>NC_088684.1:162291498-167091498 GCF_028017835.1 Emys orbicularis
AGCCTATTGGTCAAAGGTGTTAGGGAAGTCGTGACCTCACAGAGAGATTCTGACATCAGCCCGGCAGGACAGGGACGCAGAGCCAGGGAAACCTCAGAGACCCCTGTGGCTTTGCTCAGCAAGTCTCCTTCTCAAGGTCTCTCTTTGAGGACTGAGAGAGTATTAGGGTTCACGTAGGTGAGTGCGAGCAGGAGCCTCTTTCGAGGTTTCTCCTTTCCTTTTACTGATTTTACTAGAAAACAGACGTCCCTGTTGAGAAGGTAAGAGCCTCGGAGACGTTTGTAACCTGTTCAGTCTGATCCACCTGGTGCCAGCTGAATTCTAGGCATGGAAAACACTAGTTCAAGGTGGCAGAACTTTATAGCCCACCTGGGATTTTGTCCCGTGGAATCACTGGGGACATTAGAGTTTGTCCTTTTCGTTTTACCTTTTCCTCCATCCCTCCTTCCTTTCTCTTCATCTCTTACTTCTTTTGTCCTTTCTCCTATTCCCCTCCCACCACAAGGATTGGTTTGTGTGTGTGTGTGTGTGTGTGTGTGTGTGTTGGTGGGGGTGCTCTTCACCTCCCCTTGTGGGAAGTTCATCCAAAACTGTGGGGTTGAAATAGTGCTTGGACTCCACTGACACTAGATGCTGCCATCCTGTGGCTTAGCATTAGTGTCTGGGATGACTTGGGGCAAGATCTCAACCTCCCCGCAACCCACTTCACTGCTGCCAGAATCCCTCCTGCCCCCCCTGCTAGAGCCGCCTCCCTGCCCAACCTGGGTGGGGGTGGAGAAGAGGGTTCTGAGAACTTGAGCTCTGGTTTGGTGGTGGAACAGCTGTCAAGGGCACTGAGGGGGTGGTAGCAGGAACTCACCCTACAAGGAGGGGGGTTGGCACTGGAGGTTACTGGAAAGGACAAGAAGACTCCATTCTGGGGTTCAGGAGGTGAATTCATCCCTCAGTGGTGGGCAGGTGCTGGGTGGAAATACTGCTGGTTCCAGGTGCCCTTAATTCCCCCTGATTCCTCGGGGCGTTTGAGTCTCTGACAGGTTTTCGTTCCCTTGCAGCAGGAAGACGTCACGGCCAAAGTGATGCACCAGCTCCGCATCATCCGGCACTTGCGCCAGGTGCCTGAGACACTGCCGGGGCTGTGCCTCTGAGGCCATCAGCAACTCCCGCTCCCTGCTGCAGGTACTGCTCTGGCTCACTGTAAATGGGGAGCTAGTGGAAGGGGAAATGGAGCCCCCTGGCACTCACTAAAAGGGAAAGTGGTGGATTCTCCATCTCTTGATGTCATTGAATGAAGACTAGATGCCTTTCTGGAATGTGTGTGCCCAAAAAGTAACTATTGTACTATACAGGAAGCCTATGATATGCAGGGGGTTAGATGAGATGCTCTAAAGGTCTCTTCTGGCCATAAAGTCTACTAATTTTGGAAACACTGAGTGTAGCATTGGGAGCAGCCTCTGATGTTGTACTGTCTAGCTGGCTTGCTTCCTAGAATGAACAGGCATTGAGTGGGGTGATCCACAGAGAGTAGCTCAAACCTTCAAAGTGTCAGGCCAGCAGCAGGACATTAGCACTTCAGGGGATGGGTGTGTGTGGCAGTGACATCACAAAGGCCTTTTGCAGGACCTCAGCCTATTGGTCAAAGGTGGTGGGGAGGTGGTGACCTCAGAGAGAGATGCTGACATGAGCCAGGCAGGATAGGGGCGCAGAGCCAGGAAAACGTCGTAGAGCCCTGTGGCTTAGCTTCAGCAATTCTCCTTCTCGAGGTCTCTCTTTGAGGACTGAGAGAGTATTAGGGTTCACGTAGGTGAGTGCGAGGAGGAACCTCTTTCGAGTTTTCTCCTTTCCTTTTACTGATTTTACTAGAAAACAGACGTCCCTGTTGAGAAGGTAAGAGCCTCGGAGAGGTTTGTAACCTGTTCAGTCTGATCCACCTGGTGCCAGCTGAATTCTAGGCATGGAAAACACTAGTTCAAGGTGGCAGAATTTTATAGCCCACCTGGGATTTTGTCCCGTGGAATCACTGGGGACATTAGAGTTTGTCCTTTTCGTTTTACCTTTTCCTCCATCCCTCCTTCCTTTCTCTTCATCTCTTACTTCTTTTGTCCTTTCTCCTATTCCCCTCCCACCACCAGGAGTGGTGTGTGTGTGTGTGTGTGTGTGTTGCTGGGCGTGCTCTTCACCTCCCCTTGTGGGAAGTTCATCCAAAACTGTGGGGTTGAAATAGTGCTTGGACTCCACTGACAGTAGATGCTGCCATCCTGTGGCTTAGCATTAGTGTCTGGGATGACTTGGGGCAAGATCTCAACCTCCCCGCAACCCACTTCACTGCTGCCAGAATCCCTCCTGCCCCCCCTGCTAGAGCCGCCTCCCTGCCCAACCTGGGTGGGGGTGGAGAAGAGGGTTCTGAGAACTTGAGCTGTGGTTTGGAGGTGGAACAGCTGTCAAGGGCACTGAGGGGGAGGAAACAGGAGCTCACCCTACAAAGAGGGGGGTTGGCACTGGAGGTTACTAGAAAGGACAAGAAGACTCCATTTTGGGGTTCAGGAGGTGAATTCATCCCTCAGTGGTGGGCAGGTGCTGGGTGGAAATACTGCTGGTTCCAGGTGCCCTTAATTCCCCCTGATTCCTCGGGTTGTTTGAGTCTCTGACAGGTTCTCGTTCCCTTGCAGCAGGAGGACGTCACGGCCAAAGTGATGCACCAGCTCCGCATCATCCGGCACTTGCGCCAGGTGCCTGAGACACTGCAGGGGCTGTGCCTCTGAGGCCATCAGCAACTCCCGCTCCCTGCTGCAGGTACTGCTCCGGCTCACTGTAAATGGGGAGCTAGTGGAAGGGGAAATGGAGCCCCCTGGCACTCACTAAAAGGGAAAGTGGTGGATTCTCCATCTCTTGATGTCATTGAATGAAGACTAGATGCCTTTCTGGAATGTGTGTGCCCAAAAAGTAACTATTGTACTATACAGGAAGCCTATGATATGCAGGGGGTTAGATGAGATGCTCTAAAGGTCTCTTCTGGCCATAAAGTCTACTAATTTTGGAAACACTGAGTGTAGCATTGGGAGCAGCCTCTGATGTTGTACTGTCTAGCCGGCTTGCTTCCTGGAATGAACAGGCATTGAGTGGGGTGATCCACAGAGAGTAGCTCAAACCTTCAAAGTGTCAGGCCAGCAGCAGGACATTAGCACTTCAGGGGATGGGTGGGTGTGGCAGTGACATCACAAAGGCCTTTTGCAGGACCTCAGCCTATTGGTCAAAGGTGGTGGGGAGGTGGTGACCTCAGAGAGAGATGCTGACATGAGCCAGGCAGGATAGGGGCGCAGAGCCAGGAAAACGTCGTAGAGCCCTGTGGCTTAGCTTCAGCAATTCTCCTTCTCGAGGTCTCTATTTGAGGACTGAGAGACTATTAGGGTTCACGTAGGTGAGTGCGAGGAGGAACCTCTTTCGAGTTTTCTCCTTTCCTTTTACTGATTTTACTAGAAAACAGACGTCCCTGTTGAGAAGGTAAGAGCCTCGGAGAGGTTTGTAACCTGTTCAGTCTGATCCACCTGGTGCCAGCTGAATTCTAGGCATGGAAAACACTAGTTCAAGGTGGCAGAATTTTATAGCCCACCTGGGATTTTGTCCCGTGGAATCACTGGGGACATTAGAGTTTGTCCTTTTTGTTTTACCTTTTCCTCCATCCCTCCTTCCTTTCTCTTCATCTCTTACTTCTTTTGTCCTTTCTCCTATTCCCCTCCCACCACCAGGAGTGGTGTGTGTGTGTGTGTGTGTGTGTGTGTTGGTGGGGGTGCTCTTCACCTCCCCTTGTGGGAAGTTCATCCAAAACTGTGGGGTTGAAATAGTGCTTGGACTCCACTGACACTAGATGCTGCCATCCTGTGGCTTAGCATTAGTGTCTGGGATGACTTGGGGCAAGATCTCAACCTCCCCGCAACCCACTTCACTGCTGCCAGAATCCCTCCTGCCCCCCCTGCTAGAGCCGCCTCCCTGCCCAACCTGGGTGGGGGTGGAGAAGAGGGTTCTGAGAACTTGAGCTGTGGTTTGGAGGTGGAACAGCTGTCAAGGGCACTGAGGGGGAGGAAACAGGAGCTCACCCTACAAAGAGGGGGGTTGGCACTGGAGGTTACTAGAAAGGACAAGAAGACTCCATTTTGGGGTTCAGGAGGTGAATTCATCCCTCAGTGGTGGGCAGGTGCTGGGTGGAAATACTGCTGGTTCCAGGTGCCCTTAATTCCCCCTGATTCCTCGGGTTGTTTGAGTCTCTGACAGGTTCTCGTTCCCTTGCAGCAGGAGGACGTCACGGCCAAAGTGATGCACCAGCTCCGCATCATCCGGCACTTGCGCCAGGTGCCTGAGACACTGCAGGGGCTGTGCCTCTGAGGCCATCAGCAACTCCCGCTCCCTGCTGCAGGTACTGCTCCGGCTCACTGTAAATGGGGAGCTAGTGGAAGGGGAAATGGAGCCCCCTGGCACTCACTAAAAGGGAAAGTGGTGGATTCTCCATCTCTTGATGTCATTGAATGAAGACTAGATGCCTTTCTGGAATGTGTGTGCCCAAAAAGTAACTATTGTACTATACAGGAAGCCTATGATATGCAGGGGGTTAGATGAGATGCTCTAAAGGTCTCTTCTGGCCATAAAGTCTACTAATTTTGGAAACACTGAGTGTAGCATTGGGAGCAGCCTCTGATGTTGTACTGTCTAGCCGGCTTGCTTCCTGGAATGAACAGGCATTGAGTGGGGTGATCCACAGAGAGTAGCTCAAACCTTCAAAGTGTCAGGCCAGCAGCAGGACATTAGCACTTCAGGGGATGGGTGGGTGTGGCAGTGACATCACAAAGGCCTTTTGCAGGACCTCAGCCTATTGGTCAAAGGTGGTGGGGAGGTGGTGACCTCAGAGAGAGATGCTGACATGAGCCAGGCAGGATAGGGGCGCAGAGCCAGGAAAACCTCGTAGACCCCTGTGGCTTAGCTTCAGCAAGTCTCCTTCTCGAGGTCTCTCTTTGAGAGAGTATTAGGGTTCACGTAGGTGAGTGCGAGGAGGAACCGCTTTCGAGTTTTCTCCTTTCCTTTTACTGATTTTACTAGAAAACAGACGTCCCTGTTGAGAAGGTAAGAGCCTCGGAGAGGTTTGTAACCTGTTCAGTCTGATCCACCTGGTGCCAGCTGAATTCTAGGCATGGAAAACACTAGTTCAAGGTGGCAGAATTTTATAGCCCACCTGGGATTTTGTCCCGTGGAATCACTGGGGACATTAGGGTTTGTCCTTTTCGTTTTACCTTTTCCTCCATCCCTCCTTCCTTTCTCTTCATCTCTTACTTCTTTTGTCCTTTCTCCTGTTGCCCTCCCACCACCAGGAGTGGTGTGTGTGTGTGTGTGTGTGTTGCTGGTGGTGCTCTTCACCTCCCCTTGTGGGAAGTTCATCCAAAACTGTGGGGTTGAAATAGTGCTTGGACTCCACTGACACTAGATGCTGCCATCCTGTGGCTTAGCATTAGTGTCTGGGATGACTTGGGGCAAGATCTCACCCTCCCCGCAACCCACTTCACTGCTGCTAGAATCCCTCCTGCCCCCCCTGCTAGAGCCGCCTCCCTGCCCAACCTGGGTGGGGGTGGAGAAGAGGGTTCTGAGAACTTGAGCTCTGGTTTGGTGGTGGAACAGCTTTCAAGGGCACTGATGAGATGCTCTAAAGGTCTCTTCTGGCCATAAAGTCTACTAATTTTGGAAACACTGAGTGTAGCATTGGGAGCAGCCTCTGATGTTGTACTGTCTAGCCGGCTTGCTTCCTGGAATGAACAGGCATTGAGTGGGGTGATCCACAGAGAGTAGCTCAAACCTTCAAAGTGTCAGGCCAGCAGCAGGACATTAGCACTTCAGGGGATGGGTGGGTGTGGCAGTGACATCACAAAGGCCTTTTGCAGGACCTCAGCCTATTTGTAAGCGGGGGAATGGTCCCGCTATTGTGGGGAACTTTCCTGGCTTCTGCACTACCCCGGTGAAGTGGGCTAGCGAAAGGATCTGAGTCCTCGCTCCCACTCCCTTTACCCAGAGGCCTCCCTGCCCTTGAGGGCTCCCCTTCCACTCTCCTGTCTGGCAGAGTCCTTGTAACCCCAACAAGGCTGGGCCCAGGATTCCTGGGGGGCTCAACCCCCAACCCTGCTGTGGTCACCTAGGACAGGGGCTAGGGTGTCCCCACTCCGGAGTACTCTCTTTGCACTGGCCACCTCCCTGACCCACTGATTATTTCATACAATTTAAAACAAATACAAGTTGTTTAATTAACAATTAATTTAAAGAAAAGAATAAGGGAAAATGGGAAAGGTTAAAGGAAAACACATCACCCTGCTTTGTGGCAGGGAACATCACAAACAGTGTCTCTGGACATCAGGGCACTTCACAGTCTGTTCCTTGTAGGTCCCAGATTTCCGTCTCAGGCCCTGGCTGTGCTGCAGGTATGCTGCGGGTTGGACACTTGCAATGGTGGTGGCCACACACCTCCGGGCTTTGAGTGGTGGGACCCTTCTTCCCAGCGTCAGCCCCCCGTCAGGTTAAGGTCCCCCTCCCGGTCTGGCCTGCAAGGGCCCTTGTCTGGGGGTGTCTTTCTGTGCTGGGCCCTTTGCCCAAGGTCCCCTCTTGGCTGGCCCCACTTGCTCACCACACCTGGCTCTGTGGCTGCAGCTCTGCTCCCAGCACAGGATCTGCTCTCCCTGGGCTGCATCTCTGGCTCTGTGGCTGCGGCTCTGCTCCCAGCACAGGATCTGCTCTCCCTGGGCCGCGTCTCTGGCTCTGTGGCTGCGGCTCTGGCCCCTCTGGATCTGGCACGGTTCTGCTCTCCAGCTCAGCTTGGGCCCCTGCTTTCTCCTTAGCTCGGCCCCACTCAGTCTGATCCAGGCAATTCCAGCTCACACGGAGGACGGGACCTCCCTGGCCTCCTGACCCTCTGATTAGCCTGCCCGCCCTGTCAATCAGGCTGATCTGGAGCATTGGCCTCTCCCCATTGTTCCTGGGGACTGTCAGTCTCAGGCTCCTGATTTGCCATCGACCCTTCCCCTTTTAGTACTGGGAGCAAGCCCATCAAAACACCCCCACTGAATGTTAGTAAGGGGGCAACAGTCCCCTTACATTCCCCCTTGCTAAAATACTGCCACATCCACAATATTCACACCGGTACATCCGGGCCCCATAGTAACAACATATACCCACATCATTTTATATCAACAACCCATTAACAATTATCAAAAGAACATTTAACATATTTAACATTCCACATCTACTTCTTAATACCATACGTAACAATATTTATTAAAACACTACATAGAACCAATAACATAATTATCTTTAAGTCTAACAGGAAGTACACCCTTATTAGCCCTCTGCGACCTTTTTAAGACTGGTGGTTCGTTACCCATATTTTCTATTTCCCTATCCTCAGGTAATACTGGGTCAGTTTGAAGGATCTGGCCATTCTCGTTAGGGTTTGGGTTTGCCCCACTCTGTCCCCCTCTGTATTCGGTTTGTGGGACTAGAACCATTTCCCAATTGGTTTCAGCCTCCTCGGGGTGTACTGATCTACGCCTCCTATGGTCCCTGTCTGGACTAAGAGTGCCATGTTTCAACTGGTCCCTATGTACTACTCTCTCAGGACCTCCTCGTTCAGGCTGGTTAGCGTACACTGGCAGTTCGGGATTGTTGTGGGTGACCACAGTGTGGGGATTTGGCTTCCATTTGTCCTGTATTTTATTACATCTCCGGCGTCTATGGCTACAAACTGGTACACAGTCACCAGATCTGATGAGAGCCCCACTGGACTTGCTATCATAAGTCCTTTTCCTACTTTGGGCTATGTCTTTAGTTGTACTGAGAGCAACTTTCCAGGCTGTCTTCAGCCTGTCATGGTGACCTTTGACCTGGTCATCATAATTGGTCACCTCATCCTTAGAAAAGACTTCTTGATGCTTTTCTGGCAACGCCCATATGTTAGCCACATGTGCAGGAATCAGCCCTTGGCGTGCCGCTTGAACTGGAACTGGCAGTCTCCCATCACATCTTTCTTGAAGAAAGGTAACTCGTCCTCCCTTCTCCCTCGTCACCTGCAGCTCATTTCCTGGTACACAGCTGTGTTCGTCAAGGATCTTCCCTCTCCAAGGAGGAATAATGGTCTTCCGTTTTCCATTATGCCCCATATGCCTTGTGGGGCCCAGGGAAAGACTCTGCCTCTCCGCTCGAGCCAGTACTTTACTCAGCACAGCATTCTTCGTAGAGTGCTCGTGACAGTTTATCCTCCTGGTCCCTTTTCCTGGTAAGAGTAGCTCCTTCAGCTCACTAATGATGTTCATCCCTAGAATCCCTGGGACTCCTTCTCCTATATGGCTCCCTTTTGAGGCTTTGTCTTTCAGGATGAAGATGCATTTTCCTGGCTGTGTCTGGCCCATATACTCTATGTCTGCTTCAAGGCACCCCACCACTGGGATTGCCAGTCCATTAACAGCTGTTAGACGTACAAACCGTGTGCTGTGCATGGTCAGGTCCTTGTCCTTCAGATATTTTTGAAAATGCGACTCAGTAATGGTGGTGACTTCTGAGCCAGTATCTAACAAACATCTGGTCTTTCACCCCTGCTATACATACTTCTGCAGTTAGACAGTCTCCAAATGCTCGCTTACAGAAGTCGCTAGATATGCTGGCACTGCCCACGTTCCTCTCAACACTGTATGCAGAGGGATTTTCTATGAAGGACAGGCCTAGGAATCCTTCTGCCACTGCTTGGCCTTCTACTGTAGATGGACCACTTGCTCCTGGTGGCCCATTGGTTTCGAGTGCCTGGGACTCTGTTCTCCTTCTCAGTGGACATTCTCGGCTAGTATGTCCTGGCCTTTCACAAGTGTAACAAATGTATCTTCCCAGCTCGTCCTTCAGTGGGGCTCTTCGGGATCCCGGTGCCCTTGGATACTTTGGCATACTAATGGGATTTTTTTCTTTCATCAACTCGGTCATTACTTTCAGTATCTCCCCCTGTTGGACCGCCAGTTTTTGGACAGCTTCACTTAAGCTTTCCAATGTTAGCTCTGTTTGGGGCAGGGCCTTTTCCCCAGCAGCTGCATTCACTAGGCCCCCACTTCGTGTATGGGGGTTAGGCTTGGCTGTCTCTGCCACAGGAACTTCCTCTTCTTCTGACCACATAATAGCAGCCTGCATGAGTTCATGGAACTTCTTACTGGGCTCTTCCTTAAACCTCCTTTTCATTTCACGGCGGAGGGAATCATCCTGGAGCCCCAGCACTAACTGCTCTTTCAGAACCATATCTGGGTCTGGAACTCGCTGAGGGTCTCGCCGCTCCACTCTGCTCATTTTCTCCTGGAGGTCATATGCATATGCCCGGATAGTTTCACCGGGCTCCTGCTTTCTCTCAAAGAACTCCTTTAGTCGGGTTCCAATAGGTACCTTGTCCCCATACACTTCTAGGAGGAGTTCAAATACCTTTTCCACATTTTTTTTGTCCTCCCCTGCCATGAACTTTACTGTGGCCTTGGCCTGGCCCTTGAGGTGTTCCTCTATGAAGTCTACATGATCTTCTTCAGGTACTCTTAGCACACGCAGAGCTGCCTTCACAGACTTGACCCACTCCTCTACCGTAATGTCTCCTGGTCTTGTCGGGAAGCCACCAAACTCTGTGACCTTCCGCTCCCGTGGGACATAAATAGTAGGGGGTTTCTTAGCTTCTGCTGCCTGTTGGTCTATCACTGCCTTAGCCAGTGATAAGGCTTCTCTCTGTTCTGTTCTAGCTTGCTGTAATGCCTCAGCTTGGTCTGATAATCTGCGCTGCAGTTCAGCAAACTGGGCCCGTAGTTCTTCAATTCCAGCCATGGTAGGATGCTCAATCAGGCCTGGACCGTGCAACTAGAATTCAACCAGTAAACCAATGGGGTGGACCCTGTGGATAGGATCCTGTTCGTGACGCCAATTATGTAAGCGGGGGAATGGTCCCGCTATTGTGGGGAACTTTCCTGGCTTCTGCACTACCCCGGTGAAGTGGGCTAGCGAAAGGATCTGAGTCCTCGCTCCCACTCCCTTTACCCAGAGGCCTCCCTGCCCTTGAGGGCTCCCCTTCCACTCTCCTGTCTGGCAGAGTCCTTGTAACCCCAACAAGGCTGGGCCCAGGATTCCTGGGGGGCTCAACCCCCAACCCTGCTGTGGTCACCTAGGACAGGGGCTAGGGTGTCCCCACTCCGGAGTACTCTCTTTGCACTGGCCACCTCCCTGACCCACTGATTATTTCATACAATTTAAAACAAATACAAGTTGTTTAATTAACAATTAATTTAAAGAAAAGAATAAGGGAAAATGGGAAAGGTTAAAGGAAAACACATCACCCCGCTCTGTGGCAGGGAACATCACAAACAGTGTCTCTGGACATCAGGGCACTTCACAGTCTGTTCCTTGTAGGTCCCAGATTTCCGTCTCAGGCCCTGGCTGTGCTGCAGGTATGCTGCGGGTTGGACACTTGCAATGGTGGTGGCCACACACCTCCGGGCTTTGAGTGGTGGGACCCTTCTTCCCAGCGTCAGCCCCCCGTCAGGTTAAGGTCCCCCTCCCGGTCTGGCCTGCAAGGGCCCTTGTCTGGGGGTGTCTTTCTGTGCTGGGCCCTTTGCCCAAGGTCCCCTCTTGGCTGGCCCCACTTGCTCACCACACCTGGCTCTGTGGCTGCAGCTCTGCTCCCAGCACAGGATCTGCTCTCCCTGGGCTGCATCTCTGGCTCTGTGGCTGCGGCTCTGCTCCCAGCACACGATCTGCTCTCCCTGGGCTGCGTCTCTGGCTCTGTGGCTGCGTCTCTGCTCCCAGCACAGGATCTGCTCTCCCTGGGCTGCGTCTCTGGCTCTGTGGCTGCGGCTCTGGCCCCTCTGGATCTGGCACGGTTCTGCTCTCCAGCTCAGCTTGGGCCCCTGCTTTCTCCTTAGCTCGGCCCCACTCAGTCTGATCCAGGCAATTCCAGCTCACACGGAGGACGGGACCTCCCTGGCCTCCTGACCCTCTGATTAGCCTGCCCGCCCTGTCAATTAGACTGATCTGGAGCATTGGCCTTTCCCCATTGTTCCTGGGGACTGTCAGTCTCAGGCTCCTGATTTGCAATCGACCCTTCCCCTTTTAGTACTGGGAGCAAGCCAATCAAAACACCCCCACTGAATGTTAGTAAGGGGGCAACAGTCCCCTTACATATTGGTCAAAGGTGTTAGGGAGGTGGTGACCTCACAGAGAGATGCTGACATCAGCCAGGCAGGACAGGGGCGCAGGGCCAGGGAAACCTCAGAGACCCCTGTGGCTTTGCTTCAGCAAGTCTCCTTCTCGAGGTCTCTCTTTGAGAGAGTATTAGGGTTCACGTAGGTGAGTGCGAGCAGGAGCCTCTTTCGAGTTTTCTCCTTTCCTTTTACTGATTTTACTAGAAAACAGACGTCCCTGTTGAGAAGGTAAGAGCCTCGGAGAGGTTTGTAACCTGTTCAGTCTGATCCACCTGGTGCCAGCTGAATTCTAGGCATGGAAAACACTAGTTCAAGGTGGCAGAATTTTATAGCCCACCTGGGATTTTGTCCCGTGGAATCACTGGGGACATTAGAGTTTGTCCTTTTTGTTTTACCTTTTCCTCCATCCCTCCTTCCTTTCTCTTCATCTCTTACTTCTTTTGTCCTTTCTCCTATTCCCCTCCCACCACCAGGAGTGGTGTATGTGTGTGTGTGTGTGTGTTGCTGGGGGTGCTCTTCACCTCCCCTTGTGGGAAGTTCATCCAAAACTGTGGGGTTGAAATAGTGCTTGGACTCCACTGACACTAGATGCTGCCATCCTGTGGCTTAGCATTAGTGTCTGGGATGACTTGGGGCAAGATCTCAACCTCCCCGCAACCCACTTCACTGCTGCCAGAATCCCTCCTGCCCCCCCTGCTAGAGCCGCCTCCCTGCCCAACTTGGGTGGGGGTGGAGAAGAGGGTTCTGAGAACTTGAGCTGTGGTTTGGAGGTGGAACAGCTGTCAAGGGCACTGAGGGGGAGGTAGCAGGAGCTCACCCTACAAGGAGCGGGGCTGGCACTGGAGGTTACTAGAAAGGACAAGAAGACTTCATTCTGGGGTTCAGGAGGTGAATTCATCCCTCAGTGGTGGGCAGGTGCTGGGTGGAAATACTGCTGGTTCCAGGTGCCCTTAATTCCCCCTGATTCCTCGGGGCGTTTGAGTCTCTGACAGGTTCTTGTTCCCTTGCAGCAGGAGGACATCACGGCCAAATTGATGCACCAGCTCCGCATCATCTGGCACTTGCGCCAGGTGCCTGAGACACTGCATGGGCTGTGCCTCTGAGGCCATCAGCAACTCCCGCTCCCTGCTGCAGGTACTGCTCCGGCTCACTGTAAATGGGGAGCTAGTGGAAGGGGAAATGGAGCCCCCTGGCACTCACTAAAAGGGAAAGTGGTGGATTCTCCATCTCTTGATGTCATTGAATGAAGACTAGATGCCTTTCTGGAATGTGTGTGCCCAAAAAGTAACTATTGTACTATACAGGAAGCCTATGATATGCAGGGGGTTAGATGAGATGCTCTAAAGGTCTCTTCTGGCCATTAAGTCTACTAATTTTGGAAACACTGAGTGTAGCATTGGGAGCAGCCTCTGATGTTGTACTGTCTAGCCGGCTTGCTTCCTGGAATGAACAGGCATTGAGTGGGGTGATCCACAGAGAGTAGCTCAAACCTTCAAAGTGTCAGGCCAGCAGCAGGACATTAGCACTTCAGGGGATGTGTGTGTGTGGCAGTGACATCACAAAGGCCTTTTGCAGGACTTCAGCCTATTGGTCAAAGGTGTTAGGGAGGTGGTGACCTCACAGAGAGATGCTGACAACAGCCAGGCAGGACAGGGGCGCAGGGCCAGGGAAACCTCAGAGACCCCTGTGGCTTTGCTTCAGCAAGTCTCCTTCTCGAGGTCTCTCTTTGAAGACTGAGAGAGTATTAGGGTTCACGTAGGTGAGTGCGAGCAGGAGCCTCTTTCGAGTTTTCTCCTTTCCTTTTACTGATTTTACTAGAAAACAGACGTCCCTGTTGAGAAGGTAAGAGCCTCGGAGAGGTTTGTAACCTGTTCAGTCTGATCCACCTGGTGCCAGCTGAATTCTAGGCATGGAAAATACTAGTTCAAGGTGGCAGAATTTTATAGCCCACCTGGGATTTTGTCCCGTGGAATCACTGGGGACATTAGGGTTTGTCCTTTTCGTTTTACCTTTTCCTCCATCCCTCCTTCCTTTCTCTTCATCTCTTACTTCTTTTGTCCTTTCTCCTGTTGCCCTCCCACCACCAGGAGTGGTGTGTGTGTGTGTGTGTGTGTGTGTGTGTGTGTGTGTGTGTGTGTGTGTGTGTTGCTGGGGGTGCTCTTCACCTCCCCTTGTGGGAAGTTCATCCAAAACTGTGGGGTTGAAATAGTGTTTCGACTCCACTGACACTAGATGCTGCCATCCTGTGGCTTAGCATTAGTGTCTGGGATGACTTGGGGCAAGATCTCAACCTCCCCGCAACCCACTTAACTGCAGCCAGAATCCCTCCTGCCCGCCCTGCTAGAGCTGCCTCCCTGCACAACCAGGGTGGGGGTGGAGAAGAGGGTTCTGAGAACTTGAGCTGTGGTTTGGAGGTGGAACAGCTGTCAAGGGCACTGAGGGGGAGGTAGCAGGAGCTCACCCTACAAGGAGGGGGGTTGGCACTGGAGGTTACTAGAAAGGACAAGAAGACTCCATTCTGGGGTTCAGGAGGTGAATTCATCCCTCAGTTGTGGGCAGGTGCTGGGTGGAAATACTGCTGGTTCCAGGTGCCCTTAATTCCCCCTGATTCCTCGGGGCGTTTGAGTCTCTGACAGGTCCTCGTTCCCTTGCAGCAGGAGGACGTCATGGCCAAAGTGATGCACCAGCTCCGCATCATCCGGCACTTGCGCCAGGTGCCTGAGACACTGCAGGGGCTGTGCCTCTGAGGCCATCAGCAACTCCCGCTCCCTGCTGCAGGTACTGCTCCGGCTCACTGTAAATGGGGAGCTAGTGGAAGGGGAAATGGAGCCCTCTGGCACTCACTAAAAGGGAAAGTGGTGGATTCTCCATCTCTTGATGTCATTGAATGAAGACTAGATGCCTTTCTGGAATGTGTGTGCCCAAAAAGTAACTATTGTACTATACAGGAAGCCTATGATATGCAGGGGGTTAGATGAGATGCTCTAAAGGTCTCTTCTGGCCATAAAGTCTACTAATTTTGGAAACACTGAGTGTAGCATTGGGAGCAGCCTCTGATGTTGTACTGTCTAGCCGGCTTGCTTCCTAGAATGAACAGGCATTGAGTGGGGTGATCCACAGAGAGTAGCTCAAACCGTCAAAGTGTCAGGCCAGCAGCAGGACATTAGCACTTCAGGGGATGGGTGTGTGTGGCAGTGACATCACAAAGGCCTTTTGCAGGACCTCAGCCTATTGGTCAAAGGTATTAGGGAGGTGGTGACCTCACAGAGAGATGCTGACATGAGCCAGGCATGATAGGGGCGCAGAGCCAGGAAAACCTCGTAGACCCCTGTGGCTTAGCTTCAGCAAGTCTCCTTCTCGAGGTCTCTCTTTGAGAGAGTATTAGGGTTCACGTAGGTGAGTGCGAGGAGGAACCTCTTTCGAGTTTTCTCCTTTCCTTTTACTGATTTTACTAGAAAACAGATGTCCCTGTTGAGAAGGTAAGAGCCTCGGAGAGGTTTGTAACCTGTTCAGTCTGATCCACCTGGTGCCAGCTGAATTCTAGGCATGGAAAACACTAGTTCAAGGTGGCAGAATTTTATAGCCCACCTGGGATTTTGTCCCGTGGAATCACTGGGGGCATTAGGGTTTGTCCTTTTCGTTTTATCTTTTCCTCCATCCCTCCTTCCTTTCTCTTCATCTCTTACTTGTTTTGCCCTTTCTCCTATTCCCCTCCCACCACCAGGAGTGGTGTATGTGTGTGTGTGTGTGTTGCTGGGGGTGCTCTTCACCTCCCCTTGTGGGAAGTTCATCCAAAACTGTGGGGTTGAAATAGTGCTTGGACTCCACTGACACTAGATGCTGCCATCCTGTGGCTTAGCATTAGTGTCTGGGATGACTTGGGGCAAGATCTCAACCTCCGCGGAACCCACTTCACTGCTGCCAGAATCCCTCCTGCCCCCCCTGCTAGAGCCGCCTCCCTGCCCAACCTGGGTGGGGGTGGAGAAGAGGGTTCTGAGAACTTGAGCTGTGGTTTGGAGGTGGAACAGCTGTCAAGGGCACTGAGGGGGAGGTAGCAGGAGCTCACCCTCCAAGGAGGGGGGTTGGCACTGGAGGTTACTAGAAAGGAAAAGAAGACTCCATTCTGGGGTTCAGGAGGTGAATTCATCCCTCAGTTGTGGGCAGGTGCTGGGTGGAAATACTGCTGGTTCCAGGTGCCCTTAATTCCCCCTGATTCCTCGGGGCGTTTGAGTCTCTGACAGGTTCTTGTTCCCTTGCAGCAGGAGGACGTCACGGCCAAAGTGATGCACCAGCTCCGCATCATCCGGCACTTGCGCCAGGTGCCTGAGACACTGCAGGGGCTGTGCCTCTGAGGCCATCAGCAACTCCCGCTCCCTGCTGCAGGTACTGCTCCGGCTCACTGTAAATGGGGAGCTAGTGGAAGGGGAAATGGAGCCCCCTGGCACTCACTAAAAGGGAAAGTGGTGGATTCTCCATCTCTTGATGTCATTGAATGAAGACTAGATGCCTTTCTGGAATGTGTGTGCCCAAAAAGTAACTATTGTACTATACAGGAAGCCTATGATATGCAGGGGGTTAGATGAGATGCTCTAAAGGTCTCTTCTGGCCATAAAGTCTACTAATTTTGGAAACACTGAGTGTAGCATTGGGAGCAGCCTCTGATGTTGTACTGTCTAGCCGGCTTGCTTCCTAGAATGAACAGGCATTGAGTGGGGTGATCCACAGAGAGTAGCTCAAACCTTCAAAGTGTCAGGCCAGCAGCAGGACATTAGCACTTCAGGGGATGGGTGGGTGTGGCAGTGACATCACAAAGGCCTTTTGCAGGACCTCAGCCTATTGGTCAAAGGTGGTGGGGAGGTGGTGACCTCAGAGAGAGATGCTGACATGAGCCAGGCAGGATAGGGGCGCAGAGCCAGGAAAACCTCGTAGACCCCTGTGGCTTAGCTTCAGCAATTCTCCTTCTCGAGGTCTCTGTTTGAGGACTGAGAGAGTATTAGGGTTCACGTAGGTGAGTGCGAGGAGGAACCTCTTTTGAGTTTTCTCCTTTCCTTTTACTGATTTTACTAGAAAACAGACGTCCCTGTTCAGAAGGTAAGAGCCTCGGAGAGGTTTGTAACCTGTTCAGTCTGATCCACCTGGTGCCAGCTGAATTCTAGGCATGGAAAACACTAGTTCAAGGTGGCAGAATTTTATAGCCCACCTGGGATTTTGTCCCGTGGAATCACTGGGGACATTAGAGTTTGTCCTTTTTGTTTTACCTTTTCCTCCATCCCTCCTTCCTTTCTCTTCATCTCTTACTTCTTTTGTCCTTTCTCCTATTCCCCTCCCACCACCAGGAGTGGTGTGTGTGTGTGTGTGTGTGTGTGTGTGTGTTGCTGGGGGTGCTCTTCACCTCCCCTTGTGGGAAGTTCATCCAAAACTGTGGGGTTGAAATAGTGCTTGGACTCCACTGACACTAGATGCTGCCATCCTGTGGCTTAGCATTAGTGTCTGGGATGACTTGGGGCAAGATCTCAACCTCCCCGCAACCCACTTCACTGCTGCCAGAATCCCTCCTGCCCCCCCTGCTAGAGCCGCCTCCCTGCCCAACTTGGGTGGGGGTGGAGAAGAGGGTTCTGAGAACTTGAGCTGTGGTTTGGAGGTGGAACAGCTGTCAAGGGCACTGAGGGGGAGGTAGCAGGAGCTCACCCTACAAGGAGCGGGGCTGGCACTGGAGGTTACTAGAAAGGACAAGAAGACTTAATTCTGGGGTTCAGGAGGTGAATTCATCCCTCAGTGGTGGGCAGGTGCTGGGTGGAAATACTGCTGGTTCCAGGTGCCCTTAATTCCCCCTGATTCCTCGGGGCGTTTGAGTCTCTGACAGGTTCTTGTTCCCTTGCAGCAGGAGGACGTCACGGCCAAAGTGATGCACCAGCTCCGCATCATCCGGCACTTGCGCCAGGTGCCTGAGACACTGCAGGGGCTGTGCCTCTGAGGCCATCAGCAACTCCCGGTCCCTGCTGCAGGTACTGCTCCGGCTCACTGTAAATGGGGAGCTAGTGGAAGGGGAAATGGAGCCCCCTGGCACTCACTAAAAGGGAAAGTGGTGGATTCTCCATCTCTTGATGTCATTGAATGAAGACTAGATGCCTTTCTGGAATGTGTGTGCCCAAAAAGTAACTATTGTACTATACAGGAAGCCTATGATATGCAGGGGGTTAGATGAGATGCTCTAAAGGTCTCTTCTGGCCATAAAGTCTACTAATTTTGGAAACACTGAGTGTAGCATTGGGAGCAGCCTCTGATGTTGTACTGTCTAGCCGGCTTGCTTCCTAGAATGAACAGGCATTGAGTGGGGTGATCCACAGAGAGTAGCTCAAACCTTCAAAGTGTCAGGCCAGCAGCAGGACATTAGCACTTCAGGGGATGGGTGGGTGTGGCAGTGACATCACAAAGGCCTTTTGCAGGACCTCAGCCTATTGGTCAAAGGTGGTGTGGAGGTGGTGACCTCACAGAGAGATGCTGACATGAGCCAGGCAGGATAGGGGCGCAGAGCCAGGAAAACCTCGTAGACCCCTGTGGCTTAGCTTCAGCAATTCTCCTTCTCGAGGTCTCTCTTTGAGAGAGTATTAGGGTTCACGTAGGTGAGTGCGAGGAGGAACCTCTTTCGAGTTTTCTCCTTTCCTTTTACTGATTTTACTAGTAAACAGACGTCCCTGTTTAGAAGGTAAGAGCCTCCAAGAGGTTTTGGAACCTACTCAGTCTGATACATCTGGTGCCAGCTGAATTCTAGGCATGGAAAACACTAGTTTAAGGTGGCAGAATTTTATTCCCTCCCTGGGATTTTCTTCCGTAGAATCACTGGGGACATTAGGGTTTGTCCTTTTCGTTTTACCTTTTCCTCCATCCCTCCTTCCTTTCTCTTCATCTCTTACTTCTTTTGTCCTTTCTCCTGTTCCCCTCCCACCACCAGGAGTGGTGTGTGTGTGTGTGTGTGTGTGTGTGTTGTTGGGGGTGCTCTTCACCTCCCCTTGTGGGAAGTTCATCCAAAACTGTGGGGTTGAAATAGTGCTTGGACTCCACTGACACTAGATGCTGCCATCTTGTGGCTTAGCATTAGTGTCTGGGATGACTTGGGGCAAGATCTCAACCTCCCCGCAACCCACTTCACTGCTGCCAGAATCCCTCCTGCCCCCCAGCTAGAGCCGCCTCCCTGCCCAACCTGGGTGGGGGTGGAGAAGAGGGTTCTGAGAACTTGAGCTGTGGTTTGGAGGTGGAACAGCTGTCAAGGGCACTGAGGGGGAGGTAGCAGGAGCTCACCCTACAAGGAGCGGGGTTGGCACTGGAGGTTACTAGAAAGGACAAGAAGACTCCATTCTGGGGTTCAGGAGGTGAATTCATCCCTCAGTGGTGGGCAGGTGCTGGGTGGAAATACTCCTGGTTCCAGGTGCCCTTAATTCCCCCTGATTCCTCGGGGCGTTTGAGTCTCTGACAGGTTGTCGTTCCCTTGCAGCAGGAGGACGTCACGGCCAAAGTGATGCACCAGCTCCGCATCATCCGGCACTTGCGCCAGGTGCCTGAGACACTGCAGGGGCTGTGCCTCTGAGGCCATCAGCAACTCCCGCTCCCTGCTGCAGGTACTGCTCCAGCTCACTGTAAATGGGGAGCTAGTGGAAAGGGAAATGGAGCCCCCTGGCACTCACTAAAAGGGAAAGTGGTGGATTCTCCATCTCTTGATGTCATTGAATGAAGACTAGATGCCTTTCTGGAATGTGTGTGCCCAAAAAGTAACTATTGTACTATACAGGAAGCCTATGATATGCAGGGGGTTAGATGAGATGCTCTAAAGGTCTCTTCTGGCCATAAAGTCTACTAATTTTGGAAACACTGAGTGTAGCATTGGGAGCAGCCTCTGATGTTGTACTGTCTAGCCGGCTTGCTTCCTAGAATGAACAGGCATTGAGTGGGGTGATCCACAGAGAGTAGCTCAAACCTTCAAAGTGTCAGGCCAGCAGCAGGACATTAGCACTTCAGGGGATGTGTGTGTGTGGCAGTGACATCACAAAGGCTTTTTGCAGGACCTCAGCCTATTGGTCAAAGGTGTTAGGGAGGTGGTGACCTCACAGAGAGATGCTGACATCAGCCAGGCAGGACAGGGGCGCAGGGCCAGGGAAACCTCAGAGACCCCTGTGGCTTAGCTTCAGCAAGTCTCCTTCTCGAGGTCTCCCTTTGAGGACTGAGAGAGTATTAGGGTTCACGTAGGTGAGTGCGAGGAGGAACCTCTTTCGAGTTTTCTCCTTTCCTTTTACTGATTTTACTAGAAAACAGACGTCCCTGTTGAGAAGGTAAGAGCCTCGGAGAGGTTTGTAACCTGTTCAGTCTGATACACCTGGTGCCAGCTGAATTCTAGGCATGGAAAACACTAGTTCAAGGTGGCAGAATTTTATAGCCCACCTGAGATTTTGTCCCGTGGAATCACTGGGGACATTAGGGTTTGTCCTTTTCGTTTTACCTTTTCCTCCATCCCTCCTTCCTTTCTCTTCATCTCTTACTTCTTTTGTCCTTTCTCCTGTTCCCCTCCCACCACCAGGAGTGGTGTGTGTGTGTGTGTGTGTGTGTGTGTGTGTGTGTGTGTGTGTGTGTGTGTGTGTGTGTGTGTGTGTGTGTGTGTGTGTGTGTGTGTGTTGCTGGGGGTGCTCTTCACCTCCCCTTGTGGGAAGTTCATCCAAAACTGTGGGGTTGAAATAGTGCTTGGACTCCACTGACACTAGATGCTGCCATCCTGTCGCTTAGCATTAGTGTCTGGGATGACTTGGGGCAAGATCTCAACCTCCCCGCAACCCACTTCACTGCTGCCAGAATCCCTCCTGCCCCCCCTGCTAGAGCCGCCTCCCTGCCCAACCTGGGTGGGGGTGGAGAAGAGGGTTCTGAGAACTTGAGCTGTGGTTTGGAGGTGGAACAGCTGTCAAGGGCACTGAGGGGGAGGTAACAGGAGCTCACCCTACAAAGAGGGGGGTTGGCACTGGAGGTTACTAGAAAGGACAAGAAGACTCCATTCTGGGGTTCAGGAGGTGAATTCATCCCTCAGTGGTGGGCAGGTGCTGGGTGGAAATACTTCTGGTTTCAGGTGCCCTTAATTCCCCCTGATTCTTTGGGGCGTTTGAGTCTCTGACAGGTTCTTGTTCCCTTGCAGCAGGAGGACGTCACGGCCAAAGTGATGCACCAGCTCCGCATCATCCGGCACTTGCGCCAGGTGCCTGAGACACTGCAGGGGCTGTGCCTCTGATGCCATCAGCAACTCCCGCTCCCTGCTGCAGGTACTGCTCCGGCTCACTGTAAATGGGGAGCTAGTGGAAGGGGAAATGGAGCCCCCTGGCACTCACTAAAAGGGAAAGTGGTGGATTCTCCATCTCTTGATGTCATTGAATGAAGACTAGATGCCTTTCTGGAATGTGTGTGCCCAAAATGTAACTATTGTACTATACAGGAAGCCTATGATATGCAGGGGGTTAGATGAGATGCTCTAAAGGTCTCTTCTGGCCATAAAGTCTACTCATTTTGGAAACACTGAGTGTAGCATTGGGAGCAGCCTCTGATGTTGTACTGTCTAGCCGGCTTGCTTCCCAGAAAGAACAGGCATTGAGTGGGGTGATCCACAGAGAGTAGCTCAAACCTTCAAAGTGTCAGGCCAGCAGCAGGACATTAGCACTTCAGGGGATGGGTGGGTGTGGCAGTGACATCACAAAGGCCTTTTGCAGGACCTCAGCCTATTGGTCAAAGGTGTTAGGGAGGTGGTGACCTCACAGAGAGATGCTGACATCAGCCAGGCAGGACAGGGGCGCAGGGCCAGGGAAACCTCAGAGACCCGTGTGGCTTAGCTTCAGCAAGTCTCCTTCTCGAGGTCTCCCTTTGAGGACTGAGAGAGTATTAGGGTTCACGTAGGTGAGTGCGAGGAGGAACCTCTTTCGAGTTTTCTCCTTTCCTTTTAGTGATTTTACTAGTAATCAGACATCCCTGTTTAGAAGGTAAGAGCCTCCAAGAGGTTTTGGAACCTTCTCAGTCTGATTCATCTGGTGCCAGCTGAATTCTAGGCATGGAAAACACTAGTTTAAGGTGGCATAATTTTATTCCCTCCCTGGGATTTTATCCCGTAGAATCACTGGGGACATTAGGGTTTGTCCTTTTTGTTTTACCTTTTCCTCCATCCCTCCTTCCTTTCTCTTCATCTCTTACTTCTTTTGTCCTTTCTCCTGTTCCCCTCCCACCACCAGGAGTGGTGTGTGTGTGTGTGTGTGTGTGTGTGTGTGTGTGTGTGTGTGTGTGTGTGTGTTGCTGGGGGTGCTCTTCACCTCCCCTTGTGGGAAGTTCATCCAAAACTGTGGGGTTGAAATAGTGCTTGGACTCCACTGACACTAGATGCTGCCATCCTGTGGCTTAGCATTAGTGTCTGGGATGACTTGGGGCAAGATCTCAACCTCCCCGCAACCCACTTCACTGCTGCCAGAATCCCTCCTGCCCCCCCCTGCTAGAGCCGCCTCCCTGCCCAACCTGGGTGGGGGTGGAGAAGAGGGTTCTGATAACTTGAGCTGTGGTTTGGACGTGGAACAGCTGTCAAGGGCACTGAGTGGGAGGTAGGAGGAGCTCACCCTAGAAGGAGGGGGGTTGGAACTAGATGTTACTAGAAAGGACAAGAAGACTCCATTCTGGGGTTCAGGAGGTGAATTCATCCTTCAGTGGTGGGCAGGTGCTGGGTGGAAATACTGCTGGTTCCAGGTGCCCTTAATTCCCCCTGATTCCTCGGGGCGTTTGAGTCTCTGACAGGTTCTCGTTCCCTTGCAGCAGGAGGACGTCACGGCCAAAGTGATGCACCAGCTCCGCATCATCCGGCACTTGCGCCAGGTGCCTGAGACACTGCAGGGGCTGTGCCTCTGAGGCCATCAGCAACTCCCGCTCCCTGCTGCAGGTACTGCTCTGGCTCACTGTAAATGGGGAGCTAGTGGAAGGGGAAATGGAGCCCCCTGGCACTCACTAAAAGGGAAAGTGGTGGATTCTCCATCTCTTGATGTCATTGAATGAAGACTAGATGCCTTTCTGGAATGTGTGTGCCCAAAATGTAACTATTGTACTATACAGGAAGCCTATGATATGCAGGGGGTTAGATGAGATGCTCTAAAGGTCTCTTCTGGCCATAAAGTCTACTCATTTTGGAAACACTGAGTGTAGCATTGGGAGCAGCCTCTGATGTTGTACTGTCTAGCCGGCTTGCTTCCTAGAATGAACAGGCATTGAGTGGGGTGATCCACAGAGAGTAGCTCAAACCTTCAAAGTGTCAGGCCAGCAGCAGGACATTAGCACTTCAGGGGATGGGTGGGTGTGGCAGTGACATCACAAAGGCCTTTTGCATGATCTCAGCCTATTGGTCAAAGGTGTTAGGGAGGTGGTGACCTCACAGAGAGATGCTGACATCAGCCAGGCAGGACAGGGGCGCAGGGCCAGGGAAACCTCAGAGACCCCTGTGGCTTAGCTTCAGCAAGTCTCCTTCTCGAGGTCTCCCTTTGAGAGAGTATTAGGGTTCACGTAGGTGAGTGCGAGGAGGAATCTCTTTCGAGTTTTCTCCTTTCCTTTTACTGATTTTACTAGAAAACAGACGTCCCTGTTCAGAAGGTAAGAGCCTCGGAGAGGTTTGTAACCTGTTCAGTCTGATCCACCTGATGCCAGCTGAATTCTAGACATGGAAAACACTAGTTCAAGGTGGCAGAATTTTATAGCCCACCTGGGATTTTGTCCCGTGGAATCACTGGGGACATTAGGGTTTGTCCTTTCCGTTTTTCCTTTTCCTCCATCCCTCCTTCCTTTCTCTTCATCTCTTACTTCTTTTTTCCTTTCTCCTGTTCCCCTCCCACCACCAGGAGTGGTGTGCGTGTGTGTGTGTGTGTGTGTGTGTGTTGGTGGGGGTGCTCTTCACCTCCCCTTGTGGGAAGTTCATCCAAAACTGTGGGGTTGAAATAGTGCTTGGACTCCACTGACACTAGATGCTGCCATCCTGTGGCTTAGCATTAGTGTCTGGGATGACTTGGGGCAAGATCTCAACCTCCCCGCAACCCACTTCACTGCTGCCAGAATCCCTCCTGCCCCCCCTGCTAGAGCCGCCTCCCTGCCCAACCTGGGTGGGGGTGGAGAAGAGGGTTCTGAGAACTTGAGCTGTGGTTTGGAGGTGGAACAGCTGTCAAGGGCACTGAGGGGGAGGTAACAGGAGCTCACCCTACAAAGAGGGGGGTTGGCACTGGAGGTTACTAGAAAGGACAAGAAGACTCCATTCTGGGGTTCAGGAGGTGAATTCATCCCTCAGTGGTGGGCAGGTGCTGGGTGGAAATACTTCTGGTTTAAGGTGCCCTTAATTCCCCCTGATTCTTTGGGGCGTTTGAGTCTCTGACAGGTTCTTGTTCCCTTGCAGCAGGAGGACGTCACGGCCAAAGTGATGCACCAGCTCCGCATCATCCGGCACTTGCGCCAGGTGCCTGAGACACTGCAGGGGCTATGCCCCTGATGCCATCAGCAACTCCCGCTCCCTGCTGCAGGTACTGCTCCGGCTCACTGTAAATGGGGAGCTAGTGGAAGGGGAAATGGAGCCCCCTGGCACTCACTAAAAGGGAAAGTGGTGGATTCTCCATCTCTTGATGTCATTGAATGAAGACTAGATGCCTTTCTGGAATGTGTGTGCCCAAAAAGTAACTATTGTACTATACAGGAAGCCTATGATATGCAGGGGGTTAGATGAGATGCTCTAAAGGTCTCTTCTGGCCATAAAGTCTACTCATTTTGGAAACACTGAGTGTAGCATTGGGAGCAGCCTCTGATGTTTTACGGTCTAGCCGGCTTGCTTCCCAGAAAGAACAGGCATTGAGTGGGGTGATCCACAGAGAGTAGCTCAAACCTTCAAAGTGTCAGGCCAGCAGCAGGACATTAGCACTTCAGGGGATGGGTGGGTGTGGCAGTGACATCACAAAGGCCTTTTGCAGGACCTCAGCCTATTGGTCAAAGGTGTTAGGGAGGTGGTGACCTCACAGAGAGATGCTGACATCAGCCAGGCAGGACAGGGGCGCAGGGCCAGGGAAACCTCAGAGACCCGTGTGGCTTAGCTTCAGCAAGTCTCCTTCTCGAGGTCTCCCTTTGAGAGAGTATTAGGGTTCACGTAGGTGAGTGCGAGGAGGAATCTCTTTCGAGTTTTCTCCTTTCCTTTTACTGATTTTACTAGAAAACAGACGTCCCTGTTCAGAAGGTAAGAGCCTCGGAGAGGTTTGTAACCTGTTCAGTCTGATCCACCTGATGCCAGCTGAATTCTAGACATGGAAAACACTAGTTCAAGGTGGCAGAATTTTATAGCCCACCTGGGATTTTGTCCCGTGGAATCACTGGGGACATTAGGGTTTGTCCTTTCCGTTTTTCCTTTTCCTCCATCCCTCCTTCCTTTCTCTTCATCTCTTACTTCTTTTTTCCTTTCTCCTGTTCCCCTCCCACCACCAGGAGTGGTGTGCGTGTGTGTGTGTGTGTGTGTGTGTGTTGGTGGGGGTGCTCTTCACCTCCCCTTGTGGGAAGTTCATCCAAAACTGTGGGGTTGAAATAGTGCTTGGACTCCACTGACACTAGATGCTGCCATCCTGTGGCTTAGCATTAGTGTCTGGGATGACTTGGGGCAAGATCTCAACCTCCCCGCAACCCACTTCACTGCTGCCAGAATCCCTCCTGCCCCCCCTGCTAGAGCCGCCTCCCTGCCCAACCTGGGTGGGGGTGGAGAAGAGGGTTCTGAGAACTTGAGCTGTGGTTTGGAGGTGGAACAGCTGTCAAGGGCACTGAGGGGGAGGTAACAGGAGCTCACCCTACAAAGAGGGGGGTTGGCACTGGAGGTTACTAGAAAGGACAAGAAGACTCCATTCTGGGGTTCAGGAGGTGAATTCATCCCTCAGTGGTGGGCAGGTGCTGGGTGGAAATACTTCTGGTTTAAGGTGCCCTTAATTCCCCCTGATTCTTTGGGGCGTTTGAGTCTCTGACAGGTTCTTGTTCCCTTGCAGCAGGAGGACGTCACGGCCAAAGTGATGCACCAGCTCCGCATCATCCGGCACTTGCGCCAGGTGCCTGAGACACTGCAGGGGCTATGCCCCTGATGCCATCAGCAACTCCCGCTCCCTGCTGCAGGTACTGCTCCGGCTCACTGTAAATGGGGAGCTAGTGGAAGGGGAAATGGAGCCCCCTGGCACTCACTAAAAGGGAAAGTGGTGGATTCTCCATCTCTTGATGTCATTGAATGAAGACTAGATGCCTTTCTGGAATGTGTGTGCCCAAAAAGTAACTATTGTACTATACAGGAAGCCTATGATATGCAGGGGGTTAGATGAGATGCTCTAAAGGTCTCTTCTGGCCATAAAGTCTACTCATTTTGGAAACACTGAGTGTAGCATTGGGAGCAGCCTCTGATGTTTTACGGTCTAGCCGGCTTGCTTCCCAGAAAGAACAGGCATTGAGTGGGGTGATCCACAGAGAGTAGCTCAAACCTTCAAAGTGTCAGGCCAGCAGCAGGACATTAGCACTTCAGGGGATGGGTGGGTGTGGCAGTGACATCACAAAGGCCTTTTGCAGGACCTCAGCCTATTGGTCAAAGGTGTTAGGGAGGTGGTGACCTCACAGAGAGATGCTGACATCAGCCAGGCAGGACAGGGGCGCAGGGCCAGGGAAACCTCAGAGACCCGTGTGGCTTAGCTTCAGCAAGTCTCCTTCTCGAGGTCTCCCTTTGAGAGAGTATTAGGGTTCACGTAGGTGAGTGCGAGGAGGAATCTCTTTCGAGTTTTCTCCTTTCCTTTTACTGATTTTACTAGAAAACAGACGTCCCTGTTCAGAAGGTAAGAGCCTCGGAGAGGTTTGTAACCTGTTCAGTCT
This sequence comes from Emys orbicularis, assembly GCF_028017835.1. Lineage (NCBI taxonomy): Eukaryota > Metazoa > Chordata > Testudines > Emydidae > Emys > Emys orbicularis. The sequence goes on from NC_088684.1 coordinate 162,317,640, forward strand.
GATCCACCTGATGCCAGCTGAATTCTAGACATGGAAAACACTAGTTCAAGGTGGCAGAATTTTATAGCCCACCTGGGATTTTGTCCCGTGGAATCACTGGGGACATTAGGGTTTGTCCTTTCCGTTTTTCCTTTTCCTCCATCCCTCCTTCCTTTCTCTTCATCTCTTACTTCTTTTTTCCTTTCTCCTGTTCCCCTCCCACCACCAGGAGTGGTGTGCGTGTGTGTGTGTGTGTGTGTGTGTGTTGGTGGGGGTGCTCTTCACCTCCCCTTGTGGGAAGTTCATCCAAAACTGCTGCGTTGAAATAGTGCTGGGACTCCACTGAAACTAGATGCTGCCATCCTGTGGCTTAGCATTAGTGTCTGGGATGACTTGTGGCAAGATCTCAACCTCCCCGCAACCCACTTAACTGCACCCATAATCCCTCCTGCCCCCCCTGCTAGAGCCGCCTCCCTGCCCAACCTGGGTGGGGGTGGAGAAGAGGGTTCTGAGAACTTGAGCTGTGGTTTGGAGGTGGAACAGCTGTCAAGGTCACTGAGGGGGAGGTAGCAGGAGCTCACCCTACAAGGAGGGGGGTTGGCACTGGAGGTTACTAGAAAGGACAAGAAGACACCATTCTGGGGTTCAGGAGGTGAATTCATCCCTCAGTGGTGGGCAGGTGCTGTTTGGAAATACTGCTGTTTCCAGGTGCCCTTAATTCCCCCTGATTCCTCGGGGCATTTGAGTCTCTGACAGGTTCTCGTTCACTTGCAGCAGGAGGACGTCACGGCCAAAGTGATGCACCAGCTCCGCATCATCCGGCACTTGCGCCAGGTGCCTGAGACACTGCAGGGGCTGTGCCTCTGAGGCCATCAGCAACTCCCGCTCCCTGCTGCAGGTACTGCTCTGGCTCACTGTAAATGGGGAGCTAGTGGAAGGGGAAATGGAGCCCCCTGGCACTCACTAAAAGGGAAAGTGGTGGATTCTCCATCTCTTGATGTCATTGAATGAAGACTAGATGCCTTTCTGGAATGTGTTTTCCAAAAAAGTAACTGTTGTGCTATACAGGAAGCCAATGATATGCAGGGGGTTAGATGAGATGCTCTAAAGGTCTCTTCTGGCCATAAAGTCTACTCATTTTGTTAAAACTGAGTGTAGCGTTGGGAGCAGCCTCTGATGTTTTACTGTCTAGCTGGCTTGCTTCCTAGAATGAACAGGCATTGAGTGGGGTGATCCACAGGGAGTAGCTCAAACCTTCAAAGTGTCAGGCCAGCAGCAGGACATTAGCACTTCAGGGGATGGGTGGGTGTGGCAGTGACATCACAAAGGCCTTTTGCAGGACCTCAGCCTATTGGTCAAAGGTGGTGGGGAGGTGGTGACCTCACAGAGAGATGCTGACATGAGCCAGGCAGTATAGGGGCGCAGAGCCAGGAAAACCTCGTAGACCCCTGTGGCTTAGCTTCAGCAATTCTCCTTCTCGAGGTCTCTCTTTGAGAGAGTATTAGGGTTCACGTAGGTGAGTGCGAGGAGGAACCTCTTTCGAGTTTTCTCCTTTCCTTTTACTGATTTTACTAGTAATCAGACGTCCCTGTTTAGAAGGTAAGAGCCTCCAAGAGGTTTTGGAACCTTCTCAGTCTGATTCATCTGGTGCCAGCTGAATTCTAGGCATGGAAAACACTAGTTTAAGGTGGCAGAATTTTATTCCCTCCCTGGGATTTTATCCCGTAGAATCACTGGGGACATTAGGGTTTGTCCTTTTCGTTTTACCTTTTCCTCCATCCCTCCTTCCTTTCTCTTCATCTCTTACTTCTTTTGTCCTTTCTCCTGTTCCCCTCCCACCACCAGGAGTGGTGTGTGTGTGTGTGTGTGTGTGTGTGTGTGTGTGTGTGTGTGTGTGTGTGTGTGTGTGTGTGTGTGTGTGTGTGTGTGTGTGTGTGTGTGTGTGTGTGTGTGTGTGTGTGTGTGTGTTGCTGGGGGTGCTCTTCACCTCCCCTTGTGGGAAGTTCATCCAAAACTGTGGGGTTGAAATAGTGCTTGGACTCCACTGACACTAGATGCTGCCATCCTGTGGCTTAGCATTAGTGTCTGGGATGACTTGGGGCAAGATCTCAACCTCCCCGCAACCCACTTCACTGCTGCCAGAATCCCTCCTGCCCCCCCTGCTAGAGCCGCCTCCCTGCCTAACCTGGGTCGGGGTGGAGAAGAGGGTTCTGAGAACTTGAGCTGTGGTTTGGAGGTGGAACAGCTGTCAAGGGCACTGATGGGGAGGTAGCAGGAGCTCACCCTCCAAGGAGGGGGGTTGGCACTGGAGGTTACTGGAAAGGACAAGAAGAGTCCATTCTGGGGTTCAGGAGGTGAATTCATCCCTCAGTGGTGGGCAGGTGCTGGGTGGAAATACTGCTGGTTCCAGGTGCCCTTAACCAGGGCGTTTGAGTCTCTGACAGGTTCTCGTTCCCTTGCAGCAGGAGGACGTCACGGCCAAAGTGATGCACCAGCTCCGCATCATCCGGCACTTGCGCCAGGTGCCTGAGACACTGCAGGGGCTGTGCCTCTGAGGCCATCAGCAACTCCCGCTCCCTGCTGCAGGTACTGCTCCGGCTCCGGCTCACTGTAAATGGGGAGCTAGTGGAAGGGGAAATGGAGCCCCCTGGCACTCACTAAAAGGGAAAGTGGTGGATTCTCCATCTCTTGATGTCATTGAATGAAGACTAGATGCCTTTCTGGAATGTGTGTGCCCAAAAAGTAACTATTGTACTATACAGGAAGCCTATGATATGCAGGGGGTTAGATGAGATGCTCTAAAGGTCTCTTCTGGCCATAAAGTCTACTAATTTTGGAAACACTGAGTGTAGCATTGGGAGCAGCCTCTGATGTTGTACTGTCTAGCCGGCTTGCTTCCTAGAATGAACAGGCATTGAGTGGGGTGATCCACAGAGAGTAGCTCAAACCTTCAAAGTATCAGGCCAGCAGCAGGACATTAGCACTTCAGGGGATGGGTGGGTGTGGCAGTGACATCACAAAGGCCTTTTGCAGGACCTCAGCCTATTTGTAAGCGGGGGAATGGTCCCGCTATTGTGGGGAACTTTCCTGGCTTCTGCACTACCCCGGTGAAGTGGGCTAGCGAAAGGATCTGAGTCCTCGCTCCCACTCCCTTTACCCAGAGGCCTCCCTGCCCTTGAGGGCTCCCCTTCCACTCTCCTGTCTGGCAGAGTCCTTGTAACCCCAACAAGGCTGGGCCCAGGATTCCTGGGGGGCTCAACCCCCCACCCTGCTGTGGTCACCTAGGACAGGGGCTAGGGTGTCCCCACTCCGGAGTACTCTCTTTGCACTGGCCACCTCCCTGACCCACTGATTATTTCATACAATTTAAAACAAATACAAGTTGTTTAATTAACAATTAATTTAAAGAAAAGAATAAGGGAAAATGGGAAAGGTTAAAGGAAAACACATCACCCTGCTTTGTGGCAGGGAACATCACAAACAGTGTCTCTGGACATCAGGGCACTTCACAGTCTGTTCCTTGTAGGTCCCAGATTTCCGTCTCAGGCCCTGGCTGTGCTGCAGGTATGCTGCGGGTTGGACACTTGCAATGGTGGTGGCCACACACCTCCGGGCTTTGAGTGGTGGGACCCTTCTTCCCAGCGTCAGCCCCCCGTCAGGTTAAGGTCCCCCTCCCAGTCTGGCCTGCAAGGGCCCTTGTCTGGGGGTGTCTTTCTGTGCTGGGCCCTTTGCCCAAGGTCCCCTCTTGGCTGGCCCCACTTGCTCACCACACCTGGCTCTGTGGCTGCAGCTCTGCTCCCAGCACAGGATCTGCTCTCCCTGGGCTGCATCTCTGGCTCTGTGGCTGCGGCTCTGCTCCCAGCACACGATCTGCTCTCCCTGGGCTGCGTCTCTGGCTCTGTGGCTGCGGCTCTGCTCCCAGCACAGGATCTGCTCTCCCTGGGCCGCGTCTCTGCCTCTGTGGCTGCGGCTCTGGCCCCTCTGGATCTGGCACGGTTCTGCTCTCCAGCTCAGCTTGGGCCCCTGCTTTCTCCTTAGCTCGGCCCCACTCAGTCTGATCCAGGCAATTCCAGCTCACACGGAGGACGGGACCTCCCTGGCCTCCTGACCCTCTGATTAGCCTGCCCGCCCTGTCAATCAGGCTGATCTGGAGCATTGGCCTCTCCCCATTGTTCCTGGGGACTGTCAGTCTCAGGCTCCTGATTTGCCATCGACCCTTCCCCTTTTAGTACTGGGAGCAAGCCAATCAAAACACCCCCACTGAATGTTAGTAAGGGGGCAACAGTCCCCTTACATTCCCCCTTGCTAAAATACTGCCACATCCACAATATTCACACCGGTACATCCGGGCCCCATAGTAACAACATATACCCACATCATTTTATATCAACAACCCATTAACAATTATCAAAAGAACATTTAACATATTTAACATTCCACAGCTACTTCTTAATACCATACGTAACAATATTTATTAAAACACTACATAGAACCAATAATATAATTATCTTTAAGTCTAACAGGAAGTACACCCTTATTAGCCCTCTGCGACCTTTTTAAGACTGGTGGTTCGTTACCCATATTTTCTATTTCCCTATCCTCAGGTAATACTGGGTCAGTTTGAAGGATCTGGCCATTCTCGTTAGGGTTTCGGTTTGCCCCACTCTGTCCCCCTCTGTATTCGGTTTGTGGGACTAGAACCATTTCCCAATTGGTTTCAGCCTCCTCGGGGTGTACTGATCTACGCCTCCTATGGTCCCTGTCTGGACTAAGAGTGCAATGTTTCAACTGGTCCCTATGTACTACTCTCTCAGGACCTCCTCGTTCAGGCTGGTTAGCGTACACTGGCAGTTCGGGATTGTTGTGGGTGACCACAGTGTGGGGATTTGGCTTCCATTTGTCCTGTATTTTATTACATCTCCGGCGTCTATGGCTACAAACTGGTACACAGTCACCAGATCTGATGAGAGCCCCACTGGACTTGCTATCATAAGTCCTTTTCCTACTTTGGGCTATGTCTTTAGTTGTACTGAGAGCAACTTTCCAGGCTGTCTTCAGCCTGTCATGGTGACCTTTGACCTGGTCATCATAATTGGTCACCTCATCCTTAGAAAAGACTTCTTGATGCTTTTCTGGCAACGCCCTTATGTTCGCCACATGTGCAGGAATCAGCCCTTGGCGTGCCGCTTGAACTGGAACTGGCAGTCTCCCATCACATCTTTCTTGAAGAAAGGTAACTCGTCCTCCCTTCTCCCTCGTCACCTGCAGCTCATTTCCTGGTACACAGCTGTGTTCGTCAAGGATCTTTCCTCTCCAAGGAGGAATAATGGTCTTCCGTTTTCTGCCCACTTTAACATTCCCCATATGCCTTGTGGGGCCCAGGGAAAGACTCTGCCTCTCCGCTCGAGCCAGTACTTTACTCAGCACAGCATTCTTCGTAGAGTGCTCGTGACAGTTTATCCTCCTGGTCCCTTTTCCTGGTAAGAGTAGCTCCTTCAGCTCACTAATGATGTTCATCCCTAGAATCCCTGGGACTCCTTCTCCTATATGGCTCCCTTTTGAGGCTTTGTCTTTCAGGATGAAGATGCATTTTCCTGGCAGTGTCTGGCCCATATACTCTATGTCTGCTTCAAGGCACCCCACCACTGGGATTGCCAGTCCATTAACAGCTGTTAGACGTACAAACCGTGTGCTGTGCATGGTCAGGTCCTTGTCCTTCAGATATTTTTGAAAATGCGACTCAGTAATGGTGGTGACTTCTGAGCCAGTATCTAACAAACATCTGGTCTTTCACCCCTGCTATACATACTTCAGCAGTTAGACAGTCTCCAAATGCTCGCTTACAGAAGTCGCTAGATATGCTGGCACTGCCCACGTTCCTCTCAACACTGTATGCAGAGGGATTTTCTATGAAGGACAGGCCTAGGAATCCTTCTGCCACTGCTTGGCCTTCTACTGTAGATGGACCACTTGCTCCTGGTGGCCCATTGGTTTTGAGTGCCTGGGACTCTGTTCTCCTTCTCAGTGGACATTCTCGGCTAGTATGTCCTGGCCTTTCACAAGTGTAACAAATGTATCTTCCCAGCTCGTCCTTCAGTGGGGCTCTTCGGGATCCCGGTGCCCTTGGATACTTTGGCATACTAATGGGATTTTTTTCTTTCATCAACTCGGTCATTACTTTCAGTATCTCCCCCTGTTGGACCGCCAGTTTTTGGACAGCTTCACTTAAGCTTTCCAAGGTTAGCTCTGTTTGGGGCAGGGCCTTTTCCCCAGCAGCTGCATTCACTAGGCCCCCACTTCGTGTATGGGGGTTAGGCTTGGCTGTCTCTGCCACAGGAACTTCCTCTTCTTCTGACCACATAATAGCAGCCTGCATGAGTTCATGGAACTTCTTACTGGGCTCTTCCTTAAACCTCCTTTTCATTTCACGGCGGAGGGAATCATCCTGGAGCCCCAGCACTAACTGCTCTTTCAGAACCATATCTGGGTCTGGAACTCGCTGAGGGTCTCGCCGCTCCACTCTGCTCATTTTCTCCTGGAGGTCATATGCATATGCCCGGATAGTTTCACCGGGCTCCTGCTTTCTCTCAAAGAACTCCTTTAGTCGGGTTCCAATAGGTACCTTGTCCCCATACACTTCTAGGAGGAGTTCAAATACCTTTTCCACATTTTTTTTGTCCGCCCCAGCCATGAACTTTACTGTGGCCTTGGCCTGGCCCTTGAGGTGTTCCTCTATGAAGTCTACATGATCTTCTTCAGGTACTCTTAGCACACGCAGAGCTGCCTTCACAGACTTGACCCACTCCTCTACCGTAATGTCTCCTGGTCTTGTCGGGAAGCCACCAAACTCTGTGACCTTCCGCTCCCGTGGGACATAAATAGTAGGGGGTTTCTTAGCTTCTGCTGCCTGTTGGTCTATCACTGCCTTAGCCAGTGATAAGGCTTCTCTCTGTTCTGTTCTAGCTTGCTGTAATGCCTCAGCTTGGTCTGATAATCTGCGCTGCAGTTCAGCAAACTGGGCCCGTAGTTCTTCAATTCCAGCCATGGTAGGATGCTCAATCAGGCCTGGACCGTGCAACTAGAATTCAACCAGTAAACCAATGGGGTGGACCCTGTGGATAGGATCCTGTTCGTGACGCCAATTATGTAAGCGGGGGAATGGTCCCGCTATTGTGGGGAACTTTCCTGGCTTCTGCACTACCCCGGTGAAGTGGGCTAGTGAAAGGATCTGAGTCCTCGCTCCCACTCCCTTTACCCAGAGGCCTCCCTGCCCTTGAGGGCTCCCCTTCCACTCTCCTGTCTGGCAGAGTCCTTGTAACCCCAACAAGGCTGGGCCCAGGATTCCTGGGGGGCTCAACCCCCAACCCTGCTGTGGTCACCTAGGACAGGGGCTAGGGTGTCCCCACTCCGGAGTACTCTCTTTGCACTGGCCACCTCCCTGACCCACTGATTATTTCATACAATTTAAAACAAATACAAGTTGTTTAATTAACAATTAATTTAAAGAAAAGAATAAGGGAAAATGGGAAAGGTTAAAGGAAAACACATCACCCCGCTCTGTGGCAGGGAACATCACAAACAGTGTCTCTGGACATCAGGGCACTTCACAGTCTGTTCCTTGTAGGTCCCAGATTTCCGTCTCAGGCCCTGGCTGTGCTGCAGGTATGCTGCGGGTTGGACACTTGCAATGGTGGTGGCCACACACCTCCGGGCTTTGAGTGGTGGGACCCTTCTTCCCAGCGTCAGCCACATTGTCAGGTTAAGGTCCCCCTCCCGGTCTGGCCTGCAAGGGCCCTTGTCTGGGGGTGTCTTTCTGTGCTGGGCCCTTTGCCCAAGGTCCCCTCTTGGCTGGCCCCACTTGCTCACCACACCTGGCTCTGTGGCTGCAGCTCTGCTCCCAGCACAGGATCTGCTCTCCCTGGGCTGCATCTCTGGCTCTGTGGCTGCGGCTCTGCTCCCAGCACAGGATCTGCTCTCCCTGGGCCGCGTCTCTGGCTCTGTGGCTGCGGCTCTGGCCCCTCTGGATCTGGCACGGTTCTGCTCTCCAGCTCAGCTTGGGCCCCTGCTTTCTCCTTAGCTCGGCCCCACTCAGTCTGATCCAGGCAATTCCAGCTCACACGGAGGACGGGACCTCCCTGGCCTCCTGACCCTCTGATTAGCCTGCCCGCCCTGTCAATTAGGCTGATCTGGAGCATTGGCCTTTCCCCATTGTTCCTGGGGACTGTCAGTCTCAGGCTCCTGATTTGCAATCGACCCTTCCCCTTTTAGTACTGGGAGCAAGCCAATCAAAACACCCCCACTGAATGTTAGTAAGGGGGCAACAGTCCCCTTACATATTGGTCAAAGGTGTTAGGGAGGTGGTGACCTCACAGAGAGATGCTGACATCAGCCAGGCAGGACAGGGGCGCAGGGCCAGGGAAACCTCAGAGACCCCTGTGGCTTTGCTTCAGCAAGTCTCCTTCTCGAGGTCTCTCTTTGAGAGAGTATTAGGGTTCACGTAGGTGAGTGCGAGCAGGAGCCTCTTTCGAGTTTTCTCCTTTCCTTTTACTGATTTTACTAGAAAACAGACGTCCCTGTTGAGAAGGTAAGAGCCTCGGAGAGGTTTGTAACCTGTTCAGTCTGATCCACCTGGTGCCAGCTGAATTCTAGGCATGGAAAACACTAGTTCAAGGTGGCAGAATTTTATAGCCCACCTGGGATTTTGTCCCGTGGAATCACTGGGGACATTAGGGTTTGTCCTTTTCGTTTTACCTTTTCCTCCATCCCTCCTTCCTTTCTCTTCATCTCTTACTTCTTTTGTCCTTTCTCCTATTCCCCTCCCACCACCAGGAGTGGTGTGTGTGTGTGTGTGTGTGTTGGTGGGGGTGCTCTTCACCTCCCCTTGTGGGAAGTTCATCCAAAACTGTGGGGTTGAAATACTGCTTGGACTCCACTGACACTAGATGCTGCCATCCTGTGGCTTAGCATTAGTGTCTGGGATGACTTGGGGCAAGATCTCAAACTCCCCGCAACCCACTTCACTGCTGCCAGAATCCCTCCTGCCCCTTCCTGCTAGAGCCGCCTCCCTGCCCAACTTGGGTGGGGGTGAAGAAGAGGGTTCTGAGAACTTGAGCTGTGGTTTGGAGGTGGAACAGCTGTCAAGGGCACTGAGGGGGAGGTAGCAGGAGCTCACCCTACAAGGAGCGGGGTTGGCACTGGAGGTTACTAGAAAGGACAAGAAGACTCCATTCTGGGGTTCAGGAGGTGAATTCATCCCTCAGTGGTGGGCAGGTGCTGGGTGGAAATAGTGCTGGTTCCAGGTGCCCTTATCTCCTGTAAATGTAAATAAACTTGTTTGTCTTAGCAATTGGCTGAACAAGAAGTAGGACTGAGAGGACTTGTAGGCTCTAAAGTTTTGCATTGATTTGTTTTTGAGTGCAGTTATGTAACAAAAAAAATCTACATTTGTAAGTTGCATTTTCATGATAAAGAGATTGCACTACAGTACTTGTATGAGGTGAACTGAAAAAATACTATTTCTTTTGTTTATAATTTTTATAGTGCAAATATTTGTAATAAAAAATAATAATATAAAGTTAGCAGTGTATACTTTGTATTCTGTGTTGTAACTGAAATCAATACGTTTGAAAATGTAGAAAAACATTCAAAAATATTTAATAAATTTCAATTGGTATTCTATTGATTAACAGTGTGATTTAAAACTGCAATTAACCGCGATTAATTTTTTTGAGTTAATCACGTGAGTTAACCGATTAATCGACAGCCCTACTTTATTTCATTCTATTTCTTTGACTCTCTCACATTTATCTTCTGAACATTTTCTTATTTTCTTCCTTTCTCTCTTCACTGTGTTCCACTTTGCCTTCCCAACTTCTCCCTGCTTTCCGTTCTCCCTTCCTTGACTTCACAACAATCTATCTTCCCTGTCTCTTACATTAATCCCGCCCTCCTTTCCCTCTTTTGTACTCGAGTATGTCCCCACACACCTTTCTTTTCTTTACCTCGGTCTCCCCCCCCCCCATCCTTTTTACATTCCAAAATAAATCAGATCTCCACAGCACAGCTTATTTAGGATGCCATGCCCCCTACTACATGGTCTAGAAACAAGCCCATGCCAGAATGTGGCCTTTGCAGGACTCCTAACTCATTGTTCCTAATTCCTGCTGCACTCCAAGGACTGCCTCACCTCCAAGTTAGGTGACTGGCTGGCTCAGTAGCAGATGAAATTCAGTGTTCAAAAATACAAGGTAATGGGGTATATTGGAAGGAATAGTCTGAACTACTCATAAACAGTGTTTGGTTCTAAATCAACTGTAACCACTCAAGAAAAAGACCTAGGCATCTTTGTGGCCTGTGTGAAATTCTGTGGCCTGTGTTATACCTGGGGTCAGACTAGACAATCACACTGGTCCCTTCTGGCCTTTGAATCTATGGATCTGGACAGCTCAGTGATAACCTACGTGCAACAGAGGTCAAACTAGCAAACAAACGGTGAAGATGTATAAAAAATGGGATAGAAAATAATACAGAAAATATAATGGCATTATATAAATCACACTTTCACCTGGAATACTTTGTGCAGCTCTGGCCAGCCTTTTGCAAAAAATATGTAGCAGAAGAGTTCAGATGAATAATGAAAATGATTGGAGGCACTAGAAGATTTCCTTATGAAGAGAAGAGATGAGGGAACACAATAAAGTCATTATAGCTATTGTTCTACTGGCTCTCCATTGCAAGAAGTTATTGCATGCAAAGCAAAAGACGTGTGGATCTTGCATAAAAAGTTATGTAAGAGTGGAAGAATCCCATGGAACCCTTGTTACATGCAGCAGCCTCCAAAACGTTTCAATGAAGCTGGCTGAGTGCCATCTGCTTGGTTTCATTAAAAGCTACATACTGCCCTGGTGCAGCTTTCTCATGTAGACAAAGTCTTCGAATGGAGATTCCATTGATTTCAATGACTGTCACCTAGGGACCTCTTTGTGCCCACGGCACAGGGATGCATGAGGGTTACAGGGGTCCCCTGGGTCTGGGATCTCGATATTAGTTCACCACTGAATATCATATAAGGGCTCTAGGGAAAACCTATGTCACGCTGGTCATCATAATCATTGTGAGATGTATATAAGGAAAATATGCGAGGAGCTAGGTATGTATACTAACCATTATGTTCTCTAGGTCTGTGAGTTAGGGCAGGTCACCAAAAGGTGAGCCACATATCAAATGGAGTCCTTCAGGGGTCGGTCCTGGGTCCGGGTTTGTTCAATATCTTCATTAATGATCTGGATGATGGGATGGATTGTACCCTCAGCAAGTTTGCGATGATGGGTGGGGGGAGAGGTAAATACACTGGAGGGTAGGGATAGGGTCCAGAGTGACCTAGACAAATTGGAGGATTGGGCCAAAAGAAATCTGATGAGGTTCAACAAGGACAAGTGCAGAGTCCTGCACTTAGGACGGAAGAATCCCATGCACTGCTACAGGCTGGGGACCGACTGGCTAAGCGGCAGTTCTGCAGAAAAGGACCCGGGGGTTACAGTAAAGGAGAAGCTGGATAGGAGTCAACAATGTGCCCTTGTTGCCAAGAAGGCTAATGGTATATTGGGCTGCATTAGTAGGAACATTGCCAGCAGATCGAGGGAAGTGATCATTCCACTCTATTCGGCACTGGTGAGGCCACATCTGGAGTAGTGCATCCACTTTTGGGTCCCCTACTACAGAAAGGATGTGGACAAATTGGAGAGAGTGCAGCAGAGGGCAACGAAAATTATTAGGGGGCCTTCAACTACCTGAAGGACGGTTCCAAAGAGGATGGAGCTAGGCTGTTCTCAGTGGTGGCTGATGACCGAACAAAAAGCAATGGTCTCAAGTTGCAGTGGGGGAGGTCTAGGTTGGATGTTAGGAAAAACTATTTAACTAGGAGATGATGAAGCACTGGAATGGGTTACCTAGGGAGGTGGTGGAATCTCCATTTTTAGAGGTTTTTAAGACCCAGCTTGACAAAGCCCTGGCTGGGATGATTTATTTGGGGTTGGTCCTGCTTTGAGGAGGGGGTTGGACTAGATGACCTCCTGAGGTCTCTTCCAACCCTAATTTTCTATGATTCTATGATATTCCTGTCAGGCATATGCTTCTCTCTCTCTGGCCGATCATGTGCAAATTGAGTATTGTATGGTTCACAATGCATGCCCATTCACAATTTGCGTTAAATGCTAATCAATAGATTGAGGGGCTTGCAGAAAAAACAAACAAACCAACAACAGAGGTTATCCTGTTTAGGAGTAAAGACGATGAACTTGTATCTGGGGAACAGATAGCTCCCCTTGATGAAGGATAACTGGGGGGTTCAAGTTGCCAAAGGACTCGATCTCATGAAAGAAGGATCTCATCCCATCCTGGCTGAAAAATGCTCTCAAGACTTTGGGGTCTTATTAGACAAAAGAGCATTTTGTTAGTTGAGTTTAGGCCCTAGAATGCATGTTATGATTTTGTTTTAGATGTTCCCTTTGTTTCCATAAATTCTATTTGCTATCATCTGAATCTCTAGTCTTTGTTGAATAAACTTCTACTTGTTTTGTCTATATACAAATCTAAGCACTATGCATTAAGCAAAGCTGTACTCTAAGGTGTGCTTAGTAAACTGTGATGTATTGTTCGTTTGGGAACAGCAGGCCTGGTAATTCTGTGATTGTCCAGTGGTGATGGCTGGGCATCACAGGGGGATACTCGGAGAACTCAGGGTTCAGAGGATGCTCGGAGAACCGCTGTCCCTCATGCATCGCTAGGCTGCATGAAGGACTACCGAGCCCACATGGGCTGAAAGGGGAGTGCTTGTGTTGCCCGTGGCAAGGAGAGTAGAGAGCTGACTCCTAGCAAGCAGAGAAAAGGTTTCCTCATGCTAAAGGCAGAAGAAGCTCATGTTTTTACTTCCACAAGACCAAGGTTTAGTCCACACAGGAAACCCAAACAGGGGTGGCACTACATTTGGCTATGCCATCTGTACTTCCTAGATCACAAACTGCTCCCAGAGCCAGGAATAGAAACCAAAAATCCTGATACTCAGCTTTCAAAGGCTGTCAGACAATATTAGTGTAATCCACTAGCAATGTGTATGTTGCGTCACCATGTATGGGCTGGTACACGCAGAAGATAATAGCAAGCTTTCCCCTCAGTGTCCCCGCCTTTTAACAAACTCGGAAGAGGTCTGTATTGTAAATGTGGAGATTATGGATTCAAATCTTATTGATGACCCATGAGTGAAAAAAAAATAGATGTATACAAGAGCAGCGGCTGCTGGCTGGGAGCCCAGCTCTGAAGACAGAGCCGCCGCCAGCTGCGATGCAGAAGTAAGGATGGCACGGTATGGTATTGCCACCCTTACTTCTGCGCTGCTGCCTGCAGAACTGGGCCGTCAGTCAGCAGCTGCCACTCTCTGGCCACCTAGCTCTGAAGGCAGCAGAGCAGAAGTAAGGATGGCATGGTATGGTATTGCTACCCTTACTTCTGTGCTGCTTCTGGCTGAGAGCTGCCTTCAGACCTGGGCACCTGGCCAACAGCTTCCGCTCTGCGGCTGCCCAGCTCTGAAGGCAGTGCAGAAGTGAGGATGGCAATACCATGACCCCCTAAAATAGCCTTGCAAACCCCCTGCAACTCTTCACAGTCTGCTTTGGACTTAACTATCTTGAATAGTTTTGAATCATCTGCAAATTTGGCAACTCACTGTTTACCCCCTTTTTCAGATCACTTACGAATATGTTGAACAGTACTGGTCCCAGTATAGACCCTTTGGGGACACCACTATTTACCTCTCTCCATTCTGAAAACTGACCATTTATTCGTACCCTTTGTTTCCTATCTTTTAACCAGTTACTGATCCATGAGAGGACCTTCCCTCTTATCCCATGACAGCTTACTTTGCTTAAGGGCCTTTGGTGAGGGACCTTGTCAAACACTTTCTGAAAATCTAAGTACACTATATCCACTCGATCACCCTTGTCCACATGCTTGTTGACCTCCTCAAAGAATTCTAGTAGATTGGTGAGCTATGATTTCCCTTTACATAAAACATGTTGACTCTTCCCAACAAATTGTGTTCATCTGTGTGTCTAATAATTCTGTTCTTTACTATAGTTTCAGAATGAATTTATATTACGAAATGTATTTAGAGGTGAATGTGGATATTGTTCAAAAATTAGCTTTACTGCTATTTATTATTGTTATTTGGTTACTGGGAGCTGTTTCTTTAAGATAAGGTGCAGTAGACTTAGAAAGTGTTTGATACTGAGGGCATGTCTAACACTGTAAACTTAAGTCAACCTATGTTAGGTTGACTTACAGCCACCACAGTAATTACTGCAGTGGTTGATGTCCACACTGCCCTTCTTCTGTTGGTGGTGCATGTCCTCACCAGGAGTGCTTCCATTGACTTCAGAGGAGCAGCGGGGGTGGCTGAGAACCTGGGCTCTCAGCTCCATGCACAGCTCCCTGGCGGGAGCCCGGCTAACAACCCTCTGCCCCCGGCTCCTCCCTCCCTGCTGGGAACGGGGCAGCCACACCAGGCTTCTCGGCTCTCCCCTCCCCGCTGGGAATGTGCCCCCCTGTGCTCTCAACTTTCTGTCAGGAGCATGGCAGCCGACCAGACTCCAAGCGTGGAGCTCCCAGTGGGGAGCGGAGTCCCTGGGAGGGCACATAGGCTCCCAGCAGGGTGATTAGCTCCCAATGTCTGGTCGGTTGCCCCATTCTGAGTGGGGAGGGTGGAGCCGAGAAACCCAGTGAGGCTGCCCCATCCCTGGAGGGACCAGGGAGCTGGGTAGCAGTCTGGCTTGGAGCAGAGACTGGGCAGTAGCCCAGCAAAAATGACAGCTAATAGATGTAAGTAATGCAGTATCTACATGGACACTGTGTTGCCCTAACTACACCAATGTAAACGTCTCATGGAGGTGGGGTTATTATGTCAGTATAGTAGGGCACTGTGACGTTCTGTATCTCAGTGGAACACCCAGCACTCCCAAGTTCATCCTTATAATTTAATTGTGTGGTATCTAATGCAAAGTTTGTCATGTCGGGTGTCTTCGGAAGGCTCATGATGCACTGAGCATTGTTATTATAGTAATCATTGTT
This sequence comes from Emys orbicularis, assembly GCF_028017835.1. NCBI lineage: Eukaryota > Metazoa > Chordata > Testudines > Emydidae > Emys > Emys orbicularis. Next base: position 162,332,739 of record NC_088684.1, read on the forward strand.
AAAGTAATGTTATAGGTTGTAATTTCATGTGTATAGTTATGAGGCTGAGAATGTGTCCTCATGACTTAAAGCACAGAGCAGAGGGGCAGTTCACACCTCATCAGGGAATGTATGGGACAAACCCAGCCCAGCCTCAAAGGAATAAAGGACACTGTTGGATTCTCGAGTGAGTCACCCCCTTAGAATCATAGAATATCAGGGTTGGAAGGGACCTCAGGAGGTCATCTAGTCCAACCCCCTGCTCAAAGCAGGACCAATCCCCAACTAAATCATCCCACGCAGGGCTTTGTCAAGCCTGACCTTAAAAACCACTAAAGGAGGAGATTCCACCGCCTTCCTAGATAACCCATTCCAGTGCTTCACCACCCTCTTAGTGAAAAAGTTTTTCCTAATATCCAACCTAAACCTCCCCCACTGCAACTTGAGACCATTACTCCTAGTTCTGTCATCTGGTACCACTGAGAAAAGTCTAGATCCATCCTCTTTGAAACCTCTTTTCAGGTAGTTGAAAACAGCTATCAAATCCCCCCTCATTCTTCTCTTCTGCAGACTAAACAATCCCAGTTCCCTCAGCCTCTCCTCATAAGTCATGTGCTCTAGCCCCCTAATCATTTTTGTTGCCCGCCGCTGGACTCTTTCCAATTTTTCCACATCCTTCTTGTAGTGTGGGGCCCAAAACTGGACACAGTACTCCAGATGAGGCCTCACCAATGTCGAATAGAAGGGAATGATCACATCCCTCGATCTACTGGCAATGCCCCTACTTATACAGCCCAAAATGCCGTTAACCTTCTTGGCAACAAGAGCACACTGTTGACTCATATCCAGCTTCTCATCCATTGTAACCCCTAGGTCCTTTTCTGCAGAACTGTTTCCTAGCCATTCGGTCCCTGGTCTGTAGCAGTGCATGGGATTCTTCCTTCTTAAGTGCAGGATTCTGCACTTGTCCTTGTTGAACCTCATCAGATTTCTTTTGGCCCCATACTCTAATTTGTCTAGGTCCCTCTGGATCCTATCCCTACCCTCCAGCGTATCTACCACTCCTCCCAGTTTAGTGTCATCTGCAAACTTGCTGAGGGTGCAGTCCACGCCATCCTCCAGATCATTAATGAAGATATTGAACAAAACCGGCCCCAGGACCGACCCTTGGGACACTCCGCTTGATACCAGCTGCCAAGTAGAAATGGAGCCATTGATCACTACCCGTTGAGCCCGATGATCTAGCCAGCTTTCTATCCACCTTATAGTCTATTCGTCCAGCCCATACTTCTTTAACTTGCCGGCAAGAATACTGTGGGAGACCGTATCAAAAGCTTTGCTATAGTCAAGGAATAACACGTCCACTGCTTTCCCCTCATTCACAGAGCCAGTTGTCTCATCATAGAAGGCAATTAGGTTAGTCAGGCATGACTTGCCCTTGGTGAATCCATGCTGACTGTTCCTGATCACTTTCCTCTCCTCTAAGTGCTTCAGAATTGATTCCTTGAGGACCTGCTCCATGATTTTTCCAGGGACTGAGGTGAGGATGACTGGCCTGTAGTTCCCCGGATCCTCCTTCTTCCCTTTTTAATAGATGGGCACTACATTAGCCTTTTTCCAGTCATCCGGGACCTCGCCCGATCATCATGAGTTTTCAAAGATAATAGCCAATGGCTCTGCAATCACATCCATCAACTCCTTTAGCACCCTCGGATGCAGCGCATCCAGCCTCATAGACTTGTGCTCGTCCAGCTTTTCTAAATAGTCCTGAACCACTTCTTTCTCCACAGAGGGCTGGTCACCTCCCCCGCCCCATGCTGTGCTGCCCAATGCAGTAGTCTGGGAGCTGACCTTGTTCATGAAGACAGAGGCAAAAAAAGCATTGAGTACATTAGCTTTTTCCACATCCTCAGTCACTAGGTTGCCTCCCTCATTCAGTAAGGGGCCCACACTTTCCTTGACCTTCTTCTTGTTGCTAATATACCTGAAGAAACCCTTCTTGTTACTCTTAACATCTCTTGCTAGCTGCAACTCCAAGTGTGATTTGGCCTTCCTGATTTCACTCCTGCATGTCTGAGCAATATTTTTATACTCCTCCCTGGTCATTTGTCCAATCTTCCACTTCTTGTAAGCTTCTTTTTTGCGTTTAAGATCAGCAAGGATTTCACTGTTAAGCCAAGCTGGTCGCCTGCCATATTTACTATTCTTTCTACACATCGGGATGGTTTGTTCCTGCAACCTCAATAAGGATTCTTTAAAATACAGCCAGTTCTCTTGGACTCCTTTCCCCTCATGTTATTCTCCCAGGGGATTCTGCCCATCTGTTCCCTGAGGGAGTCAAAGTCTGCTTTTCTGAAGTCCAGGGTCCATATTCTGCTGCTCTCCTTTCTTCCTTGTGTCAGGATCCTGAACTCGACCATCTCATGGTCACCGCCTCCCAGGTTCCCATCTACTTTTGCTTCCCCTACTAATTCTTCCCTGTTTGTGAGCAGCAGCTCAAGAAGAGCTCTGCCCCTAGTTGGTTCCTCTACAACTTGCACCAGGAAATTGTCCCCTACACTTTCCAAAAACTTCCTGGATTGTCTGTGCACCACTGTATTGCTCTCCCAGCAGATATCAGGGTGATTGAAGTCTCCCTCGAGAACCAGGGCCTGCGATCTAGTAACTTCTGTTAGTTGCCTGAAGAAAGCCTCGTCCACCTCATCCCCCTGGTCTGGTGGTCTATAGCAGACTCCCACCACGATATCACCCTTGTTGCTCACACTTCTAAACTTAATCCAGAGACTCTCAGGTTTTTCTGCAGTTTCATACCGGAGCTCTGAGCAGCCATACTGCTCTCTTACGTACAATGCAACTCCCCCACCTTTTCTGCCCTGCCTGTCCTTCCTGAACAGTTTATATCCATCCATGAGGGTATGTCTACACTACGAAATTAGGTCGAATTTATAGAAGCCAGTTTTATAGATATGGGTTTTATACAGTCGATTGTGTGTGTCCCCACATAAAATGCTCTAAGTGCATAAAGCCGGCGGACCGCGTCTACAGTACCGAGGCTAGTGTCGACCTCCGGAGCGTTGCACTGTGGGTAGCTATCCCACAGTTCCCGCAGTCTCCGCCGCCCATTGGAATTCTGGGTTGAGATCCCAATGCCTGATGATGCAAAACAGTGTCGCAGGGGGTTCTGGGTACATGCCGTCAGGCCCCTCCCCCTCCATCAGAGCAACGGCAGACAATCGATTCGCGCCTTTTTACCTGGGTTACCTGTGCAGACAACATACCACGACAAGCATGGAGCCCGCTCAGCTCAGCTCACCGTCACCATATGTCATCTGGGTGCCGGCAGACGTGGTACTGCATTGCTACACAGCAGCAGCTAATTGCCTTTTGGCAGTAGACGGTGCAGTATGACTGGTAGCCTTCATCAGCGATCTGGGTGCTGGCAGACGTGGGGCTGCATTGCTACACAGCAGCAGCCCCTTGCCTTTTGGCAGTAGATGATGTATTACGACTGGTATCCGTCGTCGTCGTACTCCAGTTCAATCAGAGGCACCTGGGCAGACATGCTTTGTCTCCTGGAGACTCAGTCCTGCTGGCAGTCCTATTGAACCGTCTTGACGATGATGGCTAGCAGTCGTAGTACAGTATCTTCTGCCAAGCACCCAGAAGATGCCGAGGGCTATCAGTCATGCTGCACCGTCTGCTGCCAGCTTAAGATGTAAAAAATAGATGTATTCATTTGCTTCCCCCTCTCTCCGTGAAATCAACGGCCTGCTAAACCCAGGGTTTTGAGTTCAATCTTTGGGGGGGCCATTCCGTGTGACAGTTGTTTGTGTTTCTCCCTGATGCACAGCCACCTTTGTTGATTTTAATTCCCTGTACCTGTATGCCATGTCGTCACTCGCCCCTCCCTCCCTCCCTCCCTCCCTCCGTCCGTCAGATACTAGTTTCGCGCCTTTTTTCAGACCAGACGCCATAGCACTGGGATCATGGAGCCCGCTCAGATCACCGCGGCAATTATGAGCACTATGAACACCACGCGCATTGTCCTGGAGTATATGCAGAGCCAGGACATGCCAAAGCAAAACCAGGACCAGCCGAGGAGGCGATTGCAGCGCGGCAACGAGATTGATGAGGAAATTGACATGGACATAAACCTCTCACAAAGTACAGGCCCCAGCAATGTGCAAATCATGGTGTTACTGGGGCAGGTTCATGCCGTGGAACGCCGATTCTGGGCCCGGGAAACAAGCACAGTCTGGTGGGACCGCATCGTGCTGCAGGTGTGGGACGATTCCCAGTGGCTGCGAAACTTTCGCATGCGTAAGGGCACTTTCATGGAACTTTGTGACTTGCTTTCCCCTGCCCTGAAGCACCAGAATACCAGGATGAGAGCAGCCCTCACAGTTGAGAAGCGAGTGGCGATAGCCCTGTGGAAGCTTGCAACGCCAGACAGCTACCGGTCAGTCGGGAATCAATTTGGAGTGGGCAAATCTACTGTGGGGGCTGCTGTGATCCAAGTTGCCAGGGCAATCAAAGACCTAGTGATATCAAGGGTAGTGACTCTGGGAAACGTGCAGGCCATAGTGGATGGCTTTGTTGCAATGGGATTCCCAAACTGTGGTGGGGCAACAGACGGAACCCATATCCCTATCTTGTCACCGGAGCACCAAGCCACCGAGTACATAAACCGCAAGGGGTACTTTTCAATGCTGCTGCAAGCCCTGGTAGATCACAAGGGACGTTTCACCAACATCAACGTGGGATGGCCGGGAAAGGTACATGATGCTCGTGTATTCAGGCACTGTGGTCTGTTTCGAAAGCTGGAGGAAGGGACTTTCTTCCCGGACCAGAAAATAACCGTTGGGGATGTTGAAATGCCTATCGTGATCCTTGGGGATCCAGCCTACCCCTTAATGCCATGGCTCATGAAGCCGTATACAGGCAGCCTGGACAGTAGTCAGGACCTGTTCAACTATAGGCTGAGCAAGTGCCGAATGGTGGTGGAATGTGCATTTGGACATTTAAAAGCACGCTGGAGCAGCTTACTGACTCGCTCAGACCTCAGCGAAAAGAATATCCCCATTGTTATTGCTGCTTGCTGTGCGCTCCACAATATCTGTGAGAGTAAGGGGGAGACATTTATGGCGGGGTGGGAGGTTGAGGCAAATCGCCTGGCCGCTGACACCAGGGCGGTTAGAAGAGTGCAGCAGGGCGCGGTGCGCATCAGAGAAGCTTTGAAAACGAGTTTTGTGACTGGCCAGGCTACGGTGTGAAACTTCTGTTTGTTTCTCCTTGATGAACCCTCTGCCCCCCCCCCGCACACACACACACCCGGTCCACTCAACTTCCCTGTAAACCAACCACCCCACCCTCCCCTCCCCCCTTCGAGCACTGCTTGCAGAGGCAATAAAGTCATTGTTACTTCTCATTCATGCAATCTTTATTAATTCATCACACAACTAGGGGGATAATTGCCAAGGTAGCCCGGGAGGGGTGGGGGAGGAGGGAAGGAAAAGGACACACTGCAGTTTAAAACTTTAAAACTTTAGCACTTATTGAAGGCCAGCCTTCCCATGCTCGGGCAATCATCTGGGGTGGAGTGACTGGGTGGCCGGAGGCCCCCCCACCGTGTTCTTGGGCGTCTGAGTGAGGAGGCAATGGGACTTGGGGGGGAGGGCTGTTGGTTACACAGGGGCTGTAGTGGCGGTCTCTGCTCCTGCTGCCTTTCCTACAGCTCAACCATACGCTGGAGCATATCAGTTTGATGCTCCAGCAGCCAGAGCATCGACTCTTGCCTTCTGTCTACAAGCTGACGCCACCTATCATTTTCAGCCCGCGATTCAGCCCGCCACCTCTCCTCTCGTTCATATTGTGCTTTTCTGTAGTCAGTCATTGACTGCCTCCACGCATTCTGCTGTGCTCTTTCAGCGTGGGAGGACATCTGGAGATCCGAGAACATATCATCCCGAGTCCGCCGTTTTCTCCTTCTAATCTTCGCTAGCCTCTGCGAAGGAGAAACATTTGCAGCTGGTGGAGGAGAAGGGAGAGGTGGTTAAGAAAAGACACATTTTAGAGAACAATGGGTACACTCTTTCACGTTACATTTTGCTGTTCACATTACACAGCACATGTGCTTTCGTTACAAGGTCGCATTTTTCCTCTTATATTGAGGGCCTGCTGGTTTGGTGTGAGAGATCACTCACGCAGTGCCAGGCAACAGATTTCAGCTTGCAGGCAGCCATGGTAAGCCACAGTCTTTTGGCTTTTTTAACCTTCTTAACATGTGGGAATGGTTTCAAACAGTAGCGCCCTCATTTCCCATACCAAGCACCCGTTGGGTTGGCCATTTAAAATGGGTTTGCAATGTAAAAGGAGGGGCTGCGGTTTCCGGGTTAACATGCAGCACAAACCCAACTAACCCCCCTCCCCCCCCATACACCCAATTCTCGGGGATGATCACTTCACCCCTCCCCCCCACCGCGTGGCTAACAGCGGGGAACATTTCTGTTCAGCAGAGCAGGAACGGGCACCTCTGAATGTCCCCTTAATAAAATCGCCCCATTTCAACCAGGTGACCGTGAATGATATCACTCTCCTGAGGATAACAAAGAGCGATAAGGAATGGATGTTGTCTGCATGCCAGCAAACGCCGGGACCATACGCTGCAATGCTTTGTTATGCAATGATTCCAGACTATGTGCTACTGGCCCGGCGTGGTAAAGTGTCCTACCATGGCGGACGGGATAAGGCAGCCCTCCCCAGAAACCTTTTGCAAAGGCTTTGGGAGTACATGAAGGAGAGCTTTCTGGAGATGTCCCTGGAGGATTTCCGCTCCATCCCCATACATGTTAACAGACTTTTCCAGTAGCTGTACTGGCCGCGATTGGCAGGGCAAATTAATCATTAAACACGCTTGCTTTTAAGCCATGTGTAATATTTACAAAGGTACACTCACCAGAGGTCCCTTGTGTGCCCTCAGGGTCTGGGAGCACGCCTTGGGTGAGTTCGGGGGTTACTGGTTCCAGGTCCAGGGTGATAAATATATCCTGGCTGTTGGGGAAACCGGTTTCTCCGCTTCCTTGCTGTGAGATATCTTCATTGTCTTCATCCTCATCTTCCTCGTACCCCGAACCCGCTTCCCTGTTGCGTGATTCTCCATTGATGGAGTCAAAGCACACGGTTGGGGTAGTGGTGGCTGCACCCCCTAGCATGGCATGCAGCTCCTCGTAGAAGCGGCATGTTTGCGGCTCTGCCCCAGACCTTCTGTTTGCCTCTCTGGCTTTGTGGTAGGCTTGCCTTAGCTCCTTAATTTTCACGCGGCACTGCTGTGCGTCCCTGTTCTGGCCTCTGTCCTTCATGGCCTTGGAGACCTTTTCTAATATTTTGCCATTTCGTTTACTGCTACGGAGTTCAGCTAGCACTGATTCGTCTCCCCATATGGCGAGCAGATCCCGTACCTCCCATTCGGTCCATGATGGAGCTCTTTTGCGATCCTGGGACTCCATCACGGTTACCTGTGCTGATGAGCTCTGCGTGGTCACCTGCGCTCTCCACGCTGGGCAAACAGGAAATGAAATTCAAACGTTCGCGGGGCTTTTCCTGTCTACCTGGTCAGTGCATCTGAGTTGAGAGTGCTGTCCAGAGCGGTCACAATGAAGCACTGTGGGATGCTCCCGGAGGCCAATAACGTCGAATTCCGTTCACACTACCCCAATTCTGACCCGCTAAGGCCGATTTTATCGCTAATCCCCTCGTCGGAGGTGAAGTAAAGAAACCGGTTTAAAGGGCCCTTTAAGTCAAAAAAAGGGACTTAGCAGTGTGAACGTGTCCAGGCTTAATTCGATTTAACGCTGCTAAATTCGACCTAAACTCGTAGTGTAGACCAGGCCTGACAGTACTCCAGTCATGTGAGTTATCCCACCAAGTCTCTATTATTCCAATCACATCATAATTCCTTGACTGTGCCAGGACTTCCAGTTCTCCCTGCTTGTTTCCCAGGCTTCTTGCATTTGTGTATAGGCACTCAAGATAACTCGCTGATCGTCCTGCTTTCTCAGTATGAGGCAGGAGTCCTCCCCTCTTGTGCTCTCCTGCTCATGCTTCCTCCCGGTATCCCACTTCCCCACTTACCTCAAGGCTTTGGTCTCCTTCCCCCGGTGAACCTAGTTTAAAGTCCTTCCTTTGGTCAATTAGGGCCTGCGATAAGGTAATGCTCACCTGACTCGGGGGAGGGGGGCGGGGGCAAAGCCAAGAGGGAAGAAGGAACATGATAAAAGGGAGAGATGTTTGCCATGCTCTTCCTCTCTCTTCCACCTCCATCTACAGACATCACCACCAAGCGACTGAAGCAATGATCAAAGGGGAGAGCCTGGCTGAAGGGCAACCAGCCAACCTGTGGTGAGAAGCATCTAATTTTGTAAGGACATTGAAAGTGTTAAGATCAGCTTAGAATGCGTTTTTGCTTTTATTTCATTTGACCAAATCTGACTTGTTATGCTTTGATTTATAATCACTTAAAATTTATCTTTGTAGTTAATAAATCTGTTTGTTTATTCTACCTGAAGCAGTGTGTTTGATTTGAAGCGTGTCAGAGACTCCCCTTGGGATAACAAGCCTGGTACATACCAATTTCTTTGTTAAATTGATGGACTCATATAAGCTTGCGGCATCCAGCGGGCATAACTGGACACTGCAAGACGGAGGTTCCTAGGGTTGTGTCTGGGACCGGAGATATTGGCTAGTGTCATTCGGTTGCACAATCCAAGGAGCAGCTTACATGCCAGAGGCTGTGCGTGAACAGCCCAGGAGTGGGGTTCTCACAGCAGAGCAGGGTAAGGCTGGCTCCCCAGAGTCAAGGATTGGAGTGACCTAGCAGATCACCAGTCCAGATAACACCAGAGGGAAATGTCACAGGCACTTACATCGGTGGGAGCAAGGCTGTTGTGTGTACACTGATATAATTAGGTCGATGTAAGATGCGTTACGTTGACCTAACGCTGTACTGTAGACCAGGACTGAGAGCAGTGTGGGAGAGATTTTGCCCATGTCCCGAAAGTAGAAGGCCCTGCCTGTGTAAACTGGGAAAAGGTCAGAACTTCTTTTTATAAACTTATCTTGCCAGATAGCAAATCTGATTCTCCAAAGTGTAGCATTAGTTATGTGTACCTGGATGCCTCAGGGTGTTGGTAATAGAGCACCTGTCACCAAATTGAATCCTGTCCAGTTCAGCTGAGACTAAAAGTTATTCATGTCTGATGGAGGTTTGGTATTAGGGTTGCCAGGAGTCTCGAGGAATTAAAGATTAATCTTTTATTAAAGATAATGTCCTGTGGTTAAATCTCCAGGAATATGTCCAACCAAAATTGGCAACCCTATTTTGTATCCTCTCTATCAGTTCCAGCTTCCATATCACAAACTCACCACCATGCCTTGCACTGGATTGTAGGCTCTTTAGGAAAACTCTTACTGTGTATTTGGGCAGTGCCTGAGCTCAGCTGGCTTCTCCAGTAAGAGCTGCCTGCAGCAAAGGCCAAAATCACTTTATTGAAAATTTGCAAGAGTTCGCAATATTCAATATGATTTAATCTTTTTAAAAATCTTCTTGAGCCAATCTCTTAATTTTTGTGGGTCTGATTCGTTATTTTTAAACTACTGGGGTTGGCAACAATGATTTTTGGCAGTTCACACCTGAGTTGCTTTTCCAGGCAGTCTGAAGGTTCAGGAAGACTGCATTGGTTTACATTTTATTCCTATTTTCAATTTTTACAACACTAGAAACTTTTTTTCAAAAGCACAAATTCTGGAACAGAAATCTTTGGCAAAGACAAATTCTGTAGCTGCACAGAATCACAGAACACTCTGAGGCTTGGCTAAAGAGCTGTCACTATGTTTGCTGGCCAGATCAAGGCATACAGTACTGTGCAATGACACATGTTTGACTGTAGCCTCAGATATGAAACTACCTATTGGTCCAATGGGGAGACTACTGGGGCAATGAAGGTCTGAAAACCCTTTGTATAGCCACAACCAGATCCACATTGCAGGCACAAAAGCATTTCCACTCAATATTTATGTGACTGTGGATCTCTCCAACAGAATTTATCTCCTAGAAAGTCCTTCCCCCGCAACATCCCCTAGAAAGTCCTTCCCCCGCAACTCCACCCTACTTATGTCAATGGTTGGCACCAACCCAAATTTCTATAACATGCTTTTCAGAGATCCTGGGTTCCCAGGCTGATGTGATCCTAACTAAAGCTGGGTGAAATTTTTTGGATAATACTTTTGTTTGACCAAAAAAAGAGAGATTCAGGTGAACCAAAACGTTTTGCAAATTTGTGCATGAATTCACCAAATTACCTCAATCTTAGTTTTCAAAAAGGTTAAAAAAAATCCTCCAAAATGAAACAATTTGTCATCAAAAAAATTTTCAGCATTTTTGTTTCATCAAAAACTTTTTATTTGGGATTCACTCAAAATGATTTTTTTTCCATTTTTTTGACCAGCAAACCACAAAAACCAGTTATTCACACAACTCTGATCCTAACCTCTTTTTGTTTGCTGACTAATAGATACCTATGGGTTTTTGGTGTGTCTGTGCCCTTCCCCGGTGTATATCTTTATTGGCAGATACTTAGCAGCAAGCAACTAATGAGAAGGTAACACAATAGGAGCTTAGCTAATGGTGAACAACAAATGCCTTCAAAATTCTGCCTCTAGAAAAACAGACAGACAAAGGCCAGCAAAATATGATCTGTTTCACAGAACCTTAAGCCATTCACCCCTGAAAAAGCAAAGTCAGCATAGAATAGGGCTGGTCAATTATGCATTCTATGGAGAGTTTCTGTGACACATTCTAACTGTATTTATACATGGTTTCTTGTATGGAGAAAAGCAAAATATTCTGTTGATACATGCGAGAACTCTGAGGGGATGAAAACAAGAGCTCACAGGCAGGGACATGGAAAATATTTTATCTTCACACATTCTAACATAATGAGGTAAAATATGATCACAAACATGATATCCTCAAAATGCAGTGTTAAACCTATGAAAATAATAAATAATGCCTTAATTGCATGTGTTGCGTGTGGTGGTTTCTGCACTCGACAGAACTGCAAGGGAGATCTATGGAGTAAAGAAAGTGAAGAACTGAAGAGGAGGAAGGAATAATAGCATGTTTGTGTCACAAGGTTTTAAGGAGAGGCTCAACTCTAAAAGGAAGTTATGGAAATATCAAGCAGATAATTAATATATTTTCTGCCATAGTTATAAATATTTCTTTTAGGATGATAATTGCCATATGTATTAGAAACACGGCCACCTTTTTTTAAAGAAAGTTGCTGTGCCCTGACCAAATCAAATGTTTAACAACTCAGTTACATAGACTTTTAAAATTAATTTTTCTAATTGAACAAGAGATACACAGACAAGGTTGTAAAGGTGTATCAGAGATTTCTACTAAAAACCTTATTAGGATATTAAAGTTTTGGTGTTGTTTAAATTCTTGAAAGTCCAGAAATTCTAAGTTAAATTTATGAAAAAATAAATATTTGGAAGTCTGGAAATTTAGAGTTAAGGATCAACAGCCCCCGTTCTCCTCTATAGTGTAATTAGCCACATGATGTAAATTGCCACCTATATAAGGCATTCTGGATGAAATCCTTGTCCCACTGAAGTCAATTAGGAGTTTTGCCATAGACTATATGGAAGACCTGAGGTTAGAAGTTTTGGTGAGTGAGGCTAAGTCCTCTGGGATCGTCAGCTAGCATTGGTACATTATATAGGATCACAGTGGATTTCTAAATGGTTATGTCTCAGGCTCAGCAGGAGAGAGGAAAAGATAAGTACTATATAGTGCTGTTTGTACTCTGCATAAAGAGGATAGCAGAACGATGAGGTGGGTGAATCTTTGAGGAACTTATGCAGGCAATGACTGCAAAACTGCTGTCTCAGCTACAGTGGGAACCTGGCAAGGGAGTGTAACTATATTTGGGCTGCATCTGATAGCTATCAGGCTGGATGCTGCTGAGTCTGGCTCACAGCAGGAAGTTGAGAAAAGGCTGCACCTTTGGTAGGTGGCTCCTAGCCAGACAGCATATAGTTCATAGATTATTAGGTAGGCTATGGAGAAGTGTAAGGATGCACACTCACCACCAGTGCATCTCTTTGTATCAGTGTGTGATGTTGCAGGTGTTTTCAGCTCTGTTGCCCCTTGCAGACCAGCTGCAAGAATTGCCTAGTCCAAATCCCTTTGGGCTGAAGCACAGGGTTTCAAGCTTAATGTACTTAGATTTCCAGAAAGCCTTTGACAAGGTCCCTCACCAAAGGCTCTTACGTAAATTAAGTTGTCATGGGATAAGAGGGAAGATCCTTTCATGGACTGAGAACTGGTTAAAAGACAGGGAACAAAGGATAGGAATAAATGGTAAATTTTCAGAATGGAGAGGGGTAACTAATGGTGTTCCCCAAGGGTCAGTCCTAGGACCAATCCTATTCAACTTATTCATAATGATCTGGAGAAAGGGGTAAACAGTGAGGTGGCAAAGTTTGCAGACAATACTAAGCTGCTCAAGATAGTTAAGACCAAAGCAGACTGTGAAGAACTTCAAAAAGATCTCACAAAACTAAGTGATTGGGCAACACAATGGCAAATGAAATTTAATGTGGATAAATGTAAAGTAATGCACATTGGAAAAAATAACCCCAACTATACATACAATATGATCGGGGCTAATTTAGCTACAACTAATCAGGAAAGAGATCTTGAAGTCATTGTGGATAGTTCTCTGAAGACATCCACACAGTGTGCAGCGGCAGTCAAAAAAGCAAACAGGATGTTAGGAATCAATCAAAAAGGGATAGAGAATAAGATGGAAAAGATCTTATTGCCCTTATGTAATTCCATGGTACGCCCACATCTTAAATACTGCATACAGATGTGGTCTCCTCTCCTCAAAAAAGATATACTGGCATTAGAAAAGGTTCAGAGAAGGGCAACTAAAATTATTAGGGGTTTGGAATGGGTCCCATATGAGGAGAGATTAAAGAGGCTAGGACTTTTCAGTTTGGAAAAGAGGAGACTAAGGGGGGATATGATAGAGGTATATAAAATCATGAGTGGTGTGGAGAAAGTGAATAAGGAAAAGTTATTTACTTGTTCCCATAAGAACTAGGGGCCACCAAATGAAATTAATGGGCCGCAGGTTTAAAATAAATAAAAGGAAGTTCTTCTTCACACAGCGCACAGTCAACCTGTGGAACTCCTTGCCTGAGGAAGTTGTGAAGGCTAGGACTATAACAGGGTTTAAAAGAGAACTAGATAAATTCAGGGAGGTTAAGTCCATTAATGGCTATTAGCCAGGATGGGTAAGGAATGGTGTCTTTAGCCTCTGTTTGTCAGAGGGTGGAGATGGATGGCAGGAGAGAGATCACTTGATCATTACCTGTTAGGTTCACTCTCTCTGGGACAGCTGGCATTGGTCACTGTCGGTAGACAGGATACTGGGCTCGGTGGAACTTTGGCCTGCACCAGTATGGCCATTTTTATGTTCTTATGTTAATGATAGCACGGGGTGGGGAGGGGCGGAGAGGAAGGACAGACTTGAGAGCCCGAGCTCAGCCCAAGCCACAACCTCAAAGCAACACCTACTATTTTTAATGCGAGTCTTACTAACACAAGTCTGTGTAGCCAGGCTAGGAGGCTTGCATCCAGATGCAGTGTGGACATATCCCAAGGTTCTCTGGCACGTCAACCCTTCATAGGAAGCAGCCTTCCTGTCTACTCCCTGTGGCTTCTTTCCCTGATGAACTCTCTCAGCCTATTTATAAGGCCTAGGTGTCTGAGTTATCATCTGATTCTTCCTTGTTCCCCCCTTCTCTGTCTGCCAAGTAACTACCTAATTACTGCCCAGGTGAAGTGAATATGACTATCTGGGCCTTTAAGCCCTTCTTGTCCCCCCTCACAGGAAAGTATGTGCTTCATAAAGGAAATATATTAAAAGAGTGGTGGAGGGATATAAGACTGTCTCTGGAACATAGAATTCAAGGACATGGGAAGGGAAGGGAAAGAATTAAGTTTATTTGTGGACATTAACTTAGAATTTTCAGACTTTTGTTTCTTCATAAATTTAAACTTAACTCAGAATTGCTTTTGTTTCAAGGCTAAGATTTTGCAAAATAGATGCTCACATTTATGCTCTCAAGTGGGTATTTAAGAACTCATCTTTAAAAATTTTGGTCTGTTTTTCTTTATAAAAGAAAAACAGACCAAAATTTTTATAACTACAATATTCCAATGAGGATTTTAATCAAAGCAATTGATATGTTGTAACAATCATAACTGAATCTTCAGAAGGTGTTTTGTTTATGATTTTTCATGGTCTATTTAAGGAAAGTATTTTTTAAAAATTATGAAAATAAAAACACTTTAGACTTATCTTCTGACTATCAGTATAACTATAATTATACGGTAAAGACATTTATGCTGTTCAGTGAAACACAAGTAGGGATAGAGAATAAGATGGAAAAGATCTTATTGCCCTTATGTAATTCCATGGTACGCCCACATCTTAAATACTACATACAGATGTGGTCTCCTCTCCTCAAAAAAGATATACTGACATTAGAAAAGGTTCAGAGAAGGGCAACTAAAATTATTAGGGGTTTGGAATGGGTCCCATATGAGGAGAGATTAAAGAGGCTAGGACTTTTCAGTTTGGAAAAGAGGAGACTAAGGGGGGATGTAAGCATGGTTCTGGAATCAAATACTATTCTGGTGAAATAGCATGGTCTCCTTGAAACTAGTTGTCAGTCACAGATGCTTAGAAACTATGAGCACAAGTGGAGTTTATAAACTTGGCCAGACCCTTCACTTTACTGGGGAGTTAAGTTTAAAAACAAGTTTTGTCCATGAGTAACCTATTTATAAATGCCACATGTGTTGATGGAGTGTCTGTATAAACTCCATAGAAAGGATATTATAAGCTCTGTAGCAATGTCTCCTGCAATATGTGCTTCAGAGCTCACTTATAGCCTCATCTTGGCCCCTGAGTCAGACCCTCTCTTTCCCTTCTGATGCTCAAAACGCTCACCCCACTAAACCTCTTCTCATGTGCAAGAGCCTCTCCCTTCCAAAACAGAGTTCATGGAGTTTACAATACCAAGGAGTTTATATCTATAGCAACAGTTCTCAAACTGTGGGTCGGGACCCCAAAGTGGGTCACAACTCCATTTTAATGGGGTCACCTGGACTGGCGTTAGACTGGCTGGGACCCAGGACCCAAGCCCCACTGCCTGGGCTCAGACTTTGGCTTCAGCCCAGGGTGGCGGAGCTCAGGTTACAGGCCCATTGCCCGGGAATGAAGGCCTGGGGCTTTGACTTTGGCCCCCCCACCCGGAGCGGCGGGGATCGGGTGGGTTCATGCTTCAGTTTCCCCTCCTGGGGTTGTGTAGTAATTTTTGTTGTCAGAAGGGGGTTGCAGTGCAATGAAGTTTGACAACCCTGGATCTATCGGCTTCCATGAGAGTTTATAATGGTCATGGGGCAAGGGGGAACCATGTGACTAAAGATTTGTGAATTCCAAAAGACTAAAACTGCACTAGTTTTCAATTGGGATAAATAAGTAAAAACAATTTTGAAGTCTTGAGGTCAAAGTAGGTCAAACAGTGAAAAGCCACTAATTTTATCAGAACTTGAAAATCAGTTGCCTTATTATACTCAGGATAATTCTGAAAGAAAACCAGTCTGATCTCCTAAGGATTGACAATTTCAAGCTGAAAAAAATTGGGGGAGATTTTCTCTCTGTGTGCAAAAATGAGGTGGAGAGTGTCAAACTGGGCTTTTAATTGGAACGGTCAATCTTAATTCTGGAGTTACTGCTGTGAATCTTCACAGTGCAGCACATCTGAGCCTATTACATATTATCTGGGAAAAATTACAAGCCCTCTCATCTGCTTTAGTGAAAGAAATCTGTCCCACCAATTAATCAATCTGTCCCACCAATTAATCAAACTGAGTGCCTGACCAATCAAAACTGTTGAAACCAGAATACACAGATGTATATGAAATCAGAAAAAAATACTCCTAGATGCTCAGTTTTTAGCATAGAAACTCATTAAACCTTGTTTGACATTTTCAAAGCTGAGAGAATGCTTATATTTTACTACAAATAAATAGTATTGTAAAGAGACAGAGGAAATTATTAACCTTGATCAATAATGAGAAATGGGGTGGGGCAGGAGAGCTGCTGATTTACTTCTGGCAAATAAAAATAATTAGTAATGAAGTCATTCCTTCTACAAATCTGTTTGAACAAGAAACCTACTAAAAACAAAACTGAGAAGATGAGCTTGGGAAATTACCTGGTGTTTCAAACTTTCATGAGTAAAACATTTATTTTAGTAAGGAAACTTGACCACCATCCCTCCTCTCTTTTAAATGGACCCCTATTTGTCAAAGGGGGATGGAAAGTTATGTCAGTCAGTGTGTGTGTTAAGGTCTATGTTTTTTTCCCTTCATTCTTGTGCATAAGGGTACTACTTGGTCTCTATCCCTACCCCATCTAGGAATGGGGATGCATGCTTCTCCCTAAAACCCCTACAAAGCAAGTGATACCATCATGCCTTCATTTCCTACTTCCAGCATATTCAGGTGTATGTTCTCTGAGTGAGCAAGCAAGTATGGGGGAGGGGGGTCATGTCTGGGTGTTACAGAAGCTGAGTAAATTTCAGAATGTGAGGACAGAGCATATAGGAGAGTCAGGTGTGGGGGCAGGCATGGGGGCTAGGGTGTGTGATAGAAGCATGCGTATGTATGGGGAGACAGAGGATGAATTCAGGTGTGTGGGATAGCCAGGTGTGTTTGAATGGCAGAGTCAGGAGTGTGGAAGACAAAGGATGGCTTTAGAGATGTATGGAAAGTGTGTGAGTGGAGCCAAGAGCGTATAAAGAATACAGGAGCCAAACTCAAAAGTATTTCAAAATTACTGGGTGTCTTGGGAGTTGTTGGAAGACAGGAGAGGACAGAAGAGACCAGTGTGGTGTGTATGTTTAGGAAGCATAATAAAGGGAACTTTAGGGGTGTTGGTTGTACACATTGGGGTTTGGAAGGCATATTTGAGGAGAGAGAGTCTGGGTGTGTGTTGAGAGTGTTGCATTAGTACTGATAGAATGGAGTCCAAAGAGGATGTACAGAGTCAGATTAAGGTACAGGCAGTATATGTCTACACCGGAAAGTCCCCAGATCCTGGAGTCATGATTACATCACAATCTCAGCTATTATTTTTTTAAAAGGTCCTAGCCCTTGTGGGTGCAAAGAAAAGCTTCAGAATGTGACTTGAGCATGAACAATGCAGTGATGTCTGCCTGAGTCTGCAGAGAGCCTGGGAAAAGAATAGCTCAGATGCTACAGAGATGGGCATGGTATAAAATCTGCATAGGGTCAGGATGCATTCAGACTGTGTTGGGCAGGAGACTGGGGGATAGCTGAAGAGAGGGTTAGAGAGTGTGTATGAGGTGGAAGCTGAGCAGGATGGAGCAGCGGGGTCTGATGCACGTGAAGGTGGAAAAATTCTGGTGTGATTGTGAGTGGGTGAAGCGAGGGGGGTGAGACATGGCAGGGAGGGGACCTGTGTGAATGGGTGGTACCCAGGGGCAGTGGTGGGGCAAGGCTTGGGCTGTGTGCAGGGCTGGGGACTGAGCGAGAGGCGGCAGGGCACAGGGGAGATATGGGCTGCAGCCCGGCCACGCTTGGCTCACCCGGTTGTTGCGGTCGGTCTCCCGCACCTCCTCCTCCTCGGGCCCCTGGCGCATCAGCGCTCTCAGCACCACGGCATTGTTGGTGCAGCAGGCTCGGAAGAGGCTCAGCGGCTCGGGGCTGCTGACATCCGACTCCCCCAGGGACCAGCTCTCCTCCTCATCCTCCTCAGCACAAGGTGGGTAGAAGGAATCATCCGAGGCGATGCTGCAGGTGTCGGGCAGCTCAGAGAAATCCTCGTACTCCTCATAGTCTTCCTCCTCCGCCGCTGCCACCACCTGCTCCTGCTGCTCCCCCTCCAGGCCCTGCGCATCTTTCTCCCCCCCGAGTTGGGCCAGACCTGCTGCTGCTCCCCCTTCAGACTCCCCCCAGGGCCACGTGACTCCCCAGCTCCTGTCCCATCCCCAGACAGCAGCACCATGATCACGCACCCGGGAGTTGGGAGAGGTGCTTGGGGGGGGATCACCCCTCCCAAGGGGGGACACTGACACAGCTACTGTTCCCAGTCCCCACACAGGGAAGGGGGCACCCCAATGTACTGAGACCCCCACAGATACCCCCACCCACTGGGACCCCCACAACTCACCCACTGAAACTTCCACAGCTACCTGTCCCCCCACCCCTCACAGAGACCCCCACAGCTACTCCCCCACCCCTCACCTAATGAGACCCCCACAGCTACCCTTCCCCCACGCCCCTGACCCAGTGAGACCCCCCCAGCTACCCCTCCCCCACACCTCATCCACAGAGACCCCCCCACACAAACACAGCTACCCCCCACGCACACACCCCTCGCCTACTGAGAAGCCCCCATGGATACAAACACACCCCTCACTGAGCTCCACCCCCAATACATCCACTAAGCCCCACCCACCCCCTTCTACACAGCACGCCCAGTAAGAGCCGCGCTCACTCACACCCTGAGCCCTCCTCAGCCCCCCACAATTCAGCCCGCGAGCCCCTGAGAGCAGCGGCCCGGCTCTCACAGCGGCCTGTCTCCCAAACACGTGTAGGGGCGGGGAGGGCAGTGTCGATGCAAATACCGGGGGGATTTTTCTCTCCACTTTTAAGCCACCTCGGCAGAAAGCCCCGCGTTCCTGGAGCTCCCGGGTTTGCACGCGGCGGCGGGGGGGTTAAGTGAGTTGTCCCGTCCCGGGCGCAGGAGTCCTCGGGGCCGCGGGCAGTGTTTGGGAAGGGCGGCAACTCCAGCTGCTCCCGGGAAGGCTGGGACGAGCCCCGGGGAGGCTCAGCGCTAGGAAGCGCCGCCTCCCTGAAATCACAGCGCGTCTCCTGCTCTCACATTTCCAGCGAGAGGGGCCGGTGGGAAATCCCCCCTTCGCAGCCTGACAGCCACGCGTCTCTGCCCCAGACCCAGTGCTCCCCCCTCCCCAAAGCGAAACCGCCCCGCTGGGTTTTCCCGCCGCACACGGCTACATACAAGCCTCCGCCGGCAGCACAAAAATCCCCGGCAGCTGTAGTTTCGTTTGGCTGATCCGAAACTCCGAGCCCATCTTAGCTCTGCTTCTGGGATGCAGGAACCATGACAACTCTTGCTGCACACACCCACTTCTGTCCGCCTGCCTCTGTGGCTGTCATCCCAGCCAGGTGTGAAAGGAGAGCCCCAAACAAACCCCAACCACCCGCCTTCAGCTGCGAGGAGGCACGGAGCAGCTGACAGGAAGAGAAAGAGACATGTAGAAAAGTCCTGGCCCATAATCCAATCAGCATCTCTTTGAGAAGATTGAAGCTGCAGCTTAGCATGTTGACATCAGGGACACATTTTAAAAGCGATTTAGCCAGGGGACATGCAGCTGTCAATGTTGCTTTTTACACACCACACGACAAAATTCCAATTGACAGGTGAGTCATTTGAATTTCAGAGAACACCTTCAACTTCTTCACCTCCTGTGCTGCTCATTTGTTCACCTCCATTAAGTAATTTGTTTACATTTCTGATTTTATTAACATTGGACAAAAAGTTGATTGCCAATCAGTGGTATATAGAGTATGTGTCTCTGCAGTTTAGGTAGCAGGGGAGGTAAGGAAGGCTAGAGCAACCTGTTTAGTACAAATCCTAAATTTCTAAAAGCCATGATTTAAGTAAACTCTGTGAAACCTTTCGGGAACCAATATAACTTAAGTAGAATCCTGACTAACCCTTACTTAATATTTTAAAAAAATTGTGTTAAATAATTAGACTTAGAAAAAAAATTATGCTCAATCAGGATCCTTAGAAAACTTCATTTTCAGATTGGTTACATCATTTAATGAATTCCTATCACAAAGATGTACCAAAGGTAGAGATAACACACATACATTCTGGGTGATATCAATTCTGATTGTGTGGACACCTCTCTATCTATCAGTCCCTTTAATGATCATATTCTGCTATCTGTACTTACCTGTGGAATACCATCTCCACAAGTAGTCCCACTGAAATCAATAGGACTACATGCTGATTAAGGTACTACATAACAAGTAAGGGTAGCAAAATCTAGCCCTAAATAACTAGAGTTATATTGTTTCTCTTATTATTGAAAGCATTTCAAATATCAGCTAGAAAGCAAGGGATAATGTATGTATATATATTGAATTCTCAGAGCTGTCTTGTCAGAGTTCTTTTCCCTGCAAATGTCATGCACTGGTTAGGACATTCCCTCCCCCTGTCTGCTGAGCATGGGGAAGTGCTTCTTCTGAAGCCTCTTAGGATTGCTCTTTCAGTCAATAAAAAGGGGATGCGTGGCTACCTAAACTGCAATATAACCCACACACATATACTCTTAGGCCCTGTCAACACTGGCAAGTTTCTGCGCAATAAAGCAGCTTTCTGCATTGTCACTCCCGAGGTGTACACACTGCCAAGCCACTTAGTGTGCAAAGCAACAAAGAGTCCTGTGGCACCTTAAAGACTAACAGATGTATTGGAGCATAAGCTTTCGTGGGTGAATGCCGACTTCGTCAGACTCATGCATAACCCTAAGCTTATGCTCCAATACAGTCTTTAAGGTGCCACAGGACTCTTTGTTGCTTTTTACAGATCCAGACTAACACGGCTACCCCTCTGATACTTAGTGTGCAAAAACTGTGCATTTGTAGCGCTTTAAAAACAACACCCCAATGAGAGGCGTACAGCTTTCTGCGCTGGGGCTACAGCGCTGTGGTGGCAGTGTGGACACCCTGGTTGATTACAGCGCTCCGATTGGCCTGCAGGAGGTGTTCCACAATGCCTGTTCTCACCTCTCTGGTCATCGGTTTAAACTCTACTGCCCTGCCGTGAGGTGACCAACCGTCATCCCCACCCCATAAATTCCTTTGGAATTTTGCAAGTCCCTTTCCCCTTTGCTTGGTGATGCATGCAGTGGTCTCAGCACATCTTTCCAGGTAACCATGCCTGCTCCACGCACCAGGCGATCCCCCGCTTGGAGCAATGCCGAGCTGCTGGACCTCATCAGCATTTGGGGAGAGAAGGCTGTCCAGTCCTAGCTGCGCTCCAGCCATAGGAATTATGATACTTATGGACAGATTTCACGATGCATGACATAAAGGGACCATGACCGGGACACATTGCAGTGCAGGGTCAAAGTGAGGGAGCTGCGAAATGCCTACCACAAGGCGCAGGAGGCAAACCGCCGCTCCGGTGCTGCGCCCACGAGCTGCCGGTTCTACAAAGAGCTGGATGTGATACTCGGCGGCGACCCTACCTCCACTGCGAAGACCACTGTGGATACTTTGGTGGCTCGCGTGCCAATCGAGAGTGGACTGAGCCAGGAGGAGGAAATCTTGGATGAGGATGTGGAGTGGGAGGGGGACCCAGAGGCAGAGGACGACTCGGAGGTCTGAGATGTATGCAGCCAGGAGCTCTTTTCTACCCCGGAGGAGGCTAGCCAGTCACTGCTGTCGGATGTTGGCGAAGCGCAAACAGGAGAGGAGGCCCCAGGTAAGTGGATTTGATTTTGGGAATCACTGAAGCAAGTTGTTGGGGGAAGGAGGGTTGCAGAAAATAGGCTTGTCTCCCACCGCATGCCTAGTCTGAGCGGCAGAACAGGCTGTTGATTGACTCCCTCACTTCATGGGAATCTCCCTCAAAGATCTCCAGGAAACTCTCATGGAGATACTGGGCAATCCACTGCCATAGGTTCTTTGACAGAGCTGCTTTGTTTTTGCTGCATTAATGGTAACTTTCCCGCGCCACTGTGCGGCCACAAAGAACTAAGGAGGACTTTCTGCATGACGTTATGATGCACTCCACCGCTGAGAAACAGGAATTGAAGGAGTGGCGGGACAGCCAGAAGAGGGACCAAAAGGAGAACATGGCACACCAGAATGAAGCCACAGAGCGGCTCTTAAAGCAGACACGCTCCAGGCGATACTAGCTCTTCAAACCGAGCAGCTCTGCACCCTCCTTCCCCTGCAGCCACTGTCACAAAACTCTTTCCCATGCACCCCCCAGACACTGCCAACTCCCTCTTCTCAACCTCCTGGCTCCGGCCTATATTCGCAGCATTCCACTCCTCCCACTTCACAGTCCAGCCCTGCTGATTCCCACTACCCACTGCACTCAACACCCGTCCCTCTGCAGTTTGGCCCTGCTGAAGCACAGTACCCACTGCATTGTGCTCCAAAGGAAAGGTTGGATATGATCCCTGGACATACACAAATCTTTAGCCGTCCTGGGACCCCTTCTCCTCCTGGGACCTTGCCTTCCCCCATACCCATCACTGCTGATGGGATTTTTTGTTTGTTTTTTTTTGTTTGACTCTCTCCTCCATTGTTTTTTAATAAAAGAATTGTGTTGGTTTGAAAGCAATCTTTATTCTATTAATTGAAAGCAAAAAGAGTCCTGCAAAGCAACATACAATTATGTTAAACCCACATATTGCATCGTCTGCACCAATCACCTCCTAGCATTACAAGCACTGAACTCCAGAGCATAGCAACAAATAGTGGCTTTCAGCTTCAAATTGCTGCCTCAAAGCATCCCTGATCCTTATGGCCCCAAGCTGCGGCCCTCTAATAGCCCTGATCTCTGGCTGTTCAAACTCAACCTCCAAGCACTTAGCCTCTGCAGTCCAGTCCTGAGTGAAGCTTTTACCCTTCCCTTCACAATTATGGAACATACAGCACGCGGCTATAAGCATAGGAATATTGTCATTGGCCAGGTCCAGCTTCCCATAGAGGCAGCACTAGCGGCCTTTAAATGGCCAAAAGCACACTCAGTCATTCTGCACTTGCTCAGCCTGGTGTTGAACTGCTCCTTGCTGCTGTCAAGTTGCTCCATGTATGGCTTCATAAGCCACGGCATTAAGGAGTAGGCAGGGTCTCCCAGGATCACAATGGGCATTTCGACTTCCCCTACAGTGATCTTCTGGTCCGGGAAGAAAGTCCCTGCTTGCAGCTTCCTGAACAGGCCAGTGTTCTGAAAGATTTGTGCGCCGTGCATCTTTCCAGACCAGCCTGCGTTAATGTCTATGAAATGCCCACAGTGATCCACAAGCACCTGGAGAACCATTGAGAAATACCCCTTCCGATTAATGTACTTGGTGGCTAGGTGGTCTGGTGCCAGAATTGGAATATGCATGCCAGCTATCATCCCTTCGCAGTTAGGGAAGCCCATTTGTGGAAAGCTATCCACAATGTCACTCACATTGCCCAGAGTCACAGTCTTTCAGAGCAGGATGCGATTAGTGGCCCTGCAGACTTCTGTCAACTTGAGTCCAACCGTCAACTTTCCCACTCCAAACTTGTTAGTGACCGATCAGTAGCAGTCTGGAGTAGCCAGCTTCCACAGTGCAATCGCCACACACTTCTCCAATGGCAAGGCAGCTCTCATTCTTGTGTCCTTGTGCCGCAGGGCTGGGACGAGCTCATCACACGGTCCCATGAATGTGGCTTTCCTCATCCGAAAGTTCTGCAGCCATTGCTCGTCATCCCAGACACGCATCACGATGTGATCTCACCACTCAGTGCTTGTTTCCCGAGCCCAAAAGCAGCGTTCCACTGTGGTCAACACCTCCATGAATGCCACAAGCAATCTCATGTCGTAGCTACTATGTGTGGCGAGATCAATGTCACACTCCTCTTGCCTTTGTAGTTTAAGGAACAACTCCACTGCCACTCATGATGTGTTGGTCAGAGCGAGCAGCATACTGGTCAACAGTTCGGGATCCATTCCTGCAGCCCGAAGAGGCTGTTGAAAAATGGCACCAAATGTGGACGGAAGCACAGGGATTGCTGGGATGTGAAGCAGTGCATCTCGGGGCACTGGGACAGGACCCAGGATGCCCTGCGACCTCCTCCACCTTCCCACAACTCTTTCTGGCAGAAGAGGAAGAGATGCTCTGTGGGATAGCTGCCCAGAGTGCACCACTCCGAATACCGCCCCAAGTGTGAACACGCTATTGCGCAGGCAGCTGACAGTGTGAGCACACAACAGTGGTTTCCCTTCAGCACTCTCTGAGTAGCACTGTAACTCCCAGCACTATAACTCTGCCAGTGTAGACATGCCCTTAGCAACTGATTGCGCTTCGGCAGTGCTCCAAACCATGCTGGTTTGGGAAGGAAGGAACAAGCGTGGATTTGTGTGTATGACATTGTGTTATGTGGCTCCATAAATATTTTGTTAAAATAATATAGGAATTAAAAATATATATATAAAGCCATGTAAAGGTGGACTGAACAGCATAGAGGATTATGAATAGGATACAGAGTTTTGCAACACTAGATCACAGGTGTGAATCTGACTCAGGTCAATAGTGATTAAATCCCAATGGCTATTTAGTGAGCTATACAGAAAGAATTAGTGTAGTTTCTAGTAGAAAGAGATCAGAATTAGCTCCCTGATTGACGACTTCAACAAAGAGGCTAAATTGTGCATGGTTGAGATTGAACTATCCTTTCATCTGTAGATACTTTTGAGATTATGGTTGACGTACATGAGCAGAGCAGAGTAGGGAAGTTCGCACTGCTGCCTGTCTTGTGAGGAGGAGCTTTATTTCCTACAAGCAATAGAATCAAATAATGTCAAGTTGAGCTTGGGTTGCAATGTAGAATAGCACAGCAATTTAATAGGATTAAAATTTCTAATTCATATTACCTGTCCATCATCTTGTATTTTGCTCTTGCATTCAAAAAACTCAAGTGCTCTGTTCAGTATATCTTTACAGTTCTCTACACACTGTTGATTCTTGGTCATTAACTTATTCACCAATGTTTCACTGACAGTCTGGCATAGCTTCCTTCTTACTTGCTTCCCCCAAGCAGCCAATGTTTGGTATTTAACCCAGCAGGGCCGGCTTTAGGCCGATTCCCCCGATTCCCCTGAATTGGGCCCCTTGCCTAAGAGGCCCCTGCGCCCAGTGGTGAGCTGGAGCCGGTTCCCAAGTTCCGGCAGCTGTCCGCCCCGCCCCCGGGCCCAGCTCACCTCCCCCTCCTCCCCTGAACGCTCCGCCCCCCTTCTCCTCCCCCTCCCCTGCTTCCCACGAATCAGATGTTCGCGCGGGAAGCCTGGAAACAAGCAGCGGCAGGTAAGCTGGGGCGGGGGAGGGGGGCACGAGGAGGGCTCCAGGGAGGCGCAGTGTGGCCCAGTCCGGCTCCGGCCCGGCCGAGCAGCCCCCTCCGGCCCCGGCCCCGGCCGAGCGGCTCCGGCTCCGGCCCCACCCGGCCGGGCGATGCGGCCCCGGCCCCGGGCGGCTCCGGCTCCGGCCCAGCCCCGACTCTGGCCGGGAGGCACGGCCCCGGCTCTGGGCGGCACGCCCCGGCTCCGGGCGGCACGGTAAGAGACCGGGGCTGGGGGGGGGGTTGGATAAGGCAGGGGCAGGGAGTCCCGGGGACAGGGAGTGGGTTGGGGGGGGTTGGATCGGGCAGAGGTTCTGGGGGGACAGTCAGGGGATGGGGAAGGGGGGGTTGGGTAGGCGTGGGAGTTCCGGGGGTCTGTCGGGGTGGTGGTGGATGGGGTCGGGGCAGTCAGGGGACAGGGAGCAGGGCGAGTTGGGTAGGGGGTGGGGTCCAAGGGGCAGTTAGGGTGGGGGGGTCTTGGGAAGGAGTGGTCAGGGGCCAAGGAGCGGGGGGGGTTGATGGGTTGCAGTTTTGGGGGGGGGCAGTCGGGGGCAGGACATGGGTGGGGGTCAGATGGGGCGGGAGGGGATGTACTCACCGGGCAGTTCCCTACCGGGTCTTCGGCGGCGGGTCCTTCAGTGCCGCGGAAGACCCGGAGCACCGTCGGATGAGTCATCCCTGCTGGGGTCCTGTTGAATCGGGCCCCGCACGTCCTAAAGCCGGCCTTGTAACCCAGCATAATAGACAATAAAAGATTTAATACTAACTAGAGAAGAGCAAGTTCCGACTGGAAAAAACCTGGACATTTTCAAACAGTGAGAGTAATTAACTTCACAACAATTTAGCAAGGGTCATGATGGATTCTCCAGCATCAAATTTTTAAATCAAGATTGGATGTTTTTCGAAAAGCTATCCTCTAGGAATTATTTTGGGGAAGTTCTATGGCCTGTGTGTGACCCTAGACACCCCGATATTCACACCCTACACACTACTGCGATATTTGTACAAAATATGGCTGGTGAGGTATCATATGAAAGTTAATAACATGCCAATATTATTATAAAATGCATATGTTAAATGTTATATGGGAAGTTATGAATTTCCTCTGTATGATGTTACTAGAACATGTTTAAGACAAGACAGCCTAGAGTAGGCAAAGGTAATAAACAGGTCTGCCCTAGACAAAAGAATGAGGTTTTACCTCCGTTTACATACTGGCAGTAAACAAAGCCATTGAGGGGAGTTTATCCTGAATTTGAGAGACAGAGAATTGATATGGCTCCTGTACCCCAGAGAGATACAGAAGACTGAATCCCCTGGAGGCTTTCTAGACCCATCCCTAACAAAATCCACCATTTTCTGTGTAGTGTGTTCGACACACGTCTATAACATCATTCTTCTTCATACACTCTCACTGACACTCACTGTGTAGCTGTACTGATGCATGGAGTAGTTGCCTCAAATTACCTAAAATCACCCTGCCATCTGAGAATTGCAGCTGGAGCAGGGGTTCTCAAACTGGGGGTCGGGACCCCTCAGGGGGTCGTGAGGTTATTACATGGGGAGTCACGAGCTGTCAGCCTCCACCCCAAACCCTGCTTTGCCTCCAGCATTTACAATGGTGTTAAATATATTTAAACATGTTTTTAATTTATAAGGGGGAGGGTCGCACTCTGAGGCTTGCTATGTGAAAGGGGTCACCAGTACAAAAGTTTGAGGACCACTGAACTAGAGGAATTAGGGATCCCTATTGTCTGGGAAGTTATGCAGTAGATGACCACAATAGTCCCCCTAGGACTTAAAATCTAGGAAGGTATGAAAGAGCTGTAAAAGCAAGTGTAGAGTTTCAGAGTGAGACATCCCCCAGGGTGCAATCTGTACTGTGGAACCACTGTGCACCCTTTAACGGTCCTGCCCAGGCTGTCTCCTACACTGCTATGCTACTGAACAGCAAACCCCTCCAGGCTCTGTTCACTTGGCCATCAGCTTGCAGCGGCACACCCACCAAAGTTACATCCAGGCTCTCACAGCCACTCATGAACTGTATATAGAAAGCAGATCCCAAAAATGTGCATCTTACACTGCTCAAGACCTTCTTGATCAATGGAAGCTTGTTAATTAGTTAGCCATACCATCAAAGGGTACAAATATTTACCAGCCTTTATACCGGAGTAGATTCCCCAAACACTCCAGCCAAAAACAACTGGTTTAGGTTAAATATAAAACAGATGTATTAACTAAAGAAAGAGAGATTTTAAGAGATTATGTGGTATTGGCATAGAAGATCAGAACTGGTTACAAAAGGAAAGGAAATGGCAAAAAATCTAAATACTAAATGTTTCCAAGCTAAAAATTCTAGAAACAAACAGCTTTTCTCATACACACCCCTGAATGTTGTAGGCATTTCACAGTTCTTAGTACAGGTTGGATGGATTCCCTTCCCAGCCTTGGACCAATCCCCCCAGTTCAAAGTCTTTCAAGCCATCTTGTTTCAGTAGAGATGGGGGGGGGGGGAGAGAGGCCCAGTGGTGATGTCACTGTCTCTCATTTATACCTTTCTCCAGGTGTAAATCCATGCTGATGGGGTTAAGCAGCCCCCATGGTGTATGGGACCTGCTGACTTATCCTTCGTTATGAATTGTAAATGTATTGTTTACAACTCCCCTGCTGGTGAATGGCCAGTGATGGTCACTTAACACCTGGCTGGATGTTAGTCACTCTTTTGCTGCTACTGAAGAGCTAATCTGTAGGCATTTCCCAGATTCACAACATGTTTCAGTAACAAACATGGCAAAGTCTCATAACTTCATATACAGTGATGATACACACATTTGAGCAGGATAATGAGGTTCATCAAATCGAGACTTTTCAAATGATACCTCACAAGGCATACTTTGTACAAAACATATATCATATAACGGTGGTGAATATGTGGGTGCAGGGGATGATATGTATGTCACAGGGCCACTGGAAGGGCTGTCACTGCCATCTCCATAGGCCACCTCCACTAGGTCTATCGTGAAGCTAGCAGAATAGAAAAGAGTGCTTCTCCCCATTCTAACACTCTCTTGCATATTCTCCGTTCCCACCAGAACTCTGGCATTGGCACAGTGCTTTACACTCTCATGTCATTTCCAATGTGGGTAACTAATCCCTCCCATATCTACACAGCTGCTCACTGTGACACCTGGCTTCATATCATGGACACAGTATTGCCCACCAAACTGTTCCAAGATGGGACTAAATCAGATGGCTATATAGCATGGGGATACATTTATGGGGTGCTAAACTTCCTCAAAATTGCATCACTGAGTTTGCCTCAATCCCTTTTGTGGCATATCAATTTTCAAGGCAATCTCCCTATGCATGTGGATCTTAGAGATCTTTGAAAAATCACTTGTAGTGCAAATTCATAATGCTGCCTGCAGTCAGGCAGGACTTCCAAAATAAGCCCCTCACCCCAAGAAGAATGCAGACAGAGTACTAATGTGCACAACAATCATTTTGAGGACACAAAGCACAGGACTTGAGCTCATTGTCGTTGGGTGGTGCTTGAGTTGAAGTATGACCACCCTTTCCACTAAGCTGTTAGGTGACCACAATAGAAGTTGAGCTCCTCCAAACTGTTGGTTTCCACAGCATGGCACTGAAAAGCTCAAGGTGCACCTGTCTTGTGGCACATGCACTAATGACTTTCTCTGGTGTTTACCTCTCTGAGGCATGCCCATTTAGAGAGCCAGACAGACCCTCTAATAACTTTCTTAACATTGTACTCTGCCCCCAATTGTAACTGGGCTCCTGAAGATTGACAACTGCTGACATACAGAATCTAGATACTGTTTTGGAGACATGTTTTATAAATGTATTAATAAATATTTTGGTACAATTTTTTAAAAGGATGGAATAGCCTGAAACAGCTAGGCCTTGGTATAACAAATAGGAGATTTGCAATGGAGATACTGTTCAAGAGCAGTTCATCTCTGGGTAAATATTGTTCCTGTCATGTAAATAATGTCGTTGTGTCAACTCGAGTTATCTGTGTAGGCCTTAAGCCATTATCCAATGTAATCGGTGAAGCTAATTTTTTAAAACAAGTGTAAAATGTTCAATCATGACTCAGTCTTTTGTGGCAGTTTCTCCCTCCCATTTTTTAGATTGTATTTTCCATTTGCTTCCCTTCTAACTGCACATGGGCGAGTATAACTCTTGTTGGCTCCTCAGTAGGAAGGATTCCCCCCCATTTTAGATCCATGTTTGAACACAAAATAGACAAGGGTAATAAAATCTTATTTATGCTAAAGAAATCAGCTCTGCATCATTTCCATCTTCTCTACCATTTTTAGAGTACCTCTGGCATTTTGAATTTGCATCCTGTGTTGTGTTCATCATCTGAGTAGTTGGCAAAGTAAAAGCTATGTATAAAAAAAGACTGAATGGCTCAGGTAATTGGCTTGTAATGGCATGTGTAAACTCATTTATACATTTAGCATGAATAATACTTTTATAATTCACAGTGAGAGCTGTCAGCTGCTAGAATAGCTGGGAGAAAACCATTTTCAGCACTATTGCAAAAAGTTTGAGTGAGATGGTGAATTGCTTTTTGTAACGGTGCTAAAAATGGTCTTGCCCCACCTATACCAGCAAGTTAACTGTTCTCTACAGTACTTCAGACAGACATATTACTGATCAGCACTGGCTGATATGGGCTAGTTTCCTAATTCCTAGTATAGATGGGACATAAGAAAGCACATGAAATAGGATCCCTAATAAAAGTTCCTTCCCGTGTCTGGCAAGGGTGTTATGCAGTGGTGCAATGTGCTTTTTTCTCATCTTCTTTAATAAAGCATATGGTATTTGTATGTCATATCATGCTGATCAGAATCTTAATTTGCATGAAATAATGAGCAATATAAACACATTGGTAGGAGAGATTCCACATATCACTATTGCTTATTTGCAGAAATCTGCCTTACCCCTTCCTCCCAACCCCAAATAAACGGTGAGCTCAGTACTCCCAATTGTGGCAATTAAACACTTTGGGCTAATCCAGCAATTCTGGATTAGGAACACTGGAATTTCCAGTGGTTCATCTACTCTGATATTTTGTCTCCAACAGTGCACAAAATCCAGATGCCTAAGAGGAAAAGTATAAAGCCCTTATAATGTACCTAACTGGGCATTACTATACCACAACCCTTGACAAATATCCAGCAAGACAAGCTTCATCATTCTACTAATTAGTGCTATGTGCAAGATTTGGGGTAGGGGAGTTGGATGGTCAGCTCCATAGACTTCAAAGCTCTTGAGTTCTGCAGGAGAGACTTTCCCCTTCACCCCCTCACACTCTGCACTTCCTGAGCTCTGCAGGGAAAAGCCTCTCTCCACTCCTGAGACAAAGCTCTTTCAGTGCTTATGTCAATTAGGAAAACCATACAGTTCTTGTTTTCTGCTTTTGTTACAGTATTCTACTCTCCAGACTAAGGCCTGGTCTACACTGGGGGAGGGGAGGAAATCAATCTAAATTACACAACTTCAGCTACGTGAATAATGTAGCTGAAGTCGATGTACTTAGATCTACTTACCACGGTGTCTTCACTGCGGTGAGTTGACAGCAGACGCTCCCCCATTGATTCCGCCTGTGCCTCTCACTCCGGTGGAGTACCGTAGTCGACGGGAGAGTGCTTGGCGGTCAATTTATCGCATCTAGACTAGACGCAATAAATCGACCTGTCATAACTATAAAGGGAAGGGTAACAGCTCTCCTGTAGACAGTACTAAAATCCCTCCTGGTCAGAGACTCCAAAATCCTTTTACCTGTAAAGGGTTAAGAAGCTCGGGTAACCTGGCTGACACCTGACCCAGAGGACCAATAAGGGGACAAGATACTTTCAAATCTTGGGGGGGGGAAAGGCTTTTGGGTGTGCTCTTTGTTTTAAGGGGTTGTTCGCTCTTGGGACTGAGAGGGACCAGACATCAATCCAGGTTCTCCCCATCTTTCTAAACAAGTCTCTCTTATTTCAAAATTGTAAGTAAAAGCCAGGCAAGGCGTCTTAGATTTACTTTGTTTTCTCAACTTGTAAATGTACCTTTTACTAGAGTGCTTATCTTTGTTTGCTATACTTTGAACCTAAGACAGAGGGGGTTCCTCTGAGCTCTTTAAGTTTGATTACCCTGTAAAGTTATTTTCCATACTGATTTTACAAAGATGATTGTTGGCTTTTAATTAAAGAAAAAGGTTTCTTTTTAAGAACCTGATTGATTTCTCCTTGTTTTAAGATCCAAAGGGGGTTTGGATCTGTATTCACCAGGAGTTGGTGAAAGGAAGGAGGGGGGAAGGGTCAATTTCTCCTTGTTTAAGATCCAAGGAGTTTGGATCTGTATTCACCAGGGAATTGGTGAAAGGTTTCTCAAGGCTTCCCAGGGAGGGAATTCTTGAGATGGTGGCAGCGGACCAGAGCTAAGCTGGTAGATAAGCTTAAAAGTTTTCATGCAGGCCCCTACATTTGTACCCTAAAGTTCAAAGTGGGGATACACCCTTGACATGGTGGCACAGCGGTGGGATCGTTTTAAACCCAAAAGCCAGTAAGAATTTTTTTTTTCCTTCTAGCTGCTTGGAAAGCAGAGCTGAAGGTAGATGCATATCTTATCTCTCCTTGCCTGAAGGCAGAGGTGTTAAGTTTTTTTAACAAGGTCCTTTGTTAAGAGAAGTGTTCAAATAAGCAAACAAACTTGACTGGTAAAAGGAATTTACAAGCTGAATTGTTTTTTTTCTTTTTACATCCTCGGGAGTAGCTTGTTAGAAAGTCTCTGTTAACTCAGCAGCAGCCAGAGCTAAGTACATCCCAGTTTCAGTCAACTGCAGAGGGGGTGACCCAGCACAAAAACACAGAAAAATAACTACCAAAGAAGTAGCTAACAAAATAGAACTGGCCAAACTAGAAGCAGAAGAAAATGAAAGAAAACATCAGAGACTGCTTCAAATTAAAAAACTTGAAGAGGAGGCCCATAAAAGAGAAGAGAAAGCCAAAGAGGAGGCACACAAGAGAAAGATGGAGCTGGAAAAAGCCAAAGAGGAGGCGAGAAAAAAAAGAAAGGAAGCATGAACTGGAAGCAGCAAAGGCTAAGCAGGATGCATCAGGCCATCCTAGCAACTCCTCTCCAGGTACCACTTCCCATCCCAGAAAATTCCCCACCTACAAGGCAGGCGATGATACTGAGGCCTTCTTAAAAATTTTTGAAAGGGCCTGCCTTGGATACAGCATCGCTGCAGACCAGTACATGGTAGAGCTGAGGCCGCAGCTCAGTGGACCCTTAGCAGAGGTGGCGGCTGAAATGCCTAAGAAACACATGAACAGTTATGAACTTTTTAAAAACAAGGCCAGACTCAGAATGGGGCTAACACCCGAGCATGCCCGTCGGCGGTTCAGAGCCCTAAGGTGGAAACCAGAGGTGTCATTTACCCGGCATGCCTACCACATTGACAAAAATTGTGATGCCTGGGTATCAGGAGCAAATGTTAAATCTCTGGAAGATCTGCTTTCCCTAGTAAAAATGGAGCAGTTTTTAGAGGGTGTTCCTGAGGAAATAGAAAGGTACATCCTAGATAGGAAGCCCAAAACTGTAACCGAGGCGGGGGAGATTGGAGCCAAATGGGTGGAGGTGACAGAAAAAAAAAAAGCTAGTAGCAGTTGGAGCGAATATCAGAAGGGGCAAACCGAAACAAAACCTTATCACCGGGGACAACCCAAGGCCCCACCCACATCCCAAGGGAAACCCCAGACGCCTTCTCACCCCACCACACCAGTCTCCATCAACCAACATCGCCCCGGTGATACCTTAGCAGGGCGATGTTTTAAATGTAATGAACTGGGGCATATAAAGGCTCACTGCCCCAAGAACCCCAACCGATTACAGTTCATTACACCCCAATCACACCAAAGATCCCCAGACCCAGATGCCTCTCTCATACCCTCGGAGCGAAGGGAAACCTTGAGAGTGGGCGGAAAGAAGGTTATCGCTTGGAGGGACACTGGGGCACAAGTGTCAACTATCCACCAATCCCTAGTGGACCCCAAACTCATCAACCCTGAGGCTACAGTGACAATTCAACCCTTCGTGTCACAGTCTGTAACCTTGCCTACAGCCCAGTTGCATGTCCAGTACAAGGGCTGGTCAGGAATGTGGACTTTTGCAGTCTATGACAATTATCCCATTCCCATGCTGCTGGGGGAAGACTTGGCCAACCATGTGAAGCTAGCCAAGAGGGTGGGAATAGTCACCCGCAGCCAGGCTAAGCAAGCTTTCACCCCCATCCCTGTTCCTGAGCCGTCCACCAGGGCCCCGTCTGTGTTACCAGAGACCCAAACAACGGTGGTGGAACCGGATCCCCTGCCAACAACTGCAACAGCCGTAGTGGATCCAATCCCAGAGACCCAGCCAAAGCCAGTCCCAGAACCGGAACTGGCAACGCACCCAGCACCAGAACCATTGCCAGCACTGAGTCCAGCGCTTGCAAGCCCGTCTACAACTCCAATGCCAGAGGGCACCAGCAAGTCTGAACTGGTGGAAGCAGCAGATAACCCTACCCAAGAGGCTCAGCCAGAGCCTGAAATACCACATAGTGCACCAGCGAACAGCGGTTCACAGTCAGTGGAAACAGCCCCAGCACCTGCATCGCTTCCAGAGGGACCAAGCCTCAGTCCACAGTCCAAGGAGGAACTGATGTCTCCAGCATCAAGGGAACAGTTCCAGGCCGAGCAGGAAGCAGATGACAGCCTTCAGAAAGCTTGGGCGGCGGCACGGAGCACCCCACCGCCTCTCAGCTCTTCTAACCGATCCCGGTTTGTTGTAGAACAAGGACTTTTATACAAGGAGACTCTTTCTGGTGGGCACCAGGAAGACTGGCATCCTCAAAGACAGTTGGTAGTTCCCACTAAGTATCAGGTAAAGCTCTTGAGCTTAGCCCATGATCATCCCAGTGGCCATTCTGGGGTGAACAGAACCAAAGACCGGTTGGGGAAGTCCTTCCACTGGGAGGGAATGGGCAAGGACGTTGCTAATTATGTCCGGTCTTGTGAGGTGTGCCAACGAGTGGGAAAGCCCCAAGACCAGGTTAAAGCCACTCTCCAGCCACTACCCATAATTGAGGTCCCATTTCAGCGAGTAGCTGTGGATATTCTGGGTCCTTTCCCAAAGAAGACACCCAGAGGAAAGCAGTACGTACTGACTTTCATGGATTTTGCTACCCGATGGCCGGAAGCTGTACCCTTAAGCAACACCAGGTCTAACAGTGTGTGCCAGGCATTAGCAGACATTTTTGCCAGGGTAGGGTGGCCCTCCGACATACTTACAGATTCGGGAACTAATTTCCTGGCAGGGAACATGAAAAACCTGTGGAAAGCTCATGGGGTTAATCACTTGGTTGCCACCCCTCATCACCATCAAACCAATGGTCTGGTGGAGAGGTTTAATGGAACTTTGGGGGCCATAATACGTAAATTCGTAAATAAACACTCCAATGATTGGGACCTAGTGTTGCAGCAGTTGCTTTTTGCCTACAGGGCTGTACCACATCCCAGTTTAGGGTTTTCACCATTTGAACTTGTGTATGGCCGCGAGGTTAAGGGGCCATTACAGTTGGTGAAGCAGCAATGGGAGGGGTTTACGCCTTCTCCAGGAACTAACGTTCTAGACTTTGTAAGCAACCTACAAAACACCCTCCGACACTCTTTAGCCCTTGCTAAAGAAAACCTAAAGGATGCTCAGGAAGAGCAAAAGGCCTGGTATGATAAACATTCCAGAGAACGGTCCTTCAAAGTAGGAGACCAAGTCATGGTCTTAAAGGCGCTCCAGGCCCATAAAATGGAAGCGTCGTGGGAAGGACCATTCACGGTCCAGGAGCGCCTAGAAGCTGTTAACTATCTCATAGCCTCCCCCACCTCCAACATAAAGCCTAAGGTATACCATGTTAATTCTCTTAAGCCCTTTTATTCCAGAGAATTAAACGTTTGCCAGTTTACAGCCCAGAAAACAAATGACGCGAAGTGGCCTGCAGGTGTCTACTACGAAGGAGAAAGGAATGGTGGCGTGGAAGAGGTGAACCTCTCCACGATCCTGGGACGTCTGCAGCGACAGCAGATCAAGGAGCTGTGCACAAGCTTTGCACCGATTTTCTCAGCCACTCCAGGACGGACCGAACGGGCATACCACTCCATTGACACAGGTAATGCTCACCCAATTAGAACCCCACCCTACCGGGAGTCACCTCATGCCCAAACTGCTATACAAAGGGAGATCCAGGACATGCTACAGATGGGTATAATCCGCCCCTCTACCAGTGCATGGGCATCTCCAGTGGTTCTAGTTCCGAAACCAGATGGGAAAATACGCTTTTGCGTGGACTACCGTAAGCTAAATGCTGTAACTCGTCCTGACAACTATCCAATGCCACGCACAAATGAGCTATTGGAAAAATTGGGACATGCCCAATTCATCTCTACTTTAGACTTAACCAAAGGGTACTGGCAAGTACCACTAGATGAACCCGCTAAAGAAAGGTCAGCCTTCGTCACCCAGGCAGGGGTGTATGAATTCAATGTACTTCCTTTCGGGTTGCAAAATGCACCCGCCACCTTCCAAAGACTTGTAGATGGTCTCCTAGCGGAATTGGGAGAATCTGCAGTTGCCTACCTCGATGATGTGGCCATTTTTTCTGATTCATGGACAGAACACCTGGAGCACCTGGAAAAAGTCTTCGAGCGCATCCGGCAGGCAGGACTAACTGTTAAGGCTAAAAAGTGTCAAATAGGCCAAAACAGAGTAACATACCTGGGGCACCAGGTGGGTCAAGGAACTATAAATCCCCTACAGGCCAAAGTGGATGCTATCCAAAAGTGGCCGGTTCCAAAGTCAAAGAAACAGGTCCAATCCTTCTTAGGCTTGGCCGGATATTATAGGCGATTTGTACCACACTACAGCCAAATCGCCGCCCCGCTGACAGACCTAACCAAAAAGAAACAGCCAAATGCAGTTCAGTGAACTGATAAGTGTCAAAAGGCCTTTAACCAGCTTAAGGCAACACTCATGTCTGACCCTGTGCTAAGGGTCCCAGACTTTGACAAACCGTTCCTAGTAACCACAGATGCTTCCGAGCAAGGCGTGGGAGCAGTTTTAATGCAGGAAGGACCAGATCAAGAATTCCATCCTGTCGTGTTTCTCAGCAAGAAACTGTCTGAGAGGGAAAGCCACTGGTCAATCAGCGAAAAGGAATGCTACGCCATTGTGTATGCGCTGGAAAAGCTACGCCCATATGTTTGGGGACGGCGCTTCCAACTACAAACAGACCATGCTGCGCTACAGTGGCTTCATACCGCCAAGGGAAAAAACAAAAAACTTCTTCGGTGGAGTTTAGCTCTCCAAGATTTTGATTTTAAAATACAACACATTTCGGGAGCTTCTAACAAAGTGGCTGATGCACTCTCCCGGGAAAGTTTCCCAGAGTTAACTGGTTAACAATTGTTCTTGTAATGAAACATATTGTTAGTTTTTATATAATCAGTAGTATGTCTAAAGGTACATGTGTCTTGTTAACTCTGTTTTCTCCTAAAACTCCAGGAAGAAATCACAGCCAGTGTGGAACCGAACGTCCAACACTATCTGTGATTTGGGGGGCGTGTCATAACTATAAAGGGAAGGGTAACAGCTCTCCTGTGGACAGTACTAAAATCCCTCCTGGTCAGAGACTCCAAAATCCTTTTACCTGTAAAGGGTTAAGAAGCTCGGGTAACCTGGCTGACACCTGACCCAGAGGACCAATAAGGGGACAAGATACTTTCAAATCTTGGGGGGGGGGAAAGGCTTTTGTGTGTGCTCTTTGTTTTAAGGGGTTGTTCGCTCTTGGGACTGAGAGGGACCAGACATCAATCCAGGTTCTCCCCATCTTTCTAAACAAGTCTCTCTTATTTCAAAATTGTAAGTAAAAGCCAGGCAAGGCGTCTTAGATTTACTTTGTTTTCTCAACTTGTAAATGTACCTTTTACTAGAGTGCTTATCTTTGTTTGCTATACTTTGAACCTAAGACAGAGGGGGTTCCTCTGAGCTCTTTAAGTTTGATTACCCTGTAAAGTTATTTTCCATACTGATTTTACAAAGATGATTGTTGGCTTTTAATTAAAGAAAAAGGTTTCTTTTTAAGAACCTGATTGATTTCTCCTTGTTTTAAGATCCAAAGGGGGTTTGGATCTGTATTCACCAGGAGTTGGTGAAAGGAAGGAGGGGGGAAGGGTCAATTTCTCCTTGTTTAAGATCCAAGGAGTTTGGATCTGTATTCACCAGGGAATTGGTGAAAGGTTTCTCAAGGCTTCCCAGGGAGGGAATTCTTGAGATGGTGGCAGCGGACCAGAGCTAAGCTGGTAGATAAGCTTAAAAGT
The DNA here is from genome assembly GCF_028017835.1 of Emys orbicularis. Classification (NCBI taxonomy): domain Eukaryota; kingdom Metazoa; phylum Chordata; order Testudines; family Emydidae; genus Emys; species Emys orbicularis. The sequence continues at coordinate 162,370,452 of NC_088684.1, forward strand.
TTTCATGCAGGCCCCTACATTTGTACCCTAAAGTTCAAAGTGGGGATACAGCCTTGACACGACCCCTGCTGGATTGATCGCTGCCCGTCGATCCAGCGGGTAATGTAGACAAGCCCTTAGACTTGGTCTATACTAAAATATGTTTGCAGTTATAGCTACACCGGGAAACCCTCCTACTGGAGACAGAGCTTATATCAGCAGAAGAGTGCTTTTGCCAGTATATTCTATACCAGTCCCTCAAACTAAGTAAGCTATACTGGCAAAGGACTTTTTTGCTGGTATAACTATGTCTACACTAGTCAGCATAGCTGTGTTGGTTAGGGGCCTGATTTTTACACACTCCTAATTGACATAGCTATGCCAAGAAAACTGTTACATGTAGACCAAGCCTTATTCCAGTTTTACGGCACCCTAATTTAATTACACTTTTATTCCACTTTAAACCTAACTCTCCTAGATATTTTCACTCCATATGCTCAACTCCATGAGAAGGCCGGAGATTTCAATGTGACTGCTTGACAAGTAAGCTACTGTTCACTTTAAGGGTGACAGAATCTGACAGAAATAAGCACCAGGTCTAATATGGAGCAGATACTGGTACTCTATGTTGAATAACAAGTTACCATTTTAACAATTACTACTTTGAGTGAGGATCAAATTCTGCTTGGTTTAGGCCTTGTCTACACTAAAAGTTTGACCATGTCAATGCACAGCTGTCTACCATGGTAAGGGGCATCTAGTTTGACCTAAGTTGTATCCTTAGCATGGTTCTTTAACCATGTTATCTGTCCGTACTACAAATAAAACATATATTCAACACGGGTGCCTCTAACCAGGCCAGACAACTGCACATTGGTATGGTTAGACTTGCAGTCCCGATGGGGCCTCATTCACTTGTTGAGTTCAATGAGACTGACAGATTTCCCCCCTTCGAGATGCCACCTAATGTGTTGAGATACCACTGAGCCCGCCTGTTATGCCAACCTGGGCACCCTTTTTACCTGTCTTGCTGAGCCAGGCTATTAAGCCTCCTCCAGCACACACACAGGTAGGGCCACACCCAACTGCAGAACGACACAGACACTGAGATCAGTTCTGAGAAGATCCAGTTAAAAGGACTTGCCCAAGCACTCACGTGTCCACCTCCCTTGGAGTGCAGACCCAAAGGTATATTAAGAAATTCACCTCCTCCCTCAATGTGGAGAAAGGTGTGCACAGCCTCTCCCCTCCCTCCCTCCCCCCCCCCCGAATTGTACAAACGGGGTTATATTATAAATAAGAAATAAGTTTATTGACTAGAAAAGGTGAATTTAAGTGAATATAAGAGATAGCAGACAGAACAAAGCAGATTATTAAGCAAATAAAACCAAACACGCAAACTGAGCTTGTTTCACTAAAGAAATTGGTTACAAATAGTAATTTCTCGCCCTAAATCTTGAATTTAGTCAGGATGCAGAGTTTCTGTAGCTCTGAGTTCCAGTTATTTTTCTGGACTCACCCCTGCCTTTCCCTTCAGGTTGGTTTCTTTGCCCCTTCAGGCACTTTCAGTAGTCTTCTTTCTTGGGTAGGCAAAAGAGGAAGGCCTCGTTTGCCTTCCTCCCCATCCTTAAATAAGATTTACATAAGGCTGGAATCCTTTGTTTCCCAAACTTGACCCCCTTTCCCTTTCAGTGGAAAGTTACAAGAAGTCCAAGATAATGTTAGTATCAGGTGACAAGACCACCTGCCCTAGTAGTGTCACAGTTACGTCCCAGGAGGGAGAGAGAGAAGTCCTTCACAGTCTTGTTGTTCCTTCTAATGGCCTGTCAAATCTGATGGCCTGTCATCTGGTGGGTGTCTTCCCAATACACTCCCAGTTGTAATTGTTACATAGTCCATATTCCTAACTTTAGATACAGAAATGATACATGCATACAAATTGGATAATCACATTCAGTAAATCATAACCTTTTCAATGGCATCTTGCAAGACCCATCTTGCATAAAGTACATCTCAGTTATGTCATATCCATATCATAAGCATATTTTCATAAGGAATATGGAATGGAATGTCACAGAGACCATTTGTGTAAGGCAAGCAGGATTTGTCTCCACATGCACTTCAGTGTGCAGATCCAACTATAATGATGACAAAGGGTCACGCAAGAGAAAGCTTACAATACATGCCTACGTAAGAACTTGTGAAGAAACGAGAATAAAACAGGCATTTCCATTAGGTGTGTAAAGGGTCTGTCTACATTTCAGCTGGGTGAGAGCCTCCCAGCCCAGGTAGACAGCCTTGCACCAGCAGGGCTTGAGCTAGCATGCCAAAAATAGCAGTGTCAATTTTGTGACTTTGCTGGTGACTCCGGTTAATCAGCCAAATGCAGATCCAGGTGGCTGAGTGGGCTTGAGAGCCAGAGCCACAATGTCTATACTGCTTGTGTGTGGTACTTGAGCACACAAGCTCGAGTCCAGCTAGCACACATCTGTCTACTCACTCTGGCAAGTTTGCTCCCAGCTGCAGTGTAAATGTACCCTGAGAGGACAGGCTACAATCGCCAGTCCAAATAAGACAATAATGTATTGCACTGAAGTTAAATGCTGTACGTAGGAGTTTAGTAATGAAGAAAAAAGAAAACAACATTATGATCTTAAAACAGATAACCAGATATTAACAGTCTACAACTATCAGCAGAATCTATTCAAAGTTTATTGCAGGAAACTAACAAGACAGGAAATTAAAATATTCAGGCCTGATCCTGCCTGTCCTCAGGCAGGCAAAATTCCCATTGAAGAAGTTTGCTGTTGGAAAGATTATAGAATTGAGCCATTCCAGTTTACCACAACTAGTTTTGAGTCATTCCATGAGAATAAGATTGAGAATAAGATTCCTTACATAGGTAAAAGAATGAGGAACATGTAGTATAGTGAATATGAAAATTCAATGAGTCTTAAATATAATTCTCACATTTTAAAATGTATGTTCAGGAAACATGTCATAAGTTTACATCCAAGAGCAGAGAAACATCACCTAAATTCTTACAAGTAAGCAGAGACCAAACAATAATAATTAGTTTGTGTCTGTAATTTAAAAGACTAATTACCGGTATTATACTTTTGGTTGTCTAAATAATTTAGGTAATACTGAACTTTAGAGTGATGTAATAATAATATACTCTTGGATTAGGTCTTACTAGTTACATGAAGAAAGATGAAACCAGCTTCACTTCGAAACGTCACGTGTCCTTGGTTTGCATGATGTAACAGATTCTGAATAATATAAGCCATTATATCTTTCCTAAACCTGGAATTCCTCCTTTTTAAGGATACACAAGATAAAAATTAATAGTAGAGGACTGATTGTCAGAAATCTGTGATTAATGAGAAGCCTGTGCGTGTGTGTTTCCTTTTTCGTCTGTATTGTGGCAAGGCACTTCTTTTCTCTTGCCAGACTTAGCATTTCCCCCTTTGGCAATGGCGTGTCTGGGGTAATCAGCCCTACGCAGGCAGGGTTTGCCTTTCCCCTTCTGTGCTCCCTTGGTCATATTTTCAGAGTAGGCCTGAGGGTCGGCTTAAGGGATGATCCTCCGCCAAACAAAAAAGGAAATAGTCTCATGAACAAAAACCAAGGGGGGTACCTTTTGCTGCCCCCCTCGCTGGGGCAAGGTGTCATCTGGTTGGTCGCCCTGGGGTGACTCAGTCCTTCCCCTAGCAGGCACTCAGGTTTGGCTGTTTCCCCTATGCTAAGGAGCACAGCCTCTCAGCCTGGAACAGCCTATTTCCCTGCTGCCACTAGCCTGGCGACAGCTTATTTTTCTTTCTTTTTTCCTTTTCTCCCCTTCCACACTCCCTACAGGAGGGGTTTTTAAAGGCCTCAGGCAGCCCTTAATTGGATTCAGGTATCCCTAATTGACTTGAGGTAACCCCTTCTCAGCTTGAAGTAAAAAGGGCCATTAACATTCTAGGGCTAACATATCAGCTGTCCATGACCCTCTTGCGGGTGTGGAACTGAGGCCGCCAGGCCCAGGGTTCTTGCTGCCTCAGCTTCTTGTCTGGGTCAGACACCTGCCACCTTGCCAGCTGGTGGGCTCCCAGGTTGCTGCTGCTCCAGGGGGGCTGCTGGTCTGCTCCCTGGAGGGGGAGTGAGGGACCCCGCCCAGCTGTTGCTGTTGCCACCACCTGAGGGGTCCTTCCCACCTGGTTGCCAGACTGCCTGTTGGTGCTGCTGCTCCTACTGCCTGGAAGCCTGCAGCTGCCTCGAGGAGGAAGAAGAAGACTTTTGCTGTTGGGGGACCCTGCAGGAACCCTGCAGGACACTGTGGAGGGGTCCTCCTGCTGGACTCAGTGATTGTTTCTATCTCTGCTCTCGTGGTGGGGGTATTGTCTGTTGCTGTGGGGAGACTGGGGGTGTGGTGTTTATCCCCCATCCCCTGGTCCATCTGTCCCCCCTACCCCCACCGTTGTCCCCTCCTCCACCCCAACTTACCATCTGCCTCTGCTCCTGCCCTTTGCTCTTGGGAGTTTTGCTGGTTTGCCTGCCCTGCCCCGCCGCATCATTACCCCTCTCCCACTGGGCTGCAAGGACCCTCCCTCCATCATGTCCTCTCGTTCCGCCGGCCGGTGCAGCTTCAAGTGCCGCCGGCGGCGCATGACACAGAGGTGCTCAAGGGGTCCTTCTGGGTCCACTATTAGGGACCCCGATACCAGATGCATTATTCCTCGTGGGAGGCCTGGTGCTACCTCTGCCGGGCGATGGGGCATGTCCAGATGGACTGCCCCCTGGCCCAGCACAGAGGAGCGTCCGAGACCCCTGAGCCCCTGCAGGGGGCCGGCCCTGTCCCCGCCGACAACCCTGGTTGCCCGGCATCCATCATCACCCCTCTTCTTCCCAGCCTACCAATGCTCCTGCTCGGGCCCCAGTAGCAGCCTCCCCAGCACACCCAGATGAGCAGGCGGGCCCCGCCTCTGCTGTGTGCAGTCCAGCGGGGCCCATGGAGGAGGGTGCAGTGGGGTTATCACCAGGTGTGGGAGAAGGCCCTCCCCATGGGGAGCTTTCCCTTCCCCATGCTGCCCCTCCACTACCCTACTGAAACCCCGTACCATTGCCCTTGCCCCCTGCCCCGCCCCTGCTAGCCAGCCCGCAGATGACACCTTAGAGGGCTGGGTCCTTGTTCGGGGAAGCGGGGCAAGCAGAAGTTGCAGGCTCAGCTCCTCCCCCCCAGATGTGGAGGAGGCGGAGGCCCCCTGTAAGACCAGGAAGGAGGCCCCTGGGGCCGAGCCTTCTGCCTTGCCCCCACATACGCTCCAGCCACCGGAGCCAGCTGGGGATGTCATGGCAGCAACAAGGGGCAGTAGTATCCCTCTTCTGGAGTCCCTACTCATGGGGGCCTCTGATGGAGCCCCCGCACCCCATTGCCATCCGTGACCCCCATCGGCACCAAGGCGAGTGTTGCCTTGGATGCTGGCAGGGAGGCCCCTGGGGTAGCGGGCAGGGACTTCTCCTCCATTTTTGAAGAGATCGAGGCCCTGAGTCTGACCATAGTTACACCAGGGGAGGACGACCCTCTGTCAGCGGGCCTCGATCTGGGCGGCTTCGTGCCGCCCCCACACTTCCCTTTGCCCAGTTGCTGCTCCTACTTTCACTCCCGGGGAGCTCCCGGAATCATCTACCTGCCCGGCCACGGACGGCACCCCATTAGTGGCCGCCGAGCCCACTGAGGTGATGGCCAGTGCCATGCGGCCAGGCACTGAGCCGTCCGGGGTGCCCCTGTTGGAGTGGGGCAGCCGATTTCCTTCCTGGGTGGGGGCCCCGCTGTTGACCTCCATCCCCTGATGCCGTGGCTATGGGCATGACACCCGCAATGGTGCCTGAGACCGGCATCATCGAGGGCCCCCCTCCTGCTCCTGTTCCCCTAATCCCTGAGCCCGGCCAAGAGGTGCTACCCCTGGAAGCTCGCCTGCTGGGGCCCCAATCCCAAGTGTGCTCCCCTCTCTTAAGCCACCCCTGATCCCAGTCCCATCCCTGTTCCCGATGCCAATCCCTTTCTCCCTCCTCTATTTCCCATGCTGCTGCCGCCACTGGGGTCATCTCGTTCCCCTTCCCCTTCCCGGAGACTCCACCGATTGGAAGGCAAAAGATGCACTGTCCTAGGGATGGGGGTTCCACGACCACCACTCCCAAGAGGAGGAGGAGGGTGGTGGTGGTCGGGGACTCCCTCCTCAGGGGGACTGAGTCATCTATCTGCCGCCCCGACCGGGAAAACCGAGAGGTCTGCTGCTTGCCAGGAGCTAGGATACACAATGTGACGGAGAGACTGCCGAGACTCATCAAGCCCTCGGATCGCTACCCCTTCCTGCTTCTCCACGTGGGCACCAATGATACTGCCAAGAATGACCTTGAGCGGATCACTGCAGACTACGTGGCTCTGGGAAGAAGGATAAAGGAGTTTGAGGCGCAAGTGGTGTTCTCGTCCATCCTCCCTGTGCAAGGAAAAGGCCTGGGTAGAGACCGTCGAATCATGCAAGTCAACGAATGGCTACGCAGGTGGTGTCGGAGAGAAGGCTTTGGATTCTTCGACCATGGGATGGTGCTCCAAGAAGGAGGAGTGTTGGGCAGGGACGGGCTCCACCTAACGAAGAGAGGGAAGAGCATCTTCGCCAGCAGGCTGGCTAACCTAGTGAGGAGGGCTTTAAACTAGGTTCACCGGGGGAAGGAGACCAAAGCCCTGAGGTAAGTGGGGAAATGGGATCCTGGGAGGAAGCACAAGCAGGAGAGCGCAAGAGGGGAGGACTCCTGTCTCATACTGAGAAAGAGGGACGATCAATGAGTTATCTTAAGTGCCTATACACAAATGCAAGAAGCCTGGGAAACAAGCAGGGAGAACTGGAAGTCCTGGCACAGTCAGGGAACTATGATGCGATTGGAATAACAGAGACTTGGTGGGATAACTCACATGACTGGAGTACTATCATGGATGGCTATAAACTGTTCAGGAAGGACAGGCACGGCAGAAAAGGTGGGGGAGTTGCGTTGTATGTAAGAGAGGAGTATGACTGCTCAGAGCTCCGGTATGAAACTGCAGAAAAGCCTGAGTGTCTCTGGATAAAGTTGAGAAGTGTGAGCAACAAGGGTGATGTCGTGGTCGGAGTCTGCTATAGACCACCAGACCAGGGGGATGAGGTGGACGAGGCTTTCTTCTGGCAACTAGCAGAAGTTGCTAGATCGCAGGCCCTGGTTCTCATGGGAGACTTTAATCACCCTGATATCTGCTGGGAGAGCAATACAGCGGTGCACAGACAATCCAGGAAGTTTTTGGAAAGTGTAGGGGACAATTTCCTGGTGCAAGTGCTGGAGGAACCAATTAGGGGCAGAGCTGTTCTTGACCTGCTGCTCACAAACAGGGAAGAATTAGTAGGGGAAGCAAAAGTGGATGGGAACCTGGGAGGCAGTGACCATGAGATGGTCGAGTTCAGGATCCTGACACAAGGAAGAAAGGAGAGCAGCAGAATACGGACCCTGGACTTCAGAAAAGCAGACTTTGACTCCCTCAGGGAACAGATGGGCAGGATCCCCTGAGAGAATAACATGAAGGGCAAAGGGGTCCAGGAGAGCTGGCTGTATTTTAAAGAATCCTTATTGAGGTTGCAGGAACAAACCATCCCGAAGTGCAGAAAGAATAGTAAATATGGCAGGCGACCAGCTTGGCTAAACAGTGAAATCCTTGCTGATCTTAAACACAAAAAAGAAGCTTACAAGAAGTGGAAGATTGGACAAATGACCAGGGAGGAGTATAAAAATATTGCTCAGGCATGCAGGAGTGAAATCAGGAAGGCCAAATCACACTTGGAGTTGCAGCTAGCAAGAGATGTTAAGAGTAACAAGAAGGGTTTCTTCAGGTATGTTAGCAACAAGAAGAAAGTCAAGGAAAGTGTGGGCCCCTTAATGAATGAGGGAGGCAACCTAGTGACCGAGGATGTGGAAAAAGCTAATGTACTCAATGATTTTTTTGCCTCTGTCTTCACGAACAAGGTCAGCTCCCAGACCGCTGCACTGGGCAGCACAATATGGGGAGAAGGTGACCAGCCCTCTGTGGAGAAAGAAGTGGTTCGGGACTATTTAGAAAAACTGGACGTGCACAAGTCCATGGGGCCGGATGCGCTGCATCCGAGGGTGCTAAAGGAGTTGGCGGATGAGATTGCAGAGCCATTAGCCATTATTTTTGAAAACTCATGGCAATCGGGGGAGGTCCCGGATGACTGGAAAAAGGCTAATATAGTGCCCATCTTTAAAAAAGGGAAGAAGGAGGATCCGGGGAACTACAGGCCAGTCAGCCTCACCTCAGTCCCTGGAAAAATCATGGAGCAGGTCCTCAAGGAATCAATTATGAAACACTTAGAGGAGAGGAAAGTGATCAGGAACAGTCAGCATGGATTCACCAAGGGGAAGTCATGCCTGACTAACCTAATTGCTTTCTATGATGAGATAACTGGCTCTGTGGATGAGGGGAAAGCAGTGGATGTGTTATTCCTTGACTTTAGCAAAGCTTTTGATACGGTCTCCCACAGTATTCTTGCTGCCAAGTTAAAGAAGTATGGGCTGGATGAATGGACTGTAAGGTGGATAGAAAGCTGGCTAGCTCGTCGGGCTCAACAGGTAGTGATCAATGGCTCCATGTCTAGTTGGCAGCCAGTTTCAAGCGGAGTGCCCCAAGGGTCGGTCCTGGGGCTGGTTTTGTTTAATCTCTTTATTAATGATCTGGAGGATGGTGTGGACTGCACTCTCAGCAAGTTTGCCGATGACACTAAACTAGGAGGCGTGGTAGATACACTAGAGGGTAGGGATCGGATACAGAGGGACCTAGACAAATTAGAGGATTGGGCCAAAAGAAACCTGATGAGGTTCAACAAGGACAAGTGCAGAGTCCTGCACTTAGGACGGAAGAATCCCATGCACAGCTACAGACTAGGGACCGAATGGCTAGGTAGCAGTTCTGCAGAAAAGGACCTAGGGGTCACAGTGGACGAGAAGCTGGATATGAGTCAACAGTGTGCTCTTGTTGCCAAGAAGGCTAACGGCATTTTGGGCTGTATAAGTAGGGGCATTGCCAGCAGATCGAGGGACGTGATCGTTCCCCTTTATTTGACATTGGTGATGCCTCATCTGGAGTACTGTGTCCAGTTTTGGGCCCCACACTACAAGAAGGATGTGGAAAAATTGGAAAGAGTCCAGCGGCGGGCAACAAAAATGATTAGGGGTCTGGAGCGCATGACTTATGAGGAGAGGCTGAGGGAACTGGGATTGTTTAGTCTCCAGAAGAGAAGAATGGGGGGGGATTTGATAGCAGCCTTCAACTACCTGAAGGGGGGTTCCAAAGAGGATGGAACTCGGCTGTTCTCAATGGTGGCAGATGACAGAACAAGGAGCAATGGTCTCAAGTTGCAGTGGGGGAGGTCTAGGTTGGATATTAGGAAACACTATTTCACTAGGAGGGTGGTGAAGCACTGGAATGCGTTACCTAGGGAGGTGGTGGAGTCTCCTTCCTTGGAGGTTTTTAAGGCCCGGCTTGACAAAGCCCTGGCTGGGATGATTTAGTTGGGAATTGGTCCTGCTTTGAGCAGGGGGTTGGACTAGATGACCTCCTGAGGTCCCTTCCAACCCTGATATTCTATGATTCTATGATTCCCGTCAGACGACCCTCAGGGGGTGGCCTTTGTGGTCCCCTGTCCTGACCCATTAGGGGCTGCTGTTTTCCCTGCGCCGCCCCCTCCTGAGCTAGGGTCTGGGATGGGCTGTGCAGCACCGATACCATGGGCACTGTGCCAGGGCGCCGCTCCCTGCATTCCCATCTCAGTAGGCCATGGGGCTGTCATGGGGACCCCACTGGAGGACGGCCGGGGGCCAGTGATCCCATCCTCCAATGCGCTGCGAGAAGAGCTGCGCGTTTTTCTCCGGGACATTCATGGGTCCCAGAATAAGGTGCAGCTTGCTCTCTAGCGCTGGGGGGATTTCCATCAAGTCCTCCAGGCCATGAGAGCCATTTTCAGGGAGGGTAAAGGGACCAGGAGGCAGGATGCTACGGCCTATCAGTGGGCCCGCAGCTTCCATGACTCCCTGCTGACCTTCGGGGTGGGTCAAGGATTGCTGTGAGGTCCAAGGGGGGCCATTAGCATCCCTGCTAGCGAGGACCCCACCCAGCCCTGTTTCACATGGAGGGACAAAAGCCCGTTAAAGAGGTGTAGTTTTGTCAGGTGATGGTGGAGTTTATCTGAAACAAGCTCATTCAAAAACATCTCACTATGGCAGGATTTTCTATAGTGTCTGTCATTGCAAGAATTAGCACTTCCCAATTTGGCTCAAGAGTATACAGCACTTGTAAAATATTACTACAATTATGATTTTATTGTTTTATTGCCCCCAAAACTATGCTTGCTGCTTCACAAGCAAATAAGGACCTGTTCCCTGCCCCAAAGATTTTATAATACACATATTATTTTGATCATAATTACATCTAAAGGCCTCAACTGAGATCAAAACTCCGTTGTGCTTAGGCACTGTACAAACACATGGTAAAAGATAGCCCCTGCCCTTGAAGAGTTTACAGTCTAACAAGAGAGTCAAAGGGTAGGAGAGAAACAGAAGCACAAAGAGATGACACAATTTGCCCAAGGTCACACTAGAGGTCTGTGGCTCGTCTTAGGGTATGTCTACACAGCCGACGTTAAAGTGCTGCCACGGCTACGTGGCTTTAACGTGGCTGTGTAGTCACAGCTCCAGCGCTGTAATAAAACCACCTCCACAAGGCTGAAGTGGGGGGACAGGGTATATTTTAGCCATCTCACAGCTCGTACGGCTGAAGTGGTCACCCTGTTCTCCCCCGACCTTCGGCTCGAGGTTATGGGGGTTGCCGAGGTCATGCTGGTCTGCCTGCTGCACCTCCGGGTCCGTATGGAGGGGTTGGTGTTGAACCTTGTCAACATCTACTCCCCGACATCGGGCCCGGAGCAGGTGCGCTTTTTCCAGCAGGCGTCTGCCTTCCGTGGCTCTTTGAATCCTCGCAAGTGCCTGGTCCTGGGCGGGGATTTTAACACCATCCTCGAAGAGCGGGACCACTTGGGGACCGAGCAGTGCCCAGCCACCGCCGACGTCCTCCCGGAGATTGTTGACCATCACTCCCTGGTGGACGTCTGGCACGACCACCACCCAGATGACGTGTCCATGTTCACTTCTGTCCGGGTGGAGGCACATAGGTCGTGCCACTCCCAGTTGGACCGCATCTACTTATTTTGCCATCATCTTTCACGGGCCCACTCCTCCAGCATCTGGCCGGCCCCGTTCTCGCATCACCATTTGGTGACCCTGACGGCCTCTCTCACCTTGGAGAAGCTGGTGCCAGCCTACTGGCACTTTAATAACATCTTGCTAGAGGATGTGGGCTTCGTGGTGTCCTTCTGGGAGTTCTGGCTGACCTGGCGAGGGCAGAGGTGTGCCTTTCCCTTGGCTCATCGGTGGTGGGATGTGAGGAAGGTGCACGCCTGGCTCTTCTGCTGCGACTACACCCGGGGCGCCAGCCAGTGGAGGGATGTGGTAATATAGCAGTTGGAGCAGGAGGTCTTGGAGCTAGAGAGGCGTCTGGCCGCCAGCCCCAGGGATCCATCCTTCTGTGGAGCATGCCCCGGATGTCCTGTTGGCAGAGTTCCAGAGCAGCCGATTGGCTCATTAGCCCTACTTAAGCCAGCAACAGGAATGAAATAACTGAGATCCATCCTGTTCTGGACTCTGTAACATGTGGCTCCTGCTCCCCCGGCTTCACTTCCTGGAGTCATGACCTACCTTGGTGCTTGACCTCTGACCCCCTGTATTCTGACCCAGCCTGAATCTGGTTACTGGCTTCTGGTTCTGATCTCCAGTTTGTCTCCTGCTTCTGATCTCATGGTATCCTAACCCAGCTGATTCGCGAGTCTGACTGTGGACTCTGGCTCTGACCACTAGGTCTGACTGCCAATGACCTGGCCTTGACAAGTATTTGGAAAAAGCTGGATATTCTTCTAGATCTTGTGGCTTTACCAGATGCTATGGTGGGTAAGAATATAATTAGCTTAATTGAGAGCAGGCATCTAAAATCCTCTTTTTAAAAGTTGTTGCTGATCTGATAGATGTGGAGAAGACATCCAGGATAAGCTTAAACAGTGAGTTAAAGGGAGACCAGTGAAGAAATGTTGCTTGTCAATTTAAAAGGAAAGAGAAAGCACAATTAAAGTATCTAGAGTGAATACACATTTGTTTTGATACTTGCATGGGGTTGTTGGGTTTGTCTGGGGTTTTTTTTCTGCCCAACCCAAATGTAAGCCTGGCAGCACTCTCAAAAGATTTATCCCACTTAAAAGATCCTTTTGGGGGCTGGAACTTCAAAACTTAAGATCACTATCTTGCTAAACTCTGGGTAAATTCTTAGAGATAAATCTTTACTTTTGGGAAGGAACATTTTCTGAGGAGCTATTGGTAAAAAATAAGATGTCTGTCCCACAAGTCAAAGTGGGTACAAGCCAAGTGATGAGGTTTAAACCAGTGACTGAGAAATGTCAGTCCCTATTTTGCTAAATATTAGTGTTTTCTCAACAGCAGTTTTTTTCCAGCTGCATTGATAATGCTGAAATAATACCTGGCCAGTGTAAATGCTGTTCAAACATATTTGCAGCACTACCAAATTGCTTTCTGTTCTAAAGCTAATAAAGTGAGGTGTTTATATGAAATGGAAGTGTTCTGATGCCAGCTATATTAATTTCCCTAACTAGTTTTGAATGGAAAGCTATTTGCAAATAATCTAGACCAAATTGTACTATTAACCTGTATATTGCTGTCCACTAGGAATCTAAAACTGGTCTACACTAGAAAAATTACCTCTTGCTGCCAAGGAGTGGCAACAGGTGCAGCTAAACTGGTGCTGAACAGAGTTTAATTGAAAATCTATGCTTGTATAATTTATGTTCAATATAATTTCAGGAAAACGTGGTAAACACTTGTTTCCAGCATATTTTAAGGTTATTGAAATAATGTGGAACACAGTTTGTCATGACCTATGTACTTGCAGTCATAGAATCATAGAATATCAGGGTTGGAAGGGACCTCAGGAGGTTATCTAGTCCAACCCCCTGCACAAAGCAGGACCAATCCCCAACTAAATCATCCCAGCCAGGGCTTTGTCAAGCCTGACCTTAAAAACCTCTAAGGAAGGAGATTCCACCACCTCCCTAGGTAACCCATTCCAGTGCTTTACCACCCTCCTAGTGAAAAAGTTCTTCCTAATATCCAACCTAAACCTCCCCAGTCAAATCATACCTAGCAGAATCAGTACCGAACCTCTTGTGGGCCCCTGTTGTGAACAACAAGGAATTTCCCTACTGTAAACTAGGCCAATGGGCTTGAGCCTTCAGGGTGCTGAGCACCTCTTAGAAGGTTCTGGGCAAGCTGCTCTGTTCGTTGGCAGTGCGCAGCACACAGCAGGGTGTGCATCTTTCCACACCATGCTAATCAGCTTGGCTTAGCTTTAGTACAGCATACTCAGGAGTTGCTTAACTCACTCCCCTTTTAGGATACTTGTTCACCTTTGCAGGACTAAACCCCAAAGAAGCTTTATTGTAGAAGGCTTTCAGTGAGTGCACTCACCACTTTTACTAGCATATTTTTAATATTACTTTTTGGTTTTGCTGTAGCTTTAGGGAAGGACATTTCCCCACTAGCTCCCATTCCCATATATGTGTTAATATAGGCCATGTGAAGGGGTGTCTACCCCACACAGGATTGGAAGGGGTTAAGATGGCCAATTAAGTCCCCAGGCTGCACCTGGAGGAGAATCCAGAGCTCAGGGAACTAATTGATTGCACACAGGCTCACCTGTGCAGGAACAGGTGAGGCCTATAAAGCCAGCAAGCTGGCTACAGGAGGGGCTTTAGGAACATAAGGAAGTAGGCTGCAGCTATTTCCTGAGTGTTGGGAGGCTGGCAAATGCAGAGAGAGGGGAAAGCCAGATAAGTAAGAAGAAGCCCAGGGAAACAGCAGCAAGAGGTAAGACTGTGCAGAGAACTTGGCTCCTTGATATAGGGTCCCTGGGCTGGAACCCAGTGTAGAATGTGGGCCTGGGTTCCCCTGCCAACCCCTTGGAACTGGCAAGGGCATTAGAGCAGCCAGCCAGTGGCTCTGGAAGAACTTTGAGTTCTCCAGAAGGGGAGGACCTTATTGACCTGCTCAGAAGGCCAAGCCACAAAGAGGAGACGGCAGTCCCTGGAGCGAGAGGGGCCACAGGGTGAGACACCATGGGGATGACACTGCTGGAAGGGGAGTACAACACCTGGCAGAGCTAATTCTTAGGATGGCCAGCAGGAGGTGCCACTGGTGGTGAGTGAATACCATGACAGGCCCTATTGTAGAGTGGTAATGGTGAAGATCACTGAGGTTCCTAATAAATCATCTGTGGAACTTTGTTTTCAAATTCCTCCCTTAAACTTCAATCTGTGGGATTTCTTGGGAGAAAACTGATGCATTAGTGTTGTTGATGATGTTTTAATACAAAGCAAAATACCAAATGCAGACAAAACTAAGAAAAAGTCTAGACAGAGACTTTATGCAACCATGTAAGAGTCGGAGAAATTTCCACTGGGAAAATATGGCTTTTCATCTCTCTCCTCTTTCTATGTTACGTTAAATAGCTATTTTCTATTAGAATATTTCTTTAGCTTTTTCAGAAGTAAAGGACAATTTCTATCATTTCAAATGTATTTTCATAAGGAGGAGACCTGGTGGAGGTAGAGTAGGGGCAGGAGAAGCATTGGGGAAGGAAAGCAAACTATTTCCCAAATGCCAAACTTAATTTTACTAGCCACCTTTTCCTTGGACGCAAATGAAATGGCACCAAACTAGAAACAAGTTTCAGTGTAGAAATCAATCGGTGAATTAGACTAGGAAAAAACCTAGAAATCCACCAATCAAGATCCAATTCTTGGAGTAAATTTTCAAAAGCGAATGTGCAGCTATACATCTTAATATGGTCTGTTTTTCAGCCCAAATACGGTAGATGAGACTTTCTGGTTTAGCACAGAAACCCCACAAATGTGTTTGAGAATGTGCCATTCGTTTTGTATATCAATTATTCAGAACAAGCAATGTTCCCAATACACCAAAGCCAATCTTTCCAGGCTGGTAGGAATGGCTTTTTCCCAGGAGGGAGCAGATAGAGCAGGACAAACTTGGGGGGAAGATATGGGCAGTGGGGAGGCCCAGGCGAGCAGGTGCAGACTCCCCCTAAAGTGTGTTTCATCCCTGGCTCTCATCTACCTGTGCTTAGGCCCTGCTCACTGTGGGGGATTCTGCTGTCTGAGAGACCCCAACATTGCCAGGCTCCAATTCCACCATAGGCTCTTGGCAGCTCTAGCTTCTGTGATGCCTCACCTGGTTCCACCTGTAGTGTCTCTGGCTCCCTCCATGCTGACCTGCCACAAAATGTTCCCTACCCAGACCTGGCTCTGACATCTGCTGGCTTGGAGGACATGCTGCAACCAGGGGGGAAAGGAGCCACCTGGACTAGGACTTGTAGAAATTCCTGTACACCGTTCTGTTTTCTTTCTTTCTTCTCCCCCCCCCCACTTCTTTTTAAAGTGCTGGAATGGCATTCTGGAGTGCTGGTGCTACCCTAGGAATCGGGAGACCTCAATTACCCTGCAGAAGTCAGTCTCTCTGTGCCTCACTTTCCAGGCTGTAAAATGGGGACAATAGAACTTCCCTAAATGCATTAAAGATTCTGAGGTGCTCAGATGCTGTGATAGCGTGGGCCAGATAAGTACCATAGAAGTATGTCCATTTGTATTCTCTAGTGATCAAAGTACACAGGGAAGAATTCCGTACTGAATTATTATTTGTCTTTCTAGCAGACTCAGGAGGGATTCTAAATACATGACCCAATTGTTTTTTCTGGAAATGTTATGTTTTCATCCTCCTATTTCAATTTTACATAATTCAGACTAGGAGCCATACACACCATTTCTAATACAGCGCAGCACTGAAGAAACATTGATATTAAACTTGAACTGAAAGTAACAGGGGAGGTCAATAAAGCCATAGTTTCAGTACCTTGTACATACATACATACAATCATAGGCCTGGAAGGGACCTCAAGAGGTCATCTAGTCCAGTCCCCTGCACTCATCGCAGGACTAAGAATTATCTAGACCATTCCTGACAGGTGTTTGTCTAACCTGCTCTTAAAAATCTCCAATGATGGAAATTCCATAATCTCCCTGGACAATTTATTCCAGTGCTTAACCACCCTGACAGGAAGTTTTTCCTAATATCCAACCTAAACTGCACTTGCTGCAGTTTAAACCCATTGCTTCTTGTCCTATCCTCAGAGGTTAAGAACAATAATTTTTCTCCCTCCTCCTTGTAACAATCTTTTATGTACTTGAAAATTCTCATCATGTCCCCTCCCAGTCTTCTCTTTTCCAGACTAAACAAACCCAATTTTTTTCAATCTTCCCTCACAGGTCATGTTTTCTAGACCGTTAATCATTTTTGTTGCTCTTCTCTGGACTTGCTCCAATTTGTCCACATCTTTCCTGAAATGTGGTGCCCAAAACTAGACACAGTACTCCACTGAGGCCTAATCAGCATGGAGTAGAGCAGAAGAATTACTTCTCATGTCTTGCTTACAACATTACTGTTAATACATCCTGGAATTATGTTCGTTTTTTTTGAAACCGTGTTATACTGTTGACTCATATTTAGCTTGTGATCCACTGTGACCCCAGACCCCTTTCTGCAGTACTCCTTCCTAGGCAGTCATTTCCCATTTTGTATGTGTGCAACTGATTGTTCCTTCCTAAGTGGAGTACTTTGCATTTGTCCTTATTGAATTTCATCGTATTTACTTCAGACCATTTCTCCAGTTTGTCCAGATGATTTTGAATTATAAACCTATCCTACAAAGCACTTACAATCCCTCCCAGTTTAGTATCATCCGCAAACTTTAAGTGTACTCTCTCTGTCATTATCCAAATCATTGATGAAGATATTGAACAGACCCAGAACTGATCCCTGCAGGACCCCACTTGTTATGCCCTTCCATGCTGACTGTTGTTTATCACCTTATTATCGTCTAGATATTTGCAAATTGATTGCTTAATTATTTGCTCCATTATCTTTCCGGGTACAGAAGTTAAGCTGACTGGTCTGTAATTCCCCTGGCTGTCCTTATTTCCCTTTTTATAGATTGGCACTACATTTGCCTTTTTCCAGTCTTCTGGAATCTCTCCTGGCTTCCATGACTTCTTAAAGATAATTGCTGAGGCTCAGATATCTGCTCAGTCAGCTCCTTGAGTATTCTAGGATACATTTCATCAGGCCCTGGTGACCTTGAAGACATCTAAGTAATTTTTAACTTGTTCTTTTCCTATTTTAGTCTCTGATCCTACCTCATTTTCACTGGCATTCACTACATTAGATGTCCAATCACCACCAACCTTCTTGGTGAAAACTGAAACCAAGAAGTCATTAAGCACCTCTGCCATTTCCACATTTTCTGTTGTTCTCCATCTCCCCCTCCCCCACCCCCGGATTGAGTAACAGGCCTACCCTGTCCTTGGTCGTCTTCTTGCTTCTAATGTATTTGTAGACTGTTTCCTTGTTACCCTTTGTTTCTAGCTAGTTTGATCTCGTTTTGTGCCTTGGCTTTTCTAATTTTGTCCCCACATACTTGTGGTGGTTGTTTTTATTCATCCTTTGTAATTTGACCTAGTTTCTACTTTTTGTAGGACTCTTTTTAGATCATTGAACATCTCCTGGTTAAGCCAGGGTGGTCTCTTACCATACTACTTATCTTTCCTATGCAGTTGGATAGTTTGCTTTTGTGCCCTTAATAATGTCTCTTTGAAAAACTGTCAGCTGTCTTCAATTTTTTTTCCCCTTAGACTTGCTTCCCATAGGATCTTGCCTCTCAACTCCCTGAGTTTGCTAAAGCCTGCCTTCCTGAAATCCATTCTTTATTTTGCTGTTCTCCTGCCTACCATTTCTTAGAACCATGAACTCTACCATTTCATGATCACTTTCATCCAAGCTGCCTTCCGCTTTCAAATTCTCAAACAGTTTTTCCTAGTTGTCAATCAAATCTAGAACAGCCTCTCCCCTAGTAGCTTTCTCCACCTTCTGAAATAAAAAATTGTCTCCAATACATTCCAAGAACTTGTTGGATAATCTGTGCTCGGGCGTGGTGTTTTCCCAACAGATGTCTGAGTAGTTGAAGTCCCCCATCACCGCAAGTCTTGTGCTTTGGATGATTTTGTTAGTTGCTTAAAGCCTCATCTACTTCTTCTTCCTGGTTAGGTGGTCTGTGTGTGTGTGGTTTTGTTTGTTTGTTGTTTTTACCCCTTTTATTCTTACCCAAAGACTTTCAACAAGTCTGTCTCCTATTTCCATCTCAATTTCAGTCCAAGTCTATAAAGTTTTAATATAAATGGCAACATCTTCTCCCTCTTTTCCCCTGCCTGTTCTTCCTTAGCAAGCTGTACCCTTCTATACCAATATTCCAGTCATGTGCATTATCTCACCAGGTCTCTGGGATGCCAACTATGTCATAGTTGTGTTTATTTACTAGCATTTCTAGTTCTTCCTGCTTATTCCCCATTCTTCTCGCATTAGTATACAGACATCTAAGATACTGATTTGATTCCCCCACCTCCCAGTTGTTTTCTCTCCCTTATCCCAGCCCATGTTCTCATCTTCTTCCTCTTCCCTCCCCGCCCCCCCAATTCTGAACCTTCTCCCAGGTCTCCATGTTTTTGACTTACCTGTGGGCTTTGGTCACCTGCCCCCTTTGAACCTCATTTAAAGCCCTCATCACTAGGTTAGCCAGTCTGTATCCAAATATGCTCTTTCCTTTCTTTGATAGGTGGACCCTATCTCTGCTTAGCAGTCCTTCTTCCTGGAACAGCATCGCATGGTCAAGGAAGCCAAAGCCATCCTGGCGACACCATCTTTGCAGCCAGGCATTCACCTCCAGGATGCATCTGTCTCTGTCCAATCCCCTATCCTTGACTAGAAGGATCGGCAAGAACCCCACCTGTGCTCCCAACTCCCTCAACCGTACTCCCAGAGCCCTGTAGTCACTTCTGATCTACTGAGGGTCATACCTTGCAGTATCATTAGTACCCACATGGATGAGGAGCATGGGGTAGTAGTCAAAGGCCAGATGATCCTCAACAATCCCTCCGTAACATCTTGGATATGGACCCCTGGCAGGCAGCATACCTCTTGAGATGCTGTGTCAGGGTGACAGATCGGTGCCTCCATCCCCCTCAGAAGATAACCACTAATCACCACTACCCTACGTTTCCTCCTGGAAGTAGTGGCTGCAATACTCCCAGTCTTGGGAGTACATGGCTCCTCCTCCACTTTTTTGGAGGTGATTCCTCATCACTTATTGGCAGGGCAGCATAATGGTTTTCCATCACCATGGTGGGTGTGTTGGGAGTAGGGATGGAGCATTGCCTGCTGCCAGAAGTAACCAGCAGCCAGTATCCTCCCTCTGACAGAGCCATATCCTCCGCCCCCAGTGGTGTGACAGCAGTCCTCTGTAGCTGGATAGCTTCCTCAGCCTGAGTGTCTCCATATGAAGACTCCCAAATTCCTCATGGGCACAAATGCTCCTCAGCATAGTCACCTTCTCTTGTATTCAACAGATATCTCATTTTTATTGTACATCCCTTGGGAGAATTTGGTAAAAGGTTGATATACTTTGCATTGATATGGCACCTTTAAGAGGATTGCAAACCTCTTTATAAAAGCAGGTATAACTTCTATATCAATAGAGACAGAAAATTTGAATTAAAGAGAGGTTGAGGCCCAGATTCAGCAAACCACTTGAGGATATGACTTTAAATGTACATATAGTCTCACTTTGAAACCACTCATCTGCTTCAAGTTACTCACTCCTTAAATGACTCATCCTGCACTCCGCCCATGAGAGCATGGTTCTCCTCACTACAGGGCCCCTGCTCAAACCATTCGACTAATCCATCTCCGTATCCGTTACGTACCTCAGTAAAGGACTATAGTCATCGTGAAACAGATAGGTATACTCCAAAAAGACAAATGCCTGTCAACAAGGCCAATTAATGATACTTTGTGTTTTACTAATTCAATATCTTCTGGATTAAACATGTTTATATTTTATTACTGGAGTATTCTCAGATGTTTCTTCCAGAATCCTAAATATAAAATAGGATGCTGATGGGATACCATTACCTCAAACAACATTCACTGAGGGGTTTCCTTGTTCCAGAGCAATGGGTTTTTCATGCATTTGCCAAACAATAACATTGAGTATTTGAAAGTCTAATTACTCCTATGTGTAGCCATGCTCAGAGGGTTTCTTCCTTCTCATAAAAATCTGAGCCCTGAGTCTCCAGAGTATTTAACTGAGGGGCTAGTGTTTTTAAATTTTGGACATTTTCATTTACCTTGATAGTATCCCATTTACTTTAATCTTGGAAAAAATGGGGCTGACTTTATCTGCAAGAGTATTCTCCAATATTAATAAATAAAATACCTATACATAATCATACAGGATGCTCAAACAATAGCAAAATATCATTCACATAAAGTATTACCTTTAAACTCCATATCTCTCATTTCATCACCTTTTATATATCAGCTTTATTTCATAGCACTGAAGTTGCTATCTTACTCTGAAGTGTTTGGTTTAATCAGAACTGTCGAATGTAATATAAAATGATATCCTTACTATAAAACTATTTATAAAAAAAAAAAAAGCCAAAGGAAAAATATTGTTTGATACTAAATTCTGCAATTTTGTAGAGTGCTTTCTGTAGAACTCTATTGGTCTCATCACTATTACATGCTACAGGCCTCTTCCAATGAACATCTTCTCAGTGTCCAAAGCAGATTACAATACAGAAAATCATCTTTCATATAAATTGTATTTTAAATTGTTCTACAGAGTTGGCCAGTAAGTAATAGCAGATAGAGGGTATAATATCTGCCTCTTGCATTGTTCCCATTGTGTGTGGGGTGTTTTTTTTCTTTTTTTTTTTTTAGTTTTTAAAAGGAAATATTACAAAATGCAATCTCCATCTTCAGGAAGAAAAGAAAAAACAATATACACCTCCACAGAACTATACCTTCCTTTCTTGGAGAACTTCTCCTAGTCCCTGGGTCATTTTTCTTTTAATTCCTTCTAATGTGAGCTTATTTCCAGAAATAGTTTTTTGGTTTTTGGTTTTTTTTGTTTTGTTTTGTTTTTTCTCCATTAACAATGCGGGGGCAATGGGGGAAGGAGAGGATGGTGGATTTCAAGGTAATAAGACATACAGTAGATTTCCCAGCATATAGAATTTGCATAGTTAAAGTGCTTTATAAATATCAATTGATCCTCAAAACACACTGAGGTACATAGGTAGGTAAATATTATTATTATTCCTGATATTCAGACCGTGAATGTGAAACAAAGAGGTCAAGGGCAACATTTTCCAACTTGAAACTTAAATCAGACACCTAAACAAGAATTTACTTTCAAAAGTGCCAAACACCTGCAGCTTTCACTGAACTCCATGGCAGCTGGATTCAGGTGCCTAACTTGATGCAACCAAGTTTTTAACTTTTTTTTAGCTTATGCAACTAAGCCAAGGGCACAGGATGAGTCAGCGTTAGCGCTGGTGTTAAAATTCATGAGTTCTTGGCATCGAGTCTTGTGCTCCGATCAGCAGAAAATGACTCTAATGTGAGACCATGCTTCACTATTTAGTGTTTGTATAGTTCCAATATCTTAGGAGTAAAGTTGCCATAAAAGTACAAACTATTGTGATTGACTAAACTGACGTGCAGTTTTCCTTTAGCTTACTGCACTATAGGTATCGCTATCTGCTAATGCTGTAGGAGCCGGTGGAGTGGGTCATGGAGAACTGTTTCATAGCTTCTGCTGGAGCCGGGTAGGGAGCAGGAAGGCTCCCACCTTGTCCTTGGAATGGAGAGCAGCATGGGTTTCCTGGCTGGCCCTCACAAAGACACAAGATGGAAGAAGACAGCTTGCTTCCCCACAAGACACTACAGGAGAGGGGGATAGGACACTGCTTGCCTCTCAAAAACATTAGATTCTGTCCCCAGCAAAAGAATTGCACATAAGAGGGGGAACCCAGAGGGTAAGTGGAGGGTGGGAATATAGAGTAAGAATGAGTAATTGGAGTGCTCTGCGTATATTTAAACAGTTAACAGATGGCCCTCAAGAATATGTAAGGTTATTTATGGAGTTTGTAAGGCCGATAAAACATGTTGTTGTGTACCTTTTTAGTTCCTTCTCCCTGGGAACAAGCAAGTAGGAGGAGTCAGGGATTGTCCTGCTTTTAGCAGAGGCAGGGGAGGATGTTGGCACATTGTGTGCATTTCTTCTCTCCCACAGGATAGGGAATGTAGACCAGGCTGGGGCTCCTCCTCTCCCCCTGCACTACGAAGGGGAAGGGGAGTAATTTGCCTGAAGTCTTGATGCTGTTATGTGCCCTGACTGAACTCAACACCTTGCATGGTGAATCGATGAGCAGGGAGAATAAGCTCAGGGCTGCTGCTGAGAGCTTTTAGTGCCAACCCTGAATGGACCATAAACCTCAGAGGTGCAATTTTGTCTCTAATTTTGAACTAACGATAGCGGCAGGGATGAAAATTAGGCAAAGTATGTTAACCTAACCCTAATTTAAATCCAATTATGCTCCTAACGGAATTAGTATTACACGGATAACAATGAAGAATAAGGCTACGAGCTGGTCATGGAGGTCACAGATTCCATGGTTTTAGGTTAGGGTTGCCAGGTATCTGCTTTTCTACTGGAACACCCGGTCAGTGCTGACCAGGCTGTTTAGCCCCACTGCACTGCCAACTGGACTCGAGCAGGCTCTCTGCCCGGTTCTGCGCCGCTCCCAGAAGCAGCCGGCATGTCCCTGTGGCCCCTAGGCGCAGGAGCAGCCAAAGGTGTGTCCGCACTGCCCCCACCCCAAGCACCAGCTCTGATGCTTGCACTGGCTGGGAACCATGGCCAATGGGAGCTGCGGGGGGGGGGCAGTGGGCGGAGCCACCTGGCCACCTTTCCTCCACCTAGGAGCCACAGGGATGTGTCGCTGCTTCTTGGGAGGTGCTTGAGGTAAGCGCCACCTGAAGCCTATACTCCCTGCACCTCAACTCCCTGCCCCAGACCTGAGCCCCCTCCTGCTCTCCAACCCCCTTGTCCCCAGCCTGGAGCCCCCTCCTGCACCCCACCCCAGAGCCTGCACCCACATCCCAACCTCCTGCCCCAAGCCAGTGAAAATGAGTGAGTGAGCAAGGGTGGGGGAGAGCGAGCGACGGATGGAGGGGGCAGGGCTTTGGGAAAGGGGCTGGAGTGGGGCAAGTGTGTTCAGTTTTCTGCGGTTAGAAAGCTGGTAACCCTATTTTAGCTGACCTCCACAACTTCAGCCTCCGGTGGTGGGAAGCGGGCTTCCATGATTTATTATTTATTGCCTGCAATCTGCTTGTGACTTTTAATAAAAGTACCCATGACAAAATCTTAACCTTAGTGACGCGTAATGGTTATATATGCTCCCTTAACCAATTTTTCAAATAAATTTCTCCCCCATTTCAGAACATGTACAGAAAAATAAATCCCAACTTTTCCTAGAACCTCCTAGGCAGATCTTTCTGCAACACAGTGGCAGAGAGTGTAGAACTGGTTAGCAAGAAGGGACAGAGAAGGGTGAAAATGTAAGTGCTAGGTATTAAAATAAGTCAAGGGAACATTCTGGAAACATTAGGCCTGATTCTCAGCTCTGGTTGAGATACTTTTTCATTCATGACCCAAGGCGGTGGGCAGTTGTGGCTTTATGCCATCTTAGCAGCTCACTAATTCTGAGACAAGACTATAAAACCAGTGTGTAGAAGAAGGCTGTAGGGGAAAGAGTCTGCAGTCACGTCCTGGAAGGAGGGAGGTCCTCAGGAGCAAGGAAGAAGCCCAGGGGGGAGCGTCAGCCCTGGAATTCTGCTTTGGAGTAAGGAGCCTAGTAAGAAGCTAGGAGGGAGTGAAGTAGCCACAAAAAGTAGAGCAGGCTCCAGTGGTAAATCCAGTAGTAGGCAAGAGAAGATAGAGAGGCTGGGTAGGAAGGAGCCCAGGGATTAGGGCTGAGCAAACCTGGATCGCTGGCTATAGGGTGCCTTGACTGTAACCCTGTGTAGCAGGTGGGCCCAGGTTCACCTGCCACCTACCGGGATAGTGGCACAGAGCCTGAGGAGGGGCTGAACACCATCTGGCAATGGCAAGTGGAGAGCTGTCCTGTCGGACTTTGTAACCTTGGAAGGAATGGAAAAACCAGGGCCGGCTCCAGGCACCAGCCTGGCAACGGGGCCGGCTCTAACTTTTTTGCTGCCCCAAGCAGCAAAAAAAAAAGAGCCCCGCACTGCCCCCCCCCCCAGCGCCGCGCCCCGTGCCGCCCCCCCCCGCCGAGCACCGCGCCGCCGGAGCCTGCCGCGCCCCGCGCCGCCGGAACCCCTCCTCTCCCCCCCCGAGCACCGTGCCCCGCGCCGCCGGAGCCCGCCCCCCCCCGCGGAATGCCGTGCCGCGCTGCCCCCCGCCACCCCAAGATTGGCCGCCCCTTACCAGGTGCCGCCCCAAGCATGTGCTTGGGTGCCTGGTGCCTGGAGCCGGCCCTGCCTGGCAAGCAGGTGCTTGGGGCGGCACGTCCAGTTATTTGGCAGCAATTCGGCAGATGGTCCCTCACTCCTGCTCGGAGCGAAGGACCTCCCGCTGAATTGCCACCGCAGATCATGATCGCGGCTTTTTTTTCTGCTTGGGGCGGCCAAAACCCTGGAGCCGGCCCTGGACTAAATGGTGACCTGGCCGGAGGGGCAAGGTACCAGAAAAAAGATTCTTGCAGAGTGAGCAATGAGCAGCCAGGAGGCCCCACCCACAGCAAAATCTGCATTCCCTGACATAAATGCAAGGTGGTACACTAGCAATGGGGAGACCCTGCTACATAGCTGTAAGCATGAGGGTCTTTGTTTCCTTTTACTTTTCTAAATTAACTTGATTTACTTTTTAGTGGCTGTATCTGGTTTAGGAGTTGACAATGTCCTTTGAAAATAAGGAAGAATGTAATCACCATTGTGATTACACTGTATAATGCTCATTTCATTATTGACCAGTGTCAGATGTGCTATTTCTGGAATGATAAAATACTTTATTTTATAAGAAATTGCAACCTGGTTGGTCATTTCCATAGGAAATATTGTTCTCTTGATGAGATTTGAAATAGCCAAGATATAAATCTCCAGGTCATGGTTTGTATAATAGGAAACCCAACTTTACTAAAGCAACTCTGCTGGCACTGCTATAATAAGATTTTTGTGTTGTACTACTGCATAGATGGATGTGCTCAAAGGCAAATCCTCAAGAGGTAAATCTTCCATGGGTTACCTGGGGAGTATAAAACAGATTCATCTTAACAATGACAAAAGTTGGACAATTAAAAATAGTCAAATGGCATTTATTATAATACAGTTTCTGCTACACCTCTGTATTTTCTTGTCTGGATTATAATCTCCTGCTTTAGTCACAAATAAAATAAAGAAATCAGATCCACAGTGGAGCAGAAGTTGTAGCTTTGGAATCTTACACTCTGCTTAGGCCTATCCAAGTGCCAAGTATAATAGGGGTATCTATCACCCCCTTCTTTCATAAGCACAAAAAACCAGCCAACCTTTCCACTAGAGTTGTGGTGATTAATTATGATGCATCACACCAAGACACAATGAAATCTAGATAACTGCTACAAACTATAGGGCCAGATTCTATTATCCTTACTCCTGCTGAGTAGGCTTGTACCTTAATGTTCAAATTGTCCACTGACCGCCTATATATGTTATGATACTACTTGGTGTGAATAAGAGAATCTGGGTAATAATTGTATATTCTGTAGGTATTGTCGGTCTTATCCACTACATGTGACAGGGCATTATTGTGAAATTCATGAACAACAAGGCCATTGACACTGGCTCTACAGTGGTCTGTCTCCTTCAGGAGCGGGGGAAAAAAGAACTGCAGGAGTAGGGTTACAGCAGTATATTGTTCAATGGTCCAAGATAGTCAGTCCAATCCAACAGTGAGAAACCAAGAGGACTATAGGGCTAGGAGGACAAGGTCAAGGAATCCATCAGAAGAGAGATGGGGAATGTCAGCCTGGATGAGGGAAACTGAGAGGAATTGGACAGTTTAAACACTAGTTGCCTCTTTGCCACCACTGTCAGGCCAAAACTGCTCTAATTTGGCCAAGTTACAAGCCTTTGAACAATGTCAGTTTACACACACTCAGTAGAGATTTGTTGGAGTTTTGCTGCTTAATTCTCCAAATATTCCAGCCACACTGAGTATGATCCATCCTGGGGCTGCTGGGGCCAAGCAGGACTTTCCTTATAAGTGGTGTTCCCAGCTGCTGTGGGCTAGGGGTCCAGAAATTAAAGCAGGGAGATTCTTTGCTGTTCTCTCCCTGCTGGTCCCAGGCAGCATGGAGAAGGAGTCTGCCCCTGTTGAATGCAGAAGGGACAAGAGCCAGACCTGGGTGGGGAGAATAAATTGAGAGGAAGAGCCTGGGGGTCAGGTTGAGACTGGAACTAGAGGCTGATTGAGAGTTTAGGATGGTGGTGGGGAAGACTGGGACTGATTGGGGAAGGGGACTGGGAGCTGGTGAGGGAAATGTGGATGGGAGAACTGGGAATGGGGTTTGGGGGGTGACAAAGAGGTCATCATCAAGAGCCAGAGGAAGACTGGGACTGGGAACCAGTGGAGGGAGGGTTGGAGGCAGGGGAGAGAGAGCTGATGGGAAGCTGGTCTGTGGGAGGAGAACTGAGACTGATTGTGCAAAGAGGCTAGAAAAAGGAGCCAAGAAATGGGGAGGCTGCTGGGGAGGGGGTAGATGCAGGAGACTGATAATAGATGAGGAGCCCAGGGAGAGGGACTGGGAGAAAGTTGGGGGGACGGAGGGAAAACCAGCAGAGAAAGTAGAAGAAAGTGACAGATCAGGTTGGGTCTTGGGGAGGGGTGGTCTGGCTTGGGAAAGAGACACAGACTGGTTTGAGGAGTGGAGACTGAGACTGGCTAAGGTGAGAAAAATGGGACTGGGATGAGGAGCCTAGGCTGGGGAAGAGACAGAACTGGGATGAAGATGGGTTGAAGAAGGGGTCAAGCTTGGGAGTAATGCGAAGAAGGGTCTGTGATAACTACAGCACACTTCCCTCCAGAGCCTAAAACAGAACCCAGGATTGCTGAGTCTCACCATGCCTCTAGCAGCAAATATCTGTGAAACCTGTTGGCAAAATGTCTCATTCCCCACTAGAGCTTGTCCAGACAGAGGATGACAACCTACTACAGCTATGAGTTATTCCATTAGCTCCAATGGCAGAGGTCTGTGCAGTGGCTCTAGAATTCTAACATGGGTGTCAATATGATGCAAATAGTGGCATTTCTGGGGGGGGGGTAGTTTGCTTTTTAAAATCCTAGGT
Source organism: Emys orbicularis (assembly GCF_028017835.1). Classification (NCBI taxonomy): domain Eukaryota; kingdom Metazoa; phylum Chordata; order Testudines; family Emydidae; genus Emys; species Emys orbicularis. The sequence goes on from NC_088684.1 coordinate 162,398,004, forward strand.
AATTACCTGAAAAAAACCTGTTAAAAGACCATTATTATAGTTGCAACATCAAGTCCTCAAAAGTTAGGAAATGTCAGAATTAATGGTGCTTCTGCCACAGTTACTCTGATGCAGGGCAAGTCACTTAAACAAATTTTTTTTTTTTTTTTACAAGTGGTCACTAATTGTGTCAAGTATCAGAGGGGTAGCCGTGTTAGTCTGGATCTGTAAAAAGCAACAGAGAGTCCTGTGGCACCTTTAAGACTAATAGATGTATTGGAGCATAAGCTTTCGTGGGTGAATGCCCACTTCGTCGGATGCCGACGAAGTGGGCATTCACCCACGAAAGCTTATGCTCCAATACATCTGTTAGTCTTAAAGGTGCCACAGGACTCTCCGTTACTAATTGTGTGTTCCTCATTTTCTGGGTCCCTGACTTGGGACGCTGGGGTCTCATTTGCAGAAGTGCTGAGCACTGACAGCTGCAACTGATGTCAGAGCTGTGACTCGAACAAAGAGAACATTGTAAAAAGCTAAGTTTTCTGAAAAAATCAGGTCCTAGACATCTCAAATTGGGCAACCAAAATTAATGGACATGTTTGACCTTCATCTCTCTGTGCCTCAGTTCCTCACCTGTGGGGATAATACCACATACCCCATTTCACAGGAGTGTTGTGAAGATAAATTCATTAATGTTTTGAAGCACTCAGATACTGTAGTGATGAGCATCACAGAAAGGTCCATGGTGAAATTATTAATTCTGTTATGACAGCACGGGTTTGAAGCATGCATAAATAAGGCTTGTGAATACTTTTAACAAGATATTGTTTAGCTGTTAAGTGAGCATCATCCATTTCATGCACTTAATGAGGCAGTGGTCATGTGGAAAAAATAGTATGTGACCCTGTAATTAAAGACTGTACTGAAGTGTGGGGCCAGGGGCGGGGCATAAAACATTTTGGAAGAAAAATAGTTTTCTTTCAAATTTTTCACTTTTTTTAGTTGGTGGGGGGTTTTTTTATGAAAAAATTGAAAAACTCTTTAAATGTTTCATTTTGAAAATTTTCAGTAAGAATTTTCAGGGCTTTTCCTATTTCTTTTACCCTTTCACTTTTTTCTGCTTTGTTTCGGTGGGGAAAAAAGTAAAAAATTAAGGGGAGAAGTAGCAATTTTTTAAAACAAGTTCATTTTGAACTATTTTCAAACAATTAAAACATAATCAAAACACGTTTTTTTCCCTAAAACTATTTCATTTTTGACAGAGCTGGTCAAAGGCTCTATTTGAAAGGCAGGAAATACCAGAATTAAGGCTACTCATGAAACTTCAATTATACCTGTGCATGTGCATGATTATGCAGTCTTTAATTGTACAATGGCATTCTATTGTTTTCCCCACATGAGCTGTGAGCATGTCTAACCCCAGGCCTTTCCAACCCACAGCACAGACCTCTACATTTGAGCTCAAGGAATAAGTGGCACTAGAATTAGGCTTTATCCTCTAGCATCTCCTATAAGAGGGAGCAATACACACGTACTCTGCCAGTCAGTTACTACTCTTTGTGCGACATCACTGGATTAGTGGGGGTATCAGGATTCCTGGGTTCTATTCCTGTCTGTGTGAAAAGAGCATTTGCTAGTGATTCAAGCAGTGGTTTACAGGCATGGTAGCCTAGCACATAGATTAGCATTCTTGTACTGAAAGGCAGGGTGGATGAGACTTGGCTATTTAATGTGTTCTATTCCCAGACCTGACTGCATTGACCTTCTTTGGCCTTTACCTCATTTGTAAAGTGGATGAATAACACTTGCCTTGCTCAGAAGCATATATTGCAAACTGCAGATAAATATTAGCACCTGTCAGAATAAGAGATGAGACAATAACTCCTGGATCCCAGCCAGTGTTTCTTCCCCTAGACCAGGGATAGGCAACCTATGGCACGTGTGCCAAAGGCGGCACGCGAGCTGATTTTCAGTGGCACTCACACTGCCTGGGTCCTGGCCACCGGTCTGGGGGGCTCTGCATTTTAATTTAATTTTAAATGAAGCTTCTTAACATTTTTAAAACCTTATTTACTTTACATACAACAATAGTTTAGTTATATATTATAGACTTATAGAAAGAGATCTTCTAAAAACATTAAAATGTATTACTGGCACGCGAAACCTTAAATTAGAGTGAATAAATGAAGACTTGGTACACCACTTCTGAAAGGTTGCTGACCCCTGCCCTAGATCAAAAGGTACTTGGATGGGGAAAGTTTCCCTCTCAAACATACATTATAGGTTGCACAGGTACTGACACACCTATAGTTAAAGTTGCCTTTCCATTAGAAGACCCAGTTTTCAGTTGCTTATAACTTTGCCAAACTTTAATCATTCAGGCTGAAATTTTACATGCCAGGTGTCTGCCTCTGCCTGTGATGGGTGGCTTTTATATTTTTGTTTAAGTTTCAGTCAAAAAATAATAATTGCCAAGCAATAAGCTTCTGAAAAATCACCATTAGGACATGCTCAGTAGAAATTTGATAGAAGCTAGCATCATTATTCATTGACGATTCTGTCTGCACCCTTAGCATGCTTCATCCCCACATAGCTACTGCAGCTAACCACACTGCAGTCTGCACATGATCATACCCACATAGCAACTGACCATGCTCCATCCCAGGGCTGCATGGGACTGTGTAGGACTTTTTTTGTAATTGCTCCTCCTGGCTAATGTGGATTGCTGTGATGCTGAGCACCAGAACTGAAAGCAGGGAGACAATCTCTCTTATGCTCTCACTGCCCCCTGCTAGTACACAGGCAGCATAAATAAGGAGGAAATAGACTGACTTGAATCCAAAAGGTTGAATAATGTAGTGGCTCTCAACCTTTCCAGATTCCTGTACCCCTTCCAGGAGTCTGATTTATCTTGTGTAACCACAAGTTTCACCTCACTTAAAAACTACTTGCTTACAAAATCAGACATAAAAATGCAAAAGTGTCATACCACCCTATTACTGAAAAATTGCTGACTCATTTTTTACCATATAATTATAAAATAAATCAATTGGAATATAAATATTCTACTTACATTTCAGTGTATGGTATATAGAGCAGTATAAACAAGTCGTATGAAATTTTAGTTTGTACTGACTTCACTAGTGCTTTTTATGTAGCGGGTTGTAAAACTAGGCAAGTATCTAGATGAGTTGATGTACCTCCTGGAAGACCTTGGCATACCCCGAAGGGTACATGTACACCTGGTTGAGAACCATTACTGGAGTAATCCACTGCGGGTGGAGAGACAAGAGTAGGTTGGAAGAAATAGGAACCAGGAGGAGGGGAGGGAGGGAATAAAAACTGTAGGAGTTGAGGAACAGAAAGAGAAGAGCCTATAACAGAATTTTTTATAACTTCCTTCCAGAACCTGGAAGTAAACCCTGAGTTCCTGAGTCTTGAGATTTCTTTGTCTAAAAAATAATCTTACTCCTGGGGGAATTCTGTGCCAAAAAATTAAAAATTCTGAGCACAATATTTTAAAATTCTGCATATTTTCTTTGTCAAAATAACACACTATAATCATGACGGTTTCTATTATTTTGGTAATTTATTTCAAAATACCTGTCAGTAAGTAGGTCTCTAACAACAATATAAACAACAACAAATAATTCAGGAAATGTCTTTTGACAAACAGATTCCTTACTAGGCATATTAATACAGAACTTGATGTATCTCAGCCAGTTTTATCTTCGGTTTCAGTGAAATTGAATATTTCATTTAAACAAAGTCATTATACAAAAGTATGTTATAGAAAAGTGTTGTAACAATCTGGCTAAGAGAGCACTAGCATCCTTAAGGACTGTTTTGTGTCTGTCTGTCATGTCTTGTCCAAGATAGGCCATGTCTATGCTACAGTCTTGGGTTAATGGAAGTTGCATTGGCATAAAGCTGCCGAAGTTAGTACTTCACTCGTGTGTTTGCATGCTTGGCTGCTTGCATCAGTACTGCATGTACTCACGAAGAGTGCTTATGTTGATGCAAAGTGTGATGCACCACATGTAGATATCCCGGTGTGCCATGTGCTGCCATCTAGTGTGATGCATTTCAGGAAGTTTTTTGCAATGTGTTGTGGGGTAGAAATGAATTGTGCAGGGATCTAGGGGTCAAGTTCCCAGAATGCAACTTTCTTTATCCCATAATGCCATCCATATCCAGGCCTTCTCAGAGGCCTGGGCCACTTCCAGCTTTTCAGGCCCCTAGCCATAATAAAAATAAAAATAAATGACGACACATGAAAACAAAAGGCACCAAAAAAAGAGTGAGACATAATTTGAATATTTTTTTATTTAACAAATGCTTTTCTAGCCTTTTTCTGTGCAAATGCACTAATTATTGAGGGAAAATCGAGCTTTCGTGCAACATCACAGTTGATATTAAGCATGGCGAGCCTATTCAAACGCTCTTGTCTCATAGTTGAACGGTGATAGTTCTTTACCTGCTTCAACGCGTTGAAGGTCCTCACAAATTTTCACCTTGAATCTCGGCCTATAGACTACGAAAGGCTATGATGATGGCCAAGATAGGGCTCAACCAACCAACCAGTCACCTCTTTTAGCTACCATATGAAGATAATAATGAGGAATTCTCACACATAAATAATTCCTTAGTCAACTAGATGTAAAACTATAAAGACACTAAAATGTAACAATTCACTACCTTTCAACACGCACTTGATCCAGCAACGGGGGGTGAGTCTGTGCTTGTTGGACCTGTAGGTTAACAAGAGTCTGCAGCATTTGTTTGCTGCATGTGAAGTCCCATTATGTCCTGGTGCCTGTGCCTCTCCCTCTCCTTTTCCTACTGGGTCTTTTCCTGGGTCTGTCTTCTGTCCATCTCCCTGCTGTGTGCCATGTTGGCCCACCTGGCCCTTTGTTCACAGTCTGGTGAAGCACTGGCTTGCAGAATCTCTCTAAACATGTCCTCCCTAGTTCTCTTCTTTCCCCTCCTCCTCAGGGTCAGGTGCTCCATGGGGGTAAAGGGGACAACTCTCCAGGCTGCAACAGCAGCAGCTACAGCTGAGACAGATGTAGGATTGGATTTACAGCCACAGTGGAAAGTGAAAGCTACGTTTCAAAAACTTCCCTTATTCTCAAAAACATTAACAAGATGTACTGCTTAGCCCCTCAGTCTTGAGTGCCTCTGTACAGCACTGCTCTCCAGTCCAAGCCATGAGTCTTAATTGCATAAAACAATAACATTTCAGTCCCTCTTTCCATGGATACAAGTAGAGGGCAATGGCACTGAATATTGACACTATTTTCCACACAGCGTGGTGATTTAAGGTGATATCTCACTCCTGAGGGTAAGAAAGCTACAGAGTACAGCTGCTGCTGGGTCCCGAAGCCACCCGGGCCTGCATACTGCTAGCCCACATACTGCAGTGGTGCCTGCTGAAGTCATCATGGAGTGGTGTGGGAAAGTGTTCAGAAGAAATAAGGCCGACGACCCTAGAAACCTTCAGCTGAGGATTGCAGAGTATTTCCCTGAAAGCTTCATTGAGATGGCTCAGGAGACTACAAGGACATCTCTATGTACATAAACAAACTGCTCTGCTTGCTCCCTCCCCCGCTAAATCTTCAGGGGAATGAAAAGCAGATATCAACTCTGTCTCAGTTTGTTGTACTGCTATCTCTTCTCATACATGTGAAACAATGAAAAGTCAATACCTGTGTCTTGTTACTTTGGAGATGGGCCACACACCATCTTAATATTTAAACATAAGGGGAAATGCATGCACACGCTTATCTGCAGTTCCTTCCCTTCATTGGGTTCACCTGTGCTCGGCTAGGCTGCAGCAGAGTCTCAAACAGATCATTGCTCATGGCATAGCTGGAACCATTTCCTCCCCCCCCCCCCATCTCCCCAGTCATCCTCCTCGCTGTTTATGGGTCTGTGTCCTGGGCTTCTCGGAGGTATCCGCAATGGCCCGTGGGGTGCTGGTGGGGGGGTCTCTGCCACATGTGGCATGCAGCTCGTTGTGAAAGTGGCAGAGCTGCAGCTCACCACCAGATTCACTGTGGGCCTCCCTGGCCCGCGGGTACGTCTGCCGCAGTTTCTTTGCGTTCTCATGGCACTGCTGCTGATCCCTGTTGTACCCCTTTGCCTGCATCCCCTGTGCAGTCTTGTCATAGGAGTCCACATTTCCACAACTGCTCTGTAGCTGTGCCTGCACAGCCTCTCATCCCCACAGGCCCTGGAGATCCAATACCCCCATCTACTCCAGGCAGGAGCGCATCTAGCGTGTGGAGCCAGCATGATTGGTTGGGCAATTCCATGCAGCACGGGAGAGATGCTAGGTCTGCTTGCCAAGGTGGGAATCAGGAAAAGGCATTTCAAAAATATGCAGGGTGTTAAGGGGATGGTGGCTGCTGGTCTCCTTGGCAGTGGAGATCACAAGTTTGAACAGTGCAGTGGCGGTTGGCATTGTGGGACAGCTGCTGGAGGACTGTTAGGGTCAACACAGGTCATGCAGTATCTACACTTACACTGTGTCACCCTCAGTAGGTGAAATGTGGCTCTTTGCCATTTGCAGAGGTAGTTTCACTGCACTGCCTTAACGGGGTACTTGTGCAGGCAAGAGACAAACTTGAGTGCAGACACATGCACAAATAAGTTGACATAAGGGGAGTTACATCAGCATAACTCTGTAGTATAGACCAGGCCTTAGTCTCTCTGTTTTAATCACCCATCTGTAAAATGGGAACAGTAACACCTCCTCTCTCCTCTGCTTTATTTAGATTGTAAACTCTTTGTATATGTGTATATACAGCACCTAGAACAATAGGGTCTCAATCCTGTTTGGGGACTGTAAGTGCTACTATAATACAAAGAATTAATAAGGATAACAACCTTATTACAGAAAAATTAGAGCCCTATAATCAAGGTTTCACTATATTAAAAATAATTTACAGAACTGTTTGGTAACAATACATAAAAAACAGGGGATCTCCCAGGAATGATTGTTTTGTTGACCTTAATCTGTCATTGGCAAAGCTTGCTGGCTGCACTGTATTAGCAGATGGATAATCGGATCCAGCTGAAATTACTTGTACAGTTAAGTAGTTTATTTTCTCATTTTCCTACAGTGACACTCTTAAAGTACACAGCTGGTCTGCAAGAACTCATGTTTCTCTCTCTGTTTGTATTTGTTTTGCTGTTGTATTGAGCTGTTATGAGAAAAAGGCAGCCGACAGTGGAGCTGTATGCTGCAATTCATTTTCCAATTCTTCTTACAACAAATCCAAAACTGAGTGAGCCCATTAGCTGCTTAGCACATTTCACTTGGCTAGAGAAAGTGCAGAGGGTGCATATATGCTGTTAATGTGACGTATAAGCCTTTATTTTTTTCAATACTTTTGCTATGATTGGGAAGTTTGATCCAAAAGTACAAAGCTTGGATCAGCCTCCCATTTCAGGCCTGTCCTAAAGCCCACAGAATGGGAGTCTTTCCATTGACCTGAACAGCTTTGGATCAGGCCCATTTCCTCCTCTAAAATCACTTGTTACCAGGCCTCCCCACATTGACCTTACTAGTGATGTTCCTATGCCTTGTACAGAGAAATAAACATTCATAGATGATTTTGCTAAGAGACGTTCAAAGGGCTTTTGAGGCCAAAAGCCTTAGAGGACAAGAGAATGCAAAATCTCAGACCAGTCATAAACAAAAATTAAAGTCTGGGTTCATCCTACCAATGACAAGGAACTGTATTTGGTAAACAGAAAGATTGTGAGCTCTGCAGAAACATAGTTATCACTCCAATAACCTAGCAGAGGAATTGGGATACTGGAGATCTACAGAGTCAGAAAATGAAATGGGATAAGCACTGCCTTCAGATACATGTGAGATCCTTGTGACCTACAGCCTTTCCAGGCTAACAAAGGAGAGGTCTTACGAAGATTTTTATAAAACTGTAAACATCCTGAAAGACCAATAAAGCAAATCAAGTCAGTAGCTCTTTCCAATGGCTTCCATTCCCTCATAAGAGTCCCTGGAATTCTTCAGTGCAAGGTTGGATTGGATTGCATGTGTCCCCGTGATTTCTGTCAAGGCTAGCCTGCTAAATTGTTGAAATAAGATTAGACCAGAATCAACAGATGTGTAATTATGGTCTCCATCCTGAAAGAGGATCTGAAAGTCTGTCCCACAAACACACATGAAAGCAGTGTCTAACTTGAATGCACTGATGACCAAATGGGCAAAAATAGAAATAATCTGAGCAAATTGTGCACCTATTGGGAGATTTATTAGGGGAATGAAATGTGGATTACCTAGGTGTCATGAGAGGTACCATGGAATTTGTATGAGTCTATTTGAAATGCTGAGCAATGTAGTTGTAAATGTGGTAACAAAAACACACCTTGTTTTTTTGGGATGCTGAATAATGTGAATTGAAGCTGGGTTGTCTTCCTTGCCATATAAACCTGAAGCAACTGTGAGCATGCCTCAAGGGTAATTTTAATGGAATATGAATTGGAAATGGTTGAAGGAGCATTGGCTGTGGAACTCCCATCTTGATTACATTGATTATGCTTTCATAAACCAGAGACAGAAGGTCTATCTATTTAGTCACTCTGTACTCTTGACCGAATAATGGATAAATTATGCTCAAATCAGATCAAGAACAATAGTGTAATCCTCCACAGATGGCTAAAGCTGTAAATGAGAGCTCAAAAAAGGGAAGTCTTTGTGTATGGTGAAAAGCTACAGTAACCAGCTGACTTAGTGTCAGATTTTCCAAGAGTTATATTGCCCCTATATTCTGCAACATAAAGAAAATGTGGCTCAAAAAGAACAGATAGGATGAAATTAGTAGTTTTAAGGCAGGCATTGCCAGTTGGCACTGTTACATAGTCATCCAAGATCTTTTTCTTAGTGTGCAAGCAAATGCTCACTCAGGAAGAATTGCTGTAGTGCTGTGTTGGTGGTTAATTTTGGGGTTATAGAATGTTCTGAGGAGAGACAGAGTTCCTCGGTCAGGGAGCTGTGTGAGCAGCAGAAGAGTTTGCTCTCTGTCTCGGTCTCTTATTAGATGCAATTGTGGAGGCAGATGTGCTTTTGGGGAACAGGGCACTGCTGTTGGGCTGAGTTTCCTGAAAAAAGGGATTGCCCGGTCTGCTTTTTTTATCAACTCTGTTCTAGGACTGGTGTATATATGACAATAAAAAAAAGTTATAGTTAGAAGATACTTAGACTCTGCATCACTGATTTCTTTTCCACTGGGAAGCCAATCTACAAAGCTCTTGGACATCAGCTATCACTCAGCTGAGGGGCAATGGTGATGTCAGAATGGGACACTGGTGTCAGGAGAAGGGACAATTCTGGTGTCCGGTGTGGGAAGGAGTTTCCACGGAGAGAAACTGTGAACTGGTCTTCCTGTTGAACCAAGAGCAAATAGTTGAGGCACTTGAGGAATTCAGGGAGGTCCCAGAGGAATAAAAACAGCACCTGGAGGCATTTCAGAAAGGAATGAGGAACGACCAGAAGACGGAGATCAAATCCAGTCAGCTCTAAATAAAATCTCTGTTGGATCAGAAGCTGAAAAGCTACAAAGTCAGACCTTGAAGCCCAGCTACAAAATGCCCAGTCCAAACTGGTGAAACCAGTTGAAAGGCAACAAGCAACTTGGAACCTGATGAGGAATGGAGGCAGGAAACCCTGCCTACCCAAACACAAATGGACTTCCAAGGGAAAGGTGAGTGAGAGTGAAGGGCATTTCATTCAGGGTGGTGGTGGTTTGTTAAATATTCCTTGCAAGAGCAATGGTGTTTCAGAATCCTGTGCAAAATTTGTGTGTGTCTGTTTGCTTTCACTGTCAGATACCTCTGAAGGGGTAAACTGGGAACCAGAGGGCTCACACCTTTGGTGGGATTCTGGAGAACATGCAAGAGCTGTTGGGGAGGCTAGGGAGAGACCACACTAGTTTCAGGGCCTAGGCAATTGAATTGGAATGTCCCCACTGCCAAGAGGGGTGTCAAACACTAGGTGTGCACCAAGAGTGTGTGCCTAGAGGCCCAAAGCCCGGGACAGATCCTGAGCCCCAGCAAGCTACAAGCACGCGGGATTCAACATTTGAATCCTTCACAGCTGTCTGAGTGTCTGTACCCTTGAGGGTATATCTGCAATGCAGCTGGGAGCAAGCCTTCCAGCCCAGGTAGATAGACTCACACTAGTTCAGCTCAAGCTAGTGCACTGAAAAATAGCAGTGTGGCATTGTGGCTTGGGCTCTCAAACACACGCTGCTCCCTGGGCTCTGTGAGCTCAGGTGGCTTTTGCTGGAGCTGCAATGTTCACGCTGCTATCTTTAGCCTGCCAGCTCGGCTCAAACTAGCGTGAGTCTGTCCACCTGAGCGGGTAGGCTCTCCCAGCTCCATTGCAGATATAACCCCAGAAGTCCAGATGGGAGAGATCAGACTTCCACAGCTCACTTAATAATAATAATAATAATTAATAATTAATAAATAATAAATAATAATAAAAAATAAAAAGCTTCCCAGGAGGCTGATTTGCCTCAATTTGACATCAAAGCCTTAGTGAACAGTTGGGGAGAGGAGCAGAGAGGGGACTTTCTAGCAGCTAACTTGAGTGGCTACAGAACAGAAAAGAGACTGTGTTATCTGGCAGTTTGGAGACAGCCATGCATATGAGCTGGCCAGAAGAAGAGGCACACTAGAGACCCCACCTGAGCTGGCAGAGGACCTCATGAGACTGGTATATCCGGCATATCCAGATACCAGTGAGAACCTACAAGATAAAATGGCAATAGACCAATTTATTGATGCACAACTAGAGACAGAGTGAGTTCATGAGTCCCTTGACTTTGACTGCATAAGGCTTTCTGAATATCAACACACATAATACTTTGGCCAAAAGAATCTCAGTGATTTTCTTAGCTACAGAAATGCATGTGGCAAGGATTCTTCTAGCACTATAGTTGCTTGTGTTGCTATTCAAGCTGCTGTCTCTGATGACAAGTGTGATTAGGTGCCCAGTGAAATGCAGCCTTTCATGCCATCTTTACTGGTGCTTATCTCAGAGATAATTATCTGGCATATTTATGGAGAAAACAAAAGTTTCCCCTCTGTCTGGTGAATAAAAGTGTCATTGTCACATGGTGAATGATGAATGAAAGACACAGTCTTACCCTAAAGCATCATTTGGGAGGAATAAGTGAAGGAAACTGGACGTAGATCTGTGGCAGTACTGTGAAAGATATTACACCAGAAAACAAACTTAGTGAAGAACATACTATAGCCTGATTTTTTTGTAAAAAATACATCAGTCAGGGAACTAGCTAAGAAAATAAAATATTTTTCCTGGGGATAAAAGATCCACACCAAACATTAAATAGTAACTGTGCAGTAAATCAGGTGATGGTGATGCCTTAATGCAAGGTCTAGTACAAGTTAGCTCAACTAACATCTGCTGATTTATACAGAATAGAAGTCTGGTTACAGCACTAGCCACCATAAAGCATTCTGGGGAAGAATGAAGTGTGTGTTTACTAAAACAACCGTATATCTTTATACATAACCTCTAGCAAATAAAGACACTTGCCTTCAGAATGTGAAATGATTTGAAGTTCTAAACAAAGGACTGCAGAGTTGTCCAAGAGGGTGAGGTTTTCAGAAGTGCCTAAATGACTTAGGAGCACACTTTCAATAGGACTTGTGATTCTAAAGTCACTTCAGCATTTCTGAAAATCTCACCTGGAATATCTGACCTGCGCTCAAACAGATTAAGGACGGGGATTTCAAAAGTGCTCAGGGGTTGGCTTAACTCTGTTCCCATTGAAGTCACAGAGAATTTTACCATTGAATTCAGTGGCAGTAGAGTTAGGCCAATGCTGAGCACTTTTGAAAATCCCACCTTAAAATGACTTGAGTGGACACCCGTTGCACTGTGTCTAGCAAAATGAGTTTTCTGAAAATTTAGCTCAAAAATTTGGTTTGCCCTGTAAATGTAAATTGCCATTTTCATGGTCTTTTGAAACAAATGACATAAATTTGACTGTTAAACATTCTGGGTACATCACGTAGAACCCATTGCCTCCCTATCGGTCTTGGATGGATAAAGCACATATACTGTTAGTCCCTTAACACCAAGTGTATGTACTAACATTCCACCAGTCTCAGGAGAATGTTAATAGCGGCAACACAGCAAGGATGAGGATCAGGATCAGGTGAGGAAAAAGAAGAGAAGACGGGTGTGGGGTAGGACTTAAGTACCTATGAGTTACGCTTCCCATGCTCCATGTGGGTTAATTATGAGCAGTAAGATACAGCAGCCAGTGATCAGTAATCTGCAGCAAGTGGTAATCTGCACAGTGAGTGTGGCCAGGCAGTTCCTGAAGAAATACTGTCAGTACTGCTATTGGCACTGGCACTGGTGCACTCCGTTGTACTCTCTGCCCACACAGATCACTGTGGCTCATGGATGACCTGTGGCAGAAAAGGCAAGAACTAAGGGCATGGCTACACTTGTGAGTTACAGTGCATTAAAGCAGCCCCGTGCACTTTAACTCACGACGCGTCCACACTGGCAAGGCACATACAATGCCCGGACTCCGCGGCTAGAGCGCTCCTGGTAATCCACCTCAGCAAGTGGAATAATGTTTGATGTGCCCCCGCTGGAGCGCCGCAGCACAAGTGTGGACACCCTGGTCTGTTAATGCGCTCTGATCGGCCTCCAGAAGTGTCCCACAATGCCTGTTCTAGCCACTCTGGTCATCACTTTGAACTCTACTGCCCTGCCCTCAGGTGACCAACCGTCAGACCCGCCCTTTAAATTTTCTGGGAATTTTGAAAATCCCCTTCCTGTTTGCTCAGCCAGGCGTGGAGTGCTCTCAGCGAATCTTTCCAGGTGACCATGCCTCCACGCGCCAGGCGATCCCCAGTATGGAGCAATGGCGAGGTGCTGGATCTCATCAGTGTTTGGGGGGAGGAAGCTGTCCAGTCCCAGCTGCACTCCAGCCGTAGGAATTACAGTACCTTCGGGCAGATATCAAGGGACATGATGGAAAGGGACCATGACCAGGATGCACTGCAGTGCAGGGTTAAAGTGAAGGAGCTGCAGAATGCCTACCACAAAGCCCACAAGGCAAACCGCTGCTCCAGTGCTGCCCCTGCGACCTGCTGTTTCTACAAAGAGCTGGACGTGATACTTGGGGGCGACCCCACCTCCACTCCGAGGACCACCATGGACACTTCAGAGCCCAGTCCAACAAGGCAGGAGGAGGAGCAAAGTGGGAGCAAGGGTGCTGAGGAGGAGGAAGACACCCTGGAATCCCTAGATGCATGCAGCCAGGAGCTGTTCTCAAGCCAGGAGGAAGGTAGCCAGTCATGGCTGCCGGTGCTTGGGGAAGGACAAACACCAGAGGAGGTGCCCAGTAAGCAACTTTTATTTTGGGAAGGAAGTTATTCAGTGCGGGCACTTGGGGCGAGGAGGGCTAGGGCTGCATGCATGCCTAGATGCAGAATAGGGTGTTGATGTGCTCTCTCACATCGCGGTAATCGGCCTCCATGATCTCTTCAAAGGTCTCATCCAGAAGTTGGGCAATGCGCTTGTGCAGGTTTCTTGGGAGAGCCACTGTGGTCCTTGTCCCAGTCAGGCTAACATGTCCATGCCACTGTGCCGTGAGGGGCGGGGTGACCATTGCTGCACATAGGCAAGCTGCATATGGGCCAGGGCGGAAGCCGCACTGCAGTAGAAGACCCGCCCTTGCTTCCCAGGTCACCCTCAGCATCAAGATATCTTCCAGGACAAACTCCTGTGGAAAATGTGGGGAGAGTGTTCAGTATAGGGGCCCCCTGCAGCTGTTGGCTCTCCCCAAGGCTCAGAAACCCAGAGGACAGTACAGCCATGAAACAATCATTCCCCCGGACCCTGTGCTTACTAACCATTTTGGGGATCCCGTGGGTTATGTGCGCTTGCTTTGGGACGGGCAAATTATGCTATGGTGTAGACTGTGCTTGCCCTTAAGTATGGGGGAATCATTGCTCTGTCTAGTGTGAACAATGCTGCCTCTGTTAAGTGTTGCATTTTGCCTTTACAGATGCAACCTTGAGATCTCAGCCATCCGTGTTATCACCAGCCGAAAGACTCCAAAGAATTAGGAAGAGGCCATGTAGAAGCAAGGAAGACATGCTGCATGAAGTAATGCAGCAGTCCCTTAACAAGAATCTAAAAGCACAGGAGTGGAGGGAGAGTGAAAGGACGATCCGCCAGCAGAATGCAGATCGCTGGCACAAAAGCACGGAGCTCTGGCAGCAAAGCACGGATCGTCTGATAAGCATCATGGAGCACCAAGCGGACTCGATCCAGGCGCTCATAGCAATGCAGGCGGAGCACTACCGTACCCCCCCCTGCAGCCCTTGTCCCAAAACTCTTTCCCTTGTGCCCCCATGTCACCTCCAACCCATTTCCCCCAACATCCGGGTTCTTATCGCCACCAGCTGCCTCCAACACCTATAGCTTCACCACCCAGGCCTGAAAACTATGACCCTTACCCACTGCACTCAACCCCCATCACCATGCAGTATAGCCATCCTGGAGTGCAGCACTCATTACACAGCACTCCAGACAGGAAGGCTGAGTATGAGAACAGGACATACACAAATCTGGGATTGAACCGTTCCCCACCCCACCCCCTTGCCCTTTCTGTTTCCAAAGCTGTTGTGTTTCTTTTCAATAAATGCATTTTCTTTTCAATAAATGGATTTTTTGGCTTTGAAAACATTCTTTATTATTGCATAAAGTAAAAGATACCTTAGCCCAGGAAAACAACAGACACTGCAAGTCAGCATAGCAAACACAGATTCCTACTAACATTGGAACCATTGCACTTCACTCCCGTGCAGGGCACCAGACATTATTGGTGGCTTTCAGCTTCAAATTGCTCCCTTAAGGCATCCCTAATCCTTGCAGCCCTGCACTGGGCCCCTCTAATAGGCCTGCTCTCTGGCTGTTCAAATTCAGCCTCCAGGTGTTGAACCTCCGAGGTCCATGCCTCAGTGAAGCTTTCATCATTCCCTTCACAAATGTTATGGAGGGTAAAGCACGCAGATATAACTGCGGGGATATTGTCATCGGCCAGGTCCAGCTTTCCACACAGAGAGCACCAGCGGCCCTTTAAATGGCCAAAAGCACACTCCACAGTCATTCTGCACCAGTTCAGCCTGTTGTTGAAGCACTCCTTGCTGCTGTCAAGGCTCCCTGTGTAGGGTTTCATGAGCCTCGGCATTAAAGGGTAAGTGGGGTCTCCAAGGATCACAATGAGAATTTCGACTTCCCCTACAGTGATCTTCTGGTCTGGGAAAAAAGTCCCGGCTTGCAGCTTCCTGAACAGGCCAGTGTTCTGAAAGATGCGTGCGTCATGCACCTTTCTGGGCCAGCCTGTGTTAATGTCAATGAAACGCCCACGGTGATACACAAGCGCCTGGAAAACCACAGAGAAATACCCCTTCTGATTAACATACTCGGAGGCTAGGTGGGCTGGTGCCAGAATTGGAACATGCATCCCATCTATCACCCCTCCACAGTTAGGGAAACCCATTTGTGCAAAGCCAGCCACAATGTCATGTACGTTACCCAGAGTCACGGTTCTTCTGAGCAGGATGCGATTAATGACCCTGCAAACTTCATCAACACGATTCCAACGGTTGACTTTCCCACTCCAAACTGATTAGCAACTGATTGGTAGCTGTCTGGAGTTGCCAACTTCCAGATTGAAATAGCCACCCGCTTCTCCGCCATCAGGGCAGCTCTCAATCTCATGTCCTTGCGCCACAGGATGCGGGCAAGCTCCTCACACAGTCCCAGGAAAGTGGCTTTTCTCATCCAAAAGGTCTGCAGCCACTGCTGCTCATCCCAGACTTGCAGGACTCCCACCACCCAGTGCTTGTTTCCCGAGCCCCAAAGTGGCATTCCATGGTGGTGAGCATGTCCGTGAATGCCATAAGCAATCTCGTGTCATATGCCTTACTCAAGTCGATATCATCGGAGTCCTCACTGTCAGTTTGGATCTTAAGGAATAACTCGACTGCCAAACGTGACGTGCTGGTGAGACTCATCAGCATATTCCTCAGTATTCCCGCAGACCGGAAGGGAAGACAGAGCGCGCAGTACAAAAAATGTTGAAAGATGGCGCCAAATGTGGATGGAAGCAGAGGGATTGCTGGGATGCGAATCGATGCATCACGGGGCATTGGGACAGGACCCAGAATGCCCTGCACCCCCCACCCCCTTCCCACAAGCCACAGCACCAGACTGGGAAGAGGTGCTCTGTGGGATAGCTGCCCATAATGCACCGCTCCCACTGTCGCTGCAAATGTGGCCACGCCAGTGTGCTTGCAGCTGTCAGTGTGGACAGACTGCAGCGCTTTCCCTACTGCGCTCTATGAAGGCCGGTTTAATTCAAAGCATTCTACATTTGCAAGTGTAGCCATACCCTAAGAAAGTCTGAGAGCAAGTGGTAGAAATTGCTGTCTGAAAAAGAAATTCTTTGTCGAAGGCTACAGCTCTTTGCCACTACCATGAAGGAGGCAAAGGAGGCTTCTGCCATTGGTCTTATCTATAGGTAACAATTTTTTGTAAAATTGCCTAGTATCAGCTCTGTGTTCTTAGGGAACCAGAGCGTAGTACCCAGCCTGTCTGACTCACAAAAGACCTTCCCCCCCCCCACCCCACCCCCGGCCTCTGCTTGAACTAAAACCGATCAGAAGAAAGACTTACCAAAAACAATGAAAAAGCAGTGGGAGACACACCTAAACTCCTGGGATAACGGTGAGAGGATTAAGGAAACTCCCCTAGCCTCATTTGCATCG
This sequence comes from Emys orbicularis, assembly GCF_028017835.1. Classification (NCBI taxonomy): domain Eukaryota; kingdom Metazoa; phylum Chordata; order Testudines; family Emydidae; genus Emys; species Emys orbicularis. The sequence goes on from NC_088684.1 coordinate 162,414,846, forward strand.
AACATGGGGCAAAGAGGCAACTCCATTAGCATACAGAATGGAGAACAGAGATCCCAAGGCAAGCACCGCACGGAACTCTGGGACCAGAGAAGACGGGAAGCACTGCATGATGGGGGAATCTCGGCTCCAGATGTTAATGAACCCACACCTGCACACACCCAGCTCAGTAATTATCAGACCAATTCTAGTAATAAATCCTTTATTGGTATCCAAAATAGTGAAGCTCCCTAATTGCATTGTGATTTCCCTCCCAGGAACACCGCCATAGCCAGGAATGATCAGTTCTATTGTCTAGCCTGAACAAAACAACTTTGGTATACTCCCTTGAGCCATCAGTTTACACATACATATACAATATACTGTGTTTTGATTTATAAAAATGTGCCTTTATAATATCTTCAGTGCACACAAAGACACATCAAAACCTAATATCAACATTTAGTTGACTGTAAGCAAGGTAATTAAAGGATCATGCCCACAGTTAAACAAAAATACATTCCATCAGGCAAAGGCCTGTGTAAATAATAGGCTTTGCACCAAACCCTGAAGGTCAGCAGACCTGGGCTCTGTTAGACCACGGAGGGAGATGAATTCCTGAGCTCATAGCCCCACACGGACAATGCTTTGCCCCATGTGTTTACAACTATAGGATGATTCTCCTCTCATTTGTACCTTCTGGAAATCAAGAGTAGCTCTATTGGAGTTACACCAGTTTTACATAGGATTGCCAACTTTCTACTCGCACAAAACCTTACACCATTGCCCTGCCCCTTCTCCGAGGCCCTGCCCCCCACTCACTCCATTTCCCCCCCCCCCACCGTCGCTCACTCTCCCCGCCCTCACTCACTCATTCTCATCGGGCTGGTGCTGGGGTGCAGGAGGGGGTGAGGACTCTGGCTGGGGGTGCAGGCTCTGGCGTGGGGCCAGTAATGAGGAGTTCAGAGTGCGTGAGGGGGCTCTGGGCTCGGGTAGGGGGTTCGGGTGTGGGGGGCTGTGAGGACTCTGGCTGGGGGTGCAGACTCTGGGGTGGGGATGGAGATGAGGGGTTTAGGGTGTAGGAGGGTGCTCCGGGCTTGGACCGAGGGGTTCAGAGGGCAGGAGGGGGATCAGGGCTGGGGCAGGGGGTTGGGGTGCAGGGGTGTGTGAGGGCTCTGGCTGGGGGGTACAGACTGGGGTGGGGATTGGGATGAGGGGTTTGGGGTGTAGGAGGGTGCTCCAGGCTGCAACCGAGGGGTTTGGAGGATGGTAGGGGGATCAGGGCTGGGGCAGAGGGTTGTGGGGGGTGAGGGCTCCAGCTAGGGGTGCAGACTCTGGGGTGAGGCTGGGGCTGAGGGGTTCGGAGGGCAGGAGGGGGATCAGGGCTGGGGCAGGGGGTTGGGATACGGGGGGTGAGGGCTCTGGCTAGGGGTGCAGACTCTGGGGCGCGGCTGGGGCTGAGGGATTCGGAGGGTGGGAAGGGGATCAGGGCTATGGCAGGGGGTTGGGGCCCGGGAGGGTGTCAGGGGTGCAGGCTCCAGGCGGTGCTTACCTCTTGCAGCTCTCAGAAGCAATGACATGTCCCCTCCCCAGCTCCAATGCGGAGGTGCGGCCAAGTGGCTCTGCACGCTGCCCCGGCCGTAGGCGCCACCCCTGCAGCTTCCATCAGCCGCGGTTCCCGGCCAATGGGAGCTGCGGGGGCGGTGCTTGGGGCATCTAAGCCACAGAGACTCCAGATGCCCCTAGACTACAAGCCTCTTGGATAAACTGTGGGCACATCTCCTCAACAGTGAGAGTTGACACCAACCACACCATATTCTCCAGTCGCTACACCCAACCAGCATCATCTCTGTCTGATCATCTGGATATAACCTCAGCTGAGTCCCTGTTATGGCCAGAGACTGGGAATGATGGAACTGCAGCTTGTCCATCCTCACTGCCTCATCTAACAGCCTCAAATGCATGAGCAGAAGTGGTGAGATCATAGAACGCTGTCCTTGAGGGAGATAAGCAATTAGCTAACGTCACCTTGCGGCATCTGTATGAAAGGTCAACATGAAACCTAAAAATGGAACAGAAAAAGGCACATAGCAGACATGCTGGTCTCAACATCACTAAGTTTGCTCTCTGCATGAATACATTTCTTAGGTGCAGCTGCTGACTACAGGACATATACATGGAAGCAAGCAGAAACATTACACGGGCTATACAATAAATGGCCATATATTATATCAGAAATAAAATAAAATAAATAATCTATAACCATTCTGGTCTCCCTGACTGTCCACTTTTCAGTGCATTTGCTTGGATCACAAATGTGGAACTGAGAACAATGAGGCTGCATAGGTGTAACTGAGGACAACATCTGACCTGCACAATCTTTATTACTGGTGATGTCCAAGCCAGAAAGAAGATAGCTTGAATGTCAGATCCCAGAATGGGTTTTCAGGACTGGAAGAAACATCTTTTTACTTGTAGGTGAGGGAAGACGGTCCAGAGATTTGGGTGCTAGCCTAGGCCTGGGGAAGTAAGAGTTCATTTCTCTCCTTGGCCACAGAACCCTGTGTGTGCTCAGACAAGTCTCTCTGCCTCAATCATCCATCTGATGGGTGGGGCTAATGACATTTCTCTTTCTCAGGGGATGTTGTGAGGCTAAATACAGCAAAGGCTCTCAGGTGCAATGGTAATGGGACCTACATACATACTATGGACAGAGGCTAAGGTGATTGGCTAGGGAAAGGATTAAAACACAGTAAATGTGGAACCCTTCAGTGTTCTTCCTCTCAAAATCATTTTTAGACTAGAACCAAAGTTTAAAGTTGACCAGGAAATGATTTTTAAAAAATAAATTGGGCTTCTCTCTCTTTTTGTTTCTTTGTGGAAAGACCCCAAAGGTTTTCTTAGTGTTTCTAAGGGGTTTTTCCTGCTTATTCTTTTATCTTACAAAAGATTTGAAATATTCAATCTCAATTTCCCTGGTTTTGCTGGAGGGATCTAGGTGAGGCAAGTCTCAGGGATTTGATTGTGAACTCTGCTCTCCCACTTTAATTGAAAGGGCAGGGATATTGAACCCTAACAAAGAGATCCTTTCTCCGTAGTGTTCGTTAGACACTGGAGTGGAAAAGGGTAGCAAAGACAAACCAGCCCCTAAATGTTATAAACATACTGGCATAGTTGCTCTGCTTTCAGTCTTTCGACTCTTGTGATGTCATCATTTTATTAGTTCTCTGGTCACCATAGTCTTTTCATGGTAGACAAGATCTGGATTTCTAATGTAGAAAGCGAGTAGAAAACGTTTTTGACCAAAACCTTTCCAGCCCTCTTCATACCTCATGACAAAGGAGGAAATGGCATCCCCCTCCCACTTATTTTTTCCTTTATTTTCTCTGCAGAACTCCTGAGAGGTGTAACAAAAAATGCCACTCAGAATGAAAGAAATCGCTATGTGATAAGTCTTTCCCCCTGCAATTATGTTCTTTCATAGTAATGGTTTTTATGAGAACTAAGCAAGGATGTTGGCTGAGCCAGGGAGCCCAAGAACTGGATTTTGAATTAAATGCTTCAAGGATAGTTCTTCAAGATGAGATATTAGGCTGAAGCACTATTAACGAGTTCAGACATTAATATTTTCAGCCAATGAGCTGGGGCTCTGAATAGGTCTGAGCTTATCCAGGGCTGAATCTGTTGTGGAGCTGGGAACAAAAAGCAACTCCCAGGAGTTTGGACTTTAGGTTATCCAGCAATGGAAAGGGGTTCTCCTAGGAGGCCATTTTCCCAAGCACATAGTGAGAGTATGAACAGGCTGTCATCTAAACATATAAATGTGCCCAGCTCTGGTGAATTTTAGATGGACCTACTAGCCAGGCTTATCAAGAGTGCAGATTACCTGCATTCAGATTCAGAGAAATAGGGGGCTTAGAGGTGTTTGGGAAACACAAAGAGCAGCATGTTCATGGAGTCACTCACACAGACTTTAGCCTGAGTGTGAGCTTTGGAAAGTAAACACAGATCACACTAAGGTCTCTAAGAATGAGTGTCTGGAAGTTTTTTAGAGATGTTCTTCTCTTTCCATGCCACAAACGTTTCCGAGGGTAAGAACACATCTTACTAGATAGGGTCTGTAATGTGGATATTTGACACTTCCTTTTCAAGTTTTTGACTGCATCAGAAAAGTGTATTCACTCAGTGTTATTTTGGGGACGTGCTCTAATGATAATATGTCTGGTACAGATGAAGCTGTCTGAATCTATTAGCTGTGCAGCCAGGAGAGTGTTTGAAAAACAAGCCTCAGAGCATAGCAGAATATTTGTCTTATTCCTACACAAACAGGAAGACTCTGCCACGGCGGTGCAACCCCTTGGATGTACTGTACCATAGAAATTCATCACACGAACAAGCACTGAACAGACCCAATATCAAGGCATTTGAGAGAAGAGTCTGACAAAAATATTCCTTTGTTATACTTACAATTTTAAATTTACGCAACAGCTGGAAAACATTAATGTTATGACCACCTCTCTGTGCCTGCAAGCAGCACGCGCTGACCTTTAAAGCTGACCTGGCCATCTTGTTAATGAAGCCAGTAAAAGCCACAGCAGCAAACGAAACAGAGTCAAGCCAGGAAAATATATTTTATGCAGATGTGGAAGTGTAAAATGTGCTTTGTTTTAAATGTAGTTTGTTGTCAATGTGCTTCAGCCATTTTGTATTGAAAATATAAATAATGCCTTTCACTTTGCTTCCATCAGAAAGTTTTAGCTTCATAAATATTGATGAAATAATTCTCACACTAAACTGTGAGGTAGGGAAGTGCTACACTTTCAGGGGGTGAAAACTGAGGCACACAGGGGAAATGACTTTCCCAGGGTCACACAGGAAATCTGGCCAAGTTTGCAATCAAAATCAGATATGATTCCCAGGCCTGTGCTTCAGCTACAAGGCCACCTTTTCTGAAAGTTCCCTGAAAATGTAACATTAGGATTAGGAACCAAGGCCCAGCTCCACAAAGGTATTTAGGCACTTAAAGCCTAGATTTAGGCACCACTTCAATCCACAAAACTCCTGTGCAGATGCCATCTAACCCTGTAGGTGCCTAAGCAGGACCTAAATTTTCACTGTAAATGTTCTCAAGCTGCCTCAGTTTCTGCCTCTGGGCATGGGCACTTTTGCCCCCCTCTAGGCACCCTGTTGTCTATCTCCCGCCTAAGCCTCAGCGCAATCTTCATACCAGGTGAAAACAGGTGTTCCCCTGCCTATCTCACCTGCGGGGCATGATCTGAGCACACCTAGCCGTCATAAAAAGATCAAAAGAAGGAGTCTTGCCTTTAGCCCACTGGTTTAATTTTTGCCTGGGATGCAGGAGACCCCCTATGAATTCATCCCTCTGCCTGAGAGGAAGGGATTTGAACATGGGTCTCCCTCCTCAGTGCCCTACTCACTGGCCTATGGGATATTCCGATGTAGGGCTCCCTCTGTCTCTCTTGTTGAAGCTGTTCCACTTTGTATTAAATAACCAGTGGGGCACCGAGTTTGAGAATGATTCCGGTAGTAGGGCACTCAGCTGATAGAAGACCCTTGTACAAATCCCTTCTGTTCATCAAGCAAAGGGGGGCATTGAGCTGGGGTCTCCCACATGAGTGCCCTAACCACTGGGCTAAAGGGTCTGTTTTATGCAGAGTTAGGTGCATGTTGCTACCATTCTTGCAAGAAAGAGCTTCAGTGTCTACGGATCAGCGGGTAGTGAGTGATCCATTGGGGATCGATTTATCGTGTCTAAATCGATCCCCGATCGCTCTGCCGTCGACTCCGGAACTCCACCACGGCGAGAGGCGGAAGCGGAGTTGACGGGGGAGCCGCGGCCGTCGATCCCGCGCCGCAAGGACGCGAAATAAGTGATTCTAAGTCGATCTAAGATACGTCGACTTCAGCTACGCTATTCTCATAGCTGAAGTTGCGTATCTTAGATCGATCCCCCTCCCCCCCCCCCAGTGTAGACCAGGCCTAAGTCTAGGAGAGGGGCTCCAGACTGTGAATCACCTAGTCTTCGGCATCTAACTCTGAGAGAGAGACAGAGTTTAGGACACTCCCCTCTCACTAGCATCTGCTATTGGCTAGTTTAGGCAGCTCCCCACCTACCATGCTGACTTTTGTAGAGTCTATCCTCAGGTGCCTATCTCTCATCATAGGTTGTATAGGGAGCCTAGGCACCTAATCCAGGATTTGTGGAATCCACTGGGTGGCCAGGTGCCTAGAAGTTAAGTGTTGCCTAATTGCCTTTGTGTATCCAGGCCCAAGCATTCTGCCAGCTTTACATCCTGCCAGGCACTGAAGAGTGTTAACCAATATTGACTGCTAATGAAAAACAAGCAGCAAAACTCCATCTCTCTCTCATTCAGCCACTGACTTACAATGTCTGATTAAAGTGAGTATTCCAAGGGTGTATGGATTAATCAGCCCTGACTGTGTATTATTAAACCTCAACCAATATGTTTTTGATAATCAACTTACATTTAATTACTTTATTTTATTTTAAATCACTATTAAAGCCTTATTTCAGACATTTATTCCAATATATGGCCAAATAGTGCATCGCTCCCTCTTAAAAGCTAATGACAACACTTCCAGCTCAAGCCCTGTTTTTAGAGTCATCAACTGTGGTATTTCTTTCGTAGTAACTAAGAGTTATCAGGAAATAGCCTACACAGTGAGAAAAGATGTGAGAGTTATCACAAATATCGTCCTCCTGAAAATGATTATATTCAGCAGGATTTCAATCAAATTTGAATGGTTTGCAGAACTCTTGTCTGCAAACTTTATAAGTGTACTCTCTATGCCATTATCCAAATCATTTATGAAGCTATTGACTAGAACCAGATCCAGGACAGATCCCTGCAGGACCCCACTCAATGTGCCCTTCCAGCTTGATTGTGAACCATTGATTACTACTTTCTGAGTACCATTTTCCAACCAGTTATGCACCCACCTTATACTAGGTTCTTCTATGCTATATTTCCCTAGTTGGTTGTCATGTGAGACAGTATGAAAAGCCTCATTAAAGTTGAGATATATCACATCACATCTACTGCTTCTCCCCTATTCACAGGGCTTGTTACACTGTCAAAGAAGGATATTTGGTTGGTCTGACATGATTTGTTCTTGACAAGTCCATGTTGACGGTTACTTATCACTTCTAGATGCTCACAAACTGATTGTTTGATTATTTGCTCCATTGTCTTTCTGGGTACCCAAATTAAGCTGACTGGTCTATAATTCCCTGGGTTGTCCTTATTTTCCTTTTTATGGAGAGGTACTATATGTGCCTTTTTCCAGTCCTCTGGGATCTCTACTGTCCTCAGAGTTCTCAAAGAGAATTGCTAATGGCTCAGAGATTTCTTCAGCCAGTTCCTAAAGTATTCTAGGATGGATTTCATCAGGCCCTGCCAACGTGAAGACATCTAACTTACCTAAGTAATTTTTAACTTGTTCTTTCCATATTTTAGCCTCAGATCCTACCCCATTTACACCGATGTTCGCTATGTTAGTTATCCGGTCACTGCTAACCTTTTTGGTGTAAACTGAAACAAAACATGCATTTAACATTGCTGCATTTTCTGTTATTGTATTTCCCTCCTTGTTCAGTAATGGGCCTGTGACACTGGCAGGTCAGGTGTTAGCTCTTGCCTAGACTGCAGGCATTAGCTAAGAACTGACAAACTCATAGCTGGAGACCAGACCAGTTCACTTGTGTGATAGTGTTGCTCAAAATAGGCATTAGTCTGATAAGACTGTATTTAGTGTTTAGAAGCTACAGAATGTTTATAAGTTGCTGCATGCATTAATCTTATTTGTAATGTCTGTATTCCATGCTATGAGGAAATATGTAAGTTTTGCTTTATAACTTGGAAAATATTTGCTCTAAATTTGTGAACTCAGATAGGAAGGGTGTTTCCCCTGCCCGTCCAGAAGAATATCAAAATCAGATGGGCCATCAAGGAACATTGCAATACAAAGAATTGATGAATTGCCCTCTCACACCTTGGAAATGCTATGTGCAAGGAAGCTCATCCTATGGACTTGAGGTTGAATGAAGGAAATAAAACAAAGTCACAGAAAAATTGTCCATCTCTTTTCTGTTTGAACTCTCGCAGGGCCAGAATCTAAATTGAGATTGAGATCTTCAGCAGTTACCCCTGGGGCTGCCCTGAAAGACATCTTGAATTGACAAATTACTACATCTCTGTCATCTTTAGGGATCATAGATGGTATAGCGGGGTGATCACCCTGCTCCTGCCCTGAAGAGCTTAAAACAGCCCTGGGAGAGGGCTGTGGCAGGGGGAAAGCTGGGCTGATTGGGAAAGCAGCCACAGCTGTAGCCAGTGCAATCAGGGCCCAGCTGGCCCTGATAAGAGGGCGGTGGGCCAGAAGGAAAAAGACAGGACACTCTCTCTCTAGCCTCTTGAGAGAGAAGGACCTGGCTGCCTGAGAAGCTGAGGAGGGTACCTAGGGTGGAGCAGTGCTGGGGAAGGGCAGTGGGAGCTGGGGAGCTCCAGCCTAGCAAAGCTGCAGGCTGAGTTAAGGGCCCACAAAGGGTACTGGGGCTGCAGAGGGGCAGCCCAGAGATAAGCTGAGGCAGCTGGTCCAACCCCCCTTGCCGATGATGAGTGGTATACAGACTGCCGTCTGCCCCAGTGAGCGGGGGCTAGATAATGACTGGCAGTAGCCACTGAGGCAAGGTGGGGATAGGGGGTTGGGGGTTCCCCAGGGAGGGGAGACCCAGCGAGAGGGGGTGCTGTGCTGGGCAGAACCCCTGAGCAAAGGGCACTTGGGTCTGGGAGGGACCTGGGGCCAGCGGCAGATGAGGCCATCAGCCGGCAGAGGGCGCTCCGGAGCTGGAAAAGAGCTAATTCCCTGGACAACCAGCAGGAGGTGCTACGCTGGTGAGTTGTCGCCCCCGCCACAGATGGTAACTCATCTGTGTGTATATGTTTGCTTGCTTTAACCTGTAAATAACTCTCATTTCTTTTTCCTAGTTAATAATTATTATAGGATTGACTACAGACGTTGTCTTTTGTGTAAGATCTAGAGTACCAATTGATCTGGGGTAAGTGACTGGTCACTTGGGACTGGAAGCAACCTGAATATAGTGTGTGGTTTTTGTTGTTTTGTTTTGGTGTAAGTGACCATTTATCATTAAGTCCAGCTTGCCTAGGTGGCAAGATAGATTGGAGAGCCCCAGGGCATTGTCTGTGACTCCATGGTAATCCTGCTACAGTGATCCAGGAGTTCACATTTATCACTGGCTTGGTGAAATCTAATTATAGAACATACCACCAGTTTGGGGGGTCTGCCCTGTTTTTGACAGTCTGCCCTGACATAGCCACTCATGTCTGTAGCTAGTTTGATCTCATTTTGTGCCTTAGCATTTCTAATTTTGTCCCTATAGGCTTGTGGGGTTTAATATCCTCCTTTGTAAATTTGACCTAATTTCCACTTTTTGTATGACTCTATTTTAAGTTTCATGTCATTGACGATCTCCTGGTTAAGCCAGGTGCTCTCTTACCCATACATCCTATCTTTCCTTTGCAGTGGGATAATTTTGCTCTTGTGCCCTTAATAATGTTTGTTTAAAAAACTGCCAACTCTCCTGAACAATTTTTTTCCCTTAGACTTGCTTCTCACAGGGAATTATCTGAGTTTGCTAAAGTCTGCCTTCTTGAAGTCAATTGACTCTTCTTCTGCTGTTTTCCCTCCTACCATTCCTTAGAATCACAAACTCTGTCATTTCACGATCACTTTCACCCAAGCTGCCATCCAGTTTCAAATTCTCAGTCAGTTCCTCCCTATTTGTCAGATACCCATGTGCCTACAGGGTTCAGGCATGTCTTTACTCTACTTCCCTAAGCAGTGCCTCACCAGCTGCACTTGCTAAGGGGTGTGCAGCGTATGTACTCTACACACTGCCAAAAGGAGTGTGCAGTACAGGTACCTAAAGGTATGTCTGTCTCAGAGAGGGGAGAGGCTTAACACACACCCTGTCATCAGTATCTCAAATTGTATCTACCTCAAGCCATTCCCCACCTAGAGTGCTGGCTTTGTAGATCGCAGCCTCTCCCATGCGTTGTATAGGGAGCTTAGGTGCCTCACTCGGGCTTTGTGGATCTCAGTGTTGTTCCTATGACTTTTCTAGGTACCTAAAAGTTAGGCACCATGACACTCAGCATTGCAATGCCTAAATCCCTTTGCAGATCTGGGCCTTAGTATTTGGTAGCAAAGAAAGGGTTCTAAAAGGAGTAGTTTGTCATGTATGAACTGCATATTTTATTTTACATGATATTCTTGTTTCAAATCATCATTCACAATCCTCCTGCCTGCAGCCATGATGTGACAACACTGTGTGCAAGGGGCTCAGTTAGATGAGGCTGGAGGCTTATTTCTGACCTAGCAATGAGCTCCACCTGGTGGCTCAAGGCTGTAGTCAGGAAAAGTTCACTGTTTAAATGTTAATGGTTTGCTTCTGTCTTCAGTGGCCCAATCCTTCCTCTGGCAAAATGGCCTTTGAGTAAAGATTGCAGGATAAGATCCAGGGCCGGTGCAAGAATGTTTCGCGCCCTAGGCGAAACTTCCACCTTGCGCCCTCCCCCCTCCCCGAGCCCTGCGGCAGCTCCCCACCCCCCCTCCACCCTGAGGCGCCCCCCCCCCCCCCCCCCCGCGGCAGCTCCCCACCACCCCCGGCCCGGGGAGCCGTGCGGCAGCTCCCCACCCCAGCTCACCTCTGCTCCACCCCATCCCCGAGCCCTGTGGCAGCTCCCCACCCCCCCTCCACCCTGAGGCGCCTCCCCCGTGGCAGCTCCCCCCCCGCCCGGGGAGCCGTGCGGCAGCTCCCCATCCTAGCTCACCTCTGCTTCGCCCCCTCCCCGAGACCTGTGGCAGCTCCCCCCCCAGGCCTAAGGCACCCCTCCGTGGCAGCTCCCCACCTCCCCCTCCGCCTTGAGGCGCCCCCCCATGGCAGCTCCCCCCCCCCACCCAGGGAGCCGTGCGGCAGCTCCCCACCCCAGCTCACCTCTGCTATGCCCCCTCCCCGAGCACGCCGTCACTGCTCCACTTCTCCCGCCTCCCAGGCTTGCGGCGCCAATCAGCTGTTTGGCGCCGCAAGCCTGGGAGGGAGAGAAGCAGAGCGGGGCGGTGTGCTCAGGGGAGGAGGCAGAGCAGAGGTGAGCTGGGGTGGGGAGTTCCCCTGAGTGCCGCCCCCCCACCCCACTTGCTGCAGGCGGCCCTCCCCACACCCTTCTGCCCCAGCTCCCTCCGCCTAAATGCCGGCGGCGACTGGGGCGGCCGAAGATCCGGCCGCTGCGGTCGCCGCCGAAGAAAATGCCGCCCCCCAAATCCTAGCGCCCTAGGCGACCAGCTAGGTCGCCTAATAGCTTGCACCGGCCCTGATCAGATCCCAAACATATAGTGAGCACCGTCATCATATATTTTGGAATATAATGCATGCACATTCAAAAGCAACCACTGGTTTTCCAAGATATACAGTCAGGCTCCTCTAGAATAAGACCTAATTATTGTCACCATTTTTCACAACATAAGGGCAGGATAAATGCAGCCTTCAAAAAATCCCCATGTTTTATTGCTCATTTTGGCTTCTCATTTTCTTAAGCTTTTAAAATGTGTTGTCCTTTAACTTCCTTTCTGTTAAGAAGTTTGATGAAGCAGATCAGCATTTCTGCAGTATTTGACAATGCATGCACCATCAGAATCTGAATGAAAATTGTGCAGTGAGGTGTTTTTTTCCCTAGGAAATTTGCACCAGTTTTGAATGTCCATGTTTACATGCAGAAAAATGAGGTGTGACAGGGAAACACATAGCGAAGTCCTTGCTTTGGGCCTTTATTCCTCTAGAATAAGGCTTTGGGCTCTTATTCCTTATTTTCCCTCTAGAATGTACAGCACAGTATTTATAATGTTCCAAAGGGGGCTTAATGCTACAGCTCTGTTTTACATCTTTGACTAAATTCCCTTTAACATTGGGAGTCAAAGAACCTTGTCATAAGTGGATAGCTGCCAGCAGAGGCTCTAACCCAACCTAATACTATGCTTTGATGGAATAAATTCCCCATCAGGTGTGGATGTAGCCTGTTGAGACATGGCAGACCTTCCTTGTCTGTCCATCCGCCAACTACCTCAGCCTGCAATCTGCTGCGTCCCCAGCCGGGAAATAACAAGCCTCAAAACATTATGTCAAAATAGTCAAACAGGCTTAGAAACAGTAAATCCACTCAAAGAGTTTTTTTTTTTTAATTGTTCACATTGGTCACAGCATAAAGCTAAACAAGAGTAAAAAATTCCACATTCACCTTTAGTCTATTAACAGACAAAATACTTCATTACTTTTAAGTCAGGGTTGCTAGTTAACATTGACACGTGCACACCAACAAATGTTACAGTTAAAAAAACCCTAGATCAGTGGTCCCCAACGCTGTGCCCGCGGGTGCCATGGCGCCCACCGGGGCATTTATGTGCGCCCGGCTAGTGCCCAGCAGGGGAGAGAAGCCGTGTCTGATGGGGACAGAGAACTCCGGGGCTGCAGGCTGCGGGCGCCGGTGTTCTCGGCAGGGCCGGCTTCAGGGTTTTTGCCACCCCAAGCAGGAAAAAAAAAAAAGCCGCAATCGCGATCAGCTCTACCGCCGCCGCTTCAGTCTTCAGCAGCAATTTGGTGGCTGGTCCTTCGCTCCAAGAGGGAGTGAGGGACCCGCCGCCGAAGAGCCCGATGTGCCGCCCCTCTCCGTTGGCCGCCCCAAGCACCTGCTTGCTGGGCTGGTGCCTGGAGCCGGCCCCGGTTCTCGGTCCCTGGCAGGCGCGGGGCCGCGGCTTAAGCCGGAGAGAAGCCGCGGCCCTGCGCCTGCCGGGGACAGAGAACTCCGGGGCTGCAGGCGCCCGTGTTCTCTGTCCTTGCGGCTTCTCTCCAGCTTCTCTCTGGATTCATATATTATGTAATATTAAATATAATGTTTTTCGTATTATTTAATGTACAAATACAAAATAAGCCTTGAAAAATTGTTGGCGCCAGCCACACTCTTCTGAAAACATGAATGTGCTACTGGCCACAAAAAGGTTGGACACCACTGCCCTACGTGTTTACAAGAATGGGAATAAAGAGTTAAAGAGAGTAACATAAATAGCCTCCCCATCCATATGATCTCTTAAACAAATGTACATGTATAAAACATTACAATGCAGATTTCCAAACCAGCCTCAATGCTGTCCATGAACATCTGCCCAGGTGTATGTACATTTTGAGCTCCATCTTCCTTTGTGTATGATTTAGTGTTGTATGCCATGCTCGCATACTATTGCTTAAATAATACAATATTAATATGCACTGTCTTTCCTAAAACCCCAGATATACACTTGTGGCAATTAGAAGTAATTCATATCACCACGTGGATGGGAGTTGAGATCCCAGACTGCTGCTTAAATTATACAGTACAGGATTGTACTTTCCTCCTACAACCTTATGTGCAAAACTGTAGTATGTTGAGCCTTGTCTACACTACGAAAATTACCCTTTGCTGACACTAGCTAGTTGGGCTGGTGCTGAATCCATGGTTGCACAACAGGAGACCGTGTGTACAGTGTTATAGCACTATATACAACACACAACCTCTCTAACTTGCTCTTTGGACAATTCTAGATTCTCCTGTCTCCCCACTCACTTAAGCAACAGAGCAATACACAAACAAGAGGTAAAATAGACATTCCCAATTTTGTAGGTGAGCACAGAGGCCACCTACCAAATGGGGTCCAAATCAAAATCCAGCCAGAGGGGGTGGTGGTGCCCTCCTTATAGCTTTTAGCCCAGTGGTTAGAGTAATCACCAGGGATGTGGGAGACCCAGATTCAATTCCTTCTCCCCCACCGAAGGGGGAGAGAGCATTTGAAGGCAGGGTTTCTTACCTGTCAGTAGAATGCACTAACCACTGAGCTATGGGATATTCTGATGGAGGGCTCGGAATCTCTCCTGGTGAAGCTATTCCACTCTGGATAAATAATGAAAGACCAACTAGAGCAGGGGGACTCAGGTGAGTGCTTTATCCACCAGGCTATGAATCAGTCTCACTTGCACACGCTCTCTCTCTCTCTGGCAAAATGACTGCTCTATTGTGGATAAATACATAACTAAGCACTCTTTTTCCTATTTATCCATTTATCCAACAGGAGAGCATGAGGGAGTTCCACCATAGTCCAGTGATCAAAGCTCCCTCATAAGGTGGGAGACCCCTGTTCAAAGCTTTTCCCCCCCTCTAGCAGAGAAGGGGTAATTGAACCTGGGTCTCCCACATCCCAGACAAGTGCTCTAACCACCTACCAAGATTTGAGTAGGTGACTACTACTCATGTGGGCCTCATTTTCAGAATGCCACACCTGAGACATGTGGGGCCTGATTTTCAAAAGTGCTGCGTGCTCACAGCTGCAAACAAAGTCAATGGGAGCTGCAGGGAACCTGCACCTAAAGCCGTGTTAGCTGGTGGAAGAAATACAGTGGTAGGAAGCAGGTGTGCCTGAGTTCTTACCCTGTCTCTGACAGTGATTCCCTGAGAAGCCTCAAACAAGACCCTTTGCCTTCTTTGGCTCAAGTCTCCACCCATAAAAAGGGAATAAAACTACTCTGCTATCTGAGATGGAGTTAGGAAGATAAGGGCATGAATGTCTGTGGTGCTCAGACACTGAGCAGTTGCTTCTTTTAAACCTTGTCCTCCTAACATATAATTAGGCTATAGGTCGGTAAAGGAAGTTACCCAACATCAGTGTGTTAGACTCAGTTGACCCTTTGATCTCCCTCGACATTGCACAGTCAAGGTCCTTTTCCAGATCAGCCAGCTGGTGGTATAATCGTACTAGTCTACTTGTATTCTTACACCTTGGCATTTGTACTGTAGAACATTTTGTTGTAGTAAAGTCTTAATTAAATACAACCACACTAGACAGCACTTGCATTGCCATCTTTGCTGAGACGTGGGGAAGCCACCATCTTTGTGTGAATTGGTGAAAGGTAAATTAAAAGGGTCTACTCTAGCATACTTATACTAAGTAAAGGTACCTATCAATTATAAGTGGAAAGCTGTGTGGGTTTTTTCTTCAAATTCCTGATCCATCTTGCCCTTCTCTGTGGTGTAGGAAAGCAGGAAATCTGAAGGTATAGTTCAGGAAACCTGTTAAGGTTACAAATCCATCCACCCATCTCTCACCTCTCTGGGTTTTCTATTGTAGTTACCACTAGGTCCTGAGAACCCTTTAAAATGTGTGCAGTGCTCACTGTTACTTGTATGGTATTGTCTTCTACAGTATAAACACACAGGTACAAAAGTATAATGTGTAGTTATACCCTGAACAGAGACTATAAAAAATGGCACTATGAAATTTCCAAGTATATCATGCCTCAATGATTCTGTATCAAGATTGCTCAGCTCGCAAGTAGAGAAAAATCATGTAATTGCCAGTCTCTGCAAACTCAACTCAAAGTTCAACTGTGTGTTTCAGGCTCCTGCATAATCACTAGTAATAAAGATTCTGCAGGCCAAATTCTGGCCTCCGTTACCCATGTAACCCCATTTTCTATAAAAGACTTACACAAATGTCATTTATGAGCAGAATCTGGCGGGCTGAAACTGGGTCTTGGACCCAGATCCAGCAAAACACTTAAGCATGTACTTTATATACATGAGTGTTCCTGGTTGATTTGAAGTCAAAGGGACTTGAAGTCAGTGGGACTGCTCATGTACTTAAAGTTAAATATGTCCTTAAGTGCTTTGCTGGATCAGAGCCTAAGCACAACTTTGTGGCAGCAAGTCCAGGTCAACTGGCTTGGGCTCACACTACAGGGCTAAAAACAGCAGTGTGGATGTTCAGGTTCAGGTTAGAGCCCAGGCTTTGAAACCTGGGGAAGGAGGAAGGTCTTGGAACTCAGCCTCCAGCTCAAGGCCTAGTGCCTATGCTGCTATTTTTAACTCCACAGTGCAAGCCCTGTCAGAGCCAAAGTCAGTTGACCTGGGCTTGGAGATTTGCTGCCATGGGTTTTTGGGGGGATTTATTTATTTTATTTGATGTGTAAATGTACCTCTAGTATTATAATTCTATTGATGATGCATGAGCCAGAATGCAATCCTGCTTACTCTCACAGCTGAACTGGCTCTGCCAGGCTAACAGAAGTAAAAGTCATGCAATCCTACTGTTGGCACTAAAGTGAACAAATCCATTTCCGAGTACAGACACGCATGTAGATCTATTGAGAGAGGAGTGTCGCTTTTTCACATGGTCACTATTTAGAGCAGAGCCAACACTTTAAATATATAAATAATTTTAAATATGTGTTTCATGTTTACCTCCCGCTTGACTTTTGTGCATTTCTTTGTTCAGTAGTGATAATGACAGCTTTGGCTTGACTTTTGTGCATTTCTTTGTTCAGTAGTGATAATGACAGCTTTGTTGGTAAGTCTTTCCTGCCTGGTTTTGGGAAGATTTGTGCATTTGATAACAGTATTCAGCAGTGACTACAGTCGTCTGATATGTTTGGAGGCCTCCAATAGCTTAATTAGATTGAGCTCTGTTCAGAGGGATTCCTTTGATCCTATGGCCATCTGTCGTCCACCTTCTGACTTTTATCCTCTGCCTTGGATTCACACAAGGGCTGTGGTTCATTTTAAATTAGGTTTCCCTTGGAAAAATAAAATACCAATCTCTAGTTTTATTTACCACCAATGAAATGGAAAAGCTTCCCATGTGCAATATAGTTTGACAGGGGTAAGGCTACTAGGATTTATCAACATTTAGAAGGTTCTATAAACATTTCTCTAAAAGCTACAGAGGATGAGATCCTTTCTATAGGTCCTTAGAACCCTCCTGTGGAACTCTTTAGCAAGTATGTAATTATCTACTACATTCTATAGGATGGTTAACAAAAAAAAAACCTAGGAAGTTTTTTTTCCCCTCCTGTTAAATGCTACAGGACTTTTCCAGAAGAGATCTGTCATCATAACAAGAAGCATTTTCCTCCTGATTTAAAATTCCACCTCAGGCCAGTAGCAGGTTTAAAAGTATACAGGGTAGGCCAGGGGGAGGGATGCTGGAAAATATTTTAGGAGCCTTTTGGAGAAGTTTCATCAGAGAAAAATCTCTGGTCTGGTTTGTGTTTGGAAATGGATATTTAATTTTGATCTCTGAGTAATAACTAGAGCTGGAAGGAAACCAGCGTTCCCGTTCAGCGGGAAATCCCAACATTTCAAATAACTACAATGTATTCTGAAATGGAAGGAAAAATGAAACTTCAACAGTTTCTGCAAAATAGAACTTCTGATAATTCATTTAGAAACTGACACATTTTGTGTTGACCTTTTTGAAACATTTCTTGGCATCCCTATGCTGCCCAGAACCCCCAAAGTGAGGAACAGGGCAGCTCGAATGGCAGTGCTGTGCCCAGGCCAGGGTTTCCAGGCAGCTGGGAGCCTAGAAGCCTTGGCTCTGGGACAGTCATGCTGGTGGGCTGCCCCAGAGCTGGGGACCCTGGAAGCCCTGACTCCTCTGCTGCCCTGGCACTGGGGACTCTGGGAGTCCAGGCTGCTGAGGAGCCCTGAGAGCTGAAGCCCCAGAGCTTGCAGGCTCCTGGCTCTGTCAGCATGCCAGGCAGGCTACCAAGGAACTGGGTGGGCAAGCTGGGAGGAACCCTGCCTGGTTTCTGTCAGAATTTCAACAAAATCGACACGGTCCCACAGAACATTTGGATTTTGAGAAATTGGCATTTTCTGATGGAAGAATGTTCCGTCAGAGATTTTCTGACCAGTTCTAGTCATTTTGCATCATCCGGATTCTCCATTTATAATAGGACAGATTGTTGACTCAAGATACTATTCAACTGAAATATGTATTCACTTTCACAGCACAAACCGTATCCTTGAGAGGCTACGGAAATGAGAAGTTATTGCGGAAATGCTTACGTCCATGAATCATTTTACACGGCCAAATAGTCCTGTTGACCCCAGTGGGACCTGACTGGCCCAGCATTTTTACCAATCTCTCTGTGGCTGCACACAGAGTGCTGCCCCAGTTCCTTCAGTCCAAATCTGGAGTGTATCTCCATTCCTCACCCCCTGGTGGGAGAGCATGTGCAATGACGAGGTGAGCAGCTGTGGATAGGGAGGTGTTAGTATTGAAGATTAGGGTATTGCACTGAGATGCTCTGGCTGCTGGGTCCCTCTAAGTGTGAGCAGCAGCCCAGGAGCACTGTGATAATGATTTTCACTTCAGAAGGTTTCTCTTCTCACACATGATTAATTTAAAGGGGGCATGTTCAAATATACCTGAATCCTTTGGATTGCATGAATGACAATAGTATAATTGGCCTTTCTGAGACATTAACTGAGGGCTAGATTCACAAGGGGGACGTAGACCGCTACATGCCACTTTAGGTGCCTACGACTAATGTTTAGTTGTTACTGAGATCTTCAAAATCCCTGTTCAGCTGCTATCTAACTTTGCAGGCCTAAACTCCCTAGGTGCCTGTGTTTCCATCAGTAAACTCCCCTCGGTGTCTACATTTCTGCCACTTGGCAGGTGCACAGATGGCTCAGTCCTGACACCGCTGCAGCTTGGCACTTAATTCATACCTGAACCCCAGCAGGATTCACAAGCTACGCATTCCCTCTCCCCATCTCGCCTGCAGGGCCCAATCTGGTAGGCATGCTCAGAGGCTGCCTAAAAGCACACCTACTGGATTTGCGGCCCCCCCACACACACACACACAGGAAGAGGGAAAGGTGGTGCCCCCCAATAGCCCTGGGGTTAGCACACTCACCCAGGATGAGGAAGGAGTATGTTCAAATCCCCCCTCTACCTGATGTAGAACAGGGACTTAAACCTAGCTTGCCCACATGAGTGCACTAAGCACTGTGCTATGGGGTACTCTGGAGTAGGTCTAGCTCAATCTCTCTTCAATGAAGTTCTTCCACTTTGTATAAAATATTTAAATGTTCATTGGAGCAGGGACTGGCACCTGGGTCTCCCAGATGAATGTGCTAACCCCAAGACTATAGAGCAGTGGTGGGAAACCTGCGGTCCGTCAGGGTAATCCACTGGCGGGCCGTGAGACAGTTTGTTTACATTGACCGTCCACAGGCACAGCTGCCCGCAGCTCCCAGGGGCTGCAGTTCGCTGTTCCCAGCCAATGGGAGCTGCAGGAAGCAGCAGCCAGCACATCCCTGTGGCCCTTGCCACTTCCCGTAGCTCCCAGGTTGCCCATCACTGCTATAGAGTCATTCTCATTCACACACTCTCTGGCCCAATACACCTCCTCTTCCTTGGTTTTTTTTCCTGAGAAAGGATTGACATAGCTTGTGCACCTAACTCCAGGAGAAGGTTCACAGCTGTGAACCCCAGGCAGAAATAGGTGCCATCTTCCAGCCTGGAGTTAGACACCAAATAACCATTGAGGCCTAATGCCTCTCCCCAGCATTTCCTACCAGCTAGCTTAGCTGGCTCCCTGTTCGGGTTGGTGGCTTTTTTTAATCCCTTTTTTAGGCACCTGTCTCTCCCCTGGCATTGTATGGGAAGCACTGGACCCTAACTCTGAGCTGTGAATTCAACTAGTTAATAGGCCACCTAAAATTTAGGCGTTGCAACTCTTAAACTCTGTGTTGCAAGTCCTCCTCGTGAATCTAGCCCTTAGTTCTTACCTACAATCCCAGTGGCTTCTGTGCTATTTGAAATAATTGTAACCCTTCTGCCCATCTGAGTTGGCAGCAACAAGGGCCGGGTTCAGTATCTAGGGGTTCCGTTTCAATAACACAATGCAAAACTGGCTTGAGCCCCCACCCAATGACCTGGGACAATTACATACCACCCCCTGGGAGCCTCTAAGAGACAATACTTCCCCTCTCGCAAGCACTGAGTCTGAGTGTAGCTAAATCCTTTTAATAAAGGAGGGAAACAATGCGGCATTATGTTGAGGAAACACCACAAACAGGATTCATAACACAAACCATCAGCAAAAGACCCACCCCCAAGTAAGTTTGGTAGTACCTTTTTCCCCTCAGGGTCTTAAGTCCAGTAACCCAAAAAATCACCCAAAGTCCCAAAAGTCCAACACCACAAAAGTCTCTGTCCCTGGTCAGTGCAGCCCCAGAGTTCAAAAGTTTATCTGCAGAGTTTTACCTCCCAGCCTGAGGGGAGGGGCACACAGCAGTGTTAAGGGGCACCTTATGTGGTCCAAGGCCGACTGACCCGCCTCTCCATGGGGTTCTGCTGCAGCCTTCACCGCGAGCCACTCCGCCAGCTGCTCCTCTCCACCAGCCGTCCCGTGAGCCGCTCCATGAACTGCTCTGCTCCGCCAGCCACTCTGCTCTCCCAGATGTCCCATGATCCACTCCAGTTGTCCCGCAAATTGCTCTGCCAGCCGCTCAGCAACATAGCTTCAACCCCCCCTCCCCCGCACACTCAGTGATTTCAGCTTGTAGTAGGGGAGCCTCAGTGTTGGTACACCACTGGCCCAAAGTGAATTCAGCTTAGCAGCCTATAACTATACTCCTAATGGAATTAAAATTAGCTTTGCTATTCAACAGTGGAGAGAGAAGATGGTGCAATTGGTATTTCAGGCCCTCACGGGGGGGATACCATCAAGTACAAATACCTGTCCCCAGCCTCTCTCTCAATTCACTAGGTTTTTGGAACCCATGTCCCTTGTCTAGCGAGTGCTACTTAGTTGATGGCGAGTCCCTCTGTCATAAAACAGTTTCATTGTCCTTGATTCACATAATCAGGGTAACAACACTTTATTCTTCCTGCCCCAATAACAGAGAAACTGGGGATCCCACAGCAGCCAAAGTGACCATTTGGGCTGCTGTGGGTTCATGCTAGGCAGGGTGGATGTGCCTATACAAACAAGATCAGCCCCTGAAGTTCTTTTCCACAACTCACCACAATTCACCACCAGATGTCAGGGTAGAGCTCATCCTGACTCTGCTTACATAATTAACAGAATCTCAGAAATTAGAGATGAGAAAAGACCTCTAGGTCAGCTAATACCATCTCTGTTGCAGTGAATGCTTGTTCACTGCAGTCTATTTGTGTTGCTTCTAGTACTTCTTTGGTCATTAGTATCAGGGGGTAGCCGTGTCAGTCTTTAACCACAAAAACAATGAGGAGTCCGGTGGCACCTTAAAGACTAACAGATTTATTTGGGCATAAGCTTTCGTGGGTAAAAAACCCACTTCTTCAGATGGAGTGATTTCATGCATCTGAAGAAGTGGGTTTTTACCCACAAAAGCTTATGCCCAAATAAATCTGTTAGTCTTTAAGATGCCACCGGACTCCTCATTTTTCTTTGGTCATTGTCCCCCTGACAGGGGAGACAATTGGCTTTCACTGTTTAAGTCAAACTCTTTTAATAATGTGCGCATCAGCTGTGCTTTAAAATAGCCCACTCTTTTCCTAGCAGTCTAGCTAGTCCCTGTGTGGGGCTCTAAGAAAGAGCAGATACTGCTTATTACTAAAATATCGTAGATGCTGTATGGTTGAAGTAGCCCTATTTCAGGGTATTAAATTCATGCACTTCTGGATTCAAGAAGAGTATATCATCCTACAGGCCTTTAGCCAAGGAACACACTATCAGCAGCCAGCATGAATGTGAATTGAAAAAGAACCAGAATAATTTGAAAACACACTGGATTGAGGAAAGCGAGCACCTTTCTGAGCCTGGCACCAGGAGCAAGTGCTGCATGCTTTCCGTTTGTTTTGTCTAGCTCCACCTGGTGCCAAAGGAAAGTTATGAAACCAAATGTTGCCAATGTTACCCACATGGCTTCTAATGCACAGGTACAGCTTTTCTCCTTTCTTTCACTCTCTAGGCTTGAAGGAAGTACAACATTTCAGCCAAGCTTTCTTCTCCTTTAGCAGTTTAGAATATGTTCCTGGCTGTTGGTGTACTGTAATTGGAGGAAGCTGACTCAGTTCCTCTTTGAGCAGTCACTGCTGGGAGGGGACTCACTCCAGGACCTGATGTATGCCATTAGGAAAGCAAGGGGAGCTTTGCCATTGACTTCATTAAGCATTTGGCAATGTTGTCGCTTTCTAGAGTTGACGTGGGCAGCTGACATGTCCAGGTAAGTAGTAATTAGCATCTGACTCCTTCACTAAGTCTCAAAGGCGAAGAGAAAATGGCCCCCTTTTTTGCTTAACATTGTGTTCAGGCTGTTCAGAAATAAACAGTAAATTCTACATGTGAAAGGTACATTTTTATTTAAAATTGCCAATCATGAGCAATGTGAAGTGTGATTCTGCTCTGAAAAGTGACAGGGTAAAAATGGAGCAGTCTTAACTCATCAGATTTGCTTCCGGTGGGCATTTGGAGTCAGATCTGCTTCCTTTAGTGAGTATGTAAGTGTTTACTGTTTGTTCCCCTGTAAGCCCTCTAGAGCCAGCTTGCCAAAATAATACCTAAAAACACAAACATTCCCAAGTGGTCAGTTCAGCAGCACACATGGTACTGGGAGCATCTGGGAGCTGCCAGATCCACCTTGTTTCTCTAATAGCTGGGGAGACACAGATGAACTGGGCTCTGTCCTCAAATTTAGCATCTGGCCTGGCTTGGTCCCAGCACACCCTCTGGGGCACCACATGGGGCTGTAGCTTCCCCAGTTCCCAGGTGGGGTAGAGAGAGAGCAAGATGGCCAGACTGGGCTCCCCTGCTACCAATGCCTAGGACCCAGCACCTGAAATCATTCCCACCTCTGGGATAATAGCCTTCTCCTGCTGCAAGTAAACATAGTTCTGTAGTTCAAGTAATAGCAGTCTATGCTGTGATGCTGCAAGTTTGGGGGTCAAACCCTTCTGAAAATACAGAGCACAGGTTGTTAGAATTTGGTTTACCGCTTTACTTTTAAAAAACTAGGCAATTACATACAAAAAAGTGCAACCTTAATAATGTTATTTTATCATAAAGTCAAGCACTCCAATTTAGGAAATGCCAATGTGCCAGGGCAGCCCCGCCCCGCACTAGCCCCGGCAGCGCCAGGCAAGTAGCTCTGTCAGCGGAAGTCCCGCCCCGCTTGTACTGGGCATGCTCCAAATGCTCAGGGAGTATAAAAAGAGGGAACTCAGCTCAGTCTGGGCTGGTGGCTGCAGGAGAAGCACCTATAGCAGGGGTAAGCAACCTATGGCACGTGTGCCGAAGGCGGCACATGAGCTGATTTTCAGTGGCATTCACACTGCCTGGGTCCTGGCCACCGGTCCAAGGGGCTCTGCATTTTAATTTAATTTTAAATTAAGCTGCTTAAACATTTTAAAAACCTTATTTACTTTACATACAACAATAGTTTATTTATATATATTATAGACTTATAGAAAGAGACCTTCTAAAAACATTAATGTATTACTGGCACACAAAACCTTAAATTATAGTTAATAAATGAAGGCTCGGCACACCACTTCTGAAAGGTTGCCGACCCCTGACCTATAGGGAGAGCTCCGGCCGAGGACCAGCCCGCACTCTTAAAGCTACCGGGAACCGAGGCCTCTCCAGGCCGGTGCGAAGCCCCACTGCGGGAGGAACCAGAGGAGGCAACAGACCCCAAGACTTGCGGAGAACCAGAGGACCCGTGGGAGACCCCAACGGCTGAGCTGGTAAGAAGCGACCCGGGGGGAGTGACGGACTGGTATCTCGGCCCCGGTAAGCCTCAGCGTGTTTCGGTAAGACCCCCTGCTGAGTCAGTAACAAGGTCCTACTGCCCTGTGACGAGGGCTAATTCCCTGGACTCTGGCCACTAGGCCATGCAGCCCGGTGACGAGGGCTAATTCCCTGGACTCTGGCCACTAGGCCATGCAGCCTGGTGACGCAGGGGTTAAACCCTCACAGCCAGATTTACAATTGTCCATGCAACCTTCAATTGACCCTCTTCTGCATATGCATTATGCTCTGTAATTATATATAAATATCTTGTATGTATAATCTTCCTCTGGAATAATTATTGGAATGATTTTATGTTGTAAAATGTTTTATGTAGAAGTGAATTTGGATGTTGTGTTTATAATAATTTCATTGTTCATTTAGTATTTTGGTTAACAGATGTCCTCCCAGGTGGGGCAATAAATGGTAGTGTGTATTTGAAGGAGACTGAGGATATGTCTGTGCTGCAAAAGAAAAGGTGTGGTTTGTTTTTTTGTTTTGTTTTTTGTGTGTGTGTGTTTAAAAAAAATCGGGTTGGCTAACTCATGTTAGTTAAAGTAGGTCTACACTTAGGGCAGAGTATACAGTACAGACTAGCACAAGTATAAATAGCAGTGTAGACAGTGAGATGCTGCTTAGGCAAGTAGAGAGCCTTACATGCCTGAACCCTTAGTGGTATGTGCCTATACCACTCTCAACATGCCCAAGTAGCACTTCCCATATTTATGCTGCTATTTTTAGCAGTGTAGTGTCTTACTGCCTCCTCTCTGCCAGAGACATTCACTGACACATTTAGCTACACACCACAGTGTGGATGCAGCCTGCCTTTCACTGCAGCATGTAGTTACACATACCCTATACATCACCACCAGTGTAGACAAGTACAGACAAGGTCTAAATCAGGTTCAAATAGCAGTGAAGACACAGCAAATCTGCTTTTAGCTGGGGTTAGCAGCTCGAGTTAAAGCCATAAGGGGGCTTCTCTGGCAGCAAACATAGATGCCACAGACGCTTGTTGACCAACAGGTTCAACACTCATGGATTCGCCTCCCTTGGCAGCCAATGGAGAACTCTATTTTAGCACCTCTCTATTACCCACCCCCCCACCCTCCCACACACACACCCCATTTCATGTGGCATCCGAGGACGCAATCTTACCCCTAACTCTCCACGCTGGGGAACAGTGAGGACAACTACAGCTTCACATACACTGACCTGCGAGATCCATGATTGCTCTATGTGTAGCCAGAATGGACTGAAATGGACATGAATGTTCTTTCCCCTTGCTAAGTTCTGTTCCATTAATTTATTTCAGAAGTTTGTACTGTGTTTGTGAATTGCACATGGGCTTTTTGCACTGGCTTTGGTATACAATAAAAATAAAATTTTGGTAAACAATTCTTCATTATTTCACAACATATGCTGCAGAATGCCTAGCGCTACTGCAAGCACCCACTTCTTGTTTTTGTACAGAACTCATAGGATCAGTGATAAATGAACATCAAGTACTGCAAAATTAATAGGTGCATTAACAGACAACATTATATTCATAAAGGTACACCAAACATTTCCTAACAGACCACAAAAGGTCTGGGCTGGGTAGAACATGATCCACCACATTACCGGGGCTGACTGTTCAAGTGCTCTTGCAAGGCTTTCTCAGCTGCATAGCTCTGTGTTGAGCTCATCTAATAGTCCGTGTGTCTGGCAGTTCAAACTCAGCAGACAAACGCTCCACCTCCACCCTGGTGGCAACTTCTCCTTTGCCTCACAGATATTGTGCAGGACACAGCAGGCAGCTTGGGATATTTTTCTCACTGAGATCCAATCCTGTGAGTAAAGACTGCCAGCATCCCTTCAATCTACCAAGGCACATACACCTGTCATTCCGCACCTGTCAAGCTAAAGCTTTCCTTGGTGCTGTCGAGATGGCTGGTGTACAGCTTCATGAGCAAGAGGTAAGCTAGGTCCTGTAGGGTCACTATTGGCATTTCAACATCACCAATGGCAATCTGCTGGTCGGGAAAGGAAGTCCCTGCTTGTAGCTTTCTGAACAGTTCTGTGTTCTAAAAGATCTGAGCATCATGCACCTTCCCTGACCAGCCACACTGATGTTGGTGAAGCATCCCCAGTGATTTACCAGTGCTTGCATAACCATAGAACAGCAGCCCTTTCTGTTGATGCACTCAGTGACAAAGTGGTCTGGTGCCAAAATAGGGATCTGCGTTCCCTATATCACCCCACTGCAGTTTGGGAAACCCATTGCTGAAAATCCATCCACTATGTCCTGCTCACTGATGAGAGTCTCAGTCCTAAGCAGAAGATGATTAATGGCCCTGTACACTCTCATGACAACCGCACCCACTGTGGATTTGCAACTCCAGAATGATTTCCCACTGTCTGGTAGCAATCCAGTGTTGCAAGCTTCCACAGAGCAATTGCCACTTGATTCTGTACTGTTGGTGCAGCTCTCATTCAGGTGTCCCTGTGCTGAAGGGCTGGGGCAAGCTCAGCACACAGATCCAGAAAACTTTTGTGTCTGAAAGTTCTGCAGCCACGGTTCATCATCCCAAATCTGCATTACAATGCCATCCCACCAGTGAGTGCTCATTTCTCAGGCTCAGAAGCAGCGTGCCACCATCTTTAGCTGCTCTGTGGATGCCACCAACAACCTTGAATTGGCTTTCACTATGTCCCACAGCAAGTTGTCTGCCATGAAATCATCATGTCCCTTCTTGCAGCTCTGCAAATAGCGGAGGATTGTGTGTCCTGTGTTTGCTATGGTCATGACACTAGTGCAGAGATGTGCAGTTTTCTGTCAGAAATGGCAAACAGCAAGAAGAGCTGCAGGGGTGGGGGGGTGTAGTATTTTTTTCTAAAAATACACTAAAATTAAGGGATATGCATGGCACCGTTGGATGCAGATAGGGTGACCAGATAGCAAGTGTGAAAAAAAGGGACAGGGGGTGGGGGGTAATAGGAGCCTATATAAGAAAAAGACCCAAAAATCAGGACTGGCCCTATAAAATCAGGACATCTGGTCACCCTAGATGCAGATGACATTATAGGATAGAGAAAGTTGCATAATGGGAATGGGATCCCTTACTCCTAGTCACCCTTGCATGACTCATTTCTGACCTACCATGCATAGCAAAAATTTCTCAAAGGCCAGTGCGCCAGATGGTGGTGAGTAGCACACTGGGATAACTACCCATGGTGCACCAGACTGTGCATTGATACAAGTACACAAGGTGAATACGTGCAGTGCCGGTGTAACAGCAGAGTATGTACGCGTATGATATACTAACTGCAGTAGCTTTATGCTGACATTACTCATGTTGACCAAAGTCTGTAGTGTAGACATGACCTGAATGCTTTATTTCCGAGACAGAAAGGAAAGAAAGTCTAATGGTGGGGGGAATAGGGGTGCACTCAGATCCCCTGGCACAGGAAGGATAGGCGGAAGAGAGATGTATGCAGAGACCCTGGCTTGGGGGAGGAGGGAATGGGGAACACAGAGAGCCTCTGGTGTGGGCAGGGGGAGTTCAAGGGGGTCCATGAAATAGAGAGAGATGGGAGAGTGGCACACACGGAATTTGTTCAGGGGAAAGGAGGAATGCAAGAAGCCTCAATGTACGTAGTGAGCTTGGCTTACAGAAGGTATGAAGTGTGTGACTCCCTAGTATGTTTAATTTAAGCTATTGGAGAACATAGGTTGGGAGAATGCTATTGCTCAAATTGGTAGGTGGCCAGGATATGGAATATGACACCTGTACATGCACATACAAATGCCATAGGATCCTCTCTGACTACAAGTGGGTGGGAGTTCAGTTGTACCTCTCAGATGAAGAACAGTGCTTCCAAGAGCATGCTGCACTTAGCACTGCGCTGGAGTGCTGTTTTTGGCCTGACTGAGAGGTAAGAACGTCACCTATTGAATCATTGTTTGCAGTGTTGTTGTAGTCCCAGGATATGAGAGAGACAAGGTGGGTGAGGTAATATCTTTTATTAGACCAACTTCCATGGGTAAGAGAGAGACGCTTTCAAGCTACCCAGAGCTCTTCTCCAGGTCACAATCACAAACCTATTAAATCATCTAATACAGTGATCTTGAATGAGATGAGTAAACATATGAGTTAAAACCATATTGTGTCCAATGTCCATTGTGAAGAAGGATTGCCATTCCCTGCCCCATAGTGGATGCTTGTTTAGAGAGGCGGTGTGAGCATCTGAGCACATGCCAGCCTCCTTGAAGGAAAGCTGTAATCCACTGTGTTAATCCTCCTTCAAGGAGGAGGACAGTTGCAGGCAGCATAAGTGAATCCACACACACCCAATATTAATCTGGTTATAAAACCTGGCCTGTCATTGTTCTGCTGACTGTTCCTGGAGGAATTGTTGTGGATGAGTAACTTTCTCCTTCCCCTAGGTTTCCTTTGAAAGATTACACTGGTTTAAAAATAACTGCTCCTTGTATCACTCTCCTTATAAAAAAAAATGGTAACACAGAGGAACAGCTAGCTTTAGTCATAATAGCAGCGCTAGACATAAGGGGTGGCCTCTACACTTGTACATGCAATTGTTTACTGCCTGACAAGACCACATTGACCTACCCAAATGGCATCTAGCCATGATGATTCACCAATTGTACTGTGACAGCACCCAGAGGTCCCAATTGGTTATTTTGATGGAGTAAATGGGCCCAGAAAGTCAAAGGCACATGAACATCTCACTGCAAAACACTAAACAGTTAAGCATGGCTTGGGGTTTTGTCTACAGAAACCTCAGCCTACTTAGTCCCATGGCAAATACACCATTGAAAATCTTTTAAACTTTTTATTAGATACAGAAAAAGAAGGAAAAACAATTAAAGCAACTGAAATGTCAAGTATTATATAAGGCTTGCATTTTAATAGTATCCCTTATTCCCTTTTCCTTTAGCTATAAAGAGATTTTCATAAGGAAATCCCCAGATGACAGTCTCTTATATAGTATTAGAGAGGGTAATAACTGTCCTTTTTGGGGGGGCGTGGGGGGGAGGAGAAGTAGTTAGTTGAGATGGTCTGGTGCCATTGTTGTCAAAGTCCAATCCTGTTTCCTTTAAAGGACAAACACCCACAAAAGGGGAGAGAAAAGAACAGCAAAAATAGAAAATGCAGCTTCTGTCTTCTATGTTGACTCTTACTTGGGGAGGTTCAAGTCCAAACACCCCTTCCATCTACACACAATTCGTCTAACTCAGGCCCGGGCCTCAGGACCCCACAGGGGTGAAGGGTTCAAACCGGGGTCCCGGCCCAAACCACCATTTTACAGTGTGGACGCAGCTTGGGTCTGGGACACCCAGACTCGTGTCCTGAGAGTCCATGGGGGACAAAATCAATACCAGAATACTACATGGGGTTTGTATGCAGTCCTGAAATATGCTGGGGGAAGCTATATAGTTCTTTGAGAGTTCATATTACCATGTGTGTTTCAATGTAGTCCTTGGGTAGAAGCATTCAGAGCTGTCTACATCCAGAGCCATAGGGACACAGTCATCCACAGTCATCCATGGGGATGCTAACACAGCATCCTGTTGATTCCCCCATGAATTTTGACCCAATCCCGGCCGCCGATAGACGCAAACTTTTCCTATAGTAGGAACTCCAGATCAGTTGTCAAATTTCAGGGAAGTGCATATTTCCCAGCCACTCCTCTGAAGGTGACCAGCCCACTCCACTTGTACATGTGTTGCTCTGTCACCATACATTTGAAAATCTCTGTGGCATACACGGCTGGTTCGCCACAGGCAGCTTGGAATAAAATCTACCTTTGCCATTCTGGAGCCTGTAGGATTGTAATGTCCTCAAGAATATGGAATGCCTGCAAGTATACAGCAGCTTATATAGTAACCCACGGCTCCCCCTCGGGAATACCCCACCAGAAAAGGCCAAGGAGCTCTGCCATTTTTAAACAAACAAGAAAAAAAATCTGTAAACTATAACTTACCATGGTCTGTGCAGTCTTTTCACTGTGATAAACTGAGTTTTGTCCAAGGAGTTTCTTGGAGCTGAGGTGTTCCTCTCAGAATATACTGCAGCTCAGTTTTACACAATATCAGTTTGTGGCCTGGAGATTCCACAAGGCACTTTTGCCTGTGGATGAACTGAGCCTGTTGTGAAGCACTGAAACAATAATGCACTGCTTCCTGTCTGCTGTAAGGCCCTAAGAGCTCTGATGGCCTGTCATAACTATAAAGGGAAGGGTGACAGCTCCCCTGTGTACAGTGCTGAGATCCCTCCTAGCCAGAGACTCCAAATCCTTTTACCTGTAAAGGGTTAAGAAGCTCGGGTAACCTGGCTGACACCTGACCCAGAGGACCAATAAGGGGACAAGATACTTTCAAATCTTGGGGGGGAAAGGCTTTTGTGTGTGTCCTTTGTTTAAGGGGTTGTTCGCTCTTGGGACTGAGAGGGACCAGACATCAATCCAGGTTCTCCCCATCTTTCTAAACAAGTCTCTCTTATTTCAAAATTGTAAGTAAAAGCCAGGCCAGGCGTCTTAGATTTACTTTGTTTTCTCAACTTGTAAATGTACCTTTTACCAGAGTGCTTATCTTGTTTGCTATACTTTGAACCTAAGACAGAGGGGATTCCTCTGAGATCTTTAAGTTTGATTACCCTGTAAAGTTATTTTCCATACTGATTTTGCAGAGATGATTTTTACCTTTTGCTTTAATTAAAAGCCTTCTTTTTAAGAACCTGATTGATTTCTCCTTGTTTTAAGATCCAAGCAGTTTGGATCTGTATTCACCAGGGAATTGGTGAAAGGTTTCTCAAGGCTTCCCAGGGAGGGAATTCTTAAGATGGTGGCAGCGGACCAGAGCTAAGCTGGTAGATAAGCTTAGCAGTTTTCATGCAGGCCCCTACATTTGTACCCTAAAGTTCAAAGTAGGGATACAGCCTTGACATGGTGGCACAGCGGTGGAGATCGTTTTAAACCCAAAAGCCAGTAAGAGATTTTTTTTTCCTTCTAGCTGCTTGGAGAGCAGAGCTGAAGGTAGATGCATATCTTATCTCTCCTTGCCTGAAGGCAGAGGTGTTAAGTTTTTTTAACAAGGTCCTTTGTTAAGAGAAGGGTTCAATTAATGAGCAAACGACTGGTAAAAGGTAATTTACAAGGTGAATTGTTTTTTTTTTTTCTTTTTACATCCTCGGGAGTAGCTTGTTAGAAAGTCTCTGTTAACTCAGCAGCACTCAGCAGGAGCCTGAGCTAAGTACATCCCAGTTTCAGTCAACTGCAGAGGGGTGTGACCCAGCACAAGAAAACCAGGAAAATGACTACCAAAAAAGAAAAAGCTAAAGAGGAGGCCCACAAGAGAGCTATGGAGCTGAAAGAAAAAGAGATAGAGCTGAGAGACAAAGAAGAGAAAGCCAAAGAGGGGGCCCACAAGAGAGAGATGGAGCTGAGAGACAGAGAAGAGAAAGCCAAAGAGGAGGCCCACAAGAGAGAAATGGAGCTGGAAAAAGCCAAACAGGAGGCCCATAAAAGAGAGATGGAGCTGAGAAAAAAAGAAGAAAAAGCCAAACAGGAGGCCCATAAAAAAGAGATGGAGCTAAAAAAAAAAGAGATGGAACTGGAAGCAGCAAGGACTAGGCAGGGTGCATCAGACCATCCTAACAACTCCTCTCCAGGTACCACTTCCCATCCCAGGAAATTCCCCACCTACAAGGCAGGCGATGATACTGAGGCCTTCTTAGAAAATTTTGAAAGGGCCTGCCTTGGATACGACATCCCTCCAACCCAGTACATGGTAGAGCTGAGGCCGCAGCTCAGTGGACCCTTAGCAGAGGTGGCGGCTGAAATGCCTAAGGAACACATAAACAGTTATGAACTTTTTAAAAACAAGGCCAAAATCAGAATGGGGCTAACACCTGAGCATGCCCGTCGGCGGTTCAGAGCCCTAAGGTGGAAACCTGATGTGTCATTTACCCGACATGCCTACCACATTGGGAAAAATTGGGATGCCTGGATATCAGGAGCAAATGTTAAATCTACGGAAGAGTTGCCCTTCCTATTGCAAATGGAGCAGTTTTTAGAGGGTGTTCCTGAGGAAATAGAAAGGTACATCCTAGATGGGAAGCCCAAAACTGTAACCGAGGCGGGGGAGATTGGAGCCAAATGGGTGGAGGTGACAGAAAAGAAAAAAGCTAGTAGCAGTTGGAGCGAATATCAGAAGGGGCAAGCCGAAACAAAACCTTATCACCGGGGACAACCCAAGACCCCACCCACATCCCAAGGGAAACCCCAGACGCCTTCTCACCCCACCACACCAGTCTCCAGCAACCAACATCGCCCCGGTGATACCTTAGCAGGGCGATGTTTTAAATGTAATGAACTGGGGCACATAAAGGCTCACTGCCCCAAGAATCCCAACCGATTACAGTTCATTACACCCCAATCACACCAAAGAACCCCAGACCCAGATGCCTCTCTCATACCCTCGGAGCGAAGGGAAACCTTGAGAGTGGGCGGAAAGAAGGTTATCGCTTGGAGGGACACTGGGGCACAAGTGTCAACTATCCACCAATCCCTAGTGGACCCCAAACTCATCAACCCTGAGGCTACAGTGACAATTCAACCCTTCGTGTCACAGTCTGTAACCTTGCCTACAGCCAAGTTGCATGTCCAGTACAAGGGCTGGTCAGGAATGTGGACTTTTGCAGTCTATGACAATTATCCCATTCCCATGCTGCTGGGGGAAGACTTGGCCAACCATGTGAAGCTAGCCAAGAGGGTGGGAATAGTCACCCGCAGCCAGGCTAAGCAAGCTTTCACCCCATCCCTGTTCCTGAGCCGTTCACCAGGGCCCCGTCTGTGTTACCGGAGACCCAAAACCAGGTGGTGGAACCGGATCCCCTGCCAACGACTGCAACAGCCGTAGTGGATCCAATCCCAGAGACCCAGCCAAAGCCAGTCCCAGAACCGGAACTGGCAACGCAACCAGCACCAGAACCATTGCCAGCACTGAGTCCAGCGCTTGCAACCCCGTCTACAACTCCAATGCCAGAGGACACCAGCGAGCCTAAACTGGCGGAAGCAGCAGATAACCCTACCCAAGAGGCTCAGCCAGAGCCTGAAATACCACATAGTGCACCAGCGGACAGCGGTTCACAGTCAATGGAAAAAGCCCCAGCACCTGCATCGCTTCCAGAGGGACCAAGCCCCAGTCCACAGTCCAAGGAGGAACTGATGTCTCCAGCATCAAGGGAACAGTTCCAGGCCGAGCAGGAAGCAGATGACAGCCTTCAAAAAGCTTGGGCAGCGGCACGGAGCACCCCACCGCCTCTCAGCTCTTCTAACCGATCCCGGTTTGTTGTAGAAAAAGGACTTTTATACAAGGAGACTCTTTCTGGTGGGCACCAAGAAGACTGGCATCCTCAAAGACAGCTGGTAGTTCCCACTAAGTACCGGGTAAAACTCTTGAGCTTAGCCCATGATCATCCCAGTGGCCATTCTGGGGTGAACAGAACCAAAGACCGGTTGGGGAAGTCCTTCCACTGGGAGGGAATGGGCAAGGACGTTGCTAATTATGTCCGGTCTTGTGAGGTGTGCCAACGAGTGGGAAAGCCCCAAGACCAGGTTAAAGCCCCTCTCCAGCCACTACCCATAATTGAGGTCCCATTTCAGCGAGTAGCTGTGGATATTCTGGGTCCTTTCCCAAAGAAGACACCCAGAGGAAAGCAGTACGTACTGACTTTCATGGATTTTGCTACCCGATGGCCGGAAGCTGTACCCTTAAGCAACACCAAGACTAAAAGTGTGTGCCAGGCATTAGCAGACATTTTTGCCAGGGTAGGGTGGCCCTCCGACATACTTACAAATTCGGGAACTAATTTCCTGGCAGGGAACATAAAAAACCTGTGGAAAGCTCATGGGGTAAATCACTTGGTTGCCACCCCTCATCACCATCAAACCAATGGTCTGGTGGAGAGGTTTAATGAAACTTTGGGGGCCATGATACGTAAATTCGTAAATGAACACTCCAATAATTGGGACCTAGTGTTGCAGCAGTTGCTTTTTGCCTACAGGGCTGTACCACATCCCAGTTTAGGGTTTTCACCATTTGAACTTGTGTATGGCCGCGAGGTTAAGGGGCCATTACAGTTGGTGAAGCAGCAATGGGAGGGGTTTACGCCTTCTCCAGGAACTAACATTCTAGACTTTGTAAGCAACCTACAAAACACCCTCCGACACTCTTTAGCCCTTGCTAAAGAAAACCTAAAGGATGCTCAGGAAGAGCAAAAGGCCTGGTATGATAAACATTCCAGAGAACGGTCCTTCAAAGTAGGAGACCAAGTCATGGTCTTAAAGGCGCTCCAGGCCCATAAAATGGAAGCGTCGTGGGAAGGACCATTCACGGTCCAGGAGCGCCTAGGAGCTGTTAACTATCTCATAGCCTCCCCCACCTCCAACATAAAGCCTAAGGTATACCATGTTAATTCTCTTAAGCCCTTTTATTCTAGAGAATTAAACGTTTGCCAGTTTACAGCCCAGGAAACTGATGACGCGGAGTGGCCTGCAGGTGTCTACTATGAAGGAAAAAGGAATGGTGGCGTGGAAGAGGTGAACCTCTCCACGACCCTGGGACGTCTGCAGCGACAGCAGATAAAGGAGCTGTGCACAAGCTTTGCACCGATTTTCTCAGCCACTCCAGGACGGACCGAACGGGCATACCACTCCATTGACACAGGTAATGCTCACCCAATTAGAACCCCACCCTACCGGGAGTCACCTCATGCCCAAGCGGCTATACAAAGGGAGATCCAGGACATGCTACAGATGGGTATAATCCGCCCCTCTACCAGTGCATGGGCATCTCCAGTGGTTCTAGTTCCCAAACCAGATGGGGAAATACGCTTTTGCGTGGACTACCGTAAGCTAAATGCTGTAACTCGTCCTGACAACTATCCAATGCCACGCACAGATGAGCTATTGGAAAAATTGGGACATGCCCAATTCATCTCTACTTTAGACTTAACCAAAGGGTACTGGCAAGTACCACTAGATGAACCCGCTAAGGAAAGGTCAGCCTTCGTCACCCAGGCAGGGGTGTATGAATTCAATGTACTCCCTTTCGGGTTGCGAAATGCACCCGCCACCTTCCAAAGACTTGTAGATGGTCTCCTAGCAGGATTGGAAAAATCTGCAGTTGCCTACCTCGATGATGTGGCCATTTTTTCTGATTCATGGACAGAACACCTGGAGCACCTGAAAAAAGTCTTCGAGCGCATCCGGCAGGCAGGACTAACTGTTAAGGCTAAAAAGTGTCAAATAGGCCAAAACAGAGTGACGTACCTGGGGCACCAGGTGGGTCAAGGAACTATAAATCCCCTACAGGCCAAAGTGGATGCTATCCAAAAGTGGCCGGTTCCAAAGTCAAAGAAACAGGTCCAATCCTTCTTAGGCTTGGCCAGATATTATAGGCAATTTGTACCACACTACAGCCAAATCGCTGCCCCGCTGACAGACCTAACCAGAAAGAAACAGCCAAATGCAGTTCAGTGGACTAATAAGTGTCAAAAGGCCTTTAACCAGCTTAAGGCAACACTCATGTCTGACCCTGTGCTAAGGGCCCCAGACTTTGACAAACCGTTCCTAGTAACCACAGATGCGTCCGAGCGAGGCGTGGGAGCAGTTTTAATGCAGGAAGGACCGGATCAAGAATTCCATCCTGTCGTGTTTCTCAGCAAGAAACTGTCTGAAAGGGAAAGCCACTGGTCAATCAGCAAAAAGGAATGCTACGCCATTGTGTACGCGCTGGAAAAGCTACGCCCATATGTTTGGGGACGGCGGTTCCAACTACAAACAGACCATGCTGCGCTACAGTGGCTTCATACCGCCAAGGGAAATAACAAAAAACTTCTTCAGTGGAGTTTAGCTCTCCAAGATTTTGATTTTAAAATACAACACATTTCGGGAGCTTCTAACAAAGTGGCTAATGCACTCTCCCGGGAAAGTTTCCCAAAGTTAACTGGTTAACAATTGTTCTTGTAATGAAACATATTGTTAGTTTTTATATAATCAGTAGTATGTCTAAAGGTACATGTGTCTTATTAACTCTGTTTTCTCCTAGAGCTCCAGGAAAGAAATCACAGCCAGTGTGGAACCAAACGTCCAACACTATCTGTGATTTGGGGGGCGTGTCATAACTATAAAGGGAAGGGTGACAGCTCCCCTGTGTACAGTGCTGAGATCCCTCCTAGCCAGAGACTCCAAATCCTTTTACCTGTAAAGGGTTAAGAAGCTCGGGTAACCTGGCTGACACCTGACCCAGAGGACCAATAAGGGGACAAGATACTTTCAAATCTTGGGGGGGAAAGGCTTTTGTGTGTGTCCTTTGTTTAAGGGGTTGTTCGCTCTTGGGACTGAGAGGGACCAGACATCAATCCAGGTTCTCCCCATCTTTCTAAACAAGTCTCTCTTATTTCAAAATTGTAAGTAAAAGCCAGGCCAGGCGTCTTAGATTTACTTTGTTTTCTCAACTTGTAAATGTACCTTTTACCAGAGTGCTTATCTTGTTTGCTATACTTTGAACCTAAGACAGAGGGGATTCCTCTGAGCTCTTTAAGTTTGATTACCCTGTAAAGTTATTTTCCATACTGATTTTGCAGAGATGATTTTTACCTTTTGCTTTAATTAAAAGCCTTCTTTTTAAGAACCTGATTGATTTCTCCTTGTTTTAAGATCCAAAGGGGGTTTGGATCTGTATTCACCAGGAGTTGGTGAAAGGAAGGAGGGGGGAAGGGTCAATTTCTCCTTGTTTAAGATCCAAGCAGTTTGGATCTGTATTCACCAGGGAATTGGTGAAAGGTTTCTCAAGGCTTCCCAGGGAGGGAATTCTTAAGATGGTGGCAGCGGACCAGAGCTAAGCTGGTAGATAAGCTTAGCAGTTTTCATGCAGGCCCCTACATTTGTACCCTAAAGTTCAAAGTAGGGATACAGCCTTGACATGGCCCTTCAACCTTGGCAGCTTGGGCCCACTGCAGCAGGTCCCTGGGATGCAGAACTGTCACAGACCAGTGCAACCAGAAGCCCTTCCATGTTGAACTTACAGACCACCTTCTGGACAGGGCCAATGAGCAGGTGTAGTATCAGAGAGAGAAGGATTCGTGACTAGTGGCATGGCACAGACAGGCTACAGTGCAAGAGGACAAAGTTGCAACACACAAGGAGAGGCTTGCAGCATAGTTTCTAGAACAGGAGCATCAGCTAAGGGATGAAGATAGAGACCAACAGAAAGACCTGTTTGTGCTTGAGGGCACCAGAATACAGGCTGCTGCTGCTGCTGCTGCACTCATACCACGTTGTCATGATCCACAGGTCTGAAACCTGGTCTGCAGGATTTATAGGCACAGCTGATACCAACCCTCCATCTGGAAGCCTGCTGAGGCTTGCATACCCGGGACCCATGAAGCTCAGCCCCAGTTTGAGGCTCCACCCCTGCAATCCTATTGATGGAGTCCCGGAGCAGCTGATTGGCCTGCTGGTCCTACTTAAGCCAGCAACAGGAACAGGAAGATGTCTGAACAACTGGGCTCTACCCTGCTCTGGACTTTGTGCCTTGTGCTTCCGTGGCTTGATTTACTGGCATCCTGAACTGGTGTGACTCCTAGCATTTGATTTGTGATTCTGATCTCCAGTTTGTCTCCTGACTCTGACCTCCTGGTATCCTGACCCAGACCAGGGCCGCCCAGAGGGGGGGGGGGAAAGTGGGGCAATTTGCCCCAGACCCCAGGCCCCACAGGGGCCCCCAGGAGAGTTTTTCAGGGCCCCTGGAGCGGGGTCCTTCACTCGCTCCAGGGGCCCCGGAAAACTCTCGTGGGGCCCGGGCCCCTGGAGCTTCTTCCGCTCCGGGTCTTCGGCGGCACTTCGGCGGCGGGGGGTCCTTCCGCTCTGGGACCCGCCGCCGAAGTGCCCTGAAGACCCGCGGTGGGGGGTCCTCCCGCCCCGGGACCCGCTGCCGAAGTGCCGGGTCTTTGGCGGCAATTCGGCGGCAGGGGGCCCCTGCCGCCGAAGACCCCAGGCCCCCTGAATCCTCTGGACAGCCCTGACCCAGACTGCCTCTGGTTCCTGTCTTGTGACTGCAGACTCTGACTGCTAGGTCTGGCTGCCCACAACCTGGCTGTGACAACATCTGGAGCCCCCTCCATGGTTCTATGCGCTGCAGACCAGAAACACTTAAGACAATTCCATGGTTGTGTGAAATCAGGACTTGACAGCAGCTGGATCAGGCAAATCCACCCACATGCAGGCCTCCATCCCCATGCTGACTTCCTCCCCCCTGTAGGCTTCCACTGCCATGCAGACCTCTGCCTTCATGAACAGCTCCACCTCCTTGCAGCAGCACTAAGGAAGGGAAGGGAAAGGAGAATGGGGGGCAGGTGCGACACACTGTATCTCAAAGTAGCACCCTGTAACCCTCATATTCATCATTGGTATATGGTGGTGATATTTCATACAAAGAATGCCATGTAAGATACCACATGAAAGGTCATGATCTGCTGAAACTCATTGTTCTGTCAAAGTACGCATATTGTTAGTGTATATGAAATTATGAGATTATGCTATAAATTAGACCTGTTTAGGTTACATGTAGCAGAAAAACAGAGCACCAATTAATCTTGGAGCTAAACCAACTGGAGAGGAAAGAGAAAGAGGAAGCAAACTAAAGGGCTAGGAACTGAAACAACAAGAAACTGAGGAAAGAAAGAGAGAGAGAGCGAAAACACAAATTGGATCTGGCAGAAAAGCAGAACCAGAAACCACCAATCCCAATGATTCCCATCACTCCAAGAATCCACAACTGGGACCAGCTATGTCCTGCATACAAGGAGACAGATGATATCACAGAATATTTTATCAGTTTTGAGAGGCTGTGTGCCATTCATGAAATTCCTGCTGGCAGGAAAGTCCCTACCCTGATTGCAAAGTTAACTGGTAAAACCCTAAATATATTCAATGAAATGCGAAGTGAGGATGCTGTAAACTACTGTAAACTTTAAAATACTGTTTTGCAAAGGTTTCAAATTACTCCTGATACATATAAGATGAAATTTAGAAATCTTTAGAGCAGTGCTGGTATGAGTAATGGTGAATATGTATATGGGGGAAAGATCTAATGGGAAAATGGGTAAGGGGAAAAGGTGCTGAAAATTTTGAACAAATGTTTGACCTTGTTGCTCAGGAACAGTTCTTAAATATATGCAAAGATGATGTAAAACAATGCTTGTGGGATAAAACTGACCTCTATGGAGGAGATGGCGTCTCTAGCTGATGCCTTTGAGCAGACCCAGGCATCTATTGAGAGCAAGTCACAGAAAGAGGGGTTTAAAGCTGGTGAGAAGGGAGGATCTCATTTTACACCTGGGAAGAGAGAAGGGGGTTGGGGAGCCTAAAACATCCCTCTGCTAGTAATTCCTACCCCATATCTCCTGTGAAAACAGAAGAGCCCAAAAGGTGCTATCGTAATTCAACTGATCACCTGAGGAATAAATGCCCTGTGCTGGGAGGAAGCAGGCAACAAGTACCCCACGTTAATGCTGCTGTCCTCAGCACAGAAGCCTCTGAGCTGCCTGAAACTTATCATATAGGTTTTGTGGGATTAGCCTCTGCAGAACCAAACATGGAGCACATAAAGGTTGTCAAAATTAATGGCAGGGAATACTTAGGATAGGAAGATACCGGTGCAGGGATCTCTGTGGTTAAGTAGAGTGTAATTCAAGAAGGTGAGACATTGCCAGAACAAAGGGCAGAGCTTTTATTAGTAGGAGGATTCAGGATTCTTGTGCCTTTGGCCAAAATGCACACAGAAATTGATGGTTAGAAAGTGAATTAAAGGTGGGGGTCATGGATAGTACCTCTGTTGACATGCTGCAACATCCAGTAGAATGAGAAAAATTGCTTGATCCAAATACTGCTTAGTCTAATAAGGTTTAGGATTAAGGTGTGCTTACTTTTTATTTTCTTTGGTAACTGACTTTTATGCTTGCCACTTATAATCACTTAAAATCTATCTTTCTGTAGTTAATATACTTATGGTGGAATCTCCTTCCTTAGAGGTTTTTAAGGTCAGGCTTGCCAAAGCCCTGGCTGGTATGATTTAGTTGGGGATGAGGTCCCTTCCAACCCTGATATTCTATGATTTTAATGCTTTATCTTAACCAGTGAATTTGTCTGAAGTGCTTGGGGAATCTGCTCAGATTACAAAGGCTGGTACATGTCCAGTTGCCTTTGATGAAGTGGTGAACTAATTAATAAACTGGCACTACTCAAGAGAAGGGCTTGAGCAGTGTAAAATGGTATATTCCTGGGGTATAAGGCTGGGGGCTTGGGAGATTTGCTGGTGTTTTGCTGTGTATAATGCATGAGAGAATTCATGCAATTTAGCTGGGTGTGCCTCTGCATGCTGGTGGCTGAGGGTATGTCTACACTGGCAAGTTTCTGCGCAACAAGTTATACCACTTTTATTAAAGCGCTGGAATTAAACTGCTGTTGCTTGTCCACACTGTGCTCCTTGTGATGGTGAAGCACACCTACATTAGCAGCTCTTGCAACGGCAAAGAGAGCAGTGCATTGTGGTAGCTATCCCACTGTGCAACTGGCCGCAGGGTGCTTTGGGAAGGGTTTGCAATGCCTCGTGGGGCAGGCACAGCATCACATGATGCAGGTTTCCCAGTCCCATTGTTCCACGGGCATCCTACTACATTGCCAGCTGCTTTTCAACTGAAGTGGGGTGGGTGGCAGAGTGTGTGACAGGGAGTGTGTGTGTGTGTATGCGGGGGACAGAGAGTGTGTCAGGATGCTGTCTTGTAAGTTCAGACAGTGGCAGGAAGCAACCAGTCCTGAGGCAAGGGGAGGGGGAACCCCGACATCAGCCCTCGCCTCCTTCCCCAGCTCTCTGTCCTCCTCTCTCTCTCATACCCAAACACACACACACACCTGCCTCTGTGTTCAACAGTACGAGCATTCCACATTAATGGTTTGCTTTGTGTCCCAGAGCAGATCAGCACAGCATGCAACGGCTGT
This sequence comes from Emys orbicularis, assembly GCF_028017835.1. Classification (NCBI taxonomy): domain Eukaryota; kingdom Metazoa; phylum Chordata; order Testudines; family Emydidae; genus Emys; species Emys orbicularis. The sequence continues at coordinate 162,455,596 of NC_088684.1, forward strand.
CAGAAATGGAGCTTTGAAAGGGGAGTGGCGCATGTCTCCAGGGCAGCTGAGTTCAAAACAATGATCAGAGCGGACACTTGAGGGATTATAGGACACTTCCGGAGGCCAATTGATTGCTTTCTGCGCTGTAATGTGTTTACACTGCCAATACATTGCTGGAGTCTCTGAGCTTTAAGGCTTACGACACTCGTCAAGGTGGGGTTTTTGCAACACTGCAACTGAGGAGTTTCTGCGCATTAAGTGGCTTGGCAGTGTGTACACCTCGTGAGTTACAATGCAGAAAGCTGCTTTACTGTGCAGTAACTTGCCAAGTTACAAATTACTTGCCAAGGCCTGAGTGATAACAGCACCTGGAGGGGTTTGCTGCTTGTTACTAGCAAAGCATTGTGAGAGACAGCCCAGGCTGGAAAGTTAAGTGGGCACAGCGATCCCACAGTCCCTGCTGCATCCCGGGGATCTCATCACACTCGGTCCTTAAGGGGATGTGGTAAGGGGACCCTGGAACCTCCCTCTCCACTGGGTCTCAGAGCCCTGTACGAAGCAACACTGGCAAGGTCCTCCTGGCAGACAGTCTAAGTCCACTGCCGTAGGCTATTTCCCACCTATATCCCTTCATCTCGGGGGGTGGCCTCTAGAGTCCAAACAGTCTGTAGTGGTGTGCCTGGAGTAGTGCCCCCTTGTGGACCTTTTGTGGCATGCTTCCATGGCCTCAGGTCCTCTGGGCAGGGCGGATGCACGATTGGAGGGGGCCAAGCCCCGCAATGTCCTTATAGTCAAATAGTAAAGTTCACTCACTTCTGGGTGCTTCCTAGGTTCAACAGTCTCCCTCTCAGTAAGGGACACGGTGCTTCTACCCCAGCGGCTGTTCCAGCTGTCAGGTTGGTAGTGAAGCTCTCCTCATATAGAGAGGCAGAACTGCCTCTTCTCTAGCCAGCCCTGAACTGAGTCAGGTTCTCTCCTTTCCTTCCCCTTCCAGGCCTGGCATTGGCTGCAGGTATAGCAGGGCAGGGCTAGCTGGGCCCTCAGTCTCTCTTTAACCCTTGTTCTGGTGGTGTGAGGTTTCTCTGCTCCGTCACACATCTCTCCCTCCCTTATGATACCATTTGGGGGACATTCCTTCCCCATCAGCTCTTCCACATCTCACGAAAAGAAATCCACGTTCAGGTGGGTTCTTCTAGCCCACTGTTGGATACGGAAGGAGAAAGGCTGTGGGTTAGTGTCCTTCATGTAGAGAGTCATGGTTCGTGACTAAGGCAAAGTGAGTGCCCAGGGAGAAATACTGAAGTGAGTCCATAGCCCACTTCTCGTCCAATGCTTCCTTTTCCATTACAAAGAAAGCCCTCTCCTTGGGGAGCAACTTGTGGCTAATGTAGAAAATGGGGTGCTCGAGGATGGCACTACCTGAGATAAGACAGCCCCCCTAGCGCTGCAACTGAGGCTTTGGTCTGTAGCAGGAATTCCAAAAGCCTCTTCACAAGCCTTGGTACACTGGATCTTTGGGCTATTATTTTTGAGGAGACCAGTGAGAGGGTCTGCAGTGGTTGATAACCCAGGAATAAACCAGCCATAGTATCCTGTCAGGTCTAAAAACTGGCATACCTGTTTCCTCAAGGAGGGTGTGGGGCATATCTGGAGGACCTGGACCTTATTCATAAAGTGTCGCACTGTACCTTTTCCCAAAGCGTACCCAGGATAGGTTGTTTTGGTCTTGCTCAGGTGACATTTAGTGGGATTTGCTGTCAGGCTGTCTCCCTTAAGGAACTGTAATATCGTAGTTACATGTTTTAGGTAGTCTTGCCAGTTTTGACTGTAGATTACAATGTCATCTAGGTATGCAGTGGCGTAATGGTGGTTATGGGGTCCATCAGTCGTTGGGGTGTGGCTGGGTCCCTATGTAACCTGAAGGGCATTCTCTGGAACAGGAAGAGACAAAAGGGGGTGGGAAAAGGCCATTTTTTCCAGGATTCAAGTATGAAAGGGATCTACCAATATCCTTTGGTCAGATCCAGGGTGGTAGTGTACTCCACTTCACCTGCCCCATCAAGTAATTCGTCAACACAAAGCATAGGGTACACATCAAATTTTGTTACACCGTTGACTTTCCTGAAATCTGTGCAAAAACGGGTGGTCCCATCAGGCTTAGGGACCAGCACTACTGGGCTCCTCCAGTCACTAAATGACTCTTTGATTACTCACAGCCCAAGCACTGATTGGAGCTCTTGCTTCATGGTTTCCTTCAATTTCTGGGGAAGAGGTTGTGGGTTTCTCTGACTCTAAGTCCAGGTTTGGTCTGAATATGATGGAGCATTAAATGGATTCACCCAGGTTGGGTAGAGAATACAGCTGAGAAGGTAGTGATCAACTGCTGGACTTGGGTCCTCTGTTAGGGGTGAGGTTGCTTCTGATTTTGATCATCCCTGGATCCAACATCCTGGTGGCCTGAAGGCCTAATTCTGGTTCCAGTGAGTAGGGGAATATAGGTAGGCTTTCTTTGGCTTTCAGTGGTTTTAAAAGATTCACATGGTAGATTTGTTGGAGTTTTCACTTGTCTGACTATCGGATTTCCTAATTCATCAGCCCCACCTATCGTATCACCTCATATAGCCCAAGCCAGTGGACTAGCAGCTTTGATTCTGCAATGAGCAATAGTAAGAGAACCCAGTCATCAAGTTGAAACACCCAGATGCAGGCCTTTCCATTATAGGCTGCTTCTTGGGTGTTCTGGGTGTGTAAGAGGCTCTCTCTGGCAAACAAGCCTAAAGCTTAAAGCTTCTCTTGCAGGGTAAGAACATACTGTATCACATTAATGGCTCAAGGCGGTTTTTCTTCCCACATTTCTCGAATGAGGTCCAAAATTCCTCATGGTTCCCTCCCCTACAACAGTTTGAATGGTGAGAAGCTGGTGGAGTACTGTGGTACCTCTTGTAAGGCAAACAGGAGAGGAGGGAGCAACTGGTCCCAGTGTTGGACATCTGTAACGACAAACTCCTGAGCATAGTTTTTAGGGTTCTGATGAACTGTTTCACCAAACTGTCTATTTGGGGATGATGGAAGGATGTTCTGAGGGTCTTGATTTTCAAGTGACACAATTGCTTCATTGTCTGGGACATAAAGTTTGTTCCCTGATCCATTATGATCTGCCATGGTACCTCAGCCCAGGGAAAGATGTTCATAAGCTTGGCACCAACTGCTTTGGCATTCATAGAGCATAGCGGTATAGCCTCAGGGTACTGAGTTGCATAGTCCACCACTAGAAGAAACGGTAGCCTGAAGCACTCTTTTCCAGGGAGCTAACTATGTCCATTTCGATGCCCATGGATATCCTGGACCAAAAGTCCAGAACTGTCAACCCACAGCCAGTCCAAGAGACCCCCAACCCACCAGAGTTTAGGAAAGGAATATCACCAGCTCCCAAAGTACAGGGATTCCACACGGAGAGGCCATCCCGAACACCCAGAGGAGGGCTAAGTCACCACAGTGAAGACCAAGACTTGTGTTTTGCATGTGGCCATCCTGAGCACTGGTCCCGAGATTGTACTCCACACAGGGGCAGCTTTGGGAAGATCTGGACCCCGAGCGCAACAAGGAAACCTTGCCAAGTTGACACCCCTGTAAGGGTGAATGGGATAGAAGTTGTGGGGCTCATGGACTCAGGCTGTGCTCAGACCCTAGTGCTGAGCTCTGTGGTCCCAAACCCTGGGTCTACCAGAGGCACCATCCTATTACAATGTATGCACAGGAACATGACATCTGATCCCCATGTTCAAGTGACACTAACTGTGGGCGAGCTTACAAAGTTCCTGATGGTTGACCTGGCCCCAATCCTCACCTATCCCATTATCATCGGCTGAGACTGGGACTATTGGGGGAGTTATTAAAGGAATTTTCAGGACCCTTGCCGAACACTGCAGCTGCCCTACCTCCAGTCTCAGTTCTGTCTAAATCAGGGAACCTTGCAGGTGTGGAGGAGCTCACCAGTTGTGGGAAGAGCACATCCAACCAGATAGGGTCAATCCAACAGGGCAGGGTGACCAACCCAACGGGGAGGCCCCTCTGTTACCTGAACCAGAGATCCTTACCCAGTTCTCCAACTTTGCTGAAGAACAATGGGTGGATGATATGCTGAGCTGAGCACACCCCCAAGTGGCGGTGGTAAATGGGAAGATCATCAAACCTCGTTAAGCGGAACTTGTTCCCATACTTTGAAATTCAGGGTGACCGCATATATCACCTTGAGAAGGACTGTCAGACTGAGGAAATCCAAAATCAGCTTCTGGTGCCCCAACCTTATCAGAAGGAGGCTATGTGGTTGGCCCACACCATACCCTTCACAGGGCACCTCAGGAGGGAGAAGACACTAGCTCGAATTCTAGCCCAGTTTTTTGGCTCGGAGTCTATACAGCCATCCCATATTTTTGTGCCTTGTGCCCAGTATCAGCTCTCAGCCCCTCGGCTGACAGAGAAAGCTCCCTGGGCTCCCATCTTAGACATAGTGAATGCTCAAATTGTGGTCTGTGGACTTGAGTTCCGCTAACCCTGGGTTTACACTGCATACCCACAGGCAGAGCACACAGTCATATCGGTCACTGTGGGTACATGCCCACACCAAAAAAACCCACAACACAGCAGCAAGTCTCAGAGCCTGGGTTAACTGACTCGGGCTCATGCTGCAAGCTAAAAATAGCAGTGTAGATAGACTCATAGACTTTAAGGTCAGAAGGGACCATTATGATCATCTAGTCTGACCTCCTGCACAATGCAGGCCACAGAATCTCACCCAACCGCTCCTGTAACAAACCCCTAACCTATGTTTGAGTTATTGAAGTCCTCAAATCATGGTTTAAAGACCTCAAGGTGCAGAGAATCCTCCAGCAAGTGACCTGTGCCCCATGCTGCAGAGGAAGGCGAAAAACCTCCAGGGCCTCTGCCAATCTGCCCTGGAGGAAAATTCCTTCCTGACCCCAAATATAGCGATCAGCTAAACCCTTAGCATGTGGGCAAGACTCACCAGCCAGCACCCAGGAAAGAATTCTCTGTAGTAACTCAGATCCCACCCCATCTAACATCCCATCACAGGCCATTGAGCATATTTACCGCTAATAATCAACGATCAATTAATTGCCAAAATTTAGGCTATCCCATCATATCATCCCCTTCATAAACTTATCAAGCTTAGTCTTGAAGCCAGATATGTCTTTTGCCCCCACTGCTCCCCTTGGAAGGCTGTTCCAGAACTTCACTCTGCTGATGGTTAGAAACCTTCATCTATTTTCAAGTCTAAATTTCCTAATGTCCAGTTTATATCCATTTGTTCTTGTGTCCACATTGGTATTGAGCTTAAATAATTCCTCTCCCTCCCTGATATTTATCCCTCTGATATATTTATAAAGAGCAATCATATCTCCCCTCAGCCTTCTTTTGGTTAGGCTAAACAAGCCAAGCTCTTTGAGTCTCCTTTCATAAGACAGGTTTTCCATTCCTCGGATCATCCTAGTAGCCCTTCTCTATACCTGTTCCAGTTTGAATTCAGATGTTCAGACTCAGACTGGAGCCTGGGCTTCGAAACCTCCAGCCCCAGCCCAAACATCTAAACTGCTATTTTAGCTCTGCAGCGTGAGCCCTGCGAACCCAAGTCAGTTGACTTGAGCTCTAAGACTCGCTGCCACCGGTCTTTCTTTGCTGTGTAAACGTGCTCTCTGGGACCTGGCAAACTTGTAGCGGTGCCGGGCCATTTGATAGCATTGCTATGGCAAACTTGTTGCTCTGTTCATGGGCTCACAGCAGTGTTGTGAAACAGAAAAGCTTGGCCAGCTAAGCCAGACTCGTTAAATAGGCAAAAAAGAGAGAGGAAAGAAGAACTAAGGTGGGGAAGGAAAATGATACATGGAGGAGGTGGATGACAGCAGGAACCCAAGGTTCACAGGATTTAGCTGGAGTCACTTGAGATAGCAATGTCATCTGGGTCCCACTCAAGACATCTCTCGGGACCAAGACAGTGAAGGTCCAGTGGTAACATGGTGGATCCCGGGGTCCCAGGAGATGGTGAGGGTGGTAGCCATGATGGTAAATCCAGTTCATCCATCTTCACCATTTTGATCCCCCCAAAGTCTCTTTTTTAAGAACTCCCAAAGGGAGTTATGGGCAAAATAGCCCATCTCCTCATTATTTTGTCCATCAGTTAGGCCTAAAATCCAACACGCCAATTTTGGTTCATAATTTTCCAATTCCCTTATCCTTTACCAGTCACAATAGTAACACAGCCCTTGGGTGGTATCAGCAGACTTTTTTTTTCTCTCCCATTAACTTTTGCTGACTTTTATACGCCATTTTATTTAACAGGCTGAGTTGGCTGATTGTTACCTTGGACAATTTAGAGCACAGGCCTCTGCACAACGGGATCCGATTGTGCCAGGCGTCTGTGCAAACAAACATACATTGTATACGCCAAAGAGTTTACTACCCAGTTTAAGACAAGGCACCAAAAGGAAGTGGGGGAGGAGATATGAGGGTAATGGAGATGAGCATATGATTACTGTTAGAGTGCTTTCCCTTCACCCCCTCCTCTGGTTCTTGTCACTCAGACAGAAAGCAGAAGACCAGAAGTCCAAAGTGTAGACAATGTGATGTTTAGCAAGCATATCAATAGCTCTACACACCAGCAGAGTCTGTTTCCCAGTGTTCCGTTCCCAGCTCCAACGCCACAGAGCCTTGCCTGTGTCCCTATTCCCACCTCCTCCTCCTTTGCAGGCCCAAATATACCTTCCGTGCACGTCCCTAGTCACACCCCTTACAACTTATGGTCATGTTCCGTTTGGGAGGGTCATGAGTTGGGGTCTTCATCTCACCTCTTTTGTATCCCATGGGAGGTGTAAGAAGTTAGGTTGTGTTCTGGCCAAGGCCAGGCTTTTCTTTGGATTTTAGTGTCTCTTATGCCTGCCCCCCATTTCCCTTTGCCCCTCCTAACTGGTTGCTTAACCTTGGCTTGAAATAGGGGTTGTGGCAATCTTAAAGTGTGGCTGGGCAGTCATAGGGTATAGGCTATAGCTCAAATTAACACAACTCATCTGCTGCTAACACAATAATTCAGTGCAAGTTGAGTGTTATTTCAGGGTAGCCTCTCTCACTCGAGAGGAATTTTAACTTGAGTGTAGATAATTCAAGTTAAGTCTTCAGTCAAAACAGAGCCTGAGTTCTGTACTAATACCATTGCTGTGGTGCCTCACTTGAAAAGTATTGAGTTGCACATCTTCCCCAAGAAAAGTTGCTGTAAAGACACAGTAAGCAAATAAATTGCTGAGCTTCTCTCCTCTCTTTTATTGGAAAGAGTCAGAGAATTTAAGGCCCAGGACCACCAAATCATCAGTCTTACCTCCTGTATGTTACAGCCACTAAACACAGGGTGACCATATTTCCCTATGCTGAATATAGGACACTGGTAAAATTACTCATATTCAAGTGAGTTCAACGGCAATCAAGCAGAACTATTCAGTACAAACGTTCAAATTAACATCGAATTGACTGAGCCCCTGTTAAAAAAAATGCTGCGTAGTTGGAGTCTTTTTATTTACCTTCTTATCTTTAAGGCTTTAGGGTTCACATGGGGAGAGGTGACACACACACACTCCTGTACATCTCTCTCACATGGGGGGAGTGACCGACTGATCTGACCCTCCCTGCCTGGCGCTCTCTACCCTCCATGCCTGGCTGGGCCCCCGGGATAAATGCGCCTCTCCTGGTACCTGCCGCCACGTCTTCCCTAGGCAACACGTGGGGGGGGGGGGGGCACGCAGGGTCACATGCCCTCCCCCCCCCCCGATTTCTGCCAGTATTCACACCAGAATGTGGCCAGCACCAGCCTTTCGGAAGTGTGCGGGAGGGAAGAGACAGGAGCTGCTTCCAGCCACAGGGGGTGGGGGGAAGGGATGACCTGGCCTGTGTCTTTGCAGAGCTCATTTCTTCCCCACCACCCTTCCCTGTGGCTGGAAGCAGTTTGTCCCTTCCTGCCCACACAATGTTGAAAGGCAGCTAACACCTCCAGGCTGCTGCTGGCCAACGACATAATCCAGCTGCCTCTTGCCCCCCAGCTACAGCGTGGGCAAGAAAGGGTTAAGCCCTAAGGATGCATTGTGCACCAGGGCCCAGGGAACATGACTGCAGGGGCTTCAGCGAACCCAGCCAGAGAGGTGGCGCAGCAGAGGAGGGTGCCTAGAGGATGGAGCAGCCCTGCGCTCCCTAGGGGCAGGACCCGGGGGGGAGGGGGTGAAGAAGATGCTAAGCCACTGTCTGGGGGGCTGCTGTGAAGCCTGCAGAGTCGTGGCATGAACAGGCTGGAAATTGCTTCCCCCACCACTCCAGAGTTTAGCTGAGGGGCAGGGAGGCTTCCCTGTGCCAGTGCTGTGCGGGGCTTTGGCACATACAGGGCTCGGCTCTTCCTGACCAGCGCCCCGGGCCGGAGGGTCTTTGGCTTTCCTGGGCACCGGCCCAGCCAGAGGCAGTGGGGGAAGGAAGGAGCCTGCCGGACAGGCTGTTGATGAGCTGAGCACTCTGACCAGGGGCTGGTTCTCCGTACAGCGCTGGGAGTCGGATGCGCCCTGCCGGGGGGGATATGGAGGAGCAGCAGGACTGGGAGGGGTGAAGGGGCAAAGCAGGGAGAGCACAGCAAGAGGGGGAGCACGTAAAGGGCCGATGGGTGGGCAGCAGAAGCGACATGTAACTGGCCACCACCTGGCACCTGCCCGCACTCACCAGCCACCGCAGCTTGCAGCGCGCAGCCAGTGTTGGCTGGAAACAGGAATGGGGGCAGGGCCCTGCTGGCTGAGAGCCGCCACGCAGTGGGGACTGCTCTGACAGACCAGCAGGGGGAGCAACTGGACGCGCACATTGCAGCTTTGCCCTGCCAGCAGCCTTGCAACCCCCTCCCCCATCATCAACCACTGGACCAGCCCCCCACTCACCACTGACGGGTGGGTGGCTGGCCAGCAGCAGGACCTGCCAGTACTGATGTGTGTGTGGGGGGGGAGAGACACAGAAAATATGGGACAATTTGCTGGTTTTTAAGAAAAAGTTGGGACACCTGCAGGAGGGCTTAAATACGGGATTGCCCCTTTAAAAATGGCACATCTGGTCACCCTAACTAAACATCAGCCAGCCGCCCCCACACCAAGCCTACAACCAGAATTACACCAAAGTGTTACAGACTTCAGACTAAACTCCTGTAGGCCACAGGCAGAAAACTGCTTGTGCAGTTTCTAAAGAAAACTACCCACTTTGATCCATTCTTCAAACCAAGGAGCAACCTCAAAATAATTATATGAATGGATTAAAACTTGAAGAAAGTACTTGGGACATTGGATGAAATGAATAGGAAAGAAGTGCTAAATCACAAGCCAGAAAAAGCTGTTAATAGACAAGGTTACTAAGTCTCCAATACACTATTTTTAGTCAGTTTCCATCTCACACAACATGCCCTATTTTTAGCATCCCTCTGCCTATGTATTCATTTTTCACAAACTTTAGCAAATCACTGACATTTTCAAAGCTATTATCACAAAACAAAACAGGTATTAAACAGGTGATAATGCACTGAAAGCAGTTGGCAGCAGCACTCTGCCAGACCCTGTGCTACCATGAACAATTCATGAGAAAAAAGGCAGCCAGGGAGTCTCAATTCTGAACAGCCAGCAGGTATTGCCCTACCAGAAACAGCCCAACAAAAGACGAAGAAGAAAGGAGGGAGCAGACAAAAGATCAAAGATGATATCAGAGTTACTAAGGAGGCAAGAGGACATGAAAAAAAGTCAGTGTTTATTCAAACAGTGCTCCATTTAAAACTTTAGATTAGATTAGATTGACTCTTGACTATTTATAATAAATTTCCAGCTCTGCCTACTTTGACTGTTTTCATCTGCCATCAATATACATCCACCGATATCTCTTACTACCATTTTCAAGCCTGTACCATAGTAGTATAGGCCCCTGTATCGTATCTAATATACAGCAGCAGCAATAAAAATCAATCTCTTTATGGTTACAAATACCTGAGAAACTGGTATTGTCTTAACTCCCCAATAGCCATCATGCTCAAATGGAGATAAGGAATACAGGCTGGATAATTGGTAAGGGATCGACTTAAGCTAGATCAATATAAGCCATTTCTAAATCTATTTAGTAGTCCAGTGCAGTGTAGGGTGTAGACAAGCCTTGAGTAGTAACTGTAAGGTGCAGTAGAGCCAGAAACTATAAGCAGTAAGATACAGCAGCCAGTGATCAGTAATCTGCAGCAAGTGGTAAAGTGCACAGTGAGTGTGGCCAGGCAGTTCCTGAGCAAGGAATACTGTCAGTACTGCTATTGGCACCAAAGGTGTGAGTAACAGTAGGGGGAATAGTTCTACTTTGTGCAATGACCTGCTTCTTGTCAATTGTTGGAAATGGGCCATCCTGATTATCACTACAAAAATTTTTTTTTTCTCCTGCTGACAATAACCCACCTTAACTGATTACACTCGTTATATATATATATATATATATATATATATATATATATATATATATATATATATATATATATATCTTCCTACTGTATTTTCCACTGCATGCATCCGATGAAGTGGGTTTTAGCCCATGAAAGCTTGTGCTCAAATAAATTTGTTAGTCTCTAAGGTGCCACAAGTACTCCTCGTTCTTTTTGCTATTGGCACTGGCACCAATGCACTCCGTTGTACCCTCTGCCCACACAGATCACTGTGGCTCGTGGATGACCTGAGGCGGAAAAGGCAAGAACTAAGAAAGTCTGAGAGCGAGTGGTAGAAATTGCTGTCTGAAAAAGAAATTCTTTGTTGAAAGCTACAAATAGCCACTTTCTCGGGAAAAAATTCCCTAATGGCAGACAGAGCTGTCCCTAGGAACCCCAGGCAGCACAGGGCCAGCAGCCTGGAGCTCCTGGACTTCCAAGAGCTAAGCAGATCAAAGCAAGCATATCTATCACACTGAGGAGATTTAAACTTCAAACCTCCTTATAAGAAATGGAAAGGGAGGTGAATATTTTTTGCTGTTTTTAAAATCAAATAGGCAGCTAGTATTGTTTTTAAAATTATTATGAAGAACAAGTTTAAGCTTTGTTGTAATGTGCGTTGTTTGCCTGGACTGCTCAAGACCTGAATGCTTGTGTAGGAGGAACGATTTGAATTGGTTTCTTAAATACCTTCACACTGTTTCACATCTGATACTCCTTGATGAAACATAGGAGCCTTGTCTTATAACAGGCTTATTCAAAGTGATACAAGCCACGAAAGTGAGATCTTGGAAGAATGTTGCCATTTTCATAACGTAATAAAAATATTGTAATGATAAATAATAATTAATAAATAGTGTGTAATAAGCATATCATAAAAACATTTTTTTTATTTCCAAGATCACTGCTTTTATAATTTATACTCAGGTAAAGGAGAATATCCCTGGAAATATTCATTTTGAGGAGGGGGTTCGCGAGACTTGACATTGTAGTGAAAGGGGTTCACAGGTTGTTAAAGTTTGGAAACCACTGTTCTAGTGCTAGCCCCGCTGCAGTCCCTGGAGTGGTTCCAAGGCCCTCTGGGGGCTGGCTTGTTTAGTTCCCATATCTTGTTGCAGCCCCTTGCAGCAGTTTCTAGTGGCTGTTGCTATGCTCATTCTCCCTCCTACCATTGACTAGAGCCATCCAGGCTCCAGCAGTAAGCAAGGGGGAGGTGCTGGTAACAACATGCAGGCAAAGCAAAGGGGGGTGTAGAGTGTGTACTGTCAGTTTATCTAACACTCGCACCAAAGTATTCATAGAGCGAACCCTGCTAGACTAACACGCTTGTATTGTGATGTGAGAAGCGACCTTGTAAAAGTGACAGTGTGAGACTCTGCAGAGTCCAACAGAAATGTGTTCAATTTGCAGGTGAAATGATGTCTTTTCTATCTGCCAGCCCTGCAGAGTCAGCCTGGGATCTGAGAGTCAAGCTGTGTATTTACTGGCTCATGGATCATCCCCAGCAATAGTTTCTGTGGCCAAAGCCTGTTCTCAGTTACACCTGCCCAGACCATTTTTTTTTTTTCAAATTCCATGAGGACTGACGAGGAGAAGGGGGAACTGGAGAAAGAGGAGGACTTACCTATACACAAACTTGCACCTGTTTAGTTACAGCAATGCAAACCCCTGTGTGCAGTCTGTCTTTTATGTTACATTAACTTAAACCTGTTCCTAATCAACGTAAGCCAAACCAAAATAACCCTGATTTAAACTGAAGTTAGTGTCTATACAGCCTTTTGCATCAGTCTAACTAAATCAAATTTTAAATCCCACTTTATGTTAAACCGATGCAGATTTGCATGGAGACAAGCTTTTAGACTGACTGTGTGAAAGACAAACTTTTAAAAAAAATTAGTTATATTATATATTCTTCACAGATTGCTCAGTACTCTGTATTTTTAGTCTTTCCTTCCCTGAACAGCTGTTTCGTTCATTATGAGACAGCAATAATTGCTCCACAGTTCAAGGATGCAACAGGGTTTCTGTTTAAAGCTGAATTTTGCATCCTCTCCAAAATCTACTATATAGGCAGAGCTGTCAGCACCACCTACAGTTAAGGTTTCCCAACACTTTCCATTATAAGACCCTGTTTTCAGTTGCTTATCAATTTACAAACTTCAGCTGTTCAGGCTGAAATTTTATGTGCCGGGTGTCTGGCTGGGGCTGATTTTTTATTTTTATTTCTTATGTTTCAGTTAAAACAATTCAGCTACTTCTGAGAGTGAGGTTAGGAAACACATTGTGTCCCCATATGTTTTAAAAAAAAATTCTTACCACTATTTCATTGAGAATCTCTAGTACCTCCATACCTTGGAGCAGGGACATGAAATTTGGCAGGGGATCACCCTCCTGTCAGGAATGGGCATTTTTGCTGTCTGCACAAAAATAAGCCTGAATTTGGCCCAAATATAAGCCTCTGAAAATCATAGTTCTTACATGCTCGGCAGAGGTTTGTGAGAGGGTGGCTATATTATACTCTTAAGATTGCATTTCCACTGAGCATACCCAGTCTCCACATAGCTCATACATACCAACCAAATCAAGCATGCTCCATCCCTGCAGTGCACCTGAGCATGCTCCAACCTGGGGCCACACGGACTGAGTAGGATATTCCCTGCAACTGTGTCAGTAACCAGGACGTGAGCAGTTATTCCCAGTGACTGGAGCAGGCCATGTGGTCAGCAGCCAGGTGCCTAAGCCAAGGATCAGAGCCAAAGTCAGAAACTAGGAATTGGAGCCAAAACTCAGGCTTGGGTTACCTGGAGTGAAGCAAGGCAAGAGCAGGCGAGACTGCAGCAGAGGGCAAATGCTTTGAGTAGCCACTGAGCTGCTGCTGCTGGGCTTCCCAGCTGGCCTACTGACTCCTCCCAGGAATCAGGTGGTGTAGCCAATCAGGCAGCCTACCGCAGTCCAGCTGTGCTGGTTAGGTTGCCCGGAGAAGGCTCTGCTGAAGACCCTGCTTCCTGATAGATTGTGTCCTCATACTGCTGGGGGTTTAGAGGTGCCGGAAAGCAGAGGACTGTCTCTTCTGTGCTCCCGCACCGACAGAAAGGAGGAGGAATGAGCAGGCCGTCCTTAGGCATATGCAGAATATGCGACTGCGTAGGGCACCCGAAAATTTGGGGCACCACCCTCGCTGGCTGCAGCACGGACTCCTCTCCAGCCCCTCCCCGGCACTGAGCCGGCAGGCTTCTCCCCGACCCCCTGCCTCCTCCCCTTTGCCCACTCCTCCTCAGCCAGCGGCTGAGGGCTCCAGCTGGGGCAGGGCCTCATGGGGCCAGGAGTAAAAGTTTGCATGGGAGTGAGCAGGGGGAGCCAAAACAGGCAGGGAACACAGCAGGGAGGGAATACCCAGAGGCTGGGAAGAGAGGGAGGAGCCGAGCTCAGGGGTAGAGCTGGGCATGGGACTTCAGGAAGCGGAAGGATGGAGGAGGAACAGGCAGGGCTGGGAAGGGAAAAGAGTAGGGGGGCGGTTCTTTGTCTGGCTCAGTGAACAAGCAGCAAATGCGCTAGGGCCGGCTGGGGCCCCCAGGGGAGAGCAGCTGTTCCGAGCAGCGCAGCCCCACACTGTACCTGCACCTCTCCCCTCTTCTGCCCACGTGCCCTGCCCTGCCAGCAACTCCCTGCAATCTCTCTCCTAGTCTCCTTTTCATTCTGCCTCCCTCTTCTCTGAAGTTTAAGCCCACACGCCAAGGATCCCCTTTGGACCGTCACCTTTCCTCTCCTCCCTTCCCCAGCAGGGATCAGCAGCAGCGGGCTGGGAGGAGGGAGAGGCAGCCTGACTAATGCAGATGCAGAGAACTGAGGAGCAGAAAGGGAGGGACGCAGGCAGGAGCACCCCTAGCCTTTTTGCTGACCCCGCCCTGACTCCCCTCCCAAAAGGCAGTGGCCAATTAGGAGTCTGCCCCTAGGAGTGGCCCTGGACACAGGGCTAAGCTGGAAGCAGTAGGAGGTTGGATAAGAACAGAGGGGAAGAGCCAGGCTGAGGAAACGGGAGCAGGCGGGTTTATAGCCCCTGGAGCACATGTCCCTCCTGAACCTAGAGCTTGAGCCACAAAGAGATTACGTTCAAAATCGTCACAAGCATTCACTAATTTTGGATGCCCAATTTGAAATACGTAGGCCCTGATTTTCCAGCATACTTACAAGTGCTATAAAAATGCTGTGTTCCAAGCACAGATCCAATTGACTTCATTGCAGGACAATGAGTTGCAACTAAGCAGTTGCTGCAGCAGCACATGTTAGTGGGGGCTTGTCCTCATTTTACTCTACACTGCACAAACTGCAAAGACATTAGTCTCATAAAAGGGTGAGAAAAACCTCCCATGGAAAAGGCCCTGAGCCAACCGGGGTGGGGGGAGCCACGGCAAGCAGACAATCTCCTCCAAGATAGTGGACATTAAGTTGCTACATGGAACAAATAAAACAAATACCTTTAAATAAAACTACCATTAGATTTCTCAATGAGGCCTTCACAGATATCTCCCCCCGCCCTCTCGATCTTTCACAGAAGCTGATCTGGGCAGAAGAGCTCTGTTTGAGAGAATGGCTCAATAAAACGAATTCCCTTCAACTCCGTGGGCCGGCCTGCCCACTCACCCAAATACAACACACACACACGTGCACTCTTAAAGCCTATCCTTTCCTTCTTCCATCAGAAAATGTCTACTCAGCGCTACTCTTTACCGTTCTGAAAATGTGTATGTGTCGCCCCCTGCACTCCACAGGATGGCTACACAGACATGCTACATTTTCATCTGCCAAGTAAAGTGTTTCCCCACAGTACATATGTTACAGGCTGAGACAAAGATCCCCTGGCAAGCTTAGCTAGAGCCAGGAAATCTCCACTCAGAGGTCTGAAATCCGAGCTGGGACTCAGATTCGCTGTGCAAGGAGTAGAGGTTCTAGTCTATTAACCAAAGCAGATGTACAAGAATCATTCTGCCAGCTGCATCTGTCACTCTTTTTTCCATGTTAAATTGACTTTTCCTGTTAGTCATCTGAGCCTTTATCACAGAGGGCAAGAGCCAGCAAGCATGGATGTCGATCTTCCCTAGCTCCCAGTTCCAGAATCCTTTGGCCTTGTCAGAGTCCTCATGAGCCCTCCACAACTGATCACTTGATATCCTCTATGCTGCAGGGAGCATTACACAGTTCCCAGCCGTCTGCCCAGAGAGAACTGGACAGGATGCTCTTCAGAGCAAAGTAAAGTATTTACTGTCATCCTGGGGCTTCAGCTTCCCACTCCCTGCACTGCACTGTCATCCTGCAGTGGGCCAAGGAGTGAGGGTCTGCAATCAGAAATCAAATTCAACTAGAGCTGGACTTAGGCAAAGCAAGTGCCCATTTCAGGCCCAAGACCTACAGCAGATGCTCCACAAAACAAATGTAGGTTGTCCCCATCTGCTGCTTTGGGAGGAAAATCACTGCCACCGGTATCAGTCTGCCCCACCCCACAGAGTGGGAGAAATTCCCTCCTAAACTCCTTCCTAGCAATGGGTCTGCAGGGGCACTCGTTGTCCCCATGGAAGAAAACTGCTACCAACCTCCCTCTCCCCAGCAAAACTGGAAAGAGAGACTTTTGGGAGCTCCACAGTCAGGCCTCTCATTTATTGAGGCCTGCAGTAGCTTGGGGCCCTGCCAATCCTCAAGTGAGCCCTGACCTTAAGGATCCAGTGTGACGCTGTATGGAATATGAGTGACCATTTATAATATTACTGATACCAGTATTATAAATTTGCAATGAATCTTATTTAAGCTATACCATGTAAGATGTCAGTGGAAAAGTTACCATTGGCTAAATATGATAATCATGTTTATATGTATGTATCATCTTTGAATTGTGAGTTTTAAATATGTGTGGTATATTTGTATATGAAACCTGTGCTGTGTTTCGAACACCCCCAGAAAGATTGTCATCAGCACCATCCAGCCTGCTAGATGGCCTGTCAAAGGCAATCAGCTGCACAATGAACCCACTGAGAGAAGGCAGAGGTTACACCTATGAGTCAGCAGGAAATGTAGGGACATTCTTGTGGACAGGGGATTCTAAGGCTTTTCCATGCCATGTGTTGTAGGTTTGTGTCTGGGACAAAGGAAGTACAAGCCACATAGCAAAGGATAGAAAAAGGCAGCTGCATCTTCTCCATTTTGTCTTCAATCCTGCTTCTTATCTCTGGAGCAACTTCTCTACAAACTGAAGCATGGAACAAAGGACTGACAGACCCATCCAAGCTGTGGATGTGGTCTGGAGGGACTCTACAAGGCAGCATGGGCGTGGATATAATAGGCCAGGGGAGGTTCTGCTTCCCCTGGCACTGCCGTGGCCACCGGACCCCCAGTTGCAGGTTTTGGCGGCAAAGGTTTTGCTTTATTATGCCCCATGCAGGTTCTGGGGTGGCGGAGGAGGCACATACCGCCTCCTCAGTCGCCCCAGAACCTGCATGGGGCATATCAAAAGTGTCTTCTAACAGATGCTTTTCCCCTGGACGGTGGGTGGGTTAGATCCGGGGAGGGGAGGCACGACGCGGTTGTGGCCAGCCCCGGGTTCCTCCAGGCGGGAGGAGGCTTGGCTCGGGGCTTCGGCCAGCCTGACCGGAGCTTCTCTGGGCGGGGGGGCGGTTGGGGGAAGGCTTGGGGCTTCGGCCGGCCTGGGATGCAGCCGGGGGTGGGAGGGGCTCTCTGGGCGGGGGGGGAGGTTGGGGGTCCAGCTGCGGGGAGGATGGGGGAGCAGGGGGTCTCGGGGCTCTGGCAGTGGGGATGGCGTGGGTGGAAGGGGCGGAGCCGGGGGCTAGCCTCCCCAGAGGGGGGCTCCACTCACCGCCCATGCAAGCCAGCAAACTCACCAATGCTGCTAAGAACCTGACATATGGACTCTGAAGTCATATGTATGTATCTGACTGTTTTGACCATTTAACAACTCTCATCTTGTTCTTTTCTTTTCTAATAAAGCCTTTAGTTTTTAAATACTAAAAGATTGGCTGGCAGCGTGATATTTTGAGTAAGATCCAAACTAATATTGATCTGGTAATATAGCTGGCCCTTTGCAGATCAGAAGAATATTTTATATAGTGAGCAGAGTTATAAATAACTTCTAACTGTACTGGACCTAGGTGCTGATTGGGAGCCAGAGAACTGGAATGCAATAAAGGGGGCTGCGTGGTTTCTTTTTTCAGCTTCTTGATAACCAGTCAGGGGGACCAGGAGCACATTTTGTGACTGGTTGGTAAATCTAACTACAGTATTAAGCTTTTGGGAGAATCTGCTCTCCTTTTTGGAGCCTGCCCTGATCAGTGAGGGCTACCCTAGGCACCATGGGCACCATCCTGTACAACAGGTCAGAGCAGAGTGCTATGGAACTGGGTGTGAGCTGACCGAGCATGTCTGTAATGTCTTGTTTGACTTGATTTTACAGCAGTTTTTCCAATAACTAACTCCTACTTACATCCATCGTGCCTTCCTACTTCCTCCTCCTCACGATACTCCAGTCCAGGAGTCCTACAAGCCCCATCTAATTAACTAATCAAAATACCAAAGGAACACTAACTCCTAGGCCAGGTGTACACTGCAGCTTAAAAGGCAGCTTACATCAACCTATCTCTGTAAGTGTCTACACTACAGGGTTGCTCCCACCAAAGTAAGTCCCCCACTACACTGATGTAATAACTCAACGTCCATGAGAGGCATAGCGCTTAGGTCCGTGTAGTTAGATTGGCACAGTTTCTGTGTAGACATTGCATTACTTACATCGCCTGTCAGCACCAGCTGGGAGCCCGACTACCAGGCACTGAGAGCCTGAGCTGTTAGCTCCAGGTAGCTGAGCTCCCAGCTGGGAGCTCTGCGCAGAGCTGACAGCCTGGGCTGTCAGCCCCCCGCACCATCCCACTTAAGTTGGTGGAAGTGCTCCTGGTGAGGACAGCACAGTAGTGTGGACATGAAAAAACGCAGTAGTTACTGCGGTGGCTGTAAGCCAACCTAACATAGGTCAACTTATTTGTGTAGTGTAGGCCAGGCCCTAGTCTTCTAACTGCATGGAATAGCCACACAACCCTGGGCTTAAGTTTTGTTTTTAAAATGACTCCCATCCTTCTCTCTTAAGAGTGATATTTCCTCTGTATCATCCCTCCTGCTGTTCTTTGCACCAGCGAAGGTACACCCCAGAGCTGGTTTCATGCCCTTTTTCCAACACTGATGTCTCCTCTCTGCTAATATGCTGTATTGTGTGTCAGGACATCTTCCTCCAAATGACACTGCATACTTCCCTGTGGCAGCAGCAGGGGCAGTGACGTTGTTAAATGAATGTGCATCCAGAAAACATTGGAATGGCAGGCCTGATGCCTCCAAGGTGTCCTTCCTTTTAGACTCAATGTGTAATAAATAATAATACTACTTCATACTTTTATAACTAATTTCATCTCAAGATATTAAATTGCTTTTCACAGCTAGGTAAGGGTCATATTAAGCTAATTTTACAGATGGGGAAACTGAGACCCAGAGACGTTAATTGATTTACTCAAGATTCCACCGTGTCAGTGAGTGAGATATGAATAGGACCTGGCTCCTCCCAACACAAGGCTGTACCGACTCTAGGCCTTGGTGGGTTCCCAACACACAAAGACACAACTAGTAGTAAATTATTTGCTAGGACTGGCAGGAAGGGATCAACTGCTAGGGTGACCTACTTGTAGTTATAGAAAGTACACCGTAATTCCTTGCTAGGCCCTTGGGGACAGTCCAGTAGAAGGAAACAGAGCTATTCCTGTCCCGTGTCTTCAAATACATACCTCTCTGGGAAATGGACTTGGGTTTGGCTCTGTCTCTGTGTCCTGGGAGTTGCCTGGTGGGAGTATAACTGCATTAGCCGTTCATTTGTTTTGCTTTACTGCTTTTGCACCTATATGAGCAGACTACAGGACATCCCATATTCTGCACCAATGTCCCTATGCGAAACTCCTCCCACGAACATGTTCACTGTGGCCCTCATCCCTGGCATATAGTTCTCTTCAGGCTCCCTGTGCTGGGGACCTGTTCCCAAGGTATAATTGGATCCACTCCTACTTGCATTTAAATCAATGAAAAAGCCCTACTGAATTCAGTGGTGCAGGAGTAGATCTACAGGTCAAAATTTCCAATCCTTGGTGCCTAGGTTAAGCTCCTAAATTAGGAACCAAAACAGAAGTAGCCTTATTTTTCTTAAATGCTGAGTAATCCCAGCTCCCATTAAAGTCAAAGGGAACTGTTCTCAAAGCTACTCAGTAGCTTTGAAGGTCAGGACACTGCTGTTCAGGTGCCCAGTTACGGATTTCGGAGTCTAACTTGGGTACTCGGGTTTGGAAACTCTGGACATAGCTCTTAAGCAGAGGACTTGTCTTCTCGAGGGCTAAACGGCTTTTCCCAGTTCCTGCTTTTTACTGCTATTGCCCCTGCGAGGAGCCCCGGGACCGGTTCCTGCCCGGGGACCCCGGCGGGTTCCCTTTGCCGGCGGTTTGTCCCGCTACATAGTGCTGTCTCCCCCCGCCCCGCCTCTGTAGCTTCTTCCTTCCCTGCCGGGCTACCCGGGGGCAGGAGCTGCTCGCAGCCCTGCGGCCTCCCCGCCCCATCTCGGGGCTGCTGCTCTGCTTCCCCCGGCAGCGCCAGCTCCGCGGGAGGTTACAGCGCTCTCCGGCTGCCCTGGGGCAGCTCGCAGCGACCCCCTATGGACACGGGCCCTGGGCGGCGGGTGCCAGGGGCCCGGCCGCCTTTGGAGCCGCGCCGCCGAAAGGTGCCCGAGCCGCGGCCCCGCCCCGAGCCGCTCCTCTGCCCCCCGGTGCTGGGGGTGCAGATGTGTGAGCGGCGGGCGGGGGCCACGTCTCCACTGGCCCAAGCGCTGCCGAGTCTCTCCCGCCATTGGGCCAATAAGAGCCCTTGCCTCAGCGCCCGCCCCATGGCCCGGGCCCTGCGGGGACACCGAGTCGGTCACACACGCGGCGCAGGCGACCCCCGGTGTCCGGGCAAACGCCAGCCTGCGCAAGTCCCCCGCACGCCGGGCTGCGGCGCCCCGCCCCGCCCCGCCAGTAGGGGCTGCCCTCGCTGAGCCTCCCTCTCTATGGCTCATTTCTGCTGCAGGACCTGCCTGCGGCTGCTCTCTACGCTCGTGTCTGCTCTATGGGTCTGTAGAGCCACGCTGTGACGGGCGAGGCCCCCTCTGGGGCTGCACAAATAGCTGCCTGTTCACAAATGACCATTGGATTGCACGAGGCCTGGCTCCGTTAACACCCTTTAACTCATTTCATTTATCGACATTTGCACTTTCTGCTGCGGGGCTTTCCGTGCCTGTGAAATGTCATTCACACCACGAAGGGCTGAACCCTGCGCCGGGCTCGGCGCAGGCAGCCTCGCCTCCTTCGAGAGCAACCGCGGGGATCAGAGGCAATAGTGTTGCCCTCACTAAAAATGGCCGCCACTCCCATTATTTACAATAACAGTGAAGCCAGATTACGCCGAGGTAAAGAGAAGCCATTCCCCTGCCCCTAGTAAACATGGCCGCCGCCGGGTCCCTTTGTTTAAACAACGGGGTTTGAGACCTGGCTGCCCAGCGCGGAGATGGCCGCCCCCTGCGCGGTGTGGTTTGGGACTCAGGCAAGAATCTCTCCCAGCGCCGCGGGTCGGACTCCCTCGCCCCGGCGTGTGTCACGCGGTGCCGGGGGGTGAAGGCCCGGCTGGCTCCGTCCGTGCCCCAGCTCCAGCCCCGCCCGCACTGCGCCCCCCACCCAACCTCTCCTTGCCCCCCCAGCACTATCCCCTCCTGCACTGTGCGCCCCCCACCCAACACCCCCTTACCCCCAGCTCCACCCCTGCCTGCACTGCGCCCCCTGACCCCAACACCCTTTTCTCCCCAGCTCCACCCGCACCCATGCTGCGCTCTCTGCCCCCAACACCCTCGTCCCCCACAGCACTATCCCCACCCGCACTGTACTTCCCGCCTCCAACACCCCCTTACCCCCAGCTCCACCCCTGCCCGCACTGACAGGGTGCCCCGCCTCCAATACCTCCTTGCCCCCCAGCTCCAAACTGAAGGAGTGCCCCCCCTCCCCCGGCTCGGTGCTGACTGTGTGTTTCCTCTGGCAGGAGGAGAGAGCCGTTTGCCCCTATGATGCCAATCACCAGATGCCCAGAGCCTCCTTGGCTAAGCACATAGTGGCCTGCCGGCTGAGGAGGCTGGAGTACTCCAGAGAGGAGCAGGTAGCCACTTTCAGCTCTGGGCGGACTGGTTGGTTTTTTCCAGGGGCAGGAATCCCTTGGTCAGGATCTGTTGAGAGGAAATAGTTTGGCAGTCTTAAGAGATCTGGATTGGTTCAGACAAATCTGCTGTTTATACTCTAGGCCCAGAGAAATTGTATAAAGGAAGGCCCTGATTTTGCAGGTGGATCCTTGCAGGTGGCCTGTGCACCTGCACAAGTCCAGTGAGAGACTGTCTGGGTGTGAAGGCCCAGTTGGGTTTGTCAGACTACAGAATTGGGGAGCCCTGGCGGTTCTGGGTGGGGATGCTTGAATCTTAGCTATAAACTCCAGAATGGTATAATTAATGTCTTTTGGTTTGTAGGCTGAAATGTATGACTCTGCATTTTACTACAAGAAAGCAAAGATACCCACCATTACTATGGGTAAGTATGAATTTGGTAATGGTTGTATAGTGGAATGCAGACACTTCAGGTGACAATGTTACCTCAGGTTTCAGAGTAGCAGCCGTGTTAGTCTGTATCCGCAAAAAGAACAGGAGTACTTGTGGCACCTTAGAGACTAACAAATTTATTTGAGCATAAGCTTTCGTGGGCTACAGCATCCGAAGAAGTGGGCTGTAGCCCACGAAAGCTTATGCTCAAATAAATTTGTTAGTCTCTAAGGTGCCACAAGCACTCCTGTTCTTTATGATATTACCTCAGTTGCTCCAGTGTAAGAGAAACTTCATTATTCTCACCATCTAGATGATTTTAAAATAAATTTGGCTTGTGGCACTTTACCTTAATTCTGCAAAGCTGAGCAGCACACCTTTTTTCCTTACCTGATGCTAGTCAGAGGGTGTTTTTCCTTCTCATTTTCAAAGTTTGAAGAGGATATTATAATTTAATTCCCACTTATTTATCAGCATATTTGTGGCAGATTGTTGTTGTTTTTTCTATATCTCTAACACAGCTTGCAAGTTCCCTTTGCTTTGTTACTTTCTTGTTTGTGCAGCGGACTCAGCTGTGATGTGAGTAGATCACATGTATATGTCATCTCCCACCTCAGCAGTTTGACCCAGTTCTAAGAATAGCGTTTAGCTGCTGCAGTAGAGCTTCTGAAGGGAGACCTGTTTTCACTGCAGTTCTACATAAACTAGTGGAAATATTAGTGTGGGATGGTTCTTGGTTGGGTGAGGGAGGAGTCTCTTTAATGTCTCTGCATTACTGTACTTGCTTCCAAATAAATCTTGCTCTGGAATCTAGAGGTTATTTCCCCCAAGATTATAAGGCCCTTTTAAGGCAGATGAAAATGTGACCTTCAGTTACTTGTCCCTCTTTAAATGGCAGAGTTACAGTTAACAGATGTTTATATAACAAGTGTTTGAAAAATCTGCACAGCAGAGTAATAATAATAATATTAAATAATAAAGCAAGACACACAGTGTGAGTCTGTGTCCTGAGGAGTTTAGAACCTGAAAAACAGACACAGAGGAGACAGGATACACTAGCAGGCAAGGCCGGCTCCAGGCACCAGGGAAGGAAGCAGGTGCCTCTGGCGGCCAATCGAAAGGGGCTGCACGTCTGTCCATTGTTGGGGCGGCATGTCCGGGTCGTCGTCGTCGTTGGCACTTTGGCGGAAGCCCAATCAGTCCGCTTCAGTCTTCTGCGGCAATTCGGCGGCAGGTCCTTCGCTCCCTGTCTTCCTTGGCGGCATTTTGGCGGTAGCTCAATCGTTTTCTTCCCTTTTTTTTTTTTTTTTTTTACCTCGCCGCTTGGGGCGGCAAAAAAGCTGGAGCCGGCCCTGCTAGCAGGACCAGAGGAGTAACTTGATATCATTTATATGTAATTGTAGAATAAATATAAATCTTATTAACTGGTTGTGGTTTGGTTTTCTGGACTAAATAACGTGGAATGGATGTAAGAACAAACCTTTAAAAAGCCAGAATATATTTGGTTAAAAATTTTCCATTACAGTCAAAGAATTCCTGAGTGTCTGATGGCCTTTTGCTGAACATCATTAATTCAGGATGAGGAATATTATTCTCTGTACAATAACCACTGCCTACCTGTCCATTAAACCTCGCCAGCTAAGAGCACAGATCTAGCACATACATCAGGGTGGACTTGTACAAAGGTGCAGGAGCTTTGTAAAATTCTCTTTTCCTTTTTTTCAGATAAGGATCTACAATTTCAGATTATTAAACAAGCTAAAGATTTGAGTGCTAAAGAAGGTGGAGGCTCCGGTGAAGGTAAGCGGAGTACACAGATTAAGCCAGGGGTTCTCCAGATTTTCTGTAGTGTGGGTCATCTCTCCTCCCATTCGTGATCACTCAAGCCACCTCTTTCCTAGTCTCCCTTGATCTCATTTGTGGGTTCACTGTCATACAATATTCATTTGCTCCCTTACTTCCTCTGGTCCCCACAGCTGTGTTCTCCTCCCTCACCTGGGATCTGGGGAGGGTTCAGGTCCTCCATGTTCAACTCAAGAGCTATCTTCAGGACTGGAAATCTAGCCCTGCAAAGCTCACGATGTTCTTTAATGCCAGTCCCACAATCCCACTATTTAAAATCTTCCCCCTACTGACCCCCTCTGGCCCAGCTCTCTGAGCTGCCCCCTCTTTTGCCTTCCACAGCCCAGAACCCCCTCAGACCGAACCCCACTCCCACTGCTGGGAATACTTTTCCTGGACAAGAAACCTTCCTTTTTGTTTTCACTTCCTCCTCTGAATCCCCAAACTAACATTTGTTTTATTGGGCATGTGATATGTAGCTGTCTTTCATTGCCCCATGATACATGAACCTTCAATTTCCGTTTTTACAATGGATTATTGCAAACTTTCCTAAGAGGAGTTAGATTTCAAAAGGGCTAACTTTAATAAATTAAGGCGACTAGTTAGGGAAGTGGATTGGACTAACATATTTATGGATCTAAAGGCAGAAGGCGCCTGGGATTATTTCAAGTTAAAGTTACAGGAGCTCTCGGAGGCCTGTATCCCGAGAAAAGGAAAACGGTTCGTAGGCACGAGATTTAGACCAAGCTGGATGAGCGAGCGTCTCAGAGGGGTGATTAAGAAAAAACAAAGCGTACAAAGAGGGGAGGGATCGACAAAGAAACCTACCTTATTGAGGTCAGAGCATGTAGAGATGGAGTGAGAAAGGCCAAAAGCCGTGTAGAGTTGGACCTTGCGAGGGGAATTAAAACCAATAGCAAGAGGTTTTATAGCCATATAAATAGGAAGAAAACAAAGAAAGAAGAAGTGGGACCGCTGAAGACTGTAGATGGAGTGGAGATTAAGGATAATCTAGGCATGGCACAATATCTAAATGAATATTTTGCATCGGTCTTTGAGGCTAATGAAGGGCTTAGGAATAGAGGCAGCGTGACAGAGGGGAATAAAGGAGGGGGGTTGACATTACCGTATCCGAGGTAGAAGCCAAACTCGAACAGCTTAACGGGACTAAATCGGGCGGACCGGATGATCTTCATCCGAGAATATTAAAGGAACTGGCGCGAGAAATTGCAAGCCCCTTAGCGATAATTTTTAATGAATCTGTAAACTCGGGGGTGGTACCGTTGGACTGGAGAATAGCTAATGTGGTTCCTATTTTCAAGAAGGGGAAAAAAAGGGACCCGGGTAACTACAGGCCTGTTAGTTTAACATCTGTAATATGCAAGGTCTTGGAAAAAATTTTGAAGGAGAAAGTAGTTAAGGACCTTGAGGTCAATGGCAATTGGGACAAATTACAACATGGTTTTACGAAAGGCAGATCGTGCCAAACCAACCTGATCTCCTTCTTTGAGAAAGTAACAGATTTTTTAGATAAAGTAAATGCGGTGGATCTAATATACCTCGATTTCAGTAAAGCGTTTGATACGGTACCTCATGAGGAATTATTGGTTAAATTAGAAAAGATGGGGATCGATATGAAAATCCAGAGGTGGATAAAGCACTGGTTAAAGGGGAGACTGCAGCGGGTCGTACTGAAAGGTGAACTGTCAGGTTGGAGGGAGGTGACCAGTGGAGTTCCTCAAGGTTCGGTTTTGGGTCCGATTTTATTTAATCTATTTATTACTGACCTCGGAACCGAATGTAGAAGTGGGCTGATAAAGTTTGCGGATGACACAAAGTTGGGAGGTACTGCCAATTCGGAGAAAGATCGGGATATCCTGCAGGGAGACTTGGATGACCTTGTAAACTGGAGTAATAGTAATAGGATGAAATTTAATAGT
Organism: Emys orbicularis; assembly: GCF_028017835.1. Taxonomy (NCBI): domain Eukaryota; kingdom Metazoa; phylum Chordata; order Testudines; family Emydidae; genus Emys; species Emys orbicularis. Next base: position 162,481,580 of record NC_088684.1, read on the forward strand.
GAGAAGTGTAAGGTGATGCACTTAGGGATGACTAACAAGAATTTTAGTTATAAGCTGGGGACGCATCGGTTGGAAGTAACAGAGGAGGAGAAGGACCTCGGAGTCCTGGTTGATCGCAGGATGACTATGAGTTGGCAATGTGACGTGGCCGTGAAAAAAGCTAATGCGGTCTTGGGATGCATTAGGCGAGGTATTTCTAGTAGGGATAAGGAGGTGCTGCTTCCGTTATACAAGGCACTGGTGAGACCTCATTTGGAGTACTGTGTGCAGTTCTGGTCTCCCATGTTTAAAAAGGATGAACTCAAACTGGAACGGGTGCAGAGAAGGGCCACTAGGATGATCCGAGGAATGGAAAACCTGTCGTACGAAAGGAGACTCGAGGAGCTTGGTTTGTTTACCCTAACCAAAAGAAGGCTGAGAGGGGATATGATTGCTCTCTTTAAATATATCAGAGGGATAAATACCAGGGAGGGAGAGGAATTATTTCAGCTCAGTACTAATGTGGACACGAGAACAAATGGATATAAACTGGCCGTCGGGAAGTTTAGGCTTGAAATTAGACGACGGTTTCTAACCGTCAGAGGGGTGAAGTTCTGGAACAGCCTTCCGAGGGAAACGGTGGGGGCGAAAGACCTCTCTGGCTTTAAGATTAAGCTTGATAAGTTTATGGAGGGGATGGTTTGATGGGATAACGTGATTTTAGTCAATAGGTCAATAACGTGCCATCGCAGGTAATTAGTATCAATGGTCAATGCGGGTCTGGCTGGAGAATCTTGCCCACATGCTCGGGGTTCTGCTGATCGCCATATTTGGGGTCGGGAAGGAATTTTCCTCCAGGGTAGATTGGCAAAGGCCCTGGAGGTTTTTCGCCTTCCTCCGCAGCATGGGGCAGGGGTCGCTTGCTGGAGGATTCTCTGCGACTTGAAGTCTTCAAATCATGATTTGGGGACTTCAACAGCTGAGTCAAGGGAGAGAATTATTCCAGGAGTGGGTGGGTCAGCTTTTGTGGCCTGCATCATGCGGGAGGTCAGACTAGATGATCATAATGGTCCCTTCTGACCTTAAAGTCTATGAGTCTATGAGAGTGATTTAGTCAGAGGGGCCTGCTCCCCCTTAGATAGGATGGACATTGTGTCCACCCATACATTTAAGTCCTTACATCCTGTTTTTCACTGATCAGCAGAGAACACATAAAACAGCCTGGAGCCCAGGAAAGGACAGAAATAGATTTCTCAAGAGAATGAAAGATGAAATCAAGACAGACTCTTGACAGACTGTGCTTGCTTGTACAGATGGCAGTAGAGCTATAGTGTGCGCTGTGGGAATGATTGTGGCACCTGGATAAAACTGCATTAAGCTAACTTTGTCATTTTAAAATACATACATGTGCACAAATTAAGGTTGCCAACCCTCCAGGATTGTCCTGGAGTCTCAAGGAATTAAAGATTAATTTTTAATTAAAAGATTGTCACGTGATGAAACCTCCAGGAATACATCCAACCAAAATTGGCAGCCCTAGTGTATATAGGGGGAAAAGTGTATGCTCATTCTTCCTTTCTGACAGGCTAACTCAGCAGCTGAATACAGCAGCACTGACTGGCAGACTTTTCTGCTCTGTTTTTTTTCTCTAGTATAGAAATGGAAACCCGTAGAATGGGCTCTTTGGAAAGGGGGAACCTGGAAATTTTCATAGTATTGATGGCATATTTGGAAGATGTGAGGTTTTTTTCCCCATGATTTAACAAAGCTGTAGTAATTTTAATTTCAAATCTTAATCTAACCTGAATGTACTGGACATCTTTAAAAGAAACTAAACGAACACCAAAACATGTACCATATGCTATATTGCAAAAATACATCTATGGGCCACTAGGTGTCGCAGTTATAGCTCACCATCCTATTTTAACGTGCTCTTGTGCTTTTTAGAAGCGATCTGAAGAAAGAACCAAAGTTGTCCAAACTGTCCACATTCACCTAATAAAACCTGATAATAAATTAAGAAGTTACTTAGTAAACACTTATTCTTTTCTCTAAAACTCTCCACTAACGCAAAGTTGTAGTCCAGGTTTTTAATACACAGTCATCAAGAAATGTGAAGTTTTATGGTGCATAATTGTCAAATTAAGGTTGCTGTAGGAACCAGAAGATTGAATTTTCTGCATTTTAAAACCTCAGACATAATATCTGTTAACACAAATTTTGCCTTCAGTTTCCTTGGCTTGTTTAAAAGAGGGTGATAGCTGAGCAGACCTTCAGGTAAACACAGCTACTTTTATTTGAATAGGTGGAATTCCCAGTAAGTTGTTACAAATGTAACAGAAAATAGGGCATATTTCACGGGTTCTCAATCTGCGTCACATCTGGATCAGCACATCTGAACAGAGAGAGTTCTAGCTTTTCTCTTCGTCCAGTGTAGTCATTGCTGTGATATGACCCCATCGTGAATGAAAAGGACCTAGCTGATCTTTCTGCTCTTGAAATATTTTTAAATAAAAATATCCTTGATTCTTCTTTCATGAGCAGGGAGGAGACTGAAGGGGAATTAGGGAGATGAATGTTCTCCTTACTTAGGCTTTGTCTCCATTTACAGTGTGTGTTTTGTACATACACTGCACGCCCACCTAGCACAGGTATAAATAGCAGTGTAGATGGTGAGGCACTGCTTGGGCAAGTAGAGTAAAGACACACTTGAACTTTAGGGTATATACTCTATTCACTCTTGATATGAACGAGCAGTGCCTCTCACATATACACGGCTATTTTTAGCAGTGTAGTGTTCCACTGCCGGAGTCTTTCTCCAGTGCAAGGACAGGCTGTAGCAGTGGGGAGGCAGTGGAGAAAGACTCCAGCATCATCCCACTGCTGGAGCCTTTTCCTGCTGCAAGGAAAGGCTCTGGCATCGCTGTTGGAACCTTTTTCCATTGCTTCTCCCCTGCCAGAGCCTTTTGTTGCCGTGTGTCGCTAACCACCACAGTGTGAATGCAGCCTGTATTTCAGTGCAGCATGTAGATACACGTAACCTACATGCCCCTGACAGCGTAGACAAGGCCTAAAAGATATACAGTATTCTTTCTGCAAGTGATAGCCTTTCATAAGTACTGTACCATATTCTGTTGTTTCAAGAAATTCACTTTGCAATGCTACAGTGTGTTGGAGAGAGTGTGACTGAGGGTTTGACTATTCTGTTTGAAGGAAATAAAATCTTTGCCATAAAACAGGGAGAGTGACTACAGCTTTAATAAATTGGGGAAGCAGGTTTTTTTTAGCCAGCAGGTAACGAATACATCTTGGTAACTGTATAGCTAGTGAGTAAGTATAGACTAATAACTGGGAGGAGACTGGCAACTCTGTTTTGCCAATTGTAAATGCTTTTGTTGCACATTACTTCTCTTCAGGGTTTTTAAACCGACTAGCAATGTGAGCGGATAGAAGGTAGCCTATTCTGAATCATCTTTGAAAGCATTCAGAGCAGACAATTGAGCATTATCTATTTGTTTAAACAGAGGCTTTCATTCCAATTATTGCCAATAGAATGTTGGCTGTTAACTAGTTTGCAGTTGAAATTTGGAAACAAATTTAAAAATAAATATGTACTTGTCAAGGCTGTATCCCTACTTTGAACTTTAGGGTACAAATGTAGGGGCCTGCATGAAAACTTCTAAGCTTATCTACCAGCTTAGCTCTGGTCCGCTGCCACCATCTTAAGAATTCCCTCCCTGGGAAGCCTTGAGAAACCTTTCACCAATTCCCTGGTGAATACAGATCCAAACTCCTTGGATTTTAAACAAGGAGAAATTGACCCTTCCCCCCTCCTTCCTTTCACCAACTCCTGGTGAATACAAATCCAAACCCCCTTTGGATCTTAAAACAAGGAGAAATCAATCAGGTTTTTAAAAAGAAGGCTTTTAATTAAAGCAAAAGGTAAAAATCATCTCTGTAAAATCAGTATGGAAAATAACTTTACAGGGTAATCAAACTTAAAGAGCTCAGAGGAATCCCCTCTGTCTTAGGTTCAAAGTATAGCAAACAAGATAAGCACTCTGGTAAAAGGTACATTTACAAGTTGAGAAAACAAAGTAAATCTAAGACGCCTTGCCTGGCTTTTACTTACAATTTTGAAATAAGAGAGACTTGTTTAGAAAGATGGGGAGAACCTGGATTGATGTCTGGTCCCTCTCAGACCCAAGAGCGAACAACCCCTTAAACAAAGGGGACACACAAAAGCCTTTCCCCCCCCAAGATTTGAAAGTATCTTGTCCCCTTATTGGTCCTCTGGGTCAGGTGTCAGCCAGGTTACCCGAGCTTCTTAACCCTTTACAGGTAAAAGGATTTGGAGTCTCTGGCTAGGAGGGATCTCAGCACTGTACACAGGAGAGCTGTCACCCTTCCCTTTATAGTTATGACAGTACTATTGGACCCGTACAAAAACATTCTTTTGCAGGCTAGTGGGCTGTCACTAATAACAATACAGGAAATCGTATTGTGGACTAGATAGTTTTTGTGGGCGTTCTCTCCCTTTCCCCCCAAATAGCCCTCATAGTCCCTGCAGGAGACACCAAAACTCCTGGCTCCCCAGGTGCTGAGGAAAGTTAACGAAATAGAAGTGTTGGGGCCATTTGGTGACAGTCTGTTACAGAGTCATCATTTCATGAAGCAGATTTCAGTGGTTTCCTAAAATTAGGCCAACTAAAGCACTTTTTAAGCTATCAGAATCCAGTAAAGCTAAAGAAGTCTGTCTTGCACAAGTGAAAAGTATGTAAATAGTGTCCAAGTTCCTAGTGCCAGTACACTTGCTCCTCCCCACAAGTTTCTTTGTGTAGCAGTATTGCCATTTTATAGAATTAATAATGTCCATTTGTTCACAAGCTTTAGGTGCCTATTCTTCACTGCCTGTTGAAGTTCCCCAAAACCACAAACGCTTCATCTGTGACCTGACTCAAGCTGATCGTCTTGCAATCTATGATTATGTCCTGGAAGAGACGAAGAAACAGAGGTCCAGATCCCAGGCCACTGAAAACGACAGTGATCTCTTTGTAGATTTGGCTGCTAAAGTCACCCAAGGTTTGAGAAACATTCAAATTCTTGAGTTTTACAACTTAAAATGGCAGTGTTTGTCATTTTCAAATGTTGTCACGTTTCTACAGTTAGAGGGATTTGGTTGAACATCTATTCAGGTTTGAATTAATAACATGTAAACCAAATTGTGGATTCTAGGAAAAGGGCAAAAATTATGCAAACTAGCCCGGAAAAGAGCTGGCAAATACTCTTTTTGTATTATAGTTCTTTTAAAAAAAAAAAAAAAAAAAAAAAAAAAAAAAAAAAGGTACAATTCAGGACACAGGTAAGATACCTTCAGATCCTGTAATGTGGTGGTCTTTGTGTAGTTGCCTATTATATCTTTCTCCTTTCCACCTTCAATTCTGCCAGCTTCCTGTCCAAACAGCTCTTCTGCACTTCTCTCATTGTATCTGTTGCCTGCATCTCAGCAGGAGGAGGGATCCTTCATTTTTTCTGCAACAGGCCTGCACTTCTTTGGCTCACAACTGAATGTGAAATTTTGCAAGATTTCTGCTGTGAAAGCTGATAAGAGATAAAAGCAGCATGGAACAGTAACAATAGAAATGTGATAAGAGACACACGATAGTCTTTTGGCACAAAGAAAATTCTGGAGAAATATATAAACTAGTGAGACAGATCAGGACTCCTCCAATTACTATATTCTGTAAAACAAAAAATATACATGCAGGGAAAAAATGCCTTATTTCTGGAGCCCGATCCTGCAAAAGGATCTGCATGGCCATAGACATTTACATTTGCTGGATCGATCCCTCTGTTTGCCAGACTTCCGCAGTTCAATAATATGGGTTTTGAAAATGTGACTTGTAAATTAGTATTTAGGACAGTTGTTGTTAAATAACTTATTTCAAGTCACTACGTTGGTCTTATTGCAGTGTCTCAGAGTTCATGTAATAATCTTGTATGGTGGCTTGAATGCCTTTTATTTTGGTTGTTGATTTTGGTCTTTACTGTGTAAGCAGATCTCTTCCAGCTTTCTCTCCAACTTCCCTAGACACTGTTTGATGCTGTAAATAAATACCAGAGAAACATCTGTTAAAAGAACTTGACACAAACTTACCTTTAGTCCTGTAAACAGCACCATTCTAAGACAGCCCTATTATGTATTCTCAAGTGCCGATGTATTGCCTCTGAAATTTTTTTTTTTAGTTTGTTTAACCACTTGTTTCACATTCAATTTTTTATTAGATGATGGTCAAAAAGGTCCAAAGTCTCATCTTGAAATCCTGGCAGAAATGCGGGACTATAAAAGACGGCGGCAGTCATACAGAGCTAAGAATGTTCATATAACAAAGAAATCTTACACTGAGGTGAGCATCAAATGTTTTTGTAGAGAATGCAAGACCTTGCAGGTATTAGAATGCTTAATCTTTTCACAGCATACACTCTCTAATGTGCTCCATTCAGATTAGTAAAAACAGTTTTAACTATGATGCCTAGGCAAAAAAATCTTAAAGAAACTTTTTGACCAAGTCTGAAGATGTGGGTTAGTAAATGTGTTAGCAATTTTATAAATCTCAAAAAGAAATGTTAATGGTTTAAAGTATTTTTCTCCTCTGGTTGGTTGTCGGTGTTTCCTGGTATCACTTTGTGGCTATCCTGTAGTTTGAGCTATGTCAATTTGAAAGTTGCATAAACTACTTAGAATGGCACTGCAGGGTTAAAAACCATATGTATTTAAAATGCATTTTTTCTTACTCCTATTACGAGACTGTTAAAAATGAAAGAACTTTAAAAATCTTGTGCCCATCATGTTATTTATTCTTTTTTCTTCATTCCTGAACAGTGAGGCTAAACTAGTCAATTTCAGTATCAGTTTCTTGTGCCTTAGCTATTTGGGGGTTGCAAAGACTTCAGAGAAATGTTTTCAGATGCAAACAGAAAACTTTTTTCACTGCAAGTTACTGAATCTATTTATCACAGCTACTTTTAATACTGAGTTTTGTACGTACAAATTCCAGCCACCTACATGTTGATAGTGTCCCTTTAAGGTGCATTTAGTAAAGTTACGTTGGAGTTTTTATTTCAGCAAATGTTTTTCCGTACAAATATCTGGTGCCTTTAAAAACAACACCTCAGACCTCATCTTTTGCCTGGTGTTTTCTAGTCTATTTTAGCTTCAAGTTTTCTTTTACTAATCTCTTCCCAGGTAATCAGAGATGTGATTGGTGTGCACATGGAAGAACTCAGCAGCCACTGGCAGGAGGAAGGTAAACCAGACAATGCAGAGACGTGTGAAGGAGGAAAATCTTCCATTTCAGCAAAATCTTCAGGAAGGTATTAACAAGAACCTCACAGCACTCACCAAAATGCTTTGTTTGTGCAGGGACGCTGGCAACCGTCAATCCATAGCGACCTATTACTGTATTCTAGTAGCACATAGAAGGCCCAGTTGAGAAAGAGACCCATTGTACTCCACAGTACAAATCCATACTAAGATAATCCTTGCCCTGAGGAGCGTATGGCTTACGTAGACAAGACAAAGGACGGAAGAAAACAAGTGTTATTCCCATTTTGCAGATGGGGAAAATGAAGTGCCTTTTTCCTAAGGCCACAAAGCAGTTTATGGCAGAGCCAGGACATGAACATAAACTCTCCTGAGTCCTAGTACAGCGCTGTAATCACAGGTCTCAGACTGTCACAGAGCAGCTAGGGAGAGAAGAACCTGTGAAAATGTGACTTTTAAAACACAAGAATTGGCGGGGAGATGCAGGACTGGAATAGTACCTTAAAAAAGGAGTTTAAAATAGTTTAAAAAACTGATTAGATGTCAAGTTGACAATGTCCCTTTAAGGTTCTCATAGTTACACTAGCAGTGCAACACAGCTATGTTCATGTATCTTTTGTATACTTAACACCAACAGTAATCCTTCACTTGGGTATTGAAAAAGAAAACAGGATAGACTTTATTACCTGTTTAACATGGAAGTGTGTCCGCGTCACTGTGTAATGCTTCCCATTTTTATTTCCTGACTTGGGTGGTTGAAATAGTAAACCAATAGGATCTATTTCAGCCTTTGCACCTAAAGAACTGGGGGAAGAAATTGCAGCCTGTCAAACGAGAGAAGCCAAAATCAGTGTCTTGTTTCCAAGTGTTTATTATCACAAACAAGAGAAGAAGAAGAAAATGATCCTACCAAATGGAATACAGTTCCTTTTCGTTGCCTACCAGAGGCAGACCGATGGAGATTAAAAGTATTCTAATAACTACAGTGTTTATGAAACTATTTATTAAACAAAACCAATAACTTTTTTTCTTCAGAAACGAAGAGAGACGGTCAGCATCAGTGGACTCTCGACAGTCTTGTGGAAGCTCTAAGGATGTCGATCGATCTAGACACAGGAGAGATCCCAGCAGAAGTCCAGACAAACAAAAAAGAAGTAGAGAAAGAGGCAAAGACAGGGATTCCAGGAGAAAAAGAGAGAGGCAAGTGTTACTCTAAGCAATTTGTTTGCCTGTACCAGTCAGTGATGATAGTCACCAGTGAAATGTAACGGTGCATCCGAGTTGAGTGCAGGAACGTAATACTCAATCCAAGTGGAAATGCAGGAGAATTCAGAGAGGCAGAATGTAATAACCCAGATCAGCCAAGCAAAACCCCTGTCCAAGCAGAATTTGCTGTGGGATCTTTAAAAAACTACAAGTGATCCAGTTTTCAGGGTTTAATCCAGGATCCAAAAGATGGCTCCTCCAGCAGTGACGTGCCCCTAACAATGCAGGAGCATTGGCTCAGATTTGACTCAAAGGGTCACCTAGTGCTCTCTGCTTGTGTTATATGGGCTGTATATTATGAATTAACCACACCTTGTATTACTGAGAGTTACTTAGTTGGTGTACATGAAGTGAATTTTAATACATACTTCTGAGGAGTTTGCATGGGGATCTACCAGTTAGATTGGTTGCCAGCTCTACCATTTGCTTCACTTACAGGTGTCTGATCTTTTTTTTTCTAAACGGAAAGCATTCCTAAGCTTCAGAACAACACTGCCCATAATGAATGACACCAACACCACTGAAGTAGAGAACTAAAAGTTTTTAGTACTAAAAGCAAAGAGATGATGATCCTGCAATGGGATCTACAAGTGCAGAGTCTCATGCCCATAGTGCAGAGTTGATGGAGTCCCATAGAATTCACTTGGATCTGGCACTGGTGCAAGTCCTTGAGCCAGCAGATCCCAGCTGAGGATCTGGTTCCAACTGTGATTTTAGGAGCTTATTCAAAACACTTTCCTGTCAGGCTCCTGGGCTCTCTTTGTGACCCTATATTAGTTTATAACAGAAATGGGAGAAATTGTATAGCACAATTCCTAGCAAGTGTGTATGAGCTCACAAAAACACAAATGCTTTGACCATATACTTTGGTGCATAGGATGGAGTGGCTGCTTGTCTCATAAAATGGCTTTATGCAGTTGTTTTTACAAGATACATTGTGCTCTGTCAGAGTGCAGGGTTGTGCAATGAGACTTGAATAAAGCTCACTGGAAATGAACCCTCAAAGGGAAGACAGTGACAAGATTTTGAAGGAAGTGCTTAGATTTAAAGGATATTTTCAGTCTTGAAAGACTTCGGGCTTCTCTAATGTTCAGACTTTCATCAGTGAAAGTTCAGTCAGCCACGCAGTTTTGGAGTTTTCTGTTAAATGCTGAGATCCTAACAAGACATTGGCTATAATGGCTTGTTTCTATTTCAGGGCTGAAGACAAATATCACAACCACAAAAGAAGAAAATAGAAAAGGGACTGTAAAGAAGATGTGTGTCAGCTGTTAGTTAAGGAAATAGACTTAAACTGGATCATTCAGAGCTGTGAATATCAGCAGCATGCTGATGGCGATAGCATTGTGAATTGAACATTGTACCCACAGCTGGGAGGCTGCCAATGATATCCTTCCCTCATCTTGACAACCTTACCATGGTCTTGTGTCTCAGATGGTTTTTATCTCTGCATTAGAAGGTGACGTATAGTTTGTTGTATTGCCTTTGACTGATTGATAAATATAATTTATTACATTGTCATTTTAAAATTCAGCCCAACTTGGTCTGGTGATTGAAGCAAAAGAGGAAGGGGCGAGGATTCAAATTTGTGCAGGTTTGCTGTGACTTTGGGAGGATACACTCTAGTCTTATGCATCAGTCACCCCACTGGAAACCTGGATAAAGTGCAGTGTGAAGGTGAGCCTGTAACAGGATGGTTAGTGCACTAGCCTCTGAAGACTTGGGTCCTAGGCTAAGTCACAAGAGAGTGTATTGACTATTCTCATCCTAGTCTCCATTCTTGCATACTGCAAAGCTGTCGTGTTCAGCGGGGTGGCAGGTTTGTAGAAATTTTGGTGGTGCCCAGAACCTGCCCCCCCCCCCCCAAACTCTGCCCCCACCTGCCTAAGGCTCTGGGAGGGAGTTTGGGTGGGGGGAGGAGGTCTGCGGTGCAGGCCCTGGACTGGGGCAGGGGATTGGGTGCAGGCTCTGGGAGGGAGTTTGGGTGGGGGAGGGGGTCTGGGGTGCAGGCTCTGGGATGGAGTTTGGGTGCTGGGTGCAGGCTACGGGCTGGGGGTGGGGTTGCAGGAGGGGGTGAGAGGTGCAGGCTCTGGGAGGGAGTTTGGGTGTAGGCTCTGGGTTGGGGCAAGGGGTGGGGGTGCAGGAGGGGGTGAGGGGTGCAGGCTCTGGGATGGAGTTTGGGTGTAGGCTGGGGCAAGGGGTGGGGGTGCAGGAGACGGTGAGGGGTGCAGGCTCTCAGAGAGAGTTTGGCTGCAGGCTCTGGGAGGGAGTGCGGAGGGCTGGGGTGCAGGCTTTGGGAGGGAGTTTGGAGTCAGGAGAGGTTGTGTGGGAAGAGAGTGGGAGTGCAGGCTCTGGAATGGAGTTTGGGTGCAGGCTCCGGGCTGGGGCAGGGGGTGGGTGTCCAGGAGGGGGGTGAGGAGTGCAGGCTCTGTGAGGGAGTTTGAGGGTTGGAGGGGGTGCAGGCTCTGGGAGGGAGTTTGGGGGCGGAAGGGGGAGGGGGTGCAGGCTCTGGGAGGGAATCTGGGGATGGGAGGGGGGTGCGAGCTCCGGGAGGGAGTTGGAAGTGAGAGGGGATGCAGGGGTGAGGGGTTTCGGGTGGGGCTGGGAATGAGGGGTTTGGCGTGTGGGAGGGGGTTCAGGGCTAGGGTAGAGGGTTGGGGTGAGGGCTTTGGGGTGGGGCTGGGGGGTTCATGCTGCAGGAGGGGGCTCAGGGCTGGGGCAGAGGGTTAGGGTGTGGGAGGATGAGGGCTCTGGCTGGGGCCAGGGATGAGGGGTTTGGGGTGTGGGAGGGGCTCAGGGCTAGGGCAGAGGCTAGGGGTGCGGGGGGGTGAGGCCTCTGTCTGGGGCTGTGGATGAGGGGTGCGGGGTGTTGGAGAGACTCAGAACTAGGGCGGTGGGGTGGGGTGAGGGCTCTGGGTGTGGCGGGGCTGGGGATGAGGAGTTTGGGATGCAGGCAGGCTGCCCTGGGGCTGGGGCCAGAGAGGACTCCCCCCAGCCCTCGCCCCCCAGGCAGCAGTGAGCTCTGGGGGAGGGGCCTCTCTTCCCCCCTCACCACACTCACCTCGCACCACTGTCACTGCACGTGCTCCTAGAGCCCCTCTCAGGTCCAGGAAGCCCCTTCGCCTCCCCTGTGGTGGGTACTGGGGTGGGGCTGCCATCACATGTGTGCCTCCTCCCCTGCTGCTGCCCCTCACTGTAGCCTCACTGGGGGGGAGGGATGGGGCTGCCCCTTGCCCAGCGTGGGGCAGGAGCAGTGACTGCGGGCAGGGGGGAGGGCGGTGCTGGTGGAGGGTCCTGCCGGAAAAGGGAATGGTCCGAGGCAGAAGGGCAGGGTAAGGGCAGCCTGCCCTGCCACTAGTGGATGGGGGGCACCAGGACCCTGCGGCGGCAGTTGATGCCGGGAGCCAGCAGAGCGGAGTCAATGGGGAGCTGCAGAGAGGAGGCAGGGACACCACGGGGGCAGCAAGTGGGGGCTGGGGCACACTCAGGGGAGGTGTGGGCGGGCTGCAGGCAGGGCCAGGGGAGAGACCTGGCCCCGAACATTGGTGGAGCCGGGCCCTAAATATTGCTGGAGCCCAGGCACCACCAGGCCCATACAACTCCCCCCCTGGTGTTCAGTGAAGTAGCAGGTTGGCTGCGAGGTGCATTAACAGTGTTGTTCAGAGGAGGCTAGGACGGGGCCTGCCTGTGCTCTGCCTGGCTCAAGCCAAGCTCTACGATACAATTGCAGTTGCTCCAACCCCTCAGACAGAGACAAACACCTACAAGATCTCTATCAAGCGATCTTACAACTACAATACCCACCTGCTGAAGTGAAGAAACAAATTGACAGAGCCAGAAGAGTACCCGAAAGTCACCTACTACAGGACAGGCCCAACAAAGAAAGTAACAGAACGCCACTAGCCGTCACCTTCAGCCCCCAACTAAAACCTCTCCAGCGCATCATCAAGGATCTACCACCTATCTTGAAGGACGATCCATCACTCTCACAGATCTTGGGAGACAGGCCGGTCCTCACTTACAGACAGCCCCCAAACCTGAAGCAAATACTCACCAGCAACCATACAGCATACAACAAAAACACTAATCCAGGAACTTATCCTTGCAACAAAGCCCATTGCCAACTCTGTCCACATATCTATTCAGGGGACACCATCATAGGACCTAATCACATCAGCCACACTATCAGAGGCTCGTTCACCTGCACATCTACCAATGTGATATATGCCATCATGTGCCAGCAATGCCCCTCTGCCATGTACATTGGCCAAACCGGACAGTCTCTACGTAAAAGAATAAATGGACACAAATCAGACGTCAAGAATTATAACATTCAAAAACCAGTTGGAGAACACTTCAGTCTCCCTGGCCACTCGATTACAGACCTAAAAGTCGCAATATTACAACAACAAAACTTCAAAAACAGACTCCAATGAGAGACTGCTGAATTGGAATTAATTTGCAAATTGGACACCATTAAATTAGGCTTGAATAAAGACTGGGAGTGAATGGGCCATTACACAATGTAAAACTATTTCCCCATGCTTATTTTCCCCCCCTAAAGTTCCTCACATCTTCTTATCAATTGCTGGAAATGGGCCATTTTCATTACCACCACAAACAGTTTTTTCTCTCCTGCTGATAATAGCTCACCTTAACTGATCACTCTCCTTATAGTGTATATGGTAACACCCAGTGTGTGTGTGTGTGTGTGTGTCTTCCTACTGTATTTTCCACTGCATGCATCCGAAAGCTTATACTCAAATAAATTTGTTAGTCTCTAAGGTGCCACAAGTACTCCTGTTCATTTTGCTCTTTCACTGTAACTTATGAACGTTTCATGCAAAGCAATGTTAAACAGGAGGGAGATCTCACTGAAAAGCAGGTAAGCTGAGCTTCCCTGGGGAAATGTAAAAATAAAACCTAAATAGCTGAGCCATTCACAGCCTGTGACTCAGGTTTTGACTAAAATGGGGATGATGATGCTTTGCCCCTTTTATAAACCGTTTTGAGGCATTCATGTCAAGAGCACTGTATAAGAACCAAGTCGTACGTTCTCTTTTTTTATACTAGGAGCATTTCCATGAAAACAGCTCTCTTGTTTTTTGTGCCAGCTGCTTATTTTTCTCTGTCACATTCCTCTGTGACATCAAAGCTGCTGCTGATGTCTCCAACTGACTCCTTTTTACATGTCAAAATAGCTAAAGTTGCCAGAGTGCGAGCCCAAATCCTCTCTCCACAGAAGAGGTGTCTGCCACAGCCCTTCCTGGATGCTAAAAACTGCAGGAGCGAGAAGGCTGTTCACTATTTCTGTCCATCCAATCCTGGGTGCCTCTGCTAAAAATCCAACAAGGCTGTTGCAGGCACAGAGGCCCGAGGACAGCAACAGCGCTGGTTTGTTGCCCGGCGTGCTTCGCGCCAATAAACATACCGGGGTGGAGAAACAATCAAAGTTTATTTGAGATCTCAAAGTGGTGCAAGGAGACAGGCAAGTCTCAAATTGAGCACATCAGTAAAAAACAGCTTCTCTCTTCTTATACTTTACAACTAAGCCCCCCCCCTTTCTCCCCCTCTACCACCCCCCCTAATCCCCCTCCCCTCTCTACCGAAGACATGTTCATACATTTAAGCAGTTAAATCATTCTAGGGCTATAAATCTAGCTTGTTAGTAACATTCCTCTAAACAGGTATTTGGTTCTGTTTACCCTTAGTTTACTACCCCTCCTCCAGCTAGAAACATGCAAACCTCATCATTATTGCTTAGGACCTGGTTATGAGCAAGGTCGTAATTGGTAACTGGCTATTTACACATTCCAATTCCTGTCCTTGGCTTTTGAGGTCGATTAGAGTTAAACGTGGAAGGACAGAGTTTAAACATGGAAGAACTTTGGTTCATATATAGGCCTAATGACGTCAACAAGGCTGCCTACTATGAGGGTGTTTGGGCTCATATGGACACTTGGCATTGGTCTGAGACCATCCAGTAATTCAGGTGATGAATAGCAGTTGTCACATGGAGATGATTTTCACTCTCACCCGCTATGGGCTGGAAGATGCCGAGTCTAAAGGTTTTATCCCATCAGCAATCATGAGAGCACTTCCACCCAGAAACCAGGGCCGGCTCTGGCTTTTTTGCCGCCCCAGGCAAAAAAGCCTCCGGCCGCCCCCCCCCCCCGAGGGGGGGGGGGGGGGCGGAGCCCTGGGGGGGGGCGGCTGGAGCCCCGGGGCGAGGGGGGCGAGCCCCGGCGGGGGCTCCGCTCTCCCCCCCGGCGGCCGGGGGGAGGGCGCCGGAGGGGAGGGCGGCCGGAGCCCCGGCGGGGGCTCGGCTCTCCCCCCCCCCCGGCGGCCAGAGCGCCGGGGGCAGGGCGGCGAGCCCCGGCGGGGGCTCGGCGGCCAGAGCGCCGGGGGCAGGGCGGCGAGAGGGCGGCGAGCCCCGGCTGGGGCTCGGCTCTCCCCCCCCGGCGGCCAGAGCGCCGGGGGCAGGGCGGCGAGCCCCGGCTGGGGCTCGGCTCTCCCCCCGGCGGCCAGAGCGCAGGGCGGCGAGCCCCGGGAGGGGCTCGCGGCTCTCCCCCCGGCAGCCGGGGGGAGGGCGCGGGGGGGAGGGCGGCCAGAGCGCCGGAGGGAGGGCGGCGAGCCCGGCTGTGGCCCCGCTGTCCCCGGCGGCCCGAGCGCCGCGCCGCCCCCCTCCAGGTGCCGCCCCAAGCACCAGCTTGGTTGCCTGGTGCCTGGAGCCGGCCCTGCCAGAAACGAATAAATCAGTTCCCATAGTGCACTGGGATCGGTAGTAGCTAGCATAGTACTGTAATAGCAACATATTGTGCGCTCTTGGCCACGGGCCTTGGTGCATGTGTGATCTTAGGACTCCTGCTTCCTAATGATTGGAGATCATGTTGTCTTGCCCAGTGTGTCTAATCTGTTGAGAGAGCCCTGAAACATGCAGGTGCAGCAGCTCAGGTTAAGGATCTTGGCCTGGTTTTCATTGCACCGAAAAAGACCCTTCATGTTGCTTTGTATCCGTTCTTGTGTGAGCTAATTCCCCATCAGTTTCTTGAGTTTATAACATGGCTGTTTATGTATAAATGCTATGAAAAAACTGCAGAGATTTTTTTATAAAACATGCTGTTAGTATTTTATAAGCTAGTAATTCAGAGTGCACAAGGGTTAACACTGTGAAGTTAATTGCATGGTCAATATTCTTAAAAACTTTTCTTTCTGCAGCCTGCACTAGCAAAATAATCCAGCTAATAGAAATCTGCCACAAGGAGAGTAATCTGCAGGTCACATTGCTAAAGTCAAATATATGGCATGGTTATTTCAGGTGAGCAAACCTCGCTGCCCCACAACTGCTCAGGAGAATCCTCAGAGCAATCAGTGTTCATGCATATTTGCAAACTGATACATTTGCATAGTGTTGCAAGAAGCTGCACTGGCCCGGGCAGCTCTGTGTTTGGAGCAACATTCATTCCCACGTGGATTTCTGAGAGGAAATGCTGAGGACAAGTTAATCCCCTGATCCTCTTCAGGTTCTGCTATTCCAGTGCTGCAGAGTTGTGAGGGAAGGCTTGAGGATTGTGGGGGACTCGATGGGGTGTCCACCCCACACAGGACTGGAAGGGGTTAAGGTGGTTAGGTAAGCCTATGAACTCCACAGGCTGCTGCTGGGAAAGGTCAGTCACTCCCTGGGAAGTGTTAAAATCACCAGCTACAGCTTTGTCTGGCATTTCCCAATTGTTGAGTGCTTGACTTGGCAACCTGAATGTTTTTAATGCTCTGTGTGTGTGTGTGAGAGAGAGAGATCAAAACACAGAATTTAGAACTTTAGAAAGATTCTGGATTGTTGGCTGTGCTACAAGCACTGCTAATTAACTGTCACTATCTGCTTAGTGTTCAACTCTACTAGCTCGGGCAGCCGAGTCTCCCCTTCCCCCTTCAAACTGCAGTAGTCCAATCAACACTGAAGAAACCAACCTTTTCTCTTGTAAACTGATAGCAACAATAGGGTTACCATATTTTAGTTTTAAAAAAGGAGGACATTCCACAGGGCCCCGGCCCCGCCCCAACTCTGCCCCCTCCCCTGAACGCTCCGCCCCTGCTCCTCCCTCTCCAATGCTTCCTGCGAATCAAATGTTCGCGGGAAGCTTGAAACAGGGAGGCAGCAGGTAAGCTGGGGCGGGGTGCGGCGCGGCCCAGTCCGGCCCCCCTGGTCGAGCAGCTCCCTCCAGCGGCCGGCCCAGGCCAAGAGGCTCTGGCCCCGGTGTCTCCTGCCCGGCTCCGCTCGGGCCCTGGGGTGCCGGCCCCCGGCCCAGCACCCCCAGCCCGGCCCCGGCTGAGCACCGCCGGCCCCGGCCTGGCCCTGGCCCCTGGCCGAGCACTGCTGGCCCCGGCCCGGCCCCGCACCGCCGGGCCCTCCCTCCCTATTTTCTCGGACATGTCCGGCTTTTTGGGATTTCCTCCCGGATGGGGATTTGAGGCCCAAAAAGCCAGACATGTCCGGGAAAATCCAGACATATGGTAACCCTAACTGCAACAAGTATTTTTTAAAAAGACACTTCTGCACCATGACAGATGTGTGGTCACATTGCTTAATGCATTATTAGAAGGTGCTCAGATATTATGGTGTTTAGCACGGTATAAAAATCTACATAAAATAGAATCCATCAAGGAAGAAAGCTGAAGTTTCTCCAGAGCCATACATGAGCTTATGAAGGTTGATACTGTGTGTAACAGGGTCATTCATCTCCTATGCATCCCTTTGTGACCTGAGATCATTCTGCAGACATCTTGCCTCGGTTTCTCTTCTTCCTCGTCCCTTGTTCTTTTTAGCAGGCCATTTCCAGCCCTACCTGACTGGAGTTTTGTTCCCCAGGTGTATCAAACTCATCTGTAGGAGCCTCTAACTTTCTGCCACCACTTCCTCACATGCCTTTTTAAGCCCAGTTGGGCAGCAGGTTCACTCACAGTGGCACTGGGCATGACTTCCTTTTAAAGGGGCCAGTCACACTGTGCTTGTCATTATAAGACAATTATAGTCCTGCATATAGCTAAATGTAGTGTAATGGCCAGATATAGGGCATGTTGCTCCTTGAAGTAAATTAAACCTGCAGCCTTTTCAATACCAGTAATAGTCTCACATGCTCAATAAGAAGATCCCTTCACCCCCATTGAAGAACAATGTCTGATTTAGTGATCTAATGCGAGCTACTCAAAAAGTGTTTCACCCAGATGCCCATTCCTGAGCTGAAGTTCCTCGGGCGTGCACTCAGGAGCACCAAGAGAGAGAAAAGGAGTATTTGTAAATGTTTAAGAACAGTTCCCAGGTGGGAGCATCACAGCAATAAGGAACAGAAAGCGCCCTCCAGCCTTCAACCATCAATTTCCCTGCCCCCCTCCCCCCCATATAAACTCATCGTTAGTTTCTTTTCAAGGGGGTTTCTAGGCTTTTGGTTGTAGTTCCGGTGTTTCTGGGTTCTTCCTTCTTTATTTTTTTATCTTTAGAGAGAAATTTCTCTCCTGTTTTTGTTGTTGTGTAACTTGAGCGCCCTCGTGGCCGATGGAGTCTGCTCTGCAGGCAGCTCTGGCCAAGAGAAGGCACGTGCAGGAATGCAGCCGGGAAAGCCCCTTCCACGCATAGGCATGGGAACTAGGGGTGCAGGGAGTGCTTCAGTACCCCTGGGTTGCCGGCCCTGCACGCCCAGGGGTCCTGGCCTCAGCTCTGGCGGGGGAGTGGATGGGGTAAGGGGAATGGCTTTCAGCACCCTCATTATTAAAAATGTTTGAGCACCACTGCTTCCACCCCAGGGGCACCTGCTCCAAACCCCCCAGTGTGAACACACACACGCTGAAAGAGTACAATGAGTACAGGAAAGGGAAATATTTATTTACTGGGAGACTGAAAGGAGAAAAACAAGAGGGGGGAAGCTAGGGGGAGCGGTAAAACAGGGTTACATTCAACACAAGGCCTCACAGGCCCAGTGGTAGCAGAGTCTGAAAGGACAGACACTCAGCAGTGTGTCTGTACACAGAGTTCAGGAGTCCCGGGCAAAGTTCTAGTCCAGGGGTGAGTCTTCAATGCTCCTTGTTGTCTTTGGCGCCAGTAAAGTTTCCCCAACAAACCCCTTCGGTGCCCACTTCTGCTGCTCTCTGCAAAGCCACACAGTGACATGCGACAACCTCCCCACTTCACTAGCTAACATCCAGTTTGTCTTTCTCTCTGCTCCCCTCCCCCTCCACGCCCCACAAAAAGGACTTCCTCTTCCTGAAATAATCAGCACCCCCACCCCCCCAAGAAAAAGATTTAAAGGGTCCATGCTCTCTAAACCCCAAAGGGGTTACAGTGCGTGTTTGGGCAGGTCGGGGAGAGAAGTCACCCTCCCTGCCCTTCCTGACACTGGCTCCAGCTTTTAAACTACTAACACTAAAGAATCATTCCTCAAGTACCTGCTCTGTGCTTTGTCTGCAGGGCTGTCCGATTCCTCAGTGGGGTCACTCTGGGTATTCACAGCATTTTATGATTAATTTTTTGTTTCTGGTTTAATTGCTGTTTTTTGCACTCTGGGCACGATTCTGCTCTCACACAATGGAAAGTAACTCCACTGAAGTCACTGCAGTAGAATGCTGGTGTAAGTGAGGTCAGAATCGGGGTCACAAAATCCACATTAGTGGTGCTGATTAGACATAGGTGAAGAAAAATGTCCCGGTGGCTTTAACTGTTGAGCTGAGAAGATGATTTTTTTTTTTTTTTTTTGGGGTGGGGAAGAGGCAGAGACCAGTGGACGAGGGAGGATCGGGTGCTTTTTTAGACATTCCTGTTTTGAATTATGTTGTTTCGTGTGATACTCTCCATGGTGCTGTACTGCAGGCGAGTTGTGTCAAAGACATAAAGTGTTTATTTACCTCGGGCAGGCAGCAAAACGTCTGATGGCACAAGCTGGTACAGAGAAAACAGAGTTAACACAAAGGACCAACTTCAACCCAGGTGTAAGCAGTGGCCAATCCACTAGCAGTCAACAGGAGCTACCCCTGCTTGTGGCAGGGCTGAACTGGCAGAGTGTGGTATGGTTTGCACCACCTGGCTGTATGACGTACCAAAGGCCGAGTCATGTCAGGTGTTCAGCGCCCCGACTTCCGTTGAACCCCATGGGGATTGGCTTGCTGAGCCCCTTGAGCCAAGCGCCTGGTGGGGTCAGACCCTAGAGCTAGTTGTCAAAAGTTGTTTTTGAAGTGGGGGGAGGGGCTGTGGGGCACTGCAAAGCTTTCTGGCGTGAGAATTCAAATCAGGACGATTTCTGACATCCTGACCTTTGCTGGCCCTGACTGACATCCCATCGCTCCAGCCCAGCTGTGAGTGCCTCACATTATGGGGGCGGGGGGTTGCCAGCACTACCTGTTATTAAGGTTGCCCAGTGCTTCCCATGATAAGCCTTTGTTTTCAGTTGCTTATAACATTGTCACACTGTAACTGTTTGGGCTGAAATTTTCCATGCTGGGTGTCTGCCCTGAGGCTGAATATTTCCTGAAACTTCCATTAAAATAATTCAGCTGTTGCTGAGAACGAGGCTAGGTGAGATGTTGTGGGTCTGTTACAGGAGGGGGACTAGATGATCACGATGGTCCTTTCTGGCCTTAAAGTCTATGATTCCATGACGACCGTGCTTAGCCCATGCTAAACATTTCTGGTGCTGTTTTCTTTGAAAAGCTCTAGCACCCCCAGGCTTTGGAGCAGGGACTTGAAATTTCCCAAGGAGGTGGCCTTTGTGCCAGGGATGCGCCTTTTGCTGTCTCTGAAAATCTACCTAAATTGACCAAATGAGAAGTCTTTGAAAAATCAGAGTTCACACACACCCAATAGAGACTTCTTTGACATTAGCAGCTCCATTCCCCTTGACAATTGTGTCTGCACTGGCATGCTCCAGGACTTTCCCTACAATTGTAGCTCTGATCTGCTGGGTCTGTGCTGGGTCCAGGTACCTGAGCAGAGAGCCTGTCTCTCCTGTGCTTTCAATGCCCCACCCCCCATCCTGCTAGGCTCAGAGGAGGAAGCGCTAGATTCAAATGCAGAGACTAGGGGACAGGGGTGAGTAGATTGGGAGAAAGAGCCTAAGGGATCCTGGAAGCTGGCAGGAGGTGAAAGAAATTGGCATTTGGAGTTGAGGGGAGGGTGCAGAGTAGGTCTGAGTGAGCAAGGACACTTGCAGCCAGAGAGGAGATGGGGAGTGAGATCCAATGGGGTGGGTGGAAGGAGGTGAGGGGGAATGGCAGACGGATCTGATGAAGAGCTGGGGTTCAGGAGAACTGGGACTGGCTGGGCAAAGAGAGCGAAAGAAGGAACTAGGGGCTGGAGATTCATGGGTATTGCGATTGGATGAGGAGCCTGGGAAGTTAGATTGGTACAGGAAGCCAGGATAGGGGAGAGCTCGGCGGACTAGCAGCTAGGACCCCCCTGCTGGGGTGCTCCTGGCTGGGATGCTCCCAGCAGCACGGGGAGATGGGATTTCACGGGGCAGGGCTAATTTTATGGTCCATGACACGTTTTTCACTGCCGTGAAATTGGTAGGGCCCTAGCTATAGAAGAAGATTGAGAGGTGACTTGATTATGGTGTAGAAGTACCTTCATGGAGAGAAAATAATGAGTACCGAAGTGCTCTTTAATCTAGCCAAGAAAGGCACAACAAGAACAAATGGCTGCCAGCTGAAGCCAGAGAAATTCAAATGAGAAGTAAGGCACAAATTTTTGACAGCGAGGGTGATTAACTAATGGAAACAAGTTACCAAGGGAAGAGGTGGATTCTCTGTTTCCTGATGGCCTCACATCACAACTGATTGTCTTTTAGAAGGTGTGTTTTGGTGAAAAACAAGCTATTGGGCTTAATATGGAAGGTGGTGTGTGAAATTTCATGGCCTGTGAAATAGAGGCCGGATTAGCCGATTTAATGGCCTCATAATCTATGAAAAACTCAGTGTGGGGTGAGGAACAGACTCTGCTGTTTTACTGGAAAGCCTGTTTGCTCCCCAGAATCAATAATGAGCAAGTGGGGTGATCCGGGGAGCTGCTCAAACATACAACTGGGCTGGCCAGGGGCAGACATCAGCCCTGCAAGGGAGAGGTGGGTGTGCCAGTGCCTTCACAATGGCCTTTGGCAGGAACTCAGCCTATTGGGCAAAGGTGATGAGGAGGCTGTGACCTCACAGAGCTTCCTTGACATCAGCCAGGCAGGATGGGGTGCAAGGCTGGGGGAACATTGGAGACCCCTGTAGCCTTGCTGCAGCAAGCCTCCTTCTCGCGGTCTCTCCTTGAGGACCAAGAGAGGGTTTGTGTTCATGCACCTGAGTGTTGAGGAGGAGCTGCTTTGGGAGTTTTTGCCTTTCTGTGTTGATTTTGTAGAGCGCAGACATCCCCTGTGTATAAGGTAAGATTCTCAGTGAGGGTTGGAACCTGTTCAGTCTAAGATATATGTTCCCAGCTGAGCTCTAGGCTCAGAAAACACAAGGTAAGTTGGCAGAAAAATGTCCCACCTAGGACTCCGCCCCTTAGCAACTGGCTAACTAATCGGTCTCAAATATAGTTGTAAAGGAGGAATCATTATCGGGTGAGTGTCTTTCTAGTAGGGTCCTGCAGGGATCGGTTCTTGGTGCTATGCTATTTAACATTTTGATCAGTGACTTGGAAGCAAATATACAATCATAACGGTAAAATCTGCAGATGACAGAAAGATTGGGGGAGTGGTAAATAATGAAGAGGGCATGTCACTGATGCAGAGCCAAGTGGATTGCTTAGTGGCCTGAGCACAAGCAAATAACATGCATTTTAATATGTCCAAATGTAAAGTTATACCTCTAGGAACAAACAAATATAGGCTATATGTACTAGATGGGGGACTCTATCCTGGGAAGCAGTGACCCTGAAAAAGACTTGGGTTCATGGTGGATAATCAGCTGACCATGAGCGCCCAGTGGGACACTGTGGCCAAAAGGGAAAATGCGATCTTTGGACCCATACATAGCAGAATCACAGGTAAAAGTAGAGAGGTTCTGTATCTCTGTACTGGGCACTGGTGCAACCACTACTGGAATATTGTGTCCAGTTCTGGTGTCCACAATTTGAGGCAGAAGCTGATAAATTGGAGAGGGTTCAGAGAAGAGCCACAAGAATGATTAAAGGATTAGAAAACATGCCTTATAATGATAGACTCCAGGAGTTCAATTTATTTAGCTTAACAAAGTGAAAGTTAAGGGATTAGCATAAGGGAACAAATATTTGCTAATGGGCGCTTCACTTGAGCAGACAAAGGTATGACAAGATCCAATGGCTACAAGTTGAAGCTAGACAAATTCAGACTGCAAATAAGGCAAACATTTTTAACAGTCGGGGTTTGGAGCAATTTACCGAGGGTTGTGATGGATCCTCCACAACTAGCATTTTTTAAATCAAGATTGGCTGTTTTTGTAAAAAATCTGCTCTAATTCCTATAGGAATTATTTTGAGGGAAGTTCTATGGCCCATATTAAAGAGAAGGCCAGGCTAGATGATCAGAGTGGTTTCTTCTGGGCTTGGAATTTATGAATCTGTGACTGACTGGGGGCATTTAGAATTTGTCCTTTTTCCTTCCCTTTTCCTCCTTCCTTCTTGTCTCTTCTTCTCTTTTTTCTTGTTCCATTTCTCTCTACTGCTCTTCTTCCTGAGGCTGGTGGGGCTGTTCTTCAGCCGTCATTGTAGGAGGCCCTCACAAAGAGGTGGGGCTGGAATAGTGCGCTGACAGAGATTTCCACCAGAGTAATCTCCTCTCATGACTAGTGCTGTCTTTTGGCCATCTGTTGAGAATGCTCAGCCTCCAGTCCCTGAGAGTCTCCACACTGATTGGCCCAGTTTGAAGTTATTGCTGAGTTAATAGCGGGGAGACTGAGGTCATTGTTGGCTGAGGGCAGTGAGGCCTAACGCTCAATTCAGTGGCATCTCTTTGTCTGTAACGTGATAATTATTGAAGACTACATCCAATTGATTCAAAATTTCAGGGAATTTCTAGGCATGAGTGGGAAGAATCTTGTTGATTTTGGTGACAATTGGAAAACAAAACCGCCACAAAAGCCTGGTTTCCACACCACGCCCCTTAAATTGGTGCTGTGAGTTGAGGGGCATTGTGACTTTAGAGCAGGGTTGGGCAAACTTTTTGGCCTGAGGGCCACATTGGGGTTGCAAAACTGTGCCTCCCCAAACAGCCTGGCCCCCACCCCCTATCTGCCCCCTCCCACTTCCTGCCCCCTGACTGCCCCCCTCAGAACCCCCAGCCCATCCAACCCCCGCTGCTCCTTGTCCCCTAACCGCCCCCTCCCGGGCTCCCCCGCCCCAACCACCCCCCCGGGACCCCACCCCCTATCTAACCCCCCTGCTCCCAGTCCCCTGACTGTCCCAACCCCTATCCACACCTCTGCCCCCTGACTGGCCCCCCGGGACTCCCACGCCTATCCAATCCCCCCGTTCCCCATAACCTGACTGCCCCCTCCCCCCAGAACTTCCACCCCATCCAACCGCCCCTGTCCCCTGACTGCCCCCTGGGACCTCCTGCCCCTTATCCGACTCCCCGCCCCTTATCCAACCCCCCAGCCCCCTTACCATGCCGCTCAGAGCAGCATGTCTGGCAGCCACGCCGACTGGCCAGAGCTAGACACGCTGCCACTCTGCTCGGCAGGAGCACACCGCTCCGCCGCCCAGAGCGCTGCCCACATGGCAGCATGGCTGCGGGGGAGGGTGCTAGCCTCCCTAGTCGGGAGCTCAAGGGCTGGGCAGGACGGTCCCGTGGGCCGTAGTTTGCTCACCTCTGCTTTAGAGTCAACTCAGTCAGTCAGTGCTAACTCTCTGCAGGTGATTTGCATAATTCAACCCCATTGGTTAAAAGGAGTCAGCAAATGAAACTGCAGGTTTCAATGGGAGAGATGACCAAGGCAGGCAGCAGGCTTAGGGTTTATGCTCAGGGTTATTGGAGTGAGTGAGTGATGGGTGGCTGAGTTACCTCTGATGTCACAATGTTACTGCTCAGGCTCCTCTGCCTGCAGTGTCAGATGGGCAGTGACTGTCAGGGGGAAGGTTTTGTTGATCTAAAACTTGTAAAACAAGAAGAGCAGAAGAGGAATGGCTTAGATGATTTGACAATAAAATGTAGGTTTTGCGGCAGTATCCTGTGCAATTGCTACTGGTTCAGGGACAGACACAGCATTCCTGCCCCTGCCGCCCCCCCCCCCCCCCCCCCCGTTAGCTGGGCCTGCATAAACAGACAAATGTCCGACCCTCTAGTTATTCTCTTTTAAGACTGAGCAAATAACACACAACAGATGATTGATATGATTAATTTTGCTGCCTTTTCTCCTTTAATGGAATATGAGCAATTTATGATTCTCGTAAATGAAGTAGTTCTTCTAAAATGAAGGTGAATAAAAATAAATGGTTGTTTCAAAACCAAAAACCCAAAAGGGGATTTTTAAAAATTTTAATTGGATTTTTTAAATGTAAATTAAAAGCAGGTTTATTGGGGGAGGGGGGGGAAAGGGGGGGGGGACTGAAACATAGAGGGGGGAATGGCTTGCCCAAGGTCCCTTAAGTCAATAGGAAAACCACTAATGAAAGCCAGGAGTCCTGACTCCCAATCCCCTGCCTCAGTCACTACAAGAAGTCACACTTGGAGCCAGGGAGACTGGGAACAGGGTCCTGCTTGCCCTTCCCAGCTCTGGAAAGCAGTGTTCCTCTGGGGGGTCAGACCCTGCCAGCTGCTGAACACCCACAACCCCCATCAGTGGGAACTGAGGGGGACTCATGCCTCATATGATTGGGACCTTGTGAAGTTTAGCTGGGGACGAGTTCGCAGGGCAAGCTCAGATGCCTTCCCGGGTTCTGTTCTTTCTCTAGTCTGGGAGGGCCTGTGGTTGGGGGGGGGGGTGGAGGAGGGAGCTGCTTGTCCAAACAGACTGAAAACCCCACTGCTCTGAAAGGATGAGACTCCCCCGGCGTCACAGTGGGGAGGGGGAACTTTGGGAGAAGCCTGTGTTGTGAGCTGCTGCCAGTGTGTGTAGATTGCAGTCCCTGAGCCCCGTGGTGGGGTGTGCAGTGAGGGGGAGTTGCCCCAGCGGAGGGGAGGTGGGGATGGAGCAGGCAGGCCCATTAGTGAGAGGCTGCCTTGACCCCAGACTCATGGCTGCTCCCCACTCAGTTCCAAGATGGAGAGGCTCAAGCAGGGCCTGGGGAAGAAGGCTGTGCAGGTGACTCCAGAGCCGGTGGGAAGCAGCTGCCGGCTTCCTCAGGAGGAGAGAGGCCCCTCTGTCCCTGCTGGCAGGGAAGCAGCTTGTGGCCAGGCAAAGCGGTGGAAGTGCCTGACATTCTGGAGGAGGAAGACACCAGCTCCCAGAGCAGGCCCTGAGGCACCTTCTGGGCCAACATGGAGGTGGCCCAGGATGCAGCCGTGCAGGAGGGAGCCAGGAAAGGGCAGGAGCCGGGCAAGGCAACTCTGGGGTTTCCTCTCCAGGAAGCAGAGGAGCCAGGAGCCCAGCGCCAGGGCCCAGGAGGAGCCATGGATTCCATGATTTTATGGGACCTCCATGACTTCCTGAAAATTATGATTCAGCTCCGGGCGGCAGAGCTAAGGCTTCAGCCCTGGGAGGTGGAGCTCAGGCTCCAGCCCCATATAGTGGGGCTTGGGCTTCCATGATTTATTGTTTATTGCCCACATCCTGCCCGTGACTTTTATTAAAAATACCCATACCAAAATCTTAGCCTTAAATATGAGTCAACAATGTGATGGAGATGCAAAAAAGGCTAACTAAGATTTTAAGTGATTATAAGTAGCAGGCATAGAAATCAAAGTTGGTTACCTAAGTAATAAATATAGAAATGCAGTCTAAATTTTAACTTTAACAGACTAAGTAAGATTTGAATCAAGTTGTCTCTCACCCTAACAGATCCTACAGGTAGCTTACAGTTCCTTAATACACGGACTGGACACCCTTCCAGCCTGGGACCATTCTCTTCCAGACGATCTTCCAGGTGTTGAGATGGAGGTGGCGGGGAGAGAGGCCAAGAGATGATGTCACTGTCTCTCTTTTATGCTTTCTTCAGGATGCTAGAAAGGTCCTTGCTGTAACGTGAGTTAGGTTGCCCCATTGCATATGTGCCTTCTACAAGAAGTCTCTGAGATAGAAGGCTGGGTGTTGATGAGCCATTAACACCTGTCTGGCCAGCGATGGGGGCTTCTTTGTCCCTACTGAAAGTCCAGCTGTGGGCATCTCTCAACCTCATAACATATTTCAGTAACATGTATAGCAATACTTCATAACTTCACATACAATGATAGTACATAAAATCCACAGCATATTAAAGTCCAACAGATCCACACACTTAAAATGATACTTCACAAGGCATGCTTTTTACAAAACAAACCATAATCACATGATAATAGTGAATATGAGGGGTCCAGGGTGCTAATTTGAGGTAAAGAGTGTCACACTGATCCATCCCATCTTCCATTCCTTGTTGGTTTTTTGCTTTCTCTTAATAGTTTGAGATGCTTGCTCATCCAACTTGGTCTGTAACCCTTCCCTACAAATGTTTCCCCTTGCTTGAGATTCAGGCTTCAGATAGGTTCTGCAACTTTGACTTAAAGTAATTCCAAGCCTCCTCCACAGTCAGATCCTTGAGTTCCTCAGTCTAGTCCAGTTCCCTAATTCTCTTACTTTTTTTAATTTGCTCTTTTGAAATTAAGAACCCTAATTGCAGATCTATTTTTTATCTTTCCATTTAGTTTAAACTGAATTAGCTCATGATCACTTGAACCAAGGTTGTCTCCTACAACTAGCTGTTCTAAGAGGTCCTCACTACTCATGAATGACAAATCTAAAATAGCATCAGCTCTTTTGGTTTGGTGGCTATTTGGTGAAGAAATCTGTCAGCTATCACATCCAGGAAAATCTGGGCCCTACTATTATTAGTAGCACTTGTCCTCCAATCTATATCTGGGAAGTTAAAGTCTCCCATAATCATAAAAAGGTCTCTATCCATATCCAAATCAGATGTGTGGGGGGAGGGGGTCTCTAGCATACCCCAAGCACTATCCAGGGGAGCCTCTGGTAGCTTTCTTCTCCAAAGTGATTTTGACCCAAACAGACTCTGTTTTATCCATTCCATCACTTCTGATTTCTTTAGTTTAACTCCTTATTAATATACGATTCTACTCCACCACCTTTGCCTTTATTTCTGTCTTTCCTGAACGGCACGTACCCTTCAGTTCCTGTACTCCACTCATGACTACTATTCCATCATGTTTCTGTTAACCCTATAATATCTGGTTTCACTTCCTGCACTGGTAGTTCTAGTTCCTCTATTTTGTTACCCAGGCTCCTTGCATTGGTGTACAAACATCTTAACTGTTGCTGCTTGGCTTCACTCAGATTCCTCACCCGATTGAGTACAGTTATTCTACTTACAGTATTGCCTACCTGACTTTAGCTTCATTGGTATTAGACTCATAGACTCATAGACTTTAAGGTCAGAAGGGACCAATATGGTCATCTAGTCTGACCTCCCGCATGATGCAGGCCACAAAAGCTAACCCACCCACAACAGAATCTTCCAGCCTGCGACCCCTGCCCTATGCTGCGGAGGAAGGCGAAAACCCTCCAGGGCCTCTGCCAATCTACCCTGGAGGAAAATTCCTTCCCGACCCCAAATATGGCGATCAGCAGAACCCCGAGCATACAGGCAAGATTCTACAGCCGGACCCTCATTTTACCCGCGATGGCACGTTAATGCCTAATTGACTAAAATCACGTTATCCCTTCAAACCATTCCCTCCATAAATTTATCAAGCCTAATCTTGAAGCCAGAAAGGTCTTTCGCCCCCACCGTTTCCCTCGGAAGGCTGTTCCAAAATTTCACCCCTCTGACGGTTAGAAACCTTCTTCTAATTTCAAGCCTAAACTTCCCCACGGCCAGTTTATATCCATTCGTTCTCGTGTCCACATTACTACTGAGCTGAAATAATTCCTCTCCCTCCTTGGTATTAATCCCTTTGATATATTTAAAGAGAGCAATCATATCCCCCCTCAGCCTTCTTTTGGTTAGGCTAAACAAACCGAGCTCCTCGAGTCTCCTTTCATAGGAAAGGTTTTCCATTCCTCGGATCATCCTAGTGGCCCTTCTCTGTACCCGTTCCAGTTTGAGTTCATCCTTTTTAAACATAGGAGACCAGAACTGCACACAGTACTCCAAATGAGGTCTCACCAGCGCCTTGTATAACGGAAGCAGCACCTCCCTGTCCCTACTAGAAATACCTCGCCTAACGCATCCCAAAATCGCATTAGCTTTTTTCACAGCCACGTCACATTGCCGACTCATAGTCATCCTGCGATCAACCAGGACTCCGAGGTCCTTCTCCTCTTCCGTCACTTCCAACCTATGCGTCCCTAACTTATAACTAAAATTCTTATTAGTCATCCCTAAATGCATCACCTTACACTTCTCACTATTAAATCTCATCCTATTATTGTTACTCCAATTTACAAGGTCATCCAAGTCTCCCTGCAGAATATCCCGATCCTTCTCCGAATTGGCAATACCTCCCAACTTTGTGTCATCCGCAAACTTTATCAGCCCACTTCTACATTCGGTTCCGAGGTCAGTAACGAATAGATTGAATAAAATCGGACCCAAAACCGAACCTTGAGGAACCCCACTGGTGACCTCCGTCCAACCCGACAGTTCACCTTTCAGTACTACCCGCTGCAGTCTCCCCTTTAACCAGTTCTTTATCCACCTCTGGAATTTCATATCGATCCCCATCTTTTCTAATTTAACCAATAATTCCTCGTGCGGCACAGTATCAAACGCTTTACTAAAATCGAGGTAAATTAGATCCACCGCATTTCCTTTATCTAGAAGGTCTGTTACTTTCTCAAAGAAGGAGATCAAGTTGGTTTGGCACGATCTGCCTTTCGTAAACCCATGTTGTAATTTGTCCCAATTGCCTTTGACCTCAAGGTCCTTAACTACTTTTTCCTTCAAAATTTTTTCCAAGACCTTGCATACTACAGAAGTTAAACTAACAGGCCTGTAGTTACCCGGGTCACTTTTTTCCCCCTTCTTAAAAATAGGAACCACATTAGCTATTTTCCAGTCCATCGGTACCACCCCTGAGTTTACAGATTTATTAAAAATTATCGCCAAGGGGCTTGCAATTTCTCGCGCCAGCTCCTTCAATATTCTAGGATGGAGATCATCCGGTCCGCCCGATTTAGTCCCATTTAGCTGGTCAAGTTTGGCTTCCACCTCTGATACTGTAATTGCAATCGCCCCTCCTTTATTCCCCTCTGTCCCGCTCCCTCTATTCCTAAGCCCTTCATTAGCCTTATTAAACACCGACGCAAAATATTCATTTAGATATTGTGCCATGCCTAGATTATCCTTAATCTCCACTCCATCTACATGCTTCAGCGGTCCCACTTCCTCTTTCTTTGTTTTCTTCCTATTTATATGGCTATAAAACCTCTTACTATTGGATTTAATTCCCCTCGCGAGATCCAACTCTACACGGCTTTTGGCCTTTCTCACCGCATCCCTACATGCTCTGACCTCAATAAGGTAGGTTTCCTTGCCGATCTGTCCCCTCTTCCATTCTTTGTACGCTTTCTGTTTTTTCTTAATCGCCCCTTTGAGACGCCCGCTCATCCAGCTAGGTCTAATTCTCCTGCCTATTAACCGTTTCCCCTTTCTCGGGATACAGGCCTCGGACAGCTCGTGCAACTTCAGCTTGAAATAATCCCAGGCCTCATCTGCCTTTAGCTCTCTAAGTATGTTAGCCCAATCCACTTCCCTAAGTAGTTGCCTTAATTTATTAAAGTTGGCCTTTTTGAAATCGTAAACCTTAGTCACAGTTTTATTTCTGTTAATCCTTCCATTTAGTTTAAACCGAATTAGCTCATGGTCACTCGAGCCAAGGTTGTCCCCTACTACCATTTCCTCAACGAGGTCCTCACTACTCACCAGCACCAAATCTAAAATGGCATCCCCCCTCGTCGGTTCAGCTACTACTTGATGAAGGAATTCATCTGCTAGCACGTCTAGGAACATCTGAGCCCTATTATTGTTACTAGCATTTGTTCCCCAATCTATGTCCGGGAAGTTAAAGTCCCCCATGATTACACAGCTCTTATTAGTTTTTACTTCCTTAAAAACATTAAATAGTTCTCTGTCCGCATCCAGGCTAGATCCCGGCGGTCTATAGCACACCCCAAGCAGTATCTCAGGGGAGGCTCTAGTAGTTCTTTTACCCAGTATAATCATTGCCCAGACAGACTCCGTCTTATCCATTCCATCACTTATTATTTCTTTACAGTTTAGCTCATTATTGACATACAGTGCCACACCCCCACCTTTACCTTTTTTCCGGTCATTCCTAAACAGCACATACCCTTCCATACCTGTACTCCAGTCATGACTACAGTTCCACCACGTTTCGGTTATTCCTATGATATCAGGTTTCATTTCTTGGACCAGGAGCTCGAATTCCTCCATTTTGTTACCTAGGCTTCTCGCATTGGTGTATAAACATCTTACCGTATGCTGTCTATCCTTTCTCCCATTAGTTATGCACTAATTAGTTATGGCACTATCTTTCCTCTTACTGTCCATTCTCCTACATACTGCTCTTCCTTTCCCCATTGGAGTATTCTCTCTTGACTTTCCTGCCGGTCAATATTAGAATAAGGCATGAGGATTACATGAGCATCTCCCAGCAGTCTCCCCCCGAGTTCCTAGTTTAAAGCTCTTTTAATCAGTTGTGCCGTCCTCCACTCCAGCAGTCTATTTCCCTCCCTATTCAGGTGGAGTCCATCCCATGAGAACAGTCCTCTGTCCGTGAATGCATCCCAGTCATGAAATATCCCAAAACCCTCCTTGTAGCACCACTGCCTGAGCCATCTGTTGATCATCATAATCTTGTCTTGCCTTCACTCTCCTCCTCTAGGGCCAGGCAGAATCCCACTGAAGATCACCTGAGCCTCCATTTCTTTAAGTGTCTTCCCCAGCTTGGCATAGTCTCCTTTGGTGCATTTCAGTGAGAATCTAGCAGTATCATTTGTTCCCCATGTGAAGGACAATCAGTTAATTCTTTACTGCTTCCATTAGAATTATTTTCAGCCTCCGGTCCACATTCTGTACCTTAACTCCTGGCAGACAGCACATTCGTCTGTTCTCCGGATCAGCTCTGGTGACAGGCCTGTCTGTTCTTCTTAGTAGGGAGTCCCCAATCATGTAGACCTTCCTTTTCTTGGTTTTGTTGTGATTTTCTGGCCTTCCTCCCAGGGCCAGCTCCAGGGTTTTTGCCACCCCAAGCGGCGGAAAAAAAGAAAAAAAAGCTGCGATCGCGATCGGCGGCACTTCGGCGGCAGCCCCACCGCGCCACTTCATTCTTCTGCGGCAATTCGGCGGCAGGTCCTTTCCTCCGAGAGGGACTGAGGGACCTGCCGCCGAATTGCCGCTTAAGAGCCGGACGTGCCACCCCCTTCCATGAGCCGCCCCAAGCACCAGCTTGCTGTGCTGGTGCCTGGAGCCGGCCCTGCTTCCTCCTGTTCCTTCTGATTGCAAGTCCTCTTGTCTTTTGTTCACACTTGCAATCTTTTGTGAGTCATCCTGTATCCTTCCCCTCTTCTTATAGGACTAGCCGTTCTTCTCTTCTTCCTTGACCTCCCACCTTCTGTGACTGCCTGCTGTGCCCCTTCTTCATTTTCCAACTCAGCAAACCTATTCCTGAGCTCTATTTCTCCTTCATTAGCCAGTCTTTCGCTCTGCCTGGTTCTCATAGTCACATGCTTCCAGTGGCCGCATTCCTCATCCAGCAGTCTCCCCTCAGAGTTCATCAGTGCAGCTTGCATCTGCCAGTCTTGACTTTTCCCTTCAGCCTTCTCTTGTCTTCCCTCCATCATCTGCTTGAATCCCCATCAAAACTAAACAACCATAGTTTCCACTTGCATCTCCAAGTCTCTGATCTTCTCTTCCATCTAGTCTAACAGGCGGCACTTCATACAAACCAAGCTCTTTTTGTGTACCTGCTTCCGAATACTTTACATCCTGCAGCTTCCACATCTGATTGTCTTCATTGTCTCACCCATTCCTTGTCTCACTACCACTGCTGCCTCTGTATCTGTCACAGCCTTCCCGCCTAAGCTCCTATCATGGAGAAAATAACAAATCCCCAAACAAAATCCCCCGCCAATGAACACCAAAGCAGAAACAGACCACTACACACTCCCTTCCCCAACCTCCCACTCAAACGCCCCTGTTTTCAGCTCTGTTTGCTGGTTCCTGTGCCACTGGATGGCTGCTTGGCTGCCTTTATAGACCCCCAATCAGAGAAGCCCCACTGCCTAATCAGGGAAGCCCTGCCCCCTAATCTGAACTCTGCTTCTCTCACAAAAAACTATGCCCTACCAGCCTCTGCCAAACTGAAGAAAAAAGAAGGGAAAAAAAAGAAAAAAACCCACACAAAACTACAAAAACTCACTCACTGTCCCCTATGGAATAGGTGCTTGCCTCCTTCCTTCTCCTCCCACTGAACTCCCACTCAAACTCCCCTGTTTTCACCTCTTATTTATTTATTTACTTATTTTTGCTGGCTTCTGTACCAGCCATTGGATTGTGTTATAGCTTTCTCTGCTAAATTGAGCTCATTATCAAGTCATTCCTTAATCTTCTCATAGCTCTTCTCTGAACCCGCTCCAATTTATCAACATCCTTCTTGAATTGTGAGAACCAGGACTGGACACAGAATTCCAGCAGGGGTGTCACCAGTGTGAAATACAAGGAAGTTCTGTGACCTGTGTTACACAGGAGATCAGACTAGATGATCACTTCTGGCCTTGGAATCTATGAATCTATGCTGCAAAAGTTTGAATTGCACATTACACAAATAAGTCAAATATATGAAACAGAGTGATTTGAACTGAATGTGACTGACACATGCTGTAAATTCATTTTGTGTGATGTGCTACCAAGCAGAGAATGTCATAAGTGGAAGGGGTAAAGAAGGATTTTGTACTATATTTTATTGTTTTTCAAATATCTATATTTGAAAGGATACATAGCAAGTTACAAATATAAAACAAAGTACTTTTTTTTTTCAGTTTAGCTTATGTCACTGGGGAAGGGGTTTAAGGCAAACTGAAAAAGGTCACTATTATACCAGAATAAGGGGGTCCACATAGGAGTTATACCAGTATAATTACACCTGCATAACCAGTAAAACTTTCCCATGTAGACCAGGCCTTAAGCTCCACAGCATGTCACAGACACAGCCTCTCCTTTCAGGTGTTCTGTATCATCCTTCTCTCTAGAGGCCACCTGCCTCGGTTCCAGTCTAGCAAACAGTCTTCCACAGGTTAATTGTTCTGGTTTCAGCCATTAACCAGCTCACAACATTTAGAGACAGAGATCACCCATTTTTTAATTCTCTCTGGATTGGTATTGACTAGGAAAAGTGGCTGAGTTTAGCTCAAGGGTTAGCTAACATGTGCTAGCTAAGCCTGTCCTAACTTGACCTGTTTTCCAGTGCAGATACAGTGAGACACCATTAGCTCAGTTTTAGCTGGTCAAGTTGCAGCCTAGGCAGTTGTGAGAGATCACCATTCATTACCTATGAAAGCAATCCAGCTCCCCTCTGGTCTAATTTTCTGTGTGTCTTGGTTCCTTTAACAGTGAATTTCAAGGTGATTGGACCTGATCATCCCATCATGGTCTCTGTAGGGAGTCCCCAATCATGTAGACCTTCCTTTTCTTGGTTTTGTTGTGATTTTCTGGCCTTCCTCCCAGGGCCAGCTCCAGGGTTTTTGCCACCCCAAGCGGCGGAAAAAAAAAAAAAAGCCGCGATCGCGATCGGCGGCACTTCAGCGGCAGGGAAGATGCCCTGTTACCCTGTCACCTCTTCCGTAACACAAGTGCTCAGAAGATGGAGGTGCGCTGGTACCGATCCAAGTTCTCTGAACCTGTCCATCTGTATCAGAATGAAAAAGATCAGGCTGAGCAGCAAATACCAAATTATCAGGGCAGAACAGAGCTGCTGAAGGATGGTATTGTGGATGGAAGCGTTGTCCTGCGTATACGCAACATCACCCCCTCTGACCATGGGCAGTTTATCTGTTTCTTCCGATCAAGCAGATTTTATGCGGAAGCCACTCTGGAACTGAAGGTGACAGGTCAGTAACTTGGGCTGCTAATTTGAATTCCCAGCAGAATAATAATTTATTTTGATGTGGAACTTGATGTGTCTCATTTTCATGCGAGTATCCAGAATTCCCTTCTATCTGCCAGTTATTTCCCATCAGTTGTTCAGGAGCCTATGCCCTGGGCATAAGCTAACAGATTTCAATGTGTGTCTCTCCACACTCTGGGTGTTCTTTTCACATCTTTGTTGTGCAAGAACTGTGAGAAAATCTATAAGTACCTACATGGGAACAAATATTTGATAATGGCTCTTCAGTCTAGCAGAGAAAGGTGTAACACAAGCTAATGGCAGGAAGTCGAAGCTAGAGAAATTCAGACTGGAAATAAGGCATAATTTTTTAATAGTGAGAGTAATTAACTATTGCAGTGGTTCTCAAATTGTGGTCCACGAGCTCCATTCAGGTGGTCCGCAGATAGTTCCCTCTAAGGCCGCACATGAGAGAATGAAGGGCCACCCACCCAGGCGTGGCTCCACTAATTAGGTGCCTGGACCCTGGAGAAGACACACATGTAAGGTGAGATTGTGGCCTTGGGGGGAATAGGGGGTAAGTGGGAGGGGGCAGTGGGGTGAGAAGAGGAGGTGGGGGGAATTTGGGATGTACAGGGCTGCAGCAGCCAGAGAAAGGCGACTTTCCCCAGCTCCAGGGCTGCGGCTGCTGGGGAGGGAAGGCCCTCCTTCCCAGCCTCAGCTCTCTGGCTGCTGGGGCCGGGGAGAGACCCCCCTCCTTCCCAGTCCCAGCTCTGTGGCTGCTGTGGTGAGGGAGAGACCCCACGCCTTCCCAGCCTCAGCTCTGTGTCGGCTGTGGTGGGGGAGAGAGGCACATCCATCGCATTAGAAAGGTAAGAATACTGATATTAAAATATGAGTTGTGTGCTTTTATTTGTAGAACAAAAAAAAATGTTAATTATTATTAAGGTGTTTTTTTATCCAACGCGCTTTACAATAGTTAGTTAATGGTACAACAACTTTTGGAAAGATCGTTAAGTGGTCCGCTGAGACCCTCAGCAATTTTCAAGTGGTCCCCAAACAAAAAAGTTTGAGAACCACTGAACTATTGGAACAACTTACCAAGGGTTGTGGTGGTGTCTCCTTCACTGGCAATTTTAAAATCAAGATTGGCTGTTTTTCTAAAAGATCTGCTGTCAGAATCATAATGGTCCCTTCTGGCCTTGGAATCTATGAATCTGTGAATGAACCTATGAAAGACTTTTAAAGACTATTAGACCTTTAATTTTGGAGAAAACAGCAAGAGGAGATAAAAAGGTGAAGAAAAATGCTTGAAAATCAGCTCTTGTTTCTTGCCACACAACTTCTAAGGGTGTGTGCAGGAGAAAGAGAAACATCCTTTTCTGATGACTTGAAGTGTCCATCCTAGAAAGGGCTGGAAACTACAGAGAGAGCAGCATCTACATCAGCAGGACCAGATCTTTTATTTCTTCTTTTGATTATGTTTCTTTGTCTTTGACCTACACTGACTGAGATCCAAATCCACTTTGGGACTCGTGTGAAGTGAGGGGTTTCCCCTGGAAAAATACTCAGGGCTCAGCGAGGGGGTAGCTCCAGGTTATTACAACAAAGGCAATGCATATTCTTTGATTAGAGAATGAATTGTCAGTTGCCTCCCTGCCATGCTTTGTGGGGACATTCTATGAATACTTGAGAGTCCCCAACCCAACTCCCCCCAGTGTGCAAACAAGGCCTAGTAGAGCCCCGTGTGATATTGCTAGATACAGTATTGATTTCTGGGAGCTGTAGTCTTTGAGGTTAGAGAACTAGCAGGAAGGGTAAGCGCATCTGTATGTGCTGAGGCCAGGGGCTGCTGCAGCAGCTGCTTCTGGAGCTGTTTGATGTTGGATTTCACTTTTTTGGTCTTGGCCTCCACTGCTCAACAAAGTGGTGACTAGGATGGCTCTCCTGCCCCTGAATCCACCTGCACCCTTTCTTCAAAGCCTAGGAGAGCTTCCAATTGCTTTTAATGCTTGGATAAGAGTATCTGAGTACGATGTCCTTGCAGTTAATGACAGAGAACTCTCTGAAGTAAGAAAATGTGCTTTGCTTATTTAAGTGCCTTGGAGCAGAAGGGCAGCTATATGTTACACTCTTCCCTTCTGAATAATAAATATGATACAGCACTCTCTGCATTAATTTTTGTGTGTGTCTAAAGTGAATGTGGTAGCTGCATGCTATAAATTCCACCAGCGTGGAAACCAGGGGAATTGACAGATCAGTATATTGCTGCTTTAAGGGAACTGATTGTCACATGTGATTTTTGGCAACATGGCAGATGAAATTATTTGAGATCGGCTCATGGAGAAAACAGCTGTGCCTCGTATTAGAGAACATCTACTGCTTGAACCAGAATTGAAATGGCAGAAAGCTGTAACCATTGCTAATCACATCGAGTCAGCAATGGTGGAGGTGAATATAATGAGCTCAGGAACAGCAGGTGCGATGCAAGCCGTGCAACCACTACATCTGGACTACAACAAGGCAGCTGAAAAATTACAAGGGCAATGTAAATGAGAAGTAACATGCTCAGTGATTTCAAAACACACAAGGAAAAGAATGTCACTACTGTGAATGTAACACCCCACTACAGACTACACAGGGATCGGCAACTTTTGGCACGTGGCCTGCCAGGGAAAGTCCCTAGCAGGCTGGGCCAGTTTGTTTACCTGCCGCGTCCACTGCTTTGGCTTATCGCAGCTCCCACTGGCCGCGGTTCACCGTCCAAGGCCAATGGGGGCTGCGGGAAGGGTGGCCAGCATATCCCTTGGGCTGCGCCACTTCCTGCAGCCCCCATTGGCCTGGGACAGTGAACCGCAGCCAGTGGGAGCCGTGATCAGCCG
The DNA here is from genome assembly GCF_028017835.1 of Emys orbicularis. NCBI lineage: Eukaryota > Metazoa > Chordata > Testudines > Emydidae > Emys > Emys orbicularis. Next base: position 162,519,247 of record NC_088684.1, read on the forward strand.
AACCTGTGGACGCGGCAGGTAAACAAACCAGCCCAGCCAGGCCCGCCAGGGGCTTACCCTGGCAGGCTGTGTGCCAAAGGTTGCCGATCCCTGGACTATACTGGAAAGCTTGCAGAGGGAGCTCAGTGGCCTGCAAAAAGAGCGGACATTTCCCTAAGGTATGCTAAAGCAACCCATCCTAATCAACAAGTACGTGCGGTTACCATGCCAGAGGTAACTTACTGCATTGGGTGTGGATGGAAGCAGCTCCACAGACACTGTGGATAAAATAACGTGTGCTGTTCATGTCTCTGCTGCAGCAGGAGTGAAGCCCCAGGTGGTGGAATGAATATTGAACACTGGCTCAGCAGTTCCTATACTACCTGAATTGATTTGCTTGCAATACTTTGGACATGTATCAGTTACTGAACTGAGCTTACACCTAGTGTGCTACTTGATGAACCACATCCCTGTGCTTGGTTGACTACCTGCAACCCTGACATTTGATACATAATGTGTACCGGCAGAATTCTGTCCTATGCCTAGGGGTACTGCTATCCTAAACAGCGATTTGTTTCCCTCACTAAACATGTAGGCAGGCAATGGGCACATTGCTTTTACCCCACCTGGCACCACTACAGCACAAACTCTGGTCTCTGCTCTTAACGAGGATGGTACAGAGGAGCCCCAGTGGCTGTGCATTTGGATTTGCTCACGAAATTAAATTTTGACCTCAAGTGACAGCTGTATGACAGAATTTCCCTCTCTACCATTCTCCGTCAGGGATGCTGTAGCACAAGAGGTTAAAAAATTAGTACAAAATGGTGTTATTGAAGAGATTGCATCATCTGAATGAGTCTCACCAATAGTAGTGATAAAGAGAAAGACTGGAGGTATTTGTCTTAGCATAGATTTAAGGGAGCCTAATAAAGCCATTGTGATTGACAGCTATCCACTCACACATAGAAGAAGCATTGGTGGATCTTTGTGACACACAGACATTTTCTACTCTTGATCTACAGAATGCATATCACCAAGTTATACTACAGGAGGACAGAGAGATCTCACAGCATTATTACGCTTGAGGATCTATTCCACTTGAAACATGCACCATACGGACTTGTATTGGCACCCAGCATTTTCCAAAGAATAATGTCAGTGATTCTGAAGAATCAGCCTGGAGTCCAGTATTATTTGGATGAAATTATTGTGTTTGGGAAGACTTGCGAGGAACATGAAAAACATTTCCATGCAGTACTAAATAGGGTGACCAGACAGCAAGTATGAAAAATCAGGACAGGGGGTGGGGGTTAATAGGAGCCTATCTAAGAAAAAGACCCAAAAATCGGGACGGTCCCTATAAAATCGGGACATCTGGTCACCCTAGTACTAAACCACATCAAAACTGCAGGGCTGAAACTGAATTTCGCCAAATGCCAATTCTGACAAACAGAGTTGTTATTTCTGGGGCACATAATTTTGGAGACTGGATTGAAACCTGACCTGGACCACATCATGGTGGTTAAAAACCACCACCTCCAAGAGACACACAAACCTTACATGCTTTCTTAGTTTTTATGTCATGGTATGCCAAGTTTATTCTGAACAACACTTCAGTCACCGTTACAAACATACTCCAGGGAATCTCGAGCTTGGCCTGGATGACTGTTGCACAAGTTGTTTTGCAACAGTGAAAGATTTGATTGAAAATAGTCCAGCACTTGCATTGTTTGACCCTGCCTCAGACTACAGACTGGGAGCAACACTTACTCAAATCCAGGATGACAACATGGAGGACACTGTTGCATTTGCTTGAAGAACACTTACAGAAGCTGAGAGGAAGTATTCATCTGTTGAAAAGAAAGCACTTGCTTGCTATGGACTATGGAAAAATGGAGAACTTAGCTCTGGGGCCAGACTTTCAAGTCGCATACAGATCATAGCTCTTTGACGACACTGTTAACTTCTAAAGGACTTGGATGAGTGGGAGGCCAGATTGCTAGATGGTCAGCAAGACTACTGTCTTTCATATATGTCACAGAATAAAGGCTGGGAATTCAAAATGTGATGCTTGTCCTGCCTGCCCTTGCCGACAGATGGTGACAATGTAGTTGCACTTATAGCAGGCACCCCCACATCCGTTACACAAGAATAATTCAAAGCTGCTTACTTAGCATGCCCCATTCAACAAAGATTGCAGGAACAGCTGATAACAAAATGGCTACACAACCCCAAATGCTTGATCCAGCTTTGCCCCTTTACTGTAGCGTACTCAAAACAATTCTGTACTAGACGGATGGGTATTATGAGGTACTGACTGGTTGATTGTACCCGACACACTGCAGACCAAATTCATACATCTGGCACATGATACACATCAAGGGACTGACAGAATGAAAGAGTGTCTATGTGACCTGTATTGGGGCCAAGAATGCATACTCAGGTTGAAGCAGCTGTAAAAACGTGCATTACTAGCCAGTTACATGACAAAATGGTGGTGATCATGTGCCACCATTACAGCCTGTTCTTCTTCCAGATGCCACATGGGAAAAGCTTGCCATTGATATTATATGTCCATTATTATATTTATATGTCATCTCTACTACACTCATCAAGTTCGTGTCGATTGTCTTTAGCAGGGAAGGGAACCTGAAAAATTTGTGTTGGACAATGGAACACAATTTTCCTCACTGGAATTTGAAACCTTTCTGGCAGAAGGGAACATAAGTGGCTCTGTGGATATGGGGAAAGTCGTGGACGTGATATAGCTTGACTTTAGCAAAGCAGTCTCACACATTCTTGCCAGCAAGTTAAAGAAGTATGGATTGGATGAATAGACTATAAGGTGGATAGAAAGCTGGCTAGATCGTCGGGCTCAATGGGTAGTGATCAACGGCTTGATGTCTAGTTGGCACCCGGCAACAAGTGGAATGCCCCAGGGCTCGGTCCAGTTTTGGGCACCCCCACTACAGAAAGGATGTGGACAAATTGGAGAGAGTCCAGCGGAGGGCAACAAAAATGATTAGGGGGATAGGGCGCATGACTTACGAGGAGCGGCTGAGGGAACTGGGGTTATTTAGTCTGCAGAAGAGACGAGTGAAGGAGGATTTGATAGCAGCCTTCAACTACCTGAAGGGGGTTCCAAAGAGGATGGAGCTCGGCTGTTCTCAGTGGTGGCATGTGACAGAACAAGGAGCAATCATCTCATGTTGCAGTGGGGAGGTCTAGGTTGGATATTAGGAAAAACTATTTCACTAGGAGGGTGGTGAAGCACTGGAATGCGTTACCTAGGGAGGTGGTAGAATCTCCATCCATAGAGGTTTGTAAAGCCCAGCTTGACAAAGCCCTGGCTGGGATGATTTAGTTGGGGATTGGTCCTGCTTTGAGCAGGGGGTTGGACTAGATGATCTTCTGAAGTCTCTTCCAACCCTAATCTTCTACGATTCTATGACACTTTAACATTACATGTAGAAAATAATCATGTATTACAATCAAATTGATTGAGAAATTGAACAATTCCATAGAAGTTTGAAAGACAGTCTGGAGACAGCTATGCTGGAAAGAAAAGTGTGGACAACCTTCACTACAATTACTTTTAAATCTACAGGGCTACACGCCATGCCACAACACGAAAGTCACCTGCTGAATTATTGCACGGTAGAGAGATGCATACTAAATTAAACATTGCTGGATTACACGGGCCTATATCTGATATATCATTGCTGCCGGATATCAGACAAACAGTTCAATGAAAACCACAAAAATATAAGATGCAGATAAATGCTGTGGGGTCAGGGAACTGAAATTCAAATGTGGCTTGTTTATAGAAGTATGAAAACCTGGAATGTTAGGAAAAGGAGAACCCAGGTTCACTTCCCCACTGAAAATTGTTTCTAAAAAGGACTATGACACTCTGTACCTCAGAGTAGCACTCTGGAACTCCCATATTCATCACTGTCATAGAATTATGATATGTTTTGTACAAAGTTTGCCTTGAGAGGTATCATTTTAAAAGTCTTGATCTGTTGAACATTAATATCCTGTTGGATTGTATGTGCTATCATGGTATAGGAAGTTATGAAGTTTTGCTATGTATGTGTTACTGAAATATGTTGTGAGGTTGGGAACACCCACAACCAACCTTTCAGGTGCAACAATGGAGGAGGCAGACAGGGGTTAATGGCTCATCAACACCCATCAAGGAAAGGATCTCAGAAACTGTATACAATGGAAACTTCTCAGAGAGAACACGTAGACAATGGAGACTGCTTGACCAATGGAGATTACCTGATCCCCACACCACAGCAAAGGATTTTTCCAACAAGCTGGAAGAAACTATAAAAGAGGGGAAGTGACATCATCACTTGGCCTCACTCCCCCCCACAACTCAACACCTGGAAACATGTTTGGAGGACAAAGACTTTGTATGTGGGAGGGCGGTTTCAGGCTGGAAAAGAGTCCCAGCCTGTGTATTGAGGAACTATACTATCGTGTTTAGTTTATAGAACTCAGATTGTGAATTTACTTTTATTTCTTAGGTAACCAACTTTGATCTCTACATTCGCTACCTATAATCACTTAAAATCTATCTTTCTGTAGTTTGTATTTTACCTAAAACAGTGTGGTTTGGTTGAAGTGCTTGGGAAATCTCAGCTCAGTTTACATCGAAGCAGGGGCAGTCTGGGTAATGAACTTATTCTGGTTAGGCTTCTGACCAGGGCAAGATGGTACAGCTCTGGGGTGCAAGGCTGGGGAGCTGGGGGGAATTGGCTGGGGAGCTGGGGGGGAATTGGCTGGAGCCTCCCTATTGTTGGTTCATGAATGACTGGGAGAAGCATTCATGTAACTCAGCTGGGTGTGTTGCTGTCTATGGATGGCTGTGTAAGGGCAGTGCCTGCCAGGGGTATGTGGCTTGACACAGCATCACAGTGTGAGGGGCACCCCATGTTGGAGGGACAGAGGGCTCAGTGGTCCCACAGTCCATGTTGCACCCCAGGGACCCCGTCACAAGGACCTCACGCTTACAAGCTGTCAGATGGTCAGTCTGGAGCACTATTCATCTTGCCCCTGCTTACTAAGACATAGTGCAATGTTTCAGACTATCTAACTAGCCCTTTGCTGCTGACAATACAGGATAACTGACAGGATATTGGGCCTGACGAATATGCTGTCAGAGTCTGACAGCCAACTGTATTGGCTAGAGACTGTGTTCTGTAATTATTAAAGGAACAGTCTTCTATTATAACTAGAATTCTAATTACAGTTACATAACTACTTCTTAGTTATTGTTTATTTGCTAATTACATAATTTATGTTTATTATAGTAGCAGGTTATTGGATTAGTATTACTGCCGTAAGATTGAGTTTGTTCTAAGACGAGGGAAATGTGGTGTTGCTAGATCCAGCATTGATTGCTGAGAGCTGTAGTCTTTGTTTAGAAGCCAACAGGAAACAGGAAGTGTAAATATGGGTGTTGCTTCATTGTTGTCGTAATAAACCTTGTTGGATTTCACCCTTTTGGTCTCAGCTTCCACTGCTCAGCAAAGAATGAGATAATATTCAGTTAGGTAATAAATACACCATGATCTCCCCAGGCAGAGCTGCCAAGCAGCTCCTGGTGCCTTTTCACAATGAGGCTGCCAGAATGTGACTTGGGGCTTTCCTACACTAGTGGGGCTACAGTGGCACTCTAGCTATGCCGCTGCAACCCCATAGTGCAGATGCAGACTAAAGCGATGGCAGGGTTTTCCCATTGCTGTAGGTAATCCACCTTCCCAAGCAACAGGAGCTAGCTCAATAGAAGCACTCTACTGTAATTCTTCACACCCCTGAGTGACATAGCTGTGTCAATCTACATTTTAAGTGTAGACCAGGCCTTAGAGCCTCTGGCCTTCTCTGCATGGGAAAGTTGTATCAGTTTAAATTAAATTGGTTTTTAATCCAGTTTATTTAGATGAGTGCGAACTCCTATGTGGACGCTCCTACATCCGTTTAAAGCAGGGGTCTCAAACTCAATTTACCTTAGGGCCAGTGCCAGTCCTCAAATCCTCCCAGTGGGCCACTAATGTCACTGAAGATGGTGTTCAGAAAAGAAAACGTTTATATTGTATTTTTTTATTTTGAGTTTCTTAGAAATAATAAAACTGTTATGCAACTTTATACAATTCTTCGCCTGCCAGAGAGTTTTTAGTGTTTGCCAGACACCTGGCAATGCTTCAATTCTGTCAGTTTGTTGATGTTTGGCCTCAGTGACTGTGCAGTTGAAACCTTCAGGATTGCAGCAAGGTGTGCATCAGATAGTTGTGTTAGGTATTTTGAGTTGTTTATATTTATTGTGGAAAAACGTGATGCTGCCTCGATGGCTGACTCTGCCCGGCAACTAATGATGCTGCCTCCATGGCTGATTCTGCCCGGCAACTAATGATGCTGCCTCCATGGCTGACTCTGCCCAGCCATTAGTGATGGTATCTCTGTCCCTCTCCCCCAGCCAATGGAAGCTGCAGGGGCCGCGCCTGCAGCAAACATTGCTGGCAGCGTGTCTGCATGCGTTTCTCCTCCGCAGGCCGCAGTGGGGAGGTTCTTGGGCCACAGATGGCCCGCAGGCCGGGACCTTGAGACCCCTGGTTTAAAGGCAGCTATCACTGGTTTAGTTAAACCTGTTCCAAACTGAGTTAAAATAAACAATAAAACAAAAGGCCTCTCTTACACAAAAATCAGTTTCATGTGGCTTTTTGCACCAGTTTAACTAGATGGTTTTCAACTTACACCTTGTGTTAAATCACTGCAGCTTCACAAGGTCTTTGTTTAGCAACGTAGTCACGAAAACCTGCAGCAGCCCATGGTGCTACAGCCCAGGTCTACCCTAGGACTTTGTTCCTAGTAGCTATGCCAGAGTACACTGTCTTCAGATGTTGATAGATAGTTGGCTGTGTGTGTGTTCTTTCAGCGTGCTTTCCAGCTCTGCGCAGATAGCAGAGACAGCAGGCTGTGATTGAACCACCCAATAAATTCACAGACTCGGTTTTCAGCAAAGGAACTTGGTCAGGTTTATTGCTGACTAGGCATGGTACTAATGCCCTGGCTCAATGGTTACAGGTACACTAACACATGTATGCCTGTGACAATGGACCAGCTCAGTGAATGGCCCCAACTTTCCATTTTCCCCTTGGCCAGACAAAGACACCCTCTCTGAGATACATCTTTATACACAGATACAAACAAGTTACTCATTATCCTGATGTACCAGGGTGCCACCCTCTGACGTATTAGGGTGCCACCCATTGATGTATCCAGGAGCCACCCATTACCTTGTACATGTTGGTTCGATCAAAAAATCTCTATCCATCATGCTGTCATCTTGACTTTTTCCTTAAGATGGGTCAGCGTGTTCCTGTTCTCTTTGGGGAACGCGTTTGCTATCCAGGTGTTCTGGTGCCACCTTTCTGGAATGTGTTTGCATATATTTGTGCCTAACACTACTTAGGATTGTGTGTTTCTGCAATATCAGCCCTATTCTTGCCAGATTCTGTCTGCTTGCAAGCAGGCAAAACCCGACTTTGCTTCTTTGCTTTATATCAACAAAACTACTTTAGTTCAGGCTAGGGTGACCAGACAGTGAAAAATCGGGATGGGGGTGGGGTGTAATAGGAGCCTATATAAGAAAAAGACCCCAAAATCGGGACTGTCTCTATAAAATCGGGACATCTGGTCACCCTAGTTCAGGCCTCAGGCCTCACACCAGGCCTCTGATACAAGGGCTTATGTTTCAGGCCCTCTTCCTACTACATAAACTATACCAGCAAAACGGTCCTGGTGGTTTATACCGGCAAAGTGACTTTGTACCACCTTATTTCACCCACCCTGAGCAAATCAAGGTTTACGGGGAATGGTCACAGCTTTGCCAGTATAACCGTATTTACACTAGGGGTATCTTGCTTTCTAGCATTGCCAGGCAACTGAGAGTATCTTCCTTATGAGTGTGCTACAGAATTCAGGAAACAGAGCAGGACCAGGGATATAAAGTTTAAACCAGAACTCTCGTTATAACATGACAAGATGGCTCCTACAAACTTTCAGCATACAGCCTCTGCGTGTATCTACTTCATGTGAGAGACCCCTGATAATGGGAGGCCTTCTGGTGATTAAACAACTAATTTTAAAGAGACTATAAATACAATATACTGCTGCATCACCCTTGCTTCATTCTTTAAACTTGTCCCAATAAATAACTGAACTTCTCAAACAAACAGGCCAGAGGCATGAGTAGAGAATTACAGCACTGATTGCTGTTAAATCTTCATCTGCGTGGGTCTGAGACTGTTAATGCTTAACCTGCTGGCACTTATTTTTACCACTGGCGCAATCTGTCATCTCTGTATGGGGAGAGGGATAGCTCAGTGGTTTGAGCATTGGCCTGCAAACCCAGGGTTATGAGTTCAATCCTTGAGGGGGCCACTTAGGGATCTGGGGCAAAATCAGTACTTGGTCCTGCTAGTGAAGGCAGGGGGCTGGACTCAATGACCTTTTAAGGTCCCTTCCAGTTCTAGGAGATAGGATATCTCCATTAATTTATTTTATTTTTATTTATTTATATCATCTCTGTAGACAATTGTCATACGAATCCTGGTCGCAAATGTGTGTGTGAGAGAGAGAGCGCGGGGGGGGGGGGGAGGCAATAGGCCACATGTCCTCCCTTTCCTTACTAAGGCTGTGGAGTAACTGCTCACCTGCTACTGCAACTTGGCACTTAAGGTTTCTAATCCTCAGCCCCTCATACATTCCATAGAGTCATAGATGTTAAGGCCAGAAGGCACTTTTATGATCATTTAATCTGACCCTCTGTATGACACAGGCCAGAGAATTTCTCCCAATGATTCCTGCATCCAGCCCAGTAACTTATGGGTGAGCTAGAGCAATTCTTTATTAATTTATTTATTTTTAAGGAAGAGACTTACAATTCTGATTGAAGGACTACAGGAGATGGAGACTCCACCATGTCCCTTGTTCCAGTGATTTAAGTACACACATTGTGAAAAATTTGCACCATATTTTGTCTGGCTTCAACTTCCTGCCACTGGAATTGTTATTTCCTGGAGCTCACAGCCAGTTTAGTTGGGCTGCTCGCTCTGTTCAATGATACGCCTTATCATTTTATCCTGGAGGTCTGGAATGTGTTTTCCAAAAAAGTAACTGTTGTGCTATAAAGGAAGCCCATGATATGCAGGGGGTTAGATTAGATGCTCTAAAGGTCTCTTCTGGCCATAAAGTCTACTCATATTGTTAAAACTGAGTGTAGCGTTGGAAGCAGCCTCTGACGTTTTACTGTCTAGCCGGCTTGCTTCCTGGAATGAACAGGCATTGAGTGGGGTGATTCACAGAGAGCAGCTCAAACCTTCAAAGTGTCAGGCCAGCAGCAGGACATTAGCACTTCAGGGGATGGGTGGGTGTGGCAGTGACAGCACAAAGGCCTTTTGCAGGACCTGAGCCTATTGGTCAAAGGTGTTAGGGAGGTGGTGACCTCACAGAGAGATGCTGACATCAGCGAGGCAGGACGGAGCGCAGGGCCAGGGAAACCTCAGAGACCCCTGTGGCTTTGCTTCAGCAAGTCTCCTTCTCGAGGTCTCTCTTTGAGGACTGAGAGAGTATTAGGGTTCACGTAGGTGAGTGCGAGCAGGAGCCTCTTTCGAGTTTTCTCCTTTCCTTTTACTGATTTTACTAGAAAACAGACGTCCCTGTTGAGAAGGTAAGAGCCTCGGAGAGGTTTTGGAAGCTGCTCAGTCTGATCCATCTGGTGCCAGCTGAATTCTAGGCATGGAAAACACTAGTTCAAGGTGGCAGAATTTTATAGCCCACCTGGGATTTTGTCCCGTGGAATCACTGGGGACATTAGGGTTTGTCCTTTTCGTTTTACCTTTTCCTCCATCCCTCCTTCCTTTCGCTTCATCTCTTACTTCTTTTGTCCTTTCTCCTGTTCCCCTCCCACCACCAGGAGGTGTGAGTGTGTGTGTGTGAGTGTGTGTGTTGCGTGTTGCGGGGGATGCTCTGCATATCCCATTGTGGGAGGTCCACCCAAGAAAGTGGGGCTGAAATAGTCCTCGGACAGTGATCCCTACCGGTGACCTGGGCCTTCCTTTGGGCTCTCTGGTGAGAACTCTCAGCCTCCCGCCCCTCAGTCTCTACCCTGATTGGTTGAGCAGGGGGTTATTGACAGGGAGGAGACTCAGGTCCTTTTTGTTCTCTTTTAAGAACAAGTAAATAAGTCATAACCGGTCATCTGTTTGACGAATTTTGCTGCTTCTCTACATTAATTGTCTCTGTGCAGTTCATGAACTGTTGTTGGTCTGGAGCTCATTTGAGAGCACTTTATTCAGGCTCTGGCTTCGGCAGGGATGGGGAGGGACCAAAAAGGCTGGTTAGTGAGAGGCTGCCTTGACCCCAGACTCACACCTGCTCCCCGCTCGGTTCCAGGCTGTCCAGGCTCCTGAGGAGGTTCAGGAAGAAGGCTCTGCAGGTGGCCCCAGAGCCTGAGGGAAGCAGCTGCCATCTTCCCCAGGAGCAAAGCGGCTTCTCCGTCCCTGCTGGCGGGGAAGGAGCTCTCGGCCGAGCGAGGAGGTGGAAGTGCCCAGCCTTCTGGCAGAGGAAAGCCGCTCCTGGCGCAGGCGCTGAGGTGAGAGAGCCACCAGCCAGGCCGAAATGGAGCTGGCCCAGGATGCGGCTGGGCAGGCAGGACCCAGCCCAGAAGGGGAGCCGGGCAGGGTGGCTCTGGGGCTTGTTGTGTGGGAAGCACTGGCCCCAAGAGCCCAGCCCTGATTCTCAGCAGGAGGCATTGCCCTGCCTAGTCCCTGAGGACCTTCCAGCCTCCCCAGGCAGGAGGTGGAGGATCCCTGTCGCAGCACCAGCAGCTCGGCCCACTCCCCAGGGGACAGCAGCAGCAACTGGGACTCAGGCAGCAGTGAGGCCGATGGGCGCTGCTGCTTTGTTCCAGGTGAGGAGCCAGGCTGGGCTCAGGGAGGGGTGAGGAGGGGGCTGTGAACACCCTGGGCCACGCACTCGACCAGTACTATGGGGGCGGGTCCCCAGCCCAGGTGTCTGGTCTGAGCCACGTGAGCCCCACTGACACTAGATGCTGCGATCCTGTGGCTTAGCATTAGTGTCTGGGATGACTTGGGGCAAGATCTCAACCTCCCTGCAACCCACTTCACTGCTGCCAGAATCCGTCCTGCCCCCCCTGCAAGAGTCCCCTCCCTGCCCTACCTGGGTGGGGCTGGAGGAGAGGGTTCTGAGAACTTGAGCTATGGTTTGGAGGTGGATCAGCTGTCAAGGGCACTGAGGGGGAGGTGGCAGGAGCTCACCCTACAAGGAGGGGGTGTTACCAGATGTGCCCATTTCTTTGGGGTATGCTCATTTATTCGGGTTACTCTTCTGGGGAAGGGGGTTCTGTAATTCTATCAATGTACTGCTTGTGTCACTTGTGTTTTCATATGAAGCTCTACTTCTCCCTTCTGCAAGTCCCCTCCCAGTGGAGCTATCCTGCAGGACCTAGACTCCCTAGGGCTGGGTTACTCCAGCCCCAGAACCGGATGAACACCCACACATACATTAACAGAGCAAGTGTGAGCAGACCGGGTCAATCAGCACTGTCAAGCTGACCCCTTATATGTCTCTGGACTCACTGGGCTGGATGAAGCAGCACTTTCAAGCTACCTCTCCTTATATGCCCCTGGGCTCCATGGACTGGGTCAAGCAGCACTTTCAAGCTGTTACCCTTATGCGTCCCAGATTCAGCACGTCCCTATCCCCACTCCCCCAACACAATTGTACTGGCAGTAACCTACTTGATGAGCAAACCCCACAGTATTTTGGGCGCTGCAGGGATCTTTAGCTTAGGTAAAAGAAGCGTTGCTGTAGAGTGAATGGGGGAAGCTAAAACACAAAAGAGTAAAGTTCAGCAACAGAGAGAGAAGCAACCAAGTTAACCATAAAAGTTATTTATTGAATAATAGTGATAACTACACAAGGAGAGCTAAACCAACATAACATACATTATTAAAGGTTAATACCTAAGGTAGAAAGGAAAACACAGAGAGAGAAAGAGGGGGGATCCCACCCACTCCATGAGGCTTGAACTGGTCGGGGTTCCCAGGTGATGGTGGTCGCAGAGGGTCCTGAATGTAGGAGACAGGCAGAGCCGCCAGCACGATCAGTCAGGAGAAGATGGAGTTCCAGTGGAACTGATGCATAGTTTGGATCTAAGCATCAGAACCCTGACTACAGGGTGAGTAGGGATTTTTGTAGAGAAATTGCAATTGTTCAAGGGAGAACACTAGATTTGTTTATAGGTAAACTGATGACTCAAGGGTTTTCTTTAGACTAGACAATAGGAACTGATCACTCTTGGCTATGGTTGGTGTTTTCTTCCAGGGAGCTCACAATGCAACTAGGCTACTTCAGTATTTGGATATCAACTAAGGATTCATTACTAGAATTGGTCTGATAATTGCTGAGCCGGGTGTGTGCAGCCATAGGTTCATTAGCATCTCGAGCAGAGATTCCCGTGATGCAGTGCTTCCCTGCTTTTTCTGGTCCCAGAGTTTAGTGTGGTTCTCTGTTCTCCATTCTGTATGTAAATTGAGATCTCTTCCTGTCTCATCTTTCATGCAGATGAGGCTAGGGGAGTTGTCTCTGCTCTCCATTCTGTATGCTAATGGAGATGTCTTAATCTTGTTACCCTTGTCAGGAGGGGTTTAGGTGTGTCACCCAATGCCCTTCACTGCTCTCTGCAAGTTTTTTCCTCTGATGGGTTTTAGTTTAAGCAGAGGTGGTGGCGGGGGGCGTGTCTTTCATGAATCAGGCTGGAGACTGCACCCTGGTTCCCCAAGAACACAGAGGTGTCTGGTATCAGGGGGTTGGCACTGGAGGTTACTAGAAAGGACAACAAGACTCCATTCTGGGGGTCAGGAGGTGAATCCATCCCTCCGTGGTGGGCAGTTGCTGGGTGGAAATGCTGCTGGTTCCAGGTGCCCTTAATTCCCCCTGATTCCTCGGGGCGTTTGAGTCTCTGACAGGTTCTCGTTCCCTTGCAGCAGGAGGACGTCACGGCCAAAGTGATGCACCAGCTCCGCATCATCCGGCACTTGCGCCAGGTGCCTGAGACACTGCAGGGGCTGTGCCTCTGAGGCCATCAGCAACTCCCGCTCCCTGCTGCAGGTACTGCTCCGGCTCACTGTAAATGGGGAGCTAGTGGAAGGGGAAATGGAGCCCCCTGGCACTCACTAAAAGAGAAAGTGGTGGATTCTCCATCTCTTGATGTCATTGAATGAAGACTAGATGCCTTTCTGGAATGTGTGTGCCCAAAAAGTAACTATTGTACTATACAGGAAGCCTATGATATGCAGGGGGTTAGATGAGATACTCTAAAGGTCTCTTCTGGCCATAAAGTCTACTAATTTTGGAAACACTGAGTGTAGCATTGGGAGCAGCCTCTGATGTTGTACTGTCTAGCCGGCTTGCTTCCTGGAATGAACAGGCATTGAGTGGGGGTGATCCACAGAGAGTAGCTCAAACCTTCAAAGTGTCAGGCCAGCAGCAGGACATTAGCACTTCAGGGGACGGGTGGGTGTGGCAGTGACATCACAAATGCCTTTTGCAGGACCTCAGCCTATTGGTCAAAGGTGTTAGGGAGGTGGTGACCCCACAGAGAGATGCTGACATCAGCCAGGCAGGACAGGGGCGCAGGGCCAGGGAAACCTCAGAGACCCCTGTGGCTTAGCTTCAGCAAGTCTCCTTCTCGAGGTCTCCCTTTGAGAGAGTATTAGGGTTCACGTAGGTGAGTGCGAGGAGGAACCTCTTTCGAGTTTTCTCCTTTCCTTTTACTGATTTTACTAGAAAACAGACGTCCCTGTTGAGAAGGTAAGAGCCTCGGAGAGGTTTGTAACCTGTTCAGTCTGATCCACCTGGTGCCAGCTGAATTCTAGGCATGGAAAACACTAGTTCAAGGTGGCAGAATTTTATAGCCCACCTGGGATTTTGTCCCGTGGAATCACTGGGGACATTAGGGTTTGTCCTTTTCGTTTTACCTTTTCCTCCATCCCTCCTTCCTTTCTCTTCATCTCTTACTTCTTTTGTCCTTTCTCCTGTTCCCCTGCCACCACCAGGAGTGGTGTGTGTGTGTGTGTGTGTGTGTGTGTGTGTGTGTGTGTGTGTGTTGCTGGGGGTGCTCTTCACCTCCCCTTGTGGGAAGTTCATCCAAAACTGTGGGGTTGAAATAGTGCTTGGACTCCACTGACACTAGATGCTGCCATCCTGTGGCTTAGCATTAGTGTCTGGGATGACTTGGGGCAAAATCTCAACCTCCCCGCAACCCACTTCACTGCTGCCAGAATCCCTCCTGCCCCCCCTGCTAGAGCCGCCTCCCTGCCCAACCTGGTGGGCAGGTGCTGGGTGGAAATACTGCTGGTTCCAGGTGCCGTTAATTCCCCCTGATTCCTCGGGGCGTTTGAGTCTCTGACAGGTTCTCATTCCCTTGCAGCAGGAGGACGTCACGGCCAAAGTGATGCACCAGCTCCGCATCATCCGGCACTTGCGCCAGGTGCCTGAGACACTGCAGGGGCTGTGCCTCTGAGGCCATCAGCAAGTCCCGCTCCCTGCTGCAGGTACTGCTCTGGCTCACTGTAAATGGGGAGCTAGTGGAAGGGGAAATGGAGCCCCCTGGCACTCACTAAAAGGGAAAGTGGTGGATTCTCCATCTCTTGATGTCATTGAATGAAGACTAGATGCCTTTCTGGAATGTGTGTGCCCAAAAAGTAACTATTGTACTATACAGGAAGCCTATGATATGCAGGGGGTTAGATGAGATGCTCTAAAGGTCTCTTCTGGCCATAAAGTCTACTAATTTTGGAAACACTGAGTGTAGCATTGGGAGCAGCCTCTGATGTTTTACTGTCTAGCCGGCTTGCTTCCTAGAATGAACAGGCATTGAGTGGGGTGATTCACAGAGAGTAGCTCAAACCATCAAAGTGTCAGGCCAGCAGCAGGACATTAGCACTTCAGGGGATGGGTGGGTGTGGCAGTGACATCACAAAGGCCTTTTGCAGGACCTCAGCCTATTGGTCAAAGGTGTTAGGGAGGTGGTGACCTCACAGAGAGATGCTGACATCAACCAGGCAGGACAGGGGCGCAGGGCCAGGGAAACCTCAGAGACCCCTGTGGCTTAGCTTCAGCAAGTCTCCTTCTCGAGGTCTCTCTTTGAGGACTGAGAGAGTATTAGGGTTCACGTAGGTGAGTGCGAGGAGGAACCTCTTTCGAGTTTTCTCCTTTCCTTTTACTGATTTTACTAGAAAACAGACGTCCCTGTTGAGAAGGTAAGAGCCTCGGAGAGGTTTGTAACCTGTTCAGTCTGATCCACCTGGTGCCAGCTGAATTCTAGGCATGGAAAACACTAGTTCAAGGTGGCAGAATTTTATAGCCCACCTGGGATTTTGTCCCGTGGAATCACTGGGGACATTAGGGTTTGTCCTTTTCGTTTTACCTTTTCCTCCATCCCTCCTTCCTTTCTCTTCATCTCTTACTTCTTTTGTCCTTTCTCCTGTTCCCCTCCCACCACCAGGAGTGGGGTGTGTGTGTGTGTGTGTGTGTTGCTGGGGGTGCTCTTCACCTCCCCTTGTGGGAAGTTCATCCAAAACTGTGGGGTTGAAATAGTGCTTGGACTCCACTGACACTAGATGCTGCCATCCTGTGGCTTAGCATTAGTGTCTGGGATGACTTGGGGCAAAATCTCAACCTCCCCGCAACCCACTTCACTGCTGCCAGAATCCCTCCTGCCCCCCCTGCTAGAGCCGCCTCCCTGCCCAACCTGGGTGGGGGTGGAGAAGAGGGTTCTGAGAACTTGAGCTGTGGTTTGGAGGTGGAACAGCTGTCAAGGGCACTGACAGGGTGGTAGCAGGAACTCACCCTACAAGGAGTGGGGTTGGCACTGGAGGTTACTGGAAAGGACAAGAAGACTCCATTCTGGGGTTGAGGAGGTGAATTCATCCCTCAGTGGTGGGCAGGTGCTGGGTGGAAATACTGCTGGTTCCAGGTGCCCTTAATTCCCCCTGATTCCTCGGGGCATTTGAGTCTCTGACAGGTTCTCGTTCCCTTGCAGCAGGAGGACGTCACGGCCAAAGTGATGCACCAGCCCCGCATCATCCGGCACTTGCGCCAGGTGCCTGAGACACTGCAGGGGCTGTGCCTCTGAGGCCATCAGCAACTCCCGCTCCCTGCTGCAGGTACTGCTCTGGCTCACTGTAAATGGGGAGCTAGTGGAAGGGGAAATGGAGCCCCCTGGCACTCACTAAAAGGGAAAGTGGTGGATTCTCCATCTCTTGATGTCATTGAATGAAGACTAGATGCCTTTCTGGAATGTGTGTGCCCAAAAAGTAACTATTGTACTATACAGGAAGCCTATGATATGCAGGGGGTTAGATGAGATGCTCTAAAGGTCTCTTCTGGCCATAAAGTCTACTAATTTTGGAAACACTGAGTGTAGCATTGGGAGCAGTCTCTGATGTTGTACTGTCTAGCCGGCTTGCTTCCTAGAATGAACAGGCATTGAGTGGGGTGATCCACAGAGAGTAGCTCAAACCTTCAAAGTGTCAGGCCAGCAGCAGGACATTAGCACTTCAGGGGATGGGTGGGTGTGGCAGTGACATCACAAAGGCCTTTTGCAGGACCTCAGCCTATTGGTCAAAGGTGGTGGGGAGGTGGTGACCTCACAGAGAGATGCTGACATGAGCCAGGCAGGATAGGGGCACAGAGCCAGGAAAACCTCGTAGACCCCTGTGGCTTAGCTTCAGCAATTCTCCTTCTCAAGGTCTCTCTTTGAGAGCGTATTAGGGTTCACGTAGGTGAGTGCGAGGAGGAACCTCTTTCGAGTTTTCTCCTTTCCTTTTACTGATTTTACTAGAAAACAGACGTCCCCGTTGAGAAGGGAAGAGCCTCGGAGAGGTTTGTAACCTGTTTAGTCTGATCCACCTGGTGCCAGCTGAATTCAAGGCATGGAAAACACTAGTTCAAGGTGGCAGAATTTTATAGCCCACCTGGAATTTTGTCCCGTGGAATCACTGGGGACGTTAGGGTTTGTCCTTTTCGTTTTACCTTTTCCTCCATCCATCCCTCCTTCCTTTCTCTTCATCTCTTACTTCTTTTGTCCTTTCTCCTGTTCCCCTCCCACCACCAGGAGTGGTGTGTGTGTGTGTGTGTGTGTGTGTGTGTGTGTGTGTGTGTGTTGCTGGGGGTGCTCTTCACCTCCCCTTGTGGGAAGTTCATCCAAAACTGTGGGGTTGAAATAGTGCTTGGACTCCACTGACACTAGATGCTGCCATCCTGTGGCTTAGCATTAGTGTCTGGGATGTCTTGGGGCAAGATCTCAACCTCCGCGCAACCCACTTCACTGCTGCCAGAATCCCTCCTGCCCCCCCTGCTAGAGCCGCCTCCCTGCCCAACCTGGGTGGGGGTGGAGAAGAGGGTTCTGAGAAGTTGAGCTGTGGTTTGGAGGTGGAACAGCTGTCAAAGGCACTGAGAGGGTGGTAGCAGGAACTCACCCTACAAGGAGTAGGGTTGGCACTGGAGGTTACTGGAAAGGACAAGAAGACTCCATTCTGGGGTTGAGGAGGTGAATTCATCCCTCAGTGGTGGGCAGGTGCTGGGTGGAAATACTGCTGGTTCCAGGTGCCCTTAATTCCCCCTGATTCCTCGGGGCATTTGAGTCTCTGACAGGTTCTCGTTCCCTTGCAGCAGGAGGACGTCACGGCCAAAGTGATGCACCAGCTCCGCATCATCCGGCACTTGCGCCAGGTGCCTGAGACACTGCAGGGGCTGTGCCTCTGAGGCCATCAGCAACTCCCGCTCCCTGCTGCACGTACTGCTCTGGCTCACTGTAAATGGGGAGCTAGTGGAAGGGGAAATGGAGCCCCCTGGCACTCACTAAAAGGGAAAGTGGTGGATTCTCCATCTCTTGATGTCATTGAATGAAGACTAGATGCCTTTCTGGAATGTGTGTGCCCAAAAAGTAACTATTGTACTATACAGGAAGCCTATGATATGCAGGGGGTTAGATGAGATGCTCTAAAGGTCTCTTCTGTCATAAAGTCTCCTAATTTTGTTAAAACTGAGTGTAGCGTTGGGAGCAGCCTCTGATGTTTTACTGTCTAGCCGGCTTGCTTCCTAGAATGAACAGGCATTGAGTGGGGTGATCCACAGAGAGTAGCTCAAACCTTCAAAGTGTCAGGCCAGCAGCAGGACATTAGCACTTCAGGGGATGGGTGGGTGTGGCAGTGACATCACAAAGGCCTTTTGCAGGACCTCAGCCTATTGGTCAAAGGTGTTAGGGAGGTGGTGACCTCACAGAGAGATGCTGACATCAGCCAGGCAGGATAGGGGCGCAGAGCCAGGAAAACCTCGTAGACCCCTGTGGCTTAGCTTCAGCAAGTCTCCTTCTCGAGGTCTCTGTTTGAGGACTGAGAGAGTATTAGGGTTCACGTAGGTGAGTGCGAGGAGGAACCTCTTTCGAGTTTTCTCCTTTCCTTTTACTGATTTTACTAGAAAACAGACGTCCCTGTTGAGAAGGTAAGAGCCTCGGAGAGGTTTGTAACCTGTTCAGTCTGATCCACCTGGTGCCAGCTGAATTCTAGGCATGGAAAACACTAGTTCAAGGTGGCAGAATTTTATAGCCCACCTGGGATTTTGTCCCGTGGAATCACTGGGGACATTAGGGTTTGTCCTTTTCGTTTTACCTTTTCCTCCATCCCTCCTTCCTTTCTCTTCATCTCTTACTTCTTTTGTCCTTTCTCCTGTTCCCCGCCCACCACCAGGAGTGGTGTGTGTGTGTGTGTGTGGGTGTGTGTTGCTGGGGGTGCTCTTCACCTCCCCTTGTGGGAAGTTCATCCAAAACTGTGGGGTTGAAATAGTGCTTGGACTCCACTGACACTAGATGCTGCCATCCTGTGGCTTAGTATTAGTGTCTGGGATGACTTGGGGCAAGATCTCAACCTCCCCGCAACCCACTTCCCTGCTGCCAGAATGCCTCCTGCCCCCCCTGCTAGAGCCGCCTCCCTGCCCAACCTGGGTGGGGATGGAGAAGAGGGTTCTGAGAAGTTGAGCTGTGGTTTGGAGGTGGAACAGCTGTCAAGGGCACTGAGGGGGAGGTAGCAGGAGCTCACCCTACAAGGATTGGGGTTGGCACTGGAGGTTACTAGAAAGGACAAGAAGACTCCATTCTGGGGTTCAGGAGGTGAATTCATCCCTCAGTGGTGGGCCGGTGCTGGGTGGAAATACTGCTGGTTCCAGGTGCCCTTAATTCCCCCTGATTCCTCGGGGCGTTTGAGTCTCTGACAGGTTCTCGTTCCCTTGCAGCAGGAGGACATCACGGCCAAAGTGATGCACCAGCTCCGCATCATCCGGCACTTGCGCCAGGTGCCTGAGACACTGCAGGAGCTGTGCCTCTGAGGCCATCAGCCACTCCCGCTCCCTGCTGCAGGTACTGCTCTGGCTCACTGTAAATGGGGAGCTAGTGGAAGGGGAAATGGAGCCCCCTGGCACTCACTAAAAGGGAAAGTGGTGGATTCTCCATCTCTTGATGTCATTGAATGAAGACTAGATGCCTTTCTGGAATGTGTGTGCCCAAAAAGTAACTATTGTACTATACAGGAAGCCTATGATATGCAGGGGGTTAGATGAGATACTCTAAAGGTCTCTTCTGGCCATAAAGTCTACTAATTTTGGAAACACTGAGTGTAGCATTGGGAGCAGCCTCTGATGTTGTACTGTCTAGCCGGCTTGCTTCCTAGAATGAACAGGCATTGAGTGGGGTGATCCACAGAGAGTAGCTCAAACCTTCAAAGTGTCAGGCCAGCAGCAGGACATTAGCACTTCAGGGGATGGGTGTGTTGGCCGCTCAAGGGGCTCGAGCGGACATCAAAGGTCCGTGGCCCGGTGTGCTTAGCACCAATAAAGACACCGAGGGGAGAAAGCAAGCCAAGTTTATTTCAGAGCTCTGAAATGGCACTAGGAGACCAGCATGTCTCAAATCCAGTGCAACAAATACAAATAACTTTTACCTTTTATACCCCAATCTGTTTCTGTGTAAGCCTTTGTCTGGCTATTCCCCCACCCCTCCCTTCCAGACAACTGTTACAATAAGCTCTACATAAGCTTGTGAGAAAACTTTCCCAGTCTCTGCGACCTTGAATTAGACATCTGCAAACTAACTACCCCTGCTCCTTATCTCTATTATTTCTGCTAGTGTGAATGAAACTGCAGCCATCTGCTAGAAACGCTGACCAATACATTTCTGCTTCAGCCTACTACAGAACGTGTAAAGCAGTAAACACAGAAGTAGGTGAGAGTTCACAAGATGGAGTTTGGGGGTTCAGATAGGCTCCACTGACACTAGATGCTGCCATCCTGTGGCTTAGCATTAGTGTCTGGGATGACTTGGGGCAAGATCTCAACCTCCCCGCAACCCACTTCACTGCTGCCAGAATCCCTCCTGCCCCCCCTGCTAGAGCCGCCTCCCAGGCCAGCAGCAGGACATTAGCACTTCAGGGTATGTGTGTGTGTGGCAGTGACATCACAAAGGCCTTTTGCAGGACCTTTAAACAAGTCAAAAAATAACAAGACCAAATACATAGGCCAGGTCCACCTTCTGTGAGAAAATAAAACCAGTGCTCAGGGTTCTCGCGGGGAGTATGCTGTGACTGTTCAGAAAGATCACAACGCATTCCCAGCGACCCTTACTGTCTTTTGAATAGCAGCTTAAGTCCCAAATCGTCGTTAGCAGTCTTCTCCGCAG
Source organism: Emys orbicularis (assembly GCF_028017835.1). Classification (NCBI taxonomy): domain Eukaryota; kingdom Metazoa; phylum Chordata; order Testudines; family Emydidae; genus Emys; species Emys orbicularis. The sequence goes on from NC_088684.1 coordinate 162,540,053, forward strand.
GCTGGACAGTCCACTGTTCAGGAGCGGGCACTGCTTTCAGTCGGGAGTGATGAATCCAGTTCTTGTGTCCTTCGACCTTTGCCGCTGTATGGGTGACAAGCAGGACGGTGTGAGGTCCCTTCCACTTCTCTTGGAGGGGCTCGTCCTTCCAGGTCCGCACGAGAACGGAGTCACCAGGCTGCAGGGAGTGGACCCGAGGTATCCAGCAGAAGAGGCTGTGAATCTTTGATGTACCTGTGAAGAAAAGAAAGAACAGCAGACAGAGGGCACATGTACTGAGACAAGAAACCATACCCCACTTCCCATTCCCCTGCCAGAACTGGGGTACCATTCATAGGCCATGCCCTTCCAAACATAATCTCGAAGGGACTAAGCCCTATCCTACCCTTAGGGAGAGCACGAATGCGAAGTAACACAAGGGGCAAGGCATCAGGCCACTTAAGAGAGGCCTCCTGACAGACCTTTGAGAGGTGTCGCTTGAGCGTCTGATTTGTGCGTTCCACTACTCCACTGGCTTGTGGTCGCCAGGGTGTGTGGAGTTTCCAAGGGATTTGCAGAGCACTTGATATCTTTTGAACCACTTGAGATGTGAAGTGTGTTCCATTATCAGATTCCATCCACTGGGGGAGGCCGAAGCGAGGAATGATTTCCTTGACAAACTTAAGAGCCACTGTTTTGGCAGTGTTGTTGCGACATGGGAAGGCTTCAGGCCATCCGCTGAATCGATCCACTAAGACAAGAAGGTACCTGTACCCTTGGGTCCTGGGAAACTCAGTAAAGTCTATTTGCCACACCAATCCTGGGCCTGGGGTAGGTTCCAGGGTGGCTGGTGGCACTGCTACTCCTGGTCGTGGGTTATTCTTTTGGCAGATTAAACATTCAGCTTGTACCTGTGATGCTAGGGGTTTAAGTCCAGAGGTTAGAAAATATTTATTCATAAGCTGGGTAAGAGCCTCTCTGCCTGCGTGTGTGGTTTGATGCAGTTTCTGCAACACTGGTCGAATCAGGCCCTTGGGCAGGAGGATTTTTCCCTCTGTGGAATAAAGCCATCCCTCCTTTTCCTGGAGACTGAGACTGTCAGCCAGGTTTCTGTCCTCTTGGGAGTACTGAGGGGCTGCAAGTTCACCCACTGATGGGATGAGGGCATGCATTTGGGCATTCTCCTCTGTTGGTGATTTCAGGGTAGCAGCTCGCTTAGCTTCCCTGTCTGCTCTGGCATTGCCCCTGGTTACATCTTGATCTTCCCTTTGATGGGCTTTGCAATGCACCACTGCTACTGCTGAGGGGAGTTGTACTGCTTCTAAAAGCCGGAGAATTTGAGACCCATGCTTGACCGGAGAGCCTTGGGCTGTTAGCATTCCCCTTTGCTTCCACAAACCAGCGTGAGCATGCAATACCCCAAAAGCATACTTTGAATCAGTAAAGATATTAACCCGTTTGTCTTTTGCCAGCTCGAGGGCACGGGTCAGGGCCACTACTTCAGCAAGCTGGGCAGACGTTCCTGCCGGTAAACTCTCAGCTTCCACGGTATCATGAAGAGACACAATAGCATAACCAGCCCTCCTTTGCCCATCCACAACAGTACTACTTCCATCTGTATACCATTCCAAGTCAGCATTTGGGAGTGGCTGATCTTTTAGATCTGGGCGGCTAGAATACTGAACATCTATGATTTCTAAACAGTCATGTTCCTGCTTTTCTGTCTCTGGTAGCAGTGTAGCTGGATTAAGGGAGGGACAGATCTGTAGGGTGACTTCAGGATTCTCTAACAGCTTCGCCTGGTACCGAGCAACCCGAGCCTGTGTGAGCCAAAGACCACCCTTAGTGTCCAGCAAGGCTCGGACCATATGGGGAACATACACTTGCACACTTCCTCCCAGTGTCAGTTTCTCAGCTTCCCCAAGCACTAGAGCAGTAGCTGCAACCGCCCTCAAACAGGCTGGCCATCCCTTTGAAACTTGATCCAGTTGTTTAGAAAAGTATGCCACAGGACGTTTCCAGGCACCTAATAGCTGGGTAAGCATTCCCAAAGCTACCCCTTTTCGTTCATGCACATACAGTTGGAACGGCTTAGATATATCGGGCAAGCCCAGGGCTGGAGCTTCCATTAGCTTCCTTTTCAAGATCTTAAATGCCCTCTCTGTCTTCCTTCTTAGCCTTGGCTATAACCTGAATCCGCTCCACTTCAGACAACAGGGTTCTCATAAGAATATTGCAGTCATCCCAGTCAGGCTTATGGCTAGCTAGACATCCTTCAAAGATTTCTTGTGTTCCTGGACGGGCTACCACACTCTCAGTAATCAACGGATACAATCCCACGGGGGGGGGGGGGGTACTCTCTGAAGCCTGTGGGGGTGGAGGAGCCGAAGGGGACACCGATTCTGGCATTACAACAGTGGGAGGGTTCTGGTGTTTAGCAGCCAATACTACCGAGCCTGTCGGAGTCAAATGGCACTTGAGCAAAATATCAGTCCTATTTCTTAACACCATAAACGTATACGCATAGAGATGTTCATTCCATTTACCTGTTCTCTGACAAAACAAAAGCAACTGAAGGATCATATTGTAATTAAGTGATCCTTCCGGTGGCCACCTTTCTTGGCACTCCAGCTGGTACTGAGGCCAATCAACTGTACAGAACCTTTTCAATTTACTTTTAATCAACTGATCAGATCCAAACACTTTCCAGTTCACCAGAATGCATTCTAAGGGTGTACACTGTACCCTGCCGGCTGTACTCTGTCCCTGCCCCATACTGAGGGAGACTCTGGGCGTCCCCAAGTCACAACAGGCAGACACTGGGCGTCCCCAGGTCAAGACAGATAAAGTCCCCACTGGACTGTTCCTACCTTATCCAAGGGTCCGGTTCTGCACCGTCGCCCTATCCATGGGACCGGTTCCCCACTGTCGCCCGCAGCTGCTTCTCCACTGTCTGTGTGCGTTGCACCGTTGTGCCCTCCGGGGTCGAGCAAACCACGTCTCTGCCGAGGCCCCCGATGAAGTCACCGGTGAGCGCTCTGGGCGTCGGTCGTCGTCGTAATCCGTCGGCCACCAAGAGGGATCCGGGCAAGGCTAAATTTCAGCCTCGAGCCCACCCAGGGACGCCAAAACTGTTGGCCGCTCAAGGGGCTCGAGCGGATACAAATGTCCGTGGCCCGGTGTGCTTAGCACCAATAAAGACACCGAGGGGAGAAAGCAAGCCAAGTTTATTTCAGAGCTCTGAAATGGCACTAGGAGACCAGCATGTCTCAAATCCAGTGCAACAAATACAAATAACTTTTACCTTTTATACCCCAAACTCTTTCTGTGTAAGCCTTGGTCTGGCTATTCCCCCACCCCTCCCTTCCAGACAACTGTTACAATAAGCTCTACATAAGCTTGTGAGAAAACTTTCCCAGTCTCTGCGACCTTGAATTAGACATCTGCAAACTAACTACCCCTGCTCCTTATCTCTATTATTTCTGCTAGTGTGAATGAAACTGCAGCCATCTGCTAGAAACGCTGACCAATACATTTCTGCTTCAGCCTACTACAGAACATGTAAAGCAGTAAACACAGAAGTAGGTGAGAGTTCACAAGATGGAGTTTGGGGGTTCAGATAGGCTCCACTGACACTAGATGCTGCCATCCTGTGGCTTAGCATTAGTGTCTGGGATGACTTGGGGCAAGATCTCAACCTCCCCGCAACCCACTTCACTGCTGCCAGAATCCCTCCTGCCCCCCCTGCTAGAGCCGCCTCCCAGGCCAGCAGCAGGACATTAGCACTTCAGGGTATGTGTGTGTGTGGCAGTGACATCACAAAGGCCTTTTGCAGGACCTCAGCCTATTGGTCAAAGGTGGTGGGGAGGTGGTGACCTCAGAGAGAGATGCTGACATGAGCCAGGCAGGATAGGGGTGCAGGGCCAGGGAAACCTCAGAGACCCCTGTGGCTTAGCTTCAGCAAGTCTCCTTCTCGAGGTTTCCCTTTGAGAGAGTATTAGGGTTCAAGTAGGTGAGTGCGAGGAGGAACCTCTTTCGAGTTTTCTCCTTTCCTTTTACTGATTTTACTGGAAAACAGACGTCCCTGTTGAGAAGGTAAGAGCATCGGAGAGGTTTATAACCTGTTCAGTCTGATCCATCTGGTGCCAGCTGAATTCTAGGCATGGAAAACACTAGTTCAAGGTGGCAGAATTTTATAGCCCACCTGGGATTTTGTCCCGTGGAATCACTGGGGACATTAGGGTTTGTCCTTTTCGTTTTAACTTTTCCTCCATCCCTCCTTCCTTTCTCTTCATCTCTTACTTCTTTTGTCCTTTCTCCTATTCCCCTCCCACCACCAGGAGTGGTGTGTGTGTGTGTGTGTGTGTGTTGCTGGGGGTGCTCTTCACCTCCCCTTGTGGAAGTCCATCCAAAACTGTGAGGTTGAAATAGTGCTTGGACTCCACTGACACTAGATGCTGCCATCCTGTGGCTTAGTATTAGTGTCTGGGATGACTTGGGGCAAGATCTCAACCTCCCCGCAACCCACTTCACTGCTGCCAGAATCCCTCCTGCCCCCCCTGCTAGAGCCGCCTCCCTGCCCAACCTGGGTGGGGGTGAAGAAGAGGGTTCTGAGAAGTTGAGCTGTGGTTTGGAGGTGGAACAGCTGTCAAGGGCACTGAGGGGGAGGTGGCAGGAGCTCACCCTACAAGGAGCGGGGTTGGCACTGGAGGTTACTAGAAAGGACAAGAAGACTCCATTCTGGGGTTCAGGAGGTGAATTCATCCCTCAGTGGTGGGCAGGTGCTGGGTGGAAATACTGCTGGTTCCAGGTGCCCTTAATTCCCCCTGATTCCTCGGGGCGTTTGAGTCTCTGACAGGTTCTCGTTCCCTTGCAGCAGGAGGACGTCACGGCCAAAGTGATGCACCAGCTCCGCATCATCCGGCACTTGCGCCAGGTGCCTGAGACACTGCAGGGGCTGTGCCTCTGAGGCCATCAGCAACTCCCGCTCCCTGCTGCAGGTACTGCTCCGGCTCACTGTAAATGGGGAGCTAGTGGAAGGGGAAATGGAGCCCCCTGGCACTCACTAAAAGGGAAAGTGGTGGATTCTCCATCTCTTGATGTCATTGAATGAAGACTAGATGCCTTTCTGGAATGTGTGTGCCCAAAAAGTAACTATTGTACTATACAGGAAGCTTATGATATGCAGGGGGTTAGATGAGATGCTCTAAAGGTCTCTTCTGGCCATAAAGTCTACTAATTTTGGAAACACTGAGTGTAGCATTGGGAGCAGCCTCTGATGTTGTACTGTCTAGCCGGCTTGCTTCCTAGAAAGAACAGGCATTGAGTGGGGTGATCCACAGAGAGTAGCTCAAACCTTCAAAGTGTCAGGCCAGCAGCAGGACGTTAGCACTTCAGGGGATGGGTGGGTGTGGCAGTGACATCACAAAGGCCTTTTGCAGGACCTCAGCCTATTGGTCAAAGGTGTTAGGGAGGTGGTGACCTCACAGAGAGATTCTGACATCAGCCAGGCAGGACAGGGGCGCAGGGCCAGGGAAACCTCAGAGACCCATGTGGCTTAGCTTCAGCAAGTCTCCTTCTCGAGGTCTCCCTTTGAGGACTGAGAGAGTATTAGGGTTCACGTACGTGAGTGCGAGCAGGAGCCTCTTTCGAGGTATCTTCTTTCCTTTTACTGATTTTACTAGAAAACAGACATCCCTGTTGAGAAGGTAAGAGCCTCCAAGAGGTTTTGGAAGCTGCTCAGTCTGATCCATCTGGTGCCAGCTGAATTCTAGGCATGGAAAACACTAGTTTAAGGTGGCAGAATTTTATTCCCTCCCTGGGGTTTTGTCCCGTAGAATCACTGGGGACATTAAGGTTTGTCCTTTTCCTTTTACCTTTTCCTCCATCCCTCCTTCCTTTCTCTTTATCTCTTACTTCTTTTGTCCTTTCTCCTGTTCCCCTCCCACCACCAGGAGTGGTGTGTGTGTGTGTGTGTGTGTGTGTGTGTGTGTGTGTGTGTGTGTGTGTGTGTGTGTTGCTGGGGGTGCTCTTCACCTCCCCTTGTGGGAAGTTCATCCAAAACTGTGGGGTTGAAATAGTGCTTGGACTCCACTGACACTAGATGCTGCCATCCTGTGGCTTAGCATTAGTGTCTGGGATGACTTGGGGCAAGATCTCAACCTCCCCGCAACCCACTTCACTGCTGCCAGAATCCCTCCTGCCCCCCCTGCTAGAGCCGCCTCCCTGCCCAACCTGGGTGGGGGTGGAGAAGAGGGTTCTGAGAACTTGAGCTGTGGTTTGGAGGTGGAACAGCTGTCAAGGGCACTGAGGGGGAGGTAGCAGGAGCTCACCCTACAAAGAGGGGGGCTGGCACTGGAGGTTACTAGAAAGGACAAGAAGACTCCATTCTGGGGTTCAGGAGGTGAATTCATCCCTCAGTGGTGGGCAGGTGCTGGGTGGAAATACTGCTGGTTCCAGGTGCCCTTAATTCCCCCTGATTCCTCGGTGCGTTTGAGTCTCTGACAGGTTCTCGTTCCCTTGCAGCAGGAGGACGTCACGGCCAAAGTGATGCACCAGCTCCGCATCATCCGGCACTTGCGCCAGGTGCCTGAGACACTGCAGGGGCTGTGCCTCTGATGCCATCAGCAACTCCCGCTCCCTGCTGCAGGTACTGCTCTGGCTCACTGTAAATGGGGAGCTAGTGGAAGGGGAAATGGAGCCCCCTGGCACTCACTAAAAGGGAAAGTGGTGGATTCTCCATCTCTTGATGTCATTGAATGAAGACTAGATGCCTTTCTGGAATGTGTGTGCCCAAAAAGTAACTATTGTACTATACAGGAAGCCTATGATATGCAGGGGGTTAGATGAGATGCTCTAAAGGTCTCTTCTGGCCATAAAGTCTACTAATTTTGGAAACACTGAGTGTAGCATTGGGAGCAGCCTCTGATGTTGTACTGTCTAGCCGGCTTGCTTCCTAGAATGAACAGGCATTGAGTGGGGTGATCCACAGAGAGTAGCTCAAACCTTCAAAGTGTCAGGCCAGCAGCAGGACATTAGCACTTCAGGGGATGGGTGTGTGTGGCAGTGACATCACAAAGACCTTTTGCAGGAACTCAGCCTATTGGTCAAAGGTGTTAGGGAGGTGGTGACCTCCCAGAGAGATGCTGACATGAGCCAGGCAGGATAGGGGCGCAGAGCCAGGAAAACCTCATAGACCCCTGTGGCTTAGCTTCAGCAATTCTCCTTCTCGAGGTCTCTCTTTGAGGACTGAGAGAGTATTAGGGTTCACGTAGGTGAGTGCGAGGAGGAACCTCTTTCGAGTTTTCTCCTTTCCTTTTACTGATTTTACTAGAAAACAGACGTCCCTGTTGAGAAGGTAAAAGCCTCGGAGAGGTTTGTAACCTGTTCAGTCTGATCCACCTGGTGCCAGCTGAATTCTAGGCATGGAAAACACTAGTTCAAGGTGGCAGAATTTTATAGCCCACCTGGGATTTTGTTCCGTGGAATCACTGGGGACCTTAGGGTTTGTCCTTTTCGTTTTACCTTTTCCTCCATCCCTCCTTCCTTTCTCTTCATCTCTTACTTCTTTTGTCCTTTCTCCTGTTCCCCTCCCACCACCAGGAGTGGTGTGTGTGTGTGTGTGTGTGTGTGTGTGTGTGTGTGTGTGTGTGTGTGTGTGTGTGTGTGTGTGTGTGTGTGTGTGTGTGTGTGTGTGTGTGTGTTGCTGAGGGTGCTCTTCACCTCCCCTTGTGGGAAGTTCATCCAAAACTGTGGGGTTGAAATAGTGCTTGGACTCCACTGACACTAGATGCTGCCATCCTGTGGCTTAGCATTAGTGTCTGGGATGACTTGGGGCAAGATCTCAACCTCCCCGCAACCCACTTCCCTGCTGCCAGAATCCCTCCTGCCCCCCCTGCTAGAGCCGCCTCCCTGCCCAACCTGGGTGGGGGTGGAGAAGAGGGTTCTGAGAACTTGAGCTGTGGTTTGGAGGTGGAACAGCTGTCAAGGGCACTGAGGGGGTGGTAGCAGGAACTCACCCTACAAGGAGTGGGGTTGGCACTGGAGGTTACTGGAAAGGACAAGAAGACTCCATTCTGGGGTTCAGGAGGTGAATTCATCACTCAGTGGTGGGCAGGTGCTGGGTGGAAATATTGCTGGTTCCAGGTGCCCTTAATTCCCCCTGATTCCTCGGGGCGTTTAAGTCTCTGACAGGTTCTCGTTCCCTTGCAGCAGGAGGACGTCACGGCCAAAGTGATGCACCAGCTCCGCATCATCCGGCACTTGCGCCAGGTGCCTGAGACACTGCAGGGGCTGTGCCTCTGAGGCCATCAGCAACTCCCGCTCCCTGCTGCAGGTACTGCTCTGGCTCACTGTAAATGGGGAGCTAGTGGAAGGGGAAATGGAGCCCCCTGGCACTCACTAAAAGGGAAAGTGGTGGATTCTCCATCTCTTGATGTCATTGAATGAAGACTAGATGCCTTTCTGGAATGTGTGTGCCCAAAAAGTAACTATTGTACTATACAGGAAGCCTATGATATGCAGGGGGTTAGATGAGATGCTCTAAAGGTCTCTTCTGGCCATAAAGTCTACTAATTTTGGAAACACTGAGTGTAGCATTGGGAGCAGCCTCTGATGTTGTACTGTCTAGCCGGCTTGCTTCCTAGAAAGAACAGGCATTGAGTGGGGTGATCCACAGAGAGTAGCTCAAACCTTCAAAGTGTCAGGCCAGCAGCAGGACATTAGCACTTCAGGGGATGTGTGGGTGTGGCAGTGACATCACAAAGGCCTTTTGCAGGACCTCAGCCTATTGGTCAAAGGTGTTAGGGAGGTGGTGACCTCACAGAGAGATGCTGACATCAGCCAGGCAGGACAGGGGCGCAGGGCCAGGGAAACCTCATAGACCCCTGTGGCTTAGCTTCAGCAAGTCTCCTTCTCGAGGTCTCCCTTTGAGGACTGAGAGAGTATTAGGGTTCACGTAGGTGAGTGCGAGGAGGAACCTCTTTCGAGTTTTCTCCTTTCCTTTTACTGATTTTACTAGAAAACAGACGTCTCTGTTGAGAAGGTAAGAGCCTCGGAGAGGTTTGTAACCTGTTCAGTCTGATACACCTGGTGCTAGCTGAATTCTAGGCATGGAAAACACTAGTTCAAGGTGGCAGAATTTTATAGCCCACCTGAGATATTGTCCCGTGGAATCACTGGGGACATTAGGGTTTGTCCTTTTCGTTTTACCTTTTCCTCCATCCCTCCTTCCTTTCTCTTCATCTCTTACTTCTTTTGTCCTTTCTCCTGTTCCCCTCCCACCACCAGGAGTGGTGTGTGTGTGTGTTTGTGTGTGTGTGTGTTGCTGGGGGTGCTCTTCACCTCCCCTTGTGGGAAGTTCATCCAAAACTGTTGGGTTGAAATAGTGCTTGGACTCCACTGACACTAGATGCTGCCATCCTGTGGCTTAGCATTAGTGTCTGGGATGACTTGGGGCAAGATCTCAACCTCCCCGCAACCCACTTCACTGCTGCCAGAATCCCTCCTGCCCCCCCCCGCTAGAGCCGCCTCCCTGCCCAACGTGGGTGGGGGTGGAGAAGAGGGTTCTGATAACTTGAGCTGTGGTTTGGAGGTGGAACAGCTGTCAAGGGCACTGAGGGGGAGGTAGCAGGAGCTCACCCTACAAGGAGGGGGGGTTGGCACTGGATGTTACTAGAAAGGACAAGAAGACTCCATTCTGGGGTTCAGGAGGTGAATTCATCCTTCAGTGGTGGGCAGGTGCTGGGTGGAAATACTGCTGGTTCCAGGTGCCCTTAATTCCCCCTGATTCCTCGGGGCGTTTGAGTCTCTGACAGGTTCTCGTTCCCTTGCAGCAGGAGGACGTCACGGCCAAAGTGATGCACCAGCTCCGCATCATCCGGCACTTGCGCCAGGTGCCTGAGACACTGCAGGGGCTGTGCCTCTGAGGCCATCAGCAAGTCCCGCTCCCTGCTGCAGGTACTGCTCTGGCTCACTGTAAATGGGGAGCTAGTGGAAGGGGAAATGGAGCCCCCTGGCACTCACTAAAAGGGAAAGTGGTGTATTCTCCATCTCTTGATGTCATTGAATGAAGACTAGATGTCTCCTTCTCGAGGTCTCCCTTTGAGAGAGTATTAGGGTTCACGTAGGTGAGTGCGAGGAGGAACGTCTTTCGAGTTTTCTCCTTTCCTTTTACTGATTTTACTAGAAAACAGACGTCCCTGTTGAGAAGGTAAGAGCCTCGGAGAGGTTTGTAACCTGTTCAGTCTGATCCACGTGATGCCAGCTGAATTCTAGGCATGGAAAAAACTAGTTCAAGGTGGCAGAATTTTATAGCCCACCTGGGATTTTGTCCCGTGGAATCACTGGGGACATTAGGGTTTGTCCTTTCCGTTTTTCCTTTTCCTCCATCCCTCCTTCCTTTCTCTTCATCTCTTACTTCTTTTGTCCTTTCTCCTGTTCCCCTCCCACCACCAGGAGTGGGGTGTGTGTGTGTGTGTGTGTGTGTGTGTTGCTGGGGGTGCTCTTCACCTCCCCTTGTGGAAGTTCATCCAAAACTGTGAGGTTGAAATAGTGCTTGGACTCCACTGACACTAGATGCTGCCATCCTGTGGCTTAGCATTAGTGTCTGGGATGACTTGGGGCAAGATCTCAACCTCCGCCCAACACACTTCACTGCTGCCAGAATCCCTCCTGCCCCCTGCTAGAGCCGCCTCCCTGCCCAACCTGGGTGGGGGTGGAGAAGAGGGTTCTGAGAACTTGAGCTGTGGTTTGGAGGTGGAACAGCTGTCAAGGGCACTGAGGGGGTGGTAGCAGGAACTCACCCTACAAGGAGCGGGGTTGGCACTGGAGGTTACTGGAAAGGACAAGAAGACTCCATTCTGGGGTTCAAGAGGTGAATTCATCCCTCAGTGGTGGGCAGGTGCTGGGTGGAAATACTGCTGGTTCCAGGTGCCCTTAATTCCCCCTGATTCCTCGGGGCGTTTGAGTCTCTGACAGGTTCTCGTTCCCTTGCAGCAGGAGGACGTCACGGCCAAAGTGATGCACCAGCTCCGCATCATCCGGCACTTGCGCCAGGTGCCTGAGACACTGCAGGGGCTGTGCCTCTGAGGCCATCAGCAACTCCCGCTCCCTGCTGCAGGTACTGCTCCGGCTCACTGTAAATGGGGAGCTAGTGGAAGGGGAAATGGAGCCCCCTGGCACTCACTAAAAGGGAAAGTGGTGGATTCTCCATCTCTTGATGTCATTGAATGAAGACTAGATGCCTTTCTGGAATGTGTGTGCCCAAAAAGTAACTATTGTACTACACAGGAAGCCTATGATATGCAGGGGGTTAGATGAGATGCTCTAAAGGTCTCTTCTGGCCATAAAGTCTACTAATTTTGGAAACACTGAGTGTAGCATTGGGAGCAGCCTCTGATGTTGTACTGTCTAGCCGGCTTGCTTCCTAGAATGAACAGGCATTGAGTGGGGTGATCCACAGAGAGTAGCTCAAACCTTCAAAGTGTCAGGCCAGCAGCAGGACATTAGCACTTCAGGGGATGTGTGTGTGTGGCAGTGACATCACAAAGGCCTTTTGCAGGACCTCAGCCTATTGGTCAAAGGTGGTGGGGAGGTGGTGACCTCAGAGAGAGATGCTGACATGAGCCAGGCAGGATAGGGGCGCAGAGCCAGGAAAACCTCGTAGACCCCTGTGGCTTAGCTTCAGCAATTCTCCTTCTCGAGGTCTCTGTTTGAGGACTGAGAGAGTATTAGGGTTCACGTAGGTGAATGCGAGGAGGAACCTCTTTTGAGTTTTCTCCTTTCCTTTTACTGATTTTACTAGAAAACAGACGTCCCTGTTGAGAAGGTAAGAGCCTCGGAGAGGTTTGTAACCTGTTCAGTCTGATCCACCTGGTGCCAGCTGAATTCTAGGCATGGAAAACAGTAGTTCAAGGTGGCAGAATTTTATAGCCCACCTGGGATTTTGTCCCGTGGAATCACTGGGGACATTAGGGTTTGTCCTTTTCATTTTACCTTTTCCTCCATCCCTCCTTCCTTTCTCTTCATCTCTTACTTCTTTTGTCCTTTCTCCTATTCCCCTCCCACCACCAGGAGTGGTGTGTGTGTGTGTGTGTGTGTGTGTTGCTGGGGGTGCTCTTTACCTCCCCTTGTGGGAAGTTCATCCAAAACTGTGGAGTTGAAATAGTGCTTGGACTCCACTGACACTAGATGCTGCCATCCTGTGGCTTAGCATTAGTGTCTGTGATGACTTGGGGCAAGATCTCAACCTCCCCGCAACCCACTTCACTGCTGCCAGAATCCCTCCTGCCCCCCCCTGCTAGATCCGCCTCCCTGCCCAACCTGGGTGGGGGTGAAGAAGAGGGTGCTGAGAACTTGAGCTGTGGTTTGGAGGTGGAACAGCTGTCAAGGGCACTGAGGGGGAGGTAGCAGGAGCTCACCCTACAAGGAGCGGGGTTGGCACTGGAGGTTACTAGAAAGGACAAGAAGACTCCATTCTGGGGTTCAGGAGGTGAATTCATCCCTCAGTGGTGGGCAGGTGCTGGGTGGAAATACTGCTGGTTCCAGGTGCCCTTAATTCCCCCTGATTCCTCGGGGCGTTTGAGTCTCTGACAGGTTCTCGTTCCCTTGCAGCAGGAGGACGTCACGGCCAAAGTGATGCACCAGCTCCGCATCATCCGGCACTTGCGCCAGGTGCCTGAGACACTGCAGGGGCTGTGCCTCTGAGGCCATCAGCAACTCCCGCTCCCTGCTGCAGGTACTGCTCCGGCTCACTGTAAATGGGGAGCTAGTGGAAGGGGAAATGGAGCCCCCTGGCACTCACTAAAAGGGAAAGTGGTGGATTCTCCATCTCTTGATGTCATTGAATGAAGACTAGATGCCTTTCTGGAATGTGTGTGCCCAAAAAGTAACTATTGTACTATACAGGAAGCCTATGATATGCAGGGGGTTAGATGAGGTGCTCTAAAGGTCTCTTCTGGCCATAAGTCTACTAATTTTGGAAACACTGAGTGTAGCATTGGGAGCAGCCGCTGATGTTTTACTGTCTAGCCGGCTTGCTTCCTAGAAAGAACAGACATTGAGTGGGGTGGTCCACAGAGAGTAGCTCAAACCTTCAAAGTGTCAGGCCAGCAGCAGGACATTAGCACTTCAGGGGATGGGTGGGTGTGGCAGTGACATCACAAAGGCCTTTTGCAGGACCTCAGCCTATTGGTCAAAGGTGTTAGGGAGGTGGTGACCTCACAGAGAGATGCTGACATCAGCCAGGCAGGACAGGGGCGCAGGGCCAGGGAAACCTCAGAGACCCGTGTGGCTTAGCTTCAGCAAGTCTCCTTCTCGAGGTCTCCCTTTGAGGACTGAGAGAGTATTAGGGTTCACGTAGGTGAGTGCGAGGAGGAACCTCTTTCGAGTTTTCTCCTTTCCTTTTACTGATTTTACTGGAAAACAGACGTCCCTGTTGAGAAGGTAAGAGCCTCGGAGAGGTTTATAACCTGTTCAGTCTGATCCATCTGGTGCCAGCTGAATTCTAGGCATGGAAAACACTAGTTCAAGGTGGCAGTATTTTATAGCCCACCTGGGATTTTGTCCCGTGGAATCACTGGGGACATTAGGGTTTTTCCTTTTCGTTTTAACTTTTCCTCCATCCCTCCTTCCTTTCTCTTCATCTCTTACTTCTTTTGTCCTTTCTCCTGTCCCCCTCCCACCACCAGGAGTGGTGTGTGTGTGTGTGTCTGTTGCTGGGGGTGCTCTTCACCTCCCCTTGTGGAAGTTCATCCAAAACTGTGAGGTTGAAATAGTGCTTGGACTCCACTGACACTAGATGCTGCCATCCTGTGGCTTAGCATTAGTGTCTGGGATGACTTGGGGCAAGATCTCAACCTCCCCGCAACCCACTTCACTGCTGCCAGAATCCCTCCTGCCCCCCCTGCTAGAGCCGCCTCCCTGCCCAACCTGGGTGGGGGTGGAGAAGAGGGTTCTGAGAACTTGAGCTGTGGTTTGGAGGTGGAACAGCTGTCAAGGGCACTGAGGGGGAGGTAGCAGGAGCTCACCCTACAAGGAGCGGGGTTGGCACTGGAGGTTACTAGAAAGGACAAGAAGACTCCATTCTGGGGTTCAGGAGGTGAATTCATCCCTCAGTGGTGGGCAGGTGCTGGGTGGAAATACTGCTGGTTCCAGGTGCCCTTAATTCCCCCTGATTCCTTGGGGCGTTTGAGTCTCTGACAGGTTCTCGTTCCCTTGCAGCAGGAGGACGTCACGGCCAAAGTGATGCACCAGCCCCGCATCATCCGGCACTTGCGCCAGGTGCCTGAGACACTGCAGGGGCTGTGCCTCTGAGGCCATCAGCAACTCCCGCTCCCTGCTGCAGGTACTGCTCTGGCTCACTGTAAATGGGGAGCTAGTGGAAGGGGAAATGGAGCCCCCTGGCACTCACTAAAAGGGAAAGTGGTGGATTCTCCATCTCTTTATGTCATTGAATGAAGACTAGATGCCTTTCTGGAATGTGTGTGCCCGAAAAGTAACTATTGTACTATACAGGAAGCCTATGATATGCAGGGGGTTAGATGAGATGCTCTATTTTCTGGCCATAAAGTCTACTAATTTTGGAAACACTGAGTGTAGCATTGGGAGCAGCCTCTGATGTTGTACTGTCTAGCCGGCTTGCTTCCTAGAATGAACAGGCATTGAGTGGGGTGATCCACAGAGAGTAGCTCAAACCTTCAAAGTGTCAGGCCAGCAGCAGGACATTAGCACTTCAGGGGATGGGTGTGTGTGGCAGTGACATCACAAAGACCTTTTGCAGGACCTCAGCCTATTGGTCAAAGGTGTTAGGGAGGTGGTGACCTCACAGAGAGATGCTGACATGAGCCAGGCAGGATAGGGGCGCAGAGCCAGGAAAACCTCATAGACCCCTGTGGCCTAGCTTCAGCAATTCTCCTTCTCGAGGTCTCTCTTTGAGGACTGAGAGAGTATTAGGGTTCACGTAGGTGAGTGCGAGGAGGAACCTCTTTCGAGTTTTCTCCTTTCCTTTTACTGATTTTACTAGAAAACAGACGTCCCTGTTGAGAAGGTAAAAGCCTCGGAGAGGTTTGTAACCTGTTCAGTCTGATCCACCTGGTGCCAGCTGAATTCTAGGCATGGAAAACACTAGTTCAAGGTGGCAGAATTTTATAGCCCACCTGGGATTTTGTTCCGTGGAATCACTGGGGACCTTAGGGTTTGTCCTTTTCGTTTTACCTTTTCCTCCATCCCTCCTTCCTTTCTCTTCATCTCTTACTTCTTTTGTCCTTTCTCCTGTTCCCCTCCCACCACCAGGAGTGGTGTGTGTGTGTGTGTGTGTTGCTGAGGGTGCTCTTCACCTCCCCTTGTGGGAAGTTCATCCAAAACTGTGGAGTTGAAATAGTGCTTGGACTCCACTGACACTAGATGCTGCCATCCTGTGGCTTAGCATTAGTCTCTGCGATGACTTGGGGCAAGATCTCAACATCCGCGCAACCCACTTCACTGCTGCCAGAATCCCTCCTGCCCCCCCTGCTAGAGCCGCCTCCCTGCCGAACCTGGGTGGGGGTGGAGAAGAGGGTTCTGAGAACTTGAGCTGTGGTTTGGAGGTGGAACAGCTGTCAAGGGCACTGAGGGGGTGGTAGCAGGAACTCACCCTACAAGGAGTGGGGTTGGCACTGGAGGTTACTGGAAAGGACAAGAAGACTCCATTCTGGGGTTCAGGAGGTGAATTCATCCTTCAGTGGTGGGCAGGTGCTGGGTGGAAATATTGCTGTTTCCAGGTGCCCTTAATTCCCCCTGATTCCTCGGGGCGTTTAAGTCTCTGACAGGTTCTCGTTCCCTTGCAGCAGGAGGACGTCACGGTCAAAGTGATGCACCAGCTCCGCATCATCCGGCACTTGCGCCAGGTGCCTGAGACACTGCAGGGGCTGTGCCTCTGAGGCCATCAGCAACTCCCGCTCCCTGCTGCAGGTACTGCTCTGGCTCACTGTAAATGGGGAGCTAGTGGAAGGGGAAATGGAGCCCCCTGGCACTCACTAAAAGGGAAAGTGGTGGATTCTCCATCTCTTGATGTCATTGAATGAAGACTAGATGCCTTTCTGGAATGTGTGTGCCCAAAAAGTAACTATTGTACTATACAGGAAGCCTATGATATGCAGGGGGTTAGATGAGATGCTCTAAAGGTCTCTTCTGGCCATAAAGTCTACTAATTTTGGAAACACTGAGTGTAGCATTGGGAGCAGCCTCTGATGTTGTACTGTCTAGCCGGCTTGCTTCCTAGAAAGAACAGGCATTGAGTGGGGTGATCCACAGAGAGTAGCTCAAACCTTCAAAGTGTCAGGCCAGCAGCAGGACATTAGCACTTCAGGGGATGGGTGGGTGTGGCAGTGACATCACAAAGGCCTTTTGCAGGACCTCAGCCTATTGGTCAAAGGTGTTAGGGAGGTGGTGACCTCACAGAGAGATGCTGACATCAGCCAGGCAGGACAGGGGCGCAGGGCCAGGGAAACCTCAGAGACCCGTGTGGCTTAGCTTCAGCAAGTCTCCTTCTCGAGGTCTCCCTTTGAGGACTGAGAGAGTATTAGGGTTCACGTAGGTGAGTGCGAGGAGGAACCTCTTTCGAGTTTTCTCCTTTCCTTTTACTGATTTTACTGGAAAACAGACGTCCCTGTTGAGAAGGTAAGAGCCTCGGAGAGGTTTATAACCTGTTCAGTCTGATCCATCTGGTGCCAGCTGAATTCTAGGCATGGAAAACACTAGTTCAAGGTGGCAGTATTTTATAGCCCACCTGGGATTTTGTCCCGTGGAATCACTGGGGACATTAGGGTTTTTCCTTTTCGTTTTAACTTTTCCTCCATCCCTCCTTCCTTTCTCTTCATCTCTTACTTCTTTTGTCCTTTCTCCTGTCCCCCTCCCACCACCAGGAGTGGTGTGTGTGTGTGTGTCTGTTGCTGGGGGTGCTCTTCACCTCCCCTTGTGGAAGTTTATCCAAAACTGTGAGGTTGAAATAGTGCTTGGACTCCACTGACACTAGATGCTGCCATCCTGTGGCTTAGCATTAGTGTCTGGGATGACTTGGGGCAAGATCTCAACCTCCCCGCAACCCACTTCACTGCTGCCAGAATCCCTCCTGCCCGCCCTGCTAGAGCCGCCTCCCTGCCCAATCTGGGTGGGGGTGAAGAAGAGGTTTCTGAGAACTTGAGCTGTGGTTTGGAGGTGGAACAGCTGTCAAGGGCACTGTGGGGGAGGTAGCAGGAGCTCACCCTACAAGGAGCGGGGTTGGCACTGGAGGTTACTAGAAAGGACAAGAAGACTCCATTCTGGGGTTCAGGAGGTGAATTCATCCCTCAGTGGTGGGCAGGTGCTGGGTGGAAATACTGCTGGTTCCAGGTGCCCTTAATTCCCCCTGATTCCTCGGGGCGTTTGAGTCTCTGACAGGTTCTTGTTCCCTTGCAGCAGGAGGACGTCACGGCCAAAGTGATGCACCAGCTCCGCATCATCCGGCACTTGCGCCAGGTGCCTGAGACACTACAGGGGCTGTGCCTCTGAGGCCATCAGCAACTCCCGCTCCCTGCTGCAGGTACTGCTCCGGCTCACTGTAAATGGGGAGCTAGTGGAAGGGGAAATGGAGCCCCCTGGCACTCAATAAAAGGGAAAGTGGTGGATTCTCCATCTCTTGATGTCATTGAATGAAGACTAGATGCCTTTCTGGAATGTGTGTGCCCAAAAAGTAACTATTGTACTATATAGGAAGCTTATGATATGCAGGGGGTTAGATGAGATGCTCTAAAGGTCTCTTCTGGCCATAAAGTCTACTAATTTTGGAAACACTGAGTGTAGCATTGGGAGCAGCCTCTGATGTTGTACTGTCTAGCCGGCTTGCTTCCTAGAATGAACAGGCATTGAGTGGGGTGATCCACAGAGAGTAGCTCAAACCTTCAAAGTGTCAGGCCAGCAGCAGGACATTAGCACTTCAGGGGATGGGTGGGTGTGGCAGTGACATCACAAAGGCCTTTTGCAGGACCTCAGCCTATTGGTCAAAGGTGTTAGGGAGGTGGTGACCTCACAGAGAGATTCTGACATCAGCCAGGCAGGACAGGGGCGCAGGGCCAGGGAAACCTCAGAGACCCGTGTGGCTTATCTTCAGCAAGTCTCCTTCTCGAGGTCTCCCTTTGAGGACTGAGAGAGTATTAGGGTTCACGTACGTGAGTGCGAGCAGGAGCCTCTTTCGAGGTATCTTCTTTCCTTTTACTGATTTTACTAGAAAACAGACATCCCTGTTGAGAAGGTAAGAGCCTCCAAGAGGTTTTGGAAGCTGCTCAGTCTGATCCATCTGGTGCCAGCTGAATTCTAGGCATGGAAAACACTAGTTTAAGGTGGCAGAATTTTATTCCCTCCCTGGGATTTTGTCCCGTAGAATCACTGGGGACATTAAGGTTTGTCCTTTTCCTTTTACCTTTTCCTCCATCCCTCCTTCCTTTCTCTTTATCTCTTACTTCTTTTGTCCTTTCTCCTGTTCCCCTCCCACCACCAGGAGTGGTGTGTGTGTGTGTGTGTGTGTGTGTGTGTGTGTGTGTGTGTGTGTGTGTGTGTGTGTGTGTTGCTGGGGGTGCTCTTCACCTCCCCTTGTGGGAAGTTCATCCAAAACTGTGGGGTTGAAATAGTGCTTGGACTCCACTGACACTAGATGCTGCCATCCTGTGGCTTACCATTAGTGTCTGGGATGACTTGGGGCAAGATCTCAACCTCCGCGCAACCCACTTCACTGCTGCCAGAATCCCTCCTGCCCCCCCTGCTAGAGCCGCCTCCCTGCCCAACCTGGGTGGGGGTGGAGAAGAGGGTTCTGAGAACTTGAGCTGTGGTTTGGAGGTGGAACAGCTGTCAAGGGCACTGAGGGGGAGGTAGCAGGAGCTCACCCTACAAGGAGCGGGGTTGGCACTGGAGGTTACTAGAAAGGACAAGAAGACTCCATTCTGGGGTTCAGGAGGTGAATTCATCCCTCAGTGGTGGGCAGGTGCTGGGTGGAAATACTGCTGGTTCCAGGTGCCCTTAATTCCCCCTGATTCCTTGGGGCGTTTGAGTCTCTGACAGGTTCTCGTTCCCTTGCAGCAGGAGGACGTCACGGCCAAAGTGATGCACCAGCCCCGCATCATCCGGCACTTGCGCCAGGTGCCTGAGACACTGCAGGGGCTGTGCCTCTGAGGCCATCAGCAACTCCCGCTCCCTGCTGCAGGTACTGCTCTGGCTCACTGTAAATGGGGAGCTAGTGGAAGGGGAAATGGAGCCCCCTGGCACTCACTAAAAGGGAAAGTGGTGGATTCTCCATCTCTTTATGTCATTGAATGAAGACTAGATGCCTTTCTGGAATGTGTGTGCCCGAAAAGTAACTATTGTACTATACAGGAAGCCTATGATATGCAGGGGGTTAGATGAGATGCTCTATTTTCTGGCCATAAAGTCTACTAATTTTGGAAACACTGAGTGTAGCATTGGGAGCAGCCTCTGATGTTGTACTGTCTAGCCGGCTTGCTTCCTAGAATGAACAGGCATTGAGTGGGGTGATCCACAGAGAGTAGCTCAAACCTTCAAAGTGTCAGGCCAGCAGCAGGACATTAGCACTTCAGGGGCTGGGTGGGTGTGGCAGTGACATCACAAAGGCCTTTTGCAGGACCTCAGCCTATTGGTCAAAGGTGTTAGGGAGGTGGTGACCTCACAGAGAGATGCTGACATCAGCCAGGGAGGACAGGGGTGCAGGGCCAGGGAAACCTCAGAGACCCGTGTGGCTTTGCTTCAGCAAGTCTCCTTCTCGAGGTCTCTCTTTGAGGACTGAGAGAGTATTAGGGTTCACGTATGTGAGTGCGAGCAGGAGCCTCTTTCGAGTTTTCTCCTTTCCTTTTACTGATTTTACTAGAAAACAGACGTCCCTGTTGAGAAGGTAAGAGCCTCGGAGAGGTTTGTAACCTGTTCAGTCTGATCCACCTGATGCCAGCTGAATTCTATGCATGGAAAACACTAGTTCAAGGTGGCAGAATTTTATAGCCCACCTGGGATTTTGTCCCGTGGAATCACTGGGGACATTAGGGTTTGTCCTTTTCGTTTTACCTTTTCCTCCATCCCTCCTTCCTTTCTCTTCATCTCTTACTTCTTTTGTCCTTTCTCCTGTTCCCCTCCCACCACCAGGAGTGGTGTGTGTGTGTGTGTGTGTTGCTGAGGGTGCTCTTTACCTCCCCTTGTGGGAAGTTCATCCAAAACTGTGGGGTTGAAATAGTGCTTGGACTCCACTGACACTAGATGCTGCCATCCTGTGGCTTAGCATTACTGTCTGGGATGACTTGGGGCAAGATCTCAACCTCCCCGCAACCCACTTCACTGCTGCCAGAATCCCTCCTGCCCCCCCTGCTAGAGCCGCCTCCCTGCCCAACCTGGGTGGGGGTGGAGAAGAGGGTTCTGAGAACTTGAGCTGTGGTTTGGAGGTGGAACAGCTGTCAAGGGCACTGAGGGGGAGGTAGCAGGAGCTCACCCTATAAAGAGGGGGGTTGACACTGGAGGTTACTAGAAAGGACAAGAAGACTCCATTCTGGGGTTCAGGAGGTGAATTCATCCCTCAGTGGTGGGCAGGTGCTGGGTGGAAATACTGCTGGTTCCAGGTGCCCTTAATTCCCCCTGATTCCTCGGGGCGTTTGAGTCTCTGACAGGTTCTCGTTCCCTTGCAGCAGGAGGACGTCACGGCCAAAGTGATGCACCAGCTCCGCATCATCCGGCACTTGCGCCAGGTGCCTGAGACACTGCAGGGGCTGTGCCTCTGAGGCCATCAGCAACTCCCGCTCCCTGCTGCAGGTACTGCTCCGGCTCACTGTAAATGGGGAGCTAGTGGAAGGGGAAATGGAGCCCCCTGGCACTCACTAAAAGGGAAAGTGGTGGATTCTCCATCTCTTGATGTCATTGAATGAAGACTAGATGCCTTTCTGGAATGTGTGTGCCCAAAAAGTAACTATTGTACTATACAGGAAGCCTATGATATGCAGGGGGGTAGATGAGATGCTCTAAAGGTCTCTTCTGGCCATAAAGTCTACTTATTTTGGAAACACTGAGTGTAGCATTGGGAGCAGCCTCTGATGTTGTACTGTCTAGCCGGCTTGCTTCCTAGAATGAACAGGCATTGAGTGGGGTGATCCACAGAGAGTAGCTCAAACCTTCAAAGTGTCAGGCCAGCAGCAGGACATTAGCACTTCAGGGGATGGGTGGGTGTGGCAGTGACATCACAAAGGCCTTTTGCAGGACCTCAGCCGATTTGTAAGCGGGGGAATGGTCCCGCTATTGTGGGGAACTTTCCTGGCTTCTGCACTACCCCGGTGGAGTGGGCTAGCGAAAGGATCTGAGTCCTCGCTCCCACTCCCTTTACCCAGAGGCCTCCCTGCCCTTGAGGGCTCCCCTTCCACTCTCCTGTCTGGCAGAGTCCTTGTAACCCCAACAAGGCTGGGCCCAGGATTCCTGGGGGGCTCAACCCCCCACCCTGCTGTGGTCACCTAGGACAGGGGCTAGGGTGTCCCCACTCCGGAGTACTCTCTTTCTACTGGCCACCTCCCTGACCCACTGATTATTTCATACTATTTAAAACAAATACAAGTTGTTTAATTAACAATTAATTTAAAGAAAAGAATAAGGGAAAATGGGAAAGGTTAAAGGAAAACACATCACCCTGCTTTGTGGCAGGGAACATCACAAACAGTGTCTCTGGACATCAGGGCACTTCACAGTCTGTTCCTTGTAGGTCCCAGATTTCCGTCTCAGGCCCTGGCTGTGCTGCAGGTATGCTGCGGGTTCGACACTTGCAATGGTGGTGGCCACACACCTCCGGGCTTTGAGTGGTGGGACCCTTCTTCCCAGCGTCAGCCCCCCGTCAGGTTAAGGTCCCCCTCCCGGTCTGGCCTGCAAGGGCCCTTGTCTGGGGGTGTCTTTCTGTGCTGGGCCCTTTGCCCAAGGTCCCCTCTTGGCTGGCCCCACTTGCTCACCACACCTGGCTCTGTGGCTGCAGCTCTGCTCCCAGCACAGGATCTGCTCTCCCTGGGCTGCATCTCTGGCTCTGTGGCTGCGGCTCTGCTCCCAGCACAGGATCTGCTCTCCCTGGGCCGCGTCTCTGGCTCTGTGGCTGCGGCTCTGGCCCCTCTGGATCTGGCACGGTTCTGCTCTCCAGCTCAGCTTGGGCCCCTGCTTTCTCCTTAGCTCGGCCCCACTCAGTCTGATCCAGGCAATTCCAGCTCACACGGAGGACGGGACCTCCCTGGCCTCCTGACCCTCTGATTAGCCTGCCTGCCCTGTCAATCAGGCTGATCTGGAGCATTGGCCTCTTCCCATTGTTCCTGGGGACTGTCAGTCTCAGGCTCCTGATTTGCCATCGACCCTTCCCCTTTTAGTACTGGGAGCAAGCCCATCAAAACACCCCCACTGAATATTAGTAAGGGGGCAACAGTCCCCTTACATTCCCCCTTGCTAAAATACTGCCACATCCACAATATTCACACCGGTACATCCGGGCCCCATAGTAACAACATATACCCACATCATTTTATATCAACAACCCATTAACAATTATCAAAAGAACATTTAACATATTTAACATTCCACATCTACTTCTTAATACCATACATAACAATATTTATTAAAACACTACATAGAACCAATAACATAATTATCTTTAAGTCTAACAGGAAGTACACCCTTATTAGCCCTCTGCGACCTTTTTAAGACTGGTGGTTCGTTACCCATATTTTCTATTTCCCTATCCTCAGGTAATACTGGGTCATTTTGAAGGATCTGGCCATTCTCGTTAGGGTTTGGGTTTGCCCCACTCTGTCCCCCTCTGTATTCGGTTTGTGGGACTAGAACCATTTCCCAATTGGTTTCAGCCTCCTCGGGGTGTACTGATCTACGCCTCCTATGGTCCCTGTCTGGACTAAGAGTGCAATCTTTCAACTGGTCCCTATGTACTACTCTCTCAGGACCTCCTCGTTCAGGCTGGTTAGCGTACACTGGCAGTTCGGGATTGTTGTGGGTGACCACAGTGTGGGGATTTGGCTTCCATTTGTCCTGTATTTTATTACATCTCCGGCGTCTATGGCTACAAACTGGTACACAGTCACCAGGTCTGATGAGAGCCCCAGTGGACTTGCTATCATAAGTCCTTTTCCTACTTTGGGCTATGTCTTTAGTTGTACTGAGAGCAACTTCCCAGGCTGTCTTCAGCCTGTCATGGTGACCTTTGACCTGGTCATCATAATTGGTCACCTCATCCTTAGAAAAGACTTCTTGATGCTTTTCTGGCAACGCCCTTATGTTAGCCACATGTGCAGGAATCAGCCCTTGGCGTGCTGCTTGAACTGGAACTGGCAGTCTCCCATCACATCTTTCTTGAAGAAAGGTAACTCGTCCTCCCTTCTCCCTCGTCACCTGCAGCTCATTTCCTGGTACACAGCTGTGTTCGTCAAGGATCTTCCCTCTCCAAGGAGGAATAATGGTCTTCCGTTTTCTGCCCACTTTAACATTTCCCATATGCCTTGTGGGGCCCAGGGAAAGACTCTGCCTCTCCGCTCGAGCCAGTACTTTACTCAGCACAGCATTCTTCGTAGAGTGCTCGTGACAGTTTATCCTCCTGGTCCCTTTTCCTGGTAAGAGTAGCTCCTTCAGCTCACTAATGATGTTCATCCCTAGAATCCCTGGGACTCCTTCTCCTATATGGCTCCCTTTTGAGGCTTTGTCTTTCAGGATGAAGATGCATTTTCCTGGTAGTGTCTGGCCCATATACTCTATGTCTGCTTCAAGGCACCCCACCACTGGGATTGCCAGTCCATTAACAGCTGTTAGACGTACAAACCGTGTGCTGTGCATGGTCAGGTCCTTGTCCTTCAGATATTTTTGAAAATGCGACTCAGTAATGGTGGTGACTTCTGAGCCAGTATCTAACAAACATCTGGTCTTCACCCCTGCTATACATACTTCAGCAGTTAGACAGTCTCCAAATGCTCGCTTACAGAAGTCACTAGATATGCTGGCACTGCCCACGTTCCTCTCAACACTGTATGCAGAGGGATTTTCTATGAAGGACAGGCCTAGGAATCCTTCTGCCACTGCTTGGCCTTCTACTGTAGATGGACCACTTGCTCCTGGTGCCCCATTGGTTTCGAGTGCCTGGGACTCTGTTCTCCTTCTCAGTGGACATTCTCGGCTAGTATGTCCTGGCCTTTCACAAGTGTAACAAATGTATCTTCCCAGCTCGTCCTTCAGTGGGGCTCTTCGGGATCCCGGTGCCCTTGGATACTTTGGCATACTAATGGGATTTTTTTCTTTCATCAACTCGGTCATTACTTTCAGTATCTCCCCCTGTTGGACCGCCAGTTTTTGGACAGCTTCACTTAAGCTTTCCAATGTTAGCTCTGTTTGGGGCAGGGCCTTTTCCCCAGCAGCTGCATTCACTAGGCCCCCACTTCGTGTATGGGGGTTAGGCTTGGCTGTCTCTGCCACAGGAACTTCCTCTTCTTCTGACCACATAATAGCAGCCTGCATGAGTTCATGGAACTTCTTACTGGGCTCTTCCTTAAACCTCCTTTTCATTTCACGGCGGAGGGAATCATCCTGGAGCCCCAGCACTAACTGCTCTTTCAGAACCATATCTGGGTCTGGAACTCGCTGAGGGTCTCGCCGCTCCACTCTGCTCATTTTCTCTTGGAGGTCATATGCATATGCCCGGATAGTTTCACCGGGCTCCTGCTTTCTCTCAAAGAACTCCTTTAGTCGGGTTCCAATAGGTACCTTGTCCCCATACACTTCTAGGAGGAGTTCAAATACCTTTTCCACATTTTTTTTGTCCGCCCCTGCCATGAACTTTACTGTGGCCTTGGCCTGGCCCTTGAGGTGTTCCTCTATGAAGTCTACATGATCTTCTTCAGGTACTCTTAGCACACGCAGAGCTGCCTTCACAGACTTGACCCACTCCTCTACCGTAATGTCTCCTGGTCTTGTCGGGAAGCCACCAAACTCTGTGACCTTCCGCTCCCGTGGGACATAAATAGTAGGGGGTTTCTTAGCTTCTGCTGCCTGTTGGTCTATCACTGCCTTAGCCAGTGATAAGGCTTCTCTCTGTTCTGTTCTAGCTTGCTGTAATGCCTCAGCTTGGTCTGATAATCTGCGCTGAAGTTCAGCAAACTGGGCCCGTAGTTCTTCAATTCCAGCCATGGTAGGATGCTCAATCAGGCCTGGACCGTGCAACTAGAATTCAACCAGTAAACCAATGGGGTGGACCCTGTGGATAGGATCCTGTTCGTGACGCCAATTATGTAAGCGGAGGAATGGTCCCGCTATTGTGGGGAACTTTCCTGGCTTCTGCACTACCCCGGTGAAGTGGGCTAGCGAAAGGATCGGAGTCCTCGCTCCCACTCCCTTTACCCAGAGGCCTCCCTGCCCTTGAGGGCTCCCCTTCCACTCTCCTGTCTGGCAGAGTCCTTGTAACCCCAACAAGGCTGGGCCCAGGATTCCTGGGGGGCTCAACCCCCAACCCTGCTGTGGTCACCTAGGACAGGGGCTAGAGTGTCCCCACTCCGGAGTACTCTCTTTGCACTGGCCACCTCCCTGACCCACTGATTATTTCATACAATTTAAAACAAATACAAGTTGTTTAATTAACAATTAATTTAAAGAAAAGAATAAGGGAAAATGGGAAAGGTTAAAGGAAAACACATCACCCCGCTCTGTGGCAGGGAACATCACAAACAGTGTCTCTGGACATCAGGGCACTTCACAGTCTGTTCCTTGTAGGTCCCAGATTTCCGTCTCAGGCCCCGGCTGTGCTGCAGGTATGCTGCGGGTTGGACACTTGCAATGGTGGTGGCCACACACCTCCGGGCTTTGAGTGGTGGGACCCTTCTTCCCAGCGTCAGCCACATTGTCAGGTTAAGGTCCCCCTCCCGGTCTGGCCTGCAAGGGCCCTTGTCTGGGGGTGTCTTTCTGTGCTGGGCCCTTTGCCCCAGGTCCCCTCTTGGCTGGCCCCACTTGCTTACCACACCTGGCTCTGTGGCTGCAGCTCTGCTCCCAGCACAGGATCTGCTCTCCCTGGGCTGCATCTCTGGCTCTGTGGCTGCGGCTCTGCTCCCAGCACACGATCTGCTCTCCCAGGGCTGCGTCTCTGGCTCTGTGGCTGCGTCTCTGCTCCCAGCACAGGATCTGCTCTCCCTGGGCCGCGTCTCTGGCTCTGTGGCTGCGGCTCTGGCCCCTCTGGATCTGGCACGGTTCTGCTCTCCAGCTCAGCTTGGGCCCCTGCTTTCTCCTTAGCTCGGCCCCACTCAGTCTGATCCAGGCAATTCCAGCTCACACGGAGGACGGGACCTCCCTGGCCTCCTGACCCTCTGATTAGCCTGCCCGCCCTGTCAATTAGGCTGATATGGAGCATTGGCCTTTCCCCATTGTTCCTGGGGACTGTCAGTCTCAGACTCCTGATTTGCCATCGATACTTCCCCTTTTAGTACTGGGAGCAAGCCAATCAAAACACCCCCACTGAATGTTAGTAAGGGGACAACAGTCCCCTTACATATTGGTCAAAGGTGTTAGGGAGGTGGTGACCTCACAGAGAGATGCTGACATCAGCCAGGCAGGACAGGGGCGCAGGGCCAGGGAAACCTCAGAGACCCCTGTGGCTTTGCTTCAGCAAGTCTCCTTCTCGAGGTCTCTCTTTGAGAGAGTATTAGGGTTCACGTAGGTGAGTGCGAGCAGGAGCCTCTTTCGAGTTTTCTCCTTTCCTTTTACTGATTTTACTAGTAAACAGACGTCCCTGTTTAGAAGGTAAGAGCCTGGGAGAGGTTTTGGAACCTACTCAGTCTGATTCATCTGGTACCAGCTGAATTCTAGGCATGGAAAACACTAGTTTAAGGTGGCAGAATTTTATTCCCTCCCTGGGATTTTGTCCCGTAGAATCACTGGGGACATTAGGGTTTGTCCTTTTCGTTTTACCTTTTCCTCCATCCCTCCTTCCTTTCTCTTCATCTCTTACTTCTTTTGTCCTTTCTCCTGTTCCCCTGCTACCACCAGGAGTGGTGTGTGTGTGTGTGTGTGTGTGTGTGTGTTGCTGGGGGTGCTCTTCACCTCCCCTTGTGGGAAGTTCATCCAAAACTGTGGGGTTGAAATAGTGCTTGGACTCCACTGACACTAGATGCTGCCATCCTGTGACTTAGCATTAGTGTCTGGGACGACTTGGGGCAAGATCTCAACCTCCCCGCAACCCACTTCACTGCTGCCAGGATCCCTCCTGCCCCCCCTGCTAGAGCCGCCTCCCTGCCCAACCTGGGTGGGGGTGGAGAAGAGGGTTCTGAGAACTAGAGCTGTCGTTTGGAGGTGGAACAGCTGTCAAGGGCACTGAGGGGGAGGTAGCAGGCGCTCACCCTACAAGGAGGGGGGTTGGCACTGGAGGTTACTAGAAAGGACAAGAAGACTCCATTCTGGGGTTCAGGAGGTGAATTCATCCCTCAGTGGTGGGCAGGTGCTGGTTGGAAATACTGCTGGTTCCAGGTGCCCTTAATTCTCCCTGATTCCTCGGGGTATTTGAGTCTCTGACAGGTTCTCGTTCCCTTGCAGCAGGAGGACGTCACGGCCAAAGTGATGCACCAGCTCCGCATCATCTGGCACTTGCGCCAGGTGCCTGAGACACTGCAGGGGCTGTGCCTCTGAGGCCATCAGCAACTCCCGCTCCCTGCTGCAGGTACTGCTCTGGCTCACTGTAAATGGGGAGCTAGTGGAAGGGGAAATGGAGCCCCCTGGCACTCACTAAAAGGGAAAGTGGTGGATTCTCCATCTCTTGATGTCATTGAATGAAGACTAGATGCCTTTCTGGAATGTGTTTTCCAAAAAAGTAACTGTTGTGCTATACAGGAATCCCATGATATGCAGGGGGTTAGATGAGATGCTCTAAAGGTCTCTTCTGTCATAAAGTCTACTAATTTTGTTAAAACTGAGTGTAGCGTTGGGAGCAGCCTCTGATGTTTTACTGTCTAGCCGGCTTGCTTCCTAGAATGAACAGGCATTGAGTGAGCTGATCCACAGGGAGTAGCTCAAACCTTCAAAGTGTCTGGTCAGGGGCAGGAGAATAGCACTTCAGGGGAGGGGTGTGTGTGGCAGTGACATCACGAAGGCCTTTTGCAGGACCTCAGCCTATTGGTGAAAGGTGGTGGGGAGGTGGTGACCTCACAGAGAGATGCTGACATGAGCCAGGCAGGATAGGGGCGCAGAGCCAAGAAAACTTCGTAGACCCCTGTGGCTTAGCTTCAGCAATTCTCCTTCTCGAGGTCTCTCTTTGAGAGAGTATTAGGGTTCACGTAGGTGAGTGCGAGGAGGAACCTCTTTCGAGTTTTCTCCTTTCCTTTTACTGATTTTACTAGAAAACAGACGTCCCTGTTGAGAAGGGAAGAGCCTCGGAGAGGTTTGTAACCTGTTTAGTCTGATCCACCTGGTGCCAGCTGAATTCAAGGCATGGAAAACACTAGTTCAAGGTGGCAGAATTTTATAGCCCACCTGGGATTTTGTCCCGTGGAATCACTGGGGACGTTAGGGTTTGTCCTTTTCGTTTTACCTTTTCCTCCATCCCTCCTTCCTTTCTCTTCATCTCTTACTTCTTTTGTCCTTTCTCCTGTTCCCCTCCCACCACCAGGAGTGGTGTGTGTGTGTGTGTGTGTGTGTGTGTGTGTGTGTGTGTGTGTGTGTGTGTGTTTTGCTGGGGGTGCTCTTCACCTCCCCTTGTGGGAAGTTCATCCAAAACTGTGGGGTTGAAATAGTGCTTGGACTCCACTGACACTAGATGCTGCCATCCTGTGACTTAGCATTAGTGTCTGGGATGACTTGGGGCAAGATCTCAACCTCCGCGCAACCCACTTCACTGCTGCCAGAATCCCTCCTGCCCCCCCTGCTAGAGCCGCCTCCCTGCCCAACCTGGGTGGGGGTGGAGAAGAGGGTTCTGAGAAGTTGAGCTGTGGTTTGGAGGTGGAACAGTTGTCAAAGGCACTGAGAGGGTGGTAGCAGGAACTCACCCTACAAGGAGTGGGGTTGGCACTGGAGGTTACTGGAAAGGACAAGAAGACTCCATTCTGGGGTTCAGGAGGTGAATTCATCCCTCAGTGGTGGGCAGGTGCTGGGTGGAAATACTGCTGGTTCCAGGTGCCCTTAATTCCCCCTGATTCCTCGGGGCATTTGAGTCTCTGACAGGTTCTCGTTCCCTTGCAGCAGGAGGACGTCACGGCCAAAGTGATGCACCAGCTCCGCATCATCCGGCACTTGCGCCAGGTGCCTGAGACACTGCAGGGGCTGTGCCTCTGAGGCCATCAGCAACTCCCGCTCCCTGCTGCACGTACTGCTCTGGCTCACTGTAAATGGGGAGCTAGTGGAAGGGGAAATGGAGCCCCCTGGCACTCACTAAAAGGGAAAGTGGTGGATTCTCCATCTCTTGATGTCATTGAATGAAGACTAGATGCCTTTCTGGAATGTGTGTGCCCAAAAAGTAACTATTGTACTATACAGGAAGCCTATGATATGCAGGGGGTTAGATGAGATGCTATAAAGGTCTCTTCTGTCATAAAGTCTACTAATTTTGTTAAAACTGAGTGTAGCGTTGGGAGCAGCCTCTGATGTTTTACTGTCTAGCCGGCTTGCTTCCTAGAATGAACAGGCATTGAGTGGGGTGATCCACAGAGAGTAGCTCAAACCTTCAAAGTGTCAGGCCAGCAGCAGGACATTAGCACTTCAGGGGATGGGTGGGTGTGGCAGTGACATCACAAAGGCCTTTTGCAGGACCTCAGCCTATTGGGCAAAGGTTTTAGGGAGGTGGTGACCTCACAGAGAGATGCTGACATGAGCCAGGCAGGACAGGGGCGCAGGGCCAGGGAAACCTCAGAGACCCCTGTGGCTTTGCTTCAGCAAGTCTCCTTCTCGAGGTCTCTCTTTGAGGACTGAGAGAGTATTAGGGTTCACGTAGGTGAGTGCGAGCAGGAGCCTCTTTTGAGTTTTCTCCTTTCCTTTTACTGATTTTACTAGAAAACAGACATCCCTGTTGAGAAGGTAAGAGCCTCCAAGAGGTTTTGGAAGCTGCTCAGTCTGATCCATCTGGTGCCAGCTGAATTCTAGGCATGGAAAACACTAGTTTAAGGTGGCAGAATTTTATTCCCTCCCTGGGATTTTGTCCCGTAGAATCACTGGGGACATTAGGGTTTGTCCTTTTCGTTTTACCTTTTCCTCCATCCCTCCTTCCTTTCTCTTCATCTCTTACTTCTTTTTTCCTTTCTCCTGTTCCCCTCCCACCACCAGGAGTGGTGTGTGTGTGTGTTGGTGGGGGTGCTCTTCACCTCCCCTTGTGGGAAGTTCATCCAAAACTGTGGGGTTGAAATAGTGCTTGGACTCCACTGACACTAGATGCTGCCATCCTGTGACTTAGGATTAGTGTCTGGGATGACTTGTGGAAAGACCTCAACCTCCGCGCAACCCACTTCACTGCTGCCAGAATCCCTCCTGCCCCCTGCTAGAGCCGCCTCCCTGCCCAACCTGGGTGGGGGTGGAGAAGAGGGTTCTGAGAACTTGAGCTGTGGTTTGGAGGTGGAACAGCTGTCAAGGGCACTGAGGGGGTGGTAGCAGGAACTCACCCTACAAGGAGTGGGGTTGGCACTGGAGGTTACTGGAAAGGACAAGAAGACTCCATTCTGGGGTTCAGGAGGTGAATTCATCCCTCAGTGGTGGGCAGGTGCTGGGTGGAAATACTGCTGGTTCCAGGTGCCCTTAATTCCCCCTGATTCCTCAGGGCATCTCTTGATGTCATTGAATGAAGACTAGATGCCTTTCTGGAATGTGTGTGCCTAAAAAGTAACTATTGTACTATACAGGAAGCCTATGATATGCAGGGGGTTAGATGAGGTGCTCTAAAGGTCTCTTCTGGCCATAAGTCTACTAATTTTGGAAACACTGAGTGTAGCATTGGGAGCAGCCGCTGATGTTTTACTGTCTAGCCGGCTTGCTTCCTAGAAAGAACAGACATTGAGTGGGGTGGTCCACAGAGAGTAGCTCAAACCTTCAAAGTGTCAGGCCAGCAGCAGGACATTAGCACTTCAGGGGATGGGTGGGTGTGGCAGTGACATCACAAAGGCCTTTTGCAGGACCTCAGCCTATTGGTCAAAGGTGTTAGGGAGGTGGTGACCTCACAGAGAGATGCTGACATCAGCCAAGCAGGACAGGGGCGCAGGGCCAGGGAAACCTCAGAGACCCGTGTGGCTTAGCTTCAGCAAGTCTCCTTCTCGAGGTCTCCCTTTGAGGACTGAGAGAGTATTAGGGTTCACGTAGGTGAGTGCGAGGAGGAACCTCTTTCGAGTTTTCTCCTTTCCTTTTACTGATTTTACTAGAAAACAGACGTCCCTGTTGAGAAGGTAAGAGCCTCGGAGAGGTTTGTAACCTGTTCAGTCTGATCCACCTGGTGCCAGCTGAATTCTAGGCATGGAAAACACTAGTTCAAGGTGGCAGAATTTTTTAGCCCACCTGGGATTTTGTCCCGTGGAATCACTGGGGACATTAGGGTTTGTCCTTTTCGTTTTAACTTTTACTCCATCCCTCCTTCCTTTCTCTTCATCTCTTACTTCTTTTGTCCTTTCTCCTGTCCCCCTCCCACCACCAGGAGTGGTGTGTGTGTGTGTGTGTGTTGCTGGGGGTGCTCTTCACCTCCCCTTGTGGGAAGTTCATCCAAAACTGTGAGGTTGAAATAGTGCTTGGATTCCACTGACACTAGATGCTGCCATCCTGTGACTTAGCATTAGTGTCTGGGATGACTTGGGGCAAGATCTCAACCTCCGCCCAACACACTTCACTGCTGCCAGAATCCCTCCTGCCCCCTGCTAGAGCCGCCTCCCTGCCCAACCTGGGTGGGGGTGGAGAAGAGGGTTCTGAGAACTTGAGCTGTGGTTTGGAGGTGGAACAGCTGTCAAGGGCACTGACGGGGTGGTAGCAGGAACTCACCCTACAAGGAGTGGGGTTGGCACTGGAGGTTACTGGAAAGGACAAGAAGACTCCATTCTGGGGTTCAAGAGGTGAATTCATCCCTCAGTGGTGGGCAGGTGCTGGGTGGAAATACTCCTGGTTCCAGGTGCCCTTAATTCCCCCTGATTCCTCGGGGCGTTTGAGTCTCTGACAGGTTCTCGTTCCCTTGCAGCAGGAGGACGTCATGGCCAAAGTGATGCACCAGCTCCGCATCATCCGGCACTTGCGCCAGGTGCCTGAGACACTGCAGGGGCTGTGCCTCTGAGGCCATCAGCAACTCCCGCTCCCTGCTGCAGGTACTGCTCCGGCTCACTGTAAATGGGGAGCTAGTGGAAGGGGAAATGGAGCCCCCTGGCACTCACTAAAAGGGAAAGTGGTGGATTCTCCATCTCTTGATGTCATTGAATGAAGACTAGATGCCTTTCTGGAATGTGTGTGCCCAAAAAGTAACTATTGTACTATACAGGAAGCCTATGATATGCAGGGGGTTAGATGAGATGCTCTAAAGGTCTCTTCTGGCCATAAAGTCTACTAATTTTGGAAACACTGAGTGTAGCATTGGGAGCAGCCTCTGATGTTTTACTGTCTAGCCGGCTTGCTTCCTAGAATGAAAAGGCATTGAGTGGGGTGATCCACAGAGAGTAGCTCAAACCTTCAAAGTGTCAGGCCAGCAGCAGGACATTAGCACTTCAGGGGATGTGTGTGTGTGGCAGTGACATCACAAAGGCCTTTTGCAGGACCTCAGCCTATTGGTCAAAGGTGGTGGGGAGGTGGTGACCTCAGAGAGAGATGCTGACATGAGCCAGGCAGGATAGGGGCGCAGAGCCAGGAAAACCTTGTAGACCCCTGTGGCTTAGCTTCAGCAATTCTCCTTCTCGAGGTCTCTGTTTGAGGACTGAGAGAGTATTAGGGTTCACGTAGGTGAGTGCGAGGAGGAACCTCTTTCGAGTTTTCTCCTTTCCTTTTACTGATTTTACTAGAAAACAGACGTCCCTGTTGAGAAGGTAAGAGCCTCGGAGAGGTTTGTAACCTGTTCAGTCTGATCCACCTGGTGCCAGCTGAATTCTAGGCATGGAAAACACTAGTTCAAGGTGGCAGAATTTTATAGCCCACCTGGGATTTTGTCCCGTGGAATCACTGGGGACATTAGGGTTTGTCCTTTTCGTTTTACCTTTTCCTCCATCCCTCCTTCCTTTCTCTTCATCTCTTACTTCTTTTGTCCTTTCTCCTGTTCCCCGCCCACCACCAGGAGTGGTGTGTGTGTGTGTGTGTGTGTGTGTGTGTGTGTGTTGCTGGGGGTGCTCTTCACCTCCCCTTGTGGGAAGTTCATCCAAAACTGTGGGGTTGAAATAGTGCTTGGACTCCACTGACACTAGATGCTGCCATCCTGTGGCTTAGAATTAGTGTCTGGGATGACTTGGGGCAAGATCTCAACCTCCGCGCAACCCACTTCACTGCTGCCAGAATCCCTCCTGCCCCCCCTGCTAGAGCCGCCTCCCTTCCCAACCTGGGTGGGGGTGGAGAAGAGGGTTCTGAGAACTTGAGCTGTGGTTTGGAGGTGGAACAGCTGTCAAGGGCACTGAGGGGGTGGTAGCAGGAACTCACCCTACAAGGAGTGGGGTTGGCACTGGAGGTTACTGGAAAGGACAAGAAGACTCCATTCTGGGGTTCAGGAGGTGAATTCATCCCTCAGTGGTGGGCAGGTGCTGGGTGGAAATACTGCTGGTTCCAGGTGCCCTTAATTCCCCCTGATTCCTCGGGGCGTTTGAGTCTCTGACAGGTTCTCGTTCCCTTGCAGCAGGAGGACGTCACGGCCAAAGTGATGCACCAGCTCCGCATCATCCGGCACTTGCGCCAGGTGCCTGAGACACTGCAGGGGCTGTGCCTCTGAGGCCATCAGCAACTCCCGCTCCCTGCTGCAGGTACTGCTCTGGCTCACTGTAAATGGGGAGCTAGTGGAAGGGGAAATGGAGCCCCCTGGCACTCACTAAAAGGGAAAGTGGTGGATTCTCCATCTCTTGATGTCATTGAGTAGCTCAAACCTTCAAAGTGTCAGGCCAGCAGCAGGACATTAGCACTTCAGGGGATGGGTGTGTTGGCCGCTCAAGGGGCTCGAGCGGACATCAAAGGTCCGTGGCCCGGTGTGCTTAGCACCAATAAAGACACCGAGGGGAGAAAGCAAGCCAAGTTTATTTCAGAGCTCTGAAATGGCACTTGGAGACCAGCATGTCTCAAATCCAGTGCAACAAATACAAATAACTTTTACCTTTTATACCCCAAACTGTTTCTGTGTAAGCCTTGGTCTGGCTAATACCCCACCCCTCCCTTCCAGACAACTGTTACAATAAGCTCTACATAAGCTTGTGAGAAAACTTTCCCAGTCTCTGCGACCTTGAATTAGACATCTGCAAACTAACTACCCCTGCTCCTAATCTCTATTATTTCTGCTAGTGTGAATGAAACTGCAGCCATCTGCTAGAAACGCTCACCAATACATTTCTGCTTCAGCCTACTACAGAACATGTAAAGCAGTAATCACAGAAGTAGGTGAGAGTTCACAAGATGGAGTTTGGGGGTTCAGATAGGCCCAGAGCAAGAGAGTTTCATCGACACTTTGGTCTTCCGCTCTCCCCAGTTACCTGGTAGCTATGCCTAGTGGACCCCAACAATCCCTCCTTTGAGAACACTCAGCAAACCTTTGTCCGAGTTTTCTCATACTCTAAAGACAAAATGCAATTAAGCTCCATGCAATCAGGATTATCAATAAAAGGGTATAAGGGAACTTCTGGGGAGGGGGAGGTACAAATCTTACCTATGAGCACTTTACAACAAATGATCAAAAGAACAAGAACAAAACATATCACCACACCTGTGAGCAAGATGCGAACAATGCTTCCCCCTATATCCCCTAGTTCCCCTAAACCAGGTATCCAACCCCAAAGGGAATCCAAAATAGTGGGTTCCCCTTCCTGGGCCTTCCACTGGTTAAAGGCCCGTTCTGCTGACAAGATGTGCTTGTTAATGTCCTGTGAAAACTCTGGGACATAGGTACAACACTCTTCTCCAATAAGGGCACAGACCCCGCCTCGTGAGGCTAACACATAATCTAGGGCCTGACGGTTCTGCAAAGCCAGCAGTCGAAGCTGGTACAGCTCAGAACTTATGCTTTTCTCTATGGCTAGTGTATCATTGGCAAACTGGGTGAGAAATTTAGACAGTCTTCTGTAAAGTTGGGCTAGTCGTCCCACCCCATAGGAAGGGAGGGCTATCATCCCAAACCTGTCTCCTTCACTGATGGGTTCTAAGGTAGCTCTCAAGGACCGATAGTACCTGGGACAACCTGAGGGAGCCTTGGGTAGAATGCGGAGGGGAGGAGCAAGATAGCCTTTGTAACAGCTACCATGCCAACCATGAGGAAGCCATTTGTAGGCACTAGTACCACAAACCCAGAAGGCTTCACCATAACTAGCCTTTCCATTGTTACCTTGTGAGTCCCGTAGGGTGGCTTGTGGGGAAAGGGTAAAGAATGCAGCTCCGGTTTGCCAACCGGTGGCATTCAGTAAAGGAACAGTGAGACCCTAAACCTGAACCCATATTGTGTTTACAACAACCTAAATGCCCAAAAGACAAGAAGAATTATTGACACTAAACAAGTCAAAAAATAACAAGACCAAATACATAGGCCAGGTCCGCCTTCTGTGAGAAAATAAAACCAATGCTCAGGGTTCTCGCGGGGAGTATGCTGTGACTGTTCAGAAAGATCACAACGCATTCCCAGCGACCCTTACTGTCTTTTGAATAGCAGCTTAAGTCCCAAATCGTCGTTAGCAGTCTTCTCCGCAGGCTGGACAGTCCACTGTTCAGGAGCGGGCACTGCTTTCAGTCGGGAGTGATGAATCCAGTTCTTGTGTCCTTCGACCTTTGCCGCTGTATGGGTGACAAGCAGGACGGTGTGAGGTCCCTTCCACTTCTCTTGGAGGGGCTCGTCCTTCCAGGTCCGCACGAGAACGGAGTCACCAGGCTGCAGGGAGTGGACCCGAGGTATCCAGCAGAAGAGGCTGTGAATCTTTGATGTACCTGTGAAGAAAAGAAAGAACAGCAGACAGAGGGCACATGTACTGAGACAAGAAACCATACCCCACTTCCCATTCCCCTGCCAGAACTGGGGTACCATTCATAGGCCATGCCCTTCCAAACATAATCTCGAAGGGACTAAGCCCTATCCTACCCTTAGGGAGAGCACGAATGCGAAGTAACACAAGGGGCAAGGCATCAGGCCACTTAAGAGAGGCCTCCTGACAGACCTTTGAGAGGTGTCGCTTGAGCGTCTGATTTGTGCGTTCCACTACTCCACTGGCTTGTGGTCGCCAGGGTGTGTGGAGTTTCCAAGGGATTTGCAGAGCACTTGATATCTTTTGAACCACTTGAGATGTGAAGTGTGTTCCATTATCAGATTCCATCCACTGGGGGAGGCCGAAGCGAGGAATGATTTCCTTGACAAACTTAAGAGCCACTGTTTTGGCAGTGTTGTTGCGACATGGGAAGGCTTCAGGCCATCCGCTGAATCGATCCACTAAGACAAGAAGGTACCTGTACCCTTGGGTCCTGGGAAACTCAGTAAAGTCTATTTGCCACACCAATCCTGGGCCTGGGGTAGGTTCCAGGGTGGCTGGTGGCACTGCTACTCCTGGTCGTGGGTTATTCTTTTGGCAGATTAAACATTCAGCTTGTACCTGTGATGCTAGGGGTTTAAGTCTAGAGGTTAGAAAATATTTATTCATAAGCTGGGTAAGAGCCTCTCTGCCTGCGTGTGTGGTTTGATGCAGTTTCTGCAACACTGGTCGAATCAGGCCCTTGGGCAGGAGGATTTTTCCCTCTGTGGAATAAAGCCATCCCTCCTTTTCCTGGAGACTGAGACTGTCAGCCAGGTTTCTGTCCTCTTGGGAGTACTGAGGGGCTGCAAGTTCACCCACTGATGGGATGAGGGCATGCATTTGGGCATTCTCCTCTGTTGGTGATTTCAGGGTAGCAGCTCGCTTAGCTTCCCTGTCTGCTCTGGCATTGCCCCTGGTTACATCTTGATCTTCCCTTTGATGGGCTTTGCAATGCACCACTGCTACTGCTGAGGGGAGTTGTACTGCTTCTAAAAGCCGGAGAATTTGAGACCCATGCTTGACCGGAGAGCCTTGGGCTGTTAGCATTCCCCTTTGCTTCCACAAACCAGCGTGAGCATGCAATACCCCAAAAGCATACTTTGAATCAGTAAAGATATTAACCCGTTTGTCTTTTGCCAGCTCGAGGGCACGGGTCAGGGCCACTACTTCAGCAAGCTGGGCAGACGTTCCTGCCGGTAAACTCTCAGCTTCCACGGTATCATGAAGAGACACAATAGCATAACCAGCCCTCCTTTGCCCATCCACAACAGTACTACTTCCATCTGTATACCATTCCAAGTCAGCATTTGGGAGTGGCTGATCTTTTAGATCTGGGCGGCTAGAATACTGAACATCTATGATTTCTAAACAGTCATGTTCCTGCTTTTCTGTCTCTGGTAGCAGTGTAGCTGGATTAAGGGAGGGACAGATCTGTAGGGTGACTTCAGGATTCTCTAACAGCTTCGCCTGGTACCGAGCAACCCGAGCCTGTGTGAGCCAAAGACCACCCTTAGTGTCCAGCAAGGCTCGGACCATATGGGGAACATACACTTGCACACTTCCTCCCAGTGTCAGTTTCTCAGCTTCCCCAAGCACTAGAGCAGTAGCTGCAACCCCCCTCAAACAGGCTGGCCATCCCTTTGAAACTTGATCCAGTTGTTTAGAAAAGTATGCCACAGGACGTTTCCAGGCACCTAATAGCTGGGTAAGCATTCCCAAAGCTACCCCTTTTCGTTCATGCACATACAGTTGGAACGGCTTAGATATATCGGGCAAGCCCAGGGCTGGAGCTTCCATTAGCTTCCTTTTCAAGATCTTAAATGCCCTCTCTGTCTTCCTTCTTAGCCTTGGCTATAACCTGAATCCGCTCCACTTCAGACAACAGGGTTCTCATAAGAATATTGCAGTCATCCCAGTCAGGCTTATGGCTAGCTAGACATCCTTCAAAGATTTCTTGTGTTCCTGGACGGGCTACCACACTCTCAGTAATCAACGGATACAATCCCACGGGGGGGGGGGTACTCTCTGAAGCCTGTGGGGGTGGAGGAGCCGAAGGGGACACCGATTCTGGCATTACAACAGTGGGAGGGTTCTGGTGTTTAGCAGCCAATACTACCGAGCCTGTCGGAGTCAAATGGCACTTGAGCAAAATATCAGTCCTATTTCTTAACACCATAAACGTATACGCATAGAGATGTTCATTCCATTTACCTGTTCTCTGACAAAACAAAAGCAACTGAAGGATCATATTGTAATTAAGTGATCCTTCCGGTGGCCACCTTTCTTGGCACTCCAGCTGGTACTGAGGCCAATCAACTGTACAGAACCTTTTCAATTTACTTTTAATCAACTGATCAGATCCAAACACTTTCCAGTTCACCAGAATGCATTCTAGGGCCTGGTCTACACTAGGAGTTTATATCGAATTTAGCGCCGTTACATCAAATTAACCCTGCACCCGTCCACACCACGAAGCTATTTAGTTCGAAATATAGCTCTTTTAAATTCGACTTCTGTACTCCTCGAAAACGAGAGGAGTAGCGCTAAATTCGAAATGGCAATATCGAATTAGGCTAGGTGTGGATGGAAATCGACGGTAATAGCTCCGGGAGCTATCCCACAGTGCACCACTCTGTTGACGCTCTGGACAGCACTTCGAGCTCGGATGCTCTGACCAGCCACACAGGAAAAGCCCCGGGAAAATTTGAATTCCTTTTCCTGTCTGGCCAGTTTGAATCTCATTTTCTGTTTGGACAGCGTGGAGAGCTCAGCAGCACTGGCAACGATGCAGAGCTCTCCAGCAGAGATGGCCGTGCAATCTAATAGAAAGAGGGCCCCAGCATGGACTGATCGGGAAGTCTTGGATCTCATCGCTGTGTGGGGCGATGAGTCCGTGCTTTCAGAGCTGCGCTCCAAAAGAAGGAATGCAAAGATCTACGAGAAGATCTCTAAAGCCATGGCAGAGAGAGGATACAGCCGGGATGCAACGCAGTGCCGCGTGAAAATCAAGGAGCTGAGACAAGGCTACCAAAAAACCAAAGAGGCAAACCGACGCTCCGGATCCCAGCCCCACACATCACGTTTCTACGAGGCACTGCATTCCATCCTAGGTGCGGCCGCCACCACTACCCCACCAGTGACCGTGGACTCCGAGGATGGGATATTGTCCACGGCCGGTTCCTCGTCGGAAATGTTAGGTGACGGGGAAGATGAGGAAGGAGATGAGGAGGACGAGGCAGTCGACAGCGCTTGCACCGCTGATTTCCCCGACAGCCAGGAGCTCTTCATCACCCTTAACGAGATCCCCTACCAACCATCCACAGCCCTTACCCCGGACACCGAATCAGGGGAAGGATCAAGCAGTGAGTGCTTTAAACATCTAAACATTTAATTTTAACATAACTGGAATATTTATATTGTTAAGAATGGGCTTTTCAGTCACTCATTTAAACATAGAAACTTTTATTTATAACAAAACAGGAATATTAACTATATTAGTAATTTGTTGTTCATGATTTAGTTGGCTTAGTGAACTATTTACTCCTAACTATGTATAGAAAATCAAATACTGTCCGGATATTCATGATTAGGCCACCACAGGACGCTCCACTCTGTAGTCCCGTATGCTGCACTTAAATGAAAAGACGGTCAATGTGCCCGGGAATGGACAGAGAGTCCTCCTGGGATAGCTCGGCATAGCTCTCCTGGAGGTACCGCTCAAGCATGCGGATGAGGTTCCGCGGAAGGGCGATCTTGTTCGGTCCCCCGTGGTAACACACGTTCCCACGCCATGAGTCCATCAGGTAGTCCGGGATCAATGCACGGCACAGCATGGCGGCATACGGCCCTGGCCTCTGCATGGTCTCACGAAGCATCCTTCCTCTCTCGGTCTCCGAGATCCTCATGAGTGTAATATCACACATGACGCCCTGCTTTAAATTAGGGAGGGGAGTGTTAGTATTGGGACTGCTTTACAGCCACGCGGTGGAGGCGGCAGAGGGGCAGCATACAGGGATCTTTCCCGGGGACAGCCGCGAGGTGGTGGGACAGGGGCAGAGCTCATGCTTCCCTGATTGCTGCCAGCAGAGAGTGGCCTTGCATTCAGTGCGAAAGGAGCCCAGTGCTACTATTACATTTTTAAGCTGCCACAAGTCTACGGCTTACCATGTTATCCTGCAGCAGAAATAGAGGTGTCCTGCAACGCTTCTCTGATCGCAACTGCAGGACCCCAGACACAGAAGACGAGGGCCGAAAATTCGACCTTGTCCTGAGTGCGCATGTGAAAGGTCCAGTGCATGGTGTTGTTCACAGAGAAAGACTATGTTCTTTGTTAGCAACTTCATTTATCTGTCTCAGGAATTTACTCCCTTTTTCCCATTCCCACAGACACATCTGCGACTGTCTCCCAACCCAGCCTGGCATCACACTCCCAGAGGCTAGCGCAGATTAGGAGAAGGAAGACAAAGACGTGTGAAGACATGTTTTATGAACTTATGGCCTGCTCACGAGAGCAGGCAGCCCAGACGACACAGTGGAGGGAGAACTTGTCACAAATGCACAGAGCAGTCATGGAACGGGAGGAGAGGTGGCGCCAGGAGGACCAGCAGGCTACTCAAACCCTGCTTGGACTAATGAGGGAGCAAACGGAGACGCTCTGGCGCCTATTGGATGTTCTGCAAGACCGGAGGCAGGAGGACAGAGCCCTGCTGCTGTCTATCTCTAACCGCCCTCCCCCGCCACCAAGTCCCACACCCCCCTCACCAAAAGTCCAAAGAAGGAGGGGCGGCAAGGGCCGTTAAAACTTTCAGTCGGCCCCTGCACACTGCTGCAGCAATGGAAGGCTCTCGTTCCAAAGTTTGAAAAGTCCTTTCCTACCCATCTCACAGTAGCCCACGTCCAAGTTTCCTCCCCCCCCTTTTCATGTGCGGTTCATAATAAAACATCTGTTTCTGTTAAGTACTGTTTCCGAGAGTGTCTTTTAGAGGGGATTCTGTCTGAAGGGGGGGAAGGGGTTTGTTACTTGGACAGGACAGTCACCTGTAGCAGGCTACAGAGGCGGGGGCAGGTCCAGCATCAGGACACATACACAGTACAGTCACCAGTTACCCTGGTCAGTCTGGGAGGCGGTTTTCATGTTCTGGGGTGCGAGGGGGTTGATCTGTGACTTTGTGGCGGGGGAGGGCAGTTAGAGATCTTATGCCGCGGTCCTTATCCTGGATCACAGAGCCACGCAGCAGGGGATCTGTTACCCTCCGCCCCCTGCCAGAAAGTCACTTGGCCGACACATACATGCAGTCCCGCCCAGGACTGCTGGCAGGCTGCGTTGAAACAACCAATCCAGCACTGCGGAGCCTGTCATTCCCGGAGTTTAGAAGCATCATTTGCATCAAAACACTAAACCCGCCCCCCGCCACAGTCTGCGTCCCCGGTTTAAAACATTCCCGCGAAAACAGTAAAAAAGAGAACCTTGTTCATTAAAAAAACCGAACAGATTTTATTTGTTGGGAAGGTGGGGAAGGGGGTATGTAACTTGGAAGGATAGTCAACAGTAACTGGGTAAAGAAATGGGGGCAGGTTTAGCATCTGTGTCCACAAAGTAAACAGTCACTGGAGACCCTGCTCAGTCAGGAACCTGGCTTTCAAAGCCTTCCTGATGCACAGCGCGTCCCGCTGTGATCTTCTAATCGCCCGGCTGTCTGGCTGGACGTAATCAGAAGCCAGGCTATTTGCCTCAACCTCCCACCCCGACATATAGGTCTTCCCCTTGCTCTCACACAAATTGTGGAGCACACAGCAAGCAGCTATCACAATGGGGATATTGGTCTCGCTGAGATCACAGCGAGTGAGTAGGCTTCTCCATCTCCCCTTGAGACGGCCAAAAGCACACTCCACCACCATTCTGCACTTGCTGAGCCGGTAGTTGAATAGTTCTTTCCCTGAGTCCAGTGCGCCAGTGTAGGGCTTCATGAGCCAGGGCATTAGCGGGTATGCAGGGTCCCCGAGGATGACTGTAGGCATCTCCACATCCCCAACAGTTACTTTGTGGTCCAGGAAGTAAAGACCTTCCTGCAGCCGTCTAAACAGACCAGAGTTCCTGAACACCCTAGCGTCATGAACCTTGCCAGGCCATCCAACGTTGATATTGGTAAAACGTCCCCAATGGTCCACCAGTGCTTGCAGCACCATGGAAAAGTATCCCTTTCGGTTGATGTACTGGCTGGCCTGGTGGTCC
The DNA here is from genome assembly GCF_028017835.1 of Emys orbicularis. Taxonomy (NCBI): domain Eukaryota; kingdom Metazoa; phylum Chordata; order Testudines; family Emydidae; genus Emys; species Emys orbicularis. The sequence goes on from NC_088684.1 coordinate 162,582,437, forward strand.
GGTCCCAGGATAGGGATGTGAGTCCCATCTATAGCCCCACCGCAGTTTGGGAATCCCATCTCGGCAAAGCCATCTCTGATGAGCTCCACGTTTCCCAGGGTCACTACCTTAGATAGCAGTAGCTTGACGATTGCCCTGGCTACTTGCATAACAGCAACCCCCACGGTAGACTTGCCCACACCAAAGTGGTTAGCGACGAACCGGTAGCTGTCTGGCGTTGCGAGCTTCCAGAGGGCTATGGCCACTCGCTTTTGGACAGTCAGGGCTGCCCGCATCCGGGTGTCCTTTCGCTTCAGGGCAGGGGACAGCAACTCGCACAGTTCGAGGAAAGTCCCCTTCCGCATGCGAAAGTTGCGCAGCCACTGGGATTCATCCCAGACCTGCAGCACTATGCGGTCCCACCAGTCCGTGCTTGTTTCACGGGCCCAGAATCGCCGTTCAACAGTATCAACAAGACCCAGTGACAGCGAGATGTCCTGGGCGCTGGGTCTCATGTTCTCAGAGAGGTCGGAGCTAGTGTCCGACTTCATGCCGTCACGGTGGTGCCGTAGCCTCCTCTCATGATTGATCTGCAGCTGCCTCTGGTACAGGTGGAGGAGAAGCTGCGAGGCGTTGAGAACTGCCACAACTGCAGCGATGGTCGCAGCGGGATCCATGCTCGCACTGCTGTGGCGTCCGCGCTGTCAGTAATCAGAAAAGTGCGCGAACTGATTTCCCGCCGGCGCTTTCAGGGAGGGAGGGAGGGAGGGCGTGAGTGACGGACGGATGACGACAGGCGCCCAAAAGCACCCTCGACACATTTCTTTACCCAGAAGGCATTTGGGGCTCGACCCAGAATTCCAATGGGCAGCGGGGACTGCGGGAACTGTGGGATAGCTGCCCACAGTGCACCGCTTCCAATGTCGACGCTTGCCCCGTTAGTGTGGACTCACAAAGTCTCACAAAGTCGAATTACTGTCCTTAGTGTGGACACACACGTTCGACTTTGTAATATCGATTCCACATAGTCGAATTAACTAAAATCGAAGTACTCTCGTAGTGTAGACATACCCTAAGGGTGTACACTGTACCCTGCCGGCTGTACTCTGTCCCTGCCCCATACTGAGGGAGACTCTGGGCGTCCCCAAGTCACAACAGGCAGACACTGGGCGTCCCCAGGTCAAGACAGATAAAGTCCCCACTGGACTGTTCCTACCTTATCCAAGGGTCCGGTTCTGCACCGTCGCCCTATCCACGGGACCGGTTCCCCACCATCGCCCGCAGCTGCTTCTCCACTGTCTGTGTGCGTTGCACCGTTGTGCCCTCCGGGGTCGAGCAAACCACGTCTCTGCCGAGGCCCCCGATGAAGTCACCGGTGAGCGCTCTGGGCGTCGGTCGTCGTCGTAATCCGTCGGCCACCAGGAGGGATCCGGGCAAGGCTAAATTTCAGCCTCGAGCCCACCCAGGGACGCCAAAACTGTTGGCCGCTCAAGGGGCTCGAGCGGACATCAAAGGTCCGTGGCCCGGTGTGCTTAGCACCAATAAAGACACCGAGGGGAGAAAGCAAGCCAAGTTTATTTCAGAGCTCTGAAATGGCACTAGGAGACCAGCATGTCTCAAATCCAGTGCAACAAATACAAATAACTTTTACCTTTTATACCCCAAACTGTTTCTGTGTAAGCCTTTGGCTTTTCCCCCACCCCTCCCTTCTAGACAACGGTTACAATAAGCTCTACATAAGCTTGTGAGAAAACTTTCCCAGTCTCTGCGACCTTGAATTAGACATCTGCAAACTAACTACCCCTGCTCCTTATCTCTATTATTTCTGCTAGTGTGAATGAAACTGCAGCCATCTGCTAGAAACGCTGACCAATACATTTCTGCTTCAGCCTACTACAGAACATGTAAAGCAGTAAACACAGAAGTAGGTGAGAGTTCACAAGATGGAGTTTGGGGGTTCAGATAGGCCCAGAGCAAGAGAGTTTCATCGACACTTTGATCTTCCGCTCTCCCGAGTTACCTGGTAGCTATGCCTAGTGGACCCCAACAGGTGGGTGTGGCAGTGACATCACAAAGGCCTTTTGCAGGACCTCAGCCTATTGGTCAAAGGTGTTAGGGAGGTGGTGACCTCACAGAGAGATGCTGACATCAGCCAGGCAGGACAGGGGCGCAGGGCCAGGGAAACCTCAGAGACCCGTGTGGCTTAGCTTCAGCAAGTCTCCTTCTTGAGGTCTCTCTTTGAGAGAGAGAATTAGGGTTCACGTAGGTGAGTGCGAGGAGGAACCTCTTTCGAGTTTTCTCCTTTCCTTTTACTGATTTTACTAGAAAACAGACGTCCCTGTTGAGAAGGTAAGAGCCTCGGAGAGGTTTGTAACCTGTTCAGTCTGATCCACCTGGTGCCAGCTGAATTCTAGGCATGGAAAACACTAGTTCAAGGTGGCAGAATTTTATAGCCCACCTGGGATTTTGTCCCGTGGAATCACTGGGGACATTAGGGTTTGTCCTTCTCGTTTTACCTTTTCCTCCATCCCTCCTTCCTTTCTCTTCATCTCTTACTTCTTTTGTCCTTTCCCCTGTTCCCCTCCCACCACCAGGAGTGGTGTGTGTGTGTGTGTGTGTGTGTTGCTGGGGGTGCTCTTCACCTCCCCTTGTGGGAAGTTCATCCAAAACTGTGGGGTTGAAATAGTGCTTGGACTCCACTGACACGAGATGCTGCCATCCTGTGGCTTAGCATTAGTGTCTGGGATGACTTGGGGCAAGATCTCAACCTCCCCGCAACCCACTTCCCTGCTGCCAGAATCCCTCCTGCCCCCCCTGCTAGAGCCGCCTCCCTGCCCAGCCTGGGTGGGGGTGGAGAAGAGGGTTCTGAGAACTTGAGCTGTGGTTTGGAGGTGGAACAGCTGTCAAGGGCACTGAGGGGGAGGTAGCAGGAGCTCACCCTACAAGGAGGGGGGTTGGCACTGGAGGTTACTAGAAAGGACAAGAAGACTCCATTCTGGGGTTCAGGAGGTGAATTCATCCCTCAGTGGTGGGCAGGTGCTGGTTGGAAATACTGCTGGTTCCAGGTGCCCTTAATTCCCCCTGATTCCTCGGGGCGTTTGAGTCTCTGACAGGTTCTCGTTCCCTTGCAGCAGGAGGACGTCACGGCCAAAGTGATGCACCAGCTCCGCATCATCCGGCACTTGCGCCAGGTGCCTGAGACACTGCAGGGGCTGTGCCTCTGAGGCCATCAGCAACTCCCGCTCCCTGCTGCAGGTACTGCTCTGGCTCACTGTAAATGGGGAGCTAGTGGAAGGGGAAATGGAGCCCCCTGGCACTCACTAAAAGGGAAAGTGGTGGATTCTCCATCTCTTGATGTCATTGAATGAAGACTAGATACCTTTCTGGAATGTGTGTGCCCAAAAAGTAACTACTGTACTATACAGGAAGCCTATGATATGCAGGGGGTTAGATGAGATGCTCTAAAGGTCTCTTCTGGCCATAAAGTCTACTAATTTTGGAAACACTGAGTGTAGCATTGGGAGCAGCCTCTGATGTTTTACTGTCTAGCCGGCTTGCTTCCTAGAATGAACAGGCATTGATTGGGGTGATCCAAAGAGAGTAGCTCAAACCTTCAAAGTGTCAGGCCAGCAGCAGGACATTAGCACTTCAGGGGATGGGTGGGTGTGGCAGTGACATCACAAAGGCCTTTTGCAGGACCTCAGCCTATTGGTCAAAGGTGTTAGGGAGGTGGTGACCTCACAGAGAGATGCTGACATCAGCCAGGCAGGACAGGGGCGCAGGGCCAGGGAAACCTCAGAGACCCCTGTGGCTTTGCTTCAGCAAGTCTCCTTCTCGAGGTCTCTCTTTGAGGACTGAGAGAGTATTAGGGCTCACGTAGGTGAGTGCGAGCAGGAGCCTCTTTCGAGTTTTCTCCTTTCCTTTTACTGATTTTACTAGAAAACAGACGTCCCTGTTGAGAAGGTAAGAGCCTCCAAGAGGTTTTGGAAGCTGCTCAGTCTGATCCATCTGGTGCCAGCTGAATTCTAGGCATGGAAAACACTAGTTTAAGGTGGCAGAATTTTATTCCCTCCCTGGGATTTTGTCCCGTAGAATCACTGGGGACATTAGGGTTTGTCCTTTCCGTTTTACCTTTTCCTCCATCCCTCCTTCCTTTCTCTTCATCTCTTACTTCTTTTTTCCTTTCTCCTGTTCCCCTCCCACCAGCAGGAGTGGTGTGTTTGTGTGTTGCTGGGGGTGCTCTTCACCTCCCCTTGTGGGAAGTTCATCCAAAACTGTGGGGTTGAAATAGTGCTTGGACTCCACTGACACTAGATGCTGCCATCCTGTGGCTTAGCATTAGTGTCTGGGATGACTTGGGGCAAGATCTCAACCTCCCCGCAACCCACTTCCCTGCTGCCAGAATCCCTCCTGCCCCCCCTGCTAGAGCCGCCTCCCTGCCCAGCCTGGGTGGGGGTGGAGAAGAGGGTTCTGAGAACTTGAGCTGTGGTTTGGAGGTGGAACAGCTGTCAAGGGCACTGAGGGGGAGGTAGCAGGAGCTCACCCTACAAGGAGGGGGGTTGGCACTGGAGGTTACTAGAAAGGACAAGAAGACTCCATTCTGGGGTTCAGGAGGTGAATTCATCCCTCAGTGGTGGGCAGGTGCTGGGTGGAAATACTGCTGGTTCCAGGTGCCCTTAATTCCCCCTGATTCCTCGGGGCGTTTGAGTCTCTGACAGGTTCTCGTTCCCTTGCAGCAGGAGGACGTCACAGCCAAAGTGATGCACCAGCTCCGCATCATCCGGCACTTGCGCCAGGTGCCTGAGACACTGCAGGGGCTGTGCCTCTGTGGCCATCAGCCACTCCCGCTCCCTGCTGGAGGTACTGCTCTGGCTCACTGTAAATGGGGAGCTAGTGGAAGGGGAAATGGAGCCCCCTGGCACTCACTAAAAGGGAAAGTGGTGGATTCTCCATCTCTTGATGTCATTGAATGAAGACTAGATGCCTTTCTGGAATGTGTGTGCCCAAAAAGTAACTATTGTTCTATACAGGAAGCCTATGATATGCAGGGGTTTAGATGAGATGCTCTAAAGGTCTCTTCTGGCCATAAAGTCTACTAAATTTGGAAACACTGAGTGTAGCATTGGGAGCAGCCTCTGATGTTTTACTGTCTAGCCGGCTTGCTTCCTAGAATGAACAGGCATTGAGTGGGGTGATCCACAGAGAGTAGCTCAAACCTTCAAAGTGTCAGGCCAGCAGCAGGACATTAGCAGTTCAGGGGATGGGTGGGTGTGGCAGTGACATCACAAAGGCCTTTTGCAGGACCTCAGCCTATTGGTCAAAGGTGTTAGGGAGGTGGTGACCTCACAAAGAGATGCTGACATCAGCCAGGCAGGACAGGGGCGCAGGGCCAGGGAAACCTCAGAGACCCCTGTGGCTTTGCTTCAGCAAGTCTCCTTCTCGAGGTCTCTCTTGGAGGACTGAGAGAGTATTAGGGCTCACGTAGGTGAGTGCGAGCAGGAGCCTCTTTCGAGTTTTCTCCTTTCCTTTTACTGATTTTACTAGAAAACAGACGTCCCTGTTGAGAAGGTAAGAGCCTCCAAGAGGTTTTGGAAGCTGCTCAGTCTGATCCATCTGGTGCCAGCTGAATTCTAGGCATGGAAAACACTAGTTTAAGGTGGCAGAATTTTATTCCCTCCCTGGGATTTTGTCCCGTAGAATCACTGGGGACATTAGGGTTTGTCCTTTCCGTTTTACCTTTTCCTCCATCCCTCCTTCCTTTCTCTTCATCTCTTACTTCTTTTTTCCTTTCTCCTGTTCCCCTCCCACCAGCAGGAGTGGTGTGTTTGTGTGTTGCTGGGGGTGCTCTTCACCTCCCCTTGTGGGAAGTTCATCCAAAACTGTGGGGTTGAAATAGTGCTTGGACTCCACTGACACTAGATGCTGCCATCCTGTGGCTTAGCATTAGTGTCTGGGATGACTTGGGGCAAGATCTCAACCTCCCCGCAACCCACTTCACTGCTGCCAGAATCCCTCCTGCCCCCCATGCTAGAGCCGCCTCCCTGCCCAACCTGGTGGGCAGGTGATGGGTGGAAAAACTGCTGGTTCCAGGTGCCCTTAATTCCCCCTGATTCCTCGGGGCGTTTGAGTCTCTGACAGGTTCTCGTTCCCTTGCAGCAGGAGGACGTCACGGCCAAAGTGATGCACCAGCTCCGCATCATCCGGCACTTGCGCCAGGTGCCTGAGACACTGCAGGGGCTGTGCCTCTGAGGCCATCAGCAACTCCCGCTCCCTGCTGCAGGTACTGCTCTGGCTCACTGTAAATGGGGATCTAGTGGAAGGGGAAATGGAGCCCCTTGGCACTCACTAAAAGGGAAAGTGGTGGATTCTCCATCTCTTGATGTCATTGAATGAAGACTAGATGCCTTTCTGGAATGTGTGTGCCCAAAAAGTAACTATTGTACTATACAGGAAGCCTATGATATGCAGGGGGTTAGATGAGATGCTCTAAAGGTCCCTTCTGGCCATAAAGTCTACTAATTTTGGAAACACTGAGTGTAGCATTGGGAGCAGCCTCTGATGTTGTACTGTCTAGCCGGCTTGCTTCCTAGAATGAACAGGCATTGAGTGGGGTGATCCACAGAGAGTAGCTCAAACCTTCAAAGTGTCAGGCCAGCAGCAGGACATTAGCACTTCAGGGGATGGGTGGGTGTGGCAGTGACATCACAAAGGCCTTTTGCAGGACCTCAGCCTATTGGTCAAAGGTGTTAGGGAGGTGGTGACCTCACAGAGAGATGCTGACATCAGCCAGGCAGGACAGGGGCGCAGGGCCAGGGAAACCTCAGAGACCCCTGTGGCTTTGCTTCAGCAAGTCTCCTTCTCGAGGTCTCTCTTTGAGGACTGAGAGAGTATTAGGGCTCACATAGGTGAGTGTGAGCAGGAGCCTCTTTCGAGTTTTCTCCTTTCCTTTTACTGATTTTACTAGAAAACAGACGTCCCTGTTGAGAAGGTAAGAGCCTCCAAGAGGTTTTGGAAGCTGCTCAGTCTGATCCATCTGGTGCCAGCTGAATTCTAGGCATGGAAAACACTAGTTTAAGGTGGCAGAATTTTATTCCCTCCCTGGGATTTTGTCCCGTAGAATCACTGGGGACATTAGGGTTTGTCCTTTCCGTTTTACCTTTTCCTCCATCCCTCCTTCCTTTCTCTTCATCTCTTACTTCTTTTTTCCTTTCTCCTGTTCCCCTCCCACCAGCAGGAGTGGTGTGTTTGTGTGTTGCTGGGGGTGCTCTTCACCTCCCCTTGTGGGAAGTTCATCCAAAACTGTGGGGTTGAAATAGTGCTTGGACTCCACTGACACTAGATGCTGCCATCCTGTGGCTTAGCATTAGTGTCTGGGATGACTTGGGGCAAGATCTCAACCTCCCCGCAACCCACTTCCCTGCTGCCAGAATCCCTCCTGCCCCCCCTGCTAGAGCCACCTCCCTGCCCAGCCTGGGTGGGGGTGGAGAAGAGGGTTCTGAGAACTTGAGCTGTGGTTTGGAGGTGGAACAGCTGTCAAGGGCACTGAGGGGGAGGTAGCAGGAGCTCACCCTACAAGGAGGGGGGTTGGCACTGGAGGTTACTAGAAAGGACAAGAAGACTCCATTCTGGGGTTCAGGAGGTGAATTCATCCCTCAGTGGTGGGCAGGTGCTGGGTGGAAATACTGCTGGTTCCAGGTGCCCTTAATTCCCCCTGATTCCTCGGGGCGTTTGAGTCTCTGACAGGTTCTCGTTCCCTTGCAGCAGGAGGACGTCACAGCCAAAGTGATGCACCAGCTCCGCATCATCCGGCACTTGCGCCAGGTGCCTGAGACACTGCAGGGGCTGTGCCTCTGTGGCCATCAGCCACTCCCGCTCCCTGCTGGAGGTACTGCTCTGGCTCACTGTAAATGGGGAGCTAGTGGAAGGGGAAATGGAGCCCCCTGGCACTCACTAAAAGGGAAAGTGGTGGATTCTCCATCTCTTGATGTCATTGAATGAAGACTAGATGCCTTTCTGGAATGTGTGTGCCCAAAAAGTAACTATTGTTCTATACAGGAAGCCTATGATATGCAGGGGTTTAGATGAGATGCTCTAAAGGTCTCTTCTGGCCATAAAGTCTACTCATTTTGGAAACACTGAGTGTAGCATTGGGAGCAGCCTCTGATGTTGTACTGTCTAGCCGGCTTGCTTCCTAGAATGAACAGGCATTGAGTGGGGTGATCCACAGAGAGTAGCTCAAACCTTCAAAGTGTCAGGCCAGCAGCAGGACATTAGCAGTTCAGGGGCTGGGTGGGTGTGGCAGTGACATCAGAAAGGCCTTTTGCAGGACCTCAGCCTATTGGTCAAAGGTGTTAGGGAGGTGGTGACCTCACAAAGAGATGCTGACATCAGCCAGGCAGGACAGGGGCGCAGGGCCAGGGAAACCTCAGAGACCCCTGTGGCTTTGCTTCAGCAAGTCTCCTTCTCGAGGTCTCTCTTGGAGGACTGAGAGAGTATTAGGGCTCACGTAGGTGAGTGCGAGCAGGAGCCTCTTTCGAGTTTTCTCCTTTCCTTTTACTGATTTTACTAGAAAACAGACGTCCCTGTTGAGAAGGTAAGAGCCTCCAAGAGGTTTTGGAAGCTGCTCAGTCTGATCCATCTGGTGCCAGCTGAATTCTAGGCATGGAAAACACTAGTTTAAGGTGGCAGAATTTTATTCCCTCCCTGGGATTTTGTCCCGTAGAATCACTGGGGACATTAGGGTTTGTCCTTTCCGTTTTACCTTTTCCTCCATCCCTCCTTCCTTTCTCTTCATCTCTTACTTCTTTTTTCCTTTCTCCTGTTCCCCTCCCACCAGCAGGAGTGGTGTGTTTGTGTGTTGCTGGGGGTGCTCTTCACCTCCCCTTGTGGGAAGTTCATCCAAAACTGTGGGGTTGAAATAGTGCTTGGACTCCACTGACACTAGATGCTGCCATCCTGTGGCTTAGCATTAGTGTCTGGGATGACTTGGGGCAAGATCTCAACCTCCCCGCAACCCACTTCACTGCTGCCAGAATCCCTCCTGCCCCCCCTGCTAGAGCCGCCTCCCTGCCCAACCTGGTGGGCAGGTGATGGGTGGAAAAATTGCTGGTTCCAGGTGCCCTTAATTCCCCCTGATTCCTCGGGGCGTTTGAGTCTCTGACAGGTTCTCGTTCCCTTGCAGCAGGAGGACGTCACGGCCAAAGTGATGCACCAGCTCCGCATCATCCGGCACTTGCGCCAGGTGCCTGAGACACTGCAGGGGCTGTGCCTCTGAGGCCATCAGCAACTCCCGCTCCCTGCTGCAGGTACTGCTCTGGCTCACTGTAAATGGGGATCTAGTGGAAGGGGAAATGGAGCCCCTTGGCACTCACTAAAAGGGAAAGTGGTGGATTCTCCATCTCTTGATGTCATTGAATGAAGACTAGATGCCTTTCTGGAATGTGTGTGCCCAAAAAGTAACTATTGTACTATACAGGAAGCCTATGATATGCAGGGGGTTAGATGAGATGCTCTAAAGGTCCCTTCTGGCCATAAAGTCTACTAATTTTGGAAACACTGAGTGTAGCATTGGGAGCAGCCTCTGATGTTGTACTGTCTAGCCGGCTTGCTTCCTAGAATGAACAGGCATTGAGTGGGGTGATCCACAGAGAGTAGCTCAAACCTTCAAAGTGTCAGGCCAGCAGCAGGACATTAGCACTTCAGGGGATGGGTGGGTGTGGCAGTGACATCACAAAGGCCTTTTGCAGGACCTCAGCCTATTGGTCAAAGGTGTTAGGGAGGTGGTGACCTCACAGAGAGATGCTGACATCAGCCAGGCAGGACAGGGGCGCAGGGCCAGGGAAACCTCAGAGACCCCTGTGGCTTTGCTTCAGCAAGTCTCCTTCTCGAGGTCTCTCTTTGAGGACTGAGAGAGTATTAGGGCTCACGTAGGTGAGTGTGAGCAGGAGCCTCTTTCGAGTTTTCTCCTTTCCTTTTACTGATTTTACTAGAAAACAGACGTCCCTGTTGAGAAGGTAAGAGCCTCCAAGAGGTTTTGGAAGCTGCTCAGTCTGATCCATCTGGTGCCAGCTGAATTCTAGGCATGGAAAACACTAGTTTAAGGTGGCAGAATTTTATTCCCTCCCTGGGATTTTGTCCCGTAGAATCACTGGGGACATTAGGGTTTGTCCTTTCCGTTTTACCTTTTCCTCCATCCCTCCTTCCTTTCTCTTCATCTCTTACTTCTTTTTTCCTTTCTCCTGTTCCCCTCCCACCAGCAGGAGTGGTGTGTTTGTGTGTTGCTGGGGGTGCTCTTCACCTCCCCTTGTGGGAAGTTCATCCAAAACTGTGGGGTTGAAATAGTGCTTGGACTCCACTGACACTAGATGCTGCCATCCTGTGGCTTAGCATTAGTGTCTGGGATGACTTGGGGCAAGATCTCAACCTCCCCGCAACCCACTTCCCTGCTGCCAGAATCCCTCCTGCCCCCCCTGCTAGAGCCACCTCCCTGCCCAGCCTGGGTGGGGGTGGAGAAGAGGGTTCTGAGAACTTGAGCTGTGGTTTGGAGGTGGAACAGCTGTCAAGGGCACTGAGGGGGAGGTAGCAGGAGCTCACCCTACAAGGAGGGGGGTTGGCACTGGAGGTTACTAGAAAGGACAAGAAGACTCCATTCTGGGGTTCAGGAGGTGAATTCATCCCTCAGTGGTGGGCAGGTGCTGGGTGGAAATACTGCTGGTTCCAGGTGCCCTTAATTCCCCCTGATTCCTCGGGGCGTTTGAGTCTCTGACAGGTTCTCGTTCCCTTGCAGCAGGAGGACGTCACAGCCAAAGTGATGCACCAGCTCCGCATCATCCGGCACTTGCGCCAGGTGCCTGAGACACTGCAGGGGCTGTGCCTCTGTGGCCATCAGCCACTCCCGCTCCCTGCTGGAGGTACTGCTCTGGCTCACTGTAAATGGGGAGCTAGTGGAAGGGGAAATGGAGCCCCCTGGCACTCACTAAAAGGGAAAGTGGTGGATTCTCCATCTCTTGATGTCATTGAATGAAGACTAGATGCCTTTCTGGAATGTGTGTGCCCAAAAAGTAACTATTGTTCTATACAGGAAGCCTATGATATGCAGGGGTTTAGATGAGATGCTCTAAAGGTCTCTTCTGGCCATAAAGTCTACTCATTTTGGAAACACTGAGTGTAGCATTGGGAGCAGCCTCTGATGTTGTACTGTCTAGCCGGCTTGCTTCCTAGAATGAACAGGCATTGAGTGGGGTGATCCACAGAGAGTAGCTCAAACCTTCAAAGTGTCAGGCCAGCAGCAGGACATTAGCAGTTCAGGGGCTGGGTGGGTGTGGCAGTGACATCAGAAAGGCCTTTTGCAGGACCTCAGCCTATTGGTCAAAGGTGTTAGGGAGGTGGTGACCTCACAAAGAGATGCTGACATCAGCCAGGCAGGACAGGGGCGCAGGGCCAGGGAAACCTCAGAGACCCCTGTGGCTTTGCTTCAGCAAGTCTCCTTCTCGAGGTCTCTCTTGGAGGACTGAGAGAGTATTAGGGCTCACGTAGGTGAGTGCGAGCAGGAGCCTCTTTCGAGTTTTCTCCTTTCCTTTTACTGATTTTACTAGAAAACAGACGTCCCTGTTGAGAAGGTAAGAGCCTCCAAGAGGTTTTGGAAGCTGCTCAGTCTGATCCATCTGGTGCCAGCTGAATTCTAGGCATGGAAAACACTAGTTTAAGGTGGCAGAATTTTATTCCCTCCCTGGGATTTTGTCCCGTAGAATCACTGGGGACATTAGGGTTTGTCCTTTCCGTTTTACCTTTTCCTCCATCCCTCCTTCCTTTCTCTTCATCTCTTACTTCTTTTTTCCTTTCTCCTGTTCCCCTCCCACCAGCAGGAGTGGTGTGTTTGTGTGTTGCTGGGGGTGCTCTTCACCTCCCCTTGTGGGAAGTTCATCCAAAACTGTGGGGTTGAAATAGTGCTTGGACTCCACTGACACTAGATGCTGCCATCCTGTGGCTTAGCATTAGTGTCTGGGATGACTTGGGGCAAGATCTCAACCTCCCCGCAACCCACTTCACTGCTGCCAGAATCCCTCCTGCCCCCCCTGCTAGAGCCGCCTCCCTGCCCAACCTGGTGGGCAGGTGATGGGTGGAAAAATTGCTGGTTCCAGGTGCCCTTAATTCCCCCTGATTCCTCGGGGCGTTTGAGTCTCTGACAGGTTCTCGTTCCCTTGCAGCAGGAGGACGTCACGGCCAAAGTGATGCACCAGCTCCGCATCATCCGGCACTTGCGCCAGGTGCCTGAGACACTGCAGGGGCTGTGCCTCTGAGGCCATCAGCAACTCCCGCTCCCTGCTGCGGGTACTGCTCTAGCTCACTGTAAATGGGGATCTAGTGGAAGGGGAAATGGAGCCCCTTGGCACTCACTAAAAGGGAAAGTGGTGGATTCTCCATCTCTTGATGTCATTGAATGAAGACTAGATGCCTTTCTGGAATGTGTGTGCCCAAAAAGTAACTATTGTACTATACAGGAAGCCTATGATATGCAGGGGGTTAGATGAGATGCTCTAAAGGTCCCTTCTGGCCATAAAGTCTACTAAATTTGGAAACACTGAGTGTAGCATTGGGAGCAGCCTCTGATGTTTTACTGTCTAGCCGGCTTGCTTCCTAGAATGAACAGGCATTGAGTGGGGTGATCCACAGAGAGTAGCTCAAACCTTCAAAGTGTCAGGCCAGCAGCAGGACATTAGCACTTCAGGGGATGGGTGGGTGTGGCAGTGACATCACAAAGGCCTTTTGCAGGACCTCAGCCTATTGGTCAAAGGTGTTAGGGAGGTGGTGACCTCACAGAGAGATGCTGACATCAGCCAGGCAGGACAGGGGCGCAGGGCCAGGGAAACCTCAGAGACCCCTGTGGCTTTGCTTCAGCAAGTCTCCTTCTCGAGGTCTCTCTTTGAGGACTGAGAGAGTATTAGGGCTCACGTAGGTGAGTGCGAGCAGGAGCCTCTTTCGAGTTTTCTCCTTTCCTTTTACTGATTTTACTAGAAAACAGACGTCCCTGTTGAGAAGGTAAGAGCCTCCAAGAGGTTTTGGAAGCTGCTCAGTCTGATCCATCTGGTGCCAGCTGAATTCTAGGCATGGAAAACACTAGTTTAAGGTGGCAGAATTTTATTCCCACCCTGGGATTTTGTCCCGTAGAATCACTGGGGACATTAGGGTTTGTCCTTTCCGTTTTACCTTTTCCTCCATCCCTCCTTCCTTTCTCTTCATCTCTTACTTCTTTTTTCCTTTCTCCTGTTCCCCTCCCACCAGCAGGAGTGGTGTGTTTGTGTGTTGCTGGGGGTGCTCTTCACCTCCCCTTGTGGGAAGTTCATCCAAAACTGTGGGGTTGAAATAGTGCTTGGACTCCACTGACACTAGATGCTGCCATCCTGTGGCTTAGCATTAGTGTCTGGGATGACTTGGGGCAAGATCTCAACCTCCCCGCAACCCACTTCCCTGCTGCCAGAATCCCTCCTGCCCGCCCTGCTAGAGCCGCCTCCCTGCCCAGCCTGGGTGGGGGTGGAGAAGAGGGTTCTGAGAACTTGAGCTGTGGTTTGGAGGTGGAACAGCTGTCAAGGGCACTGAGGGGGAGGTAGCAGGAGCTCACCCTACAAGGAGGGGGGTTGGCACTGGAGGTTACTAGAAAGGACAAGAAGTCTCCATTCTGGGGTTCAGGAGGTGAATTCATCCCTCAGTGGTGGGCAGGTGCTGGGTGGAAATACTGCTGGTTCCAGGTGCCCTTAATTCCCCCTGATTCCTCGGGGCGTTTGAGTCTCTGACAGGTTCTCGTTCCCTTGCAGCAGGAGGACGTCACAGCCAAAGTGATGCACCAGCTCCGCATCATCCGGCACTTGCGCCAGGTGCCTGAGACACTGCAGGGGCTGTGCCTCTGTGGCCATCAGCCACTCCCGCTCCCTGCTGCAGGTACTGCTCTGGCTCACTGTAAATTGGGAGCTAGTGGAAGGAGAAATGGAGCCCCCTGGCACTCACTAAAAGGGAAAGTGGTGGATTCTCCATCTCTTGATGTCATTGAATGAAGACTAGATGCCTTTCTGGAATGTGTGTGCCCAAAAAGTAACTATTGTTCTATACAGGAAGCCTATGATAGGCAGGGGTTTAGATGAGATGCTCTAAAAGTCTCTTCTGGCCATAAAGTCTACTAATTTTGGAAACACTGAGTGTAGCATTGGGAGCAGCCTCTGATGTTGTACTGTCTAGCCGGCTTGCTTCCTAGAATGAACAGGCATTGAGTGGGGTGATCCACAGAGAGTAGCTCAAATCTTTAAAGTGTCAGGCCAGCAGCAGGACATTAGCACTTCAGGGGATGGGTGGGTGTGGCAGTGACATCACAAAGGCCTTTTGCAGGACCTCAGCCTATTGGTCAAAGGTGTTAGGGAGGTGGTGACCTCACAGAGAGATGCTGACATCAGCCAGGCAGGACAGGGGCGCAGGGCCAGGGAAACCTCAGAGACCCCTGTGGCTTAGCTTCAGCAAGTCTCCTTCTCGAGGTCTCCCTTTGAGAGAGTATTAGGGTTCACGTAGGTGAGTGTGAGGAGGAACCTCTTTCGAGTTTTCTTCTTTCCTTTTACTGATTTTACTGGAAAACACACGTCCCTGTTGAGAAGGTAAGAGCCTCGGAGAGGTTTATAACCTGTTCAGTCTGATCCATCTGGTGCCAGCTGAATTCTAGGCATGGAAAACGCTAGTTCAAGGTGGCAGAATTTTATAGCCCACCTGGGATTTTGTCCCGTGGAATCACTGGGGAATTAGGGTTTGTCCTTTTCATTTTAACTTTTCCTCCGTCCGTCCGTCCTTTCTCTTCATCTCTTACTTCTTTTGTCCTTTCTCCTGTTCCCCTCCCACCACCAGGAGTGGTGTGTGTGTTGCTGGGGGTGCTCTTCACCTCCCCTTGTGGGAAGTACATCCAAAACTGAGGGGTTGAAATAGTGCTTGGAGTCCACTGACACTAGATGCTGCCATCCTGTGACTTAGCATTAGTGTCTGGGATGACTTGGGGCAAGATCTCAACCTCCCCGCAACCCACTTCACTGCTGCCAGAATCCCTCCTGCCCCCCCTGCTAGAGCCGCCTCCCTGCCCAACTTGGGTGTGGGTGGAGAAGAGGGTTCTGATAACTTGAGCTGTGGTTTGGAGGTGGAACAGCTGTCAAGGGCACTGAGGGGGAGGTAGCAGGAGCTCACCCTACAATTAGTGGGGTTGGCACTGGAGGTTACTAGATAGGACAAGAAGACTCCATTCTGGGGTTCAGGAGATGAATTCATCCCTCAGTGGTGGGCAGGTGCTGGGTGGAAATACTGCTGGTTCCAGGTGCCCTTAATTCCCCCTGATTCCTCGGGGCGTTTGAGTCTCTGACAGGTTCTCGTTCCCTTGCAGCAGGAGGACGTCACGGCCAAAGTGATGCACCAGCTCCGCATCATCCGGCACTTGCGCCAGGTGCCTGAGACACTGCAGGGGCTGTGCCTCTGAGGCCATCAGCAACTCCTGCTCCTTGCTGCAGGTACTGCTCCGGCTCACTGTAAGTGGGGAGCTAGTGGAAGGGGAAATGGAGCCCCCTGGCACTCACTAAAAGGGAAAGTGGTGGATTCTCCATCTCTTGATGTCATTGAATGAAGACTAGATGCCTTTCTGGAATGTGTGTGCCCAAAAAGTAACTATTGTACTATACAGGAAGCCTACGATATGCAGGGGGTTAGATGACATGCTCTAAAGGTCTCTTCTGGCCATAAAGTCTACTAATTTTGGAAACACTGAGTGTAGCATTGGGAGCAGCCTCTGATGTTGTACTGTCTAGCCGGCTTGCTTCCTAGAATGAACAGGCATTGAGTGGGGTGATCCACAGAGAGTAGCTCAAACCTTCAAAGTGTCAGGCCAGCAGCAGGACATTAGCACTTCAGGGGATGGGTGGGTGTGGCAGTGACATCACAAAGGCCTTTTGCAGGACCTCAGCCTATTGGTCAAAGGTGTTAGGGAGGTGGTGACCTCACAGAGAGATGCTGACATCAGCCAGGCAGGACAGGGGCGCAGGGCCAGGGAAACCTCAGAGACCCCTGTGGCTTTGCTTCAGCAAGTCTCCTTCTCGAGGTCTCTCTTTGAGGACTGAGAGAGTATTAGGGTTCACGTAGGTGAGTGCGAGCAGGAGCCTCTTTCGAGTTTTCTCCTTTCCTTTTACTGATTTTACTAGAAAACAGACGTCCCTGTTGAGAAGGTAAGAGACTCCAAGAGGTTTTGGAAGCTGCTCAGTCTGATCCATCTGGTGCCAGCTGAATTCTAGGCATGGAAAACACTAGTTTAAGGTGGCAGAATTTTATTCCCTCCATGGGTTTTTGTCCCGTAGAATCACTGGGGACATTAGGGTTTGTCCTTTCCCTTTTACCTTTTCCTCCATCCCTCCTTCCTTTCTCTTCATCTCTTACTTCTTTTGTCCTTTCTCCTATTCCCCTCCCACCACCAGGAGTGGTGTGTGTGTGTGTGTGTGTGTGTGTGTGTGTGTGTGTGTGTGTGTGTGTGTGTGTGTGTGTGTGTGTGTGTGTGTGTGTTTTGCTGGGGGTGCTCTTCACCTCCCCTTGTGGGAAGTTCATCCAAAACTGTGGGGTTGAAATAATGCTTAGACTCCACTGACACTAGATGCTGCCATCCTGTGGCTTAGCATTAGTGTCTGGGATGACTTGGGGCAAGATCTCAACCTCCGCGCAACCCACTTCACTGCTGCCAGAATCCCTCCTGCCCCCCCTGCTAGAGCCGCCTCCCTGCCCAACCTGGGTGGGGGTGGAGAAGAGGGTTCTGATAACTTGAGCTGTGGTTTGGAGGTGGAACAGCTGTCAAGGGCACTGAGGGGGAGGTAGCAGGAGCTCACCCTACAAGGAGGCAGGTTGGCACTGGAGGTTACTAGAAAGGACAAGAAGACTCCATTCTGGGGTTCAGGAGGTGAATTCATCCCTCAGTGGTGGGCAGGAGCTGGGTGGAAATACTGCTGGTTCCAGGTGCCCTTAATTCCCCCTGATTCCTCGGGGCGTTTGAGTCTCTGACAGGTTCTCGTTCCCTTGCAGCAGGAGGACGTCACGGCCAAAGTGATGCACCAGCTCCGCATCATCCGGCACTTGCGCCAGGTGCCTGAGACACTGCAGGGGCTGTGCCTCTGAGGCCATCAGCAACTCCCGCTCCCTGCTGCAGGTACTGCTCCGCCTCACTGTAAATGGGGAGCTAGTGGAAGGGGAAATGGAGCCCCCTGGCACTCACTAAAAGGGAAAGTGGTGGATTCTCCATCTCTTGATGTCATTGAATGAAGACTAGATGCCTTTCTGGAATGTGTGTGCCCAAAAAGTAACTATTGTACTATACAGGAAGCCTATGATATGCAGGGGGTTAGATGAGATGCTCTAAAGGTCTCTTCTGGCCATAAAGTCTACTAATTTTGGAAACACTGAGTGTAGCATTGGGAGCAGCCTCTGATGTTTTACTGTCTAGCCGGCTTGCTTCCTAGAATGAACAGGCATTGAGTGGGGTGATCCACAAAGAGTAGCTCAAACCTTCAAAGTGTCAGGCCAGCAGCAGGACATTAGCACTTCAGGGGATCGGTGGGTGTGGCAGTGACATCACAAAGGCCTTTTGCAGGACCTCAGCCTATTGGTCAAAGGTGTTAGGGAGGTGGTGACCTCACAGAGAGATGCTGACATCAGCCAGGCAGGACAGGGGCGCAGGGCCAGGGAAACCTCAGAGACCCCTGTGGCTTTGCTTCAGCAAGTCTCCTTCTCGAGGTCTCTCTTTGAGGACTGAGAGAGTATTAGGGTTCACCTAGGTGAGTGCGAGGAAGAACCTCTTTCGAGTTTTCTCCTTTCCTTTTACTGATTTTACTAGAAAACAGACGTCCCTGTTGAGAAGGTAAGAGCCTCCAAGAGGTTTTGGAAGCTGCTCAGTCTGATCCATCTGGTGCCAGCTGAATTCTAGGCATGGAAAACACTAGTTCAAGGTGGCAGAATTTTATAGCCCACCTGGGATTTTGTCCCGTGGAATCACTGGGGACATTAGGGTTTGTCCTTTTCGTTTTACCTTTTCCTCCATCCCTCCTTCCTTTCTCTTCATCTCTTACTTCTTTTGTCCTTTCTCCTGTTCCCCTCCCACCACCAGGAGTGGTGTGTGTGTGTGTGTGTGTGTGTGTGTGTTGCTGGGGGTGCTCTTCACCTCCCCTTGTGGGAAGTTCATCCAAAACTGTGGGGTTGAAATAATGCTTAGACTCCACTGACACTAGATGCTGCCATCCTGTGGCTTAGCATTAGTGTCTGGGATGACTTGGGGCAAGATCTCAACCTCCGCGCAACCCACTTCACTGCTGCCAGAATCCCTCCTGCCCCCCCTGCTAGAGCCGCCTCCCTGCCCAACCTGGGTGGGGGTGGAGAAGAGGGTTCTGATAACTTGAGCTGTGGTTTGGAGGTGGAACAGCTGTCAAGGGCACTGAGGGGGAGGTAGCAGGAGCTCACCCTACAAGGAGGCAGGTTGGCACTGGAGGTTACTAGAAAGGACAAGAAGACTCCATTCTGGGGTTCAGGAGGTGAATTCATCCCTCAGTGGTGGGCAGGAGCTGGGTGGAAATACTGCTGGTTCCAGGTGCCCTTAATTCCCCCTGATTCCTCGGGGCGTTTGAGTCTCTGACAGGTTCTCGTTCCCTTGCAGCAGGAGGACGTCACGGCCAAAGTGATGCACCAGCTCCACATCATCCGGCACTTGCGCCAGGTGCCTGAGACACTGCAGGGGCTGTGCCTCCTAGGCCATCAGCAACTCCCGCTCCCTGCTGCAGGTACTGCTCCGCCTCACTGTAAATGGGGAGCTAGTGGAAGGGGAAATGGAGCCCCCTGGCACTCACTAAAAGGGAAAGTGGTGGATTCTCCATCTCTTGATGTCATTGAATGAAGACTAGATGCCTTTCTGGAATGTGTGTGCCCAAAAAGTAACTATTGTACTATACAGGAAGCCTATGATATGCAGGGGGTTAGATGAGATGCTCTAAAGGTCTCTTCTGGCCATAAAGTCTACTCATTTTGTTAAAACTGAGTGTAGCATTGGGAGCAGCCTCTGATGTTGTACTGTCTAGCCGGCTTGCTTCCTAGAATGAACAGGCATTGAGTGGGGTGATCCACAGGGAGTAGCTCAAACCTTCAAAGTGTCAGGCCAGCAGCAGGACATTAGCACTTCAGGGGATGGGTGGGTGTGGCAGTGACATCACAAAGGCCGTTTGCAGGACCTCAGCCTATTGGTTAAAGGTGTTAGGGAGGTGGTGACCTCACAGAGAGATGCTGACATCAGCCAGGCAGGACAGGGGCGCAGTGCCATGGAAACCTCATAGACCCGTGTGGCTTAGCTTCAGCAAGTCTCCTTCTCGAGGTCTCTCTTTGAGAGAGTATTAGGGTTCACGTAGGTGAGTGCGAGGAGGAACCTCTTTCGAGGTTTCTCCTTTCCTTTTACTGATTTTACTAGAAAACAGACGTCCCTGTTGAGAAGGTAAGAGCCTCGGAGAGGTTTGTAACCTGTTCAGTCTAATCCACCTGTTGCCAGCTGAATTCTAGGCATGGAAAACACTAGTTCAAGGTGGCAGAATTGTATAGCCCACCTGGGATTTTGTCCCGTGGAATCACTGAAGACATTAGGGTTTGTCCTTTCCATTTTTCCTTTTCCTCCATTCCTCCTTCCTTTCTCTTCATCTCTTACTTCTTTATCCTTTCTCCTGTTCCCCTCCCACCCCCAGGAGTGGTGTGTGTGTTTGTGTGTGTGTGATGCTGGGGGTGCTCTTCACCTCCCCTTGTGGGAAGTTCATCCAAAACTGTGGGGTTGAAATAGTGCTTGGACTCCACTGACAATAGATGCTGCCATCCTGTGGCTTAGCATTAGTGTCTGGGATGACGTGGGGCAAGATCTTAACCTCCCTGCAACCCACTTCACCGCTGCCAGAATCCCTCCTGCCCCCCCTGCTATAGCCGCCTCCCTGCCCAACCTGGTGGGCAGGTGCTGGGTGGAAATACTGCTGGTTCCAGGTGCCCTTAATTCCCCCTGATTCCTCGGGGCGTTTGAGTCTCTGACAGGTTCTCGTTCCCTTGCAGCAGGAGGACGTCACGGCCAAAGTGATGCACCAGCTCCGCATCATCCGGCACTTGCGCCAGGTGCCTGAGACACTGCAGGGGCTGTGCCTCTGAGGCCATCAGCAACTCCCGCTCCCTGCTGCAGGTACTGCTCCGGCTCACTGTAAATGGGGAGCTAGTGGAAGGGGAAATGGAGCCCCCTGGCACTCACTAAAAGGGAAAGTGGTGGATTCTCCATCTCTTGATGTCATTGAATGAAGACTAGATGCCTTTCTGGAATGTGTGTGCCCAAAAAGTAACTATTGTACTATACAGGAAGCCTATGATATGCAGGGGGTTAGATGAGATGCTCTAAAGGTCTCTTCTGGCCATAAAGTCTACTAATTTTGGAAACACTGAGTGTAGCATTGGGAGCAGCGTCTGATGTTGTACTGTCTAGCCGGCTTGCTTCCTAGAATGAACAGGCATTGAGTGGGGTGATCCACAGAGAGTAGCTCAAACCTTCGAAGTGTCAGGCCAGCAGCAGGACATTAGCACTTCAGGGGATGTGTGTGTGTGGCAGTGACATCACAAAGGCCTTTTGCAGGACCTCAGCCTATTGGTCAAAGGTGGTGGGGAGGTGGTGACCTCAGAGAGAGATTCTGACATGAGCCAGGCAGGATAGGGGCGCAGGGCCAGGGAAACCTCAGAGACCCCTGTGGCTTAGCTTCAGCAAGTCTCCTTCTCCAGGTCTCCCTTTGAGAGAGTATTAGGGTTCACGTAGGTGAGTGCGAGGAGGAACCTCTTTCGAGTTTTCTCCTTTCCTTTTACTGATTTTACTAGAAAACAGACGTCCCTGTTGAGAAGGTAAGAGCCTCGGAGAGGTTTATAACCTGTTCAGTCTGATCCATCTGGTGCCAGCTGAATTCTAGGCATGGAAAACACTAGTTCAAGGTGGCAGAATTTTATAGCCCACCTGGGATTTTGTCCCGTGGAATCACTGGGGACATTAGGGTTTGTCCTTTTCGTTTTAACTTTTCCTCCATCCCTCCTTCCTTTCTCTTCATCTCTTACTTCTTTTGTCCTTTCTCTTATTCCCCTCCCACCACCAGGAGTGGTGTGTGTGTGTGTGTGTGTGTGTGTGTGTTGCTGGGGGTGCTCTTCACCTCCCCTTGTGGGAAGTTCATCCAAAACTGTGGGGTTGAAACAGTGCTTGGACTCCACTGACACTAGATGCTGCCATCCTGTGGCTTAGCATTAGTGTCTGGGATGACTTGGGGCAAGATCTCAACCTCCGCGCAACCCACTTCGCTGCTGCCAGAATCCCTCCTGCCCCCCCTGCTAGAGCCGCCTCCCTGCCCAACCTGGGTGGGGGTGGAGAAGAGCGTTCTGAGAACTTGAGCTGTGGTTTGGTGGTGGAACAGCTGTCAAGGGCACTGAGGGGGTGGTAGCAGGAACTCACCCTACAAGGAGTGGGGTTGGCACTGGAGGTTACTGGAAAGGACAAGAAGACTCCATTCTGGGGTTCAGGAGGTGAATTCATCCCTCAGTGGTGGGCAGGTGCTAGGTGGAAATACTGCTGGTTCCAGGTGCCCTTAATTCCCCCTGATTCCTCGGGGCGTTTGAGTCTCTGACAGGTTCTCGTTCCCTTGCAGCAGGAGGACGTCACGGCCAAAGTGATGCACCAGCTCCGCATCATCCGGCACTTGTGCCAGGTGCCTGAGACACTGCAGGGGCTGTGCCTCTGAGGCCATCAGCAACTCCCGCTCCCTGCTGCAGGTACTGCTCTGGCTCACTGTAAATGGGGAGCTAGTGGAAGGGGAAATGGAGCCCCCTGGCACTCACTAAAAGGGAAAGTGGTGGATTCTCCATCTCTTGATGTCATTGAATGAAGACTAGATGCCTTTCTGGAATGTGTGTGCCCAAAAAGTAACTATTGTACTATACAGGAAGCCTATGATATGCAGGGGGTTAGATGAGATGCTCTAAAGGTCTCTTCTGGCCATAAAGTCTACTAATTTTGGAAACACTGAGTGTAGCATTGGGAGCAGCGTCTGATGTTGTACTGTCTAGCCGGCTTGCTTCCTAGAATGAACAGGCATTGAGTGGGGTGATCCACAGAGAGTAGCTCAAACCTTCAAAGTGTCAGGCCAGCAGCAGGACATTAGCACTTCAGGGGATGTGTGTGTGTGGCAGTGACATCACAAAGGCCTTTTGCAGGACCTCAGCCTATTGGTCAAAGGTGGTGGGGAGGTGGTGACCTCAGAGAGAGATGCTGACATGAGCCAGGCAGGATAGGGGCGCAGGGCCAGGGAAACCTCAGAGACCCCTGTGGCTTAGCTTCAGCAAGTCTCCTTCTCCAGGTCTCCCTTTGAGAGAGTATTAGGGTTCACGTAGGTGAGTGCGAGGAGGAACCTCTTTCGAGTTTTCTCCTTTCCTTTTACTGATTTTACTAGAAAACAGACGTCCCTGTTGAGAAGGTAAGAGCCTCGGAGAGGTTTATAACCTGTTCAGTCTGATCCATCTGGTGCCAGCTGAATTCTAGGCATGGAAAACACTAGTTCAAGGTGGCAGAATTTTATAGCCCACCTGGGATTTTGTCCCGTGGAATCACTGGGGACATTAGGGTTTGTCCTTTTCGTTTTAACTTTTCCTCCATCCCTCCTTCCTTTCTCTTCATCTCTTACTTCTTTTGTCCTTTCTCTTATTCCCCTCCCACCACCAGGAGTGGTGTGTGTGTGTGTGTGTGTGTGTGTGTTGCTGGGGGTGCTCTTCACCTCCCCTTGTGGGAAGTTCATCCAAAACTGTGGGGTTGAAACAGTGCTTGGACTCCACTGACACTAGATGCTGCCATCCTGTGGCTTAGCATTAGTGTCTGGGATGACTTGGGGCAAGATCTCAACCTCCGCGCAACCCACTTCGCTGCTGCCAGAATCCCTCCTGCCCCCCCTGCTAGAGCCACCTCCCTGCCCAACCTGGGTGGGGGTGGAGAAGAGCGTTCTGAGAACTTGAGCTGTGGTTTGGTGGTGGAACAGCTGTCAAGGGCACTGAGGGGGTGGTAGCAGGAACTCACCCTACAAGGAGTGGGGTTGGCACTGGAGGTTACTGGAAAGGACAAGAAGACTCCATTCTGGGGTTCAGGAGGTGAATTCATCCCTCAGTGGTGGGCAGGTGCTAGGTGGAAATACTGCTGGTTCCAGGTGCCCTTAATTCCCCCTGATTCCTCGGGGCGTTTGAGTCTCTGACAGGTTCTCGTTCCCTTGCAGCAGGAGGACGTCACGGCCAAAGTGATGCACCAGCTCCGCATCATCCGGCACTTGTGCCAGGTGCCTGAGACACTGCAGGGGCTGTGCCTCTGAGGCCATCAGCAACTCCCGCTCCCTGCTGCAGGTACTGCTCTGGCTCACTGTAAATGGGGAGCTAGTGGAAGGGGAAATGGAGCCCCCTGGCACTCACTAAAAGGGAAAGTGGTGGATTCTCCATCTCTTGATGTCATTGAATGAAGACTAGATGCCTTTCTGGAATGTGTGTGTCCAAAAAGTAACTATTGTACTATACAGGAAGCCTACGATATGCAGGGGGTTAGATGAGATGCTCTAAAGGTCTCTTCTGGCCATAAAGTCTACTAATTTTGGAAACACTGAGTGTAGCATTGGGAGCAGCCTCTGATGTTGTACTGTCTAGCTGGCTTGTTTCCTAGAATGAACAGGCATTGAGTGGGGTGATCCACAGAGAGTAGCTCAAACCTTCAAAGTGTCAGGCCAGCAGCAGGACATTAGCATTTCAGGGGATGGGTGGGTGTGGCAGTGACATCACAAAGGCCTTTTGCAGGACCTCAGCCTATTGGTCAAAGGTGTTAGGGAGGTGGTGACCTCACAGAGAGATGCTGACATGAGCCAGGCAGGATAGGGGCGCAGAGCCAGGAAAACCTCGTAGACCCCTGTGGCTTAGCTTCAGCAATTCTCCTTCTCGAGGTCTCTCTTTGAGGACTGAGAGAGTATTAGGGTTCACGTAGGTGAGTGCGAGGAGGAACCTCTTTCGAGTTTTCTCCTTTCCTTTTACTGATTTTACTAGAAAACAGACGTCCCTGTTGAGAAGGTAAGAGCCTCGGAGAGGTTTGTAACCTGTTCAGTCTGATCCACCTGGTGCCAGCTGAATTCTAGGCATGGAAAACACTAGTTCAAGGTGGCAGAATTTTATAGCCCACCTGGGATTTTGTCCCGTGGAATCACTGGGGACATTAGGGTTTGTCCTTTTCGTTTTACCTTTTCCTCCATCCCTCCTTCCTTTCTCTTCATCTCTTACTTCTTTTGTCCTTTCTCCTGTTGCCCTCCCACCACCAGGAGTGGTGTGTGTGTGTGTGTGTGTGTGTGTGTGTGTGTGTGTGTGTGTGTGTGTGTGTGTGTTGCTGGGGGTGCTCTTCACCTCCCCTTGTGGGAAGTTCATCCAAAACTGTGGGGTTGAAATAGTGCTTGGACTCCACTGACACTAGATGCTGCCATCCTGTGGCTTAGCATTAGTGTCTGGGATGACTTGGGGCAAGATCTCAACCTCCGCGCAACCCACTTCACTGCTGCCAGAATCCCTCCTGCCCCCCCTGCTAGAGCCGCCTCCCTGCCCAACCTGGGTGGGGGTGGAGAAGAGGGTTCTGAGAACTTGAGCTGTGGTTTGGAGGTGGAACAGCTGTCAAGGGCACTGAGAGGGTGGTAGCAGGAACTCACCCTACAAGGAGTGGGGTTGGCACTGGAGGTTACTGGAAAGGACAGGAAGACTCCATTCTGCGGTTCAGGAGGTGAATTCATCCCTCAGTGGTGGGCAGGTGCTGGGTGGAAATACTGCTGGTTCCAGGTGCCCTTAATTCCCCCTGATTCCTCGGGGCGTTTGAGTCTCTGACAGGTTCTCGTTCCCTTGCAGCAGGAGGACGTCACGGCCAAAGTGATGCACCAGCTCCGCATCATCCGGCACTTGCGCCAGGTGCCTGAGACACTGCAGGGGCTGTGCCTCTGAGGCCATCAGCAACTCCCGCTCCCTGCTGCAGGTACTGCTCCGGCTCACTGTAAATGGGGAGCTAGTGGAAGGGGAAATGGAGCCCCCTGGCACTCACTAAAAGGGAAAGTGGTGGATTCTCCATCTCTTGATGTCATTGAATGAAGACTAGATGCCTTTCTGGAATGTGTGTGCCCAAAAAGTAACTATTGTACTATACAGGAAGCCTATGATATGCAGGGGGTTAGATGAGATGCTCTAAAGGTCTCTTCTGGCCATAAAGTCTACTAATTTTGGAAACACTGAGTGTAGCATTGGGAGCAGCGTCTGATGTTGTACTGTCTAGCCAGCTTGCTTCCTAGAATGAACAGGCATTGAGTGGGGTGATCCACAGAGAGTAGCTCAAACCTTCAAAGTGTCAGGCCAGCAGCAGGACATTAGCACTTCAGGGGATGTGTGTGTGTGGCAGTGACATCACAAAGGCCTTTTGCAGGACCTCAGCCTATTGGTCAAAGGTGGTGGGGAGGTGGTGACCTCAGAGAGAGATGCTGACATGAGCCAGGCAGGATAGGGGCGCAGGGCCAGGGAAACCTCAGAGACCCCTGTGGCTTAGCTTCAGCAAGTCTCCTTCTCGAGGTCTCCCTTTGAGAGAGTATTAGGGTTCACGTAGGTGAGTGCGAGGAGGAACCTCTTTCGAGTTTTCTCCTTTCCTTTTACTGATTTTACTAGAAAACAGACGTCCCTGTTGAGAAGGTAAGAGCCTCGGAGAGGTTTATAACCTGTTCAGTCTGATCCATCTGGTGCCAGCTGAATTCTAGGCATGGAAAACACTAGTTCAAGGTGGCAGAATTTTATAGCCCACCTGGGATTTTGTCCCGTGGAATCACTGGGGACATTAGGGTTTGTCCTTTTCGTTTTAACTTTTCCTCCATCCCTCCTTCCTTTCTCTTCATCTCTTACTTCTTTTGTCCTTTCTCTTATTCCCCTCCCACCACCAGGAGTGGTGTGTGTGTGTGTGTGTGTGTGTTGCTGGGGGTGCTCTTCACCTCCCCTTGTGGGAAGTTCATCCAAAACTGTGGGGTTGAAACAGTGCTTGGACTCCACTGACACTAGATGCTGCCATCCTGTGGCTTAGCATTAGTGTCTGGGATGACTTGGGGCAAGATCTCAACCTCCGCGCAACCCACTTCGCTGCTGCCAGAATCCCTCCTGCCCCCCCTGCTAGAGCCGCCTCCCTGCCCAACCTGGGTGGGGGTGGAGAAGAGCGTTCTGAGAACTTGAGCTGTGGTTTGGTGGTGGAACAGCTGTCAAGGGCACTGAGGGGGTGGTAGCAGGAACTCACCCTACAAGGAGTGGGGTTGGCAATGGAGGTTACTGGAAAGGACAGGAAGACTCCATTCTGCGTTTCAGGAGGTGAATTCATCCCTCAGTGGTGGGCAGGTGCTGGGTGGAAATACTGCTGGTTCCAGGTGCCCTTAATTCCCCCTGATTCCTCGGGGCGTTTGAGTCTCTGACAGGTTCTCGTTCCCTTGCAGCAGGAGGACGTCACGGCCAAAGTGATGCACCAGCTCCGCATCATCCGGCACTTGCGCCAGGTGCCTGAGACACTGCAGGGGCTGTGCCTCTGAGGCCATCAGCAACTCCCGCTCCCTGCTGCAGGTACTGCTCCGGCTCACTGTAAATGGGGAGCTAGTGGAAGGGGAAATGGAGCCCCCTGGCACTCACTAAAAGGGAAAGTGGTGGATTCTCCATCTCTTGATGTCATTGAATGAAGACTAGATGCCTTTCTGGAATGTGTGTGCCCAAAAAGTAACTATTGTACTATACAGGAAGCCTATGATATGCAGGGGGTTAGATGAGATGATCTAAAGGTCTCTTCTGGCCATAAAGTCTACTAATTTTGGAAACACTGAGTGTAGCATTGGGAGCAGCCTCTGATGTTGTACTGTCTAGCCGGCTTGCTTCCTAGAATGAACAGGCATTGAGTGGGGTGATCCACAGAGAGTAGCTCAAACCTTCAAAGTGTCAGGCCAGCAGCAGGACATTAGCACTTCAGGGGATGGGTGGGTGTGGCAGTGACATCACAAAGGCCTTTTGCAGGACCTCAGCCTATTGGTCAAAGGTTTTAGGGAGGTGGTGACCTCACAGAGAGATGCTGACATCATCCAGGCAGGATAGGGGCGCAGGGCCAGGGAAACCTCAGAGACCCATGTGGCTTAGCTTCAGCAAGTCTCCTTCTTGAGGTCTCTCTTTGAGAGAGTATTAGGGTTCACGTAGGTGAGTGCGAGCAGGAGCCTCTTTCGAGTTTTCTCCTTTCCTTTTACTGATTTTACTAGAAAACAGACGTCCCTGTTGAGAAGGTAAGAGCCTCGGAGAGGTTTGTAACCTGTTCAGTCTGATCCACCTGGTGCCAGCTGAATTCTAGGCATGGAAAACACTAGTTCAAGGTGGCAGAATTTTATAGCCCACCTGGGATTTTGTCCCGTGGAATCACTGGGGACATTAGGGTTTGTCCTTTTCGTTTTACCTTTTCCTCCATCCCTCCTTCCTTTCTCTTCATCTCTTACTTCTTTTGTCCTTTCTCCTGTTGCCCTCCCACCACCAGGAGTGGTGTGTGTGTGTGTGTGTGTGTGTGTGTGTGTGTGTGTGTGTGTGTGTGTGTGTGTGTGTGTGTGTGTGTGTGTGTGTGTGTGTGTGTGTGTGTGTGTGTGTGTTGCTGGGGGTGCTCTTCACCTCCCCTTGTGGGAAGTTCATCCAAAACTGTGGGGTTGAAATAGTGCTTGGACTCCACTGACACTAGATGCTGCCATCCTGTGGCTTAGCATTAGTGTCTGGGATGACTTGGGGCAAGATCTCAACCTCCGCGCAACCCACTTCACTGCTGCCAGAATCCCTCCTGCCCCCCCTGCTAGAGCCGCCTCCCTGCCCAACCTGGGTGGGGGTGGAGAAGAGGGTTCTGAGAACTTGAGCTGTGGTTTGGTGGTGGAACAGCTGTCAAGGGCACTGACGGGGTGGTAGCAGGAACTCACCCTACAAGGAGGGGGGTTGGCACTGGAGGTTACTGAAAAGGACAAGAAGACTCCATTCTGGGGTTCAGGAGGTGAATTCATCCCTCAGTGGTGGGCAGGTGCTGGGTGGAAATACTGCTGGTTCCAGGTGCCCTTAATTCCCCCTGATTCCTCGGGGCGTTTGAGTCTCTGACAGGTTCTCGTTCCCTTGCAGCAGGAGGACGTCACGGCCAAAGTGATGCACCAGCTCCGCATCATCCGGCACTTGCGCCAGGTGCCTGAGACACTGCAGGGGCTGTGCCTCTGAGGCCATCAGCAACTCCCGCTCCCTGCTGCAGGTACTGCTCCGGCTCACTGTAAATGGGGAGCTAGTGGAAGGGGAAATGGAGCCCCCTGGCACTCACTAAAAGGGAAAGTGGTGGATTCTCCATCTCTTGATGTCATTGAATGAAGACTAGATGCCTTTCTGGAATGTGTGTGCCCAAAAAGTAACTATTGTACTATACAGGAAGCCTATGATATGCAGGGGGTTAGATGAGATGCTCTAAAGGTCTCTTCTGGCCATAAAGTCTACTAATTTTGGAAACACTGAGTGTAGCATTGGGAGCAGCGTCTGATGTTGTACTGTCTAGCCGGCTTGCTTCCTAGAATGAACAGGCATTGAGTGGGGTGATCCACAGAGAGTAGCTCAAACCTTCAAAGTGTCAGGCCAGCAGCAGGACATTAGCACTTCAGGGGATGTGTGTGTGTGGCAGTGACATCACAAAGGCCTTTTGCAGGACCTCAGCCTATTGGTCAAAGGTGGTGGGGAGGTGGTGACCTCAGAGAGAGATGCTGACATGAGCCAGGCAGGATAGGGGCGCAGGGCCAGGGAAACCTCAGAGACCCCTGTGGCTTAGCTTCAGCAAGTCTCCTTCTCCAGGTCTCCCTTTGAGAGAGTATTAGGGTTCACGTAGGTGAGTGCGAGGAGGAACCTCTTTCGAGTTTTCTCCTTTCCTTTTACTGATTTTACTAGAAAACAGACGTCCCTGTTGAGAAGGTAAGAGCCTCGGAGAGGTTTATAACCTGTTCAGTCTGATCCATCTGGTGCCAGCTGAATTCTAGGCATGGAAAACACTAGTTCAAGGTGGCAGAATTTTTTAGCCCACCTGGGATTTTGTCCCGTGGAATCACTGGGGACATTAGGGTTTGTCCTTTTCGTTTTAACTTTTCCTCCATCCCCCCTTCCTTTCTCTTCATCTCTTACTTCTTTTGTCCTTTCTCTTATTCCCCTCCCACCACCAGGAGTGGTGTGTGTGTGTGTGTGTGTGTGTTGCTGGGGGTGCTCTTCACCTCCCCTTGTGGGAAGTTCATCCAAAACTGTGGGGTTGAAATAGTGCTTGGACTCCACTGACACTAGATGCTGCCATCCTGTGGCTTAGCATTAGTGTCTGGGATGACTTGGGGCAAGATCTCAACCTCCGCGCAACCCACTTCACTGCTGCCAGAATCCCTCCTGCCCCCCCTGCTAGAGCCGCCTCCCTGCCCAACCTGGGTGGGGGTGGAGAAGAGGGTTCTGAGAACTTGAGCTGTGGTTTGGTGGTGGAACAGCTGTCAAGGGCACTGAGGGGGTGGTAGCAGGAACTCACCCTACAAGGAGGGGGGTTGGCACTGGAGGTTACTGAAAAGGACAAGAAGACTCCATTCTGGGGTTCAGGAGGTGAATTCATCCCTCAGTGGTGGGCAGGTGCTGGGTGGAAATACTGCTGGTTCCAGGTGCCCTTAATTCCCCCTGATTCCTCGGGGCGTTTGAGTCTCTGACAGGTTCTCGTTCCCTTGCAGCAGGAGGACGTCACGGCCAAAGTGATGCACCAGCTCCGCATCATCCGGCACTTGCGCCAGGTGCCTGAGACACTGCAGGGGCTGTGCCTCTGAGGCCATCAGCAACTCCCGCTCCCTGCTGCAGGTACTGCTCCGGCTCACTGTAAATGGGGAGCTAGTGGAAGGGGAAATGGAGCCCCCTGGCACTCACTAAAAGGGAAAGTGGTGGATTCTCCATCTCTTGATGTCATTGAATGAAGACTAGATGCCTTTCTGGAATATGTGTGCCCAAAAAGTAACTATTGTACTATACAGGAAGCCTATGATATGCAGGGGGTTAGATGAGATGCTCTAAAGGTCTCTTCTGGCCATAAAGTCTACTAATTTTGGAAACACTGAGTGTAGCATTGGGAGCAGCGTCTGATGTTGTACTGTCTAGCCGGCTTGCTTCCTAGAATGAACAGGCATTGAGTGGGGTGATCCACAGAGAGTAGCTCAAACCTTCAAAGTGTCAGGCCAGCAGCAGGACATTAGCACTTCAGGGGATGTGTGTGTGTGGCAGTGACATCACAAAGGCCTTTTGCAGGACCTCAGCCTATTGGTCAAAGGTGGTGGGGAGGTGGTGACCTCAGAGAGAGATGCTGACATGAGCCAGGCAGGATAGGGGCGCAGGGCCAGGGAAACCTCAGAGACCCCTGTGGCTTAGCTTCAGCAAGTCTCCTTCTCCAGGTCTCCCTTTGAGAGAGTATTAGGGTTCACGTAGGTGAGTGTGAGGAGGAACCTCTTTCGAGTTTTCTCCTTTCCTTTTACTGATTTTACTAGAAAACAGACGTCCCTGTTGAGAAGGTAAGAGCCTCGGAGAGGTTTATAACCTGTTCAGTCTGATCCATCTGGTGCCAGCTGAATTCTAGGCATGGAAAACACTAGTTCAAGGTGGCAGAATTTTATAGCCCACCTGGGATTTTGTCCCGTGGAATCACTGGGGACATTAGGGTTTGTCCTTTTCGTTTTAACTTTTCCTCCATCCCTCCTTCCTTTCTCTTCATCTCTTACTTCTTTTGTCCTTTCTCTTATTCCCCTCCCACCACCAGGAGTGGTGTGTGTGTGTGTGTGTGTGTGTGTGTGTGTGTGTGTGTGTGTGTGTGTGTGTGTGTGTGTGTGTTGCTGGGGGTGCTCTTCACCTCCCCTTGTGGGAAGTTCATCCAAAACTGTGGGGTTGAAATAGTGCTTGGACTCCACTGACACTAGATGCTGCCATCCTGTGGCTTAGCATTAGTGTCTGGGATGACTTGGGGCAAGATCTCAACCTCCGCGCAACCCACTTCGCTGCTGCCAGAATCCCTCCTGCCCCCCCTGCTAGAGCCGCCTCCCTGCCCAACCTGGGTGGGGGTGGAGAAGAGGGTTCTGAGAACTTGAGCTGTGGTTTGGTGGTGGAACAGCTGTCAAGGGCACTGAGGGGGTGGTAGCAGGAACTCACCCTACAAGGAGGGGGGTTGGCACTGGAGGTTACTGGAAAGGACAAGAAGACTCCATTCTGGGGTTCAGGAGGTGAATTCATCCCTCAGTGGTGGGCAGGTGCTGGGTGGAAATACTGCTGGTTCCAGGTGCCCTTAATTCCCCCTGATTCCTCGGGGCGTTTGAGTCTCTGACAGGTTCTCGTTCCCTTGCAGCAGGAGGACGTCACGGCCAAAGTGATGCACCAGCTCCGCATCATCCGGCACTTGCGCCAGGTGCCTGAGACACTGCAGGGGCTGTGCCTCTGAGGCCATCAGCAACTCCCGCTCCCTGCTGCAGGTACTGCTCCGGCTCACTGTAAATGGGGAGCTAGTGGAAGGGGAAATGGAGCCCCCTGGCACTCACTAAAAGGGAAAGTGGTGGATTCTCCATCTCTTGATGTCATTGAATGAAGACTAGATGCCTTTCTGGAATGTGTGTGCCCAAAAAGTAACTATTGTACTATACAGGAAGCCTATGATATGCAGGGGGTTAGATGAGATGCTCTAAAGGTCTCTTCTGGCCATAAAGTCTACTAATTTTGGAAACACTGAGTGTAGCATTGGGAGCAGCGTCTGATGTTGTACTGTCTAGCCGGCTTGCTTCCTAGAATGAACAGGCATTGTGTGGGGTGATCCACAGAGAGTAGCTCAAACCTTCAAAGTGTCAGGCCAGCAGCAGGACATTAGCACTTCAGGGGATGTGTGTGTGTGGCAGTGACATCACAAAGGCCTTTTGCAGGACCTCAGCCTATTGGTCAAAGGTGGTGGGGAGGTGGTGACCTCAGAGAGAGATGCTAACATGAGCCAGGCAGGATAGGGGCGCAGGGCCAGGGAAACCTCAGAGACCCCTGTGGCTTAGCTTCAGCAAGTCTCCTTCTCGAGGTCTCCCTTTGAGAGAGTATTAGGGTTAACGTAGGTGAGTGCGAGGAGGAACCTCTTTCGAGTTTTCTCCTTTCCTTTTACTGATTTTACTAGTAAACAGACGTCCCTGTTGAGAAGGTAAGAGCCTCGGAGAGGTTTATAACCTGTTCAGTCTGATCCATCTGGTGCCAGCTGAATTCTAGGCATGGAAAACACTAGTTCAAGGTGGCAGAATTTTATAGCCCACCTGGGATTTTGTCCCGTGGAATCACTGGGGACATTAGGGTTTGTCCTTTTCGTTTTAACTTTTCCTCCATCCCTCCTTCCTTTCTCTTCATCTCTTACTTCTTTTGTCCTTTCTCTTATTCCCCTCCCACCACCAGGAGTGGTGTGTGTGTGTGTGTGTGTGTGTTGCTGGGGGTGCTCTTCACCTCCCCTTGTGGGAAGTTCATCCAAAACTGTGAGGTTGAAATAGTGCTTGGACTCCACTGACACTAGATGCTGCCATCCTGTGGCTTAGCATTAGTGTCTGGGATGACTTGGGGCAAGATCTCAACCTCCGCCCAACCCACTTCACTGCTGCCAGAATCCCTCCTGCCCCCCCTGCTAGAGCCGCCTCCCTGCCCAACCTGGGTGGGGGTGGAGAAGAGGGTTCTGAGAACTTGAGCTGTGGTTTGGAGGTGGAACAGCTGTCAAGGGCACTGAGGGGGTGGTAGCAGGAACTCACCCTACAAGGAGGGGGGTTGGCACTGGAGGTTACTGGAAAGGACAAGAAGACTCCATTCTGGGGTTCAGGAGGTGAATTCATCCCTCAGTGGTGGGCAGGTGCTGGGTGGAAATACTGCTGGTTCCAGGTGCCCTTAATTTCCCCTGATTCCTCGGGGCGTTTGAGTCTCTGACAGGTTCTCGTTCCCTTGCAGCAGGAGGACGTCACGGCCAAAGTGATGCACCAGCTCCGCATCATCCGGCACTTGCGCCAGGTGCCTGAGACACTGCAGGGGCTGTGCCTCTGAGGCCATCAGCAACTCCCGCTCCCTGCTGCAGGTACTGCTCTGGCTCACTGTAAATGGGGAGCTAGTGGAAGGGGAAATGGAGCCCCCTGGCACTCACTAAAAGGGAAAGTGGTGGATTCTCCATCTCTTGATGTCATTGAATGAAGACTAGATGCCTTTCTGGAATGTGTGTGCCCAAAAAGTAACTATTGTACTATACAGGAAGCCTATGATATGCAGGGGGTTAGATGAGATGCTCTAAAGGTCTCTTCTGGCCATAAAGTCTACTCATTTTGGAAACACTGAGTGTAGCATTGGGAGCAGCCTCTGATGTTGTACTGTCTAGCTGGCTTGCTTCCTAGAATGAACAGGCATTGAGTGGGGTGATCCACAGAGAGTAGCTCAAACCTTCAAAGTGTCAGGCCAGCAGCAGGACATTAGCATTTCAGGGGATGGGTGGGTGTGGCAGTGACATCACAAAGGCCTTTTGCAGGACCTCAGCCTATTGGTCAAAGGTGTTAGGGAGGTGGTGACCTCACAGAGAGATGCTGACATGAGCCAGGCAGGATAGGGGCGCAGAGCCAGGAAAACCTCGTAGACCCCTGTGGCTTAGCTTCAGCAATTCTCCTTCTCGAGGTCTCTGTTTGAGGACTGAGAGAGTATTAGGGTTCACGTAGGTGAGTGCGAGGAGGAACCTCTTTCGAGTTTTCTCCTTTCCTTTTACTGATTTTACTAGAAAACAGACGTCCCTGTTGAGAAGGTAAGAGCCTCGGAGAGGTTTGTAACCTGTTCAGTCTGATCCACCTGGTGCCAGCTGAATTCTAGGCATGGAAAACACTAGTTCAAGGTGGCAGAATTTTATAGCCCACCTGGGATTTTGTCCCGTGGAATCACTGGGGACATTAGGGTTTGTCCTTTTCGTTTTACCTTTTCCTCCATCCCTCCTTCCTTTCTCTTCATCTCTTACTTCTTTTGTCCTTTCTCCTGTTGCCCTCCCACCACAAGGAGTGGTGTGTGTGTGTGTGTGTGTGTGTGTGTTGCTGGGGGTGCTCTTCACCTCCCCTTGTGGGAAGTTCATCCAAAACTGTGGGGTTGAAATAGTGCTTGGACTCCACTGACACTAGATGCTGCCATCCTGTGGCTTAGCATTAGTGTCTGGGATGACTTGGGGCAAGATCTCAACCTCCGCGCAACCCACTTCACTGCTGCCAGAATCCCTCCTGCCCCCCCTGCTAGAGCCGCCTCCCTGCCCAACCTGGGTGGGGGTGGAGAAGAGGGTTCTGAGAACTTGAGCTGTGGTTTGGAGGTGGAACAGCTGTCAAGGGCACTGAGAGGGTGGTAGCAGGAACTCACCCTACAAGGAGTGGGGTTGGCACTGGAGGTTACTGGAAAGGACAGGAAGACTCCATTCTGCGGTTCAGGAGGTGAATTCATCCCTCAGTGGTGGGCAGGTGCTGGGTGGAAATACTGCTGGTTCCAGGTGCCCTTAATTCCCCCTGATTCCTCGGGGCGTTTGAGTCTCTGACAGGTTCTCGTTCCCTTGCAGCAGGAGGACGTCACGGCCAAAGTGATGCACCAGCTCCGCATCATCCGGCACTTGCGCCAGGTGCCTGAGACACTGCAGGGGCTGTGCCTCTGAGGCCATCAGCAACTCCCGCTCCCTGCTGCAGGTACTGCTCCGGCTCACTGTAAATGGGGAGCTAGTGGAAGGGGAAATGGAGCCCCCTGGCACTCACTAAAAGGGAAAGTGGTGGATTCTCCATCTCTTGATGTCATTGAATGAAGACTAGATGCCTTTCTGGAATGTGTGTGCCCAAAAAGTAACTATTGTACTATACAGGAAGCCTATGATATGCAGGGGGTTAGATGAGATTCTCTAAAGGTCTCTTCTGGCCATAAAGTCTACTAATTTTGGAAACACTGAGTGTAGCATTGGGAGCAGCGTCTGATGTTGTACTGTCTAGCCAGCTTGCTTCCTAGAATGAACAGGCATTGAGTGGGGTGATCCACAGAGAGTAGCTCAAACCTTCAAAGTGTCAGGCCAGCAGCAGGACATTAGCACTTCAGGGGATGTGTGTGTGTGGCAGTGACATCACAAAGGCCTTTTGCAGGACCTCAGCCTATTGGTCAAAGGTGGTGGGGAGGTGGTGACCTCAGAGAGAGATGCTGACATGAGCCAGGCAGGATAGGGGCGCAGGGCCAGGGAAACCTCAGAGACCCCTGTGGCTTAGCTTCAGCAAGTCTCCTTCTCGAGGTCTCCCTTTGAGAGAGTATTAGGGTTCACGTAGGTGAGTGCGAGGAGGAACCTCTTTCGAGTTTTCTCCTTTCCTTTTACTGATTTTACTAGAAAACAGACGTCCCTGTTGAGAAGGTAAGAGCCTCGGAGAGGTTTGTAACCTGTTCAGTCTGATCCACCTGGTGCCAGCTGAATTCTAGGCATGGAAAACACTAGTTCAAGGTGGCAGAATTTTATAGCCCACCTGGGATTTTGTCCCGTGGAATCACTGGGGACATTAGGGTTTGTCCTTTTTGTTTTACCTTTTCCTCCATCCCTCCTTCCTTTCTCTTCATCTCTTACTTCTTTTGTCCTTTCTCCTGTTGCCCTCCCACCACCAGGAGTGGTGTGTGTGTGTGTGTGTGTGTGTGTGTGTGTGTGTGTGTGTGTGTTGCTGGGGGTGCTCTTCACCTCCCCTTGTGGGAAGTTCATCCAAAACTGTGGGGTTGAAATAGTGCTTGGACTCCACTGACACTAGATGCTGCCATCCTGTGGCTTAGCATTAGTGTCTGGGATGACTTGGGGCAAGATCTCAACCTCCGCGCAACCCACTTCGCTGCTGCCAGAATCCCTCCTGCCCCCCCTGCTAGAGCCGCCTCCCTGCCCAACCTGGGTGGGGGTGGAGAAGAGGGTTCTGAGAACTTGAGCTGTGGTTTGGAGGTGGAACAGCTGTCAAGGGCACTGAGGGGGTGGTAGCAGGAACTCACCCTACAAGGAGTGTGGTTGGCACTGGAGGTTACTGGAAAGGACAAGAAGACTCCATTCTGGGGTTCAGGAGGTGAATTCATCCCTCAGTGGTGGGCAGGTGCTGGGTGGAAATACTGCTGGTTCCAGGTGCCCTTAATTCCCCCTGATTCCTCGGGGCGTTTGAGTCTCTGACAGGTTCTCGTTCCCTTGCAGCAGGAGGACATCACGGCCAAAGTGATGCACCAGCTCCGCATCATCCGGCACTTGCGCCAGGTGCCTGAGACACTGCAGGGGCTGTGCCTCTGAGGCCATCAGCAACTCCCGCTCCCTGCTGCAGGTAGTGCTCTGGCTCACTGTAAATGGGGAGCTAGTGGAAGGGGAAATGGAGCCCCCTGGCACTCACTAAAAGGGAAAGTGGTGGATTCTCCATCTCTTGATGTCATTGAATGAAGACTAGATGCCTTTCTGGAATGTGTGTGCCCAAAAAGTAACTATTGTACTATACAGGAAGCCTATGATATGCAGGGGGTTAGATGAGATGCTCTAAAGGTCTCTTCTGGCCATAAAGTCTACTCATTTTGGAAACACTGAGTGTAGTATTGGGAGCAGCCTCTGATGTTGTACTGTCTAGCTGGCTTGCTTCCTAGAATGAACAGACATTGAGTGGGGTGATCCACAGAGAGTAGCTCAAACCTTCAAAGTGTCAGGCCAGCAGCAGGACATTAGCACTTCAGGGGATGGGTGGGTGTGGCAGTGACATCACAAAGGCCTTTTGC
The DNA here is from genome assembly GCF_028017835.1 of Emys orbicularis. NCBI lineage: Eukaryota > Metazoa > Chordata > Testudines > Emydidae > Emys > Emys orbicularis. Next base: position 162,619,373 of record NC_088684.1, read on the forward strand.
AGGACCTCAGCCTATTGGTCAAAGGTGTTAGGGAGGTGGTGACCTCACAGAGAGATGCTGACATGAGCCAGGCAGGATAGGGGCGCAGAGCCAGGAAAACCTCGTAGACCCCTGTGGCTTAGCTTCAGCAATTCTCCTTCTCGAGGTCTCTCTTTGAGGACTGAGAGAGTATTAGGGTTCACGTAGGTGAGTGCGAGGAGGAACCTCTTTCGAGTTTTCTCCTTTCCTTTTACTGATTTTACTAGAAAACAGACGTGCCTGTTGAGAAGTTAAGAGCCTCGGAGAGGTTTGTAACCTGTACAGTCTGATCCACCTGGTGCCAGCTGAATTCTAGGCATGGAAAACAGTAGTTCAAGGTGGCAGAATTTTATAGCCCACCTGGGATTTTGTCCCGTGGAATCACTGGGGACATTAGGGTTTGTCCTTTTCGTTTTAACTTTTCCTCCATCCCTCCTTCCTTTCTCTTCATCTCTTACTTCTTTTGTCCTTTCTCCTATTCCCCTCCCACCACCAGGAGTGGTGTGTGTGTGTGTGTGTGTGTGTTGCTGGGGGTGCTCTTCACCTCCCCTTGTGGGAAGTTCATCCAAAACTGTGGGGTTGAAATAGTGCTTGGACTCCACTGACACTAGATGCTGCCATCCTGTGGCTTAGCATTAGTGTCTGGGATGACTTGGGGCAAGATCTCAACCTCCCCGCAACCCACTTCACTGCTGCCAGAATCCCTCCTGCCCCCCCTGCTAGAGCCGCCTCCCTGCCCAACCTGGGTGGGGGTGAAGAAGAGGGTTCTGAGAACTTGAGCTGTGGTTTGGAGGTGGAACAGCTGTCAAGGGCACTGAGGGGGAGGTAGCAGGAGCTCACCCTACAAGGAGCGGGGTTGGCACTGGAGGTTACTAGAAAGGACAAGAAGACTCCATTCTGGGGTTCAGGAGGTGAATTCATCCCTCAGTGGTGGGCAGGTGCTGGGTGGAAATACTGCTGGTTCCAGGTGCCCTTAATTCCCCCTGATTCCTCGGGGCGTTTGAGTCTCTGACAGGTTCTCGTTCCCCTGCAGCAGGAGGACGTCACGGCCAAAGTGATGCACCAGCTCTGCATCATCCGGCACTTGCGCCAGGTGCCTGAGACACTGCAGGGGCTGTGCCTCTGATGCCATCAGCAACTCCCGCTCCCTGCTGCAGGTACTGCTCCGGCTCACTGTAAATGGGGAGCTAGTGGAAGGGGAAATGGAGCCCCCTGGCACTCACTAAAAGGGAAAGTGGTGGATTCTCCATCTCTTGATGTCATTGAATGAAGACTAGATGCCTTTCTGGAATGTGTGTGCCCAAAAAGTAACTATTGTACTATACAGGAAGCCTATGATATGCAGGGGGTTAGATGAGTTGCTCTAAAGGTCTCTTCTGGCATTAAAGTCTACTAATTTTGGAAACACTGAGTGTAGCATTGGGAGCAGCGTCTGATGTTGTACTGTCTACCCGGCTTGCTTCCTAGAATGAACAGGCATTGAGTGGGGTGATCCACAGAGAGTAGCTCAAACCTTCGAAGTGTCAGGCCAGCAGCAGGACATTAGCACTTCAGGGGATGTGTGTGTGTGGCAGTGACATCACAAAGGCCTTTTGCAGGACCTCAGCCTATTGGTCAAAGGTGGTGGGGAGGTGGTGACCTCAGAGAGAGATGCTGACATGAGCCAGGCAGGATAGGGGCGCAGGGCCAGGGAAACCTCAGAGACCCCTGTGGCTTAGCTTCAGCAAGTCTCCTTCTCGAGGTCTCTCTTTGAGGACTGAGAGAGTATTAGGGTTCACGTAGGTGAGTGCGAGCAGGAGCCTCTTTCGAGTTTTCTCCTTTCCTTTTACTGATTTTACTAGAAAACAGACATCCCTGTTGAGAAGGTAAGAGCCTCCAAGAGGTTTTGGAAGCTGCTCAGTCTGATCCATCTGGTGCCAGCTGAATTCTAGGCATGGAAAACACTAGTTTAAGGTGGCAGAATTTTATTCCCTCCTTGGGATTTTGTCCCGTAGAATCACTGGGGACATTAGGGTTTGTCCTTTCCCTTTTACCTTTTCCTCCATCCCTCCTTCCTTTCTCTTCATCTCTTACTTCTTTTTTCCTTTCTCCTGTTCCCCTCCCACCACCAGGAGTGGGTTGTGTGTGTGTGGGTGTGTGTGTGTTGCTGGGGGTGCTCTTCACCTCCCCTTGTGGGAAGTTCATCCAAAACTGTGGGGTTGAAATAGTGCTTGGACTCCACTGACACTAGATGCTGCCATCCTGTGGCTTAGCATTAGTGTCTGGGATGACTTGGGGCAAGATCTCAACCTCCCCGCAACCCACTTCACTGCTGCCAGAATCCCTCCTGCCCCCCCTGCTAGAGCCGCCTCCCTGCCCAACCTGGGTGGGGGTGGAGAAGAGGGTTCTGAGAACTTGAGCTGTGGTTTGGAGGTGGAACAGCTGTCAAGGGCACTGACTGGGTGGTAGCAGGAACTCACCCTACAAGGAGTGGGGTTGGCACTGGAGGTTACTGGAAAGGACAAGAAGACTCCATTCTGGGGTTCAGGAGGTGAATTCATCCCTCAGTGGTGGGCAGGTGCTGGGTGGAAATACTGCTAGTTCCAGGTGCCCTTAATTCCCCCTGATTCCTCGGGGCGTTTGAGTCTCTGACAGGTTCTCGTTCCCTTGCAGCAGGAGGACGTCACGGCCAAAGTGATGCACCAGCTCCGCATCATCCGGCACTTGCGCCAGGTGCCTGAGACACTGCAGGGGCTGTGCCTCTGAGGCCATCAGCAACTCCCGCTCCCTGCTGCAGGTACTGCTCTGGCTCACTGTAAATGGGGAGCTAGTGGAAGGGGAAATGGAGCCCTCTGGCACTCACTAAAAGGGAAAGTGGTGGATTCTCCATCTCTTGATGTCATTGAATGAAGACTAGATGCCTTTCTGGAATGTGTGTGCCCAAAAAGTAACTGTTGTGCTATACAGGAAGCCCATGATATGCAGGGGGTTAGATGAGATGCTCTAAAGGTCTCTTCTGGCCATAAAGTCTACTCATTTTGTTAAAATTGAGTGTAGCGTTGGGAGCAGCCTCTGATGTTTTACTGTCTAGCCGGCTTGCTTCCTAGAATGAACAGGAATTGAGTGGGGTGATCCACAGGGAGTAGCTCAAACCTTCAAAGTGTCAGGCCAGCAGCAGGACATTAGCACTTCAGGGGATGGGTGGGTGTGGCAGTGACATCACAAAGGCCTTTTGCAGGACCTCAGCCTATTGGTCAAAGGTGGTGGGGAGGTGGTGACCTCACAGAGAGATGCTGACATGAGCCAGGCAGGATAGGGGCACAGAGCCAGGAAAACCTCAGAGACCCCTGTGGCTTTGCTTCAGCAAGTCTCCTTCTCGAGGTCTCTCTTTGAGAGAGTATTAGGGTTCACGTAGGTTAGTGCGAGGAGGAACCTCTTTCGAGTTTTCTCCTTTCCTTTTACTGATTTTACTAGAAAACAGACGTGACTGTTGAGAAGTTAAGAGCCTCGGAGAGGTTTGTAACCTGTTCAGTCTGATCCACCTGGTGCCAGCTGAATTCTAGGCATGGAAAACACTAGTTCAAGGTGGCAGAATTTTATAGCCCACCTGGGATTTTGTCCCGTGGAATCACTGGGGACATTAGGGTTTGTCCTTTTCGTTTTAACTTTTCCTCCATCCCTCCTTCCTTTCTCTTCATCTCTTACTTCTTTTGTCCTTTCTCCTATTCCCCTCCCACCACCAGGAGTGGTGTGTGTGTGTGTGTGTGTGTGTTGCTGGGGGTGCTCTTCACCTCCCCTTGTGGGAAGTTCATCCAAAACTGTGAGGTTGAAATAGTGCTTGGACTCCACTGACACTAGATGCTGCCATCCTGTGACTTAGCATTAGTGTCTGGGATGACTTGGGGCAAGATCTCAACCTCCCCGCAACCCACTTCACTGCTGCCAGAATCCCTCCTGCCCCCCCTGCTAGAGCCGCCTCCCTGCCCAACCTGGGTGTGGGTGGAGAAGAGGGTTCTGAGAACTTGAGCTGTGGTTTGGAGGTGGAACAGCTGTCAAGGGCACTGAGGGGGAGGTAGCAGGAGCTCACCCTACAAGGAGGGGGGTTGGCACTGGAGGTTACTAGAAAGGACAAGAAGACTCCATTCCGGGGTTCAGGAGGTGAATTCATCCCTCAGTGGTGGGCAGGTGCTGGGTGGAAATACTGCTGGTTCCAGGTGCCCTTAATTCCCCCTGATTCCTCGGGGCGTTTGAGTCTCTGACAGGTTCTCGTTCCCTTGCAGCAGGAGGACGTCACGGCCAAAGTGATGCACCAGCTCCGCATCATCCAGCACTTGCGCCAGGTGCCTGAGACACTGCAGGGGCTGTGCCTCTGAGGCCATCAGCAACTCCCGCTCCCTGCTGCAGGTAGTGCTCTGGCTCACTGTAAATGGGGAGCTAGTGGAAGGGGAAATGGAGCCCCCTGGCACTCACTAAAAGGGAAAGTGGTGGATTCTCCATCTCTTGATGTCATTGAATGAAGACTAGATGCCTTTCTGGAATGTGTGTGCCCAAAAAGTAACTATTGTACTATACAGGAAGCCTATGATATGCAGTGGGTTAGATGAGATGCTCTAAAGGTCTCTTCTGGCCATAAAGTCTACTCATTTTGGAAACACTGAGTGTAGCATTGGGAGCAGCCTCTGATGTTTTACTGTCTAGCCGGCTTGCTTCCTAGAATGAAAAGGCATTGAGTGGGGTGATCCACAGAGAGTAGCTCAAACCTTCAAAGTGTCAGGCCAGCAGCAGGACATTAGCACTTCAGGGGATGGGTGGGTGTGGCAGTGACATCACAAAGGCCTTTTGCAGGACCTCAGCCTATTGGTCAAAGGTGTTAGGGAGGTGGTGACCTCACAGAGAGATGCTGACATGAGCCAGGCAGGATAGGGGCGCAGAGCCAGGAAAACCTCGTAGACCCCTGTGGCTTAGCTTCAGCAATTCTCCTTCTCGAGGTCTCTCTTTGAGGACTGAGAGAGTATTAGGGTTCACGTAGGTGAGTGCGAGGAGGAACCTATTTCGAGTTTTCTCCTTTCCTTTTACTGATTTTACTAGAAAACAGACGTGCCTGTTTAGAAGTTAAGAGCCTCGGAGAGGTTTGTAACCTGTTCAGTCTGATCCACCTGGTGCCAGCTGAATTCTAGGCATGGAAAACACTAGTTCAAGGTGGCAGAATTTTATAGCCCACCTGGGATTTTGTCCCGTGGAATCACTGGGGACATTAGGGTTTGTCCTTTTCGTTTTAACTTTTCCTCCATCCCTCCTTCCTTTCTCTTCATCTCTTACTTCTTTTGTCCTTTCTCCTATTCCCCTCCCACCACCAGGAGTGGTGTGTGTGTGTGTGTTGCTGGGGGTGCTCTTCACCTCCCCTTGTGGGAAGTTCATCCAAAACTGTGGGGTTGAAATAGTGCTTGGACTCCACTGACACTAGATGCTGCCATCCTGTGACTTAGCATTAGTGTCTGGGATGACTTGGGGCAAGATCTCAACCTCCCCGCAACCCACTTCACTGCTGCCAGAATCCCTCCTGCCCCCCCTGCTAGAGCCGCCTCCCTGCCCAACCTGGGTGTGGGTGGAGAAGAGGGTTCTGAGAACTTGAGCTGTGGTTGGGAGGTGGAACAGCTGTCAAGGGCACTGAGGGGGAGGTAGCAGGAGCTCACCCTACAAGGAGGGGGGTTGGCACTGGAGGTTACTAGAAAGGACAAGAAGACTCCATTCTGGGGTTCAGGAGGTGAATTCATCCCTCAGTGGTGGGCAGGTGCTGGGTGGAAATACTGCTGGTTCCAGGTGCCCTTAATTCCCCCTGATTCCTCGGGGCGTTTGAGTCTCTGACAGGTTCTCGTTCCCTTGCAGCAGGAGGACGTCACGGCCAAAGTGATGCACCAGCTCCGCATCATCCGGCACTTGCGCCAGGTGCCTGAGACACTGCAGGGGCTGTGCCTCTGAGGCCATCAGCAACTCCCGCTCCCTGCTGCAGGTACTGCTCTGGCTCACTGTAAATGGGGAGCTAGTGGAAGGGGAAATGGAGCCCTCTGGCACTCACTAAAAGGGAAAGTGGTGGATTCTCCATCTCTTGATGTCATTGAATGAAGACTAGATGCCTTTCTGGAATGTGTGTGCCCAAAAAGTAACTGTTGTGCTATACAGGAAGCCCATGATATGCAGGGGGTTAGATGAGATGCTCTAAAGGTCTCTTCTGGCCATAAAGTCTATTCATTTTGTTAAAATTGAGTGTAGCGTTGGGAGCAGCCTCTGATGTTTTACTGTCTAGCCGGCTTGCTTCCTAGAATGAATAGGAATTGAGTGGGGTGATCCACAGGGAGTAGCTCAAACCTTCAAAGTGTCAGGCCAGCAGCAGGACATTAGCACTTCAGGGGATGGGTGGGTGTGGCAGTGACATCACAAAGGCCTTTTGCAGGACCTCAGCCTATTGGTCAAAGGTGGTGGGGAGGTGGTGACCTCACAGAGAGATGCTGACATGAGCCAGGGAGGATAGGGGCACAGAGCCAGGAAAACCTCAGAGACCCCTGTGGCTTTGCTTCAGCAAGTCTCCTTCTCGAGGTCTCTCTTTGAGAGAGTATTAGGGTTCACGTAGGTTAGTGCGAGGAGGAACCTCTTTCGAGTTTTCTCCTTTCCTTTTACTGATTTTACTAGAAAACAGACGTGACTGTTGAGAAGTTAAGAGCCTCGGAGAGGTTTGTAACCTGTTCAGTCTGATCCACCTGGTGCCAGCTGAATTCTAGGCATGGAAAACACTAGTTCAAGATGGCAGAATTTTATAGCCCACCTGGGATTTTGTCCCGTGGAATCACTGGGGACATTAGGGTTTGTCCTTTTCGTTTTAACTTTTCCTCCATCCCTCCTTCCTTTCTCTTCATCTCTTACTTCTTTTGTCCTTTCTCCTATTCCCCTCCCACCACCAGGAGTGGTGTGTGTGTTGCTGGGGGTGCTCTTCACCTCCCCTTGTGGGAAGTTCATCCAAAACTGTGAGGTTGAAATAGTGCTTGGACTCCACTGACACTAGATGCTGCCATCCTGTGACTTAGCATTAGTGTCTGGGATGACTTGGGGCAAGATCTCAACCTCCCCGCAACCCACTTCACTGCTGCCAGAATCCCTCCTGCCCCCCCTGCTAGAGCCGCCTCCCTGCCCAACCTGGGTGTGGGTGGAGAAGAGGGTTCTGAGAACTTGAGCTGTGGTTTGGAGGTGGAACAGCTGTCAAGGGCACTGAGGGGGAGGTAGCAGGAGCTCACCCTACAAGGAGGGGGGTTGGCACTGGAGGTTACTAGAAAGGACAAGAAGACTCCATTCCGGGGTTCAGGAGGTGAATTCATCCCTCAGTGGTGGGTAGGTGCTGGGTGGAAATACTGCTGGTTCCAGGTGCCCTTAATTCCCCCTGATTCCTCGGGGCGTTCGAGTCTCTGACAGGTTCTCGTTCCCTTGCAGCAGGAGGACGTCACTGCCAAAGTGATGCACCAGCTCCGCATCATCCGGCACTTGCGCCAGGTGCCTGAGACACTGCAGGGGCTGTGCCTCTGAGGCCATCAGCAACTCCCGCTCCCTGCTGCAGGTACTGCTCCGGCTCACTGTAAATGGGGAGCTAGTGGAAGGGGAAATGGAGCCCCCTGGCACTCACTAAAAGGGAAAGTGGTGGATTCTCCATCTCTTGATGTCATTGAATGAAGACTAGATGCCTTTCTGGAATGTGTGTGCCCAAAAAGTAACTATTGTACTATACAGGAAGCCTATGATATGCAGTGGGTTAGATGAGATGCTCTAAAGGTCTCTTCTGGCCATAAAGTCTACTCATTTTGGAAACACTGAGTGTAGCATTGGGAGCAGCCTCTGATGTTTTACTGTCTAGCCGGCTTGCTTCCTAGAATGAAAAGGCATTGAGTGGGGTGATCCACAGAGAGTAGCTCAAACCTTCAAAGTGTCAGGCCAGCAGCAGGACATTAGCACTTCAGGGGATGGGTGGGTGTGGCAGTGACATCACAAAGGCCTTTTGCAGGACCTCAGCCTATTGGTCAAAGGTGTTAGGGAGGTGGTGACCTCACAGAGAGATGCTGACATGAGCCAGGCAGGATAGGGGCGCAGAGCCAGGAAAACCTCGTAGACCCCTGTGGCTTAGCTTCAGCAATTCTCCTTCTCGAGGTCTCTCTTTGAGGACTGAGAGAGTATTAGGGTTCACGTAGGTGAGTGCGAGGAGGAACCTATTTCGAGTTTTCTCCTTTCCTTTTACTGATTTTACTAGTAAACAGACGTCCCTGTTTAGAAGGTAAGAGCCTCCAAGAGGTTTTGGAACCTGCTCAGTCTGATTCATCTGGTGCCAGCTGAATTCTAGGCATGGAAAACAGTAGTTTAAGGTGACAGAATTTTATTCCCTCCGTGGGATTTTGTCCCGTAGAATCACTGGGGACATTAGGGTTTGTCCTTTTCGTTTTACCTTTTCCTCCATCCCTCCTTCCTTTCTCTTCATCTCTTACTTCTTTTGTCCTTTCTCCTGTTCCCCTCCCACCACCAGGAGTGGTGTGTGTGTGTGTGCGTGTGTGTGTGTGTGTGTGTGTGTGTGTGTGTGTGTGTGTTGCTGGGGGTGCTCTTCACCTCCCCATGTGGGAAGTTCATCCAAAACTGTGGGGTTGAAATAGTGCTTGGACTCCACTGACACTAGATGCTGCCATCCTGTGGCTTAGCATTAGTGTCTGGGATGACTTGGGGCAAGATCTCAATCTCCCCGCAACCCACTTCACTGCTGCCAGAATCCCTCCTGCCCCCCCTGCTAGAGCCGCCTCCCTGCCCAACCTGGGTGGGGGTGGAGAAGAGGGTTCTGAGAACTTGAGCTGTGGTTTGGAGGTGGAACAGCTGTCAAGGGCACTGAGGGGGAGGTAGCAGGAGCTCACCCTACAAGGAGGGGGGTTGGCACTGGAGGTTACTAGAAAGGACAAGAAGACTCCATTCTGGGGTTCAGGAGGTGAATTCATCCCTCAGTGGTGGGCAGGTGCTGGGTGGAAATACTGCTGGTTCCAGGTGCCCTTAATTCCCCCTGATTCCTCGGGGCGTTTGAGTCTCTGACAGGTTCTCGTTCCCTTGCAGCAGGAGGACGTCACGGCCAAAGTGATGCACCAGCTCCGCATCATCCGGCACTTGCGCCAGGTGCCTGAGACACTGCAGGGGCTGTGCCTCTGAGGCCATCAGCAACTCCCGCTCCCTGCTGCAGGTACTGCTCCGGCTCACTGTAAATGGGGAGCTAGTGGAAGGGGAAATGGAGCCCCCTGGCACTCACTAAAAGGGAAAGTGGTGGATTCTCCATCTCTTGATGTCATTGAATGAAGACTAGATGCCTTTCTGGAATGTGTGTGCCCAAAAAGTAACTATTGTACTATACAGGAAGCCTATGATATGCAGGGGGTTAGATGAGATGCTCTAAAGGTCTCTTCTGGCCATAAAGTCTACTAATTTTGGAAACACTGAGTGTAGCATTGGGAGCAGCCTCTGATGTTGTACTGTCTAGCCGGCTTGCTTCCTAGAATGAACAGGCATTGAGTGGGGTGATCCACAGAGAGTAGCTCAAACCTTCAAAGTGTCAGGCCAGCAGCAGGACATTAGCACTTCAGGGGATGGGTGGGTGTGGCAGTGACATCACAAAGGCCTTTTGCAGGACCTCAGCCTATTTGTAAGCGGGGGAATGGTCCCGCTATTGTGGGGAACTTTCCTGGCTTCTGCACTACCCCGGTGAAGTGGGCTAGCGAAAGGATCTGAGTCCTCGCTCCCACTCCCTTTACCCAGAGGCCTCCCTGCCCTTGAGGGCTCCCCTTCCACTCTCCTGTCTGGCAGAGTCCTTGTAACCCCAACTAGGCTGGGCCCAGGATTCCTGGGGGGCTCAACCCCCCACCCTGCTGTGGTCACCTAGGACAGGGGCTAGGGTGTCCCCACTCCGGAGTACTCTCTTTGCACTGGCCACCTCCCTGACCCACTGATTATTTCATACAATTTAAAACAAATACAAGTTGTTTAATTAACAATTAATTTAAAGAAAAGAATAAGGGAAAATGGGAAAGGTTAAAGGAAAACACATCACCCTGCTTTGTGGCAGGGAACATCACAAACAGTGTCTCTGGACATCAGGGCACTTCACAGTCTGTTCCTTGTAGGTCCCAGATTTCCGTCTCAGGCCCTGGCTGTGCTGCAGGTATGCTGCGGGTTGGACACTTGCAATGGTGGTGGCCACACACCTCCGGGCTTTGAGTGGTGGGACCCTTCTTCCCAGCGTCAGCCCCCCGTCAGGTTAAGGTCCCCCTCCCGGTCTGGCCTGCAAGGGCCCTTGTCTGGGGGTGTCTTTCTGTGCTGGGCCCTTTGCCCAAGGTCCCCTCTTGGCTGGCCCCACTTGCTCACCACACCTGGCTCTGTGGCTGCAGCTCTGCTCCCAGCACAGGATCTGCTCTCCCTGGGCTGCATCTCTGGCTCTGTGGCTGCGGCTCTGCTCCCAGCACAGGATCTGCTCTCCCTGGGCCACGTCTCTGGCTCTGTGGCTGCGGCTCTGGCCCCTCTGGATCTGGCACGGTTCTGCTCTCCAGCTCAGCTTGGGCCCCTGCTTTCTCCTTAGCTCGGCCCCACTCAGTCTGATCCAGGCAATTCCAGCTCACACGGAGGACGGGACCTCCCTGGCCTCCTGACCCTCTGATTAGCCTGCCCGCCCTGTCAATCAGGCTGATCTGGAGCATTGGCCTCTCCCCATTGTTCCTGGGGACTGTCAGTCTCAGGCTCCTGATTTGCCATCGACCCTTCCCCTTTTAGTACTGGGAGCAAGCCAATCAAAACACCCCCACTGAATGTTAGTAAGGGGGCAACAGTCCCCTTACATTCCCCCTTGCTAAAATACTGCCACATCCACAATATTCACACCGGTACATCCGGGCCCCATAGTAACAACATATACCCACATCATTTTATATTAACAACCCATTAACAATTATCAAAAGAACATTTAACATATTTAACATTCCACATCTACTTCTTAATACCATACATAACAATATTTATTAAAACACTACATAGAACCAATAACATAATTATCTTTAAGTCTAACAGGAAGTACACCCTTATTAGCCCTCTGCGACCTTTTTAAGACTGGTGGTTCGTTACCCATATTTTCTATTTCCCTATCCTCAGGTAATACTGGGTCAGTTTGAAGGATCTGGCCATTCTCGTTAGGGTTTGGGTTTGCCCCACTCTGTCCCCCTCTGTATTCGGTTTGTGGGACTAGAACCATTTCCCAATTGGTTTCAGCCTCCTCGGGGTGTACTGATCTACGCCTCCTATGGTCCCTGTCTGGACTAAGAGTGCAATCTTTCAACTGGTCCCTATGTACTACTCTCTCAGGACCTCCTCGTTCAGGCTGGTTAGCGTACACTGGCAGTTCGGGATTGTTGTGGGTGACCACAGTGTGGGGATTTGGCTTCCATTTGTCCTGTATTTTATTACATCTCCGGCGTCTATGGCTACAAACTGGTACACAGTCACCAGATCTGATGAGAGCCCCACTGGACTTGCTATCATAAGTCCTTTTCCTACTTTGGGCTATGTCTTTAGTTGTACTGAGAGCAACTTTCCAGGCTGTCTTCAGCCTGTCATGGTGACCTTTGACCTGGTCATCATAATTGGTCACCTCATCCTTAGAAAAGACTTCTTGATGCTTTTCTGGCAACGCCCTTATGTTAGCCACATGTGCAGGAATCAGCCCTTGGCGTGCCGCTTGAACTGGAACTGGCAGTCTCCCATCACATCTTTCTTGAAGAAAGGTAACTCGTCCTCCCTTCTCCCTCGTCACCTGCAGCTCATTTCCTGGTACACAGCTGTGTTCGTCAAGGATCTTCCCTCTCCAAGGAGGAATAATGGTCTTCCGTTTTCTGCCCACTTTAACATTTCCCATATGCCTTGTGGGGCCCAGGGAAAGACTCTGCCTCTCCGCTCGAGCCAGTACTTTACTCAGCACAGCATTCTTCGTAGAGTGCTCGTGACAGTTTATCCTCCTGGTCCCTTTTCCTGGTAAGAGTAGCTCCTTCAGCTCACTAATGATGTTCATCCCTAGAATCCCTGGGACTCCTTCTCCTATATGGCTCCCTTTTGAGGCTTTGTCTTTCAGGATGAAGATGCATTTTCCTGGCAGTGTCTGGCCCATATACTCTATGTCTGCTTCAAGGCACCCCACCACTGGGATTGCCAGTCCATTAACAGCTGTTAGACGTACAAACCGTGTGCTGTGCATGGTCAGGTCCTTGTCCTTCAGATATTTTTGAAAATGCGACTCAGTAATGGTGGTGACTTCTGAGCCAGTATCTAACAAACATCTGGTCTTCACCCCTGCTATACATACTTCAGCAGTTAGACAGTCTCCAAATGCTCGCTTACAGAAGTCGCTAGATATGCTGGCACTGCCCACGTTCCTCTCAACACTGTATGCAGAGGGATTTTCTATGAAGGACAGGCCTAGGAATCCTTCTGCCACTGCTTGGCCTTCTACTGTAGATGGACCACTTGCTCCTGGTGCCCCATTGGTTTCGAGTGCCTGGGACTCTGTTCTCCTTCTCAGTGGACATTCTCGGCTAATATGTCCTGGCCTTTCACAAGTGTAACAAATGTATCTTCCCAGCTCGTCCTTCAGTGGGGCTCTTCGGGATCCCGGTGCCCTTGGATACTTTGGCATACTAATGGGATTTTTTTCTTTCATCAACTCGGTCATTACTTTCAGTATCTCCCCCTGTTGGACCGCCAGTTTTTGACAGCTTCACTTAAGCTTTCCAATGTTAGCTCTGTTTGGGGCAGGGCCTTTTCCCCAGCAGCTGCATTCACTAGGCCCCCACTTCGTGTATGGGGGTTAGGCTTGGCTGTCTCTGCCACAGGAACTTCCTCTTCTTCTGACCACATAATAGCAGCCTGCATGAGTTCATGGAACTTCTTACTGGGCTCTTCCTTAAACCTCCTTTTCATTTCACGGCGGAGGGAATCATCCTGGAGCCCCAGCACTAACTGCTCTTTCAGAACCATATCTGGGTCTGGAACTCGCTGAGGGTCTCGCCGCTCCACTCTGCTCATTTTCTCCTGGAGGTCATATGCATATGCCCAGATAGTTTCACCGGGCTCCTGCTTTCTCTCAAAGAACTCCTTTAGTCGGGTTCCAATAGGTACCTTGTCCCCATACACTTCTAGGAGGAGTTCAAATACCTTTTCCACATTTTTTTTGTCCGCCCCTGCCATGAACTTTACTGTGGCCTTGGCCTGGCCCTTGAGGTGTTCCTCTATGAAGTCTACATGATCTTCTTCAGGTACTCTTAGCACACGCAGAGCTGCCTTCACAGACTTGACCCACTCCTCTACCGTAATGTCTCCTGGTCTTGTCGGGAAGCCACCAAACTCTGTGACCTTCCGCTCCCGTGGGACATAAATAGTAGGGGGTTTCTTAGCTTCTGCTGCCTGTTGGTCTATCACTGCCTTAGCCAGTGATAAGGCTTCTCTCTGTTCTGTTCTAGCTTGCTGTAATGCCTCAGCTTGGTCTGATAATCTGCGCTGAAGTTCAGCAAACTGGGCCCGTAGTTCTTCAATTCCAGCCATGGTAGGATGCTCAATCAGGCCTGGACCGTGCAACTAGAATTCAACCAGTAAACCAATGGGGTGGACCCTGTGGATAGGATCCTGTTCGTGACGCCAATTATGTAGGCGGGGGAATGGTCCCGCTATTGTGGGGAACTTTCCTGGCTTCTGCACTACCCCGGTGAAGTGGGCTAGCGAAAGGATCTGAGTCCTCGCTCCCACTCCCTTTACCCAGAGGCCTCCCTGCCCTTGAGGGCTCCCCTTCCACTCTCCTGTCTGGCAGAGTCCTTGTAACCCCAACAAGGCTGGGCCCAGGATTCCTGGGGGGCTCAACCCCCAACCCTGCTGTGGTCACCTAGGACAGGGGCTAGGGTGTCCCCACTCCGGAGTACTCTCTTTGCACTGGCCACCTCCCTGACCCACTGATTATTTCATACAATTTAAAACAAATACAAGTTGTTTAATTAACAATTAATTTAAAGAAAAGAATAAGGGAAAATGGGAAAGGTTAAAGGAAAACACATCACCCTGCTTTGTGGCAGGGAACATTACAAACAGTGTCTCTGGACATCAGGGCACTTCACAGTCTGTTCCTTGTAGGTCCCAGATTTCCGTCTCAGGCCCTGGCTGTGCTGCAGGTATGCTGCGGGTTGGACACTTGCAATGGTGGTGGCCACACACCTCCGGGCTTTGAGTGGTGGGACCCTTCTTCCCAGCGTCAGCCCCCCGTCAGGTTACGGTCCCCCTCCCGGTCTGGCCTGCAAGGGCCCTTGTCTGGGGGTGTCTTTCTGTGCTGGGCCCTTTGCCCAAGGTCCCCTCTTGGCTGGCCCCACTTGCTCACCACACCTGGCTCTGTGGCTGCAGCTCTGCTCCCAGCACAGGATCTGCTCTCCCTGGGCTGCGTCTCTGGCTCTGTGGCTGCGTCTCTGCTCCCAGCACAGGATCTGCTCTCCCTGGGCCACGTCTCTGGCTCTGTGGCTGCGGCTCTGGCCCCTCTGGATCTGGCACGGTTCTGCTCTCCAGCTCAGCTTGGGCCCCTGCTTTCTCCTTAGCTCGGCCCCACTCAGTCTGATCCAGGCAATTCCAGCTCACATGGAGGAAGGGACCTCCCTGGCCTCCTGACCCTCTGATTAGCCTGCCCGGCCTGTCAATTAGGCTGATCTGGAGCATTGGCCTCTCCCCATTGTTCCTGGGGACTGTCAGTCTCAGGCTCCTGATTTGCCATCGACCCTTCCCCTTTTAGTACTGGGAGCAAGCCAATCAAAACACCCCCACTGAATGTTAGTAAGGGGGCAACAGTCCCCTTACATATTGGTCAAAGGTGTTAGGGAGGTGGTGACCTCACCGAGAGATGCTGACATCAGCCAGGCAGGACAGGGGCGCAGGGCCAGGGAAACCTCAGAGACCCCTGTGGCTTTGCTTCAGCAAGTCTCCTTCTCGAGGTCTCTCTTTGAGGACTGAGAGAGTATTAGGGTTCACGTAGGTGAGTGCGAGCAGGAGCCTCTTTCGAGTTTTCTCCTTTCCTTTTACTGATTTTACTAGAAAACAGACGTCCCTGTTGAGAAGGTAAGAGCCTCCAAGAGGTTTTGGAAGCTGCTCAGTCTGATCCATCTGGTGCCAGCTGAATTCTAGGCATGGAAAACACTAGTTCAAGGTGGCAGAATTTTATAGCCCACCTGGGATTTTGTTCCGTGGAATCACTGGGGACATTAGGGTTTGTCCTTTTCGTTTTACCTTTTCCTCCATCCCTCCTTCCTTTCTCTTCATCTCTTACTTCTTTTGTCCTTTCTCCTGTTCCCCTCTCACCACCAGGAGTGGTGTGTGTGTGTGTGTGTGTGTGTGTGTGTGTGTGTGTGTGTGTTGCTGGGGGTGCTCTTCACCTCCCCTTGTGGGAAGTTCATCCAAAACTGTGGGGTTGAAATAGTGCTTGGACTCCACTGACACTAGATGCTGCCATCCTGTGGCTTAGCATTAGTGTCTGGGATGACTTGGGGCAAGATCTCAACCTCCCCGCAACCCACTTCACTGCTGCCAGAATCCCTCCTGCCCCCCCTGCTAGAGCCGCCTTCCTGCCCAACCTGGGTGGGGGTGGAGAAGAGGGTTCTGAGAACTTGAGCTGTGGTTTGGAGGTGGAACAGCTGTCAAGGGCACTGAGGGGGAGGTAGCAGGAGCTCACCCTACAAGGAGGGGGGTTGGCACTGGACGTTACTAGAAAGGACAAGAAGACTCCATTCTGGGGTTCAGGAGGTGAATTCATCCCTCAGTGGTGGGCATGTGCTGGGTGGAAATACTGCTGGTTCCAGGTGCCCTTAATTCCCCCTGATTCCTCGGAGCGTTTGAGTCTCTGACGGGTTCTCGTTCCTTTGCAGCAGGAGGACGTCACGGCCAAAGTGATGCACCAGCTCCGCATCATCCGGCACTTGTGAAAGGTGCCTGAGACACGGCAGGGGCTGTGCCTCCGAGGCCATCAGCAACTCCCGCTCCCTGCTGCAGGTACTGCTCTGGCTCACTGTAAATGGGGAGCTAGTGGAAGGGGAAATGGAGCCCCCTGGCACTCACTAAAAGGGAAAGTGGTGGATTCTCCATCTCTTGATGTCATTGAATGAAGACTAGATGCCTTTCTGGAATGTGTGTGCCCAAAAAGTAACTATTGTACTATACAGGAAGCTTATGATATGCAGGGGGTTAGATTAGATGCACTAAAGGTCTCTTCTGGCCATAAAGTCTACTAATTTTGGAAACACTGAGTGTAGCATTTGGAGCAGCCTCTGATGTTTTACTGTCTAGCCGGCTTGCTTCCTAGAATGAACAGGCATTGAGTGGGGTGATCCACAGAGAGTAGCTCAAACCTTCAAAGTGTCAGGCCAGCAGCAGGACATTAGCACTTCAGGGGATGGGTGGGTGTGGCAGTGACATCACAAAGGCCTTTTGCAGGACCTCAGTCTATTGGTCAAAGGTGTTAGGGAGGTGGTGACCTCACAGAGAGATGCTGACATGAGCCAGGCAGGATAGGGGCGCAGAGCCAGGAAAACCTCGTAGACCCTTGTGGCTTAGCTTCAGCAATTCTCCTTCTCGAGGTCTCTCTTTGAGAGAGTATTAGGGTTCACGTAGGTGAGTGCGAGGAGGAACCTCTTTCGAGTTTTCTCCTTTCCTTTTACTGATTTTACTAGAAAACAGACGTCCCTGTTGAGAAGGTAAGAGCCTCCAAGAGGTTTTGGAAGCTGCTCAGTCTGATTCATCTGGTGCCAGCTGAATTCTAGGCATGGAAAACACTAGTTTAAGGTGGCAGAATTTTATTCCCTCCTTGGGATTTTGTCCTGTAGAATCACTGGGGACATTAGGATTTGTCCTTTCCGTTTTACCTTTTCCTCCATCCCTCCTTCCTTTCTCTTCATCTCTTACTTCTTTTGTCCTTTCTCCTGTTCCCCTCCCACCACCAGGAGTGGTGTGTATGTGTGTGTGTGTGTGTGTGTGTGTGTGTGTGTGTGTGTGTGTGTGTGTTGCTGGGGGTGCTCTTCACCTCCCCTTGTGGGAAGTTCATCCAAAACTGTGGGGTTGAAATAGTGCTTGGACTCCACTGACACTAGATGCTGCCATCCTCTGACTTAGCATTAGTGTCTGGGATGACTTGGGGCAAGATCTCAACCTCCCCGCAACCCACTTCACTGCTGCCAGAATCCCTCCTGCCCCCCCTGCTAGAGCCGCCTCCCTGCCCAACCTGGGTGGGGGTGGAGAAGAGGGTTCTGAGAACTTGAGCTGTGGTTTGGAGGTGGAACAGCTGTCAAGGGCACTGAGGGGCAGGTAGCAGGAGCTCACCCTACAAGGAGGGGGGTTGGCACTGGAGGTTACTAGAAAGGACAAGAAGACTCCATTCTGGGGTTCAGGAGGTGAATTCATCCCTCAGTGGTGGGCAGGTGCTGGGTGGAAATACTGCTGGTTCCAGGTGCCCTTAATTCCCCCTGATTCCTCGGGGCGTTTGAGTCTGTGACAGGTTCTCGTTCCCTTGCAGCAGGAGGACGTCACGGCCAAAGTGATGCACCAGCTCCGCATCATCCGGCACTTGCCCCAGGTGCCTGAGACACTGCAGGGGCTGTGCCTCTGAGGCCATCAGCAACTCCCGCTCCCTGCTGCAGGTACTGCTCTGGCTCACTGTAAATGGGGAGCTAGTGGAAGGGGAAATGGAGCCCCCTGGCACTCACTAAAAGGGAAAGTGGTGGATTCTCCATCTCTTGATGTCATTGAATGAAGACTAGATGCCTTTCTGGAATGTGTGTGCCCAAAAAGTAACTATTGTACTATACAGGAAGCCTATGATATGCAGGGGGTTAGATTAGATGCTCTAAAGGTCATAAAGTCTACTAATTTTGGAAACACAGAATGTAGCATTGGGAGCAGCCTCTAATGTTGTACTGTCTAGCCGGCTTGCTTCCTAGAATGAACAGGCATTGAGTGGGGTGATCCACAGAGAGTAGCTCAAACCTTCCAAGTGTCAGGCCAGCAGCAGGACATTAGCACTTCAGGGGATGGGTGGGTGTGGCAGTGACATCACACAGGCCTTTTGCAGGACCTCAGCCTATAGGTCAAAGATGGTGGGGAGGTGGTGACCTCACAGAGAAATGCTGACATGAGCCAGGCAGGATAGGGGCGCAGAGCCAGGAAAACCTCGTAGACCCCTGTGGCTTAGCTTCAGCAAGTCTCCTTCTCGAGGTCTCTCTTTGAGAGAGTATTAGGGTTCACGTAGGTGAGTGCGAGGAGGAAACTCTTTCGAGTTTTCTCCTTTCCTTTTACTGATTTTACTAGAAAACAGACGTCCCTGTTGAGAAGGTAAGAGCCTCGGAGAGGTTTGTAACCTGTTCAGTCTGATCCACCTGGTGCCAGCTGAATTCTAGGCATGGAAAACACTAGTTCAAGGTGGCAGAATTTTATAGCCCACCTGGGATTTTGTCCCGTGGAATCACTGGGGACATTAGGGTTTGTCCTTTTCGTTTTACCTTTTCCTCCATCCCTCCTTCCTTTCTCTTCATCTCTTACTTCTTTTGTCCTTTCTCCTGTTCCCCTCTCACCACCAGGAGTGGTGTGTGTGTGTGTGTGTGTGTGTTGCTGTGGGTGCTCTTCACCTTCCCTTGTGGGAAGTTCATCCAAAACTGTGGGGTTGAAATAGTGCTTGGACTCCACTGACACTAGATGCTGCCATCCTGTGGCTTAGCATTAGTGTCTGGGATGACTTGGGGCAAGATCTCAACCTCCCCGCAACCCACTTCACTGCTGCCAGAATCTCTCCTGCCCCCCCTGCTAGAGCCGCCTCCCTGCCCAACCTGGGTGGGGGTGGAGAAGAGGGTTCTGAGAACTTGAGCTGTGGTTTGGAGGTGGAACAGCTGTCAAGGGGCCAGCAGCACCTCAGAGGAGTGTGAGAGCCCTGAGGCTGAAGGCTCCCCCAGTGCAGGTGATGGGAGACCCAAGGGAAAGGGAGAAGGACTGGGGGGGAGGCTAGTAACACCCTGTGCCCATTGGTTTGCCAAGGTGTCAGGCCTCAGTCACGTGAGCCCCACTGACACCAGTGGGAGTGGCACAGCTACGCCCGGCGCAGGGCATTCTGAGTGGAGTCGGGGGAGCTGCCTCCCAAGCTCCTGATGATGTTGGGGGATGGCCTGACTGCTATGGGTCCCTAGGGTGACCAGATGAGAGGAAGAAAATATCGGGCACATGGGGGGGTCCGCCGGCAGAGCAAAAAAAAATAAAAATAAAAAACGAGTGCTGCCGGGCGGAGGAAAAAAAAAAAAGGCCGGCGAAGCGAAATACTGGGACGCGGGACAAACACCTAAAAATCGGGATGGTGCTGATTTTATCAGGACGTCTGGTCACCCTATGGGGCCCTGAGGCTGATGGGGCTGAGGGCGTCTCTGGGAGGGGCAGGGTTGGGCCCTCTCTGCCATGGGGTTCCTTACAGAAGAGGGAGGCACATTAAGCCTTCTCTCTCCACTGCACCCCGTCCTTCCCCTCAGCGGCAGCAGGAGTTATCCTCTCTCCTTCTGTGCCCGGTGCAGGGACCCCCAGTGTCCAGATGGAGAACGAGGAGGAGGAGGACGTAACCCCGGAGGAAGCTGCCATCAGGGTCATCCAGCAGCATCTCCAGGGCAGAGATGAGGTACAAAAATCCCCCTGCTGAGCTGGCGCCGAGTCTGTCCTGCCCCTTGTTCCATCCTCACCCCCGGCAGGAGGGTCCTGTCCCATAGAAGTCATAACCCCCAATAGGGGGCACTTCTTCCATGTTATCTGGGACCCCCCGAGAGGGGGTGTTTGTTTCCTCCCCCCACAGACATTGTCCCAGTTACAAACCCTGCCTGTGCAGGAGTACACTGTGGATTCGGGAAGGGGGGGCTTTTCCTGTCCAGCCCCATGAAGGACCTGGGCCCTGGAGCCGGTTTGGGTGGGGTGGGGAGGTCCCTACCTAACAGGTCACTGCGCTCCTTGGCACCTCCGTTTCCATTTTTGCTGGCCGGTGCCTATTTCTCTGACGTTTCATGTCCATGGTGGTGTCAGTGCCACTCTGGTACTGCAAAATCTAATACAGGCTCCTTTTCCTGCCAGCAAACCAAAGCCGCCACTGGAGCTGGAATCAGGCCTCCTGCGAGCTGTCCTGTACAGCGTTTTTACCATGCACCCAGGGAAGGACACCGCTCACCTCCGGGTAGGTCACCGTCCTACTTCTCTGTCCCAGGAGTAGGAGTGGCCTGTGGTCCCTGCTCCCTTGGTTTTGTGGAGCTGCTGAGAATAGGGGAGGGGTGAGGAGAACTGGGAACAGGCCCGGGGGTTAACAAAATGTCAGGGAGGGCCCCTTCCCTCCATAGGGAATAGTGTTACCCGTCCTTGGCAGATCCTTTCCTTCCCTCCTCATTCTGTGCTTTGCTGCCTGGACTCTGCCCAGGCGCCTGGCTCCCATCCATTGCAGTTTGGCTGTTCCATACCCTGCCGGGTACCAGGCCCTGTGCAGGGCAAAGATTGAAGAGCCAGCTGGAATCTGACCAAGAACTCTCGCTAAGTTCCCCTGGGGTGATGTGAATGGGAGAGGCCAGGATGTGTCTTTGGGGTCTTGCCAGGGCTTCCCAGAGAACCCTCCTAATCATCCCCTGACCGGTGTAGCCCGGATTCCATGACTGCCATCATGGAATCATCATCCATTCTCTTGCTGGCTCTGCACAAGGCCTATGCAGACAACCTGGATATCATGCTGAGGAGCCTGCTGACGGAAACCCCCACCACAGACACCTGCAGCACCTCTTGGGGGTGAGCACAATGGCAGGGTCTGGGGGGAATTTCCCCTTAACCCCGTGGGAGGGCTACAAAGAAGAGACTGGAAGAGTCACATTTCCATTGTGTCCTCCCAACTGGGACCAGCGGGCCAGACTTTGCCAGAGCTGTCAGTACAGTGCAATAGTTGGGCCCTTCCACCTTTGGGGGGACAGAGGGAAGGAGCTGGGACTGTAAGTGCATGGTTCTGTTCAGCATTAACAGTGGGCACCAGGCCTGGCTGGGGACTGAGAGACTGAAACCCCTGTGAGATCCAGGACATGGGCCTCTGAGAAAAGTCACTGGCTCCTTTCTAGGGAGACCCTGAGTATAGGAGGATCCTCAGAAAATCAGCTCTTCTGTCCTACGGACACTGCAGTTCCTGTAGGGACTGTCCTCATGGCGACTCCCTCCATCCTATCAAAGCCTTTGCAGCTGGGGAGGGGCCAGGGCGTGTGCCTTGATCCTGATGTGCTGTTCATGGATCATGGGTTCAGAAAGGATGGACCAGCCCCAAGACCGAACATCGTCCCAGTCTGGAGAGACAATGACAGCTTGTGCCCAGCAGGACCTGGGCAATGTCCTGGGTGCAAGAACCCCTTTTAAAGCTCTGGGATCAGCCAGTCAGCTATTCCACCCTGAGCACAATGCCTCAGCCCCATGTGGAGGGGGAGAGGCTCTTTTGTAGAGCATGTGCACCTGCCTCCTTCTCCCACAGCACGTCAATTTCTGGAGAGAGCCAGGGCCATACAGAGCAGCACTGCCCTAACCCAGCAGATGACATCAGCCGGCAAGCCAGGGGTGGGATTTACTGGCTCTACCAGCTACTGCTGCAGAAGAGGGGTAAGAAACGCAGCTGGGCAATGGGACCCTATAGAAATGAGCCCCTCGGAGACTAACTGCAGCTGGACATTGGGACTCCTATAGAACTAAGGCCTCTCTTTTTAGACCAACTGGAGCTGGGCAGAGGGACCGCAATAGAAACAAGGCCCCTCCTTTGAGACTCACTCTGTTGGGCAATGGGAACCTATAGAAAGAAGCCCCCTCCTCTGAGACTGACCCCAGCTTAGATGCTAATTCTTTCTCTTCCCTGCTCCCTGAATCAGGGAGATGAGTGTGAAAGTGCCAGGGAAATTGGCTGTTTTATCTCAGAGTCCGGCCCTGTCCCCCACCCGAGGGAAATCAGCCCATCCACGGGGCTGCCAGCTGGTGAGGGGACAGGAATGGAGCTATTGAGACACATGGAGAGAAGTGAAGTGAAGTCAGGGGCAGGAGCAGGGACCACAGGGAAAGGACACAAAGCTTGTAGGATGTCACCAATTGGGTACCTAGGGCCAGATCCTGACTTCAGTGGGAGTGGGGGTTCCCAGAACACACACACAATAAGGGTCACTGTGATGAATGGAACAAATCCCCTCCAGGTACTAAACCACTTGGTGGTGACCCTGCGAATCCACTGGGGCATGGATGCTGCGAAGGCCCCAGCCAGTGTGCACCCAGCAGTGGGAACAGAAGAAGATAGGCACTGAAACCAGAATGCCAAACCTCACAAATGTGTGTGTCTTTCTCTCCCAGGGCTGCACATCAGAGATGCCGAGGAGCTGTGGTGCCAGGATGGGCTCCTGGACACCAAGCGTCTTGGTTACAGGAATATGGCCAGGGTGGGGGAGGTAAGGATTCTCAGCCAGTGCATTGCAGCAGCTCAGGTCCAGAGCTGTGTCTCCCCCGGCAGTAGCTGTGTCCTGGATACAGGACAAGACCCTGCTACTTATTTCCAGCTGACAGTGTTCAGCTGCGAGAGGCTGAGGATTCTGGGTTGGAGCCTTGCTAACGGCCATGGTTTGTGTGTGTTACATGGATCCGTTGCTAAGTGGCATAAAAGGAATCCCCTGGGGGGTTGAGTTAATGGAGGATTGTATCTCAAGGGATCCAGCTCTGCTCACTGCAGTGAATCCTGCTCCAGAAAGAGCTATGAGAGGCCCTAGTGCCTGTGACCTCTCACTGAAGGGGGTTCCCTGGGCCATGGGACCCCACAGGTCCTCGAGGGGAATTAGCTGCCCGGGCTGCAGCAGGACTCTGACCGTCCACATGAGCCACTAGAGGGATTTGGAGCCTGGTTCTGGGCAATTGCCAAGGGCTCTGGTGCTGTTGGTTTTAGGTCTTTGGCGAGATCTTCTCAGAAGGCCAGAGGAGATCCTTCCTGCAGGCGGCACTGATGGCCATCCACGACCCCCGGCAACATGTCAGCCAGGCTGGGCTGTTCCTAGCCTTCTCCATCATGGGAGAAGCCGGCCAGCTGATAGGGGACGAGGTAACCAGAGAAAGATTAATCTAGTTTTGGGGAGTGACCCAGGGCCATTCACCTTCAGGCCATGGAAAGTCCCTGCCATCCCATCCCCATTCGCTGACCTGGGAGAAAGGAGACGAATTAATCATGGCAGGTGCCATTGTTAGGTGCCAGCTTGTCCCCTGAGCAGCTCAAAGCAGTTCAGACCCAGCTGTCCAGCAAGGCTATTTCATAACAGGCATCACATCAACAGAACAAGCTGCCATTGCTCATGCTAGGGGCTGGAAACTCCCCTTGTGATCTCTGCGAACCTTTCTTCTTCTCAGGGCCTCAGGCCAGTTCCTTCCTAGTGGTCTTGTGTCCATGTTATCTAGTGTCACTGGCAGCCTTGGAGGCCAAGGATTGAAAGGGCCACGAAGACTAACCAGGCTGGGCTCAGGCACGTGGGCCAGGGAAAGTTTGCCCTGCTGCTGGCCGGGCTGGGCCTGCTCTGGGAGAACTGGAGGATTCAGTCAGCAGAGGCTGCCCATGTGGCCCGTTCACCAGAGCTACCATCCACGGCTTCACCATAAGGACCAGGGGTCACTTGGGGAAAGGTCTCAACTTCCTCTCACCCCACTTCACTGCTGCCAAAAGCCTCCCAAACCCACAGCTGGAGGGGAAGGGGTGGCTGAGAGGATTCTGGGGAGCTGAGCTGCTTCCCCAGATGGGTTTGGAAATAGAACAGCTCTCACAGGGGGACTAAGAGGAAAGGGAGAGGAGGTCACTCTGCAGTGCTGGGAGTGGGAGGTCACTAGAGAGGAGACAAGACTTCATCTCGGGGGGTGGGTGGGGGAATCCATCCCTCAGACGTGGGGAGGGGCTGGGTGGAAATGTTGTTGTCTCCAGGTGCCATCAATACCCTTTGTTGCCGGGGGTGTCTGAGTCTGACTAGTTCTTGTTCCCTTCAGCAGGAAGATGTTACTGAGAAAGTGATGGGCCAGCTCTTTACTAACCGGTGCTTGTGCCAGGTGCCCAAGGCACTGCAGGGGCTGTGCCCCATGGGACACCCTTAAAGGACCCCCCCCTCACATGTCTAGCAGCTCACACTCCCTGCTGTAGATAGTGCTCTGTCTGACTGTACATGGAGGAGAGGGGCTAATGAGAGTGGAGATAGAACCCACAGGGCTGAGAGAAACCCTCTCCCTTCTGGGTGGGATGGGGCCTTTCCCTCCGCTCCTGAATCCCCTTTGTCTGGGGCATGAGGTTCTCCTCACCCTCCTTTTTCTTGGCCTTTTCCTCTCTGCCATCACCCCTGCTTCCAGGCCGAGCTCTCCCTGCCCAGCCTGATGCAGAAGGGCCTGCATGTCCCCCAGTAGAGCTCAGAAAGCTCCGCATTGGAGCAGGGGGAATGGCCGAGCGCCGCATCTGCAGCACTCCCAGACCCAGGGCTGCTGTGGCAGGGCCCCTCAGTCACTCCCCCATGCCAGGGGGGCACAGGAGGAATCTACCCTCAGGGAGCCAGAGCTAGAACGCCACCTCCCTCTCACCACCATGCCCACACCGACCCCCCGGGGGCTAGGGCCAGGCCAGATTCTGTACCTGCCCCATGCCCAGAGGCCAGTTTAGGAAACATCAGGCTGACAGGGCTGTGGGGCTGGCCCAGCAAATGACAACAACAAATGAGAACTTCCGTAGAGCCAGGGTTTATCATCAATAACCACTGCAGTCTGGGGGTGGTGGCCTGACATGGAACCCCTCCCCTATGCTCACTGCTCAGATGTTCCCATGGCCCATGTCACCCATGAGCTAGTGAATGTCTGACCCATCCCCTACCCAGGGTCCAATCCACCCACATGGCATCTGAATCCTTCCCAGCCATAAATGAAACTCCCCGCAAGCACCCTGGGGCAGGGAAGGATCCTCCCCATCTGACAGGTGGGGACTAAGACACAGAGGAAGGGCTGTGGCCCAGGTCACACAGGTCTGGATGTAGATCTGGGAACTGGACTGTGTCCCAGGCTAGTGCCTTCCCCTCAGGGTCAGCTTCACTTTCTGCCCTTTATTCTCCCCTCCTGCTAGGGGGTCTCTGCATGTGAAATTATCCTATGCCTAGCTATGACTTAAGCTCCAACCACTAGACCTAACTATCAGAGGCAGCATGTGACACCTGGTGGTGCAACTGTTTGCAGAAAAGCAGGCTTTCTGGAAGTAAGTGGCCTGTATGCAAAATGGGACACGTCACACCAAGTATGAACCATGACCTTGTTACCTGACCTTGTGGTGCCTCTATCAAAGTGGTTCAATGGAGATGACTGAAAATGTAGGGATTTCCTTAACCAGCCTCCGCCCCTGGACCTACACCTCCATTCTTGGCTCTGACACCCAACATTCCTGATAAATACCAGGATTATGTGGACATCTTCGAAAGAAAGGCGGACAATATTGCCTCTGCACCGAGACTATGACTGCCCTATTGACCTACAGCCTTGGCTGAAAGTTGCCTTTGTCCGTATTTACGCAATGTCCAAACCAGAACTAGTGGCTCTCCCTGTGTACAGCCATGAAAACAGTTCAAAGGGTTTATTCACTACTAAGCATTTCCCACAGAGGCCCCAGCCTCTTTGGGAAGAAGAAAGGTGGGACTCTACACTTGTGTGTAGATTACCAGCCCCTGAACAAAGTGACAGTTTAGAACCAGTACCCCCTACTCTTAATCCCAGAATTGTTGGATCACATGAAACCTGCACGGGTATTCATCAAACTAGATCTCCAAGGACTCACAATCTAACCCTCATTTGGATGGGGGACAAATGGAAGACAGATTTCAAAACACATTATGGACACTTTAACTGTCTGGTAATGCCATTTGGACTGACTAACGGTCCCGTGACCTTGCAACACTTCATCAGTGATGTATTTGGGGACATTCTGGATCACTACATTGTCATCTATTTAGATAACATACTTCTCTTTTTGGAGAACCCAGAGCAGCATACACCCCACATCAGAACTCAGAGAGGTTGTGGCAGAATGGTCTCTATACAAAATTGGAAAAGCAAACCTTCAGCCAACTCTCCACGGAGTTTTTGGGGCACATCCTCTCCCCAGAAGGAGTTAAGATTGATCCAAATAAGATGGAAGCTGTTCCCAACTGGGAGGAAGCTTGAAGTACTCAAGAAGAGCAGCACTTCCTAGGCTTCCCCAGTTTTACTGCTGCTTCAGCCCAGGGTTCTCAGAGAAAATAAGCCCCATGATAGCTCTCCTCCACAAGACTGTCAAATTTGTTTGATCGCCCAAGGCCCGACAAGCCCTCAAACAGCTCAAAATTGCCTTCACCACTGCACCTATTCTGGCACACCCCAATCCAACTGGAGCATTCATCATGGAAGTTGACACATCTAATTTGACAATCAGGGCCATGCTCTCTGAGGTATGGCCTCCAGCACCTGGTGCACCCCTGTGCATACCGCTCCTGGACCCCACTGACCAAATCTAGGAGATCCTTGATAATTAGCGGGTTCTCATTAAATCCTCATTTGAAGACTGGTGTCAGTAGCTGAAGGGGCCTCGATACCCAGCACAAGTTTGTACTGATCACAAAAGCCTCCAGTATCTGCGCAAAGCCAAAGCACTGAATCAGGGACAATTCAGCTAGACCTTATTCTTCTCTTGCTTCAATTTCAAGATTACTTAACTGCCCACATGGAACTAAGAATGGCCAGGCTGACGCCCTGTCATCTAATGCAGAATATAACCAAGAAGGGAGAAAGCTAGTCTGGAACAGCCCTTCCTCCTCAAGCCCCGAAACGTGCTTAACACTACCATACCTCAAGCTCTACTCATGCTAATTTAATCAGCCTCCCGGGATGACCCGCTGGCCAGGGAATGGGGACATCTCTGAACAATCAGGAGCCAAGAATGAGAAACAACATTCCATGTGGGACGCGATAACATTTACTAAGGGCCGCCTGTACTGCGAGGATGTCCCCGGTTGAAGGTACTACATCCGAACCAGGGCAACTCCCTGGCACGGCACTTTGGGTGCCTCAAAACCTCCTGCTTCGTTTGGTGGTGCTGGATGTGGGCTGAAATTCAGACTGATATTGACTCATGTGACTTCTGCACTTGCACCAAGGCACCACACACCAAATATCTTGGCACCTCATGTCTTTGCCCCAGCCATGGGCAGCCAGTGCCATGGATTTCATTGCAGAACTCCCTGAATGAAATGGCCACATGGTGGAACTGACTGCCATCTTGGTCAGTTGTTCTATGATACTCTTCTTCCCCTGTGTCCTCATACCTTCGGTGAGAGGACAGATCAGCTCCAAATTTGCAAACCAAAATGCCAACGACACCTTTTTTTGCTAGCTGTAGATTTCCCCCTCATTTCATCCCACACTACCAATTGCCTCTCTGAACTTCACAGCTATCGACTTGGTTCAATGAATCCATCACATTCAAGAACTACGTGGGCACCTTGAGGACACTAGGAAGGACTTCAAATAGTATGCAGATTGCCAATGACAGGAGGGGTCAGTCTTTTCAGTAAGGAAACTATTTGATGAAGGGAGGTACTGAGCCCTTGGCATTGACTGAATTCCTAAGCCCCGTGTGTGGCAGCAGTTCCTGCCCCATCCCCCTTCCTTGACCTTCTGATCCCATCCTCCTCCCCTGGTTATAGTAGAGAAAATTCTAGGTCCCTTCCCCTGTGGCACAATCCATGCCCAGAGTGTCCAAGCCCCATGTAGACAATGGGACTGTCCTCTCCTCACCTCCTGGGGAGGGGAGGAACCTACTACCCCCATTTTACAGACAGGAATGAAAGCAATAAAGTGACCTCTCCAAGATCACACCTACAAACATGGGGTAGATCTGGGAACTGGACTGGCTTCTACTCTAGTGCCTTCCCCACAGGGGCAGCTTCACTTCCTGCCCTTCCTTCTCCCCTCCCCTCTTGGCCCTTCTTCGGTGGGGTCCCTGAACAGGAAATGAGCAGGGGCTTCCTCCCCTCTCTGTCTTCCAGGCTCTGGGATCTGGCCTTGCCTCCTACATCAATGTAGTCTGCAGCTGGCCCAGCTTGGGGGGCAATGACCTCATCCTGTCAAACCGAGAAGTGCTGGCTCTCAGTGATGCTTAGATGGAAAACCACACACCCCTCATAGAGGTAGGAACCACTCACTCATCTGGGTGATTGTGGCGTTTGGGACAAAGATCAGGTTCCTGGTACATAGTCTGGCTGAGAGCAACCCTTATCCCTGGGTCCCAGCCCTGGGACTGAGACATTGTTCTCATTGTGCTGTGTTGATTTTATTCCTAGGAAAATCATCCCCAAAGGAGGTGTAAGGATCCTGGACTCTATTGCCTGCAAGAAGCTTCAGCCACCTTCACAGGTAGAGGTCACTGTCTTTCTTACAATGTCACCAGTGCCCCCACCTCCACCATCAGATACTTTTTCTATGGGAATCTCACTAGAGCAGAGAAGGAATCTCTTCTTCTCTTAGAACATGTCTGCTCAGTAAATCCACCCACACTGACCTCATCTTAGATGCTTTATTTATCTGAGATTAGTGGTATCTTTTGAAAACCCTTAGCATGTGGGGGTGGGGTGGAGCAGGGGAGACTGGAGCTTCAGCAGATTCCCATGAAGAACACCACCCTGTTTTTCTGTAGTCAGGCTAGGGCTCACTGTCCATTGTGGAGGTGAAAACCGGATGGGAGCTGCTGGATTGGCCTTGATATGCCATGTCCTTGTGTGGATAAGGGACCTACATCACAGAGATGGCCAGCAGCAGATGTACCACACATGACCAGGAATGGGCTGAACAACCTACACTGATAGGTAAGTAAAACTGTAGACACGACGGGCATTGGTGGGGATTGAACCAGGGTCCTTCAGCACAAGCCCCTCTCACTCAAACTAAAGGGATCACTCTAGGAGTCTAAGAGAGCTACCGGGTGAGTCTGATGGAATGAATAGAAAGGGAAGCCTAAGCTGAGGTTGCTGGGCCCTTCCCAGTAGCAGGGAGATGCTGCAGGAAGAAGTGGCAGTAAGATGGGATGGGGATGACTGAGGTGGAGATGTTTACACAGGGAGATATTTGGATAGGGAGCTTAGGAGGTGAGGAGGAGAAGTTTGAGCTGGACATGGAAAAAGGGCAGCCAGAGCCTGACTTGGGAAAGTGGGGAAGACAGCACCAGGAGAGGAAGTTCATCTCAGCAGCTGCAGTTTGGATGGCTGGCAGGGGGGAGGGGAAGTCACCAGAACGTGATCTGGGGTCTTGTCAGTCGGAAGAGCTTGGATACACTGTCAAAGAGATCGGCCCTATTTTAACAGAGCGAGGAACAGAGATGAAGTGGTGAAGAGTTCCCTGAGACCTAGAAAGGAGGCTGATTGCGACTCTGTTCTGATTCTAAGTCCTGTGCTTGGACCACACTCAGTGCAACCGTCTGTAAATTAATGACCTACCTGAACAACAACCAGTGCTGCCGCTGCCTGTCCTGGAGCAGAAAACTGAGAATTTTGTGGGAGCTTTCTCAGGTCAGTGTCAACCAAGGCTGGTGGCCTGTTGGAGAGTCTGTCTGACGCATTTGGAAAGCAGTCGCTTAGAAATGGCTGCTCCACGTAAGGGCATGGGGGTTGCAAAAACCCTCCAATGCACAGAGCTCTGACTAACAAGGCTTGTGTTCTATCACTAGAGTCCTGATGTCAGAGACCAGATGGCTGCCCCTGTGGTCTGGGCCATGGTGTTCTGCACTGAGGAACCTGTCCGTTCTCTCCAGACTGCAGGGATCTGAAATTGTTTGCAGCCCCTGCTGTTGCTGTACCCTGGAGAAGTGTATTTGTCTGGGGCTGAATTTGTGATACCAGGGCTAGATACTGCTGACCTTATTCACTGTTGTGACAATGTTCAGTGGCAGTTCTGTGTGAGCGAGGTCTGCAGGAATAGGCCTCATCTGAATGGGTGCTCTCTTACCCAGACAGAACCTTGTGGGCTGGACTGTACCCTGTGTGTGAAATTCCACTGGCAGTGGAGATGCACAAGTAGTTAGCTTTGGAGAGAGGGGTAGTCTAAACCTAATACCTTTGGGAGGCTTGGGTGGAAGGTGCTAGAGTGAGGAGACACTAACTCATGACCCCTCCCCGGCCCTCTGAGGTTGGTTGCTATTAGTTGCAAAGTGACTGGCTGCAAGGTCATACACAACATCAATAACAGAAGCAGAAGCCAGTCCCGGTACTCAGTACCAATCCAGCTCCACCCATTAGACCACGCACCCTTCCAGAGCCACAGAACCCAGGAGCCCCCACTCTCAGACCTGTGCCTTACATCACAAGGCCAAACCTTCTTCCGTTAAGGGAGCTATAGAAGGGATCATCTGTAGAGACTCCCTCTACACTCCCACTGTCAGAGAGTGTTTCCATGGGTGACAAGTGCATGAGCAGAGATCTCCCCTATGGGAATCCTAGGGGCTGCACAGTTGGGTTTCACAGGGAAGGCCTCCAGCAGCCATTGATAGAGTGTTGCATCGAGGAGATTTTCCATCTCTAACAAAGGGTTTCTGTTCTCCTAGATCGTTGGCCACTTAGCAGAATGCAAAAGAGCCATGTGGTGATGGGCTAGAGGAGTCACAGGAGTCACCATGTGGCTGTGCAGCAGGTGCAGTGCCAGCTGTCACCATGGGCCAAACCCTGCACTCCGGACAACGTAGGCTAAGTGACCCTTGATTGCGAAGGGGACTTTGGCTTGGGGAATCGGTTGCTGGTGCCTGTGTCCATAGACAGAGAACTGAGATGTTTTCATGAGGCTACTCAATGGTACATGCAGCTCCATCCAGACAAGTGGCGAATGTACGTTAAAGAGCGAGGCTGGGACCTCTGCGGAGCTGCTGCACTCAAGCATCCACAGCCAGGAGAGAGACAATGGGAAACTCGCTAAGATGGCTGGCCACAGCGCTGAGAAAAAGCAGTTTAGCAGCTAGTTCATGGGAAATAAAAAGGAACTAAATATTGCTCCCTGCTCAATAAAGTGTTAAAAATGTGTCTCTTTAAAATCGCTCTGAACTTTACAATGTCCTTGTATAATTTGCGGCAGGGGGCGGGGGATTTCTAAACGTAATAGTTCATGCTCCTAAAATGACCTATCAGGTTCAATCTCTAAGCACCTAATTCTACAACTTGAGCTGAACTGAACAAATGCCTCAGGATGAGCCTCCAGGGAGGCATTCAGTACATAGGGTCATAGAGCGGTATGAGGTTCCCCTTGCAGAGTTGCCTGTTGACAGAGTCCTTGTTGGGGAGCACATCAGGGTACTGTGGACTGGGCAGGAGAGACATGCCTCCAAACCTGCACAGCTCTGTCCCAGAGCCCAGCTCTTCCTCAGAGCAACTTAGGAGCCAGACAGCACCTGGATGCTCCCTCTCTGTGCCCCAGCAGCACAGAAGCAGCTGTCTGCAGACATGTCAAGTGCCATCTCCTGTGACACTCACATGAGGGTCACTGATGCATTTGTAGAGTCCAGGCTGAAGGCCGCATACTCCTCTGGGCTCTGGGAAACAGGAGGACTTGTGCTGCAATAAATCTTTCTATGCACCTGCCGAGCAAGCAACCTCGCTGCTCCCCAGCCTCCAGGAAGCACTGAGGGGTAAGGAGACAGAGTTACACCTGCCTCAAAGGTGGGTATGGGAAGAAGCAGAGCTAAAGGGTAACAGCCATGCTATAGTGTTCCCCCTAGGTTCACGCCAACAACCACCTGGCTCCTTCCCATTGTTGAGCTAGGTTCCCCCACTACAAAGCTGCCTCTGGCTTACTACAGGCTCTCCCACTGCCCTGTTGAGAGAGAGGTAAGGAATGCCTTTTGCCCCTGGCTTCTAAGTGGGGAGCCATGTGTGACCCCAGCTCCTTGACAGTCACTTGAGAGTATATCTACATTGCAATTAGACACCTGTGGCTGGCCTATACCAGCTGCTTTAGGGCTTGGGCTGCAGGGCTCTTTCATTGCAGTGTAGACTTCTGGGCTCAGGCTGTAGCTTCAGCTCTGGGACCCTCTGACCTCACAGGCTTGAACGTGGAAGTCCCAAATCCACCCTCAGCCACGTCACTGGGATTGTAGGGAGGTCACTGAGGCAGAGTTGGTCCCCAAGAATGCTGCCTTGTGTTCTCTTTCTTTAATGTATATTCCTGGTGTCCCCATCGTATGAGAGGCTGGTGATAGCAGGCTGTAAAGAGTTCATTTCAAGGTCATGCATATCATCTTCTGGGCAAATTTGTAATTATAAAACTCACCTGAAACACCTTTAAAAGCAAACACATCCATTTGATGTTTGGAACCCTAGGAAAACAAGTAGAAGGGCATTAAGGGGGGGAGGAACCATGAGATTCTCTCATCCAGTCTCCTGATCTTCCATCTGTGGGAAGGGCATGGACCTACACATGGCCTATCCTGGGACCCCATTTAAATCGGGATTCCAGCACAGACAGCTGTGGAGTGGCCACTCTGTGGCCATGAGATGGAAAGCCACAGTATTATTGATTATTAGTGTTTTCAAATCCACCAGAAGGACTTCCATTGATTTCAAGGGGCTTTGAACTGGATGTGCAAGTCTTGATGGTTCTGCTAATTTAGATTTGCTTTTATATATAACCTTCTCATAGGCAACATGGCAGAAATGAGTTTTTAAGAGTTGTTCCCATAGGCCTCAATCCCACAAACATTAAAGCATGCACATAGCTTTAGTCACAAGAAGGTTCAGATGCGTTCAATGGGATTACTTATATGAATAACATTAAGCAAGTGATTGGGTGTTTGTAGGTTCAGGGAGTTAGTCCTTCACCTGAACAAAATAGTTACAGTTTCCCCCTTCACTGAGTCACAACAGTCAAAGACAAATCTCTCCTGCCCTGTTGCTAAACTGCTTTTTCACTGGAAGAACTGAATTAAAATCCACCCTCCCCACCCAGACTCCAAAGGTTTTAGAAACAGAAAACCACAAAAGCTTTTCATGTCACAGGACTTAATTTTATATCTCAGTTGAATTTTAATCAACAATTTATCCACATGCTTTTTAAAAAAAAAAACCTGATCTTTAAAATAATTTTAGCAATTTTTCTTGGAAGCAGAGAAGAGTCTGACAAACATGCACATGGCAGAGACAGGATCGTCGACTAATGTATGTATCAAATCAGTACCACATCATACAGAGTATTTTTCCATGTGCATAAATCAGTGAACAACCTCTCAAGATTGTTGGGCAAATGTTTTCTTTCCAACCTCAATCCTGTATCTGTAATCTGTGTCTTGTTGTATTGTCTGCGTCAGAGCCTTACCCAGGAGCCCTTGCTTTCATGAGTAGCGCTATTGAGGCAAGTAGGACTACACATGTAAAGGCCTCAGGTTTGGGCCATAAATCAGACACAAACACAGAATTCAGTGGCACTCAAATAATCAAACCCCACTGCATCACTTCTTTTTTAAATAAAAAAGGTCTTCCCTCTCCATCCAATTTTTCAGTGAGCTATTTTGCATAATACTGTGCTCCTCTCTTTCCTTAACTGATTTCAGAGCCACTCTTAGTGTACACGGCCCATTACTCTTCCAGTGAATTTGTGCAATTTTAAAATGAACAAATGTTGAAAAATAAAAGCTGTTCAAAGCTGCCTTCTCCCCAACCACTATCATCAGTGCTGTCCTGTTCAAAGTGAGCCTCAATTGTGCCATTAAAGCATAATCCTGCTGCAGCAGACTGTAGGGGAGGAAAAATCATGGCCTCCTCCCCAGCCCTGGGGTCCTAGGTGGGAGCAGTCCCTGTGCACCCCCAAGTCCAGATCTGCAATTGTGCTGTCCCTTTGTGTGGGAGTGCGAGGCAGAGAGGCCACAAAGGCTCCTTGGACGCATATTTGTTCACTAGCCGGGTACAATATGTCCTTAAACTGAAAGCACCTCAGGGCAGAGCCCTGTTCATGGTGCTTGTTCAGCACCATGCACACACATGGCGCTGTATGTAGAATAAATAATAACCTATGAATATCCCAATTTGCAGATGTACTGAATCACCGCTTACCATTTCATACAAAGCTTGTTCAAAGTGTTGCGATTGTGCCCAATTTTAAGACTGCCTAAAAGGCTGGACTAAAAATATTTGCTACTTGCTAACTGTGAATGGCAAAAGCTATTTGTGGGCAGTGCCAAGAGTTGCATTGGCAGATCTTGCTCAAAACCAACTCTTGAAAGCAGTAGCTCCATAAAGGTAATAGTGATTGGCTGGTTGTATTTCTGACTCTGCAACTTCATTTGAGCAAGTAATACTTTCAGGTAAGTGCTGTGCAGAAGCGTAACAAGAAATGGGATTCTTTGTAATTGCTCAGATTGCTGCAGTCCCTTATTTTTATGTTTCTTCTTTTGAAAATCTATTTTTGGGGTCTGTACTTCCTTTACTATATATTTTTTTCTTTTTATAAACATAAAACAATATTCCAATTTACAAAAAGTGCAGATTGGACAAAATCTATAATAAACTTCAATTGGTACCAACAACCCTCAAACCATTTAATGTGTCATTATTTGGGAGAGGAGGGAGGGACACAGAGAGTATCGTTGTACTGGAGTGCAGGTTAACAATGGTCAGTTAACACCTTATTGATCTTTATGAATGGAAAATGGACAGAAGGATCAGAAAAAGAGATGAGAATTCTTGTAATAAGCTACAGCAAGGAAAGGGAGCAACAGCTGCATAGGGCACAGTATCCGTTCCCTCTTCTTCTTAAGTGAAGATTTGAGAATTTCATCTTTTATATTGCAACCCATGATTTCTGGTCTATTGAATAAAAATGACACTTCCTAGTGTGGTCACACTGATTGTAGTTCATCCGCTGGCCATGTGAGGGCATGGTCAGAACAGATCTAGGAGGCCAGGGTCAGAAAGTTTCTGGGCTGCACCATGCCATTCTGTTGATCTCTGGAAAAGAACAATCATACTCAGAACATTTTAAAATACTGTTTCTTAACCTTTATACGTCACAATGAAACACTGGCTGCAGAAGAAAAGCACCATGGAAGAGCTAAGCATTATTGTCCTCTCCTCTCAGTCAGATGACGGGAACTGTGCTGTGCTGTTCCTCCACTGCACTGAAAAGCCACCCTCCTCCAATAGTGATGTTTCCCCAGAAGGCAAGAGGGCTTTGGGTGAGTGTACATGTGGTTTCTTAGTTTCAAAATAAAAGAGGTCTTTATTTTCTCAATCCCCGATAGTATGAGCTGTGATGTTTTGGAATACACAATAGGAACAGATCAATAGTCAACTGAGTCTAGTATCTCTAGCAGTGACCAATGCTGAATGGTTCAGAGGAAGGCATAACCACCCCTCCTCCACCATTCCATTATGGATAGGTCTACATGTGAGTGAAATAAGCACCATCTTGTAGGAAGCTTTAGATGAAAAGAAAGCATTTTTACCCATTGCTGGTGTCGAAGCAGTTATGAGATCAATAAAGCCCTAAGACCCACGTGTTACCATTGTTTACATGTTATTTATTACACAATTTGTTGCAGAAGTGATAGTTCAGGCATTAAGGGCTAAAATGAATATCTGAAAGGACTGGTGGCCAGTTGTACAAATAAAATGTGATGTAGAGCCATGCACATTTGTCTTCAGCTTTCTGCACAAGGTTCTAGATGGTTAAACCATCATGCAAAGGCCTTGGCATCCCTCTGTCTCAGAATCCTGAACATCTATATGTTTCTACTTTTGTTACTGTGTGTTCCTAGAGTCTATGACCTGGCATGCTACCAGCTCCTGTCCAGCTGATAAACAGGCTTCATAAACATGAAAGATATGTTTATAGGTACCTCAGCTCCCTGATAAACTAGTAGGATGCTCCATTGCAGTCTCTCATATGACAGACTGCTTGGCACAAAGTTGGATTCAGTAAAGTGTACTGCAGTTTAAGGCAGATGGGGTGACTGTGTTCAATTCCTATTAGTCACAATACACTTTATTTAATCAAGTAATTAGTAACAATGAGCATTTTCACTGCAGTAAAGTTAAAATTATTCAGAGAAAACTGGGACTTCTATCATACTAAATAACAACAAATGCTAAATTGGCATTAAGATAAACAAATTGACGAGTGCTTGAGTGTGGCATAATTTAGAGAAATTGGGTATAAGGTGACCATATTTTCTAAATCAAACACTAGGACCCTTTTGTGGCAACGTCTTTAAGGGTTGTGAAATTCACATGAAATTGCTATTTCAAACTATATGAAATATGATTTCATATTTTCATTGCAGATAGCTTCAGATCTGTATGAAGCTACATCCATGTGAAATTGTGATGTAAACCATATATGATTTTTGTATGAAGTCCATACAGTTTTGATGACCATCTAGAGGAAGGAGGCGAAAGACAGACTGACCACCAGGTACCCATCCATCCTCAATGGCCCTGAGTTAAACAACACTACAGTAACTGTAGTAACCTAACAACAATAAGAAAATAACTATTAAAAGAGCAACAGAATCACACAGTGTGCAGAGAAGTGGTCACTTCCAGGGTTCCGTCTCACTGCCACAGCTGTAAAAAGGAACTGAAGGATGGGTGGGCCTGCTCTACCCTTTATGACTGGGATGGGATGGGTGTGTGTGTACACTTGTGCAGGCATGTCCCCAATAGTCACTGCTATTCAAAATAATCTGATCTCCTGTGCATGAGGCACATGTGAACCACAAGTGGAATACGTGTAGACAACTGCATGAAGAACAGGATATTTCAGATGTCCCAAAAGAAGTTTTTGGGACACACGGACATCATATGAAAAAAATGGGACATCTGATTTCTTCACTCAGGTAGACCCACTGGGCACGAGTTGCGTATAAGAACATACAATATAAATGAATGGCATAGTTCCTTAAAGTTCTTTGATATGGCCTTCAGATAGAAGAATCTTGATCAATTTATGGAGGTAGATACCAATATCTCTCTGTGAAAAAACATTTTTTTTGACCTGACATGTAGTTTCATAATATATCAGAAAATGTCCTAAATCACTAACTCTATTAAAAGTTTCTATTTATCTGCAGAAATCTAAAGCTAAAATTACACGTCTATGAAAACAAATAAATCCTAAGATGTATCTCTTAGTCAACTTTCATAAATAAAAATCACACTGCATATGGTATATTGGTAAATCAAAGTCTATATTTTGTGGTGACTGCTAATGCTAAACTTTATGTGACTTTATTAAAGTTCTGCTCTGAATTGGTGGCATTTACTTCCAGAAAATCCTTGTCATCTTTCTCTTAAACCTTCTTTGATGGAATGAAGAAATCTGAAACTCCAACCTGATCTCCTTTACGCTCCCTAAATTACAAGAAAATAAATATCCTTCATTAAATTATTTATTTTAATAATGACCCAAATGGCTGAACTTTTTAAAGCTACACTTACTCTCCCCCCAATGTACATTTTCTTAGTGAGGATTTTTCTCTTAAACATTTTTCTTTGTAGCATAGTTCAGAATTACTTCATTATAACAGTTGTAACAGACAATACAACCTGGTTCTGGAACATTACACATTTTACAAACATTTTACTCCTGGGGGAATTCTGTGGCAAAAAAATAAAAATTCCGCACACAATATTTTAAAATTCTGTAAAACTCTGCATATTTTATTTGTCAAAATAACACAATATAATCACATCAGCTTCAATTAATTTTGGTCATTTATTTCAAAATACCTGTCAGCAAGTATGTCTGTAACAATATAGACAACAAAAAGGATTCAGGAAATGTTTTTTGACAAATAGATTCCGTACTAGGCATATTAATACAGAACTCTGAGTAATAATTCATTTAAACTACAGTACAGAACCATATTTCCCACACCCCTCAGAAATGGTGCCAAGGCTTGGGGGAGTGAGGGGTAATGGAGGAGCTGAGAGAGAGAGGGAAATAAATTGCTTGGAAGGAGCCTGGGTGTGAACTTGGAGGGTTGTTGGGTATGGGTGGGAAAAATATGGAACAGGTTTTTTTGTGGGGTGAGGAGGAATTGTTAGGGAGCTTTCCCCATGCAGACCCTGGCTGATCCCTAGCCTCTCCCATTCAGTCAGGCACAGCTGCCCCTTTCCCCATGTGTTCCGGAACCCCCATGTGTCCCTCCACCTCTACTCAGATACCCACTCCCCACATCCCTATGTATCCCTGCACCTCCTCCCCACCCCCCTATGTCCCTGTACTCCCTCCCACTGTCCCCATGTGTCTCTGTACCCCCACCCAGCCACTCCCCTGTCCCTATGTAGCTCTGCACCCCCTT
The DNA here is from genome assembly GCF_028017835.1 of Emys orbicularis. Taxonomy (NCBI): domain Eukaryota; kingdom Metazoa; phylum Chordata; order Testudines; family Emydidae; genus Emys; species Emys orbicularis. The sequence goes on from NC_088684.1 coordinate 162,657,855, forward strand.
CCCCATGTGGCCCTGCACCTCCCTCTCCCCTGTGGCCCTGGGCCTCCATTCCCATTCAGCCCCTGCCCCAGTCTGCCTCCCCCTAGCCCTTATGAGCCCCTGTATGACCCCTACCAGCACACCACGCTGTCCGTCTCCCCATAACCCTTGTCTCCTGACCTGGCCAGCTGCAAAGAAGGCTCTGCAGGCTCTCTCTCTTCCCTAGCTGGCTGGGAGCTGCTGTGTTTTATCGACACAGCGCCCTCTGGTGGGCAAAAGGTGGAACTACAGCAACATTTCGTCAGAAGCTTTTTTCTGAACAAAAATTTAAAAATATGAGCGGCTCATTAATTATGCACATGCACAGTAGTGCAGAATTCCCCCAGGAGTAAATATTTTTCTTGCACCAAGTAATCTATCAGCCAAATTTTGCTTTATTTAAAATATAGAATTTAGGACTTGTACCACATGAAGTTGCCCTAACTCTTAAATCCACTAAAGTCAAGTGCACAGAAGCTCCATAAAGCTCCATTCAATGGGCTCAAATAAAAAAAAAAGGGTAAAGGCAGAATCAAACCTAGGATTCTGGAAGGGTTCTTGAAGGTGAAACCTAATTTAATACTATGAAATCCAAACAACTTCAAAAAGATCTGCCAATAGCACTGGAGTGTCTTATATGGGACATTGCTTTCACTTTTAAAGGTACATTACTAGATTGCTGTTTTACCTAGTCTGTAGCAGCTATAAAGAAATCTCCCAAGAGGCTATTATCTCAACTTTTCAAAAGTTAACAAGGGAAGGTAAATAAGGTTAACGATTTTAAACAAATTACTGTACAACGATTACTTATCTGGGTTCCAGTTAAACCTAAATCATTGTATTATGCAAAAGAGTAATATAATCTTAATTTTATGTATGATTGCAATTCTATAGTCATCCTAAGTGGTGACAGTAAAGCTTATCAATTTGTTAATGTAAATGGATATGGCATTTGTGTATTTATCTTCCCACCCGGAATGCTCCAGAGACAAGAAAGCTCAAAATAACACCACACTTAGGTTCAATTAATTTAGGACAGTGATTATGTTAATCCTGCTGGCTCCTTCAGCAGGAAGGACCAGAGGACAAAAGCACAAATGAAATAGGTAGTCTCCATACACCCACAGCTCAAGAACTGAGCAAGCCATGTATACCATATTTTTGTCCTCCTCCTGCAGGAATGCATTACTCAAATACTCAGGTACAAGAGATATGCCCTTTCAGGGATCAGGACTATGTCAATAGCATACAAGAGAAATAATATTACAAGGATTGGGGATCTGAGACACCAAAGAAATGACAAATAAAACAAACACCAAATTCATGCCCCTCACATATACCCCCAACCCCAGTCCTGATGGGATTGAGGCAACCCAAGACAAAAAGACGCATCCTCAGGATGGAACAGACACTTAGTGCATATCCATACATACAAACCAGGCATCACCCTGCAGCCATGGTATGGAGGACAGGATTATATGATAGAGTTGCCTGCAATAGCAGGGGACTGGACTTGATGAGTCAATAGGACCCTTCCAGTCTTATGTCCTAGGGATCAAGGAACATAACCGCAGGCTCATGAACACAAGATTGGTTAAAAATAAAGTCTGCGTTACATATGACCTGATTGTGGAGGAGGCAACTGACCTGGCCTACCTCGCTGAAACCTGCGTTGAAGACATTGTCAGATGCATTCTGGTACAACTCATTCCAGCAGGATATACAACACACCATGGGTGAAATCCTCATTCCACTGAGGTCAATGGGAGTTTTGCTGTTGACTTCAGTGGGGCCAGGATTCCACCCCATGAGTCCAAAGTTTGGTAGGGAGGAAGGATGGCTATCAGATAACCCAACCAAACCCAGATGGAAATGAGATCTTAACCCAGAGACCAAGTTATTCAGATGCACCCAGATGACACAGAACTCCAGGAAACAGAACCAATATAGACATTCTAGCAATATACAGACCACTCAAGAGCTCTGCAAGGTTCCTCTCAGAGCTAATCTCAAACCAAGACATCAAAATTTGTCTTGTGAGACTTCACACTTATGGAGTACAGTTCTGTCTCAGTGGCCCAGCATCTAACATCCATTAAGATAAACACAGCATTCTCCCGCATAGTGTTCAATCCCACTCTTACATTCTGTTGGAATACACTACACCAGCCAGAAGCATGACCAGTGTGCTAAGGGACTAGTCAGACACTCTCTAACCACAACCTCAAAACAACCCCTCCCTCTGTACCACCCCCAGAGATATCTACTGTTAACCAATGATCAGCACCAGATAAAGCAGAGACAAGAACTGGTAGCCTGGAACATACAGTGTTTATAAACACCAACATTATAAAGGAAACCAATATCTAAAATGTCTGATCAACATAACTGTTCTTGATAGCAGAACTCCTGACCAGCCCAGATTGTCTTTTCCTTTACCTTGCACCTGAACATCTCCCACTGTGAAGAACTGCCATAATACTTCGCTGAAAATATTAATAAAATCTATAAAGGTGGCAGGAGCAGCAGAGAGATAGAACAGACCCTGGTAATGGTAAATGAACACCTGAGATCATGTCTAAGGAAGGGCAATTTACCAGTGGCTTGGAATCATGGCTAATACTAAAAAAAACCCAAAAAACAGAAGGACCCAAACAATTTTGCTAGTTATGGCCTAGTCTCAAATGTTCCTTTCCTGAACAAGGACACTGAGATGATAGTGGTAGATCATCTCCAGCAATCTCCAGCAGAATCCACCTTCTGCCAATATGCTGGCTACCAGATTTGGCTAATGCAAAGCCAGTACAACAGTCACCCTAGTGAATGATCTCCTTATAAAATCTGCTGCCTTCAATAAGAGTTGGTCACAAGTGTATTCCACTTGTGCCATCTAGCAGGCATCAGTGGATTGCCCTCAGATATAATTCTATCCATTTCTCTAATAAAGGCTGTGATGGGCAGCTGCTCCTCACAGAGAGTCCTCCTCCAAAATCAGGTCATATGTAATGCAGTTTCCTCCTACAGGGCTTGTTTATTTCCCTTCTCCTGTTCAACATCTATGGTAAAACATAAGAAGAAACTTTAAAATGCTGTGGGTTCAAACAACAACATGCGGATGTTACAAAGCTATAAACATCATTTCTATCTGGAGTAGAGAACACCATAATTCACCTAACCGAACATCTGGAAAAAATAAACGTGTGGGTGAATAACTGTTGGCTCAAACTCTGACATTGAAGCCAACAGGAGTCTAACTTTAGGCACACATTTTTGAAAAATCTTGTCCTCAACGTTTATTATGCTCTCACTAGCAAGTACAAAGAGAAAATGAAGTGAAAAGAGAGATTATCTAACTAAAACTAGAGATTTATGAAGCCAGAATGAACTAGCATAGCTGATGCATGCTCCAGATCCAAATTTATACTTACACTTGTCCCTTAAGAGCATTGAGGAAAGCTTCAACTTTGTAGTCTGGCATCTCACCATCTATACTGGCCAGGTATGTGTAAATAAATGAGAATGTATCAAATGGAATGCGAGCAGGTCCCCCCTCTGGATCAGTTGTTAGAATTTCACAGGCATACTTCACAGAAGTCATTAAGGACTAGCAGGATCCCAACCAAGAAAAGAGAGACACAATACCAGAAGGCATTAGCATCCTTTGTTCACTATGGTGTAATATCGCATGAAAGACTGTCAGCTTCTGAAATTCAGTGTGAATAGAACCAAGACTTCATTTACACTTGCAAAGTTTGTACCTGCAATTCACACTCCAATGCAGGCAGCTCCACTGGTGATAACGGTGGTGGAAGCTGTAGTGTAGACAGGGCTCAGGCATTTTTATTATTGTGGCATCTCATTTGGTTTAAGACTACAGAGTGGTAAAAATGCCTGAGCCCTTTTTACACTACTGCCTCCACCAACATTAGCACCGGTAAAGCTACACTATTGGTGAATTAAGGCTAAACATTTTGTTAGTATAGAAAAGGCCTTAGTGTAATTCTGTTACTCTTTTAACCAATGCAAAAGAGAAAGGTAGCGTATCATTGAGCAATTAATTGCATCATGTTAGCCTGAACAGACATCAGTCCACTGCCATATTTACAAATACATCACCAGGTAAAGAATTGTCCCTAATTTGTTACCATATAAAGGCCTCAGTTCATCTGTGAACTATCATTTCAATTTATCTGAACCTGGCCCTAGTGAGGGCAGCACTAAATTGGCTAAGATAGCTAAATCTCAATAAAGCTGGGGAAAAAAAAGTTTGTCTGGATCAATGTTGTGGCAGCTGATATTTTGGCATGATGCTGTGAATGTCAGCATTCACAATAACCAAACAATATCCAATCCTGGAAAAGGTCCTTTTGGATACATCTAAACCAGTGGTTCCCAACCTATTTACCACATTGTGGGCCGCATATGGGGCCTATAATATGTTATGTGGGCCACATCCAATACTACCTGTATGGCCCTAAGGATGTCACATGGGCCATAGCTCTGTGCTGATTGGGCCAGCCACAGGTTGAGAATCACTGGGCTACACAGTCTGTGGCAGCAATCCTCCCAGCCTGAGTCAAGAGACACAGGCCTGCAGGGCTCACACTAGCGTTCTAATAATAGCTGTGTAGACAGCACTTCGAAGTTGCAGTTCAGGCTGGAACTCGGGCTCTGAAGCTTAGGGATGGGAATGGACTTCAGAGCCCAAATTAAAACTTCAAAGAGCTGTCTACAAGGCTATTTTTAGTGTGTTAGTGCAAGCTCCGCATGCCCAAGTCTGTCATCTCAGCCTGTGGCAGTGAGCCTCCCAGCTTATCTAAATATATCCTAAATGGAGTAAACTTAAACTGAAGTTAAGGATGTCAATAATTTAAGGCAGAAAAATCTTAACAAGAATGTTGCAGTTAAAAAAAACCACCAAAAACCCAGAAAATTCAGAGTTAAGATTACATTTTAAAAAACAAACATAACCCCAAGTGTTAGTTAAGGATATACTTTAAAAAAAAAATTCCTGTAACTTCAATGGGACTCTCACAGATACTGTAATCTGAACTAGTGGATACTAGTGCAGGATCAATGCCATAAATACTAACATTTATAAAAATTCAGTGAGGAGTTTTGCTCAGTAATAGGCTGGTTGGGGTAACAAAGACCATGACTAAAGACCCTAAAAATAATGGCAGTGACAAAAATTACAGTTTTAGTAACAAGTAAACAATGGATTTTCTAAAGATAAGTATTTTGTAGTGATGGAATGGTGAATAAAAAAAAAAATGTCTATTCAAAATCAAGAGTATATTCCAAACCCTGTTATTCACAAATTTAAGGTAATTAAAACTGGAGACCCAAACTGATATACAGTGCCACTTTATAACTGGCACACCTGTCAGCCCTCTCATACAAGAGCTTTGCTGAATCTGCCAACCTTGGGGAAGCCGGGAGGACCTTCTGCAGAATTTCTAAAGGCCTCCTACACAATTTATAAACTCTGCAGGGCTTTCTGGCCCTCACATTTTGGCCTAGCCACAACTCTCTCTTTTATGTTGTAGCAAGTTTATTCACCTCAAGTTTTCGCATATCAAGGTTATACAAATTGTTTCAAAAGATAAGGAAATTTCCACACCAAGAATTATTAAACCAGAGGTTAGACTGCAAAGACATCGCAATATTTTATGAAACAAATGTATTAAATCATTGTTGTTTTTAAAAGTTAGAAAGTCAGGAAATTCTTAGTTAAGGCTGCACTTAAAATATAAAAAAATTCAAAGGTAAGGAACTGCAAGCTATCTTAACTCTGACCCTGATCCATGATCATCTATGCATATCATTTACTCACTGTTATGACTTGGTGGGATAATACACATGATTGGAATGTTGGTGTGGATGGGTATAGCTTGCTCAGGAAGGATAGACAGGGGAAAAAGGGAGGAGGTGTTGCCTTATATATTAAAAATGTACACACTTGGACTGAGGTGGAGATGGACATAGGAGACAGAAGTGTTGAGAGTCTCTGGGTTAGGCTAAAAGGGATAAAAAACAAGGGTGATGTCATGCGAGGAGTCTACTACAGGCCACCTAACCAGGTGGAAGAGGTGGATGAGGCTTTTTTTAAACAACTAACAAAATCATCCAAAGCCCAAGATTTGGTGGTGATGGGGGACTTCAACTATCCAGATATATGTTGGGAAAATAACACAGCGGGGTACAGACTATCCAATAAGTTCTTGGACTGCATTGCAGACAACTTTTTATTTCAGAAGGTTGAAAAAGCTACTAGGGGGGAAGCTGTTCTAGACTTGATTTTAACAAATAGGGAGGAACTCGTTGAGAATTTGAAAGTAGAAGGCAGCTTGGGTGAAAGTGATCATGAAATCATAGAGTTTGCAATTCTAAGGAAGGGTAGAAGGGAGTACAGCAAAATAGAGACAATGGATTTCAGGAAGGCGGATTTTGGTAAGCTCAGAGAGCTGATAGGTAAGGTCCCATGGGAATCAAGACTGAGGGGAAAAACAACTGAGGAGAGTTAGCAGTTTTTCAAAGGGACACTATTAAGGGCCCAAAAGCAAGCTATTCCGCTGGGTAGGAAAGATCGAAAATGTGGCAAAAGACCACCTTGGCTTAACCACGAGATCTTGCAGGATCTAAAAAATAAAAAGGAGTTATATAAAAAATGGAAACTAGGACAGATTTCAAAGGATGAATATAGGCAAACAACATAGGAATGCAGGGGCAAGATTAGAAAGGCAAAGGCACAAAATGAGCTCAAACTAGCTACGAGAATAAAGGGAAACAAGAAGACTTTTTATCAATATATTAGAAGCAAGAGGAAGACCAAGGACAGGGTAGGCCCACTGCTCAGTGAGGAGGGAGAAACAGTAACAGGAAACTTGGAAATGGCAGAGATGCTTAATGACTTCTTTGTTTCGGTCTTCACCAAGAAGTCTGAGGAATGCCTAACATAGTGAATGCTAATGGGAAGGGGGTAGGTTTAGAAGATAAAATAAAAAAAGAACAAATTAAAAATCACTTAGAAAAGTTAGATGCCTGCAAGTCACCAGGGCCTGATGAAATGCATCCTAGAATACTCAAGGAGCTAATAGAGGAGGTATCTGAGCCTCTAGCTATTATCTTTGGAAAATCATGGGAGACGGGAGAGATTCCAGAAGACTGGAAAAGGGCAAATATAGTGCCCATCTATAAAAAGGGAAATAAAAACAGCCCAGGAAACTACAGACCAGTTAGTTTAACTTCTGTGCCAGGGAAGATAATGGAGCAAGTAATTAAGGAAATCATCTGCAAACACTTGGAAGGTGGTAAGGTGATAGGGAATAGCCAGCATGGATTTGTAAAGAACAAATTGTGTCAAACCAATCTGATAGCTTTCTTTGATAGGATAACGAGTCTTGTGGATGAGGGAGAAGCGGTGGATGTGGTATATCTAGACTTTAGTAAGGCATTTGATACGGTCTCGCATGATATTCTTATCGATAAACTAGGCAAATACAATTTAGATGGGGCTACTATAAGGTGGGTGCATAACTGGCTGGATAACCGTACTCAGAGTAGTTATTAATGGTTCCCAATCCTGCTGGAAAGGTATAACAAGTGGGGTTCCGCAGGGGTCTGTTTTGGGACCGGCTCTGTTCAATATCTTCATCAACAACTTAGATACTGGCATAGAAAGTACACTTATTAAGTTTGCAGATGATACCAAACTAGGAGGGATTGCAACTGCTTTGGAGGACAGGGTCATAATTCAAAATGATCTGGACAAATTGGAGAAATGGTCTGAGGTAAACAGGATGAAGTTTAACAAAGACAAATGCAAAGTGCTCCGCTTAGGAAGGAAAAATCAGTTTCAGACATACAGAATGGGAAGAGACTGTCTAGGAAGGAGTACGGCAGAAAGGGATCTAGGGGTTATAGTGGACCACAAGCTAAATATAAGTCAACAGTGTGATGCTGTTGCAAAAAAAGCAAACATGATTCTGGGATGCATTAACAGGTGTGTTGTGAGCAAGACACGAGAAGTCATTCTTCCGCTCTACTCTGCGCTGGTTAGGCTTCAACTGGTGTATTGTGTCCAGTTCTGGGCACCGCATTTCAAGAAAGATGTGGAGAAATTGGAGAGGGTCCAGAGAAGAGCAACAAGAATGATTAAAGGTCTTGAGAACCTGACCCATGAAGGAAGGCTGAAAGAATTGGGTTTGTTTAGTTTGGAAAAGAGAAGACTGAGAGGGGACATGATAGCAGTTTTCAGGTATCTAAAAGGGTGTCATAAGGAGGAGGGAGAAAATTTGTTCACCTTAGCCTCTAAGGATAGAACAAGAAGCAATGGGCTTAAACTGCAGCAAGGGAGGTTTAGGTTGGACATTAGGAAAAAGTTCCTAACTGTCAGGGTGGTTAAACACTGGAATAAATTGCCTAGGGAGGTTGTAGAATCTCCATCTCTGGAGATAATTAAGAGTAGGTTAGATAAATGTCTATCAGGGATGGTCTAGACAGTATTTGGTCCTGCCATGAGGGCAGGGGACTGGACTCGATGACCTCTCGAGGTCCCTTCCAGTCCTAGAATCTATGAATCATGGAGATGGATGAATGTGCTAACTCTTTTATTATGCTCTATGTACTGTCAGGTATAAGAGAATATGGATATAAATCTCTTATCACACAGAGTTAGAGTCAAATAAGGAGACAAATAAGGGAGTATTAGAGCCATTAGATACTTTGAAGGGCAGATGAGGTACATTGTACTGTTCAGCTCATAGTGATATGATATCTCCTTCTCCTGGTGCACCTGCTTGCTAATTGTACTGACATTAAACCAGCAGTGGTAGCACTCTTATCCCCCCTTCTTCTGCCTGTCTGAATCACACACACCCTCAGAGCAAAGGTTGACACTGAATGAACATAAACAAACACAAATACGTGACCTGCCTTTGCTGCACAAAAAATTGGGGTTTTAAAGTGACACAATAGTATCTAGATCTACAATCTATTTACTGTAGTTCCTCTATGGTCTGCTTGGTACATAGTCATTTGATTATGAAAGATTTTAACATGGCTACATACCCCACCAAGTATACTACACCCAAGTGCTAGAACTTTCAACCATTCCACCTCTTCACCGAAGTTGTCCAATTGTAGAAGGGCTCTCAGTTGCTCCACTGGCAAACATAGATGTTTCCATTTTTTTTCTAGTTCTATCATGCTCACACGGCCCTTCGGAGAAAGCTTTAAAAGACAAAACACAACACCACAAGTAAAACTGGAATACACCATGGAGATTATCACACAACTAAGAGTACAAAACTTTAGGGCCACTTTTTTCCCCCCACAAAGAAATTGTGGCGTACTGTTTCTCTGACAGATAGTCTGTAGGACCAAACTGTCTATGAAGAGTTCTACTGACATCTCATCTCATCTATGAGCCATGTCTATGAAAATTTCCATTGACATCTCTCAACAATACTGTGTGTTCAATATAGGTTGGCTTGTACCTGCTTGTGCAAAACTTTAAGGAGGCCTGGTGTGAGCCCAGTATCTGTTTTCTGTGTTGCTACTGGCATTTCAATCCTGTCCTTTACAGGAAGGGGCTCTCCTTTCGACAGAGCTGAGAAATACCTAGATTAATAGGAATACCAACACATTTGAATGCTTATAAGCAAATAAAAGTTAAGCAAAAACAAGCTTTATAAAAATCTGCTAATGAATCTAAGTGCCCATGAAAGTGGGAAATGGGCTTCAGTTAGCTCCTGGTATAGACTTCCTCCCCTCTCTGTATCCAGTTTCCATCTTCCTTTTTAATTGAAGCCACAGAGTTTAGTTTTAACAGTGTTTATTTGACACTATAATAATTATTATTGTGCTTTAATTGTGCATTCGATGTTCTGTGTTCCTTGGTGGCGATATTATTAGTGTGTTCTGGCAAGTAGCAATGTCTAAGCTTTCCACACACATTTCTAACAATGCACTTTAAACCAGATTTCTATAATCCTCTACAAGTCTAATTTGGTGATAGGCCATTGTCAAAACACAATTTTGAAGAATTTATATAAAGACTTACAATAGTCATTATACTTATTTATTTTATAGCTGAACATAACTTAAACACAGCAGGAATTAAGTTTGATGCAGATATTAGTAATTTTAAGGATGCTGATACAGATATCTACCTCTTACAGCCAATGTCACCATCACAACTGGCCAAAAACTAATATACAAGAGACTTATTCCGCTTAATTCACTACCATATACAGTGCCTTGCTCACAAGATAGGAAGAAACACTAAACTTTAACAACTTTTCCTAAAAAGTATCCACACAGCTATTTTCAAAAAGAGAACCACAAATAGTAACACATTTCAACAGTAGCCTATATCTTCTTAATACAAACATGGTACAGTACTTATGGTAAAGCTAGAGTTCACTAACACACAGAACTTTCAGATTCTGTTCCTTCCTATGAAATAGCACGTGTTTCACTGATGTGTAAAAGTGATTACCCCAGAAAATCCAACCAAATACAAGGATCTAAAGATGGCAACACCCTGCACCTGCTTTTCAACCAGGATTATTTAGGAAATCTACAGGGGAAAAACTAATTATGACATTCAGTACAGAGCAAAAATTAACAGCACCAAAAATGTGAGCCAGTTCGCTGGGTAGCAGTCCCTAAGTCACTCTGCCAAGGTTCCACATCTAAAATTGCATCACTAAATATAAATTCAATCAAAGACCACATTATCTTTAACAAATTAAAGAATACATAAAAATATATCAGCATATGTGCCACACAATACTTAATATCCAGACAACTTAGGGCTTGGCTACACTTGCAAGTTAGAGTGCATTAAATCAGCCCTGGGCACCCTAACTCCTGAGGTGTCCACACTGGCAAAGCACTTAAAGCGCCTGGACTCTGCAGCTGGAGCGCTCCTGGTGATCCACCTCCATGAGAAGCATAAAGCTTGCTGCGCCCTGGCTGAAACGCCTGGGTGTCAGTGTGGATGACGTGTTGCATTACTGCGCTGGGACTGGCCTCCAGAAATGTCCCATAATCCCCTGAAGTCAAGTGGCCACTCTGGTCATTGTTTTGAACTCGGCTACAGGCATGCGGATATCCCCTTTCAAAGCTCCGTTTCTGACAGCTGGCATGCTTATCTGCTCCGGGACAAAGCAAACCATTACTGTGGAATGCTGCTGCTGCTGCTGCTGCCGAGGCAGGCGTTTGTGCGTGCGTGTGTGCGTGCGTGGGTGTGTGAGAGAGAGGCGGGGTGGGGTGTCCTGCTGCTGCCTGAACTTACAAGACAGCATGCTGACACACTCTCTGCCCCCCAAAACACAGTCTCTCCCCCCACATACACACAACGCACTCCGTCACACTCCACCTCCTCCCATTTGAAAAGCACGCTGCAGCCACTTGCACACTGGGATAGCTACCACAATGCACTCCCCTCCATGGTGTCGCAAGAGCTGCTAATGTTGCCATGCCACTGAGCTTGCAGCTGACAGTGTAAACACACAGCAGCGTTTTCCCTGCTGCTGTCTCCGAAGGCTGGTTTAACTCCCAGCACTCTACATCTGCAAGTGACCCTAATTAGGTCAATATATGATGCAGCAATATTTTGTTGTTAGCCTATATATAAAGTACTACTTACCCAGCTGACCACTGCAGTACATCATGAGGCTGAGTCCTGATGGCAGCTTTGGTAAACTGTTTCAAAATATCTGGGAGTTCAGGAGGTATGTTAATCTGCTGAGCACAAAACATGGTGTCTGGAAGAGGCATGATTCTTGTAAGGTCCAATAACAAGATCCTGAAAGAACTAAAAATATAAATGAATTCTAAACATATGAGATTAGTATGGTTCTATACAAGTTCTCTTAATTTTATTATTCAACTCAAGTGTATAAAAAACCCAAACTTACTTTAACTGTGAGGTCCTGTTCCAGAACAGAACATGGATGTCCATGTGTTGCAACCAGTTTATTTTAATGTAATTTAATTAAATTAAAAGATAAAAGGAAAGAAATACAGATTTTTAGTCACAGCATCAGTTTTAGCCTAGGCAAAAATAAATGAGGCAAATCCATAAAAGTATGCAAGACTCTCTTCGTCTGCAGCTCCTGTGATCAGGAACAGCCTATTTCATCTTTATCTTTGTGCCTCATTGCCTTTCTCTTAACTGAAAACATCCCTCTGCTGCTCCCTTACCTATGCTTTTTAATTTCTTTCTTAATCTTCTCTTTGTTTTAGCTTTGCAACTGTATTATTTAACTCTGTTACAATTTTATGATACAGATTTTGTGCAAGATGATATACAAAATAAAAAGGTAAATCTGAAACTAATATAGATTCTCCTAGTTCTGTAATGGGCTAGCTCAGGCAGTGGGGTAATATGCACCAGATGATGGAAACTGATGGATTATACCACACAGTTTTTCTTTATTTCCTATTAAAAGGAAAACAGACTCCAAATTTCAATCAGTAACTTTGAAAAACAAAAAGTGAGACTAAAGCACTTCTGAACTGGCACAGACTCACGACAGTGAGCTATCACAGACCGTTCAGAACCGAGAGGGCACCAGTGACAAGGAGGCTTTGGGAGCTCTTCAACTGGTGCTTAAAGGTGAAATAGCGCTCCATGGGGAAAGTAAAGGAATTCAGAATATAAGAAAAATGTTGGTATATCTTGACAGGCAGAACCACAGAATGAGTTGGACAACAGCTATGTTGTCAAATCTTTGCTTTGAGGAGAGTCTGCCATTTTTGAGCAGACAATTAAGTGTGAAGATTATAAAGTTTCTACTATATCTGTGTATATGTTTAAGCAGAGCGAATATTTATTAACCTCTGCTCTTAGCTCTGTACAATACCACCAGAAAGAAATTTTACATGCAAGTCTTGCTATAACATATATGAGTAGTTAAAAATCCATAGAGATTTATTTTAAAAATACTCTAAAAGCATTTTAAAAATCACAGAGCTCTTAAGTTCCCTGGCTTCACAGTGAACAGTAGGATGGACTGTTTTATAATTAGAATAGGACAACCTGAACTAGCAGGTAAGAAACATGTCTTTGTCCAAACAGGCTAATTCAGAAAATTGGAACTCTTATAGCATTACTCAACATCAGCACAAGAATAGATAGTGTGGGTAAAAATAGATTGTGCTAAAAAGTGATTCTCTCATACCATTATGCACCAATCCTTTACAAAAGAGGCCTGCAGTGAAAAGCAAAAGCACAGAGAAATATTTAGTTTTTAAAAGTTTTTCTTTCATATCACTTTCAAATAACTCCACTTTCTGATCAACTTTTCTTCATATGTCTGTAAAAGATTGGTTGTCTATTTTAGAGGGAAAGCTGCTTGGCAGGGAGTTTCTTTTCCTATGTTTTGTTTATGCTTAAATAACAAGCAGGTCAAATGAAGATCCTATGATATCCTATGTATCACCATAGCATGAGCACACCTATACAGACAGCTTACCCAGGGGCTCCCTGCCCCTGCCAGTTGCCCAGGCATGGAGGGCACCAGCCACTCCCCAGCCCATCACCTGCCTTTGCTACTAGTCAGTCCACTCAGCCCGGGGGATGAGTTATGGGGCGGCCTATTGCTGAGCCTCACCTAGATGTTCCCCAGATCAAGGACTGGTACTGCCTTGTCCCACTCTGTATTAGGGTTGCCAACTCTGACTGAAGCTATTGCGGGAGAGTCCCCCCCCCCCCAACATGACATAACATCATGCTCTTAAAATTACCTCTTAAAGTCTCCTGGGTCCCTTTCAAGAGCCGGTTCCGGGGAACTCCAGGCCAAACCTAGAGGGTTGGTAACCCTGCGCAGGACTGGCCTGGAGCCTCCAGAAATTCAAGATGAATTAAAGATTAGGTCATGTGATGAAACCTCCAGGAATACATCAGTCAAAGTTGGCCACCCCGGGGGGAAGCGAGGGCGATGCCGCCTGCCCGGCTGAGCCGCCCCTGGCGCGGTCCCGCGCACCCTGCGGGGAGGGGGCGTCGCTCTCCGGCACCGGCTCCCACGCCGCAGCCTGGCCCTGCCCCGACCGACCCGGCAACCGCCGCAGGCAGCGCGGATCGCCCCGCGGGGCAGGGACCCCGGCGCAGGCAGGTGTCCCCTGAGCGGGGTCCCGCCCGGGCCGGAGCTGTGGCTCCAGCAGGCGCCCGGCCTCGCGTCTGGGGGAGCTGGCCCGGGGGCGGGTCTCTCACCTCCGTGCTGCGGCTCGCTCTGAGGGACAGCGCGTAACCGCCGCTCGCCTCCCGCCAGTTCCCGGGGCAACGTTTGTGTTTCACCGTCGCCATGCAACCGGCTCGAGCTACCGCCCGCGCGGCGCATGCGCTGGGCAAAGGCGGGACCTGCTCAAAGGATGAGGACCGACTAGCCTTGGCGCATGCGCTTATAGGTGCCAGCTATTCAAAACCGCTTGCTGGCCACAGCTTGTTACCGAGCCGCTGCTCGCTCACAGCACATGCGCAGGAGCAAGGAGCCTGGGGCGGCGCGTGGCTGCTGTTGCGCCTTGCCGGAGGTCGGAGAACAGCTGCTCGTCACACTTACCAACCTGCTACTCAGGGGCAGGGAGACCATTGGGAAGCCCCCCCCCCCAAACACCTCCTCACCCAGGGTGACCAGACGTCCCGACAAAACCAGGACTATCCCCATATGTAGCCGTTCCTGCCATGTCCTGACTGAAGTGTGGTCAGGACGCCATTTATCCCGATATTTGGTGCAGGACGGGACTGGTCAGCCTAGCGGGCAGGCTCCCAGCCTGGCTCTGCACAGCTCCCAGGAAGTGTCTGGTAGGACCCTGCAGCCGCTAAGTGGGGGGACATCTCCGCAGCTGCCATTGGCCAGGAACTCAGCCAAAGGGAGCTGTGGGGGCGGGCCAGCATGTGCAAGTAGCACACAGAGCCCCCTGGCTGCCCCTGGTCCTAGGAGCCAGAGGGGTCCTGCTGGCCACTTCCTGGGAGCCGCCCTAGGTAGGTGCTGCCCGGACCCTGCCCCTACACCCAGCAGGTCCCTCTGGCTCCTAGGGTCAGGGGGCACTGTGCGCTGCTTGCGCTCACAGGCCCCACTGCTGCAGCTCCCATTGGTCCTGCTTTGAGCAGGGGGTTGCACTAGATGACTTCCTGAGGTCTCTTCCAACCCTAATCTATGATCTGTCCTGCTGGGAGTAAGAAACCCATTCACCTTTCCCGGAGAAGGAGATCACAGCCTGTGGAATTTCAGAGCCCAGGCATAGAACTCTATTCCCTTCCCCTTTATGATTCACCCCATTCTGATTCACTCCTCTTCTTGCAGCTCGCTTGTTCCTGGTGGAGCTGCTTGTGTTCCTGTTCAGGAGGCTGAACAAGGACGATGAAGAGGAGACCTGTGCCAGTCTCTTCATTCTGGACCGGACAGTCTGATCCAACAGTAAGTGACCCACAGCGAGGCCTCGTCTTTTGATGTGTTATGGCCTCTTGTGCAATTAGCAGCGCTTAGCACTGGGCCTCATTGGGGTCATTTGTACCTGTCTGCAGTAGATAATCCAAGTCCTGCAGCCCCTCGGCCGATGCTGCGGCAATGAGAGAGGACAATCACTGCTGGAACTGCAAGTGTGGGCAGATGCAGCTGGTTACTCATGGGGGTAACCTGCCGGCAGGGTCATGTAGGGACATTGAGGTGTTGCTCTAAAGTTCCTGAGAAATCAGGTCCCTGCACACCCCGGTTTAACATCAGCCCTGCCGAGCCGTGTGTCTGTGTCTCTTACAGTTTCCGAAATGACACATCACACGGAGAAGCTGTTCATAGCCCTGGGGCCAATCCTGCAGAGCACAAGCATATGGGTGAGTCTGGAAGCATGGCCAATGCGGCCAAAGCTAGTGAATGTCTGCCTGCCAGTGCAGAGCCTGCCGGGACCCTGTGCATCGAAACACGTGCCCCACCAGTGCTCCATAGTGTAGGGCAGAAGGTGGGGGAAAGAATCCCAGCAGGGCTCCGGATGCATTCCTATCTCTGGGCTGCCTAGCAGCATTTCACCAAACCCTCCGCTGAGAAAGGATCCCAGCCTGGACTGGGAGGGGCCAAGGTCCCACCACACTGTGTGCAAATCCTTTCTGTTTCTGTCTGGGTCTGGCAGGTCAGAGAAGCCCTGGCTTATTTTATACGGACAATGGGGGCGCATGGGCTCTTGGAGAACTCTGCATCGAGACCCTTCATTGACTTCTTGGTGCGCCAGTGCACCCTACAGGAGACTAAGCCATGGTGGAGCTGGTTTTCCCCAGGCAGAGGGATGGAGCCTAGAACTGGCTCCACACAGACCCTGGGCTGGTTATGGCACAGTCACAGCCAGGGTTGCGCCTTTTCCCGTCAAGCTCCATTTTCACCCCCTGCCATGCCCACTGGAGTTACCGTGCCACGGAGGTCTCCACCGAATCTAAATCTCCCTGGTGTCTCCCTTATTTCTCACCATCAGGAGGAAGCAGACGGGAGGCGCACCATGGAGCTCGAGGTCCGCCAGCTCTGCTCCAGCACCCTGCAGTCCCTGGCTGACTCCCCCAGAATGGCCAATGTAAGTGACCCTGCCCCTCTCCATTGAACGCAGGCCTCTCTGGGTCTGAGCTTTTCGATGAGACAGGCCCCAACCAGACTTATTTCTCTGAGCCTCCCCGCTCCAGAACATCCTGGGGTTGGGTAAAATGGAGCCCGGATCCGAGCCAGACCTGGTTCTTTGGAACAGGGAACACTCCCCGGCTGAGTGCCCCTGCGTGCCAGGGTTTGGGGTCACGGGGGCTCTTCCGCTCTAGCATCCCCTGGGGTCAGTCATGCTGGTTCTGCAGCTTCCATAGCTCAGTCCCTTTTCATTGGTCCCTCTGGTAACTTTTTCCTGGCTGTTCCGGGGTGGGGTCTATCCAGCCCATCACATTCTTGTTTTGCAAAAGCCAACCCTAGCCCAGGAGTTCCTGCCTCTCACCCACATTACCCTGGTGCCTAAGGGAGAGTCCCCTGAGCTGGGAGACACTACATCCAAATCTCATCTCTGCTGACTAGTGCTTATGTTTCCACACACTGCACAGACCTGATTACTGACCCAGGCCTCAGAACGCAAGCCTGAGCAGTCACGTATTAGCCAGCCCCCTCCCCACACTGAACAAAGTAACAGCGACGTTGCGCAAGGTCACTTCAGGCAGAGCTGAGACTAGAAGCCACATTTCTAATAAGGCAGACCCAAGTATTGTGCGCTTAGCTACGCTGTCTTTCCGATTGAGCATGCCAAATAGACGTGCTTTAGTTACTACAGGTGGGGATAGACCCCCGGGGGTTCCTGATCTCCACTCTTCTATACTGTCTTGCAAAAAGTTGTGTAACCCTCTGGCATAGTGTGTGTTAAGTCCCCCTCTTGTCCACAAAGCAGACAGCAATTGCGTCTGTGGTTCAAGTGGCGCAGGTCTGTGTGGGGATGTGAAGGTCAGAGCTCAAACCTCCCTGAGCACCTGTTATGGTTTCACTCGATAGTATTGGTTTTCCTAGTCTCCTCTTTATTGATCAAGCTGGTGTATTGTGCTCACGCCGTGAGAACACAGCCTTTCCAAGCGGGACTGGAGTTAGGAAATACTGTGCTGTCAACGATGATGCTACACTCAACAAAAGGCGGGGGGTCAGTCATGTGTCATTTGATTTGGTGCTGGAGGCAGACACTGACAGGTGTGAAGGGGGAGGGGTTGGGGATTGCTGCATGGTTCAGGCTGGGTAGAGAGGTCTGGCTGGCCGTGGCGAGGCCACGGGTCCTGTCTAGTGTAGGAAAGAGAGAGCTGGTGCAGGGAGAGGATATTTCCGTACTGAGATGGCTTTTCTCTGCTCTGCAGGTTTTCTGGCCTGGGCTGCTGCTTCAGTTGAGCCCAGCAGCCCATGGGCCAGCCCTGCCTCTCCTCCTGCAGCCGTCGGTTAGGGTGGTAAAGAGGATGCAGGAGGAAGGCAGGCTGCCCTTGGCCAGGAGGTGCGGCAAGGAGAACAGAGGTGAGTCCCAGTATTTTATCCACCTGCTCTTAGTCCTTCTGTAGCGAGAGGCGTCTGCCCCCAGGTGGGGGTGGGGATGGGGATCAGCTCTTGGCTCTGGTGTTCCGGCTCACTGCAAGGACACAGCCAGCCGTCAAGGGCACAGGTAGAGCTCAGAGACGAATGCAGAAGATCCCTCCAGAGCCTGATGGGATGTCCCCCATTTCTGTTCACAGGGTGTCGGTCAAGCCCCAGGGCCACTCTACCCAAGGAGCTGCTGGCTCGGCTGCTGGTGCGTAACCCGCAGCCAGGAGGTTTCCTTATGCTCAGTGGGAAGGGGCCGCTCCTGGAGCTGGCATGCAATGCGTGGTGGCTCTTCTCCCCGCAGCCCCCAGAGGAGCTGGCTCGTCACATTCCTCACGTTCATTGCACATCGACCCAGCGCCTCCCAGCATTTAACAGAACCAGCGAGCTCTCTGAGCCAGCCACCTTCCTGGCTCCCCTGATCCTGGGCCGGACCAGGTCCCCCAGCACAAGTTAGTGCAGCCCTCAGACGGCTCCAATATAAGCCCCCTGGAATGAGCCCGTAGGGACTGTTGTGCAGGCCCCCTCCTGCCCCCTGGCCTCCAGCATCCTCCCTTACCAAGGGGCAGCTGGGGATTCCCTTTATGGCCCAGCTGCCTCTTTCGGGCTGCTTCAAGCTCCCCTGGTGCTGCTCTGACCTAGGCCAAGGATCTGACCCAGCAGCTGCCTGACGGCCTCTGGATAATCCTGTCTCCTTTCATCCGAGCTAGAGCCAGCCCAGGAGTGAGAGGATGGAAGAGCCAATAGCTGGTCCATGGAGTCTCCCTGATCAACTCAAATATCCATCTCAATCCTGTCCTGGTTGTCAGCTCCACCTCCCTGCTGTCTCCTTCCCTCCATCACTGAGCTCTCCCCTTACACCTGTAGGGAGCTCCCTTCTCACACTGCCTTGCAAGGGAGGGGTACAGCCACCTCTGCCTCTTTGTCTGCCAGGTGCTCGGTGCATCTTCGTATATGACGGTGCAGGTCAGGAGGGCAGCCATGTTCCTCCTCTTCCAGCTGATGGGCATGTTCCAGGCCGGGTGGGGCCGATTCTGGGATAACTACATGACGGACATGCTCCTCTACGTGGAAGGTGAGGAGGGAGTGTCTCCCCTTGCAGGAGCGAAGGGAGGGGACACTGTGGTGCTGGGCTCAGATTGGGAGAGGCCAGGGCCTCCCTCTGAATCCAGGATAATATGATGCTGTGACTTTGGAATCAGAGAGGATCACATCAGGATCATATCCCTTGGTTCATCTAGCCCAGCCCCCCATGCCCAGACAGGAAGGATCCTCTCCAGGACCGTATCTAACCATCATCTGACACCTCACACCCTGGGGAAGGATCTTGGCAAGCAGAACGCCTGGGTATTTCACGTCAAGGGGTCTGGGTCTGAGGAGCATTGTTGTCCATCAGCGATTTGCAAAGAGCCATGGGTCCCCTCGGGGCCTGTGAGTCGGCAGCTCCTCCCCACACCCTGCCAAACAAGAGCCAGGTTGTAGGCTGCTCCCCAGTAGAAGGGTCTAAACACAAAGGAAACTGACCTGCCCATCTCTTCCAGATCACAAGACCTGCTTCTGCCAGAGGGAGTGGGAGCAGCAGCTGCTGCAGGTAAGGGTCAGAGAAATGGAGGGCTGGAAAGGAACTCAAGAGGTCATCTAGTCCAGCCCCCCCCCTCCCCCCGCTGAGGCAGGCTTAAGAGGCCCCTCAGCAGCACTGCATTGTGGGACAGAGAAGGTGGCTGAGCCCAGCAGATACAATTAGAGAAGCACCAGGAGCAGCTCATAAGGATTCACAAGAGAGACGTGGGGGGGTGACAGTGCACGCTCCCTCTTCCTCTTCCCTCCCAGCTGTGGTGGGTTCCTGGCTGGAGCTATTGAGAGGACCAGTTTCTTGGCCCCTCTCGGTTCTAACTGGCTCTTCTTTCCCTGGCAGTTCCTGGAAGACCTTCTCTTCTTCATCTTGGACCATACCTGGCTGGGCTGCTTCATCGCTAGTATCAGGCGCCAGCTGGCCCACAGTGATAAGTGGCCCGATGACAAGGTCAGTGTCCTAGAAGGAATTGGGGGTCAGTGCCTAGTTCAGAACAGCAGTCGCTGCCCAGGGGCAGCTTGGGGCCAGTGAAGCAGACAACTCTACCCAGTGGGCTCTGTGCATGCCAGGCCGTGCCCAATGCATCCAGCATGATGGTGTCTCTTTTGCAGAGCTTTCTCTACAAGTGCTGGGGCACCGGGCTGATGTTTTTTCCAGCAGAGAGCATCAAGCCCCAGCTATGGCTTCTGGTGGAGATGGTCGATTTGCGAGAAGAAGAGGAAAGAGAGGTGAGGTCTTTGCTCCTCCACTGTCAAGAGATCCCTCATTCCTTGTCAATCCCCTGATGCTACATGTCTATGTTCTGCCTTGGACAAGGTCCAGTGGATTGAAAAGATCTTCCTTATACCCATGCCCATGGCGATGACTTTGAGATCCCATCCTGGCCCCTTGGCTTGTTGCTCAGCATTCCCAACCTCCATCTTTCTGTCTCTCAGAGATTCGCCCGAGCGCCTGGGCTGTGTGCCAGGCAACACCTAGGCGAGATTTTCGCCATCCTGGAGCACTGGGAGGAGTTAGTCAGCAGGGTGCAGCTCCAGCCTTCTGCTGGTGGCTCTCTGGAAGTACGGTCCCATCTAGCATCTCTGCTCTTTCATCCATCCCTTCACCAGCCTTTGCAAGTAAAGGGACCTGCCAGGGAGGACCCTGCTTCCCAGAAGCCTGTTCAGCGAAGAGCTGAATTTCCAAGCAGTGGCTCAGCCTCCGTGGAGGGAGCCCTTTCCTTACTCCTCCATGGAGCTGCAATCACAGCACAATGGGGTGGATCCAGGGGGGGAAGGTGGGTCCTGTTGTTTAAGCTTTCCAGGGTATCTCCTAGGGAGCTCAGACATGCTCCCCGCAGCCCCATAAACAAGGCTCAGAGAGGGCCCAAAAGACACTGCCATGCCATCAGCTCCAGCTGACACATTTCTCAGCAGAACAGACCCTTGGTCTTCCCCTGAACTGTGCTACTGCCAGCCCTGGTGAGTCTGCCAGGAAGGTCTGTGAATGTCTGACATTCCCCCCTGCACCACCACCACCTTCCCAGTAACTCTCTGGGCCTGTGCAATCCACTGTAGTCCCAGTGACATCTCTGGAGCTAGGCTGAATTAAAGCAGCTGCTAGTGCGTCCCCTTCGGCTGCCGGGTCACCTCAACCACCCAATCCTGGGGAGCTGGGAAGGGCCTCGGAGTCCAGGCATTTCAGCTCAGCAGAGTAGCCTTTGGTTGCTAAGCCGGCTGGGTGAAAAATCCTCCCCTGGCCCCATTTGTGAGTTAGGAGCAGCTGGAGTCCATCCCTTCTCCTCACTCTTTCCTTTGCAATTCTCAGGAGCCAGCTTCCATTGAGCAGCTGAGAAGCCTCCTGCTCCTCACCTATGGGCACGTGGTCCACTCAGGCCCCACGGATCTCATCCTAGACAGCATAGACTGCAAGATCCTGTCTCCCATGTGGCAACACTATTTTCTGAGCCCACACATAAGTCAGAGCCCTCCCCTGACCGCCCACGCAGCACCTACCTGGGCTGTGCACAGCAGCACAGAGCTATGCCTTTGCATAAACTCAGCTCAGAGGACTGGCCCTTTGCCCCAGGAGGGACAGGAGACATGGGAACAGCACCATTCTCTGTGACTCCCCATCTTGATTAGCTTCTTCTCTGATTCCAGGCCCATGGAAGCTAATGGAAGGACTCCCATCTGGGCCTTGTTAGAGTGTAACTGAGCATCACTTGGTGTGTCCCAGAGACGACTGTACCCTGTTTAGTATCAGGGGGTAGCCGTGTTAGTCTGTATCTACAAAAACAACAAGGAGTCTGGTGGCACCTTAAAGACTAACAGATTTATTTGGGCATAAGCTTTCGTGGGTAAAAAACTCACTTCTTCAGATGCATAGAGTGAAAGTTACAGATGCAGGCATTATATACTGACACATGGAGAGCAGGGAGTTACTTCACAAGTGGAGAACCAGTGTTGACAGGGCCAATTCAATCAGGGTGGATGTAGTCCACTCCCAATAATAGATGAGGAGGTGTCAATTCCAGGAGAGGAAAAGCTGCTTCTGTAATGAGCCAGCCACTCCCAGTCCCTACTCAAACCCAGATTAATGGTGTTAAATTTGCAAATGAATTTTAGTTCTGCTGTTTCTCTTTGAAGTCTGTTTCTGAAGTTTTTTTGTTCAATGATAGTGACTTTTAAATCTGTAATAGAATGTCCAGGGAGATTGAAGTGTTCACTTACTGGCTTATGTATGTTACCATTCCTGATGTCCGATTTGTGTCCATTTATTCTTTTGCGGAGGGACTGTCCGGTTTGGCCAATGTACGTGGCAGAGGGGCATTGCTGGCACATGATGGCATATATAACATTAGTGGATGTGCAGGTGAATGAGCCCTTGATGGTGTGGCATACTAGATATCCCATTACAATCGCCAGGCAAAAGTGCGACAGTTCCAACCAGGGGATTGGGTTATGGTGTTGGTACCCACGGCAGAAAGCAAGCTTCTGACCCAATGGCAGGGGCCCTATGAGGTGGTTGAACCCATGGGGGAAGTAACCTACAAGGTGCGGCAGCCAGGACGCAGAAAACAAGAACAGATTTATCACGTTAACCTTCTGAAACCCTGGCATGCACAAGAGGCATGCACAATGGTCCAAAAAGACCTAACCCAGGAAAACAAGCCTTCCAAACAGGTGAGAGTGTCTCCCTATTTAACACGTGACCAGAAGAATGAGGTGTCTGAGATGATCTTCCGGAACCAAGATGTGTTCGACAAAACCGGGTCGAACAACCGAGACATATCACCACATCGTCACGAACCCTGGGGCCAGAGTAACAATGAGTAGAGAGCGGGTCCGGGTTCCCCCCAAACCTCCCAATTGACCTGGACTGTGGGTTCTTCCAGAGGGGAAGGTCTCTGGGCTGTTCCCCAACCCAGATGGTGAATCTCTGAGGCAAGAATATCTGCCAATAAGCGCAGGACCCACCAAGATAGAGGAGGAACTTTGTCACACATGTTAGAACTTCCCAGCGATGTGTAGAAACTGAGAAATACACATACACACGTTGAACTAAATCAAAGAAGGCGGTTGCCTCCAAGCAACACTTTGCAGCATCATTAACAACCAAATTCAATGAATGTGCACTGCAAGGAATGAAAAAGGCTCATGGATTAATATCCAAAATTCTTCGCTGGACACCATTTTCTTTCCCTTTCATATTGCTCCCATTGTCATAGCCTTGACTACGCAAGTTTTCTATAGGCAGTGACATCTCTTCTAACTGGTGAAGAATAGTTTCTGTCATACCAGCTCCAGTTGTCTCCGTAAGCAACACAAATCCCAAGAAGTGTTCGTTTATGCATACTGATTCAGTCTCATTCTCGGTCTCTGAAGTAGGCCTATCCACAAACCGAATGATCATGGCCGTTTGTTCAATGTGGCCTGCATCTTGTGTACAATCTAGAATGATCGAAAAGTATTTTGCAGCACGAGCAGATGCTAGGATTTTTTGTTTGATGGAATTGGATAGAAGCTGAATAAGCTCATTCTCTGTCCTTCCCTAGGTAATGTACATGCATCTCCTGGTCCTTAATCCTGAGAATATGCTCATCCATAAGTGGGTCAAACAAAGCTAGATATTTGACAAATTTGAGGAAGTTCCCATTACCAGAAGTGTGCAGTTTTTCATGTGTTCCTCGAAAGGCCAGGTTTTGCACACCAAGAACTCTGACCAAAGCAATCAGACGTTTTAGTATTTGCTGCCAATACTTTTCTTCTTGCTTAATCAAGTGCAAATGTTCTTCATCAATTGTTCTCTTGTATTTCAATTGCAGTTCAAGTTCCTTCCATGTTTGAACATTCGTCAAATGTTCACTGCTTTTCTCGTGCCGTGAAAGAATTGCAGACATGTTTTTCCAATCCCTTGAGCCTTTTTCAGAAAGAGATGATATGCCAATAGTACTACTGCCAAACAACTTGCAGCAGAAGCAAAAGACAGAATCACTTGATGTGGAATACTGCAGCCACTGACGGTGCATTTCTTCTCCATTAACAAGTCTACGTTTGTAATGAATTGCTGAGAATTTTCTTTGCTTACTATCTTTGGGAAAATCCAACTGCTGAACTTGTTCAGGCCCATGTTCCACCAGAATTTGTCAGACTTGATCATCGCATTTGGCCCAAGTAGCAGGATCACTAAAGCTCAAATTCAAACGAGTGACATTTTCACTTTCACGGTCTTCCAAGTTTTGATCCTCGCGTGTCTCATTTGATTCGTCTTCAATATTCAGATTATGTTCTTCAAACTCTTCTTCAACTTGTGAAACTTCCATCCCCACCTCCATCTCTGCTTGATCCTTTGGCATTGAACTACCTTCATCTCTGGCCAGTGGATGGAGATATTTCAGAAACGAACCTTCTTGCTTTCTTTCTTCTTTTTGCTTATCAGCCTTCCGCTTACGAAATTGTGCCCCAGACAATTTTTTTTATCTGCCATGAGGCTGCATCAACTGAAAACGGAAAAAAATGAAATTTTATTCCTATCAGTTCTTTTTCTTGTTCACTATTAAAAGTAAAGGATAGAGAATACATGTCACTTACTATTCACTATTTGAATTTCATCAACTGTTTGATGTAAATATTGATTAAGAGATCAAGATGACTTTCCCTTAAAATTAAGCAATGTTGATTGTAATCAGAAACACACCCTTTTTAGTCATGTATACTTCATTCCTTCATATCAAAATCTGACTGGGAGTGCTGCGGAACCCATTCTGTCCAACCAGCCATGCACCTCCAAATGATTAAAAACATCAAATGGTACAAACTCAATTAGAATGAAAAGTTCAATTTTCTAACTAAATAGGTCACACACTCTCAAATGGTTGCCAAGTGCTCTCTGTGGTGGTATGCTCATCTGCTCTAAATGCCTACTAACTTCCTGTGAGAATAATCTTTGACTTTGATCCAATGAAAGCAGGATGGAAAAGCCCCCCCCTGAAGACCTAAGACATGATGGCTGGATGACATAAACAGACACCTGTCCCTCACAGGCACTACCTCATAACATGCCAATTTTGCTCAGGACAGAACATCATAGAGGAATATTATGCGTTCAGTGGTCTCTACACTGGCCAAGCAACAGCATGACAACTAACCTAACCAGTCCATCCAACTTTTTTGACTGCTTCTTGGGCACTGGTGAGGGGTAACGATGCCAGACTGAGTCCGGTGACAGGGGTGCTCTACAAGTCTACAAACCGAGGCAAGGTGCTGGGCCTCGAGTCCTGCTGAGACTGCAGTCCTGCGCCAAGTAGAGCGCAGCCTCCATGAGGAGAGAACTCAAACAAATATCACGCTCCTTCTGCGTGATTCCCCCAAGCACTTCTTCAGGCAGCTGCTATGGGGGTCACTCACAGGCTGCTATGGGGGTCACAAGCAGCAGGGCTTAAAACTCAGACAGGGCCACCCAGAGGATCCAGGGGGCCTGGGGCAAAGCAATTTCGGGGGGCCCTTCCATAAAAAAAAGTTGCAATACTATAGCAACATGTATTTGGAAATGTAAAAAATAACTAGTGAAATACATTCAAAAATTAATTTGTAATAATTTGAAAATACACTAAATACATTATTTAAAAACATTAAAAGCTGTAATGGTATGTATACATTTGCAATTACATAATGGGCTGTTGCTGGGTGATGGTGATGGTTGGTACCAATGGGCTGTCGCTGCCTGGGGGTGGTGCTGCTGTTGCCCAGGGCTGGGTGGGGAGCTGGGCTCTGGGTTGGGGGGTGCCCGGCTCACAGGGGCTAGGCTCAGGGATGTGGGGAGATGGGGTCAGGGGGATGTCTGGCTCAGAAGGGCTGGTCTCGGAGCTGGTGGTCAGGGCTGTGGCGGGGATGGGGTCGGGGGGGTTCAGGCTCAGAGGGGCTGGGCTCGGAGCTGGGAGTCAGGGCTGTGTGTGGGATGGGGTTGGGGGGTGCCCGGCCCCAGCCCCTTACCCCCTCTCCCAGGAGCCTCTGACATACTCGTGGGGGCCCCTGCGGGGCCCGGGGCAAATTGACCCACTTCCCCCCCCCCGGGCAGCCCTGAACTCAGATACTGGGCATGACAGAGGCTGGAGCAGGGAGAGGGGGGCACTGGTGCAGCTCAGCTCTGCAGACTGCCGTCCTCTCCAGCCGCCCACGCACAAGGGGAGCAGGAGCAGGGACCAGCCAAGGACCAAGGGGGCAGGAGCACAGGCAGCTGAGGCCGAGCTGTGTGGGGAAGTGCTTACCTTGCCCAACGCAGGGGCGTCGGGGTCCTCTTTCTTCCTCCACTCCACCAGACTGCTGCCTGAGGCTCTTTTTTCCCCCATGCCCCCCGATGGGGCTGACCGTGGAGGCTGAGCCAGGAGGCAGCCGCCCCTTTCCTCCAGAAGCCCTGCTGAGTCGCGCCCATCGCCGTCGCTGGGCTCGTGCCACATGCCGTAAGCAGAGCTGCGGAGCTCTGCCCAGTCGCCGGCGCCCCCGCCGGCAATGAGAAGAATCGCATGGGATGGAGCGGCTGCTGCACTGGGAGGGAGAGTGAGTCTGAGCCGCTGGCAGGCAGCCCAGGGGTTCCCCTGGGTCCGGCGCGCAGACCCAGGGGAACCCCTGGGCTGCCTGCCGGCGGCTCAGACTCCCTCTCCCTCCCAGCACAGCGGCCGCTGGAACACTTTAAAAAAAAATTGGGGGCACCGCTTTTTGGTGCCCCCAAATCTAGGCGCCCTAGGCAACCGCCTAGTTGGCCTAAATGATAGCACCTGCCCTGGCTGGCAGCAATCCTTGGGAGAGATGGTTAGTGCTGGGTCTGCAACATGACTTCCTGGCATATGCCAGGCTGGGTTTTGCAGTCAGCACCAAATGAGGCTCGGAGCAACCCCCAGCCTCACCCTTGGCTGGGGCTGCTCAGAGTCCCTGCCGGCGGCACCGCGGCTGGTGAGGGAGCGGGGGAAAAGTCTCCTCCAGCAGCCTGGTCTCCCATCAGAAGTTGTTTCCCTCCCTCTTGTGGAGTCCACCCCCCGTCTGCTTGCCACTGCCCCCTGCCTGCCAGGAACGACTCACTTCTGACTCCCAGACCCTGCTGACCAGCCATGGCTCCTGCCTGGGCCAGGATGGGAACACCCCACGGGGCAGGGAGTTTCAAACTATGGCCTGGGAGAGGATACCCCAGAATCAGCCCCGAGGGCTTTCTCTCTGCTCCTACACTCTGCAGGTCACTCCAACTGGGTTCTGGCTCCCAGCCACCGTGCGATGTGGTTGCTGCCCCCTGCCTGTAGAACGCCTCCCTGATTTCCCCCCGCCCCTCCTCCCAGCACAGCAATACCCCTCAGCTGTGACTTACAGCATTGTGGGTGTTCCAAGCCTCCTGCCCTTCTCTGGCTTCAATTGTCCATCATGTATCCTAGGGGAGGCAGGCGGGCCTGGTTATTTAACAGCATGCAGGGCACCAGCTACCCCTTGTATTTCTGTCCTTCAAGGTGCTCCCCTCCCCCAGTCCCCAAGATTACTGGGATCAGCAGCTGCGGGATGGGTGTTGGGTTCTCAGGGCCTCGCTGCAGGGTCTATCCTCACAGCAATTGCTGCTCCATACTCGAGCCTAGCGAAGGGGAAGGAAACATCGTACAGAATCAGGTTTATATATTCTGTTGCACCGTCATTACAGGTCAGCTGTATAAAGCAACACACAAGGGCATAACTGCCTTTCATAAGTGAGGGTAGCTACTAAGTCTGGGGGTAGCTGCATGCTCATGACTGCATAGGGATGTTACCCAAGATCTCATGTTCACTCCCCAGACAGACTTGCACAGATCCACACCCACAGTAGACTCCTCTCATCACATTTCCTGACACCCTCCCTATTTACAACCAATGCAGTTAGCTGCTTTTTAAAGAGAAGTGCATGTTGCAAACTCATGTTTTGTTATCCATTTCCTTCTTTGCAAACAAAGATTCAGGTGGAGAGAAATTCAGGCGTAGCTTTTCCTGCAGGTCTAGCTACTTAGATGCTCTGCTCACACAGGCAGGCTGATCGTGGGGCTGGGGATGAGGGGCTCAGAGCTGGGGCAGAGGGTTGCGGTGTGTGTGGGGGGTGAGGGCTCTGGCTGGGGGTGTGGGCTCTGGGGTGGGGCCAGAAATGAGGGGCTCGGGCAGAGGGTTGCAGTGTGTGAGGGGGGTGAGGCTCAAGGCTGGGGTGCGGGCTCTGGGGTGGGGTCAGGGATGAGGGGCTCAGGGCTGGGGCAGAGGGTTGGGGGCTCCCCAGGGCTACAGTGGGGAGAGAGAGAACTCCCCCCAGCTCTCTCTCTCTCCCCACAGCAACACCTGGGCTGGGGGGGAGAGGCGCCTGTCCCCCAGCTGCGGCAGGTCTGGGTCTGGCCTGGGTCGGGGCAGCTGTCCACCGGCCGCAGCAGGTCGGGGCTTGGGGAGCGGCATCTCTCCCTGCTGCGGCGCTTAATAGGCTGCTGTGTAGCCGCACAGCTTAGAGGGAACTTAGGCTGTCACCCCACTGCAGTTCAGGAAGTCTGTTGTTGCAAATCCATCTAATACATGCTGCATGTTGTCAAGAATCACAGCCCTGCGTAGCAGGCGACGATTAATTGCCATGCACACTTTCATGACAATGGCCCCCACTGTAGATTTTCAAATTCCAAAATAATTGCCCACTGACCAGGAACAATCTGGCACCGTGAGCTTCCATGGTGCAATTGCCACTCACTTTCTCAACCATCAACACAGCTCTCATTCTGGTTCCATGCACTGGAAGGCTGGGGTAAGCTGGGCACACAGATCTAGGAATATGGCCTATTGGATCTGAAAGTTCTGCAGCCACTGCTCATCATCCCAGACCTATATTAACGTGATCCCACAGGTCAGTGCTTTGTTTCTTGGGCCAGAAGTGGTGTTCCACTGTTTGCAGCTGCTTCGCAACCACCACCACCACCAACCTTGAATTCATTTTCACTATGTCCTTCAGAAATCTGTCCTCAAAGAAACAATCATGCCTCCCAATGTTGCAGTTCTTCCTTTATCCCGTGTTTGCAGCATTCTTGAAAATAATGCAGTGCTCTGGGGCTCCATACTTCCGTCATAGATGGTAGACGATGAAAAGTGCCACATGGGCTTGTGGGATTTTTAAAAAAAGGTGCAAAAATTAGGGGACAGAGATGGCATTATGGGATGGAGAAAGTTGCATGACAGAACTTGACCCCTTGTTCTCAGTCACACCTGCATGACTCGTTTGGGCTTCACCATGAATTGCACAAATTTCCAAAAGACATTGTTCTAGATGGTGGTGAGTAGTACACAGATACCTATTGATGGTGCACCACACTCTGCATCAATACACACACACCTTGTGAGTACATGTAGCGCCAACACAAGCAGTCAAGTACGCACACACACGAGCGATGTACTGACTGCAGTGGCTTTATGCTGATGTAACTTGTGTTGACCAAAGTTTGTATTGTAGACATGACCCCAGAGAGTGCAGCTCTAGGATGAGTATTGATAGGCATTTATAAAGGATATAGTTATACTGGGTAAACTACTAAGCAAAAGCACACAACTGATGCAAAAATGATTAAGAGTTTAACAAGAGGAAAGGGCATGAGCAACTGGGAGGCGAACCACTGTAGTACTGGAAGTCAGACAAGGCCTCAGATTCTGAAAAGGGAAATTATACCAGTAGAAGGTAGGGTGAATTTAAATGGCTAGAGTTATACATTGGTAAAACTTCCCCTATGGACACTTACTCCAGTTGGAATGCCTTTTTCCAGTCGAGCTTGTTTCGCTTTAGAAGTTTAAACTAACTTTAGGGGTTTAAACTTTAGGGGTTTAAACTAACCCCTCCCAAAAATGAAACCAAACCATTCTTTAAACCAGAGTAAGGCCAGGTCTAGACTAGAAATTTCTGGGAATACTGGCAGTTATGGATGTGATTTAGGATATTTCTATACCAGCAAAAGCCCTAGAGTAGATATTAATACCAAAAACAAACTGTTGCAAGTAGCAGGGAAGTTTGCTGTCTGCCTTGTCCCTCTAATTTGAATAAATTCTTACAGCAGAGTTGCTCCGTGGGAACTGGGTATTTGTTTTTGCTAAGGTCTAGAAAGAGAGAATTTCGTTAATGCTGTTTGTACACCAGTTTGTGAACAGAAGTGGTCACAACATAAATAAAACTAGTGTCACTAAGGGCTGGTCTACACTACACAGGTTGACATAAACTGCCTTACGCCAACCTAATTATGTCAATGTTTGCACTACAGCCTTCTTCCCGCCTATGTAAGTGCCCTACTACACAGACATAACTCCACCTCCACAAGACACTGCCTCCCTTACATGGGCTGTTGGCTCTTGTCAATTTAACAGCAGGAGCCGGGCAGTCGGACCCTGTTCCTGGGGGGCCAGAAACTCCAGGTGGCTTCCCTCAGCTCCCAGCGGGGAATGGGGAGGAGAGAAGCCCAGGTGGCTTCCCTCAGCTCCCAGCGGGAAATTGGGGGCGGGGGAGAGAAGAGAGGAGAAGGGCAGCTGGGCTCCAGCTCTCAGCTCCCCACATTGCCCTTCTTAGGTCGGTGGAAGCGCTCTTGGTGAGGACGCGCACCAGCAACCCAACGAGGGTAGTGTAGACATGCACCACTGCAGTAATTACTTATATTAGGTCAACTTACATTTCTAGCATAGACATACCCTAAAATAAGGCTGTGATTAGCGCTGTTTGCTGTGCAAGGGTGTCTACAATTCCATCCTCGCAATCCCTTGGTGCACAGACCTGAAATATGTAATGCCACCAGTAGTGATGGCAAACACAAAAAGGGAGTTGATTGATTGAATGGGGCAATGGCTTCACCCCTTCCACGCCAGTCCTCAGACTCAAGCACTTATTGACCCGGGAAGTGCAAACTGCACTTTTTCAAAGAGCATAGCAGTGTCCACTGCACTATGTGCTACCCCAGCATTCCTTTTTTTTTTTTGCTTCAGACACAGATGCCACTGGTGCAGAGTCTCTCAGCTCCCTTAACAATGGTGAAGAATTAACTGCCATAATAAAGCCTTTATTGTTGAATCTCTATCACACAGGACAATAATCCAGAGTATTATTTAACTAAAGTATTAAACCTTAAAACAAAAGCTGCTTTATATTTTCTTCTCAACTCTGTCTCTCTTAGGAAAGACAGTGAAAGTTGTGTGGAACAAATGTGTAAAATATTCTCAGAATAAAAGAATATCTTGAGATAAAAAGACTTTTGGAAGTTTACAGCAGCAATATACATCAACAAACTTCACCTCCCTTAAATAGCTATAAAATAACGCAACTTATTTTCATTAAGAAAAGCAAACATAACTCATGTATTCTTATGTCTATCTTTAGTGCAAAATGTTTAACAAGCTTACCTAACTGACCCAAATGCAGGTTTGGTTTGTATTATGATTTTTAAAAACAAACAGTAATGAGAAACAAAGCACAAAGGCTTTTTCTTAATAAACTTTAATATTTCTTGAAGACCAGTTTATCTGGATAAAAAACACAAATTACAAGAGTGCACTACTGAAAATGCTACATGAAGAAGCACAGCAGTGCTGGCAATATGTGAGTGGTAAGACTGTTTGGAATTGTTTACCAAAGACTACGTCCAGGATCAGATCTTGGTGGAACTCAAAGCGTTACCAGTAAATTTCATCTTTTTGAAAAATATTTATCTTACAGAAAGTACACCACTATAAATATTCAAATGTAAAACATTTGCATGTCAAAAATATTTGGGATGTGAATACTCAATTTAACTTTAAATTAACATGAACAGTGAAAATGTTTTGGCCATTTTTCCATTACTTCATTTTACTGGACATTATCTAAGAATCACTCTGAAGTGCTCACACATTATAGTTCAAAATGACTAGAATAAGGTAATGTAAAATACCAATTGTTGGCCTCTTGGTAGCAATAGCCCAATCCTCCTACTGCTTAACACAGATGCATTTGGCATGTGTCCACCGTCAAGGACTCTAGGCTCCTAATACCAAGATATTAATTCGGTTTAAAAAAATCCTGGACCAATACAGCTCTCAAACTTCACTGTCAAATCAGAGGCAGAGATGCAGTATCTTATATATCCCACGTATTATATTTTATATACATATAATTAAGTATGCAATGCTCAGGGAGAATGCTAAGTAGTAATTTAAGCATGTTCCTTTAAGTTTTCTGATTACCACAATAAATCTCCATACATTTTTTTCCTCATGCAGTCCAGAAACGGATAACTGCATCTAAGCACATGATTTAACTCTACTTAAAGCTTTGTATTATTGTTCTGTATATTTCTTTAAAAGACATCTACGTAAAAAATCATTATCACCACTGAAAAAAATTCTATCTAAATATAAAAATATCAGAAATCGTTGAACTTGATTTTGGTGGCTCTTGTTTGGCTGTATCCTTGCAAAGAAATTAGTTCATTTTTCTTTAACTCTGTTTAATACTATGTGGATTTCTTTTACCACAGGTAACATTCTGTACATGTTCACTGAAAGTTTCTAGTGTTACTCCCATACAAATGACAAGGTAAAGATTTATTTTATTTTTATGTGATCTAATGTGAAGTTTATAGTATAATTTGCAGCTTTGGTTGTAAGAAAAAAACAGGTTTTCCAAGGTCTTCAGTGAAAGAGCATTTCACAGCATGTTTCTTACACTATGGTCCTGTGCAAGCACGTCAGCTAAGCTTCTCCTGAGTAAATATAACATCAGGGAAATTTACTGTAATCATTTAAAATGCAGAGCTGTAGAGATGTTAGGGAAATATTGGTTGAGAATTAGAACTGTAGTCTTCTTACATACCCCTCAATTGGCAGGTTTAAGTGCTCCCACCATTTAGCGCTACTGAATTTTGATTTAGTGCTTAGAATCATGAAATCCTGATTTCCAGTGCTAAAGAATTAATGTCGCTGAGCCCCTACAAGTACTATCTAAATAAGGAAATATTTTTCTTGACCTACCAGTAACTGTACAATATTACAAACCCAGACACATGAACAAAATAATCAGGCAATAGAAAATGTACAACAGCTTTGGTGTTATACAAAACAATAAAAAAGACTGACAGTAAGGTACATAGTTCATTGTGTTCTTACCACAGCCACTTACTTCACTGCTGACTGGAAGGGTGGTTATTTCCTTTTTATATTCCCAGTGGGGCCTTCCAGCCCAAGAAAATCATATTAATATTACTGTAATAAGACTGTCATGAACACCATAAAATATGCTCCAATTTTTATAAAAATGACTTGCCTCTTTGCACCATTGCTTTGTGGCACATTGTTTGTCAACAGAACAGCAGTCCAAAATAAAGTGACAACTAGATTTAATAAATTAATATACTTTTTTAAAGATGTACAATGCACATTCTTTTTAATCCAACGTTTTAGGTATCAGGATACTTCTATTTACACATTTACAGACCTCAGACAGCACTGATAACATCAGAATATGCAGGTAAAGGAGCAGAACCTTAACTGCTATCTGAATGCTACGAAGAGAAGCAAAAAATAAAAACACTGCTGAGAAGATCATTGGGAAGGATATCCAAAGATTGAAGAAAAGTCTGTGAAAAAGGACATTTAAAGGCAAAGAAAAGGTTGAGGTGTTTAATGTGACCATTCTATTCTTGTGAAGACTGAGGTGGCGGTGTTGATGTGCTTTGTTTACCAGATTTTCGCTCATAATTCACAAGTCGTTGCCCAACAAGGTACCTGGGATTTTAAAGACAAACAGTCATTATTCAACAAAATGGTAAAATGTCATGAATGCACTTTTCTCACCCCTCTACTGTCCAGTGTATTGAAAGCACTACTACTAACGTAACCTCCCCCTGTCATTCCAACCAAGTTTGTTACTCCACGCTTGAACCTCCTCACTGGCTTCCTTCCATCCTTTTACTTAAAATCAGGTTCTTAGTTTGCACCTTCTTGGCAGGGCAGGATTAAACACAGGCATTACTGGTCTGTGTCTAGGGACCTAAGTCCTGATTACCTCAGAATCTCAGCTTTTATTTTAAAGAAATATTTCTACCCTTTGTAGTTGGGTTACATTTTCAAATTCTTCTTCAAAACAGCCGCCTGAGGGCAGGTCTACACTTAAAACACTGCATCAGTAGGGATGCAGCTGCGCCGCTGTAGTGCTTCAGTGACAATGCTACACAGATGAGAAAGCTTCTACCATCAGCATAGTTAATCCACCTCCTTGAGAGGCGGTAGTTTGTTGACCCTGGCACAATGTGATTTCCTTCTACCACTGCCCCCTTGCCAAATCGCTCCTTACATTCTTCTTAATCCTGTCACATTACTGCTTTTTGCCTTTTGCACTCAGTTTCATGCCTTTTTTTAATGTTAATCCCCATGATCAGAAGCCCCCCTCTTTCTACTAATTCTTCCTGAGAACCCACTTCCTTCAGGAACCAATCTATCATTCTCTTCCTCAGTCTTTTCTCATGTTCCTTTTTCCAAACTGTCATCTTTTGTCATGTGCACTTATTTTACAACTTCACATAAACAGCATAAGCCACATTCCCTGTTGAAGTTCTGTGTTATATCAATGATTTAATTCAACAAGGTTAAGTTTAAAGAACTAACTTTGCACTATCTTACATGCATATGCTTTATTTGTAAATTACTTCAAAATCTGATTGTGTAAGTTCCCCTTTTCTACAAGTACATGATTTGTTGTAAAATAAGGTTACTTACAGAGAGGAAATGTGTACTGTTCTTCAGTCAAGTACAGAACAGTAGCTAAATTTTTAATAAAGCGGAGGAGTATCAAATTGAAAACCTTTTAGGGCAAAACAGTCTGCTTATTCACAGTACAAATGCAGCACAGGCTGTACTTTCCCAAGCTGTGCTACCACTGTGCCTCACCGCAGTGCTGCAAGGGCCACATCTAGTGGTGAGATGTTTGCTCACTCATTTCACTTATCCAGTCTTTGGCTTCTCTAGTGATGTCAATAAGAGAGCCATTCAGGTTTAGTTTTGTAAAGCACATACATCTACTAGGGAAACCCCCCCCCCCCCCCCCCCCCACACACACACTCTAAGTGCCCTTAAACTTCCAACTGCCACAAGCTGGAACTGAATGACAAAAGATGGATCACTTGGAATTGCCTTGTTCTGATCATTCCCTTTGAAGCACCTGGCACTGGCCATATCAGAAGACAGGATACTGATCTTGATGGACAGCTGGTCTGACCCAGAATGGCTGTTCTCATGAAACAAAATCATCTAGAGCGGTTACATTTTAGTGACTTTTCACTGCTACCAAATACCAGCGGAGGCCATATTTGAACTGGTAACCTGAAATCCATTGCAAGTTTCTTTAGCCATCCAGTCCCTTAGTAACAATATTTTATTGAGAAGGAATCTTGCACTTTTATTAGGAACTTACACACATTGAGATTTTTCAGCTAAATATTTAATTCCCCAGTGTTTCTCCAACGTCGCATTGAGAAAAATCATTACACAGCAAATATCATTTGTTCAAATATGTTAAAGAAAATATGCTTTCTAATTATATATGATTGGTGCCAAGAATGTGCATGAAGAATGTGCCCATTCCATCACGTGACACAGCAATGAAATGGTGCACGGCGTTACATCATTTCTGAATTCAAAAGAGGTCTGACCTCATTTGTCACAATTTAAGAAAAATGTCCAGCTACAGGGCAGGTGATGTGTACGTACTTGTCATTTTTAATATGTTCATAAAGGCGCTTGAACTGGCGGACCTGGAAGGACAGGATCCCCATCAAAACCACCACCATGAGTAGGAAAGGATAAATTCGGCGCTGTACTAAATTTTGCATTTCAGCAGTAACACCTGCAAAATATATATAGTTAGGTCCACATATATCCATTACATCTTGCAGTATCCAACAGCACTATTGAACAGAACATGCAGTTTTCTCCCCCTCTCTCCCAGTGAACTACCACAAGTAAGGCTAAATATTAGCATGAAATATGCATTTCTAAATACTATGTATCAAATGAATCATAATTGAGGAAAATAAACTAATTTGCCTACCCTTGTAAACAAGCATACCTTCAGTTCTATTGCTAGTAAGTATCTAGTTTTACCCCCACTCCTTCATTTAATTAAAATCATGAGTTTGTAAACAGTTTGTATGTGCTCATTTATGTTACACTTTTATTGGAGAATAGGCAAACAACATTTCCAGAATTTTAAAAGATCCAACATAACAACTGGGCACTTGGCCCTGAAGTTGTAAGCATCGTGAAAACCCAAGTTGCAAAACCAAACAGTGAGCAGGAGTCCTGCTTGCTTACTAACATATATATAGTTTCAGATATGATGAGATGTTCACCTACATTCATGTAAGAGGTGAATGACAAACTGGTACAATTACTGGACTCCTTATATCCATAACTGCCTCACATATAAAAGCTTATCAACAACAAACAAGTGGTAACCAAAACTGATGTTCCATCAAAACTTTGAATTCTTTATTATGTTTCTGCTGAAATTTGCACAATTTAGTTACTGGTCTAGAAAGCAGGTGGAAACAGTCCACATCTATGGAACTCAAATTTAAGCAGAACTCAAATTCAGAAACATTTTAACAACTTTAATGTAGTGATAACAATACAAAACAAAATACATTAGTTTCATCTACTTTAGTCTTCCCTTCGCACCCTCTCTAAGAATTAACTCCTTTTCCTCAGCTCAATAAGCTTTTAATATGTCCACCTACACTAAAAGGTGCCTGGCCTCTGTGATATTTGACAACTACGGGTATCAACTACCACCCCACAGTGGAAGCCATACATGGTATCATTAAACAATTATAATCTATACTCAATGGGAACCACATCCTGAAAGAAATCTTTCCTGAACCCCCACTTCTGCCCTTCAAACAACCCCCAACTTCTTCAAGCTCATCATCAGAAGCAAACTCTCCTCAGACCAGGACACCAACTCAAAGCAGCACCAGAGAACAACAGATGCAAAATCTGTAGACATATCTCCACTGCTACAATGATCAACATCCCCCATGACACACTTTTCAAAATCCATGGGTCCTACACATGCCTATCGCAACATGTGGTGTACTTATCCAGTGCACAAAATGTCCCAACAACAACTATGTGGGTGAAACCAGACAATCACTAGCTCTCTAATGAACTCACACAGAAAATGATAAAAGACGAAAACACCATATCATCTGTGGGTGACTGCTTTTCAGAAAGCAATCACTCTATATCTGACCTCTCAGTTGTCATCCTCAATGGAAACCTGCACAATATTTTCAAAAAAAATGAGCCTGGGAGCTTAAATTCCTAACTTTGCTAGACACTAAAATCATGGACCAAATAGATACACTGGATTAATGGTTTATTACAACAATATATATATATAATCCACTTAACCCCCCTTCCCCCAGCTCTCCTTCCCCCAAATTATTGGAGAGATGTTAACTGGCCACTTTACCTTGAAATGAAATGAGTGTTAATTACTTATGCTAAACAATCTATTCCACCTTGTATTTAACTGTGACACACTGTGTACGTTTCCTAGACCTGAAGAGCTCTGTGTAAGCTTGAAAGCTTTCTCTCTCACCTACAGAAGTTGGTTCAATAAAAGATATTATCTCACCCACTTAGTCTCTCTAATATCTCATTAAAACATATTTATATTCAATGTATCATAAAAATTAAACAAAATGCATGGTGACATCACTATTTAAGCATTTAAATTTGCTAGTTAACATTGATGCTATACTGTATATCTAAGGCTATGTCTACACTAGAGAACGATGCAGCTGTGCTGCTGTAAGATCTCTTGTGTAGCTGCTCTATCCCAATGGGAGTTCTCTCCCATCGACATAATTAATCCACATCCGACGAGCAGTGGTAGCTATGTCAGCGAGAGAAGCTCTCCCACCAATATAGTGTTGTGCACACTAGCGCTTATGCTGGCGTAACTTATGTCACTCAGGGGGGTGGAATATTCACACCCCTGAGCGACAAAATTTTGCCGACAGAAGTGGTAGTGTACACATAGCCCCTCTTCCGCACAATGGCCAGATAACAAAACAAATACCTATAATTTATACTTACCTAACAAAGGAACAACACCAGAAGCTATGATATAAGGTACACAAAGGGAAAGTAATAGAACAGAGATGACAGGTGTTGCCAGTTTACGAATTATAAAATGTAAATCGATATTACGAATGCCATTTGCATAAACCTAAGAAGAAAGACAAAACAATTAAAAAGAGTGAATCAGAAACAATCGCTACAGGTTTTGGTAAATAAAAGTGTTTCACATAATTCAAGTTTTTTTGTTAGTACTTCAATATTTTTCTTAAATGTACCTAGTTAAATAACTGTGGTGAAACCTTCACAGGTTACCACAGACTTAGGGCTTGTCTACACTTGAAATGCTAGAGCGACACAGCTGTAATCCACCTCCCCGAGAGGCAGTAACTAGGTCAATGGAAGAATTCTTCCATCAACCCAGCGCTATCTACACCAAGGGTTAGGTTGGCTTAACTACACTGTTCAGATGTCTGGATTTTTCACATGCCTGAGTGGTGTAGCTGGGTCAATCTAGCTTTTTAGTGTAGACCAGGCCTAAGAAATGCTGTTTTTCAGGACAGTTGGAGAAATGGCTAAGACTGTAGAAAAAATAGCAGTAACTGCAAAACTTATTTTTAGTACTGCTGGTGATGTTATGGAAATACAAAAATGTTTCAGTAACTGGTTTTTAATAAAGCAGGTGTTTAACAACTGTTAATTAAATTTTTTATTCCATGAATTTTGATCCATAATTATGAAAGTATTTAGCATACATACCTATGTAATTTTTCATTATACACTAAGTTTTTTTACATTCTTTAAAATATGTCCAGGTTTCTAATTTTAATAATACACAATCTCTCTTCTCTCTCACACTATCATTACTCCTCAATTCAGAGACATCTGCGTGTCTACAGATACACATACTACTGTAACACACAACCCATTCTGTTTCTCCCTCAGTGGTCCTTTTTCTAATAGGTTTTATTATACTCCAGTTAGTCCATAAATGTCAGCAATGTAAACTGCAAAAACAAGGAACTGTAGCATCTAGTCTATCTCCCATCCATTCTATCCTAACTTTCATCCTACTTAAATACCGAAAACTGTGTCTGACAAAGTGGGTCTTCACCCACGAAAGCTTATGCTCCAATATGTCTGTTAGTCTATAAGGTGCCACAGGACTCTTTGTCGCCTAAAACAGTAGTCACTATTAGATTTTTCCTCACCTTTAAATCTACAGTTATATCCTTGATGTATAAGTATAAAGTAATGTAGTGTAAACTTGTACCAAAATGCCATTCAGTAGGCATGTGTACATGCAAAACAAGTAACTTGCATGCAGTGGGTGTGAAAGGAAATATGGTGATAAGAATATTATGATAAAATCAGCCAACCCACCAAAAAATAAAGCTACCCCAAAATCTCCAAACTAAAAACAAAACATCATTGAACCAAGAGCCTGACTGAACAAGTGAGTGTTGGCAGCATGATCTGAAGCTCAAATATAGGCTCTTCTGAAAAGTCAAGGGAAGACAACAACACTTCAAACAAAACAGTCTGAGCATTGGCCTGCTAAACTCAGGGTTGTGAGTTCAATCCTTGAGGGCTCCATGTAGGGATTTGGGGCAAAAATCTGTCTGGGGATTGGTCCTGCTTTGAGCAGGGGGTTGGACTAGATGACCTCCTGAGGTCCCTTCCAACCCTGATATTCTATGATTCTATGAAATTCCAAAGTGGTTCCAACAAGTCTGTTTCATACTTTCTGTAACCTTATTGAGAATTGTTTTATCCAGTCTATATTAGCAGTTAAACTTCTTTTAAAATTAGCTGAAGTGGAACCAGGAAGAACTACTGTCAGCAACTAACTATTGCCCATGCATATGTAGGAAAGGACTAAGAAAGCAGTTTAGAAAAAGGAGAAGAGTTCCATCTTCCAGAGGTAAGTGATATATCTTCATTTTGAAGAGGTGCTCAGATACTAACATGATAAATACTATAGAAGTGTCTATACACTTTTCCTGGGGGCATTCTGCACCACTGTACAAGCACAGAATTAATGTTCCCCTCACATTTCCCTCCTCCCCCCCCCCCCCCCCCAGAATA
The DNA here is from genome assembly GCF_028017835.1 of Emys orbicularis. Lineage (NCBI taxonomy): Eukaryota > Metazoa > Chordata > Testudines > Emydidae > Emys > Emys orbicularis. The sequence goes on from NC_088684.1 coordinate 162,698,207, forward strand.
ATTGACTCTGATGGGGAGGTGAAGAGAAACTGCGAGAGGGGTCACAGTGCAATTACACCTTTTGCCCACCAGGAGCTGCTGTGGCACCAGAAGAGAGGGCAGCTGGCTCATGGAGTGCAGCAGCCAACCACGGAGAGGGAGGGGGCAGAGGCTGCCTTCCTCACAGCGCCCTGCCCATGTGGCCAAGTGAGAAGGCCCAGGACAGACAGAGCGGGGCACACAGGGTTGCTGGGAGAGGGGGTTATACAGACTGGGGTTCAGAAGGGCTAGTGGGAGAGACAGAGTACGGCAGGGGCATAGGAGCTAGTGGGTGATAACATTGAGCCAGGGGCTGAATGGGAAGTGGAGATGCAGGGACACATGGAGACAGAGCCGCATTGCCTGGCTGAGTGAGGTTCAGGGCCACATGGGATCGGGGGGAGTAGAGGTGCAGGGCCACACAGGGATGGGGCAGATGTGCTTGACTGAATGGGAGAGGTTAAGGGTCTGCCAGGGTCTGCATGGGGGAGGTTCCCCAACTCTCTAACAATTCCTTCCCCCCTAAAAAAAATCTGCTCCATACTTCTCCCACCCACACACAACAACCCTCCAAGTTCACTTCCAGGTTCCTTCCCAGCAATTACTTCCCTCTCCCTCAGCTCCTCCATTATCCCTGACTCCCCTTTTCACCCAAACCATTTTTACTTGGTGTGACCTACAGAGCAATGAAAACCAAGAAAAAATCCTGCCCTCAAACACTGTACCATCACCCTGCTAGTGATCCCAAAACAGAGAAGTGATGTAGCTGAGCCTGAAATAAGAATAAGAGAGACTTAAACAAAAGTACCCATGTCTCTAGAGTAAAATATTCTGACTGTCTGGCATTTACATAGGGCCCATATAGCATAAAGTGAAGCATTTACCTCACTTCACCAAATGAGACAATGTTTGGGACAATTACCAAAAACAATACCCTGTTTCAAATGAAAGCATGGTCATACAGAGATTTAGCAGAGACTATAGCTGTGGTATCTGGCACTACAAACTTCTTAAAACACCATTTTATTTTGAGAAGTGACTGTAAAAATGGCATTTTCTTGTACAACAGTTACTCTCTCTAAGCATATAGCTGCTTAACTTTACTAAAATAAATGTTTACTGCTTTGTATTCCTTGTTAACACTGAAAAGCCAGCAGCTATGGAAGAAAGTAAGATTCTATTCCACCATTAATAAAACAGATTATTTTATTTTAGATTATTTTTTTGGACATACAGGGTCTCTTTACTATGTGTTTCTACAGTATCCAATTCAATGAGGTCCCAAATCCTGATTATAACAGGAAGTCATTACTGCACAGAACTGCTGTAAAATTACTACTACTCATGATTTGTGAACCAGAAGTAATACAGGCTGACCCTCTGTTTCCAGGGTGAGTTGACAAGGTTGGCATTTAGAAAGACCATCTGTTTACTTATAAATTGAACAGATGTGATCTAGGATTATTAAAATAAACATAGACCCTCACAGGTATTATTTTTAAACAGATTATCACAGAATCATTAGGGTTGGAAGAGACCTCAGGATGTCATCTAGTCCAACCCCCTGCTCAAAGCAGGACCAATCCTAACTAAATCATCCCAGCCAGGGTTTTGTCAAGACGGGCCTTAAAAACCTCTAAGGATGGAGATTCCACCCCTTCCCCAGGTAACCCATTTCAGTGCTTCACCACCCTCCTAGTGAAATAGTTTTTCCTAACATCCAACCTAGACCTCCCCCACTGCAACTTGAGACCATTGCTCCTTGTTCTGTCATCTGCCACCACTGAGAACAGCCGAGCTCCATCCTCTCTGGAACCCCCTTCAGGCAGTTTAAGGCTGCTATCAAATCCCCCCTCACTCTTCTCTTCTGCAGATTAAATAAGCCCAGTTCCCTCAGCCTCTCCTCAAAATCATGTGCCCCAGCCCCCTAATCATTTTCGTTGTCCTCTGCTGGACTCTCCAATTTGTCCACATCCTTTCTAAAGCTGAAAACTGAACGCAATACTCCAGATATGGCCTACAACTACACTTTAAAGGCTGGACCTCATATTAGGTAGTTTATACCCATGGGCACAGCACGGCAGGCAATTTGCATTTACGTACAAAGCCATGTACTCCTGAGTTCAACTTCACAGACCAACTACGCAAATAAAGTAGATTTAGTAGATTACAGACTTAAAGTCATAAACAAGAACCTTTAGCAAGAAGTCTCCATGTACAGTGTGTGCACAGCTGGCAGACAATCAGTTAAGACTGAATGAATGACTTTAATTGTGTATTTCCATACATTACAATTTCCAAAGTTAAGGTTAACTTTAAATTTCCTAGCTAATATAAAAAAAAAAATCAAAACTTTTCAAAAAGACTACACTATTCTCAAAGATTTTTTCCACATAGCTAATTTTTATTTACAGCCTGGAATCCCAGTTAACAAAATTTTGTGCCCGGTAATATCTAAATCAGAAGACAGATACTCAAGGACCAGGTGTTTAAAAAAAGTTATGATTACTGAGAAATATCAGCACCAAGAAATGAGACTGTTAAGAAATATCTGGAGGAAAAACATTGCAGGACATAACCAGGTATTTGGAGAAAGAAAAATTGCTAAATAATGTTAACTCAAATGGAGTGGGGGATGGACATACATGGCTTTTGAAATAGGAGTTACCAATCTTCGGTTCAGGTCCTTCCTTGTTTTTGTTCTTTTTTATCTTTAACTTATATTTTAATGTGTTCTAACAAAGAAAAAAAATGTTACTTTCTTACCTGTTCGATAACTGTTTTCAACCACCATTGTGGGCCCATCAGAGTTATGGCAGCAATTATTTTGGCATGCAGAACTCCAAGAGCCCAGTCCTAATTTTATAAAAGTGAACATAATAGTAAAAGTAAACTGTCAGTATTTTCTAAATGTATCTTGACCAGCCAAAGATTTACTACAGCAAATTTTTAATATCAAAATTACTTAAAACCATTAGAAAATTGCTTTTTTATTCACGAAGTGGAGTAGTTTAAAGATGGCATCTTTTGCAAACTCGTAAGAAAAAAAGGACGCTGCGATGCTTGAGTGCTTATAAAAAGCTTTGAGATTTTTGTACAAAAGACATTTACAGAAGTCCCAGCTATTATTAAACCAATGACAAAAAATAATATAAACATTACACTCTTTCAGTACACTCCTGAACTGGACAGGTAAGGTTGTTAAGATTTTTATTTATAATTTAGTTTTATTTTGGTTTGCAAAACATCTACAGTAGAACCTCAGAATTATGAACTGACTGGTCAACCACACACCTCATTTGGAACTGGAAGTATGCAATCAGGCATCAGGAGAGAGAGATACAGAAAAAGAAAACTGTACAGTACTGTGTTAAACAAACTAAAAAAATAAAGGGAAAGTTTAAAAAAAGATTTGACAAGGTAAGAAAACTGTTTCTGTGCTTGTTTCATTTAAATTAAGATGGTTTAAAGCAGCCTTTTCCTTCTGCATAGTAAAGTTTCAAAGCTGTACTAAGTCAATGCTCAGATGTAAACTTCAGAAAGAATCATAACGTATAGTTCAAAGTTACAAAAATGTCAGAGTTATGAACAACGTCCATTACTGAGGTATTCATAACTCTGAGGTTCTATGGTATTTCTTGGAGAATGCAAGGCACAGAAATATGCAAGTACTGAAGCAATTCAGAGATTTTAAATATCCTGCCTGTTCACAAGGACAGACGTGATGCATGCCCAGGTGAGTGAGATAAATCAATACCCTTTATATGTAGATGACAAACCACCCAGCTGAAAAGTTGGTGTTTTATCTATGTTGCAGCCCTCAACTAGGGGAGTTCACAGTAAACAAACTATGGATTTTTAGGGGGATTTTAAGTGTAGGTTAGATTTTAGGCCTATCGATCCATGGAGTGTCTTTCCTTAAAGGTGGCCCGCAAACAAAAAACAATGGGGTATTTTGTTTGTTTATACACAAAATAAAAGCAAAAAGGTTCTTTCAAAAACTTTTGACATTAGAAATTCAGTTCTTGTATACCTTATTTTATTTGAAATGCGCTATGGACAGCTACAGAACTGTTAGGATTGACTCATTACAGATTAGGAAGACCGGAACAGCCCCAGACAAGCGTCTCCTCTTGGCCCCTCAGCAAACTGCTACAGGGGATCTAACCACTGACTTCCCAGGTGTTTGTTCAGACTCCAGAGGATTAAGAGTCCAGGCACTGCCACTGTCTTGAGGTCCACAGGTATATTTTTGGGGTACAACTCCTCCGTCTAGTACCTTATCCTGAGAGCTTAGACCACATGGCCCCCTGCCTTGCCCCTAGATCCAGTACTGATCCCTCAGGCTTCACCCACAGCTTAAATACCCCCTCCTCCAGAGCTCCACACAAAGGTGTCTTCTGGTTTATCTCTTCAAGAGAGCATGTGGTAGGTGTAAACAGAGGCCAGAATTCTTCGGTCGACCTAGCTACTGCCTCTCAGGGAGGCGGATTACCTACTCTGATGGAAGAGATTCTCCTGTCAGCATAGGTAATGTCTACACTGAATCAGCTGTGCCACCATAGCATTAAGTGTACTTTGGATAAAATTTTAAACCACCAGAGCTCTCTTTAACAGCACGAGAAAGAAACAGATTTATACAAAATAAACCTATGACCGAATGCACCCCTGTATTCACACCCTACAGATTTATGTAATAACCTTTGTACAAAATATGCTTTGTGAGGTATCATCTGAAAACTAATAACGCACTGGTCAATAATATCATGGTGAAATGTATGTAGCAACATTATATGTAAAGTTATGAATTCCCCCTCTATGATGTGGCACATGTTCAAACCCACACAACCCTGGGCAAGAGTGGTTAAACAGGTTTATCTTATACAATGGAATGTGTTTACCTCAATTTACATAAAAGTAGTAAACAGGGTTCTTGAGACAGCAAGAGTGAGACAAGGCAAATCTGTATTTCAGCATACTCAGGGGAGAAGAAAGAGCATGGGGCCACTTCCACGTAGCCTTCTTTAATGTTTGAATAAACTCTGCTTTGAGGAGTAATCCTCAGAAGAATCCACTTCAAAGGGGGACTGGACTACAAGAGTGAGGGGCAAAAACATCCCCCCTCCTTCTCTCACATGCCTAAGAATACAAAGGAACAGCCCTTTGGAGTTTGGGGACAGATCCTGACTTTAGCACTGTTGTTGGGAACGTGTGGTAAGGATTATACCTTGATTCAAAGTCTAGTTTGTCAAGTTTTAGCTACTAGGAAGCGTCAGATGTTTATTTCTCTTGTAACCATTTCTGACTTTGTAATACCTTGTACTTGTACTCACCTAAAATCTCTTTTTGTAGTTAATAAATTAGTTTTATTCTTTAAAACTAATCCAGTGCTATGGTTGAACTGAACTGTTTGAGTAAACTCCAGTTAAAGTAGCAAACTGTTGCATATTGACCCCTTACGGGAGCAAGGAACCTCTAATATCTGAATTGCCCAGGAGAGGGAAGGACAGTGCAGAACACACATTTCTGAGAAAATTCGGGACTGGGAGTGTGTTGGGGTCACCCTGTAAGTCAACAACCAAGGCTGCTGGGAGCCAGAGTGTTACTGAAGTGTTGCTGACAGGCTGCTGGGATCAGAGTTACTGGACCAGGGCTGTGACTATACATACTCAGAGTGTGACCTGCAGGCTGATTGAGAGCGACCCAAGTTGGGAGCTATAGCAGCAAAGCTTTCTGAGGCATCAAAGTTTGCAGGGCAATCGGTGACACGATCCCTCACTGGTCTGGATTGCACCCCAGAATGTGACAGTGGCGTAGTCGAAACAGGATTTATACAAAGACTGGTATTTTAATGGAGATTTACACTTTAAGCACTGGTATAACAGTTTTAAGTGAGTCTCAAGTGTGGTGGCTGGGAACAATAAAGAGAGTTTACAGTTTGTTATTTTCTGTTTGTTTATTTTGGGTAAGAGAAATAGAATAGTAAAGCATAAACATGAGCACCACAGAAGCAACTATAAAGCTAGGTCAGAGAAAGAACAAAAAGACAGAGTGTGAACACCAGAAGTGGTACACAGACATGAAAGCCAAGGAGAGGAAGGCAGAAACGCAGCAGCAGGAAGTTGCACGCTGACGAGCCATGTAACTGAAAGACAAAGAAGCCCTAGAAAAGGAGAAAAGAGAGTATAATCTGGATATGATGGCAAGACATGGATAGATCCCACAGTGCCCAGGCATTCCCTTCATCCAAGGAGCATTCAGCTGAGATAAGTTGTGCACAGCATACAAGGAAACAGACTGTATTGACGAATATTTTAACACTTTTGAATAGCTATGTGAGGTTCGTAAGGTTCCAGAGGACAAGAAAGTCCCCACACTGATTGCAAAACTCTCTGGTAAAGCTTTAAATATATTTAATGAAATGCCAATTGGAGAGGCTTTGAAATATCCTGAATTTTAAAAAGCTGTTTTGCACAGGTTTCAAATTACTCTTGAAGTGTATAGGCTGCATTTTAGGAAACCCAGGAAATGTGCTGGCATGAGTCGTACTGATTATGCCTATAAAATGTGTGATCTAATGAGAAAACAGGTAAAGGGAAAGTGAGCTGAGAACTATGACCAATTGTTTGATCTCTTTGCTCAAGACCATTTCCCTAAGCAACTCTTCTGAGGAGGTCAGACATGCAATATGGAATAAAGCTTTACATTCTGTGCAGGAAATTGCCATCCTGGCTGATTCCTTTGTACAAGCTCAGATGTCTAATGAGTGCAAGACACAGAATGAGGGGCACAAACCTAGGGTAAAGGGACCCCACCCCAGGTAGGAAATAGTGAGGTTCGGGGCCCAGGCATTCACCACCCCAGAATCATTCCTCTCCTAGAAATCCCCACCACAGACCTCCGGGACAGGAAAATGGTCCAAGAAGGTGCTTCCAGTGTAACTCCACTGAACACCTGAGAAATCAATGCCCTAAACTAAAAGAAACCAAGCCCAAACCCTGTCCAGCCCAGACAAATGCAGCTGCCCTTAACACAGGACCCCTGCAGCTCCTCCGATGAATTTTGTGAGGTCTGACCCTGTGGATGTAGACCTGGAATTTATTAAAGTTGCCAAAGTGAATGGCAAAGAATGCACAGGGTGGAGACATACTGGTGCCCAGGTCTCTCTCGTCAGGGAAAGCATGGTCCAAAGGACTGACCTGTTGCCTGGCCAGGAGGTAGAGCTTCTGGCACTGGGGAAACATAAAATTCTTATGCCTCTGGCTTGAGTTCATTTGGAATGGGAAGGTTTAAAGAGTGACTTAGTAGTGGGGGTGCAAAATAGTATCCGCATGGAAATGCTTGTGGGGAATATTTTGCATATGACTAAGGCTGTGAACATAGTAAAAGGGAATATTGTGCTGGGATTCCAGGAGGAAATTATAAAGACCCAGAAATTGCTAAGGGGAGAGGGGAAAGTCCCTCCAGCTCCACTGCAGCAGAAGAAATCAGTGTGTTTCCAGGTGCAGGAGGGGCCAAGGCCAGCTCCTGTATGGCAGAGGAAAGACACATGCCCCCAGGGGAGGAATTAACCCGTTACTGAAGAAGCTGTCGCAGTTGTCAGCTGTCAACGTTTTGCAGATGGACAAATGACAGACTGCACTCTAGAATGAATAAAGGAATATGTCTTAGAGGGAGCCCCAGTAAGGGAATATGGGGAGTGGTTTTTTGAAGAGACAGAGGGAGAGCCAGTAAATGAACATGTACAAAGGTTTAGAAAAGAGTTAAAGACACAGATATGGTTCAGACTAAACTCAGGGACAGTCAGTCCAAACAAAAGGCATGATATGACCAACATACTTCTAAACGATCTTTTGAAATAGAGGACATGGTATTAGTATTAAGCCCTGTGAAAAAAATGCAAAATTCTGGGGAAGGACCTTTTGAGGTGATAGAAGAGTGACGGAAGTACATATGTTAAGAGGCCTCATGGTAATGCTGTCCCACATTCTACATGTAAACAAACTTAAAGCTTATCACAGCATGGAAGCCCAGTATCCTGTCTGCCAACAGTGGCCAATGCGAGGTGCCCCAGAGGGAGTGAACCTAACAGGTAATGATCAAGTGATCTCTCTCCTGCCACCCATCTCCACCCTCTGACAAACAGAGGCTAGGGACACCATTTCTTACCCATCCTGGCTAATAGCCATTAATGGATTTAACCTCCATGAATTTATCTAGTTCTCTTTTAAACCTGTTATAGTCCTAGCCTTCACAACCTCCTCAGGCAAAGAGTTCCACAGGTTGACTGTGCGCTGTAGGAAGAAGAACGGCCTTTTATTTGTTTTAAACCTGCTGCCCATTAATTTCATTTGGTGGCCCCTAGTTCTTATATTATGGGAACAATAAAGGACAGTTACCTGTTCCGTAACTGGCGTTCTTCGAGATGTGTTGCTCAGGTGTATTCCACTATAGGTGTGCGTACTCGCCACGTGCACCGGTGCCGGAAGTTTTTCCCTTACCAGTACCCGTACTGGGGGAGCACCGCTGCGACCCCTGCAGTGGCGCCTGTATATCGCGCCATAAAGGGGGCTGCGCGCTCCCCCCACCCGCAGTTCCTTCTTGCCAGACAACTCCGACAGAGGGGAAGGAGGGCGGGATGTGGAATACACCTGAGCAACACATCTCGAAGAATGCCAGTTACGGAACAGGTAACTGTCCTTTCTTCTTCGAGTGATTGCTCATGTGTATTCCACTATAGGTGACTCCAAGCTATTCTGATGGAGGTGGGTAGGAGTTTTAAGAGTTACCCGCGTGGAGTACCGCCCTACCAAACCCAGCGTCATCCCGCGTTTGGGAGACGATCGCATAGTGCGAGGAGAAGGTGTGGACAGAGGACCACGTAGCAGCCCTACATATGTCCTGAATAGGGACGTGAGCCACATAGGCCGCTGACGAGGCCTGCGCTCTCGTCGAATAAGCCTTCACTATAGGAGGCAGGGGCACCCCTGCCAGGTTGTAACATGTGCGTATGCACGAGATCCGCTGGGTGGAAACCGGTCGCCCCCTCATGCGCTCGGCCAATGCAATAAACAGCTGAGGGGATTTCCTAAATGGCCTGGTTCTGTCTAGGCGAAGAGGCAGCCTGCACGGGGGGAGCCGCTAAGAGCTGCAGTAGGGTCCCGTACCAATGTTGACGGGCCCAGTCCGGGGCTATAAGGATAATCCGTGCCCCGTCTGACTTCACCTTCTGTAGGACTCAGCCTATCAGGGGGAAGGGCGGGAAGACGTAAAACAGGGGCCCCGAGCATGGAATCAGGAAGGCATCCGATATCGCACCGTCGCCCTCTCCCGCCCTGGAGCAGAATCGTGGACACAAACGATTCTGGACGGTGGCGAACAGGTCCACCTGGGGAGTGCCCCACTCTAGGAAGAGCCACCTGGCCACCTCCCTGTGCAGGGACCACTCGTGCTGTTGGGAGAAAACCCTGCTCAGGTGATCCGCGAGCGTGTTGCGCTCGCCGGGCAGGTGAAAAGCCCTCAGGAGGAGGTCGTGGACTATACAGAACTCCCACAGGAGCTGGGCTTCCTGGCACAAGGCCGCGGAACGCGTGCCTCCTTGCCTGTTGACATAATACATAGCGGTCGTATTGTCCGTGAGGACTCTGACCACTTTCCCCCCCTATGTGCTGGCGGAAGGCCACGCACGCCAGGCGCACGGCCCTGAGCTCCCTGACATTTATGTGCAGGGCCAGTTCTGCAGGTGACCACATGCCCTGAGTCTTGAAGCCCCCCACGTGGGCTCCCCATCCCAGGTCTGAGGCATCCGACACCAGATCTAATGAGGGAGGGGGCTCTCGGAAGGGGATACCCTGAAGCATGTTGCTCAGGAGGGACCACCATTGCAGGTCTGCCACCACCTTGGGTGGCAACGTGACGACCTTGTCCAGGTCGTCCCTGGCCTGGGAATACCGGGAGTCCAGCCAGAGTTGGAGGGGCCTCATCCAGAGCCTGGCATGTTGCACCACATAAGTGCATGCTGCCATATGGCCCAGTATTTGAAGGCACACCCGTGCCGTGGTTACCGAGAAGGCCGTGACTGAGGCGATGAGACCTTTGAGAGTCTCGAACCTGTCCCGTGGGAGGGAGGCCGTGGCCACCCGGGAATCTAACAGCGCCCCTATGAAGTGTATGCGCTGAACCGGGACTAACGTGGATTTCTCCTCGTTTACAACTAGGCCTAGAGCCGCGCAGGTGTGTAGCAGGAAGTTCATCTGCTCCTGCACCTGAAACCGAGACTTGCCCTTGAGCAGCCAGTCGTCCAGGTAGGGGAAGATCTGCAGCCCGTTCTTTCTGAGGTGGGCCGCCACCACCGCCATGAATTTTGTAAAAACCCTGGGGGTCGTAGAAAGGCCAAAGGGAAGGACCGTAAACTGGTAGTGGTCCTGACCTACCAGGAAACGGAGGAAATGCCTGTGCCCCTCGAAAATATGGATGTGAAAATACACATCCTGGAGGTCCAGGGCCGTGAACCAATCCCCCGGATCTAGGGATGGAACAATAGAGACCAGGGACACCATGCGGAACTTGCAATGAACCAGAAAACTGGTTGAGATTCCGCAGATCGAGGATGGGCCTGAGACCGCCTTTCGCCTTTGGGATCAGGAAATACCTGGAGTAAAACCCTTTGCCCTGGAATTCCCGAGGTACTCTCTCCACCGCCCCCAGGGCAAGGAGACGCTCTACCTCCTGGCCTAGAAGGAGGGCATGCTCTGGGTCCCCGGGAAGCTCCCGGGATGGAGGATGGTGGGGAGGGGGCAAAGCGAACTGCAGCCTGTACCCTTTGGAGATGGTACTGAGGACCCATCGGTCCGACGTTATACGGGATCATTGCAGTCAGAAGGCAGATAAACGGCTGGCAAACAACTTTATTAACTGGGGGGCTTCCCTGGCAACAGGCCTGGTGACCCCCCACAACAAGTCAAAAGCACCTCTTCCCTGGCCTCTTGCCCTTCAAGGGGCCAGGTCGCGGGGCCGAACGCGATTGGCGCTGGGACCTACGCCTCTGCTCCCTCTGCCTCTTAGGCGGGGGCTCGTATCTGCCCCGAAATGGAGGAGCTGAGGTCTGGGCTTGTCCTTGGCAGGCGGGACATACAAGCCTAGCGTCTGCAGGGTGGTACGGGAATCCTTCATCCCGTGCAAACGAGTGTCCGTCTGGTCCGCAAACAGGGTCTTCCCGTCGAACAGCAGGTCCTGCATGATGGACTGGGACTTCACGGACAGCCCCGACAGCGAGAGCCACAACGCCCTTCGCATGGAGATGGCGGAGGCCATCGAACAGGCCGCTGTGTCCGCCGCATGCAAAGCAGCCTGGAGAGCTGCTTTGGCCGCCGCTGCACCCTCGTCGACCAAGGCCCGGAACTCCCTCCTGTCCTTATCCTGGAGAAGGAGTTCAAACTTTGGAAGGGACCCCCACAGGTTGAAATCATAGCGGCTCAGTAGCGCCTGGTGGTTAGCTACTCTGAGCTGGAAACTTGCTGATGAATAAACCTTTTTTCCAAAGGTGTCAAGTCTCCTAGCGTCCTTGTCCCTGGTGGTGGGCATGGGCTGGCCATGCCTCTCACGGTGGTGGACTGACTCTACAACCAGAGAGTTCGGGACCGGGTGGGTATATAGGTATTCGTGCCCCTTTGTGGGCACGAAATACTTCCATTCAGCATTCTTAGAAACAGGCCCCAGGGAGACCGGGGTCTGCCAAAGTCCGTTGGAAATATTGGCTACCCTTTGGAGCAGAGGGAGGGCCACACGGCCCGGTGCCGAAGAGGACAGGACCTTGAATAAGGCGTCCGACGGCTCCTCCATCTCCTCAGCTTGGAGTTGGAGGTTCGAGGCCACCCATCGAAGGAGCTCCTGTTGAGCCTTGAAGTCCTCCTGAGAGACAGGAGGTGGCGCCGCAATGGACTCGTCCGGTGCCGAGGAGGTAGCTGGCGCCGTGCCTACAGTGTCTGGCGGTTCCGTCGGGTCGAGCCCCGGATCCGGGCCCGGGATCGGTGCCGCTGGTTCGGTCCCCGAGGACTGGTCACGGTGCCGGGGCAGAGACGCTGAGTGGACCTGAGAAGCCCCGGCCACGGAACGGGGTCTTGCCGGTACGGGCGACTGGGGCCACGGTGCCCACTGGCACCATTGTCCTTGCCAGGGCGCCCCCTGCCACTGAGTCGTGTGGGGCCCCAGTAGAGCTGCTTGCTCTTCCGGTGCAGTGCGGCCCGGAGAAGGGCGGCTGGGCGCTGAGGTCATTGACGAGCGTACGGTGCCGGTCCCGGCCATGACGTCTCTGACCCCGAGATTTCGACCTCGACGATGAAGACAGGTAAACGTCAGAGGTACTGTCTCTCGAGTCTCGCCGGCGACCGTGGCTACGACGCCTCGATGCCGGGGATGCACTCCGAGTGCGGCATCTATCCCAGAGGGTGCTGGAGTATGAGTTGCCTGTGCCGTCGGCATCGAGACCTGCTCCTCTCACTCCGACTGGAAGAGGAGCATCGTCGCCTTTTGTCCCGGTGCCTGCGGTCCCTCCGGATGGAGGAGTCCGACACACTCCCAGGAGACCTGGCTCGCGGGGTGGAAGTTTGCCGCGGGCTTTGGGCAGGCCCTTCAGCATGGGGAGGCACCTCCGCCTCCAATGTATCCGGGGAGGGCTGGTGTGCACCCAAGGGCCGTTTCCCTCGGGACCGGGGGCCCGACTGGGGTGGTACTCCCGGCACCGGTAGGGCAAGAATGTCGCACGCGGCCTGGGCTGCCTCCGGTGTCAACGGCATCCTCGCTTCTGGAGAGGCACGCGCGGACGGGACCGGACTACTCCGCTCAGCTCGAGTCGGAGGTCTAGGTCCCGACGGGGATCGTGGGCTGCCCGACTCGGGTCTGGCCTCACCCCTATCCTTGTCTCGACGCCGCTGTGTCTTCCTTTGCTTCTTAGCAGGGGAACGGTGCCGACTGGTAGATGGGGCCTCACTACCAGCCCGGCGCAGGGTCGGGTCGATGCGTCGGTGCCGGGGCCAGTGCCGACTCCATAAGAAGGGCCCGGAGTCGGATATCACGTTTGCGCTTCGTCCGAGGCTTGAACGACTTGCAAATCTTGTAACGCTCACTGATGTGAGCCTTGCCCAGACAGCGAAGACACTGAGAGTGTGGATCGCTTCTGGGCATAAAATTGCGACAAGAGTCGCACGACTTGAAGCCTGGGCCATGGGGCATGCCCCGAGCCAGGATACTAACTAGAGAAACTGTTCACTCACGAAAGGGATACCACTAAGGCTATAATCGCTGCAGCCAAGGCTGGAGCACAAAGTTCCGACTACCTTCACTGGTGGCAAGAAGGAACTGAGGGTGGGGGGAGCACGCAGCCCCCTTTATGGTGCGATATACAGGCGCCACTCCAGGGGTCGCAGCGGTGCTCCCCCAGTACGGGTACTGCTAAGGGAAAAACTTCCGGCACCGGTGCACGTGGCGAGCACGCACACCTATAGTGGAATACACATGAGCAATCACTCGAAGAACTTTTCCTTATTCACTTTCTCCACACCACTCATGATTTTATATACCTCTATCATATCCCCCCTTAGTCTCCTCTTTTCCAAGCTGAAAAGTCCTAGCCTCTTTAATCTCTGCTCATATGGGACCCGTTCCAAACCCCTAATCATTGTAGTTGCCCTTCTCTGAACCTTTCCTAATGGCAATATATCTTTTTTGAGATAAGACCACATCTGTCCACAGTATTCAAGATGTGGGTGTACCATGGATTTATATAAGGGCAATAAGATATTCTCCGTCTTATTCTCTATCCCTTTTTGAATGATTCCTAACATCCTGTTTGCTTTTTTGACAGCCGCTGCACACTGTGTGGACATCTTCAGAGAACTATCCACGATGACTCCAAGATCTCTTTCCTGATTAGTTGTAGCTAAATTAGCCCCAATCATATTGTATGTATAGTTGGGGTTATTTTTTCCAATGTGCATTACTTTACATTTATCCACATTAAATTTCATTTGCCGTTTTGTTAGATCTTTTTGAAGTTCTTCACAGTCTGCTTTGGTCTTAACTATCTTGAGCAGTTTAGTATTATCTGCAAACTTTGCCACCTCAGTGTTTACCCCTTTCTCCAGATCATTATGAATAAGTTGAATAGGATTGGTCCTAAGACTGACCCTTGGGGAACACCACTAGTTACCCCTCTCCATTCTGAAAATGTACCATTTATTCCTACCCTTTGTTCCCTGTCTTTTAACCAGTTCTCAGTCCATGAAAGGATCTTCCCTCTTATCCCATGACAACTTAATTTACTTCAGAGCCTTTGGTGAGGGACCTTGTCAAAGACTTTCTGGAAATCTAAGTACACTATGTCCACTGGATCCCCCTTGTCCACATGTTAGCTGACCCCTTCCAAGAACTCTAATAGATTAGTAAGACATGATTGTCCTTTACAGAAACCATGTTGACTTTTGCCCAACAATTTATGTTCTTTTATGTATCTGACAATTTTATTCTTTACTATTGTTTCAACTAATTTGCCCGGTACTGACATTAGACTTACCGGTCTGTAATTGCCGGGATCATCTCTAGAGCCCTTTTTAAATATTGGCGTTACATTAGCTATTTTCCAGTCATTGGGTACAGAAGCTGATTTAAAGGACAGGTTACAAACCATAGTTAATAGTTCCACAATTTCACATTTGAGTTCTTTCAGAACTCTTGGGTGAATGCCATCTGCTCCCGGTGACTTGTTACTGTTAAGTTTATCAATTAATTCCAAAACCTCCTCTAATGACACTTCAATCTGTGACAATTCCTCAGATTTGTCACCTGCAAAGGACGGCTCAGGTTTGGGAATCTCCCTAACATCCTCAGCTGTGAAGACTGAAGCAAAGAATGCATTTAGTTTCTCCGCAATGACTTTATCGTCTTTAAGTGCTCCTTTTTTATCTCGATCGTCCAGGGGCCCCACTGGTTGTTTAGCAGGCTCCCTGCTTCTGATGTACTTAAACATTTTATTACCTTTTGAGTTTTTGGCTAGCTGTTCTTCAAACTCCTTTTTGGCTTTTCTTATTACATTTTTACACTTAATTTGGCAGTGTTTGTGCTCCTTTCTATTTACCTCACTAGGATTTGACTTCCACTTTTTAAAAGATGCCTATTTATCTCTCACTGCTTCTTTTACATGATTGTTAAGCCACGGTGGCTCTTTTTTAGTGCTTAGTCTCTTTTACTGTGTTTTTTAATTTGGGGTATACATTTAAGTTGAGCCTCTATTATGGTGTCTTTGAAAAGTGTCATTGCAGCTTGCAGGGATTTCACTCTAGTCACTGTACCTTTTAATTTCTGTTTAACTAACCTCCTCATTTTTGCATAGTTCCCCTTTCTGAAATTAAATGTCACAGTGTTGGGCTGCTGAGGTGTTCTTCCCACCACAGGAATGTTAAATGTTATTATGGTCACTATTTCCAAACCATCCTGTTACAGTTCCCTCTTGGACCAGATCCTGCACTCCACTCAGGACTAATCGAGAATTGCTTCTCCCCTTGTGGGTTCCTGTACCAGCTGCTCCAAGAAGCAGTCATTTAAAGTATCGAGAAAGTTTGTCTCTGCATTTCGTCCTGAGGTGACATGTACCCAGTCAATATGGGGATAATTGAATCCCCCACTATTATTGAGTTCTTTATTTTGATAGCCTCTCTAATCTCCCTTAGCATTTCATAGTCACTATCACTGTCCTGGTCAGGTGGTCGATAATAGATTCCTACTGTTATATTCTTATTAGAGCATGGAATTACTATCCATAGAGATTCTATGGAACATGTGGATTCATTTAAGAGTTTTACTTCATTTGATTCTACATTTTCTTTCACATACAGTGCCACTCCCCCTCCCCCCTCATGCCCCCCCCACGACCTGTTCTGTCCTTCCGATATATTTTGTACCCCGGAATGATTGTGTCCCATTGATTGTCCTCACTCCACCATGTTTCTGTGATGCCTATTATATCAATCTTTTTACGGATACAGACTAACACGGCTGCTACTCTGAAACCTATTATATCAATATCCTCCTTTAACACAAGGCACCCTAGTTCACCCATCTTATTATTTAGACTTCTAGCATTTGTGTACAAGCACTTTAAAAACTTGTCACTGTTTATTTGTCTGCCCTTTTCTGATGTGTCAGATTATTTTTTATGTGAATATTTCTCGTCTGATGTGGCCCATACTTTATCCTCTTCCATCCTCTCCTCCTGACTAAAACCTAGGGAATCTCTATCAATAGACTCTCCTCTAAGAAAAGTCTCTGTCCGATCACGTGTTCCTCTGCAGCAATCGGCTTTCCCCCATCTCTTAGTTTAAAAACTGCTCTGCAACCTTTTTAATGTTAAGTGCCAGCAGTCTGGATCCACTTTGGTTTAGGTGGAGCCCATCCTTCCTGTATAGGCTCCCCCTATCCCAAAAGATTCCCCAGTTCCTAATCAATCTAAACCCCTCCTCCCTACACCATCGTCTCATCGACGCATTGAGACTCTGAAGCTCTGCCTGTCTACCTGGCCCTGCACGTGGAACTGGAAGCATTTCTGAGAATGCCACCACAGAGGTCCTGGATTTCAGTCTCTTTCCTAGCAACCTAAATTTGGACTCCAGGACGTCTCTTCTACCCTTCCCTATGTCATTGGTACCTACATGTACCACAACCACCGGCTCCTCCTCAGCAATACACATAAGTCTATCTAGATGCCTCGAGAGATCCGCAACCTTCGCACCAGGCAGGCAAGTCACTATACGGTTCTCCCGGTCATAACAAACCCAGCTATCTATGTTTCTAATGATAGAATCTCCCATTACTAACACCTGCCTTTTCCTAATGACTGGAGTTCCCTCCCCCGGAGAGGTAACTTCAGTGCGAGAGGATACCCCAACATCATCTGGAAAGAGGGTCCCAACTATGGGAAGGTTTCCCTCTGCTCCCGTTGACTGCTCTCCTTCCCTGAGTCTTTCATCCTCCTTAAAAGTGGGCTGTCTGACCAGAGGTGGGACAAATCTACAGTGTCCTGGAAAGCCTCATCAACATACCTCTCTGCCTCCCTTAGCTCCTCCAGTTCTGCCACCTTGGCCTCCAAAGCCTGTACACGGTCTGTGAGGGCTACTTGCACCAAATGCGCACATACGCCACCCGCCCACAGGCCAGGTAATCATACATGCTGCACTCAGCGCAATAAACAGGATAGCCCCCACTCTGTTGCTGGGCTTCTGCCTGCATTCTCTCCTACAGCTACCTAGGTTAATGCTAGGCTTTTTGTTTAAATCAAGAAGTTTTGATTATAGTTTAGTTTAAAGGTTTTAAAGAATGGCAAGTGTACCTCGCCCCCTTCCCACTCCCCTTCCAAACTCCCTGTTCACTGACTCACCGCTTTAAAAAGCCCTGGCCTTCCTGATAGCCCCGCCCCCTGACTAAGGCTCAGCCAATGAACAGAGGCTTCTAGATTTCAAACCTTGTTTAGAAGCTCACAGCTTCCAACTGCCGGCCACAGCACACAGTTATCTGTGGTGCAAAAACACAGACAAGTGTTTTCTAGCAAGCCAGGGAAGACTCTCTTGCTGACTCATAAAATCATTACTGTAGGATCACAGCCGTCTCCCAGCAGCGCCTACTATACCACTGGCAAGCTACAAGAGCAAATTCAAATAGTAATACAAAGCACCCAGGACATGCGAGTCCAGCTCTTGGGTGTCACTTGTGGTGTTGGTCCTTAAGAAAGACCACACTATAAAGTTTTGTATTGATTATAGCAAACTCAGTGCTATCACTGTGCCAGACTCTGATCCCACACCTACAACTGATGATATGCTGGGTATTTTAAGCAAAGCTTAATATCTCAATTCTTTTGATTTAGTTAAGAGGTACAGGCAAATTCCTTTAGATGATGATGCACAGAAAAAAAAATCTGCTTTAATTAATGATATATAATATCATCGAATATTAGGGTTGGAAGGGACCTCAGGAGGTTATCTAGTCCAACCCCCTGCTCAAAGCAGGACCAATCCTCAGACAGATTTTTACCCCAGTTCCCTAAATGGCCCCCTCAAGGATTGAACTCACAACGCTGGGTTTAAGCAGGCCAATGCTTAAACCACTGAGCTATCCCTGTATGAATTCGAAGTGTTACCATTTGGGTTAGTTAATGCAGGAGTCACTTTTCAGAGGCTGGTCAATTGAATGTTAAATGCATTACAGGACCTTACAAGGGCCTATGTCAACAATATAGCAGTGTTTAGTAATACTTGGGCTGATCACAGCAAAGCACGGTACGGCACCTAAGGTTGCAGGGCAAGCGGTGACACAACCACTCACTGGTCTGGATTGCACCCCGGAATGCAATAAAACCCTACCTGCATTTCTCTGCATTCTTTGGGCTAGGGTCAGGGTTGTCTGGGCCGTCCAGGGTCCTTCTATCACAGTGCATGGCTTAAGTTCTGAAACATGGAGCCTTCTCTGTCTGCTTGGCTACTCTGACCTTGGCTGCCCAAACTTCTTATCTCTCTCATTGAGGCCCCCAGCTATTTAGAACCTCGTGCTCTGTCATCTCTGTCATTTTGTCTTGGCTTGGGAATTTCCATTCTCTCAACCTGCTGTTGAGGGGAATGGAAAGAACTGGTTTCCCTAAGATATAGTTACTTTTTTGTAAGGCCTATTCATGTGCTGACAGTTCTTAATGATTAGCTATTGTCCCTGGTCTGGGACAGGGAGGTACATGCTTAAAGGCTTGTAAGCAATGAGAGAGGGATTCATGACACAGCAATTTTCAAAACAACTTTGGAACATAGTATCAACCAGAATTCCTAAGTACAGTGAAACCCCGCTATAACGTGATGTTTGGGGTCCAAAAAATTCCACTGTGATAAATGCGGGGTCGCGGTATAGCGGGGTTTCAAGCTGGTCAGTTTAAGTCAGTGGTCCCCAACGCAGTGCATTGATGTGCGCCGCCTAGTGCCCAGCAGGGGAGAGAAGCCGCGGCCCCGCGCCTGCCGGGGACAGAGAGCACCGGCGCCAGCAGCCCTGGAGTTCTCTGTCCCCGGCAGGCGCGGGGCCGCGGCTTCTCTCCAAGCCAGAGAGAAGCTGCGACCCCGCGCCTGCCAGGGGTAGTGAGCACCGGCGCCCGCAGCCTCGGAGTTCTCTGTCCCCGGCAGGCGCGGGGCCGCAGCTTCTCTCCCCTGCTGGGCACTAGGCGGGGGCACATCAATGTCCCGGCAGGCGCCATGGCGTTGGGGACCACTGGTATTAGGCCTTAAAGGGGAGCCAACTTATGATCGCGTTATATGCGATTTCGCGTTATGGCGGGGCGCGTTATTACGAGGTTTGACTGTAATACATACGCTCCTCAAATCACCACAAAGACATCACAGATCATAAAATGGCAAACTTGTATTCAGATTGTTTAAAACAGCTTTTGTTAATACCTATTTACCTATAATACCTAGAGCTGGTCAAAGAATGAAAGCCTATCTTCATAAACATTTCAAAATTGTTTTCATTTTAAGAAGTGTTATCAGTTTTTAATTCCCCCCCCCCCCAGACTCCAATAAAAACATACCCCAAAATGGTTATCAAACTTTTTTGTTTTACGAAAAACCAGTTTTTGGTAAATGAAAAATGTCAATAACTCTCAAAAGAGTTTTCAGTAATTTTTAAAAAAACACATAGAAAAGAGGCACTTTTTTGCAAGGAAAATTTGACAACGTTGATACTTTTTACAACAAAAATCTAAGTTTTATAAAAAAGGTCATCATTGACAAAAAACCTATTTCAGGAAATTTCAAGCACTGTGTAGTACAGCTAGAAGAAAGATTAAGCGCTTAAGAATCAACTTCTGCTGCAATCTGAACTATGGGGTCACTATATGGCGCATCCATAATCCAATCTTTTCAGGATGCTTTGTTAACAAGATTAATGAAAGATTTTATTAAATTTAATTCCAGACTTCTGAGTATTTCCCTAGTTCATATTTGTTTGGAACGGAGACAGAGTTTCTGGATAATCTTTGTAGTTAGAAATTCTTTGTTCTTGTTATTCCCACTGTTATGTAATGATAGTTTTATGAATAATCATGATCAGACTTGTATAACTGTTATTAGTAACAACAATGTATATTATAAAGACATAACTCCAAAGTGGTGGACAAATATAAAGAAGTTATGTGAGATTCAATATGTAAATTAAGTTCTCTCTTTCAAGTTGAGTCTGTTTTACACACCTAGTTATTGTAAATAAATAAAAACTTGTTTGCATAGAAGTTAGAGATTCACCATCTCAGAATACTTTTTCTTACTTGGTAGATGCAGCTTTTACATGCTATCTTATAATGTGGTTAAAAAAACTTATTCAAAGTTCAGTTTGGGATGAAACAAACACCTAGTTGTCACTTACAGCCCACAGTAACTCCACTTACTGTATCAACCCCTTAAAGGATCTTTGCCCTCCTTTCCTAGTCCATCTTAAAATTGCTAGTCGAATCCAATTAGCAAGGAAATTCAGAGTTAACATGGATAATCTGGGACAACAGTTCCTCCTTATATGTCTTTACACAGGTAGGAGGCGAATGACCATTACTATTTTCAAGTACCTAGGCCAGGGGAATGGGCAACCTTAAGTTAGCATAAGGCCACAAAAATCCACTAAAATCTTTTGGTGGGCCATTTTTTCTTAATGACTACATATTGTGTAACTCAGAAATGTTGCTACAATACAGCGTGTTACTATACAATTCACCATGTATTAACAGTGTAAAACAGAAGTGTTCTTAAATATAAAAGCCCTTTACAGCATAATCTTTAAATAAAAAAGTTTAAACGTAAGTCTTTCACTAATCCCTTTTCCAGTGTGCAGAAGATCAGGGGATTAATACATGAAAACATCAAAAAATAAACAATATCTTAAAGTTTTTTCTCTGCCTTTCCCAGTCTTGCCTCCTCTCTGCTACCTCATGGACACAGGCTCTCCCACAAGGGTTGTACTTAAGTTATAGATGTCAAAGATGGGAGGTAAAACAGATGTTGTGAAAATCTGAACCTGTGATCCCAAAGAGTCAAGCAACCTCCTTCTAGTTTAACAGTGCTAAGAACCCTCAACCTACTAGTTGCCCTTTTTAAAAAAAAAAAAAAAAACACTACACATGCACAGAAACTGAAAAATGCTTTAATACTTAATCAAATAGGAAACCATACCTCATACTGTATTTATAAAAGCCTTTAGAGAACCTCATATTCCAGTAAAAGCAAGGTAGTGTTGAAAAGCCTGAATTAAATTAAAAACAAAACCAGCCATTAACTGACCTGCCATGGGTAGAATAGAGGTGTCTGATCCAAAGGAACTCTCAAAGGAGCAACGATTACCAGTTCAAACAGAAGACCAAGCAGAAGTGGAACCATACCAGCTAGTAGCACAGCTACTATCAGTGTCTTCATTATCTAAAACACAAAAAGTCTGATTTATAAATGATGCCAGACAGCTAGTTCTGGTCAAAGCTGCACCTCTCAATTTCTCGAAGTTTAAGGTCTTTGCATGTTTACTCTTAAAAGAGAAAAACAAAAAGGCAGAAAAAATTGATATTGAATTAGTATATATGCAAAATTAAGTTATGTTAACTGTAAATTACAATACACACCTGTAGTTACAAAATCTGTATTTTTAATCCTTTTTAGCCCAAAAAAGTAATTAACAGGATCCTCATCGATATCCTCCTTTTTTTTAAACCACATACTCATATTTGACTGTCACAGGTATGGAAAGTACCCAATGACCAGTACTTAATCAGGAAGGATTCTTCCAATGTTTCCCCTCCCCCCCACAGTTATGATCAAGATGTGAGTTTTTTGTTATTTACATGTTATGCAGTATTTGTTAAATTGATTAACAGATTCAACGTAATTCTGTCCTTGAATTTTTTGAGAATATAATAAAAGCAAAGGCATCCTGATCTAATTAACGTTGTCAGTGCAGGGGTGCAGAGGACAGACCCGAGGATATAATTTAGTATTGATATTGGCAATTTCCTTTGGCAAACTAAAGAAACTACAAATGAAGTAAAGAATGTGCTGATCAGGGAGACAGTCACGGCATGAAACATCTATTGTCTGTAAATATCCAGTAAGATGCAACCTTGAGTGGATCTTTCACAGGTTACTCCATTCCCCATGCATCTCTAAAATGTATCCATAAAGGGAAAAAAATGTGTTACCATTCCAGAATTATAGCAAGGTTGAGTATGGAAATTTTATAACTAAAACCAACTGAGACAGGTGAGGGCTTGCCTTGATCATGATGAAAACTTCCCTCAGTGTCATAAAGTCACTGCTAGTATAAGAACCATTATGAAAATTCTCTCATATCATAACTGGAGAGGAAGTTTATTTTTTTAACGTATTCATTTGAACACCACCACAAATTTGGTGATCTGAAAGAATTTTCTGAAAATGTGCACCGTACAGGTACAAAACAAATGGTTTCCCACAACTGACAATCATCTCCAGTCTTATTTTTGCCACTTCACTAATAACGTTCTGTCTCTAAACAGGTGAACACTTCACAATTTTCATCTGTTACTATGTACAGAATAGAAGTAAACAACTGTAAACAAATATTTCTTGAGATCATGTGACACAGGTTTTCACTGGATAGTATCCTGTATTACGTTCACATTTAAATGAAATATAGTCGTTAAATAGTTAGTACTGTGGCACTCAAAGGACTGATTCGTTAACATTCTGTTGGAATACTGATTCCAACAGAACAGGGATTACTGTTCAGAAGTCCAAACACAGATTGAGTAGATTTAGGAGAAGGGGGCTGGGGATCAAAAAAGAAAACACAGTACAAGGTGAGTTTGAGAGTAGGAGGAAGCAAGTATAAATCTCATTAACACCTAAAAAAAGCAGAATATGCTGTTTGATAATATAGCAAAAGCTTTCTTCTATCAAGAACTTACCATGAGGGACCACTCTTTAACCTTCTGAAAAATCACTCTGCGACCCTGCGGCATCCATGCGACTAGAACGGTCACCGCCCGAATGGTTAGCCAGCAGACATAAAGACCACAAGCAGCTGTGTACAGTTCATGGATTTTGGCTGTTCCCGTCCAAAATGACATTAACCAACGGCCAGCAAATACTGGAAATGTAGAGATTGATAAATATACTAAGTAGCAGGATTATTTTACCTATTAGTGAAGGATGGCAATTTATATAGTAAATTTGCCTCAGTCTTAAACCCAATGTAAAATATGAGTTTTCAAAATCTTGTGCTGCACAAATATTGCAAATTTCAACTGATTTGTTATCTCACATCCTAGACAAAAATAAAACATCCAGTTAGATTCACGAATTTTAATTTCAAGAATAAGTTTAAAAACAAAGCTGAAATAGTAATGGTTCAATCTCAAAATTTATGGCATTCAATTCAATTTGTGGCATTCGATTTAGCACAAAAAAGTGTCTAGAGTGCAACAAAAACGTTTAGATACATTCTAACAGGAAGCTTGAAACTGGCTCATTTTCCATTAATACTACAATCTCTCTACAGAAGTACTCTTAGTACCATGATGGTGGGGACCATGAGAGCACCCCAAATATTTAAAAATAGAAACAATAACTAACTGTCTTTCTTCTGTCCCAGGCTATAGGAGAAATTGCTCCATTGTCTTATTTATAGATTTGTGACTTGCAGTTATTTATAGATTTGCTTGCTTGCTTATGTTTAGGAGAGGCTGGGTGTGCTGTGTGTCTGTGTGAAGTTACTGAGAAAAAATTAAGTCAAAGAAAGGAGTAGTTTGAAAGAAGTCCAGGTCCATGGTCAGTATCTCACTCATCTCTCACAGGTAGCAAGTTACATAATTTAGATACATCTCCTGTGAAAAATACCATCTCCAAAAACTTACTAGCCTCCCCAACTTGTTGACAATTTCAATGTTCTGGGGGGGGGGAACAGTTATTGTAGGAGGACATGGTTGCAGAAAGGCACTCTCTCATGTAGCTAAGGGACCATCTCATGGAAGGCATAAAATATCAAGAGAGAGACCAGGAACTGGACTATTTAATTGAGAGTAAAGGCAGAGAGAATAGTGCCAGAAGGGATGTTCACAGCAAATTCTATTGCTAAGCAGACTGGCTGCTGCATTTTGTACCAGCTGGTGCTTTCTTGGTTTCATTCCTAATTATCAGATGCAGCAATCAAGACTGCAAGTCACAAATGCATGGATCAGGCTTGCCCTGTCTGCAACTGCTAGGATGGGGTGCAATCTCCACTTAGTGGGTCAGTAACCAGTTAAAGGTTACAGTTGGATTTGTTTGCCACCCTGCTTATTTGGGCATCTAACAGCACTAAAAAGAGTTCAAAGGGTTTGCCTTCACTAGATAATTAGTTCATGTTAAAAGTTGTGTTAACTAATATGATGTGTAATGTGATTTTGTAGTTAGTATAGACAAGAACAAGTTGTGTTTAACATGTCATCTTGTCATGGTTAAAAATGTGGTTTCAGTAGGATTTACCCACGATCATATGATGTAATATTACGCACTATTTGTTCCTGTCTACACAGAATGCAAAATCATGTTTAACATGTTAAGTTTACACAACTCCTCAAGGTCATATTCTAAGATACCTAATTGTTCAGTGAAGGCAAACCTTAAAAAGGATCTCAAGGCTGTATGCAGACTGACAATTTAAAGGCAAAGTGCATCACTTTGTGCATAACAGAACTTTATAGTATGGTAGTGTGCCAATGGAGATCACAGCTCAAATGCGCTAGGCACTACACAAATAAGTATCAAGATACAGTGCCAACCTGATCTGCATACTTTGTTTTAAAATATCATGTACATTTATGACAATATGTTGTTTTAGCTACAATATACCATACACTATCATTTATCATTTCATTTTGCTTTAGTTTAGGTTACTATAACTAATCAAGAGTTTCAGGGGAGATAAGTAATGAAATGGGTTGGTGCACCAGCCTTTTACCACTAAGCAAAATTAAAATTCTACACTGGATCACCAGTGAACCGTTTCTGTCCCCATTCTTTCTTACACCCTTTCCCTCACAGCAGTCATCTTACAATTATCATTCTCTGAGAACTACGCTAGATCAATTATTTATGGTTTCCATGAGCCAGGCCAGATATCTTATTTACAAAGCTGCATAATGACGTTTGCACACACGCAACCCACATGATGCCTCGCTGAAATGATCCCCCCTTTCTGCATAGGCCCTAAAATTTATCAACAAGAGTTTCCAACACTACCACACAAATAAGGAAGACTCATCCCCCACCCTTTAAAAATAATAGTTTACTAGCTTTCAGTACAATAAAATTATAATGTAATAATCTGCATATAATATCAAAGCATCACAAAAGGACACAACTCAAGATCATTCATAAGCTTAATTTAATCACTAAGTGTACTGGTTTATTGGTCACTAATAAGAATACCACCAGGACTTCTGTAGCCACAGTAGCCAGAGGTTAGAATTCCCTAGCTGACAGGGTTTAAACAACTTCACTTATCTCACTTACAGTACAATTAATTACAAAGTGCTCCAATAAACACTGATAACATTCACCTCCAAAGGCCTCAAAAACCAAAAGTTTATCCAATAAAAACCAGAAAAACGCTAGAAATGAGTACTTGTATCTAAAGGCTTGTTTACACAAAGCAATAATGTGAACGGCGGGGGTATGATTTCTAAAGTGCACTAACATGCATGCATCCATGCAGACCCAAGAAGTTCCCTAGTGCATTTTAACATGTACTGTTTCAAATAGCACAGTAGGGAAGATTAAAAAGCGATTACTATAGAAGATATATTATTCATTACAATATATCAAAAATAAAAAAAACCTGATTTTTGGACATTATATAAAACTCGAATTCTAGAAATAAGCCCTGAAAAAATGAAATTAATAAACCACAAAAAACAGAATCTCTATTGTTATGTCAAACAATTTCAGAAGTATGCAATGAAGATACACAGTTTATAAAAAATTGATTAATACTCTGTCCATGAAAACAGAGTCAATGTGTATCAGTACTGCAACCTCTAATATACAAATCATGTGCAATATGAAGTCTCATTCGCTCCTTCAACACTTATCAGATGGATGCTAGTCTCAATCAAATCCAATCTTGACCTCAAAGTCATGAAGATGATCTTGGTGCATGACAGATGTGGCAGTTTCCTGAAACATGTTTGGGAGACTTTACTGAATTACTTTTAAGTATCATTGGGGTACACAGTATTAAATGAATGGTGTATGTATTCCTGTGAGCTGGGATTATAAGTAACTTCTCTACGGGGAGATACGACAGATGAGAGACCTGGGGGTTCAGAGGACTATCGTGAACAATGTGCCAGATAAGCATGGACTTTTTGGAACAAAAAGTGCTAAGTGGGTTTCCTGGGGAATATATAAGGGAAGAAGATGAATGAAAATTCCCCTCCCTCAGTTATGCAAAAACCCAGACTTTTGAAGTTACACCTTGAAGAGTGAACCATTGTCTTCTGATCACCTGTTACGTGAGGCCAAGATCAAAGGCCCAAGTTGTATAAAGGAAAGACTGAACTACTCATGATTGTTCGGGTTCTGAATCTGAGAGCGTTATAAACTTATAACCACAAGAAAAACTCAGCTGTGGGTTTTGAAGCACTGACACCTACCAGAGTCAGAGGTTGGAGTTGAGGTGACCTCTGGTAAGCTTTTTAGTATGCATGAAGGTTCTTTTATTATTTTAATGTTTTCTGTAATGCTTTCACCTTAAGAATAAACATGCTTGCTTAGAAAAAGCAGTGTGGTAACTTGTAATCGTAGCAATTACATTGTTCATAGCCTCTGGAGAGAAAAGAAAGCACAGACCCTGGCCTTTTAGACCGTCTGGCTTGCCAGAGATATCACACTGTATGCTAGGCAGGGAACTGTGCACCTGGAAAGCCCCTGGTCAGGAGGGAGACACACACAGGTCTTTGCCCAACAGGGGTAAAAACTGAAGAGCTGGGAGCTAAAGTGGGTTCCCTCTGGGGACCATGGAGGGGGAATAGAGGTGCAGTTGCTCTGAACTGTGACAATAAGATGCTATAATGGACATCAGTCTCCCTTCCACTGTATTGACATTTGGAAAAAGATACTGTTTTTCATTTATGAATCTGTCATTTTGAATTTAGAATATTAAGCTTTCAAAAAGGTTAAAAAACACGTTCCCAACATTTTTCTGTGATTGCACAGTTTTAATTTTAAACCAACTATTGCCATAAATGTATGTATGGGTGTGTTTCTTTTAACACAGTATCGTAGCATAAAACATACCTGGTAATGTAAGGCAGATAAGACTGGCAATCAGTAATGTTATACACATGAAAACAATCAACAGAAATATCTGAAAGACAAAATACAAAGGGAGACAGTTAACAGAAAAACTGAAAGTTGCTTAACTAATTGTTAGCAAAACATTAAAGAATCAAGATATGCATCCATTTAGAAATCAGTAGCCTAGATAGTAAATGCAACACACAAAATTTCTGTTCCAGTTATTTTAGTTCAGATAGGAGAGCAGACTGTCAAACTTGCTGACTCATTATTCAGCTCCTGAATTATTCACAGGATTCTGTTGTCCCCACAGACTCAGATATTTGAGTGTTTCCAGCTCCATTTGCTATACAACCCTGATTTATTCACCAACCAACCTGTATAAAAATGAGCAGCAGTACTATGGATAAAACAGTATTTAATTATGTCATCAAAATATTGTAGTGCTAATACACAAGGCAGCAGAGCTCATGATTCACAGGCAATCTTTAGAATTTCTCATCTTTTGACCCTTTCATTTTGATACTCTAATATTCTATGCCTTGGTTTGGGCATTTTGATATATTTCTTGTTTTTAAAACAAAAATAAACAAAGTTCCATCAGCTAAAACTATTTGGGGGCAGGAGAAGAATACTATCTTACACAGTATTCTGGGAGGCAACGACTCCTGTGTCTCCTTTGAAATGCATGTGTGTCACAGTTCCAGGGTTAATTGCACCTCTGCTTCCTCTGTGGTCTGCTCCAGGACACCCCTTTAGGTCACTCTTGCGAAACTCAGAAGCCCCCCACAAGCTTATCTTCAGCTCTGCAGGAGAAAATCTCTGCTCCATACTATGGACCTGACAAGTTCTGGTACACTTGGCACCACTAAATGAAGCTGGCACAGTTTCAGCCCCCTCTAGTGACAGCTCTGAACAGTTTAGACTCCTTTGATGGTTTACTCCCAGGGACATACATGACTTTTGCTTAAACTGAAGTGGAGATACCACTTTTACAATTCCTTGGAACTAGTAGAGGTCCTTTTGATTATCTATTTGCCTTCATTAAAATATCTATCTATCTATCTATCTCACACACACACACTCTTCTTCCTATCTCTATAATTTTTTTAAAAACACTAGATAAACAAAGCTGAGCATTCATATCTCATCATGGATCACAATGTGTATGGGATCTATAATAACTGGATGCAAGAGGGCTGGTTATATATGTTTCAAACTGAAAAAATGATATTAAAGTCAGCTACATGAGTATAAACTAGACATTTGCTAACAAAATACACAGCGTCCAAGATACTAAGTAAAGTGTGGGGCCTTAATTATTTAGCTTCCAAAAATGATGCTACCATCAAATCTTCCTTAAAAGATACCCTATGTTTTTTTTTTGTTTATATTACTGTAGTTCCTAGGAATCCTAGTGATGGACCAGGACCCCACTGTATTCTATGTTTGTACAGCACCTAGCAAAAAGATGGTCCTCTTTTTAAAGTGTTCGATCTACCTACCCTGAGTGGGAATTTTAAAGGCCTACGGTAAGGCTGGAAACCCACAGGTCCTCCTTGCTGAAGTATGGCTTGATGGGCTGCATGAAGACCTTCTCCCACAACTGGAATGGCATTGTTATTGCGAGCATGCTGGTTATTAGGTTGCTGGTTTGCATTGTTCTCATTCTCTTCCTGGTCTCCAAGTAAGTAAGAATGGAGGTCCCTGTGGCAAAAAGCATGAAATGATTGTGTAACTTCCTCTGGATTTGTAACATGAATGAAAACCTAGAGAAAGCACACCACACAGCTATATTCATCAGTGTTTGTTTAATGAACAAGGTAAAAGGACTGATCACTGGAATATCATGAAGCAACGCACAAAAAGCAGCATTTGGCAGGTTTCATTCTTTTTTCTGTACGTGTTCTACCCATTGTTTTTTAAATGTAAGTTAGAACATACAAAGCTTGGAAGAAAAACAATTTGGGTACAGGTTAAAAAACAGTGGCAGCACAGCTACAATCTAAACGCACTGAGTCATTCATCTGACTATTTAAAAACAATATTGGTTACAAAAATGTCATGAACAGAAGAGGAAAACTCTGTCAAAATCTCTGCTGGTGTAAACAGGCACAGCTCCACTGATGTAAGAGTTCTCACTTTTACTGCTATTATGTTGGCTGGAGATTAATCCAGCCATGTAAGGAACTAACAGGACAACAACATATCAACTCACATTGTGAAAAGTATCTTCAGTGTAATAACTGGGGAAGAGTCAACATGGTTTTTGTATAGAGAAATCATGCCTCACCAATCTACTAGAATTCTTTGAGGGGGGGTGTAACCGTGACTCAGTGGGTCACAACTGAGAATGCCAAATTCAGGACAAACTGCTGAGAAACAGGACAAACACAACCCAAAACTGGTGGTTATTCTTCCATAAGATATACCAAACCAGTAACAAAAGTAAACTTCTGTTTCACCAAGCTGGCTAACAAGAAGCCATAAAAGCAGTTTCCTTAGGCATTCCAGTTCTTATGTCACCACCAAAAACACTGGATTTAGAGATGAGTGGTTCTCTACAACCAGTCTCATTAAATAAAAGGCTCTTCTGATCCCAAACGATCAGCCATTCACCCAAGTCAATATATAACTCAGATCTTACCCAAAAATCATGCTGATGCCAATCCTTTAGTATCTAAAATCTAAAGGTTTATTTATAAAAAGAAAGAAAGGTCAGAGTTAAAATTGGTTAAAGGAATCAAATACATACAATAAATGCAAAGTTCTTGGTTCAGGTTTGAAGCAGTGATGGAATAAACTGCTGGCTTAAGTTAAGTCTCTGGCTGCTTCCCAATCATTGGAAGGTCCTCAGTCCATTGGTTAAAATGCTTCCATTAGTATAAATTTATAATCCAGAGGCCTGAGCAAGAAAGGGGCTGGAGCAGGATAGAGGCAAAATGGAGGCGTTTCCAGGGCCTTTTATATCTTCTGCCATGTGGAGGGAATCCCATTGTTCTTACTGTGGAAAAGTACGGTAACAAGATGGTGGTTGGAGTCACGTGGACAAGTCACATATCCATGCATTTCGCCTAGTCATTGCAGGAAGCCGTTACCTATACTCCAGAGAGTACATTTGCAGGACAGTCCATTCAATGCAGATGGGCGTGTTCCATTGTCAGTTAAGTGTTTCTTGATGAGCCACTTAATTTGAATAGTCTCTCCAAGATGTCCTGGCTAACTACCTTGTGGGCATTACCCCAGGAGCAAACATTTGAAATCCAGGTATAGAGCCAATATTCATAACTTCAAATACAAAAATGATATATGCATACATATAGCATAATCATATTCAGCAAATCATAACCTTTCCATAGACATCTCACATGCCACATTTTGTACAAGATATCTTGCAAGTATATAACAGTGGTTGCAACAATGATCTATATCGTCATATTTTAATTAGATAACGTCACAGGGGGTACATAAACATGTGGACAAGGGGGATCCAGTGGATATAGTGTACTTAGATTTTCAGAAAGACTTTGACAAGGTCCCTCACCAAAGGCTCTTACGCAAAGTAAGCAGTCATGGGGATAAGAGGAAAGGTTCTCTCATGGATTGGTAACTGGTTAAAAGATAGGAAACAAAGGGTAAGAATAAATGATCAGTTTTCAGAATGGAGAGAGGTAAATAGTGGTGTCCCCCAGGGGTCTGTACTGGGACCAGTACTGTTCAACTTATTCATAAATGATCTGGGAAAAGGGGTAAACAGTGAGGTGGCAAAATTTGCAGATGATACAAAACTTCTCAAGATAGTTAAGTCCCGGGCAGACTGCAAAGAGCTACAAAAGGATCTCTCAAAACTGGGTGACTGGGCAACAAAATGGCAGATAAAATTCTATGTTGATAAATGCAAAGTAATGCACATTGGAAAACATAATCCCAACTTTACATATAAAATGATGGGATCTAAATTAGCTGTTACCACTCAAGAAAGAGATCGTGGAGTCATTGTGGATTGTTCTCTGAAAACATCCACTCAATGTGCAGAGGCAGTCAAAAAAGCAAACAGAATGTTGAGAGAACAGGAGTACTTGTGGCACCTTAGAGACCAACAAATTTATTTGAGCGTAAGTCTTCTTTGGATAGAAGACTGGTAGGAAGATGTCCTGGATAATATGGAAGCGGGACATCACCTTGGGAAGGAAAGCTGGATGAGGTCTAAGTTGTACCTTGTCCTTATGAAAGATAGTGTATGGAGGCTCAGAGGTGAGGGCCCGTAGTTCAGACACATGTCGTGCTGAGGTGATAGCCACCAGAAAAGCTACCTTCCAAGAGACGTAGAGGAGTGAACAAGAAGCTAAAGGCTCACTCATGAGGCGGGAGAGGACTAGATTAAGGTCCCATGCCAGGATGGGGGGCTTCATCGGGGGATGTATCTTCTCCAGTCCGAACACCCAGAATCGCCTGGGTGAAAAGCCGAGATGGCCACGAGGTGGACCTTGAGAGAACTGAACGCCAGATGCCAGTCTTTCAGGTACAGAAGATAGTCCAGGATACAAGGAATGGGAGCTTGGAGTACCTGCCTTTGGGCGCACTAGCTGGAGAACCTCTTCCATTTCGCCCTGTATGTGGCCCTAGTAGACGGCTTGCGGCTCTCCAGAAGTACCTGCCTCACTGGATCCGAACAGGCAAGCTCTGCCTGGTTCAGCCATGGATTCTCCAGGCCATGAGGTGGAGAGACTGAAGGTCTGGGTGAAGGAGGCAACCGTTGTCCTGTGTAATGAGGTCAGGAGTGAGAGGTAGCCGTACCGGTGCCTGGACCGACAAGTCCATGAGGGTGGGGTACCAGCACTGGTGAGGCCAAGCTGGGGCCACCAAAATGATCTCCCCCTTGTCCCTGCGGACTTCGAGAAGCACCTTGTGGACGAGCTGGAATTGCGGAAAGGTGTATAGCAGCTGACCGGGCCAAGGAATCATGAACGTATCTGCGACCGAGCCTGGGCTGTGACTCCTGAAGGAACAAAAGGTTGGGCACTTCCTGTTGGCCCATGTGGCGAACAGGTTGATTTGGGGAAAACCCCAACTGCGGAAGATGGCGTGGATGATGTCCGGGTGAATCGACCACTCGTGCGTGAGGAAACATCTGCTCACTGTCTGCCAACACGTTCTGAACACCCGTCCGGTATGAGGCCTGGAGAAGGATGGAGTGGGCTAGACAAAATTCCCACAGTAGGAGGGCTTCCTGATGGAGAGGAGACGAGTGGGCTCTGCCTCGCCTGTTTATATAAAACATGGTCGTGGTGTAGTCCGTCAATACCGCTACACAGTGGCCCTGCACGCGAGTCAGTAAAGCTTGGCAGGCGAGGCGGATCGTCCTGAGTTCTTTGATGTTGATATGTAGAGCCAGTTCCTCTACTTGCCCTGAGTTGTCAGGCTTCCGAGATGCGCTCCCCAGCCCGATGCGGACGGGTCTGTGACTAAAGTCAAGGTGGGTTGGGGTGGGTGAAAAGGACACGCGGGGATCCAGCCACTACCGTAGGGAATCGAGGGTGTGCCGAGGGATGGTCAGCACCATGTCCAGACTGTTGTGGCCCAGGCGATAACACAGATGCGAGCCACGCTTGCAAGGGCCTGAGTCGTAACCTGGCGTGTTGAACCACGTAAGTGCAGGATGCCATATGGCCTAGCAGCTGAGACACTGCCTCACCGTGGTGGTGGAGAAAAGCTGCAAAGGTTGCTGATTACACTGGTCTACAATTTTTGAGAAGTCGTCTGCTTCAGAGATAAAATGTGCTATTTATTATGTATTTTGATGTGGTGAATTCAAATATGACAATTAAAACAACTGATTGGCTACTGTTTCTAAGATATTTAAGTTTTTACATTTTATGTCTATGTATATTGTGTAGATAGTAGAGTTTTAATCATAAATTGTAAACCTAGGTCTTTTCATGTGTTTATGGTTGCTTTACATGATAATATTTCACCTGTCCTGTCTATGTAACACTTTAAAAATCAGCAAAAGGGTTATATAAATAAAATTTATTATGAAACAAAAGGCAAAAAACTATTCTGTACATAGTTTAGTCCTATTCAGTGTCTACTCGGCGCTTCTTGGCTTGTCTCTTGTATTCATTCAATGGAGCATCTCTTGTCACTATCCAGCAATAGTCTGCAAGCATTGATGGGCTCCATTTGCCCTGATAGCGTTTCTCCATTGTTGCAATGTCCTGGTGAAATCGCTCGCCGTGCTCGTCGCTCACTGCTCCGCAGTTTGGTGGAAAAAAATCTAGATGAGAGTGCAAAAAATGTATCTTTAGTGATATGTTGCAACCAAGGCTTTTGTATGCCTTGAGGAGGTTTTCCACCAACAATCTATAGTTGTCTGCCTTGTTGTTTCCGAGAAAATGTATTGCCACTAACTGGAAGGCTTTCCATGCCGTCTTTTCCTTGCCACGCAGTGCATGGTCAAATGCATCATCTCAAAGAAGTTCACGAATCTGAGGACCAACAAAGACACCTTCCTTTATCTTAGCTTCACTTAACCTTGGAAATTTTCCACGGAGGTACTTGAAAGCTGCTTGTGTTTTGTCAATGGCCTTGACAAAGTTCTTCATCAGACCCAGCTTGATGTGGAAGGGTGGTAACAAAATCTTCCTTGATTCAACAAGTGGTGGATGCTGAACACTTTTCCTCCCAGGCTCCAATGACTGTCGGAGTGGCCAATCTTTCTTGATGTAGTGGGAATCTCTTGCACGACTATCCCATTTGCAGAGAAAACAGCAGTACTTTGTGTATCCAGTCTGCAGACCAAGCAAGAGAGCAACAACCTTCAAATCGCCACAAAGCTGCCACTGATGTTGGTCATAGTTTATGCACCTCAAAAGTTGTTTCATGTTGTCATAGGTTTCCTTCCTATGGACTGCATGACCAACTGGAATTGATGGCAAAACATTGCCATTATGCAGTAAAACAGCTTTAAGACTCGTCTTCGATGAATCAATGAACAGTCTCCACTCATCTGGATGGTGAACCATGTTGAGGGCTACCATCACACCATCGATGTTGTTGCAGGCTACAAGATCACCTTCCATGAAGAATGGGACAAGATCCTTTTGACGGTCATGGAACATGGAAACCCTAACACCACCTGCCAGGAGATTCCACTGCTGTAGTCTGGAGCCCAACAGCTCTGCCTTACTCTTGGGTAGTTCCAAATCCCTGACAAGGTCATACAGTTCACCTTGTGTTATGAGGTGTGGTTCAGAGGAGGAGGAGGATGGGAGAAAATGTGGGTCCTGTGACATTGATGGGTCAGGACCAGAAGTTTCATCCTCTTCCTCGTCTGACTCAAGTGAGAATTATTCTGGTGCATCAGGAACCGGCAGTCCTTCTCCGTGGGGTACTGGGCATATAGCTGATGGAATGTTTGGATAATGCACAGTCCACTTTTTCTTCTTTGACACACCTTTCCCAACTGGAGGCACCATGCAGAAGTAACAATTGCTGGTATGATCTGTTGGCTCTCTCCAAATCATTGGCACTGCAAAAGGCATAGATTTCCTTTTCCTGTTCAACCACTGGCGAAGATTTGTTGCACAAGTGTTGCAGCATATGTGTGGGGCCCACCTCTTGTCCTGATCTCCAATTTTGCAGCCAAAATAAAGGTGATAGGCTTTCTTAACCATAGTGGTTATACTGCGCTTTTGTGATGCAAAAGTCACTTCACCACAAACATAGCAGAAGTTATCTGCACTGTTCACACAAGTACAAGGTATCTCTGCTCACTTTGGCTAAACAGAAATGTGTCCCTTTGCAAAATCAAACACTGACAAATAAGAGAGCACGACACTGTATGATTTCTAGAGCTGATATAGGGCAATTTGTTCAGCAGAGTGATGTAAGCTTCGTTATGATTGTATCATCCATGACTTCTAGGAATAACATGATGCAATTCATATCATGTATGACGCAATACCAGCTTCAGATTGCATCATTCATTGTTTTGCCTAAAAAGCAAGTACTGTCCAAACCCAGTCATAGATTTATTCATAGATCCAGTCAAAGATGTATTTTAGTCATTTCTGGTTTAAATTGAGATCCCTTCCCTTTATAACTCACTTATCCTCCGCCATTCCCAAGTCAAGGGTCATATATACTGACCCAATAGCATACCTTGAAAACTAGAGCCAATCAACAATTTTAAGCATCATTTTCGTTCTAAGTGACCCAGAATTAGTAAAGTTTGACTACATTTATTTCAGAAGCATTTTGGCTGTAGAGCAGTGTTATCTGCAAGAGGGCCAGTTGACGCGTGTCTGGCAAGAACGCTCTCACTTGAGTTGCACCCAGAACGGCTCCGATGAACTCTATCCTTTGAGTTGGGGTGAACACTGATTTGTTGACATTGAGAATGATACCTAATCGTTCGAAAGTGTCTCTATCTGCACCTGCGATTCCACCTGCTGACAGGAACGGCCCCGAAGGAGTTGATTAGCGATCCTGAGAGAGAGAGACCCCCCTGTGGAATAAATTTACCTTCCAAACAAATCAAGCCGTTTAGCCTCTCTTGATTTGGGTGCGGGGCCTGCTGATCTTGCCTCTCTTTTCATTCACTGCCTCCACCACGAGAGAGCATGGGGGAGGGTGGGTGAAGAGATACTCATATCCCTGAGTGGGAACAAAGTATTTATGTTCAGCCCCCTTGGCTATAGGAGGAATGGAGGCACGTGTTTACCAAATAGTTTTGGCGTTGGATTGAATAGTTTTTATAATGGGTAAGGCCACCCTAGAGGGCCCCTCTGTTGCTAGGATATCATACCATAGGGTCCTCCTATTCAACCACTTCCTCCACCTGGAAGTTCATATTCAGGGCTACTCATCGGAGGAGTTCCTGCAGGGCTCTGTAATCCATGGGTGGTGGCCTGGACGTTGAAGTGCCTGCCACTGCCTCGTCAGGGGACGATGAGGAAGAAGCTACCGGCAGGATCGGTTCCGTGGTGGCCTCTTAATCCTCGGGGACCGGGTCCCCACGAGCATTGGGCGTAGCCTCCACAGGCAGATGTGGGATTGTGTCCAGGTTTTGTGGAGGGTCCTGAGGCGGGCAGCTGAGAGTTGCCTCTGGGAGGCGAGATCCCGAACGGGAAGGCGGTGGGAAGTCAGGAGGGGCACCCTGGGCCTGATGGTACGCCCAAGGGGTCCAGAATTGCCACTAAGGCTGCCATTGGGGCACCGAAGCGTCCTGCCTTAGGCTCACCGGTCCTGATCTGGGTGCCTCAGATTCCCCCGATGCCCTGCCTGTGTGGAGGGAGGGTGATCTCGAGCGGGAAAGCCGGGGGGGGGAGTGGTGCGAGACTGCACCGGAGGCATCCTCCTCCGATGGACCGAATGCATGCCGTGAAGCATAGCGGGTCCTCAATGTCGATCGGTGCCGCGGTGCAGGGAGCGATGGCGGGATGTGGAGTGGTGCTGCAAAGTAGAGCGGTGCCGCAATGTGGAGCTGCGCCGATGCGGGGAGCAATGCTGCAATCGAAGATGGTGCCGAAGCGGAGAGAGGTGCCGCGAAGTGGAGCGGTGCGCCAGTCTATCGAGCGACACCTGGAAGCTGAGCGGCGTGCAGACTGAGGCCGGCACTGAGAACGGTGCCATGAGGTCACAGAGCGGGACCTAGACCTCAAGCGGGACCATGATCTATCTGCCGACGACCACCTCGAGCGGGAGCAGCTCCGAGGGTTGGGGCTGTGGGACCAGTGCCGCGAGTCGGACTGATGCCGCAAGTCAGACCAGTGCGGGGTGTAGGCGCGGCGCCGGGACTCAGAGCAGCGCCGAGATAGGGGTCAGGGGGCAGATGGGCCAAACATGGCAGGCTTGCCTCCGGACGGTGCCGTGCCTCGAGGGAGTGGCGGCTTATTACTTGTAGAGGGAGACTTAGATGCCGTCATCTCAATGAGCCCCCTAGCGGCTTAGAAGTGGTCCGGGGTGGAAGGCATCATAACTTCCCTCACATGCAGCTGCGGTGAGTCCAGGAGAGCAGTGCTTCCTAGGGAGACACGGGCCTGCGACGATTGTGCCTGGCCCGAGGCCCATTCCCTGCACCGTCCCTTTCCGGGGAGCAGTACCCATAGCAGGCCGCTGGGGGGACTTCTCCTTGGTCTGTTTCTTATGGGCAGCCAGTGAATGAGCGCGCTTCTGGGGCCCGGGGGACCGGCGGCTCCTGGGTTGGTGTGCTGAGTCCTTTCTCGGCACCGCAGACGGCACCGCAGGACGCGTGCTCTGCACCGAGGCACTTGGGGCCAGGTCCTGCTGCAGATGGAGGGCTGACTCCATAAGGAGTTGCTTTAGGCAAATGGGTAACTATATACAGTGATTGGCAGAAGAGCCAGGGATTAGTGCAACTTGCAAGTAAGAGACCACTGTTCCAGCAACCGTCACTGGCAGTAAGAAGGAACTGAAGGGGGGTCGGGCCGGCAGGGTCGTGTATAGAGCGCCATATCGGTGCCACTCCAGGGGGCTCCACAGCCGGTCCGACAGGTAGCTACTACGGAAAAGTTTCCGACAGCCATGCACGTTGCGCGCGCACACCTAACTGGAATTGATATGAGCATGCATTCGAAGAAGGAGGAAGTATTTTTTCAAATAATGCAGTCTGTAGAACTCTTTGCCAGAGGATGTTGTGAAGGCCAAGACTATAACAGGGTTCAAAAAAGAACTAGATAAGTTCAAAGAGGATAGGTCCATCAATGGCTATTAGCCCGGATGGCCAGGGATGGTGTCTCTAACCTCTGTTTGCCAGAAGCCTCCGTTTGCCAGGGTCACCTGGCATTAGCCACTGTCAGAAGACAGGATACTGGGCTAGATGGACCTTTGGTCTGACCCAGTATGGCCGTTCTTATGTTCTTAACCTTTGAACAGCAGTTTAGAATTTGTGGACAAAAGAAGTCACAGGTTCTAAAGTGTTTTCCCTACAGATATACTGTTTTCCCTACAGGTCTCAATATTTAAAAAAGCTACAAAACCCCTCAAAATTGTCCTCGCAGCAGTCTGAGAGCATCAGTGAACCTGCGTAGAGAGGGATGCCATCTTTGTTATGCAATGTCATTAACTGGCAGGACTTTATGGGGGTCTGCTAAAATCAAGTACCTATTACGTGTGCTCAGAAGCAATTTTTCATTCCCCACCTCCAAATCTAGCAAGAACTCCTCCTTAAACGACTACTTACATAAAGCTCCAAACTTCAGACAACTCTGATAACCCCATAAGAATGTGGATTTAAAAATGGTAATTAATTTTTTTTCACCATTGCTTAATTAAAAAGTGGCTGAAGGAATGTTTATTAGAGCCATCTCTACTGGTAACTGCAACAGTTGAAGATGCGTAATAGTTCCCATTGTTATCCGCCCAACTTGGTTCTCATCTCCACCACCCTCTGTCACCTACTTTCCTTTCGTATTCATCTTTGGGATGAGTTATCCATGTTTTGACTGTATCGGAAGGTGAATTTTTCTATTAAGTTGGAGCTAAAAATCTCATTTGTTTTTCAGGCATGAAAAGCTGAAAAGATTATTGCAACGAGGAAGAAAGTATCTCACTCTCCATCCCATTCTCAAGCCTCCATAAGAATAATTCAGTCAAGAAAAAACCTTCAAACTTGAAATATTATGTTCATGCCCCTTCATGAGCAGTACAGGCTTTGGGGAGTGCAAGTACACTTCTTTAAATCAAATTATGAAACAGTCAAAAACTACTAAAACAGAACAGTTCCTTGTAGTCAGTATGGATTCTTAGGTGCATGTGCATCATGTGTGCAAGCTCAGAATCTTTCAAACAGCAGAGTCCAGTGAGGCCACACACATGCCCTGAGCTTCCTTGAGCTTCTGTGCGAAGGCATAAAAAGGTGGAGTGGAAGCAATCCCCACTCAGTTCCCTTGCAATTCAAAGCCCATGAGTGACCGCTGAGGACTTGGAAAAGTGGGGATGAAGAGTAGGTCATGGGATCCACACTGACTATAACAATTCAAAGAACCACAATTACTGTAGAGTTAGTAACCATTCCTTCTTTGAGCATTAGTCACTGTAGGTGAATGGTAAGCAATATCGACTCAGGATGGTATGAATAAGGAGTATCAGCTGCATCTTCATAACCAAGGGGGGAGGGATAGCTCAGTGGTTTGAGCATTGGCCTGCTAAATCCAGGGTTGTGAGTTCAATCCTTGAGGGGGCCATTTAGGGATCTGGGGCAAAAATCTGTCTGGGGATTGGTCCTGCTTTGAGCAGGGGGTTGGACTAGATGACCTCCCTGAGGTCCCTTCCAACCCTGATATTCTATGATTCTATGAAACAGCTTGGTTCTTGAATCAGCCAACTGTGGCCACAAATAGAAGAAAATCCTCTATTGTTCCCCACAGCTATGAATATAACATCATGCAACGGTAGGTTTGTGCAGAGTGCAGAGTTTCTTCTCCCCTCATGTGGAATGAGGTCTTGGGAAGAATACAGGTTTGTTTAAATGGAACTTGGAAATCACCTTGGGAATTTGGAATGAGGTTTTAGTATCACTGTGTCTTTATGGAAACAAAAGTACAGGTGTTCCACCATGACTGTCTGAAGTTTGTTCACTCTCTGGATTGAGGTGATCACTACCAAAATCACCATTCTGAGAGTAAGCTGGTGAATGGAGTAGTCCACAAACTTTAGAAGGATGATGTTGAGGTCCCATACCAGAGCAGGTCTTCTGACCAGTGGGTAAGCATGCATTAGGCCCTTGTCATATTTGGATACCATCGGTATGAGAGAAGACTGAGACCAAATGCATCATTCGATGATATGCAGAGACTGCCACTAGATTAACTTTGACTAAGCTAAATGAAAGTCCAGAATGTTTTAACTGCAAGTAGTCCAGAATCTTTGATATCAGGGCCTGCAATGTGTTTAGGCCATGGTGGGTTGCGCATATTGATTATCCTATCCATTTGGAGGAATAAGTCTCTCTTGCACAGTATTCTGCTCTACGTCAGGATTTCCTGATTTTCCATGGCACTCAACCAATCAATATCCAGGTTGTCAGGTCCTGCGACTTCAGGTCTGGATGGAATCCTTGACAGTTTGACCGTATGGGGTCTGCAGGTGAGGCCTTCCTTGTCTTGTTATGATTCAATTAAATTTTGACTCAGTTGTGTATGGATCACTAGTGGAAGAGAAACACTTCTTTGGTCTGTACTACGATCATCTCAGGGTATGTCTATGCAGCAACTGGAGACCTGTGGGGCATCTTTTCCTGGACCACAGACACCACAAGCGACTCTGGTGTCTGATGCTTATAAGAAAGTTCAAAGCCTTTGGATGGGACTTGATAACACTTTTATACTCAGTTTGAAGTAGGGGAAAGCAAGGCTGAGGTGTGCCACAGTCCTTTTGCTGGGTCCAATATACTACGATTAGTAGCACAATCCCAGTTGGGACTGAGGATATTGAACAGAGAACAAACCTAAGATCACGGTTGTCTCAAAGTCCAAGATTTCAGCAAGCTATCCTCAGGAGCAGGTCTGAAAGGCCCTAAAGTCACTGACGGCTGGTGTCGGGTCAAGGCAACAGCTTCATTTGGAAAAAAGGAGGATTAGGTGGGGAAGACAACTGGGGTGTTTCCCGAGCCATTACCTCACAAGGACACTTCTCTGGTCCTGTGACAGGGATCTGGCTATTGATGCCAGATGAAGAGTGAGACCTGCTTTTCCCAGACACACATGATAGGGCTCCACTCTGGGAAGGTGGGCCCCAACAGGGCCACAAAGGTAAATTGTACAGTTACTGGCCAGGCTGTGATTGGCCTGTACACTGTCAGCTGTGCGTCAGTGCCAGATATGGGGCACTTCCAGAGCCCCCCTTAATGTACTATTCTGGTCTGATCCCATGCTTGAAGTCAGAGAGGAGTGGCTTGGACGTGGCGAGGAAAAATACATCTCCAGGAACAGCAGTGCCATTAGATATGGGACCAGTATTGATTCTGCTGGTACCAAAACAAGCAGCAAAGGCAGTTCCTCAAAGGTACATCTTGATACTGGGAAAGGCTCATTGATTAGCACCAGTGGTGTTGACATCAGCACCAGTACTGTGGTCTCCTGAGTCTTTCACAGCCAATGCTTTGCTCCCATCCCTCAACGCTAAGGAAGGTTTACAAGATCTGCCTTTGGAGGAATGCTATGAGTCCTTCTCATGCAATGAGCTTGTTGCATGCTTTGAGCTGTGCTTACGCATGGTGAGGGTATGCTGCTTGGCATCCAAAGTGGATGATATGGGTGCCAGGTCTCTCTGCCCCAGAGTCGGTACTGATGCACACAGCACTGAAGGCTCATGGTGCCAGTTCCATGGTCCCTTTTTAGATTTCTGCCTACTAGAACCAGAGGCATGGTGTCTGGTTACCAGAACACTTACTGTATATAGCCTCCTTGTCTCCAGTTTGGAGGATGTCTCTTCTCCGAGATCATATAAGACCTTTAAAGATTGCTTCAAGAGACTTAATTTCAAACACACATCTCTCAGTCTTCAGGTGTGGGACAAGAATGGCAGACGAAGCACTTGTTGGGTGATGTGCTCTTCCAAGGCAGAAAACACACCTGCTGAGACCACTGATTAAGGACATATGACTGACGCACAATGGACAAGATTTAAACCCTGTGGGTTTACAATAGGCCATACTGGCAGTCGGTGTGAAGTGCCTCACCCTTCTGTATGGAGAGGTTGTGTAGGAGAGTCTCTTCGTACTTTTTTCTGTACATGAGCAATGAAAGAGAAAAAGTGAAATGGTATTTCTTCACAAAAGGGTTAAGATTGAAGCTCAAAAAAACTATAGCCCATAGGACACTGTCCAAGTTCCATCTCTGTCACGGGTGGTAAGAGAGAACTGAGGGAGGGTCACAGCCACTCCAACCTTTATGCCCTCACACAGGAGGGTTTTCAGGGCTGGATTTATTTATATTTTTTGCATGGATTAAATAGCACCAGAGATGTACACGTTAATTTTGCTCATATTTTCCAAAGAGTCTATGGAAGAAGAAAGCAAAAAAAATTTCATTCCGAAAAGATGAACATAATGGAAAGCAAAACACAGAAAGAGGGACTACAGAAATTGCTATTGAGATTCAGCTATATCATTTTTTACCAAGCAAAAGTTGTATTAGTGCAGCAAATACAATTAATTGCAAAGGCATATTCTGAAGTTGCAGTACATGTTCAAGGATTCACTGTACAATAATTTGATCTATATACATTTTCATGCATCTCTGCTATGCACACATTTATGTATCAAGTAATCCATAATGCGCCAGTTACGGTATCTAGCCAAATAATAAATTTCTTCCACATTAAAAAGGTCAAAGTGAAACAGGCCACATAACTGATATTGGCTGTTTACACTTACAGTAAGTACCCAGCCGTAACAGTCCATGCTCGTACAAGACCTTTCAACCACTGTCTCGTGTGTCCTTGTTCAAGCAGAGCTGGCAGCACCACCTGAAGCAAAAGCAGCTCCAGAGAAAGTTCACTCACTGGAGCATCACTAGAAACAATGGGAAAGAACAAGGCGGCAGACATATAAGGACTATTCTAAAATTTTATGAATTTCCTACAAACATTTTAACAAACCAAGACCATCATAACCAAATATCTGACTAAACGAAAAGTAAAACAGTAAAGGCTAAGTAGGATTCCATCACAGACAATTCTTAGACTTTAATAGCCGAGATTTTTTTTTTGCATACTTTTCTGAGCACTGGGGAAGAATTTAGTAGTGTTTAGGAATTTAATGTGAACAGCCAGTTTTACGAAAAGTCTTTAGGAAAGATATCTTCCATTATCTGAAGTGTTCCTAAAAACAAACAAACAAAATAGGGCTGTCAAGCGCTTAAAAAAATTAATCGCACTTAATCACGCTGTTAAACAATAGAATACCATTTATTTAAATATTTTTGAATCCTTACTACATTTTCAAATATACTGATTTCAATTACATCACAGAATACGAAGTGTACAGTGCTCACTTTATATTTATTTTTATTACAAATATTTGCTCTGTAAAAAAACAAAAGAAATAGTATTTTTCAATTGACCTAATACAAGTACTGAGGTGCAATCCCTTTATCATGAAAGTTGAACTTACAAATGTAGAATTATGTACAAAAAAAAACTGCATTCAAAAATAAAACAGTGTAAAACTTTAGAGCCTGCAAGTCCACTCAGTCCTACTTCTTGTTCAGCCAATCGCTCAAACAAGTTTGGTTACAATTTGCAGGAGATAATGCTGCCTGCTTCTTCTTTACAATGTCACCTGAAAGTGAGAATAGGCGTTCACATGGCACTGTTGTAGCCGGCGTCGCATGATATT
Organism: Emys orbicularis; assembly: GCF_028017835.1. Classification (NCBI taxonomy): domain Eukaryota; kingdom Metazoa; phylum Chordata; order Testudines; family Emydidae; genus Emys; species Emys orbicularis. The sequence goes on from NC_088684.1 coordinate 162,741,959, forward strand.
TACATGCCAGATACGCTAAAGAGAGTCATGCGTCCCTTCATGCTTCAACCATCATTCCAGAGGACATGCGTCCATGCTGATGACGGGTTCTGCTTAATAACAATCCAAAGCAGAGCGGACGACGCATGTTCATTTTTATTGTCTGAGTCCGATGCCACCAGCAGAAGGTTGATTTTCTTTTCTGGTGGTTGAGGTTTTGTAGTTTCTGCATATGAGTGTTGCTCTTAAGACTTCTGAAAGCATGCTCCACGCCTCATCCCTCTCAGATTTTGGACGGCACTTCAGATTCTTAAACCTTGGATCGAGTGCTGTAGCTATTTTTAGAAATCTCACATTGGTACCTCTTTGCATTTTGTCAAATTTGCTGTTAAAGTGTGCTTAAAATGAACATGTGGTGGGTCATCATCCGAGACTGCTATAACATGAAATATATGGCAGAATGCGGGTAAAACAGAACAGGAGACATATAATTCTTCCCCAAGGAGTTCAATCACAAATTTAATTAACGCATTTTTTTTAACAAGCATCATCATCGTGGAAGCTGTTCTCTGGAATGGTGGCCAAAGCATGAAGGGGCATACGAATGTTTAGCATATCTGGCATGTAAATACCTTGCAACGCCGGCCAAAAAGTGCCACGCGAACACCTGTTCTCACTTTCAGGAGACATTATAAATAAGAAGCAGGCAGCATTATCTCCCGTAAATGGAAACAAACTTGTTTGTCTTAGCGATTGGCTGAACAAGAAGTAGGACTGAGTGGACTTGTAGGCTCTAAAGTTTTACATTGTTTTGTTTTTGAACGCAGTTATGTAACAAACAAAAAAATCTACATTTGCAAGTTACACTTTCAGGATAAAGAGTACTACAGTACTACTACAGTATTTGTATGAGGTGAATTGAAAAATACTATTTCTTTTGTTTATCATTTTTACAGTGCAAATATTTGTAATAAAAAATAATAATATAAAGTGAGCAGTATACACTTTGTATTCTGTGTTATAATAGAAATCAATATATTTGAAAATGCAGAAAAACATCCAAAAGTATTTAATACATTTCAATTGGTATTCTATTGTTTAACAGTGCGATTAATTTTTGAGTTAATCACGTAAGTTAACTGCAATTTATGGACAGCCCTAACCGCTTCCCCCCCCCCCCACTACAGCATGATGATAACCTATGGGGTATCTAATCTATGGAGTAAAACTAATAATTTGTTCAACTTCTACATGCCTGAATGCAATGTCAAAGTAATGGTGAAAGTGGTACAATTATGCCATGTCTACACTAGCACTTATTTCAGAGTAGCAGCTGTGTTAGTCTGTATCAGCAAAAAGAACAGGAGTACTTGTGGCACCTTAGAGACTAACAAATTTATCTGAGCATAAGCTTTCATGGGCTAAAACCCACTTCATCAGATGCATGCAGTGGAAAATACCCTGAAGAAACACCCCTCTGAGCGACATAAGTTTTGCCAGCATAAGTGCTCTCCAGCCGACACAGCTACCACTACTCGTTGAGCTGTTTTATTATGTCAATGGGCATAACACGGCTACATGAGCACTCTTATAGCGGCACAGTTGTATTGGTACAGCTGTGCTGCTGTAAGCTTGTAAGTGTAGACATGGCCTTAGAGAAGTACGCAAGGAGGACTCTGTCTAATCACACGGAGACCAAAAACATCTTTCAGAATGAAAATAAAAACTTACCTGTAGAGCATGACATTATATGGAAGAAAATTAGGCAAGAGATACTTAATAATACGTATAGGAAGCCAAAGCATGAGCAGGACAATTGACCCAAAGACGATCTGCAACAAGAAAATTACAAATGCATATTATATCTACAAGACTCATATGAAGCCTTATTTTTTATATGGATGGGCCAATGAAGATGTAAACCATCTGCAAAGGTTTTGAATGAATGTATGACAAAGGTCCATGATTAAATTAAAACCTGTTCCTCTCAAATTTTGGTAGTCTATGTTCCATAAAGAGAAATAAATGTATAAACTAGAAGAGAAAGTTGTTTAATCTCTGAATATATAAGCTGTAATTGATCATCATTCATGGGGCCCATGGTACCACTGCGAGTCTAATGAAGGTTCTGAAATCATCTCAACTCATACCTTCAGAGAATGATAATTAGCCAAGAGCTTCATTTCTTGATTCACAAGGCAAAAACCAATTCCATTATATTCTGCTAACCCATGCATTTGAGAGCTTTAAAAAGAACTATATGTTGGACTAAGTTTGGGTCATTTGAAGTGGCACATACATCCCTGATGCAGCAAAAGCAGTGTGGCTATAAGATGACAAAAGGCCAATACATCCTGCTGTTTTCTAGAGTCCTAAGCATGACTGACCAGCACTCCTCTCCAGATGGCAGGGAGTGTATGCTGAGCACCACTAGGGTGATCCAACAAGGTACAGAGGATGTTGATGTGTTAACAGTATATCAGCATCACAGTATCCCATACAGCAGTCTGTTTCAAAGGTATGCAGTCTTCAGGGCCTGTATCTGCAAAACCAGTGCCAAAGCAGGCCATCTGAGATGTTGCTTTAAAGGCCTTCCAGACAGACATCAGGGTGAACATCTGGAAAGCGCTTGGGGAGGCCAGGAAAGACTTTAGGTGTTTCCCCAATAATTCAACAGCCTGCAGCTACATCTGGTAGTAGATACCACTGCCCAGGCCATCATGGTCCACCCGAAGACAGACAGGAACATGAATCAGACCCATCTCTACTGAACTGGGACCCAGAATGTTTGTTGCAATAAATGGCTTAGACCAGCACCGTGACCTCAAGGGATTTCCTCCACCATCCATAGTAATACAGTAACTGTTGGCTAGTGATACAAGCAGTCATTGTGGCTTTAGCACAAGAGGAAGATTTGTGATTGTCTGTACTAGACAAACATTTTAAAACTTTTAATTAAAAATTTCCCACCAGCATTTCAGATAATCTGAAGTGGGGCATATGTTACAACTAACACCTCTGAAGAAGTAAACTTCAGTTTTATTTTAGTAACTAAAAAATGAACACACATCAAAAAGGAAAGTTAAACATGCTAATATTCAAAACGTCAGCTAGGCTAGCACTGTATTTGCAACAACAAGAAAGAAATGAATATAAATTATTCAAGGACAAGTCTGAAAAAAGTCCTTACCACTGATAAAATAAACCTCCTGAGATGTCTATAAATGGGCAAGTGAATCATTTCCTGAACTGGATTAAAATCCGGATCATTCAAATTCCTCAGAAACCACAGGACACCAGGTCTCAGTACCTGAAACAGGTATTTACATTTGAGTTTAAAAAGACAAAAATGCAAGCAACGTAAGAATTATTAGCATGTTGTCTAATTAACAGAGTTAGATTTCTGTTGGAAAAAAGGTGTTAGAAGCAACTAGGCTGTGAGATATAAATATGAAGAACTTTTCAATACAAGAGTCAACAATGAGAGGTACAGAAGAACACTGCAGAGCATTACTACTAGGCCACAGTGGAAACATTTTAACTAAAAATCTTTACTTTCAAATACATTTCAGTTCACAGATACTAAGAAGTATTTAAACAAAAGCAACATCCATATTAAAAACTCCTTTGCATGCAATCGGCTGGCACCCTAAGGGTGTTCCCATATTCACTTGTAACCAGCATGATTGTTTAATTTTTAAGGCAGAAAAATTTTGAAGTCTGATATGTATTAAAAACATCATAACAGAAACACACAGATGGGGAAGAGCTAATGAACTCTTCAGTACATAAAGTTGTTCAAATATATTTTATAATCCCCTCACCTGAATAAGAACTTACCTCTCTCAGTAAGAGAATGAAAGATGCAAAGTAAAAGACGTAAACCATTCCCACTAACCAGTGTAGGAACATTGTGGTACCAGGGGCAGACTGAAAGCTCAACTCTCTGTCTTTCAAAGTAGCATCAAACATTTCCTATACAAAAAAGTACATACGATCAACGTTTACCAAATACTCTTCCTTGGTTACTCATTTAATTTATCCCGTTTGTACCTAGCAAATAGGGTTAAATTGGATTATATATTACATTTAAATAATCTCAACCTGTTGCAAAACTATAAATATTTAGAGGAGCATTCAAGAAAACAAAAACGTCTATTTAAGTCATAAGTGCCACTGAAAACTACACAGTTCTTACAACATACTTATAGCACTGACGCTGGAGATGGCAAATAGTGACATATTTCTCTACTCCACATAGTTTTAAGAATGGGAAGGAAACTAAAACAAGGAAAACACTAACATTTAATATGTAACACTACAAAGCATATCAGCATGAGCATATCAGCTGATACTAAACTGTACTGTACATTTATTCTCATTAGAAATAGTGTATCTTATTAATGCTGAGAGCAAAATGGTTGCTTTTTCCCATATAAACATTTAATAGTAATCTCTTATATTAGCTTTTGGGGAAGTGACATTTTAAAAGTTATGATAATTTCCCCTTCCTTTCCCCTGCACTCCCTAGACCAAGGGTCCTCAACCTTTTTCTTTTTGAGCCCCCCTTCCCCCAACATGCTATAAAAGTTCCACGGTCCACCTGTGCCACAACAACTGTTTTTCTGCATATCCAGTACATTAAAAGCCACTGGCATTCGGGGGTAGCACGCAGGGCAGCTGCCCAGGGCCTCATGCCACAAAACTAAGCTGCTTGGGCTTCGACTTCAGCCCCAGGTGACGGGGCTCAGGCTTTGGCTTTCTGCCCTGGGCCCCAGCAAGTCTAATGCCGGCCCCTCTCTGGTTTATTTTGGTGGACCCCCTGAAATCTGCTCGCGGGCCCTCAGGGGGCCCCAGATCCCTGGTTGAAAACCACTGCCCCAGACTACAATAAAAATAGTCTCTCTCATATGGCATTCAATACACAGAAGGAAAAATTCATAGTAATGCCACAAGATGAACCATGTATGAATTTCCCCACAGGTAGCCAAATAAAGAAAACTCAGTCATGGAGTTGCCGGTAAGACATTTAGCATAGCAGAGAAGTGACTTTTCACAGTGTTTTGTAACTGTTTCAAAAAGTGTAATGATGGTTTTTTTGCTCTGTTTTAAACATAGACTGTAGACTTTAACTGCCTACAGGAACATAGACTTTGTATTGCACCGTGCGTTAGAACAAACTACCTTTGACCTCTGAAACAGTGAAAGTATAAAAAATAAAAGCGAAGAGACATTTTCTGCAAGTCCAGTTTATATCAATTTTTTTTTCGCCAGGGCAAAAGAACTTTCTCCTCAGAAAAAAAAACAGTGTAAGACTTGGCCTACATTCCAATAATTTCTGTTCTTACCAAAGAGCATATATCCAGCCACCAGCCACAGATAAGGGGGAACACACCAATTTCTACAACCACTAATAAGGAAACCTTCAGGGAAAAGGAAAAAAAATTACTCAGTAACTATGAATAAATCACTAACAAAATTATAGTTGAAAACCTTTTGCTTTCAGAAGCCTATAATTACCTTAACAACAATATAGCAGACTCCCAATAAGTGACGTGATCTTTGGAATTTTACAAGCGCAGCCAAACCCTACATACTCTGGTCAAGGAAATATACTAAATGAAATGTTGTAACAGGACCAGGAGAGTATGATACAATTTATATCAGCAACTGTGCAATCTAGATTTTATAGCAGGAAATTCTGGAAGAGTCAAGCACTAATGTGAAAGTGTGAATACTATTGCTGGGGTCCTAATCTTTCAAAAGTAACGATGATTTTGGGTGCCTAATTTAAAACACCTTAAAGGGACCTGCTTACCAAAGTGCTAAGCATCCGTCCTCTGAAAATCAAGCCCTCTTTCAAAGGCATCTGAAGTTGGGGACTGAAAACTGAGATACCAGAAATCACTTTTGAAAAAAATTATGCAGGAATATTTACCACCAAGCGTTTAACAGTGCAGTTACAAGTCTGGAGGTCTAATGTAATATGCATTTTAATGGGGTCAGAGAAATTCTCATCTCTTCACAGCAGAGCTAGTGTGTGTGTTTGGTTTTTTTTGGAAAATTTAGTCCCAGGATTTTAAAACTATTTAGGTGTTGTGGTGCTCAGGATTGCAACTCTTAAGTGATTTAGGAGCCTAAATATAATTTTTAAAAAGGGATTTAGACACTTAGGAGCTTAAATCCTATTGACTGTCAATGAGATTTAGGCTCCCAAGAGTCTAAATCCCTTTTAAAAATGAGATTTAAGCTCCTAAATCATTAACGTGTTGCAACCCTGAGCACAATGCCTACATATCTTTAAATTCCTGGATAACGGTCTCCTTTTAGTAGGTCAGAGGATCTCAAGAGAGACATGGCATCAAATACTTTACTGGGTTTGTACAGTGCCTATCACAACAAGGCCCAACCTGACTGTGGCCTCTAAGTGCTACTGCAATATAGTGTGTTAAATAGCAAATAAATTTACTCCTTCAAACAGAAATCAATTTAATCTTTTTAAAGCATACACAGTTTTGTCTGTGACCAAGTCTCCCCAGACTTTCAAAACTCTAAGATAGTGGTAACAGGCACTTCAATCTCTCCAGTGCAGCCAAGTGAATTGCTGCCCAAGAGCAATTCAAGTTGCACAAAGCTCTGAATGCTACTGGCCTGGTGCAGAAACCAAGGAAGACATACTAATTGTATGTCTATACTGCAGTCAGGAGGTGTGACTGCAGCATGCGTAGGTACAGATCAAAGCTACCTCAAGCAATAATAGCAGTGTGGTCATGGCAGCATGGACTACAGCACAGACTAGCCCTCCAAGTATGTACCTAACGGGTCAGATGGGCTTGTACTCTGGCGGCTAGCTCGTGAGACCGTATTCACATTACTATTTCTAGCATGCTAGTTCAAGCAGAGGCAGCATGTTTCTGAATACCCACGCTGGCTAAACATATCCGGAGAAGCTGCCTGAAACAGGAGAACTTATGTAGATGAGCTTCCCATCCCACGTGGCACAAATCCTAGTTATTATTCTGTTCGCCTATTTCTATCTCTGCTGCAGCTGTGTAGCCCACAAGAAGCCTACGTGTGGAGAGAAATGGATGGCTCCATACCTGTCTATCAGGCTACATCACAAAAATTATAATTGCAAGCCTTGCCAGATCACAGGGGCACTCTTACCCTCCCAATCATGACTTCATTTCCGCAAAGCTTTTAAGCGCGTTTCTCAAGTTTAACGTTGAGTGCAGTCCCTAAAACTGCTGCAAAATTCTTTCTGGACTATTATGGTGTATGGTGAACAAGGGACACCCTTTAGTATTTTAGTGGCTACTGAAGAGGGCGGAAATATTTGTACCACACTGTCCCTTTTCTTTGACTGACCTCCAGAAAGGGATCTGCCATTCAGGAAGAAAGCAATGCATTCCATCTATGGCCTTGTGAAATTTTATCCTGGTTAGCTGACAGTCAGCTGGGGAAGAAGCTGATTCCACGTTAAGACCTCTCCAATGTCATTCCCATAAAACAGATTAGCATATGTGGAAAACTGGGCTGAGTGAAGTCTCAAAGCTTTTATTGTTCTGAATATGCAGCCTGTTTTGAAATTAAGTCTGGATGGTCAAGCACTTAAACAGATTTTATCCAAATTTTTACCTAAAACAGCCCTTTTTTCTTTGTTTCATCATAAGAACAAAGCGAAAAGAGAAAGAAAGTGCTCCTGCATCATTTCTAACCCTGATCTCAACATGGCTAGAGATAATGATCCACAGACAGAATTTAAGACAGAGTCAGGCAACTACTTATGAAAGGATACATGGCAAACAATTAGAGTTATTGCTAGCTGCACATAGCCAACTATTGTTGTAATTAGGCCTTCAAAGTGAGATGCTTGAACCTGGAAAAAAAAAAAAAAAGGATATTTTAAATATTTTCCATTCAATTTTAGTTAGTTTTTATTCCTCAAAAAGTTCAGTCCTCTTTCAATATTAATGACAGAGTCCACTTGGGCAGCTGGGATTTGGAATGATAAGGTTCCTAGGCTGCTTTATACTACAATATAAGTAGGACAAGTATTTAATCAATAAACTCTCTTTACTAATCATTTGGCATCCTCAACAAAAAAAGTGGAAAATAAGTTTGCATCCACTAGAAAAACCACATAATGCAAAGCTGCCAGCCTTGCAGGAGGAGCTGCCATATATCCTACTCCTTTGCCTGGCATTCACTAATAATAATAATAATTAATGGAGATATCCCATCTCCTAGAACTGGAAAGGACCTTGAAAGGTCATCGACTCCAGCCCCCTGCCTTCACTAGCAGGACCAAGTACAGATTTTGCCCCAGATCCCTAAGTGGCCCCCTCAAGGATTGAACTCACAACCCTGGGTTTAGCAGGCCAATGCTCAAACCACTGAGCTATTCCTCCCCCCAAATAGTAATTTATGAAGCATTATCCCCCATGCAATCAAGGAACACCACCATAAAATATATTAGATTTTATAAAAATATAATATTAAAAAGCCAAATTCAGTGACCTTACAAAGGGGGAGTCTTAGACAGGGATTACAATAATGAAGTTTGGGGGGAGGGTAAACAGTTAAAAGCAAAGAAAGGTCCTAGAATGAAGACATGGACAACTTCCCAGGCTGTTCTGTTGTCCTAGAGTAAAAATCAGGGGTTCCTATAAAACACAAAAATTTTAAGTTGCACAAATTTTTAAGAATTTAAAACATCAAAATTATAAAATAACCATACTTACATAGTCCTCAAAACCCAGGCCAACAACAGAGAAGTGACCAATGTGGTAAGGACAAAAAGCTGGAAAACATGAAGGGGAATACAGCAATTTTTATCATTTTCTCCATCAAATGCAATGTGAGACTTATGCTGAAAAGTCTCTGTTCTGTGGTGTGGCAATAGTTTGAATTTTCACCAGTTTTACAAAGTGGACAAAAAAGTAACTATCCATCCAATGTAGTTTGAAAGTTTCATTATAAAACTTGACATTTCTGTAGCACTCAAGACTAATAAATCACATTGCAAACTTTTAAGGGGTAATGTAGCTCAAGACTCATTTCTCTGAATTTTTTTTTAAACTTGCAATATTACAAGTAATCTATGATTACTATAACTGAAAAATGGGAACAATGATTTTGTTCCTTATTCAGCTTTCATTTGACAGTGCTCTGAATCAGCTTTATTTCCTAGTTTCATTCATTAGCTTGATAGAAGTCTTCTACGCTGCTATAGGAATCTGCCTGTATGCCTTTCCCCAACCACTACAGAAGAGTGGAGTTGCTTTTTCATAGATCAGTTGGGTGTTACTTTCCCTTTTAGTAAACATAATTTAAGAATCTGACATTTGAAATTTAAGAATTTAAAGATTTGGGGATTGTCCAGAGAAACGCAGTTCCTGCAGAAGTCTGGGAAGGGAGCAAAGAAGAAGATATATTGGGGGAAGGTAAGACACACTCCGACGAAGGAGTCAGGAAGGGGAGCTTTGAAGAGGTTTGTCACCTTTTCCCAGATCACTGAGCCAAGGATGGTATCTCATTCACAATCCTAAAGATTCCTCCCACCCACTCCCAGAGTTTAGGAAGGAAGCAGTCATGAGGGAGTCTTCTTTTCCCATACTTGAAGATCTCATATTATTGACTCATAAGTGGTTAGGTGCAGTAGGGTCAGGTATGCTCTCTTGGGGCTTGTCTACATTACCCGCTGGATCAACAGGCAGCGATCGATCCATCGGGGGTTGATTTATCGGGTCTAGTCTAGATGAGATAAATCGACCGCCAAGCGCTCTCCCGTCGACTCTGGTATTCCACCAGGGCGAGAGGCACAGGCGGAGTTGACGGGAGAGTGTCAGCCTTTGATTTACCGCAGTAAGTAGATCTAAGTACGTCGACTTCAGCTACGTTATTCACATAGCTGAAGTTGCATAATTTAGTTTGATCCCCCCCCAGTGTAGACCAGGCCTTAGTCTCCCTCAGGTCCCCTATTAGAGCTAGGAGAGAAAAGTCTGAAGCAGAAAAGATATCAATGTTCCCCCTTGGCATCGCTTCTCGTGCTTTCTCCTAGCCCTCAAAACAGAAAGGGGAAGCAAGAGCTGGAAGCTCTCATTCTTTACCTCTATCTGCTCCACTGTATCAGATGAAGAGAATTGGAGATTGCCTACCCCTTAATCTGTTCCACATGACTACTTGGAAGATGGGGATGGGAGTCTTTAGTCCCTAGTCCTGTCTATGGGGTCAAAGAGCAGGAGCAGCATGCCTGGCAGAGACTCTTCACTTGTCCAAATCCCTTCCATCGAATCAATGGCAGTAGGTGATGGCAGTGAGGAAAGATAAGGGAGAAGTATGGAGCTCTTCACTCCTCAGGATCTCTCAATGTGGCTTAGTAAGCATAAGAGGCAAATGTATAAAGTCAGGGAGAAAAAAAATCTCCACTTCTCAGGATCTCTCCACAGGAAAAAGGAGAACACGCTGAGAGGAAGCATCACTCTAGTAGCCCCTATAAAGTCAAAAGACTCAGATTTAGACCTGCTTAAGTTGCAAACAGCAGAAAGGGGAGAGAACCACCTTAAAAGTTGGGACCATGGATTAGGTACGGTTTTCAAAACTACTTTTAGTTTCTTTTTTTCCCCTTTTTTCTTCTTCTTTTTTTTTTTTTTTTTTTAAATGGGCCCAACTTCTGCCTGACAGTCCCCCTGGAAACAAAGTGTGAACTCCTCACGATTTCCCTGTGAGTATTCTAGTGATCTGTAAAATGTGTATATTGAGTCAGAGTTTAAGTAACTTGCTCAAGAACACACTGCAAGACAGTGGCAGGGTCAGAAATCAAATTCAGGAGTCCTGATTCCCAGTTCCTTGTTTTAGTCACTAGAAAATGCTTCCTATCAACAGAGGGTCCTGTGCCACCTTTAAGACTAACAGATGTATTGGAGCATAAGCTTTCATGGGTGAATGCCCACTTCGTCAGACGCATGCTTCCTATCAAGTTTCCATAGAATGTCATAGCTCAAACTTGACTGAAAGCTGCAATCCCTAGTTGCTAGTCAGGTGTTTGGAGCATGATGTACTTGTTCTAGTTCAAGTTAATTACAAAGCAGGATTTTCACAGATTATATACAATTTAAAATACTCATTCCAAACAATTACAGTATCCCTTGACAACTTTAGTTTAGGACTTAAATTTATTTTAAACTGCACTAAATTTATAACTGGGTCATACAGAACTTCATTTCAAAGCTCCTAATGGAACGTCAGAAATTGTGCTACATGATTATCAAGTTATTTTTAAACTGTAATTGCCATCAGGAAATTTCAGATTTTTCTAATTATAGTATTAAATAGAAATGATTGAAAGTGTTAGGTTTTATGTAAATAAAACATGCATTATTATTCCCTATATTCATTTTCTTTTTTAGATGTGCTAGTTTGTTTTCACATATACAATGCAGATGCCACATCTTGTTTACAGCAGGAAGCTAAGTATTGTGTACATCATTACACTGCTTGAAAAAAATGTAGCCCATACTACAAGTGGGACATTTTCCCTGGCAAGTGTATGGCCTAAGCCATCTATTTCTGCGCTATGTACAATGTATTTTAAATAATGTGTCCAGTCCTTTGGGTTGCTGAGACAACCTCTCAAAATGCATACCAATTATAAAAGTACAGTGTTGCCCACATTAATTTACAATCAGGCTCCTGGAACTACCTAAAACTTTGTGGCAGTAGTTGTAGTAGTAGGATTTTGTGTTTGTATTTTGGATAATTTAGAATGAAGGATATAATAATGTAGCATGTATTAAATGTATTGATGTATGATTTAACCATATCCTGCCTGCCACCCTTTTTGAATAACAGAAAGGAATGGCCTAAGGAGCCATTGGCAGAAACGCATCAGACAGGCTGCCTGTGTCTGAACTGATGTTAAGGCAGGAACAGACCAGAACAATCCTTATGGCTGATTATGGTCACCTTTTGTTTTAGGATAAGTTTTCATTACAGTATTTGCTATAAGGTCTTGTTTCTTATCTGCATTGCAAACGAAGTTGTGTAAGGTTCCTTTGTAATCCCTTTAGTAACCATATAACCCTTTCTAAAAAGTAATTCTGTCTGAAATTCTCTGTAAAATTGTTTGGTGTGAGTAAAGGATGTGTGCATGGTTAAGAATGAGTGTGAAAGCCATCACAGATGTCCAGATGGTCAAAAAGAAGTGAGAGACTCGGAGAGATAGCAGGAAACAATCAGAAAACATCCACTGTATCTGATACTAAACGAGTTAGAAGCATTGACAACCTCAGAGGTGAGGCAAACACCCCGGAAGGCGAGACAACAAATAAGAGATAACAGTGGAAAACCCCAAGATTAACACCACTTAAGGACTAATGATTACAGAATGACAAGGCAAAATCCATAGACGAAAGTGGGAATTTACAAGTATAAAGCTGGGGTGTTTTGCCATAGAACTCTGGGTTCAGTCCTGCAAAGCATCGGATTGCGACCGACAGAACCCAGCTCCTCACTCGTGCTCAATCTAACTGGCCATTAGATTGACTCAAGCTACAACAGACTGGTAACTATAAGACCATCTGCAGGACCTGTGTGTGTGTGTGTGTGTGTGTGTGTGTGTGTGTGTGTGTTTGAATACATATGCTAAATTGTTACCGTATATACTCGATCATCAGCTGGTTCGTTTATAAGCCGACCCCCCCAAGATGGAGAAATAAAAATGGAAGCCAACCCTATAATTCAGGGGTCGTCAAACTTTGGCTCCCGGGCCATCAGGATAAGCTGCTGGCGGGCCGAGATGGTTTGTTTACCTCGAGCGTCCACAGGCACGGAGGTAAACTTAAGTAAACAAAGTGTCCTGGCCTGCCAGCAGCTTACCCTGATGGGCCGGAACAGCAACTGGTGGGGAAATTTTGGGGGGAGGGAGAAACTGGGGGTCAGGGGAGTAACCCCTGTGACCACCCCCCACATGACCCCACCCCTAGCCCGGGACCCGCACACTCTCCACATCCCATCCCTTCCCACCTTAGCTGGGGCGGGCCAGGGGAGGATGTCTCTGGCCTGGCCGGAGCTGCTCCAACAGGCTGGGTGGAGCAGCTGCAGCGTGCGCCAGTGGGCCGGGCGCCGCAGCCTGCTCTGGGGGTCGGGGGGCGCGGCCACAGCTTGCTCTGGGGGGCAGGGCCGGGCAGCATGGCCACAGCCTGCTCTGGGGGGCGGGGCTGGGCGGCGCGGCCACAGCCTGCCAGCCCCGGAGCTGCAGCTGCTTCCCGGAGGCTGAAGGGAGAGCAGCAGAGCAGCGTGGCCAGAAGCGGAGAGACTCTTCCCTTCTGGCTCTGCTGCCTCTCCTTGCCCCCTCTGTTGGGGGGGAGGTGCTGTGTCCCACCTCTCCCTCTCTATACTCGTTCATAAGCCAACCCCCTTCTCTGATGCTTTCCTTTTTTACTAAAAAAATTCGGCTTATGAACGAGTATATATGGTATATTTTCAATAAACACGGCATATTGCCTTTTCCCCTGAAAAGATCCCGTGTGCTTTTTATAAGCATAACATAATGAAACTGACAACAAATCGGGACAATTTCATACTGCTACTTGGGAAAGTATTGAGCAATAGCAGAAGCAGTTATGGGATTTATTGATGGGGAGGACCACCCCAAAAAAGGGTGGCTTCAGGGAAAAGTGGAGACATCTTCTCATGGTCTCCTCACAATATCAAGGAGGCTCTGAGAACAGAGCACATTACTGGAGACCTTCCACTCTTTACAATAGCAAGCACCTCTCAAGAGGAGGACACACCAAACTCCTTCGCCTTTTGGGCAGCTAGATGGGGTGCAGCTTCAAGTTTATCCAAAATTTGCTAGTCAGAGGCTGATATGAAAGATGGACTCCTCAAGATCCCAAGCAGAGTTTACTCCGGAGGGAATTCTGCGCCAAAAAAATTAAAATTCTGCGCACAGTATTTTACAATTCTGCAAATTTTGTCAATATTTAAATGTGGCTCCAGCATGGCAGTGGGGAGCACAGGCCACTGGCTGCATTGAGGTAGGAGATCACCCTGAAGCCCCCCGCCCGGGTACAAGGACTCGGCAATGAGGCTGCACCTGACCCAGATACAGTGCAAGGGCTGGGCCTGCCCCAGAAACACCTCAGGGCCCTGTCCCTTTGCACCAGTTGTGGGTGGGCTGGCTCAGCCCAGCAGGATCCAAGTGTGGAGGGGCTTAGTGTGGGGAGATCCAGGTTTGTGGTGAGAGATATCCTGTGTGGGGCAATCTGGGTGTGGGTAGCTCAGTGGGAGATCTGGATGCACAGGGGCTTGTTGGAGAGTTCCGGGTGCAGGGGCAATGGGATGCTGCAGGGGATCCAGGTGAAGATGGTTGGGGCTCAGTGTGTGTGGGGGGAGTCTGGCTGTGAGGAGATGGGGCTCAGCAGGGTGGGGTCTGGGTGCTGGGGGAGTGGGGCTTGATGGGGTCGGGGTCCAGGTGCAGCTGCTTGGGGATCAGTGGGGTGGGGGGTCTGAGTGTGGGGGGCTCATTAGAGGGGTCCAAGTGTTGGGGGGTAGAGCTTGATAGGGTGAGGGTTCGATGGGACTGCTTAATGGGGGAACCACAACTGCTGCCAATGAGACGCTGCATGCCAAGCTTCCACTTCTCCCTATCCTCTTTTCTTCCCCATCTCATCCCCCTTCCACACTGCTCCATGCCTCCTCCCCCTCCCTCACTCCTACATTCCTCTCCCCCTGCCCTATTCCACCACCCTTCTTTCCCCCCACCCCTTTCCCTCATTTTCCCCCACCCTCCTTACCCAGCCCCTCTACCAGCACTTACTGTTGCACAGAAAACAGGAAGGCTCCCAGCACACAGAAGCGGGCATGACTGGCACTAGGACCCAGGAGGCAACATTCAGCTGCAGAGTCAGTGGAGCTGAGATGCAGCCTCCTTCAGCTGGGCAGCTCTGAGCTTGGAGAAACGAGGGGGGGCATTGGCACGTAATGCCGTGCGCCTCCCCATGCCTCGCCGCTGTTTGGGGGGGCAATCCCTCCCCCCAAACTGCGCCCATTGTTGTGTCCCCCCTCACCCCGGCATGGCTTCCCTTTGCTTTCCTACCGTTTTCGGCAGGGAAGCATAGGAATTCGGTGGGGGAGAGGGGTGTTTTCTGCAGGCACGCAGTCACACGGAATCCCCCCAGGAGTAAGATTTCGGGAGAAACATCATGCTAATGATGCAGGCTGGTCATTCTACTATCTGCCACTCATCTTCTCTGGAGGAGCCCTATATCCTCATCTTCTTTATCTAACTGTGGCTAGTGGGTATCTGGTAATTTTTTTAAGCCCCAAAAATACAAATATTTTCACATTAGGTGATTCCCGATATCTTGCACCAAAACATAACAAAGAGGCAAACTGTTTTTGAAATATTTAAGGGAGCAAATCAACTTTATCAGCAGCATGGATTCAGAACAAAACAATATTATTCAACTGTACAAGACTATTACTGGAGTCTTCTGCACCCCACCTCTTATTGAGGTAAAAGCATGCAACATACCAAAACAAAGGCTTCTTTACAGATTATAGTGGAAAGGTCCAGATATAATATCCTTTCTATATTGCTAGGTTAATACAATGAAAGTCAATCAATTGACAGAGTTAATTTTTCTCCACCAAAAAAGGGAGGCAGATAGGCCCTTCTATAACTACTATTGTCTTTTAAAAAACACACCACACCACACATTTGTGCACTTCTAGCCAAACCTGCTCCACTGCAGCAATTCTGAGTGTACTGGTTTGGTGCAGGGCTACTCTCTGGAGGAAGAAACTCTCCTCCCAAGTACGGAGTACTAATGGAGCTGCTCCAAGACAACTACTGCAGTCCCAAGGCTACAGTATGCGCCATAGCTGCTGGTCCCCTCCTATCCATCTGGGGCATTTGTGATTTCAGCCTGTGGGTCCCTATGACAGCGAATCCATTGGTTCCTCTCACACGCTACCCCTAAAGCCCAGCATAATACACATCTCCCACCAAAAATACAATAGTGTTCTGCCAATAATTTAATAACAAGTGATCCCACAGATTTTCCTTCCCTTAGCCTACGATAAACCCCATGTACCAGAGGTGTATGATGTCCTTTAAGAGAAAAGAGGTGAGAGACTGAGGATTCTGTTCACTTGATCTTCCATTTAAACAAAAATAATCTTAACCATAACCAAGGAGGAAAGCAACATCATTTGGAGAGCAAACAGATATTAAGGGCACTCTACTGGAAATGTTAGTGCTTTATCCCATGTACACCGAGTGTACAGATAGAACAGCACAATCTTCAACTTGAATGGGGTTGAATAAAGGCCTTACTGAAAGTAACAGGATAGTCTTCCTGGAAACTTTTTTTTAAAACAATAATTGACAACTGTGTGCAGTCTGCTGCACTCCAGAGGGGGGATGGGGGGCAAACAAACAAACAAATAAATAAATATACACACACACACACACACCCTCTTCAGAAATGATTTTATGAGCCTCAGAGACAAAAGGTATCACTTGAAGGGTCATTTAGCAATATCTAGGGAAGAATGAAAGCAGGGAAATTATATCCCATCTGTCCCCACAATTTTTGGGGGAACTTCATAAAGTAACTCCCAGGAATTCCCCCCTGAATATTATTCCACAAATATATAGTTCTCAGCTCTAACTAATAGCAATAAAGCTTAAGCAACAGCTCAAACTTTTTAAAACCAAATCCAAAAAAATTACTTTCAGTAACAAAATAAAAAGGAAAAAATATCTGTCTTGGATGCAATACATGCCACCTTGGGAACTAAAATTACACAATAAGATGCAAGTAATCCACTGAGGTCTACTCACATCCACGTGTTTGCAGGATCTGTGTAATACGATTAGTAAGAAAGGTTTATTATTCACATTTAATTATTCACTTTTTATTCTGGTTCAGTTTTTTTAAAAATTAGACACTCTGTTTTTCTCGGAGAATAAAAGTGGTCTAAAAACCAATTTTTATCAAGCATTCACAAAGAAAAAGCTAGTTTTGAAATAAGAACAAATAATAATACCTACCAAACACAAGTATGAACAGTGTGTTTAAAGACACCACCCAGAAGACATGTTCCTGGGGAAGAAAGTAAAACATATTTCAGTAAAAGCTGGGTATAAAAACATATAAATCACATAATAAGCAAATGACTGCACCTGAGTTCTTAGCTCATTATTATTCATTCTTCCCCTAAGTTGCAAGCTTAGAATTTTCTAAATTTCAGCCCCAAAAATGAAAGTGAATGTTGTGAGTGAAAATGGCGGCTATAATGGAAATTCTTTGTGGCTAGGGTTAGGAAGGGTGTTTTGCAGATAATCTACCCAGGTCTGTAAATATAAATGGCAATAGTTATACTACTTTTTATGCTTACTTTAGAAGTACAAAGAATTTATATTTTCAGAAAAAGAGGAAAATTATTTCCAGTTTAATTTGCAAAGGGATTCTTGTTTCTTACTTTGGTTAATAATAGCAAGTGTTTGCTTGTCATTGCTATAGTTAAAGGGACACAGTTGGCTATATTTACATTATAAACAAAACTCATTTAACTTACTAATAACACAGTACTCTATTAACAGTGATTTTTTTTAAACATTCAGTGTACTTGTCCTTTTGTTCTTTATGTACTACTTGTATTTCTCTCAGCTAGGACAATGAAAACCAATGTAATCAATTTCAGGTTTAGTGGTGCAATGCCTGGATTTTAAAAAGTGCAGAGGAATGCTTCTGGTTTAAAAACTGTTGTTTGGAATGTGGATGTTTGAGTGGAAATGTTTTTATTGATCATAAAATAAAAACTTGTTTTTACAAAATCTAAACTTTTGGGCAAATTTAAGTTTACAATAGATGAATAACAGCAAGTTCCGTGTAAAAATATTTGTATACTTTTTTTTTTTTTTTGAGAGTGCTCTACTAAAATATAACCTTAGCTTAAGAAATAGGAGGAAACTCTGGAATCATTTTAACTAGATGTACTCCACTGGCTAAACCCATTACTGTTATGAGGATTTTTTTTAAAACTCAATAGGTTATATTTAAGCTTTTCCTTTCATTGGTTTAAACAATAAAAGCTAAGAAAATTGCTGCACGTCAACACAGAATTAAAAATGTGATAAGCACAAGTAACTAAAGACCGGCGTAGCCTATATTACCTAAAGCTGGGTCTAAGCATAAAATTTTACCAACATAACTATGTTGGTAAGGGGTTGGTAAGGGGTGTGACTACACAAGGAGGGCTTTGGCATTCTAACTCTAAAAGTTTTTTGCTGCTTTAAGTGTATACAAGGCCCAAATATCTAGCATGGAGTTTTCAAAAAGAACTGAATCCCACTAAAAAAATATCAAAGTTACTTAGGCCCTTTTGAAAATTGTACCCTTATGGAGGACCCACCACAGCGGTATCTGATTGCCACAAAAAATTAAATCATCTATGTGAATGCATGACACATCAAGTTTATGATAAAGTAAGAAAATCTGTTTAAAGCTACCACATCGATGCAACATTTGAAATCTGCTTCATACATTATAGAACAGACTTTTTATTTAAAGTCTACATAAAACAAGTTATTAGTTTCCTTAAAAATAAGCCTACTGCAAAAACTATTCTTGAACTATAAGACTTCACTTACTAAAAAAACCAGAGATCCGTCAAGCCCAAGCATCTAAGAATAAAAGAAAGTTGAGTTCATCCACAGTTCTATATTCAAAAATCTTCATACTCCCACAACCAGCTTCAAGGTCACCCTTTTTCAAACCCACTTTTTACTGCCCTGGTTAGCTGCATGCCTTATACTACTGGACAATCAGACCAGCTCCCCAACACAAGTTTTTAAACCTATAGTAAGGTACTCTAAAACGGTCTAGTTCAGTATTGTAATCTAATCAACGGCAGCAATATTTTAATACACAATTGTTTAAATGTATAGTAGTTCATGTAAACCAAAGACAGTCTACAATTTAACTGATTATTTCAGAGAGAGTCCTGTTTCAAGAATGTGAACAGTGAAGATTTTAATTTAGCTCAGGAAATGAATTGTTTACCTAATTATAGCAGCCTCAGCATTTATTTAGTGATTTAACTGAATTTTAAATACATATGAAATCTGAAGTCAGAGAACTTGTATATCAAGATTTGTGTAAATATAATTTTGCTTTCTAGCTGCAGAGTATTACCCATGAAAGAATAAGAGCAGATGAGATTTAATCAAGAATATAATGGAGAAACAGCTCTCAGTTCTAGACCAGTCATATCTCATGCTGTTCAAGTTTGAAACAGGAATGGGCTTGCAGATGGGAAAAATATTCTCCGTTTAGTTGTACATATGTTTCAGAAAGTGCACACGGAAAAAACAAAACAAGGAAAAAGATTTTTAAAGGAATTTTCTTTTCCCTCTCCTCTAAGATCTTCTATGCCAGTCCAGACTCCTTCACTTCAAGATTAATGGAATCGTTCACAGTTTGGTGCTCTTTGTATGTCAAATTTTAAGCTAATATTTCAAGGTCTCATGGTTCTCAGATATTTCACTTAATAAACATCATGTAAACTACTGCTGAAATTTCAGATGAGCTTCCAAACTTCTTACATTCAAGGGTGACACCACCAAGAATTCTCAATGTACTGTCCCCATCAGGAAGGCAAACGCACAGACTGCCACAGAAGATCTAAGAGAGGTTTATGAGACTACTGCATTTAAACTTTGTAAAATGCTGAAGACAACGTATGTATTCATGAAAAGTTTTTGAAAATAATTAAAATATTTTTCAAATATGCAAGATAGTTCTGGAATATATATATCACTAAAAAAAAGTGAGCATAATGTTTATGCAGAAAACAAAAGAGCTAATTACTCCTTTCAGGAAAGTCCAATAGGTAAGAAAGGGTCAGAAATTTGAGTTTATATTGAGTCCTTTTCACCAAATGTCTATTAAACAAGACAATGCAGTTAGCATTCTGTATCGTTAACAGAGGACCTTTTCTATCTCCTTATTGTATCATGCTACAGATTGTGGGAAAGTTTTAGTTATGGAATTTATAAACTAGAAAACGAAATGAGATGAGCCTGTATTGGAAATCATTCTTGTACATAATTCTTGTTTGATTTTATAAAAGTGTATACTTATTTTTACTATATCTATACATACATTCACAGAAAGATTAGTTTTTAAGCTATGCACCATTTAACATCTACTGGCAAATTTAGGAGCAAAACTGAAGAGCTCAGAAAAGTGCCTTGTTGAAAGATGTTCTTAGCAATGTTTCTTCACAGTAATCAAGGAAATGCTTTTTTAAATTGTTCCTTAATACGGTATACAGTATTTTTAACTGTAATTACTTTTTGGTGTCACTAATATCCATCACAGTCAAATTTTACATGAAATCAAAGTATCAGAACCAATTTTCTATTAGGTTTAAAGTCATTTCAAATACAAGTCAGTGACTGAGAAAGCTCAGAATACTTCAGGAGAATGGCTTACTTACTCTCTCCCATGTAAGCTCTTCTGCTGCTCGATCCCATTCCAAAGCATTCCAATTCATGTCATCTACAGAGATATTATAATTGTTAAAGGTATCAACTGACGCAAAGCAGCACATTAGTCAGAGCTGTATTATGATTTAAACTAGCAAAAACACCATTTAGCTCACTCAGTATATCAGATGGGGATACAAGTCAAAAGAACATTTTAAAAGTAATTATTCTCTTTACAGTTTAATTTCTCCTCAAAAGTTAAAACAAATATTTCCTTAATGCCATTTCCCTTTTGACAATAGAAGCAGAGTAATTTCTTATTGTAGGAATGCCTGAAACCACAGAGCTGCTTATAGTTTTGGCTTTTCTTAACTGCAAAGTGTTTTAGTGCTCATTAAAAAATAAACTACATAAACATTGCAACACACATGAGAAGAGGTAAGCAGGCTGAACTCTGAGCCTACTGGCTTTGGTAGTTTCCCTATATAGGTTAATTACAAATGTAGATGTCAGCCACAAAAGTAGAATTTCCATTTTCACTTCTTTTCAATAACTATTTTATATGATCATTTTAGGGAAATGCTCCTGCTCTGTGTCACCTGTTACCTTGGGCTCCATTGTTTGCATCTGCTGCATCTTCTACTACAGCATCTTCTTCATCTTCATTGTCTTCCTCTTCCTCATCTCCCTGTTCTTCCTGAATTTCTGGGTTTTCGCCTACAACTGCATTCTCAGCAGGTGGGTTAGCAGGTTGATCAAGTGCAGCATTTTCACCTCCACCATTTCCTACCCCCTGAGCCTGCAGGGACAAAATTTCAGTGCAATTTCACTTAAATTAATTAAAGTATTGTTGTGCTTTGATCAATGTTCAGAAAAACAAACATATTAAAAGGCAACTTTTTTGGTTCCACTTAAATCATAACACAAGCCATTGCTTTTGGCAATGACATACCTCCTAAAATGTTGACAGTATCACTATCTTATTGGATTTCTGGAGATTCAATTTAGTGGTGTGCAAGAAAGATACATTATTTAAGAACACTTAAGTTAAAGAACCATACTTCTGTGTTAACATTTTGTATCTATATAGTTACAATTGATACTTATGAAAAAGTTGGGGAAAGGTTTTTTGTTTTTGTTTTTGGTTGGTTTTTGTTGTTGTTGTTGTTGTTGTTGAGTTTGTGCATTTGACAGTAATCTGTGAATATTCAATTTCTCTCCTGATGACAGACCCTTATGATCATCAATAGTTATGGAGAAAAAAATTGAAATTTAAAAATAAAATAAATAATTCAGAACATACTGTTTAAAAGGGATTCTAGCACAGAAGACTTAAACTTTACCAAAGTATGGAACACAACTTTAAGAGATGTTCTCAGGCAACTACAATTGTTGAAGTGGAAGTATTATTAGGAAAATATATTTTTAGTTTCTTTAATGCAATTTAAGGCTGGAAAGAAGGAGAGCTAGCACCACATGCAAGCCAGCTCTCCCTAGATGACCAGTAAGTGTTCCACAGACCACCCAGTTGTCCATAGACCAGTGAAAAATTTTGTTCTATCAGAAACAAATATTTTTCAGGTAGTCATTTTAAAAAAATGACCTCACCATATCACTTCAAACTTGCTTTATTGTGGTTACAAATTCAACTTCGCAGGCACTAAATCCTATTTTAAAAGAATTAATATATTATACATAGGGGGTCATAAGAACCATGATAGCTAGAAAATTATTTACTGCATAATCACAGTAAACATTACCATAAGATTCTACATTTTATAATGGTTCAGGAATGTATATTGTACACATTACAGCTGTGATCTGGTGAATTTACATAGGACTAAGTATCAGAAGGGTAGCCGTGTTAGTCTCTACCCACAAAAACAACGAGGAGTCTGGTAGCACCTTAAAGACTAACAGATTTATTTGGGTATAAGCTTTCGTGGGTAAAAAAACCCACTTCTTCAGATGCATGGAGTGAAAATTACAGATACAGGCATAAATATACTGGCACATGAAGAGAAGGGAGTTACCTTACAAGTGGAGAACCAGTGTTGACAAGGCCCATTCAGTCAGGATGGATGTGGTCCACTCCCAATAACTGATGAGGAGGTGTCAATACCAAGAGAGGGGAAATTGCTTTTGTAGTGAGCCAGCCACTCTCAGTCACTATTCAAGCCCAAATTAATGGTGTTAAGTTTGCAAATGAATTGTAGCTCTGCAGTTTCTCTTTGAAGTTTTTTTGTTGACTTTTTTTTGCTGAAGGATGGCTACTTTTAAATCTGTTATTGAATGTCCAGGGAGATTGAAATGTTCTCCTACTGGCTCCTACTCGCACAGATACAGACAGACATCATCTTCCTTTCCAAGTGCAAACAGATGGACATCATACCAAATGGACTGAAGGTAAAAAATCCATTGCAATTGACATACTACACTGACTATGGGGAGAGATTGTGCCACACACTCTCAAAGAAACTGAGGAACCACCCGATCAGCATCAGGAGAAGATCAAGAATGAGCTCTCAAAACTGGAGACTCATACAAAATCAACCTTCCACACAAACTTCCACGTGGCTGGACTTTACAAACACGAGACAAGTCATTTACAACGCACACTTTACTTCTCTACAGAGGAAAAAGGACAGTAAACTATCTAAATTCCTACATGCCACAGGGGACTACAACAGTGGTACCCTTAACTCACCCAACAATATTGCTTATCTATCCAACCACATATTTAGCCCAGCAGAAGAGTCTGTCCTATCTCAGGGACTCTCTTTCTGCCCCACCACCACCACCATGCACATGGTACAGTTCTGCGGTGAACTGGAAGCCTACTTTTGCTGTCTCCAACTGAAGGAATATTTTCAACACACCACTGAACAGTCGACTGACCCACAGGAACCCTCCAACCAACATTACAAGAAGAATTCTGTGTGGACATCTCCTGATGGTCGAAATTACAAAGTGGACTTCTACGTAGAGTGCTTCCGCAGATGTGCACAGGCTGAAATTGTGAACAAACAGCATCACTTGCTTCATAACCTCAGCCGTACAGAACGAAACACCATCCACAGCCTCAGAAAGAATTCTTCCATTATAATCGAAGGGGCTGACAAAGCAGGTGCTGTAGTCATCATGAACAGGTCGGATTACGAACAGGAAGCTGCCAGGCAACTCTCCAACACCACATTCTATAGGCCACTATCTTCTGACCCCACTGAGAAAAGAAACTACACCATCTGCTCAAGAAACTCCCTGCTATAGCACAGGAACAAATCTACACAGACACACCCCTAGAACCCCGACCAGGAATATTCTATCTGCTACCCAAGATCCATAAACCTGGAAATCCTGGACGCCCCATCAGCTCAGGCATTGGCACTCTTACAGCAGGATTATCTGGCTATTTGGATGCTCTCCTCAGACCCTACGCTACCAGCACACCTAGCTATCTTCGAGACACCACCAACTTTCTGAGGAAATTACAATGCATTGGTGATCCTGAAAACACCATCCTGGCCACCATGGATGTAGAAGCTCTTTACACCAATATTCCACAAGAGGGTGGACTAACAAGCTGTCAGGAACAGTATCCCTGAGGAGGCAACGGCACACGCAGTGACTGAGCTTTGTGACTTTGTCCTCACCCACAACCATTTCAGATTTGGGGACAACTTATACCTTCAAGTCAATGGCACTGCTATGGGTATCCACATGGCCCCACAGTATGCCAACATTTTTATGGCTGACTTAGAACAACGCTTCCTCAGCTCTCATCCCCTAGCGCCCCTCCTCTACTTACGCTACATTGATGACATCTTCATCATATGGACCTATGGGAAGGAGGCCCTTGAAGAATTCCATCAAGATTTCAACAATTTCCACCCAACCATCAACCTCAGCCTAGACCAGTCCACACAAGAGATCTACTTCCTGGACACTACAGTGCAAATAAGTGATGGTCACATAAACACCACCCTATACAAGAAACCTACTGACCGCTATACTTACCTACATGCCTCCAGCTTCTATCCAGGACACATGACATGATCCATTGTCTACATCTAAGCCCAAAGATACAACCGAATTTGCTCCAATTCCTCAGACAGAGACAAACACCTACAAGATCTCTATCAAGCATTCTTAAGACTATAATACCCACCTGGGGAAGTGAGGAAACAGCTTGACAGAGCGAGACGGGTACCCAGAAGTCACCTACTACAGGACAGGCCCAACAAGGAAAATAACAGAACACCACTGGCCATCACATAAAGCCTCCAGCTAAAACCTCTCCAGCACATCATCAACAATCTACAACCTATCCTGGAAAACGATCCCTCACTCTCACAGACCTTCGGCGGCAGGCCAGCCCTTGCTTACAGACAGCCCCCCCAAGCTGAAGCAAATACTCACCAGCAACTATACACCACACAACTGAAACACCAACCCAGGAACCAATCCCTGTAACAAACCCCGTTGCCTACTCTGTCCCCATATCTACTCTAGCAACACCATCAGAGGACCCAACCACATCAGCCACACCATCAGGGGCTCATTCACCTGCACATCTACTAATGTGATATGTGCCATCAATGCCCCTCTGCCACGTACATTGGCCAAACCAGACAGTCTCAACATAAAAGAATAAATGGACACAAATCAGACACCAGGAATGGTAACATACAAAAGCCAGTAGAAGAACACTTCATAGAATCATAGAATATTAGGGTTGGAAGAGACCTCAGGAGGTCATCTAGTCCAACCCCCTCCTCAAAGCAGGACCAACACCAACTAAATCACCCCAACCAGGGCTTTGTCAAGCTGGGCCTTAAAAACCTCTAAGGATGGAGATTCCACCACCTCCCTAGGTAACCCATTCCAGTGCTTCACCACCCTCCTAGTAAAATAGTGTTTCCTAATATCCAACCTAGACCTCCCCCACTGCAACTTGAGACCATTGCTTCTTGTTCTGTAATCTGCCACCACTGAGAACAGCCGAGCTCCATCCTCTTTGGAACCCTGCTTCAGGTATTTGAAGGCTGCTATCAAATCCCCCCTCACTCTTCTCTTCTGCAGACTAAATAACCCCAGTTCCCTCAGCCTCTCCTCTTAAGTCATGTGCCCTAGCCCCCTAATAATTTTCGTTGTCCTCTGCTGGACTCTCTCCAATTTGTCCACATCCCTTCTGTAGTGGGGGGACCAAAACTGGACTCAATATTCCAGGTATGGCCTCACCAGTGCCGAATAGAGGAGAATAATCACCTCCTTCGATCTGCTGGCAATGCTCCTACTAATACAGCCCAATATGCCGTTGGCCTTCTTGGCAACGAGGGCACACTACTGACTCATATCCAGCTTCTCATCCACTGTAATCCCCAGGTCCTTTTCTGAAGAAATGCTGCTTAGCCAGTCAGTCCCCAGCCTGTAGCAGTGCATGGGATTCTTCCGTCCTAAGTCCAGGACTCTGCACTTGTCTTTGTTGAACCTCATGAGATTTCTTTTGACCCAATCCTCCAATTTGTCTAGATCACTCTGGACCCTATCCCTACCCTCCAGCATATCTACCTCTCCCCCCAGTTTAGTGTCATCTGCGAACTTGCTGAGGGTGCAATTCATCCCATCATCCAAATCATTAATAAAGATGTTGAACAAAACCAGCCCCAGGACCGACCCCTGGGGCACTCCACTTGATACCGGCTGCCAACTAGATATCGAGCCGTTGATCACTACTCATTGAGCCCGACAATCTAGCCAGCTTTCTATCCACCTTATAATCCATTCATCCAATCCACATTTCTTTAACTTGCTGGCAAGAATACTGTGGGAGATCATATCAAAAGCTTTGCTAAATTCAAGATATATCACATCCACCGTTTTCCCCATATCCACAGAGCCAGTTATCTCATCATAGAAGGCAATCAGGTTGGTCAGGCATGACTTGCCCTTGGTGAATCCATGTTGACTGTTCCTGATCACCTCCCTCTCCTCCAATGCTTCAAAATGGATTCCTTGAGTGCCTGCTCCATGATTTTGCCGGGGACTGAAGTGAGGCTGACCACTCTGCAGTTCCCCAGGTTCTCTTTCTTCCCTTTTTAAAATATTGGCACAACATTTGCCTTTTTCCAATCATCCGGGAACTCCCCCAATCGCCACGAATTTCCAAAGATAATGGCCAATGGCTCTGCAATCACATCAGCCAACTCCCTCAGCACCCTTGGATACATTCAATCTCCCTGGACATTCAATAACAGATTTAAAAGTAGCCATCCTTCAACAAAAAAAATTCAAAAACACACTTCAAAGAGAAACTGCAGAGCTACAATTCATTTGCAAACTTAACACCATTAAATTGGGCTTGAATAAGGACTAGGAGTGGCTGGCTCACTACAAAAGCAATTTTCCCTCTCTTGGTATTGACACCTCCTCATCAATTATTGGGAGTGGACCACATCCACCCGGACTGAATTGGCCTTGTCAACACTGAGTCTCCACTTGCAAGGTAACTCCCTTCTTTTCATGTGCCAGTATACTTATGCCTGTATCTGTAATTTTCACTCCATGCATCTGAAGAAGTGGGGTTTTTTACCCATGAAAGCTTATGCCCAAATCTGTTAGTCTTTAAGGTGTCACCGGACTCCTCGTTACATAGGACTGTATATTTGAAAGTGTAGAAATAAGATCCCCTTGCAGTAAAATTTATTAAATTGAAGTGGACAGGTTTTTCACCATTTATTCTTCCATGTGCACATCCCCCGCTTCTCTCCTCCCCCACAACTTTATTTTAAACTAATTTGCATTTTACAAACTTTTACCTCATTTTGTTGGCCAAGACCATTGGGTGGCTGTTGATTTTGTTCCAACCACTGTGGTGCTCCTCCATGGACAATCTGTTCACGTAACCACACTAGACTGATAAATGCACAGAGTGTGCATGTCACCACAAAACAACCCTGCAAACAATCTGCCAATAAATTTTCCCTGTTAAAAAGAACAAGACATTTATGTTAATATAAAAAAAAAAAAACTATTTCCAATCATTTTTGTTCACATAGAATCCCTCAGTCAAAATCAGTTAAACTAAGTTCTCATTTTGTGATCTGAAGAGCTACGTTTCCCAGCTCCTTTAGTAAGGAATGTACATACAAGTAATATTTCCATTTCAAGGGAAGTGAATATAATGAATAAGTGAATATAATGTAACTGGAATATGCTTCATGCAAAAGGTCTCTGGTAAGGTATTATTACAAAGCTTATAATCTACTGAGTGTGATCATCCTATTTGTATAAATGTACCACTCTTGTATCTAAAACTAAAAATATAAAATATAACTATGAGGACCTACTGTAATTATGCAAAGTGTGGGCCATTAATGGTGGTTTGGAATCTTGATGACTCCCATTAACCAGGACCATTGTCTGCAGATGGCTGTGTTTTACCTGTGAGTCTTCCTGTATATGTGTGTGCTGGCAAGTGGGTAATGAAGTCTTGCAGTGGCATGTGATCATGTCACCTGAACTGGAATTCATCTTTAACCTGGTGCTTTTCCAGTGAGGGGGGGTGGAAACCCAGAGGGACAAAGAGTTCCCGCCTTATGCAAAAGATATATAAAGGGGTTGAACAGAACAAAGGGAGAGAGAGGAGCCATCATGAAGAATCCCCTAGCTACCACCTGAGCTGGAACAAGAGCTGTACCAGGGGAAAGAATTGTGCCCAGGCCTGGAAGGTGTCCAGTCTGAGGAAAAAACTTACTGAAGCATCTCTGAGGGTGAGATTATCTGTATTCAGTTTGATTAGACATAGATTTGCACATTTTATTTTATTTTGCTTGGTGACTTACTTTGTTCTGTCTGTTACTACTTGGAACCACTTAAATCCTACTTTCTGTATTTAATAAAATCACTTTTTACTTATTAATTAACTCAGAGTATGTATTAATACCTGGGGGAGCAAACAACTGTGCATATCTCTCTATCAGTGTTATAGAGGGCAAACAATTTATGAGTTTACCCTGCATAAGCTTTATACAGGGTAAAACGGATTTATTTGGGTTTATACCCCATTGGGAGTTGGGCATCTGAGTGCTAAAGACAAGCACACTTCTGTGATCTGTTTCAGGTAAACCTGCAGCTTTGGGGCAAGTAATTTAGACCCTGGGTCTTTGTTGGAGCAGACGGGAGTGTCTGGCTCAGCAAGACAGGGTGCTGGAGTCCTGAGCTGGCAGGGAAAACAGGAGCAGAGGTAGTCTTGGCACATTAGGTGGCAGCTCCCAAGGGGGTTTCTGTGATCCAACCCGTCACAACCACCACTCACAGGGATTGCTTCTCAACAAAAGAGGCACCTTTTAAATCTCAGGGAGCCCGGTATCCTCAACAGAAGAAAAAGTTGTTCAAGTCCCTCAATAGGGGAAAAGGAAAAACAATTTTTTTTTTTTTTTTTTAAAGGAAAAGGAGAACAAACATTCCAACTCTAAGGTACTAATCCTACTACTATTGCTAGTACGAAGAACCATCTATAAAGCAAAAATACTAATAAAAGGGGAAAACAGGTACACAACGAACAGGCATATTGTAGACTGCCTGGCTGAGAAGGAACTGTGGGCAGTTCACCCACGCAGCCCTATATAGCCTTGGTACAGAGCATGAGGATGTGTAGGGCACATGTACCAGGAGAAGAAACACTGCTACCAAAAATCTCCAATCAAAAGTGAAAGGGGTGCCCATAAAGTGGAGCATCCACAGGGACACCACTTCAAGAAGAACTAGTTATTCCAGGGAGACACTTCTGTAAGAGATTTGACTCACTACAGGATAAAGCAGGAGGAGAAACACAAGGAAAATAGTCCTCAAGAACAACAAGAAAAAACAGAAGATACTCGCAAATTAAATTTCTATAAGAAACAATTTACCATATATACTTGTTCATTAGCCCGTTTGTTTATAAGCCGACCCCCCAAGATGGTTAGGTAAAAATAGCAAAGACTGTATGACCCTTTCATAAGCCGACCCTATATTTCAGGGGTTGGCAAACTTTGGCTCCTGGCCATCAGGGTAAGCCGATGACGGGTCAGGACGTTTTGTTTACCTGGAGCGTCTGCAGGCATGGAGCCCCTCAACTCCCTGTGGCCGCGGTTCGCTATTCCCAGCCAATGGAAGCTGCAGGAAATGGCGCCACTTCCCGCAGCTCCCATTGGCTGGGAACGGCGAACCGCGGCCACAGGGAGCTGAGGGGCTCCATGCCTGCAGGTGCTCCAGGTAAACAAAACGACAATGTATTAGATCAGGGGTAGGCAACCCATGGCACGCGTGCCAAAGGCGACATGCAAGCTGATTTTCAGTGGCACTCACACTGCCTGGGTCCTGGCCACCGGTCCGGAGAGCTCTGCATTTTAATTTAATTTTAAATGAAGAATCTTAAACATTTTAAAAACCTTATTTACTTTACATACAACAATAGTTTAGTTATATATTATAGACTTATAGAAAGAGACCTTCTAAAAACGTTAACATTTATTACTGGCACGTGAAACCTTAAATTAGAGTGAATAAATGAAGACTCGGCACACCACTTCTGAAAGGTTGCCGACCCCTGTATTAGATATTCAATTCAATGATTCCATAGAGTTTAAAATCACCAAATTTTGGTGTAGACCCATTTATAATCCGACCCCCGCTCTTTGATGTGTCACTTTTTTACCAAAAATATTCGGCTTATGAACGAGTATATACGGTAGTTTAATTTAGCAATGTTCATTTCAGATTTGATTCAGTACAAGTTCTGCTTGACAGCTTCAATTTTCCTTTCAATCTCCATGAACGCCCAAGGAATTAGAATCAGCTATTGCACAAACAAATGTTAATTAGAATGATTACAGAATGAAGTCAATAATGTTAAAATATTAGATGGTGGCACAAAAAGTAATTTTCCAAGTATTTAACGAAGAGGGGGCGTTAGGGAAGGAATCAGTAGAGCAAGTTGCAAAGATCAGCCAAATGAAAAGAAAAATGTAAGTTAGAAAATAAAAGGTAGGTGACATTCCAGAAGACTAGGCTCCTGCTAGCAGGTTTTCATTCTACGTTATATAGTATGTGAAGTGTTTAAGTGCTAAGGACTAAACATACAAATTTTTACCATTTTCTGAGAAGCTTTAGCCTCTGAACTAACCTAACCAAAACGTAAAATGGCAGAACCTGTCTGAACTGTTGCTGTTTTCCCTTTCCATAACTTAGTTCTGCTTCAGAAGCTGCTCCCCACTCTCTCCCCTATCTCTACACTGTCTTCTTCTATTATGCTTGTTCAACCCCTCACAACACTTTATGGCTCCAAGTTAACAAGGTACTTAAGCACAAGTGGTCCAAACGAATCTACTCACATGCTTAAGTTAGACAAGGCTTGCTAAAATCAAGGCCTATACCTGGATGGAAAACGGTTGGATATAAAAAACCAAAAGCATATGAGAAAAAGTAGTCTGGCTTCAGATTTTCCCCCTCAAATGAGGAGATCAAATCTGGATTTATTGGTGGGTCACAGGGGAAATCTGTACTATGTTCTTATCCTAGTGAGTCTCTGTCCCCATAAAAAAAAAAAAAGGATGTCAATAGAGCAGTGGTTCCGAAACTGGGGTTCGTGAACCCCTGGGGGTTCACGAAATGTTACAGGGGGTTCTCGGGAAAAAATTCCCTAATGGCGGACAGAGCTGTCCCTAGGGACCCCGGCACGGGGCCAGCAGCCCGGAGCCCCTGGACTTCCAAGAGCTAAGCAGATCAAAGCAAGCATATCTATCACACTGAGGAGATTTAAACTTCAAGACTCCTTATAAGAAATGGAAAGGGAGGTGAATATTTTTTGCTTTTTTAAAATTAAATAGGCAGCTAGTATTGTTTTTAAAATGATTATGAAGAACAAGTTTAAGCTTTGTTGTAACGTGCGTTGTTTGCCTGGACTGCTCAAGACCTGAATGCTTGTGTAGGAGGAACTCTTTGAGTTAGCTTCTTAGGGTACGTCTACACTTACCGGCGGGTCCGGCGGCAGGCAATCGATGTTCTGGGATCGATCCCGGAAGTGCTCGCCGTCGACGCCGGTACTCCAGCTCGGCGAGAGGAGTACGCGGCATCGACGGGGGAGCCTGCCTGCCGCGTCTGGACCCGCGGTAAGTTCGGACTAAGGTACTTCGAATTCAGCTACGTTATTAACGTAGCTGAATTTGCGTACCTTAGTCCGAAGTGGGGGCTTAGTGGGGACCAGGCCTTAAATATCTTCATGCTGTTTCACATCTGATACTCCTTGATGAAACATATGAGCCTTGTCTTATAACAGGCTTATTCAAAGTGATACAAGCTACGAAAGTGAGATCTTGGAAGAGTGTTGCCATTTTCATAATGTAATAAAAATACTGTAATGATAAATAATAATAAATAGTGTGTAATAAGCATGTCATAAAAACAAATTTTATATTTCCAAGATCACTGCTTTTATAATTTATACTCAGGTAAAGGAGAAAATCCCTGGAAATATTCATTTCTAGGAGGGGGTTCGCGAGACTTGACATTTTAGTGAAAGGGGTTCACAGGCTGTAAAAGTTTGGGAACCACTGCAATAGAGCCTGACTTGAAGTGTAACTCAAAACTCCAAGACTGAGTGCCTTAAGGCAGAATTGAACGCATTGGCCAAAATGCAAGGCGAGCTAACAGAACTTTTGTTCAATGCCTGCTTGGCTTATAACTGGCTCTGTCAGTACCTGGCTTCCATGTGCATTAACCTCATAAATAATTCAATTAAAATAATGATCTGTGGGGGGGGGGGGAGAGAGAACACAAGGGTGATAATATTATATAGAGTTTGATGTGTGGAATATTGAAATGACCAGTTAAAAGAGAGGCCAATCAATTCAAATCTTTACGAAATCCCCATCATGGACAGATTAAATTCAGTATATAGAAATATAAAATGTAATTAAGCAACAGGGAAATCGTGAAGGATCCAATATCTTAGTAGGTCATATGGTATAAAACAATGAATAGGAAAATTACATAAAAGGTGGCTATAATTCTAAAACCTTTAGAATAGGCTCTGCTGCAGTTTAATTAAAGAAAATTAAGTAACTTTACACCATAGCAAGTATTCCTAAGGCTGAATAAACCACATACATCTATAATATGAAACAGCATTACCCAGGCCCAGTTCTATAAGCCTGATTTGTTCATCCTTCACATCAGCACTTCAAAAACAGAAAAGTTGTAGCACAGCTGTAAAACAGTTGGCTAGGTCTCCTTGCTATGGCAAAGATGATAGTAGTAGCAGCCAGTGTAAGAAGGTGTAAAGTCAAAGGATAATGAAAAAGAATTGGGAATTGAGAGTACCAAAAGCCACAACTTTAATAGGCATCTGGTTAAAAAGTCACATATATCAGGCTGGTTAGTACTTACGTTGACAGCATATCTAACGGCAGTGTCAATAGTGAGCTCACGGAGCCAGTAAACAAGCACTTGTAGATACGGCCTGTATAAAAGAAACAAAGTGCTGTAAATACCCTCAGTTATGAGGGAATAACTCTCTCTAAAGTGACCATTACTAGTTTATTCCAGATTGTTCTTAGCCCTAATAACAATTTACCTCTGGGACAGAAGCTAAAACCAATTGGTGGGAACCAATACAGATGTGCAAAAAGATTTCATTCAGACATAAGTCACAACAGGTATCACTATATAGTTGTTATTCACATACAAGTCCCAGCACTGGCGTGGATGGCTGTCCTTGCAGTATATAAACTTGAGTTGACGGTAAATCTCTAACTTGCAGAAGGATCAAGGCCTCTCCTGATGCACACACAGTACATGGAATAAGTTCGTTGACTATACTGAACATACTCTAGGAATCTAACATTTTATGGGGTGATGTTTGAAGCCAATAGCCAGCTCTTCTGCCATTCTTCAGAAAGAGAACCCCAAAAATGAAACATTAACAAATTCATAGAGCCTATCTTAGAAAATGAATCACTTGAAAGATGTGCTTATTTCTACAAAAATACTTATTTCTTTGAACAGGTGACCAAGCGTTGCTTCACTTTACTTTATTTACCACTCTACTCTGATACCCCAACTTGTGCTGATGGTAGCACAAGTCCCCTTGGATTAGCTCCAGGAGTCTGCATATGGAGAAAAGTTCCACTTTTATTCAATAATTTAAGGGGGAGAGGAGCAGAGGTATGTAGGCAGGGGGCAAGCTAGGAGTCTCTGACACTAAACACAACAGTAAACATCTGAGCAACTGGACTTTATGTAGAAAGCCACTATTTACAATAAAATAAAGGATTCTCTTCATACTCAATCATTTAATTTCATTATAGTAAGTTTCAGGCTATTTGTATGCTTGTACATATATAAAATTTTAAAATAAAACTGTGTTCAAGTGTGTTGTCCCTCACTGTTGTTCATTTTGGTGGTCACTGTCTCTCATTTCAGAGTCTGGGGACTGAGCTGACCAGCCCCTCCATCTGCTCATCTGCCACAGTTACACACTTTTTAGCGTGCTAGCTCAATTAGATCTAGTGCAGGTATGTCTCTTTGAGCTGGGAGTCAGACCCCCAGCTCAAAGTATAGACATACCTGAAGTGAGAGAGGAAGAGTAGGAGAGAGGGATAGTAAAAGTGAAAGGACAAGGGAGAGACACAAAATTGTGATTGGAGAAGAGGAGATGATGAATGGGGGCATGGGGAAATGAGGAGAGAGGACAAATCAGTGGAAATAGGTGAATTAAGGGATAAAAGGATTAGGAAGGGAAAGATAAGGAGGGAGAAGGAATGGGAGAGATTACACAATAGTTATGAAAATTTCAGCTTTGGCAGTCACGCATTCCACATACAGAAACCAATTTAAAGGGAAACATTTTCATATTAGTTCTTATATCTACGGCCCCACCAAATTCATGGTCTATTTTGATCAATTTCACGGTCATAGGATTTCAAAAATCATAAATTTCATTATTTCACCTATTTAACTCTGAAATTTCACTGTGTTGTAACTGTAGGGGTCCTGACCCAAACAGGAATTGGGGGGGGGGAGGGTTATTGTAGAGAAGGTTGCGGTACTGCTACCCTTACTTCTGCGCTGCTGCTGGCAGTGGTGCTGCCTTCAGAGCTGGGCAGTTGGAGAGCAGTGGCTGCTGGCCAGGATCCCAGAGCAGAATAAGGATGGTATGGTATGGTATTGCCACCTTACTTCATTGCCGCTGCCTGCAGAGCTGGGCCCTCAGTCAGCAGCTGTCTCTCTCTGGCTGCCTAGCTCTGAAGGCAGCAGCACCGATGTAAGGGTACGTCTATACTTACTTCCTGGTCCGGATGTAAGCGATCGATCTTCTGGGATCGATTTATCGCGTCTTGTCTAGACGCGATAAATCGATCCCGGATCGATCCCGGAAGTGCTTGCCGTCGACGCCGGTACTCCAGCTCAGCGAGAGGAGTACGCGGCATCGACGGGGGAGCCTGCCTGCAGCGTCTGGACCCGCGGTAAGTTCGGACTAAGGTACTTCGAATTCAGCTACGTTATTAACGTAGCTGAATTTGCGTACCTTAGTCCGAAGTGGGGGGTTAGTGTGGACCAGGCCTAAGGGGTGGCATGGCATGGTATTGCCACCCTTACTTCGGCACTGCTGCTGCTGGGTCACTGCCTTCAGAGCTAGGCACCCCGCCAACAGCTGCCGCTCTCCGGCCGCCCAGCTCTGAAAGCAGTGAAGAAGTAAGGGTGGCAATACCGCGATGCCCCTAAAATAACCTTGTGACCCCCCCTGAAACTCCCTTTTGGGTCAGGACGCCCAATTTGAGAAACACTGGTCTGGCTCAGTGAAATCTGTAGAGTATAGAGTAAAAGCACACAAAAGACCAGATTTCATGGGGGGAGACCAGATTTCATGGTCCGTGACTTATTTTTCATGGCCACGAAATTGGTAGGGCCCTAATAACTTCTATACATTGCAGTAACACCTAGAATGTTACGCACTTCCAAATAGAGAGCAAAACAAGGTCCTGGCCTTAAAGAGCAGACAATCTAGAAGGGTAGGAGAAAGGGATAAAATATACTATCAGGGTGACAGACAGCATGCACCCAGGGCCAGTGCAACCACTAGGCGAACTAGGCAGTCGCCTAGGGCGGCAAGTGGTTGGGGGCTCCCAGGGCCGTCCTCAGGCATAGGTAGCTGGGTAGGGCACCTGAAAATTTGGGGCACCACTGGGTCTTAGTGTCCACACTACTGGTTTTCCTATCCCTATTCTGACCCTTCCTGCAGGCTCTGAGTTTTCCTGGGAAGGGGATCTAGTAATCAAAAGAGAAAAAGTCTCCAGCCTGCTAGACCTATTAGCACAACACTGAAACTGTTAAAGAACCATTCAAGGGGTAATGAAGACATTTAACAGGCATTTGCCAAGCCCCAGGTATCTACTGTCAGTTTCTGAAAGTACTGACAAAAACAGTTGTGCATGACTGTAAACTAAGGTCCTGTAGACTGACATGTTCCGAGTAAAAGGCGAAAGATTTATACGATCTGAAAATCTTTCGCCTTTTACTCAGAACAGGTCAGCCTACAGGACCTTAGTTTAAAATTTGCTTTAAAAATATTTCATTAGTGAGTTGGTGAAGATTATAAAATCACATCTCTAAAAAATCCTTGCATAGATTTTTAGATGCACAATCATCTTTAGCCTTAAATGCTTGGATCTTCAGACATATGGTTTTTTAAATAAATTCTTCAAAAGACCACCCTTATCTAAAATACACATTTTAATTACTATAGTAAAAAAACTTACTTCCAAAGTCTTCCTGTCCATCTATTTCTCCCTTCACCCCCTCTTCATCCCCCTGCCCCCCCATTGAAGGAAACAACAGCCCTTTGCTTCCAGATAGCTGGACACAGAGTTTCCCTTTCTTTACTTCTAACTATCTGATGAACTAGTTTTAAGCAGAATCAGTACCTTAGTAAGATATAAAATCCTTTGTTATGTCTAAAATCTTTGGAAACGTATTTTTTAAAGTTGGTGAAATTTCATAAACGTGTATTGTTATGGAGATCACACACAGTAAATTAGTGTTCCCTTTTTCTAAAAGCAATGAACATTGTTATGAACACACTAAACCTCTGTGACTGATTAATTTAAAATAATGTCTGTTTCAGTGAGTTAAATATGTAGTAATCTGGAATGATTACTTTATGAAGGCTTAAGAGTACATTTAAAATATAAAATCAGCTTAGAAATACTGATTAGAAAATGTAGAACAGAGAAGAGCTGCATCATGTATTCCATGATGTTTAATGTTGTATTCAGCAAGACAGCTGACTCACCCTTACTACAAAGTTTTTGCAAATAAATGTCTGACAAACTTCAGGGCATATCAAAAAACCTGTGACTGACATTTTTTATTCCCAAGTTTAGTGCTTTTAATTAGGTACCTTCTGCATGTCCATTCTGTGTGAGGGAGAGGGTACAGGGGTCTCTGCGGGGAACTGTGACTCTCTGCCACCATGAGGCGGGCCGGGCGTCTTGTTGTTCTTTCTGCCTTGTCCCTCCGCCCCCGCCGGGCTGCAAGCTCAGGCTGCCATCAGGCATAGGGGCGCCAGTTTAATAATACTGCATAGGGCCCCATAAATCCTAAGGACGGCCCTGGGACGCCAAAAAGCGGTGCCCTGGCTCGGCAGGAAGAAGCCGCCTTCCGGAGGCACCGGAGAGCCAGAGCGTTGGCTTGCGGGGGCGGTGAGCCCCAGCCATGGAAGAGCTGGAGCAGAGCAGGGGGGCAGGAGCCCTGCAAAGGCGGCGGCGCCGCTAGCGGGGAGCAGCTCTGCCCCCCACCCCTCCTGCCCAGGCTGCAGCCTGGCGCCCCCCCGGGGGGCTCCTGCAGGCTGTAGCAGATGCATGCGGGCAGAGGCCCCCGTGCGCCCCCCACCTCCCCTCTCGCCATGCTTGGGCTCTGTGGCTCCCGGGCATGTGAGCTGCTGCCGGGACGCGGAGCCCTGAGCCTGCTCCAGGAGGGGCAGCGGGCGGCGGCAGCTCACACTGCCGGGAGCCGCAGAGCCCAAGCGTGGTGAGGGAGAAGCTGGGGAGGCGCACGGGGGCCTCTGCCCACATGCATCTGCTGCAGGAGCCCCCAGAAGGCAGCTCCTCCCTGCCGAGCTGCTGCAGCGGCCCAAGCCCGGCAAAGCCAGTGAGTGGACTCGGGGCGGGGGCCGCCGGGGTGGGGAGGGGAGGGGAGGGCTTGCGGGGGGGCTGTGCACCCTCCAGGGGAGTTCAGGGGGCGTGGAGGGGAGAACCTGGTCTGGGGAGCAGCCCCTAGGCACGGCTGGCCCCTGGGGTCTATAAAGGCTCGTTGCCCCTCAATGAATTGATGTTATGGGGGGGGGGGGGGGGGCCCAAGGTGGACATTTTGCCTAGGGCACAAAGTATCTTTGCACCGGCCCTGCATGCACCTATCTTAATTCCAGGGGTGTTTTGTTAAACATTTGTTTTATTTATATTATAAAAAATGTAGTTTCAGGTTTGTTTTGGGAGGGACCTTTGGGTTGAGACTAGGGCTGTTGACAGTATGTTAAATATTTTTAGTGCTCTCCTTTTGAAATGCTGTCCTGTATTCTCATGCTTTATTAACATTCCCTTAACATGGTCTCTGTTTTCCTACCTATTGGCTGTTGTTTGCACTATGCTATTGGTTTATGAATCGGATAGTTTCATAGATCAAGTAATTAAAATACAGCAAAATATAAACATCTGAAATAAAATGCGTGGTCAAGTCACAAAGTTGATACCACATGAGAAGTATTAAAGCTGATGGCTATTTGCAAGCTTGTTATAAGAACATCATTATGAAAGTATTTCAATGCAAAAACTTAATACTTACATGCTGTAAGAGGTACAACTCCCAACCATGCAAAGGCCACAAGCGTATAGTGAAACCAGTATCGTATTGCTGTGCCAATACTTGTAACCAGTCCAGCAAAAATGTCTTGGACTGGAAGCCGTGAAGGCATATCTGGGGAATAAACTAAGGAGAGGAAAAGAAAAACACTTTTATAAAACAGTTTTTATATGTGCTTGCAATAAAAGCATAATATAGCCCTGTAGTCAATAGCATAATTTTTAAATTATATTTAAGAAAAATGTACAGCAACAACAAACAAATAGCCACAAAGCCAAAAATAAGTGAACATTTACTCTCTCTTCACACTTTATACATCCACTACAGGCCATCCCATGCAAGTGACAATGAAACCTTTAAACCACAAGTTCTCCTTAATTCATGTATTTAACTTTATAGAACAACTATTTTACAGACAATTCAGAGTTTGAGAAGTTTTTGTTTTGGGGCATTAACACCGTCATCTCTACCAGTAAATCCAGGTTACCTCAGAACAAGCCCAACACCATAGGCCTTGAAAGGAGAGAAAAAACTAACCAAAAGTTTAAAATTCTATAACACAGTATCACCCAAATATATAGAACTCCCCTCCTTTATCACAAGAGACTTCCCTACTCAACTTAGCCCCCTGAGAGAAAAGCTAATTAAGCAACAGATCATGCAGAAAAGCAACAAACTCAGGCCCTGCGAAGAAAGGGAGAAGAAAATTCCAAATTCAAGGGCCCTCCAGAGAGAATACCCAACATCTAAAATGTACACATCTAGGAACTGTTTCCAGATGATATCAGCTGTTGGATAAAAGCACAAGGAGAAAAGCAGTCACTAAAAAATATTGATCTAAAACCATAAGAGACTAACTCAAAACAGTTCTCACAACAAAACTCCAAAGGTTTACACCATAGCTATTCCAATCCAATATTTTTTCCTTCTTTTAAAATGAATTCACTGGTTATGTCATTCAGCTGTCTGGGAAGTTTCAAAAACTTTGGTCTAATTTTTCAATAACTTTTCCATACTATATAATTTTTAAGTTCTAACCACTTCATCTGGCTCCTGCATCCCTCACAGCTAGCCAAAAGTCAGGCTCTGACTTACTAATATGATTTTTTGGTATGTTCTTACATGCAACTGCTCAATAGTTTATTAGACAGAGGAAGAGTTATTTTTAAAAAACATCTAATCCAACTAAACATTTTATTATATATGAACATTTATAAAAGTGAACACATTGAAGTCCAGGTTTCATTATACAGTGCAATCATATACTCCCTACATTAAACTTCTCGGACACTCAGGGCCACAAAACACAACCTATCAACAGCAATAAGGAAATAAAACTTTTATTTTATTAACAATAAATGTATTTCAAAAATTAAGCAAGACACTGAATATTCCATTTTCTGTATAATATGAGCATCTACAAGACTTAACTCTAGAAAGTACAACTGCCTTGGGATGCAAATATTTTGGTCAAAATTCTGAGCCCTATCTTTTGTGGACTTCTCTTTTGCTCCCACAATAATTTGCAGACCCAAGAAAGATTATTCCAATGTCTAAGTACCTGATCACACCCACAAATCAGGTATTTGGACACACAAGGCACATTAATTATGAGTGCAGAGGCTGGCTTCCACAAGTCTGGCCTTTAAACTGATATTCCCCATTTGCTTGTTTTATTCTAAAAACTGCAGCATATTGCTTGTAATAAAATTTAAAACTGCTTTACCAAAGAGGCAACTGTTTACCTTCTCCTTGCCCATATGTGAATTAGGACAGGTTTTTAATTTAAGAATCAGGAGTTTAAAATGCAATTTTACAGTTTATTTTCAACTTGTGTGACTTTTGAAATAACGATTTACAAGCCAGTGTTTACCAATTTAAAAGACAACTTGAGAGTATACATAGGAAGATAGGCAAGTTAATTATCAGAACTTCCTCCAAAGGCTAAATATTTTACAGAGAATACCCAATATACATCTTACTTTAACAATACTTAAAATATCCACGCTAGTTTTAAAACCATGTTATTAAATAAACAGAAGGTTAAATGGGTCGAGGGGGGGGGGAGAAGGTTTTCCCATTCAGCATGCTTTGCATCACCTAAACATGTAAGAAACAGTTGATATCAAAATGGGATGTGTCATTGCTTAGTTCTAAAACCAGGAAAGAATAAACCAAAGATTATTGTACATTTAAAAGAATCTACAAATAGGTTTAAGAAAAATCCATCCATTTTAGATTTATATGCATAATGTCCAAGATAGCAGAGTTAAGAGGGACATTCCACACATAATTCAACTATATAGATGACATCACAAACTGATTTATGAAGATCAGGTAAGTGACTAAAGCTACTGCACCATTTTATAAAGTTTTTTTTTTTTAAATGTCTATTTTGTACCCCACAGGGTCAGTCATCTCTACTGACCTTATACCTATCATGGCACCCTTCTGCAGAGTGAAGCCATTCTCTAATGGTAAATCTCCCCAACACATACCCCTTTCACAAGTGCCTAATTTTGGGGCTTGTCTGTAACTATTATAGTACATTTTACAGAATATTCCTCCAAACTATTAACAACCAGTTTAGTTTGCTCAAGTGTACACAGGGTGGATACAAATCGGTTATTTTAAATTTAAATCAGAATTTTTTTTATTTTAGAGACAAGTTGGGAGTTTTTTTATTTTGTTATTTAAATTACAATACATTTCTTTTTAAAAATAAACCTGTTTAAAATGAAATCTGAATTTAATACAAAAATATGTTAAGGGGTACATTTTTTATAATAATCTCTTAAAACATTTAAATAAAAAATAAATTTACTGAATCAATAAGCCTCTATCAAAAACTTTGAGTTAAAAGCTGTTTTTCTATATAAAGAAAAATCAGGGGGGGGAACATCTAACTTTTGAGGTCAAGCTTCATAAATATGGCACAATAGTGGCAAATAAGGAATATATCATTCACCCTTTTCTAACATACTAAAATATACAATAAGAAACTGAAAATAATGAGCTATATAACTTCTTAAATAAATGTATATATATACACATCTTTTTGCTGTACACTATCAAATCTACTGTAAAGGCTCTGTTTAGTTGTAAATCAACATTTTAATGGTTATATAAACCAATGAGAATGCACCTTTCTTCAGAAAATTATCTGAAGTACAAATGGAGAAGTTGATTAAAATCATTTAAATCAAGGCTTTCCACTTGATTTAAATTACTTTTATTTAAATCAATCCATTCTGCCCACACAATCTACAGCTGTTGTTTTATCTTCTCATTACCTAAATCCACCATTTACAACACATACCTCCTCCTCTTCTGACCTCCACATAAAATGCAGCCTTTAATTCTGATCATATGGATTGGTTAGAAATGATGTGCTGATGTGTTGTAACAATTAGAAAACATCAATTTCAAATCATTCCATGCAATTGCAATTAGAGATTGTGTGTTTTGTGTGGAAGTGGTGGGAGTAGGCATGTGTGTCTTGGGTAATTAATTTGAGTGAGCTGAAGAAACATGAAGAAGGTGGCCTTTCAATTGCTGTTTTGGTGGTATGACGACTTCAGGACACTTAGCTAATTTTAACAAACTTTATTTGGAGAAAATTTCCAGGTTTTTAAGAAGTCTTCAACAACTTTGGTAGGGATGGGAATAGCTATCAAAGTTAATGTCTCAATCAAATTTGATAGCTACTTCTAAAAAACCTAGCGCATAGCCTGATTTGCCGCCCTCAAACTCCTTGTGCTCTCTGTTCAAGTCCCACTCCCCATCCTTCTTACCATTCCCCCTGGCTCCTCAAGGTGCTGAGGCATAACAAGTCAAGAAATCCAGGAGGGGATGATACAATATGTGGGGAGGAGACCAGGACCACGCAGAGGGCAGCCCGGAGAGTCTGCACAAAGACATCATCAGCACTTGATGGCTCCCAGCCATATAAAAAAATAGTGTTTTGGGTAGCCCCTCAATAGAAAGTGCCTGGCATAAAGGTTACACTGGGTTGCCTCTACCCCAGCCACAGATCCTTACCCATGGCAAGCCTAGACAGAAGTAGGTGTAGGGATGTGTTGTAAGTGGTGGATTTGGGTGGGCTCAGGTAATGAGAACACATCCCTGTTAATTTCCCCCCATCATCCCATGGCACCCCAGAGCCCATGTCTTTCTGAGACACTCTCTCTTCCTCCCAATATCTCCTCATGTCAAATCTGCCTCTCTTGCTTCCAATGGCCTCTGAGAGGATTATCAACTGGTGAATTAGGAAGGTGGAATGGAAGCATCAGTATACAGAAGTAACTAATGCATTTGAACAGGTCTGTAGGCTAATTTTGGCATGATTCTGAATATAAGGAATAACTTTAAAATTAATTTCACAAATGGTCTATGTCTGACATGTTAGCTGAGTGTTTGTGTTTGGGGGAGAAAAGGGTTACCATTTGTAATAACTGTGTTTTTTTTTAACCTAGAGAAATAAAAAGAAGCATGAGAATACAGGGCAGCATTTCAAAAGGAGAGCACTCAAAATATTTAACATGCTGTCCATTTGCTTTACAGTTTTATG
The DNA here is from genome assembly GCF_028017835.1 of Emys orbicularis. Taxonomy (NCBI): domain Eukaryota; kingdom Metazoa; phylum Chordata; order Testudines; family Emydidae; genus Emys; species Emys orbicularis. The sequence continues at coordinate 162,784,912 of NC_088684.1, forward strand.
AATGCTGCATATTAAAACTGACTGCATGCTTATTATACATTTGTATTATAATCTTATTTGATATCATCATGGTAGTTACTTTCTTGGTAAATCCTGCACTAATAATAATTAAGGCTAAGACTTTGTCACGGTTATTTTAGTAAAAGTCAGGGACAGGTCACACGCAATAAACAAAAATTCACGGAAGCCCGTGACCTGTCCCTGACTTTTACTAAAAATAACTGTGACAAAGTCTTAGCCTTAATTATTATTAATGCAGGATTTACCAAGAAAGTAACTACCATGATGATACCAAATAAGATTATAATACAAATGTATAGTAAGTATGCAGTCAGTTTTAATATAGTATCAGTTGAACATGATGTTTTACTGATATATTTACAATTTTTAAGCAAGTTGGAAGCCTACCAGTGCCATCAATCATTATAATAAAATTAAAAGAATTGCAATTCAGCTGACGCCCGTGCCCAGCCACCCGGGGCTCGGGCTGTCAGCCCCGCTTCGGTTAATACAGAGATAATGGAGGCTCGGATAAATGGAGTTCTACTGTATTTGTCTTATTTTTTCACAAAAAGTAATAACTAAAGATTCTCTGTAAAAACGCAAATTTTGCATTTTTTTGTGGCAAACGGATTTTGAGGATCCCTGCTCATTAACATATAAATACTGTATTTAAGATAAGTTACTGACCTTACAATGCACAATATCCAAAACTGAAGATATCTTGTCAAGGAAATAAATGCCTCCTTTAGCCAATTACATATTTGGAAAGCAAAAATGTCAGAAATCTATTTATTGCAAATATTAAGATTTGTTACAATCTGCAAAGCAACTACCTCCTGATCATATCCACTCAGAATGCTGCTAAGATCATTTTTCTGGCCTGTCACTTTTACCATGTCACCCTTCTCTTTCAAATCTCTTCAATGGCTCTCCCTTCTCTATTGTATCAAACATAAGCGGTTTTTGTTCACTTTCAAGGCCCTTCACAGTCAATCCACAGCCTATCTCCCTGCTCTCATGCATTATTGAGTTGTTGATGTTCACCTCAATTATCCCAGGATGCCAGCCTCCACTGCCCACTTGCTAAATTTTCAAAAAAGCATCTTCATGGTTTCTCCCATGCTGCCCCACACACTGGAAGATGCTCCCCATAAACATCCACAAAGCTATCTCATTACCCTCCTCAAAATTCTCCTTTGCAATGATGCCTACAAAAAACTTGACAATGGTTACGCTGCTTGTGTGCAGAGATCACTGCTTCTCATGCTGACCAACATTGTCCCATTGCTTACTTGTACTCCCCCATCAGTCTGTATCTATTTGTTCACTTTTCTACGGTTCGATTATGAACTCATCGGGGCAGGAACTGTCTTTGTGTTCTGTTTTTGTACAGTGCCTAGTACACAGGGTCCTGGTCCATGACTAGGGCTCCTAGGCACAACAGTAATACAATAATAAATAATGATGTATAGCACAACTGGAAATTCAAAGTTGGAAAGAGTTGTCCAACACGGCATTTTAACACCACTTCTTAACAGTAATCTTTACTTATTAGCCAACAAGGAACCAAGTGATAGGACTAAATAAAATTCCTTTCTGATTCTAAATTAGAGAGAGAGTTGCCATGATACTAGGCAGAATAAGACAGAGGAAGACTAACTTGTCTTCAGAAACCTTACCCCTACTCCCAGAAAAATGGAAAAGAGACTGAAAGAAAGATCAAGACAGACAAACAAAGAGGAAGGGTAAAAGGCCCAACAAAATGTTAGCCTTACAGGTAAATGAAATACAGTACCACAAAGGCTGGGTGAAGGAAAGGGGGAGGCAGAGAAGAAATGATGAAAACGGCTTATAGCGATGGGACTAACGGGGGGCGGGGAGGGAGGGAAGATAGCCCAAAAAACCCTTATGGTTTAGCTCATCTTTCTTCCTTAAATAAAACTAATTCTAGATGTACTGGTGGCCAAAAGTAAAAAAAAAAAAGGTCCTCTTAAAAAAAATTAATCCTCTTTGCCAATTTGAAAAAGTGGTGGGCTAGGAGAGAGTCCCCAACATCCATCCCCCTCCAGACAAAAATGCAATTAGTCACTGAAGTTCTATTTTCCTGCATTATCTGGATGGTTTGCACAGTAAATTAGTTATCACTTCTGAGGTAAGGAGTGGTTTGCAGTCAAGTGTAAAAATAGTCTAGCAGCTTTCATGTTCAAAGTTAGGCTCAAAGGATGTAAGGATTTTGTATCAATCGTCCAGTATTCACTCCTTTTTCATTGTTGCTACAACGTCTCCACCAAACCATCAAAAATGCAAGAAACTGACATGAATTCAACAAAGCTATTACCTCTTGGCAATATGGACACAGCATGCCAATGACAACCAAATCTAAATCAGAAGTTATCAACTGGACCACTACAGGTTAAGCCAGTTTTAACATTTCCTCTTTCCCCTAATAAGCTCACTTCATGACACTATTGCCATGCAATTCAGGTCTACAGTTACAACTTTAAAAAAAGACATGCAAAGTGACTTGGCAAACCACTGAAAGACAGTGGCGGAGTACTGTGCACCAGTTTGGAGTCGATAGTCACACACCAAACTGGTGGATACACAGTTGCATGCCGCCATGCGCATCATCTCCGACACCCTGCATCCGACTCCATTCCCATGGCTTCCAGTTCTGAGCAATACTGCTCCTCTTCATATCAGACGAGAGGCTGCCACTGGCAAGTTACTGGAGAAACTATGCACCAACTCAAGCCTGCCGCAATGACCTTTTTAAACCACCAGCTGCACATTTGCAATCACACTGCCCATTATGGTCTCATCCGCCACACCCAGGATGTTAGGGCGGAAACACTCTGGCGAGAGGAATGGATATCTGTTGTAATCCCCAACCAGTCCCTTGTCGCAAACCCCACAATTTGCCCGCCCGGTTTTGACCTGCCCTGTCGCCAATGGTCTCTGTTGAACAGGTTCTGGACCAGGCAAGGTCTCTGTGCAGCCAAACAGTATTGCTGGGGCCTTCGTGACAGCCCTTTGTGCAGCTGTGGCGCAACACAGACAATGACGCACATTGTCAATGAATGCCTGCTGACTAGGTTCAGCGGTGGCCTAGAAGAACTGCACCACGCCACTGAAGATGCCATTGCTTGACCAGATGACTATGCACACGCTAAATAAATAGAATACTGAAAGACAGCACTGAAACAATCATTATCTGAGATGTCACTACGTACAGAATTTACAGCTATTAGCCAAATCAATCACTGGATAAGAAAATTGTAGACATTAAGCAGGATGTTGTGGCGTGAGTTACATTTCAGCTCACCATAATGATTTCAAGCCAGGTTATCCCGAATTTATATATTGAAGTTAACTATTTTAGAAGATATACTCTAATTATCCCAATTTTCACCAAAAAGATACTTAATGCAACTTACAAAATGCAATTGGTTTATATGACAAACACTGTTACAAAGCAATACAATAAAAGGTAACAATATGGACAATATCCTGGGTACTTGGCTAAATTACAAGATAAATTTGAACGTCACAACTCATACCAAATTTATCAGGATATAATCCAGAGTAAACGCTTAAACCAGGGATTGGCAACCTTTGGCACGCGGCTCACCAGGGTAAGCACCTTGGCGGGCCGGGCCGGTTTGTTTACATGCCGCGTCCGCAGGTTCGGCCGATCGCGGCTCCCACTGGCCATGGTTCGCTGTCCCAGGCCAATGGGGGCTGCGGGAAGCAGCGCAGGCCGAGGGATGTGCTGGCCGCTGCTTCCCGTCGCCCCCATTGGCCTGGAGCAGTGAACCGCAGCCAGTGGGAGCCGCGATCGGCCGGACCTGCGGACGTGGCAGGTAAACAAACCGGCCCGGCTTACCAGGGTGCTTACCCTGGCGAGCCGCGTGCCAAAGGTTGCCAATCCCTGGCTTAGACTTTGCCTCATCCCCCTCTCTACTTAAGTAGTGAAACAATTATGATCCAATGCAAATTATGCACTGAGCACACAATTTTTCCCCTGGGGAGAAGATGAGACAAAGAATAAACCATATATGACAGCATTAATCATGCCAGTTAACTGGAAAGTTCCCAGATACTACAATGATATGGTCAGTACAAGACCATATACAGAGTACATGATCACCTGCTGTTCTGATACATCTCGATAAAAAACTAGGAAATAATTGCACATTATTACCAAAATTGAATAGTTTCAGATTTAACTTTTACAAGTTTAAAATACAGCAGACCTGACCTAACTTGCAAGTATACATGTCTGAAAAGCTTTTTTTAAAAACGAGTATATATACCATGCTAAGTGTCCCAATTTGCAAAAAGTAGTTCAGAAGAGTCTGTAAGTGCCCTAAATCATGTAACTGTTTATTACTTGATTCTTAGTAAATTGCTAAAAAATGCTGTTTAATAGCAGATCCAGGATCCTATCCCACCTTATGACAACTGCTGCAGAAACAATCAGAATCTTCTTTCAATGCAAGTAAACAGAGCTCTCTCATCATGGTTCTTTTTGTAAAATAATATGACAATGGTGGAATAAAATAATATAGTGCAATGTTCTGTTTCAATGGTCATTGAATTTGTTCTGACTGCTTCAGAATAACTAGGTAAATGAGCCAATCCATTCACATTTTTAACTGTCACTTCAATAAACCAGGACAGTGAACATACGAATGAACGGTGATAAACAGCAGGAAGGGAATGAGTGAGAAAGGACAAGGATTACAACAATATGAGCACTACTCAGGTTAAGGTACAAAGACATCTTGATTTTTTTAATTCACACAAGGCAAGAACACATTTCAGAACATGTTATTTAACTTACAAGTTAGTCTTTTGGGGATTGAAGAGCTGATACCCCACTACTGGCTTCCTTCCATTTAACAGCCCAGTATTCATTCAGCTGGCAATGCCACACCCACCATTCATCAGCATTGCAGACTGTGTTGGATGGGAAGGTGAGCAACTTATTTTGTTTTATATAAAACTGTGTCCATCCAAAGACCAGACAAGCCTATTTCTACCACCCTCCATCCTTGGTATCGTGCATTTTTTCATACTTATGTTTTTAATAGGGCTGTCAATTAATCACAGTTAACTCACACAATTAACTAAAAAAAATTAATCATGATTAAAAAAATTAATCACGATTAATTGCAGTTTTAATTACACTGTCAAACAATAATAGAATACCAACTGAAATGTATTAAATATTTTTGGATGTTTTTCTACATTTTCAAATATATTGATTTCTATTACAACAGAATACAAAGGGCACAGTGCTCACTTTATATTATTTTTATTACAAATATTTGCACTGTAAAAATGATAAACAAAAGAAATAGTATTTTTCAATTCACCTCATTCAACTACTGTAGAGCAAATCTCTTTATCCTGAAAGTGCAACTTACAAATTTAGTTTTTTTGTTACATAACGGCACTCAAAAACAAAACAATGTAAAACTTTAGAGCCTACAACTCCACTCAGTCCTACTTCTTGTTCAGCCAATTGCTCAAACAAGTTTGTTTACATTTACGGGAGATAATGCTGCCTGCTTCTTACTTACAATGTCACCTGAAAGTGAGAACAAGCGTTCACATGGCACTTTTGTAGCCGGCATTGCAAGGTATTTACATGCCAGATATGCTAAACATTTGTATGCCCCTTCATGCTTCAGCCACCATTCCAGAGGACATGCTTCCATGCTGATGATGCTCGTTAAAAAAATAATGCGTTAAATTTGTGACTGAACTCTGGTTTCTCCTGCTTTGTTTTACCTGCATTCTGCCATATATTTCACGTTATAACAGTCTTGGATGATAACCCAGCACGTTGTTCATTTTAAGAATGCTCTCACTGCAGATCTGACAAAATACAAAGAAGGTACCAATGTGAGATTTCTAAAGATAGCTACAGCACTCGACCCAAGGTTTAAGAATCTGAAGTGCCATCCAAAATCTGAGAGGGACGAGGTGTGAAGCATGCTTTCAGAAGTCTTAAAAGAGCAACACTCTGATACGGAAACTACAGAACCCAAACCACCAAAAAAGAAAATCAACCTTCTCTTGGTGCCATCTGACTTAGATGATGAAAATGAACATGCGTCTGCTTTGGATTGTTATCAAGCAGAACCCGTCATCAGCATGGAAGCATGTCCTCTGGAATGGTGGTCGAAGCATGAAGGGGCATACGAATGTTTAGCCTATCTGGCACATAAATATGTTGCAACACCGGCTACAACAGTGCCATGGGAACGCCTGTTCTCACTTTCCGGTGACATTGTAAACAAGAAGCGGGCAGCACTATCTCCCATAAATGTAAACAAACTTGTTTGTCTGAGTGACTGACTGACCAAGAAGTAGGACTGAGTAGACTTGTAGGCTCTGAAGTTTTACATTGTTTGATTTTTGAGCGCAGTTTTTCTTGTACATAATCCTACAAATGAAAGTTGAGCTTACATGATAAAGAGATTGCACTACAGGACTTGTATTAGGTGAATTGAAATACTATTTCTTTTGGTATTTTACAGTGCAAATAAATATTTAAAAATAAATATAAAGTGAGCACTGTACACTTTGTATTCTGTGTTTTAATTGAAATATATTTGAAAATGTAGAAAATATCCACAAATATTTAAATAAATGGTATTCTATTACTGTTTAAGAGAGCAATTAATTGCAATTAGTTGTTTTAAACATACACTTAATCATGATTTTTTTTTTTTAATTAACACTCGACAGCCCTAGTTTTTAATGCTCTTATTTCGCATCCTACAGGATGTCAGGTAGGAATACTGAAAGATTTTAAAAATTATACAATAGTGGGAAATAAACTTATCTATCTCAGTAGGCAAGCTCCAGTACTAATGATTGTTTGGTCTGATGTTAGAGTGCATGCTAGGGTATCACATGGAGGCAAGTGGGGGACTGTGGAACAGTTGCTCTTTAGAAACCCAGAGAAGAAAGAATAGTTAAAAGTGAACTGAAATGCTTTTTACAGAAATAATGAAAAAATGGATTCCAAATTATTTTTACAGTTAATGTTCAGTCAACACGTAGACTGACTAACCACAACTAAGAGCAAATTTTTAAAAATGGATGTCTAGAATTACACTAGGCTTCTGAATTTGTTTTCAAACATCTAATAAAGTGACCTGATTTTCAAGTTTTGGCCAATTACTTTAATATACAATTGCTGAAATCAACTCCTGCACTTTCCTGCCAAGACCTGAGGGTTCTGTTCCTATCCCACTTACAATTAATAATTTCATTCACACCAAAAGGAGTGTAAAGAACACAGTTTCCTGCACAGTTTAGGTGTTAACTGCGGTCACCAGATGTTACAGAAGAGAGACCCCCCCAAGGACTGAAACTTAAGCCCTGACAGGTAAAAAGTATTTCCATTCCCCTTAACACATACTTATGTACATATTTTTAGGTCTAGATGTATGTTTTGCAATTGATTTGGGATCGCTCCCCCTTTTTACTCTACGTTTAAGGGAACTAAATTGTTAATACATAGAAACTGTGGTTCTTTGAGATGTGTGGTGCACAATTATATTCCATTTCAGGTGTGTTTGTCCAGTGCACTCAAGCCAGACACTTTTGGTCAGCAGTACCCATCAGGGGAGTTCATGAATTTTATGTGCTCTCAGTGCCTTCAATGAAGGGCATAAAGGACAGGGACACCCTCCCCTCCCCCGTTTTCTCTATTTCCTTCATACCAGAATCTTAGTTGATATCAGACTCAGAGTAGCAGGGATGGAGGGTGGGTCATGGAATACATATGTACATGGTACATCTTGAAGAACCAGTTATTGTAGAGGTAAGTAATCGTTTATTCAAGCGGTTGTATACATAAATATTCCAAGTTAGGCGATTCTCAAACAGGGCTGTCCATTGGTGGTGCAAATTCAGCTAGTGCATGCAAAGAACTCTGGCAAGCTCAGTCATGTGTGCAGGATATCATGTGTCCCAGCAGCTTGAGACAGAAACTTGCTGTTGTTCTCGAGAGAGACCATAGACTGGTGCATAGGGTTAAAATGGACTGGAACATTCCCAGAGATAGATATGTGATTGCACATGTTGAGCCAAGAATGGCCTCAATAAACTCAATTCTCTAAAACAGACACATTGTCAATTTATGCATGTTTATTTTCCAGACTCAACCAAGTACTGCCTGGATCTGATGGATGCCATCTGTGACTTTTTGCCTGTAGTGACAACAGATTTGTCAATTGTCCAGATACGGGAATACCTGGATACCCTTAGGTAAGCCACTGCCATAAGCTTTATAAAAGCTTCTAGGGGTTGATGAGAGGCTGAACAGAAGTACTGTATATGGATAGTGGCGATCCCCACACCGAAAACCTAGGATATATCCTGTGGCTGGGGTGGATAGACACATGAAAACAGGCATCCTGTAGATCAAGAGCAGCACACCAGTCGTTCAAATCGAGAGAAGGAATACTGCCTGAACACCATTGTTTTGATAAAGGTGTTCAGGTCTCTTAGGTCTAGGACAGGCCTTAGAATTTTTCTTTTTAGGGATGAGAAAATAATAGGAATAAGAAACACTTCTCCTATGCTTTGGAAAAATCTGCTCTATAACTCCAAGATCGAGAAGAGATTGTACAATCTCATGAGAAGGGTCCCTGAACAGGGAGTGGGAAGGTGAACGGGGGACTGAAAGGGAACGGTTAATCCCAAATTCCACAATGTCTAGAACCCAATAATCTGAGGTTATGGCATTCCAGACCCCGTGAAAGTGGTACAACTAATTCCCAAAGGGAGGGACAGGTTGGGAAGATCTGGTACAACGTGAATTCTGCTCCTGAGTAAGCAGTTAAACCTGCTGCTTTGAGGTTTGCAAATACTGATGAGAGGTCAAGTGTGGCAGAAGCCTAGGAAATTTATGTCTTTGCCTAGCTGGATCACATTGTCTAGGTGGAAGAGAGACTGGTTGATAAGGCTGGGCCTGTAATGCCTCCTATTGGGAGCATGTGAATTCGAATTGATCTCTAGGCCTTATCTGTTTTGTCCCTAAAGCGATTGCACCTTTCAAAGGGAAGGCCCTCAATTGTTTGTACTTCCTTAGGGAAACCGGAAGCATGAAGCTATGAGGACCTTCTCCTCACTATGGCCATTGTCACAGATTGTGAGGCTGTGTCTGTCATGTCAAGACCAGCAGAAGTGATGTTCCGGCTATGAGCTGGCCCTTGGTTATGACAGCCTGAACTCCAGCTGAGATCACTGGGCATTTTGTCCGTAAATACTGTAAGGGAGTCCCAATTAATAAACATATATTTGGAGAGATCCGCTTGGTAATTTGTGATTCTCGTCTGTAAGCTCACTGTGGAGTAGCTTTTTCTGCCTTGCTAGTCAAGCTTTTTAGGTTCCTTGTCCCTAGGGTTAGACTTCTGTTGTCCTGGCCTGGACCTCTCATTTACAGCCACCACTACAAACGATCCTTGCATAGAGTAAGAATTGTTTGAAACCCAGTGTTGGAACTTGATAATGTTGATCAGCTTTTTTACATGTGGGTAGTATGGAGGCTGTGGTCAAGGCCTGACATGAATAGGCTGAAAGGGTGTACCAGAATTCAAGCTACCCTTTTCCCCCCACTGAGGTAAAAGCCTCCACTCTAGGCTTCAGAGCCCAAACTTCAACATGAGCTGCAACTTCAAATCACTGTCTACACAGCTATTTTTCAAGTGCTAGCTGAGCTCCACTAGACCAAGTCTGTTGACCTGGGCTGGAAGGCTTGCTCCCGTGGGCTGTGTAGATATACCCTTACGGGGTTTAAGTGATGGCCCTGGAGACTGTGACTGGTGTCTCCATTCTGGTCGACTCCTAGTGCTTTCACCCTCTTTCAGAGGATGAGGTATTCAGCACCAGAGTGTCTACCAAATATAGAGTGGCTGCCAGAACACTCCTTATTGAAAGATGGTCAGGGACACTTGGTACCGGAGGCCAGGAGCATGGATTCTTCCATGAGATACATTCTCAGCCAGTTCTCTCTTGATTTCTTTGCTCTTATGGAGAAGGAGCTACATAGATTAACCTCTCTGGAATGCGGCGTTCTAAACAAAACAGGAACCATTGTACATCCATCATTTAGCAGCATGACAGCCTGAGAGAACAGATGTTATTTAAAACCTGGGGATTTTCTGACTGACAACTTCAGCAGCAGCAGTAGTAGTAGTAGTACAGGAGTACCACCCAAGGAAATAGAGAAGAGACTTATCTCAAAAACTCAGAGAGAAAAGGAAACACGATTTAAAAAAAAGCCTGTCACTAACTACTATGTAAACTAAGCTAACTATATACAAGAGTGCTAATAAGTACTGAATGACAGTGAGCTGCAGATGGTAAGAAGAAACTGAGAAGGGTCAGGGTGGCCCCACCCTTTATGCGCTCACCTGGAAGCACAAGGACACTCAGGGCACAGGAATCACCCCAGTGGGTACTGCTGATCAATCATCTCTGACTCAAATGCACTGGATGCACACACACCCTAACTGGAATACATATGTGCACAAGCATTCAAACTTTCTCTTCACCTTTCATAACTGTGTTTAAATGCCCCCTGCCTTCTTTAGATGTAAGTGCTGTATTGCTCATACTTCCATTGTTTTGCAGATACATTTTAAGTAACAGTTATTAACAGAGCCCCATGTAAAATTCAATTAGTTGGCCTTTTGATTGCTGCAAAATTATGGATTTCTCTTAGAATGCCACACAGTTGTGCCCCAGAATCAAGGTGGATTTTCTGTTGCAACTAAATATAGCCTTTAGCAAAAAGCAGCACCAAATTTAGTGTAACCAGAGGATACACTATATTTATAATCACATTTATTTGCGCAACTATAAAGTTTAACTTCTTTATTCAGATTCCTAATTTTTATTATACTAGAAAATGATGAATGATGCATTTCTTATTTACCAGATGAGTAATGATTTAGTTGTGATTTGTGTCAAGGTCTGTTTGGATGGACATTCAAATTCAATTAAAATACACAAAAACAGCATTTTAATTTTTTTTATTAAATAAAACTACATTAAAAATGCTGGATACATAAGAAAAAAGTTAGTCAAAGTTTATCAAAACTTTTTTTGCATTTAAAAATAACTGATTTATTAAATAAAGGAAATATCTGTAGTTAATGAATTTAACTGATTGTTTCTGGTCACCATGTTCTACAGGTTTTTAGCACTAGCACATCTCATCTTCTTACACCCAGTTTTTATTCAGAGATTGCAAAACAAGCATCCCTACTTTTTTAACTCCCAATTGTTTTCTCAACTAGGTATTGAACTGAACTAGCTGAAGAAAATGAAATGAAGAAAATATTCTCTCTGCACATACAGAAGAGTCTACTGCTATCATAAGCTGGTCCCATTTCAATAAATTGCTTGGGTCAGTGACTTCCACCAGCTCAGTAGTCTGACTTTCCTTAAAACTTGACAGCAAACATGTACTTTAATTTTTTTTTGTATTTAACTTAAATTATTTTAATAAATTATAATAAGTTAAGGCCTTAGCATAGGTTGTCCTAATGTCAAATAAATTTATTTAAAAAAAACCTATTTAAATAAACACTGATTTTTTAAAAATAATTTTTATCCACCTCATTTTTTAAGGTTTAAGAGGAAACCCTTGCAAGCTAGAAGTATAACCAAGAAGCAGGTATAACCAATGCAGTAACATATGTCAGAGTCTACCAACCAGTCTGAAACAAGCAGCAGAGGGTCCTGTGGCACCTTTAAGACTAACAGAAGTATTGGAGCATAAGCTTTCGTGGGTGAATGCCCACTTCATCAGACGTAAGTGGGCATTCACCCACGAAAGCTTATGCTCCAATACTTCTGTTAGTCTTAAAGGTGCCACAGGACCCTCTGTTGCTTTTTACAGATTCAGACTAACACGGCTACCCCTCTGATACTTGACAGTCTGAAACAGTAACTCTGAAAGATGCTAAATGCTCCACTCATCTGTTTGGTGTTAACCCCAAACTGTCAACATTAGCTATTTATTTTCTGATCATGTTAGTAGAAGCATCAGTCTAATATGCTTTTATGTTATTATGGTTGCTATGACAGATTTTGGGGTGGGTTACAAGGTGACAGCTAGTTGGTATAAAGGGCTCCTGGAACAGAGAATAAAACACTCCTCCCCTAGTTACTTGGGGATAGAGGCAACTGAATCCAGAGGGTGAGGGGGGGGAAAAAAAAAAAAAAAAAAAAAGAGAGAGATGTCCTCCAGCAGCAAGAGCCAAACTGCCTCCTGGATAACAAAAAACACCCAACTATTCAAACCGCCAGCTTCCCTCCCCATCCCAGACAGTTCCTAGGATGCAGGGACTCATTAGTTTAAAAAAAAAAAAAAAAAAGTCTCTTTATGCAGCACATTTAAAACTTAGAATTTGGGAGCAGCACCTCAGGAATGGAGATTGTTTGCAACTCTGAAGTATTTGTAACTGAACAAAATGTTATAGTTCAGGGATCGGCAACCTTTGGCACGCAGCCTGTCAGGGAAATCCGCCGGCGGGCTGATTTACCTGCAGTGTCTGCAGGTTCGGCAGATCGCAGCTCCCACTGGCTGCGGTTCGCCGTTCCCGGCCAATGGGGGCTGCGGGAAGTGGCAGCAAGCACATCCCGTGGCCCGGGCCGCTTGCCGCAGCCCCCATTGGCCTGGAATGGCGAACCACAGCCAGTGGGAGCTGCGATGGGCCGAACCTGCGGACGCTGCAGGTAAACAAACCGTCCCAGCCCACCAGCGGATTTCCTTGATGGGCCGTTTGCCAAATGCTGCCGATCCCTGTTACAGTTCTTTCAAAAGTTTAACACTGAACATTGACTTAATACAGCTTTGAAACTTTAGTACACAGAAGGTTGTTTTTTTTTTTAGTAGTTTACAGTTAACAGTACTGTACTGTAATTTACTCTTTTTTTTTGGTCTCTGCTGCTGCCTGATTGTGTACTTCTGGTTCCAAATGAGGTGTGTGACTGGCTGGTCAGTTTGTAACTCTGGTGTTCGTAACTCTGAGGTTCTACTGTAAACTGAATCAAAATAAATAATACAAGGAATATTGTACTGATTGGACAGGCAATGAGGGGGCAATGTGGAATGATTGAGGCCTAATATGCCACATAGGTCCGGGGCCTTACTTATCTGACACCTTGCCCAATGTTAGTTTTCTTGTTACCCAGTAGAACAGAACATGCATCCCATCAGAAACTGCATAGAGATAAGGTCAGCTCTTGAGTCTAAGGTTTTTAAAAATTAACTGAACTGCTTAGATTCAACTAATGAAAATTGAAGTTAACACGATAAACAATTATTTGTGGTAGCTACTCAACTTTGACTGAGGTAGCGGTAGAATGGATGGAGAACATTAGGGTACATTAATCAACTCACATTGCTAGTGTCAACTGTGTTGCTAGGAGGAAGTTAGTAAGATACTAAGTAATGTTCTTACAGATAGATACTTCAAAAGCAATTGAAAAAAGTTTGTCAACTATAGATTACAGGTTTGATTCACCTCATTTTAGCAGTCTAAAACTTCCAGATTCCTCAGAACTTTACTCCTGCTTAATACACTGTAACTGAAAATGAACTGTATGCATTAATTTATTTAAACTCAGCTCACAGTCCATGAACTGGAATTGAGGGCATCAACAAAAAGATACTGAATATTCTTTCTTGGAAACCAGGTGGATGAAAAAAATCAGTATTATCTGCTACAAAGAAAAAACTTTTAAAAGCCTATATTGTGATCTACTCAAAAGAGCTGCGGGTCAAACAAGAATAAGAGACATAGGCCAAAACTATCAATACAGATACACTTAGAAATTAAAAAAAAACCCATCATTACTATAAATATCACAAATAAGAAAATAAGGAAACAAAGGTGTTGAAAAAGCTAGAAAAGGTGTTATTATACTTACTTGGTGTGAAAGCAAATCTGTGCTTACATAATTCACAGTATTCTTTTCTGCTGTGTTTCAGCCACTGAACTAAGCTGCAATAAAGAGAAACACGAACATGGAGCTAAAATGTGTCTACACTTAAAAATTTAAGACATCCAAGCAATTGATTTCCTGCCACTTATGAAAAGTTCAAGTCTAAAAAAATTACAGTTGAAAAGCCAATAATTGGATTTATTAATTTATCAAATATATTAAGCCTGTTAAATCAATACAGATAGATTGGACCACTATGAAAATGAAATTGGTATGCAAGAATGGAAAAGGAGGGTGGGCTACCACTGGTAACTGTGACTCTTCAAAGAGATTGTTTGTACTACTGATGATGTGCCCTCCTTGGGTGTGCATTAACTCAAATCTTATAGACACTACTATCCAAAAGGCTAACACACACAGGGCACGTGCACCTCTATTAATGTGGACCTGTAATTTTTTTTCTCCCTCCCTCTCTCCTCTCTGAGGATTGTTTGTACAAAGTACACCTGCATATCTAAGGTTGAAATAGTAAGTGATTGTGTAATTAACCACTATCATAATCCATTCACACTGGGGGGCAGCTTTAACTTTGGCATTTTCATGATTAACTGTGCAATCATAATATTGCATTAATATAGGATTTTTAAAAGTTTAAATATAATATTTACCCTTGGGCATTAGACCTTTACACTCTAATTCATATCTACAAAGGTGCAGAAAGATATACTAATAATTTAGTAAGTTTAGTCAGCTATCTTCCTGATGCGCACAGTTTATAAAAAAGACTACCAGTCAAATACTACTGTATTCGTAAGCAGGAATGACTGTTACTACATGTAGGTGCACATACTTTGGTTTTCACATGCTCTTTACGCTATAGAGACAGAAAGCGGACAATGCGAGCTAACCTGTAAGAACCATCCAAAAGTTTACATTTAAATATAATTTTTCCACAAACTAACTTTTCTGTTTACAAAGTAGTTATTCTGAAGACCTAACAAGTATCCCTTTTAGAAAACATTTGTGTTCTGTTTAAAAAATTAAAACTTACCATTCTTGATGAATAAATTTAATACTGCCAGTACACACGCACGGATGATAGAGGGGTTTCTCAGGTGTTCCTTCAGACCGACACACCCTACATATGTCTGCTGGCCAAAACAAGAAACTTATCATCATTTTGCTTAAAGTTTCTCACACATTTAATATCAAAATAAATTAAGAATAAAAAATAATTGAAAATATAGCATTATGGTCAAGGATCATGCCACAGAGCAAAATAAAACCAGACCGATTTAAAATGAAATAAACTGAAAAATACACAAGACATATTTTGAACTTAATTGGAGAAATAAAGAGTCTGTGAGCTCCAGAAGAGCAGAACAGAATTCTGCTTCTGCTTCCTGAACACCCTGCCACCGTAAAAAATTGATAAAAATCTCTACCACACAAAAACAACAGAATGAAAGGTTCTGGAATTAACAAGTATATACAAACACACAACTGCTGAGGACGCATGCCTGAGCACACTGGATGTGAAGATATTTGTACTGCTAAAACAGCAACACATAGGGGTCATCTGAGGACATAAGCTGATGCTCCCAGACAGCTGCCTCTCAACTTGGCATTGGAAGCTGAGAATAGTTGTAGAAGTTTTATGCTAAGTAAACAGAAGACAGGAAGGTCTGAGGTCTAACCAAGGATGTGTCATTTGGGATATTAGCCCTGACCCTAGTAAATTATTGTTCTCAGGACTTTAGAGGAACTAAAAAAACAAATTTAAAAAAAAACCTCACTGCTTTAAAGTGACAAAAGCTGAAAGGTATACTTGATCAAGTGGACGCAAGTTCTACCTAATTAGAAGCAATACTGGTTTCAGGAGCTACAGAAGAGCAGAATAAATTCTGCCTCTTGTTCCATAACCCTATCACCTGCTTTCTCCTGAATTAACATAGCTGTGGGAGATTTTCTGAAGTGAAAAACATGTTATTTCTATTTATAAGAGCAGACACAAAGCCTATCCCAACTCTAGATGCTCTTGACAATTAGCTAAACACCACCAATACAGATGGAACACTTAAGTAAATAAAATATTTAAGAGTCATTATCCTAGCCAAAAATCTGTATGAAAACATCAGCTCCATGCCTTGTGTTAAACATTTGTGTCAAATTGTCAAGAAAGTGCCACATCTTCTTATGTTCATATCTTTTTGTGCTCAGCTGGAACTCAAACTGTTAATGTTTTACTTTCTCTAAAAGTCAGAAACAATACATAGCTATTTTCATCCACAGACCGCAAAGTATGTACTGAACACCAGCCTCTGTGTATGAGGCTAAGATAGTCCATCCCAAGTTCAGTTTTCAGAGACTGGCCATAAAAACGTAAGTAATTCAGGAGATAAGAGGAGGAAGAATAAATTGGTACATTTGATTCAGGTCTCTGGATCATTTACATGGACTATAAAGCTAAAATTCAGTAAGCCCAGAAACATTCTGAATGCAGCATCAGTAATATTACAGATTGATATGGTCAGCATTGAATTTGCCTCAGTTAGTTTCATTACCTCATAAGACATAGTGATAAGACCTTTTTATTAACCTATCACTATTACCCAGGAGGATTATCACTATACACATGAAGTGTGGCTGACTCATCTGTGGACAGCAGGAATGGATTGTGTTGCTCTTAGGTACGTAAGTATATCTTTCTTATTGAGTGTTCTCAAAAGATGGTGTAGAACAATTGCTGCTCCTCCCTGTGGGCACTGCTGAGATGTTCTAGAGTAGGGGAGGGCAAACTTTTTGGCCCGAGGGCCACATCTGGGAATAGAAATTGTATGGCGGGCCATGAATACTCACAAAATTGGGGTTGGGGTGCGGGCTCTGGTTGGGGGTGCGGGCTCCAAGGTGGGGCCAGAAATGAAGAGTTCAAGGTTGCAGGAGGGGGCTGGAAGGAGGGCTGCAGGCTTTGGCTGGGAGTGTGGGCTCTGGGGTAGAGCTGGGGATGAGGGGTTTGGAGTGCAGGAGGGTGTTCCGGGCTGGGATCGAGGGGTTTGGAGGGCGGGAGGGGGATCAGAGCTGGGGCAGGGGGTTGGGAGAGGCTCAGGGGTGCAGTATAAGCCCAAGTCTGAGCCTAGGCTCAAGGCAAACCCCCCTTGCGTCCACACTGCAATTGTACTAACCTAGGGCTCAGACCCAGGGTCCCAGGACCCTGGAGGGTCTGAACCCGAGTCAAGCTAGGGCCAAGGGTCAGAGTCCTCCCGCTTTCCTATGTACATGTGGCCTTGGCTTGATTCAGGTTCCAGGTGTCCTCCAGATAGATCGCACCCTTACTGGTGGCAGAGTAATAGCACAGCTGGCAGAAAGCATCATTACTGCCTGCCCAAGCATGGTCCCCATTCCTGCTCCTCCTGCAATGATGGCTCCAGCTTCTGCTCCTCCTTGCTGTTGTGCAGCGCTTGGCTGGAGCAGGTGGCAAAGTTGCCAGGCCGGAGGTGACTCCTGGCTCTCAGGATATTGGGGGGTCATCCCTCCCCAGGCCAGGCTGAGCTGGGAGCTCCACGGCATAGGGTTGCCAACCCTCCACTACTGTCCTGGAATCTCCAGGAATTAAAGATGAATCTTTAAAGATTGTGTCATATGATGAATATGTCCAGGAATACATCAAATCAAAATTGGCAATCCTATCCACAGGGCAGTGCTTGGTCCCCGCTTCGCTCTCTGGCTCTTGCTTCCGGGCTCCCCGGCTCTTGCTTCCGGGCTCCCCCTGCCCTCACTGGGACTGCATGTGCAGGGGCACCTGGATGCATGCACTGTCAGGTCGGTGAGAGGGAGCCAGCCCCAAAACTTCCCTGCAGCCTTCAGTGGGGGCAGGGACAATGGCTTTACTGGAGGTGCTGGAGCACACTGCACCCAAGCCCTGGGTATGCACTTCACCACTCCGCAGCAAGGCTGGTGGGTGGGTGGGTGTGTGTGTTAATGGATGGGATCTTTGGGAGGAGAGCAATGATCCCCCAAGCTGGGTCACTTGGGCAGGGACACACACTCTGGTCAGAATGAAGCATGGAAGGAAGTAGCTACTTCTGCGGCCCTTGATGGGGGAGTGCCAAAAAATGAAAACCTTGATTATTAAGCAGACTAGTGGGTCACCCATGTTGGCTGCTTCTGGAGACTTGTTAGAAAAGTGGGAGTAAGAAGCACCATCAGTTGAACACCGGAGGCTGGTTCTGCCCCAGTGTTCAGTTGAGCCACGGTTAGAAAACTTTAAATGGGGTGGTGACTCTGATGCAGTGTATATCCCACTAAGGGTGTTCCTCCTGAAGAGCAAGTGATCTGCAACTTGCACAAGCACACTACTAGAGAGTCTCCAGGGTTTTCAGTGGAGATCGATACGGTCAAGCCATTTCACAAACCCATTCACTTCACTCCCCCTGCCTCCCCACCACACATTTATTTTCCATCAAGACCACTCCCTCTCACAAGCACTGTTCCCCCTCCCCCCACAAAATGAGCCAGTTTCCCCTCCCACCCCCAAGCACATAATACCATTTATGTCAACGTCATTTGGTGGGAATAGTATCCAAGCCTGTCCATGAATGTAGTCAGTATAGTTTTCCCACAGTGTACCACGTTCCTAGGGCTAGAGCAGTGGTTCTCAAACTTTTGTTTTGGTGACCCCTTTCACACAGCAAGCCTCTGAGTGCGACTCCCCTTGTAAATTAAAACCACATTTTTTTATATTTAACACCATTATAAATGCTGGAGGTGAAGCAGGGTTTCATAGAATCATAGAATGTCAGGGATGGAAGGGACCTCAGGAGGTCATCTAGTCCAACCCCCTGCTCAAAGCAGGAACAATCCCCAGACAGATTTTTGCCCCAGATCGCTAAATGGCCCCCTCAAGGATTGAACTTACAACTCTGGGTTTAGCAGGCCAATGCTCAAACCACTGAGCTATCCCTCCCCCCCACATAACCTTGGGCTGGAGGCTGACAGTTCATGACCCCCCTACATAACCTTGTGACCCCAAGGGGTCACGACCCCCCATTTGAGAACCCCTGGGCTAGAGTGTCAACACTGGGGGGAGGGGGCAACTAGATATACTGGGATATGGTTACTTTGACTCAGATCTGTGCACTGCAGTGTGGATGCCAGAGCTCTAGGTTTGAGCACAGTCAAAAAATTCTTAACGTGGGGTTAAAATGCAATGTAGACGCTTAAGTCCAGGGTTCCTTGACATGGATCAGCTGACTTGAGTCCCTCTAGTCCAGGGGTTCTCAAATTTTTTTTGCTGGAACCCTTTTTAAAAATATTTCAGGCCATAACAATCCCTCCTGCCAAAAAAAAAAAAAAAAAAAAAAAGTGATAGCAAATTACTGTACACACTCATAGGAGCATAGTCATGATACTGCCACCCTTACATCTGCACTGCTGATGGTAGCGGTGCTGCCTTCAGAGCTGAGTGGCCGGAGAGCGGCAGCTGCTGTACCCCCTTCCCATTCTCTCCAGCAATATTTTTTGTGATCTCATGACCCCTGTACAATAGCCTTGCAACCCCTTTTTGGGTTGGGACTCCCACTAACCCAAGACTTACATTGCTGTGTAGACATAGCCTAAGGGCATGGCTACACTTGCAGATGTAGAGCACCCCAGCCCTCGGAGATTGCAGCAGGGAAAGTGCTGCCGTATGTTTACACTGTCAGCTGCAAGCGCAGTGGCGTAGCCACATTAGCAGCTCTTGCAATGCCATAGAGAGCAGTGCATTGTGGTAGTTCTCCCACTGTGCAAGTGGCTGCAGTGTGCTTGCTTTTCAAATGGGGGGGGGGGAGGAGTGTGACAGGGAGTGTGTTGTGTGTATGTGGGGGGAGAGACGGTGTGTTTTTGGGGGGCAGAGAGTGTGTCAGCATGCTGTCTTGTAAGTTCAGACAGCAGCAGGGGAAAACCCCAACATCAGCCCCCCCACCCCCACGCCTGCCTCGGTGGCAGTAGCATTCCACAGTAATGGTTTGCTTTGTCCCGGAGCAGATAAGCATGCCAGCAGTCAGAAACGGAGTTTTGAAAGGGGATAGCCACATGCCTGCAGCCGAGTTAAAAAAAATGACAAGAGTGGGTCACTTGACTTCAAGGGATTATGGGACGTTTCCAGAGGACAATCACAGCACAGTAATGTAACACATCATCCACACTGACACCCAGGCGTTTCAGCCAGGGTGCAGCAAGCTCTATGCTTCTTGTGGACATGGATTACCAGGAGCGCTCCAGCTGCAGAGTCCAGGCGCTCTAAGTGCTTTGCAGTGTAGACACCTCAGGAGTTAGGGCACCTGGGGCTGATTTAATGCGCCCTAACTTGCAAGTATAGCCAAGGCCTAAGAAGCTTAGTTCTGAGGTAGTACTTTAATATGCTGACGACACCCAGTTTTTTTAATCACCCAATCCAATCAGTGCTGTTGAATGCCTATCCCAATACTGGGGTCAGATTGGGACATGGATGAAAACTAGGTGACTAAAGCTCAATTCACATAAAATTGAAATAATGTTGGTAGATTAGGGGAAGTAGACAAATGATACAGTGAAGCGGATGTCACTGCCGATTAAGGACATTTGTCTGCCATCTATTCCATGGGCATGCAGCCTGGCTGTTGTGTTTTAACCTCAGTTGTGGCTGAGTGAAAACACAGAAGCAGAGTCCAGAAGTACTTTTAACCAAATGCATCTGAATTGGGCAATGTGACTTTTTTCAGATGCAACCCTGCTAAAATAACCCAGAAGGGAGACACCACTATCTGAAGAATTGGGCGCTTGGCTGAAAGTCAGGAGACCTGGGTTTTATTCTCAGCTCTGACACTGTGTGACCATGACCAAGTCACTTCTCCTCTCTGTACCCTCACACACTATGTCTAACTTGTTTGAGGCTTGTAAGTGCTACTGCGATCCTTAAACAAAATAATAATCTGTATCTTTGTCGCCTGAAGACTGGATTACTGCAATGCACACTACATGGGGATACAACTTAAATCAATTCAGAAACTTAAGCTGCCACATTTTGCACCAGCTTGTTTATTAAGGCCCTGTCTACACTGCCACTTTACAGCGCTGCAACTTTCTTGCTCAGGGGTGTGAAAAAACACACCCCTGAGCGCTGCAAGTTTCACCACTGTAAAGTGGCAGTGTAGACAGTGCATCAGCGCTGGGAGCTACTCCCCTCGTGGAGGTGATTTTTTTACAGCACTGAGAGAGTTCTCTCCCAGCACTGGTGCCATGACTACACAGCCACATTAAAGCACTGTCACGGCAGCGCTTTAACATTGCTAGTGAAGACATACCCTTTAGTATTACTTCCCTGGAGTATCATATGATCTGTACCGGTGGCCTATTTTCTTCTGGATGGAATTTAAGGTGCTAGTTTTGACCTATAAAGCCCTACATGACTTTAGATATTCCCCCTAGAGAGACCACATCTCACCACCACAGCATACTTCACCAGCTTTGAACGGTCAAGATGCCTGATCTGTATCTCCTTTGATTTCAAAGAAAGGAGGCTGGAGGTAATACATTCTCTGAAGGACATACTGCAAGGCACATGAATTTGTGGAAGTTGCTGTAAAGGATGGTGTTATATCTATGAGGGTGAGTGGAGTTCTGTGCTTTTTTAAGGAATTTTACTTCTGGCTGTCAAAATAAGTTTGTGTATCTGGTGTCAGGGGGTGCTGAGAACTTTTGGATAGGTGTTTTTTATTACTGTAGAAATCCAAATATATACACATATATTAGGCCTAACATAACTCAGACTGTAAAGGCAACAGTCAGCTTCAATCTACTCTGTCTCCTGAGGGCAGCCTCCTGGAATTAATTACACACATTATTGCCTACACATTGCAACATTCAAAATGAGTTCTGGCTGCCTAACAAGTGTAGTTTTCTACTTGTGTATACAGTTCTCATCTTCCCCTCTGTTTACATGCAATGTGCAGGGAAATCTATGCTGTCTGTATATAGCTCTTTACCTTGACAGAAGTTGTTAAAGCCAGATTGCCTAACTATTTTTCTCTGCATACAACACCTCAGTCTTCTATTTCCCCCATTAGAGAAATCTCTCTTCGGCATCACGATGCCTAGAATTGGAGATTAAGATATTTAACTATAGACTAAAATTTAATTGCAAAGCAATAGGAGTGTCCTCCACCAGCACAAACTGGATTTTGTTATACATGGAAGTTTTAGCCTTTCAAAGTTCCTTTATAAAAGATACACATATGGATACAGTCATGTGGTGATGGAGTTTTGACAGTTTTAGGGTGACATAATATAGTCCGGGGTGGGCAAACTTTTTGGCCCGAGGCCCACATCTGGGTATGGAAATTGTATGACGGGCCATGAATGCTCATGAAATTGGGGGTTGGGGTGCGGGAGGGGGTGAGGTCTCCGGCTGGGGGTGCGGGCTCTGTGCTGGGGCAAGAAATGAGGAGTTCAGGGTGCAGGAGGGGTCTCCGGGCTGGGGCAGGGAGTTGGGATCCGGAGGGGGTGGGAGGGCTCTGGCTGGGGGTGTGGGCTCTGGGATGGAGCTGGGGATGAGAGGTTTGGGGTTCAGGAAGGTGCTCAGGAAGGGGTCTGGAGAGCAGGAGAGGGATCAGGGCTTGGGCAGAGGGTTGGGGCGCAGGAGGGGGTCATGGGTGCAGGCTCCGGTCGGCGCTTACCACAAGCAGCTGCCAGAAGCAGCAGCATGTTCCCCCTCTGGCTCTTATGCGGAGGCGTGGCCAGGTGGCTCTGCGCGCAGCCCTGTCCACAGGCGCTGCCCCTGCAGCTCCCATTGGACGCAGTTCCTGGCCAATGTGGTGATGGAGGAGTGGTGCTTGGGGCAGGGGTAGGGTGTGGAGCACCCTGGCTGCCCCTACACATAGAAGCCAGAGGGGGGACATGCCCCACATGCCATGTGGAATGGGGAAAGCCCCCTACCCAGCTCCCCAGCGGGAGCTTCAGGGCCGGATTAAAATGTCCGGAGGGCCGGATGCAGCCCCTAGGCCGTAGTTTGCCCACTCCTGATATAGTCCATTAGCATGAGCTTAACAACATGTGCTTAGAGAAGATATAATCAGAGAATGCTAACTACAGTTTTAATCCAGCTTTTGAAGAGTTATTAGCTACTACATTTCAACATATACCAATATCCTGTTAACACGGGGGCAAACTGATAACTAAGAGTGAACCAGGACTTGAAAAAGTCACTCATCCATTCCCCATGGTTGAGTGAGAAAATGCCACTTGTAAGTGCTATAAAAGTTTAAATATTAAAATTTAAAATTAATGCTTTTGTATATACTATAGTAGTCCCCTTAAACCTCAAATACAATTGCATCTCATCACGCTACAACAGCGGTGGGCAAACTACGGCTCACAGGCTGGAGCCGTTTTAAGCCATCCCGCAAGCCACACCACGCAGCTCGGCCCCGCTCCGGCCGGCGTGCTGGGTCAGGGGCCGCGGCACGGCCCCGCTCCGGCCGGGGCACTGGGTCGGAGGCCGCACCACACGGCTCCCGGAAGCCGCAGCATGGGCCCGCTCCGGCTCCTACGTGCTCCAATGGGAACTACAGGGGCGGTACCTGCAGATGGGGCAGCGTGCAGAGCCGCCTGGCCGTGCCTCCGCATAGGAGCTGGAGAAGGGACATGCCGCTGCTTCGGGAGCCACTTGAAGTAAGCACTGCTCGGAGCCTGCACCCCCTGAGCCTCTCCCCACGCCCCAACGCCCTGCCCCAGCTCTGATCCCCCTCCAGCCCTCCAAACCACTCGGTCCCAGCCCAGAGCACCCTCCTACACCCCAAACTCATCCCCAGCCCCACCCCAGAGTCCACACCCACTCCTGCACCTCAACCCAATTTTGTGAGCATTCATGGCCCACCATACAATTTCTATTCCCCGATGTGGCCCTTGGGACAAAAAGTTTGCCCACCCCTGCGCTACAACATATAAGTGTACATGGAGCTTACAATTGAAGGCCCCAAGCCTGTAAATATTTATACATGATTAACATTATATATGTGAGGAATCCCCTAAACGTAACTACTTCTATGAATGTTTTTAGGATTGGGACCTAAATTAAGATAAAACAACATCTGTAACAATAGTTAAGACAAGGGTAACAGTACTATCATACATTCTCACAGGCTAACAACATGCTCAGCTTGGTAATCTGAACTATTTCAATTTTTCAAAAATTCTCTGTCAAGTGTATTCCCTCAGCTCCTTTAACATTTACCCCCCCCCCCCAGGAATGGGCTTGTTGCCTATTATTTTGTTTATCCTCCTCAGGAGGCTATACTCCATTGCTAGCACTAATAGCTCCCCAGCTCCCTAAAACAACTATCCCCATGAGTCCCTCAGACAACAGACCCTATTCCAGGGATCAGCAACCTTTGGCATGCGGCCCGCCAGGGTAAGCACCCTGGCGGGCCGGGCTGGTTTGTTTACTTGCCGCATACTCAGATTCGGCCGATCCAGGCCAATGGGGGCGGTGGGAACCAGTGGCCACCACATCCCTCGCCCCACGCCGCTTCCCGCAGCCTCCATTGGCCTAGGACAGCGAACCGCGGCCAGTGGGAGCCGCAATCGGCCAAACCTGCGGACACGGCAGGTAAACAAACCATCCCGGCTCGCCAGGATGCTTACCCTGGCGGGCCGCATGCCAAAGGTTGCCGATCCCTGCCCTATTCTGTATATAAGCCCCACATCGCCATTGGGTGCAGCAGGAAGGCAACCAATGTTTCTGACACACACTGCTGCTACCCGGTTAGCAGAGGTGAATCCATAAACATGTCAGGTGCTACTGAGCAGCAAATCCTTTGCTCAGTTATGGAGCATATGTTCTGATGCCACTATGGTCTGGGGTTGCGAAACTATCATTCAGGTCTGCTCATTATCTGACCCTAAATCATCCCCCTTTTCCACCCCCTCCCCACCCCCAGTTAGTCTCCCAACCCCATGATGCTCAGAGTCCAGAAATGAAGACATAATAAGGACTACTGAGGCTGTAAAGGCACTACCATGGTGCTCCTGGGAAAAGGGGAGGCTGCTTGGGCCATGTTCACCTGAAGTCTTCCTGGCTTTGCGGGGCAGTGAGAGGAAGCCTAGCTAGTCTCCATACCCCTATGATGCTAGCAGACTCTGCAGTTGTTGGTGAGTTATTTCTGGAGGAGGCTGAAGTCTTCTTAAAGGGAAACTCCTTGGAAATGAAAGATGGATGCCAGAGTCTGAGCCCCAAAGTCCTAGCTTTGAGGGAGAGGGCAAAATCTCTAAGTGTTTTGGATAGTCCTTCAGAGCAACTGTAGAGTTTGAGGGCAAATGAAGCTCCAGAGTAACATACTAACATTCCAAGATGTACTAGACATAACCTACATGCTGCATTCCAGAGGCTTACTGGAACAGCCTTAATGATTCTCAGTGTACTAAAGAACTAGCCAGTCTGGCCTGGTCCACATTAGAAAAATTACCCGTTGCTGACAAGAGGTAGCAGCAGCACACTGCAAGTTTAGAGCATGGCTTTTCATGATCAACACCATTTCAGAAAACAATGAATAAAATTAAATTTATTCCAAGCAAGTCTTAGCCAGGGTTTTCTCAAATGGTGCTGAACTTTATGTGTCCTGTTCTCCAAATGCAATTAAGCTGTGCAGTTTAACCAGTGTTGGACCTACTGCTGACAACTGGTGTCAGCAATGGGTAATTTTTCTAGTGTAGATCTGGCCTCTGACTTGACTCAATTCAATGTATTCTCTTTTATCTAGAAACTATTTAAGTTTATTTCAGTACTAAAAAAACTACTGCAGTAACATTTTCTCTTTGTTCTGAAAGAATCCCATACTCATAAATAACATTCCTGTTCTAAACAATCAGCTGAAACTTAAGATAAATTTGCAGCGCACCTCATCACAAGCCCAAAAATAGATATGGCCAGTATGAAGACAGCATAAAAGACCTAAGCAGTTATTTAACATTTGCAAGTGCACTTTTAACTGATTCTAAAGTTTGACTTTAGCATTAAGTGCTGAATGCATAGAATCAACAACAAAGAAGGGCAGGACCATGAAGTGCAGATCCACTGAGAGTCACCTACTCCCGTTTGATAAAATAATTGCAGGAAGTTGTAGACTGTACCTATTTTCTTTTATTTCCTAGTTTTCTAATACATTTTTTTCAAAAAACTGAAATATAAAATACATGATTACTTTTCCTCAAAACGACAGCCTTCATGCTGTCAACATCACACACACCACTGAATAAAACTAGGAGTAAGGAACGATGCCCCAGTGAGCAGTAAGTAGGTCCAACCTTCATGAAGAAAAATGAAAACTAATGCCTCTTGTCTTGATTTTTGTAGGGTTGTCAACAAATACCTTAACTGCATTTTTTTTCTTTTTTGAAAATTTACAGGTCATCTTTATTACACTTTTTCACAACCTCAAAACTCAACCTTCACCAGTGATTTAACTGATTTTTTGAGAGAATAATAGTTTAAAAAGTAAATAGCAAAAATCTTTTTAAGTACATGAGCGGCAGGAAGCCTACCAAAAAAACACTGGCAATCAGGGTGCTAAAGAAGCACTCACAGAAGACAAAGCCCTTGCGGAAAAAAATAAATGAATTTTTTGCATTGGTTTTCACTGCAGAAGATGTGAGCAAGATTCCCACACCTGAACCATTCTTTTAAGGCGACAAGTCTGAGGAACTGTCCCAGATTAAGGAGTCAGAGGAGGTTTTAGAACAAACTGATAAATTAAACATCAATAAGTCATCAGGATCAGATGATATTCACTCAAAAGTTCTGAAGAAACTCCAATATAAAATTGCAGAACTACTATACTAACTGTGGTATGTAACGTATCACTTAAATCAGCTTAAGTAGTACACCCACATCTTGAATACTGCATGCAGTTCTGGATGCCCCATCTCAAAAAAAGATATATTAGAAATGGAAACGGTACAGAGAAGGGCAACAAAAAGTATTAAGGGTATGGAACAGCTTCCACAGGAGGAAAAATTTTAAAAAATGGGACTATTCAGCTTAGAAGAGATATGACTAAGGGGAGACATGATAGAGGTATATAACATCATAAATGGTGTGAAGAAAGTGAATAGGGAAGGGTTATTTACTGCTTCACAAAACATAAGAACTAAGGGGTCAGCCAATGAAATGAATAGGCAGCAGATCTAAAACAAGTATGAGGAAGTACTTCTTCACACAACACACGATCAACCTGTGGAACTCTTTGCTGGGGATATTGAGGAGGCCAAAAGTATAACTGGGTTCAAAAAAAGAATTAGATAAGTTCATGGAGGATATGCCCATCAATGGCTATTAGCTGTGTGTGTCCCTAAATCTCTGATTGCCAGAAGCAGGGCCTGGATGACAGAGGGATGGGATCACTGGACGAATTACCATTTTTTGTTCATTCCTTCTGAAGCATCTGGTACTGGCCACTGACAGACAACAGGACCCTGGGGCTAGAGACATTGGTCTGACCCAATATGGCTGCTCTTATGCCTGTAGGGCCCAATCCACTAGGCACGCTCACTCAGAGGCTGCCTTACATCACACAAAATAGCCAAAGAGGAGGCCACTCCATTATAACCGTTAGCCCAGTGGTTAGGGTACTTACTCACTGAGGACATGGGAAACCACCAGTTCCAGTCTCCCCTCTGCCTGCTGAGGAAAAGGGATCTGGACATGGATCTGCCACCTCCCAGCAGAGCCCTAAATCACTTTTATTGTTGACATTACCCAAGATTTGTATTTAAAAGAAACAGACCTTCCAAATCATCTTTCACTTTTAAGAATTACACAGAACACATTTAACTGTTCCCAAAAGACGTAAGTAAAGGGGCACCAAGTACCTTTCCCTATCAGAAGATATTTTGGGGGCAGAGAATAGGGAGATGTGAAAGAATACATGTTTGACGGTGGACAGGGGCACCTCTTACACAAGATTTCCCCTCCTCCAGGCGGAGTGACTTTGCTCTAGGCAAGCTGCACTGCCGAGGGAACTGAAAGCGGCGCACTGTCCGTGCACCGAAGCAGCCCGTCTAGACCGCTGCAAGCGGAGTTCTCCCCCAAAGTGCCCAGCGCCCTTTGAACGCCAGCAGCGCCCGCCGCACCGGGCGGACATGGGCGCAGCGGGGGGCTGGGCATCACAATAAACCCTGCGGCCGCTGGATCCCCCGCACGGCGAGCCGCGTCTCCAGCCGGCCGCCCCGCCCCGCCCCGCCCCCCGCACGGCTCAGCGTAGGTGGGTCCCGCTGCCTGCCTCCCCCCCAGCGCTGGCTCCAGACTCACCCGCACCCCCGCAGCGGTTACATAAGCGACACCCCCCCCCAGCAACCCCTCCCCACCGACACCCCCCTGCACGCACCGCCCCCACCAGCAACCCCTCCCCCACCGACACCCCCCTGCACGCACCGCCCCCACCAGCAACCCCTCCCCCATCGACACTGCCCAGACACCCCCGCAGCCGCCGCGAGGCACCTGCAGCCAGCCCCAGGCGCGGGATTGGGGGCGGCCCCTCCAAAGTGCAAACACCCCCGGGACTCCCCGCCTGGCCCCCGCACCCGGGGAGCGGTGATAGCGGCCAGCGAGCGCGTTACCTTCCTCGGCGGTCTCCATCTTGTCTGGCTGACGCAGCGCCGCGGCCGGCTGGCGGATGGTGTGACCGCGGTGCGGGGGGGGGGCCGCGGGGTTCGCAGAGGGAGCACCATAGAGCCAGCCCGGCTGAGCGTAGCGGCCTAGAGCGCCGCGCTCGCCTCCAGCGACCCCCGGCGGCCGACGCGCGCCAGCGACGCTGGCGGGCGCTGCGGGGACGTTGTTGACCCGGGAGAGGGAGGCGGGAGCCTAGGGGACGTCTCTGTGTGTGAGCGAGTAACCGTAATTCCCAGAGTGTCTGCAACAGAGATACGTGTCCCGGTAGAGTCCAGCAGCACTCACACCTACGCCTATGCACACGCTTCAACACGTGCGCATGCACATGCAAACACGCATGAACGTGCATGCACACGCTATTCAATTCTATCAGAATGTATTGGCATGGACACGCGTTTCCAAAACAAGCAGGTACCTTCATGTGTGGCTCAGAAACATGCTCCTCGCCACACACAGACAAAAATGTGCACATAAGAATAGCCCTACTGGGTCAGACCAAAGGTCCATCTAGCCCAGTATCCTGTCTACCGACAGTGGCCAATGCCAGGTGCCCCAGAGGGAATGAACAGAACAAGTAATCATCAAGTGACCCATTCCATGTTGCCCATTCCCAGCTTCCGGCAAACAGAGGCTAGGGACACCATCCCTGCCATTCCTAGCTAATAGCCATTGATGGACCTATCCTCCGTGAATTTATCTAGTTCTTTTTTGAACCCTGTTATAGTCTTGGCCTTCACAACATCCTCTGGCAAAGAGTTCCACAGGTTGGCTGCATTGTGTGAAGAAATACTTCCTTCTGTTTGTTTTAAACCTGCAGCCTATTAATTTCATTTGGTGCCCCTTAGTTCTTGTGTTGTAAGAAGGAGTAAATAACACTTCCTTATTTACTTTCTCCCACCCATCATGATTTTATAGCCCTCTATCATATCCCCCCTTAATCGTCTCTTTTCCTAACTGAAATGTCCCAGTTTTATTAATCTCTCCTCATATGGAAGTTATTCCATACCCCTGATCATTTTTGTTGCCCTTTTCTGAACCTTTTCCAATTCCAATATATCTTTTTTGAGATGGGACAATCACATCTGGACGCAACATTCAAGACATGGGCGTACCATGGATTTATATAGAGCAGGGGTGGGCAAACTTTTTGGCCCGAGGGCCACATCTGGGTATGGAAATTGTATGGCGGGCCATGTATGCTCACGAAATTGGGGGTTGGAGTGTGGGAGGAGGTGAGGGCTCCGGCTGGGGGTGCAGGCTCTGTGGTGGGGCAAGAAATGAGGAGTTCAGGATGCAGGAGGGGTCTCCGGGCTGGGGCAGGGGGTTGGAGTCCGGGGCAGGAGGAATCTGGCTGGGGGTGCGGACTCTGGGGTGGTGCTGAGGATGAGGGGTTTGGGGTTCAAGAAGGTGCCCCAGGCTGCGACCGAGGGGTTCGGAGAGCAGGAGAGGGATCAGGCTCTGGGCGGCACTTACCTCAAGCAGCTCCCAGAAGCAGCATCATGTTCCCTCTCCGGCTCCTATGCGGAGGCGTGGCCAGGTGGCTCTGCACGCTGCCCTGTCTGCAGGCGCCACCCCTGCAGCTCCCATTGGCCACAGTTCACGGCCAATGGGAGCTGCAGGGGTGGCGCTTGGGGCAGGGACAGCATGTGGAGCCCCCTGCCTGCCCCTACACATAGGAGCCAGAGGGCGGACATGCCCTACATACCACGCAGAGTGGGACAAGCTCCCTACCCCGCTCCCCAGCTGGAGTGTCAGAGCTGGGCAAGCCCCCAGACCCCGCTGTTAGCCAAATGGGCTCGTTTCCCCCTGGAGCTGCCCAATTACCCCAAGGAGGCACGGGAGTCTAGAAGACGGCTTCAAGTTTTTTATTGATCAGTCAGCTGAGTGGGTGTCTCCCTCGACTATTGCCAGAGGGAGGAACACACTTGCAAGCACAGAGCAAGCCTTTTTTATACACAGAAACAAACAACTTAGCGTGCATACATTCTGCTAACCTAAGGAATTTTAAGTTCCTTTCTAGGGGTAAATAGGA
Source organism: Emys orbicularis (assembly GCF_028017835.1). Lineage (NCBI taxonomy): Eukaryota > Metazoa > Chordata > Testudines > Emydidae > Emys > Emys orbicularis. The sequence goes on from NC_088684.1 coordinate 162,815,613, forward strand.
TACATTTGTTGGACTTCCTTGATTGATTATCTTGTGCAATGTATGGGAAAGCAGCTACTTGTGGGAAAACAGGATACATCTGGGATAATAGGCAAATAGTTGACCTTTGCTCTAACAGGATTTTCCCCCCTTAAAAGCATTTTGAGAGCTTTACGGCCCCCAATCCTCAGCTTTTACCGGCTGGTATAGTGCCATCATTTGTTGGTATACAATTTGATTAGTCATTTGTCGGATCAATGCAGCTATGCAGGGAGCAAAGCAAGCTAGAATTAATAGGGTTATAATAAAGAGTACAACGAGGAGAAAACCTTTTTGAAGCCATCCTAGTTGCGGTAGCCAGGATGTAAACCAGTCCATATTCCACCCTCCCCAGGTTTGAACTGGGACATGGGCTAACTTTCTCATTTCCTTCGTTAGCTGTTTTACCGCTTTTCCATTATCGTCGATTTGTAAACAGCAATTAGACTTATTTAATTTTGCACAAACCCCTCCTTTCTCTGCTAGTAAATAATCAAGGACTATATGGTGCTGATAGATTGCATTCCTCATTTGGGTTGATTGATCGGCCAAGAGATCGAGAGCTGTGGCTGTTTGGTTAGTTAAGATCTCCAAAACAGCCTGTAATCTGATTATTCGATTTAGGTTATAAATAGGTTCTCTGGCCCTGGATATTAACTTATTAGCGTTCCAAGTGGCCGGTCCATAGTGTTGTATAATTTTTTCAGGGGGCCACTCCTGAGCTTCCCACTTTTGGGAGCTTCCGGCGGCCAGGGTGGAGTCTACGAACCGCCTTTCTCTAATTAAATCATCATACACCTTAATTCCCAACTTATTTCCCTGCACCTGGGGTAACAGAAAGAACAAGGGTCTTATATATCCAACATAACATATTCCTGACCAGTTTGGAGGCAATCTTCAGTAGGCATAGGATCCACAGATCCAATAATGGCCCTTTAGAGCCCAGGTTCCATTAGCAAAGGGGCCATTTCAGGTTTCGTCATCCTCGTCGTCCTTCATGTGGTCAAAATATAAAGGATTACTTGGCCCTAAAGGTCCCCCCCACAAGCCCATCAGCTGAGTTGCAATAATTACATTTCCACGCCCCAGCTCCCGCCTTTCAGACACAATCGCAGCCCCATTTTAGCTGATTGGTGCTAGACCAGAACTGGCTGAAACCCCATACTCGGGTTCCATTCTGATGCTGCCATGCCCATCGATGCCACCGTACCACGTGGTCCTTGCTAGTGGTATTGTCTCGTGGGCAAACTAAAAATAGCATATCAAAGAACCCATCCTGTCTTACCGCTTTGCAACCTTCGCCCGTATAGTGTTGGAAGGAGCATCTTACCCAACTATTATTGGTAAGCCTTACATGGGTCTGGTTCCATCGCCCCTGATATTTAGAACAGTCGTACGGGCGACAATAGCGATCCCAGCAGTCAAACCCTAGGGATAGAGTTCAATCACACTTGCTTTTTCCCAAGTACACTCCCTCTCCCTTCCGCCTTGTTCGATTAAGGCAGAGAACACCCACTCCAGAAGAGTAAAGTCGCCAGGGGCTACTATCCTCAGTCCAAACTCCCGTTCCATCGTGGACTACACTTAAATTACTGAGCCACCATTTGGGCTGTACCGGCTGGGCTACCCAAGGCCACTCATTTAGCTCCCCTGGGCCTCCACACACCCAACAGTTACTGAGGTTAAAGGAGTTTGCTATTGTCTCCCCCAGCTGTACAAACCTATTTTCCCAACCATAATAGTGATGGAAGTACATAAACAGAGATATTAACAACAATTTCATTATCTTTTTTCTAAACAGCCCCTTTAGTCCGTCCAGCTGCTGATACTCCCAGGTGGAGTCTTCGCCTGTGCCACCCCGGGCGTCCGGAACCGGGGCGGGCAGAGGGCTGGTGTCCTCTTCCGCTGATTCAGTCTCCGGGTTTGGGTTCAGAAACCGTTTTACCCGCGTATGGTGTGTCCATTTGTCACTTCCAAGAACTTTAACTGCCGCCTGGCTGATGAGCGAGACAGTGTGCGGGCCGTCCCACCGTGGTGTGAGGGGGTCACGCTTCCACTTCTTGACGAGGACCTGATCACCGATCTGGAACGGGTGCACGGGCTGATCCAAGGGAAGGGCCTGAAAAGGCACCGCGTATCGATGCAGCTGTAACAAAACAGATTGCAGCCCAGAGACCTGTTTCCATAAGGAGTCCTTCCCCATTTCCCAGTTTACATCCTCCCGGAACCCCGGGATAAGGATTCGGGGAGGGAACCCGAAGACCAGTTCAAAGGGTTAAAGCTTAAGACCCTTACGCGGGGCCCTCCGAATGCGGGTAAGGGCGAGCGGTAGCGCATCAAGCCACTTTAAACTAGACTCTGTGCATAGTTTAGTGAGGGTATTCTTGAGAGTTCTATTCATTTATTCTACCTGACCCGAGCTTTGCGGCCTTCAGGGTGTATGCAACTTCCATTGTATACTGAGTGCCTGGGACACTTGTTGGACCACTTATGAGGTAAAGTGGCTTCCCTGATCAGACTTAATCGTTTTGGGGAGATGGAATCGGGGAAGTATTTTATGCAACAGGGTCTTAGTAACAGCCCGGGCCTGATAGTGCCGGGTGGGGTAACACTTTACCCATCCGGTAAGCTGGTCCACAAATACGAGTAGGTATTTATAGCCCCTGCAAGGGGGCATTTCTGCAAAGTCAACTTGCCACTTTTGGAAAGGGAATGTGGCCCAGGGCCAGCCTCCCATTGGGGCCGGAGGGCCACATCCCTTTTGGTTGGTTTGTTGACAAACAGGGCAATTACTAACAATTCTCTGGGCTTTTATGTGCATGCCCAGCCCCTTAAGGGATCGGGTGGCCAAATTAACCATTGCCCCCGACCCCATATGTCCCTTTTTATGTATGTGCCGAAGAATTTCCTGAAGCACTGGTTGGGGGACAAAAATCTCCCCCCCCCTCCCCCCGGTAATTTCCACCATCCAGAGGGAACCTGCTGGGCCCCCGCAGCCTGCGCGTGGCATACTTCCTCAGCTGTGTATTGGGGGGGGGGTTAGCTTTTGTATCTTGAACCAGGAGGAGCCATGAGGCTCCTTCTTGTGCGGCCTCCTTTGCGGCCTGATCAGCCAATTGATTATATTTACGCTGTTCGGCCTCCGGGGCCCTTCCATGGGCACGCACATGTATTACGGCAACCCGGAGGGGAAGCATCAGGGCCTCAAGAAGTGTTTTGATGAGACTCCCATGTGCGATTTTTTGGCCTGATGCTGTGATAAATCCCCTTTCTCTTCACAGGGTCCCGTGAGCATGTACCACCATGTAGGCATAGCGACTATCAGTATACAGGTTAATAGTTTTCCCAGTCCCCAACCGGAGAGCCTTAATAAGAGCCACTTTCTCCGCCGCTTGGGCGGACAAATTAGGGCTAAGTTTAAACTTGTGTATTCCTTTCTCCTTAATTACTACTGCTGCTCCGGTAAACCGCTTGCCATCTATCACATAGCTGGACCCGTCAACGTACCCTTTAATTTTAGGGTTGGGCCAAGGCAAGTCCGAGAGATCAGGGCGGGGTTTGGTTTCCTGTTGCAAGACTTCAATACAGTCATGAGTGGGGCTGGTCTCATAGGAAACCCGAGGATCGGGCAATAGGGTAGCTGGGTTAAGGGAGCTAACTGTCCTAAAGGTTAGGTTAGGGGCTAGCAAGAGCCCTACTTCATATCTGGTATGTCGGCTGGGATTTAGATGCTTTTCCCCAGCGCCTGTCCCCAGTATTTGAGGCACCCCGTGGGGAACCACAACCTCAGTGTCCCCTCCCAGGGTCAATTTTTCAGCCTCCTGTACAAGGAGAGCGGTTGCTGCAACGGCCCGTAAACAGGCAGGCCACCCCTTGGCGACAGGGTCCAACACCTTTGAGTAGTATCCAATGGGTCGCCAGGTTGGTCCCGACCTTTGGCACAGAACTCCAGCAGCCACCCCTCCCCTCTCATGAACGTATAGAGTGAATGGCCTCCGAGGGTCGGGGAGGGCTAGAGCAGGAGGCTGAACCAAGGCTTCTTTTAGCTCTCGAAATGCTTTTTCCATCTCTTTGGTCCACGTCCAATGGAGCAGACCTTCTTTAGTTAAGGATTCATATAATGGTTTGGCTCTTCCCCCGTAGTCAGGGATCCAGAGCCGACAAAAGCCAGTCAATCCCAGGAAAGCCCTTAATTCTCGGGGGCTCCGGGGTTGAGGGCTATTGAGTATAACCTGGATTCTTTTTTTTTTTACCCAGACTACGACTTCCCTGGCACAAATGATACCCAAGAAAAGTGACCTGCTGCCTAACCAGTTGTGCTTTTTCCTTTGAGACCTTATACCCCTGTGCCCCAAGGTAATTAAGGAGCTTTATAGTCTGCTCTTTACAGGCTGCCTCTGTTCCAGTACTTAAGAGCAAATCATCGCAATACTGGACTATGTTACATGAGGGGTGTCTAGCCAGGAATGGGGCGAGGTCCCTTCTTAACTGGCTGCCAAAAATCTTGGGTGCACAGGTAAGTCCTTGTGGGACAACGGTCCAAAGGTATTGAGCTTTGTAGTGGGTATCTGGGTCCTCCCACTCGAAGGCAAACAGTCTCTGAGACTCCAAATCAAGGGGGATGGAAAAGAAGGCATCTTTTAAATCTATGACAGAGAACCAACTGTGATTTTTGGGAACTTGGCCCAGAATAGTATGGGGATTCGGGACGACTGGATAGGGAGCTTCTATTAACTTGTTAATCTGTCTTAGGTCCTGGACCAACCGATACTGCCCATTAGGTTTAGGCACCCCCATTATCGGAGTGTTGTATGGGGACGTGCCTTCCCTGAGCCACCCGCACTGCAGAAACTTTTGAATCAGAGGTTTTAACCCGATTCTAGTGGTCAGCTTAAGAGGGTATTGTCGAATTCGGACCGGGCTGCTTCCTTCCTTAAGGGAAATATGCACTGGTGAAGCATTCCGGGCCCGAGCGACGCCTCCCTCTTCTGCCCAAACCTCAAGGTTAACCCCTGACAGCTGGCTTTCTTCACTCCTCCCCTGGTATTCCGGGGAGTGATTTCCAGCGCTTATCAGGGCCATCTGGTAATTGGAGGATTGCTGCTTAGGGAGTCTAACTTCCATAGTCCCTTTATCGAACGAGATTTCTGCCTGCAGTTTAGTAAGAATATCTCGTCCGAGCAGCGCGATGGGGCAAGAGGGGCTGCAAACAAATTGGTGGGAAATTTGACGGTCCCCTATTTTTACTAGGAGAGGCAAAGTTTTTTCCAAAGCTGTAGTTTGTCCCTCTATCCCCTGGACCATGGCACGTTCCCGAGCTCTACCTCAGGGAGCCTTATTAAGGGGGAGCAAACTAAGGGTGGCCCCAGTATCAATAAGGGCTTCAATTGGGCGGCCCTCCACTTTAATTTTTACCGTGGGATCCAGGCTGGCAGCTTGCGCCGCCAGGAGGGGCCGCTGGGTCCCCCGGCCCCCTTATGGGGAAGATCCCTCCCCTGAACGTCCCGTACCATTGTAGAGGATGGGAAGGGACGGAGATTTATCTTTACGTTCCCTTCCCATGGCCTGTCGCCGGGGGCATTCATTCTTCCAGTGCCCCTCTTCCTTACAGATAGCGCACTGATTTCGACCCAGGCGAGGGCCCCTCCCCTTCCCAGGTGGCCCTGGCCGTCCCTTAACTTTGTCCCCCCTTTCTTCATATCCTTCCCTTAGGGCCATGGCTAAAACGCGGGCCCCTTTCTTCCGAGAACGGGGGATTCTGTTGCTTCCAATTATATAGATCACTAGTGGTAAAGGGAACATATACCATAGTGAGATTGCCCTCAGGGGCTACAGTTTTCCGCAGTGGACACAAATAATTCTGTTGCAGGGGCCCTTGGAGTACCGGGCCACCCTTGCTCGATGAGCTAATAAGGGTAAACCGAATATCCCCAGGGTTATAGTTAGATGACACGTTCCACTGCTCCTCAGAGCTCTGACCTATCACAGGGCCAGTCTTGCTCCTGGTGCAATTAGACACTGAGGAGCTTAGAGAAGTTGGAGGGGACTCCCGTTTGGAAGAGCCCTGGTGGCTTAGCTTACCCCTTTCAGCTGAGGCATTATCCTCAGAGGAGGGGGGGGCTTTCAATTGAGGGTGCCAGAACCGGGAGGCCAGGATACAAAGTGGGAGGGGGCATAGGATCAGGGGCAGAAGGAATCACAGTCGGCGGACAAGATTTCTTAACAGGGGGACAGGGTTTCCTAACAGGGGCACGGGCCATTAAGGTCTTAATAGTTTGTGATCTACATTTCTGCAACCATGGGGGAGGATTGGCCATGAGGTCCTGCCAAATATCTATATAGGGATATTGGTTCCAATGCCCATCCCGGGTCACAATGCTATGTACTGCTTGTACAATCCCTGGTTTGAGCGTCCCTCCCTCGGGCCATTCCACCCCAAATGTCGTCCATTCAAGAGTACAGAATTTTACAAGATTGTCTTTACATAATACAATTCCATAATCAGCCTGGTGTCTAAACGTCTTCCAGTTATCCAGCATACATCCCAGGGGTGTCCCGGAGAAGGTGCTTTGTCCGGACCCCATTATGCTTTACCCAGAGTTTTTCAAGACAGAGGTATCAAGAGGGGGAAGGGGTAGGGATCAGATATCCGCTGGGTCACGAGGTTCGGCTGACCCCCCTTGCAATCAAGATATCCTGGTCACCGGGTTTCCCCTCGCAGGAGTCTTGGGGCGGCTGAAGTCAGCTTAAGCCTCAGACCTGTCAGCGGCACTCATTCATCTTTCACATAGATCCTTTAATCAGTTACAATCTCGGTTTCCAACACACCATTAAGAGGAGAAACAAGATTACCCCTCCCAGAAACAAGAGTAATCCCTGAGGTTGCTTCAAGTCCCAATAATTGTTAAAAACGGCCCATGGACTTGTGGAGTTAGTTACGTTACTCATTGGCCGTCATTTGCTTACCCTTTAACCAAAAACACAACAACAAGACATTTACAAAGCTACAATGATGTTAACATACCTTCCCGTATACAGGCTGCCTAGGGGATTTCCACCATCCAACCCACACCTCGGGGGCGTTATTCCTCAAACCCAGGAGGTAAACGCACTTACCGCCCGAAGTGGCCGCGTCCGGCAGTCAGACTTCCCCTTCTTCTGAAGCCGTCTTGCTTCCGTGTCCTTCAGAGTTCTCTTCAGAGAGGACGCAGCCGCCCCGACCGATTGTGACGACCCGAGGCCCGAGCAAACCAACAGCTCAAGGTGGCCACTCCTCGGAATCGCCCTCGGTCGTCGGTCAGTGTCCTCTACAGGGAGAGAAGTCCCGGCGGAGTCGCCATTGTTAGCCAAATGGGCTCGTTTCCCCCTGGAGCTGCCCAATTACCCCAAGGAGGCACGGGAGTCTAGAAGACGGCTTCAAGTTTTTTATTGATCAGTCAGCTGAGTGGGTGTCTCCCTCGACTATTGCCAGAGGGAGGAACACACTTGCAAGCACAGAGCAAGCCTTTTTTATACACAGAAACAAACAACTTAGCGTGCATACATTCTGCTAACCTAAGGAATTTTAAGTTCCTTTCTAGGGGTAAATAGGATACATTTGTTGGACTTCCTTGATTGATTATCTTGTGCAATGTATGGGAAAGCAGCTACTTGTGGGAAAACAGGATACATCTGGGATAATAGGCAAATAGTTGACCTTTGCTCTAACACCGCTCCCCAGGAGGAGCTTGAGGGCCAGATTAAAACGTCTGGAGGGCCAGATGCAGCCCCGGGCCATAGTTTGCCCACCCCGATATAGAGGCAATATGATATTTTCTGTCTTATTATCTATCCCTTTCTTAATGACTCCCAACATTCTGTTTGCTTTTTTGACTGCCGCTGCACATTGGGTGGATGTTTTCAGAGTCATCCACAATGACTCCAAGATCTCTTTCTTGAGTGGTAACAGCTAATTTAGACCCCATCATTTTATATGCATAGTTGGGATTATTTTTTCCAATGTGCATTACTTTGCATTTATCAAGCACAGAAAACATACCCAAATTCACAAGGACTTATACAGGTGCTCACATGCACACTTCTGCACAGTCACTATGATAAACACGCAGACAAATGCACAAGCATATCAGCACAAGCACACACACACACACACACACATGAATGCACACAAACATATGCATGCACACATAAAAGTGTACATATGCCACATGCATAATCACAGATGAGTACATACATGCACAGATGAAGACAAGCACAGAAACACAAAAATGGATACCACACATACACATGCATACATACAAATACACATACATAAGTACACGCAAAGATACATTCATACAACATCTTCCCACATACACACCTTGTACTCCCTTTGCTTCATAGAAGACTTTGAAAATTGAACACTTGATGATGTCACTTGTGGAATAAAATAGCTTTAAGGAGTTTAAACAAAATTCAGACATCATACTTTATGACTCAGGAGGTATATAAACTGTTGCTCTTGACAACAACTAAAATTCATAGAGTATGAAAAGAATAAAGTACTAGCAAAAACAACATTATGTGCACCCAGTGAAACATTACATAGATAACTAAAGTAGCCAACCCTTAAGGTGAGAATACACTATAACTGTACATGTGTCCAAGCGCAAGGTTCTGCCATAAGAGAAGGCTACTCACCCTGTGCAGTAACTGGTTCTTCAAGAATTAAGGTTCCCAGGAGTCCAGTTTTCGACCAGAACACCCGGTCAAAAAGGGACCCTGGTGGCTCCGGTCAGCACTGCTGACCGGGCTGTTAAAAGTCCAGTTGCCCGCGCAGAGGAGCTAAAGCAGGCTCCCTGCCTGCCCTGGCTCCACGCAGCTGCGGAAAGCAGATGGCATGTCTCTGCAGCCCCTAGGTGCAGGGGCATTCAGGGAAGCTCTGTACACTGTCCTTGCCTGAGCACCGGCTCTGCAGCTTCCATTGGCTAGGAACCATGGCCACTGGGAGCTTCAGGAGTTGCGCCTGCAGGCGCGGGCAGCGCACACCGTGCAAAGTCGTCTGGCCACGCCTCTGCCTAGGGGCTGGACATGCCGGCTGCTTCCAGGAGCAGTGCGGAGCCAGGGCAGGCAGGGAGCCTGCCTTAGCCCCACTGCGCCGCTGACTGAGAGTCGCCTGAGGTAAGTGCCACCAGGCTGGAGCCTGAACCCCAAACCTACTGCCCCAGGTCCGAGCCCCCTCCCGCACCCTAACTCCCTCCCAGATGCCGCACCCCATGCCCCTACTACCCATACCCCAATCCCCTGCTCCAGGTCAGAGCCCGCCCACCCAAACTCCCTCCCACACCCCAACCCCTTGCCCCAGCCCTGAGCCCCCTCCCGCATTCTAAACCCCTCGGCCCCAGCCCGGAGCCCGCTCCTGCACCCCAAACCCCTTTATCTGGCCTACCCCAGAGCCTGCACCCCCAGCTGGAGCCCTCACCCCCTCCCACACACAACCCCCTGCCCCAACCCATGAAAGTGAATGAGAGTTGGAGAGAGAGAATGACAGAGGGAGGGGGGCTGGAGGGAGGGAGCAGGGCTTCAGAGAAGGGGTGGGACAGGGGCGGGCCAAGGGTGTTCGATTTTCTGCAATAAGAACATTGGCAACCCTATTCAAGATGTGTGTCCTCATGAGTGCTCCACTCGAGGTGCATATGTGCTCCATGTGCCTCAGATCAGAGATTTTAAGTAGCAGTGCCCATTCAGCCTGCACATGTGCTCCATGAAGCCTGTGTCTATATAGAGTTCCACTGGTGAACTGCCCTCAGTTCCTTCTCTGATGCAAAACTCCATGGCAAAGAACTCTGAAACAAAGGGGAGTAGGGGGAGTAGTAGACACATCTCAAAGGAACGCAGTTACTGCACAATGTGACAAACCTTCACTTCTTCTTTGAGTAATGTCCCTATGGGTGCTCCACTCTAGGTAACCACTGAGCAGTACACTCTATGGAGGCATGGGGCTTTGGAGTCAAGTCCAAGATTGAAGACAGTACAATAGAGCCAAACATCACATCTGAGGCTGAGGCCTGAGTAACTGCATAGTGTTCAGAAAAAGTAGGACTGGAGATCGAGGTGGCAGCTCTACATATGTCTGTGACAGGAACATTCTTAAGAAAGGCTACTGAAGAGTGTGTTAACACTCTAGCACAGGGGTGGCCAACCTGAGCCTGAGAAGGAGCCAGAATTTACCAATGTACGTTGCCAAAGAGCCACAGTAATACAGCAGCAGCCCCCATCATCCCCCCCCTCCGCCGCCACCCCCAGCACCTCCTGCCTGCTGGCAGCCCTGCCGATCAGCACCTCCCCTTCTCTCCCCGTGCCTCCTGCCCGCTGCGATCAGCTGTTTCGCAGTGTACAGGAGGCTTTGGGATGGAGGGGGGAGGAGCAAGGGTGCAGCAGGCTCAGGGGAAGGGGCAAGAAGAGGTGGGGGCCTTGGGGTAAGGGGAGAAATGGGGGCGGGGCCTGGAGTTGAGCAGTGGAAAGTTGGCACCTGTAGCTCCAGCCCCGGAGTCAGCACCTATGCAAGGAGCCGCATATTAACTTCTGAAGAGCCGCATGTGGCTCCGGAGGCACAGGTTGGCCATCCCTGCTCTAGAAGAAGGTTGAAGGTCATGAGACTGATAGCAATAGGTAATACAGCCAGATATCCACCCAGAGAGTCTTTGCTTGGAAATTGGAGATCCCTTAATTCCAGGGCTTAAATTCTGATAGAGTATTTCCCGGAGCCCCCTATGCCCTCTCCCCTCCTCCCTCAACATGCTATGAAAACTCCAGGGGGGTTGAAAATATTTACCAGAGCTCCGCTCCGGACAACTCCAGCTGAAGTTAAGCCCTGGTCTGATCCCATACTACAGTTCCTGTGACTAGGCAGGGGTTTTGGATGAAGGAGCCTATAGTGGTATCAAATATAATTGTCCAGAGAGCATCACCTCATGGTCCTGATCTGGAGTCCTTGAGGTAAATGGGAGATTTTGCATGTGGATTGTGTTAGTAATACCTCCAAAGATTTAGGTTCAGCCATGAGATTAATTCAGGAGGAAATATCCAAATAATAATAAACAACACATTCTTCTAGGGATCATTTCATGTGCAGGAGCTCACAGCACTTTACAATAGTTAATTAAGACTCATAATCCCAGGAGGAAGGGAAATATTGTTATCCTCAATGATGGAGAAACTATAGCACCAAGAAGTGGAGTGAGTTGCCTAAAGTCCTAAAACAAATCTTTCAATGTCAGGAATGGATCCAGGCCAAGTGGCTTTCACTCCAAAGCTCTGACCACCAACCCATGCTGCTTCCTCTTATCTATATATAACAATTTTGTAGATATTAACATACAAAACTTCAGTGTCTGTGAAGAACATAGATCCTATGATGTAATGATTCAGTAAAGCACAAAGGAGTCAAAAGAACAAAAATTAGAATTATCCTTTCACTTCCTTCCAATTGCTAAATCCAACTCAGCAGCATTTTTTAATAATAACTGCTGGAGTGTTATATGAGACATTTACATATCCCAGAATCTGGATGAGCTTCTTATGTGCTTGACCTCAGTGGTGTCATCCAACCTTCCAAATCGTGGAAGTGATTTTGGATGGTCGGGGGGAACACCCAACCATTAAGTCATCTGTTATTTTGTATTGCTGAGTTTAATATTCCATATCCTCAACTACCATCCATGGCCACTTAAAGGAAAGTGTGATGAATGGCCTAGTCCAATTTATAAAATGCCATTTGTATATTTCATCCTAAAAATGACAAGAGGGATTGCAAATTAGAGAGAGAACAGCCTAGATATTTAAGAAGGTCATAGGGACTGTTGAAATGCTAAATGTGACCTGAAGCAAAATCTTTCACATAATTTGATTTCATGGCTAAAACCTCTTGAGGGGAAAAATTGAAACATTATTCATGAAAGATGCTGCTTTATAAAAGAAAGAAAGAAAGAAAGAAAGAAAGAAAGAAAGAAAGAAAGAAAGAAAGAAAGAAAGAAAGAATTTAGAGGCAGCATGAGGTCCAATATGAGGCCTTGATCCTGCAATTGGATCCAAATGGATGGAACCCTCTGGCCACACAGGGCTCAATGAGTATATACCCTTTCACTCCTCAGGATCCAATTGTAGGATCTGGGCCTCAGATGACATGCTCTTTGAACAAGTGCCTTGTCGCTCCCGTTTGTTCTGTATAGTGCCTAGCATAGTTTTGGTTGCTAAAAAAATAATAAGTATTTAGAATACATTTCTAGAAAGATATTATGACCTTCTTTGAGTTTAACCCCTATTCTGTAAGTAATGGAACCACTTCTTACCTGGGAGGAAGTAGACTTGTTGTTTAGTTAGGATGTTTGTGTAATGTTTATTCCTGAGGTTAAAATGTATCCGTGCGTCGGTTACCATGGAATACTGCACTTATGCTTATAGGTGCTAATCCACAGTACTATATGACAGACAAAAGCTCGGTCTCCTAAACTTATTTGAAGTATAGGATATTGGTTATACCATAGAGAAAAGATTTTTAAACTAGACTGGACAAAAGCACTGGAGGAAGTACCGTAGGGAACAATCTGTCTTGGCTCATGGGGATAGACTGGATGAACTACTATATCTTTCTTAACTCTAATTTCTATGATGTATTTGCTATGAAAGCTGTTTTTACCAGACACTTACCAGATACCTGAGGCCTTCCTGCCCCCAGCTGCTTCTGCTGTTTTCTCAGTCTGTTTAAATTCTTATCTTGCACACCTGATGCCTCCCCTCTCCTAGATACTTTTCTTTGGCCCTTCCCCAATTCCGGTTTCAGTCCTCAGGTTCTGATATATTTAATAAAGATAGGATGAGAGGAAGATAGTAAATATAGAAACCAAAGTGGGAGAAAAACCATGCCGCCTAAGTCAGGTCAAATTTTGCTAGACTGTTTTTAGGGAATGGAATATGAGTGCCTTTAAAAAAAAAAAGTACATTCTACTGTAAGTTATATGGACAGCACCAGCGTTATTTTTTCTAGCCATTAGAGGAAAGGAAATGACATATGGAGGGAATTCAAGTCCCTCCTCATTCCTAGAGAGTCTATCCAGAAAGTGAGAATGTTGAATTCTGTCCAAACATTGTTCCCTGCTCTGAACTGGAAAGGGGAGTAGTGGGGGAGGGATGCAATTAAATTGCTGCTTTGGATTAACAGCAACTCGTTTAAGAATGATTTCACAAGATGGCTTTGAATGGAATTGAACCTCTGCAGCCCAAATCAATGTAGCAATCCACTGATGAAAGAACTACTTTTAAAGCTGTTTCATATAGTGGATAAAAGTAATATGATTTGGATGATGGACAGGGTTTAAATTCTCATAGAGTATTTCCCAGAGGTCCCCCTCCCCCGCACTTCCCCATGCTATAAAAAGTCCAGGGGGGTTGAAAATATTTACTGGAGCTTTGCTCCGGACAGCTCCTGCTGAATTTAAGCCCTGCTCAGTTCTGTCCGCAAAGGAAAGAAACAATCTGGGAGATTTCCTAAAGGATTTAGTCCTGTCTAGGTAAAAGGCTAATGACCTTCTGACACGGAGTGTATGTAATGCCGCATCTCCCTTATCCAGGTGTGGTTCAGGGAAGAACACTGGAAGGTGGATAGGTTGGTTTATGTGGAAGTACAAGGATGCCTTTGATAAGACCTTAGGGTACAGTTGCAACATGACCTTATCCTTAAAAAAATACCAAAAAGGGGGAATATGCCATCAGAGCCCCATCTTTTCAACTCTTTGAGCTGAGAAGTAACGTCTATGAGAAAGGTTGTTTTCATAGACAAGTTTAGAAGGGAGCAGGTAGCCATAAGTTCAAAGCAAGGCCTAATAAGACATCTAAGCACCAAGCTGAGGTCCCAAACCAGAGTAGGGAATCTGATTTGCGGAAAGAGGTTCTCCAATCCCTAGAGAAACCTCATCGTAGTAGGATGAGGGAACATGGAAAAACCCTCCAACATAGGATGGAAGGCCGTAATAGTTGTCAAGTGTACTCTAACAGAGTTTATGGACATCCTCAACATTTTTAGCTATAAGATATCTGACAGCAGAGAGGATGCAGATGAACAACATCTTAGGTCACACCAGTGACTGAATCTCATCCACATTTGCAGATACTTATTACAAGTGGATTGTTTCCTATTATGTAATAGCACTTTCCTTACATCCTCAGAACAGGTTGTTTCTAACTCTGCAAACTGTCAATCAGCGATGCCTTGAGTCAAAGAACCTTGAGGTTGGGGTGAAGAATTTCACCAGCATCTGGAGAGACAAGATGGGGGATGATTTGGAAGGAGATCAGTTAACAAACAGCGAGCTGGGTGAACCATGATTGTCTTGGCCATGTCGAAAGTACTAGAATAACCCTTGTCTTTAATTTGATTAACACTTTAGATATCAAGGGAGTTAGGGGGAAAGCATACAGCAGGCCTGAACTCCAATGAAGGAGAAAGGCGTCTGCCAGGAAGTGGCAACCCAGTCCACCTCTCAAACAGAACTGGTCGGACTTCTTGTTCGTGGCGAACAGGTCTATCTTCTTCTTGGCTGTGGCGTCTTCTTGGCTGTGGCGAACAGGTCTATCTGTGGGACTCTCCAACATTGAAATATGTGGTGGAGTGTAATGGAATCTATTTCCCATTTTTGATCCTGTGAGAAGTGCCTTGCTATGGGCATCTGCTGTGATGTTTTGCATGCCCAGAAGGTAAACTGCTGAGATTATCTGATTTCCAGTGCACCAATTCCAGAGCCTCACTGCTTCGTTGTAGAGGGTGGATGATCTTGCTCCCCCTTGACAGTTGATATAAAACATGCATGGCAGGTTATCTGTCATGAAATTAATGTATTTGCCCTGATCAATGGAAGAAAATGGAGACAGGCACTTCTGACTGTGACCGGTGCCTAGAATGGACCACACTGAGAATGAACGCAAGAAATAGGGCAGAGTGCAAGAAACAGGGCAGGCACACCCCAGAAAATGGTGATTTATTCTATAATTAGATTCACCAAACCAGTAATGAAAGAGCTTCTGTAGTACCACTTAACAAGTAGCCAGACACAGTCCCCTTTAGGCATTCCAGGCTTTGGTTCCCATCCAGACAAACAGGTCTAATATTGTGAGAGGTTACGGAAAACCCAATTCACCATTTGTGAGGTTCACCAATCCCAAAGGATCAGACAATTAACCCAGGTCAATATATATCTCAGATCTTACCCAAATATCACACTGTCAGCCAATCCTTAGTAAACTAACGAAAGATTTTATTAGAGTTATTGAATGGTTAAAAAAGATTATATACATTAGAAATGCTTGCAAGGTTTTTATATCAGATTTGTAGCAGTGATAGAGGAGTCTGCTGGCTTGCAAAAGTCTCTCTTGTATCTTCCTAAAAGGTTAGAATCCAAATGCAGTTTAGATGTAGAGTCTGTTAGAGTCTTTCCTTGCATTTTCCATGGTATTTTAAGAAACTACTTGGAGATCCCAGTCCTATGGCTTGAACCTTTCCTTGTTTAAAGTTCAGCAGACTAGAGATGCAGGTTCAGGCCTCAGGTTTCCCTTGTATAGCTGAAGCAGGTTGTCAAGTGTTTTGAGTACCGCATGTGACTGAAGATTTTTCTTTGTTGAGCACACACTGACCCACCAGTTTGAAGTTAACATTCAATTTCCTATGAATACACAGGTAATCTAGTTACACTCATTTACGTAAGGCAACAGCCAGACATTCATTATAACAGGGGTAGATAAGATGAAGACAATGTAGATAATATTATTAGTTTCCTGCAGTGTCTCACATGTTTGATGTTAAGGTTAACTGAATGCAGTCCATACATAAGACAATTGAGACATGAAAAGGATTTAGCATCTAAAAAGCTAATTTGGTTACACTGGCAAACTTCTAACAGGATATAGTTACATAGACAAACACATTTAGCATCTGCCCTTGATTTCTGTTACTACAAATGAATGGGTTAGTGATTGCTGGTCTAGTACATCTCTGATATTGACATACAAGTGAATTTCCTGATTACAATTGCAGTGCCTCTTTTAAAGACATTATGGGTCATACACAGGTTAGCTGGTTTGCCAGTGTCACACTGACTGCTGTGAGTTCCAGCAAGTTGATATGTAGTGTGGATTCAAGAGGTGATCACCTGCCTTGAGCCATGTGAGCATCCAGATGGGTTCCCTGTCTCAATAGGGATACATCTGTTGTTATTACTAATGTTAACGATGGTCGAATAAAGAGAACCCCATGCAAATATTATGAGGACCCTTCTACCAGTCAAGGGACCTTTTCATAATGGAGGGTAAGGTGTATGTACCAGGTCTTGAATGTCAATGGTCCTCTAACCTCATTCCCATAGTGCACTGAACCCTTTTCTGCCTGACCCTTACCCAAACTATAAAGGTCCCTGACTCCCTGATGTGGCCTGGAGCAGCAAGGAAAATTCACCTGACCTGGAAAATTTCACAGAGGCTGGAGAAGGTGATCATTCACTGGCCTCTAGCCCACAGCTGGGTACTTGAGGCTTCTGTACAGGAGGACAAAAGACTCAAACTGTCACTCCTGGAGGGTTTGTCGTCATACATACTACCATCTTCAAGTTGTCAGAAAGTCTTTTCCCGATTCCATCCAGCATCTTACCTATCGCCTACTCCACTGCATAAACATTTGTCTTGCAATAAGGAGCTGGAGCAGAACCAGATCATCATCCAGTTGATGGAGAGGTGAGCAGGAATTGCCATCGCAAATGTGTAAAAGCAGGGGCCAATATCAACAGCACATAGTAAAGAAGCTCTGTGCACAGAATCCTGGGAAACCATTCCTGAAATGGTAGCCCTAAAGTTGCATAACAAAAGTGGCCGTGAGGACACGGGTATATGCATGTACACAGTGTTACACCTGTGTCCAGCACAGCTTATGTGGACACTTGGCATGGGTATAGGGAATGTGCGCAAGCATGTACATGGTCAAGTAACCAAGTATGTGCACCAGCATAGACATAGCCTTAGATGTAGTTGATGTTCATGCAGCTGTTTCATCGCTCATCAGAGTGTAAACACACTTCCTTTCTATAGTGTTAGTGGAAATACTGTTCCTATTATCTGGAACAGCCTTTATGTTACTCAGAACAAAATGTAACTTTATGGCTTTGTTGCCAGCCCAAAGGGCCCGAGGGGGGCAACAGCGGGGTTCGTTGCCCGGTGTGCTTCACACCAATGAACACACCGAGGTGGAGAAGCAATCCAAGTTTATTCAAGAGCTCTGAATAGGCACTAGGAGACCAGCATGTCTCAAATCAAGCGCAGCACATATAAGCAAGTTTTCCCTTTTATATTCCAAGCTGTTTCTGTGCAGGCTTTGTCTGTTTCCCCCCCACTACCCCTCCCTGCCCAAGCAGTTACAGCAGACACACATTGTGGCTTATTAGAACATTTCCCATTCATATGCTTATCTTCGACCTTGAAGGTATATGCGCACGCAGTCCTGTCCTTCCCCTTTTCCCCCGCATTATCACGAAAAGTTTTGCTAGTGTGAACGAAACTGCAGCTGTCTGCTAGAAAAGCTGACCATTACATTTCTGCTACAGCATGTAAGCAGTTAGCATGGAGGTAGGTCAAAGTTTACAAGATGGAGTTACTGTGGCTCACCTAGACCCAGAGCAGGGAGGTTTCATCGGCACTTATGGCCTTCCATCCCCCCGAGTTACCTGGTAGCTATGCCTAGTGACACCAACAATCCCTCCTTTGAGAACACTCAACAAACCTTTGGCAGAGTTTTCTCATACTCTAAAGACAAAATGCAATTAAGCTCCATGCAATTGGGATCATCAATAAGAGAATATAAAGGAACTTCTGGGGAATGGGAGGTACAAATCTTACATATGAGCACTTTATCGCAAGCGAGCAAAAGGAAAAGGACAAAACATATCACAACACCTGTGAGTAAGATGCGAACAATGCCTCCCCCTAGTCCCCTTAGACCAGGTAACCACCCCAAAGGGAATCAAAAATAGTGGGTTCCCCTTCCTGGGACTTCCACTGGTTCAAGGCCTGTTCGGATATGCTTGTTAATATCCTGTGAAAACTCTGGGACATAGGTACAACATTCTTCTCCAATAAGGGCACAGACCCCGCCCTGTGAGGCTAACACATAATCTAGGGCCTGGCGGTTTTGCAAAGCCAGCAATCGAAGCTGGTACAGCTCAGAACTTATGCTTTTTTTATGGCCAGGGTATCATTGGCAAACTGAGTGAGAAATTTAGACAGTCTTCTGTAGAGTTGGGTTAGCCGTCCCACCCCATAGGTAGGGAGGAATATTATCCCAAACCTGTCTCCTTCACCGATGGGTTCAATGGTAGCTTTCAAGGACCAATAGTACCTAGGGCAACCTGAGGGAGCCTGGGTGAGAACACGGAGGGGAGGAGCGAGATAGCCTTTGTAACAGCTACCATGCCAACCATGAGGGAGCCATTTATAGGCACTATTACCACAAACCCAGAATGCTTCACCATAACTAGCCTTTCCATTGTAGGTCCCGTAGGGTGGCTTGTGGGGACAGGGCAAACAATGCAGCACCGGTTTGCCAACCGGTGGCATTTAGTACAGGAATAGTGAGACTTATACCAGGACCAATATAAAATTTACACCTACTAATGCCTGCAAACCAGGTATGATTACTTGTACTGGCTTGCTGATAACATATGAGACCAGTGGGTGGACAGCATAAACAAATGGGCTGGGGCTTACGAGTGCTACTATAGTGGGAATTCCAAGAGCCATTGTGTAGGCCATAAGGAGCTTCCGCAGTACAGTTAGATCGCAAACTTAAATTGTCAGAGGTGCTACTGCTGGTAACCATCCACCTTTGACAAAAGTCTGACCAATTTTGGGGAACTACTCTCCAGGGCAATCCCGCTGAATGGTGGGGAGTTTGGGCACATATCCAACAGTTGGAGAGATTGAACTCACGGGCAAAGGCAATTTTTAGGGCCTCATAGGTATTGGTAGCCATATCTGCAGGGATGGCTCCCCATCCTGCATGCGATGTGGATGAAACAGTAGGTAACAGAAGGAGTGCTTCTGTGACAAAAAGGAATGTTGTGAGAGACCCTAAACCTGAACCCATATTGTGATTACAACAACCCAAATGCCCAGAAGATAAGAATTATTGATACCAAACAAATTAAAAAATAAAAGGACCAGGACCATAGGTTAGGTTGGCCTTCTGTGAATAGATAAAACCAATGCTCAGGGTTCTCGCAGGGAGTGTGCTGTGGCTGTTCAGAGATATCACAAAGCATTCCCAATGACCCTTACTGTCTTTTGAATAACAGCTTAAGTCCCAAATCGTCGTTAGCAGCTTTCTCAGCAGGCTGGACAGTCCACTGTTCAGGAGTGGGTACTGCTTTCAGTCGAGAGTGATGAATCCAGTTCTTGTGTCCTTCGACCTTTGCCGCTGTGTGGGAAACAAGCAGGATGGTGTGGGGTCCCTTCCACTTTTCTTGGAGAGGCTCGTCCTTCCAGGTCCGCACGAGTACAGAATCGCTTGGCTGCAAGGAGTGGACGGGGCATCCAGCAGAAGAGGCTGTGAATCTTTGATGTACCTGTGAAGAAAAGAAAGAACAGCAGACAGAGGGCACATGTACTGAGACAAGAAACCATACCCCACTTCCCATTCCCCTGCCAGAACTGGGGTACCATTCATAGGCCATGCCCTTCCAAACATAATCTCGAAGGGACTAAGCCCTATCCTACCCTTAGGGAGAGCACGAATGCGAAGTAACACAAGGGGCAAGGCATCAGGCCACTTAAGAGAGGCCTCCTGACAGACCTTTGAGAGGTGTCGCTTGAGCGTCTGATTTGTGCGTTCCACTACTCCACTGGCTTGTGGTCGCCAGGGTGTGTGGAGTTTCCAAGGGATTTGCAGAGCACATGATATCTTTTGAACCACTTGAGATGTGAAGTGTGTTCCGTTATCAGATTTCATCCACTGGGGGAGGCCGAAGCGAGGAATGATCTCCTTAACAAACTTAAGAGCCACTGTTTTGGCAGTGTTGTTACGACATGGGAAGGCTTCAAGCCATCCACTGAATCGATCCACCAAGACGAGGAGGTACCTGTACCCTTGGGTCCTGGGAAACTCAGTAAAGTCTATTTGCCACACCAATCCTGGGCCTGGGGTAGGTTCCAGAGTGGCTGGCAACACTGCTACTCCTGGTCGAGGGTTGTTCTTTTGGCAGATTAAACATTCAGCCTGTACCTGTGATGCTAGGGGTTTAAGTCCAGAGGTTAGAAAATACTTATTCATAAGCTGGGTAAGAGCCTCTCTGCCTGCGTGGGTGGTTTGATGCAGTTTCTGCAACACTGGTCGGATCAGGCCCTTGGGCAAGAGGATTTTTCCCTCTGTGGAATAAAGCCATCCCTCCTTTTCCTGGAGACCGAGACTGTCAGCCAGGTTTCTGTCATCATGGGAGTACTGAGGAGCTGCAAGCTCACCTACTGATGGGATGAGGGCATGCATTTGGGCATTCTCCTCTGTTGGTGACTTCAGGGTAGCAGCGCGCTTGGCTTCCCTGTCTGCTCTGGCATTGCCCTTGGTTACATCTTGATCTTCCCTTTGATGGGCTTTGCAATGTACCACTGCTACTGCTGAGGGGAGTTGTATTGCTTCTAACAGCCGGAGAATTTGAGACCCATGCTTGACCGGGGAGCCTTGGGCTGTTAGCATCCCTCTTTGCTTCCACAAACCAGCGTAAGCATGCAATACCCCAAAAGCATACTTTGAGTCAGTAAAGATATTAACCCGTTTGTCTTTTGCCAGCTCGAGTGCACGAGTTAGGGCCACTAGTTCAGCAAGTTGGGCAGATGTCCCAGCAGGTAAACTTTTAGCTTCCATGGTATCATGGAGAGACACAACAGCATAACCAGCCCTCCTTTGCCCATCTACAACAGTACTACTGCCATCAGTATACCATTCCAAGTCAGCATTTGGGAGTGGTTAATCTTTTAAATCTGGGCGGCTGGAGCAGTGGGCATCTATGATTTCCAGACAGTCATGTTCCTGCTTTTCTGTTTCTGGTAGCAGGGTAGCTGGATTAAGGGAGGGACAGGTTTGCAGGGTAACTTCAGGGTTCTCTAACAGTTTTGCCTAGTACCGAGCAACCCGAGCCTGTGTGAGCCAAAGACCACCATTAGTATCTAGCAGGGCTTGGACCAGATGGGGAATATACACTTGCACAGTTCCTCCCAGTGTCAGTTTTTCAGCTTCCCCAAGCACTAGGGCAGTGGCTGCGACCGCCCTCAAGCATACTGGCCACCCCTTTGCAACTTGATCCAGTTGTTTAGAGAAATATGCTACAGGACGTTTCCAGGCACCTAATAACTGAGTAAGCACTCCCAGGGCCATCCCTTTCCTTTCATGCACATACAGTTGGAATGGCTTAGAGAGATCTGGCAGACCCAGGGCTGGGGCTTCCATCGGCTTCCTTTTCAAGATTTTAAATGCCCTGTCCGCTTCTGGGGACCAGTGAAAGGGGTCATGATCCGCTCCCTTAATGCATTCATACAGAGGTTTAGCCCACAGTCCAAACTCTGGGATCCATATTCTGCAAAAGCCTGCCATGCCCAAAAATGCTCTGAGCCATTTACGGTTGCTAGGGATAGGAACTTGGCAGATAGCCTCCTTTCTGTTATTTGAGAGTCGCCTTTCTCCCTGCCTAATGTGAAATCCCAGATACTGTACTTCAGAGAGTGCAATTTGAGCCTTGCTTCGAGCTACTCTGTATCCTCGGAGTCCAACAAAGTTCAGGAGACTCACAGTAGCTTTAAGACAAGGGATTAGACCCACAGCAGCAATTAGCAAATCATCTACATATTGCAGAAGGAGGGCTTTGTCCTCATTGTCCCACTCCTCCAAGTCTCTGGCCAGAGCCTGGCCGAACAGAGTGGGGGAATTTTTAAATCCCTGGGCCAATACTGTCCAGCAAAGCTGCTTTTTAACCCTTCTGTTGTCCTCATTATGCCTGGCAGTATTTTGCAGATCTCATAGTTGCTTGGGCACATTCAGGCCCCCCTTTTCTTGGTTGTCAGCCAAGTCTTAGCTGTGAACAATGTCCTTGGATAGGGCCAGCATGACTGAGCTTGCTAGCTATATTTTCCAGTTAACTCATTCTGTTCTTTTTCCATCTCCCTCCTTTCGGCATATGGCACACTGGTTGTGACCCAGGCGCCTTTCCTGGGGACCAGGGCGCCCACATCCACGGCCTCTCACTCCCCGGCCCCTTCCACCTCTCTGTGGCCTTTCTCTGCTGCCGGCCTGCAGCGCTGCTACCATCATTTTCACTTGCCTTTTTTCCTTCTCTCCCTCTCTAAGGGTATAAGCCCTATTTGCAGTCTCCAAAATCTGAGCCATAGACATTCCCATTAAATCCTCCTTTTTCTGCAATTTCCTTTTAATATCAGGGGCCGCACGGCTGGTGAAGATACCTTTTATAATTGCCTCAGTTGCCTTATCATCTGGGTTTGCATTAGTAGTTTGCCTGATGGTATCCCGAATACGCTGCAGGAAAGCCACTGGACTTTCTTTTGAGTCCTGGATTAGTTCATACGGCTTGGCCCAATTGTTATGTCGGACAGCTGAGTGCCGGAGGCCATGCATAAGCAGTTCCTTACAGGAGTTAAGCAGCCTCAAATTCCCCTCCTCATTCGGATTCCACCGGGGGTCCACTAGGGGGACAGCGACCTCAGGCAGAGGCTTTCCTTCCCTATCCTCATTATACCTTTTCTGTGCCTCCTCCCTAGCCTTAGCTATAACCTGATTCCGCTCCATCTCAGACAACAAGGTTCTCATCAGTATATTGCAATCATCCCAGTCAGGCTTATGGCTAGCTAGACACCCTTCAGAGATTGAAATAAATTTGCTTGGATTCGTGGAGAATTCCCCTGCTTCTGCCTTAAAGGCAGCTAGGTGTACTGGGTTAAAAGGCACATGAGAGAACACTGGCACAATCTGGGCTGCACGCTCCTGTGTTCCTGGACGGGCTACCACATTCTCAGTAATCAACGGATACAATCCCACCGAGGGGGTACTCTCTGGAGCCTGTGGGGGTGGAGGAGCCAAAGGGGATACCGATTCTGCCATTACAACTGTGGGAGGGTTCTGAGGATTAGCAGCAGGTACTACTGAGCCTGTCGGAGTCAAATGGCACTTGTGCAAAATATCAGTCCTATTTCTTAACACCATAAACGTATACGCATAGAGATGTTCATTCCATTTACCTGTTTTTTGACAAAACAAAAGTAACTGAAGGATCGTGTTGTAATTAAGTGATCCTTCCGGTGGCCACCTTTCTTGGCACTCTAGCTGATATTGAGGCCAATCAACTGTACAGAACCTTTTCAATTTACTTTTAATCAACTGGTCTGATCCAAACACTTTCCAGTTCACCAGAATGCATTCTAAGGGTGTACACTGTACCCTGCTGGCTGTACTCTGTCCCTGCCCCATACTCTAGGGAGACACTGGGCGTCCCCAGGTCAAAACAGGTAAAGTCCCCACTGGACTGTTCCTACCTTAGGGACGCCAAAACTGTTGCCAGCCCAAAGGGCCCGAGGGGGGCAACAGCAGGGTTCATTGCCCGGTGTGCTTTGCACCAATGAACACTCCGAGGTGGAGAAGCAATCCAAGTTTATTCAAGAACTCTGAATAGGAGACCAGCATGTCTCAAATCAAGTGCAGCACATATAAGCAAGTTTTCCCTTTTATATTCCAAGCTGTTTCTGTGCAGGCTTTGTCTGTTTCCCCCCCACTACCCCTCCCTGCCCGAGCAGTTACAGCAGACACACATTGTGGCTTATTAGAACATTTCCCATTCGTATGCTTATCTTCGACCTTGAAGGTATATGCGCACGCAGTCCTGTCCTTCCCCTTTTCCCCCGCATTATCACGAAAAGTTTTGCTAGTGTGAACGAAACTGCAGCTGTCTGCTAGAAAAGCTGACCATTACATTTCTGCTACAGCATGTAAGCAGTTAGCATGGAGGTAGGTCAAAGTTTACAAGATGGAGTTACTGTGGCTCACCTAGACCCAGAGCAGGGGAGTTTCATCGGCACTTATGGCCTTCCACTCCCCCGAGTTACCTGGTAGCTATGCCTAGTGACACCAACAGCTTTTTTTCAAATCCCATCCCTTCTCCATGGTCTATGATTCCTAATACTCTCTACAATAATTAATCCTACTCTTTAGATTAATAATTCACATCTTCAGATCTGTCCAGCTGTATCTACAGTTGGTACACATAGCATAAGATACAAACGATATAATCTGCAGGGTGCATAGAGTGTAATTTGCTACCAGATGCTCTCCGATGTTTTGGTAAGAATATTATATAAAAATAGTTTTGTTGTACTGAAAGTAATAATTAGGTTCTTTGTGATAAATTAAAGTAAAAGTGTGTCTTTAATTCTATAATAATGCTCTGAAATGCATATGTGTTTTATTTTAGCCGCAGTTTACTACTGCAGCAACTTTTAATAATTGATGAAGTAAATGAATGGTGAATGAGTCCCAGAAACCTTGAGCCCTTTTTCCTATATGAGCTCACTGCATTCAGCCCATAATTAAAAGTTTGCTTTAAAACAAATGGTGCTGTTGGCCAGACATAGTGCCACCACCAAAGAGCAGCATGTAGCAATTCAGGCTTGGACTTTTAAATCCCAGGTACAGTGCAAAACCACTTCTAGAAAACTTTTCTTTAGATTCAACAGCATTAATACCCCCAAACAATTACATTTGGGACCACTAGAACTGCTGCTGGTGTTGTGTATTTAGTTGTCATGGTAATAGAATCTTGTTGTTGCTATGGCAACTGAGTTAGATTATTAGGGGATAGCCTAGGCAGTTTTGGCTGGTTTTTGGTTAGTTCAGTGTGTGGCAATAAATGGCTGCTTTTAAGGTTTACAGCTCTCTGTGTCTCCAGTAATTTCTTCCTAAAACTGTTGCCCCCAAGGATATAACAGCTGGGACATGGGATGCCAACATATGAAAGCAAGAATATCCCAGGAAAATGTGGGTGCGTGGAGTGTCTCTCTGGCACCCATATTGTGGGCATCCACAAGATAATAGTGGAATTGATATACAAGTTTTTAAAATTCTTTGAAATGATATCTATGGAAGTCTGCTGAGCTAAAGAGGGCTGTCAAGACTGATGTTCAGTCACATGGTCAGCAGTTTAGCATATTTCTGATTCACTTGAGAAGGGTGTTGCTTTGTAATAATACTATTACCAATTTTCCCTCAGGGTGTCATCATGAGGGCCAGGGTAACCAAACCCTTTTAGATATATGGTAGAATACTATGTGAGACACTTGCCCCAAACATCTTGGCCGTATCCAAACCCCACTGTTTTCTTTCTATCCCCACAACCATATCTCTTACTCAGGCCTTTATTGTATCCCATCTTTACTACTGCAACATCTTGCTTTCTGCCCCCCCAAACATATGCATTTGCCCCCCACTCAATCCATATCAAATACAGCAGGTAAACTCATCTTCCTTGCCCCTTGATTTCATTGTGTAACTCCACTCTTCAGATCCCTCCATTGGCTCCCCGTCTGCCATCACAGCAAATCTGAGGTTCTGGCACCATCTTAAAAACTCACCACAACTCTGCTGTTCCCTGCATGTCCTCCCTTGTCAAGCTTCACATTGTCCCCATCCCTGTCGCTCTGCCAATTTCCCAGCTTGATCCTCTTATTTGTCTGCCTCTCACACAAGAACCTCGGTGCCTTCTTCCACATAATGCCCGGTGTATGGTATGACCTCCATGAGTTCATCCACAATGTATCTTGGCCACTTTTAATTCCATATTAAAGAACCCCCACTTCTGCTTACAGTGACTCATATTGGCATATACAGATTGTGTATACATTCCCTGTTGCCATTCTCCTTCCCCTAACTTCTGTCCTTGGGCTATAAACACCTTGTATAAGTGACCATCCTTCTGAATGTATGGAAACTGCCTAGCATGTACACCATTTACATTTACAATAAACTCAGAGGCACTAGTATAGGCATTCCAAGCAATAGGCCCAGTATTTCTGCTCCTTGCTGGTTCTCAACAGAAACTCAAATACACATCTAGTAAAGGAGGATTTACCAAAACTGGCAGACCAGAATTCCTAACTGAGCCCCTAGAGGGCAGTAGGAGGAACGATTAGAGCAGTCTGAACCCTGGTATGTGTTTTCTGAGACAGACTTGTCCTGCTTTGCTCGCTCAGAACAAGGAAAGTGCCATTCAAAGCAACAATCCATGCTTTCTCTGATAAGTGTATGAAAGGGAAAGTATTAAGCACTAGCATTCCTGCACTCTTAACAAAGTACCAGTAACATGCATGTATCCTGCTCTCTGGATCCCCCAAAACATGCAAGGAAGGGAGAAAAACAATTGAAAAACTCAGTTCCTCCCCAAAACACATGGGAAAAGCAGTAGCAAATCCACACACTTCCTAACAGCAAGATGTATGGAAGATAAAAGCCCACCGTTTTCCACCAGCATAGCCCGGGAGGTAATGCTTTCTGTCACAGGACATACTGTCCCTTTAAGAGCAGGACTGGCCAGCACAGCCCTACTGCATATAGGGCAAGCATAATGGGAAGAGAGGTACTGAGGCTGCCAAATACATAATGGTATCCAGCTGCACAGCCACTGCACTGTGGGCAGCCAGTAACAAGTACAGTAACTAATTCAGATTACATGGCAGAGAGAGGAAGAAATGTCAAGAAAAGTCTGAGATTGCTACAGATTTTGAATCCCATATTGAGATGAGCATCTCATAAGCAATCTGTTACACTGATAAAATATTGAAGCATTCTAATGCAAATATTGTTATCATCCTTCCTTCTGTTCTTCCAATTTGTCTGGTATTTTCTTCCTACCCAGTTTTAGTTCCTTAATAAGTCATTACCTATTGCTTCTAAATCGTTTGATGCCACCTGAATTTTCTGTTATGGAGCTGACATTTCTCACTTATATTGATAAGAGGTCAGAAATAGCTCTCAGAATGGGTTTTTCCATTTTTCTTCCTTTCACCTGTACCTTCTCTGTTCTATGTTTTCATCTCTTCCCTTCCATGGAAGTGAATTTTGCTGTTGCCTTCACTAGGAGCAGGACTTGGTCTTTTCTTCCTCCCTTGAGTTGTTTCTCTTCTCCATTATCTGTGACTGTCACTTCATCTTCTACTAATTTCTCTCTTCATTCAGTTTTGACTTTTTCTTCGGTTGTACTTGATTCCAATAGAGCAGGGGTCTCGAACTCAAATGACCACGAGGGCCACATGAAGACTAGTACATTGGCCCGAGGGCTGCATTTACTGACACCTCCCCGCCGCCCCCACTCCACCCCTTCCATGAGGCCCGCCCCGCCTCACCTCTTCCCACCCCTTCCCTGCCCCCATTCCAATCCCTTCCCCGAAATTCCCACCCCAACTCCGGCCTCTCCCTGCCCCCAGGGGGTGCAGGAGGTGTGTGGGGTGTGGCGAGGGCTCAGGGCAAGGAGTTGGGGTGTGGGGTACAGGAGGGGTGCAGCAGGGGGTCGGGGTGCAGGGTGCAGCAGGGGGTCAGGGTGCGGGGTGCAGCAGGGGGCTCAGGGCAGGGGTTCAGGGTGCAGCAGGAGTGTGGGGTGCGGCAGGGAGTTCAGGGCAGGGGGTCGGGGTGCAGGAGGGGTGCGGGGTGCTGCAGGGGGCTCAGGGCAGGGGGTTGGGGTGCAGGGTGTGGCAGGGAGTTCAGGGCAGGGGGTCGGGGTGCGGCAGGGGGTTTGGCTGCAGGAGGGGTTCGGGGGGCAGGCTCCAGCTCGACGCGCACCGGGGGCAGGGCAGGCTCCCTGCCCCCGGTGCGCGTCGGGCCAGAGCCGCTCTAGGTAAATGCTGGGGGAGGGCGGGGGGCTGCGAGGAGCTCGCAGGCCGCAGAAAATAACCTCGCGGGCCGCGTGTTTGAGACCCCTGTAATAGAGCATGGCGTGCAATAACTTTTAAAGGGAAACCTTCGTCTTCCTTGCAAACAACCCTTTATTGCAAATTGTAATTACTGTAATTTTCCTTAGATGCAGAATCTGTCCAAGAGTCACAAGCTAGCAGGGGAATTTCAAATATCACAGTGCTGGGGACAAGCCTGTGTCATGTGTACTAGCTGTCTGAACTCAACATTTCTGACCTCTTCATCCATGCCCAGCCTGTACTACTATAGTGCTTTAGATTTTAAGGGACTGTAGCTAACCTACATCAAAGGACTCCAAAACAATATTCCTTAGACAGAAACAATATAAAAATATAGCTCTGCATTATAAGCGTAGGGTATGTCTCACACTGGTGTGGTGAGGCTTAAATAACATTTAAGTGCTTTGAAGTGTATAAATGGCAAACATGGTGTATAGTTACTATTGTTGGCCAACAGGAATTATTTCCACATTTAAAAAGAAACAACTGCAACTCAATAGAACTACAAAACTTATTTTGGCATTACTTGCCTGTGTTTGCAGGACTCTTGTCTTAGTTAGTGATTGTCTTGCCCTCTAGTGGCTAGTCTAAACCCTAATTTTTTCTCGCTCATGGTAGAGGACAGAAGTCTGAAGCAGAATATCATTAATTCCAATCCCCACAGTGCATATATGTGACTTAAACCATCTCTGACTTGGACATATATGCAGCCATAGCTTATACACACATGCAAAGAAATAAACAAACTAAAATAATGAATACTGTAACTTCCAAAGAGTGGCAATATAATGTTTCAATTGTATAAGTAATTTGTAGCAATGTTGTATGCAGTGTTGTTGTAGCCGTGTTGGTCCCAGACAGGGTGACAAGGTGGGTGAGGTAAAAAATCTTTTATTGGACCAAGTTTTGTTGGTGAGTTGGTAAGCTCAAAAACTTCTCTCTTACCAACAGAAGCTGGTCCAATAAAAGGTATTACCTCACCCACCTTGTCTCTCTTGTAGTAATGTTAGTAATACATGGCAAAAAAATTACTAAGTAGAAGTTTATTGTAAATAAAGATAATACAAGATTTTGGTTACTAAGTAAAAACAATACTAAATTATTAATTTAAAAATAATAAGAAATTTGGTTTTTTAAGGTCCTGATCCTGCACACACTTATGAACATGATGAATATTATGTACTTATATAGTAGAACTGAGTGAATAATTGATTTTTTTCAATTTGGTGGCTAAACCGGCAAAAAAAATGGTTAGTTTTTAACCAAAACTGATTTTGTTTTTGTTTTACTCAATGAAATGAAAAACTGGGGGAAAAAATCATTTGGGTCAAATGAAATGTTTTAAATGTCAATTTTCAAATACATTTCTTTTCAACATTTTTGTTTTCATTTTTTTTTCAGCTGAAACTATTTGCTGAATTTGACCCTACTTCACGAATAATTTTTGGTGCCCCACAAAATGCATTTTTCTGAAAATGTACTATTTGCAAAAAAAATTTTGGCTATGTAGTACTGTTGCCCTTTTGCTGAGCACTAGCAGATTGAGGTCTTGCAGGTCAGCTTTTCTTTGGTGGAGGAAAAATTGATGATGCAGAACAAAGATCTCTTGTAGTGTAATTGACTTCTTTACAAATATAGCCCTGGAACAGAAGTGGTGAAGACACCACAAAGGCAGTTCCTTCTTGCAGAAACCTCAGCTAAGACACCACTGTCCAGTCTCCAAGAAGCTTCTTTCTTGATCCTGGTTTCTCTTGGGCCTTGTATAGACTAGGATTTTAAGATGGGATGTTAGCAAATGTTGGCATCACACGTGCTAACATCCCACCTCTAAGTCCTAATGTAGACTAAGCCTTGAACTTTCCTGTTTACCACACTCTACTCTTCTAGCTTTGGCCCCTGAGTTTTTCACCTTGGTAACCTCCAATGCAAAACTCGTATGGTCTGGTAAGGTGAGCCTGGGAGTTTATTCTCCTTTTGTGCATCTGCTCTGAAACACAAATGAACTTGTTAGGGCTTGTCTACACAGTGCTTTAGTCCACACCAGCGGGGTGTAATTCTAGTGTGCACTAGCATGTTGCATACTAACTGGCTTGTGTGGACCTTGCTAGTATGCAGTAAAAGCAGGACAACATTCATGCACTCTAGGGAATTTCTAATGTGCACCAGCAGGGTCCATATGGGCCAGTTTGTGCACTATGTGCTCGTGAGGACTAACATCGTGTGGACTAATGCACCAAGTAGACAAACCCTTAGAATAGGTTTAACTGCCCACTTAGACAAAGGACAGTAATTTAACCCACGCAATCCCCTTTTAACAAGTGTCTGGGTGCAGTTAATGCATTGAGTTTCCTTTAACTCTTGCCATGGAGAATTTAATTCGGAGTGCTTATATACTGATCACTCATAATATGCATGGCATTACCACCTGTTGCCATAACATGAACCATTAAATTATAATTGACTTGCAGAATAGTCAAATTATTTACCACACCTAGTTAAATTGCTTACAGGACATTTATTTTAATGAAAAACAGCATCTCTCAGCATAACTTGCTGTATTTTGCAATATGTCAGCAAATAATCATAGAACCCAAATCTTGCAAGTGCTGTAACTCCTAACTATATTTGCTACATAGTCATCTGTTAAGATCAATGGATATGACAGATGTGTCACACACTTCATAAAACCTTAAATTTCTCATAACTCTTGGCAATGACTCAAGTAAAAAGACTGACATAATATTACAGAGCTTAACTTCCTTGTGCACTCTTTAATTATAGGCGGCACAGGTGGAGACGCTTATAGTTAAGATTGCCCAACACTTCCCAGGACACAATCCTGTTTTCAGTGGTTTGTAACATTGCCAAACTTAAAATGTTTGGGCTGAAATGTTCTATGCCAGGTGTCTTCTAGGGCTGTAATCTTTTGAAAAGTTTCAGCTAGAGCAGCTCATTTGTTTCTGAAAATTAGGTTAAAGAAAAATGTTATTTTCCCCATATTAGAAAAAACTCTGACAATCATTTTTTGAGGAGAAGCTCTAACATCTCTAAAAAGCAACAGAGGGTCCCGTGGCACCTTTAAGACTAACAGAAGTATTGGAGCATAAGCCCGCGTCTGATGAAGTGGGCATTCACCCACAAAAGCTTATGCTCCAATACTTCTGTTAGTCTTAAAGGTGCCACAGGACCCTCTGTTGCTTTTTACAGATTCAGACTAACACGGCTACCCCTCTGTTATTTAACATCTCTGTGCTTTGGAGCAGGGATTTAAAACTTGGTGGGAGGCCCAGAGGGCTATGCTGGTGTTAGGGATGTGTCTTTCACCATCCCTGTGAAAATTCGCCCAAATAAGTGGGTGAATAATGGCAGTTTGCACAAACTCAGTAGCAATTTGTTAGTTTGGCAGCTAACATCTCTGAAGATTCTATCTGTACTGGGCATGTTCCTTCCCCTCACAGTCCCTATGTGCTGATCAGACTGTGCCATCCCCACAGAGTGGCTGAGCATGCTCCAACCCAAGGCTGCAGGGGCTGAGCAGCACTTTCCCTGCAGTTATTCCTCCGAGCTTCCCAGAGGGCACTATAGGTATGTCTACACTGCACCCTCCTTATGGCGGGGTGTAGAGAACATACACTGCATGCCCCCCTAGCATGGGTATAAATAGCAGTGTAGTTAGTCACATAGAGTAAGGACATGCCTAAATCCTGTGGGTATGTACCCTACTCGCCCAAGCAATGCCTCCCCTATCTACACTGCTGTTTTTAGCAGTGTAGTGTCCTGCTGCCTCCTCTCTTTCCTTGTCTCAGGGAATGGCTCCATCAGCAGGAATAGACTCTGGCAGTGGGAAGGCAACAGAGAAAGGCATTGGCAGCTCCCTGCTGCTGGAGCCTTTCCTCACCACAGGCAGTTGCTGGAGCCTCTCTCTTTCACGGGGAGACTCCAGCAGCAGGGAAAGGCTTTGTCAGTGGAGGGGCAGTGGGGAAAGGCCCTGGCAGCTCCCTATTGCTGAGCCTTTCCCTGCTGCCTCCCCCTGCCAGAGCCTTTGATTGGCACGTGTAGCCACACACCACAGTGTGGATGCAGCCCGCTTTTCACTGAATATGCCACCACAAAAGGCATGCAGCATAGTCTAGCCTATGGCACGAGGCACCAGAACTGACAGCAGGGAGACTGTCTGTCCGGTGATCTCAATGCTGCTGTTGCTGGTGCCCATACAGCATGCTTCACTTCAATGCAGAGGGATGAGAAATTGGGGAAGAGGGGATATAAGCTGGGGAGATGGCAAGGAGCAGGAGACAATAAGAGGACAGGGATGGGAGCACAGGGAGGCAACAGATGAGGGAGATAGATATGAAAAAAGGAGGGAGAAAGGCAGGAGAAGTGAGAGGATGAGGGAGAGGAGCAGGAGCTGTGGAGGGGTCAGGAGGATAGAGGAAGTGTGGTGGGGGGACTTGCAGAGCCAAGGGGAACAGCAACAAAGGAGGTAACGGGCAGGAATTGGGGACAGGGGAGATAAGACCAAAAGGGGACAGGGAGAGTTGGTTGTGAGGGATGGGTCTGTAAACAGTAGGCCACACTTCCTCTAGAAACTGGACTTGAACACATTCCTGAATCTCAACAATCCTTTGCTGTCTAGCAAATAGCTGTGAAATCCAATGGCAAAGTGTCTCATTACCCACTAGTGGCTGGTCTACATAGAGGATAACAGCCTACTACTGCTACTGGTTACTCTGTTAGCTCAAGTAGCAGTCGTCTGTGCTGTGACTTTAAAAATCCCAACCCTGCCGATAACCTATGAAGGGAGATCAATATGATTCCACATGATGGAATTCTTGTTTCAGTTTTTAAGATTTTTTAAAACCTAGGAAATTGCATTAAAGAAAGCTATGTTGCACCTTAATGATCTCTTAAAATCAGCAAAGAGTCCTGTGGCACCTTATAGACTAACAGACCTATTGGAGCATGAGCTTTCTTGGGTGAATATATGCAACCGACGAAGTGGGTATTCACCCACGAAAGCTCATGCTCCAATACGTCTGTTAGTCTATAAGGTGCCACAGGACTCTTTGCTGCTTTTACAGATCCAGACTAATATGGCTACCCCTCTGATACTCTTAAAATCAAACACTCAAAATTTAGGAATTGCCTGTGAAACCTTAATTCAGCCCTCTTTTGAGTATGCATTATGATACAGTCTTTATTTAGATGATCACATATGATTTTTTCCACAGCATCCCTGCCTCATTCAGTGCAAAGGATTGATGGTGCTCACTGAATGGGTAAGCTATTCAATATTTATCTTTATCATCATTCTGTGCATTTCTGTATACCATCCAAACCCTGCTCTGAATATTATTAATTTCTCATGGGCATTTTTATGATGTTCTTGTGGTATCTTAAGGTAAATCTATACTGTGCAGGAGGTCAGACTAGATGATCATGATGGTCCCTTCTGACCTTAGTCTATGAGCTTTTTATTACAATCTCATTTTGGGGGAAGTCTGCAGCCTTCTCTGTGCCTATGACCTGAAATACAGAATACAATAAGAAGTAACTTTGCCTAGCTCCTGAGGTCAGATAAATAAAAGGTACCAATTTAGGCCAAATGTGAGTACTGTAGCTCCATCGACCTCCCCCTAACCCAAGGCAGTGTTTGGCCCAAGAAGTAGTTTATGGGCAAACTTACAGACAGCAAATGCCATGACAATTGCTAAATAAATTGCAAGTAACTTTATTACTGTACATAAAATCAGTGCTAAACAACTGAGTACCTAAAACTTAATTACGGAATGGACATGTTCTTTTACCACTTCTAAAATTAAATTACTAGCTTTATTCTAGCCTCAAATAAACCTCACCGGAATATAATTTACAAGCAGTCTTTAAGCACTCGGTGTTGCAATGGGTTGGGCATGCCCCGAAAAAGTGTATATACTGATTTTTCAGCTAAGTCAGTAGAACTTGTAGGAGCGCTACATGTTAAGAAGGCCATAGCACCTAAGAAAACCATCCAATCCATCAGACATATAAAACCGCCCACAACATAATGAAACCTAGCCATAAAATAGCTCTGTGCATAATAGAGATTTAAACTCAGTTATGCTCTCAGTAATTGAATTTCCCCCTAAAGATGACCCCAACAGGGGAAATGGGCCTTCTGTCCTTTGCTTCTCTGTGATTTTATAAAGGCCCTTTTTGGTAGGGCAGCGTGGTGTTGTGCTTGTTTGGCATAGACTGGGATTTGACACTGGTGGCTTTGACTGGGATAAATCCTTACCACAGACAAGACTTTAGCAACCAATCCTGCAATCATATTTTTACATGAGTAACTATAAACACAAGTAGTCCCATTGAACTCAGAAGTATTACTCATGGGCATAAAGCTACTCCCATGCAGTATTTGCAAGCAGGAATCTAAAGTTGAGCAATTGAGGGAAGAAGTGTTTTTTCTCAGACTGTTCAAAGCTTTTAAACACCTGCTTAACACAGACTTCTGTTATTCTGATTGTTCATTAGATACTGGAGTTTGTCAACAACCTGACCCCTTTAGTTAGGATACAAAAGACTGAAAGTTCATTTAGGAGATGGAAGACCAATAGGTAGTCAAGAGTAAGGGGAAAGTCTGGGCAGGCCTTAGAATTAACCCATATCTTAACCATTGGTGTAGTTGCACTAGTCTAAACCCCTTGCGTACGCAAGGAAAGCCATGAATTGCATTTGTGGATCTTGCTTCTGCTGGAAACCAGGGTAAGCTCCACCAGTGCAAATTTCAGCGCTCTCTCTCTGAGCTGTAGTAGCTACCAATGACTAGACTTGAGGCTAATTCTGAGTGTGGACAAGGCCTCAGTTAAAGGATATGAAACTTTGCATCCCAGCTGACAAATCATGTAAACTCTCCAAAATCTAAGGGGAGCCTCAAACACACGCAATCCAATGTCTTTTTGGGGTCCCTGAATACCATGTAAGCTCTTCCTCAGAGTTCTCCTCTCAGGAATCTTAGATTTAGCAGAAGGAGCTGAAGAGTTGAGGCCATATGACTGTTATAACCTAGGCTTTGAATGATCATTGCCTCAAGAAAGCAGAGCCCAGTTTGTCCTTTCTGGGCTCTGCTTTCCAGAAGATTCTAAAACTCTGGTACCAGGCAATGCATCCTCCAAGTGTGAAACCGCAGAGGCAACACTCCCAAAGAATCACTGCTCTCTCCCTCTGGTAATTTAGTGCCCCACTCTTGAGAGGACAACAAGAGTTAAATTTAAGGCAATGTGGTTGTAATTGTTGTAACTGAAGGTGGAACTTTCTCTGCTGTTGCTCCATCAATAGTAATGTTTGAACAGGAAAGAACCCAGGGACCTGAGTAAATTTCCAGGGCTGGCAGTTTTAACAAGGTTCCCAGTTATCCTCTCAATGACTGCTGCAACTCAGGGCCAGTCTACACTTAAAATGCTACAGTGATGCAGCTGCGCCGCTGTAGCACTTCAATGTAGAAGTGTCTGATGGGAGGGATTCTCCCTTTGGCGTAGTTAATCCACCTCACCAAGAAGTGGTAGCTAGGTTGCTGGAAGAATTCTTCTGCCGACCTATCACCGGTTTACACTGAGGGTTAGCTTGGCACAGCTACGACTCTTTCATACCCCTACTGTACCAATGTAAAATCCTAGGGTAGACCAAAGTAGTTCAGTTCACAAGTTAACTGCCCTTCTCTACCACACACACATTTTAAAGATACTCTAAAGGTGACATGGCTGTGGGTGTGTTTTGAATTATAAGAAGGCCTGGATTATTTCATTTTTTTTATTTGTAAACACTAATTGTTTCCTGCATGTTTTTTGGATCAGAAATTCAGCTACCTTGCCTGGAAGAGTTATTGGTGACTGAAGAAATAGTGAAAGGATGACATCCTGGGAGGGAATAGATTGAAAGGTGAGTAAGTGAGAAGGGAAAGGATTTTTAGTCACTTTTGGGTGTAGTATTTATTTTTTCAGTTTGTTGTGTATAAAATGGCAAAAAGCTGGGAAGAAATAAAATGACAGGTAAGTACAATAGGCATATGACATGCAAAAATGTTTGTTAAAAGACATTTGTTTAGATTGCATAATCAAGCACTAGTGGGTTTGGAAATGCCTGTAAAAAGGTTGCCTATGCAGACAGTTCTGGTCCCTTGTGCATTTCCCTGTTTGTGTTTAGAGGACCAACGATCACCACTTCCGATCTTGGTTGTGGGGCCTATTCTAAACCATGGAGCTACTACCGTTGTTGACTGTATAAAAAAACTCTTTCTAATGTTGACATGCTGCCTTTTGTCCACAATAACCTCATCTTAAAAGGCTGCACTATTTTTTTTATCAAACTTTAAAAAAAAAATCCAACCTGAAGTGGACACCAAGAACAGTCATTTCGGCACCAAAGGCTAGTTTGGCAAATTGGTGAGCTACTGAATAATCTGGAAAATACCTGCAAAGCATTAGATAACTTTAATAAACATAATTACATATGTCACCTGAAGTATTAAAATTGTCCTGCTGCTTGGTTGTCATTAGTTACACCTCCTCCCCTTGCATAAAGGTGAGAGTTCACAATACACATCCGCTGAGAGTCCCAAAACATCCTTTGGCAAAACTGCACTGTTGACTCATATTTAGCTTGTGATCCACTATGACCCGCAGATTCCTTTCCACAGTACTCCTTCCTAGTCAGCCATTTCCCATTTTGTATGTGTGCAACTGATTGTACCTTCCTAAGTGGAGCACTTTGCAGTTTGTCCTTATTGAATTTCATCCTATTTACTTCAGACCATTGCTCCAGTTTCTCCAGATCATTTTGAATTTTAATCCTATCCTCCAAAGCATGGATCATATCCTGCAACCCCTCCCAGCTTGGTATCATCCACAAATTTTATAAGTGTACTCTCTATGTCATTATCTAAATCATTTATGAAGATATTGAACAGAACAGGACCCAGGAACGATCCCTACCGGACCTCACTTGATATGTCCTTCAGCTTGACTGTGAACTACTGATAACTACTCTCTGGGAATGGTTTTCCAACCAGTTATGCACCCACCTTATAGTAGCTCCATCTATACCAGGGGTGGGCAAACTTTCTGGCCCGAGGGCCACATCTTAGTATAAAAATTGTATGGCAGGCCATGAATGCTCATGAAATTGGGGGTGGGGTTGCGGGAGGGGGTGAGGGCTCCGGCTGGGAGTGTGGGCTCTGGGGTGGGGCTGGAGATGAGTGTCTTGGGGTGCAGGAGGGTGCTCTGGGCTGGGACCAAAGGGTTTGGAGGATGGGAGGGGGCTCTGGGCTGAGGCAGGGAGTTGGGGTGTGGGGGGAGGTGTGAGGGCTCTGGCTTGTGGTGTAGGCTCTGGGGTGGGGCTTGGGGATGAGGAGTTTGCGGTGCAGAAGGGTTCTCCGGGCTGGGACCAAGGGGTTCAGAGGGCGGGATCAGGGCTGGGGCCGGGGGGTGGGGCGGGGAGGAGGGCTCAGGGGTGCAGGCTCTGGGAAGCAGCAGCATGTCCCTCCTCCGGCTCCTATGCGGAGGCGTGGCTAGGGGGCTCTGCGTGCTGCCCTATCTGCAAGCGCCACTCCCACAGCTCCCAGAAGCAGCGGTATGCCCCCCTATGGCTCCTATGTGGAGGCATGGCGCCAGCCAGGCGGCTCTGCAAGGTGCCCTGTCTGCAGGCACCACCCCTGCAGCTCCCATTGGCCGCAGTTCCTGGTCAATGGGAACTGCGGGGGGCAGCGCTTGAGGCAGGGCAGCATGCGGAGAGACCTCTGGCTGCCCCTATGCGTAGGAGCTGTGTGGCAAGCCCCTGACCCCGCTACCCAGCTGGAGCGTGGCAAGCCCTTGACCCCGCTGCCCGGCGGGATCTTGAGGGCTGGATTAAAAGGCCTGATAGGACGGATGCAGCCCACGGGTCGTAGTTTGCCCACCCCTGACCTAGACTGTATTTTGCTACTTTATTTATGAGAAGGTCATATGAGACCATATCAAAAGCCTTATTAAAATCAAGATATACCACATCTACTGCTTCACGCCCATCCACAAGGCTTGTTACCCTGTCAAAGAAAGCTATTAAGTTGGTTTGACATGATTTGTTCTTGACAAATCAATGCTGTCTGTTACTTATCTTATTATCTGCTAGGTATTTGCAAATTGGTTGCTTGATTATTTGTTCCATTATCTTTCCTGGTGCTGAACTTAAACTGACTAGTCTGTAATTCCCTGGGTTGTCTATATTCCCTTTTTTTATAGATTGGCACTACATTTGCCCTTTTCCAGTCTTCTGGAATCTCTCCCGTCTTCCATAACTGTTCAAAGATACTCGCTAATGGCTCAGATATCTCCTCAGTCAGCTCCTTGAGTATTCTAGGATGTATTTCATCAGGCCCTGGTGACTTGAAGACATCTAACTCGTTTCAGTAATTTTTAACTTCTTCTTTCCCTATTTTAGTCTCAGACCTTACCTCATTCTCACTGGTGTTCACTATGTTAGATGTCCAATCCCTACTAACCTTTTTGGTGAAAACTGAAACAAAAAAGTCATTTAGCACTTCTGCCATTTCCACATTTTCTGTTATTGTCTTTTTCTCTACGTTGAGTAATGGTCCTACCCTGTTCTTGGTCTTCCTCTTGCTTCTAATGTATTTGTAGAAAGTGTTCTTGTTACTGTTTGTCTTTAGCTAGTTTAATCTTATTTTGTGCCTTGGCAATTCTTATTTTGTCCCTACCTGCTTGTGTTGTTTGTTTTATATTCATCCTTTGTAATTTGACCTAGTTTTCACTTTTTGTAGGACTCTTTTTTGAGTTTCAGATCACTGAAGATCTCCTAGTTTACCGTTTTAATAGTATTTATACTAATAGTAACAGCATTTAGTGTAAATTAAACTTGATATGCATAAATTAGTTTCGTACCCCCAGGCTCCTGGTAAATTGCCAGTGCAGTTCTTATATCTGAAAAGTTAATGGGTTATTTTGGAATGGTGAGGGCTGAAACAACCCCCAGTTACCTTAGTCTTGCTTTGTGTGTATTTTCCTATTCATGAACAAGGCAGATTAATCTGGTTGAAAGGTCATCTGACAACAAACTCTGGCCTGGCAGCCAGACCAGGTGTGTCTCAATAGCTCAAGAACTAGGGTCTTGCACAGAGAAACCCTAACCTTCTCTCTTCCCCCCCTCCCCCCCCCGGATTAACAACTGAGGGCATAGTATGAGTATCTGTGAAATAGTTCACAGTTGCCTTAAGGCATTAGCAGCTTCAGGCTCTTGCTATTGTCTTACATAGGGATTTGGGTAGTAACATTTGAAAACATCTCTTGAAATTAGCTCAGTTTGAGCTGCGTCATGCTGTCAGATTGGGGTCATAATCTATGTGGTAGGAGACCGGGAACAAGTCCATCCCCCAGCTATATTACTATTAAGTCTTAGTTATTGCAGATACTGATGCTGATAGCATATGATGAGTTGCTGGAGTATACGTAGCAACAGTGGAGGGGGAACCAAGTCTGTCAAAGGCACATTTAGGCCCAGGGCTAAAACTAATGGACAGTCCTAATGTGGGCTTGATCATCCTCATCACTTGGCATTTTTACATGACAGGCCATAGCACTCTACTTGGTCTGGGAAAAGTAACCCAGTTAGGCCCTCGTGGGGCTCTTTTGGGTGTAGAGGATATGGCACCATCTGTCATTCCCTCACAGGATAAAGCAGATAAGATCACTGCATCTGAAGAGACATTCTCATCTGGGAATGATTCATTTCCAAATCTTTCTTCTGAGAGGGAGGATGGTGAGACTCCCATGATACCAATTAATCATGAGGCGGGGAGCATTCAGGAGCAAGAGGGAATTAATTGGTAAAGCTAGTGAAATAAGAAGGGCCATAAATATTGTCACAATTTCTGGAGATTTCTATGATGCTGTCTCCAAAGGCAACCAGCACCTGTC
Source organism: Emys orbicularis (assembly GCF_028017835.1). NCBI lineage: Eukaryota > Metazoa > Chordata > Testudines > Emydidae > Emys > Emys orbicularis. The sequence goes on from NC_088684.1 coordinate 162,855,599, forward strand.
GAGTATAGCACCTGGTAAACAGCAGAAGCCAAAATCATGGGTGTGTGGGAGTATTTTTCCACTGAGAGTGGAACTACCTGTGCATCTTATCTGATGTATCAACAGATAGTATAACATGAAACTGGCACCCTTTGTTCCCCACACACCCAAGCGTATTTCCTTTTGGAAAACCACACCCATGGTATCTCATTTGTGGGGAACTACATGAAACACAATGTATCACTGTGGACCTTCAAGAAAAGAAAGGGTGAACAGCACCACGTCTCAGGTGGAGGAGAGCCTGTCACCAGAGCGTGTCTGAACAAATGAATCCATTGCATGCATCCCAGCCCTCAGCTTTCCTCTCTCCCCAGAAGCCTGGGGAAAGAGGTGGAGTTTGCCGAGTGCTTTGAAAAAAACAGATCCGACAGCTAGAATTCTGCATATTGTTTCAGCACTATGGTTCTCATAGACCACTCCATTCAAGCTGAATAGATTCAACTTCTGAGTGTCAGACAGTGGGAACCCCTTGGCAGCATGACCCCAGATGTAGAGCTCCTTGCCAGAGAAGGTCAGACTGAATGCAAACTTGATGGTGTTGAGATCAAAGTGTAAAATATACCTTTTCAATAAGATCTCCTTCTCCACCCCCCCCCCCACCTCTCCTTTCCAACAACAGAATCTTAGGATCTTAGAATGTAAAAACAAAAACAAACAAACAAGCAAGCAAACATCATGCAAAGTCACTCTCCTGCCAGGAAAAAGAGAGAAGTGCCTTTTGTTTCTCATATTGTGCACCTACTTTTGTTCCACACTTAGGTACCATGGTGCTACAAGCAAAATAAAATTGAAAAATAAAAGTAGCTGTGTGGTTCTTAAACCATGGTGTGGGTGTGTGTGTGTGGCCCACTAGAGCTCAGTAGAGCATTGCTCATGATCTGTGGAACGCTGCTGTGTCCAGTGGTGCTGGCTCTCTTCATTTCTAGCTGCCACATTGCACTAAATAATCTAAAAATACATGAAATAGTTTCCTAATATTACTTTTCCATATATTACACTTGCAGCAACCACAGTAGTTGTTTATGTGATCATAGCTAGGAGGGAACATGGTCTACACAGGATTCTGAATGGGAGGGGAGGTGCTCAATGCAACAATCTGGTCATGAAGATGTGGCCTAATCTTCAAAAAGATTTGGAAAGCTCTGATCTACCTAGAAAAGATACGCCTGATTCACCATTGTTCTGCACCTTAACTAGTCATTTACACCAGTGCAAAGTGGGTGTAAAATGCTTCCATTCTGATTTTGCAGTGTCCTGTATTAACATGCAGGGTGTAAATGATAACACATAGTAAAGGGCCACAATGAAATGGACCTGAGGTGAGCACTGTGATGCCCTCTAGACTTTCTACCTATATGTGTCCACTTAGGGTCAGAAAGACAGCACAAGGTATTCTGCACAAGCAGAGTGACCTCTGATAAAGATACTGTATAAGGTCCTGAGTCTCTCTGATGTGCCATGAGACTTGTCCGTGAGGAGCATGCTGGTAGTAACCAGGTTATTCCATTAATCTGCTTGCTGCAAAAAAGAAAACTTGCTGAATAGTACAATGAAAATAACAATGTCAGAGTCACCCTGCCAGAATAAATGCTGTGTGCGAGGGCAGATAATTACCACATCCAAGAAATATGTGAGTGTGAGACAATATAGGAAGGGGAATGTTCAGTACATGCAGTTTAGCAGACTCCAACCTGTCTAAAAAAAAAAGTTAAAGGCAGTGTGAGAGACAAATGAATAGGAATCCAGACAGCTCCACCTTGCTCCATGAAGGTGTGTCTCCTCCCTCTTTGTGTCTGGGTTATTAGGGTGCTGGGTTCTCAGCAGCTTCCTCCAAATTTCACAGGAGAGCTGCAGCGTGCTAGAAACAGCAGCAGCAACAACGCATTGGCAGCGGAGCTGGTTTTTCTCCTGTTTTATTTGGAGACATCGAGCAGGTTTCTAGCTTAAGAGAAGGGAGTGATCTACTTTTTGGGATCGAACTGCAGGTAATGCACAGAAAATCCTTCCACTAAGAATGTGTTGAGAGCAGAGAAACGCAGCAGCTGCTCCAACTGCAGGACAGGTCTAATGGGGATGGGGGGCACATTTGAAACCATTGAGAGGTTGGAAATGTCTCCTTGAAAATGACCAAAATACTGGACAAAAATCACCACTGTAAAATAAGATTTTTACTTCTCTTACTGTAAGCAGTGAGGGTTGGACAGGTGATCCAGAGTAATGGAGACAACCCTTCAAGGGGTGTTTGACTCATTCTGGGGAAAGGGCTGAGTTTCATTTTGAATTATGCTCTGTAGGCTAGGGTGTAAATTTATGTCTATATACTCCCCTAACCCACAGCAGATTTCCCATTGATGTCAATGGCTGGGTTTGCACATAGATCAAGGGTAGAATGTGGCTTTATTGAGTAGTGAAATGTCTAGGTTTTTTTAATAATAATCTAATAGTTCTTCAGCACTATTACATTAATTTAGATGAAATATATGGGCCCAATGAATCAAAGAGGTTAACATGACTCTGTCACTGTCCAACATTAAATAGTGTTAAAGAAGGTCTGGGATTTGGTATACAGAGATCTCAGCCTGCTTAGTACCATGGCAAGGATGCCATTAAAAATTCTTTTAGTCTTTTATTAAAGATACAGAAAAGGAGGAAAAACAGTTAAAGTATTTGAAATGTAAAGTATTCAATAAGACTTTCATTTTACCAATATCCCTGTTTCCCTTACCTTTAGATGGAGAGAGTCTTTAGTAGGAAAAAAGCCTTTGTTTGACAGTCTCCTAGATGGTAATAGCTGTCCTTTTTGGGGAAAAGAGAAGAAGTTAGTTGTTATTGCTGTTGCTAAAGTCCAATCCCATTTCTTAGGCTATGTCTATGCTATAAGGTAGTGGTATGATTCCCCTGCTCAGGTACACATATTTGCGGTAGCTTGGTGAGAACTAATGTCAGTATAAACAGAAGTGTAGCTGCAGTAGTATGGGTAGCAGCAGTGGAGAAGCCATACCGTTTTCAGGGGGTTTGTACTCAACATGGCTCAGCCATGCCTCTATTGCTACTACCTGGGCTGCCATGGCCACATAGCTACTTATACTTGCAGTAGCTGGATGAGAGCTAGCACAAGTATGTGTACATGAGCAGGGGAATCACATCTCTACCTCACAGAGTAGGCATAGCCTCAGCCAGCTAGTGCCGTGGTAGCCAGCTCCCTCCCGGCACAAAGTCTTTTTTTTTTCAGAATCCCCAAAAGGGAGTGATGGGTGGAATAGCCCATCCCATCATTATTGTGTCCACCAGTTAGGCCTAATTTCTGACACGCCAATTTTGGTTCACTGATTTTTGGTCCCACACTTAACTTGTTTACCAGGCATGATCTTAACACAGTCCTTGAATTATAGATTCATCGATTACAAGGCCAGAAGGGCCCATTGTGATCATCCAGCCTGACCTCCCATATAACACGGGCCATAGAACTCCCCCAAAATAATTCCTAGAGCATAGCTTTTAGAACAACAGCCAACCTTGATTGAAAAATTGTCAGTGATGGAGAATCTACCAAGACCCTTAGTAAATAGTTCCAATGGTCAATTACTCTCACCATTAAAAATTTATACCTTTTGTCATAACTATAAAAGGAAGGGTAACAGCTCTCTGTGTACAGTACTAAAATCCCTCCTGGTCAGAGACTCCAAAATCCTTTTACCTGTAAAGGGTTAAGAAGCTCGGGTAACCTGGCTGACACCTGACCCAGAGGACCAATGAGGGGACAAGATACTTTCAAATCTTGGGGGGGGAAAGGCTTTTGTGTGTGTCCTTTGTTTAAGGGGTTGTTCGCTCTTGGGACTGAGAGGGACCAGACATCAATCCAGGTTCTCCCCATCTTTCTAAACAAGTCTCTCTTATTTCAAAATTGTAAGTAAAAGCCAGGCAAGGCGTCTTAGATTTACTTTGTTTTCTCAACTTGTAAATGTACCTTTTACCAGAGTGCTTATCTTGTTTGCTATACTTTGAACCTAAGACAGAGGGGATTCCTCTGAGCTCTTTAAGTTTGATTACCCTGTAAAGTTATTTTCCATACTGATTTTGCAGAGATGATTTTTACCTTTTGCTTTAATTAAAAGCCTTCTTTTTAAGAACCTGATTGATTTCTCCTTGTTTTAAGATCCAAAGGGGGTTTGGATCTGTATTCACCAGGAGTTGGTGAAAGGAAGGAGGGGGGAAGGGTCAATCTCTCCTTGTTTAAGATCCAAGCAGTTTGGATCTGTATTCACCAGGGAATTGGTGAAAGGTTTCTCAAGGCTTCCCAGGGAGGGAATCCATCGAGAATGGTGGCAGCGGGACCAGAGCTAAGCTGGTAGATAAGCTTAGCAGTTTTCATGCAGGCCCCTACATTTGTACCCTAAAGTTCAAAGTAGGGATACAGCCTTGACACCTTTATTTCCATATGAACTAGTCTAGCTTCAACTTCCAGCCATTGGATTGTGTTATACCTTTTTCTGCTAGACTTAAAGCCTATCGGGATGCTGGAACATGGGGGCCAGGGGGCCATAGCCCTCCCACTTTTTGAAAGTGGACAGGCCTCACCTGTCCACTTTTCCCCATGGCGGGCCCTGCCCCCTTCCCCTTCTCTTCCCTCTGAGGCCCCACCCCCCGGCCAGGCCAGCAGCTTGTGGAGCCCGCCTGGCCAGGGAGCCCGGGCAGTTGTGGGAGCTGCGTGGACCCTCCACCTGCCCATTGTGTGGGGACTGTGGAGAGCAGCCCCCGGCCTGTGTCCTTGTCCCCTGGGCTCCCTGCCTGGCCCAGGGTAGGTGGAGGTGGAGGGTTCGCGACTCATGCCGGCTCCCCACAGATGCCTGTGCGGCTCTCCCTGACCCGCTCCAGCCAGGGAGGGAGGGGGGTGGGAGCTCCAGCCCGGCCATGGTAAGAGCCATGCGGGCAACTGTGGGGAGCCGTGGCTCCTCCACCTGCCCTGAGTGGAGGCTCTGGGGGACAGGGACATAGAATCATAGACTTTAAGGTCAGAAGGGATCATTATGATTGTCTAGTCTGACCTCCCGCATGATGCAGGCCACAGAATCTCACCCACCCACTCCTGTATCAAACCCCTAACCTATGTCTGAGCCATTGAAGTCCTCAAATCATGGTTTAAAGACTTCAAGGTGCAGAGAATCCTCCAGCAAGTGACCCTTGCCCCACGCTACAGAGGAAGGCGAAACCCCCCCAGGGCCTCTGCCAATCTGTCCTGGAGGAAAATTCCTTCCCAACCCCAAATATGGTGATCAGCTAAACCCTGAGCATGTGGGCAAGACTCACCAGCCAGACACCCAGGAAAGAATTCTCTGTAGTAACTCAGATCCCACCCCATTTAACATCCCATCTTAGGCCATTAGGCATATTTACCGCTAATAGTCAAAGATCAATTAATTGCCAAAATTAGGCTATCCCATCATACCACCCCTCCATAAATTTATCAAGCTTAGTCTTGAAGCCAGATATGTCTTTTGCCCCCACCAGGGCTGGCTTTAGCAAGAGCGGGGCCCAATTCCTGGGGGTGGGGCTTGCGGCAAGCCCCGCCCCCAGGAATGGAGCCATGCTCCAGCCGGAGCTCCGGCTGGGGTCGCGGGGCTTGGGTCCGGCCCGGAGCCGGTTGGCGGCCAGAGCTGAGCCGGGGGGCTGGGCCGGACCCGAGCCGCACCGCGGGGGCCGTGCCGGTCCCGAGCTGAGCCGCGCCGTGCCGCGGGGGCCATGCCGGTCCCGAGTTGCGCCGCGGGGGGTGGGCCGGACCCGTGCCAAGTCGCGCCGCGGGGGCCGGGCCGGACCCGAGCCGGACCCGCACCGTGCCGCGGGGGCCGGGCCGGACCCGAGCCGAGCCGGACCCGCGCCATGCTGCGGGGGCCGTGCCGGACCCGTGCCGAGGGGGCCGGGCCGGACCCGAGCCGTGCTGCAGGGGCCGGGCCGGACCCATGCCGAGGGGGCCGGGCCGGAGCCGAGCCATGCCGCAGGGGCCGGGCCGGACCCGTGCCGAGGGGGCCGGGCCGGAGCCGAGCCATGCTGCAGGGTCCGGGCCGGAGCCGAGCCGCGGGGGCCGGGCCCGAGCCGAGCCGCAGCGTGGGGGCCAGGCCGGAGCCGAGCCACGGGGGCCGGGCCGGACCCGAGCCGAGCCGGACCCGAGCCGCGGGGGCCGGGCCGGACCTGAGCCATGCCGCAGGGGCCAGGCCGGACCCGAGCCGCGGGGGCCGGGTCCGAGCCGAGCCACGCCACGGGGGCCGGGCCGGACCCGAGCCACGGGGGCCGGGCCGGACCCGAGCCGGACCCGAGCCACGGGGGCCGTGCCGGACCCGAGCCGGACCTGCGCCGCGCCGTGGGGGCCGGGCCGGACCCGTGCCGAGGGGGCCAGGCCGGACCCGAGCCATGCCGCAGGGACCGGGCCAGAGCCGAGCCGCGGGGGCCAGGCCCGAGCCGAGCCGCGCCGCGGGGGCCGGGCCGGACCTGAGCCGTGGGGGCCGGGCCTGAGCCGAACCAAGCCGCGTCGCGGGGGCCGGGCTGGACCCGAGCCACGGGGGCCGGGCCCGAGCCGAGCCGGACCCATGCCGAGGGGGCTGGGCCAGACCCGAGCCGTGCCGCAGGGGCCGAGCCAGAGCCGAGCCGAGCCGAGCCGAGCCGCGGGGGCCGGAGCTGAGCCGGGCCGGCGCACTTGGCCGGAACCGGGGCCGGAGGGAGCTGCTCGGCCGGGGCTGGACTGGCCCGCGCCGCGCCTCCCCGGAGCCCTTCTCGCGCCCCCCCGCCCCCCCAGCTTACCTGGTGCTGCCTGCCTGCCCCTGCTTCTTTTCAGACTTCCCGCGAACCTCTGATTCGCGGGAAGTAGGGGAGGGGGAGGAGCAGGGGGCGGAGCGTTCAGGGGAGGGGAGGAGGGGGAAGTGAGCTGGGGGAGGGGTGGAGAGCTGCGGCGCGGGGCCCTCTTAGCGCGGGGCTCAATTCAGCCGAATCGGCTGAATCGGCCTAAAGCCGGCCCTGGCCCCCACTGCTCCCCTTGGAAGACTGTTCCAGAACTTCACTCCTCTGATGGTTAGAAACCTTCATCTAATTTCAAGTCTAAACTTCCTGATGGCCAGTTCTTTTGTCCACATTGGTACTGAGCTTAAATATTTCCTTTCCCTCCCTGGTATTTATCCCTCTGATATATTTATAGAGAGCAATCATATCTCCCCTCAGCCTTCTTTTGGTTAGGCTAAACAAGCCCAGCTCTTTGAGTCTCCTTTCATAAGACAGGTTTTCCATTCCTTGGGTCATCCTAGTAGCCCTTCTCTGTACCTGTTCCAGTTTGAATTCATCCTTCTTAAACATGGGAGACCAGAACTGCACACAGTATTCCAGATGAGATCTCACCAGTGTCTTGTATAACAGTACTAACACCTCCTTATCTCTACTGGAAATACCTCACCTGATGCATCTCAAGACCGCATTAGCTTTTTTCACGGGCATATCACATTGGCAGCTCATAGTCATCCTGTGATCAACCAATACTCCGAGGTCCTTCTCCTCCTCTGTAACTTCCAACTAATGAGTCCTCAGTTTATAACAAAAATTCTTGTTATTAATCCCTAAATGCATGACCTTGCACTTTACACTATTAAATTTCATCCTATTACTATTACTCCAGTTTACAAGGTCATCCAGATCTTCCTGTATGATATCCCGGTCCTTCGCTGTATTGGCAATACCTCCCAGCTTTGTGTCATCCGCAAACTTTATTAGCACATTCCCACTTTTTGTGCCAAGGTTAGTAATAAAAAGATTAAATAAGATTGGTCCCAAAACCGATCCCTGAGGAACTCCACTAGTAACCTCCCTCCAGCCTGACAGTTCACCTTTCAGTATGACCCGTTGTAGTCTCCCCTTTAACCAGTTCCTTATCCACCTTTCAATTTTCATATTAATCCCCATCTTTTCCATGGGCTGGGGGTGCTCTCCTTGGGCCCCACAGCTGCCCGTGCGGCTCTTACCATGGCAGGACTGCGGCTCCGAGGCTCCACCCCCCGGCAGGAGCCAGGTTGGGGAGAGCTGTCAGGCAGCTATGGGAAGCCTGGGTCCCTCCACCTGCCCTAGATGTGGGGCTGGGGGGCAGGGACATGGGCAAGGGGCTGCTTTCACCCACCCCCACCCCGAGTGGTGGGGGGGGGGGCTCCCTGGCCCCGCTCCGGCTTCCGGCTTGGTCGGGGCGGGGCCTCTGGGGGAAGAAGAGGGTGGGGCTGGAGCCTCAGTGGGGTCGGGGGCCAGTCCTTTTGGGAAGGCTCCTAAGCCCTTGGAGCCCATTATTAAATATTTGTTTCCCATGTAGATACTTATAGACTATAATTAAGTCACCCCTTAACCTTCCCTTTGTTAAGATAAAGAGAATGAGCTCCTTGAGTCTATCACTGTAATGCATGTCTTCTAATCCTTTAATCATTCTTGTGACTCTTCTCTGAATCCTCTCCAACTTATCAACATCCTTCTTGAGTTGTGGACAAAAGAAACGGACACAATATTCCATCAGTGGTAACACCAGTGCCAAACACAGAGATAAAATAACCTCTCTACTCCTACTTGAGAATCCCGTTTATGCATGTCAAGATTTCATTAGCTTTTTTGGCCACAGCATCACACTGGGAGCTGATTATGCACCACAATCCCAAAATCTTTTTCAGAGTCGCTGCTTTCCAGTATAGAGAATTATATAAGTAGGCCTGTTTGAATTAATTCAGTTTTTCTGTCTCCCTTTTGCACCTTTTCCAATCAACATTTATTGTTGTAAGTTATTGTGACACTTCATGAATTTTCACTCACTTTTCACAGTTCAGCTCACAATTAGGGTGAATTTGTAGGTCAGGTTATCACAACAATACCCTATTGTCATAACCAACATCACCAGTGGGAAATTATACTCAACTTTAGGAACACAGCTTTTTCTGCCCATTATTTCTCTTCTTTTCCTGACTTGACCTCTCTGATGATCTCCTCTGTTGCTCCCTCTTCACTTCCTTCCTGACAGCAATTCTTCTTTCTCCCCGGACCAGGAGTTTCACTCTGAATTAAACATTGGAACAATTCACCAAGGGATGAAGTGATTACACATCACTTGAAGTCTTTAAATGAAGATTGAATGTCTTTCTAAGAGAGATATTGCAGTCCAGCCTCAAGTTACTGGGCTTCGAATTACTGGCAGTATTCTATGGTCCATACGTCGCAAGAGGTCAGACTAGATGATCACAATAGTCTGATTCTGACCTTAACATCTATGAATTCCCATTCCCTTCCAAATCCTAGCCACTAAAATGATTAGTAAGGAAATAAATGCTGTCACTTAAAGTGTCATAATTAGGCTTTAGCAGCAACATTTTAATGATACTACTGAGAGGTTGGAGAGGGTTCACCCCTCTGAGTCATTGTTTCAGGCTGGCATTGTTTTAGGCATCCATTACTGCATCCGTTACACTTCAAGGATTTTGTCACAACCACTATGACTGGACATTTATTTTATTTCTAATGAAAGTTCAGGTTCTTTAGAATTTGATCATGGTAGGTGGGCCACAAATGTGTCCAGCAGGCCTGATCCAGCCTGCAGCCCAAGTATTTTTCACCTTTGCCTTACATTAAAAAAAATACTACAGCTTTCTGTACTAATGGTCCAAACTGTACAGTGACCAATAGACACCGAGAGCATTAAGGGGTAGCAGCAGCAGAACTTGTAACAGGCAGGAGAACCCTTGAAGTGCCCCCTATCTAGCAACCTGTGGGGATTGTAGTTTTTTTCCTAATTGGTGGCAGCTTCTCCCTCTGATGTTAGTTTTGTGCCCTGGCCTATATCCCCTGTAGGCCAGTGTTCTGTGATGAGATGTTGGCCTGTGGTGAGGGGGGTGGGCGGGTAGTGGACTATTGCTTGGAGTAGTCCTGTTGGGTTCTGGGAAGTGCTTGCGCCCGCCCACTGCTAAAGGACCCTCCCACAGCCTATGGGAGGATCCACTGGGCCTGGGACTCAAATAATGGGGGGGCAATGGAAAAAATAATGAGGACAGGTGTGGGGGTCAAAGGGTCAAAATTAGGGAAACTGAGGGAGTTACTTGGAGTAGTGCTACAGGGGAAATAGACTGAGGGAAGGCATGGTGGATAATACTGGTGTAAAGAAGGAAGAAGGAATGAGGTGAAGGAGCAGGGATAGGAGATATTCCAGATTCTAGCATTGCCGGGACTCTATCTAACCCAAATCCATGTTGGGTGGAACAAAGGTGGTGTGGGGATGAATATTACAGGAGCATGCAGCGTCTGCCTAAAGAGGGTGCCATCAAAATCCTCCACGCCATCAGGTGAAGGCTCACAGGCAGTTGAATCAGGGGCGGCATTTCAGATTTTGGTAGGGGGGGCACCTTTAACTGTGATTCCACGGGCTATGTAGGCACCTGAAAAATCTACTGTAGTTTTCTTTGCAGATAATAACTTTCAAATTAGCTGACAGGAGCACTGTATCTAATTTGTATGTAAAGAAAGAAAATTACATAAATATTAGTCCCACTTAGTTCTCACACTAACATGTTCTGACATCTTGTGTCAAGTCACTTAAGGGACACTAGTTAGGTTTAAAATTTTAATGTGTATTCTTTGTTACTAACTCTTGAATACATTAATTGAAATAATTGTAGAAAAAATCTAGATTACTTTCTGTCATTTAGGCTACTTACTTTTTGCAGTTCACCAAGCTTGGAATAGATCATTTAACTATTGGAAACATCCTACTAGGGCAAGGCCCCATGAGTTTATACTGCACCTGCTTGGGGCTCTTGGCGTGTTACCATACTACAAATAATAGACAAGAAACTGACTTTAAACAGGAATGAAACTGACACTTTCAAGTTTCTCTCACAGTATTGCCAACCGCATATGTTCAAAAATCATGAGTCAGGCTCACCAAAAATCAGAAGATTGGTTTAAATATCATGAGATTATGTAAAAATAATAGATTTGGTGTTCTTTTTATTTGCCTTCTGCTTTTTGAGCTTTTAGGGTGCACTGGGGTCACATATTGAAGCTTTCTCCGCAGCCACGAGGGCTAGAAACTTACTTTTTCTTTAAGAATGAAGGCTGATATCATCACATATCAATTGACTCCAGGAGCTGGGGCTTTAAAGAAAACAATAATTAGCATGAGACTCATGACAAAATCATGAGAGTTGGAAACACTGCTTTCACTTCTGTTTAAAGGCTAGTTACTTTCCAGAAGGCTCTTAAACACAACACTACAGTGATTGAGTTGCAGTTCTCACAGGAGACTATTTTAAACCAAACACAAAGAAAATTCCACATTTTAAAGTTGAGGAAAAACTTTGAGTCTTCTGAGGTATATCAGGGCCACTGCAGGCAGGAAAGGAAAATAAACAGGCACAGGAGCTCTGGGCAGCTCTACCTCTTGAAAAAAAAGTTGGAGGGTCCAATCTTCCAGTCCTTAATCAGGTAAAACTCCTTTTGCCGTCAGTGCCTCCACTCAGAGATATTAACACGTGCTCAATAACTATACACTTCATACTTAAATATCAGAGTCATCTTATCCAGGGCTACACATTTTATACACATTGGCTCAGTGGCTATATTTTCTGGCATATTCTGAACAGTGCTGAGCACACAGATGGTGCCTAGTGAATAACACAAATTATGACAATAATTATCTACTTTATGGACTCTGTGGATGAGATTTCTGTTCTTTTCTCTGGAATTGGCCCGAATAAAGCTGAAACCCCTAAGAATGTGAGGCATAAACATATCTGATACTCATGTGACACTTTCTCATTCGTTCCTTTTCTCAAACTCAGAACAAAAAATGACAAAACAAACTGGTTTTCAGTTAAAATGTAAAATTTAATAGAAGCCATTGCTCTACAACCCAGCATGGGGCAGAACCTGCCACCTCTTGGGATTTAAGTGATCTCCTCTCATCTGACTCTCATTCTCACTCTTTCTTCATCCTTCCTGACCTCTGTGCTGCTTTTCATGCTATCAACCATGACATTCTTCCCAATCGCCTGGGACCAACTGCTGGAGTCTCAGAGAACTGGCCTTCTTGGTTTTGCTCCCATCTATCAGAGTCCTCTTTTTTTGCAGTGTGCAGCAGATAGGCTGGTCCAGTGGATAGGGAGCTAGCCCTGAGAGACCTGTATCCCTCCACCCCCTGCTCCCCGGGACTTCCTGTATGACCTTGGCCAGTCCCTTAGGGACAGAGTTTCAAAGCATTTTAGGCACCCAAAGATGCAGCTAGGCATCTAGTGGGGTTTACAAAGAACCTAACCTTCTAGGTGCTTTGAAAATCCCAGTAGGTGCCTAAATACCTTTGAAAATCTGGCCTTTAGTCTGTGTGTTCCTCAGTGCCCCATCTGTATAATGGGGATAACAGCACTGCTCTAGGTCACAGAGGGGCTGTGAGGAGAAATAGGTTAGACATTGTGAGGCACTCAGATACTATGGTGATGGGGCCACATAAGTACCACAGACAGAGTGGGAACTTCTCTATGCCACTGCTAGCCCTTCCCTGGGTTTTGGACCCTTCTTTTCACCCATCCCCCTCACATTTCCCTCTTTTCTGAATGTAAACTTGGCTCAGAGGCCTTGGCTGTATTTCTTCTGAGTCCTGTGCATTCTCTCTTCAACACACACACACCTGCCCCGCAAAGGAATTCCTGTTTTACAGGCTTATCTAAGGACTTTCATTTCATAAGAGCCTTAATTTAATTACCAGCCCTGTCTTATCTGAATCATGCTACCTCTGTTTGTAAACAAAATACTGACTCCCTGCCCTAGGGGCACAAACTGGGAGCAGCACCTCTCCTCTGCAGATGTCATATTCCACACTCAGGCTGCTCTGTAGTTAAGAGCTTTGCCTGGGGCTAGGATGTAGAGCTCCTGTACAAAACCTTTGGGGGGCGGGAGACCCCCCCCTCCCCCTTGTCTTCCCTAAATGGCGCCCCTGAGTTGAATGCTGCCCTGAAGAACTGGTGGGGCATCTTTTGTCTTAATCTCTCTGAGCTTTCATTCCCCATCTGTAAATTGGGGCTAATAATACCACCTCACCTCACAGGGGTGTTGAGAAAATAAATATTTATGAAGTATTCAGTTACTATAGTGATAAGCAACACAAATAAACCCATGAGGAAATTAATAATTCTGTATTCAGAGCAGGGTTTGTTTTGAATAGTGTGCAGTAAATAAGTTCTGAGGTCATGCATTGAACAGTGAGGAGAAAACACAATAATGAATAGCTGTTCAGTAAGCACCATTCATCCTGTGCACTGAATGAGGCAGGGGTCCTGTGGAAAAAATGGGATGTGATTATGTAACTAAAGAATGTCTTCTTTCCCAGGTAGTTATACCCTCCCACTCTGGTCTTCCCATTCAAATCCCAGTCTTCCCTACTCATTGGGGTCCCCTTCCAGTCTTCTGCACAGCCCGTCTCAGTCTTCCACATTGGGCTCCTCTTTGGATCCTCAGTCTTCCGCCCCTTCTTACCACCATACTCAGTCTCTACCCCCACCCCAAGGATCCTTGTCTGTTTCCGTTCCCCCAACAACTCCCACATTCAATCTCCAGGCCCCTCTACCCCCAACTCATCCCAATCTACTCTCTCACTGCCACTGCTGTCCCCCCCGGCCCATTCCCCCCGGGGTCTGGTTTTTCTCTGCCTGAGTCAGGTTGTCTTCTTCTCCACACAGCCTGGGCACCAGCAGGGGTAACCTTGAAAACACAGGGAAGACAAGTATCAGGGGGTAGCCGTGTTAGTCTGTATCTACAAAAACAACAAGGAGTCTGGTGGCACCTTAAAGACTAACAGATCTATTTGGGCATAAGCTTTCGTGGGTAAAAACCTCACTTCTTCGGATGCATAGAGTGAAAGTTACAGATGCAGGCATTATATACTGACACATGGAGAGAAGGGAGTTACTTCACAAGTGGAGAACCAGTGTTGACAGGGCCAATTCAATCAGGGTGGATGTAGTCCACTCCCAATAATAGATGAGGAGGTGTCAATTCCAGGAGAGGAAAAGCTGCTTCTGTAATGAGCCAGCCACTCCCAGTCCCTATTCAAGCCCAGATTAATGGTGTTAAATTTGCAAATGAATTTTAGTTCTGCTGTTTCTCTTTGAAGTCTGTTTCTGAAGTTTTTTTGTTCAATGATAGTGACTTTTAAATCTGTAATAGAATGACCAGGGAGATTGAAGTGTTCACTTACTGGCTTATGTATGTTACCCTTCCTGATGTCCGATTTGTGTCCATTTATTCTTTTGCGGAGGGACTGTCCGATTTGGCCAATGTACATGGCAGAGGGGCATTGCTGGCACATGATGGCATATATAACATTAGTGGATGTGCAGGTGAATGAGCCCTTGATGGTGCGGCTGATGTGGTTGGGTCCTCTGATGGTGTCGCCAGAGTAGATATGGGGACAGAGTAGGCAACGAGGTTTGCTATAGGGATTGGTTCCTGGGTTGGTGTTTCTGTGGTGTGGTGTGTAGTTGCTGGTGAGTATTTGCTTCAGGTTGGGGGGTTGTCTGTAAGCGAGGACTGGCCTGCCTCCCAAGGTCTGTGAGAGTGAGGGATCATTTTCCAGGATAGGTTGTAGATCGTGGATAATGCGCTGGAGAGGTTTTAGCTGGGAGCTGTATGTGATGGCCAGTCGTGTTCTGTTATTGTCCTTGTTGGGCCTGTCCTGTAGTAGGTGATTGCTGGGTACCCGTCTTGGTCTGTCAATCTGTTTCCTCACTTCCCCAGGTGGGTATTGTAGTTTTACGAATGCTTGATAAAGATCTTGTAGGTGTTTGTCTCTGTCTGAGGGGTTGGAGCAAATTCGGTTGTATCTTAGGGCTTGGCTGTAGACAATGGATCGTGTGATGTGTCTTGGATGGAAGCTGGAGGCATGTAGGTACGTATAGCGGTCAGTAGGTTTCCGGTATAGGGTGGTGTTTATGTGACCATCACTTATTTGCACTGTAGTGTCCAGGAAGTGGATCTCTTGTGTGGACTGGTCCAGGCTGAGGTTGATGGTGGAGTGGAAATTGTTGAAGTCCAGGTGGAATTCTTCAAGGGCCTCCTTTCCGTGGGTCCATATGATGAAGATGTCATCAATGTAGCGCAAGTAGAGGAGGGGCACTAGGGGACGAGAGCTGAGGAAGCGTTGTTCTAAGTCAGCCATAAAAATGTTGGCATACGGTGGGGCCATGCGGGTACCCATAGCAGTGCCACTGACTTGAAGGTATAAGTTGTCCCCAAATCTGAAGTGGTTGTGGGTGAGGACAAAGTCACAAAGCTCAGCCACCAGGCGTGCTGTGGCCTCATCAGGGATACTGTTCCTGACAGCTTGTAGTCCATCCTCATGTGGAATATTGGTGTAAAGTGCTTCTACATCCATGGTGGCCAGGATGGTGTTTTCAGGAAGAACACCAATGCATTGTAGTTTCCTCAGGAAGTCGGTGGTGTCTCGAAGATAGCTGGGAGTGCTGGTAGTGTAGGGTCTGAGGAGAGAGTCCAAGTAGCCAGATAATCCTGCTGTAAGAGTGCCAATGCTTGAGATGATGGGGCGTCCAGGGTTTCCGGGTTTATGGATCTTGGGTAGCAGATAGAATACCCCTGGTCGGGGTTCTGGGGGTGTGTCCATGTAGATTTGTTCCCGTACTGTAGCAGGGAATTTCTTGAGCAGATGGTGTAGTTTCTTTTGGTATTCCTCAGTGGGATCAGAGGATAGTGGCCTGTAGAATGTGGTCTTGGAGAGTTGCCTGGCAGTCTCCTGTTCATAATCCGACCTGTTCATTATGACTACAGCACCTCCTTTGTCAGCCCCTTTGATGATAATGTCAGAGTTGTTTCTGAGGCTGTGGATGGCATTGTGTTCTGTACGGCTGAGGTTATGGGACAAGTGATGTTGTTTGTCCACAATTTCAGCCTGTGCACGTCTGCGGAAGCACTCTATGTAGAGGTCCAGTCTGTCATTTTGACCGTCAGGAGGAGTCCACGCAGAGTTCTTCTTCTTGTAGTGTTGGTAGGAGGGTTCCTGTGGGTCAGTGCACTGTTCAGTGGTGCGTTGAAAATATTCCTTGAGTCGGAGATGACGAAAGTAGGCTTCCAGATCACCGCAGAACTGTATCGTTTTCGTGGGGATGGTGGGACAGAAAGAGAGTCCCCGAGATAGGACAGACTCTTCTGCTGGGCTAAGTGTGTGGTTGGAAAGATTGACAATGTTGTTAGATGAGCTGAGGGTACCACTGTTGTAGCCCCCTGTGGCAGGTAGGAGTTTAGATAGCTTACTGTCCTTTTTCCTCTGTAGAGACGGGTACCCAGCAATCACCTACTACAGGACAGGACCAACAAGGACAATAACAGAACACCACTGGCCATCACATACAGCCCCCAGCTAAAACCTCTCCAGCGCATTATCCATGATCTACAACCTATCCTGGAAAATGATCCCTCACTCTCACAGACCTTGGGAGGCAGGCCAGTCCTCGCTTACAGACAACCCCCCAACCTGAAGCAAATACTCACCAGCAACTACACACCACACCACAGAAACACCAACCCAGGAACCAATCCCTATAGCAAACCTCGTTGCCTACTCTGTCCCCATATCTACTCTGGCGACACCATCAGAGGACCCAACCACATCAGCCGCACCATCAAGGGCTCATTCACCTGCACATCCACTAATGTTATATATGCCATCATGTGCCAGCAATGCCCCTCTGCCATGTACATTGGCCAAATCGGACAGTCCCTCCGCAAAAGAATAAATGGACACAAATCGGACATCAGGAAGGGTAACATACATAAGCCAGTAAGTGAACACTTCAATCTCCCTGGTCATTCTATTACAGATTTAAAAGTCACTATCATTGAACAAAAAAACTTCAGAAACAGACTTCAAAGAGAAACAGCAGAACTAAAATTCATTTGCAAATTTAACACCATTAATCTGAGCGTGAATAGGGACTGGGAGTGGCTGGCTCATTACAGAAGCAGCTTTTCCTCTCCTGGAATTGACACCTCCTCATCTATTATTGGGAGTGGACTACATCCACCCTGATTGAATTGGCCCTGTCAAAACTGGTTCTCCACTTGCGAAGTAACTCCCTGCTCTCCATGTGTCAGTATATAATGCCTGCATCTGTAACTTTCACTCTATGCACAGGGAAGACAGACTCCCTGCTGTCAGTTCCAGAGCCATAGTAGCCCCAAGCACCAGAAGCAATTGCAGTGTAAGTCCTGCTCAGCCCCTGAGGTCCTGGGACTGAGCATTCTCCATGCTGATGGAATCCTCAGAGAATTTAGCTGCCAAACTCTGACAAGTGTCTACTGAGCAGATGTGAACTAAAAGTTTTCAGAGGCTTAGATACTCATTAATGTGGGCTGTTTTTTATGAGAACGGCAAAAAGCATATCAATGACACAATGGTCACCCCCTGCCAGATTTCAAACCCCTGCTCCAAAGCATGAGGATGCTAAACTTTCTCAGTAAAACAGTTGTAAGAAGTTTTTTAACATGGGCAAAAAAACATATTTTCCCCTAATCTGTTTTTCAGAAATGGCTGGACCCTTTTTGCTGAAATTTTCCAAAAAAAAAAAAAAAAAAAAAATTGAGCCCGAGGCAGACATTTAGCATGGAAAAATTCAGCGCAAATGGTTTAAGTCTGGCCAAGACCCTCAAATCATGGTCTGATAATGGACCAACCTTAAGTGCAGGCAGTGCTACCAGTGCCACCGGTAATATCGTCACATCTTTATTCTGGAATTACTGTTTCTCTGATGTTGATCTCAAATTTACCTCCATAGCTAGAGAGAAACTGTTTGGGTTTGTGATATAAGCCTACAAAGGTTGATGTCTGCCTCCACCCATACTGGCTAAGGGTAAGGTTTTGTTAGAGTTATTTTTAGTAAAAGTCATGGACAGGTCACGGGCAACCAACAAAAATTCACGAAAGCCCGTGGCCTGTCCCTGACTACTACTAAAAATAACCGGGGGGAGGAGGGGCGCTGACTGCTGCGGTGGCTGACAGCTCCAGCCCCTGCCACCGCCACAGGGGCTGAAGTTAAAGAAGTCACAGAGGTTTATTAAAGTCAAGGCATCCGTGACCTTCGTGACTAAATCATATCCTTAACTATCGGATATATACTTCCTGATTTGCAGTTTACTATCCATGAACTTGACCAAGTGTAGGAATACCACAAGATAACCAGTCCAAATCCACATGCCTTGTTACTGACAACTTCCAGCATTTTCTTCATGTGAGGTTCTTACTGATTCACCATCAGATTGAGTTATAATGGGTCTGTTTCTCCTTTCACACCAATGGAAATCAGGAGTAACTGCTTTGAAGTTAATGGCATTGCATAAGGGTAAAAAGGAGTGATATTAGAAATAGACCCCAAATGTTTAAGTTGTGTATGTCAATCTTTAACTTTGATTTTTTTTTACCTTCCTTTCTTTATTTTCAGGTTACTAACATGATTGGTTGAGACCTATTCAAAAAGTTTCTCACTTTGGAACATTACCATTCAATTTTAATTTTCCCTTTCAGATATGACATATTAAAGTTATTCATTAATGTTATAACATCACTCAATGTAATATTTTCTGCAAATCCAACTTGTATTTAATTTGTTTTATGCTAATAGTTTAATATCTTTTTTCATTTCTACTTTACTTTAGTTTTTCAAATGACTTCAGATGCTCAACCTTTCCTATATGATATTGGAAAAAGAACTGATTATGTGGGCCTTGGACATGAAGAGCAAGTGGAGCACATCAAGGCATATGTTTGCAAACCATCTTCTGTTACGGACAAAGCTGTGATAGTGATTCATGACATATATGGATGGCAATTCCCAGACATTAGATACATAGCTGATCTAGTGGCAGCTGCGGGATACGTGTAAGCATTATTGTTTTACTGATTTCTTCCCAAAGAGATGCACTCAGGTTCACCAGATTCAAATTTCCAAATTGTGTTTTCCATACACAAGGAGAAATCATGTCATTTCAGTCTGAATTGCTTATCTAAGAATAAAGGACACATAAAAGTGGTACCTCCCTGACAGATCCCAGGGTAGAATAGGTTTTCTCAGTTCAGGCTGCGACAATTCTCGGAACATAATGGCGGCATAAGCAGAGTTTTGAGAAATGTCAAGTTGCAGTGCACTAACAAAAGGTTGCTGTATTTGAATGTCTAGCAGTGTGGGTGATTTAAAAAACTGAAACTGTTTTAAACTGAAATTTAATTAGAAATACAAACAAGAAATGAATATTCATGTTAGGTTGTGCAACTGCTCTTTAAAACAAAACGTCTTTGAGCCTAGACAACATGACAATATTTCTTTTAGCTTTCATTAGCAAAGATGTAACATGAGAGAGAGAGTGTGTGCATAGCGATGAAGATTTCTTTTAAATGCACTGGCCTTTGGATTTGATTTTTAAAGATAAGGTGATATAGCATCAGTTTATTTTTCTACAGAAACACTATATTTTTTTTAGAGAGACAAGGTGGGTGAGGTAATACTTGTTACTGGACCAACTTCTGTTGATGAAAGAGACAAGCTTTCAAGCTTCCACAGAGCTCTTCTTCAGGTCTGGGAAAGGTACTCAGTCTTACTAAATCTTGCTAAGTAATTTTCTGACTACTGGGATAGCATGATGATTAGGAGCTGATACTGACACTAACCATGTGGGTGACCATTATGGGGCAAAATAGGGATGAATGAATATTTAGGTGTCCATAGATTTTCCCTGTTGCTGTTGCCTGGACCTAAAAGTTGACTCAATTTTATTTTTCATACAGAGCCATCTGCCCAGACTTTTTTCTGGGAAAAAAACCTTGGACATCCGCTGATCACTGGGCTGAGTTTCGTGACTGGTTGAAAGATCACGATCCCACAAAAGTGGATAGGTAAGATGTATATTTATGCTGGAAATTTCAAAGCTTCATGGGCACCTAAACATAAAGATATGGACTTAATTTAGCAATTAAAGAGAATGTATGTGCCTTTAGGTAGCTGCATGGGCTTGCTCTGATGTAGCTAGATCAAAGCTAGCTTGAGTAATAACAGCAGTGAAGCTGCTGCAATAAGGGTGGCTGCAACGGCTGGCCCTGCCTGCCCAGGACTCTGGGTACATATTCAAATAGCCCCCATCCATGTTGGCTTCACTGCTATTGTTATTCAAGCTTGCTTTGATCTACCTATCTATGGTGTTGCAATCACTCCTCCGGATTACAGAGTAGACAAAGCCTGTGTGGGAGGGAGCATAACAGGAGTTAAAGGTTGAAAAGTTAGGACATCTCTGGGCATACTGGGGGTACGTCTACGCTACCCACCGATCGGGGATCGATTTATCGCGTGTAGTGTAGACATGACAAATTGATCCCCGATCGCTCTCCCGTCGACTGCTGAACTCCAGCTCGGCGAGAGGCGGAAGCAAAGTCGACGGGGGAGCGGCAGCCGTCGATCCCGCGCCGAGAGGATGCGAAGTAAGTGATTCTAAGTTGATCTAAGATACTTCGACTTTAGCTACGCTATTCTCGTAGCTGAAGTTGCGTATCTTAGATCGATCCCCCCCCAGTGTAGACCAGGCCTAAGAGAGGAGAGCTGCTGTACCATGTTCTTCCTTGGGGCCAGGTCAGTGCTTCAAGGATGCCTGGGGGGAACTGCAAAAGATGCCTACTGAAGGGGAAAGAGGGTTACTTCAAAACTGTGTGATCACAAAGGGCTTTTTATTTTTCAAAAGTGTAAGGATGTGGAGGAAGGATTACAGAAAGGGAGGGAAAACTAGGAGTGAGGGGAATTGCATGGATTTCATTTATATGTAAAAGTGCCATGAAAGGTGCTTATTTTTTAACTTACCAGTTATCTGACCAATGCCCTGGTGGTCTCCTGCTGGCTGGGCACCCAGACATGTGCGAGTGTCTCTTGGAAAGTAGGATGTGAGTCTGGGCTCTCCCACTTTGTGGAGATGGTGGCATAATTACTATAGCCACCCAGGACCAGGGCACACCAAATCTCTAAGGTACTAGTAGGACGCCGGGTGTACCGTGACTGGGGCAAACACTGAAGGGGCTTCAGCTGCTACACCCTGGAGATGTTAGACCTGGTGGGTCCCAATAATCACTCCGATGTTTGGCTAAAGTGAAGGGATATTTTACGAGGGCTGGCAAGAAAGGGAAGGATTGCAGATACCCTAGGTACAGTGGCTTAAACAATTACAGCTGAAAGTGAAACAAAAGCAGTTCCTGTCTGGGCCTCTGGGGGCAGTCCAGTCTTCAGGCCTATTGCCAGGGATGCCCTCTCCAATCCAGTCTCCCTCAGAGCAAATAGGGACTTGCAGATTTCCAGGCTAGGATCTGTTAGGGGTGTGTCTCACTGGGACCCCTCTGCACTGGCTCCCTGCCCAGTCTCTGCTGCTCCTCCACAAGTCTTGCACAGACCTGCTCCCAGTGGCAATGTATGGCAGTTGTACCCTGTGCCTCAGTGTCATAAACATACAGCTAAGGGTAGCATAAAATCCCTCTTTACCCTGTAAAGGGTTAATTCCTCTTTTACCTGTAAAGGGTTAAGAAGCTCAGATAACCTTGGTGACACCTGACCAAAAGGACCAATAAGGGGAGAAGATACTTTCAAATCTGTGGGGGAAGGTTTTGGCTGTGTCTCTCGGAGCCAGCCAAGAAACCAGGCAGGGAAATTACATCTTCTTAAGTATATCTGAACTAAGCATCTAGTCTTGCAGAAATAGTAAGTAATAGCAGAAAAGAAATGCATTAGATTACCTTTTGTTTTAGCTTGTGAATTTTCCCTGTGCTAAGAGGGTGGTTTATCCCTGTTTTTGTAACTTTAAGGTTTTGCCTAGAGTGGAAATCCTCTGTGTTCTTGAGTCTTTTGTCATTCTGTAAAGTACTTACCATCCTGATTTTACAGAGGTGATTCTTTTACCTTTTCTTTAATTAAAATTCTTCTTTTAAGAACCTGATTGATTTTTCATTGTTCTTAAGATCCAAGGGTTTGGGTCTGTGTTCACCTGTACCAATTGGTGAGGATATTATTCCCAAGCCTCCCCAGGAAAGGGGGTGTAGGGATTTGGGGGGATATTTGGGGAAGGTAGGGCTCCAAGTGGCCCTCCCTAAATGTTTGTTTAAATCACTTGGTGGTGGCAGCGATACTAAGGCTAGAAAGGAATTTGTGCCTTGGGGAAGTTTTTAACCTAAGCTGGTAAAAATAAGCTTAGGGGGTCTTTCATGCGGGTCCCCACATCTGTACCCCAGAGTTCAGAGTGGGGAAGGAACCCTGACACTCAGCTTTTGCTGCAGCCTGCTCCGCACACAGTTCCTGGGGCTTGCCCCCTGCATCCAGAGTCCCTGCTGCTCTTGGCACCATGTCACCACTGCTTCCTCAAAAGTGCCAAGTCTCTTCCTGGGTCAGGGTCTTTCCATACAATTTCTGCCCCTTCCTCCAGCCAGACCTGGGGAAGAGCATGTGCCATGGGAGGGGAGTTGGTGGGAATGGTAGTTCCTGCTTATCAAATTCAGGATAGTGGGATGGGGGAAAAGGTTGTAGTTCTGTAGCGGGCATGTCTCAGGAGGAGGAGATGCTGAGCCTTGCCTGGCTGTGCTTCCAGATGGTTTATGTGCTACAGAGTTGGGGCCAAATGGAGAGATACAATTCTGTGTTGGGATGAATGCTGTGGGGCTGGAGTTGGAGTTGCCTGGTGGTGCACTGGAGTAATTTCCTCCTTATGCTCAGATCCACTGTAGTAAGTAGTGAAGTAAAGGACTATCAGTTTGGTGTCAAGGCTCATGTATCACTCCTCTATTGGCTCCTGTCTCTTCCTTTGCAATGGCCATGTCCTCTTCAAGGGTAGCTGGAGTTGCTTCTGGAGAGGTCCTGGGTCACAGCAGGGAGCTCTTGTAAGAGGGTTGCTCTGGTCTACATATTTTACACAAGGAAAATGGTGGGGGGAGGCAAATCTTTATTACTGACCGACATACAGACCTCAGCCACCTGCTTGAATGACACTGTTGGCAGGGCAAAGTGTCTGCTGTGCTCTGTTAACCTTGTAAGGGCTGTGGTTTGTGCTTCACCGTGGGATGGACTGTTGTGTTCACACCTGGGAATGCTCTGACTTTCACATGTGGAGCTGCAAATCTTGCCACTTGGTGAGGGGCATTTTTGATAAACACCCCACTCTTGGCTGCAGTGAGTCTCAAGAGTAGCAGTAGGAAAAGATAATGAGAACGTGATCTTGTGAGCAATATAAACATGCTATACCCTGCCCAACATACTGACCTGAAAACAGCTAGTTCATTTGGGTGGTGGATAATCCCCACCTGCTGGATGGATTGTAGCGCCATTGTCTCTGCCTGAGAGAGAGTTTGACCTCCCCTTCTCCCCAACCACAGTTCCTTTCTCTGGCTTTGGCACACACACATGCTGTCGTCTTAACCTCTGTGCAGAGTACCAGCCACTTCCCAATGTCCTCCAGACTACTCTTGTGGTGTCCCACAGCTTTCACCCCGCCTATCACCTGTATCCATAGGTACTGAGGCCTGCTTTGATCTTTCTCCAAACTCCAGGTGGAAAGGAGGCAAAGTTTTCCATGAATCAGTTCTTCAAGTAGAATGCTCCCATTCTCTGTCAGCTGTTGTCTGCCCATCTCACATGACACTTTCCTTTTCCAGTAGCTGATAATAGGATTTATTCTCTTGCACAGCTCCTAAGCAAAATTTGCAGGATTACCTTAGAACATATTAAAGAGCATGTTTCTTGTGGCAGGGGAATATCGATGCCTGCAGAGGAAATGATCAGCTGAATGCTGATTCAGTGTGTCAATGGGAGGTCTGTCTAACATACATCCCATGTATTTGATGCTTCCTTGACATATCTTCCAATACATTCACTTTACACAGTGTGTACATATACTAGTGAATTAGTATCTTGTCATTGCATGCCAGTGCTTGATTTCTGAGGGGAGCTTTCAGGTCCTTTCTGCAGCTCTTCTCTAAGTACTTTGAGGAAGACATCTATCTACTTCTGATTAAATGTATCACTTTTAAACAGCAAATGAAATGTAGGTACAGTTATCTGTAGTCCATACTGACATTTGCAACAAACCAGCTCCTGAATTCAGGGAGGCACTGTTAGTTCTTCAGTGTCCATCAGGAGAGCCTGAAACTTCAAGAAATAGACAATAAAGCCAGAGTGACACCCATCCAGGGCCGGTGCAATCACTAGGTGAACTAGGCAGTCGCCTAGGGCGCCAAGTGGTTGGGGGCACCAAAAAGCGGAGGCACCGGAGAGCCAGAGCGTCGGCTTGTGGGGGCGGCGAGCCCCAGCCATGGAGGAGCCAGCTCGGCACAGCGGGGTAGCAGCCCTGCAAAGGCTGCGACGCCGCTAGCAGGGAGCAGCCGTGCCCCCCGCCCCTCTTGCCCATGCGCCCCCCGGCTCTCCCCTCGCCTAGGGTTACCATATTTCAACAATCAAAAAAGAGGACAGGGGGAGAGTCGCGCCCTAACCCCGCCCCCATCCACTCCCTCCTACTTCCCACCCCCTGACTGCCCCCCTCAGAATCCCCAACCCCCCCCACTCCTTGTCCCCTGACTGCCCCCTCCTGGGACCCCTGCCCCTAACTGCCCCCCAGGACCCCACCTCCTACCTAAGCCTCCCTGTTCCTTGTCCCCTGACTGCCCCCTCCTGAGACCCCCCCACCCTAACTGCCCCCCCATGGCTGGGGCTCGCCGCCACCACAAGCGGGACGCTCTGGCTCTCCGGTGCCTCCAGAAGGCGGCTCCTCCCTGCCGAGCTGCTGCAGCAGCCCAAGCCCGGCAAAGCCAGTGAGTGGACTCGGGGCGGGGGCCACCGGGGTGGGGTGGTGAGGGGAGGGCTTGCGGGGGGGCTGTGCACCCTCCAGGGGAGTTCAGAGGGCAGGGAGGGGGGAACCTGGTCCGGGGAGCAGCCCCTGGACACAGCTGGCCCCTGGGGTCTATAAAGTCTCGTTGGGATTTGCCCCTCAATGAACCGATGTGCAAGGGGCGCAAGATAGAAGTTTCGCCTAGGGTGCAAAATATCCTTGCACCGGCCCTGATCCATCTACTCTGATGACAGTGACTGATGGGCCACTAAGCACTTCCATAACCTCTTAGGAGTAGCTCAGTGCAGCCGGCCTATCCCCTACTCCTGCCAGCACAGCTTCCGACTACACAGATTCCAGAATCTATGTGTATAACAATATTACTGAATTTTCAGAACAGATAGTTGCTGAACATTTACCTTTTAGAATTCTTTCCCAAAACAATGTGCAGATATATAAACTTACCTATCAGTTTGGGCACCGAGTTTTGAAAATCTGGCTTAGTATATGCAAATACATTTAAAACTTAAAAAATGAGAAATCAGACTCTTCTGAAAAATAATAAAATGAAAATATTTTCAAACTTGTTGAGACTTCTGCAATTAAAAAAAAAGAATTGACCATGGTATACATTAAAAACACTTTTCAAATTTGTTACATTAGCCTTCATATGCAGTACATGTGCCTTTTTGTATAGTAGTTATTGTCAGTTTAATTTTGGAAAAATGTTTAGTTGGATAATTGTTTAACATTCTGTCAAGTGGTCTTGGCTGGAATTATTTTATGCTACATCACAAAGCATGAGGTGGGTCATAATATAGTCATGTAATTTGTTTACCTAAATAACTGTTTCATTTTTACAGAATCAAGCTAAGCCCTTCTGCTCCCACAAGCCATCATGTAAAATTCTGTTTGCGCACATTTGCACTTGCTTGCATGTTTTGTTCTTATTAGTTCCCTTCTGGGTGAAGTAATTCTTAGTCAGTTCTCCTAGAAATGGCACGATAGCTCCCAATTCAGATAATTATTTCAGCCCATGATTAATTTACTCTACTTAAATTCTACTGAAGCAAATGTTTAACTTTAAGCACATGCTTAATTGCTGTCCAATATAGGGATACTCTTCTGAATTAGGGCCATACTTGCAAACCCATATTTAAGAATAGCAGTACCTAATCTGGGGTTGGAATAATTTTAAATGACAGAAGGAGAAGATGGGGACAATTTTATGTACTTTTGTGTTTTCTTTTTAGATTTTTCAGGTAGTGATTCTACTATAGATTTCTTAGTTCACTTTTGTTTATATGTCTTAGGGAAGCTGATGTTGTCTTGAAGTATCTAAAGGAGCAATGCAGTGCAAAGAAGATCGGTGTCGTTGGGTTTTCCTGGGGTGGAATGGCTGTACATCACTTGATGCTGAAAAATCCTGAATTAAAGACTGGGGTGTCCCTCTATGGTAGTGAAGATTGCATGTAAACTTGAGCAGGCTCACTTGATTATATGGAGTACATATTTTAGATGTTGCTCTATATAGATTTCTATAACTATTCCATTTACAGGTGAGCTGCAGATTTAAATATAACTATTTATTTCAGCAATATTTGCTATATGTTCCCACTAACTAAAGGGACAGTCAGTATTTTAGATGTTCACAGAACAGAAAATGTCATTTTTCATTTTTCACCGAATGTCCTCACCAGCTCCATAACTGCTTGGAAAATTGCGATCTTTTCCCCCCAAAAATCTTTTGTTTTTCATCAGAATAAAATATGTGCTAATCTGTGAAATATACTAAGGCCCTGTCTACACTAACACTGTAAATTGATGTAAATTACACTAATTAAGTATCAGGGGATAGCCGTGTTAGTCTGTATCTACAAAAACAACAAGGAGTCTGGTGGCACCTTAAAGACTAACAGATTTATTTGGGCATAAGCTTTCGTGGGTAAAAACCTCACTTCTTCGGATGCATAGACTCTATGCATCCGAAGAAGTGAGGTTTTTACCCACGAAAGCTTATGCCCAAATAAATCTGTTAGTCTTTAAGGTGCCACCAGACTCCTTGTTGTTTTTACACTAATTAAGTTATGTAAGTTATATAACTTAAGTCAATGTAACTTATATTGACTGAAAACGGTGTCTACACTACGCTATGTCGATGGGAGAGTGCTCTCTCGTCGACTTATCACATCTTCACCAGATCCACTAAATCGATACCGCTGCATCAATCACAGTGGTGCTGATTTAGCCCGTAGTGAAGACTAGCCCTAAGAAACAAGTATTTCCTGATTTCCACTTGACTGGCTCTACGCTCCAGCAGGGTACTCTGCTCTCTGTGTTGCCATGGCATAATGCATACTGGGATATCCCAGAGCACAAGCAAATAACTTGGGGTATAAGTGGTCTGAAAGAAGAAGAGGTAAGCTGTCCGTTGTTCACGTTCATATGTTCATGTGCTGAATGCCCAGCTGAGCCTAGTTAGTAGGGACATTTCAGGAAGTTAGACTGGACACTTGGCACAGACAATGGCAGAGAGGACTTCTGCTGCCTGTTCTGAGGGGTACATATGCCAACTGTTAAGGAGTTTCACGATGTGGGAGCCATGTTAGTTCCCTGGTACAGCAGCAACCAAGAGTGCTTTCTTTCATCTTGTTGGCAAGGAAGGTACAGCGTTTCCTTTCGGATATGGACCTAGCCACATTTATCCATGCCGTAGCCACTTCCAGTTTAGATTGCTGTAAAGTGCTGAATGTCAGTATTGAGGACCACTCAAATTTCATTGACTGCAGAATGCAACTTCTCTTATCTGCTTTGTGGTGCTTCTTACATATTGGCGCTCCATAGACTGAACTACCCCCAATTGGAAGCCATTGCCAAGAGTTGCTGATTTTTAAAGCCCTATCCATCTTGGATCCTGTCTATCTTACATATCATCTTTCTCCTTATGCTCCATCCCAATTTTTGGGATGAGTAGGGGGCTGTTTACTCTAAAGTTTGCTGCCCTCACTGGTCCCAATAACCCACCTTTGTTGACATTCAGGATATCTTGCCAGGCCCATGTACTTGAATATGCAATCTTTCACTTGCTGGGTTGGCTTGAGGAAAGCTGAGCCTCTTGAGGTTCTCCAAGTGTTTTTTTATGCTATATTTTACCCTGTGTGATTTTAAAGCTGATCTATGTGTGCATATAGCATTTGTGACAGAACATTTTTATAATGAAAAATAAATATTGCTGAAGCAAATAGAAATTTTGTATTTAAATTCACAGCTCACCTTGAAAGATGTGTCACATGATTTAAATACTCTCTCAAAATGTGTTATAGGAATAATCAGGGACTCTGATGACAGATATAATTTGCTGAACCCGACGTTTTTTATTTTTGGGGAAAAAGATCACACCATTTCGTATGACCAAGTAAGTGCCTCAAAACAGATTTCTCTTTTCCTGACACGCTTTTATCTTATAAGGCAGAATTCTGGCTACTGGGTATCTGTGTAGGCCTGCCAGGAAACCCATGGGGAGGTAGGAGAGCAGAGCAGTAGGATTTTTCTGCCTATATTTTAACTTCTCCTAGAGCTTACAGAGAAGCCACTGTATAGCTTCTCTTTCAGGGGGATTGAACAGAAACATGGTGGGGCCAAGAGTCAGCCTCTTTGTATCACAGCAAGCAAGGGCTGAACATGTACAAAGAGACTCGAGTGGGTACAAACCATACACTTTAATCACTTGGATATTTGTGCTGCCTCTTAGCGGGCACAGGGTTAAGCCACTGAATTTAGACTCTGGAGATAGAGGTTCCGTTCTCAGCCCTGCCCCAGAACTCTCTGAGTTACTGTGAGCAGGTCACCTAGTCAGTCAGGGTATACTGGGAAAATGCACTAGGTTAGAAAAGTGGTAATGAATATATTTTACTTAACTTGGGGGAGGAATAGCTCAGTGGTTTGAGGATTGGCCTACTAAACCCAGGGTTATGAGTTCAATCCTTAAGGGGGCACTTAGGGATCTAGGGCAAAATCAGTCCTTGGTCCTGCTAGTGAAGGCAGGGGGCTGGACTCAATGACTTTTGAGGGTCCCGTCCAGCTCTATGAGATAGGTATATCTCCATATATTTAACATACCTGTAAACCTTAGGCCTTGGCTAGATGAGGAAATATAGTGTTTTTTTAAAAAAGGAATGATGTAAGATTAGCTATAATTAACAATACCTAGCTCTTACATAGTAGCTCTCAAAGGAGGTCAGTATCCTTATCTCCACATCATAGATGAGGAAACTGAGGCACAGGGAAGGAAGTGGCTTGCTCAAGGACAGGGGCAGAGCTAGGAATAGAACCCAGCTCTCCTAAGGCCCACTCCAGTATGCTATCTAGTAGGCCGCACTGGCTAATTAGTATGTTTCCTAATATAATGCATTTTCCCAGTGTAGACATAAGTGACTATGCCTTGGTTCCCTCTGTAAAATGAGGATAATACCTCCCTACCTAACAAAGGTGCTGTGAGGGTAAATTCACTAATGCTTGGTAGGCACTAAAATACTATAATGACAAGGGCCACATAAGTACATTAATAGGAGTCAAGAGCCTGGTCTGCACATAAATTCCCTGTCTGTGCAGTGACAGTGATGGCACATCACCACAACACCATAGTTTATGCTGTAGGAATAATCCATAAGTGGGAGAGGACTGGCAGCAGGGCATTCTGAAGCCCCAATTCAGGAGTCCATCCCTATTCAGGAAAGCATTTAAACACACACTTCAGTGCTTTCCCGAATCAGGGCTTCAGAAAGGATTCCCTGGCTCTGAAACTTGCTTCTCACCTTGATTTGCAAGCGCCTGGATTCGGGTATCGATCCTGACACTCTGCAAGTCTCAACTGTTTCCCCAGGTTTTTCCTGGGGAGCGGGAGTACTGGACTGGGGATGAGTTGGAGAGAGCAAGATGGAGACCTTTGGGAACAATGTATAGGAGACCTATTCTTCTCAGATGTACTTGACATCTTTTCATAAGAATGTTCTTTAACCCATCTAATGTGCCTACAGCATGGAATAGATGCATCAGGAAAATCTAAATTCCATACAAAAACTGCATTAAGAGAATCTTGAGGTGTAAAATGAAACACTTACACGACAGGAAATGCCAAAATTAAGGTTGGATGAACAACTTTGTGCCCTTATCCGTATGCATTAAGGCACAGGATGAAATCCATTCAAGTGTTGGTAATAACCTCAGTGGGGCCAGGATTTCACCCACATTGTTTAATTACATGATCATTATATTATTGTTGTTTAGTAGAACTCTTGCCTTATTTGCTGGGTAGTATGGATAGTGCTCAGTGAAGGAAGAAGCTGATCTATATTTATTTGTATTTGTATTATTTAAACGTGTGGATCCATGCCTCAGATATGGCTGTCCCTGCACTGACTGAACAAAACCTTCATTCACTACGTACTGTCCAATTTCTAAGGTGAAGGACACAGTACTCTTCCCTAGCTTCATTCACTTCACAATGCTATCTCACCCACCCTGCAAACTGAATAAAGCTTGGGCCCTTAGGCCTGGTCTACACTGGGGGGGGGGGGGGGGGGGGGGGAGGGGAGGAAGATCGATCTAAGTTACGCAACTTCAGCTACATGAATAACATAGCTGAAGTTGATGTACTTAGATTGACTTACAGTGGTGTTTTCACTACGGTGAGTCAACTGCTGCCGCTCCCCCGTCAACTCTGCCTGCGCCTCTCACTGAGCTGGAGTGCAGGAGTCGAAGGGAGAGTGCCCGTGGATCGATTTATCGTGTCTAGACTAGATGCGATAAATTAATCCCAGCTGGATCGATCGCTGCCCGCCAATCTGGCCGGTAGTGAAGACATATCCTTAGTATGTGATTACATACAGACTGCATTGTAGTGCATACACACAAGAGGGAACAATTAAGGTTGCACAGGACATATTACCTTTAATTTTTCTTCTAAGTGCTTTTATTTTTCAAGGTTTATTGAATGTAGTTTTTTAAATAGAAATTCCTAGGTTCTTAAAAAAAGGAAAACAAAAAATCCCCTAAAAGCTTCCATCATCTGTAATGTGCTGCACAGCAGTGGAACTTTCTGTCCTGCACTGTATGTGCTCTGGTGAGGCACCAAACCTAGGCTTCATTCCATACACTTCCCTATTTACATCTGAAAAAAATACATGAAAAGAATGTTCTGACTGCAAAGTAAAGGAAATTTTACAGTTGCTCATGCGACCTTAATTCAGACCCTTTGTGCACAGGAATTATGATACATTCTTTAATTACACAAACACATTATTTTGAGACCCTCCTTTCTCTTCCTTCCAACTAACAGACCTTCCAAATTCTTCAACAAAGGAGACAACTGCCTCCTTTGCTACCCAACCCTGATTCAGCCCCAGAGCACAGTTCATTCTGTTTACTGAATGAGGCAGGGATCCTGTGGGAAAAATAGTATGTGATAATGTAGTTAGAGACTGTATCATAATGCATATGCACAAAGAGGCTGAATTAAGATAGCAAAGGGGACCTTAATTTTCTAATTTCTGAGTGGGTTGGCTTTGCAACCTTAACGTTCTTTTAACATAGGATTGGGTTTTTTAATGTAATATATATAGTACAAAAGGAAGCAGGACCTCTTTACAATCCTGCCTGCTTACATACTCACCTTCATAGATAATACTGCACAGGCATCTGCACAGGTCTACACATTAAAAATGAAATTCCCCTTCACATCTGGCCCATGCATGTGCAACTGTAGGTACATCCACACTTCCAGCTCAAGGAGACATACCCATGTTACCTCTGATCGAGCTAGTGCACTAAAAATAGAATGTAGCTATGATTGCATGAGCAGCGGGAGGGTCTTAGATAGGATTGTACTCAAGGCAGCTAGCCCCTCCCTTTTGACAGGGGTTTGTCAAGCTGCACCATTTCTGGCCTACTCTGTGATATTCCCAGCAAGCCAGACTGCCTAAACAGGACAGAGTTTGCGCTTTGTTTTCTCTTTGAATGCTAAGAACAATGGAATTGCCAGCAATTATGAGTTACCACATCTTTTTTCTAATCAAGCACATTTATTCTTATGGTGAAAGCATTATAGAGCAAATATAGTAAAAATAATAAAAGAATCTACATACTGCTAAAAAGCTTACCAGAGATCACCTCAACTCGAGCCTCTGGCTCTGGTAGGTATCAGTCCTTCAAAACTCACAACTGGGTTTTCCCCATGGTTACAAGTTCATAACTGTCTCAGATTCAGAGCCAGAACAACCATGAATAGTTCAGTCTTTCCTTTATACAATGTGGGCTTGTGATACTGGCCTCACATAACAGGTGATCCACAGACAAAGGCCTGCTCCTCAGGGTGTAACTTCAAAGGCTAGATTTTTGCATAACCAGAGGTGCAGAATTTGCATTCACCTTGCCTGAGATATTTCCCAGGAAATCCACTTCCCATGTATTGTCCCAAAAGCTCATTCTTATCTGGCACATTGTTCAGTAGAGTCCTTTGATCAATCAGGCCTTATATCAGATCTCCCTCTACAGAGGTTACATACAATCCTGGCCCACAATAATACATAAACTTTGTATTTGGCACAATGAACCCCAAGGATACTAAGACTTAATTCACTAAGGTTTTTTAAGGATATGGGAGGAAATTGCCATATCTTTCAGATTTCAGAGGGATAGCCGTGTTAGTCTGTTTCAGCAAAAACAACGAGGAGTCTTGTGGCACCTTAAAGACTCTCAGAGTCATATTTCAAATATAAGTTTTCTTCTTTATTAGTAAAGAGCCTGTAAAAAGAGCTTGGGTAATAAAATCTGGCCTGAGTGTTAGATAAGTAAAGAAGATATTGATCACATCTTCCAGAAAGCCAAACAATGGACAAACTGAGAGTTGACAAGTTAAACAAAAATTAAAAACAACACAATAATGGAAGGATGCTCTGTGTTGCAGATCATCTTACTGGAGAAGAAACTGAAACAGTACTGTCAAGTTGAATATAGAATTAAAGTTTATCCTGGACAAGTTCATGGCTTTGCAGAGTTAAAGCCAGAAGATATGAAACCTCGAGATAAACCTTACATTGAAGAAGCAAGAAAGGATATGATGAACTGGCTGAAAACATATGTTTAACAGAAATATAAAGTCTAGTCTGTAAAACAATATAAAGTAATATATTTGGGGGATTTAAAAGTAGTAGTTGATTGAATTATATTTTACAGAAAATATAAAGGTCCTATTCCTATAACTTTGAAAAAGAAAATCTGTACTGTTTGTAGAGAATTTACAATAATTTAAAATAGTAACTTTTTCATTTGTAGTTCTTAATGTTTATAATCTGATTTCATACTGAATCATTGTTGAATGAAGAAATCATTAAGCATTAAAAACTTGTTCAAATTCAGCCTATCTTAATATAGTTATAATCTGCTGGAAAAAGTTCTCCATTTTGTATGGGGCATATTCTTTTCATGATCATATTTTAATTACAATTAATATGAATGGAAATTGGTCATGCATTGAGAGTGTGGACTCCTTTGACCTATACTATCATGACAAAAGTGACCATACATCCTAAATTCACCAGCACAGCCATGTTTTTTCTATATGATATCCCAGGAAGTTTTTTTGGGACACCTGCAATGTCCCGCTTTTTCTTTTAATAAGTAAAAACATTTTTTACTAACAACTACAAAACATTTATACAAGACATATTGCTGTACTTAGTAGAATTTGCTGTTTGTGTAGTAGGAAGGAGCAGTCTAGCTGAGTATGGTGAACAGAGAGCAACTGATGTGAAGAGACAAATCAAATGACTGCAGACACTGTCAAAAGGTGTTGTTCTGCAAACATGAATGACACCAGTCGAGTGTTCATTATAAACTCATTCAGAACACTAAGCCACTGGAAAAAAATTCTTCCACTCTAAGAAATATGTTCATGTCATGGCTGAGTCAGAAGCTAGCACTAGTGCACTTTTTTTTTTTAAATAATTCTGTAAAAGTATTTTGCATGCTTAAAAATTACACCTCAAAAGTGCCTCAGTATTTGATTTTGACAATAAGGTCTCCTTAATCATTTAGATATATCAGATGTCATGTTAGCTTCATTGTTTGTTTCATGTACTGTCAAGCTCTTGCTGCCAAAGGAAAGCATGAAAACTTCCACCATTTCCTCCTTTAAGCTGTTAAAATACTGAATTGCCTTAAAGATTTAAAGAACCGCCTTAAAGACTGCCAATACTTCTTTGCTTTTTGTATCACTTTACGATAACATTTCTTCAGAAGCCAGTCCTATGTTTACAATGGTGCCAGGCACCGCAGAAAGGGCCCACACAGGTGCCCGGACTGTGGCCCTACCCCCACTCCACCTCTTCCCCTGAGGCCCTGCCCCCACTTTGCCTCTTTCCCCCAAGGCCCCACCCTCACTCCACCTCTCCCCAGCCCCGCTCCGCCTCTTCCCCCAAGGGCCTGCCCACCGCTCGCTCCTCTCCACCCCCTCCCAACCCTGTTGCTTGCACTTAAGGCAGGGAAAAAGTGCCCTCCCATGGCCACCCCATTCCAGTGCCCCTGTTGCCAGGTGTCTGTTTTTTTACTGGAAAGTCCAGTCGATAGTCCAGTTACAGGAGTAACTGCAGCCTCCCCACCAGGAGGGTGGGAAGAGCAGCTGCTGTTGCCTGGAGGAGCTGCAGCTCAGTTGGACAGAGAGAGAATTCACTCCCAAGGACCCTGCTTTGGCAGATAGAGGTAGGTACTAGCTTCATGCTGCCCTGGGGGATCCTATCTGTCCCCCGCCACCCCGCAGTACTTGCCCGACTCCTACCTCGCTCTGGCAGGGCACTGACACCCCCTCGCCCGCCCCACTCTTCTTGCCCCTTGCCCATTTCTCACTCCAGGGACCAAGCCAGGCAGCCCCCTGCCAGTCCAGCCCTGGGATCCCACAGCTCTGCTGGTGCCCCTCACTCCCGACCCACAGCCCCGATAGCCAGGCCCTGGGCTCCCACACAGCTCGACTGGTGCCCCTCACTCCTGACCCACAGCCCAGCCCTGGGCTCCCCCTGCCCCGAAATTAAGGAATAGTGATAGATGAAGGCAAAAAAAAAACAAAAAAAAAACCCAACCCCCCCCCAACCCACCTTTTACAGAACAGTGAGAAGAGCCTCAGACTTTTCTACTGTTGTTACTGGAAGTTGTGCGTTTTATCCTCTGTGCAGATATTGAAATCTCAAGGTTTTTAACTCGAATCCAGCTCTGGTATATATACAATATATAGTTTTGTTTTATAATTATGTAGCGTTTGTTACCATGTCCAGAAGTCTTTGATTTTAGGATTCCAAAGAAATTAAACACTACTCTTATTGATCAGATTAAGATATTATTTAGTAATAAATGTAATTAAGGTCTGGCTTTAGAAAGTACTATGCATTGAGTGGTCAAAGATTGCATGGGGTTATGAAGGACCAAACTAGCTCATTTATGGGGAAAAGTTTCTGCATATTTATGCCTGCATTTCTTGGAAGTGGATAGTTGGTCCATGTGATTAAGTTTTCTTGTTCGTCAGAAAGAAAGTATATGGATATATAAAGGCAAAGCATACAATGGCTTCATTCACTTTGCTTAAACCTCTGGGTTTGGGAGGAAGATGGAGAGGATCAAGTGATGAGGAAGGGGGAGGAGGGAGAGTAGTGAGTGGCAGGGTCTGTGGGAGGACGACGACGACGACGACGATAGGGTGGGGGCAGGACCTCAGGGGGAAGAGCTTCCGGCATTCCTGCTGTAGTGTCCCATGGGGTCCCACAAATATATTTGAGGCCGAGCCCCCAAAAGGTTAATCTAGCAAAGCAGCTCTTACAAAATGAAATGCTAACTTGACTCTTTAAATTCAGAGTAGAAGTGGAGGATTTCTAGAGTGATCAGCAGCTGAACTCTTCTCTCAATGGGGGGTAGATGAATGTCCTGTACGTACACCACATTTATCAAAAAAACTTGGAAATAGTGTTACATCGAGACAAATAGACAAGCAGAGAAATGCCATCAAGTTGAATGGGACCTAGCTTTGCTCAGGCAATTAGTAGTTGTTTCTAGCATGGCTAAGTTTAGAAAATTTCTGCTGCACAGGGTATTGGAGAGAGGGGTCAGGAAGCTTTTCTTGATCTGGAAAGGGGCACCGGTGTGATATATTTGGGAAACCTTGATTTAGATGAACTACAGCTCCATCCTAATGCAGCAGCATTCCCTTCAGCATTCCCATTGACAGCCCTTTGTTCCCCAGGGCAGGAATTTTCAACGCACACAAAGAGTGAAAGGAGCATGTCCCATTTACTTTCACTGGGCCTGGTGTGCCTAAATTCCCTAGGCACTTTAGAAAATCCTACCCCCATGCAGTCCCAGCAGTAGCTCAGTCACATTTCCCTCTGCCTTGCCTCATTTATTGCCCACGCACTACTGCTCCCTGCCGCTCTCACTTCTGTTTTCTAGGCTGGAAATACTGCTTCGTTTTACACCAGTGGGAGTCAGACTCATGCTCTTTCTCCTGGGTGCTGAAAATGGAGGACTACCGGCTATTCACAAGCTATCTCCCAGTTAAATCATTTGGGGGTAGCCATAATCACTGAGGCAGCAGGTTGAGGGTGACAGGGCTCGCCCCCATTAGGAATGAGCATCTGCTCCGAAGACAGAGCCTAGCAGCGATAGTATGGTACCTTTCCCTTGGCCGTGCAGGGCTGTAAACACGCTGCTCCCTACTCAGTTAAGGGCACAAGGGTGTCCTTCACCTCTGACTGCCAGCGGCTGGGATTGGTTGCCCGGGGTGGCTCACTGAGTGATTGCCTGTTCTGAAGCAGCTGAGCAGTCACGGTCAGACGGGATACCGGGCTAGCTGGACCATTGGTCTAGCCAATCTGGCCATTCTTACGTACAAAATCGTTCCATGCTGGGAAGCTGCTGGCCCCACCCTGCTTGGGTCCCCCTGCCCTCTCCCTCCTATTTTTCTCTGTGGTTTGGTGCCGCCTGTATCATAAGCACTGGCAAGCGCAGGCGCCGGGCAGTGGGGGCTGAGCCGAGGGACCGAGGTGCTGGGGGCGGGGTGCATGCACCTTGCCAGACGCCGCGGGCTGCGGAGCGAAGGAGGTGGACAGGAGCACGCAGAAAGCGCAGCGCCCTTGCTACGGAGCCAGCCGAGTCTCCTCCTCCCGCCCGGCCGCTGCTGTGCGTGT
Source organism: Emys orbicularis (assembly GCF_028017835.1). NCBI lineage: Eukaryota > Metazoa > Chordata > Testudines > Emydidae > Emys > Emys orbicularis. The sequence continues at coordinate 162,892,750 of NC_088684.1, forward strand.
GAGCCGCTCCCCGCTAGCTGCGCTAGGCGGAGTCCGGCAGCGCTTGGCTGTGGAAGGGGCGATCGGCGCCCTGAGCTCCAGGTGGGTGGCGGGGCGCAGCAGCGAGGCTCCTGCGGGGCCGGAGCCAGGGTAGGGGCCAGCCACGCAGCAGCCGCTCCCCTGCGGGACTGGAGGGGGGGAAGCTTCAGGCCAGCCAGGGCTTGGCCCCGGCTCTCGGGAACGGCCCCTCGCAGTGGGAAGCCCCACGTTCAAGCCAAGTCGCTGTGGCTGTGAGCAGGGACACGGGCCCGATCCCGCCCGCCTGCCGCCACGCTGCAGTGATGCGCAGGCTGCGGGGGAAACGCGCGGGTATGAAAGGAGCCCAGCTGTGATCACAGGGGCAGGCAGGAAACACAATCAGCTGCCAAGAGGGTGTTGTTGCTTTTTGTTCACACTAAAACCAAGCGGTTTGGGAGTAGTACAGGTCACCGTGCCACCCCAGGCACCAAGTTGTGCCCTCCTCCCTCCAGCCAACCGGGTCTGGCCTGCAGGGGACCAGTGTGTCAGTGCCCACTTATGTGACTTGGCCACGGGGCACTCAGTGCCTTGCCTGATCATCAGCCCTGCTATCCAGACAGGTTCTAGGACAACAGAGTTTGCTCTAGGACAGGGGTCGGCAACCTCTGGCACCTTGCTTGCCAGGGTAAGCACCCTGGCGGGCCGGGCCAGTTTGTTTACCTGCCGCGTCGGCAGGTTCGGCCGATCACGGCTCCCACTGGCCGTGGTTCGCCGCTCCAGGCCAATGGGGGCGGCGGGAAGCCGCAGCCAGCACATCCCTCGGCCCATGTCGCTTCCCACCGCTCCCATTGGCCTGGGACGGCGAACCGCTGACGTGGCAGGTAAACAAACTGGCCCGGGCTGCCAGGGTGCTTACCCTGGCGAGCTGTGTGCAGGGGTTGCCAACTCCTGCTCTAGGACAACAGTGTCTGTCTCTTAACAGCCCCCGATTACTTTCGGCTTTCTAATAATGCCAGTAAAATGGGTTTCCTAAGAAAGTAGGAAGGGGGAGAAGTCACTGGCAAAATGTTTCTATTGGTTTTCAAATAAGCACAAAATCCACAGAAGAAAGGAGACAGCCAGCCCCCCCATACTGTTACCAATCCCAAGTTTAGACTGTCTTCCTGTTGGCAAGTTTTGTTAAATTATCACTTTAAAACACATCTTGGAAATATAAATACACCTCTACCTCGATATAATGCTGTCCTCAGGAGCCAAAACATCTTACCACGTTATAGGTGAAACCGCGTTATATTGAACTTGCTTTGATCCACCGGATGCGCAGCCCCGCCCCCCCGGAGCATTGCTTTACCACGTTATATCCGAATTCGTGTTATATCGGGTCGCGTTATATCGAGGTAGAGGTGTATAGTATCTTTCCTACAGTCTGTATCCCCACAGCAGAATGACAGAGGTGGGAAGGGCTGTAACTGTGACAGCCTCCACCTTGACCATCACTGGGGACCTCCACAGCTAAAAGCAGGGGTCTCTACAGCTTGCACTCAAGATCCAAGTGTTGTAATCGCGGGCTGTAACAAACTCCTATCCTCTGTAGATCAGATACAGAGGCGGACACATAACTGGCACTGACCAGTAAGGTTACATAAACTAGTTTTGCAGAAGAGCTCACTGGCAGTTTTTCAATTAAGGTTGGTTGTTTTTCTAAAAGCTATGCTCTAGGAATTATTTTGAGGGAAGTTCTATGGCCTGTGTTATACAGGAGGTCAGACTGGATGGTCACATTGGGCCCTTCTGGCCTTGTAATCTATGAATCAGTGAAACCTATTTGTGCTGTAAGGGCTAAATCCTCCTGCACACACCGAGCCTGATTGGCCAGGTGTAGTGCAGGGGATTCCCAGGGGTACTTGGGAGGAGGCAATTATCACCCCTTCCCCTCTCCCAGATTGTGAAGCAGCTACAGAGCTCCTGTGTAATGGCTGCTGTGGCCCTTGGGAAGTTGCTCCCATGTCCCAGCTCTGAAAGTGCTAATGGCTGATGGATCTGCATAGTGATTGAGCCACTGGTCCTTTTCCTTCCTGCCCCACCTCTAACCCCCAAAACCTTGTGCATGGGGACAGTCAGGGAGCTTGCAGGCAGTGTGCAAACTCCATGTACATGTTCCCCAAATTGCGTTCCTTTCCCCATACTCCATTTTTGATTCAGACAGGAGCAGGACTTGCCCGAAGGCAAGAATAAGATTTTGTTTAATGTGTTGTCACTTTGTCCTGGTTGCAACAATGAAAAACAGGAGTCCAAGGCCCTGAATCACTGAAGCATTACTCCATGTCCACATCAACATTGTGGTGAATCGGACTTTAGTTAAAGTTAAAAGTACCAGTATTTCATTAAAGGCCTGCATGTAACAGCCTTGAGCTCTAACAATCACTAAACGTGAGCTCTGATGGAGCATCTGATGGGGCTTATTCTAGAATGTAGGAGACCTTCAAATGATAATTCCTTGCTGTTGGTCTCGGACAATAAAGCTGTCTGTTCTGTTCTGTTCTATGTAGGTTCTTATGACTACCCTCATCACTGTAGTATTTGAGTGCCTACTAGTAGTGCATTAAGCAATGTGACGAACAAACTGTTCGTCACATTGCTTAATGCACTACTAGTAGGCACTCAAATACTACAGTGATGAGGGTAGTCATAAGAACCTACATAGAACAGAACAGACAGCTTTATTGTCCGAGACCAACACTCCAGGAAATGTCCACAAGGTGGACCCACAGATCATATACTGGCCAGGAGGAGAATCTCTGAGGTAGTTAGTATAAGCCATTCAGGGCTTTAAATTTAACAACTAACCCTTTGGCTGTAATAGATAGGTAGAGTAGTGCAGTGGTATAATATGGCCAGAGGGATCCTGGCAGCGCTCTGCAACAGATGAAACCGCCAAATTGTGTTTAAGTTTACACCAAAGCACAGTGCATTGTCGTAATCTAGTCAGCAGTTCTGTGACAAAATGTAGAATTCAGGACCCTCTTTGAAACACCACGGTTAGTGAGCATCAATGGCTTGATTGTGGCTAACAAATACAGACACAGCATGATACTACTGTATTTTTTCACACTCATAAAAGTTCTTATTTGCAAGATCCAACATGTTAGACCAGGGTCGGCAACCTTTGAGAAGTGGTGTGCCAAGTCTTCATTAATTTAAGGTTTCGGGTGCCAGAAAAAGGTTTTGCGTTCCAGACCAGCAGTGCGGGTGGCAGATGGAGCTCAGCCCGCTGCTGGTCTGGGGTTCCGTCCACTGGCCCCTGCCAGCCAGGGTCCCGGCCGCCAGCCCCGCTCAGCCCGCTGCCGTCCCGAGTTCCGTCCATCCAGGCCGGCAGCGGGCTGAGGGGGGCCGGTGGCTGGGACCCTGGCTGGCAAGGGGCTGGTGGCTGGAACCCCAGACCGGCAGTGGGCTGAGCTGCTCATCCTGCTGCTGGTCTGGGGTTCTGTAATCCAGGCCGGCATAGCGCTGAGCAGGGCCAGCGGCCAGGACCCCAGCTGGCAGCAGCATGCCACTAAAAATCACCCCGTGTACCACCTTTGGCACGCATGCTGCAGGTTGCCCACCCCATCCTAGACAAGCGCTTCCCAAATGCACAATGATGTTGCCTTTGGGATATTATTAGAACTTGATAAACCAGCCAGTTCTAAAAAGCAAGGTGTGAACTGTATCCTGGGGGTATTATATGCATGGTATTCATTGCCAAATAAGATTTTTTTCTACCATAGAAACAAATAGAAGTAGTGGTATACCAGGCTACTTAATGGCATCCATTCTCCATAAGTCAGCATTAACTTCAGAGGGCTGGATTTATCTCATGGGAATAATTTATTTTTTGTTAGTTAAATTTTAGTGAACCAAATTGTACAAATTCACATTAAAATTAAGTTCACGAAACAAAAACGTAGTTAACAGAAGATACACCCTGTGCAACTCAAATACACATCAATTAAGAAACAGCATTAAATGGATGCTAGCAGCCAGTAAACGTGTTCCTCCAGTGCTTCAAAGAGCAGCAGCAGCATTCTAAATAGGCAAGAGAACCCTTGAAGTGCCTCCTATCTAGCAACTTGGAGTCTGTCTTCAGATTGTCTTGGGGATTGTAGTTTCTTCCTAATTGGTGGAAGCTGCTCCCTCTGATGTTAGTTGCATGCTCTTGCCTGTATCCCTTGTAGGCCAGTGTTCTGTGATGAGAGATTGGCTGGGGGGGAGGGGACTACTTGCTTGGAGTAGTGCCGCAGGGGAAGTAGGCTGAAGGAAGGCATGGTGGGTAACACTGGTGTGAAGAGGGAATGAGGTGAAGGAGCAGGGATAGGAGATATTCCAGATTCTAGTACTGCTGGGACTCTATCTAACCCAACTCCATGTTGGGTGGAACAAAGGTGGTGTGGGGATGAATATAACGTGGTCACGCATTCACCCTCTGCCTAAACCAGATTTCACCAAAATCTGTTTACCGTTTAGTTTTATTTTTAAAGGGGTAGTGTTCATTTGAGTGGTGAGGTCTACCTTCTCCAACTGACCCAGTCAGAAACACAGCTCAGGTTCATTTCCACAGCTGCTGAGCTTGAGGCAGTTTCCCCCAGGATTCCCAAAGGCCCTGTCTGCCCCATACTCTATGATGGTGGAGCCGATTTTCAGTGGCTATTAAGTAATAAAGAGGGGTGGCTTCTTCCATTGTTTGTGGGAAAACAAATATATAGGGGACAGGGCCAGATTAACTCTCCTGTGGGCCCGGGACTATTAGATTTTGTGGGGCCCCTGTATACAAGTCTTTTTCCTAATTTAAAACAAAACGATCACAATTATGGCATTGAGGCTATTAACGCTATACTAAACTTGCCTTTTAATTAACATAAAGCCATTCTGTGGTAACATTTCAGTCTTAAAACATGTGGAATATAATTGAATTAATTCAAAATAGCCTACTTCTTACCCTAGAACAGCTGTTATATTAGTTTCTTTCTGGGAGGGAGTTTGGTGCAGGAAGGGATTCTGACCTGGGGCAGGGGTTTGGGGTGTAGGAGGCGGTGTGAGGTGCAGGTGGTGCAGCAGGGCTCCCAGCCGGTGGTGCAGCAGGGCTCCGGCAGGCTGCCTGCATGCCGTGGCCCCATGCTGCTCTCAGAAGTGGCCAACTGCTGGCATGTCTCTGCGCGTCCCTGGGATTCCCGGCCAATGGGAGCTGTGGGGACGGTGCTGGGGGCGGGGTCAGCACGCAGAGCCACCTCTCCCCTCCGCTAGGGGCTGCAGAGACATGCCAGCAGCCGGCCACTTCCAGGAGCGGTGTGGGACCACGGCAATCAGGCAGCCTGCCTGAGCCCTGCTGCACTGGGGCCCCCTTTAGCCTGGGGCCGTGGGCTGCAGCCCCTAAAGCAGGGGTAGGCAACCTGTGGCACGCGTGCCAAAGGCAGCACGCGAGCTGATTTTCAGTGGCACTCACACTGCCCGGGTCCTGGCCACCGGTCCGGAGAGCTCTGCATTTTAATTTAATTTTAAATGAAGCATCTTAAACATTTTAAAAACCTTATTTACTTTACAAACAACAATAGTTTAGTTATATATTATAGACTTATAGAAAGAGACCTTCTAAAAACGTTAAAATGTATTACTGGCACGCGAAACCTTAAATTAGAGTGAATAAATGAAGACTCGGCACACCACTTCTGAAAGGTTGCCGACCCCTGCCCTAAAGCCCCTGTGTTAATCCAGCCCTGATAGGGGGGTGTTTGGCTATTCACATCTTTGTGCTTGAATTCCGTATTTCCCTGATATAAAGCCCGGTTCACTTTAAATTTGCCTCGGTAGCTTCAGAGAGAAATTGCCCAAGGCAGAATTGTGAGGGGAGATTCCCCCATGTTCTCCAAAGGCACCAAGGCCCCTGTGGCCTACTGCTCCCTCCCAGCCATGTGGGCTTGGGAAAGGGCTCCTGAGAGGAGCTAACTAGAGAGAGTTGGAGGGAAACACAGAAGCTGGTGCAGCAGGGACCTTCAGACACCGCTTATGTCATCAGACTCCTTTTTCACAAGCCTAATTTCTGCTTAGTTTGTTAGATGAAAAGTGTAACAGACCTTCTGGCTCATTACTGGGTACCTAGTGCTCACCCTGGCTGAGCTGGAGGGAAAGGATCTAACCAGAAGAAGGCTCTGTAATATCTTGGGTACAGGAAAAGGAAGTAACACGCTGAGGTTCGGCGGGACCAGGCACGTGAGCAGGAGCAGCAGCCTGGCTGCTGTCTGTGTGGAGGAAAGGGTGGGTGCCAGACAGAATGAGAGCTGGGACTGAAGGCTGGACAAGGGGCTCACAAAAGCAGGATGATACAGGGCCTCAGCCTATAGGCAGAAGATGTGAGATGGCTACACATATGGGTGGCCAGAGCATGGTATGGATGGATCTCAATGAAACACAGTTACCCTTACAGTGGATTGCCCAGGCACAGAACTGGGAACTGTGGGTTGAATTTTGTAGCTGTTAAAGTGAGTGCACTCATGATATTTATTTGCCCCCAGTATAGTTCTCTCCTGTTACACTTGGACTCCATGAGCATTTATGAGGACCCACTGAGGGCTACCGCCTGTTGAGCAAGGTGGCCACTCTCACATTTCCGGAATACCACATGGGGGGCATTTGTAAGAGCCAGAGGGTGCGGAGTGGCATCCCTGTCCAATACTGGACAAAACCACATTCGGTTTTGTCCCAGTACTGGACAGGGGACAAACCTCTCAAAAAGAGGACTGCCCAGTTCAGTACTGGATGAGTGGCCTCTGTACAGTAACTCCTCACTTAAAGTCATCCTGGTTAACGTTGTTTCGTTGTTACGTTGCTGATCAGTTAGAGAACATGCTTGTTTAAAGTTGTGCAATGCTCCCTTATAACGTCGTTTGGCAGCTGCCTGCTTTGTCCACTGCTTGCAGGAAGAGCAACCCATTGCAGCTAGCTGGTGGGGGCTTGGAACCAGGGTGGACCGGCAGCCTCCCTATTAGCTCTCCACTCCCCTAAGTTCCCTGTGCGGCAGAAGCCCAGCAAGCTATCAATTGCCGGCAATTCAGCTGTCCCTCCCCCCACTGCCATGTGCTGCTCCTGGCCTCTGCCTTGGAGCTGCTCCCGGGAGCCTCCTGCTTGCTGTGCAGGGGGGAAAAAGAGGGGGGCTAACATCAGGGTGTCCCCTTCCCGCCTGCTCCTGCACCCCATCTCCATGGGGGGGGGGGGCAACGATGACATGACAGGGCTCAGGATGGAGGGAGCTTCCTGGGAGCAACTGCTGTCTCAACTTGCTGATCTACTTAACAAGGCAATGTACTTAGAGTGTGGTCAGCCTACTTAAAGGGGCAATGCGCATCTCTCTCTCTCAACAGGGTGTGTGTCTCTGTCTCTGTCTGCCATGCTGTCTCCCCTCCCTCCATTCATGATGCTTTGTAGAGTGTGAGGCTACATTAACAACAATGGGTTAACCCTTGAGGGCTCAGCCAAAAGCTAGTTCATCATTTAGCAGTAAGGCATTCCCTGGGAAATATCCCACCTTCTTCCACCCTCTGACTTCACCTCCTCAACCAAGCTTCACAATCAGCACTGTGTACAGTATTAATTTGTTTAAAACTTCTACTGTGTGTGTGTCATATATATATATATATATATATATAGAGAGAGAGAGAGAGAGAGAGAGAGAGTGTGTGTGTCTTTTGTCTGGTGAAAAACATTTCCCTGGAACCTAACCCCCCCAATTTACATTAATTCTTATGGGGAAATTGGATTTGCTTAACATCGTTTCGCTTAAAGTCGCATTTTTCAGGAACATAACTACAACTTTAAGCAAGGAGTTACTGTACTGTAGATCCTAGTGCATGGAGTGCCTATACCATATGCCTCTGAGCTGGGGCTACACAGCACACCCTATTATCAGACATCTAGAAGGCACTGTGTACTACGGCAGTTGCAGTGATGCCCTGTAGTGAGGTCGGTTACAGTACTTTGAGATATATGAATCTTTGTCCTTTTAACTTCACATCAGATTTCCAGATGGCCAATGAAGCGAGACCTTGCCCATGTGACATTGGAGACAGGTTTGAGTATGGGGGCCTTGGGCATGAAGTGCAAGTTGAGCACATCAAGGCGTATGTTTGCAAACCATCTGCCAGCACGGAAAAAGCTGTGATTGTGATTCAAGATATATTTGGATGGCAACTCCCAAATACCAGATATATGGCTGATATGCTTGCAGCTAATGGATACATGTAAGCAATTATTTTTTCTTGTTTTCTTCCTAAAGAGACATTCTCACTTTCACTAGGCCCAAATTATGACCTGGTCTATGGTGTCTTCCATACACAAGGAGCAGCCTTATACTTTCAGTCTGAATGACTTATTTTAGAACAAAGAAGACAAAAGAAGATAAAGTGGACTCTTCCTGAGAGACGCAGTATACAGTGAGTCTCCTCTGCATAGGCTGCAGCAATTGTCTGAACATAGTGGCTGCACAAGCAGAGTTCTGAGAAATGTCAAGGTGCAGTGCACTAACAGAAGCGCCAACAAAGGCTGTTGTGTTTGAATGTCCAACAATGTGGGTGATTAAAAAAATTAAACAGTTTTCATTGAAATTTAATTAAACAATGTTAACAAAAAGTGCATGTTCATAGAAGGTTTTGCAAATTCTCTTTAAAACAAAACATCTTTCAGTCTGAACTACATGATGGTTTTTCTTTTAATTTTTGCCAAAAAGATGTATTGGAATATATGCACACCTAGTGCATTGCATACAATCCTCCTTTCCCCTGCTCCCAGCTAGAAACAGATTGTCCCAAGCTTCTGAGGTTCATAGGCGTTAAATCCAACAGTGGGGTACCAATTTCTAGCAAATCCATGTGCTGTAAACAGGCAGTTACTATGTAATTACATCCACACCTGTGGAGCTGGAACTTGAACTCTGCTCCAGAAAAGTGGGCCTCTGCCTAATTTTGTAATGTTCTGACTTTGAGTGCTGGCCCCCTTCAGTGGCTGCAGCCCATTGAGGAAAATGGAATTAAAATTAATGGCAGCGAAGGACAATTGTTAATCTCAAGAAACTGATGTCTGGTTTTGGAACTAGTGCCTATCCTATAGGCTGGTTGGGGTTTATCTAGTGGTTGAATGTGTCAATCAGCAGGACAAGAATTCTCTGCTTGAATTCTGTGTATGCTCCAAAGCTTGTCCACCTTGGGTCTGTAGCTCAGTATCTCTCCACTGCCCATTCATTTCTGATAGTCTGATGTTTGCACTTCCCTCGCAAGGTTGGGAGAGAGTGGAGAGCTGGCAGGCAGGCAGCTTTTGGCTCCCTCTCCTGTAAGGTAACTGGCTGAGTACACAGAGATGTGAGCAGGGTGGGCATTCAGTGTAGGATGTGACTGGTTGGACTGGCACATTACCATCTAGTGGCAGGAACACAGGAGTTTATTTTAAGCGCTCTCCACCCTTCCGCTCCTACCCCCAGAGCATCGCTGGGATGGAGAGCCCTTGAGTCTGAATTTCAGGGCTCTCGTTAAGGAAAATACCCTGTGTTATCTCAACTGGCTTGCTCAGTATTCAGTATTTGTAGTGCAGTCCTGGGTGATAAATTCATTCTCCAAATAATAGTCTGATTTAAGTGACATTACGTATAGCTCATGTTTAAATCTCATATTAAGCTTAAGAATTCAGGGCCATCTTGTGGCAGCATTGTTTAAACAGAAATTCCCATTAAATTAAATGGGGACGTCTTTGTAGGCACTGATGGCATGATATTGCCCACAAAATCTGAAATGTGGACCCTCAGGATTTCAGCACTTGAGTTTGGCCATTTATTTTATTCAGTCATTCCTTAGGAGGTCAGTTAATAACTATTTTATTGTTTGTATTACTGTAGTACCTTCAAACCCCATCTCAGACTGGGTCCCACTATGCGAGGCATTGTAAAACACATAGTAAGAAACATCATCTTCCCTAAAGAGTTTTCAGTCTAAATACTCAAGATAGACAAAGGATTGGAAAAGGGGAGTATCCCTATCCCCATTGTCATGGCAAATGAGCTTATGTGATGTAATCATTAAAGGAATATTGTTAAGAAAATCATATTTATTTGTATATATTTTAAAAATAATTATTCATACTTTTGAAGAATTATTAATAATATGTAACAAAGGGCAAAATTGAGGGGAATGAAATCACTACCATCTCGCAGATTAATGGAAACATTCCTTGGTTTAAAAGACCACTAAACATCTCAGGATTTGATAAGTGAACTTATTGATTTTTTTCATACAGAGCCATCTGCCCCGACTTTTTTGTGGGAAAAGAACCTTGGAATCCTTCTGATGACTGGTCCACCTTTGGTGAATGGCAGAAAACACGAGAAGCCAGAAAAACAGACAAGTAAGATTTCAGAGGGATGGATACTCCATCCCTTGTTGTGGATCAACTATTCTTTTCTTTGGTCTGAGATTGGGGTGCACCTTGCCTACCAGCTTGATGGGCCGGTTTAAATGATCCACCTTTGGCGGTGGCGGGGACCAAGCTGCCTTAGGGGGGTTGAAGTTGCTCTTCCAGCAGAGAACTCTATCATTTATTGGTAGGACTTTATTATAGTCTTTTGATGTTGATGCAATAGCTGCTAAACATTGTGTCCTCACAGGTCACCAGGGCTTATAAATGACCTGTGAGAGATGAAGTGAGAGAGGAGACCGCTAAAGACAGAAGTCTCTTTCTGAGACTGACCAATTAAAACATATCAGTATTTTAAGATTATATGCCAGAGTGGTGTGGAAAGGTTTCCTTGGTTCCACCATAGTTTCTGAAAAGCTGTGCACAGCATAACTGTCCCAAGTAGTTGACATCTGGATGAATCTTCACTGCCTAAGAGAGTTAGTATGTACAGTTAGAATACAATCTTTTTTTACTGTCAAGAATTTTCATATTATTTTGCAGACAAAATTGCTTGGATTTGGATTCAATTGTTTATTGCAAGGAAGAAAGAACAATAACTTGAGGGGACAGACACTGAGTCTTCTCTGCTTGGGTTTCAGCTAGTATCGCTCGCTGAGGTAATGGAGATGCTGAGGTGCGTCATGCTAAAACCTATGAGTCGGACCCTTTTCCTCCTTGGCGGAGTAAGGCCAATAGGAAAGTACTGGTCCATTGTCAGTTAAGATTTTCAGGGTATCCCTGTGATAGGTGGGGTGAGGGACAGAGCTTCAGTAGCTCTGAAAGATGCTACTGTGTGGCCACTGCTCAAGAAACTACTCTTGATATCAACTTTGCCGAGCTGTAGAGCTGTGTCCCTCTTCCCACTTTTGTGGAAAGGTAATTGAGAAGGTTGTGGTGGGGCAGCTGTGGCAGTTTCTTGATTCCTAAGTTGGCCTTGACGTCTGTCAGTCTGGACCTGGGTAAAGGGTAGAAACTGCACTGGTTGCATTAGTTGATAACCTCCTCCTAGCAATGGACAAAGACAGTGTCTGTGCCAATTTTTTTAACAGTCTTTTGATGATGAGATTTTGTTGGCTTGTTTATGGGCCCTGGCAGGGTGGATGGAGCTGCTGTTGTATGGCTCTGTGCGTACCTCTGAGAGATCCCAAAGGATAGTTTTGGGGAATTGTTCCTCTGCCCCAAAGGCTCTCTCCTACAGGGTACCACAGGGTTTGTATTTTCATTTCTCTTGTACAGTGTGTACATGAGGGCTGTGGGAGGAGATATGGAGTCTGATTTATTCAGTGTGTTGATGCTTAGAGCTGCATCTCAATCACATGGTTGGAGCAATAGAACAAATTACTCCGTGACTAGAAAGGGTCTTGAATGACAGCTAGCTGGCTGCAACTCAATCCAGACAAGATGAGAGAATGTTGGTGGCCAGTGGAAGCAGCCAGAAGAATTGGCAGGACTTGTACCAGTACCTCTCGTGGAGAGAGCATGACCACTATTTATAAAACTGATGCATGTTGGCATTGTTAGATTCTGAGCTGCTCCTGGGTGCCCAGGTATTGGCAGTAGCCAAGAGCGTTTTATTCCATTTGCACCTGGCAAGACATTTCTCTCTGATGAAGGGGATATTGCCACAAATATCCATGCCTTTGTCACCTCAGGATTAGATTGCTGTTGTATGCTCTACTTACGGCTACACCTTGGGACCGTTTGGAAGCTGAAGCTGGTGCAGAATGCTGCAGTTATTAAGTTGCATGTTGGAAGCACAATTACACCAGTGCACTGCACTAGCTTCTAATAAGCTTCCAAGGGAATTCAAGGTGTTAGTTTCTACATGTCAAGCTTAAAATGGTTTTGGTCTTGGTTGCCAGTGAGACTCTTCCCCCACCCCCTCGCCCTCCCCACTCGTGCCATACTGCTACAGCTGTGATCAGCAAAGGTGCTGGAGTTGGTGTCTCCTGAGTATAAATGAGAAGGAGCCGTTGGCAGGGTGCTTTCCATGAGGGTCCTTGGCCTCAGAATTCACTTCCCCCTTGTTTCCTCAGAGCCAAGATTTGTTACCCTTCTGGGCACACTGAAAAGCACATCTCTCTCTTGGGATTTTGAGAGGGGGTGAGGGTTGTCAGTGTTTTGTTAAGCAGTGCAGGGATTATGGAAGACACAATTGATCCACATCCGGCATACTCCTGGCTCACTGCTCTCATTACCCGCTTGCAGGAGAGCATCAGACCTCCTCTGCACAAGACAATGGCTCAGGGGAGGAGGTGTTAGGCCAGGGGTAGGCAACCTATGGCATGCGTGCCAAAGGCAGCACACAAGCTGATTTTCAGTGGCACTCACACTGCCCGGGTCCTGGCCACCGGTCCGGGCGGCTCTGCATTTTAATTTAATTTTAAATGAAGCTTCCTAAACATTTTAAAAACTTTAAACTATTGTTGTATGTAAAGTAAATAGTTATATATTATAGACTTAGAGAAAGAGACCTTATAAAAACGTTAAAATGTATTACTGGCACGCAAAACCTTAAATTAGAGTGAATAAATGAAGACTCAGCACACCACTTCTGAAAGGTTGCCGACCCCTGTGTTAGGCTCTGCCTGGCATTTCTCCCTGTACCTTACATATTCTAAATGTTGGTCCCAGTTGGACAGACAAAGTGTCTGGCCCTTCACTGGAGGTTTTAGTGCTGAGGAGCTGGTGGTAGAGTCTTGTGTTGGTCTCATACATATTTCACATGCTCAGGTGCAGGGGAGTAGGGATAGTGTCTGAAGTAAAGAGTTGTTTGGGTAGGGTGTAGTCTCATATGTTACATCTTCCCCCTCCCCCACAATATCAGCTCCCTTTAATACCTCTGCAGTGGTCATGTCTCCCTCTGGGCTACCTGGTGTTGGTGGAGTACCTGATGTTTTGGAAATCCAGCTGTTAGAGCAATATGCAGACCTTTTCCATATTTGTTACACTTCCCTTCCTGCAGTACACCAGACATTTTGTGTAAGAGCTAAATTACAGTTATTGTTTAGTTAATGGCATTCCCCAGAGACTGCTCTACCACTTTTTTTTAATACTGTGATAGACCCAGACCAGTTGGGAACAGCAGAGTAGCAGAAGGGAGATATACTGGCCTCTGGATAAGTAGTTTTCTGTTCCCTGAGTGACCAGAGCAGGGGCTGCTCCAGGCTAATAGACCACCTGACTCCAATTAACCTGCTAAGAGTCAGGTGAGGCAGTTAAGCATCTGACTCTAATTAAGGCCCCTCTGATGCTATAAAAGGGCTCACTCCAGTCAAGCCAGGGGGAGCCAGAGGAGAGGAAGTGTGTGTGTGAGGAACTGGGAGCAAGAGGTGTGCAAGAAGCTGAGAGTGAGTAGGCGAACTGCTGGAGGACTGAGAAGTACAAGCGTTATCAGACATCAGGAGGAAGGTCCGGTGGTGAGGACAAAGAAGGTGTTGGGAGGAGGCCATGGGGAAGTAGCCCAGGGAGTTGTAGGTGTCGTGCAACTGTACCAGGAGGCACTATAGACAGCTGCAGTCCACAGGGCCCTGGGCTGGAACCTGGAGTAGAGGGCGGGCCCGGATTCCCCCCATACCTCCCAACTCCTGATCAAACACAAGAGGAATTGACCTGGACTATAGCTTCTACCAGAGGGGAAGGTCTCTGGACTGTTTCCTGATCCACAGGGTGAACCTGTGAAGCGAGCAAATCCGCCAATAAGCACAGGACCCACCAAGGTAGAGGAGGAACTTCGTCACAACTGGTGTCAGGGTGGGATTTGGGGTGCACAGCGCGGTGGAAGAAGGAGGGTGATTTAAAAAAAAAAAGGAGAGGGTTTATTTTTTCATCACAATGGATGACGTAGTGCGGGCACTGATACAAGCTATGGCGGCCCAGCAGGAGGCTACCCGTGTCCAGGCAGCCGCCCAACAGGAGGCAGTGCGGCTGCAGCGAGAGACTAATCGCCTGCTGATGGACCAGGCTGCTCAAGACTGAGCTATGTTGCGAGAACTGGTAAGCCAGGTAAAGACCCTTACAGAGCTGAACCGTGGCCATGATGGGATGCGGCTCATACGGGCCAGCCATTGGGTGCAGAAAATGACGCGGGAGGATGATGTAGAGGCATACCTTCTGGCCTTTGAGAGGACAGCCCTACGGGAGGCCTGGCCTCGAGATCAGTGGTCTGGCATCCTTGCCCCATTCCTGTGTGGGGAGGCCCAGAAGGCCTACTATGATCTGCCTGAAGAGGCTGCAGCAGACTACCCCCAGCTGAAAGCAGAGATCCTGGCCAGATCTGGGGTAACGACTGCAGTGCGGGCCCAGCAGTATCATGAGTGGAGGTACCAGGAAAACAAAACCCCGCGGTCCCAATTGTATGACCTCATCCATCTCGCACGAAAGTGGTTGCGAACTGAGTCCCAGAATCCAGAAGAGATACTAGAGGTTCTGGTCATTGACCAATACATGAGGGGACTACCGCCAGACCTTCGTGCCTGGGTAAGCCAGAACGAACCCTGCACCTACGACGAGGTCATCGCATTGATAGAGAGGCGAAGGACGGCGAGGAAGCTGACCCGACCAGTTAAGGAAGAGGCACCCCGGGTTAAATTAGCAGCACCAAGCCCCAAAGCTCGAGTGACTGGGCCACCAAGAGGGCCCAGGTGGAAAAAGAGAGGGGCTGAAGGCCCACTAGAGGCCACAAAGAGTTGGAGCACTGAGGGAGAAGAGGGTCGGGATGTTAGACTGCCCAAACCAAGAGACCTGGGAATGCCTAGGGCTCCATACAGATGTTATGCCTGCGGGGAGTGGGGACACATAGCTGCACAGTGTCCCAATGCTGAGGAGCCTATGCAGTGTAACCTGGGGAACTGGGCAGACCCATGCTCCCTAATCCACCTTGTGGGGGTCTCACTAACCCCACATATGTATACCAGACCAGTGAAACTAAATGGGGTAGGGACCACGGCACTGGTTGATTCGGGGAGTGCTATCACGCTTGTCTCGGGGAAGCTCGTGAAGCATAGTCAGCTGCTGTGGGCTAAGCATACGGGGATAACCTGTGTCCATGGGACAGCTGGTTATTACCCTACCATCCCAGTAAAAATCGAGATTCAGGGGAACACTACTGAGGTAGCAGCAAGTGTAGTCCCTAAACTCCTATACCCGGTGCTCATAGGGAGGGACTTCCCAGGGTTTGGAGACTTACTCCTGGTAAGGGGATTGGAGAAAGGGGGAAACACTGAAGTTAGTGAGGCATCCACAGTAGACTGTCAACCCCCAGTCTTCTCTGAAATATCCCCAAATTTGTTCTCCACTCCCAGACAGGGTAGAAAGACAAAAAGGGAAAGGAGGACAGCTAAGGCCTTGGGAACCCGAATACTGACCCAAAGCCAGAGGGTCGCTCTCGTAGGTAGGCGGACCCGAGCAGCTGAAAAGAAGGCCACCCAGGAGGGAGAAGCACCCGAGTCTGACTCCCACCCTAACACTTCTGAACCAGTAGAGGCAACAGAGACTGGCCCCCTAGATCTCGGGCAGATTAGCCCCGGGGAGAGGAAATTTTGGACGGGACCAGGCAGAAGACCCAAGGTACGACAACATTAGGAAGGAGGTGACTGAAATAGATGGGGTCCCCGTGGAAGGGAAAACCCAGGGACCAGGACCCTACTTCATAATGAAGAAGGATCTCTTATACCGGGTTGCACCAGTACAGGGGCAGAAGGTACAGCAGATCCTAGTACCTCAAAAACACCAGAATGCTGTATTAAGTCTTGCCCATAGTCATCTTTTTGGGGGACATTTGGGGGTAGAGAAGACCCTGGCCAGGGTCCTACGATGGTTCTTCTGGCCTGGAGTACTTGAAGTGCAGAGGTACTGTGCGTCCTGCCCGGAGTGTCAGCTGCACAGTCCCCGTCCCCACTTGAGGGCACATTTAGTACCCCTTCCCATCATAGAGGTCCCCTTCGAGCGAATAGCCATGGACCTAGTTGGACCCCTGGAGAAGACAGCCCGGGGCCACCAATATATACTTGTCATTCTGGATTATGCTACTCGCTACACAGAAGCCGTCCCCCTGCGAAACACGGCCTCTAAAACGATAGCTAAGGAGTTGGTGGGGATCTTTGCCCGAGTGGGGCTACCAAAGGAGATATTAACAGACCAAGGAACCCCTTTATGTCGAAGCTAATGAAGGACCTCTGTACGCTGCTCCATATACATACCCTGGGAACTTCAGTCTATCATCCGCAGACTGATGGGTTGGTAGAAAGGTTTAACCGAACCCTCAAGGCTATGATAAGGAAGGTGGTAAGTCGGGACGGGAAGGACTGGGACACCCTACTACCTTACCTTATGTTCACTATCCGGGAGGTACCTCAGGCCTCAACTGGATTCTCCCCCTTTGAGCTGTTATATGGGCGCAATCCCCGAGGCATCCTGGACATAGCCAAGGAAATTTGGGAGGAGGAACCCAGTGAGGGGAAGAACATAATAGAGCATGTGCTACAGATGAGGGACCGGATAGCCCGGGTCACTCCCATAGTGAGGGAGCACCTAGAAAAGGCCCAAGAGGCCCAGCAAACCTACTACAATCGTCAAGCCAAGGTTCGTCAGTTTCAGCCCGGTGACCGAGTAATGGTACTGGTACCCACGGCCGAAAGTAAGCTGTTGGCCCAGTGGCAAGGGCCCTACGAAATAGTTGAACCTGTAGGGGAAGTAAATTACAAGGTGCGACAACCGGGATGTCGAAAACTAGAACAGATATATCATGTCAACCGTCTGAAACCCTGGCATACCCAAGAGGCATGCACAGTGGTTCGGGAAGACCTACACCTAGGGAACAAAAACCCTGGACAGGTGAGGGTGTCTCCCGATCTAACGACAGCCCAGAAGAAAGAGGTAACTGAGATGATCGCCCAATATCAGGATGTATTCTCAACAAAGCCGGGTCGCACAACTGGGACATATCATCACATCGTCACGAACCCTGGGGCCAGAGTAACAATGAGGCCCTACCGGGTGCCAGCAGCCAAAAGGGAGGAAATAAAAGCGGAAGTCAGGAAAATCTGGAGATGGGGATCATTGAAGAATCTCACAGTCAGTGGTCCAGGCCAATAGTGTTGGTGCCCAAACCTGATGGCACCACGAGGTTCTGCAATGACTTCCGGCGACTAAATGAGATACCCCAGTTTGATGCCTACCCTATACCCCGCATAGACGAATTAGTAGACCGTCTGGGGAATGCCCGGTACTTAACGACCCTAGACTTGACAAAGGGGTACTGGCAGATTCCCCTAGCTGAAGATGCAAAGGAGAAGACGGCGTTCTCTACACCAGAGGGTTTTTTACAGTATACGGTCCTTCCTTTTGGACTACATGGGGCCCCAGCTACCTTTCAGCGCCTCATGGACAAGTTATTACGCCCCCATGCCAGCTATGCTGCGGCCTACTTGGGTGACGTGGTGATTCATACCTCAGACTGGGAAACCCACTTGAAGAAGGTGGGGGCGGTCCTTGATACCTTCAGGCAAGCTGGCCTTACGGCAAACCCTGTTAAGTGTGCTGTGGGGTTCACAGAGGCCAAATATCTTGGCTACGTGATAGAAAAAGGTCTGGTGAAACCTCAACTGAACAAGTTAGAGGCCATCCAAAATTGGCCACGACCAATTAGTAAGGAGCAGGTCCGAGCATTCCTAGGTGTGGTGGGGTATTACCGGCGTTTCATTCCCCATTTTGCCACAAGGGCAAGTCCCCTAACAGACTTAGTGAAGACCCGTGGTCCGGATCCAGTCAGATGGTCCGACGCAGCAGAGAGGGCATTTGCAGACCTATGGACTGCCCTTTGCAGTAACCCCGTATTGATAGCCCCAGATTTCACCAAGGAATTCATCCTTCAGACAGATGCATCCAAGGTGGGGCTAGGGGCTGTCCTGTCGCAGGTGGCTGGGGAAGAGGAACACACAATTCTCTACCTCAGCAGGAAACTCCTTCCGAGGGAACAAAAATATGCAGTGGTAGAGAGAGAATGCCTCGCCGTAAAATGGGCCATGGAAACGCTGCGTTACTACCTGCTGGGACGCAGATTTGTCCTCGTGACCGACCATGCCCCTCTTCAATGGATGCAACGGAACAAGGAAAAGAACACTAGGGTAACCAGGTGGTTCTTATCCCTCCAACCTTTCCAGTTCCGCAAACAGCACAGAGCAGGGAGTCGCCATGGCAACGCCGATGGCTTGTCACGTGTGCACTGTCTGGCGTCCCAAGCTGCCCAACCCCTTGGTGTTGAGCAGGGGGGAGGGATATGTGATAGACCCAGACCAATTGGGAACAGCAGAGTAGCAGAAGGGAGATATACTGGCCACTGGATAAGTAATTTTCTGTTCCCTGAGTGACCAGAGCAGGGGCTGCTCCAGGCTAATAGACCACCTGACTCCAATTAACCTGCTAAGAGTCAGGTGAGGCAGTTAAGCATCTGACTCTAATTAAGGCCCTTCTGATGCTATAAAAGGGCTCACTCCAGTCAAGCCAGGGGGAGCCAGAGGAGAGGAAGTGTGTGTGTGAGGAACTGGGAGCAAGAGGTGTGCAAGAAGCTGAGAGTGAGTAGGCGAACTGCTGGAGGACTGAGAAGTACAAGCGTTATCAGACATCAGGAGGAAGGTCCGGTGGTGAGGACAAAGAAGGTGTTGGGAGCAGGCCATGGGGAAGTAGCTCAGGGAGTTGTAGGTGTCGTGCAACTGTACCAGGAGGCACTCTAAACAGCTGCAGTCCACAGGGCCCTGGGCTGGAACCCGGAGTAGAGGGCGGGCCCGGGTTCCCACCATACCTCCCAACTCCTGATCAAACACAGGAGGAATTGACCTGGACTATAGCTTCTACCAGAGGGAAAGGTCTCTGGACTGTTTCCTGACCCACAGGGTGAATCTGTGAAGCGAGCAAATCCGCCAATAAGCGCAGGACCCACCAAGGTAGAGGAGGAACTTTGTCACAATACTTATATACAAGATAAGAATTGAGCCATCTTCACAGATCAGTTTTAATTTTTCTGCCTCTGAGGTCTGTAGTGTAATAAATTATTCTGTTTTCACACATTTGTATTTCCTTCCAATGTGTGTGATTCATGTCTTCCTCTCATTTGTCCCTTTCTGGATGAACTAATTATATTAAATACTCATTTCTTTTTGGAAACTGAGTTCTGGTTGTCAACCCGCATTTTAGATTATCAGCCCCTAATCTTGGGCTCAGATATCTGTCTTTTAAAAAAAAAGCATATATGAATTAAAAACACAGTAGGAGAAGGTGGGGACAATTTTATGTACTTTTGTATTTTCTTTTCCGATTTTCAGGAAGTGTTTCTACTATGGATTCCTTGGTTCACTTTTGTTTATATGTTGTAGGGAAGCTGATGTTGTCTTGAAGTATCTAAAGCAGCAATGCAGTGCAAAGAAGATCGGTGTTGTCGGATTTTGCTGGGGTGGAATTGTCGTACATCACCTGATGATGAAATACCCTGAGTTAAAGGCAGGTGTGTCTGTCTATGGTAAGTGCAGAATGCATGGGAATGCAATCAGGCTCACTTACATATGTGTAATAGTTCCAACTGAGGTGGCCAGGAGTGCTTTCTTTCATCTTGAGTTGAAAGAAGTTGTGATATTTCCTTTCAGGTATGGACCTACATTTCTCCTTATGCTCTATCCCAAAAGCTGAGGTCAGCTGAGTTAGCCTTGCTAACAGTCCCAGATTATAATTCTTTGGCTGTTTCCAATAGAATTTTCTTTCCCCATTGGTCCAAAGGAGCCCACAGGATAATTTGCAAATCTTATTAATTCAGATATTCAGTCTTTTGCTTAAGGGGTTAGTTCAAAGGGTATTTAGTTTCTTGAGTGTCTCAAAGGGTTTTTTAGCTGTGTTCTAAATTGTGTGATTTTAAAGCTGATGTACACCTAGTGTTTGGTGCAGAAACATTTGAATAATGAAACAGAAATTAATATTGCTGAAGCAAAGAGAAACTTTGTGTTTGAATATATAGTTCATCTTGGAAGCTGTATCACTACATTTTAAACACTTTTTTTGATTTTTTTCCCTAGGAATAATCAGGGACTCTGATGACAGATACAGTTTACTGAAGCCTACATTTTTCATTTTTGGTGAAAAAGATGATGTCATTCCTCTTGACCAAGTAAGTTGCTTTTTAAATGAAACCTCTGATAAGTATTATTTTCTTTTTTGGACTTGAACCCATCCCGTCAGTCTTGGAAGCTGAAACACAGAACAACCTGGTGGTAGTGCATGAGAACCAGAGTGAGAGAAGAAAATAAAAATTGACTAGCTTTGTTTTCATTGTCTAAGCTGAGTGAAGGACTAAGAAACCAAACCAAAAACAAATCAGAAAATGGCATTTTAAAAGTTTTGTCCTTTTCCCCTCAGAATTGGTATTAGTAAAACAGGTAACAGCTTTTTCCAAAATCTCACCCTTCTCTTGAGATGTCATAACAATTTTGATCCTTTGGAGTTGCTAAGGCTGTCACCCTGCTGTAATCGGGAATGGGGCATTCTCTGAGCAGACTCGCTGGCTATGGAACTTACATCCCTCCTTGGTTCACAAAAGCATGGATTTAGGCAACCCTCATGACACTGAAAGACTCAGCTGTTTTCCCAGGCTTTCCCTAGGGATGGAGGTATTGAATAGGGACTGAGATAGGGACAGCGGGATGAAGGCTGTTTGGTGATAATGATTGGGGGCCTGGTTTTTGTAGATGTATTTGACATTTGGGTTCTGTGGACCCCTACCTCATTTACTACACATAGCTTCGGTAGTGACTGATGCAGTATTCTTCCCCAGCCTCATTCACCATCAGAGCCATGTGCTGAAAGAGACTGAGGCCTTGTGGAAAAAATAGTATGTGATCATCTAATTAAAAACTATATTATGATGCATATGTACAAGGGGGCAGAGTTACAGTTGCATGGGCAACCTTAAATCTCGCATTTCCTAGCTTTTGAGTGCTTCACTTTCAAAGCATGGTTATTTGAATGTAAGGTTGTTCGTATGGAAATAGCAAGACTTTTTAAAAAAGAAAAAGAAAATGACCCCTCGTGCAACTATTTTCTAGACAGCTGTAGCCTGTCCAGCACTATTTGGGTGCTTAATAAGGCAATGAGCCCTTGCCTCATTCCATACATTATCTTCATATATCATGTGGAAGGAGGCATGATGCCTTCAGAGCCTTGCATGCTTCCATACACATCTATACATTATAAAGGGAATTCTGCTCATTCTGCTTCTCCAGGCATGTGCAATTCCAGTAGTGGTTCTCAACCTTTCCAGACTACTGTACCCCTTTCAGGAGTCTGGTTTGTCTTGTGTACCCCCAAGTTCCACCTCACGTAAAAACAACTTGCTTACAAAATCAGACATACAAGTACAGAAGTGTCACAGCACACTGACTGAAAATTTGCTTACTTTCTTATTTTTACCATATCATTGTAAAATAAATTGATTGCAATATAAATATCGTACTTACATTTCAGTGCGATACCTGAGCCTGTTTTTCACTTGTGAGCCTTGTCCTTCTGGGAGGCAGTGACATGTCCGTTCACTCTCCCAGTCATTGCAGTGGTCCCAGATGAATTTGCATAAATTCCAACTCAAATCATGTTCCGAAAAAAAAAAAAAAAAAAAAGTCAGTTTAAAAATGTCCTCTCCACTTCAGTTTGCTTTATACTTTTGCAGCATGGTATGTGCTTGTTGATATTAGTGGTTTCAGGGTATCGAACGTAAGAAATCAACTGAGCTTCTGCACTAATATCCGTGGACTCATCAAGCTGAAGGGCAAATGCTTTTGCCATTTTAAGTTTCTCTACAAGTTGAGAGACAGTATCCTCAGCCAGGTCTTCTATTCTGTGACACACAGTGTCATTTGATAAGGGTACTTTCTTAAGAGTATTGGCTGCTTTTTTATCAAGCATGTTTCCTACAGGCGCTACAGTGGCAGGCAGAATCAGATCATGTGCAGTTGTATATGGCTTCTTTGCTTTTGCTACAAGAAGGGAAACAGCATATGAAGCTTTGAGTGCTTTTGGAGAAATAGTTGAAGTTTTTTTAATTTTAAGCTGGCCAGTCTGGAACTCAGAAAGCTTTCTTTGAAAATATTCTACTGGCTTACTCACATGCACAGAGTGTTTTGTCTTCAAATGTCATTGCAAATGCGCCAGCTTCATACTGTTATTTGATAGAGTTTTAGTTTATCCTATAATACAAACCAGTGTGCATGCACAAAGTACATTTTCTAAAAGCCTTCACTCAGCAAAATTAAAACTGGTTTTCATAGAACTACTGACATTCGCATTGGTGACTTAGGGATTGAGTCACTGCCAAATTTCCCATTTCTACCACCTTCAGCTGAGCTACTCAAAAAAAGTCTCAAATATTTCTCCCCTATCTCAGCTGCACTTGCTTCATTCTAAAAATTGGCTGCAATGTTTTTGCCTAAAGTTTTCATTATCGTTCACTCACAAGTTGTCAGATGTGCCAAACTGCAGCCCATCGTTATAAACTTCTGTTGAGAACCCTTTAGAATAAGGATCTAACAGTGGCCATACTTGGTCAGATCAATAGTCCATCTAGCCCAGTATCCTGTCTTCCAATAGGAGCCAATGCCAGATGCTTCAGAGCGAATGAATAGAACAGGCAATTATCCAGTGATCCGTCTCCTATCGTCCATTCTGAGCTTCTGGAAGTCAGAAGCTAGAGACACCCAGAGCATGGGGCTGCATCCTAACCATCTTGGCTAATAGCCATTGATGGTATCTTCCATGAACTTATCTAATTCTTTTTTTGAAGCCCGTTATAATTTTGGCCTTCACAACATCCCCCTGCTGCCTATTAATTTCATTGGGTGACCCCTGGTTCTCGTGTTATATGAAGGAGTAAATACCACGTCCTTATTCACTTTTTCCACACCATTCATGATTTTATAGGCCTCTATCATATCCTCCCTAAGGCGTCTCTTTTCCAAGCTGAAAAGTCCCAGTCTTTTTAATCTTTCTTCATATAGAAGTTGTTCCATATCCTTAATCATTTTTGTTGCCCTTCTCTGTACCTTTTCCAATTCTAATATATCTTTTTTGAGATGGGATGACCAGAACGGCTCGCAGTATTCAAGGTGTGGGCGTACCATTGATTTATATAATGGCATTATGATATTATCTATCCCTTTCCTAATGGTTCCTAACATCCAAAATGTTCAGGGGAACTATCCAAAATGACTCCAATATCTCTTTCTTGAGTGGTAACAGCTAATTTAGAGCCCATCATTTTGTATGTATAGTTGGGATTATGTTTTCCAATGTGCATTACTTTGGATTTATCAACATTGAATTTCATCAGCCATTTTGTGGTCCAGTTACCCAATTTTGTGAGACCCCCTTGTAACTCTTAGTTAAGTCCAAAGCTGACTGCTATCTTGAGTAATTTTGTATCATCTGTAAATTTTGCCACCTCACTGTTTACCCCTTTTTCCAGATCATTTATGAATATGTTGAACAGCACTGGTCCCAGTACAGATCCCTGGGGAACACCAGTATTTATCTCTTTCAATTCTGAAAACTGACCATTTATTCCTAATCTTTGTTTCCTCTCTTTTAACTAGTTACTGATCCATGAGAGGACCTTCCCTCTTATCACATGACTGCTTACTTGGCTTAAGAGCCAGGTGAGGGA
Source organism: Emys orbicularis (assembly GCF_028017835.1). Classification (NCBI taxonomy): domain Eukaryota; kingdom Metazoa; phylum Chordata; order Testudines; family Emydidae; genus Emys; species Emys orbicularis. The sequence continues at coordinate 162,916,910 of NC_088684.1, forward strand.
CTTTGTCAAACGCTTTCTGAAAGTCCAAGTACACTGTATCCACTGAATCCCCCTTGTCCACATGTTTGTTGACCTTGTCAAAGAATTCTGATAGATTGGTGAAGTATGATATCCCTTTACAAAAGCCTTGTCGACTTTTCCTCAGCAAATGATGTTCATCTATGTGTCTGATAATTCTGTTCTTTACTAGAGTTTCAACCACTTTGCCTGGTACTGAAGTTAGGCGTACCAGCCTGTAATTGCCAGAATCGACTCTGAGCCTTTTTTAAACAATTGGTGTCACATTAGTTATCTTCCAGTCATCTAGTACAGGAGCTGATTTAAGTGATAGGTTACTGTAAGGTTTCTCTGGGGCGCCCCCTTCGGTGGCAGCGGGAACTTGACGCTTGTGCCAAGTGGGGCGGTTAGTCGTCCTGGTTCGTGACTGAGCCCCTGGGCATGTGCTAGCTCTGGCTCCTGGATGGGTGCTGGGCTAATAAGAAGTCTGTGGCTCTGGGCTCCTGGCTGAGAGCTAAGGTAGTAAATAACCAAGGGCTCAGGCCTTCTGGGCATGGGCTGAGTAAACAGTCAATAGTTCAGGCCCCTTGAGTGTGGGCTGAGCAATAAACAGGCAATGGCTCAGGCCCCTTGGCCTAGGGGTTAGCGACTGGACAAGCCCCAAGTATGGAGCAGGGTAGGGGGACCTGGGCCCACCCTGCTCCACTGGGTCCAAGCCCAGGGTCCTTGAAGTGATGGGTGATCCTGTTGCTGGGTTGGTGGGGAAATGCGAGGTCGCTGCTTCATCTCCCGGCAACACAACAGGCCCAGTGTCTCCTTTCCCTGGACTGCTTCCTACTGGTGTTTGCTTGAGTTGCTCCATGGTCTCTGGGGCCTGGTTCCCTGTCTGCATGCTGGATGTCTCTCTCTGCGTGTCTGCTCTGGATTCCTTGCCTTTTCCCCAGGCTGGCTTACGAGCATCGTTGCCTGCCGCAGCTGGTTGTGAGCTCTGTGGAAAGGACATCTTGTTCCTTCCCTCATCTAACCCCCACTGAACTGCCAGGCCCTGCCCTTATACTTCCCATTCCGACCTTGCACTTCCTGCAAGGGGGAAGGAGCGGGGGCTAGCTGTGTCCAACGGGGTGAATTAATCCCCTCGGTGCGGGAATAAGGCCACTCCACCTCATTACAGTTACATACCACACTTAGTAGTTCTGCAATTTTCATGAATGAAAATGCTTCTGCAGCTTTAACTTTAAACATTTGTTACAGGTGGGATATGTAGCAATAACAATATGTGATCTTTGCATTAACCCCTCAGAGGCTATTAGACTTGTCAGTATGTTTTGTATATATGACCGCGTGCCTGCATGGGCCGCACTGAGAATGCCACACTCAAGGCAGAGTGCAAGAAATAGGGCAGACAATCCCCCCAAATGGTGGTTTATTCTATATTTAGATTCACTAAGCCAGTAACAAAAGAGCTTCTGTAGCACCACACTGGTTAACAAGAAACCAACGAAACCTTTAAGCATTCCACCTCTTGGCTCCTATCTAGGCAAACAAGTCTAATATAGTGAGAGGTTACTGAAAACCTGATTTACTATATGTGAGGTTCACCAATCCCAAAGGGCCAGACACTTAGCCCTAGGTCAGTATGAGTCTCAGATCTTACCCAATAGTCACGCTGATGCCAATTCTTTAGTAACTAAAAACTAAAGGTTTAATAATATAAAAAGAAAGAAAGAAAGTTATTGATTGGTTAAAGGATAATATATATACAAGTGATTTTCACTATTCATAGTTCAGGATTTTAGCAGTGATGGAACAAACTGCTAGATTATAAAAGTCTCCCTGGAATCAATTCAAAGGGTTATAGTCTAATAGGCAGTTCAGGTGTAGAGTCTGTTAGAGTTTTTCCATGAGAATTCCAGGATAATCCAGGTAATTACCTGGAGATCTTGGTCCTATGGCTTAGACCTTCCCTGCTTAATGTTTAAGCAGACCTGAGATGGCAGGATCAGGCCCAAGGCTTCTCTTTTATAGCTCACTAGCAGGTTGACAAACCTCCTCACAGAAATTGTCACAGCAGGGCCTTCCCCCGAGGAAGAATAGGCAATGCAGATGGTTTGTTGACATTTGCTTTTAAATTAATTTTCCATTTTCTATGTATACACAGGTAATTTAGTTACACTATAAGACAACAGCCGGTCACTCATTATAACACAGATTAAGTTGAAGACAATGTAGATAATATTATTAGTTTCCTGCAGTATCTTGCATCTTTGACCTTAAGGTTAACTGAACCATTTGCATGCATAATGTCAGGCAATTAAGACATGAAAGGGAATTAGCTAATTTGGTTACATTGTTAAACTTTTAAAAGGATATTAGTAAACACAGACAAATACACTTAGCATCTACCCTTGATTTCTATAACTACAAATGAATGGGTTAATGATTAGTACAGCTCTTTGAAGTTCACATATAAGTAAATTGTCTTGATTACAATTGTAATGTTGCCTGCTAAGTTGTTATTGGACATACACAGGTTGGCTGATCTGTCAGTGTCACAGTATAATTTTATAGAGTCCTATTTCAAAGATAGTTTCTCCTCTAGTTAAAAGAACCTGTATAAAGAGGTTGGCCTGATTGTGAGATTAGTAGAGAAGGCATCAGGGTGAGGATACATCATGTCTTTCAAGGAGTCAAATATTAGGCAAGATGAGAACTGGCAAGATACACTAGGTTAAATCAATATCACTTACAGAAGAATGTTTTGTGTTACAGGTCACCTTACTGGAGCAGAAGCTGAAACAACACTGTAAAGTTGATTACAGAGTTAAAACTTACCCTGGGCAAACTCATGGTTTTGTACATCGCAGGAGAGAAGATATTAATCCTCAAGATAAACCTTACATTGAGGAAGCAAGAAAGGACATGATCAGCTGGCTAAATAAATATATTTAACAGAAGCATACAGCCAGGCCTGCAAAACAAAACACTTAGTATACTGTGATAATCTTTTGATTAAATTATATTTTTAGGGGGAAAGTATTTTCTATAATTATTTTAGGGATAAATATTTGATAAATTATATTTTAGGGAAAACACAAAGGCCATATTAATAGAAGTCTGACAAAGAACATTGCAGAGACTTTTTGACACTAAAATGAATTGTACTTTTCTTTTGTAGTTATTAACACATGATTTCAAGTTGAATTCTTTTAAATGATTCTCAGATTTAACTTCGCTTAATATTGTTATAATGTGCTGGGAAAAGTTCTCCAAGTTCCTTGAGATTTATCCTCTTCACATTTTTGGTCAGTTACAATTAACTGTGCATTGTGGCCCCAATTCAGCAAAGTATTTATTTAAACATGTGCTTAAATCACCAATTCTTAATTTAAGCACATGCTTAGATTCTTTGCTGAATACAAACCTGAGAGATTAGACTTGTTTGACCTGTACTCTCATGGCCAATTTGGATTTCATAGATGTCATCAGTGGAGTAAATTTCCCTGTATTACAAAACATGTCAATCTTGTGACTAAGCCAAAAAATAAACCTAGAACCAGCACAGCCTTTGTTTAAAATGAAATGGTAAAATAACTGAATACACACCCGGTTAAGTCTTGCAGATAAAATTGTGATTCATTAACTAAGATCTGGCAATACAAGTTCAGGGTCAGGACAAATGTGAAACAACTTGACAGGACTTGTTCAGTCTTCCTGAACAGCCTCGTTCTGTCTTCCTGAAGTTGGACAGCTTTAAATAAATTACCCTCAAATAAAAGAATTGCTGTATTTTTAAACAGCAACAGAACTGAATCAACTGCTCAGCCAAGCACAAGACACCAAAGGTTAGTATTTAATCTACAATTTTAGGTGGAGGGAAAAGTTCCAAAGTACGTATGATTTACTGTTTTAAAAGCAAACTCGGGGCTGCAACACCATGATACAGGGAAATGAAATGGAGATTGAGATATTTCAGATGAAAAAAAAGTTTTGTGTAGGCTTTGCTCTAATTTCTTTTCACTTTGAGTTGCTTTATATACATCTAATACATTGTATGTGGGGTAAGTTGTATTTCAGAAAACACTGTGGAACATGGGCAACTTTTTCAGTGATTCAGGCCAAACAAACCAAAGAAATCCTGAATTGATTTCAGTCCTCACAACCTCATTCTGTAACCCTCCTCGCCCCCCCCCCCGGATGTAGATAGATGTAGGGGTGGTAGGGGTGTGTGATTTAGCATGTTGGTCTCCTGTCACACTTAGGATATGCTTTCCGTAGGCTAAAAGGTGTTTTTGATGTGTCACTAAGACATTTGTTAAAACCCTGGTGTTGAGCTGTGGAAAAGGACTTCAGGGGCTGAGCTCTTTTTCATGGGCACACCCATCCTGCCTAGCATGATGAGAGTGCTTGCCCAAATGATCACTTTGGCTGCTGTGGGATCCCCAGTCTCTTTGTTATTGGGGCAGGAGTAATAAAGGGTTGTTATCCTGGTTATATGAATCAAGGACAGTAGAACTATACTTGGCATTTTATGACTGAGGGACTCACCCTCAACTAAGCAACACTTGCTAGGCAGAGGACATGGGTTCCACAGCCCAGTGAGTTGAGGAGGAGTAGTGTTGTGGTGTTTAATATGGGTGCCTGTCTGAGGGCCCTAAACACCACTTTGACCCTTCCTCTCTCCACTGTGTAATAACAGAGCTAATTTAGATTCAAGTAAGAGTTTTGTTACATGCTGCGGAGCTGAAATCACTGATACCTAGGTTTACGCATTAAACCTACTCTGAGCTAGTGGTTCTGAAGTAAGAAGGCTATCCAGGTGCATTAGCCATGAGGCTCCCCTACTAAGAGATGACATCACTGAGAGCTGTGTTGGTTGGTTGGGGGGGCTGAAGACATATTGGTGAGTGGCTAGAGGAGAGGTGTGGCTGGCTGGTAAAGAGGCATGGCTAGTGGGACTGCTAGCGGAGAGGCACGGCTGGCTGGTGGAGAGGCACGGCTAGCGGAGAGGACTGGAGCAGAACCCTACAGAGAGGCATGGCAATCAGCTGTCGAGGGCCCAAGTAGCAGAGAGTGTAAGGTGCCTCCATACCTCCCTCCCTTCCACCCATGCTGGGAGGTGAACTCTGCAGATGAACTTCTGAATTCTGGGGCTGCACTGACCAAGGACAGCATCTGTGAGTTGGGTGACTTTTGGGTTGCTGGACTTAAGACCCTGAGGGGAAAAGGACACTGCCCAACTTACTTGAGGTGGATCTTTCGCTCACGGTTTGTGTTATGAATCCTGTTTCTGGTGTTTCTCCAACATAATGCCACATTGTTTCCCTCGTTTATTAAAAGGCTTTTGCTACACTCAGACTCTGTGCTTGTTAGAGGGGAAGTATTGCCTCTTAGAGGCACCCAGGGGGTGGTACATAATTGTCCCAGGTCACTGGGCAGGGGCTCAAACCGTGTTTGCATTGTGTTATTGAAAAGGAACCCCTAGATACTGAACCCGACCCTTGTTGCTGCCAACTCTGACAGGCAGAAGGGCAGTACCGGGTTTACAATGGCATCACTGGTGCCATGGCGCCAGGCTCCAAAGGGGCCCCAGCCCGGCCCGCTCTGCTTGGGCTGCAGTCCAAGGCCCCGCCAGCTCTTCTCCGCCCCCCGCCTCTGTCTCGCACCCAGTGGCAGCCAAGCTCCCCCCTCCGCCACCTCTTCTCTGCCTCCTCCCCCAGCGTGCCGCGTTCCCACTCCTCCCCCTCCCTCCCAGTGCTTCCCCCACCGCTGAACTGCTGTTTGCCGGCGCTCTGGGAGGGAGGGGAAGGAGTGGGGTCACAGCGTGCTTGGGGGAGGAGGCGGAGAAGAGGTGGGGGGGCCTTGGGGCGGGTGGTGGAATTGGGGCAGGGCGGAGCAAAGGCGGGGCCTCTGCACTCTCCCTACCCATACCCCCCCTGCCGTGAGCATAAGGGCATGTTTCTGATTAAGAGTTGAGTTAATCCAATGAATTTCTCCATTTGAAAAGCTAATGTGAATCAAACAACATACAGCTGATACTTCTTACTAAGTTTTGAAGTGGTCTATCAGAGTACAAGTCCTGTGCCTTCTCACCATCCAAAGACAGAACAAATGCTGTGTTTCTTGCTCTTGAAACTGTTCACTGCTTGTGGTTTGTGTTACTGGAATTTGAAGTCCATAGGTACAAAACCTCTTGGGTCATACCAATTTGTGTAAATCATCTGGTCATATGGGTATGCAGACTTTTTTGTCCTCAGTTTTTTGCATTTGGACAGACAATTATTTAGACCATCCTATACCAGGGCCTGGTCAGCAACCTGCCTCCACAGGATGGTTTCCATGAGCATACTTAGTGTAGTCAACTTTACACATCTACTTTTATGTACCAGGCGGTATGTTCTTTGTCAGTGCTCTTATGCCTTTGCAACATGTCCATTTTAAAGTTCATACTGAATTTTATGTAAAATCTCTCCACATTGTTTAATAGTTTGTAAACTATTCAGTCCACAATGCAGTGATTTATGTGGATCACTTGAAACATTCTGTAGCAATATAAAGTCATTTGATTCATTTGGTTGGTCAGACACTAGTAGAATGTAGCCATTAACTTAATAAAATAGTAAGACAAAACAGCTGTATAAACCTCTGTATCAGCTCTGTTCTCTTTACTCTGTTTGAGTCACTTGTATATGCTGACCTCTGTCTGTATAATAGCTAATTAGCAGTTAACCAGGCCTTGTGGTCACTTCATTCTTATAACATTTTTGTTCACCTTAAAGATTTTCACTTCACACAAGCTTTTTACCATACCGGCAGAATGTATCACTTCTATAATACGTAAAAAGTTTGTGAAATATTTGTTAGGTGTGTTCTTATTGATCACATTCCATATATAAAATAAACACCTTTCTTCAAAGTACCTGTAACACCTGGGGTTGAAGTTGCTTTAGCAGTGTAACTTCTTTAAACTGAAAGGGCCCGTTACGGAATGTTTTAGATAGCTTTAAGTCTTGCCATAAAAATGTCTTACGTTTAATCAAAACTATGTATGTATCTTTACTTGCTCATAAAAGATTATTCACTTCCAAAGCACTGTGTCACATATCAAAACTTTAAAACTACTAGACTAATCTATACTATGAGTTACTGGGTACATCACAGAAAAGCAGGAAAAAACCGTACTTCATCACAACAGCAGTTTGTGATGATCTTATCTAGGGCGATATTACTCTTAATTTTTTTCATTGTTTTATTATTTGTATTAACAAGCACCTAGGAACCCTAGTCATGGACCAGGACTCCATTAACCTAGGTGCTGTGCAAACACAAATCTAAAAGCTGATTCCCTGCCCCGAAGGGCATATATGCTAAGTAACCAAATTAAAGCTCTCTGTGAAATACAGCAAAAACTCTGCTGTTTGACAAGTATTAGAAGTTCATGCCTAAAATCAATGATATGTCTAACGTTATTAATAGATTCCATATTTTACGGTGCCATTACCACATTGCATTCGGACATTTTCTGTGTGTGTACTTAAATATTAATAGTTTAATATCTTTAGTCCTTTCCATGTTTGTATCCCAGATGGCCAATGAAGCGAGACCTTGCCCATGTGACATTGGAGACAGGTTTGAGTATGGGGGCCTTGGGCGTGAAGTACAAGTTGAGCACATCAAGGCGTATGTTTGCAAACCATCCACCAGCACGGAAAAAGCTGTGATTGTGATTCAAGATATATTTGGATGGCAACTTCCAAATACCAGATACATGGCTGATATGCTTGCAGCTAATGGATACATGTAAGCAATCTTAATGTTTTCTTCCTAAAGAGACATTGTCAAAGTTGCTAGGCCAAAAATGTTATCGACTTTTTTTTAAAACCACACACGTATGAAGAATTTCAAAGACTTTGCTAGCATGTGTTTTTTCTAAAGACATATGTCATAATTTTAAAACAGTGCAAGTAGCTGATCACTAGTGAGTAACCTTACAATTAGGGCTGTCGATTAATTGCAGTTATCTCACGCGATGAACTAAAAAAAATTAATGGCAATTAAATAAATTAATTGCGATTAATCGCAGTTTTAATCGCACTGTTAAACAGTAGAATACCAATTGAAATATATTACGTTTGATGTTTTTCTACATTTTTAAATATATTGATTTCACTTACAACACAGTATACAAAATTGACAGTGCTCACTTTATATTATTTTACTACAAATATTTGCACTGTAAAAATGGCAAACAAAAGAAATAGTATTTTTCAGTTCACCTCATACAAGTACTGTAGTGCAATCTCTTTATCAGTGGTGGGCAACCTGCGGCCTGTCAGGGTAATCCGCTGGCGGGCCGCCAGACAGTTAGTTTACATTTGCACAGCCGCCCGGAGCTCCCAGTGGCTGCGGTTCGCCATTCCTTGCCAATGGGTGCTACGGGAAGTGGTGCAGGCTGCAGGGACGTGCCGGCCGCCGCTTCCTGCGGCTCCCATTGGCCGGGAAGGGTGAACCGCAGCCACTGGGAGCTGCGGGCGGCCATGCAAATGTAAGCAAACTGTCTGGCAGCCCACCAGCGGATTACCCTGACAGGCTGCGTGTGGCCCGCGGGCTGCAGGTTGCCCACCGCTGCTCTTTATCATGTAAATGCAACTTACAAATTAGATTTTTTGTTGTTGTTACATAACTGCATTCAAAAACAAAACAATGTAAAACTTTAGAGCCTACAAGTCCACTCAGTCCTACTTCTTGTTCAGCCAATCATTAAGACAAACAAGTTTGTTTACATTTACCAGAGATACTGCTGCCAGCTTCTTATTTACAAGGTCACCTGAAAGTGAGAACAGGTATTTGCATGGCACTTTTGTAGCCAGCATTGCAAGGTATTTACATGCCAGATATGCTAAACATTCATATGCTCCTTCATGCTTCGGCCACCATTCCAGAGGACATACTTCCATGCTGATGATGCTCGTTAAAAAAATAATGCATTAAATACATTTGTGACTAAACTCCTTTGGGGGAGAATTGTATGTCTTCTACTCTGTTTTACCGGCATTCTGCCATATATTTCATGTTATAGCAGTCTCGGATGATGACCCAGCACATGTTGTTCGTTTTAAGAATACTTTCATTGCAGATTTGACAAAATACTAAAAAGGTACCAATGCGAGATTTTTAAAGATAGCTACATCACTCGACCCAAGGTTTTAGAGCCTGAAGTGCCTTCCAAAATCTGAGAGGGATAAGATGTAGAGCATACTTTCAGAAGTCTTAAAAGAGCATCACTCTGATGTGGAAACTACAGAACCCGAACCACCAAAAAAGAAAATCAACCTTTCTGCTGATGGCATCTGACTCAGATGATGAAAATGAACATGCATCAGTCCACACTGCTTTGGATGGTTATCGAGCAGAACCCGTTATCAGCATGGATGCATGTCCTCTGGAACGGTGGTTGAAGCATGAAGAGATATATGACTCTTTAGTGCATCTGGCACATAAGTATCTTGTAACACCAGCTACAACAGTGCCATGTGAATGCCTGTTCTCACAAACTTGTTTGTCTGAGCGATTGGCTGAACAAGAAGTAGGACTGAGTAAACTTGTAGGCTCTAAAGTTTTACATTGTTTTATTTTTGAATGCAGTTATTTTTGTACATAATTCTACACTTGTAAGTTCAACTTTCATGATAAAGAGATTGCACTATAGTACCTGTATTAGGTGAATTGAAAAATACTATTTCTTTTGTTTTTTACAGTGCAAATATTTATAATAAAAATAAATATAAAGTGAGCACTGTACACTTTGGATTCTGTGTTGTAATTGAAATCATATATTTGAAAATGTAGAAAATATCCAAAACTATTTAAATAAATGGTATTATATTATTGTTTAACAGTGCGATTAATCACGATTAATTTTTTAATCGCCTGACAGCCCTACTTACAATAATTAGCCAGTGTGTAGATGCATAAAGAAGGAAAGCAAAAACGAACATCTGATTTTTCAAGTTTCTGAGATATTATTTAAAATATCTGTAGTGTCTTTTAAACAGCCTTGTACTTGTTGGTCCTAATTAGCATTACTTATAATGGCAAAAGTCCTAGTGAAGAAAAATGGAATTTTGCCTGAGTATGAAGTGCTGACTCAGGCCCTATAAGAGTACTGTATTCAGAAATATAATAAAAACATTGACTCATTCCCACAATATTAGGTTAACATTACTTCAAGCTCAAATTTATATTCTTGGGAATTGTAGAATATCTGCAAAACTGATAATCAGTTCTTAGGGTATTTTAATAACAGTTGATAGCTCATCAGATTCCTTAATTAACAAAGTCTAATAGGTCAAAGTAAACTGCCATGCTCTGGAAGTTCTCTCAAATCATTTTATTAGATTTAGACAAGTAATGGGAACAAATTTGTATAATAATTGTGTGATCATCATGGAATGAATGCACATTAAAATACACAGACTGTCCCATAATTATTCCTTATTGCTATTCTATGGACCTAAAATTTTTACTTTTTCATATAGAGCCATCTGCCCAGACTTCTTTGTGGGACAAAAACCTTGGGAACCTTCTGATGACTGGTCCACCTTTAATGACTGGCTGAAAACTCGAGATGCCAGCAAGGTAAACAGGTAAGATGTATATTTATTAGACTGCATGTGTACATAGCTCTCATTGATAGGAGATTTGCCCTAGTAAGGACTCCAGGATCAAGTCCTAAAACATGATGGACCAGATGCAGCTTGGAGTAAGAAAGCACAAATCCCATGGAAATCTGTGGGTCAAATTAGTAGTTATGTAAATGGTGGAGTCAATGGCAAAGTAGTGACATTTAGCAGGTGTGCAAAACAACTATAATTTATACATGTCAGGAGTGGAGATGGAGCCATCGAAGGAAAGGAGGCGGGGAACCTTATCAAAAGGCGGGAAGATAAAGCAGGCTTCTCCTACTTTAACTTAGGTCACACTGCCCCCATGCTTCCTAGGGTCACCAAAGACTACTAAGCTGGTGTAACTTACATTTGTATTGCACACCCATGAAGTCCCAGATCAGCGTAAGTTACACTACTCTGCCACTCTACTAGTCACTTAAACTTGTTTTTTACCCTTTACACCTAACTACACTTCACCATTTACACCTATTACTTCACTGCTGAATTTCATTCAGCATTTTCAAAATGTATTGACTTCATGCAATGTTTACTTCCCTTGAAACAGTTCAAGCTATCATTTTTAATAATGTGATCATAAATGATGTTCTCTTGAATGGGCTTCACTTAAATTTAATTAATGTTAATTGATAAGATAAGAAATCTGGTCCTTTGTCCAACTGTATTTGTATATATAGAATCAATTAAAATTCTAACCCCTAATACATGTAAAGTAAAAGATTGTTCTGATTGCACCTCATTACACATTCAGTATGTTATTCATGCATTATGCTGTTTTATTCTCTAGGATGAACTAATTCCATTAAATATTCATGTATTTCATATAGTTGCCAACTCATGTTTCAAAACTGCAGTTTAAATTCTGGAGTTGTTGTGTTCCAAGAACATACTAAAAACCTAAACAAAATTAGAATGACTATTTTATAAACCAATTGTATTTTCTTTCCAGTTTTCCAGGGAGTGCTATTAGATTCCTTAATTCACCTTTCTTTACGTGTGTTAGGGAAGCTGATGTTGTCTTGAAGTATCTAAAGGAGCAATGCAATGCAAAGAAGATCGGTGTCATTGGATTTTGCTGGGGTGGAATGGCTGTACATCACTTGATGCTGAAAAATCCTGGATTAAAAACTGGGGTGGCCATATATGGTAAGTTTAAAATGCATGTAAACTTGAGCTGACTCACATACATAAATATAGCATGTAGTTTAACTATTACTGTATATAATCCATAGCAATTTAATTTATGTGCTGTGGATTATGGGGAAAGTTGGGACAACTTCCTGGGGACCTTAAAAGGTCATTTTGCTGCTTTGATTTGCTGGTCTGCCAAGTTAATTAATTATTTCCGTATGATTATTTTTGTTGCTCTGTGGTCATCACTTGTGAATGTATGTCTAATTAATTGTCAGAGCACGTAGAGCTTTTTCTGTGGATTTTTTTTATTATTCTTTAAATGTAAATAAATAGTAAAATACAAATACAATATAGATTGCCTAGTGATTTGCATTAATATTTCTGAATATATTTAAATTGAAATCATACATGTATATATAATTATGAATGCTTATATGCATCTTTGTAGCCCTAGATCTATGAAGCTTTCATAACAGAAAAAAACGTGAAATCAACTTTGTATAGTCTGCTACAGCATGCTGATTCTTATACCATTTCTAACTGATGATAAAGGCACATCACATTCAGCACAACTGTGTCTCAACCATTTGGTCTGTGTCAACACTAGATCTGTAGGCTTTTTCAGTGAGGCTAAATGCCAGGCACGCACTCAAGGCATAATGTAATACATACAATTTTCACAAAAGATTGACCCAAGCCATGAAGTATGGATTTTGAACAGGACCTGAATCAGATGTTCCCACAGATCTTTGGGTTCAGGGTTGCAGTGTATGTCTACCCTGGCAAAAGTCAGGTGAGTAATTCCCCACCAGTACAGCTCCAGCAGGGGTATCAATGATGGAAGTTGTAGGTTAGCCGTCCAACCCAAGGTTAGACAACACGGTGGTAAAAATGCTTGTCTACAACACAGACTTGTCCATTGTTGTTACTAGTGGAACTGCACTGATGGGGAAATACGTGTATGTTTTTTTTGCCAGTGCAGGTCCAGGTAGACCAGTTATAGAGCTGGGCTAAGACACTGGATCTGGAGCCTCACTTCCCCAGCGTTGGAAGAGAGGAAGTTCAGATCCCGTGTCTCCTTCTGTAACTTTCATGTTTTGATTTAGTGTTAACCATTTTAAATTGCTCACTATAAACATTTTAAATGTATTTAATTTTTCTAGGAGTAATAAAGTACTTTGAGGATAGATACAGTTTGCTCCACCCCACATTCTTCATTTTTGGTGAAAATGATGATTACATCCCTCTTGAACAAGTAAGTTCACCTTCAAACACATTTATATCCTCACAGCTTTTTAAACATTTCTTTCATAAGATAACATTTTGTTCGGAGAAATTAAAAAATTAATTAGTATCTTTCTTGCCTCTTAAAAAGGGTATAAAAACGCCTGTTATTGTTCTCACAAATTATTTAAAGGCATACTGTCAATGTTTCCCATCTCTAAATATAGATTTTATAAAATAAGGGGGTCATGGTAGGAGAGAGGTGAGTAGCCGTAGACGGAGTCTAAAGGAAGGCATTCAGCAGGCTCAGGAGACGAAACCCTCCTTAATCAAAATGCCAGAGCAAACAGTCAACATTAGGTCAACACCCTGAATTGGTGCAACTGGGGTCAACAGTTGCAGAGGGACAGCTCATTCCTAGGCTTTCCCTCTTCTTCCTGATAGCCATTCCTAGGCTACCCATCCACAAAGGCCAAGAGAGCCACTCCTCTTCACTAGGCTTTCAAACAGTCTATGAACTCCAATCAGAGGGCAAAAAGCCCTGCAAACAGCTGGGGTCAGATCCTCCTCTGGTGTAAGTCAGAATAGCTCTGATGAGGCTGTAGTGATTTATATCACTTGAGGATCTGGTCTCCAGGTTCTCTGTTTACCTCAAGGAAATCCATCCTCCATCAGGGCAGCCAGCTCTCTGTACCCTTCTTAGTTTTTATTCCCTATTCCCCTCCGAGTCATTCCCTCCTGCTGGAGCTCCTTCCCTTCAGGGAAGACATTTCTGGCAATTTTGCAGTTTTCGCTGGAAGGGAAAACTAACTACTGTAGTTTCATTGACAAAGCTGAGAGATGTGCGGGGGGAAAAAACAGAGGGGCTGATTATGAACCCTGTAGCCAGGCAGAGTGGCCTCCCTCCGAGCCTGAGCTCCAGGGACCACTACACTCCCCTTGGCGGGCAAAGCTGGGCCAACCCCACCCCCCTTGTACCTGAAGCAGAGGGGAGTGGCAGGAAGTATAGAAGGAGGGCCCTGCAGCTCAGTTTGGCTGGAGCCATGGAAGGAGGCAGATGTTTCCAACCAGCTGCAGAACTCCAGAGCTGAATCAACACTGTGCTGCACCCTACCCCCAGAGGAGACCAACCCCTGATAGGAGTTTCCAGGACTGCTGTCAGCCCTGTATCCCGAGATGATGGAATACCCTTGAACTACAGAGCCCTGCAGCTGGACTAGGGTAGGAAGTAGCCCAGAGAAACTAGACTTTAGTCCGTTTTTGTCGCTGGAGCATGAGTAAGCATGTTTCAGTTGGATCCCATTGACCCAGTGGCAGAACCCTCCACCACTGTTAGGGCTCTGGGCTGGGACCCAGTAGAGTAGGGTGGGCCCAGGTCCTCCTACCCACGGCTACCAGCCCCACCCTGTTCTATCCCTGTTTATCATCTAAAGGCGTTGTTAGTAACTAGACTAGGATGGCCAGACAAGAAGTGTGAAAAATCGGGATGGGGGTGAGGGGTAATAGGAGCCTATATAAGAAAAAGACCCGAAAATCAGGACTGTCCTTATAACATCAGGACATCTGGTCACCCTAAACTAGACAGATCTGGATTCCATGTAGGCTAAAGTTCAAGGCTTAAGCTTGGCTCAGGCTCTGGTTCAACAACACTAAAATACTGCAAGCTTTTCTTGTAACATTTCAGATCCGTCTGAACCAGAACACTTATATAGGCTCAGTGCTCAATATTTTCCAGATCAAAATATAGATTTTGGGTTTTTTTAAAGTGTATAGAATCATAGTAGGAGGGAGCTGAGTAGCCTCCGCAGGAGCCGAAAGGAAGGCACGTTGCAGGCTTGCATCCACTCTTGTTTTTTTCCATTAAAAATCATAGGAGCAGGTTAGAATCACAAGCTTTGAATCTGTGCAACTTCCATCCGCCCAAACACAAATTCAAAGCGATTCTAGTTTTGTCCCATTTCTCGGTCCAGTCTCCACTACTTACTACTTTCTGTAGTGCTTGCTACCAACTGGACTACTCCTGGTAGTAAGCCCCACATCAGGAAACAAGTGTTTTTGTCTTTGCAGAGACCTTTAAAGATGCTATTCCACTTACCTATACATTTTGTGTAATTTTGTACAGTCATAGTTCAATGATGGTTTCTCCTCTTACTAGAAGAAAAGAGCCCATAAAAATACAATTGGGGTAACAAATCTAGTCTGGCCCAAGTGTGATATTACTAAAGAAGGCACTGAGATGAGGATACATCACATCTTTCTGGAAACTAAATAATGGGCAAGCTGAAAATTGGTAAAAACAACAGGTTAAATCAATGTCACTAATGGAAGGATGTTCTGTTACAGGTCACCCTACTGGAGCAGAAACTAAAACAACACTGTAAAGTTGATTACAAAGTTAAAATTTACCCTGGACAAACTCATGGTTTTGTACATCGCAAGAGAGAAGATATGAACCCTCAAGATAAACCTTACATTGAAGAAGCAAGAAAGGACATGCTCAACTGGCTAAATAAATACCTTTAACAAAAGTATACTGCTAGATCTGTAAAACACAATCCAGTAATTTGTTAGGCAGACTTTAGAGCACATTGTAATTTTATTTTTGGAAAAAATAAAAATCATTTAAAATTTAATTAGAAGATAAACAACTATTTATCTTTTTTTTTAAATTTACTTTTCGGCAGTAACACTTTCTAACAATTTTTATTTGTATTTTTGAACATCCTTTAATAAGTTGATGCCAAAATATTTTCAAGTGTATAACACCTTAAATTTAGAAAAAAGTTTTGAAATCTGACCTACATATCTTAAGATTGTTACAATGTGCTTTGAGATATACCCCTATCTAAGGAGTTAATATATCCCTTGATATTTATGAGTAATTGTAATAAAAGCTAATGACAGTTATGTGAATGCACTAAGAAAATATTTCCCCTACAGCCATCCTTCACTACCTTGGGCTGTGGTGTCGTCAGCTCTACGCTAGACAGGGTTATGCTTGGACATTTATTTAGATGGGAGGCTTCTGTCAAGGCTGCTTCCCCACTTTGAACTTTAGGGTACAAATGTGGGGACCTGCATGAAAACTTCTAAGCTTAACTACCAGCTTAGATCTGGTCCGCTGCCACCATCCCAAAGCTAATTCCCTTCCCTGGGTAGCCTTGAGAGACATTCACCAATTCCCTGGTGAATACAGATCCAAACCCCTTGGATTTTAAAACAAGGAGAAATTAACCATCCCCCCTCCTTCCTTCCATCAACTTTTGGTGAATACAGTTCCAACCCCCTTGGATCTTAAAACAAGGAGAAATTAACCATCCCCCCTTCTTCCTTTCACCAACTCCTGGTGAATACAGATCCAACCCCCTTGGATCTTAAAACAAGGAGAAATCAATCAGGTTCTTAAAAAGAAGGCTTTAATTAAAGAAAAAGGTAAAAATCATCTCTGTAAAATCAGTATGGAAAATAACTTTACAGGGTAATCAAACTTAAAGAGCTCAGAGGACCCCCCTCTAGTCTCAGGTTCAAAGTACAGCAAACAGAGATAAACACTCTAGTAAAAGGTACATTTACAAGTTGAGAAAACAAAGATAAAAACTAACACGCCTTGCCTGGCTGTTTACTTACAAGTTTAAAATATGAGAGACTTGTTTAGAAAGATGTGGAGAACCTGGATTGATGTCTGGTCCCTCTCAGTCCCAAGAGCGAACCACAACCAAAACAAAGAGCACAAACAAAAGCCTACCCCCCCCCCCCCAAGATTTGAAAGTATCTTGTCCCCTTATTGGTCCTTTGGGTCAGGTGTCAGCCAGGTTACCCGAGCTTCTTAACCCTTTACAGGTAAAAGGATTTTGGAGTCTCTGGCCAGGAGGGATTTTATACTACTGTACACAGGAGAGCTGTTACCCTTCCCTTTATAGTTATGACATGCCCCCCAAATCACAGATAGTGTTGGATGTCCGGTTCCACACTGGCTGTGATTTCTTCCTGGAGCTCTAGGAGAAAACAGAGTTAATAAGACACATGTACCTTTAGACATACTACTGATTATATAAAAACTAACAATATGTTTCATTTCAAGAACAATTTTTAACCAGTTGACTCTGGGAAACTTTCCCGGGAGAGTGCATCAGCCACTTTGTTAGAAGCTCCTGAAATGTGTTGTATTTCAAAATCAAAATTTTGGAGAGCTAAACACCAAAGAAATTTTTTTTTATTCCCCTTGGCAGTATGAAGCCACTGTAGCGCAGCATGGTCTGTTTGTAGTTGGAAACGCCGTCCCCAAACATATGGGCGTAGCTTTTCCAGCGCGTACACAATGGCATAGCATTCCTTTTCGCTGATTGACCAGTGGCTTTCCCTCTCAGACAGCTTTTTGCTGAGAAACACGACAGGATGGAATTCTTGATCCGGTCCTTCCTGCATTAAAACTGCTCCCACGCCTCACTCGGACGCATCTGTGGTTACTAGGAACGGTTTGTTAAAGTCTGGGGCCCTTAGCACAGGGTCAGACATGAGTGTCGCCTTAAGCTGGTTAAAGGCCTTTTGACACTCATCAGTCCACTGAACTGCATTTGGCTGTTTCTTTCTGGTTAGGTCTGTCAGCGGGGCGGTGATTTGGCTGTAGTGTGGTACAAATCGCCTATAATATCCGGCCAAGCCTAAGAAGGATTGGACCTGTTTCTTTGACTTTGGAACCGGCCACTTTTGGATAGCATCCACTTTGGCCTGTAGGGGATTTATAGTTCCTTGACCCACCTGGTGCCCCAGGTACGTCACTCTGTTTTGGCCTATTTGACACTTTTTAGCCTTAACAGTTAGTCCTGCCTGCCGGATGCGCTCGAAGACTTTTTTCAGGTGCTCCAGGTGTTCTGTCCATGAATCAGAAAAAATGGCCACATCATCGAGGTAGGCAACTGCAGATTTTCCCAATCCCGCTAGGAGACCATCTACAAGTCTTTGGAAGGTGGCGGGTGCATTTTGCAACCCGAAAGGGAGTACATTGAATTCATACACCCCTGCCTGGGTGACGAAGGCTGACCTTTCCTTAGCGGGTTCATCTAGTGGTACTTGCCAGTACCCTTTGGTTAAGTCTAAAGTAGAGATGAATTGGGCATGTCCCAATTTCTCCAATAGCTCATCTGTGCGTGGCATTGGATAGTTGTCAGGACGAGTTACAGCATTTAGCTTACGGTAGTCCACGCAAAAGCGTATTTCCCCATCTGGTTTGGGAACTAGAACCACTGGAGATGCCCATGCACTGTTAGAGGGGCGGATTATACCCATCTGTAGCATGTCCTGGATCTCCCTTTGTATAGCAGTTTGGGCATGAGGTGACTCCCGGTTGATGAGTTTGGGGTCCACTAGGGATTGGTGGATAGTTGACACTTGTGCCCCAGTGTCCCTCCAAGCGATAACCTTCTTTCCGCCCACTCTCAAGGTTTCCCTTCGCTCCGAGGGTATGAGAGAGGCATCTGGGTCTGGGGATCTTTGGTGTGATTGTGGTGTAATGAACTGTAATCGGTTGGGGTTCTTGGGGCAGTGAGCCTTTATATGTCCCAGTTCATTACATTTAAAACATCGCCCTGCTAAGGTATCACCGAGGCGATGTTGGTTGGTGGAGACTGGTGTGGTGGGGTGAGAAGGCGTCTGGGGTTTCCCTTGGGATGTGGGTCGGGCCTTGGGTTGTCCCCGGTGGTAAGGTTTGGTTTCGGCTTGCCCCTTCTGATATTCGCTCCAACTGCTACTAGTTTTTTTCTTTTCTGCCACCTCCACCCATTTGGCTCCAATCTCCCGCACCTTGGTTACAGTTTTGGGCTTCCCATCTAGGATGTACCTTTCTATTTCCTCAGGAACACCCTCTAAAAACTGCTCCATTTGCAGTAGGAAGGGCAACTCTTCCGTAGATTTAACATTTGCTCCTGATATCCAGGCATCCCAATTTTTCCCAATGTGGTACGCATGTCGGGTAAATGACACATCGGTTTTCCACCTTAGGGCTCTGAACCGCCGACGGGCATGCTCAGGTGTTAGCCCCATTCTGATTCTGGCCTTGTTTTTAAAAAGTTCATAACTGTTCATGTGTTCCTTAGGCATTTCAGCCGCCACCTCTGCTAAGGGTCCACTGAGCTGCGGCCTCAGCTCTACCATGTACTGGTCTGCAGTGAGGCTGTATCCAAGGCAGGCCCTTTCAAAATTTTCTAAGAAGGCCTCAGTATCATCGCCTGCCTTGTAGGTGGGGAATTTTCTGGGATGGGAAGTGGTACCTGGAGAGGGGTTGTTAGGATTGGCTGTTGTATGCGGCCTAGCCCTTGCTACTTCCAGTTTATGCTTCCTTTCTTTTTATTTCTCCTCCATTTTTTTTTTCAGCTCCATAGCTCTCTTGTGGGCCTCCTCTTTGGCTTTTTCTTTTTTTGTAGTCATTTTTCTGTTTGCTTGTGCTGGGTCACACCCCTCTGCAGTTGACTGAAACTGGGATGCACTCAGCTCAGGCTGCTGCTGAGTTAACAGAGACTTTCTAACTAGCTACTCCCGAGGATGTAAAAAGAAAAAAAAAACAATTCAGCTTGTAAATTCCTTTTACCAGTTGTTTGCTCATTAATTGAACCCTTCTCTTAACAAAGGCCCTTGTTAAAAAAACTTAACACCTCTGCCTTCAGGCAAGGAGAGATAAGATATTCATCTACCTTCAGCTCTGCTTTCCAAGCAGCTAGAAGGAAAAAAAAAATCTTACTGGCTTTTGGGTTTAAAATGATCCCACCATTGCCACCATGTCAAGGCTGCTTCCCCACTTTGAACTTTAGGGTACAAATGTGGGGGCCTGCATGAAAACTTCTAAGCTTAACTACCAGCTTAGATCTGGTCCGCTGCCACCATCCCAAAGCTAATTCCCTTCCCTGGGTAGCCTTGAGAGACATTCACCAATTCCCTGGTGAATACAGATCCAAACCCCTTGGATTTTAAAACAAGGAGAAATTAACCATCCCCCCTCCTTCCTTCCATCAACTTTTGGTGAATACAGTTCCAACCCCCTTGGATTTAAAAACAAGGAAAAATCAATCAGGTTCTTAAAAAGAAGGCTTTTAATTAAAGAAAAAGGTAAAAATCATCTCTGTAAAATCAGTATGGAAAATAACTTTACAGGGTAATCAAACTTAAAGAGCTCAGAGGACCCCCCTCTAGTCTCAGGTTCAAAGTACAGCAAACAGAGATAAACACTCTAGTAAAAGGTACATTTACAAGTTGAGAAAACAAAGATAAAAACTAACATGCCTTGCCTGGCTATTTACTTACAAGTTTAAAATATGAGAGACTTGTTTAGAAAGATGTGGAGAACCTGGATTGATGTCTGGTCCCTCTCAGTCCCAAGAGCGAACCACAACCAAAAGAAAGAGCACAAACAAAAGCCTTTCCCCCCCCCCCAAGATTTGAAAGTATCTTGTCCCCTTATTGGTCCTTTGGGTCAGGTGTCAGCCAGGTTACCCGAGCTTCTTAACCCTTTACAGGTAAAAGGATTTTGGAGTCTCTGGCCAGGAGGGATTTTATAATACTGTACACAGGAGAGCTGTTACCCTTCCCTTTATAGTTATCACAGCTTCCCAGGAAAGTGGCATCAGTGACTCAGCAGTTAGTACCACTGCTGGTGAAGCAAACATTTACTAATTCTCCAATGCCAGTGTGGTGTTAGGGCCACTGTGCTGCTGAGGCTATTGTCTTTCTGATAAGATGTTTAATCAAGTCGCTTGTCCCATGAACTTGTTGCAAGATCTAGGGAAACGACGAGAAAAGGTGTTGATGTGATGGTGTCCCCAGGGTGCAACCTGGAACTGGGGTACTGCTGAGCCCTCTGTCCCACCAATCTGGGCTCCCTCTCACCCTGTGATGCTGTGACAAGCTGCAAACCTCTGGCAGGTACTGCACTTACGCAGACATCCACCGGCAGGGACATACCCAACTGAGTTACATGAATGCTTCTCCCAGCCACTCATGAACTAACAATAGAGAGGCTCCAGACAGTTCCCCCCAGTTCTCCAGCCTAGGACCCCAGAGCTGTACCGTCTTGCCCTAGTCAGAAACCTGACCACTGTAAATTTATTACCCAGACCGCTTCCTCTCCCCCCCCCCATCACCCCTCAATGTGGAGAGGACATGCATAAGCCTTTGTAACTGAGCTGAGATTTCCCAAGCGCTTCAACCAAAAAAACCACACTGGTTCAGGTAAAGTATAAAACAGATCTATTAACTACAGAAAGCTAGATTTTAAGTGGTTATAAGTGGTAGGCATGGAAGATCAGAGATAGTTACCAAAGAAAATAAAAGATAAATGAACAATCTAAATCTTAAGTCTTATTTCATTTGACAGTATTTAGATCAGCATTTTTCTCATCCAACTGGATGTTACCGTTCTTAATACACAGGATTCCCCTTAAGCCTGGACCAGTCTCCTCAGATGATCTTTGTCTTCTTGGCATTCCAGTTGTTTTCAGCATAGGTGCGGGGAGGAGAAAGGCAAAAACATGCTGCAATGTGTCCTAGTGAGCTTTGCTGAGTCACAGTGATTGAGTAAACGCCCACTGTGTGGACTTGGGCAACTGTCATTGAATTGTAAATCCCTTGATTACAACTCTCCTGCTGATTAATGTTTGCGGAGCACCCTCCTGGGTGGGGTCCTTTGTATGTCACTAGCAAACATACAACATATTTCAGTAACAACCATACAGCAAAATCTCATAACTTTATACACACTAATGATATACATATTTGGACAGAACAATGGGTTTCAACTGATTATGACCTTTCATATGATATCTTATATGGCACGCTTTGTTTGAAATATTACAACCACATATGAATGATGAATATGGGGGTTACAGAGTGCCATTTGAGGTACAGGTGTGTCACAGTTGATTTAACCATGTATTTACCTTACTTTGCTAACATGTCTGAAAACTACAACTGCCTTATCCACACTAAAATTTTGCCATGTGTTAGTTACTATGTGGTAGGAAAAAAAACCTTTTCCAGTGAAGACAAGGCCTAAGTGTTATGTCCAATTCCAACTTGGAGCACTCCATTTTCCCTACACAAATTCCCCCTATAATTTCAGTAGGAGAAGCTATATTTTACTTACTTTGTTTATTTTTTAAAAGAGAGTATCCTGTTGTATTGTATTACTAGCTGTGTTAAATGGCTGTCACATTCCTTCTTAGTGGTAGGGATGGAACATTTCCTATATGCAGTTTAGATAGATTAGATAGAAGTCAAAAGTCAAGAAGGCAGGAAACCTGTGGAAAAAATAGCATATGATCATAATGTTGTATCATAGTTCATATGCACAAAGGAGGCCAATTAATGTTTCACATGCAAATTAAACTGCCATTTCCTAATTGTTGAGTGCTTGACTTTGTAAGTTTAACTTTCTTTTTGTGTAGTTTTTGTTTGTTTGTTTATATTCTGTTAAAGCAACATTATTGAATGCCTGTAGTCTCACACATAGCATCTTTCTGCCTCCCCGGTACCCAGATTATGCCTGCTAGCATCACATATACGTGATGGGGTAGGTTTGCATTGTCAATTTTAATTCAGATAATCTATTTGTAGACCAAGTTCCTGATACCCATTCTGTCTAGGTACTCATTAAGGCCCACATCAATCATAGAGCTTCACATACATTAATTAACACCCCTGTTAAGGAAAACTATGGCACAGCTAGAAACTGAACCCAGCTCTCATGCATCTTACTATAGTGCCATAACCCAGGAGGCGGTGGAGAAGGGCCTGGCGGTGGGAGGCGTGTTCGTCCCCCTGGAGCCGCTAGAAGACCTGGGCGCCCAACTGGTCCTGACCTCTGTCCCTCCCTTCCTTCCTAATGCTGCCCTGTTACCCGCCCTCTCTACGGCTGTGGTCAGCCCTCTCCCATTCGGCTGCAAAGACCACGCCCTCCGTCATGTCCTCTTGTTCTGCGGGCAGGTACAGTTACAACTGCCGCCGGTGGCGCGTGACGGTGAGGCGCTCGAGGGGTCCTTCTTGGTCCCCTACCAGGGGGCCCGCTACCGGGTGCATTATTCAACGGGGGAGGCCCGGTGCTACCTCTGCTGGGCGATGGGACACGTCCGGAGGGACTGCCCCTTGGCCCAGCACGGAGGGGCATCTGGTACCCCCGAGCCCCGGCAGGGCGCCGGCCCCGTCATCGCCGACGCCCCTGGCTGCCCGGCGCCTGAAGCTGCCCCTCCTCCTTTTCGGCCCACCAACGCTCCCGCTCGGGCCCAAGGGGTATCTTCCCCCAGTGCGCCCAGACGAGCGGGAGGGCCCCGCCTCTGCCGCCTGCGATCTGGCGGGGCCTGTGGAGGAGGGTGAGGTAGGGATACCGCCGGGCATAGAAGAGGGCATGCCCCAGGGAGAATCCTCCCTCCTACATGCTGCCCCACCATTGCCTCCCCGAGTCCCTGAGCCTTCGCCCTTGCTCCCTGACTCGACCCCTGTTAGCCGGCCCCCGGATGATGCCATGGAGGACTGGTCCTTAGTACAGGGGAAGCGGGACAAGCGGAAGGCTCGAGCTCCGCTCCTCCCATCTGATGTGGAAGCCCCCTGGAAGACCAGGAAGGGGAGCACCGATGCTGAGCCTTCCACTTTGCCCCCTGCCGATTCCAATTCAATGGTGCCGGCTGGGGATGCTGTGGCAGCACCGGAGAATAGCACTGCCCCTCCTCCGGCGTCCCTTCCTATGGAAGCCCCTGATGGAGCCCCTCTCACCCCCTTACAATCTGAAACCCCTGCAAGCACCAAGGTGAGCGTCGCTTCGGGTGCTGGTGGGGAGAGCCCTGGGGTGGTGGACAGTGATCTCCCCTCCATTTATGAGGAGATCGAGGCCCTGGGTCTGACCCCGGTTACCCAGGGGGAGGACGACCCTCTGCCAGCGGGCCTCGATCTGAGTGACCTCGCCTCGGCCCCCCTTTCCCCGTGTTCCGTCCCCTTATCCACTGCTTCCGCTCCCACCTCCGAGGAGCCCCTGAACTCTTCCACCAACCCGGCCGCAGATGGCACCCCACTAGCGGCCGCCGAGCCTCTTGAGGTGACGGCCAGTGCCACGCGGCCGGGACCCGAGTTGCCAGGGAACTCCCTCGTGGCTGCGGGGCAGCCGACCTCCTTCCCGGGTGGGGGACCCATCGTTGATTCTCCACCTATGGATGCCGTGGCCTTACCATCTGCCTTGGAGCACGAACCCGGCATCGCCGAAGGCCCCCCTCCCTCCCCGCAAATCCCTGAGCCTATTTGCAGGGTGCCACCCCCCCACCCAGTGGCTTGGCTGCTGGGGTCCCCGATCCCACTATCGCCCCTTCCCCTGTCCCTATTCCTGACTCCGGCCCTGCCCCTGACATCGACCCCGTCCCTGTCCCCTCCACTTCCCATGATGCTTTTGCCGCCCCTGGGGCTGTCTCCTTCCATATCCCAGAGGATGACCCGCAAGGAGCGGCCTTTGTTTTTCCCTGTCCCGACCCACCAGGGGCTGCTATCTTCCCTCCGCCGCCCCCCATTGAGTCAGGGTCTGAGGCAGGCCACGTGGCGCC
The DNA here is from genome assembly GCF_028017835.1 of Emys orbicularis. Taxonomy (NCBI): domain Eukaryota; kingdom Metazoa; phylum Chordata; order Testudines; family Emydidae; genus Emys; species Emys orbicularis. The sequence continues at coordinate 162,941,514 of NC_088684.1, forward strand.
AGCCCATCGGACGCCACGTCGAGGGTCTGCTCCCTGCTTGCCCATCTCGATGGGCCACGGGGCTGTGACAGGGGCCCCACTGGGGGAAAGCCACAGATCAGTAACCCCACTCCCCCATACTCTGAGAGAGGAGCTACGGGAGTTTCTTGAGGATGTCCGTGGCACCCGCAACAAGGTACAGCTTGCACTCCAGCGATGGGGGGATAACCATCAGATCCTCCGGGCCGCGAGGGCCCTCATGGGGGAGGGTAAGAGGACCAGGAGGCAGGCCGCCGCGGCTTACCAACAGGTCCGCCTCTTCCGTGACTCCTTAATCACCCACGGGGTAGGTCACGGATTGTTGCGCGGCCCGACGGAGGCCGTGGGCGTCTCTGCCGGCGAGGATCCCCCCCAGCCCTCCTTATGGCACCGAGCATCTTCGCAACATTAAACACCCGGGGCTGTAGGATGGGTCTCCGCAGGAGCCAGGTGCTCTCCTTCCTTCGGGAGGGGGGTACTCTGTGATCTTCCTGCAGGAGACCCATACGGATCCGGCCACTGAAGCTAGCTGGAGTGGGGAGACAGGGTCTATTTTAGCCACCTCACAGTTCGTACGGCTGGAGTGGCAACCCTGTTCTCCCCCGACCTACGGCCTGAGGTGCTGGGGGTCACCGAGGCTGTGCCGGGCCGCCTGCTGCACCTCCGGGTCCGCATGGAGGGGCTTATGGTCAATCTTGTCAACGTTTACGCCCCGACATCGGGCCCGGAGAGGTTGCGTTTTTATCAGCAGGCGTCCGCCTTCCTCGGCACCTTGGATCCTCGCGAGTGCTTGGCCCTGGGTGGGGACTTTAACGCCACCCTTGAGGAACGGGACCGCTAGGGGCCGGGCAGCACCCAGCCACCGCGGACGTCCTCCGGGAGATCGTCGAACATCACTCCCTGGTGGACGTCTGGCGCGACCACCACCCGGATGACGTTTCGACGTTCACTTTTGTCCGGGTGGAGGTCCATCGGTTGTGCCACTCCCGGTTGGACCGCATCTATTTGTCATGCTTCCATCTTTCACGGGCCCACGCCTCCAGCATTCGGCCGGCCCCTTTTTCAGATCACCATCTAGCCACCGTGACAGCCTCTCTCTGGGCGGAGAGGCTGGGGCCGGCCTATTGGCACTTTAATAATAGCTTGTTGGAGGATGTGGGCTTTGTGGCGTCCTTCCGGGAGTTCTGGCTGGCCTGGCGAGGGCAGCGGCGTGCCTTTCCCTCGGCGCGGCGGTGGTGGGACCTGGGGAAGGTGCGCGCCCGGCTCTTCTGCCGTGACTACACCCGGGGCACCAGCCGACGGAAGGATGTGGCGATAGGGCAGTTGGAACGGGATGTCTTAGAGCTGGAGAGGCGTCTGGCTGCCAGCCCCGGTGATCCATCCCTCTGCGGAGTGTGCCGGGAGAAGCGGGAGGAGCTCCGGACCCTCGAGGACCATCGGGCCCGAGGTGCCTTTGTTCGATCCCGCATCCGCCTCCTTCAGGAGATGGATCGCGGCTCCCGCTTCTTCTACGCCCTGGAGAAAAAGAGGGGGGCCAAGAAGCACGTCACCTGCCTTCTAGCAGAGGACGGCACCCCCCTCACGGATCCAGTGGAGATGTGCGGTAGGGCCAGGGCCTTCTACGCAAGCCTTTTCTCCCCGGATCCGACCGATCCTAATGCTTGCAGAATGCTCTGGGATGAACTCCCGACGGTCAGCGCGGGTGACCGAGACCGGCTGGAGCTGCCTCTCACTCTGGCCGAGTTCTCGGAAGCCCTCCGCCGCATACCCACCAATAAATCTCCGGGCATGGACGGGTTGACCGTGGAGTTCTACCGTGTGTTTTGGGACATCCTCGGCCCAGACCTTGTCACGGTGACAAGGTCCGGGCCGAGTCCTTGCAGGGCGGGGTCCTCCCTCTTTCGTGCAGGCGAGCCGTGCTCGCCTTATTGCCGAAGAAGGGGGACCTCCGCGATTTACGGAATTGGCATCCCATCTCGCTCCTCAGCACGGACTATAAAGTCGTAGCGAAGGCCATCTCGCTGCGGCTAGGGTCCGTGCTGGCGGACGTGATCCACCCAGACCAGACCTACACCGTCCCGGGCTGCACCATCTTCGACAACTTGTATCTGGTCCGGGACCTCTTGGAACTCGGGTGTAGGGATGGTCTGTCATTCGCCCTCCTGTCCCTGGATCAGGAGAAGGCGTTCGACAGGGTGGACCACGGGTATCTCCTGGGCACTCTGCGAGCGTTTGGCTTTGGGTCCCAGTTTGTGGGTTTTCTCCAGGTGCTGTACGCCTCCACAGAGTGTTTGGTCAGGCTCAACTGGACCCTGACTGAACCGGTCAGCTTCGGGCAAGGAGTAGGTCAAGGGTGCCCCCTCTCGGGCCAGCTGTATGCTCTGGCCATCGAGCCCTTCCTTTGTCTCCGCCGTAGGAGGTTGACGGGGTTGGTGCTGCAGGAGCCGGAGCTGCGGCTGGTCCTGTCGGCGTACGCCGACGACGTGCTCCTCGTGGTCCAGGACCCGGACGACTTGGAGCAGGTGGAGGCTTGCCAGACCATCTACTCGGCAGCCTCCTCCGCCCAGGTCAACTGGGTCAAGAGCTCTGGCCTGGTGGTAGAGGATGGGTGGCAGGAGAGCTCCCTCCCACCCGCGCTTCAGGCCGTCCGATGGCGCGCGGGTCCGCTGCTCTATCTCGGCGTTTACCTTTCTGCCACGCATCAGTCTCCGCCGGAGAACTGGCTAGGTTTAGAGGGCAGGGTGTCGGAGCGGCTCCGGAAATGGACAGGACTGCTCCGGTGTCTCTCCCTTCGAGGGAGAGCACTGGTGCTCAATCAACTAGTCCTATCCATGCTCTGGTACCGGCTCAACACCCTGGTCCCGGCCCCGGGTTTCCTGGCCAACCTCCGGACGTTGATTCTGGAGTTCTTTTGGTCAAGACTGCACTGGGTCTCTGCGGGGGTTCTCCATCTACCCCTGGAGGAGGGAGGGCTGGGCCTGAAGTGTCTGCATGCTCAGGTCCACGTCTTCCACCTCCAGGCCCTGCAGAGGCTCCTTTATGGTGCAGGTAGTCCGGCATGGAGCGTATTGGCGCACGCCTTCCTGCACCGCTTCCGAGGGCTCCGATATGACCGGCAGCTCCTTTGTCTCCATCCGAGAGGTCTTCCGCGAGGCCTCTCCGGGCTGCCGGTCTTCTACCAGGACCTCCTCCGGACCTGGAAACTGTTCTCAGTGACCAGGTCCGTGGCGGCCACCGTGGGGGCAGATCTCCTCGCGGAGCCCCTGCTACACAGCCCCCAGCTTCATATGCAGGTAGCGGACTCCTCCATGGTGCGCCAGAGGTTGGTCCTGGCAGAAGTCACCAAAGTCGGAGACCTCCTGGACTACGACCGGGGAGACTGGCTGGATCCCCTGGTGCTCACTCAGCGCATGGGGCTCTCCAGACCTCGTACTCCCCGGCGTGTACTTCAGGAGGTGAGGGCCGCTTTGCCGCCCGCTGCTCGGAACTATCTCGACCGGGTTCTGCTAGAGGGCACGCCCCGCCCACCCTCCACTCCGAGCCCTCCAGATTTTTTCATTGGGCCCCTGCCCCGTGGACCCAACCGGCCCCCTCCCCGTCCATTCGCCATGAGCCGGCTGCACGGTCTGCAGCTGGTTCTGTTCTGGACCGTGCCAAGGAAACATCTATACATGCTTGTGCTCCATGTTCTTCATGTCCTCACCCTCGCGTCCTGCCCTGATACGAAGTGGCGGGACCTTCTGCCGGGACCACTGGAGGGTGAGGAGCCCCGATGGGCCAGCCTTTATTCTGCTCTGATCCCGAAGCCCACCAGGGACATCAGTTGGTGGATCCTTCACGGAGCCGTGAGCACGGGCATGTACTTGGCGCGGTTTACCCCATCCCAGACACCTGCCCCTTTTGCGGCATGAGGAAGACCCTGGCGCATGTTTACCTGGAGTGCGCCAGGCTGCAGCCCCTATTCCGGCTCCTCAAGGATATTTTGTTAAGATTTTGGTTGCACTTTTCTCCTCACCTTTTTATTTATGCACTCCCTATCCATCGCCCCACAAAGTCGCGGGACCTCCTGGTCAACCTCCTCCTGGCCCTAGCGAAACTGGCCATCTATAAAACCAGAGTGAGGAGGTTGGCCGATGGAGTCTCCTGTGACTGTGGGGCCTATTTCAGGTCCTCCGTTCTTTCACGTATCCAGGCAGAGTTCCTCTGGGTGGCGTCCACTGGCTCCCTTGACGCCTTCGAGGAGCAGTGGGCGCTGTCCGGGGTTCTCTGCTCGGTGTCCCCGTCTGGTTCCCTTCGTTTGAACCTTTGACCTCACTCCTGTCCCTGTTCTTTTATTAGTTGTCCCCCATAATTTTTTGGTCTCCAGGTCCTGTGGACCCCCCCCCCCTTAGGCTGGGGGGGATCCTTTAGCAGTGGGCGGGCTTTGCCCGCCCACTTCCTGGATCCCAATAGGACCAGACTCCTGTACCCCACTGGTCTGGGTCTGTCACATATCCCTCCCCCCTGCTCAATGCCAAGGGGTTGGGCAGCTTGGGACGCCAGACAGTGCACACGTGACAAGCCATTGGCGTTGCCATGATGGCTCCCTGCTCTGTGTTGCACACGGAACTGGAAAGGTTGGAGGGATAAGAACCATCTGGTCAACCTTGTGTTCTTTTCCTTGTTCCGCTGCATCCATTGAAGAGGGGCATGGTCGGTCATGAAGACAAATCTGCGCCCGAGCAGGTAGTAGCGCAATGTTTCCATGGCCCCTTTTACAGCGAGGCATTCTCTCTCCACCACTGCATATTTTTGTTCCCTTGGAAGGAGTTTCCGACTGAGGTATAGAATTGGGTGTTCCTCCTCCCCGACCATCTGTGATAGAACGGCCCCCAACCCTACTTCCGATGCATCCGTCTGCAGGATAAACCCCCCTGATTTCACCAAGGAGATCAGTACGGGGTTACTGCAGAGGGCAGTCCGTAGGTCTGTGAATGCTTCCTCTGCTGCGTCAGACCATCTCACCAGATCAGGTCCATGGGCTTTCACTAGGTCTGTCAGGGGCTTGCCCTTGTGGCAAAGTGGGGGATAAATCCTCGGTAATACCCCACCACACCTAGGAACGCCCGGACTTGTTTCTTGTGACTTGGTCGGGGCCAATTTTGGATGGCCTCTAACTTGTTCACTTGGGGTTTTACCAGACCTTTTCCCACAATGTAGCCAAGATATTTGGCCTCTGTAAACCCCACAGCGCACTTGGCAGGGTTTGCTGTAAGGCCAGCTCACCTGAAGGTATTGAGGACTGCCTCCACCTTCTCCAAGTGGGTTTCCCAGTCTGGGGTATGAATGACCACATTGTCCAAGTAGGCAGCAGCATAACTGTTATGCGGGCATAATAGCTTGTCTATGAGGCGCTGGAAGGTAGCTGGGGCCCCATGTAGTCCAAAAGGGAGGACAGTATATTGAAAAAGACCCTCTGGTGTAGAGAACGCAGTCTTTTCCTTTGCATCTTCTGCAAGGGGAATCTGCCAGTACCCCTTTGTCATGTCTAGGGTAGTCAAGTACCGGGCATTACCCAGACGGTCCACTAGCTCATTTATGCGAGGTATGGGGTACGCGTCGAACTGGGATACTTCGTTTAGTCGCCGGAAGTCGTTGCAAAATCTTGTGGTGCCATCAGGTTTGGGCACCAGCACGATTGGGCTGGACCACTGACTGTGGGATTCTTCGATGATCCCCAACTCCAGCATTTTTTTTACTTCTGCTTTTATTTCCTCCCTTTTTGCCGCTGGCACCCGATAGGGCCTCATTGTTACTCTGGCCCCAGGGTTCGTGACGATGTGGTGATATGTCTCAGTTGTTCGACCCGGTTTTGTCGAGAACACATCTTGGTTCTGGAAGATCATCTCAGACACCTCATTCTTCTGGTCTGGTGTTAAATCGGGAGACACTCTCACCTGTTTGGAAGGCTTGTTTTCCTGGGTTAGGTCTTTTTGGACCGTTGTGCATGCCTCTTGTGCATGCCAGGGTTTCAGAAGGTTAACGTGATAAATCTGTTCTTGTTTTCTGCGTCCTGGCTGCCGCACCTTGTAGGTTACTTCCCCCACGGGTTCAACCACCTCATAGGGCCCCTGCCATTGGGCCAGAAGCTTGCTTTCTGCCGTGGGTACCAACACCATAACCCGATCCCCTGGTTGGAACTGTCGCACTTTTGCCTGGCGATTGTAATGGGTTCGCTGGGCCTCCTGTGCCTTCTCCAAATGTTCCCGTACAATAGGGGTAACCCGGGCTATCCGGTCTCGCATCTGCATTACATGCTCTATTATATTTCTCCCCTCATTTGGGTTCCTCTTCCCAGATCTCTTTGGCGATATCTAGTATGCCACGGGGGTGACGCCCGTATAATAACTCGAAGGGGGAAAACCCAGTTGAGGCCTGAGGTACCTCCCGGATAGCGAACATAAGGTAGGGTAGTAGGGTGTCCCAATCCTTCCCGTCCTGACTTACCACCTTCCTTATCATAGCCTTGAGGGTTCGGTTAAACCTTTCTACCAACCCATCAGTCTGCGGATGGTAGACCAAAGTTCTCAGGTATATATATGGAGAAGCGTACAGAGGTCCTTCATTAGCTTTGACATAAATGGGGTTCCTTGGTCAGTTAATATCTCCTTCGGTAGCCCCATTTGGGCAAAGATCCCCACCAGCTCTTTGGCTATAGTTTTAGAGGCCGTGTTCCGCAGGGGGACGGCTTCTGGGTAGCGAGTAGCATAGTCCAAAACAACAAGTATATATTGGTGGCCCCGAGCCGTCTTCTCCAGGGGTCCCACTAGGTCCATGGCTATTCGCTCGAAGGGGACCTCTATGATGGGAAGGGGTATTAAAGGTGCCCTCAAGTGGGGATGGGGACTGTGCAGCTGACACTCCGGGCAGGAGGCACAGTACCTCCGCACTTCTTCATGTACTCTGGGCCAGAAGAACCGTCGTAGGAATCGTGCCAGGGTCTTCTCTACCCCCAAATGCCCCCCAAAAAGATGACTATGGGCAAGACTTAATACAGCGTTCTGGTGTTTTTGAGGTACTAGGATCTGCTGTACCTTCTGCCCCTGTACTGGTGCAACCCGGTATAAGAGATCCTTCTTCATTATGAAGTAGGGTCCTGGTCCCTGGGTTTTCCCTTCCACGGGGACCCCATCTATTTCAGTAACCTCCTTCCTAATGTTGTCGTACCTTGGGTCTTCTGCCTGGTCCCGTCCAAAATTTCCTCTCCCGGGGCTAATCTGCCCAAGATCTAGGGGCCCAGTCTCTGTTGCCTCTACTGGTTCAGAAGCATTAGGGTGGGGGTCAGACTTAGGTGCTTCTCCCTCCTGCGTGGCCTCCTTTTCAGCTGCGTGGGTCCACCTACCTACAAGAGTGATCCTCTGGCTTTGGGTCAGTATTCAGGTTTCCAAGGCCTTAGCTGCCCTTCTTTCCCTTTTTGTCTTTCTACCCTGTCTGGGAGTGGAGAACAAATCTGGGGATATTTCAGAGAAGATTGGGGGTTGACAGTCTGTTGTGGATGCCTCACCAATTTTAGGGTCCCCATCTTTGGGAAGTCCCTCCCTATGAGCACCGGGTATGGGAGTTTAGGAACTACACCTGCTGCTACCTCAGTAGTGTTCCCTTGGATCTCGATTTTTACTGGGATGGTGGGGTAGTAACTAACTGTCCCATGGACACATGTTATCCCCGTACGTTTAGCCTGCAGCAGCTGACTACGCTTCACGAGCTTCCCTGAGATAAGCGTGATAGCACTCCCCGAATCAACCAGTGCCATGGTCCCTACCCCATTTAGTTTCACTGGTCTGGTATACATATGTGGGGTTAGTGAGACCCCCCACAAGGTGGATTAGGGAGCATGGATCTGCCCAGTTCCCCAGGTTACACTGCATAGGCTCCTCAGCATTGGGACACTGTGCAGCTATGTGTCCCCACTCCCCGCAGGCATAACGTCTGTATGGAGCCCTAGGCGTTCCCCGGTCTCTTGGTTTGGGCAGTCTAACATCACGATCCTCTTCTCCCTCAGTGCTCCGACTCTTTGTGGCCTCTGATGGGCCTTCAGCCTCTCTCTTTTTCCACCTGGGCCCTCCTGGTGGCCCAGTCACCCAAACTTTAGGGTTTGGTGCTGCTAGTTTAACCCAGGGTGCCTCTTCCTTAACTGGTGGGGTCAGCTCCCTCGCTGTCCTTCGCCTCTCTACCAGGGCGACAACCTCGTCATAGGTGGAGGGTTCCTTCTGGCTTACCCAGGCATGAAGGTCTGGTGGTAGTCCTCTCATGTATCGGTCGATGACCAGAACCGCTAGTATCTCTTCTGGACTCCGGGACTCTGTTTGCAACCACTTTCGTGCGAGATGGATGAGGTCATACAATTGGGACCGCGGGGTTTTGTCTTCCTGGTATCTCTAACCGTGATACTGCTGGGCCCGCACTGCTGTCATTACCCCAGATCTGGCCAGGATCTCTGCTTTCAGCTGGGGGTAGTCTGCCGCAGCCTCTTCAGGCAGATCATGGTAGGCCTTCTGGGCCTCCCCACACAGGAATGGGGCAAGGATGTCAGACCACTGATCTTGAGGCCAGGCCTCCCGTAGGGCTGTCCTCTCAAAGGCCAGAAGGTATGCCTCTACATCATCCTCCCGTGTCATTTTCTGCAGCCAATGGCTGGCCCGTATGAGCCGCGTCCCATCATGGCTGCGATTCAGCTCGGTAAGGGACTTTACCTGGTTTACCAGTTCCTGCAACATAGCTCAATCTTGAGCAGTCTGGTCCATCAGCAGGCGATTAGTCTCTTGCTGCAGCTGCACTGCCTCCTGTTGGGCAGCTGCCTGGACACGGGTAGCCTCCTGCTGGGCCGCCGTAGCTTGTATCAGTGCCCGCACTACGTCATCCATTGTGGTGAAAAAAAATAAACCCCCTTCCTTTTTTTAAAAAAAAATCACCCTCCTTCTTCCGCCGCGCTGTGCACCCCACGATCCCACCCCTGACACCAGTGTGACAAAGTTCCTCCTCTATCTTGGTGGGTCCTGCGCTTATTGACGGATTTTCTTGCCTCAGAGATTCACCATGTGGGTTGGGGAACAGCCCAGAGGCCTTCCCCTCTGGAAGAACCCACAGTCCAGGTCAATTGGGAGGTTTGGGGGGAACCCGGGCCCGCCCTCTACTCTGGGTTCCAGCCCAGGGTCCTGTGGACTGCAGCTGTCTATAGTGCCTCCTGTAACAGCTGCATGACAGCTACAATTCCCTGGGCTACTTCCCCATGGCCTCCTCCAAACACCTTCCTTATTCTCACCACGGGACCTTCCTCCTGGTGTCTGATAACGCTTGCGCTCCTCAGTCCTCCAGCAGCACACCCTCTCACTCTCAGCTCCTTGCGCCTCTTGCTCCCAGCTCCTCACACTCGCACCACAAACTGAAGTGAGCTCCTTTTTAAAACCCAGGTGTTCTGATTAGCCTGCCTTAATTGATTCTAGCAGCTTCTTCTTAATTGGCTCCAGGTGTCCTAATTAGCCTGCCCGCCTTAACTGGTTCTAGAAGGTTCCTGATTACTCTAGTGCAGCCCCTGCTCTGGTCACTCAGGGAACAGAAAACTACTCATCCAGTGACCAGTATATTTGCCCTCTACCAGACTCCTGTACCCCATTGGTCTGGGTCTGTCACACCATCTTTCAGGAAATTATTTCAAAATCTGTTCCAGATATCGGCTTTAAAAGTGTTGCCTTTTCACTTCATTATGTTTCCCTTTGCCCATGATCAATGAGGTAGGGTAAGCAGAAGAATGTTCAGATTAGTTATTGTAAATAATATGTCCACTAAAGTAGCCCTGCTTTTATCTGTCAGTTATCAGGGAACAGGTTGTGATTTTTTACAGATTTATTCCTGATTTGTAAGCTTCCAAATTGGGCCAGGAGAGCATGTGCTTCCTACCAGAATATGTGAATGTTTTCTTACAGGGCACCCCCTGTGCATCCTAGCTCCAGTGCACTCTCTGTGCTAGAGATGCCACACTTCCTGTATATTCTGCATGCAGCCTTTGGTTTCTTGTGACACACTTCCTGCTGGGAAGCAGAAATAAAGGAGTCCAGCTCATGGCAATCACAGACTGCAGCTAGAGAACTTCAGGAAGTTTTGTTACCTTACTTCTGTACATAGTGTCTCTTCTCAATAAAGGGTTTATTTTGACACCAGTCTGCTCACCAGTAAGATACTACACGCTCCCTGCTGTTGGCTTGGTTTTCTGGACAGGTCTCTCAGGCCTCTCCTGGCTGCTTGGGAGGCACTTACTATAGGAGCTTCTCTTTGCAATGGAAGAGGTTTGGGTTGTGGTGCAAGCAGCCATCCATATCCCTTTAAATACCTCTGTCAAGGCTGATTTTCCACTCTGGCACTTCAAGTGCAGAAGGTGGGGGCCCACAAGGATTCTAAACATTAATACTGGCCACTCCAGGCTTGTATTAAACTCCCAAGGTTACAGCTTTTCTCTGACCTTGGATGGGTAGATGCTGCCACCACCCAAAAAACCCCCTTTGAACCCAGGAAGGCGCACATGGGAATTCCTCCCTGTGGGGTACCCTCAAACCCTTTCACCCCCACTCCGGGGAAGAGCTGAGAAAGAAAACAAAGGAAATCAGCTGTTGCCACCAGCTAATGAAACAACATATGCACAAACCTCTTAGAGCACAAAAACCCAATCCTGTTCTTAAAAAAGGTAAATTTTATAAAAAGAAACAAACATCTGGAACTTAGGCTATTGCTAGATTTTAAAAGAGCAAATATAATAATTAAGCATCAAGAATGGTTTTCTTGAGGTCCAGCTTAATCATTACAAGCAAAACAAAAACATTTGGGGGTTAGCATAGAGGAGTCCACAAGCCTTACAGAAATAAAAGAGAGAAATCTTTCTAGACATTTCCTGATCTACTTACATATCTAGGGTTTCAAATTGAGTAGTTCCTAGGTATGATCTGGTGATTTTCATACCTGGTTCACAGCTTTTTACAACATAGCTCCAGCCCTGTCTCTGCTCCGTCCCCTCTCTCCGGAGAACAACAACAGACAGACAAAGGGAAAGGTTTTTCCCAATTTTAAAAAGTTCTAGCCCTCCCATTGGCTCTTTTGGTCAGGTGCCCACTCCCTTCCTTTTACTTTTGGGCTTTTTTAACCCTTTACAGGTAAAGCAAGTAGAGAACAGCTACTAACAGGGATTTTATAGCTAACTGGCTGGCTGGGTGCCCATAAAAGGGAGCTACCCTCCTCTCTTTCATTTATCACAACCTCGCTCAAAGACTGCCTTTAAGGCACTCACACAGATAAAGAAGGGTAGCCAGGCAAAGTCCATTCATGTTCATCTGGCAGCTGCGTTGGCCTGTCTCAGATGCGCGGGCAGGACACCTGTCTCTCTGCAGCCTTTGTTGGCATGTTCATGTGCGGTGTGATACATTTGTAAAAGCCCCATTAAACAGGCCTTCCTGTTCTGGGATGTTAACATGACCCCAACTAAGCTAATAGAAGCAGCTGCATGCACCTGTGACTTCAGCTTGTAGAGTGAGTAAATATATTTCCCTCATGGACTGTTGTTTTCCAGAATCTCGATGGGAAGGTCTTGATGGTGTAATTTACTTCCATGGATAGTTCCATGGACTTCCAAACTACACATAGACTTACGTGTTTGTAGTATGAGGCTTTGGCCTTTAATATTTCTCCTTGGTGTGGCATCTGCAACCAGATTGCAAAGATTGTTTATTCCAATGGTCTGATGTTTTTCAGACTCCTGGTCAGACTGGGTCCCCTTTGTGGGACAGTCAGCCAGAGAAGGCAGAAGTATTTATCCCCAGATATTCCAATATGCCTTGAAATAAAAGGTCAAGGCAACTTTCAGTAAGTACTGACCTTTGGTGAGTGTTTGTCTCCATGCAACAGGATAATTTATTGTGTTGTGAGTTCTGTTGTTCAATATATCCAGGCATAGGTGTCAGGGCCGGGTCCAGGGTTTTGGCCGCCCCAAGCAGCCAAACAAACAAAAAAAACCCAAACAAACAAAAAAAAAGCCGTGATCGCGATCTGCGGCGGCAATTCGGTGGGAGGTCCTTCGCTCTGAGCAGGAGTGAGGGACCGTCCGCCGAACAGCTGGACGTGCCGCCCCTCTCCGAAGTGGCCGCCCCAAGCACCTGCTTGGTAAGCTGGTGCCTGGAGCCGGCCCTGATAGGTGTGAGGGCTTTGGACACAACCTCTCTCATCATTTCTGGGCTTAGGCTAGATTTATGTTGTTCACTAACAACATCTGCTGATTTCTCAGTAGCCCCACTGCTTGGGTTTCCCTTGGCATTAGGGCATTAGCTTGGAGAGAAAGCTGACCTGCACATCTCTTGGGTTAGGAATTTCAGTGACATTTCTCACTGTAGTGTTTGTGTTCCTCACAGACTCTGGGATGTTTCTCTCCCTCAACACTTCTGTGAGGAAGGAAATGCTATCCCCATTTTACAGGCAGGAAGAGAGACACAGATTAAGTGACCCACTGAAGGTCATAACAGAAAGCAGTGGCATGGAAATGAAAATTTTCTCCTGTACTCCAGCCCAGTGCCTTAACATAGGGCCAGCTTCCCTCCCCCCTCCATATGCTGGAGGAATACGGAGCTATTTTAAATGTAGTGATGTCTATATTGCTTGGCCAGCTATAACTGAGTGGTCACCTCCTCTTCATATACTGATTCTGTTTTAAATGGAAGAAATTTTGAAGATTTTACTCATTCCTCAAGCAAAATCTCCATGGATTTGTTAATGAAGCCCTAATTTTATGTGCATGACAAGTTTATGAACAGCCACAAATTATTGGGCTTGATGCAGGAATTACAGGTGAAGTTGTATAGCCTGTTCTATGCAGGAGGTCAGATTAGATCAGTGGTCCGGGATCAAACATTACCCCAAAGAGCCACAGTAGTGTGAATTCATTGTTTCATTTACTGTAGTATCAGTGTAGGGACCGAGACATGGGCAGTCATGCCTAATGGTTAGAGTCAGGAGCCGGCATCAGAGTCAAGTGCCATGCCAAGGGTCAGAGCGAGAGCCAGAGTCAGGAGTCAAGCCAAGAGGTTGAAGCCAGAGACAGCGCCAGGGGCAGGGTGTGTTAGGATATAGATATTTAAGCCTGTTTGGCCTATACTTTAAGAATTTAAGTGTATTCTTATTACTTCGCTAGTTATAGAGATACACAAACAATTACAGAACCTGGAGCCAGGCAGGAAAGCAGGAACCAGGAACAGACGGGGATTGAGATAAGGAGGCCAGGAGCCAGGAACAGGCAGGGAGGCAGGGTTTAGGAGTCAGGCAAGAAGGCAGGGTCCATAGTAGCAGCCAGCCAAGGATTCCTCCAGTTCAGGGGTTCCCAAACTTGGTTCGCAGCTTGTTCAGGGTAAGCCCCTGGCAGGCCGCGAGACACTTTGTTTACCTGAGCATCTGCAGGTACAGCCACTGGGAGTTGCGAGCGGCCGTACCTGCGGACGCTCAGGTAAAGAAAGCGTCTTGCGGCCCGCCAGGGGCTTATCCTGAACAAGCCACGAATCAAGTTTGGGAACCCCTGCTCTAGTTGCTCAGACAACTTCCTGTGCCTCTTTCTGGTGTAACCAGAGCTTTCCAGCCAATTGGTGGGGCTGGATGTCTTCCCCAATCAGGAGCTTTGTGGGCAGGGCCCTTGGCAAGCTAGAGCATCACTGGCCCCCTTCTCCAGTCATTCATGTGAGCTGCTGGGTGGTGGCTGTGGTCTGAGCACTTTGTGCGGTTCTGAGGGGCCAGCGCCAACGCCTGGGAGCCCTCACAACCAGCACTTCCCAGAAATGCCCAAATGGTGTCAATTTCTCGCTCGTTTCTCATCCTTTCCACAGGCTGAAGCCACCTGCATCAGTGCAGGGGGATTTCCAGAGGGGGCAGCAGCAGCTTCAGGAACAGACTGAAGCAGTTCTTGGACCAGGCCAACAGGGACAAAAAGATACCCGCTCCCTCCAAAAAGGGAAGCAGCCTGTGTCTCCTCTTCCTCTGCACCCCCACCTCCAAAATGATGCTGGTGGAGCTGGGAGGGGGAGGGAGAAAAGAGCTGGGGGGGGGGGCTGGACAAAGAGGGAAGATGTCCAAGTGGGTTTGACACCTGCAGCTGCAGAGCTGACATTTCTCAGCAGAGCAGGGAGATGGGAAGAAGGAGCTGGGCTGGGCAGTGAGCAGGGACAGGATGATGAAGAGTCATAGTCCCCCTCCAGTTCCTCCCTTTGAAGTGCCACTGTCCCCTAATTCCCCTCCAGTTCCAGTGTCACGTTGCAGGCACGCTGCTGTTGCTGCTGCCCACCAATTCCCTTTCCTTAATTTTCCTGCTGCCACCTCTCCCTTCCTAAGTGCTCTGGTGTCAATACTTCCCCAGTGCCTCAATTCATGTGATTCCATCTCCCAGTCCCTGCTGTGCCTGCCTCTTGACTCCCCTGTGTTCCCACACCTCTCCCGGTACTACTGCTCTGAGTCCATCCTCCAGTTGCCTTGTTGCCCCGGGTGCTACTTCCCTGGTGTCACTGCCCCAGTGCCTCCATCCCAATTCCACTGATGCATCCTGGTCCCACTACCCAACCTGGTCCCACTCCCAACCCCCCCAGCTCATGTACTGGCTCCCAACCTCCAGCTCTCCATAGTACTCCTGGCTTCAACACCCACGTGCATTTGCTCCCCCCCTTCCCGTTTTTCCACAGGTGCTCTTTTATCCTGATCTCATCATGTGCTCCTGCCCCTCCAACTCCCTGCTGCTCCAGGCACCCAACATTCTTGTTGATCCTGCCCCCTTGCTGCTCTGCCTGTCTGCCCCAAACACTTTGCTTCCCCAGACTCTCCCTTGGACTTTAGCTCTCCCAGAAGTAATGGGGCACTCCTAGCTCCAGCCACAGAAAATAAAGATGGGGAACCAAGAGGGAGGATTTTCTTCAACACACATAAATAGGCCAAAACCAGAAATAGCCAGAAGGGCTGTTCCTTGGGGAATTGCTGATTTGGGTTAGAATCCCACAGCAGATTGTATCCCAGCTCTTTCTAAAAAAAACAAAAACAAACCCCTGATTCACATGGGGTTATTTATTGCGTCAGTTTGGATAGTCACTTTCCATTAAGTAAAAGCTATTAAAACTTAATTTTGTCACCTTTGAATTTGTTCTTTACCCTAGACTTTATTTTTTCCTTTCTTTATCTGTCTTACTATGTTTTCCTCTGTTCTTTTCAGTCTGTTTTTCCCTCTGTATGATTTTTCAATATCATGTAATGGTGGTTTTTCTTCTTCTCCTCCCCTCTGTCTTTTCCCTGTTATGTTCTCTTCTTCCTTCCCCAAGTTTTCAGAGTCTCACTCTGTCTCTCTGTCTCTGTCTCTCCTCTCTCTCTATGGCCCTATCTAAACTAGGATTTAAGAGTGTGATGTTAGAGCAAGTTATCTAGCCTGATCTAAATAACACCTTTCTAAACCTCTAGTCAAGACAAAGGTTTGGTTTACACTTGGAAGTTAAGTTGATATGGCTCCATTAGTCAGCGGTGTGAAAAACCCACCACCCTCACTGTAGCTATGTTGACCTAACCCACAGTGTAGATGCAGCTACGTTGCTGGAAGGATGCTTCTGTTGACCTAGCTACCAGCATGCAGGGAGGTGGTGTTTCTGTACTTCTGTTGCTGTAGGCTGTGTCTCCACTATGGAGTTATGCCAGCATAGCTACAGTGCTGTGGTTATGCTGACAGAGCTACGGTGCTGAGGTTATGCTGGCATAGTCTCTGTAGTGTAGACATACCCAAAACAATTGTACTCTAGCATGTGCTAAACTGCCCAAGTTAAAGCCTAGGGTCCCCTCTCCTGGCTTTTAATTCAACCAATTAAGGCTTTGGCCTCACTGCCAAAAAAGGAGGTTTTTTTACAGTGGGATAACTAACATACATTAGCTATC
Source organism: Emys orbicularis (assembly GCF_028017835.1). Taxonomy (NCBI): domain Eukaryota; kingdom Metazoa; phylum Chordata; order Testudines; family Emydidae; genus Emys; species Emys orbicularis. The sequence continues at coordinate 162,957,492 of NC_088684.1, forward strand.
CCACTGTCATATCCTAGTGGAGACAGTCACTGTCGTTTTTATCATGAGGTAGCTAGATGAGGTCCACACTATATCCCCTTCCATGGTTGACCTTGTCTAGCTATCTCTTGGCAAAAACTACAGAGCCCTGTTGCCACTAAAACTTGACAGCAGGATAGCTGATCTATTAGTTATCCCGCGGTAAAATAAACCCTCCTTTTTTGGTAGTGAAGACATAGACTAATGTGTTAAAGGCACATTGTCTTGCCTACACTAGGCTGTTAATATTTGTTAGCTAATGTGTTAACTAACATCTTCAAAATCCAAGTCTCTCTGTATTCTCCCCACTACCAGCATCTTACACATACATTCTCCTGTCATTCCCATAAAAACTCATACATGCTTCTGGCAACATTTGTTGCAAAACAGTCATAAAAAAGACAAAAGTGCACTATTTTTTAAACTTGTGATAGCACTGCTCTACAGACAAAATGCTTCTGAAATAAATGTAGTCAAACTTTACTAATTCTGGGTCACTGAGAACGAAAATGATGCTTAAAATTGTTGCTTGGCGCTAGTTTTCAAGATATGCTATTGGGTCAGTATATACGACCCTTGACTTGGGAATGGCGGAGGATAAGTGAGTTATAAAGGGAAGGGATCTCAATTTAAACCAGAAATGACTAAAATACATCTTTGACTGGATCTATGAATAAATCTATGACTGGGTTTGGACATTACTTGCTTTTTAGGCAAAACAATGAATGATGCAATCTGAAGCTGGTATTGCATCATACATGATATGAATTGCATCATGTTATTCCTAGAAGTCATGGATGATGCAATCATAACGAAGCTTACATCACTCTGCTGAACAAATTGCTCTATATCAGCTCTAGAAATCATACAGTGTCGTGCTCTCTTATTTGTCAGTGTTTGATTTTGCAAAGGGACACACTTCTGTTTAGCCAAAGTGAGCAGAGATGCCTCGTACTTGTGTGAACAGTGCAGATAACTTCTGCTATGTTTGTGGTGAAGTGACTTTTGCATCACAAAAGCGCAGTATAACCACTATGGTTAAGAAAGCCTATCACCTTTATTTTGGCTGCAAAATTGGAGATCAGGACAAGAGGTGGGCCCCACACATATGCTGCAACACTTGTGCAACAAATCTTCGCCAGTGGTTGAACAGGAAAAGGAAATCTATGCCTTTTGCAGTGCCAATGATTTGGAGAGAGCCAACAGATCATACCAGCAATTGTTACTTCTGCATGGTGCCTCCAGTTGGGAAAGGTGTGTCAAAGAAGAAAAAGTGGACTGTGCATTATCCAAACATTCCATCAGCTATACGCCCAGTACCCCACGGAGAAGGACTGCCGGTTCCTGATGCACCAGAATCATTCTCACTTGAGTCAGACGAGGAAGAGGAAGAGGATGAAACTTCTGGTCCTGACCCATCAATGTCACAGGACCCACATTTTCTCCCATCCTCCTCCTCTGAACCACACCTCATAACACAAGGTGAACTGAATGACCTTGTCAGGGATTTGGAACTACCCAAGAGTAAGGCAGAGCTGTTGGGCTCCAGACTACAGCAGTGGAATCTCCTGGCAGGTGATGTTAGGGTTTCCATGTTCCGTGACCGTCAAAAGGATCTTGTCCCATTCTTCTTCATGGAAGGTGAACTTGTAGCCTGCAACAACATCGATGGTGTGATGGCAGCCCTCAACATCGTTCACGATCCAGATGAGTGGAGACTGTTCATTGATTCATCGAAGACGAGTCTTAAAGCTGTTTTACTGCATAATGGCAATGTTTTGCCATCAATTCCAGTTGGTCATGCAGTCCATATGAAGGAAACCTATGACAACATGAAACAACTTTTGAGGTGCATAAACTATGACCAACATCAGTGGCAGCTTTGTGGCGATTTGAAGGTTGTTTCTCTCTTGCTTGGTCTGCAGACTGGATACACAAAGTACTGCTGTTTTCTCTGCAAATGGGATAGTCGTGCAAGAGATTCCCACTACATCAAGAAAGATTGGCCACTCCGACAGTCATTGGAGCCTGGGAGGAAAAGTGTTCAGCATCCACCACTTGTTGAATCAAGGAAGATTTTGTTACCACCCTTCCACATCAAGCTGGGTCTGATGAAGAACTTTGTCAAGGACATTGACAAAACACAAGCAGCTTTCAAGTACCTCCGTGGAAAATTTCCAAGGTTAAGTGAAGCTAAGATAAAGGAAGGTGTCTTTGTTGGTCCTCAGATTCGTGAACTTCTTCGAGATGATGCATTTGACCATGCACTGCGTGGCAAGGAAAAGACGGCATGGAAAGCCTTCCAGTTAGTGGCAATAAATTGTCTCGGAAACAACAAGGCAGACAACTACAGGTTGTTGGTGGAAAACCTCCTCAAGGCATACAAAAGCCTTGGTTGCAACATGTCACTAAAGATACATTTTTTGCACTCTCATCTAGATTTTTTTCCACCGAACTGCGGAGCAGTGAGCGACGAGCACGGCGAGCGATTTCACCAGGACATTGGAACAATCGAGAAACGCTATCAGGGCAAATGGAGCCCATCAATGCTTGCAGACTATTGCTGGACAGTGACAAGAGATGCTCCATTTAATGAATACAGGAGACAAGCCAAGAAGCGCCGAGTAGACACTGAATAGGACTGAACTATGTACATAATATTTTTTTGCCTTTTGTTTCATAATACATTTTATTTATATAACCCTTTTGCTGATTTTTAAAGTGTTACATAAACAGGACAGGTGAAATATTATCATGTAAAGCAACCATAAACACATGAAAAGACCTAGGTTTACAATTTATGATTAAAACTCTACTATCCACACAATATACATAGACATAAAATGTAAAAACTTAAATATCTTAGAAACAGTAGCCAATCAGTTGTTTTAATTATCATATTTGAATTCAGCACATCAAAATACATAATAAATAGCACATTTTATCTCTGAAGCAGACGACTTCTCAAAAATTGTAGACCAGTGTAGCCAATGTCGCTACTTCTAGCTTCCGACCCATCAGTGACAATGAGGCATGGTTCTTAGAGTGGGGGATTTCTTCCAGCAAGTTAGTCTCTTGATGTGATTAACGTGAAACACTGAACAAGTGTCGTCAACTTTCTTTTTGAGCAAAAGAACCATTTGATAGTGCAAACACTCAGTTAACCTTCCTCTTCACTCTGAACATTGCTTATCACTGAACTCTTGGTCCACTGGACTATTTGTTCCTGGTAAATACAGAGCAAATTTTACTTGATACTTGACACTAAAAAACACAACAGACATTAACAAATAAGGAGGTTAATTGTAATTCTCTGTGTGGATCCCCACTGCTGATGTGCGCATGCACCAAGTGCATAAGTTCAGAAGATTCTGATTAGCAGTATCCATTGGGGCTGCATGTGCACAGGCTGTCCGCACCCCTCCCAACCAAGAGGCATATAAGGGAATGCAGCCCCAGCTGTCAGTCAGTTCCTTCCCTAATGTCAGTAGTCCCCAGACTAAGAAGGGGGAAGGTCTGAGGAGTCCTAGCCAAAGAGCAACTATATAGGGGTGGCCAACCTGAACCTGAGCCTGAGAAGGAGCCAGAATTTACCAATGTACATTGCCAAAGAGCCATAGCAATACATCAGCAGCCCCTCATCAGCACCATCAGCACCCGCCAATCAGCACCTCGGCCTCCCTCCCCGCACCTCCCAATCAGCTGTTTCTTGGTGTGCAGGCGGCTCGGGGGGGGGGGGGCGTGACGGGCTGGATCACAGAAACCCCCTTGGGAGCTGCCACCTAATGTACCAAGACTACTTCTATTCCTGTTTTCCCTGCCAGCTCAGGGCTCCAGCACCCTGTCTTGCTGAGCCAGACACTCCCGTCTGCTCCAACACAGACCCAGGGTCTGAATAACTTGCCCCAAAGCTGCAAGTTTACCTGAAAACAGCTCACAGAAGTGTGCTTGTCTTTAGCACTCAGATGCCCAACTCCCAATGGGGTCTAAACCCAAATAAATCCGTTTTACCCTGTATAAAGCTTATACAGGGTAAACTCATAAATTGTTTGCCCTCTATGACACTGATAGAGAGATATGCACAGTTGTTTGCTCCCCCAGGTATTAATACATACTGTGAGTTAATTACTAAGTAGAAAGTGATTTTATTAAATACAGAAAGTAGGATTTAAGTGGTTCCAAGTAGTAACAGACAGAACAAAGTAAGTCACCAAGGAAAATAAAATAAAATGCGTAAATCTATGTCTAAGCAAACTAAATACAGATAAGTTCCTCACCAGTTCCAGAATGCTCCCTTTTACAGGTTAATCTCCTTTTAGCCTGGGTCCAGCAATCACTCACACCCCCTGTAGTTACTGTCCTTTGTTCCAGTTTCCTTCAAGTATCCTGGGGGGATGGAGAGGCTCCTTCTTTAGCCAGCTGAAGACAAAATGGAGGGGTCTCCCACAGGTTTAAATAGACTCTCTCCCGTGGGTGGAGACCCCCCTCCTCACTCCTATGCAAAGTCCAGCTCCAAGATGGAGTTCTGGAGTCACCTGGGCAAGTCACATGTCCCTGCATGACTCAGTCTTTACAGGCCGAAGCCATTGTCCACATGGTATCTTGTATGTCTCCAGGAAGATTTCTTATGTGGATTGGAGCATTCCAAGATGCATTGTTCCCCAAGTGTTTCCTGATCAAGTACTTAACCTTGCGAATTCTTTCCTAAAGAAACTGACCAAATGCCTCACAAAGCTTACTTAGAAACCAAGCAAGTAAACAGCCCATATTCTTAACCTCAAGTAGAAAATGATATATGTGCACAGATAGGATGAATAGATATAGTAGACCATAACCTTTACGGAGATATGTTACAAGGCACCGGCAGCATAAAACATATTCCAGTTATGTCATACATACATTTATAAGCACACCCCCCCATAAAGCCTTATGGGGTGCACTGTCACAGGGGGGAAGAGGAGCAAGGGCATGACAGGCTCAGAGGAGGGGGGGAATGGGGTGGAGTGGTGGCAGAGCCAGTGGTTGAGCAGTGAGCACCCCCCAGCACATTGGGAAGTTGGCGCCTGGAGTCGGTGCCTATACAAGGAGCCGCATATTAACTTCTGAAGAGCTGCATGTGGCTCCGGAGCCACAAATTGGCCACCCCTAGACTATAACAACTCTTCCAAATCTGACACCATATCTACAGGCCAGACCTACTAGTGGTGCTGGGTGAATTTGTGGACTGAGCTGCACACTGCAGCCTTGCAAATTTTGCAGGATAGATACATTTCTGAAGCATGAAGTGGATGTTGCCTTGGACCTGAAAAAGTGCTACCTGTAAGAAAGGAGAAACCTGCTAGTTCACAGAAAGGCTGAATAGTTCATACCTGCCTTATCCATGTAGACCAGGGGTGGGCAAAGTACGGCCCGCGGGCCAGATCCGGCCCGCGAGCCATTTTAAGCGGCCCTCGAGCTCCCACTGGGGAGCAGGTTAAGGGGCTTGCTCCGCTCCAGCCAGGGAGCAGGGTCAGGGGCCGCACCACGTGGCTCCCGGAAGCTGCGGCATGGCCCCCCTCTGGTGCTCCAGCCTGGGAGTAGGGTCGGGGGCCACTCCACATGGCTACTGGAAGCAGCAGCATGGCCCTCCTCTGGTGCCTACATGCTCCAATGACCCTGCTCCAATGGCCTCCTCCAGCGCTCCAATGGGAACTGCAGGGGCGGTGCCTGAGGACAGGGCAGCGCGCAGCAGAGCCGCCTGGCCATGCCTCCTCATAGGAACTGGAGAAGGGACATGCTGCTGCTTTCGGGAACTGCTTGAGGTAAGCACCCTTGAGCCTCTCCCCACACCCCAACCCCCTGCCCCAGCTCTGATTCCCCTCCTGCCCTCTAAACTCCTCGATCCCAGCCCGGAGCACCCTCCTGCACCCCAACCCCTCATCCCCAGCCCCACCCCAGAGCCTGCACTCCAACCCCAATTTTGCAAGCATTCATGGCCTGCCATGCAATTTCTATTCCCAGATGTGGCCCTTGGGCCAAAAAGTTTGCCCACCCCTGATGTAGATGGTCCCTGGATGGAGGCAGGCTGATCCCTAGATATATCCTCATAGGCAACGCAAAACTGAAGTGAGTTTCAGAAGGGTTAGTTCTACTCAGGTAGTAATGAAAGGCCTGTAATAGGTCAGTATACAAACCTTAGCCTCTCCAGGGTGAGAATGGGGTTTTGGTAGGCTGACTAACTGGTGCAGGTGGAAGTCTGAAACAATCTTAAAAATTCAGGGTGGTTTTGTAGCACCACACTAGTCTCAAGGAACACTGTGTATTGTGAGTCAGCTAGAAGTGACTATATTTAATTCACTCTTTGGGTCCTTGCAATAGCCACAAAGAAGGCAGCTTTAATGGACAGAAGGTTTAAGGAGCAATCTTTCATGGGTTCAAACAGTGTCCCATTAACTTTGTGAGCTCTACGCTGAAGTCCTAGCATGGGGTCAATTCCTGGAAAGGTGGGTAGGAGAGAAAATTGTGGTAACTTTGATATGAGCATTGACCGACAGCTATTGCTGCCGGATGAACTCTCACCAAGGTGATATTGAGGCTGGATTGCCTGAGTTGAAGGAGATGACCTAGTATTATGAGTACTGGTGAGAGAAGGTGGTCATGTCCTTTATCATTGGCTCATATGGAGAATCTCTTCCATTTTGTGGCTTAGACAGACTTATTAGCAGGCTTCCTGCTCTGGACCAAGATGTTTCCAGACTTCTGTACAGCAGTTCCTGTTCGTGACACTTTGCATCCCTACATCCAACAATGCTAGGATTGAGATGGAGGATCTGGCCCTGGATCTGAGACAGAAGATCCTGTATGTTTGGAAATGGAACTGGTTGATGTATAGACAGATGTAGCAGGTCTGCAAACCAAAAAACAGTCTTGCCTAGGAGGGAGCTAAGAGAATTATTGTAGTTTTGTCTTGCCTGATCTTCTGGATGACCTTGAGAATGAGAGGAGTGGGATGGGGGAAGGCATGCAGGAGTCCTTTAAATCAACTCATGAGGAACTATGGGAGAAACTGGACTCCTGCATCATCTGGAATAGAACAATCAGCTTGATCTATTTTGCAACTAACTGGAGCTATGTGGGGAGAGCCCACCTGGTAAAGAAAGGTTGGAGAATGGAATGTTCCAGGAACTACTGATGGTGACTTGAATACTGCCTACTCAGATAGCGGGCCAGGTCATTATTTACTCTAAGGAAGATGGAGGTTCTATAGATATTAAATGCACCAGTTCCACACCTTGATAGTTTCCTGATACAAAAGAGGCAACTGAAATCCTATGTGTAGATTGATATAATACATGGCTATGATGTAATCGGGGGAAGAAATAATTCTCAGCCAGGCAAATTGCCTGGACTTCTAAGACATTTGTGTGTAGTGTGTGGAGTCTTGTGAGGTTCACAGACCTTGTCTGTAGGTGATCCAGAGAGAAGACATCTGTTACCAGAGTTGTTGAAGGACATAGTGCGTGGAATGAGACTCCTTTGCAAATTATCTCTGGGTTTGACAAGGGCTGATAAATTGTCGAAAGCCAGCCTTGGAGAGGGTATGGGGAAAGTCTGGTAGAGGCATCATGGAGGTGCTGGATACCATGTGACTTGGAAGGCTGAGACATAATCTGGCTGTGGTTTGTGTATTCACTGTAGGTCGGAGAAAAGAAGATGAGATGCAGGATAGATTGAAGCCTGTTCTGAGGCAGATAAGTTTTGCCTGTTTGGAATTCTGGGATGCACTTACCAATGCCAGAGATTTCATCAGGACCAGTGCTGAAATTTTGTAGTTATTGTAAGTCCTAGGGTCTGAAACAGATTGATGATGTGGTGAAGAAATGGTTTAAGGGGATTTTCCTCAGATGAACCAACTCGGTGTCCAGGTCGGAGTAAATGTGGATCCCTAGACATCTCTGGTGGGCTGCCACCTAGGATAGGCATTTAGGATAGGCTGAAGGGAAGGAAGGAAGCATAAGTATTTGCTGTGAGCTGGGTTTATGGCAATATGAAAGTAGGTGTCTTGAAGGTCAAGAGTGGTGAACCATTCCTGAGGATCTAGAAAGGAATGATGGAAGCTAAAGTTATTATCCTGAATTTCATTCATCTGATAAGCTTTTTCAGACTACCATGATTTAAAGGAATTTTTTAAAACCCACTTTTCTGTCAGAACAAACTGCTTAGCTGACTGGGGAACACCCTGCAGAGTTCTGACTTGCAGTCTCAGGGATAACAAGGAGCAGAGAGGTGGTAGGGCTGCATTCCATTGTATGTTGTTGGGTGAGAGGCAGGGTAGATGTGCAGTCCCCATGGATGCTGCTGACCAGCAACTTCCAAACTCGCATACACAGCGGGGTGTACACACCAGACCTAGAGAGCCACACAGACAGTACTTGAAGAACAACCAAACATTTTGACTGATGAAATGAAAAACCAGGACACCTCATGGCTCCTGAAAGACGTTTCTGAAACACTAGTACATCTTAGGAAAAATTGGGGCGATCCCATTAAAAACAGGAGATTGTGAAAATCCCGGTGCCCACTCAATTCCTGAGTATGGGAATGAAGTTTCCACCTCCCTTCCAGCTGGTGCCCAGGAATCAGCAAGTACCCTCAAAGAGGGAAGGGGAATAACTTGACAAGGAGCTCTGAGGGGGACCATTCCAGCTCTTGTATTATTCCAGTCTGAACACTGTGAATTGCTAGTGACTGATGTTCCCATGGTACCTCTGATAGCATCTGTCTGATGTACTAATGCCACAATGCCCAACTCCCCCATCAGGTGAGGGATTTAATCTCTAATGACCATTCTACCCTGTCTTTTGCGAATGAGGACTTTGCTGAGCCAGGAGACAGATTGAGACTGAAGAAATTATGAGATAATCACAATAATGCATTGGTCAGAGAGATTCCACTATCCCAAACTGCCACTGAAAACCATCCAGAAATGTTCTACACAAGCACCAAATACATTCTCCAGCCAAATCACTCAAAATGCACTTGGCTTTTAATCCCACGGAGCAACAGTAAAGTACAGCACAGAGACTACTGAAGAGGATTTGTTTGTAGCATAAATGTCCAAGATGGAAGAGACTTTGATCCACAGTTTTATTCCATTGCTTTTTCCAACAGAGGAAAATATCGACTAGCAGTTGCAGTTAGACTCATAGACTCATAGACTTTAAGGTCAGAAGGGACCATTATGATCATCTAGTCTGACCTCCCGCATGATGCAGGCCACAAAATCTGACCCACCCACTCCTCGAATATTTCTCTCCCATGACTCAGCTGTTGAAGTCCCCAAATCATGATTTAAAGACTTTAAGTCACAGAGAATCCTCCAGCAAGCGACCCCTGCCCCATGCTGCGGAGGAAGGCGAAAAACCTCCAGGGCCTCTGCCAATCTACCCTGGAGGAAAATTCCTTCCCGACCCCAAATATGGCCATCAGCAGAACCCCGAGCATGCGGGCAAGATTCTCCAGCCAGACCCACATTGACCATTGATACTAATTACCAGCGATGGCACGTTATTGACTTATTGACTAAAATCACATTATCCCATCAAACCATCCCCTCCATAAACTTATCAAGCTTAATCTTAAAGCCAGAGAGGTCTTTCGCCCCCACCGTTTCCCTTGGAAGGCTATTCCAGAACTTCACCCCTCTGACGGTTAGAAACCGTCGTCTAATTTCAAGCCTAAACTTCCCGACGGCCAGTTTATATCCATTTGTTCTCATGTCCACATTAGTACTAAGCTGAAATAATTCCTCTCCCTCCCTGGTATTTATCCCTCTGATATATTTAAAGAGAGCAATCATATCCCCCCTCAGCCTCCTTTTGGTTAGGGTAAACAAACCGAGCTCCTCGAGTCTCCTTTCATACGACAGGTTTTCCATTCCTCGGATCATCCTAGTAGTCCTTCTCTGTACCCGTTCCAGTTTGAGTTCATCCTTCTTAAACATGGGAGACCAGAACTGCACACAGTACTCCAAATGAGGTCTCACCAGCGCCTTGTATAACGGAAGCAGCACCTCCTTATCCCTACTAGAAATACCTCGCCTAATGCATCCCAAGACCGCATTAGCTTTTTTCACGGCCACGTCGCATTGCCGACTCATAGTCATCCTGCGATCAACCAGGACTCCGAGGTCCTTCTCCTCCTCCGTCACTTCCAACCGATGCGTCCCTAGCTTATAACTAAAATTCTTGTTAGTCATCCCTAAATGCATCACCTTACACTTCTCACTATTAAATTTCATCCTATTACTATTACTCCAGTTTACCAGGTCATCCAAGTCTCCCTGCAGGATATCCCGATCCTTCTCCGAATTGGCAATACCTCCCAACTTTGTGTCATCCGCAAACTTTATCAGCCCACTTCTACATTCGGTTCCGAGGTCAGTAATAAATAGATTAAATAAAATCGGACCCAAAACCGAACCTTGAGGAACTCCACTGGTCACCTCCCTCCAACCTGACAGTTCACCTTTCAGTATGACCCGCTGCAGTCTCCCCTTTAACCAGTTCTTTATCCACCCCTGGATTTTCATATCGATCCCCATCTTTTCCAATTTAATCAATAATTCCTCATGCGGTACCGTATCAAACGCTTTACTGAAATCGAGGTATATTAGATCCACCGCATTTCCTTTATCTAAAAAATCTGTTACTTTCTCAAAGAAGGAGATCAGGTTGGTTTGGCACGATCTGCCTTTCATAAACCCATGTTGTAATTTGTCCCAATTGCCATTGACCTCAAGGTCCTTAACCACTTTCTCCTTCAAAAATTTTTCCAAGACCTTGCCTATTACAGATGTTAAACTAACAGGCCTGTAGTTACCCGGGTCACTTTTTTTCCCCTTCTTGAAAATAGGAACCACATTAGCTATTCTCCAGTCCAACGGTACCACCCCCGAGTTTACAGATTCATTAAAAATTATCGCTAACGGGCTTGCAATTTCTCTCGCCAGTTTCTTTAATATTCTCGGATGAAGATCATCCGGTCCGCCCGATTTAGTCCCGTTAAGCTGTTCGAGTTTGGCTTCTACCTCGGGTACTGTAATGTCAACCCTCCCTCCTTTATTCCCCTCTGTCACACTGTCTCTATTCCTAAACCCTTCATTAGCCTCATTAAAGACCGATGCAAAATATTCGTTTAAACATTGTGCCATGCCTAGATTATCCTTAATCTCCACTCCATCTACAGTCTTCAGCGGTCCCACTTCTTCTTTCTTTGTTTTCTTCCTATTTATATGGCTATAAAACCTCTTACTATTGGTTTTAATTCCCCTCGCAAGGTCCAACTCTACATGGCTTTTGGCCTTTCTCACTCCATCTCTACATGCTCTGACCTCAATAAGGTAGGTTTCTTTGCCGATCCCTCCCCTCTTCCACTCTTTGTACGCTTTCTGCTTTTTCTTAATCACCCCTCTGAGACGCTCGTTCATCCAGCTCGGTCTAAATCTCCTGCCTACGATCCGTTTTCCCTTTCTCGGGATACAGGCCTCCGACAGCTCCTGCAACTTCAACTTGAAATAATCCCAGGCGCCTTCCGCCTTTAGATCCATAAATATGTTAGTCCAATCTACTTCCCTAACTAGTCGCCTTAATTTATTAAAGTTAGCCCTTTTGAAATCGTAAACCTTAGTCTCTGATTTAATTTTGTTAATCCTTCCATTTAGTTTAAACCGAATTAGCTCATGATCACTCGAGCCAAGGTTGTCCCCTACAACCATTGCCTCAACGAGGTCCTCACTACTCACCAAAACCAAATCTAAAATGGCATCCCCCCTCGTCGGTTCAGCAACTACTTGATGAAGGAATTCATCAGCTAGCACGTCTAGGAAAATCTGAGCCCTATTATTGTTACTAGCATTTGTTCCCCAATCTATATCCGGGAAGTTAAAGTCTCCCATGATTACACAGTTCCTATTAGTATTTACTTCCCTAAAAACATTAAAGAGTTCCCTGTCCATATCCAGGCTAGATCCCGGCGGTCTATAGCACACCCCAAGCACTATCCCAGGGGAGGCTCTAGTAGTTTTTTTACCCAATGTGAGTATTGCCCAGACAGACTCCGTCTTATCCATTCCATCACTTATTATTTCTTTACAGTTTACCTCATTATTGACATACAATGCTACTCCCCCACCTTTACCTTTGTTCCGGTCGTTCCTAAACAGCACATACCCTTCCATACCTGTACTCCAGTCATGACTACCGTTCCACCACGTTTCGGTCATTCCTACGATATCCGGTCTCATTTCTCGGACCAGGAGCTCCAATTCCTCCATTTTGTTACCTAGGCTTCTCGCATTGGTGTATAAACATCGTAATTTATGCCGTTTAGCCTCCCTCCCATTTGTTATCCGATTTGGTACGGACACTGTACAGACAGTATGACCTATTAGTCTAGTATCCATCCCCCCCGTCTTCCTTATGTCCAATCTCTTCCCCCTGGCTATGTCTGTTCTTGTCTCGTCACCCTCCTTCTCAATGTTGTAATTTGGCGTGGAGATTAACTGGACATCTCCCAACCGTCTCCCCTGAATTCCTAGTTTAAAGCTCTCTTGATGAGATGAGCCAGCCTCCCTCCCAGAAGTCTATTTCCTTCCCTACTTAGGTGAAGTCCATCCCGTGAGAACAGTTGCCTGTCCCCGAAAGCCTCCCAGTGGCCATACATCCCAAAGCCCTCCTTATAGCACCACTCCCTTAGCCAACTATTTATCTTCACAATCCTGTCAGCCCTTTGCTGCCCTTCTCTAGGAACAGGCAGAATCCCGCTGAAAATGATCTGAGCCTCGATTTCCTTAAGCGTCTTCCCCAGCCTGGCATAATCTCCCTTGATTCTCTCTAGCGAGAACCTAGCCGTGTCATTCGTTCCTACGTGAAAGATGATCAAGGGGTTCTTACCTGCTCCTTTTAGGATCCTTTTCAACTGCAGGTCCACATCCTGTATCTTAGCGCCCGGCAGACAGCACACCCTTCTGTTCTCTGGGTCCGCCCTGGTCACAGGCCTGTCTAACCTCCTCAGTAAGGAGTCCCCAATCACATAAACCTGCCTTTGCCTGGTGACAGTGCGATCTACTAATCTATCCCCTGTTCCCTCTAGTCGCAACCCCTGTCTGTTCCTATTTTCCCTTATAGTCTCTCTTATGCCACCCTGTACTGTCCCGGGGCCCAGATTTGGTGCTGTCTCCATCAACTCCTCCCCTCTTTCTATGGGACTAGCCGCTCTTCTCTTCTTCCTCACCCTTCCCCCTTCAGTGACCATCTGCTGCACCCCTTCCTCGTTATCCAAACACCCAAACCTGTTCCTGAGCTCTATTTCTCCTTCACTGACCCTCCTTTTCCTTGGCCTGCTTCTCACAGTCACATGCTTCCACTGCGCTTGTTCTCCCCCCGACATTCCCCCCTCACAGACCCTGGCCCCTGCTTCCACCTGTACCCCTGAGCATTCCCCTTCAGCCACCCCTTGCCTTTGCTCCATTAGCTGCTCAAACCCCCTTCTAAACTCTACCAGGGTCTCTACCTGAATCTCCAAACCTCGGACTGTGCCCCGGATTTATCATTAACAAACAGGGCACCTACTTGGCCAGTGACAATATGTGGCTGTGGGCTAGAAGCTGCTGGACAGGGAATGCCGTTGTTTTCTGTGTTAGCAAAGAAGACTTTGTTCTGTCAGTCACACTTTTGATTACTGCACCCCATAAAGCTCAGTAATTTATGTTCCAATTCAGCAATACTCTATTTGCTATCATTGGTACAGAACTTTTGTGCTTTAAAATACAGATTATTTAGCTCATGTTTATTGTAAATAAAGGTTGTTCCCTTGGCATTGTCTCAAATCTGCTCTTGCAGCTTTGTATTAAGAGTTATATGAGTTAATACAGTTGTTAATTTGTAACACTGGTTCTCTGATCCACTACCCCTTGATACACACGCATAATGCTCACTAAAGGGAGTTGTGAGTCTTTTGAGAGGTGAATAAGAGAACTTAATTTACCCCCAAATTTCCTTTCTTCTAGCAGGAAAGTCTGCAGATCCATGACAATGGTCATATCCACTGTATCTTGCAGCTTCTTGGAGGCAGAGCCAGACCTGACAGTCTAGGCAAGCTAGGAATGGCCACAACCCCGAAGACACTGCCAGTTCAATATGCTTCCAAAGCTGCTTCACACAGCTAATTCCTTTAACCATTAATGAACAGGTTATTGAACACAACAAGAAATTCATACCAATGTTTATCTATTGCAGAGCAACTTTAAAATTCCACACCAGTTACTGGCAGACAGACAAATGTTGTGCACCTGTCATAACTATAAAGGGAAGGGTAACAGCTCTCCTGTGTACAGTACTAAAATCACTCCTGGCCAGAGACTCCAAAATCCTTTTACCTGTAAAGGGTTAAGAAGCTCGGGTAACCTGGCTGACACCTGACCCAAAGGGCCAATAAGGGGACAAGATACTTTCAAATCTTGGGGGGGGGGGAAGGCTTTGGTGTGTGCTCTTTGTTTTAAGGGGTTGTTCGCTCTTGGGACTGAGAGGGACCAGACATCAATCCAGGTTCTCCACATCTTTCTAAACAAGTCTCTCTTATTTCAAACTTGTAAGTAAAAAAGCCAGGCAAGGCGTCTTAGTTTTACTTTGTTTTCTCAACTTGTAAATGTACCTTTTACTAGAGTGTTTATCTTTGTTTGCTGTACTTTAAACCTAAGACAGAGGGGGGTCCTCTAAGCTCTTTAAGTTTGATTACCCTGTAAAGTTATTTTCCATACTGATTTTACAGAGATGATTTTTACCTTTTTCTTTAATTAAAAGCCTTCTTTTTAAGAACCTAATTGATTTCTCCTTGTTTTAAGATCCAAGGGGGTTTGGATCTGTATTCACCAGGAGTTGGTGAAAGGAAGGAGGGGGGAAGGGTCAATTTCTCCTTGTTTTAAGATCCAAGGGGGTTTGGATCTGTATCCACCAGGAGTTGGTGAAAGGAAGGAGGGGGGAAGGGTCAATTTCTCCTTGTTTTAAGATCCAAGGGGGTTTGGATCTGTATTCACCAGGAGTTGGTGAAAGGAAGGAGGGGGGAAGGGTCAATTTCTCCTTGTTTTAAGATCCAAGGAGTTTGGATCTGTATTCACCAGGGAATTGGTGAGAGGTTTCTAAAAGCTTCCCAGGGTAGGGAATGGTGGCAGCGGACCAGAACTAAGCTGGTAGTTAAGCTTAGAAGTCCTCATGCAGGCTCCCACACTTGTACCCTAAAGTTCAAAGTGGGGATACAGCCTTGACATGGTGGCAGAGCGGTGGAGATCATTTTAAACCCAAAAGCCAGTAAGAGATTTTTTTTCCCTTCTAGCTGCTTGGGAGCAGAGCTGAAGGTAGATGCATATCTTATCTCTCCTTGCCTGAAGGCAGAGGTGTTAAGTTTTTTTAACAAGAGCCTTTGTTAAGAGAAGGGTTCAAAGTGAGAAAACTTTGACTGGTAAAAGGAATTTACAAGCTGAATTGTTTTTTTTCTTTTTACATCCTCGTGAGTAGCTAGTTAGAAAGTCTCTGTTAACTCAGCAGCAGCCAGAGCTGAGTACATCCCAGTTTCAGTCAACAGCACAAGAAAACAGGAAAATGACTACCAAAGAAGTAGCTAACAAAATAGAACTGGCCAAACTAGAAGCAGAAGAAAATGAAAGAAAACATCAGAGACTGCTTCAAATTAAAAAACTTGAAACAGAGGCCCATGAAAGAGAAGAAAAAGCCAAAGAGGAGGCCCACAAGAGAGAGATGGAGCTGGAAAAAGCCAAAGAGGAGGCCCAAGAGGAGGCCCACAAGAGAGAGATGGAGCTGGAAAAAGCCAAAGAGGAAGCGAGAGAAAAAGAAAGGAAGCACGAACTGGAAGTAGCAAGTGCTAAGCAGGATGCATCAGACCATCCTAGCAACTCCTCTCCAGGTACCACTTCCCATCCCAGGAAATTCCCCACCTTCAAGGCAGGCGATGATACTGAGGCCTTCTTAGAAAATTTTGAAAGGGCCTGCCTTGGATACAGCATCACTCCAACCCAGTACATGGTAGAGCTGAGGCCGCAGCTCAGTGGACCCTTAGCAGAGGTGGCGGCTGAAATGCCTAAGGAACACATGAACAGTTATGAACTTTTTAAAACAAGGCCAAACTCAGAATGGGGCTAACACCCGAGCATGCCCGTTGGCGGTTCAGAGCCCTAAGGTGGAAACCAGATGTGTCATTTACCCGGCATGCCTACCACATTGACAAAAATTGTGATGCCTGGGTATCAGGAGCAAATGTTAAATCTCTGGAAGATCTGCTTTCCCTAGTAAAAATGGAGCAGTTTTTAGAGGGTGTTCCTGAGGAAATAGAAAGGTACATCCTAGATAGGAAGCCCAAAACTGTAACCGAGGCGGGGGAGATTGGAGCCAAATGGGTGGAGGTGACAGAAAAGAAAAAAGCTAGTAGCAGTTGGAGCAAATATCAGAAGGGGCAAGCCGAAACAAAACCTTATCACCGGGGACAACCCAAGGCCCCACCCACATCCCAAGGGAAACCCCAGATGCCTTCTCACCCCACCACACCAATCTCCATCAACCAACATCGCCCCGGTGATACCTTAGCAGGGCGATGTTTTAAATGTAATGAACTGGGGCATATAAGGCTCACTGCCCCAAGAACCCCAACCGATTACAGTTCATTACACCACAATCACTCCAAAGATCCCCAGACCCAGATGCCTCTCTCATACCCTCGGAGCGAAGGGAAACCTTGAGAGTGGGCGGAAAGAAGGTTATCGCTTGGAGGGACACTGGGGCACAAGTGTCAACTATCCACCAATCCCTAGTGGACCCCAAACTCATCAACCCAGAGGCTACAGTGACAATTCAACCCTTCGTGTCACAGTCTGTAACCTTGCCTACAGCCAAGTTGCATGTCCAGTACAAGGGCTGGTCAGGAATGTGGACTTTTGCAGTCTATGACAATTATCCCATCCCCATGCTGCTGGGGGAAGACTTGGCCAACCATGTGAAGCTAGCCAAGAGGGTGGGAATAGTCACCCGCAGCCAGGCTAAGCAAGCTTTCACCCCCATCCCTGTTCCTGAGCCGTCCACCAGGGCCCCGTCTGTGTTACCGGAGACCCAAACAAAGGTGGTGGAACCGGATCCCCTGCCAACGACTGCAACAGCCGTAGTGGATCCAATCCCAGAGACCCAGCCAAAGCCAGTCCCAGAACCGGAACTGGCAACGCAACCAGCACCAGAACCATTGTCAGCACTGAGTCCAGCGCTTGCAAACCCGTCTACAGCTCCAATGCCAGAGGGCACCAGCGAGCCTGAACTGGTGGAAGCAGCAGATAACCCTACCCAAGAGGCTCAGCCAGAGCCTGAAATACCACATAGTGCACCAGCGGACAGTGGTTCACAGTCAATGGAAACAGGCCCAGCACCTGCATCGCTTCCAGAGGGACCAACCCCCAGTCCACAGTCCAAGGAGGAACTGATGTCTCCAGCATCAAGGGAACAGTTCCAGGCCGAGCAGGAAGCAGATGACAGCCTTCAGAAAGCTTGGGCGGCGGCACGGAGCACCCCACCGCCTCTCAGCTCTTCTAACCGATCCCGGTTTGTTGTAGAACAAGGACTTTTATACAAGGAGACTCTTTCTGGTGGGCACCAGGAATACTGGCATCCTCAAAGACAGTTGGTAGTTCCCACTAAGTATCGGGTAAAGCTCTTGAGCTTAGCCCATGATCATCCCAGTGGCCATTCTGGGGTAAACAGAACCAAAGACCGGTTGGGGAAGTCCTTCCACTGGGAGGGAATGGGCAAGGACGTTGCTAATTATGTCCGGTCTTGTGAGGTGTGCCAACGAGTGGGAAAGCCCCAAGACCAGGTTAAAGCCCCTCTCCAGCCACTACCCATAGTTGAGGTCCCATTTCAGCAACTAGCTGTGGATATTCTGGGTCCTTTCCCAAAGAAGACACCCAGAGGAAAGCAGTACGTACTGACTTTCATGGATTTTGCTACCCGATGGCCGGAAGCTGTACCCTTAAGCAACACCAGGGCTAAAAGTGTGTGCCAGGCATTAGCAGACATTTTTGCCAGGGTAGGGGGTGGCCCTCCGACATCCTTACAGATTCGGGAACTAATTTCCTGGCAGGGACCATGAAAAACCTGTGGGAAGCTCATGGGGTGAATCACTTGGTTGCCACCCCTCATCACCATCAAACCAATGGTCTGGTGGAGAGGTTTAATGGAACTTTGGGGGCCATGATACGTAAATTCGTAAATGAACACTCCAATGATTGGGACCTAGTGTTGCAGCAGTTGCTTTTTGCCTACAGGGCTGTACCACATCCCAGTTTAGGGTTTTCACCATTTAAACTTGTGTATGGCCGTGAGGTTAAGGGGCCATTACAGTTGGTGAAGCAGGAATGGGAGGGGTTTACGCCTTCTCCAGGAACTAACATTCTAGACTTTGTAAGCAACCTACAAAGCACCCTCCGACGCTCTTTAGCCCTTGCTAAAGAAAACCTAAAGGATGCTCAGGAAGAGCAAAAGGCCTGGTATAATAAACATTCCAGAGAACGGTCCTTCAAAGTAGGAGACCAAGTCATGGTCTTAAAGGAGCTCCAGGCCCATAAAATGGAAGCGTCGTGGGAGGGACCATTCACGGTCCAGGAGCGCCTAGGAGCTGTTAACTATCTCATAGCCTCCCCCACCTCCAACATAAAGCCTAAGGTATACCATGTTAATTCTCTTAAGCCCTTTTATTCCAGAGAATTAAACATTTGCCAGTTTACAGCCCAGGAAACAGATGACGCGGAGTGGCCTGCAGGTGTCTACTATGAAGGAAAAAGGAATGGTGGCGTGGAAGAGGTGAACCTCTCCACGACCCTGGGACGTCTGCAGCGACAGCAGATCAAGGAGCTGTGCACAAGCTTTGCACCGATTTTCTCAACCACTCCAGGACGAACCGAACGGGCATACCACTCCATTGACACAGGTAATGCTCACCCAATTAGAACCCCACCCTACCGGGAGTCACCTCATGCCCAAACTGCTATACAAGGGGAGATCCAGGACATGCTACAGATGGGTATAATCCGCCCCTCTACCAGTGCATGGGCATCTCCAGTGGTTCTAGTTCCCAAACCAGATGGGGAAATACGCTTTTGCGTGGACTACCGTAAGCTAAATGCTGTAACTCGTCCTGACAACTATCCAATGCCACGCACAGATGAGCTATTGGAAAAATTGGGACATGCCCAATTCATCTCTACTTTAGACTTAACAAAAGGGTACTGGCAAGTACCACTAAATAAACCCGCTAAGGAAAGGTCCGCCTTCGTCACCCAGGCAGGGGTGTATGAATTCAATGTACTCCCTTTCGGGTTGCGAAATGCACCCGCCACCTTCCAAAGACTTGTAGATGGTCTCTTAGCGGGATTGGGAGTATCTGCAGTTGCCTACCTCGATAATGTGGCCATTTTTTCTGATTCATGGACAGAACACCTGGAGCACCTGGAAAAAGTCTTCGAGCGCATCCGGCAGGCAGGACTAACTGTTAAGGCTAAAAAGTGTCAAATAGGCCAAAACAGAGTAACGTACCTGGGGCACCAGGTGGGTCAAGGAACTATAAATCCCCTACAGGCCAAAGTGGATGCTATCCAAAAGTGGCCGGTTCCAAAGTCAAAGAAACAGGTCCAATCCTTCTTAGGCTTGGCCGGATATTATAGGCGATTTGTACCACACTACAGCCAAATCGCCGCCCCGCTGACAGACCTAACCAGAAAGAAACAGCCAAATGCAGTTCAGTGGACTGATGAGTGTCAAAAGGCCTTTAACCAGCTTAAGGCAACACTCATGTCTGACCCTGTGCTAAGGTCCCCAGACTTTGACAAACCGTTCCTAGTAACCACAGATGCGTCCGAGCAAGGCGTGGGAGCAGTTTTAATGCAGGAAGGACCGGATCAAGAATTCCATCCTGTCGTGTTTCTCAGCAAGAAACTGTCTGAGAGGGAAAGCCACTGGTCAATCAGCGAAAAGGAATGCTACGCCATTGTGTACGCGCTGGAAAAGCTACGCCCATATGTTTGGGGACGGCGTTTCCAACTACAAACAGACCATGCTGCGCTACAGTGGCTTCATACCGCCAAGGAAAATAACAAAAAACTTCTTCGGTGGAGTTTAGCTCTCCAAGATTTTGATTTTGAAATACAACACATTTCGGGAGCTTCTAACAAAGTGGCTGATGCACTCTCCCGGGAAAGTTTCCCAGAGTTAACTGGTTAACAATTGTTCTTGGAATAAAACATATTGTTAGTTTTTATATAATCAGTAGTATGTCTAAAGGTACATGTGTCTTATTAACTCTGTTTTCTCCTAGAACTCCAGGAAGAAATCACAGCCAGTGGGGAACCAAACGTCCAACACTATCTGTGATTTGGGGGGCGTGTCATAACTATAAAGGGAAGGGTAACAGCTCTCCTGTGTACAGTACTAAAATCACTCCTGGCCAGAGACTCCAAAATCCTTTTACCTGTAAAGGGTTAAGAAGCTCGGGTAACCTGGCTGACACCTGACCCAAAGGGCCAATAAGGGGACAAGATACTTTCAAATCTTGGGGGGGGGGAAGGCTTTTGTTTGTGCTCTTTGTTTTGGTTGTGGTTCGCTCTTGGGACTGAGAGGGACCAGACATCAATCCAGGTTCTCCACATCTTTCTAAACAAGTCTCTCTTATTTCAAACTTGTAAGTAAAAAAGCCAGGCAAGGCGCCTTAGTTTTACTTTGTTTTCTCAACTTGTAAATGTACCTTTTACTAGAGTGTTTATCTTTGTTTGCTGTACTTTAAACCTAAGACAGAGGGGGGTCCTCTAAGCTCTTTAAGTTTGATTACCCTGTAAAGTTATTTTCCATACTGATTTTACAGAGATGATTTTTACCTTTTTCTTTAATTAAAAGCCTTCTTTTTAAGAACCTAATTGATTTCTCCTTGTTTTAAGATCCAAGGGGGTTTGGATCTGTATTCACCAGGAGTTGGTGAAAGGAAGGAGGTGGGAAGGGTCAATTTCTCCTTGTTTTAAGATCCAAGGGGGTTTGGATCTGTATCCACCAGGAGTTGGTGAAAGGAAGGAGGGGGGAAGGGTCAATTTCTCCTTGTTTTAAGATCCAAGGGGGTTTGGATCTGTATTCACCAGGAGTTGGTGAAAGGAAGGAGGGGGGAAGGGTCAATTTCTCCTTGTTTTAAGATCCAAGGAGTTTGGATCTGTATTCACCAGGGAATTGGTGAGAGGTTTCTAAAAGCTTCCCAGGGTAGGGAATGGTGGCAGCGGACCAGAACTAAGCTGGTAGTTAAGCTTAGAAGTCCTCATGCAGGCCCCCACACTTGTACCCTAAAGTTCAAAGTGGGGATACAGCCTTGACAGCACCAAAGAGACAAAGGTGGGATAGCACAAGCCTTACCTCAGAACTGAAATATGTATGCTTGGTGGGATAGAGCTATGGACTTTTCCCCAGTAGGAAAGGCAATTTTCAGGTCGTTAAGATAAACTTTATATAACCGCATTTGCTCCAATCCCTCAGATAGAGACAAGCACCTACAAGATCTCTATCAAGCATTCTTAAAACTACAATACCCACCTGCTGAAGTGAAAAAACAGATTGACAGAGCCAGACGAGTACCCAGAAGTCACCTCCTACAAGACAGGGCCAACAAAGAAAATAACAGAACACCACTAGCTGTCAACTTCAGCCCCCAACTAAAACCTCTCCAGCGCATCATCAGAGATCTACAACCTATCCTGAAAGATGATCCTTTACTCTCACAGATCTTGGGAGACAGACCTGTCCTCGCTTACAGACAACCCCCCAACCTAAAGCAAATACTCACCAGCAACCACACATCACTGAACAAAAACACTGACCCAGGAACCTATCCTTGTAACAAAGCCCGATGCCAACTCTGTCCACATATCTATTCAAGTGACATCATCATAGGGCCTAATCACATCAGCCATACCATCAGGGGCTCGTTCACCTGCACATCTACCAATGTGATATATGCCATCATGTGCCAGCAATGCCCCTCTGCCATGTACATTGGCCAAACCGGACAGTCTGTACGCAAAAGAATTAATGGACACAAATCTGACATCAGGAATCATAATACTCAAAAACCAGTGGGAGAACACTTTAACCTGTCTGGCCATTCTATGACAGACCTGCGGGTGGCTATCTTAAAACAGAAAAACTTCAAAAACAGACTCCAACGAGAGACTGCTGAGCTGGAATTGATATGCAAACTAGACACAATCAACACAGGATTAAATAAAGACTGGGAATGGCTGAGCCATTACAAACATTGAATCTATCTCCCCTTGTAAGTATTTTCACACTTGCTTCTTATCAAACTGTCTGTACTGAGCCATCTTGATTATCACTTCAAAAGTTGTTTTTCTCTTACTTAATTGGCCTCTCAGAGTTGGTAAGACAACTCCCACCTGTTCATGCTCTCTGTATGTGTGTGTATATATATCTCCTCAATATATGTTTCACTCTATATGCATCCGAAGAAGTGGGTTGTAGCCCACGAAAGCTTATGCTCTAATAAATTTGTTAGTCTCTAAGGTGCCACAAGTACTCCTGTTCTTTTTGCGGATACAGACTAACACAGCTACTACTCTGAAAGATAAACTTTCTTCTTTGCTGGGGAAGTCTGCAGCTCTATGACAACAGGATTTCTAATAGGAGTGTGTAACCAGGGAAGGGAATCAAAAGATTAATAACTACACACAATGTAGAGGAGACAGGTTTTCTACTTTAAAATGGTTGCTGGGGGAACAGAATACAGAAACCTCTAAGAAACCTGCACATTTAATTTGTAAAACTTAGTCAAGGTGTAGGCAGCTGATCAGGTAGCTGCCCTACATATCTCTGCATATCGCATATTATCCTTCGGACTAGGATACTGTCATGGCTCGGAATGAATGTAAATGACTGTGCAAGGAGAAATGAAGGTTTCTGCCTTTGTAAATTTTGGGAATACACCATTTTAGCCATCTAGTAACTGAAGCCTCAGCTATCTTTTTTTTCTGCTCCCCCTCCCAACCCACCATTCTTTGGATGATGGGGGCATGGAACAGAACAAGTAAAGCTAGAGATCTTCTGAATGGCTTAGTTTGTTAAATATAGATTTGTAGAGCTCTTCTCATGTGCAGAGTATTTCAGAGTGTGTTTTGTATGTGGGAAAAGAGTTATGGCCTGTGAAACAGAATATTTTAGGGATAAACACTGCATTCACTGTCAGCACAACTATTCTTTGATGAAAGGTGCAATACTTCTGTTCTACCAGTAAGGTCCCAGTCTCCAAAATCTTTTCACCAAAGTGATTGCAACCAGAAAGACAGAAAATAGTTTAGAGAGATAAAAATATAACGACACTTATAACAAAGGATTAAGGAATATTTCGTACAAGATTTCAATCCCTTGGGAGAGTTCTCTGTACTGGGGTAGCTCTGAGAAATCGAATGTCCTGATATGACATTTTGCTGTCACTAACATGCTGGAAAAGGTCACCGCTTAGAATTTTAGAGTGTGGGGTTTTAGGTGCTCTGCTCACGCAGCTTCTACATCCCCTTGGATGCTCCATAACTTACTCTCCCACCCAGCACCTGTTGGGGCAGATACCTTTAGCCATGGCCCAAAGAGCAGAGCCAAACTCTGCTCAAAGCTGTCTGCAGTGTTGCCAATTTAGCAATTTTGTTGCTAGATTTAGTGACTTTTGGTTTCCCTAGTGAGGAAATTAGTGTCAAACGACCAGTGACAAATCTAGCAAGTGTCACTGACAATTACAGTGACATTCAGAGGAAGAAGTCACCAATTTGCTGCTGGCTGCCCTCAACCCTGAGCCTGGGGTGGGAGGTGGTGGTGTCCTGACTGGAGACAGCAAACCTGCTGAGGTGGGGGAGGCCTGAGCAGCGGCAGCCAGAGACATCAATTTGTAGGCGTGGCCCAGAGGCAACCCTCTCTAGCAGGACTCCGGACCAGACCCTGAGCCATGTGGTGCCCTGCCTCCAGAAGGAGACGAAGAGTGGGGAAGAGCTGCTGGGATTGCTGTTTGCCACTTACCCCGAGGACACTGAGGACCCGCAGACTACGAAGCCACTCCAATAGACTGTGGTAGGAAATAGCCCAGGGGAACCCGACATTAGTCAGATTGTGCAGTTGCAATATGAGTCAGAGTGTTGTAGCAGGATCCCCGCTGACCCAGTAGTGGGATCCCCCACCACTCTTAGGACCGTGGGCAGGGACCCAGTGGAGTAGGGTGGGCCTGGGACACTTTTCCCCCCTGCTGCCAATCCCAACCCTGGGGTGGGAGCCTACTCAACCTAGGCCGGAAGGTGGGCACCTGACCTGTGGCTTGCCGCAGCCAAAAGGCTGCTAGCCTCTAGACTGTGTTTGCTGTCTGCCTTAGCCAGGAGGCTAGGCTAAAGCCTGCTTAATTGCTTACTGCTCTGCCCCACTTAGAAGGCTAGAGCCCAGGCTGTAGTTATTGACTGCCTTAGCCAGAAGGCTCAGGCTAAAGGCTGTTTATTGTTCTGCCTGCCCAGAGGGTCAGAGCCCAGACTGTGATGTCTGCCCTAGCCAGGAGGGACTATTAATTAGCTTTTGTTGCCTGACACAGCAAGTCAGAGTGGCCTCCCTCCGAGCCTGAAATGGAGGGACAACTGTACTGGCTGTGACATTCTATACCTTGTGGGAGCACCTTGCAACCCCCATATTCCTCATTTATATATAATTGTGATCTTGCATATAAAGCATGCCATGTGAGGTATCAGGGGAAAGGTTATGATCTGGTGAAAGTCACTATTCTATCTAAATATGTATATAATTATGGCATATGAAGTTATGAGATTATGTTGTAGGGTTGTCAATAAAACATGCTGTAAATTGGGGAATCGGCCAGATATTAGCTCCCCAGGGACAACAGCAAGGAAAGTAACCAGTGCCCAGGCAGGGTGTCAAACAAATCATCATCAGCCATTGTCCAGAAGGGAGCTACAATTCAATGACTCACCTGCATAAGGCCACACCCAGGGAATTGCCCAACCTTGCCTGGTGACTCAGCAATGCCCACCAGACATGCCTGGACTTGTGTTCTCCAAGCACATGGACTAAAGATATAAATCAGAACACAGGAGCCCCATGCTGGGCCTTTCTCCTGCCCCCATCTATGCTGAAAGCAACAAGGACACTCAGAAGACTGACGACTCCAACAGAAAAGACTGGCACAGGTTTAAGGGACAAACCTGTATATTATGGAGGGGTGAGAAAAATTGCTTAACCTAGATGTTGCTCAGTCTAATAGGGTTGAGAGTTTAGACTGTATGCTTATATTTTATTTTACTTTATTTTGTAACCACTCTGACTCTCTGCCTATCACTTATAATCACTTAAAATCTATCTTTTGTAGTCAATACATTTTTTTAGCTGTTTATCTTTACCAGTGAGTTTGCCTGAAGGGTTTGGTAAATCTGCTCAGGTTTACGAAGGCTGGTGTATGTCCACTTTCCATTGATGAAGTGATGAACCAATTAATAAATTTGCACTGCTCGTCTTGAACAGTGGAGGACGGTATTCCTGAGCTACAAGGCTGGGAGCTGGGGGAATTTGGCTGGTGCCTTTCTCTGTGTGATTCATGAGTGGCTCTGGGATCATTCATGCAATCTAGCTGGGAGTGGGGCTCCACATTGCGGTTTTGCTGAGTGATAACAGCACCCGGAGGGGTTTGTTGCTTGTCACTAGCAAAGCATTGTGAGACACAGCCCAGGCTGGAGAGTTAAGGGGGCATAGCAATCCCATAGTTCCAGGCTGCACCCCGGGGATCCCATCACACCAGCCTATACACAAAGCTGCCCAGTTTTCTGTCTTTCTGGAATGCAGTGGCATTGTCATAGCCACAACCCACAGTCCTGAGTTTCCGTGTGTAACCAGGCAATCTGGAACCAGGCAGTTCTTCCCAGTAATGAGAACCTCATTCCAATTAGCAAATTAGTAAATTTACCCATATGAGAGTCTCTCACACCTTGCCATGCTCAGGCTCTGCCGCTGTTCCTGTCTATTCAGGGTATGTCTACATTACGAAATTAGGTCGAATTTATAGAAGCCGGTTTTATAGAAATCATTTTTGTACAGTCGATTGTGTGTGTCCCCACATAAAATGCTCTAAGTGCATTAAGTTGGCAGACCGCGTCTACAGTACCGAGGCTAGCGTCGACTTCCGGAGCGTTGCACTGTGGGTAACTATCCCACAGTTCCCGCAGTCTCCGCCACCCATTGGAATTCTGGGTTGAGATCCCAATGCCTGATGAGGCAAAAACAGTGTCGCGGGGGATTCTGGGTACATGTCGTCAGCCCCCCCTCCCCCCCCCCCCGTGAGAGCAACGGCAGACAATTGTTTTGCGCCTTTTTTCCTGGGTTACCTGTGCAGATGACATACCATGGCAAGCATGGAGCCCGCTCAGCTCAGCTCAGCTCACCATCACCATATGTCATCTGGGTGCTGGCAGACGTGGTACTGCATTGCTACACAGCAGCAGCTAATTGCCTTTTTGGCAGTAGACGGTGTATTACGATTGGTATCCATCGTCGTCGTACTCCTCAGTGAGTTCGGTCAGAGGCGCCTGGGCAGAAATGTTTTGTCTCCTGGAGACTCAGTCCTGCTGGCAGTCCTATTGCACCGTCTTGACGATGATGGCTAGCAATCGTAATGCAGCATCTTCTGCCAAGCACCCAGAAGATGCCGATGGCTATCAGTCATGCTGCACCATCTGCTGCCAGCCTAAGATGTAAAAGATAGATGGACCAGATTTGTTCTGTATTCATTTGCTTCCCCCTCCCTCCGTGAAATCAACGGCCTGCTAAACCCAGGGTTTCGAGTTCAATCTTTGGGGGGGCCATTCTGTGTGACAGTTGTTTGTGTTTCTCCGTGATGCACAGCCACCTTTGTTGATTTTAATTCCCTGTAAGCCATGTCGTCACTCGCCCCTCCCTGCCTCCGTCAGACAATAGTTTCGCGCCTTTTTTCAGCCCAGACGCCATAGCACTGGGATCATGGAACCCACTCAGATCACCGCGGCAATTATGAGCACTATGAACACCACGCGCATTGTCCTGGAGTATATGCAGAGCCAGAACATGGCAAAGCAAAACCAGGCGAGGAGGCGATTGCAGCGCGGCGACGAGAGTGATGAAGAAATTGACATGGACATAGACCTCTCACAAAGTACGGGCCCCAGCAATGTGCAAATCATGGTGTTACTGGGGCAGGTTCATGCCGTGGAACGCTGATTCTGGGCCCGGGAAACAAGCACAGACTGGTGGGACCGCATCGTGTTGCAGGTGTGGGATGATTCCCAGTGGCTGCGAAACTTTCGCATGCATAAGGGCACTTTCATGGAACTTTGTGACTTGCTTTCCCCTGCCCTGAAGCGCCAGAATACCAGGATGAGAGCAGCCCTCACAGTTGAGAAGTGAGTGGTGATAGCCCTGTGAAAGCTTGCAATGCCAGACAGCTACCGTTGGGAATCAATTTGGAGTGGGCAAATCTACTGTGGGGGGCTGCTGTGATCCAAGTAGCCAACGCAATCAAAGACCTGCTAATATCAAGGGTAGTGACTCTGAGAAACGTGCAGGTCATAGTGGATGGCTTTGCTGCAATGGGATTCCCTAACTGTGGTGGGGCGATAGATGGAACCCATATCCCTACCTTGTCACTGGAGCACCAAGCCACCGAGTACATAAACCAAAAAGGGTACTTTTCAATGCTGCTGCAAGCCCTGGTGGATCACAAAGGACGTTTCACTAACATCAACGTGGGATGGCCGGGAAAGGTACATGATGCTCGCGTCTTCAGGAACTCTGGTCTGTTTCAAAAGCTGGAGGAAGGGACTTTCTTCCCGGACCAGAAAATAACCGTTGGGGATGTTGAAATGCCTATAGTTATCCTTGGGGACCCAACCTAACCCTTAATGCCATGGCTCATGAAACCGTACACAGGCAGCCTGGACAGTAGTCAGGACCTGTTCAACTATAGGCTGAGCAAATGCAGAATGGTGGTAGAATGTGCATTTGGACGTTTAAAAGCGTGCTGGCGCAGTTTACTGACTCGGATAGACCTCAGCAAAACCAATATTCCAATTGTTATTGCTGCTTGCTGTGCGCTCCACAATATCTGTGAGAGTAAGGGGGAGACATTTATGGCGGGGTGGGAGGTTGCGGCAAATCGCCTGGCCACTGATTACGCACAACCAGAGACCAGGGTGGTTAGAAGAGTACAGCAGGGCGCGGTGCGCATCAGAGAAGCTTTGAAAACGAGTTTTGTGACTGGCCAGGCTACGGTGTGAAACTTCTGTTTGTTTCTCCTTGATGACCCCCCCCCCCCCGGTTCACTCTACTTCCCTGTAAGCTAACCACCCTCCCCTCTTCCCTTCGAGCACCGCTTGCAGAGGCAAATAAAGTCATTGTTACTTCACATTCATGCATTCTTTATTAATTCATCACACAACTAGGGGGAGAACTGCCAAGGTAGCCCGGGAGGGTTGGGGGAGGAGTGAAGGACAAGGACACACTGCAGTTTAAACTTTAAAACTTTAACTCTTATTGAAGGCCAGCCTTCTGATGCTTGGGCAATCATCTGGGGTGGAGTGGCTGGGTGGCCGGAGGCCCCCCCACCGCGTTCTTGGGCGTCTGGGTGAGGAGGCTATGGAACTTGGGGAGGAGGGCTGTTGGTTACACAGGGGCTGTAGCGGCGGTCTCTGCTCCTGCTGCCTTTCCTGCAGCTCAACCATAGGCTGGAGCATATCAGTTTGATGCTCCAGCAGCCGGAGCATCAACTCTTGCCTTCTGTCAGCAATCTGATGCCACCTATCCTCTTCAGCCCGCCACTTGCTCTCTTCAGCCCGCGATTCAGCCCGCCACCTCTCCTCTCATTCATATTGTGCTTTTCTGCACTCTGACATTGACTGCTTCCACGCATTCTGCTGTGCTCTGTCAGCATGGGAGGACATCTGGAGCTCCGAGAACATATCATCCCAAGTCCGCCGTTTTCACCTTCTAATCTTCACTAGCCTCTGCGAAGGAGAAACATTTGCAGCTGGTGGAGGAGAAGGGAGAGGTGGTTAAAAAAGACACATTTTAGAGAACAATGGGTACACTCTTTCACGTTAAATTTTGCTGTTCACATTACACAGCACATGTGCTTTCGTTACAAGGTCGCATTTTTCCTCTTACATTGAGGGCCTGCCGGTTTGGTGTGAGAGATCACTCACGCAGTGCCAGGCAACAGAATTCGGCTTGCAGGCAGCCATGGTAAGCCACAGTCTTTTGGCTTTTTTAACCTTCATAACATGTGGGAATGGTTTCAAACAGTAGTGCCCTCATTTCCCATACCAAGCACCCGTTGGGTTGGCCATTTAAAATGGGTTTGCAATGTAAAAGGAGGGGCTGCGGTTTCAGGGTTAACATGCAGCACAAACCCAACTAATTCCCCCCCCACACACACCCAATTCTCTGGGATGATCACTTCATCCCTCCCCCCCACCGCGTGGCTAACAGCGGGGAATATTTCTGTTCAGCTGAGCAGGAACGGGCACCTCTGAATGTCCCCTTAATAAAATCACCCCATTTCAACCAGGTGACCGTGAATGATATCACTCTCCTGAGGATAACAAAGAGAGATAAGGAATGGATGTTGTCTGCATGCCAGCAAACACCGGGACCATACGCTGCCATGCTTTGTTATGCAATGCTTCCAGACTATGTGCTACTGGCCTGGCGTGGTAAAGTGTCCTACCATGGTGGACAGGATAAGGCAGCCCTCCCCAGAAACCTTTTGCAAAGGCTTTGGGAGTACATCAAGGAGAGCTTTCTGGAGATGTCCCTGGAGGATTTCTGCTCCATCCCCATACATGTTAACAGACTTTTCCAGTAGCTGTACTGGCCACGATTGCCAGGGCAAATTAATCATTAATCATTAAACACGCTTGCTTTTAAACCATGTGTAATATTTACAAAGGTACACTCACCAGAGGTCCCTTGTGCGCCTGCAGGGTCTGGGAGCACGCCTTGGGTGAGTTCGGGGGTTACTGGTTCCAGGTCCAGGGTGATAAACATATCCTGGCTGTTGGGGAAACCGGTTTCTCCGCTTCCTTGCTGTGAGCTATCTTCATTGTCTTCATCATCATCTTCCTCGTACCCCGAACCCGCTTCCCTGTTGTGTGCTTCTCCATTGATGGAGTCAAAGCACACAGTTGAGGTAGTGGTGGCTGCACCCCCTAGCATGGCATGCAGCTCCTCGTAGAAGCGGCATGTCTGTGGCTCTGCCCCGGACCTTCCGTTTGCCTCTCTGGCTTTGTGGTAGGCTTGCCTTAGCTCCTTAATTTTCATGCGACACTGCTGTGCGTCCCTCTTATGTCCTCTGTCCTTCATGGCCTTTGAGACTTTTTCTAATATTTTGCCATTTCATTTACTGCAACGGAGTTCAGTTCAGCTAGCACTGATTCGTTTCCCCATTTGGCGAGCAGATCCTGTACCTCCCGTTCGGTCCATGCTGGAGCTCTATTGCGATCCTGGGACTCCATCATGGTTACCTGTGCTGATGAGCTCTGCGTGGTCACCTGTGCTCTCCACGCTGGGCAAACAGGAAATGAAATTCAAAAGTTCGCAGGGCTTTTCCTGTCTACCTGGTCAATGCATCTGAGTTGAGAGTGCTGTCCAGAGCGGTCACAATGAAGCACTCTGGGATAGCTCCCGGAGGCCAATACCGTCGAATTCCGTCCACACTACCCCAAATCTGACCCGGAAAGGCCGATTTCAGCGCTAATCCCCTCGTCGGAGGTGGAGTAAGGAAACCAGTTTAAAGGGCCCTTTAAGTCGAAAAAAAGGGTTTCGTTGTGTGGACGTGTCCAGGCTTAATTTGAGTTAACACTGCTAAATTCGACCTAAACTTGTGGTGTAGACCAGGCCTTAGAGATTTCCCCCCAAATGCTCCTCCACTGGCACCTTTTTGTTCTTGCTCCTGTTCCTGTAAATGCTCCCATTAGCCCAGCCATTTCTGAAAACACAGGAGGAATCACAGTCCCATTTAAAGTCATTGCTGTCCCTGGGTCTGAGTGGCTAAACGGTGGGTATGTCTACACTACAGGATTAATCCGAATTTATATAATTCGAATTTAGGAAACCGATTTTATAAATTCGAATGTATTCGGCCACACTAGGCTCCATTAGTTCGGTGGTGTGCGTCCAAGCTACCGTAGTAGCATCGATTTCCAGAGCGTTGCATTGTGGGTAGCTTTTCCATAGCTATCCCATAGTTCCCGCAGTCTCCACCCCCCTTGGAATTCTGGGTTGAGACCCCAGTGCATGATGGGGCAAAAAACATTGTCGCAGGTAGTTCTGGGTACAGCCTCCCCCTCCCTCCCTGAAAGCAACGGCAGACAACCATTTCGCGCCTTTTTTCCTGAGTGAACTCTGCAGACTCCATTCCGCAGCAAGCATGGATCCCGTTGTGCTCCAGAACGCAGTCTTGAACATTGTAAACACCTCGCGCGTTCTCGTGGAGTTTATGCTTACCCAGGACCAGAAAAAAGAGGCGAGGAGGAGGAGGCGGCGATTGCAGCGCAGCGACCAGCGTGATGAGGACATGGACACGGACACAGAATTCTCTGAGACCGTGGGCCCCGGTGCTTTGGAGATTATGATGTTAATGGGCCAGGTTATAGGCTTGGAACGCCGATTCTGGGCCCGGGAAACAAGCACAGACTGGTGGGACCGCATAGTGTTGCAGGTGTGGGACGATTCCCAGTGGCTGAGAAACTTTCGCATGCGTAAGGGCACTTTCATGGAACTTTGTGACTTGCTTTCCCCTGCCCTGAAGCGCCAGAATACCAAGATGAGAGCAGCCCTCACAGTTGAGAAGCGAGTGGCGATAGCCCTGTGGAAGCTTGCAACGCCAGACAGCTACCGGTCAGTCGGGAATCAATTTGGAGTGGGCAAATCTACTGTGGGGGCTGCTGTGATGCAAGTAGCCAAAGCAATCACGGAGGTGCTGCTACGAAAGGTAGTGACTCTGGGAAATGTGCAGGTCATAGTGGATGGCTTTGCTGCAATGGGATTCCCTAACTGTGGTGGGGCGATAGATGGAACCCATATTCCTATCTTGGCACCGGAGCACCAGGGTACCCAGTACATAAACCGCAAGGGGTACTTCTCAATGGTGCTGCAAGCACTTGTGGATCACAAGGGACGTTTCACCAACATCCATGTGGGCTGGCCGGGAAGGGTTCATGACGCTCGCGTCTTCAGGAACACCAATCTGTTTAAACGGCTGCAGCAAGGGACTTACTTTCCGGACCAGAAAATAACCGTGGGGGATGTTGAAATGCCAATTGTTATTCTTGGGGACCCAGCCTACCCCTTAATGCCATGGCTCATGAAGCCATACACAGGCAGCCTGGACAGGAGTCAGGAGTTGTTCAACTACAGGCTGAGCAAGTGCAGAATGGTGGTAGAATGTGCATTTGGCCGTTTAAAAGGTCGCTGGCGATCCTTACTGACTCGCTCAGACCTCGGCCAAACCAATATCCCCATTGTTATTACTGCTTGCTGTGTGCTTCACAATCTCTGTGAGAGCAAGGGGGAGACCTTTATGGCAGGGTGGGAGGCTGAGGCAAATCGCCTGGCTGCTGATTACTCGCAGCCAGACACCAGGGCGATTAGAAGAGCACACCAGGAAGCGCTGCGCATTAGGGAAGCTTTGAAAACCAGTTTCATGACTGGCCAGGCTACAGTGTGAAATTTATGTTTGTTTATCCTTCCTGAAAACCCGCCCCCTTTATTGACTCATTCTCTGTAAGGAACCCAACCTCCCCCTTCCCCCAGCTTGCTTTCAAAGGAAATAAAGTCACCATTGTTTAAAAATCATTTATTCTTTATTAATTGATTATAAAAAGAGGGAGAGAACCTGAGTGGGGTTTGGGAGGAGGATCAGCGGGAAGGAAAAGCCCAGTAAAAAAAGGTTAAAAATATGGCAGCCTTTTGCTTGGGCTGTCCACTGGGGTGGAATGGGAGGGTGTACGGAGCCTCCCCCCCCCCCCGTGTTCTTAAACGTCTGGGTGAGGAGGCTATGGAACATGGTGAGGAGGTAGGGGGGTTATACAGGGGCTGTAGCGGCACAGAACCTGAGTGGGGTTTGGGAGGAGGATCAGCGGGAAAGAAAAGCCCAGTAAAAAAAGGTTAAAAATATGGCAGCCTTTTGCTTGGGCTGTCCACTGGGGTGGAATGGGAGGGTGTACGGAGCCTCCCCCCCCGTGTTCTTAAACGTCTGGGTGAGGAGGCTATGGAACATGGTGAGGAGGTAGGGGGGTTATACAGGGGCTGTAGCGGCACTCTGTTCTCCAGCAGCCGTTCCTGAAGCTCCACCAGACGCCGGAGCATGTCTGTTTGCTCACGCAGCAGCCCCAGCGTTGCTTCCCGACTCCTCTGATCTTCCTGCCGCCACCTCTCATCTCGAGCGTCTCTCCTGTCCTCACGTTGGTCCCTCATGTCCTCACGTTGGTCCCTCCTGTCCTCACGGTCACTGGCTTCTTTCCTATACTTGCAAACCGTCTCCTTCCACTCATTCAGATGAGCTCTTTCACTCCTGGTGGATTGCATGATTTCGGCAAACATCTCTTCTCTCGTCTTTTTTTTACGACGCCTTATCTGGGATAGCCTTCGGGAAGGAGTAGGGAGGCTTGAAACATTTGCACCTGCTGGAGGGAGTGAAAAAAGGAGAGAATTATTTTAAAAGATACATTTTTCAGAACAATGCTTATACTCTTTCACGGTGTATACTATTCACATTACATAGCACATGTGATTTCTGTGCAAGGTCGCATTTTGCCTCTTAATATTGAGTGCCTGTGGCTTTGCTGCTAGAGATCACAGACGCAGGTCCGGGCAACAGAATTCACCTTGCATGCTGCCATGGTAAGCCACTGTCTTTAGGCTTCTGCGCCCTGCTTTCCCACATACCAAGCAAAGCCCGTTGTGCTGCAGTTTTCCTGTTAGCTTGTTTTCTGCTGCTGAAGGTTAACACCCGCCCACCATCCAATTCTCTGGGATGAGTGCTTTCTCCCTCCCCCCACCGCGTGGCTGGTATCAGGGAAGATCCCTGCAGGAACCAAACTAACACCCCCCCCCCCACCCACCATGAATTCTCTGGGATGAGTGCTTTCTCCCTCCCCCCACCGCGTGGCTGGTATCAGGGAAGATCCCTGCAGGAACCAAACTAACACCCCCCACACACACACACCCGCCATGAATTCTCTGGGATGAGTGCTTTCTCCCTCCCCCCACCGCCTGGCTGGTATCAGGGAAGATCCCTGCAGGAACCAAACTAACACCCCCCCCCACCCGCCATGAATTCTCTGGGATGAGTGCTTTCTCCCTCCCCCCACCGCGTGGCTGGTATCAGGGAAGATCCCTGCTAGCAAAACGCGAAAAGCTCTGGGCCAATCCTCCCCCCCCCCTTTGCACTTGGCTAAATGCAGGGAAGGATTTCTTTTCAGCCACAGGCAAACAGCCCAGTAGGAACGGCCACCTCTGTCCCCTTAATTAAATTCCCTTATTTCAACCAGGTTACCCTAAGCGATATCACTCTCCTGAGGATTACACAGCAAGATAAAGAACGGATGTTGCTTGAATGCCAGCAAACACCGGGACCATACGCTGCCAGGCTCTGTCAGGCAATGATACCAGATTACTTGCTACTAGCATGGCGTGGTCAAGTGTCCTACCATGGAGGACGGAATAAGGCTGCACTGCCCAGAAACCTTGTGGAAAGGCTTTTGGAGTACCTCCAGGAGAGCTTCATGGAGATGTCCCTGGAGGATTTCCGCTCCATCCCCAGACATGTTAACAGACTTTTCCAGTAGCTGTACTGGCTGCGAATGCATCCCAAGTGCTCAGGGCAAATTAATCATTAAAAATGCTTGCTTTTAAAACATGTTTTATATTTTAAAAGGTAAACTCACCTGAGGTCCCTTCCATGGGGTCATGGTCTTGGGTGCTGGCTTGGGAGGCTTGGGAGGGTACTTCAGTCAGGGTGAGAAACAGATCCTGGCTGTTGGGGAGAACGGAGAGCTGGGTGCTCTCCACAAGCTCGTCCTCCTCCTCCTCCTCTTCCCCTTCCACGGAATCATCAGGTGTACCTGATGAGATTATCCCCATCTCGGAATCCACAGTCAGAGGTGGGGTAGTGGTGGCGGCCCCCCCTAGAAATGCATTTAGCTCAGCGTAGAAGTGGCATGTCCGCGGCTCTGACCCGGAGCGACCGTTTGCCTCCTTTGCTTTTTGATAGGCTTGTCTGAGCTCCTTGACTTTCACGCGGCACTGATCTGAGTCCCTATTGTGGCCTCTCTCCATCATGCCCTTGGAAATTTTTTCAAAAGTTTTGGCATTTCGTCTTTTCGAATGCAGTTCTGCTAGCACTGAATCCTCTCCCCATATAGAGATCAAATCCAGTACCTCCTGTACGGTCCATGCTGGTGCTCTTTTTCGATTATCAGCCTGCATGGTTACCTGTGCTGATGAGCTCTCTGTGGTCACCTGTGCTCTCCACGCTGTGCAAACAGGAAATGAAATTCAAATGTTCACGGGGCTTTTCCTGTCCACCTGGCCAGTGCATGCGAGTTCAGATTGCTGGCCAGAGCGGTCACAATGGTGCACTGTGGGATAGCTCCTGGAGGCCAATAACATCGAATTGCGGCCACACTAACCTTAATTCGGATTAACAATACCGATTTTGACGCTACTCCTCTCGTCGAGGAGGAGTACAGAAATCGAATTAAAGGGCCCTTTAATTCGAATTAAATGGCTTCGTTGTGTGGACGGGTCAAGCGTTAATTCGAATTAAGGCAGCTAAATCCGAATTAAAGTCGTAGTGTAGACCAGGCCGGTGACTGTGTTGCTCAAGGCTGGGCTTTTCTAAGGGACTAACAGAGCTAGTTGCCCAACTCCCACTGACTTCTAGTGTGGCCCATGGGAGTTAGGCTTCCAGTGGGACTTGGTCACCTAACTCCCTCGGGCCCCTTTGAAAATCTTGGCCTTAAGCAAGAGGGTTATTATAGAGCCCTGACAGCAACTCCAGCGTTCTGTCTGAAAGACAGGCTCAGTCCTAACCCTTATTTTCACTCCATAGAAACTTTCCCTGAAAAGTTCCATTTGGGCTGAAATGAGCGTCCCTTGCTCTCAACGCAAAGATACAGTTCTACAGATGGACAGGAAGGGTCTGGCTAAACATGTAAGGACTTGTTTGTAAGCTCCCAGGAGAGGAGAACAGTACAAAGGACACTTGCATTTCAGTCCCCACCCCACCCTCACCCCCGCTTTCTTCTTCTCCTGAGGAAGCTGAGCTGCAGATGTCCTGGTTTCTGTGGCACAGTAAGCAAAATCATGATCAGCACAACCCAAAGGGATTGAGACTTGGACAGCTCTTTCACCATAGGGAACAGACCCATTACCTGCCCCTAATAAGGGGAGACAGGGTGTAGGAGCATCCTGAAGCTTTTGGTTCTTTTGCTTTGCCTTTATTTGGATGCCTGTTTTGGGGTGCTCATCTGGAGGCACCTAGAGTCTGATTTTCAGAGGCAGCTCCCCTTGTCTCCAGTAGGTATTGTGAGTGCTCAGGACCTTTGCAACTCAGGCTTGTGGTATCTAATGTTGGGGACCAAAATTAGGGGCCAAAAATGGCCCCTAATGTCTGAGCTCTGTAGTAAAGAAAAGACTTGCAGATTAACACTCTCATCATTTTCGACTGCAGCAAAACATAATGGAACCATGGAAGGAAGAGAACGCAGCTACCACAGGCCATGATGTAAGGATCATGTTTATCCTGGACGTCTCACTAAAGTAGCAGCTTCAGGAAAGAGGGCAGTACAGTTCACAATCTCAGGTGTCCATCCCTTTAGACAACAGGCAAAAGGTTCTATTTCAAGGGTCATCATCCTCTTCCAAAGCAGGAGAGACAGCTCTGAGTCAAGAATGAACAGCAGCAGCCTCAGTTGTTGTAAGGAAGGCCTGGTCTACACTATGAGTTTAGGTCGAATTTAGCAGTGTTAAATCAAATTAACCCTGCACCCGTCCACACAACGAAGCCATTTACTTCGAAATAAAGGGCTCTTAAAATCAATTTCTGTATTCCTCCCCGACGAGGGGAGTAGTGCTGAAATCTACATTGCCATTTCGAATTAGGGTTAGTGTGGCCGCAATTCGATGGTATTGGCCTCCAGGAGCTATCCCACAATGCACCATTGTGACTGCTCTGGACAGCAATCTGAACTCGGATACACTGGCCAGGTAGACAGGAAAAGCCCCGTGAACTTTTGAATTTCATTTCCTGTTTGCCCAGCGTGGAGAGCACAGGTGACCACGCAGAGCTCATCAGCACAGGTAACCATGCAGTCCGAGAATCGAATAAGAGCACCAGCATGGACCGTACGGGAGGTACTGGATCTGATTGCTGTATGGGGAGAGGATTCCGTGTTAGCAGAACTACGTTCCAAAAGACGAAATGCCAAAACATTTGAAAAAATCTTCAAGGGCATGATGGAGAGAGGCCACAATAGGGACTCATATCAGTGCCATGTGAAAGTTAAGGAGCTCAGACAAGCCTATCAAAAAACAAAGGAGGCAAACGGTCACTCCGGGTCAGAGCCGCAGACATGCCGCTTCTACGCTGAGCTGCATGCAATTCTAGGGGGGACCGCCACCACTACCCCACCTCTGATCGTGGATTCCGAGGAGGGGGTAATCTCAGCCACGCCTGAGGATTCTGCGGATGGGGAAGATGATGAGGAGGAAGAGGACGACGAGCTTGTGGAGAGCACACAGCACTCTGTTCTCCCCAACAGCCAGGATCTTTTTCTCAGCCTGACTGAAGTACCCTCCCAACCCTCCCAAGGCAGTATCCCAGACAATGAGGCCATGGAAGGGACCTCTGGTGAGTGTACCTTTGTAAATATAAAACATGGTTTAAAAGCAAGCATTTTTTAATTATTAATTTGCCCTGAGGACTTGGGATGCATTCGCGGCCAGTACAGCTACTGGAAACGTCTGTTAACGTCTGGGGATGGAGCGGAAATCCTCCAGGAACATCTCCATGAAGCTCTCCTGGAGGTACTCCAAAAGCCTTTCCACAAGGTTTCTGGGCAGTGCAGCCTTATTCCGTCCTCCATGGTAGGACACTTGACCACGCCATGCTAGTAGCAAGTAATCTGGTATCATTGCATGACAAAGCCAGGCAGCGTATGGTCCCGATGTTTGTTGGCATTCAAGCAACATCCGTTCTTTATCTCGCTGTGTTAGCCTCAGGAGAGTGATATTGTTCATGGTAACCTGGTTGAAATACGGGAATTTAATTAAGGGGACAGAGATGGCCGTTCCTACTGGGCTGTTTGCCTGTGGCTGAAAAGAAATCCTTCCCTGCAGTTAGCCAAGCCGAGGGCGGGGCGAGAGAGGGGACATTGGCGCTAAGCTTTTCACGTTTGGCTAGCAGGGATCTTCCCTGATACCAGCCACGCGGTGGGGGGAGGGGTAAAGCGATCATCCCAGAGAATTGGATGAGTGGGGGGTTAATTTGGTTTCTGCTGCTGCACGTTAACAGGAAAACCGCAGCACTCAACGGGCTTTGCTTGGTATGTGGGAAAGGAGGGCGCTGCTTTTATGAATGCTGCAGAAGCCGAAAGACAATGGCTTACCATGGCCGCATGCAAGCCGAATTCTGTTGCCCGGACCTGCAGCTGTGATCTCTAACACCAAAGCCGCAGGCACTCAATATTAAGATGCAAAATGCAACCTTGTACTGAAATCACATGTGCTATGTAATGTGAATAGTGTTGTTCACCGTGAAAGAGTATAAGCATTGTTCTGTAAAATGTATCTTTTTAAATACTTCTCTCCCTTTTTTCCCTCCCTCCCACAGCTGCAAATTTATCAAGCCTCTCTCCTCTGTCCCGAAGGCTATCTCAGATAAGGCGGCGAAAAAAACGGACACGAGACTAAATGTTCTCGGAAATCATGGAATCAACCCGCAATGAAAGAGCTCATCTGAATGAGTGGAAGGTCACCCTATCCCAGTACAGGAAAGCTGCCAGTGAACGTGAGGCCATGAGGGACGAACGTGAGGAAAGGAGAGACGCTCGAGATGAGAGGTGGCGGGATGCAACGCTGGGGCTGCTGTGTTATCAAACTGACATGCTCCGGCGTCTGGTGGAGCTTCAGGAATGGCAGCAGGATCACAGAGTGCCACTGCAGCCCCTGTATAACCGCCCTCCCTCCTCACCATGTTGCATAGCCTCCTCACCCAGACGTGTAAGAACGTGTGGGGGGGGAGGCTCCGTGCACCCGCCCACTCCACCCCAGTGGACAGCCCAAGCAAAAAGCTGTCATTATTTTGAACTTTTGAAGTGGCCTTTCCCTTCCCTCTTATCCTCCTCCCAAACCCCACCTGGGCTACCTTGTCAGTTCTCTCCCTCTTTTTATAATCAATTAATAAAGAATACATGATTTTTAAACGATAGTGACTTTATTTCCTTAGAAAGCAAGCTGTGATCGAAGGGGGAGGGTGGGTTGCTTACAGGGAATGAGTCAATCAAGGGGGCGGGTTTTCATCAAGGAGAAACAAACAGAACTTTCACACCGTAGCCTGGCCAGTCATGAAACTGGTTTTCAAAGCTTCTCTGATGTGCAGCGCTTCCTGGTGTGCTCTTCTAATCGCCCTGGTGTCTGGCTGCGCGTAATCAGCGGCCAGGCGATTTGCCTCAGCCTCCCACCCCGCCATAAAGGTCTCCCCCTTACTCTCACAGAGATTGTGGAGCACACAGCAAGCAGTAATAACAATGGGAATATTGGTTTGGCTGAGGTCTGAATGAGTCAGCAACGTGTGCCAGCGACCCTTTAAACGTCCAAATGCACATTCTACCACCATTCTGCACTTGCTCAGCCTGTAGTTGAACAGCTCCTGACTACTGTCCAGGCTGCCTGTGTATGGCTTCATGAGCCATGGCATTAAGGGTTAGGCTGGGTCCCCCAGGATAACTATAGGCATTTCAACATCCCCAACGGTTATTTTCTGGTCTGGGAAGTAAATCCCTTGCTGCAGCCGTTTAAACAGAGTAGTGTTCCTGAAGACGCGAGTGTCATGAACCCTTCCCGGCCATCCCACGTTGATGTTGGTGAAATGTCCCTTGTGATCCATCAGTGCTTGCAGCACCATTGAAAAGTACCCCTTGCGGTTTATGTACTGGCTGCCCTGGTGCTCCGGTGCCAAGATAGGTTCCATCTATCGCCCCACCACAGTTAGGGAATCCCATTGCAGTAAAGCCATCCACTATGACCTGCACATTTCCCAGAGTCACTACCTTTGGTAGCAGCAGCTCAGTGATTGCGTTGGCTACTTGGATCACAGCAGCCCCCACGGTAGATTTGCCCACTCTAAATTGATTCCCGACTGACTGGTAACTGTCTGGCTTTGCAAGCTTCCACAGGGCTATCGCCACTCGCCTCCCAACTGTGAGGGCTGCTCTCATCTTGGTATTCTGGCGCTTCAGGGCAGGGGAAAGCAAGTCACAAAGTTCCATGAAAGTGCCCTTACGCGTGCGAAAGTTTCGCAGCCACTGGGAATCGTCCCACACCTGCAACACTATGCGGTCCCACCAGTCTGTGCTTGTTTCCTGGGCCCAAAATCGGTGTTCCATGGCTAGAACCTGCCCCATTAACAGCATGATCTCCAAAGCGCCGGGGCCCGCGGTTTGAGAGAATTCTGTGTCCATGTCCATGTCCTCATTACTCTTGTCGCTGCGCTGCAGTCGCAGCCTCCTCCTCGCCTGGTTTTCCAGGTTGTGGTTCAGCATAAACTGCACGATAATGCGCGAGGTGTTTACAATGTTCATGACTGCTGTCTTGAGCTGAGCGGGCTCCATGCTATGGTATGGCGTCTGCACACTTCACCCAGGAAAAAAGGCGTGAAACGGTTGTCTGCCGTTGCTTTCACGGAGGGAGGGGTGAGGCTGTACCCAGAACCACCAGCGACAATGTTTTTTGCCCCATCAGGCATTGGGATCCCAACCCAGAATTCCAATGGGCGGGGGAGACTGCGGGAACTATGGGATAGCTATGGGATAGCTACCCACAGTGCAACGCTCCGGAAGTCGACGCTAGCCTCGGTACATGGACGCACACCGCCGAATTAATGTGCTTAGTGTGGCCACATGCACTCGACTTTATACAATCGGTTGCCCAAAATCTAATTCTGTAAATTCGGTGTAATCCCGTAGTGTAGACATACCCAAAGAGAAGAACAGGAAGTTCTGGAAGTTAACTGATGAGCTGATGTATTTCAGCATTTGCTACACACACAATGGCAGAGGAGATCAGGGAGGTTCAACCTAGCATGTGCTTTTAACCGTCCCACATTCCAAGTGTGTTCCATGCAATCAGAACTATTTCTCTCATTGTTTACTATAATAATAGATGTTTGTTTCATATGCAGCAATGTAGCTGCAGAAATATGGGAGCAGGATCTAATCTGTGCCAGGAGGCAGAGAAGACTGCAATTACAGCTGGTTCCCAGATAAGCAGGATAATCGTACAGCACTAGGCAATTTGTCACATAACAACTTGGAGATATTTTAATGTAATAATTACCAAAGACTTGAATTAGACTGTATGATATGCTGCTACATTTGCCATTCCAGCTCATTCTACCGGGAACATTTGTTGTGTGTCAGCTGCAAATCCACCCTCCTGGCACTATGATCATAAACTTCCCTTTGTCGGATAAAACACAAACCATGGAGTGCATGGGTCCTTCCCCAGGTAGCTGGGTGCCATTAGAGCTGTCAGTCACCTCAGCAGTATGTGGCTAGATCACCATTAACCTGCAGGAACAATTGGGAGCTCTGGGAACCCCCAACTCTCAGGGTCCTAGAGCCTAGGCTTCAGCCCAAGCCCGAATGCTCACACCACAATTAAATAGCCCCTTAGCCTGAGCCCCTTAGTCTGAGTCAGCTGGCACAGGCCAGCCACAGGTTTTTAATTGAAGTGTAAACATACCCAGATGGCTGGAGAGTTACACTGACTGTAGAAGCTGACATGCCCCGTTCCCAGCCAGAACACCAGAGGCATCTGAGATCCAGTAAGGGGGGAAGCCAAA
Organism: Emys orbicularis; assembly: GCF_028017835.1. Classification (NCBI taxonomy): domain Eukaryota; kingdom Metazoa; phylum Chordata; order Testudines; family Emydidae; genus Emys; species Emys orbicularis. Next base: position 162,999,774 of record NC_088684.1, read on the forward strand.
TCTACAGAGCACAGCAGGGCTTCCCACCACCACTGAAGGGGAGCCAAACACAAGGAGCCCAGCCCCACCAGTGGGAAGCCAACTGAGTGGAGCCCAGAGTGATGTGAGCCTTAGGAGCCAAAGCTGGTGTGGGATCCAAACCGGAGGAGCCCAGAGTTCTGATGGGGGGGGGGGGGGGGAAATCCAACCTCTTCTGAGCAGGAGTGTTGCCCAAGTACCAGCAGAACCTGGGGGAACCAAGTTGGAGGAGCCCAGTGAAGCTCAGCAGAGCTGCAGAGAATATCCAGGCCCCTCTATGGGGGAATCCAAGGAGCAAGAGTCCAACTATGGGGAAAGCCAGGTCAGAGAAACGCAACAGAGCACAGCCCGGCATCCAAGCCCCCTGAAGGGGGCATCAAGTCCCAGAGCTGAGAGGAGCCCAGCAGAGGCCAGGGCATGTCTAAGTCCCTCTACAAGGGAGCCAGGTCAGATGTGGCTGGGAGGCATCTAAGCCCCACTCAGGAGCCAACCCCCCCCCCCCAAAGCTGTGGGGGACTTCTGAGCCCCAACAAGTAGGAGCCAGTTGGGAACTGTAGTGTGATTTGGGTGTAAAAGTGAATTAGTTGGTGCAGGTCCCACCCAGCAGCATGTGAGTGAGCCCCGGGATTCTGCTATCAGCAGGATACAACCAGCAGGAGTGTAGCAAATTGTTATCCTGGTGTAAATTTGGGACAGGCGAGCCCAACCAAGGTGGAGCCCTCAGAGGAGCCCAGTAAATTTGGCAGAGCCCCTGAGAGTATCCAGCCCCACCCAGGGTTACCCAGGCCTCAAGGAGGGGTACCCACTGAGCCCCATGGTGCCCAGGGGGTAACCAGCCCCACCCAGAGGTATCCAAGCCTCAGGAGCCTAGCAAGCCACACTAGCATATTCTGAACATCTGCACAATCTGCTGTGAGTTGCATCTCATTTTGGTATTTCATTTTTGTATCTCAGATGTGCGGAGCTGTATTTGTGGGCAGAACTTGGAATAGCACCATGACTTCTCTTTACCCAATTTGAGCCCATTTCCCAGAAGGAAGGGTGGTTGCTAGTGCACAAGAGCACTCATTCTTCTCCCCACGGGCCAGGGCAGGAAGGGGAAAACACAAACACTACAGAAACATCATCACCAAAAGAAAGGGAGAGAAATGGACAATTCCTCTACCTGTCACCCTCTCTCTGGGTCATCTCCTCTTGCATTCACGTGTCACGTGTGCAGAGCCACCTGGGCATTCTCAAACAGCCTATCCAGCAAAGATCTGTCAAAAACCAGCAGACCCCAGCAGACTCCAGCAGACCCCAGCAGACTCCAGCAGACCCCAGCAGACTCCAGCAGACCCCAGCAGACCCCAGCAGACTCCAGCAGACCTTGCCCACTGAAGAGACTCTAGAGCTGGGAGCTCCGCACTGCTCCAGAAACACTGTAAAAAGCGAACAATTTACCAACAAGAGCAAGCCTGAGGCTCAGTGTCCAAACTCCCCCCAGCACAGGGTGCACAGGTTCGGAGCAGCTAAATCAGGGCACAGTGTGCTCTCTGACTCTGAGTAGCAGCACAAAGCTTTAATTTCTGTACCTAATCCTCAGGTTTTTGTTTTGTCCAATAATTGCTTAGCTGATGATCACAGAACCAGCTGATTGTTGCATTGAACTATTCCCTGTAAAGCTCTGTAATTCCTGTGCTAGTTCAGCCATACTCTATTTGCTACATACTTTTTGTGGTTTAAAATATAGATTGTCTACTCAGGTTTGTGGTAAATATAGTTCCCCTGGCTGGCATGCTGTCTCAGATCTGCATTTGGGGCTTTGTATCAAATGCTGTTTCAGTTAACGCTGCAATGGGATACAGGAAATTCATCCATGTAATGCCCACTACCATTAAAGAGCGGGAGGGGGAGTCTTTGGAGAGGAGAATACATCCTGAGGAGTAGGAGGGGTCAGCTGCATTCATTCTTGATGACACTCATGGGTATATGTGATATGGTAGCATGCAGCGCACCTGATGTGTCCAGAAATCTGATTCCTCCTCCTTGGTTAAGAACCTGCTTGGAGCAGCACTGACTCCTTCTGGCTTATAACCAGAAACAGCCTCAATGACAGCAATTATTGGGACACAGACTCGTTCTGGGAACTGCGACTTCTGGTCCCCTGGCTCCCTGTGGCCCTGATCGATGGCCTCGTCTGGCGGGCACTTCCCGGAGTTTGACTCAGCTGATGGGCTGTGTTTCTCCCAAATGCCACTGCTGAGAGCTCAGCACACTGTCTCTTCCCTTCATTGATGTGTTGCAGGGACCTGACCTCAGAACAACCCAAATCTAGTTAAAATCATAAATCAGGAGAGAAAATGGGCTGACGGTTAAAAGCTGCTGTGTCTGCACAACATCTCCAGCCTGGTACTCAGCAACAGCTACAGCGTTGGTCCTGTGTGTCATTGCAAAGAAGAGAAAATGCCTTGTGTGCAGATGCATCCTGTGCCAACAGGGTCCTTTCTGCTCTGCCCCTGTCTCTGGCCAATCTGCCAGCATATCCTCACCCACCCACTGCGGGGCTCTGTCCCTCTAACTCCTTTCCAGCTATGTCTCAGTTTTCCTCCCTAAGCCCTGTCTGCACTAGCATATTTGTGAGAATCTCCCCACAGGCGCTATCCCCAGTGCAGCTTGCCCAGAAGGAGCAGTGGTGGAGTGCTAGTGCAAACCAGCTGCTGGCATGTTAATGCCATTTTGTTAACACCGAGGGTTAGAGGACATGATGGTTAAATCAGCAATGGCCACTCTACACTAGCACTCCCAGCATTGTGCTTCTAGGGAAGCTACACTGGCAGGAGATCATCCCCCACGCACTAGTTTAGACAGGCCTAAGGGGTCAGTTGGATGCTTAAATACCTTTGAAGATCTGGGCCTAACTCCCACTGAAATCAGTGGAAATTAGGTGCTTAAATATCTGTAATGATCTAAGCCTTAGAGCTTGATCCTTTTGGTCGTCAAGGTGTTGACCTGGCCATCATAACCTCAGGCACCCAAAAGAAGCTGAGGAAGGATAATTTAGCCACTGTTTAGTCTCAGAACTAGGACTGTGGAGAACTAGGATTAGGAAAGAGCAGGGCTTTGCCCATGTGTGCTTGTGCGTGTGCGCGCATGCACTGCTGTTATAGGCACGGAGTCCCAAAACCCACAAAGGAGAGAGACTGGCAAGAAAAAGCTAGTGAAGATGTGTGTGAGGTTTCCAAAAGCTCTTTCAGGTGATTAGCTCTTTGGGGCAGAGGGGAACTTGCTGTTGTGTTTGGAAAGTGCCTGGTGCACTGTGGGCAGCAGTGCTGTGTCTGTATGTGTTGTACCATTGACGTTATAGGCAAATAAAACTAAAGTGTGTGAAAGAAAGACTGGCAGGAAAAGCTAGTGAAGATCCTCCTCTACACTATGCAGTGCCATTCTGAATAGCCAAAGTGAGGCTACACTTGTCAGAGCACAGTATGTGATGCACCAGCTGTGCTTTTTCTTATTGCTTATCTGTCAGCTGGCATATTTCAGCCATTAGCATTAGGTTGCCCCAGTAATTGCTGGGAATTAGTAATACTGTACCTAGCTTTTATATAGAGAAATTCTACTACAAATCACCATCACTGAGCTGTACAATCCCCTTTCCTCATGCTCTGAGCATCTCCTACCTGATACAGGGGTGATATGTTAATGGAGCTGATGCAGCTGCACCCAGTATTCATCAGTCCCTCCCACAGCAAAGTTTCCATGTGAGCAGCGTTTTGTTCTGGTGGTAGTTTCTCCCAGACTTGCAGTGAAACACATGAATGGGCATTAGGTCAAGGGTCTCCAGATTGTGTTGTCCTTGCAGCCAATACTGAGCAGTGTTCCCAGGGAGAGTGATCCAAAGGCAGGCCGGTTGGATGGTGCTGTATATGAAGTAGTGGCAGTTTGTTCCTTGGCTGCTGAGGTACATCAGAGGCTTGTCACAGGGGTGGCTGGGGGTTGGTAGCAGTTTGGGCATCTCTGGGCACATTGGGAGCTGGGAGAGAGCTAAGCCCTGGACAGGGGCAGTAGCTGGAACTTGGGGGAGGTGAGTTTGGCACTTCTCCAGGGAGCTGAGAGACTTTTCATCAGCTCAGGAGGGATTTCATGCGTCAGTTTATGCCAGCATGGGTGGGTGGGGCTCTGACGCAGGGACCTGTTTGCAGACTCCACCATGCTGTTCCCTCCCAACAGGGGAGTGCTTTGGGGGTTTACTTCCAGGAGTCTGTGTTTCACAGCACAGCTCAAGGTCTTATTTTCTCCCCTCACTGGCCAGGGAGGGCAGAGCTGGGACTGGATTTGCTCTCCCAGGAGTTTATAAAGACCCCTTTCACAGGGTGAGAAATGTTCCCAGAAATATCCCTTAGCTTCCTACTGATTATCTGGGAACCGAGCTGTAAAAGGCTCTTGTGCTCTGAGGACCCTTCTCATCCTCATGGGTGGGATTGGCCCCTACAGGCAAGGCTGGTTTGAAGGCTGTTCCCCAAGCAGGCGTAGGATACAAGCGGGGACAAGCTAGTCAGGGAAAGGGAACCAATAGGCTTCTCAGTCACTGACAATTTAGATGGGGGGTCAGGTTCTCTGGGAAACCTCCACACACAAAAATCCCGATTGGCCGGGGCTGAAGCTTAGGCTCTGCAGGCACCAAGGGACTGTGCTGGGAGGGTGAGATGGGGCAATAAAGTGGGGTCTTGCCCCGCAGCTCTGGCGGTCCTGGGCAGGGAGTGGTGTCTGCACACTCACAACACCACTGTGTGTCTCAGGAGTTACAATACAGACATTTTTACAGGCAAGTTCCCAGAAAGTTCCCATGCCTGGAGCTGGTCAATCCCATAATCCTCTCTGCCCCAGCATTCCCAAATGAATCAACCAAATGGGGAAACCGAAATTCAAGCCTGTTTCAAATCCCCAAAGCCTGCCTGTGGTCCTGGCAAGGGGAGCAGAGCAAGAGCACGAGGAATTTAGGGCTGTCCACAGTGCCCTCAAGAGCACCATTGGGTGTGAAACCCAAGGCAGCAGTGGGTCTGCCTCTCTTTAATGGGACTAACAACATGGGACATGTCTCTGCTGCTGTGTGAAAGACACTGGACGCAAGCCAGAGGGCATGTTTTCAAACAGTAGCCTTTTGCCTACAAAGCCCTAGAGATATCAGGACCTCAGGCCACCCCCGGGCACAGCGCTGTCCTGCTGTCTCCAAGCCACTGCTCAGGTTGGAAGGAAGCTACTTTTCAGAAATGTCAGTGCACAGGAAGTATCAGCTCCCCAGGTGCAGCGGGATGAGGCTCAAATCCTGCACCATCACAGTGCCAGCTCAGGGGCTCACTGCCACGCCCAGGGCCTGCTGCCTGGCCAGCCCCTTGCCTTACCCGGGAAGGAGGCTGCACTGTTATATAGGGTTGCCAGGCATCCGTTTTCCAATGGGAACACCTGGTCGAAAAGGGACCCTGTCTGCTCCGGTCAGCACCGCTGACTGAGCTGTTAAAAGTCCGGTCGGCGGTGCTGCAGGTCTAAGACAGGGTAGTCCCTACCTGTCCTGGCACTGTGCTGTGCCCTGGAAGCAGCCAGCAAGTCCGGCTCCTAGGCAGGGGGGCCACGGGGCTCCATGTGCTGCCCCTGCCCCTGCCCCAAGCACTGGCCAGGAACCACAGACAATGGGAACTCTGGGTGGGGACAGTGCCTGTGGGGGAGAGCAGTGCGCAGAGCCTCCTGGCCCCTCTGCCTAGGAGCTGGACCTGCTGTGGCTGCTTCCGGGGTGCAGCACGGTGCCAGGACAGGCAGGGAGCCTGCCTTAGCCCCACTGTGCCACTGACCAGGAGCCGCCCTAGGTAAGCCCGTGCCCCAAACCCCTGCCCCAGCCCTGAGCCCCCCTGGAACCTCACCCTCCCACAACCTGAACTCCTCATCCCCGGCCCCACCACAGAGCCCGCACCCCCAGCCCAGAGCCCATACACCCTTCTGCACCCCTACCTCCTGCCTAACCTGCAGACCCTTCCTGCACTCCGAATCCCTCAGACCTACCCCCCCAGCGTGGAGCCCCCTCCCACACCCTGTACCCCTCATTTCTGGCCTCACCCCAGAGCCTGCACCCCCAGTTAGAGCCCTCACCCCCTCCCGTGCCCGAAGTCCTTGCCCCAGTCGAGTGAAAGTGAGTGAGGGTGGGGGAGAGCGAGCCATAGAGGGAGAAGGAATGTAGTGAGCAGGGGGCGGGGCCTTGGGAAGGGGCGGGGCTAGGATGTTTGGTTTTGTGCAATTAGAAAGTTGGCAACCATAGCACTGTAGCCAAGTGGCAATTCTTCAAAATGTGACCTAATGCAGCCTCCCCACCCCCTGCTTCAGCCCCTGCCCCCAGCAGCACCTACCCCTGACAGCAGCAAAGTCAACTTGTGGGGGCGAGGGCAGGGTTGGGCTGGGCTGGGCTGAGTGGCCTTTTTCTAGCCCTAGTGAACTTGAGACCCGTATAATGGGAAAACCCCCTCTGATTGGCTGCCTGCCCTACCTTCCCACCTCCTGGGGCACAGCAACCAATCAGAGCTGCTGCAGGAACAGCTCTCTCCCTTCCTCCCTCCCTCTCCCTCTTCCTCTCCTCAGCAGTGCGAAGATACTCTCATGGGATGGAGGGCAGGAGGAGCAGAGCTGCCCCAGGCTGCTGGGCTCTTTAGCTTCCTCCTCCCCCCACCCTTCCCACAAACACCGGTTTGGGTTGCTGAGGGGTGAGGGGAGGAGGAGGCTAAAGAGCCCAGCAGTCCAGGACGGCTCCACTCCTCCTCCTTTCTCCCCTCCTGTGAGCAATGGGGACAAGTTGATGCATCTGCTCCCCTCCCTCTCCTGTAACAGCCAGCGGGGAAGGGGCAGAGGGGGGCTGGAGGCCTGACCTGAAGGGACTGGGGGGACAGGATTGATTTGGAGGTTGGAAGCAGAATTACTTGCAGGGCAGGGTCTAAGCAGATGTAGGGTGTGAGCACCAGCAGTGGGGACAGAACCACCTGACCCAATACATTTGGGAGCATTGGCCACGCTTATTATTTCACACACACACAGTGGGTGGGGTAGTTTGGAAATCAAAAGACCAAAAAACACAATATAATTCAGATAAATTCTCATGATTTGTTGGGGTCTGACTCATGGGTTTTGATCTGTTGAGGTTGGCAATACTGGGACAGCCTCCCTCACCTGGGACAGCCCTCAGATATCCACGCCCTGCCTCACTCACACAAAGTCAACCTCTCATGCACCTGGGGGCCTGGCCAGCCCAGCCTGCTGTGCTGGGAATCATGGCAGAGGGGAGTTGGGGGTCAGCTTGAGTATGCCCTCCCTCTAGTAGGGCTGGGCTCTTTCTGCATGGTGTGTGTGTGTGTGTGGGGGGGGTCCCCTAGGCCTGTGTGAACTGCTCACCTCATCAATATGGAGCATTTGCTTGTCATTGCCTAGGATGCTCATGGGGAAATTGAGTCACTGACATGGGAAGGGATGCACATTGTCACTCTGCAGCTCAGGCACAGAGCCAGGGAGAGAAGTCAAGAGTCTAGGCTCCCAGCTCCACCCCCCTTGCTGTCACCCCTAAACCCCACTCCTGTTGGGGGCCCGATGTGGCTGGGAACCCATGTCATTCACAAACCCATTTTGCAGTCAGGCTTGGCTGGTGGGTTCCATTCCCAACTAGACACAGTGCAGTTCATTCCCCTGCAGGGTGCCCACAGGGAGTCTCTGCACCCAGAGGGCGGGGAGGGGATCTGTGCTGAGACCATCTCCCCACTCTGGAAGAGTGCAGCTGCCCTATGGCCCTTGCTGGCCCCCATCCCATGCAGCCTGAGCCATAGCCCAGGGCTGGGGCAATGCAGGGGGTGCTACTCTTCTGCAACTCTCCATCCACACCTAGTACTGTCAATGGGCCATTTAGCCCCAAGGACACCATGGACTGAGTGCTCTGCACGTGCGGCCCATGCCTGAGCCCAGGGCGGGGGGCACAAGGAGAGCCCACTGGGACAGAGAGAGTAAAATGCATCCTGTACTGAGCCTCCAGCCCACTCCCTGCAGCACAGGTCCCTAGTGCAGCACTGGGGCATTGGGGTCAGTGCTGACTGTCAAGGGAGAGTGCTCCCCACTGAGTCCTATTTTGCTCCCTTTGTGTGTGTGTTTATGCATGTGTGGGTGTGTAAGTGTGTGGGTGGTGAGGACAAGTCAGGGTGGGATCAGGGATGGTTCATGGCAGTGGATGATCTGGGTAGCACAAAAAGATCAGGCTGGCAGGTGGGACTTGGGGAAGGATCCTGGCAGTGAGATCCTCCTTGATCCCCAAACTAGATCTGCCTCCCCAATGTCCAAATCCCCTAATTCCAGGGCTGCGGCAGCTCCATGAAACCCAATTGCCCAGTTCCCTGTGTCTCATCTCCCTGCTGCTGGAGCCCCCAGATTTGAGCTCCCCAGCCCACGCTCCTGTGGTCAGAGTCCTGGATATTAAAGTGCTGTCTGGGCCATAGGAGATGGGTGGGATGAGTTCTTGGGGAGCAGGATGCTGGCTCACACTGCACTCTGTCACTCTGTCACGTGGTGGGGGTGGGACCCTGCCTTGCACTTTTGGGAAGGGGGCCAGCAGATTCCAAAGCGATGGCATAGAGAAAAATGACCTCACAGCACAAATGGCCTGTGCAGCTGGCAGCAGCAACTGAGAGCCCTACCTATGCTTGGGAGCTGGGTGAGCACACAGCCCCAGCCCCGCTTTCATGGGAACAGAGTGGTCACCCCCATCCTGCACCACTGTCTGGCACAGCTTGGCCTCCTGCTGGCACTGGGCAGGGGTGCTGGCAGGTCAGAGGTATATTAATAGTAGGAGAAGGGAGAGGGATGGGGGGAAGCCAGGGGAATCTCCCCCGCCCTAGCTTCAGGCTCCAAGCAGGCTGGTGCTCTCTGGAAGGGGGGAGCAAATGCAGCCCAAACAGCAGAGCTGGGCATCATGGGACCATAGTGTCTGTGCAGAACTGCCAATGGTGTCGTTCTATGCAAATTCTAATGGTCTATTTGCATATATGTAAATAGCTTACATATTACCATAAACTTCATCTTAAAAATAGTTTAAGTGCTGGTGAAAAGCATCAGCATGAGAGTCCTGGTAAACGGAGCCCTGTATGTATGCAGGACAGCTTTCCCCACATACAGCTCTGCCAGCTGCCCTCAGCATTGGTACGGTGTGGGGGTGCTGTCACTGGGGTTCACCTAAGCAGCTTGTTCTCAATAGCCCAGGCAGTTCCTGGTATCTCTGCTGAGTTTGCTTGTTTGTGCAGAGCGAGGATGGGAGTGAATTTGTAAAAAGGGAGCTGGAGATGAGACCCACCAAACTAATTTCACATAGGGGCTACTAATTGGCCATTAGCTGGGAACAGCTATTAGTGCTGTTGTACAGGGCTAGATTCACACTGGGGAATAGCAGATGAGAGGCTCTTTAGCCCGTTGGAGATGTACAGTAAGTCCCAGCTGTTGCTAATGTCACACCTGCCAGAGAGAAGCAGTTTTCTGTTTTAAGGGGCAGAGTTAAGGTTCTCCAGCCAACTGAAAATCTAGCCTTTGAGTATTTGACTTTGCAACCTTAATGTTCTTGTAAAGTTGTTTATTTGTGTGCAATTTCCTAGGTTCCTTTTCATACAAAGGTAAACACAAATTCTATTAAATGTAACTATAATGACTTCTTTATTATGCATCATCAGCAGGATTTCAACACTGAGCCTTCAGCATTGACTGCCACACTTAAGCTACAGAATTGAGTACATTTGCTGGTAGCTAAAGCAGGCTGTTACTCTGGGCAGTGGGAATCAGGTGCTGGATCTGGGAGGTTGTTTGGTGGGACCTCCAGCTCGGCTAACCGCCCTCATATAGTGGTAGTTCCCGGTTGTTCCTGGTGCAGTATCTGTTGCTGCTGCTGTTTTTGCAGTGTAGCTGCTGTTTTTGCAGTGTAGCTGCATGTCTGGCTCTTGAGAATGTTCATGTTCAGTTATTATTTTGGTTGCTGCTGCTTTTCTGACCAGGAGGTCCTTAAAGGACATTTGGTCACCAATTTTATGACATTTGTTGTTCCTTCAAACGTAACAGGAGACCACATGAAGGTTGTCATCTCCTCCCCAATGCACAGAAGGTGTAGATGTCTCCTCCACAAATGGAAAATTAAAGAATCACTAAATTGTGATTGTGGTGAAGTATAAACTATGCAACACATTATGGACAACTGCCCCATTCATACTTAGAGTGGTGGCATAAGGGGATCCACCTAGGAACCCCAGAAGTATTAGAATGCCTTTTGAATGCCATAAGAAAGCAGATGATTTTGGCTGCTGTCTATGTTTCCTGAGCAAGAGATGGAAAATGGTGATAGTTAACATGTTATATCTTAGCCAAACACAACAGAATTTCACAGAGCAAAGAAGAGGCAATGTTGTGGCTCAAGGACTTTTCTGCTGCAGAATATCAAAGCTCAGCAGCACCAAAAAGCAGCAGTAGCAGTGGGGGACGGACATGAGAGCTTCCTCAAAGAAAGGAATCTTTTATAATGGAAAAGTTGAGGCAACCTAAATATAAGGGACACTAACAAACCCCCTATAGTATAATTCCAGCCCTGCCCATGGGCTATCAGCAGGGTTTGAGTGCAGGACCTGTAGATCTTCTACCGCGTAGACCGCCTCCAGTTCAGCCATAGGAGCAATGGCTGGTGAATTGATGTTATCCAGCCACAGAGGAAGACACAGCACACACTTTGCCAGTGGGATACACAACTCTGTGCGACACCAGAGGAATGTTGGCTGTTAGGATTCCTGGGTTATGCTCATGACTCTGGATGCAAAGTGTGGTCTAGTGGTTAGAGACAGCATAGTTAAGTACGTAGTTTGGACCATTCCTTCTGAAAGGCAGCATGACACAGTGGCTGAGACTTGGCTTTGTCATATCAGAAACCTGGGCTCTATCTCCAGCTCTGCCTGTACTGACTGTGTCCAATCTCACAGTTACCTGAGTGGTGAAATGGGTGCATGACAGGACAGGTAGACGTGTGAGGCCTTCATTGGTGATAAGGGTTGTGGAAGCGCACAAAGGCTGATTGCAGTCAATAGAAGAACAGGGGCTAGAACTCCCAGCCTGCATCTCAGTGCCCCAGCCCCCAAATACAGCACATGATGTTTCCTCTGAGCTCCGGGAATGCGTGACAAACCCGCTGCATGTATGAATGTCATACGAGATGCATATCATTCAGCAGCTTTGCCCCTGGCTGCCACACACTGGCCCACTGCCCTGCACCTCAGTTTGACTGACAGTGCAATGGCAGCTCCATGGAAAGAGGAGGATGTGGGAAATGGGGGTGAATGGCACTGGGGGCAGGTGCAGAGGCCTCACAGAGCTCCTGATGGACACTGGAGTAGAGCTCCATCTGGCATGGCTTGAAGCACCAAATGAAAATCCCCTCCCTGCTCCCCACTGACAGCATTGCTGCCCCTCCTGCCCACCAGCCCAGCCTGGATCCCGGCTGCTCCTGTCCCAGAGTCCTTGCTGTTTCCCTGCAATCTGGAGTCCCATACAAATCTACCTGTTCATCTATCATCTCTATATGCATCCGAAGAAGTGGGTTGTAGCCCACGAAAGCTTATGCTCTAATAAATTTGTTAGTCTCTAAGGTGCCACAAGTACTCCTGTTATTTTTGAGGATACAGACTAACACGGCTGCTACTCTGAAACCTATCATCTCTTTGTGCATCATTATGGTAGCTGAGCCAGTAATGGGATCCCTTGCAGACAGGCCAAGGACCAAACAGCCATGGAAACTGAAGAGTGACTCTAGAGCAGGTACCTCCAGGTGCGGGGGGTTGTGTGCGCCCTGCCCTGGAACACATTCTCCAAGAGCTGCTGAGCTGGGGTCTCCCCTGCTCTGAGTGGCACCAGCATTGGGCTGGAGCAGTGCATTTGCCATGAGAGTTCCTCTGCCGGTGGGAGCCCTCTGGCCATCAGCCCCAGTGCGTCATGCTTGCACACAGCCCAAAGCCATGGCTGCAGTGGGCTTTGCAGTGCAGAATACCCTGCATCCAGCTCTACCCTGCAGTACAGTGACACTTCCCACCCTGGGGCTGAGTGGGCTGACTGGGGCTGCTTCCCCTCCACAGCCATTGCCAGCTGCCAGGAAGGAATGAGCAGTGGGCTGGGTCCTTGCGAGTGGAGGGGATCCTTCAGCCATGGCGGCTGAAGCCAGAGGAAGCTGCTTGTTGGTGGGACACAGATCCAGCCGAGGCTATGGCAGCTGCCTTGTCCCTGAGCCAAACACAAGGCGAGAGTCACATTCTTGATGGGAAGGGAGCAGGACACGGGAAAGCGGGTTGTTAAAAAGTCAGTTATGAAACTGAGAGTCGGGATACCTGGGTTCTATCTGCAGCTCTGGAACAGGTGTGTGGCCTTCAGGCATGGGATGTGGAGGGGGAGCTGCCCTCATCAGCCCAGCTGCCACGGGATCTTTGCTGCATCAGTCACCCAACCACAACACTCAGAGCCCTTCTCTTGCCCAGATGCAGGGGCAAAGCCCTGATCCTGATGGACTGTGCTCCTCTTGCTCTCTGCTTTCCTGACCTGGCTGTGAGGCACAGGGGATGAGTCTCGTTCCCCAAGGGATTGTGGGTCCGTAACAGGCCAGGTGGGTCTCTCCTCACTGCCTTCCCATCAGGCAGGGCACCCAGTGACAGGCCCTTGGTGAAATATCCCTCCCTCTGGGCAGCACACAGAAGGGCTCAGTCCCTGTGCTGGAGCAGAGCAGCCCCAGAACCCCGGGCACTTGTGCTTGCCGAGGCCTCCCGGCTCTCCATGGTGAGGGACAGACTCTGCCCCAGACAGCGCTGCCTTCACAGGGATCCCAGAGCAGTGGCAGTGAGAGCTGAGCATGGGCAGGTCACCTGTGCTGCTCTGGTCATGCAGAACAGAGAGCAGAGCACTCAAAAGCCATGCGAGAGCCACAGCACTTGCCCCATGCCAGAGACGCAGCTGCACATACACAGGCCTCACAATCACCAGCTAAACAGCACACAAGCAGCACTGACCATCTGCTCCAAAACACAGACCCCTGCCCCAGAGTCAAGTGCTGTGATCTGGGTCAGGTCAGTGTCATCACTGGGAGCAGATTCTCTCTCTTCCCACAAGTCCATGATGAGAAGAAAACAGCTGAGCCCCGGCCAAGGAGACAATCTCTGCACAGGGGCCAGCTGGCTGCAGCTATGGGGCATACCCTTGGGCAGGTCAGTGCACCTACCATTGGGGGTTTCCATCATCCCCTGTGGCACCAGAAGTCGCAACTGTCAGTGTGAATTGGCTGGGCCCACTGGGCCCCACTGTGGTGACTTAGGCCCCTGCCACTTTCAGCCCCTGGGGCTCCCCAAGGCAGATAACTGTGACCTGGGTCGTTTGCTGCTCAGCAGCCATGGTGCCACGCTGGAGAGTGGTGCTGTGCTCTTCCACAGGGGGTGTGGCTCCAGAAGGTCCCTTCCTTGCGCACTGTCCCCAGCAATGACCATGTACAGAGTCACTGTCTCTGCAGCATCACTGAGGGCAGGGGGCAGGGCCGGGTGGGGGTTCGAGGAGGGCTATGGAAGGGAGCTGATGTGGTGTCCAGTGATTACTCAGGCCTGGTCTAACTACACAGTTAGGTCAGTTTAACTACATCACTCAGGGCCCTGAAAAACTTCACGCCTTGTGTGATGTCGTTAAGCCAACCTGAGCCCTGGTGTAGACACCACTTTGGTGACAGAAAGAATTCTTCCATTGACTTAGCTACTGCCTCTCAGAGAGGTAGATTTACTACAGCAAGGGAAGAATCCCTCCTGTCTCTATAATAAATGTTCACACTACTGCGCTACAACGGCGCCTATAAGAGCTCTGCTTTGTTCTGTGTCAGGTTCCAACTTGCAACTAGCTGTGCACAACAAGCGCTTCACAGCGCCTTGCCAGGAAAGCTCAACCCTTAAAGGCACAGTCCCCAATTCCACTGATCGAGCCCCAAACCGCAGATGCCCTCTCAACCCAGAGCATCCCTGAGGTTCATGGGATTAAGACTCCGTGGGCAGCAGTAGCCCCATTCCAAGCGCTGTGAGGGCAGAGGACCCTGTATCACCCTCCTTTCCATGTGCCCTATCAGATAGATAACACACGAGACACCTCCCCTCTGCTGTCACCTTCAGAGCAGAAGTAGCAAGTCCCCCAGGGCCAGAAATATGGGGAGGGGGCGGAGCGTCACGCTTAGCCCCGTAATGCCTGACAGCCCCTCCAGCTGCACAGCACAGACTGAGCTGAGCCCTGCAGCAGCAACAGGAGAAGCAGGACAGCCTGCAGCAGTCAATACTGTGCTGCTGGAGAAGGTGAGAGGCTTGGGGCAGGCAGGGGAGTGGGGGTCATGCAGTCCAGTCACTGTCAAAGACAAAGGATAGGCACACAAAGAGGCATGACTAGGTATCCCCAAAACCAGCGCCAGAAAGCAGGGATAATGCACTGCACAACATGGAGCCCAGCAGTTCCAGACATCTGGCAACCAGTGCCATCTGATCAATGGTGAGATTGTTACACGGTTCTGCTTGGTGAGATTGTTACGTGGCTTTATCCGGTGAGATCATTATGCAGTTCTGCCTGGTGAGATAATTTAACAGCTCTGTCCTGGTGAAATTGTTACACACTTCTATCCTGGAGAGATCGTTAGATGGTTTTGTCCGGTAAGATTGTTACATAGTTTTGTCCGGTGAGATTGTTATACTGCTCTGTCTGGGTGAAAATGTTACACAGCTTTGTCCCAGTGAGATTATTACATGGTTCTGCCCAGGGAGATTAAGAACTGGTTCGCTGACTGATTTTAAAAAGCTGAAGATAGATTATTAGGCCAGAAGAGACCAATGTGATCATCTAGTCTGATTCCCCCTAGAACTTTCCTGAATTAGTTCCTGTTTGAACTAGAGCATATCTTTGAAAAAATCTTTCAATCTTGATTTTAAAATTGCTAGTGTGGGAGAATCCACCATGACCCTTGTTAAATTGTTACAGTGGTTAACTACCCTCATTGTTAAAAAAAAGTACACCTTATTTTGAGTCTTCAGCTTCCAGTCATTGTATCTTTTTATGCCTTTGTCAGCTAAATTGAAGAACTCATTATCAAATAGTTCCCCATGTAGGTACTTACAGCCTATAATCAAGTCACCGCTAACTTTCTCTTTGATAAACTAAATAGACTGAGTTCTTTCAGTATATCACTATAAGGCATGTATTCTAATCCTTTTATTATCGTCGATCTTTTCTGAGCCCTCTCCAGTATATCAACATACTTCTTGAACTGTGGACACCAGAACTGGAAATGGTAGCCCAGTAGCGGTCAGACCTGTGCCAAACACAGAAGTAATATAACCTCTCTACTCTGCTCTAGATTCCCTTGTTTACACAGCCAAGGACTGAATTAGCCCTTTAGGGCACAGTGTTGCACTGGGAGCTCATGTTTAGTTGATTATCCACCATGATCCCTAAGTTGTTTTCAGAGTCACTGTTTCCCAGGATAGAGTCCCCCATCCTGTAAATATAGCCTACATTCTTCATTCCTAGATGTATGACTTTACATTTGGCCATATTAAAACACTTATTGTTTGCTTGTACCCAGCTTACCAAGCGATCCAGATAGCTCTGTATCAGTGACCTGGCTTTTCATTTACCATTCCCCCAATCTTTGTGTCATCTGCAATCTTTATCAGTAATACTTTGAAGTTTGCTTGCAGGTCACTGATAAAAATGTTAAATAGCGTAGGGTCAAGAACTGATCCTTACAGGATCTCACTGCAAATGACCCTCTCGATAATGACTCCCCCTTTAGTATTACTTTTTGAGACATATCAGTTAGCCAGTTTTTAATCCATTTAATGTGTGCCATATTGAATTTGTATCAATGTCATGTTGAATTTGTATGAATAGTTATCAGTGGGGAACCATCATGGAATGGGGGTGTTTCTAGTAGGGTTCCACAGGAATTGGTACTAGGCCCAACACTATTCAATATTTTTATCAATGATCTGGAGGTAAATATAAAATCACTGCTAATAAAATGTGTGAGTGACACAAGGATTGGCAGAGTGATAAATAAAGACAAGCACAGAGCAGTGATACAGCGCAATCTGGATCGCTTGATAAATTGGTCCAATTCAAACAAAATGTTTTTTAATATAGAGTTGGGTAAAACAATTTTGGTGAGTGGTACATTCACCAAAAAAATGCATTTTGGGGGGATCAAAACTAGTTGTGAATTTAGGTTGAAGTTGGTGAGTAGTTTTGGCCAGAAAAGAAAATGTTTCATTTTGATGTTTCATTTTGAAACAGTTTTGTTTTAAATTTAGCTATTTAAAAAACAAAACACCAAAAAGGGTGAAACACATCTAAAAATGATCCATAACAAAATGAAAAAATGAAAAAAAAAATTTTGGGGGTCAAAAGAAATGTTTGGTTCAAACAAAAATGATTTCCCCCCCCTTTTTTTGTTTTTGTTTTGATGGGAAAAAACAAAAACCCCTCAGTTTTGGTTCAAACTGAACAGATAATTTTTTTTTAGATTTTTATAGTTTGGCTCCTGAACCCCCAAATCAATTATTCACTCAGCTCCATTTTAATACAGCCAAATGCAAAGTTATACCCATAGGAACAAGGAATGCAGGCCATACCTACAGAATTGGGGAGTGTATCCTGAAAAGCAGTGACTCTTAAAATGATTTAGGGGATCATAATGGACAAGTAACTTAGCATGAGCTCCCAATGCAATTCTGTGGGAGAAAGGGCTAATGAAATCCTTGGATGTATAAATAAGGCAGCAGGGTGTAGGAATAGAGAGGTGATCTGTATCTGGCATTGGTGAGACCAATACAGGAATACTGCGTTCAATTCTGGTTTCAACATTTTAATGAGGATATTGAAAAACTGGAGAGGGTAAAAGAGCCACAAAAAATGATTCGTGGATTGGAGAAAATGCCTTAGGCCTCCTCTACACTAGAAAATTAGATTGGTTTAACTACCTTGGTCTGAAAAATCCATTCTCCTGAATGGCATTGTTAAGCTGACCTAAGTCCCTATATAGACAGTGCTAGGTCAATGGAAGAAATCTTCTCTCAACCTAGCTGTTGCCTCTCAGGGAGGTGGATTATATATGCTAATGAGGGAACCCCTCCTGTCAGTTTTGGTAGTGTCTACAGCTGTGCTGCTGTACTGTTTTAAGTGTAGACCAGGCCTTAGAGTAAGAGCCCAATCTGTTTAATTTATCAAAAGGAAGACCAGGAAGTGAGTTGATTACAGTGTACAAACACCTTCATGGAGAAAAAATATAGGATACTAAAGGATTTGTTAATCTAGCATAGAAAGACATCACAAGAACCAGCTCCTGGAAGCTGAAGCCAGACAAATTCAAACTGGAAATAAGACACAAATTTTTAACAGTGAGGGTGATTCACTATTGAACCAAACAAAAAAAGGGAAGTGGTGGATTGTCCATCTCTTGAAGTCTTTAGATTAAGACTGTAAACATTTCTGGATGATAAAAGACAAACACACCATATCACCTGTGGGGGAACACTTTTCACAAAATGACCACTCCATATCTGATCTCTTGGTCCTCGTCCTTAAAGGAAACCTGCACAACACCTTCACAAGATGAGCCTGAGAACTTAAATTCATAACTTTGTTAGACACTAAAAATCATGGTTTTAATAAAGACACTGGATTTATGGCTCATTACAACACTGGATTTATGCCCCTCCCCTTTTTGTCATATGACTGCAGGAGTGTTTAATGGGCCCCTTCATCTTGAATGGGCCCTTAGAATATGTGTTAACTACTTATGCTAAACAATTTGTTCCACTTTGTATATAGCTGTAACACTCTGAGGCCTGGTCTACACCATAAAATTAGGTTGTCTTAAATATGTTGCCCAGGGGTGAAAAGCCACACCCCATGGCAGTGTAGTTAAGCCAACCTAACCCTCACTGTAGACCACACTAGGCTGACAGAAAAATTCATCCTTTGACCTAGCTACCACCTCTTGGGGAGGTGGACTACTTCATGTTGATGGGAGAACCCCTCCCATTGGCGTAGGTAGCATCTACACTGAAGCACTACAGTGGTGTGGCTGCAGCGCCACAGCTGTGTAGCTGTAGCATTTTAAGTGTAGATCTAGACAGAGTACCTTTCCCAGACCTGAAGCAGATCTTTTTGTGCCTTGAAAACTTGTCTCTTGGATCAACAGAAGTTGGTCCAATAAAAGATATTACCTCACCCACCTTGTCTCTCTGGAAGATATGCTTTAGCCAGACAAGTTATAGACCTTGATACACAGGTAACTCTGTGAAAGTGTGAAATTCTATGGCCTGTGATACACAGGAGTTTAGACTACATGGACCCTTCTGGCTTTAAAATCTATGGCTCTATGAATGTACGGTTACATAATTCTGTCTCAGTGAGATCATTACATGGCTCTGTCTAACTTTGGCTCCTGGAATGCATGGAGTGCCCCTTTTTTGACACTCATGTGCCAATCAGCCTAGTAAAAGCACCAGGACAATGTTACCTACCCAGGAGTAGATTCCTCTGGTGATAACTGTGGGGTGAGGGTGCTGGCTGAGACTTTGTATCTCCATGGCCTCTCTCCTCTGCACAGATTCTCAGGAGCATTTTCTAAGAATGGGTGATTTTCCAGGAGTGACCTTGGCTTGCATTTTATATCCTCCCTCTTCTTCCCAACCACTGCTGCACTAGCTAGTGCTCTCCAGACGGGCCCGGCGCCAAACATATGTGTGGGCCCCCATGGGGGACGATTGTAAAAGACAGGAGGAGAGGTTGGTCCCCGGAGCAAGGCAGGGGTCGGGGGCAAGCACAATGGAACAGGAGGGGAGTGGACAGGATCATCCCCAGGGTGGTGTGGAACCAGCACCCAGGGCCAGTGCAAGGATATTTTGCGCCCTAGGCGAAACTTCCACCTTGCGCCCCCCCTTGCACATCGGTTCATTGAGGGGCAAATCCAACGAGCCTTTATAGACCCCAGGGGCCAGCCGTGCCCAAGGGCTGCTCCCCAGACCAGGTTCCCCCCTCCCCGCCCCCTGAATTCCCCTGGAGGGTGCACAGCCCCCCCATGAGCCCTCCCCACCCCACCCCGGCGGCCCCCGCCCCGAGGCCACTCACTGGCTTTGCCGGGCTTGGGCCGCTGCAGCAGCTTGGCAGGGAGGAGCCGCCTTCCGGATGCACCGGAGAGCCAGAGCGTCCCGCTTGTGGCGGCGGCGAGCTCCAGCCATGGAGGAGCCGGCGTGGCACAGGGGGGCAGCAGCCCTGCAAAGGCGGCGATGCTGCCGCTAGCGGGGAGCAGCCGCACCCCCCACCCCTCCTGCCCAGGCTGCAGCCCGGCACCCTCCCCTGGGGGTTCCTGCAGGCTACAGCAGATGCATGCGGGCGCCAGCCCCCATGCGCCCCCCGGCTCCCCCCTCGCCTAGGGTTACCATATTTCAACAATCAAAAAAGAGGACGGGGGGAGAGCCGCACCCTAACCCAACCCCCATCCACTCCCTCCCACTTCCCACCCTCTGACTGTCCCTCTCAGAACCCCCAACCCCCCGCTCCTTGTCCCCTGACTGCCCCCTTTTGGGACCCCTGCCCCTAATTGCCCCCCAGAACTCCACCCCCTACCTGTCCCTTGACTGCCCCAACCCTTATCCACATCCCCGCCCCCCAGACAGACCCCCGGGACTCCCACACCCCATCCAACCACTCCCCGCCCCCTGACAGGACTCCCAGAACTCCTGACCCATCCAACCCTCCCCCTGTTCCTTGACTGCCCCCCGGGACTCCCCTTACCATGCCCATGCCGGTCAGATGCTGGCTCCACGTGGAGGCAAAACAGGCTGCTGGGCTGCCTCGCGTGCAGCCCCTCCCCGGCAGAGTGCTGAGGCAGCGGGAGGGGGGGAGCTCCGGGAGGGGCAGTGGCAGCTCACACTCCCGGGAGCCACAGAACCTGAACGTGATGAGGGGGAGCCGGGCTCCTGCAGGCTGCAGCAGATGCATGCAGGTGGCAGCCCCCGTGCGTCCCCTGGCTCCCCTCTCGCCGTGCTCAGGCACTGCGGCTCCTGGGAGTGTGAGCCGCCGCCGCCGCCACTGCCCCTCTCAGAGCAGGCTCAGGGTCCCGGGCCCTGGCGGCGGCAGCAGCTCACACTCCCAGGAGCTGCAGAACCCAAGCGCGGCTACGGGGGAGCCAGGGGGCGCACGGGGGCCACCGCCTGCATGCAGGAGCCCTCGGGGGGGGGGAGGCAGGCGCCGGGCCACAGCCTGGGCAGGAGGGGCGGGGGGCGCAGCTTCTCCCCCCTAGCAGCGCTGACGCCTTTGCAGGGCTGCTGCCCCCCTGCGCCGTGCCGGCTCCTCCATGGCTGGGGCTCGCCACCCCCGCAAGCTGATGCTCTGACTCTCCAGTGCCTCCACTTTTTGGAGCCCCCAACCACTTGGCGCCCTAGGTGACCACCTAGTTCGCCTAGTGGTTGCACCGGCCCTGCCGGTACCTACCTCTCTCTGCTGGAGCTGGGTCTTCAGGATCCAGTTCTCTCTCTCTCCAGCTGAGCTGCAGCTCCTTCAGGCAACAGCAACTGCTCTTCCTGCCCTCCTGGTGGGGAGGCTGATTGCGGTTACTCCTGTAGTCAGATTTTTAGTGGCCGATCAGCAGTACTGACCAGACATTGCCAGGTCTGCTTTTTGACTGGACTTTCCTGGCGAAAACCAGACACTTGGCAACAGGGGCACCAGAATGGGGGTGGGGCAGGGGGCCATGGCCCTATCACTTTTAGCCCTCCCACTTTTTTCCTGCCGTAAGGGTGAGCACTGGGGGTGTGGAAAGGAGAGAGCAGTGGGCAGGGCCTTGGGGGGAAGAGGCCAAGCAGGGGCAGGGCTTCAGGGTGAAGTGGGGGTGGAGTGTGGGCAGGGCCACAGGGAGAGGGGTAGAGCAGGGGGATAGGGCCACAGTCTGGGTGCGAGTGGTCCCCCCACTTCTAGGGAGCTTCCGGTGCTCCTGCCTGGCAACCATAATGGGCCCCAGAGTGTGGGCCTAGCATGACGGTGCCATTGGTGCCACTGTAAACCTGGTACTGCTCTCCAAACAAGTCAGAGGTGGACAGATCTGTAGGTGCATGGAATGTGGGATGTACTCGGGACCTACAGTAACTAACAGTAACCAATAATAATCGTTCATCCTACAGCGCCTATTTTTTGTTCAGGAAGGAGCTGAATTGCAGCTGTCTATCAGGTGATTCAGCATATGCAGTTACTGCATTTAATACAGTTCCAAGGACAACACAGTCAGACCATCTCCCATCCTCATGTACTATCTCAACCCCTAACCTGCCCAAGGAAGAGAGGTGGGCTAGATCCCAGGAGTGTGACTCCCAATCACCCTGTTCTAACCCACTAGATCACACTCCTCTCCCAAAGCTGGGGATAGGAGCCCTGACTCCCAGCCCTTGTGCTCTAATCACACAGCCTTCCATGTAAGCATTAGCTGTATTATCGATAATAATAGCATTGCTAGTAATCAGCTGAAAAGAGAGCGATGCAGTGGATGAGCAGGAAAGGGCAGGTGACCTGCCAGGCTGTGGGGAAAGCAGACACAGGCATGCACAGGGCAGGAAGAAGCAGAGGGGCAGTGCCCTCTCCTGTGTGGGAGGTGAGTGCACCGGGGATATGGGTGACTTAGTGCTTCTCCAGGATGGTGTTTGGGGAGGAATTCTTCCCCCCAGCAAGGGGGTGGGTAAGGTTAGCTGGACTCTGAAGGGTGGTTGCGGTGATGCGGGCTCAGGATGTGCTGCTCAGGCGATCAGCTTTCACCTGCCCCCCCCCAAAAGCCCTGCATGTAAGGATCAGCAGGCAAATGGGTAGGGTCCTGCTGTAGGGTCAGGTCCTCATTGTCAATCCCAGCAGCTCAGGGCTCCATGCAGCAAGTGCTGCTGTAAACTGGAGAGTATTCGGGGGGGAGAGGGAGGGAGGTCTCCGGTGCTGACAACTGGCAGCAGTGTCCCCAGGGGGGTTGGGATACAGCCCAGAGGGAGAATGGGGAGAAGGGATGGATTCATAAAGGATCCAGCCTTTCCCCAATTCCAGCTCAGCTGAGGGGAGATAAGCCCTGGCTAGGGCTCTGGGGTCCTCATCCTCAGCTCTAGTCGTTGCACCATGTGCTCTGCAAATTGCAGCTTGTGCTTGCTGACGTGGCAGGTGCCACAGAGGGTAACAGTGTTACCTGCTCAGCGCCTGGCACAGACCCACAGCAGAGTACACAGAGCCATGTTGGGAGACCGCCAGCTGCAACCCAGCTCTGGTTCTACTCACCCCTCACCAAGGCGAAGAGCACTAGGCTAAACCCTAACCCTGTGACTCAAGGCAAGAGTGGTGCTGCCCCTCTAGAGCTGATGACAGGAGACCCGCCAGAGGCAGCCCAGCAACTCTGGAGGAGAACTGCTCTGGTAGAGGCTGGGCAAGCTACAGGCCTGATGCTGCAGGCCCTGTCCCTGAGGCAGTAAGGGCCCAATCCCACAAACCCTTAAGGTGTGTGTGTAACCTGAACTTCCTTCGGTAAAGACATTCCCGTGCACACAGGCTTGAGTCTCCCCAGTGACAGTGCCATGTTCCCTGGTGGATCCATTTTCCTGAGATGATCATAATCATTTTAATTCCTACACTCTGAACCCAGCCCCTATGCCCATCCTCCCCAATGGGCTCACGCCTGTCAGTGAGGACTCCTCACCTGGGCAAGGGCTGCAGCTGACCCAGAGAGCAAGCAATGCTGAACCTCAGCCCATATGACAGCGCTTGGTGGGTTCTGGGGGTCCCGGCTGCTTCTCTCAATTCTGGGTAAATGGGGGGTAGGAGGGGTGTGAGTTTTTTGCACCCCTGACTGGGGGCAGGTTTCCAGAGATGCTCTTAGCTGTGCTCACTGAGAAGCTAGCCCCAATTGGGGATGCTGAGCCCCATCACATCTGGCCCTTAGAGCTTTCCCTAGCTCTAGCAATTTCATGGCTAAATCACTAGATTCCAGAGCTTTGGTGTAATTTAGCAACAGCAGAGGGTGCGGGGAGGATGGAGGAGGCACAAGCTTTGGCTTCTGATTTAGATGAAGCGATGTAAACCCAAGGGAAAAGGCTACATACCTGTTATTCTTGCTCATTCTCCCACCGCTGCACCTGCCTGTATAGCAGCATGATGCCCCTCACTCAATAGAGTCAGAGTTTTTCAGGGCAAAAGTCCCAGCAGGCCTGTGGGGCTCTGATCTCTTGTGTCTGGCTTAGACACTTGGGGCAAGGTGCTCTGATCTACCAGTCCAGTGTGTACCACAGTCCAGCCAAGTGACTAGTGCTGCTATCTAAGGCTGGGACCCTGTTAGCTTGAGCTATAGAGGATGGTCTGTGCTGCTGGCTCAGGATCTTTGCCCACTGAGGTGCTGTGAGTGGGGGTCATTATAGAGACCAGAGGCTGCACTGGGTCAGGTTGTGGGGGGCAGAGGAACTGGATCCTGCCCCCAGAGCACCGTGAATGGTGAGCAGTTTAGAAGCACTGAAATCCCAGGGGGGAGCAGGAGCAGAGCCAGGGGCCTGACAGGAAAGCAGAGCCTAGAGACAATTGCCACAAACAGCATAGGGCAGACTCGGGCCCCATGGCACTGCACCAGTTCCTGAGAGAGGACGTGAAGTGAGGGAGGGAGAAAGGGGGTAGAGTCGCTGTCGCGCAGAGCTCTACACCCAATGTGCCCAGAACCAGCTGTGTATCCAGCTCTCTGGGAAACTTGGCATGAGAATGAGTTGCGTCAGTTAACCTCTGATGTCATTTGGCACTGGATAGATTAGATGATAGATCTGTGAAGGGCATCTAATCACTATACAATGACATCCAAACTTCAGATCACACAAGTCAGAAATAATCAGTTGAGAGTTTGGTTTCAATGGACTCGAGGGGCTGGGCTCTGCCCTGATTCCCACCACTGTAAATCCAGAATGACTCCATCCACCCAGTGTGGTTTGCCCTGGCTGCTGGCATCAGGCTGGCAGAAACCAGTGAAGCTCAGGGTGACAGCATGGGACAGATAGACGCTGTAGGGGCCCTAAGGTAGAGCAGAACCAGAGCTTAGCTGCGATGCCTAAAAAGAGGCTGCTGGACATGGACAGACCCTATGGCTTTCTGGAACCTGCACTGCTCAATGTTACCACCAGGGCCCCCCAATAGGGCCTGGCCAGAACTAAGCAGTACCAGGTGAGGGCACCCCTAATCAGAAGGGATCAATTCCTGGTCTCTGGGAGTGGGAGGGTCTCATGAGTTGGGTATTGCTCCCCTCCCACCCCCACCGCTCCCTGTAAAATGGGTCTGAGATGCCCAGGCTCCAGGGGACCTTGCCAGGCTCAGCGTCAGAAGGAAAGTGCAGTGCTTCTGAGAGGGCTCTGCCCGCTCCAAGCCTGGACGCACCAGGGACCCTGAATGGCACAGCTGGCAGGGAGGGACAAGTGTAGAGCTGCAGGTCAGGGTAGTGCCACAACCTTCCCATCTGGGCAGGAGGGTGCTCTGTTCAGTGCACAGATGGGGCTGGCTGCCTGGGGATGTTTGGAGCTGCCACGCCCAGCCAGAGTCCCCAGGAGAGCTGGGGGACATTTTGGTACCAAAATTCTTTTCAGCAAAAAAATGCAGATTCAGCAACATTGAAACGTTTTGAGAATTTGTGTCAGTTTCACAGAGTTCTTTGTTTTGAAAAAAACAAAAAAATCTGCACACATTTTAATGTTTCGATTTTTCTTTGAGTTTGAAATTGTCAATGAACCCAAAAAAAAAAAAATCACTTCTTCCCCCAGCACTAGACCCAGGCACTCCTGAGTGTGTCCTGAGCAGCAAGGGAGCAGTCACTGGATCCAAGTGCGGACGCCTCAGGAGCCATGTCAGGGCAGGTGGCCATTCCTCACAGCCAGAGGCTGTGCAGTGCCAGACTTTACAGATCTCTCAGGTGTGCTGAGGAGTCAGGCCTTTCCCCTTTACCCACTGTGCCTCTGGCTGGATCCCTGCGTTGCACGGGCTGGCAGCACATGAGAGGCACTGTGTAGGGCTGTTGTGCCTTTTCTCTTACACAGCATCTGCAATAGGAACGATCCACATGGGCAGGGTTTGGGGGATTTTCCCCAAATATACACAGCATGCAAGGCCTAGCCACATCTACACACTGCTGCTCTGGTGGGGATTTGGTGGCTTCCGAACACAGAACACTGTGAGCGCACTGTCCATGGGATAATCTGTCCACTCCCCCATTAGGTGGGGTCTGGTCTCTCCAAAAGCACTTAGAAGGGCTGCTGGAAGGGCTCTAACTCAGCTCCAAGCCTTATTCTGAGCCAGAGGGACCCCGCACCGGGGATGGAGAATGAGACTGGCACATTTGAGCCTCTTGCCATGTGCAGCGGTGATGGCACAGCCTCACAAGATGCTGATCCTGCCCTCCACTCGCAGAGTTGGGTTGGGGAGGCTTGGGAGGGCTGTTCCTGGCAGCAGTCCCTCCTCCCACCGGAGGCAGCATCTCCCTGGCCTGTATGAGATGAACGGGAGTCTCAGCTGGGTTCCCTCTGGACAGTGCCCATTCCACCCAGGGCTAACCAGCTCCTCACCCAGGACAAACAAAGGGGGATCAGGTCACCAAGCCAGTTCTCCCCTCACCTGTCACTTTGTGCCTGCAGTGCAGAAGGCTGCTGGGCAGACAGGGCACCATCACCTGGGTGCTGGGCTAGGCACCACTCCCAGCAGGCCCCCAGGCTCCCGTAGAGCACCTAGGGATGGAGTGCTGTATAAGGTCCAGATCTGGCTCTCTATGTCCAGTGGGAGCTGCCGCGGCTCAGCCTGTGGTGTCTCTGCAGGACTCAGTGATGGCCCAGTGCCCAGGAGCAGCAGCATTGGCCGTGCTGGACGAGATGCTGGAAATCACAGCCCAGAGCCTGGTGCGCACTGAGGTGGCTGAGCACTACCAGGTCATCCGGGAGCTAGGCAGGGGCAAGTATGGCCATGTGGTGCTGGTGACACACAGGCAGAGAGGTAAGGAGCTGCCCTCACCTTGGACCTGCACGCCACCCCACCTCTGCTCTCTCTGACCCTCAGCTCCTCTCTCCTACTGCCCTGGGTCAGGCCAATGGTCCCATCTAACCTGGAATCCCTCCCTCTCATTGCTCTGAATCAGACCAAATGGGTCTATCTAGTCTGGTATCCCCCACCCCCTGCTGCCCCAGGTCAGACCCTACCCACACAGCGTGCAGCTGGCTGGGCCCACTCTCAGAATGGCCATTCCTCTTAACCAGCTCCTACAGTGAACACCTGCCCTCAGGATCTGGCTGGAGATCCCCCTGTGGCAGTGAGTTCCACGGTTCCATGCCCCATGGCTGCCCAATGCCCTGCCTGTCTGGCCATGGTGTGAGCAGCTTTTCAAGGGGAGCCTAACCTCTCTCCCGCATCCTCAGGGACCCCCATGGCTCTCAAGCTGCTGCCCAAAGCTCACACCAAGCTGCACACCTTCCTGTATGAGTACTGCGTGGCGCTCTCCCTCGCAACCCACCCTGCCATCATCGGCATGTTTGGCATTGCCATTGAGTCCAGCCAGCACTACGGCTTTCTCTACGAGCCAGCGCTGCACAGAGACCTGATCTCCATCATCAAACCACGGGTGAGTGCCAGGAAAGGGAATGAGACATGGGGCCTTCTCCTGTAGGAGGCACTAGCACCCATCTGGCCAATCTGTGGGAGACTAGCTGGTTTAGGGGGTGTCGAGATGGGGCTTTCCCCATTAGGGGGCACCAGCTCTGATCCAGCCCCAGCTTGTGGGACTAGCTGGATGAGGGGGGCAGAGAATGGGCCCTGCCCAGGGAATGGGCATTGCCCCACTAGGGGCACCATCTCCTCTTCAGCCCCAGGTTGGGGGTAATGACTGTACCCAGAGAACCTCCATCTCCAACATTCAAAGTGCCAGAGTCTCCCCTGAATGCAAAGCTGGCTGGTGCACATTTGGCTGGCGGGGCTGCAATGGTGCTATGGGTTGCAACATCTCCTCTCTTTGTCCCTGTCCAGGACGGGATCCCCGAACCAGCTACCAAGCAGTGTGCCAAGCAGCTGGTGAGTGCCCTGGAGTTCATCCACAGCCGGGGGCTGGTGTATCGAGACGTCAAGCCCGAGAACGTGCTGCTCTTCGACCCTGAGTGCCGGCTCATCAAGCTGACCGACTTCGGGCTCACCCGGCCCAAGGGCACCCGGCTCAAGCTGGTGGCTGGGGTGATCCCCTACACCGCTCCGGAGTTGAGCAACACCACCAGTGCCCAGGGCCTGCCCATCGATGCCAGCCTGGATGCCTGGGCCTTTGGTGTGATGCTCTTCTGCCTGCTGACCGGCTATTTCCCCTGGGAGCAAAGCCTGCCAGCTGACCCCTTCTTTGAGGACTTCATGCTGTGGCAGGAGTCAGGCCTGGATGAGGACCTACCACGCCATTGGAGGCGCCTGACGGCTGAGGCCACCCACATGCTGCGGAGCCTGTTGGTCCTGGATCCTGCCCAGCGCAGCCCTGTCAGCGGGGCCCTGCATTACGTCGACTGCCCCTGGAGAGTGGAGAACTGGCATGGTGAGGAGCAGGCTGTGGGGTCCTAGAGAACCTCCTTTGGGGGAGTGGAGGCCATCTCCCTGTGGGGCCTGTCTATAGGATGATCAGTATCTAAGGCCCTACAACGTGCCTCCAGCAGGACAGGAATACATTGAAAGGGGCTCTCAAAATACCAGCCATGGCAAGATCTGTTCCAAAGCACTGAGCTCCAGTTCCTGCCAAATCCCACACAGGTGCCAGTTCCCACTGGGCACTGTCCCCAGTAGACACCAATCCCCCTGGGTACAGATCTGCCCTGGCCACTGATTCCCCAATTAGTGCCACTTCCCCCCGCCCGCGTGTTGATCCCCTCCAGGCACCAGTTCTCCCCCAGGCACTGATTCAGCAATGGGAGCCAATCCCCACCCCCCAGCTACCACACCCCCTCCCTGATAAAGGCAGGTCTCATTGCTGTGGGGAGCACATCCCCCTGGAGCAGTTTCTGTGCACCGCAGCCATTGCATTATTACAGAAATAGAGATTTATTCATCAATAAATTCCCATCTGTGGCTCTTTTTCACTTGTAATAAAATCTCCAAGCAGGGGCCTGTATAGTGTGTGAGAACGGGTTACAACGGGCTCTCTCCCTGCTTGGGAGCTCTGCCCAGGGTCCACTGCAGCGTGCCAGTGAGTAGCTGGGGAGCCAAGGGGTTGGAAGGAGGCAGCTAGAGGATAGGTTCCAGGTCTGGCAGGAAGTGGGTAGATGGGTATTGGGGGCAGGAAGGAGTTAGGGGGGGGCTGAGGGGCTAGAATGTGGTTGTCGTGGGATGGGTGCCAGGTCTTGCTGGAAGGGGGTAGCTGGGGACTTGGTGTTGGGAGGCTGCTGGGGATGTAGTTCTGTAGTGTCCTGTTCTCTCGCTCTCTGTTTCTATCTAATAAGTGTCCAGCTCAGCTGCCAAGACCCCTTGCAGCAGTGCTGGGAAACTGTGAGCAGAGAGGCAGCTAAAGCAGGGCCTTAAATAGCCCCACGCTGGCACAAGTCTACCAGGCCTGGCTGTGGCTGCTCAGAGCATACACTGGGTCTGGGATTTCCAGCAGTGACCTACCAGCGAGAGTCAGTGACACACATACACACACACACTCTCTCTCTCTCTCGCTCGCTTTCTCCTGGGCCAGTTTGTTTCATTTTGTCTTAAATGGACCAAGGTCAGACTCCAGCAACAACCACAGCCGCTCCAGCCCATCTCTGCTCCTGTTCCCAAACGGACAGTTAATACCAGCCAAACAGATTCCCTGGCAGGTGCTTCCCCTAGAAAAGCCTCTCCAGCCAATGGGAAAGGGCTAAGGGGATTGTTCCAATGGAAGCCACAGGGAGTGTTTTCCCTCCCAGTGCTATCACTGTTTCTTCCCCTTTGCTGTGTGTTTGATAATGGGCTGATAGGGTGGTTGTTACAGTGGGAGTCTCCAGGGTTGGCTTTGCACAAACCCTCAACCACCGTTTCCTGCCTGATGTTGGAACAATGATCATGAAGGCTTTCATTACTATTGTAGCCCTTTAGCAACACAAGAACCAGCAAAAACTGGCTAGGACAGTCAGTGCAGGGGGGTGCTTGCTCACAGCGGGTGGGTGAGAATGAAGCAGGCATGACAAGATGGGGGCAGAGCACCATGTGAGATGTGGGGCACTTGGCACTGGGGCATGCCATTAGCCTAGGTGTCACTGAGATATGTTGGCAGGGATCAGCTTTGCTAACCAGAGTAGGGGTCGAACCCTGCAGTATGAGTAGCTCAGTATCTCTACGAGCGACAGCAGGCCTTCCCCATCCCACAAGAAGGGCATCTCAACTCATAGTCACAGTCAGCGTGGAGAGAGCTCAGTGTTATGTCACCAGCCCCACACCAGGATCAGGCCCCAAAATACAGAGACTGGCTTCAAAATCATGAAATTTTACACAATAATCCATGTGGAGCCTTTTGGGGTTGGAGCCTTTAGAGGGCCTTGTTTGCTAGCTTTTCTCCCCACCCCAAGGGTGAGAAACACAGTTTGTTTTGGAAGATGAGATTGTCCTATAATCCCATGACTCCAGGAGCTGGGGATTTATTGGAAACACCAGACATGCGGAGAGTTGGCAGCACTGCAATGTTGGATGCTAGGGCAGAGTTAAATTGGGGAAGTCAGAGCTCCAAGTGGAAGGTGGTATTTTCAGAGGGGGCCCAAGTGCACTCAGCACCCAGCTCCCACTAACGCTATGTGATCTAGGCACTGACACTACTCTGAAAACCCCAGGCTCAGTGTACAGGAACCACATTTTGAAAAGGGGCCTGTGATTTAGGGTGTCTCATAGGGGAAGGAGGAGGAGGAGGGAGATGATTTTTACCTCTGTACCTGGCATTTTTGGTGAGACGAATACTGAAATAAAGCATACAGTCCTGGTATCTATATTTTAAAAGCATGTTGAAAAATTGGAAAAGGTGCAGAAGAGAGCCACAGAAATGATTCAAGGACTGGAGAAAATGTCTTAGAGTAGAAGACTTAAATCTAAGCCCCATCTGCTTAGTTTATCAAAAAGAATATCAAGAGATGATTTGATTATAGTGTATAACTACCTCTATGGGGAGTGTCATGGGGAAACCTGCATGTGAAGCAGGGCTGCCCCCATTGGCCCAGTGCAGGGTTGGTACACCCCATCACACAGTCCTTGGGAGTCCCTGTGGGATCAGGTAATTGCAACAAGTAGGGCTCAGGACCCCAGCCCGGTCAAGCAAACAATCAGTCCTCAGCCCCCACAGGGCAGAACAATCAGTCTGTCTGTATCCCCCAGGTGGGGCAGAGCAAACAAACAGTGGCCACACCTAGTGTCAAAGGGGTGGGGGGGTAGGGGAACCCAGGCCCATCTTTCTCCACCAGGTTCTGACCCAGGGCCCTACAAAGCAGGGAAATTCCCTGTTAAGGGTTTAAGTGTCAGCTTCTACTACAGTCCAACAATCACTTCCTACCACAAGGTGCATCTCGGACATCTCCCCGGCTGGCGGCAGCAGCTCAGTGACTCACTGCTTGGAGAGTTGCAGGCACCTCTATACAGGCCTGCAACACATGTCCATGTCCACGTCCACGTCCACGTCCTTGTCTTGTCTTGTCTTGTCTTGTCCCGTCCCGTCCCGTCCCGTCCCTCCCCCTTCCTCCTCCACCAGCCCAGACTGAGCTGTCTCCTTTTATGGAGCATGTGCAGCTGGGGTCAGGGGGTATGGTCTCCTGGGTCCACAGTGATTGGTCCAGTCCCGGTGGCCCAGTGGGGGGTTGGTACACCCTGCCACAGAGAGAAAAAACAAGGTACTAATGGGCTCTTTAATCTAACAGAGAAAGGTAAAATAAGAACAAATGTCTGGAAGCTGAAGCCAGACAAATTCAAACTGGAAATGAATCACATTTTGTGTTTTACCAGTGAAGGTAATTAACCATTGGACCACACTATTAAGAATGCAGTGAATTCTCCATCTCTTGGTTTCTTCTGTATTATGTACTGTGGGCTGAGTAACATCACGAAAGGACTTCATGACTGCAAAACTAAACTGGCTCTTTTTTAAAGAGAACTATTTACAGAGATGCTGCAAAGCTTTCTAGCCATGTGCAGAGAATGACTTTCTGGTGCCTCCTCCAAACTCTTCCCTCCTGCAACCGGTCTCCAACTTCGTTACAGGTTGCTATATCTTTCCTTTTAATAATTGTTGCTATTGTTTTGTCTTTGTGCAATGTGCAAGAATTTGCTGACTTGCTAGGACCAGAGGTTACTAGTACATAGCATACTCTAGGTATGTGGCCTTCACCATTCCATTGTAGCCTGCTAAGCCTCACCTTCAAGTGTACTGGTCTTCAAACCAGCCTCCCACTTGTCATTTGTGTTATTGCTGTTTGTAGGACACTTACTTCTACACTGTTGCTGGTCTGCTCTTCCTGTTGGGTGCTGTCCTGTTGGTCCCGTGTTGCTCATATACCTAGTTTCTGACTGTCGTAAATCAGATCAGCTGATGGCAGAGGCTCTTTCTATGTTCTCCTGGTCCTGGCCTTGGGCCTGTCTGTCTGCGTGTGCCAAATGTCTGCCGCTACTCCACAGTTGTCTTCGATTTCATCATCACTGCTGTCCTGAGTCTGTAACTACCTCATATGAACTGATCACAGTTCTTGCCTGAATGTTGTCCAGATAATCCACCTCCTAGAAGTTGGAGCAGTGGCCTACTGTGACCATGTAGTTCCTGTCATTAAAAGTGAACAGGTCTGTTTTGACCTTTTCCCAGGGTGGGGCAGGGATTTCTTGAGGCTGCATAGTCTTCTTCTGTTGTTGATCACCATGGGAGGAGCATCTAAAAGGCTTGGGGAGGCTAAACCTCCTCAAAATAAAAAAGGTTGGCTATGCAGGGGGAAAATGTCAGATACAGGTCACCTCCCTTTGGAGGTGCGCTGGCCCACTGCCTTTGCGCCCTGGGGGGCAGGAGTGCTGGAAGCTCCCTAGAAGAGGGGTGGCCACCGGCACCCAGACCATGGCCCCGCTCCGCCCCTCCCCTCCCCTTAAGGGCAAGTGATGGGTCGGAGGGGGCAGAGAGGAGCAAGCAGTGGGTGGGGCCT
The DNA here is from genome assembly GCF_028017835.1 of Emys orbicularis. Lineage (NCBI taxonomy): Eukaryota > Metazoa > Chordata > Testudines > Emydidae > Emys > Emys orbicularis. The sequence goes on from NC_088684.1 coordinate 163,032,044, forward strand.
TGGAGGAAGAGGTGGAGTGGGGCGGGAAGAGGTGGAGCAAGGGCAGGGCCTTGGGGGAAGAGGCCACGTGTGGGCAGGGCCTCAGGGGGTGTGGGGGTGGGGCCACAGTGCCCTCCCCCCACACTTCTAGGGAGCTTCTGGCGCTCCTGGAAGTAGCATCCCCAAACAAAAGACTCACACACCGCCTGTGTTGATCACTATACTATTTGTACACCTTACACTATTCCATGTATGCTCACAAATGGGCATTCATGCCTGGCCAGTAGATTCCCTGGCTGTTTTAGGGCATGGCTTTATACCCAGGTGTGAGCCATGTATCCATCTCATGATGTCAGCTCCTAAATCTGCTGGGGTTACCGCTCACTTTGCTTTAAACAAAATCCCACCTTGCACACACAGCTCATCCCTCACCCGGTAGTAGGGGTAACCTCCTGTGGCACTTGCTCCTTGAGATCTGGCCAAACCCGGAGTATCAGTCATTCTACTGCCTGGTGTTTTGTTAGATTGTCTGGAGCCCTCTCATCAGAGATGCGAAGGGATTGTAGCATGTTGGTAGATTCTGTCTCCTGTTCCACAGAGCCATCTGGGTTCTAGTCTGGAAGCTACGCCCTGCTCACTGTATCTGCCACCAGTAGTGACTCTTCTGGGCAGGAACTTACCCTAACATCATAGCGCTGGATTCTCAGTAACACGTGTTTAAGTCACTTGGGTGCACTCAGCAGTGGATTTTTCATGATGCTTTCTAATGGCATGTAATCACACTGCACATCCATGTTGTGCTCAACAGTGAACTGGAATTGTACCATTCCAAAGACCACAGCTTGTAGCTCCTTTTCTACCCGAGTATAGTCCCTTTCTGTGTCTGTCAGAGCTCTGCTAGCAAATGCTATGGGCAGGTGGCTTTGCATCAGTGCTGCTTCTAGGCTTCCTTTTGAGCATCGCACTGTAGCTCTTGCTGTGCCATAGGGTTGTCGCACTTTAGGACTGGTGCATTGCTTATGGTTTTCTTTACTCTTTCCAATGCTTGTTCTTGGGTCTCTGACCTTCCCCATGCTGCATCATTGTGTGTCAACTGCTGGGGCTGAAGGGCTCACAGGTTTCTGATAGGGACTCTAGCGGTGGGTGGTACTGTTGTGTCAACTGTGCTAAACTCCAAGCGATAACGTTTCTTGTTCTGTGAGTTTCTTATTGACAGCCCATCACCAAGCACTTGGCCACATTTCTCCACATTTCTTTGTCTCATCTAATGTTGCTGCTTACCAGTGTTGCTGGGATTACATTGCAGCTGGCTCCAGAATCCACCTGGAATCAAATTGCTTGTTGATCTAATAGCATAGTTACAAATATGGCAGCTGAATGACTGGCAGCCTTTTTCTGCAGTGCACGTACACAGAGTTTTTGGATCTGCTAAAGCAGGGGTCGGCAACCTTCGGCATGTGGCCCATCAGTGTAATCTGCTGGTGGGCTGCGAGACATTTTGTTTACATTGACCGTCTGCAGGCACGCCCCCCCTGCAGCTCCCAGTGGCCGCGGTTCACCACTGGGAGCTGCAGGGGGGCCGTGCCTGCAGACGGTCAATGTAAACAAAATGTCTCGCGGCCCGCCAACAGATTACCCTGATGGGCCACGTGCCAAAGGTTGCCGACCCCTGTGCTAAAGTCATACTGCAAATACTCTCCTCTTTGCTGGAAGTCTAGGTCCTCAATCACAGCATGTACTGCTGCTTTTTTCTTCCTAGAGTAGCTGCAGCATTGGGACACAGGAGTGGTTCTATTTCTCATCCACCTCTTCCATTGTTGCCCATAGGCTGGGCTTTTTTCTTTCTGCTTTTCAGATTGCTTTCCTTAATATATATACAGGACCATGATGCCTTCATTCTTGGTCAGCCTGTCTCTGGGGTTTCTTTAGCTTGAGCCTGTTTACTTGTTCTGCACTGGTGGCTGTCACTGTTTTGATCTTTCCCTGGGGAGTTCAGCTGCCCTTGCTATTTGGAGGCATTTCTCTAGGGTTAGCTCTGTATCTCTCAACAATCTCTCCTGTAAGGTGGAATCATGTGTCCCACAAATGATGCTGTCTCTAACAGGAAATCTTTAATGTCTCCAACGTTATATGCGGATGCCAGAGTTCTCAGTTCTGTAACCTAATATCTATTCCCTCTTCTGCTCCTTGGCTTTGGGTAAACAACAGCTTCTGTCTACAGCCACATTCCGTCTGGGATCAAAGTAGTCATCTAACATCTTTATTAGCAGTTCCAGTATTTTGGGCATTATTCCTGGCAATAGTGTCTCACTCACTTCTCGTCTTTTTTCCCCAGTGAGATACTAAAAAAGCTTTACCTTCATTTTCTCATGTTTACCCCATGGTCAGCTCTGTGTACAGATTCAGTTCTTGCTTGCATGTTGTGCGAGATTTTTTTGTTGAAATCCAGTATTCCCAGTGGTCTGAGTCCCTCCATGCTGCCTCTGCTCTGTTTCTAAGTGCTCTGCTTTGTTTGCCTGTTAATAACACTCTGTTCCTTGCTGTGAGTCTCACTAGACTGACCGGTCAACAGCCACCATGTTTCATGTACTGCATACTGGGTAACAACATGACAGGACCATGTTACTGGCTCTAAACTAAACTGGCGCTTATTAAGAGGACTGTTTAGAGAGGTGCTGCACCAGCAGCTGCCATTCTAACCATGTGCACATAGATTGACTTCCTGGTGCCTCATCCAAACTCTTCCCTCCTGCAACCTGTGCTCCTCCTTCCAAGTTCCAAGCAAGTTTCTTCACAAAATGGAATCACTGCTCTCCTCCCACCCCTGGTCTGGGCTTACCTTTTGTGTGGTGCAGTGCCCACCTCTGCCAGTGGGGTGCAGTGATTCTGAGCCACCCCAGAGGGGCTGCAAGGTGAAGTGCACAGCTATGGCAGTGCCCAGGATTGTCTGTCACTGTCCTGCATGTCTCCTCTAAGTCAAAGAGTCCTGACCCTTTGGATCGGCAGGATCTCTGCCTCCAGGGAGCTCTATCTGGGGCACAGCTCAAGATCAGCACTCTGACTGCACCACACCTTTGGTGTTGGTGAAACCAGCATAAAGACAGTGCTCCTGGCTTCCCCACAGGTTGGGCTCAGAGGCACAAGTCCCTGGGCAAGCTGGGACGGATGCTCCACACATGCCCCTGGGCTGGGCTCCCTTTCCCTGGGTCCTCATGCTCACAGTCAGGTTTCTTAAATCAACTAATAAGCAGGCATGTTGAAGTCTCTCTCTGGGGGGGCTGGAAATGGATCTTCTCACCCTTGTCACCCCTGCAGCAGCTGCTGAAAGAAGCCAAACAGAACAGCTCTGTGTGCAAACATGCCAGCCCTTTGCACGCTCAGCCATTCACGGCTGGGTGGAGGGGGGTGGGGGGCTGGCCAGATGCCGGGCACACTAAAGGGCAACACTTCAGCTAATGCAGGCATGGGGCGGATCTGGTGACACCCCTGAGGAGGTATCGAGTGGCTGAAAAGGGGAGGAAAGAACCCAGCACTTATCTCCTCCCTGAAATGGAATGAAGAGAGAAACAGGGGGTAAGTACAGAGCCCATTGCACTGTGTGAATCCTGGCACTAATGCCCAGAGCCCACTGAACCCATAGGCCAGGGATGTGGATATTGAGAGGCTCAGGCTTGGGAGTTAGGATTCCAACATTGGCATCATGGTGTCTGGACTCTTCTGCACCCAGGACAGGGCTATTCAGTTTTTAGTCGTGCACTGAGTGTTCTGCTCGGCTGTGTGGGCAGTTGCTTTTTAACAGATTCATAGATTCCAAGGCCAGAAAGGACCATTGTGATCATCCAGTCGGACCTCCTATATAGCACAGGCCATAGAACTTCCCCAAACTAATGCCTAGAACACAACTTTTACAAAAACAGCCAACCTTGAATTAACAATAGTCAGTAATGGAGAATCCACCACAAGTAAGGTTGCCAACCCGCCAAGATTGTCCTGGAGTCTCCAGGAATTAAAGATTAATCTTTAATTAAAGATTATGTTATGTGATGAAACTTCCAGAAATACATCCTACCAAAACTGGCAACCCTAACCACAACCCTTGGTAAGTTGTTCCAGTGGTTAATTCTGTCACTGCTTAAAATGTACACCCTATTTCCAGTCTTAATTTGTCTAGCTTCAACTTCCAGCCTTGCATCATGTTCTACCTTTCTCTACTAGACTTGAAGAGCGCGTTATGAAATATGTGTTCCCCATGTACGTACTTCTGCAAGAGCATGTGGGCTGTGATGCAGGCAGGGCTAGGCAGGTGAGGACAGGGCAGCAGCAGGGTGGAGAAGGGCAGGGTCGGGCTGTGTTTTCAGGGCCAGATGATGCTTGGAGCTGGGAGCTCTTCAGCCGTGCCCTGCAGGCAGCTCAGTGCAGTTCCCCGTGCCACAATAGTTAGAAAGCAGATGAATGGTGGCATTTGGGGGATGGAAGCAGCATGGCAGTGGCTGGGGAGCCCACCGGGCCAGACCAGCCTGGGAGCAAGTGAAGTGGGAGTTGAGGGGGCAAAGAAGCCAGCATGGATGGGGAAACCACAAGAGGGCTATAGGCATAGAACTGGTGCAGGGTGATAATTGTGGCCAGCTGAGGAGTAGATTAGCTGGGGAGGTGATAACAGTTGAGCAGCGAACCAGCCACCTCCAGGAATTAAAGGGGAGATTCCTGCAGAGAGGGCTCAGGCAGCGCACTGGGGTTCTTACCCAGGACTCCAGCACCCCAATACCCTGGGCCGTCCCACAACCGGGCTCTTTGCACTGGCTGGATGCAGGCCCCACAGTACAGGGACAGGCTAGGCACTAGGTTTGGCCCATCTCCCCTCCAGCTCCAGGAGGATGCAGGGCTGGGGTGGGACATGCTGTCAAACAGGGGGCTCAGCCACTGACATTGCACAGCATGGAGGCTGCCTGTGGCCCCACTTGGGCCAGGACCTGGAGCTCTTTCCAGAGGCTTGTGGTGCAGGGAGCTAATCTAAAGCATCCAGCAACAATGTGGGGTACCTTCTGTCGCCTTTCTGGTCTCATCTAACCTCCTGCGTCTGGCAAAGGCCTTGAACAGCACTTCCATGGCACTGGCCAGCTCTGTCCCAAGCTGCAACTGCCTCACAGTCCCCAATGCCAGGCTGCCTCCCATAGCTACTGGAACTAGAGGTGCTGGTGGTGCTGCCGCACTCCCTGGCTTGAAGTGGTTTCCATCCTATACAGGGTTTACAGTTTGGTTCAGTGGCTCTCAGCACCTCCACTATACAAATTGTTCCAGCATCACTGTTGCCTCCTTCTTGCCCTTGGACCCTTGACCGGCCCTGATCTCCCCCTGCTGCCTGGGAACCCACATATCATCACTGGGGCTGGGAGCTTCCCAGAGCAGAGGCAATGTGCCTAGAAAGGGCGTGGCCCTAAATATTCCCAAATGCCACCATGTCAGGCCTTGATGGTGCAAGGGGACCCTTGTGGCCATGCAGAGCCCTACTCACTATAGGTTTAAGTGACAGAATGGCAGATACTATTGCAGGAGTAGGGCCAGCAACTGAAGGCTTTGGGGGTGGGAGGGGAGGAGAGGACTGGTATTCCTGCATGTGCTAATAGGCTGGAATGGGGCTGCACAGAGCCGCAATGCTGCCCCCCTCCTAGGCTCCCTTTTTCACCAGAATCTCAGCTTGCATTTCAAAGGTAAGCCAGCCTGGAGCCCTTACACTTACTGCAAAACATGACAGGGAGGAGAGAACCAGCAGTTGGGGAATATTTTGAGTGGGAGCTTGCAAGCTGTTTAGCATCCTCCATTCCCATCAGCCACAGTGAGGGTCATGATCACAACCAGAATAACTGACACAGTGCTGCCTGCTTGAGTCTGCAGAGAGCCTGAGACAATAGCTCTGAAATGGTCCATAACTGTCACTGGCTGAGGAGTCATGACAACATCAGATGACCTTATTGCAGCCCTGAGGGACTGAGACCTTTAGGTTCAGAGCCAGATGGGCTGGAGAAGCCGTACAGGAGAGACGTGCTCTTGGCAGGAAAACGTGTAGACAGGAATACAATGCCTTGTGGTGCTGCAGCCCAGGCCCCTCCATTACTGGCTCATGCAGCCCAGAGGTCAGGGACAGTGTGAGCCAGAGGGAAATGCCTCGTATTGAGGGGCCCAAAGTGACTGGCCTGATGTCTTCCATGCCTGGTGGAGTAGCTTGGCGACTGCCTGGGCCCCTCAAACTGGGGAGCAGTGTGGTGGACTGTGTAACATAATCCCATGCTGACCTGGAGGGATGCAGGGATTCGATTCCAGGGCTTATGCTCCTAATGCTGTGCTGGAGCATTGGGGTGTGTAATGGCTGTGAGGAGAGTGCCCCTTTTCAAGCTCCCACTTTGCTCTCCGCAGCACTCTGGGTTTCCTGGGTTGTCTTCCTCACAAGGCCTGACCTGGCCAGGCCTGTGCTCTAGTCTTGTGGCTGTCCCAGTGGGGACCTCTGGGCATTCAGAGCTGCCTGTTGCTATGGGGGCATTTGTTTCCTTCCCCTGGGCTGACTGGCAGCTGGGTATATTTATAAGACTCATATACTGGCTTGGTTGTGTGTAGGAGAGAGGGAAAGGGGGTTTGGCTAGGCCCAAGGTGGTGACAGGAGGTTGTCATAATTGTCACATGGCTCTAACTGCACCACTGACCCTACAGGTCTCTCCGAGTGCACCCTATCTAGGTCTCAGGTCCCTTGTAGTCTCTTGGGGTGGAATCAGATAATTTCCCCACTCTTGGACTGGGTGCTGGGTTGCAGTCTGCGGTGTATCCACCGTGATTACTTCAGGAGGTCTGACTTAGACTCAGACCCTGCAGTTCTGTTCCCTCTAGGGCAATGACAGCAACACAAAGGATTATTTATTTAGAACAAAAGCACTTCAGAGAAAATGTGTCTTAAAAACAATAAAACAGCCTCGGTGCATGCCTGCTTACAAAGGGCCTAACCATGTTCCATGGGCAACCCTGGACAGACTAATTCCCTATGGACTCCTCCACGCTCAGTGTCAACTTTACTCCCACTCAGACTTTACTGACACTCCCTGGCAACTCACCCTCCTTTGCATGATTCAAAACACTGATTAATTGTTCATAGTGCCCTTTGGTCTGTTGTTGCTGGTGGTAAAGAGTAAAGCATTTTGAAGAGTTTGAAGCCCTGGTTCAATCTCCTTTGGTTGAAGGCACACACCCACAATTGGTTAATTCAGTCTGTAATCTAGGAGTGCTCTTGAATTCCTTGCTAACGCTGAGCTCCATTAGCAGCATCCGTGAGTAATGCTTTCCATCATGTCCAGTTGGCTAGGAGACTCTGTCCCATCCTGGCAAACGAAGACCTGGCCTCAGTTATTCATGCCTCTTCGTCACCTCTCAGCTAGATTACAGCAATGCAATATACCTGGGCAGGAAGGAATCTAGCATTTAGGAATTTTCAGCTAGTACGAAACACTGCAGCATGTCTCCTCAGCAACACAGACTCCTGGGAGCACATGAAACCTGTGCTCCACTCTCTATACTGGCTTTCCATAGAATTTCGAATCAAATTCAATAGGGTTACCATATTTCAACAATCAAAAAAGAGGACACGGGGTGCCACCCTAGCCCTGCCCCAGCCCCGCCCCCTCCCACTTCCCGCCCCCCTCAGAATCCCCCTACCCCTACCTGTCCCCTGACTGCCCTCTCCTGAGACCCCTCCCCCCCCAACTGGCCCCAGGACCCCCCCCCCATCTAAGTCTCCCTGCTCCCTGTCCCCTGACTGCCCCAACCGCTCTCTACACCCCCTTCTCCCAACAGCCCCCCCCAGAACCCCCGACCAATCTAACCTCCCCGTTCCCTGTCCCTTGCCTGCCCCAACCGCTCTCTATACCCCCTTCTCCTGACAGCCCCCCCCCAGAGCCCCCGACCAATCTAACCCCCCCGTTCCCTGTCCCTTGCCTGCTCCCCCCCCCCCCCCCCCACCAGGCTGAGGAAGAGCTGCGAGCTCCACGTGCAGCCAAACACTGTGGCGCTGCTCTGCGGGGGAGGAGGGAGCGGGGGACGGGGAGGGACTCTGGCTGCTAGAGGCCCCAGTGGCTGCGAGCGGCTTTCAATCAGGCCCAGTCGTCCAATCAGCCGCGCCGCACTCTGCATGAGGGGAAGGGGGAAATCCCGGACATTTCTACTTTATTAGAAATCCCCCCCGGACGGCCATTTAAAGCTGAAAAAGCTGGACATGTCCGGGGAAACCCGGATGGATGGTAACCCTAAATTCAAGGTCTCGGTCCTTATCTTCAAACTGCTCCATGGCCTGAGACCACAATACCTAAAAGACTATCTAAAGCTCTGGGATGAAGACCATGGTAAACAACTCTGCTCCTCTCTCACAATGGAGCTCTCAACACTAAGAGTAAAGCTCATCTGCGCAGGAGACAAAACTTTCTCTGGTGGTGATCCAGGACTCTGGAATGAACTCCCCCAGGAACAAAGAACCATCACAAACTTCACCACCTTCCACTCTAAGGGCCCTTCAGTGCTGCCAAAGACGCGGAGCGACTCAAGGGCCCTCTGCCACCGAAATCCCGGACCGCCGCCGGGTGAGTACAAGCGCCACAGCTCCCCCGCTTTGCCCCAGGCCCCCTGAATCCTCTGGGCGGCCTTGGTCTACAGGCAAAACAAGGCTTACAACAGGAGAGAGGATTTTTGAAGCCAGCAGCCTGTCCTGTTGTCTTTCAAGTGTCTGGTTTGGTGTGTTTATGTGGGAAGCCATTTTGTCACCTTTCCTAGACATTGGAAGTGTATAATAAACATTCCACTACCCCCAATATAAGCTAGATCAATAGAGTCACATAGGGAATTCTAATAACTCCATATACAATCACTTCCCCTCACTGATCCAGTTTTCATAAAATGGTTACAGCTCAGTACTCCTAACATGACTTACCTCCATGCCTACCACAGAGGCATTTTCATCATTATTGAGCCATACGCAGGGATCCAAATGGCCCAGCTGGCATGTGACCTGCCTGGGCAATGAGCGTGACTGTCCGCATGAGAGTGGGGAATGCCACACCGCCCCAATAGGCTTGGGAAGAAGAATTATATACCCCTCATGCTATGGCGATGCAGCCAGCAGGGTTCCCTCCCGTTCCTTGGCTGCCCTGGAGCCTGTGGGGAACCTCCTCCCTCAATACCATTTCACTGCTCTCACTCTCTGACTCGTCCTTCTCCTTAGCCCAGTCTCCATCTTGCTCTCTCTTTCCTCCTTCCTTCCCCTCGTCCTCTCTGGAGCTCAGACCCCTCTGCTCCAACTGCAGCCTTCCTGCCTGTGAGCTGTGGGAGACTGCACTGGCAGGGAGCAGTAGAGGGTGCTTGGTGCACAGCTGAGCTGCTTCCCCTCCAGCCAGGGGGAGGCGCTGCTTTCTCTCTCACACCTACACTCCACTCACTGGAATCAGTTCATTCGTCCCCCGCCCCCCGTGGCTGAGATGGGGAGCAGCAGTAAGTGCAGTCGCCCAGCACTTCTGGGCCGGGGCCTGCGTGCACACTGCTACCCACCAGTACTGGGGGCACCGCAGTTCACTTCTGCCCAGCCAGGACACTGAGTGCCCCTCTGCTCCCCCCCACCCCCAGAGGGATTTGTGTGAGGAGGGAGCTCTGCCTGCTGCCACCCCATGCACTGAGGATTCAGTCTCCAGGGGCTGCCCAGCCGACCCTGCAATGGGGTAACTGGGCACTGCCCACCCTTATTGGTGCGATAGCAGCACACACCGAGAGACTAGGCAGCGGGGACCTTTCTCCTTTCACACCTTAAGTCCCTCTCTCCAGTGAAGGCTCTAACAACTGTGTGGTCCCCCACCCCCCACTGAACATCTCACAGCTGCATTGTGTGTCCCTCTGCTAGGAGCATATGTAAATACTCACCCCAAGAGCAACAGCTTGCTGGTTAGAACGGGGTGGGCTGGCAGCCAGGACTCCGGGGTTCTATCACCAATTCTGGGAGGTGAGTAGGGTCTAATGACCAGGTCAGGGGGTTGAGAGCTAGCACTCCAGAGTTCTGACTCCTACTGACCTGCTGCTTGGCTTTCACTGCAGTCATTTCCCATCTGTGCCTGAGCTTACACATCTGCACAGCAAAGGGAATGGGAGGCTCCCAAGGAACAGCTAAGCCACACAGTCCCTTTTGCGGGTGCAGAAGGGCTCTAAACTGGGTGTATGGGGATTAACTGGGAGCCACGGCTGCCGAGGGCTGTGACTGGCCAAGGCCAGGTAGGAGCTGAAGCCCCCAACCAAGGCTGCTGCCTAGCGCCAAGCCATTGGCTAAACAGGCACATGTCAGGAATTGGATATGGCTTGCAGAGGCCAGGCTGAAACAGGAGCCCTCTGTCCTTTCCCTTCCTTTCATCACCCAGGAAGAGGAGATGAGCTTACAGCATGTGGTGTCTGGTGGCCTCCCTGGAGCCACAAAGGGGCTGGCAGGATCAGGCTGCGGGGACAGGGTGGGCAGGAATCAGTGATGGGACAGGATGGCTTTCATTATTCCTATGCCACCCACATTGTAGGTTGTCAAGGTTCAACCTCACTCATTGCCTCAGCAGCACTTCCCATGCCCCGTGCCCAGCAGGATCCATTCAATTCCGCATCCGGCAAGGATCCAGGGCGAGAAATTCTGGCACAGAGCAAAGATTTAATCTGTACCCCAGGTCACACAGCAAGGGAGCGGCAGAGTTGGGGGATAGAACCTACAAGTCCTGACTCCCAGCCCTCCATTAGAAACCACACCCTGTTCTATCTGACTTTCTGGGGATTCCAGCCCTGGCCTTTCCCTATGCCTGCACCAACATCCCTGCTGTATCCCCTCTGCTCAGAGCTCAGACCCAGCATTTCTCTAACTGCCTTCAGCAAGCAAAGCACTGAGTGATCATCTGTAACCCACATGTCCACAGCTGCAGGCAGCCTTGCCTTCCCATCCCCTACCCACTACTCTCAATCCACCAGCATCTCAGCAGCTTTCCTCAGAGTTTATCTGTTAGGGACATTGCAGCCAAAGAATTCATCCCTGTATTGGGGAGCAACAGGGCTTGGATTTATAAGCAGGGGAGTATTGAATGGGGTGTAGGGAGGTGGCATTACCTCTGTGTATGTCATTAGGGAGACAGTTACGAGAATACTGTCTCTATTTCTGGTGTCTACACTTCCAAACAAGTGAGATTCAAGGTCTGGAAGCTCCATCTCACTGCAGTAGCGTAGCTAGGGGGGTTCAGGGGAAGCAGCCCCTTCCCCTCAGTACATTTTTCAAAAGCGGCGCCTGCCGGGCCACCGCTGGGGTCCTGCAGGCAAGTGGGGGGGGGGGGGGGGTCAGCACAGTCGGACTCCGGAGGAGCCACTGGGGGTGGGGGGGCACAGCAGACGCGGCCAGAGGAGCGAAGGGGCCGGCTCCTCGGCCATCGCGCCCCACGCTCAGCGCGGCCCCAACATTGCCACGGCCGCCGCCTGCGGCGGCTCAGGGCTCGCCAGCCGAGCGCTCCGCAGCTGGTGGGCAGATCCCCTCTCCCCGGCAGCTTCCTGCTTCCCTCGGCCCGGAAGCAGGAAGCTGCTCGGGAGAGAGGATCTGCCCGCCAGCTGCGGAGCGCTCGGCCGCCGAGCCCTGAGCCGCCGCAGGAGGCGGCCGTGCTGAGCGTGGGGCACGATGGCTGAGGAGCCCGGCCGCTTCGCTCCTTTGTCCGCGCCCGCCCCCGGAGTCCAGCCGTGCTGCCCCCCAACTTGCCTGCAGGAGCCCAGCGGCTGCCCGGCAGGCTTCGCTTTTGAAAAAAATGCTGGGCTGCCCGGGCGAGGGAACCAGGAAGTTGCTGGGGAGAGGGGATCTGCCCACCAGCTGCTGCCCGCCCCACTGCTCCGCTCTCCCCAGCCCCCAGGAGAAGCGAACAGCGCCCGCCCGCCCCCCATTTCCCCACGCCCTACCCCCCCCCAGCCCCTCTGAGGGGGGGGCGCAGCGTGGCCAGAGGAGCCAAGGGGGGGGGGGGGGCGCGCGTAGTGGCCGGAGGAGGAGCCAGGGGGGCGTGGCCAGAGGAGGAGCCAAGGAGGGGCGCCTTTTTTATGGTTGCTCCCCCTGCACTGAGAAGCTGGCTACGCCACTGTCTCACAGTGAGACTCAAGAAGCTCCATCTATTTCCAAGATGAGCTGAGGGTTTGGCTTTGCAGTGACACTGGTGCTCAGCCTCAGCCAAAAGCCGTGCCCCTCCTTGCCGAAGCACAAGGTGCTTCCCCTGGGGCAGTGGTTCCCAAACTTTAACAACCTGTGAACCCCTTTCACTAAAATGTCAAGTCTTGCAAACCCCCTCCTAAAAATGAATATTTCCAGGGATTTTCTCCTTTACCTGAGTACAACTTATAAAAGCAGTGATCTTGGAAATATAAAATTTGTTTTTATGACATGCTTATTACACACTATTTATTATTATTTATCATTACAGTATTTTTATTACATTATGAAAACGGCAACACTCTTCCGAGATCTCACTTTCATAGCTTGTATCACTTTGAATAAGCCTGTTAAAAGACAAGGTTCCTATGTTTCATCAAGGAGTATCAGATGTGAAACAGCATGAAGATATTTAAGAAGCCAACTCAGAGAGTTCCTCCTACACAAGCATTCAAGTCTTGAGCAGTCCAGGCAAACAACGCACGTTACAACAAAGCTTAAACTTGTTCTTCATAATAATTTTAAAAACAATACTAACTGCCTATTTAATTTTAAAAACAGCAAAAAATATCCACCTCCCTTTCCATTTCTTATAAGGAGTCTTGAAGTTTAAATCTCCTCAGTGTGATAGATATGCTTGCTTTGATCTGCTTAGCTCTTGGAAGTCCAGGGGCTCCGGACTGCTGGCCCCATGCTGCCCGGGGTCCCTAGGGACAGCTCTGTCTGCCATTAGGGAATTTCCCCCCCCCCCCCAAGAACCCCCTGTAACATTTTGCAAACCCCCAGGGATTCACGAACCCCAGTTTGGGAACCACTGCCATAGGGCTATCTTCCTTAGAAACAGTGTGCTCTGGACAATGAAGACTCGGGCTAGAACTCAGGAGGGCCAGACTTTTAATCTTGGCTTTGCCACAAGTTTTTGGGTGGCTTTGGACAAGCAATCCTATGGCCCTTTCTGTGATGGCTGGGCTGTGATTGCTAGTGTCCTGAGCCAAGCTGTCTGACAGCAGAATGCAACCCTATGTGCACTTCACTTCTGTCTTGTTCAGTGATGTTTCCTGGGTGGGAGCACTCAGAAGACAGCCAATGTATTGATAAAAATGTGCACAGATCCCCAAAGCTGCATGCATTTTATCATGATTATTCCCCATCTAAAAATGCCCCCCAGAAAATAACCTGTTTATTATGCACCGCCATCCTGTTGAAAAAGGATCATTCCTTCTAGTGACAGGAACACGGGGCATAGGTGACAGACCACAGCCAAGAGTCAAGTACTGGGGGCAAATGTCCCATGGGTTGGGATTGTTCCCACTGGTTAGGGTGACTAGATATCCCATTTTTAAAGGGACAGTCCCGTTTTTGGGGACTTTTTCTTATATAGGTGCCTATTACCTCCCACCCCCATCCCGTTTTTTCACAGTTGCTTTCCTGTAACCCTACCACTGGTGAACAACAAACACATTAGCAGAAACCAGGGGTGAGTCCTGAGCAACTCAGGAATGGGAGGAAGGGCTAATATAACAAGAAATATGGCTTGCATGGAATGACTAGCCCAGCTCTGCCTCTGGCCTATGCCAGCATATTCTGTTTAGCAACACGCTGCCTCCCTGCATTTCCCCTGTTGGACAAGTTTGTAATTACCTCCACACTAAAGTGCAGTGCTGTGTAGGCCTATAGGGGTGCTAGTTGATTTTGGAGTGAAAGCTGCATACTATAGTGATTCAATCATTGATTTACTCACTAGAGTATGTTTTAACTTCTATCCCTTTCTGTATTTATGGCCATGGAGCATTATCTGCTGTGTCAACACTGGGTTCCTCTAGTAAGGTCATTTTTATTGCTCATGCAGTATCTGGAATTAGGACACCCAAATCAGAGTGCATTCCTTCACCACAGACAAGACTGCCCCTCCTCATCATTGAATAGTTTAGAATTCAACGGAACAGCCCAGCCAGGAGTATGACAACACAGAACACAATATGAAAGAAACAAGAAAAAGGCAAATGATTTTGATTGCACAGAATTAATCACTACAACAAGACACTAATGAAACCTTCAACTACCTCACTCGAGAAGTTTATTATTTGACCACAGATTGTAGAATAAGAAGCTGGTCATCTGGCCAGCTGGAGATTCACAAGTTCTAATACACATGTACATCCAAACCCCCTTACTAAAGCTTGACAAAAACGAGGTGTTTGGGTCTCATTCCTATCCTACATTTACATTCACAGATGAAGAAAGTTGCTTAAGAGGAGTTCTCTGTTCCTCTACTCTCTGTCCAGAGAAACTAGATTCCCATAGGAGATAAGGTGATGATAACTAGCCCTGTGTCACTGTGCCTCAGTGGGTCGCAGCCAAGAATACCAGATTCAGGACAAACTGGTGATAAATGGGGCAGACCCATCCCAAACTGGTGGTTATTCTTCCATAAAATATACCCAGCCAGAAACAAAAGTAATCTTCTGTCTCACCACACTGGTTAACAAGAAGTCCAAATTGCAGTCTCTTTAGGCATCCCAGCCCTTGTTTCGTCATCCAGACACTAGACTTTATGAAAAGTGGTTATTTAAAACCAATTTAATCAAACAAAGGGTTCTTCTAATCCCAAGAGATCAGCCACATAGCAGGTCAATATATAACTCAGATCTTACCCAACAATCAAGCTGGTGCCAATCCTTCAGTATCTAATATCTAAAGGTTTATTTATAAGAAAAACGAAGGAGGAGAGAGTTTAAATGGTCAAAGGAATCAAATACATACAACTGTTGCAAAGTTCTTGTATCAGAGTTTGAAGCATTGATGGAATAAACTGCTGGCTTGTAAAGTCTCTGGTAACTTCCAAAAGATTGGAAGGTTCTCAGTCTATTGATCAGAATGCTTCTTTTAGCGTACGTCCAGAGATCAGAGCAGGAAAGAGGCAAAATGGAGATGCTTCCAAGGGCCTTTTATACTTTCTCCCATGTGGAGGGGATACTCTCAGTCTTAGTTGTTTGTGGAAAATTACCGGCACAAAATGGAGTCCAGGGTCACATGAGCGAGTCACATGCCCTTGCATGCTTTGATGACTCATAGGAGTAGCCATTACCCATATTCTGGCTAAAACATGTACAGGAAGGCTCACCGGGCAGAGATGAGCCGCTTCTATATCCATTGTGGGAACTAAGTGTTCTTTGATAGCCATCAACTTGAATAGTCCATTCACAATGTGCTGGCCAGACTGGATGTAAATTACATTCTGGGTGTTACCCCAGGAGAGAACACATTTAGAATACTGGTACATAGTCAATATTCATAATTTTAGATATAAAGAGGATACATGCATACAAAAAGGATAATCATATTTGATAGATTGTAACTTATCCATAGATACCTTACATGACATACAAGATTTGTTGCAATTTGATAACAGTGGCAATATTAATGATATAACTAGTCATGTTTCAATCATACCGTGTTACACCCTGCTCTTGGCCTTCCCTCCAGTTATGGCCTGATTTTTTTCAGCTTGTCTGAAATAGACCTACTCATTCTGTTTGGAGCTCAAGTTGCCAACTTTTAGCACTTACCTCACCACTCTCCTCAGAGGCTCCAGTGCTGGGGCAGGCAGGGGTCATGGGGCATGGTGGCTCCCATGTTCCCAGCTTTTCTAGGGCCAATTCAGACCCATAGCTTTGCTCTGGGTTTTGTTTCTTGAAGCATGGGCATTCTGGAACTTGTCTTCAGTCCCTGCTCCCAGGATCCTGCCTGGGCTAGGCTGCAAAAGCATCCAGCAATTGCAGCTGTACAAATGAGGGGAGCAGGTGAGAGAGAACAAGCAGGCTAGAATGAGCAGGATTTTGCTCTCTCATTTATAATTTGCAGGGTACTCACCCTTAGCTCAATCTCAGTGCTCTGTGGGTGATGCAGGTGAATTGCTGATTATCCATAATCACCCCAGCCCCCATGGATAGTGGGAGGGAGGAGGCAGAGAGGAAGACTTGGAATTGGAGCGGTTTGCTCAGAGCAATAAGGAATGTGTGCTTGATATGAGAGAGAGAGCATTTGCAAGGAGCAACTCCCTTCAGGAATGGCAGGCATCAAGTCTCTTTTCTAGCTGTTCCCTTTTCTCCAGGTTCCCATGTGATGTGGGGTAGCAAGGAGCATCTCACTGCCCTCAGACAGAATCTTTCATTTCTGATTCTTGCCCTTTGGCCTCGGGTCCATTTTCTTTATTCATCTGGGTGATTCAGACAAGTTGTCATTTAGGGTAATGATACATTTTCAGAACATTGTTGCCAGTTAATGTCACTGTTAGCATCCACAAGCTCCCATCTGAGATCAGCAAGCCAGTGGCGAGGCGATGCCCATGGACAAACCAAGAACTTGCAATGAGAGAGGCCATGGCACGATTGCTTGGAGGAGCTCAACCACCAACCTGCTGAGAGCTAAATGCAATCTCTTGTGCCACCGATATTTTACCAAAGTAAGAAGAATTAGAGGGATGGAACTGGCAATGGGAGACTATTGCTCCAGCTCAGTTTATTGACAGCCTTGTATGATGTGAAGATTGGAGTTATTTGCCTGTGGCGGGGGAGAGGGGAGTTTAGAGGACAGAAGATCAACCAGCAGTGTCCCCAAACCTCACCCTCACATTTTCATTGCCCTTTATGAGGGAATGAAACTAGACGCTCTTCCAATTGTACATTCCATTTCCTTGTAATAGAACCTGGGAGATAAGCTGTGCTGGCTCTTTAGAGAGATAGTTGAGCCAGGGCTTTTAAAGACTCTCTGCACCCACCCCTCACACTTAGTCTCATATAAGGCAGGTCCAAAATGCACTGGACAGAGCTAGATCAGAGCAAGTTAGAGCCATTAGCACCTGGCCTGGTGGAAGAGTTGTTATTAAAGGAAGAGTGGGCAGGCCCAGCCCTAGGTGTTTTGCTGCCCAGGAAAACATTTTTGGTGCCCCAAGTGCCTGAGAAAAATAAAACAAACAGCTGAGTGAGTGAGTAGGTGGGTGGCACTCCTGCCAGATGTTGATTTGGCACCCCTGGAAGTTGGCACCTAGGGTGATTCCCTGATTGCCTGGCCCAAGGCCATCCCAGACTTTGGGGGATATGGGGAGTGCGCACATGACACCTGGCTATAGAACAATGAACATAAAGATGGAGTTGTGGCTTGTCATTTAGCGGAGCTCTCTTCTAGCCACTGATCAGCTCAGCATTCTGGGGCTTCACTGGGGAAAAAGCACAAACTAGGGAAATAAAAGCATGACAAGCTTTCTCTTTTTTCCCCGGCAGGGTTTCAGTGAATAAATGAGCTCATTTCCTGTAACCATCTGCAGATGGGCAAAAATAGGGGGAGTGTTTTATCCACCAAGCTAGGGTTGAGTTTGACTGAGGTGAAGGCAAGTTTTCCTGGCACAAGAAGAAAGCAGAGAAGAGAGAAGGAGCAGGCCAGCTATAGAAAGAAGGACAAAGAGGCATTCACACAGAGCCAGAAGGATGTCCCCTAATGTGACCAAAGCCTGTAACACACAGCTGAGTAGAAGCCCTTGAAGAGCAGAAAGCATGATAATGGGTTAAACTGCAGCTTCACACTTGAAACTCTCATGTAACCTAACCTCTTCCCTTGAAAGACCTGGAGTAGCTGCTGCTGCACAGAGTTGGAGGTGGGGGCTGTAATGTCACACCACACTGCACGGAGTGAATGAAAAGACTTCTGCCCCAGTCTTCTTCAATAATGGAACAATTCCTCACCTACCCTTCCCCACTCAGGAGGGCAACTGTCAGAGAGAGAGAGAGAGAGTGTGTACCTGTCTTCATATTAGTTCTTTCACCATGTAACCTCTTCTTAAGTATACTAAATAACAACTTCATTTCCCAGCAAGAACTCCCAGCTGGTGAATGTTAGTTCTAGCAGCACTCACACAGAGGTCCCACACTGACAGCACAAGTGTGTGAGGCAGTGCCCGCCTGCAGAAGGCAGCCATCCCAGGACGATCAGTTACAAACAGAGGAAGTGGCTACATCCCTGGATGGGTTCAAACCACCACCCAGCTCAGTGCACTGCCTGTTGCACCAGAGATGATTTGTTGAGGTAGTTCTAATCCAAACACTGTCACTCCATTTAACTGGCTCTTTAACAGGGTGAGAAATGTTCTCTTGGCAGCAGGTGAGTTTCTGGGAACCCCTCCAAAAGCGGAAGTGCAGAAGCACTTCTATGCAGAGAGCGACGATGTAGAGGACAGAGGATCAACACGCTGCTTTCCCACAATTTAATTACCTCCTCCTATGGGGCAATATTAAAAAGCTGGCAAAACACCACTGTCAGAGCTAGATTGTTAGTTTGCAATAGGGCCTGGTGTTTACTGAGACAGGGAGAGGGGGTTAATAGCTTGTTGTGAAAGGGAGAATGGGCCAAGCCATGTCATAAAACTGGATATAGTGGAAAGAACCCAGGACAGGAAAATGCTGGCCCCAGCAAAAGAGCTGGAAGCAGAAGAGTGAAAGTGGGTAGCAGAAGCCTGTGAAAAAAAGGAGGAGGGGAAATGGCAGCCCAAGAAAAACAGAAGAAAAAGGCAGTATGATCTTAAAAAACTGGAATTACAAGGACAGAGCCCTCAGCCCCTGTGTACTACTCACAGGGACTGCGCAGCTGGGACAAACTGTGCCCGAGTTAGAGGGAGAGGGATTGCATCGCAGAGTATCTTACTCCATAATATCTTACTCCACAAAGCTGTTACTATTGTGACCTGTAGCAAGAGGGAATATGTCCCCAGGTTCCTAGAGGTAAGCTTTGAGGAGAAAGAGGTAGTTGAGAAGGGAGAGGAGTCTTGTGCACCCTTATCAGCAGAAAGTAGTTATGAGTCTCTAAGCGAGGGGAGTGAGGATTCACCACCCTTAGCTGAGGCAGCTCTCAGTACAAGCAAAAGCCAAATAAAGTTTGCCGGAGAACTAAGTGCAGATACCTCCCTGGAGAGCATGGGGGAAGCCATCCTTTGTAAGGCCATGGAGAAGCTCTTTACAGAAGAGGGAAGGATTTACAGAGA
Organism: Emys orbicularis; assembly: GCF_028017835.1. Lineage (NCBI taxonomy): Eukaryota > Metazoa > Chordata > Testudines > Emydidae > Emys > Emys orbicularis. The sequence continues at coordinate 163,051,273 of NC_088684.1, forward strand.
GGCCCTAGTTGGGAAAAATAAAAGTCCAGGAAGCTCTACAAACAATTGTGCTCACAAAGCATTGTGTCCAGTTAATGCTACTAATTCACAACTGTCATTCTGCTGGAAATGGAGAGGACATATGCAAGGCTAAAGAAAAACTTCTGTTGGCTCAATATTCAAAATTTATGACCCCTAAAGAACACTCCCCTCCAGAGCCCTAAAAGGAACCCAAGATTCCTGAATGGAACTGCTACAACAGGAGAATCTGAGGGAGCCCCACATCATAATACCCTATAGCTCATTGCTTAAAGCCTCCTGTTCAAATCCTTTCTCCCCATCTAGCAGGGAGGGGGGAATTGAACCTGGGTCTCCCACAACCCAGGAGCATGTTCTGACCATGGGGCTAAAAGTTACAAGATCAGCACCTGCTTCTCTGGACTTTTTGCATGGAGCAAGTCAGGCATCTAATTCATTCCTACAAGAAACACCTGACTCCAGGTGGTAGGTTCCTCTTTGTAGATTGCTAAGCAGAGATAGGTGCCTCCCAGATTTAGGCATCTATCTATCAGAGAGGGGTAGGGCTTAGCACACACCTCTTTTGTTGGTATCTCCCACTGGATACCTTAGATGATTGCCTAGCGTGCGTGCTGGCTTTGTTGATTGCAATCTAATGCTATGTCTACTCTTAAACCACTACAGTGGCGCAGCTTCATCACTGCAGCTATAGCGTTTCAGTGTAGCCATTCACCAAAGTGATGGTAGGGGTTCTCCCATTGCAGTAGCTAGGTCGATGGAAAAATTCTTCCTTAGACCTAGTGCTGTCTACACTGGGGATTAGGTCGGCTTAACTGTCACTCAGGGATGTGTATTCTTCACACCCCTGAACAATGTAGCTGGGTTAACTTAACTTTTTTGTGTAGACCTTACCTAAGGTGCCTATCTTATCCCATTCTTTCTAAAGGGAGCCTAGGCTTGTGGACCTCAGTGCTGGTCCTGTGATTTCCTAGGCACCTGAAAGTTAGGCACCGTGATGCTCAGCATTGCAATGCCTAAATCCCTTTGTGGGTCCCACCCACAGTGAGTATAGACAAATGTTAAACTGCCTTGTCTCTTTTCACTGTCCAAGATAGATGAAATGCACAGCATCATAGAAAAGAAATTACTTTAATTTTTCACTTTAATACTGACCTGAATTTGACACCATTCCATTATTAAAACAGTATTCTAATAGTATTTTTAAAGGTGGTGGTTTTGGAATATTACAAACTAATTTAAAAACATTACACAACTTCCAATTAGTTTAAAAAATGATTAAGTTGTATTGTGATGAAATAAAGGTAGATCTGCAACTAATTATCAGGCTGGTGTTCTTCCAGGTTTAATCCTGCAGTCATTGTGCACACAAAATTCTTAATGGGAAGTGCATGCAAGTAGGGGCAGGAAGGTCAGGCAACCAGGAGCATAATGATCAAGAAAAGTTTGTCAGAACATTGCTGATAGGCACACATGGAGCTTACATGTCCATAACCTTAACAGGGTTTGACTGTTAGGATTATACTTGTTGGTAAAGCATGATTAGGAGCTATAACCCAATTCTGGTTGTGAAATGAACTTTTTAAAGTAGAGTTTGATTCTGGTAAGAAACAAGACAAAAGTTGTTGTAAATGTATTTCTGTTCTATAGTGTGTATGATGATTCCACACAGAGGGGAGTCATGGAGTTATACTGCCCCCTGCAGTTCTAACTGTAGCTCTAGTATTTTCTTTTTCATGTTCACATTGAAAAAATTGGTACATGCACATCACTACGTATATGCAAGGTTAAGGTTGAGATTTTAATCACTAGTCAAAGACTTCAGAATGTAAGGTTCCCACAGCAACATAACTGAGCATGTGGACACTCAGCATTATATAGAACTTTAAATGTACAAAGCACAGATCCCATTGACATTAATTGCAGCTGTGGATGCTCAACACTCCCGCAAATTGTGTACTCCAGGAAATGAGGGCAGCCTTGTCTCCTGTTTCTCTCACTTTCCACAAGTGGGTCCTGTGGGAGGGTGATCCCCACCCACGCCTCACTTCTGGCCCTCCAGAATTCCCCCTTGGTACCCTGCCCAACGACTCTCCCTGTGTGTCCCCAACATGCCACCTCAGCTGACTGCATAACATTTAGCTGGTCTGCCTCTGAACTGCACCCAACAACATCTGTATGCGCTCGTGCTTCACACCATCCACTTTCTTGCCTTTGTGTCGCACCCTGACATAAAATGGCAGGACCTGTTGTTACCTAAGGAGGGTGAGGAACCCTGGTGGGCCCTCCAGGAATATTAGCTGGCAGCACCTTCATGGAACCTTGAGCACAGGGTTCGTGAACTCACCGGACACCTGCTGTGGTTCGTGAACTCACCGGACACCTGTCCCTTTTGCAGGAAGAGGGAGATCTCGGTATGGTGTATCAGGTTGCAGCATCTCTTGCTGAGGTTCTGGCTTCACTTTTCCCTGCATCGTCTGATTTCTACAGACTCCATCCGTGGCCCCACAAAGTCATGGGACCTCCTCATCAACTTCCTCCTGACACTGGCCATGGTGGCCATCTACCGTACCAGGAGGAGGAAGCAGGATGGGGGTGGGTACTTTGCAACTGTGGGGCCTGTTTCCATTCCCTTACCCTATCACATCTCCTGGCAGAGTTCCTCTGGGCAGTGCCCACTGACTCCCTAAAAGCCTGAGGGACAGTGGGCTCTGTCTGGGGTTCTCTTGTTGGTGTCCCCTTCTGGTTTCTTGATTTTTAAACTTTGACCTCCCTGGTGTTCCTGTTTTCTCCTTTGTTGTCCTCCATAATCAATTGGCACCTGGACTTAGTGGTTCTTCTCCCTTAGTTGAAGGGAAGGACCTTTAGTTTTGGGTAGGCCCAGACTCGCCTGTACCAGTACTTTACATAGTATTTAACCCTGATTCATTCCCAGAGCAGAGTCCAGTCTGTGCACTGAATGAGGCAATGGTCTTGTGGAAAAATTGTATGTGATCATGTAATTAAATACTGTCATACTGCACACAAACTGGTAACCTTAACTCTGGCATTTCCTAACTTTTGAGTGCTTGACTTTGCAACATTTTTAATATATTTTTAATGTAATTTTCTAAATTAAAAAAACAAAATAAAAATCAAATTTTGTCTTGTGGAACCATATTGAGCCCGTGTGTGTTTTCAGAAGGGTTGGAACCTTTAGATTCACTGCACAGACCTCTGCCAGTTGAACTAAAGGAATAATTGATAATAACAGTAGGTTGTCATCCTCCACATAGACCAGCATTACAAGAGGGAGAGACACAGACTCTGTCTGTGGGTTTCACAGATATTTGCTGACAGCAGAGGAATGATGAGATGCAGGAATCTTCGGTTCCATTCCAGGCTCTGTAGCGTAGCGGGGAACAGACACTTCTGCTCTATTCCCTCCAATCTGTCCCTGTCCTATCACTTCCATACCCCTGGCTCCTCATGCCAGTCCCATCTTGCCTACCCAATTCGTTTCCACTCCTCAGACTTCTTTTCATAGTCCCAGCATCCTAGTCCAGCCCGTCACTCTCCCCTTCACAAAGGATCCTTTTCCAAATCTCCCCCATCTCCATGAATAACTGTGGCTCTTTCCCCTTTTGCATTCAAAGCAGTTAACTTCCTCTTCCATGGTGGCTGTGTCATCAGGGAAGGCACTGACAGCACAAGTGAGAGCCCACAGCTACAAATGCAGGGAAAGTCCTGCTCAGCACAAATGGAAGCTTTAGGGAATTTAGCTGCCAAGCTCCCACATCACCCCAAGAATGTGCAAACTGCAATTTTTCAAACGCATAGCACTTGGCCAAATTTAGGTGAATTTTCACAGGCATGGCAAAAGCCCTACTCTATGGCCTGGAGGTGCTAGACCATCTCAAAGAAAAGGTTTCCACAATTTAATATGGGCAAATTGTACTAATCTCTAGCCTTGTTCTTGGAAACAGAACAGTTTTGTCTGACATTTTCCAAAGATATTCAGCCTGAGGCTGACACCTGCCTTGGAAAATTTCACTCTGAAGAGTTGAAGTTTGGCAAAGTTTAAGCAACTGAACACAGGATCTTATAATGGGAAGTATCAGGCAGCCTTAAGAGGAAGTAGTATCAGCCCTGCCTAGAATAGCTTTTGAGTACAGAATCACACAGTAAGCAAGGAGACAATCTCCTGCCAGTAATACAACATAAAAGAAGCTCCACTTTAATCTTATGATTCACAACCCATTTTGTTGGAGCCCTCTCCACCCCTACCTTCCAAAGGCTGCGTAGATGTGAACTAGCTCCACTCTTATTTTCTCTCACTTGTTAATTTAATATTTTGGGAGGAAAGATTTGAGGGCTTTAATTTCTTTTGTCTTCTTCCTCCCCTACTTCCTGGCTGATCATCTCGGCATTCCCCCAAAACTAAACATGTTACCCATGTATGGGAACTGACGTAAGTTCTGTAGCAAAAAAGGGGAGCTTGAAATTGTAGCCTCAAACACTATACAAGGCAGCTGCTCCTATATCTATCTGCTGCCTCAGAATCTGGCAGAGGCTTCCTTGGAAGCACCAAGCTAGCACTTTGCATGCAACTATGGAAACATGGTAGCAGGGCAAGGCCCATGAAGGATCCCGTAACTTGTGGCAGCCCTAATGCTCAGGCAGATTGTGGTGGCCCCGCACAGCACAATTATATGGTAACTATTGAAATGGATGCATGCAGTTAACACAGGTGAGTTAGGAAACCATAAACTGAATTTCCCTATTAAAGCCTCAACTAAAACTTTAGGGCATTTAAAAAAAAAATATAATTTGATGTTAATCTAATGTTTGGACTTGAGTCAACAACTCCTCAATTCTTCCTATAGAATTGCACATTTAAAGATCTATTTAACAGGTAGGCACCAATGAAAAGGTCTTTTAGATATTAGCTTACACCTTTTGAGATTTAACACACAAATAACTTACAGTGGAATAGTAACTTGCCAGCCATTTCTCATTTAAGGTCTTCTGAGCAATTTTATTGTACCATTCCCAATATACTATGCAGTACTGGAACACTTTTGAAACAAGTATATCTTGAAATGACAGCTACAATATTTCTGGAAAACAATACTGGAGCTGTTGGCATGATTGATCATTTATTTTGGAAACAACCAAGAATCCACACCTCTCAATGTTTACACTATAAATAGCCATTACTGAAGCATAGTGTAGATTATTCTTCAGTATGTCACTTTCCATAGTAGAAAGCTCCTCTGTGCAGTTGAAGCACATGGAAGTTGAAGTTCAGTTTTACTTCATTTATTAGAAATGGGTGACATGCTTACTTATTAGGAAAGTAGCTTTTGAACTTTGTGATTTAAATTTCCCAAGTGAAAGAATTTAATCTTTCCTTCTTAAACTGCAGTAAAACACTGCCGTTGGGTCTCCACTGAGTTTTATCATGTTAGTCTTTAGTTTCTCCTGTGAGGTGGTGTTTCATCATGTGTCAGCATTCAAGGGTATGTCTACAAGGTATAAAAACCCATGGCTGGCCAGTCAGCTGACAGGCTAAGGCTGAAAAACTGCTATGTAGATATTTGGGCCCAGGCTGGAGCTTGAGCTTTGGGACCCTGTGAGGGTGGAGGGTCCCAAAGCTGACTCCAGCCTGAGCTCAACCATCTACACAACAACTTTTAGCCCCAAAGCCCAAGTCAGCTGACCCGGGTCAACCACGGCCATGCTGTGGGTCTTTTATCCCTGTGTAGCTGTACCCCAAGTGGCAACAATAGGGAGTAGCACTAATCATTATTAGTGCTACTAATAATGCACTAATTATTAGTGCATTTTACTTAAGTAAAAGCAGCTAAAACTACTAGTTTAGAGAACAATAAAAATTAAATGCTCACATAAGGGAAATGGAAGCTTTAAAACAGACCAGCTACAAAGACCCCTAATTCTGCAAAGCACTGAAGCATACAAGTAGTTTTATTGAGCAAAGCACTTTAACATACGTAATTTTCAGCACAAGTAGTCCCAGTTACTAAAGTTAAGCGCAGATTTAAGTGATTTGCTGAAACTGAGCCAAAATAAAGATAAGAACAAATGATGTAGTCCAATTTTAGAGGAAAATGAAAGGACTGGACTTTCTACATTTCTAAAATGCAGCTATGACTAATACAAAATTCTGCAACAAACTGAAAATTAGGGAGGATGGACAGTGTAAAATCAAGTTTATTATCATGTGAACAAAGAATACTGCATTATTCATGTGCATATTTAATTCCATACAAGACTCCATTTTTAAAGTTTATGTAAATTGACACAGAATTTCCAGTCTGCTGCACTGAAGAGCTAGAGAATCCAGACCACTGGACATTCAATGGTAAGAGATTCTGCCTACAGGCAACAGGAGTAGTCTGCTGCAGGGACAATAGATGAAGGGCCATAAATAATTTGAACAATAGAACATCTGAGCTATCTTTCTTGACACATGTCAATATAAAAGGATGTGAATATTTGCTAGGAAACACGTAAGAACATACAATGATGCCTCAAACAACTCAAAGCCACAACTGCTAAATGGTACTTTATTGTCTTCAACAACTAGCAGTTACAGTATCTAAAACAAAAAGAAAAGTTGTCAAGAAATAAATAGCTGAAGATGAACTGTTGAGATCCCACTGATTTTTCTTAGTGCAGTGGCTCCATTACATTTTATTCCTTGTTTTTCAGCCTTCATTCTTCAGATTCTCCTGGCCTACGAATATCATCAATCTTTAGAATCATTCTAACCATCTGAGTAGCCAGAGCAATCTGTTGCTTTTTACCAATTAAGGTTTCTATGACATGTTGTTTCTTCATATCTGTCAAAAGAGGGGAAATAATTAGACATCCCCCCAAAAGTCAAAACCCACCAAATTAGACACATTAAAAGAGCCCGCAGAGCGCAAATCACATTTCAGATTTAAAATTCTACCTCCGTACAATCACACCCTTCTACCAAAACTCAGAATTTTATTCTACATGCATATTATTCCCTTTCAGCTGTTTAGAGATCACAGTAAGGTATAGTGAAGAAAAACATGCCGGTACGAGCAGCTGACTTATTTCTCTGACATTGTACACTTTGTTTGGCCAGTCAAGTGCTCATGCTACAGCTGAGACATTTCTTGAAAAAAGAAGACTTCAGGTTTACATCTCAGTCTCAAAAATTGCTTTGAGCTGAAAGTTCCCAACTTGGAGCACAGTATTTTTTTTTTTTTTTTTAAACTTCTCTATATTCACTAGGGCAACGCATTACATTAATCATGATAATAAGGCACGGCATGAAAACAATGAAGGGAACATGACACTTACAAAAGTAAAGACAGTTCCAAGTCAAATCCTCATCTGAACTCATTCTACTTATGCCCAAACGTTTTACTCATGTGGTATAAAATTAAGGTTTTTATTTCAAATTCTTCAAATATGAAGAAGTACTAAGTGATTAATTCATGTTTCAAGAGCTTGAATTCAGAAATTCATGTTGTAATAGACAATGGTTGGTAGATAAGCGTTTTTCAAAATGAAGTCAATCACCCAGAAAATCCAAATAATCAATCCCAGTAAGGAGCTCATTTAGAAAATCTGTCAATAGGCACCCAAATTTGGAGAACATAAACATACATTTGGACACTCACCTGTTTGTTGCAGCCTTGATTTTTTACATGTTGTGGGTGACCACACATACAAGTGAGTTTAACAAATATTACAAATAATTATTTGGGGTTAAATTAAAACAAAACAAAAATGCTCAGCAGAGCAATAAAGAATTTATGGTCTCCTGAAGGCATCTGATTCAAAACATTTTTACTTTTTATTGTTTACATGTCATAAAATACTCTTAAATTTCTTGGATTAAAGTAAGTAATTTACTATGTGACCCCTACAATGTATTTTGATTAGTGCTTTCAACCTTGAGGGTCAAAAGGTGACTGTTGATATTTTTAAAAATCTCATCAAGCTACACATTTATTTACAAAGTGAGTAACTTTTAGACCTTTCACAGTGATCTTAAATAAGAGGATCCAGATTCTCTTTTCTAACATTCCGCCCCCTGAATATTCCCATCTCTTTCCCCTCTAGCATGATTTTTAACTTCATAGAAAAGAATAAATGCAGCTTCCATGTGCCAGTGATAGACTACCATAAGGCACACCGACAACAGTCCTTTATGTAGCAGCTTAAGTACTTTCATCACAAGGAAGTCAACCAGGCATAAAGAAAATTACAGAGTATATTTTGTATGGATAAACGTGCCAATACCATATTATGAAAAACTTCCCACTGTGCCTTAAACTCACTTGTTCAAGTTCCTACTTTCTTCTCTGAAAAACATGTCTTAAGTAGGAAAACAGCATGGGTGAAACAATGTTGTAGTGAAGATGCAGTCGCATAGGTAGTGGCAACGGAGGCGTGGCGGAGCTAGGATGGTACATACGTATCAGTTTCAGGCGGGTTTGTACTCAGAATAGCTCGATTGTGTCTCCATTGCAGCTGCCTAAGCTACACTGCTATTTATGCTACTGCTAGCTCTCATCAAGCTGCCACAAGCACATGTACACGAGCAGGGGAATCCCGTCCCTAGCTCGTAGCGCAGACCTAGCCTTGGTATTAGTATAAAATAGATAATATTGGATTGATTTTTTTTCACAACACCATTTAAAAAAAAGTTTTAAACTATAATACTGTTCTGAAAAAAAAAAAAAATCATTACTCTTATAATGTTCTGTACCAAAACAATTCTGGGATCCAGTGTTCAGATTATAAAAATTCTTAACTCTGTTCTAGTAACCTGAACTGGACATTTGATGGGATAAATAACACTATTTTCTTAGAGAGAGGACAATAATTTCTACACAAGTGTTTTAAGAGAAAAGAATGAAGAAAAAGTTAGAACCATAGTTTACTATTAGATACAACAGGTGTTTTTAACCCATTACAAAAATTACCAGAAAATTTAGGAGCCACATTAGTCCAATAAGTAGCCGCAAACAAGAACTTCATTATACACAGTAACCCAACAAAGTTAAATTCTTCATAGGACATTTTCCGAAGTCTCTGTAGTACTCACGGTAAGTCTATTACAGCTTTTTACATTTGTTGAGAAATGCCTTCCATTTAGCAACTCTCCACAATATTCACAGCGTATTAAGGATTTCTTACCATTTGTTCCTTTGCGCAAACAATCGATCCCAAGAGCAGGATTGTTTTCTTTCACTTGTCTAGCTCGCACTTCAGTCATAGTCTGTATGGGATTCATTCCACTGTTTTCAGAAAGCGCCATGGGAATGACTTCTAGGGCATCAGCAAAAGCCCTCATAGCATACTGTTCCAAAGAGGGGCACTAGGAGAGTACAGGCTTATATTAGACTGTTGGCAAAACCAAGTTACCACATTGAAACAGTGAAAGAATTTATCCATATACTATAGATGCAAGTGTTCCTTAAAAACATGGCCCATCCTACCCAACAGGATGTTTATATGTGGTGCCAACATACTTATATGCATAATACATCCTACATCAGTCTTAAGAACAAACGGCTTGTTTACATGGCAAGCCATTTCACTGTGTGACTCTACAATGCATCAGCTGGCCGCTCAGTAACTCATCACATGGACCCTGCTACAGTGCAGTAAAAGTCCTGGCATGAATGGTGGGAGCGACTGCAATCTTATTATCATATTGAAATGAGGGTCTAGGGGTAGGGGATGGAGTCATGTGCCACTGAATGCCCCATCTACAACCATAGTCTCCATTCCAGGAGCTGCACATTTTGACCTGGCTAAGGTTACCACCTTTTAAAACAAAACCCTAAGATCTGTACTTGAATTCAGACATGACTTTGATAAATTTAAGTTGTCCTATTTCATCTGTCAAAAGACAATATCAGTATTGCAAAAGGAACATCACTGATAACAGTACATCAGTCTGGAAAGATAGCTAGCAACCCAATAGAAAATTTCACGCTATCATTTAATCAGTAACCACAAAGTAGTTTACTAAAGCACAACAGCTTTTTTTTTTTTTTTTTAAAAGCACAACAGCTTTTCTTCTTCTACTTTGCTTTTTTATGGTGAAGCAGTTACTATGTGAAAAACTAAAACTACATGATGCTGTGCATAAGTGAAAGCATGAAATTCCTTAACATACACTTGTTTTTCAGTTACAGATACTAAAGGTTGATGTTTTCCTTGAGCAGGAGAATGATGAAAAAGGTTTTTTTTTTTTTTTTTTTTTTTACCTTATCTGCTGTTTCACTAACTGCCAAAGCACAAGAGATCTCAGCAGCACCTCCTCCATACACAATGCGGTTATCACGAACCAGGTTCCGGATTACACACAACGCATCATGAAGAGATCGTTTTGCTTCTTCGATAATCTTGAATTTTAGAATATAACAAGTTATGTTACAGTACGTAAAGTTAGGAGAGTCCCGAAAATCTTACTTCGTCAAGGTTTCCTAATACAGAATCAGAAACTCCACACAACCAAGTAATATCTGAATAGAAATCTATTGTTGTAATGACCTAGATTTTTTTAATTCACTGTTTTCATGAAACCTTACATTTTGAAATAATCAGCTTTTCAATACTTAGAAATTACACATGCACATTTTAAAAGATTTTCAACCCTTCACTTGGATGACCAAATCGCTTTTCAAGCCTGGGGTATTTCCAAGAGAAAAACAAGGGTTTTTACACTAAAATATTTATGGTTCATACTTCAGAAAGTCCATTTAATATCTTGATGCGTTTTATTTTTTTTAAAAAAGCTAATCAAACCTCAAAAGCAGTTAAAAAAAAAAAAAAAAAGATTACAAATCTATTTTAACTCTTTATTTGTACCCTCTCAGTTTCCCCCTCTTTCTTATGCTTTTGGCTCCAAATAGGACTTAAGTACCAGCAGGATAAGCGCAACACACTAGACACCAATCGATTTAATGCAAAGTTCTGAAATTTGGTTTCTGTCTACAGGAGACACCATTCTTATTTAAAGGTCAAGCCAAGACTTACAGATGAAGATTAGATATCTACTGCTATGTGAAAATGAGTAAGTGCCTGATCCTCCAAATTATTCAATATAATTTTATTCAAACGAGCAGTCCATTAAAAGTAAAAGGCACTAGGCACAAGAGTAAAGTTACTCATAGTGCATGATAACAAAGGATCATCAGTTTTACTCAACACCAAACAACGTGAATCTAGTGGTACTTTGCACAGCGAGTTGCCACTCTTAACAAGCAATCACTGTTGACTGTCCTAGTCAAGTGGACTACTGACTTGTTCACTCCCTCTAGCCACACTTCAGATAAGACAGTACAACATTGAGGCTTCTTTTGGATGCACCTGCTGATTTTGCAAGCCGATAGGAATTAGCAGAAGACATGTTCAAACTCTCATTTACATATTGAGCATCTCACCATCTTATTTCCTCCTCTAATGAAGATGGTAACAGCTCTGGAATTCTGACATTGCTCAATAACAAGCATTTTATCCTTTGTTGTTCCAAATGAGATCTCCCTGACAATGCCAGCAAAGCCTAGTTTCTCAGACGTGAGTTCGCAGAAACGAGGAACGATGCGCCCTCCGGTTGCAATGGCAATCAACTACAAGTAAAAAAACAAAGTCATTTTGAAAAGAATTTTTTCTCAAGGGGTTTTTTTAATTGTGGGAGATAGGTGGAAGAAGGCCAGCTTATGGACTAGACTCTGAAATGGATGCTTCCCCTCCTTCAGAGTATTTCAGGGAATGAGTTGCTTCTGCAGAGCAAGGAATGAAATTTTAAACATGGAGTCTTAGGTCACCTATTACCCATCACACTTTTTAAGCTCAATTTTAACTCCCATCCATCAGTTATTATGTGTACTGGGGTAGTGTCTAGAGGATTAAATTGTGGATCATGGCCCCATTGACAGTGGGCCCTTCTCTCAAGTGCTATTTTACAATCAGTCATTTAGACTCATGTATATTAGTTGTGCTGCTCTCCTCCTGAAAGCCAGAGCTTCTGAAGTGATCATGTGTTAAATCCTTTGTCAGCCAGTCAAGGCAGATGCAAAATGAAGTCGGAAAGAAGTTTACTTACTTCTATTTCAGGTCCACCAACCCAACGAACAGCAGGCAGCTCATTCTGAAGCAATAAGTGATTTGCCTCGTCATCAAAACCCCACTGGCAAATAGCTAGGTTTGCACCAGTGTCTTTAATCTGAAAGCAATTCCAATATATGTTGCTAAGTTAAAAGCAATACAATGGATTTAATTTGAACTCACAAGTACCAAAATACAGTGGATACAAAGGATGACCCGTAAAGACACTAACCATGGAACTGAATTTCAAACTGCAGTCTGTTAATTAATTAATTACAGCTATTTTGTTGTTGTTAGTTTGTAATTCAGTTGTAATTTTTTAAAAGTATATGTATGCAAGCAGGTCTGCTTCTTATGAGACTACTAGTCAAATCATACATGAAAAGCAAAATATTTCACTCTTGTATACACTGGGGAAAAGTCATCAGGGATAAATACATTTATAAACTCTAACCTGTTTCACCATCTCTTCAAATTTCTCCTTTTCATATTTCTGCAGTGCCTTGTAATCTTCCACGGATGTTACATCAAGCTTGTGCTTGGTTTTAGGCTTAGGTGGCTCAAATGGACAAGTGAGAATTGCAATTTTAGCATCTTTAACTTCCTATATGTTAAAATAAAGATAAAGATTAATTATTTTGACCTCAATAATATCTGCACTCTCCCCCCTCCCCCACCCCATACTAATAAAGCTATTTTTTCTACAAGCTAGGAAAGAGAAACTTCTATTTTAGAGTACATGAGAGGTGTTCAGATACAGCAGTTAGAGGGGCAAAGAAAAGTTCCTTGATGGTTTAAATAACTACCAAAAAAGACTGACTCACTTTAGGCATCTGTGGATGGCTGAAATCTTTATCCACAATCACTCCTTTAACCAACTGGGTATCTTCCAGTCTCCCTCCCACTTTGCCTTGTACTTTGATTAGCTCAAAATCAACATCTTTGCGTTCCATATCAGCCACTGTCAGTACAGCATTTACAGCAATTTCTGCCATTTGTCTGTTGCAACGATTAATTCTAAATTTAAGCAAAATGTAATGAAGTTAGTTAAGATTGTTCAAAACGTCCCCCCTCCCCAAGAGAACAATTGTCCTAATAGAGAACAAACGTTATTTGAGCTTTGAATGTTTGTTCATTGTAGGAAGATGAGAGAAGAGAAGAGGAGAAAAAGATAGTTAAACTACAAAACAGGAGATAAAGAATTGAATTTGTATGCCTGTGAAGTGGAGATGGACACCTCTTCTTGAATATCTTACCAAGAGGCAGATTTGGGCTCTCACACTTAACTGATTACAAGTGAGTTATAACCAATAAAGGACCTATAGGGTGCATGCCAAACAACATGCAAGGTACATCTGGGAAAGGACCTCTTTTAATGTGATTACATATACTTGATATATTGGAGCATGGTATAGACAACTGGTGCTGGACCATATGTAGATTTTTGGCTGCACAGAACAAGTTAAACTCTAGATTAAATTCTTTAAGATTAAAGCAAAATGGTTTGATATATCCACTTTAATATGCCCCAAAGACAGGGGAAGGGGAGAGTTGTCTCCAGCTCCGACACTAACTTGAACAGTATACTGAGAGACCTGAAATGTTCGTTAACGTAAGACAAGCAGCAAATGTCACAGATTTAACTGCCCTACATTAAGAACAAACAAAATAGTGTTGATCAGATTTACAGTTAAGTCAAGCATCACTTGTAGCTTTTCCTTTGTTCCAATAGCGACAGGAAGGAACAACAGGATTACTTTTGTTTAAAAAAAAACAAACCCAACAACGAGGAGTCCTTGTGGCACCTTAGAGACTAACAAATTTATTTGGGCATAAGCTTTCGTGGGCTAGAACCCACTTCATCAGATGCACGAAGTGAAAAATACAGGAGGAGGTATAAAGACATGAAAGGATGGGGGTTGCTTTACCAAGTGTGAGGTCAGTCTAACGAGATGAATCAATTAACAGCAGGATACCAAGGGAGGAAAAATAACTTTTGTTTTAAAGTGTCTGGCAGCCCAGCACAAAAAGATAACTCACACCTGAGAAGGGAACTGAGAACAGTCAATGGTCAATTGATTTGTTGAATACTTGTTTATGCATCATGCTGGGTTACCCTATACTGTGTTTCTTAACTAGTGGGTCATGAACATCAATCGAGGGGTCACGAACATTTATTAACAGTCTAAAGCAAAGGACATACACCTCTACCTCGAAATAACGCGACCCGATATAACACGAATTCGGATATAACGCGGTAAAGCAGTGCTCCGGGCGGGGCTGCGCACTCCGGTGGATCAAAGCAAGTTCGATATAACGCGGTTTCACCTATAACGCGGTAAGATTTTTTGGCTCCCGAGGACAGCGTTATATCGAGGTAGAGGTGTATCTCTCTCCTCTCCCCATTACCTTTCAAGGTTAAATATTCTTTGTCGGCCTCTCAACATACACACAAATTATATAGGCTTATTATCATCATCACTGATATAAATTAAATGAAAGGAGGTAGTGAAAACCTTTGACTTCAAAGAAGGGGCTGCAAACCTGAAAAGATTGTGAGACTCTCACCTAAAATGCATGCACCACTTTGGGCTGATCCGCATTTGTCAGCAGAAAACCATATTATGCCATCAAATCACTATCCCGGCAAATTAAAGAGCCACATTTCATTAATTAACCCACGATGAGTATCAAATTAACTATCTAAATACCATTTTACTATAGCCAAATAAATAATTTGCTCTGTCACTACTCTTAATAGAAGTAAAGGTAGCAGATAAGGTTATAATAATATTAGCTATTTGTCACATGTGAAATCCATCTAGTGTCATCTTTTCTTTAAGCAAACTATCATCTTTTAAAAGTGAGGGGAAACAACCACACAGAAATATATAAAGGGAAGTTAGGAAGCGTGGAAGTGGAAAAGAAAGAATTAGACAGATAGCATAGAGGAATTTCTATTGCAGCTGCTTGTCACATCTCATCAAACGTGTAAAGAGAATGGCTTATTAATGCCTCCTCCTAAACTTGCCGCATCAGGGAGTTACAGTAGAGAAATTAACTGGTAATAAAAATAAAAAGTATCAGGGGGTAGCCGTGTTAGTCTGTATCCACAAAAACAACAAAGGAGTCCGGTGGCACCTTAAAGACTAACAGATTTATTTGGGCATAAGCTTTCGTGGGTAAAAAGCTTATGCCCAAATAAAAATAAAAAGTGACGTTTAACTTTAAGGAAAAATTTCATTGAGGAATGTAACGAATTTTATATTCCAGCTAAAAAAGCCAAACAACTGTCAATGATTTTTCCCAAAAATGCTTTCAAGTATGAAACTTCATTAGTTAGGTTTTCCCAGTATAAACTTACACTTTAGAACCTAGAGTTGTCTTTGCAGTCTGGATGAGAGGTTCACTGTTCTGTGGATCAACTGGAAAACTGTCACTGATTTTGTCTAGATTCTCAATGGCAATGCGTGCAGCCTGCTCATAACCATCTGCTATTCTCATAGGGTGAATACCGCGATCTAACAACTGCTCAGCCTGTTCCAATAATGCACCAGCCAGAACTACAAAACACAAAAAACAAGAATTTACTTTCCTCCATCAATTTACTAAGTTATTTTAATCTTGCAATACGTTGTTAGAGCACAGAAAGTGTGTGTAACAGACTTGCCCTTGCAGGCTTACACTATGCCAGACACAAGTTTCTAAAATTCATCAACAGCTGTTGACCAATCTTAGTGAGGAAACTACCCAATTATTGCTTTTTCTTAAGGAGTGAAGATGGAATTGGAAGAAAACTATTTAAGATATGTGAAAAAATAAATACATGGATGCATTTAATACAAGGGATGGAGTGTCAATACTGCCTGCAAATTTAGCCTACCCTTTTAAAAACAAAAACAAACAGCCCCCTACCCCATCCTTCTGATAGAGAGCCCGCAATACAGGAGCTGCAAGAGAATTAAAATGCTAGCTACTCTACTAGGTTTGTTTGAGATGCTAATTGTTTATGTAGGGCCAACTCTTTAAATAACCTGATTTCAAAGGTGATAGGTTTGAAATGTCTCTTACCCACAACTCCTGTAGTTCCATCCCCAATCTCATCATCCTGCGATTTAGACAACTCTACCATAAGTTTAGCTATTTGATGATCCACATCCATCATACTCAGAATGGTGGCCCCATCATTCGTGACAGTCACCTCACCATCCTTGTCCACCATCATTTTATCAAGACCTAAAACAAGTGTTCAAAAAGTATACAAGTTATAAATAATCAAAGAAACCTTACCCCCCCGCCCCCCCCCCCAAAAAAGTGTTTAAACTTACATTCTCATACTTACCATTGGGCCCCAGTGATGTTCTCAATGTATTTGCCACAGCCTTTGCTGCCATTATATGAGACTATGAAACAAAAATGCAAACATAAATTCAATCATTATGACACATCCTTAAAAATACAATACTTTGTTAGTAACAGTATGCAAATAAATAGTGAAAAAGAAAGTCCTTGGATTCTAGTTGTTTGCAGGTACACTTATGTGTCAGAGAAAATTAGGTGTCAGTATTTTCAGGGCCATCGCTTAGCCAGTAGCAATTCCCATCTCCAATGTTTTCCATTGGTGCAAATATGAATAAAACTTGCACTGGCAATGAAAAAGGCATAGTAGCTCCCCCCCCCCCCTTTTTTTAAAACAGCATTAAGTGGGGGTGAGATACAAAACAACTGCTACAGATGATTTTTCTCTATTTCAAGCAGAAGTTAAACTATGTGAAAATTTATATTATAATTATACCCAGATCAGGCAAATTGTGTGTGTTGATATATAACTGATATACCCAAACTTTTCCTTCTGCCCTCCCGCTAGCAGATGCATTAAAGGCATCTGACTAGTGGGCTGGACCTTTGCCTGTGAACTCTAACTCTCTCATACAAAAGTGATGATCTGGGAAGGACTTTCGCCAGATAAAGGATTGTTAACATTCAGTCATTCTTTAAAAATCCGTTGACCTTTCAATAGACCATTGCATTGCTAGTATAGTCAAACTGCTCAGATTATCCACTAGGATACAACAAGAGCATCCCACCTCTGCAGGCGCAAAACACCAAAAATACTGGATTTTTAAAATTATACTTTTCGTCTCCTTCAGCGATGCAACAGGTGAATGATTGAAATGCATCACATTTATTATCTGTGTTACCAAAGCGCTTAGGAGCCCTAATAATGGACCAGGACCCCATTGTGCTATATACTGTACAAACATGGAACAAAAAAATATGGTCCCTCCCAATCGTTTATAACCTAAGGACTGGTCTACACTGAAAACTTCACCCGAGAGACGCAAGTATGCCGACCTAACCTTCAGTGTAGACAGTAATAGGTCGATGGAAGAATTCCTCCGTTGACCTAGCTACCACTTCTCAAGGAAGTAGATTAATTACAGTGATGGGACAACCCTTCTCGTCACTGTACACTGTGTCTGGGCTGAAGCGCAACAGAGGTGCCGCTGTAGCATGGCAGCGGTGCCACTGTAGCATTTTAAGCGTAGATGTACACTAAGTACGAGACAAGAGCCAACAGATGGATATAGGCAGACAGACAATGGAGTACAAGTAAACAATGAGACGATACATGGTCTCGGCACACCCGCTGCCCAGTATTTCGTAGGCAACATGGTAAAACAAAATTTTAGGTCTTGTCTATATAGCCTTGAAGTTTGGACTATCGGGCATATGAGTTGCATGCCCCGAAGTGTTGTACTGTAACTGCACCATGTAAACCCTAATTCATGTTTCCAGGACTACGCTGATGGGAACTGGGTACTTTTTAGTTTACGCTAGCAGGGTTTACACTAGGTAGTTAAATGCAACGCTATAGTGCACTGCAATTCACACCCCCATAATCCACATCCATGTAGACAAGCCCTTAGGAAGAAGGATCAGCAGGATAATGAGGTAGCTTTGAGAAAGTTTATGAGGAGTGCTTCCCAAATATGAGGGGCAGCATGAGAGAAAGGACAAAGGTACTTTGAAAAATGTAACAAGTGGGCAATGGAGACTGACATCATGGGCTGACTGGAGTTGAATATGAACAGCTCAATAGCCTATGACAGATAATAGGTAGCGTGACCATGAAACACCTTGAAAATTAAGACAAGTAGCTTATGTTTGAAGTGACTGAGAAGGGGGAGCCAGTGGAGGGAAGCAAAGAGAGGACTGACATGGTCAAAGAAACAGGATAGGAAAATGATTTTTGCAACAGCATTCTGAATGGATATGAACAGAGCACAACTGCATCTGTCAAATCAGAGAAAAGAATGTTGCAGTAATCTAGATGCAAGATGACAAGAGCCTGGACAAGAATTTTAGTTGTGTGGATGGAGTAGATAGGCCATATCTTAACCATGTTAGCCACAAAGAACTGGCAAGATTCACACACCACCTGGATATGAAGACCAATACAGAGATCCAAGTCAAAGACAATGCCCAGTTTCAGGGCGTAAGTGACAGGCAGGATGGTGGTGTTGTCCACAGTAATTGAGAAAGGAAGTAGCAGGGAGAGCAGATAAGGAGCTTTGTTATAGCCATATTCACTTGGAGCTGACAGCTAGATATCCATGAAATGTCAAAGAGAGAGGCCAAGATTTTAGCTTGGACAGAAAGAGACAGGTTTGCTGCAGGGCATGAGTTGTCAACATACATGTGGTCATTTTATTTGTATTTGTGTATGAAATGGATACCCAGAGAAAAGGTGTAAAGGGAAACGAGAAAGGCACAGTGCCCTGTGGACCCCTCCCCCCCAAAGCTGAAAGGGGAAGGGGGGTGAAGAGCATCCTCCAAAGGACATGCTGAAGGAGCAGTTAGAGAGGTAGGAGAAAAACCAAGAGAAGGAAGCCAAGGGAGAACAACATTTCAAGAGGAGGAGTGTGGTTAACTGTATCAAAAGCAGCTGGCAGGTCAAAGAGAATGAGGATAACATCCAGGTTGTGAGCTTTGAGATCATCAGAGACCTTGAGTGGTTTCAGTTGAGTGCAAGGCAGAGAAACGCGGACTGGAGGAAACGGGCTGCAAACAATGTGCTCAATGCGGTTGGTTATAGGACGGGACCAGAACCGGGGCGGGGGTTAAGCCAGGAGAGACTAACGCACGTTTGCACTGGGGGAGAAGAGCCTGGTTCAGTGTGTGAGAGATTCAAGGGAAAGCCGCAGCTTAACGTTAGTTTAGTAACTGAGCGACCACAGGGCCCGGCCCTGGCGTTTAACAAGGCGCCCGGCGGATCCAGCCGCCCCGCTCCATCCGCACGAGGCAGCAGCTCTGGGCGGCCTAGTGCGCGTCATCAAAGCCTTCGCTCTGGCCGCGGCCGGGCGGCCCCGATGGGGGCGGGGCTACGAGCTCCGCGCACCGGTCACGGCTTTTCCCGCACCGGCCCGGCCCGAAGCCCGGGGGGAGGGGTGAGAGACACACAAAGGTCCGGCGGCTCCAGACCCTACAGGGGGAAGGGGATTAGCGACCAACCACGGGGGGGGGTCTCTGATCCCGGAGTGGGGGAGGGGGAAAGCACATGGATCCAGGGCTAGCAACCGTCGGTTCCCGGGTGGCGCATGCGCAAATACCTTGAGCGCCTCCAGCCCCATGAGGCGGCTCTTGCGATCCTGGTCCTTGAGGATCAGGAAGGGCCGCCCATACTCATCGAACGCGAGAGTCCCCATCGCCGACATGGTCCTGCCGCACCGGAGCCGCTCTGACACCAACCGACGGAGCACGAGCCGCGGCTGCTACCCACCACACCCAACGTAACGTAACGTAACGTAACGGCCGGGAGATTCTGCGCCGCGCATGCGCCGCGGGTTACTACCGGAAGGATTTCTTAGCTGGGACCCGCCCCCACTGAGCCCTTCTGGAAGCGTCTGACGGAAAGAAGGGCGCAAGTCAGAGTGGGAGAGACCACTAAGCGGAACTCCGACACACATCATATTCGCAGGGTCCACGGCACTACAGTGAGAGCAAAAAAAGACGGCGCAAATGCGCGCTGCGAGGCAGGGTACGTTACTCTACAGTGCTATACAGCCTGCCACAGGTGAGCCCCCCCCCGCGTTTCAGGTGGTATCGTCCACTCCGGTGCGCCTGCGTCGGTCGGAGTTCCCGCCTGCTCCTCCGAGTCTCGCGATATCGGCCCCTCGGTGAGCGGAGAGGGTCCCTCCGTGCGGGACCGGGTCCGTGCCACCCCCACCCTCCAGGGGGCAGGGCCTGTCTGCTCCGGCTTGGCTAATGGTGGAGCCGCCCCAGCGTGTTGACCCGGGACCCGCCCGCCAGCTCCTGAAGCGACGCGCTGGGGGAAGCTGGCTCCGGCTGCTGGTTTTTTCCTTTATTACGTCTATTGAAGTCCTAAGAGTGGAAGTTGCTGCCAGAGAGATGCAGGAGTGGAAGGGACCTTGGTAGATCATCCAGTCCTGTCCCCTGCACTGAGACAGGATCAGGTATTCTCTAGAGATTGACCCTGACACGAGCTTGTCTAACCTGCTCTTAAAATCCTCCAGTGACAGATTCCATAACCTCTCTAAGCAATTTGTGGCAGTGCTTAACCACCCTGACAGGAAGTTCTTTTTCTTCTGATGTGTAGCATATACCTTTGCTGCAGTTTTAGCCTATTACTTGTCCTGGCCTTGTGGTGCAGCACCTGACCCAGCGCCCTGGCCGGAGCACTGGAGCAGGGCCAAGCTGCTGGTGCGGCGCGAGGGCTGCAGTTTGCCCACCCCTGAATTAGAGAATTGGTCTGAAATTAACAAAATAAACTTAAATAAAGACAAGTGCAAAGTACTACACTAGGAAGAAAAAGTCAAATTAACAACTACAAAATGGAGAATAACTAACTAGGTGGTAGTACTGTTGAAAAGGATCTGGAAGTTATAGTGTATCACAAATTGAATGAGTCAGCAGTGCGATGCAGTTGCCAAAAAGGCTAATATTCTGGAGCGTATTAACAGGAGTGTCATATATCAAACATTAGAAGATAATTATTTTGCTCTGCTTGGTACTGGTGAGGCCTGAGCTGGAGTACTTTGTCCAATTCTGGGTGCCACTCTTTAGGACAGATGTGGATAAATTGGATAGAGTACAGAGGAGAGCAACAAAAATAATAAAAGGTTCTAAAAACCTGATCTCTGAGGAAAGATTTTAAAAAATTGGGGTTGTTTAGTCTTGAGAAAAGAAGACTGAGGGCGGACCTGGTATAAAACTCATCCAATTTCAGGCCTGTATAAAGAGGATGGTGATCAATTCTGCATGTCCACTGAAAGGACAAAAAGTTATGGGCTTAACATGCAGCAAGAGAGATTCAGGGTAGATATTTAGGAAAAGCTTTCTAACTATATGGGTAGTTAGGCTTTGGAATAGGCTTCGAAGCGTGGTTGTGGAATCCCCCTTAGTGGAGGTTTTGAAGGAGTGGTGGGACAAACACCTCTCAGGGATGTTCTAGGTTTACTACCTAAGCGCAGGGGGCTGGGATGAATGATCTCTCAAGGTCCCTTTCAGCCCTACATTTCTATGAATCTATGTTTCAGTGCAAATCAACCTTTCTTTAGGAACATATAAAAGTACAAATGTAAAACAAGATTAAAATTGATTATTTAAAGTCTGAAAACCTAAAAGTCACTTTTTAAAATTATAGTGGCCTGTATACTTTACTTCAGGTGAGGTAAAGAAAGTTGCAAGTAGCTAGTTAATAGTGGTTGATAGCCAGTCTTCTATGTTGTTGCAGTGGTAACGGAGTCTTCCATCTCTTATAACCAGTGCTCATAGACTCAGATTTTAAGGCCAGAATGGACTATTGGCATTACTTTCAACTTTGTGTCATCTGCAGATTTTATTAGGGCACACTCACTTTTTGTGCCAAGGTCATTAATGAAAAGGTTAAATAAGATTTGTCCCATGACTGATCCCTGAGGAACTCCTCTAGTAACCTCTCTCCAGCCTTACAGTTCCCCTTTTAATATGATCTGTTGTAGTCTTCCCTTTAACCAGTTCCTTACCCACCTTTCAGTTCTCATATTAATCTCCATCTTCTCCAGTTTAATAATTTTCCATGTGGAACCGTATCAAATGCTTTACTAAAATCCAGGTAGATTAGATCTACTGCATTTCCTTTGTTTAAAAAAATCAGTTATCTTTTTAAAGAAAGAAATCAGGTTGGTCTGGCACAATCTACCATTTTGTAAAAACATGTTTGACTTAAAGTAATTCCAAGCCTCGTACACATTCAGATCCTTGAGTTCTTCCGTCCAGTCCACTTCCCTAACTACTTCCCTCTATCTCAGAAGTCTATTTCCTTCCCTACTTAGGTGGAGTCCATCCCATGAGAACACTCATCGGCCAGTGAATGTTCAGACATCTAAAACCCCTCCTTATAGCACCGTTGCCAGAGCCATCTGTTGATCATCATAATTAGGGCCCTACCAATTTCATGGCCATGAAAAACATGTTATGGACTATGAAAAAAGTCTTACCCCGTGAAATCTGATCTCCCCAAAATCCTTCCCCTGCATGGCTGTTATGGGGGGGGAGATCAGACCCACCTCCACAGACAGCACAGAAGTGAGGGTGGTACACGGCTCGTATCGGGGTTCGGGGCACCTGGGTTTGGGGCTTCCACCCACCCCCCGCGGCTGCCCCCCCCCCGTGTGGCTCTTGCCAGGGCTCGGGGTACTGCCTGGAGCCCTTGTGTTAGTCCACCACTGGCTGTGACTAGTAGCCCCTGGCTGGGGCGCTCCCAGCAGCATTGGGGAGATGGGACCCACTTCCAACTCTGGACCCTCCTCCGTCTCTGAAGGCAGCACAGAAGTGACGGTGTCAATCCTGTGGACCCCCCCCCCCAACAGCTTTGGGACCCTCCCCATGATCCCCCTTCTGGGAGGGGACCCCCGCAGTTACAACAAGGTGAAATTTCAGATGTAAACATCTGAAATGGTGAAATTGACCAATTTTAAAATCCTCTGGCCATGAAATTGACCAAAATGGCCATGGATTTGGTAGGGCCCTAATCATAATTGTCTTGCCTTCTCTCTTCTCCTCTAGGGACAGGTAGTATCCTACTGAAGATCACTTGAGCCTCCATAACTTTAATATATGCTTTGTTAGGTATAGGTAGGGTTCTAAACTTGGGCAAAGCCAGCTCATTTGTATTTGTGGGATTACATCATACTTTTGTTTGCGATAGGATTTTGAATTGGTTGGGGTTTTAGTATTGAGATCTATAGCTTTAAATAACTGTCTTTGCATATTTTTTAAAACCTTGAATCCTGCAAAATGATTATCCACACATAATTTCTCTCTAAAAATACACTAGAACCTCCGAGTTATGAACACCTTGGGAATGGAGGTTGTTCATAACTCTGAAATGTTCGTAACTCTGAACAAAACATTATGGTAGGTCTTTCAAAAGTTTCCAACTGAACATTGACTTAATACAGCTTTGAAACTTTACTATGCAGAAGAAAAATGCTGCTTTTTCTTTTTCTTTCTTTTGTTTTGTTTTGTTAGTAGTTTAATACAATACTGTACTGTATTTACTCTTTTCTTTTTAAGTTTTGTCTCTGCTACTGCCTGATTTTGTGCTCCCAGTTCCAAATGAGGCGTGTGGTTGAGTGGTCAGTTTGTAACTCTGGTCTTGGTTACTCTGAGGTTCTACTGTAGTTTTAAATTATAGAATCATAGAAATGTAGGGCTAGAAGGGACGTTGAGAGGTCATTAAGTCCAGCACCTACACTGAGGCAGGACCAAGTAAACCTAGACCAGAGGTTCTCAAACTGTGGTCCATGGACCACCAGTGGTCCATGAGCTCGATTCAAGTGGTCTGTGGACAGTTCCCTCTAAGGTGCGCACCTTGGCAGCTGCACACAAGAGAATGAAGGGCCACCCACCTAATTAGTGGAGCCGTGCAGGCATGGCTCCACTAATTAGGTGCCTGGACCCTGGAGAAAGATGCACATTTAAGCTGAGGTGGTGGCCTTGGGGGGAATGGGGGTAGGTGGGAGGGGACAGTAGGGTGAGAAAAGGGGTGGGGGGAATTTGGGATGTGCAGGGCTGTGGTGGCCAGAGAAAGAGGTGACTTTCCCCAGCTCCAGGGCTGTGGCTGCCAGGGAGAGATGGCCCTCCTTCCCAGCCTCAGCTCTGTGGCTGTTGTGGGTGAGTGACCCGCCTCCTTCCCAGCTCGGGGGCTGTTGCGGTGGGGTAGAGAGGGAGAGACAGCCCCCCCTTCCTTCCCAGCCCCAGCTCGGGTGCTGCCATGGCAGGGGAGAGAGGGCATATCCATCGCATTAGAAAGGTAAGACTACTGATATTAAAAGATGAGTTGTGTGCTTTTATTTGTAGAACAAAAAACATTATTATTAAGGTTTTTTTATATAGTGCGTTTATCCAAAGCGCTTTACAATAATTAGCTAACAATACAAACAAAATTTGGAAAGATCATTAAATGGTCTGCCAAGATCCTCGGCAATTTTCAAGTGGACTGCGGAAAAAAAAGTTTGAGAACCACTGACCTAGACCATCCCTCGTAGGTGTTTGTCTCACCTCTTCTTAAAAACCTCCACTAATGGGAATTCCATAACATTCCTTGAAAGCCTATTCCAGAACTTAACTACCCTTATAGTTAAAAAGTTTTTCCTAATACACCTCTACCCCGATATAACGCGACCCGATATAACACAAATTCGGATATAACGCGGTAAAGCAGCGCTGTGCACTCTGGCGGTTCAAAACAAGTTTGATATAACACGGTTTCACCTATAACGCGGTAAGATTTTTTGGCTCCCGAGGACAGCGTTGTATCGGGGTAGAGGTGTATCTAACCTAAATCTGTCTTCTTGCAGATTAAACCCATTTCCTCTTGTCTGATCCTTGGTGGACTTTGAGAAAAATTGATCACCATCCTCTTTATGATAGCCTTTAACATATTTGATGACTGTTATCAGATTCTCTACCCCCTGTCGTCTTTTCTTAAGACTTTACATGCCTGTTTTTTTTAACCTTTCCTTATAGGTCAGGTTTTTGGAACCTTTTATTATTTTTGTTTCTCTCCTTTGGACTCTCTCCAATTTATCCACATGTATTCTAAAGTGTGGTGCCCAGAACTGGATAGAATACTTCAGATGAGGCCTCGACAGTGCTGAATACAGTGTGACAATTACTTCCCAGGTCTTAAATTAAAATTAAATTAATGGAGATATCCTATCTCCTAGAACTGAAAGGTCATAGAGTCCAGCCCCCTGCCTTCACTAGCAGGACCAAGTACTGATTTTGCCCCAGATCCCTAAGTGGCCCCCTCAAGGATTGAACTCACAACCCTGGGTTTAGCAGGCCAATGCTCAAACCACTGAGCTATCCCTCCCCTAAAACACTCCTGTTAATACACTCCAAAATACTAGCCTTTTTTGCATCTGCATCACATTGTTGACTCTCATTTGTTATCCACTATAAGTCTGATTCTTTTCAGCAGTACTTCTGTCTAGCTAGTTATTCCTCATTTTGTATCTGTGCATTGATAACTCAGTATTATTTTTCAGTCAGTTGCACACCTACTTCATAATTTCATCTAGACTGTGTTTCTTCAGTTTGCTCATGAGTGTCTCATGAGACTGCCTAAAGCTTTTCTAAAATCAAGATACATCATACCTACTGTTCTTCCCCCCCCCCCCCATCCATCCATTAGGCTGGTTTGGCCCAGTTGAAGAAAATTGTTGATGCCCGTGACCCAACAGAGCTGAGGATGAAGGGTTTGGGGTGTGGGAGGGGCTCAGGGCTGGGGCAGAAAGATGGGGTTCAGGGGTGAGGGCTGCAGGGTGGGGCCAGGAACGAGGGGTTCAGGGTGTGGGGGGGCCCTGGGCTGGGGCAGAGGGTTGGGGTGTGGGAGGGGATCAGGGCTCTGGGCTGGGGGGTGCAGGCTCTGGGGTGGAGCTGGTGACGAGGGGTTTGGTATGCAGGAAGGGGCTCCGGGTTTGGGGGGGCTGGGCTGGGGCAGTCGATTGAGGCGTGGGATTACCTCGGGCGGCTCCCAGTCAGCGGCGCAGCAGAGGTGTTAAAGCAGGCTTCCTGCCTGTCCTGGCACTGCGGACCGTGCTGTGCCCCGGAAGCAGCCAGCAGCAGGTCTGGCTGGTTGGCGGAGGAGTGTGACTCTGGCCCACAGGTGCTGTTCCGCCGCGCCCCCGCCCCCCACAACTCCTATTGGCTGGTTCCCGGCCTGTGGTGGTGCGGAGCCAGTGCTCGGGGCAGGGGCAGTGTGCGGAGCCCCGTGGCCCTCCTAGGAGCCAGACATGCTGCTGGCTGCTTCCGGGGTGCAGCACGATGTCAGAACAGGTAGGCACTAGCCTGCCTTAGCTGGGCAGCACCGCCAACGGGACTTTTAACGGCCTGGTTGGTGGTGCTGACCAGAGCTGCCGTGACCCAGTGCCTTACCTTCCGTGACCCAGTACTGGGTCGCGACCCGCAGTTTGAAAACCACTGTTCTAGGTGCTTACAAATGGATTGTCTAGCAATTTGTTCCTGTATCTTTCCAGGTATCAAAGTTAGGCTGCCCCGTCGGTCAATCACTAAGTTCTCTTCCCCCCCCTTTTTAAAGATAGGTACTAAATTTGCCCCTTCTGCAGTCCTCGGATATCTCTCATTGCATTGCCAGAAGGCTGTTGAGCAGGTCATCATGAGAAATATTTTTACAGTCACGTTTATAAAACATGTTTGTAGTAACGCTGCTTTTCACTTCTGTAGGGTCTTCCATCTGAGGATCTCAAAGTACTTTACATTAATTTCCATTGAAGTCATTGTGGATAGTTCTCTGAAAACATCCACTCAATGTGCAGCTGCAGTCAAAAAAGCTAACAGAATGTTGGGAATCATTAAGAAAGGGATAGATAATAAGACAGAAGATATGATATTGCCTCTATATAAATCCATTGTATGCCCACATCCTGAATACTGTGTGCAGATATGGTCGCCCCATCTCGAAAAAGATATATTGGAATTGGAAAAGGTTCAGAAAAGGGCAACAAAAATTATTAGGGGTATGGAACGACTTCCATATGAGGAGAGATTAAGAAGACTGGGACTTTTCAGCTTGGAAAAGAGACGACTAAGGGGAGATATGATAGAGGTCTGTAAAATCATGACTGGTGTGGAGAAAGTAAATAAGGAAGTGTTATTTACTCCTTCTCATAACACAAGAACTAGGGGTTACCAAATGAAATTAATAGGCAGCAGTTTAAAACAAACAAAAGGAAGTATTTCTTCACACAACGCACAGTCAACTTGTGGAACTCCTTGCCAGAGGATGTTGTGAAGGCCAAGACTTTAACAGGGTTCAAAAAAGAACTAGATAAATTCATGGAGAATAGGTCCATCAATGGCTATTAGCCAGGATGGGCAGGGATGGTGTCCTTAGCCTCTGTTTGCCAGAAGCTGGGAATGAGCGACAGGGAATGGATCACTTGAAGATTACCTGTTCTTTTCAGTCCCTCTGGGGCACCTGGCACTGGCCACTGTTGGAAGACAGGATACTGGGCTAGATGGACCTTTGGTCTGACCCAGTACGGCTGTTCTTATTTTAAGTCAACAATAGCTGTTAATTGCTCGTCACTTTTGAAAATTAGGACAGTTACTTAGGTGCCTGAAAATAGAGCTTAGGCACTTTGGGAACTCATTTTTAAAAGTCTTGGCCACTGATTCTGCAAAGGACTCAAACTTCTATCATGCCATAGCTCTTTTGGCACAAAGCAGCTTGCTCTCAACACCATGTGGTACCGGATCATGAGTGGTAAATGTCACACTTGTATGGACAATGTCTTATGACATGGGGGGGACTCTCCTGTGTATGTAAGTTTAGCAACATCGTATGAACTGTTTTGATGTTCTCAAAGAAATTGGTCAAGATGGAAGCCCACCAGTGGGACAATGTGGGGAAGCCTGTACTTTCACTGACTTTGCTATATTATATAGCAAAATATAAGACAGGGTTGTCAGGTCAACACCTTTCATGAGCACTATATTTATGTCACATAAAAAATACGATATTCAGATTCCCTCTAAGATTTTAAAGGCATATTGTTTCTGGAGTGTTAATATGATATTACAATGAGTTGAAAGAAAAATAATCAGGCTTAAACAGTTGTACAGAAATAATGTATCTGTGGGTATGTCTATACTTACCTCCGGGTCCGGCGGTAAGCAATCGATCTTCTGGGATCAATCCCGGAAGTGCTCGCCGTCGACGCCGGTACTCCTGCTCCGCGAGAGGAGTACGCGGAGTCGACGGGGGAGCCTGCCTGCCGCGTCTGGACCCGCGGTAAGTTCGAACTAAGGTACTTTGACTTCAGCTACGTTATTAACATAGCTGAAGTTGCATATCTTAGTTCGAAGTGGGGGGTTAGTGTGGACCAGGCCTTTGTTCCTTAAGGACCAGGGTGCTAACATAGTATTCCAAAGAATGCTTGGCTAGCTTTGGATATTAAATACAGTACATGAACAATGTGTTGTACACTTTACATTGAACCATAGGTTTATTAGCAGGCTGTGCACTGTGCTTTCTTAACTACTTGATTTTTTACCTATTTTTCTCTGTTCTAAGTGGAAGAAAACCTGCTCCTTTCATGACTGAAAACCGTTCTATTTTGATGAGAAAACCGCTACTGATACTTTAAAATAAAAACTTTGCAATCATTATGCACAAGAACAGGTTTTTTGAGTGGAGGTGTTGTTTTCATTTCTGTGTATGTGGGATTTATGTACTTAACTTCTATTTGCATTAATGGGAGGTAAATACGTAATTTCCCTGTCTTCTGGATGAATATAGGCTGTGTGCTTCTTAGTATATATTCCTTGCTCTCCAATACATTCATGAGGGCCCTAAGTGAGCAAAAAAGTCAATTATGGTAGAAAGAACAGATTTTAAAATTCAATTATTTTCTGATGATTTTCTCCAAGGCCATTTAATATTTTGTTAATAGGATTTATAAGTACATCCCAGCTCAAAAGGAGGTAAGCTTTATATAAAGTGTAGCTTAAGCCTTAGAGTTTAGTATGTGATTCTATTATTGTATGCTATTTACCAGCAAGACTTTGTCTGTAGAAATAAATAGATATGTACTTGGCATTTCAAAGGAGTCATGTTACATATGTTTTTCCCTTTCTTCAGGTACACTTTGTCGATGTCAAAAGTACTTCAAGGAGAAAGCCATACCCAAGACATTTTGCATATGAATCTTGATAATGACAGCTCAAGAAAAAGAAATTGGGGATTGTTGGTCACTGGCATTGTTGGTGGGACATTGGTGGTACTGTATGCTGTTGCCACTCCATTCATAACTCCAGCACTGAGAAAAATTTGCCTTCCTTTTGTACCTGCAACTTCAACTCAGATTGAAAATGTTTTGAAAATGTTACAGTACAGAAGTGGATCTCTGGTTGACATAGGTAGCGGCGATGGACGTATTGTAAGTTATAAAACTCTGGCTCCTCTAAATTCATGTACATCTAACAGTGTTAAAGAAGTGAGCTACTGTAGTAGATATTTTCCATTATGCACCCCTTTTTCCTGGTATTTGTGAAGGTTCTGTACCCTGTGTTAAGTTTTCCTCCCCGTCCCACAAAAATTCAGACAAAATCAATTGGACTGTTTTTAAGAGTATATATTACAGGCTTCAGAATGTTTGACACTAATTCAGGAATACCTTTGGGCAAATAATGAAAATAGTATTCTTCAAATAATATGAAAGTGTCAGGTTATTTGAATATGTTTGAATTTTTTTTATAGTGCATAATGGAAAAAATTTGCATTAACTAATTGATATGGAAAACTTCAAAATGTGTGGAATAAACTATTTGAATATTTGACTAGTTTTATTCAGGAACAAAATATTTACTTTCTTACTCTTTTCTACTTTTCCATACGTTTCTAATACAGAATTTTTTAATTTTATTTTTACATGATTTGAGTCATTTTATTATTTAAAGATACTTGTCAAGTAGTTTAAATCCTACATATTGCATAGCTTGAAAGATGCTAATTTTGTTACCATATATTCCCCTGATTAATCTATATTGTTTTTAATTATCCCCCTCTGAAAAATGAGGGCATGGATGCACAGCTTTATTTGTGTGTGAGATTTACAGTATATTTTCTTTATTTAAAAAATTAGATGGAGAGTGAGAGTGATTGATGCTACAGATCAATAAATACAGCAGACTTGGGAACAAAACGTATTTTCCTTACTAGATTAGTTTGCCCAACTGAGTTCAGTGGGATTACTCATATCAGTACACCAAGGAGAATTTAACTCATTGAAAGACATTTACTAAATTATCAGGCAATTTTAAATCTTGAAAATGTATTGTCTAAACTAAGCAACAGAGGGTCCTGTGGCACCTTTAAGACTAACAGAAGTATTGGGAGCATAAGCTTTCATGGGTAAGAACCTCACTTCTTCAGATGCAAGTAATGGAAATTTCCAGAGGCAGGTATAAATCAGTATGGAGATAACGAGGTTAGTTCAGTCAGGGAGGGTGAGGTGCTCTGCTAGCAGTTGAGGTGTCAACACCAAGGGAGGAGAAACTGCTTCTGTAGTTGGATAGCCATTCACAGTCTTTGTTTAATCCTGATCTGATGGTGTCAAATTTGCAAATGAACTGGAGCTCAGCAGTTTCTCTTTGGAGTCTGGTCCTGAAGTTTTTTTGCTGTAAGATGGCTACCTTTACATCTGCTATTGTGTGTCCAGGGAGGTTGAAGTGTTCTCCTACAGGTTTTTGTATATTGCCATTCCCGATATCTGACTTGTGTCCATTTATCCTCTTGCGTAGTGACTGTCCAGTTTGGCCAATGTACATAGCAGAGGGGCATTGCTGGCACATGATGGCATATATAACATTGGTGGACGTGCAGGTGAATGAGCCGGTGATCTTGTAGCTGATCTGGTTAGGTCGTGTGATGGTGTTGCTGGTGTAGATATGTGGGCAGAGTTGGCATCGAGGTTTGTTGCATGGGTTGGTTCCTGAGTTAGAGTTGTTATGGTGCGGTGCGTGGTTGCTGGTGAGAATATGCTTAAGGTTGGCGGGTTGTCTGTGGGCGAGGACTGGCCTGCCTCCCAAGGTCTGTGAAAGTGAGGGATCGTTGTCCAGGATGGGTTGTATATCACTCAGTGTTGGTAGGTCACTTTGTATTTTTGATCTTAGGTGAGTGCATGTACGTGTATAGTGTTTACTGCTATGCCCCTGGCCAATTGTACATTTAATTTACAGGTAAGTCACTGAAACTACTTGCATGCTTAAAATTGAGCATATGGATATGTCATGGCAGTATGGGGGCCTTATGCTCTGATCCAGCAAATACTCCTGTGCTTAACTTCACTACCATGAGTAGTTCTGTTGATTTCAATGGGGCTTCTCATGATACTCAAGTTAAGCACGTGTGTAAGTGTTTGTTTGCAGATTGGGGCTTTAGTATTCAAGCAGCCAAAGGTGGATAAACACAACTAATAAAGACATATGTGGCGGGGGGGTTTCTGCTGTTAAGAGAATAGTATAATTTTATTACGTTTCCTGCAAGCACAATTCTATCATAAATAGTGTCCTACTGTAGTTTATTCTGGCCCTGAATGAAGAGTACTTTGTCTTTTTGTAGGTGATAGCAGCTGCAAAAGAAGGATTCAAAGCTGTTGGTTATGAATTAAATCCCTGGCTAGTCTGGTACTCCAGATATCGTGCTTGGAGAGAAGGGATGCATCATAATGCCAAATTTTATATTTCAGATTTGTGGAAGGTATGTGTTTTGTGAAAAAGCCCTATAGAAATCAAAGTACACTGCTATCTCGATATAATGCGACCCGATATAACACGAATTCGGATATAACGCGGTAAAGCAGTGCTCCAGGGGGGCGGGGCTGCGCACTCCAGTGGATCAAAGCAAGTTCAATATAACGCAGTTTCACCTATAACGCTGTAAGATTTTTTGGCTCCCGAGGACAGCATTGTATCGAGGTAGAGGTGTATGTAATAATAATTTCACTGGTGAATTACAAGTGATCAATTTGAAAACACACAACTGCAGATAATATAATTATTAAAAAAAACAACTATGCTAAAATAATGTTAATGTTATACATATAGGCATTCAAAAGTCAGGAAATACCAAAGGTAAAGATGCAAAGCTAATGTGCTCATGCATTATGATGCAGATATTAATTAGATAATCACACTGTTTCTCAAATAATACCCTATATCATATAA
The DNA here is from genome assembly GCF_028017835.1 of Emys orbicularis. Classification (NCBI taxonomy): domain Eukaryota; kingdom Metazoa; phylum Chordata; order Testudines; family Emydidae; genus Emys; species Emys orbicularis. The sequence goes on from NC_088684.1 coordinate 163,083,658, forward strand.
TATTTTCTACAACTTTAAATATGCTAATATATAAAAATATATAGTTTCTACAACTTTAACTAGATTATTTTGTATTATTTGAGAATAGTGTAGTATTATGTAACTGATTCATGTGCACAAGGGAAAAGAGTTATGGTTCCACTGGCAAGTTCAACTTTAGCATTTACTGACTTGAGTATGCTACTGTGCAGCCTCAACATTCTCTTATTGCAGTATTTTTTTTTAAATAATGGAAGTCTCAGGTATTTCTTGTAAAGAAAAGGAAAGAAAAAATTTTCATAATCTGTAATTATTTTATTAGACACCACTGGAATGTTGTCCCCCATAATGTGATCTTTCAAGCCCTGATACAGCAAAGTACACAAGCACATGCTAACTATGACTACTCACTAGCTTAAATGCTTTGCTGTTTTTTTGTCCTCAGATATACTCCCTTTGCAAGGGCTCTTTTGGAGCCCTGATTCATTGAGTATTTTGCTCACATTTAAGTACTTACTGAATGAGGCTGGGTGCTACAAAGTCCTGCCTTAGACAGATCTTAATCCTGCATTCATTGAAATCAGTGGCAAGGCTATTCTCTGTAATAGTGCAGGATCAGGCCTCAATAGGCACTGTATAAGAAGTGCATATTCATATGCAGCTTCCTTATTGTGCATACACGTCATGTAGCACTATCTTTCATTTTATATGTGTATATAGTATGTGCGCATGCGCGCGCATTCAATTTTTGAACAGAGCTGTTTTAAAGCAACGTAGTATGGTTTGATTTTTTTTCAAAAACCTCATAATTCAGATGAATCAGAATAATTTTCTATCAGAACACTTCTTAGTAATTAATTCTCTGCAAGATTTCAGTTTACCCTACCCCTTGCTGTTTCAGCCATTGAGTGATAAAGAAAAAGTATGGCAAGAATTTTGTAGAATGGGAAAAGTGTATCCCCCCCCCCCCCATATATTCAAAAACAGATCAATTATTTTTGAATGAGAGTTTTTAAAAAAATTCACCTTAAGGCAGAGAACTGACCCAGATAATTCCTTCCCAATAATTAAAAACTGCAGAAAGTTGTGAGGGACTCAAAACACAGACTTGGAATAGAAATGGTTAGTCAGTTTTAACTCTAGATATATTGCTAAAGACTTAATTGACAGGTGGCAAAGTTAGGATGTTTTCCTTAGGGATAAGAACAGCAGTAAAAATGAGTAAACTTGTGCAACTTCTCTGAATTGATTAATATTATGGAACTTAGGGCCAGAGCCTTGGTGACATTGAAGCAGTTTTGTGCTACTCAATTGGTGCAAAGCTACCCTGTGTTGGGGAATCCTTGGCTATGTTAAGCTGGCGTAGTGGCTTCAGTATCATTTCCTGTCCTTGTCCCTGGTGTAGGAGGCCTGGCTGTGAAAAAGGGTGTGAATAAAGGGAAGACTGTTATTACTAATGTTCCCTCCAGTATCCACTCATATTATAAATATTAATCATCCACAATGACGGTAATATATAATTTTTTTTTAATAGGTTAGCTTTTCCCAGTATACAAATGTTGTTGTTTTTGGGGTACCTCAAATGGTAAGTCTTTTTTCATTCTTTCATTGTATTTATTGTGTTTTATGACCATAATAGCAAGGCATTCAGCATAGAGAGATTGATCTGTAAAGTGAGTCCACTTATCAGGACCTTTGACATTCAAGTCTTTGGTTTGACAAAATGCTGATTATAGTTTATAGACATTTAAATAATACAACCTGTTGTTACAACTTGAAACTTGTGCAGATGATATAAATCTCAATTGTCTATCTGTTCTGAAATTCCAATTTGTGCACTGCCTCATGAAGTCCAAATTCCAATATAGTTCAGAACCATAGTTCTGTGAACTCTTACAAACAGCTTAAACTGCTTGAAAAGTTAATGGAATGTTCAAAATTCCATTTTGAAATTCCAATTTCCATTTGATCATAGAAATTGATCATTCTCCAGATTTTCAGTAAAATAGTTTTCAGGGAGGATGAGTATTGACTAGTTTCAACTCACTTCTGTGGATTTATATGGTAAAGAACAGAGTATTGAACTTTGATTATGCACTTTTCAAAAACTGAAAGCACCTCAGTGGTGTATCAGTTCGTAGTTCTGCAATAGTCTTCAGTTGCCTTTGTAAAGATTAGTAAGATGGGGTGCTTTTAATATAATTGCTAGTTTGCAGAGCATACAGGGAAATTGTTTTTCACTTTGAGAAAGCTGTGTATCACCCATAAAATGTCAAGTTCCAGATGAAATTGTATGGCTTTTTAAAATTACTGTGAAAATGGTATTTCTAGAGAGACCACTTTTATGGTACAGTAGATGGACTTATTCAAACTTTAAAATTCATTTTTGTGTTTTTTTTCAAGTGCAATTTGGTTGTATTTTCTTGCCCTTTGAAGGAAAATGTAAAAATATAAGATTTATTTATTCCATTTACATACTTTTATGACAGTAGTATTATAAGAGCTCTTGCTTTGTATGTGTTATGAATGCACTGAGATATCTCCCTTTCACTCCCCCATTAATGTTTGTAAGTAGTTTCATTCCTTAGGGCAGGCGACTGTGTGGGATGGAATGTGTAAAGAGTTTATGCCAGAGCAGTGTGTTATATGGTCATAGTGTAAAATGGGAACAGCGTGTGATTAAAATATTGTTGTAACATAAACAGGGAGTCACAGTAGGAAGCATAATAATACCTACATTCTGTTTTGTTTTCTGTCCTTTTTTTCTCTTGTAGGGAGTAGGACTAAAAGCTTATCTTATTCAGACACCAACCACAGCACTCTCATTTTGAAAACTCTGTATTTTAAAATGTAGTTTTATTTCTACTTCTGTAGTTGGCATATTGAAGGAAAGTCTGCATTATCAAGTGTTCCAGCAGTTTTATTGTATGCATTCCCAAGAGACTGGGTAATAACCCAGCCATTTTGGTTGATTTACTGCAGCGTATCAATCTTTGTTCCAGGAGAGGGCAGCAGATGCCTTTGTTACAGGGATATCTGTAATTACAAAACAAAGTGTTCAGTTGCATGATTTTGACAAGACTGTCATGTAGTAATTGTTCTTTGAAGCAGTTAATTTGTGAGGAAATTAGACCACCCTTTCTGAACTGAGTGATATTATGATCACACTCTGGTTCACTTGCCAGTACAGATATGAATTTGCAATTAGAAATTCTGTAGCCGCATTGCAGAATCTCTAAGGGCAAAGCTGCAGAGGCAGGAAGACTATTTGGCAAATAAGAAGTTAACAGTTGCACAGAAAAACAAATGTGAACAAATTGATTAGACATATGTGTTTGGAACAAACTTCAGAATTAGTAGCAGCCTAAGATGAGGTAAATTAGTCATTGTTGCTATCTGGCCTAATAAGGTAGAAGAGCCACAACATTTGCGAAGAAAAGAGTATTTTACTTCTTTCATCCAATATTGTGGTGGTTTTTTTGGTTTTTTTTTTTTTTTTTTCTTAATCCCTCCAGTAATAAAATACTTTTTGGTATGATCACAAATGTTGCCATAAATGCAATGGGCCCAAATGTCTGAAGTAAATGCTGAGGGCCTTCTTATGGTTGTGGAATGCCCCCATTGACTTGAGTATCGTGGTTGTGAGAGCCCAGCCTCAGGATGCTTTGTAACACATTTTCTCTCTCATTTTTTCTGTGGATGAATATATCTTATTACTTATAGAAAGGTCAGTTACAATGTTGGCCTAGTTTGAAGCCATGAGCATATTACTTTTTTTCTATTTAATGTCTAAGACTAACTTACAAAGACAGGGCCTGGATTTATTGATCCACAGGCCACACAGCAAGACCTCTGTTCCCACATGCTTTCTCTGAAGGAGAGGGTCGATCAGTATATGCATGTGGGTGGATTGAAGGGAGAGGATCTTATCTGTGGTGGATGGAGATGTTTTGTGATATTGGGTGAACTGAAAGAGAACTTTGGGATGGGTTGGGGAAATTTTTTTAAACATGTTAATCCAGTGAAAATTTTGTATATATTTTATAATATATTTGTATAGTGCCTATTGCTTTAGTGTCTGTTAAGCTGAAGTAAATAAATCTATGAGCATGTGCTGGCACAAAATAAAAATCAGCATCCTTCTATAAAAACCCAATTATCTAAACCAGGGGTAGGCAACCTTTCAGAAGTGGTGTGCCGAGTCTTCATTTATTCACTTTAATTTAAGGTTTCGCGTGCCGGTAATACATTTTAATGTTTTTTAGAAGGTGTCTCTCTCTAAGTCTATGTTATATAACTAAACTATTGTTGTATGTAAAGTAAACAAGGTTTTCAAAATGTTTAAGAAGCTTCATTTAAAATTAAATTAAAATGCTGATCTTACGCCACCAGCCTGCTCAGACCGCTTCCAGCCTGGGGTTCTGTTCACCTAGGCCGGCAGCGGGCTCAGCGGGGCCTGCAACCGGGATGCCGGCTGGCAAAGGGCTGGCAGCCGGGACCCCAGATCTGGGGGGGGGGGGGGGTTCAGGGGTCAGGGCAGAAGGCTGGGTGTGGGGGGGGTGCAGGGCAGAAGGCTGGGTGTGTGTGGGGTTCAGGGCAGAGGGCAGTGGGGATGTGGGGGGTTCAGGGCAGAAGGCTGGGGGTGTGGGGGGATTCAGGGGTAAGGGCAGAAGGCTGGGGGTGTGGGGGGATTCAGGGGTCAGGGCAGAGGGCTGGGGGGTGCAGGGCAGAAGACTGGGTGTGTGGGGGGGTTCAGGGCAGAGGACTGGTGTGTGTGTGGAGGTGCAGGGCAGAAGGCTGGGTGTTGGGGGGGACTCGAGGTCAGGGCAGAGGGCTGGAGGGTGCATGGCAGAAGGCTGGGTGTGGGGAGGTTCAGTGTTGAGGGCTGGGGGTGTGTGGGGGGGTTCAGGGCAGAGGACTGGGGTGTGGGGGGGTTCAGGGCAGAGGACTGGGGTGTGGGGAGGACTTGAGGTCAGGGCAGAAGGCTGGGTGTGGGGGGGGTTCAGGGCAGAAGGCTGGGTGTGTGTGGGGGGGTGGAGGTGCAGGGCAGAGGGCTGGGGTGTGTGTGGAGCTGCAGGGCAGAAGGCTGGGTGTGGGGAGGACTCGAGGTCAGGGCAGAGGGCTGGGTGTGTGGGGGGGTGCAGGGCAGAAGGCTGGGGGGGGTGTGGAGGTTCAGGGCAGAAGGCTGGGTGTCGGGGGGGTTCAGGGCAGAGGGCTGGGGTGCTCGGCTCGTGGGGCCGCTCATGGCAGGGGGCTGGGAGGGATATGCCCCATTCCATCCCCTTCCCCAAGGCCCATCCCTACCTCTCTCTGCCTGCTCTACGGAGCAGCGAGCACGCTGCCGCTTGGCTCGGCTCCCCCTCGCAAGGGCCATCAGCGCGGGGAGGGGGAGGGGAGGGGAGGGGCAGGGACAGGAATGCACCAAGCTGTGGGAAGAAGTGGAGGAGGGGGGAAGCTTGGCTGCTGCAGGACCAAGCTTCTGTCTCCTGCCCCCGCAGGGGAGAGCAGTGGGCGCGGGTGCTGAGTGGGGCTGGGGGCCGGGACCCTCGCCCCCCCCCCCCACCGCTCTCCCCTGCGGGGGCAGGAGGCAGAAGCTTGGTCCTGTGGCAGCCAAGCTTCCCCCCCGCCCGGCGTGGTGTGTTCCTGCCCCTCCTCCTCCTCCTCTCACCGGGCAGGCAGCATGCCACTCAAACTTGGCTCGCGTGCTGTCTTTGGCACGCGTGCCGTAGGTTGCCGACCCCTGATCTAAACAGTCAATGTCCGAGACATTTATTGTTCCTAATAATTTTATGGGTAAATTCCAGTTTATTTTAAGATCTTTTATATCTGTACTTTGTCAGTTGAGGGATAAAAGTTATAACTGGGTTACAATTAATGAATTTATATAACTCTCAAACATAATTATGCCTGATACTATGCAGACATGACACACAACCACTTCGTATTCTGTATATTAAGAATTAGATTAGTTGCATATTTATGCATGCTTTAGTGATTTAATTTCTATACAGAATTGGCTCCTTTCTTTTCAGGTTTATCTTGGCTCAGTCTGAGATTCTAATGTCATTTTAAAATAATTGAAACTATAAGAAATATCAACATGAATGTTCACAATCATTCTTTGTATGGACAAAATCAGAGTATGGGACAGTACATTATTTTAAAGTTCTCTTTGGTACATTTTAAGTTATTAATGTCATTGCCTCAAAGGAAATGATCCATTTGAAACTTTAATTTAGCTATTAATAGAATTATTATAACAGGTATTCTGCAGCTGTAGAAAAGTTTTTGATAGTGGATACTATTTACAACCTTTGATAATGTTTCTCTAAATTTGTCTTCTGGTCCTAGTGAAAGAATGTCTTATTGTCTGACTGAGGCCACTGATGACATGGAGAATCCCATATAAAACATTTTTTGTATTTTTGAGAAACTTTGGGTCCTTTTAACAGAATTTGTATTTGTGATTTGTGGCTTTTTAAACTTATTTATATGCATAAATTAGTCTTTTCTTCTTTGACACATGGTCATTTTTTTAGAAAATAAAAAGAAAATAATTTATAGTAGATAAAAAGAAATACTTTTCCACACAGCACTACAGATAGTCTGTATAACTCACTGCCACAAGCAGATTTTGAGGCAAAAATCTAAACAGTTAAACTTGGATAGGTATATGCATACCATGAGCCCTTTTCTGAGCCAGGATACAAATTAGAAGATCTGTCAGCCTTCTTGCTTCAGGTCATAAAGTGGTGAGCATCTGGGGTTAGGAAGGAATTCCTTTTAGGTCTAGGTACATTTTGGATCTTTTTCACTTTCCTCTGAGCATCTGGTATAAGTTATTGTTGGAGGTAAAATGACCAATTAGACGAACCATTGGTCTGTTCTGGTCAGGCAAATCCTATTTTCTTTGTCCCTGACTATATACTCAGCCTTCTGCAAGTGGAGGGAAGCTGGATTGAGTGGATCTCGGGCCAGAGGGTTGTAGGTGTAAAGGGAGTTATGCATATTGGCCCTGTGCTATTGTGGGAGGGATTAACCTGCACAAGGTGAGAGGGTAGACCCAAGGGGACTGGCCTTTCTGTAGCATTGTTTCCTCTTCAATCACAATATTATTCAGTAACTCCACCTTCCAACCCCCACTCCTGTTGATTTGATCATTAGCCATCAGGGATCCATTGACTTCTCCAAAAGCTGCCATAGGGGCATGAAGCAGCTTAGAGGCACTCTCCAAGATGTGTATGGATCCTGGAACATAATAAAACTTTAGGGGTCTGAAACCACATGGATGTTCCATAGAGGGTCAAACCCCACCCCCAGTCCAGTGAGCTGGATTAAATTGAGTCAAAACTTGTGGAGTATCCTGTCCCCCTACACAAGTTTTTCCCTGTAGAGGATGATATAGCTCCCAATAAATGTGATATATAAGTTCTAAAAAGTTATGTAAACTTAAAACTTTCTTGATTTTACCATTAATCAGAATAAATTAAAGACCGTGATCTGGCTTCATATACTGTGTACCTGCACATCAAAGTTCGCATATGACCCTGCATCATGGAAGCTTTCTAAGGCCTGGTCTACACTACGAGGTTAGGTCGACTTTAGCCGCGTTAAATCGAATTAAGCCTGGACATGCTTACACGACGAAGCCCTTTCTTTCGACTTAAAGGGCCCTTTAAACCGGTTTCTTTACACCACCTCCGACGAGGGGATTAGCGATAAAATCGGCCTTAGGGGGTCGGAATTGGGTTAGTGTGGACGGAATTCGACGTTATTGGCCTCCGGGAGCTATCCCACAGTGCTTCATTGTGACCGCTCTGGACAGCACTCTCAACTCAGATGCACTGGCCAGGTAGACAGGAAAAGCCCCGCGAACGTTTGAATTTCATTTCCTGTTTGCTCAGCGTGGAGAGCACAGGTGACCATGCAGAGCTCATCAGCACAGGTAACCGTGATGGAGTCCCAGTCCCAGGATCGCAAAAGAGCTCCAGCCTGGACCGAACGGGAGGTACGGGATCTGCTCGCCATCTGGGGAGATGAATCAGTGCTGGCCGAACTCCGAAGCAGTAAAAGAAATGGCAAAATATTAGAAAAGGTCTCCAAGGCCATGAAGGACAGAGGCCATAACAGGGACGCACAGCAGTGCCGCGTGAAAATTAAGGAGCTAAGGCAAGCCTACCACAAATCCAGAGAAGCAAACGGAAGGTCCGGGGCTGAGCCGCAAACATGCCGCTTCTACGCGGAGCTGCATGCCATTCTAGGGGGTGCAGCCACCACTACCCCAAGCGTGTGCTATGAGTCCCTCACTGGAGAAAGACACAGGGAAGCGGGTTCGGCGGACGAGGAAGATGAGGATGGAGAGAACATAGATAGCTCACAGCAGCAAGGAAGCGGAGAAACCGGTTTCCCCAACAGCCAGGATATGTTTATCACCCTGGACCTGGAACCAGTAACCCCCGAACTCACCCAAGACCCTGTGGGCACACAGGGGACCTCTGGTGAGTGTACCTTTGTAAATATTACACATGGTTTAAAAACAAGCGTGTTTAATGATTAATGATTAATTTGCCCTGGCAATCGCGGCCAGTACAGCTACTGGAAAAGTCTGTTAACGTGTATGGGGATGGAGCGGAAATCCTCCAGGGACATCTCCAGAAAGCTCTCCTTCATGTACTCCCAAAGCCTTTGCAAAAGGTTTCTGGGGAGGGCTGCCTTATCCCGTCCGCCATGGTAGGACACTTTACCACGCCAGGCCAGTAGCACGTAGTCTGGAATCATTGCATAACAAAGCATGGCAGCGTATGGTCCCGGTGTTTGCTGGCATGCAGACAACATCCATTCCTTATCGCTCTTTGTTATCCTCAGGAGAGTGATATCATTCGCGGTCACCTGGTTGAAATGGGGTGATTTCATTAAGGGGACATTCAGAGGTGCCCCTTCCTGCTCTGCTGAACAGAAATATTCCCCGCTGTTAACCACGCGGTGTGGGGGAGGGGTGAAGTGACCATCCCAGAGAATTGGGTGTGTGGGGGAGGGGAGTTAGTTGGGTTTGTGCTGCATGTTAAATCTGAAACCGCAGCCCCTCCTTTTACATTGCAAACCCATTTTAAATGGCCAACCCAACGGGTGCTTGGTATGGTTAATGAGAGCAGTACTGTTTTAAACCATCCCCACTTGTTAACAAGGTTAAAAAAGCCAAAAGACTGTGTCTTACCATGGCTGCCTGCAAGCTGAAATCTGTGGCCTGGCACTGCGTGAGTGATCTCTCACACCAAACCGGCAGGCCCTCAATATAAGAGGAAAAATGCGACCTTGTAACGAAAGCACATGTGCTGTGTGATGTGAACAGCAAAATCTAACGTGAAAGAGTGTACCCATTGTTCTCTAAAATGTATCTTTTTTTAACCACCTATCCCTTCTCCTCCACCAGCTGCAAATGTTTCACCTTCACAGAGGCTAGTGAATATTCGAAGAAGGAAGCGAAGGACGCGTGACGAAATGTTCACTGAACTACAGACTGCCTCCCACGCTGACAGAGCACAGCAGAATGCGTGGAGGCAGTCAATGACTGATTTTAAAAAAGCCCAATATGAGCGAGAGGAGAGGTGGCGGGCTGAAGAGCAGAGTTTGCGTGCTGAAACGCGGGCTGAAGAGGAGAAGTGGCGTCAGCTTGTACTCAGAAAGCAAGAGTCGATGCTCCGGCTGCTGGAGCATCAAAGTGATATGCTCCTGCGTATGGTTGATCTGCAGGAAAGGCAGCAGGAGCAGAGACCGCCGCTACAGCCCCTCTGTAACCAACAGCCCTCCTCCCCAAGTCCCATTGCCTCCTCACCCAGACGCCCAAGAACACGGTGGGGGGGCCTCCGGCCACCCAATCACTCCACCCTAGATGATTTCCACAGCAATAAGTTTTAAAGTGCAGTGTGTCCTTTTCCTTCCCTCCTCCCCCACCCATCCCGGGCTACCTTTGCAATTATCCCCCTAGTTGTGTGCTGAATTAATAAAGAATGCATGAATGTGAAGTAACAATGACTTTATTGCCTCTGCAAGTGGTGCTTGAAGAGGGGAGGGTGGGGTGCTTGGTTTACAGGGAAGTAGAGTTAACCGGGTGGGTGGGGGGTTGGCGATTTCATCAAGGAGAAACAAACAGAAGTTTCACACCGTAGCCTGGCCAGTCACAAAACTAGTTTTCAAAGCTTCTCTGATGCGCACCGCGCCCTGCTGTGCTGCTCTAACTGACCTGGTGTCTGGCTGCGCGTAATCAGCGGCCAGGCGATTTGCCTCTACCTCCCACCCCGCCATAAATGTCTCCCCCTTACTCTCACAGATATTGTGGAGCGCACAGCAAGCAGCAATAACAATGGGGATATTCTTTTCGCTAAGGTCTGAGCGAGTCAGTAAGCTGCGCCAGCGCGCTTTTAAACACCCAAATGCACATTCCACCACCATTCGGCACTTGCTCAGCCTGTAGTTGAACAGGTCCTGACTCCTGTCCAGGCTGCCTGTGTACGGCTTCATGAGCCATGGCATTAAGGGGTAGGCTGGGTCCCCAAGGATCATGATAGGCATTTCAACATCTCCAACGGTTATTTTCTGGTCCGGGAAGAAAGTCCCTTCCTCCAGCTTTCGAAACAGAACAGTGTGCCTGAAGACGCGAGCATCATGTACCCTTCCCGGCCAGCCCACGTTGATGTCGGTGAAACGTCCCTTGTGATCCACTAGGGCTTGCAGCAGCATTGAAAAGTACCCCTTGCGGTTTATGTACTCGGTGGCTTGGTGCGCCGGTGCCAAGATAGGGATATGGGTTCCGTCTATCGCCCCACCACAGTTTGGGAATCCCATTGCAGCAAAGCCATCCACTATGTCCTGCACATTTCCCAGAGTCACTACCCTTGATATCACCAGGTTTCTCATTGCCCTGGCAACTTGGATCACAGCAGCCCCCACAGTAGATTTGCCCACTCCAAATTGATTCCCGACTGACCGGTAGCTGTCTGGCGTTGCAAGCTTCCACAGGGCTATCGCCACTCGCTTCTCAACTGTGAGGGCTGCTCTCATCCTGGTATTCTGGCGCTTCAGGGCAGGGGAAAGCAAGTCACAAAGTTCCATGAAAGTGCCCTTACGCATGCGAAAGTTTCGCAGCCACTGGGCATCGTCCCAGACCTGCAACACGATGCGGTCCCACCAGTCGGTGCTTGTTTCCCGGCCCCAGAATCGGCGTTCCACGGCATGAACCTGCCCCAGTAACACCATGATTTCCACATTGCTGGGGCCTGTGCCTTGTGAGAGGTCCATGTCAATTTCCTCATCACTATCGTCGCCGCGCTGCAATCGCCTCCTCAGCTGGTCCTGGTTTTGCTTTGGCATGTCCAGGCTCTGCATATACTCCAGGACAATGTGCGTGGTGTTCAGTGCTCATAATTGCCGTGGTGATCTGAGCGGGATCCATGATCCCAGTGATAGCTATGGCGTCTGGTCTGAAAAAAGGCGCGAAACTAGTATCTAAAGACCAGGGGAAGAAGGGAGGGAGGGGCGAGTGACGACATGGCGTACAGGTACAGGGAATTAAAATCAAGCAAGGTGGCTGTGCATCAGGGAGAAATACAAACAACTGTCACACAGAATGCACCCCCCAGAGATTGAACTCCTAAGCCTGGGTTTAGCGGGCCGTTGATTTGACGGAGGGAGGGGGGAAGGAAATGAATACAGAACAAATCTATTTTTTACATCTTAAGACGACAGTGCAGCATGACTGATAGCCCTCGGCATTTTCTGGGTGCTTGGCAGCAAATACTGGGCGCGTACCAGTAAGACGATGATGGATACCAATCATAATATACTATTTATTGCCAAAAGGCAAGGGGTTGCTGCTGTGTAGCAATGTAACCCTACGTGTGCCAGCCACATCTCTGCCAGCACCCAGATCGCCCTCTGCCTTTTCTGGGTGCTTAGCAGACAATACTTGGCAGAAAATAGTATACTACGACTTGTAGCCATCATTGTCCAACGAGGACGGTTAAAGGCAAGGGGTTGCTGCTGTGTAGCAATGTAGCCCCACGTGTGCCAGCCATATGTCTGCCAGCACCCAGATCGCCCTCGGCCTCTTCTGGGTGCTCAGCAGACAATACTTGGCAGAAAATAATATACTATGACTGATATCCATGATTGTCTGACGAGGACTGTTACCAGTCGTAATAAACCATCCACTGCCAAAAGGCAAGGGGCTGGTGCAATGCAGCCCTACGGCTGCCAGCCCCACAGCTACCAGCATCCCGATCGCCGATGAAGGCTACCACTCATGCTGCACCGTCTACCGCCAAAAGGCAGTTAGCTGCTGCTGCTGTGTAGCAATGCAGTCCCACGTCTGCCGGCACCCGGAAGACATATGGTGACAGTGAGCTGAGCTGAGCGGGCTCCATGCTTGGCGTGGTATGTTGTCTGCACAGGTAACCCAGGTAAAAAGGCGCGAATCTATTGTCTGCCGTTGCTGTGACGGCGGGGGAGGGGCCTGACGCAAGGTACCCAGAACCCCCCGCGGCACTGTTTTGCATCATTCGGGCATTGCGATCTCAACCCATAATTCCAATGGGCGCCGGAGACTGCCGGAGACTGCGGGAACTGTGGGATAGGTACCCATAGTGCAATGCGCCGGAAGTCGACGCTAGCCTCGGTACTGTGGACGCGGTCCGCCGACTTCATGCACTTAGAGCATTTTATGTGGGGACACACACAATCGGCTGCATACAACCAGTTTCTATAAAACCGGCTTCTATAAATCCAACCTAATTTTGTAGTGTAGACATAGCCTAAGACTAAAACAGGGATCTTCAAGCCTTGGATTAGTTTTGAGTGCCTGAAGTAGTTTCAAGTGGGAACGCTTCTGTCTTGCACACCATCTGAAGGGCTTTTGTTGTTGCTCCACAGATGCCACAGTTAGAGAAGAAGCTTGAAGAAGAACTTGATCACAATGCCAGAGTTGTTGCCTGCCGTTTTCCTTTCCCACATTGGATGCCAGATCATACTACTGGAGAAGGAATAGACGTGGTGTGGGCCTATGATTCAAAAGCTTTCAAAGGAAATGAAAAGACGCTCAGAAACTGTGCAAAAGATGCATCCTTTGTAAGATTTCAGGTTAAAAAATGTTGGAGCTAACTTTAAATGGTGACCATCTGATTTGGTTCTTAGTATACTTAAAGTGGTGGGAGGATAACAATAAGTAACACTGAATGTTTCTCAAACCCATTTCATTGTCAGAATGTCTTGTGGTGTTAAGCAAAACAGCACTGTAGTCTTATTTTATATGACAGCAAAGCGAAGGCCAGTAAAATGTAGACAAGGTATACCATGGAAAAATGCAAAAAAGACTTGTATGCATTGATTACAAGAAGAAATTAAAGAAATTTTGTTAGAATTTTTTTAAAAAATTCTATCTTTTACATGAAAAGTGGTAGGATGCAGAAAGGGTTCAGTAGTGTTAAGGACACACGTATAAACTAAATGCTCTACTAATAAAGTTATTTTTAACTGTTTTTGGTCTGGCCCTCTTTTGAGCTCTCATCATTGGTGCTCATAAGCTTATTTATTACTTTTGGGTATCCAGAAGTGGTTGGCAAGCTGCTTTGCAGAAACAAGTAATGACTTGGAGTCCGAAACTCAAAGTGCAAAGCAGTGGAGTCATTAACACATCTATAAAATTAGTGTAAAATGTTAGCACTCTGATCTGATGGCAAGTTGCAGCTACCTTACTCTCACTGGACTTAATTGTGCAAGGCAGTGCAGAATCAGGCCCATAGCCCTGCACCTGAGTAGCTTACATTCTAAATTCAGATTGACCCTCACTTGTTTGTCATAGAGGGAAGAGGAAGGACCTGGGTTACAATATCAAGCTAACCCAGCTACTCAGTAGGGCATATACACCTCTTGATAGCCTCGTTAAATTGAATAGTTTTAGGCAAAATTGCAGAAATGATGATTTAGGAGAGACTTCTACTGGTATAGGTGTTTGCAAATTATCAAGACTTTCCTTACACCAGAGTCACTCTCTCTGTTGACAAATGTGACAAAACAAAGGACTTCAAGGTGACCTGGGGAGAAAATATATCTGTGTCCTTTCTACTGCTTTATCATATATCAAAAAGGCCTGAAAATCCACACACACCCCTTCCATTTTTTCTAGAAGGGCATTTTGGAAGACTGGAGAGCTAGTGTGAGATCCGAGGAGATTGAAATCTGCAACTGGGAGAGAGAGAGTTTTTTTCACAGTATTTAAAACTCTTTGAATTTAGTTTGGTGGCACCTTAAAGATTAACAGATTTATTTGGGCATAAGCTTTTGTGGGTAAAAAAAAACCCACTTCTTCAGATGCATGGAGTGAAAATTACAGATACAGGCAAATATATATAAAAGAGAATAAGTGAAAATTACAGATAGTAACATAAATTACATATAATATGCCTGTATCTGTAATTTTCACTCCATGCATCTGAAGAAGTGGGTTTTTTTACCCACAAAAGCTTATGCCCAAATAAATCTGTTAATCTTTAAGGTGCCACCGGACTCCTCATTGTTTTTGTGGATACAGACTAACACGGCTACCCCCTGATACTTGAATTTAGTTTGGTTTTATTAACACCTATTTAACTTAAACTCTTGGCAAACACTTGAGAGAAGAGCTTTTTTTGAGAGAGAGACTCAGCACTGCTGCATGTTTGAGGCCCAAAAAACTAGTTTCTTCGTCCTTCAAGGTCAGGGAAGGGTTGGAGCCAAAATAGGGAGCACAAGACCTGGTATTTCTAATGCAAAAAACCAAGCAGAAGCCCCTCCCACTCTTCCCCCACAAAAATATTCAGGCTTTCTTTGTATATCAGTCACTATGCACCTTAAACATGATTCTCATCTATGGTCCTATTTCCACCTGTGTCTCAGATCACAGTACTGAGCAAAAACTAAGCCAGATAGATTTGCCTTTGGTTTAGTTGGAATAGAATAAAAGCCTTTGTCTCTTTTTCTCTTATGGCTTTGGATAAAGAGTTTCAGTTCTGTTTTCCTGTTCCTCCCGTCCATCTTAAAAAAAAAAAAATAAATAAAATAAAAATCCCACCCAAAGATGACAGCTTTTTCTGCTGACCTTCAGGACCATGCTTTCGTATGTTAATTATTTGGGATGAAAGTGTTCTTAGACTATTTTTAAAGAGACAAAGCTTATATAATTTTAAAAAAATCATTCTTAATATTCTAATCAAATATGATTTTACAGATTATCTAATCTCTTAATAAGTGTGCAATATTTACTTAGCACTTCACCTTTTATTCTTCACATCAAGTTTTGTGATAGCCCTTGATCTCTACTTTTGATGTTTGAACCAAAGTCTACTTGTATGCACTGCTGCAATTCCTATGTCAGCTAGCTTCATAAAATATAATGCAGGACTCTTACTATGTGGGAAATTTGGTTACAGGAGCAGACTTAGGGCCCCTTGTTTTCAGGCTGCTGGAAGATAAATGTGCAGTTGCTGTCCAGGAATGAATGTTCGATTCCATCTGGTGGCTAATCTATAGGCTTGTGCTCATAACTAGGGCATCTCTTTTGAACCAGGTTATTTTCTTCACTGCAACCTCTGTGCATCCATCTGGTAGCACAAATGCACTGAAAAGGCCACTGAACTCTCCCAGTGGGGTGCTCTGGCATGAAGGAGTCCCCAGCTAGAGTACAGCTTCCATAGCTGGTTTCCACACCAGCCACTTGCAGCCCCTGGTGTAGAAGAGTGCGGCTGGAGTGCATAGATGAACAGGTGAGGGGAAAAGTGCAACCAAAAACGTAATAATATATCTAAGAGGAGCCGGAATAGGGGCTGCAATCTGGCGCACTCTAGATAAATGTGCGCCAGGGTTTCCTTCATGCCGCAAAAGGGGCAGGTGTTTGGGATAGGGGTAAACCGCGCCAAGTACACGACCGTGCTCACGGCCCCGTGAAGGAGCCGCCAACTGATATCCCCGGCGGGCCTTGGAACCAGGGTGGAGTATAGGCTGACCCACCGGGGCTTCTCACCCTCGAGAGGTGGCAAGAGGTCCCACCACTTTGTGTCGGGGCGGGACGCGAGAGTGAGGAAGTGAAGGGTGTGGAGCACGAGCTTCTTTGGCGCGGTCTGGAACAGAACCGGCTGCAGATCGTGCAGCCGGCTCACAGTGGAAGGGCGGGTGGGGGGGTGGTTGGGTCCACGGGGCAGGGGCCC
This sequence comes from Emys orbicularis, assembly GCF_028017835.1. Classification (NCBI taxonomy): domain Eukaryota; kingdom Metazoa; phylum Chordata; order Testudines; family Emydidae; genus Emys; species Emys orbicularis. The sequence continues at coordinate 163,099,869 of NC_088684.1, forward strand.
GATGAAAAGGTCCACTGGGCCTGGGGTGGAGGGTGGGTGGGGCGTGACCTCTCGCAGGACCCCATCGAGGTAGGCCCGAGCAGTGGGCGGTAAAGCGGCCTTCACCTCCTGAAGTATGCACTGGGGAGTGCGAGGTCTAGAGATCCCCATGCGCTGAGCGAGTGTCAGGGGATCCAGCCAGTCTCCCCGGTCGTAGTCCAGGAGGTCTCCGACCCTGGTGACTTCTGCCAAGACCAGCCTCTGGTGCACCGCGGGGGACTCCGCCACCTGCACACGAAGCTGAGGGTTGTGTAGCAGGGGCTCCGCAAGGAGATCAGCCGCCACGGACCTGGTCATTGAAAACAGCTTCCAGGTCCAGAGGAGGTCTTGGTAGAAGACCAGCAGCTCAGAGAGGTCTCGCGGAAGACCTCTCAGATGGAGATAAAGGAGCTGCCGGTCGCATCGGAGCCCTCGGAAGCGGCGCAGGAAGGCGTGCGCCAGTACTCTCCATGTCGGACTACCTGCACCATACAGGAGCCTCTGCAGGGCCTGGAGGCGGAAGACATGGACCTGACTGTATAGGCACTTCAGGCCCTGTCCTCCCTCCTCCAGGGGCAGGTGGAGGACCCCTGCAGAGACCCAGTGCATTCCTGGCCAAAAGAACTCCTGAATCGCTGTCTGGAGGTTGGCCAGGAAACCCGGGGCCAGGGCCAGGGCCAGGGCCAGGACCAGGGTGTTGAGCCGGTACCAGAGCATGGGCAGGACTAGTTGATTGAGCACCAGTGCTGTCCCTCGAAGAGAGAGGCACCGGAGTAGTCCTGTCCATTTCCGGAGCCGCTCCGTCACCCTGCCCTCTAAGCCGTGCCAGTTCTCCGGCGGAGACGGATGCATGGCAGAAAAGTAAACGCCGAGATAGAGCAGCAGACCCGCGCTCCACCGGATGGCCTGAAGCGCGGGTGGGAGGGAACTCGCCTGCCACCCGTTCCCGACCAACAGGCCAGAGCTCTTGACCCAGTTGACCCGGGCGGAGGAGGCTGCCGAGTAGATGGCCTGGCAAGCCTCCACCCGCGCCAAGTCGCCCGGGTCCTGGACCACGAGGAGTACATTGTCGGCATACGCCGACAGGACCAGCCGCAGCTCTGGCTCTCGGAGCACGAACCCCGTCAGCCTGCGACGGAGGAGACAGAGGAAGGGCTCGATCGCCAGAGCGTACAGCTGACCCGAGAGGGGACACCCCTGCCGTAGTCCTCGCCCTAAGCTGACCGGCTCGGTCAGGGTCCAGTTAAGCCTGACCAGACACTGCAGAAGCGTACAGCACCTGGAGAAAACCCACAAACTGGGGTCCGAAGCCGAACGCTTGCAGAGTGCTCAGGAGATACCCATGGTCCACCCTGTCGAATGCCTTCTCCTGATCCAGGGACAAGAGGGTGAACGACAGACCATCCCTACACCCTAGTTCCAGGAGGTCCCGGACCAGATACAGGTTATCAAATATTGTGCGGCCCGGGACGGTGTAGGTCTGGTCTGGGTGGACCACGTCCGCCAGCACGGACCCTAGCCGCATCGAGATGGCCTTTGCCATGATTTTGTAGTCCATGCTGAGGAGCGAGATGGGACGCCAATTCCGTAAGTTGTGGAGGTCCCCCTTCAGCAATAAGGCGAGCACGGCTCGCCTGCACGAAAGAGGGAGGACCTCGCTCTGCAAAGACTCGGCCCAGATGGTGACTAGGTCTGGGCCGAGGACGTCCCAGAACACGCGGTAGAACTCCACGGTCAGCCCGTCCATGCCCGGAGACTTATTGGTGGGCATGCGATGGAGGGCTTCCGAGAACTTGGCCAGAGTGAGAGGCAGCTCTAGCCGGTCACGGTCGCCCGCGCTGACCGTCAGGAGTCTGTCCCAGAGCACTCTGCAAGCGTTAGGATCGGTCGGATCCGGGGAGAAAAGATTTGCGTAGAAGGCCCTGGCCCTTCCACACATCTCCGCCGGATCCGTGAGGGGGGAGCCGTCCTCCGCCAGGAGGCAGGTGACATGCTTCTTGGCCCCCCCCTCTTTTTCTCCAGGGCGTAGAAGAAGCGGGAGCCGCGATCCATCTCCCGAAGGAGGCGGATGCGGGATCGAACAAAGGCGGGGGGCGGGGTCTTTGCAGCCCAACGGAAGAGGGCTGATAACAGAGATAGGTCGCCCCAGGGTAGAAAGGGCAGGCAGCAGGGTGGCATTGGGTAGGAAGGGAGGGACGGAGGTCAGGATTAACCAGACCCCCAGATCTTCCAACGGCTCCAGGGGGACGAACACACACCCCACCGCTAGGCCTGTCTCTACCGCCTCCTGGGCAGCGGCCTCCGATGCTAGGAAGAAGACTACCCTTCCATACATTTTGGAGGCCGCCACGATGACCGTGGGCCCCACCACCCTCGCCAACGCCTGCACATAGGTCTCCACGTGGGGCGAGGCGGGCACCAGGAGGCAACGGATGCCGTGCTTCCTGGTCAAGGTGGGGAAGGGGCCCCGGCCGCTATAGATGGTAGTGGAGGTGGTGGTCGGAGGAGTAGTAGCAGGCGGGACGGCCGCCGCCACCTGGGCATATGCCCAGGGGGCCGGGGGAGGGGCACCTGCAGAGCTGGTGGAGGGAGTAGCGGGGCTGCGGCAGCGGGGGTAGCCCCTGCCATGGAGGGCCCGTTTTTTTTAGCGGGGCCCTTACCCTTCTTTCTTCCCTGACCTTTCCGCCGGCTGAGGGGCTCCCCCCAAATCAGAAGGGGCGAGGCAGCAGCGGAGGTCTTCCCGGTACTCGCCGCTGCCGATGCCCCGGGGGGGGGGGGTGGTGGTAGCAGGTGGGTCGGCAGCGGTGGTTGAGGTAGAGGCTTGGGGAATGGACACAGGGGCAGGTGGAGGAGGGGTGGTAGGATCATCGTGAGGGGTCTCCCCGGCCGTGTCCCCCGCCATAATGAGAGCGGGGAGGGGGACAAACAGGGAGGGGAGGGAGAGGAGGCAACCACTTCTCCCCGCTAGGCTGCGGGCAGGGGAGGAGGGCGCCAGAAGGGGAGGGCTAAATGGGTTTTGGGGAGCTATCAAGGACTTGGGGGGGGGGAGGGTGTCAGTAACTGACTCAGAGTGGAATTCTGGCTCCTCTAGCTGCACTAGGGGATTGGGGGTGATAACAGCATAAGGGAGTGCAGTGAACAAGGGTAAACTCAAACAGGGGAGGGGTACAAGCGCATGGGAGGGGGCATGGGCGCACGAGCGGGGGCTAATCAGGGCTGGGGGGACTACGGGTTAGGGGGAACAAGAATCGAGCTGGGAATGGGGCGGAGGGACCAAGGGGCTAGCTTTGGGGCTGGGGCAGGACAATCAGGGCTGCAGAGGGAAATGGGCAGGGCAGACAAACCAAGTGAAGCTGAGGCTGGGGAGGGGCAAAGGCTGTAGGGGCAAATGGGGTCGGCAGCAAGGGATAAGATGGGGGGGGGCTTGTTGCAAAGGAGAGGGGGTCAGTCCGGGGGGAAGATGTGCGCCCACGAGCCCTTGTACGCAAAATCAATGTTAGGCAGGCTGCTGTTGCAGGCCCAAATGGTGGAAGTGGGCATGGCAAGCCAGGCGAGCAGCTCAGTCCCAGAGGCAGGAGGACGAGGCAGATGGAAAACAGCCAGTGGGAGTGGTGGAGGGGGCAAACGATGGTGGTGGTGGGGGCAAAGGGGGACACGGATAGACCGGGGGCAGGATCCACGCCACACCCCCGGTGTCCCCACAAACACAGTCTAGACCCCCATAACAAGAGCACAGTTTGAAAAATACTCAGTCCAGAAATGCCCCCTCCACAGTGGTCTTCAAAGCCTCCATGTGTTCCCTCAGCAGCGGGTAGTCCTCTTCTACTCCTCCTCAGGGTTCCAACAGGTCCAGGTGGTGGTGGTCTGGTGGCCAGGCAGGAGGGACCCCGCTCAGATGGTGGTGGTTGTGATGGTGTCCTCAGCAACAAAGGCTGGAGCTGGGGTCCCTCACTCCCCTCCTCTGGGGAGCAAGCCAGCAGCCCCCCCCATCCCCAAGGAGCCGTAGTTAGAGTGACAGCAGCAACCAAGGGTGGGGGGGGGGGGGGCATCCACTAGCCAGCCAGCAGGCAGGTAACAGAGAAAGGTGGTTGGTGGAGGTGTCTAGCCCAGCTAGGGGAGCAGCTGGAGCAGCAACAACAGCAGTAGTGAGGGCCCAGCAGGAACAGCAACAGCAGCCCTCTCCCTCCTTCCCTCTACAGCAGAGGAGTCAAAGAGAGATACTCTACTGGCCACTGGAGAAGCAGGCATCTGTTCCCTGACTGACCAGAGCAGGGGCTGCTCCAGACTAATGAGAACACCTGACTCCAATTAACCTGCAAAGAGTCAGGTGAGTCCATTAAGGTAATGTGACCACCTGACTCTAGTTAAGGCCCTTTTGGTACTATAAAAGGGCTCACTTCAGTCATGGTGGGGAGAGCAAGTGTGGCTGAAGGGCTGGTTAATGAAGACACCCTCAAACCATTGGTAAGGGAACCCTAAGGTAAGGGTGAAGAAGGGAGAAGCAGGAGAGCTGTGGGGAAATGGCCCAGGGAAATGTAGCAACTCTGGCAGTGAAAGGTTGGCTGCCAACAGCTGCTACCATTAGGGTCCCTGGACCGGAACCTGAAGTAGAGGGTGGGCCTGGGTTCCCCCCAACCTGCCACTACAGAAACATTGCCTGGGAAGGGAAGACAGGCCCCTGTCAGGACAGGAGGCTAAACTGTTCTGAAATAAGCCCTAGAGACAACAGAGACTGTGGGAGTTCTCTCACTAACCTCCTTGCTGGCTTATGATGAAAAGGGCTCAGTAGACTGTAACCCTGGCCCTAGAGAGAGAAGGGCTATGTGGAGGGTTGCAGTGAGCCACTGAGGCTAGCCTAAACCACCTAGAAGCGTGGGACCCACGGGGACAAGGTCAGAGCTCTGCCACAATATATATATAGAGAGAGAGAATGGAAAAAATGGGTGTTGCCATACCAACTCTAATGAGACTAATTGATTAAGGTGGGCTATTATCAGCAGGAGGAAAAAAAACTTTTGTTTTATTACTACAAAAGTTTTTTTCTCCTGCTGATAATAGCCCACCTTAATCAATTAGTCTCATTAGAGCTGGTATGGCAACACCCATTTTTTCATGCTCTCTCTGTGTGTATATATCTATAGCTATATATCCATGTAGATAGATATATCTTCCTACTGTATTTTCCACTGCATGCATCTGATGAAGTGGGCTTTAACCCATGAAAGCTTATGCTCAAATAAATGTGTTAGTCTCTAAGGTGCCACAAGTACTCCTCGTTCTTTTTATCAGAAGACAGGATGTTCGGCTAGATGAACCATTGGTCTGACCCAGTATGCCCCTTCTTATGCTCAAAATATGTAAGAAAATTTCTTAACAGCAAGGCCTAATGTTCCTAATGTTTGGAGACCTTGATGAGGGTGTTGAGGTACCCTCCCCCAACTCCTGAGCAGAGTAGCTGGAAAGATAATGATGTTCTTCTGTGACTGGTGGATATACTAGGGGAAAAGTATTTTCCACACTAAACCAAGTAAAGGTATTCAAATATGAAATATCTAGTTGCTGCAGGATTAAAGAATAATAGAGCCAGTTATAGCAGCTTTTCATTGTTGGGGGAAAAAATTGTTCATCAACTATTAGATCCACTGAGATGTGCTCTGTTATTGCAATGAACAATGTTTTGGCTTTCACTAACTAAAAATAATACAAGTCATTTATGTTTCCCTCACATCAGGGACAGCCACAATTAGATCATACATTATGTCAATTGTAGACTCAAATGCCAATACAGTTTAACACACACATGTGTCTGTTGTACACAAAAGCATTTCTCTAGAGGAACAGCAGTGAAATCCATGCTGTATCTGGATGATGGAGAAACCCTTGCTATGTCTATAGCACAGAAAAAAGCAAATCACACTGACAGACGGCTGGTTGTAGATAGAAACTCATTAACTTGCAATAACTTTACTAGAACGTTATAGTAATATAGAAAACAAATGTTTGAAAGTCAGGAAATAAGCATGGTCTAATTTAAAAAAAAAAAAAAAAAAAAAGTCCTCCAATCCAGCTAGTGTGGCCGGTGGAATTTGCATAGGTACTAAGTTGCACTGCAGAGTTTGGGAACTCCTGTGACCCAAACTTCAGGTGGTGGAGTTTGCAAATGTCTCAGATTCAGTTGCTCTGCATGGTCAGCATAAGTTTATATGTTCTTGAGGGGGTTGAATACCATGTTCACACACCTGCCAACTATAGGGGTTTCCCCATAGACTGAGTTTTCCTGTCGGTATGGAGGGAAAACCACACTTCTTTGGGCAGCAGCTGAAACCTTATCAAATATGATCCTGGACATATAGGTAGAATAGGAAAAGGTGTATAAAAAAAGATGTGGCTATCCAATCTGTTGGGATGCCAAGATGATGACATGGGACAACTGGGTAGGAAGTTTTTCTTTTGGGGTGAGCTCCATGTACTTTTTTCCATCTTTGCTTCTAATGGTCCCTATAAGGTTGTGAAGTATGCAGAATCTAAGACTATAAGTCTGAACAATGCAGGAAACCGCTTCCCTATACCTATCTTATTCTTACACTTATGTATATTGTTTTTTCCTATGATTTCAATTGTACTTGTCTTCATTAACTGTGTGCTTCATCAATTTCATCTTCTTAGGCTAGGTCTACACTACGGGGGGGCGGGGGGGTCGACCTAAGATACGCAACTTCAGCTACGTGAATAGCATAGCTGAAGTTGCGTATTTTAGGTCGACTTACCTGGCTGTGAGGATGGCGGCGAGTCGACCGCTGCCGCGCCGCCATCGACTCCGCTTCTGCCTCTTGCCGCGGTGGATTTCCGGAGTCGACGGCAGAGCCATCGGGGATCGATTTTATCGCGTCTTCACTAGACGCGATAAGTCGATCCCCAATAGATCGATTGCTACCCGCCGATCCGGCGGGTAGTGAAGACGTGCCCTTAATTAACTGTAATTTGCTGCCTGAAAAAGAACAGCAGATGCACTTTGCAACCTAGATTAATACCAGACTACAACAAAAATAAAGTATGGGTCTGATTCTCCACTGCCTTGCTCCTTGTGGCATCATTTACTCCTGTGCAAAGTGTGTACAAAATGCTACCATTCTGATTTGGTAGTGTTTTACACTCATGTTGCACAGGGCTATTGGCTACAGAAGGAGCAAGGCAGGAGTATGATCGCAAAGAAAGCCATCTGAAGGTAAATAGCTTCAGTAATTAGGTTAATTGATTATATAACATTGGTAAAGTTGCTTCTGCTGTTGCTAGACATCCGCCCCCCCACTGATGAAACAGGCTCTAATAGTACTTTTCCATGTGAAAATCTGTGTGGGTGGCGCATGGAAGAACCAGGGATTCTCAGCTGTGTTCCCTCTAAGCCAGGAGTGGGCAAATCTTTTGGCCCGAGGGCCACAACTGGGTATGGAAATTTTATGGCGGGCCATGACTGCTCACAAAATTGGGGGTAGGTGCGGGCGGGGGGGGGGGGGGGTTGAGGGCTCTGGCTGGGGATGAGGAGTTGAGGGTGCTCCGGGCTGGGACTGAGGGGTTCAGAGAGAGGGAGGGAGATCAGGGCTGGGGCAGAGGGTTGGGATGCAGGAGCAGTTCAGGGGTGCAGGTTCTGGGCGACGCTTACCTCAAGCACCTCCAAGAAGTAGCAGCATGTTCCCCCTCTGACTTCTACATGGAGGCGCGGCCAGGCGGCTCTGCACGCCACCCTGACTGCAGGCGCCGCCCCTGCAGCTCTCATGGGCCATGGTTCCCAGCCAGTGGGCACTGCAGGGGCAGCATGTGGAGCCCCTTGACTGCTCCTACGTGTAGGAGCTGGAGCGGGTCATGCCACTGCTTCTGGGAGCCATGTGGAGTGGGGCAAGCCCCCTACTCCACTCCCCGGCTGGAGCGGGTCAAGCCCCAGACCCCACTCCCCAGCCGGAGCTCGAGGTCCGGATTAAAACATCTGGAGGGCTGGATGCGACCCCTGGGCCATAGTTTGCCCACCCCTGCTCTAATCTGCGTGGTTGCCCGGCCACCCAGGAGTGAATCAAGTGCCGCATACTTCATTAGCAGAGCTGCACACATCCAGCAGCATGTGTTCAGGTGCCCCTTCCCCTGCTACTTTGCAGCCGTGATGCTCCTGCCCTATGCCTTGGAATCCTTGGCCAGCTGCTCCCAGGAGCCTCCTGCTTGCTGTGCTCCCACTCAGCCTCCCCGCCCACCGCTCTCCCCTGCGGGGGCAGGAGGCAGAAGCTTGGTTCTGTGGCAGCCAAGCTTCTCCCCCTCCCCCGCTTCTTCCCTGCCCCTCCTCCCTTCCTTCCCTGCGCCAATCAGCTGATGGCCCTAGCGAGGGGGAGGGGGAAGAGCAGCAGCATGCACACAACTCCGTAGAGGAGGCAGAGAGAGGTAGGGATGGAGCCTGGGGGAAGGGGGTGGAACAGGGCATATCCCTTCCAGCCCCCTGCCATGAGCCACTCAGGGCAGGGGGCTGGGAGCACCCCCACAAGGCGAGCACCCCAGCCTTCTGCCCTGAACCCCCCCACCCCAACACACACTCAGTCTTCTGCTCTGCACCCCCATGCCCCCAGCCCTCTGCCCTGACCCTTGAATGCCCCCACACACCCAGCCCTCTGCCCTGAACCCCCCCACCCCAACACACACCCAGCCTTATGCCCTGCACCCCTACACCCCACAGCCCTCTGCCCTTATCCCTGAACCCCCACACACACCAGCCTTCTGCCCTGCACCCCCCACACCCTCTGTCCTGAGCCCCCCACCCCAACACACAACCAGCCTTCTGCCCTGCACCCCCACAGCCCCATCCCTCTGCCCTGAACCCCCCCCCCACCCACTCAGCCCTCTGCCCTGACCCTTCAACCACCCCCACACCCAGCCTTCTGCCCTGCACCCCCCACACCCCCGGCCCTCTGCCCTGAACCCCCCCACCCCAACACACACCCAGCCTTCTGCCCTGCACCCCCCCACATCCCCCAGCCCTCTGCCCTTATCCCTGAACCCCCCCCACCCCAGCCTTCTGCCCTGAACCCCCTCCCCCAGTCCTGTGCCCTGACCCCAGAAACACCCCCCCCCCCCCCATGTTTGGGGTCCTGGCCATAGGCCCTGCTCAGCCCGCTGCTGGCCTAGGTGAACAGAACCCCAGGCTGGCAGCGAGCTAAACAGGCTGGTGGCATAAGATCAGCATTTTAATTTTATTTTAAATGGCGCTTCTTAAACATTTTGAAAACCTTGTTTACTTTACATACAATAGTTTAGTTATATAATATAGACTTATAGAAAGAAACCTTCTAAAAACGTTAATGTATTACCGGCATGCAAAACCTTAAATTAGAGTGAATAAATGAAGAATCAGAACACCACTTCTGAAAGGTTGCCTACCCCTGTAATAAAGAATGCATGAATTGGAAACAACACTGACTTTATTGCCTCTGCAAGCAGAGATCAAAGGGGGGATGGGAGGGCGGTTGGCTTACAGGGAAGTAGAGTGAACCACCATTCTGCACTTGCTCAGCCTATAGTTGGACTGCTCCTTACTACTGTCCAGGCTTCATGAGCCATGGGAGCAAGGGGTAGGCTGGGGTAGGTGCGACCACGCGGTGCTGCCGCCTGGGAGAGCAGCCTGAGGCAGAAGCCTCCAGCTGGCATGATATTCCAGGCAGGACTGAATCTCCATTACACAGACCTTAAAGAGAGAATGACCTAAAGTCATTCCCTTTTTTTTTCCAGGCACCCCCGACCGACCTCACCGAGGCCGGCCAGGAGCACCCACGTCTGCCCAAGCGCCCCCGACCAACCTCACCGAGGCCAGCCAGCAGCACCCACAGGACGACGATGACAGATACCAGTCATACTGCACCATCTGCCGTCCGCAAGGCAAGGCAAGGGGATGCTGCTGTTTAGTGCTGCAGTACCACGTCTGCCAGCAGCATCCAGTAGAAATACGGTGACAGTGAAAAAAGGCGAGAAACAAATTTTTCCTGTTGCTTTCACGGAGGGGAGGGGGAGGCCTGACGACATGTACCCAGAACCACCCGCAACAATGTTTTTGCCACATCAGGCATTGGGAGCTCAACCCAGAATTCAAATGGTTGGCGGAGACTGCGGGAACTGTGGGATAGCTAGTCATCAGTCGCCCCTCCCTCCGTTAGAGCAACTGCAGACAATCGTTTCGCACCTTTTTTCCGCGCAGACGCCATAGCACAGCAAGCATGGAGCCCGTTCAGCTCATGGCAGCAGTTATGAGCATTGTAAACACCTCGCACATTATCCTGTAGTATGTGAAGAACCTGCAAAAGCAGGCGAGGAGGCGATGACAGCACGATCACGATAGTGATGAGGACATGGACACAGACTTATCTCAAAGTGCGGGCCCCGGCAATGTGGACATCATGGTGTTAATGGAGCAGGTTCATGCCATGGAACGCCGATTCTGGGCCCGGGAAACAAGCACAGACTGTTGGGATCACATAGTGTTGCAGGTCTGGGATGATTCCCAGTGGCTCCGAAACTTTCGCATGCGTAAGGACACTTCCATGGAACTTTGTGACTTGCTTTCCCCTGCCCTGAAGCGCAAGAATACCAAGATGAGAACAGCCCTTACAGTTCACAAGAGAGTGGCGATAGCCCTCTGGAAGCTTGCAACGCCAGACAGCTACCGGTCAGTCAGAGATCAATTTAGAGTGGGTAAATCTACCATGGGGGCTGCTGTGATCCAAGTAGCCAATGCAATCACTGAGCTGTGGCTATCAAGGGTAGTGACCCTGGAAAATGTGCAGGTCATAGTAGATGGCTTTGCTGTAATGGGATTCCCTAACTGTGGTGGGGCGATAGACGGAACGCATATCCCTATCTTGGGACCGGACCACCAAGGCAGCCAGTACATAAACCGCAAGGGGTACTTTTCAATGGTGCTGCAAGCACTGGTGGATCACAAGGGACGTTTCACGAACATCAATGTGGGATGGTTGGGAACGGTTCATGACGTTCGCGTCTTCAGGAACTCTGGTCTGTTTAAATGGCTGCAGGAAGGGATTTACTTCCCAGACCAGAAAATAACTGTTGGGGATGTTGAAATGCCTATAGTTATCCTTGGGGACCCAGCCTACCCCTTAATGCCCTGGTTCATGAAGCCATACACAGGCACGCTGGACAGTAGTAAGGAGCTGTTCAACTATAGGCTGAGCAAGCGCAGAATGGTGGTAGTGTGCGCATTTGGACGTTTGAAGGGTCACTGTCACAATTTACTGACTCGCTCAGACCACAGCGAAACCAATATCCCCATTGTTATTGCTGCTTGCTGTGTGCTCCACAATCTCTGTGAGAGTAAGGGGGAGACGTTTATGGCGGGTGGGAGGTTGAGGCAAATCGCCTGGCGGCCGATTACGCTCAGCCAGACACCAGGGCAATTAGAGGAGCACATCAGGAAGTGCTGCACATCAGAGAAGCTTTGAAAACCAGTTTCATGACTGGCCAGGCTACGGTGTGACAGTTCTATTTGTTTCTCCTTGATGAAAACCCGCCCCCTTGGTTGACTCTAAAATTCCCTGTAAGCTAACCGTCCTCCCCCCTTCGATCACAGATTGGAAATAAAGTCACTATCGTTTAAAAACCATGTATTCTTTATTAATTGATTATAAAAACAGGGAGAGAACTCACAAGGTAGCCCGGGTGGGGTGGGGGAGGAGGGAAGGAAGAGGCCACTTCAATACTTGTTGAATGGCAGCCTTCTGTCCACTGTCATCGTGTGTGCATTTTTTTCGCCGCCTTATCTGAGATAGCCTTTGGGACGGAGGAAGGAGGCTTGAAACATTTGCAGCTGCAGGAGGAAAAAAAGGGAGAGAAGTATTTAAAAAGATACATTTTACAGAACAATGGGTATACTCTTTCACTGTGAACAACACTATTCACATTACATAGCACATGTGATTTCGGTACAAGGTCATTTTTTGCATCTTATATTGAGTGCCTGCGACTTTGGTGTTTAGACATCAAACACGCCAGGCAACAGAATTTGGCTTGCAGGCGGCCATGGTAAGCCATAGTCTTTCGGCTTCTGCAACCTTCATAACAGCCGTGCCCTCCTTTCCCATACCAAGCAAAATCCGCCCATTGAGTTGTGCATTTAGGGCTGCAGTTTTCGTGTTAACGAGCAGCAGCAGAAACCAAACTAACACCCCCCCTCCTTTTCTCTGGGATGACCGCTTTAACCCTCCCCCCACTGCACCACATGGCTGGTATCAGGGAAGATCCCTGCTAGCCAAATGCAAACAGCTCAGCGTGAAGCCCCCCCATCCTTTTCTCTGCGATAATCGCTTTAACCCTTCCCCAACCGCATGGCTGGTATCAGGGAAGATCCCTGCTAGCCAAACGCAAACAGCTCAGTGCCAATGGGCTCCCCCCCCCCCCCCCCCACGGCTTGGCTAACTGCGGGGAGGATTTCTTTTCAGCCACAGGCAAACAGCCCAGTAGGAACGGCCACCTATGAATGTCCCCTTAATTAAATTAACGTATTTCAACCAGGTTACCATGAACGATATCACTCTCCTGAGGATAACACAGAGAGATAAAGAACGGATGTTGCTTGAATGCCAGCAAACACCGGGACCATACGCTGCCAGGCTTTGTCATGCAATGATACCAGATTATTTGCTACTAGCATGGCGTGGTAAAGTGTCCTACCATGGAGGACGAAATAAGGCTGCTCTCCCCAGAAACCTTCTGCAAAGGCTTTTAGCGTACCTCCAGGAGAGCTTCATGGAGATGTCCCTGGAGGATTTCTGCTCCATCCCCATACATGTTAACAGACTTTTCCAGTAGCTGGACTGGCTGCGAATGCATCCCAAGTCCTCAGGGCAAATTAATTATTAAAAAACGCTTGCTTTTAAACCATGTTTTATATTTACAAAGGTACACTCACCAGAGGTCCCTTCTATGGCTTCCTGGTCTGGAATACCGCCTTGGGAGGGTTGGGAGGGTATTTCAGTCAGGCTGAGAAAAAGATTCTGGCAGTTGGGGAGAAAGGTGTGCTGTGTGGTCTCCTCAACCTCCTCCTTCTCGTTCTCCTCCTCATCTTCCCCGTCCGCAAAACCCTCAGGCATGGTGACTGAGAGTACCCCATCATTGGAGTCCACGGACAGGGGTGGGGTAGTGGTGGCGGCCACCCCTAGAATTGCCTGCAGCTCTGCGTAGAAGCGGCATGTCTGCGGCTCTGTCCCGGAGCGTCCGTTTGATTCTTTGGCTTTCTGGTACGCTTGTCTCAGCTCCTTAAGTTTCATGCGGCACTGTGTTGAGCCCCTGTTGTGGCCTCTGTCCATCATGGCCTTGGAGATTTTTTTCAAATGTTTTGGCATTCCGTCTTTTGGAACGGAGTTCTGATAGCACGGATTCGTCTCCCCATACAGCGATCAGATCCAGTACCTCCCGTACAGTCCATGCTGGAGCTCTTTTTTGATTCTGGGACTGCATGGTCACCTGTGCTGATGAGCTCTGCATGGTTACCTCTGCTAATCAGCTCTCCACGCTGGGCAAACAGGAAATGAAATTCAAAAGTTCGCGGAGCTTTTCCTGTCTACCTGGCCAGTGCATCCGAGTTCAGATTGCTGTCCAGAGCAGTCACAATGGTGCACTGTGGGATAGCTCCCGGAGGCCAATACCGTCGAATTGCGTCCATACTAACCCTAATTCGAACCGGCAATGTCGATTTCAGTGCTACTCCGCTCGTCAGGGAGGAGTACAGAAATCGATTTTAAGAGCCCTTTATGTCGACAAAAATGGCTTCATTGTGTGGACGGGTGCAGGGTTAATTCAATTTAATGCTGCTAAATTCGACCTAAACTCGTAGTGTAGACCGGGCAATTAACAAGCAGTTGCCCAGTTGTTTGGAGGTAGGTAAGAGGTGTCCTACTTGAACAGCAATTACAGGACAGCCCTACCAAAACTGGCATCCAATCTGGAAGCCTGGACTAGTTGTAAGTATGTGGATCAAGCTCCATATTGCTGCCCTACATAGATCAGGTATGGAAATGTTACCCAGACAGGTAGCAGTCAGTCTGGGCCCCTGAGCTCTAATATTATGGCCAGGGGTTCTTTCTTGCTTAGTTGGTAACAAGTCCTTATGCAATCAGAGACCCACTTTGGACAACCTCTAGATAGGCCTTTGACCCTATCAGTGAATGCCACAAGGAGTGTTCCTGAAAGATTTTGTCCTATCTAAATAAAAATATTATGCTCCCACTACATCTAATGCATGGGATTTTGCTTCTCTTGGGTTAGAATGAGGCTTGGAGGTGAAAAGATTGATCTTTATGTTGAATTCTGAAACCATCTTAGACAGGAACTCTGGGTTAGGTCTAAGGGTGACGGTCCTTGTGAAAGACAAGGGACCCTTCCCTTCCCTTCCCCTCCTGGAAAGTCTGGATTTCCCTGTCCTAGCTGATGCAATGACCACCAGAAAAGCCATTTTAATTAAAAGACAGTAAAAGGACCAGATTGCCCTGGGCTCAAAAGGGGGACCCATCAAACCAGCTAGTGCTATATTAAGGTCCCTAGAAGGAGGGGGCTCCCTAGCTGAGGGGAAAACAAACCAGTCCTTTCAGAGGGGTAGCCGTGTTAGTCTGAATCTGTAAAAAGCAACAGAGGGTCCTGTGGCACCTTTAAGACTAACAGAAGTATTGGGAGCATAAGCTTTTGTGGGTAAGAACCTCACTTCTTCAGCTGCAAGTCTGAAGAAGTGAGGTTCTTACCCACGAAAGCTTATGCTCCCAATACTTCTGTTAGTCTTAAAGGTGCCACAGGACCCTCTGTTGCTTTTTACAGTCCTTTCAGGAATTTTGTCACTGTAGGGCAGGGGTCGGCAACCTTTCAGAAGTGGTGTGCCGAGTCTTCATTTATTCACTCTAATTTAAGGTTTCACGTGCCAGTAATACATTTTAACGTTTTCAGAAAGTCTCTTTCTATAAGTCTATAATATATAACTAAACTATTGTTGTATGTAAAGTAAATAAGGTTTTTAAAATGTTTTAAGAAGCTTCATTTAAAATTAGATTAAAATGCAGAGCCCCCCGGACCGGTGGCCAGGACTTGGGCAGTGTGAGTGCCACTGAAAATCACCTCGCATGCCGCATTTGGCACTCGTGTCATAGGTTGCCTACCCCTGCTGCAGGGTGTGAAAATACAGTGTGGCCCTGGACAGGAGGGTGATTTCCAAATATCTCAGCTAGATAGACTCTTACTGAACTGATGGATAGTCCAGAGGGCTAGCAAATAATTTAGTATGGCTGGAATTGGAGCTCTCAGTTGTGCTGGTGCTGAGCAAACCTGTTCTATTTGGCCTTGTTTGTCAGTCTGGTGAAAGGTTTTCTGCTTTGAGGCAAAATGTTTTGAACCTCAGATGAGCAGATTCTTTCTATGGACCTCATGCAGCCTGCTTCCAGGCTGTCCGGTGTAACAGTGCTGCATTCAGCTGCCGGATCTGAATGTTGAGCTGGGAAGCGAGATTGGGCAGAACTGGTAGGGTAACTGGGGTCTGTACTGATAGATTCACCAGGACTGAGTACCAGGACTGCCTGACCCATGCTGGGGCTATCACGATGATGCAACCTTTATTTTGGCTCAGCTTTCTCAGAATCCTAGGTATCTTGGGTATTGGTGGGAAGATGTACATTAATCCTGATGTCCACAGAATGAAGAAGGCATCTGTCAGGGAGCCTGGGCTTGATCTCCCTCTGGAGCAAAATATTTGATACTTGTTATTGTGACATGTCACAAACAATTCACCTTCAGGATTGAATCTTTCAGGGACCACTCATGATTTTTGGAAAAGTCCCTGCTGATCTGATCTGCTAGGGTAATCTGTAGAATGGGTAGGTGGAGAGATACCAGGGTGATATGACCAATCCCAGAGACACATGGTTTCTTGAAAGAGTGGAGAGGAGCTTGCTCCCATTTGTCTGTTAATATAGTGTATTGCTATGGAGTTTTCTGTCAGCACTTGGATTACTAAACCCTGAAGAAGGAGTAAGAAAGCCTTGCATGCCCTGAGTTCCAGAATGCTTATGTGCAGGTAGGCCTCATGAAGAAACCATATCCCTCAAATTTTCTGTTGTTCAACATGCACTCCCCCCTTCTGCCCCATACCTGAGTAGAGGCGTCTGTTGCTAAAGTCTTTGTAGTTGGAGGCATGGAAAAAGGAATTCCATTGCACACCTGGTTCTGCTCACCAGTTTCAGGAGAGGACTTCTTGTAGGACTATGATCATCAAATCTGTGCAGTGCCTTTGGGTGGGTATACTGATCTCATCCACCCTGGCATGGACTGAAGGTGAAGTCTGGCATTCTCTGTAACATAGGTGCATGTCTGACCCATGAGTCTGAGGCATGTTCCCACTGGTGTCCTTAGCTGTGCTTGGAGCTAGTTGATGAGGTCTGTTTTTTCCGGAATCTCTGTTGAGGAATAAATGCCCTCACTGACCTGGAGTCTAATAGTGCCCCACTGAACTCAATGCTCTGGGTGGGAGTTAGTGTGGATTTCTCCCTGTTGACTTTGAGTCCTAGCAAGGCAAAGAGATCTAGAATCACAGAAAGTGAGTAGATCACTTCCTGAGGAAATCTTCCTCGAACTAACCAGTTACCGAGATAGGGATATACCTGGAGTCCCTGCATTCTTTGAGCTTCCCCAACAGCCAGAACCTTGGTGAAAACTCTTGGTAGTGTGATGAGCCTACCAGGAACCTGAAGTATTTCTATGTGCTGCATGCATCACAATGTGAAAATATGTATCTTGCAGGTCAAGAACCACAAACGAGTCCATAGCATCCAAGACAGAGATTATGGAAGTCAGAGTAACCATGCAGAATTTGAAACAATGAATAGAAATGTTCAGATGTCAAAGATTGAGGATGGGTCTCCAACCATTCTCCTTTGGGATTAGGAAATAGTGGGAATAAAAGCCCTTGCCCCTGACTCTAAGGGCACTTCCTCCACTGCTCCCAGGTGCTAAAGAGAGTCTCTACCACCTGCTTCAACAGTCATTTGTAAGAGAGGTCCCTGAAGCGGGACAGAGAGCATGGGATAGGAGTTGGAATAGACTGAAACTGGATGGGATACTCCTTGTTTACAATCTCCAGGACCTACCATTCCAAGGTTTCCCTAGCTCAGGCTTCTTGAAAAGAAAATAGATGGTTGCCAAATGGAGGGGTTGAACACTACAGTGGTGGTCCAATCAGGCTCTTGACATTGGCATCAAAAGTATTGCCTAGTTGAAGTCTCAGACTGTGGGACTTAGTTATAAAAGAGGGGTAAAACATTTACTCTACTCCTCCCTTTATCTCTGCTCACAACATCATCAACATCTGAATAACAAAGAAGGAACACACTGAATTGCTTGGGGGACTCCTGGCTGGAAGTAAATCCAGCCTATTATAGCTTATAGGTGAGAGAGAGACATTTGCTCTGAATCCATTTTAGTTTTTTAAGTTAGATGTCAGTTGCATTTTATCTTTCATTTCTTTTGTAACCAATCCAGACTTTTTATGACTCATTACTTGTAGTCACTTAACATCTTTCTTTTCTTTCTGTAGTTAATAAACTTATCTTATTGTTTTATCTTAACCAGTTTGTTTGGATTTAAGTGTGTAGGAAACTCCATTTGGCATAACAAGGCTGGTGCATTTCATTTTCCTTTGATGAAATGATGGACTTTCTATAAGCTTACATTGTCCATTAGAGTGCTGGGCACATTTCTGGGGGACAGGGCTGGGATTGAGAATTTGCTGGTGTCTGCAATACAATTCATGAGTGGCTGGCAGAGCATTCATGAAACAGCTGGGAGTGATTTTGCATGCTTGAGGCTGTGTGTGAGCAGGCCAGGAGTGGATGTTCTTACAGCAAAGCAATAGAAAAGACACCCCAGGTTGGAGAATTGAGGGGGGACAGTTGTTCAGCAGTTCAGATTGTACCCTGGGGAAATGTGTCACTCTCATTCCTAGACTCATTGATGAATATATCTTTCAGCTTCTTTGGGTCCTTCTTGCAAGGACTTTGGATAACCCTGCTACTTTGATCTTGCCTGGTCTGCTTGTACTACCAGGGACACAAGTGCAGGATGCTGGCAAAAGTACCCAACCCCTTTGACCAGTACCTGATACTTACCTCGCAGCTCTCTTGAAGGTAGCTGGGATTGATGCAGGAATGTGCCACATTACCTGGCAGGTTTGAGTAAGCCCTCATTTATAGACATCACCAGCCTTCCTAGTGTTGTCATATGGAGGAAATCCAGGAGTTTATGCTACTTCTTCTGGAAGACCTTTAGAGGAAAGTCCAGTGTTTCTACTAACTTTTATTAGGTCCTGAAAGAGCTTGAACTCATCTGAGGCTGTAGATTGAGGGCTGGTGGCCTTGTCTGGGGAAGAAGAGGATATGGTAGGAGGTGCTGGGTGCTCCTGTTCTGGGGAATGATTGTTGTCTTCACTGTGCTCCTCACTGCCCTTCAGTAGCTGAGGTTAAATCAGCTGGGTGGTTGGGGAGGTTGAATCTGCTTCCTGTGGGGAGGAGATTTGGCTGTTGAGATGGTTGAGGATGATGGTTTTCTGGTGTAGCGTTTTCTGGTGTAGCGTTTCATACCCTAGGGGGATCAGTATGACTATGGCTGGTACAAGTAACAAGGAGGATACACGGGTTGGGTACCAACAAGGGTGTTCCCGAAGTTATTCCAATATCTTTCTGGCATCCCTAACAGAGTCATCTTTGGAATCCCTCCCAGACTCTCACTATGCCATGCAAGGGAGGATGAGTCATGAGCAGGGGAAGAAGCTTTGCTATGCTCTTCCAAAGAAGGAAAGAAAGGAGTAAACCTCCTGAAGGGGAAGGCAGTCCTATTTGGAGTGCTATGTCTAGGATATCCAGATGTCAATGTCAGTGGTGACTGAGCAACTGGGGGTTTAGCTACAACCTCCCTTAATTGCTCTTGCTAGTGAGATTGGAACCAGGGCCAGTGAGAGGTCACTTGGTTCCATGAACTGCTTTGGTGCCGAGATTGTAAGTACCAAGATATCTGGTGCTGTACGGTCTGTTGGTACCGACACAGCAGTTGGTGTTGTAGATGAGGCACTTAATACCAAGGGCAGCATAGTCTTTGCTATGTAAAGAAACCATTGGTGCTGACTTAGTCTTCAGAATGGAGGTACTGTATGGGTCCCAGACTTAAGTCTTTTGGTGGAAAGACTTGAGGCTGTGAGGAGTGGTGTGGGTCTTATGCTTCTTGCTGGGCATTGGAGAAGGTGGTCTGTGCCTACCCTCTTCTCAGGAGTGGTGCTTCTTCCTCCCCCTCTCAGATGCTGATGCTGATGTGGCAGATGAATGGGGTTTGGGAGAAGCAGCCCAAGAGCCTGGAGTGGTGTTGCAGCTCACTGATGCACCAACACTGTGAGATTGACCCATCTGAGGAGGCTTCTCTGAACATCTCCTGGACTCAGAGGAGGTCTGCATAGATCTTCAGCAAGGAAAACTTGAGTCTTGTCTCCTTCATCTTCAGTGTATGATTCAAGAAGGAACAGCACACAGAACAACGTTCCAGGATGTGCCCCTCCCCGAGGTAAATGAGGCACCAAGAGTGCACGTTGGGGAGGGATAGCTCAGTGGTTTGAGCATTGGCCTGCTAAACCCAGGGTTGTGAGTTCAATCTTTGAGGAGGCCATTTAGAGATTTGGGGCAAAAATCTGTCTGGGAATTGGTCCTGCTTTGAGCAGGGGGTTGGACTAGATGACCTCCTGAGGTCCCTTCCAACCCTATGATTCTATGATTAACAGGCATAGCTGTGCCACACTAGGGGCATGTTGTAAATCCCAGTGATTTATTATCTGCCATCTTGTAGAATCCTTGTTGGGGAGGGAGGGATGAAATTTACCTAACTACCTACTTTGAGTCTTTTGTCACCCAACAGGAAAAAGGAAAGGTTGTTAATAACTAACTACACTGATATTATAACTATCCTAACTACGAACTACTCACACAGTACAAGGGATACAGATGCTTCTGTGTCTTGCAGCCTTGGTGGTGAGATGGTATTGAGGGGTGCTTCAGCCTGCTTCACCCTTTATGCCCTAAGCTACAGGGTGTAAGGATGCAGGCACTAGAACATGGGTCTGCAGAGCCTGGAGCAGCTGACATTCCTGGGACAGTGCCCCCAGGAGGCCATGTAGAGGCACAGCCATGGAGCACTGTGGAGAATAGGTGCTGCAGGAAGTACCACCCAAGGGACCCAGAGTGACAGTACCTTATGACTCTCTGATTGGCTAAGTGCCCTATTTAACCCTAGAGGGTGGCCCAGGTAATTGTCTGGGAAACCATACAGACTTCTGGCCTGTTGTGACTCCAGACCTCACTTTGTCTCCTGATGTCTGGTCTCTAACCCTGACTCTTGCCTCCTGACTCCAGCCTGGAATACCTCTGATCTCCAACCCCAGCCTGACTCTAACCCCGACTTTTGCTTACTGAACTCGGCTCTGGTGATTCCTCCAACCCTTGTTCACTGATTGCCATCCTTGATGTGTGAACTCCAGCCTTGCTGTGGCTGCTAGGCCAGACTGCCTATGCCTTGGTCACTTACACAGAGCAACACAAGGCACACAGGGATGTAGGTGGGGCCCCAACGGACACTGCTATTGAAAAAAATTGGATCTTGCATGCACAGGACACATGCACACCAAGAGTGGAATCTTTGTGGACAACCACTCAAAGTAGTTCTTATTTCCAGACTATCTGCTTAAATTCCAGTGTGTTCCTGATTCTGGGTAGGTCAGTTGGATGTGTAGCTTCATGTTTTGAGTCAGGTTGCCCTACCTCTACTCTCTCCAAGCATGGAAATTCAGGATTCTGAATTACCTTCCTGAGTAATTCTGCTATATTGGGAGTTCCCACTGAAAATGTTTAGTGTTGCCATCTTCCATTTGAGTGAACCGATTCTGCTCCTTAGTTTCCCCTGTGTGAATTTTCCAACCCTGTGAAAGCTTTGTGCCTGTGGTTTAATGTTGCAGCCATTATATGGGTTTTTTGAGTAAAGTGGTCAATTTTAGTGCACAGAGGATTCTTGTGTTTTAGAGTGAAGTGCGGGAAGAATAATAATATCGGTACATGAGTAATTTCCTAGAGAGATTTTATTCCTGGGTTGTGAAAACTGCAGAATTAATATTTAGATTAAACAGTTTTTTTCTCACTAGAAATTAGTTTTGTGTCCATTCTTTCATTCTCTTCATCGATATTACATTCCATTCTTTTACAACTACAGTTACCACTTCTACCTTTCTTTTTTTAAATGTCATCCTTTGTTGTCTGAATTCTCTCTCACTCCTATTTCAGCATTTGGTTTCTGACTTGGATCTTATTTGGATTCTCTGACTGATTCCTTTGTCTATGAACTGGTCCTTTTCCTTCATAGACTCATCTCACGTCCTCCTCTCCCTCATTTTCATTCCCTTTTATTTTTTCCTATAAAGCAACTGCCTCCTTCTGCCAACTAACTTCTTTGCAGTTTTTAAAGGATAAAATACATTTTTAGAAATGTCCCTTCTTTTTATATTTTAGCATGTATTTAACTTACCTCCCTGTTTTATTTAGCATTCTATATGCTGATGCAGCACCACTTTGTTTCCAGAAAATGAAAGAAAAACACATCCACCCACATAGTATTTAGACTAAAAAATAGTTTCAGACTACAGTAATTCTGAGTGTTTTGGAAATTTAAGTACTTAATGAATTTACATTATTATTATTATTATTATTATTATTATTATATTTTACCAGTTGGCAAATTCATCCAGGATTTTTGTCCATTTAGTAGTTTTGTGGGTTTGTTGTTTGTTCAGGTGGATTTTTGCTGATTTTCCTTTTAAACATAATTTGGAGCTGTCTATTTAGAGACTTCCTGTTGAAGTGCAGTGTTGATGTTTCAGGTTTAGCATAGTGATGTGCTATGCAGCCTGTGTAACACCATCCAGTCACTGCAATACAATCCAGTGGATTGTGTTTGGACTGATCAAACTTTTAAAGTAAACCACATTCTGTATACTGCTACATCTTAAATAATTCAGCATGGTTATGAAGACCAGTTCTTCAACAGTAAACCATGTACCAATAGTAGTGTAACAAGTGAGAGCTGTGTGTGAAGTGAGGACCAATGAAAGAAAGAATGAAAAGTGAGGACCAGTGAAAGAAGATCAAATTGAGTGTGACTGCTCTGACTTACAGAGGTACTACCTCTCCTATATCCCAAACATCCCTGGCTGGGCAATTTCTTCATATATGGGATGTTAGGTCAAGTGCCTCCAGCGTCTGTGAGTTGACAGTAGAGGGATGGTTAAGTAGCTCAGTAAAGTGCTGCATCCATTTTTCAGGGATGCCTCTCTTGTCCTTAATTAAGGTAGATCCATCTGAACTCTTTAATGGAGCTGGTCCCAGTTTTGACGGGGCATAAATGGTCTTCAGGGAATCATAAAACATCTTTGTGTTGCTAGTATTAACATAACATTGTGTTTCTTCGGCTTTCTTTTCCCACCAGTCACCCTCTAGGACACAAAGCTGTCTTTGAACTGTGGCTTCCAGGTGCTTAAATTTATCTTTATTTGATGTTGATTCTTTGTCATTTTGCAAAGACATAAACACATTATTTTCCTTGAGGATCTTTTTGATTTCCTCATCATTTTCATCAAACCAGTGTTGATGCCGTCTTTGATTTTTGCCTAGAGTTTCTTCCCAGGCTTGAAGAATGGTTGATTTGAATATATTCGACTTTTTGAATGCGTTATTGGCTGATGATGTAATGCTATCAATTTCTTCTTCTAAGTTTTCCGTCAGTTTTTCTTGAAGAAATGGATATTTTAGCTTTGCTCTGTTCAGTTTCAGTTTAATCTGTTCAGCATTGTTTTCACTGTTGGGCAACAGCATGTAAATTAATAATGGCTCTGACCATTCTGTGGTCAGTCCAACACTTTGCCCCTTGCATTGCTCTGGTGATCTTGATGTCCCTTTGCCATATAATGACATAGTCAATTAGGTACCAGTGCTTTGATCTTGGCTGCATGCAACAGGTTTATATTTGTCGGCTTGCCTGAAGATTGTGTTGGTAATAACAAGCTCATGCTCAGTGCGCTTACTGAGAGGAGGAAACCATTGCTGTTTCTCTGATGCCATGGGTTTTTATGACACCACTCCAAGCCTCACTATCTTTTCCAGCTCTGGCATTAAAGTCTCTGAGAGGTATGAGCATGTCTTCACTGAGTATAGCTTTAATTATGTCATCCCAATCATGATAGAACTGCTCTTTTGTTTCTTCTGGGTTTGTGATGACTGGGAGAACTGCATGGTTAATTGTCTGCCTGGTGCAAAAGTTTCAGACCTCTTAAGACATGGCTGGAGCATAAGCACTGATCAGAGTCTCAAAGCGTGATTTTTCCCATGGGAAGTTGTAGAGTCATTAGGCATTCATTTTTGCCCACAGGTAATTGTTTCAGTGATTTCAGGAGGTTGTTTTTAATGGCAAGCCCACTGCCAAAAAGTCTGTCTTCCTCTGCTTGTTTCCCTTTCTAAAAGAACCTCTTAGTTCCTTTATGGAGACTTCGTCTGCAAGGCTGGTTTAGCTCAGGGTAGCTGTAACTAGCAAGTTCCCTTGCCATTACTGCTGTATGCCTTTTGGGTTTTGATGTGTTATCTCTATCCATTACAGTCTGCACAGGGGTTCAAAGTGACTTGAGGAGCTAGTGAACAGGACTAGCAAATAGGAGAGTTTTGTGAGGGAGTTCTCCAGGTGAAAGAGGAAAGACTACGTGATCCATGGGGTAAATTTGTCTGTTAGTTTGTTTGTTGTGTGCTTGTGTGCAGATTATAGTGTGATCTCTTTTGGGGGCTGTGTACTGAGCAAAGTGGCTTGCTATGTTAGGTTGAGAGCTTACTAGTGAGTCCCTAGATCTTTTAATCCCTAACCCCTTTTTAGAATCCCTTGACAGTGGGTGGGGATAATGCATGGAGAACAGGGGTTTAAAAAGCCAGGTTATATGGTACCAGAGAAGCTAGCAAACAGGAGAGTTTTGCAAGAGACTTTAGAGAGGGAATGTGAGAGGCAGATACACCTAATAAACACAGTCTATTCTTAGGCCAATAACCCCTCCTCCCCAGAGCAAACAAACAAACTCTTTCAAGAGTAAAAATAATGCAGGCAGAAGCCCAGCAGCAGAGTGGGATCTATCCAGTTTGTTTCACTGCATGTATCATGTACAATTACCTGGCTTGTGGGCAGGTGGAGTATGTGTGCATATGTTGCAAGCAGCTCATGGCCCTCAGAGACCACGTATAGGCTCTTGAGACCACAGTGGCTGAACTGAAGGAGCTAAGGGATACAGAGAGGTACAGAGAGGAGACTTTCCGGAAAACAGTAGAGGGGTTCCACCCCTAGTCTGACAGTCTCTGTGCTGTTGAGGAGGATGAAAGTCATGGGGAAGGAGAACATCAAGCTGGAATGGAGGGAAATGATTCCATAGTTAGAATCCTCCTTCCAGAAGATGTCATGGTATTCTCTCACACCGAGGAACCCCTCCAGGGGAGGGGACACCAGTTGTTAGGAACAGACAGATAGTAGTAATGTAGGATTCAATTATTAGAAATATAGATAGCTGGTTTCAGAGTGGTAGCCGTGTTAGTCTGTATCAGCAAAAACAATGAGGAGTCCTTGTGGCACCTTAGAGACTAACAAATTTATTTGGGCATAAGCTTTCATGGGCTAGAACCCTCTTCATCAGATTCATTCAGAGATGTGGCCAGATTGAATTGCAGCTTTTTCACTATCACAACAGTTAACATGCAGAAGCAGAGTCAGATGTGCGCAAGTTGCCACTTGGTGCACATTCATCAGAGATCCCTTTGGCAGAGTGTGACCTTCTCTTTTTTTTCTTTAGAACTATATTCTAAAGAGAAGATAGGAGCTCCTCTGTTCCAAGCACTCCAGCTCTCTGTTTTAAAAACATATTTTATTTTATCTTGCTAATTAGACAGAGGAAGGAGGATTGCAGATTGGTAGAGGATGGTTATTTACTCAGCATTGATAAACCATGGCCCTACTCCCTCACAGAGAAAACAAACATGAGGAATTAAGCCTAGACTTGGAATGGAATGGTGTGAGAATGCAGACGGCAATCCTCTGCAAATTCCAACTATAACCGTATTCTATCTGAGATCAAGCAAAGGGTTATATTTCACATTTGCCAAGATTCCATAAAACTGATGCTTCTGTTAACTTCTGCTGTCCAAAGTGTCAAATGCAGTGGAAGAATGAGCCATCTAACCTGGCAGAGTGACACAGTTCACAAATGGTGGTGGTTGGCTCTCAGAGCGAAGAAATTTGTAATTTTGCAGTTGGAGATTTTCCCTTTATGTTTTAGCAGATAATTTAGGCTTTCCAAGGATCATAAATCTTAACTAAAAGGAAACCCTGTTGCTGAGGAATCCCACCATGTTACAAGGCATTTGTCAGCTGGTATCTTTTTAACAACGAGGACTTTATTTTTACTCTATAGGTGCTCAAAAAGTAATTTGGTACTGCTATAAATAGGTTTGGAGAATGAAGAGGCTACCATTACTTCTATGGAGACTGCCAGAATGCTAAAAAGCACTAACTCAGATTTCTAGTAAATTCAAATTGTGCTACTCAGACCAAACATTAATAACTAACAGCAAATCATAATGGTTTGGGAATATTAATGTTACTGCTAATGACAGCTACTGGAAGTTCTCCTTTACCTCAAACAGTAGAGTTACTGCTTTTGAACTCAGGGGTCCTAAAGGTGTAGTGGGCAACTCTGAAGGGAAGTGAGGGAGTGAAGGTGCAAGCAGCCAGGGGCACCACTTCTACAGAGCTGTCAGGGGCAAGCATGGGAATCGTAGCAGTTTCTGCCCTTCTGCCAAAAGCCACCTTCTTTCCTTGCCACTACAGACTGCAGCCAGACTTGGCTCCTCTGCTTCTTTCCCTTGGCAGCAGCAGGCAGCCCACATTGGCTTCTGTCTGGCCCTGTCAGTTCTCAACGCTCTGTTTCTTCTAACTCAAAAGTTTACTTGAAAGTAACAAAAGAAATGTCACTAATAGGAGTCATAAAAACAAGCTAACACCATTAATGCCAAATTGGATTGGGACATTCCAGGTAGCTTGTTTTCGTTACCTCTTTGTTCTAGAAAAACTTCTTCAGTTAGAGTCAGTGAGACTTTTAGGTATGAATAAAAAGAGGAGAGGACTCACAGGGAAATTTTTCTTCCCATTCCCCTTACTCCTGTCCCTGGAGCAGGAGAGACAGTGCACAGGTGACAGTGGAACAGTAGCACCTGTTCTTATGACATTGGGGGAGGAGGGGTACATGTTGTGTCTTTATCTAGAAATATCAGATCCCATCAGCTTAGAAAGTAAAACAACAACAAACTCATTAAAAAGCGAATTTAAAGCAAAGCTCTATTTATCCACATAAAATTTGTGAATTTTTGTTGAAGCTTACAAAAACAGGGCATTCAAAGTCACTCGCTGTGCTCATGGATATCAATGAGTTTCTTCTTTCCATCTTGGTTAATATGATCCCAGGGATGATGGTAACCTCAAGACCATTCTATTGTTTTTCATACACGACTCTATAATTCTGAAATTTTAGAGAAAAAAATCACTATTTTTCCTTTAATAAACGGTGCAGTTTGGCCAAGCAACAGTTACTACGAGAATGTTGTTTGACTTTCCTATGGTTCTTGACAGTGTAAAATTGCACCAATAAATCTGTATTAACATAGGGCTAGATTGTGCTCTAGGCAGGGCCCTGAGCCAGGGGAACTGCCCAAGAGTAGCACCAGGAGGCACTGTGCCTCTCAGTCACAATTCCTTCCCTGCTTCCTCCTTGCTCCACGGGTAGTAATTTGTTGCTAGTTTAAATGAGTAGCAAATTACAACATTCCTCCCATTTGCACAGCTGTGCTGCCTGCAGGTAGAGGCTGTGGAGTCAAGACTCTGCCCATCCCCCATCTATATGCTCTCCAGAGGGAGTAATGAGGTGTGTCCCCACTGTGAGCTAAGGCTCAGGTGCCCACACATGGGTATAAGTGGCTTCTTCTTTTTCCTTGCTCCGTCATGTACTCCAAATCACAATCCAGCCTATAGGGTTCATTTATTGCATTTACACTTTAAAAATAAAAATAACATTATAATAAATTCAGTGTGTGTGGGATGTGTATGTATTTGTTCCATTGCGGGAGAGCCAGTGCAGTGTATGTTCACACATGTGAAAATCTGAATTCTTTCTCTGTGCTAATTTCTCCTCAGTTACAGCTATGTCACCCCACTGAGAGGAGATTTTGGCACTTGAAGTGCACTTAAATTAATAAGAATAATGATATATTATGCACAAACAGAATGCTTTTCTCAGCCAAATATATATTTCTCATTGGGGTCTGCACACATACTAAGTTTGAACTTAAAAAAATAAAATAAAACCTCAAACCTATCAATAACCCCAACCCCTGAATAAAGATTTAAAGCATTTAAAAATCACACCTTTTTCATGCTAAAATAAGTAGAAAATGTCCAGGTGAACTTTGCTCAAACATGGGAAGGGGGGAGGGGAAGAAGGCCCCCTACTCCAGAACCCACTGTTGCTGCTGCAACTGTCTGATGATTACAGTGCCGGCACTGTATTACTGATTAGACCTGATGTATTAATTTGTATTAATTTAAAAAAGGGTTTCCATCATGTTTTATCAGTTCTGTTTGTCTTCGGTATTTCTAATGTCTATCACCTTGGTACAATGGGTGGGGAGGGGTACATTTAAAAGGTTCCACTAGTGTAACAGAATTTGCTGGCTCCAGAGATTGGCCCTGATACACCTAAGATCTTAAGTACATGTGTAACTTTAAGCATGCAAGGAGCCCCATTAACTTCAAGTCTAGATAATACTTGGGGTATGTCTACACTGGCAGAGTCTAGTTACAGTGCTGGCAGTTACAGCCATAGGCGCAGACTTCCCCTCTGCCCAGTGGGTGCTTGACCCCCTCCGCCCCTGCCCCCACCCCTGCCCCGCCTCTTCCCGCCCCTGCCCTGCCCCATTCCACCCCTTCCCCAAAGTCCCTGCCCCCATTTCACCCCCTTCCCCCAAGTCCCTGCCTCTTCTCCGCCTCCTCCCCTGAGCATGCCGCATCCCCGCTCTTCCCCCTCCATCCAGGAAAGTCCTAAGCGCCGCCAAACAGCTGTTAGGCAGCAGGGGAGGCGGGAAGCACTGGGAGGGAGGAGGAGGAGCGGGGACGCAGTGCGCTTGGGAGGGGGGGAGGAGACGAGGCGGGGGTGGGGGGAGCTTGGCTGCCGGTGGGTGCTGAACACCTGCTAATTTTTCCCCATGGTTGCTCCAGCTCTGGAGCACCCACGGAGTAGGTGCCTATGGTTACAGCGCCGCTCAGAGAGCTCTGAAGGGAAACCACTGTTGTGTGTTCACACTGTCAGCTGCCTGTGCAATAGCGTGTTCACACTTGTGGCACTTGCAGAGATATTCGGAGTGGTGCATTCTGGGCAGTTATCACACAGAGCATCTCTTCCTCTTCTGCTGGTAAGAGTTGTGGGAAGGTGGAGGAGGTTGCGGGGCATCCTGTGTCCTGTCCCAATGCCCCATGATGCACTGCTTCGCATCCCAGTAATCCTTGTGCTTCTGTCCACATTGGTGCCATCTTTGAATGGTTTGTGTACTGCGTGCTCCGCCTCTTTGGTCTGCAGGACTGGATCCTGCACTGTTGACCAGTATGCTGCTTGCTCTGACTAACTCATCATGAGTGGCATGAGTTATTCCTTAAACTGCGAAGGCAAGAGACAAAGACATTGATCTCGCCATGCGTAGTAGCTACGACACAAGATTGCTTGTGGCATTCATGGAGGTGCTGACCACAGTGGAACGCTGCTTTTGGGCTCAAAAAACAAGCACTGAGTGGTGGGATCACATTGTCATGCACGTCTGGAATGACGAGCAGTGGCTGCAGAACTTTCGGATGAGGAAAGCCACATTCATGGGACTGTGTGATGAGCTCGTCCCAGCCCTGCGATGCAAGGACACGAGAATGAGAGCTGCCCTGCCATTGAAGAAGCGCGTGGCAATTGCACTGTGGGAGCTGGCTACTTCAGACTTCTACCGATCAGTCACTAACCATTTCGGAATGGGAAAGTCAATGGTTGGACTCGTGTTGACGGAAGTGTGCAGGGCCATTAATCGCATCCTGCTCTGAAAGGCTGTAACTCTGGGCAACGTGCGTGACATTGTGGATGGCTTTCCCTAACTGTGGAGGGGCGATACATGGCACACATATTCCAATTCTGGCACCAGACAACCTAGCCACCGAGTACATTAATCAGAAGGGGTATTTCTCAATGGTTCTCCAGGTGCTTGTGGATCACCGTAGGCATTTCATGGACATTAACGCAGGCTGGTCCGGAAAGGTGCATGATGCATGCATCTTTCGGAACACTGGCCTGTTCAGGAAGCTGCAAGCAGGGACTTTCTTCCCGGACCAGAAGATCACTGTAGGGGAAGTCGAAATGCCCATTGTGATCCTGGGAGACCCTGCCTACCCCTTAATGCTGTGGTTTATGAAGCCATACATGCGGCAACTTGACAGCAGCAAGGAGTGGTTCAACAACAGGCTGAGCAAGTGCAGAATGACTGCTGGCACTGCCTATATGGGAGGCTGGACCTGGCCGATCACAATATTCCTATGCTTATAGCCACGTGCTGTATGTTCCATAATATTTGTGAAGGGAAGGGTGAAAGCTTCACTCAGGGCTGGACCGCTGAGGCTCAGCACCTGGAGGCTGAATTTGAACAGCCAGAGACCAGGGCTATTAGAGGGGCACAGCGTGGGGCCATAAGGATCAGGGATGCCTTGAGGCAGCAATTTGAAGCTGAAAGCTTGTAATGCTAGGAGGTGATTGTGATGATGCATTATGAAGGTTTAAGAAAATTGCCTGTTGCTTTGCAGGGCTTTGTTTGCTTTCAATTAATAGAATAAAGATTGCTTTCAAACCAAAACAATTATTTTATTAAAAAATAACAACTTGAGGAGAGAGACAAACAAAAAAAAAACACATCAGCACTAAGGGGGATGGGGGAAGGGAGGGTCCCAGGAGGAGGTGGGATCCCAGGATGGTTAAAGATTTGTATATGTCCAGGTATCATATTCAACTTTCTCCTTTGGAGTACAGTGCAGTGGGTACTGTGGTTCAGCAGGGCTAAAGTGCAGAGGGATGGGTGTTGAGTGCAGTGGGTACTGGGAGTCCGCAGTGCTGGACTGTGAGGAGGGAGGAGTGGAATGCTGTGGGTATAGGCTGGAGCCAGGAGGTTGAGAAGAGGGAGTTGGCAGTGTCTGGGGGGTGCATGGGAAAGAGTTTTGTGACAGCAGCTGCAGGGGAGGGCGGGCGCAGAGCTGCTCAGTTTGCAGTGCTAGTAGCGCCTGGAGCATGTCCGCTTGGTGCTCATAATGTTTAAGAGCCGCTCCGTGGCTTCATTCTGGTGTGCCACGTTCTCCTTTCGGTCCCTCTTCCCGCTGTCCCGCCACTCCTTCAATTCTTGTTTTTTGGCCACGGAGTGCATCATGACCTCACGCAGAAAGTCCTCTTTAGTTCTTCGTGGCCGCTTTCTAATTCTGTGCAGCCATTCAGCTGGTGTTAATAAAGAGAGAGCCTGGGCTCCCAAGGTCACCTCTGTGAAGCCAAAATGCAACATTTTACAGAAGCAGTATTGTTTGCAACACAGAGAACACTGATTCAGTGATTTTAATACACAGCTACTATTCACACACCTGTCACTAATTGGCTGACCCCAGGCAAGCACACATGAGCCACAAGACCCCCAAAATGGTGAGTAACTGCATGGGCAGGGGAAATCAGTGTTCCAGGACCGTACTGTACACGGGGCACATGGCTCTTGGGGAAAGCCAGCACTGTAGAGGGGGCCTGATAATCATTCCCGTCTCCACATTTTCCACAGGCTGTGATCATTATGGAAGATATCTTGCTGCTGAGGGTGAGCAGGGAATCAAGGGAGGGTCTTCTCCAAGACTGTGGCTTCCGCCCTGGCCCTTATGTGACTCGCCAGTGTGCAGCAATGGTTCCCCCCCGCTGAGTGATGCCGGAAAGTTACCCTAAATGGGGCAAGAAACAAAGCAGCTGCCAAAGAACCTGCGGCAGCAGATTGCCCAGTATCTCCATGAGAGTGTCCTGGAGATCTCTGAGGCAGATTCCCATGAAATGAGGGAGTCAATCAACATCCTGTTCTGCCGTTCAGAGTAGGCATGTGGTGTAACACAAGCCTGCTTTCTGCAACCCTCCTGCCCTCTACAACTCGCTTTAGTGATTCCCAAAATCAAAGCCTCCTCTCCTGTTTGCGCTTCACCAAGATCCGACAGATGTGACTGGGTAGAGAAGAGCTCCTGGCTGCATGCATCTCTGACCTCTGAGTCGTCCTCTGCCTCTGGGTCCACCTCCACATCCTCATCCAAGATTTCCTCCTCCTGGCTCGGTCCACTCTTGACTGGCACACGAGCCACCAAAGTATCCACAGTGGCCTTCACAGAGAAGATGGGGTCACCATGGAGTATCGCGTCCAGCTCTTTGTAGAACTGGCAGCTCGTGGGCACAGCTCCGAAGCAGCGGTTTGCCTCCCATGCCTGGTGGTAGGTGTTCCGCAGCTCCTTCATTTTGACCCTGCACTGCAATGTGCCCCTTTCTGTCATGCATCATGAAATCTGTCCATAGGTATCATAATTCCTTTGGCTGGAGCGCAGCTGGGACTGGACAGCCTCCTCTCCCCAAATGCTGATGAGGTCCAGCAGCTCGGCATTGCTTCAAGCGGGGGATTGCCTGGTGCACGGAGCAGGCATGGCCACCTGGAAAGATGCACTGAGACCACTGCACGCATCACTGAGCAAACAGGAAGGGGACTTTCAAAATTCCCAAGGAATTTAAGGGGTGGGGATGACAGTTGGTCACCTGGGGGCAGGACCGTAGAGTTCAAACCGAGGTGAGAACAGGCATTGTGGGACACTTCCCGGAGACCAATCGCAGCGCTGTAATCGACCAGGGTGTCTACACTGGCACCGCAGCGCTGTAGCCACAGTGCAGAAAGCTGTACACCTCTTGGGGTGGTTGTTTTACAGCGCTGCAACTGTGCAATTTCTGCGCACTAAGTAGCTTGGCAATGTGTACACCTCGGGAATGACAGCACAGACAGCTGCTTTACTGCGCAGAAACTTGCCGGTGTAGACAAGGCCTTAGTCCTGCCATGAATGCAAGGGACTGGACTAGATGACCTCTTGAGGTCCCTTCCAGCATACGATTCTATGATTCTATGTTGGACTGGAACCATATTCCCTACTTTTAAAATGGGAAAATCCTTTAGTACTGGTAGAATCTTTCAAACCAGTGGAACTTTTTCAAGGTGCTCACAATATCTAAGCATGTAGCTTACTCTGCACTATATTTTACTACTTTAGTGTTCAGTGACACAGACCATATAAAATGTAACACTATCTGACCAATAAATTCTACAGTACTTCCCTTGAATCACGTGGACAGTAACACGTGGGAACAGCTAAAATATATTTGCTTTTTGACATTGACATTATTCCACACATCTACACAAGGCATAGATTGCATTAACAATTATAAGAGCACTAAAAATATTGCTTGGTCATGTTTCATAAAATGTTCTCACACGTCATCTTTTAGAAACCATGCTTTATTCTGCTAAGCATAAATTGCTTGTAATTCTTAATAGATCAGTTTTTAAAACAGCTTAGAAATTGTACTGATCAGACTGATGAAGTCAACATGCTTGATGCTACTGATCTCCACATGATTGGTCTGATAAAGGGGGAGACAGGAGGGAGGTAAAGGAATTTAGAAGAATATAGACAGTTGCTCTTCTTTACTTATAGCAGGCTTTGCTCCCTGTGGCTTGTAGCAATGCCTTGATACTGCCATATAAAAGGGATTATTATTACAACACATTCATATGATGGATGAAAATGTAAAAGTAATCCAATGCAAGCACACTGGCCAGAGAATAAGCCAGTGTTACTGAGTTAGGATTTCTGGTTTGCAATGAGAGATAAATTATACAGGTCTGTTCTCCCCTAGATGAGCACACATCATTCCCGTTAATGCTGAAGGAATTCGCAGGTATGCATTGAAGGAAAATAGAACCATTAAATGGAAATAGGTGTAGAACAAGACAGCCTGAGTGCTAGCTACTAAAGAGTTAGCTCTCAGCTCCATAATAATAATACTTAACACTTATATAGCACTATTCCCTTTTCGAAGCACTTTCCAAACTTTCACAACATGCCTGTGTGGTAAATAGGTGTTACCTCCCTGTTTACAAACAGGAAAACTGGAGCAGAGAGGTTAAGTCACTTGTCCAAGACCACCAAAGGGAACCAGTGGCAAAGTCAGGATTAAAACTTGGAAGTTCCAGGCTCCCAGTGTACAGACTCATGCCACTAAACCACACTTCTCTCTCTTTGGCACAGTGTCCTCTCACTGTTTCTAAAGGGCTTTTAGTGTCTCCTTATTTTTCTCTTTTTTATTGTCCCGTGTCCCTCAGATGTGCCATGTCCAGGCAATCTTCTCCCCCAGTGACACAGGCTGAAGGTGTGTTTGTCTGGCACTCAGCAGGGTTTCTTCCCTCCCCCACCAGAGGCTGATGTGGTGTCTGTGCAGCACTCCTAGCTTCTGTCAACCCAGGAAACTCAGAACCCAGATTTGGCAGCATTCTGCGTTGCCCTTATCAGAGGCGAATTACTGTGTTGTGGGGCCCTGGGCCAGAGCAAGGGGGGGCCCCCTTGAACCTCCCCCACACTCCTGCTGGGGAGCAGGGTCGGGGCCTGGTGGCTTGCTCCACCTGCCTGGTGCTGCTGCTGGAGTGTGGAGGCTTGCCCTGCTCTGCCCACCCAACTGGTGCTTCTATTGGGGGGAGTGGGGGAAGTCTCCACGCCCCGACCCACTCCCCAACAGGAGTGCCAGACGGGCTGGCGGAGTGGGAGAAGCCCCTGCGCCCTGACCCCGCTCCCAGTCAGGAGTGCTGGGTGGGAGGAGCGGGTCGGGGCGTGGGGGCATCCATTTTTCTGGGGGGCCCCCAATTGGCTGGGGCCCCTGGGAACGGACCCCATTGGCCCAATGGCTAATCCACCACTGGTCATTATGCCACCAGACTGGCCCAATGTTTTCCAGTTCTGATTGTGAAGATACACAGAGCATCAGTGTGGCTAGCTATTACCTTGGTGAACGGATACACTTATAATAAGGTCATGTGACAGGCAGAGAAGTGATTTAGCTTCCACACTGAAGCTAATAAATTTTCTCCCACCCCCTTTTGTTATGCATTGCTTCCTGATCAGTACTACACTCAATAAGAAAAATCATAGTTTAATTTTTGGAATGTTCATATTTAGAGAAATAAATGTCAAGTTGTGGTATTATCTTTTCTCTCTAGGTCGATTAGTTACATCTGATAATCCCAGAAGATTCCATATACATCAATTTAGTGGATTATTTACTAGGTAGGCGGCTGCAGTACTGTTCATTGCAGTTTTGTGTTAGGTTAATCAAATAAACATCTTTCATAAACAAAAGTGTACTATTACCACCAGAGAGAGATATGTGTCACCTGACGACTATGAAGTTGCTGAGTGATATAAAAATATCTCTTCTAGAAAAATGCCTGAAGAAATTTATTGGCTTTTTGGATAATTTAATCTTGATGCTACATGGGTTTGTCATAGCACAATTGCTGAGATGGTCCTATTGTCTGAGCCTATTTTGTATTGTATTAGACATTTTATCCTTTATTAATATCTTTTCCCAAGGACAAGAAATAATCATCTTAATCTGCAGCAAGGGAGATTTAGGTTAGATATTAAGAAAAATCTTTCTAACTGTAAGGGTAATTAAACTCTGGAATAGGCTTTCAAGACAGTTTGTGGAATCCCCATCATTGGAGGTTTTCAAGAACAAAATGGACAAACACTTGTCAGAGATGGCTAAGTTTTACTTGGTCTTGCCTTGGCACAAGGGGCTGGACTTCATGGTTTCTTAAGGTCCCTTCCAGCCCTACATTTCTATGATTCTATGAAGTCCTTTTTTTCTTGGTATATCCAAACTCACTGTATTACCCAATTATCTTGAGACTTTGGACCAGATATTTTGCCTTTTTCTAAAATATTACAGTGATACCAGTCCCATTTAATGCTTCATGTGCCTGTCTGTCTCCCTTCTGCAAACTAGATGTATTACATTTTTCATTTTATGGTCTTCCATTTCTTCAAACTGTCCTTTATTACCAAAGTTTCGCATCATAGTTTGAAAAGTAGAACATTAAAATATCTACTATATTTCTGAATGACACACTAACAACTAAATTGTAATTGTATTCAAGATTGATACTTCATCTAAAATACAAATGGCTTTATTCCAAGTTTACTTTTCTTTGCAGATGTTTGTTTACTCTTTTGGCTTCCCTTTAACTATCTTCTAGTACAACATGCCAGTTAATTAACTTTTCTTGATGTTTGTACAAAGTGAAATAATAAACTGTAATCAAAATGTTTTTTTTTTAAAGAAAGCATACCACCTTATTTTTAATAGTCTGAAATGTAAGTTTGCAAAATGAGCTTCCAAAGCCACATAGGAGATTCAGCCCATGAAACTGATATATAATCCACTTGGAATAAACTTAAATTTTTAATATACTGAATAAAGATACACTTATAACTTGCTGAAAGGAGAGAAATGTGTTCAACAAAAAAGTTTATTATGAAAATACAATAGGAGTCCTTTGTTGAGTCGAAACAGAATGGCTAGATCACACCCTAAGTATTTGATTGTGATAACGGAAAAGTTTGCTCAACATTGAGGGGATGATTATCCTGGTTTGATGGAAAAAATGTAGAAAAAAAAAAATCTAAGGAAAAATAATCCTCAATTGCTAGCAAATTTTCTGTGCAAAATGCAATTCACATATAAATTATTTCTATGCAGCAAGGCATATCGGCAATCAGTTCTTTTGTCTTAATTTGTCTGTTAAAATGCAACAGCAATTTCAGACTTCTTTGCATTGAATCTTCAGATGCTGATGGATGTGTGAATTCTTGTGTGAAATCGTGGTGAGGAGATGCAACTTCATCACACCTGACAGAAGTCTCCTGTCATCTGTATTTAATCATGCGGATTTTGATTTCCACCAGAAAAAAACCCACAGTCTAGAGTTGGTATGAGACTGCTAGTAAAGTCTATTTAGGACTCTGGGTTTACTTAGCCATGTCTACATTACCAGGGCCGGCTCTAGTTTTTTTGCCGCCCCAAGCAACA
This sequence comes from Emys orbicularis, assembly GCF_028017835.1. Lineage (NCBI taxonomy): Eukaryota > Metazoa > Chordata > Testudines > Emydidae > Emys > Emys orbicularis. The sequence continues at coordinate 163,136,329 of NC_088684.1, forward strand.
AAATTTTTGGCCACCCCTCTCCCCCTTATTTTTGGCTTTTACACGTTTGCACTTTGCAGTGTTTTTTGTTTTGTTTTGTTCCTACTATTTAGGAAACTGGAGAGAAGATGCAGGGTTGCATGGAAAGACACACTGGTCAGTAGAAGAGTAATGCTTTTTTTGCCTCTGTCTTCACGAACAAGGTCAGCTCCCAGACTGCTGCACTGGGCAGCACAGTATGGGGAGGAGGTGACCAGCCCTCTGTGGAGAAAGAAGTGGTTTATTTAGAAAAACTGGATGAGCACAAGTCCATGGGACCGGATGAACTGCATCCGAGGGTGCTAAAGGAGTTGGCGGATGTGATTGCAGAGCCATTGGCCATTATCTTTGAAAACTCATGGTGATCCGGGGAGGTCCCGGATGACTGGAAAAAGGCTAATGTAGTGCCCATCTTTAAAAAAGGGAAGGAGGAGGATCCGGGGGACTACAGGCCAGTCAGCCTCACCTCAGTCCCTGGAAAAATCATGGAGCAGGTCCTCAAGGAATCAATTCTGAAGCACTTAGAGGAGAGGAAAGTGATCAGGAACAGTCAGCATGGATTCACCAAGGGCAAGTCATGCCTGACTAACCTAATTGCCTTCTATGAGGAGATAACGGGTCTGTGGATGAGGGGAAAGCAGTGGATGTATTATTCCTTGACTTTAGCAAAGCTTTTGATATGGTCTCCCACAGTATTCTTGCCGGCAAGTTAAAGAAGTATGGGGTGGATGAATGGACTGTAAGGTGGATAGAAAGCTGGCTAGATCGTCGGGCTCAACGGGTAGTGATCAATGGCTCCATGTCTAGTTGGCAGCCAGTTTCAAGCGGAGTGCCCCAAGGGTTGGTCCTGGGGCCAGTTTTGTTCAATATCTTCATTAATGCTCTGAAGGATGGCGTGGACTGCACTCTCAGCAAGTTTGTAGATGACACTAAACTGGGAGGAGTGGTAGATACGCTGGAGGGTAGGGATCGGATACAGAGGGACCTAGACAAATTAGAGGATTTGGCCAAAAGAAACCTGATGAGGTTCAACAAGGACAAGTGCAGAGTCCTGCACTTAGGCCAGAAGAATCCCATTCACTGTTACAGACTAGGGACTGAAGGGCTAGGCAGCAGTTCTGCAGAAAAGGACCTAGGGGTTACAGTGGACAAGAAGCTGGATATGAGTCAACAATGTGCCCTTGTTGCCAAGAAGGCTAACGGCATTTTGGGCTGTATAAGTAGGGGCATTGCCAGCAGATCGAGGGACGTGATCATTCCCCTCTATTCGACATTGGTGAGGCCTCATCTGGAGTAGTGTGTCCAGTTTTGGGCCCCACACTACAAGGAGGATGCAGAAAAAATGGAAAGAGTCCAGCGGAGGGCAACAAAAATGATTAGGGGTCTGGAGCACATGACTCATGAGGAGAGGCTGAGGGAACTGGGATTGTTTAGTCTGCAGAAGAGAAGAATGAGGGGGCATTTGATAGCTGCTTTCAACTACCTGAAGGGGGGTTCCAAAGAGGATGGATCTAGACTGTTTTCAGTGGTACCAGATGACAGAACAAGGAGTAATGGTCTCAAGTTGCAGTGGGGGAGGTTTAGGTTGGATATTAGGAAAAAACTTTTTCACTAGGAGTGTGGTGAAGCACTGGAATGGGTTACCTAGGGAGGTGGTGGAATCTCCTTCCTTAGAGGTTTTTAAGGTCAGGCTTGACAAAGCCCTGGCTGGGATGATTTAGTTAGGATTGGTCCTGCTTTGAGCAGGGGGTTGGACTAGATGACCTCCTGAGGTCCCTTCCAACCCTGATATTCTAGGATTCTATGAATGTAGGATTTTAATGTTTTCAGTGAGCTTATCACAGAGTGAGACTTTGTGTTTAAACATATGTGTATTATTGTGAAATGCATCTGACGTTGCAACATGAAAAAGCAGCAGTGATTGATCCTGGGTTACTGGAGCACACCAAACGCCTCAGGCGCTAGAAAGGGGAAAGAGTAGGGAGAAAAACTTAAGGCTGTTTGGATCCGCTTCTCATCCTGAGTCAACTCCTTCAGGTGACAGTTTTCTCAGCCCCAGACCCCCCTGAGCCGGCTTGCGGCTCAGATCACAGCCTGGAGAACAAAAGCCACAACTAGGGTGACCAGACAGCAAGTGTGAAAAATTGGGACGGGGTGGGGGGGGGGGGGGGGTAATAGGAGCCTATATAAGAAAAAGACCCAAAAATCGGGACTGTCCCTATAAAATCGGGACATCTGGTCCCCCTAGCCACAACCAGGGGCGGGGGCAAAGAGCAGATGCATGCACAGTACCTGTGTGTGTGGGGAGAGCGGGGGGAGCGGGTGAAGTTCTGTCCAGCTGCGCTGACCGCCTGGATGTAGAAATACCTGACAGGCATCGTGAGCTCCGCTTCCAGACCGGGCCCCCAAACCAGGCTCCTCTCTGCACTGACAGGGGCTGGAGGAGCCTCCGCCAGTTGCAAGAGCAGCAGGAGGAGAAGCTGCAGTGGCAGATCTTCTCCCAGCAGCAGCTGCTGCCATGATGGGAGCACAGAGGCACAGCTACGCGCCCCATCCTCCTGCCTGGCACAGAGGTGCGGGGGGTAGACGGGGCCGGTGGGCCGGGAGTTTGCAACTTTCGGGGACAGGGCGCTCAGGGAGAGGTGAGCTGGCTGTCTTTGATTGGAGGGTGCTTTGACGAATCAGGCGAGAGAGCAATAACCTCGCTCTTTCGCTGCCCAGCGCAGTCCATCTAGCGGTGGATCACGGGATCTGCCCACATAGGGGCCCGGCCCTGCGGGTGGTGCGCACCGCGCTAGCAGTGGGGTGGGGTGGGGCAGGGCCCGGGACGCTCGGCGGAAGGGGATTATCCCCCTCTGCGCTCGCCCCACCGGCCAGTTCCTCGCTGAGTCCCGCGGCGCCGATGCAGCCCCAGCTTCCGCTGGCCTCCCTCAGCCCAGGGGCGTTGTAGTGAGGTCAGGCTGGGCTAATCCTCCTGTGACTTCGGCCTGGAATGCCGCCCCTGGAAATGTGCTGCCCCCCAAGCACATGTTTGCTTTGCTGGTGCCTAGAGCCGGTCCTGTACATTACAATCTTAAATCAACCTATGTTAGATCCTCACCAGGAAGGCTTTCACAGACTGAAGAGGAGCAGTGTGGGGAGCGGAGATCCAGGGCTCTCAGCTCCCCATCTGGAGCCCAGATGCCGCCAGCTCTTGGTCCCCTCACCCAGGGCTTCTCACCTTTCCACTTGCTGGGAGTGGTGCGGGGAAGCCGCCTGTGGCTTCTTGCCTCCGTCAAGAAGATCTGTACCCAGAGTCCAGTGGGCTGCCATGCTCCCAGTGCGGAGTGTGGACCTGGGACCCCGGGGGCAGCAGGGGTCCCAGTGGGGAGCAGTCCTAGCTGGGAACCTGGATGGCAGCCTGGCTTGGAGTGGAGACCCAGCAGCACCCTGGCTGGGGAGCCCTGCTGCCCCCCAGATCCTAGCTCCCCATGGGAAGCCGTAAAATTGACAAGACAGCCCCGCGTCGCCCTATCTACACTGACATAAGCCCTATGCTTCTCGTGGAGGTGGAGTTATTATGTTAGTGTAGTGGGGCACTTAAATCAGTGGAAGCAAGGCTGTAGTGTAGACACTGACATAGGGAGGTCAACATAAGCTGCCTTATGTCAACCTAACTCTATAGTGTAGACCAATAAGGGATATAAGTAGCATGACCTTTTCACAAGTATGAAAATATAGACTGTTGATGATTGTTATGAGACCATATTTTACACTGACATTATGTAATTCAAAATAGTCTATTTTTGCCACTTTTCCCCACTTTTCTTCTCTCTCTCTTATATTACGCTTTCCCAGCATGTCTCTCTTCCCCCTTCTTTTCTCGTATGGCCCATTGTAACCGGGCGAGACTCACCCCTGCGGCGCCTCCTGCTGGCATCCTGGGAATTAGCTCTTTTTCCAGCCTTGGAGCACCCTCTGCAGGCTGACATCTCGCTGCCGCTGGGCCCCCTGTGTCCCTCCCTGACCCCGGTGCCCCTTTATCTGGGGTGCTGCCCCTTTATCTGGGGTGTTGTCCCCAGCAGTAACCCCTCACTCTCAGGGTCTCCCCTCCCCAGGGACCCCAACTCCCTAATCCCACCTTACCTCAGCCGGTGGCTACTGCCAGTCAGCAATGAGCCCCTGCTCCCTGGGGCAGACTGCAGTATAAGGGCCAGTCATCACAGGCAAGGGGGTAGGACCTGCTGTCTTCCTCTACCACCCAGTACCTCAGGGGTGGGCCTAAGATCAGGCCCTGCAGCCTGGGGATTCGCCAGCCTGGAGCTCCCCTGCTCCTCTGGCCTTTCCCTAACCCTGCTTCACTCCCAGTACCCTTTCTCTAGGCAGCCAGGCCCTGCTCCCTCCAAGACTGGAGAGAGACTGCTAGTGCCAAGCTAGCAGCCCTTTTATAAGGACCTGCTGTGCTCTGTTTGGGGCGTGGCCCCAGCTGGGCCTGCTTTACTAACCAGCTTCGGCTTTTCCTTACAGCCCCAGCCCTCCCCCAGGGCTGGCCTTAACCCTGTCAGGGCCGGAGCGGGTAACCACCCTGCTACACCCATGCATGAAAAATCAAATTTCTGTGGAAGCAAAAAATGTCATCTTTCCCAGTTCTTCACATAAAAAACTCAAATGAGAAACAAGACACAAATTAGACATCCTGGGTCAGATTCTCCATTGCCACATACCCTTGTGTTGCCATTTACACCTGTGCTAAATATTACTGCTAACATGTTGCATCCTCTTAGCCCTCATTTTACAATGGTGTAAATTGCTATGCAAGGGGCAAGATGGGGCGAATCAGGCCCACTGTATCCTGCGCTGTTGAGGAAGTTTCTTCAGCAAAGGAGCTATTAAATCTTGAGGAAGATTAGATGGGCCAATATCATAATCCAATGAGAGATTCACTATCCCTTAAATAATTGACGTTGTGAGAGTTAAATGCTCCCTCAGCAGCAAAATAAGAATTGAAACCAGAGCATGTTGTCACCCTCAAGCCATGTATCCCATCTACAGTATCACATGCAGAAACCTTATTAAAATGACTCAGAGTCCCTGGATGGCAAGTTTAGAAAGTCAAAGACAGAGGAGAGTAATTAGGAAACTGTCTCAAATATACAGTTTGCTCTCTGTGTCTGAAGTGTATTGAAGAAATAATTGAAGATATTATTGCAAACCAAGTGTTAAGGCTGTATCCCTACTTTGAACTTTAGGGTACAAATGTAGGGGCCTGCATGAAAACTGCTAAGCTTATCTACCAGCTTAGCTCTGGTCCCGCTGCCACCATTTTCGATGGATTCCCTCCCTGGGAAGCCTTGAGAAACCTTTCACCAATTCCCTGGTGAATACAGATCCAAACTGCTTGGATCTTAAACAAGGAGAGATTGACCCTTCCCCCCTCCTTCCTTTCACCAACTCCTGGTGAATACAGATCCAAACCCCCTTTGGATCTTAAAACAAGGAGAAATCAATCAGGTTTTAAAAAAGAAGGCTTTTAATTAAAGCAAAAGGTAAAAATTATCTCTGCAAAATCAGTATGGAAAATAACTTTACAGGGTAATCAAACTTAAAGAGCTCAGAGGAATCCCCTCTGTCTTAGGTTCAAAGTATAGCAAACAAGATAAGCACTTTAGTAAAAGGTACATTTACAAGTTGAGAAAACAAAGTAAATCTAAGACGCCTTGCCTGGCTTTTACTTACAATTTTGAAATAAGAGAGACTTGTTTAGAAAGATGGGGAGAACCTGGATTGATGTCTGGTCCCTCTCAGTCCCAAGAGCGAACAACCCCTTAAACAAAGGACACACACAAAAGCCTTTCCCCCCCCAAGATTTGAAAGTATCTTGTCCCCTTATTGGTCCTCTGGGTCAGGTGTCAGCCAGGTTACCCGAGCTTCTTAACCCTTTACAGGTAAAAGGATTTTGGAGTCTCTGACCAGGAGGGATTTTAGTACTGTACACAGAGAGCTGTTACCCTTCCTTTTATAGTTATGACACGCCCCCCAAATTACAGATAGTGTTGGACGTTTGGTTCCACACTGGCTGTGATTTCTTTCCTGGAGCTCTAGGAGAAAACAGAGTTAATAAGACACACGTACCTTTAGACATACTACTGATTATATAAAAACTAACAATATGTTTCATTCCAAAAACAATTGTTAACCAGTTAACTCTGGGAAACTTTCCCGGGAGAGTGCATCAGCCACTTTGTTAGAAGCTCCCGAAATGTGTTGTATTTCAAAATCAAAATTTTGGAGAGCTAAACTCCACCGAAGAAGTTTTTTGTTATTTCCCTTGGCGGTATGAAGCCACTGTAGCGCAGCATGGTCTGTTTGTAGTTGGAACCGCCGTCCCCAAACATATGGGCGTAGCTTTTCCAGCGCGTACACAATGGCGTAGCATTCCTTTTCGCTGATGGACCAGTGGCTTTCCCTCTCAGACAGTTTCTTGCTGAGAAACACGACAGGATGGAATTCTTGATCCGGTCCTTCCTGCATTAAAACTGCTCCCACGCCTCGCTCGGACGCATCTGTGGTTACTAGGAACGGTTCGTCAAAGTCTGGGGCCCTTAGCACAGGGTCAGACATGAGTGTTGCCTTAAGCTGGTTAAAGGCCTTTTGACACTTATCAGTCCACTGAACTGCATTTGGCTGTTTCTTTCTGGTTAGGTCTGTCAGCGGGGCGGCGATTTGGCTGTAGTGTGGTACAAATCGCCTATAATATCCGGCCAAGCCTAAGAAGGATTGGACCTGTTTCTTTGACTTTGGAACCGGCCACTTTTGGATAGCATCCACTTTGGCCTGTAGGGGATTTATAGTTCCTTGACCCACCTGGTGCCCCAGGTACGTCACTCTGTTTTGGCCTATTTGACACTTTTTAGCCTTAACAGTTAGTCCTGCCTGCCGGATGCGCTCGAAGACTTTTTTCAGGTGCTTCAGGTGTTCTGTCCATGAATCAGAAAAAATGGCCACATCATCGAGATAGGCAACGGCAGATTCTCCCAATCCTGCTAGGAGACCATCTACAAGTCTTTGGAAGGTGGCGGGTGCATTTCGCAACCCGAAAGGGAGTACATTGAATTCATACACCCCTGCCTGGGTGACGAAGGCTGACCTTTCCTTAGCGGGTTCATCTAAGGGTACTTGCCAGTACCCCTTGGTTAAGTCTAAAGTAGAGATGAATTGGGCATGTCCCAATTTTTCCAATAGCTCATCTGTGCGTGGCATTGGATAGTTGTCAGGACGAGTTACAGCATTTAGCTTACGGTAGTCCACGCAAAAGCTAAGCTCAAGAGTTTTACCCGATACTTAGTGGGAACTACCAGCTGTCTTTGAGGATGCCAGTCTTCTTGGTGCCCACCAGAAAGAGTCTCCTTGTATAAAAGTCCTTTTTCTACAACAAACCGGGATCGGTTAGAAGAGCTGAGAGGCGGTGGGGTGCTCCGCGCCGCCTCCCAAGCTTTTTGAAGGCTGTCATCTGCTTCCTGCTCGGCCTGGAACTGTTTCCTTGTTGCTGGAGACATCAGTTCCTCCTTGGACTGTGGACTGGGGCTTGGTCCCTCTGGAAGCGATGCAGGTGCTGGGGCTTTTTCCATTGACTGTGAACCGCTGTCCGCTGGTGCACTATGTGGTATTTCAGGCTCTGGCTGAGCCTCTTGGGTAGGGTTATCTGCTGCTTCCGCCAGTTTAGGCTCGCTGGTGCCCTCTGGCATTGGAGTTGTAGACGGGGCTGCAAGCGCTGGACTCAGTGCTGGCAATGGTTCTGGTGCTGGTTGCGTTGCCAGTTCCGGTTCTGGGACTGGCTTTGGCTGGGTCTCTGGGATTGGATCCACTACGGCTGTTGCAGTCGTTGGCAGGGGATCCGGTTCCACCACCTGTGTTTGGGTCTCCGGTAACACAGACGGGGCCCTGGTGGACGGCTCAGGAACAGGGATGGGGGTGAAAGCTTGCTTAGCCTGGCTGCGGGTGACTATTCCCACCCTCCTGGCTAGCTTCACGTGGTTGGCCAAGTCTTCCCCCAGCAGCATGGGAATGGGATAATTGTCATAGACTGCAAAAGTCCACATTCCTGACCAGCCCTTGTACTGGACATGCAACTGGGCTGTAGGCAAGGTTACAGACTGTGACACGAAGGGTTGAATTGTCACTGTAGCCTCAGGGTTGATGAGTTTGGGGTCCACTAGGGATTGGTGGATAGTTGACACTTGTGCCCCAGTGTCCCTCCAAGCGATAACCTTCTTTCCGCCCACTCTCAAGGTTTCCCTTCGCTCCGAGGGTATGAGAGAGGCATCTGGGTCTGGGGTTCTTTGGTGTGATTGGGGTGTAATGAACTGTAATCGGTTGGGGTTCTTGGGGCAGTGAGCCTTTATATGCCCCAGTTCATTACATTTAAAACATCGCCCTGCTAAGGTATCACCGGGGCGATGTTGGTTGATGGAGACTGGTGTGGTGGGGTGAGAAGGCGTCTGGGGTTTCCCTTGGGATGTGGGTGGGGCCTTGGGTTGTCCCCGGTGATAAGGTTTTGTTTCGGCTTGCCCCTTCTGATATTCGCTCCAACTGCTACTAGCTTTTTTCTTTTCTGTCACCTCCACCCATTTGGCTCCAATCTCCCCCGCCTCGGTTACAGTTTTGGGCTTCCCATCTAGGATGTACCTTTCTATTTCCTCAGGAACACCCTCTAAAAACTGCTCCATTTGCAATAGGAAGGGCAACTCTTCCGTAGATTTAACATTTGCTCCTGATATCCAGGCATCCCAATTTTTCCCAATGTGGTAGGCATGTCGGGTAAATGACACATCAGGTTTCCACCTTAGGGCTCTGAACCGCCGACGGGCATGCTCAGGTGTTAGCCCCATTCTGATTCTGGCCTTGTTTTTAAAAAGTTCATAACTGTTCATGTGTTCCTTAGGCATTTCAGCCGCCACCTCTGCTAAGGGTCCACTGAGCTGCGGCCTCAGCTCTACCATGTACTGGGTTGGAGGGATGTCGTATCCAAGGCAGGCCCTTTCAAAATTTTCTAAGAAGGCCTCAGTATCATCGCCTGCCTTGTAGGTGGGGAATTTCCTGGGATGGGAAGTGGTACCTGGAGAGGAGTTGTTAGGATGGTCTGATGCACCCTGCCTAGTTCTTGCCGCTTCCAGTTCCATCTCTTTTTCTTTCAGCTCCATCTCTCTTTTATGGGCCTCCTGTTTGGCTTTTTCCAGCTCCATTTCTCTCTTGTGGGCCTCCTCTTTGGCTTTCTCTTCTCTGTCTCTCAGCTCCATCTCTCTCTTGTGGGCCCCCTCTTTGGCTTTCTCTTCTCTGTCTCTCAGCTCTATCTCTTTTTCTTTCAGCTCCATAGCTCTCTTGTGGGCCTCCTCTTTAGCTTTTTCTTCTTTGGTAGTCATTTTCCTGGTTTTCTTGTGCTGGGTCACACCCCTCTGCAGTTGACTGAAACTGGGATGTACTTAGCTCAGGCTCCTGCTGAGTGCTGCTGAGTTAACAGAGACTTTCTAACAAGCTACTCCCGAGGATGTAAAAAGAAAAAAAAAAAAAAAAACAATTCACCTTGTAAATTACCTTTTACCAGTCGTTTGCTCATTAATTGAACCCTTCTCTTAACAAAGGACCTTGTTAAAAAAACTTAACACCTCTGCCTTCAGGCAAGGAGAGATAAGATATGCATCTACCTTCAGCTCTGCTTTCCAAGCAGCTAGAAGGGAAAAAAAATCTTACTGGCTTTTGGGTTTAAAACGATCCCACCGCTGTGCCACCATGTCAAGGCTGTATCCCTACTTTGAACTTTAGGGTACAAATGTAGGGGCCTGCATGAAAACTGCTAAGCTTATCTACCAGCTTAGCTCTGGTCCCGCTGCCACCATTCTCGATGGATTCCCTCCCTGGGAAGCCTTGAGAAACCTTTCACCAATTCCCTGGTGAATACAGATCCAAACTGCTTGGATCTTAAACAAGGAGAGATTGACCCTTCCCCCCTCCTTCCTTTCACCAACTCCTGGTGAATACAGATCCAAACCCCCTTTGGATCTTAAAACAAGGAGAAATCAATCAGGTTTTAAAAAAGAAGGCTTTTAATTAAAGCAAAAGGTAAAAATCATCTCTGCAAAATCAGTATGGAAAATAACTTTACAGGGTAATCAAACTTAAAGAGCTCAGAGGAATCCCCTCTGTCTTAGGTTCAAAGTATAGCAAACAAGATAAGCACTTTAGTAAAAGGTACATTTACAAGTTGAGAAAACAAAGTAAATCTAAGACGCCTTGCCTGGCTTTTACTTACAATTTTGAAATAAGAGAGACTTGTTTAGAAAGATGGGGAGAACCTGGATTGATGTCTGGTCCCTCTCAGTCCCAAGAGCGAACAACCCCTTAAACAAAGGACACACACAAAAGCCTTTCCCCCCCCAAGATTTGAAAGTATCTTGTCCCCTCATTGGTCCTCTGGGTCAGGTGTCAGCCAGGTTACCCGAGCTTCTTAACCCTTTACAGGTAAAAGGATTTTGGAGTCTCTGACCAGGAGGGATTTTAGTACTGTACACAGAGAGCTGTTACCCTTCCTTTTATAGTTATGACACCAAGTTTAATAGATTATAGTTCTAAAAAAGGGTTGCAGGGCAGTTCCTTCCTCTAGTGAAAAGACTGAAGAATTTGGACATCTTGTTACAGCAGGAGCATCATGATATTTTAAAATGTGCTGTTTCTATATCTCAGTGGTTTTCTGTTGTGCAGAATGCCGTTTTACTTCAAGGTGTCTCCCATCTGTTTTTACTGCTCTCTCAGCTATAATAGCATGTAGCGGCTCAGCATAAACTTGTGTGATGTAGCATTGGCAGTGCAATAGGACTTGCAAGATCAGCATCAGAAATCAATAAAATCAGTCAACTAGGATCCAAGAGCTGCCTGAGACGATACATTATAGAAACAGATTGAACTATGTAAAAGGGGACAGCTTCACTGAAAAAAGATACACAAGCCCCTGAAAAGCAGAAAAAGAGAATTTCCAAATCCAGATTACCAAATCCAGCATGTGGCCCTCAATATGTGCTGAATTAAATTAAAATAATCAAACAGCTCTGAAATTAGGAAAGCAATCTGAAGTATCATCTACAAGCATTATAAAATATCCTACCACTAGAGCCATTGAAAATATGGAAATAGGTCATCTGTCCAAAGCTCAGAGACATTGGATGAAAATCTAGCAGAGGGCCTTGGTAGTGGTAAATACACAACTGGGAAAGAGAGAGGCACAAAACAAGCATGTATAAATTCCCATAAATGTTTCTGAGTGAGCAGAAAAACTGATTTCAGAAGTAATGCAATCCTCACACCATATGTGCACTTCCCAAGGAATAGGATTCAAAAACCAACAAAGAAGCTGGTGAGCAGGGGCGGCAAGGACTGTTAAATCACCCTTGTATAGCTAAATTTCACAAATACCCAGAATATTAATTTCTTGATCCACAAATAAGCAGTTGAATAAGAGAGCTTTAATTGGCAGGGCTCCAATATCGAAAACAGCTATTTTTAGTTTAGATTGTTCTGAACATCAGTCTCTACTTTGGTTAACCTATAGAAATAAATTATAACCTATCTTTTTCAAATTTGATGGGTTTACTCATGCTGCGTTTTGAGTCAGTGCCACTAGCTAGTCAGGGAATCAATGGCGGTACTGTGTCTCCTCAAAAACAGGTCATACCTAGAAGACTGGTGATTCCAGTGCAAAATATGCTTCATAGCATACAATTTATAAGAGAAAATATTTATGAGAAAATATGGCTTTAAGAGCATCCCTTCTTCATGGGAATAAGTAATTTAATTAATCCATTTTTAAAAAAAAAGAAAGAAAAAAAGAATAAAAATCTTTTGTTTTAAGAGGTTTCAGAATACTCTGTGAATGGCCTAGAGATGATATATTATAACTGTAGGAAACTTATCTTAAAAAGTATCCAAAGATACTAGGTATAATTTGCAGAATCCCACAACATCTCACAAAGTTCCTGAAATCCTGTCAAAGCCCATATTATCCCACAAAGTTTCTTGGAGCTGTTTCATTGCCTTCAGACCATTCCTGCTTCTCTCCCTAATGAATTTCCTATTCCTGGATCACACACTATTATTCTGTCATCTAACTGAAGCCCAAGGTCCTGCTCATATACCAAAGCATTAACAGTGTCCCATCCGTCACTCTCATCAGCAGCCTAAAGCAAACAGCTCATTACATGCTGAACAGGTTAGGACAGCCCAGAGGTGCAGCTCAGCTCTTACTAGTAGCCTAGGCTAGCAACAACCTAGGCCCGTTGACTATCTCTTGACGGTTGCTAACTCAACCACTGTTCTCAGCTATGTTTTGGGACTCCTTGATTTGTTTCACCCTCTAGAGGCAGGGATCCTGTGGTACTTGAAGCATGAAACAAAACCTGTATTTAAAAAAAGCGTAGCTAGGAGGATACCAGATGAGAATCTGAGGTATCCAGTACACTGGGAGACTTTTTTTTTAGGTGAAAAATGCAGATTTGGCAACACCAAAATGTTTCATGAATTCATGTGGGTTACTCCAAGTTGTTTGTGTTGAAACAAAGCAAAACTCCAAAAAAGTCAAAGTGTTTTGTTTTGCCATGTTTTAAAGTAAAACATTTTAATATTTTGGTTCAAAATGAATCTTTGTTCCAAAATTTCCTTCAAATTTATTAAAAAAAATACTATAAATTGAAATGAAATGTTTCACTTAAGGTTAAATGAAATATTTTGTCCCAAAACAAAACATTTTATCAACTTTCAAATTCATCAAGGTTTTTTTTTTTCAGTTTGACCAAAAATGAATTTCCCCCTCCCCCAATTTTTTGGAAGTGCCAGTGAACCAACAAATCCATTATTTGCACAACTCTGGTCTAAGCATAGTACACCTTGTACCATATTGCACCTCCCTACATAGACTGGGAGTGGATTTAGCTCTGTAAGCAGAGTCGTCCCTTGGGTACAGCAAGTTGGGGGGACTGCCCTGGACCCCATACTTTGGGGGCCCCCACGGGCGGGGAGGTGAGGCGGGAGGCAGGTGGGTGAGCGGGATGAGTGGCAGGTGGGTGGGGGGGCAAGGAGGAGCCTGCCTACTAGAACGTCTCCTTCCCCCCAGCGCCTCCTGCCCACTGGCGGGCCCTGCCGATCAGCGGCTCCCCCTCCCTCTCAGTGCCTACTGCCTGCCATGTATCAGATGTTTCATGGCCTCAGGAGGTGCTGGTGGGGAGGGGAGAGGAGCGAGGGCACAGCATGCTGGGGGGGGAGGGGGCAGCACTGGGCAGGAAAGAGGCGGAGTGGGGGCAGGAGGAGGTGGGGGTGGGAAGAATCGGGGTGGGGCTTGGGGAAGGGGTGGAGTGGGGGCGGGGCCTGGGTGAAGCCAGGGGGGAGCAGATTAGAAACTCAGCACCTATGTCCCGGTCCTAGCACCCTCCGAGGAACAGCCTTATCTGTAAGTGCATTGAAAGTCTGAAAAAGTTCCTTGGGTTTGGATCTGTGGGAAATCTGGACACTATCAGTTCTGAGGTCAACAGGAATGGTGTTTGCAGATGTGGATGGGTATATGCAGTTATTGAACTGTCACCTATGTACAGCAGACTGTAATGAAACTAGCAGCAGACACAGGCCCTGAATCAATACTGCACAATTGCAGTGGTTCTGTTTATTCGCTTGACATGAATCTAGGCAATTTAAACTATTCTGGTCATCCTATCCATCGGGCCCCCCAGCATGGCATTATTCAGGCATTCCCCCTATGTTGGTATTCATTCTGTGCTGTTAATGTGAAAACACAGGAATAAATATCCCGTTCTCTAGTTTACAGCCTATACTTTCTTAACAACCCTTAGCAGAGGTCCTTTAGAAATAACAGCAGTTTACCTTGCTGGAAAGATAAAATAAAATTGTTACAATAATTCAGAAGGAGACTTCAGATCATTGGCAAATCTTGTATCTAAAAAAATAAGCACTATTTATTGACATTTAATTAAACAGTGACAAAACAATACAGAGCCCTTTACTGCTTCAGTACTGATTTTTCACAATATTTGTAGCTTACCATATGTTTGAAGTATGGTATAATCCTTATGGAGGACATTCAGTTTGTTCCTTCCAAGCTTCAATAGATGCAGTTGAGTCTGTCTCTTTTTAGACAAATTGTTAATGAAAAGGTAGCTGAACAATCATTTTCTTCTAATATGCAATTCTGTCTCCTTAAATACCGGAGTCTGACAGAGCTGTTCAGCAGTTAACAGTTTCCTGATAGTACTGAACTCTGTCTGACCCTTAGAAACTAACAACTTTAGCATAAAGGGATAGATGCAGGGGAAATGGCTAAAAATAAACATCCATTTGTAATAAATGTAATCCCGAAGTCCTGAATGTTGAAAAGAAAGAGCATTTATAATATTGTTTCTTGATAGCATACAAAGATCTATCTTTTGCACAAAAATGAAAGTTTTTATGGGTTTGTTTTATGATCTCTAGGATTGCGCTGTGTGTGGTGGTTTTGCCTTAAAGAGACAAACCAATCACCACCCCAAGGGTACCAAATTAATTGGAATATGCATTAGTGCCAGAAAACATAAGACCATAAAAACGGCCATAGTGGCTTAGACCAAAGGTCCATCTAGCCCAGTATCCTGTCTCCACACCTGTCATGATTTTATAGACCTCTATCATATCCCCCTCAATCGTCTCTTTTCCAAGCTGAAAAGTCCCAGCCTTCTTAATTTCTCCTCATATGGAAGCTGTTCCATACCCCTAATCATTTGTATTGCCCGTTTCTGTACCTTTTCCAATTCCAATATATCTTTTTTGAGATGGGGCAACCAGATTTGCATGCAGTATTCAAGATGTGGGCATAACATGGATTTATATAGGGGCAATACGATATTTTTTGTCTTATTATCTATCCTTTTCCTAATGATTCCCAACATTCTCTTAGCTTTTTTGACTGCCGCTGCACATTGAGTGGCTATTTTCAGAGAACTATTCACAATGACTTCAAGATCTCTTTCTTGAGTGGTAACAGCTAATTTAGACCCCATCATTTTATATGTATAGTTGGGATTATGTTTTCCAATGTGCATTACTTTGCATTTATCAACATTGAATTTCATCTGCCATTTTGTTGCCCAGTTACCCAGTTTTGTGAGATCCCCTTGTAACTCTTTGCAGTCTGCTTTGGATTTAACTATCTTGAGTAGTTTTGTATCATCTGCTAATTTTGCCACCTCTCTGTTTACCCCTTTTTCTGGATCATTCATGAATATCTTAAAGAGTCATGGTCCCAGTACAGACTCCTGGGGGACACCACTATTTACTCTCTCCATTCTGAAAAATGACAATTTATTCCTATCCTTTGTTTCCTGTCTTTTGACAAGTTACTGATTCAATCTTATCCCATGACAGCTTACTTTGCATAAGAGCCTTTGGTGAGGGACCTTGTGAAAGGCTTTCTGAAAATCTAAGTATACTATATCACCCTTCTCCACATACTTGTTGACCCCCCTCAAAGAATTCTAGTAGACTGGTGAGACATGATTTACCTTTAAAAAAACATGTTGACTCTTCCCCAAAAAATCGTGTTCATCTATGTGTCTGATAATTATGTTCTTTATTATAGTTTCAACCAATTTGCCTGGTACTGCAGTTAGGCATACCACCCTGTAATTGCCAGGATTGCCTCTGGAGCCTTTTTAAAAAAATTGGCATCACATTAGCTATCCTCCAATTATCTGGAACAGAAGCTGATTTGAATGATAGGTTACATACCACAGTTAGTAGTTCTGTAATTGCACATGTGAGTTCCTTCAGAACTCTTGGGTGAATACCACATGGTCCTGGTGACTTATTATTGTTTAATTTATTGATTTGTTTCAAAACCTCCTCTAATGACACCTCAATCTGGGACAGTTCCTCAGATTTGTCACCTAAAAGAATGGCTAAAGTTTGGGAATCTTCCTCACATCCTCAGCTGTGAAGACCGATGCAAATAATTCATTTAGTTTCTCCACAATGAAATAGTTTTTTTAAGGAAATCTATCTTTTTATCACTGACAAAAAAATAGTCAAAAGTTGAATAAAAGACAGAAGCAGGTATTTTTACCTATTTCATTATATTAAATGCAGCTATCCATTCCTCTAGATACATTAACATATCTAAACCAGCTCATTAACCAACAACTTTATTATTATTTGAGTAACTGTAGCATCTAGAGGCCCCAACCAAGATTGGGGCTTGTTGTATCTTTTTATCCATACACAATGGTAATAATATGAAGAAACCACAAGGGCATAGTTGGGTTCCACATAGCCATGTTTACTAACTATACACTGACATGCAAGGCCTAGTTACCTACATATGACATACTTCAGGTCTGGGTCATTTCTGAGACAGAACATAGTGAGCACCACTAGAAGACACATATTTATTTAAAGGACTACAATCCAATACACATAAACTAAAAGGCCCTATGTCCTAGGCACTGTACAAACACATAGTGAGAGATGGTGCCTGCCCCAAAAAGCTTATAGTCTACATACCCATGCCTACCAAGCTGACTCATCCAGACTTCTACTTTCCCATTCTGCATGCATTCATATACCCCTCAATGTATCCTCCTCAGAAAACGGCTGGGAAAATACATAGGCCTTGCAGCATGTCCGAAAGGTCAGTGGACTCTGGGTCTGTCAGAAAATACCTTGTCACCACCCTCTTTCATTTAATTAGGGTGAACTGTTATCCTAAGCACTAACTCCAACACACAAGCAATGGTACCACATGGGGAGACATAGGCAAATGGAAACACATTTATACTTGGGCAAATCAAACAGAGTCAGATATTGTTAGGAATAGAACCCACATTTCCTGACCCTTCTCCCCTGCTCTACCTGCCCAGAACATAGTCAGCAGATCAATTTCAGTGATCAGTGTGATTCATGTTTTTCAATAATTAGTAAGTTCTTCTTTGAATGATGATCCCTATATGTATTCCCCATGTGGGTATGCATGTGGTCCATGCACCTGAGTACAGAGATTTTTTTTTAATAAGCAGTTATCCATTGGTCTGCACATGTGCAGTTGTTCTCCTCATGCTCTGATCTGAAGGTATAAAGGGCAGTGCAGACCAATGCATCTCAGTTCCTTCTTACCTCCTTGTGGCCTGAGTCAGAATCTCGATGCCTGCTTCCATTTTCCTTTACTTTAATACTTGTAAAACAAGTTGTAAATAGTTTTTAGTAGTTTAGACTGAGTTTTTTTAGGGGTGGTATAGTTAGCTTAGTTCTCTCCACCTCTGGGAGTTTCTGTTGGAGAGGGACTTTGCCAAGAGTCCTGGGGCTTAAGAACTGTGTGTCCTGCCCCTGTTCCTTCTTCATTGGCAATGAACACCAGCGTTGCCTTAACTGTATTGGGGAGACTCACATCATGACCAACTGCAGCATCTGCCACTCCTTCTCTCCCAGAACTTGTGAGGGATGAGGGCTCCGTCTGTGGAAGCACCTCATGGAGTAGGCCATGAAGCCCATTTGGATCCAGGCCAAGGAAACCCCCCTATACAGTGGTCGTAGACTACGAGCAGCACCCCTCCAAGCACAAGCTATGGAATAGAAGCTAAAACACTTTAGCCTAAGAAACCCTCTGATGAGAATAGGGGACATGACTGCTATAGGCAACAAGACAGACCCCCATCAGTATCAGCCTCTAAGAAAAAGGATCTCTCCCCATCTCAGTCTAAGTCAGGTGAGTCCTCACACACAGGTCCTAAGGAGTTAGGTCTACATAAACCTTTCATTCAAGAAGGTAAAGCAAAGAAGAAGAAGGATCCGGTGGCTCCGATTCTGTCTCTGTCCACAACTCAAAACATTGGTACCCACTGGTTCCATCTGGGAGCTCCACATTGGGACCCCATTCCACAGTTTCAATATACTCCATGTGGGATCCTTCAAATACCGAACCATTGGACTCCCTGGATCTGCCAGTCCCTTCCTCAGAGACTCCCCAAATGCCAGGAAGGACCGAAAGCTTTAGCTCACCAAAGGATATTTTTGCTGTTATATCTACAATCTCCTCTTCTATTGGGCCCAGTCCTCCTTAGAGACATCTCTACTGCTGAAGAGACCACCTCAAGGAGAAGAGGATGGTCTCCTACTGCATCCACAACTTGGAGCATCCTCCCACTAACATTGATGGCACCTCTGGTAGAGCAGAAGCCTATTATTTCATTGGGCGAATCTGAGGCTCCAGATGAGTCTTCCCCTCTGAAGGAAACAAGTCCAGACAGAACCATTTGGGATATGGCTACCCAGGGGACTGCTGGTACACTATGCCTTCGGGCCATTCCCCACTGTGCTCTTTCTTCTTGGCCTTATTGGGCCCCATGGGATCCGTATAACAGATATCCTGGATCCATGCAAGAATCACACTGACCCTCCTCTCTCAGCCGATTCCAACCGGCTCCACTGGAGTTTGAGAAGGAAGAAGTCGAGACAGAGCCACTGGTTCTGCCATATGTGTCATTCTCTTCACCTGTTGAGGTAATTGATCCACCATCTCTCTCCCCACCCAACGACCACAGGCAGTCCCAGGAGCTGTTACAGAGGGTAGCAATTGAGTTCCAGATACCTCTTCAGGATGTCCAGGACACATCATGGTCTATTGGACATCCTTCAACCTTCTAGTCCTTCTAGGGTGGCCTCTCCAGCCAACCAAGCCATTCTGGAACCCACCAGATCTGTGCGGCATACCCCTGCCTCCTGTGTCCCTAACCCAAGAAGGGTTGAAAAATTATATTTCAAACCTGCTAAAGGGGCAGAGTTTTTATTTACTCATCCAGCACCCAACTCCTTTGTAGTGCAAGTGGCTACGGAAAAGTCACCCCAAGATTACCCCAGCTGATAAGGACACTAAATGCCCTGACCTCTTGGGAAGAAAATATTTTCATCAGCTAGTCTCCAATTCAGAGTTGCTATCTACCAGGAGCTGTTAACAAAATATGATTTCCTGAATTATTCAAAATTCGTAGACTTCAAAGACAAACTTCCTCAGGAAGACAAGGCCTAGTTGCAAGCCCTATTGAAGAAGGCAGGCAGGTGACTAAGACATCACTTTAAACAGAAGTAGACACAGCTGATAGTGCATCTAGAACCATTACCACAGCTGTAGTCATGAGACATGAATTATGTCTGCAAACTTCAGGGTTCCCCAGGGAGGTCCAGAATACCATTGAAGATCTTCTCTTTGATGAATAGACTGATGAGTTTCTAAATTCTCTTAAAAATTCTAGGACAGCCCCGGGTCCATGGACATTTTACACCCTAGCCCTGAAGAAGAAACATCATAAGCAAACCTACAGGTCTGGATCTCCCCCTCAATATTTTACCATCAGTGCCCTTATGAAACCCCCCCATAAATGACAAAGGGTTCAAAGACCTAGGCATATAACTTCCACCATTTCGACAACTGCTGTCCAACCCCACCTACCATCCAAGGGGCTTTTTGATGGCATGCTCAAGGACCATGTACCAACATTGATGCCATGCCCTATTGCCCTCTGAACCTTGGGTAGCTGCCTTACCCACTTTGCTCACAACTGGAGGTCAATAACAGCAGACAAACATGTACTAGAAGAGATCATCCACTCTTGTTAGAGTCTAGTTTATCTCACCTCCACACCACAAATCCCCTTCCTGGGCCCTTCTCAGGGACCACTCTCATGAGGAGACTCCTCACCAAGAAGTGAATTCTCTCCTTCAGAAAGGGGCCATAGAACTGGTGCCATCCCAACATCAAGGGAAGGCATTCTACTCCCCATAATTCATGGTCCCCAAGAAGAATGGGGGATAGATACCGATTCTTGATCTATGACAACTAAATGTATTAATCTAAAAAAAAATTCTGCACGGTCACATTGGCATTAATAATCCACTACCTAGAAGAGGGCACATGGTTTGCGGCTCTCAACATGAAAGATGCTTACTTTTGAATAGACATTCACCCATCCCACAGAAGGTTCCTCAGGTCCCAGACTGGGCAAGACCACTACCAATTCAGGGTCCTCCCCACTTGGACTTGCTTCAGCCCCCAGACCCTTTACAAAAGTCCTTTCAGTGATGGTGGCTTGGATGAGAAGAAATGGCTTTACTGTCTTTCCATATCGTGACAACTGGTCCCCGACAGGCAGATCCAGCAGGGAAGTCCAATTGGTGACCCTATTCCTACTCCATCTACTATATTTCCTGGGAATCTGTTTCGGTCATGAAAAGTCCACTTTGAGGTCCATGGATTTCATAGGAGTGACCCTGGACTTGACTACAGCAAGAGCCTATCTCCTGATGGAGAGATTCTGTGCCAAGGGTGATTTGATAAAACAGGCCACCCTCAGACTAGAATCAGGACATGTCTTTCCCTCTTAGGCCATGTGGCTTCATGCAGCCACTACATCATTTGACAGACTTCATCTCTTCTGTCTACAAACCTGGCTTCAGTCCATCTACTTACCAGACAAAGACAACATGAGTGCCAGAGTAACAATTCCAGCCAAAGTTATGGCCTCTCTTGCCTGGTGGACAAACCCAAAGAAAGTTCAGATGGGAGTTTCTTTCCTCATACCCACGCCTGAAGTGACTCATCAGAGATGCTTCCCTCTTAGTTTGAGGAGCCCATATGGACAATTACACTGTACAATGCACCAGGATCTCTCGGGAGGC
Source organism: Emys orbicularis (assembly GCF_028017835.1). Classification (NCBI taxonomy): domain Eukaryota; kingdom Metazoa; phylum Chordata; order Testudines; family Emydidae; genus Emys; species Emys orbicularis. The sequence goes on from NC_088684.1 coordinate 163,157,074, forward strand.
CAAGAGGCACATCAGCTTATTGGAATTAAGGGTGGTTCTTTGGACCTGCAACACATTCTTTCCACTCAGCTGATCCGTACATATCCAGGTATTTTCAGACAATATAAAAACTGTCTTCTATGTAAGCAAATATGAGGGGGAAAGATCCTTCCCCTTGTGTGTAGAGACAGTCAATCTCTGGAACTCATGTATCAGAAGCCACACTACTCGCTCAGCAGTTTATCTACCTGGCACAACAGAACTCCCTAGCACATGGTCTCAGTAGACATTTTTTCACAGAACATAAATGGGAGATTCACAATTCCATTTTGAATGAGATCTTCACCCAGTGGGTCGCACCATCTGGGTATCTCTTTGCCTTACAGGCAAACAAGAAACTCCTCCTCTACTGCTCCAGAGCAGCTCTGGGTGGCAGCTGAAAGGGTGATGCCCTGATGCTACTATGGACGGACCACCTCAGATATGCCTTCCCTTCATCTCACTAATACCACAACTCCTGTGAAACATCCTCACCTCGCCCCACTGGCCAAGACAGTTCTGGCTCTCGGACCTCCTGAAGATTACAACATATCTGCCTATCAACTTCTGACCATTTCTTGATCTGCTGAAGCAACACAATGGTACAATCAGACACCCCAACAACTCAAGGCCTGGTATTTGGGTGGACATCAGACACAGTACTCATAGACTTTAAGGCCAGAAGGAATCATCATCATAATCTAATCTGGCCTTCTGCACACTGCAGTCCACAGAACCTCACCCACCCTGTAACAGATCCATAACCTCTGGCTGAGTTACTGAAGTCCTCAAATCATGATTTAAAGACTTCAAGTTACAGAGACTCCACCATTTACTCTAAACCTGCAAGTGACCCGTGACCCATACTGCAGAGGAAGGAGAAAAACCCTCAGGGTCTCTGCCGATCTGCCCCAAGGGAAAATTCCTTTCTGACCCCAGTATGGTGATCAGATGGACCTTGAGCATGTCGGCAAAACCCGCCAGCCAGATACCTGGGAAAGGATTCTCCGTAGTAACTCAGAGCCCTCCCCATCTAGTGTCTCATCTCTGGCTGTTGGGGATATTTGCTATTAGCAGATGCAGATGAACCACATGCTGTTGTAGGCAATTTCATTATACCATCCCCTCCATAAACTTACCAAGATCAGTCTTGAAACCAGTTAGGCTTTTTGCCCCCATTGCTCCCGTTGGAAAGCTGTTCCAGAACTTCACTCCTCTGATGGTTAGAAATCGTTGTTTAATTTCCAGCATAAACTTGTTGATGGCCAGTTTGTATCCATTTGTTCATGTGCCGACATTGGTGCTTAACTTGAATAACTCCTCTCTCCCTGGTATTTGTCCCTCTGATGTATTTATAGAGAGCAATCGTATTTCCCCTCTGCCTTCATTTTGTTAGGCTAAACAAGCCAAGCTTCTTGAGTCTTCTCTCGTAAGGTGATTTTCCTTTCCTCTGATCATCCTAGTAATCCTTCTATGCACCTGTTCCATTTTGAATTCATCTTTTCTTAAACATGGGGGACCAGAATTGCACACAGTATTCAAGATGAGGTCTCACCAATGCCTGGTATAATGGTACTAACATTTCCCTATCTCTACTAGAAATACCTCGCCTGATGCAGCCTAGGATTATATTAGCCTTTTTCATGGCCACATCACACTGGCAGCTCATAGTCATCCTTTGATCAACCAAAACACCCAGGTCTTTCTCCTCCTGTGTTGCGTCCAACTGATAAATCCCCAGCTTATAGCAAAAATTCTTGTTGTTAGTCCCTAAATGTACGACCTTGCATTTTGCACTATTGAATGTCATCCAACTTCTATTACTCCAGTTTTCAAGGTTGTCCAGATCTTCTTGGCATCATGTTCTGGTCCTCCTCCATATTGGCAATACCTCCCAACTTTGTGTCATCTGCAAATTTTATTAGCACTTTCCCACTTTTGGAGCCAACGTCATTAATGAAAATGTTAAATAAGATTTTTCCCAGGTAACCTCCCTCTAGCCTGACAGTTCCTCTTTCAATATAACCTGTTGTAGCCTCCCCTTTAACCAGTTCCTTATCCACCTTTCAATTCTCACATTAATCCCCATCTTCTCCAAATTAACTGATAATTTCCAGTGTATCAAATGCCTTACTCAAATCCAGGTAGATTAGATCTACTGCATTTCCTTTGTCTAAAAAATTAGTTATTTTCTCAAAGAAAGAGATCAGGTTGGTCTGGCACAATCTATCTTTTGTAAAACCATGTTGTATTTTATCCCATTTACAGTTTACCTCTATGTCCTTATCTACTTTCTCTTTCAAAATTTGTCACAAGACCTTGCATACAATTGAGGTCAAACTATCGGGCCTATAGTTTTCCAGATCACATTTTTTCCCCTTTCTTAAAAATATGTACTATCTTAGCAATTCTTCAGTCATAGGGTATGACCCCCCAAGTTTATGCATTTATTAATCCTTGCTATTGGTCTTGCAATTTCATGTGCCAATTTCATATCCATCCCCCGCCAATTTAGTACTATTAAGATGTTTAAGTTTGATTTCCACCTTAGATGTGGTAATTTCTACTTCCATATCCTTATTTCCATTAGCCACCCTACCACTACCCCAAACTCCTCATTACCCTTATTAGAAACTGAGGCAAAGTATTCATTTAGGTGACAGGGCATGCCTAGATTATCTTTAATCTCCACCCCATCCTCAGTGTTTAGTCGTCCCACTTCTTCTTTCTTCGTTTTATTTTTATTTATATAGCTATAGAACCTTTTACTACTGGTTTTAATTTCCTTTGCAAGGTCCAACTCTGCTTAGCTTTGGCAGTTCTCACTTTCCCCCTACACTTTCTAGCCTCCAAGAGGTAGCTTTCCTTGCTGATCCATCCCATCTTCCATTCCTTCAATCCATTCTCAACCAAATTACGAAGGATTCTACCAAGAGGTGCTGTTTGGCCAAATGGAAGTGGTTCTTCTCTTGGTCATGACAATGCCAGTTACCTCCCGAGTCTGCTGGGATACCTGTTATTCTATAATACCTACTTACCCTTAAGACAGTGGGCTTCTCTGTCAGTTCCATCTTGCAGCAATCAGCACCTTTCATTCTCCAATCAAGGTCCATACTATCTTTACTCCTCCTACACTTGAAGGGACTTGTTAGAACTTTTCCATGGCATATTGGGCTGCATTCATAGGAGCATTGTCAGCAGATCGAGGGAAGTGATTATTCCCCTCTGTTCAGCACCGATGAGACCACATCTGGAGTATTACGTCCAGTTTTGGGCCCCCCACTACAGAAAGGATGTGGACAAATTGGAGAGAGTCCAGCAGAGGGCAATGAAAATGATTAGGGGGCTGGGGCACATGACTTATGAGGAGAGGCTGAGGGAACTGGGCTTATTTAGTCTTCAGAAGAGAAGAGTGAGGGAGGATTTGATAGCAGCCTTCAACTACCTGAAGGGGGGTACCAAAGAGGATGGATGTAGGCTGTTCTCAGTGGTGGCAGCATAGGCGCCGACTCCGTGGGTGCTCTGGGGCTGGAGCACCCACGGGGAAAAATTAGCAGGTACTCCGCACCCACTGGCAGCCAAGCTCCCTCCTCCTTGCCTCCTTCCCCGCCCCCAGCATGACGCATCCCCGCTCCTTCCCCTCCCTCCCAGCGCTTCCCACAGCCCCGCCGCCTAACAGCTGTTTGGCGGCGCCTAGGACTTTCCGGGAGGGAGGGGGAGGAGCGGGGATGCGGCGCGCTTAGGGGAGGAGGTGGGGCAGGGGTGGGGACTTGGGGGAAGGGGGTGGAATGGGGGTGGGAAGGGAGCGGGGACTTTGGGGAAGGGGTGGAATGGGGGTGGGGTGAGGGTGGGGTGGGAGCGGGGCCAGGGGCAGGGGGTGGGTGTTGAGCACCCACCGGGCTGAGGGGAAGTGGGCACCTATGGGTGGCAGATGACAGAACAAGGAGCAATGGTCTCAAGTTGCAGTGGGGGAGGTCTAGGTTGGATATTAGGAAAAACTATTTTACTAGGAGGGTGGTGAAGCACTGGAAGGGGTTACCTAGGGAGGTGGTGGAATCTCCATCCTTAAAGATTTTTATGGCCTGGCTTGAGAAAGCCCGAGCTGGGATGATTTAGTGGGTGTTGGTCCTGCTTTGAGCAGGGGGTTGGACTAGATGACCTCCTGAGGTCTCTTTCAACCCTAAACTTCTAAGATTCTATGACTTCCAAACTTACAACATATTTCAGTAACAATCATACAACAAAATCTCATAACTTAATACACACTAACGGTATACATATTTGGACAGAACAATAGGGTTCAGCAGATCATGACCTTTTATATGATATCTTACATGGAATGCTTTGTATGAAATATATCATAATTATATGATGGGGTGAATATGGGGGTTCCAGGAGGATGCTGCTTCATGGTATAGAGTGCCACAGTGGTACATATAAAACTCATGGTCATCCAATCCAGCAGTATAACCTCTTATCAGGAGGACAGCAGAGAAGTCTGCAACCATTATTTTATGACAAACTTAACACTGAGAGTTCCAGAAAAGAGTGGGACAGTGAAAATATAGCTCTGTCAGATGGAATGTTGTAAATGGAATGTTTGTACAGTATTTTGAATCACTGCCCGTTCTGAGAGTTCTATAAATACTCTAAATGCTGCAAATGTAGCACAAATATCCCCTGGGCATTGCTCTATCAAAATATTTTCCTTCAAATTGAAAATTCTAGCAATGCAGAATCATCAGAATGTAATGAAGCAGACAAGAAGCTGATTCAATAATCTCCATTTATGCAAACCAGGTTTCTAGGGCAAGAAATCTGGAACACAAACTTTTGTTTGATGAACATGGGATATGTTACTGTCTGTAATAAAGAGTCTTGGAAACCATTGACCAATTATCCATTGTCATTCTCTATGGGACCAACACACACACACACACACAAACACGATATTTGAGGGAATTTAAACTGGAAAAACCAAAGGTATCAGCCAGGCACACTTCCTTCCTAATTAGAAGTTGCTTTGTGTTTCACTGGCATCTTTGGCTTTAGGAACCATCAATGAGACCCTTTTATCAGCCCTGTATTTGTCTACTTGCCTGTGTAAGTACTGCACTAAGGATTCAGCTTTTTGTTTGTTTGGGTCATTTATGAGCAAAACCTTTGTACTGTAATTATTATTGGAAATAATGTAAGATCCCGCCCCCCTCTTATTGTTGACTGAATACACTTTGATGCCTTCAGTGCTTTGGCTCCATGCAAAACTGCCATGGTCTCAGTATCACTATATGTTCACACAGACATTTCAGCAGTTGCGGTTGTTGAAAATCTGTCTAATAGCTCAGCTGTGAACTTTGTCAAAACTGGTGAATCCCATAACCCATATGAGCAGTACAATTTACATGGTATACAGCTTTGCTTCTGCCACATATGAAGTGTTCAGTCTGTACTTGTATATGGTCAGTATTTGTTGTTTTTTGTTGAAAACTGTGCTTTGTTTTGTTTCTTCAATCTAGGAGAGGGTTTCTAGCTATTTATTACAGGATACAGTATATACCAGCATAATTTTAACCTCCATATTTAGGGTCTGAAGATTCTGATTGACTTCAGTGGGCTTGGATGCAATGGATAATAATTATTTCAGTTACAGCAATTGTTAGAAATAGTTCTATGACTTCGTAAGGAAATTCTGGTGGGCCCAGTACTGCCACTGTTGTGTCTTTTGCTCTTTACATAACATATAGACTAGGTAGGAACCACAAAGGCATAAAGCTGTCCAAATAAACATGTTCACTAACTGTACTCAACATGCCAGGCATAGCTATAATAAATAAGCCCTGCTGCTTCCTCTGGGTTTTGATGGTGTCTGACATGCAGTGAGACAGTGAGTGCCACTTGGGCTCACAAACTATTTAATGGTTATACTACCCAGTTTGTATCCTCTACAAACACTCTTACTCATGTTGCGTGCAGGGCCGGCTCCAGGCACCAGCTTGGCAAGCAGGTGCTTGGGGCGGCCACTCCGGAGAGGGGCGGCAGGTCCACCTATTCAGCGGCAATTCGGTGGACGGTCCCTCACTCCCACTCGGAGCGAAGGACCTCCCACCGAAGTGCTGCCGCAGATCGCGATCGTGGCTTTTTTTTTTTTTTTTTTGGCTGCTTGGGGCGGCCAAAACCCTGGAGCCGGCCCTGGTTGCGTGGTACTTCTGAGAGTGAGTACGACTTAATGTGAGTAAGGGTGACAGATTGGAATAAAAATGTCTAGTTCATGTTCCTACTATGTCTTTCTTTTACTACATTGCATTGTTTCCCAGGTTTCTAATAAACAAGTGAACTGAAGAAGGGTCCAATACTGCAGTTCCTACAAACACAAAACTCATAATGACTGAAGGAGTAGGTTTAAGTGGGTGTTTGTTCACAGAGAAGAGTTGAGGCAGGACTGTTGTGGAAAAGATCTCCCCGTTAACATCTTTAAGAAGATGTCTTTTTACCAGCCTTCAATGTTCATAGACTTTCTTCTAAAACATTACAGTACTTTAAACAATATTTTTCTCAGTATAAACTAGTTGCTATAATTTCCTTTTGAACCCTAACATTTACATGGCTATATTACATAAACAAGAATCAGCCTTGATATAAAGGCCTCCAGAAAAATAATGCGTTATAAGCACCTAGTTCAGCAACAAAAGAACAGTCCTTCAGTCAGCAAACATCACTCCTGAGCTTTTAGAGTGTAACAGTAACAACAACAACAACAAAATTGCTTCATCTGTCTAGGGAATGAACAGAAACCCCCCAGCTTGGGTTACAACTAGTCCTGAAACAACTGCCTCCTTGAAGTCCTAACTATCAGTTGGTTGCTTGTGTAATCTCCTATATGTCTTCTGAAGACCTGGGTCTTAAGGACTGGTTTGAATGCTCATTGAAATCCCTAATTGGATCGGGCCCTAAATTCCCAGCTCTGACTCATGCCTTTATTAAGTCTAAACTGGAAGCTAGCAGGGCTTCCTGACCATGTAACATGTATAAACTATTCAGCTGAACTCCTCTTAAACATTTTGATATGGCTGTAATTAACTAAAAGCTTCTTAATATGTGTTCCTTTAAAAACATTTTACTTTCCATTCTCTTGCATTATTTAGTTCTGTAAAGCATTTTGCAATGCAGCATTATGAAAAATACAAAATAATATATCATAAAAATGGTCTATTATAATTTTAAATACAGGAAAATAAAGGCATGGCCATTTAAAGACTGTATTTAGAAATAAAACATAAAATATGCATTAGTGTAATTTGATCTGGTTTTTGGCTTCCATTCACCTATAGTCACTACAGTGGTTGCAAATGAAAACTATTTCCCTTAACTGAATAAGAGATCTTAGATTGTGTGCTAATTATTGGCAAATGTTGACTTTTTAATGGTGATCATTATACCATTAAGGCCTGATCCAAAGCCCACTGAAGTCAATGGAAAGGGGTCCCATTGACTTTTTTGGCTTTAGCTCAAGCCCTTAATAAATACCATTCAACCAAGTCCCTCTTGCTTTCTTGAGGCCTTGATCCTAAGTCTGTTGAAGTCAATGGGAGTCTTTCCTCTGATATTAGTGGGTTTTGGATAACAGCTTTGTGCAAGAGAGTTAACCAATGTGCTTGTGTTTGGCTTTATTCTTTCTTTCTTTCTTTCTTTCTATTAAGGTAGCAATAAAAGCCCCCTATAGGATCAGGGTGCCATTGTGCTGGGCTCTTTCAGACACATCACATGACACAATCCCTACCCTGATTAGCTTATAATTATTTTAAAATGTTTTAAATCTTTCAAATCTTGTGATTATCGACATATCACAACCCCTTGAGAACATTAAAGGTGGTAGAGCATGACTGACACAAAATAGTATAGCATACACATTATAAAGTAGTCTCCTTAAAGAGACTGAAAGATACTGAACAATAAATTGCGTCAATTTCTTCTTCTTCATTGATTTTATTTGCATATCAAATGGAATTAACAATATGTAGGGTTTATCTAAATAAAGTTATCTTCAAAGAGCTTCACAGATCTAAACAAATTCCCAATCTTAATTAAGATAGAACCTATCTAATGTGTTTTAGTAAATGAGGTACTGTGTGCTCTGTGGGCATTAGTTGATCAGTAGATGGGACCAGAGTCCTATTTGGTTCTATGTAAATGTCTGAGCCTCGCATGCACATCAGAAGGGAGAAAAAGATATTTAATATTTAACTGAGTTAATTAATGAACTTAAATATTTTCATATTTATGATCAATTCCTCTCCATAAACACAATACAGAATTGATATAATAAACAAGTATTGCAGTGTTTGTGTTCTGCCTAGAGATGGTTGGTCTAGTACAGTTGACTTTGTTCTGTTTCTGATATCTTGACTTTGTGATTTGATTGTGTGGCTTATGACAGTGAAATACTAGGCACTGGCAGATGTTTGGCGCTAGTATGTTGATGCTGAGATGAGAAAATATTGTAACCTCTTTACTACTGTGGGATGGGGGAGGGAGAGGTGTTTGATCTGTTTATAGGACACAGAAGATGAGATGTCAGTTTGGTGATTCATAAAAGCGATGGTATAATAGAAAAAGTTCTGTGACCAAGCAGATGGCTTCTACAAAGGGAGAATGTTATTTATACTTTACTGTCATAGAATCATAGCTAGACAGGGCTGGAAGGGACTTCATGAGGTCATCTAGTCCTGTGCTAAGGTAGGATTAAATATACCCCTAGACCATCCCTGACAGCTGTTTGTCTAACCTGTTCTTAAAAACCTCCAGTGATGGGGATTCCACAGCCTCCCTAGGTAACCTGTTCCAATGCTTAACTGTTCTTACAGTTAGGACGTTTTTCCTAATACCTAACCTAAACCTTCCTTGCTGCACAGTAATCATCTTAGCTTGCAACAAGGGAGAGTTAGATTAGATATTAGGAAAATCTTTCTAACTATAAGGATAGAGAAGCTCTGGAACAGGTTACCTAGGGAGGTTGTGGAATGCTCATCTTTGGAGGGTTCTAATAACAGCTATGTTGAGTAGTATGTAGGTAGTATGTTGAGTATGGAAGTTATAATGGAAGCATGTGGATGTTGGAAATGTAATAAAAAGTCTGGTATGGTGGCTGTGAAGTAGTCTCCAGAATATATAAACATTATAAGCTCCACAGGAATCCCTTATACAGTCATGAGCTCTGTAGTAGTACCTGTATGAGGGCAGTCGCAAGTCCCTATGGTAGCTGCAAGCTCTAGAAGTACTTGCAGTAATGGGAATCTTCCACAGACCTGAGGAATTTGAAAGCTCCACAGGAGTCCCTGCAGTAGTCACAAGCACCAAAGGAGACCTTACAATGGAGTACTTGCAAGTCCTACAAGTCTTTCTGTGACAATTATAACCTCTGGTCATTATTAAAGCTTCTTGGAGCTTTCAGCTGCAGACATCGTAACCCCATTATACACAGACAGCTTGAATGTGTACTTTAAAAAGCCTTGAGCCTGTGACACTTGTAACTTTGGGGGGGCCAAAGCACATAGGGACAATGGTCTTAGCAATACTGTAAGGTCTCAAGTCTGGGCTCAGACCAACAGTCTCTCTCCATATTCATTTAGGTAAATACAAAATGTGAAGTAAATAACAATACCTCACCTAATCTGATGTGCCAATTTGTCCCATATTTTAAAAGAAAACTCTGCCCATTTTGCTTTGCTTGGTAACTGGAAAATGCATAAATTCAGAAAACCTCTCAACACAAATATATTGTGAACTCTATGTGAAAAATAAAGTGCCTGATATTCAGAGGTGCTGAGCACCCACAGTTCCCATTGCCTTCAGTTGAAATGGAGGTGCTCAGAACTCCTGAAAGTGAGACCCAGCCTTTTAATTATTGTTGGCAGTGTAGTAGAAAGAGAGCCTAAAATATAAGCTCTTGTATTAGAGGCCTGGTATGAGGCCTGAGCTAAAGTAGTGGGCAAGCTTTGCTGATATAAAGCAAAGTTAACAAAAGTCAGGCTGTGAGAAAATGTCAGGCTCTGCCTGCTTGCAAGTTCACAGAATCTGGTAAAAACAGGGCTGATATTGCAAAAACACACATTCCTAAGAAGTGCTAGGCACAAAGTACTCACACAAACACACTCCAGAAGAGTGGTACCAGAACATCCCAATATCAAGGATGGTACAAAAACATTCCCCCAAAATAACAGGAACACACTGACACCTCCTAAAAATAAGGTCAAGATGACAGTGTGATGAATAGAAATGTATAAGGCGATGGGTGGTAATCAGCTACTTCAGAGGGTGTCAACTAACCACGTCAGAGGGGCAATACATAATACTAATATATAAAATAGAATCTCAGAGGGAGTGTCTTTGGCCAGCCTATGGGGCAGTGGAAAGTCCCGCCACTGACTAAGCTGCGTCCATTGTCACTGGCATACATGTCTTAGTATCCTCGAAGAGTCTGCGGGATACTAGTACTGTGCTTCGTCAACAATAAATCTGGCCTGGTGCCTTCATACCTTAACAGTTTTTGTGGTCATTGGGCGGTTCGCTCAAGGTCTGCTGTTCCAACTGTCTGCGCAAAGCTGGGACAGCACACAGGGAGAACACACATACGCAGCCAAACATCTAACCACAGGTAGTATATTCAAAGATACGTTGATTTTATTCAAAGTTAACAAAAATAACTGCCATGTATGCAAAGTTTCCATCCATGAAAGAAAAAGTTCCTATCTAAAGAAGAGACTGCCTGAATCAAAGGTATGGAAAATACATTGTGATCCTGCCTCAGCATGCTATGCTAATGAAACAAAGGCTGTTTGCTTTGAATACAATTATTTACAGTTCTTTTGTTGTAAGCGTCACTGTACAGTTTCATTCCTTAAACTGTTTTTTGTCAGCTTCTGAACACTGTAGGTACAGCACTGTATTCAGGGGGGAAGATTTATGGGGGGTGGAGAGAAGGGTGAACATGTGCTCATCCTTTAAACAAGCTTTGCCCACCAGGAGTGGCCCCAGCCATTTAGTCAGCCATGGCAGAAAATATTTTTGGCACACCCCATCTTGTTCCAAGTGGCCACGCAAAAAACCCAGACCAACCAACTGAACAAACAAAACAAGAGCAGCACAGCAGTACAGAACCCTCTGGAAGAAGGCACCCAGGGTTACTATGCTGCTGGCCCACTCCTAGAACTGGCCCTGCTACTCACAATCCCAGAATAGCTGGATGTTTGTCTAAATGTGATCTACAGTGTTAAGATTTGAACTGGCATTGTTGGGCTTCAGAGTTACCAATCCTATTGAGATGCATGAAGTCATTCACACTTCTCTTAGGACCAAATTCTGCCCTTCCCCCTCCATAAAGCCTATGCTTAGAATAGAGAATCTAAGAGAGGTTGAGCGAAAAAGAAACCTAACTTCCTACCATGCTGGTAGCTTATCACAGAATGGTTACTTCACTGCTGCTGGTACAGCCAGCACTACCACCTGGGCTCCCCTTCCCCACTCTCACCATATAGAATGGTCAATGGTTAGCCCCAAGTCCTGCAAATATCTCAGGATCTGCTAGAGGCATAGGCCCAATGGGGTGGAGAGCCCCACTGCTTTCCCTCCAGTTTCCTGTTAATGCAGCTCCACTGCCTCAGACTTCATTAGTCATTCAATAGACTTACTGCTGATTGTCAGGGTGATGTTGCACCTCAGCCCCCCAGTTTTCTGTTCTGCTCTTCCTCACCTAAGCACTGCAAGTTCTGGGGCAGGGAAAGACTGTGCTACAGAGGCTGCTGAACACACCACATAGTGGGAAGGGGTGAATTTGCATCCTTGGGGAGCAATCAATCCCTTTTGTCTTTGTTAATTGTAGCCCATATTTTCAATCACTCATAACCAGTACTTCAGCCAAAACCATCCCACAGTCCCAGTCCACACTTAGCCCAAACAGTAATCCACACCCCCAGGGTTTAAAGTGGACTCCCCCTCCATTCAGGACTGCCCCACCCCCAACCTGGGAAATACAATAACATTTAGGAACATTAATATAGCAAATAAAATATTATAACTAAAAATGTCTTTTATTTCCTTTTCTTTTTTGCCTTCCATTTTATTCTCTTCTCTTTTTCTCTCTCCTACTATCTCTAAATTTATTTCCCCATTTTTCTTCATAACAATCTGTTTGGCATCTTTTCAAACCATTGTTTCTCTCTATCTCTTTCATTAGGTCTCTGTTTTTGCACGGCACTTCTCCCTGTTCCATTACTATCTCTTTCTTTCCTTGGTCTCTTTTGAACTCTCTCTACAATTGTCTGCCATCTTTGCACCTCTTGTAGGCTACCCTCATCCCTAACCCTCTCCGGCTATCCATCCTCCCCCACCCAAAAGTATGCCTCCTTTCATCCTTCACCTTCCTTAAATCCCTTTGTCCTTCAACCTGACCCCACTTTCAAGTCATCCTGTCTTCCTCCTTGTCTCCCTTTAGTCTCTCCCCTGAAGTCATTCTGTCTTCCCTGTGTTTTCTTCCCTGAGTCTGTCTACCTCCCTATCCAAAATGCCTTTGTATGTTTCCCTAAAACTATCTATACCTTCTCCACAAACCCCTCTCCATTCTTTGTGTCTTCTGTTGCCCTTCCCCACCTACTGTATACCGGTGGGGCCTTCTGATGGCTGTTGTGTGGACTCTTGGAGCTCAGACTTCTCTGTACAGGCCTTCTCCGAAATATGAAAGCTAATAGGAGTTGGGCTCCTGAATCCCATTTATGGCTTTGAAAATCTCCCCAATATTTAAAGAGGGTCTAATTAGCTGCAAGTCTCTCACCCAGCCATGCTCACCCTTGCAGGAATGGTGGTTATCAGCAGGCCAGGTCAGGAACAGTCATTGCCATGGGGAGCTTGGGATAAGAGGCATCAGGTCTAGGCTCTGAGGAACGAAGCACATAGACATTGCTGGTAAGGCAGTTCCAACAAAATGTGCTTGCTCAAGTTGAAACCATTGCTAACTTTCTAAGAAAATTACCTTCTGGTCTGATGTTTCTTGTATGTGCTCTCAACCTATTAGCGTTAGGAAAGTTTAATAAAATTATCCATTCCACCATTGTTTTGTTCTGAAGTTATCTGCATGTGGAAAAAAGTGTTGTTCAACTAAGGAATTTTTTCAGAAGTTTTTATGCTCAGAAAAGTTACAAATAGCTTTGTTTGAAAAGATAGTAACAGCTTTATGCTCAGAGCCAAAGGAAGATGGGATCGTTATTTCATCTCATCACCCAACATAAAAACAATGCCTCTTCGAAATCCCGAGTGGCTCTTATACAACAAGGGATTCTTGTCATAATAGAGAAGGCAGCATGCATTATTGCCCATTTAGGGTAATAAACAGTTCCCTTATTCTAATATATCTTTGCCTTATTTTGAAAATGGATTCTTTTGGGCACCTCTGCTATTTTCCAGATTTCCCAGCATGACTCAATTTTTCTGTTCCCAAGAGACAACCCTAATCTAGCTCATATAAGAAAAGATGACATTGATTATCTGATGAATAAGCACCCTCTCCTCTCCAGAATATGATGCTCCCTTGACTTCATTTCAATGTCTCTGTTGTATTTCCTCAGCTAAAAGCTCAGTCAGTCAAGCCAGGTAAATGGATTTGTGAAGGACATTTAATTAATAATATTGTCAAGAAGGTTGATTTATCTGGTGCATCACAACAAGCCTAATGTGGAAAATATTTCTTAAACTATGCATGCTGTTGTATCAATTGATGGATCAGGAGAACAAATAACAAGTGGCATGCAGATGTTGGAATACAAAGCGCCAGCTGTGACAGACGTGTGGACTATCAGCTACTGATTTTCCTGGCTTTGTTTACAGTAGATTTGATTAGTTTGTACTTGGTATTTCGCATCGATATTTGATTTGTTAAAAGATTTGAGGTAGTTCTTCTTATAAAGAAGGGGGGAGGGATAGCTCAGTGGTTTGAGCATTGGCCTGCTAAACCCAGGGTTGTGAGTTCAATCCTTGAGGGGGCCACTTAGGGATCTGGGGCAAAAATCAGTACTTGGTCCTGCTAGTGAAGGCAGGGGGCTGGACTTGATGACCTTTCAAGGTCCCTTCCAGTTCTAGGAGATGGGATATCTCCATTAATTATTATTATTATTATTATTATTATTATTTAAACCAGAGAGTGAAAGTAAAAGGAACATCTGAGAAAATAGACGTCTTTAAAGCTACTACGTCTTTCCAACTCTTGGTTAAGCCACCATCATAGGGCTTTCAAACATCTTCTCTGCCATTGACCCTACAGCCCGAAGGGTCTGTCAAAAAATCCAAATCAGGGGTAAATCACTCTGTTCTCTTTAGCAGTCATGGCAGCTCAACCAGGTACCTTAAGCCTTGTCTACACATGCAGCACTGCAATGGCACAGCTGTAGTGCTTAATGAAGACATTACTATGCCGACAGGAGTTTCTCCCATCAGCAGCACTCCACCTCCCTGAGGGCCGGTAGCTGTGTTGACAGGAGAAGCCCTCTTGTCGACATAGCGCTGTCTATGCTGGGGGTTAGGTCAGTATAATTATGTTGCTTGTGATTTTTCACACCCCTGAGCGACACAGTTATACCGGCATAAGTCTGTAGTGTAGTCCAAGCCTTAGAAACCAGTTTGGGAACTGTGGTGATATTACTGTGGCTTAGCCATGGGGGTTAGGAAAATGTGTCTGTGAGCTATGTAATCTTTCTTTTCTCTTACAAACTCATGAAAAACGGTGGATTAACTGCTCTGGAAACTGAAGGCACAGAACAGGTACAGAAAAACAGAGGCAGTCCAAGTTTCCTTACTCTGTTTATCAGTATAACTCCAGCCTGAAATCTGTGGCAGCTGCAGCTGAATTAAAATTCTAGGTTTTAATTTAATTAAATCTGAAAATGAACAATCCCATCAGTACAACATTTCTGGTGCTATATATTTTGAGATTAAATTCATTTTTTTTTGCTGCTCCACAAAGTTCAGTTTTTAATATTCAGAGCACATAACTACATTGTAGAAGTTATCACGGGGAGAAGCTGGAGCTATTAGTACCATAAGAGCATTTACTACCCAAAAAGATATAGGAGGTAGTTTGGGTTTTTGATATCCAGAAACTAGTTGAGGCTTTGGGCAGGTATGATGCATTTTTTCCTGCCCCTTTGGGCAATTCCTTTAGGCTCAGATCCTCAAAGGTATTTGGGTGCCTACGGTTCCCTGATCTGTAACATTGCAGTGTTGCCAGTTATTGTGCTTTTATTGTGAATCTCATGATACTTGGTGCCCCAGCTGCTAGATTCAATTAATTATATGAGAATCTTAGCTTTCATTTTTAAAAAAAAGCAAGTATCTAGCTTTCTTGGTTATGGAAAAAAACTTGAAAATTTTATCTCTAAGGGCTCAGAAATCAAAAGGGAAATAAAAAGAACCTAACATTTATTCTTTAAAAAAATTCCATGCTTTTTAAGCCAAACTCATTATTTTCTGGGGCTTGACTCATGATTATGGTACATTTGGGTTGGCACTATTGAAGCTGGGATTAATTTTTTACCTGCCTCACAGTTTTGCAGTGGGGGTTAATTCATTCATGTTAATAAAGCACTTTTAGATTCTATAATGGAAGTTATTATGCAAGTGCGAAATTAAATAATCCCTCTTCTTGCTATTCCCTTAATATGTTGATGGTTATTATGCATTTCTAGCTTTATAACATCAATTGTGAAAAATCAAAATGGCTATTTACTATGAAGTTTTTTTGTAAATTAATGTTTGTTAGAGGGAGATGCTTTTAAATTAGTTAAATGTACACAGTGGTTTATATGGGAGAATTACAGGGATCTGTTATGGACCCTTCCCTTCCCCTTTTCCATCTGTACTCTTCCCCTGGTAACACAATCCATCACAGGCTTTAGCTATTAGCTTTATGCACTGGCCTCCTAATCGCTGTCTCCACACCAGGCCTCTCTTCCTCAGCCGAGTCTGGGATCTCCAGCTGTGTTTCTGACATCTCTTCTGGCTGGCTGTCAACCTGCTCAAACTCAGTGGCCCTGAGTCTGGTCTCCCTTCTATAAATGTAAGTCAGCAGTAATTACAGCAAAGTCAGTGAAGTTTCACCAGTTTTAAACCAGTGTATGTGAGCCCAGGAAAAGGCACTTTGCAAGCTACCCCATGCAGCTTTGCTAACGTGTCTCAAACTAAACCTCCATCTGAGCAGTGACTCCCAGTTGCACTGAATTGCACCTGTTTGGAATAAATGGAAAGTAGGATAGGAATACAAGAGCAGTTAGCACTTGGAACCCAAGCCAAAATTTGAACTTTGATCTCCAAAAATGAAAAGCTAGTACTTAAAGCACTGAACTGGTCCCCTGGTCCCTCTTCCCTTCATCTTTCCATTGGGGCGGGGGCCGGGACCAGGCAGGGCTCTGTCCTCTGACAGCGAGATAAGGGGTTGGAGGTCAGGTGCACTAACCACTAGGACACCTGACCCTCTGAGACCCCTATCACACCTTTCTGGAGATCTAATACTCTTTAAAATTATCAATATGTTGATAAAACACTGATCACCAAAATAAACAGCTTTCATTACTTAAGTACAAAATATCCTATCTCAGAAAGGTCAAACTTTTTCCTTCTCATACCAAATGTAAATTTGTGTTCTGACCCATTTAAGGACATTAATGTTACAACAGGCCCTTCCTTCCCTCTTCCAGTGGGAGGCTCTGGACACCTGCAGAGATCCAGCATTTCCCCAGCCAAAAGAACTCCAGGACCTTCCCCTGAAGGATGACCAGGGTATCCAGTGGTGGGCTCAAGGTGTTGAACTGGTGCCAGTGCAGGGACAGGAGTAGCTGGTTAATAACCAGTGCCCTCCCCTGAAGTGAAATGCACCATAGAAGTCCCATCCATTCCCACAACCGGTCAGACACCCTGCCCGCCAAGCTGGCCCAATTTTCAAGCAGAGAGGGATCAGTGGCTGAGAGATAAATGCCAGATAGAGCAGCAACCCCACACCCTGTTAGATGTGTGGGGTGTGTGTGAGAGGGAGCTCACCAGCCACCCATTCCCGACTGTCAGGCCAGAGCTTTTGACCCAGTTGGCCTGGGCAGAGGAGGCCTCCACCTGCACCATGTCTTCTGGGTCCTGGGCCACAAGAAGCACATTATTGACATACACCAACAGAACCACCCTCAATGCCAGGTCGCTGAGAACCAACTGTCAGTCATTTACAATAAGAGACAAAAGAAGGGCTTAATGACAATAGCATATAACTGACCAAACAGAGGGCAATCCTGACAAGCTCCCTGATCGAAGATGACAGGTTTGGTCAAGGCCCAGTTGAGCTTAATTATACACTCTGCAGAGGTGTACAGCACCTGGAGGAATCCCACAAAATGGGGACCAAAGCTGAATGCCCACAGGATTCCCATGAGAGACCCATGATGCACCCTATCAAATGCCTTTTCCTGGCTGGGGAACAGGAAGGTGAGAGACAGTGCATCCCTACATGCCAGATAGAGAAGATCCTGGACCAGATACAGATTATCAAAGATAGCCCGGCTTCAATGGTCCAGTCCAGTTCCCATTCACTTCCATGAGAGTCTTTCCACTGACTTGGATAAAAGTCGATCGGTTCCTGAAGCAGCTGCAGAGCATATTGTAAGGAACATAAAAACTTTGGCAAACGATCACAAAATATAATGACTTGAACATTTAAGGAAAAGAGAAGCAAATATAGAATTGCATCTGACTGCTCCAGCTGAATAACAACAAGACAAATGAATCCCTAGAGGATTAAGAGTATTCATGGAACCTCTTATGGAAAAGTGCTCTGAGACATTTGTGAACGAATGACCTAAATTTATGAATAAATGCTTCTTTGATTTTGTCGTCTTCACTCAGTAGAAGCTAGCAGAAAATGGGATACACTAACCTATGAATGTGCAAATCGAGGTGGACTTAGTAAGCTTTGGTTTCGTTACCCAAGTCACAAAATCTGACTTGGGCCATATTCTGCTATTCAGACTTAGCAAAACTGCCAATTACTTCAGTGGGTGTTTTGCCTGAGTAAGGAGTTCAGAATTAGGACTCTAACATACCTGCTGGGAACTATATCTAAGACATGATCACAGACTTAAAGAACACTCCTTTTTCTTTCTTCATTACTAGTAAAATATATTAGAAAAACAATGATCATATGTAATTTGTATAATTAATTGTGTGATATGATGCCTGTAGCAGAGAACCCAAATGAAAATCTCAGAGCTGAATGCCTTCTCCTACCCTAACCTTCAAGGAAGCTTGGATCCAGATCAGAACTTTGTGTTTTGCTTTTATCTCTATAAAGGGCCGATCTTAAACGCTGTATCCAAACATCCCCTGAACCTAAGGGGGATCAGGGTGTCCCGTCACCAACTCACATTCATTGTGCATAAAACGAAACTCCCAGTTTTTCTTGTCACCCTCTCCCCTCCCTACCTTCCCATCTCCACTGAAAACATCACAATCTTTCCTTCCATACAGAATGGTTCAGGCCTGACTCTTATAGTTTACAGAATGTATGACATCTAGAGCAATAAAAACATGGATGGCTGAGCACAGCCACACTATAAAATATGTGGATCTTCTTTGACCATTAAGGAGGCATTTCAAAGAATACAACTGTCCAGGCTCCAGTTCCAACTATGTGGGAATGGCACAGATCCCAATCTCTAGGTTAGGAAGTGGTAAGGAAGCCCATCTCTGTAGAAGTGAAACATTCTGGAGATTTTACAGTGATGTCTATAAACTCCAAAGAATGTAATGAGGAAATTGATTTTTCCTTTTTCAATAGCAAAGGATGGTTCTGAAAAGAGAAGAACATGTTATTATTGTAGCAGCAGTAATGATACTTGGCTCTTGTATAGCTCCATCTTGCAGAGGCTGTCAAAGTGCTGTATAAACACTATGTATCACAGCATTAAGGGATATAAGGATCACTTTTCCCAGCATTCTAATGCATCCACACCTGGAGTACATCATAGCCCCTCATTAACACCACAGAGCAATATCACAGAAGAGCCTCTGGCAGGAAATGAAAAAAATATATATTCAGGTGAGATTACAGGGACTTTAGGTGAGCAGAGTGGAGTTACCCAAACTGGAATTTGGACAGGATGTCGGGGTTACATCCTTATTCCTATAGTATGTAATATGGTGGCAGACACACAGTATTTCACTATGTTTTGATCCATGAACTTTTTTCGCTACATAGATCTGTCCCAGTTGAGTCATGTAATAGCTTGCCAAGAATGTCACTTTACTTTTTGTTTCTCAGTCTTTAAAAGTGATTGAGCTGTGGAGAGGGAGGTGATAGTTTCAGCAGCTAATGAATAGGCAGCAAAGGTGAGGACAGTGACTGATTGTCCATGAAAAGAACAGCAGTACTTGTGGCACCTTAAAGACTAACAAATTTATTAGAGCATAAGCTTTCATGGGCTACAGCCCACTTCTTCGGATGCATAGAATGGAACATATATTGAGGAGATATATATACACACATACAGAGAGCATGAACAGATGGGAGTTGTCTTACCAACTCTGAGAGGCCAATTAAGTAAGTGAAAAAAAACTTTTGAAGTGATAATCAAGCTAGCCCAGTACAGACAGTTTGATAAGAAGTGTGAGAATACTTACAAGGGGAGATAGATTCAATGTTTGTAATGGCTCAGTGTAGCAGGGTGGTTACCCCCCTCCTGCCTGAGGGGTTTAAAACAGCCCTGGCAGAGGGCTGGGGCAAAGGGAAAAGCTACTGGGTTGATTGGGGAAGTAGCCACAGCTGGGATGCCCCAATCAGGCCACAGCTGGCCTGTATAAAAAGGCTGGGAGCCAAGAGCTCAGCAGTCTCTCTCTGCCTTCAGAGAGAGAAGGGCCTGGCTGCAGGGAGCTAGACAGGGTACCTATAGTGGAGCAGGGCTGGGGAAAGGCTGAGAAGCTGGGGAGCTCCAGCCTGGATAGTCCCAGGCTGTGGCCTGGTAAGAGGTCAAGGGTACTGGGGGTTGCAGAGGGCAGCCCAGGGCTAGGCCAAGGCAGCAGGTCCAAACCCAACCTTGCCGATGATGAGTGGCCTATACTGCAGTCTGCCCCAGAGAGTGGGGGCTAGCTGGTGACTGGCAGTGGCCTTATCCTGAGGTGAGGTGGGGTTAGTGGGTGGGGGTTCCCCTGGGAGGGGAGACCTAGCGTGTGTGTGGGTATTGCCAGGGGGCAGCACCCAGGGCAAGTGGCACCGGGGTCCTGGGAGGGACATGGGGGCCAGAGAAGAGGAAAGGCGGATCACCGGCCTGCAGAGGGCGCTCCAGAGGCTGGTGAGCTAATTCCCTCTGTTGCCGGCACAAATGCCCGAGGACAGCAACAGCGGGGTTCGTTGCCCGGTGTGCTTCGCGCCAATAAACATACCGGGGTGGAGAAACAATCAAAGTTTATTTGAGATCTCAAAGTGGTGCAAGGAGACAGACAAGTCTCAAATTGAGCACACCAGCAAAAAACAGTTTCTCTCTTCTTATACTTTTCACAACTAAGCCCCCCCTCTCTCCCCCTCTACCACCCCCCCTACTTCCCCTCCCCTCTCTACCGAAGGCATGTTTATACATTTAAGCCGTTAAATCATTCTAGGGCTATAAATCTAGCTTGTTAGTAACATTCCTCTAAACAGTTATTTGGTTCTGTTTACTCTTAGTTTATTACCCCTTCTCCATCTAGAAACATGCAAACCTCATCATTATTGCTTGGTACCTGGGTATGAGCAAGGTCGTAATTGGTAACTGGCTATTTACACATTCCAATTTCCGTCCTTGGCTCTTGAGGTCGATTAGAGTTAAATATGGAAGGACAGAGTTTAAACATGGAAGAACTTTGGTTCATATAGGCCTAATGACGTCAACAATTCCCTCCTTTGAGAATACTCAACAAACTTTTGGCTGAGTTTTCTCATATTCTGTAGACAAGATACGATTGAGTGCCATAGAGCTGGGGTTCTCAATGAGAGGGTATGCTGGGATTTCTGGGGAACGGGGGGCACAAAGCTTACGGAGGAGCAATTTAAAACAAGCAATCAGGAGGAGGGTGACCAGGCACAGTACCACACCTGTGAGGAGGAGACGCACAAGGCTATTTCCCAGTCCTCCTAGGTTGGGCAACCAACTCCAAAGGGAATCAAAAACTGTGGGTTCCCTTTCCTGAGCCTTCCACTGCTCAAAAGCCTGTTCGGCTGACAGGACGTGCTTGTTAATGTCCTGTGAGTTTTCTGGGACATAAGTACAACATTCACTCCCAATAAGGACACACACCCCGCCCTGGGAGGCTAAAACATAATCTAAGGCCTGTCTGTTTTGCAGGGACAGCAACCGGAGCTGGTAAAGCTCTAAGTTAAGGCTTTTCTCTATGGCCAAGGTCTCATTGGCATACTTGGTGAGAAACACAGAGAGCCTACGATAAAATTGAGCCAGTCGTCCCACCCCATAGGATGGGAGAAAGATCATACCCAATCTGTCTCCTTCTGTAATGGGCTCTGGGGTGGCATACAAAGATCTACGCTGCCTAGGGCGGCCAGGGGGCAGTTTAGGGAAGACACGAAGGGGAGGGGCAAGATATCCTAGATAGCAGCTTCCATACCACCGATGCGGTAGCCACTTATAGGCAGAGGTACCGCAAATATAAAAGGAGTGGCCATTCCCTACCAAGCCATTATAACCGCTACTCCACCTATTTACTTGTCTGTCATTAAATGATCCGAACCGGGCGGTAGAGTCGGATTTGCCGTTAACATAGACAGGGATGGAAGCGTCACTGTCAGGGGATAAATAATACTGACAGGTGCTATTCCCAGCAAACCAGGTGTGATTGCTGGACTTAAACTGTCGATAGCACACCAAACCAGGGGCCACTGGCTGCAACCTAATAGGGGAAGGGATATACGTTGAGTTGGCCTGCGGCTTCCAGGGGTCGTCCCTTAACGCATACTGGGACTCAATGGTACAGTTCTGCGACAAGGGGGTACCCGAGGCATTTTTCCCCCTACTGAACCATCCCCAACAGATATCTGACCAATTCTGGGGAACTACCCTCCAGGGTAACCCTGCAGCATGGTGCGGGATTTGGGAGCATACCCAGCAGTTAGAGAGGTTAAACTCTTGGGCAAAGCAAACCTTCAGGGACTCATATGTGTTTGTCTCTAAGTTAGTAGGGATTCCTTTCCATCCCGCATGTGCCTGGGGGGAAACGGGAGTTAACAAGAGGAGTGTCTCTATGGCAAAGAGCACCACTGTGGCAGACCCTGGACCTGAACTCATATTGGGCAGGTGACCCTAGGGCCTAACAATCACAATTCCCCAAATACCCACAAAATAACAATTACCAATAGCAAGCAGATTAAAAACAACAGGGACCAGGCCACCAGGTTAGGCCGGCCCTGTGAAAATAAACACAACCAACGCTCAGAGGTCTCGCGGGGAGTGCGCTGTCACTGTCCAAAGAGATCACACGGCATTCCAAGCAGACACTATTGTCGCCTGAATAACAGCTTAAGTCCCAGATCGTCGCTGGCAGTCTTCTCTGCAGGCTGGACGGTCCACCGTTCAGGAGCAGGCACCGCTTTCAGGCGAGAGTGATGAATCCAGTTCTTGTGTCCCTCAACCTTTGCTGCTGTATGGGAGACCAGCAGGACAGTGTGAGGTCCCTTCCACTTCTCTTGGAGAGGCTCGTCCTTCCAAGTCCGAACGAGTACGGAATCGCTTGGCTGCAAGGAGTGGATCGGGGCATCCAGCGGGAAAGGCTGCAAATCTTTGGTATACCTGTGGAGAGAACAAAGAACAGCAGACAGAGATCTCATGTACTGAGATAAGAAGCCACACCCCATTTCCCACTCCCCTGCCAGAACCCGTGTACCATTCATAGGCCATGCCCTTCCAAACATAATCTCAAAGGGACTGAGCCCTAACCTGCCCTTAGGGAGAGCGCGAATGCGGAGCAAAACAAGGGGCAAAGCATCAGGCCACTTAAGGGAAGCCTCTTGGCAAACCTTTGAGAGGTGTCGCTTAAGAGTCTGATTTGTACGTTCCACTACCCCACTGGCCTGCGGTCGCCATGGCGTGTGAAGCTTCCAGGGGATCTGTAGGGCATCCAATATCTTCTGAACGACTTGGGATGTGAAGTGTGTTCCACTGTCAGATTCCATCCACTGGGGAAGCAATCTGAGCCTTACTCTGTGCCACTCGATATCCTCGAAGTCCAACAAAGTTCAGGAGGCTCACAGTGGCTTTAAGGCAAGAGGTTAGACCCACAGCAGCAATTAACAAGTCATCCACATATTGCAGGAGGAGGACTTTGTCCTCGTTGTCCCACTCCTCCAAGTCTCTAGCCAGGGCCTGGCTGAAAAGGGTGGGGGAATTTTTAAATCCCTGGGCCAGCACTGTCCAGCAAAGCTGCTTTCTAACCCTCCTTTTGTCCTCCCACTCGAAGGAGAAAATCTCCTGAGACTGGGGGTCAACCGGAATCGTGAAGAAAGCATCCTTTAAATCCAGGACTGAAAAATGGGTGTACTGCCCCCCTATAGAGGCCAACAATGTATACGGATTTGGAACAAGGGGGTGTAGAGTCTTAATCCGCTCATTAACTGCCCTCAGGTCCTGGACCAGCCGGTATGTGCCATTGGGCTTTTGTACAGGCAAGATAGGAGTGTTCCAAGCTGACTGGCATTCTCGAAGTACCCCGCACTTTAGGAACTGGTCTATAGTCTCCTGCAGTCCCTCTCTGGCTTCCCTTTTGATCGGATACTGCTTGATTCGCACTGGACCTTTTCCTGGCAAGAGCTGAACAGTAATAGGAGTATGATGGGCTGCCTTTCCTGGGATCCCTGATGCCCATACCAGAGGAAAAACCCGCTTCTCCCACTGACTCCACTCTGGGGCTTGCATAGCTGAGGGCTCAATTGCAAGGGTCATTATCCAGGCATTCTCTGGGGGTAAGGTGAGGCTTATTTCATCTTGAGTGAAATGCAGGGTGGCACCTAAGCGACAAAGCAGGTCCCGTCCTAATAGTGGCGTTGGACAATCGGGGAGGTAAACCAGTCTGTGAGATAGAGTTCTGTTTCCCAAAGCACATTCCGCTGGGGCATATACTGGGCACTTAGTTCCTTTCCCTGTGGCTCCCACCACAGTGAGGGAATCTGCCACAGGCAGCTGAAGGGGTTGGTTTACAGCAGTTCGTGCAGCTCCAGAGTCTATTAAAAAGTCTATGTCTGAATCTCCCACCCGCATTTTTACTCGGGGTTCCGGGGGCAGGATAGTCCGTCTCCCCTGACACCCCTATTCTTGATCCTCTGCTGCCATCATAGGGGTACCTTCCCTTCCGGGGCACTCATTTTTCCAATGTCCCTCCTTTCGGCATATGGCACACTGATTGCGACCCAGACGCCTTTCCTGTAAGCCAGGGCGCCCACGCCCACGTCCTCTCATTCCCCGGCCCCTTCCACCTTCCTGAAATCTTCCCCTGCCACCAGCCTGCACTGCTGCAACCATCATTTTCACTTGCCTCTTTTCCTTTTCTCCCTCTCTAAGGCTGTAAGCCCTGTTTGCAGTTTCCAGAATCTGTGCCATTGTCATGCCCATCAAATCCTCCTTTTTCTGCAGTTTCCTTTTAATATCAGGGGCAGCACGGCTGGTAAAGATACCCTTTATAATTGCCTCAGTAGCCTGATCATCAGGGTTTGCATTAGTAGTTTGCCTGATGGTATCCCGAATACGCTGCAGAAAAGCAAACCGGACTCTCTTTTGGCTCCTGTACTCATACGGCTTAGCCCAATTGTTATGTCGGACAGCTGAGTGTCGGAGACCATGTAATAGGAGCTCCTTGTATACAGTGAGACGGGTGAGATCCGCCGGCACGTTGGGATTCCACCGGGGGTCTGCTGTAGGGACCTGGACTGCAGCAGCAGGGACGTGTGCTGCGTTTGCCTCATGTCTACGCTGTGCCTCCTCCCGTGCCTTAGACACAACCTGATTACGCTCCACCTCAGACAGCAGGGTCCGCATAAGGATATTACAGTCATCCCAGTCAGGCTTATGGCTAGCCAGACACCCTTCAAAGACTGAGATAAACTTGCTTGGATTCGTAGAAAATTCCCCTGCCTGTGTCTTAAAAGCTGCTAGGTCCACTGGGTTAAAAGGCACATGGGTATAAACCTGCATTGTAGTGGCTGGGCGATTTTCTGTTCCAGTACGGGCTATCCGAGTCTCAGTAATCAATGGATAGAATCCCACTGAGGGGGCAATCTCTGGGACCTGAGGCACCCTGTCTTTATATGGTGGGGGTGTTGGAGCCGAAGGGGACACCGACTCTGCCATCACAACCGGGGGAGGGTTCTGGGGACTAACAGTAGTTACTACCGAACCTGTCGGAGTCAAATTACACCTTTGCAAAAGATCTGACCTATCTCTTAACAACATAAACAACTGTACATACATATGTTCATTCCATTTACCCGTACGCTGACAAAACAAAAGCAATTGAAGGATCGTATTATAATTAAGTGATCCCTCCGGTGGCCACCTTTCCTGGTCCTCTAGCTGATATTGAGGCCAGTCTACTGTACAGAAACTTTTCAGTTTACTTTTAATCAACGGATCCGATCCAAACACTTTCCAGTTCACCAGAATGCATTCTAAGGGTGTACACCTTGCCCTGCCTGCAGTACTCTGTCCCTGCCCCATACTCTAGGGAGACACTGGGCGTCCCCAGGTCAAAACAGGTAAAGTCCCCACTGGACTGTTCCTACCTTATCCAAGGGTCCGGTTCTGCACCGTCGCCCGCAGCTGCTTCTCCACTAATCGAGCGCGTTGCACCGTTGTACCCTCCGGGGTCGACCAAACCACGTCTCCGCCGAGGCCCCCGATGAAGTCACCGGTGCGCGCTGGGCATCGGTCGTCGCCGCAATCCGTCGACCTCTGAGAGGGGTCTGGGCAAGGCTAAATTTCAGCCTTGAGCCCACCCAGGGACGCCAAGACTGTTGCCGGCACAAATGCCCGAGGACAGCAACAGCGGGGTTTGTTGCCCAGCGTGCTTCGCGCCAATAAACATACCAGGGTGGAGAAACAATCAAAGTTTATTTGAGATCTCAAAGTGGTGCAAGGAGACAGACAAGTCTCAAATTGAGCACACCAGCAAAAAACAGTTTCTCTCTTCTTATACTTTTCACAACTAAGCCCCCGCTCTCTCCCCCTCTACCATCCCCCCTCTACTCCCCCTCCCCTCTCTACCGAAGGCATGTTTATACATTTAAGCCGTTAAATCATTCTAGGGCTATAAATCTAGCTTGTTAGTAACATTCCTCTAAACAGTTATTTGGTTCTGTTTACTCTTAGTTTATTACCCCTTCTCCATCTAGAAACATGCAAACCTCATCATTATTGCTTGGTACCTGGGTATGAGCAAGGTCGTAATTGGTAACTGGCTATTTACACATTCCAATTTCTGTCCTTGGCTCTTGATGTCGATTAGAGTTAAACATGGAAGGACAGAGTTTAAACATGGAAGAACTTTGGTTCATATAGGCCTAATGACGTCAACACCTGGATGACCAGCAGGAGGTGCCGCAGGGGTGAGTCTGCTCCTCTTACACTCAGCCATTCCCAGTCCTTATTTAATCCTAAATTGATTGTATTTAGTTTGCATATCAATTCCAGCTCAGCAGTCTGTTTTTGAAGTTTTTCTGTTGTGAGATAGCCACCTGCAGGTTTGTCATTGAATGACCAGACAGGTTAAAGTGTTCTCCCCCTGGTTTTTGAGTATTATGATTCCTGATGTCAGATTTGTGTCCATTAATTCTTTTGCGTAGAGACTGTCCGGTTTGGCCAATGTACATGATTGTCCATGGTGACACCTCTCTCAGTTTCCCAAGAGGAATAATAATCTTTACCCTATATCTCTGCATTCAGACACTCATTAAGGATATTTATAATACTAAAAAGGAAACCTTGTAATCTCCTACTATGGTTAACTATATTCATTAAATTATGATATATCTGTTCAGATTACATTTTCCCTCCAATCTACCTTTGGTCTGGAAGCTCTTTCTATTTACTGATATTTTGTAGTTTTATACAAATATAGGAGGCTAGTGAATGTATTAGAGGACAATTAGGTATGACTTAAAATGTTGAGGGTTGGATTGAACTCAGTTTCCTACCCCAGAAACCTTTAGCAACCAGTCACCCCATTGGCCTCCATTCTAATATCCACCACAATGGATGCCAGCTGTTGTGGTGATGGTTTTGTGTGTGTTCACTGGAAGCCTTCAGAAGACCACCAACTCAGTTAATAGAGGCCACTGAACATCCATCAGCTAATTATTATTTTTGGTTATTCCTGATTTGAATTGGATTTAAACAAGCAAACCAGAGATGACTGGTTCCATAGCCCACTTACAATCCTCAGAGCCAAGGAGTCCTCCTCCCTAGCTAACTCTCCTAACAACATCATGGAAAAAATAGTATACTGTGTAATGAGAGAGTAGAAAACCTGGCATGTCAGGTGTGAAACTGAAATGTCAGTATTCTGATGATTACTGGAAAATAAAGAGCTCTTGGACATTGATATATTCATCAAAACCCTTATTCCATCACTTCTGGGCCAAGTTACATTGAGAGAACATCCACAGTGAAGGATGGTCAAGGACATCAGGGGATTTGGGACAGTTATTTTCATGCTATTGTCAGAGGCACAGGGCCCCTAGAGAATCATGAAGTCAGAAGAGGTCAAGATCTATGGTAGGATCAGCTTTTCCTACATGGTCCAGCAGAAATGAGTTTTTCCCAGGAAGACAGGTCTCTGCAGGTAAGCGAGTAATTGTTTCTAACGAGATGGAGACTTGAGCATTGCAATGAGATTTTCATCTTCTGAAATGTTAAACCTGCCAGGCATCTACTGGAGAAAATAAGTTAGAAACTGAAATTATTTTGGCGGATCCAGACAGAATAATAATAAGACACCTAAATTAGGGCCTTTGATTTATAGGTGACCTGCCAAAGAGCGCTGCATTGTTTGATGCAGAAAACTTTCAGTAGGTTGGTGCTGTCGATCTTACTGTGTATTTTGAAAAACCTCATCTCATACATGAGCATATATCAAACATTAAAGTGACGATCTTGCTTACAAGCTAAGGGCTATATTATGCCTTTAAGGCACAAGCCTACATGGGAGGTGGAGCACTCTCCTACCACTAGCAGCTCCAGGACACACTGAGCCTGATTCTCAGTAACTAAGTTCCTGATCTTGGGGCAGGGATGGGTTGTAGGGGCCAGAGGTAGTCTCAAGCTACCTTTGAACCTGCCATATTCTGAGGCCATGCAGGGGATTGCCTGGCCCCCAGTGCAAGTAAGGGTTGCCACAGGTTTGCTCTAGCTTATGTTTGGCTTCCCATGAAACTCTCTCGGCCCTGAGAATCAAAGAATCACTGATGTGCCATGCAATCCAGCCAGACCCCTGATACATTTTCTCTGCTGAGACAGGGAGCAGGGGCCATGTAGAGCTCGTATGCCTGCTGCACACATCAGTATATCAGCCCACTCTAAGCTATACCCTTTTGCTGCCACAGCAGTGTAAAAGGACTTTATTGCACCTGAGAATCAGGCTCATTATCTCTTAGGCCTGGTCTACACTAACCCCCAAATTCGAACTAAGGTACGCAACTTCAGCTACGTGAATAACGTAGCTGAAGTCGACATACCTTAGTTCGAACTTACCGCGGTTCAGACGCGGTCCACACGTGGCAGGCAGGCTCCCCGTCGACTCCGCGGTACTCCTCTCGCCGAGCTGGAGTACCGCAGTCGACGGCGAGCGCTTCCGGGATCGATTTATCGCGTCCAGACCAGACGCGATAAATCGAACCCGGAACTTCGATTGCCAGCTGTCGAACTACCGCGGTAGTGTAGACCTGGCCTTAGGAACTCACAGTTCTTCAGGGTACGGCCACGGCAACACCCTTCTAACAAGTGCAGCCTGAGCTCCCTCCATCCTGTGCAGGGTCAGTTCATAGATTCCAAGGCCAGAAGGGACCACTGTGATCATCTAGTCTGACCTCCTGTCGAACCTCCCCACATACTTCCTAGAGCGTATGCTGATTTAAAATGTGTCAGTTTTTCTGGCTGACGAGGAAGCGTTCAGGATCATTGCTCCTCTCTTAACCCCTGCTTTTTGTAGAGGTAACACTGATGTGCACTCTGGTTTCACATAGTCTGTGAGGTCCAGGCATACAAGATTGTGATTTTGCCTGGCCCCTGCCACAAGGTGGGGAGGCTTTTTCTGTCCTTTCCCACCACTGCATACCCACGAAGGGCCAGGCACAATGTTGCTCTGATGGTTTTAAGCTAATAATCAGTTTAATGTGAAAAGGGAGTTTCACTCTGGAAATATTCCTCTGAAATCAACTGAGATGCATGTCTATGTATTCGGGACCTACAGCCTATTTTAGTTTGATCGTTAGTTTATTGGATAATGAGAAATGCAGTATTTCCTTATGCTTTTTTCCCCTTTGAATCTTTTTTCCTCTACAATCGCAGGAACAACTGGTGCAGAAAAAAAGTGTTTCAGGTCAAGATTTTCAAAGTGAGTGGATTGGTAATAGCCTTTTTCTGTGCTGCGGGAACAGAACAGATTTTAATGTAAAGTTTATACTTTTTTTTTTTTTTTTTTTACTATTCTTTCCATGTTAAATTTGGGCAAAAACACTGGTATGAACTGATTCTTTGTAGCTGCTTTGGTGTGCCATTTTGGGTATGCTCTCCTTGCCGTGGCAATAGAGGGGGCACAATCCCACTGGGATGAAAGGCTTGCTGATGACTTATTTATATTTGCGCTGATGTTCTTCCTCGTCCCTTCAGCAGACATGTATCTGACTATTAAAACAAAGCAATGAAAAGGAATTATTTTTACAATTCCAAAACATAGACATAGAAGCAATGAGGAAAGCTCTCCCCAGACTTCTGTTTTGCATCTGTTCGATGAATTTAGAAGGTGTGTACTGGAGTATCATATTCTCTTTGTCTTTTTTGCATAAGAGTGCACTTTCATTTCATCATTTGGATCACATGTTGAAGAAAAACAATTAATTTTTGTTTCTTTTTCCTTGAAAGTTGAGAGAGAGAGAGAGCGGAATCTTTGAGTGATATGCATTCACAGCTAGGTCTTTACTTTCTGTTTTCAGATCCTGCAAATGCTCCTTTATAGTGCGTGTAGTCTTGCATGGAGCCAGTTAGGGCATGATTTCCTCTGATATGACCGATAAATATTTTATCTCCATCCGAGCGATCTCTCCCAAGACTTCTCCTCAGGACCTGACAGTTTGTCTCTGCAGCCAGGTCTGTTGCAGCTGCTGAGGGCACAGACCTCCTTGCTGAACCCCTGTTCAACAATCTACATCTTGTGGCACAGGTGGTGGAGGTCCCCTCAGTGTGCCGGAGGCTGGTTCTGGCTGGTATCACCAAAGTCGGACACCTCCTGGACTGTGGTTGGCAAGACTGGGTGGACCTTCATATGCTTGCCCAATGTATGGGGTTGTCCCCACTGTGTGTTCTGGGAGGTAAATACTGCCCTGCCCTTGCCTCTGTAGCTTTTCTTAAGTGAGGTCTGCAGCAGGGTGTTCCCTGGTCACTCATTTCCCCTGTCCCTCTGGAGTTTGATGTCAGGCCTTTGCCCCGTGTCCGCCCCCCCTCGGCTGTGGGTGAGGAGCCCCCATGCGCCAGCTTCTGTTTCACCTTGGTTCCTCAGCCTGCCTGGGTTATAAGTTGGTGACTCCTCCGTGGAGCTGTGAGCAGAGGCATGTTGCTAGCATGGTTCTCAGACTCCCCTGACACTTGTTTTTCTTGCAGTGAGAGGGAGACCCTGGCGCATACATGTTTACTGTGCACCAGGTTGCAGCCCCTTTTCCACCTTCTTCATAACCTCTCGCTGAGGTTCTGGATGCACTTTTCCCTGCACCTTTTTTATGCTCTTCCCATCCATGGCTCCATGAGGTCATGGGACCTCATCAACCTGTCTCTGGAATTGCCTGAGTTGGCCTTGTATCAGTTAAGGAGTGCAGGTTGGACGGGGCGCTCCTTCTGACCCTGACTGTGGAGCTCAATTTTGTGCTTTTCTCTGTTCATGTCTTTGGGCAGAGTTCCTCTAGCTCCCTGGACTCCTTTGAGGAGCAGTGGATGCTGCTTAGGGTTCTCTGCTCAGTGTCCCCTTTTGGAACTCTTGTTGTAAATCTCCAACCTCACTCTCATTCCTGTTTTTTCATTTGTTGTCCTCCGAAGCAGTTGATGCCTGTGTTTTGATCCTTCTCCTTCGGGGATCCATTGTGTACCTGGGACCAAATAGGTCTGTGCACTGAATGGCCAGGGGTTCTGTGGAAAAACTGTACATGATCACGTAATTAGAGACTTTATCAAATGCATACACACAAGGGAACTGAATTAAAGTTGCACGGGCAATCTTATTTCTGGCATTTCCTAACTTTTGAATGCTTGCCTTTGCAACCTTAATATTATATTAATGTAATTTTTCTGTATGTAATTTCCTAAATTTTAAAAAAATCAAATTGAAAAAACAAATATTGGAATCACATTGATCTCCACATGGGCCATCAACAGGTTTGAGACCTTGAGATCCACAGCATAGACATCTATCAGTTGACCTAGCTGGTAGCAGTAGTAGGCTGTTATCCTCTATGTGGAACAGTACCAGAGTGGGGAGAGTCACACACTTTGCCAATGAGTTTCACACATATTTGCTAGACAGCAGAGGAATGGTGAGGCTCAGGAATCCTGGATTTAATTCCAGGTTCTGGAAAGGAGTGTGCCATGGTGGTTACAGGCCATTTTGCTCCTTTCCCCCCATCTTGTCTTTGCCCCTCTCAGGTTTTTTTCCCTCCTGGTCCCTGTTGTCCCTGTCCCCTTTCAGCTCCTATCCCCCATTTCCTCCTGTCTCTGTACCCCTCAGCTTCTATTCCCTGTCACCCAGCTCTTGTCCCTTCCCCCTCTGCTCCTATTGCTCCCAGCCTACCCCTGTCCTTTCTCCCCCATTTTGTCACCCCTTTGCATGTTACTTGCTTGCTCCATCTCCTCCATGCTGCCTGGGCACTTGTGGGGGTGGGGTGGAAGGAGGGGCCCGGGTTAATTTTTTCACTACAGAACCCAATCGGCTTTCTCTCTTAGTTAATTAAAAGCAAGATAGACAGCAGATAACTTTTTGATATACATGAACAATTCTAGATCACAATTAATATGTATCTATCTAATATGTTCTTTCTGTACAAGAAACTTGTTGTGACAAAGCCTGAACTCAAGTGAGAAGGAAACGTAATGTTAAACTAATGGCTTGGAAAGAAAGAAAAGGGGTGACTTGTGTCATATCCTATTTTAATCTCTGAGAGAGAAAGAGATTAACACTGTCACTTGCTTGATTAGTGCTGTCATTTTATCAACTTTTAACTTGGAAATGAGCTGATGCAAAGAGAATAGTGCATTGTAGTTTCTTGTCTTTGTTATGTCTAACCTTATAAAATTATACAGTAACTGTCTGATAGCTGAGAAATTCTATAGTGTAATTCAAATGTTATAAATCTGTATGAGTCCATTATCTCTTCTTATCAACAGGGCTTTCAAAATTAATGCTAAAATGTTTTAGCAAGGGTCTCCAAGGTAACTGCGTATTGTATTTCCAGTTAAAGTACATTTTAGTAAAATGTTCCTCTAAAGAAAACACCTTAAATCAGTTGTGAGGTGTACATGAATTCATTCATGTGCATGTCAGGAAAATTTCCTATCAGCCTACTGAACCTAAAGGCAAGTCATGGTGTGCTGTGAATTTGCAATGTATCCGCTTAAACAAAACTCCTGTTTCATTTTGCATTTTCACTGTGCTTAACTTTATCCCACATGTAACTAATACAGAAGCACTTGCTTTGTTTATTTAGTACCTGATCCTGCCCAGTTGAAGTCAATGGGACCCTGATTGGCTGAGTAAAGTGAGAATAATGAGCTGAGTAAGTCAGTTGAAGTTGGCTCATCTGATTCCCTGCTCTCAGTGATTACAGATGAATGAAATATCTAGGAGTTCCAATGACACAGGTGATCTGAACAGATTCTGATGCCAATAGTAGATGAGTTTTGACTAAACCCTCTTGCACTAATATTTGGATACAATCCAAGTCCACTATATTGACTATCATCCCCTCTTCTAGCTGCACAGATAAAGGATGCTGTCTATAAGCCTTACACTCCATGATCTCAGCAAGACCACCTATCTCTCCAGTCACATTCCATCAAGGAATGAGTCCTTGGCTATGCTGCCATTGACCACAAGCAAAATGGAGAATGGGGGAGTCTGGTGGCTGTCCCAGTGACTCTGGGAAGCATTCATTTTGGCTTCTCCCCAAGTCTCTTACGTAGTACTTCTCCATGATGTACTTGTCCAACAGACTGTCCCTCCGTTCAAAGTCTCAGCTGTGCCTTTATGGTCTTTCCGGTAGCTTGGCCTCCATGTAGTCCTCCAGTAGCTGCGTAGCCTTTGCTAGGATGCACCAGCATGACATGTAAAAGACAAGTCTTCACGAGTCTAGGAGTCTTTCTAATTACTTCTCCATTCATGCATCCAGGTCTCAGGCTTGTCATCTTCCAGCCCCACCCTGGCTAGTGAAGGGACAGCATTTATTGGTAGCCTGGGCTTTACAACTCTCTGAAGCAGGTGCTTCTGGAACTGTTGCAATCTGGGTTTATAATAGTTCCTGCTGGGCTGCAGCCTGAACTTTCTGCTGTTCCCAGAGCTGTTGTTGCTGTTGGGCTACAACCTGGGCTTGCTATTGCTGCTACTGCTCCCTCATAAACTGCAGCAAGGTTTGAGGCTGTTGGCTCAGCTGTTCAACCATCCATTTCAGGACCTCTTCTGTTTCCTCTTTTACACCGAGAGGTTTTAAATCTCATTTACGTGTAAGCCAGTGACAAACAGAGCTGCTCTGAACAGATATCCAAAGATGGTTGAAAATGTACCCCCTTCCTGGGCTGTACCTTTGCTAATAACTGAGATAACACCAACCAAACAGAAATATCAGTCTAAGCTGTCTCCCCAAGCTTAGCTCTTCCTAAGATTTGCAAGACAGGACCTCTCTCTGTCTGAGGAAGACCTTCCAAACCATCTCGGCCTCCTAGATAGGAACTAGATGGACACACCTGGTCTAACCTCATAGTGACACAGTAAATATCTCTGCATCCCTGTGTTGGATTCAAGCACCTGACATCAGGCTGACTGTGTAGAAGAGCACTTTTTCCCTATGCAGGGACTAAGAACCTGCCACCTTGTCAATCTCTTACTGGACTTTTCAGCAAGGGGTACATTTTTAGTTCTTTTGAGGGGCTCTATTTAGCTCCCTATTACTTTTAAGGCCTCACACTATAGAGACCTACCAGAGAGCTAGATGGGTCTTTTGGAAGCTAGTCAACATCACTCCTACTTTGGCCAGAGTTGTCATGACAGGATGATGTACGGCTACTTCCACCCCAAGAAGCTGGTCAAAGTGTTTCTGCAGCACTCCCATCCCCACTGGCCAGGGTGTGAGAGACTGGACCTGGGAGGATCAAACGTGGGTCTCTTGCATATATGAATGGAACACAATGTACGTGGATTCTGGACCAGCTTAAGGGTTGCACTTTTGGACACCTTGTTTTCTCGTACTAATTTTCTTTCTTGCGCTTATAGCTGTTTCTTCTTCCGCTGCATGTATCCACTCTGTTTTAGTTGAATGATTTCCCTTCTCTTCCTGCTAATATAATTTTTATTTGGCTGTTATGAAAAAAAAGAGAGATTGAGAGTACACAGGAGAAACTGGCTAGTGTAATTAAAATAGAACCAGTCCCACTTCTCTCTTCTGCTCTACAAATGTGCCTCAAGTCTTACATCACAGAACCATCATGTATGGGTAAAAATGTAGCTCAATCAGAATAGCTCCATTAACTTTTGCATTTCATTTGTGTTTTGGAAGGAGATTACAGCAATAATAGAGTCACTGTTTCAAAACCTAATGGGACATTTTACAGTCACAGAACTTTGCACATGCCAGTTTACAGACTAAACAAATACTCCTGGTAACAATTCTGATTTCAGTTTCACACATGGTTAAGTAAGATGCTCTCATGTTAAGCAAGGATCAGGCAGAAATCACTAAACAATTAATATTATTCAGTTCTACTCAGGACAGTCATATAGACTTTGTCAGTGTACTGGGGCTGGAGGGAATGCATTGTTTCTTTTATTACA
The DNA here is from genome assembly GCF_028017835.1 of Emys orbicularis. NCBI lineage: Eukaryota > Metazoa > Chordata > Testudines > Emydidae > Emys > Emys orbicularis. The sequence continues at coordinate 163,192,435 of NC_088684.1, forward strand.
TCAATTGTGTGCCTTTAAAATAATCCAGAAAAATCACTGCATGTAACAGACTCCAGTGCTGGTTCTTTGGGCAACACTGATAAATTGAGTTGTATGGTTCATAGTCAGTATCTATTTCTAACATGTCTGTATAATTTCTAAAATGGTTTCTAAAGACTCACTGCACATACTTTAGAACATTTTTTGGGCCCAGTTGATCATTGGATGTACCTGCATCAAACCTAAAAACGTTCACTATTGTATAGTCGGGGTTGCCGAGATTAAAAAACTGAAAATGTGCATCCCATAACAGAATGTTCTATTGCTATTTTCACTGATCTCATTGGTGTATTTACATATTGGTTTTTCCCCTGCTGAACAACTTCCTTTTGTACTAGGAAGTCTTCCTGTGCTAGTAATGAACTATAATAAAACCACTCAATCAGCAAATGGAACATTTTTTTCTATTGTGGTTTTCAGCAAGACACCACATTTTACTTACTACTTTTGATTTCCAACAGACACATCACAGCAATTATTTGAAATTTGGGATACTTTTACTATTTTAAATTGTCAGTTTGCCCAAATCTTATTTGTCAAAGAGTATTTGGATGCTGCAATATCTTTCTTTACATTTACTAGTCTCAAAACAATTATACTGTTATACAGCATGCTCTCAGTGCTGTGTCTTTAAAGTCGGTAAAACCATCCAAACAGGAATTCAATCAATTTAGTAATTTTTGCTGTCTAATTTACCTTGTGTTTTTTCTGAAATGAAAGGCACCATATTTAAAGTTGTTCATTATCAAGAAAAATTCTATTGCAACACAGAAGTGAGAACTCTGTCTTGGATTGGGGCATTCCAGGTGTCATCAGTCAATCAGATTTGTAGACGCTTAATAAACTGTTACCTAGGGTCTGTGGCTGAAAAATGACACCTGATCTGCATTCTTACTGGCTGTTAGTGATGTAGTGGTACATAATTTAATGGTTATTTTGTGGGGTATACTGTACAAAGAAATAAATAACTTCAGAATAAATTCTAATATCCCTGTCTAATTCCAAACTCTTACATAAGAACGGCCATACTGGGTCAGACCAATAGTCCATCTAGCCCAGTATCCTGTCTTCAGATGGTGGCCAATGCCAGGTGCTTCAGTGGGAATGAACAGAACAGGCAATCATTGAGTGATCCATCCCCTGTCATCCAATCCCAGCTTCTGGCAATCAGAGGGTATGGACACCCAGAGCATGGGATTGCATCCCAGACCATTTTAGCTAATAGCCATTTATGGACATATCCTCCATGAATTTAGTGAATTCTTTTTTGAACCCCATTATACCTTTGGCCTTTACAACATCCCCTGGCAATGAGTTCCACAGGTTGACTGTGTGTTGTATGAGAAAGTATTTTCTTTTGTTTATTTTAAACCTACTACCTATTAATTTCATGGGGTGACCCCTGGCTCTTGTGTTACCTGAAGGAGTAAATAACACTTCCTTATTCACATTCTCTACACCATTCATGATTTTATAGACCTCTATCAATCATATCCCCTCTAAGTCATCTCTTTTCCAAGCTGAAAAATCCCCCAGTCTTTTTAATCTCGCCTCATATGGAAGCTGCTCAAAACCCTTAATCATTTTTGTTGCCCTTTTCTGTACTTTTTCCAATTCTAACATATCTTTTTTGAGATGGGGCAACCAGAACTGAATGCAGTATTCAAGATGTGGGCATACCATGGATTTCTATACTGGCATTATGATATTTACTGTCTTATCTATCCCTTTCCTAATGGTTCCTAACATTCTAGAGCCTTTTATAAAAATTGGCATCACATTAACTATTGTGATGGGGCAAGGCCAGATGGCTTTAGGAAAGTAGTGAGAAACAAGTATGTTAGCCCCAGGCTAAACAAATCCCTGTTACCATGGTAACCAAATGGCAGTTGCTCCAGGTTAATCAAGACACCTGGGGCCAATTAAGATCCTTCCAGAAAGCAGTGGAGACAGCTAGGTTGATTGGGACACCTGAAGTCAATCAGGGGCTGGCTGAAACTAGTTAAAAGCCTCCCAGTTAGTCAGGGAGGCATACATGCCAGGAGCTGTGGGAGGAAGTTGTGCTGTTGGAGAGACTGAGCAGTACACACCATATGAGGCACAAGGAAGGAGGCCCCGAGGTAAGGGTGAAGTGGAGCTTGATGAAGTAGGGGCTGCTGTGGGGAAGTAGCCCAGGGAATTCATAGATTCATAGATTCTAGGACTGGAAGGGACCTCGAGAGGTCATCGAGTCCAGTCCCCTGCCCGCATGGCAGGACCAAATACTGTCTAGACCATCCCTGATAGACATTTATCTAACCTACTCTTAAATATCTCCAGAGATGGAGATTCCACAACCTCCCTAGGCAATTTATTCCAGTGTTTAACCACCCTGACAGTTAGGAACTTTTTCCTAATGTCCAACCTAGACCTCCCTTGCTGCAGTTTAAGCCCATTGCTTCTTGTTCTATCCTTAGAGGCTAAGGTGAACAAGTTTTCTCCCTCCTCCTTATGACACCCTTTTAGATACCTGAAAACTGCTATCATGTCCCCTCTCAGTCTTCTCTTTTCCAAACTAAACAAACCCAATTCTTTCAGTCTTCCTTCATAGGTCATGTTCTCAAGACCTTTAATCATTCTTGTTGCTCTTCTCTGGACCCTTTCCAATTTCTCCACATCTTTCTTGAAATGCGGTGCCCAGAACTGGACACAATACTCCAGCTGAGGCCTAACCCGAGCAGAGTAGAGCGGAAGAATGACTTCTCGTGTCTTGCTCACAACACACCTGTTAATACATCCCAGAATCATGTTTGCTTTTTTTGCAACAGCATCACACTGTTGACTCATATTTAGCTTGTGGTCCACTATAACCCCTAGATCCCTTTCTGCCGTACTCCTTCCTAGACAGTCTCTTCCCATTCTGTATGTGTGAAACTGATTTTTTCTTCCTAAGTGGAGCACTTTGCATTTGTCTTTGTTAAACTTCATCCTGTTTACCTCAGACCATTTCTCCAATTTGTCCAGATCATTTTGAATTATGACCCTGTCCTCCAAAGCAGTTGCAATCCCTCCCAGTTTGGTATCATCCGCAAACTTAATAAGCGTACTTTCTATGCCAATATCTAAGTCGTTAATGAAGATATTGAACAGAGCCGGTCCCAAAACAGACCCCTGCGGAACCCCACTCGTTATGCCTTTCCAGCAGGATTGGGAACCATTAATAACAACTCTCTGAGTACGGTTATCCAGCCAGTTATGCACCCACCTTATAGTAGCCCCATCTAAATTGTATTTGCCTAGTTTATCGATAAGAATATCATGCGAGACCGTATCAAATCCCTTACTAAAGTCTAGGTATACCACATCCACAGCTTCTCCCTTATCCACAAGACTCGTTATCCTATCGAAGAAAGCTATCAGATTGGTTTGACATGATTTGTTCTTTACAAATCCATGCTGGCTGTTCCCTATCACCTTACCACCTTCCAAGTGTTTGCAGATGATTTCCTTAATTACTTGCTCCATTATCTTCCCTGGCACAGAAGTTAAACTAACTGGTCTGTAGTTTCCTGGGGTTGTTTTTATTTCCCTTTTTATAGATGGGCACTATATTTGCCCTTTTCCAGTCTTCTGGAATCTCTCCCGTCTCCCATGATTTTCCAAAGATAATAGCTAGAGGCTCAGATACCTCCTCTATTAGCTCCTTGAGTATTCTAGGATGCATTTCATCAGGCCCTGGTGACTTGCAGGCATCTAACTTTTCTAAGTGATTTTTAACTTGTTCTTTTTTTATTTTATCTGCTAAACCTACCCCCTTCCCATTAGCATTCACTATGTTAGGCATTCCTTCAGACTTCTCGGTGAAGACCGAAACAAAGAAGTCATTAAGCATCTCTGCCATTTCCAAGTTTCCTGTTACTGTTTCTCCCTCTTCACTAAGCAGTGGGCCTACCCTGTCTTTGGTCTTCCTCTTGCTTCTAATGTATTGATAAAAAGTCTTCCTGTTTCCCTTTATTCCCGTAGCTAGTTTGAGCTCATTTTGTGCCTTTGCCTTTCTAATCTTGCCCCTGCATTCCTGTGTTGTTTGCCTATATTTATCCTTTGTAATCTGTCCTAGTTTCCATTTTTTATATGACTCCTTTTTATTTTTTAGATCATGCAAGATCTCGTGGTTAAGCCAAGGTGGTCTTTTGCCACATTTTCTATCTTTCCTAACCAGCGGAATAGCTTGCTTTTGGGCCCTTAATAGTGTCCCTTTGAAAAACTGCCAACTCTCCTCAGTTGTTTTCCCCTCAGTCTTGATTCCCATGGGACCTTACCTATCAGCTCTCTGAGCTTACCAAAATCCGCCTTCCTGAAATCCATTGTCTCTATTTTGCTGTTCTCCCTTCTACCCTTCCTTAGAATTGCAAACTCTATGATTTCATGATCACTTTCACCCAAGCTGCCTTCTACTTTCAAATTCTCAACGAGTTCCTCCCTATTTGTTAAAATCAAGTCTAGAACAGCTTCCCCCCAGTAGCTTTTTCAACCTTCTGAAATAAAAAGTTGTCTGCAATGCAGTCCAAGAATTTGTTGGATAGTCTGTGCCCCGCTCTGTTGTTTTCCCAACATATATCTGGATAGTTGAAGTCCCCCATCACCACCAAATCTTGGGCTTTGGATGATTTTGTTAGTTGTTTAAAAAAAGCCTCATCCACCTCTTCCACCTGGTTAGGTGGCCTGTAGTAGACTCCTAGCATGACATCACCCTTGTTTTTTACCCCTTTTAGCCTAACCCAGAGACTCTCAACACTTCCATCTCCTATGTCCATCTCTACCTCAGTCCAAGTGTGTACATTTTTAATATATAAGGCAACACCTCCTCCCTTTTTCCCCTGTCTATCCTTCCTGAGCAAGCTGTACCCATCCACACCAACATTCCAATCATCCTCCAGGAAACGCGGGACCCACGGAGACAAGGACAGAGCTTTGTCACAACTGGTGTGAGGGGTGGGATCATCGTTCACAGCGTGGCGGAAGAAGAAAGTTTAAAAAAAAAAGTGCACTGGGGTTTTGGATTTTTGTTTTGCTTTGTTTGTTTGCTTTGTACCACAATGGAGGAGGTGGTAAGAGCTCTGGTACAAGCCACGGCAGCCCAGCAGGAGGCCACCCGGGTTCAGGCAATGGTGTAACAGGAGACTATGCGGCTACAGCAGGAAACCAATCAATTATTGATGGGCCAGGTGACCCAAGATCGTGCCCTCTTGTGAGAGGTTGTGGATCAGCTGAAGATCCTCACCACCCAGGCCTGGGAGTCCAATGGGATGTGAACTCTGAAGGCCACTGGTTGTCTGCCAAAGATGACGTTGGAAGATGACGTAGAGGCATATCTTCTCTCATTCAAGAGGACTGCTCAGCGTGAGGCATGGCCCCAGGAGCAGTGGGCCAGCATTCTCATCCCTTTTTTGTGCAGAGAGGCTCAGAAGGCCTACTTTGACTTGCCTACCACAGATGCCACTGACTATACCCCGCTGAAGGCAGAGATCCTAGCACGATCAGGGGTGACGGCAGCAGTACAGGCCCAGAGGTTCAATGAGTGGAAATACCAGGGGAACAAACCCCTGAGGTCCCAGCTATTCGACCTCATACACCTCGCACGGAAGTGGTTACAGCCTGAGGTGTGCAGCCCAGAGGAGATTTTGGAGACCCTGGTCATGGGCCATTACATGAGAGGACTGCCACCAGATCTTCGCAAATGGGTAGGCCAGAATGATCCATCCACCTATGATGAGATGATCAGCTGGTAGAAAGACGCATAACAGCCAGGGAATTGACCCAACTACCCAAGGAAGGCCCCTTTCAAAGCAAGCACTCGACCCCAACCCTGGAAAGTTGGACAGCCAAACACTTGGGGAGTCCTACATGGAAGGGGGGGTGAAAACCAGTGGGGACCCCAGAAGGAAGGGATTGGCCTGAGTGGGGGGTACCCTGGGACTAAACCCCCTAACCTCTGTGATAGGGGAATGATTAGAAGCAATTATAGATGTTATGCATGTGGGGAGTGGGGACACATAGCAGCACAGTGTCCTAGCACCGAGGAGCCTATGCAATGTAACTTGGGGGATTGGGAGGTCCCGTGCTCCCTTATCCACCTTGCGGGCGTCGCATTTGCCCCACATAACTACACCAGGCCGGTGAAGAGAAATATAGCAGAGACTACAGCGCTTGTGGACTCTGGGAGTGCTATCGCCCTTATATCGGGTAAGCTGGTAAAAAGTAGCCAGCTGCTACAAGCCAAATGCGTAGCAGTGACGTGCATGCATGGGGCCATGAGCCATTACCCCACCATCCCGGTGGAGATAGAGGTTCAGGGGAACCCCATTGAGGTGACAGTGGGCATAGTTCCTAAACTCCCATATCCTGTAGTCGTTGGGAGGGACTATTCAGGGTTTGATAATTTACTCCCCCTGGAGAGGCTGGAGGGAGGTGGGGACCCTGAGGGCAGCAACTTTTCACCGGGGAAATGTCAACCCCCGATGTTCACTGAGATTTCTCAGGATCTGTTCTCAGCCCCCCAAAAGACCCAGAAGAAAAGAAAAAAAAGAGAGGAAGGCTGCAAAAACTTTGGGAACCGGGATCCTGATCCAGGGCCAGAAGACTGCCCTAGTAGGCAGATGGACATGAGCAGCCATCAGAGAAACTACCACCACGGAAGTAGCTGGAGGCTGGCCCCAGCCCTGACGGTGGCGAGCCGTTGGAAGAAGTACAAGCCGGCCCCTGGGAGCTCGGGCAGGTTAGTACCGGGAGAGAGACTTTCAGGCAGGACCAGGCAGAGGACCCTAGATATGATAACGCCAGGAAAGAGGTGGCCGAGATAGATGGGACACCCGTGGATGGGAAGGTCCGGGGTCCAGGACCTTACTTTATAGTGAAGAAAGATCTCCTGTAGGGCGTGGTACAAATGCAGGAGCAAGAGATACATCAACTTCTGGTGCCACGAAAACATCAAAAAGCCATATTGAGCCTCGCCCACAGTCATCTATTTGGAGGACACCTAGGGGTAGAGAAAACCCAGGCACGGATCCTGCAGAGGTTCTTCTGGCCAGGAGTACACGAAGATGTCTGGCGATACTGCACATCTTGTCCAGAGTGTCAGCTACATAGCCCTCGCCCACACTTGCAGGCCCTTTTGATACCTCTTCCAATAATAGAGGTACCATTTGAATGCATAGCCATGGATCTGGTTGGGCCCCTAAAGAAGACAGCTCGGGGCCACCAACATGTGCTGGTTGTACTAGACTATGCAACCCAATACCTGGAAGCCGTTCCCCTATGCAACACGGCTTCCAAGACAATAGATAAGGAGCTAGTATAGATCTTTGTCTGGGTTGGGCTACCCAAGGAGATATTGACTGATCAAGGGACACCTTTTGTGTCCAAGTTGATGAAAGTTCTCTGTTCGTTGCTCCACGTACAAGCCCTACGGACCTCTGTATACCACCCGCAAACAGATGGCCTTGTAGAAAGGTTCAGTAGGACCCTCAAGGCCATGAGCAGGAAAGTGATGAGCCAGGATGGGAAAGATTGGGATACCCTATTGCCTTACCTCATGTTCGCCATCCAGGAGGTTCCGCAAGCCTCCACGGGCTTCTCTCCATTCGAACTACTATACAGACGCCACACCCGGGGCATATTGGACATAGCTAGAGAAGCCTGGGAAGAAGAGCCAAATCCCGGAAGGAACATAGTCGAGCATGTACTGCAGATGAGGGATTGGATAGCCTGAGTTATGCCCATTGTACAGGAACACTTGGAGAAAGCACAGGAGACCCAACGAACCCATTATGACCACCAAGCAAAGCTTTGACAGTTCCATCCAGGGGATCGAGTGATGGTCCTGGTGCCCACAGCAGAAAGTAAACTGTTGGCCCAGTGGCAGGGACCCTACGAAGTGATCGAAGCCGTGGGAGAGGTGAACTATAAGGTGCAGCAGCCAGGCCGCAGGAAACCGTAGCAAATTTACCACATCAATCTTCTAAAACCTTGGCATGCTCGAGAGGCATGCTTAGTCACGCAAGAGTCCCTTCCCCAGGAGTATAACTTACATGAGCAAGTGAGGATATCACCTGACTTGACGCCGATCCAAAAGATCGAAGCAGCTGACATGATTAATTGCAACCGAGATGTGTTCTCTACAAAACCGGGGTGGACGACTGAGACCTATCATCGTATCCGCATGATCCCCCGGAGCCAAGGTAACATTGAGACCCTACCGAATCCCAGCAGCCAAACGAGAAGAAATCAAGGTTGAAGTAAAGAAAAGGGGTTATTGAAGAATCTTATAGTCAGTGGTCCAGTCCAATTGTTCTAGTGCCTAAACCTGACGGTACCACAAGATTCTGTAATGACTTTCGCCGACTGCATGAAGTATCCCAATTTGATGCATACCCCATACCATGCATCGACGAACTGGTTGATTGACTGGGTAGTGCCAGATTCTTGTCTACACTGGATCTGACAAAAGGGTATTGGCAGATTCCCCTGACTAAAAAAGCTAAAGAAAAGACAGCGTTCTCCACCCCGGACGGGCTATTCCAGTACACCGTCCTCCCTTTCGGGTTACATGGGGGCCCCAGCCACATTCCAGCGCCTCATGGATAAACTGCTGCACCCCCATACTAGTTATGCAGCTGTGTACCTAGATGATGTCATAATCCATACGCCGGACTGGGGAACCCACTTGGAGAAAGTTGAGACAGTACTGCGCACCTTAAGATGGGCTGGCCTCACCGCTAATCCCGCTTAATGCACCATAGGGCTAGCAGAGGCTAGATACCTGGGGTATATTGTAGAAAGGGGCATAGTGAAGCCCCAAATGAATAAGCTAGAGGCAATTCAAAACTGGCCCCGGCCGACCTGAAAGAAGCAGGTCCGTGCATTCCTAGGAGTGGTAGGCTATTACTGACATTTTATTCCCCACTTCACCACTAGGGCAAGTCCCCTAACGGACCTGGTAAAGGCCCGAGATCCAGACATGGTGAAGTGGACCGACGCAGCAGAGGGGGCGTTCACAGACCTTCGGATGGCCCTTTGTAATGACCCCCATACTCATAGCCCCGGACTTTAACAAGGAATTTATTTTACAAACAGACTCTTCCGAGGTGGGGTTGGGGGCAGTTCTGTTGCAAATGGTGGGAGAAGAGGAAGCAGAAAGCTGCTCCCAAGAGAACAGAAATACACAGCAGTCGAGAGAGAATACCCTGCTGTCAAATGGGCCATGGAGACACTGCGTTATTACCTCTTAGGCCGGCGATTTACTCTTGTGATGGACCATGCACCCCCTCCAGTGGATGCAGCGGAATAAGGAAAAGAATGCAAGGGTCACCAGGTTGTTCTTATCCCTTCAACCGTTCCAGTTCCGCATACGGCACAGGGCTGGATGCCACCACGGCAACGCTGATGGTCTGTCACGAGCACACTGCCAGGCATCCCAAGTTGCCCAACTCTATGGTGTTGAGCAGAGGGGGTGGGATATGTGACGGGGCAAGGCCAGATGGCTTTAGGAAAGTAGTGAGAAACAGGTATGTTAGCCCCAGGCTAAACAAATCCCTGTTACCATGGTAACCAAATGGCAGTTGTTCCAGGTTAATCAAGACATCTGGGGCCAATTAAGATCCTTCCAGAAAGCAGTGGAGACAGCTAGGTGGATTGGGACACCTGAAGTCAATCAGGGGCTGGCTGAAACTAGTTAAAAGCCTCTCAGTTAGTCAGGGAGGTGCACATGCCAAAAGCTGTGGGAGGAAGTTGCGCTGTTGGAGAGACTGAGCAATACACACCATATGAGGCACAAGGAAGGAGGCCCTGAGGTAAGGGTGAAGTGGAGCTTGAGGAAGTGGGGGCTGCTGTGGGGAAGTAGCCCAGGGAATTGTACGTGTCCTGTTTCTAAAAGATCAGCTACCATAGCTGATACTATTAGGGTCCCTGGGCTGGAGCCCGGAGTAGAGGGTGGGCCCAGGCTCCCCCCTTCGCCCCCCCTGATTAATCACTGAGACTGGGAGACAACAGAGACTGTGCAAGGGAGGATAGTTTCTCCTCACCTCCCTCGCTGGCTTATGATGAAAATGGCTCAGTAGGCTGTGACCCCTGCCTCTAGAGAGAGAAGGGCTACATGGAGGGTCACAGTGAGCCTCTGAGGCTAGCGAAATCCTCCAGGAAACGCGGGACCCCCGGAGACAAGGACAGAGCTTTGTCACACTATCCTGTTATAGAAGCTGATTTAAGTGATAGGTTACATACTACAGTTAGTAGTTCTGAAATTTTATATTTGAGTTCCTTCAGAACTCTTGGGTGAACACCATCTTGTCCTGGTGACTTATTACGGTTTAGTTTATCAATTTGTTCCAAAACCTCCTCTAATGACACCTCAATCTGGGACAGTTCCTCAGATTTTTCAGCTAAAAAGAATGGCTCAGGTGTGAGAATCCCTCACATCCTCAGCCGTGAAAACCAATGGAAAGAATTCATTTAATTTCTCTGCAATGGCCTTATCTGCCTTGAGTGCACCTTTAGCACCTCGATCTTCCAGTGGCCCAACTGGTTGTTTGGCAGGCTTCTTACTCCTGATGTACTTTAAAAACATATTTTCAAGTTTACTAGTATCAGTTGTGGTCTAGAAATAAAATAAATAAAAAGTAACTTTTTTAAAATATCTGGTCAGTGTTAATAACTATTTGCAGCAGAGCATATTATAGAAGTGCAGTATTGCAAAACGACTGTTGCACTACCAATTTTATATCTGTCTGGAGTAAAGAGATTCTAACTGCTTGACTTTCTGATTGACTGTGGAAGATGTAATATGTACAACATATTGATCTGCACCAAACTCTTGAGAAATAAGGGATATAAGGATTTAGAGGTATATGATGGTAACAGCTAATTAGAACATGGGAACACTGTATTTAGGACTTTCAATATAAAAAATGTATTAGAAGAGCTCCACAACTGAAAGGCTCCAGTCTAGAGAGGTGTAACTAAAGAAGATTCTGGAAGGTTTCCTTGGTGCTTCTTGTACTTGTTAATTGGTGAATATTCTACTGAGAAAATTGACACTCTTTTCTAATGTTCTCCTCTGCTATGTCATAGTTAAAATTCTATAACTTCTGCTCTAATTGCCCTATTGATTGGTTTGGCCCACTTCACTGGTACCATCATCTCATTAACATTAGAATTTGCTTTCTATTTGAATATTAGCATACAGTGTTTTTTGTACAGAAATTTAACCTTTTACTTCTCTTTGTTCCCCTCTGTCTTTCTTCCTTCCATTGTATTGGAAGTGTGACAAAGTTCCTCCTCTGCCTTGGTGGGTCCTGCACTTATTGGCGGATTTGCTCGCCTCAGAGATTCACAGCAGCCCTCATTTTGGCCACTTTTGCTAGTGGCTCAAACCTGCCATTCACTCAGCTAATCTCATCACTGGCCAGCATGGGGAAAGGGAGGAGAACAATCCCTGCAGTCTCTGCTGACCCACCTAGTGGGTCAGGGGACAGGCCAGGGACCTTCCCCTCTGGTGGGACCCACAGTCCAGGTCAATTCCTCTTGTATCAAATAGGGAGTTGGAGGGATGGGGGGAAACCCAGGCCTGCCCTCTACTCCGGGTTCCAGCCCAGGGCCCTGTGTATCACAGCTGTCTACAGTGTTTCCTGTAACAGCTGTGTGACAGCTACAACTCCCTGGGCTACTTACCCATGGCCTCCTCCCAACACCTTCTGTATCCTCACCACAGGACCTTCCTCCTGATGCCTGATGACACTTGTACTCCTCAGTCCTCCAGTGGTACGCCTTCTCACTCTCAGCTCTTTGCGCACCTCTTGCTCCCAGTTCCTCGCACGCACCTCACTAACTGAAGTGAGGTCCTTTTTAAACCAAGTGCCCTGATTAGCCTGCCTGTCCTAAGTGATTCTAGTAGCTTCTTAATTGGTTCCAGGTGTCCTAATTAGTCTGCCTGCCATAATTGGTTCCAGCAACTTCCTGATTGTTCTGGAACAGCCCATTACCTTACTTAGGGAAAAGGGACCTGCTTAATCTGGGGCTAATGTATCTGCCTTTGATCACTCTCCTGTAGTTGATAACCTGTATCTGGTCCGGGATCTCCTGGAGCTCGGGTGTAGGGATGGTCTGTCGTTCGCCCTCCTTTCCCTGGATCAGGAGAAGGTGTTTGACAGGGTGGACCATGGGTATCTCCTGGGCACTCTGCGAGCATGAGGCTTCGGACCCCAGTTTGTGGGCTTTCTCCAGGTGCTGTACGCCTCCGCGGAGTGTCTGGACCCTGACCGAGCCGGTTATCTTCAGGTGGGTAATACAGCAGGAGTGCCCCCACTCGGGCCAGCTGTATGCTTTGGCGATCGAGCCTTTCCTCTGATTCCTCCATCGGAGGCTGACGGGGTTGGTGCTCCGAGAGCCAACAACATGCTCCTCGTGGTCCAGGACCCGGGCGACTTGGCGCAGGTGGAGGCTTGCCAGGCCGTCTACTCGGCAGCCTCCTCTGCCCGGGTAAATGGGTCAAGAGCTCTGGCCTGGTGGTCAGGGATGGATGGCAGGCGAGCTCCCTCCCACCCGTGCTTCAGGCCATCCGGTGGAGCGTGGGTCCGTTGCTCTATCTCAGCATTTACCTTTCTGCCATACATCTGTCTCTGCCGGAGAACTGGCACGGTCTCCGGATGGCGATTCTGGAGTTCTTTTGGCCAGGAGTGCACTGGGTCTCTGCAGGGGTCCTCCACCTACCCTGGAGGAGGGAGGGCATGGCCTGATGTGCCTATGCACTCAGGTCCATGTCTTCCGCCTCCAGGCCATGCAGGCTGCCTATCTTCTACCAGGAATTCCTCCGGACCTGGAAACTGTTTTCAGCGACCAGGTGCATGGCGGCCACCGTGGGGGCTGATCTCTCGCAGAGCCCCTGCTTCACAACCCCCAGCTCCATGTGCAGGTGGCGGAGTCGCCCGCGGTGCGCCAGAGGTTGGTCCTGGCAGAAGTCACCAGAGTCGGAGACCTCCTGGATTATGACCGGGGAGACTGGCTGGATCCCCTGATGCTCGCTCGGCGCATAGGGCTCTCCAGGCCTCGTACTCCCTGGCGCATACTGCAGGAGGCGAGGGCCACTTTACCACCCGCTGCTTGGGCCTACCTCGACTGGGTCCTGTGAGAGGGCACGCCCCGCCCACCCTCCATCCCAGGCCCTCTGGACCTTTTCATCGAGCCCCTGCCCCGTGGACCCGACCGGCCTCCCCCTTGCCCCTTCACCGTGAGCTGGCTGCACGATTTGCAGCCAGTTCATTTCCAGACCGCGCCGAGGAAACATCTATACATGCTCGTCCTCCACACCCTTCACGTCCTCACCCTCGCATCCTGCCCCGACACAAAATGACGGGACCTCCTGCCACCTCTGGAGGGTGAGGAGCCCCAGTGGGCCAGCCTTTATTCCACCATTGTCCCAAGGCCCGCCGGGGATATCAGTTGGCGGCTCCTTTATGGAGCCATGAGCACGGGCGTGTACTTGGCGCGGTTCACCCCCGTCCTGGACACCTGCCCTTTCTGCTGCGTGAGGGAGACCCTGGCGCACGTTTACGTGGAGTACACCAGGTTGCAGCCCCTATTCCGGCTCCTCTTAGATATCCTGTTATGTTTTTGGTTGCATTTTTCTCCTCATCTTATTATCTACGCACTCCCTATCCGTGGCCCCACAAAGTCACGGGACTTCCTGGTCAACCTCCTCCTAGCTCTGGCTAAAATGGCCATCTATAAAACCAGGGAGAGGAGGTTGGCCGATGGGGTCTCCTGTGACTGTGGGGCCTATTTCCGATCCTCCGTCCTCTCACGCATCCAGGCAGAGTTCCTCTGGGCGGCATCCACTGGCTTCCTTGATGCCTTCAAGGAGCAGTGAGTGCTGTCCGGGGTTCTCTGCTTGGTGTCCCAGTCAGGTTCCCTTCATTTGACTCTTTGACCTCACTCCTGTCCCTATTATTTCATTAGTTGTCCCCCGGAATCAATTGGCTTCCAGGTCCTGTGGATCCTCCCCTTAGTCTGGGGGGAGGACTTCCTGGATCCCAATAGGACCACTCTCCTGTAGCCCTCTGGCCTGGAGGGAGGTGGGAGCTGCTCCTGCTACTGGTGCTGCTGGGCCCTGGGCTCTCGCTGCTACTGCTACTCCAGCTGCTCCCATGGCTGGGCCAGACACCGGACACCCCCCGCCCCTTCTCTGCTACCTGCTTGCTGCTTGACCTCCCCACCCATTGGTTGCTGCTGCTCCAGCTACAGCCCCTTCGGGGGCCTGCTGGCCCGCTCCACAGAGAAGGGGAGTGAGGGACCCCAGCCGTTGCTGCTGCTGTGGACACCACCATTACTACCACCACCACCTGAGGGGGGTCCTTCCTGCTGGCCACCAGATTGCCGCCTAGAGCTGCTGGAACTGCTGTTGCCGCCTGGGAGCTGCTGGAGCCCCAGGGAGGAGATGAAGAGGACCATCTACCAGTGGGGGAATGCACTGCAGACCACTGTGGAGGGGGGCCTTTCAACCAAGGACTGAGTAACTTTTGAACTGTGTTCTTGTGGCAGGGGTCTTGACTGTGTTTGTGGGGACACAGGGAGTGTGGCATGGAGCCTGCCCCCTGGTCCATCCGCGTGTCCTTCTTTGCCCCCACCACCCCCATCGCTGCCCCCTCCACCACCCCAAGTGGACACTTACCTTCTGCCTCTGGGACTCAGCTGCTCGCCTGGCTTGCCACGCCCTGTTTCCACCATTGGGCCTGAAGCAGTGGCCAGCCCAAACAAGGACTCTTTTGCAAGCGCACGTGGCCGCACGTACCCCCCCTTGGACTGACCCCCTCCCCCCTGCAGCAAGCCCCCAACTTTACCCCTTGCTACCTGCCCCATTTGGCCCTTGCAGCCTTTTGCCCCTCCCCTTCACCCCAGCCCCCCTCACTAGCTTCAGTTTGTTTGCCTGCCCCACCCGTTTCCCTCTGCTGCTCTGTTTGCCCCGCCCCAGCCTCTGAAGCTAGCCCCTGGGTCTCCCTGTCCTACCTCAAACCTGGTTGTTCCCCTCCCCCCGCGGTCCCCCCTGCCCTGATTGGCCCCTCGATCTGTCCACCCATGCCCCCCTCCCATGCGCTTGTGCCCCTCCCATTTTAGTTGGCCCCTGTATCACTGCACCCCCCATGCTATTATAACCCCCCCTCCCCTAGTGCAGCTAGAGGAGCCGGAATCCTGTTCTGAGTTGGTGACTGACACCCCCCCACACACACACACGTCCTTGATAGCCCCCCTCATCCAGCCTTCTCCTTCCAGCGTCCTCCTCCCCTGCCTGCAGCCTAATGGGGAGGAGTGGTTGCCCCCTTTCCCTACCCCCCCTCAGGTGTTTGTCCTTCCCCCGCTCTCATTATGGCAGAGGACACGGCGGGGGGAACCCCTCGGGCAGACCCCGCTGCCCTTCCCCCACCTATCCCCCCGCAGCACCTCCTAGCCTCTAACTCAACCGCCGCTGCCGAACCACCCGCTGGGGCACCGGCAGCGTTGGGCACCGGGATGACCTCTGCTGCTGCCAAGTCTCTGACCCCCTCCGATTCTGAGGGCACCCCCCCAGCCGGCAGGAAAGGCCAGGGCAAAAAGACTATGCCCTCCCCGCTGCTTCCTCCACCAGCTCTGTGGGTGCCCCTCTCCTGGCCCCCAGGGTGTACGCCTGCTGCTATGTCATTTCTCCCAGCCATCTCTGTTACCATCTCTAGCAGCTGGGGCCCCTTCCCCACCTTGACCAGGAAGCACGGCATCCGCGTCCGACTCCTTCGGGAGATGGATTGTGGCTCCCGCTTCTTCTACGCCCTGGAGAAAGAGGGGGGCCAAGAAGCACATCGCCTGCCTCCTGGCGGAGGACGGCACCCCCATCATGGATCCATCGGAGATGTGGGGGAGGGCCAGGGCCTTCTACGCAGGTCTTTTCTCCCCGGATCCGACCGATCCTGACACTTGCAGAGTGCTCTGGGACGGACTCCCAATGGTCAGCGCGGGCGACCAAGACCGGCTAGAGCTGCCTTTCACTCTGGCCGAGTTCTCGGAAGCCCTCCATCGCATGCTGTCAAGGCTGCTTCCCCACTTTGAACTTTAGGGTACAAATGTGGGGGCCTGCATGAAAACTTCTAAGCTTAACTACCAGCTTAGATCTGGTCCGCTGCCACCATCCCAAAGCTGATTCCCTTCCCCGGGTAGCCTTGAGAGACATTCACCAATTCCCTGGTGAATACAGATCCAAACCCCTTGGATCTTAAAACAAGGAAAAATCAATCAGGTTCTTAAAAAGAAGGCTTTTAATTAAAGAAAAAGGTAAAAATCATCTCTGTAAAATCAGTATGGAAAATAACTTTACAGGGTAATCAAACTTAAAGAGCTCAGAGGATCCCCCTCTAGTCTTAGGTTCAAGTACAGCAAACAAAGATAAACACTCTAGTAAAAGGTATATTTACAAGTTGAGAAAACAAAGATAAAAACTAACACGCCTTGCCTGGCTGTTTACTTACAAGTTTGAAATATGAGAGACTTGTTTAGAAAGATGTGGAGAACCTGGATTGATGTCTGGTCCCTCTCAGTCCCAAGAGCGAACAACAACCAAAACAAAGAGCACAAACAAAAGCCTTTCCTCCCCCCGCAAGATTTGAAAGTATCTTGTCCCCTTATTGGTCCTTTGGGTCAGGTGTCAGCCAGGTTACCCGAGCTTCTTAACCCTTTACAGGTAAAAGGATTTTGGAGTCTCTGGCCAGGAGGGATTTTATAGTACTGTACACAGGAGAGCTGTTACCCTTCCCTTTATAGTTATGACACATGCCCACCAAGAAATCTTCGGGCATGGATGGGCTGACTGTGGAGTTCTACCTCGTGTTCTGGGACATCCTCAGCCCGGCCCTAGTCACCATCTGGGCTGAGTCCTTGGAGAGCGGGGTCCTCCCTTTCTCGTGCAGGTGAGTGGTGCTCGCATTATTGCTGAAGAAGGGGGACCTCCGCGACTTACGGAATTGGTGTCCCGTCTCACTCCTCAGCACGGACTACACTCGTAGCGAAGGCCATCTCGCTGCGGCTGGGGTCCATGCTGGCGGACGTGGTCCACCCAGACCAGACCTACACCGTCCCGGGCCGTACCATCTTTGATGACCTGTATTTGGTCCGGGATCTCCTGGAGCTTGGGTGTAGGGATGGTCTGTCGTTCGCCCTCCTGTCCCTGGATCAGGAGAAGGCATTCGACAGGGTGGACCACGGGTATCTCCTGGGCACTCTCCATGCGTTAGGCTTCAGACCCCAGTTTGTGGGCTTTCTCCAGGTGCTGTATGCCTCCGCAGAGTGTCTGGTCAGCCTCAACTGGACCCTGGCCGAGCTGGTCAGCTTTGGGTGGGGAGTACGGCAGGGGTGCCCCCTTCTGGGCCAGCTATATGCTCTGGTGATCGAGCCCTTTCTCTGTCTCCTCCGTCGGAGGTTGACGGGATTGGTGCTGCAAAAGCCAGAGCTGCGGCTGGTCTTGTTGGCGTGTTCCTCGTGGTCCAGGAACTGGGCGACTTGGTGAGGGTGGAGGCTTGTCAGGCAGTCTACTCGGCAGCCTCCTCTGCCCGGGTCAACTGGGTCAAGAGCTCTGGCCTGGTGGTCGGGGACGGGTGACAGGTGAGCTCCCTCCCACCTGCACTTCAGGCCATCCGGTGGAGCGTGGGTCCGCTGCTCTATCTCGGTGTTTACCTTTCTGCCGTTCATCCATCTCCGCCAGAGAACTGGCACAGTTTAGAGGGCAGGGTGACAGAGTGGCTCCGGAAATGGACAGGACTACTCCAGTGCCTCTCTCTGCGAGGGAGGGCACTGGTGCTCAATCAACTAGTCCTGTCCATGCTCCAGACGGCGATTCTGGAGTTCTTCTGGCCAGGAGTGCACTGGGTCCTCCATCTACCCCTGGAGGAGGGAGGGCAGGGCCTTAAGTCCCTATGCACTCAGGTCCTTGTCTTCCGCCTCCAGGCCCTGCAGAGACTCCTTTATGGTGCAGGTAGTCCAGCATGGAAAGTACTGGCTCACGCCTTCCTGCGCCGCTTCTGAGGGCTTCGATACGACTGGCAGCTCCTTTATCTCCATCCGAAAGGTCTTCCGCGAGATCTCTCCGGGCTGCCGGTCTTCTACCAGGACCTCCTCCGGACCTGGAAACTGCTCTCAGCGACCAGGTCCGTGGCGGCCACTGAGGGGGCGGCTTGCCTCACGGAGCCCCTGCTACACAACCCCCAGCTCCGTGTGCAGGTGGCGGAGTCCCCCTCGGTGCACCAGAGGTTGGTCCTGGCGGAAGTCACCGGAGTCGGAGACCTCCTGGACTATGACTGGGGAGACTGGCTGGATCCCCTGATGCTCGCTCAGCGCATGGGGCTCTCCAGGCCTTGTACTCCCTGGCACGTGCTTCAGGAGGTGAGGACCACTTTGCCGCTCACTGCTCAGGTTTTCCTCGACCGGGTCCTGTGAGAGGGAACACCCCACCCACCCTCCCCCCCAGGCCCTCCCGACCTTTTCATCAGGCCCCTACCCCGTGGACCTTCCCGGCCATCCCGCCCCTTTACCGTGAGCCGGCTGCACGAGTTGCAGCTGGTTCAGTTCTGGACCGTGCCAAGGAAACATCTGTACTCGCTTGTGCTCCACACTCTTCACGTCCTCACCCTCGCGTCCCGTCCCGACATGAAGTTGTGGGACATCCTGCCACCTCTGGCGGGTAAGGAACCCCGGTGGGCAAGCCTATATTCCACCCTGGTCCTGAGGCCCACCAGGGACGTCAGCTGGTGGCTCCTTCATGGAGCTGTGAGCACGGGCGTGTACTTGGCGCGGTTCACTCCCCTCCCAGACACTTGCCCCTTTTGCGGCGAGGGAGACCCTGGCGCACGTATACATGGAGTGCGTCAGGTTACAGCCCCTATTCCGGCTCCCCTTGGATATACTATTGCGTTTTTGGTTGCACTTTCCCCCCTCACCTTCTTATCTACACACTCCCTATCCGTGGCCCCACAAAGTCACAGGACCTCCTTGTCAACCTCCTCCTAGCCCTGGCCAAAATGGCCATCTACAAGACCAGGGAGAGGAGGTTGGCCGATGGGGTTTCCTGTGACTCTGGGGTCTATTTCCGCTCCTCAATCCGTTCACGCATCCGGGCAGAGTTCCTCTGGGCAGCGTTCGCTGGCTCCCTTGAGGCCTTCGAGAAGCAGTGGGCGCTGTCCAGGGTTCTCTGCTCGGTGTCCCCGTCCGGTTTCCTTCATTTAGCCCCATGACCTCACTCCTGTTCCTGTTATCTCCTTAGTTATCCCCCACAATTATTTGGAATCCCGGACCTGTGGATCCTCCCCTTAGGCTGGGGGAGGGTCCTTTAGCAGTGGGCGGGCTTCCGCCTCCCCACTTCCTGGATCCCAATTTCCAGCCTTCAGAGGTTGGGGCTGTCTCAATTAGCTCTCAGTACAGTGCCCCTGTAGCTTCCCTGGAGCCATGGGCAATGGGTGGAGTCCCCTTTCGGGGAGGTTAGCCCCCTCAACCCCACCCTTTCTGCCTGAGGCCCCCCCATGGCCAAAGCCCCAAGTCCCCCCCCCTACAACCAGATCCCCCTGCCCTTCTGTGGCCGGAGAAGCCCCAGACCAGCCAGAGCCCCCCCGCCAGGCTGCACCTTCCCTCCTGAGACCCCAAGCTGCCCCCTGGGAAAAGCTCATCTCTTGTGGAAGAACACTGATCTTTTTATATGTGCCATGCAGGTTCCGGGGCAGCTGAGGAGGCAGTACATGTTACTCAGCTTCCTGGGTTCATCAGTAATCTCCCTGGACTCCAGGGAATTACTGATGAACCCAGGAAGCTGAGTAGCAAATACCACCTCCTCAGCCGCCCTGGAACCTGCATGGGGCATAATAATAAGCAAAAACTTCCTGTGCAAACCGCCGAACCCCACAACCGGCATCCGGCAGCCACAGCTCTACCAGAGGAGACTTAGCCTGCCCTGCCCTATTATATCCGCCACCTATGCCTGGAACAGCTCTCTCAGCTTTTTGCCACAGCCTGCTAGCAGGCTCCTTCTTTAACTGACCTTGTTGGTCAATGGGATGATAGCAGCTTTGTCCAACCTACTCCCTCACTGCATGTGTAACCGGCTATGCTTCTGTCTCCTTCACTGTCAGTGGTCTGTTCTTCACTAGATGGGAAGGTCCAATTGAACCATTCGTCTGATTTAGATAGTGTCAGGTAGTCTCTAATCTGCCTGCTGAGCTCCTCTATTTTTGGCCTCTACAGACTCCCTCTGTGCTCACTGTTCTGCTGGTCTCTCTTCTCTGGACCTGGAACTGGACCACTCCCTGCCTCCCCCTTTGGTGGTGTCCCCTGCTACTGGCCCAATATAGCCCTTGGACACTTTAATGTTCTCTTACTTCTATTTTTCCCCCCAGTGCCGGAAGTTCTCATGTACTTCAATGAGGCTCTTAGGCAGACACAATTTGACTCTACCTCCTGTGATTCTTCCCTTCCTTAGAAGAGGCTGGACCCTTCTTTCTAGCTACCATCCCCCTGCCCTATACCACCCCCCCCCTCAAGCTGGTCCTCTTGGACTTTTCTTGGTTTTTCTGATATTTCTCCTCTGTGGACCCCCTTGACACACACACACAAGGACAAAAATGTCCAGGGGAAGAAAAGGTCAAAACCCTCCTCAGTGTCACCCCAAGGTATAGTTTTCACATCAATATGTAGAGAACTTTAGAATTCAAGGTAGTAAGATTGGACATAAGGAGAAGGGGGGGGGGATGGATACTAGACTAATAGGTCATACTGGCAGTACGGTGTCCGTACCAAATTGGATAACGAATGTGAGAGAGGCCAAACGGCATAAATTAAGATGTTTATACACCAATGCGAGAAGCCTAGGTAACAAAATGGAGGAATTGGAGCTCCTGGTCCGAGAAATGAAACCGGATATCGTAGGAATAACCGAAACGTGGTGGAACGGTAGTCATGACTGGAGTACAGGTATGGAGGGGTATGTGCTGTTTAGGAAAGACCGGAACAAAGGTAAAGGTGGGGGAGTAGCATTGTATGTCAACAATGAGATAAACTGTAAAGAAATAATAAGTGATGGAATGGATAAGATGGAGTCTGTCTGGGCAATACTCACACTGGGTAAAAGAACTACTAGAACCTCCCCTGGGATAGTGCTTGGGGTGTGCTATAGACCGCCGGGATCTAGCCTGGATATGGACAGAGAACTCTTTAATGTTTTTAGGGAAGTAAATACTAATAGGAACTGTGTAATCATGGGAGACTTTAACTTCCCAGATATAGATTGGGGAACAAATGCTAGTAACAATAATAGGGCTCAGATTTTCCTACACGTGATAGCTGATGAATTCCTTCATCAAGTAGTTGCTGAACCGACGAGGGGGGATGCCATTTTAGATTTGGTTTTGGTGAGTAGTGAGGACCTCGTTGAGGAAATGGTTGTAGGGGACAACCTTGGCTCGAGTGATCATGAGCTAATTCGGTTTAAACTAAATGGAAGGATTAACAAAATTAAATCGGAGACTAAGGTTTACGATTTCAAAAGGGCTAACTTTAATAAATTAAGGCAACTAGTTAGGGAAGTAGATTGGACTAACATATTTATGGATCTAAAGGCGGAAGGCGCCTGGGATTATTTCAAATTGAAGTTGCAGGAGCTGTCGGAGGCCTGTATCCCGAGAAAGGGAAAACGGTTCGTAGGCAGGAGATTTAGACCGAGCTGGATGAGCGAGTGTCTCAGACAGGTGATTAAGAAAAAACAGAAAGCGTACAAGGAGTGGAAGATGGGAGGGATCAGCAAAGAAACCTACCTTATTGAGGTCAGAGCATGTAGAGATGGAGTGAGAAAGGCCAAAAGCCGTGTAGAGTTGGACCTTGCGAGGGGAATTAAAACCAATAGTAAGAGGTTTTATAGCCATATAAATAGGAAGAAAACAAAGAAAGAAGAAGTGGGACCGATTAAGACTGTAGATGGAGTGGAGATTAAGGATAATCTAAGCATGGCACAATATCTAAACGAATATTTTGCATCGGTCTTTAATGAGGCTAATGAAGGACTCAGGAATAGTGGCAGCGTGACGGATGGGAATAAAGGAGGGGGGGTTGACATTACCGTATCCGAGGTAGAAGCCAAACTTGAACAGCTTCACGGGACTAAATCGGGCGGACCGGATGATCTTCATCCGAGAATATTAAAGGAACTGGCGCGAGAAATTGCAAGCCCGTTAGCGATAATTTTTAATGAATCTGTAAACTCGGGGGTGGTACCGTTGGACTGGAAAATAGCTAATGTGGTTCCTATTTTCAAGAAGGGGAAAAAAAGTGACCCGGGTAACTACAGGCCTGTTAGTTTAACATCTGTAATATGCAAGGTCTTGGAAAAAATTTTGAAGGAGAAAGTAGTTAAGGACCTTGAGGTCAATGGCAATTGGGACAAATTACAACACGGTTTTATGAAAGGTAGATCGTGCCAAACCAACCTGATCTCCTTCTTTGAGAAAGTAACAGATTTCTTAGATAAAGGAAATGCGGTGGATCTAATATACCTCGATTTCAGTAAAGCGTTTGATACGGTACCGCATGAGGAATTATTCGTTAAATTGGAAAAGATGGGGATCGATATGAAAATCCAGAGGTGGATAAAGAACTGGTTAAAGGGGAGACTTCAGCGGGTCGTACTGAAAGGTGAACTGTCAGGTTGGAGGGAGGTTACCAGTGGAGTTCCTCAAGGATCGGTTTTGGGTCCAATTTTATTTAATCTATTTATTACTGACCTCGGAACCGAATGTAGGAGTGGGCTGATAAAGTTTGCGGATGATACAAAGTTGGGAGGTATTGCCAATTCGGAGAAGGATTGGGATATCCTGCAGGGAGATTTGGATGACCTTGTAAACTGGAGTAATAGTAATAGGATGAAATTTAATAGTGAGAAGTGTAAGGTGATTTATTTAGGGATGACTAACAAGAATTTTAGTTATAAGCTGGGGACGCATCGGTTGGAAGTAATGGAAGAGGAGAAGGACCTCGGAGTCCTGGTTGATCGCAGGATGACTATGAGTCGGCAATGTGACGTGGCCGTGAAAAAAGCTAATGCGGTCCTGGGATGCATTAGGCAATGTATTTCTAGTAGGGATAAGGAGGTGCTGGTTCCGTTATACAAGGCACTGGTGAGACCTCCATTTGGAGTACTGTGTGCAGTTCTGGTCTCCCATGTTTAAAAAGGATGAATACAAACTGGAACGGGTACAGAGAAGGGCCACTAGGATGATCCGAGGAATGGAAAACCTTTCCTATGAAAGGAGACTCGAGGAGCTCGGTTTGTTTACCTTAACCAAAAGAAGGCTGAGGGGGGATATGATTGCTCTCTTTAAATATATCAGAGGGATAAATACCAGGGAGGGAGAGGAATTATTTCAGCTCAGTACTAATGTGGACACGAGAACAAATGGATATAAACTGGCCATCGGGAAGTTTAGGCTTGAAATTAGATGAAGGTTTCTAACCATCAGAGGGGTGAAGTTCTGGAACAGCCTTCCGAGGGAAACGGTGGGGGCGAAAGACCTCTCTGGCTTTAAGATTAAACTTGATAAGTTTATGGAGGGGATGGTTTGATGGGATAACGTGATTTTAGTCAATAGGTCAATAACGTGCCATCGCTGGTAATTAGTAACAATGGTCAATGATGGGATATTAAAAGTTACTACGGAGAACTTTTTTCCGGAGGGTCTGGCTGGATAATCTTGCTCGCATGCTCGGGGTTCAGCTGATCGCCATATTTGGGGTCGGGAAGGAATTTTCCTCCAGGGTAGATTGGCAGAGGCCCTGGAGGTTTTTCGCCTTCCTCCGCAGCATGGGGCAGGGGTTGCTTGCTGGAGGATTCTCTGCGACTTGAAGTCTTTAAATCATGATTTGGGGACTTCAACAGCTGAGTCAAGGGAGAGAATTATTCCAGGAGTGGGTGGGTCAGCTTTTGTGGCCTGCATCATGCGGGAGGTCAGACTAGATGATCATAATGGTCCCTTCTGACCTTAAAGTCTGAGTCTATTAGTCTATAAGATAACAGTAGTGTTGATATTATTGCTGTCTGCAGTGTTGTTGCAGCTATGTTGGTCCCAGGACATTAGTGAGACAAGGTGGGTGAGGTAATATCTTTTATGGACCAACTTTTGTTGGTGAGGGAGACAAGCTTTCGAGGTACTCAGAGCTTACACGGAGCTCTTCTTCCAGATCTGAAGATGAGCTCTGTGTAAGCTTGAAACCTTGTCTCTCTCACCAACAGAATTTGGTTCAGTAAAAGATATTACCTCGCCCACCTTGTCTCGCTAATATTACTGCTGTAAAGTGAGAAAGAATGGATGATTCAAGGGACTGGTAATGGGGTATGGAGACTTTTACTTCTAAGTCTCTGAACTGATTCTGGTCCAGGTGAGAAGTGATCTCTCCATTGGTTTCCCATATAAAAATATGAGGTATCAAATTGGCTCTTGTACAATATTCCTTCCTCACGCCCTTCACTAAAGGAGAAGTAAATGACACCTAAATGAGATCTTTCTGCTCCTCACATATCTCAGTTTGCTTCACTTGGTTTTATTTCTTGTATCTTCAGTTTAGACATGGCTTATGCTTTTTATATCTCATATTTCCCTTCGTGTACTTTTAGCCTTCTTTTAATGATTTCTCTATATATTCTTCACAGGATTTTCAGGGGTGTACAACTCTAGTGTAGTGCAGTTGAATGTACATTCCTAGTGCAGCATTCTGCAGCAATGCAAAGCTTGACTGCCCTCTGACTCATAACCCTTTTTCTCAAGTGTATCAATTGTCGTTATCACCTGGTTATTTCTCATTATTGTTCTTAATCAAAACATTAAGGATTGAATGAGTGTGGAGGCCATGGACTACACTTTCACCTCAATGGGTGGTTCCTTCAGTACAGGGCAACTTGGTGGGGCAATGTGGAGAAAGCTTATATTATGACCGACTAGTGTTTTTCTAGAGTAAATATACTGCCATCAAAAATTGTATTCTGCCCACAAACTAATCTCACTTTAAGGCCCCTCACTGTGAATTTTAAATAAGACTAGGAACTTGTAATGCATGATGTTACCTAGCAACCATTATGCTGCTGTTTATCAGCAGATTTTTCAGCTTCAGAATGATATAATGTTTTGGGTGTTTTATTGTTAGTTCTTGGACATAGCCAGTGAGCAATAAATAAACAAAGAGCCTGAGGCAAGAAGAGCTGAATTTATTAATTCCTTTGTTGGTCTTCTGTGTCAGAGTATCACATGCTTTCTAAATCTGAACGACAGAATGGAAGGAGTTCTTTTTTATATTGGGAAGTGAAAAAGAGTCAGGACTGGCCTTCCTGGTGCTTCTCTTAGTCTTCTTCAAGTATTCAGTCTCCATACATGTTTGAACCTTTCTTTTTAATACAAAATTCTTCGGTCAATATAATCTGAAAAGAAAACTGATCCATAACAAGGGCACTGTACTAACTTTTCTTTCTGTGTGAGTGATCAAACTGCCTTCACATTTTCACATCTTAGCAGAATACAGTAACTCCTCACTTAAAGTCATCCCGGTTAACGTTGCTTCGTTGTTACATTGCTGATCAATTAGGGAACATGCTTGTTTAAAGTGGCGCAATGCTCCCTTATAACATTGTTTGACAGCCGCCTGCTTTGTCCACTGCTTGCAGAAAGAGCAGCCTGTTGCAGCTAGTTGGTGGGGGCTTGGAACCCGGGTGGACCGGCAGCCCCCCTATCAGCTCCCCGCTCCCCTAAGTTCCTTGTGTGGCAGCCTCCCAGCAGGCTATCAATTGCCAGGCAGTTAAGCTGTCCCTCCCCCCATTGCCATGTGCTGCTCCTGCCTTCTGCCTTGGAGCTGCTCCTGGGAGCCTTCTGCTTGCTGTGCGGGGGGAGAGGGGGAAGAAGGAGGCTGTCAGGGTGTCCCCCCTGCTCCTGCACCCCGCTTACCCCATCTCCATAGAGCAGGGGGGGAGACTCGACAGGGCTCAGAACGTAGGGAGCTTGCTGGCAGCAGCTGCTGTCTCAACTTGCTGATCTACTTAAAAAGGTAATGTTCTTAGAGTGGTGTGAGCATACTTAAAGGGGAAATGCGCATCTCTCTCTCACACACAGGTGAGAGTCTCTGGGTACGTCTTCACTTACATCCGGGTCTGGATGTAAGCAATCGGTTTTCTGAGTTCGATTTATCGCGTCTGGTTAAGACGCGATAAATCGATCCCGGATCGATCCCGGAAGTGCCCCGGATCGATCCCGGAAGTGCTCGCCTTCGACGCTGGTACTCCAGCTCGGCGAGCGGAGTACGCAGCATCGACGGGGGAGCCTTCCTGCCGCGTCTGGACCGCGGTAACTTCGGACTAAGGTACTTCGAATTCAGCTACGTTATTAACGTAGCTGAATTTGCGTACCTTAGTCCGAAGTGGGGGGGTTAGTGTAGACCAGCCCTCTGTCTCTGTCTGCCATGCTGTTTCTCCTCCCTCCATTTGTGCTGCCTTGTAGAGTATGTGGCTACATTAACAACAATGTGTTAACTCTTGAGGGTTCAGCTATTCTAGTTCATCATTTAGCAGTAAGGCATTCCCTGGGAAATATCACGCCCTCTTCTACCCTGGGACTTTACCACCTCAACCAAGCTTCACAATCATCATTGCTGTGTACAGTATTAAATTGTTTGTTTAAAACATATTGTGTGTGTGTATGTATGTGTGTGTATATGTATGTATGTGTGTGTATATTTTATATATATATATATATATGTCTTTTGTCTGGTGAAAAAAAATTCCCTGGAACCTAACCCCCCCCCCCATTTACATTAATTCTTATGGGGAAATTGGATTCGCTTAACATCATTTCACTTAGTCGCATTTTTCAGGAACATAACTACAACGTTAAGTAAGGAGTTACTGTACAGCACTGGCTTGCGTAGATTCTGCCAACAGTGAAAGGCAGACCAAAGTAACATGTATGTTTGTCATTTTTGAAATCCTATAGTAGAAATCAGGGTGGTGGTAGATTGTTATTTTGTTTTATGGTCACACATAACATCCTTGAGATGTTAGTTGTTTTCTTTCTTTAAACTGTTTTACTCCCCAGTAGACAAGAAACAGATCTGAGAGTCTGTTTCAAAGAATTGCAGCAGGCAGACATTAAGCTTAATGCTTACAGTCATAGTCATTCCTAGCCTGACTAGCTACCCATGTCCACAGATAGACTGGTCTATGTCAGAGTATGTCAGTTTTCCCCACAAGGGGACAAACTATGTGTAAGCGGGAGAATGGTCCCGCTATTGTAGGGAACTTTCCTGGCTTTTGCACTACCCCGGTGAAGTGGGCTAGCGAAAGGATCTGAGTCCTCGCTCCCACTCCCTTTACCCAGAGGCCTCCCTGCCCTTGAGGGCTTCCCTTCCACTTTCCTGTCTGGCAGAGTCCTCGTAACCCCAACAAGGCTGGGCCTAGGATTCCTGGGGGGCTCAACCCCCAACCCTGCTGTGGTCACCTAGGACAGGGGCTAGGGTGTCCCCACTCCGGGGTACCCTCTCTGCACTGGGCACCTCCCTGACCCACTGATTATTCCATACAATTTAAAGCAAATACAAGTTGTTTAATTAACAATTAATTTAAAGAAAAGAATTAGGAAAAATGGGAGAGGTTAAAGGAAAACACATCACCCCGCTCTGTGGCAGGGAACATCACAAACAGTGTCTCTGGACATCAGGGCACTTCACAGTCTGTTCCTTGTAGGTCCCAGATATCCTTCTTAGGCCCTGGCTGTGCTGCAGGTATGCTGCGGGTTGGACACTTGCAATGGTGGTGGCCACACACCTCCGGGCTTTGAGTGGTGGGACCCTTCTTCCCTGCTTCTGTGCTCACTTGTTTTGGATCCTCTGTTCTTGAGATGGCGTGAGCCATCCCCTCATGGACCAGGGGCTTGAAATTTTGAAACATATTCCTTTTTAGTGATCCTCCATAAATCCCTTCCTTTAAAACATTAATCATATTACTTGTTAATATCTCAAACACCAGCAGGTGATCTGGAACTGAAAATGTCGACTTTTATTTAGGGTCTACCATAAGGACTGCTGTAGTTAAATTGATAAAGTAAAACTCAGTTTGAATTATAGCCGTGACACTGTATTATGCTAGATATAATTCCAGTGAAAATATCAGAAAACATGATCATTTTTTAAATTTAGATTTTAGTCCAATTTCTTCACATTTTTATTCCAAACTCATCTTAAGATACTTTATAATAATTTAATTACAGCTATAAAAGTGCATTATTCTAGATATAATTCCTTGTGTCATAACACATTGCCATTATTTTTATATTTAGGATTTTTTAAAATTGCATTTTCCTCCATGTTTCTGCTAACAACTCTCATGCGTTTTCACAGTTCTGAATAATCTTCCTATGCTTTTATGTCACAGAATTCTTAAGTCTAAAGTAGAGATGAATTGGGCATGTCCTAATTTTTCCAATAGCTCATCTGTGCGTGGCATTGGATAGTTGTCAGGACGAGTTACAGCATTTAGCTTACGGTAGTCCACACAAAAGCGTATTTCCCCATCTGGTTTGGGAACAAGAACCACTGGAGATGCCCATGCACTATTAGAGGGGCGGATTATACCCATCTGTAGCATGTCCTGGATCTCCCTTTGTATAGCAGTTTGGGCATGAGGTGACTCCCGGTAGGGTGGGGTTCTAATTGGGTGAGCATTACCTGTGTCAATGGAGTGGTATGCCCGTTCGGTCCGTCCTGGAGTGGCTGAGAAAATTGGTGCAAAGCTTGTGCACAGCTCCTTGATCTGCTGTCGCTGCAGATGTCCAAGGGTCGTGGAGAGGTTCACCTCTTCCACGCCACCATCCTTTTTTCCTTCGTAGTAGACACCTGCAGGCCACTCCGCGTCATCTGTTTCCTGGGCTGTAAACTGGCAAACGTTTAATTCTCTGGAATAAAAGGGCTTAAGAGAATTAACATGGTATACCTTAGGCTTTATGTTGGAGGTGGGGGAGGCTATGAGATAGTTAACAGCTCCTAGGCGCTCCTGGACCGTGAATGGTCCTTCCCACGACGCTTCCATTTTATGGGCCTGGAGCGCCTTTAAGACCATGACTTGGTCTCCTACTTTGAAGGACCGTTCTCTGGAATGTTTATCATACCAGGCCTTTTGCTCTTCCTGAGCATCCTTTAGGTTTTCTTTAGCAAGGGCTAAAGAGTGTCGGAGGGTGGTTTGTAGGTTGCTTACAAAGTCTAGAATGTTAGTTCCTGGAGAAGGCGTAAACCCCTCCCATTGCTGCTTCACCAACTGTAATGGCCCCTTAACCTTGCGGCCATACACAAGTTCAAATGGTGAAAACCCTAAACTGGGATGTGGTACAGCCCTGTAGGCAAAAAGCAACTGCTGCAACACTAGGTCCCAATCATTGGAGTGTTCATTTACGAATTTACATATCATGGCCCCCAAAGTTCCATTAAACCTCTCCACCAGACCATTGGTTTGATGGTGATGAGGGGTGGCAACCAAGTGATTCACCCCATGAGCTTCCCACAGGTTTTTCATGGTCCCTGCCAGGAAATTAGTTCCCGAATCTGTAAGGATGTCGGAGGGCCACCCTACCCTGGCAAAAATGTCTGCTAATGCCTGGCACACACTTTTAGCCCTGGTGTTGCTTAAGGGTACAGCTTCCGGCCATCGGGTAGCAAAATCCATGAAAGTCAGTACGTACTGCTTTCCTCTGGGTGTCTTCTTTGGGAAAGGACCCAGAATATCCACAGCTACTCGCTGAAATGGGACCTCAATTATGGGTAGTGGCTGGAGAGGGGCTTTAACCTGGTCTTGGGGCTTTCCCACTCGTTGGCACACCTCACAAGACCGGACATAATTAGCAACGTCCTTGCCCATTCCCTCCCAGTGGAAGGACTTCCCCAACCGGTCTTTGGTTCTGTTCACCCCAGAATGGCCACTGGGATGATCATGGGCTAAGCTCAAGAGCTTTACCCGATACTTAGTGGGAACTACCAACTGTCTTTGAGGATGCCAGTCTTCTTGGTGTCCACCAGAAAGAGTCTCCTTGTATAAAAGTCCTTGTTCTACAACAAACCGGGATCGGTTAGAAGAGCTGAGAGGCGGTGGGGTGCTCCGTGCCGCCGCCCAAGCTTTCTGAAGGCTGTCATCTGCTTCCTGCTCAGCCTGGAACTGTTCCCTTGATGCTGGAGACATCAGTTCCTCCTTGGACTGTGGACTGGGAGTTGGCCCCTCTGGAAGCGATGCAGGTGCTGGGGCTGTTTCTATTGACTGTGAACCGCTGTCCGCTGGTGCACTATGTGGTATTTCAGGCTCTGGCTGAGCCTCTTGGGTAGGGTTATCTGCTGCTTCCGCCAGTTCAGGCTCGCTGGTGCCCTCTGGCATTGGAGTTGTAGACGGGTTTGCAAGCGCTGGACTCAGTGCTGGCAATGGTTCTGGTGCTGGTTGCGTTGCCAGTTCCGGTTCTGGGACTGGCTTTGGCTGGGTCTCTGGGATTGGATCCACTACGGCTGTTGCAGTCGTTGGCAGGGGATCCGGTTCCACCACCTTTGTTTGGGTCTCCGGTAACACAGACGGGGCCCTGGTGGACGGCTCAGGAACAGGGATGGGGGTGAAAGCTTGCCTAGCCTGGCTGCGGGTGACTATTCCCACCCTCTTGGCTAGCTTCACATGGTTGGCCAAGTCTTCCCCCAGCAGCATGGGGATGGGATAATTGTCATAGACTGCAAAAGTCCACATTCCTGACCAGCCCTTGTACTGGACATGCAACTGGGCTGTAGGCAAGGTTACAGACTGTGACACGAAGGGTTGAATTGTCACTGGAGCCTCCGGGTTGATGAGTTTGGGGTCCACTAGGGATTGGTGGATAGTTGATACTTGTGCCCCAGTGTCCCTCCAAGCGATAACCTTCTTTCCGCCCACTCTCAAGGTTTCCCTTCGCTCCGAGGGTATTAGAGAGGCATCTGGGTCTGGGGATCTTTGGTGTGATTGGGGTGTAATGAACTGTAATCGGTTGGGGTTCTTGGGGCAGTGAGCCTTTATATGTCCCAGTTCATTACATTTAAAACATCGCCCGGCTAAGGTATCACCGGGGCGATGTTGGTTGGTGGAGACTGGTGTGGTGGGGTGAGAATGCGTCTGGGGTTTCCCTTGGGATGTGGGTGGGGCCTTGGGTTGTCCCCGGTGGTAAGGTTTTGTTTCGGCTTGCCCCTTCTGGTATTCGCTCCAACTGCTACTAGTTTTTTTCTTTTCTGCCACCTCCACCCATTTGGCTCCAATCTCCCCCGCCTCGGTTACAGGTTTGGGCTTCCTATCTAGGATGTACCTTTCTATTTCCTCAGGAACACCCTCTAAAAACTGCTCCATTTTTACTAGGGAAAGCAGATCTTCCAGAGATTTAACATTTGCTCCTGATACCCAGGCATCACAATTTTTGTCAATGTGGTAGGCATGCCGGGTAAATGACACGTCTGGTTTCCACCTTAGGGCTCTGAACCGCCGACGGGCATGCTCGGGTGTTAGCCCCATTCTGAGTCTGGCCTTGTTTTTAAAAAGTTCATAACTGTTCATGTGTTCCTTAGGCATTTCAGCCGCCACCTCTGCTAAGGGTCCACTGAGCTGCGGCCTCAGCTCTACCATGTACTGGTTTGGAGTGATGCTGTATCCAAGGCAGGCCCTTTCAAAATTTTCTAAGAAGGCCTCAGTATCATCGCCTGCCTTGTAGGTGGGGAATTTTCTGGGATGGGAAGTGGTACCTGGAGAGGAGTTGCTAGGATGGGCTGGTGCATCCTGCCTAGCCCTTGCTACTTCCAGTTCATGCTTCCTTTCTTTTTCTCTCTCCTCCTCTTTGGCTTTTTCCAGCTCCATAGTTCTCTTTTGAGCCACCTCTTTGGCTTTTTCCAGCTCCATCTCTCTCTTGTGGGCCTCCTCTTTGGCTTTTTCTTCTCTTTCTTTCTGCTCTGTCTCGAGTTTTTTTAATTGAAGCAGTCTCTGATGTTTTCTTTCATTTTCTTCTGCTTCTAGTTTGGCCAGTTCTATTTTGTTAGCGACTTCTTTGGTAGTCATTTTCCTGTTTTCTTGTGCTGGGTCACACCCCTCTGCAGTTGACTGAAACTGGGATGCACTTAGCTCAGGCTGCTGCTGAGTGCTGCTGAGTTAACAGAGACTTTCTAACTAGCTACTCCCGAGGATGTAAAAAGAAAAAAAAAACAATTCAGCTTGTAAATTCCTTTTACCAGTCGTTTGCTCATTAATTGAACCCTTCTCTTAACAAAGGCTCTTGTTAAAAAAAATTAACACCTCTGCCTTCAGGCAAGGAGAGATAAGATATGCATCTACCTTCAGCTCTGCTTTCCAAGCAGCTAGAAGGAAAAAAAAAATCTCTTACTGGCTTTTGGGTTTAAAATGATCTCCACCGCTGTGCCACCATGTCAAGGCTGTATCCCCACTTTGAACTTTAGGGTACAAGTGTGGGGGCCTGCATGAGGACTTCTAAGCTTAACTACCAGCTTAGATCTGGTCCGCTGCCACCATTCCCTTCCCTGGGAAGCTTTGAGAAACCTTTCACCAATTCCCTGGTGAATACAGATCCAAACCCCTTGGATCTTAAAACAAGGAGAAATTGACCCTTCCCCCCTCCTTCCTTTCACCAACTCCTGATGAATACAGATCCAACTCCCTTGGATCTAAAAATAAGGAAAAATCAATCAGGTTCTTAAAAAAGAAGGCTTTTAATTAAAGAAAAAGGTAAAAATCATCTCTGTAAAATCAGTATGGAAAATAACTTTACAGGGTAATCAAACTTAAAGAGCTCAGAGGACCCCCCTCTAGTCTCAGGTTCAAAGTACAGCAAACAAAGATAAACACTCTAGTAAAAGGTACATTTACAAGTTGAGAAATCAAAGTAAAACTAAGACGCCTTGCCTGGCTTTTTACTTACAAGTTTGAAATATGAGAGACTTGTTTAGAAAGATGGGGAGAACCTGGATTGATGTCTGGTCCCTCTCAGAGTCAAGAGCGAACAACCCCTTATTGGTCCTTTGGGTCAGGTGTCAGCCAGGTTACCCGAGCTTCTTAACCCTTTACAGGTAAAAGGATTTTGGAGTCTCTGGCCAGGAGGGATTTTATAGTACTGTACACAGGAGAGCTGTTACCCTTCCCTTTATAGTTATGACAGGTTATATAAGGAATTTTGGTGTAGGGAAACCAAGATTAAAGGGATAAAATGAAAGAGATAAATCTAGTTTGAATATCAGGAAACACTTCCTGATGGTTAGAGCTTTTAAACAGTGTAATAGTGTCCTGAGAGATTTGGTGGAAGTCCCTTTGCTAAAGCTTGCTTGGCAGAAATTAGAACAGCAGTTCTCAAACTGTGGGTCAGGACCCCAAACTGTGTTACGATCCCATTTTAATGGGGTCGCCAGGGCCAGCATTAGACTTGCTGAGACCTGGGGCTGAAGCTGAAGCCCGAGCTCCACCTGCACCCAGGGTGGCGGGGCTCAGGCTCCAGCCCCCTCTCCCCCTAGAGCAGGGCTCTGGCTCTGTCCCCCCGGGGTCATGTAATAACTTTGTTGTCAGAAGGGGGATGCTGTGCAATGACGTTTGAGAACCCCTGGACTAGAAAACACCCCGCAACAATCTTGCACTGGCAAAGGGGTGGACAACATCTTTAATTTCAGTGGTTCTATGAACTCAATGCAATGCGTTCCTGAGATATAGACTCTGTGTACAGGATTCCTGGGAGAGGCGGGGTGGTATTAGAGGATTGAAAGTTTTCTGAAAAAACCTGCTCAATGGGCAGCAGCAGTCAAAAATGATAACAGAATGTTAGGAACCATTAAGAAAGAGATAGATAATAAAACAGAAAATGTCATAATGTCACTATGTAAATCCATGGTACGCCCACACCTTGAATACTTCATGCTGTTCTGGTCACCCCATCTCAAAAAAATACATTAGAATTGGGAAAGGTATAGAGAAGGGCAACAGAAATGATTAGGGGTATGGAACAGCTTCCATATAAGGAGAGATTAAAAAGTCGGGGACTGTTCAACTTAGGTCATGTCTACACTTACCTCCGGAGCAATCGATCCAGTGGGAGTCGATTTATCGTGTCTAGTGAAGACACGATAAATTGACTGCTGAGCGCTCTCCCGTCGACTCTGGTACTCCACCGGAGCGAGAAGTGTAGGCGGAGTCGACGGGGGAGCGTCAGCAGTCCACCTACCACAGTGAAGACACCGCAGTAAGTAGATCTAAGTACATCAACTTCAGCTACGTTATTCACATAGCTGAAGTTGCATAACTTAGATCGATTCCCCCCCCGTACCCCTCTCCCCAGTGTAGACCAGGCCTTAGAAAAGAGATGATTAAGGGGGGGTATGATAGGGGTCTATAAAATCATGATTGGTGTGGAGAAGAAGTGTTATTTACCCCTTCATATAACATAAGAACCAGGGGGCCATCTGATTAAATTAATAGGCAGCAGGTTTAAAACAAACATAAAGAAGTACTTCTTCACACAACACACAGTGAGCCTGTGAAATTTGTTGCCAGGGGATATTGTGAAGGCTAAAAATATAATTGGGTTCAAAAAAGAATTAGATACGTTCACGGAGGATAGGTCCATCAGTGGCTATTAGTCAAGATGGTCAGTAATGTAACCCCATGCTGCTGTCCCTAGACCTCTGACTGCTAGAAGCTAGGACTGCATGACAGGGGAGGTCACGAGGAGAGCTCAATAATTACCCTGTGTTGTTCATTCCCTCTGAAGCATCTGGCACTGGCCGCTGTTGGAAGACTGAATACTGGTCTGACCCAGTATGGTCATTCTTATGTTCTTAAGCATTCATCCACAGTGCTGACTTTCATCAATATCAATACTTGCTGGGGCAATGCTATGCCTTCCAGAGTGCATGATCTCTAAATATCACAGTTTCTCTTCTCTAAGCTTTAAATCGGAAGGGAATTTCTATGATGCCCTTGAGTGAGTATCTTCTGTATTGATGTTTGCATAAATATAGTTGATTAAATGTATTTGGTAATTGTAAGCAATAATATTCGTGTAGCTATTAAAAATATTGAATGCTTTTGTCAGGGCTGAAACCTAATGCAGACACATGTAGATTCACTTTGTTGTTCATTAAAAAAGCAATAACCTTTGAAAGATTTGCACAGTACTTCAGCACTTGGTAATGAACAGTGTTATGTATTAGCTTGTTTCTTTCTATTATCAGGAAACCAATACTTTTCCTAAGTTGTGCAGTGAAACAAGAATTGATTGTCAACAAATTTATGGGACAGATGTGGCCAAAAATAAGCTAGCACAGGGGAAAAATGGCCTTTTAGATAGTGCTCATATACTTTTAATAGAGGCATTCCATCTATGACACAGGTGATTAGAAATAGTAAATGTTGTTGTAAAGAACTGCACGGTAGGTTGAAGAGAGACGAGAATGCTGCTGGATTAACTAAGGTGAGCTGCTCATTAGGCAGGATGAATTGAGAGCACTCACTAGATAAACTGGAAACATAAATTCCTTCTCTCTGGTGATTTACAGACCAATCTTGTAAGGTGTGTTGAATATCTCTTCGATAGGTGTTGAGTGGCTTCATCTCCTGCTGAAGACAGGGGGCCAGATCCTCAGCCATGCAATGACTGATTTATACTACTACAGTGGCACAAAGCAGCCTTAAACTTGGCTTGAGGAACTTACCTATATAGGGGGATATTTAGGTGATGTAGTGGTTCCAATACTATTTCCTCTCCTTGCCCGCAAAACAGAGGGGTGTCCAAGGGTCAGGGGATCTGGCTGGTGCATCCCTATACCCAGCAACCCCCAGTTTAACTATGTTATTTTGAGGGTTAAGTAGGACACAAGTAGTGCATTGTCCTTGTGCTGGCCCTCTGCAAAGAGGTGATTGTCACTGTGAGAATAAAGTTTTCTTATAGCCCAAGGTTCTAAAGTACAGTTTTCAAATACACTTCGTGCAGTTAAAGTTCAACCAAATTTCAGCCAATGTCAGGAAGGAAGGGCCTGGTTCCTAGCACCAGCCAGGCCAGACTGAGGATCTCTCTTTTATAACAGATCACTTCTTTTATAACACTTTTGTATTAAAAAAAGTCCATCCAGGTGAGACTAGGTACATTTCTCTCATGTCTGGGCTCCTGGCCAGTCCTTGTGCTGAGAGGCTGCTCTGGTATTTTCTTTGCTCAGATAGAGTGTGTTAACTAGGGATTTGCAGAGGATGTGGTGTTGGTATCTGTATCCAAATCAATATAGGGTTTAGGGTTGAATCAAATATTGGTTTTAGGTATTAGTGTGGATTTGATTGGTGCTGAAATATCACAAGCTCTTCTAATAAATTTCAAGGTACTTGTACTTACAGCACCTGTAATCAGGGCTCAGATGGTCACCCCATAATGAAATGCACTAGCTTGCATTATTTGATACAATATAGGGTTTATTTATTCAGAATAGCAGCTCTCTTTCTTGTAATTTTCCAGAGATTACAACATGTATAACCTTGTGACGGGTGTCCCAGTGGGGGCCATCCAAGGTCACTCAATTAGGGTGAACTGCAAAGAATGGGGCAGACAAACCCCAAAGCTGGTGGATAATTGGATACTTAAGTTTACCAAGCCAGCATAAAACAGCTTATTTATTACCTCACTGATTGCCCAAAACCCAACAACACAGTTCCCTTAAAGCGACCCAGCCTCAGGCCTCCATCCAGATACTCAAGTCAAATATGATGAAGATTTCTGAAAATCATATTTCATCATATAAAATAAAAGGTTCTATCAGTCCCAAAGGATTGGACACACTACTTCCCAGGTTATTGAATATTCCAGACTTACCCAAATACACGCTCACAGTCACTTCTTAACTAAACTAAAATTTATTAGAAAAGAGAGAAGTATGGCTAATAGATCAATATACATACAGACATGAGTTTAATTCTTGAGGTTCAAATTCATAGCAGAGATGGTAAGCTTTGTATTTGTAGAATTTAGTTCATAGGTTATGGTCCAATGTCCAATATCATTTCAGGGCATTCCAGTTTAGGACTGAGATCTCAGTCCTTATGGCTTAAGGTTCCCCTGTATGAAGCCTCAAGCAGATCTGAAATAACAGAATCAGGACCCAAGGGTCTTTTTATAGTGTTCTAGCATCCACTTGACTATGCAGGCCTGGGTAAACAATAGGCTTTTGATGTAACCTTTTGCTTTCTAAACACCAACATAGGGCAATTTATCCATTAGGCAGTCTATCACAAACTTCAAAGAGACATATAGACAATGACATGACTTCAAAAGGGAATATTAACATTTAGATGAATCCTGGGTGATCTCTGAATTAGTAGCTATGGTGACAGACAGGTAGCATATAAGATGCAAACCTATATTGTTAGTTAGAAGTGATACTAATTGTGTGTATTTCAAAGTTCTAGCCTATTTAGCAAAAATGGCCCTCATTACCATTCGCATACCTTTCTAACATGACTTTAAAGGTGGGCTTTGGGTCATTCAGCCTGCAAGCCGTTTAACCCTTTCTGGCCATGTATTATACTTTGTATAAGATTTGTTGCAATTATATAACAGTGGTATTAACAACAATTTCCATGGTTATATTTTAATTAGACAACGTCACAGACCTTCACAGGATTGTTTGGGATTTTTTTTTTTTTGGATGTATCATTTTACAAGTGTTCTTTTTAAATGTTTTTCCTGAGGCTCATTTTTTCCCCTTATATTTTTACTTCAGATCTATATAATTAGTTTTGGAAGGCTAAACTGAAAATAAAAGGAAATTAATGGATGTCTTGAAGGCACATGTTGTGCAATCCCTCAGTTCCAATTAGAAAGATTTCTCAAGGACAGGTCTTCCAGAGGTAATTATGGGCCAAAGGTTGAATTCTGTTTTAATGAGCTGCTCTGGATGCTTCTCTCAGCTAACGTGAAAGTACAGAATGTATTCAGCAAAAGCAACGAGGAATCCTTGTGGCACCTTAGAGACTAACAAATTTATTTGGGCATAAAAGGCAACTCCCATCTTTTCATGTGTTATACTGTTAGGTAAAAAGCAAGTCCTTACTCACCTCTCCAGCACCCGAGTTCGTGCGGAGTTGGTATGGGGCTCACAATCTGTCAGAGACCAGACACCAATTCGTTGATCAACGGGCTCACACTATCCTTAGCTTAAAAGGCTTCGGAGTAAGTGTGGCGAGTTTATTAGGGGTGAGCATCAATATTTATACACAGAAGTAAACAAAGTGATTAACAGATCATAATGGTCATGCATAATCAATCAAGATTCTACAGGATAAAACAGGTTAAAATGTAAACTTAAAAAGACAAAAGGGGAGATGGCTACTTAAGGGGAGGGGGGGTGTCATGAGTAGTTAGCAGGTCAGAGCTTTGATTAAAAAACTTTCAGACAGAGACTGGGTTAAGTTTAAGCTCATCAAAAGTTCAGACTCAACATACCTCCATTTGTAGCTTTGGGATAACTATTTACCAAAAGCTACACCTCATTTTAAGGAACCAAGGGCCGCTTGGCAATTTCAGCCTGGGCCAACTTGAAGAGAGTAAGGCCTTTGGCTGAAGTAGGAAAAGAATAAACTGACCCACATGAGTCTATGAGGGAGGGGACACACTGAATACAGCAACACAGTATTATAAGGATTACTATGGCCCCAACAATACCCACCAAGAGTTTTTTAACCCACCCAAATCCAGGCAGCCAATTCCATAAGGCTCCCCACCAATCATAAGGTGGCTGGCCAGAGGAGTAGTTCTTAGCCATTTCCCTTAGATGTTTGGTACGTTGAATAGTGTCAGGGTAGGTGTCATTTACAAAAACACAACATTCTTCATTTATGAGGGCGCAAGTTCCTCCCTGGGCTGCTAACATTATGTCTAAAGCCATTCGGTTTTGCAAAGCTAACTGGCGCAGCTGGGACATTTCCCCGGCCTGATTCTCAAATAGGGTCGCAGTTTCATTGGTTAAAGATTCTAGTAGTCCCTGTAGACGGATGACACCACCCCTCAAGCTAATGAGACCAGCCCACCGCTGCCACGACAAACCATCACGGATATTAATATCTCTGAAGGTTTCACGGATGTTACGAACGTGGGGAAAATGAGGGGGAGTGAGGGAGATGCGAGAAGGCAGTGTTAGCCACGCTAAATAACATGACCCTGCCCAATCAGGGGAGAGAAAGTAATAAGCTTTGGGCCCGCACACCCAGTATGTTCCATACAGTGCGTTTCGGGTATTCCATTTCTCAAAGTAGGAGGTAACCCACCACCCGTTGGACCACTGTTCCCCTGGTAACGCAGAGGGGTCGTTGTGCGAACTGCAGAGGCACAATTTGGTAGTGGTGTTTTCAAAGTGCAGTGTAGTACTGCTTGAGCAGTTGTAGAAGGCAATCGTATATCCCTTAACAATTAGTTGGACACCCTCGTGATCTGAGCAGGGCTTCTTAAAAGCTGACTCTGAAGGCTTGCCCACCCATGAAAAAGTTGGATCGGGGTGAGGGATCCACATATGGGATAAGTGGGATGCGCAAGGCTTGAAGCCAAGATTTTTACTAAAGGCGGTGCCATTAAAATACATGTTGCATTTACTTGTTCCCACAAAAGTTGACCCCTTTTCTTTAACAAAACACAGTGATCCTGTCTGATTGGTTACCCTGAGATATCTGTTAATTGGCACTCCTGTTTTGTCCCATGTAAGATTGTGTTGGACTGGATCTTTTACTCTAGCCGGTGGCATCCAAGTCATATTAGCAGTGGTCAGAGGAATGGGTGTGAAGGGGAGTCCCTGTTCTGCATTTACTGGAAATTGAGTACATACCCAGCAATTACTTCTATTTCCTAAAATACGGGTTTTAACCTCGTGGGAATATCTAATAAAAGCATTATCTTCATAAGCAGAAAATAAACTAAAAAGGCATAATAAAAAGCATACAGTTGTCAGAATAAAAGGTCCTCTCATTTTTTCCGAGTCAATTTAAGTCTGATGTCTGAAAGAGGTAAGCTGGTCCACTGGTCAGAGGCAGTGTCCTCAGTGGTGGCAAGAGCTGCTGGTCCGTCACTGTGGTC
This sequence comes from Emys orbicularis, assembly GCF_028017835.1. Taxonomy (NCBI): domain Eukaryota; kingdom Metazoa; phylum Chordata; order Testudines; family Emydidae; genus Emys; species Emys orbicularis. Next base: position 163,232,664 of record NC_088684.1, read on the forward strand.
CACTACGGCTGGCTTGATGTGGGAGTGGTGGATCCAGGATTTGCGTCCTTCCAGGAACACTGCAGTCTGGGTTGTTAAAAGAACCTGGTGGGGTCCAGTAAACCTCGGCTGGAGGGTGTCGCCACGAACGAACTTTTTGGCCCAGATGAAGTCCCCTGGTTGGAACGGGTGGATCTGTTCTTCCAGCGGCACGGTCTGGGAAAACTGCGAGGCTTTCCAAAGGGTACGGAGGCGAGCCTGTAGGGAGAGAAACTGGCACGCGGTCATATGATCCCCTCCCAATAGTGAAACATCAGCACGTGGTAGCGCCCCGCCTTTGAAAAGGGGGGTGTCCATAGAGCAGTTCAAAGGGGGATAATCCCAATACACGGGTTGGGCGAGTACGAAGGTGAAACAGGACCAAGGGAAGTACCTGAGGCCACTTTAACCCTGGTTCCTGACAGTATTTAGCCAATGTAAGCTTAAGCTCCCTATTCATACGCTCAACTTTCCCGCTAGACTGGGGGTGGTAGGGTGTATGAAAGGAGTGTGAAATGCCCAGTCCTTGTTCTAAACGGCCAAGGACATGACCAGTAAAGTGGGGTCCGCGATCTGAGTCAAGCACGAGAGGGATGCCAAAACGGGGTACAATGTCTCTAAGGAGAATCTTCGCCACTGTGGCAGCAGTACAATTAGCAGTAGGAAAAGCTTCGACCCATGAAGTCAGAGGGCAAACCAAAACAAGGAGGTGCTTTTTCCCAAAAGCCTTTGGCATATCTGCAAAGTCAATTTGAAGATGTTGAAATGGAGCAGCAGGCGGAGGTCTTCCACCCTTAATTTTGTTAAGAGGTGGAGCAGGTCCATTACGCTGACATGTGCTGCATGCTTTCACTATTGACAGGCAGTAGGGTTGAATGCCTGGAGCATACCAAAAGCGAGCGATGGTGTCCACAAGGGCGTGCGTGCCGTAGTGACCCCCCTTATCATGGTGCCAGCGAACTGCCACGGGGTATGTGGAGCGAGGGAGGCAGGCTCGGCCATCCGGCATAAGCCAGGTCCCTTTGACCAGAGTGGCTCCGAGGCTCTCCCACGACTGTAGTTCAGCAGCGGGTACTGGTACGGGGTGCGGTGGAGTAAAGGAGGAGGTTACAATAGCCAACGTGGGCATGGCTAAGGGTAAGACGGCAGCCGTCTTGGCGGAGACGTCAGCCAGGGCATTCCCACGGGTGACGGGGCTATCATCTTTAGTATGGACCCGGCAGTGAACTACAGCCAGGACCGAGGGTTCTTGGAGGGCGTCCAAAAGCTTGTGGATGAGGGGGAGGTGCTGAATGGGTATACCGGCAGCTGTCTGGAAACCTCGAAACTTCCAGAGGTGGATGTGACAATGCACAACTCCAAAAGCATACTTGCTATCAGTAAAAATGGTAACGGTCTTACCAGCGGCCAACTGGCAAGCTCGGGCCAGGGCATAGAGTTCGGCGGCTTGGGCTCCCCAGTTGCCTGGCAGTGAGGCGGCCTCTTGAATGTCCCATTCAGAGGTGACTGCATAACCGGTGAAATGCTTGCCATCAACATAGAAGGAGCTTCCGTCCGAGAAGAGGATGCAATCAGGGTTGTCCAGTGGCACGTCAAACAGGTTGTTCCTTATCTGTAAGATGCTATGAACTACTTCCACACAGTCATGCTGATCCTGGAGGACTGGCAGGTCAGGAAGCAAGGTAGCTGGATTAAGGGGCCCACACCTTTCAAAAATTAGGTTAGTGTCTTCTAAGAGTTCGGCCTCTAGCTGTTGCTGACGATGGGCCGAAAAGACTTGGGTTGTGCCCCTACGCAGAAGGGCTGACAAGGCATGAGAGGTCCAAACCGTGGTAAAATGACCCAGGGTCAGGCTCTTTGCCTTTGTGATCAGCAGGACAGCTGCTGCCGGAGTCCGGGTGCAGGATGGGGTTCCCTGAGCGACAGGGTCGATCTGCTGAGAGTAAAAAGCAAGCGGGAAATGGTGGGGCCCGCTCAGCTGGGTAAGGACGCCACTAGCAATTCCGCCCCTCTCGTGGACAAAAAGGTGAAAGGGTTTGCTGGAATTGGGGGGGCGGAGAGACATGGAGGAGGCCACACTGTCCTTGAGTAACTGAAAGGCTTGGATCGTGTCTGGGGACCACTGCAAAGGGTCAGGAGCAAGGTTAGCAGTGAGTCGGTGGAGCGGTTTGCTTAACTTCCCGCAGGACGGCAACCAGGGGCGACAGAAGCCAATTAATCCTAAGAAACCTCGAAGTTGTTTCTTGGTGTTTGGCAGAGGGCAGTTTTGGATAGTCTTTATGCGGACTGGGTCCATTTGTCTCCCCTCTGGGGTTAACAGGAAGCCCAGATATCGGACCTTCTGTGAGACCCACTGAATCTTGTTAGGGTCTACCTTGTGGCCTCTGGTGTGTAGGTATAATAAAAGTGCCTTACCATCGATGCGGAGGGCAGCTTCTTCGCGGTTACCTAATAGGATGTCATCTACGTATAGGACTAACGTGGATCCCTGCGGACTGGTGAAGCCTTCCAAGTCGTGGCGGAGGCATTGGCTGAAAATCGTGGGGCTGTCTCTGTATCTTTGAGGAAGTCGTTGCCAGACATAACTTTGTCCCTCCCAGGTGAAACCAAAGAGATACACAAGTCAGATATCAGGAATGGCAATATACAAAAACCTGTAGGAGAACACTTCAACCTCCCTGGACACACAATAGCAGATATAAAGGTAGCCATCTTACAGCAAAAAAACTTCAGGACCAGACTCCAAAGAGAAACTGCTGAGCTCCAGTTCATTTGCAAATTTGACACCATCAGATCAGGATTAAACAAAGACTGTGAATGGCTATCCAACTACAGAAGCAGTTTCTCCTCCCTTGGTGTTGACACCTCAACTGCTAGCAGAGCACCTCACCCTCCCTGACTGAACTAACCTCGTTATCTCCATACTGATTTATACCTGCCTCTGGAGATTTCCATTACTTGCATCTGAAGAAGTGAGGTTCTTACCCACGAAAGCTTATGCTCCCAATACTTCTGTTAGTCTTAAAGGTGCCACAGGACCCTCTGTTGCTTTTTACAAAGAGATACTGAGAGTCTGGGTGCACAGGAATGCTGAAAAAGGCTGATTTTAAGTCAATAACAGTGAACCACTCAGCATCCCAGGGGATTTGGCTGATGATAGTAGCTGGATCAGGAACTACTGCATGAAGAGGGACCACATACTGATTAACAACCCGTAGATCCTGTACAAAGCGCCAACGAATAGGGTCTCCGTCCTTTTTAGGAGGCTTTTTGACAGGCAGTATAGGGGTGTTACAGGGAGTGCGCCGAGGGCGGACTAGCTTTTGTGCAATGAATCCCTCGATAATGGGGCGGATGCCCTCCCGGGCTTCCAACGACAGGGGGTATTGAGGGACTGATGGGGGGGTTAAGGAGGGCTTCACTTGAATCCTTACTGGCTCTGCCGAAAGGAGCAGGCCAACATCAGTGTCAGAAATTCCCCAGAGGGTTAAAGGCAAGTCAGTGAGGTCAGGGGAGAGAGGGGGGGGGGTTCCCAATTACCCTGAGTTGGGGCCGAATCTCCTAACACTGTCATCAATAATCCTACCCCTTCAGGAGTGCAGGTTAAAGTAGCCTCAAGCTTACAGAGTAAATCCCGGCCCATCAAAGGGATCAGACAAGCTGGGGGAAAAAGAAAACGGTCAGAAAAACATTTATCAGCATAAATAACATTTAGAGGCAAAGTGAGTCCCAGAGACTGTGGGTTGCCCTCCACCCCAGTTGCAGTTTTAACCTCAGAGGATAGCCAGGGAGAGGGGGCATGATTTAAAAGAGAGAAAGTAGCTCCAGTATCAATGAGGAAAGAGACAGGCAGTCCTTGGACTGAAAGGGTTAGACAAGGCTCTTTGCTGGGAGGGGAGAAAGTGAGGAAGGAGCCGGCTAAAGACATTAAGGAAATAAGACCATCACATTGTTTGCCTTCGCCCCCGGGGTACCGTCATTGAGGAGGCTGAGTTTGCTGCAGCTGCTGCTGTTGCCCGTAGTTGATCCAGGCCTGAGGAACGGGCTGGGCTGGTGGTGCAGGGGCGTATTCGTCCCTGGTGTAAGTATCTGTGGATGCGACCGGACCCTCTGGGCGTCCCCAGGGGAGGGATATGCATCCTGCTGCATTTGCTTGATCTTTTGCCTAGTAATTACTCCTCCCGAGGTGTGCCCTTCCATTTCCCCCTTATCCCTCTGCAGAGATTCCGATCTGGAGTCCTGCAGATTCCCCTCTGCGCTCTGGAGAGAGTCCCCCTGCGGAGGAATAGGGGCAGGCGCAGTGGGGACCAACTGACGAGTCAAAACACACCGTGGTTTACACCCTTCATCGAAATAACATGGAGGGGATTCACTCTCGGGAGAATACCTGACTGCCATAATTTTTAAAGATTTCCACAGCTCTGCTGCTGTGTCCCAACAAAACCAGTAACATAACTGTCCCGGATGGTCTTTTTCGATCTGGCTCCTTACTCCTCTTAAGGCAGCCTGTTCGAAAGAGCCATACGAAGGCCACCTCATCTCCCTGTCAGCCAATACCGCGGTATACCCAGTCCAATTCCTTACACACAGTGTGTATAACTTCCTCCTAGACATTCCTGTCTGTACTGGGAGTTTCCCTTCGTTCCATAACCTATTTACAATCCCCAGCGGACTCTCAAGAGGCACACTAGTCCCTTGACCCATGGTGTCTGACAGGAGCCCTCCAACTGGCGTTTATCCTGCTTCCAGTACACGACCCCTCAATATTGAATTGGCTGGGAGAAATCTCCCGTGGCGCCTGCCAATTCATATATGAGTGGTCCGACCACTGGACAGAGGCACCGCACCAGAAGGAAATCCCGGATGAGCCCCCAAATTGTTAGGTAAAAAGCAAGTCCTTACTCACCTCTCCAGCACCCGAGTTCGTGCGGAGTTGGTATGGGGCTCACAATCTGTCAGAGACCAGACACCAATTCGTTGATCAACGGGCTCACACTATCCTTAGCTTAAAAGGCTTCGGAGTAAGTGTGGCGAGTTTATTAGGGGTGAGCATCAATATTTACAGAAGTAAACAAAGTGATTAACAGATCATAATGGTCATGCATAATCAATCAAGATTCTACAGGATAAAACAGGTTAAAATGTAAACTTAAAAAGACAAAAGGGGAGATGGCTACTTAAGGGGAGGGGGGTGTCTAGTTAGCAGGTCAGAGCTTTGATTAAAAAACTTTCAGACAGAGACATCAAGTCTCGGTTAAGTTTAAGCTAATCAAAAGTTCAGACTCAACAATACTATATATTCTGCTTAGTGTATTTTTCACTCCATGCATCTGATGAAGTGGGTTTTAGTCCACAAAAGCTTATGCCCAAATAAATTTGTTAGTCTCTAAGGTGCCACAAGGATTCCTTGTTGTTTTTGCTGATACAGACTAACACGGCTACCCCTCTGAAAGAATGTATTCAGTAGTTCTAATTATTTAAACTACTCCTCCCATTTATCTTAAGGCAAATTAGTTTGATACAGTAGAAGCAGTAATACTATACAAGGGCAGCCACTAAACCCTTAACAAAGTTGTCCCATATTAGGCTGAATACGTGTTTTTATGAAGCATGTTTAAATCTCTCAGTAAGGGCATAATTTATAATATAATGAACTGGAATCTTTAGTTGTCTTTTGCTAGTCGAGGTCCTTGTTCAAACCCAGTTTTTAAAGTTCAAAAAAGGGAAATGTAGTTGGTGGACTCAACTATAGCCCTAAATGGATGACGTAATTTGCTACAAATGACAAGTTTTAATATTAGTAAAAGAAAAATACAGGGATCATTACTGTAAAACCATAACACAATACATTAACTTATTTTCATCTATTCACATCAAAGTAATAAAGGATTTATTACCATAACCTGAGGGGATGCTTAATGGGCCAAGCATGAGGTCTGAAGGACAGAGACTGCTTGGAACCAGAGGTTTAAATGCTGAGCTATTTATGCTTTTGAGGTGGATACTTAGAGTTCTGTGCCATACTAAGTGTGGCCTTTTGGATAAGACCTTATGATATAAGATCTTGTTTGCTTTGGGTGTGTGGATCTTAAAGATCCCCTGGCACTTCTGGTAAGAGAAGAGGTTTGCCAAAATCTACCTTTGCTCAGCGGTTATTTAGAGAGCTATGCATAGGCATTTGGCTGCTAAACTCTGTCCTAGAGGTGGCCGCATTTCATTAGTGATGTATAGATGCAGTTTGTGAAATCCTTAGGGATGAAAGATGTCAAATAGGATCACATATTTTTGCATTATGTAGAGATATACAATATACCTTAATCACAGACTAACTGAAAACAGGATCATATTTCTTAGAAGCTTCCTATCCTTTTAGTCATTTGAGATATCTAAAAGCTTACCATGACCTGTTACTAAGTTATTAAGGCAAAGTTGCTAAGTACCCTTTTGAAGTTTTAAGACTTAGAATATATGTAGTAAGGACCAAATTCTCAGAGCTGCTCAGTCCCTGCTGAAACACCTGCAATTCCCATTGATTTCAAGGGGTGTTCAGCATCTGTCAGGATTTAATCCTGAGTTTTTACTGCATTCTACAATTCCACCATCTACACCTATTTTTCCCATTCACCTCAGAGTGTGTTCTTAATGTAGGGCCAAATTATTCTCAATTGCCCCAGAGCAACCCCACTGAATTCAAGAAGATTGAATAGCTGTAACTGCAGCAGTAGGTGGCCCATCATATTTTTTGAAAACATCTGACCCATAAATATAGTGAGGATTTATTAATGTTTTTGTATATTCTGTTCTAGGGCAGGGGTGCTGGAACAATTTTTATAGTGGGGGTGCTGAGAGCCATTGAACCAAACTCTATACATGATTGAATCCACGTCAAGCCGGTGGGTTTGGGGGGTGGGGGAGGGCAGTTCCAGCACTCAGGGTAGGATAAGATGTACCCCAGCAAAAATGAATGTCATGTAAAAAAAATACTTGCCACCGCTCTACAATTTACCCTGACTTGCCAACTTACCAGCATCACCACTTATGTTGTCACCTCTGCATCTGGCATAGTATCTTCATGTGCTCAGTTAAACATTCTGCATAGCAGGAAGCAAATTATTATTGAATAACAGACAATTTGGATGGGAATGTATCTTGTTCAGGGAGTTTCTCAATGGTTAAGGAAGATAGGGGAAATTCACTGGTGTTAGTTCATTACTTCTACTGTCTTGCACCCACTCTGAGCAGACCTGAATTTGGTCCATGTTTTCCAGTACAATATTTCATTATTTTCAAATGGTTCTTCAAGGTTATCATTTTGTTTATTATTTATTTGTGGTCTGAATTTTTTTTACAAAAAGATAAGTTTTCTTATGCTTGGTCTGTATCCTTCTGAATGCAGTGAAAAATACATACACAATGACATGAGAGTGCAAGATTGCTATTGAGTTATAAGACTTTCCTGTGGATATTATTTTGTTATTACATTGTTTATCTGCTAGTGGGTTTCTTGCTTTCTCCTCTGATTCCCAATACTTTTGTTTCAATTGATAGAAAATATATTCTGCATTAGATTGGTATATTTAGTTTACCTTGTATCTAGCTTGATAGAATCTTTACAAGTTGTTTTTGGCTTAATTACTAGAGAAATGAGAATCTAACCCAGGGGCGGGCAAACTTTTTGGCCTGAGGGCCGCATCAGGTTTCATAAATTGTATGGAGGTCCAGTTGGGGGGGGGTGTCGTGGCCCGGCCCCCACCTCCTATCTACCGCCCCCCCAGGACTCCTGCCCCATCCAACCCCCCCATTCCCTGATGGCCCCCCCGGGACCCCTGCCCCATCCACACACCCCTGCTCCCTGTCCCCTGACCGCCCCCAGACCCGCACCACCCCATCCAACCCCTCCTCTCATTCCTGACACCCCCCCCGGGACCCCTGCCCCATCCAACCACCCCTTCTCCCTGTCCCCTGACTGGCCCTGGAACCCCTGCCCCGACTGCCCCCTGCCGCCCCATCCAACCCCCCCTCCTTTCTGACTGCCCCCCAGGACCCCTGCCCCCATTCAACCCCCCCACACCTTCGCCCCCTGACCACCACCCCGAACTCCCCTGCCCTCTATCCAACCCCCCCCCCCGCTCCGTGCCCCCTTACTGCGCTGCCTGGAGCACTGGTGGCTGGCAGTGCTACAGCTGTGCTGCCCGGCTGGAGCCGGGCCACATTGCCGCCGCCACCATGCAGCTCAGAGCACCGGGTCAGGCCCAGCTCTGCAGCTGCGCTGCCCCAGGAGCTCACAGCCCCGCCGCCCAGAGCATTGCACCAGCAATGGAGCAAGCGAGCTGAGGCTGTGGGGGAGGAGGGCCAGTGGGGGAGGGGCCAGGGGCTAGCCTCCTGGGCTAGGAGCTCAGGGGCCGGGCAGGATGGTCCCATGGGCCAGATGTGGCCCGCAGGCCATAGTTTGCCCACCTCTGATCTAACCCCTTAGATTGTTTGAGTTCTAATCATTCTTGGTTTTTGTTTTCATGGCTGGGAGACCTTCTGGGAAAATTGAGGAAATGGTATTGGTGATTCAGCATGTGGATCTCTTCTCTGAGTTTAAGCCTGAGCTCTGGCACTGTTGTGTTGACAGTGCCATCTTTACAGAGACATAAGAACAAGGCTCTTATCAATTGTTGCCATTAATGTTCCTGTGGTACTTTTCTAAAGAGATGAGTTTTTAACCCAGGCTTCCTGGCCAAATAAAACAACAACAACTTTGGGCTACATCTTCCCTATCTCAATCACAGTCCATGTTAAATTTAATAAAATAATATTTATGTTCTAAATATTGTGTAGTGCTGCCCTATGCCATTCAAACAGTTGCTGCATTTCATCCCAGAGGTGACTGCCTTTCAGTGGTGGTGAAATAATCCCTATTTGTATGTTCTTAGTCAGTTTAGAAAGTTTGCAAAGCTCTTTGGGGTACTTCATAACTAGAGGCACTTTATCAAATGTAAGATGTTATGCTGAGCCTTGACAGTGGCTCACCAAAGTGGCTGACAGTCTTCATCCATCTCACAAAAGGTTTTATCTCCAGTATTTGTGAATTTCTGCAAAGTTTTACCATATAAGAGTTATGGTGGCTTTGAGTCAAAAGCACATGGCAGTGTGGAGGTAGCAGTTGCAAAAGTATTCTGTCTGTGGAGGAGAGAAGCAGACAGAATGCATTCTAGGGCCATGGTAGACCTCAGTCAGAAGCAGCAATAACTACAACCTCTGAGCTGGACAGTATTTGCTCCTGTATGTGTGTGCAAGAGGGGAGGAATAGATGCACCTTGATGCATCCATGCAAGAGGCAGTTAGAATGGGGTGCTGGCTAGCATGTGGGAGGCGCTCCATGCGCCACAGGCTCACCTCACTTTTACATCCTTTATTGTTGGGAGGCCAGTGCTGGGGACATGTATGCTACACGCCTTTAAAAGGTAGAGCAGTAGTTGCTTCTGAACATGCAATCTCAGGGCATGCTGCCAGTGTTGTCTGCAGACAGAACGGCTCTGCTAACAGCCTCTCAGGGGTTACACCCTCTGCACTACCCCACAATGTGGCTTTGGCTTCCAAACTCAGAACAGAGCCCTTGCTTTCACACAGCACTGCTCTGCATCTCTTAGCATCCTTTGAGCTGTGGAGCACCCTCTGGCTACGGAAACCTACCTCAGTCCTTGATACTTCAGGGAGCACTAGCATTATGACTGCCTATATCTTTGCATACCCATGCAAAGGGCAAGAACTCCCTGCACAATCTTTCCTACTTGTACACCAGCACAAGGACAGCTAGAGTCTAGCTGTCATGGGGTCCACTCACCACAGTGGCACCTGCTGCTGGCCATCCTGGGGATTAGCTCTGCCAGTTGGTGCACCCTCTACAGGTGGTGCCTCTCCCATCATTCTCTCACCCTGCAGACTCCCCTTACTCCAGAACCACAGTATCCTCTTCATGACTTGGCCCTCCAGCTAGGTCACCATCTGTGTCTCTCCTTTTTGGGGTTACCCAAAGTTCTTCTATGGAAACAGTCCCAGGCAGTCTTCTCCTGTGCTGCCCTGATGGCTAGTAGGGGAACCTGGGCCGACCCTCTACTCAAGGTTCCAGACAATGGACCCTCAGCTCAGCAGTTCTGGGCTCCACCCTCTCAGCACCTTCCCTGGACTGCTTCCTACTCTTTCTGGTTTCCCCTCTGGGAGTACCAGCTCCAAACCTCCCTCTTCCCAGGGAGTGACTGCAGATTACCACCCTACTTCCTAGGGAGTAACTGCCTTTTCCCAGCTGCAGCCCCTTCTGCTGTCAGCTCCTTGGCTTTATAAGCCTCACCTATTCCTGTCCAGCTGAGCCTCATTTAATCAACTCCCTGCTCCCTGGCTCCTCCGCCAGGTGTAGCCTGGGCAGTTAATTGGCCTACCTGGCCACCTTAACTCCTTCCAATCCCATGTGGTATGGACACCCCATCACATTAGCCCTGAGCATTTAGTCTCCATCTGGGGGAGGGATAGCTTGGTGGTTTGAGCATTGGCCTGCTAAACCCAGGGTTGTAACTCAATCCCTGAGGGAGCTATTTGGGGATTTAGTGCAGGATTGGCCCTGCTTTGAGCAGGTGGTTGGACTAGATGACCTCCTGAGGTCCTTCCAACCCTGATATTCTATGATTCTAGGGTTGCTTTTGGTGTATTGGGACTGTCTAACTTCAGTTCTAAGGGGGACATGATATAAAGCAGCGATTCTCAACTTTTTGGGGCTTAGGACCCATTTGTAAATTTCATGGCTTGTCGCAACCCAGTAAATAGTCTGGGATTGGAGACCCTGGGGTGGTTTTGGTTGGGTCCTGCCCCCTAGGGGCGGGGTTGAATCCTGCTCAGCACTCACCCCACAGTGGCAGCTCCTGCAGCTCCTGTGTTGTAGGGCTGACTGGGCTCGGGTCTTGGCTCCTGGTGTTGCAACCTCCAGGGTTGCAGCACCACTCCCCTGCCCACCTGATTGGACCAAATTTGTGTGAGTGGAGCTGTGACCTGGCTCATGGTGTTGCAGTGCCACTCACTCAAATTTGGCCTACCCGTACTCCTGTCATCATGATGGCTGCGTAAACTTGAGTGGCATTGGTACCCCAGGGTTGCAGTGCCTGGAGCAGGGAGGCGAGCCCAGCCAGCCCTGGGGGACAGGAGCCACAGGAGCTGCTACGCGATCCTTTGAAACATTCTGGCAACCCAATTTTGGGTCCCAACCCACAGGTTGAGAAACCCTGATATAAAGTATCTATGGTTCCTGTGGAAGGAGTTATGGCTATGTGGACTAGAGTGAGATTTTCAAAGAATAAGGTGATTAACACACCTTTCAAGGAAATAAATTGCCTTGGAAGAGAGAATCAAAGCCACAGAAATGCTTAAGAATGAACATTCACACTTGCTTATGTTAGTTGACAGAGCTGGAAGAACCCTTTGATATTTTGGATATGCAAATAGCTCCAGAGTTAGGAAAGTGAACTAACAAATGAACATTTTTGTTTAGCAGAGCATGTGTAACTACTGAGACAAGGTGGGTGAGGTAGTATCTTTTATTGGACCAACTTCCGTTGGAGAAAGAGACAAACTTTCGAGCTTCACAGACCTCTTCTGCAGGAGGCTGTCAATTCCCTGATGCTGGCCCCCTTCTCCACTGCAGGGAAAGACTCTAAGGCCTGTTCTACACTGGCGGTGGGGGGAAATCGATCTAAGTTATGCAACTTCAGCTACGTGAATAACGTAGCTGAAGTCGACGTACTTAGACCTACTCACCGCGGTGTCTTCACTGCGGTGAGTCGACTGCTGCCGCTCCCCTATTGACTCTGCCTGCGCCTCTCATGGCGGTGGAGTACAGGAATCGACGTGAGAGTGCTTGGGGGTCGATTTATCGCGTCTAGACTAGACCCGATAAATCAACCCCCGCTGGATTGATCACTGCCCGCCAATCCGGCGGGTAGTGTAGACATGCCCTAAGAGAGGGGAAAAGGTCAGGGGAGGGGAGGGAGGCAGCGGGGAAAGGCTGAGCCACTGCCTCCTTCCTGCCAGAGCTTTTTCTTGCTGCAGTGAAAAGCTCTGGAAGTGGGGATCAGTTGAAGCCTTTCTCATCTGCCCCCATTCTGCCAGAGACTTTCACTGATCCGTGTAGCTACATACTGCAGTGTGGGCACAGTGTGCTTTTCACTGCGGTGCTTAGCAACACATACACTACATGCGGCTGAAAATGGTGTATTGTGCAGACATAGCCTTAAAATCAAACCTCCAAAGTCAGATCCCATCCCACTTCCTCCAGAAATGTATAACTTTGTCTCAGTCATCTGCCTCTCACCAACAAAGCCCTGGGACTGGGAACCCCTGTGCTTTACATTAGATTCCTTAGTGGGTGACGAAGCTTACTGCTCCTTGGAGCTGAGGCTTGGGGATAGGAGGGCAGGCAGATAGCTTTTGCCTCATACATGCTGTTTTCAGACAGGGACTTGACAAAATGATCCATTACCTGTTTTTTTCAAGGGTCTTAATGAGGAGAAAGTGCTGTCCCTTGATAGCACAGTGAAGGTAGGGGAAAGGCTTCTCTATCTGCTGCTACCAGCCACAGTTTCTCACCATTAGTACAGTCACAAGGATTGTGGGATGTGAACAGAAAGAATTGTGGGACTGAGGTTTTGACAAAAAATCATGGCTAGTTTTGGGGATTCAAATGGGGAAGCTTTGAAAACCTCTGTAGCAGACAATCAATATAACTCCTATTCTCCATGCTGTCTTCAAATAAGAGTTTGGTGACTACTTTCTATGGGTGCTATTGTAAACAGTCTTGCTCCTTTTTACTGGAAAATGTATAAAAAACAGGATGTTACAGGGTTTACAAGTAGCAGGTAAAATTTTAGTAGAAAACTGTAAAATGTGGATGCTTTGAAATGAAAATGCTTTCATGAATTCACCACCAAAGAGTTCTGATGGCAGTATTGTACAGGGCATATTTTCAGTAGAGAACTGCAGAGGTTAAGACCTGTTCTGACACCCCATTTTTTTATCTGAAACACAACTCTCTGTAAAATTCTTTCTGCATCTTCAGTCAGTCAATGAAGGCAAATTTGAGAATGCAGTATTACAAAGCAATTGGTCAGGCGTTCCATATAGGATCTTTAATGCTTTGTCTAGGAATCCTCTGGTATGTAGTTCTAAGTGCATTTGTTCTGCATGTTAATCATATCTATAACCTCTATTATAGGAAAATAAGGGATACTACTAAAGTTAATCAGGGACAAAGGACCAATATGACAAGGACATTGTGACAGAAAAGTGGTAATGAGCCTCTAGATTTAACAATCTGGGATTTTAATTTGGAAAGTGATGCAATATTCATTTGGATATTGGCATCTTTATTTGCTTCTACAATGCTAGGGTTAAATGAGCCATGACAAGAACACATGGGTGAGAGAAGTCAAAATAGAGTTCTCAGGAAACCAAGGAACAGAGAGCGAGCAGGACATAGGGGGAATTCTAATGTGAGTTAAGATTCACAGTTCTTAAATGCACTCTTTAGCACAGTGGTTTTCAACCTTTTTTCATTTGAAGACCCCTAAAAAATTTCAAATGGAGGTGTGAACCCCTTTGGAAATCTTAGCCATAGTCTACAGCCCCCCAGTGGTCCACAGAACAGTAGTTTTCAACCTGTGGTCCATGGTAACGACAAACTTTCGCGACCCTTTCAACATAACCTGTGGACCCCAAGTGTCCGCAGACTACAGGTTGAAAACCACTGCTCCAGTGAATGGTTCTGAGCTGTGGCTGGAGAAAGCTGTGCTTCTCAACTAATATTGATAGGTTTGCAAAAGCCAGAACATCAGATCTGAACTTGCCACATCAAGAGTTTTCTGATTTAGAATAAATAGGAAGACACTGAAACTTTTCTACTTAAAATGTATAGCCTACAGGTTATCCAATAATCATACACGTTCAACCACAGCACAGAAAACAAGACTTTGAAAATGATTGCATGTCTTTGCTAGAGTTGGGCAACTAACTTCTTTTGTGGTTTGCTGACTGTTCTGAAATTAAAAAAAAAAAAATCAGTTTGGGTTGAACCAAAACCAAACATTCTGGACATAAAAATGGGTAAACTGAAAAAGCTGGCAAAAATTTTGTTCAGGGTTGAACAAAATGTTTAATTTGACCCCATTTCTGGGCATTTTTAACTTCTTTAAAAAATAAAGGCAAAGGAAATGAAGGGCCCTTTTCTCCCTCTCCTGAACTTTAGGCCAGTGGGTAGGGCATTCACCTGGGTTGTGGGAGACTCAGGGTTTAATTCCTGCTCTGGAGTAGAGACTTGAACTAAGTCTCCCCTGCTAAATGAGCACCCAGCTATTTTGGGGTGGAGTTTTCTCAGTCTCACCTGTTGAAACTGTTTCACTTTACATAAAATTCCTGAATAGACATTAGGCTAAAGTGAGAGAAGGACTCTATAGTCTCGTGGTTAGGACACTCATGGGGGAGTCCCTGTGCCAGTGACTAGTTATTTATACACAGTAGAACTACTTCAACAGGAGAGACTGAGAAAGCTCCCACTCAGAATAGCCAATAGCCTGTTGCTTAGGGTGCTCACATACTGTGGGAGACCTGGTTCAAGTCCCTGCTCCAGAACCAGGATTCAAACCTGGGTCTCCCACATCCCAACTGAATGTCCTAACCACTGGCCAAAAAGTTTTGTGTGTGTGTCCCCAATCCATGCACATCCCTCTGTTTTTGGAAGGGCACCTAATTCCCATTATGAATCTAGCCTGAAAAAAAAGCTGGGGGATGAAACTATTATGTGAATTTGTGTCAAATTTATGAATAGTTTTGGGTCAACAAAACTTCCTTTTTTGTTGAATAAACTATTTATCTGAAAAATTTCACCCAGCTCTGGTTATTACCATCCTTAGTGCATGCAGTGTACCTCTCTGCCATTTAAGTTGTTTTATTAAGATGGGTTGGATATAAACCTAAAATTGTAAATCAGCAAGTATTAGTTGGGTAAAAAGTAAGGTTGAGCTAGTGCTGAGAAGTATCTAGGGTGCTGGATCAGGAACCAGCTGAAGCTGAAAGTAGAGGGTAGCAAGGATTTTGAAAAAATCCAAAAGGATCCAGAAACTTATTTGAAGTTGTATGAAGTGGCAAATGTGGTGTGAGTCAGTGGTGAAGACAGAATGAGCAATGAACTCAGGAGTTGTGATCGAGTGTTGATCAATCAAACAAATTACAAACTTCAACCCAAGACCAACCCTCCTAGTTTGAAAGCTTTAAATTAAGATTTTGATGGTGGCTGGTCAGGATCCTGCTCTCCATTGTCTCTAGTGTTCTGAACAGAGATCCAGGAATCCTAGAGCCAGGGGCAACATGGTTCTAATTACAACTTTGTTGCTGACTTGGACAGTTTTTGTTAAGTCACTGAGCCCTGGTCTACACTACGGGGTTAGGTCGAATTTATCCGCGTTAGGTCGATTTAAAAATGAATGCATCCACAAAACCAACCCTGTTCCGTTGACCTAAAGGGCTCTTAAAATTGACTTCTGTACTCCTCCCTGGCGAGGGGAGTAGCGCTAAAATCGACTTTGCTGGGTTGAATTTGGGGTAGTGCGGATGCAAATTGACGGTATTGGCCTCCGGGAGCTATCCCAGAGTGCTCCATTGTGACCACTCTGGACAGCACTTTGAACTCCGATGCACAAGCCAGGTACACAGGAAAAGCCCCAGGAACTTTTGAATTTCATTTCCTGTTTGGTCAGTGTGGCGAACTGAGCAGTACAGGTGACCATGCAGCTCCCCCTATCATCTCTGTCCCTGAGGTTATCGCAGATTAGAAGGTGAAAAAAAACACACTCGTGATGACATATTTTCCGAGCTCATGCAGTCCTCCCGCACTGATAGGGCACAGTTTAATGCATGGAGGCATTCAGTGGCAGAGGCCAGGAAAGAATTAAGTGAGCGCGAAGAGCAGAGGCAGGACGCAATGCTTAGGCTAATGGGGGAGCAAACGGACATGATGAAGCATCTGTTGGGGGAGCAAACAGACATGATGAAGCATCTGTTGGAGCTGCAGGAAAGCCAACAAGAGCACAGACCCCCGCTGCATCCACTGTATAACCGCCTACCCTCCTCCCCATGTTCCATAGCCTCCTCAGCCAGACGCCCAAGAACGCCAGGGGGGAGGGAGGCTCCAGGCACCCAGCCACTCCACTCCAGAGGATGGCCCAAGCAACAGAAGGCTGTAATTCAAACAGTTTGATTTTTAGTGTGGCTACAATAAGCAATGTGGCCTTGTCCTTCCCTCCTCCCGCACCCCACCTGGGCTACCTTCTCTGTTCTCTCTCTCTTTTTTTTAATTAATAAAGAAAGAATGCATGGTCTCAAAACAGTAGTTACTTTATTTCGAAGGGGGGAGGGTGGTTGGCTTACAGGGAATTAAAATCAACAAAGGGGGCAGGTTTGCATCAAGGAGAAACACACACAACTGTCATACCGAAGCCTAGCCAGTCATGACGCTGGTTTTCAAAGCCTCTCTGATGCGCAGCACACCTAGCTGTGCTCTTCTAATCGCCCTGTTGTCTGGCTGCTCAAATTCAGATGCCAGGTGATTTGCCTCAACCTCCCACCCCGCCTCAAAAGTCTCCCCCTTACTCTCACAGATATTATGGAGCACACAGCAAGCAGCAATAACAATGGGAATGTTGGTTGCGCTGAGGTCTGACCAACAGCGCCAGTGAGCTTTTTAACGTCCAAAGGCACATTCTACCACCATTCTGCACTCGCTCAGCCTATAGTTGAACTGCTCCTTACTACTGTCCAGGCTTCATTAATGGATCCCCCGAGCTCATCGCTGGGGAGCAGGAGAGCAGAGTTGCAGGGGAAGTGATGGAGCCATACACCAAGCCCTGGAGGTTGCTAGGAGCCGGGCAGGGAAGATGTTCCCAGAACCCCAGGCCAAGCTACATGTCCGACGAGGACGGTTACCAGTCCTACTGCACCGTCTGCTGCCAGCAGCACCATAGGCGCTGACTTCGTGGGTGCTCCGGGGCTGGAGCACCCACGGAAAAAAATTGGTGGATGCTCAGCACCCACCAGCAGCTCCCCGCCCCGCCCCCTGCTCCAGCTTACCTCCGCCTCCTTTGCGAGCGCACCACCATGTCTTGATTCTCCCCCCTCCCTCCCAGTGCTTGCGCCATGAAACAGCTGATTCATGGGGCAGGGAGGAAGGGGGCAGGAGGAGGAACGTGGCGCACTGGGGAAAGAGGCGGGGCTGGGGCGGGGATTTGGGGAAGGGATCCAATAGGGGCAGGGAGTGGGCGGAGTTAGGGTGGGAACTTTGGGGGTGGAATGGGGTGGGGCCAGGGACGGGGAAAGGGGTGGGGGGAGCGGGCACCCACCGGCACCGGAGAAAGTTGGTGCCTATGAGCAGCACCCAGGAGGACCAGTACGGATCCCCGAGCTCGTCGCTGGGGAGCAGGAAAGCAGAGTTGCAGCGGAAGTGGTGAATGACAACGGTTAGCAGTCCTACTGCACCATCTGCTGCGAAGGCAAGGAGCTGCTGCTGTGCAGCAATGCCAGCTGCTGCAGGTGCTTCTGTGTTGAATGCTTGGAGGTCCGGGTAGGGCAAAGTACCTCGGCCAAGGCAAAAGAGCAAGAGCCCTGGAGCTGTTACATGTGTCAACCACAGAAGTGCTATGGGGTGTTACAGCACCGACCGGACTGGAATGTACAGCTGCAAGACTTCTTCACCAGTGACAAAGGACAGGAATATGATGCACCTAAAATCTAAAAAGACCCGCATATTTCCCAGAGTCACTACCCTTGATAACAGAACGTCAATGATTGCATTGGCTACTTGGATCACAGCAGCCCCCACAGCAGACTTGCCCACAACAGCAGTGGTGACAGTGAGCTGAGCGGGGTCCATGCTTGCCGTGGTATGGCGTCTGCATAGGTAACCCAGGAAAAAAGGCGCGAAACGATTGTCTGCCGTTGCTTTCATGGAGGGAGGCGAGACTGATGACGTACCAAAAACCACCCGCGACAATGTTTTTGCCCCATCAGGCATTGGGAGCTTAACCCAGAATTCCAATGGGCGGCGGAGACTGTGGGAACTGTGGGATAGCTACCCACAGTGCACCGCTCCGTAAGTCGGTGCTAGCCACGGTAGTGAGGACGCACTCCACTGACTTAATGCGCTTAGTGTGGACATACGCAATCGACTGTATAAAATCGATTTCTAAAAATCGATTTCTATAAAATTGACCTAATTTCATAGTGTAGACATACCCTAAATCTCTCTGCCTCAGTTTTCCCATATGTATATGGGGTTGCAAATAATACTTTACAGTGGTATCGTGTGTTGAGGATGAATTAATAGCTGTAGGGCACTTTGAAGAGGTTAAATAAGTCTTAACTATTATCATTAAAAACCACTTAGAATTTTCACTTCAAGTGATAATCAGTGGACTTATTCTTTGTACATTTGAATACTCAGTGTCTTGGATTTCCTTATACTTTACATCAGGTGCGTAATATGCTTTTTATGTAAGGGGTGTGAAATATCTGCTATCTTTCTGTTCACGGCTCAGTGTAGGAAGAATTTTTGCATTGTGAAATATACATGTTACTTGTTGAGAAGTGTGGGAATGGAGCTGGGAAGGGACATGAGTGCTCCAGAAAAGCAACTTATTCCCTGCCTCAGAGCTTCACCATGGGTGTTGTTTGCACTACAAGCTTGTCAGTCCCAAAGTCTGTAATTTGCTGGATTGAAGGCTTGGCTCTGGCAGTGAACTAATTCTTTCAGGGCTCATTGGCCCTTTTCTCAATTTTTAAGCTGATTTTATACCTAGTTTACATAAAAATGTTGTTATTAAAAGACACTTGTGCTGACAAGCAGTGAATCTGACTGTAAGTGCTTGGCTGCTCCTCTGCTGCAAGTGCTTGCAGGTGGATTTTCTGGGTTAAAATATTTGTCCCCAAAGACAACTTTTTCGTGGCTAGCCTCCTTTGATTAATCCTTTGCAGGAACATTTTTGGGCTATGCCCCTCACATGCTGTTCCTGCCAGGAGCAAATTTTTATACCTGCATTCCACTTGCACTCCATTTTCACCTCCTTTTGGAAATACACAGTGGTCCAAAGCTGCACTTGTACTCAATCTTGTGGGTGCAACTGTCCGACTGAGTGGTGCATCTGGCTGTGACTATGCAGTCTTAATGGTGCATTAACACCGTTTTGTGTGCTTATTTGGAAACTGCATGGGGAGTTACACAGTAACCAAAGAATGGGGAAAATAAAGTATGTGTTGGTCTGCTATTCTGATTCTTCTTTAGCAACTGATACATAGCTTTATATTTTATCTTACAAAAGTAAAGAATATCAGGCTGTGTAAAACACTCAGCAATTCACCCCTCCACAAAATATCTTAGCCCAAGTTATTGAAAAGTTTGTTTGGTGCTGCTTTTTAAACATGTTTTATCTCGAGCTGTTACCTCCTTTGAAGCTGCTGGAAACTGATGCCTATTGTTTTGTTAAACATTTGTTCTTTATTACCTTTGTAAGTAAGTGGCTGCATCTGAGCTCCATATGTTTTGATAAGCTGACTTTTTCAGTAAATCAGCAAAGGTTTGAACTATGCCACCTGATTTTTTTTCACAAGTCTTTAGTACTTTAGCTGTAGGCTTGGAAGGATTAGACCGGGGTAGGCAACCTATGGCACGTGTGCCGAAGGCGGCACGCAAGCGGATTTTCAGTGGCACTCACACTGCCCGGGTCCTGGCCACCGGTCCGGGGGACTCTGCATTTTAATTTAATTTTAAATGAAGCTTCTTAAACATTTTTAAAACCTTATTTACTTTACATACAACAATAGTTTAGGTATATATTATAGACTTATAGAAAGAGACCTTCTAAAAATGTTAAAATGTATGACTGGCACGCGAAACCTTAAATTAGAGTGAATAAATGAAGTCTCGGCACACCACTTCTGAAAGGTTGCTGACCCCTGGATTAGACTTTAGTTGGTAAATGTTTGTGAACTTCAATTTCACCATACACACACGCCAAGAAAAAAAAAATCCATTGATAATTGAAATTTACAGATCTGCAAAGTAAGAGAAATGCTACTTAAGAACTTATTAGAGTTTGATTTAAGGATATTTACTTTGTATATTTTGACATGTGATGTTGACAGTTTGGGTTTTAATGGTTATAAAGCTTTAACACTTTGAACTCAATGTCTACTGTCATTAAATAATTATTGTATACAGTGTACTTTTCTCAGACTTGAGGAAGAGCTTGGTGTAGCTTGAAAGCTTGTCTCTCTCACCAACAGAAGTTGGTCCAATAAAAGATATTACCTCACGCACCTTGTCTCTATTAAATAATTATTGTCGCCCCCTCCCATTGTCTGACTCCCCTCAATAATTTCCTAAAACTGAACATTTAACTAGATAAAAATTGAAAAAATGCATACAACCCATAATTTTGTGCAAGTGTGAAAATATAAATCAATACAAATAAAAAACGCTTAAAAGTAAACACAGATATCAATCAAAATAATTCATAAAATAAAAATCGAATTTTGCCAAGCCTATTTATCTGCATCGGCTGTACTCCCCACTCTCATGTGTTCTGTCATGAAACAAACACATCACTGACCATCATTTTATAGATGAATGCAGTAGGAGGAGGCCCCAGGCCAACCCCACCCCCCAGCATCAGGGGGACCCAGGCTGCCCCCCCCCAGCAGCAGCAGTGGTAGTGGGGCCCCGCACTGCTCCCCCACCGGGAGCAGCAGTCCTCAGGAGCACCCCCCTCTCAGCAGGTAAGATTTAGTCACAGGTATTTCTTGTAAAAGTCATGGACAGGTCATGGGGCCGTGACTTTTTATGTATTAGCCATGACCTGTCCATGACTTTTACTAAAAATACCTGTGACTAAAACATAGCCTTACTCATGAAGTCTAACTGAAGCTCTGACACTGACTCACTTTGTGACGTTGAGCATGTCACCCAACTTCTCTGTGCCTCAGTTTCCTTATAAGTAAAATAGGGATAATAATAGTTATCTACCTCTCTAGGGTATCTGAGTAGTAAATAAATATGAAACATGGTGCTGAAGATAAGTTCCAGGTATTATATTGCTAAATCTTGAAAACAAATACAAGCTTAGTAATTAAAGTGCAAAGATACACAATTGGTAAGACACAATGATAAGTGAGCAAACATGTTTAACAGCTTTGAAGATCATAAAGGAAGCGTCCTTCTTCACCCTTTATGTGGCCTGTTCAACAGTCAGACAGAATTGTGATCTCTCAGCCCAGGGGAGCACAAGAACTGCTCCATCCCTAGGACGGAGCTTCTTGGTGACCCATAAAAGACAGTGAGGAGGCAGGGTTGTGCCCTTTCCTCTGCAGCAACTCACAGTGTGGAACAGGCACACCCGGGGACAGCAGCCGCATTCCATAAAGGGCTGTAGTTATAGATATGCTTCCCCTGTGCTCCAGGGAATCCTCGGATGCATCCTGGCTCTCTTGGGCTTCCCTTGGGGCAGTGCAGCTCTGTACGACCTGGACTGCACTCTGGACTGAGCCTAATAGGCACAATCTAGCCCTGCTTTTGTCTTTTTCAGAAGAACAAACATTTTCTGATCCTCTCCCGGTTGGGCGAAAAGAACTCTCCTTCCCGCTACAAGCAGGGGTATCCGGTGTGCAGCCAGGCAGGAGTTCTGTTACAGCTGCGGAGCTACAGGAGGAAGGCAAAGCTAAAGAACGGCAGGGTTTTATTGCTGGTGAAGTCAGCCAATGAGCCCCGCCGGCTCGTGCTCCATGGAACAGACCAGTCTTGGGAGACAAGAAGATTGTGCACATTTATTTTTGTTTTTTTTAAAAATGTATAAATCAATAGGAAAGTTAGAAGAGGCCCCACCAGCAAATGACTGGGGCCCTGGGAGGCGCTGGATTTGGGTGCCCCTGTTGGAAGAGGCAGACAAACCATATTCTGAAGAATCCCAATGAAAGCGCAACACCCTTCTTTGCCAGCAGGGGGTCTATACACATCTAGGATTTGGGGATCAGTAGGTATCTTTGTGGGCCCCTGGTATTTGTTGCCCTCCAAAATTCAACCTCTGGGAGGAAAACAGAACAGGCTCTTGCCAGTCTCATCACATTAAAGCTTTTCTGCAGCAGACTGGCCTCCGGCCGAAAGCAGTCCTTGGTTTTGGTACAAGTTCTCTACATAGTGCAACAGGGTCTGGTTAAGGCCACCCAAGGAGGCCTGAGAATGCAGTGATGGTCATCATCTCGCATCTATTGCGACGTTTCCCTGCTGGGCGGCAGGGGGCACCGGCTGCGGGTTTCCCGGCCTCTCCGTCCAGCGAGAAAGTCACAAAGAATAATACAAAAACATTTTCCACTTCAAGCTCTGCAGGAAATGGGATGGGCTGGGGGGACGCCAGATCGTCCCACGCGCATCCTGGCTCGGCAAGCCAGGGTCACCGGTGCAGGCCCCTGGCTCGGAAAGGGATCCTGAGCTCTGCACACTCGGAGAGCGAGTGGTCGAGAGCCCCGGTGTAGCAAGGCTCCCACGGTTCACAGCGATCGCCATGCTCCCAGGGGAAGTGCAGATACGGAGGCGGGAGAAAACTTGTTCACCTTAGCCTCTAAGGATAGAACAAGAAGCAATGGGCTTAAACTGCAGCAAGGGAGGTTTAGGTTGGACATTAGGAAAAAGTTCCTAACTGTCAGGGTGGTTAAACACTGGAATAAATTGCCTAGGGAGGTTGTGGAATCTCCATCTCTGGAGATATTTAAGAGTAGGTTAGATAAATGTCTATCAGGGATGGTCTAGACATCATTGGTGGTCTAAAGTCATTGCGGAGAAACTAAATGGATTCTTTGCTTCAGTCTTCACGGCTGAGGATGTTAGGGAGATTCCCAAACCTGAGCTGGCTTTTGTAGGTGACAAATCTGAGGAACTGTCACAGATTGAAGTGTCACGAGAGGAGGTTTTGGAATTAATTGATAAACTTAACATTAACAAGTCACCAGGACCAGATGGCATTCAACCAAGAGTTCTGAAAGAACTCAAATGTGAAGTTATGGAACTGTTAACTAAGGTTTGTAACCTGTCCTTTAAATCAGCTTCTGTACCCAATGACTGGAAGTTAGCTAATGTAATGCCAATATTTAAAAAGGGCTCTAGAGGTGATCCCGGCAATTACAGACCGGTAAGTCTAACGTCTGTACCGGGCAAATTAGTCGAAACAATAGTTAAGAATAAAATTGTCCGACACATAGAAAAACATAAACTGTTGAGCAATAGTCAACATGGTTTCTGTAAAGGGAAATCGTGTCTTACTAATCTATTAGAATTCTTTGAAGGGGTCAACAAACATGTGGACAAGGGGGATCCAGTGGACATAGTGTACTTAGATTTCCAGAAAGCCTTTGACAAGGTCCCTCACCAAAGGCTCTTATGTAAATTAAGCTGCCATGGGATAAAAGGGAAGGTCCTTTCATGGATTGAGAACTGGTTAAAAGACAGGGAACAAAGGGTAGGAATTAATGTAAATTCTCAGAATGGAGAGGGGTAACTAGTGGTGTTCCCCAAGGGTCAGTCCTCGGACCGATCCTATTCAACTTATTCATAAATGATCTGGAGAAAGGGGTAAACAGTGAGGTGGCAAAGTTTGCAGATGATACTAAACTGCTCAAGATAGTTAAGTCCAAAGCAGACTGTGAAGAACTTCAAAAAGATCTCACAAAACTAAGTGATTGGGCAACAAAATGGCAAATGAAATTTAATGTAAAGGGCAACTAAAATGATTAAGGGTTTGGAATGGGTCCCATATGAGGAGAGATTAAAGAGGCTAGGACTTTTCAACTTGGAAAAGAGGAGACTAAGGGGGGCTATGATAGAGGTATATAAAATCATGAGTGATGTGGAGAAAGTGGATAAGGAAAAGTTATTTACTTATTCCCATAATACAAGAACTAGGGGTCATCAAATGAAATTAATAGGCAGCAGGTTTAAAACAAATAAAAGGAAGTTCTTCTTCACGCAGCGCACAGTCAACTTGTGGAACTCCTTACCTGAGGAGGTTGTGAAGGCTAGGACTATAACAGAGTTTAAAAGAGAACTGGATAAATTCATGGTGGTTAAGTTCATTAATGGCTATTAGCCAGGACGGGTAAGGAATGGTGTCCCTAGCCTCTGTCTGTCAGAGGGTGGAGATGGATGGCAGGAGAGAGATCACTTGATCATTGCCTGTTAGGTTCACTCCCTCTGGGTCACCTGGCATTGGCCACTGTCGGTAGACAGGATACTGGGCTAGATGGACCTTTGGTCTGACCCGGTACGGCCTTTCTTATGTTCTTATGTAGATAGTATTTGGTCCTGCCATGAGGGCAGGGGACTGGACTCGATGACCTCTCGAGGTCCCTTCCAGTCCTAGAATCTATGAATCTATTCTGGCCAACATGGATGCCTAAAGTTAGGCCCCAAAGCCCATATTTAGGCACCTAAATAAATGTGGCCTGACTCTTAAAGGTGCTGAGCCCCTGCACATCCCATTGATTTCACTGGGATTTGTGGGTGCTCGGCAGTTCTGAACTTGCTGTTGACTGTAGGCACAGGCTCAGTCATGCTCAACTGCATAATCAGACAAGCCTTAGAAGTAGAAACCCTTTTCCTTTTAGCTCATGTTCTGATTTCAAATGCAAGTGATGTGCGAGGCCAGTTATTGGCATAGCTGCAAAGCGCCCAAGAGCATGTCTTGATTAATTTGTTTTAGGACAATTAGATTTAGCACAATTCATTGCGAATGGCACTCAAGTGGACAGCTTGTGGGTAGCTAATCTTCATTTTTCATTATTAACAGAAAATTATACACACTTGAAATGACTTTCTTCTCCTATGTCCAGTGTGGCAGAGCAGAGCCAGACAACATTCTGAGGATTTTCATCATCTAACCCAGCCCCCTTCTTAGGCTCAGCATTACAGCCACCAGCTCTACCTGAGCTCTGAACAGGAACCTGCCTAGAATACGTGTTTCAAGTCTCTTCCTTCCTTTTCTCCCTGACGTGACGTACCACCTTGACTGCCCAGCCCCTACTGGTGTAGGGATTGAAATGCTGAAGTCCAGGGGCCAGATTATTTCCCCCTGAGTGGGAGGTCACCTGCCTGGCCTGGACCCCACCAGAGAGCCCTCTTGAGGCTGCATTGACTTTTGCACAGCCCTCGCCCACGTATGGGAAACTGCTTAATTATGATCCTGAGCATTTGGGTATTCAGACTTTCATGGCAGCACATCTCTAGTGGAACCACTCTGCTTAGGTACAAGCACAAAGAATGTGTCTATTCAGAGCCCATCTCAACAAACCCCACTGATAAGTAAGTTTAAACTTCATTTTTGGAGGCAGACAATCCTGCCTGGTCTAGGATCACAGGTGATCAGGACCCAGGAGTCAAAGTCTGCTTGGCAGCACAGAGGGCTACTGTAGCTACCAGGTAAGCTAGTGCATATTTATTTAATCTAAGCTTTTTTCATATATATATAGAGAGAAACTAGATGGCACCTTAGTACACATTTAAATATATACACATCTGTCAAGGCTGCTTCCCCACTCTGAACTTTAGGGTACAAATGTGGGGGCCTACATGAAAACTTCTAAGCTTAACTACTAGCTTAGATCTGGTCCACTGCCACCACTCCCAAAGTGCTAATTCCCTTCCCTGGGTAGCCTTGAGAGACTCTTCACCAATTCCCTGGTGAATACAGATCCAAACCCCTTGGATCTTAAAACAAGGAGAAATTAACCATCCCCCTCCTTTCTCCCACCAACTCCTGGTGGATCAAGATCCAACCCCCTTGGATCTAAAAAACAAGGAAAAATCAATCAGGTTCTTAAAAAGAAGGCTTTTAATTAAAAAAAAAGGTAAAAATCATCTCTGTAAAATCAGAATAGAAAATAACTTTACAGGGTAATCAAACTTAAAGAGCCCAGAGGAATCCCCTCTAGCCTTAGGTTCAAAGTTACAGCAAACAGAGATAAACACTCTAGCAAAAAGGTACATTTACAAGTTGAGAAAACAAAGATAAAAACTAACACGCCTTGCCTGGCTGTTTACTTACAAGTTTGAAATATGAGAGACTTGTTCAGAAAGATTTGGAGAGCCTGGATTGATGTCTGGTCCCTGTCAGTCCCAAAAGCGAACAACCCCCAAAACAAAGAGCACAAACAAAAGCCTTCCCCCCCCACCGAGATTTGAAAGTATCCTGTCCCCTTATTGGTCCTTTGGGTCAGGTGTCAGCCAGGTTACCTGAGCTTCTTAACCCTTTACAGGTAAAAGGATTTTTGGAGTCTCTGGCCAGGAGGGATTTTATAGTATTGTACCCAGGAGGGCTGTTACCCTTCCCTTTATAGTTATGACAACATCTAATTTGGGCTTTCATGTTTTATGCATGAGGAATTCTTAGAAAAATGGGGGGGAAATGGTGGGTGCTGAGCACCCACCGGCAGCCCCCCTTAAAGCCCGCCTTTCTCCCCAGTGCCTCCCAGGAGCCAGTGGGCACGCCGATCAGTGCCTCCCCCTCCCTCCCTGTGCCTTCTGCCTGCCGTGATCAGCTGTTTCACAGCGTGTAGCAGGCTCTAGGGGGAAGGGGGAGGAGTGAGGACGTGGTGCGCTTGGGGGAGGGGGCAGAATAGGGCAGGAAAAGGTGGGGAAGAGGCAGGGCGGGAAGAGGCGGGGTGGGTGGGGACTTGTGGGAATGGGTGGAGTGGGGGGAGTCTGGGACAGAGCCAGGGGTCGAGCACCCCCCGGCACATTGGAAAGTTGATGCCTGAGCTCTGAATTACTACAGAGAACTCTGTCCCAGGTATCTGCCTGGCAGGTCTTGCCCACATGCTCAGGGTCTAACTGATTGCCATATTTGGGACTGAGAAGGAATTTTCCACTGGGTCAGATTGGCAGAGACCCTAGGAGGTTTTTGCCTTCCTCTGCAGCATCCGGCATGGGTCTCTTGCTGGTGTAAACTAGTGTAAATTGTGAATTTTCTGTAACTTGTCTTGAAACCATAATTTGAGGACTTCAGTGACTCAGCCAGAAGTTATGGGTATATTACAAGAGTGGGTGGATGAAGTTCTGTGGCCTGCAGACTAGATGGTCACAATGGTCCATTCTGACCTTAAAGTCTATGAATCTTTGAGGTGGCCCTGGCAGGGCCCCACTGCGGAGGCACACAGAGCAGTCAGAGCAGGGCGCACAAGATGCAGGCAGGGAGGTGGCTCTGCACTCTGAGGTATCCCTTTGTGCATGTTCCAGCCCACAACGGTTATTCAGTGGGCAGATTGACTGACAGCTTTAAAGTGTCACCAACCTTCTATTCTTCTATTCTTTTCCCAGTCACGTCTTGAGTGGCAGTACAGCCTACAGCTCCCCCTACTGCCACAACCTCCACTTACTCCCAGCCACAGACCACGAGCCATTTTTGACATGCCAGGCAAAGCCGCATACCACCACTGGTGCCACCTCCATCTTCCCCTGCCACTTTTGGAGGCCATCTCGCTTTCTTTGCCCACACCTGGAACAAGATCACCACAGACAGTTGGGTCCTGGAGATTATCCATCAGGGATACTCCACAGAGTTTCTTTCCTTCCCTCTTCACATTGAAACCACCTTGCTGATCCCCCTCCAGGGACCACTGTCATCAATGGATTCTTCAACAAGAGGCAGAATCCCTTTTACACTAGTGGGTGATAGAACACAACCCACCTCAGTACCAAGGGAAAGGGTCCAACTCTCCATATTTCCTAATCCCCAAGAAAGACGGAGGGTGGAGATCCATCCTGGGCCTTTGGCAACTCAACATCTTTAGTTGAAAGCTGAAATTCAGGATGTGTATGATGGCATCTATAATCCCCTGCCTTCAGGAGGGGATGTGGTTTGTGCCTCTTGACAGGAAGGCTGCATATTTCCATATAGATATTCACCCATCCCACAGGAAATTCCTGCACTTCACAGTTGGCCAAAAGCACTACCAGCATCTCCCCTTAGGACTTGTTATGGCACAGGGTATTTTTGTTGTAATGGAAGCCCAGATGTGACACCCAGGGCTATACAATGTTTCCATACCTGGATGACATGTGCCATGATCTGCCTGTCCATTAAGGTGGTATTCTTGGTGGCCATCACTTTGGCCAGAAAGGTCAGTGAGCTAGGAGCCATGATGGCAGACTCCTCTTATACAGTATTACACAAAGAGAAGGTTTCCCTTAAGTTACACCTCAAATTCCTTCCCAAGATTGTTTCTGAGTTCCATATCAATCAATTAATACACTTACCGGTATTCTTCCCGAAATCCCATGCTTCTTCCAGAGACAGGAGACTTCACTGCCTTGATGTCAGGTGTGCCCTGGCATTCTACCTGCAAAGAACCTATCCCATTAGAAAATCTCTGAGAGTTTGTTGCCATAGCAGAAAGATTGCATGGGCAAGGAATATCCTCACAGAAGATTTCTAAGGGAATGTTGGGTTGTATCTTAGAATGCTACAAAATAGTAAAACTTCCACCTCTTGGGGATATTACAGCTGACTCCACAGGGGCACAGGACATTTGTAGAGCAGCACCTTGGAGTTCTGTCCACACTTTCACCACACTCTAAACTCCAACTCAAGCTGCAACTGTGGATGCAGCAATAGGGATGGTTTTCTGCCAGCTTCCTCGCACCCTCCTCTACTCTGGACTCCGGTAAGAAGAGGAACTGGAGAGGTGTCAACCTCTACTGCCTCTTATACTCTCTGTCAGGAGCATGAGGGAAGCTATAGTGCATGTGCAGGTCAATGGATACTGCTTTGAAGAATCTCCGGACTCGGGCGCATGGCTCACATGGATACCCGACGTGTGGAATACAGATAGGGACCACACATCTCAAAGAACCTCCAGGTACAGTAAATAACCTCCATTCTTCCCTGCCCAGTCTGAGACAGTGCCAGACACCTTGCAAAAATAATCATCCAGGGATCTCAGGGGGATGCTGCCAGAAACAGAAACCCAACAAAGTTTCAGCTTTATTACTGAGATGAAGGATGACTGCTAGCTAAGGCTCTCCAGCATCACCACAGGCAATGGGGCTGAATGAAATGCTGGAGTCACCAGCAGAAGTAAGACAAGGATGCTATACCTCTGACTTCAATCAGCCTCGTTGCTGGATCAGCTGCCAGCTTTGCTGCCTTCTCTTTCTAGAACAGTCTCTCTTTCCTATTTACAATTCTCTGTAGCTACCTCTACTGGGAATTAATATTTGGGAGGATGGTCATATTGTTATTGGTATTTCTGTTCCTTCACAGCCTCTGGGGGACCTCTGGAGATGCTTTTCCTTTCCCTAAAGGGAGTACCCACTTAAATGCTAGAGCAGTTTGGCTCCATCAGATATTGGTTGGGTCTGGCCCTGTGAGTTGAGGTTATGGAAACTAGGTGGGCAAGGATTTGTACTGAGCTCTGTGGACTAGGAGGAATTCAGCACATTTTTTGGTGAAGCTGAATTAATCAGAGCAGGTGAGATTTACCAATTAGTCAAGAGCTCATAAAAAAGAGTGGGCACAGATTTGGGGCACAGATTTTCATGGGTACTTAGGCACCTAAAGATGCCAATCAGCAACAAATCGGATTTTCAAACGCCTATTAAGCACAGTAGGTACATAACTCCAACTGCAATCAATAGGACTTACGTGCCTAACTTGGTTGGAGGGGATGTTGAAAATTCCATTAAGTGCCTATCTGCATCTTTAGACATGTAAATACCTTTGAAAATCTGGCCTTGAGAGACACAGATAATCTGTGTAGGAAAAAGACTGCAAGGGGGAAACTCTCCACAGCTCAGAAAGGGCTGTCAGGTGGTATGTGAGTCACCTAATTGTGTACTTATTTGGGTTTGAATTTTATGTGCCCGTAGCAAGTGCTTGCTGGCCACCCAAATGCTGAGGGGATGAGAATGGATCAAAATTCTGTTCTCATTAAAATTCCACAACTGCAAAGCCATGCTTATTTGAGTGATAGTGTGTGGGCAGAATGCTGAGCCCATGCAGAGCTCCATTGAAGCCAGTGGGCTTTATCTGAGGTGGTAGTGTGCCTGGACACTATTGATGAGAGGGTAGGGACCTAACTTTGTAACCCATTCACAGAAAAGTTTATTTGCTTGTGACAATGACTCTTGGCTAAGCTACAGCCTTCATTGCTGCTGCCACAGCTGGAGTTACACCAGTGGTGAATTATGGTTCACAATGTTGCCAGTGTAGATTCAACCATATAATTGCTTCTCCATTGCACTCATTGGAAAACCAGTCTTCCTTCACATGCAGATCCTCAGGGTGGAGAAAACTCTGCCATCACTCATCACATCAGTGCACTTCTAATGGGTACACCAGACTCCAATGAATTCCACCGCTCCTGGTTTAAAACAAATATGTAATAAAAATATCCCCCCCCCCCCCAGTATCTACATTACTTCATTTCTGTGATGTAGACATTTAGGGCATGTCTGCACTACAAACAGGGCTGGCCTTACCATGAGCGAACTGAGGTGGCTGCCTCAGGTGCCAGACTGTGGAGGGGCGCCACTAGGACCCAGAGTGTGGAAAATTGTGTCTGCTCTAGATGCACAGAGAGGGTGGAGTGCTGTGCTGGAGGGAGGAGGGCACAAGAGACATAACAGGCAGGCAGGAGAAAAGGTGAGAGGGAATAACAGAAAGTAGCAGGAGCTGTAGGGAGAGAGAGGAGGAGGAGCCTCTTATGTACCTCTCTAGCACCCCCAGGAGCCTGGACTGATTGACACCAGCTTCTCAGGGAGCTTCCTGTTTCCTGCTGCTTCCCTGAACCCACTTGAGGAGAACAACTGAAGTAGTAGGAGCCAGTTAGGCCCTTAAGATGCTGATATCTTCCCTCACTCAGGCCCTGTTACCAGCCTGCTTATTTTTCCCCTTCAATGGAGTGTTGAGAGCCACTATAGCTGGCACAGAACAGCAGTCATGAATGAAAGAAGAAAACGCCCCTCTGGGGCAGCATTCAGAAAAAGAAAGAAAGCAAAAGAAGCTTTTCTATCTAAGCAGGAAGGAGCTCTCCTGAGATACATAGACACAAATGTTGACGGTGAGCCTTCTGGCCCCAGTGAGGATGTGAGTGGTGAGGAGATACCTGATCTTCCAGTTAGTCAGAGTGCAGGTGACCTGGCAGCTACTGCAGTAACCATATCTCCATCTCAAATGGATGTAACCATGTACATTCCTGAAGAAAAGTGTAGATCAGAGAAGAGTGTGGTGGAGGCATAAGAAACAGCTGCTGCTGAGTTTAGTTCCTTAAGTCTAGATGATCCAGGACTGTGGACCCACTTGAGCAGTAGCCTGAGGGACTTCCTTGTACTGCATGGGCCACAGCAAGTGAAAATTTCCCCAAAGACAATGAAAATAGAAGTTTCCATCCAACACATTACTGGCATGATATCCCCAATGGTGACAAAGTGGAGAGGCCATGGCTTATGTACTCAAAAACCCAGAATGCTGCATACTGTTTTTGTTGCAAACTTTTCCAGTTTAATGTTCAAGCCACACTGGGTTGTACAGGAACAAAGGACTGGAAAAATCTGGCTAGAAATCTGGCATGCCATGAGAAGGCATCAAATCACCAGAGAGCATTCCATAGGTGGAAAGAGCTTGAGATGAGACTAAGGTTAAAGGCCACCATAGATGATCAGCATCAAGAGAAGATTGCATCAGAGTCTCTTTCTGGCAAAATGTTCTGAAAAGGCTCATTGCCATTGTGAGAATGCTTGCTACCCAAAACCTAGCACTGTGTGGCACTTCAGATCAGCTGTATGTGCCAAACTATGGAAATTTCCTTAAAATTGTGGAGCTGATGGCTGAGTTTGATGCTGTACTCCAGGAGCATCTAAGAAGAGTCACCACCCAAGAAATGTACACACACCACTACCTTGGAAAAACAATTCAAAATGAGATCATACAGTTACTGGCAACAAAAGTCAAACAGAAGATTGTGGCAGATCTGAAGTCAGCAAGATATTACTCTGTTATTCTGGACTGCACACCTGATGTCAGCCATATGGAACAAATGACTTTAATGGTGCGGTTTGTAACAACAACAGAACCTAGTGAAAATGTCCCTGCAATGGTGACTGTCAGAGCATTTTCTAGAATTTATTGATGTTGATGATACTACAGGAGCTGGTATGACAAATGTGCTTCTTAGAAAGCTGGAAGATACGGGAATTGCGATAGCTGACGTGAGAGGTCAGGGCTATGATAATGGTGCCAACATGAGAGGAAAGAACAGAGGAGTGCAGACACGGATCCGAGAGTTAAGCCCTCGAGCTTTTTTTGTCCCATGCAGTTCTCATTTACTGAACTTGGTGGTCAGTGATGCAGCATCAGCTTCTAGTGAGGCTGCTGAATTTTTTAATGTAATTCAAAGCATCTATGTATTTTTCTCTGCATCAACTCATCGATGGCAAATTTTGAAGCAACATCTGGGAACATCCTCTCTGACACTGAAACCACTGAGTGTCACACGATGCAAAAGTCAAGTGGAGGCAATAAAGCCTATCAAACACCAAATTGGGAAGATAGATGATGCCATAGTTGCCATTATGGAGGATAATGCTATGACAGGAACTGTTCGTGGGAGAACAGTGGCAGAGGGAAATGGAATCACCAGAAACATACATAACTTCAAATTTCTGTCTGGCTTAGTGTTGTGGCATGACATACTGTTTGAAATAAATGTTGTAAGCAAGAGACTCCAAGGTGTTGACCTTGATATATCTGGAGCAATGGAACAACTGGACAAAGCAAAGTCATACCTACAGTCTTACTGGTCAGATGAGGGATTTCAAAATGCTCTGAAGAGTGCACAGAAGTTGGCAGAGGAACTTCACACTGAAGCTATTTTCCCACCCATTCAAGAATACAAGAGTCACCGAAGAAGAAGACATTTTGATTACGAGGCATGGGATAATCCCATAAGAGACCTCAAAGAACAATTCAAAGTTGAATTCTTTAACCAGGTGCTAGATTGTGCAATACAGTCAGTTGAAGAGCATTTCATGCAGCTCAAGGAACACAGCAGTATATTTGGGATGTTGTATGATATTCCCAAACTCCTCACTATACCTGAAGAAGACCTACACCAGCAATGCAGGGCACTAGAGACAGTGTTGACACTTGATGACATGCGCAATATTGATGCGAGTGATTTAGGTGATGAACTGAAAGCCCTTTCAAGATACATTTCAACAGGATCAACTCCAAAGGTTGTTCTGAAATATATGTGCAGAAATAAGATGACCACCCTCTTTCCAAATGCTTTTGTTGCTCTGCGCATACTTCTAACACTTCCTGTAACAGTTGCCAGTGGAGAACGCAGCTTCTCCAAGCTAAAGTTAATAAAAACACATCTACGGTCCACAATGACACAGGAGAGGCTGGTCAGCCTTGCAATCATCTCAACAGAGCATGAGCTGGCCCAGACTGTGGACCTTCAGCAGGAAGCAGTTCAAACCTTTGCAACCAAGAAGGCACGGAAAGCACCACTTTGATTATTCAAACAGATAAAAATGCCTGTGTTTACTATGCAGACAAGAAAAGTTACATTTACTGTTCAGGTGTTTGAAAGTTAAGTGTTACTTAAAATTTTTGAACAAGGCATTTTAAGTTGTTAGTTCTCCTTTACTGGGGTAAGTAGCAGAGCAGTACCATGAGAGGAGTAGAACAGGAAGAAGGCAGAATTGAGACCTTTCAAAGTTTTGGCCCAAGCAAGAGGGTATGGAGGCATCATTTGAGCTCCCCATCTCAGGTGCCAAAATGTTGTGGGCCGGCCCTGACTACAAACTCGCATCTGCATGGGTGCAACTGCGCCACTGTTGCGCTTCTGGTGAAGATGCTCTAAGCCAATGGGATTGAACTTTCCCATCAGCTTAATCACTCCTGCCTCCACGAGAGGCGGTAGATATGTTGGCGGGAGAAGCTCTCCTGCTGACATAGCACATCTACATGGGGGGTTAAGGTTGGTATAACTACATCGCTCAGGGGTGTGGATTTTTCACACCCCTGGGCAATGTAGCTATACTGAAGTAAGCGTGTAGTATAGCCCTGGCTTTAGCAATTGTGAAAATGTGAGAACTTGGGACTGATTCTCCATTGCCCTGTATGTTATATAGTCATTTACACCAGTGCAAAGTGCGTGTAGCATTTTACACCCACTTTGCACAGGTGTAAGTAACTCTTAAGGTGCAGGTTAAACGAAATCAGGCCCTGGCATCTCCAAAGCAAAGTCTGAGCTTCAGTTTTTGTCACTAAAACTTGGACTGTTCTGTGACAGGGGCCTCCACTCACTGCTAAGCTGGTGCCTCCTCCTGGCCACTCTGGGGATTAGCTCGTGAGGGTGATGCCCCTTCCTGCGGTTGCACACCATCACTCTATCGCTCTCGGTGGTCTGCAATCCCTCTCTCACTCCAGGAACTGCAGCATCCTCGTCATGATTTGGCCCTCCAGCCAGGTCACTCAGTGTTCCCCCCGTCCAGGGTAAAGCCCATTCCCACAGTGACCCAGGCAGTCTTCCAGTTCACTGCCCCACTGGTGCCACTTCCACAGTGGTGGGTAGGGAAAGCCAGGCCCACCCTCTATTCCAGGTTCCAGCTCAGGGACCCTATAACATGCAGTCAAGGTCTGTTCAGTCCCCAACCTTGCTACTTACTCCCTGGGCTGCTTCCTACCCCGACACACACCCTTCTCTGGGGTTTGCCAGCCTCTCTCCTCCCAGAGAGCAACCATGGGCTACTTGTCTCTATAGCCCCCAAACACACCTCCCATCTCCCAGGGAGTGACTGCAGACTGTTTCCTGCAGCCCCCTTCCTGCTATCAGATCCCTGGCTGTTCCCACACAGGAGAGCTTCCCCTAACTAGGGCTTTCCGCTCAGCCTTCAACCTCATCGGTTTATTGGCCCATCTGGACTCCATTAACCCCTTTAGGGCAAGTGTGGGGCAGACACCCCATCACATATATGTATGTCTGAACTGCAGCCTAACATATTAAACCAGCCACCCTGTGCAGAGTCATGGGCCTCTTTTCTGCGCCATCTGTAATGCGGTGAGATTCAGAGTGATTGATAAAAGTCCCAAACCTTCATGTTTAATACAACGACAGTCAATGGACAGCAACTGAAAGTAAGGACTTTCGAAATCTCAACTTTCTATCAACTAGAAAGAGCCTCAGCACTTCCAGTTCCATATTCAATGACTGGTAAGCAGTTATGGCTGCTCTGACACAGTGTGCACTGCTGTAATGACATGCTGCACACATTGCAGGGAAATTACAACCTCGTATGAGGTAAATGAAACTATATTTGTACATTCAAAACCTGTTAATGCAACTACTAAATCTGGGAATTTAAATAAAGGAAGGAAAATTCAAACGTAAAGATTCCCACAGCCACAATAACTTGGACACATTGAATAATATGTAATATCTTAGATTAGCATTGGCGCTATTAAATGTATACCTTGATATGTAAAGTATGTGCAGTGTGGTTGAGTTAATGTTGCTGTGGGAACTGTAACTTTTGGATTTCCTGACTTCTGTGTATTTAAATACTTACCCTTAATGTTGCATTAATGTAGGGTACTGCATTTAATTTCTTTGTATTTTAAAAAATGGCATCTAAGTCACTGACACAATTCTGTGCATGAATGGGCATTCAGCTAGGCTTTCGTTCTGTAGGGTTCCCCCCTGACTAAACTGTTCAGTCTTCTTGTGTTTTTTTCCTAGATGGCAAAGTCATCATGGAGCTATCATCCTTGTTGCCACTCTTAAATATGCAGCTTCCATAGGAGAGAACATACCAGCTGCAAGTCAGCAAAAAATTTTACATTATGTTTTTACATAGAGACGGACTCCTGCCATCCCTTCATTTTAAGTTTAGATTGTTATGGTTGTCTATTCATTCTCCCCCAATAACTGCTGGATGCAGGGAATCTCTAGACTGAAAAGGAAAATAGCTTGAGTATTAAATTTTGCTCTCACATGTATGGATGCAGCTCACATGGACTCCAAAGAGGGTTACACTTGTGGGACTATGAAAAAAATTCAGCCTTGTGTGTTTATCATGCAGTATTGCCATGGGTGTACATGTTACTAAAGCATCAGTTGTGCCACATGATGGGTGAAAAAAGTATTATTAATAAATATAAATAAAACAACCTTAGATTATATAATTCAATAATCTCCAATGATAACCTCATTTAGAGCCAGCTGCAGATGCTCTTACTCACCCTGAGTAATACTTTACTCTGTGGGTGCTCCCATTGAGTTCAGTGGGACCATTTGTGGAATAAGGTACTATGTCACTCTGGGGTTCCACCCAGAGCACTAAGGGATTGTGTCACCGCCTGCCCAATAACCCTGAGTGCTTCTGTGCTGTGCAGAGCCATGACACTAGCAGCCTGCTCACAGCACAATGGCCTCATCCTGCTTTTCACTGGCCTGGTTATTAATTGCAGGATGATACCATCAGCTCTCCAGTCCTGAGTCTCCCCAAACCATCTCCCCTGCAGTGTCCAGTCCCTCTCACTGCACCCTTGCAGAAGTTACCAAGTTTGCTGCCTCCAAAGAGACAGAGCATATGCCAGCCTGGTAGTTTGGCTGATGGTTTTACCCTTCAGTTTGAAACACAGCCCTGATACGGTTTTGTAATAAAACAAGAATAAGTTTATTAACACCGAGCAGATATGTAAATGATAAGTAAGAATAGAAGAGGCAGGTATGGTTACAAGTAAGACAAAACAAAACTTGCTTCCTAGTGACTTAACATCAGCAAGTTACAATCTTTGTCTAAGCAGGTTTTGCACTTATAGTCAGTTTCCAGCTATTCTTGATTCACGAGCCAAGAGGATCCATTTTGCATGAGCTCAAAGGGTGCTCCCCCCCCTTTGTCCTTTGGCTTTTTGCCTCGGCTTATATCTCCCCTGTTCCAAGAGTCTGGAAGGCTTCCTGGGAGTGCAGTCTCCAGCACCTCTTGAGATTAAGTGGACATTTCCCCCCACTTGCTTGCCTGATGGCTTTATTTATCTTACACATAAATGTGCTTTTCATTGTGTTTGGTCCATTGTTCCCTCTAATTTTTTATGTCCATGTGCGGAATGAATTTTGTTATGTGTACCAATAGGGAGGTGATGTGTGGCTAGTGTGGGGCTGAGGGGTTTGGAGTGTGGGAGGGGACACAGGGTTGGGGGAGTGTGGGGGTGAGGACTCTGGTTGGGGATGCGGGTTCTGGGGTGGGGCTGGGAATGAGGGGTTTGGGGTGTGGGAGGGGGCTCAGGGCTGGGGCAGAGGGTTGGGGTTGGGTGTGAGGGCTCCAGCTGGGGTGAAGGCTCTGGAGTGGGTCAGGGATGAGGGGTTTCGGGTGCAGGCTGCCCCGGGGCTGTGGCAGGGAGAAAGGACTCCCACCAGCCCTCTCTCGCTGCAGCAACCCGGGGCCAGGGGAGAGGTGCCTCTCCACGGCCATGGCCCTTGATAGCCTGCTGTGCAGCTTAGAGGGAACTTAGGTTTGGTCTCACCTTGCTTAATTTACACTGAGACACAGGCAAATTGCTGAAACAACATTCCTTTGTCTAGGACAGGCTGTGCTTAGGCACTGCTTGCCAAGCACATTTTAGGAACATATTTCTGGCATGCACCTATAATACACCTATACATCACCCATATGTACTGTGATAGACCCAGACCAGTTGGAAACAGCAGAGTAGCAGAAGGGAGATATACTGGTCACTGGATAAGTAGTTTTCTGTTCCCTGAGTGACCAGAGCAGGGGCTGATCCAGGCTAATAGACCACCTGACTCCAATTAACCTGCTAAGAGTCAGGTGAGGCAGTTAAGCACCTGACTCTAATTAAGGCCCCTCTGATGCTATAAAAGGGCTCACTCCAGTCAAGCCAGGGGGAGCCAGAGGAGAGGAAGTGAGTGTGAGGAGCTGGGAGCAAGAGGCACAAGGAGCCGAGAGTGAGAGGGTGTGCTGCTGGAGGACTGAGGAGCACAAGCGTTATCAGACATCAGGAGGAAGGTCCGGTGGTGAGGACAAAGAAGGTGTTGGGAGGAGGCCATGGGGAAGTAGCCCAGGGAGTTGTGTTATACCAATAGAATAAAAACCAGCAGGATCTTATTAAGAGGGATAAGGCAAAGATGCCACATTTATTGTAAGTATAATGATAAAGCAAAAGATAAAAGTAAACAATGTTGTTTGACTACTTATTCCTATCACTACTTATTCCTTATACACACATATAGATATAGATATAGATATAGATTCATTCACACAATCATTCATTCAAGTTCTGTATAGGTGTTATAGTTGCCAGCCTAGAAGTTGCTCATGTCAAGTTACTGGCCAGGTATCTTGGTCATGAGGATGGAGCCGAGTCTGTGTCAGATGCACCTGATGCTCCTGGAGGCTGGCAGCAGAACCAGAGACTCAAAGTCATCAGTCTTGAGAGTCCATTCTTATAGGATTTCATTCCTATGTTAGTCTATGGGAGCTGTTTCATTTTGCTGTTGCTGACTCAATCAGCAGATGGCACATTCCTGTCCAAAGTGGCACATTCCTGGTGGCTCCACACTGTCCAAAGTTTGTGTTTCTCATCCTTCCAGGTGATGGGGTGGATCCCAGTTTACCCTCTGGGGGTTTTCTGGTCATCCACTTGACATATTCTTCGGCCGATGGATACTCCCTTTCTAGGCTGGCACCTCCCTAACCATTCATGTATATCAAGCATTCATCAGCATACATTCCATATCTTAACCATATTTTAATTTACTGTCTCCACCACTTTCAGGGTGTGTGCTAATTCATTTGAGACTCCCGGCCCTTTAATCACAGAGGGTGGGGGTCTGTCCTAGGAGCTGTTGAATGAAGTGAAAGTCACTTAACGGCTTATAGTGTTTGTTTGCATTGTATCAATTACTTCAAGAACAAAGTCAGTTAACTTGTTTGTAAGTTTTACATAGTAGTAAAGTATCTTTCACAGGATAGATATAGTCAATGGTTTCTACAGACAGTAGCTTACAAGTTTTAACAGAAGACCCAAGAGATTTTTGTACTTGGTGAAACTGTTGGATTTTAAAGTGTGGGGGCCAAATTATGAGGGGGTCACTGTCACTTGGGGGAATCACTGTTAGTACCTTCTTTAATATCCCTACAGTTGTAGCTGTCATGCAGCTGTTACAGGAGGCACTATAGACAGCTGCAGTCCACAGGGCCCTGGGCTGGAACCCGGAGTAGAGGGCGGGCCTGGGTTCCCCCCATACCTCCCAACTCCTGATCAAACACAGGAGGCATTGACATGGACTATAGCTTCTACCAGAGGGGAAGGTCTCTGGACTGTTTCCTGACCCACAGGGTGGATCTGTGAAGTGAGCAAATCCGCCAATAAGCGCAGGACCCACCAAGGTAGAGGAGGAACTTTGTCACAGTACATTACGCAATAATATTAATTACCAGAGTGTTACCAGTTTCCAAATGACACCTTACATGAGCCCTTTTAGATATAGATTATGACTATAGTGAGTTGGGGCAAAGAGTGTGTTAGGCCTGATGAGA
Source organism: Emys orbicularis (assembly GCF_028017835.1). Classification (NCBI taxonomy): domain Eukaryota; kingdom Metazoa; phylum Chordata; order Testudines; family Emydidae; genus Emys; species Emys orbicularis. The sequence goes on from NC_088684.1 coordinate 163,272,361, forward strand.
ATTATGGTATAGTGTGCCCACTGCCAATTGGCATTGAGGGGGTCCCTGGGTCCCATGTACTTCTCAGCCTGAGTATGGGTGGCAGAACTTGACTTTTAGTGGATCAAATGAATGCTGTTCTTATGGAGACTTTAGCTCAATTGTCAGTACTGGTAAGATAACAGGAGTTCCATTTTTATCTGTAAAAACAGTGACAATAAGCAAACAAATGCTTTACTGCATTCTTGAGAGCACATCTAGCAGCTCAGGGAGTTGTCAATCTGGGTGCTACTCCATACCTTTTTTCTATGTTTACGCTATTCATAAGCATTTAGCCTTGTTCTTTATTTCTACAGTCAGAAAAATAATCCTCATGGCTAAAACATTAACTGTCATATCAGCTATTAATCAAAAAGAGAGTTCATTACATAAAAGATACCCACATACATTTCATGTAAGTGAAACTCAAACCTACTTTTTAATATGTTATTTGTCATGGTAAGTCAGGCACTTAGAAAAGTAGAGTGTGGGTGGGCAGAGATCAGTGAGGTGGCTTCTGAATGGGATTTCTATCAGCTCTTTCAAACAGTGACAGGCCCAAACCAGAGCTCTGTATCCAATACACTGCCACCAATTTTTGGAACAGTTCAGAATGAGGCTCATCTCTACTTTCACTAACAAAGGGGTTCTTCCACCCTTTCAGAAAAATAGTCTCCATAAATGCTTTGGAACCTGCCTACTGTTCCAGCTGCAACCATTTTTCTAAATCTGTCTTTTCTTGGTGGAAATAGAATAAGATTAACTTGTGGAGTTTGGTGGTAGTTATTATTTGTATTACAGTAATTCCCAGAGGCTCCAATCACAGCCGTGTTCTTCTAGACTTTGTGAAAACACAGGAAGAGAAGATCCCAACAAGATTCCCACCTAATTTGAAAGAAGGTGCAAAATATCAGTGTAATAAAGTCAAGGAGGAAGAGAAGAAGGGAGGATGAAGGTAACGACAATAATATTATAAGGTTTCCTAAGTTATGTGATAGTTCTGAATGACTTAATTTTTTTAATAAATACCCACTATCCCCAACTGCTGTTTATGCTCGCTACTCTTAGGTGGCTAATTTTATGTAGCCATCCCAGAAGTGGGTCTTCAGGAAGAATTTGAAGGAGATAGTGTACTCCCTCCCTCCTTTCCTCCCTCCCTTCTTCTCTCTCTCTCACACACACACACACACACACACACACACACACACACCATTTGCCCATGGCTGTGAGAGCTCCTGTGCCTGCTTGTTCCTGCCTTGCTCGAGTCCCACTTCTGCCTTCTTCCAGCTCTGCCCCTGCTTTGCCTCACTCCAGATAACCCAGTTCTAACTCTTGGCTCTGATTCCTAACTTCTGTTCTGACTCTTGGTTCTGGCATCTGGCCTCTGATCCTGAGCTCCAGTTCTTGGCCAGCAATGCCTACTGTAACCACTAGGGATGACTGCCCACATCCTGCTCTCTGATAGACGGTGAGCTGTGTGAGGTAGTCACTGTCATTAGAAGGAAGTAAGATGATGGATAGGACTCAGTAGTAGTGGTGAGGGAATCCACTGGGGAATGGATTGAATTTTGCTCTGTCTGTCTTGTTGCTGGGTTATTAATAGAGCTAGTTGGAACATTTTTGATGAAATCTAAATATGCTGTTTCATCGATGTTGAAACAATTTATGGAGCTATATCCATTTTTATGAAGTCTTAATTGAAATAGACAAGGTAGATGAGGTAATATCTTTTATTGGACCAACTTCTTCTGGTAAAAGAGACAAGCTTTCAAGCTTCACAGAGCACTTAGAATCATAGAAGATTAGGGTTGGAAGAGACCACAGGAAGTCATCTAGTCCAACCCCCTGCTCAAAGCAGGATCAACACCAACATCATCCCAGCCAGGGCTTTGTCAAGCCGGGCCTTAAAAACCTCTAAGGATGGAGATTCCACCACCTCCCTAGGTAACCCATTCCAGTGTTTCACACACACCCTAGTGAAATAGTTTTTCCTAATATCCAACCTTGACCTCCCCCACTGCAACTTGAGACCATTGCTCCTTGTTCTGTCATCTGCCACCACTGAGAACAGCCTAGCTTCATCCTCTTTGGAACCCCCCTTCAGGTAGTTGAAGGCTGCTATCAAATCCCCCCTCACTCTTCTCTTCTGCAGACTAAATAAGCCCAGTTCCCTCAGTCTCTGCTCGTAAGTCTTGTGCCCCAGGCCCCTAATCATTTTTGTTGTCCTCGGCTGGACTCTCTCCAATTTGTCCACATCCCTTCTGTGGGGGGGGGGGGGGGCAAAACTGGAGACAATACTCCAGATGTGGCCTTACCAGTGCCGATTAGAGGGGAATAATCACTTCCCTCGATCTGCTGGCAATGCTCCTACTAATGCAGCCCAATATGCCGTTAGCCATCTTGGCAACAAGGGCACACTGCTGACTCATATCCAGCTTCTTGTCCACTGTAACCCCTAGGTCCTTTTCTGCAAAACTGCTGCTTAGCCAGTCGGTCCCAAGCCTGTATGGTCTTCAGGTCTGTGTAGCTTGAAAGCATGTCTCTTTCACAGACATGCCAGAGCTTGCCAGCGTGGAGCCCCGGAACCTTTAGGCTTGGCAGTTCATAGCGCTGGGCCCTCTTGGCTTGCTGCATCCGTTAGGAATGTAAAAAAAAAATTGCTTTAGCCCCGGCACCTCTTTCATTACAAATTAAGCGCTGCTGTTTTACCAACAGTAGTTGGTCCAATAGAAGATATTACCTCACGCACCTTGTCTCTCCTATCCTGGGACCAACACAGCTACAACAACACTGCAAGAAATGAAGGATATTTTAACTGAGATGGTTTTTTGAAGTCCAGGGATGTCTGATCATTTCTCACCAGAGAGCGAGAGAGGGAGAGAGGGAGAGACACACACACACACAGAGAAGAATTGAAAACCTGAAAACCCATGCTCTGCCCCCAGTCCCCATCCTGCTTCTGGCTCTCTGGCTCTTCCCCTGTCATTGTGCCATGGCCCCAGCTTGGGCTGGAGCTGCAGCTGGCATTGGGGCTGCAACACCCGCCTGCCCAGTGCTCCAGGCCTGTGGGGCAGGGGAGGCTGGGGCTAGGGGCAGGTGGGGGCTAGGGGCAGGCTGCCCATCCTCCTGGTGTTCCTGAGTTGGGAGGGGCAGGGGGTGCTCTGGGGCTAGGGCCACCAGCCTGGGGTGGGGGCTAGGGGCCGCCATGGGGGACGGGCCTCTGGGCTCGGGCCAGGGTGTGTGGAAGAGGCAGGGCCTCAGGCAGAAGGGGCAGGGCTGGGGGCTAGCCTCCCCCAGCCAGCAGTTCACGCACCGCCCATGTCTGGCCAGCTCTTGTTTTTAGATCTTGGGGTAAATGATGGGCCTGTTTATTTATTACTGTGTTTTCAAAAGATAGCCAAGGGTGCACAGAGCTTTGGATGGGTGTTCTTTTGTTATACGATAGCAAAAACCTAAATCGATAGGTGCTGTACAAACATAACCAATTTATTTATTATTAACCTATCTTAATGGGACTCTGGCCTGGCTGAAGACTCTAGGCAGAAACATATGAAATAGCAAAATATCCTGAGGAATGCTATCCTCACTTAAATAAGCTAGTACTGGAAATCGCAAGAATCTGTTCTCCCCATCACTAAATGTGCTTGAAGAGAAGAGAGGCCAGAGGTTATGTTTGAAAAGCTGAACAGGGCAAACACTTTTTTTAAAGCTGAAGTATTCAAGAAAGAAGCAGCCTATTGAAGTTATAATGGCACTTAGTACAGTGAGTTATAGTAAAATGCCTGCTGACCTCATGCAGAAATTGTCAAAGAGATGCACAACTTGGGGCAGTTCTGCTTAGGAAACAGTTTTTATGGGGTTATTAATACTACCAGATACAGTAACATCATAGAGCACCAGTACCTAGAATAATATGCCCTCATAAAGTGTACTGAGAAGCAACCCAGGGAAAGAGGAAAGAAAGTAGAAGAGCCTGCTGATTCAGTTATGGCATTAGTAATTCACTCTCCCTTTTCACTTCTGTAGAAATACAAATGGTGTTCCTTCACTATGTGATCTGAGGAAGAGTCAGCAGAATGTATTTCCTGGAAGCAGACGATCACCTGGCTGAGTGATAGGTCTGTCAACTAAGAGAAAAGGCAGACACACAAGACAAAATGCATTGTTGGTGATGCTCTGCTCTTTCCTAGAAGTATCCTCAACATCACTGCCTTTTTGTTCATGATGCTATTACACAGAAAAAAAATCAATATGTGATTTCTTTCCCTACATGCAGTGGTGAGAGAGAGAAAGGAACACAGAGTAGTTGAAGAGAAATGCAGTGTTTATGGCTCTCATAAATGGGTTGAATGCAAGGAGCCTTGGGTGGTATTTGATTTTGACTTAGGTAGAGTACCTGGATATCCCTTTATGTGGACTCCAGCGAAACCCTAGATCAGGGGTAGGCAACCTATGGCACACGTGCTGAAGGTGGCATGTGAGCTGATTTTCAGTGGCACTCACACTGCCCGGGTCCTGGCCACCGGCCAGGGGGGCTCTGCATTTTAATTTAATTTTAAATGAAACTTCTTAAACATTTTAAAAACCTTATTTAGTTTACATACAACAATAGTTTAGTTATATATTATAGACTTAGAGAAAGAGACCTTCTAAAAACGTTAAAATGTATTACTGGCATGCGAAACCTTAAATCAGAGTGACTAAATGAAGACTCAGCACATCACTTCTGAAAGGTTGCTGACCCCTGCCCTAGATGCTACAACCCACAATCACTGCTCAATACTTCTTTCTTCCCCCCAAAAGGTAGCTTTTAAAATCCCTATCTGTTTCCTCAGATTTATTTCTGTGTGAAGTTCACATTCTACCAGATTCAGTTCATTAAGCTCCCACTGAATGGCTCATTCTGCAGCCACAGCACATGCTATACACATAGCACTGCTTTTTCATTCAGAGTCTAGAAAAATGCATTCTGTGCAACCTTGAATGAACTGTTTGTCTTTTGTGCTGCTGAGTAGCTTGTATCTGTGGTTCCCTCTCAAATCCAACAAACTGATTTCTACACCCACAAAAGCAACGCACCTTGAAAGGTGGCCTTCACTCTTTCCCTCAGTTCAGCTGCATCCTTTTACACCCTTATTCTAAACTGCAGCAGGAGGTTTTTGTATCCTAACTACTCGACTTCTACCAGTTTTGTGTCCTAGTTGTTACTCAGTAATTTATCTGCAAAGGGGCTTAGATTGGGCTTAGGATCTGGCCTTGTAGCTCCAATCTATAGCCAACTATATAAGAGTGCTGGGTTGCAAATGCTGAAAAAGCAGCAAAGGGTTAAACAGAGGGGAGGGATAGATCAGTGGTTTGAGCATTGGCCTGCTAAACCCACGGTTGTGAGTTCAATTCTTGAGGGGGCCATTTAGGGATATGGGGCAAAAATCTGTTGGATGATTTAATTGGGGATTGGCCCTGCTTTGAGCAGGGGGTTGGACTAGATGATCTCCTGAGGTCCCCTCCAACCCTAATATTCTATTAAACAAATTTTTTTTCATAACTTTTTCTCATTGTTTTGGAAACTTGGAAGTTAAATCCATTTTCTCACTGAAAAGATAATGTGCATGTGTACCAGCACTGATTCGTTACTGCACCATAACGTACATTCCATGTGGGCTGGCTCTTAGCCTTGTTTTATTTTTTTAAAAAGTAACAATCATGAAAGTATTTGTTATGAAAAAATAAGACACAAATAATCACATTTTTTAAGCAGCTCTGCGAAGAAAGTAGCTCACATTCTGGGTCTTCCGCCTGGACCCTGTCCATTTTAAACAGGGAAGAACTGAGGTGGGGAGCAGTTATTGGCCAGAAGGCAGTCGTGGGAGCTAACAGCATGCTCCTATCTAAAAAAGGGGTATTGGCTGTGCTGTATGGGTCACAGTGTAGAACTGGATGTGTTCCTATTGCTCGCTTTCCCCAGTCTGCTTATTTTAAGTGCATGCTTATTGAAGCAACGTGAGTGCAGTGGACATGCTAGTTAAGATCAGAATTATTGGCTTCAGGTCTGAGGTATGGAGTGAGAAGAATCTATCACTTAAGTACATTGGCTCACTGTGATGCCCTTGTGGCACCATACCAAATCATGCCCCTTTATTTACACTCTTCCATATGTCTCACATAATCTTCATAAGGTTACCAGTCATCTTCCACTCTTTGATAAGCTTTTATGTACTGGTACAGCTGTGGGAAGCTTAATGAGTGGTGGTACTCTGAAAAGTGACTCTGTAAAAATATTTTTGTAAGGTCACAAGTAGAGATGGTTGGAAAATATGCAGGTAACATCTTTCATTGGAGAATGCAGTTCTGTTGAAATTGAAATGCTTCACAAAATCACATCAATTTCACCAACATTTTGTTTCAGAGAAAAAACAGGAAAAAAAGCACTGGCAATATTGAAATATCCCGCTTCAACATTTTTTGAATGAACTGTTTTGATTTTTCATTTTTAAATGACTTTTCATTTCCATTTTATGTCTTTATTTTATGAAATATCATATAGTATATAAGACTTTTAAAAAGTCCAAATCCATTTGATTCATCTGTTTTCTTTCCAGAATTTTCCTTCACAGAATTTTGAAAATTTCAGGTTTCATTCTGATTTGGAATGAAGCCAAATTTTTAAATCTCAAAATCCGTAATGAAATGGGATTTCAATCCTCCACACAACTCTACTCCCAAGCTTACTGCCTCTTAAGACTCCAAAGCAAACTTGCCCAGTGAAAGAAAAAATAAACTATCTACCAGTCCTGCAAACTTATTCTGGGGTCTGAAAGTCAAATAAAGGTTCTTCAATTGGAATTTATATCTGCTTACTTTACCTACATATATACCTTTTACTGCTGTGCTCCTGTTGGCCCTGCAGAACCATCATCCCAGTTATAGGAGACCGAGTTGGATTGGATAAGTCACTTATAAATCATTTACAATAAATAGCAAAATATAGGAGAAGAAAATGAGAAACTGTAAAACTTTAATGATTTGACACTGCTAAAACAGGCCAAATGGGTTAGTCTCCCATTTATTCTGTTTTATAGCAAATGCTCCTGATCTGTGACCTTGTGTACCAGAGCTCACCCCATATCAATTTTTAAAATGTTTTCTTGCTTCTTCATGATTAACTCATAAACATGGTTTTAAAATGGGAAAGCTAGTATGATAGCAGCTCAAGTGTTACTGCTTTACTACCATGACCCAACTCAACAAACTGATCTCTCTCAATTACAACTACTCCCTTTCTGTGGCTGGAAACCATGTATTAACTATAGATGAAAAATGTAAGGATCTTGTTTCCTGCCATACACTTAGTGAAGTCACTCAGTAAATGAAATGATGTTTTCAGGTAATATACTGACATGCTACACTGGAGTCAGCTGTAAATCAAACTGACCTTAAATTACCCTTCAAACCTGCATCATTTCAAAAATAATTACTGCTCCAAAAAAAGCCCTCTTGCTAATAAATTTATTAAATTGAAATAATTTTACTTTATCAAATACTGAAGAGGGAAAGGGGCAATTTCTATTACACTCTGCATGGAAGACTGATGTAACAATAAATAAATGAAAATGTTGTTTGATTCCCATATATCTTGGAAGCAATACTGCTCTGCAACACTGCAAACAGATAAGGGAATAGAAAAACTGAGGAGAAAGAAAATTTACAGTACAAGACGGTATTACTAGAACCACACCTCTGAAATCAAGGAATGAACTCTTCATATGGCGAAAAAAAGATAGTACAGACCCAGCAGTAGCACTCTTCTAAGAAGCGCTGTAAGAAGACCAGTGGTTAGTATGACTTCTTTGTATGTGAATGGGTTAACGGCAAGTATTTGATCTTAATATGCCCAAATAAATGTTAGTCTCTAAGGTGCCACAAGGACTCCTCATTGTTTTTGCTGATACAGACTAACACAGCTACCCCTCTGAAACAACTCATTATGTTTTCAGAGAAAATAATGTTCCATTTGTTCGCCTATTGAAATAAAGTGACTGTGTGCTAGTGAAATTTGCAAGAAGTGTTCACAGACTCACCATCACAACAACAAGAAAACCAAGGCCGGGGGCCTCTTCTGGCACAAACAGGGTACAATGGAATTGTACCTGCTTACTCCTTGGAGGAATTTTGCAACAGTAGTCTGTAATTTCACTGCTTCAACTGGCTTTTATTTCTGCAGATTGCCTTGCCACTAGCCCTTTGCTTTTGTGTTTAGTTTGTCTGTTTCGCTTTGGTGCCTCTGATGGTTGGTGCTTGTTGGAAACATTGCCTAGTGGTCAGTTTCTTCTTAATGCAAGGGGAGGGAGCTGGTAGAGGGAGCCTGGGCACTCCCACTTTACCAGGCTCCAGCCCATAGCCCTGTGAGGGTTAACCAAAGGATCAGGACCCAAGAGCATCTTAAGGATGCCCTCTTTGAGCCGCTTCCTACCCATACCCGCCCATGGTCCAAGCTTTGCAGACTGTAGCAAAAGCAAAGGTGCTAAAGAAAAGGTACTAATGGTACCTTCAGGCTGTCTGGGCCCAGCAGGTAGGCACCTTTCCCAGAGAGGCTGCTGCAGTGTCCCTTCTCAAGCACTCCAAAGGCAGATCCTTCTCCCTGCCTTGTCAGCCCCCTTCTGAGCTGTTTGGCTTCCTTTTAAGTCCCTCCTCCCCCTGGAGCATGCTCTGCAGGTGCAGCTGGGTGGGGTCGCCTGGCCCCACACTTGCTCTTTAATTCCTTCTGCCCTAGTGTGTGATTTAAACACCCTGTCATGTTGCCCTGTATTTTCTTTGCGCCAGATTAACCTCCATGGGCTCAGTGGTCAATCTAAATTCCAACAGAAGCTCCACAGAAGGCCTGCTGGTGGAGGTTTCTCACAGGAGAGGGGATGGGTCAATGATTCTCCTGGCCAGCCAGTTGCTGTTTTCTAACAGGCAGGAAATGCTCAGTTTTTGTGCTAGCCAGCTCTAGGTTGTTGGGATGGTGCCAAATTTGTGTGGCCATACTGAATGAATGGTGTCAGCATAACTTGACATGACTTAAACATGGCTGAATGGCTGCAGAGGATCCTGGGAGCAGGGTCCCTTTAAGCAGAAGCAGATTTGATAAAGGACTGGCAAAGTCGATATTGAACCTATTGATTGGCAAATATGGGCCCAAGCAAAAGTAAATATCACATGTATAAAGTTCCAGCATGGAGCACAGGTCGACTGGTTGTAGTGACCTTACAGCAAGGACACCACACAGAGAGCCAGCGTGAATGATTGATGAGTGAGTAAATGTGGAGTGATCTTCATTCGGTAGCACCACTACCCCCGGCCTCTTCTAAAATATTAATCAGGTAAAAATTAGTAACCACATGCCCACTGGGCATGCTTTTAAGACATGTGACTCCTTTGAGGGAAAAGAGTATAAGACTCAAGCAAAGTAAATTACTGTGGTTGTGATTCATTAATTGATGCTTGAAGAAGCAACGCTGCTAGACAGAGTAGCCAAAACTCTGCTCTGTGGGCTCAAGTAGGACTGTGAACCAGAGGGGTCTCAAGGCAACCAAGGCCTGGCCTCAAGGGAATCCAAGACAGACCAGAGGGCTGAGAAGAATAGACCAGGAGAAAAGAAGCCATCTATAAAATTGGTAACCATCTTCTCTGTTTGCCAAGCAGGAACTGTATGAGGCTAGCGCAGGGCCTGTTTGTGTATGTTTGTGAAAGAGAGACTTGTTAAGAGGAATATATAGCTCTTAATGTCTAACATAGGAGTTATGTGCTTAATATAACCCTTTACCATTTGTGTAATTCCTTCTCAATAAACTGCTGTGTATTGAAGATAATTACTGTGAACCTTTTTCACTGGCATGACAGTAATCTGCTCCACCGGGAGCCAGTAAAGATCCATTTCAGGGGTAGTAGAACCCCCTGGTGTCAACATAGGTCTCCTGGGGCAATGGGACCTATAGGCGACTTGTGCGGTACACCCTGACTCCACCTAGACTTACTGTTTCCAGAGTCCCGCAACTCAGTGAGTGAATCAGATTTGGGTGTCTTCTTCGCCCTTCTCATCAAGACCTCACGTAAATGAGTGCCAGCCCAGCACACATCACACTTTTCTTTGCTCCTACACCACCACTGATGTTGTGGGCAGGATTGGCTGACTCTTCACTGCTTCATGTTTGCTAACTGGGCAGTGAGCTACCAATGTCCAATGCAAAGAAAGATGTGACCCCCAAAGAGCACACCACCCTGGCTGTCAGAGGTAGGGATTGTTTTGTGTGGTCGTGCATGTTGTATTGCATTATATAAACCTGTTAAGTTTTACCCCATCACATGAGCTGAGCACCTGTATGTAAGAGTATGCATAACTAAACCAGTTTAGGTAAAGACAGAATTCACTTCATGCAGCCATTTACAAGTGTGCACAATGGGTGTAAAACTACTATTCTGGTCTGGTTGCATTTTGCACCCCTGGTATAACTTTAACTGACTACATGGGGTGAAGGCATTGGAGGATCAGGCCCAGTGTATCTCAGTTCCTGGTATGTTTTGAGCATGAGTAAACTAGCTCATGTCAGGGAAGATTGATAAGATGCTGAAGGGTTCAATTTTTTCTGGTTGACAAACTCTGTGTTATTGTCATCATGCCTCTCATAATTTCCCCATTAGATACATTCTTGATTCCTGATAAATGATCCACAGAACTCACCATTATCTTCACCCCCAAACACACTGCCCTGGCTTCATGGCCATAAATTTTAGTCATCATGTTGTACACACAGTGTGAACTGTAAGATGTAACATTTATTTTTCTATGGTTTGGTTTAAATTGTGCTGTTAACTAATGCCTCTCACTGGAACATCAAGTCTAGTTCAAGAATGAGTTTCATCTGAGTTTGATGAGCTTTGCCAAGTTCATCAAGTTCATGAGCTATGATGTAGCACTTTAAAGAGTGGAGAGAATAGGGTCAGAATTAGTCAATCCATCAGTAATAATTTGTACCCAAAGTGATCAGGAGCATGGAGGATCTGGGAGCTCCAGCACTGCTTTATACTAGCAAGGGCTGAAACCCAGCACTAATGAATTTTAAAAATATGTTTTTCATTTTAATTTGAATAGGCCAAAAAACTTCCTGTGAAGACTGAAAGAGAAATAGCAATATAAAGTTAATAAATTAGAAAAAAACACTTTCATTCTGCAGACATGACTATAAAGGACAGATTCCTTCCTGACCATCTTCTTTCCCAAAACAGCAATCAACTACCTCAGGTGCCCTTAACTCAGGGGTTGTGAATAGGATCAGAGGCTCATGATCACCCTGTCCTTCCAAGATTGCTAAATGGGATGGTGTAGTTTTGGGGAGGATCCCAGCTAGACAGGTGGGAGGTCCTGGTATGGAAGAGATTGAAATCAACTGCTCTACTTCTTGGCTCTAAAAAAATGTTTTTTATTCTGCATTTAATAACCCCCAGGATGGTCTTTTCAGATCGCAGTTTGAAAACTGCTGGAAGGCAATTGGAAGATGAGATAACCAGACCTATTCACCAGTGCCACTACTCCTTTCCAATTTCCTGCATAATCTATTTTGTTGTGCTTCTGTGCAGTAAACAGTTACCACAGTCCACCCCAAGGGTAGCTGCATTTCAATGTTAGATGAAATGAGCTCTTTATTTATGAGTTTTTACGTAAGATTTTTAAGTCTGCAAAGTGCCTTGGGATGAAAGGCTCTATATAAATAGAAGTTAGTATTATTTATACTTGACCGTATACTCTCAGCCCTTACCTGCACTGTAGGACTCCAGGAGTTCCTCCATTTCCCTCCTCATTTTCAGCATTGACAATGGGAGTATTTTTCAGCTTTACATTTTAAATATTTTAATTTATATCTTGCACTCACATCTGTATTGTTTTCTAATGCCTATTGATATTTTTGTTTTAGATATTTGTGATCTCTCTTATGTGCATTTGGGTTTTTATTTGACATGTGTGACTAATTTGGAGTCCAACTGCACATAGAATGAGTAATTGTTAAATTTTTCAAATAGCCTGTCTGCTTGAATGAGGGCTGTACTTACATAAATTAGGCAGCTACTGTGACCGAGTCGACTTGAATAATGTATCTCATAAAAAGGGACCTTGTTGTATCCAGTCATGATCAGAAGTCTTTAGCACTTCCTAATTATAATTAGAGAGCACATTGTTGTGAAATTAGCAAATTAATTAGAGCTAAGTGTTTAGGGAGTGCAATGTAGTGCACTCTTCTCTAGCACTTGTATACGTTTTATGCCTTATTGCTGTGCTTTTGCATTAACATTTTAAATAAAAAGCAACAGAGAGTCCTGTGGCACCTTATAGACTAACAGATGTATTGGAGCATGAGCTTTCATGGGTGAATACCCACTTCGTCAGACTAACACGGCTACCCCTCTGATTTTAAATAAAGGATATCTGACTGTGGATCTTGGTGTCTCAGTGGTCTTTGCTCCCTCTTCATTTAAAAAGGATTTTGAAAAATTGGAGAGGGCTCAGCAAGGAGCCACAAGAGTGATTCAGGGTCTGGAAAAGCACATGAGAGATTGAGCTGATTACATCTATCTAGTTTGTCAAACAGAAGGTTAAGTGGTGAATTGATCACAGGCTCTATCTACGTGGGGAGAAGATTTCTGATACTAGTGGGCTTTTTAACCTAGCAGACAAGAGCCAATGGTAGGAAGTAGAAGCTAGACTAATTCAGACTAGAAATAAAGTGCAAGTTTTTAACAGTGAGGGTGATTAACTATTGGAACAATTAGCTATGGGATATGGTGGGTTCGTCATCATATGAAGTCTTTCAGTTAAGATTGGGTGTCTTCCAAAAAGAGCTTCTGGCTGAGCTACAGCATATATTGGCCTGTGTTATGCAGGTCAGATTAGAAGATCACATGTGGGGCCTCCTTTTCTTTCAAAGTGGTGACAGAAAGATGCTGTCAGAGTTGTCAATAAATTGTAGTGATTCACATGTTGGAAGAAACAAAGATTTGCTACATGGACATACGTAGAGCCAGACTGTGTGTCGCCCTTCTATTGGTGTACAGAGATAAGGGCATAAGGAGCCTTCCTGCCTTTTACATCCCTGTTTAGGGGACTTTCCTGAATGTGGCCACAGTGCTGCTCTCTGAGAGCAGACCAGCCCTGGTCTAAAGGAAGATGCAGCAGATGTGCACTTACCTTTAATGACCAAGGGAAAATCCTAAAAGAGAAAGTTGGCACCAGGCATCTGTACAGGTCACCGTTCTCCTAGGCTGTGGAGCGTCTTCAGGTTCATTAACTAAACCCAAATGAGAAGTGAACGCTGCTATCATGTCCAAGGTTTCTGTGTCCAGTGCAGTTGGCGTAACCACTATAATAAGAACATTTTCCATGGGAGAAAGACAAGTACTCACTGTCCCTTCCAACGAAATGCTAAAAGACCTACTCTAGAAATGAAGGATTTACAGTTATTACACTTACAGGCACTTGCTGTTCTACATTTGCACCCATTTGATTCTATCCAATAGCATACACAACCTACTTGCGAAGGGTAGTACAGAATCTGAGCGTTGCCAGAAGAAAACATAGAGACCAAGTTTAGTCAGTTAGGTCAAACTTGCAATAGTACTGTATGTATATACAAGTTTCAAAAAGACTGTACTGTATCAGCCACATCAGTTTGAGGTGTGTCTTTCATGCTGATGCTCCTTCTCCCAGCTATCTCAATATAATGTGCGATAAAGTATGAATTTGGCTCAAGAGCAGAATTTCACACGAGAATTTCTCACAAATCTTAGCTGTGCAGAGATTACTGTCTTTCCATAAGGAGGCTGCACATCTTCAGAAAACTTAAGTCTCAAGCAACATTTTACTGGATCCAAGGCAAATTCATAACATGGGGCCCCATCCCATTCCACAAAGACACATTAATTAATGAAAGAGAAATTTGTATTTTGTTTCTGAAATGGCATAGATAGGCCATAGCATTTTACAGTTTTACTTTTCTGTCCTTTTTCACTGCAAATTACAAACGATCTCACTAAAGTCCATTTTTCTTTTCAGCGGGCAAAATAACAAGTTAACTTAAGGTTTCAGAGTAGCAGCCGTGTTAGTCTGTATCCGCAAAAATAACAGGAGTACTTGTGGCACCTTAGAGACTAACAAGTTAACTTAAGTATTCTTGTGCCATAGTAGATTGTGTGCAGTTTTTGATGAAGCCCAGCTTGCTGAAACTTCTTTTGGCTTTTGCCACAGTCACTGGCAATAAGCAAAACTTTTGTAGGGCTATTGTGACAGTTTTTCATTACCAATCTGCCTTGGCCACAGTTGATAAGGCTGGGGCCACAGGATCTTTTTGGGGAGGAGATGACGAGGCACACCAAGTATCTAAATTTTAAAACTTTATTGATAAAATAATAAAATAACAGCAGAGAGTGCTGGGAACGCTCCTATGTCACTCAGGGGGAGAAAGAAAGCATTAATGCCCCAAGCCCTAACCCATTTTCATACTCATACATGCACAACCCAGACTGGCCAAGTCTGGGTGTAACGTCAGAAGAAGTGGGGGGGAGGTGGACGGGAGTGCTGTCCTGGGCCCAGGCTGTCCAAGGATCTGCTGTACTCTCTGAGGCTAGGTCTACACTACAGCGGGGGGTTGACCTAAGATACGCAACTTCAGCTACGTGAATAGCGTAGCTGAAGTGGCGTATTTTAGGTCGACTTACCTGGCTGTGAGGACGGCGGCAAGTCGACTGCTGCCGCGCCACCGTCGACTCCGCTACCGCCTCTTGCCGCGGTGGATTTCCGGAGTCGACGGTAGAGCCATCAGGGATCGATTTTATCGCGTCTTCACTAGACGCGGTAAGTCGATCCCCGATAGACCGATTGCTACCCGCCGATCCGGCGGGTAGTGAAGACATGCCCTAAGTTGCTTCAGCTCTCAGGAGGGTTTTAAGTCCTGGGCTCCTTGCGGGGGGCGGGGGGGGGGAAGGGTTTCGTTCAGGGCCCTCTGTTCCTGGTGCTCTTTGTACCAGTCCAAACAGGCTTGCTATGGCCTCCCCGGTTTCCCAAAACATCCTGGCTCCGGAGAGTGTTTTCCCTTCTGTTGGCCTTTGCTGTTGCCGTTTCATTTGCTCTCACTTTTCTCGCTGTTATCTCTGCAGCTCTGTGTCTCAACTTAATTCTTCTCTTCTCACAGCTGGTTGTGGGAGGGGGGGTTGGGCTTCCCCCCTTCTGTCTTGGCAGGTAGCAGCTGGCCTTGAGCTGGAGTTAGCTTCTTATCTTCGGACTGAGCTTGCTAGCTGCAGTGTTGAATTAACCCATTCTTTGCTTTCTTCTTTCTCTCGTACCTGCAAAGGAAACTTCCACTCCCCACTCACACACCTTTGACCCTCCCCAAAATGCTTTGTGATGCTAGCAATAGCGTTAGCAATATACAATGCTGATCTGCCTTCCCAAGGGACTCCCTGAGGGAGGGGGTCTTGGGGTGTGACACTCAGCCCTTCTAGGCACCCTGGAGGACCAGCTCACTGTTCAGAATGTTGCTTACATTCTAACACTGCTTCAGATTGGTTCAGGTAAATCTTGCAAGATCTCATGAGATCTGAGTGCCACGTAGAGACATAGGTACAAACATACTCAACAAGAGTATATAAATAACATTTAGTCAAATTCAAACCTCCACAATTTAGCCTGATTTTTTTTTCTCATGGTGATGGTCTTGTGCCTTCTGGTTAGGCCTCTTGGACTAGCCAGGCCCTGGTAAAGTATACCCATTTTCCCTCCTGTACTTGGGGCCTGCACATACTGCTGAATGGCAGCACAGAAAAGCTTAAACTTAAATGACAAATAATAGGGTAGAGGAACAGGAATTCTTCCTGAATCAAACGGGGAGCTTATCACAGTTCTACAGCATCTAATTGTACCACCGCGGTCATGCAGCATCATTACAAACGCTAGTATGATTCTGTCACCAATAAAAACCACTGCAACAAGAAAGATGTTGACATTAGGACATAGAAATCTCAATATATTTTACTCCTCAAAGGCTAAATATTCCAATCACCATTCCACTATGTTTACCTGTGGAAGGAAAATGGGAAAGTACAGTAGAAGAAGTGTTAGTTATTCAGCCATAGTCCACTGTAGAGGTCACTGGCTTCTCAAGGCTGTTCCAGCAAATTGAAACATGCTTTTCCTATTCCCTCTCAAGCTGAAAATTCTTCTCTTAGTTGCTGGGCTTCATATTTATGACAACTTGTTGATCAAAGTAAGAAATGTGGGACAAACAGATGTAAAATGTCATACATGTTACATCAGGTACTTGGATAGGCAGGCTTTCTCAAATTACACACTGTATATTTTGGTTCTTATTTCCAGGGTAGCGTCTAGGCCAAGCATCAGTACTTGTGCCACCTATACCACTGAGCAGAGACACTGGCAACAGCATACACTACAGAATATGGTTCTGCTTCAATTTCCACATTTTCCTCCAAAGCACAGTGCTGTGAACCACTCAAAAGCAGCTGGGATGTCGGCTTAATGTTTGGGTCACCTTTTCATCACTAAAGCTGGCAGAAATATAAGAGGAGAAATAGGGGAATCTGGGTTCTCACACATCTGCTGTCCTGGCCACCCTCTTAATTTGATTTTGTGGAGTTTCTTGGACAGTGAATGGCAAATGATGACCACATTAAAAACTGTGGGATGCACATTGTCTGTACAAAATTTAACCATTGAGTGGATGATACTTGTGATACTGCTGTCTGAAACCAGCAAAGTGAAAGTCTCCAGTAGAGCAGCTCATTCATACTGTAGTATCTCTTTTCTGTATATTATTTATTCTTTTGGCTATAATAGGCTATTTATATTATATTATATTAAGATACTAGTAACATAAACAGATATAATGCTTCTATATGCCAGAATATAACGTGTATACAGAATATTGGCAACATACGGATAGAATAATTCTTTTCAAGAATAAAGAGTCTAAGGTTTTTTTAAAGAATAGTTCAGCTGTGTATGCAAATCAGGAAATTGTGCATGTAAAAAGTAATAATTAACCATTGCACATGCAAATACCCATTAGTGTGTACAACTGGAGCTGCACCACAAATTAGGCATTCAAATGCACATATAAATCCCCACCTAATTTGTTTAGAAGTCATGCCTATAATATAAACAATAAGTTATAAACCATAGTTAAAATCTATAAAATAAATACTTTTTGAATTCCAAATATTTTAAAATAACATATGCATATTTGGAACTAATAATTCTGTTCCTTATTATTTTACTGTACTATTCATTGGAATTTCGTAGCTAAAATTTGTACCACATGAATACTGAGAATTTTTTTTTTACTCAGCTGTCTACATTAAAAAAAAGTTTAAAAAACAAGTTCTGAAGGCCTGCAGGAAGGAACCAATATATTACTCCAGGTCTATGCTGGTGTAACTCCTCTGAAATCAATGTGTTTTTTAAAAAATATCGAATTACTGTGGGGACAAATTTTGCTCTGTTTCACAGATGTAAATCTGGAATAAATACTTGGAGATCTTTGTAATCATTGAAAAGGAGGCAAGAGTTGTAGGAATCAGTGGAGTTGCTCTGGATGTATACCACAGTAAATGAAGGCAGAATCTAAGGTTGAGCTCCCTGTGAAGTAATTAAATTGGGACTCAACTTTGTAAAGCTGAAGATTCAGTGTATGGCCTTCGTGTTTCTGTCCCAAACTCTTATCCATTGAAACTGCGGGTGGTGGGGGGCACCGAGTGCACAGGAATAGGTGGTGAGAGAATAAATAATGGGCCTAGAACTGGTGTGCTTGTAGAGAGACGGGAACAATGCATGGTGGCTTCCTGTTAAATCAGAAGAGATGTTTTTGCACAAATGATTTGCAGTAATGGGATATTTTTCTCTTTACATTGTAAACAACATTAACATTTCTTTATCAAACAAATCCATTCATTTTAGAATACCATGCCCTTTCCATAGCTTAGGAAATAAGTTTGCAGTAGGTCTGAAAGCCTGGTATTATTGTTCAGGAAAAATAATCTGATTTTTCGAGTGCTGGAATAAAAACATTATCATTTGTCTTCCATTTCCTCTTTTGGAGCAAAGGTTAAAAATGCAATTATAATCATTGTGAGTAAATTATCTTTACCAGTACTGGTGTGCTCTGGGAGATTTTTTTGTTTGTGATATATTATTATTACGAGTTTATAATGTGTTCCTGATCAGAAATGAGCCATCATTAAATAAGACTATGGAAAAATAATATCCACACTTTCCAGCTCAACTGGATTTCAGGAGCAAAAGCACAGCCATTGTTTTCACAGGTTCCAGTTGCACCTGAAAAAGGAAGGTCAGCCCTCTGAAGATGGACACAGGACAATGCATTTGTGAAAGTCTTTATGCACTCAGGTCAGACTTCCACACATACAGGCCTTGCCTACACCAGCAAACATATATGCTGGAACTATAGGTCCTGGGGGTGCTGCTGCACCCCCTGGCTTGAAGTGGTTTCCATTATATACAGGGTTTACAGTTTGGTTCAATGGCTCTCCGCACCCCCACTATAAAAACTGTTCCAGCGCCCCTACTAGCAAGTTTAGTTATAACTCAACACCCTTCAGTGTAGCTTCACTGGTGGCAGCAATGGCGGAAGTTGCAGGGTAGTCCAGGTATGGGTATTTTTACCATTGTGCCATCTAACCCTACTCTGATTAGATAGATATTTATACATACAAACTTCCAAATACACAAATGAACACTCTGCTAGGATCAGCCTAATCTGTACATATTTTAGGAACATGGTATAAACATTTACAGCAAAATGCAGCTTATTATGACTTTGTTTGCTAAGTAGAGCAGCCTCTTCCTTTAGTTATGCTTAGGAGAAGCATTTAGGTTAAAGATGACCTACAAAGGGGAAAAGTCTGGTTTTGTCCTTTTGGTTCTTTTTTAATTATATGGTTTTTTTTAAAAAGCCTGAAAGTTTAAAACATTTTGTCTGCTTGTATTTTATTCAGGTCTTGTCAGTTTTGAAAAACTCACTTGCTAAAGAACTGATAGGATTATCATAGAAATATAGGACTGGAAGGGACCTTGAGAGGTCATGTAGACCAGCCTCCTGTGCTGACTATACCTAGCCTATCCCTGACAGGTGTTGTCTAATCTGTTCTTGAAAATCACCAATGATGGTGATTCCTCAATATCCCTTAGAAGCCTCTTCCAGTTCTTAATTACCCTTATAGTTAGCATGTTCTTTCTAATATCTAACCTAAATCTCCCATACTGCAGATTAAGCCCATTATTTTTGTTTTACCTTCTGTGGACATGGAGAACAATTAATCACTGTCCTCTTTATAACAGTGCATAACATATTTGAAGGCTATCAGATCCCCCCTCAGTGTTCTTTTCTCAAGAGTAAACATTTCCATTTTTAAAAAAAACTTTCCAGGTTTTCTAGAATTGTATAATTTTTGTTGCTCTCTTCAGGACTTTCTTCAGTTTGTCCACATCTTTCTCAAAATGTAGTGCCCCAAACTGGACGCAATACTCTAACTGAGGCCTCACCAGTGCTGAATAGACATGAATGGGACAATTACCTCCCATGTCTTCGATATGACACTCCTGTTAATACATCCTAGAATGATATTAGCCTATTGCATTACATTTTTGACTCCCATTTAATTTGTGATTCACTATAACCCCAAGATCCTTGTCCGCAGTCCTACTGTCTTGCTAGTTATTGCCCATTTTACATGTGTGCATTTGATTTTTTCCTTCCTAAGTGTAGTGCTTTGCACTTATCTTTATTGCATTTCATCTTGTTGATTTCAGACCAGTTCTCCAATTAGTCAAGATCATTTTGAATTTTAATCATGTCCTCCAAAGTGCTTGCAACCCCTCCCAGCTTGGTATCATCTGCAAATTTTGTAACCATACTCTCCACTCCATTATACAAGTCATTAATGAAAATGTTGAATAATACCAGACCCATGACAGATCCCTGTGACACCCCATTAGATACGCCCTTCCAGTTGGACAGCGAACCAGTGACAACTATTCTTTGAACTGGCTTTTCAACCAGTTTTGCACTCACCTTTATAGTAATTTCATAGAGACCACATGTTCCTAGTTCGCTTATGAGATTGTCATGTGGGACTGTGTCACAAGCCCTACTAAAATCAAATATATCATGCCTACTATTTCCCCACTATACATTAGGCCAGTAATCCTGGCAAAGAAGGAAATTAAGTTGATTTGGCATGACTTGTTCTTGACTTATTTGTGTCAGACCCCCAGAGTACAACCCGGAACTATGGAACCGCTGTGCCCCCTTAACTCTCCAGCCCGGGCTGTCTCTCACAATGCTATGCTAGTGACAACTAGCAAACCCCTCCAGGTGCTTTGCTCTCACATAGCCATCAACATGCAGAGACACACCCAGCAGAGTGCCTGAAGGCTCTTACCAGCCATTCATTAATTGTACTCAGGTAGACATCAGCAAATCCTCCTCACCCCAGTATTGGTGTGCTCTGGGAGATTTTTTTGTTTGCACCCCAGAAATGTACCATATTACACTACTCAAGACCTTCTTTTGAACAATGCACACTCATTAATTAGTTCGCCACTTCATCAAAGGATGGTGGACATGCCCCAGATTTTGTAATTTGAGCAGATTGCCCAAGCATTTAGGACAAACTCACCGGTTAAGATTAAACATTAAAATAAGTTTGTTAACTAGAGAAAGATAGCTTTTAAGTGATTGTAAGTGTTAGGCATAGAGGTCAGAGTTGGTTACATAAAAAATAAAAGGTAAAATCACAGTTTAAATCCTAAACTTTATCAGACTAAGCAAGATTTGAATCAAACAGTGTTTCTCACCCTCCTGGATGTTGCAGGTAGAATTCAGTTCACAGTTCATACTAACTAGAAAGCATTCTAGCTAGGACAATCCCTCCCCCCTAGCTCAAGGAGGTTTCCCTTTTTCTTCCAAACAATCTTGTTTCTAGGTGTTGAGATGGGGGAGGAGTGAGGCAAAGTGGTGATGTCATTGTCCCTCATTTTATACTCGCTCCCAGGGGCTGGAAAGATCTTAACTGTGTCATGAGAGTTAGACAGCGCCCATCGAGTACGTACTCTCTCAGGAGTCTTCAGTAGGGGCCCGCTGTACCACTAAGTACCATAGGAAAGTACCCTAAGTACCCTATTGGGACAGTAGATTCTCCTTAATGGGCCATCAGCACTTGGCTGGCTAGTCCTGGTGTAAATCTGTCTTGGAGGTATTAGTTGCTCCTTTGTTGCCACTGAAAGGCTAGCTGTGGATGTCACAACATATTTTGGTAATAAACATATAACAAAACTTCATAACTTCACATACAATCGTAATACATATAATTCAATGGGGTAGTAATGTTCAACAGATCATGACTTTTCAAATGATAGCCCACAAGGCATACTTTGTATAAAACATATAATAATCATATAACAATGATGAATATGTGGATCCAGGGTGTCATTTTGAGGTACAGAGTGTCACACTATTACCCTATTATTTCTAGGTGCTTACAGATTGATTGTTTAATCATTTGTTCCAGTATCTTTCCATGTATCGATGTTAGTCTGACTGACCTATAATTCCTTGGGTCCTCTTTGTTCCCCCTTTTAAAGATAGGTGCTATGTGTGCCCTTCTCCAATCCTCAGAGACCTCATCCTTCCTCCATGAGTTCTTGAAGATAATTGCTAATGGTTCCCAACTGGGTAACAAAATGGAAGATGAAATTCAATGTTGATAAACGCAAAGTAATGCACATTGGAAAATATAATCCCAACTATACATATAAAATGATGTTAGCTGTTACTACTCAGGAAAGAGACTTTGTAGTCATTGTGGATAGTTCTCTGAAAACATCTGCTCAATGTGCAGCAAGCCTCAACTTTAGGCTCCTGGCTCCTCAGCTGTCACCTCTCTTGGCTAGAGACACACGTCTCTATCTCTCCTGACTGGTCTGTATGGCTTCCCTGCCTACACTATGATATTCGCAGCAAGTCAGACTGTGTAAACAAGCCAGCATCTGTGTTTTGCTTTCTCTCCAGAGGCTATGAACAACATAGTGGCCCACAGTTATAAGTTATAACACAGCTCTTTATAAGTAGGCACATTTATTATTAAGGTGAAAATGTTACAGAGAAACATATTGAATACAGTAAAAGAACCTACATGCATGATAAAAAACTTATCAGAGATCCCAACTCCAGCCTCGGGCTCTGGTAGGTGCCAGTCCTTCAAACCACACAACTGGGTTTTCCTCATGTTTACAAGTTCAGAACTGTCTGAGACTCAGGGCCAGAACAGCCATGAATAATTCAGTCTTTCCTTTATACCGTGTGGGCCCTTGATCCTGGCCTAATCTACCAGGTGATCAGCAGACATTGGATCTAGTTTCAAAACATGTTGGTTTTTTGCATAACTGGATGTGGGGAATTTGCATTCAATCCCCCTTGATATTCCTCACAAAAACCACTTACCACTTTTTGTTCCAAAAGTCCATTCCTCTCTGGCACATTGTTCAATATAGTCCTTTGAACACCAAATCTCACATCTCCCCATTTGGAGATTATACACAATCCCAGCTCACCATAATATATAAACCATCCACTTACTACAAAGATACTTAAACTTAATTCAGTAAGGTCTCCAAGGATATGGCAAGAAATTGCCATATCTGCCACAAACCCCTGCTATGATGTCACTCCTGTTTTTTCCACTTTTATGTTCACCCAGACTTTCAGTTGGTCTGCCTCTCACCTTAATTTGGACCTCAGAACAAGTGTATATATGCTTGATATATAATGAAGCAACTCCTTCCTTTTTACCCTGCCTGTCCTTCCTCAACAAGCTATGCCAATTAAATCATAATTTAGCTTGTGTACTAAGAATTCCAGTTCTTCCTGATTATTCCCCATACTCCTTGTATTTGTGTATTGACATCTCAGATGTTGAGCAGATTTCCCCACTGTTTACACTCTTGTTGCTCTTATGACCCTACTGTAATTTCCCTATCTCTCCCCCCTTCAATCTACCATCACAGCACAGACACCAGGGAAGTGAGACCTGGTTTAATGAAGGGACCTTTATTCAGACACTTGAAGAGTCTTTGCTTCTTGCTTAGTCTTGATACCACCTATTAAACTGATATATTTAGAGATCTGTTAAGAGATTGAAAACTCCCACCCATTCAGTTAAGGGCTGAGAGAGTGCCCATCCTTTATAGTCCTCCAGTAAAACCAGGGAAGACCAAATTTGACATTCCTGATATTTCTGATGTGGAAAACAAGCAGAAAACAAATACCTCCCAGCTGCCATGCCCACAACCACACCAACATAAAAATACTGTCACTGTTTTTCCTTTATATATCAGGAAAAAAATAGAAGGGCACAAAACCATTTTTTTGTCTTTTACAGGCCATTTTTAAATGGGAACAAAAATTTAACAGACTCCCCAGGCTCTCTGCCCAACTTTCTGCAAGTACATGCCCCTCTGCTGGGAACTGGGGTTTATCACAGGCTGAGGGAGAAGCTTTTTCTAGGAGCCCCTTACCAAAATATCAACAACAAATCACTGATTAGCTCATGCATCTCCAAATATCACAACTGCTGTTATATCAAATGGGCAAAGAGGCTGTCTCTGAGGTACCCAGGGTCCAAATCATTTTGGGCTTTGTATGTAAAAAACAACTCCTTAAATTGGAAAGCAGTTGGCAGCAGTACAGGTCTTGGAGCACAGCATAATGGGCTTTGTGGGTGAAGTACCACTTAATAAGTGGGCTGCCTGTTTCTGAATGTTCTTAAAGTGCAGCTCCATGTAGAATTCACTGCAATAGTCTAATCTCAAAGTGACCAAAACATGTATAATGGTAGCAAGGTCCACAGCTGAAAGAAAAGATTGAAACCTTGTTACTAAGCACAGATGGGGAAAAAAATAGTCTTGGCAGCCTATATATAAATATTCTCTTTCTGTGTTAACAAAATATCTTCCCATATAAACATATGGTACAAATATAACATTTGCTTGGTCTAGCTTCCTACAACGCCATCTCCTCTTTCATGTTTTTCTTTCTCCAATGCTTCTCAGCTGGCCACAAAACCATTGCAGGCCATGCTAGAGTTGGTGTAAGCAGATGCAACCCCACTCAATCAGCTGAACAGAAACAAACATTTGACTTTGGTGCATTTGCATCCATTTATATCTGGGTTGAATTTGGCCCCCATCTCCTTCCTTGTTTATGCTTTTCTGTAATGGAAACTTAATGTACAGTTTACATCAAATTCAAACCATGCAAATACTACACATGTGCACATGGAAACTCATTCTTGCTTGTGTTGAAAACCCTCCCATTGCACATCCAAAATGAACACAACATTTCCGTTTTCTTATTGGATCCTTCTGCATATGTGCATTTTCCCCAATGGTAATTTTGATTTCCCACATAACAGCCAGGGTATGACTGTAAATGCTCAAAAAAACAATCCCTTTTTGATGACTGGTTTTCCCCTTTGCTTTC
The DNA here is from genome assembly GCF_028017835.1 of Emys orbicularis. Taxonomy (NCBI): domain Eukaryota; kingdom Metazoa; phylum Chordata; order Testudines; family Emydidae; genus Emys; species Emys orbicularis. The sequence continues at coordinate 163,296,978 of NC_088684.1, forward strand.
TTCTCTTCGCACTTTTATTTTAAAAAATGAATCCTATTAGTTTAAATTAAGTTAGCAAAGGGGTACGTCATCATCATTATACGAGAGATTAAAGTTTAATAGCACTATTGACTTTTTACAAGCATTACTCTTGTGTTTACCAAAAGTGATTTCACATATTTGCTTACGAACAGTTCCTCTTCACATTAGCCATTTACCTTCTGGCAGAATGTCTACACCACTGCCCCCCAACCTCCAGCAATCTCTAGTACCATGTTGGAAGCTTTCTTATGCTTTACACTCTTAAATCCAGTTTCCTCCCAAATCTAATGCACTTTTACACAAATATTTCCCCAAATTCTTAATCCAATTAATCTATGCTGCATTAATTTTCAGCAGTCCCACTCACTCTTCTCAAAATAAAGGATGAATCTACATTTTAATTGTATATTGGTGAAGAACTATCAATAAAACCCTTTAATCCTCTCCCCCCCCAGCTCTGATTCTCACTCTCACTCTCATCTTCTGCTTCCCCTGAAAGGAATAAATTTAGGAGCCTGACTTTGTTTAAGAGGTGTTGGACATAGTCATTTTGGTTAGCTTTACAGAAATCTTTAGTCATCATTTAAATTAATATCTTACACATGAAAGGTTCTTAGTGCTTCAGTCACAATCGGATAATGAGAATGCAGAGATAAGATGCCCTAGTTCATCCATCAAGACTAAAAAGATAAGTGATTATTAAACCTGTTTGTTGTTATACTCTTTGTGTTCAATCAAATGACTAGCATTAAAATGTACACAATCTGGTGCCTTTAAAAGAAATGTCATAATTCCATTCCATTTAGACTATAGAGGTAAACAGGAGGAGAGGTAAATAATTGTGATCTGATCATCCTCTGGCCAGATTACCTTATTTGGTGCAAAAATAATCTCCAATTTAAAACAGTTTTCCCTTTAAAGGTCCAAGATAAATCCCTGACTGAATTATTGTGCTGCTAATTTGGGAATTTTCCTAGGTACATACCTGTAGATATTTGAGATACATAGTCAGTTTTTATCACGCAACAATATCCCCTACATACTGTTATGTTCACAGGTCCATACACCCCAGGTTAGGTAATGAGAAGAGACTGAGATGAGGCTATTATACCAACAAGAAAATTTAGTTTACTTAAATTGTGGGGCTTTTGAGAGCAGAGCCTGTCTTTTCATTATACGTATGCAGTGCCTACTACAATGGGGCTGCACTCCTAACTGGGGCCTCTGGACAGTACTGTAATACAAATAATAAGTAATAACAATAGTTTAATTGGCACAGTTTCTAATCATACAAGAAACATAAGCATACAACCCAGGGCTTTACAGAATAATCATGAGGCTTCAGAGCAGCAAAGACAGTGTTAACGCTATGTCCCTGAACTGTTATCAGCTGCTTTCTACGTTCCAGTTCAAGCAGCTAATGCTCAGAGAAAATTCAATCAGCAGGAAGGGGTGAAGCCTTAAATGAACACCTAAGCAAAGGTGTTCAGATTCACCACAATATTCATAATGTCATGACAAAACAGGCAATGTGTGATTGGCTGTCAAGTCTTTCCCCTTTAACCGTTGAAAGATAATGTGGTCTCCTGGCACTTCATAACTATACAACATGTAGAATACATTGTAATGTTATGCTGGTGGCTGAGTGAAAAACTCGTTGAAATTGGGGGGCATAACTACCACCCTTAATTCAGGATAAATGTAAAAAGCAAATAATGCCCTTTATAAAGAGATAGCTGAAACAATAGGAAGCACCACCCAAAGTGCAGGCCACATACAGGATTCTGAGTTATGTGGGCAGAGTTTCAATGGGGACTGTGGGCGGTGGGTGAATGCCCCCTTCAGGGAGGCTAGCCCTTGGCCCCGCCCCTTCTGCCCAAGGCCTCCCCCTGCTCCCCTTTCCCCCCTCCTCACCCAGCGGAACCCCGAGCTCCCCCCCCCAACCGCAGCTGTAGGAGCCTCAGCCAAACTGCACTGACCCATTGGCCCAAGCTGAGCCCCCGCTGGTTTTGGGGAGAGGCAGAGCCCCGTCCATGGGGCGGAGAGTGGGCGGGGCCATGGCTTAGGTTAGGGGATGCTTAGCTTTCCCAGGCTTATGACACCCACCACCCATGATGGGGACTGGATAATGTTGGATAAGCTGTGTATGTGTGTGAGAGAAGAAGCAAAAATACCATGGAAGGATACAGAGAAGGAAGGAAGCAAGGAAGCACCAGAAACAGAGAAACACTTGTAGCTTGATATTGAAAAAAAGATAGGAGACATAGATTTTGGGCAGAGTGCTGCCTGGAAAGGGGCTTGGAACTATGAGCAAATACACTGTCTCTTGCTCTTTGATTCCTACTATATTCTGGGAAACAGAACGTTGTGTACATTAATTAATTTCCCCATCTAATGGAACCAGCCCTCAAGGCCACGAATATTGGCTAATGGCTGAGGCCAAAAAGGTCTAGTAAAAGATCTAGACACGTACTGGCTGAAGTCTAACAAACAAGATATAAACTCAGTTGCCTGTAGAATGGATGCTTGTGGATATGAATTTCATTGTTTCAAGTCCCAGGAGCAGTAGCACAATGTCTGAGTTGGAACTCTATAGTTGTATATGCATTAGCCTACAATTGCATACCAACATCACTGGCTAAATCTGGTTTCTACTTTTGCTTAATAATTCTCACAGTGACTTTTGGGCATTCCTTTTCCTGACACTTGCACTTCAGCTAGGTTTCAGCTATCACCTAACTGCACCATCTTTGCTGTAAGCAGGTGTATGTATGTGTAAGATGATCTAACAGGCCTTTTTCATCTCTGATTTCTATGATATCACTTTAAAATGTCAGATCTGCTCTTGCTGCTTTTTGTCTTTGTCATGTAAAATGGTTTATTTTATTTTAAATTTCCTTGTACCACTTCTCTGAAAATCTCAGTGGGAAGTCCAAGCTGAGTTCTGCTACATTAGGCTGTCCCCAAAGAGCAATTCAAAAGTTCCTCCAGCTGTTTAATTTCAATAAGCTTCACCAAGAAGAGGCCCACTCAAAAGCTGCATCAGTTTCACCCATTCAGGGAGGCTAGCCCCTGACCCCACCTCTTCCGCCCAAGGCCTCCTCCTGCTCCCCTTTCCCCCCTCCTCACCCAGCAGAACCCCAAGCGCCCCCCTACAGCACATCAGTTAATTCTCTGACATAGACCAGATAGCCCTGCAGCAACATGCCAGATGCAGCTGATATCTCTGATGACAGTATTAGTTCTTGAAAGCACTTCTAAATGTATCAATCTGAAGGGGTTTTTTTATGCTGGTGTGAGCAGGTATTCTAGGAGCTGACACTGAATGGGAGGAAAAGAAGAATGTTTTGCATATATATTGCAGTGGTCTCCAAGAGGATCCTTGGGGGTGCGCAGCAGGAGGAGCGGTTTTTTTTTCTTCGTCAGGCAGTAGTCCGAGCGGCTTTTTTTTTTTTTTGCTTTGGCAAAAATGGTAGAGCCCGTGAGGCAGGGGGTGCGTGCTCAAAACTTTTTTACTGATAGGGGTGCGCGATCAAAAAAGTTTGGAGACCACTGATATATTGAATACCATGCACAAGAATGACATTAAGGTTTGCAATAAAATCAAAAACATTCTTGAATTTTCTTACTAGTGTAGAGGAAAGGGAAAAGGTTAAAGCATTAAGCTTTGGATGGCATGGCCATATGGATAATGGTGACTTCCCAACTTGCTGAATAATGATACTGAAAGTAGAGAACACCCCTCACCCATTGTTCATTGCAGCAAGGAGACATAGGAAGCAAGGGGAAACAAAGCTTCTGATTAGAAACTTCTGCAATACAAAGGGTAAAATGGTGATCAGTTATCCAGGCCTGAGATGAGAGTATCTGACACTTATGGCCTCTAGTCCGTATCAGAGCTCTTAAAGAGAGAGTGATCAGAAATAAAAGTTACAAATTAAAAAAAAGTATACCATATAATCTGTTTTAAAAATGTATTCAAGTGACAAATACTACATGCCACAGTGCACTGCACAAAGAAGGGATCGCATGGCTATTTAATATCTGTTCATGGACTGACAAATTCAGATAATTTCTGGATTTCTGAATACGAATCAAGGAGTCATCATTTCCCAGGTTCTGAATTATGTTTGCAGTCCTGTGGTAGTTTCTTTTCTCCCTCTCCCTCCCTTCCCTCCCCCATACGTCTTCTGCTTGTTACTGAAATGGACACTCCAGCTATTTAATAAGAAAGGCTGTATAGTCTTCCAGCTCTCAGAATCTGTTTCCACTTTTCTTTCTGGTGTCCCTAGTCATTGTCACGTAAGGGATTTTTTCTGAAGTTGCTGCTACAGTCGCTTTCCAAAGAAGAAAAGAATAGGGACCAGAAGTTCCAGTCCAAACAATAATAATAAACTAAACTTCTTTCACTTAGTTTGCTCCATAATTGCAAACTATCACCTACCTATCTATATTTGCAGGTTTCTACAATTCATTACGGGTAAGAACATAAAAACGGCCATACTGGGTCAGACCAATGGTCCATGTAGCCCTATATCCTCTTTCTGACAGTGGACATTGCCAGATGATTGAGGGGGAATGAACAGAACATGGCAATTTTAAGTGATCCATCCTGTGTTGTCCAATCCCATCTTCTAGCAGTCAGAAGTTTAGGGACACATGAAGCATGGGGTTCAGTCCCTGATCACCTCAGCTAACTGCTGTTAATGGACCTATTCTCCATGATTTATCTAATTTTATTTTGAACCCAGTGATGCTTTTGGTCTTCACAACATCCCCTAGTAACAAGTTCTAGAGGTTGACTGGGCATTGGGTGAAGAAGTACTTTCTTATGTTTTGTTTTAAACCTGCTGCCTGTTAATTTTTTGGGTTACCCATGGTTCTTGTGTTATGTTAAGAGGTAAATAACACTTCCCTATTCACTTTCTCCAGACCATACATGATTTTATAGACCTCAATCATATCCCCTCTTAGTTGTCTCTTTTCTAAGATGAACAGTCCAAGTTTAATCTCTCCTCATATGGAAATTGTTCCATAATCTGAATAATTTTGTTGCCCTTTTGTGTACTTTTTCCATTCCTAATCTATCTTTTCTAAGAGGGGGCAACCAGAACTACACACAGTATTCAAGATGTGAGCATACGATGGATTTATGTAGTGGCATTACATTTTCTGTTTTATTATCTATTCTTTTCCTAATGGCTCCTAACATTCTGTTAGCGTATTTGACTGCTGCTGCTCACTCGGCAGATGTTTTCAGCAAACTATCCACAATGATACCAAGATCTTTCTTGAGTAGTAACAGCTAACTTAGACCTGATCACTTTTGTGTATATAGTTGGGATTATGTTTTTCAATGTGCATTATTTTGCAGTAACAACACTGAATTTTATCTACCATTTAGTTGCCCAATCACCCAGTTCTGTGAGATCCCTTTGTAACTCTTCACAGTCTACTTTGGATTTAACTATCTGAAGTAATTTTTTACCATCTGCAAACTTTCCCACCTCATTGTTCATTTTCCAGATCATTTATGAACATGTTGAACAGCATTGGTTCCTGTACAGATCCTTGGAGAATGTTGTTATTTACCTCTCTCCATCTGGAAAATGACCATTTATTCCTACCGTTTGTTTCCTGTCTTTTTAACAAGTTACTGATCCATGATAGGACCTTCCTTCTTATCCCATGCTTACTTTGCTTAGGAGGCTTTAGTGAGGGACCTTGTCAAAAGCTTTCTGAAAGTCCAAGTACACTATATCCACTGGATCACCCTTGTCCACATGTTTGTTGACCCCCTAAAAGAATTCTAATAGATTGGTGAGGCATGATTTCCCTTTACAAAAGCTGTGTTGACTCTTCCCCAAAATTTCGTGTTTATCTATGTCTCTGATAATTTTGTTCTTTACTATAGTTTCAACCAATTTGTCTGAAATTGATCCTGTAATTGCCAGGATCACATCTGGAGCCTTTTAAAAAAATCAGTGTTGCATTAAGCAACAAAGAGTCCTGTGGCACCTTAAAGACTAACAGATGTATTGGAGCATAAGCTTTCGTGGGTGAATGCCCACTTCGTCAGACGCATGTAATGGAAATTTCCAGAGGCAGGTATAAATATGCAGGCAAGAATCAGTCTGGAGATAATGAGGTTAGTTCAGTCAGGGAGGGTGAGGCCCTCTTCTAGCAGTTGAGGTGTGAACACCAAGGGAGGAGAAACTGCTTTTGTAGTTGGCTAGCCATTCACAGTCTTTGTTTAATCCTGATCTGATGGTGTCAAATTTGCAAATGAACTGAAGCTCAGCAGTTTCTCTTTGAAACTGAGTGTTGCATTAGCTATCCTCCAGTCATCTGGCACAGAGGCTGATTTAAATGATAGGTTACAGATGACAGTTAGTAGTCCTGCAATTTCATATCTGAGTTCCTTCATAACTCTTGGGTGAATACCATCTGGTCCTGGTGTCTTATTACTGTTTAGTTTATCAATTTGTTCCAAAACTTCCTCTAATGGCACCTCAATCTGGGACAGTTACTCAGATTTGTCACCTAAAAAGAATGACTCAGATTTGGGAATCTCCCCATATCCTCTGCAGTGAAGACTGATGCAAATAATTCATTTAGCTTCTCCGCAGTGGCACTGTCTTCCTTGAGCGCTCCTTTAACACCTTGATCATCCAGTGGCCCCACTGATTGTTTGGCAGGCTTCCTTCTTCTGATGTGCTTAAACATTTTTTTCTTGTTAGTTTTTGTGCCTTTATCTCTTTTGTGCCTTTACTCTTCAAATTCTTTCTTGGTCTGCCTTATTATAGTTATAATAGTTTTACACTTGACTTGCCTGAGTTTATGTTCCTTTCTATTTTCCTCAGTAGGATTTGACTTCCAATTTTAAAGAATGCCTTTTTTCCCTCTCACTGCCTTGTAATGGGGTGTACCTGGCCCTTCCTGGCCCCCTGCTGGAGGCCGTGCAGTCCTACTACACCCCGCCCTAGGAAGGAGCAGCAAAGGTAGATCCTCCAGGCCTGCCTAGAAAGGCTGCCCAGAAATTGCCAATCATAGCCCAGCAGGCTCAGATAAAAGGAGCTGCAGGTCAGTTCCTGGCTGGGACCAGAGGGGTCTTCTCTGGTCAAAGGCACTCAACTGGCTGCATTAATGGCACCTGGGAGAGAGCGCCCGAGAGCTGTAACCCTAAGATAATGGGCAAAGGTAAAGAGACCAGGTGGGAAGAAGCCAGGGAATGCAGCAGTAACCAATTAGAAGAAGCAGTACATTGGTACTGTTTATAGGGCCCCTGGGTTGGAACCCGGGTAGTGGTTAGGCTCAGGCCCCCCTACTGGCCACTGGTGAAGTGGTTTAAGTCCCAAGAAGGGGACAAGGTTCCTTTTTAGCCCAAATGAAGGGCGGAATTTAAAGGGCTCAAAGATAGGTCTGAAGACCCTGGTGATGGCTGAGAGACAGTTTGTTGAACTCTTTTCTACTTCACAAGGTGTTCATCTTTTGACCATTTGACTTGGTTCAAGCCTGAGCCACTGACTGACAGCCTACAGGGATGCCAGGAGTGGGGAAAAGATTTCAGTACCACACTCAGTGGCTAGGAGGTACACAGGAGGTGAGTGCCCCATTACATGCCTCTTTTACTCTGCTGTTTAGCCATGGTGGCATTTTTGGTCCTCTTACCGCTTTTTATTATTATTTATTAGGTGTATACATTTAGTTTGAGACACCTATGGTCTTTTTAAATAGTCTCCTTGCAGTTTGCAGGCATTTATCCCTTGTGACTGTTCCTTTTAATTTCCATTTAACTAGCCTCCTCATTTTTTGTGTAGTTCCCCTTTTTGAAATTAAATGTGACTGTGGGTGGTTTCTTTGACATTTTCCCTCTTACTAGGATGTTAAATTTAATGACATTATCATTGTTATTACTGAATGGTTCAGCTATATTTACCTCTTGGACCAGATCCCGTGCTCCGTTTAGAACTAAATCAAGAATTGTCTCTCCCCTTGTGGTTTCCAGGGCAAGCTGCTCCAAGAAGCAGTCATTGTCTAGACATTTTCTCTACGTCCCTTCCTGAAGTGACACGTGCCTCCTCAATTTGAGGATAGTTTGAGGATATGATTGGATTTTATGTTTTTGTAGCCTGTCTAATGTCCCTGAGCATTTCACAGTCACTGTCCCCATCCTGGTCAGGTCCCCGGAAGTATATTCCTATTGCTATAGTCTTATTGTTCAAGCATGGAATTTCTGTCCATAGAGATTCTATGGCATAGTTTATTTAATTAAAGATTTTTATTGTATTTGACTCTATGCTTTCTTTCACATATAGTGCCAGTCCCTCTCCTCACCTCTATTATTCCTACATATTTTGTACCCTGATATTACCATATCCCATTGATTATCCTCATTCCACCAAGTTTCTGTGATGCCTATTATATCAATATCCTCATTTAATGCCAGGCACTCTAGATCACCCATCTTAGGCCTGGTCTACACTACAGAGTTAGTTGTGCATGTATCTACGCTTAAATTTGTCTCCCACTGATGTAAGAACCCTGTTACTGTGAAGCAGTAACACTACCTCCCTGAGCGCCCTTAAGCCATGGTTGATGTACTAAGGTTGATGCAGTACTAGTGTAGGTAATGTCTATGTTGCTGCTTACAGTCCTCCAGCAACTGTCCCACAATGCCTGACACTGACTGCTCTGGAAACAGTTGTGAGCTCTGCTGCTGAGCAGCCACAGAGATCAAAAGCTCACCCACACCCCTTAAAACTCCTTTGTTGCAATGCCTTTTCCTGGTTGCTCAGGTTGGTGAGCACACCTAGCAACTCTCCATTGTGTGCAACTGCCCAGTCAACCATGCTGGCTACACACTCCAGATGTGGTCTGGCCTGAAATAGACAGGAAATATTGGATTTCCTGGACCTGTGGGGAGAAAAGGTTGTGCAGACACAGCTAAAGAGCAGCTGTAGAAATGTGGACAACTCTGAGATTTCATGGGGGATGCAGGAGAAGGGGTATGATGGGGATCAGCAGCAGTGCTGCATGAAAGCGAAGGAACTGTGGCATGCATACCAGAAGGCCAGGGAGGCCAACAGTCACTCTGGAGCCAAGCTGCGGACCTGCTGCTTTTCCAAAGAGCTGTATTCCATACTTGGTGGAGACCCCACCTCCTCACAGACTACTGTGGATATCTCCAAGGAGCCCAAGACACAGGTCTTGGTGTGAACAGGGAGAGGAGAATGGGAAACATGCAACTAGAGGGGTCCAGCTGTACTACAAGCCAGGACCTATTTGAGACTCCACCGCAGTATAGTCAGTCCCAGCAGTCCATCACCGGAGAGCCTGATGCAGGAGAAGGAACCTTGGATAAGTCTTTAAATGTATTTGCTATTACAATGATGTAAACGATGCCCCCAACTAAACAGGCCACCTTTTTTGACATTTCATTAATTTACTCATACTAGAAGGGGTAGCAGTATAACAAAGAGAAGTAGAGTTGCTATGTGCTTTTCATTCCCGTGTAGAATTAAGCAAGGGAGCCATGTGAAACAGTTGAATCCTCTTGAGAGATCTTGATGAAACTTCCATGGAGGTACTCTGCAATCCTCTCCCAAAAGTTTCTAGGGATGGCTGCTTATTTCTTTGTTTGTAGTAGGACACTTTGCCATGCTAGTCGGTGATAACTTTGGCAGACACCATTGCAGCACACAGGCTAGCAGCATATGGGCCTGGGTGGCTTCGGCACTCCAGTAGCAGCTGTGTTCTTTCTGCATTTGTTACCCTGGAGTGAAATATCAGCTAAAATCATCACCGCCTGCAGAAAATAGTGTCATTGTTCAATGCCATTGCCCTATGCTCATAGTTTCTTGCAATCGAGTAATTCCATCCTCATTTCCCTCACCCCTGTTGGGCCATATCACCATGGCTGGTGCTCTGAGTGGGGCTGTGCAAAAGCACTCTGAAGCAGAAGTGTCAATGAGCATGTCTTGTTTTAAAATTTTGGGGAACAAGGGAAGGGAGTTCTGAAGCTTAACTTTCACTTTCCATTGTGACTATATGGACAGTGATATCTCTATGTGTTTTATCTATAGCTGCTGCTGTTGAGGCCTTGAGGAGTCCCCCCTCCACACCCATGGAACACCTCAGCCAGATAAGGAGGAGAAAGAAGAGGACTCAGGATGACATGTTTAGTAAAATCCTGCAAGCCAGTGCTGCTTCAGACTGTGAGCAGAGAGCCTGGAGGGTGAATATTGCTTACTGTGTGGAGAAGGAAAGAGTGGACAGGAGAAAGCCCTAGGAGTCCCAGCAGAAAAGGAGAGGGAGATGCATCAGGACATAAGGTGGCTTCTCCAGCAGCAAACACGGGTGCTGCAGACTCTTCTGGACTTACAGTCCCAGGCTTGCCTCCCTTTGCAGTCCATGGACAGCTTAATTTTAGCATCTCCCTAGACTCTGCCTCAACATCCCATGGGTCATCAGGTGCCGCATTCCTAGCCCTGCCACTCCACACCAGGACACAGTAAGGACAACCACAGCATCACATACACTGACCTGTGAAAGCCACAATTGCTGCATGGGTAGCCAAAATGGAGATGGATGTTCTTTCCCCTTAAGTGTTTAATGTATTTGCTTTTAAATTGAAGACATTTTGTTTTGCACTGGTTTTGTTACTCAATAAAATTCTATTTTTTGGAAAATAATTAATCTTTATTAGTTCCTAACATATGCTACAGAGTGCCTATTGGAACTGAAGGCATCCATTTACTTGTTATTGTACAGTGTGACACAAATCATAGGCTCAATGACAAAAACAGTGTAATAATCATAAATGTAAAGCAAGCACTGCAAAAACAATAGATGCATTGATAGTGTTATATTCATAGATGTACATGAAGCCTAACACAATTCCTAGCAGGCGCCAAAACTGCCCGGCCTGGTAAAGCACAATCCATCATACCACCTTACTCTGGCTCATTGTTAAAGTGCTCTTTCAAGGCCTTCCAGAGCTGCATAGCTCTTCTAATAGCTCTTGTGTCTGGCTGTTCAAATGCAGCAGACAGCAGCTCCACCTCTACCATGGCAGCAACTTTCCTCCTTCCCCCCCACAGATGTTATGCAGGACACAGCAGACAGCTATGACCATTGGGATCCTTTTTTTCACAACAATCCAGTTTTGTGACTAAACAATAACAGTGTCCTTTCAATCTACCAAAGCACATTCGACTGCCATTTTGCATCTGCTGAGCCGGTAGTTAAATTTTTCCTTGATTCTGTTGAGGTGGCCAGTGTACGACTTCATAAGCAAGGGGTAGGCTGGGACCCCAGAGATCTTCGCTAGCGTTTCAACTTTGCCAGTGGTAATCTACCAGTCAGGAAAGAAAGTCCCTGTTTGCAGCTCTCTGAACAGTGCTGTGTTCTTAGATGCAAGCATCATGCACCTTCCCTGGCCAGTTCACACTGATGTCAGTGAAACATCACCGGTGATCCACCAACACTTGCATAACCATAGTACATCTGTTGATGTACTCTGAGGCAAGGTAGGTGGGCGCCAAAATAGGGATGCATGCTGTCTATCTCCCCACCTTGGTTCTGGAACCCCATTACTGCAGATTAATTCACAATGTTCTTCACATAGTTGAGAGTCACAATCTTGCATAGAAGAAAACGATTAATGGCCCTTCACACTTGCATGGCAATAGCCCTCAGTGTGGATTTTCCAGCTCCAAAATGATTTTCTACTGACTGGTAGCAATCTGGCTCTGCATATTTCTACAGTGCAATCCCCACTCGCTTCACCACTGTCAGCATAGCTCTCATTCTGGTGTCCCTGTGCTGGAGGGCTGGGGCGAAGTTGGCACACAGATTCAGGAATGTTGCCTTTCACGTCCAAAAGTTCTGCAGCCACCATTTGCCATCCCTGAATTATAATGCAATCCCACCAGTCAGTACTTGTTTCTCAGGCCCAGAAACGGTGCTACGCCATCTGCAGCTCCACCAACAACCTTGAATTGTTTCTTGGCAATCCGTCCTCCATGAAATCATCATGTTTTCTGCTGATGCAGAGCTGTGCAGGTTCCATGCTTCTATCAGAACTGGCAGAAAGCAAGGAGGGCCACGTGGCTTTGTAGGATTTTTTTTAAAAGGTGATAAAATTGCATGAGATGCTTGACATTATGAGATGGAGAAAGTTGCATGTTGGGATGTTTACCCCTTGCTCCCAGTCACCCTAGGTGACTTTCTTCTGCCCCACCATGCATTGGCAAAACTTCCCAAAAACACATTATGCTGGGTGATGGTGAGTTGCACTCTGGGATACCTATGCCTGGTGCACCACACTGTGCATCAGGACAAGAATTCCTGGTGAGTATTGGCAGCGCTGATGCAAGGAGCCCAGTATGCGCGTGACTGAGCAATATGCTAACAGTGGCAGCTTTATGCTGATTTGACTTCGTCACACAAAGTTGACACTGTAGGCATGGCCCCAGTTTTTAGATTTCTAGCATTTGTATATAAGCACTTGTACATTTTGTCAGTAGCCAGTAGCTTGCCTTCATTTGTTACATTTAAATGCAACTCTTTTACATTTGAGTGTTCCCCACTAGCTTCTATTTGTAGTTTACCAACTTCTTTCCTATCCTCTTTACTAGGATAGAAAGTTCCCCCTTTAATAAATTCATCCATGAGGGATGGCTCTGTCTGAACCACAAAAACAACAAGGAGTCTGGTGGCACCTTAAAGACTAACAGATTTATTTGGGCATAAGCTTTCGTGGGTAAAAAAGCCACTTCTTCAGTTGCATCTGAAGAAGTGGGTTTTTTACCCATGAAAGCTTATGCCCAAATAAACCTGTTAGTCTTTAAGGTGCCACCGGACTCCTCGTTGTTTTTGTGGATACAGACTAACATGGCTACCCTCTGTCTGAACCGTAAGCTCTTCTGTACCTGTCAGTTTTCCCCCAGCCCTTAGTTTATATAAGTCCTCTACAACCTTTTTAATGTTACATGCCAGCAGTCTGGTTATGTTTTGGTTTAGGTGGAGCCCATCCTTCCTGTATAGGCTCCTCCTTTCCCAAAAGGTTCCCCAGTTCCTAAAAAACCTTCCATTGAAACACTGCAGTTCTTCCTGTCTTTCTGGCCTTGTGTGTGGAACTGGAAGCATTTCAAAGAATACTACCCTGATGGATACTATAGATTCATATAAATCAGTATACTTATTGTGCTGAAATATTTCTGTTTTATTATTTGAATTATTGATGTGTAATGTTACAGTAGCTGAATTAAAAATTTAGAAAAAACCTTAGCAACTCCAAATTTAACATTAGCCTAGCTACGGTGTGAATAAGCCTTCTGAAGTTCTGCTGCTTATCCAAACTTCTTTAATTTTTAAATTGGACTAGAAATCTCACAAGAACGTGCTCTCACCAAATGTTGGTATTTGGCTAGTTTGGTGTTTGGTATTTTGGCATTTCCACTTGTGGTCCCAGAGGGAACTTGTAAATGGAGAGGTTAATGGAAATAAACTACCAACCAACACTTCTTCCAGGGGGAGACCCCAAATATACATATGTAAATAGTATCTGTATGTACCTTTGCAGGACATATTTTAAGGTATGCTACTGTAATCAGGGGAGGCTCTATGTATTTTTCCTTCACTGGCATGCCTGCGGGAGGTCCGCTGGTAACGCGGATTCGGCGGCATGCCTGCGGGAGGTCCGCCAGTCCCGCGCCTTCAGTGGCAACTGAAACCGTGGGACCGGAGGACCTCCCGCAGGCATGCTGCTGAAGGCAGCCTGACTGCCACCCTCAGGGCGACCGGTAGGCCGCCCCCCGCGGCTTGCCGCCCCAGGCACGCGCTTGCTGCGCTGGTGCCTGGAGCTGCCCCTGACTGTAATGCAAACCATAGTGCAGTTTTTGTTTATTGGTACTGCGTGACAGTAACTAGAGGCAACCCATTTATTTCTGCACAAGAAGAAAATATGCCAATGTGATTTGTAATGGGTCACTTATATCTTGCCTAGCCTCATTAGATTGTGTGTGTCAAGTCTCTCTTGTTCTGAAAGCAGATCAATACATGTCTGGCATTCAGGCAGATTATAATGGCTATCAATTTACATGGCACAAACAAGAAAAATCATTAGCAAAAAAGAAAATATAGCTATTTGGGGCACGATCATTTAAAAAAATATATTTACATGTAGCAAGTGCTGATGTTTTCAGTACTGTGGTAGTAGTAACAGACCCATCATGAGAGTAAATGAAGCTGCACTGGTTAAGTATCCTTTTGTGAAGTAATTCCTTATACAATGCTTCTTAGCCCTGGTCTACACTACGAGTTTAGGTTGAATTTAGCAGCGTTAGGTCGATTTAACCCTACACCCGTCCACACGACCAAGCCTGTTTTGTCGACTTAAAGGGCTCTTAAAATCAATTTCTGTACTCCTCCCCGGCGAGGGCTTTAGCACTAAAATCGACCTTGCTGGGTTGAATTTGGGGTAGTGTGGATGCAATTCAATGGTATTGGCCTCCGGGAGCTATCCCAGAGTGCTCCATTGTGACCGCTCTGGACAGCACTCTCAACTGAGATGCACAGGCCAGGTAGACAGGAAGAGCCCTGGGAACTTTTGAATTTCATTTCCTGTTTGGCCAGTGTGGCGAGCTGATCAGCACAGGTGACCATGCAGAGCTCATCGGCACAGGTGACCATGGAGTCCCAGAATCGCAAAAGAGCTCCAGCATGGACTGAAGGGGAGGTACTGGGTCTGATCGCTGTATGGGGAGAAGAATTCATGCAGGCAGAAATCCGTTCCAAAAGGCGAAATGCCAATATATTTGCCAAAATCTCCAAGGGCATGATGGACAGAGGCTACAACAGGGACACACAGCAGTGTGGCATGAAAGTTAAGGAGCTGAGGCAAGCCTACCAAAAAACAAAGGATGCAAACGGTCGCTCCGGGTCAGAGCCCCATACATGCCGGTTTTATGATGAGCTGCATGCAATTCTAGGGGTGGCCCCTACCACTACCCCACCACTGTCTGTGGACACCTGCAAGGGGGGAGTCTCACACAACAAGGATGAGGAGTTTGAAGATGAGGAAGATGCTGATGAGGAGGAGGTTGAGGGTAGCGCACAGCAGGCAAGTGGAGAATCCCTTCTCCCCTGCAGCCAGGAACTGTGCATCACCATGGAGCCAATACCCTCCCAACCCTCCCAAGGCGGGCTCCCAGACCATGAAGCCAGAGAAGGCACCTCTGGTGAGTGTACCTTTGTAAATATAATTCAGGGTTTAAAAGCAAGCGTGTTTAATTATTAATTTATCACGCCAAGCCAGTAGCAAGTAGTCTGGAATCATTGCAGCACAAAACCTTGCAGCAAATGGGCCCGCTGTTAGCCACACGGTGGGGGGAGGCCCATTCATGGCTGACCGGGAGCTTCCCTGATACTAGCCATGCGGTGAGGGTGTGGGGTGGTGAAGTGGTCATCCGAGAGAATTGGATTGTGCTGCACATTCACCCTAAAACTGCAGCCCCTCCTTTTAAATGGCCAACCCAACGGGCTTTGCTTGGTATGGGAAAGGAGGGTGCTGCTGTTTGAAACCGTTCCCACATGTTATGAAGGTTGAAGAAGCCGAAACCCTTTGCCTTACCATGGCTGCCTGCAAGCCGAATTCTGTTGCCCAGCTGAGCGTTTGTGATGTCTCATACCAAACCGGCAAGAACTCAATATAAGAGGCAAAATGCAACTTTGTAGCAAAAGCACATGTTCTATGTAATGTGAATCACTTGATTCAGTGTGAAACAGTCTCCCCTTTGTTCTCTAAAATGTATCTTTTTAAATACTACTCTCCCTCTTTTTCCTCCCGCAGCTGCAAATGTTTCTATGCTCCCCCTATCATCTCCATCCCAGAGGTTAGCGCAGATTAGAAGGTGAAAAAAGTGCACTCGTGACAACATGTTCTCAGAGCTCATGCAGTCCTCCCTCACTGAAAGAGCTCAGCAGAATGCATGGAGGCAAACAATGGCAGAGTCCAGGAAAGTGTTAAATGAACGCAATGAGAGGAGGGAGGAGCACGCTGAGAGGAGGCAGGATGCACTGCTGAGGCTAATGGGGGAGCAAACTGACATGCTCAGGCATCTGGTGGAGCTGCAGGAAAGGCAGCAGGAGCACAGACCGCCACTGCAGCCCCTGTATAACTGCCTGCCCTCCTCCCCAAGTTCCATATCCTCCTCACCCAGCTGCCCAAGAAAGCGGGGGGGAGGCGGCTACGGGCACCCAGCCACTCCACCCCAGAGGATTGCCCAAGCAACAGAAGGCTGGCATTCAATAAGTTTTGAACTGTAGTGTGGCCTTGTCCTTCCCTCATCCACCACCCAACCCGGTTCTTCCCTCCTCACCCACCCCTCCCGGGCTACCTTGCGAGTTTTCCCCCTATTTGTGTGATGAATTAATAAAGAATGCATGATTTTGAAACAATAATGACTTTATCGCCTTTGAAAGCGGTGATCACAGGAGGGAGGTCGGTTGGCTTACAGGGAAGTAGAGTCAACCAAGGGAGCGGGTTTTCATCAAGGAGAAACAAAGAGAACTGTCACACCGTAGCCTGGCCAGTCATGAAACTGGTTTTCAAAGCTTCTCTGATGTGCAGGGCACCCAGCTGTGCTCTTCTAATCGCCCTGGTGTCTAGCTGTGCATAATCGGCCGCCAGGCGATTTGCCTCAATCTCCCACCCCGCCATAAATGTTTCCCCCTTACTCTCACAGATATTGTGAAGCACACGGCAAGCAGCAATAACAATGGGAATATTGGTTTCACTGAGGTTGAACCTAGTCAGTAAACTGCGCCAGCGAGCTTTTAAACGTCCAAATGCACATTCTACCACCATTCTGCACTTGCTCAGCCTATAGTTGAACTGCTCCTTAATACTGTCCAGGCTGCTTGTGTATGGCTTCATGAGCCATGGCATTAAGGGATAGGCTGGGTCCCCAAGGATAACTATAGGCATTTCAACATCCCCAACAGTAATTTTCTGGTCTGGGAAGTAAGTTCCTTCCTGCAGCTGTTCAAACAGACCAGAGTTCCTGAAGATGCGAGCGTCATGCACCTTTCCCAGCCATCCCACATTGATGTCGGTGAAACGTCCCTTGTGATCCATCAGTGCTTGCAGCAGCATTGAAAAGTACCCTTTGCGGTTTATGTACTGGCTGCCAAGGTGGTCCGGTCCCAAGATAGGGATATGCATTCCATCTATCGCCCCACCACAGTTAGGGAACCCCATTGCAGCAAAGCCATCCACTATGACCTGCATATTTCCCAGAGTCACTACCCGTGATAGCAGCAGCTCAGTGATTGCATTGACTACTTGGATCACAGCAGCCCCCACGGTAGATTTATCCACTCCAAATTGATTCCCGACTGACCGGTAGCTGTCTGGCGTTGCAAGCTTCCACAGGGCTATCACCACTCGCTTCTCAACTGTGAGGGCTGCTCTCATCTTGGTATTCTTGTGCTTCAGGGCAAGGGAAAGCAAATCACAAAGTTCCATGAAAGTGCCCTTACACATGCGAAAGTTTCGCAGCCACTGGGAATCATCCCAGACCTGCAACACTATACAGTCCCACCAGTCTGTGCTTGTTTCCCGGGCCCAGAATCGGCATTCCACAGCATGAACCTGCCCCATTACCACCATGATGTCCAAATTGCCAGGGCCTGTGCTTTGAGAGAAGTCTGTGTCCATGTCCTCATCACTATCGTGATCGCGCTGTCATCGCCTCCTCGCATGCTTTTGCAGGTTCTTCACATACTACAGGATAATGTGTGAGGTGTTTACAATGCTCACAGCAGCAGCGTGCACATTTCCCAAGGAAGAACAGACGTACCCGGGAGCCCATGACAGACAAGATGGAGAAATTTGCTATCGAGGCAACAGCAGGAGAGCAGAGTTGCAGCGGAAGCGGTGTATGATGATGGTTTGCAGACCTACTGCACCGTCTGCTGCCAGCAGCACCCAGGACACAACAGCAATGGTGTCGGTGAGCTGAGCTGAGCGGGCTGCACGCTTGCCGTGGTATGGCGTCTGCACGGAAAAAAGGCGTGAAACGATTGTCTGCCGTTGCTTTCACGGAGGGAGGGGAGACTGATGACATGTACCCAAAACCACCCACAACAATGTTTTTGCCCCATCGGGCATTGGGAGCTTAACCCAGAATTCCAATGGGCGGCGGAGACTGCGGGAACTGTGGGATAGCTACCCACAGTGCACTGCTCCGTAAGTCATGCTAGCCACGGTAGTGAGGATGCACTCCGCCGACTTAATGCGCTTAGTGTGGACATACGCAATCAACTGTATAAAATCAATTTCTAAAAATCGACTTCTATAAAATCAACCTAATTTCGTAGTGTAGACATACCCTTAGAAAGAAGCAAATAACATGTTTAATGATAGTCCTTTGTTTTTCTTTTCTGAAAGGCTGTTTTTCTAACGCTTACTGGATTGTCCTGACTTATTTATTTAGCCTTCTTTTTAAAATGAAAAAGCCTTTCCCAGAAGATTGTTTGATTCAGGGGACAGGTATTATGATACAGATGCTAGGTTGGCAGTGACTGTAAGCTACTACCATCTGATGGCAGTTAATGGTCTCAATCCAGTTCCTAAATCACAATTAATCACAAATTGCACTGATTGGCAACTGTAACAGGGTAAAGGATCCTGAATTCTAAGACTGGACTCACAAGGTTTTTAGGGTTTGTTGTGAGTTAGTCCCTCCAGGTGGAATAAAACCTTTTCAGGCTCATAGCTGAGCAGCGATTCATTACGTAAACTCTGCTGTTGGCTGGGCCCATGACCGGTTTGTATTAGCAGCCAGGGATTAAATAGACTAAACTGCCTTTGGACCCCAAGACTCAGCTACACTCTTTTAAAAATGTATCACTCTTGCTAATTCTGCCTTAGTTCAACTAATGTTAGCAGCATTGAGAGCACTAGTGTAGATGCACCAACAGCTGATGACATGTTGATTAGACCTGCCCTGACCAGTGGAAGAAGCAGCCAGAGACCTGTCAACACTTGGGCGCCCATTGTTGCTAAACCCCATAGAGATGAACTGATGTTAGCAGCGATGGCAAGTTATTGAAAATTTTCCTTTGTGTAGACAGGTCTGTAAAATAGGTCCCTGAGTGCAAGTTAGGGTTGAAGTTCATCGGTGGTGCTGTCTGAGATGGCCCATGCTTTTACTGTTCTATCTGTGCTCTCCCTGTTCTGTGGATACAGAAAACTTCAGTCTCCAGGGCTGTCAAGCCTGCCCCTTTCTTTCAGAAATATTAAAATTTACTTTAAGAAGAAAGTGCTTCCCTTTCTATCTTTTCCTCTTTTTCTGTCTCCTTTCCCCACGTGCACACGCTTTCCTCTCTGGCAGCCACATTCTGATCAGAGTCAGAGTAGTGTAAACGTGGAGCATGAAATGCACAGAGCAACTCCAGAGAAATAGGCAAATAAATCTGACCAGAATTTGGCCCTTGGCCGCCACCCATCCCCTTTCTACTATCTGGAAAGGAAAAGGAGTGATTCTTTAAAAAGCAGATTGTCATTAGAATGACTGGCAGGATTTTTTCTGCAGAGATACAGCAGATACTCTTGCCTTGCCAAAAAGACTGAAATCTATAAAGCACCCAGCTTCTAAACATTGAGAGCCTGTGCCTTTCCAACCCATTACTGTAGCTGGGCACTCTCCAATGCAGCATTTGGTCTCTTGCCAGTTAGACAATCATTTATGATCATTGTTATGCTGTGCATCCAACCTGCTGTCTTGGAGTTGTTTGAGAATGATACTGAGGGCCAGCAGGGGAAACCAGCCTTTAATTCCAGATTTCTAAATGAGGCATGCAAGTTACTGATTTTTATAATATTTCAGAATAAAAGAAATTACATGCTGGATCAACACAAGGAAGGAGATCAATAAAGCTTCCATTTATCTCCACTGAGCCATCCAAAACAAGGTAAGAATTGAAGAGGCAGAAGGACTTGGGCTTTATTATTCCCTGTGTCAATTGAAGGCTGTCTTAATGTTCTGTATACAAAAGGCCATTTCACAGTTACTGAAATTGCTGACTAAAACACCCAGCCCTGACATTCCCATCAGAAGACTAAGACAGCATCTGAGTCAATAAGTTATCAGCCTTTGGTCAACATCTTGCCGACTAGAGTCTCAATATGCTGAGTCAGATGGAGGGGCCTGCCAGGGCATTTATTCCCATCTCAGGGCTTATCCGGATATAACACACTTTATAGCTGTGCGCTCCAGAACACTAATGTTTCCTCTGTTCTTGCAGATGGGTGAGCTCTGTTTTAGCTGTGCCATTACTCTGTGAGAAATCGTCATTTTTTAATCTGCAGACTCTTTTCAGCAGCAGCCATGAGAGATCCAAGGCTGTGGATTAGGCCCAGGTATTCAGCATTAATACCCTCATGTAGTAGAAAGAGCACAATCTGATTATCACAAGGTATGTCTACACAGGGATAAAAGACTCATGGAACAGCTGTGGCTGGCCCAGGTCAGCTGACTTGGGCGTGTGGGGGTTGTGCTGCAGGGTTAAAAATCGCTGTGTAGGTGTTCGGTCTCGGTCTGGGGCCAGAGCTCTGGGATCCTCCATTTTTGCAGGGTCCCAGAGCTTGTGCTCCAGCCTGAGCCCGAGCATCTACAAAGTGAGTTTTCAGCCTTGCAGCCCAGGCCCCATGAGCCCAATGTCTGCTGACCTGGGCCAGCCATGAGTTTTTTATCCTTGTGTAGACATAGCCACAGAGGGTTCCAATATTTCTTTCCTCCTAAGATAGAGAAATGATATTTAAAGGAGAACTGCTGTGATTTGTTTTAATACATTAGACAGCTAAATTAATACTTAAATAGGGGCTAAGTAATGGATGCTGCAATATGGAATGTGTGCTGGGATCTGTAGTGCAGTCTCTTCCATTACTTCTGATAGCAGGGCAGGGATTGGGAACAGTATGTGTGGTGACACAGGACACCACAAGCTGTGTTTGATAGTCTGGGTGACAGAGAGCCAGGGAAAACTGTAAGTTCCTGTAGCCTCAGCAAACAATCCTCTTTATACTTATTACAACCAGCTCTTTATTCTTCTCTGCTATAAGGGACATACAGGGACTAGGGTAAAGAGGGCTCAGGGGTCCCCTCTCTCCCCTTGCACTGCTGCACAAGTAGCATCAATAACAGCAGCCAGCATTCCCTAAGTGCAAAGGGAAGGGGCCACTAACAATGAACATAAGCACTCCAATGCAGCTGTGTCTTGGGAGGATGGTCTTAGCCCCCTGGAGACTGGTTTCTGGAGGCATTATGCCTGTTCCTGCCCTACTAATGCATAATGTCTCCAACCACCACTGTTGGCATGGGGAGTTGAGGGTGGGGGAAGGAGGGAGATACACCTCTGGCCCTGCCTGACAGGGCTCAGGTTCTAGAAGCTTTATTCGAGTTACGTATGTATAGGCATTTACCAAAGCGTTTTCACAATCACTTGTCCCTGTTTTTTCAGTATCCCCCCTTGGAGAATGGGGACTGCTGTTTCTCAGGGGACAAGGGGGTCTGCAGTTTGAACAATACAGCTTTGTTCTCCCCAGAAAGAATTCAAGCCTAATGAGGCAAACACAGATTTGGAAAATGAAGGTCCCATTAGAAAGCAGTGGAAACCACGAATCTTCAAGGTTGTTGTAAGTTAAATTCAATCTTTTTTTTTTTTCAATAAAATTGCCTGACATAACAATTGAATTACTAACTTTTCCTTAAAAAGTTAATAATTCAGTTGTTACATCAGGCAACTTTATTTAAAAAAAGATTGAATTTACCTTACAGCAACCTTGAAGCTTTCTGGTTTCCAGTGGTTTTTAATGGGGCCCTGAATTCGCTGTCCTAGGCAGCCTCGTGGCAATGTGATGATAACTTCCTGGCTTATCATTGTTTAAAAAATTGTACATCGGGGATTTGAAAAAAATGTTTAGTCACTCTTCTTTGTAATTAGCTGAAAAAAATTAAAATCTGTTACATTATATACTGCAGGTTTGCTTTAATCAGCATATTTAAAAGCTCCTGCCAAAGAAGTTAATGTCACAATTAGTATTAACTCTGTGTTAAAGGCTTGCACTGAATGTTTAATCTGCTTGACCTAAGCCTGGGTGGAAATTTCAATATGGCTTGTGAACCAGGGAAGGAAGACAGCACAGCAGGAAATTCACAGATTGCTCAGGACCAGTATCTTCCCAACCTGTCAGTCACCCTAGAAAAGGTAGGCTATAGGACAGGTGATGAGATAGCAGGATCTGGCAAGAGAAAAGATGAGACTTGTGCGGAGTGAGGATACATTCCTAATTTTGAACTCTCCTGCAAAAATTTGACAGGTATGAAGTAGGGTGGGCCCAGAGCTTGTTGGGTGTGAGACAGAGGAGAGACATTATTTGGGAGGCTTGAATTAATTGAACGTGGACCTCCAAGTGTACTTGCAAGGGTTGGTTTGCTGCCAGTACCTCAAAAATGAGCTTCAAGGCTCATTTCACAAATCTCTAATAAAGCCCTTCAAAGTTTCCTCAGGTCTGGTACTGCCCATTTGTCATTGTTATGGAGATTGTGCACTGCTGTTGTAACATTTCTGGATGAACATCCTGCCTAGAATACTCAAACCTGACGTATATACTGGCTGTCTAGCATCCCTATACTTATGCCCATCTGCTTGGCTGGCATGATGCCCACTGAGAAGGTGTTATGCCAGTTTCCATAAGGTACATTTTTCAACAAAGATGTGTTCAGAGAAACGGTTTGTAGAACACAGCCAGTGCCATCTCTCCTGCCAGAAGAACCTTCTGTGTGAGAACAATGCCAGCCTAGGGCCATGTGCTTCATTGCAATGGATCACATCTGCAGATGGGCTGCTTCTATAGATAATACGCTCAATGTCTTTCTGCTGTGCTCTTTTTTCAGTCTTATCTCGGGGCTTGGAATTGAGTTCATAGTGAGACCAAGATAGAGGGTGAAAGCCTGGCCTCACGGAGTATGGGGCTATACTGCAATTCAACACCTGCGGCTGGCCTGGTGGGGGTATAGGCTGCAGGGTAAACTTCTGTGCAGACATTCGGGCTTGGGCTGGAGCCTGGGCTGTGGGACCCTCCCCTTCGCAGGAGCCCAGAGCTCTGGCTCCAGCCCAAGCTGGAACATCTACACTGCTATTTACAGCTGCACAGTCCAAGCCCCATGAGCCTGAGTCAGCTGACACGGGCCAGCTGCGGGTGTTGAATTGTAGTGTAGACATACTCACTAAAGCTACTAGGAGTTTTGCTATTGACTTCAATGGAGTTGAGATTTCACCCACAGTATTTTCACCTTGTTAACCCTGAGCAATCACAGGATTCAATGACCCCTTCTAACTCCCTTCCCCTTGGAAGTTAAATCCTGAGGAACAATAGGCTCACAATATAGCATCCTTCTTTAAGATAAACACAGGTAGTCCTTGGGAGTGGAACTGGGAAAGATGCAGGAGGCAACATGTCAGCAGCTAGATTTATTTTCCCAGAAATACTGTTGAAGAGTTATACAGACAATATCATCTCTTCAAATATTGTCTGAGCCAATGTGCCACCTCTGCAACCTGCCAAGGAATTAGCAACTGGACAAAAGGAGGATAATGTTGTCTGCTCCCAGTGCACCTTTTTAAAAGATCTGGGCAAACAGCACAAGCTCCTAGTTTGCAGTGTGAGTCTCAGATTTTTGACTCAGCCCTTGTGCTCTAGTCATAGTCTATTCATGGCTCCAATAACCACCAGAGATGGAGAGTTTCTGCGGCTTTCCTAATGTGCTAAGGACTATGGTCTGTGCATCCTGGGACTCTGCAGCACTTACACTGAAACCTCCTGCACAGGGGGACTTCCAGTGTGGGCCAAGGGCATATTGGGGGCCAGCTGCAGGAAGGAGGAGGCAGATTGGGGAAGAGGAGGTGTGGCCAGGGACCACCCGGAGCCCTCCTGTGTTACAGAGGCTTTGGCAAAGGGGGTGCAACCCACGAAGGATACTTTATCCTGCACTGCACTGCAGCCTCCAGCAACATCCAATTATGGGAGATACAAGCAGCCTACCCTCTGACACTCTGCCAGCCCTAGCACTGAATTCCCCAGTATGTTGCTTTCTCTCCTTCCACTCTGAGGAAGATGCTAGATCCATTGCACTTTATGTGGCAAGGGGAAAAAAAAGATATCATTGTATTTAATATTGTAAAGACTACCAGAGAATCTTCGACATAGGGTGCCAGGGAACCAGAATTTTTATTAAATATGCAAATAATTATATATATATGCATGCACCACACATACAATTAAAACCAATGAAATGATGCTAAAACAAGATATGAAATATTCATATCACTATCACGGGCAAGTTCTGCTCCCAGGACTGTACCTTGCGAAATTCTGAAATCCAAATTGAAAGTAAAATTAAGATCTCAGATTCTGGTAAAAATAAACACTGTCAGGTGAGGCCATTTTCATTCCAGGGGTCCCCTTGTGACATTGTGCTCAGGACACCCAGTGCTGTGAGTCGCTTTGCTGTGTTAGGGACCGAGATGTAAGCAGTCTAGCCTAGGAGTGAGAACAGGAGTCATGTCTAGTGGGCAGAGAGGGTGTCCAGGTTGAGGAATGAAGCCAAGAATCAGAATCAGAGTCAGCTGCCAGTTACCAGAGACAGGGGTCAGAGTCGGAACCAGGAATCCAAACTGAGGGTCAGAGCAGATGCCAAATGCCAGAGCCAAGGATGAAGCCAGAGTCAGGGTCAGAAGTTGGAGGCTATGGCTGGAGCCAGGACTGGTGGTGAGACATAAGGGCAGGAGGAGAGGCAAGGATCAAGCATGGAGCAGGATCATGGTGGGAACAGGAGAAAAGGCAGGAGTAAGACAGGAGACAAGAGTAGAGCAGGAACTGGGTTGGGTGCAGGAGACAGGCACAAGCAGAGTCCAATGCAGTCAGAACAGGAAACCACTTTGTTTCTCAGACAAACTTCCTATGCCTCCTCAAGGCTTAAATATCAGTGGAGCCAGGCAATCCTCCAATCAGAGCTCCCGTGGGTGGTGCTTTGGCTGAGTCTATAGCCCTAATAGCATCTCAGCCTACCAGGTTGCAGTAGCCATTGGGTGGAGGCCAGGATGTGGTAGCTGTCTCCCTGGCCTGGGGTCAAGACCTGGGACACCACATGCTGCTGCTAAGCTGTGTCAGCTCTCTGACACACCAGCCTGTCTGTCTTGCCAGCAAATTCTACAGGGCTCTGCCAATCCAAACCATACCTTGCAGGTAACAATCAGTGAACCCGAGTTCCCCTGAGATGTCTCCCTGTAGTGTCCAGGCCATCTTAGTAGATACTCACAGAAATTATTAAGTTCAGTGCCTGTAAAGAGATAGAGCATACATCAGCCTGTTAGGTTTGCTGAAGACTCACACTTTACTTTAATACACAGCATTGAGATACTTTTGTAATAAAACAAGCATAAATTTATTAACAAAGAACAGAGATTTAAGTTATACTAAGCAAGAGCAAAAGAGACAGATATGGTTACAAACAAAACAAAATACACATGCTACTAAAATTTAATCTTAGCAAATTACTATCTTTACCTAAGCAATTTTTTCACTTACATCAAGTTAACAGCATCTTTAGCCCTCCAGATTTGGGAGATCCCAATTGTCACAGGCTCAGAGGGTGCATGTCCCCTCAGTGATGGATACCTAAAAGTTCTCTTTTCTCTCCTTATATTATCCAAAGTCCACTGTCTCTGCTTCAAGAGCCAGGAAGGCTTTCTGGGGTGCAGATTCTGTCCCCTGGCATGATTGTTAAATGGTCTTCTCCCCTACTTGTTTAGCTCGATGGCTTCATTTACCTTATATGTAAATGTACCTTCGCTGTCCTCTGCCTGTAACCAAGCCGGTCAGACAGATAAATACACATTCCTTTGTCTAGGGCAGGCTGGATTTATGCACTGCCTCCCAAGCACATTTTAAGAACACATTTCCAGCACACATATATAACAGTTTGTACACCATCTGCACATACATCACACAATGATTTTTGGGACCAGCATGTTACCAGTTAACATATGATATCTTCCATTACACCTTTTAAATACATATTATGACAACAGTGTGTTGGGGCAAGTCTGATATGAGTTACCATGTGGGAAACCCTCTGCCCGTTGGCACTGAGAGGCTTCCAGGATCACACTGTGACACAGAGACCCATGGGTAGTTCACTATTATGTCAGCAACTCATCAGGCCTGACATATTCATTACACCTAACACACTACTGTCATAATCTATATCTAAAAGGTGTCATGTAAGGTATCATAAACAAATTAGTAACACGCTGATCCCAAAATCATTGTGCGGTGTATGTACAGGGTGAGTACAAAGAGTTATAAATCTGTGCTGTAAGTAGGTTATTAAAATGTGTTTGGCAAGCAACTCTGGTGAAGTTTGGGGTAAGCAAATGTAAACTAAATAATTCTGTAAATTTGTCAGGCTCCCAAACTTGTGATAGTAGGAATTCAGTTCTACCCACATGCTTCAAGAAGTAACATGCAAAATTCCAGATGCTTTGGCTGTTCACAATCCTTTGAAGCAATTCAATGACTTTGGGGATTTACTTAACCCTATCATCTTACTGAGACTAATTTTTCTGCAGAAAAGTCACTTGTAATCCTGCAGCAGTGTCCTGTCTCTGATGAAACTCTCCAGAAAGAGAAATGCCACAAGAATGCTGCAGTGCACTTACTAATGTTCTTGTCTTCTCATTACAATTTCACTCTGCTGACCCAAATGCTGAACTGGTTAAATGGTGTCAGTACAATGCTGATATCCTGGAATAAGAGAAAATTAATTTCTTCTTCTCTTCAAAACTTGCTCTGTTATAAATTGAACAGTTGATATATTTTTTTCTCCTTTCTCTAGCAGTTGCTGGCTGTACGCAGTGGTACCAAAGGCAAATTCTTGTAGCTACCAAATGACAACAGATTTGTCAGCCTGCTTATGTCTAGTGGAATGAAATACATGATTGACTAGAAAGACAATTTGGTTTGAGATTCTATAATGTCTTAATAGAACAAATGTTCTGTATGTAAAGAGTGACTGTCACCTCCAAAATGCTACTGCTATCTTTGCCAGAGGGAAGTTCCCTTTTGCTTCACAGGGTAGTCTTACTGCTACTGCTATCAATAGGGCTATTTTGAGTTTTATATGAAAATACATATTTTAATTAAATTGCTATTTCTGAGCTGATTACCAATGGCAGACATGTAGCTTTTTAAAAAATGTGGTAATTTGTGACACTGACAGTAGGGAAGTATGTATGAGGGATAGCGAAATAGCTCCTAGCCTATCATAAAAAAAATTGTATTTAAGCACTAAAGTTTTATATATTTAAATATTAAAGGCCTGTTTTTGAATGGCACTATAATAATCAACCCTGAAGGAGACCGGTTACCTTGGTTTTACTGGGGCAATCCAGGTTTTTCATATGGGGTCCTAAAAAACTACTTTCAAGACATCTGGATTGTCCGATTTATAAATGTCATCAGTCAAAATATGTTTTTCTATATTGTAGCAGTGCGCAGCTGGCCCTCCTGGCTCCTGCCTCTGCTAGGCTCAGATAAAGTCACTCAGAGACCCTGGGGTTCAGGAACCACCAGTGCTTTTATTTACAAGTTTGTACTTCCACCACCATCTCACCATATAGTGTACACAGTTCTGGGCGCCTTGTGTCCAAACCCAGGAGGGAAGGGCTTTCTCCCTACCTATACTCCCTCACTCTCCTCCATCCCACACCCCTCCTTCCTTCTTCCCAGACTCTTATATAGCCCTCAGCTTCGGCATCCCTTCCTCAACCCCCAGAGCATATACTCGGGTGTCCACGGCCCCTCCACACAACACCTTGGCATCAATTCAGGTCACCGCCCCCGGATACATCCCTGGTGGCCGGGGCCCATTCCCCACCCTAACCAGGAAGCACAGCATCCACTGCCTCCTAGTGTCTGCCTCGCCCAAAGTAGAGACCTACGTGCGGGCGTTGGCGAGGGTGGTGGGGCCCACGGCCATGGTGGCAGCCTCAAAGATGTATGGCATGGTAGTCTCCTTCCTGGCATTGGAGGCCGCCACCCAGGAGGCAGTGGAGAAGGGCCTGGCAGTGGGGGGGTGTATACGTCCCCCTTGAACCACTGGAGGACCTGGGCGTATGGGTGGTTCTCACCTCTGTCCCCCCCTTCCTCCCTAATGCTGCCCTATTGCCTTCCATCTCCAACCTGGGGAAGTCACTATCCATCATCAGCCCGCTCCCACTAGGCTGCAAGGACCCCGACTACCGTAACATCCTCTTGTTCCGCCGGCAGGTGCAGATTCAACTGCTGTTGGCGGCATGTGATGGAGAGGTGCTCAAGGGGTCCTTTTTGGTGCCCTACCAGGGGGCCCATTACTGGGTACACTATTCCTCGGGGGAGACCTGGTGTTACGTCCGGAGGAACTGCCCTCTGGCCTGGCACGGAGGACTGCCTGGGAGTCCCGAGTCCTGGGAGGGCACTGACCCTGGTTGCCCGGCTCCCATAGTCTCCCCTCCTCCTTTCCAGACTATCTCCACCCCCGCTCAGGTCCTGGGGTTATCCACCACCACCCCCCGGTGTGCCCAGATGAGCAGGTGGGCCCCACCTCCATCGTGTGCAGTTCAGTGGGACCTGTGGAGGAGAGGGCAGCAGAACCACTGCCAGGGTGGGAGAGGGTCTGCCACAGGGGGAGATTTCCCTTCCTTTGTTGCCCCCCCCATTACCTCCTCCACCCTTGATGCCATCGCCCTTGCCCCCTGGCCCCACCCCTGCTGGCCAGCCCTCTGCTAACACCTTAGAGGGCTGGATTTTTGTCCGGGGTAAGCAGAAGGCATGGGCTCAGCATCTCCCCCTCAATGCAGAGGGGGAGGAGGCTCCCTGCAAGACCAGGAGCGGGGCCACTGTTGCCAAGCCTTCCGCTGCGCTCCCTGGTGAGACCCAGCCACCAAAGCCAGCTGGGGAAGTTGTGGCAGCTACTGGGAGCAGTGCCACCCTCCCTTTGGAGTCCCTCCTTGTGGGGGCCTTGGATGGAGCCCCTCCCACCCCCTTGTCATCTGTGCCCCCCCCCCCCCCCCGTCGGTACCAAGGCAAGTAGTGGGTGGGGATTTTTGCTCGATCTTTGAGGAAATTGAGGCCCTGGGTCTGACCCCGGTTACCCAGGGGGAGGACAACCCCCTACCAACAGGCCTCGATCTGGGCGGCGGTCCCTTCTCTCACCTTCCTTTGACCATTGCCCCCGCTCTTACTTTCAGGGTGCCCCCGGGCTCATCTACCTGCCTGGCCACGGTCGACACCTCACTCACGGTTGCCGAGTCTGCTGTGGCAATGGCCAGTGCCGAATGGCCGGGCCTTGAGCCGCTGGGACTACACAGGGATTGATGCAGGGCAGCTGTATCCCTGTGTGGTTGGGGGTCCTACCATTCACATCCTGATCCCTGAGGCCATGTATCCAGGTGCTCCGTCTGCTATGGTGCCCAAGCCTGGCATCACCGAGGGCCCCCTTCCTGTTCCTGTTCCCTCGACTCCTGTGCCCAGTGGAGAGGTGCCGCACCCCAGGGGCTTGGCTGCTGGGACTCCCGATCCCAATCCTGACTCTGCCCCAATCTCCGACCCCTCTGCCCCTGATCCCAGTCCCATTCCTGTCCCTGAAACCGCCCCTGCCTCCTCTCCCTCCACCTCCCATGTCATTGCCGCCCCATGGGTCGTCTCATTTCCCTTCTTGCCAGATGATCCTTGGGAGGCAGCTTTCATGTACCCCAGTCCTGAGCCCTTAGGGGCTGCTGTTTTCCCTCTGCCACCCCCTCCCACACCGGAGTCTGAGACAGGCTGTGCGGCGCTGGCAGAACAGGCACCACGCCCGGGTCTTCCCCTACTTGTCCATCTCAGTAGGCCATGGGGCTGTTGGGGGGAACTGACTGGAGGACACCTGTGACCACAGCCCCCGATGTGCTGTGAGACGAGCTGTGTCTCTTTCTCCTGGACACTCGTGGTTCCAGGAATAAGGTGCAGCTCGCACTACAGCGCTGGGGGGATTTCCAGCATGTCCTCTGGGCCCTGAGGGCCATTTTGAGGGAGGGTAAAGGGACTGGGAAGCAGGGTGCTGCGGACTACCAGCAGGCTCACAGCTTCTGTGACTCCCTGGTAGCTTTCAAGGTCTATCATGGATTGCTGCGGGGTCCAACAGGAGCTGCTAGTGTCCCTGCCCACGAGGATCCTCCGTAGCCCTCATTATGGCACCAATCATCTTCGCCACATTAAACATCTGGGGCTGTAGGATGGGTCTCCGCAGGTGCCAGGTGCTCTCCTTCCTTCGGGATGGGGGATACTCTGTGATTTTCCTGCAGGAGACCCATAAAGATCCAGCTCTTGGAGCTAGCTGGTGGCTGGAGTGAGGGGACAGGGTATATTTTAGCCATCTCACAGTTAGTACGGCTGGAGTGGCCACCCTGTTCTCCCCCAACCTACGGCCTGAGGTGCTGGGGGTTGCCGAGGTTGTGCCGAGGCGCGTGCTGCACCTCTGGGCCCGCATGGAAGGGCTGAAATTAAATCTTGTCAAAGCCTACACCCCGACATCGGGCCCAGGGGAAGTGCATTTTTTCCAGCAGGCGTCCGCCTTCCTTGGCTCTTTGGATCCTTGCGAGCACCTGGTCCTGGGCAGGGACTTTAACAACACCCTTGAAAAGCGGGACCGCTCAGGTACACCACAGATGTTCTCCAAGAGATTGTGGATCATCACGCCCTGGTGGACGTCTGGTGCGACCACCACCCGGATGATGTGTCCACTTTCACCTATGTCCGGGTGGAGGTAGATGGTCGCGCCACTCCCGGTGGGATTGCATCTATTTATCACATCACCATCTCTTGCTTTCCCACTCCTTCAGCATTCGTCTGGCCCTGTTCTGGGACCACCACCTGGTGGTCGTGACGGCCTCTCTCACATTGGAGAGGCCGGGCCAGGCCTATTGGCATTTTAACAATAGCCTGCTGGAGGATGTGGGTTTTATGGCATCCTTCCAGGATTTCTGGCTGGCCTGGCAAGGGCAGAGGTGTGCCTTTCCCTAAGCACAGTGGTGGTGGGATGTGGGGAAGGTGCGCACCAGCTCTTCTACACCGGGGGCGCCAGCCGGCAGAGGGATGTGGCGATACAGCAGTTAGAGTGGGAGGTCTTGGAGCTGGAGAGGCATCTGGCCGCCAGCCCTGGGGATCCATCCCTCTGTGGAGCATGCCAGGAGAAACGGGAGGAGCTCCGGCTCCTCGAGGACCATCGGACCTGGGGCGCATTTGTTCGATCCCGCATCCGTCTCCTTCGGGAGATGGATCACAGCTCCCACTTCTCTATGCCCTGGAGAAAAAGAGGGGGGACAAGAAGCACGTCACCTGCCTCTTGGCAGAAGATGGCACCCCCGTCACGAATCCAGCGGGCCAGGGCCAGGGCCTTCTACGCCAACCTCTTCTCCCCGGATCCGACTGACGCTGATATTTGCAGGATGCTCTGGAATGAACTCCTGATGGTCAGCACGGGCAACTGGGACCAGTTGGAGCTACCTCTCACTCTGGCCAGGATCTTGGAAGCCCTCCCTTTCATGCCCACTAATAAATCTCCTGGCATGGACGGGCTGACCGTGGAGTTCTACCACATGTTCTGGGACGACCTTGGCCCAGACCTTGTCACCATCTGGGCCGAGTCTTTGGGGAGCAGGGTCCTCCCTCTGACGTGCAGGTGAGCTGTGCTCACCTTGCTACCCAAGAAGGGGGACCTCCGTGACCTTTGGAATTCGTGTCCCGTCTCGCTCCTCAGCATGGACTACAAAGTCATAGCAAATGCCATCCCACTGCAGCTGGGGTCCATGCTGGTGGACATGGTCCACCCCAACCACACCTACACTGTCCTGGGCCACTCCATCTTCAACAATCTGTATTTGGTCCGGGATCTCTTGGCGCTCAGGTGTAGGGCTGGTCTGTCATTCGCCCTCCTGTCCCTCGACTGGATGGACTACGGGTACCTCCTGGGCACTTTGTGGGCATTCGGCTTTGGACCCCATGTTGTGGGCTTTCTCTGGGTGCTGTACACCTCTTTGGAGTGCTTGGTCAGGCTCAACTGGACCCTGACCACGCCAATCAGCTTTGGGTGAGGGGTACATCGGGGTGCCCACTGTCAGGCCAGCTCTATGCTCTGGTGATCGAGCCCTTCCTCTGTCTCCTCCACCGGAGGTTGACAGGATTGGTGCTTCGAGAGCCAGAGATGCGGCTGGTCCTGTCAGCGTACGTCAACGACATGCTTCTCATGATCTGGGACCCAGGTGACCTGGTGCAGGTGGAGTCCTGCCTGGCTATCTACTCAGCAGCCTCCTCTGCCCGGGTCAACTGGGTCAAGAGCTTTGACCTGATGGTTGGGGACGGGTAGCAGGTGAGCTCCCTCCCACCTGCACTTCAAGCCATTCGGTGGAGCATGGGTCCACTGCTCTATCTCAGTGTTTACCTTTTCATCACGCATCCTTCTCTGCCGGAGAACTGGAGGGATTTGGAGGCCAAGGTGGGTGAGCGGCTGCGGAGATGGATGGGACTGCTCCGGCACCTTTCCCTGTGGGGGATAGGTGCTGGTGCTTAACTAATTAGTCCTGTCCATGCTCTGGCACCGGCTCAACACCCTGAGCGTGGCCCCGGGGGTCCTGGCCCAGCTCCAGAGGTTGGCTCTGGAGTTCTTCTGGCCAGGACTGCACTGAGTCCCTGCAGGGGTTCTGAGTATTCTCCTGGAGGAGGGAGGACAGGGCCTGTTCTGCCTCTGCCGTTAGGTCCATGTCTTCCACCTCCAGGCCCTGCAGAGACTCCTTTATGGTGCAGGTAGTCCGGCTTGGAGCACGTTGGTGCACGCCTTCCTGCGCTGCTTCCGAGGGCTCGGTATGACCGGCAGCTCTTTTATCTCCATCCGAGAGATCTTACGCGAGACCTCACACTGCCACACAATCCCCAACACTGTGTGCAGGTAGAGAAGTCACCCTCGTTGCGCCAGAGATTGGTCCTGTCAGAAGTCACCAGAATCGGAGACCTCCTGGACTACGACCGGGGAGACTGGGTGGATCCCCTGACGCTCGCTCAGTGCATGGGGCTCTCCACTCTTTGTACTCCCCAGCGCATACTTCAGGAGGTGTGGGCAGCCATATTGCCTGCTGCTCGGGTTTACGTCGAGTGGGTCCTGCGGGAGGGTGCTCCCCGCCCACCCTACACCCCAGGCCCTCCAGATCTTTTCATAGGACCCCTGCCCCCGTGAGCCCCCCCCAGCCACCCCACCGCACACCCCAAGCTGGCTGCATGACCTGAAGCTGGTTCATTTTTGAACTGTACCAAGAGCGCATCTGTACATGCTCGTGCTCCATACTCTCAATTTCCTCACCCTCGTGTCTCGTCCCGATGCTAAGTGGCAGGACCTATTGCCACCTATTGAGGGTGAGGAACCCTGGTTGGCCAGCCTATATTCCAGCTTGGTTCAACAGCCCACCGGGGTTATTGGCTGGCGGCTCTTTCATGGAGCCATGAGCACGGGCGTGTACTTGGCGTGGTTCACCCCCATTCCCAATGTATGCCCCTTTTGCGGCATGAGGGAGACCCTGACACATGTCTACCTTGAGTGCGCCAGGTTGCAGCCCCTTTTCCGGTTCCTCCTGGATCTCCTTTTATGTTTTTGGCTGCACTTCTCCGCCCACCTTCTCATTTATTCACACCCTCTCCGTGGCCCCACAAAGTCACGGGACCTCCTCGTCAACCTCCTCCTAGCAATGAACAAAGTGGCCATCTATAACACCAGGGAGAAGATGTTGGCTGAGGGGGTTTCCTGCAACTGTGGGGCCTATTTCCAATCCTCCCACTGTTCACATATCCAGGCAGAGTTCCTCTAGGTGGTGTCCGCTGGCTTCCTTGATACCTTCGAGGAGCAGTGGGCGCTGTCAGGGGCTGTCTGCTCGGTGTCCCCTTCAGGCTCCCTTCTTTTGACCCGTTGACCATCACACCTACCCTTGTTGTATTTTCTGTTGTCCCCCGTAATCATTTGAGTTCCCGGGCTCAGCGGATGCTCCCCACAGGCTGAGGGAGGATCCTTTAACTGTGAGCGGGCTTGCACCCACGCACCTCCCTGGAACCCAATAGGACCCTGTCACATATATCTACAAAATATTTCTTCAGTCCATATTTTTATACTGACATGGAACATTCAAATTTATTAGAGCATAAGCTTTCGTGGGCTACCACAGCTTATGCTCTAATAAATTTGTTAGTCTCTAAGGTGCCACAAGTACTCCTGTTCTTTTTGCGGATACAGACTAACACGGCTGCTACTCTGAAATGGAACATTCAGTATACCCCTATTTCATTCTCATGATACAGCCAGCATTAGAGCTGAGTGAATAATTGATTTTTTTTGGTTCTTTTTAAAGTAGTTTCCCTATAGGTGTTCCACTCTAGTTGTGTTTGCACTCCCTGTGCCTGAGGTCAGAGATTTCTCATAGCAGTGTCCATTTGGCCTGCACCTGCATGTTACTCAGTCTCATGCACCATGCTGCTGTTTATAGCACTTGGTGAGCAAACTGCCCTCAATACCTTCTCAGCTGTCTCGGCCAGAGATGGAGCCTTAGCAGTTGTCCATGGTGTATTTTACCTCAACTGTGTCCCCTTAGCTCGAGTAGTTAGCTTATTATAGTTGTTCTTAGTAGTAGTTTGCACTTAGTAGTATTTATAGCTGAAGTAGTAAAAAAAATAAAATAAAACTTTAAAAAATATTTATGTATCTATATATGGCCTTCTTCTAGTAATTTTTAGATTGTTTCTCCCCCCTGGGAGTTTTACTTTACTGGGAGGTTTTAAGCATTGCCTGTTTTTCCAAGAGGCAATCCCATTGAGTGATGGAGACTCCCAGTCCATCTGTTGCCTTGGGAAATCTCATATTTTCCAAAAATTCAATTTCTGTCTGGCATTAAAATCTAGAGCCAGAATAAAACAGGGAGATCAGACTTTGACTCCTCGTGATGGAGAGCTCACTGCACACGGCCTCTGACCCTAGCCACAAGACCGCCCCCTCATACACCAGTCTCTGAGTAAGTCCACTTCCTCTAGTGTCTCCAAGCCGCACTTCTCAAGGGCATCTAAGAAGAAGACCCAAGATTCCTCCTATATGTCTACCAAAGACCGTTCCTCAAGTTCTCCAGGTAGGAAATCTACCTTAAAGAAGTCATGGTCTCTGATGACTCCAGCCACTGCTCTTTGATCCAGTACCCATGAAACTGCTGGTTCCTCAGGTACTGATGGTGCTGTCAAATCTAAAGTCTGTATAGTCCCAGGCTCTGAGAGATCATTGGTACCATCAACAGAGCTAGGTGGCAAGAAAAGCACTATCTCTTCTCACCTGTTACCAAAGAAACCTGCTCAGGCACCATCTGGACTCCCTTGGAATAGTGGAAATTCACCGTCAACTCCCTCAGCCACTATCATTTTAGCACAGGCCATGGACACAGTACTGACAACACTCATGTTACCACAGGAATTTTGCTTTCCCCAAGATCTTGCTGTGTTCAAGATGCTCAACTCACCTTTGTTTGGCTACAATATGCTCCTAGTACCCAGGACTTCCAGATCTCTAGATTGTGGGGAAATAGAGCAGGGTGGCCTTCTTTCCGATAACCAAGATCCTGAGCCTGAAGACCCTGAAACATCTCCCCTAGAAAACTGCCATACTGAGGACTTTCGTGGGTAATGGGGTAGGCCTAAAAGCCTGAACCAAACTGCTCAAATCAGTTTGTGAGGCTATGCCCAGTCAAAAGTAGCAACAGAGGAGGGAATGACCCCCCCCCCCAGCAGCACTGGTGAAATATGTTCATGGCTAATGAAATATAATTACCGCTTGTGTGAAGCAATAGGTAACTTTAGCTAAATGCAAACTGACTCATGCAATTTCTCCTTTGCATGATCTATGACCTATTCCGTGATTCCAGCTATCTGCAAACTAGCCCCCCCCTTAAGCCTTTGCTGAAATCCCCCGGAAAATGACATAGTTCAAGTCTTAAGAAATGTACCCAAGCTAGGGCTGAGTACCACCCCTGCGGAAACCACCAAGCGCCCTTCTACCCAAACAAACACCCACTCCTCGGAAATTGAGTCAGAGGGTAAGGAGGGGGTAAGAGGACTGACCCCAACCCCTGCTCCTTAGCTCGTGATGAGCTCGTGCTGAACCCTTGCCCAGCTTGTGATTCGCCCCCAATGACTTAATTCATGACGTATTGTTTGTACCCTGCTTGTGGTTTAATGGAATAAAAGCAGCTTGTAAGCTGTCGCTAGGTGTTGTTGGTCTCCGGACCACACCCCAGTGCGCACTGGTTTGTATGTCAATAAACTGGCCTCAGGTATGAGTCTTTGAACTAAAATGACTGCGTGGGGGTCTTTGACCACGACAATTTGGGGGCTCGTCCGGGATCACTCGACGTCCCACCGGACCGGAGGACCGT
Organism: Emys orbicularis; assembly: GCF_028017835.1. NCBI lineage: Eukaryota > Metazoa > Chordata > Testudines > Emydidae > Emys > Emys orbicularis. The sequence continues at coordinate 163,333,596 of NC_088684.1, forward strand.
GGACCGCTCTCACACCGATCCCAGGCGCCAGGTAAGAGACCCTTGTCTCTATTTGGGCTTCGGTGGGGAGCTGCCCATAGGCTCTGGGTTCAGGTAAGGGCGCGCTGTGATCGGAACCTTTTGAGGTAAGACTCATTTGCCTGACGCCTGTTCGTTTTGTGTGTGTCTGTTCTGTAACTTGTCTGTTTAAATTCTTGCATCATGCTGCGCTCTCTTAGGCTATAAGCTAGGGGGGAGGGCGTAGGGGACTGTCTGTTTTGTGGTGTGTACACGAGGTCTTAGACCCAACAGTTTCCTTGGAACAGCCTCGGTGAAATTACTGGGACATCCGTCTGGCAGTTAAACACTTTTAGAGTGCCAGCCCAGAATAAAAACAAGTTTCGGATGACAGGAGATTATTCAGGCAGGAACAGAGGCTGAATAGGCTGGGTGATCTCTCTGGGATATAAAGGAAACCACCACTGACTCAAGAACTAAGTGGCCCGAGGACTAGAGGTAAACAACTGAAAGGGTTTCTAATCTTGATAAGAACAAGAAGTATGCCAAACTCCTATGCTTTGCCTTTTTAAGCTTTCTATATTGTTGCTTGCTTAGCTTTGTGGCCATATCCCTCTGGGCAGTGGTGATCTCAGAGGGAGGTGAAAATCAGGCGGCAGGAGCACCCCGGGAAAGTGGACCCCATAGTGAGTAGGGGACTGGAGCCACTCCCTGGAGCCCACTACAGGCGGGGTAAGGGACCGAGGAGAGCGGAGACCCCTGCCTAGAGTGACAGTAGTGGGATGAGGCCAGGGCACCCTGGAGCCTACTATGGGTGGGGTAAGGGACTGGGAAAACCGGAGACCCCCACTTAAGTAAGTAGTAGTAGGGCAGGACTTCAGGGAATCCCGGTGCAGCCGAAGGGGGCAAAGGACTCCCACCAGCAATAGGCTGTGTGGACTAGTGAGACCTGCGACCCGGGGATTGACAGGACTCCCACTAGCAATAGGCTGGGGGCTGGAAAGGACTGTTATAGCAAAAATCCCGGTTTAGGTGTGGTGTGATTGTAGGTTGTAAGGTGGTTCCGGGACTTGCTACGGGCGGGGTAAGGGACCGTGAAGGGAAGTAGCGGAGACCCCCGTTTTGTGTAAAGTAGAGTAGTAGGTCCCCACCCTTTTCTACCCATTTAAGTGACAATTGTGTCCCTTCTCGCTCGGAGAGCGGGAAGGCCCCGGGAAACCGTCCAAGTACTCCTAGGCAGTGGTGCAACCCATCCCGTTCTCTTGAAGACGGGCCGGTGCTCCCTGCTGGGGGAGGAGTGTACGGCGACCACCTCCTTGCTCGGAGAGCGGGGGGGCCCCTAAGGAATCCGTCCTAGTACTCCTAGGTAGTAGAGTATCCCATCCCGTACTCTTGAAGACGGGCCGGTGCTCTCTACTGGGGGAGGAGAGTACGGTGACCAAGGCTTTCCTAATTTTTCATGTGATTGACCTACGACCAAAAACCCTTCCCCGAATCTTATCTTCCTCTGGAGCAAGAACTCGCGTGTGGGTTGGATCACTGTGGTGTGAGCTCCCTCCCCTTGCTGTGTGTGAAGGGGAGCCCCTGGAAATCGTTTGCCAAAACCTGGGGCAATCGGGCATCCTACCCCGTTCCTCTCAAGGGCGGATTGGTAACTCGTTGCCGGACAGGGTGCATGCGAGGACCTCCCTTATAAATCCTCCCCAGTGGTGTGAATGTTGAAAGGGGTGAGGCTACACCCAGGTTTAAAAAGGAGCATAGGGGAAGGATTGCTCTCCCCCGGAAGAGAGAGCAGAGCTTATTGCAGTGTTCTAATTTGTGTAATATAGATTTTAGTGTTGTTTAATTATTCTTCAAGCATGATAGCAAGTGTTTTAGTGTTGTTGTGTTGTTTAACCACTCTTTAAGTATAATAATAATTGTTTTGTTAAATAATTGGTCCTCTTCTACAAGGAGAGTTGGTAAAAACAGCCCACCCTCCTTGCTGAATTGATAGTAAAACAGTGCCTGTGCCCATAAGAAAAAAAAGGATTGGGCCCAAGCGGGCAGACAACCGCAGTTTAAGGAAGTCAGGAGAGGGGGGTTGAGGGGTTAACTCTGTAGTTGTTGGTAAAAATTAAGTAATTGCAGAGTTGGCTTCTTGCTTTTTTCCTTTCATAATAATAATTGCTTAAATAGTGGTGTAATGTAAAGTCTATATAATTTTATAAAAACTTAATAATAAGTCAATATAATGTAACTGGAATAGTTTTAGGGAAAAAATATGGTAATAAGTGAATATAACGTTACTGGGATATGCTTTATGCAAAAGGTCTCTTGTAAGGTATCATTACAGAGCTTATAATCTACTGAGTATAGTCATCTGATTTGTACCACTCTTGCATCTAAAACTGGAAATATAAAATGTATCTCTCTATCAGTGTTATAGAGGGCAAACAATTTATGAGTTTGCCCTGCATGGGCTTGTGCAGGGTAAAACGGATTTATTTGGGTTTAGACCCCATTGGGATTTGGGCATCTGAGTGCTAGAGACAAGCACACTATTGTAAGCTGTTTTCAGGTAGACTTGCAGCTTTGGGACAAGTAATTCAGCGGGGTCTGTGTTAGAGCAGACTGGAATGTCTGGCTCAGCAAGACGGGGTGCTGAAGTCCTAGGCTGGCAGGGAAAGCAGGAACAGAAGTAGTCTTGGTACATTGGGTGGCAGCTCCCAAGTGGGTTTCTGTAATCCAACCCGTCACAAATGGCATAAGCGGTAAAACTATGAATAAATGTTAAAAAAAAAAAAAAAAAAAAAAAAAAGAAATTCTTGGTTTCTTTGCAGCCATTCCTTTGGGAGTGTCTGTAAGTAATCCAGGCAAAAGGTTATTAAGGTAAAATCATTTGACTATAAAAAAAGGTTAGTTAAATTTGTTAAGAAACACTCCTGGTGTGTATAATTTTTGTTTTATAAGTTTAAAATAAGTTAATGTTGTGTTGGGGTTATAGAACCAAGAAAAATACTTCTGCCAAACAAAATAAACTAGTGTTGTTTAGTTTTGGTATTTAGCATTTAATCCTTAAAGTAATTTAGTGCTTTGCAAAGTTTAAATTGTTTTAAAATGGAAAATTTTAAATCTGTTTTGGATATTTAAATTAATTTGTTCAAATGTTTAAAAGTTATAATTATAAGTGTGTGTTAGTTTTGGTGGTGTATTTTCTTGCAGAGAGGGCAAATGCAGGATCTTGGATGAAGGTTTTGCAACAGTTTTGTATTGGTAAAATATGTCATGCGGGGGCTGTTGTGGAGCTTTTGCTTAGGGATTTTGTATCACAATCTGGCATATCTGAACTGATTATAAAAGAGCTGTGTGCAGCTTCACAGATCCAGTATGTGTGCAGCTTCACAGATCCAGTATGTGTGCAGCTTCACAGATCCAGTATGGCCAAATGCCCTTTAAAGGCCACTCCTAATCAAAGGACCAAATTTAGCCCTCATAAAATTTTTTACCAGGGCACCAAATGCAGCTACCAACAGTGCCCTGCTGGTCTAGCTCAAATAAACAGTCATTTAATAAATTACACAATAGTCAGGCACTAACGAAATGTGTTAGGTCTTTTTATATACAGCAGTCCTGCCACTCGCTAAAACCAGAGACTGGGTCTGCATAAAGGTCCATCAGCAAAGAACTGCCCTCGCCCCATGCTGAGGGACTCTTGTCCGCTGACAAATCCATTAAGCCTTCGGACCTTGCTAAGAAAACAACTTCTCCACCTGAGGCCATAATAAAGCCTCCAACCAAGCAAGGTGATTGTGCTGGTAACCCCTCCCTTGCAGCCTCATTGCCGGACAGCTAAGTGAACTGAGACTACGAAATCTTGAAGAATAGCTTGCGGAAGCTAGCCAAAACTACCTGAAAATGAAACTTTTAATATTTCTCAGCCTCTCCTCCTTAACGAACTTGGGGTGGGGAGGGAAAAAGTAATCTTGGCCAATCAGTAGCCTCCGGTTTAGCCTGTGTCGTGTTGCAGTGTATTCCGGCTCTATATGGTTGCCCATTGTTGTAGTCCCCGCTCCCCAGCTACTCCCCCTCGTATCTTCTCCAATTCCCATATAAATCTGTCTGGCCGTAGCATCAGGGAAATTCAAGTCTCAAAACAACAAATGTGGTATAGCACATCCTGCCAATGGAATTGTTGTTTACAGTGGTGAATTGTGCTAAATGCTACTATAAGAACCACCACTTTCTCATTTCCCTCTCTGCTTTCCAAATAACTACCTAGTACCCTGATTGTTTTCAGAGAGCGGCCATTCAACTGGCCCAGCTTGTGCAGTGGGAAAGTTTTTATCGAGGAAGGAGAGGTTTGGTGGAAGGAGCTTTGCATGGCCTAACTAGAGTAGCCGCTATTTGAACAATAAACAAAGCCCAAAACCATAAAAAACGCCTGGAAAATTTGGAAAAAGCATCAGGCCTCCTTACTGAAGCAAAATTAATAAACACCCTTGCCTTAGCAGAAAAGGACACTGTCTGGGATTCAGCTTGTAGTCAAATGCAGGATTTCTTTAACGGTCCCTTTTAAATCAGCGGTGGCCTGAAACCCTTACCACTACTGTGGGAGTGCCACCCAAGCTGTGGAAGTGGAGAAATACATGAACATTGTCAAAATAAAGCTGTGACTCTGTTGCATGTACCTTCCAAGCTTCGGAACCGGTAAATGGCACCTGGGCTCCAGTGCACTTACTTGTGCCAAAACCCTGGGCGAATTGTCTATGGGACTGAGTTATCCACCGGCAGGTATGGGAAGTTAAACCACCCCATGAACCTAGCCATTTCATCACCACTCCCTATGATTTCGCTGCTCAACATATCTGGGTGGGTATCGGAACCTTGTGGTCATTATGGCCCTTGGAACCCCCACAGCTATTTTGCCTCCGCAAATTGCATCCTGGGGAAATGATCAATGTATTGGACATGGCCTGTTGGGAAGGAGAAGCAATTGGAAAGGACCCAAAGGGAAAATTATTGTTTAGCAAAAAGGATGGGTGTGCCCTGCCATCTCAGCCCCAAATCCCCATTCCATACAATCTTAGCTTAACCACTGCACAAGGCAGCCGCTTTATTACCTGGCCTGGTATGCCCCAAATCTATGTGTCTCTCAACCCAGCCATCCCTCTTACTTTTAATTGGACTCCTCTCCTCCCTAACAGTTTCTTAAATTTAACCTCTCTATTTAACCTCCTCTCCAACCTATCTCGCTTTCAAGCCCAAATACATGTAATAGAAGTAAAATATAACAAAACAGTTAAAGCCTTTCAGGCCATTTATAGATTAGGTGCCTTATGTTCTTCTCATGATATTGCGTGTTTTGTCTCTAAAGAATTGGCTCAGCTTGCACCCAGCCTTTCCACTTTTATAGTTGTAAAAATTTTGCTTGGTATTATTTTAGCTGCTTGTTGTGGATTGTTAATTGCCTTTTTGTGCTGCTTATGTAAAGTTTGTCCTATATCCCAGCCTCAGCCACAACCACCCCTCAGGGCCCTGTTCTTTTCCACCGATGTTAATAATCTTTCAGACCCAACTGTTGACCACCTTAGTATAAACTCGGAGTCTGAGTATTGCCCAATGACCTCCATTCTAAATAAGGATAGTGATGCCTATATGGCATCAGAGGAGGGAGATTGTGGGGAAATAGAGCAGGGTGGCCTTCTTTCCGATAACCAAGATCCTGAGCCTGAAGACCCTGAAACATCTCCCCTAGAAAACTGCCATACTGAGGACTTTCGTGGGTAATGGGGTAGGCCTAAAAGCCTGAACCAAACTGCTCAAATCAGTTTGTGAGGCTATGCCCAGTCAAAAGTAGCAACAGAGGAGGGAATGACCCCCCCCCCAGCAGCACTGGTGAAATATGTTCATGGCTAATGAAATATAATTACCGCTTGTGTGAAGCAATAGGTAACTTTAGCTAAATGCAAACTGACTCATGCAATTTCTCCTTTGCATGATCTATGACCTATTCCGTGATTCCAGCTATCTGCAAACTAGCCCCCCCCCTTAAGCCTTTGCTGAAATCCCCCGGAAAATGACATAGTTCAAGTCTTAAGAAATGTACCCAAGCTAGGGCTGAGTACCACCCCTGCGGAAACCACCAAGCGCCCTTCTACCCAAACAAACACCCACTCCTCGGAAATTGAGTCAGAGGGTAAGGAGGGGGTAAGAGGACTGACCCCAACCCCTGCTCCTTAGCTCGTGATGAGCTCGTGCTGAACCCTTGCCCAGCTTGTGATTCGCCCCCAATGACTTAATTCATGACGTATTGTTTGTACCCTGCTTGTGGTTTAATGGAATAAAAGCAGCTTGTAAGCTGTCGCTAGGTGTTGTTGGTCTCCGGACCACACCCCAGTGCGCACTGGTTTGTATGTCAATAAACTGGCCTCAGGTATGAGTCTTTGAACTAAAATGACTGCGTGGGGGGTCTTTGACCACGACAGGACATTTGCCTGGTACTGATGGTTTCTCCTCATGTTTTTTCCGGTGCTCCACCACTACAAAGTGATTTGAAAGAGGAGGATTCTGATGAAAATCTTGCCTCAGTCTCCCAAATATCTATACAAGCCTCTCCTCTCCATTCCTATATAGGATCTTTTCCAGAAGTCTCCCAGGAGATTGGTATCACTCATGAGAGATGGCCATAACCATCATCTTGCTGGTATGAATACCCATGGATGCCTCCACCCAAGCCATATGCGTCACCTCCTTGAACATCCTGGAACTATTGAGTGGCCTATTGCCAGAATTCTCTAGGGCCTCGAGCATCACCAGTCACAGAGATAGACCTCCTTCATCACCCTCTCTCTCTAGAAGCCCGGCACCTCAGGAAGAAGGGTGATGAAGAGGTCTCCCCACCAGACAAAATCTGTTCTTCATCCCTGGATGAAGCAGTTGTGCCCTCTTCTCCATCTCTGGTGGATGAGTTCAAGCAATTTCAGGACCTTGTCAAGAGAATTGCAGATCCCTCTTGAAGAGGTTAAAGAATCACATCATAAGCTGCTTTACATACTTCATCAGCCCATATTGCCTCATCTGTTAACAAGGCCCTAATGGACCCTACAAAGATTACCTAGCACATCCAGGCCACAATTCCACTTAAAAGCAAGAGAGTGGATAAGAAATATTAGATGGAACATAAGGACTCAGAATTTTTATTCGCTCATCTGTCTCCTAACTTTTTGTTGGTTGATGTGGTTAATGAACGTGGGAGGCAGCACCATGTAAAATCCACACCCACCGATGAGGATCATAAACAACTTGACCTATATGGTAGAAAATTGAATTCATCAGCTACTTTACAATTCAGAATTACCAACTATCAGGCTTTAATGGCAAAGTACAATCATGCAAATTATAGTAAGCTGAATTAATTTATTGAGCATCTACCAGCAGAACACAGAGAGCAATTCCAGGCAATTATTGTGGAAGGCCAGCTGCTCACCAGAACATCTCTGTAGGCTTCCCTCGACACTGCTGATATTGCCGCCTGTTCAGTTTCTACAGCGGTAGTTATGTGGAGGGCCTCCTGCCTCCAGTTCTCAGGGTTTCCAACTGCAGTTCAAAACATGGTCAAAGAACTCTCTTTTGATGGTACTAAACTGTTCGCTGACAACATGGACAAACCTCTGCACAAGTTAAAGAACTCTGGGGCTACTTTGTGTTCTCTCAGGATCTATACACCTGACCACAAGAGAAAGTTTAGTAAGTCCCAGACAGCACAGAGATCCCATCCTGACCAGTTCTCGAGCTCCCAGAGATCATATGAATGTCAACACAGGAGACAGAGGTTCCAGAGAAGAAAAACATCCACTTCTCAACCTTCGACCTTGCAGCCTTCCACCTCCAATCACCAATTTTAATGAGGGTGATTGAAGCCCTGAGTTACCATCTCCTTTCTTACCTGCTGCAACAATTCACCTGTCTTTCTGCCTTGCATCTGAAGAAGTGAGGTTCTTACCCACGAAAGCTTATGCTCCCAATACTTCTGTTAGTCTTAAAGGTGCCACAGGACCCTCTGTTGCTTTTTACAGATTCAGACTAACACGGCTACCCCTCTGATACTTTCTCCTTTCAGCGACTTTACCACTTCTAGTGGCTTGGGAGTCAATCATTACGGACAAGTGGGTTTTGGAGCTCATCTCCACTCGGTACTCTATCCACTTTACTTCTCTTCTGCCTGCCCCTTCCCAGCCCTCTTCAGGGACCCCTCTCACAAGAACCTGCTACAACAGGAAATAGGCTCTCTCCTCCTCTTGGGTGCTATAGAATTGGTTCCCACGCAGCACAGAAGGAAGCAGTTTTATTCAAGGTATTTTCTGCTTTCATAAAAGAACAGCATTTGGAGACCAATCCTAGATTAAAGGCTACTCAACACCTTTGTGAAGACACAAAAAATCAAAATGGTGACATTTGCAGCAATAATTCCATCACTGGACCAGGGGAATTGGTCCTCAGCCCTCAACCTGAAAGGCGTACATTTCCACATAGCGATCCACCCATCTCACAAAAGAGTCCTACATTTTACTGTCAGTCAGGACCATTTTCAGTACAGGGTGCTCCCTTTTGGTCTATCATCAGCCTCAAAGGTTACAACAGTAGTAGCAGCACACTGCCTCAGAAAAGGAATTCTGGTGTTCCCTTACCTACATGATTGGCTTCTGAAAAGTCCCTAGATGTAACTTCACTGGCAACTTGCAAAGCTATTGATCTCTTCCTCTGATTGAGCTGACAATTGAACATTCAAAAATCCATGTTGACCCCCATACAAGTTAGAATTCATAGGCACTCATCTCAATTCAATAGCGGCAAAAGCCTATCACCCAATGCACAGATTTGTGGCCCTATCCCTCACAGTCAGCACAATCCAGATCAGCCCTCAAACCCTGATCAAGAACTGTCTTCAGTTGTTGGGGCATATGGCAGCTGGTACTTCTGTTATAAACCAATGTGTTGCCTTCTAGGGTGGCTCAGGCCCGTTTATTCACTGAGCAGACACTGTCTAAATGCACTACTTTCTGTACTCACCTTCATAAAGGATTCTCTCCGTTGGCGGAAATACCCTTACAACATTTGTGCAGGAGTCCCTTTTGCCCGCTGTCCCCCAGTGGTGGATGCATTCCTGTTGGGATAGGGAATGAATCTAGACAACCATATGGCACGTGGATGCCTCAAGAAACCAATCTTCACATCAATCTGCTAGAACTCAGGGAGGTCACATATGCCTGTTTCCAGTTTCTACCACTAATCCAGGGCAAACACATCAAAACATATCAAGTCCGCTCTATATCAGCTGGCAAAGAGGGGTAAAATTCCCTTACCTCTTCGCTGAGGCTGTAAAGCTTTGGAACTGGAGTATATGCAAACAGATCATCATCACAGAAACTTACCTTCCAGGAGTTTAGAATGTGACTGCCGACACGCTCAGTAGGTACTTCTTTCAAGACAGATAGATTCCATCATACTTCACCACATATTCTGCCAATAGAACACCCCCGGACTAGACCTGTTCCCCATGACAACAGAAAAGAAATGTGCCCAGTTCTGCTACAGAGGTAGACTGGGTCACTGATCCTTGGGGGATGTATGCATTCCCCCCCCCCAACTCCTCTAATTTTCAAAATAAAAAAGGACAATGCCAAAGTTATTCTAATAGTTCTGATCTGGCCAGACAAACATGGTTTCCTTACCTAATACAGGTGGCTGTTTACTCACAATCATTCTCCAAACCGATCTTCATCTCCTCTTCCCGGAAGGTGGGAAGATCCTTCACCCCAATCTCGGAGTTCTTCATCTCAAAGCATGGCTGGTTGATGGTTCATGGGATTAGCAATGATCTGGTCAGAGGAAGTAAAAAGAGTGCAATACGCAGCAGAAATCAGTCTACGTGCTACACTTATGTACAAAAGTGGACAAGATTTGCCTGCTGGTGTTACCTCAAACACATTCCACCGATAGGGAATTGGCTGATGTGATTACAGAGCCATTGGCCATTATCTTTGAAAACTCGTGGCGATGGGGGGAGGTCCTGAACGATTGAAAAAAGGCAAATATAGTGCCCATCTTTAAAAAAGGGAAGAAGGAGAACCCAGGGAACTACAGACCAGTCAGCGTCATCTCAGTCCCTGGAAAAATCATGGAGCAGGTCCTCAAGGAAACCATTTTGAAGCACTTGGTGGAGAGGAAGGTGATCAGGAACAGTCAACATGGATTCGTCAAGAGCAAGTCATGCCTGACCAACCTGATTGCCTTCTATGATGAGATAACTGGCTCTGTGGATATGAGGAAAGCAGTGGACGTGATATATCCTGACTTTAGCAAAGCTTTTAATACAATCTCCCACAGTATTCTTGCCAGCAAGTTAAAAAAGTATGGATTGGATGAATGGACTATAAGGTGGATAGAAAGCTGGCTAGATTGTCAGGCTCAACGGGTAGTGATCAATGGCTCAATGTCTATTTGGCAGCCGGTATCAAGCGGAGCATCCCAGGGGTCGGTCCTGGGGCCGGTTTTGTTCAACATCTTTATTAATGATCTTGATGATGGGATGGTGAGGGGGCATTTGATAGCAGCCTTCAACTACCTGAAGGAGGGTTCCAAAGAGGATGGAGCTAGGCTGTTTTCAGTGGTGGCAGATGACAGAGGGGTGAAGTTCTGGAACAGCCTTCCGAGGGAAACAGTGGGGGCGAAAGACCTCTCTGGCTTTAAGATTAAGCTTGATAAGTTTATGGAGGGGATGGTTTGATGGGATAACGTGATTTTAGTCAATAGGTCAATAACGTGCCATCGCTGGTAATTAGTATCAATGGTCAAGGTGGGTCTGGCTGGAGAATCTTGCCCGCATGCTCGGGGTTCTGCTGATCACCATATTTGGGGTCGGGAAGGAATTTTCCTCCAGGGTAGATTGGCAGAGGCCCTGGAGGTTTTTCGCCTTCCTCCGCAGCATGGGGCAGGGGTCGCTTGCTGGAGGATTCTCTGCGACTTGAAGTCTTCAAATCATGATTTGGGGACTTCAACTGCTGAGTCAAGGGAGAGAATTATTCCAGGAGTGGGTGGGTCAGCTTTTGTGGCCTGCATCATGCGGGAGGTCAGACTAGATGATCATAATGGTCCCTTCTGACCTTAAAGTCTATGAGTCTATGAGTCTATGAGACAGAACAAGGAGCAATGGTCTCAAGTTGCAGTTGGGGAGGTTTAGGTTGGATATTAGGAAACACTATTTCACTGGGAGGGTGGTGAAGCACTGGAATGGGTTACCTAGGGAGGTGGTGGAATCTCCATCCTTAGAGGTTTTTAAGGCCCGGCTTGACAAAGCCCTGGCTGAGATGATTAATTGGTGTTGGTCCTGCTTTGAGCAGGGGGCTGGACTAGATGACCTCCTGAGATCTCTTCCAACCCTAATCTTTTATGATTCTTTGATAACCTCATTGCTATAAGATATACTGGAAAACATCCTAAAACTAAAAAAGCTCAAGGCTGTTGCTGAGCTCCATTAAAGTCCACCAGGCATCCATCATGGCTTTCCATTCTCCAATAGAAGGCTATTCCATATTCACCCACCCAACAACAATGACGTTCCTCAAGGGGCTCGGAAAACTCTTTCCACCCATCAAATGTCCTACTCTGGTTTGGGACCTCAGTCTGGTTCTTAAATGCCTTACAAGATCACCATTTGATCAAATAGCTACCTGCTCACTCCTCCATTTATCACTGAAAACCTCATTTCTGGCAGCCATCATGTCAGCTAGGCAAGTTGGGGAAATAGGAGCCCAAGTTTTTACCAGTAATATCTTTAGAGTTCCATATTAACCAACCCATTCACCTCCCAATCTTCCACCCTAAACCTCACCAAGGTGCTGATATACACACTTGATGTCAGGAGAGCCCTGGCCTTCTACCTTGGCAGAACTAAGCATTTCAGATTCAATTAGATTAAACTCTGAAGCCCCCCACTTCTTACTGGGAACTGCTTGGTTGTCACCTAGAGTAGAGTACCCGTAGGAACATGATATGAAGAAGAACAAATGGTTAGTCACCCTGGGCAGTAACTTAGGTTCTTTGAGATGTATATCACAATGGGTGCTCCACTACCCGCCGTTCTTCCCTTCTCCTTCGGAGATCTCTGCTGTGGAGCTTCACGGTAGAGAACAGAGGGCAGCTCACATGAGCATGATCCTGGGTAACTTGCATGCGTGGGCCAAACAGATACTGCATGGAGAAATCTCCAATCAAAGGCACAGGGGATACAAGTGCACCTAGAGTAGAGCACCCACAGGGACACACATCTCGAAGAACCACAGTTACTGCTCAGGGTCAGAAACAATTTCTTCGGCTGCTGAACCAAAAAGTCAGGGGGTCGGGGGGGGGGGGGGAATTGTTTCAGGTCAAATGAAATCTCTACTCTACCTGAACTGATTTTTTTTTTCATTTCATTTTTGGGTGTGTTTTACCCTTTTTCTTGTTTTTTTTTAAATAACTCTGTCTACATTTCAAAATGAAGCATTATTTCCAAACAAAAAGTCAAAACAATTCATTTTTAAAATGTTGAAACAAAATGTTTCAACTTTTTCAAAAAATATTTGACCCTAATTCAGGAATAGTTTGTCGACCCAAAATTGCATTTTTCAGTAAATAATGAAAAATCCATCCACCTCTAGTAAGAATATGATTAATCAGAATAGAGGGATTTCATGTGGAAAGTATATGATTTCATATTGTAATTTCTTATGATTTCATATAGATGTGAATCCATAATAAACAATATCAATATGAAATCATACCTCTTATGAAATGAGAAAATGATTTTTCCTAAGGACATGATAGCTATAAAACCATAATATAGTAATAGATAAAAATTTCATGAGCCTTAAAATGTTGCCACTAATGTCCTGGGTTTTGGAACCTATGGTCACCAGCCCATCCTCCATTTTTGTAACCACAGTTTTGTGGGCAAGACAATTGCAGGAGAAACTTTGCACTACAGGTATGGGCAAGCACAGTTTCTTTCATTTTAGGCATCTAATATCCTGACTGGGCTCATGTATCAGGTAGTTAGACACATAAGCGCCTACTCTGTGGCTGCCTCGCCTCCCTGCCCCAGCCCACCTCCGCCTCCGCTCTGCCTCCGCCTCCTCCCCTGGGCGCACCACCGCGTCCTGCTTCTCCCCTCTTCCTCCCAGCACTTGCGCTGCGAAACAGCTGATTCACGCGGCAAGCGCTAGGGGGGAGGAGGGGGAACGCAGCGCGCTTGGGGAAGAGGTGGGGCAGGGCGGAGATTTGGGGAAGGGGTCCAATAGGGGCAGGGAGGGGGTGGAGTTGGTGTGGGTACTTTGGAGAAGGGGTTGGAATAGGGCGGGGCAGGGGCAGAGAAAGGGTGGAGTCAGGCGGGGCCAGGACGGGGAGGCACGAGCACCCGCCGGCGCCGGGGGCGCAAGCGCCCGCTGGGGAAAGTTGGCGCCTATTGTTAGACATCTAAGGGTATGTCTACGCTGCAATTAAAAATCCGTGGCTGCCCCATACCAACTGACTTGGGCTTGGGCTAAGGGGCTGTTTAATTGCAGTGTGGACATTCAGGCTCGGGCTGGGGCCCAGGCGCTGGGACCCTGAGAAATGGGAGGCTCCCAGAGCTTGGGCTGCAGCCAGAGCCTGAACTTCTACACTGCAATTTAACAGCCCCTTAGCCTGAGCCCTCTAGCCTGCATCAGCCGGCATGGGCCAGCCATAGGCATCTAATTGCAGTGTAGACATAACCTCAGTGACATTATCACTTGTGCCTCCACATAACTGCAGGTACCTGCAGTTATTTGTGCCCAAAAATTATGGGTGCCAAATCAAAGGCTGGGTTTTAAAAATCTGAACTTCTTTTGATGACTCACTAAAGAAGGTTGAAAAGCAATGTACTGTCTCTTACAGAAAGCACATGCTGTGCAAGTGAATGTATATCCATAGTAAGAAGTACCTCTCACCATGTGAACTTTCAAGCTAATGGGCTAAGCAAAATGGGTATAGTTTTCGTTTGAAATAGTAATAACATTTACAGAGATGAAACTGTCTAGACAGCTATTAATACCCCAAATTAAGTCTTGATATCATCTTTCCACACAGAAAATGGTACTTGATACATCCTTTGGGAAATCCATACAAAACACTCAGCTTCATTTGTGATTGGAATTCATGGATGTGCTACCACAATAAAGGTGGACTTTTTCCCCGTCTGTAGCTATGCATTGGCCATGGACAATTTCAGACAGAGCTGTGCGAAACATTTGATTCAAATCTCAGCCACATATGATGTCATCCTGAGTCTGAGTTTGACCCATATTTGTGAACCACCAAGGTTACATTTCATTTGGGGGGGGGAGGCTAGGGCAGAGGGGGAGAAGAGGAGGCAGCTGCATATTTTACATCAAAGCTGGATAGCAATATTTCTGCCTTTAGTAACTGGATATCAGTGAATAGTTTGATGATTGCTTGTGCAGTAGGGGAAGTCATATGATATCTTCAACATCCCTGATTGGCTGAGCTTACCTCCTGTGATTAGGAGGGCTAGCAGAAGTTACTTTCACTCAGTTACAAGAAAGTGTAGAGAGAGTGGGGGAAGGGAGAGTTCGGCAGAGTTCTCTGATCATGGTACAAAAAAAACACAAATGAAAACATTTTATTCCTTTGGTAATGTGTTACTCACAAAGGAATTCCTGGTTATGTGGGTTGGGAAGGAAAGAGGAAGAGTTGTATTTAATTATTTTGCCTTTGGAAAATAATTCTTTCTAACCATTCTTTGTAAGTGGAAAAGATTTATTGTTTTGGGCTCTTATTAAAGTCAGAGGGAATTTTGCATTAACTTCAATGGGAGTAAGTTCAGGCCCTTAGTTTATACACAGAAATGCTGCTGCAGCAGAAGGGATCTTAGCCTGTGTGTCTAGCAATTATTAACTCTGTCAGTTAGAGGAAACGCTTAACAGCATCATTGCAGGTGCAGATAGCAACTACAATATTTAAGGTTGTACACAGGATGTCAGCTTTCCAAAACTTTCACTTTTCTGGCTTACATTTTGTGAACTTTTGGGGGGAAGTTTGAGGGAAAACCAACCATCTCTGAGTTATAAGAAGATCAAAAATGCAGTTTGCCCATTCTTAAAATAAGTTTCAACATTTTTCTTCTAAGTGTGAGTGAACAGAGTATAAAACTTCTGAAATTTTCGACTTGACTTCCTGACTTCATGTGGATGTAGTAGGTGCATCTCAGAAAGCCTTGTCAAGTCACCAAGTCATGGATGTTTGGGGAAAGTACTACTGCATATAGAAAGTGTAAAACTACTGTCCCTGTTTATAAGTTGTTACACCATTGGTGAAAACTTGCCACTTTTAAACTTGCATAATTTTGAAGCCACTGTATGCATTTTTTTTACTTATCTGCCTTAAAAAACAAGCCATGTTTGAAGATTTTGGTTTCATTAGTTTTATTGTTATGACAGTATATATGTTCTGAGTTCTGATGTTAATACAACCCCTTGGTATTAGAAATGGACTCAAGACATACATTTTGGATCTAGATCCAGATTTGATATTCACCAAAGTTTTGATTCAGCCCACAATAGAGAGAGGGTCTGAAATTCACATCTGTATCCAAACTTTCCCAAAGTTTGGGAGTGGCTAGACAAGGATTTTGTGTTGAACCCAGCTTTGCTTGGTAAGTTTAATGAGGATATGGTTATAACTGCTTAAAGCCTTGATTCAACAAGAAGACACTTGCCTAACATTGAGAACTAGGCCAAATTTTCAAAGGTGTATACATTGAAATTAACCAACCTGCTTAGGTGCTTTTGAAAATCCCACTAGGTGCCCATCTGTATCTTTAGATTAAACACCTTTGAAAATCTGTCCCACTGACTACAGAGAGTCTCCTTGGGTGCTTAAAGTTAGGTGTGTGCTAAAGTATCTTGCTGAATTGGGGCCTAGATTAGTTGTTGAGGTGTAGAAGAGGAACGAAGGTGTAGAAGAGGGTCGGTCCTGGGGCCGGTTTTGTTTAATATCTTTATTAATGATCTGGAGGATGGTGTGGACTGCACTCTCAGCAAGTTTGCAGATGACACTAAACTGGGAGGTGTGGTAGATACGCTGGAGGGTAGGGATCAGATACAGAGGGACCTAGACAAATTGGAGGATTGGGCCAAAAGAAACCTGATGAGGTTCAACAAGGACAAGTGCAGAGTCCTGCACTTAGGACGGAAGAATCCTATGCACTGCTACAGACTAGGGACCGAATGGCTAGGTAGCAGTTCTGCAGAAAAGGACCTAGGGGTCACAGTGGACGAGAAGCTGGATATGAGTCAACAATGTGCTCTTGTTGCCAAGAAGGCTAACGGCATTTTGGGCTGTATAAGTAGGGGCATTGCCAGCAGATCGAGGGACGTGATCGTTCCCCTTTATGCTACATTGGTGAGGCCTCATCTGGAGTACTGTGTCCAGTTTTGGGCCCCACACTACAAGAAGGATGTGGAAATATTGGAAAGAGTCCAGCGGAGGGCAACAAAAATGATTAGGGGTCTGGAGCACATGACTTATGAGGAGAGGCTGAGGGAACTGGGATTGTTTAGTCTCCAGAAGAGAAGAATGAGGGGGGATTTGATACCTGCTTTCAACTACCTGAGGGGGGGGGGGGGTTCCAAAGAGGATGGAGCTAGGCTGTTCTCAGTGGGATAGCAGATGACAGAACAAGGAGCAATGGTCTCAAGTTGCAGTGGGGGAGGTCTAGGTTGGATATTAGGAAACACTATTTCACTAGGAGGGTGGTGAAGCACTGGAATGCGTTACCTAGGGAGGTGGTGGAATCTCCTTCCTTGGAGGTTTTTAAGGCCCGGCTTGACAAAGCCCTGGCTGGGATGATTTAGTTGGGAATTGGTCCTGCTTTGAGCAGGGGGTTGGACTAGATACCTCCTGAGGTCCCTTCCAACCCTGATATTCTATGATTCTATGAACTCTCCATTACAATGCTGTTGTTCTGCTGCCTGCACTTCAGCACATGCAATTCAGTTAAGCAGCCTTAGCTACCATTAACTATATATCATTGCTTGTCTGTCTTTCTCTCTTTGTATATTAGAAATGGGCTAGACAGATCAGATAAAATAAGAGCTGGTTTAAATCTTTATGCCCAACTCAAGGCCAATCTATATTGAGATTTGAACACTTTGGGTGATTTTATTTTATTTATTGGTTTCTGTTCTTCCTGCAGCAATGCTGCTCTTGTATTATTTCCAGCCTGACTAGGGATAGGAATTCTCATGGGAAAACCTGTCCTTGAAAAATTTCTGTCCTCATTTTGCAAACCTAAGAGGTTTGGATAATTTTGCTGTGCTTCAGATGAGCATCCAGACTGCTTGGAACTTTTTGAGGGTCACACAAAGTTCTGAGGAAGCAAGCAGAATATACGTGACCTGGTTCAAATTAAGTTTGCACTAGACATTAGTTTACAATAGCATGGCTGAATCACCTGTGGTCCTGATCTTGCAAGCTGTTGTGAATGGGCAGAGGGTGTACTTGTGCAGAACAACTTGCAGAATCAGGGCCTTAAACATTAAAGGACCCAAAGAAATTAATCAAATTAAATTTTACATTTCCAGTGTGCATTGATGAAAGTATTGAATAATTCATGAGCCAGTGCATATAAAATATTTAAAACAGGCTTTGTGAAATTTATTTTCAGTTTTGTAATGTGGTATGTTACATTTTGGAAAGTCTTAATTTAAAAATTTAGATCATTAATGGTTATAATAACTAGTTTAATACATTCGATTTTTGAATACTTTTTATTGAGCTTTAACATTTGTGTTTTTTAATAAAGCCTTTTTAGTAGTAGAAAAAATAATGCCGCAGTGTTCAAGATACCTCAGAAGTACTACTTTCTCCAAACTGAAGAAGTAAATGAAATGTGTTGCCAAAAATTGTGCTATTTTACCTCTCTCTCTCCAATTAAAAGTGTCCCCACTAAATGGTAATGCCACATCATTTTGAAAAAAACATAAAGAACGTGACAGCTTTGCTCATTATAAGTTTAGCTGTGTGTCAAGGGCTGAATTGTGTTTTACATTTATTGCACTTATTTAAATTTATACTTGACAACTATTGGGAATCCATTCAGATCTCATTTACACTAAAGTAACTCAGGAGTAACTCAATTGACACTGGTAAGAAATTGACTGTAGCTAAATTGATATAGGTTCTTAAATCGATTAAAGTGTCCACACAAGGGATTTGCACCAATATAACTACAATAGCTATTAAACCAGTGTAGTTAAATCATTACAACGTTTGGGTATAGACAAGGCCCTACGGCCTCTCTACATGCAGAGTTGCACAGGTTTAACTTAAGGTGTGATTTTTATACTGATTTAGCCACAGGTTCAAACCACTGTATGGTGGTCACTCTTACAGCAAAATATGCCACTCTTAATTTGAAGTATCTTAAGTCAGGTAGGAACAAGTTTAAACTGCAATAAAACACGCAAACCAAAATAAGCATCCACACTGGGTTTGCACAGGTTGAATTAACCAGTGTAATTAAATAAGTGGAAGTTTGTAAGTAGACCAGGTTTAGGTCATAGAATCATAGAAGATTAGGGTCAAAAGAGACCTCAGGAGGTCATCTAGTCCAACCCCCTGCTCAAAGCAGGACCAACACCAACTAAATCATCCCAGGTAGGGCTTTCTCAAGCTGGGCCTTAAAAACCTCTAAGAATGGAGATTCCACCACCTCCCTAGGTAACCCATTCCAGTGCTTCACCACCCTCCTAGTGAAATAGTGTTTCCTAATATCCAACCTAAACCTCCCCCACTGCAACTTGAGACCATTGCTTCTTGTTCTGTCATCTGCCACTACTGAGAACAGCCTAGCTCCATCCTCTTTGGAACCCCACTTCAGGTAGTTGAAGGCTGCTATCAAATCCCCACTCACTCTTCTCTTCTGCAGACTAAATAACCCCAGTTCCCTCAGCCTCTCCTTGTAAGTCATGTGCTCCAGCCCCCTAATCATTTTTGTTGCCCTCTGCTGGACTCTCTCCAATTTGTCCACATCCCTTCCATAGTTGGGGGACCAAAACTGGACACAATACTCCAGGTGTGGCTTCACCAATGCCAAATAGAGTGGAATAATCACTTCCCTCGATCTTCTGGCAGTGCTCCTATTAATGCAGCCCAAAATGCCGTTAGCATGGGATTCTTCTGTCCTAAGTGCAGGACTCTGCACTTGTCCTTGTTGAACCTCATCAGATTTCTTTTGGCCCAATCCTCCAATTTGTTAGGTCACTCTGGACCCTATCCCTATCCTCCAGCATATCTACCTCTCCCCCCCCCCAGCTTAGTGTCATCTGCGAACTTGCTGAGGGTGCAATCCATCCCATCATCCAGATCATTAATAAAGATGTTGAACAAAACTCGCCCCAGAACTGACCCCTGGCACATTCTGCTTGATACCGGCTGCCAACTAGACATCGAGCCATTGATCACTGCCCTTTGAGCCTGACAATCTAGCCAGCTTTCTATCCACCTTATAGTCCATTCATCCAATCCATACTTTTTTAACTTGCTAGCAAGAATACTGTGGGAGACCGTATCAAAAGCTTTGCTAAAGTCAAGATGTATCACATTCACTGCTTTCCCCATATCCGCAGAGCCAGTTATCTCATCACAGAAGGCAATCAAGTTGGTCAGGCATGACTTTCCCTGCCATGCCTTCACTGCCAACAAAAGTGTGCTTTCATAGTGAGAGCTAACAAAACATAGCTAATTCAACACTGTTAAATCTTACTGAAAGCAAAGCACAGGCAGTTTTTATCTCAGTGTAGGTCAACCCACACCTGTGATTGATCTCAACTAGCTACACTGAGGTGAAAATTGTAGTGTAGTGTCTCCACTAGGATTTTACATTGTGGCAGCTATCATTAGCTACCTCAGTGTAAGAACATCCCTTTTTGGCAGTAAAGACATAGCCTTAGTTTCCTCATCTGTATATTGGGGATAAGACTTCCCTCCCTCCCAGATAGGTGCAGTGGTGATTGGTAATGAGTGTTATGTCCTCTTCCCAATTAAATCCCCTCTCCTTTCTTTTTCTAAACAATAAAATGCCTTTGTTTGGCAAGTGCCTTTCTTTCTCACCTACTCTCCAACAGATTGCTCCCTCATTCTTGTCCCTCATCACTTCTCTCCCTCTCCACTGTTCCTCCCTTTTCTCTGCCCATCCCTGCCCCTGAAGATTCCCATCCCATTCCTCAATGAAGCTGAACTGGCTCCCCAGGCCCTGCTGTAATCTGAGGCCTCAATGCTGGGGGTTTGCAAAATACCCAAAGGGCATAAGCTGCTGATGCCATAGCATTGTTTCCTCATCTCCTCTGATGAGGCACGTCAGAGATACTTACTGACACTGTATCACTGTGGTGTCCTCTCAACAGTTGAAGTATGTCACCATCATCTCTATCCTGAACCCCAATTTCAAGCATTTACACTTTTTGGTCTGTTCGTCTCAGCCACTTGAAGTAACACAGTCATTCTGTTGCAGGAGTTGGGAGTTGACCCTGGTGTCTTGGCCAAAGTCCAGCAGCTCTGTGATGCCATTCCACACCCTCTGCATTCTCAGTGTGATACAAGAGACTTTATCATTTCCTGCCCTATAGAACAGCTGCTGTGTCCTGAGCTAACGGTGGGTAAAGCGACCCTGTTATGTCCCACACCCAACTCCTAAGGTGCTTTGAAATCCTTGGGTGACCGTTCAGGGCTTGTCTGTGCTACTGCACATCAACAAGCTCTCTGGTGGGGTGGGAGCACTCAGCTGACTTCCATCTCTGTGCAATATGTCATTAACACATTTCCTTACAGAAGACAACTGGGCATGCTCAATGCTATTTGGGTCTAGGTCAGGCCAGTCTAGGGGTGCGAAAGCTTGTGAGAAAAGTGGAGAGATGGTGTAACTTTTGATGCTCAACAATTCTGAACTGATGTTTCATATCTTACTGGCAAAGGCTTTCTTCTCAATTAGCCAGCCAACTCTTAAGCAGCTTGATGGCCTAGTAGCATGGCTTTTGCTGCAGAGGTGTGCAGTTCAAATCCCAGCAGGATCATGGCTGGGGGATTGAAAATTATGGCACCTTGATTTTTCTACAGGAAAGCCTCCAGGGAAAAGAAAGATGTTCCTTTGCAGAGAAAGCTGTTTTCAGGTCCTAAAGCCTCACAACTGTACTGTTCTAGCGTAGGCTGCAGGGATTGGTGTGCTGCGTTCCTTGCTAGTGCTAGCGTCTGTTGTGAAAATAAAAAAAATGTCTTTCAAACTGTCATTGTGTCTGACTTCCAAATGCATAAAAAGCCGTTCTCACTGCTTACATCTGTGTCGTTGTGGTGTTATAGTGACGCAGCACCATTTCTGTTCCTTTATATGGTTTAAATGCCCGACAATCTGAAGAGGTAATCAGATTGCTTTGAAATGTGGTGTAGCATTGGTGATCCAAATTTGGGGTTATTTGACCAAGGAGGTCCTGAGTTACAGGCCCCCTCAAAAGAAGTGGGTTCTTCCTGCTGCCTTGTACTGTTAACCAGAGAGGCACTAATGGTTTGATGAATCACAGACATCATTGAGATTGAACTCTGTGAACTCACCCTTCCATTATCATGACTAAGTATAAATTAATCACAAGCCTGCACCTAAGCCAAAAGAAGTTTTAGTCTGAGTACCTGGAGGTTGCTATAATTTGTGTCTTATGTGGGGGGTAATTTTCATTTGGGGGGATGTAATCAAAGACTTTGGAAGAAATAAATTAGACATGTGAGTGCTTCCTTGGAAGGGATGTGAGGAGTATTAGTGGGCAAAAGAGTTGATGAATAAGGAGAGATGTTTGGAACTGCAGTGAGGGGGGGTTATGGGGAGGAGAATAAATGGGGATGGGTCATACGTGAGAGGTTGTGGTCTCAGGTGAGGAAGGTGTGGAACTCCCCGCATGCTCCGCCACTGCACCCCAGCCTCCTTCTCCCAAGTTCTCTCAATCCTCCTGCACTCTAGCTCGGCCAGTACATAACAACCTTCCTGCACTCCAAACTCCTGAACTCCCTGACTCTCGCAGTACACCCTGAGCCCCTGCAGTGTGAACCAACCCCCTGCACCCCAACCCCCTACAACCTCAGCTCTGCCAATGCACCACAATAACCCTTCACCTGTCTGCCAGTGCATCTGAACTACCAACTACCCTGAACCCCCAGCTCTTCTATAGCACTCCAACCGCCCTTCCCCCCAGTTCTGTCAGTGCACTCCAGTCCCCCTGCACCTCAGTTCTGCCAGTGCTCCATAACCCTGCTGCACCACATCCTTCCTGCACCCACATCTCTGCCAGTGCCCCCCCAACTTCCTTGCACCCACCAGCTCTACTTGTGCACCCCCAACCCATGCACACACCCTGCACACATCTACCAATTCACTTAGGTTTTGTCTGCACTACAAAGAAAAACCCACGACACTGAGTCTCAGAGCCTGGGTCAATTGACTCGGGGCTTGTCTTCACTACTGCGCTACATCGGTGATGTAGCACGTCTGGTGTGCACTGTGTCAATGGGAGAGCACTCTCCCATCGACGTACTTACTCCTCCTCAACGAGAGGCGGAAGCCAGGTGGGAGAGCATTGCCCGCTGACATCGCTTTAAGTCAATGTAACTTAGGTCACTTGAGGGTGGTGGTTTTCTCACACCCCTGAGCCACGTAAGTTACATCGACTTAAGGGGCAGTGTAGACAAGCCCTCAGGCTCCCGGGGCTTGGGCTGCAGGGGTATAAGTAGCTGTGTAGACATTCAGCTTTGGGCTGGGCCTGGGATCTGAGACCTCCCCTCTCAGTAGATTTCAGAGCCCAGGCTCCAGCCTGAGCCCAAATATCTACACTGCTATTTTTAGCCCTGCGAGCCTGAGTCTATTGACTGGGGCTCTGAGCTGTGGTGCTGTGGGTTTTTCTTTGCAATATAGACGTACCCTTATTCTGTGAGCTCTTAGGGGAAAGGACTGTCTCTTTTATTATCATAGTGTGGCAGCACCACTATAGATAAGGTTGCATCAGTGGTGGATTTAGAGTTAGTGGGGCCCTGTGCGCAGCTTCATATTCGGCCCCCTCCCCCCCCCAGGACCCAGCCAAGAAAAAGAACATTCTCTCTTATCTCCCCCCCAGTTTTTCATTCCTCCTATCTCCTATATTATAAGTAATGGGAAGTATTGTAAATGAAAATAAAGTGAGGTACCTTGATTGGGGCAGAGGGTTGGGGTGTAGGAGACAGTGCTGGGTGCGGGCTCTGGGCTGGGGCAGGGGGTTGGGGTGTGGAAGGAGGGGTGAGGGGTGCGGACTCTGGGAGGAAGTTTGGGTGTGGGGTGCAGGCTCTGGGCTGGGGCAGGGGGTTGGGGTGCGGGAGGGGTGCAGGGGGGGCGGTACTTACCTTGGGCGGTGTAGCTTCCAAAGCGACCAGCACACATACCCCTGCGGCAGTGGCTCCTAGGTGGGGGGGGCAGGGGGTCTCCGCATGCCATTGCCCGCAGGCACCACCCACACAGGTCCCATTGGCCATAGTTCCCAGCCAATGGGAGCTGCAGAGGTGGTGCTCGGGGCGGGGGCAGTGGGTGGAGACACCCCCCCTCAGGGGCTGCAGGGACATGCTGGCCACTTCCAGGAGTGAAGCGGCATGGAGGTAGGGAGGCAGAGTGGGCAGGGAGCTGCCTGAGCCCTGCTGCTGGCACGTCTCTGCGCACCCCTTGGTGGAGTGGGGGGCAGTGGGTCTCTGTGCGCTGCCTGGGGTGGGAGCAGTGTGTGGAGCCACCTCCCCCTGCCAGGGGTGCGCAGAGATGTGCCAGCAGCCAGCCAATTCCAGCAGCAGTGTGGGACCACTGGCCACAGCATGCAGGCAGCCTGCCTTCCTGAGCCCTGCTGTGCCGCTGGCCAGGACTCGGGGACAGGTTGTCAGATATTTGTCCTGCATTTTGGCCTCTCCCCCCCCACTCCCCGTCATTTGGGGCTCTGTGCCACAGCATGGTTTGTTTCATGGTAAATCTGCTCCTGGGTTGCACCATGATGTCTGTTTAATGATCAACATTTCTAAGTCCTCCAAAGTCAACATGCTTAGTTGAAGTCCTTTGAAATTTTGTGTGCTTCAGGAGGGTGCAGAGTATGGTTAGTGACTCAAATTTGAGTTTCTCTGATCTAAGGGGTTTGGAGATAAATCCTTGAAAAAATAACCATTTTTTTCCAAAAGGTTTAGGGTTGTTGGGGTTACTTGTTTGTTTGTTTTGTGCTCTAGATCAAACTATTGATGTGATGTGTGTCTAAATGGTCTCAGTCTGTCAAGTGTTACTTATATTTGGGAGACCCAGACTGAGACTTTAAGAACATGTTCACTTCTTTGCTTGCAGAGATGTGTAACCTGGAAGGATAACAGGATGCAGACACCAGTAAAGAGAAAACCCATGAAAGGATTTCTATGCAGCTACTTTCTGCTTGCCTGGGTAGTTTGAGTTAACGTGACAATGCCATTGCCAGGGCGGGTGCAAGGATGTTTCGCGCCCTAGGCGAAACTTCCACCTTGCGCCCCCCCTCCCCGAGCCCTGTGGCAGTTCTCCGCCCCCCCCACCCTGAGGCGCCCCCCCCCCCCCTGCGGCAGCTCCCCCCGGCCCGGGAAGCCATGCGGCAGCTCCCTGCCCCAGCTCACCTCTGCTCCGCCTCCTCCCTGAGCACGCCGTTGCCGCTCCACTTCTCCCGCCTCCCAGGCTTGCGGCGCCAATCAGCTGTTTGGTGCCGCAAGCCTGGGAGGGAGAGAAGCAGAGCGGGGCAGTGTGCTCAGGGGAGGAGGCGGAGCAGAGGTGAGCTGAGGTGGGGAGTTCCCCTGCGTGCCACCCCCCCCCCTTCCTTGCTGCAGGCGGCCCTCCCCACACCCCCCTGCCCCAGCTTCCTCCCCATAAATGCTGCCGACGACAGGGGCGGCCAAAGATCCCACCGCCGCGGTCGCCGCCGAAGGACCCGAAATGCCGCCCCCCAAATGCTAGTGCTCTGGGCAACCGCCTAGGTCACCTAATGGTTTGCACCGGCCCTGGCCATTGCCCCAATAAACAGCCTGCCACTGATGGTTCTAGTCTGAATCTTTGTACACTTGTGCAATAAAGATTTAATAGCTCATGTTGCTTACTATGATATATCGTGTTTTTATCTGATGGGGCGGTGTACTGTGAACACACCAGGATAGTCAGCAATTGGTCTAACCAACATTTCTGTTATATTGGAGACGCCAGATACAGAGGACTTTGTATATGTGGAGTGGGGGATAGCTTCAGGGAGAAGGATTGCAGCTGCAGAAGAGTGGGTGATGAAGACACGTGGTAGGCAAGCCTTGGATTGGTTGTTTGAGAAAATCTGTGTTTTACTAGCCCCTGGGGCAACTGGCTACTTTCTGATCTCAAGATAGGTTAATATGGTGTTTTCAAAGGCACTTAGTGCGGATGTTTGGAACTGATCATGCGGGTACCTTGACCACTAAGGGAAAAGAAATATGTGCACTGCCATGGTTGCCAACCTGTGGATTCTTGGTGATTCCTGAATCACAAGATTGTAGAAGTTTGTGAGAGAGCAAAGAATACACCATGACATGGGGCCTGTTGATCTGGATGGAGAGAGATGGCCTGCATTGGCCACATGTTTTGCCCACTCGGCAGTGTCTAACCGGTGATTTAAGAAGTTGTGTTCAACTGAACATTGTGGTGATTCAGTTGGGTGGAAATGATCTGGGCCTTATTCCTGCTGTACTCCTCATAAAATGTGTGAGAGCAGATTTAGCCCACATCAGAGATCTGTGCCCAGGGGCTGTGATTTGCCCAAGCGTCTGAATAATTGCTACAGTTACTATTTGACAGCTATTAATAAGTGATAGAAGAACACTAATTGGGAAAGTGGAGGGTTCATGGGTGACCGGAAAAGTGTGCTGTATGGCATAGAAACATTACAGACTTTGACACCTCACTGTTGCACAGCAATAGGGTGCATCTATTGAACAGGGGATCAGAGGAACTTTCTCTCAAACATAAACTGTCAGTATTGTGGAGCAGAAACCCTGTCTGTGATTTCTCTCCCTGGCCCTGCCACAAACCCCACCCTCCAACCATTCAGCAACGTGACCAGAAACGCCATTTCACTGTCATATAGTTGGCCTTCACTCCAGGTACTGCATGTGAGCCAGGCTGTGGGAGGTGGGGTGGAATTAACAACAATAGAAATGTTTGTATGCCAGGGAGTGAAGACTTCAGGGAGATGAGTTCCCTGCTTGTGGTGAATAGCTGGGTGAGGAATGGATACAGTAGTGGGGAGGAGGCCAGTTTGAGGGGGGGAAAGGCAGTGAATGGGCCAGGGACATGGCTGGCTTAGTGTGAAAATTGCAGGGCATGATATGTACAACTGCCTAAACGACTACTAATTCCTCCCAACAATATATCTTTTCCTGTTCCAAAAACTAGGAAATTCAATGGCAAAAACTACATTAAAGGAGAGTTAAGGTTGCTTGGTGGTAGCTCGTCCCCTTGCGGGATGCTGAGTCAAGCAAAACTCAAACTTCTGAAAACCAGGGGAAGAGTGGGGAAAAAATAAGGGTTATAACAAATAAGATCATGTAATTGGTTTGGTTTGGTTCTATGGTTTGTGTTAATTCCATTTTTGTTACCGTTATTTAAGAATAAATTCAAGCACAAGATCAGAAAAAATGGGGTGGGATTAATGGTAAAACCAAGAGATTCTCACCAACATAGTTCTGCCTAATTCTCAGTGAATCTGTTGTCTATGACCAAGGGTTTTAGCAGGAACAGAGAAGGAGGAAGAGACTTTTAGAAATATGTTGGAGGGTGAAATGGCATGGTTTGGTGCAAACTGAAAAGGAGGACTCAAAGGTAAACCCAGTTTAAGGTTTGGGTTCTCTGGCTGTATATGCAGCATCCAGCATCCTAGGACATCAATGCAAAAATGTATTCCAAAACTTGATCTGTGTTTTAGATCCCTCCCCTCTTCCTCATTGCAAGACTCCAGTGGAGTAGAACAATGGGCGGAGTTTGTTGGTAGCTTTATTCTTTCAGCACTTAAAAACAAATTGTCTTCTTCTTGGCATACAGTTCTTGAGTGTGTTTGTTTCATCAACATGAGAGAACACACCAAAGCATCAGTACAGCAGAAGGGGATGCTGAGGTAGAAGCTTTCAGGGCAATGGAATTTCTAGTATCAAGAGAAGTTGCAGATTGTTGACATGATGTGTATGCATTCAGGCACACACTCTTACATATGACTTCCTGTGCAGAATACTTTGACAGAGATTCTCTCCCTGTAATGAATGCTGCAAACTGTAAGAGTCAGGGTTAGAAAGGTATTGCTTCTCTGACATGGTCAAAATAATTGCAACCTCTACTTTTTAATGCCTTGATCAGAAATCACATTTAAATCAGCCAGGTAAACCCTACCCATCAGTGCATTAGGCACAAGTTTTGATAATCTGTATTTATAATGTAGAGACTGATTGGTCCCCTAGGCTCAGGAGGGATCCAGAACTGAGGCTTTAGGCTAAGTCTAAAGTGAACTAGCAGGAGCTGGGTGTGAATGTTTGCATGACATATACCTGCACTGGATATAGATCCTAACCCACACTCTTTGGGCTAGATTCACAAAAAGACTTAGGCAGCAGCTGAGCAGTAGTTTTGAGAATCTCAGTGGCACTTATATGTTGTGCCTGTACTTAGGTGCCTAAAGTGGCAGTTGGGTGCATAATTCTGTAGGTGCCTACATTTCAGCCATTAAGGTCCCCACAGTGCCTGCAGCTATGTCTACAATGTCTACACTTGCTACAATGACAGGAAGGGCTCTCCCATCACTGTAGCTATTCCACCTCCCTGAGAGGTGGTAGCTAGGTCAACAGACGGATTCTTCCATCAACCTGGCACTGTGTACCCTGAGGGATAGGTTAGCTTAACTATGCTGCTCAGGGGTGTGGATTTTTCACACTCTCCTGGGTCAACCTAACTTTTCAGTGTAGACCAGCCCTAAGTTTCTGCCAGTGAGCATGAGTACAGCTGCCTCGGTCTACACGCTTGGGCACTTATCTCACACCTAAACCCCAGAGGAACCCTCAAACTATGCATTCCCACCTGTGGGACCCAGGGCAATAGGCATTCTCAGAGCATGCCTAAACCCACACAAAAATAACAGGAGTACTTGTGGCACCTTAGAGACTAACAAATTTATTAGAGCATAAGCTTTCGTGGGCTACAACCCACTTCTTCGGATGCATATAGAGTGAACCATATATTGAGGAGATATATATACACACACATACAGAGAGCATGAACAGGTGGGAGTTGTCTTACCAACTCTGAGAGGCCAATTAAGTAAGAGGAAAAAAAAAAAAAAAAAAAAAAACTTTTGAAGTGATAATCAAGATGGTTCAGTACAGACAGTTTGATAAGAAGCAAGTGTGAAAATACTTACAAGGGGAGATAGATTCAATGTTTGTAATGGCTCAGCCATTCCCAATCCCTATTTAGCCCTGAGTTGATTGTGTCTAGTTTGCATATCAATTCCAGCTCAGCAGTCTCTCGTTGGAGTCTGTTTTTGAAGTTTTTCTGTTTTAAGATAGCCACCCGCAGGTCTGTCAAAGAATGGCCAGACAGGTTAAAGTGTTCTCCCACTGGTTTTTGAGTATTATGATTCCTGATGTCAGATTTGTGTCCATTAATTCTTTTGCGTAGAGACTGTCCGGTTTGGCCAATGTACATGGCAGAGGGGCATTGCTGGCACATGATGGCATATATCACATTGGTAGATGTGCAGGTGAACGAGCCACTGATGGTATAGCTGATGTGATTAGGCCCTATGATGGTGTCACTTGAATAGATATGTGGACAGAGTTGGCATCGGGCTTTGTTACAAGGATAGGTTCCTGGGTCAGTGTTTTTGTTCAGTGATGTGTGGTTGCTGGTGAGTATTTGCTTTAGGTTGGGGGGTTGTCTGTAAGCGAGGACAGGTCTGTCTCCCAAGATCTGTGAGAGTAAAGGATCATCTTTCAGGATAGGTTGTAGATCTCTGATGATGCGCTGGAGAGGTTTTAGTTGGGGGCTGAAGGTGACAGCTAGTGGTGTTCTGTTATTTTCTTTGTTGGCCCTGTCTTGTAGGAGGTGACTTCTGGGTACTCGTCTGGCTCTGTCAATCTGTTTTTTCACTTCAGCAGGTGGGTATTGTAGTTTTAAGAATGCTTGATAGAGATCTTGTAGGTGCTTGTCTCTATCTGAGGGATTGGAGCAAATGCGGTTATATCTTAGAGCTTGGCTGTAGACAATGGATCGTGTGGTGTGTCCTGGATGGAAGCTGGAGGCATGTAGGTAAGTGTAGCGGTCAGTAGGTTTCCGGTACAGGGTGGTATTTATGTGACCATCGCTTATTAGCACAGTAGTGTCCAGGAAATGGACCGCTTGTGTGGATTGATCTAGGCTGAGGTTGATGGTGGGATGGAAATTATTGAAATCATGGTGGAATTCCTCAAGGGCTTCTTTTCCATGGGTCCAGATGATGAAGAACCCACACAGAACAGCTGGAGAGGAGGTATTCACTGAGTGTCAAAGAGAGTAACAATGACTCTATAGTCCAGTGGTTAGGGCACTCAAGTGGGAGACCCAGAGTTTCGGAGATTATTTAATTATTTATACACAGTGGAACAGCATCAACAGGAGAAACCCCTGTCCTAGAATGCCCCATAAGCCACTGGCTAGGGCACCCTCCTAGGAGCTGGGAGAATTGAGTTCAAACATCTGCTCCACATCAGGCTGTGGGGGGGAACTGAACCTAATTTTCCTACATCCCAGGTGAGTGCCCTAACCACTGGGCTAAAAGTTACAAGTGAGCCTCCACTGTTTTTTACTGTCTCTGCCACTGCTTGTCGCCTGCTGCCACCTCTGCTGCCTGCTGCCACCTTTTATCTCTGCCGCTCGCTGCCACATTTGTCACTTTCAGCACTGTGGCTGTTTTCTCTGTTGCTGCTCAGTGCTGCCACTGTTATCACTGCTGCTGCTTGCTGCCACCTCTGCAACGCCATGTTCTGAGGTTCCACCACTTTGCCCCGTTCTTAGTGATTTCACTGGGTAGTGGGGAACCTCACTGCTGCTGCAGAATTGTCCTTCACTGCAACGCTGTCCACCTCCCCCACCCCAAGGTCTAAGGTTCAGCCCTCCTTATATCAGCTTATCAGTGATTTCAGCTCTATTAATTGTTAAGCAGAAACACGGACTCCAATTTGAGCCAGATCAGCTGTCTTTAAACACTGGAGAGGGAGGATTAAATGGTCTCCAGAACTCATTAAACAGATGGTTCCCCCTTCTCATTTTTACTTGGCTTTGGCATCCCTGCCTTCTGGTTAGCGAGTGAGATCATATATAGGGGAACCCCTTCAATCAGGTGATGCTAAGAATAGTTCTGTTGCCCTTTACTCATACAATGAAGATAACATCATTTCATTCAAGACAAAAGTGAATTTTAACCCAAAACAGCCAAAATGGATCACTTTGGCAAAGCAGGTCTGTCTGCAGATCACCTAGGCAGAGTAGGTTTGGCTATGCAAATACAGTCTGTTCCTGAGATCTTTTCCCCCTGTTCATCACTAGATGTCAGGGGAGAGCTCATTCAGACCTTGTTTATGCAAAAAAAAAAAAAAAAAAAAACCAGCTTAAATCCCTGACTCCAGGAGATGGTTCTTGGCTGGGAATCCCAAGCAGAGATAGGCACTTCCCTCCAGCCTTGACTTAAGCATCTAAGTCCCTTTGGAGGGTGAGGCTTAGGCCACACCCCTCTCCTTGGTATTTCCTACAGGTTAACTTAGGAAGCTCCCCATGCAGCATGCTGGCTTTTGAGGATCCCATTCTTAAGTGAGTATCTCTCCCCATGCATTGTATAAGGAGCCCAGGCACCTAACTTGGGGTTATAGATTCGAGTGGGTAGTAAGGTGTCTAAAAGTTAGATTCTGCAATGCTAAATGTTCCAATGCCCAAGTCGCTTTGTGGATTGAGCTCTTAGTCCCTTGCTTAACTGGTACCAAATTTCATCCCCAAAACTTTGTATCCAATATTTGGATGTAGTAATGAGATATTCTGCTCACTTTTTTGGCTGAAGTACTTTGTCAGGAAGTTTATATGCAGTTTAGATTAAAACATGCTTGAGAATAAACATCTGTTAGCTGGTTTGAAGCTGTGATTGCACTTAGGGTTTAGCACTTACTGTTTGAAAGGAACAAGTTTTCAGTTGAGAAAGAACTGCCCCAAGATACATTTACTGAAATGTTTAACTTTGGGGGAGCGGGATTTACACTCTATTTATATCCTCTAATTAAGTAGCAAATGCAGCAGCAAAAAATTGCCTTTTTAGAGGATCTGAGTAGTAACATAGTACTAAAGAGACACATCTGGGCATTGGCAGTAAAGGAAAAATTCAAGGTTTTGCTGACTACCATGGAGTTACTTTACTGTGTAGATAAACAACATGTTTCTATTCCAAATGAAGGCTAGAGGCAACATTCAGAAGATGGAGTCCTTGTCTGACTACACGTCCAATTCCTGCTTTCTCTATGTTAGCATCAGGATGACTTCATTTTAATGTGAAGCAGTTTACAATACATATAAATATTTGCTTGGACTATAAATGATTCAAACATTGGGGGCAGAGGACAGAATCTCTCCTAATGTAATGCTCAGATAAGGGCCTGATCTCGCACTTAGGCGTGTGAATAACATTACTCAAGTTCCACTAACTTCAGTGAGACTACTCACAGGCAGTAACATTCAGCTACTCATGTTCTTAAACATTTGCAGGATTGGATAGAGATTAGTACTGTATCACATTCTGGAGAACATATAAGATAATGACACCTTACCAGTATATGACCATCATCCCTATATTTTATATATACTTTTTAACTGAAGAAAAGGGAAAATACACAAAAGTCTTAAAACAGAGAATACAGAGATTTTACACTGTATATTTTCCATTTCTTCAATTACAAAAGAACGAAGGTGATTATAAATTGAATAAGGCTCTTGTTTTTAAAATGAGAAACATGAAACATTCTTAAGCTTTGGCAAACTTTTCTCCTCTGTCACGCTTGTCTTTGGACAGATTACATGTCCCAGCCCCTCTTGTGGGAGTCTTACAGTCCTTGAGTCTACCTAGCAGTTATGTTTCAGATTGTATGATACTGAGAGGCTGGATGAAACACATTGCTGATTGTGACCCTGGAGTTCTGCTTCCTCTTCATTTTGGCAATCGAACAAAATCTGAAAAGCAGCAAAGCATAGCAGCTCTTAGCAGTGAACACTATGCCACACTGGCTGTAGAGCCAGGCTGCCACAGCAGCAACTCAGCGTACATAGCTGGGTTTGTTATACAATTGTTTTTCCCTGTGATTTCAACAAAACTGAGATTAACATGGCTATTTTAATTGATCAACTTCAGTTTATATACTGCTGTAATAACTCAAGACACTTTTGTTACCTATATAAATAAAAGAATGAGGGGAAATGCTATGCTGAGAAGAGATAAGGTGGCTGAGGTAATATTTTTTATTTGATCAATTTCTGTTGGTGAGAGGGACAAGCTTTCAAGTCACACAGACTTCTTCTTCAGGTCTGGAAAAGGTACTGCAAGCCTCACAGCTAAACACAAGGTGGAGTTGTCCAATAAAAGATATTACCTCACCCACCTTGTTCCTCTAATATTCCTGGAAATGTTCCTCTAATATCCTGGGAATGACATGGCTACAACCACGCTGCATGGTCAGAAGAGGAATTCCAGGAATCACACTGTATGAATGACAAAGAGTCCTGTGGCATCTTATAGACTAACAGACGTATTGGAGCCACAGGACTCTATAAGGTGCCACAGGACTCTTTGATGCTTTTTACAGATCCAGACTAACACGGCTACCCCTCTGATACTTGACACTGTATGAATGATTATTTGTACTACTTCAAGTGATGAGAATGTAACTTTTCTGCTCAAAAGTCAGTTTGTAGGCTGCTGGGTTGAAACTGTGAATAATGGGCCATATCTTTGCCCCTGCTCTGACTGTTTCACACTGCTCTGTCAACACAAAATAGCTATCAAGCCAGCTGTACTGGCAATGGCTACCTAGAGATTCCTATGGGGTGGATGAATCCTTGAGTTGCACAGAGCCAATCAAGCTGGCTTTTACATTATCCCCTCCTGGCCTCCAGGATAGGAGGTATATTGGGATGGGGGGGTGGGAGGGGGGGGTGAATGGATGTGACTGGAGTGCTCCTGCACTGGAGTAATCCCCAGGTGGAGTCCCTGTCCTATAGAGCCATAGCCGGCTGTTGTAGTTCAGAGCTTTCTTGAGGCTTTTCTAGACTATGCCAGAGACCAGGTCTCCATAGAATTAACCTCAAGATAGGGCAGCCACAAATGGCTCCTTTGCAGGTCTTCCCCCTCACCTGAGTGCAGTGCATATTGGGCTCAGCTAAATTCTAGGCCACTGTATATTATAATTTATTATTTGTATTAAGGTAGCTCCTAGGGTCCCCAAATGAGTTCAAGACACCATTGTGTGAGGCACTACATAGAGCAAGAATAAGGGACAGCCCCTGCCTGAAGAGCTTACAATCTAGATAGACAGGGCAGGCACAGGGTGGGGAGGAAGAGATAGAACCCATATGCAGAGTGACTAATGTGATGGTGTGTAAACCTCATCTTAGTTCCACAATTTCTTTTCTTTGTATTTGAATGGGGTTTTGCTAGGAGGGGATTAGCTAAACAGAGAGACCACAGAAGGGAGAAGCGACATGGGAGCAAGGCTGCCAAGCATCTCACCTTGTGTTTAGCCCTGTCACACCGGCTCACATCTCAAGCGTGCATTCGGCTGAACTTTTGAGCCCCAGAACAGTCCGCAGTGGCTGTGCCCGTAGCTGCAGCAACCAGCAGGTAGGAGCCTGAGAAAAGGGGTGAAGCTGGGAGAAATGTAAGAAAGGGACTAGTGGAAGGGGCAGGAGCTGAGAAGGGGGCGGGAGGCTGCTGGGAAGAGAGGAAAAATGTGTGAGGCTAACCCAGTCTATCATTTTATACCTGTAAACTGAGCAGATTTGCTCTGGATATCAGATTGTTTACATGAGACCCTGCTATGCCATATTTGCAGTCACCTTTCAGAGCAGAGCCACACCTAAAGGTGGTGATGGTGGGAGAAGGATCACGTCAGTCCCACTTTACCCTTCTCCTTCTGTGGTCTGGATATCAGTGGTATTTTATCTAGCAATTTCTTAAGGCACTTGCATGTATTTCTACAATACTTTTAGTCTTAGCACACTCTTACTCCATGGTTATTGCCATGGATTAGCCTGTGCAAGCAGCCTGCTTCAATCTTGAGTGTGTGAACAAGAATCTCAATGATTTAGTTCTGCTCTGAGACAGAATAGTGCAAATTTATGTCAGGACCGTTTGTGACTGGCCCTTTGGCTAGTTTGCAAGGGAGGAGAGTGGTCAAGGAGCTTCCCCCTCCTTTTATTCTTTTTATAGGGGCCAGGCATAATTGCAGTGCTTGCACTCTCCTGAGCAGCCTGCATTCACTGGGAGCTAGCCTCCAGAAATGGGAAAAGAAGGCTGCCTTGCTCCTCTAAGCTCCAGCCAACACAGCCAGGCAGCTATGGAAGGGAACACATGCTATGCCCTCCTAAGGGGGTCCCAGCCAGTGTTCCCCTCTATATGCATGCCAAGGAGCTGCACCTCGACATCACCCATAACATGGGCCTGTGCCTTAATGGCACTATCTGGCCCATACCATCACTAGCAGGCTACTTTAAATAGTCTTGAAAATCAAATGAACAAAGTTTGGCCAAATCTACTTAGCGTGTAAGCTCTTTGTGACAGAGACTGTCTTTTTGTTCTGTGGTTGTACAGTGCCTAGCACAATGGGGTCCTGGCCCATGACAGGGCTCCTAGGACCTACGATCATGCAAATAATAAAGGATAGTAATAAGAAGCAACTTGGGGGTTTCTTGCTCAAAATGTCTCTTGTGTTTTGAAGACTGGCACACTTTTGTGAAAGGATGTGTCTTTGTTTCAGCATTCTTATTTTTCAAAGACTGTAATCTGAGGTAAAGGGGAAAAAAGGATTATTCTCATGCTCTATAAAATCAAACAACCCCTTACTAGCAAGGATTTCTTCTTTGATGTTTATATATTTCAAATAGCAGAAGAGACCAAAAAAAAAGTAAAAACATAGAAGGTAAGAACCTAGCACATTCTTTTTGCTGATGATGAAACACAGAATTGCTGTTTCTGTGGAAACCTTCAACTGTTTGAGGGTGAGATGGCATGACCTTTATTCGCATTTCTGAGCCCTTCTTCAGACAAGCAGCCCTGTTGAAATCAATGGGATTATGCACACAAATATTCACCAGTGTGAGTAAGGGTTGCAGAATGTAGTTCCTAATTTAATTTCAATCCCCATGTTAGAAGGAAGGGCATATTTTTAGTCCATAGATTTAGAATTGGA
The DNA here is from genome assembly GCF_028017835.1 of Emys orbicularis. Classification (NCBI taxonomy): domain Eukaryota; kingdom Metazoa; phylum Chordata; order Testudines; family Emydidae; genus Emys; species Emys orbicularis. The sequence continues at coordinate 163,369,185 of NC_088684.1, forward strand.
GGCACTCAGATATGATTGTAATGAGCATCATACAAACACCTTACACAAATAGCTTTGCTTGTCTGGTGTGGGGCAGAAGAAGCAAAGCTGAGTTCAGCATTTCTCTATTAATGTATTATTCAGTATAGAAACACATGAAATAAATAATTATTAAAGTGCCAATCACTGTAGTACCAATAGATAGGCACTATTTACTCTCTGTGCCCTTAAACCTGATCCGACTGTATATTCCCCAAAGCTACGGTAATGGATACTGGTGAGAGAACAGACTATTCTGTGCTAGCTTTCCTGTCACCACTTACATCAGCTTACAAGACATTTGAGATCTCAGCCATGTTTCTGGGATAAAGAGCCAATGGAAACTCTGTTCTTTGAAATGTTTCACAAAAAGCAAAAGCATCAAACAAATTCTTTGCTGTGAAGAAAGTTCTTCTATGGCCATGTAACGGGCTCAGCCCCTACCCAAGCGCCCCTCATGGCCAGAGCTCATTCTGCAGCACCCTGCCTCTGTGTCCCCCACTTTGATTATATGCAAGCAGTCTACAGTTTCAAGCATGTTATTTTATATCTGTAGATATATATTGAGTTTTACAGTAGTAAAAATATACAAATCAACACACAGTTGAATAGTTTGCAATTTAAAGCATGTACAAAAAAAACCAGCTCCCATCCTCAAACTCCGCTTACGTGTCATTCGTTTTAGAAACCAGTTCACATTTGTGAGTGTTTTTAAAATTCTCCATGGACTTGCCCAAGACTTGGGCCCCGTCTACACTGGCAAGTTTCTGTGCAGTAAAGCAGCTTTTTGCGCTGTAACTCCAGAGGTGTGCACACTGCCAAGCCACTTAGTGCGCAGAAACTGCGCAGTTGTAGCACTCTAAAAATACCACTCCAATGAGAGGCGTAGAGCTTTCTGCACCGGGGCTACAGCGCTGCGGTGCCAGTGTAGACACCGTGGCGATTACAGCGCTGCGATTGGCCTCCGGGAGGTGTCCCAGAATGCCTGTTCTCACCTATCTGGTCATCGGTTTGAACTCTAGTGCCCTGCCCTGAGGTGACCAACCATCATCCCCACCCCATACATTCCTTTGCAAATTTGAAAGTCCCCTTCCTGTTTGCTCAGTGATGCTGCAGTGGTCTCAGGACATCTTTCCAGATGGCCATGCCTGCTCCACACACCAGGCGATCCCCCGCTTGGAGCAATGCCGAGCTGCTGGACCACATCAGCATTTGGGAAGAGGAGGCTGTCCAGTCCCAGCTGCACTCCAGTCATAGGAATTATGATACCTATGGACAGATTTCATGATGCATGACAGAAAGGGGCCATCACCAGGACACATTGCAGTGTAGGTAAAAGTGAAGGAGCTGCAGAACACCTACCACAAGGCGCGGGAGGCAAACCGCTGCTCCGGTGCTGCGCCAACGAGCTGCTGGTTCTACAAAGAGCTGGACGCAATACTCAGTGGTGACCCCACCTCCACTGCGAAGGCCCCTGTGGATACTTCATTGGCTCGCATGCCAGTCGAGAGTGGACCGAGCCAGGAGGAGGAAATCTTGCACAAAGAGGGGGAGGGGGACCCAGAGGCAGAGGATGACTTGGAGGTCTGAGATGTATGCAGTCAGGAGCTCTTTTCTACCCCAGAGGAGGCTAGCCAATCACAGCTGTCGGATGTTGGCGAAGCGCAAACAGGAGAGGAGGCCCCTGGTAAGTGGATTTGATTTTGGGAATTGCTGAAGCAAGTTGTTGGGGGAAGGAGGGTTGCAGAAAGCAGGCTTGTATCTCACTGCATGCCTAGTCAGAGCATCGGAACAGGCTGTTGATTGATTCCCTCATCTTACGGGAATCTCCCTCAAAGATTTCCAGGAAACTCTCGTGGAGATACTGGGCAATCTGCTGCCGCAGGTTCCTTGGCAGAGCTGCTTTGTTTCTAGCCCCAATAACGTAAATTTCCGGCGCCACTTTGCCGTCATGGGGGTGGGGGGACCATTGCTGCACACACACGAGCTGCATAGGGGCCAGGGCGGAAGCCGTAGGCTTAGAGAAGACCCTCCCTTGATTCCCTGCTCACCCTCAGTAGCGAGATATCTTCCATAATGATCACCTCCTGTGGAAAGTGTGGGGACAGGAATGATTACCAGGCCCCCCCTACAGTGCTAGCTCTCCCCAAGAGCCACGTGCCCAGTGTACAGCAGGGTCCGGGAAGAGTGATTTACCCTGCCCCTGCGGCTACTCACCATTTTGGGGGTCTTGTGGCTCATGTGTGCTTGTCTGGGGTCAGCCAGTTAGTGACAGGTGTGTGAGTACTGGCTGTGTTTTAAAGCACTGAATCAGTGTTGTCTGTGTTGCAAACAATACTGCTTCTGTAAAATGTTGCATTTAAACTTCACAGAGATGACCTTGGGAGCCCAGCCTCCCTCTTGGTTACACTGGTCTACAATTTTTGAGAAGTCGTCTGCTTCAGAGAGAAAATGTGCTATTTATTATGTATTTTGATGTGCTGAATTCAAATATGACAATTAAAACAACTGATTGGCTACTGTTTCTAAGATATTTAAGTTTTTACATTTTATGTCTATGTATATTGTGTAGATAGTAGAGTTTTAATCATAAATTGTAAACCTAGGTCTTTTCATGTGTTTATGGTTGCTTTACATGATAATATTTCACCTGTCCTGTTTATGTAACACTTTAAAAATCAGCAAAAGGGTTATATAAATAAAATTTATTATGAAACAAAAGGCAAAAAACTATTCTGTACATAGTTCAGTCCTATTCAGTGTCTACTCGGTGCTTCTTGGCTTGTCTCTTGTATTCATTAAATGGAGCATCTCTTGTCACTGTCCAGCAATAGTCTGCAAGCATTGATGGGCTCCATTTGCCTTGATAGCGTTTCTCCATTGTTGCAATGTCCTGGTGAAATCGCTCGCCGTGCTCGTCGCTCACTGCTCCGCAGTTCGGTGGAAAAAAATCTAGATAAGAGTGCAAAAAATGTATCTTTAGTGACATGTTGCAACCAAGGCTTTTGTATGCCTTGAGGAGGTTTTCCACCAACAACCTGTAGTTGTCTGCCTTGTTGTTTCCGAGACAATTTATTGCCACTAACTGGAAGGCTTTCCATGCCGTCTTTTCCTTGCCACGCAGTGCATGGTCAAATGCATCATCTCGAAGAAGTTCACGAATCTGAGGACCAACAAAGACACCTTCCTTTATCTTAGCTTCACTTAACCTTGGAAATTTTCCATGGAGGTACTTGAAAGCTGCTTGTGTTTTGTCAATGGCCTTGACAAAGTTCTTCTTCAGACCCAGCTTGATGTGTAAGGGTGGTAACAAAATCTTCCTTGATTCAACAAGTGGTGGATGCTGAACACTTTTCCTCCCAGGCTCCAATGACTGTCGGAGTGGCCAATCTTTCTTGATGTAGTGGCAATCTCTTGCACGACTATCCCATTCGCAGAGAAAACAGCAGTACTTTGTGTATCCAGTCTGCAGACCAAGCAAGAGAGCAACAACCTTCAAATCGCCACAAAGCTGCCACTGATGTTGGTCATAGTTTATGCACCTCAAAAGTTGTTTCATGTTGTCATAGGTTTCCTTCCTATGGACTGCATGACCAACTGGAATTGATGGCAAAACATTGCCATTATGCAGTAAAACAGCTTTAAGACTCATCTTCGATGAATCAATGAACAGTCTCCACTCATCTGGATCGTGAACGATGTTGAGGGCTGCCATCACACCATCGATGTTGTTGCAGGCTACAAGATCACCTTCCACGAAGAAGAATGGGACAAGATCCTTTTGACGGTCACGGAACATGGAAACCCTAAATCACCTGCCAGGAGATTCCACTGCTGTAGTCTGGAGCCCAACAGCTCTGCCTTACTCTTGGGTAGTTCCAAATCCCTGACAAGGTCATTCAGTTCACCTTGTGTTATGAGGTGTGGTTCAGAGGAGGAGGATGGGAGAAAATGTGGGTCCTGTGACATTGATGGTTCAGGACCAGAAGTTTCATCCTCTTCCTCTTCCTCGTCTGACTCAAGTGAGAATGATTCTGGTGCATCAGGAACCGGCAGTCCTTCTCCGTGGGGTACTGGGCGTATAGCTGATGGAATGTTCGGATAATGCACAGTCCGCTTTTTCTTCTTTGACACACCTTTCCCAACTGGAGGCACCATGCAGAAGTAACAATTGCTGGTATGATCTGTTGGCTCTCTCCAAATCATTGGCACTGCAAAAGGCATAGATTTCCTTTTCCTGTTCAACCACTGGTGAAGATTTGTTGCACAAGTGTTGCAGCATATGTGTGGGGCTCACCTCTTGTCCTGATCTCCAATTTTGCAGCCAAAATAAAGGTGATAGGCTTTCTTAACCATAGTGGTTATACTGTGCTTTTGTGATGCAAAAGTCACTTCACCACAAACATAGCAGAAGTTATCTGCACTGTTCACACAAGTACGAGGCATCTCTGCTCACTTTGGCTAAACAGAAATGTGTCCCTTTGCAAAATCAAACACTGACAAATAAGAGAGCACGACACTGTATGATTTCTAGAGCTGATATAGGGCAATTTGTTCAGCAGACTGATGTAAGCTTCGTTATGATTGCATCATCCATGACTTCTAGGAATAACATGATGCAATTCATATCATGTATGACGCAATACCAGCTTCAGATTGCATCTTTCATTGTTTTGCCTAAAAAGCAAGTACTGTCCAAACCCAGTCATAGATTTATTCATAGATCCAGTCAAAGATGTATTTTAGTCATTTCTGGTTTAAATTGAGATCCCTTCCCTTTATAACTCACTTATCCTCCGCCATTCCCAAGTCAAGGGTCGTATATACTGACCCAATAGCATATCTTGAAAACTAGAGCCAATCAACAGTTTTAAGCATCATTTTCGTTCTCAGTGACCCAGAATTAGTAAAGTTTGACTACATTTATTTCAGAAGCATTTTGGCTGTAGAGCAGTGTTATCTGTGGCAGAACGACTGCGCAGAATTAGAAAGCATCCAAGAAGAACTAAGGAGGACTTTCTCCGTGAGGTTATGATGCAATCTGCCACTGAGAAACAGGAATTGAAGGAGTGGTGGGATTGCAAGAAGAGGGACCAAAAGGAGAATGCGGCACACCAGAAAGAAACCACAGAGTGGCTCTTAAATGTTATGGAACGCCAAGTGGACACGCTCCAGGCGATACTAGCTCTTCTAACTGAGCAGTTCCGTGCCCGCCCTCCCCTGCTGCCGCTGTCGCAAAACTCTTTCCCATGCGCCCCCAAGACACTGCCAACACACTCTTATCAACCTCCTGGCTCCAGCCTATACCCACAGCATTCCACTCCTCCCTCCTCACAGTCCAGCACTGTGGAATCCCACTACCCACTGCACTCAACACTCATCCCTATGCAGTTTGGCCCTGCTGAAGTACAGCACCCGCTGCATTGTACTCCAAAGGAGAAGGTTGGGTGTGATCCCTGGACATACACGAATCTGTAGCTGTCCTGGGACCTCTCCTCCTCTTGAGACCTTCCCTTCCCCCATCCCTCATCTCCCTCCCTGCTGATGATTTTTTTGTTTGACTCTCTCCTCTGGTTGTTGTCTTTTAATAAAAGAATTGTGTTTGTTTGAAAGTAATCTTTATTCTATTAAGTGAAAGCAAGAAGAGCACTGCAAAGCAACATATAGTTATGTTAAGGCCCCTTCTTGCATCATGTGCACCAATCACCTCCTAGCATTACAAGCATTGCAATCCCGAACATAGCAACAAATATTAGTGGCTTTCAGCTTCAAATTGCTGCCTCAAGGCATCCCTGATCCTTATGGCCCCACGCTGTGCCCCTCTAATAGCCCTGGTCTCTGGCTGTTCAAACTCAGCCTCCAGGCGCTGAGCCTCTGTGGTCCAGCCCTGAGTGAAGCTTTCACCCTTCCCTTCACAAATATTATGGAGCGTACAGCACGCAGCTATAAGAATAGGAATATTGTCATTGGCCATGTCCAGCTTCCCATACAGGCATCACCAGCGGGCTTTTAAACGGCCAAATGCACACTCAACAATCATTCTGCACTTGCTCAGCCTGTTGTTGAACTGCTCCTTGCTGCTGTCAAGTTGCCCCGTGTACGGCTTCATAAGCCACAGCATTAAGGAGTAGGCAGGGTCTCCCAGGATCACAACGGGCATTTCGACTTCCCCTACAGTGATCTTCTGGTCCTGGAAAAAAGTCACTGCTTGCAGCTTCCTGAACAGGCCAGTGTTCCAAAAGATGCATGCATCATGCACCTTTCTGGACCAGCCTGCATTAATGTCTGTGAAATGCCCCAGTGATCCACAAGTGCCACATGTACTCTGTGGTTAGGTGGTCTGGTGCCAGAATTGGAATGTGCGTGCCATCTATCGCCCCTCCGCAGTTAGAGAAGCCCATTTGTGCAAAGCCATCCACATGTTGCCCAGAGTCACAGTCTTTCGGAGCAGAATGTGATTAATGGCCCTGCACACTTCCATCAACATGACTCTAACGGTCAACTTTCCCACTCTGAACTGGTTAGTGACTGATCGGTAGCAGTCTGGAGTAGCCAGCTTCCACAGTGCAATCACCACGTGCTTCTCCAGTGACAGGGTAGCTCTCATTCTCATGTCCTTGCGTCGCAGGACTGGGGCAAGCTCATCACACAGTCCCATGAATGTGGCTTTCCTCATGCAAAAGTTCTGCAGCCACTGCTCGTCATCCCAGACATTCATCACGATGTGATCCCACCACTCAGTGCTTGTTTCCCGAGCCCAAAAGCAGCATTCCACTGTGGTCAGCACCTCCGTGAATGCCACAAGCAATCTATTGTCATAGCTACTCTGCATGGCAAGATCAATGTCACACTCCTCTTGCCTTTGTAGTTTAAGGAATAACTCCACTGCCATTCGTGACATGTTGGTCTGAGCGAGCAGCATACTGGTCAGCAGTTCAGGAGCCATTCTTGCAGCCCAAAAGAGGCAGGGCGCGCAGTACACAAACCATTGAAAGATGGCGCCAAATGCGGATGGAAGCACAGGGATTGCTGGGATGCAAAGCAATGCGTCATGGGGCATTGGGACTGGACCCAGGATGCCCCACGACCCCCTCTGCCTTCCCACAAGTCTTAGTGGCAAAAGAGAAAGACGTGCTCTGTGGGATAGCTGCTCAGAGTGCACCACTCTGAATAGCGCCACAAGTGTGAACATGCTATTGTGCAGGCAGCTGTCAGTGTGAACACACAACAGCAGTTTTCCTTCTGCGCTCTGTGACTGGTGCTGTAACTCCCAGCGCTGTAACTTTGCCTGTGTAGACGTGCCCTAAGTCTTAGACCTTTTCTCTTTCTACTTTCTTAAGTAACAGAATGGAGACTACAATCCATCGGTGATCTTCCAGAAAACACCATCCTGGCCACTATGGACGTAGAAGCCCTCTACACCAATATTCCACACAAAGACGGACTACAAGCTATCAGGAACAGTATCCCCGATAATGTCACAGCTAACCTGGTGGCTGAACTCTGTGACTTTGTCCTCACCCACAACTATTTCACATTTGGGGACAATATATACCTTCAAGTCAGCGGCACTGCTATGGGTACCCGCATGGCCCCACAGTATGCCAACATTTTTATGGCTGACTTAGAACAACGCTTCCTTAGCTCTCGTCCCCTAACGCCCCTACTCTACTTGCGCTACATTGATGACATCTTCATCATCTGGACCCATGGAAAAGAAGCCCTTGAGGAATTCCACCATGATTTCAATAATTTCCATCCCACCATCAACCTCAGCCTAGATCAATCCACACAAGCGGTCCATTTCCTGGACACTACTGTGCTAATAAGCGATGGTCACATAAATACCACCCTATACCGGAAACCTACTGACCGCTACACTTACCTACATGCCTCTAGCTTCCATCCAGGACACACCACACGATCCATTGTCTACAGCCAAGCTCTAAGATATAACCGCATTTGCTCCAATCCCTCAGATAGAGACAAGCACCTACAAGATCTCTATCAAGCATTCTTAAAACTACAATACCCACCTGCTGAAGTGAAAAAACAGATTGACAGAGCCAGACGAGTACCCAGAAGTCACCTCCTACAAGACAGGGCCAACAAAGAAAATAACAGAACACCACTAGCTGTCACCTTCAGCCCCCAACTAAAACCTCTCCAGCGCATCATCAGAGATCTACAACCTATCCTGAAAGATGATCCTTTACTCTCACAGATCTTGGGAGACAGACCTGTCCTCGCTTACAGACAACCCCCCAACCTAAAGCAAATACTCACCAGCAACCACACATCACTGAACAAAAACACTGACCCAGGAACCTATCCTTGTAACAAAGCCCGATGCCAACTCTGTCCACATATCTATTCAAGTGACATCATCATAGGGCCTAATCACATCAGCCATACCATCAGGGGCTCGTTCACCTGCACATCTACCAATGTGATATATGCCATCATGTGCCAGCAATGCCCCTCTGCCATGTACATTGGCCAAACCGGACAGTCTCTACGCAAAAGAATTAATGGACACAAATCTGACATCAGGAATCATAATACTCAAAAACCAGTGGGAGAACACTTTAACCTGTCTGGCCATTCTATGACAGACCTGCGGGTGGCTATCTTAAAACAGAAAAACTTCAAAAACAGACTCCAACGAGAGACTGCTGAGCTGGAATTGATATGCAAACTAGACACAATCAACACAGGATTAAATAAAGACTGGGAATGGCTGAGCCATTACAAACATTGAATCTATCTCCCCTTGTAAGTATTTTCACACTTGCTTCTTATCAAACTGTCTGTACTGAGCCATCTTGATTATCACTTCAAAAGTTGTTTTTCTCTTACTTAATTGGCCTCTCAGAGTTGGTAAGACAACTCCCACCTGTTCATGCTCTCTGTATGTGTGTGTATATATATCTCCTCAATATATGTTTCACTCTATATGCATCCGAAGAAGTGGGTTGTAGCCCACGAAGGCTTATGCTCTAATAAATTTGTTAGTCTCTAAGGTGCCACAAGTACTCCTGTTCTTTTTGCGGATACAGACTAACACGGCTGCTACTCTGAAACCTGTCAGAATGGAGACCGTGTAAGCATTTCAGTGGGAGGTTTGAAAGTCAATGGTGTGTCCACAAGCTGAGGGGAAAAGAGCGTGGAAGCAATATGGTCACTCCACTACAACCAAGTAAGAAACAAGACAGGAGCTGCTTTTGGGAAGTATGTAATTTCATATCTGAGGTTTATGAGATGCTGAATAACCATCATGATCACACCCAAAAGCCACTGGTTCAAGATCTTTGATATTTTCATCCATACCTCTCAACTTGTTGTGGCCCAAATGTGGGACCAAATGTGTGACAAAGACCCAAAATGAGAGACCTAAATCATTATTCCGTCAGGAAACATCATATGCTGTGGGATTCATTCCTTTAGTATAAAAACTATTCAATAGCTTTGGTTTCATGATTTACTATTTCTAATGTAAATGGTTTTGTAGAATAAAAGTGAGGGGGATGCGAAATTCATGGGGAACGTCAGTAATTTGGGGATTAAAATAAATTACATCTCTTGGTGTAAAGGGTATGTTTTAATCCCTTCATCTTCAACCTCCAACCCTCAAGTGTCAACCTTCCCTTTTTCTTATGTTAATTTCTCTGCTCCAGTGCAGACACCAGCGCAGCAGAGGGATGGCCCCTTTACTAATGCCCTCTCATCAATGTCTAGATAAGGATCATATCTTGTTTTCTGAAAAGATCTTTTCTTTTCATCAATGTCTTTCTTTCCCAATAGTGTGAGACTAGATGAAGAGTTCAGATCCAAAGCAGGGAGATTATTGTATCTAGGACTTTTTTACTCATGGTTGATATAGATTTTATTCATAAGCATCAGTAACTTTTGTTCTCCATTTAACATGCTGATTCATGGCATAAATGAAAGCCCTCTGGTTGTTTTGAATTAGAATGGCAGAGGTCAAACCTACAGCTATTAAAAGATAGCTTCCATTGTTTAAAGCTAGGTATGCATCTGCAAAGCTTTTTGAAGCTGCTACTTTGTGACTGTATTGAGATATGTGTATTTTCAGGGTTTTTAATGTGTCCATAGGTGTCTATTAATATCATCCATTGTCTTTTAAGAAATGATAAAGCATCTTTACAACTTGTATTTTACTGATTATCAGAGTTTTTTAGACAGCCAATTACCTTTCTTTGTCTCTTCTGTACTCTTTCCATAAATAGATCTGCCTAAGTGGCTAAACTAAACTCCCAACTAGCACTGTATAGAGTTGGGCAGAAAGAGACCAGTCTTGGATTTATCCATTTAGGAGGCACGCGCGTCTGTTTGACAATCTATTTTTGATGTCCTCGGCATCATCTTCATGGGCCTTTCCAAGAAATTAATAGCTTGAAGCTGTGGCTGCTACTTTGTAACGAAAAATTATCAATTATCAATCAGTCTTGTCACATGATGTTTTGTATTTATTTGAGTCCAATATATAAATGTGATCATTCATCGGTTATACAGCTGGGCTTGCAGGGGATTTCTGTAGCCAGGCATCAAACATGACATTAGATTGTTCATAAAATTGCCCAGCAATTATGGTTCACTGTAAAGTGTTTCAAATATAATGAGATTACCAGGTGATCATTTTTATATTGTAGTTCTGTGGCAGATAGAAGGGTTATTAATATTTTTTTTTAAAACTACATTAATACAGTATTAGGACTATGATTATACTCATGCAAAAAATCAAAATTTTAACAGTAAGCTTAATCCTGCCCTAGTGCACATATGCATTACAATAGGGTCTGACATTATATGATTATACAACAATGGGCAACATGACACGGTAACAGATGGCAAATAATATAATACAAAAGGAGATACACCTTTTACTTTTACCTTAGATGCATTTTTCATGTTCCTCTGAAACATCTATGATTATTTCCATATGTAGGACAATGGCCAGTGGTCAGATCTGTCATATCAAGCAATATGTTACATTCTCCCCTATGAAGAAAGCACATGGGGGCTCTCATATGTCTTGTTAGGCTTCACTGACTTTTGAGAGATCCACCCATCTCAATCCATCACCCAATATATACACTTGCAGTTTATTGTAGCTCTAATCTCAGGTTTCAATCCCAGAATTTTTGAATGCTAGAAAAATCCCAGTTTTGAGACTTGAATCTACTACATTTCTAAGTCCTCTTTCTTTTTTGCTAAGATGTTTTATGAATGACACTTGGCATGGCAGAGGCAGTTCTGCTCTTCAAAAGCAGGCTGTTCCATTAATAGCAAAAGGAATGGGCGGAGCAGGTGCTTCACTTCTGAATGACACAAAATACTACGCAGCGCTTCTCTCTCAATTCCATGTACTCTCAAAAGGGCAGTCGAGTGACTCGGCACTCTAGCTATAGCACTATAAAAAAAAAAAGAATAATGTTGACATCAGCCTGGCAATAAAAGCTCCTCCTTGAGGGCCTGTCGTGTGAAATTCATTGCAACACAATAATGGAAATGATTACAGATACCACACTTTCAGGTCCTGAGCATGTCCCATGACTTGCTGAGTGTCCCTATGGTCCAGAAAAGCAGGAAAATGCTCTGTCTGTCCCCAGGAAAACAGACCATGGTAATGAGTGGCTCATTTCCTCCTGGTGCCAATTGGTTGGGTGTCATTGAACTAGTGAAGGAATGACAACCAAGGGCTATACCTGAGAATCCCCAAGGACACAGGTGATCTAAACGGGGTGGTTACCTACAGTACCTCCATATTGACTAAACTCTCAAACACTAACATTTGGGCACACCCAACACCACTAGATCAGTTACCATGCTTTCCTAGCTAACCTCATACAGCCTGATTTCTGGGGGCCCTCACCCTTGTGGCCTTAGACTGTATGATGTGTTCCCCCCAACCACCCAGTCACACACTAGTCTAGTCACTCTATAAAGGGACAGAACTTCTTTCTGTCCCAGTCTGCCTTGCTGGAGACAGATGACCAGAGGAGCTAGTGACCTCTTTTGATTTTTCTCTTCATCCCACTGACTGTCCTCCTATTCTTGGCTGTGGTCATGGTGGATTCTCTGGCTGGCTCAGCCTCCAGGTAATCCTCATTGGGTGTGCAGTGTCTATCAGTGAGTACTGCTAGTTCCAGTGCATTCATGTTTTCACCCTCCTGGGACAACAACCCAAATGCTGCTCCAAGCCAAAATGTCCATTATGTCACTTACTGCTCAGGTCGCAGGCCTAAGCCATTCTGTCACTTGGTCTATTGGGTATCAGACAGAAGTGCATTGTGCACTTACAAAACCTACAGCTTATTCTGAAGCCTTTGCTAGTACTTCTTTCCAGGGGTCCCTCCCCCCAAAAGTCCTTCATGGCCTCATCATCTGCTACAACATCTTCATTCACAGTGGGTTATGTAGCTTATGTCTCTACCTCAGAAAGGGGTCTGGAAGGAAAGCCTGGGATAACTTCTCCCTCCAGTTTGCAATGGTTAGCTTTTGGGTCCTCTTCTGGTCCCAGCTTGGACAGAAAAGTGATGGGATTTCCTGGTGGCTTTTGTGGGGCAACTGGATTAATATGGCTATGGAGCAGCTGTTCTCAGAATGGTTGTTGCTTGACAAGTGGCCTGTATTTGCTACTGGAAATGCTGCTGCTCCTCCTTCATAACAGAGGTGAACAAACCCATTTTTCTATTGGAATTTTATTTTGCAAACCAAAACCAGGACTGGTTCAGATCTGAATCACGTTTTTCTGACCCCTTAAACTTTGCAGAATTTGGATAAATGCTCTACATTGGGTACACTTCTCTATTTGAGATTCATAGGAAGAGCAACAGGAGATGTTACTGACTTTTGTTTTGCCTTCATTCTGGGCATGAGTTGGGCTTTTATCACTGTGTTTCATATTGTAACCTGTGCATCCAGTTCTCTTCACCATTTCTTAAAGTACAATGAAATGCAAATAATGGACTGCACCATCAAGAGCTTAGCAATGGAAAACATCATTAAGTGTAGTTGGGCGGTATGCAATGTAACTTGCACTGCTGAATGACTGAGGCACTTATCAGTTGTGAACCACCCTTCCTCTCCTGGAGAACAGCATCTGCAACCCCTGTTGATTTGTATTATTTTGTAAATATTGTCTGTATGGGCTGAATACTTTTTTCTTCAATTAAAAAACATGAGAAAGAAATTTTAATGTATTGGTGCCTCTGCATTGCTTTTAATGTTTATAAAAGACTGCTTAAGATTTTAAACATACCCCTGGCAATAACCTAATTATGAGCTTTTAACTTTTAACTCTACTATGTTAATATTTAGTCCCTTTTTATACTATTCTTCCTTAGCGTTCTATGAATAGTTTTATAATTTTCTCCTTCCTGGTTTTTGCACAGGATACATTACACAACTATTTAAGGAAATATTCCTCTTGGCTGCACTACATTAAAACAATAATAAACTACAGATGATCTTTACATTGTCCCCTTTCATCTCAATTTCATCTCATTTTCCTAATTTCATAGTGTCTAGTTTATTTTAGTTTTCTTTTGCTTCCCCTGTGTCCTCACTCCTGTATCTCAGTTTTGTCCTTTTCTTTCCCTCTTTGTATCTTTACAGTACACTTTTGTTTTGTTTAGTAAAATTGTTCCATTATATTCATTTCTATTATTGTGCTTTTGTTTCCATTAGAAACCTGCTTGCTTAGATTCCTCTCTTGTGCTATCTTCATAATTTCCCTACATGATTGTCTATGTCCTGTTTTTATTGATATTTTGACCAATGTTTTTGTTAAACCAGGTAAAAGGGCTGGAGCAGGTGTGAGGATCTCACCCTATCACTTTTTAGAGTTATTTCTACAGAGTCCTAGACGGTTCATTCCTATTAAATACTGTAAGGCTTCTCTGTAAGAGTAGTACTACGTGTAGGAATTTCTCTCCTGGATTGGCTCAGGAGCTTATCTAGCCCAGTTTCCTGTCTCTGACAGAGGCTAGTACCACATGATTCAAAGGAAGGAAATCCCAGACTGGACACTCATAGAATCATTTCCCCCTAGGGGAAATTTCTTCCTAGTCCATCAGATAACAGTTTATGCTATGAAGTATATAGCCCCAATTTATTTTATTTAGCTTTCTTTATGTAACTATGATTCTTCTTGTCATCCATATAAATGCCTAATACTTCTTGAGTTCTGCTGAGCTCTTGGCCTCCATGATATCTTGGGGCAATGAGCTGCACAGGTCATGTGTACTCTGTGCAGCTTCTTTTTATTAATTTTGCATTTGTTGAATTTCAAGTCCATTGATTATCTCCTTGTTCTTGTATAGTGAAAGGGAAAATAAGATTGTCTGGCTTACTTTCTCTGTACCATTCATTACTTTGTATATCTCTAATATGTCCCTTCTTATTGGTCTCTTCTCTAAAGTAAACAGTCTTTACCAGTTCTCCTCATATGAAACTGTGCTTCTTATCATCTTTATTACCCTCCCTGAACCACCTTTTATTTCTCCATTTTTTAGCAGTAAGGTAACCAGAACAAAACACAGTTTTCAGGCGATGCACCCGATTTATGTAATGACTTTATAATGTTTTATCTATTTTCTATTGTATTGACTTATACTGCTAACATTTTCTTTTCTTTTTTGATCACTGCTGCTGTACATTGAGTTGTCCACAGTGATGTCTAGGCCTTTTTTTGTTTTGGTTTGGGGGGTTGTTTGTTTGTTTTTTGAGTTGTTACACTTGATTTAAAACCCAGCAATGTATATGAGTTGTTCATATTACTCAGTCCAATGGGCATTACCATGCATTTGTCAACTCTTGATGAGTCCTATTCTGATACTCCCCTTGATATTAGGAAGTAACATTTTACTCCGTAAGAGTAAGGGTGACAGAATATGACTCTTAACTTTGCTAGGTCTGTCTGGAGTTCTTCAGTCTTCTCTATTCTTAACTAGGGTGACCATATTTCCGTATGTTGGACACGGGACACTGGTAAAATTACTCTTATTCAAGCGAGCTCAATGGCAATCAATCAGAACTATTCAGTACAAACATTTAAATTAACATCAAGTTGACTGAGTCCCTGTTAAAAAGAAATACTGCTTAATTTGATTCTTTTTATTTACCGTCTTATCTTTAAGGCTTTAGGGTTCACATGGGGAGAGGTGACACACACTCCCATACAACTCTCGCATGGGGAGGGTGGGACCGACTATCCCGACGCTCCCTGCCTGGCGCTCTCCGCTATCTATACCTGGCTGGGCCCCTGGGACAGACCCACTTCTTCTGGTACCTGGTGCTGCATCTTCCCAAGGCAACACGTGCGGGGGGGCACGAAGGGTCACATGCCCCCCCTCCACAGATGTCTGCCAGGGTTCACACCAGAATGTGGCCAGCAGCAGCCTTTCGGCACTGTGCGGGAAGGAAGGGACAGGAGCTGCTTCCAGACGTGAGGTGGGGAGGGATGACCTTGCCCATGTCTTTGCAGAACTCATCTCTTCCCACCCCTTTGCTCCCCTGTGGCTAGAAGCAGCTTGTCCCTTCCTGCCCACACAGTGTTGAAAGGCAGTGGACACCTCCACCGCCTGTCCCTCGACTACAGTGCGGGCAGGAAGAGGTTAAGCCCTAAAGACGCATTGTGCACCAGGGCCCAGGGACTGCAGGGGCTTCAGCGAACCCAGAGAGGTGGCTCAGCAGGGGAGTGTGCCATGGGGACAGAGCGGGTGAAGACAGTGCTAAGCTCCTGCCTGGAGCACTACTGTGGAGCCTGCAGGGTCGGGGTGGGAACAGGCTGGAAATCACTTCTCCCCACCCCTCACCACTCCAGAGTTTACCTGAGGGGCAGGGAGGCTTCCCTCTGCCAGTGCTGTGCAGGGCTTTGGCACATGCAGGGCTCGGCTCCTCCTGGCCAGCGCCCCGGGCCGGAGGGTCTTGGGCTTTCCTGGGATGCCGGCCCAGATAGGCAGTGCGGGAAGGAAGGAGCCTGCCAGCCAGGCTGTTGGTGAGCTGAGCGCTCCAACCAGGGGCTGGTTCTCTGCACAGCGCTAGGAGCAGGATGCACCCTGCCGGGGGGGACGTGGAGGAGCAGTGGGACTAGGGGGGTGAAGAGGAAATGCAGGGAGAGGACAATGAGAGGGGGAGCAAGTAAAGGGCCGATGGGTGGGCAGCACAGGCGACATGTAACCGGCTGCTGCCTGGTGCCTGCCCGCACTCACCAGCCACCGCAGCTCACAGCGCGCAGCAAGTGCTGGCCAGAAACAGGACGGGGGCGGGCCCTTCTGGCTGAGAGCTGGCATGCAGTGGGGGCTATGCTGATGGACAAGCAAGGGGAGTGGCCGGTCCCGTGGGCTGCAGCTTTGCCCTGCCACCAGCCTTGCACCCCCACTCCCATCGTCGGCCACTGGACCCTCCTCCCCACTCACCACTGATGGGCGGGCGGCTGGTGAGTGGGGATGTGGCCACCAGCAGGACCCACCAGTACTGATGGCAGGGGGAGACAGAAAATATGGGACAATTTGCCTGTTTTTAAGAAAAAATTGGAAGATCTCCAGGAGGGCTTAAATATGGGACTGTCCCTTTAAAAACGGGACATCTGGTCACCCTAGTCTTAACTAATGTATATAATCCTGTCACCTCAACAAGTTTTTCTGTCTCACTGCTCATCACCATTTTTCAGATCACTGATCTAGATATATTAGACAGCACACTGGTAGGATGGGACCTTGGGGCACCACCTTGTCAATCTTTTGCCAAGTTGAAAATTGATGTATTATTCTTTGTCACCTTTCTCTTAGTATGGGTGGCAGAATCTGGCCGTAATGTGTAGTATCTCACTCAAGAAGTAATGACAGTGATTTCAGTGGGACTACTCATGCTGTAGAGTACTACTCAGCATAGGGTTTTTTAATCTATGGGAAAAGGTAATAAAATTATACTACAAATAAGGATAAAATGTCTAACGGTAATAATGCCTGGCCCTTATACAGAACTTTACAAACGTGAACTAATTAATTCTCCCTACACCCTTGTGAGCTAGATACTGTAAGTCAGGGGTGTGCACAGGAATAAAACTTTGGCTGCTTTTGGAGGGGCATGTTCTGTGCCCCCCACAGCCAAAGAAGCTGGCTCCCCCTGCCACCCCTCCCACGGACAGAGGAGCTGGCTGCCCCCTTCTCCCCCACGGCCAGAGGATCTGGTTCTCCCCAGGTGGCCACAGAGATGGTGGAGCTGTCGTCTCCTGCCCTGGCCTGGGGCTGGAGGAGCTCGGTCTCCTCCACTGGTCCTGCAGGAGTTCTGTTCCCCCACTTATTGGGGGGGGGCATGCTCCTGCTTGCCCCTCCTTGTGCATACCCCTGCTGTAAGTATAATTATTTCCTTTTTTTCAGACAAGTTAAATGAGATTGAAGTTACATGATTTACCTAAAGCCAGAGAGTAAGTCAGTAGCAGAGTTGAGATCCAGAAGTTCTTAGCATCTAGTCCTGTGCTTGGACCGGGAGTCCATGCCTCTTCCTTTACATGAGTGTCCAGATCGATCTAAGCTCAGTCTTATAATGGTCTCTTGCTCTATAGACTGAGAAGAGGGTTGGGGCAGGAGGGGTTATGGAGATAGTACATTTAACCCCAGAGAAAAAGAATTATACCTTAGATTGACTAAGTTTAGCAGTAGATTTCACCCTCTTTATGAGGAGCAAGACTTATAGACCAAGGGCAAAGAACATGGTAGCTTTGAGAGGCTGACTTGTCTGGTAAACAGTTTATTTTAGCTCTACAAAAATAAATTCAGATATGTAAATGGAGGTTGTCTGGAGCCAGCTCTAAATTGTGTTCTGGACGTCTATGCAAGGATTTATTACAGTGATTACTGAGCTACTTCCATAGAAAAGTAGCAATTACCACGGCAACCCTGAAATTAAATGACACACACAAGTCGAGCTACACTCTAAGAGTAAAATAAACCCAGTCGGAATAGTAACCATGGGCTAGAGTGTCCTTTCCTGTGGACAGACCTGCAGGAGGGGAACAGACTGGCCAGGAAACAGGAAGTTTAATCTCAAGAGTTTTCAAGTAATCAATTTTCAGGTGGGAGAGGCTTGGCAAATGGAACCTTGTGATTCGTGAGCAAAGCATGCCCCAATCCCAGAGATGCCAGAGTGTCCACGTGTAGGGTTGTCTCTTCTGCACTGTTCTGCTTGGCTTCCCTTTCCCTTTCCCTTGATAGCACTTTTCTTGCAGTAGCAGTAAGTAACTCCTGAACAGATTTACAACTGAAAAATCACAAAGTGAGCAGGAGTCAGTGCTGCAGAAAGCAGTTGGTCTCCTGCTCCACCCCTTCCCACCATGTCTGCACCCACACAGTCTCCTGATCTTGCAGAGCTCCAGTTAGGAAACTTCCATGGGATGGAAGGAAATGGGGGATACTGTAAGGAAGCAGACCTTTCCTCACTTCCCTAAGTGAGATCTGCTAGATCTCAGGCCCCTCTGCTTATGGAAGAAGAAGGGATGACCAGTGCTATGTAACATAATATCCACACACACACAAACACACACACACACAGAATAGCTTTGAGCCCTGTTCTTTATTTTCTATTCTCAATCTTAAGCATTAACTACACTTTCATTCATCATAGGGCACAGTGTGTTTACTTTTCTCAGCTGCTAGCAAGTAACTCATTCCCAGCTGTATCCCTGAAGGTCAGTGTGGGGAGTTCACATGAACTTCAGGGAAACAATTATTTTCTTATAATCTTGGTGATGGAAGGAAAGTGGAAATTTTGGGGCTCCCCTAGTTATTTCTCCTTTCCTGACAATAGCCTTTGTTTAAATCTAAAGTTTAACCAGGAACAGTTTTTGGCCTGAAAGTGGATGCTCAATTACTGAGAGACAGTCTTCACTCATTGCTATATTTGCTTTCTGCAGCCAACTCTCTGTATAATTTTTCATGAGTGATGTAGCCGAATACTTGGATGCTAATATCTAAACTGTATTCTTAAATTTATTCACCTACATTTGGGTTATTGCTGATTATGCACTATATGTATCTTATGACTTTTAAAACAAACTTTGTATTTGTGGATGATCTAAGCACTATGCCCAAATGTACAAACACTCTTTTCTTAACCTGTGTACTATATAATTTTTTTTTAACATTAGCTTTAATAAAATTTTTAAATTTTCAGGTTCCAAACAGGGATGGGAGGGAGACTGGAAAGAAGCTTTGCCACTGACAGGATATTTTTTTAATCTACATTTCCTGTTGTAAAATTCAATATTTTCTCACGACAAAAACTGATTTTGACATAATTTCACTTTGGGCAAGAAAACTTTATAGTTGTAAAATTTCAACCAGCTCTAGTTTACAGTGATTGCCATTACAAGCTTTAGAAGTGCTATTTGCTGAGAATCAGGAAACCTTTACTAAAAGTGAGCTGTGTTAGACTGAAATAATCTTCTTAGGGAAGAGGTATAAATCCATTCTCTAGAATTATTTAAAATTTGATGGGACAGATTATTTAAGATTATACCATAGCGGATAATTCTGCACAGGCAGGAGACCGGACGAGGTGGTCTAAAATGAGAACAGCCTCTTCCAGTTCAGGTTTCTTTCTGAAAAATTTGATTCTGAATCAGTTTTGTTGACTTTCTATTTTAACACTCAGTTTTGTGTTTTGCGTGTTCTTAATGAGATAATGAAGGTGTTGGGCTATTTCCTGTCTAGTGTTTAATATTCTGTATAGGATACATTTAATCAGATTAGCCATTTAGAATAAAGGGATTAACAGAAAGTATGGTTAATTAAGCAATTGGACAACCTATCCGAATGTGTCAAACTCAGCTGGGCAGTGCATTAATCACTGAAGGACTTATTTACTTCTCACACCTTTGTAAATCAGTAATAACTCCACTGAGAGTGATAGAGTTACAGTATTGTAGTCTCAGGCCTTGTCTACACTGCCACTTTACAGCGCTGCAACTTTCTCGCTCAGAGGTGTGAAAAAACACACCCCTGAGCGCTGCAAGTTTCAGCGCTGTAAAGTGGCAGTGTAGACAGTGCACCAGAGCTGGGAATGGCTCCCAGCGCTGGGATCTATGCCCCTCATGGGGGTGGTTTTTTACAGCAACTACACAGCCACATACAGCAGCGCTGCCACCCTGAGAAGAGAACCAGGCCTTACTGTGTCTTTAAAATTGGTGTATTTTATTTTCATAAAATATCTTAGGGCCAGTTTTTCTAAACCACAAGTACAAAAGGACATATACCCTTTTGCATGTGTCCAAATCCCATTCCATCTCTGCAAGCTGGGATCTGTGCATACACATAGGAATGTGCACATGTGAATCATAATTTGTATATATACATTGAATTTATGGGTGTAGAAGTTGGGCCTGAGAAAATCTGTCTCATAATATGTAAAGTACAGTGTAAAATCATTCCTTGACATATATTTTTAAAGGTACAATTATTTAAAATATATTCAGCCAAATCTTCAAACACAGGTGCCTAAGATGCATCTATAAATATGTGCCTATGAGAGCAAACTGATAATTGCAAACACATTTGCTTGTGCAATATCTAGATGTGTGCAAACACGTACTTGTGCATGCAAGCGCCATACCACTTGCACATGTGATTACCCGTTTCACCAGTACAAATCAATTAGTGCTGGAAAGTGTAAGTAGTTGGTAGATGCAAGCATATATTTTTAAAATGTTGGCCTGTTACAGTAAACACCATTCATAATTCGCTGTTATTTTTTAAAATCTTTTCCAGCTGCCATTTGACATTCATCTCCCCTTCTCTCACTGTGTGCTCCTCAGGACCCTTCTTCACCTAAGAAATAACCAGGGTTTTCACCTCTTCTCATGACTCCCTCCAGCAGTTCATATCCATTTTCAACTAAAAAATACAACCAAGAGCCTTAAGTAGTTCTCAGGTGGGTTTTCCAATAGAATGTAAACAAAACAGTTGATGTAACCATACAAGGAGTGATGGGAAGAATCTGTAGTTGTGGCAACACTTCAGAGAAGGAGTTAAAAGGCTTTTGAATTTCAAAGCATGCCAGTTCCATGGTCATAGGTTCCCATCCCCCTTGCTGTACATGCAGCTGGATCAGCTGTTGGTTTGTTTTAAATTTCTATTGAAAAACCTAATTTGGAGCTAAGCAGCAGTCACAGCTTGGGTGTTTCATGAGAAATGCAAGCCAGTCAGTCGAGCTGAGAGAGAAGCAGGGGGATCTGTGGTCATGGGGAAGACCCTTGCCTCTGTTCCCAAAGTGACCTGCACAGCTGTTTGCTTTCATGTTCTATTGAACACAAGCAGGAGTTGCTTAATGCTGCTGACTGGGTTTTTCCATTAGAAAATAAAAGTGAACTCCTGAGGAGGACTGCAGAGGAGAAGAGAAACCTGTGCCGTGAGCAGGGAGAGGAGACATAGACAGGGCAACAAGGCATAGAAAATGGGAAGGAGAAATAAAGAACATAGTTTAAAATAGGCTTGTGATTTTTAGGCAGTTGCTCTTTTCAGATGTTGTTTGCTATGCATTTGTAGCTTATTTCATTATGAGAATGGGGAGCTGAATAACCTGCTCAATCATTGTGACTGGTTTAACCAATCGTAATCAAGAACTTTTAAAGATAATTTTGTAACCTAGTTTATAGTATGATTTTGCACTGTGAGTAGTCACTCTGCATTCTAATTAAGGATCCTCTAGTTGAGATAGGGTGACCAGATGTCCCAATTTTATAGGGACAGTCCCGATTTTTTGGGTCTTTTTCTTATATAGGCTCCTATTATCCCCCCACCCTGTCCTGATTTTTCACATTTGCTGTCTGGTCACCCTAAGATGAGAATATTAAGGATGCATTTTAACAGTATATGAGATTAATATTAACAATATTCTTGCAATCAGACAGTTCTGAAGGCTGTTCTCCATGAGCCACAATAAAAATAAAGGTCTTACTGTCCTGGGAAGGTCTGCCTTTTATGGCTGAAGACCATGTCACGGTGCTGAAAGAGAACCTTCAGTTTGTCATCAGGACTTCTGTGTCCAAGTGCAAAGACTGGCCCCACTGAGATGTTGAAACATGATGTGAGAGCAAATGGTGTTTCTGTTGATGATTTCCTTTGTGAGCAGCCATATTCTTAAATCTGAATTACTTTTATCTTGGGTTAAGGGAACACAACAGAATGAGTGCACAAAAGCCTCACGTCTCTGCATCTGAAGTAAGCACAAAATGGCCCTGCCTCCAGCAAATCGCAGATTCCTAGGAATGTATTGGTTTAGCCTCCAGAAAACAATATAACATTTACATATGTAACCCTTTTGCCAGGTGGAGTCAGCAGCAACAAGGGTTGGGATCTGGGGGTTCCCCTTAATATTACAAAATAGAATGAGATTGAGCCCCACCCAGAAATCTGGGAAAACTAAATACCACCACTGCGTGCCTCTAAGAGGCAATACTTCCCCACTCACAAGCACTGAGTCTGTGTATAAGAAAGGAAAACTTTTATTAAAGGGGAATGGAAACTCCATGTTAATTTGGGAAAATGCGGCACCAATGATTCAGAAGTGTGCAAACAATAAGTAACCACCTGCCCCACAGTACCTTGGGCAGTGTATTCTGCCTCACTTTCCCACCCTGCAGTGTGAAAATCCAACAGACAAATGTCTCCTTAAATTTGCCACTCCCCTTTTAACCTCTGCTGCACCACACTCACAGCTGGTTGTCCAAAGTCAGTGAAGTCCCTGAATTCAGAGATGAATCCGCATGGGTTCACTTCCCACCCAGTGGCGGATTAATGATTTTGCTGCCCCTAGGCCCTGAAATAATTGCCGCCCCCAGCCCCATATGAACTTGTTTTAGTTTTTTTACAAATTCGTTTGAATTAAAATGAAACTAAATATCATTTTTTTAAAACTGAGAACCGCTTAATTTCTTCCTTCCAGTCATATTATTAACGTTTAGGATTCTTGTGAGTATGTTTACTAAATGGCGTCACGCCGTCATTGTTGGTTTCAAATGCGCTATGATTGGTAGAATCGCGGCGTCACTGATGCCACGATTACAAAAATGCTGCTATTATAAATTTGCCGCCCCTGCAAATTTGCTGCCCTAGGCCTAGGCCTTGTCGGTCTAGGCGATAATACGTCGCTGTTCCCACCCCTGAAAGGTGGGGCAGGCAAGTAACACTGCTGATGCTGCTCACCGCTGCCGCTCTCAGTCATCTCTGTTGTTGCTTGTCACTGTGGCTGCTGCCTTTGCTGCCGCTCACTACTGTTGCTTGCCGCTCACTGCCACCTCTGCCTCTAGCTGTGATGTCACTTTCTGAGGTTCCATCACTTAGTCCAGCTCTTAGTGAATTCGCTGGGTAGTGGGGAACCTCACTGCTGCTGCATCCACTGCATTGTCTTTCACTACAACACGGTCCTCACACCAGGTCTAAGGTTAAGCTCCCTAGACCAGCTTACTAGTGATTTCAGCTGCAGTGATCACTGACCAAAATCAAGGACTCTAAATTGAGTCTGATCAGCTCTGTCTTTAAACACTGGAGGATGAGAGTCAAATCATAGCCAGGACTCTTTAAACAAAGTCCACACCATCAGTTAGGAACAGGGCCGGCTCTAGGTTTTTTGCCACCCCAAGCAAAAAAAAACAACGGGTGGCCGGAATGCCGCCCCTGGAATTGTGCCTCCCCAAGCATGTGCTTGCTTTGCTGGTGCCTAGAGCCGGTCCTGGTTAGGAACACCTGCCTCGCACTCTCTGACTTTCACTAGGATTTGGCATAACTACATTTCATTACTCCTGCATTTAAGACGAAAATGAATTTTAACCTAAAACAGCTAAGTGGGTTTGTCTGCTGATCACCTAGGCAAAGTAGGCGTGTCTATGCAAATGTAGTCTGCTCCAGAGGTCTTTTCCCCCAGTTCATCAATATTATGGCAGGGCAACGATCACTCGGAGCCTGGCTTACACATAGCTCCAAATGCCACACTTTCATCTCTTCCATGACTAGAGTTACAAGTTGCAATGCCATCACTTACCAACCTGCATTTTCTATTGCTGCTTCTGCCAGGGTTTAGAGGTGTTTTGCTTCTTCATCTTCCAAGTCAAGTGCCATTCATTATTCGCTGCCTTATATGGGCCTGTGAGAATTACAGATAATCTGATATCTAATATTAAAACAGCCTACTTTTTCTAGGAGTGGTGAGTCAGGCCTTGCCTGAGACAATAAAACAAAAGGCTTAAGATGTCCTAAAAATGCCTAATTCTGCTGGTTTAACTCCTCCTTCCTTCACAAACTGCTCCCAGATTTCACTGAAGCCGAGGGACTTGATCGTGCCTTCCCCTCTTTGTTCAGGGAACAGAAACAGTACTGTGTGAGTACAGTGACCAGATAGTGGGAGAAAATGTACAGCATGGAGCGCAGTTATGTGCTCACATGGATTTGTCTGTTTAAAAGGCTGGCAGCCAGATTCTGCATTAGATGAAGCTCCCAAGGGTCTTCATGAGTGCTCCTAGGTAGAATGTGTTGCAGGATTCTAGTTTGGAGTTCACAAAGTCCTGGCTTTATGGCTGAGCTTAGTTTCTGTGCTTACACGTGGTTTAAATTAAACTCAGTGGTTGCTGAAACTTACTCTAATATGATGTGACTGGCCAGCAATACTAGGGCTAATCCATGTTAAAACTGCTCCAGTCCAGGCAGAGACACTGCACAGCCTTGCTATGAGCTACCAAAGGGGTTGGTTGGTTCCATGCAACATACGCTGTTTGTAAGACACTGCGTCCTCTTTCTCTGGTAAAATCTCTTGGGACCATTCTTCCACCTTCAATCCCCTGAATCTCTTTCTTTCTAGGGATAGTTTGAGGGGATCTGGGGGGGGGCATTGCCCCCGAAACTGCAAGCCTCAGGGAAGTGTGGAATTTGTCCCCCGTGTATGACCCCATTGGCCCGGCTAGAGCCGACTTTTCATGGTGTGTAGTGTATGTTTAGCTATGCACCACAGGTAAAAGCAGGCTGTGTCCATGCTGAGGTGTGTAGCTATGCATGTCAGTGAATGGAACTGACAGTGGGGAGGCAGCCGGGAGATGCTTCAGCAGCTTCTTGTTGCCAGAGCCTTTCATTACGGTGTGGCGCTCGCTGACCTCTCCTCGCTATCAGAGTCTTTTCCTGCAGCGGGGAAAGGCTCTAGCAGCTGGGTGGCCGCAGGACACTACATGGCTAAGAATAGCAGTGTAGATGGGCAGGCATGGCTTGGGTGAATAGATAGCTGTGTAGGGCAGGAGTAGTCAATAGGCAGACCGTGGGCCAACTCTGGACCTCCACACGCTGTTGAACGGACCCTGAAATATTTTTATTTACTTACTATCATTATTGGGTTTTTTATTATTTTCTCTGGAGTCTGGACCTTTCCTATACATTGACCAAGAAATTTGGACTTGACAAAAAATAATTGACTATCCCTATTTACCTAAGCTTCACTGTCTACACCACTACTTAAACCCCTGCTAGTACATACTCTACACACCGCTGAAAGAAGTGTGCAGTGTCAACATAGGCTAGGAGACAGACCCAGCATTATTCACAGCTGGGAGAGGACAGCTCTCACCCCTCTTTCTCAATAAGCCTATCTGGTTTTCTGTAAGTACCTGAGCTTCCCCACCAATGTCTGCCTAGTATTGAAAAGTGCAGAATTACTTCCAATAAGCCTCTCTCATTGTGCAAGTATCAGGGGGAAGCCGTGTTAGTCTGTATCTACAAAAACAACAAGGAGTCTGGTGGCACCTTAAAGACTAACAGATTTATTTGGGCATAAGCTTTCGTGGGTAAAAACCTCACTTCTTCGGATGCATAGAGTGAAAGTTACAGATGCAGGCATTATATACTGACACATGGAGAGAAGGGAGTTACTTCACAAGTGGAGAACCAGTGTTGACAGGGCCAATTCAATCAGGGTGGATGTAGTCCACTCCCAATAATAGATGAGGAGGTGTCAATTCCAGGAGAGGAAAAGCTGCTTCTGTAATGAGCCAGCCACTCCCAGTTCCTATTCAAGCCCAGATTAATGGTGTTAAATTTGCAAATGAATTTTAGTTCTGCTGTTTCTCTTTGAAGTCTGTTTCTGAAGTTTTTTTGTTCAATGATAGTGACTTTTAAATCTGTAATAAAATGACCAGGGAGATTGAAGTGTTCACTTACTGGCTTATGTATGTTACCATTCCTGATGTCCGATTTGTGTCCATTTATTCTTTTGCGGAGGGACTGTCCGGTTTGGCCAATGTACATGGCAGAGGGGCATTGCTGGCACATGATGGCATATATAACATTAGTGGATGTGCAGGTGAATGAGCCCTTGATGGTGTGGCTGATGTGGTTGGGTCCTCTGATGGTGTTGCCAGAGTAGATATGGGGACAGAGTAGGCAACGAGGTTTGCTACAGGGATTGGTTCCTGGGTTGGTTCGGAGACGACGAAAGTAGGCTTCCAGATCACCGCAGAACTCTATCGTGCTCGTGGGGATGGTGGGACAGAAAGAGAGTCCCCGAGATAGGACAGACTCTTCTGCTGGGCTAAGTGCAGAATCTACACATTGCTCTTGGATATCTCCATTACAGTACAGTGTGCGGATCTCTGCAGGACATGAGGGACTGGCAAGGAAAGCAGTTCTGCACTTTGCAGTGAAAGCCAGTATGTAGCTGTCAGCTATTCTAGTTCTAAGTTCAGTATAGCTGCATCATGGTGTCCTCAATCTTTAGGAGAGCTAATTGGATTACTAATTGAGAATCTATGCAGATAAGCAACTTTTGATTCAGAAAATATCAATCTTTTTTGCAGAGGAGCTTCATTTAAGTTGGAAGTTAAAATAGAGGCACTGGGTTGTTGTATCAAAACTAATAAGCAAATCTAAAAGGCTAAGGAGTAGCAAAATAGTTGCCTTGTTGACTACTAGGGAAAAACAACACTTGGAGAGCGATTTTGCTAGAATCCTACTGACATCCTGCTCAGGACACCCCTCTGCCTTACAAGGGGGAGAGCTTTGCTGCTGCTAATCTGTCTGTCAGCTCCCTGACACACCGGCCTGCCTGTCTTGCCAGCACGCTCTTAAAGACTCTACCAGTCTAAACCATGCCTTGCAGGTAACAATGAATGACTCCCAATGCCCAGATTCCCCAGAGACGTCTCCCTGCAGTGTCAAGTCCCTCTCATTTGGCACTCACAGAAATTATTACATTCACTGCCTCCAGAGACAGAGCACACTCCAGACTGTTAGGTTAGGTGAAGACTCACACTTTACTTTAATACACAGCACTGAGAATGTGTTTGTTAAAAAACAATCAGTTTATTAACAAAGAACAGAGATTTAAATTATACTAAGAAAGAGACAGGTATAGTTACAAACAAAACAAAATAAACCACACTTTCTAGAGACTAAAACTTAATCTCAGCAAGTTACAATCTTTGCATAAGCAGTTTTCTTACTCACAGTCAAGTTACCAGCATCTCTAGCTGAGGGACCCAGCGTTGGCAGAATCAAAGTGTACTGTTCCCTTTATTCTGTAAGTGATACATAACTACAATGTCTTTTTGCTCCCCTACCATTACCCCAAGATCCCTTGTCTTTGCCTCAAGAGCCAGGAAGGATTCCTGGGCTGCAGACTTTGTCTCCCTGGTGTGTTTACTAAGCTATGGTTGTTTGCTTTGTTTACTGTATATGCAGATGCACTTCCATTGTATTCTGCCAGTAATCAAGCTATTCAGACACATTCCTTTGTCCAGGGCAGGCTGGGTTTATGCACTGCCTCCCAAACACGTTTTAAGAACACATTTCCAGCACACATATATAACTCTTTGTACACAACCCGTGCATACATTACACAATGATTTTTGGGACCATTGTATCCCCAGTTTACATACGATACCTCACGTGATACCTTTTAAATACATATTATGACAACAGTGTGTTGGAGGTAACCAATGTGAGTTTCAGTATGGTGGGCTCTCTGCCAGTTAGCATTCCCAGGGTCACACCTACTTTGAAAGGATTATCTGAAAGTTCACAGGTGCAATGGCAGAGCACAGCTAATGTTTTAAATTTGCAGTGCCGTCCAGTCCACTATGGATAGTAAAATGCAGCAATTGGTAGTATTCTTTTTGGAAAGTTTTCTAAAGTTGGTAAAGCTGCTACTGTAACTCTTAAAACTACTGCAGCTCATTTATTGCTGTTTGATGTAACTGGATAATGAGTGTAGTTTTATGATCTCAGATGTTTTCTTATCAGGCTGCCACTATGTTTTAGCAATTTTGCTCTTTCTGTAAAAGCTTTTTAGTTGTTTTTCCTCCTGCACTTGGCATTTCAGTATTATCTTTTTTTAAAAAGAACTTTCATCACAGAAAAAAGCCTATTTCAACGTATCTATTAGGAGATGAAAAGTCAAATGCAAACTGGGCTGAAATGCAGAGAGCTTTTGAGGGGTTGTATCATACAAAACATACATAAATATCACAAACTTCACAAATATTTTATTACTTTAAAAAAATCCAAATTCCCTCCCTCACAAGAGTCTTCCCAGGGGTAGATTAAGGGAAAGATTAAATATGTAAGGGAAAGATTCCATTAATTTTTCTAGTTGGAAACAACTGCCATACCCCCATCATTCGTAGTTTGTGATGGTAGATAGGGCACAAATACTCATTTGTATGCAGTTCTGTGCTGTATGATTCATGCTAATTTATTTTTCTGTAATTTGCTCATATTATATTAAGCTCTTGGAACAGAGATACAGTTAATATAATTATGCCAACAGCAATACATATAGGGCCAAATTCTTCCCTGACCTGATCCCTGGGTTCTTCCTATCCTACAATTGCTGGGGGTCAAACTAATTTGCATCCAGGCTGCCAAGTCCCCTGTGGGCATTGTGGCAGCTGTTACATAGCTGGGGCATAGGAATGCCTTTGCTACACGTCTTCCTGTACCTGTCCCACCCTCAACATGTCCCTGGTAAGCCCCCTGCGTTGTGGGATCTTTCTTGTGGATGATAGAACTGGTGGAGCTGTCTCTGCAGTTGCCAGGGAGGATCCCAATACCAGGGCTATTTCCCGAGGATGGATCTAATGACAGCTTTGCAGCCACTTTACATTGTCACCAGTGATATGAGCCCTTAGTGCCCATTGGACAACCCTTTCTCATGTTGGTGAGCTCCCATGCGCAGTCTTATTGACTTCACTGGGATTCACCAAGGGCAAGTCATGCCTGACAAACCTGATTGCCTTCTATGGTGAGATAACTGGCTCTGTAGATATGTGGAAAGCGGTGGACGTGATGTATCTTGACTTTAGCAAAGCTTTTGATACGGTCTCCCACAGTATTCTTGCCAGCAAGTTAAAAAAGTATGCATTGGATGAATGGACTATAAGGTGGATAGAAAACTGGCTAGATCTTCAGGCTCAATGGGTAGTGATCAACGGCTCAATGTCTAGTTGGCAGCTGGCATCAAGCGGAGTGCCCCAGGGGTCAGTCCTGGGGCTGGTTTTGTTCAACATCTTCATTAATGATCTGGATGATGGGATAGTTTGCACCCTCAGCAAGTTCGCGGATGACACTAAGGTGGGAGGAGTGGTAGATACATTGAAGGAGTGGTAGCTACATCAGGGGGAGGGATAGCTCAGTGGTTTGAGCATTGGCCTGCTAAACCCAGGCTTGTGAGTTCAATCCTTGAGGAGGCCACTTAGGGGTCTGGGGCAAAATCAGTACTTGGTCCGCCTAGTGAAAGCAGGGGGCTGGACTTGATGACCTTTCAAGGTTCCTTCCAGTTCTAGGAGATAGGATATCTCCATTAATTTTCTTTTCTTTTCTGAAGGGTAGGGATAGGGGCCAGAGTTACCTAGACAAATTGGAGGATTTGGCCAAAAGAAATCTGATGAGGTTCAACAAGAACAAGTGCAGAGTCCTGCACTTAGGATGGAAGAATCCCATGCACTGCTACAGGCTGGGGACTGACTGGCTAAGTGGCAGTTCTGCAGAAAAGGACCTGGGGATTACAGTGGACAAGAAGCTGGATATGAGTCAACACTGTGTCCTTGTTGCCAAGAAGGCTAACGGCATATTGGGCTGCATTAGTAGAAGCACTGCCAGCAGATTGAGGGAAGTGATTATTCCCCTCTGTTCGGCACTGAGGAGGCCACATCTGGAGTATGGCGTCCAGAAAGGATGTGGACAAATTGGAGAGAGTCCAGCGGAGGGCAACAAAGATGATTAGGGGGCTGGGGCACATGACTTATGAGGAGAGGCTGAGGGAACTGGGCTTATTTAGTCTGCAGAAGAGAAAAGTGAGGGGGCTATTTGATAGCAGCCTTCAACTATCTGAAGCGGGGTTCCAAAGAGGATGGAGCTAGGCTGTTCTCAGTAGTGGCAGATGACAGAACAAGGAACAATGGTCTCAAGTTGCAGTGGGGGAGGTCTAGGTTGGATATTAGGAAACACTATTTCACTAGGAGGGTGGTGAAGCACTGGAATGGGTTACCTAGGGAGGTGGTGGAATCTCCATCCTTAGAGGTTTTTAAGGACCGGCTTGACAAAGCCCTGGCTGGGATGACTCAGTTGGGGTTAGTCCTGCTTTGAGCAGGGGGTTGGACTAGATGACCTACTGAGGTCTCTTCCAACCCTAATCTTCTATGATTCTATGATTATTGGTGTGAATAAGCATTCACCAACATGAATAAAGGTTGCATAGTCATGCCTTTAAATACTGTTTTGATTGGTAAAGACACACATTTCCCGAACAAAAACATAACATTGGCTATCTGAGAATATAAGAGACATAAAACTCAGTGGTTCATTAGCAGCAAGGTCATCCTGAGCAGAATTAAAAATACTTTGCTTCCTTTATTGCTAATTGATACAATATTTTACTAATTAACAAAACCTAATTTGAAGCTTTTGGTAGGTATAGTAGTGTCTTCTTGTTGTTTTAGTGGGTGGAGGGGAGGGAAGACAAACTATGTCTATAAAATCCAAGTGCAAATGTTTTCTTGTATCGCCTCATTGCTTCACAATGTCTTGCTATGCATCAGTTATGATTCGGGGTTTATGAACCATACTAGCCACAATGCTGTTTGGAATTCTGGTTAATTCCTCTTCATTGTAAAGGCCCTGAGTACTGCATGGCAAGCAGAGCCAAAGGTCTACAGCAGGGGTCGGCAACCTTTCAGAAGTGGTGTGCCGAGTCTTCATTTATTCACTCTAATTTAAGGCTTTGCGTGCCAGTAATACATTTTAACGTTTTTAGAAGGCTCTTTCTATAAGTGTCTATATTATATAACTAAACTATTGTTGTATGTAAAGTAAATAAGGTTTTTAAAATGTTTAAGAAGCTTCATTTAAAATGAAATTAAAATGCAGAGCCCCCCGGACCGGTGGCCAGGACCCGGGCAGTGTGAGTGCCACTGAAAATCCGCTTGCATGCCACCTTCGGCATGCATGCCATAGGTTGCCTACCCCTGGTCTACAGCAAGGTGCCTGGGCTCTTTGGCCCCCTAGTGCAGCAAAATGTACACTCATTTTGATTGATTTAAATATCACAATAAGCAGTACAATATTCCCACTGTACATGTGTGTTTGGTGTGACACTCCCTTTATTTTACCATTTTCAATGTGTTGCTGATTACTGTATTTAAAACATATAACTTCCCTGTGGAAATTGTCAGGAAGGAAGATGATGGTCTTGGGAGCTGCTCAGGATTCACTTAGGACTTATCACCTGGAAAAATGTGGGAGGCAGTTAGGCTAGGATTGTGCTCTAAGCACATGAGTAGAATGTTACTGCTAAAATGCTCAGCAGTAAAGGAGTTAACTGAAACCAAATTATGGCAATATTGTTAACAGCTCATTGAAGTGAATGGGGGCAGTGCCTATTTGTCTTGGAGCTATTGTTTCAGGTTGTCTGCAAAATGCAGGTGGATGACACTGTCTTGGTTTAAACTGGGTTGACATTTGGAAAGTTTTGCTCTAGCCACCAGGGCTGGAAACATAATTATTTTCCAATGAAAATATGGCTTCTGGATTATAGTTCTCATCTGCAACAAGGTGTGGCTTCTGTGACCAGCCCTGTGACCACACAATTCTAGAATGCACTGGAGACAGGGTCCTGCTTAGTCTATCACATTCACCAGACTAAGTATCCTGTTGCTTGTACAGCTAGCTTCACCCTAACGATACTTTCCTTTTCTATCCTCCCGAGTACAAACCGTTCCAGCCAACAGCTGATTTCAGGCACTGAATATAAAGCCTTTGCTCAATGTCCATAGCTGTGTTGTCCCAGGAGGCACACTGGAAAGGAACTCTCAATTATTTCCTGCACTCCCACATGCTTTGGGGGATGTAATTTTCACAAGTCCTTCACCAAGTACAGATTACTTTCCACCCCACACCTTATCAGCTTTTGTAGCTGGTGCATTGATGGGGGAGCCACATGGACTGAGCAGTCCAGAGGGCTTAATAAAGTTCCACTTGTTCAATTTACCCTGCATTCATTTTCACTCCTTGCTAAATAAACATGGTCACAGTGTCTTGAGCTGTGAGTTCTCTGCAGTGCAGCAGCTGGCAGTGTGAGCCATGAAACTCTGTCTGAATCCCCCTGGAAGTACATGCAGTGAGACAACAGCAAAGGAGAACAGGTGGTCAAGCTTCCATACCCACAGGGCCCCAGGTTCCCTGGAGAGGCTGCCATTGAGGGGACACCAGGGAACTGATGGAGTTAGGCTGGAATTGACTCAGCCATATAAATAAAGCTCCACTTAACCTGCATTCAGCATCTCTCTTAGCTGATAAAACAGTGGTTAGGGTACTCACCTGAGAGGTAACAGATTGTTATTCAAATCCCTTCTCCTCATGAGGCAGAGGGAGAGTAGGACTTGAAAGGGGGAACTCTATATTCTGAGTACCCCAAACATGGGGCTACAGCAGGGGCGGGCAAACTATGGCCCGCAGGCTAGATCTGGCCTGCCAGCTGTTTTATTCTGGCCCTTGAGCTCCCACTGGGGAGAAGGGTCTGTGGCTTGCCCTGCTCCAGCCGGGGAGCAGGGTCAGAGGCCACTCCACATGGCTCCCAGACGTGGTGGCATGTCCCTCGTCTGGCTTCTACATCTAGGGGCCACCAGGGGGCTCCGCTCTGCACACTGCCCCCGCCCTAAGTGCCGCTCCTGAAGCTCCTATTGGCCGGGAACTGCAGCCAATGGGAGCTGCTGGGGTGGTGCCTGCGGACAGGGCAGCATGCAGAGCCACCTGGCCACGCCTCCGTGTAGCAGTTAGGGAAGGGACATGCCACTGCTTCCAGGATCTGCTTGAGGTAAGTGCTGCCCGGAGCCTGCACCCCTGAGCCTCTCCCTGTGCCCAACCCCGCTGCCCCAGCCCTGATCCCCCTCCCACCTTCTGAACCCCTCGGTCTCAGCCCAGAGCACCCTCCTGCACCCAAACCCCTCATCCCCAGCCCCACCCCAGAGCCTGCACCCCTAGCCAGAGCTCTCACCCCCCTGCACCTCACTCCCCCACCCCAGGCCAGAGCCCCCTCCCACACCCTGAACTCCTCATTTCTGGCCCCACCCCGGAGCCCTCACCCCCAACCAGAGCCCTCACCCCCTCCCACACCCCAACCCCAATTTTGTGAGCATTCATGGCCTGCCATACAATTTCTATTCCCAGATGTGGCCCTCGAGCTAAAAAGTCTGCCTACCCCTGGGCTACAGGAACTCATTCTCCATTCCTTCCCCACTTAGCTGTTTTGGGTGGAGTTAGGCAGCCTCTGAGCATGCGGACTGGCTTGGGCCCTGCAAGCAACATAGGTGGGGAAATGCCTGTCTTCCTCTGATTCCAGTTTGAGGATCACTCTGGGGCTTAGACATGAGATGCATGTCTGGATGCCTAGACAGCTGTGCACCAGCCCAGAGGCACTTAGGGAACATTTACTGGAAAAAACTTGGGTGCCAATAAGTTTAGGCACCTACAGGGTTAGGCAGTAGTCACATGGGGGTTTTGTGGATCACAGAGGCACCTAAAAACCACTTTTGTGGATCGGGGCCAAAGTGTTTGCTTGAAACACCCCTTCCTGTTAGCAGGTGTTGATCCTATTGTTAAACAATTATTTGGGTTCTCCCTTCTTGAGACAGATGATCCATTACTCCAGCTGAATAAAAGGGAGTGGCTCTCGATGTAGAGAGGATCTAGGGTATAAACTGAGCAGTGCTGAGTGTAAGAACCTGCAGGACTAGCATCTAGGACTGCAGGGCAGCTGATGCTTCCATGTCATCACTGGAAGCTTAGGTTGGGCTTCTGCTGGAGGACCCTGTGAAGCTAAGCTCAGCATTAAGCACCACCCAGCACGGCCTGGTGGGGACCGCTCACAGCCCACTAAATGGCTGGTGCTAATATTTAAACCAGGAGGCCATCATGGGGAGCTGTCTGAGCAGCAATGCAGACTGCTTTCTTGTGCTCTAGACCTTGCTTGCTGTTGACCCTAGACTCTGGCCTTTGATCCTGGTTTGTCCTCAACTTTGCTATTTGATTGCTATCTATAATCTGGCAATGACCCTGACATCCTGACCTGGCATGACCCCCATCCTATTTGCCTGCCACCTGCAACAAGGTGTTTGATCCTGACTTCCTGGTATCTTGATCCAGCTTGACCTCAACCCTGCTATCTGCAGCTTGGTGTTCTGAGCCTGACTTCCTGGCATTCTGACCCGGTGCGCTCCTGACCCTGCTACTCATCTCTTGACTGCAATTTAGCAGCTGACCAATGCACACTGGCTGCCAACAGCCTGCCCCTGACACTGAGGGAGGAACCCAAGGAAAGGGAGTAAGTTTAAGCAGGTTTTTATGCTATTTTGTGGCTGATTTATTTGTAAACAAAGCTAAACTTCTACAAGGGGGTGGTATGGACTCTGTATACAGTATGGATTATATTTGTAGAGAAGTTTTGGAAAGCCCCAGGCTTACAAAAGCGCTCCCACAACTTGCTGCCATAGGCTGGGCCTTTATGAGCCTATTTAATATGAACCTAATCTTTGTTTATGAAAAGCTTGTCCACGTGCAAGGTAGGACATAGAGCACCGAATTAAAATAATACCCTAGCAAACAATAGTCAGGTGACAAGTAGTAACTGGTCTATGCCAAAGGCAGTGGTATGTCATTGCAATCAACAGGTAGATAAAGGGTGGAAAGGGATGGGCCAGATTAAAGAGCTCTGGAGACAGCATGTTTCCCAACCATTTATTTCAATATAGAGTATAGACTGTCTCAGCCTGATGATGATACTGCCATGACAGAATTGGTCTGGGAGACATTCTTCTTGGTACCTGAGCCATGACGCCAAATGCAGTGTTTTCCTTTTCCTCAACCATGATTAGCAGTGGAGCTGAGCGAATGCTGCAAACATACTTGTGAACGTTAATTTAAAGAAAAATCTGTGGATTTGTTTGAAAATAGAAATAAAAAAAACCCCTGAAAATGCCTCCCCTTTCAACAGTGCAATTTGTATATGATTAGTTAAATGATGGAGTGAGCAGAACTAGGTGTCTGGATACAAGTGAGAAGAAAATTACATTTATATCCAATTTCCCAAAATTAGTACAGTGCTTTCTGTGTGTGTGGTCACAACATGCCAGATTCATCA
Source organism: Emys orbicularis (assembly GCF_028017835.1). Lineage (NCBI taxonomy): Eukaryota > Metazoa > Chordata > Testudines > Emydidae > Emys > Emys orbicularis. The sequence goes on from NC_088684.1 coordinate 163,404,891, forward strand.
AAGGAAGATAGAGATGCCTGATATTCTGGGGGAGGGAAGTTATTTTTGAAGTAATTCATGAAGCATCTTTCCAATTGTGTTTCAGGAATCAATGGGAGCCAGCAAATTGTAATGAGCTCATTTCCATGCCAGCTGCTAAAAAATTTAAGAAGCTGCTTTCATGTCATAATATGGCAGCCCTGCTGATGTCTTTCTCTGCCTGCAGAGCAAACCATCACTCTTTCAAACATAACAAGAATAATTACAGTACAAACCTCCTTTGTATTGCCTAGTATAGGCTTTGGCTAAACCTCTCTGGCTTTGTGCAGACTGTCTTTTTACATTACAGTGAATCTTTCATCAGTTTGATGGTGATCCAAAAAATTACCTAAATTCAGACAAGAAAGATGGCCCAAGAGAGCTTCATGAATCATACAAAGTCCCATACCTACCTCTCTGGGGATTGGGTCAGTTAGTTTAATGTTTGTAAAGCACTTTGAATGTAATTAATCCTTAGCCCTTTTATAGAATTTGTCATGATTTAATATGAACTGGATTTTGATACCCTTACTCATGCTGGGTAGATCTCACTGCTCGAGTAGTCCCATTTAAATTAATGTCAGTTCGTGGAGTAAGTTACTAGTCAGTGAGTGCAAGGGTGGCAGAATCTGGCCATATTCCAATAAGTGACAAAGATTTTTCAAAATGTTAATTATTCCTTTGGTGATGTAACCCAAGGAAAAGCAGTGGATATAATTTATTTAGATTAGCAAAAAATTTATGATACAGTTCTTCACAACAGACCATTAAGGAAACTTTTTAAATATAGGATGAAAAATTAAGTCCTGTCATTATTATTAATTATTTTTACTACTACAGCTGGTTGGAGAAACGTCAGCTGAGCCATATGTCATCAGAATATGCAGTTCTTTGAAATAAAAATGTTCTGCAAAATTGGGTTGATTCTGCAGGAATTTTGTTTTGGAAGAAAACCGAGCAAAAAGTTCTGACAATGCTGAAATGTCTAATTGAGACATTTCAATTTTTTGTTTGTTTTGGAATGAGTTTTTGTTTCAATTTTTTATATGTTTGTATTATATAATAATATTACTAAATAAAAAGGACAAAATCAAACCAAAACAATTTTGTCAAAACAAAACATTGTGATTGACCAAAATATTTTTTTCCAGAATTTTCCTTGAAAGAATTTAAACATTTTGGGGGGTTGTTTGAATCCAGAATGAAACCAAATTTTTAAATCTCAGAATTGAGAAAAGGGAATTTCTGCCCTGTACACAGCTCTAGTGATTACTGATGATTATTTGACAGCACCATAGAGGTGTTTCCTGATGTCACTAACACATATATAAAGACAGTCCCTGCCCTGGCGAGCTTCAGTCTAGAAGACAGATGGAGAGAGGCAGGACACACTGGAAGATTGAGAGGCGGGGTCATTTTAAAAAAAGATTACCCCCCCCCCCATTTTACATTGTGAGTAATTCCATTGACTGTAATGGGACTGTTCCTGGAGTCATTTACTATGCAATGTAAATAAAGCTGGCAGAATGTTGTTTTAATTTGCTACTTTTCCACTTGTTTGTGTGCCTTCTTGAAGAAGTGGTGAAAAGAAATTGAATGAAGAAAGAGTGAGGGCCTGAGGCGTGGAAACTTGATGGAAGTTTTATGCATACAGGATGCTGAGGGGAAAAAAATTCAAAGATGAGATGGGGCTAATGAAACTGAAATAATGTCCAGGATGGCATTAGATTGTAAATTCTTCAGGTTAGAAATCTGACTCTTACTCTGTGCAGTGCCGAGCACAATAGGTCTGTAGGCAATACCATCATACAAAAAATAATAATAATTGTTGGCAGAGCGGTAGGAACCAGGAAGAATGTGATATGTGGTGAGGTCTGAGCTGTGGACTGATACAGTTGTATAGGGCCTTGAAGGTGAGGAGAAGTTTAAACTTGACATGCTGGTGAAGGGAAAGCCAATGGAACAACTCAAAGAGGGGAGAGACATGGTCTGATCGACAGGAGGAAAAGATAAGTTTGGCTGTTGGATGTTAGACAGATTGAAAGGGAGCCGTTTGGGATTTAGGTAGCCAGAGAAGAGGTTCAATACAATGAGCAAGTTATGACAAGGAAATGGATAAGTATTTTTTACCATTGAGAAGTGAAGAAAGGGTTGGATCTCTGAAAAGTAATGGAGAAAGAAGTGGTAAGAGTTGATGATAGCATGGAGAGGAAAGGGAGGCATCAAAGATGACTGAGATTGCCTAAGAAAGGGTAGAGTGAATGGTGATGATGTCAGCAGCACTGGAAAAGGAGGGAGGAGGCTTATGAGGAAAAATCTTAGTTTTAGTCATGTTAAGTCAGGGCTGATGGTGAGGATCAGGATGATATGTCCAAGAGACATAGGTCAGGACTGGGCAGGGGAGAACAACACAGGTATAAGTGTGACACTATGTGCCCCAAAGTGGCATTCTGCACTCCATATTCACCATCGTGATATGTTTTGTACTAAGTATGCCTTGTGAGCTATCATTTTAAAAGTCTTAATCCATTGAATATTAATATCCTGTTAAATTGTATGTGCTATCATTGTATATGAAGTTATGAAGTTTTGCTATGTATGTGCCACTGAAACGTGTTGTGAGGATGGGAACACCCACAAGCAACCTTTCAAATACAACAATGAAAAGACCAAACAATGTTGATGGCCCACTGAGGAGAATACAAACACTCACAAGGATTACCACAGGAACTGTGTACAATAGAAACCTCTCAGAGATAGCACTACACAATGGGGACTGTTTGACACATGTCACAACAAAAGATCTTTCCAGCAAACTGGAAGAAGCTATAAAAGGGGGGAACTACATCATCACTTGGCCTCACTCCACCTACAAGACAACAACTGAAAACACCTTAGAAACAAAGACTGAAGTGGGGAAGGGGGGTCTCAGGCAGGAAAGAAGGAAGCCCTGCCTGTATATGGGAGATTGGTGGACTGTTTGTACCATCAGGATGAGACACTGCTTAATTCAAATCATGCCTACTGTATAGGACTTAGATTGTGATTTTGTTTATTTCTTAGGTAACCAACTTTGAACTGTATGCTATTACTTATAATCACTTAAAATCTATCTTTCTGTAGTTAATACATTTGCTTTATATATATTTTTTACCTAAAACGGTGTGTTGTTTGAAGTGCAAATGGAAATTTGCTCAGGAACAGGGGCTGGTGCATTGTCCTCTCCACACTGAGGGAGGGGTGGACTGGGAAATAAACTTACACTGGTCAGGCTTTTGACCAGGGCAAGATGGTACAGTTCTGGGGTCCTAGGCTGTGGAGTGGGGAGCAGGGGGATGGCTTGAGCCTCTCTACTGTTGGTTCATGAGTGGCTAAGAGAACATTCATATAACTGCAGCTGGGGGAGGGGGGGTCCCTGCTTGTGTATGACAGTGTAAGGCCTGGAGAGGATTGCAGCTTGTCACAGCCTCACAGAGTGAGACAGAGCCCAGGCTGGTATGCCAGAGGGCTCAGCGGTTATACCAGTTCCAGGTCGGCCCCTGGGGAAGTCTGTCACAATACGCTGATTTGTAAATCATTTGCATGGAAGTGAGAGTGGAAACAGAGTGAATGAGATCAGTCAGGAATAAGGCATAGAGGGAGAAGAGTTAATGAGTGTAAGGTGGAGCAGCAAACAGTACCTGAGATATGGGGCTCCTTGAAAAAAAGTGGCTGGGGAGAAGGAACCACTGAAAGAACAGCCAAAGAGGTAGGAGAAGAGCCAAGAAAAGACAATGACCTCGAACATAAAGGAGGACAGCATGTCAAGAAGGAAAGCATGAGCAACAGTATCAAAATATGTGGAAAGGATGAGGACTGAGAAGAGGTCATGAGTCTTAGGCAGGAAAAGGTCATTGAAAAGCTTGTTGAGGGCAGTTTTGGTGGAGTGGAGAGAACATAATTCAGATCGGAGGTGACTGGGAACTGAGTGAGAGTAGAGTAGAGGAAATTAATGCAGCAATTTTAAACAACCTTCTCAAGGAACTTAGAAGTGAAAGTAGGGAAGGAGCTGCAGAGCAGAGCAGCAGTTAGTAGCTGCTTGGAGCTAGAGAACGAAGGAATGTCTGTGTGCTTGGCTAGAAAAGCAGCCGGATCACAGACAGCTAAGTGGGGGCAGGGACCTAGGGAGCGAGAGGCTCCTGGCTAATGACTATGCCTAAGACAGTTTGCTAGCAGGGACCAGGGAAGCATTGAGGGAGTTCCTGGCTGGCTGTGGGGACTGAGTAGGGACTGAGCCTGGGGAGGGCTGCAGGAAAAGAGTGTTTCCAGGGAGGAAACCCTGGGGATATGACCCCATACAAGGGCTGGACTGGTTTAAAGCCCGCATAAACACCCAACCAGAGGAGGTGCTTTCAAGAGCAGGTGCCAACCCCATTACAGTGAGTTTGTCCATGTGAGAATACAGGTGTAGGCAGGCAGGTATATTTTTCAGGGGGGGAAAATAATCATGGCAGAATGCAGGTGTGGGCTACAACTATTGTAAGTAAAAGTTCCCTCGTGAGATCTTGTACTTTTTATGGTTCCAGTCAGCCTGTAAAAATATCCCAAGAAGATGATTCCTTTATATTTCATAAGAGAATTGGGGTATGGACTATATTTATCCTTGTGTTTTGTACAGCACTGAGCACATTTTGACATTTATCAAATAAATAACTATAAGCACAACACTAACGTCTGCTTCCATTTTGGGATGCAGCCCAGAGGCAGTACATCAAAATGACAATGTCACAGGTGTTTTCTGGACTCTTTCAAACCTTGACAAATGTGTAGTTTTGTTGAGGTCTGGGTGAAAATTGAAGGCACTTATTGTACCTGAACTGCTGGCTCTGCCCTCAGAGGCATCTTGGGACTCCGAGTGGAAAGTGGAAAAAAGGTGAGAGGCTGTAAAAGGGGAGAGGGGAAAAAATGTGTGTGTCAAAATTAGCATGTAGTGTTGTAATGTTATGTACTTTTGCCATTTTTTCCTCCTTAGTTTTGAACTTTGAGTTTTAAAAAATAATGAGCATATATTTCTCTCGAAGTTTGCAGGGAGCATCTAACGTAAGAAGATTAGGGAATTTATATTCATTTTCCTGTAGCAGAAACCACCAACTAGGAGAAAAACTGAATAGCAAGAGTATAGGGCAGACAAGTAATAACCCTGACCCAGTGCCCATCACATACACTCACACTCCACCTGCTGTCAAACTCCCAAATGGCTGTGTTTATTTTCAAGGAGATAGGAAAAAAGTCAAGACAGGGTCAGCAGCAGTCATTGTTCAGCTGCAGTGATAGCAAAGGCAACAATCGCAACAGCCGGCATGGACCCCAGGCAGCAACTGGAGCAGCTATTACAGGAACTATTTCATCTCCATCTTCCCCCTTCCCTTCTCTTCACTCAACCAAAAGACTAGTCTTAGGGTACAGAGATCAAACAGTAGGCTGATTTTAAAAAAACAAACAATGTGGATGCATTTAGGGTCCTGATTGCCCCACATCCCTGGCTCCTCCACTGATTGGGGGGGCCTGCACCAGCTGTTGTCTTCTTGCCTATGGCTTTCTAAGGAGTCAGGGAGTCCAGGGATGTTTTTCTACTATCCCCCTCCCCCACAAAGAGGCCAGGGGAGAGGGGTTCTAGCTTAAGTCAGGAATCTTGATTGCCTCATTATTCTTTCCTTAGGAAGAGGAGGAGTGCCTGACCAGTAGTGAGGCATCTGCAGGCCAGCCAGTGAGCACTAGCATAGCACTGATCATGCACTGCTACCTCTAACTTAACATTGTTGCCATAAATGACATGAGAGAAACTGATCACCTATTAACTGACACTATCTAGTTTAATTCAGGTGACCTATTATTGATGATACTTGTGTTGTATTGACATAAATTCTGTTTCATTAAGGATTGTGTGCAGTTGCTGGTAAAAAATATTGGTAGCTGTATCGTTGCCCTTGGTTTTGGTGGGACTGTAAACACTGATGATAAGATACCCACAGTTGGGTACAGAATCAAACGCTGATAAATTGCTCATTAATCATCTGCCAGCTCTGCAATGCCTGTTGGGTATTGGGTGAAAGTACAACAGCCAGCTCTGACTGGAGCAAACCATTGGAGCAGCCTGAGAACAAAAATGTATGATCTGCAACTTTCTTTTCACTGCTTCCTGTCTGGTGTACTTCAAATAAAGTGTAGATATCAATGTTTAGGCTCTTCAACTGCTTGATGAAGAGGATAGCGTTAGCCGTTTCAGACAATGTTTGAACATTCCAAGTGTAACCCTTCTGCCCATCTAAGTTGGCAGCAACAAGGGCCGGGTTCAGTATCTAGGGGTTCCGTTTCAATAACGCAATGCAAAACCGGCTCGAGCCCCCACCCAGTGACCTGGGACAATTACATACCACCCCCTGGGCGCCTCTAAGAGGCAATACTTCCCCTCTCACAACCACGGAGTCTGAGTGTAGCAGAAAATGTTTAATAACATGAGGTAAACGACATCAGCATTAAATTGGAAAAAACACCACAAACAGGATTCCTAACACAAACCATGAGCCAAAGACCCACCCCAGCAAATTGGGCTGTGTCTTTCCCTGTGGCTTTCCCTTTGGTTCTTGAATCCAGCAACCCAAAAATCACCCAGAGTTCTAAAGTCCAACACCCCCAAAGTCTCTTGGGTCCAGCAACCAGCCAAAGTCCCAAAAGTCCAACAACCCCCAAAGTCTCTGTCCCTGGTCAGTGCAGCCCCAGAGTAAAAGGGGGGGGCACGCAGGGTATTAAGGGGCACCTTACGTGATCCGAGGCCGACCGGCCGTCTCTCCGTGGGGTTCTGCTGCAGCCTTCACCACAAGCCAGTCCACTGCCTGCCATCCCACAAACTGCTCTGCTCTACGAGCTGCTCCGCTCCGCTCCCCGACCTGTGAGCCGCTCTAGCCGTCCCCGCAAATGGCTCCGCTCACCGCCCTGTGAGCCGCTCCAGCCGTCCCCGCAAACAGCTCCGCTTGCTGTTCCTTGGGCCACTCCAACCGTCCCCGCAAGGCTCCATGCTACTCGCTGCTCCTCCAGCCGTCTCCGCAAACTGCTCCGCCAGCCGCTTAGCAATATAGCTTCAGGCTCCCCCACCAGTTAACACAGCACTCAGTGATCTCAGCTCTTAGTAACTTTAGCTCTTTTGTGATTTCAGCTCTTAGTGATCTCAACTCATAGTAGGGGAGCCCCAGTGCTGGTGCACCATTAGCCCAAAGTGAATTCAGCTCAGCAGCCTGTAACTAGACTCCTAATGGAATCAAAGTTAGCTCTGACATTCAACAGTGGAGAGAGGAGATAGTGCAATTGGTGTTTCAGGCCCTCAAAAGGGGCCTATACCATAAGATATAAATACCTGTCCCCATCCTCTCTCAATTCACTGGGTTGTGGAACCCATGTCCCTTGTCTAGCGAGTGCTACTTAGGTGATGATGAGATCCTCTATCATAAAACAGTTTCATTGTCCTTGATTCACATAATCAGGGTAACAACACTTTATTCCTCCTGCCCCAATAACAGAGAAACTGGGGATCCCACCCCATCCAAAGTAACCACTATCAGTTGCTGTTGTCTCATGCCAGGCGGGTGGATGTGCCTATGCAAACAAGATCAGCCCCTGGAGTTCTTTTCTACACTCGCCATAATTCACCACCAGATGTCAGGGTAGAGCTCATCCTGACTCTGCTTACATCAGCACCAATGTTACATTTGCCGCCAACATGCAGATTACTGGAATGGCCCCTTTTCCAGGTTCTATTCATCATTTTCTCCTCAGTGCAGAGAAACTCTTGGCTGTTTGGGCTAGAAGGACAACTGGCCAGATTATCTCAGGTGATCAGCTTCAGTACAAACATGCTCATAATAAGACTATGCCAACCCTGGAGAAGCAGCACACATTGGTCTGGATATTAATCCAGATAAAACTAAGCCCCTGGACATTACCATCAAGCATCCTTCAGCTCCAGATTACAACCAGATCAGTATTAACCTGTCTAGATGAGATATTGAGCAGTGACAACAGTCAAATACTCAGAAACCATTATAGACAATGCTGGAGGATGCTTGTATGATGTGCCACTATGTTCTGAGCCCTGCAGCAGACTCGGTGGAGAAGTCTTGGCATCAAGCTTGTTACAAACCTGCAGATCTATAGAACCATGGTTATACCAACTCTGTTGCATGGCAATGAAACATGGGTGCTGAGGAAGACTGAAGAATGGTGGATTGATGTTGCTGAGTCTCATCGTCTTCATCATCTGCTCCACATTAAATGTCTGGACAAGATCAGAAATTAGGATATTCATAGCTGAACCCAGCAACTGCTTTCATTAGCATTGGTTCAGTTTCAGTGGTCTTCTTGGTACAGACGTATAAGGATGGAAGACCAACATATTATGAAGCTTGTTTACCAAGGAATGCTGCTATTTGGCCAGTGACCATGTGGTCACCAGATGCTTCAGTGGTACAATAGGATTGTCAGTGATGGACACAGACTGAACATCCAGCCTGACCATCTTAATGATCTAGCTAAAAATCCATCCAGGTGGCACTAAATCTGCAAGGAGGCTATACCCCTTTGGGATGTGCCTGTGATGATGATAATCAATTTGCAATATATCACATTATCTGATTTCTTTTCTTCTCTCTTTTCAAGTACTGGGTAAATTTTCACTTGAATGTTAATAGAAATGGTCACCATTATTAATGGAACTCAGCTGGACCTATTGATTTAGAGCTGAAGACATATTGGAACAAGTTGCAGAATAGTGTCCTAGGCTATTAACTCTGGATCTTTTAAAATTGGAATGGCACAATAACACAAACTATCTCCAAGAATTCACTGCTGCTGTCTTATATAAGAAGTTCAGTTACTTTGTGCCTGCTACAGTTACCTGGTTGGGGGGGGGGGACGACAGGAGAGAAGTTGGGGCAGCTTCCCCCCACTCATGATGGGGAACGGGGAAGGGGAGGCGAGAAGCCCCAGGCGGCTTCCCCCACTCCCTGCGACAATGGGGAGAAGAGTGGGGGACAACTCACCAGGGGCCTGTGGGGCAGCCAGGCTTCTGGAAGGGAGCTGCTGGCAGAGGTGAGAGACAAGGCTTTCAGCTCCTGATACTACATCTCTTAAGTCAGTAGAAATGCTCCTGGTGAGAATGTGCACCACCAACCCAAGGAGGGTAGTGTAGACATGCACCACTGCAGTAATTACTGCAGTGGCTATAGGTCAACTTAGGTTTGTAGTGTTGACATACCCTCAGAGTGGGCGGAGTTGCTTTATCGTGGCACTTTCAACATTTTCTGAGTCGCGATACAGCAGAAAACCTACCCTCTAGATGAATTATTTCTGTTTGGATGTCTTGACATTCATGCTATGTATAGCAGCATAAATTTACCTTACCATTTGCACATTTTGATCTGGAACTCTCACCTAGTCCTGCAGTAGAAAATACTACTTGGTAAAATGGAATTTAGATATACAGAGCAGCTGCAGGAGCAAGCCTCTGTAGTGGGTGGAATGGATCTAGTGTTGTCACTTCATATCACAGATTTTAGGGCTTTGGATCATATTTCCTAATGGAGATCAGTAATGCATGCGTACAAATAATGGCCTGTGTTTGTATCACTGAGAACATGGCTACCATCTGCTCAGCAAGTTCCTCAAAGGATTGTACATCAAAACATAAACCCAAAGTAGGAAAAACTGTGGTGAAGACCTATGTTCCCTCTAAGGTGAACACCTGCGCAGCCACACAAGAGGGCATCAAGGGCACCAAATTAGAGGAGCCGCACAGGCGTGTAGCCATAGGTGGGCCTGGACCCTGGAGAGGATGTGTAAGGTGAGGTGGGGGGGAATAGGGAGTGGGTGTGGGCAGTGGGGTGCTGTGGGGAGCTTGGGGCATGCAGGGCTGCAGCAGGAAGAGAAGCCTCTTCCCTCTGTTGCCTGCCCAGTCTTTCTGCAATAGAACCACACCGGTTTGGCTGAGTTATACAGAAGAGTAACAGGATTTGGTGCCTTGACATGTTCAATATATCTAGATGATTAGGAAAAGATTCAATGTTGTCCATTCAATCACCGGCAAAGCCATGATCTGATTCCCTAGCAGAAAGTGTTATAATATAATCTGGCAAATTAGAAAACTCTGGCTATTACAACTCACATGCTAAATGGCAGTTATCTGCATAGCTCTTGTAACAGAAAATGATACAAGCCCTGTATTACTTTTTAGCAAAAAGTAATACATAATATAAAGATTAGTGAGAATGAATACATAGCAAGGTCAACTTCAGATGCAGCTTTACTAGAAGGATACATAAAGCTGCTTAAGTATGACCAGCAATTTGGGTTTTTTGTTTGTAGTGGTTGCGCACATCACCTCAATATTGGTGCTGCACATAACAAAATTCATTCACACATGGATGGAAAAAATTAGAGGGAACACTGGCGAAGACCATTGTCCTTACAAATGCATTTTCCTCCCAAGACACTGCTAAAGGATGCACACTGATGCACTCTTTGGGTCCCTTGTTGTTCTGATGGAAAACCTACCACTGGTAAGAGGAACCACACAAATCAAAGACAATAGTTACCCAATTCCACACAAAAACCAATTTCTTAAATTACTCAGTGCCACAGATTTTTCTGCCATAGGCTTCAGTAGTCTATAGCAGATGATAAATTGGATCTGATCATTGGTCTGTCTAGTCTTTATCCCTTTTCTGATAATGGCCAGTGACAAGGTGGGTGAGGCAATAACTTTTTATGAATACTAGTGCTTGATCTACATTCTCAATGTCAATCATTATTTTACTTACCTCTAATCACATCCCTCTTATTCATATCCTTTATAAACCAAACAGTCCCCATCTTTTTGAGCTCCTTCATATAGAAGTTTTTTCTTTTTTTCTAATCATTGTTGTTGCCCCGCGCTTGTCCCCCATCTATTTCTGCAATATGTATTTTTGGATAGCATGATCAGAACTGAATACAGTATTCCAGGTGAGGGCATACTACTAATTCACATAATTGATGTATATGGATAGTTCAAATTATTCATTCCAGTGTGTTTTACCTTGCATTTGTCACCACTGAATTTCATCTGTCATGGTGTTGCCCATTAACCTAACTTTGTTAGGTGTCTCTGAAGTTTTTCTACCACTCACCCCCAAGAGCACTAAACACAGCTTCTGCACACCTGTGGGTCAGCCCTTAAACTGACCTCTGAATTTGGTGATTAGACTATAACTGTGAATTGTTTAACGAGATGATTTTTCTTCAGTTCCTTTTCAAAAAGAGCAAAACATGATACTGATATAATTAGAATGAGTCTCTCTGCCCCAAAGCAATGTTTGCCTGATTCCTGTGGGCCAGAAGAAATGTCTTTATATGGCTCTGGAAATCTTTTTTTTTTTAAATTAAAACAAAATAATCCAGCTCAGAGTTGGATTACCTGGCTCAGAAACAGATGGAGCAGTGATCCCAGATGAGACTACTGCCTTCAATAAAAATATTTTATGTACAAACCTGCTATCCATGCTGTTGATATTTATACCCATCTGTTTGGAGGGCATCTTGCCCATTCATAAATTGGTTAGATTCTTCTTATTTTTAGGGTGTGTCAGGCAGCCTATACTTCACAGTCATGGTGTGTAGACAAGAGGATGCAAATCCCATGCTCACACAAACCAGAACCTGGAGTCTTTTTTCTAAAGTTACAGCTGGACACTGAACTTGTGAGAGCTCCATCCCCATCATGAGGTTTTGGGCTTATGTGTGTTCTATGAATATGATCAATTGAGTCCTCCTGAGATCATCAGTGAAAAGAGATACTTTCCATTTGCTAAGCCTCCAACATCTAAAATAAATGCTTGTTAAACAATCTCTGCAGCCTTGGAGACTGTTAAAGATGATGCTGGGGGGATGTGTTGACTACAGCTACAGTGAATTGAATTTTCTGCACAATAGTGACTTTACTGTCTGGTGACGAGAGCAGGGAGTCAGGAGACTTGGGTCCTATTCGAAGTTCTAGCATGGACTCTGTCCCTGGGCAAGTCACTTGGGCCAAAACTTTTAAATGTGAGTGTCTAAAGTCAGGCACCTAAATAACTGTTTAGGCAGTAAGTAGCCTGATTTTCAGAGGCTAATCCATATGGATTTTCATCGATAGTCCAGTTGACTGCTCAGTACCTCTAAAGGTCAGATTTAAAATTCAGATTGGTCATCACCCACTTTTTTAAAGTCATAGATGAAAAGTGCTATATGGGTCCAGTCCATCAGCACTGACATCTAAGGGAGTTGTTGCCCCTTTACAGATCACCTTTAAAATTGATATTCCCGTCTCTTTTGGGAGATGGATCATGGCTCCCACTTCTTCTACACCCTGGAGAAAAAGAGGGGGGCTAAGAACCACATCACCTGCCTTTTGGCAGAGGACGGCACCCTCCTCACGGATCCAGTGGAGATGTATGGGAGGGCCAGGGTCTTCTATACCAGCCTTTTCTCCCTGATCCTGAAGCCTGCGGAGTGCTCTGGGACGGACTCCCAAGGGTCAGCACGGACGACCGGGACCAGCCGGAGCCAACTCTCACTCTGGCAGAGTTCTCAGAAGCCCTCCGTCTCATGCCCACGAATAAATCTCTGGGCATGGACGGGCTGACAATGGAGTTCTACTGCATGTTCTTAGATGTCCTCAGCCTGGACCTTGTCACCATCTGGGCCGAGTCCTTGGGGAGCGGGGTCCTCCCTCTGTCATGCAGGTGAGCTGTGCTCACCTTGCTACCAAAGAAGGGGGACCTCCACGACCTTAGGAATTGCTGTCCAGTCTCATTCCTCAGCACGGATTATAAGGTGGTAGCGAAGGCCATCCCGCTGCAGCTGGGGTCCGTGCTGGTGGATGTGGTCCACCCCAACCAGACCTACACCATTCCATTCTATAACATCTTTGACAACCTTTATTTGGTCCCAGACCTCTTCAAGCTCAGGTGTAGGGATGGTCTGTCATTCAACCTTCTGCCCCTGGAACAGGAAAAGGTGTTTGACATGGAGGGTATCTCCTGGGCACACTGTGGGCATTCAGCTTCAGGCTCTAGTTTGTGGCCTTTCTCCAGGTGCTGTCCGCTTCTGTGGAGTGTTTGCTCAAGCTCAACTGGACCCTGACTGAACCTGTCAGTTTTGGGCGAGGCGTGTGCCAAGGCTGTCCGCTGTCAGGCCAGATGTGTACTCTGGCCATTGAGCCATTCCTCCATCTCCTCCATATGAGGTTGATGGGGTTGGTGCTCCATGAGCCAGAGTTATGGGTGGTCCTGTCAGTGTATGCAGATGAAGTGCTCCTCGTGGTCCAGGACCTGAGCGAACTGGCGCGGGTTTAGGCCTGACCTTACAGCTGGTTTCAGCAACCAGGTCCAGGGTGGCTACCAAGGGGGCATATCTCTTAGCTTGGTATGCAGGTGGCAGAGCCCATCTCAGTGCACCAGAGGTTGGTCCTGGCAGGAACCATCAGAATCTGAGACCTCCTGGACTATGACTGGGGTTACTAAGGGGATCCCCTGGCACTCCTCCTCTTAGGATGGGGGAGGGGCCTTCAGAACTAGGCAGGCTTATGCCTGCCTACCTTCCAGATCTCAATCAGGGAACTGTCAAAGGCTAAAATGGTTCTCCCCCCCTAGATGGTTGAAACAATAACTGGCATTTAAAATGCACAGTGCTCTCTCAGTAACTCAGTATCCTGGTCTCAAACACTCCTCCTTGTCAATGAGTAAATGTGACACGCTAAACGAGAGGAAAATGCTACTCAACCATAAACAGTACCCAAAACTGTATTACATCCTTAATTATATTTTAATTATACAGAGGGAGACAGTTTATTTACAGCAGGGTTTCATGGCATAAAAAGTAATACTGGTTTGTTATTATTATTAGTGAAATAGCTGGAGCAGCAAGTTGGTGATTAGTGTCAAATTTCCCTTGGGACCTGAGAAACTAAATACAAATAGTTCTATTAATTTCTAATTGACAGGTGAGCTGCTATGCTTGGCTGAAATAGATTTCATTTTGCTTAGCTGAACTGGATTAATAACCCCCAAGTGCCCTGTGTAATGTATATTATGTTGAAGGGGGCAAGTTGTAATATATAGATAATATGCTATTTTCAAAACGCCATACCTTATGCAGTACACACTATAGGTACACACTAGTTAGGCCCTGCGAATAGTGCTGTTGATTATGCTTCTGATATTATCTTAACCCCATTCTTGCTCCAAGTTACACTGCACAAATTTCCCTCTCTGACCTCCCAACACATTCCTAGTTTCATGAGTTTTGTTTTTCAGTTATTAAATTACTAAAGGAATGGAACAAAAGAACTAAAACAAATTACAAAAAATACAGCTGTGCTAGCAATTGGAGCTGCCTGAACTGTATTTCTCTTAGCCCTATTTCTCCTTGTCATACTTCAGCAAATAAATCCTGTTCTCCTGTTCTCAATGGAACAATTTAAGTGTTAGCACAAAGTAATTCAAAATGAAAAAAGGCAAGCACATAGAATTGTGAATAGAAAAGGATGTACTTGTACAAAACACATATGCAGTAATGTAAGTGCGCATAAGGATTTTATAATATAGAACATCTCTCAATTAGCGCTGAATTACATTGTATACATTTGTTTCAATTGTCTTTTGTATATATATTGACCTGTGCTATTGTTTTAACTGTCTTGTTCTGTGTGACAAAATGCATGGTAAAAAATAATGTAAGGAAGATTAATTTTGGGACACAAGCCCACCTGCTATTCTGCTTTATAAACTCTCTCTCAGCAAACAAGAAAGACACACTATTGTATCATCCATAAATCTCATATTCAACAATAAAGTTACCTAAGTAATAAACAACTGTTTGTCCAAGATGTAGAGTTACTTCCTCCTTTACAAGCCAGCCTTAACTCTTGAGTAATTGCCTAATTTCCAGGTAGGTAGTTCCCAGGTGTGATCTAGCTTCCTACAGTCTAGAGAAGCCACTAGGGGGATGCTACACAAGAAAGAAAGGAGTATTTCCAGCTATAAGGAGCCAGGAAGGCAGCAGCAGAGAACCATCTTGTGAAGGGAAAGGGGTATTCTTGCACTTTTGCAAGGGAAGCCAGAAAATGGAAACGGCTTTTAAGAAAAGAAAATAGAATGGCTTTTTCTGTTCATGGGATGCAAAGGGAGAAGCAAGAGGTATTGAGAGAAATGCATATTGGAAGGTAACATAAGGTAAGGAGAGAGAGAGAGAGAGTGTGTGTGTGTGTGTGTGTGTGTGTTGGGGAGAGATGGTGACAAATATTGTCTCATTGTTTCCTTATACTTCCCCATCTGTCTCTTGGTATTAATATGTTCTCTTGTTTTAAGCTTAGATGGTAAGCTCTGTTGTAATTTATCCTAATTGTGAGCTCAATTGTAAAAGTGAAAGTTCATAAGATGCCACAATAACGTGTGATGACAAATACTGATGGGAAAAGGTATGGAAGGGAGACAGAAACACTGAATTAGTCTAAACAAAAAGGCGTACTGATATAACTCAAGGACTGTGTTAAGATCGTGCCTGGTAAACAAGAAAAGTGTGGCACCAGAAATCAGTGAACCAAAATTGGTGTGTCAGGAACTAGGCCTAATTGTTGGACAAACTAATGAGGAGATGGATTATTCTTCCCCTCATTCCATTTGCAGTCCTTAAATAAAGAGACTTTGGGGGGAAAACTTGGGTAGTGGAGCAAGCTGTGCCATAATGGCTGCCACACACAATTGTCTCCTGGGATCCTGAACCTTCATCCTAATCCTGAGAAATGTCCTGACCAGACCAGAGAGAGGGACCCAGATTATACTGCCAACTCCACTGGCTGAATCCCGAACACTACCTCAAATGTCAGACTTTCTGTCTCTCTTTGTATGTCCCCCAAAGGATTGTGGGAATGTTTGGGAATGAGTCAAAGAGTGGGTGTGCTTTAAGGTTGCTTTAGGGGGGAGGGATAGCTCAGTGGTTTGAGCATTGGCCTGCTAAACCCAGCATTATAAAATCAATCCTTGAGGGGGCCATTTGGGGCAAAAAATCTGTCTGGGGATTGATCCTACTTTGAGCAGGGGGTTGGACTAGATGACCTCTTGAGGTCCCTTCTAACTCTGTGATTCTGACTGTCCTGGAGTCTCCAGGAATTAAAGATTAATCTTTAATTAAAGCTTATGTCATGTGATGAAACCTCCAGGAATAGGTCCAATCAACCCTAGTGTGCTTTGCCATTCTGTTTTTCTTTCTGTTGGGGAAATGGGATTTGGGTTTTGTGTGTGTGTGTGTGTGTGTGTGTGTGTGTATGTTTTAGTTTGGTGCTTATTGTGGGTTTCATTTCAGGACTTCACTTGTTTTAGAAAGCTTTGGCTTGACCTCTGGGTGGCATGGCCTCACTTTGAGAGACCTCACTTTGTTATGGATTCTGAGGGTTTAAACCAGGGACATGGGTTGCAGATTTTGCCGCCAGACACTGTAGTGTGTGTTCTAGCTGTGGGGAAGGTGATTGGGTTAAAAAATGTGAGGTCTGCCTCCCACATGAGCAAGGCTGGTGTAGTATTTGTTGCCACACTTAGCCTTGTGAGCAGGTGGTTGTGGAGGAGATTGTCGTGCAGGGTGTTTCTATCTCAGTTGTGTCCCTCTCAACACCTGCTGTTAATGTCACCATCTCTCATGTTCCTCCTTGCATAGGAAATGAGCAGCTGGCTAGAGACATGGTGAGTTCTGGTAAGATCACCAGCCCACATGTAAAGCCCCACAGGTTTGGCATGCCTTGTCCTTTCATAGGCAGGTTTATCTGATATTAAACAATGCTTCCAAAGTTCTAAAAGTTTCCCTGAAGTATAGGACTGGGAACTGTGACTACATTGTGTTTGTTGCCACTGAGGACATGGCCTGCTTTTGTTGTGGGAGTCTGACACATCTGGTTAATCAGTGTCCTGAGAAGAGGCAGGCTGGCCCCTGGGAATGGTGACCGTCCTGGGAGTGTGGGGGGTTCTGAGAGTAAAGCACAGGGTGGAGTGGCTGTGGCAGAGTCTGGGTACCAGGAGGCTCCAGATGTCTCTGGGGATGTTGGCTCTGGGGGAGCTAGTGCCCCTTAACAACCTGTGGGAGATGGTATTACTGGTTCTGTGGCTCCTGACTCAGTGGCCTCTCGGCCTGAGCCTGATTGCAAATGGAGACTGAGCCTGTTGCTATGGAATCGGTGGCCCTGGATGAGGATTCTGGTTTGCTGGCAAAGTCCCAAAGCAAAAAGCAGCTGTTGAAGGCAAAGGGGGCTCTAGTTTCGGAGGGTGCAGCGAAGTGGGCTAGTTTGGTCAGTGCAGTTGAGAAGCATGCTATTGAGGGTGCTGCTGATGGTGGTTCCTTAGTTGGGGGCATGGAGAATTCTCAGGGTGTAGTTTTGCCTCCTCGGTCCCAGCAGCCCCTCCCCCCCACACACACACTAGTCTCTCTGAGGTTCCCCCCATTGAGGTTGGTAGTGATGCACAGTCAGAGAGTGGGGGATGATGAATTCACAAATGTTTTGGGTCCTGAATTCCCTGAGTGGGCATATATCTTGGATCTTGGAGAGATTGGATAGCAATAATTTGGAACTACACACACTGTCTACTCAGCAATTTGCAACTTTTTTACAGACTTCTGACCTGACTGATGTGTGGTGACATTTTCACCCTTATTAGTGTTCACCCTTATTTCACACTTCATTGAATGCTAGGGTGAGCTCTTTCTCTGTGGCTTGTTTGGAACATTTTTGTGTTTTTAATTATCATTTACCTCATTTGCTGTCTAGTTGCATTTTCCCTACTGGGATTTCAGACCATAGTTTGGGCTTATTTGTGTTTCTATCCAAGACTGTGTTCCATACTGGCATTTTAACATTCACTTTTGACAAGATATCCACTTTTGAGACTCTTTCAATTATTTTCGGGCAGCCTGGGTTGCCTCACAGGATGGGTAAAGTTAGGAAGTTTGCTGTGAGTGTTTTCTCAGACCTGCCACAGAGCTTGTGTATCCATCTGAGATTTGGTGGCTCCTTGAGGATCTTCCTAGGATCTCAATATTGGATGTGGACAGACCTGAACAGGACCTGATGCCTCAGAATGGACTTCTGCCCTAAATGGCTTTGCTCCAGGGTTAGGGTTAGGCACTTGGTATTGATGTTTTGCCTATTGAGTTTTATAAGACCTTTTTGACCCTTCTTGGGCCTGACTTCCTCCAGCTTTTTCAAGAAAGCATCAGAGAGAAGATATTGCCACCCAGTTGTCTTCAAGCAGTTCTTACTCTGTTGCCTAAGAAAGGGAGGCTCGGGGAGGTGAAGAATTGGAAACCTGTGTCCCTGCTTTGCTACGACTATAAACTTTTTTCAAAGGCCTTGGCAAATAGACTGAAAACTGTGAATTGTTCGGTCATGCACCCTAATCAAACCTATTGCATTCCCAACAGGTCCATTTTTGATAACCTTCTCCTATTGCAGGATGCAATTTTGAGCTCAAAAATGTTTGATTTGTACATTGGATTTATTTCCCTTGATCAAGAGAAGGTTTATGATCGCGTAGATCATGGATATTTGTTTCACACTCTGTGCTTTTGGTCTTGGGCCCAGGCTTGTCTCCTACATTCAGTTACCATTTAATGATATATAGTATACTTAAGGTGTTTTGAGCACCCCCTTTCCATTCCATAGGGGAATCAGACAGGGTTGTTCCCTGTGTGGGTTATCTATCGTAAGCTCTTTCCATCAAGCCTCTGTTATGCATGTTGCAAAAGCCCCTTCCTGGTCTTTCTCTCCCATCACTGGCAGGCAGAGTATTTTGTATCCGCCCATTGCACACAAGGGTCAAGGTTTCATTGATCTTTTGAGCAGAGTCACTATTTTCAGTTACAGTCTCTGCAGCAGTTGTTGTTTGGGATGAGTTGTTCCTTGGAAGCCACTGGTCTTTGGTTTTCTTTGATGGGTAGGGGTCTTGAGTTTTTAATCAGGAACTTTTTTGTTGGACTGTGGCTGCCTCAATTTTGAGGTGTTATCTAGTTTATATCAAAGTATTTTTAAGGCTTGGATATTTTTTAAGCTGAGGCCACAGGATAGGCGGCTGGAGCTGTCAGGGCTTCTTGCCAAATCCCTTGTTTATAACCCTGCCTTGAAGATTCTTGTTTCTAGGAGTCTTGTCTCTTCCCTTATTGCAGCCGATGTAACAACACTGGTTCATTTAATTGATTTTTACCAATTTTACATGGGTCTCAGCTGATACCTAGGGCTGGCAAGCTTTATTTTTATTTCATTTGCTGGGCTTCTTGGTTTTTATCAGAGGTGGAATCAGCGCTCCCTCGAGTCAGTATTGCCAGTCTAGACAGTTGCCTCCTTGAGTGAGCCATTCCTGATTATACTCACGTTTCTATTTTCTTACCTGGTGCACCTGATGTGGACTGGGATGTTGACAAACCTAGCACCTTGGTTGCCTTCAGTGGGTCTTCTGAATTTGTTTTTAATAGCTTAGGCAATAAGTCACTGTCTGTGCTTATGGGTAAAGATTCATCATTTTCAAACACCTGTTGATTATCACAGTACAGTATGGAGAAGACAGCTTCTGATGGTGGACTCCATCCATTTAGCCTGGTGAACTTTATACAAGCCTCTGATTGAAAGAGGATGGGTGAGCTCCAGTGAAGAATTCTGCACGGGTCTGTTGCCATGAATCTGTTTGTGCATCATTTGACTCTGCAGGTGTCTGTGTTGTGTCCTTTCTGTGTCACAGAGGAGACTGTTTTTCATGTTTCTTACTTGTCCCAGGTTACAGCCATTATTTGTTTTAGTTCAGTGTATTTTTCAGTGATTGTCCCTTATTTTTTCTCCTAATGTATTGATTTTTCCTGTTAAGTACAGGTTCACAAATAGATCTGTGGTATGTCTTGCAAACTTTATTTTGGGTCAAGCAAAGATGGCCATTTCAAAAAGCAGATGATGTAAGTTATTTGGTACTAGGGTTGTCGATGTTCTTCAGTTTTTTAGATTTTTAGTGGTTTTATGCCTTCATTTAGAGTTTAGATATTATATTCTTATAAGCAATTTGGATCACTTTTTTTCAATGGTGAGCTATTGAAAATGCACATTTTACTCTTCGGGATGAGCAATAAATTTGTAATTTATTTCCTTGTATTTACTGTGTTCCTGTACTGATATTATTAAAAGTGTTTTAAAAGTCAAAGTCTCTCTCTCCTCCCCCTTCCCCCATGTGTCTATTTCTCTCCTCCCCACCCTTATTTCTTCTCTTTCCTAGCTCTCTCCCTTTTTCTTCTGTTTAATAAGAGTCTGGCTTAGCTGGCCAGCACTGCATATTTTGCAACACTGCTGTAAGCCTGTGACCAGAAAGAGGAAACTAAAAGTGATGCCCTAAACAGTCCAGTGTTGGTAAGAGTTTTCCCAGGCCTTGTAGTAGCTGATAAGACCATGTGTTGTGCCTGAGTTTCTCCAGCAGTGACATTGCAAGTGAACATCAACACCAGAGATAAAAGCAACATTTTCTATCTTTTCTGTTCTTTTCTCTCCCCTCTTGTATGTGTTCGTCTTGTTTTGTCTTTTTAGGAAATGAGACTGGACTTCAACACCACCACCAGCAACAATGAACACTTCCAGCCCATTTCAACTAACTTCTCTTTTCTAAAAAGGACAGTTACTACCATCTTTAACATCATCTAACAGACCATCACAAAGTGTTTTTTTTCCTTCTAAAAACTCTCTCCATCTTAAAGGAGAGGGAATAAGGGATGTTGTTAAAAGGAAAGACTTATTTAGTACTTTACATTTCAAAAGTTTTAACTGTTTTTCCTTCTTTTCTATATTTTTAATAACAGGTTAAAAGGATTTTTAATGGTGTGTTTGCCATGGTACAAATCAGGCTGAGGTCTCTGTATACAATCCCTGAACCTTGTTTAACACTGTGTAATGTTGGACAGTGATTAGGTTATGTTAACACCTTTGGCCCATATATTCCATCTAAACTAATTCAACATCTCTGTGGGGCAGGGACTGTCTGTTCTGTGTTTGTACAGCCCATCGCACAATGGGGTCCTGGTCCATGATCAGGGCTCCTAGGCTCTACAGCATTGTTATTATTAATAATAATAATATAATTAATAACTTCATTACCACTCCATAATGCTCCACACAAATATACTAGACTTTCAGTGTTTTGGGGTGCCCACACACAATTCTTCTGTTTAGTGTATCATGGGCTCTGTCTGTAAAGTGTTTTTGAGATACAGGGCCCAATCATGCTCCATTTGAAAAAATCATGAGAAAGTTTTCCATTGGCAGGATTGGGTCCATGAAGTATTAAGCTTGCTGTAGAAAAACTGAGATTGTATTCCATTGAGAGGAGATGCTATTTCTGGCAGCATCTATTTGTTTAAATAGGGGTGAGGGTGTGTCATGCATAGAAAAGCTGTTGTTTGTTATTTAGGTAACTTGAGTGTTGTGTTCCTAATTTGGACAGCATTGATGTTATGGCACTCGTAAGAAAGAACACATTGAAGCATAGCAATGGAAAATCATTTTTTTCTAATTTTGATGATAAAATTCCAAAAGTCATTCTTCTTTGTGGAGACAATTATCACCAGTTACACTCTTACATCCCCTTATTATTCCACACTACATCTCAGCTGCCATTACCAAGGGTGAGATTGGGAAAATAGAAGGTGGTGGTTGTGACGCTTTGTACCTCAAGGGAACACCCTACACCACCATGTTCATCCTTATAATATGATTGTGTGGTATCCAATGCAAAGTTTGTCATGTTGGGTGTCTTCAGAAGGCTCATGATGCACTGAGCATTGTTGTTACAGTAATGTTATAGTGATTGTTGTTATAGTAATGTTATAGGTTGTAATTTCATGTATACAGTTATGAGGCTGAAAATGTGTCCTCATGGCTTAAAACAAGCCCAGGCAAAAACTCTCCGAGAGCAGAGGGGCAGTTCACACTTCATCAGGGCATGTATGGGACAAACCCAGCCCACCCTCACAGGAACAAAGGACACTGGCCTAGACAGAAACAAAGGATCTGTTGTACTCTCAAGTGAGTCACCCCCTTCCCTTGGTCAGTTAGGGATTACAATGAGGTAATGGCTCACCTGAAGCTGAAGGGGGGTCAGGCAAAGCCAAGAGGGAAGAAAGAACATGATAAAAGGGAGAGACGTTTGCCATGCTTTCCTCTCTCTCTTCCACCTCCATCTGCAGACATCACTACCAAGCAACTGAAGTGCTGATCAAAGGGGAGAGCCTGGCTGAAGGGCAACCAGCCAGCCTGTGGTGAGAAGCACGTAAGTTTGTAAGGGCATTGAAAGCGAGAAGATCAGCTTAGAATGTGTTTTGCTTTTATTTCATTTGACCAAATCTGACTTCTTGTGCTTTGAATTATAATCACTTAAAATCTATTTTTGTAGTTAATAAATCTGTTTGTTTATTCTACCTGAAGCAGTGTGTTTGGTTTGAAGCGTGTCAGAGACTCTCCTTGGGATAACAAGTCTGGTACATATCAATTTCTTTGTTAAATTGACGAACTCATATAAGCTTGCAGCATCCAGCGGGCATAACTGGACACTGGAAGATGGAGGTTCCTAGGGTTGTGTCTGGGACCGAAGATGTTGGCTAGTGTCATTTGGTTGCACAATCCAAGCAGCTTAATGCCAGAGGCTGTGCATGAACAGCCCAGGAGTGGGGGTTCTCACAGCAGAGCAGGGAAAGTCTGGCTCCCAGAGTCAAGGATTGGAGTAACCTAGCAGATCACCGGTCCAGATAACACTAGGGGAATGTCACAGTGGTACTCTTCTAAGCTCTGCCCACAAACTTCACCCACCGAGGTGCCACTTGCAGATATTCAAAATGTGTTCACGTGTGGTCTCCTGCTCATTGGGCTTGGCACCCTCTCACTGGTCTCTCAATACACCCAGAGTCTCTACTGTCAACATTTAGCACTGGGTATTTGAGTTAGCACCCACAGAGATGAATGAGGCAGAGCTAGTGCTCTCAGTGATATTTTGTATGATTCAACAAATGCAGGCAACTGTAGCTACACCAGTTAGGCTCAGAAATGTGAATTTCATGTATTTCAGCAACTGTAACTGCTAGAGACTTACATTTTCTGTCAACTGAAAGCCTAGATTCTGAAGAATAAAAATACGGACTGACAGTGGTGCCTGTATTATATACTGGCTTGCACCTGCTGAAGCTGAGCTCTGGCTTTTCCTGATCTGTAAAAAGCCCTAGTCCCCAATTTAATGAGAAGGGGACAGCTTCTCAACCCCCTCTCACTAGCAGGGCAGCTGGGGATTCCTCTTGCATAGAGGAATTTCTGGCTTGTGCAGAGAAGGCTATGCTGTAATTGGCATGTTAGTGGCAGGAGGAGGTGTGGCCAGAGCACCTTGCACTTAGACAATCCTGGGCTAGAAGAAGAGCCCTGAAGCTCCTCTAATTTATGCTGGGGATTGAACTATCCTCTGGGGGGTTTTAAGGCACCTTTTTCTCACCCCTTCCCAGAGCCTATGCTGAGTGTAGCTCAGACAGACTTGAGGTTCTGCCCCAAAGTTTTTCAATAAAGCTGCGTGAGTTGTTTGTGAAGCATATGAACCGATGAGGGATGTGACTAAAGCCAATAAATACACTAGCATTTACATATTAAGGTTAAGTTTAGCCCAGCATTCATCTCTGTTCATTCTATTAAATCGACCTAATTTCGTAGTGTAGACATACCCTCAGTGCCCTGCTCAAATCCTCACTACTCTGATAGGTCCAGGTAGCTAGCGGTAAAAGTGTAACTATTTACACCTGAATCTGATCATGGCATGAAGTTTAATATTCTTCTGAGTAATGCCACGGCATTCCTAATGATCATCACAACAATCAGAGTCTTTGTTATGTGTCCAACAAGTTGTGGTCTTAGTTCTGAACTTCACTTTTATTTCAGTTACCACTGAGACCAAGTTCCCACAGTGATACTTCAACTAAGAATCAGCTCTCAAATCTTGTTCTTCACATAACTTACACTTAAAAATGGAAAGATAAGGTGGGTGAGCTAATATCCTTTATTATACCAACTTCTGTAGCTGAGAGAGAAGTTGGTCCAATAAATGATATGACCTCACCCACCTGTCTCTCTAATATCCTGGGACCAACACAGCTACAGCTACACAACATACTTTTGAAAATGTACATTTAGTACTGCTCTGTTTGTTTTTTAATTATTCACTTTCCTTTAATGGTCTGATTTCATAGAATCATAGCAATGCAGGGCTGAAAGGGACCTCAAGAGGTCATCTACTCCAGCCCCCCAGGCTGAGGCAGGATTAAGTATAAGCAGACCACCCCGACAGGTGTTTATCTAACCTATTCTTAAAAATCTCCAGTAACAGGGATTCTACAACCTCCCTAGATAACCTGTTCCAGTGCGTATAGTTAGAAAGTTTTTCTTGCTGCAAACAAAGCTAATTACTTCTTGTCCTACCTTTGGTGGACATCATCATTTTTCTTTCAACAATCTTTTACATATTTGAAGACTATTATCATGCCCCTCTCAGCTTTATCTTCTCTACACTAAACATGCCCAGATCTTTCATCCTTACCACATAGCGAAACCTCTTTTCATTTTTGTTGGTTTCCTCTGGACACAATACTCCAGCTGAGGCCTCACCAGTGCTGAGGAGAGAGGAACAATTACTTCCCTGTCGGACATACAACACTCCTGTTAATACATCCCAGAGTGACATTTACCCTTTTTTTTTTTTGGTAGTAACTGTTGACTCATATTCAGTCTGTGATACAGTATAACTCCCAGATCCTTTTCTGCTATGTTTCTGTGTACCCAGTTATTTCCCATTTTATATTTGTGCTTTCGATTTTTCCTTCCAAGATGTAGTACTTTGCACTTATCTTTATTGAATTACATCTTACTGGTTTCAGACCAAGTCTCCAATTTATACAGATCATAAGAGCTATTTGTGACAGTGTACCCCATAAGGCTTTATGGGGAGGGGGTGCTTATAAATGTATGTATGACATAACTGGAATATGTTTTGTGCTGCCTGTGCCATGTAACATATCTCCGTAAAGGTTATGGTCTACTATATCCATTCATCCTATTTGTACATATATATCATTTTCTACTTGAGGTTAAGAATATGGGCTGTATGCTTGCTTGGTTTCTAAGTAAGCTTTGTGAGGCATTTGGTCAGCTTCTTTAGGAAGGAATTTGCCAGGTTAAGTACCTGATCAGGAAACATTTGGGGAACAATGCATCTTGGAATGCTCCAATCCACATGAGAAGTCTTCCTGGAGACATGCAAGATACCATGTGAACAATGGCGTCGGCCTGTAAAGACTGAGTCATGCAGGGGCATGTTACTTGCCCAGGTGACTCCAAAACTCCATCTTGGAGCTGGACTTTGCATAGGAGGGAGGAGGGGGGTCTCCACCCACAAGAGTCTATTTAAACCCGTGGGAGACCCCTCCATTTTGTCTTCAGCTGTCTAAAGAAGGAGCCTCTCCACCCCCCCCAGGATACTTGAAGGAGACTGAAACAAAGGACAGTAACTACAGGGGGACTACAGGGGGTGTGAGTGATTCCTGAACCCAGGCTAAAAGGAGTTTAGCCTGTAAAAGGAAGTGCTCTGGAACTGGTGAGGAAATTATCTGTATTTAGTTTGATTAGACATAGATTTGTGCATTTTATTTTATTTTGCTTGGTGACTTACTTTGTTCTGTCTGTTACTACTTTGAACCACTTAAATCCTACTGTCTGTATTTAATAAAATCACTTTTTATTTAGTAATTTACTCAGAGTATGTATTAATACCTGAGGGAGCAAACAACTGTGCAGATCTCTCTATCAGTGTTATAGAGGGCGAACAAATTATGAGTTTGCCCTGCATAAGCTTTATGCAGGGTAAAACGGATTTATCTGGGTTTAGACCCCATTGGGAGTTGGGCATCTGAGTGCTAAAGACAAGCACACTACTGTGAGCTGTTTTCAGGTAAACTTGCAGCTTTGGGACAAGTGATTCAGACCCTGGGTCTGTGTTGGAGCCAGACAGGAGTGTCTGGCTCAGCAAGACAGGGTGCTGGAGTCCTGAGCTGGTAGGGAAAACAGGAGCAGAGGTAGTCTTTGCACATTAGGTGGCAGCTCCCAAGGGGGTTTCTGTGATCCAACCCGTCACACTATTTCCTGAATTAAACCCCTTTGTGTGTTGCCTTGAGGTTGGTCATTGCACCAATGGTTCAAACTAGTTCTGCATGGCCATCAATCCCCAGCTGCTCTGCAATGTTGCCTGGTTTCTGCCATCATAGCAGGAAATAAGGAAACAGATCAACAGAGCCAGACGTGTACCCAGAAGCCTCCTACTGCAAGACAAGCCCAAGAAAGAAACCAACAGAACTCCACTGGCCATCACATACAGTCCCCAGCTAAAACCTCTCCAACGCATCATCCGTGATCTACAACCCATCCTGGACAATGATCCCTGACTTTCACAGGCCTTGGGTGGCAGGCCAGTCCTCGCCCACAGACAACCCGCCAACCTGAAGCATATTCTCACCAGTAACTACACACCACACCATAGTAACTCTAACTCAGGAACCAATCCATGCAACAAACCTCGATGCCAACTCTGCCCACATATCTACACCAGCGACACCATCACAGGACCTAACCAGATCAGCCACACCATCACCGGTTCATTCACCTGCACGTCCACCAATGTAATATATGCCATCATATGCCAGCAATGCCCCTCTGCTATGTACATCGGCCAAACTGGACAGTCCCTACGTAAAAGGATAAATGGACACAAATCAGATATTAGGAATGGCAATATACAAAAAAGTGTAGGAGAACACTTCAATCTCCCTGGACACACAATAGCAGATTTAAAGGTAGCCATCCTGCAGCAAAAAAACTTCAGTACAAGACTTCAAAGACACTGCTGAGCTTCAGTTCATCTGCAAATTTGACACCATCAGCTCAGGATTAAACAAAGACTGTGAATGGCTATCCAACTACAAAAGCAGTTTCTCCTCCCTTGGTGTTCACACCTCAACAGCTAGAAGAGGGCCTCATCCTCCCTGATTGAACTAACCTCGTTATCTCTAGCCTGACTCACCCTTGCTTGCATATTTATACCTGCCTCTGGAAATTTCCACTACATGCATCCGACAAAGTGGGTATTCACCCACGAAAGCTCATGCTCCAATACGTGTGTTAGTCTATAAGGTGCCACAGGACTCTTTGCTGCTTTTACAGATCCAGACTAACACGGCTACCCCTCTGAGATTTAAGACTGAAGTTATTTTTCCTATTGGAAATTCACAGTGCCACTTTGCTGCTAGTAAGTCTGCAATTTCTGAAATGATCAGGTTCATTTCACACCTCGATTCTGGGTGCTGCCTCACTCCTAGTTAAGGCTGTATTTTATTCACAAGAAAATATACCATTTTCATGGAGCAGAACGATAAATGTCAGAGAGAAGCATGTCCTTTTTAAACACCTATTTCAGTGGCCAGTATCAACCAAAACAATGCTTGATAAGATGCTAGAGATGTTACAGTATGTATCTGAACAAAGAAATATTACTCCCTTTTGGAACTTCATTTTGAAAAATTACAAGAAGTCAAACATACAGGGCTGGTGCAACCACTAGGCGAACTAGGCAGTGGCCTAGGGCGGCAAGTGGTTGGGGGCACCCGGGGCAGTCCTCAGGCATAGGCAGCTGGGTAGGGCACCTGAAAATTTGGGGCACCACTGGGTCTTAGTGTCCACCCCACTGAATTTCCTATCCCTGTTCTGACCCTTCCTGCAGGCTCTGAGTCTTCCTGGGAAGGGGATCTAGTAATTAAAAGAGAAAAAGTCTCCAGCCTCCTCTTTAGCACAACACTGAAACTGTTAAAGAGCCATTCAAGGGGTAATGAAGACATTTAACAGGCATTTGCCAACCCCCAGGCATCTACTGTCAGTTTCTGAAAGTACTGACAAAAACAGTTGTGCATGACTGTAATATTTACTCAGAACATGTCAGTCTACAGGACCTTAGTTTAAAATTTGCTTTAAAAATATTTCATTAGTGAGTTGGTGAAGATTATAAAATCACATCTCTAAAAAATCCTTGCATAGATTTTTAGATGCACAATCATCTTTAGTCTTAAACGCTTGGATCTTCAGACATATGGTTTTTAAAATAAATTCTTCAAAAAACCACCCTTATCTAAAATACACATTTTAATTACTATAGTAAAAAAACTTACTTCCAAAGTCTTCCTGTCCTTTCTGTCCATCCATTTCTCCCTGCACCCCCTCTCCCTCCCCCCACCCCCATTGAAGGAAGCAACAGCCCTTTGCTTCCAGATAGCTGGACAAAGAGTTTCCCTTTCTTTACTTCTAACTATCTGATGAACTAGTTTTAAGCAAAATCAGTACCTTAATAACATATAAACCCTTTGTTATGCCTAAAATCTTTGGAAACATACTTTTTAAAGTTGGTGAAATTTCATAAACATGTGTATTGTTATGGAGATCACACACAGTAAATTAGTGTTCCCTTTTTCTAAAAGCAATGAACATTGTTATGAACACACTAAACCTCTGTGACTGATTAATTTAAAATAATGTCTGTTTCAGTGAGTTAAATATGTAGTAATCTGGAATGATTACTTTATGAAGGCTAAGAGTACATTTAAAATATAAAATCAGCTTAGAAATACTGATTAGAAAATGTAAAACAGAGAAGAGCTGCATCATGAATTCCATAATATTTAATGTTGTATTCAGCAAGACAGCTGATTCAACCTTACTACAAAATTTTTGCAATAAATGTCTGACAAACTTCAGGGCATATCAAAAAACCTGTGACTGACATTTTTTATTCCCAAGTTTAGTGCTTTTAATTAGGTACCTTCTGCATGTCCATTCTGCGTGAGGGAGAGGGTACAGGGGTCTCTGCGGGGAACTGTGACTCTCCGCCACCGTGAGGCAGGCTGGGCGTCTTGTTATTCTTTCTGCCTTGTCCCTTGGCCCCCGACCCACTGCAAGCTCAGGCTGCCGTTGGGCATAGGGGCACCAGTTTAATAATACTGCATAGGGCTTGTGGGTGCGGTGAGCCCGAGTCATGGAGGAGCTGGCGCGGCGCAGGGGAGCAGGAGCCCCTGCAAAGGCGGTGGCACCACTAGTGGGAAGCAGCCGCGCCTCCGGCTCCTCCTGCCCAGGCTGCAGCCTGGCACCCCCCCGGGGGGCCCCTGCAGACTGCAGCAGATGCATGCGGGCAGAGGCCCCCATGTGCCCCCCAGCTCCCCCCTCGCCGCGCTCTGTGGCTCCCGGGCATGTGAGCCGCTGCCAGGGCGTGGGGCCCTGAGCCTGCTCCGGGAGGGGGAGGGGTGGCGGCGGCTCACACTCCCGGGAGCCGCAGAGCCCGAGCGCGGCAAGGGAGAAGCCGGGGGGGCGCACAGGGCCCTCTGCCCACATGCATCTGCTGCAGGAGCCCCCAGAAGGCAGCTCCTCCCTGCCGAGCTGCTGCAGTGGCCCAAGCCCGGCAAAGCCAGTGAGTGGACTCAGGGCGGGGGCCGCCGGGGTGGGGTGGGGAGGGGAGGGCTCGCGGGGGGGCTGTGCACCCTCCAGGGGAGTTCAGGTGGCGGGGAGGGGGGACCTGGTCTGGGGAGTAGCCCCTGGGCACGGCTGGCCCCTGGGGTCTATAAAGGCTCGTTGGGATCTGTCCATCAATGAACCGATGTTACACGCGGGGGGAGGGGCGGCGCAAGGTGGAAGTTTCGCCTAGGGCACAAAATATCCTTGCACCGGCCCTGCAAAGATAACTTGTATATAACATGTTCAGAATTATAGGATATTTCAGAAAACATCACTTTAAACATTCTGGAATTTTTGGTGCAGGAAAGTTTGTCTATTTAAATTGAGATCATTCTACTGCAGTATGTTTTATTGATGCAAATTCACTACTTTTATTCTCTCACCCTTATGATTTGACAGTGCAGCCTAATGTGAACAAAATTTTTCAGAATTTGCATTTTGGACTGGCACTCAAAGACAAGTAACTGCAATATTTTTCTGTCAACTCTGGTAAACACTCTGCATTAGCCAGCCAAAACTGAGGGGTTTTTGTTTTGTTTTGTTTTTAAATTCAGTCCAGGTGAGATGAGTTCTTGAAATGCCTGCAGTTAGATTCTAAGCTATGCTTTTGCAGGGACACTGGCTCATACTAAAAGAGCCCAAAGCCAGGCCAGCTGGCCAAGGCCCCACCACCATCAGTCTCCTACATTCTCTTCCCTATCTCAATGAGAAGGCTCATATGCACGTCCTTCAGATTTTTTTCTGCTCATATTCAAAAAGCTTTTCTCATGGAGGGCTGGACTCTGCCACCCTTGCTCACAATACATAGTACCTTACCCCATTGAAATCAGGAGTCTACTTAGGGTATGTCTACACAGCAAGGAAAAACCCACGGCCGGCCCATGCCAGCTGACTCAGGCTCATGAAGCTCGCGGTATGGGGCTGTTTCATTGCTGTGTAGACTTCCAGCCTGAGCTCTGGGACCCTCCCACCTCACAGGATCCTAGAGCCCAGACGCCACACAAGCCCAGAAGTCTACATGGCAATGAAATAGCCCTAGAGCCTGAGCCCCAGTAGCCCAAGTAGGCTGGCACAGGCCACCCCAGGCGTCTAGTTGCTGTGTAGACATACCCTTGGAGTAAGGTGCTTCTCAGTTTGAAGAAGGTTAACAGAATTGAGCCTTAATGTATTTAATAGAAAATGGTCATTTTCAATTTTTTCCTGAAACCATGAAAAGCATACAGCCTTCCCCAGAGTCTCCTCCTTTCACTGAAGGCATGTCTTCCTCTATAACTTATTTAACTATTTCTTCTGTTTAGCCTTTCCTTTTACTGTCATTTTAACAAGTGAAGATGTTAAATTCAACCAACATTTGATCTTTTGCTGGTGGCCCTGGCTTACCCCGTCTCTGTTTTCCTTCCAAGTTCTTCTGTTCATAACATAGACTCCTTTGGGACAATCTATAATGACTAGCTAATTCCCAAAAATGAAAACAAACAGATATTTACCGTTAACACTTATTTAATGGCATTCATAAAGGTGCTGCCCAGGCTTTTGGAATTAAAGTAATAGTTGTGACTTAGGCCATGTCTACACTAGCGATCTTACAGTGGTGCAGCTGCGTCAGTACTGCCGTGCTGCCATAAGATCGCTCATGTAGCTACTCTATGCTGATGGGAGAAGCTCTCCCGCCAACATAGTGCTGTGCACACCACCACTTGTGCCAGGAAGCTTATGTCACTTGGAGGGGGAGTATTTTTTTCATGCCCTGAGTGACATAAGTTTTGCCAGCATACGTGCTAGTGTAGACATGGCCTAACTCAACTATTATCTCTTCAGAATTCCAACAGGAGGCAATGGCAGATAATGTCGAATTGTCCTCTTGCTCCCCAGTCCATCTGAGGACTGCCTGGTGTTTTCCTCCCAAATGCTGACTCCTGACCTCTGAAATAGTAGAAAATAAATTCTAGTACTTAGTACTCGTTGTTTATGAATTCACTTCTACCCCTTCCACCCTCATTATATTGGATTTGAAGAAGGGATTCCTTTGCTCCAATGGATCTCTGGCCAGATCACTCAGCAGTGTTGCCAACTCTCATGATTTTGTCACTAGTCTCATGTAGGGTGACCAGATGTCCCAATTTTATAGGGCCAGTCCAAATTTTTGGGTTTTTTTCTTATATAGGCACCTATTACCCTCCACCCCGTCCTGATTTTTCACACTTGCTATCTGGTCACCCTAGTCTCATGCTAATTATTGTTTTCCTTAAAGCCCCAGCTCCTGGAGTCAAGTGGATATGTGATGATTTCAGCCTTCATTCTTAATGAGAAAGTAAGTTTCTAGTCCTTGTGGCTGTGGAGAAAGCTTCAAAATGGGACCACAGTGCACCCTAAAGCAGAAGGCAAATACAAAGAGCCCCAAATCTATTATTTTTACATAATCCCATAACTTTAAAGCCAATCTCATGATTTTTGAGCATTTGGGCGTGGCAATACTGTTACTGTCACCTCCTCATATAAATCCATCTATGATCACTGCCATGTCACTTGCACATGCTAGCGTTGACACAGGTTGGGTAAAGCCCCAGTTGTACACTCTGAAAGCTGAGCTGTCCCATTCTCAAAGCTCAGTACCGGGTTTACAATGGCACCATTGTGCCGGGCCCAGGCTCCAAAGGGAGCCCGGCGCAACCCGTTCCGTTTGGACTGCACTCCGAGGCCAAGTGAGCTCTTCTTCACCCCCGACCCCCACCTCTGTTGGGTTGCAAGGAGGCTGAGGGCTCCTCTCCGCCCCCTGGCCCTGTCCACCAGCTCCTCTCCAACCTATGGCCGCAGCGGGGCCTGGGGCGGAGAGAGCCGTATATTCCCGTGCCACCTGGCTGGGGCTGCTGATCCCACCCCCAGTTCCACGCTGCCGGGGGCTGACCCCTCCTCCCCTCCCCCAGCTCCCTGCACTTCTGCCATGGGCTGGGGCTGACACACACACCCTGCCAAGCTCTCTGCACTGCTGCCAGGTGCTGGCCTCTAACCCCCATCCCCCAAGCGCCATTCTACCAGGGGCTGGGGCTGACCCCCCAAACCCACTGCCTGACAGTTTGTGTCACCACCCCCACACACATTCCTCCATACCCCGCTAGGGGGCACACCTGACTTTTTTGGTAAACTGGGCATTTGTTCTTGTGCTCTTGCCAACTGATCAGTTGGTGAGAGCAAATGGGAGAAATGCCTGTTTTTGTCAAAAAAGTTGGGACATCTGGGACAGAGCTTAAAAAGGGAACTATCCTGGCCAAAAGGGGATGTATGGTCACCCTCCCTCCAGGCAAGTGGGTCCTGAGGGAGGCCAGCTGGGGCGGTGGCAGGGGCAGACCCTGGCCTGGCTGATCGCACCACTCCCGGAGTGATTCCCCGCCCTGGCACGGGACCAACCGCAGCCATGCTGCCAGCTCAGCCTGGCAGATGCAGTCACCTCCCAGCAGGGCTGGTGAGTGTGGCCGGGGGGCAAGGTGTGAGGGAGTGGGTCTGTGGGGTGGTGGGGCTGCTGGGCAGTGGCGGAGGTCTGTGTGTGTTTTGGGTGCTAGGCAGTGGGGGATCTGAGTGGGGTGCTGTGTAGTTGTGGTGGTGGGGCTGTGGGGAAGTGCACTGGGCAGTGGGGATGTGGGGGGGGGGTGCTGGGCAAGGGTGGTGGTGTGCAGGGTGCTGTGCATTTCTGGTACTGGGTCTATGGGGGGCTGCTGCTGGGCATAGCAGTTCCAGGGCCCCCTGGGCATAGGGACTCAGGGCTGTGTGGCATGGCCTGGGCCCACCCCAGAGGGGAAGGGGCACTGGCAGCACAGGACTGGGTGGGCCAGTGTGCGTCTGGCAACTGCTGGTTTGCATTCAGTGCCCTTGCACTGAGCTGGGGGGAAGCAGGACTGCCCCCACCTTGTCATGCCTCAATGCTCCAGGACAGCCCTGGCTCTCGGGACCAACCTCCTTGCACCATGCTCCATTGCCCCTAGGTGGGCCACAAATATGTTTGGCACCGGGCCCACAAAAGGTTAATCTGGCCCTGTCAAAATTGTTTTCACTTCTTTCATCTTTATTATGCTATTTTCTGAAATGTACATTTGTATGGCTATATCCAGAGGAATATTAAAAAGGGACACTAAAAATTAAAATAAATAGACCAGAAATTTAGCATTCACTGATGTCTCCCAAGCAAACTTGATAAAATGAAGAAGAAATCCATTCCAAAATCCAATGTATCTTTTAAAAACCATGATTCTCGCTCTTAATGAGCAATCAGAAAGAAAGAACTTACATGAACTACACAAAGATTAGCATTTAAAAAGTCAACATTCAGCAACAATGACCACACCATGGTGTGTAAATTATCACAATATTTCCTTTTAGTAAGAACAGGAGATAGTGTGGTCACTATGAGTAAAAGTTCACTTTTAAAATTCACTGATACAGCTCTTCAATTTAAAAATAGAAAAAACAGACCCCAAGTTTAGCTAAAAGCCCTCTTCACTTCTGCTTCTTAAAGGTATGATTATCTTCACAATACATGGCTTTCTTGCTCCTTCTCTTTTCATGCCAAAATGTATCTTTCAGTTTTGATAGCACCTATGAGAGGAAGGGATATCATTTACCAGGTCATATCCATGTAAAACAACAAGAGATGGAGAAAGCAGGTTGGGAAACCAGTTATTACCCTCTCACATCATTCTATTCAGGTCAGCAGCGTAAAGACATTTCAGGCTGAGTCACAGTGGTTTATGTCTCTGTGTTATACTACCATTCTCAAAAATAAAGTGGAGATAGCCAGAAAATAATTGTGTTTCATAATTATCAAAGACTAATAGCTGCTGTAGCCTCTGCAATGTCATTTCTCACCTGTAGAGATAGGCCACAACCAGAAATTCAAGTTCAGCTCCTTTGAATTTTGGGTGTGAATATTTGGATTTAAATCTATGGAATTGTACCTATGCCTATAGATTTGCTTTAGAATTCATCCCTTCAGGTTTTTTAATCTATGTTCCAGTATCATCTTGTGAAATTTCAGCCCAAAGTCTCAAGAGATCCACTGACATTTGGGGCTGAAATCTCACAGAGAGAGCTCATGTGATTTTAATGCTGCTAAGTTACAGCAAAAGCAGTGGCAATGATTTGGTCTCAAACCTGTACTACTCTGAATCTTAGTCTAAACTTAATCCATCTCTGGAGATTGCCTCTGACTCACCTCTACCTTTGCTTGAGGTCTTTAATGCAGATGCTCAGCCTATGATTCATTCTTAGGCAAACCTATTGCTTTTCCTTTAGATGCATTTAAATCCCGAAAGAGTTTCAGCACCCAGGTTTCTGGAATTTTTTTGTTTACCAGAACCCCTTTATGTGAGCCATCTGGAATGTTTATTCTACTCATCCAGTTGATGGGATGTCTCATCAGTTGAATACCTGTCAAAACTGAGAGATAGAAGTTTGTGTCTGAGTCAGTGAACAAATTAACCTTTTAGGCATAAAAATTCACCAGCATTGATGATTGCACACAACAATAAGCAGTCTTAATGCAGTGTGTTAACAATTTATATTACATTCCAAATAAGACAGATGAAGAATTAGAGTGACGTATTTTTCACATACATTTGTTACAATCATATGTGAAATTTGATGATGGGTTGACTTGTGCACTTTCATTAGTTATGTTTAAATTACAAGTAGTCCATACTAGTGCATGCCACTTCTAAAGAATGAGGAGCATGAGAAATCCATTGACAAGGGGACTGAATGGATTATATTTTCTATTAAATCTAAGGATACATGAAATATTTTAGATATCATGCTGTAGTTTCGGTCTATAGATCACTTAACATTTTTATTTTTCAATTTATAAAAAGCAAATAATAAAAATACTTCTCCATGATTCTCTTTTGAAATACAGTAGAACCTCAGCTACAGGAATGGAGGTTGTTCGTAACTCTGAAATGTTCATAATTCTGAACAAAACATTATAGTTGTCCTTTCAAAAGTTTACAACTGAGCATTGACTTAATACAGCTTTGGAACTTTATGATGCAGAGGAAAAATCCTGCTTTTCTTTTATTTTTTTTTTAGTAGTTTACATTTAACACTATACTGTATTTGCTTTCTTTTTTGGGCAGGGGGGAGGGGAAGTCTCTGCTGCTGCCTGATTGTGTGCTTCCAGTTCCGAAATGAGGTGTGTGGTTGACTGGTCAGTTCATAACTCTGGTGTTCGTAACTGTGAAGTTCTACTGTATGTCCATTACTTCATTAGGGAAAGGTCTTTGTAAAGAGATGAGCTTCCTACCATGCCTTGAAGGTCAAAAATATTCTAACTCTGTAGAATCGCTGGGGAAGGCAAATTTTTGAATTCAGCACCTCCACTGGGAATGCCCTGCAACAGGCCCCCATACATTTAGATTGGGCGACTCAGCTGTTCTCATATGTCATGGCAGAGCGGGGGGGAGAGGCAGTCTCACAGGAAGCTAAGGCTTGAACTATATAGGAACATATAGAGCAATAGCAACACTGAATTACACATAGAAGGGAACAGACAGCTAGCAAGGTCTTGGGCAAACAGGCCACTGCTTTCTGCACAAGTAGTCTTAAAAGTGTAGCCTCAGTTAGAGCTCACTACAGTAATCCAGTCTGGATGTGACACAGGCAAGGCCCTCATCAGAGAGAAACAGTCATACCTGTAGTGTCAGGTACAGATGGAGAAAAAGCTCTTCTGGCCAGTAACTCACCCAAAATTCCACAAGCAAGCAGGGATCCACAGCTTCTCCCAGATTGTAAGCTTCCTTGACAAAGGGCAAACACACACCATCGATAGGGGTCAGACAGCAACCCTGACACCTTCTTGTTACTTCCCCTGCCAGCTAATATTACCTCTGTCTTATCTAGAATTAGCCTCAACCAGGTTGCCTACATCCAAGCTCCTGTCTCACCCACACCCTAAGAAAATATGGGCACCCAACCGGGAGTCTCATGCAAATGATATATAGAGCTGAGTATCATTCAGACAGAGAGAGCATTGAAGCCCAAACATCCTCACAGTCTCCTGAGCAACCTCATATACATGTTGACTGGCAAGGGGGAAAGCGTGAAACTGAGGAAGACAAAAATCCTGTGGAATCTCGGACAACAGAGTTATCAGGCTAGATGAGCAACTGCCCCCAGGGCTGGCGCAACCCATTAGGCGACCTAGGCGGTCACCTAGGGCGCTAACATTTCGGGGGCAGCGACCGCGGCATCCGGATCTTCGGCCGCCTCTGTCGGGAGCGGCATTTCGGGGGCAGGACCTTCCGCCGTCTAGGGCGGCAAAAAAGCTGGCAGCGCTCCTGACTGCCCTGCACCCTCCCCTGTGACCTCTGTAAAGATCAGATTAGAATAATGCTAATATAGTCCTATTAACATCTGCCAGGGTCCTGAGATGAGTCAACACATGTATCTGTATGAGGCCTGTCATGATCATTGTATGGGCTGACCAGTAAACAAACACTAATACTTTTTCTCCTGAAGAT
The DNA here is from genome assembly GCF_028017835.1 of Emys orbicularis. NCBI lineage: Eukaryota > Metazoa > Chordata > Testudines > Emydidae > Emys > Emys orbicularis. Next base: position 163,442,097 of record NC_088684.1, read on the forward strand.
CTCAAGGTGCTTTACAAAGTTGGTTAAGTATTATTATCCCCATTTTATAGATGAGGCAACTAAAGCACAATGAGTGTCAGTGACTTGTCCAAGGTTACACACTGAATCAGTAACAGAGCTGAAAAGAGAGCAAAGGTCTTTTGATGCCAAACCCAGTGCCCTGTTTACTGGACCATGCTGTCTCACTAAAGTAGTTAGTAGTTGGACACTGCTTAAATATTAAATGCAGCAAGAGTAGAAACCACTTGTCCCTCATATTATTGGACAGAGCCCTAACCAAGACCCATCACTGCATTCTGTCTATACCATTTATTCCCAGCTAGGGCCATGTGTGTGTGTGAATGTGATGTAAGAGAATTAAATGTAACCTTTCTACGAATTCTGCTTTGGGCACAAATCTGTGTGGGCAAAATAGGAAAACGTTTTGAATATCCTACAACTTCCTAATCCTCTTTTTCTGCCTTTTCTCAAAGAGATCCTACTCTCACCCTGAGCAAATCAAAGGCCCAGTGTTTTATTCAAACCCTTCTATTTATAACAGTCTCCCAATCAGGGAACAGGTAAAAAAAAAGAATATGACTTACATGACCAATTGAATACCTCAGATTTTAAATTCAGAGTATCAGCTACATCCAGCAATTATCATAGTTGACTGATTGCGGGGTGGGGGGGTGGGAAGAGGGAAGGGGGAATGCTACATTTGATTATTCGCAAAACTGCAACAAGCACTTTGCTTCAGTTTAGTTTTCATAGTTAAAGACAAACCAACTTTGAAGAAAACTGTATAAGTTATTTTAAAGATAAGAACATTTACAGTCAGAAAGTTTCAACTTCTTTCATTCAGTTTTTTAGATTCAAGGCTAGTGTGGTTTACAAAGCTGGCCCATTTTGATCTCTTGGCTTTCTCAAACTTCGATTTTCTCAGACTCTACGCCATTTAAATTTCAATACTGCTAACTTTATAAATACTAGACCAATTTTCTTCAGACTTGAACAGTTTGACTTTTACTATTGCCACTTAAAAGTTCTCTGTTCTGTATAACACGCACAGCACAATATTTAAATGTTTAAATTCTATCACAAGAAAGTGATAGAATACCACCTCACTGTCCTCAGACTCTAATGACGTGATGTTTGTCAGTGTGTAGTGCTGGTTGCAAATCTTAACTTCTCGAATCCCAAGTAGTCCCCTCACTCCCTCCATCCTATATTCCGTCATTCATTTCCTTGTTGATCACTTCCAGTGCATGGAAGGATGAGGAGGAAGAGAAAACACTTTTTTTTTTTTTAGCTTCAGCCCCAGTCTGACAGGTAGCAAATTCTGGCAGGTTTCGATCGTCTGGCAGTATTTGTTACTAGATGTACAGTTGAAGAAAATAGTCATTTTGAAATTAAAGTGACAGAATTTACTATCAGCAGTAAACATAATGTATATGGTTCCCTTTCGGTAGCAAAATATATAGGTAGGAATGCTCCCTTTTGCAACCAATGGCAAAATCTGACAGGGAAGAATTTTATGACATTACACCAGCAGATGCTGCTGCAAGAACATCTGACATGCTTGCTGGAAGATATGGGTATTTTAAAAACCTTCCTGTAAACTCCTGGGTAAGTTCTTAAACAATCATTAGAAAATGCCTGCATTACTCATGATAAATGCTATAAATTGAAACATCCCCTAAAAAAAGCCAGTTTAGGAGGAAAAACAAGAAAAAAATAGTAGAGTCAACAAATTATATCAGATTATTTAAGGGGGCTGTAAAAGGAGACAGGGTATGGTGGAATGATTTCTACAAAATGCAAACAAACAAAATTAAGCCAATTAAACTAAAGATATGATGTGGCGTTAAAGATATTTTTTTTCCAGTTACCAAATTAACTTGCACACAGCAGGATGCTAAAAGTAGGTACAGTCTATTTTCTGTGTGGTAGCTGCTTGATACATGGATTCTTTAAATGGAGTTTAAAGGCAGATAATGTGGGGAAATGATAAAATCTGTTTAAAAGACATAGAAACAAACTGCAAAAAAATAAACACTCTCCAAGCTATCCATCCAGCTAATGGCTTCCTTTCTTGCATTCTATGGAAAGTATTAGAAGTCAGTATATTTGCTAAAATAAAATAAGGTTATTAAAATGTTTAGGCCCAGTTCTTAAGACATTTGCATTTGCTGAGGCTTCAACCAGATAAGAGCAGGTGAAGTCTCCCTGCCCCCTCATCCTTACACGAGTGATGAAGACTGGCCAAGCTCTCAGTATTAGAAATGAGCCAAGATCTACTAGCCTATTCAGAAAGCAATGCTGTGATAGTAATTTGGGTAAGTCACCTCTTCACAGAAAGAAGAGAGACTACAAGGGTAATAATGATACTTGCTAATAGTCTACAGACCCAACCTTGCCCTTGTTGCCATTTACTGACAGACTAACCAGCAACTTTTCCAAACTTGTCTCTGGTGCTGCTGGGATGATTTGCTCCCTGAGCTCCAGGGTCTGCAAAAGGTCAGTTCAGCTCCTCTCGCCCCTGCCCAACCCTCTGTGGATACCAGTAGCATCTGCTGCTGCTCAGTCTCTCCTTTCTTGGGATGCTATTGCTATGCCTTTCTTAAAGGGCCAGTCCCACTGGAAAGTTACATAGAAGGCTCTTCCCACATTATGCTCCTAGGAAGGTGGGTAGGTGGCAGGGCAGTTGGGACAAGATGTACTGACATCAGTGGAGAACACTATCACTACACCACACAAGGCCTTTTATGGTAATGCATGTGGAAAATAGAGGGGGCAAATGCTTTTCCTTATTGCTTAGATGGAATAGATCTTTGATTGGTTGTTAAGTAATTCCATTGATTTTTCTGGGTTTAAAAAGTCCAGTGTGAGTGATTTTAATGATTTAACAGCCAGTTCAGTTTATTGATAAATGTATTGTACTGTATATTTTTGGTAGGCTTGGAAACTAAAGGACAAGCATATTTTCTTTATAATGCTCATTATGATGGGGCAAGACTCACCACCATGGTGCCTCCTGCTGGCCATTCTGGAATTAGCTCAAGTCCTTTCACAGTGCACCCTCCTCCGGTGGTGTCTCGCTCGCAGTTGCTCCTGCTTTGCTGTCTCCACCACTCTGTGACCCACGTTGCTCCCTGGACCATGGCATCCTCTTCTGGGTACAGCCCTCCAGCTGTGCCCCGCTCTGCTGTCTCCCCGCCTTTCAGAGGAACCGGCCTGCTGCAGTCACCAGTCTAGTCCCTTGCTCCAGGGCAAACTGCAGTCTGTGTTGGCCACTTCCCTCAGGACAAGTGGGGGCAGCCCTAGCACCTTATCTACCCTTCCTCCAGGGCCTCAGTCTGGCAGCAGTCAGCCAGAAGCTCCTTCTACTCTGCCCAGCACTGCTTTAGCCATGGTGCTCCTAGGCAGCCAGTCCTTCTCCCTAACAAGCCAGGAACAGACTCTCCTCTGTTCTGTTGAGCAGCCCTTTATATATGACCCCTGCTGGCCCTGATTGGCCGCTGCAACAAACCACCTCCCGATTGGCTCGCTTAGTGAGCCCTCCTCTAATTGGAGGGTTCGGTGCAGGCTCCCTCTGGCCTGCTTTAACCCTTCCTCCCTGTGTGGGGCAGCCGCCCCACCCCGCCCTACTCATTTATTGGCTGGCCCCTGGGCTCACAAACAAAATAGTCTCGACAGCTCCAAAGCCCTGGTGGACAGTAAGCTATAAGACTATTACAATAGTAACAGTAAGCAATCTGTGCCTTAGACAGAGATCCAGTATCTGACCAGAGAATGGATGTAGGAGTGATTTTTCAAGGTTAGTGCAGAAGGAAGGGAGAGCCTACTTACCATCATATCATTAATAACAACAATCATTATTACCACTCTGGTCTCCAAAGCTGAGTTTTCAAAAATATGTTCAAATGCCTGTTTTACAACAGCTGTGACACAGCATAGACTGGAGACCAGTTTTTTGAAAATGTTTCTCAATTTACAAACAGTTTAATCAATTAACTATATTTTTGGTGGAAAAATTGTTCTTTTCCAATTGACTCGTCTTTCTAGTGATCAGTTTACACGTTGAGTAACGGTACCTTCTGCACAGGCACAGGGCTCTAGAATTCATTTGGATTCCCTGGTTTAAGACCATTAGCACGAATGTGCTATGCTGGTGCTCCTATTTAAAAAATTAATAACTGTTACAAGTGGATATTGAATCAGCTAATCTTTGGTGTTGTGCACCAGTCCTCAGCGTGCAAAATCTTCCTCCTTTCTGCTTTTTGCCAAAAGGGGCAAGGAACATTAAAAGAAATTTTGAACTCTGGTGAACACCACCTCTTTTCATGCTGGTTTAGTTCAGGAACGCCTTGTCTAATTAATTTCAAATGTGGCAGAAAATCTCCACGTGATCTCAGGCCCAACTTACAGATATGAAGGGCAGCTTTCCTTTGTCATTTTATTTTAGCAAAATATTCTCTAACAAGTTGTTTTAGAATAGAACCCCGAGATCTTCCAAACAACATTTAGACATGAGTGCACAATATCTGCAATCCTCCCTTGGGAGAGCCAACTGCTGGACTGCTCAGCCCAGAGGTGAAGGCCCACTTTACATAGTACAGAAGCAGTCTACACTTCTGCAGTCTAGTGTCCTCTGGGAAAGGGGCTAATTAGTACCATGTCTGAGAGGGGTTTAAAGGTTCAATCTTGTAATTAAAATAAATTAATCCCCTTCCTGAAGATTCAGGGCCCATATTTATACCTATATAACTCCTTTGATCTGAGCATCTAAGTCAAAGTTGGATTCCACTGAAGTTTCTTCCAATTATATGCACCTATCTTGGGATTTCAGGCACATTGTTGGGGCAAGTGTCAATAAAATGAACAAAGATAAAAAATACAATTTTATTTATTTATTTGGATGCAACAACTTTATCTCAGTAACATCCTGGTGGAAGTATGAGCTTCAGTACTGCTGCTGGAGGTATACTGTTATTTTTTAGGGCACTGACAACCCAGTATAGGCCCCAACTCACACACATGCCTAATTTTTATGTAGTTGAGTTGAGACAAGGGAATGTATGCACCCACTGTAACATAACATTCTGTCTGCCTTTATTCCACCAGGCATAGAGTATGAAAAGGTTTTGAGGCAGCTGCAATTTCAGTGCGGCTCAGAGGAAAAACTGAGAAGAGAAAAGGCAAAGGATGATAGCAAGGAAAGTGGCTCTAGGGAGGCTAAGTAGATACAGCTATTGAGAAGCGAATGGGCTTGTAAGATTTGAAAAAATATCTTTCTCCTTAAAATTTCAATGTGAACTATGATCACCCTCTTACAAACGTGGAGCTCTAATAATGATAATAAGCCATATCAGGCCATCAACTTTGAATCAGAACTCCCCATTCACATCAATAGAGAGTTCTGATTAAAATTTGATATTTATAATAATGTTGGGACAGCCATTATTGCTAGATATGGACCTAACTTAGAGCAACCAGACTTGTGAATAGAGGCCATGTTACACATGAATTTTCTGGTCTGATGGAAAGGTCAATAAATCAGAACACAGGCATCTGGGATTTGGAAACATGTACCTGACTTTTCCTATGTAGCTTTCCATAAATCAAGAAGACCCTTATTCAAAGCCTGAGTTGTTCTCTTTGATAAGAGTCAGCAGGATGAACAGCAGCTCTGAAGATCTCTTTTGTTCATGTCTCAAAAGAGTCATGTGTGAGCTTTTGTTTCATTCCTCCCTTCCAGATTATTCCACTGTAGTACTGAGATTGTGAAAGTGATTTTAGGATATTGGTTGCTTTCCCATATCATATTATTTTAATCAAAAAGATCCAGAAGATACCCACACGCCTACCACAAGGCCTTCTGCTGAGTGTCTATGTAGAGCTTAAGAGTTATTTCACATGCATGTGGTTTTGTTTTTTTTAAATTCCCCCAGCGTTGCTTGTAGCATTTTGAAGTGACCCTAGTAAGAATTGTCACTATGTTTAGGTTTAACATTCTATTTTGTTTATGCCTGGTGTTCATTAGCTGAAGCAACCAGAGATAAAATAATAAGGTCCCTGTGTAACATTGCATTACTTTACTTTTCACAGAAGAGAGAATGGTAAAAGTAAAGAGACATTCATGTTTTCATGCTTACGGGAGAATAATTAAATGTAATTTATCTTATGTGGATGGCAAAAGAGTCTGATTGGTCAAGTTTATCATTTTCTGAGAATAAGACTAACTTGCTTGGAATAAAACTTTTGACATTCTGTTAAATGGTCTGTTTTTCAATTGTAATTTGATTTGGAGAATCTGGGTAAAATTTTCAAGAGTATCTAAGTAACTTAGGTGACTATGTCCCATTTTCAAAAGTGACTGTGTACTTAGCTCCTTAGGGCTACATTTCAAAGGTATATAGGCACCTGAAGATGCAGAAAAGTGCCTAATGGAATTTTCAAAAACTCCCCCAATTATGTTAGGCATTTAACTCCCATTGAGTTCAATGAGAGTTAGGCATCTAACCTGCTTAGGCATCTAGTGGAACTTTCAAAAGCATCTATCTGCATCCTTTAGCACCGAAATACCGTTGAAAATGGGACATCTTTGTAGAAGTTGATTTTATCCATAGCATATTATCTCAATAAGACTCTATTATTTCTACAGCTTGCAGAAGTGTGCCATGTATGTTGCAAAACAAACTATGTCATCGTCTCTGTCCAGAAGAGATGAATATGACTACTGTAGGGTGACAAAGAGCAGGAAGGGATGGGGTGAAGAGGAGCAATACAATCATTCAGTTACTGCATGTAGGCATGTAGGCATGTGTACTATTGTACTGACATTTCAGTATTCCTGCAACGCTCACTCATGGCTTTGCCAATTGTGAGTAGTGCCGTATTTTCAAGCTCCTGCTGAAAGGAGCTTTATACCATATAGTCTGTATTTGCCATGTATTTAATTGGGGGTTTTAAAAGAAATATTTTAGAGCAATTTAAATTTGTGTTGCATCCCTCCATCTAACACAGAAAACCAAGCTCCATTACTTTCATGTGTCCCACTAGGTCTCTAGCTCGCTGTCTGCAGTGCAACTGAACATTTTCAACCCCAATTGAAGATGAACTGCAGGGAAACTGTAGCTAACATCCTTATCAAATGATGTGTCATTGTTTTAGGATTTCTATTTTCCAGCCCTCAGAAGAATTATAACTAACTTTAGAAACCTCAAAAATTCCCTAAGGTCCAATATCTCTGGATCTGCCATGGTTAGAAGCAAATGCTGTGAGACCCATTGAAGAGCTGGGAGCCTCCTCTTCCCAAATATACAAAGCTCCTATTTATAGTTCTGGTGGCTCATGAGATTTTGGACCCCAATATTGCCACTGTTTGAGGATTGACTATGGCTTGTTCTGGTCTTCACATTGATTTAATATTGGATGTAGGAATTCCGTATTTGAAAGGAAAGATGGAAACATTTATATAGGAATCTGGATTAAATAACTAAAAGGGGGCTGTTTGAAGTTTGAAATGCTATAAGTAGTACCTCTGAAAATGGATCAGTGGACAGAGTGCAGGTGAGGCGGACAAAGGTTCAGGAAAAATACAATTTATCACATACCTATGCCTTTTAATAACATGGATTACACCTCCACAGTGTGTGATGTATATATACAAACATGTCTAAGTACAGAGATTTGAAGCAATGTGTATGAAAGGCAATGTAGTCTGGTAATTTTCTTTATATATATACACCCACACTGAGAATTGGCAAACCAGATCATATTACATAAGAACTAAACCAACAGCTCGCCCAGAAATTGAACAGAATAACCTTGATAGAAGTTCCGAAATGTCTGCTTAGTGATTTCAAAAATCCATTTTTGCACACAATAGTGCATGTCATGGGGCCGCCTAAAGAGAGGTAGAAAATACCATATATTTTAGAGTCTGTTCTGAGATTCGAAGCACCCCGTTGCAGACATAAGAATTTTTGATAGTGAGTTTTAAATAAGTTTCTGGACCCTTGGCTACACATATGAACTGAACCTCTGATCCCTCTATACATCAGATACAATAGATACAGCTAGATATAGATATAGATGTAGACCGAGCAAAAAAACCTCTCAACAACTGATATAAAACAGACCTAAAATGAGAGAGACCAGAAAAATAATGTACAGAATTTAAATTATATGAAGTTAATTTCCTTGGCATAACATTGTCTAAAAACCTTATGGTGCAGCTTTCTGATATGAAATTTTTGAGCAAGTTTGTGTGTGACAAAGTTAAATTTAAATCCAAAAATTAGGGATAGCCTTTTGTAATGAGAGGCAATTGAGATATGCAAAACAGAAAAATCACTTCACTAACAGTTGAAATGCATCTTTACTGCATGGAAATTTGTATTAGATTTTCTGTTTGTAGGTGTCAAGGCTAATTCCCCACTCAGGCACTTCGAGTGCAGAAGGAGGGGGCCTGCAAGGATTCTAAAAATTAATACTGGCCATTCCAGGCTTATATTAAACTCCCAAGGTTACAGCTTTTCTCTGACCTTGGATTGGTAGATGCTGCCACTACTCAAGTGCAGAACCCCTTTGAGAGCCCAGGAAGGCGCACTTGGGAATTCCTTCCTGTGGGGTACCCTCAAGCCCTTTCACCCCCCATCCAGGGAAGAGCTGAGAAAGGGGGGGGGAAGGAAATCAGCTCTTGCCACCAGCTAATTAACCAACACATGCACAAACCTCTTAAAACACAAAAATCCAATTCTGTTCTTAAAAAAGGTACATTTTATTAATAAAAAAAAATGAAAATACATCTGAGAACTCAGGCTACTGCTAGATTTTAAAAGAGCAGCTACAAGAATTAAGCACCAAGAATTAAGCATCATTTTCTTGAGGTCCAGCTTAAAGGTTACAAGCAAAACAAAAGCACCTGGGGATAGCACAGAGGAATCCACAAACCATAACGAAATAAAAGGGATAAACCTAAGCGTGTCTTCCTAGACATTTTCTGATCTACTTACATATCTGGGGTTTTACATGAGTAGTTTCTAGGTACGATACTGATGATTTTTCATACCTGGCCCAAGTTTCTTACAGCATAGCTGCTGCTCTGTCTGCCTCTCCCTGGGAGAACAATAACAGACAGACAAAAGGGGAGTCTTTTTTCAATTTTAAAAAGTGATAGCCTTCCCATTGGCTCTTTTGGCCAGATGCCCACTCACTTCCTTTTACCTATGAATAGCAGTGAGACTTTTTAACCCTTTACAGGTAGAGCAATTAGAGAACAGCTACTAAGAGGGATTTTATAGCTACTGGTTGACTGGGTGTCCATAAAAGGGAGGTACCCCCCCTTCATTTATCACACCCCCCCAAATCACAGACGGTGTTGGCCAGCCTGGTTCAGGTCGAGTCCACACCAGCTGGGATTTCTTCCTGGACATTTAGGAAAACGGAGTTAATAAGATACATGCACCTCTAATTTTACTACATGAAGAACTAAACAGTATTTTCCACATTTTAAGGACTACAATAACTTAGAATACAGGGACATTTTTACCCGGCTGATTCTGGGAAACCTTCCCGGGAGAGGGCATCAGCCACTTTGTTAGAGGCTCCTGAAATGTGTTGTATTTCAAAATCGAAGTCTTGAAGAGCTAAACTCCACCGAAGAAGTTTTTTGTTAGTCTCTTTGACTGTGTGAAGCCACTTCAGTGCAGCATGGTCAATCTGCAGGTGGAAACGCTGTCCCCAAATGTATGGGCATAGCTTCTCCAGAGCATACACAATGGCATAACATTCTTTTTCTGAGACTGACCAGTGGCTTTCCCTCTCAGAAAGTTTTTTGCTGAGAAACACGACAGGATGGAATTGTTGATGTGGTCCTTTCTGCATTAAAACTGCTCCTACACCATGCTTGGACGCATCTGAGGTTACGATGAAAGGTTGGTCAAAGTCCGGGGCCCTTAGTACAGGGTCAGATTTAAGGGCCGCCTTAAGCTGGTTAAAGGATTTCTGATAGTTCTCAGTCCACTGAACTGCATTTGGCTGTTTTTTCCTAGTTAGGTTGGTCAGTGGGGTATCAATTTGGCTGTAGTGTGGTACAAATCATCTGTAATACCAGGCCAAGCCCAAGAAGGACTGGACCTGCTTCTTTGATTTAGGGACAGGCCAATTTTCGATAGCATTTACTTTAGCCTGTAGGGGGTTGATAGTTCCTTGACCCATCTGGTGTCCAAGGTACATTACCCTGTTTAGGCCTATTTGACATTTTTTGGCCTTAACGGTTAATCCTGCCTCCCTTATGCACTGGAAGACTGCTTGGAGGTGTTCCAGGTGTTCTGCCCATGAATCTGAGAATATGGCCACATCATCAAGGTAGGTGACTGCAAATTCCCCAAATCCAGCCAGAAGGTTATCTACCAGTCTCTGGAAGGTGGTGGGTGCATTTTGCAGTCCGAAAGGGAGCACATTAAATTCATATAGCCCTTCATGGGTGATGAAGGCTGACCTTTCCTTGGCTGGGTCATCAAGTGGCACTTGCCAGTATCCCTTAATTAAGTCTAAGGTGGAGATGAATTGGGCACATCCCAGTTTCTCCAATAGCTCATCTCTGCGTGGTATTGGATAGTTCTCTGGGCAAATTATAGCATTTAGCTTACTGTACTCCACACAAAAGCGGATTTCCCCATCTCGTTTGGGAACCAGAACCACTGGAGAGGCCCAGGCACTCTCAGAGGGGCGGATTACACCCATCTGTAACATGTCCTTGATCTCCCTTTCTATCGCCATTTTGGCTTGAGGAGCCATCCGGTAGGGTTGGGCTCTAATTGGGAGAGCATCACCTGTGTCAATGGAGTGGTACGCCCATTCTGGGGTCCGTCCTGGGGTGGCTGAAAACATTGGCGCAAAGCTGGTGCACAGCTCCTGTATTTGAGGTCACTGCTTATGCCCAAGGGTTATGGAAAGGCTCACCTCTTCTACGCCACCATTGCTTTTCCCTTCATGGTAGACTCCTTCAGGCCACTCAGCATTGTCTCTCTCCTGGGCTGTAAACTGGAGAACCTTGATTTCTCAGGAATAAAAAGGCTTTAGAGAATTAACCTGGTATACTTTAGGTTTTAGGGTATGGTCTGGGAACACTATGAGGTAATTAATAGCTTTCAGGCACCCTCGGACCATAAATGGCCCCTCCCATGACGCTTCCATCTTATTGGCCTGGAGCGCTTTCAGGACCATGACTTGGTCACCTACTCTGAAGGAACGCTCTCTGACATGTTTATCATACCAGGCCTTTTGCTCTTGTTGAAAATCCTGTAGGTTTTCTCGAGCAAGGGCTAGAGAGTCTTTGAGGGTGTTTTGCAGGTTGGTTACAAAGTCCAAAATGTTAGTTCCTGGAGAAAATGTAACCCCCTCCCATTGCTGCTTCACCAACTGTAATGGCCCCTTAACTTCATGACCATAAACGAGTTCAAAGGGTGAAAAACCCAAACTGGGATGTGGTACAGCCCTGTAGGCAAAGAGCAACTGTTGCAACACTAGGTTCCAATCATTGGAGTGCCGATTCATGAATTTACCTATCATGGCCCCTAAAGTTCCATTCAACTTCTCCACTAGGCCATTCATTTGATGGTGGTAAGGGGTGGCCACCAAGTGTTTCAGCCCATGAGCTTCCCAAAGACATTTCATGATCCCTGCAAGGAAGTAAGTTCCCAAATCCATAAGGAGGTCAGAGGGCCAACCTACCCTGGCAAAAATGTCTGCCAATGCCTGGCTCATGCTTTTAGCCCTGGTGTTGTTTAGAGATAATTCTTCTGGCCATCGGGTGGCAAAACCCATGAAGGTCAGTATGTACAGCTTTCCTCTGGGTGTCTTCTTAGGGAAAGGACCCAGAATATCCACATCTACATGCTGAAATGGAACCTCAATTATGGGGAGTGGCTGGAGAGGGGTCTTGACCTGGTCTGGGGCTTTCCCACCCTCTGGCACACCTCACAAGACCAGACATAGGTAGAACCATCCTTGCCCATTCCCTCCCAGTGGACTGACTTTCCCAAACGATCTTTGGTCCTATTCACCCCAGCATGGCCACTAGGGTGATCATGGGCTAAGCTCAAGAGCTTTTCTCTATACTTAGTTGGAACTACCAACTGTCTCTGAGGATGCCAGTCCTCCTTGTGCCCACCAGAAAGGGTTTCCTTGTATAAGAGTTCTCCTTCTACAACAAACCTGGACCTGTTAGAAGAGCCGAGAGGTGGTGGGTCGTTCCGTGCCACCATCCAAGCTCCCTTAGGCCTTTCATCCACTTCCTGCTCTGCCTGGAACTGCTCCCTTGATGCTGAAGACATTAATTCCTAGCTGGGTTGTGGACTTGGGCTTCATCCCAATGGAAGCGATGAAGGTGATGGAGGTGTCTCCGTCGACTGTGAACTGCTCTCCGCTGGTGCACTAGGTTGTATTTCAGGCTCCGATTGAGGTTCTTGCACTGGTTTAGCTGCTGCTGCAAGTGCAGGCTCTATGGCGCCCTTTGGTGCTGGCTCCCCTGACTCTGGTGGGGTTGCAAGCACAGGCTCTGGTGCTGACTTCTCCGCCAGTTCCGATCTTTGGGCTAGTTCTTTCTGGGTCCCAGGAACTGGATCTACAAACGCTACCATAGACTCTGGTCTGGGGTCTGGTTCCACCACTTCTGGCTGGGTCCCCGGGCCTGTGGTATCAGGGGACACAGACTGGGTCCCTGTAAGAGGCTCAGGAATGGAGTTATGTGTGAGGCCTGTTTAGCCTAGCTGCGGGTGGCCATCCCCACCCTTTTGGTTAGCCTCACATGGTTGGCTAAGTCTTCTCCCAGCAGCATGGGAATGGGATAATCATCAAAGACTGCAAAAGTCCATATTCCTGACCAGCCCTTGAACCGGACAGGCAACCTGGCTGTAGGCAAGTTAAAGGAGTTGGCCTTAAAGGATTGCAGTGTCACTTGGGCCTCTGGGTTGATGAATTTGGGTCCACCAGGGATTGGTGGATAGCTGACACCTGTGCTCCAGTATCTCTCTACACAGTAATCGTCCTCCTGCCCACACTCACAGTTTCCCCTCACTCTGGAGGTATTTGTGAGGCATGTGGGCCTGAAGGCTCTCGGTGGGATCCTGGGGTGATGAGTTGCAGTCGGCTGGTGCTCTTGGGGCAGTTGGCCTTCACATGCCCCGGCTCATTACATTTAAAACGTCGCCCAGCTGACTGTGGGCTGGAGTGAGGTGGGTGGTTGGAGAGTAGGGTGGTGGGAGAAGAGGGCATCTGGGGTCTCCCTGGCTGTGACCTATAGTCATGTCCTCATGCTGCACTGCCTGCACTTACAATACCAGTGAGCAGAAAGCAGCTAACTGAAATACACAAGAACCCTGCTGTCGGTGTGTATACTTTTTATTGATTTCTGGAGCAGTCAAGAAGTGGCAGGGCCACAAGAGATGCATATGTATATGTGCCTGCACTTATGACTGCAAGGAAACCTTTCCAACTGTTAGCCATCTGGATATAAATTGGTTTTACTACATTTTATATTGAATCTATTGATGCATGTGTATAAAAGCACCTGTATAACTCATTAGAATTCTATGTAGGCATCTGATCTATTCATTTCAGCTTTTCCACTAAAAGAAAGGGAAACTCTCACATGTGAAATGAAGCTTTTTATGTTTTAAATGTACAGTTATTTTAATAAACTGGGCTTGGGCTCCACTGATTAGTCGAATAATGCCGACTAAAAAGAGAAATGAAAAGTGAGCCTGTAATGAAGAAGTCTGATGTATAGTGGGGGAAGTGTAGGTTGGATATTAGGAAAAACTATTTCACTAGGAGGGTAGTTAAGCACTGGAATGGGTTACCTAGGGAGGTGGTGGAATCTCCATCCTTAGAGTTTTTTAAGGCCCGGCTTGACAAAGTCCTGGCTGGGATGATTTAGTTGGGGTTGGTCCTGCTTTGAGCAGGGGGTTGGACTAGATGACCTCCTGAGGTCTCTTCCAACCCTAGTATTCTATGATTCTATGATCAAAGGGCACACTCCTGAGCAGAGGGGATAGGGTTGAGAATAAAAGAATATTAGATGAAACCCTTTCATAAATATCATACACATTTTGAGAGAAAGAAAAATTAAACACTACAAAAGACAAATAATTTAAAACAAAATGAAACAAAGAAACGGCTTATTAAAAGTGGCAAATGAAACACAGTTATTGAACATTTCTATTATTTCTGTGAAGATAAAGCAGCAAAAGTTCGGAGACCAAAGTCAATATCACGTAGACATTTAGAAAAAGTCATCATGAATGGAATTGTTCAATGTTGAAGAAAAGACTAAAAGAAGCCAAAGCAGTAAAAGAAGTGACCAAGTCAGAGATAAGAGATTTTCACAAAGTGTATTCATGGTAAATAAACGTTCAGAATTTTTTTCTTAGTATTTTAAAAGTGAATGTAGGGTTTTTGAAATATGCCAGATGCATCAGAATGGTGTAGTTCCTCCCCTGAGATGGGCTCACACCTCTGCCCTGATATTTGCTACTGGGAATGGCTTCTTCCCTCGCCTCAGCTGGGTTGGGTCCTGGGTTCCTTTTGTGATGCCTGGTACCTCCACCCAAGGTGACTCCTCACTGTGCCTGAGACACAAGGGTGCTGTCCCTTGGGAAAATGAACAGTGCTACCACTGCTGGCAAGGAATATAAAACCCAGTACACAAGAAACAAGAAAGTACACCAATGCAAACCCCAGCAAAGAAATGGCACATCCAAAAATAATAGTATAACAAAAGAGGACTTTACTTTGAACAGGAAAATAGGATCTGGGAAAGGAAAGGGTTAAGGTTAACTAATAAATACTAAACATTAATAAATCAACAAATTCCCCACCTCACATTACTCACAACTCTTCCCAACCACCAGCTCACTCCCTGGAGCCTTCCCAGGCAGATGGTACAGTGAGGAAACGAGTACCACAGTACTGTTAAGGTTGGCCAGCTTACACAAAGGAAAGGGTCCTGCAGCATCTTCACCCCTGGATGAGGCAGGTTCCTCTCCTGGCTCTTACCAGGCTCCTTAGCTTGGAGTCCTGTGGAGGTCTCCATCAATAATGAAGTTTCATTATACCTTTGAAAATACAGCAAATTGATTTGCCACTAACTTTTTATTTCTATACTTTTTACTTTAAAATGTCTTTGTATACTTATTTAAGGGGCTTTTAGGAGTTGCTCTACTCCTTAGGGCAGATAATCATCAATCACCTTACCTGGTGTCCTTCTGCTTTGGCCACAGTGGATTTCAATGGCCTGAGTTCTTAGCTACTAACTGGTGGTACCGTCACCTGACTGTTTGTGGTAGTCAGGAACTCTACCATACCTCCCTATGTGGTTTTGACTATCCCTGACCTGGTACTTATCCCTATGACTAGCCTGATACCTCATACATATACTCTTTTGACACCTTGATAATGGATGAACCAACAATCAAGGTACACTTTATTTCCAAGTGGAAATATAGAGGAAGCACATAAAGGAAAGGGGAAGACTGATGTGGAGTGGGTACATCAGTAACACCATTCAACCCACCAATAACACTGCCCTGAGGGTGGATTTCCCTGGATTCATGAGTCCAGTTTATTTCACACTAGTGGTCTCCTTAATGTATGGGCTCCTTTGAGTTGTTACAGGCCTGAAGGTGCTTGAGTGCAGCAAGATGATGATGACACCAACTTGCCCAGGGGGCTAACCTCCCTGTGGCAGCAATAGGTGTTATGTACAGTTGAAAAGGTCCCCACAATGTAGGGGCCCTCCTCAGTGTTTCTAAGTCCAGTTGCTCTCTCCCACAGTTCTTCAGCAAACCCCTTTGAGGGCAAAATAGGCAACCCCTCAGGCAGGGAGTGTCAGTCAGAAGCTCACCTGCCTTGTCCCAGGCAGGGAGAGGTAGTTAAGAAATCACCCACCCTCCCTGAGGCAGAGCTGTTCTCCTTTCATCTCTCCTCCAATTGGCTTAGTCATTCTTCCATTTCCCAATCATAAGCCCCCTTTTATGGTGAGGTGAGCATACTGCAGTCTTCCCCATCTCTCATCTACCTGGCAACAATCTTGCTTCCTTTTTCATCAGACCCATTTACCTGGGTTACACTCTCCCCTACTTTGTAAAGTTACACTCCCAACCAACTAAATTAATACCTTTTACCTGCACCTTAACATTACCAGTTAACTATACCCTCAACTTTAACATATTGTTGCTCATATTTTAAGAGCACCCAAAGTCATGACTTCATTACAACTATTTCTAACTAACACACATGGCAAGACTCTTTACTCGTCTTTTCCCCAATACCCATCCACCCATGACAGCTATAGCTTTATGCACAACATTTATAAGTCTTATAAGGTTATTTATTTATTTATTTATTTATTATTTATAAGTTTAAGGTACCTAGCAGGTCATAGGTAATCCTTACTATTGGCTTCACCTCTCTCCCAGTTTTACACACTGTGGTATGTCCTTTCCCTGGAATAGGCTGTAGTTCTGCATCAGGTTCTGCATCCAGTACAGGATGGGTGGTACCTCCCCTTGCTTGGGGCAATTCACCCTCTGGTGTCCGATTTGCCACTGGGGGCTGTAGTGCAGGACCCATAGTCACCAGGGCCTCACAGGGTATCACGATCCTAGATTCTGGGGGGTTGACAAAAGTAGTTAACCCCAATCATCAGATTCATCACCAGAGATACTCTCATTTTCATGTTGCTGTACAGTCACAGTGAGACATTAGAGTTATGTGGAACAGTCTGACCTCTAGTAGTAGGCTTAGTTCCTCTCTCTCTCCCAGGCTCACTTTCAGGGAACCACACCAACTGCCCAATAGGCAACAAGTGATACCTTGTGAAGAGCTCTCACATCTCTCCTTCCTTCTTCTCTCCAGAGCTGATATATAGGAATCCCAGGGAATTTCTGAACAACCTGATAGGGTTCTCATTTCCTGGTCAGGCAACCTCTCTCCATGTGGCCTTTGAGATAATGCATCGGCATCCAAGATCACATGTCCTGGCTGATACTATATTTGGAAATCATAGGTGGCCAATGCTGCTAACCACCTGTGCCACATGGCATTCAAACAGGCCAATTTCAGGATATAAGTTAAAGGATTGTTATCAGTGTGAACTGTAAATTTTCCTCCATTGAGATAATTGTGGAATTTCTCAGTCACAGCCCGCTTTAATACTAAGAATTCTAGCTTGTGAACTGATTAGTTCTTATTTGACAATGCTAGACTCCTACTAGCGTAGGCAATTGGTCTCCCTCCATCTGGATATTCTTGGTAGAGGACTCCAAGTCCTTCCCTATTAGCATCAATGTGTAGTAGACACTTTTTTTTTTTTTTTTAGTATCAGAGAAAGCTAGCACAGGATCAGTGCAACTATTAACATCCGAAAAACATTCTCACAATCTGGAGTCCACTACTGTCCAAAGGATTCTTTGACTCTATAGTAGCTAGCATCTGGATACAAAGCCTGCCCTTTTCTAATGCGGGGATAACCCTTAAGTGAACTCACCTAAAGGTAACAAAGGGCAGAAAATTCCTCTACAAATTGCCTATAATTGCAGAACCCAAAAAATTGCGATTCTTTTGAGGTTTTGGGTCTTGGGCATATCCTCAGTGCTTCCATCTTGTCCAAATCTCCAGCAACTCCATCTTGAGAGACAATATACCCTATGTACTTTACTTTTTCCTGACAGAACTGGCATTTGTCAAGAGATCATTTCAACCCTTGTTCCTGCAGGTGATCCAACACTTTCAACACATATTCTTCATGCTCTTCCAAAGTGTAGCCGAATGCTATCCAGTCATCCAGATACACCAGGACTTCCAAAAGGTTCATATCACCAATCATCTGCTCCATTGATTTCTGGAACATGGTCAGGGGCCCAGATATTCCCTGGGGCATTCTCAGAAATTCATAGAATCCAAGTGGACAGTTGAAGGTTGTATTTTCCATATCAGCTGGTCCCATGGGTAACTGATAGTATCAGCTTCTCAGATCCAAAACAGAAAACCAGCAGCTTCCTGTTAGGCAGTCTAAGGCATCATTCACTCTTGGGGTGGTATGTTGGTCAGGGATTCTATGTCTATTCAAAGTACAATAATCCACACACATGTGTGTACATCCCTATTCTTTTTTTCTGGCCACAACAACTGGGGAGCCGTAAGGACTTCTAGAATTCTTGATGATTCCTGAGAACTACAACTCCTGGAAATCTTTCCAAGCATCTTTGACATCAGCAGGTACTAGCCGCCTCGATCTTTCATGGAGAAACCTATCATCGTTCAGCCGAATGTGATGTTCACTCCCTTAGCACAAGCAATGTCCCCCTCACAAGTGAGAACACTTGGGCTCTTTGTGCTAGTTTCCATTTCAGTTTCTCTTTCCATACCAGAGGAATTGGAAAGTTCCCAAAGTTCAACTTCTTGGGTTCAAATATGGGTATGACCTTCCTGCTGGGGGCAGTGTGGGCTACTGTTGCAGCTGAGTATACCTGTGCTAACAAAATTCCCCAAGGGGCAGTGACTGGGTGATCAGTTTCATTAGCCACCAGTAGCTTTACTGACATTTCTGTATGAGATGAGGTTTTGGCTACACATCTCTTCACCATCAATCCACCCAGCAGTTCATCTGTATCTGGGGCTTCAACCAGGATTAATTGATTTGCAGCCTTCGGATCCACTTGAGCAATTCCAGCCACTAGACAGGTTTTCCTAGCAGTAATAGTAACTGGAGCACCATATCTTAATTTGACCATTCCCACCAGTCCTCCAAGTCCACTCTGGTCTCACTCTCCTTCTTTAGCTTGATATGCTTCTGAACACAGTGCATGGATTTTTGGGCTTTGCATGTACTTAGGTCCAGTAAACTCTTTGTGTAGCTAAGCCAAAGCTCCAAACATGGCTGCATTTGTTCCCATAATACAAGGCACGTGGTTTGGATATCCAGTGGATGGACAGATCAAAACAAAACTATCTCTTTCTCGGCTTTAACCATATCCTTTGGGATTTTTAATTTCACTAGCACATATCCCAGGTATGGGTAGTAGTCATCTCCTAAACCTCATATGGCCATCTCAGTTAAGGGTTGCAGGGGCAGGTGAGTCAGACATTGCTGGTAAAAAGTTTTGAAGAGGATAGTGACCTGAAAGCCACTATCTAGAACAGCTATATGATCTATTCCCTCAATAGTCACTCCAGCCTCAGACTTTGATCCACATAGTGGCTGGAGGCAAAGACTCAGCCTTCACATCTTTGAATTGGGGAAAGCAAATGTAATTACAAGACCCAGGATGCTCCCTTACCTGGTGCCTCCAAAGTTTCCCACCATCTTACTCATGTACAGGGCCCTAAATCATTTTTTAACTCTCCCAGGGTTTACAGGATGCAGACATGCTCGTAGGTAGTGCCCATCCCCTCCACACCAATAACAAAAATGCATGGGCTCCAAGAGGCAGGGATTCTACAAAGACCCTATCATTGTCTTGACCCCTGCCTCTCTAGTACAGCTGTCCATCTCACGTTTGCTCTGGGGGTCAAGAGCCTTGACCTCTTGTCGTTTGTTGGGGAGACACTACAGAGTGCGGTTTCACTGTCAGGACAGCTATATATTTCATCATATGGTCACTTTCAGGAGAGGTGTCATACTGAGTGGCTTCTAAAGTACACACGCTCATTTTATTCTCTCTGGAAGTGTTACCTTTATAGTTGGACACTCCATGAAATCTCTCATCAGTGTAGTGAAAGATGGGAGGTTCCCCTTTCTGCCCTGTAATTGCAACTAGCACAGCATCAACTCAGCATGTCTAGCATCCTTTAACACTTGATCCAGTCTGAAGTGATCCAAGTCACTCCCTGAAACTCCCTTCTAATATTGGACACTCTTCAGGAGTTGTTCCATCCATGCTAGATACTGAGATAGCTTTTCTCTCTCTTTGCCATTTACAGAGGGAAAGAAACACATGGAAGAGTGAGGTGTAAGAGTTCCATGGACTTCTTATTGTCTATCCCCATGTTGTAGAACATCGGTTCTCAAACTGTTGGTCAGGACCCCAAAGTGGGTTGGGACCCCCTTTGAACGGGGTCGCCAGGGCTGGCTTAGACTTGCTGGGGCCCAGGGCTAAAGCCCGAGCCTCAATGCCCAGGGCCAAAGCCAAAGCCCGAGGGTTTCAGCCCTGAGTGGTGGGGCTCAGGTTAATTTTTGTTGTCAGAAGGGGGTCACGGTGCAATGAAGTTTGGGAACTGCTGTTGTAGAATATAGTATTTATAAAATATTTATAAAATATTGGTATATTTTGCAAGTAGGACTTGCAAATAAGATGGTCCACATTTTAGTGTAAAGCATAAGTGTGATTCCTTTGTTCAGATAGTCATGTACACAAATGCACATGGAGGGGACCTGTGGTAAAATGGAGGGACACTGGGGAGGGAGATGCTGTTTCTGCAACATAATCCTCCCAACCCTGGAGCTCCATGGATGCCCCACATTAATGTTTGATGGGATCTGTATTTCTCCGGAATGGTGCTTTGCGTGGTTTTGAGGTATTGCTCGGGCAGAAGAGAGTGAAGCAGAACCATTGCTTCTAGATGGCACTATCAGCTGTTCAGCTCCTGAATTAAATGCAGCATGTACCTCGTGTGACATCTCCTCTACAAATGTTACTGGAGGGACACTGAGCCAGTAACAGCTCAGCTCCTGCTAGGAAGCAGCTGTGCTCTTCTTTTCAAATACTCTGAATTGGCAGGGGTGAGAAGTCTTGTCTTCTGCACATACTGCAGGATGCTAAACGATCCAGGGATTATATTCTGAAATTCTGACTATCACCTCGCTGAGATTTTGGAGCCCCTCTGGCTCCTCCTGTGTGTTTCTCCCGGGAAAATGATGAATGAATCCACATGTGTTCAGCCCTTGAAGTCATTCTCCCTTGTTTTATGCAGCTGCAGACTTCTGGTGTTATTCTGGCAAGGCAGAATACTGGGAATCATATGAAGTCATGGAACAGTGAAGACAATCTCCAGGACAAGGTGGTGCACTTATTTAAAAAAGACACCAGTGCAGCAGTAAATTTTTTAAATGTAACAGCACGTAAGTACTTTTTTTTTGTCGAATAGCAAAAGAAAGAAAGAATAGGTGAGAACCTTGAACCATAAACTGCTTTGCACTTATACAGCATTTGTTTTCAAAGAATTTACAAGTATGTCATGAACCTACTTAAAACGTCATCCAACCTTTTTGAGATATGCAAGTATTATACCCACATTATCTGAGGACTGAGACACAAAAATGTTAACTGACTTGTCTCAACTCATAATGTGGCAGAAATAGGGACAGAACTTGGGCATCCCTGATTCTCCAGTTCCGCTCTAACCGCTGTAGCACATACTGCAATAATAAGTCTATGTGTACATTGAGAAGACAGGTGGGGAGCACTAGAACTAGGCAAATAGTGGGAAAAATTGTGAACTTGTTCATTAAATCTGAGTCACAATTTACTCTTTGCCATGTTCATACCCATTTGTATTCATTTTTCCATGAGCATTCAACATGACTAATATTTGTTCACACAAATGTTTGGGGAGGAGCTTTTATTCTTGTGATGTGTTCTAGATTGTGAGCTCTTTGAGGCATGGACTAGGTCTCTGTGTGCTTTGCATAGCCTGTAGCCCAGTGGGGTGTGGATCCTGATTGAGGCCTATGAGCTTTACTGTAATACAATTAGGAAATAATAATGATATTTGTGTGCTAACAAGTGTATTTGCACAAGAAGTGCTCCTCTTATGGATGATAATTATCCATCAGACAGATATAGAAAGATTTCACATTGTAGATTTGGTGTGGGAGTGAAGTCATTATGAGCAAGGAATATTATTGGCTAGCTAGAGATTTGTGATTTTCAAGCAAATGAATGGCTGATTAAGTGTAAGCAAAAGTGAGGAATTCAGTGTAGAGAGACAGGATATGGGGACTCTGGTAGCAGAAAGATTCCTTACCAGGCAAGAGGTTGCACATGATCCAGGCCCAGAAGAGAGAGCAAGGGGGACAGGCTATGGCTTGGTACTGAGGTAGGCAGAGATAACAGTCACCTCTACAGAAGACAAAGGGGCATATATATGGTCCTATAGTCAGATGCTTGTCCACTGGCATGAAATTAAAGAGCAGCTGGCAAGGAGGAGGGCTATCAGCCCTGATGCTGTCATCCGAGAGAAGAGGGGAGATAGCAAGCATCAGTTCCAGTCAGTGAGAAGAGTGGTGTTAACATTTGCCAGGCTGGCTTGCTATCTCTAACATGTTCTTCTCCCTGAGAGACTGAGCCCAAATCAGCATACAGGCATTAGGTCATCCAATCAGGCTCAGAAAACATACATCGTGACTTATGTGTCCAATCCCACAGCCTAAATACTAAACTCTGAATATGAGATACCTGGGATACTTTCTGCAGGTTGTGAAAACTCATGAACCCAAATATGTGTGTAAAAATGGTTAATCGGTTACAAAAAAGGGCAGGGGGAGGAGTACAAGACTTGTGAATGCTTTACAGACAGTTTACCAAGAAAGGAAAAAAGAACCAAATCCGATAAATTGTTAATGAATAGTTCAACCTGTTCCACAGGGAGCACTTATTTTGAGGAATAAATAGAACTAAATGATATTGTTACAAAAAAGTCTGAAAGACAAAGAGGAATGGAGGGTTGTGGAGAATGAGAGGAGCTACTAAATAAAAACGTATCAGAATTAGAGAGGAACAGAATGAGAAAACAAAGCATAATGGAATGCTTCTCCTTCCTGAAAACACCCAAGAAGCTGAAAAGATTTTATTCCTTTGAGTCTTACTTTTTTTCTGATCTCCTTGAACAGCAAAGAGGAGAACAGAAGGTGAGGACTTTTCATTCAGAGTCCAAACTGAAGCTCATGCTTTACCCCATAGATTCAAATATTATGAAAAAAGAAAATCCAGTAAATAAAAAAGGGTATCTACCGCCTGCAGGAGTCCTACTAACTTGTTGGTTCTCATATATAAAGTAAACACAGGGTAGAGGAATATTCATTACTTTATCCTGTTTTAGAACCTGATCCAAAAGCTATAGAAGTCAATGGGAATCTTTCCTTCCACTGGACAATTCTTCTGAAAGGGCCTGCTGTAAAAACCCATCACAGTCAAAGAACACTACTAAGGACTAATTTCCTGGTAGCTTAGTGTCAGTGCTGGCTGATAGCCTGAGAAAAATCACCATACAACTGAACAACTGATGGCAACACCACCTCCTGGGGCCTGTTGTTCCATCTGCCCAATTCTCCTCCTGCAAAATCAAGAGGTGCTGTGGAGCCAACAAAAATGCAGCGGTCACACAATTAAATTAAAGGTTGACATGTTCAAAATGCATGAGTAGAAATGTTACTTCATGTGGTATATAGCTACTGGGCCAAAGGGGTTTTTCTGCAAGTGCAGACAGATGGATATAGCTCCTGGTACAGAAACTCCACTATGGCTGAGGATGTGGCAGATTAAAGCACTACAACTAACTCATTGCTGGGGACATTCCAGATGTGGGTGGCCCTGGTTTATGTGGTTACAACTATCAGTACACCCCCTATGCAGCCCTGGCTGGTGGAGCTTCTATAGAGCCACCAGCAGAAGTTAAAGCTGATTCCTTTCCTCAGTTATGAAGGGCTAGACTGGCACAGGACTGGCAATTGGATATTCATATACCATCTAGGTTAAATATGTCACAGTACGGGAAATTCACAGCCTTTTAATACTGAAGCTGAACTTCAGAAAGACCTGGATAATTCCATGACTACTATCAATGTTTGTAAGCAAGGGTAATAAAATCACAAACTTCATGGTCCAAGCTGGAGTGCGGGGGCTAAAAGAGACTCATCTTTATGGCGTGTTAATTTAGTAAATTAACTGTGTGACAAAGAAGAAATAGAGAGTACAGTCCTCTTGGGCATAAATGTATTTTTAATTTTAATTAAAGATACAGAAACTAGATACTACTGTGATCGGTACATTAGAAATACACAGAGAGCACTGCATAACGGCTAGTTGTATTATGGGTTTTGGTTAGAACTGGTCAAAAAATGACAATTACTTTTCATGGGCCATTTTCAGAAATTTTCTTTTTTTTTTTTTTTTTTTTTTTGAATTTCACAAACATTTTTGTTCTTTTGTCAAAATAAACAAAACAAACATCTCCCCCACATAAATCAAAAAATTTTCAGTAAAAAAGTTTCATTTTCAGTGTTTCAGTGGAACAGTTGTTTCTATTTTTCAGTGAAATCGTGGGAAAATTCTGGTCAAATCCCCATTTTCCATCTCAAAAATGTTTTAATTTAAAACTCTCAACTAGCTCTAGTTTTTATGTCTTTCATAGAATCATAGAATCATAGAATATCAGGGTTGGAAGGGACCTCAGGAGGTCATCTAGTCCAACCCCCTGCTTAGGGCAGGACCAATTCCCAAGTAAATCATCCCAGCCAAGGATTTGTCAAGCCTGACCTTAAAAACCACTAAAGAAGGAGATTCCACCGCCTCCCTAGATAACCCATTCCAGTGCTTTACCACCCTCCTAGTAAAAAAGTTTTTCCTAATATCCAACCTAAACCTCCCCCACTGCAACTTGAGATCATTACTCCTAGTTCTGTTATCTGGTACCACTGAGAACAGTCTAGATCCATCCTCTTTGAAACCTCCTTTCAGGTAGTTGAAAGCAGCTATCAAATCCCCCCTCATTCTTCTCTTCTGCAGACTAAACAATCCCAGTTCCCTCAGCCTCTCCTCATAAGTCACGTGTTCCAGCCCCCTAATCATTTTTGTTGCCCTCTGCTGGACTCTTTCCAATTTTTCCACATCCTTCTTGTACTGTGGGGCCCAAAACTGGACAGTACTCCAGATGAGGCCTCACCAATGTCGAATAGAGGGGAACGATCACGTCCCTCGATCTGCTGGCAATGCCCCTACTTATACAGCCCAAAATGCCGTTAGCCTTCTTGGCAACAAGGGCACACTGTCGGCTCATATCCAGCTTCTCGTCCACTGTAAGCCCTAGGTCCTTTTCTGCAGAACTGCTGCCTAGCCATTCGGTCCCTAGTCTGTAGCAGTGCATGGGATTCTTCTGTCCTAAGTGCAGGACTCTGCACTTGTCCCTGTTGAACCTCATCAGGTTTCTTTTGGCCCAATCCTCTAATTTGTCTAGGTCCCTCTGTATCCTATCCCTACCCTCCAGCGTATCTACCACTCCTCCCAGTTTAGTGTCATCTGCAAACTTGCTGAGAGTGCAGTCCACGCCATCCTCCAGATCATTAATGAAGATATTGAACAAAACCGGCCCCAGGACCGACCCTTGGGGCACTCCACTTGATACCGGCTGCCAAATAGACATGGAGCCATTGATCACTACCCATTGAGCCCGACGATCTAGCCAGCTTTCTATCCACCTTATATCCATTCATCCAGCCCATACTTCTTTAACTTGATGTCAAGAATACTGTGGGAGACCATATCAAAAGCTTTGCTAAAGTCAAGGAATAATACATCCACTGCTTTCCCCTCATCCATAGACCCAGTTAGCTCCTCATAGAAGGCAATTAGGTTAGTCAGGCTTGACTTGCCCTTGGTGAATCCATGCTGACTGTTCCTGATCACTTTCATCTCCTCTAAGTGCTTCAGAATTGATTCCTTGAGGACCTGCTCCATGATTTTTCCAGGGACTGAGGTGAGGCTGACTGGCCTGTAGTTCCCCGGATCCTCCTTCTTCCCTTTTTTAAAGATGGGCACTACATTAGCCTTTTTCCAGTCATCCGGGACCTCCCCCGATCGCCATGAGTTTTCAAAGATAATGGCCAATGGCTCTGCAATCACATCCGCCAACTCCTTTAGCACCCTCGGATGCAGCGCATCTGGCCCCATGGATTTGTGCTCATCCAGCTTTTCTAAATAGTCCCGAACCACTTCTTTCTCCACAGAGGGCTGGTCACCTCCTCCCCATACTGTGCTGCCCAGTGCAGCAGTCTGGGAGCTGACCTTGTTCGTGAAGTAAGAGGCAAAAAAAGGATTGAGTACATTAGCTTTTTCCACATCCTCTGTCACTAAGTTGCCTCCCTCATTCAGTAAGGGGCCCACACTTTCCTTGACTTTCTTCTTGTTGCTAACGTACCTGAAGAAAGCTTTCTTGTTACTTTTAACATCTCTTGCTAGCTGCAACTCCAAGTGTGATTTGGCCTTCCTGATTTCACTCCTGCATGTCTGAGCAATATTTTTATACTCCTCCCTGGTCATTTGTCCAGTCTTCCACTTCTTGTAAGTTTCTTTTTTGTGTTTAAGATCAGCAAGGATTTCACTGTTAAGCCAAGCTGGTTGCCTGCCATATTTACTATTCTTTCTACACATCGGGATGGTTTGTTCCTGCAACCTCAATAAGGATTCTTTAAAATACAGCCAGCTCTCCTGGACTCCTTTGCCCCTCATGTTATTCTCCCAGGGGATCCTGCCCATCAGTTCCCTGAGGGAGTCAAAGTCTGCTTTTCTGAAGTCCAGGGTCCGTATTCTCCTGCCCTCCTTTCTCCTTGTGTCAGGATCCTGAACTCGATCATCTCATGGTCACTGCCTCCCAGGTTCCCATCCACTTTTGCTTCCCCTACTAATTCTTCCCGGTTTGTGAGCAGCAAGTCAAGAAGAGCTCTGCACCTAGTTGATTCCTCCAGCACTTGCACCAGGAAATTGTCCCCTACACTTTCTTTGAAGCAATCAGCGTTGATTGGTGCTGGTGAAGACAGGATTCTCGTGATTACTTCTCGTGATTAACTTCTGAAGAGCCGCATGCGGCTCTGGAGCCACAGGTTGGCCACCCCTGAATTTGTTAGTCTCTATGGTGCCACAAGGACTCCTCATTGTTTTTACTGATAAAGACTAACACGGCTACCACTCTGAAACTTGATTCCAAGATACAGCAATAAGTCATGTCATGGTGTTCAATAGTAAGCTGTTGGGGTATTTCTTGGGAGCATTGTTGGCTTCATACTTTTAAGCACCTGAAAGTTGCTCAGTTAGCTGACTAATTGCCCCCCTGAAGTGTCTTGTTGCTGTTTGCATATGTATTATTCATTTTACAGTTCGTTTTATATCTATAACAAACAAAAATCCCCTTGAAAATGTTTCATGTTTTATGTAATATGCTCTTCTACTATGAAAAGAGTAAGGAAGAGGTTGAACACCTTTTCTCAACTATTAGGAATTTATGTATTTTTTTCTCTAACCTTTACTCTTTTTTTCTTTAAAGTTTCCTGGTCTATTTGAACCCTTACCTTTCCCTTGCTGCCCCCAGAAATCCAGTGCCCAGTGCCAGTTTATGGTCTAATGGGCAATTTCAACTTACTTTTTATTATAAAAATGGAATCTGGGCTGTTGAACACCTCCTAGTTTCATTTTTACACTAGGAAGTCTGTTAAAAGTAGATGAAAGGGCCACACACTGCTATTGGGAAAGAAGCTTAGGAATTTGCGGCAAGGGGCAATTTAAACTTCCAATTTTTTTCTTTCAGACCTACACTCCTTCCAACCCCACTAACTCTCTTCATCTCCCATCCCCACATGGTGCCATATCGTTGCCATCCTGAGTTCCATTTACTTTTCCCATCACCATTCCATATAATGGGTATAGGTGTTTTGTTTGTGTTCTTTAACTGATAAGGTCCCAATAGCTGAGTGTAGTGACATAATTTAAAAAAGACCAGCCATCCAGTCATGATGTAGCTTTGGACTATCAGTGTCCCCAGAAGCACTGGTCCAAAAATGGGAATTTTTTTTATGAAAGACTGACCCTATTTTTTGTTGAAAAAATTAAAATTTGACACGTTGACACTTTGTGATGGAAAAGACTACTCATAATTAATGTATTATGTGGAAATAAAAACATATTTCACCCTGGGTATGTCTTACATACCAACATCAAGCCCTAGAATTTTCATTTCACTACACAAAATAAATAATCATTTTATTAACTATTTATAAATTAACTACTAATATTATAACCATAGAACCTACAGGTCCCAATCAGAATTGGTGCCCCCTTGTACAAACACAGATTCAAATATGGTTTCTGACCCAAAGAGTTTACAATCTAAATATGAAACAAGATGTAACAAGTATGTGGGGGTAACAAAATAAGGGCCAGATCCTGCAACTGGATGGTCACTAAACCAAACCTCCATGCAGGGCTCCGGCTACATGGATCCAGTTGGGCAGGGAGGATGAGGGTAACTGTGCAGTTTGGTAATTTTGTGGAGTTTATTCTTTTTCCCCTCTTCATCAGCCTTCCAGTTTTGCTTTTTGAGATTTCTGTTATTTAACATATTGAAAATTATAATAGCTTTGTTTTAAATTGGCATTTACAGCCTTATTAATCAATATTTGATTTCTTAGGGTATGTCTACACTACGAGAGTAGTTCGATTTTACTTAAAGCGAATTTGTGGAACCAATATTACAAAGTCGAATGTGTGTATCCACACTAAGGACAGTAATTCGACTTTGTGAGTCCACACTAACGGGGCAAGCGTCGACATTGGAAGCGGTGCACTGTGGGTAGATATCCCACAGTTCCCGCAGTCCCCGCTGCCCATTGGAATTCTGGGTCGAGCCCCCAATGCCTGTCGAGGGTGGTTTTGGGTAACTGTCGTCATTCAACCCTCACTCCCGCCCTCCCTCCGTGAAAGCGCCGGCGGGCAATCAGTTCGCGCACTTTTCTGGTGATTGACAGCGCGGACGCCACAGCACCGCGAGCATGGAGCCCGCTGCAATCATCACTGCAGTTATGGCCGTTGTCAACACCTCGCGCCTTATCATCCACCTTTTTCAGAGGCAGATGCTGAGAAATCGGGCAAGGAGGCTATGGCAGCGCGGTGAGGACATTAAGTCTGAGAGGGGCACAGACCTCTCACAAAGCACGGGACCCCGCGCCGTGGACATCATGGTGGCAATGGGTCATGTTGATGCTGTGGAACGGCGATTCTGGGCCCGGGAAACAAGCACGGACTGGTGGGACCGCATAGTGCTGCAGGTCTGGGATGAATCACAGTGGCTGCGAAACTTTCAGATGCGTAAGGGAACTTTCCTGGAACTTTGTGAGTTGCTGTCCCCTGCCCTGAAGCGCAAGGACACCCGGATGCGAGCAGCCCTGACTGTCCAGAAGCGAGTGGCCATAGCCCTCTGGAAGCTTGCAACACCAGACAGCTACCAGTCAGTCGCGAATCAATTTGGAGTGGGCAAATCTACCGTGGGGGTTGCTGTGATGCAAGTAGCCAACGCAATCATTGAGCTACTGCTCTCAAAGGTAGTGACCCTGGGAAACGTGCAGGTCATCATAGATGGTTTCGCTGCGATGGGATTCCCAAACTGCGGTGGGGCTATAGATGGAACTCACATCCCTATCCTGGGACCGGACCACCAGGCCAGCCAGTACATTAACCAAAAGGCCTACTTTTCAATGGTGCTGCAAGCACTGGTGGACCATAGGGGACATTTTACCAACATCAACGTCGGATGGCCGGGCAAGGTTCATGATACTCGCGTCTTCAGGAACTCCGGTCTGTTTAGATGGCTGCAGGAAGGTATTTACTTCCCGGACCACAAAATAATTGTTGGGGATTTGGAGATGCCTATAGTGATCCTCGGGAACCCAGCCTACCCGCTAATGCCCTGGCTCATGAAGCCCTATACAGGCGCCCCGGACAGTGAAAAAGAACTCTTCAACTACCGGCTGAGCAAGTGCAGAATGGTGGTGGAGTGTGCTTTTGGACGTCTGAAGGGGAGATGGAGAAGCTTACTGACTCGCTCTGATCTCAGCTAAACCAATATCCCCATTGTTATTGCAGCTTGCTGTGTGCTCCACAATGTGGAGGGGTGGGAGGTTGACGCAAATCGCCTAGCTGCTGATTACGCCCAGCCAGACACCCGGGTGATTAGAAGAGCCCAGCGGGACACGCTGTGCATCCGGGAAGCTTTGAAAGCTAGGTTCCAGAGTGACCAGGGTAACCTGTGACTATTACGTTTTTTTAAACAGAAGCTGAACCTGCCCCCATTTCTTTACCCAGTTAATGTTGACTATCCTCTCCAGTTTCTAACCCCCTTCCCCCCCTTCCAACACACCTTTAAAAATAAAATAAATGAAACTTTGTTCATTAACACCGTTTTCTTTATTAAGGATTTTGCGGTAAAGGGTTGAAACTGGGACGCAGACTGTGGTGGGGAGCGGGTGTAGTGATGGAAAGGACGCTTCTAAACTCGAGGAATGACAGGCTCCTGCTCCTAGAGCAGTCCGCAGTGGTGGACTGGTTGTTTCAACGGAGCCTGCCACCCCTCCTGTTCGGGACTCTGTGTGGGGGGGCTATGTGACTTTGTGGCGGGGGAGGGCGGTTACAGATCCCCTGCTGCGAGGCTCTGTCATCGAGGCTAAGGACCGCTGCATAAGATCTGTAACCGCCCTCCCCCGCCACAAACTCACATAGCCTCCCCACACAGAACATGAAAACTACCTCCCAGATTGACCAGGGTGCCTAGTGACTGCAATGTGTGTGTAACCTTCTGCTGAACCTGCCCCCGTGTCTGTACCCTGGTAAAGGTGACTGTCCTCTCCAATTACCAACCCCCTTCCCCCCCTTCAAGCACACTCTCCTCTAAAAGAACATGACAGAAACAGTAATTAACAGAAACGTATTTTTATTAACAACTACACAGTTAGGGGATGAAACTGGGACGGGGGCTTGGGTGAGGTGCTTTTGGAGTAAAGGAAAGGACTTATCAAATCTTTGGGAATGAGAGCCTTCTGTTACTTGAGCAGTCTGCAGGGGTGGAGTGACTGTTTTCACGGCCCCTGCCGCTCCTCCTTCTTGGGACTTTGGGTGAGGGGGGGATGGGACTTTGTGGCGGGGGAGGGCGGTTAGAGATAGAATGCAGCGGGGCTCTGTCCTCCTGCCTCCGGTCCTGCAGAACATCTACAAGGCGCCGGAGCGTGTCCGTTTGCTCCCTCATTAGTCCAAGCAGCGTTTGAGTCGCCTGCTGGTCTTCCTGCCACCACCTGTCCTCCCGTTCGCTGTGTGATCGCTGGTATTGCGACATGTTCTCCCTCCACTGGGTCTGCTGTGCCGCCTCGGCTCGGGAGCAGCCCATAAGTTCTGAGAACATCTCATCCCGTGTCCTTCTCTTTCGTCGCCTGATCTGCACCAGCCTCTGGGAGGGGGATGCCGGGGTAGCTCGGGAGATGCTCGCAGCTGTGGGATGGGGAAAAGGGAGTGAATTCCTCAGAAAGATGCAGTTTTGCGAACAATGAATATAGTCTTTTTCTGTGAACAAGACCATGCACATTACCTATCACATGCGCACTCAGTACAAGGTCGAATTTTTGGCCTTCCCATTGAGTGCCTGGGGTCTTGCTGTACAGATCACACAAGCGGGGCCGGACAACGGAATTCGGCTAGCAGGCGGCCATGGTAAGCCGTAGACTTTTGGCTGCTTAAAGCTTAATTTACAGCAGTGCCCTCCTTTCACGTTCCAAGCAATGCTCCTAGCGTTGGCCAGTTCCTGCTGCCGGCGATCCGGACAGCATGAACTCTGCCCTTGTCCCACCCCCGTCGCGGCTGTCTACGGGAAAGATCCCTGCATGCTGCCGGCGAACCGCTCAGCATGAACGGTTCGCCTCCCCGCCCCCACCACGTGGCTGGGCTCAGGAAAGATCCCTGCACGCTGCCGGTGATCCGGCCGGCATGAACTCTGCCCCGTCCCACCCCCGTCGCAGCTGTCCCCGGGAAAGATCCCTGCATGCTGCCGGCGAACCACTCAGCATGAACGGTTCACCTCCCCGCCCCCACCGCGTGGCTGTAAACCGCTGGTTACAGTTATTTAAAGGAACAGGCAATCAGTCCCCATACTAAAATTCCCCTAATTCAAAGCAGGTCACCATGAGTGATATCACTCTGATGAGGATTACGGAGACAGAGAAAGACCGCATGCTGCTTGAATGCCAGCAAACACCAGGGCCGTATGCTGCCATGCTTTGCCAGGCAATGATCCCGGAGTACCTGCTGCTAGCCTGGTGTGGAAAAGTTTCCTACCATGGAGGAGGCAATAAGGCCGTTCTCCCCAGGAACCTGATGCAAAGGCTTTCACAATACCTCCAGGAGAGCTTCGTGGAGATGTCCCAGGAGGATTTCTACTCTATCCCCAGACATGTTAACAGACTTTTCCAGTAGCTGCACTGGCAAGGACTAAAAAGTTAAGCGCCTAGGGCAAACTAATCCTTAAAAACCCATTGCTAACATACCATGCCTATTCTATTCAAAATAAATGTTTAAAACACTTACCTACTGATCCTTCCCCTGATTCACGGTCCAGGTTACCGCCTTTGGAGGGCTGGTAGGGGATCTCCGTGAGGGTGATGAAGAGATCCTGGCTTTCGGGGAAATCAGCGTTGAAAGCGCTGTCGACTGCCTTGTCCTCCTCATCTCCTTCCTCATCTTCCCTGTCCGCGAACATCTCCGAGGAAGCGGCCGTCGACAATACCCCATCCTCAGAGTCCACGGACAGTGGTGGGATAGTGGTGGCGGCCGCACCTAGAATGGAATGCAGTGCCTCATAGAAATGGCATGTCTGGGGCTGGGATCCAGAGCGTCCGTTTGACTCTTTGGTCTTCTGGTACGCTTGTCTCAGCTCCTTGATTTTCACGCGGCACTGCGTTGCATCCCGGCTGTATCCTCTCTCCGTCATGGTTTTTGAGATCTTCTCGTAGATCTTCGCATTCCGTCTTTTCGATCACAGCTCCGAAAGCACGGACTCATCGCCCCACACAGCGATCAGATCCAAGACTTCCCGATCAGTCCATGCTGGGGCCCTCTTTCTATTCTGCGATTGCATGGTCACCTCTGCTGGAGAGCTCTGCATTGTT
Source organism: Emys orbicularis (assembly GCF_028017835.1). Classification (NCBI taxonomy): domain Eukaryota; kingdom Metazoa; phylum Chordata; order Testudines; family Emydidae; genus Emys; species Emys orbicularis. Next base: position 163,475,059 of record NC_088684.1, read on the forward strand.
GCCAGTGCTGCTGAGCTCGCCACGATGTCCAAACAGGAAATGAGATTCAAACTGGCCAGACAGGAAAAGGAATTCAAATTTTCCCGGGGCTTTTCCTGTGTGGCTGGTCAGAGCATCCGAGCTCGGACTGCTGTCCAGAGCGTCAACAGAGTGGTGCACTGTGGGATAGCTCCCGGAGCTATTAGCGTCGAATTCCGTCCACACTAACCCTAATTCGACATGGCCATGTCGAATTTAGCGCTACTCCCCTCGTCGGGGAGGAGTACAGAAATCGATTTAAAGAGACTTCTATGTCGAAATAAATAGCTTCGTTGTGTGGACGGGTGCAGGGTTAATTCGAGTTAACGCTGCTAAATTCGACATAACCTCCTAGTGTAGACCAGGCCTTAGAAAGAGATGGTAAAAGTTTTTAAAATTCACTTACTAGGACATTATTTCACAATATTACCCTGATCGCTTTGGAGGGTGTGAGGCTTAGTCATTTTAATCATCAGTAGTAGCAATAGTAAAAGTAGTTAATAGTATGGACAGATTGTGCCCTTACATGGAAGTACCAGAGCAGGGTACTTCCATGATGTAAGGCTCCTCTGGCAGCACTTTCTCTGAACTCTTCCATCTGGTATGGAATGCAGTGTTCCCCATTATGGAAGAAACTGGATGGGTAACATGTACTGGGACTCTCTCAAGATTGGCCTAGGGTCATCCTGATAAAGCCTAGAGTCAGCCTTGAGCAGCAAAATCGAATTAAAAGGTGTTAACCTGCAACTACACTAGGGTAAATTTGGGGTTTGCTAACCCTGACCTAACCTGGACCATTTTTCTTAGTTTAGACTAAAACTCTTCTTGGGGGCTGACTTTATTGGCATAGTAACTCAAAACACCACCATGAAACTTGGTCTTAAGCTCCCTGCCTGAACTTGGTAGTCCCTAATGTTTCCCTCCTGACACACTCTGTCTAGTGCCCACTCCCCAGTGTGCCACACCCTCCTCTCTTATAACTCAGGTGAGTTAAGAAGGTATCTACTACAATGAGTCGGCAGAACTTCTGTAAAAAGCAACAGAGGGTCCTGTGGCACCTTTAAGACTAACAGAAGTATTGGAGCATAAGCTTTCATGAGTGAATGCCCACTTCATCAGATGCAAGTAATGGAAATTTCCAGAGGCAGGTATAAACCAGTATGGAGATAACGAGGTTAGTTCAATCAGGGAGGGTGAGGTGCTCTGCTAGCAGTTGAGGTGTGAACACCAAGGGAGGAGAAACTGCTTCTGTAGTTGGATAGCCATTCACAGTCTTTGTTTAATCCTGATCTGATGGTGTCAAATTTGCAAATGAACTGGAGCTCAGCAGTTTCTCTTTGGAGTCTGGTCCTGAATTTCCATTACTTGCATCTGATGAAGTGGGCATTCACCCACGAAAGCTTATGCTCCAATACTTCTGTTAGTCTTAAAGGTGCCACAGGACCCTCTGTTGCTTTTTACAGATTCAGACTAACTTCTGAGGCAGAACTTCTGCCATCTTATACAAGGCTCCAACACCCCCTGACAGGATGTCAGTAGAAGATTCCTTAAGTCACCCAGTTACAATGAGGAATTAACATATTGTCATCAGAAGTTATTGAAATGATGCCCTTTGTTATAGTAAAACAAAAACAAGTATGGTACTCACACAAAATAACTACATTTTGCCTATGAAAATACACAGAACGGTTTTAGTGCTTATAGCAAAATAAGACCTGTGCTAATCAAAACAGAGTTCAATAAATTACTCTAAGGAATGGTTGCTATGAAAAAATCATGAATCTCTAATAAAACAATATTAACAAATGTGAGTGGGAAACTTCTCAGGACTGGGAGCCACAAACTCCTGAGTTCCAGTCCTGGCTCTAAAAATGGGCTCCCTCTGCAGCCTGAGGAAGATAGTTTTTAATGTCTCATCCCCAGTTTCCCCTTCTCTAAAATGGAGATAATACTTAACTAACTCACAGGAATGTTGTGAGAGATCATGTCTGCAAAGCATTTTTAAAGTGCTATAGCAGTACGTGATCATATTCCTGGTGTAAAAGTACATCAACCTCCAGTGAAATAAACTTTCCCCAGGGCTGAATTTGAATCAAATCAGAATGGCAACATTTTACAGTCACTTTGCACTGGTAAACATTATTAAAGAAGGCACAGTGCAATGAAAAATCAGGCCCAGTATGTTAAGAACATTTAGATAAATTTTTATTGTGACTTTCTAGAAGTTATTAGCCTCTGAGTACAATATCCTTCAGTGCACATTGATGTGCCTTATGTATTGCTTGGTATAAATATTTTTCTATATTTTAACCTAAGGTCTCTTTAATTTGAGTGATCTTAGAAAATATCCAGTAATAGGTGGACACATTCCTTAAACCAAAAATTGTCCCCATGACAATCAAGTGTCAAGAACCACTTTGGAAAAAGCATCAAAATGTAGTTTATTTTCAGTCTGATTCTAGTCCAGCAATAGATTTTGTCTCTGCAATAGACAGCCTGAAAGATAATCAGTGCACCTTTCTTCCCAGTGAAAATGAATCTTGTGATAATACCTGTGTGATGGGGCGGCTGCCCCTCACTGGTATGTAAGGGGTTAAAGCAATCCTGGGGAGGCTGCACTAGAGGCAACCAATAAGGAAAAAGCTTTTAGGGCCAGCCAGTTAGGGGAAGGTTTATTGGAGGAGCCAATCAGGGCCAGGCTGGCCCATACAAGAAGGGGCTGCTGAGCAAACCAGGGTCAGTCCCTCCCTAGAGTTTGAGGGAGGAGGACTGGTTGCTTAGAGGGCTGGAGCACCATGGACAGAGCAGTGCTGGGCAGGGTAAGCAGAGTATGAGAAAGCTCTAAGCTGATGGCTGCCAAACTGAGGCCCTGACACAAGGGCAGAGGAGGTGCTGGGGCTGTGGGGAAGTGGCCCAGGGAAGGAGTTGGTGGAGGGGCAGTATGTGGCTGCTTGCTATAGGATCCCTGGGTTGGGGCCCAGAGTAGAGGGTGGGCCTGGGCTTCCCTCCCTGCTCATTGCTCCCACGGGCCACTGAGGGGAAAGGCCAGTGCATGGACTGCTGTCTCTCACTGAGATGAGTGGCTAGAACCTGGACTACAGATTGCTGCTGAGGACTGTTGATTCCCTGGAAGGGGGGAAGAACCAAGTGGGGGCACAGCTGGAGGGCTTTGTCCAGAAGAGGGTGATCTGGTCCAGGGAGTGATGTGGGTCCTGGATGTGGAGACTGGAGAGATCATGGGTGAGGATGGTGCACTGGCAACCCTCAGCTAATTCCCAAGATGGCCAGCAGGAGGTGTGGTGGTGGGGAGTTAAACCCTGTTACAACCTGAGTATAGCTATGAAACTATGTCTCCACTACAAGCAGGGGGTGTGATTTCCAGGTTATGTAGATACACTTGTGCTTGAACTCATCTTAGCTAACACACTAACAATAGTGTAGCCAGGGTAGCATGAGTAGCAGCACTGGCTAGCCACCCCAACTACATACCCACAGGATGCAAGTGGATTTGTACTTGGGGTGACTAGCCCATGTGGCTGCTGCCCAGAGTACCCCAGCTACACTACTATTGTTTGCACACTACCTCAGATGAGAGCTAGCATAAGTGAGTATGTCAACACAGGATGGCAATCACATCCCTTAGAATCATAAGACTGGAAGAGACCTTGAGAGGTCATCTAGTCCAGTCCCCTGTACTCATGGCAGGACTAAGTATTACCTTGGTCATTCCTGACAGGTGTTTGTCTAACCTGCTCTTAAAAATCTCCAATGATGGAGATTCCACAACCTCCCTAAGCAATTTATTCCAGTGCTTAACCACCCTGACAGTTAGGAAGTTTTTCCTAATGTCCAACCTAAACCTCCCTTGCTGTAACTTAAGCCCATTGCTTCTTGTGCTATCCTCAGAAGTTAAGGAGAAGAATTGTTTCCCTCCTCCTTGTAACAACCTTTTACCTGCTTGAAAATGGTTATCATGTCCCCTCTCAGTCTTCTCTTTTCCAGACTAAACAAACCCAGTTTTTTCAATCTTCCCTCATAGGTCATGTTTTCTAGACCTTTAATCATTTTTCACTTTTCTCTGCACTCTCTCCTGAAATGTGGTGCCCAGAACTGGACACAATACTCTAGTTGAGGCCTAATCAGCGTAGAGTTAAGCAGAAGAATTACTTCTTGTGTCTTGCTCACAACACTCCTGCTAATACATCCCAGAATGATGTTCGCTTTTTTTGCAAAAGTGTTACACTGTTGACTCATATTTAGCTTGTGGTCCACTATGACCCCTGGATCCCTTTCTGCAGTACTCCTTCCTAGGCAGTCATTTCCCATTTTGTATGTGTGAAACTGATTGTTCCTTCCTAAATGGAGTTCTTTGCATTTGTCCTTATTGAATTTCATCCTATTTACTTCAGACCATTTCTCCAGTTTGTCCAGATGAACAAGTTTGCCCTTGTTCATAGTATAGATGTAATCTGTTTCCACATGCACTAAATGAGCTGAATACCAACATAGCTCTTTCCTGCCTGTCAGCTGTCCTGAGAATATTTATTGTTCCTTTTTTTCCTATCTCTGTCCCGCTCCTTCCCCCACTCCCCTCTGTGATTGCTTAAGTTACAGATGACTGGAAATAAGCATATTATTTAATCAGGATAATACAGTGATAACTACTGTCATAATCTTTTGAACTTCCACTTACAAGCTATGTGCCATCTGCTACAAACAATTTACACATGCAAACAGCTTCAGAAATCTGAGCTGTGAGACTAATGTGCGAGACTAGGCTCTTTAGACTTTGTCCCATACATAATGAAGACACATTCAAATGTTTGAAGTTTCTCTCTCCCTCAAAGATAAATCATTTATTACAATAGTTCTTGGGAGCCACATTTTCTATTTTCCTTAAATGTTTTGGTTGCAAATATTTGTATTTGCCTTGTCTTGATATGGATCACTCTCTACATTCTTTTGAAGAGATGTAAAGATGGGTACAGATCTCAAAGTAGTCTACTATGGCATTCCATCTGGAATAGTACATGGTGAGTGGTAGCCTTGAATATTTGCATAGAAAGAGATGGTGTTGGAAATCCATTAATTTTAAATGTACCTTGCACCTCTTGGTCCATTTTGTTTCTCCATGGGACTTATATTTAAGGAGATTCACTCCAAGTGAGAAAGTTTCTATATAACTGATAGCTTTGTAAGGCAGAAAATCTGTCAAACATGTTGGAAGGGAATAGCTGAAAAACCCAAATCCCCTCATAAATGCTAGAACATAAAAGTCAAACAGCCTGTTCATAAATGGGAATGGGCACAGTTATGTCTTTTAAACCTGCAGTGTCCAATGTATCAGCCTATTGTTGTTTTTCTGTCATTGCTGAAAGTCTGTATTGCCATCCTGGGTATGAATGTCCTATTTCTCTAGCATTCTTTTACTTTCCTTTGGCATCTGTCTCACCTCTTTGCTCAACACTTTTGTTGTGAAAATAAAAATGTTTTGACCAGAGGGCTTAAAAATTGCGAGGAATTTCAAGGCAATTCACCTGAGATACTTTGCTGTTGCTTTCTCTCTTTACCTACTGGGGAATGGCTATTTTATAAAATGATTATTGCAACTCAGTTTCCAAATGTCACTGCTTAAATTACCTATTCCTGTTCTCTATGGCTGGTGAGACCCTTATCATTTTTAGGTTCTTCCCCCCCCCCCCCATAAGTTGACCTTCATCATGTAGATTTCTGGTCTACAGAAGGTAAAATAGAAGAGGTCATTATATATTTTTTTCTCCCTTTGTTTCCCACCAAGGGGAAAAGAGCAGAGTTGATCTTAATTGTTATGCCTGGGTTTGTGTCAACTCATACGATGTGCTGTGCAAGCTGTGTTGATTGAATGCTTTGTTGAATAAACTAACCCTTTTGACTGTTTCCCTTTATCTGACTGTAGGCATAGAAGAAATTATGTCAACTTGCAGTCAGTCAAACACTACTATTTAGAGTCAAAGTGCAAATTACATTTTTGAAATATATTGTTTGACATGTAGAATTATTTACAAGTGACATATGCACTATTACAAATGGCTCTCTTTTACAAGAGCTGTATGCCAGGCCCATAGCCACATATTCCCAAATCATGTCCCTTCTAACGCAGTGGTTCTCAAAGCCGGTTCGCCGCTTGTTTAGGGAAAGCCCCTGGCGGGCCAGGCCGGTTTGTTTACCTGCTGTGTACGCAGGTTCGGGCGATTGCGGCTCCCACTGGCCACAGTTCGCCGCTCCAGGCCAATGGGGGCTGCGGGAAGGGCGGCCAGCACATCCCTCGGCCAGCACTGTTCCCACAGCCCCCATTGGCCTCGAGCGCGAACCGTGGCCAGTGGGAGCTGCGATCGGCCGAACCTGCAGAAGCGGCAGGTAAACAAACTGACCCGGCCCGCCAGGGGGCTTACCCTGAACAAGCGGCGGACCGGCTTTGAGAACCACTGTTCTAACATACCCCTCTTTCTACACTATCGTGTTCATTTTCTAGCTCCACACAAGAAGAGTGAGCTATACTGGTATCAAGCTTGTATTGTGATTCAATGGAATAATGTAATGCTTTAGACACACTGAAGACATACCTGACGTTTGTGCAGTAGCACAAAATGAACCAACTGCCACAAATGAAGTTACTTTGACACTTGGTTGTCAAGTTCCGTCTCTGCTTCCATTGATGATTCCCTCCCCTTGAAACCATCAATTAGCTCCCACTTCCCTTTCAACCCAATGTCCCACACTACCTCTTCTTCAAATATAGCTCCCATTAGACCAGTCTCTCCAGTTACTCCCTAATTGAATCTCCTTCGCTCATAATCTTTCACACAGTGACCTTCAATTCCCGTCCAGTCGTACTAAGACCATCCACTCCCTTTAAGTAGATGGGCATGTTCAGACCCAGCAGCAGTTGCCAGCAAGCTCCCTCCATCCTGAGACTTGTCATGTGCCCCCCTGCTCTGTGGAGATGGGGTACAGGGCAGGGGGAGGGGGACATCAGGGCCCCCTCCCTCCTGACATCAGTGCCCCCTCCCCCCTGCACAGCAAGCAGGAGGCTCCTGGGAACAGCTCCAAGGCAGAGGGCAGGAGCAGCACTACAATTGGGGGAGGGACACCTGAAATGCTACACCTGAAGTGCACGGCACTTGACAGCCTACTAGGCAGCCGCCTAGCCGCACAGCTTAGAGGGAATTTTAGGTCCCCAGTCCTCACCCCAGAGCTGGGTTATAATTCAAAGCATCTCTCTCCTTAAACCAGGAGTTCTCAGCTCTCCATGTGGAACTGGGTTCTGCGTCAAGCCAGCTGTAGCCCTCAGTCTGCATCTCCCCTTTTTTTCTCACTCTTTTAGTCTTTCAACTCAGAGTGGTTAACAGGTCAAGGTCAGGGTTAGTCACCATCATTGTCTCAGGGGGCTCCTCACCTCAGGGGAATTCTTTCTCTGGGAGCACCTCCCTCCAATTGAGCTCTGGTAGCCTTTTATCAGACCCAAATGTTCATTAGTCAATTAGCTACCAACCACCTAAGCAAGGCTGAGATGGGCTCATTCTCAAAGAAACCTGTCATGGGTAGGCTGGGACCAGACTGCCCTTAAAGGGGCCAGCCACCCCATTATAGTCTAGCACTAGGATTGAGAAACCAAACCCTCACTGGTCTCCAAAACTCAGAATTAAGGCTGAAAGTTCAAATTTAACTGCCATCTCTCCTGAACTGCTTTATCCTTTAGATTTTCTTCCCATGGGACCTTACCTACTAGTTCTGTGTATTTGTTAAAGTCTGGCCTTTTGAAGTTCATTTTTCTGATTCTGCTGCTCTCACTCCTTTCTTTCCTTAGAATCATGAAATCTATCACTTCATGATCACTTTCACCCAAATTGCCTTCCACCTTCAGATTCGCAACCAATTCCTCCCTGTTGGTTAGAATCAAGTCTAAAATGACTGTCTTCCTGGTTACCTCCTCCACTTTTTGAAACAAATGTTGTCCCCCAACACATTCCAAGAACTTGCTGGAAATTTTGTTTTTTGCTATATTACTTTTCCAACAGATGTCTGGGTAGTTAAAGTTCCCCCCATTACTGCCAGGCCTTGTCTTTTGTTTATTTATGTTATTTGTTCTAGAAATATTTCATCTACCTCCTCTCTTGATTTGATGGTCTATAGTAGCCACCTACCATGACATTGCCCCTGTTCCCCCTCCCCTTTTATCTTTACCCAGAGGCTTTCAACTGGTCTGCCTCTCACCTTTTTCTAGACCTCAGAACAAGTGTATATATTCTTGATGTATAATGCAACACCTTCTCCCTCTTTTCCTGCCTGTCCTTTGAGATTCATCCCACAAGTCTCAGTGATGCCAATTAAGTCATAATTTACCTTATGTACTAATACTTCCAGTTCTTCCAGTTTATTCCCCATACTCCTTGCATTTGTGTTTAAACATCTAAGATTTTGAGCAGATTCCTCCACTGATTTCTCTCTTGTTGCTCCTAGGATCCTGTGGGCTTTTGTCACCTGCCCCCTCTGAACCTAGTTTAAAGCCTTCCTCACTAGGTTGGAAAGTTGGTGCAGGAAAATGTTCTTCCTCCTTCCCAGAAGGAGCATTCCTTTATTGAGGAAGCTGAAGTCCTCCCATTAACATATCTGTGCAACCATGCATTCATCTCCAGGATGTGTGTCCCTGACTGGGCACTTACCCTCAACTGGGAGGATGAACTAGAACACAATCTGCACCCCCAACTCCTTCTCCTCACTACTAGAGCCCTGTAGTCACTGTTGATTAGCTCAGGGTCATAGCTGGTGGTATCATTAGTGTCCACATGGATAAGCAATATGAGATATTGGTCAGAGGGATGGATGAGCCTGAGCAACCTTTCTGTAGCATCTCAAATGCAGGCCCTAGGCAGGCAGCACACCTCCCAGGACAACACATCAGGTCAGCAGATGGATGCCTCCCTTTTTCCTTAGAAGAGAGTCCCCAAACACAAGGATCCCACACCTCTTCCTCTTGGATTCAGTGGCTGTGAGCCTCCCAGTTTTGGGGGCAGATGTTTCTCCTCCTTCTCTACTGGGGTCTGCTCCTCACCTCCTCTTGTCAGTATAGCATACTGGCTCTTGATGGTGACAGAGGGGAGTCCTGGGTGTGGGGTGGAGCACTGTCTACTACCAAAGGTGGCCAGCAGCCAGTCTCTTCTCCATAGAGCAGCAGCTTCTCCTTCCTCCTCTGTTGCTGCTGTAGTCATCTGTTGTCAGCTAGCATACTCTGTCCCAGATTTTCCCACGTGCATCCTATAAATGAATTTCTCGTGCTCCTGGATGCTCTGCAGACAAGCCACCTCCTCCTGCAGCTCTCACTTGCTTCCAGAGAGACTTCACCAACAGACATCTCTCACACTGGGTGGTTCACCCAGCTGGTTTTCATCATCGGGGACATACAGGCTGCATTCCCAGCAAATCGGGACCAGGGCCTAGGTGGAAGTCTCCAGGGTCAGGATGCCTGTCCAGCCAAGTCCTGCACAGGTGTAGGCAGGGAAGACCTAGCAGTGCTGTTGGCGACATGCCATTTTCCTCCTATTAAGGGTTCTTCCTTATAGAGTATCTGCAAGTTAAGGAAACAAAAACCCCTCCTCCCTGCCTTCCTCCCCTAAGTCAACTGGCTAAACTTCCTTAATCTCTTCATCTCACCCAGTCTATATTCTATAGGAGTTTTCCACACTGGACTGTTTTGGTTTAATATTTCAATTTCCAAATGTATTTCTGTGCAGCAGTGTGTTCTGCATTTAGATAATTCAGACAGTTGCATGAAGTATTGATCATAAGTTTGGTGGGTTTCACGATTAACAGAATGGAGTTTCAGTGGTACGTCCTGGCATCAGGGGTTAAATTAGCCTTCTGCTTGCAGTTGCAAAAGATCAATGAGGGAAGCAGTGGTCTGCTGTCGCCCACTCTGGTTTGAAGATGGGATGTGCCTTTTCCTTTGACCTTGTCATCAACCTACCATCCCATGCGATGAGAGTTAGATCAATAGGAGTTCTTTAACTCTTGACACAAGGTTTTGGGATTTCCAGATGCAGTGGCTAGTTCAGCACTGCAGATCTGCTGAGGTGGGCTGACTTGGGCCTTAAGTTTAGGTGGGCTTGAGGAGGACAGTTAGGATAGCCATTGGCATAGGAGTACTAAAATGAAAAAGGTTTGAGGCCATTACTGGGCAGAATCAGCCATTTTGCCTTGCCCTGTTGTAGCCAGTTTTAAAGATCCTACCAGTTCCTGTTTTAAAGAGAGGAAATATTTCTGGACTCAGAGTCTTTTAAGCTGATGGAACTTGTAAATATACCAACTGGTCTATTTCTCCAGACTCACTCAAGAAAAGTCTTTTACAGGTAGGTCTATAACATCTGATAAATCTCCAGCCTTATCAGCATTTACACTTCAAATACACCTGGCATTTCATTTCACAGTTCTCTGTGACATTGCACTCCATATGTTTTATGGAAATATGCTTGAGTGTGAATATGATGTAACTGGAATATGCTTTATGCAAAAGGTCTCTTGTAAGGTATCATAACAAAGGTTATAACCTACTGAATATATTCCTCCTATTTGTATGCATGTATCATTCTTGTATCTAAAAATAGAAATATGAAGTATAACTCTGATTCCTACTGTAATTATGCAAAGTGTGGGCCATTAATGGTGGTTTAGAATCTTGATGGCTCCCATTGACTAGGACAATTGGTTGTAAATGGTTTATTTACCTGCATGCCTTCCTGTGTACATGTGGGCCATCCCAGGAAGAATGGAGACTGGGGTCTTTCAGTGATATGTGTCCATGTCACGTAATACTGGAATCCATCTTAATCCTTGTACTTTTCCATTGTTGAGGCAGGGGTGGGGAGAAGCACAAACAAAAGATTCCTGCCTTGTGCCAAAGCTATAAAAGGGGGGAGGAGCAGGACAAAAAGGGCTGCCAGTCATGAGAGAACCCCTGCTTAGCACCTGAGATGTCTGCTGGCTCTAACAAAGACTGTACCAAGGGAAAGGATTGGGCCCAGACTAGGAAGGAGTCTAGTCTATGAAAGAAGCTTATTGAAACATCTTTGAGGGTAAGATATTACCTGTAATCAGTTTCTTAATGTATTGGGCTTAGACTTGTGTGTTTTGTTTTATTTTGCTTTGTGACTTATTTTGTTCTGGCCGTTATTACTTTAAATCATTTAATTCCTACTTGTTATACTTAATAAAATAACTTTTGTTTATTAATAAATCCAGAGTAAGTGATTGATACCTGGGGGAGCAAACAGCTGTGCACATCTCTCTATCAGTGATATATAGGGCAAACAATTTACAAATGTACCCTGTATAAGGTTTATACAGAGTAAAACGGATTTATTTGGGGTTTGGATCCCATTCAGAGCTGGGTGTCTGGGTGCTGGAGACAGGTAACCTGCTGAGCTGTTTTTAGTTAGTCTGCAGTTTTGGGGGCATGGCCCAGACCCTTGGTATGTGTTGCAGCATGCTAGCATGTCTGGCTCAACAAGGCAGGGTTCTGGAGTCCCAAGCTGGCAGTGAAAACGGGCTCAGAGGTAATTTCAGCACATAAAGTGACAGTCCCCAGGGGATCTCTGTGACCAAACCCGTCACACCCTCCTCTTACATCTCCAAAGCATCTACAGAGTGCTCCATACTGCATCATAAAATAAACCAGATTATCTGAGTTGAAGAAGATCATTCTTTCTGTGAGGCAAGAGAACACATTATTATAACTGACCCCACCAGATAGGGAATGGGATCTGGGGATTACAGTGGATAATCTGGATATGAGTCAACAATGTGCCCTTGTTGCCAAGAAGGCTAACAGCATATTGGGCTGCAGTAGTAGGAGCACTGCCAGCAGATTGAGGGAAGTGATTATTCCCCTCTATTCAGCACTGGTGAGGCCACATTTGGAGTATTGTGTTCAGTTTTGTCCCCCCACTACAGAAAGGATGTGGACGAATTTGAGAGAGTCCAGCAGAGGGCAATGAAAATGATTAGGGGGCTGGGACACATGACTTATGAGGGGAGGCTGAGGGAACTGGGCGTATTTAGTCTGCAGAAGAAAAGAGTGAGGGGGGATTTGATAGCACCCTTCAAATACCTGAAGTGGGCGGTTCCAGAGAGGATGGAGCTAGGCTATTCTCAGTGGTGGCAGATGACAGAACAAGAAGCAATGGTCTCAAGTTGCAGTAGGGGAGATCTACGTTGGATATTAGGAAAACTATTTCACTAGGAAATGATGAAACACTGGAATGGGTTACCTAGGGAGGTGGTGGAATCTCCTTCCTTAGAGGTTTTTAAGGTCAGGCTTGAGAAAGCCTTGGCTGGGATGATTTAGTTGGGGATTGGTCCTGCTTTGAGCAGGGGGTTGGACTAGATGACCTCCTGAGGTCCCTTCCAACCCTGATATTTTATGATTCTATTCTATCAAGTGCAAGCAGGTCTTCATATTGGAAGAGAAGGTTAAAGGACTAGAGACTGAAGTATCAATCCTGCATTGCATCAGAGAAAATGAATTCTTTCTGGATAGAATCAGTGTTGTGTACTACAGACACAGCATGCTGAAAAATCAGAGGGCAGTGCAGAACAGGGGAAGAAAATTGGCAACATGTGACCTCCAGAAGAAAGAGGTGTGACATTGCACCCCATAATGCTTTTTAGAAATATGCTTCTGAGTGTAAATATGTAAATAAAACTGGAATATCATTCAACGGCTCCTAGGACAGACCCCCACCCTCTGTGATTAAAGGGCCGGGAGTCTCAAATGAATTAGCACACACCCCGAAAGTGGTGGAGACAGTAAATTAAAATATGGTTAAGATATGGAATGTATGTTGATGAATGCTTGATGTACATAAATGGTTAGGGAGGTGCCAGCCTAGAAAGGGAGTATCCATCGGCCGAAGAATGTGTCAAGTAGGACCACCAGACAACCCCCTGAGGGTAAACTGGGATCCACCCCATCACCTAAAAGGATGAGAAACACAAACTTTGGACAGTGTGGAGCCACCAGGAATGTGCCACTTTGAACAGGAATGTGCCATCTGCTGATTGAGTCAGCAACAGCAGGATGAAACAGTTCCCATAGACTAACATAGGAATTAATTCCTATAAGAATGGACTCTCAAGACTGAGGACTTTGAGTCTCTGGTTCTGCTGCCAGCCTCCAGGAGCATCAGGTGCACCTGACACAGACTCGGCTCCATCCTCATGACCAAGATACCTGGCCAGTAACTTGGCATGAGGAACTTCTAGGCTGGTAACTATAACACCTATACAGAACTTGAATGAATGATTGTGTGAATGAATCTATATATATATATGTGTGTGTGTGTGTGTGTGTGTGTGTGTATAAGGAATAAGTAGTGATAGGAATAAGTATTCAAACAACGTTGTTTACTTTTATCTTTTGCTTTATCATTATATTTACAATAAATGTGGCATCTTTGCCTTATCCCTCTTAATAAGATCCTGCTGGTTTTTATTCTATTGGTATAACATCACTTGTGTTTTCATATGGAGCTCTACTTCTCCCTTCTGTAAGTCCCCTCCCAATGGAGCTATCCTGCAGGACCTAGGTTCCCTAGGGCTGGTTTTCTCCAGCCCCAAAATCGGATGAACACACCCACACCTACATTAACAGAGCAAGTCTGAGCAGACCGGATCAATCAGCACTTTCAAGCTGACCCCTTATATGTCTCTGGACTCACTGGGCTGGATGAAGCAGCACTTTCAAGCTGCCTCCCCTTATATGCCCCTGGGCTCCATGGACTGACTGGGTGAAACAGCACTTTCAAGCTGTCACCCTTATGCGTTCCAGATTCAGCAAGTCCCTATCCCCACTCTCACATCACAATTGTACTGGCAGTAACCTACTTGATGAGCAAACCCCACAGTATTTTGGGCGCTGCAGGGATCTTTAGCTTAGGTAAAAGAAGCGTTCCTGTAGAGTGAATGGGAGAAGCTAAAAACACAAAAGAGTAAAGTTCAGCAAGAGATAGAGAAGCAACCAGCTTAACCATAAAAGTTATTTATTGAATAATAGTGATAACTACACAAGGAGGGCTAAACCAACATAACATACATTATTAAAGGTTAATACCTAAGGTAGAAAGGAAAATAGAGAGAGAGAAAGAAGGGAGATCTCACCCACTCCATGAGGCTTGAACTGGTCAGCGTTCCCAGGTGATGGTGGTAGCTCAGGGTCCTGAGTGCTGGAGACAGGCAGAGCCCCCAGCACGGTCAGTCAGGAGAAGATGGAGTCCCAGTTTGGATCTAAGCATCAGAACACTTACTGGAGGGTGAGTAGGGATTTTTGTAGAGAAAATACAATGGTTCAAGGGAGAACACTAGATTTGTTTATAGGTAAACTGATAAAGGTTTTTCTTTCGGCTAGATAGGAGCTGATCACTGCATGCGATTTGCCAAGTTTGGGCTTGGATCAGCTCTAATTTTTTTAGTGTTGATTTAGAAGCTAAACTAAAGGTTTGGCATCCATAATCTATTACCTATATAGTCTTCTTATTGTCCTATACAGCATCAACAATGTGTTCTTACTGCGCCCCAATTGTCCCCTGCAATACTTTTAAGCAGGTTCATCCTTGCTTTACATTTAGTCTTGATAATATCGGAGACCCTTCCAAGTTAGGTTATTATCGAACATTAAGAAGGAACAATCAGTTTCACACATACAAAATGGGAAATGACTGCCTAGGAAGGAGTACTGCAGAAAGGGCTCCAGGGGTCATAGTGGACCACAAGCTAAATATGAGTCAACAGTGTAACACTGTTGCAAAAAAAGCGAACATCATTCTGGGATGTATTAGCAGGAGTGTTGTAAGCAAGACATGAGAAGTTATTGTTCCGCTCAACTCTGCACTGATTAGGCCTCAACTGGAGTTTTGTTTCAGTTCGGGGTGCCACATTTCAGGAAGGATGTGGACAAATTGGAGAGAGTCCAGAGAAGAGCGACAAAAATTATTAAAGGTCTAGAAAATATGACCTATGAGGGAAGATTGAAAAAATTGGTTTGTTTAGTCTAGAAAAAAGAAGACTGGGGGGGAGGGGGGAAATGATAACCATTTTCAAGTATGTAAAAGGGTGTTACAAGGAGGAGGAAGAAAAAATTACAGGAGTACTTGTGGCACCTTAGAGACTAACAAATTTATTAGAGCATAAGCTTTCGTGGGCTACAACCCACTTCTTCGGATGCATATAGCTATATTGGTTTGTTTAGTCTAGAAAAAAGAAGACTGGGGGGGAGGGGGGAAATGATAACCATTTTCAAGTATGTAAAAGGGTGTTACAAGGAGGAGGAAGAAAAAATAACAGGAGTACTTGTGGCACCTTAGAGACTAACAAATTTATTAGAGCATAAGCTTTCGTGGGCTACAACCCACTTCTTCGGATGCATATAGCTATATGCATCCGAAGAAGTGGGTTGTAGCCCACGAAAGCTTATGCTCTAATAAATTTGTTAGTCTCTAAGGTGCCACAAGTACTCCTGTTATTTTTGCGGATACAGACTAACACGGCTGCTACTCTGAAACCTGAAGAAAAAATTGTTTTTCTTAACCTCTGAGGATAGGACAAGAAGCCATGGGCTTACATTACAGCAAGGGAGGTTTAGGTTAGACATTAGGAAAAACTTTCTAACTGTCAGGGCTTGCCTACACTACCGCACAGGGTCAATCTAAGATACGCAACTTCAGCTACGTGAATAGCGCAGCTGAAGTCGATGTACTTAGATCTACAGTGTCTTCACTGCAGTAAGTCGACAGCTGATGCTCTCCTGTCAATTCTGCTTGCGCTTCTCGTTCTGGTGGAGTTCTGGAGTTGACAGGAGAGTGCTCAGCGGTCAATTTATCGCATCTATACTAGATGCGATAAATCGACCCCCGCTGGATCAATCGCTGCCCCCTGATCCGGCGGGTAGTGTAGACAAGCCCTCAGAGTGGTTAAGCACTGGAATAAATTGCCTAGGGAGGTTGTGGAACCTCCATCATTGGACATTTTTAAGAGCAGGTTAGATAAACACCTGTCAGGAATGGTCTAGA
Organism: Emys orbicularis; assembly: GCF_028017835.1. NCBI lineage: Eukaryota > Metazoa > Chordata > Testudines > Emydidae > Emys > Emys orbicularis. The sequence goes on from NC_088684.1 coordinate 163,491,174, forward strand.
TAATTAGTTCTGCCACGAGTGCAGAGGACTGGACTAGATGACCTTTTGAGGTCCCTTTCAGTTCTGATTACTCCTAAGAATGTAAAATTTTGAACTACCTCTATTTTTTTCTGTAAAGAGATATAGGTTCCATTCTTCCACAATCTTCCTTTTTGTGAAGATCATTCCCTTTGTTTTAGCAAGGGAGAGCTTACATCTCCAAATACTGCCCCATTCTGAAATCCCCCTGAGTGCCTTGTCGGTTCTTTCCACAGAGGACTTAATTCCCATACAGCACAGTTGTCTATAAATAAAATAATACCTATTCCTGCCAGTATATGCTCCAGGAGATCAGTAATCATAATGTTAAACAGGGTTGGGCTGATAACTCTCCCTTTGTGGATTGCCATTAGTACATTTATAAATATTAGACAAAACTGCCCCCACACTGACTTGTATGGTTCTATCACTTGAAGTCTCTTATCCACTAGAACATTCAAAAACAGACTTCGAAGAGAAGTCCCTTCAAAAACAGACTTCGAAGAGAAACTGCAGAGCTACAATTCATTTGCAAATTTAACACCATTAATTTGGGTTTGAATAGGGACTGGGAGTGGCTGGCTCACTACACAAGCAATTTTCCCTCTCTGGGTATTGACACCTCCTCCTCAATTATTGGGAGTGGACCACATCCACCCTGACTGAATTGGCCTTGTCAACACTGGTTCTCCACTTGTAAGGTAACTCCCTTCTCTTCATGTGCCAGTGTACTTATGCCTGTATCTGTAATTTTCATTCCATGCATCTGAAGAAGTGGGTTTTTCACCCACAAAAGCTTATGCCCAAATAAATTTGTTAGTCTTTAAGGTGCCACCGGACTCCTTGTTGGTTTTGTTAATACAGACTAACACGGCTACCCCTCCAATTCTTCCCCTTGTTCCCAATGAGGCTAGTTTCTCTCTATAGTATGTCATACACTTTTTCAATGTCCCAAAGGCCTGTTATCATAAACTTAATTGTTTTTGTAGTTCTGTTTCTAATCTTACAATGAGATCACTGTGCATCTTTTCCTGAAATTACTTCGTACATAGTTTATAATTTTATTTCCCCCAAGTATGTTACTTATCTTTCATTTATCATTCTTTCCATAATTTTGCCTATGCACAATATGAAGGCAATAGGTCTATACACAGTAGTCTTGTGAATAATTTGCCAGGTTTTCCTGTTGGTATAACCACCACTTGCTTCCATTCTGCTGGTAGTATTCCTTTTCACCATATAATTTCAATAAAACTCAAACTCCCTTCCAGTAGGTGCTTAAGCATTGCATTAAATAAGCTATCGGTACCTGGGGCTCTATTTTACTTTTCTCTATAGTGTTTTTGAGCTCCTGTAAGCTGAAATTTTCATTCAGTACATCATCTTTATATTCTGCCTGTGACACTGCACCCGATATTCTTTGCAGTGATATGATGATATGATGACATAATTATAATGTATTTTATGCAAAAAAGTCATGTAAGGTGTAATTGGAAACATTATGATTTGCTGAATATGATTATCCTATTTGTATGCATGTATCATTTTTGTATCTGAAGTTACTGACTATGTATCTGTATTTCAAATGTAGTTACATGTGGGTAACTCCCACTAGACAAGATGCTTTCAGTCTAGATAGCTGGGTAGGGAACGGCCTATCCAGGGCAATGGGATATTAGGAAAACACAATAGGCCTTAGAAGAGACTTATCTCCCACCTGGGGAGCCTTCCTGAGAAGGCTACAGACAGCCTCCCAGTAATGGCTGCTATGACTCTAGAAGGACATATGATGAGACCACATGTCTCTAGACTCCATCTTGGGATGTCAGTGTTTTTCCAGACTGGTCTGGGACCCAAGCTTTGAAAAAAAAAGGGTTCCTGCCATATGCAAAAGCCATATAAGGGAGGGAGTGACATCATCTGGGGTTCTTCACTCCACACCCAGGAAGACTCCTGGAAACACCCGAGGAACAAAAACTGAACTGGGAGAAGTGCTGGACCCAGGCTAAAGGGATTTCTAGCCTGTGAATGAAACATCTGGGGATTCCAAGCTGTAAAGCAAGTTCAGCTTGCCCCTTAAGAATCTGCAGCCTACTTGTATCATCTCTTAGGGTGAGAATCTGCTATTCATGTCCAATCTATTTAGTATATTAAGCATAGTTTGAGTTTTTTGTTTATTTGCTAGGTAATCTGCTTTGATCTGCTTGCTATCACTTATAACTACAAAAGATAGATTTTAAGTGGTTAATAAACTTGTTTTTGCTTTATTTAAACCAGTCAGTTGGAGTAAAGTGTATGGGAATCATAACTCAGGGGTAAAAGGCTGTTGCATATTCCTCTCCACATTGAGGGAGGGGACTAATTTTATGAGCTTACTCTGTACAGTTCCCTGTGCAGTGCAAGATGGTATAATTTTGGGTTTATACTCCAGAGGGGGTATGTGCCTGAGGAACTGAGAGTAGTCTTCCCATGCAGGGGCTGGCTAGAGAGCTTGCTTGTAACTGCAGCTGAGTATGCCCCTACCTGTACGTATGCTGGTGAAAGTGCAGCCTGGAGGGCTTTAGAGTTTGTCACAGCAGTACAGTGTGAGAGGGAGCCCAGGCTGGTGGGTCAGGGAGCTCAGTGGTAACCCACTTCTAGTAGCACCCCAACGGGAACCCATCACCCTACCCATCCTCATAAGAGATCAGTTTTCATCAGCAAACATTTTTTTTCCCCCCACAAACAACTTTTTGGAGCTCTTTTGCTAAAATGTTGCTTTTCTTAAGTTAGAACTTTCAATTTTACCATTTACTATAAAACCAAGTATAAATTTATTTTACTCCATACCACATTCATTCTTTTAACTTGTTTAAATATATTTTTGAAACCTAGTGCTCTTTGTTCATTTTCCCACAATATTTTCTCCAACTCTATTTCTTTGCCTTCTTAATAATTCTTTGTGCCACTGCTTTATATCTTTAGTTCATTAAGTCCTTGTACTTTTTGCTTGTTTGCAAGTCTTATTTCTTTAATTGCTGTCTTACAAACTTCATTCCACCAGGGAACTGGATTTCTGAATTTGTGTTAATACATATAGCTAGGTTGGCTGCTGCTACTACTTCCTTCATTATAGTATCACAAAAATTCTCTAGATTATTATTTATAAAATTCTTACTCAGATTCTCAGCACCCTTACTCTTAAAGAGTCCCCAGTTTGCTTTTCTAAGGCCCCAGGTAGGAATTTCCTTCAGTCTTTTCAATATTATCAAGGCCTTGATGTGTAATTAGCATAAGGAAATGATTACTTCCCCTTCCATCTTCTTTATAAAATTTCCCAGATACATTTATTTTCTATATTGCTTGTTTAGATCTGGGAATTGAGACATGAAAAAGTTCTATACACCAAAATTAAACCTAGTAGGTGCTCCGTTACAGAGCAATACCAGGTTGTGCCTGTCAATGAACTGTTCTAGGCATTTGCTATTATCAGTTTTCTTGCTTCTCCCTAATGCATTATGACTAATATGGTCCCCACAAATAATATACAGGCCTTTGATACTCTTAACCAACTATTCCCATTCTAGATTTTCTAGTTTGTGTTTTTATGTGGGTTGTAAAAATCATAGATTTGTATAAAAGTGCTATTATTCTGCAGAGGAATCTCAATAGAATTGTAATCAAAACGTAAGTTCTATACACCTATGCCAATGTACGCAAGACCTTCCTTTATGAATATACAGACCCCTCTTCCTTCTGTTTGTTTCTCTGTCATAGCCGATTACTCCTGGTAGTCTAAACATAAGTTCTCACTAATCATGTTTCTTGTATGAATATGATGTCAGATATGTTTTCTATGTCTAAAACACCTTTCTTTAATTCCTGACCATGTGTTATTAAACTGTGTGCTCCAGCAAAAGACTGTTAGAACCATGGAGTTTAAGTTACACAACTACCTTCATTTAAAATTGCATGAAAGCAGTCTGGCGAGAGATTGCCTATATGCAAATACTTTTCTGCTGCTTTTGTTATAATTTTTATTCGGTTTTTCATGACTGTGGAGTGCAATTAATCACTTCTATCAAATACTATAAATCTCTTTGCCTACAAGCAGTGTATATTCCTCTAGTCCCTTATATTATCTTTTCTGCCCTGAACTGCATATTGTGGTACCAGCAGCTCTTTTTCCTCACTGATATTTTCCTTCTCCATATTCTATTGTAAATATCTTCTGATAGTTTCTGCATAGGATATTTTATGGATAGTTTTAATTTTCTGTATCTCTCTAGTTCAGTGGTTTTCAAACTGCGGGTTGCGATCCAGTACTGGGTTGCAGAATGAAAGGCACTGGGTCGTAGCAGCTCTGGTCAGCACCACTGACAGCCGTTAAAGCTCCCATCAGCGGTGCTGCCCGCCTAAGGCAGGCTAGTGCCTACCTTTTCTGACACCGTGCTGTGCCCCGGAAGAGGCCAGCAGCAGGTCCAGCTCCTAGGCTGGGGGGCCACGGGGCTCCATGTGTGGCCCCCAGCACCAGCTCCGCACTAACATTGGCTGGTTCTCAGCCAATGGGAGCGGGGGGGGCAGTGCCTGCGGGCGAGAGTCGCGCAGAGCCGCTTTCGTGCCTCCGCCTAGGAGACGGACCTGCTGCTGGAGCATAGTGCAGAATAGGACAGGCAGGAAGCCTGCCTTAGCACCCCCACTGTGCCACTGACTGGGAGCCGCCCAATGTAAGCCCTCTCCTCAACCCCACACCCCAATCTCCTGCCCCAGCCCTGAGCCCCCCCAAACCCAGAGCCCCTTCCTGCACCCCAAACTCCTCATCCATAGCCCCACACCAGAGCCTGCACCCCCAGCCCAGAGCCCTGACCCCTTCCCTCACCCCAACTCCTTGCCCCAGCCCAGAGCCCCCTCCCACACCCTGAACCCCTCATGCCCAGCTCTGTTGGGTTGTGGGCAATTTTCTTCAACTGGATCACCAGAAAAAGAGTTTGAAAACCACTGCTCTAGCTCATTCCACTGCCATACACCCTGTGTGTGCTGCACTGGGCTTATCCTCACAACTGCTGCCTTCTAGTTCTGTTCCTGCCATGTAGCTCTCATAAGAGAGCTCTCCTCCTTTACCACATCTCCATTTCCTATTAAAGACAGTTGCCACATGCCCAAACCTTTGACATTTCTAACATCTCACAGGGGCTGGGAATACATGATTGAGCCCAGAAGAACTGCTACCCTATTGGAGTAATGTTGCACCATTAGATGTTACTCAGACAGATGTGGATGATTTGTGTTCCCGATCCCCATATATAACCCCTTTCTGCTTTCAACCACTTGGCTTTATAGTGCTGGCCCAGCTCTTTCCCAGCTGGGCTTCACTCTCAATTAACCCTAGCCCTCCCTCTGCAAGGTGATTCCAGGTGACCTAATTGGCCTTTCAGGCCTTCTATGATACACTTCCATTCAATGATGATTTTCCCTTGATAACTACTTTTTGAAATCTTGCAGTTAGCCAGTTCCAAATCCATTTAACATCTGTTCTATTGATAATGTATGGTAATAATTTTTTAATCAGAATGTCATGCAGTACTAAGTCAAACACCTTACAAAAGTCAATTACATCTATGCCGTTACCTTTATCAACCAAACTTGCAATCTCATCAACAAATGAAATCAGGTTTGTTTGACAAGACCTATTTTCCAGAAACAATAAAACCTATGCTTTAATTCTTTATCAATTGAATCCCATATCAGATTATCTGTTATTTTTCTGGGGATTATAACTAGCCTATAGTTACCCAGATCACCCTGCTTGCCCCTTTTGACTTAATGCCTGAAAGAGAACATTTACCTTTTGTTTCTGTAAATTCTGTTCGATCTGTTGCCTTTTTCTAACAGACATTTCTTCATATTTCTTTCTTTTTCTCTGGACCTTTTGGAGAACTGAGAAAGGGGGGAAATAGATATAGGAAGTGGGGTATGATCATAGTACTGCAGGCCTTCAGGTCAATGGGGAGTTATTCACATGGATCCAGGGCACTATATTGTTAATGGCAGCGTGTTTAATGCTCATATACACCATCCTGCAATGCCACAGATGTGACTTATGCAAGACGTGACCTTATCTTGTGTGCACAGGGCAGCTCCTGTCTAAATTGATTTGAGCCATCCAGATGCATCAAAGGGCAGGACTGATCATATGCCCATTATAAAGTGCTATCAAATAAAATCAATACAGTTTACCAAAGAGCATTTACATAACAATTGTGGGCTACAAAATACCCCATTACTCTGTAGTATTTGAGAGGTACAGTATTTATATTCTAGTGACGTGGCTTTTTTCATACGCATACTCACACTTGTATAAGAAGAGGTTCACTAGAACAGGAAATATCCACGATAGCCAAATACTGGGGGAGGGATAGCTCAGTGGTTTGAGCATTGGCCTGCTAAACCCAGGGTTGTGAGTTCAATCCTTGAGGAGGCCATTTAGGGATCTGGGGCAAAAATCTGTCTGGGGATTTGTCCTGCTTTGAGCAGGGGGTTGGACTAGATGATCTCCTGAGGTCCCTTCCAACCTTGATATTCTATGATTCTAAATATCTACTCCTCTGCATCTCAGTAATGGTAGCAGGTGCCCCCTTTCTGTATACAGTTGCAGAGAACACTAGCAGCTGAATAGGGAGAGGACATCTGCTAGGCTATATCTCCACTCCCACAACTCAGCAAGACCAACTCCACCTTATTCTCTAATACAGAGGTTCTTATACCATGTTGATGGTCTGTGAAGTGCTGGCTAGTCATGTGCTTCCAGGCTCTCTTCTCCATTTCTAGCCAAGAGACGCAGACATAGGAGAACAGATTAAATGAAAATCAAAAGCTGACAATGTGATTTAACTTTTTTTTAAAAATGCAAAACTCTTATTTTCACCACATTAAATTAAATTCAATATGCTAAATAATTTCCTTACATCATTTTCTTCAAAAGAAACAACTGCTGCAGTTGTGGATGCATCATGAGTGGGAGGGGAGACAAGGCAATCTTTCTATTAAGATGTAGTCCATCCTATGAAAAGTTTGAGAGCCTCCAGCAGCTGCAGCAAGACCAGTCCCCCTGGGCACAGCTGCAACCAGATTGAGAAAGATTGTTTATGACCCCTGAGCTAAGGGTAAATCCATTCTCCTATCCTGTTCAGACAGAACAGAGGAGGAGAATCTGTGATGATCCCCTTGGAATTTGGCAGTTAAAACCTGTCTGGATTGTGTGAACTGCTACATAACAAAGGGATTAGCACAGTAGAGCTCACTCCCCCATGGAGTGAGAATCCATTAAAATGGCTATTTGGGACCTTTACTTCATAAGGATTTGTCTACATAACAAAAAGTACTTGTTGCTTAGAATAGGGGTCAACAACCTGCAGCTGAACTGTTGCTAAACAACTGTTTAACTGTAGCTGTCTTCAGACAGGGACTGAAAAGGTGTCTGTGTTTACAGCTAAACTACATCCAGTGTTGATTCTGCAACCTCCTTTGCTGATGCCAATGATGAGCCCTGCATATATATTGTAGTGTATACCAAATTTACAAGAGAAGATTCAGTATGTATGAATTAATTGTAAGCAGATTCCACTGTACATAAAGATCAGGTGGAAAGTTTCAAATACTTGCATTGAAAAGTGCAGTAAAATGTATTTTTTCCTGTGCGGAGTATAAGCATAACCTTGTTGTATAGTATTGCTTACATAAAATATTGTTCAGAATGAAATATTTGTGGGGGGAAAGGCCTATAGTTTTCGGTCAATGAAGCATAACTTCATAATTAAACAGTAACATTTGTGAGTCACTTGTGCAAAAGTTATAGCAACAAAATTTAGAACTTAACATAAGCTACAAATATTTTAAAATAATATGTATGGAGGCTTATGATTAATAACTGATACAAGAATGTCAAAAATATTAATTCTAGTATTGTATGTATAGTTTGCTATTATTATGTGGTATTTTTCTTGTTGGAGTAATTGAAAATACATTCTGGGTCATTTAAAGCATCGTTCAAAAAAACTTAGCTCTGATTTCAGGAGTTTGGGGCTCTAAAATATTTAGTTTGCTTATTTATATAGAGAAAGATTGTGACTTGCCCTAAGATCCTGTCTAGCCACCCATGTGTGGCTGGTTAAATCTCTGCATCAGGGCTCAAGTATGGAACAGGACAGGAGAGCAAGGGCTGCATGTTAGATACTGAATGCTCTGCCCCAAGCATGTCAGGTGACAGGTGGTGGAGAAGGTCAGGAGATGGGTGGAGTTCAGTGGAGATGAGCTGGCATGATGGGCAGAGGGTGGGTAAGTTAGCTGTATTCTTTTCAGGGCTAGTGTAAGGTCACGTCTACATGGAAAGTTTTTTCAGTACAATTTAAGCTAAGGTGTGAATTTATACCTATATAATTGTATGGCTAAAGCCCCTGTGTGAACATTCTTACACCAGAATAATTTGACCTTTGTAACTATCAGTATAAAACTGGTAAAACTTTCCCTTGTAGAAGAGGCCTAAGTTACCTGATCCCTGTTCCAGGGGTAAGGGAGAAAGGGAACAGGAAAAGAATTGTGACCCTCTGGGTATGTCTACACTACAGATGGGAAAGATCCTCTCAACCCAGGTTGATAGACTCATGCTAGTGGGATTCAAGCTAGCATGCTAAAAATATCGATGTGAACTTTGAGGCTCGTTCTGGAGCTCGGGTTCTTAAGCCAAGGGGGGTCAGGTGGGCTTGAAAGCCCAAGCTCCAGCCCAAGTCACAACAATCACACTGCCCTTTTTAGCACACTAGCTTAAGTCCTGCTAGCACAAGTATGTCTACTCAGGTTCAGAAGCTCACTCCAAGCTGCACTGTAGACATACCCACAAAGGCCCTGTGTGTATTGTTGCTGTTCATTAATGGTTGTAGCTACTCTGGTGCAAACCTCCAGTGTAGATGCACTGCTCCGGTGTAAGACTGGGCTTGTACAGAACATAAGAACGGCCATACTGGATCAGACCAAACGTCCGTCGAGCCTAGTATCCTGTCTTCTGACAGTGACCAATGCCAGGTGCTTCAGATGTTATACCAATAGAATAAAAACCAGCAGGATCTTATTAAGAGGGATAAGGCAAAGATGCCACATTTATTGTAAATATAATGATAAAGCAAAAGATAAAAGTAAACAACGTTGTTTGACTACTTATTTCTTATACACACAAACACATATATATATAGAGAGAGAGAGAGGGAGAGAGATTCATTCACACAATCATTCATTCAAGTTCTGTATAGGTGTTATAGTTACCAGCCTAGAAGTTGCTCATGCCAAGTTACTGGCCAAGTATCTTGGTCATGAGGATGGAGCCGAGTCTGTGTCAGATGCATCTGATGCTCCTGGAGGCTGGCAGCAGAACCAGAGAGACTCAAAGTCATCAGTCTTTAGAGTCCATTTTTATAGGAATTAATTCCTATGTTAGTCTATGGGAGCTGTTTCATCCTGCTGTTGCTGACTCAATCAGCAGATGGCACACATTCCTGTCCAAAGTGGCACATTCCTGGTGGCTCCACATTGTCCAAAGTTTGTGTTTCTCATCCTTCCAGGTGATGGGGTGGATCCCAGTTTACCCTCCGGGGGTTTTCTGGTCATCCACTTGACACATTCTTCGGCCGATGGATACTTTCTTTCTAGGCTGGCACCTCCCTAACCATCCATGTATATCAAGCATTCATCAGCATACATTCCATACCTTAACCATATTTTAATTTACTGTCTCCACCACTTTCAGGGTGTGTGCTAATTCATTTGAGACTCCCGGCCCTTTAATCACAGAGGGTGGGGGGTCTGTCCTAGGAGCCCTTGAATGAAGTGAAAGTTACTTAACAGCTTATAGTGTTTGTTTACATTGTATCAATTACTTCAAGAACAAAGTCAGTTAACTTGTTTGTAAGTTTTACATAGTAGTAAAGTATCTTTCACAGGATAGATATAATCAATGGTTTCTACAGACAGTACCTTACAAGTTTTAACAGAAGACCCAAGAGATTTTTGTACTTGGTGAAACTGTTGGATTTTAAAGTGTGGGGGCCAAATTATGAGGGGTTCACTGTCACTTGGGGGAATCACTGTTAGTACCTTCTTTAATATCCCTACATAATCCCCCTTTTGACACTACGATATTTATATAATCATTAGTGTCACTTTCTTTTTAACCTGTTTAAGAGAAGGTACTGTGAGGCAACATGTATTTGTGATTCCAATTTAGCATACATTCTTTTTATCTGAAAACACATGCCACACATACCAATTATACAAATACAATTTAATATCAAGACTACTATCAAGGGGTGTAGCATTACTGATAGGATGCCAGTGGTAATTGGGGACCATCCAGAGAATATATCATACCAGTGGTAGGTTGTAATTTGTTTTTCTGCATTGGCAATTTGTAACATGTTCCCATTGGCACGTATAATATGAATAGTCCGATTTCCTACTTGGTCATCTGTCTGTTCTAAAATTTGGTCACTTCTTTGCTTTTAATGAGGCTATCAGTAAGGTCTTGCCATCTAATTCCAAGGTCAATTGAGAAGTCGGCCAGCTCAGCTGTTAGTGTTAGCTGGGACCTTTTTGGCCGCGGTAAATAATAAGTGTGATTTCTAGTAAAAACAGTACTGACATTGCATTTACATTCATCTACTGGGGGGTTGCTAACACTCCCATTCTCCCAAAATACTTCCTTCCACGAGTGGATACATACACATTGTCCATTGTACAATACTTTGGTGTCATTGTCCAATTTATCCCACATACATGATCCCAATGAAACATGTTTACTACAAGGCTCTGGGGCAACAGGCAAGGTGAGGCATACCCACTTTTGAGGAGTCCATTCGGTACAACCTCTAGTGTCCAATAGTTTTCCTCCCTCCCCAGCCCACTGGCTCGAGGTCCGAGGCAGCCAGAATGATCCCATGTGTAATATGGGGAGTGGGCTAACCTTCCATACCTTTGCCTCCAGAGACTGTTGGTGTGCTATTTTTACAATTATTTCCCCAATTAACAAGTCTGATTGCACAGTGCTGGAAACATACTGCATCCAGTTATATTGGTAAGTATTAAACAGAGATTTTTTTCCTTTGTTTTAACAAATGCATTAAAACCTTAATATTACCCAAAATTACCCAAAACATTTTGTATTCCAAAGTAGATAGGGCAAGTATCTGCATTTTAGTGCATCCCATAGCTATAGCCGTTTGCATACAGATCACTGCTGCTCCTACAACACGCCGCCCCTTGATCTATGATCATTACAGGACAGTAGTTGTTGTCATTGTAGGGCACAGGTGATCTGTTGTAAACAAACCAAACAATTATAACCAGGTGAGTATAACTAAAATCATTACAATTGACCTAACACCAGATATAATATAAACAGAAATGCAAACAATTACAATTATAATAATTGGGAATACAATAAAACCATTTGGGTACATTGACTAACAAAATGAGGCCCAAGTTTGATACTGCAATAGCCATTAAACAATAAATGTCAACCCTAACCCTTAAATACACACAAGAAATAAGATTTGTAGGAGTACCAGTATCAATAATAAAACTTAATAACAAAATGCTTATTAGAGAACCTAACAAAAATAAACCTGATGCACTGGGGACCAAAGTCTTTTGGACACAAGTGGTGATTGATAAGTTGGATGGATATGGGGGAAGTAGAGAGAAGAAAAGACATTTGTCCTGTCTAGTATAGTATCCCCTCTTTCTCTGGACCCAATGCTAGCACAGGACACCACTAGAGACAGACACAGAACATGCAACACAGAACACTGAAAACAGACTTTGTCGCGACACTATAACCATGGTATTTTATAACTCTTCAGCTGGTACCAGCTCTCCTGATGTTCTGGTTCAGATCCTGAAAGATAGAAGCTTGGAAATTAGCACAGTGCTCCCACCATGGCAGAACCTGCTTAGTCTCTGCCACAGTGTGTTTGGTACTCGGGGCTGCACAAATGCTAATTAAGTTGTGCATTTCTTTGTGAGTTTGCATTTTTTTTTTTTCATTTTAAAATTCCTAGCCACTTCGCCATGGCCTGGAGGTCTGAGGCAGAAGCAGGCACATTGTTACTGTTGCAATGGCATTCTGGCCCTGGGAGGAGGAATCTACCCAAATATTTCCAATATTCCCCTTCCCAATCTCCAGAGGGGTCCCAAAAATCTGCCCCTTCTGCGGTCTCAAATGTTCCTTCTTCTGATGTTACTGTTGCTGTAAGATTTGAGAGTGCTGTTTTAACTCTCTGTACCCAACCTTAAGGACATCTAACTGGATTTGGGTACTAATGGACATACATTTTATTTCTCTGCTTTTGCAGCAGAGGCTTGGAAATCTTGGTGCAGTTTTTCATTTTTACATTTAGCCAATTGAAGGAATACCTTGTTACAGGTCTTCCATAGAAGCCAAACTGCAGCTGCTTCCTTTTGCTTTTACAGAGTTTTCATGTACCCTTGTTAAAGTGACAGTTTGATTACACAGAGCCATCTTAAGGCTCAGTGTTTCTAACAGTGCTTTTTTTTGTTTTGTGCACCTCACCCCTGCTGTTGCTTCAGGGGGACTGTTAATTTCTTATTCTTTTACTACAGCTCTCATTTGCTATTTTGTTACACACACACACAAAAAACCAACCAACCAAACAAAAAGAATCCAGAATTTCTCCCTATTCTCCTGATTTTGATTGCCCTGCTGCAGTTACAACTTTGTTTTTTTTAAATTTTGTAAAGCACCGAGTTACCCCTTAAGGGTTAAATGCCAAATCCCAAAAGCCAGCCAACACTGATTACCTGTGTCTGGCAAAAAGATGTGTCAGTTTTGCAACTTTGAATCAAATAGTTAAATGGATTTTTAGTGGCATTATCCAAAACAAAACAAAACTAATTAATTTTAAACTTACAAAACAGGAGTTTTACAAACCAGATATGTTGGTTTAGGTTCTTAGAACTTTACATATTTCCACAGACAAATAGATACATACACATTTTCTTTCCCTTAACATCTTTTCTACATTGCTGTTTTTACATAGCTGTACATAGATTATATTCCCTTCATACATTTTGGGTCAGTTAAGTTGCAATAGAATCCCCTCATGTTTTTAACAAATTTGACTAAATTGTCCATAGTCAAATTATTTCAAATACCTGGATTATTTACAGACATTCCTTTGGAAAAGGGCCCATTTTTCCTTCAGAATGGCTGCAAAGAAACCAAGAATTCCTTTTCTCTTTAACATGGTACTTTTTAACATTTTTACAAAGTTTAACTGCTTAATTCTGTCCAGCCTCTGTAGAGTTAACTTTTCAGGGTCTTTCCTTAAATTACTGTTTATCTCTCAAAATGACACCTTTATCAATTAGATTTTACCATTTTAAGTATTGTTTCAGGGATTCATGCCTGCACTTACTCTTTTCTGCCACTATGCCCTTAGGGCTTCCAACCTGTTTTCCAGTTTCTCTATGTGTTGCTTGCCTGCTTGTCTGGGCCTGATCCTGCTTTTTCCAATTTTCTACCCCTTTTTCCAATTGGGATAGTTTTTCTTTTAGAGATATTTTCTCCTCTTTACAGGCTGTTAGGCGGAGGTAGCTGTCATTACAAGCCTCCCACAGCAGCCAGATCCCTGCAGCGTCTCTTTTTGCTGCATTTGGGGGTTTACATATGAGGATATATTGGGCCAATCTATCCTCTAGATCTGAAATAGAGCAAGCATCTGCAAGGGCATGTTCAGTCCAAGGACTGTGCCCATATCTCTGAAGGATTTGTTTAAAGGGTGTTATTTCTTTTACAAAAGGTGAGGTTGGAGCTCCTTCAAACTCCATTCCTCCCTCTGACTGTTCTCCCTTGTCTTTTCTTAAACATTTTCAACACATGTATAGTTTCCTTTGTCACCCCTGAACCCTTGCAGCGAGTGACACAGCCTAAATTATCTTATCCTGCTACCCCTGATCTCGTTCAGCGAGCAGCTTTACCTTGCCCTATAGGCTCTTGTTACCCCTGATTTCTCAGTGAACACTTTGGATAAGATTAATTGTAGCTTAAAGTTTCTATGAGCTCTTTTATGAAGCCTCTACCCTCCGAAGGTCAGTAGGCTTTGGTTAACCAAAAATAGAATCGCTCTCTATAGAGCCTGCTGTGTGCACACCAATGTTTACAATAACTGAGGCATTTTACCAATATTCCCCCTTTCGCAATTCTCCACCAAAATGTTATATCAATAGAATAAAAACCAGCAGGATCTTATCAAGAGGGATAAGGCAAAGATGCCACATTTATTGTAAATATAATGATAAAGCAAAAGATAAAAGTAAACAACGTTGTTTGACTACTTATTTCTTATACACACACACACACACATATATAGAGGGAGAGAGATTCATTCACACAATCATTCATTCAAGTTCTGTATAGGTGTTATAGTTACCAGCCTAGAAGTTGCTCATGCCAAGTTACTGGCCAAGTATCTTGGTCATGAGGATGGAGCCGAGTCTGTGTCAGATGCATCTGATGCTCCTGGAGGCTGGCAGCAGAACCAGAGAGACTGAAAGTCATCAGTCTTGAGAGTCCATTCTTATAGGAATTAATTCCTATGTTAGTCTATGGGAGCTGTTTCATCCTGCTGTTGCTGATTCAATCAGCAGATGGCACATTCCTGTCCAAAGTGGCACATTCCTGGTGGCTCCACATCATCCTTCCAGGTGATGGGGTGGATCCCAGTTTACCCTCCCGGGGGTTTCTGGTCATCCACTTGACACATTCTTCGACCGATGGATACTTTCTTTCTAGGCTGGCACCTCCCTAACCATCCATGTATATCAAGCATTCATCAGCATACATTCCATACCTTAACCATATTTTAATTTACTGTCTCCACCACTTTCGGGGTGTGTGCTAATTCATTTGAGACTCCCGGCCCTTTAATCACAGAGGGTGGGGGGTCTGTCCTAGGAGCCCTTGAATGAAGTGAAAGTTACTTAACAGCTTATAGTGTTTGTTTACATTGTATCAATTACTTCAAGAACAAAGTCAGTTAACTTGTTTGTAAGTTTTACATAGTAGTAAAGTATCTTTCACAGGATAGATATAATCAATGATTTCTACAGACAGTAGCTTACAAGTTTTAACAGAAGACCCAAGAGATTTTTGTACTTGGTGAAACTGTTGGATTTTAAAGTGTGGGGGCCAAATTATGAGGGGGTCACTGTCACTTGGGGGAATCACTGTTAGTACCTTCTTTAATATCCCTACACAGAGGGAATGAACAGAACAGGTCATCATCAGGTGATCCATTCCCAGCTTGTGGCAAACAGAGCCTAGGGACATGATCCTTGCCCATCATGCCTAATAGCCACTGATGGACCTATCCTCCATTAATTTATCTAGTTCTTTTTTGAACCCTGTTATAGTCTTGGCCTTCACAACATCCTCTGGCAAGGAGTTCCATAGGTTGACTGTACATTGTGTGAAGAAATACTTCCTTTTGTTTGTTTAAAACCTGCTGCCTATTAATTTCATTTGGTGACCCCTAGTTCTTGTATTAGGTGGAGTAAATAACGTTTCCTTATTTACTTTCTCCATACCAGTCATGATTTTATAGACCTCTATCATTTCCTCCCTCAGTCGTCTCTTTTCCAAGCTGAAAAGTCCCAGTCTTTTTAATCTCTCCTCATATGGCAGCCGTTCCATACCCCTAATCATTTTTGTTGCCCTTTTCAGAACCTTTTCCAATTCTTATATAACTTTTTTGAGATGGGGTGATCACATCTGCATGCAGTATTCAAGATGTGGGTGTACCATGGATTTATTTAGAGGCAATATGATATTTTCTGTTTTATAATCTATCCCTTTCTTAATGATTCCTAAAATTGTTAGTTTTTTGACTGCCACTGCACATTGAGTGGATGTTTTCAGAGAACTATCCACAATGACTCCAAGATCTCTTTCTTGAGTGGTAACAGCTAATTTAGACCCCATCATTTTATATGTATAGTTGGGATTATGTTTTCCAATGTGCATTACTTTGCATTTATCAACATTTGAATTTCATCTGCCATTTTGTTGCCCAGTCACCCAGTTTCATGTGATCCCTTTGTAACTCTTTGCAGTCCCCCTCCCAGTGGTGCCTTGTTGATTTTTTTGAGGGGGGGGAGGGATAGCTCAGTGGTTTGAGCATTGGCCTGCTAAACCCAGGGTTGTGAGTTTAATCCTTGAGGGTGCCATTTAGGGAACTGGGGTAAAAATCTGTCTGGGGATTGGTCCTGCTTTGAGCAGGGGATTGGACTAGATGACCTCCTGAGGTCCCTTCCAACCCTGATATTTTATGATACTTTGTACTTCACTATCTTGAGTAGTTTTGTATCATCTGCAAATTTTGCCAGCTCCCTGTTTACCCCTTTTTCCAGATCATTTATGAATATATTGAATACTACTGGTCCCAGTACAGACCCCGGGTGAACACCACTATTTACCTCTCTCCATTCTGAAAACTGACCATTTACTTTGCTAAAGCGGCTTTTGTGAGGGACCTTGTCAAAGGACAATGTATACAAAGTTATTAGCGTAAATAACCCTGTGGGAAGTCACACCGCACTTCTGCAAAATGGATCTATACTAGAGCTTTGCACTAATGTAACTGCACTGAAGTAGCTGCATTAGTGCAAATTTCCCTAACCTTGATGCACGAGGGAGTCACAATTCCTTCCTTGGGGTCTTCCTTGGGTACCTACTCATTTCTCCTTACTCATAGCCTACCCTGAAGGCTCATTCTAGCCCAACATGGTTGTTTATATATTTCTGAATATGTAAAAAGCAGGATAAATGTAATTGCTATAAGCAGAAAGTGAAATTGTGGTTTCTGTATGCTGATCACTAAGGGCTACGATTTAGGCTATATCTATACTACCGCAGTAAGTAGACCTACGCTACGCAACTCCAGCTACGTGAATAATGTAGCTGGAGTCGACGTACCTTAGGTCAAGTTACCGCGGGATCTACACCGCGGGGGGTTGATGGGAGAAAATCTCTTACTCTTCTCATCAGGGGTAGAGTACAGGGGTCGATATCTTTATTAGACCCTCTAAATCGACCACCAGTGGATCGATCTCACAGCGGCGATCCCTGCCGTAGTGTAGATGTGCCCTTAGTCACGGGCAACAAACAAAAATTCATGGCCTGTGACCTGTGCATGACTTATACTATCAATACTCCTGACTAAATCTTGGGGGGGTCACTGCTGCTCAGGCCGCCCCAGGACCGCTGCCGGGGGCCACTGAGCAGAGGCTGCTCCCAGGGACCGCTGCCAGGGACCACCGACAGCCACTGCTTTGGCTACCCCGGGCCCGCAGCCGTGGGCCACCGAGCAGTGGCTGCTGTGGCCCCTCCCAGGACCACTGTTCAGGCAGGCCCTGGGGCCGGCCGCACTGGTTTCTGTTTGGGATGGTCCCCGCGACCAGCTGCCGGGGGCTGCGAGCAGTGGCCAGTGCGGTTGGCCCCAGGGTCCCTCCATCAGCAGCTGGTGCGGCTGGCTGCAGGGTGGCCCCAGCGGCCAGCCACACCAGCTGCTGATGGAGGGGCCCTGGGGCCAACTACACTGGCCACTATTCGCACCTCCCGGCAGCTGGCCCCGGAGATCGCCCCAAACAGCAGCCAGTGTGGCCGGCCCCGCGGACTGCCCGAGCAGCAGGCCCCGGAGCCAGCTCCTCGGGCAGCCCTGGGGTCAGCCACACTGGCTGCCACAGAAGTCATAGTGGTCGCGGAAAGTCACGGAATACGAGACTTCCACAACCTCCGTGACAAACACAGACCCCTACTGATCACTATGAGGCTCCAGGTCATGTGTGTATTATATTTATCTGTTTTAATAGCTAATGAAAATGTTATATGGGCTCAAACAAAAGAAAATGACTTCCCCCTCCCCCCTCTATTGAACATGCCATGCAACCCAGACGTCAGGAATCAGCCCGTCTTTACTGTCTTTTATATAATTCTGTTAAAATGAAAGGCATGTTCAAGTCTCAGATGCATTTTATCACAGGTACCTGAATCTTCTTAGTTTCAAACAACAACGTGTCCAGATTAAAAATTAAAATCTGTGCAAGTCTAGTCAATAACAAAAGAAATATAACAAAAAAGAAAAAGGCACGGCGGGGGCAGCACTGATCTGCTCAGCCCAGCGCGAGGGCACTGTTTACACACCAGCAGCTGCTGGACGCACACTGGCCCACCCGGCCCTGCACTGCCAGTATGCTTCTTCCCCTCAGGGGTGAGCCTGCACCATGTGCCACACCACATCGCCCACCCACCCAGCACCCCCTTGACTCCCTATGCCCCATGCCCCCCATCCAGAGACCCTCCCACAGACCTCCCACCACAACTACATAGCACCCCACTCAGACCCCGCACTGCGCCTCAAACACACAAACCTCCCCCACTGTCCAGGGCCTCCCATCTCCTCACTGCTCAGCACCTCCCACAGACTCCAGGAAACTCACTCCCCCATGCTCTGCCCCCCAGCTGCACTCACCCACCCTGATAGGAGGTGACTGTATCCACTAGGTTGAGCCAGCAGTATGGCCCGGGCCAGTTCCAGGGGATGGGGGATTACACTGGCCCCTCAGGAGTGGTGCAATCAGCGAGACCGGAGCAGGACCAGGACCTGCCTTGGCCGGACTCCCTCAAGACCCCTCAGTGCCCTCTCTGTACCGGTCCTAGGTGGCTTGGCCCCAGGGAGGTGGTCAGGACCCCACAGGTGGCAGGCAGCAGAGATTGCTCAGAGCCTAAACTGCACTGGGGAGCAGGACAGACCCCTGGGATGTGACCCCTGATAGACCGCCTGGTCCGGCCACCCCCACTGGCCCCACAGCCAGCAGCCCTGCCCAGTCTGTATGGTGGAGCCCAGCTGCTGAGGTGAGCTTCCTACAGGTGAGCAGTACCTGCTGGCTGGGAGCTGCTCATGCAGTAAGGCCTGGGCACTGGACTGCCCTGGGCGAGAGGCCAGACCCAGCCATGTGGATGTGTTAGATGGGTCTATAATGGGCCCCTTCCCAGTGTCGGTCCAGCACCATTGGCGCCATTGTAAACCCGGTATTGCCCTTAGAGACAGAGCCATTGTTTAGAGAGAATGATGGGGATGACTATTGCTTTGTCTGCAGGTCATTCTCCTCAAGTACAAGGAAATCTAGATACACCTCTCTAACGTGATATCTTCTTGAGCCATCTATGAGAATGGGTGCTGAGTGCCAAGATCGGACCTTCCAACTCTATCAGTCTCCCTGTCAGATAGGATGTTACTCCCAAGGCCAGTCCCAGTAAGAAGTCTGACCTGGCAACCAACAGGTCAAAAGCCACAGCCTTCAAAGACCCACTCAGCACCAATGGCTGCTCCAGCACTGAAGACCAATACCAACTTTTTCTCACTGAGACAGGGTAGATCAAAGTACTGGAGCAAGTACAGTTCCCAACACCAATCTTCCTCTCCTAAGAAAGGAAAAGTTGAAACCTAAGAAGAGTTATTCACTTTCACTCTTCTCCTGAGAACTGAATATAAATCTCTTTCATACTAGAGGAGCAAATTCCTGGTTCAACTTCCACCTTGGCACAAAAGAGCCTCAAAATTATTCTGGTACCAATTCCTCATGGTATTGACACTGGAGGAGGCACCAGCAGTAAAGGCGCTAACAGTTCTGAATGCCTTATTGTTGATAGAAGTCACTCCTCTCTGGGTAAAACACAGAGAAGCACTTTTAATGCAGAGTAAGAGTGTTCACATGGGGAATTAGTGTGGAATTGTTAGTGTGCTTTAAATTCACACCCTAGCTTACACTGCACTAACTTCCATGTAGACAAGCACTTATTCACATCTGAAAGCATACAAAGGGCCCAGTTTTTTGGTCCAGAAGGGGCCTGCGCCTGTGATCCATGCAAAATACCTTTCTCATACTGTTGAAGCAAAATCTCCTGTATGCATGTCCTCTTATCTCTGTAATAGCCATGGTGATATGGAAAATCAGACAGGATGCAGATACACTGATCCTGATGGTTCCTAACTGGCCAAGGCAATTCTGGCTAATGGATCTCTTCCAAATGTCAGCTCAGCCTTTGACAGCACTTCTAGGCTGTCCAGACACAAAATAACAGAACCAAGGTCAAATTTATAATTCTCACCCAAAATCGTTACATCTGACAGCCTGGTTGTTGGCTAATTAACGTCATTGACAAAGACTGTTCAATACAGGTACGAGAAGACCTATTGCAAAGCAATAGGTCCTCCATAAGAAAAAACGTACTCCTCAAAGTGGAAAAGATTTTCAGTTTGGGCAGCTCCGCACAATCTTGATCTATGGGAGGCTCCTATTTCCAAGATCCTTAATTATATCCTGCAGCTAAAGCATTCTGGACTCTTATTCAGTTCCATTAAAGTCCACCTTGCAGTGATTTCATCATGCCACCTGCCCATCCAATCATGCTCAGTTTTTCCCCACCCTGACGTATCCTCATTTTTAAAAGGGTTGCTACATATTTATCCACTGATTAGTGAGCCCACTCCTGCATGGGATCTTCACATTGTCTCATGGACCCTCTCTTTGAATCCCACCTTCCAGATGGCACACTGCTTGTCAGTCACCTACTCTGGGGTCCACACGGACAAATACTCAAAGAAAGAACAGTTACTTGCCTTACAGTAACTCTGGTTCTCCAAGATGTTATGCCCATATAGATCCCACAACCCACCATCCTTCCCTGCTTTTCTGAGTCTTCCTTAAGCTAAGATTTTACTCTTAATCACTGAGGGAAAGTTGAAGCTGCCCTGCCTTTGTGCCTTTGGTTTAGGAGGTGGAGGAAATGCCGGGGACAGACATCGCCTAGCGGACACTGTTGTTCAGATATGCCTATCTTGCATGCACGGGGAACATGTGCTCCCAGAGTGGGACCCACACAGAGAACACATCTCAGAGAACTACAGTTACTCTAAGGTAAGTAACCAGGTTTTTGTTTGTTCAGCAACCCCAGTGAAAATACATGAAAAGGCTTTGATAGCAACCTTGTAGGAGGCTGATTGCCTGCCTTCTTGAATAAGGTGTAATGAATCCAGAGCTGCATATATAAAGATGCTACAGCCCTTGCTAAACTTCATACATGTGGCATTGGGTGTTAGAACGTGATCAGCACACATAGGCCTCTGTCACAAATTAAGGAAGTATCTCCATTATGTCTGTATTTATTAGATTTATGTTACCTGTATTACATTTCTTATTAATTGGTTTTAATGATATCTCAGCAATATTAAGGCTTACATATGCTGTATGGTTCAACTCCTAGTTAGTGAAATTCTCATGTAACAGTTGCGCTGGTATCTTGGGAGGCTCAGTTTGAATGTGAACCTCTTCACACTGCTAGGCGGCATTGCAGAGTAATTTGAAATTGGATTAGTGAAAAACCAACATTTGGTAATGCTATAACAGCTTTAGCAGACTCTGCTAATCTAATATTTTTGGTGTATATATATTCAGGCTTTTCTCTCTCTCTCTCAATCTGTGTTTAAAAGTTTTTGTAATTTAAATATAACCAAACTAATGAGAGCATTTTCTACACAATTCAAGGTGAAATAAGCAGACCAGAAAGAGTATTGAAAGATTACTATCCAGCAAATGAGTTAGGGTTGCCAGGCATCCAGTTTTCAACCGGAACGCCTGGTCAAAAAGGTACCCTGGCGGCTCCAGTTGGCACCACTGACCAGGCCATTAAAATTCCAGTCAGTGGGGCAGCGGGGGCCCAGAGCGCAGGCAGGCAGGCAAGCTCCCTGCCTGCACTAGCTCTGTGTGGCTCCCAGCAGCGGCCGCCAGGTCCCTGCAGCCCCTAGACGCATGGGCAGCCAGGGAGGCTCCACGCGCTGCCCCCGCCCCGAATGCTGGCTCCACAGCTCCCATTGGCCAGTTGCTACTTGTCTTCACTTTAAAGGCCCTTCATCAGCAAGTTTTAGACATAGTCTGTATATGAGGACCCGAGAGAGTTCCCTGTCAAAGATGATGCCTAGTTTATGGGCCTGAGTGACAGGCAGGATGGTGGTGTTGTCCACAGTGATCAAAAAAGCAGGTAACAGAGAGGGCATGGTGAGGAAGACTGAGCCATGTTGAGGTTGAGCTAATGGCTAGACATCCTCAAGGATATGTCAGAAAGACAGGCCAAGATTTTAATTTGGACAGAGGGAAACAGGGTTGGAGTAGAGAGTTAGATCAGTGCATTCCATGAGTTTAGAGAGGGAAAGGAGAGAGGAGATGGGGTATTAGTTGAAGAAGCAAGTAGGAACAAGGATGTTTTTTTTTAGATAGGAAAGACTAGAGCATTGTGAGAAAAAAGAGCCAGAGGAGAGTGAAGATAAGGAGAAGAGTAAGGGAAGGAACTGGATAGGGTCACTGAGGCAA
The DNA here is from genome assembly GCF_028017835.1 of Emys orbicularis. Classification (NCBI taxonomy): domain Eukaryota; kingdom Metazoa; phylum Chordata; order Testudines; family Emydidae; genus Emys; species Emys orbicularis. The sequence goes on from NC_088684.1 coordinate 163,513,662, forward strand.
ATGAAAACATAAGGAAAGAAGAGCAAATGAGAAACTTACCTTGCAGGTTTTGAAACTCTGGGTCAGAGAGTTGAACTTCTGGCATCATTAATATGCATATTAACTGCTTTTGTTCCAGCCTAATTATTAGTCTTTTTAGATGAGGAAGTGATACTTATCTTTTAAAACACATTATAATTGCTTTATTTGTTACATTTCATTAAAATTAACAGAATATTCTTTCACCACCTTTCAGAGATGACCCATGCCTGCCGATAGTGGGGGGCAGAGTGAGGGCAGGCAGTACAAGCCAAGCAGCAAATCGGAGGGGGGTACATGAGCCAAGCCTGATTTTTGACTGTACATATTCATGAGGGAATTCATCTTTAGAATTTCACTGCAGAGGCCAGGAGGAGTCTATTTTCCCTTCAACTGTCCTCACATCGTCGCTTGTTATTTTTACTCATCTGCATTTTTTAGTCATTGCTGATCTTTCATTCCTTTGTTATTCTTTCCCAGATATTTACCATATTCTAATAATTGAACAGACATTAACTACCAAATTGATGAAGGTAGTGAAATCCTAGAGTAGATGTGAACATATATACATTCTATCGTAGTGCAAAGCACCACAGAGTCATATCACAATGAACAGTAAACACAACTCATGAGAGTCATTGGCCAGCAATCACTGGCTGGTTCTCAAGGCGCTGTGAAGACTGTGAAAAGTGGACGAAAACTGTTGGCCAATGAGATCTAAACATTTTCATGTAAAATAGGGTCCCTTGCTGTAAAAAGTCTTCAGCATTCCTACTTTGCTCTCAATTTTATATTGTAGAGTAGAGTTGAATTCATAAAGTTCTTGGTCCTCCAGTTCCCAGAGAGATCCAGGATATATTGTAGGAGGTTGTTCTCTAGGTTTTTTTTTTGCAAACTCATGGATGACAGAACGGGTCCCAGAAGACTGGGGAAGGGCTAACATAGTGCCCATCTTTTTTTAAAAAAAAAAAGAAAGGAGAAAAAGGAGGAGCTGGAGAACTATAGACCAGTCATCCTGTCTTTGAAGCTACTAGAGCAATGTATAAAACATTCAATTTGCAAATACCTGGAGGATGAAGGGGTAATCACTAGCAGTCAGCATGGATTTAACAAGAACAAATTATGCCAAACCAGCTTGGTTTCCTTCTTTGACAGGGTAATTGGTTTGGTGGATAGGTGGAATCCATTGGACGTAATATGCCTGGACTTCAGCAAGGCTTTTGGCACAGTCTCACATGACATACTGATAAGTGAGATGGAGAAATGTGGGCCTGGCAGAACTACAGTTAAGTGGATACATAATTGGCTAAGCAACCGCAAACAAAGAGTAACTATTAATGGAATGATGTTGGATTGGAGGAAGGTCACGAGTGGGGTTCCAAAGGGATCTGTTCTGGGTCCAGTGTTGTTTAACATCTTTATTAATGACCTAGATGTAGGAATAGAGACCAAAATGATGAAATTTGCAGATGACACAAAGCTAGGGAGGATGCCAACACTTTGGAAGATAGTGCTAAAATTCAGAGGGATCTTGATATATTGGAGAATCGGGCTATAGACAACATAATGAAATTCAACAAAGAAAAATGTATGGTGCTACACTTAGGGAAGAAAAACCAAATGCACAAATACAGAATGGAGGAAAAGTGGCTTGGCAGCAACACTGTTGAGAAGGATCTGGGAGCTGTGGTGGATCGCAACCTCAACATGAGTCAACAATGTGATGCTAAAAAATAATAATTTTAGATTGCATTAAAGAGGCACAGCATGCAAATCACAGGAGGTGATAGTGCCACTCTACTTGGCGCTGGTTAAGCCTCAGCTGGAGTACTGTGTCCAATTTTGGTCACCAATGTATAGAAAGGATGTGGAGAAACTGGAAAGGATCCAGAGGCAAGTGACAAAGATGATCAAAGGGATGGAATGCAAGCCATATGAGCAAAAGCTGAAGGAACTGGGTATGTTTAAATTTGAAAAGAGGAGATTAAGTGGGAGATATGATCGTGGTCTTCAGATACTGCTTCTTTCATATGGCTTGTGTAGGTAGCAATAGTTACAAATTTATATCTAGGTTTGATAGCCAGCACATTCATAGCCAGCAGTGAGCTGGTGAATGTCCTTCAGTCCCCCGGCAAAGAAACAAAGGGGACATTCAGATATGATGTGCTCTTCCGTTTGGACCTGGTGACCACAGTTGCATACAGGTGTTTGCCTCATTTTCCATGTAAAGAGGGTTTGTCCACATCTCCCATGAGATGTCCTGATGCGATTCAATCTGCACCAGTCTTTCCAACATAAATCAAAACCCGGTGGTTCCGCAACAGGATCAACAGCAAACTGTTTGTTTTGAGTGGTCAAAGTGCTCCATGTGACTCTCCATTGAGCCTCAGCATCAATGTTGGGTGTAAGGATCTTGATATGGTTCCATATAGAGTTGCGGGATTTTAATCTCGTCTTTGGCGGGTTCTGCAGGTCATGGTGCAGTGGGATCCTCTTATTTACATTGACATGATTAAGAAAGTGAGATGTCTGAGCAGCTCTTCTAATCTGTGGAGGCTGGATGTGAGATAGGACTGGGAGCCAGTCAACTGGAGTATATTTGAGCGACCCCAACACTAGGTGCATAGCATTATTAAGTTGAGGGCTGGGAGCTGGAAAGCTGCAGGGGTTGATGGCATTCCTCCAGAGTTTCTCAAGAATTTGGGGAGATGGGGATGGGAATGGCCGGCAGCACTTTTTACTGCCATGTATAGAACCAAAGAAGTGCCGACAAGCTGGCGACTGGCAACAGTGGTTGCCCTACTGAAGCTTGGGAAATCCCCAGGGGACGCAGCCAGCTACTGCCCCATCTCTCTCCTCTCAACCACCAGCAAGCTCATGGAATGGGTGCTGCGCCACTGTCTGTCTGATATTATTGAAGACATCCTCCCAGTGGAGCAGGCAGGATTTCGCCCAAAGAGGAACTGCTGTGACCAAGTAGCTTCACTTACCAGCCACACTGAGGCAGGATTCCAACATAAGTTGAAGACAGGAATTGCCCTGTTTGATCTGTCCTCAGCATATGACACTGTCTGGAGACAGGGCCTCCTCAAGGTCTCCCGCGTCATTCACTGCTGGCAAACGATCTGCCTGTTGGCGGCAATGACTAGGGACCGCCACTTTCAGGTACACCTTAATGGCTAGATCAATAGACCAAGAATTCTTAACTGGGGCATCCCTCAGGGCTCTGTCCTGGCCCCAATACTTTTTAATCTATACACTGTGGATATACCAGTGACAGAGTCAAGGAAATTCATGTATGTGGATGATATTGCCCTAGCAGTTCAGCATACAAGCCTCCATACCATCAGCTGCACCCTAACCCGAGATCTTAGCACAATGGCTGATTATTTCCAATGCTGGAAATTTAGGCCTAATCCAAAGAAAACCATGGTAACTGCTTTCCATCTGAACAATAAAATGGCTAATACCAAACTTGATATGCAGTTCTGTGGTGAGAGCATCAGCCACGAAGCTAATCCAAAGTATCTTGGCGTTATACAGGACCGGAGTTTGACCTTTCGACAACACCTCAAGAACACCTGCAATAAGGTCAGGTCTCGTGTCCAGCTTATCAGAAAACTGGCTGGAACATCATGGGGCTCCAATCCACAGACCTTACGAACCTCAATAATTGCCTTAGTATATTCTGCAGCTGAATACTGTGCACCAGTGTGGTCTCCTAGCAGTCACACTAAACTTCTTGACTTCAGATACTTGAAAGGCTGCCATAAAAAAAAAATGGAGAAAAGTTTTTCTCTTTTACCACAGAGGGCAGGACAAGAGGCAATGGGTTCAAACTACAACATAGATGATTGAAATTAAATCTCAAGAAAAACTTCCTAACTGTAAGAACAATAGGATGATGGAACAGACTGCCCTGGGAGGTTGTGGAAGCTTTTTTACTGGAGGTTTTCAAAAGGAGGCTGGATAGTCACCTGTCTTGGATAGTTTAGACACAACAAATCCTGCATCTGGGCAATGGGTTAGACTAGATCAATTTTACAGTCCCTTCTAACCCTATGGTTCTATGATTCTAGTTCTCTGCTTAAGAATGTGGAGTCTGTGGTCTGTCTGCTGACATTACATATACAGATTATTTCAGAAAGTGGCTCTAAAGTAACTACACTGCCAAAGTTCCTGGTACATCGTCAATAGCAGATGCATGGTTGAGACTATGAGACCTTTGAGACATGTACCTTGTTGTCCTACATTTTGACTGTACATTTTGACTGTAAAGTATCAGGTACACTGTTAGTATTAAATAATAATGAATATTTAGAGGAAAATAGGCTACAAAGGCTAGCAGTGGGAGCGCAGAATTTGGCTATTCCCATTGCTTTGCTATGGGACCATCCTGAATTGGACTAACATGAATAAAATAGATAACAGGTGGGAGGTTTCCAAAGGTGTTCAGCACTGGCCTGACTCTGCTTCTGTTAAAGTCAATTGGAGCAAAGTTAGGCCTATGCTGAGCACATTTGAAAATCCCACCCCCCATTGTGTCTAGTAACAGATATGTCCCTATTACTTTTCTTGTAGAAAATATTTTAAATGAAACATTTACAGAGCAAGATGCTCTTTTTCTGCTGTACTTAAATAATTAAGAGTTAGTGGCAAAAGACCAGAGATGTTTTTAGAATGAAATGAGGGACAGTCATTTGGCTTCTGTCTATGTTTTGGCATCAAAATGTTAATGCAACTGGCAAGCCAAAATGTTTTCGACTGGCTTCTGATGACTGAAATTGGCTGAGCTCACAACCCATCAGTCTTCCTTCATTTATCCTTCCTGGAGGCCAGAAGTATCGATTTTATAACAAGTAGCACTTGGTATCATCAAACCCAGTTGCACAGAGGCTGAGTGATTGCTGTAACATAACAGATTATGCATTCCACAGAATTTGTTTTCATATATAATCATATTGAAAAAAATCACTAAGACTTGTTGATTTCTCTAATGCTTTAATTTTGGTTACAAGGGAGGGGCGAAATAGAGAAGGGAGAGGGGAAGAAAGAAGAGAGGGAGAAAATAAAAAACATGGCGTATGTTAGGTAATTAATTTCTGGGAAATTGAATGTAAATGTCCCCTTAATGACATTTTAATTAGATATGGTGAGGCACTCCAACCTTAAATCCTGGTTGTTCTTTCTCCATAGTATCTGAGCACCTTTAAATATTTTCAGCATCATGTTTGTGGAGGACTTTTTTTTTTTAATGGCAGTCCCAGAAAAGCATAGTGTGTACCTCTACTGCATATAAATACTATTGCAATTTTATTTAGCTTCCCATGGCACCCAAAGGCAGCAGTCAGACACAGAAGCAGTAGAGCCCCACTGTGCTAGCCATTGTACAGACACATACAAAGGTACAGTTAATCACTTCTAAGATATGAGGTCTACCATAGGCAGCAGGTATAATAGGCCAGGGTGGTGCAACTATGGCTACCAGTTGCATGGTTTGCAGGGAAGTTTTTTATTATTATTATGCCCCAGGCAGGTGGCTGAGGAGGTGGTCTGTGCTGCTCAGCTTCCTGGGTTCATCAGTAATCTCCCTGGATTCCACTTATTCAAAAGCACAGATCACTACTGTAAATTCTTTACTTGATCACTTTGCAACAGTGGGGATTCAGTCCCTAGGGTCTAGTGAAGAATATAACAATATTTAAAGCTTACATTGTGTTTTTATCTGTAGATCTCATAGGTGGGGGGTGGAGCCCCCCCTTTGGAGAGGCTAGCCCCCTGGCTCCTCCCCTTCCACCTGAGCACACCACCCACCCGTGGCCAGAGCCCTGAGGGTCTCAGGAGGGGAGGTGCAGCACAGCTGCGGGGGCTCCAGCCAGACTGGGGCTCCTCTGTGGGTAGAGGGGTTGGGGCTCCAGTTGGCCCGGGGGCTCTCTGGCCCCAGGGGGGAGGGGCTTCTCTGGGTGGGGCGCCTCAGAGCTCTGGCCACAGGGGGTGGGTCTTGGGTGGAAGGGGTGGGGCCAGGGGGGCTAGCCTTTCTGAAGGTGAGTTCCACCTGCTGCCTATGAGGTATACAGATAAAAACACAATGTAAGCTTTAAATATTGTTATATTCTTCACTAGACCCTAGGGACTGAATCCCCACTGTTGCAAAGTGATCAAGTAAAGAATATACAGTAGTAACCTGTGCTTTTGAATAAGTGATCTGCATTGCAGATCTGAGAGAAGACTTTAATTGTAGAACTAGAAGAGATAATTCCAAGTGTTGTCTTCATCATTTCACTGACAAACCCAAAGCAGTATTTGACCACTGTGTAAACTTTTCCTCACTGAATTCCCCAATCCATTTATGTTTATTATTTGGTAGATATGTTTGAACTTTCTTTCTTAAACTCATTCTTAAAGAGATCCCAAAGGATTTAACCTGTGATTAACGCAATCGTAAATTGGTGCATGCTCACACTATGTCTCTTTAACAGTTAGAGTGTACTGCAGAAAATCAGTAAATGCTATGGTTATTTACATATACATTATTTTTCTTCCAACTATAAGATCTTTTTTATTAAGTATTATTATTATTAATACAGCACATTTCATTGGTCAATCTCAAACTGCTTTACAAAGGAGGTCAATTATCATTGACTATTTTACAAGATAGTTTCTAAGACAACAATTAGCAATCTGTGTCTAGGAGGTAATTTCTTTTTCAAGTGTATTTTCTCAGTGCTTATGAAAATGAGTGCAAAGGCTATAAACTTCAGGCAGGCATAGTGCAGATAGTTGATTCCTTACTGCCTTTCAGACAGCCTAGACCAATGTGTTAAAGATCTGAGATGAAATCCTGGCCCTATTGAAATTAATGTCAGCTTTGCTCTTGACTTCAATGGGGCCAGATTTTCAAGCCTTGTCTTTATGTAAATAAATGCATATATGGCAATGTACCTGAGATACATCAAAGATATTTTCATCCTCTGGACAAATGGCTTAAACTTCCTCATAGCTTTCCATCACAACTTCAATAACCACCACTGGTCCATTAAACTCTCTCTGGAACACTCCCACACTAACATAAACTTCCTGGATCCCACAATCAGCTTCAACAATGGATCCTTACAGACAACTATATACAAGAAACCCATGGATCACCAAACTTACCTCCACAGATCTAGTTACCACCCCAAACACACCAAGAAATCTGTTATCTACAGCCAGGCCCTCAGATACCACAGAATATGCACCAAGGAGAAAGTCGAGGCTATCCACCTTAACACACTCAAAACTGCTTCTACCACACAAGGACACTCCACTGGAGAAGTAGATCACGTCATGGAATTGGCTACCCAAATACCCCAAGAAATACCTTCAAAGCAGAAATAAAATCCCCTCTGACTGTACAGTTGTTACCTATCACCCCACACTGTAACCTATTCGGGGTATCATCAAACAACAACCACCCATACTCGACGGGGACCCAATCTGAAAGAAATCTTTCCTGAATTCCTACTTCTGGCCTTCAAACAACCCCCCAAACTCTCCAAGCTCATCATCAGAAGCAAACTCCCCACAGACCAGGACACACCAACTCAAAGTGGCATCAGACCCTTCCAGAACAATAGATGCAAAACCTGCAGACATATCTCCATTGCTACAATGATCAATACTTTCCACAACACACCTTTCAAAATCCATGGGTCCTACACATGCCTATCGCAACATGTGGTATACCTCATCAAGAGCACAAAATGCCCCAAATAACAACAATGTGGGTGAAAACAATCACTATGCTCTTGAATGAACTCACGCAGGAAAATGATAAAAGACAAAAACACCATATCACCTGTGGGTGAACACTTTCCACAAAGCCATCACTCTATACCTGACCTATCAGTCCTCATCCTCAAAAGAAACCTACACAACACTTTCAAAAGACATGGCTGGGAGCTTAAATTTATAACTCTGCTAAACACTAAAAATCATGGACTGAACAGAGCCACTAGATTTATGGCTCATTACAACAATCTGTAACCCACTAACCCTCCTTTTTTGTCCTATGACTGCAGAGCTGTTAACGGGCCACCCTACCTTGAATGGTCCCTTAGAAAATGTGCTATCTACTTATGCTAATTGCTAAACAAGCTGTTCCACCTTTCATTTAGCTGTGACACTCTGAATACCTTTCCCAGACCCGAAGAAGAGCTCTGTGTGGCTCGAAAGCTTGTCTCTCTCACCAACGGAAGCTGGCCCAATAAAAGATATTACCTCAGCCACCTTGTCTCTCTAATATCCTGGGACCACCACAGCTACAACTACACTGCATATATGGCAGATAGGTAGCCTTCCTACACAGATTAAGGCTGGCATTTTAAAAGGCGCCTAAGGGTGTTGGTGTCCAAATCCCATTGAAGTTCAATGAGATTTAGGCAGCTAACTCCCTAAAATCCTCTGATAATCTCAAACTAGAAACAAAATACATATGACCTGTTCCTGCTCCCACTAAAGTCAATAGGAGCTTTGCCATCGATTTAAAAAAATCTTCTGGAATTAGCAAATTGTGCAGGAATCTCTGGTAATCTGCTTGGATGTATTCTCTGCTACAACTCCATCTGTCTGCTGACCCTGGAAGTGTCAGTCATTACCTTTTCAATAAAAATGTTTGGAAGTTACATTAGTCTTCTCATTTGCTCAACTGCTACGAAAAAAATTAAACTGTCAACAGCGTTTTGTCAGGTCAGATAAACATTTGGACACAATAATGCACTAAAGGAAACGTTAAAAACACGGAACGTTTCTCTTCTAGTTTGCACTTACTTCTGCCTCAAATAACAGAATCAATTTTTTTCTTTCCAAGGAACTATTAGTGTGAATAGCTTAGAAAACAATGGCTAACACACATGTGCCAGAATTTTTAAATGTGAGTACATAGTGTTAGGTACCTGAATCCACAGTTAGGTACATAAATGCACTGCCAGATATTCAGAGGTGCTGAGCCCTCAGCAGCTCCCATTCACAGAGGAACAGAGCTGTGTGTGCTCAGTATCTCTGAATCCTGGCCAATTATTTAGGTGCCTAGATGTGGTTGTATGTGTCTAACCAGTGATGAGCTCCCAAAATCCTAAGAACCGGTTCCCTACCGGGTCTTCGGCGGTGGAGGGGAGGGGGTCTTCACTCGCTCTGGGTTTTCGGCGGCATTTCAGTGACAGGTACTTCACCCGGAGCGAGTGAAGACCACCACCCCCCTGCCGCCGAAGTGCCGCCAAAGACCCGGTAGGAAACCGTGCGGTGAGTACAAGCCCCATGTGCCTTTCTCCCCCCCACCCCATCTGACCCCAACCCACGTCTCATAGACTCATAGACTCATAGACTTTAAGGTCAGAAGGGACCATTATGATCATCTAGTCTGACCTCCCGCATGATGCAGGCCACAAAAGCTGACCCACCCACTCCTGGAATAATTCTCTCCCTTGACTCAGCTGTTGAAGTCCCCAAATCATGATTTAAAGACTTCAAGTTGCAGAGAATCCTCCAGCAAGCGACCCCTGCCCCATGCTGCGGAGGAAGGCGAAAAACCTCCAGGGCCTCTGCCAATCTACCCTGGAGGAAAATTCCTTCCCGACCCCAAAAGTGGCAATCAGCAGAACCCCGAGCGTGCGGGCAAGATTCTCCAGCCAGACCCTCATTGACCATTGTTACTAATTACCAGCGATGGCACGTTATTGACCTATTGACTAAAATCACGTTATCCCATCAAACCATCCCCTCCATAAACTTATCAAGCTTAATCTTAAAGCCAGAGAGGTCTTTCGCCCCCACAGTTTCCCTCGGAAGGCTGTTCCAGAACTTCACCCCTCTGACGGTTAGAAACCTTTGTCTAATTTCAAGCCTAAACTTCCCAACGGCCAGTTTATATCCATTTGTTCTCGTGTCCACATTAGTACTGAGCTGAAATAGTTCCTCTCCCTCCCTGGTATTTATCCCTCTGATATATTTAAAGAGAGCAATCATATCCCCCCTCAGCCTTCTTTTGGTTAGGGTAAACAAACCGAGCTCCTCGAGTCTCCTTTCATATGACAGGTTTTCCATTCCTCGGATCATCCTAGTGGCCCTTCTCTGCACCCGTTCCAGTTTGAGTTCATCCTTTTTAAACATGGGAGACCAGAACTGCACACAGTACTCCAAATGAGGTCTCACCAGTGCCTTGTATAACGGAAGCAGCACCTCCTTATCCCTACTTGAAATACCTCGCCTAATGCATCCCAAGACCGCAGTAGCTTTTTTCCCGGCCACGTCACATTGCCGACTCATAGTCATCCTGCGATCAACCAGGACTCCGAGGTCCTTCTCCTCTTCCGTTACTTCCAACCGATGCGTCCCCAGCTTATAACTAAAATTCTTGTTAGTCATCCCTAAATGCATCACCTTACACTTCTCACTATTAAATTTCATCCTATTACTATTACTCCAGTTTACAAGGTCATCCAAATCTCCCTGCAGGATATCCCGATCCTTCTCCGAATTGGCTATACCTCCCAACTTTGTGTCATCCGCAAACTTTATCAGCCCATTCCTACATTCGGTTCCGAGGTCAGTAATAAATAGATTGAATAAAATTGGACCCAAAACCGAACCTTGAGGAACTCCACTGGTAACCTCCCTCCAACCTGACAGTTCACCTTTCAGTACGACCCGCTGCAGTCTCCCCTTTAACCAGTTCTTTATCCACCTCTGGATTTTCATATCGATCCCCATCTTTTCCAATTTAACCAGTAATTCCTCATGCGGTACCGTATCAAACGCTTTGCTGAAATCGAGGTATATTAGATCCACCGCATTTCCTTTATCTAAAAAATCTGTTACTTTCTCAAAGAAGGAGATCAGGTTGGTTTGGCACGATCTGCCTTTTGTAAAACCATGTTGTAATTTGTCCCAATTGCCATTGACGTCAAGGTCCTTAACTACTTTCTCCTTCAATATTTTTTCCAAGACCTTGCATATTACAGATGTTAAACTAACAGGCCTGTAGTTACCCAGGTCACTTTTTTTCCCCTTCTTGAAAATAGGAACCACATTAGCTATTCTGCAGTCTAACGGTACCACCCCCGAGTTTACAGCTTCATTAAAAATTATCGCTAACGGGCTTGCAATTTCTCGCGCCAGTTCCTTTAATATTCTCGGATGAAGATCATCCGGTCCGCCCGATTTAGTCCCGTTAAGCTGTTCGAGTTTGGCTTCTACCTCGGATACGGTAATGTCAACCCCCCCTCCTTTATTCCCCTATGTCACGCTGCCACTATTCCTGAACCCTTCATTAGCCTCATTAAAGACTTATGCAAAATATTCGTTTAGATATTGTGCCATGCCTAGATTATCCCTAATCTCCACTCCATCTACAGTCTTCAGCGGTCCCACTTCTTCTTTCTTTGTTTTCTTCCTATTTATATGGCTATAAAATCTGCCCCCGACTTCCCCCCTCAGAACCTGCAACCCATCAACCCCTCTCACTCCTTGTCCCCTGACCACTACCCCCCCCCCCACAACCTAACTGCCTCCCAGGACCCCACCCTCTACCCAACTCGCCCCGCTCCCTGTTCCCTGACTGCCCCAACCCCATCCACCACCACCCCGACAGACCCCCGGAACTCCCATGCCTACCCAACCCCCGTTCCCCATCCCCTGACTGCCCTCCCCGAGCCTCTGTCCCCTCCAACTGCTCCCTGCCCTTTATCCAACCCCTCCTCCCAGCCCCAGCCTGGCCCCCTTATCATGCTGCTGTGTAAGGATGCCGCGCAGCCGCTGGAGCTCACAGCCCCACCCCCTTACCATGCTGCTCAAAGTGGCAGGAGCTGCAGAGATGCACAGAGCACTGGCGCCGGCAGCGCAGTGCACTGGGGCTCTGCGAGGGGGGGGGAAGCGGGGGAGGGGCCGGGGGCGCCTCTCCAGCTGGGATCTCAGGCGGGCCGGGCAGGACGGTACCGCGGGCCGGATGTGGCCTGCGGACCGGAGTTTGCTCACCCGCCCGCCCCTTTAGGAACTGGTTCTACACCGGCTTCTAAATTTAACAACCGGTTCTTGCAAACTGTTGCGAACCAGCTCCAGCTCACCACTGTGTCTAACTTTAGGCACTCATGTGTGAAAACTGCCCTGCCCTTCACTCCCATGCTTCATGAATCTGAAAAAAAGTGAAATGGGGAGAAGCACCCAAATGTTCACATGTTCAGAGATAATAAGTTGATAAGCATTTATTTTTTAAAATTTCCCCCCTGCTTTTCCACTGCATTTTGGTAATGTTGACAAATCATTGCTCTGTGCTATTGTCATTAGATATATTGAATTCCAAATATTCATTGAGTATAAACTTGCTGTAGTGAGGAGGTGTGGCCTCCCTCAGAGGCAGACATGGAGGGATGGCCACAGCACACCACCTGGTGGGTGGAACCAGGTAGCCCTTGCCCCGCCTGCTGGAAGTAGAGAGGCGGGACAGAATGGGGAAGTATAAAACCCAGGCCCGGCAGCTCACTTAGGAGGGAACCACTGAAAGAGACAGACACATCCTGGTAGCTACTTGAGCCTGAACCTGACCCCAGCCATTCTGAGGACACACCCAAGCAGTTGGAGCTGTCAGTTGACCATGACGCTGAGGAGCTGCTGGAGCTGCCGCTGTGCTGGCCATCTACCCTGGGGAGACACCGGACAACTACCACACTGAAGTACCCACCAAGAGGAGAGTAGGAAGTAGCCCAGAGGAGCCAGACGACTGTCTGGCTGCCTGAAACACAGTCAGTGTGTTGCAGCTGGAATCCCACTCTGCCACTGTGAAGGCCCCGGGCTGGGATCTGGTGGAGCCGGGTGGGCCCATGTTCCCCTACCCCTGTCACCCCACCCTGGGGGTGGCAGTTCTACCCCTCGTTAGGCTGAGAAGCCGGCTTTCATTGCCCACCCCCACCAGAGGCCCTAGACTGCTTCGGGCACTCACCCCAGCCTGAGCCTCTAGACTGCTTTGGGGCTTATAGACGGCCACGGCTCTGCCTTGTTTACGGGCCAGAGTCCTATTTGCCACCCTGCCCTACTTGAGGGCCTGGGCTTATAGACTGCTACAGCTTGGCCTTGACCGCAGGGCAAAGCCCTGACTGATTGTGGCCCAGCCTGCTTGAGGGCCGGGGCCCGTAGACTGCCGCTAATTCTCCCCTCTTTTGAGATTAACCCTGCAGATCAGACTGCGAGGAGGTGTGGCATCCCTGAGAGGCAGACGTGGAGGGACAACCACGCCAGCTTACACTTGCTTTATACTAGTAAATTCAATAAAATTAAACTGTCTCAAAAATCCAATTTAAAAAGTTTTAGGTTTAAAATGTTTATACCATCTTCTATTTTATTTATAATATTTTTATTGTAAGAAATTTTGATGAAATAATAGCGAGCTCTTTATATAACAACAATCACTTCTGGTGCTAGCATTTTTCATATTGCTTAAAAGCATACACTTGATCTATGGAAAACCTCTTCCTTTGACAGTTTTGCCTTCTTACTTGGTAGTTTCACTGGAATTTTTGCAGATTAGGTTCATCCATTTAATAGGTTTAATCTGTTAATTGATCTGAAGGCCATTACATTTTTTTCTCTTTCCCCACCTCCTCTTTACTGTCTGTAAAATGGGGATATTAATATTTACCTACCTCATAATATGACCAGGACTCAATTTTTCCATGTGAGTCTGGTCAGGTGGTTGTGACCTTTTCTATTTGATGCCGATCTCACTGCCAAAATTCATGATGTTATCACTTTGAGACTGGGGCAGTGGAGTGTGTTCCACATGGGCAATGCCTAAAATCCACTTGGAAATTGAAGCCAGGGCAAAATGTGGCAGAATTCATGTTAAGTGGTTTATCCCACCACTAACCAGCACGTGACTCCAGTAATCCATGATCTGTACTGGCTGCTTGTTGGCCTGCTGGGGGAGTTTGAAGTATTTGTTTTCAACTTTGAAGCCCTAAATGGCTTGGTTTCAGTGGTCTTGAGAGACTGTTTCTCTCCTTGTGACATATAACTGCAGTTACAAGAAGAGGAGGTGCTCAGGTTAAAAGAGTGGGAGATTGTTGGAAGGCTTTTCTCCATGGGGTCCTCAACTTTGGAATTCACAATCACCTTTGGTCCAAAACAGTGCTAGGTTTTTACCTTCAGGGAATGCTGTATGGCCTATCTCTTTGCACCAACTTTTAAGGAGGAAAGCAGGCATTTGAGGGTTTATGCTGGAGTTGAGGTTTTTTACATTATGTTTTTGTTGACTTTGTTTTGTGTTGAGGGATTTTGGGGTGACCGATTTTTTCTGTTTGTTATGTGACAATTATAGAGTCAGAGAATTAGTCACGTTCTTCTAACTGAATAAAGAATATTATTAGAATAAAGAAAAAAGATTATCCCTGAAGCACCTGCGTGTTACTCTTTGCTACAATGTAGAGCTTCTAACTAGACTCTTCTCAACCCCCAACCTGTCCCCAGCAGCTGCCAGATTTTCTATAGCTCCATATGTAATATTCTATGCAAATTATTTAATTAGCTAACATGCATTTTTGAAAATAGTTTGCATATGCCCATAAACTTCAACTTTTTAAATTTGTATAGATTTAGAGTTGATGAAAGGCATCAGATTTGATAATCCTGGAGAACAAAGTCCTCTGTTTATCTATAGGGTAACATTAGGACCATTTCCCATATACTCTGTCTTGCTAGCATGTCTTACCCCAACTCTTTAGAGATAACGGGGATGGCTTAGTCTCTGGCCCATGCAGTTATTTGTCTCTTTGCAAAGTCTGCCATTTAGTGCAAATCATAGTGGTGATTTTGGCCTGATTTACACATAAACTTTAGGTTGACACAGCTATGGTGCTCGAGGGTGTGAAAAATCCACACCCCTCAGCGCTGTAGTTATACCAACCTAGCTCATAGTATACACGCAGCTAGGTCGATAGAAGAATTCTTCCATCAACCTTTACCATCGCTCAGAGAAGGAGTTCCTACAGCGACAGAAAAACCCCTTCCATTGCTGTGAGCTGTGTCTATACTACAGGGTTATGCTGGCAATAGCTGCGGCACAGTAGCTATGCTGCAATAGTCCCTGTAGTATAGATATGACCTTTCGTAATGGTGCAGCTGGACCAGAGACTCACCCAAACTCTTCTCATACAGGGATGGGTGTTGGGAGAGGAGGCAGAGGGGCGGGACAGAATGGGGAAGTATAAAACCCAGGACCTGCAGCTCACTTAGGAGGGAGACAGACACATCCTGGTAGCTGCTTGAGCCTGAACCTGATCCCAGCCATTCTGAGGACACACCCAAGTGGTTGGAGCTGCGAGTTGACCATGACGCTGAGGAGCTGCTGGAGCTGCCGCTGCGCTGGCTATCTACCCTGGGAGACACCGGACAACTACCACATGAGGTACCCACCAAGGGGAGAGTAGGAAGTAGGGGGTCACAATGAGATTGGACTATTACTTTCTGCATTCCTGTGAGGTATTTGAATTTCCTTACTCCCAAGTAGGTGCACAACAGCACCTTTTCACATCATCCATACTTCAGTTCCACAGCACTCAAAAGTCGAGAGGCAAAGGCCACAGGTCGGTCCTTTGCTCCATACTCCTATGTTAATGCACAACCAATGGTAGTGTCAGATACCAAAGGGTACAGATAAAAGAGTTTCTCCCCATCCGTGGAGGCCAGCACTGGAGCACTGGTCAGGTTTTCCTTTAGTACTCTCACTGCCTCAGTACATTCTTCTGACCACTCCCAAGTTAAGGCTCGGGTTAGGTCAAATAGAGGCTGGCTATTTTTGCATAATTGGCCACAAAATCCCTGCAAAATCCAGTTAGACCCAGAAAACTTTGCAAACTTTTAACATCCGTAGGCAGTGGCAGGGACTGGATCAATTGCACCAGTCCCTTATCGATTTCCCTTCCCATCTGGGACACTTCCACTCCTAATTAGGGCACTCCTGTCGGTCCCATCTGAGCCTTTTTCCCATTGACCTTCAACCCTGCTCTTGCCAAAACTTGCAGGACCTGCTCAGTTAGTTTCCTGTCTTCCTCCTCTGTCTCTGACATTAGCAACAGGTCGTCTACATATTGTATGCACCTTGCTGAATCCACCCCCTCCAGAGCCTGTCTCATGTATCTGTGAAAAATTGCAGGGGAGTCCCGATATCCCTGGGGTAGGACTGTCCAGCAGAATTGTCTGCCATCCCATGTGAAAGCAGTTTTATACTGACATGAGGTAGCTAGTGGCAGAGACCAAAACTCATTAGCTATGTCCAAAACAGTGAAAATTCGGAATTGGGGTCCAATATGGGCTAGCGTTTCAGGGTATGCTGCCACTACTGAGGCTGGTGAATGGGCCAGAGCATTTAGTGCCCTGTAATCCACAGTGAAGGTACCGTTTGGCTTTCTCACTGGCCACACACCAGCATTACAAGGGGCCGCAACCACTCTAATCAATCCCCTCTGTTCCAATTCCGGGGCAGGTGGAAAGCATGAACCGCACCATTAAAAGTGAGCTAAGAAAGGGAGTGCAAATGGGAGGAAAAAAGTGGTCACAATTACTGCCCTTTGTCTTAATGAGAATAAGGGCCCAAGAATCAAAGAGCACAGGATTTTCTCCATACGAGGCTCTCATGGGAAGGCCTATGGAATGGTGGGAATATCTACTTACCCCAGTACCTGGGGCAGTCACTACACACGGCTTAACACAAGAATGGATTTTAACTCTAATCGACCATGTAAAACAGATACAGCAGGCGGTGGCCTGGCAAGACGAGCAAGGAGCAGCAAAAGTCAAAGCATGATATGACCTGCCCGGGGAGCGTGATCTACCCCTGGTGGGAGATTTAGTGATGTACAAGATGCCGGGTCAACACCATCCAGTCCCAGCTCCTAAATGGAAGGGCCCCTATCTTGTCCTTGACCAATTAGGGCCCAGTCTGCTATTATTGGGTACAGAGACTGGAGGACGGGAGTGTGTTCACTACACCCAAATAAAAAGGTACAAACAGGGGATTGGGAAAGGGGACATGTAAATTTCGTTATGTGTGTATTACAGGTTAATTAAAAAAGGAGAAAAGAATGAAAATTCTCTGTCCCTGGATGGAACAATTACTAGTGCTAATCACAATTGTCACATTTACAAATTCTATTCAGACCCCATGATGTGAAGTGTCAAAAGAAGGAAACACATGGACGGCTACACATGCAACCTGTGGTAATATAGCTAATGAAGACTATGAGAATCTCCCCATAGAATAGGGTTACCATACGTCCGGATTTTCCCGGACATGTCCGGCTTTTTGGGCCTCAAATCCCCGTCCAGGGGGAAATCCCAAAAAGCCGAACATGTCCGGGAAAATAGGGAGGGGCCGGCGCCGCTGGGTGCTGGGCCGGGGGCCGGGCCGGGGCCGGCGGTGCTGGGCCGGGAGTGCTCGGCCAGGGTCTGGCCCGGGACCCGGGGGTGCGGGGCCGGGGGCCGGGCCGGGCCCAGCGGTGCTGGGCCGGGGGTGCGGGGCCGGGGGCTGGCCCGGGGCCCGGGGGTGCGGGGCTGGGGGTGCTCGGCCGGGGGCTGGCCCGAGGCCCGGGGGTGCTGGGCCGGGGGCCGGGGGTGCTGGGCCGGGGCCGGGGGCCGGGGCCGGCGGTGCTGGGCCGGGGGCCGGGGCCGGGCCGGGGCCCGGGCCGGGGCCAGGGGTGCTGGGCCGGGGCCCGGGCCGGGGCCGGGGGTGCTGGGCCGGGGGCTGGGGCCGGGCCGGGCCGGGGGCCGGCAGTGCTGGGCCGGGGGCCGGCGGTCCTGGCCTGGGGGTGCTCGGCCAGGGGCTGGCTTGGGGCCGGCACCCCAGGGCCCGAGCTGAGCCAGGCTGGAGACGCTGGGGCCGGGGCCGGCCGCCGGAGGGAGCCGCTTGGTTGGGGGGGCCAGACTGGGCCGCGCCTCCTCCCCCCACCACCCCCAGCTTACCTGCTGCCTGCTTCAGGCTTCCCGCAAATCAAATGTTCGCGGGAAGCAGGGGAGGGGGCGGAGTTGGGGCGGGGACTTTGGGGAAGGGGTGGAGTTGGGGCGGGGGCGTGGGCGGGGCTGGGGGCGGGGCCCCGTGGAGTGACCTCTTTTTGGACACTCAAAATATGGTAACCCTACCATAGAACGATGTACCACTAATACTCCAACAGGAATTTGGCAGTGTCGGTATATGGTTTATGGATTAGATGGGGGAATCCCAACCTGGTGGAGAATATCAAATGTATCAGGAAATATTGCACGGAACTCCCTGGGTGCTGCCATGATTAATGATAGTGGAAAACACAGTTACCCAGCTATGTGGTTTGTTACAGAGGGTCCAAAGAATATAACCCTCTGGTCTCCTGGAGCAAATGAACCCTTTTGGGAAAATAGAGCCCCACATTTAGGGTGTGATTTTACCATATGTAACCACAATGGTACTTCCATGGAAGATAATCCCCGAAGTTGTGATTGTTATGTACATATTACATTGGGCGTAAAATCCCCTTTTGGATGCTGGGTGTATGATGAGTTAACCATTTTACAGAATGTAACTGTACAGGTGATATGGATGCCAAGTTGGAAGAATCCAAATTTAAAGTGGCTACAGCCTGGAGCCGAAAATATTCCCCGATGAGCAAATGTACGAGAGTCATTGTGGGAGCAGGTGCAACCAGCACTTTTTAATGTGTCCTTTCAATCTATTACATCGGTTGTAAGCCCCAAGGAATGGTGGGTGGACCAAATTCATCCTAATTGTAGTATGTAGATAAAAGGATTGAAACAACAATTCAATTGGTGGGTGAGGGGACACACCTGGAAACATCATCGGAAAAGGGGATTGTGGGCAGCGGGGAACACTATGCTTGGTATATGGAATCTGGGGGACGAGTGGGTAACCAAACAATTAGTAAGCCAAAATGTGAGATTTCAACAACAAATTAATGAATTAATGACACAGCAACTCAGCAGTTGCCACAGGGTGGAGGACAGCAGTAGAGGTAAACTTGCAATTAACTCAGGGTGGGGGACGGCTTCAGAAGATTAACATGGGGAGAAGTATGTGTAGGTATTCAAAATGTTCAGTTAACAATGTTAATGGATATTATGAGAGATGCTTGGTCAGAACAATGGCCTTCAGTATTAAATCAGGAGGCTAGCCCATATTTATCCACAATTGCAAAAACATACCCATCTGCCTGGAAAATAACATCCCCACCCTGTGAGGACAGTTCTTGTGTAATTGTTACTATGATACCATGGGAAGGAAATGCAAATAAGATGGTCCCTTTGAACCCCATGGGAGTAACTAGGGAAGGGAGAGCACATTGGGAGCCTCTAGAAAATAGGTGCAGGGGTGGAATGGGGTATATTGGACTGTCATCACATTAAGCAGTTGTATATCCAGAGGAGGAATATGGATGTGCCCCTCTCCTATGACTATGGAGGAGCAGGATCAATGGCCTATTGCAAAGGGGGGACTTTTAGGGGTAATGTATATGGGGTACGGTGTATTCTGTTGGGAATGTATGCAATCCTGCAATATAACACTAGGAGGCAAAATCCTTCCAGTATATGACCAAATTATGAATTTCTATATACTGCCACCAGCACTATGGTGCACCAATGGATCAGTGGACTTAATCGTTGTAAACAATTGAACCAGCACCTACTACCCCATGCTATACCAACTAGTTGAATTGGTTCGGACAATACCAAATTTCACTGTGGATATTCAATGGACACACAATATGGACAAGAGTACACAAAGATTACAAAAGCAACTTGCTGCAAGCGCCAACAGTTGGACACACTTACAATACACACTACAGGAGGGCACTGACAAAATTTTAAACCTATCAAAGGAGGAGAAGCAGTGTTTTTGGTGGTGGCCAGGATGTTGGACCATACTGCAGTGGTCAGGACTCTCGATGTTGCTGTGGATTATCATAGCAGCTGGTGTATTGTTAACTCTATTTGTGTTACGTTGCATATGGAAACGATCAAGGGGTGTGTGATGATGTATCCCATAATGCTTTATGGGAATATGACATAACTGGAATATGTTTTATGCTACATGTGGCATGTAATGTATCTCTGTAAAGGTTATGATCTACTGAATCTATTCATCCTATTTGTACACATATATCATTTTTGTACTTGAAGTTATGAATATTGGCTGTATACTTACTTGATTTCTAAGTAAGCTTTGTAAGGCATTTGGTCAGCTTCTTTAGAAAGGAATTCGCAAAGTTAAGTGCCCAATTAAGAAGCACTTAAGGAACAATGGATCTTGGAATGCTCCAATCCACATAAGAAGTCTACTTGAGGACGTTCAAGGTAGCATGTGAACAATGGCTGCTACCTGTAGTTCTGAGTCATGCATGGACATGTGGCTTGCCCATGTGACTCCAAAACTCCATCTTGGAGCTGGACCTTGCATAGGAGAGAGGAGAGGGTCTCCACCCACAAGAGAAAGTCTGTTTAAACCCGTGGGAGACCCCTCCATAGGGTCTTGAGCTGGCTAAAGAGAGCATCTCCATCCCAAGGATATCTGCAAGAAACTGGAACAAAGGACAATAACCACAGGGGGGTGTGAGTGATTGCTGGACCCAGACTAGAAGGAGACTAGTCTGTAAAAGGAAGCTTACTGGTGAGGTTTTGATCTGTACTCAGTGTATTACTGTATTAGACTTAGATTTGCATGTTTTATTTTATTTTACTTGGTAATTCACTTTGTTCTGTCTGTTACTACTTGGAACCACTTAAATCATACTTTCTGTATTTAATAAAATCACTTTTTACTTATTAATTAATCCAGAGTATGTATTAATACCGGGGGAGGGGGGGACAAACAGCTGTGTATATCTCTCTATCAGTGTTATAGAGGGCAAACAATTCATGAGTTTACCCTGCATAAGCTTTATACAGGGTAAAATGGATTTATTTGGGTTTAGACCCCACTGGGAGTTGGGCATCTGAGTGTTAAAGATAAGAACACTTCTGTAAGCTGCTTTCAGTCAAGCCTACAGCTGTTAGGGGACGTGGTTCAGACCTGGGTCTGGGTTTGCAGCAGGCTAGCAAGTCTGGCTCAAACCAGGCAGGGCACTGAAGTCCTAAGATGACAGGGCAGGAAAGCAGGGGCAGAAGTAGTCTTGGCACATTAGTTGGCAGCTCCCAAGGGGGATTCTGTGATCCAACCTGTCACAGGGGGCACAACCACTTAGAGAACAGCCACTAATTATAACCTATAAGTAATGTAGTAAGCCCTCCCCCACAGTGTACTAGACAACCTGGACCCAACCTTCTTGGGCCCACTATAATGGGAAGTCTGGAACACTAATTGGAATAGGTGTGGTATGCCCGAATGAGAGAAGGTGCAGGGTATTGTAATACACAGTGGGCACAGATGGAATATCGACACCTTCCACCTGGATGCCTAGCCCTATCAGGAAGTGTGTCGCCATATGTCCTATGCTTTTCCAGGGATACCTGGGAAGGAGGATCCCAAAAGAAAAAAAAGGGGTGGGGGTGGAGTGTTAGGATGTAGATATGCAGGCCTGTCTGTAAAGGCCTATACTTTAAGAACGTAGGTGTATTTTTATCACTTAGCTAGTTATAGAGATATAAAACAAAGAATCAAAATCACAGTCCGCCTGCGTATGGACCTTCTCTCACTAGGATAGTCTGAGGCCTGGTTCTTAGGCTAAGGCCATTGGCTAAGCACCAGAGGCAGCCATAAGCTGGGAAGCATGTGGTCACATCCTCACATTCCAAACTAGTCACATTGAAATAAGGTTAGGAAGACGATCCTGTCCTGATAATGCCTATCACCACCAGATAAAGATGGTTGAAGAAAACTTAGTTTGATAGCATCCTGTCTGGCAAGAAATCACTTCTCAATAGTTGTGGTTGTGAAACCCTCATTTCTGTATGTTTTATCTTAGATTATAGAATATCAGAGTTGGAAGGGACCTCAGGAGGTCATGTAGTCTAATCCCCTAATCAAAGGGAGTCCAATCCCCAGACAGATTTTTGCCCCAGTTCCCTAAATGGCCACCTCAAGTATTGAACTCATAACCCTGGGTTTAGCAAGCCAATGCTCAAACCACTGAGCTATCCCTCCACCCCACTTTATAGCCCTCACTTTTCTATTGTTAATCTGTCTGGTTCTCTAATTGTTTCTGTCTGCTGTATAATTAATTTTGCTGGGTGTAAACTAATTAAGGTAGTGGAATATAATTGGTTAGCTAATCATGGTACAATATGTTAGGATTGGTTAGGTAAATTTCAGTAAAATGATTGATTAAGGTATAGCTGAGGATATTACTATATAAATTAGGGGCAAACAGGAAGTAAATTGATTCGAAAATAAGGAAAAAGGAACTTGGATTTAAGCTTGCTGGAAGTTGTTCACCCCAATAAACATCGAATTGTGTGCACCTTCGGACTTTGGGTATTGTTGCTCTCTGTTCACGGGAGAAGGACCAGGGAAGTGGGAGGGTGAAGGAATAAGCCCTCTAACAGTGGGAATCAGCAGCTAAGCCAACACTCTGATCACTTAAACATCAATTACCTCCCTGGGGTGGAGCTGACTGTGCCTAATTAGTGGATTAGAATGGGCTGGGGAGGATTAAAGAGCTAACTAGTCCATTAAGACACAGGGTAAAAGGAGGCATAGGAGGAGAGGGGCAGGCTAGCAGAACCAGGATGAAGAAGGATCTCTGAGTGGAGAGATTGCTTCCCTTTCCACTCCCTGGCAGAGGGCTGAGGCGCGATGGATGCTGTAAACAATATGGTGTATAGGTCACTAAAGGTGGTGGAAAGACAATGTAAATAAATTACATGGTGGTGTATAACAACAGAAGATCTTGGAATAGTCTGAGTAGACAGAGGAGAAGACAGGAGCAGGACTCCATCCTGTCACCAGGGGCCGACAAAGTTCGATTAGATAGAAACAATTACTAATCTCAACTGAGCTGGTCTGGAGTCAAACAGGTGAGACTGCATTGCTAGTGAGCTAAAATCAGCTGTCCTGTCCCCCAATGTATGCTTATATTACACCTTTAAGAATGAGTGTTGTTTTCTGGAAAGATAGGTTTATTAAATCAAATTCTGGCTTTTTAGCAGTTTACAAAGGAATGGTTTTCCCACTCTCTGGACATTCACATAAAACCTCCTACACACTGCTCTAAGCAAACAACAACCACAGTGTACAATCAAGTTCCCCACCATGTTCTTAAAGTGACAGTTTTTGTTAATTAAAATACTATAAAATACAACAATAAAACCAATATCATTATAATATCCAAATTATATTCTATATACAATATTTTTCAACATAAAATCATTTAAGCAATTGCAATTGTTTCAGGTTCCTCACACTAACCTAAGATGGAGATATATATCTATAAGCATTAAAAATACAAAAAACCTACCAAACTTTAAAAGAACATGAAGGATGCAAAGTCAAACACTCAAAAGTTAGGTAATGCCAGAATTAGCATTACCCACTGAGTTTTAATTCTGCCTCCTTGTAATGATACAGTTTTGAATTACATTCATTTTTTCTCACATCAGGGTCAGCAGCATTTGCACCCAGCACTTTCAGGTCCTCAGCACAGATCTCTTCCAGTTCAGCTGAGAGACCAACTGATAACAGAAAGAGGCTGTAAGCCTGTATGTGCAACAGCGCTTAGAGGGAGACACGCTATACTTTTTGCCAGTGAATTACAGCACTGTGAAACAGCAGTGGTATACTGGGTATTGGAATTCCTGAGTTCTGTTCCTGGCTCTGTGAACAGAGTGTGGCTTCCTGGTTAGAGCAATGTTTATAGGCAGAATAAGCAAGCACACAGATTTGGCACATTCATTCAGAAATGTGATCTGGCTCTGTTATATTACAAATCTGGATTCTATTCACAATTCTGCCTGAGGTGACTTAGTTATCATGTTTGTAAAATACGGAGAATTGTACTCATCAACTATATAGGAGAGGTATGAGGCTTTGGACAGTAGCAAGCGATGTGAATTACACAGAAATATTATTAGCAGTCAGTAGAAGAGGTGAGGCCAGGGCCGGTGCTTCCACTAGGTGACCCTAGGCGGTCGCCTAGGGCGGCAGGATTTGGGGGGCGGCATTTTGCCGTCCCCAGCGGCAATTTGGCGGCAGGCGGTCCTTCTGCGCAGCGTCTTCGGGGCACTTCGGCAGCGGGTCCTTCACTCACTCCAGGACCTGCCGCCGAAGCGCCCCGAATACGCGGAGCGGAAGGACCCCCCGCCGCCGAATGCTCTGAGGAGGAGCGCTGCCGCCTAGGGCGGCAAAAACCCTGGCACCGCTCCTGGGTGAGGCCAATACCTGTGATCTTCTGTGTCCCAGTCCAGTGCACCTTTCTTTGCCAGAGGGTATTTAGTAGGGGAAAGTCCCACTTTCATATGTATTTGACATTTTATCTTAGATGTAAGCAGGCAGGGACAGGGCTGCTAAATGCATGGGTGTCCACACAAGGTGCATAATACTTTGCAGGACTGCCAGCCTGGCTTCCTGTTACAGATAGAAAGAAATGAGGTACATATCCTCCCACTGCTATTTCTCTGTTTGTTATGAATTGTGTTTTTAATGGCTTGTCAGAACACTTATGCTTGGAACTGATGTATTTTCAATGTCTAAATAAAAAAAAACCAATAAAATAAATATGTTCCTAAATGTTTTTAAAGCTCTTTGAGATGCATAGCTTGGAGGTTTCTATAGAAGTATAACATATTATTTTATACATCACAATAAAAATAAAGTGGTCAAATGTAAGCCATAATTTTGTTCACAATTTCAGGACTAATAAAACCAGATTTTTAAAAAAATAAAATAATATAATACCTAGCTTTTATATTAGCAAGAAATTAAACAAAGTGTGGCAGGAACCTAGGAAAAGGCCAATTGAAATTGCAGGACCCATAATTTTATACTGCCATTATTAGGCCACCTGGATGGAGAAGGAAAACCTAGTTGGAGAAAGAAGTAATTTGACATATCCCATAAACATAAAAGATTTCTGCCACCGTTATATTGAGTACTTCACAGTCTCATTTTCTTCAATTAGACTATTTACAGATAGAAGTACAGTACTACTGAATGTGAATGAGGCCTTGTCTACCAGAGAAAATTGCACTGTTGTAACCTAAGGTGTGAATTTACACCAATTTAATTAAACTGATACAAAGTCTTGTTATCTACATCAGTTAACTCATGCGATTAACTCAAAAAAATTAACTGTGATTAAAAAAATTAATCGCAATTAATCGTGCTGTTAAACAATAGAATACCAATTGAAATGTATTAAATATTTTTGGATGTTTTTCTACATTTTCAAATATATTGATTTCTATTACAACACAGAATAAAAAGTGTACAGTGCTCACTTTATATTATTATTTTTATTACAAATATTTGCACTGTAAAAATAATAAAAGAAATACTATTTTTAATTCACCTCATACAAGTACTGTAATGCAATCTCTTTATTGTGAAAGTGTAACTTACAAATATAGATTTTTTTTTGTTACATAACTGCACTGAAAAACAAAACAATGTAAAACTTTAGAGCCTACAAGTCCACTCAGTCCTACTTCTTGTTCAGCCAATTGCTAAGACAAACAAGTTTGTTTACATTTACGGGGGATACTGTTGACTGCTTATTTACAACGTCACCTGAAAGTGAGAACTGGCGTTCCCATGGCATTTTTGTAGCTGGTGTTGCAAGGTATTTATGTGCCAGATATGCTAAACATTCATATGCCCCTTCATGCTTCAGCCACCATTCCAGAGGTCATGCTTCCATGCTGATGATGCTTGTTTAAAAAATAATGCATTAATTAAATTTGTGACTGAACTCCTTGGGGGAGAATTGTATGTCTCCTGTTCTGTTTTACCCACATTCTGCCATGTATTTCATGTCATAGCAGTCTCGGATGATGACCCAGCATATGTTCGTTTTAAGAACACTTTCACAGCAGATTTGACAAAATGCAAAGAAGGTACCAATGTGAGATTTCTAAGGACAGATACAGCACTCGACCCAAGGTTTAAGAATCTGAAGTGCCTTCCAAAATCTGAGAGGGACGAGGTGTGGAGAATGCTTTCAGATGTCTTAAAAGAGCAACACTCCGATGCGGAAACTACAGAACCCGAACCACCAAAAAAGAAAATCAACCTTCTGCTGGTGGCATCTGACTCACATGATGAAAATGAACATGCATCGGTCCGCTCTGCTTTGGATTATTATCGAGCAGAACCCATAATCAGCATGGACATATGTCTTCTGGAATGGTGGCTGAAGCATGAAGGGACCTATGAATCTTTAGCACATCTGGCAAGTAAATATCTTGTGATGCCGGCTACAACAGTGCCATGCGGAAGCCTGTTCTCACTTTCAGGTGACATTGTAAACAAGACGTAGGCAGCAATATCTCCTGCAAATGGTACCAAACTTGTTTGTCTGAGCGATTGGCTGAAGTAGGGACTGAGTGGACTTGTAGGTTCTAAAGTTTTACATTGTTTTATTTTTGAATGCAGTTATATTTTGTACATAATTCTACATTTCTAAGTTCAACTTTCATTTGAAGAGATTGCACTACAGTACCTGGATTAGGCTGTAATCAAAAATAAATGAGCACTGTACACTGTATTCTGTGTTCTAATTGAAATCAATATTTTTGAAAATGTAGAAAACATCCAAAAATATTTAAATAAATGGTATCTTATTATTGTTTAACAGTGCAATTATTTTTTTTAATCGCTTGACAGCCCTACTTTTTTGTTTTGTTTGTTTTTTGTTTACTTTAAATCAATTTGGAATACATTTAAACTAAACTGAAATAAGGCACTTTGAAATCAAAATAAGAGTGTCCAGTTAACTTAAAAATGGTGTAACGTTCCCCAAGTACACATCTGTGACAGAATCTAGCCCTATGTAGATAGGTTCTTTTTTTTTTTTTAAATTAAGATAGTTGGGCAACTCTGCAAGATAGAAAGGGATAGTGCAGAGGCACCCAACAAATGCATCCCAAACCTTTTATTTTTAAATAAAAAATCTATTTTAGATTTAAATCTAAATAATAATAGATTTAAATTAGAGCTGTCAAATGATTAAAAAAATTAATCATGGTTAACTGCAACATTTAAAAAAGTCGCAATTAGTCACAATTTTAATTGCACTGTTAAACAATAATAGAATATCATATATTTAAACATTTTTGGTGTTTTCTATATTTTCAAACATATCGATTTCAATTACAACACAGAATACCACGTGTACAGTGCTCACTTTATATTATTTTTTATTACAAATATTTGCACTGTAAAAAAGATAAACAAAAGAAATAGTATTTTTCAATTCACCTCATAGACTCATAGACTCATAGACTTTAAGGTCAGAAGGGACCATTATGATCATCTAGTCTGACCTCCTGCATGATGCAGGCCACAAAATCTGACCCACCCACTCCTGGAATAATTCTCTCCCTTGACTCAGCTGTTGAAGTCCCCAAATCATGATTTAAAGACTTTAAGTCGCAGAGAATCCTCCAGCAAGCGACCCTTGCCCCATGCTGCGGAGGAAGGCGAAAAACCTCCAGGGCCTCTGCCAATCTACCCTGGAGGAAAATTCCTTCCCGACCCCAAATATGGCGATCAGCAGAACCCCGAGCATTTGGGCAAGATTCTCCAGCCAGACCCATATTGACCATTGATACTAATTACCAGCGATGGCACGTTATTGACTTATTGACTAAAATCACGTTATCCCATCAAACCATCCCCTCCATAAACTTATCAAGCTTAATCTTAAAGACAGAGAGGTCTTTCGCCCCCACCGTTTCCCTCGGAAGGCTATTCCAGAACTTCACCCCTCTGACGGTTAGAAACCATCGTCTAATTTCAAGCCTAAACTTCCCGACGGCCAGTTTATATCCATTTGTTCTCGTGTCCACATTAGTACTAAGCTGAAATAATTCCTCTCCCTCCCTGGTATTTATCCCTCTGATATATTTAAAGAGAGCAATCATATCCCCCCTCAGCCTCCTTTTGCTTAGGGTAAACAAACCGAGCTCCTCGAGTCTCCTTTCATACGACAGGTTTTCCATTCCTCGGATCATCCTAGTGGCCCTTCTCTGCACCCGTTCCAGTTTGAGTTCATCCTTTTTAAACATGGGAGACCAGAACTGCACACAGTACTCCAAATGAGGTCTCACCAGCGCCTTGTATAACGGAAGCAGCACCTCCTTATCCCTACTAGAAATACCTCGCCTAATGCATCCCAAGACCGCATTAGCTTTTTTCCCGGCCACGTCACATTGCCGACTCATAGTCATCCTGCGATCAACCAGGACTCCGAGGTCCTTCTCCTCTTCCGTCACTTCCAACCGATGCGTCCCCAGCTTATAACTAAAATTCTTGTTAGTCATCCCTAAATGCATCACCTTACACTTCTCACTATTAAATTTCATCCTATTACTATTACTCCAGTTTACCAGGTCATCCAAATCTCCCTGCAGGATATCCCGATCCTTCTCCGAATTGGCTATACCTCCCAACTTTGTGTCATCTGCAAACTTTATCAGCCCACTCCTACATTCGGTTCCGAGGTCAGTAATAAATAGATTGAATAAAATTGGACCCAAAACCGAACCTTGAGGAACTCCACTGGTAACCTCCCTCCAACCTGACAGTTCACCTTTCAGTACGACCCGCTGCAGTCTCCCCTTTAACCAGTTCTTTATCCACCTCTGGATTTTCATATCGATCCCCATCTTTTCCTATTTAACCAATAATTCTTCATGCGGTACCATATCAAACGCTTTACTGAAATCGAGATATATTAGATCCACCGCATTTCCTTTATCTAAAAAATCTGTTACTTTCTCAAAGAAGGAGATCAGGTTGGTTTGGCACGATCTGCCTTTCGTAAACCCATGTTGTAATTTGTCCCAATTGCCATTGACCTCAAGGTCCTTAACTACTTTCTCCTTCAAAATTTTTTCCAAGACCTTGCATATTACAGATGTTAAACTAACAGGCCTGTAGTTACCCAGGTCACTTTTTTTCCCCTTCTTGAAAATAGGAACCACATTAGCTATTCTCCAGTCCAACGGTACCATCCCCGAGTTTACAGATTCATTAAAAATTATCGCTAACGGGCTTGCAATTTCTCGCGCCAGTTCCTTTAATATTCTCAGATGAAGATAATCCGGTCCGCCCGAGTTAGTCCCGTTAAACTGTTCGAGTTTGGCTTCTACCTCGGGTACTGTAATTCAACCCCCCCTCCTTTATTCCCCTCTGTCACGCTGCCTCTATTCCTGAACCCTTCATTAGCCTCATTAAAGACCGATGCAAAATATTCGTTTAGACATTGTGCCATGCCTAGATTATCCTTAATCTCCACTCCATCTACAGTCTTCAGCGGTCCCACTTCTTCTTTCTTTGTTTTCTTCCTATTTATATGGCTATAAAACCTCTTACTATTGGTTTTAATTCCCCTCGCAAGGTCCAACTCTACACGGCTTTTGGCCTTTCTCACTCCATCTCTACATGCTCTGACCTCAATAAGGTAGGTTTCTTTGCTGATCCCTCCCCTCTTCCACTCTTTGTACGCTTTCTGTTTTTTCTTAATCACCCCTCTGAGATGGTCGTTCATCCAGCTCGGTCTAAATCTCCTGCCTACGATCCGTTTTCCCTTTCTCGGGATACAGGCCTCCGACAGCTCCTGCAACTTCAACTTGAAATAATCCCAGGCGCCTTCCGCCTTTAGATCCATAAATATGTTAGTCCAATCCACTTCCCTAATTAGTCGTCTTAATTTATTAAAGTTAGCCCTTTTGAAATCGTAAACCCTAGTCTCCGATTTAATTCTGTTAATCCTTCCATTTAGTTTAAACCGAATTAGCTCATGATCACTCGAGCCAAGGTTGTCTCCTACAACCATTTCCTCAACGAGGTCCTCACTACTCACCAAAACCAAATCTAAAATGGCATCCCCCCTTGTTGGTTCAGTAACTACTTGATGAAGGAATTCATCAGCTATCACGTCTAGGAAAATCTGAGCCCTATTATTGTTACTAGCATTTGTTCCCCAATCTATATCCGGGAAGTTAAAGTCTCCCATGATTACACAGTTCCTATTAGTATTTACTTCCCTAAAAACATTAAAGAGTTCTCTGTCCATATCCAGGCTAGATCCCGGCGGTCTATAGCACACCCCAAGCACTATCCCAGGGGAGGCTCTAGTAGTTTTTTTACCCAATGTGAGTATTGCCCAGACAGACTCCGTCTTATCCATTCCATCACTTATTATTTCTTTACAGTTTACCTCATTATTGACATACGATGCTACTCCCCCACCTTTACCTTTGTTCCGGTCGTTCCTAAACAGCACATACCCCTCCATACCTGTACTCCAGTCATGACTACCGTTCCACCACGTTTCGGTTATTCCTATGATATCCGGTCTCATTTCTCGGACCAGGAGCTCCAATTCCTCCATTTTGTTACCTAGGCTTCTCGCATTGGTGTATAAACATCTTAATTTATGCCGTTTAGCCTCCCTCCCATTTGTTATCCGATTTGGTACGGACAGCGTACTGCCAGTATGACCTATTAGTCTAGTATCCATCCCCCCCCTCTTCCTTATGTCCAATCTCTTTCCCCTGGCTATATCCGTTCTTGTCTCGTTACCCTCCTTCTCAATGTTGTAATTTGGCGTGCAGATTAACTGGACATCTCCCAACCGTCTCCCCCGAATTCTTAGTTTAAAGCTCTTTTGATGAGATGAGCCAGCCTCCCTCCCAGAAGTCTATTTCCTTCCCTACTTAGGTGAAGTCCATCCCGTGAGAACAGTTGTCTGTCCCCGAAAGCCTCCCAGTGGCCATACATCCCAAAGCCCTCTTTATAGCACCACTCCCTTAGCCAACTATTTATCATCACAATTCTGTCAGCCCTTTGCTGCCCTTCTCTAGGAACAGGCAGAATCCCACTGAAAATGATCTGAGCCTCGATTTCCTTTAGTGTCTTCCCCAGCCTGGCATAATCTCCCTTGATTCTCTCTAGCGAGAACCTAGCCGTGTCATTCGTTCCTACGTGAAGGAGGATCAAGGGGTTCTTACCTGCTCCTTTTAGGATCCTTTTCAACCGCAGGTCCACATCCCGTATCTTAGCGCCCGGCAGACAGCAGACCCTTCTGTTCTCTGGGTCCGCCCTGGTCACAGGCCTGTCTAACCTCCTCAGTAAGGAGTCCCCAATCACATAAACCTGCCTTTGCCTGGTGACAGTGCGATCTACTAATCTATCCCCTGTTCCCTCTAGTCGCAACCCCTGTCCGTTCCTATTTTCCCTTACAGTCCCTCTTATGCCACCCTGTACCGTCCCGGGGCCCAGATTTGGTGCTGTCTCCATCAACTCCTCCCCTCTTTCTATGGGACTAGCCGCTCTTCTCTTCTTCCTCACCCTTTCCCCTTCAGTGACCACCTGCTGCACCCCTTCCTCATTTTCCAAACACCCAAACCTGTTCCTGAGTTCTATTTCCCCTTCACTGACCCTCCTTTTCCTTGGTCTGCTTCTCACTGTCACATGCTTCCACTGCCCTTGTTCTCCCCCCGACATTCCCCCCTCACAGACCGTAGCCCCTGCTACCACCTGTACCCCTGAGCATTCCCCTTCAGTCACTCCTTGCCTTTGCTCCATTAGCTGCTCAAACCCCCTTCTAAGCTCTACCAGGGTATCTACCTGCATCTCCAAACCTCGGATCTTTTCTTCCAGCAGCTCTATTAGGTGGCATTTCATGCAGACATACCTCTGGTCACGCACCCCCGCTAGGACCATGTACATACCGCATCTGCCACATGCAATCATCTGCATTGTGTCCCCTGCTGCTTGGCTCATGGCTGCTGTGGTCTCTGCCCACTGCACCTGGGGGAACACAGCACACGGGACACCGCGCCCTCCTGCCCCCCCTTCCACCTCCCCGTGCAAACTCCCACTCAAACTCCCCTGTTAGCAGCCCTGTTTGCCGGCTCCTGGGTGCCGCTGCTCGCAGCTGAGCCGCTGCCTGGCTGGGCGGCCGCTTTTATAGGCCCCCTAATCAGCCAAGCTCCACCCCCTACTCAGGGCTCGGGGCTCAGCTGCCCTCCCAGCACACTGCCCCTACAGGCCTCTACACATACAAGTACTGTAGTGCAGTCCCTGGCCCATGCGGGCACCCCTCCCCCATTGTCCCGCTCCAGTGGGATCTGCAGCAGTCCATCGCCTCTGGGCCCCACAGGCTCTCCAACCCCCCATCACCTCCAGCCCCATTGTCGCCCCCTCCCCCCAGTGCTTAATTTGTATTGAAAGAGGTGCTGGGGTTCAGCCCCGAAACAAATTCAACTCTGAAGGCAGTGCTGCTGTCAGCAGCAGCACAGAAATAAGGGTGGCATGGTATATAGTGTATTGCCACCCTTACTTCTGTGCTGCGACTCATGGTGCCTGGCACTCAGCCTGCATCTCAAGGCAGGCTCTGGGTTATCACATGGGGGCTGCATCTTGCTGGAGCCCATGGCCATTCTGCAGCACTCTGGCCACTCTTGTCTCATCAGGAGCGCCATTTCAGATTTTGGTTTGGTGTGAGAGAATGTGTGTGTCTGTGTGTTGGGGAAGTGATGTCTCTTTAAGCAGAGCACTCAGAAGCCTGAATGCTTTTTCAGCCAGCAGCATCTGCCATTGGCAGCACTCACTCCTGAGAGAGCAGCAGCAGCTGACAGGCTCCCCATTCCCTGACCCCAGCTCAGTGGCAACAGGGTACATGGGCAGGGAGGGGGGACACCTTGACATCAGGTTGACAACAGGCTGGGAATGGGGGCAGTTTGGCCTGGGGCGGCTCCAGGGGGGTGCGAAACCACCAAGTCCTGTTTCCAGAGGTGTGGGATTAATGCTTGTTAAAAAAAAAAAAAACACATTAATTTGTTTTGAGTTAATCATATGCATTAACTGAGATTAATTGACAGCCCTAATTTAAATCCATGAAAGACAATTTTTCAATCAAGTTTGGAAGTTTTTCTAAAAGCTATGCTCTAGGAATTATTTTGAGGAAGTTCTGTGGCCAGCGCACTACAGAAGGTCAGACTAGATGATCACAGCAGTCCTTTCTGGCCTTAGAATCTATGAATAAATGTAATAAGACCATGCCTTAGGTCTCTAACTTTTCATAATTTAAACAAAATCTTCTCACTTCTTTTTAGAGAGCACAGATATAATCAGTTTCTCTTACTCCCATTCATAAGAGAAGTTCAGTAGCTGTGTTTCTTCAAGGCATTGTTTATTCTCACCCCAACTTTGTTCTTCATCTCTAAGATGTCAGTTCAGGAAAGTGGCTGAAATGAAAGAGAAATACACACACACACAAAAATCATTTGATTGAAGAGAGAGATTCCAAAACATTGCTTTTTCCTTAGAAAATATGAAGGTGAATCAGGAAATGGATGGTCTTTTCAAGTCACATGAATCAGTACCCCAGGATTCATCATTTTCACCAAGTTTCTTTTAACAGTTATATAAAAATGTATTAACTATCCTAGCTATCATAGATGTTTTAAAATGAAAAATAAGAGGTAATTATTAAAGTGAATTTCAAGAACATATTAATATCCATTTCATGTAGTTGAGTTTAAAATGCCAGCTTAATGGTATATGTGTCAGGATTCACAAAGATATAATACAAAATTATTTATGAAGAACCTTATTTATGAAGAACCCACCATGTGCAGTAGAGCTGATTTTAAAAAAATTCAGACAATTTATCATAAAAATGTCAGTGGCTTTTGCAATATTTTTGGTCAAAATTTCAGATTTTCAGAAAATTATGACCATCCTATAAACTGGTTGAAAAACAGAAAAAATGTTTAGCCAAATATTTTTGTCAAATTTTTGAAAATGTTCAACCAGCTGTATTGTGCAGCAATCTGACCTTTCTCCTATGGTAGAGAAGCTCAATAGTATGAGAGGCACCAAGGGCTAGTGCAGGGGTGGGCAAACTACAGCGCGCCAGATCTGGCCCACAAGCTCCCGCTGGGGAGCGGGATCTGGGGCTTGCCCCGTTCTGGTGCTCCAGCTGGGGCGCAGGGTCGGGGGCTGCATCACCTGGCTCGGCCCTGCTCCGGCACTCCAGCCGGGGTGCCAGGTCGGGGGCCGCACCACGCGGCTCCCGGAAGCAGCCACATGGCCCCGCACCGAGGGTCGGGGGCTGCTCCACGTGTAGGAGCCGGAGAAGGGGCATGCCACTGATTCTGGGAGCTGCGTGAGGTAAGCGCTGCTCGGAGCCTGCATCCCTGAGCCTCTCCCCATGCCCCAACCCCGTCCCCCAGCCCTGATCCCCCTCCTGCACCCCAAACCATTCATCCCCAGCCCCACCCCAGAGCCCTCACCCCCTCCTGCACCCCAATCCCAATTTTGTGAGCATTCATGGCCCACCATACAATTTCTATTCCCCGATATGGCCCTCAGGCCAAAAAGTTTGCCCACCCCTGGGCTAGTGGCTGTCTTTAAATCGCCCTGAGTACTGTGATGTTTCTTGGGGGCATCCAGGGCTATAAGGTACCTTACTACTACCTGTGTTAGTGTGAGGAATCCTTGTCTGTGCTTGCAGTGGATGAGCTCCCCAACTCCACTGGCCACGGGCAACACAAACACTCCCCTCTAGGCCTCACTGGCCCTGTTGTCACTCTGCAGGTTAGGGATAGGCATGCTCCAACACTTGAGCCCTTCAAGCATCTCCCTAGAGTGTCCAACTCCTGGTCCACTGGACGTATGAGGTATTCACTGATCTACTGCTACCAAAGAAACATTACACCCCAGCTTACCAGTTTCACCTCAGATCACTGCTTCACTTAACTCACAGCACTTTTTGTTTCATTTACAGTGAAATCAAGTATAACTTTATTTAACCAGTATAGAGAATCAAGTTGTAGCAAACAGAAGTATTGGAACCAAATGGTTACATAAAAAATAAAATCATAACA
Organism: Emys orbicularis; assembly: GCF_028017835.1. Classification (NCBI taxonomy): domain Eukaryota; kingdom Metazoa; phylum Chordata; order Testudines; family Emydidae; genus Emys; species Emys orbicularis. The sequence goes on from NC_088684.1 coordinate 163,548,738, forward strand.
TGCACTTTAGACTCTTGATCAGCACAGGCCGCAGGCCTACCTGGATGCATCTGTACAGAGCTCAAATATCTTATCAAAATTTGGATGGGCTAGAACCGTTCTTTTTGACAGATTTCTTTTTAAAGAGACAAGTTGGGAAAGGTAATATCTTTTATTGGACCAACTTCTGTTGGTGAGAGAGACAAGCTTTCGAGCTCTTCTTCTCACTTTAGCACTTCATCTTTTCACTTTATCAAAGCCCTCCTGGCAGACTGCACTCCAAATCATTTTGTTGGGCTGTGTCTTTCTGCAGAGGTCTGTAACTGCAGATATAATGTTGCTGAAGCTTTCCACAAAGCTGTGGTAATAATTTGCCAAGCCTAAATAAGACTAAATTTGTTTTTTGGCTTGGGGTACAATTAACAATGGATTCCACTGTTAAGGAATCAGGTAAAATCTAGTCCCCTCCTACTCAATGGCCTAGATAAGGGACTTTGGCCTCCCATATCTTATACTTCGACACTTTTACTGTGAGACCTGCATATTTTAGTTTTTTTCAGCATAATTCCCAAGTGATCTGACCAGGAATTGCTGAAGATAGCATCTATGTAGACACTGACAAAATCCTGTGACCCAGCTAACATGTGGTTAATGAGCCTCTGAAATGTGCCTCCTGCATTACTTAACCCAAATAGCAACAATTTGAACTCAAAAAGTCCTGAATCAGTAATAAAGACAGACTTTTTCTGTGCTTCATTGTCGAGGGAGATTTACCAATACTCCTTAGTAAAATCCAGGGTGCTCAGGAACTTTACTTTGGTTTTTGAACGTCTTTGGTATTGCATATCATCAATTTGAGGCATAGCGTATATATCCGGAAACATGACTGAATTAAGATTTATGTAATCAACACAAAGCCTTATTGTCCCATCCCTTTGGGCGCCATAACTGGAGAAGCCCAGGGACTATTTGATTCTTCAACTATTCCCATGTCCCTCGTACTTGCCTCGGGATACCTGGTGTCAACATCCAACACCACTAATCTAAATCTTTTTCCTCTCTGAGTTAGCCTGGGTAAGGGCTGTATGATATCCATGGCAACCATGAAAAATGCTTGTGGAGCCTTGCTAAGACCTACAGGCTTTTTCTGCTTTTGACATAAGTCGCAAGTCTTGCAGTATTCCTTTACTTTATTTTGATATTTGGGCCAACAGAAGATTTTCTTAAGCCTCTCATATGTCCACTCCATTCCCAAGTGACCAGCAAAAGGGCAGTTGTGGGCTAGTAGCATTACCTCTGCACACTGCTTTGTGGGTATGATCAATTGTTTGTAGGGCTTGATTTTTCCCAACCAGGACTTCACTGTAAATCCTTTTTATAAAAATCTCCCCCTCTTCTCTCTATTAGGGGCATTACTGAGGATGGCCTCCCTTATGCTCTCCAGCGAGGTGTCTGCACTTCATTCCGTAGCAAATTCCATTTGGCTTTTGCTTGCACTGTGAGCTGTTTCAGGCAAGTGGGGAGGGGGGGCAATGCCTCATCCCTCTCCCCTGGAGATACATTGCTACTTTCTGCTCATGCGGGTACAGTTGATTCCTCTCCCGTCTTAGCTGCCTCTCCCTCCTCAGGGTTTACCTATGAAAACTTAGGGACATATCCCTCTTGCTATTAGGGTACGTCTTCACTTACATCCGGGTCCGGATGTAAGCAATCGGTTTTCTGAGTTCGATTTATCGCGTCTGGTTAAGACGCGATAAATTGATCCCGGATCGATCCCGGAAGTGCTCGCCGTCGACGCTGGTACTCCAGCTCGGCAAGCGGAGTACGCAGCATCGACGGGGGAGCCTTCCTGCCGCGTCTGGACCGCGGTAACTTCGGACTAAGGTACTTCGAATTCAGCTACGTTATTAACGTAGCTGAATTTGCGTACCTTAGTCCGAAGTGGGGGGGTTAGTGTAGACCAGGCCTCAGTCACAATATTAACAGTTTTGAGGAGTGTTATTATGTCATTTCCCACTAACACACCATCTGGTAAATTCTCTGGAACCCCCACATTCAAAGTAGCCCTTAAACCTTCTCAATCTAATTCAATGCAGACTAAAGGCACTCTGCTTCTAAAATGCCCCATGACAAGGAGTTTTACCTCGTCTCCTGGGAACATAACAATCTCCTTAATTACCTTCCTCCTGACTAAATGGATCCGGGCACCAGCATTTCTCCACATTACCATTTAGCTTGACCTCTTTAATAAACTTTATGTCCACCTCCAGGAGGACAGACAGGACAAAATTAACTAAAACCCCCTCTGCCACCACTGAAATCTCCAAATTAAGGTAGCTGCATTAACCTGGGTGGATTGGGCATTGTATTTGGACTCCCCATACCTAGGGAATTGTCTATTTATATGTTCAAGGGACACATGTAAGAAACACTTTCTTGGATCACCCCTTGGGCTGGGGGCTGATAATTAGAGTTATCAGGAGGGGATCAGTACTGGAGTGGTGTGTGCTTAGTTCTGTTCCTTCTCTCCTTTCTCCCATGAACACACTGGCACCCCCTTTTATGCCAGGTTTGGGCCCGACCCTTTGGGACCTGCAGTCTAGGAATGCTCTCACTTACATGTATAAGTCAGCTGTCCCTTCCACAGTTGCTGGGATCTTTTCCCACACTGCTGCCCTCATCTCATCAGAGCAGACTAATTGGTCATAATTTTCTGCTCCTTTACTTTTTATCCATTTTCTCAGATAAATCCCCCATTTTATTAACATAGTCCCAGTGACATATCATATCAACTCTTTTGAGGTTTTTAACCTTTAGGTGATATGCCTCTGGAGTAATTTGAGACCTTTTTAACACAGGCCCTTAAGCAGCTCATACAACATAACATCATTTATATCCAGATTATTAACCATGTATAAAGCTTCACCAGTTAGTTTGGGGAATTCTCTGTTCTTTATCCTTTTGAAGGTGGTTAAATATTCTTTAATGCAATATGTCCCCATGTAACTCAGGCACAGTTTGTGATCTTTAGGAAGGATTAGACTCATAGACTTTAAGGCCAGGAGGGACCATCATAATCATCTAGTCTGACCTCCTGCTCATCACATGCCGCATAATCTCACCCCCCCAATTCCTGTAATAGTGCCATTACCTCTGGCTGAGTTGCCAAAGTCCTCAAATCTTGAATTAAAGACTTCAAGTTACAGAGAATCCACCATTTACTCTAGTTCAAACCAGCAAGTGATCCATGCCCCATGTTGCAGAGGAAGGTGAAAATCCACCAGGGTCTCTGCCAATATGACCATGGAGAAAATTCTTTCCTGACCCCAAATATGGTGATCAATTAGATCCTAAGCATGTGAGCAAGACCCACCAGCCAGACACCTAGGAAAGAATTCTCTGTAGTAATTCAGAGCCCTCCCCGTCTAGTGTCCCATCTCCGACTGTTGGTAATATTTGCTAATAGCAGTCACAGATGGGCCATAAGCCTTTGTAGGCAATCTCATGACATCAAACCCTCCATAAATTTATCAAGCTCAGTCTTGAAGCCAGTTAGGTTTTTTGCCCCCATTGCTCCCTTTGGAAGGCTGTTCCAGAACTTCACTTGTCTGATGGTTAGAAACTCTTATCTAATTTCAATCCTAAACTTGTTGATTGCCAGTTTATATCCATTTCTTCTTGTGCCAACATTGCCAATTAACTTAAATAACTCCTCTCTTACTGCCGCCCTCACAGCGACCGGCAGGCCACCCCCCGCGTCTTGCCGCCCCAGGCACACGCTTGCTGTGCAGGTGCCTGGAGCCGCCCCTGTATACTGAAATCCAGGTAGATAAGATCTACTACATTTCCTCTATCTACGAGATTGGTTATCTTTTCAAAGAAAGAGATCGGATTGGTCTGGTACGATCTACCATTTGTAAAACCATGTTGTATTTTATCTGAATTACCATTAACCTTTATATCCGTCACTCTTTATATCCTCTCTTCCAAATGATCTTGCATACAATTGAGGTCAAACTAACAGACCTGTAGTTTCTTGAATCATTTCCCCCCCTTTTTTAAATAGTGGTACTATGTTTGCAATGACCCCTGAGTTTACGAATTCATTAAAAGTTCTTGCTATTGGTTTTGGAATTTCATGTGCCAGTTCCGTTAATATTCTTGGATGGAAATTATCTGCCCCGCCCTCCCTTCCCTGGTCCCATTAAGCTTCCTTAGTTTGGCTTTGTAATGGGGTGGACTAGGCCCTGAAGCCCCCTGCTGGAAGCTTTGTGGGCTTGCCACACTCCACCCCAGAAAAGGGCAGTAGAGAGGTCCTCCAAGCTGCCTAGATCAGCTGTGTGGGAAACAACCAATCACAGCCCTGCAGGCTAGTATAAGAAGAGCTGCAGGGCTAGACTGACAGCAGTTCCTTGCTAGGGTTGAAGGAGTGTGGCTGCCTGAGGGAGCTGCAGAACCCCCTACAAGGTAGTGCTGCCAGAAGCCAGGGAGAGCGAGAAGGAGCCCTGACCTGGTTGCTGGGACTCCATTAGGACAAGGCCCTGAAGTAAGGGTGAAGACACTGTGGGAAAGTGGCCCAGGGAATTAGAGAAGCCATGTGATATAGTTAAAGGGACACAGCAGATGGCTGCTATCTACAGGGTCCCTGGGCTGGGACCCGGAGTAGTGGGCAGGCCTGCCCCCCCAACCCCATTAGCCACTGGGGGAAGTGGCCTTGACATTGAGGCACCTCCAGACGGGGGAACTGAACTGCAGTGGCCCAGCTGGAGAGTTGTGGCTGGAAAGGCCCTAAGAGGGTGAATACTGTCACTAGGGAGGGAGCCTTGGGGCACTGCTCTATCTCGGAGCAGGGACAACTTGTGGGAGACATTACAGGGGCACTGACAGAGACTCCTGTTGGACTTGTACCCTGGAAGGGGTTTTGCTTTGCTTTCATCACACAGAGTGTGTGTGACTCGGCCGGAGGGCTGAGTCACCAAAGGCACACCACAGGGAGAGAGAGAGTGAGTGCAAGGCATATGCACTCTGTCAAGAGGGGGGGCGCTCGCATGAGGTGAGTGCGCCCCGTTACAGGCTTCCACTCTGGATGTGATATTTTCTATTTCCATGTCTTCCTTCACATTAGCTACCTTTATCTTTAATCCCCACCCTCCTCCAACCATCCTCAGTGGTTAGGTGTCCCACTTTTTCTTTCCTTGTTTTCTTTTTATTTATCTGGCTAAAGAACCTTTTACTATTGGTTTTAGTTTCCATTGCAAGACCCAACTCTGCTTAGCTTTTGGCAGTTCTCACTTTTCCCCTACACTTTTCCCCAAGAGGTAGCCTTCCTTGCTGATCCACCCCTTCTTCTATTCTTTGTAGGCTTTCTACTTTTTCTTAATAACCTGTTTGAGATACTTGTTCATCCATTTTAGTCTGCAACCTAAAATATGACCATGTAGATCATTGTTGCTACCACTGTTATATAATTGCAACAAACCATGTACAAAGTCTGTCATGTAAGGTGTCAATGAAAAAGTTACGGTTTGCTGAATATGATTATCCTGTTTATATGCATGTATCATTTTTGTATCTGAAGTCATGAATATTGACTATGTACCTGTATTTCAAATGTGTTTGCTCCTGTAGTAATTTACATCCACTCTAGCCAGCACATTATGAATGGAGTATTCAAGTCAATGAACCCATCAGTGAACACAATGGACCATGGAAGAAGCTTATCCCCATCTGATGAACTTTCCTGTAGACCCCCCCAGGCCCCGCCCCTGGCCAGGTCGGAGGTGGGAAGTTGGAGCCCGGCAGTGCAGGGCAGGTGCTGCTCTGACTGGTGCCATGGAACAGGCAGCTGCAGTGTTTCCCCATCTCCTGCTGGTGCCTGGGGTTGCAACTGCTCGTCAGCTCCCAGCCCCTTTGACTGCTCATACAGCCAGTGGGGGGACCTGACTTGGCTCCAGCAGAGCCCTCAGGGAGCAGCGACAGCAAGGGGGGGCAATTCTGGCACACAGCCCTTAGCTACCCCCACCCTGCACCCTGAGCTACACCCTTTGCCTGCACACAGTCCCAGCTACCCTCCCCCACTAGCTACCTCCTGCTTGCACCCTGAGCAATTTTTCAAACAATTTGAGCTGAGTCCCCCACCTTTTGAGTTATAATTTTTGGTTGCCCCCTCCCCCCCAACCCAGACAGGCTGGGTGGCCTGCTGAGGTGGGTCAGGGGGTGGAGGTTGCACTCCCTCCCCAGACCCCACCATGTGGAACTGTCCCGAGCTCCACTGTCCCATGCCCCCCCCCACCCCGCCCCCATGGCCCCTGGAGTTTTTATAGCATGGGGGTGGGGTGGCTCCGAAAGAAAAAGGTTGAAAACCCCTGCTCTGGGAACTCAATATAACTCTAGGTATTAACAATCCTATTGGTATTTTCATTGGTATTTTTATGTGCATGTACTAATATACTTGTGATTTTGTTTTTAAAGATTCAGAAAAAATAGTCTATATTCCAGCGTTTAAAAATTAAAGCTGTTGTAAGAGGTGAAGATCTACAGAAAGCACCAGAATAGAATACAGGATATTTATATATCTATAATTTAATTTAATCCAAATGATTAAACTTTATTTTTAAAAAATGACATCTGATTGGGTGAGTGTTTCCGTGACAAGTTTAAAATTTGATGATTTTTTTATATTAAATATATAATTGTCTGAGATTAAGGAATTATGAAGAAAATGCTACACCGTATGAAATACCTTAGCTGATGCCTCTGAAATCATACGTGCTTGTAGTTAAAGGAAACTGTCCTGTTATAGAGATGTAACTGAAATCTGAGTTTGGCCCTTAACATTTTTACCTTTATATTGGGTTCCATATCAATAAGCAGCCAGTAAAAATGCTGAAGCTTGGGAACTTACATTATTTCTGATGAACCTCAACTTTCATATTCATTAATCTTCCCCGTGAGTGAATTTCTTATATAAGTAAGCCAAAGTGGTGTTTCAACTTGTGGAGTTTCAGGCGATTTGAATTCCTACCATTTTGGATTGCAAGCAGCTTTTGATTATAGTTGTTTTAATTGAGTCTAATAGTTTAGGGCTCTTGTTCGCTGGATCCGTTCCATGCTTTTGTTTTATATATGAAACTTTAATAACATTTTACATTTTTAAACGGAGGCAGTCTTGCAGACGGTAGAAGTGGTTTACTCTGTACTGTGGTTCATAGAAACATGCCAACGCTTCTGGAAAAGCAATGAGTGAACTTCGATGGTCTTACGTTAAAACAAGAAAATATGCGGAGTAAGAGAAAAACACCACGCCGTGTTAGTTTTATACATGTAACAAAACGGGCATGCACTGAAACCGTAACAAGAGTGCAGACCCCGCTAGCGCACACGTACCTGAGCAGTAGGATGCTTGCGAGTCTATCCCGCAGGAGAGTCAGTGCCACGTCTCACTGTCCCACTCACTCTCCCTGGGACGTTTATAGTGCACTAGCCCGAGGCCTAAAAATAGCCTTTCAACAGCACGTCGCTGCCCATAAGGGGCGGAGGCCCAGCTCGGGCTCCGGGAGGTTCGCGACCTGTCACACGCGGGGTTTGGGGAAGGCGGGGGGAAGGGCAGAGCGAGAGGTGCGCGCTCTACCACCGCCTGCAGGGGATCGGTGTGAGCGGGGCTGGTTGTGTGCGGCTGGCACGGGACGGGCTGGGGCAGGGCGGGGAGTGCGCCGCCGGGGGCTCGGGGGCGGGAGAGAAGCGGGCGGCCGGGGCTCTGGTTTCACTCCCTGCCTGGCCCCGAGAGGCGGCGTGTGCACGCGGGGGAGGGAGGCTCCGCGCTGAGACGAGTCCTGCTCCCAGCCAGGCCTGCAGGGGGAGTCGGCGAGAGACGCTCGCACAGGCACACGGCTCTCCTGCTGCCCGCTCGCCCGGACTCCCCGTGGCCGGGGCGCTCTCGCACAGCTCCCCACCCGCCCTCGGGCTGCGAAGCCGCCGGGAAGCCCGGGACACAGGCAAGGCGGCTGCTGCTGCCGCCGAGCGAGGGGAGAGCAGCGACCGGTGTCCGGGTCTCCTTCGCCTCCTGCGGGATCACCAGGCGCCTCCTCGGGGATTCCTCTCCTCGCTTTACATGCTGCCCCCCGGCTCTGGATTTATAAGCAACTGCCCCCTGCGTATTCACCACCCTCCTCCCAGGGACTGCCCGGCGGAGGGCCGCCTCTCCCCTGCCTGACCCAGCGGTGTGCATCTGGCTCTTGCCATCCCCTCCCGGGGGCGCCCGGACGGACCTGGAGCCCCCCTGAGCCCTGAAGCGCTAGCTGAGCCCGGGCGAGTGGGGGCCGGGCTGGCGCATCACCTGGGGAGCCGCTCCTCACTCTGCCTCTGCTGCGTGCTGGGATTTGTTGTGCTTTAGTTTGGGGTCTGTCGGCTCGCTCTGATCCGAGCCGATTCCGAGAAGCAGCCTCAGGTTATGAATTCTCTGCTGCGGTGAGTAAACATTGAAAGCTGCTCAACCAGTTGCAACTTCTGGTGGCCCACAATTATACTGTTGCTCTGTGTGTGCTGGGGTGGGGGAGATGGGAGAGATGAACACTAAACATTTCAGTGACTTGGCTTCCCTCCCCCGTGCGGGATCTGAACATCACTGTGGTGGGCTGGCAACTTAAACATCATTAAAGCTAAAACTCACCTCCCCAGCCCCCTTACCCAGCCACCCCAATTCTCTCGAGTTGTTCTCCCCTCTGCAGGACACCAGCTTCTGCCATTTGAAGAGCCAGGGAAGGAGCTGGTGGGGACAGACTTGATTGCACAGCAGCTGTGTATCAAACTTGGTTTGACTAAGTGACCAAGCACAATGAGGGGCTGTTTTTAAGGGGTGCGATGTTTTCACTGTGGTGTGGTATAGGCTGCAGCTGTCCTGGAGGTAGGAAGGGATGGGCGTTTCTTATTTGGGGGGACGACTGGGTCACAGGGTGCACCTGCAATTTGCTCAGCACCTAAACGCAGGGAACCTCTACCCCACCCTCCTTCCTGTTGTATTTCTATTCGTGGAAAGTCTCGATCCAGCATATAGGGTGAAGGGAGCACCGTGTGCTGATCAGGGGAAAGGGGTGCTGTAGGGCCTCCAGAGGGGGCTAGTAGGGGGAGCGTGGCAGAAAAACTGTCGGTGGATGTTGCATCAATGCCCAGTAGCGCTCCGGATTTCCCTCTCCCCCATAGATCCATGTTCTGAGCACATACTTTGTTCCAGTGCAGTTCCTCTTTGCTGAGGTGTGAGGCAGCTCCTGCTAATGTGTTTTCTGTGAGTGTGCACTGTTGCCCTTTGCTTTACCTGCTCCAGGTTGTGTTGGTGATTTTGTTTCTGGAGTGGGGAGCCTGACTTTACTCTTTGCCATAGCGGTCTGTTACCGGTAGGGGGCGCTGGAAGCGAGGGCTCCGCTCGAGGTGGCTGGATGCTCCAGCCACTTTTTAGAGAAATCAGTGAGCGGTCTGGGGTCACCATTGCGAGGGACAGAGGGCAAAACTCGCAACTGGTTCCCATTAAGCAGAACCTACCTTGTTAAGTATCTAGCACAGATACCGAAGAGGGAGAGAAACAAGAGATGGCAAACAGAGAGTCCATTTAGTGCTGTTATAAAACAGGAGTTAACTCTTTAGCCAAGACAATGAAAACTAACAGCAAAACTCCATATCTTTAAAACTGATAAAAACTAATCGTATTCCCCTCTTCAACCTCTCCAAGTACATTCAAAACGTCCCACCCCAACCTTCTGCTGCATTTTACATTTTGGTTATTTAATTGATTAAGGTAAATGATCCTGAAGTAAACACCTTCATCTGCCTCAGGTTGGAATAGAATATATATACATATAGAAAATACCTTGGGATTTTTTTGTCACAGCTTTATTGTTATTTCAGTGTATTGTATATCTTTTCATGAAAGTAAAAAAGAAATGGGTGGAGGGCAAGGGAAGCTGTCATGGAAAGTTACTGGATATTATACAAATGGATATTGTACAAATGTATACTTGGACATCTGCAAATAATACTAGTTGCTGCTGTGTATGAATTTTAATATACTTGTACTGCACCTATTATTTAATTCGATAAACAACAGTAGTTTTGGTCTGTTGTATAAACCTGTATTTTGACACCTTTTAAAGAGTACATTTTGAGTTAATGGTCCATAATACAGTGAACGGGACATCATGGTCTGCTGTGTAAATCCTTCTTATTGCATGGATTATTACCCTGAGAGATGGTAGCCGTTATGGTTTCTCATTTCAGTCTGGATGCCAAGCATGCGCACCAAGTTCACATATTAAAAATCCTTATGACATTTTTAATTGAAAAAAAAGCAGTGTTCTTGCTCATTCAGTAAACAGCTCAGGGATGGATGGATAGATAGATATTCAAAGGCAGCATGGAGTATGGAGCCTGCAAGGTTACAACTGAAAAAAGCAGCAGCAGCTATTTTTAGGATTGTAGGAGCACACTTACATAGTTAAAAATAGTTGAACAGATTTTTTTAAATAAACAACATTTTGTAAAGCAAAGCAAACACTAAACATTCTTAGACTGATTTCTTGTACGCCAGACTCCAGCCTGAAGCAAAATTTTTTAGCCCAGTTAAAAGCTCTGTAAAAACATGATTTATAAGGGAAATGGGACCTCAATTTTAACTCTAGCAGCTAGAGTATTTCTCAGTCCTTGCATGGGTAAAATGAAAGATTTTGACAAATTTCTGTGTTCTTTAGGGTAGATGGTGATAACATATTTTTATTACTTTTTTTAATGGCATCACCTCATTTCTCATGTTAGTGGTGAATAGCTGTGTAAACTCCCACAGAGAGCAGAGACTTTGCTCTTATGGGTGGCAGTTTACTTTTCTGTCCAAGAGATAGTTCAGAAATAGAAAATATAAACTCTTGCCATTAAGTTATACTTTTCCTTTAGGAAGTTTTCACATAGTGTTTTGAAGAAGCTGAATGTATTAATATCAACGGTCTACACCATGTTTTAAATCTTCTCCCATGATCAGTTTGCTAAAATATGTGCAAGTAGCAGTTTTATGTGTACTTTGTAAAGTCAAAAACCTTGGCTATGTCAAGTTCATTGAGCTAATTTGCAGTCATATAGATCTGTACCATCACAAATATGTACCATTGTAGTTGCATAACAGCTATAGTTTTAAGCTTGTTTAATCAGATATTTAACCAAAGGGGGTAATAACAGGGTTTTACATCTGTTGTTATTACTCTCATATAGAATTATATTATTGTGTTTTGTGTTATCAGGATGTTGGAATTAAGTAATAATGTAAAAGAAAACATGGCTTCTTATTAAATAAAATATACAAAATATAAGTTGCAAAGAATACAACAAAAACATCTTAGCAACTCCACATCATCAGTTAGAAACTAATTACAGTAAGGGATTCAACAGATGGAATTGGAGAATTGCTTGGATATACAAGGTCAGATCTTCAACTGGATTCTAATCCATCAAATATTGTTACAGCTAATGTTAAAAAAAATATAATACTCAGGTTAAGAAAAGACTATCTGTACTTCTGGGTACAGTGCTTAGATTATCCACAAATACAAAGTTTGTTTTAAAAGTCATAAGATACATATAGTACATAATCTGCAATAACCCAAATTTAGGTGAATAAATTTAACAATACAGTTTAGATATTAGCATCCAAGTATTCAGGTACATCACTCATAACAAGTTGTACAGAGAGTTGATTGTGGAAAGCAAAATATTTCAATGAGTGAAGATTGTCCCTCATACTACATACAAGGTTAACTTTAAGCCTGAGAGAACAGTTCCATCGATGGAAATGAGGTTACGCCCATGCTTAAAGCTAACATCAGAGGCGCTATGCTGATTTGCACTGGATGAATTACACCAGTGATAGTCAGACTGAGGCTCGCGAGCTGCAAGTGGCTCTTTAATGTGTGGCTCTTTGCATCACATGATATTAAAACACCGTGTGATTTAATTATTAACCAATCTAAGTTATTAACCAACTAGGATGTTTTTTCTATGTTATTAATCAATTGCAGTTGATAAAATAATAATACTTGGTCAGTCATTTTGCTGTGAGAATTTTTTATATATATATCCACACACACATACACCTTTCCCATCATACTGTTTAAATATGAGTATATATGAATATATAGTACTATAGTAAATGAAACAATGAATTCACACAACTGTGGCTCTTTTCGGTAATGTTGATCGCTAATTTGGCTCCTGAACCACTGAGGTCTGAGTATCATTAATTTACACCCATAGTATATGTGTGTGGTCTGCGATCAAATGAATTAGACTGAAGCAATATCTACTAATCAATACTTTGTGATAAGAGTTTCAGTGTACCAAATATGTACATGTTTATTATATAGTATAATATTATATAATATAGTATAATATTATTTTATTTTTTTAAAAGAAGCTTTAGTATAACATATGAACTGTAAAATTATGATATATCATCTTGATTGTTATATTTTGACCAATTTTTCCTGAAACTGTTGCCATAGTTACTGAGATAAATAGGTATGATAATTAAAAATAAGAATCACTGAGGAAGTTCTTATATTTTTTCCATAAAATATATGTAGAAATACATAATTTGAATCTCTGTCAGTGCTCAGTTTCATCAAATTATTGTCTAATTTGGCTTAATCAGTCTCTTTCTCCCTCTTCTCCTTCTCTGGCTTATACTTCACATTCCTTCTTGACACCAAGTTGTAAAATACAGAACATACACATTTTATCTTTCTAATTTGTCTTTGTAAACTATAACTGACTTAAAAGAATGAGTGTTTTATCAACCATATCCAAACATATTTCAGACTGAGCCCTCTGTGACATACACCTTTTGTCAGCTGTTCATGGTAGGCTAGTTTTAATTTCTAGCCTGCAGCATTGCATAAATAACCTGCAAAAGACAGGTGGCAGTCTGCTATTTCGAATTCCTCCAGAAATCTTATGAATCTTGCAGCTTGAACTGTACTATGCAGGTAAAGTAGGGTCTCACGCAGAAAATAAGACACAGCCTTTTAAGAAATGCAACTTGCTAAGTAAACGCATCCCTTTGTTTTTATGGGTGAATTAGCCAGGTAGAGGCTAACTATTGCATGTGGCAGAAATAACAACTGTAAACTTAATTGGAATACAGGTTTGAAATCTCTAGGACTTTGTTGCTAGCAGTCTGCAGTTTTGATAGAGCACCTCTTTTCGTTGTTGTTCAACATTTGAAAAAAATTCAATTTTTTCTTCTAGTATAGGATTTATCGTAATATTTATTTTCTAATTTGTATTGCCACCCTAGATGCTAGATTATAAAAAAACAGTCAATTGCAGTATAAGGAAAATAAATAGAATACTCTAATATAGTAGATAGTTGTATTTACACAATTAATCTTGGTTATCTAAAGAGTTCTAGTGCTAAGAAATCTACACTTACATTCCACAGTGTATTAGAAAGCCAAGGAATTTCAAAGAAGAAGTTATGTGTAGTGGTAAAATGGTGGGAATGGAATTAACCTTATGTTGGGAAAGTACTGAAAACTCTTGGAAAACAAATTCTTGTTAACAATCCAAACTCTAATCACAATGTAAATTAACTTAAATAGTTTTGAAGGAAAAACTTTATCTCATAAAGTTTCAATTTTGCTGGAAGATATGAGATTCACTCCCATTTTCAAACTATCTTTAAGGGCTTCACAATCACTCCCAAGTTTATCATTTACACAACTTTTGTAAAACAGAATAGAGACAAGTCCTTTACATATTGCTGTTTCCCACTTCCTATTTCTAAAATCACTATTTACAAACAATGTATACAGGAACCTAAGGATTTAGAATTCCATTAACAGTTTGAAGAAGAACTATCACGGTTTGCATAGTTATTAAATAAAGTAATAAAATAAGCGTGGTGAATAAATCACTTGAAAGGCATTCATGAAGCAGCTGTGTCCTCAGAATATAGTTTACAGTGTTTGAAATCCTTACTGTGTGTTAAATAGATAACCATTGTATATTGTCGTTACGTCAGCTTTTGTTTCATCTGGTACACAAATTGTGATCTAAAGAGTCCTAAAATTGCTGCCCTCCATTTCATTACATCTAAGGCCCTTCCTGAGGCTTTACCTGATTGTAAGTGAACTGGGTTCTAAAATGTTTTGATCAGCCAGAAGAGACAGGGCCATATTGTAACCTGTGTTTAAAAAAACACAGTTTAAAAAGGGTGTTTAAAAACAAATTCTGTCTAAATGGAGAGTGAGAGCTAAGCTGGAACTTGGTCTCTGATTAGAACCAGGTTCAACCACAATCAAACACATTATAATTTATAAATATATTATACTTGATTGTAAGGCCTATGTAAACAGCCTTGGGTAAGGAGATACAGTCTGGAAATAAATTATTCTAATACATTAGAGACCCAGTCTTCTGACCCAAACTAATGTCTCTGAATTATTTGATATTTTCTATTGCTGGTGAATTCTACAAAGGATGACATAAGTATAAGCGAATATTAAGGTTGTATACATTTATTTTTCAATAAAAATCATGTATGCCATTTTCAAAAGCACTCGGTGTTGGCCTAACTCTGTTCTTGATGAAGTCACTCATAGATTTCAGTAGACCAGTGATGAGCACTTTTGAAAATCCCAAGCACACAGGATTAAGAAGGTTGGCTCATGGCAAGTTGTCCATATGCCTTTTGGGTTGACAAAATTTGGATGCTCCTGATTTAGGGGGTACATTTCTAGAAGATAGGTTAATAATAACACGTGGATGAAGAAAAATATAATGGTTGACGGTTATGGTCAATATTCTACAGGGTGAAATCATAGAATCATAGAATATCAGGGTTGGAAGGGACCTCAGGAGGTCATCTAGTCCAACCCCCATCTAGTCCAACAATGTCAGTTGCATTGTTCTACACAGTCAATAAACTAGTGGTTTCCTTTGACAGTTCTTTAGTTTTCTAGTTTATATGTTCTGAGTAACTGAAATCATGATGCGGATTGTTCTGGAGGAATTATGAGAATGAATGAAGAAGATTGTAAATGAAGAAGGCTGTTTTCTGTCTCCTGACACTGGGAAATCCTCTCCACTCAAGATCCATGGGATTTAGAGTTATAGGTATGTTCTTAGGTGGGAAGACCAAGGAGCTGGGAAGCAGCCACTGGACGAACTGCTCCCATCTGCAGAGTGCAGCTTACAGCCTCTTTTGAAAGACAGGTTATGATGTAGGTGCCAGGACCAGAGCCACACTGTCAATGTGCAGTAAACCCAGAGGCCTGTATAACGGAGTTATGTCCCCACAGAATTAGGCCAGAATCCATGCAGTTTTGCCTGGATTTCCTAATAGATTCACTGTGTTTTCTGGTTTATTGATCTCATTGCTTTTTTCCTTGTCACGGGTCCACACTTCTTGTTCTGAGGTTTAGACGGGCCTTTAATTCTGTGAACACCAACCTGTACAGTCTGGGCCTCATGCTTTCCCCGTTTTGTGTTTTTATCAGCTGCAGGATAAATGTGATACAATAACTGGAAGAGAAGAGATATCAAGCCTTTAAGTTTGGAGTAATGGGTTTTTGTGTGGGTTTGTTTGTTTTTTAACTTTGAATTTATAAAAAGCTCTGGATGGATACAGATGAACTTTCTTTGGTCAAAATTATGGAGAGGCAGCAACCTGTCTACAGTTAAGGTTGCAACTAGCTTCATTTTTGCTCTTCTGTTTATAATTTTGGCTTGGAAAATTCTTCATCTTGAAAATTTCCAAATTTCATCTGAAGGCAAAGGAGATTGTACATGAGAGTTTGAAGAAAAGTAATCTAATTGTTCTTGAGCTCCAGGCAATTAAAAACTTACTCTGAGTTGACAGTTGATTTGTGTCTACTGTTTCTTTGTCTTCCAATCTTGATATGGGAAGTTTTTAGAATGACTTTAGCAGGAGCATGATTGTGCACTAAATGAAGGTGTGAGTATGTTGCCTGTTATATAGGCTGTTTGCATGGTAGACACATAAGGGTCTTTTTATAGCTGACTGCTGATAAGTTTCTTCCTTTAGGTCAAGTGGTAGAGGTCATATATCATAACTGTCCCTTCAAACAGTTAAAACAAGTTTCTAGCTTGTTGTGTAGACATGGGATATTGTATTTTATACAATACCTGGAAATATGAGAATCCCATGGCCTCACAGAGAGCTGATTAAATTATCCTTTGAAAGTAAATTATCTGATTAATTTAGCCCATTGTTGTGATTCTAATTTCTACAAATGTGCAAGAGTTAACAATGTTGAAGTTGAAAGTATTATAATTGGCATCTGAGTTATCACCATTTGAAATTAATAGGGCAGTTCACCCCTCCGAGTGTTTGTTTCAGGCTCTCTGCAAACATAGGCAGACAATTTGGAGGTTTTTGTTAACATTATAGTAGCTGGAGACTTATTTTTTAGAAAATGAAATATGAGCCTGGAGACTCATATTTCTCCTGACAGTTGAGAAATGTATATATCACCCTCTACTTCCCAGCTAATCCTTTGTCCTTCCCCTCCCGTCCCTCCACGCTTTGGAAAACCTTGCCTCATGGAATGTTTGTGAATAGTTAATTTTGATTATGTGATTGGTCATCTAAGTCATATTGTATTGTTTCTGCTCTCTTATTTCCTAGCTAAAACTTTTCAAACCTAAGAACAATTTATAAAAAATGATTAATAAACAGTGAATGCTCTTGTTTGCACATAAATGTCCATTTTCATAAATGAATATGGATCTCTGTATGAAGAACAGTGATTCCCCAATGGGACTAATCAATGCATAAAGTTAAGCATGTGCACATGTTTGTGTAGGATCAGGGCTTAGACAATAAGACCCCTCGTGTTGTATGCAATATATTATAATTGCATTGTTGTAGAGGATGTAGAGGAACACCAATAATTTCCTCAGATTTGAAGGTTTCCAGCAAATGGAAACTGAATTTATCCCAAGGATAAAACTTTCAGTTTTGTGGTATGGGGATAGATGGATGATTATATTACTTAATTAATATTATGATGTGGAACTTATTAGGGTGATACATGCTTTAGAAATGTGTGTAAAATATAATAATAAGTGGAGATGGACAAAGATGTTTTATAGCTCAAACAGAAATTCAGGCTTGAAGCAGAAATTACTGGGTGAGATTCTTTGGCCTGTGTTAGGTGATCCTAATGGTCCCTTCTGGACTTAAAATCTATTAATCTATAAAATAATTCTGGACATATTCATTGAAAAATACAGTCAGTAATTTTTATAAAAACTTCCAAAACTTAAATGAGATATTTATGAACATTTTTTTCATTATTTACACAGTGCTAATCACAAATACAAATTGAATTTCACTTTCAAATTCAAATGAATATTCACAAATATTTTTTCCACAATTTCCCCAGCTCACTAAAAAATGGTAATTGTAATAATATTGGCTGATCTGTGGACTCTTTTTGTTTTTAGCTACACTGCTGGCATGACTTCTTTCTTGTAATTGACATTGGTTGGGGAAGGATAGACAAGTCAGTCTAAAGGGAAGGAGAAGTCAGTCTCAGTCTCAGTCCAGCAGCTGAGCACAAAACTTTCCCCAAAAGGGAAAAGTGAATTGAAATGGAGATAACATTGTTTTTGATGGTTTCATTTTGTGTTCTAAAAAGTTCATCTTTCTGAAGAACAAAGAAATGTTAGCATCAAATATTGATTATGTATAGTATCTAAAATTTATAAAGTTCTTAACCTTATTCTGGTGAGCTTGGTTGTGGGGAAGGATGGAGTAGGTGTACCTTGGAGCTGAGGAAAATGAATTAAGGAAATGCAATTTAAATCAGCTCCTTTCACTGCTCTTATAAGTAGCTTTAAAAGGCAACATGTATGGGATCTGCAGCTAGAGCAAAAGCAGGGTCTAGTATGTTATGGAAATATAGGAAATATATCAGAGCATAGATTAACTAATTGGATTAAATTAATACAAGAAAAATACCAAAAAGTGGTTGAGGCTTCCCTACATTCTATATTTTATTTTAAACAACAGACTTAGTCTTGTATTAACTTTATAGACACAATTTTTTAAAAAAGTGTCTCAGATTTGATGATGTTACAATGTTCTCTCTTATATAATGATAGAATGATATTACTGCATAGTGTTGAACAATAAAAGCACATGTAGCACATTTCTGGCTCATAGAGTTTTCTAAACTGACTCTGGATTCAGGAATAGGGCCACACTGATTTTGGGTTGCCAGCACTGATGAAAATCTTATATGCAGTAACCAGTGTGTGAAAAGAAATAATTAATTTGCAAGTTGTCTTGTGGTTGCCTGCAATTAAAAAGATTCATTCAGTTAAAAGTTTAAATTTTTGTACATTGACCAGTAAATATTGCAGGAATTTTTCAGTTAAATTGTATAGAAAAGGAAAATATTCTACAGGATTTGTTGCCTATATTTTAATGTGACAATGTAATGTAGCAATAAAACCGGATGAAACTCCATTGAACATAAATATACACTCTATATAAATGCTGAAGAAAAAAATCAGATTTTCTTTGTTTTGTTATATAATGATTAGACTTAGTTATTTTAAAGGTGCAAGCTGCAGCATGATTCCTGAAATAAGGTCAGGACAGTCCTACACTATGCTAAATGGTCTTAAGCATTGTCTAAAACAATTATTTGTTGAAGTGGGAGACAGACTGTCAATATTTTGGCATGTGGCAGTAGGAAGACTAAGTTTACAGCTTGGTGATAAGCATACTTTCTGACCTTCATTCTGGAAATTTGATGCACATGAATAATCTCAGTGACCTCTGTGGCACCTCTCACATGTATAAAGGTAACCCACTGGTGAGCATGTGTTATAGCGCCCCCTCTGTTTCTGAGCCACAGAGGACATGGGTCATTTGCTGTTGCAGTCCTTGGTGCTTTAGTTCAAGCTGTAGAAACTCATGCTTTTTAGCTTGCAATCCCTGGTATGCCAGCCAAGATGGTGACTATCAAAAAATGTTATTCATGTGCAGAAAAGTGGCCTTACATTATCAATTGGAAGACCTGCCAAGTATCATGTTTCTCACATGACTCTCTCACATGCAGGTCACCCCATGCATTCTCAGAGACCTGGCTAAATGTCCTGCATTTAGCTGGACTCCATCTGGGTAGGCAAGATGGTTAGGAATGTAGTTCAGCCTGCCCATTACCAGGGGCAGCCGTAGGTGGTCTCTCTGGCTGTCTAGTCCTGCTGTTCCCAGCCACCAGTCAGCATCAGTGCCCCAACAGGGGAAGTATGGCAGTAATTGGGAGCAAAGAGGAGCAGGAGCTATTGGAGGCAAGAAAGTGGGATGCAGGGGACAGGAACTATTGGAGGAGAAGCAGGGAGAACTGTTGGGGGTGACAAGAGCTGTTGGGAGGGAAGGTGGGGATAAGGAATACTAGTGGAAGAAGAGCTGCTGAAGGGAATGGAGCCTGCCTATTGTCTGGGAACAGAATGGAGGTGCCAGAAGGTGATAGAGGGGACATGGGCCAAACAGTAGCAACCCCATCCCCTGGTTTTCTCCTGCCCAGCCAGTGCACCCCCTTCAGGCTGCCCTCATTACCTGTAGCTCAACTCAAGCCATCTTTAGCTCCTCACAAGTCCTGATCCCTGCTTTTGAGGGGTGCAAGGAGTAAGCTCCTGCTCTGCCACATCTGCTGTCACTCCTCAGGGGAACTAAGGGAAATTTAGTCTCAATCCAATGCTTTTCACCAGAAGTTTAATCCACATAGTATTTTTAAAACTGATGTTTATGATCATATGCAAATTATTTGTAAATATACAAATTAGCTAATTAGATACACATGGATCTGTACAACACATGGCAGTCATGTTTAATGTACATAACTGACAGTAAGAAAGATCTCATGATGTGAATTACAGAAGCTAAATCTTAGACTTTTAGTCTGGAGCAGAGGGATATGACTTACTCTTTTTCGGGGGGGAAGGACTTTTTCATTTGGATATACTTAGAGGGTCTGCGGATCTACTAAACTTTCAGCTGTTATCACGGTTACCAACTTTCCATGCAGTCATCAATCACTTAATTTGTGTTTCTCCTTTGACCTGTAGTGTCTTGTGCAGTAGAACTCATCAGTGTATGTGTAAACCACTTGACGTTTAGGATACAAGTGGAGAAATAAAAAGTGAGTTTGTGTTTCATAGGTTTCACAATTACAAAATGAACTGATCAAAGAGGGGGCATTCTTTTTCTCCCTGAAAATTCATGTAATCATTTATGGATTAGCTTTGGCTATCTGTATTTTGGGTGTGAGAAGTTGGGAGCAAATGATAACAATCCCAATGTAAATCCTGGAGAGATTCTCAGTTCAGGTTAGGTAAACCAGAGCCAGACATTTCCCCCCCCCCCCCACCTCTGAGAAAGCAATCATTTTTGTGAAAGCAATCACAGAGCCAATCCTTCCAGTCATCAGAGAGCCTGTGATCTGAAGAAGAGCTGTGAAGTGTTACGATTCAATTTGGTACAGGAACACAGTTCAAACAGACTGGAACAGCAGGCTGGACTTCCTGTGTGAGTTGCATCCATCATCATAGCCAGTAAAGAACAGTTACAAATTCACCTAGATTATCTGTAATCCAAAGTAGTCTTCACTTAATTATATGTCATTTAATATTGGTGACATTCATGGGGACATTAATGTAGTTTTTGAATTTAGTTGACTGCCACATTTAAGAGTGTTTTATAGAAGTATGTTTCTCTGAAGTATCTACTTGCAGACTTTTAAAACATAGCTTCCTTGACTTTAACTTAGAGCAAATGTCTCTGACTGTGAAGAAAAAGTCACAGTGATTTGTGTTGTTGAGTCAAAAATATTGATAAGAGGTTTAGGATAAAGCGAGCAATTAATGAATTATTCCTAGTGAAGACTAATGTCAGAGACCCCTCCAGGGCTAAGATGCCTTTGTGCTGTACTCACTAATCTTTTGAATGAAGATGGTGTGTGACTGGATTTAATTAAGCATATATGAAAACAGATAAAAACACTAAAAAGCAATTTAAAGTTGTTGTCTCAAGAAATGGGGACTTTTTCCTTCTTATCAGATTTATCTTTTCATTCACACATATTGAATCTATTTCCCCATGTTAAGTAGCCTCACACCTTCTTGTCAACTGTCTAAAATGGGCCATCTTGATTATCACTACAAATTTTTTTTTCTCCTGCTGATAATAGCTCATCTTAATTAATTAGCCTCTTAGAATTGGTATGGCTACTTCCACTTTTTCATGTTCTCTGTATGTATATATATCTTCTTACTATGTTCCATTCTATGCATCTGATGAAGTGGGCTGTAGCCCACGAAAGCTTATGCTCAAATAAATTTGTTAGTCTTTAAGGTGCCACAAGTACTCCTGTTCTTTTTGCGGATACAGACTAACACGGCTGCTACTCTGAAACCTGTTTCTACTTAAGTTTTTCTAAACATAACCATCAGGATTGTCTGTCTCTGTGGCTTTTGGCAGGATATGTGCCTTTTTGACAATCTCAGTCTGTTCCTGGAATGACATTAATGAGTTCAAATTTAAACCCCCCTCAGTCAAAACACATTTGAAAAAATCAGAACAAAAGGCACCGCCAATAGAGTCTTAACCCACTCTTTGACTGAGTCTCTAGTATGCATGGCAAGAAGTGCTCGTGGGCAAAGATGTATACATCTAAAGCACTTACCACTTGGATTCACCAAGGGCAAGTCATGCCTGACTAACCTAATTGCCTTCTATGAGGAGCTAACTCGGTCTGTGGATGAGGGGAAAGCAGTGGATGTGTTATTCACTGACTTTAGCAAAGCTTTTGATACGGTCTCCCACAGTATTCTTGCCGGCAAGTTAAAGAAGTATGGGCTGGATGAATGGACTATAAGGTGGATAGAAAGCTGGCTAGATCATCGGGCTCAACGGGTAGTGATCAATGGCTCCATGTCTAGTTGGCAGCCGATATCAAGCGGAGTGCCCCAAGGGTTGGTCCTGGGGCCGGTTTTGTTCAATATCTTCATTAATGATCTGGAGGATGGCGTGGACTGCACTCTCAGCAAGTTTGCAGATGACACTAAACTGGGAGGAGTGGTAGATACGCTGGAGGGTAGGGATAGGATACAGAGGGACCTAGACAATTTAGAGGATTGGGCCAAAAGAAATCTGATGAGGTTCAACAAGGACAAGTTAAGAGTCCTGCACTTAGGACAGAAGAATCCCATGCACTGCTACAGACTAGGGACCGAATGGCTAGGCAGCAGTTCTCCAGAAAAGGACCTAGAGGTTACAGTGGATGAGAAGCTGGATATGAGTCGACAGTGTGCCCTTATTGCCAAGAAGGCTAACGGCATTTTGGGCTGTATAAGTAGGGGCATTGCCAGCAGATTGAGGGACGTGATCATTCCCCTCTATTCGACATTGGTGAGGCCTCATCTGGAGTACTGTGTCAAGTTTTGGGCCCCACACTACAAGAAGGATGTGGAAAAACTGGAAAGAGTCCAGCAGAGGGCAACAAAAATGATTAGGGGGCTGGGGCAGATGACTTATGAGGCGAGGCTGAGGGAACTGGGATAGTTTAGTCTGCAGAAGAGAAGAATGAGGGGGGATTTGATAGCTGCTTTCAACTACCTGAAAGTGAGTTCCAAAGAGGATGGATCTAGGCTGTTCTCAGTGGTACCAGATGACAGAAGAAGGAGTAATGGTCTCAAGTTGCAGTGGGGGAGGCTTAGGTTGAATATTAGGAAAAACTTTTTCACTAGGAGGGTGGTGAAACACTGGAATGGGTTACCTAGGAAGGTGGTGTAATCTCCTTCCTTAGAGGTTTTTAAGGTCAGGCTTGACAAAGCCCTGGCTAGGATGATTTAGTTGGGGATTGATCCTGATTTGAGCAGGGGTTGGACTAGATGACCTCCTGAGGTTCTTTCTAACCTAATATTCTATGATTCTATGATTCTAAGTTCCAAAACACTGCTGCTAGCTCCAGACTTTCTTAAAAAAAACCCAAACCCAGATGTTTGATCAGCCAAACTGATTTTGGGCTGCTGGGTGTTTCCTTAGCACGAACTCCTAAATAAAAAATGATTATCCATCGGACATAGCAAATTATACGCGCAGGTTAGAACTCAGATAGTAGTGCCCAATATACAGCACTTCTAACAAGAAGTATTGATACATTTTCTTTGCATTGACTTATCCAAAACCAGTATGATATAAACTACTTCAGTTAGTACAACATGGACCAAAGAAAACAGTATATTTAAGGGGGAAAACACTTTAAATAAATTTCTTGTGTACTAAATTTTAGGTTACAATAATATATTTTAGAATATTGTTTGTATGTCAATTTGAAAGGTGTAGCTCCACTAGAAAATTAAAAAAAAAAAAATGCACCACAGCTACAGAACTCTCCAAAATAAATACTCCCTAAAGAAATAAACATCTGGAAAGAATATATATTCTCTGTACTATTAGGCTTCTACTGTATAAGGATAACAACAGTAACACAAAAAGTCCTGCAGAAGGGCTTTGCAGTAGCTTGCATATTTAAGTCAGCTAGTAATTAGAAACACTGATCTGGTAACATGACAGTACCACTTTAAAAGTTGAGATGTGCCATTGGCCAGATATGCTATTTTTAGCAAGTTCTAACACACCCTGTAGTGGATACATCCAACAATCTAAAATTAGCATCATATCCTGGATATGATACTGCTAGTGGTTCACAAGTACTAAATAGAATCAAGACCTCCGTTGTTCAAGGCAAGCCAGAACACACGTTTACTTTAAGTACATTATAGGTTTATGCAAAAGCACATTACAATGATTATTACCATTTTTTGTTATTTATATTGCATCATAGGTGTGAAATGTGTGTTACTGGCATAACAATAAAACAACATCCTTGTCCCGAGGCATTTAAAATCGTATAGCCCAGTTGTGCACCCCTTGAAGTCAGTGGCAACATTCCAGTTGGATTCAGTGGGAGTAGGAGTGGATCCTAGTTTGATGATGATAATAATAGAGGCACAAAATATGGGTGTTGTTCATCAGTTGATTACAAGGATGTTCAAGGTGTGGGCAATTTTTTTACTTTATAATATTTTACAGATTTTTTACATCCCAATAGTGAGTTCCAAATTGGACAGAGAAAAATCTCCCATTCCCTGAATTTAGGGAAAGAAGAACTGAATGAATTACTTAAACCAGGCTTTAAATGGTTTGAATTACATGACTGGTTAAACAGGGGAGTTCTGTTTTTTACTTTCTCTCTCTCCTGTTTTCATGAAACAGGGGAGGTCAGCTGCTTTGGGACTCCAGGGCAGGAGGATGTTTTAAAATTCATCAGAGTGACCCTTCAGCTGGGGAAATAAGAAGAGATTCTGTTAAAATTTCGTAATTGGCTCTAGATGATGTTTTTAACATGTGTCTCAGAAAGGGACATGAAAACCACCTGGGCATATGTGATATACATATATAGACAACACACATAGGAAATTCATCCAGTAACAAACAGAAGTCTACTACTTTCTTATGCTATACTGTAACATTGTTTTTGTACCATTATTTTTAGCATTAAAAGTGAAAATCTTAACAATTATGTTTTAGTTTTCTTTGTTAGAATAGTTATAAAAACTAAGTAACTCTTCAGGGTAAGACTTCTGGTTTAAAAATTTATGGTTTTTAATAAGGTGGAACATTTCAGTCCCATATGTTTTCAGATCTGTCTGCAGAGTTGTAAAAAGAGTGTCTGAGCTAAGTAGTGCAAGACTAGGTTCATAAAGTTCTTTTTCATATTTAATGCTTGCAAGAATTTTAATAACTATTACATTGGGGATTTTTTAATAGTATAATTTCTAGCCATAGTTTAAGTGATGTTTAATACTTTCCATTAGCATCACTTACTTATAAAACCTAAAATATTACTAGCATAAAGAGCTTGGGTTTTACATTTACAATTCATTGGTACAGCAAAAAGAAACATGTTAATATCAAAGTAGTGATAGGAAAAGCATTTGAAATGGAGGGGTAGGTCAGCCAGCTGTTCTATTGCATAGGCCCCTCTTGCTGTCTTGCCAAACAGAATCAGTAGTGGATTTTGGTGCCAATAAGTGTGGCATTAGTAGCGGTGTATTGCAGAGTACTTGAATGTGTGGAGAGTGGGGGACAGAGAGGAAAAAAAATGTGTCCTGTGACACTGACCCACAAAAGGAAAATAGAATTACTTTGAAGCTAGAATTGCCAGATTTCCCTTCTGCAACACCAGTCATCCTTCCCCTGGGAATACAGTATCATTTTCAGAATGTGGGTCCTAAGAACATAGTGGGTCCTAAGAACATTCCTGATGGGATGCCCTTTTACCTGCATGTACCTTTTTAGAGTTTCTCTTATGAAAAGAGAAATGATGACAATACAGTGGTAGCCAGCTATGGTGAAGCAGTCAGCCCTCTTGTGGCTCAAGAGATGGGTTCACAGAATGTGGAGCTTTTCCTGGGTTTGCTTCACCTATGAAATGCTATGATGAAGCAATGCCATAAAGATCTCTCACCAGTGTAAATCAGGGCTACATCCATGGAGGTGAATGGAGTATTAGAATAATTCAGCCCACTAGTTTTGAAACAGAAGTGAGCTCTGGTTGGAAGGATCCGGAGCACTAGAAGTCAGGTCTGCAGGGATCTGGATAATCATTGCTTCCATGTTGCCCCCCAGCAGATATAGCAGAGCACTATAAATTAGGATGCGAGTTTGTCACGGAGGTCACGGATTCCGTGACTTTCCGGGAACTCTGTGACTTCTGCAGTGGCCGGTGCGGCTGGCCCAGGGGCTTCCCAAGCTGCTCAGGTGGCCCCTGGGCCAGCCATACCGGCCACTGCTGGGGCAGTTTTGGGCCACCCCCCCCCCGCCCCCGCAGCAGCAGGAGGAGTTTAGGTATGGGAGGGGGCTCAGGGCTGTCAGTTGGGGCATGGGAGGGGGTGAGGGCTCTGGGCAGCACTTACCTTGTAGGTCTCCCTGGAAGTAGTGACATGTCCCTCCCTCAGCTCCTAACTCTGTGCGCTGCCTCCACCCTCAGGCACTGCCCCCACAGGTCCCATTGGCCACGGTTCCCGGCCAATGGGCGCTGTGGAGCTGGTGCTTGGGACAGGGGACTGTTTGCGGAGCTAGGAGCTGAGGGACGGACATACATGTCCCCACTTCCGGGGAGCTGAAAGGAGCTGGGTAGGGAGCCTGCCAGCCTCGCTAACCCCCCATCCCCAGCAGGGGTTCCAGGCCACCCCCCCACGAGCATCTGTGGTGCCCCCCAGGCCACCCCCCCCCCCAAGCACCCGCAGTGCCCCCTGGGCTGTCCCCACGATCAACCGCAACATCCCTGGGCCTCCCCTCCCTCCCCAAGATTTAGTCAGGGGTATATAGTACAAGTCATGGACAGGTCATGGGCCGTGAATTTTTGTTTACAGCCCGTGACCTGTCCATGACTTTTACTAAAAATACCCATGACTAAAATGTAGCCTTAACTGTAAACCATAGGAGACTAAGCACCATAAGATCTGATTGGCAGCACGTCCCATGACCTCTAATTGGATGCATTATTTAAGCATGCAGGGTGGTCCAGGAACCTGGCAGTACCTTCCCTATTGGTACAACAAGACTCAGCTCTCATTTCTTGGCTTGACGCCTGACTCTGACCCTTCCTAGGCTTTATTCCTGATCCCTTTCTCCAGTAGGGTGACCAGACAGCAAGTGTGAAAAATCGGGACGGGGGTGAGAGGTAATAGGACCCTATAGAAGAAAAAGACCCAAAAATCGGGACTGTCCCTATAAAATCGGGACATCTGGTCACCCTATTCTCCAGTGCTGATCCCTGGTTAGACTCCTGACTGTGGCTTCGACCTTAAGCCTGACTCCTGGTTTCTGACTCCAGCTCTGACTCCTGCTCCAACCACTAGGAGTGCTGCTCTGACCACTAGACCTGACTCCTGGTCCTACCTGCTAGGCCAGACCACTCAGCAGGTAGGACCAGTGAATTAATAAATCATGACACCAAAATGAGACATTTTAATGGATCAGTCTTCCACAAATGTCTTTTGGGGAAGAAAATTAATATTTTACTGCCTTCTCAACAGTACATCTATTCTTAAAAAAGAAACGTACAACTTTGGATCTCTCAAATGCATTCTTTTCAGTAAGTTTTTGGTTTATGTTTAAAAATTGCTGTTGTGGAAACAGAGTTTGCAAAATGGAATGCGTTGAAAGCAAATAGAATCTTGAATTCTGATTCGTCGTTGGAGGAAGAGAGGAAGGATGAGTTTGGGGCTAATGCACATTTATCCACAGCTTTATTCTCTAGTCCTGCTTAAAACCCTATTTTGAAGATGCTGTACTGACCTTCAGCACTGGGGTGAATATCACTCAGAGTATGTTTTATTTGTTAAATGTTTGTAATACACTTTAAGATCCTTGTGCTATATTGGTGCAGAGTATTTTAAATTATATTCCATTATATCCAAGTTCACTGTGAGTGGGCTTTTTAAAAAAAATATATGCCTTTTGTGTCTAGAGGAGGATTTGAACTTCTCCAGGGGCAGAAAAATTCTCCCCATTACCCTACTAGTTTTAACCCTGGTGTAATATAGGATTTTTGTGCTCCATATTTTAAAAAAAAAAACCTATATATTTGTTTTTTCTTCTTTTGACAACTGCTGCACTGCATGACACGTTGAGAACATGGCCAGTTACGTATGGTATGACATTTTAGGAAAGATTGGAAACAAACAGCTTGAATGACATTTGAAAATGCAGGATGGCTTAAGAACTCACCAGCGTTGCTAAATGTAAACACTGCTGGGAAAAGGCAAGGCTTTCAAAAAGTGGGGGAGGGGAAAAGCAAGCAGGGCTTTCAACACAGTTGTCTTGTAAGTCTAATATCTGGGCTGCTTTCAGAAAACTATGTACATGTCTCTGGTTTTATAATTTCAGGACAACAGTAAAATGCTTTTTATTTATCTGATGCCATACCTATGTATCTTTGGCTTAGTCAGGAAGTTAAATTTCCAAGTGTAACTATTAGAGATAGCAATCATTGACAACACTGATTGGCTTTTTAACACCCTTCTGTTATCACAGCAATGTCAAATCACCCTTATCATTAAAAGCCCTGCCTCTTCCCCCCTCCCCCCCTCCCCCCCCCGCTCAAATTGTAGTTCAAAACAATGAACTCTTCCAACTTTTGTATATGTGTAACAGACTGGAGGAGACTTGTTACAAGTACCTGTCTGTGCCAGCATAACAGCAGCTTTAACATGGAAAGCTATTCAGAGTGTTTGGGTGCCCATTTCAGTTGAAGTCCTGTGAATTTGGTTAGGGGAATTTTGTACAGGTCACATAAGAAAACTGTAATGGCAGTAAACCAAAAAACAAATCTAAATTAAAAGTTGTCTTCAGATTAGGGTTACCATACGTCCAGTTTTTCCCGGACATGTCTGGCTTTTTGGTAATCAAGCCCCCGTCCGGGGGGAATTGCCAAAAAGCCGAACATGTCCGGGAAAAATACCAGCCAGGCACTTCCCCTCCCGGGCTCCAGCTGCTCTGCTCCTCCCCTGACTCTTCGGCTCTGTTTAAGAGCCGAGCTGCCCGAGCGCTCCGGCTTCGGGCAGCCCCCTTGCCTCCGGACCCCGAGCCGCTGGCCAGGCACTTCCCCTCCCGGGCTCCAGCTGCTCTGCTCCGGCGGCGCAGGGTCCGGAGGCAAGGGGGCTGCCCGAAGCCGGAGCGCTCGGGCAGCTCGGCTCTTAAACAGAGCCGAAGAGTCAGGGGAGGAGCACAGCAGCCGGAGCCCGGGAGGGGAAGTGCCCGGCCGGGGGCGCAGGGTCCGGAGGCAAGGGGGCTGCCCGAAGCCCGAGCGCTACCGGCTTCACGGTTTGCCGGGCAGCCTCCAGACCCTGCGCCCCCGGCTGGGCGCTTCCCCTCCCGGGCTCCAGCTGCGCTGGGGAAGCGCCGGCCGGGGGCGCAGGGTCTGGAGGCTGCCCGGCAAACCGTGAAGCCGGTAGCGCTCGGGCAGCCCTTTTCGCGTGGCTGGGAGGGAGGAGGGGGAGTTAGGGCGGGGACTTTGGGGAAGGGGCGGAGTTGGGGCGGGGGTGGGAAAGGGGCGGGGCCAGGGCCCGTGGAGTGTCCTCTTTTTTTATTTTTTAAATATGGTAACCCTACTTCAGATGTCAGACTTTGGTAATCCACTCTGTAGTAAAAGTTGGGGTTAGTTAATACAAGAGCAGCTACTAATCTGTTATTGACTGTTTCTTGAAATTCCATTTCTGTATGAAACTGTTCTTCAAAAAAAAGCTTATTCTATGGCAAACTGCTTCCGGGTGAACAAGACAAATGAAAATGCAGTTGTAAAGAAATGTATTTGGCCTTTACTATTTATCAAAGAGTATTTCCCAGAAGGTATTTAAAAAAAATCCAATCAGCATAAATAATTAAAGCAACAGATAGAAGATACAGTAATTAAAATACAAACCCACCCACCCCACAAAAAACGAGAATTTCTTTAGTAGAACAGGAAGTAGGACATAAAACTTAGAAACTCTAGTCTGTATAGATTTTTTTGTAGTGCTTTTGCGAGTCTATGTGTGTGTGTGTGTGTGTGTGTGTGTGTGTTTTGTCTTTTAATATGTAGCTGTGGCTCCAGAGCAAGAGGTACTTGTTGGAAACATGTGTGATTAATTTCTTCTTCTTTTTAAAGACAGCACGCTCACTAAACTGCTGGAAAAGGCTGCTTTCAGGATTAACTGAGGTGGGATGGATAAACTAGCAAATTAGAGAGTTAATGGCAAATTAAAAAGGGACTTGGATGATTTTATCCATTTCATATTGATTTTGCAGTTTGGGGATGATGGGTGCTCTCACACTTCGCAGCACACAGCTGAACAATGTGAAAGCTGGGAGTGCTGACAGAAGTCAGCTTTTAATAACACTTAACAGTGTAGTATGGAACATACCCCTAGCCACTTTAATAGACTTGTTACTGATGGAATCCATGCTCAGGAAGGGTGACCTGGAAGCCCTCATTTAGGTTTTTTAAATGAGAAATAAGAAGCCATAGTTCATTATTAAAAAAAAAAGTTAGTCTTTTATTTAAATAATCAGACCTATATTTGATAATCTTAGCTTACTCTGGTTTATTTTGTTACTTCCAGAGTCTTCTACTCTCACAGGATATTTCTTCACTGTAAATTTAAAAATCTGTAAAACATATAGCTTTCTAGAATCCATATGCCATAAAGTGTCAGAAGGGAAAACAATTAAATCGGAAATTATAGTTGCAAAATATTATCCATTATTATTACAGAAGCCATAATTGTTGGCATACATTTATGGCATAATGGGCATCCAAAGGGAGAACATTTTCACCAACTAGGGTGACCAGATGTCCCGATTTTATAGGGACAGTCCCAATATTTGGGGCTTTGTCTTATATGGGGCCCCCACCTCCTGTCCCGATTTTTCTCACTTGCTATCTGGTCACCCTATCACCAACATGTTTGTAAATTATGGTTTGCTGAATTTAAACAGATCTTATGTAGGTGATATCTTCAGTTTGTCTTGGTAGACATAGACAAAACTTTGTGGTCCCTAAACTATTTTTTGTTCCTCTGAGAGGAAATGTTCATCACAATCTGCAACAATTTAATGCTAACAACAGGTGTTGAGCATGCAATTGCCCACATAGCTTGCTTAAAAAAGTACCCCTTTCAGCACTCTGTTTTTCATCTGATACAATACATGTAGCACAATACAATGCTGTAAAATGTAATTTACTTAGGGATAGCATTTTTCATACAAAAAATATATAAAATGCTTTAAGGCTGATTAGTTTATGTATTGAAAAACATGCAGAGTACTTGTTAAAATACCATATATCTTAGTGGTATATAAAGAGAAGGTCAAGGTCAGTGGTCAGGAAGTAGAAATGAGTGGTGAGATGGATTTGAAGTGAATCAGTCAGGGGTGCTGGGAGGCTGTCCAGGATGCGTGGGAAAGGGATTTACTACTCCCTGTTAAAGATTTGATTACATGACCTGGCTGCCTGTGATAACAGAAGACTGGACTTTATGATCCAGGAGACCCCTTCCAGTCTTAGGTCTTACATCCTATATAAAAGTCTAATATTAATTTGGCATAGGAAATGAGGTGAAGAATAAGGAGAGATGAGTTCAGATAATTGGCATGGAAGTGAGGTGGCCAGTCCAGGAAGTATCTTGAAGACCTGAAAGGAGATTTTGTAATGGATTTTGTAATGGACAGGTACCCAATGAAAATTTCAAAAGCTGAGGATGACATACTTGTTTCTCCTAGGGCAGAGGTAGTCAATTATTTTTTATCAACGTCCACATTTCTTGGTCAAGGTATAGTCAAGGTCCACACTTGCCAGTGCCCCTTTTCAACAAACACATACAATGCTGTGCAATATACTTAGGGCCTATTTCTTATATTTGTAGTGCATTAAATGAAAAATAAAATCACACCACTGTATAACCTAAAAATAACCTCCAAGAAAGATGTAATAAATTACATCTGAGACTTTTAGAAAGCATGTAGATAAAATGTCAAATAACATTAAAACACTGTCAGACAACTGTTTTAAATTTTGAAATTGTTTTGCATTTACAAAGAGTATTAACTTTGGTTTTGTCAAATAACATTATTGTAAGCATATAACCACTTGATTACCCGCCACCCAGCTCCCATCCCCTAACCCCCTGATTGCCTCCGACTCAGTGTAGGGTTACCATTTTTCAAGTGCCCAAAAAGAGGATACTGCTGGTGGGGGGCAAACTGGAGGGGGGGTGTTCAGTTGGGGCATGCTGGAGGGGTATTTGGGGAGTGCTGGAGGGGACATTTGGGGTGTGGGAGGGATGTGTGTGTACTGGGAGAGGGTATTTGGGGGATGCTGGAGGGGGCATTTGGGGGTGTGGAAGGGATGTAGGTGTGTACTGGAAGAGGGTATTTGGGGGGTGCTGGAGGAGGTACCTACAGCCTCACTCTCAAGGTGGGGGGCAGTGTCGCTCCCTGTCATGGTGGCATGGTGGCTGGTGCAGGTCCAGGACACAGCGCCAGCTCATCAGTCAGCACCTCCTACAGGCCTCTCGCCCTCCCCAGGGCGGGAAGCTGGGGCCTGGCTCTGTCACTCCTCCCAGCTGGGTTGTGAGGCCCTGTGGTGGGACAGGCGGCCGGCTGAGATGTGCTTGGCAGCTCTGCTTACTTGGTGGGCTGGGTGGCCCAGCTCCCCCCACTTCCCCTATCACCCACCAGCTCCATGCCTGCCCCGCCAGGAGAGGCTCCCCCTGCCCCACTCACTGAATCCAGATGCCAGTGCCTGCTGGTTCACATACATGGTCCACTTGCCCCATCCCTGCGCTGCTGCTACATGGCGGAGGACAGAGCTGGTGGGGCTGCAGCTCCACAAGCAGCCACCCTGGGGACACACTGCACCCTGCAGCTCAGCCCACTCGCCTGCCCCCTGCTGGGGGGCCCTGCGCTGGAGAGTGGGCATGGCTTTGCATGGCTCCTGCCCTGGCTCGGCTTCAGCCCATTTGACCTTTGTGGTGCACTCAGAAGTGTCTGGCAGTCCGTATTTGGCCTGCGGTCTGCCTATTGATTACCCCTGTGCTAGGGCACGAGAAGAGTGATTTTATTTTCCCCTTTCGTTGTGATGTACTGACCCTGCAATGGGATCTGCATACACTGAGTCCCAACTTTGCCTTTTGTAGCACTCGGGACTTTGTTTGAAGAGTGACTGATATTTGTGCTTTTCTGTAAATCCTTCAGGAAGTGTTCCACAAATTGCCCTCTAGTGTTTGACTCACACAGTTATGGGACCCACTACTGCTACAAGCTTTGTCGAAGTGTAATAGGGTGGTTTACCCATGGGCTGAAGAGCCTGGGGCTAAGCTAGACCTGATTACAGGGCTGAGAGGAAACATATGATTCCATTCCAATAAAGGCAGCAGGAAGCTGCAGGGTATGTGTGTAGGGTGGCCACTGATGCATCCCCAGAATACAAGACAATATCCACTTGGTTGTCCACACCCCTTCCCCCTTTGTGACCCCGCTGGTGTGAACTTGCACACATGGTGCATGTGGGGTCATGCTGCATGGGAGGAAGCTATTTTGAAAAGCATGCTGCCCCTCCCCCACCTCTGTGACCTTACACGCATGGTACTTGCAAGGTTTTGCCGGAGGGGGCAGAATGGCATATTCTGCAAAATGGCATTCTCCCTGCATGATACTACACAAAACTATGTCTGGTTTTATATCTGTACCAGACAGTGGACATGCCATAAAAAACCAGGACTGTCTGGCCTACAACAGGCTGAATGGCCTGCCTAAATGTGTGGTTGAGAGAAATAGCTGGGACTGCCAGAGGCCTGGCAGTAAACTAGGGAAGCCCAGAAAAGAGGAAATTGTGTGGAGCTGGAACGATGACAGATTTTGTGTTTGTTTTGGGATTTTTGAGTTCTGTTTTTAACAAACTCTGTTGCCAGCCAGGTGGAGAGTCAATTAAAAGATTTTGTGTTGAGAAGGTGACTGGAAACGGAGTGAGTTCTTAAAGAGGCTCTGGTGAGGGGGAGATAGAGGCAGGTGGTGGCCGTGATGGGACAAGAAGCCTGTGTTCCTGGATTTGAAGGACCAGGGTTCTACTCATGCGTGTGATTTATATAGTAACTGTGTTTGTTGTCTGTACACCTGCCTATTCTTACATTATGGACAATGTAACTGTAATGATATCTTTATTGCAGTATTTAATTCAGCCACTAGCTGTCTGTGTGTGCTGTTAAAGAGATCCAGGCAGAGTAATAAAGTCAGACTGAACAGAAACTTGGGATGTGTGGAAGCGTTTTTGTCTGTCTATAATTGTAAATGTCTTATGTAATAAAAGCTTCCTGTTTAAGAAAAACTGTGATTCCATGTAACATTACAGTAACACAAGGCAATTTGAAGATTAGTGCATAAGAATGTTTAAAAAACATATTCATTCTGGGTTCTGGTATAAAAAAATCCGAATTATGGCATCAAATATTGAAATTGTACTGGAATATCTGACAACTGTTGTCAAAGTTCATCTCACCGTAAAAACATGATCATCTTAGTCACATGAGTACTGCAAGAAGGATTTGCCCCTAGATAAAGTTTGAGTCAGACTCTACTGTTCATTTGAAAGGATTCTGGGGAAACACTTTGTTGAAATTGACCTTACCCAGTTCTCAGAGGAAAAACAGAACTGTGGTTTTGTTTGTAACATCAGATTTGCAAATACTTCCTGAGATTTTTGCCTGGTGGCTATAGTTACTACTTGCCCCTTTGGAATATATAGGAAAGCTTTTCATTGTACCATGGTGATACAAAATACCATGCACACACAACAAGCACACAAATCCTGTATTTTGCCTATCTTCTACCACCTATTGGGATCTAAATTGTGCAAATGTAACTGTTGCTGTGGTTACAGAAAGCCATGTTTAGTTGAGGGGACATATGCAAAATACTTATTTGTTAAAATATCCTATAAACAATGACATAGGAAAACAATTTTAAAATGAGGCAAGGAGTTAGTTGTGCACCAGAATCATTTATTTCAACAATAGTTTAATTGCATTAAAATGAAAGAGCTTGCATGTGTGGGGGTAATCTGTGTCATTGCTGGACTCCATTAATCATTTCCTACATTGAAGTCAACAGCATGGAAAAGTGACTTCAAGATAATTGAATAACTTCTCTCTTTACACCACTTGTGAATTCACAGCAGGATGTCAGTGCACAATCAGAAACATATGTGGTTTTTAAAATAAAACATTGTTACATTTCCCAACCAAACAACCCTCAAAGTAAAACAAACAAAATAAACCCCTCATGCAATTCATTCCAAAACAAAAGAAAACTACTACTTTTTTGAAAAGTAGTTCTAATAAACAGTTATTTTTGGAAAAAAGAGTAGTTAAACACGCAAACAACTCCATTTCTTGCTTTTGGTGCATCATTCTGAATATGATTAATATCTTCTCCTTGATTTATCTTTAGATTTTTAAATTCTTGGTGTTGCCATTGATTGTTTGTTTTTTAAACCTGGCATCTTTTTGACATTTAAAACCAAAACAGCGAAGGACAACTGATTCTGCTTGCCAAACAACCTGGTGATGTTCCCATTTCAATAGTGTGTTTAAATAGTCAGAAAGTAAATAGTCAGCTTTTGGCATAAAAACGGCACAGCGCATTCTTTGTTTAATGTCGACAGTTTCACCTCCTTTCAAAACAAAAACAAAAAACAAAAAAAACCCCCATAACACAGATATGTGAGAAGGAAAGTTGTTTTCCCAGACCACCCTGCTCCAACTGAATTACCCTTCAGCAACCATTCAAACTTTTGAAGGGGCAATTTTTATCAGATGTTATCTTTTGTAACAGTTTGTTGTTCAGTCATTGGTAACAATGTAACAATTGTTTCTCAGTTTTCTCCAGCTGGTTAGTGTGTCTTTTGATTTTGTTTTTATTAATTTCTTCAAACTATTCTCTCTATCCCCTTTTGTAGTAAATCAGAATTTAGAAGTTTTGTGGTGTCTAGGGATTTGTAATACTTGACCTGAAGAGTACCTGAGAATTCACCCAAGACTAATATTTTATGAACCCAAAGCTGAAATATTTATGCCACAAATATGTCCCTAAAGTGAATAAACTCCAGTCCAGGATGCTGCAGGAATAAAAGGAAAAATGAATGTTGCTCTCATCAGTTAAGGATAATTGATTCTGCCCTGAACATACATAGATTAAGACTGCCATACTCCTGTCTATATATCAGAACTGGGCCATACCGGGTCAGACCAATGATCCATCTAGCCCAGTGTTCAGTTTTCTGATAGTGGCCAGTGCCAGATGCTGGAGACAGATCCATCCCTTTCATCCAGAACCAGCTTCTGGCAGTTGGAGGTTTAGGGAAACCCATAGCATGGGGTTGCATCCCTGATCATCATGGCTTAATAGCCATTGATGGACCTGTCTTCCATGAACTTATCTAATTCTTTTTTGAACCAGTTATACTTGTGGCCTTCACAATGTCCCCTGACAAAGAGTTCCACAGGTTGACTGGGCATTGTGTGAAGAAGTACTTCCTTAAGTTTGTTTTAAACCTGCTGCTTATTAATTTTTTGGGGTGACCCCTGGTTCTTGTGTTCTGAAAAGGGGTAAATAACTTCCGTTGTCACTTTCTCCACACCATTCATGATTTTATAGACCTCTATTATATTCCCCCTTAGTCATCTCTTTTCTAAGTTGAACAGTCCCAGTCTTTTTAATTGCTCCTTGTATGGAAGCTGTTCCATACCCCTAATCATTTTCCTTGTCCTTCTCTGCACCATTTCCAGTTCTAATATATCTTTTTTGAAATGGGGTGACCAGAATTATATACAGTATTTAAAGTGTGGGCATACCATGGAATTATTTAATGGCATTTGATACCTTAAATGACTGCTTCTTGGAGCAGCTAGTCCTGCAACCCACAAGAGGAGAGGCAGTACTTGATTTAGTCCTAAGTGGAGCACAGGATCAGGTCCAAGAGGTGAATATAGCTGGACCGCTTGGTAACAGTGACCATAATATAATTAAATTTAACATCCGTGTGGTGGGGAAAACACCACAGCAGCCCAACACTAGCATTTAATTTCAGAAAGGGGAACTACACAAAAATGAGGACATTAGTGAAACAGAAATTAAAAGGTAGAGTGCAAAAAGTGAAATTCCTGCAAGCTGCATGGAAACTTTTAAAAGACACCATAATACAGGCTCAGCTTAAATGTATACCCCACATTAAAAAACATAGAGAACCAAAAAAGTGCCACTGTGGCTAAACAACAAAGTAAAAGAATCAGTGAGAGGCAAAAAGGCGTCCTTTAAAAAGTGGAAGTTAAATCCTAGTGAGGAAAATAGAAAGAAGCATAAACTCTGGCAAATGCAGTGTAAAAATATAATTAGGAAGGCCAAGAAAGAATTTGAGACACTAGAAAAGACTCAAAAAGTAATAGCAATTTTTTTTTAAGTACATCAGAAGCAGGAAGCCCGCTAAACAACCAGTGGGGCCACTGGATGATCGAGATGCTAAAGGAGCACTCAAGGATGATAAGGCCATTGCGGAGAAACTAAATGAATTCTTTGCTTTGGTCTTCATGGCCGAGGATGTGAGGGAGCTTCCCAAACTTGAGCCATTCTTTTTAAGTGACAGATATGAGGAAATATCTCAGATTGAAATATTAGAGGAGGTTTTGGAACAAATTGATAAACTAAACAGTAATAAGTCACCAGGACCAGATGGTATTCACCCAAGAGTTCTGAAGGAATCAAATGTGAAATTGCAGAACTACTAACTGTGATATGTTAGCTATCATTTAAATCAGCTTCTGTACCAAATGACTGGAGGTTAGCTAATGTGACACCAATTTTTAAAAAGGGCTTCAGAGGTGATCCCGGCAATTACAGTCTAGCAAGCCTGACTTCAGTACTGGGCAAACTGGTTGAAACTATAGTAAAGAACAAAATTGTCAGACACATAGATGAACATAATTTATTGGGGAAGAGTCAACATGTTTTTTGTAAAGGGAAATCACGCCTCTCCAATCTACTAAAATTCTTTGAGGGGGGGTCAACAAGCATGGGGACAAGGGGGATTCAGGGGACATAGTGTACTTAGATTTTCAGAAAGCCTTTAATAAGGTCCCTCACCAAAGACTCTTAAGCAAAGTAAGCTGTCATGGGATAAGAGGGAAGATCCTCTCATGGATTGGTAACTGGTAACAAAGGGTAGGAATAAATGGTCAGTTTTCAGAATGGAGAGAGGTAAATAGTGGTGTCCCCCGGGGTCTGTACTGGGACCAATGCCATTCAACATATTCATGAATGATCTGGGGAAAAAGGGTAAACAGTGAGGTGGTGAAATTTGCAGATGATACAAAACTACTCAAGAGAGTTGAGTCCCAGGCAGACTGCAAAGAGCTACGAAAGGATCTCTCAAAACTAGGTAAGTGGGCAACAAAGTGGCAGATGAAATTCACTGTTAATAAATGCAAAGTAATGTGCATTGGAAAACATAATCCCAACTATACATATAAAATGATGGGGTTTAAATTAGCTGTTACCAACAAAAAAGAGGTTTTGGAGTCATTGTGGATAGTTCTCTGAAAACATCCATTCAATGTGCAGTGAAAACATCCATTCAAAAAATGCTGGGCATGATTAAAGAAGGGATAGATTATAAGAAAGAAAATATCATATTGCCTCTATATAAATCCATGGTATACCCACATCTTGAATGTTGCATGCAGATGTGGTTTCCCCATCTCAAACAAGATATATTGGAGTTGGAAAAGGTTCAGAAAAGGGCAACAAAAATGATTAGGGATATGGAACGGCTTCCGTATGAGAAGAGATTAATAAGACTGGGACTTTTCAGCTTGGAAAAAAGATGACTAAGGGGGGGATATGGTTGAGGTGTGGGGTCACCAAATGAAATTAATAGGCAGCAGGTTCAAAACTAACAAAAAGAAGTATTTCTTCACACAACGCACAGTCAACCTGTGGAACTCTTTGCCAGAGGATGTTGTGAAGGCCAAGACTATAACAGGGTTCAAAAAAGAACTAGATAAATTCATGGTGAATAGGTCCATCAATGTCGATTAGCCAGGATGGGCAGGGATGGTGTCCCTAGCCTCTGTTTGCCAGAAGCTGGGAATGAGCAACAGGGAATGGATCACTTGACGATTACCTGTTCTGTTTATTCCCTCTGGGGCACCTGGCAATTGCCACTGTTGGAAGACAGGATACTGGGCTAGATGGACCTTTGGTCTGACCCAGTATGGCTGTTCTTATGTTCTTATTATGATATTTTCAAGGGTTGTTGATTAATCACAGTTAACTCATGTGATTAACTAAAACAAATTAATCACGATAAAGAAAATTAATTATGATTAATTGCAGTTTTAATTGCACTGTTAAACAATAGAATACCAATTGAAAATAATTAAATATATAAGTACTGTACTCATATAAGTACAATCTCTTTATCGTGAAAGTGCAACTTACAAAAATGTAGATTTTTTGGTTATATAACTGCACTTAAAAACAAAATAATGTAAAACTTTAGAGCCTACCAGTCCACTCAGTCCTACTTCTTGTTCAGCCAATCACTAAGACAAAGAAGTTTCTTTACATTTACAGGAGATAATGCTGCCCGCTTCTTATTTACAATGTCATCTGAAAGTGAGAACAGGCATTTGCATGGCACTTTTGTAGCTGGCATTACAAGGTATTTATGTGCAGGGCATTCCAAGGTCTTTACAATTCTCCCCCAAGAAGTTCAGTCACAATTTAAATTAACACATTATTTTTTTAACGAGCCTCATCAGCATGGACACGTCCTCTGGAATGGTGGTTGAAGCATGGAGGGACATATGAATCTTTAGCGCATCTGGCATCTGAATATATTGCGACGCCGGCTACAACAGTGCCATGCGAATGCCTGTTCTTACTTTCAGATGACACTGTAAACAAGAAGCGGGCAGCATTATCTCCTGCAAGTGTAAACAAACTTGTTTGAATGATTGGCTGAAGAAGAAGTAGGACTGAGTAGACTTGTAGGCTCTAAAGTTTTACTTTGTTTTGTTTTTGAATGCAGGATTTTTTTGTACATAATTCTACATTTGTAAGTTCAACTTTCATGATAAAGCCATTGCACAACAGTTCTTGTATTAGGTGAATTGAAAAATACAATTTCTTTGTTTTACACTGCAAATATTTTTAATAAAAATAAATATCAAGTGAGCACTGTACCCTTTGTATTCTGTGTTGTAATTGAAATCAATATATTTGAAAATGTAGAAAACATCCAAAAATATTTAAATAAATGGTATTCTGTTATTAACAGTGTGATTAATTGCATGATTAATCACACAATTAATCATGATTAATTTTTTTAATCACTTGAAAGCCCTAATATTTTCGGTTTTATTATCTATCCCTTTCCTAATAGTTCCTAACATACTGATAGCCTTTTTGACAGGTGATGCACATTCATCAGCTGTTTTCAGAGAACTATCCACAATGACTCCAAGATCTCTTTCTTGAGTAGTAACAGCTAATTTAGAACCATCATTTTGTTTGCATAGCTGGGATTATGTTTTCCAATGTGCATTACTTTGCATTTATCAACATTGAATTTCATCTGCTATTTTGTTCCCTGGTCCCTCAGTTTTATCAATTTCCTTTATAACTCTTTGCAGTCAGGTTTGGACTTAACTATCTTGAGTAATTTTGTATCATCTGCAAGCTTTGCTACTTCTTTGTTCACCCCCTTTTCAATTTCATTTATGAATATGTTGAACAGCATAGATCCCAGTATGGATCCTGGGGAGTCCCCACTATTTACTTCTCTCCACTCTGAAAACTGATCTTTGTTTCCTGTCTTTTGACCAGCTACTGATCCATGAGAGGACCTTCCTTCTTATTCCATTGCTGCTTACTTTGCTTAAGAGTCTTTGTCAAAGGTTTTCTGCAAGTCCAAGTACACTATATCCACTGGATCCCCTTTGTCCACATGATTGCTGACTCCCTCAAAGAAGTCTAATAGATTGGTGATACATGATTTTGCTTTACAAAATCGGTGTCCACTCCTCCCCAACATATTGTGTTCATCTATGGCTATGTCTATACTACTGCAGTAAGTCGACCAATGCTACGCAACTCCAGCTATGTGAATAACGTAGCTGGAGTTGACATAACTTAGATCGAATTACCGCGGGGTCTACACCGTGCGGGGACAATGGGAGAAATTCTCCCATCGACTTACCTTACTCTTCTTGTCAGGGGTAGAGTACGGGGTCGACTGGAGAGTGATCTGCTGTCGATTTGGCGGGACTTCACTAGACCCGCTAAATTGACTGCCGGTGGATCGATCTCAGAACATCGATCCTGGCTGTAATGTAGATGTAGCCTATGTGTCTGATAATTGTGTTCTTTATTATAGTTTTAACCAATCTGCCTGGTTCTTAAGTTAGGTTTACCAGTCTGTAATTGTCAGGATTGCCTCTGGAGCCTTTTTTTAAAAACTGGTGTTACAGTAGCTGCCCTCCAGTCATCTGGTACAGAGGATAATTTAAGTGAGAGGTTACAAACCACAGTTAGTAGTTGTGCAATTTTGTATTTGTGTTCCTTCAGAACTCTTGAGTGAATGCCATCTGGTCCTGGTGACTTATTACTGTTTAATTTATCAATTTGTTCCAAAACCTCCTCTACTGACACCTCAATCTGGGACAGTTTCTCAGATTTGTCACCTAAAAAAATGGCTAAGATGCGGGCATCTCCCCCATATCTTCTTCAATGAAGACAGATGCACAGAATTCATTTAATTTTGCCACAATGCCCTTATCTTCCTTGAGTGCTCCTTTAGAACTTTGATCATTCAGTGTCCCCACTGGCTGCTTGGCAGGCTTCCTGCTTGTAATGTACTGAAAATTTGTTGTTAGTTTTTATCTTTTGCTAGTTGTTCTTCAAATTATTTTTTGACCTGGCTAATTATATTTTTATACTTGACTTGCTGGAATTTATGCTCCTTTCTATTTTCCTCATTAGGATTTGACTTTTATTTTTCAAATTATGCCAGTTTTGCCTCTAACTGCCTTTTTTACTCTTCTGTTTAATCATGGTGGCATTTTTTTGTGTGATCCTCTTACTCTTTTGGGGGGGTGGTATACATTTAGGTTGAGCCTCTATTATGACTTTTTAAAATCGTTTCCATGCAGTGTGCAGGGATTTCACCCTTGTGACTTTCTTTTTAATTTCCATGTAACTAGCTTCCTCATTGTTGTGTAGTTCCCCTTTTTGAAGTCAAATGCTGCTGTGGTGGGTTTCTTTGGCATTTTTCTCCCTACAAGAATGCTAAATTACTGGTCGCGATTACTGAGCAGTTTAGTTGAATTCACGTCTTGGACCAGATCCTGTGCTTCACTTAGTACTACAGCATGAATTGTCTTTCCCCTTGTAGCTTCCAGGACAAGCTGCTCCAAGAAGCAGTTATTTATGGCATATAGAAATTTTTTTCTTTGCATCCCTTCCTGAGGTGACATCTATCTAGTCAATATGAAGACAGTTGAAATCCCCCATTATTAGTATGTTTTCTGCTTTTGGGATGTCTCTGCCCGAGTCCTGTGCTCCTTCACACCTGTTGGCTTTACCTCAGCCCTTAGTTTAAATCCTATGCCTTTTTAATTTTACATGCCAGCAATCTGGTTCTGTTTTGATTTAGGTGGAGCCCATCTTTTCAGAATAGGCTCCTCCTTTCCCAAAAGGTTCCTCAGTTCCTAATAAACCTAAATGCCTTCTCCCCACACTGTCATTTCATCCACACATTGAGACCCTGCAGTTCTGCCTGCCTTTCTGTCCCTGTGTGTGGAACTGGAAACATTTCAAAGAATACTACCATGGAGATCCTAGCCTTTAAGCTCTTACCCAGCAGCCTAAATTTGGCATCAAAGACCTCTCTCATACCTTTTCCTATGTCATTGGTACCTACATATACCAAGACTACTGGCTTCTTCCCAGCACTACACGTCTCTCTAGATGTTTTGTGAGATTTCCAAGCTTTGCACCTGACAGGCAATTTATCATGCAGTTCTCCCAGTCATCACAAACCCAACTATGTATATTTCTAATAATCAAATCCCCCATTATTATTACCTGGCTCTTCCTGTTCCCCAGAAGAGGTATTCTCAGTGTGAGAAGATGCCACAACATCATCTGGAAGGAGAGTCCCAACTACGGGATTGTTTCCCTCTGCTCCAGCTTGATGTTCTCTTTACCTGAGACTTTCATCCTCCTTAACAGCACAAAGGCTGTCAGACTGGGCTGGGACCACTCCATTGTGTCCCTGGAAGTTTCACCTATGTACTTCTGTGTCTCTGAGGTCCCTGAGCTGCTTGAACTATATTCACACATATGCTGTCTGCCCACAAGGCAGGTAATCATACTTATTGATTCTGTGTAATAAATTGGATAGCCCCTATTCTGCTGCTGGACTTCTGCATGCATTATTTTTACTCTTGCTGTTTGTTGGGAGAGTGGTTGGGTGAGTTATTGACCTAAGTTTAGAGTATATTTAATAGGTGTATCTGCCTCTCACACTCTCTCTGTAAACTCCCCATTTGCTGCTCCTCAAAAGAGACCATACTATAATCTTCAGTCAAGCAAGCACACAGCAAAAAATTAACAGATGAAATCGTCCCAAGGATCATGTATTGTCTCCTCCTTCACTCAGAGAACTTCTTCACAAAACTCCCATTTGCTGCTCTTGTTCACTAGCTTGGGGTATGGGCCGTCTTGATCTATTTCATGAAGCAGTCAAAATTTATAGTATAACTAAGATGAAAGATATGTGTTAGCTAATGAGATCTGTATTAGGATAAAACAGATAAAAGACTCTGTGAGTCTCAAGTCTATTAATTCAATATGTAATAAAGAGGAGAATAAGCTAAAATAGATGTTTATGACCTATCAGATATGTAGCATACTGTC
This sequence comes from Emys orbicularis, assembly GCF_028017835.1. Taxonomy (NCBI): domain Eukaryota; kingdom Metazoa; phylum Chordata; order Testudines; family Emydidae; genus Emys; species Emys orbicularis. Next base: position 163,592,365 of record NC_088684.1, read on the forward strand.
TTTGGACATATGCACATGTGGTTCAATCCAGCAGCCCCTGTGCGGTAGCCAGAAGGTCTGAGCTCATATGCCTTGTCAAATAAGCTGATTGTTTCATTTGGCATCAAAATAAATTGTGGTTCAGGACCAGATACTTTTTGATAGGTACGACCTGCACAATGAAATACATCCAGTCACTAGAGGAAATAGTACCACAATTTCTGACTAATGCCACTATAAAATAAATAAACTTCACTTAAAAATTGGGGAAACAATATCACAATAAGATAACCATCTAATCTAATAAAGCTCCTGAAACTAAAACGTGATCTTTCCACAGGGGCATTGTTGCAGTATAGAACAATTCCAGTTTAAGAAATATGCTTTTAAACTTCACTTCACCCCCTACTAGCAGGAGTTAGAAAGCTTTGTTCATGGAACACCATGTTTACAGGGCAGTCCTAGTTTTCAGTGGCATCCTACCAGTGCCAAAATCCAAAAATACAGGAAACAGAATAAAATAGTTTATTCTTGGGATCAAAAACCTCAATATCCTAAATTCAGAATCCAGTTTCCTGACTCAGAGAGTGTCTTTCAAAACAAACATCAGTATTTAGAGGACTATAAACCATGTGTAGAATCTGCAATAATTGGAAGGTGAAACTAAACTGGACAACTGCTATTTCAGACTAGAAAATTAAGACTGTAAATAATGGGCCTCTGGCCCTTGGTTGTTTGGTAAAGTGATATAGATAGTTGAAGGATATAACTGATTGTTTTATCTTTGCTATGTGAGATAGCACTTTGTTGTCACCATCTGGTTTGCATTAGGGATGGCTGATGATATTGCACAGTGAGGTACAACAGTAGAAATTTGCTCTGATACCATCAAAGCTAAGTACTCTTACATATTATCAGCTGGAGATTTCTGGATTAATACTCCACTGGCTGTGTACGTTTGCAAGCATAATTAAGGCTGGGATATCATCCCTACGGGAAATAGATTTTCAATGAATTAGGATACCTTGGACTGTTTCAGTTCTAAAGAAGAGGATAGAGGAGAGAGAATGAATTGTCTTTACTTTGTTTCCAGTCAGAGGCTTTTCAACATCATGCTGCAGTATTTCCTCAATTGACTAAGAATTTGCAAGGATTATTCCTGCATCTAAAATGTTCCTCAAGTGGTAAATGTTTTGAGGATATAGTATGTTGGGACATAGTATGTAATAAAAGTGTGATACACAAGTCTAATATTAAGAAACCACTTGCATCTATCTTATTGTCATATTATATGGTTCAGAATTATATATACACCTCTATCACACAACAAGATCAGTATTCACTGAATCCAGCAGCTATTGTTAAATTCCCCCATCCCTCCTCAATCTTATAGTTTTGAAAGTTAAATGCAAATAAAACTAGATATCAGTCTAAAACAGCAACTGAAAACTCATACAGCCGATTAATAAAACATACTAATGGGGTAGAAAACCTGAACCCACTGGCAGATGAGATGATTATTTTGCCTCTTATTGGCCATTTGTCAATAACTGTCTCTGAACCTCAGTAACTGACATCAGTTGGCCATTTCTTGTTCTCAAAACAATATCTTTTGCTGTGGCCTGTTCAGCTGCTGAAGTGAATCTTTTACCGAAAGCCTATATATATTTGCTGCTCTTGATGTTTTTCCTTGTTAGTGATTGGGAGAGGAGGAAGGGTGTTGTGTTAGTTCTGACACCTTTTTTCTTGTCCGTGATGGGAGGTGGGGAGGGTCAAGTGTTTGGTCTGACAGCTCAGGAGCTGTCAGTAGCATTCTGGATGTCCTCAACAAAGAGGACACAAAGATATAGGGTCCTTCTTGGTTTTGTTTAGGTGTCTACAGTTCCTTCTATAGAACTGACATTCAGGTATTGTTATGACATGATATAACATTGGTGTAGATGATATAGCTCTTACCTTGGCAGGTTGCCTGATGCTTGTGTTGGAAATCTATGGGTGCATCCACTCCACAGAATTAACTTCAGTGATTCAACCTTGAGTTAATTCCCTTGTGTTAGGCTGTCATAAGGGAGAGCAGTCACATTGCAAAATTGCAGTTGAGTATCGCAGGAGTGGCTGTAGTGTTCTGTGTCCATACTGGCACTCTACTCAATCATTGTGCCCCTAACACATCTGGGGGCATATACCATGATTTATAGCACCACAGTAAACTGTGTTATTCTATGTATACTTTCACAGAATATTGTGGGAGAATGTGTCTGTCCCTTGTGGGGATTGTGGGTGGAAATGGGATATACTAGCCTGCATCCACATGAGAGATAGCTAGAGTTAGTAGGTCTTGAGCAACGTTGACATCTGCCCTCTACTCACGGTCATACCAGCCAACATGTGTTATTACATCATGACACACAAGTGATTTTTTTTTTTTTGTCAACAGTAGCTGAATTAATGAGAACTCTGAAGATATACTTCTTGTGACCTAGCAAGAGGCAATTGTTTGGCATTCTTATCACAGTATTTCTTCTTTTCTAGTTTTCTGGCATATAGCTGGTTTGTAACTATTTCAGGGTTGTTTTTAGTTCAAGAAGCATTTTAGATTTTAGTGTGATGATGCCCTTCTTGGCCAACATCATGCATTGAACCAGGGGCCCCCAGAGCTAAAACCACGAATGGCTATAATTTGAACCAACAAAGCAAGTTCTCAAGCTCTGAGTGGTAACAGTTCCATATTCTCTGTGAATCAGGCTGAGATGTGGGTCACATTAGCACTAAAGTTGTTTTCCGTCTTCCCATAGTCTCTGAACTGGTGATGCTAATAAAATATTGTGAGGTGTTTTACAGTATTCTAACAGTACTAAGTATGGATCCCTTGAATTGACCACAGCTCTTTTTTTAAAGAAAAAACAAGTTATATAGTTATATTACAAGTTCAACAGATAAACACAAACTGATTCAACCTCACAAGAGCTTGTGTCAACACTGTCGATCTGGCTATTGAGAAGTGAAATAACAGAACCTGACATGCCCTATTCTAGTCAGGCATGAATGCTGTTATTAAAGGTGAGGCATCCAAATATGAAATTTGCAATTAATATAGGAAACAGACTGCAAATGAAAAACTAAACCCACATTAGATTCCTGATTTTCCTTAGCCAAGGTTGGCAACAACCTATCCAAATTAAATGGGAAATATCCACTTCTTAGTAGTGGAGTTCTCATTTTTTTAAATTTACTTTTGCAACACATCAAGTAACAGTGTAATATATTGCAAATCAATTTGCTAACCACAGAATTATAGATTAATTAATAACAGAAATTGGACCATAATTTATGAGTGGCTCATTTTTGGCACTTCTCTCCATATGATGGCCTTGCTTTTTATGTACAGTCAAATGGATTTGCAGGGTTTTGTACTTTCTGTATTGAGCTGGATCTGTGATAACTTTTGGCTTGCATCTAAAACCAAAAATACTTTTCTATTTTGAAGTGTACTCATTGCCAGACTTTCAGGGTAACTCCACCTGCATCTTCCCCCTCCATGATTCACTCCAGGAGTTCCCAGTCAGGTCTCAGATCTCCAGCTATCACCTGTCTCTGTGCAGGGATCCTTCCTCACTCCCTTTTGACTGATGGTTTTAAGGCTGAACAGCTCAATGCCTTACACTGCGATATCCCTAGCAAGCCAGTCTGCCTAAAGGCTGGTGCTTTGCTTTCTCCCTGAGGGCTATGAATTGTGTATCGCCAGCAGTTACAAGTCACACATAGCCCATTCCAAGCAAGCACATTTATTCTTAAGGTAAAAGCATTAGAAAAAAAATATAGTAAAAGTAATAAAAAGATGGAAACACACACTGAACATACCTGATGTCACCCACTAATCTTATGGGGCCCTAGTAGGCCAAAGTTTTTTCAACCCTTTTGTAAGGGTTGGAGTCTCCCTCGGACAGAAAGTCCTATCTGTTTGCTGGATCAGAAAAAAAGGCCCTGGGTCATAGAGGAGCATAATGGTATCAGAATACAGCATACTGAGCATTCTGTGCAGGGCCCACTGCATTTCACAATTCTATAGCCATGGAATTTACCACAGAAGTTACATTTTGCTGCAGTATTTTCCTTCAGAATCTAAGCTTTCATTTTTTAAAAAAAATATGTTCTAGCCCCTATGGATAGGAAAGGGGGAAATCATTAATTGAACTGAGTATAAACTGATGCAGCGATGGCTGCCTGAGTCTGTCTATTAATTGATTTCCTCTACAACCACTGCATTAATTAACCATTCCTTTGATTCTATTCTACACCCTTTCCAGTTTATCTTCCACCCACTACTCTCCACTGAAAAAATAGTTCTCACTGAGGTCTCTAATGACCTCTTCCCAACCAAATTTCAGGACTAATACTCCATCCTCATCCTCTGTGACCTACTGGCAGCTTTTGACTCCATTGATCATATTTTCTTGAAACCCACCCTGTCATCCCTGGGCTTTTGTGACTTTATCTTCTTGAAGTTCTCAGCCTGCCCTTCATATCAATTTTTCAACATCTTGTTGGGTGGTTCTTCCTCTCCTCTCTCTCCTTTGGTGGATGTCCAGGGCTCAATCCTTTGCCTCCTCCTCTTCATCCTTTATTAAATTCTTACAAGGATGAGTTCCTAGTTCTTCTAGTATGTACAGTAGGGTTTGCTAACCTTTGGGAACAGAAATTGGAAATCTAGAAGATGAAGGGAGAGTTCTTGAACAAAAAAAATCTCAACAACCTTGGTTTGCACACATATCTTGTATTTTGTCTGCAAGTTATTTGTTTGCAGAATATAGAACATAATTGGTTGCTAGACAAAAAATAAGCTAATATAGGGTGGTGTTTCTCCTCACAACAGGCCATTTTTGGTGCCTTTATATTTTTATTTATTTTTGTTCTGTGTGCTGTCTGCATTTCTTCATTATAATATTTCCATTTTAGCAGCTCTTTGCTATAGTACTAGGACTGTATCACATAGATTTGTTATTCTTTTACCAGTTGGTGTCAGTCTGAGTGGCACATTGTCAGTCCTGGAATTGTGAACTGTATTACTTACCTCTAAATTATTATCAGCAAGAAACATATTGGAGGTGATATGAATTTTATTTTAAATATAATATTAAAATATTAAATACAATGCTGCCATATGAGTTGAGTTTTCATGTCGCTAACATAAAAATCTGCTTGATACATACATGCTTAATTCACTTGAGAAAAAGTTCTTGAAAGATAAAGCTCCTTACTGTACATTTGGGAGTTACATGCGTACCCCTTGTTTTGTTCACACAAGTAATCTTTCTGGTTGACTTGGCTTTGATTCACAGTCCTTGCCTTTTGCTGCCTGGACCAATCTCACAGGAAGAGCATTCAGCTTGTGGGACAATGTGTTTCAGGTTTGTCAATGGGTATGTTTCAAGTTGGTCAACAATGACAGTCTCTGACCAATTAAGAAATATTACTGGATAGAGAGAAAGTGGCCATGATCAGGGACTTGAGAAGGTCAGGGCGAAAAAGAGAGAAATCTACCATTTTACTATCTGACTTGCCTGCATGTTGAGTTGTGGCTAAATGCACCAGCTCATGACAACATGAGCCAGCCATTTCATGGATCCATCAAAGTGAGTCACAGTACTAGAAAAAGATGAAATAGTAACTTTTTAGCATTCTCTCTGTGAAACCGTGTTTGAATTTTTAATCCATGATAATATTTTTGAAGCTATTAAGATTTGCTAACCTGCTCCCACAAAGCTACTGTATATAACATTTTCAAGTCATTGTATTTCTTAATCTGGCCATAATGAATGGTCTAACTAAACTGGAAGCCAAGTGTAAAATATATTTCATAGGTTCTGAAATTTACAAGTTTTGCTTCTCTCTTCTAGACCCCTGAGTGGTGCAACTTGGCACCACACATTGTCAGGTTCACCTTTGTTCCTTTGGTTAGACAGGTGGGGAAGAGAGACTAATGTTTTTCTGTTAAACTCTCTGTATTTTGTTACCTCCTCCACCTCACATGCCCCATTTGTCTATTTTGTCCACTGGTCACACCCTTTCTGACATCTAGACTGTAAGCTCCCATGGGCCAGGATTCGCTTTTTTGTTACTTGTCTGTACAGTGCCTACTGCAATGGGGCCTTGATCCTTGACTGGGGTTCCTAAATGCTACAATCATATAAATAATAATAATTTCACACAAAAAACTGGTTAAAAGAACATAATTAAGTTTGAAAAGTCAAACATTCAAAATTTAGGAAGTCAGAATAAAGGTTGTTTATACAATCTTAATTTGATACAGTCTTTAATTACATGCTCAAATACAATTTTTTCATTGCCTCATTCAGGGCACAGGATGATTGTGCTTACTTAATGAGCAGCTCTTCAATATTTTGTTTTATCCACATTATTCAGTGTGTGGCCCAAGGCCTCATTTACTGCATACTATTCAAACCCTGTTCTGAATTATTAATTTCCTCGTAGGTTTTTCTGTGGTCCTCATCACTATATCATCAGAGTGCTTCACAAATATTCATGAATTTATCTTCACAACGCCCCTGTAAAGTGAAGGGGTGGCATTATTCCCATTTTAAAGATGAGGAAATGAGGCCCAGAGAGATTAAGGTCAAACGTATCCACTAATTTTGGGTGCTCAGTTTGAGATAAATAGGACCTGATTTTTCAGATTACTTAGCATTATAAAGCACTTTACAAGTTCAAAGCACAGCTCCCATTGACTTCAGTTGCAGCTGTGAGTGCTCAGCAAATCAGAATCTAGGGTCTGAAGTTTGACATCTAGAAAATGGGGAACACACAAATAGTGACGATGTGTGAAAAGTATCATTTAAGTGACTTGCCCACTTTAAATGACCTGAAGAAGAGCTCTGGGTAAGCTTGAAAGCTTCTCTCTTTCACCAACACCAGTTGGTACAATAAAAGATTTTACCTCACCCACCTTGTCTCTCCAGTATCATATAGGAATAGAGCTGAGCAAATAATTGATTTTTCAGTACAGTGGCCAAGCCAAAAAATTAAAAATAAATTTAATTTGAAACTCAAAATGAATTTTCCCAATTTTTCTCACCAAAACAAAGAAACCCCCAAAATTCAGTTCAGTCAAACAAAACATTGCGAATGCTATTTCAAACCAACATTTTCAAATGGGAATGTTGATTTGAAATTATATTTTTAAAATGAAATGTCAGTTTGACATTTTTGTTTCTAAAATGTCATTTCAAGATGAAATGTTGAAACAGTTCATTTTAAAAATGTCCAAATGTCCTGTTTCAACATTTCTGATATTTTCTTCAGCCCTTTTTTTTTTTTTTTTGGAGGTGGGCTGAAAATATTCCCCAAATTCAATCCAAATTTGCCCAGCATCTGTGACAGAGGCAGGAATAGACTCCAGTTCTCCAAGGCAGCATTCAGCTATGTTAGACCATGAAACCATCTTTCTCTTCCTGCAATAATCCACTGCCTCATTCACTATACATCTTCCATCTTCTGCAACCAGAGAGGCAGTGGTCCCAGGGACAACAGCTTCATTCACTACACAGGGGATAGGGAAAAGTAGATGGAGAGAGTGAAGAGAAGAATGGGTGAAAGAGGGGAAAAAGAGAAAAGGACAAAGGGAAAGAACAGAAGAGAAATGGGGAGGGAAGTGAAACAAAAGGGAAAGCAAAAGAGAAAGGAAGAAGGAGAAAGCCATATGTGTTTTTATGCTTTATTTAATTTTATTATAAAGGCAGTACAGTAATTAACACATGCCAGTGAAGTACCACATCCAAACACTGAAATTAACAGATTCAACAAATTCTTTTAGAACTCTGTTTCTAGCTGACAGCCTTCCCACCTGAGAATGTCCTGTGGGAAGGTAAGGATTGCATTATTACTGCATATTTATCAAAAAGGGTGTTACACATTTTGGTCATTTACACTCTTATTTTGCCTCACTTTGAGGGGCAGATTGTGCATTTCCACCCCTGGCCCATTTTGGGAGTAGTATAGAGATTGTGCATAATCACTTCTCCTGCTCCAAAGTGTGAAGGAAGAGTATGTGTGCTGCACCAACCATTTAGATGTTACTACTTGCTTCCCTGTGTGGCCTGCCAGTTCTGTGGGCCAGTGACGAGGGTGGGCAGGGCTGTGGGTCTGCCACTTTTTCTCCCACTTTGGGTTGATTTGCATTCTCTCTAGCCCTAGGAAGGATCAGTCCCAGCACTTCCCTGAGTCCCACACAATCCCTTGCTATTGTGCCTGGCCTGTGTAAGGACATTATGGAGAGGAAAGGTTCTTGTACCCTTCCTCTCCCAGACACAATTTGGCTCTGGCTGATTTTAGAGTTTGAGACAACTGGGTGGAAAATGCCGTGAACACAGAGGAGCACGAATATGAGTGAGAGGGAATGAATTGTTCCTTTTTGAAATTCTAAGGTCTATATAATATACACCCCTCACCATCGCACAAGTAAGAGTTTCTTTTTTGTGAATTGTTCAGAGTAAGAAAAATGCCTGGAAAATAATGATGAGGGTGTGGAGTGATAGAGAGGAGCACTTTAGGCCTAAGCAGGCACTTTATTTCTTTTGCAAACATATACAAAACTCAGGTCTAGGTTCATTGTTCCAGTTACTGAGCAAAGTAATTCTGAGGCTCAGAATCTGACCTGCCTTAAAAGAGTTGTAAATTGGTGGGGCTTAGCCTTTGGAATGCTAAATAGCTTTATATTCTTTTTAAAGTGCCACCAATCTGTGCTGAGAAATGAATGCTCCCCCCGCCCCTCCAGTCTTTATGGGACCTACAATGATTATGCTGGTCTACATTTGAGGAGTAACAACATATGCACAGCTCCTGGGATTGACATAGTGTGTGTGACATTCAGAATTGTTTGCATTTTTAAATAAAAATATTTTAAAAATAGAATAAAATCTGTGTGCATGTGAGGGGAGGGGGCTTTAATGAATAGTCTAAACCTGAGTGCTATCTCTTTCCCATCCAAGAATATGAATAACTGCTACTAACTTCAGTGAGAGTTACTTGTATCCTATAGGAAGATATTTGGAAAATATCAGTGTCTACTAGTGACATCAAGGCTGAGTCCATCTTTAGGCCACTGAAGTACAATAATCTGGTTTAAAAAAAAAAAAAGAGGCATAAAATCAATCTTCCAATCTGGGTACTTATTTGCCCCCCATCACAGTAGGGTATCTGAGCACCTCACAGTCCTGTGAAGTAGAGAGAACTTTTATTCCCCATTTACAGATGAGGAATGGAGAAAAAGCATGTAGCCACCAAGGCCTGGACAGTCAAGCCTAATGGTCAGAGCCAGAGTCAGGCCTAGTGGTTGGAAAGAAGGGCCAAAACCAAAGACATTGTCAAGTACTAAGCGAAAGGTCAGAGTTGCCCTAGCCACAGGATGGTTCTTCCTCCTTAATGTAATGAAGTGCAAGAGAAATAGAAGTAGCTGCGGTTGGACTAGCTGCAACAGCACCAGTGTCACTGGCACTCATCCCTAACTCGGTAGTTGCTGTCACTGCTATATTCGTTTGGCTGGGCAGGGCTGCTGAGAAGATATAATTATGCTATTATTTATGGGACAAATTCTGGCTTTGGTGCCATATGAGTTTCTTCCATGTAAATCAGTGGGATCCACACATATAGCTGAGAAGCTAGAATTTAGCTCTAAATATTTTTCAATATATTGTAACAATTTCTACTTGGTTGTTTACATGTTATTCTAATTACTATATAAAAATCCAGTAACGTGTGTGGGGGAAAAAACTCATTCTTTCAACCTTCTCTCACTTCCTCTTTCTTGTGCTATCAACCTTGTTTTGGGGGAAATCTTAACCTTATCAGAAAGACTTTTTTTAGTTTCAAGAATGGTCTTTGTAATTCCTCATTGACTAGTTTATTTCTATGGATTCCAGGTGCTTCTTGTATGCAAGGTCTGGCCTGGAATGCCAAGAAGCCTCCAAATGCCTTGTTGTGTTACACATCCTCTCTGATGGCAGGCTAGTTGGCAAACATTCGGTATATGTATTTGCTATTTGTGCAAACGCAGGCCTAGACTGACACTTGTGAGACCTGTAGGCGTGACACAGTTCACTGGGAAATGTTATAAGGGCTCTGGAAAATATATGTTAAGCCAAAAATGGTGCCAGCTCAGATTTCTGCTATTTCTGGTACAGTAACTCCTCACTGAAAGTCATCCTGGTTAACGTTGTTTCATTGTTACGTTGCTGATCAATTAGGGAACATGCTCGTTTAAAGTTGTGCAATGCTCCCTTCTAACGTCGTTTGGCAGTTGCCTGCTTTGTCCACTGCTTGCAGGAAGAGCAGCCAGTTGCAGCTAGCTGGTGGGGGCTTGTAACCAGGGTGGACCGGCAGCCTCCCTATCAGCTCCCCACTCCCCCAAGTTCCCTGTGCTGCAGCCACCCAGCAGGCTATCAATTGTCGGCAGTTCAGCTGTCCCTCCCCCCACTGCCATGTGCTGCTCCTGCCCTCTGCCTTGGAGCTGCTCCCAGAGACTCCTGCTTGCTGTGCAGGGGAGGAATGGGGGGGGGCTAATGTCAGGGTGTCCCCCTCCCCCCTGCTCCTGCACCCCGCTTACCCCTTCTCCATATAGAGCAGGGAGGGGACACAGACAGAGAGAGACAGAGAGAGCTTGGGGCAGCAGCTGCTGTCTTAACTTCCTGATCCACTTAAAAAGACAATGCACTTAAGAATGGGTCAGCTTACTTAACGGGGCAGTGTGCATCTCTCTCTCTCTCCCACACACAAGGCGTGTGTCTGTCTCTGCTATGCTGTCTCTGCTGCCTTGTGTGAGAGGCTACATTAACAACAATGTGTTAACCGGTGAGTGCTCAGCCGAGTGCTAGTTCATCATTTAGCAGCAAGGAAATATCCCTAGGAAATATCCCTTTCTCTTCCACCCTCAAACTTCACCACCTCAACCAAGCTTCACAATCATCATAGCTGTGAACAGTACTAAATTGTTTCTTTAAAACATATACTGTGTGTATATCTATATAATATATAGTTTTTTGTCTGGTGAAAAAAATTTTCCTGGAACCTAACCCCCCCATTTACATTAATTCTTATGGGGAAATTGAATTTGCTTAACATCGTTTCGCTTAAAGTCGAATTTTTCAGGAACATAACTACAACATTAAGCGAGGAATTACTGTATATATTTCTGGTGAAAGTCAATAACTCTCTTCCACATCATAGCAAAATTCAGGCGCTGATATTCTGTTAAAATCCAATATCTTTGAAAACTTGCTAGTATTGCCATATACGCTTTCCCTTTCTCAAAAAAAAAAAAAGTTGAAGGGACAATCTCTCTTTTGATAATTATTATTCACCTTTTATTCATCAGCTTCAGTAACAGTAAAACTACACTGGAAATTTCATGGATATGGATTGCAGAGATGACTTATCATAAGGATGTATAAATAGTACTTGTCACCTCTGCCTTATTAAAAATATTTTAGCATCTTCACAGCAGCTCCCACGAGCAGCCATTTTAGTGTATTGTTCCATGAAAGCCATTCAGCAGTTCATGGAGAAACAACTTATGTTGGATCATATGTAGAAATGGGCCTGAACCAAAACTCCAGATCAAAGTACCCTCAGACTTGGGAGAGTTTGAATCCAGATCTGGATTTGAACATCATGGCTGGCACCTCTGGCGAACTAAAAAGCCAGGATTATTTCAGTTGCATAAGGGGAAAACTAAAATATATATGATATTCAAAATGAAATGCAATTGTTACTAGAGATGAACATGAATCAGAACTCCTGAATTTTGAGGAAGTTCACAGCTGGATCAAAACTTTCTGTCTTAGCTCCATCTCCCCTGTCTACCTTACCTAACTTCGGGTATGTCTGTACTACCCGCCGGATCGGCAGACAGCAATCGATTCAGTGGGGGTCGCGATAAATCGACCCCCCCGAGCGCTCTCCCATCGACTCCTGTATGTGCCGGTGGAGTCTACGGGGGAGCAGCAGCAGTCAACTCACCGCAGTGAAGACACCGTGGTGAGTAGATCTAAGTACGTTCACTTCAGCTACATTATTCACGTAGCTGAAGTTGAGTAACTTAGATCAATCCCCCTTCCTCCCCCCCCAGTGTAGACCAGTACAGCTGTGTATGAACCCTGAAGTTCTTCGAGTGACTGCACATGTCCATTCCACTTGGGGAACACCATGTTTGTTAAGGCCAGATTTTACAAGTTCCCTGCACCAAGCAGCTTCTAGGAAAAGCAGGATGCTGAAAACTTTGAAAAATCTGACTGTTTTATGTAGGGTTCCTAAATAAGAGTTGAGCTCTTGAAAATCTGTCTGTTAGTGGCTCCTCTTCTTTTTTCTAGTTGCATGTAGCATCTTGCATTAATTTTAGGGCTGTCAAGCGATTAAAAAAATTAATCGTGATTAATCGCACAATTAAAAAAATTAATCGTGATTAGTTGTTAAACAATAGAACACCATTTATTTAAATATTTTTGGATGTTTTCTACATTTTCAAATATATTGATTTCAATTACAACACAGAATACAAAGTGTACAGTGCTCACTTTATTTTTTATTAAATATTTGCACATAAAAAAAAGTAGTATTTTTCAATTCACCTAATGCAAGTACTGTAGTGCAATCTCTTTATCATGAAAGTTGAACTTACAAATGTAAAATTATGTTAAAAAAAACTGCATTCAAAAATTAAACGATGTAAAACTTTAGAGCCTACAAGTCCACTGCTTCCATGATGATGACGGGTTCTGCTTGATAATGATCCAAAGCAGAGCGGACTGACGTGTGTTTATTTTCATCATCTGAGTCAGATGCCACCAGCAGAAGGGTGATTTTCTTTTTTGGTGGTTCGGGTTCTGTAGTTTCTGCATCGGAGTGTTGCTCTTTTAAGACTTCTGAAAGCATGCTCCACACCTCGTCCCTCTCAGATTTTGGAAGGAACTTCAGATTCTTAAACCTTGGGTCGAGTGCTGTAGCTACTTTTAGAAATCTCACATTGGTATCTTCTTTGCATTTTGTCAAATCTGCTGTGCAAGTATTCTTAAAATGAACATGTGCTGGGTCATCAACTGAGACTACTATAACATGAACTATATGGCAGAATGTGAGTAAAACAGAACAGGAGACATACAGTTCTCCCTCAAGGAGTTCAGTCACAAATTTAATTAATGCATTATTTTTTTAACGAGCATCATCAGCATGAAAGCATGACCTCTGGAATGGTGGCCGAAGCATGAAGGGGCATATGAATGTTTAGCATATCTGGCATGTAAATACCTTGCAACGCTGGCTACAAAAGTGCCATGCAAATGCCTGTTCCCACTTTCAGGTGACATTGTAAATAAGAAGCAGGCAGCAGTATCTCCCGTAAATGTAAACAAACTTGTTTGTCTTAGCAATTGGCTGAACAAGAAGTAGGACTGAGTGGACTGGTAGGCTCTAAAGTTTTACGTTGTTTTGTTTTTGAGTGCAGTTATATAACAAAAAAAATCTACATTTGTAAGTTACACTTTCACGATAAAGAGATTGCACTACAGTACTTGTATGAGGTGAATTGAAAAATACTATTTCTTTTGTTTATCATTTTTACAGTGCAAATATTTGTAATCAAAATAATAATGTAAAGTGAGCACTGTACACTTTGTATTCTGTGTTGCAATAGAAATCAATATTTTTGAAAATGTAGAAAAGCATCCAAAAATATTTAAATCATTTCAATTGGCATTCTATTGTTTAACAATTAATCACAATTAATTTTTAAATTATGATTTTTTTTTTATTTTTTTTTATTTAATCGCGTGAGTTAACTGCAATTAATCAACAGCCCTAATTAATTTATGGTGCTGCCGTGTTAAATCTGTTGACTAAGTATTTAATATACATTTTGGGAACTAATGTCAGTTGTAGTGGATATATGTATATGCATTTTGGTTCTGAATTTAGCAAATATGAAGAAGGAGCAAAAGCAGAATGGCACGAAAAGAGGGAGAAAAAGGGAGAAAAAAAATCAATAGGAATATTTTTAGTCGTTAGGGTGCAATAAAAAGATAATTTGCAAATAAGTAGTTTTTCACATTACTCTCCAGCCTGTAGTATTTGACAGGAAACATCTATTTATTTTCTTATGCCAGAGCAGATTGCAACAATGATGACAGGTTACAGATTAAGTAACACTAACAATATTTTCCTAGTCTTTACAGACAATTCAAAACATGTTATCTCTTTGAGGCCCCATTTAGAATGTTGCTTGGCAAATACCATTGTTGGAAGCCTCTTTTTTAATTATTTCATGGCATTCCAGATGCCTAATGGCTTTTTAGGGTGGGAGATATGCTCTATTCTAATGACATGCACACAAGGATCCATCATCTTTATTTGATTATAACAAAGAAGTATTAGAAAAAACAGAATACTTTGCTGTGGATTGAATGCCAAAGCTTGTCATTGCACAGTCATTTCAGTTTTGTGCCTACATTTAAAAAAATAGGCTTTTGTGTATCTTTTGTACTGATGCATTGGTATGAGGTATAAGCTTCTTAGTGGCTTCTAATAAAACACATTCAGTTAACTGAGAAATGTTAGAAAAAAAGGACGATTCAATTATATTCTGTTTGTGGTGGAAATATCTTAAGCTGTACTGAAAACATTTTTATGTATGAAAAGTGCTACTCAGGGATCAATTAATTCAGCCCTATGTTTACCTTCTCACTGTATGTGTTGGGTATATTTATTAGTGTATTTGGATTGGCCTGTATAGATTTACATATTGTTTATCAACCCAATAGTGTACTGCATTCACTTAGAGAAGTTACTTTGAGAACAAAACTGGTTGTGCTTCAAAAGACTTTTTAGCCCAGTCCTGTTAATAATTAAAATGTAGATGATTTTCATGGGAATTCCCAATTGAAGTCCACATATCTATAAAAGAAACAGTGCTCACATCTGAAAAATGAAAGTCTTACCTGGTTACAGGAAAAGAAATTTAGGGGATGAAAAAAGTTGTATAGTCCCTGACCCAGCAAGTTTGGTAAAGGGGTTGGTTCTAATACATTTGGAGGTGGAGAAACTCAGAGGCCATCTCAGAGGTGGAGAAACTCAGAGGGAGTGCATGGAGGCCTTTGTACCTTCATCTCTCCACAAGAGTATGCTTGGGGTAGGCTCTATATTTTTCCCTTGCCAGCAGGTGAGTAGACTTCAGGGGGAAAGAAAGCTCTGAGACCCTCACCTGAGAGAAAGATATGGAGGATGGGGGAGCAAGTTGTGCCTGTCTCCCCTTGCCAGCCAGAGCAGACACTGGGAGGAATGGATTGATGACCCATTTCTTTCTATTAGTTCTAGCCCCAGTGGCCCACTCCCCCATCTGGTTTTACAGAATAATAAATGCAGGCCTGCTATACCTGCATATACCACCTCACTTGAAGAACTGGTGAAAAACCTCAGATTAATGAAGTGAAGAGAAATATTGTTAGTTATGCAAAGAAACATTTATTTACTTTTAAAACGTCTTTGGAGCTGTTGGACTGTTGCCCAGCAATTTAGGTGGTGCTTTACTCTAAATATAAAATTGATTAATATGTTTAGACAAATGTATGCTGTGTCAAATTGCTATGCTAATCGAAGTAAATCAGAACAGGTATGCATTTGGAACCAGGGAATTAATGAGGTGAATTTTTATATAGTCATTCTGAGTCTGTCACAGAGATGGTGCTTGTCACAAGCACAGAATATTGCCACTAGCCTAGCCTCCAGAGGGAGCCTGGTCACACATTCTCAAGCTGCCTCCAGTCCCTCCTCATAATCAATATTTAGTATATTTACAAACGAAATAATAACAGTGAGCCTAAAAAGAAGGGTTGTGTTTAATAATGCATTTTAATAGGATAGGAATGAGTTGAGGATTAATCAAAACTTTTAAAATTGGAACTAAATTGATTTAGTGATTTGCATTTGCCTCAGTGTTATATGCTTGTTGACAATAATTGATAGAAAAATTACCTTGCAATTCTTCTTAATTGCCCATGTTATGCTGCAGGGTGACACTGAAGACATTATAATATGAGTAACAGATGTGATGTTTACTAATGGAGCATCACATCCCATATATTTTCTCATACTACTATTTATTTGTTTGCTTGCTTGTTGTAAATGAAGCCTATGTCTTGTAAAAAAAGAAAATCCACTTCTTTCTGTGAAAATTTTCTCATCTTTTTTTTTCCAGGAGGCTCTACAGATCTTTTCTGCCTCATGAATTAGTGACTGAAGAGTAGCCACGTGTAGTGCAATTTATATACTATAATGCTATTATTGTAATGCTTCCTATTATTGCAATGTTATTATATGACAATCTGGCCCTTAGCATTTTAGATGTGCAATGCTGTCTGCATTATGAGACTTATCCAAAGCTCACTGAAGTTAATGGAAGTCTTTGCATTGACTTCAACAGGCTTTGGATCAAATCTTTTATGGCCAGATTGTGCCATTAAGGCACCAGCCTCTGTTGTGGCAGAGTGATGCTGCCCCCAACCCAGGGGGAGGAGCTCTAGGAGGGACTCTGCTTCCAGAAGTACAACCCTCTAGAGCAGGGGTGGGCAAACTTTTTGGCCTGAGGGCCACATCTGGGTGGGGAAATCGCATGCAGGGCCATGAATGTAGGTCTGGGGCAGAGGGTTGGGTGCGTGAGGGAGTGTGGTGTGTGGGAGGGGGTGCGGTGTTCAGGAAGGGGCTCAGGACAAGGGGTTGGGGCACAGGAGGGGTGCAGGGTGTACAAGGGGGCTCAGGGAAGGGGGTGGAGGTGCAGGAGGGGGTATGGAGTGCAGGAGGGGGATCAGGGCAGGGGGTTGGGGTGCGGGGTGTGGCAGGGGGCTCAGGGCAGGGAGTTGGGGTGCAGGGGGGGTGCGAGGTGCAGCAGGGGGTTGGAGTGCAGGAGGGGTGCGGGGTGCAGGCTACAGGCTGGCGCCGCTTACCTGGAGCGGCTCCGGGGTGGCAGCAGTGCACACCGGAGCCAGGGCAGGCTTCCTGCCTGCCTGCCCTGGCCCCGCGCCACTCCTGGAAGCGGCCGGCACCACGTCCCTGCGGCCCCTGAGGAAGGGGGCGCAGAAGGCTCCGCGCGCTGCCCTCGCCTGTGGGTACCTCCCCCAAAGCTCCCATTGGCTGCGGTTCCCCGTTCCCGACCAATGGGAGCTGCGGGGGGTGGTGCCTGCAGGCGAGGGCAGCACATGGAGCCATCTGCCCCCACTACTCCAGGGGCCTCAAGGACGTGGTGCCGGCCACTTCTGGGAGCGGTGTGGGGCCCACGGCACCACGGGGCTGGCAATCCCACGGGCTGGATCCAAACCCTGACAGGCCGGATCCGGCCAACGGGCCATAGTTTGCACATCCCTGCTCTAGAGTTCCTAGTCATGCAAGTATGTGAATGTTTCATCATCCCTTATGATGTGGCAGTATGCTCCCCTCTCTCGATCATCTACACTTGTGACCCTGCCTCCTTGTCGCTGTTCCTCACACCCTTTGCATCTGTCTTGTGCCCCAGAGTGGCACAGCACTTAGAGAGAGTAGATCCGGTGCTCCACCAAGTACAGACACTGAAATTGTGCCTGGCATTTGTGTGTAGGGTTTAGGTAGGGAAAGAATTGTGCACATTCCCCCAACCACTTCCCTTGTCCCTGTGTGAGGGCCAGGCACAATTCAGTCCCTAGGGTAGGCTACCTGCTGACTAATTGGTCAAATTATTATTCTTTTTAAGGGGGTATTGTATTCTTAAAATGTTTAATGAAACTTTCTTGCTGATGAGAGAAGGCACTTGAGACTGAGACCCTCAGTAGACGTACAACAAACAAAGGAGCCATGTGTGTCCCCACAGTGCTCTGCCAGGGCTTCAAGCCTGGACTTCAAGCCTGGACTGCAGGAATCACTTTTTGAGACAGGAAGTTAGTTATGCTGTCGTGCTGATTCAGTTCTTGGCCACTGTGGTATAATAAGGGTGCCAACTACTGCCAATCAGTATGATGATTTCTGTGATCTAGGGCTACGTCTTCACTACGGGGGGGGGGGGGTGTCGATTTAAGATACGCAAATTCAGCTACGCAAATAGCGTAGCTGAATTTGACGTATCCGAGCCGACTTACCCCGCTGTGAGGACGGTGGCAAATCGACCTCCGCAGCTCCCCCGTCGACGGCGCTTACTCCTACCTGCGCTGGTGGAATACAAGCGTCGATTCGGGGATTGATTGTCGCGTTCCCGACGAGACGCGATAATTCAATCCCCAAGAGATCGATTTCTACCCGCCGATTCAGGCGGGTAATGAAGACGTAGCCTAATACCTCTCCTACAAGAACTGCAGTGATCCCATCAGTGTATTTCACATAGACCACCTGTTGTCATGGCTTTTAGTCATTACCAGTGATGAGGAAAAGTTCTGTGCACAGTTAGCAGTTGCCTGTGCCACTGGTAAATTAAATTCTTGTCAAGAATAAACACACATTCTTCATTCAGCACTAAGTACATGCCAGGTTTGAAGTTTCAAAATAAAAACCTTTTCAAGTTAGTTGAAAGAATGGAGGGGAAAAAAGTCTGAAAATATTCTTAACTGAAAACTATTTTTATTCTTCTCAGATAATTCAAGAAAAAAACACATCCATTTCTGTGAAGTTTTCCAGAAAATAAAAATCATTTATTTGATCAGACAAAGCATAAGAAACGTCAACCCCAAAGTAATATTTATCTAAAAGCCTAAAAGGAAGTGAAAACGGAGGTCTACTAGGAATAGAAGTGTCATCTGAATCTTATCTTTAACATTGCTGCCATGATGTGATAATACCCTTTAAAGCACTTCACTTGTGCTCATGTAATAATCTCATTCGTCACTCAGAATCCCATCTATAACTCTACCTTGAGTTATTCCATCTGCAAGAAGTTAATACACTCAGTTCTGTCACAAACTGATAAAATAGTCCCTTTCCTTCCCATATGTGAACACATGGCCAGGGCTGGATTTCCATTTAGGCATAGTAGGCACTTGCCTAGGGGCGCCGGTGTTCTAGGGGTGCCTAAAAAAGTGGGTTAAAAGTTTCATTTTTTATGGAAAACATGAAGGTCAGCTGTAGCAGGGGGGGAGTTGGGGGGAGAGGAGGCGCTGAACATGCTGTGCCTAGGGGCGCATAAGGTGTAAATCTAGCCCTGCACATGACACATTAATCCACACCATTTTGATACATTTTGATCAACACACTAATTTTGATGACTTCCCTGTGTTTCAATAGCGTTCTGTTGTGGGTCCCCTGGGTCTTCTATCTTTACAATGGCCTGGTCTACACTAGGAGTTTATGTCGAATTTAGCACCGTTACATCGAATTAACTCTGCACCCGTCCACACCACGAAGCTATTTAGTTCGACATAGTGGTCTCTTAAATTCGACTTCTATACTCCTCCCCAACGAGGGGAGTAGCGCTAAATTCGACATGGCCATGTCCAATTAGGCTAGGTGTGGATGGAAATTGACGGTAATAGCTCTGGGAGCTATCCCACAGTGCACCACTCTGTTGACGCTCTGGACAGCAGTCCGAGCTCGGATGCTCTGACCAGCCACACAGGAAAAGCCCTGGGAAAATTTGAATTCCTTTTCCTGTCTGGCCAGTTTGAATCTCATTTCCTGTTTGGACATCGTGGTGAGCTCAGCAGCACTGGCAACGATGCAGAGCTCTCCAGCAGAGATGGCCATGCAATCTCAGAATAGAAAGAGGGCCCCAGCATGGACTGATCGGGAAGTCTTGGATCTGATCGCTGTGTGGGGCGATGAGTCCGTGCTTTCCGAGCTGCGATCGAAAAGACAGAATGCAAAGATCTACGAGAAGATCTCTAAAGCCATGGCAGAGAGAGGATACAGCCGGGATGCAATGCAGTGCCGCATGAAAATCAAGGAGCTGAGACAAGGCTACCAGAAGACCAAAGAGGCAAACGGACGCTCCGGATCCCAGCCCCAGACATCCCGTTTCTACGAGGCACTGCATTCCATCCTAGGTGCGGCCGCCACCACTACCCCACCACTGACCGTGGACTCTGAGGATGGGATATTGTCGCCGGCCGGTTCCTCGGACATGTTAGCGGACGGGGAAGATGAGGAAGGAGATGAGGAGGACGAGGCAGTCGACAGCGCTTACAACGCTGATTTCCCAGACAGCCAGGATCTCTTCATCACCCTTACAGAGATCCCCTACCAACCGTCCCCAGGCGTTAACCCGGACACAGAATCAGGGGAAGGATCAGTCAGTAAGTGTTTTAAACATGTAAACATTTATTTTTAACAGAACAGGAATATTAACAATATTAACAATGGGTTTTTCATGATTACTTTGCCCTAGGCGCTTAACGTTTCAGTCCTTGGCAGTGCAACTACTGAAAAAAAATCTAACAATGTCCGGTTTAGCATGATTGTTTTGCCCTAGGCGCTCTACTGTTTAGTCCCTGCCAGTGCAGCTACAGTAAAATCCAGTCTATATGTCCGGGGATAGAGCAGAAATCCTCCTGGGACATCTCCACGAAGCTCTCCTGGAGGTAATTGGAAAGCCTTTGCATGAGGTTCCTGGGGAGAGCGGCCTTATTGGGTCCTCCGTGGTAGGAAACGTTTCTGCGCCAGGAGACAAGCAAGTACTCGGGGATCATTGCCTTGCAGAGCATGGCGGCATACGGCCCTGGTCTTTGCAGGCTTTCCCGAAGCATCCGTTCTTTCTCCGTCTCTGAAATCCTCATCAGAGTGATGTCGCTCATGGTGACCTGCTTTGAATTAGGTAGGGGAATGTTAGTATTGGGACTGCTTGCCTGTTCCTTTACAGAACTGTAACCGGCGGTTTAGAGCCACGCGGTGGAGGCGGGAGAGGAGCAGCATACAGGGATCTTTCCCTGGGACAGCTGCGAGGGGGTGGGACAGGGGCAGAGTTCATGCTTGCCGGATTGCTGGCAGCAGGGACTGGCATTGCTTTGAACGTGAAAGGAGGCCAGTGCTATTATTAAAGTTTTAAGCAGCCACAAGTCTACGGCTTACCATGTCAGCCTGTTACCCAAATTCCGCTGTCCTGTCCCGCTTGTCTGATCTGCACTGCAAGACCCCAGGCACTGAATGCGAAGGCCGAAAATTCAACCTTGTCCTGAGTGCGCATGTGATAGGTGCTGTGCATGGTCTTGTTCACAGAGAAAGACTATGTTCTTTGTTCACCCAAAAATTTATCTTTCTGAGGAATTCACTCCCTTTTTCCCATCCCACAGCTGCGACTGTCTCCCGAACTATGGCTATGGCCACTCGCTTCTGGACAGTCAGGGCTGCTCGCATCCGGGTGTCCTTGCGCTTCAGGGCAGGGGACAGCAACTCACAAAGTTCAAGGAAAGTTCCCTTACGCATGCGAAAGTTTCGCAGCCACTGTGATTCATCCCAGACCTGCAGCACTATGCAGTCCCACCAGTCCGTGCTTGTTTCCCGGGCCCAGAATCGCCGTTCCACAACATCAACATGACCCATTGCCACCATGATGTCCTCGGCGCGGGGTCCCGTGCTTTGTGACAGGTCTGTGCCACTCTCAGACTTCAGGTCCTCACCGCGCTGCCGTAACCTCCTTGCCCGATTTCTCAGCATCTGCCTCTGGGAAAGGTGGACGATAAGCTGCGAGGTGTTGACAACGGCCATGACTGCAGCGATGGTCGCAGCGGGCTCCATGCTCGCAGTGCTGTGGCGTCCGCGCTGTCACTGACCAGAAAAGTGCGCAAACTGATTTCCCGCCTGCGCTTTCAGGGAGGGAGGGCGGGAGTGACGGTTGTATGACGACAGTTACCCAAAACCACCCTCGACACATTTTTTTCCCCAGAAGGCATTGGGGGCTCGACCCAGAATTCCAGTGGGCAGCGGGGACTGCGGGAACTGTGGGATAGCTGCCCACAGTGCACCGCTTCCAATGTCGACGCTTGCCCCGTTAGTGTGGACTCACAAAGTCGAATTACTGTCCTTAGTGTGGACACACACGTTCGACTTTGTAATATCGATTCCACATATTCGATTTAAGTAAAATCGAACTACTCTCTTAGTGTAGACATACCCAATGAAGCACTGTGGATTATAGCATTTCTGTTTTGGAGTCACTCTATTTTATTCCTATCAGTTTTTGAATGCACTTCCAGTTTTCTGATTTATTTCCTTCCAAACTTAACTTTTATACTTAAATTGTCAAAATACATCAATTTTCTGCGAAATCTTAAGGTTTCTTTATGACATCATATAATACACATTATATGAAATGAAGCTGCAATAGATACATTGTAACATGGAGAAGAATAATGGCACTATACAAAATGATATCTGGACAACCATCCTCCAAAATGTCTACATTACTACTCTTCACATGGTAAATAACCACATGCTATTTGTACATCCCAATATTGTCCAAGAAAATACACTCAAAACAGTGCTTCCTGAGATGGATAGGATGTGGGCATGTCAGTCATCACTCACAAACATCTGTGTCTCTCCACAGATCTAAACATTCTAGTCACACACACACACACACACACACACAAGTTTACAGGAGACTTACGGCATACACTTTGGTAAAAAGACAACCTATTATGATCAGGGGAATTCAACACCAGATTATGGTTTGGGAAAGAAAATCCTACACTTGTGATATGGATGATTACAATACAAAATATGAAACATGAAATATATCCCTGCTCGTATCTGACATCCTTAAAGTCAGTTTGAAGGTTATTGGCCTTTAGTTAAATATTCTTTTTACAATATGTAAAAAACAAGTACCATTATCAACATCCATGAGTTAAACTGAACAACACTGCTCCAAACAGGATGCTGACAGTTATCAACACATCTAGTAGCAACAAACATAATTTCAGGAAGAATTGTTTATATACCTGTGTATTCAGGTTAGTTGTAGCTGTAGCCATGTCGGTCCCAGGATATTAGAGAAACAAAATGGGTGAGGTAATATCTTTTACTGGACCAACTTCTGTTGTTGAGAGAGACAAGCATATCTCTCACCAACAGAAGTTGGTCCAATAAAAGATGTTACATCACCCATCTTGTGTCTCTGTATACTTGTGTGACAAAGCTATAATGTTACTACTTACATTTAATAATTATGCTATATTAAAATAATACTTTCCTACCTGGATATAACTATATTGAACCAATTGCTTGTGTACCAAACTGTATGTAACAATGCTTTCTTAAAAGGCAGTGCAGGCTAGTGGATAGAGCGCTGGACTGGCCCTTCGGAGAACTGGATTCTATTCCTAGCTCTGTTGCTGGTCTTCTGGGTGACTTTGGATAAGTCATTTCCCTAGTTGTGTACCACAGTTCCCCATCTGTAAAATGGGGATAAGGATGATGACCTCCTTTATAAAGGGCTTTGAGATCTATGGATGAAAAGCACTATATAAGAGCTAGGTATTAGTAGTAGTAAAAGAAACAATGTATCTACCCACTTATAATATTTACTATATATATTTATTTCTGTTTGCACAGGCTCATTGCCTCGTGTACCTAATTAAATTTACTTGTGTACCCATCTGTAAATATATTTTCAAATGAAAAATAACAGCTATCTCTATGTACACCATGACTGACTCATTGGTGTCATGACATCTCAATGGGCAATGGCCAGGTCCTCTCCAGGATCCCTGTAAGGTAGGCAAGTATTGTTATCCCCATTTTACAGATGGAGAACTAAGGCACAGAGAGGCTAAGTAACTTACCCAAGGTCACATAGAAAGCCCACAGTGGAGCCAGGAAACAAACCTGGGTCTCCTACAGCCTCACCACCACACCCACCAGGCTATCTGTTCCTGTCAAATAAACAGCCTTGAACAAATATGCTGTGTATTTGCAGTATAATAGTGTGTGGTAGGGCATGGGTGGCGAGTTGCGTAGGCTGGAGGAGGCTGTGCCTCCCCAAACAGCCAGGTGTGGCTCCGCCCCCTGCTTACCACCTCTCTTTGCATGCGGCTCCAATTCTCCAGCCCCCAATGCACCGGCTGGGGCTGGGGAGGCTGGGGCTGAGCGCCGCCCGCCCTCCTGTGCTCCAGGGCTGGGACCACATGTCACTAGCCTTCCCGGGACTGAAGGGGCTGTGGCCACTCGCCCTCCCGTGCTCTGGAGTTGGGGAGCTGGGGTTGCACGCCGCCCGCCCTCCCGGTGCTTATTTGGGGCTGGGGAACTAGCCTGGGGCGGGACTGGGCCGGTGGCTGCAGTTGTGTGTGTGTGTGGGGGGGGGGTCTGGGCTCCGGCATGGGGGAAAGGGTGGGGCCTTGTGTGGAAGAAGCAGGGCTGGGGGCTAGCCTCCCCCAGCCAGCGGTTCAGACGCTACCCATGTTGTAGGGTGATATACTCAAAGGGTAGGTCTACACTTACCCGGTAGTTCGGCGGCGAGCGATCGAACTTCTGGGTTCGACTTATCGCGTCTTGTCTGGACGCGATAAGTCGAACCCGGAAGTGCTCGCCGTCGACTGCGGTACTCCTGCTCGGCGAGAGGAGTACCGCGGAGTCGACGGGGGAGCCTGCCTGCCGCGTGTGGACCGAGGTAAGTTCGAACTAAGGTACTTCGAACTTCAGCTACGTTATTCACGTAGCTGAAGTTGCGTACCTTAGTTCGAATTGGGGGGTTAGTGTAGACCTGCCCTAAGACTCTACTTAGAGATGCAGGGCTCCTCGTTTGAGTGCTCGAGTTGTCAGGTGCTTGAACTCTGCATAAAGATAACTGTTGAGTCATATGCAGATAACTGCACTGGAATAACTGCGGTGTCATAGTGGCAGGTGCAGATTGGTAACTTGAACCATGTTTTAAGGGGGTTTGGAATGTCTCTCTTCGGAAGAGGAATTCTCACAGAGAAAACCTAGAAATAGTCAAACAAAGGGAGAAATTTTAGGCTAAGTTTTGTGTTGTGTTTTTGTTATTTCAGTACCCCTAAAGCAAAATCCAAGGAAGATTTGGACTGTATACAGTGTGTGTATATACTCTCTTCAAAGCAAGGTGCAAACTTTGCATAATAGTTGAAATAGTTTTCAAGGAACTCCAGCAGGTAGCTATGTAGATTTGATCATCAGAGGCTCTTTTCTCTCTTGCACTATGCCAGTGTGAAATTGAGGAGAACCTGTGCAACACATTAAGAAGCAAGTAGAGGACAAGATGGCACAGAATTTTTTTATGGGACATAGAACCTCTCACCACTAGGCCACTGGTTCACAGCTCAATCGATAATGAGTGTTGCATCCCACTTTGGTAGTGGCTGAAAGTGCCACTAGTGGCTGCTTAGTGGCCCAAGTGAAATGAACTGCTGGCCAATACCTGGGGGTCAATACTAATACACAATTGATACCAATTGGCATCTTTGCTAAAAGTCTCAACAGAGAGGCAACAGGCTGAATGAGTATGGAAGGCCAAATTCAAACATGGTGTGTGAAATCTTTTGATACCATGTAATGTTTTTGTATGCTTGTGCACTGTAGGCTATAACTTGTAGGCAGCAGTTACAATGAAAAATGATTTGTATTTAGAGAGATTCAGACATAATAGACTTTATTGGTGATATTTTCAGCATTTAAATATCCTCCAGCACAGCTGATAAACATTTCTTCCAGATCTAACTGCTTGTACATTCATATAAAAATAATTTATAACATTTGCTGCAAATTGCCCCATTTGGTGGCCCCCAATAAATTAGTGTACACTGGAGTTAGACCATTGTCAGTGTGTTACACCTGCATACAACAGGACTGACTTTGGCAGAATAGTGAAAAACTGTCTCACTCCTAGAGATGATCTCTCCAATTTGGGGTTAAGCACCTGGAAACAATAATGTGGAGAAGCTTGCACTGCTGTTACCTATACTTTGCCTAGCTGTTGATTAAATAGAATCTCCTGGACTTAAAAATTAGAAAAAGAAAGAATTAGAAGTGAGACAAAAACAATGAGGAGTCCAGTGGCACCTTAAAGACTAACAGATTTATTTGGGCATAAGCTTTCGTGGGTAAAAAACCCACTTCTTCAGATGCATGGAGTGAAAATTACAGAAACAGGCATAAATATATATTGGCACATGAAGAAAAGGGAGTAACCTTACAAGTGGAGAACCAATGTTGAAGGCCAATTTAGTCACATGTCTGGACTTTACAAAAACAAGAAAAGCCATTTACAACGCACACTTTACTTCTCTACAGAGGAAAAAGGACAGTAAACTATCTAAACTCCTACATGCCACAGGGGGCTACAACAGTGGTACCCCTAACTCACCTAACAATATTGTTAATCTGTCCAACCACACATTTAGCCCGGCAGAAGAGTCTGTCCTATCTTGGGGACTCTCTTTCTACAGTTCTGCGGTGATCTGGAAACCTACTTTTGCCACCTCTGACTCAAGGAATATTTTCCACACACCACTGAACAGAGCACTGACCTACAGGAACCCTCCTACCAACACTACAAGAAGAAGAATTCTGTGTGGACTCCTCCTGACAGTCAAAATGACAGACTAGACTTCTACATAGAGAGCTTCCACAGCTGTGCACAGGCTGAAATTGTGAACAAACAGCATCACTTGCCCCATAACCTCAGCCGTACAGAACGCAATGCCATCCACAGCCTCAGAAACAACTCTGACATTATAATCAAAGGGGCTGACAAAGGAGGTGCTGTAGTCATAATGAACAGGTCGGATTATGAACAGGAGGCTGCCAGACAACTCTCCAACACCATGTTCTACAGGCCACTATCCTCCAATCCCACTGAGGAGTATCAAAAGAAACGACACCATCTGCTCAAGAAACTCCCTGCTACAGCACGGGAACAAATCTACATGGACACCCCCAGAGCCCCGACCAGGGGTATTCTATCTGCTACCCAAGATCCATAAACCTTCAAATCCTGGACACCCCATCATCTCAGGTATTGGCACTCTTACAGCAGGATTATCTGGCTGTTTGGACTCTCTCCTCAGACCCTACACTACCAGCACTCCTAGCTATCTTCCAGACACCACCAACTTCTTGGGGAAAGTACAATGCATTAGTGAGCTTCCTGAAAACACCATCCTGGCCACCATGGATGTAGAAGCTCTTTACACCAATATTCCACACGAGGATGGACTACAAGCTGTCAGGAACAGTATTCCTGAGGAGGCCATGGCACACCTGATGGCTGAGCTTTGTGACTTTGTCCTCACCAACAACCATTTCAGATTTGGGGACAACTTATACCTTCAAGTCAGCGGCACTGCTATGGATACCCACATTGCCCCACAGTATGCCAACATTTTTATGGCTGACTTAGAACAACGCTTCCTCAGCTCTTTTCCCCTAGCACCCTTCCTCTACTTATGCTACATTGATGACATCTTCATCATATGAACCCACGGAAAAGAGGCCCTTGAAGAATTCCACCTGGATTTCAACAATTTCCACCCCACCATCAACCTCAGCCTGGACCAGTCCACACAAGAGATCCACTTCCTGGACACTACAGTGCAAATAAGTGATGGTCACATAAACACCACCCTATACCGGAAACCTGCTGACTGCTATACTTACCTACATGCCTCCAGCTTCCATCCAGAACACATCACACGATCCATTGTCTACAGCCAAGCCCTAAGATACAATCGCATTTGCTCCAATCCCGCAGACAGAGACAAACACCTACAAAATCTCTATCAAGCATTCTTAAAACTACAATACCCACCTGGGTAAGTGAGGAAACAGACTGACAGAACAAGACGGGTACCCAGAAGTCACCTACTACAGGACAGGCCCAACAAGGAAAATAACAGAACACCACTGGCCATCACATACAGCTCCCAGCTAAAACCTCTCCAGTGCATCAACAATCTACAACCTATCCTGGAAAATGATCCCCCACTCTCACAGGACTCGGGAGGCAGGCCAATCCTCGCTTACAGACAGCCCCCCAACCTGAAGCAAATACTCACCAGCAACTACACCCCACACCACAGAAACACTAACCCAGGAACCAATCCCTGTAACAAACCCTATTGCCTTCTCTGTCCCCATATCTACTCTAGCAACACCATCATAGGACCCAACCACACCAGCCA
Source organism: Emys orbicularis (assembly GCF_028017835.1). Taxonomy (NCBI): domain Eukaryota; kingdom Metazoa; phylum Chordata; order Testudines; family Emydidae; genus Emys; species Emys orbicularis. The sequence continues at coordinate 163,620,483 of NC_088684.1, forward strand.
CACCATCAGAGGCTCATTCACCTGCTCATCTACTAATGTGATATGTGCCATCATGTGCCAGCAATGCTCCTCTGCCATGTACATTGGCCAAACCAGACAGTCTCTACGTAAGAGGATAAATGGACACAAATCAGACATCAGGAATGGTAACATACAGAAACCAGTAGGAGAACACTTCAATCTCCCTGAACACTCAATAACAGATTTAAAAGTAGCCATTCTTCAACAAAAAAATTCAAAATCAGACTTCAAACAGAAACTGCTGAGCTACAATTCATTTGCAAACTTAACACCATTAATTTGGGCTTGAATAGGGACTGGGAGTGGGTTGGCTCACTACAAAAGCAATTTTCCCTCTCCTGGAATTGATACCTCCTCATCTATTATTGGGAGTGGACTTACATCCACCCTGATCGAATTGGCCCTGTCAACACTGGTTCTCCACTTGAGGTACTCCCTTCTCTTCATGTGTCATTATATAATGCCTGCATCTGTAACTTTCACTCCATGCATCTGAAGAAGTGAGGTTTTTTACCCACGAAAGCTTATGCCCAAATAAATCTGTTAGTCTTTAAGGTGCCACCGAACTCCTCGTTGTTTTTGTGGATACAAACTAACATGGCTGCCCCTCTGATACTTAGAAGTGAGACACAGCTTTAATTTTCCCCACTATCAAAAGTAATTAATGTGCACATAAAAGGGAATTGCTGGCAGGTATTCACTGGGATGTAGTTACCAAGCTTATTCCATTTATCACAAAACCCAGAAGCTCCTATAATATATAATTATATTCTCACATAAAAATGTGTGTGATAACCTTGTATTTTAATGATTCTCATGTTTAGTATTAAGGTTTTTTGTTGTTGAAATATGTACATCTGCACCAAAATAACACAGCATGAAAATGGCTGTTTAAGTAGTTAATTACTCAGAGATAATTTTATAAATGAACTACTCTTTAAAACATTCTAAGCACTCGATAGGGCTCAGTGAGTGAGTGGTGGTAACAGTATTAAAATGAAGAGTCACTGTGTTTCATCTTTGGAATAATCTTTCCAAATAAAAGCAATGATGATCGTAGGCTCCTCCAGCTGGCACTTCTTTTGAAGCATCTTAAGATAAGAATAAAAAGATATGAGCAGTAGTTACACTCTGTTTTAAGGTCTGACTTCTATTGCAGAAGCAAAATATCATAGAATCATAGAAGATTAGGGTTGGAAGAGACCTCAGGAGGTCATCTAGTCCAATCCTCTGCTCAAAGCAGGACCAACACCAAATGAATCATCCCAGCCAGAGCTTTGTCAAGCTGGCCCTTAAAAACCTCTGAGGATGGAGATTCCACCACCTCCCTAGGTAACTCTTTCCAGTGCTTCACTACCCTCCTAGTGAAATAGTGTTTTCTAATATCCAACCTAGACCTCCCTCACTGAAACTTGAGACCATTGCTCCTTGTTCTGTCATCTGCCACCACTGAGAACAGCCGAGCTCCATCCTCTTTGGAACCGCCCTTCAGGTAGTTGAAGGCTGCTATCAAATCCCCCCTCACTCTTCTGCTGACTAAACAAGCCCAGTTCCCTCAGCCTCTCCTCGTAAGTCATGTGCCCCAGCCCCCTCATCATTTTCATTGCCCTCCACTGGACTCTATCCAATTTGTCCATATCCTTTCTGTAGTGGGGGGCCCAAAACTGGATGCAGTACTCCAGATGTGGCCTCACCAGTGCCCAATAGAGCGGAATAATCACTTCCCTCGATCTGCTAGCAATGCTCCTACTAACGCAGCCCAATATGCCGTTAGACTTCTTGGCAAGAAGTGCACACTGCTGACTCATATTCAGTTTCTCATCCACTGTAATCCCCAGGTTCTTTTCTGCAGAACTGCTGCTCAGCCAGTCGGTCCCCAGCCTGTAGTGGTGCATGGGATTCTTCTGTTCTAAGTGCAGGACTCTGCACTTGTCCTTGTTGAACCTCATCAGATTTCCAATTTATCTAGGTCACTCTGGACCCTATCCCTACCCTCCAGCATATCTACCTCTCCCCCCAGCTTAGTGTCATCCACGAACTTGCTGAGGGTGCAATCTATCCCATCATCCAGATCATTAATAAAGATGTTGAACAAAACTGGCCCCAGAACCGACCCCTGGGGGACTCTGCTTCATACCGGCTGCCATCTAGACATCGAGCCGTTGATCACTACCTGTTGAGCCCAATGATCTAGTCAGCTTTCTATCCACCTTATAATCCATTCATCCAATCCATATTTTTTTAACTTGCTGGCAAGAATACTGTGGTAGACTGTATCAAAAGCTTTGCTAAAGTCAAGATATATCTCCTCCACCACTTTCCCCATAACCACAGAGCCAGTTATGTCATCATAGAAGGCAATCAGATTGGCCAGACATGACTTGCCCTTGGTGAATCCATGCTGACTGTTCCTGATCACCTTCCTCTCCTCCAAGTGCTTCAAAATGGTTTCCTGGAGGACCTGCTCCATGTCCCTCCAGCAGATCCACTGCCGGGAACCTCCAATTCCAGCCAATTCTGGGGGGGGGAGGGACTTCCACCAGCTCCCCTCCGCTTTTCATCCAGGTCCCTCCAGCAATTCCCTTGCCGGGACCTTACCGACCACCACCACTCATAGGAGGGATTAAGGTGGACTATAATGATGGATGTTTGGCTCCCTGCTGTACCAATCAGAGGAGTCCCCAACTGCCCCCGCTTGCTCAGTTACCAAGCATACTTAATTCCTTTTCCAAGCCATTTATCCATTCTTTTGTGTCTTAATTTATGAAGTACCTGCACTGAACATCCACCACAAGGAGGCGCCAGCCATTAGCTTGGCTGCCTCCTCCCCACACCCAGCCGGGTTCCCAGACATCTTCCAAGGCCTTTTTTTTATATCAGCCAAAAATATGGCAGCACCTGAGTCTGACAGGTGCACCCAATCCTTCCAAAATAACTCTGGTGCCTCATAGAATATGCCAGGATGTGAAATTACTGTCCCCCCTTGCCAAGGACAACAAGAATTTGGCCATTTCCCTGTTCACATACTTCCTAGTTTTGTCCACCCTGGCGGGGTTCATGGCTCCCTGCCAGACCCTGCGCTGAAGCATATCCGACTAGACAATGTCAACGCCTGGAAAAATTGCCAGTATCTGCTTCAGGTTCCTTCTAGTTTGAAGCATTAACTCCACCCGTTTAAGTGTTCCCAGATCATTTTATCCTAGGTGTATCACCAATATATCTGGTGGCCGCTGATGCGCCCGTACAGCATACAACAACGGTATCAGTTGATCCCATAACATACCCCTCCGTGTGTGCCAACTGAGTAATGTTTCGCCACCGAATGCCATCTGGGAGCCCTCGGGCAACCTGGATGCGTGCCTATGCACCCAAAACACAATACTGTGCCCACAGATCCACACCCTCATGTGTATAGCCAGCTGTCCCGTATCTGAAATGAGAACACAACCTATTAATGTTGATTTTCCACCTGCAGTTTTAGATACGTTTGGTATGCATTAGACTGCCAGTGCCCGATTACCTGAATAGCCTCTGCTTCCATACCTATCTGTGCTGCTGCCGTAGCCGTCCCTATTCTGAATGAGTGGGAACCAAATTCATGGGTTGGCAGACCCAACCTCGTTATCCCCTGTCTCAACATGGTAATTCATTGATATACCGTGAGGGGACTCCCATCTCCGTGTACAAAATGGGGGCCTTCTCCCTTTCACCGTATTGCCATGTAGGCCCTCAACGCCCGAACGGGGCAGACCCCAGGCTTACCATCCTCCCATAGGGTAATGAATGCACCCTGGCCGACTTGCCCTTCGCAAGTGTAATATCACTGCATGCTTGTGTCAGCTCATGTCACGAAATTCCAAGGCCCTTCCCGTAGAATCCCTGATGGACCCAGGCACTAGCTCACTGATCCTGAAAGCACCAAAAAATGCTGTTAAGAATGCTGCCCTGGATAGGGACACCTCCTGTGTGCTATGACATATGACACCGAAGATGTGAAGGAGGTGCCTGAGCGTGGAAACCCTGATGGGATTATGGGAATCCTCCCTGGGTCCACCACTACGTGACCATCCTGCCAAAAACCTTAGAACTAAGAAACCCTCGCAAGGATCTGGGTAGCCATTCACCCTACTGACAAATGTAATGGCTGAAAGGCGATTCGCAATTGTGGAGGACGCCAGTTGATGGGTTGCCAATGACAGCACGTACCGCAGCACCTGTTCTCCTGTAATGGGCCACATTGCCACCTGGCCTTCCCGCTCTGTGACCAGCATTTGTCTGGGTTCGTGGATGGCGATCCCTGCCCTGCGCCGCTACCGTTGCTCCTGAAATCACCTGAGTGGGATGTCCTGGATCTGCCTAACCTCTTCCACTTTGTACAGCCTGTAGTGCTGTGGAAACAACCTCATATGCAATACATTTAATTATTTGTATCAGCTCCACGCTAACTGACCCCCCATCAGACACCGTTAGCTCAGTTGGGTGAGCGAGAGCTGCTCCTGGAGCCCCCACTTCCCCAAGCCCGATAGCCATCTGTGACAATCCAATGCACTCAAGTGAGCAAATGCTGCACCTGGTGCTCCCATTTCCCCAAGCCTGATAGGCTGACTTTGATACTTTGGTGCACCACCCCAGACTCCTCCGGCCATTTGCCCCTGCTGTATGGACTCTGCCCCTGGCTTGCCCTGGGGCCAACCAACTGCACTGGGTCTGCCCTGTGTGTGATGTGATTGCTTTCTGGGTTCCTGTGGTAATGAAACTAACTGGGGGGGGGGGGTGTGATGCAAATTCCCCCCCTCCTGTTGTGTTCTGGCTACAGCAGGAAAAAACTGCACCATGATTCCTTAAACATCCATGTACACTGCAACTGCTATGGGAGGGGCCCACTCCCCCCTCCTCCTTCTTGTACCTATACCCCCTGTAATCAACTCTACCTCCCTTTGGGAATCTGTTCTCCTATTGCTACCCCATTCCACTGGTGCCAGAGGAAAAGGAGAATTAAGTCTTCCCTTTTGTGCACCCCTTTCTTTCCCCTTTTTGTGTCCCCCTGGAGCCATGCTGAGACTGCTTACCAGCTACTGCTCCTTCTCCCTCCTTGACTGAAACAGGGAATCGCTTGTAGCCCCCTATCCACTTCCTATCCCCCAGTCCAGCCCAACCACTGCTTTCCCAGACTGGAAAGTGTGTGGTGTTTTTTCGTTTGTTTGTTTGTTTTTTCTCTCTCTCTCTCCTTCTTCCCTTTTTAAAATATGGGCACTATATTTTCCTTTTTCCAATCATCTGGGAACTCCTCCGATCGCCATGAGTTTTCAAAGATAATGGTCAATGGCTCTGCAATCACATCAGCCAATTCCCTCAGCACCCTCAGATGCATTAGATATGGACCTATGTACTTGTGCATGTCCAGCTTTTCTAAATAGTCCTTAACCTGTTCTTTCACCACTGAGGGCTGCTCACCTCCTCCCCATTCTGTGTTGCCCAGGACAGCAGTGTGGGAGCTGACCCTGTCTGTGAAGACTGAGGCAAAAAAAGCATTGAGTACTTCAGCTTTTTCCACATCATCTATCACGAGGTTGCCTTCCCCATTCATTAAGGGTCCCACACTTTCCCTGACCTTTTTCTTCTTGCTAACACCCGGTAGAAACCGTTCTTGTTACCCTTCACATCCCTTGTTAGCTGAAACTCCAGTTGTGTTTTGGCCTTCCTGATTATACCCTTGCAGCTCGAGCAATATTTTTATACTCCTCCCTAGTCATCTGACCAAGTTTCCACTTCTTGTAAGCTTCCTTTTTGTGTTTAAGCTCCCCGAAGATTTCACTGTTAAGCCAAGCTGGTCACCTGCTATTCTTTCTGCACATCAGGATGGTTTGTTCGTGTGCCCTCAATAAGCTTCTTTAAAGTACAGCCAACTTTCGTAGATTCATAATATTTAAAGCCAGAAGGGATCATTGTGATCATCTAATCTGACCTCCTGTATAGCACAGGCTATAGAACTTCCCCAAAATAATTCCTAGAGCAGATCTTGCATATCTTTTAGAAGAGAATCCAGTCTTGACTGAAAAATTTTCATTGGTGGAGAATCCACCATGAATCTTTGCAAAGATTCCAATTGTTAATTATCCTCACTGTTAAAAATGTATGCTTTATTTCCAGTCTAAATTTTCTAGCTTCCATTTCCAGGCATTGGATCATGTTATACCTTTTATCTGCTAGATTGAAGAGCTGATTATTAAATATTTGCTCCCCATGGTAGGTACTCACAGACTGTAATCAAGTCATCCCTTAAGCTTGTCTTTGTCAAACTAAATAGATTGAACTCCTTGAGCTCTATCACTATAAGGCAGTTTTCTAATTATTCTCATGGCTTTTCTCTGAACCCTCTCCAATTTATCAACATCCTTCCTGAATTGTGGACATCAGAACTGGACACAGTATTCCCAAAGGGGTCTCACCAGTGCTAAATATAGAATGTCACCAGCAGCACAGATGCTTCCCTCATAAGCCTCCTACATGGTACTCGGGTGAGGTCTGGATGACTCTTGAATGTTTCATGTTTCAATGTCCTTTATGATTGACTGTTTACAGTGCGGTCAGAAAAAATAATGATGAGCAATACTCTGCTGCTTCTGTCTGTCTTCCCTAACATTCTAATCCAGGATCCAACCCAACCCCAACATTTTATGTAAGACTCATAAAATACGTGGGGTGTGGGAGTGGAGGGGAAGACAACCGGGAAAGAACATGACCAGTGTCATTTCCAAGACTGTTTTCTCCTTGATGAAACTGCTTGTCATTTTGTTTCTAAAATTAATCTCTCTTCTTCTGTGCTGTGCAAAACATGCACAGGAAGTATGGCAAGAGACCATCCTGGCTTAACGAGGAGATCTTCAATTATCTGAAACTCATAGAAGAGTCCTATAAAAAGTGGAAACTAGGTCAAATTACGAAGGACGAATATAAACAAATAACACAAGTATGTAGAGACAAAATTAGAAAGGCCAAGGCACAAAACAAGATTAAACTAGATAGAGAAATAAAGGGTAACAAGAAAACATTCTACAACTACATTAGAAGCAAGAGGAAGATCAAGGACAGGGTAGGCCTATTACTCAATTGGGGGTGGGGTGGGGGGGGGGACAATAACTTAAAATGTAGAAATGGCAAAAGTGCTAAATGACTTTCTTGTTCCAGTTTTCACCAAGAAGTTTAGTAGCAATTGGATATCTAACTTAATGAATGCCAGTGAAAATGAGGTGGGATCAGAGGCTAAGATAGGTAAAAAACAAGTTAAAAATTACTTAGACAAGTTAGATGTCTTTAATTCACCATGGCCTGATGAAATACATCGTAGAATACTCAAGGAGCTGACTGAAGAAATATCTGAGCCTTTAGTGATTGTCTCTGAAAATTCATGGAAGACAAGAGAGATTCCAGAGGACTGGAAAAAGGGAAAATATAGTGTCAATCTATAAAAAAGGAAATAAGGACAACCCGGGGCATTACAGACCAGTCAGTTTAACTTCAACACCCAGAAAGGTAATGGAGGAAATAATCAAGCAATCAATTTGCAACACCTAGAAGATAATAAAGTGATAATTAACAGTCAGCATGGATTTGTCAAGAACAAAACATGTCAAACCAACCTAATAGCTTTTTTTGACAGGGTAACAAGCCTAGTGGATGGGGGGAAGCAGTAGATGTGGTATATCTTGACTTTAGTAAGGCTTTTGATACTGTCTCGCATGACCTTCTCATAAACAAATTAGGGAAATACAATCTAGATCAGGGGTGGGCAAACTTTTTGGCCTGAGGGCCACATCTTGGTTTGGAAATTGTATGGAGGGCCATGTGGGGCGGGGATTGGAGCACACAGGGGGATGAGGGCTCCGGCTGGGGGTGCAGACTCTGCGGTGGGGCTGGGGATGAGGGGTTTGAGGTGCAGGATTGTGCTCTGGGCTGGGATCAAAGGGTTTGGAGGGTGATCAGGGCTGTGGCAGGCATTTGGGGCGTGGGGGGGGGTCAGGGGTGCAGGATCCAGGCAGCCCTTACCTGAAGCAGCTCCTGGAAACAGCGGCCCTTCCCCCCTCTGGCTCCCACATGGAGGTGGGGCCACGCCACTCTGCGTGCTGCCCTGTCTGCAGGCACTGCCCCCGCAGCTCCCATTGGCTGCGGTTCCCAGCCAATGGGAGCTGCAGAGCTGGTGCTTGGGGCAGGGGCAACGTGCGGAGCCCCCTGCCTGCCCCTGCTTCTGGGAGCAACACGGAGCTGTTGCACGCGCAGAGTGGAGCAAGGCAAGCCCCCGACCCCGCTCCCTGGCTGGAGCACCAGAGTTGGGAAAGCTTCCAACCCTGCTCGCTGGCAGGAGCTCGAGGGCCAGATTAAAAGGTCTGATGGGCCGGATGTGGCCCACGGGCTGTAGTTTGCCCATCCCTGATCTAGATGGAGCTACTATAAGGTGAGTGCATAACTGATTGGAAAACTGTTCCCAGAGAGTAGTTATCAGTGGTTCACAGTCAAGCTGGAAGGGCATAACGAGTGGGGTACCGCAGGGATCAGTTCTGAGTACAATTCTGTTTAATATCTTCATCAGTGATTTAAATAATGGCATAGAGAGTGCACTTATAAATTTTGCAGACAATACCAAGCTAGGAGGGCTTGCAAGTGCTTTGGAGGATAGGATTAAAATTCAAATGATCTAGATAAACTGGAGAAATGGTCTGAAGTAAATAGGATGAAATTCAATAAGGACAAATGCAAAGTACTCCATTTAGGAAGGAACAAACAGTTGCACACATACAAAACGAAAAAGGACTGCCCAGGAAGTTGTTCTGCAGAAAGTGATCTGGGGGTCATATTACAGATAAATATGAGTCAAATGTGTAACACTGTTACGAAAAAAGCAAACAGCATTCTGGGATGTATTAGCAGGAATATTGTAAGCAAGACACAAGAAGTAATTCTCCACTATACTCTGCACTGATTAGCCGTTAACTGGAGTATTGTGTCCAGTTCTTTCCCAAAATGTAGCATCCAGATGTGGATGAACTGGAGAGTCCAGAGAAGAGCAACAAAAATGTTTAAAGGTCTAGAAAACATGACCTATGAGGGAAGATTTAAAAAATGGATTTGTTTAGTCTGGAAAAGAGAAGACTGAGGGGGGACATAACAGTTTTCAAGTACATAAAAGGTTGTTACAATGAGGAGGAAGAAAAATTATTCTCCTTAACCTCTGAAGATAGGAGAAGCAATGGGCTTAAATTGGTGAATGGGCAGTTTAGGTTGGACATTAGGAAAAACTTACTAACTGTCAGGGTGGTTAAGCACTGGAATAAATTGCCTAGGGAGATGGTGGAATCTCCATCATTGGGGATTTTTAAGAGCAGGTTAACAAACACCTGTCAGGCATGGTCTAGATAATACTTAGTCCTGCCTTGAGTGCAGGGGACTGGACTAGAAGACCTCTCGAGGTCCCTTCCAGTCCTACGATTCTATGATTCTATGCATGTGTCTGCTTTCTTACATAGAAGTCCAGGTCTTTTTTTTTTTTTTGTAATTGTATGTCACCATAACTTGTGGAACATCAGCCCTGGACAAGTGGATTGCGTACCTATTTTAAAATATTGTATAATTGTAACATGCATCCACAGGCAAAAAACATTATGTTCTCTGTTAATATATACATTCAAAAATATTCAGAAATTGCTAATTGTCTGAGAATATATTTTCCTAATGGAAAAAAGAGGTCTTTATCCAGCCCTACATTTCTGTGATTCTGTGATTCATGTTCAGTTCCAATTATTGAAAATTCCTGGATTTTACAGACAAGATTTAAATTTTTCTGAAGTATTCATCCAGACTGAGCTCTCATTTACATGAGCACTAAAGTACATAATGTACATCCTAATAATTTTAACCAAATATTAATAAAATTAACTAAGCTAATTAAAAAAAAATTAATGCAGGAAAATTCTTAGAAATGAAATGCCTTGTTATCGGAATAATTCTATAGCTATTTTGATTATTAATATTGGAACATATTGCATATATAGTATCTTTGATTTCCTCCTATAATGAATTTCAGTATTTCCAAATGTACCTGCACAAAAAAAGCAAAGACACAGACTAACTAGGGGGCCATAACAACTGCATGTGAGTGATTAATCAAAGATGGGACTGGTTCAGGTATCTGCAGAGATAAGTGTATATATTTTCTAATGGTTCATTAGTTCAGACTACTTTCTGAAGAAAGGAAGGGGAATTTTAAAGTCTCTAAATCTATTTATTCACCTGGTATGATGCACATTATTTTCTCACTCAAACCAATTGTCATGCTGTTGCCCAATCAAAAATAGCCCCTTGATAGAAAATTAATCTCCTTCTATAATATTTAATAGAGAAACTTACTCACAATAACAAAATATCTTCTAGAATATGCAGTGTGTGGGGGGGGGGGGAGGGGGGGAGAGGGGGAGGCAGGGTGTAAATGCCTATCACAGGTGTACCAGAGTGTAATATTATGTTTGTTACATTGCCATCTAGGGATGCGTAAAATAAAGAAATATTTGAATAAAGATGGCTGATTAAACAGGAATCTGGGATATCTGAGATATGTATTTGTTGGGATAGAGAAACATCCTTATCCCAACAAATACATATCTAGTTCCTTTTTTCAATGTTTGTTCAATAGTGACGATATTTTAAACCCTAAAATGTAGCATTTATTAGATGCCAAATTTGAAGAATGATCATTTTAAATTTATTATCATGAAATATAATAAGCCCTATGTTCCTTCTGATTTACCACATGGATCGAATGTGTGAAACACAACTAATAAACTGTGATAGTTTAATCTGAGGTCATGATACTTTTAATGAGAGTTCAGTAAGGTAGACAAAATAGAAAACTGAGCATTGGCAGGATACTTCCTATACAGTATTCTTCTTCATGCATTCTAGTTATTCATATAATCCATTTCCGAGTTGAAGGAATATCGGCTAGCATTTTCAGAATGCTTTTTTAGGGGTTGTGACTGAATAATATTGTAGGAGGTAAAACATGGGAGAGAAGTAAAGCAAATGTTTAAAGAAGAGCTGAGTAACCAAATTCAGTTCCAATTACATTGCTGCTGACTGTGGGCCTATGGCTATCTGCCTCATTTATAAGGCTGCCATAATGCCAATATCTAAGCACCAATGGATATGCATCGTTTAATAAAATCAAAAGAGACTGCAACATCAAGGGCTCAATAATGGATCTTACAAGGCTGAGTCATGCTGAGCTGAGGGTGCACTGCTGGAGCTCTAGTGCTGGAAGAACTGTCTTTGGGTATGACGGCTTCACTGCCCTCTGTTCAGACTATGAGAGGTGTGAAGAGCACTGTGCACCAAAGTGCTGCGCTGTCACTCCCCTGCATGGACACTGCGGCTGTGAACTTAAAGGTTCCTAGTTTGCACTCGTCCAATCCTGTTTGAAGAGGACTAAATTTGTGAGAACTCGGGGACCTTTATGCTTGCTCCCACAGCATCCACACAGGGGTGTGACAGCACAGCATTTTGGCATGCACTGCTATTCACAGCTCTCATTGTCTGAACTGTAGGGCAGTGTAGCCATGCCCTTTGAAAGGGACAATCGGTGAAATGCTGCCTCTCTGAAGACAATGGGAATTTTCCCCACTGATTACCACTTCCAAGCAACATAAACTAAACTGGATAAAGGCACACTTATTCTGAAATAATTGTGTCCACATGGGGAGTTATACTGGTATAAGTACAACTGTATAATTATGCTGGTATAATTTCACCAATATCTCTAGAGATATGGAGGAGCCCCTGGGAGAAAGGGGGAGGGACAGTGTCCCTTGCTTCATCTTTAGGAAGATTCTAGTCAGCACTTTTAGTTTAAGGATGTCATAAAACAGGATCCCTTTGTCCAATTTAATTCAAATATAGTAGAAAAATTCTACATCAATCCCAGATCTAAATTACAAGTTAGTTTGTGGATTTTAGAGTATGTGGGATGGCAAAAATCAGTTTATAATTCAAACTCAGCTGAAGCTCCTGCTGCTCCTTAATATGACATGTAAGAAGACAGGAAAGATTTTGTTGCCATGAGCTTAGAAGGACCTCATTACTCATGTGTGGTGAAACCATGAATGAGTGATGAAGGTCTTACTAAACGAGTTAGATGTGTTTTCCCCCCACTGAGCTTGGCAAATCTTATTCTTCAGAGATTCCAGGCTCTAGTTATTCTAATCTGCTGATTTGGAATATTAATTCGTCAGTACCAAAATGCCTGGTCTTTACCCATGAACCATCCTTGCCAAACAAGTGCCAATGCAATCTTCATGACACACCTTACCACACCATCACTTATCCAGTATATACCACATATATCTTGTATATATATTCTATTTTATAGTTCTAAACTCATTTATTGGTACTGTTTTCCATATCCCTCTACCTGTAAAACCACATGCCTTAGCTCAAATTCAGCAAAGCACTTAAGCATGTGATTAAATTTAACATTGGCTTTGCTGGATGAGAACCTCAATTACCATGAATCTAACTGTATAGGAGTCAAAGGAAAGGAAACATCATAACTATTAAATAATACAAAGCTTTAAAAATGAACGTAACTTTTAAGTTCCCAACTTTTGATCTATCAGGGTTAAAAAAGTGTTCTTTCTCATTGGAAAGGGAGGATTCCTTTTGCCTACCAGGTAACTAACATGTTGCACACTAACTGATCTGTGTAGACCCTGTTGGCACAAACTAAAAGTTCCAAAGTGCACTTTAATGGAGTTCTGTACACTTTGCATAGTCTAACACATTTATGTTCTTTAATACTTAATCATGTAAAGCTCAGGAGAGAACAGATCATATAAAACAATAAACATCTGAAACTGCAGTGCCCTCACTTTCTATCTCACCTTTCCTATGGTGAATCCCTGGGGACCATCCATGTCTAGGAAGGCAGGCAGGATGTCCTCTGCCCCATTCAGGTTTTTACATGGTCAGTGGTCGCTCTCTCTCATGGATTGGAGAAGATGAACCCCTGAGCAGAGCAGTTTCTTCCCTTTTAAAATATTCAGCCCCTTTTGTGTTAGGTGACACTCTTCCCAGCTTCCCCACATGAACACAAACCTCTGCCAAGTGACTTTGTTGCCAAAGTGACATCCCCCGGGCTACTAATCAGTTCTTCTGAGCAGGGACCAGTTTTTTGTCTATAGCGAACGGATTTCGAATGATTGTGTTCTTAAGTCATCTTTTGTCCCCAGCCTCTGGAATCTGAACCCAAAATGGAAGCAAACAGTCCATGGAGAATGCAAAAGGCAGCACATTCAACAGGGAATTTGCTGCCTGACACAGACACATAGGGTTACTTGTCTCACACAGAATTTAGAAATTGTACAGACATATTCCCAATTCATCAGAAGAGTATATTGCTCATTCCTGAAGTTATAGTATTGTTTATGACATCACAGTTGGTTGCATAAGAAATTATTATGATCTCACAAAGGATTATAATAAGGTGTAGTTGAACCAGTTTGTTTAAAATAAGAATTCCCCTGAACCATGGCCTGAGCTTCAAACAGAATGAATCATGACCTTTATTTTAAATATGGGAATTTTTGCTCAAGGAGAGCCTTCTACTTGCTTATGAGGAAGGTAGTAGGCAGGTCCCAACATCTCTTCCCCTCCAAACATTAGTGGCAGGTATTCTTGGGATGAGGATATCCAGTTACATGATACCAATCTCCAGTATCTGGTTTCAACTTCAGTGACTCGGGTTATAAGCAGCCGGAGGAAATCCATTCTTTAAAAACAAATAGTAAAGAACTAAGAAAGAGAAAGAAAAAAGAAAATATGAATGATAAATCAAATTGTTTATAAATGGATTTTTTTTCAGATTTGTTCAAGAACACAAGGGGTGGGGAAACAAGGGAGACATTGACTTGAAATCTAGTCAGTTGACAATAAAATGAGTTAAAAGCAGTTTCAGGTGCTTCATCTACCCTTGAGTCTGTCCTGCCAGTTTTATTGCTCTTATAAACTTTCTACATACCATTAATGACTGCTTCTTGGAGCACAAGGGGAGAGGCAGTTCTGGGTTTAGTCCTAAGTGGTGCACAGCATCTGGTCCAACAGGTCAGTATAGCTGAACCGCTCAGTAATGTGACTATAGTGTAATTAAATTTGTTTTTTTTTGGGGGGGGGGGATACCAAAGAAATCCATCACAGTAACATTTAACTTCAAAAAGGGGAGCTACACAAAAATGAGGAAGCTAGTTAAACAGAAATTAAAAGGAACAGTCACAATAGTGAAATGCCTGCAAGCTGCATGGAAACTATTTAAAGACACCACAATAGAGGCTCAAACTATATGTACACCCCAAATAAAAAAAATTAGTAAGAGGACCAAAAATGCCGCCATGTCTAAAACAACAGAGTAAAAGAGGGTGGTTAGAGGCAAAATGACATTCTTTAAAACTTGGGAGTCAAATTGTAGTGAGGAAAATAGAAAGGAGCATACATTTTGGCAAGTCTAGTGTAAAAGTATAATTAGGCAGGCCAAAAAAAAGAGCGGCCAGCAAAAGACACAAAAACTAACAGCATTTTTTTTTAAGTACGTCAGAAACAGGAAGCCTGCCAAACAATCAGTGGGGCCTCTGGATGATCAAGGTGCTAAAGGAGCATTAAAGGAAAACAAAGCTGTTGTGGAGAAACTAAATGAATTCTTTGTGGGAGACCTGAGCCATTCTTTTTAGGTGACAAATCTGAGGAACTATCCCTTATAGAGGTGTAGATAGTGGAGGTTTTAGAAGAAATGGATACATTAAACAGTAATAAGTCACCAGGAACAAAAGATATTCACTCAAGTGTTCTGAAGGAATTCAAATGTGAAATTGGAGAACTATTAATAGTGGTATGTAAGCTATCACTTAAATCCGCCTCTGTATCAGATAATGGAGCTAATATAACACCAATTTTTTAAAAAGGCTCCAGAGGTGATCCTGGCAATTGCAGATGGTAAACCTAAATTCAGAACCAGGCACATTTGTTGAAACTATAGTAAAGAACAGAATTATCAGGCACATAGATGAACACAATACATTGGGGAAGAGTCAACAAGGCTTTTGTAAAGGAAAAATCATGCCTCACTGATCTATTAGGATTCTTTGAGGGTGCCAACAAGCATGTGGACAAAGGTGATCCAATTGATATAGTGTATTTGGACTTTCAGAAAGCCTTTATTAAGGTTCCTCACAAAAAGCTCTTAAGCAAAGTAAGCAGTCATGGGATAAGAGGGGAGGTCCTCTCATGGACCAGTAGTTGGTTCAAAGATAGGAAACAAAGGGTAGGAATAAATGGTCAGTTTTCAGAATGGAGAGAGGTAAATAGTGGTGTCCCCAGGGGTCTGTACTGGGCCCAGTCCTATTCAACATATTCATAAATGATCTGGAAAAAGGGGTAAACAGTGAGGTGGCAAAATTTATAGATGATACAAAATTACTCAAGATAATTCTCAAATACTCAAGTCCCAGGCAGACTGCAAAGAGCTACAAAAGGATCTCTCAGAACTGGGTGACTGGGCAATAAAATGGCTGATGAAATTCAATGTTGATAAATGCAAAGTAATGCACATTGGAAAACATAATCCCAACTATACATATAAAATGATGGGATCTAAATTAACTGTTACTACTCAAGAAAGAGATCTTGGAGTCATCATGGATAGTTCTCTGAAAACATCTGCTTAATGTGCAGCAGCAGGCAAAAAAGCTAAGAGAATGTTAGGATATCATTAGGAATGGGACAGATAATAAGATAGACAACTTCATAATGTCACTGTATAAATACATGGTATGCCTACACCTTGGATACTATGTACAGAAAAAATGATTAGGAGTATGGAACAGCTTCATATGAGGAGAGATTAAAAAGATTGAGACTGCTTAGTTTGGAAAAGAGACAACTAATGGAGGGTATGATAGAGGTCTATAAAATTGTGACTGGTGTTGAAAATTGAATAAGGAAATGCAGTTTACCCCTTCATATAACATAAGAAGTAGGGGTCACCAATGAAAATAAGAGGCAGCAGGTTTAAAACAAACATGAGGAAAACCTTCTTACACAATACACAGTCAACCTGTGGAACTCATTGCCAGGGGATGTGGTGAAGGCCAAAAGTATAGTTGGGTTCAAAAAATAATTAGATAATTTCATGGATGATAGGTCTACCAATGGCTATTAGCTAAGTTGGTCAGGGATGCTATCCCATGCTCTTGGTATCCCTGAATCTCTGACTGCCAGAAGCTGGGAATGGATCACTCAATAATTTCCCAGTTCTGTTTATTCCCTCTGAAGCATCTGACACTGGCCACTGTCAGAAGACAGGATACTGGGCTAGATGGATCACTGGTCTGACCCAGTATGGTTGTTCTTACGTTCTTATATCCATGTTTTCCTATTTTTAAACATTTTTCTCTTTCCCATTGCTGTGTAAAAGACCCACACAAACAGGGGGAAATGACCAACACCCTGTTCCTGCAAACACATCTGCTTAATTTTACGCATCATGTGAGTTAGTCCCATCGAATGTAATAGGACTATTCACCTGTGTAAAATTAAATGTATAAATGTTTACAGAATAGAGTCATTAATGACTCTACATGGAAAACTGTCAAACTATGCAGAAAGTATTGGTTAAAAATGCACAAATAAGTAAACTGGAAAAAATAGAGATACTATTTTCCTGTGTCCTTTTTCAGTTATAGTAATAGGATTTACTGTTAAAAAAAAAATAGGTAAAACAAATTCAGATAGAAGTTTAAGTTTTTGGTTGGAAGTCTGCTTTTAAGAGAAAGCATTTAAAAATATTATTATTATTGCCATAAGCACCATGTGCCAAACATCTGAAAGGTTGAATTTCAGATTTCTCCAATTTATTTTATTTATTTATTTATTTATTTTATTTAACTGTTTGGCACTCTCCTTTAGCATTTCTGGCTTAACATTAAATATGAATACAGAAACACGACTAACTCACTGACATACCGCAGCATTCGACAATATTAAGTGAAGGTCCTGGGTCCAGCGAAGGATTAGATTTGTAAATCCTGGGCAAGAAGAAGCTGATTTGTATAACTGATTTTATTTCAGTGTCTCAGTTGTGCGCTAACAATACATTAATTTGATGACCCTTTGTCCAGGTGACCCATAGAATAGCATCAAGCAGAGTTGTATCTGAATTGCTAATGATGAGTATTATTTCAGAAGGTAATTATCTTGCATGTTTGTGCAGAGCTGTTATTTTAAACACTGCACACTGCATTTCAAACTCTCACCCTTCAGATCCCTACATTCTGAACTTCTAAACATGCATTCTGAAAGACCTTGACACCACCATCACAATTAAATACTTGATTATGTTTTTCTTGTGAAAAAAGTGCAGGATTGGGCTCTAAAATAATACTCATTACCATTAAAATGTATGTATATATAACCTCTTCCTGCATACAAACTTTTGATTCTCTGAAAAATTACCAGTTTTAATTGGTTGTAACACTGTATTGACAAGCACATAATTATTTCTAAAATGGTGCAAAAAATGGCCATTACACTTCACAATCCTTTTTTGGATTTTAATCTATGTGGGTTTGCAACTCCTGAATTTTGCTTTCAATTTCTGGTTGTAATCTAAACAGTCATCTTTTTAAAGGGTTGCTTCATTTTATGTGAGTGCATTTTGCACCTACAGTTTACATAGGGAAACAAATCTGATTAATGTATCTGTTTTATTGCAGGAGCTATTTGTTAGTTACAGGTGTAGTTTTGTGTTTGCACTTAATTTTTTTGGTGTCAAATTTTGTGAGTAAAAATTTTGTCCATAAAAATGGAGTCTGGGCTTCACCATTCTGGAGATAAACCTCAATATCTCAAAGCAAAATTCAGTCACTATGAATTTCACCTGCGTTTTGCATTGAAAGCATGTATAAAACTCATATGACAGAGGTATAACATTTTGCAACGCTGACTATGTCATTTGATAGGAGGCAGGAAAAGAGCTTCTTAACAGCACTTCCAGTGTTGCCAAATATTATGATTTTATCATCAGCTTTATAATATTTTGTGTTTTTTTCTTAAAGCTACAACTACTGAAGTAATGTTGCTATGTGTGACTCTCACCTTTCATTTTAAATAGTAAGTTTCTAGTCCACTGGAATGTGGAGAAAATCTTGAAAGTGTGTCACCTTAGGGATCAAAACGCACAAGGCAAAAAAAAATTAAAATATTATTTTTAAGTCAGTCTCATAATTTTGGAGTGGGGACTGACTCATGATTTATGAACATTTGGGGTTGGCAATATTGTGTATCACACCGTCATTACAGTTACCATAGTTGGTTTGTAGTGTATGAGGTTTTGTAACATATGGTAAAGTAGGAGTACCATTTTCATATCTGAATCATCCCTTGCACAGGCTATTTACATCTAGGGAACTGGAAACACTGCAATCAGGAGGTGTGATTGCAGCACAGGTAGACATAGATCAAAGCTAGCTTGATTAACAACAGCAGTGAAGCTGCAGCAGCATAGGGTACCTCTGCCTGCCCAGGACCTTGGGGACATTGCTGCTGCAGTTTCACTGCTGTTGTTGCTTGAGCTAGCTTTGATGCAGGGTATTAGCTGCACTTCCCAGCTCAAGGAGACATACCCAAGCTAGCGCTGATCAAACTAGTGCACTAAAAATAGTGTAGCCTCAGAGGTGTGAGTGGGGCTAGCCACCCTGAGTTCGTACCTAGGGTCTTGGATGGGATCATACTCCGGATAGCTAACCCCTCCAACCACTTGCACTTCCATGGCTATGCTCTATAGTACAGGTATGTCTAGATGTGCTGGCGATCATACCTTCTAATTGCAGTGTTAATATAACTGGATTCTGTGGAATTCTTTGATGGTTTTGAGGATCAGGATGTGGGTGGTCATGCCCAGTGGTTAGAGCAGGAGTCAGACCCCCAGATGCCAGAGCAAAGGGTCAGAGCCAAAGTCAAAGTCAGGAATTGGAGCTGAGGGTCAGAACTCGGTTACCTGGGGCAAGGCAGGGAACAAGCAGGCACAGGAGCTATCACAGCCATGGGTTAATGCTTTGAGCAGCCACTGAGCTCCTGCTGCTGGTGGGCTTGAGCCGGTCTGTTGACTCTTCCAACCAATCAGGCAGTGTAGCTAATTAGGCAGCCTGCTACAGAACAGCTGGGCTTGTTAGGTTGCCTAGAGACCAGCTTTGCTCCAGGCCCTGTTTTCTGAGGTAAGTGTGGTGTTGTTGCTTCACCAACTTCTTCACTGGACCTGCACATCTGCATTTACACTTTATAGGGTCAGCTTACCTTCAACATTCTGTGTCTTTTTTTTTTTTTTTTTTTTTTTGTAGGAGAGGGTGCCAAGCCATGCAAAACTCTTTCTTCCCCCAACTAAAGCCTTTAATCACAGCCTAACCTCTACCCAGTAGAGAAGCCTAGTCCTCATGGAGTCTCCATGGAGAAGCTTCTGTGGGGTCATGGAAATGGGAGACCAATGCAGCAGCAGTGACACTCCCTTTTCCATCCTCTCCTCAGATAGGTCCATGAGGATTTTGGCCCATATATCTCTGTATGGCTCTCAATTGTGACTTGAAACCAGGTTAGAATTATAACATTAACCGCACTATTTATGCAGGATCAAACTTGATGAGGAATTGAGGTATTGCTTTGACAATGTGGAGCATCAAAACATTATTGTTTTAGTGTTTTCATAGAAATCACCCAATCCTTTCCCCTGGTACAGTCCTTGTTAGTTCCAGCTCAGGTGGTAACTTAGGTGAAAAGCAGGGGCTTTCTCCATGACTGGGACCCCCTTTGTTCTGTTCCACCCCCTTTTATAGCTTTGGCACAAGGTGGGAATCTTTTGTCTCTCTGGGTCCCCACCCCTCCTTCTAAATGGAAAAGCACCAGGTTTAAGATGGATTCCAGTTCAGGTGACATGATCACATGTCCCTGTGAGACCTCCTTCATTACCTAGGAGCTGGCCGACAGGTACACAGGAAAGCTTGCAAGTAAACAAACCCATTCACAGTTAATTGATTCTGAAGCACCCTTAATGGCTTTCACTTAATACAGGAGTTACCAAACTTGGTTCGCGGCTTGTTCAGGGTAAGCCCCTGGTGGGCTGTGAGACACTTTGTTTACCTGAGCATCTGCAGGTACGGCCACTTGCAGCTCCCAGTGGTGGTGGTTCACCATTCTCAGCCAATGGGAGCTGCAGGAAGTGGTGGCCCAGCTCATGCCGCTTCCCTCAGCTCCCATTGGCCAACAAAGCGTCTCGCGGCCTGCCGGAGGCTTACCCTGAACAAGCCGCAAACCAAGTTTGGGAACCCCTGACTTAATATGTTTACATTAGTAATACAAGTTTATATCTTATTCTCCTAATGCCAGACATAGAAATAATACATGCAAACAAATAGGATGAACGCACTCAGTAGATCATAAGTTTTGTAATGATACCTTACAAGAGACCTTATGCATGAAGCATATTCCAATTACATCATATTTACACTCATAAGCATATTTCCATAAAACATTATGGAGTGGAACGTCACACCCTCCTCCTGAACTTACTGCCAGAGTCTTGGACACTGTCCATGGCGGAGGCAGTACATGTAAAATCCCTGTTTGTCTCTAGTTACACACCCTCTTCCAATACCTTTAAACCCTATGGTGTCATTCATAGGTGTCCTAGCAAGGTTTGGGGTTCCTGGTCCCTAGGTGCCTGAAAACATGTTGGGATGTAGTATTGCTAACAGAATGCAGATAGCAATATCTGTAAAAGTTTAGGTGTCTTGCCATTTAGCCACCAATGCCATGAGGTGTTGTGCCTCAGTTTTCCCTTCCACACAGCAGCATAGGCCTGTTATGCTTTTGCTGCTGTGCCAAGCTTCCAGCTTGTCTACAGGTATAAGCTGAAAAGCAACATGCTTGTGGGACTGTCTTGTCACCATCCCTAGCATGTACAAAAGTTTTTCCAAAAATCATGTTGTCACACATCTTCAAAGGCTTTGTTATTAGCATCAACTCCTTTGTCTTGACCCATAGATGAAATAGCAAAAGACACAAGATTAACAGCCAATTTATGACGGACAGATTTTGTTCACACAGCCTGGCTTGCCCAGTGTCCACTGCATTTCCCAATCCTTTTGTGTACCACGGTAGGTGCTCAGACACAGATTCTCCTGCCTCTTTGGAGAAGGCTCTTAATTCAGGCATGTGTTTGAGGATTTGGCAAGGAAAGGGTGTACTGCGACCATGCCTGCCCTCGGCCCCCTCTCTGGAATCTCTTTGTGTTGGACCTCACCTGCTTGTGAAGTATCCCAAATGCAAAGTTTTTCTTCCTCCTGCCTTGAAGAGACAGTTTTCTCTTTTACAAGCGTAGGGTGACCAGATGTCCCAATTTTACAGGGACAGTCCTGATTTTTGGGTCTTTTTCTTATATAGGCTCCTATTACCCCCCACCCTCTGTCCCAATTTTTCATGTTTGCTGTCTGGTCACCCTACAAGCATAGCAGGAACAACCTCTTTCAATGGAGTGCTTTGGATTGGTAAGGTCCCCTCGGTCACCCCACTCTCTGTTCCCAAAAGGTCAGCTGGGTGGACTCTCCCCTCCAGGAGATTTGACTCCCAGTCTTCCCTTAAAACCTGATTACACAGGTGAGGGGTCTGGCATTTCAGATGCAGATCCTTCACCCTCCTCCTTGGGAAATGCCTTCCTACAAAAGGTGAGCAGACCCTCCAGTCCCCCCTCACCTTCCATCTGGATTTCCCTCTCTGGGTTCCTCTCTGAGGCAGACACTCCTGTGTCCCCCAAAAGGGAAGGTGACCCTGATTCAGCTGTGGGCTCACAGCTACCAGCTATGACAGACCCTTCACTGGCCAGCAAAATCTCCCCCCTTTCACACAGGTTGGGCTTGCTTCCAGCTACAGAGCCTTTGGGGTCTGTTCCCACCACAGCGGTCATCAGGACCCCAACGTCCATCTCCGGGATACATGTTTCTGCGCACCCTAGGGCCGGGTCTGTCCCCTGCTGAACTACATCTTCCTGGCAGTCAGCAGCTGGGAAGGCCTTCCTGTTACAAGGTTGACCATCCCCCTCCCCCAGGAAGATGATCACAGGATAGGGGCTGGCTCTATCCAGCCCTTCCCGCAGGGACCTGCCTTGAGCCTCGGGGCTACAGGAACTAGGGTGACCAGACAGCAAGTGTGAAAAATTGGGATGGGAGTGGGGGGTAATAGGAGCCTATATAAGAAAAAGACCCCAATCGGGACTGTCCCTATAAAATTGGGACATCTGGTCACCCGAACAGGAACTGGTTACGACCATCCCTGCCCCCAACAGCCCATTGTTTACCGCTACAGAGGAATTAAAGAGACACTCTCCTATTTCCCCAGCAACACATGTGACTTCACCCTCCTCTCTGGGGCTTTCAGCACAAGATTCCTTCTTGCTGCTAACAAACCCTGGGACAGATTCTGCCACATCAAAAAAATCATTTCTCAATAGAAACGGTGCAAAATTTTTGCCACTGCTGCCACAGTAAGTTCAGCCTGCACATCACCAGTTTCCATGTGTACCTTAGCTAAAGGTGCAAGGACTTTGTAACCTCCTACCAATTCTAATTCTGCCATTTTTCCTGGTAACAAATCTCATGGATCAAGTCCCTCCTGACCACAGAAATTTCTGCAACAGTATCCCTCCAACTTGGAGCACTTTGCCATTAATCTTAACAGCATGCATATGCTCACTGCTTGGTTGTGTACAAGCAACCTTTACAAATCCTGTGTGGTAAGAAGCAGAAGTCTGGGATACCCCTGTGCTCTGAGAAGTAGCAGCTTCATGTGTTACCTGGTGCCTGTTCCCACTCAGCCAAGAACATTTATTCATCAGGTGATCAGTGGACTTACAATGATAGCACCTTCTGGGCTCCTCTGCTTGTACAGGAGACTTGGGACAAGTAACAGAGGAATGGGGAGGTGAACGCCCAGCCTTCTTTTTCCCAGGGGTAAAACGGTGATTTTGCTTTTCCCCAACCCTATACCCCTCTGTCAGTGGTTTACGTTTAATTGCAGCTTGTAATTTCTCATAAGAGTCTGCAAACCCAGCTAATTCACCCACTGCATCCACCTTTTTGTCCCCAAAATACTGTTTTACATCATCACTGCACATATTCAGGAACTGTTCCTGAGTAACCAAATCACACATTTCTTCCAAGCTCGTAATGGCTTTTCCCCTCATCCAGTTGTCTAACAAATACCTCATTTCATTTACATAAGCCATATTACTCAATCCAGATCCCCTCTTAAGACTCCTGAATTGTACTCTGTAGGTTTCTGGTGTAATCTGGAACTGTTTCAAAACCAGTTCCTTAAATTTACCATAGTTTGAAGCATCAGCAATAGGCATCTTACTGAATATATCCAGAGCTCTCCCAGTCAATTTTGCAACCAAAGTGGTCATTTTTTGATTCTCAGGAATTACATGGAGAGTGCACAGTCTCTCAAAGGTGATGAAATACTTGGCAATATCACTGGATTCATCATATTGTTGGCATAACCGTTCCCATTTGTGGATTTTGGGGGAAGTGGAGCCAGTTGCTGAAGTGTTGCTGAAGGGTTCTGTCTCTTCCACTCCATTACAGCCAGTTCATTCTTCTGGGTCTCAGTTTGGGCCTCAATTTCTTTGTCTTTTAACTCTAGGGCTAGCTGCCTCTCTCTTTCCTTCTCCTGCCTTTTTTTGTCAGCCTCCAGCTGCCTGAGCTCCAGGGCTTGCTGCCTCTCTTCTTGAGCAGCTTGTTGGGCTAACCTCTGGGCTTCCATGGCTCTTTCGTGAGCAGCTTTTTCCCTCGCACATTGTCCATCAATCTCCATTTGTTTTTAATTTCATCTGTTCATTTTCGTTCTCAGCAATTTGCAACCTGTGCAGTTCTAGCTTCTTCTGAGCTTCACTCTCACCCATTTTGCTAATTTTCTGTCTCTATTTCCCTTACCTGAAATAAGCATACAGAAAATAACAAACCAGTTACCACTTTGTCTCTTCTCGAGCCACCACACTTAAAACTCACTTAAAATCACTACCAGTGTCTCAAAGCAATCAGCTGTGCATAGATCCTGTTCGACTATACCACTGTGACGGGTTTGGTCACAGAAACTCCTTTGAGACTGTCACCTGACGTGCAAAATTTACCTCGGAGCCCATTTTCCCTGCCAGCTTGTGACTCAGAACATTGCTAAGCTGTTTTCAGTTAAGCCTCCAGCTTTGGGGGCATGGACCAGACCTGGGTCTGTGTTGTAGCAGGCTAGCGTGTCTGGCTTAACTAGGCAGGGTTCTGGAATCCCAAGCTGGCAGGGAAAACGGGCTCAGAGGTAAATTCAGCACGTCAGGTAACAGTCCCAAGGGGGTCTCTGTGACCGAACCTGTCACAAGTGCGCCATATGTTTTTGATCAGATGATTTATGCTGTATACCATAACAATTTAAAGTGATAACAATGTTTTCCATGTGCTGTATGAAAAAAAATATGGATGAATAGACATTTTGATAAAAGTCACAATGATACCAGGTCCTGACTTCATTGAAATGTATGTTTTCCCTGTGAGTGCAAAGCAGTACATGGTGTAGGCATAATGAAAGGATTGAAAAGAAGATATGGTGCAGGGCTAAGAAAAAGTCATTAAAGGAAAAGCACAGATAACAAAACTTCTTACTCTAAAGTCATAAAGTATGTCAAGGGGAATTTAAAGCAAACATTCACATTAAGAACATAAGAGTGGCCATACTGGGTCAGACCAAGGGTCCATCCAGCCCAGCATCCTGTCTGCCGATAGTGGCCAATGCCAAGTGCCCTAGAGGGAGTGAACCTAACTGGCAATGTTCAAGTGATCTCTCTCCTGCCATCCATCTCCAGCCTCTGACAAACAGAGGCTAGGGACACCATTCCTTTCCCATCCTGGCTAATAGCCATTAATGGACTTAACCTCCATGAATTTATCTAGTTCTCTTTTAAACCCTATTATAGTTCTAGCCTTCACAACCTCATCAGGCAAGGAGTTCCACAGGTTGACTGTGCGCTGTGTGAAGAAGAAATTCTTTTTATTTGTCTTAAACCTGCTGCCCATTAATTTCATTTGGTGGCCCCTTGAGAACATATTGTACATCTTATATACTCTTATTCATAAAAATAACTTTATCTAGTTCCCATGACGATTTGTTGTAGTTACCTACAAACTTTATTGATGGTGTTTCTGATGTCCTCATTTTTCTAGTGCAACAAATGCATTTTCCTTTAAATGGCACCCAGAGAGAGTCAATTATTTTATGATTCAATTTAATTCTTCTCTAAATTCTCCCCAGCTTTGTGGCATACATCTTCTGACTCCTGCAGTTGGATACACTAATGGGAAAATATGTGAGAGGCACTCTCCATGCACTCTTCCTCCTCCTCAACCCTAGGCCCTCATCATCCTCATGTTTGCTTTTCTATCCCTATCCTTTTGGAGTCCGATCACCCAGTACCCAGTCTTTTGTGGGAAGCTATGCATTAGTCCTCTCCCACATTGTCGATGTGGGGCACTAGATAATTCTCATTGCCACTACTGAAATATTTTTGGAGTGTTGGCAGTGAGTATTAGTGCTCTCCAGAAAATCCTGTCGACTAGAGTCCTACAGACCTTTGGATTGGAGGCCAGTAGCTCTATGGTGGAAACCATGAAGCTAGAAGGGAGGAAGAGCAACTTGGTATCCCCTGAAGATAGCCCAATAATAAGCAAATTTAATGGCTTTATTCATTACAAAAACATAACACAGAATCAAAATCATATTTAACAGTCTGAGATACTGAAGCTAAATACTAAAAGCATTACTTCAGTGTTTTTCTTTTAATTGCACCATAACTGTCAATAAATTTAGAAAGAGTATGTTGGATGAAGAAATACACTAGCAGAATCAATGATTTAGATATGGTCTTTATTCATGTTTCCTTTAGTGTTTCTATTAGGTTGCTTCAAAGGTGTTTAGTGTGCAAGTTCTTTATATGGCTGAAGTCTATATAAAATGACACACTAAATTAGCTTGAGTAAGTTAAAATGAAAATACTATATGGAAACTTTTGACACTGCCCTGAATAAGGAATACTGGTACCAGAAAATATTATGGAAGTATGAAACAATGCTGTTGACATATTTGTTTAGTTACTTAACAATCATTATGATCTTTTCTTTTATTGGTAGTATTCCTTAAAGTCCAAATCCTGCTCGTTTTATTCATCTAACACTCCCACAGAAGTTAGTGGAAGTTTTGCATGTCAGATTAGCAGACCAATTGTCCTATGTAAGTCAATAATGAACTGTCAAAAGTTAAGAAGTTACAACAACTTGGAAAAAGCCTCACTTAAATAACATATTGGAAATGAAGAATATTTGCCCCATCAAAGCTCATGTATTTCCTTAGCACTCCCTCCCACCTTCTTCCCTTCGCGTTCCCATGATGTTATGTTGATTCTTGAATGAGCTAAGATTTTTAATGTGACATAGTTGTTTGGAAAGGCACTTTTCGCAGATGGGGTTCTTTGCGCAGAAAGATATTGCTTTCTGATGTCAGCTTTAAATGTATTATGTTTCATGCCCAATCCTGTTGCATGATATGGAACAGAGAGAAGTAATGCAATTTGACATTATCTCTCTACTCTTATTAATCCCTTCAACTGTTTTGCTTTCTGGCTGGACAGATTTAAATAGACTGCAGCCTTAACTTGTCCTGTACTTTTGAGTTCTTGGATAAGCTTCGTTGCTCTGCACTTTTTCAAATGTTATAGCATTTTTATTGATTCATGTATTTATTGTTAATGATATAGTGACCAGGATTAAGCATAAAGTTGTGAGTGGTATTTCAGACAGAGAATGTTATAATGTAGGGCCCTATAATCCCTGTTACGCCTCTGTGTAGAGAAGAAACCATGACTCTTCCTCTTTCAGCATGCTCCCTCTTCCCTGGACCTTATGTGAGGGAGCTGTCTGGGCTCCTTTGAATTTTCTTTCTCCCATATACATGGACAAAATAATAAAGCACAAAATAATTAAGCCTGAGACTGGTAAGCCCTGCCTCCCCTCACCCATGTGGTTTTGTTACTATTGTGTTATGTGTGCGCATGGTAGGAAACTTGAGTAGTTAAGAGTGTGGGTGGACATTATTAGAATCTAGACATGAAGTCAGCTGGGATTTAAGTTTAAGCAGCAGAAGAGATTTCAGATTGGGTAGTGGAGGGGCTGCAGCTATGAACTGCATGGAATAGAGGTGTGACCAGAACAGGGCAGAGGGCAGCAAGTTAGGTAAACAGCCCACCTTGCTCTCTGTCTATCAAGGTAGCAGCTGCAATGGTGTTAGATAAGTTTTAGCTATTTTTATGTTAACTACAAAAATAAAAAAAGTGCCCCAGGCCATTATTTTGGGTACATGCTGACATGATTCTGAAATCTAAAACAATATCAACGAACAATCATCTTTTTCCTTTAAATTGCTTAGAAGAGCTATGGAAAAATGACCAAAAAATTGAAACTTAATATGAAAACTATTGTCATTTTGCTGAAAACCTTTCCATGTCCCAGAGATGTAATTTTTATGGGCTTTTTATGAATTGGCCATTTTCTAGCAGGAGTAGTCCCATTGATGTCAGTAGGAATACTTGTGGAGTAAGCTATTATTCAGTGTGAGTACAGGGTTCCAATTCCATAGAAAGTAATCACATTAACTTTCAAAATGATACAGGTCTTTGGGTGCAAATTTATTTTTGGCTGAAAGCTATTTTGAATGGATTTAATTTTTTTCATTAAAATTAGGACAACTGTTTAGGCAAATGTTCCTCATTTCTTTCCCTCCTCCCCCTCTCCACCCTCTTTAGGTGTGATTTTCAGCCACACCCTACAACATTTGGGTTTATTTAAAAAATCAGCCTGTTTTCAAAAATCCCCAAGTTGCAAATTGAATCTAGAAGTTTTTACAAATTTGTCTCATTTAGGCAGATTATTCCCTTTCTTCTGCATCCTGCCCTACATGCTACACTATCCAAGGAATAAAATGACTAAGAAAGGTTGAGCCAGGTTAGTATTTGGGAAGGAGACCATCCAGAAACACCATCCTGCTGCAGGAAGTGGGGCTGGTAAGTTATATTCTCTTTGAGTCATTAGTGAATCAGTGCATTGGGCTCCATATGGTTGGAGGTGCTCTGTTTTGAATGAGATGGCATTAAAGATCCCATGTCACTTTTTGTACACAACTCATTTTTCACTGTCTTGTCTATTAGAAGTGAGGCGAAGGATGGTTTTAAAACCCAACACAATAACTAATACAGCCATGAACCGTGTGCATGCTTTACTAACCAGAGTATCTGTGTGATCTTATTATTGTCACCCACGTCCCTCCTCACCCAAGGCACCACTTTGTTGTCTGTTTATGTTCCTCACTTCTTGTCATATCAAATGTTTTTTGTACGCTCTTCTGAGCAGGGAATGTTTCTGTATTTGTTTCAGTGAGTCACCTAGCACATTTTTATGTGTTTGAACAATAATTAATAATAGGAATAAAAGTGTTGCTGTGCTCTGTTAAATATCTGCTGGATTTCACCCTTGAGATGACATATCAGCATTGGCAGAAATTCTATAGCTCTCTGATAAATTTGTAAAATCCCTTTGGGATCAATTGAGATGGATTATACTATTTAAAAAAATATATAATCATTTAACACAGAGTTCACATTGGTATAAACTATATTCTACTTCCTTTATGAGAGTACAGCTGTTTTAAAGTCTACAGTGTATGTGCCTTTCTTGTACTAACAGGTTCTAATGGGTTCAGTTACTTCACTCCCTCCGGCTCTAACACATGTGAATTATGTTCTTAAAGACGGTTAGAAATTGCTGTACGGTTTCACAGGGTTGCTAGTCCTTTTCATACATTTGGTGTTTGAACCATTTCCTCACTTCAGTGGCACAGTGAATTCACAAGAAAAAAGAAGAGAGGCAAAGTAAAGGAGAGAGAGCTGGAATTAGTTTGGATTAACACACAGTTCTTATTCTATGAATGCCGTGCAGCTAATGAAGTTAATAAATGCAGAGTAGGTAGGAAAGGGTTAGTATAAAATAGATATCAGTATTCATTAATTTATATAACAACTTGGACAAAAAATTCCAAAAGTTAAGCATCTTGAAAGATGAGAAACTGAACTACAACTCCCTTCTCTACATCAGACCAAGGGTGGTGGGGGATTGAACTCAGGTCTCCCCCCACATCCCTAGTAAGAGCATGAACCATGGGACTAAAGGCAGCTCAGCAGCTGTTTCTTCCCCCCTCCCCCCCCCCCCCGCCATTTCTTGCAAAAGAAATGCTTAGGCACCTGTTTCCAGGAAAGGGTTCACGGCTGTGAATTCCAAGCAGAGATAGGAGCCTTCCTCCAGGCCAGACTTAGGCACCTAGCTCTCTGAGAAGAGCTGGACTTAGGCAACACCCCTCTTCTCAGCATTGGGTTAGCTTAGGTGACTCCCTGCTCAGCGTGCTGACTTTTATGGATTCCATATTTAGGCAACTAACTCTCCCTGTGCACTGTACCGGGAGTCTAGGCATGTCATTTGAGGTCATGGGCTTGGGGCTTGAGGCTCCTCCGGCCAGCCAGGGTTTGGGGTGGCTCAGGCAGGTGGGTGGGCCAGGGCTCCTCTGGCCCTGGCAGGCAAGAGTAGGGGGGCATAGTGGGGGCTAGGGCCTTGGGAAGAAGGGGGTGGGGCCTTGGGCGGAAAGGGCAGAGCAGGGGCTATCCTCCCCAGATGGAGGGTTCACACGCTGCCCATGGCTGTGGATTCCACTGGGTAGCAAAGCATCTAAAAGTTAGGTGGTGCAAAACTGAGCATTGTAGCACCCAAGACCCTTTGTGGATCTAGCCCAAAGTCCGTATTACGTATCTAAATAGATGTCCTGATTTTTAGAGGTACTGAGACTCATAGTGCCTCTTGATGTCAGTGGTTCCTGCCAAGTGCATATCCCTTCTGAAACCCAGGCCTTCTGTTTAGGTGCCAAATATAGACTTGAGTGCCTAATTTTTGGGATCCTTTCCTGAAAATACTGGCTTGGTCAGTGATGCCCCATTTGTGTTAAAAAAAAAAACAACAATTGAAGAATGAAAGAAAGTCAATTAAAATATGATGTTTTGTGGCTGAATTTACACTGAGAACCAGCATCTCATACATTTTCTAGAGAGATATTGGTTTAATTTCAAACACATATAAAAGGCCCTGTGGTTGTTATTGCATTCATTGCTTCTCCCAAGGGTGAGCTTGAGAAATCCTAATCTGTGTGGGGAAGTTGACATTTAGTTTATTATTTAGTTCATCAGGAAAGTTGTTTTCCGTTGCTTATTGTTATTATTTTTAATGTGAATCAATCATAAAAGCAAACATGCTCTGTCAATACTCACTTGATTCCCCTGATTGTCTCCCTGGGAATAATTACATATACCAAGGAGGCCCCCAAACATTAAGGCTCCAGTTCTGAATACACTTGACTTAAGTGGGAGTTTTCCTCTGTTTAAGTGGGGGCCAAATTGGGCCCTAAGCCCCTCACCTCTGTGTAGAAAGTAAGAATATATTTCCAATTCTTTCATTAGTCAAAGCTGGTTGTATCGTCAGCTAGAAGCAGATTGTATGATTTGTCATGACTAAGGCTACGATTTAGTTAGGGGTATTTCTAGTAAAAGTCATGGACAGGTCAGGGGCAATAAATAAAAAGTCACGGCCAGTGATCTGACCATGACTATTACTAAAAATACCCCTAACTAAATCTTAGGTGCTGGGGAAGGGGGGGCGCTCCGGCGGATGCTGCTGCTCTGGGGGTGGGGGTGTGCTCTGGCAGTCGCTTTTACTCCTGGGGAGGGTGGCCTGGGGCCCCCACCACTGCTCCTGGGGGTGGGCAGCCTGTGGCCCCATTGCCGCTGCTGCATCCCAGGGCCCCGCTGGTGCTTCTCCGGGTGGGAGGCGGCCCATGGCCCCACCGCCGCTCCTCCAGGCAGGGGGTGGCCTGGGACGTCGCTGCTGCTCCCCAGCCACTTCTCAGGGGCAGCACCTGGGACGGTGTGGCAGGTCCCGGGTCTGCCGGAGCAGCGGCTGCAGCTGCGGAAGTGATGGAGGTGCCGGAATCCATGACTTCCGTGAAAGACTCGACTAATTCTGGCTATTATCCAAATGAGCAGAGCCAAAAAAAATAATATAAAAATGGTTTGCCATTGCAGGGCTAAGAGAGAAGATTAAATATCCAACACATAAGGCCACTGCACTCCGGAGATTTCAGCTAGTTTGGTTCACTGAGCAAGAGACCTGAAGCAAGAAACTTTACTTACTCTTTATAGAAGAGAATTTAGTCCACTTGGTTTATATGTATTAGAGTCAGAGATCAATTCTCAAAGAGAGAGAGAGCTGAAGCATTCCATACATTAAAAATGCAGTAACCAAGCCTACCAATATCATAGTAATGACATATCACACTGTGCTTTTAAAACAAAATAAAACTATTAATAAATGACATACCTGATGAATCAGTATAACATATTAGAGATTAGTGTGTACCAGTCTCTTTAATAGATCAGAGAGGAATGTTAAACATTAGTGGTAACAAGGTGCTCCTCACATGCATGTTAATGGATTATAACTTTTTATAGGCGCAATAATGTCTCTCAGAGGATTAGGAAAGTGGTGCACAAGGAGTGGATCGTTAAGCACTAGTGGCCAAGCTTTTCTAATTAGCCCATCCTGTAAGTGCCAACTCTCTAATCCACAGAGAGAGACTATAAATTATGCCTACAAAACTATTACAAATTGTATTTTTCCTCTCAATCTTGAGGGCTTCTCATGCAATGCATCTCTCCAACTGAAAGGCAGGCACTGCAGATTTGTAGTTTACAATTCTCATGATTAATTGAAGAACATGCATGGTTTAGGCATACTTACAAAAGCAGGGATGCTGCCAGAAGAATCTAATTGGTTAAATAAATAACCCTAAGCTTTTATTGCTCAAAGCCTTTTTTTATTGAATTATTAATGCTATGTCACCCTCCAAATCAGTAGCAGTTAATGACTGATTTGCCTGAGGCTGTTAATATTCTCTGATCAGTTGTAAATTGCAGTGATGACTTATCTTGCTACCTTAGATATTATATTATCAGCTCAGTTTGTAAAATGGCATTGATTATAAGTCTGTAGTGAAAAATAGTTTCCAGCTAAAATTGTTTTTGTGTGTGTGTGTTTATTATTTTTATTTTTTTCCTAGTGAAGGTCTTTAGTTAACTCAGGTCATTTAACAATAGTTATGACATTTTTTTCAAATGGGAAAAATCATATTACTAGAATTGCTTAGGACAGTTGAGATTAAAATGCAAATAAGCATCATACATTTCCCCCCTATCCCTCTCCACACTCCTTAAAACACTATATGGAACTGGAACACTATATGTTTTCACAGGGATGAGTAAAATTCCTATGTCTGAATGTAGGGTGCACAAAGAAATGATGCAGTGTAGTTTGGAATGGATTTGTAAGCAAGTCTCTAGAAATAAAGTGGAATGTGAGTTAATGGTTTGAAAAGCAGATTAAGAAGTCTGTACAATTATATGTGAGTCCCATTTCTGTCAGAGATTTTCTATGTAATGCTGGGCAAGTTATCTAGCACTCTTCGTGCCTCACAGTACCCTTCAGTACATCTACTTAGTTCAACTTCATAGGGCTATTGTGAAGCTTAATGACTGAGGTGTGCATTGAGATCCCCAGATGAAAGGTGCTATTTTATATCAAAGTGTTTCTAAATGCTAGTTAATTGTTT
The DNA here is from genome assembly GCF_028017835.1 of Emys orbicularis. NCBI lineage: Eukaryota > Metazoa > Chordata > Testudines > Emydidae > Emys > Emys orbicularis. Next base: position 163,653,432 of record NC_088684.1, read on the forward strand.
TACCATGTCTGTGTTCAGTAGAGTTTACAAGCTTTGTGGCTCAGACATCATCCTAAACTTGCACCCAATCTGCATGAGGTTTAACGGGAGTGGCTGATGGGTAAACAGTTCCTTTATTCTCTAACTGATATTGATGATATATTTCCATTTGCTTCAGAAAGCACTTCCCACGGGACTCAGAGTGGGAACCACAAAGTGACTTAGGAGTTGGAACACTGAATATCACAGTGCCTAACTTTTAGGTGCCGAGAAAATCACAGGCAAAACACAGTGATCCACAAAGCCTGAGTTAGGCAACTAGGCTTCTATACAATGAATGGGGAGAGATATGCACCTAAGAATGTGATCCACTAAAGTCAGCATGCTAAGCAGGGACTTGCCTAAACTAGCCCATGGGCGATGTCAACAACAGGTGTGCTAAGCCCCGCTCTCCATCAGAGATTAGTGCCTAAATCCAGGTTGCAGAGAGGCACCTATCTCTGCTAGAGAGCCAACCAAGCAATAGGAACCATCTGCCAGGAGTCAGGCAGCTTGTTGAGCAAATGAGTTAGACACCTGCCTTGTCCACACAAACATCTGAAAGAGGAGGATGTGGTGATGCCCACATTATAACATTTAGCCCAGTGAGTAATGCACTCACCTGGGAGGTGGGAGACCTGGGTTTAATTTCCCCTTTTCTACCAGAGGGGGCAGAAGATTGGCACAGGGGTCTCCTCCTTATTAGCAGCAAACTCTAACCACTGAGCTATGGGATTGTCTGATGGAGGGGTGGGGCTCCCTTAATCACTCCTGTTGAAGCTCTATCCACTGGACTACAGGGTGATATCCTCTCTCTTCCTCCCTGCCCCCTGCCCCTTGTCCTCTCCATGACAAAATCAGTCCTGGGGCCAGAGAGATGGAGAGAGAATGACTCTGTAGTCCAATAGTTAGAACAGTCCCGTGGGAGACCATGGGTCCAGGCCCCTGCTCCAAGCACTCTTTCACTGGTTGATGTCCACGTCAAAGCCGTCCAAAAAGTTCTGTTATGGCTTATTACAGCAATCTGTAACCCACTATCCCCTCTTTTTGTCCTATGACTGCAGAGGTGTTAATGGGCCACTCTACCTTGAATGGTCCCTTAGAATATGTGCTACCAATTTATGCTAAACAATCAATTCCATGTTGCATTTAGCTGTGGCCCTTGGAGTACCTTTCCCAGACCTGAAGAAGAGCTCTGTGTGGCTTGAAAGCTTGTCTCTCTCACCAACAGAAGTTGGTCCAATACAATAAATTGTCTCAGGAGCCTCACCCACCTTTTCTCTCCTTTGCAAGAAGTTAGGTTACAAACTCAAACAGAGATTTCAGCATTTTATGACCATTAATGTGACTGGTCTATCACAGGAGCCGGCGAACAGGGCTGCTAACAGGGGAGTTTGAGTGGGAGTTCCATTGGAGGAGAAGGTATCTGTATTTGCATCTGTCTTTGTAGTGCTTGTATGTGTAGAGGCCTGTAGGGGCAGTGTGCTGGGAGGGCAGCTGAGCCCTGATTAGGGGGCGGAGCTTGGCTGATTAGGGGGCCTATAAAAGCGGCCACCCAGCCAGGCAGCGGCACAGCTGCGAGCAGCGGCACAGGAGCCGGCGAACAGGGCTGCTAACAGGGGAGTTTGAGTGGGAATTCCATTGGAGGAGGTGGAAGGGGAGGCAGGAGGGCGCGGTGCCCCGTGTGCTGTGTTCCCCCAGGTGCAGAGGGCACAGGTGAGCAGGCGAGCACAGACAACAACAGCCATGAGCCATGCAGCAGGGGACACAATGCAGATGATTGCATGTGGCAGCTGCGGTATGTACATGGTCCTAGCGGGGGTGTCTGAACAAAGGTATGTCTGCATGAAGTGCCACCTAATAGAGCTGCTGGAAGAAAAGATCCGAGGTTTGGAGATGCAGGTAGATACCCTGGTAGAGTTTAGAAGGGGGTTCAAGCAGCTGATGGAGCAAAGGCAAGGAGTGGCAGAAGGGGAATGCTCAGGGGTACAGGTGGAAGCAGGGGCAAAGGCCTGTGAGGGGGGAATGCCGGGGGGAGAACAAGGGCAGTGGAAGCATGTGACCGTGAGAAGCAGGCCAAGGAAAAGGAGGGCCAGTGAAGGAGAAATAGAGCTCAGGAACAGGTTTGGGTGTTTGGAAAACGAGGAAGGGGTGCAGCAGGTGGTAACTGAAGGGGGGAGGGTGAGGAAGAAGAGAAGAGCGGCTAGTCCCATAGAAAGAGGGGAGGAGTTGATGGAGACAGCACCAAATCTGGACCCCAGGAGGATACAGGATGGCATAAGAGGAATTACAAAGGAAAATAGGAATGGACAGGGGTTGCAACTAGAGGGAACAGGGGATAGATTAGTAGATCGCACTGTCACCAGGCAAAGGCAGGTTTACGTGATTGGGGACTCCTTACTGAGGAGGTTAGACAGGCCTGTGACCAGGGCGGACCCAGAGAACAGAAGGGTGTGCTGTCTACCGGGCGCTAAGATACGGGATGTGGACCTGCGGTTGAAAAGGATCCTAAAAGGAGCAGGTAAGAACCCCTTGATCATCCTTCACGTAGGAACAAATGACACGGCTAGGTTCTCGCTGGAGAGAATCAAGGGAGATTATGCCAGGCTGGGGAAGACGCTTAAGGAAATTGAGGCTCAGATCATCTTCAGTGGGATTCTGCCTGTTCCTAGAGAAGGGGAGCAAAGGGGTGACAGGATTGTGATGATAAATAGTTGGCTAAGGGAGTGGTGCTATAAAGAGGGCTTTGGGATGTATGGCCACTGGGAGGCTTTCGGGGACAGAAAACTGTTCTCACGGGACGGACTTCACCTAAGTAGGGAAGGAAATAGACTTCTGGGAGGGAGGCTGGCTCATCTCATCAAAAGAGCTTTAAACTAGGAAGTTGGGGGAGACGGTTGGAAGATGTCCAGTTAATCTCCACACCAGATTATAACATTAAGAGGGAGGTCGATGAGATAAGAACGGATACAGCCGGGGGGAAGAGATTGGACATAAGGAAGAGGGGGGGGGATGGATACTAGACTAATAGGTCATACTGGCGGGACGGTGTCTGTACCAAATTGGATAACAAATGTGAGAGAGGCCAAACGGCATAAATTAAGATGTTTATACACCAATGCGAGAAGCCTAGGTAACAAAATGGATGAATTGGAGCTCCTGGTCCGAGAAATGAAACCGGATATCGTAGGAATAACCGAAATGTGGTGGAATGATAGTCATGACTGGAGTGCAGGTATGGAAGGCTACGTGCTGTTTAGGAAAGACCGGAACAAAGGTAAAGGTGGGGGAGTAGCATTGTATGTTAACAATGAGGTAAACTGTAAAGAAATAATAAGTGATGGAATGGATAAGATGGAGTCTGTCTGGGCAATACTCACACTGGGTAAAAGAACTACTAGAGCCTCCCCTGGGATAGTGCTTGGGGTGTGCTATAGACCGCCGGGATCTAGCCTGGGTATGGACAGAGAACTCTTTAATGTTTTTAGGGAAGTAAATACTAATAGGAACTGTGTAATCATGGGAGACTGTAACTTCCCGGATATAGATTGGGGAACAAATGCTAGTAACAATAATAGGGCTCAGATATTCCTAGACGTGATAGCTGATGAATTCCTTTATCAAGTAGTTGCTGAACCGACGAGGGGAGATGCCATTTTAGATTTGGTTTTGGTGAGTAGTGAGGACCTCGTTGAGGAAATGGTTGTAGGGGACAACCTAGGCTCGAGTGATCATGAGCTAATTCAGTTTAAACTAAATGGAAGGATTAACAAAATTAAATCGGAGACTAAGGTTTACGATTTCAAAAGGGCTAACTTTAATAAATTAAGGCAACTAGTTAGGGAAGTAGATTGGACTAACATATTTATGGATCTAAAAGTGGAAGGCGCCTGGGATTATTTCAAATTGAAGTTGCAGGAGCTGTCGGAGGCCTGTATCCCGAGAAAGGGAAAACGGTTCGTAGGCAGGAGATTTAGACCGAGCTGGATGAGCGAGCGTCTCAGACGGGTGATTAAGAAAAAACAGAAAGCGTACAAGGAGTGGAAGATGGGAGGGATCAGCAAAGAAACCTACCATATTGAGGTCAGAGCATGTAGAGATGGAGTGAGAAAGGCCAAAAGCCGTGTAGAGTTGGACCTTGCGAGGGGAATTAAAACCAATAGTAAGAGGTTTTATAGCCATATAAATAGGAAGAAAACAAAGAAAGAAGAAGTGGGACCGCTTAAGACTATAGATGGAGTGGAGATTAAGGATAATCTAGGCATGGCACAATATCTAAACGAATATTTTGCATCGGTCTTTAATGAGGCTAATGAAGGATTTAGGAATAGTGGCAGCGTGACGGATGGGAATAAAGGAGGGGGGGTTGACATTACCGCATCCGAGGTAGAAGCCAAACTCAAACAGCTTAACGGGACTAAATCGGGCGGACCGGATGATCTTCATCCGAGAATATTAAAGGAACTGGCACGAGAAATTGCAAGCCTGTTAGCAATAATATTTAATGAATCTGTAAACTCAGGGGTGGTACCGTTGGACTGGAGAATAGCTAATGTGGTTCCTATTTTCAAGAAGGGGGAAAAAAGTGACCCGGGTAACTACAGGCCTGTTAGTTTAACATCTGTAATATGCAAGGTCTTGGAAAAAATTTTGAAGGAGAAAGTAGTTAAGGACCTTGAGGTCAATGACAATTGGGACAAATTACAACACGGTTTTACGAAAGGTAGATCATGCCAAACCAACCTGATCTCCTTCTTTGAGAAAGTAACAGATTTTTTAGATAAAGGAAATGCGGTGGATCTAATATATCTCGATTTCAGTAAAGCGTTTGATATGGTACCGCATGAAGAATTATTGGTTAAATAGGAAAAGATGGGGATCGATATGAAAATCCAGAGGTGGATAAAGAACTGGTTAAAGGGGAGACTTCAGCGGGTCGTACTGAAAGGTGAACTGTCAGGTTGGAGGGAGGTTACCAGTGGAGGTCCTCAAGGTTCGGTTTTGGGTCCAATTTTATTCAATCTATTTATTACTGACCTCGGAACCGAATGTAGGAGTGGGCTGATAAAGTTTGCGGATGACACAAAGTTGGGAGGTATTGCCAATTCGGAGAAGGATCGGGATATTCTGCAGGGAGATTTGGATGACCTTGTAAACTGGAGTAATAGTAATAGGATGAAATTTAATAGTGAGAAGTGTAAGGTTATGCATTTAGGGATGACTAATAAGAATTTTAGTTATAAGCTGGGGACGCATCGGTTGGAAGTAACGGAAGAGGAGAAGGACCTCGGAGTCCTGGTTGATCGCAGGATGACTATGAGTCGGCAATGTGACGTGGCCGTGAAAAAAGCTAATGCGGTCCTGGGATGCATTAGGCGAGGTATTTCTAGTAGAGATAAGGAGGTGCTGGTTCCGTTATACAAGGCACTGGTGAGACCTCATTTGGAGTACTGTGTGCAGTTCTGGTCTCCCATGTTTAAAAATGATGAATACAAACTGGAACGGGTACAGAGAAGGGCCACTAGGATGATCCGAGGAATGGAAAACCTGTCGTATGAAAGGAGACTCAAGGAGCTCGGTTTGTTCACCTTAACCAAAAGAAGGCTGAGGGGGGATATGATTGCTCTCTTTAAATATATCAGAGGGATAAATACCAGGGAGGGAGAGGAATTATTTCAGCTCAGTACTAATGTGGACACGAGAACAAATGGATATAAACTGGCCGTCGGGAAGTTTAGGCTTGAAATTAGACGAAGGTTTCTAACCATCAGAGGGGTGAAGTTCTGGAACAGCCTCCCGAGGGAAACAGTGGGGGCGAAGGACCTCTCTGGCTTTAAGATTAAACTTGATAAGTTTATGGAGGGGATGGTTTGATGTGATAACGTGATTTTAGTCAATAGGTCAATAACGTGCCATCGCTGGTAATTAGTAACAATGGTCAATGATGGGATATTAAAAGTTACAACAGAGAACTTTTTTCCGGAGGGTCTGGCTGGAGAATCTTGCCCGCATGTTCGGGGTTCAGCTGATCACCATATTTGGGGTCGGGAAGGAATTTTCCTCCAGGGTAGATTGGCAGAGGCCCTGGAGGTTTTTCGCCTTCCTCCGCAGCATGGGGCAGGGGTCGCTTGCTGGAGGATTCTCTGCGACTTGAAGTATTTAAATCATGATTTGGGGACTTCAGCAGCTGAGTCAAGGGAGAGAATTATTCCAGGAGTGGGTGGGTCTGCTTTTGTGGCCTGCATCATGCGGGAGGTCAGACTAGATGATCATAATGGTCCCTTCTGACCTTAAAGTCTATGAGTCTATAATTGTTTTTCAGCTATAACAAGTAAAACTAGCTTCTGCCCCTGGTAGCTTGTGGCAGGGCACTTCCCAAGTATGAAAGCCTAGTGTGTGATGTTCTTTTTATTTCACTGATAGTAATAGAATAAAATTCTACTTCCTCCTCTCACTTAATAACAAATCACCTTCCTTCTGTTGGACTGTTACACAGAGATTCTCAAGTGCCTTGCACCCTCTGTTATTTAACACTAAAGGGAGTATATTGCTTATATTGTGTCATGGCCTTTATGTTCACAGATATATTCTGTGTGTGGATATACATTACTCCATCCATCTCCTTAGTGACTCCATATCTGTGGAGCAGGCTGGATATATTCTCAGGTAATAGTTTGGTGTTGGTGAAGAGAAGGAACTTTTTTTGAGGGCTTTGACCTGGACATCATCCACCAGTGCCATAGACTGGTGCAAGCTGTGCTACTGCAGATCCTTCTGCAGAAGAAGATACCACATGCCATTTCTTTACCTCAAGCACATTAAAGGGATCAATTAAAAAGAAAAAGAAAAGTAGGGGCTCACTTAGAGGGAAAGTCTAAAGTACAATTAAGCAAGATATAATTTGTTTTTGCTAAGCTCCTTTTCTTCTGCTTCTTGCATTTATTCTTTGTTTTTCTCCAGATAAGGACCATGTTGCCTAATGCCGATAAAAACAATACTCAGTCCAGAACTAGACTGTCATTTTGTAGATAGTTTTGTTTCCAGTATATTGGGTATCAAACCGGTTAATTTGCCCAATTACCTACATCTTTGGAACATGCAGCCACAGCGCACACACTTTTGTTTGTTTATTTTTAAATGGGGAGTAGCATAAATAAGGACATCAAAGGAAGGCTGGAGGTGGTGTAAATGTCTGCAAATTAGAGTTAAAATCTAATTTTAGATTACAAATGATGGCCTCGACTTTGGTGGCCTTAACATATTGCTTAGTGGATATTAAACATATTAGGAATTCTCTCTGTAATTCTGTAATCTTCCATAATTGGCAGTTTGTACTCTGGCCAAAACTGGAAAAGAAATTATACTTAAGATCAAAATTAGCATTGGCAGAGGTTCTTGTGTTGGTTTACAGTATATAGCACCTACTTGAACTATGATCCTTTCTAACAAATGGTATATTTTAGCACTAAGATTCCTCCATTGCTTCAAGTTGCTCCAGTGTTTCAAGTTCATGTGGCTAACATAAAACAAAATATATAGTTTGTATGTGTGTATATGTGTGAGTTGACATAAGAGGCTTCCTCTTTTAATTTGATAACTTGTAAAACTATATATATATATAGTTATTTTTCCAGCTTATTTTTTCTACGGGAGAATAGAGCTGTTAGGATGGATCTCATAGAATATCAGGGTTAGAAGGGCCCTCAGGAGGTCATTTAGTCCAACCCCCTGCTCAAAGCAGAACCAATCCTCAATTTTTGCCCCATCCCTAAATGCCCCCCAAAGGATTGAACTCACAACCCTGGGTTTAGCAGGCTAGTGCTCAAACCACTGAGCTATCCCTCTCCAATCACATTTGTATGAATGTGAAATGTGTGTACGTATTATGTTTTCCAGATGACTGATCCTAAAAAAAGGATTAATTCATATTTTCAAATGATGAAATTCATATTATATAATAAATAGATGAGTGGTGAACTGGTTTTTCAAATTCCAGCAATCACAATTTCATTGTTAACAAATGCTAAACACTGAAAAAGTTGTTAAAAGTACAGATGGTGCCTTGAAAGTGGTGTTTTTAACCTTATTATCTCATGTGAAGAGAGCAGCCTGCTTCATTGGTGAAGTATTTTGAGAATGACCTCAATCAGGTAAGAGCCCTCAGTTAAGCATACAGTGGCTTAATGAGATGTGACAAACATAGTATATGCTAGTACATCCTTAACGGTTTGACACTTTCCCAGGTTAATCAGCTAGGGAAACATGAGGCAGAGTAAGTGGTGTGTTATCACAGAGGTCCTGGCTTTTTACTTTCCAACTTCAACAGCATGTGGCTGATGCTCTATTAGCATGGTTTTGGTTTATACTTTTCTGTTCTTCGGTGATATATAATGGATTTTCCACTCCCTTTAATATTTTCTTGAAATTTCTTTTTGGAAGAGACTTGTTTATTCTTGCCAAGGAGAACAGAGATACGGACTTTAATAAGAGAGACTTGTAACCTTTGTATTTTAAGCTAATTACACATTGACTTCAAAGCAGTAGAATATTCATTGCAAAAAGAATAATACTTTAAAGCTTAGGTTGGCAGCTCTGATGATCATGATAAATTAAACTTTAATGAAGAATCATGGAAAGTGAAGTGTAAATGAGCCAAAATGATTATGCAATGTGTTGTCTTCTGCTTTTTATGTTTTGCTATTTAATATCCATTTAGAGGAATACATTTTAGTTTCTGATGCCATAGTAAATTGAGTAATTCAGACTGAATTGTCCATGCTTAGTATATACCAAGCTCTTGTATCTCTCAAGGGGGAGGGAGCAGAAGGTATGTGACCTTGGCTGAAAGAGTATTTCTTCTCTACAGTATCATCCCTATAAGAGCCACAAGTAAAGCAGTTTAAATGCTATGACTTCACTAGCTGGGAAGTTAAAGGATGATTCCCTGTCATTTGAAGTCTGCTCTGAATTTTGGAGATAAAACAACATACAGTGGAAAAGTGCAGAAGAAGGTTAAAGGTATATGGCTCTGAAGAGTCACACTTCATCAGAACAAACTGAAGGCCAAGGGGAGGGATAGTTCAGTGGTTTGAGCATTGGCCTGCTAAACCCAGGGTTGTGAGCTCAATCCTTGAGGAGGGCACTTAAGGGATCTAGGGCAAAATCAGTACTTGGTCCTGCTAGTGAAGGCAGGGGGCTGGCTGGACGCAATGACCCTGCTGGGTCCCTTCCAGTTCTATGAGATAGGAATATCTCCATTCTTAAAAAAATCTCTAAAGCATTGGTAGCTGTTGAACACAGAGATGGAGAAAATGTAACTCAGGGGGCCTGGTGAGCTCTCTAGACTTATAAATTGCTGGGTGAATGGGAATATGATGCTGTAGGTATGGTAGATACAGAAAAATCAAGATATTAAAGTTGGAATATTTTAGATATATATCCAGAACAAATAAAAACAATCTAGAAAATGGATGGGCTCTGGGAGTTCAGAAATGAAGCTGGGCAGAAAAAGATTTTCCTATCCACCTCACGTTAAGACAAAAGTTGAAATCTGAAAAAACTTTCATGAACTCCCTCCCTTCCTTTTTTTTTTTTGGTTGGGCTGATTTAAACTTTTTGTTTTGATAATTTTGAAACATTTCCTTTTGAATTTTTTACATATTTTACTATAAATTGATTTAAATATTGAAACAAAAAGTTGTTTCAAATGAAAATATTGAACTTCTTTATTTTGAAAATGTCAAAATGGACTATTCTGATCATTTTAAAACTTTTTTTCATAAGATTTGAAACAGGAATTTAGTTTCAGTTTTGATAAATAGGCATTTTCTGGCAAAAAAAGCATTTTGTCAAAAACAATCATGATGAGCTCTAGTTAGAACTCCTTTTGGCCCGCTTCTTCCTCATTCATACTTCTTTTATTCATACTGCACAGTTAGGCTTTTAAAAGGTGGGGTTTTCTGGGATAATGTGATGTAAATGTCATTAAAATCAAACCCTTGAGGTAGGATTTTATTTAGCAAAGTTGATGGCCCAGTGATTAGGGCACTAACCTACAACTTAGGAGACACAAGTTAAGTTCCCTGCTCTGTCAGAGACATCATATGTGACCTTGAGCAAGTTACTTAAGGTGAATCCATGAAGGAATTGAGTCATTGCAATGCTGAATGTCACAGCACCTAGAAAAATCAAAGGCGTAAAACTGTGATCCACAAAACCAAGTTAGGCACCTAGGCTCTCTGTACAATGCATGGGGAGAAATAGAATGTGATCCAGAAAAGCCAGGGTGTGCTCACTCTCTCTTCCTGGGCCAATGACTGTTCCACTGTGGATAAATACTTAAATAGTCATTGGGCCAGAGAGAGAATGACTCTGTAGTCCAGTGGTTAGGGCACCCATGTGGGAGACCCTGGGTCCAGTCCCCCTATTCCAGTGACTTCTTATTTATCCACAGTGGAACATCTTTAGCAGGAGAGATAGAGGTTGCTCCCTATCAGAATATCCCATAGTGCAGTGGTTAGCGTGTCCTCCTGAAAAGATGGAGACCCCTGTTCAAATCCTTAGGTTAGGGTTAGAAAGTGAACACATCATCAACTCATGGATAATAAATGGTGAACCATTATCGCTATAATATTTTTTTTCTTTGGATATACAATTGTAATAACAAACCACACATGATTTTCACAAGACATGATAATATTCTGTCAGTCCTAAGAGCTATGAAGTGGGTTTACACAAATATATGGCTCAGCAAGATATAAAAATAATTTCTTTCCTTAAAAATAAAATTAAGACGTGATTAGAAATGTCATAAGCAATATTTCCATAATCATTCATCTAATATAAATGTAGATAATTTGCATTGATTTTGGGATATCTCAAGGTAGACTAGCTAAAAGTATGTTTTTAATCATGTTGAAATAATATAAAATATCTCATACATATATTTCTTGTACTTTTAAATGTATTATATATTTGTGTGTGCATATATACACGTCTGTGATAGATAGCCACATGTGCGTGTGAGTATTTCTCTCTCTGTATATGTAAATGTTTGTAGAATACCTGTTTTACAATGAGTGCACACACATTAGTGTGTGTGTGTGTGTGTGTGTGTCTATACATTGTGTATCCTCTCAGCTCATAGTTTCATTGTCCTTATTTGATTTTCCTTAGCACTCAACTCATTTTCTATAATGTTTTAAAATGAGTGCTCACATATTACATGAGCACTTGTAAAACATTATAGAAAATGAGTTAAGAGAGATGCTAATGAATTCCACATAAGGACAATAAAACTGTGAGCTAAGATTGCTTGCTTTGAAGATTCTCAGGAAAAAACAACCACCTTAGATGCAGGAATACCTGATTACTCTTATGACTGAGAGCACAAATTTATATGGGCAAATATACAGCTCTTCAAGCATGAATTCATGACAGGACTCATATCCTAACATGAATTTTTTTTTGCACACTGTAGTTGTGCATCCAATACATTTGTATTAGTTAGCTTGCAATTTAAAAAAAAATCTTCTATGTTCATTTAATTATTCATAATTATATTTATAAAATAATCATTAATTATACAATGCAACTTGATAAGGGCTACCCTACAGTGCTAATCTCCTTTCCAGCCAGTCTTCCCCCAACTACCCCCCACCAGCCTCTAGTCCCTGTGTCCCTCCCCCCACCCCCTTGTCCCACTCTACAGTTCCAGCTCTTTTCCCTCCTGTATTTGAATCGGGAATCTTCCTTCTCTACACTGCCTATCAGAGGCCCACCCTGAGGGACATTGAGCTCACAGGAAAGACACAGTTCCTGCTGTCTGTTCAGCTATCTAGGCCTGGGTCCAGCATGGCCTGCAGGGACCCAGAAATGCAAATTTTATGGTAAATCCTGTTCAGCCCTGTGCTGAAGCATGCCAGTGTAGGCAGGATCTCTGGGGAATTTAGCTGCTAGAAAGCTAGTAAGTCTGTACTTAGCATGTGCAAGCTGTCATTTTTCAAAGGCCTATAACTTGGGCAAATCTAGGTAGATTTTCACAAGGCAGCAAAAGGCACCTCTCTGCCATAAAGGCCAAATTTCATGTCCCTGCTCCAAAGCGTGTGAGTACTACAACCTTTCATAGAAAAAGTCACCAGAATTTTTTTAACATTGGCAAAACAGCATATTTTCACCTAACTTCATTCTCAGAAATGATTGAATTGTTTTGGCTGAAATTAATAAATAAATAAATACAAAATAATAAATAAAGGTTGAGGCAGACACCTGGCATGAAAAATTTCAGGCTAAACCCAAATGGTTAAAGTTTGTCCAGGCAAGTGAAAAGAGGGTTTTATAATGGGAAGTGTCAGGCAGTACTAATAATAGGCAGTACTACCAGCACCATCTATAATAAAAAACAAAACAAAACAAAAAAAAATTCCATCTTTGAAGTCTAACAATGTCAAATTATTTAAGTAGGGAGAAATCCACTTCACCCACATGAATCCTGAGTAATTAGGTGGTATGCAGAAGGATTACATAGGAGAGGGGCTGGTTTAAATGGGGCTGGCACAAATACTTTTTGAGAAGCAGTGAGGTACTCTTGCATGGCTAAATCCCTGCGTTCTCCCTGCCCAGCCTCTTTGCCAGTCATCAGTGGTGCAGAGGACTTTATGCTGTCCCTCCACACAGTGGGTGAATTGTACATGTAGAGAATTTCATATAAAAAATCAGAATTCTAGTGCATAAAATAATGGAATTGAGGTATTTTAATAACTTAGGAAATGGCATCTCCTCTTTTAAAAATTTCCTAGTGAGGATCTCTGGAATACCTGTTTAACTTTCTTCATTCCATGGTCTCCTCCATATTGTTTATACTTTGATGTATCCCTCAGATAAGACTTCAAAGTCATACAAAGTCAAATAATCTTAAGAATCTGGGTTTTCATGGGATATCCAGAAAGAGAGAAAACATTTCTAATTTCTTTTCCACTTTTAAAAACTTTGTATATGCATTGATTCTTTCCTCTGAATATCTGAGGTATTATGTAGATTGCCTAATAAAACTGTTGGCAAATCTGTTCCAACAGTGCTTTATTCATCTACACTAATTTTGTTTTTGTTTACTCAGGAGATAAGAAGAGGGTTATGCAGCAAATTTGGAGAGGAGTGAAAGGAGTTATCACCTTTCAAAATGCCAAAGTACATATTTTCTTCAATTTATCAAAAACCAGACAGACTTGTGGGAAGAAATGACTAGTCCTTCAATCTCAGTTTGCTCTATTAGGTTATTCTACTATTGTCTGCCCAGTGAAACTTTGTCAAGTAAAAGGCGTTTTTGACAAAAACTATACATATTTTATGATTGACACAACATAAGAAAAAGCAATTTTCTAAATAACTTCAGCCCTTCTATTATTAGTTTTTCCCAAGAACGAGGACATGATCTTGCCTAAGATCCATACATTTTACATAGCACCCATGGTTCAGTTCTGCAAATTTGCTAAAGCACTCCCATGAGGTGATGAGAGCTGTCAGTCAGAGTTGAGGGCACTCAGCACCTTGCAGGAATGTTCACCTCTCTTTCAGGACCATGCCTCTAGTATTGGGGCCCAAGAGTTTCTACTTGAAGATTCTCTGAACTGTCCTGCAGTAATAAGGGGTGGGGATTTATCTCTCTGCAGTGTTGGAGAGCCACACACTATGCCGACCCTGCAGCTGCCCAGGGAAATCCCAGGGAAATACATTGAAGCGTTGGGAGATCTGGTACCCTCTGCCACTTCTTGAACCTCTATCTACTCTTGGCATCAAGGCTCCATCTAGAACCATGCTGCCAGTGCCTCATCTGCGCCTAGCCCAAAGATCCACTTTATTCATCCCCTTAAAGCGAAGATGATGGTGTGACTCGGACTTCAAGTGTGAGCTGTATTCCTCTTCAAGAATGCCTTGCAAACTAATCTAGAAAGCAATACTGATGGCAGCCCCTGTTTGCTGGAAGCAATATGTTACAATGACTTTTAGTACAAAGGGAAGGTGGGTGTCATAAGAATACTGGAGAGGACAAGTGGCTGATGAGAAAAAGATAAGCACCAGTTAACAACTGGGTCCTGAGAGAGAGGAAGGGTTCTTTCCATTAAAAATAAAAAGGGTATACTTGGTACAATTTAATTTCAAAAACAGAGATAGTTCTAATACTTTATTTGGATATTTATGCATTCTGGAACTATAGACCTTTTAGAAACTGTGTGTGACATTAGGTTTGCATTATATTTACATTTTGGAAAGATTTCCTGGGGAAATGAAAAGTTCTAGCTGTTTCATAAAACATCTTTGGATAAGTTTTCAAAGGTTTGTATGGAATTTAATAGGAGTTAAATGGGTAGACCCCTTTCACACTGCTTTAAACATACATTCCATGACAGCTTTCACAAAGCTCTGTGAAACCCAGAAATTCTCTGGATTTCCCTTCTCCTAATCTGTATGAAAGAACTTTTAAATTGCGGTGTTTTCTTTTAAAAAGCTCTTGTGGTATGAGCCTTGTGCCTTTGTTATTACAGCTGGGTCAATTTAGCTTTGCTTCTGGCTCCTGGCTCCCCTCTCTTTCCCTCAAGCCTGTATGTGGTTTGGAGTCCAATCAGCTCATGTTAGGTTTGGGATAAAGGACAAGGATACCAGTAGTGTTTTGACATGTGCTTTGTGTTATTGCTAGATGTCACAGCTGTACTCAGTTGATCGCAATACACTTAGAAGGAGAGAAGCACTTCCTTTTTGCCCTAATATTTTTCTCTCCCCACTTTTTCCTTCAGTTCCCAAGAAGGAGGAAGGAAATTTTGTTTTGGTTCTTTTGCTGCTCCTTCCTCACCTAGCCAAGTGCTAGATTATCACCAGTACCAATAGCCTGTTGTTTGGGGAAGGCTTTAAAACTGCACAGAAGCAATTATTCTTACCCAGTTGCTAAAAAGAGATTAAACTTCTTAAAAACCAAACTGAAAGGGTGAGGCACTGGCCACGTTTGGAACAGAACAGCCCCTTGTACAACTTGTCTAGGAGTAAGCAAAGCAACATTGAAAGCAGGAACTGGTAAATAATACAACAGGATACAACTAGGTTTAATTAGAATATTTGACTGTGTGTATGTAATGTAACTATAGGCCAGCCAGAAGTGAACAACCTCCTCTGCCACACCTAGATATTCACTGGTTTTGATCACTGCTTAGCTTGTCTGATGCACACTACATAGCAGCAAGGAAAAGGATAACTCGTGCACCATCCTTAAAGGTAATAGAAAAGAGTTGTAGAAAAGAGTGATTGCTGCTATGTACCTACACATTGAAGGTGCTATACCGATGAAAAAGAGGCTTTGCCTTTGGCAAAGTTGGTTAAAAAGGGGCACAGTCAAAGGATCCAGTTCATTGTGGCATTCTCCCACTAAGTGTTTAAGTAGCACACAGCCACAAGGCCAAGTCCATCTTCCTGTGCCTGATGAACATTAAAGTATGCATTTCCATAATTTATGCGTGTGTGTTGTGCCACTGGCTGTGCTAAGTGTCTGCATCACAATTCCCTGTTGAATTGGGGGTGTGTGGATGGTGATGATAGTAGTGGTGAAGTTACTGCATTGACCAGTACCAGTACATTACTACCTTACTCAGTGGTCTGAGTCATTGCACGGTAGGTTTTTTATCTCCTTGCTGAAACTCATCCCTGGCTGGAGCCCAACATTTTGGGGGCAGGGAGTGATACTGATAGTCTGTGTCCATTGGAAAGCTTCTCAGGTCCAGATGTGCCCACTCCAGAGATGTGGGCACTGCAGGAGTGGCATGGAGATTAATCACTACTGAGGAGAAAGAGTTAGCATAGTATCTGTGTTGGGCAGAGACCCTTGAGTACTTTGCCCTTTGTGTACTTTGCCCTTTGTGTGTTCCCATTATCCCTCCACTCATCTTTCTTTCCCTCAGTGACTTGTCTAATAGTTGCTCTCATTCAACTGCTCCACTTCTATAAGATGATATCTTTGTGGGCTGCTTATCAATGGCATGTCTGTTAACAGAAAGTGTAAGGGCACGTCTTCACTACCCGCCGGATCGGCGGGTAGCAATCGGTCTATCGGGGATCGACTTATCGCGTCTTCACTAGACGCGATAAAATCGATCCCTGATGGCTCTGCCGTCGACTCCGGAAATCCACCGCGGCAAGAGGCGGTAGCGGAGTCGACGGCGGCGCGGCAGCGGTCGACTTGCCGCCATCCTCACAGCCAGGTAAGTCGACCTAAAATACGCCACTTAAGCTACACTATTCACGTAGCTGAAGTTGCGTATCTTAGGTCGACCCCCCCGCTGTAGTGTAGACCTAGCCTCAGACTCAGTCCTGCACAAGTGACAGATTTAAGGTCTGAAACAAGAGCTTTATATCACTGAAAAGAGGAGATTCCTAGCTTATCTGTGGGATGATGTAACAGGTTGAGCACTCACCAGCACAGCCCCTCCTGCTGTTTGCCTTGCGAATTAGCACTTCAGCCTCGAGCACCCCCTTCTGGCTGGTGTCTCGCCTGCCGCAGGCCCCATGTCCCTCCCGGACCCCGGTGCCCCTTTCCTTGGGGTGCTGCCCCACAGCAGTGCCCCCTGCACTCTGAGTCTCCCCTCCCAGGGGAACCTGCTCCCCCTTCCCAGCTTTGTGAACAGGGGCTGCTAACAGGGAGTTTCGAGAGGGAGTTCTCCAGGTGAAGGAGCAGCAAATATGGGACCCTTGAGGTAAGTGGCTGTCAGTAGTGTGTGTTTGGGGGTTACTTGCTGTGTGCTGAGCTTGTGTTTGTCTGTTTGTTTGAAGGACTGTGTGCTGTGACTGGTAGTTGGAAGCTGTGAGCTTCTAAACAAGGTTTGAAATCTAGAAGCCTCTGTTCATTGGCTGAGCCTTAGTGGGGCTATCAGGAAGGCCAGGGCTTTATAAAGCAGTGAGTCAGCGAACAGGGAGCTTTGTGAACAGGGGCTGCTAACAGGGAGTTTCGCGAGAGAGTATGGAACGGGAGTGGGCGAGGTATACTTGCCATTTGTTAAAACCTTTAAACCAAACTATAATCAAAACTTCTTGATTTAAACAAAAACCCTATCATTAACCTAGGTAGCTGTAGGAGTGAATGCAGGCAGAAGCCCAGCAGCAGAGTGGGGGCTATCCTGTTTATTGCGCTGAGTGCAGCATGTATGATTATCTGCCCTGTGGGTAGGTTGCGTATGTGTGCGTTCGGTGCAAGGAGCTCCTGGCCCTCAGAGACCACGTACAGGCTTTGAAGGCCAGGGTGGCAGAACTGGAGGAGCTAAGGGAGGCAGAGAGGTATGTTGATGAGGCTTTCCAGGACACTGTAGATTTGTCCCACTGCCATAATATAACAACATTTAACATTCCTGTGGTGGGAAGAACACCTCAGCAGCCCAACACTGGCATTTAATTTCAGAAAGGGGAACTATGCAAAAATGAGGTTAGTTAAACAGAAATTAAAAGGTACAGTGACTAGAGTGAAATCCCTGCAAGCTGCATGGACACTTTTCAAAGACACCATAATAGAGGCCCAACTGAAATGTATACCCCAAATTAAAAAAAACACAGTAAAAACTTAAAAAAGAGCCACCGTGGCTTAACAACCATGTAAAAGAAGCAGTGATATAAAAAGGCATCTTTTAAAAAGTGGAAGTCAAATCTTAGTGAGGTAAATAGAAAGGAGCATAAACACTGCCAAATTAAGTGTAAAAATGTAATAAGAAAAGCCAAAAAGGAGTGAAGAACAGCCAGCCAAAAACCTCAAAAGGTAATAATATGTTTTTTAAGTACATCAGAAGCAGGAAGCCTGCTAAACAACCAGTGGGGCCCCTGGATGATCGAGCTAAAAAAAGGAGCACTTAAAGTCATTGTGGAGAAACTAAATGAATTCTTTGCTTCAGTCTTCACAGCTGAGGATGTTAGGGAGATTCCCAAACCTGAGCCGTCCTTTGTAGGTGACAAATCTGAGGAATTGTCACAGATTGAAGTGTCATTAGAGGAGGTTTTGGAATTAATTGATAAACTTAACTGTAACAAGTCACCAGGACCAGATGGCATTCACTCAAGAGTTCTGAAAGAACTCAAATATGAAGTTGCTGAACTATTAACTATGGTTTGTAACCTGTCCTTTAAATCAGCTTCTGTACCCAATGACTAGAAGATAGCTAATGTAATGCCAATATTTAAAAAAAGGGCAAATTAGCTGAAACAATAGTAAAGAATAAAATAAGAATAAAATTGTCAGACACATAGAAGAACATAAATTGTTGGGCAAAAGCCAACATGGTTTCTGTAAAGGGAAATCATGTCTTACTAATCCATTAGAGTTCTTTGAAGGGGTCAACAAACATGTGGACAAGGGGGATCCAGTGGACATAGTGTACTTAGATTTCCAGAAAGCCTTTGACAAGGTCCCTCACCAAAGGCTCTTACGTAAATCAAGTTGTCAGGGGATAAGAGGGAAGATCCTTTCATGGATTGAGAACTGGTTAAAAGACAGGGAACAAAGGGTAGGAATAAATGGTAAATTTTCAGAATGGAGAGGGGAAACTAGTGGTGTTCCCCAAGTGTCAGTCCTAGGACCAATCCTATTAAACTTATTCATAAAAGATCTGGAGAAACAGGTAAACAGTGAGGTGGCAAAGTTTGCAGACGATACTAAACTGCTCAAGATAGTTAAGACCAAAGCAGACTGAAAAACTTCAAAAAGATCTCACAAAACGAAGTGATTGGGCAACAAAATGGCAAATGAAATTTCATGTGGATAAATGTAAAGTAATGCACATTGGAAAGAATAACCCCAACTATACATACAATATGATGGGGGGCTAATTTAGCTACAACTAATCAGGAAAGAGATCTTGGAGTCATCGTGGATAGTTTTTTGAAGACGTCCACGCAATGTGCAGCAACAGTCAAAAGAGCAAACAGGATGTTAGGAATCATTCAAAAAGGGATAGAGAATAAGACAGAGAATATCCTATTGCCCTTATAAAAATCCATGGTATGCCCACATCTTGAATTCTGTGTACAGATGTGGTGGTCTCATCTAAAAAAAGATATACTGGCATTAGAAAAGGTTCAGAGAATGGCAACTAAAACGATTAGGGGTTTGGAATGGGTCTCATATGAGGAGAGATTAAAGAGGCTAGGACTTTTCAACTTGGAAAAGAGGAGACTAAGGGGGGATATAATAGAGGTATATAAAATCATGAGTGGTATGGAGAAAGTGAATAAGGAGAAGTTATTTACTTGTTCCCATAATGTAAGAACTAGGGGCCACCAAATGAAATTAATGGGCAGCAGGTTTAATACAAATAAAAGGAAGTTCTTCTTCTTCACACAGCGCACAGTCAACCTGTGGAACTCCTGGCCTGAGGAGGTTGTGAACGCTAGGACTATAACAGGGTTTAAAAGAGAACTAGATAAATTCATGGAGGTTAAGTCCATTAATGGCTATTAGCAAGGATGGGTGTCCCTAGCCTCTGTTTGTCAGAGGGTGGAGATGGATGACAGGAGAGAGCTCTCTTGATCATTACCTGTTAGGTTCACTACCTCTGGGGCACCTGGCATTGGCCACTGTTGGCAGACAGGATACTGGGCTGGATAGACCTTTGGTCTTACCCAGTATGGCCATTCTTATGTTCTATGCCCACCTTGCCTCAGTGGCTACTGCCAGTCATCATCTAGCCCCCTTTCTCTGGGACAAACTGCAGTCTGTAATGGCCACTCATCATCGGCAAGGGGGTTGGACCGGCTACCTCTGCTTATCCCCAGGCTGTACTTCTGTAGCCCCAGTGCCTCCTTAGGCCTTTAACAAGGCCTCAGCCTGGGGAGTTGCCAGGCTGGAACTGCCCGGGGAGTTGCCAGGCTGGAACTGCCCTTGCTCTGCTTCCAGTCCCTTGTGCTCCCAGGCAGGTAGATCCTTCCCACTCCAAGGCTGAAGTGAGACTGACCTAGCTCCTCCCTTAGCCCTTATATCAGGGCCAGCAGTGGCCTGATTGGGTGTGGCCACAGCTGTGGCTGCCTCCCCAATCAGCCTACTTAAGCTGCCTTTAATCTTTTCCCCTAGGAGTGGGGTAACTGCCCGGCTATAGAAGAACTTATATCTTGGCAGGTTCTGAGATACTAGACCTTAACATCACAGCATTATTCTATATGAAAAAAATAAAATAATTTTAGAGGTTTCTGAAATTGTATTAATTACAATACTTCTCCCACAGAGACTTGTACAGCTGGTTCTAAGGCACCTGATTTCACAGGCAGAGGAAGATGAAAAATAGCATTAATAACGCTTAAAAAAATTCTATCAAATTTAAAAGTAGTTTTCTTTACAATATATACAGAATATGTAACAGGTTGGTGTGGTATAGAGGTTTAGGAGCACTTGTTTGAGATGACTTTTGTAACTCATGGTTTTGCCTGAATAATATGACCAACCCAAACTCATAGTGATCAAACCATTATACTACACCACACCAGCAAGTATTACAGCAGTTGCACATTACAGTATAGTTACTCTTCTGTTTTTAAAAAAAACCAGTAGTATGAATGTTTTAGCATTTTCACATATGGCTCAAATTTCTCTTTGCGGGTTGTTTGACTCTGATAACATTTTCCTGTTCTGTACTCTTGGAGTTCTGCTGGTGTTAGTTGTTTTGAATAAAAAGCATGTTAATTAAGGAAGAAAGCTTGATAAGGGTGTGGTTAGTTTGAAATAATCCTATCCTTGGCTTATGAGGAGAGGTGAAGCAGTTTTATGTTACTAATTCCTAGAGTACAATTATATCATGAATGTTGCCAGCCTTCCAGATTATTCTTTTTGTTAGGATGAAATATCTTCAATTTTATGTAGTGATCCGAACAATTTTGATCAGTGAATGTGTCAGTCTATGTTAGGATATTTCAATTTTGAGGGTCATAGTGATTCATCTGGTGTTAAACGAAAATAGAGTTTATTCAAATGGAATGCATCTTTTTCAGTGTATTTTGCCAAATAAATTCATAATATACTGTGTTCAGGAGTATTTTTATTCCTGCTTACTCGTTCATTAATACTGAAAGTGACACACTAAATTGTAGTCAGAGGAAGAAAGGGTGTTAGAAATATCACTGTATCATTAATTTGTGAAAGTGGATATGGCTTGTAGAAGTATTTTGTGGATGGAAAGGAGAATATTTCCTGAGGCCCCTAATGAGGGGCAGTGCAAAATGTGCTGCAATCATTTAAAAGAATCTTTTTTGACTTGTAGCCTTTGTAGGTTAATTTTATGACTTGATCCCTTTTTCTCTGTTAAAAATAAATTCATTCTTTGTTTTATTTTAGTAGCCCAAGACATAAAAGTAGTTCTTTGAAATGCATTGCAAGAACAAATTATATTGTTGCCAAAATCAGGTGAGAGAACCAAAAACTTGCAATGTGCAAGGTAACATATTAGCATTTAACATTAATTTTCACTTTGAACATTTGTTCAAGAGCACTCTTTCCTATCCAATACATGATGAATTAAAAATATGTTCAGAGGAGCTACAGATGAGTTGCTATGGTATTTGAAAGTTTAATCTTAACAGCTTTACTGTTCAGAAAAATATTATGACAAGTGTAATGGGAAGCTGTCCCTAGTCTTAATCATTTGTTATACCAAGGAGGTTAGTACTCATCCAACATAGAGAATCAAAATCTGGCTTATATAATAAAATTAGAACATTAAAAAAGTGCAATAAAAATCTGAGCACCCTGCTAGCAGTGAGGCATGAATCCCAGTTTTTACTAGGTTAGTCCCTGTGTGGAAAACTGGTTATTGTGAATTGTGTTTTACAAGATTTTATAGATGCTGTTTTCCATCATTTCCATGGTATGCACTGTAAGCCTAAAAGGTCCAGGAATGTCAAGTGCATTGAAATGAGAATTAATCACTTCCATTATGAATCCTTGAATTTAAGTTTAAAGATTGTGCAATATGATTCTTAGTCGAGGGGGAAGAGCAAACAAGATGAGTCATTTACATCATAGTGAATTTTAATGCAGATAGTCTTATGTGAAAATATTAGTAATCTATCGTTTAGAAGGTAGTAATTACATTTGATCTAAGCCTGGAAACCTAAACTGGATGATTAAATAAGCAGTTAGAATAATGCAACTTGTCTCAATGGAGCAGCTTGGGAACACCCACCTAAAGCTGTTTACAAGCCATAATTGATTTTTCCCACATTGGCCATTTGTTTTGGGTGATCTCACCATATTTTGTTAGACTTATAAATATAGCCATCCTGTGTGCAACAGTTCAGTTTAAAATAGTCAATGCCACAAAAGAAAGACAAAGTTGATGAACCTTCTTCCTGTCATCTGATGGATTAATTGAAAGCCTTACATTCATAATAGTTCCCCTCCTCCCCCACCACACCCCCCCACACCCCCGGTGTTTTTAGGAGCTAGCTTCATCTGCTGTACAACACCAAGTGTCTTATTTCCAAGTGGCTGTTAGCATTTCCTATGAGACAGAGCTGGCTTCCTCATTAGTCCATTGGGAGCAATTATAGGTATTGTGAAACTGAAGCTGGGGCTGAATGAATTCCAGTCTCTTTTTTCTTGTTTGTTTTTGCGGAGGCTGGTGGGAATGCTTGCTGTGATTTGAATGCAATTCTTACCAGGGCTGCAACTTTTCTTTTCCTTTGTTGATACCAAGGGGACAGTTTTGGCATCCATATACAATTTTCTGCTGTAAGAAAGTGGACCACACATTAGAAGCACTGTGCCTGTAGAAATAAATTGAAAGTGAACAGAGGGGCTCCCTTTGGTGATCTTGGTGCAAGTGAACATGTTTGTGCAGTGACAGTTCCATACAGTACATTCCTGAGGGGAACAGAGCTTATGCTGCCATTCTAACTTTCCCCCTCTCTATTCTTTAAACTCTGTCACAACAGCAGGAGTCAGAGCTGAGCAAAGCAGTACTAGGAAGGCTGCTGGCACAATCTGCTTGACGGGGGGGGAGGGGGAAGACTAATGTAGAATGGGAGAAGGTGCCAAAAGAAATAGACCATACCTCCCTACTGAGTTCATAATGTGCAGTTAGCTGCATTAGGTGGATGGCTAAACTGGGTTGATTATACAGGTTTCCCTGAAAATGATTTTTTGGGGGAGAGGCAGGCGGTTACTTTTATTGGCAACCTACACCTCACTAGACAGATGTGACATGTCTGCAAAAGGGACTTGTCATTTTGCCCTCTACAGCCAACTGCTGCTTGCAAAAGGGAGGAATTTTACACCTCTAAAGGTGTCATCTGATAGGCTATTGGATCCATAGAGAAAAGCTCATGTTGAGCCCGATTTTCCTCTTTTGCTTTTAACTTACTCTTATGTTAATACTTACTTACTCCTTTGTTAATATTGATAAATCTTGAATGATGGTATGGATGCTTTAACTTGCAGCATGTCAATTAAAGACCTGCACCCAAGAAGGTATCAAATCAACTTAATCCCAGAGATTATATCTCTATGAAGAAATCGTAATAATAAATAAAATCGTGGTTTATCCAGTGAATCTTTGAAGCAACCAGCTGGCTTTGGAATTTCATGCCACTTTTCTGATTTACAGCTGCTCTACAATATTTGAAATGAGGCATGAACTGGGAAATTGTCGGTAAGTGATGAATAGCAGTGTGCATCCTTCCCAATCCAATTTGAGGCATATGAAGAAAGCAGTAAACAAGAACAAGGCACTTGTATTCCAAGCATAATAACCAGTCACTCTCCCTCTTGCCTTGTGTCTTCCATTTCAATACTGTTTTTTTGTTTCTTTCAGTTTCCCCAATATTTGTGCTTTATTGGTGTATTCAAGTTATTGCCCATGAATCAAGATTTTTTCCCTCCTACACTGCCTTTACAAACTCCTGCCTATGCATGCTGAGATTGCTTTCATGTTTGTAAGATGCACAAGGCTTCCTGGCCAAAAGTCAGATAGATTTTCACCCACACAACACAAAGGCTATGACAAGTAACCTAGCTTACACTATGTGAAAAGGGAAGGAACCTGTGAATCATTTATCTCCCCCCTGCCTCCCACCTTCAACTGAATGAATATTATACTGAAGTGAAACATTCAGTTACTCAGAGTGCAGTGGTGGTAGTTAGGTACTGACCCACAAGTTATGGTATTTCTTCATTATGAAAACTCTTGCATTCTGACTGACTTGAAGGTCACTGTGTGCAGTCTTATTGTAGCCACGTTGATCCCAGGATATTAGAGAGACAAGGTGGGTGTGGTAATATCTTTGATTGGACCAACTTCTGTTGGTGAGAGAGACAAGCTTGAAGGTTTCTATCAGCCACTTGGAGAACAAATATTTGAATATTTGAACTGTGTGCTCAATTTATCAGAAAACAGAGTAGTCATACAAATCTCTCTGCTCTGATTGGCTACTACTCTCAGAACGGGCCAACCCACTGCCCACAACCAACATGGTTGCCTCAACTTCTTACCTTCCTCCTCAACTCCTCTCCCCATATGTCCCAGATATTAAATATAATGAAAGGTGACTGTGACGGTGTTGGGACTCACCACCTGGCACCTCCTACTGGTTGTCTCGGGAATTAGCTCTGTCCAGTGGAGCGCCCCCTCCTGGTGGTGTCCCGTCCATCGTCTCGGCCTCGGTTGGCGTGTCCGGACCCGCGTTGCTCCCAAGCTCGCGGCTTCCTCTTCGAGCCACTGCCCTCCAGCAGTGCCCCTTAGTCCATCCTCGGCCCCTTCCGGGGGGGGGGGGAAATCAATCAGCTGCCTCTCTGCATCCTGGCCGATACGGCCAACTGCACCCTCAAAGTCACTCCCCTCTTGGCAGGGGGTTGGTGCAGCTCTAGATGGCCGCTCCGTCGGCCGGGTGCAAGGCAAGTGGGAAGGGGAGGATCCAGCCCCCCCCCACACTACTCTGGGTCCCAACCAGGGGCCCTCTAGTGTCAGCCATCCTTCTCTCCCTCCGTCTGTCCACGTCCCTGGGCCGCTTCCCCTTCGGCCCCTTGCACCGGCTAGGCCCTTCCCTTCAGGGCCTGCAGCCTGGCAGACACTGGGCTGGAGATACCCTCTGCTCCCCCGGGCCTGCCCAGCACTGCGCTGTCCCAGATGCTAATCTCCCCGCTCTGGAGCCAGACCTTCCCCTGTTGAAGGCCTGGGACAGACTGCCTGCTCTTGTCCTGAGCAGCCTTCTTATAGGGCTGAGCCTGGCCCTGATTGGCTCCCTCCAATCTGGGCCCTGATTGGCTCCCTATAAGGTCTTCCCTGATTGGCTCCCTGTCTGTGCAGGCCCACTGGCCTGCTGCAGACCAAATTCAGGGAGTGGGGCAGCCGCCCCACTACAGTGACGTCCACCACTGTTCTGCAGAAAACCCACATTGTGAGTTAAATCTCTCCCAATTTCATCTGAATAGTTGAATCTGGGATTGAGGTTCAGAGATGTAAGGGACCAGGGCGTAGGTAGTCTGGCTTAGCAGTCACAGCTGGGCTGGTGTTCACAAGTCAAGGACAGCCACAAGGCAGTAGTCAGCAGGCAAGGATCACAGTAATCACTATAGCCAGGATCAATAGGCAAGAGCCAGGGTCAGAGACCAAAGGTACTACCAGGCTGGAATCAGGAGGAAAGAATCAGTGCCAGCATCAGGCTAGGGTTGGAGAATGGAGATCAGAGAGCAAGGTGAGATCTGGAGTCACAGCAAGCCAGAAGTTTGTACAGCTGCCCAGAGAACACCCTCCAGGGTTAATCAGAAGGCCGCAGGGTGCTATAGTTCTGGACCCTTTGGGCAGTATTTCCTGTGGTGCCTAATCACCAGAGTGCTCCTGGATGTAGCTCTCTGCATGGTCTCCTGGTGATGATGTGGGAAATCAGCAGTCCCAAGCTCCACAGACCCAGCATCTAGTCCCACAAATCCTTATAAGAGTTTGATCACCTGGAAATGCAGATGGTGTGCAGCTTTCTAAATCTGAGGCTGTCACCCAAGAACCACTGACCCTGACTCAGCTTCCCCTGGGGGATTTCAGGGTATGGAGAAGGGCAACAAGAAAGGACAAAATCATGGGAGGGAAAATGTGCTTCAGTATAATAATTACAAGTTCTGTGTTCACTTTGTCATATGGGTCTGTGGTTATTACATTCTCATAAGGAAACTAGGGAAATATGGCCTAGATGAAATTACTATAAGGTATATGCCTAATTGATTGAAAGACCCTCATTAGAGAGTAGTTATCAATGGTGCACTGTCAAACGGGGAGGACATATCAAGAACTGTCTCTTGGGTCTCTCCTGGGTCCAGTATGATTAAGTGTTTTCATTAACAACTTGGATAATGGAGTGAAGAGTATGCTTATAAAATTTGTGGATGACACCAAGCTGGGAGGGATTGTGAGCGCTTTGGAGGACAACATTAGAATTCAAAATGATCTTATTAAATTGGAAAATTGGTCAGAAATCAATAATCCAATAATGACAAGTTCAAAGTACTACCCTTAGGATGGAAAAATCGAACACAGAAATACAAAACAGGAAATAACTAGCTAGGCAGTAGTAGTGCAGAAAAGAATCAGGGAAATGTTATAGTGGATCAGAAATTGAACATCAGTCAACAGCATGCTGCAGTTGTGGAAATAGTTAATATAATTCTGGTGTGTATTAACAGAAATGTTGTATGTAAGACATGGGAGGTAAGTATCCTGTTCTACTTGTCACTGGTGAGGCCTCAGCTGGAGCGCTGTGTCCAGTTTTGGGCACTACATTTTAAGGAAGATGTGAATAAACTGGAGAGAGTCCAGAGGAGGGCATGACAGAGTCCACTCACCATCGTGGCACCTCCTGCTGGCTGTCCTGGGGATTAACTCTGCCAGGGGTGTGCCCTCTTCTCGATGGTGCCCCTCCTGTTGTCGTCTCTGCCTGCAGATCTGCATCACTCCAGGGCCCACAGCATTCTCATGGTGACTTCGCCTTCCAGCCGTGTCACCATCTGTATTTCCCATTTCCTGGGGTGGGTACCACTGTCCATAGTCCAGGGCAGGTCTACACTTACTTCCTGGTCCGGCCATAAGCAATCGATCTTCTGGGATCGATTTATCACGTCTTGTCTAGACGCGATAAATCGATCCCGGATCAATCCCGGAAGTGCTCGCCGTCGACGCCGGTACTCCAGCTCAGCGAGAGGAGTACGCGCAGTCGACGGGGGAGCCTGCCTGCCGTGTCTGGACCCGCGGTAAGTTCTTAACGTTCAGCTAAGTTATTAACGTAGCTGAATTTGCGTACCTTAGTTCGAAGTGCGGGGTTAGTGTGGACCAGGCCCCAGCCACGTCCCCAGTGGCGAGTGGAGGGGATCCAGGCCTGCACACTACTCTGGGTCCCAACCCAGGGACCCTGTAGATAGCAGCTTCCTACTGCACCTCTTTATCTTCTCTACGTGCTGCTGCAATTCCCTGGGCCACTTCCCATGACCCCAGCATCTTCTTCTCCCTCACCTCAGGGCCTTCAGCTGTCCAGTCTCAGCAGCCAGCCAGGAGTTCCCTCTTGCTCCACTGGTCCCTGCCAGCAGCTGCCCTGTCCAAGGAATTTATAGTTCTCTCAGCCCCTCAGAGATAGAGTCCTCACTCCCTGATCCCGAGAAGCCACTGACTGTCTCTGGCCCTGCAGCTCCTTTTATGTGAGCCCACTGGGCCCGGATTGACTGCTCCTTGCAGCCCTTCCCTGATTGGCTGCAGCCTGATTAGCTACTTGACTGCTTGGAGGACTGACCTTCACTGCTCCACTCTGGGGTAGGGCATGGTTAATCCCTTCTACACCTGTGTGAGGTGGACATCACATCACAGAGGGGGAAAAAAGTGCTGAGTTTAGAAAATATGATCTATGAGGAAAAGTCGAAAGAACTGGGCATGTTTAGTTTAGAAAAAAGAAGGCTGCAGGGAGACATGATAAAGGTCTTTTAATATGTAAAAGGTTATTATAAAACAGATAGTGATCAATTGTTCTCTCTGTCCACTGAAGGCAGGAAAAGAAGCAATGGGTTTAATCTGAAGCAAGTGACATTTAGGTAAGATATTAGGAAAAACTCTCTAACTATAAGAATAGTTAAGCTCTGGAATATGTTACCAAGGGAGGTTAATGGAATCCCCATCATTGGAGGTTTTTAAGAACAGGTTGGAAAGACACCTGTCAAGGAAGTCTAGACTTATTTGGTCCTGCCTCAGCACTGGGGTTGGTCTAGATTACCTCTTGAGGTCACTTCCAGACCTACATTTCTATAATTCTATATCTGTGATGACAAACAACTTGTCCTTTGTATTTGATATAGCTATTACCATAAACAAGATGCACCTCCCAGTAACCATCTGATTAATAATTCTTTATATTGATATGTCATATATATATATATATATATATATATATATATATATATATATATATATATATATGACAAGAAAATAGAAGGGAAAAGTCAGACTTTTGGTTCAGTTTTGTGTTTCCATCTGGATCTGGCTTCATTTTGATTAGAAATATGTGATAGCAGAGATTTGTAGATTGTTTTCTATTTTCATTTTGCCACTGAAAAATGGAGGGGGGGAAAGGGAGAGAATGGGAGGAGACAAAAAACCTGAAACCTGAAAAATTGTTGTTTTTGGAAAACCGAATGAATATTTTAGGTTTTTCCACTTTGGGGTTTTTTTAAACAAAAATTGGAAAATTTTGAAAAAAGCCAAATATTTTACAAATATATCTTTGTTTTTGAAAAACTGACATTTTTCATCAAAACTTTTTTGAATAATTTTTTTTTACCAGCTCTGGCTGAGTTGCTTTTAAGAGCACAATGTGCTTTTCTGACTCAAAATCTCCGGCAAAGAGGTGAGTCAGTGTAAGCTGCTTAGACTGTGCTGTGTTTGCATGTTCAAATTAAATACATTTCTTTCTTGGTGCCCCCATAAATTTCCATTTGAAATCAATGTAGTTTGGGTTTACAAGTAATGCAGTATCAGTGCCAGATTTTTTTCGGGCCCTATAGATAACACAATATTCACTTGTGGTAGATGTGATGGATTTGGAGCTGTTCTGTAACATTTTATGAATACCGTGTGCTGACCTGGTTATTGGGATGGTTACTGTATAAATATATTGGTTTTGTTTAACAGTGGGCAATGAGAAAAAACCAGGAAGGAAACAATGGCTTAAGATAAGTCTCTTCCCAGTAAATACTTGGGGTTGATACAGGATAATGGGAGAGTTTCTGGCTCGATCTCATACTGATCTTACTAGATTGTTCTGGTCCAGAAGAGCAAAAAACCTGGGAACTGACAAGAACAAAAGAATGGTGGCTGGGTTAAAAACACTGCCTTTCCAAAGAGGAGGAAGTTGTTGGGGAGCTGTTCGGGGGAACAGACTGACACCTAAAACCTACTGGCATATTGTCTAGGCTACCCATTCAGGATGGCAGGGCGTTAGGTAAGCTAGATGTGCATGTAAACTGTTTTTTTAAATATCCTTCTTCTCTAAATGTTTTGTTCCTACTGTCAAAATTTAATACTACTTTGATTTTAAGAAGGCTGTCTGCTCCGATATTCACCACAGGTCACAGACTCCCACAGGGAAGAACCGCAGGTGCCAAACCCAGTCAGACCTGCTGGATAAACACGATTGATACACAGGATACTTTAGCCCAAGGCCTAGACTAAGAAGGAGAATAGCGGGATTCTGCCCCATAATAGGAAAAGGAATGAGGCCTGACACCTGAGGGGGAGAACTCAGACGAGAGAAGCACGGAGGTGCAGCTAACCCCACAACTACGATTCTGGCAGTAGGATGTTACTGGTAATATCTATTGTTTTAGAATGGATGAGGACATCCCTACTGTCTGCCTTCATAGGAGATGAAATTTTTGACAGTGGAATAAAACCGTTTTATGAGGGAAAGCTCTGAGGGAGTTGGGAAATATATCCCTATAATTTGTTTTCCATTTCAGAACATAATGGGTTTTATCATCTCCTCAGCTGGCAGATATATAGTATGTCAGTTATGCATCAAAAATGACTAATGTTAGCCAAAAGAGGGCCACTAGCATGAGGCCTCCATTTTACGTGTAATATCACCATGAGGAGATCAATTTTTAATGTACCTTTAAAAATCATTTTAATCTAATCTGGGACTTCAAGCACTAATTTGCATCAGTCATAACTATATTGTTATTGCATGGCATCAGCAAAAAGGCAGATTTAAGGTTGTTTGGGTGTGTTAACTGTGCAATTCCATACCTTGACATGTTTGAATTTCTGTTAAGTTTCACCATAAATAAGTTCATTGAACTTGTTTTGGTGATAATTACAACATCCTTGTAACCGTTTTTACACTAAATTACTGATATGAATGCGCAACCTTACCTCCAGTGTATAGACCTGACAGCTCTGTACAGGAAGAGTGAGATGTTCCTGCCCTCCACTAGTCTTGGGGTCACACCTTGGGTAAGTGTGAGTAACCCCTAAACTCCCCTACCAGGGTCACGGTGAAGTCTTCATTGGCAGACAGTGTGGAAGAACACATTAGTATCAATGGAGAGGATGGTGATGAAGCATATGCCTTGTGATGGCATATAAGGGCAACCTGCATAGTATACACAGTCATTGGCCAATCACTTCACCCAGGGACAGATGAAGCTCGTTAGCTCAGATTGGAAGCTTATCTAGGAGAAGGACAACTCTGAATACAAATCCTGCACCCATGTCAACTGCGGCACATCAGCGGAGCAACAGCTGCTTCGGCGAGAGAGTGAGAGAGGCTCTGCACAAAACTCTCTCACTTAAATCCATTCATAGTGCAGGTTGTTCAGCCTCATTCAACTCATTTAACACATTTAACCCAATCAATTTACCAGAGTCCTGTGGCGATGGGGAAGTGGCGACAAGGAAAGGCAGAGGATACTGCTGGCAGGCCTTAGTCACAATCCTGCAGCCTTAGGGTGATGGTCACTCTCCACAGACAAGGGCAGACCTGGAGCTTGGATTCTCCTGAGGTGGAAGAGCAGACCTTTTTAGACATAGTGCTGCTGTCCTCAGCCCAGGAAAAGGGGACTGGAAAGGAACCCTAAACACAGCTTCCCCTTTCCGTGCCTGTCAGGCTACTGCTCCTGGTTGATCATCCAAATGAACAGTTGAAATAAAACAGATACACAGACTGACATTTGGATCATGGAGTGTCAGAACTCTTCTTGACAATGGCCAAAGACTGGAATAAAGAACAGCCATTATTGCCAAAACACTGAAGAGATATAATGTAAACATCACTGCCCATAGTGAAACTAGACTCACTGATGAGTCCCACCTTGAGAAGGAGGGAGCAGGCTACACCTACTCCTGGGTTGGCAAGGCCAAGGGCGAGCCAAGAAAATCGGGGGTAGGAGTTGCCACAAGGTCTGATATTGCCCACAAGCTTGACTCACTTCACAAGGGAGTCAATCCAATTTATGATTCTCCACATAAACTTTTCCAGAGTACGCCGCCATTAACAGTGCCTACATGCCGACAGTGACTCATACAGATGAGGTCAAGGGGGTGTTGCATGAAGATCTTATCAGGGTCATTAGAGGTGTTCCACTTCAGGACAAACTCATTGTCCTTAGAGCTGACTCTGACATCTGGAGCAGGATGTTAGGCCATCATGGCATTGGAAGTTCAAACACCAATGGACAACTACTACTCTGCAAAGTGTATCGAGTTCAGTCTCACTATTACCAACACACTCTTTTAAAAGGACAACAAATATAAGACAACATGAATGCATACCAGGTCAGAACAGTGGCACATGCTGGAGTATGTAATTGTACGGTCTAGAGTCTTTAAGAATGTACGTGTCACCCGCTCTTTGAGAGGTGTCATATGCTGGTGTCAGATCACTAAAGAAGATCAATTTGGTGGTCATGGAAAAAGACCCCAGCAAACAAGAAAAGATGGAACAGACACTGGAGACTGCATTAGCTGAGGTGCCAGATAACTCCTCAGACATTGAGGCAATTTGTCAGAAGCTCAGAGATGTCACAAATAATATGGCATCCACGATTCTTGGCTTTGTAAGGTGGAAACACCAAAACTGGTTCGATGAGAATGACCCTGAGATAGACCGGCTACTGGAGAACATGTCCTAGTCCTAGATCCTGGACAAGAAATCAGCAATGAAGAAGGCCAGGTACCATCAGGCTAAACATATACTACAAACCCAATTAAGGCTAATGAAGTACCACTGATGGGGGCAGAAGGCTTCAGAACTGCAGGAAGCAGCTAAAAAGCATGACACGAAGGCCTTCTATGAAGGTCTCCATGTTGTTTATGGCACAAAATCCAGTAGTACAGACCTTGTCCTCACAGCAGATAGTAACTGGCTGCGCACAGACAAAGGCGATATTCTTTCTCATTGGGCAGAGCACTTTGGTAGTCTCCTGAACTGTCACTATGTCTAACAAAATCATCAACTTGCTACTTCAGTGTCCTCTCCTAGAGGAGCTGTGTGTGGACCTTTCTTTAGATAAGGTTACTAAGGCCATCAAGCAGCTGTCCATGGGCAAGTCTCCAGGCCTGATGGCATTCCACCTGAAACATACAAATGTGGAGGTGCCCACCTGGCCAGGAAACTCACCTGCCTTTTCAAGACTATATGGAAACAGGATACCATGCCCCAGGAATATAAGGATGCTTTCATAGTTCATCTATACAAAAGGAAGGGAAGCATATCTAGCTGGGACAACCACTGTGGAATATCACTGCTGTCTATAGCAGGGAAGCTCCTTTCACGGGTTGTCATCAACCGGCTCGTTTCTCACCTTGTGGACTCAGTGTATCCAGAGTCACAGTGTGGGTTTCGTGCTGGCCGTGGCACCATGGACCTGATTTTTGCAGCTCGACAAATACAAGAGAAAACTTGTGAACAGAACAAGGACCTGTACATGGTTTTTGTTGACCTGATCAAGCCTTTTGGCACAGTGAATCATGAATGCCTATGGAAAC
The DNA here is from genome assembly GCF_028017835.1 of Emys orbicularis. Lineage (NCBI taxonomy): Eukaryota > Metazoa > Chordata > Testudines > Emydidae > Emys > Emys orbicularis. The sequence goes on from NC_088684.1 coordinate 163,686,464, forward strand.
TCATAAATTTGGCTGCCCAGAGAAGATGATTGCTGTCATCTGCTCATTTCACAATGGCATGCTGGCCAGGATGATGGAATGTGGTGACTCACCAGAAGCCTTCCCTGTCACCAATAGCACCAAACAAGGATGTGTAATGGCACGAGCCTTCTTTGCTGTAGGCTTTTAATCCATGCATTTGTTCACATTCCAGGACTTTGATAGATCTGTAACCACCTGGTTTAGATTGGCTGGGGATCTATTCAATCTACAACAACTCAGGGTCCACACTAATGTAACTGAATGGCTGTTAAGAGAGCTCCTGTTTGCTGATGACTGTGAGAAGCCATACAAATCAATAAACCCAGAACTGACGTCAATACTAGCTGAACACTCATCCATTAAAGCAACGGAAGATTCCATCATCATCAGATTTCATCACCTCCATTTTAACACAGTTTTTGTCTTGGAATAATTTAATCTGCTCCTGTATCTTTTCCAGCATTTCATTAATAGTTGGTATATATGAATATTGCCTCTAGCACATTGGAAGGTGGGAGATAAGTTCATTTGTTTTGATAGAAGTGGGTTGTGAGGGTAAAAAACTTGAGAACCATTGTCCAGTCGGACATATTAAAATATGCAAGGAGGAAAGGAGTGGGAAATGCACCGCAGATGGATAATTGTCCAGTTCTGTGTGCATTCTTGCAGCTTGTGCACTTTTCTGGAATCTGGGGGCATGGTCAGGGCCAGTTTCTGCATGGCACAGACAGTCAGATTTAGCTGTAACAATGCTATGCTTTGGGATAAGCACATTTGTTTTCTCTCTATCATGTAATATCAAATTCATCTTCCTTTCTTAAAGTACTAAGTTCTAAGAGCAGAGTGTTTTTTTCCCATCAGTTTACCTATATTTTCTTAAGGAAATATTCTCCATAATATTTAGTTAGGATTTCCATACAGCTTTGATAGATATTTCCATCACTCTCCTCTACAACTTGATTCCCTCAGCCATTTTTTCTACTTCTGGTGGTTCTGGAGAGCTTATTGCCACATGGATTAGATCTGCTGAGTCACAGACATTTCTTTCCTTCCTACATAATTGCTGTGAGCTTTTAGAAATACCAGAATTCTAGAAGTGCTTGAGCAAAAGACATCTCTTCCCATCCTGCCTTAGTAAACCAAATCTGCAGTTTCAGTACTTTTTTTGTTTGTTTGTTTCAGTTCATGTCACTAATGTACTTAAAGGCATTCCCATTCCCAATAAGACATGCTTTCTGTTGGGCAATTTACTGCAATTAGGTTTAAATAGAATTGATTGTACTACTCAGTTGTGAGTTGCCATTTATATCATGAGCTTTGTTGAATGAATTGTCAAGGATAATGAGAACTAATGCCAACAGAAACACAAGATAACATGTCCATTATAAAGAGGACCTCAGTTATAGTGCGATTACATGGCTGCATAAATTGCTGCATATCTACCTGGGTGCCAAAAGCTCAAACTTTCCTCAACTGTGATGTCAAAACTCCTGTTAAGAGATAGGTAAATAGCTGCCCTCTCTCCTGTTGGAGAGAAAGCCTGTGTCTCCTTTTGTTCGGGTAACAGACTGGAAAGCCTAATATCAATGAGTATCCATAATTTCTTATAGAGGGATGCTTAGTGTCGCATCATGGATCTTGGAAGGCATATTGTGTGTGGAAGGAGATGACTGAACATCATAGCAGTAGAAATGTCTGCAGGTTTTGTGTCTGTTGTTGTGGCAAGGTCTGATGCTGCTTTGAGTTTTGAGTAGATTGTGGTCTGTGAGGAGCTTGCTTCTGACGGTGAGCTTAGCAAGGAAGGCCAGAAGAGGATGGCTGGGAAAGATTTCATCAGGATGTGGTTGCCATACAGCATGGGTTTTAATTGTTTAAAGATACCCTGTAGGGTTCCAGTGTGATGTGGGAGGTGACAACTAGGGGTATATGGTTGGAGTTGTTTTTTTCTTGCCCCGTATTGAATCAGGTTCTCTTGGGATATATGGGTTGCCTATTCCAAGATGCAATCTACTTCTTGTTTGGTGAAGGCAGTTTAAAGTGGGTTAACGTGTGTATCCCAGTCTTTTCCCCAGATCATATTCTGTGGTATCTGAGTGCCTGGCTGTAGATAACAGATTTCTTGGTGTGTTTGGGGTGGTTACTGGATCCGTGAAGGAAAGTGTGGTGATCTGTGGGTTTCTTGTATATAATTGTCTGCAGAGTTTGATTGTTGAAGCTGATTGTGGTATCCGGGAAGTTGATGCTGGTGTGAGAGTCTTCTGGAGAGAGTTTGATGTGGTGATTGCTGAACTTGTGATGGAAATCTATGTGGGAGATTAAGGCTAGGTCTACACTACGGGGGGGTCGACCTAAGATACGCAACTTCAGCTACGTGAATAGCGTAGCTGAAGTTGCGTATTTTAGGTCGACTTACCTGGCTGTGAGGACGGCGGCGAGTTGACCGCTGCCGCGCCGCCGTTGACTCCGCTTCCGCCTCTTGCCGCGGTGGATTTCCAGAGTCGACGGCAGAGCCATCGGGGATCGATTTTATCGTGTCTTCACTAGACGCGATAAGTCGATCCCCAATAGATCGATTGCTACCCGCCGATCCAGTGGGTAGTGAAGACGTGCCCTAAGTCATCTGTCCAGGGGCTGAAAATATCATTGACATATCTCAGGATTGGTTTCATGGTGCATTTGTCCAGAAATTCTTCCTCAAGGTGGCCAATGAAGATGTTGGCATGTTGGGGAGCCTTCCTGGTACCTCTGGCTGTTCCCATGGTTTGGATAATGTGTTTGTTGTTGAATGTAAAAGTGTTATAGGTGAGGATGAAATAGATGAGTTTGGCAATGGGCTTGGGTCAATATCTGAGTGTTGTCCTTTGTCTTGTAGATATTTGAGGCAGGTAGCGATGTCATCATGTTGAGGGATTTTGGTGTATAGAGTGATGACATACATGGTGGCAAGGACGGTGTTCTGAGGCAGGTTGTTAATGTTGCAGAGTTTCGGAAGAAGTCGTTTTTGTCCTGGAGGAATCTGGCCCTTTGTGTGGTGAGTGGTTTGAGAATGGTTTCTGTGAATCCCGATATTCCTTCAGTAAGAGTGCTGTGGCCAGATAGGATGGGTCTGTCTGGGTTCTCTTGTCTATGTATCTTGAGAAGCATGTAGAAGTCCCTTGGGTGGGTTTGTGGGGAATGAGGTTGTAGAGTTTCTTTTGGAGTTGTTTGGGAAAACATTTGATGATATCCTTTAATTCCTGGGCGATCTGTGGTCTGGGGCCTTCTTTGAGTTCTCTATAGTAGGTGGTATTGAAAAGTTCGTTAGATGGCCTCATTGACACCAGGAGCGCCGCCAGCTTTTCTACCGCCCTAGGTGGCAGAAGGTCCCGCCCCGAAATGCCGCCCCCCACAGAGGCAGCGGAAGGTCATGCCGCCGAAATACTGCCGCGGTCGCCGCCCCCCAAATTGTAGCGCCCTAGGCAACCGCCTAGGTCGCCTAATGGGTTGCGCCGGCCCTGGTTCACACAGTCATCATGGTTGAAGACCGCAATGGTGGCCCTTTGTCTGCTGGTTTGATCACTATCTGGTGGTTGGATTTCAGAGACTTTATCGCTGTCCTCTCAGATGTGGAGAGGTTGTGCTGGATGTGATGTTTGTTGAGGTTTTCACAGTCACTTTTCATCCTGAAATTGTATTTGAAGGCATTATGTGTTGTAAAGTTACACTTTTTTTTATTTTGCCATCAAAGAGGGTTCCAGCATGTTTAGGGAAAGATTACTATAAAATATTTAAAGGCTCACTGATGCATTCTCAAAAAGCAAAATTCATCCCCCCCCCTTCCAAAATTGGACCCTGGACCAAATGCATCTCTGGGGTAAGTCCATTCAAGTCAGTGGAGTTACACAAGTGATGAATTTGGCCTCCTATCTTTTAAATGAAGTGGATACACTCCATTGTTTAAATATTTTTGCAGCATTTAAACTAACAAAGTGGATAAGCCAGCTTGTGGAACATACTGACTCACATGAAAACTGGCTCAGATGTTAAACACTGAACATTTTTAATGGCTTTTTGTTTGTGCGTTATTACTTCAGCTGTACAATTATGGGAGTCTGCTGCATATGACCAGATGCTTTCTTCATAACCTCAAGCTATATATACTCTGTTTTTTTCTCCTTCAAATTATCCTCTAGGATTCTGCCAGACAACATATCATTTTCCCCCCAGCAGTGCATACTGGAGGCAGTAGTGGGTGTGATGCTTTCTGCGTTGTTAGGCAATGAGCTTTATAAGCAGCTGCAATTTTCAGGGTTAGTCCCTTCATTATTATTTGTAATCTGCAGTACCTGCATGAATCTGTTCAGTCTTGTTTTCCAGAGGTCTGGGCTCTGACTGAGATACTGTGAAGTCACTTTTCTTTATTTCACTATATTATTATTTTAACAGAGATTCACTCTAATTTGAATTGTGGTTTGCACATTGCAGTGCATTGAAACAATTTGGAACTTGGGTCTATTTAATTATAACTGGAGTTTAATTACACCTCTACCCCGATATAACGCGACCCGATACAACATGAATTCGGCTATAACGCGGTAAAGCAGTGCTCCGGGGGGTGGGGCTGCGCACTCCGGCGAATCAAAGCAAGTTCGATATAATGTGTTTCACCTATAACGCGGTAAGATTTTTTGGCTCCCCAGGACAGCATTATATCGGGGTAGAGGTGTATATCCAAGTTCACGTTAAGCAGATTCCACTGTATCTGAAAGCTTCAGCTCTGACATTCTATCACTCATTTGTACGCATGTATTTGATTTTAAGCTCCTCAGGGCTGGGACCGTGTCTTCCTATGTTTGTATAGTGCCAGCACAATGGGGCCGAGTCCTAATTGGGACCTTTGGGTAGTGACACAATTCAAATAATAAATGCTATTCACTTTTGGTCTGTCAGCACTGCTCTTCACCAGGCATTTCAAAACACATATACCTAGGGTTGTCATACAGCTGGTATTTTAATGTCACAGTCTAGTCTTCTAACTTAATAACAACAACATGCACCAATAGTGCTTTGTACCTGTAGATTTTAGAGTACTTAAAGTTGTGTGAACGTTATTGTCCAGAGGTACAGCAAGGTAATAGAGATGCTCAAGATCAGACTACAAATCAGCAACATAACTTGGAATATTATCCAGGTCTCCTCAGTCTACTTGTCAAAAGCTGTCCCTTAATTAAGCGTGCTACAGATAATTTAACAGCAATAGCCCAACTGGTATTTTTCAGCAAAAAAATACCAAATATTTATTTCAAAATGGTAAATTAACTGATACAGGAATATGTAGGGCCGTATAAAATCTATTTTATTATTGTGGATTTTAGGATTTGTTATTTTCTGATAGCTGTTGGGTTTTTTGTTTGTTTTTGATATCCACCCTCCCCAATAAATTATTGAATGCCAGCGTCTGAAAAACTATAATATAGGTAAACTTTGTAACAGTATCTCTGATTAGATGTGTGGCCATTGGGCTGAGAAGCCTGACTCTGCAACCCTTATTCACATTCACGAGTGTTTCATATTCACTGAAGAGGACTGCAGGAGCTCATTCTGTTGACAGGAATGTTGTTTAAAAACCTCTTCAGCCATAATGTAATCTGAGATTCTGTGCTGCATTCAAATATATTTCTCTCATAATTAATGGGTTTTGGCCCATTTTGGCACCAAATTAATTACAATTAAAATAACCTTAATACAAACTGTTATAATAAGCCAGCAGATGGCGCCTTTGTGCGAGCAGCCAAGTGATGGAGTACAAGAATCTGGAGGATTCCAGGAAAATTGGGAGGAGCCGGAGGGTGGGCACCACCTTGTTCATTGTAGTGTTGTATGTGTGTGTGGGAGCTCTGTGGGAGGAGGAAGGCCTGTGTTGCCGTGGGTGGGGTGTGCAGGAGCCTGTGGAAAGAACTGTGATGAACATGGATAGATAGGGTGAGTGGGGAGCACTTTGGACTCAGACTTGTGTGTGTCCAAGGGCAGGAGAAGGCCCAGGAGCAACGTACCCTGCCAGGCTGGAGGCCTAAACTTAGCAGGCACCAGAGGAGCAGCTACCTCCCCAGGCTAGCACATCTCACTGGTGTGTACCACAGGTAGGATTACAGGCAGCAGGTGTGGGGTAAAGGTTTGTGGCACCTACTAGGTGGAGGAAGGGACTGTGCTGTTGTTTCATTGTTGCTGTTGAAGTCCCTTCAGTTTCTCAGCCCCATTCTGGCCCATTGATGTGTCTCATCCCTTTGCATAACATTCTTTTATATAAATGGTTACAAAACTCCTCTGTGCATAATTGGGTTTTGTGTCAGGTGTTTCCGGACCCATATAAGCAAAAGGGCAAATGCCCAACCCAGAGAGGAATAGATGCAGGCTCATTATTTTAGCACATATACCAGCACTTGTGTCCAGCACGGGGGAGGATAGAAGAAAAACGGGGTTAATTAACTGTTTGGTCTATGTTCCTAACCAAAAACCTCACCTTCTAAAGGGAAAGAAACAATCTGTTATCTTTTCTACCTAAATACCACCAGTTCAAACCCCCCATTATAGCGTGGTGAGGATGGATTTTGGTGGTGTCATACAAGAAGAAATGACAAGACTAGTGAGAGCTTTGGAGTCGGGGGAAAAGAGAGTGCCAAGTTGAGGATGTTATTGTGTTTGTGAACTTGAGAGGAAGGGAAGATGGTGGGGTTATATTATGATAAAGAAAGAGTCTGAGGGTAGAGGCTAAGGCTCTGCACAGAGGTGATAGTTGAAATGCTGGAAACAGTAAAGAGGACTCTGAAGGAATAGTCCCCAACAGAGGACGAGCACTATGAGAGTGCAATCACAAGAGCCTGGAAAAGAGGAAGCAAGAAACGAAAGAGTAACCAACCATGTGAGCAGGTAGATCAGGATGGCCTTTTCACCTCAGTAGGAGGAGTAATTGCCCTTGGTGAGGATAGTGTTGGTGGAGTAGAGAACAGAAAAAAGATTAGAGAAGTTGAAAGGGAGACTTGGAAGAGGGGAAGTCTAGGCAGCCTGTTCAAGAATTGTTGAGACAAAGGGGAAGACAGAGATTGGTTGGGACTTTTAGAGTTCAGAACATTTGATGGAAAATATTTTTCATGATGGAGAATATAAGAGCATGCTTGTAGTGGAAAGGAGTCACAGGATAGAGAGCAGTTAGTGCAAAGGACGGAGTTTGGTAATATAGACCTTTTTGTTATCAATTTTAAGAATAGCAAAGTCAGTGATTCTCCAAACTTGTAATTCTTTGAACCCTTTAATATCAGAAAGATCCACTTGTGGATCACCTCCTTCCTAATCTGCTTCCATTGTCTTCCTTGTGGCATTCTGTGTCTGTTCTGGTGGAAGGAGCTTAGACAACAAGAGATTGGGAATTGCAATGGTAAATCAAATGACAATGAATGGCCCCTATTATTATTGTTTAAAGTATTTATACAGGAAAAAGGATCTGGAAAGAACCTTAATTGTTTCATTACGGTGTCACAAACCCATGGGTGGAATGCTACAATGCAAGAACTGCAGTTTTCTCAGAAAATCTGTGGCTGGTGTATAAAATTAAACACAGACCATTGAACTGCAAACCGCTCTGTACAAATGAAGAAAGGTGAGGAATTGTGCTGTGCTTGACTCTGCATATACGGTAGAGGAGCTGAGGATCAGAGAAGGATGAATGGAGAGAGCTTTGTTCCTACCTACAGTGAATGAACCCCTTTCCTTTAAAGCCTGCTGTGAAAGCTGTAAGATTAATGTAATTCAAAAGTTGGATTTCAACCGCTGGAAGGAAACTTTAAATAATATGATTTATAATTTGTATCTCTTTGCAGCCTTAATAATCAAGTTAATAATAAACAAAAATATAGGTAGATCTCCTGCTGCTGTAGTCTGAAAGTGTCCTAGGTGTCTCTTAGCTGCCTGAGCCCTTCACACATCGGTTTCCTTATTTCTGATTCTGAAAATGTTGAAAGAACTAGTAGAAAAGGGCACTGCTTTTGAGGCGTTTGAGGTTTCTCTGGCGGTACAATTTCTCTGTATGTTTTTTTTTTTTTTTAATGTGACATTGATTTTGTGCTGTATGCATTAACACAGTGCTGGTAATTTAGTTGCTATGGAAGCCTTTCACATGGAGACACTGAATGTGACTGAATTATTTCTACTCAGTTTCAGTTCACACACCCCTGTACTGCAGCTTCCTGCTGCTCTTACAGAGGAACCACATGATCCAGTCTAGGCATGGCTCCTTCGTAACCAGGGTTGGCTAGCTCTCGGCCCTCCCGCCCCTAAGCGCAAACCACCCTGTTACAAGTCCAAAAAATGCTAAATGAAAAATGACTGGTCTAAAGCTCTTGAATTAAAAAAAAAAATTCAATTTTCGATGAGATGGAGACATCAGAGACACTTTATGTAATTTAGTCTTTGATCAGCTTCTCAGCGGTTGACTGTTTCATAGGAAAGGTGCTATGACTTACAAAGTGGATTTGTCCCTACATCTTTGTTTTGAAAAGTAACCCTATAAAATAGATATTTTCCCCTTAAGGTTTTGAATGCAAGTGATAAAAGGGCAGCCATTTGTAGACATTTAGAGAAAACACTGAAAATGCTAATTAGATGAAAAATAACCAGGATATATCTTCTGAAAGGGGAAAAGAGGAAAAAAAGAAGTTTCTATGCATTGGAACAACATATCAGGAGACACTCAGCCTTTGGTTGTTTGACTTTCCGATTGTTTGTGATATAATAGCTTCATTGGGTACATGCCACCAGTTAGTACCTAAATACTGTTTTGTCAAGTTTTCTTATTTTTAAAAGCTTTTTCACTTTTGTCCTTAGATTTTAACATTGGTGATTGGGAAAAAAATGCATCTCTTTCTCTCAAGGGATGTTTTCTCTGTCATGTCATGTTCATTCTATGAATGAATCTATGAATCAATGTGAAGGTAATCATACAAGTCTACAAAATTCTTGATTCCAGACTTGGCGCTACAATAGGAATCTTTTACCAACGTGCAGTTTTTCCATGGACAGGGATATCCTTGAAATCCATGAGAGCTCTGCATGTGAAAGGATAGCAGGCTCAGGATCTCAGAGGGATCCTGAATTCATTGTACTCCTTGTGTATTCTGTCCTCAACTTTAGCTAGCTGAATGCGGAATGATTTTTCTAACTGTGGTATACACATAAAAAACTTGAAGTGATGATATTTTTTTTTAAATTGAGATTTTCAATGTATGTTTATTTGTACGTAATTGATTTTAGAAAATAATCTGCAGACTTTAAATTTAATCCATTGTAGAAAAGAAGAGAGATCACTATCTGACATCACAATTTCCTGAAAAAGCAATAAAAAGGCCCATGAACTTTCAAAACAACACTATTAGGGCCTAATTCTCCCTTCAGACCCACACCACAGCCTCTGTTGTACTGGTATTCTGACCCCCTCCTAAATCTCTTCCACATTTGAGTTGGTGTATCTTCAAAAGGGGGCATAGTTTGCCAAAAAATTGTGTTTCTAACAAAAAAGTATGTTCTTTGAGTGTTACTATCGGAAATGAGTGGGTGTTAAGACAGTGGAATGAACCTGCTGCTTACATGTTTTCTGTGACATCTGTCAGCTGAATCAGAGAGCCAAAATCTGGTACTGAGGAATGTCATGTGGATTTGTGGGTTCCTTTGGAGGACCTTGGATCCATAAGTCAGTAACTGGGTTAGAATGAATATACAGCAGTGTTTTCATTTGAGACCAGATCCATACATGTTTTGTGTGGCTGGAAGGAAAACGTTAGCCATTTCACTCACTTGAGCAGCCTAACAGATAAGAAGAACTTCTTATTGTAAATGAAACATAAAATATATTTTAAAATAAAGGGCCAAATTCTTACTCCAGTTATAACAATGTAATCCCATTGTCTTCAATGGCAATGAGTGAGGGCAGCTGGGGGAAGTTTGGTGCAATGTGTTTAATTTATAGTTGCCATTTCTAAGCCTAGATGGCAATGATCCTAATTAAATAAAGACAAATGATGGTAGCAGTGTGGGAGTCTTATACAGAAAGACTGTTTTAAAAAGTATTTATCTGTTCTAATACTGGATCAACCGTGAAAAGAAACATTTACATATTTAAGTGCAGCTCACCTCTGAAAAGTGACTGAAAAAATGGGATTGTGGGGTTCCAGGCTTATTGTATCTCAGCGATTTCCATATTCACAAGTGCTCAGTTTACAAATGTCAGCCCTTCGCACTCAGTCTGGGTTCTGAGAGCCAAAAGAGGTCTTTTCTTCTTATCACCAGCAATAAAGGTTGTGCAGGGCAAATGTTGCTCTTAGTGATGTCTTGGCTTTCAGTGGGTTTGCACACATGTAAATGGAACTTAGCAGACAATTCTGTTGCTGATGCACAAAGGGTAATATATTCCATTTCACTCTCTTTCTGCTGTTCCAGTTCTGCAAGAACAACAGGAATGTAAAGGAGTAAAACATATTTTGTCATAAATTCAGTAGATATGACTGCTGAAATAAGCTACATTTTTTTTACACTTTTTAGAGTAGGTCGTAATTTATTATTTTAAAATGTTTAATTTCTAGCCATTAATACTTACATGCAGCCATATCAATACACAGGTAAAATCAAAAGTCAGATTTTTTTTTTAAATCCATCTGGCCTGTGGTCATATGCAGAGAGATTTAATAAACTATGGAAATTAAACATATGACTCTTTAAAACAGCAAATTTTTACCATACCAGAGTGATTTCCTCTAGAGAGAGGACACTCATGTATCCTTTTTCCTGTTGTTCTGTACTGATATCTACTTTTAAAAACAGCGGATGATGCAAGATTTAGTAAAGCTGTTTCAGTTATGCCTTTTGATTCCTAATGTGTACTCTTGTCAGTGATAAGTCTTTACTAGTTTTATCATTTGTGTTTTCTCTGTTGGATGGCCAGTGGTTTTGCAAAGACATGTGGATTGTGTGAAATGTATTGCTGGTTTCAGGTCACTTCCTAATGATCAAGTGTCACCATCAAGAAAAACACCAACATGTTTGAAACTAATTTGCACCCTTGTCGACAGTCTTATTTGAGAGGCTAATACTGAATGATCATAAGGGCTAAATTCCCCTTGCACTCTAGAGTTGTTTAGGCAACTTAAGTCAGCAAGACTGCTGGGAGGCTCAGATCTTTTGAAAATTAATCCACTTGTGTAGGAACCTTATTTTAGGTGCTTCTTTTTTAAAAAAAATCTGGACTTTGGTCTCTCAAGGCAAAGTTAAGGCATGTTGGTGAGACAAGGGGTCATCTCACTTGCTAATGCCTGTGCTGTACCTTTTCTGTGGATAAATAAATACAGAGCCAGCCTTAGCATTTCTGTGTGGAGCTGCAAGACAATTATTTTACTTCCTTTCTATCAAACATAAATGACTCCTGTTCTGTCATCACCCTGCTATACACAGTGGCAGATTTAGGATTTTGGGGAGGATCAACAAAATTATTCTGTAGGGAATCCCTGAGTATAATTCACTAATTTTATGTAAAAAGGACAAGGAATTACTTTTTATGTCATCACTAGCCTCTTGATGCAAAAAGAGCATTGTGCTGTTATTGGTGCTGGAATCTATACATAATTTCCATATTCAGAAATGTGTCTCAATTTACAATTTCCAAATCAGATGGAGGACTTGAGGTTCCTAGGTCTCCAGTCACTGGAGAATGTTGTGTACATTTTGGTGAATGATTGTAGTTGAATAAGTCGCACATTACAAATATTAATTAAGCAATTGTCTCAGCCTACTGTGGAGAAGGTAGATAAGTATTATTCTTCCCATTTTACTGATACAGATATTGAGGCAGAGAGATTCAGGTCTGATTTTCAGAAGTGCTGATCGTCCAGGACTCTAACTGAAGTCAGTAGGAGTGCCACATTCTCAACTCTTCTGAAATTCAGGCCCTCAGTTTCTCAGACAATACAGTGATGGGGAAATACAGTACCTAAATAGATGGATAGAAAAGGGAATCAGTATCAGAGCCGGAATGAGAACTAGAGTCCCTGCTTTCATCCATGTAATTAATCTACTAAACCCTGCTGTCACTAGAGCTACTGAGCTACACTTCCTTGTAGCCAGAGGCCATATTGTCTGCTCAGTGGAAGAGCCAGCTTAGCTGGCAGGTGTTGGGAGGGAGAATGCGCTTGCCTTGTTTGCATCAGTTGTAGTCTATGGCTATGTATACACTGCCAATGAGCTCAGACTAAGTGGATGGGAATAGCAGTGCGCACCAAAGTGCTGCACTGTAACTCCCCCAGATGATCGCTGCAGGCATGAACTAAAGCAGGGATCGGCAACCTTTGGCACGCGGCTCATCAGGGTAAGCACCCTGGCGGGCCAGGCCGGTTTGTTTACCTGCCGCGTCTGCAGGTTTGGCCGATCGCGGCTCCCACTGGCCGTGGTTCACCGCTCCAGGCCAATGGGAGCTGTGGGAAGCGGCGCGGGCAGAGGGATGTGCTGGCCGCCGCTTCTTACCACCCCCATTGGCCTGGAGCGGTGAACTGCGGCCAGTGGGAGCCGCGATTGGCCGAACCTGCGGATGTGGCAGGTAAACACACAGGCCTGGCCCGTTAGGGTGCTTACCCTGGCAGGCCGCGTGCCAAAGGTTGCCGATCCCTGAACTAAAGACTCCTAATTCACATAACATAGTCCTCTTTAAACAGGACTACATTATCCCCAATATCCCAATGTCTGTTGTCTCCTGTATGTCCATCTTTTAGACTGTACATTTTTTGACGCAATAATATTTTTTGTTTTAGAAAGTGCTAAGTATATCATTAGTGATAAACAAATAATAGTAACAGATGTACTTGTAATTACAGCTCATAGTATTGCGAATATTATCCAGCACTAGTTTCTGATTCACAGAGCAGAAACTCAAAAGTCACCTTTCATGTGGGGCCCAAACAATAGCAAATACTTTACCTGTAAATATTGTTTTCAAATTTGGGAACAGTGACTCTCTAAAATCATAATAGAAGTTCACTAGAAGCATGCCAACAGAGAAACTAAGGTGTAATACAGATCAACAGCCAACTTGTATCTGAGAAATGTCCTCATTGCAGTGGTGCAGAAAATATACCATCTAAAATATTTTGAGAAAATGAAATTTAAAGCTTAGGGATTTGAAATAACTTTATTTTGTAAAGTGGTACTTCATCTCTGTCTTTTTTTACTTCTTTTAAAGCTGTGTTTCTTCTGTACCATAGCTGAGGCAAAGGAATAGTCCAAATTTCAGAAAAAAAAGTAGTGTGCTGATAAGCAGTCTCTTCCGAAAGGGCATTTATTCATCACGTAGCTTTTCATAATGTACCAATTGTACAAACAAGACATGAGCTTCAGTATGGGGTAAGCAATGACATTTGAAATAAAGTTGATTATCCCAGTCCTGAATATGCAGTTCCCTTCTAGAATGTAGTATACCATATTTGTGCTTGTGAGTGTATATGTATTTTTGTAGCCAGACAATTGCTCTGATTGTAGGTGCTTAACATGAGACACTTTAAAGGGGGCTGATTTTCAGAGTGCTCAGCTCTGTCTGAAAATCAAGTTCCTTTAAGATCTCTCAAGGTGAGACACCCCCACCCCCAACCCCGCATTTGAGACACCCAATGTCACTTCTGAAAATCTTGGCACTGTGTGTGTGTTAAGTGTATAATATATGTATTGATAAAAATAGGAATATTAGATACAAATGGAAATCTATTGCAGATAATTGATATTTGTGTTGGACATCTCAAATTGAGATAGATTAGAATTTGAAAAGCACACAAGCATTCATAACGTAAACTAACTTAAGTCTCAGAACTAAAGAGTAATAGTTTCTATAAGTGTTTCACTCTTTACCTACCCCTGTTCTTTCTATTAAAAAGCTTTAATGAATTATGTATAATCAGCACAATTGTTCTAGAAAACACATTATGGATTAAAGAGATTGTGGCTGCTATCAAATCTGGTTAAAATGTTAAAAAAATTATATAAACCCTCCCCTCTAGTTTTCTAACAACGTATCCTTTGTGGTGTGGGGCAGGGTGCCATGTGTAGTACTGTGGTAGAATTATTTGTAGATTTTAAAGAGGTAAATAAGGTTGTAATAAACAATATTTATAAAATGAAAGGTATAGAATATGTTGTATTTTTAGAAACTGAGTGAAGTTGTCCAGTGAGAAAATGTTATGTGAGGACTTGAAGGTTGTCCTTTAGAGTCTTGGGTACTATTTTCTTCCCCTAAGAATGTGCAAGGGATATTTAGACGACATACAGTGCAGAATATATTTATAGCAACAGTTGTAAGAACCATCTATGAGATTCAAATGAAGCTACTATAATTTCATTAGAGCTTTGTTGTCGTCATGCCATAAAGAATGCTGAATTGCATGATCTGTCCTTGCATTATTTCTTGAGAGAAAATTATACAATTGCACAAAAACTGACCTTTTTAAAAAAGTGTTTTGTGAAGAGGTGATGCAATACCACTTTCTTTTGTGCAAGTTACGGTACATTTATACATAGAGTTTATAGGAAAGTCCAGTGAGTCTGTTGTTTCATCATAGTGATAGGATGGGTTGATTGACGTCTTTGCTGATGAGGCTGTAACTGTGGGATTTCTTTCTAAACCGCAGAACTTCTTAGTAAATGAAGTGAGTAGAATATCCATATAGAAAGTGTAGTAGACTGACTGCACTCAAATATTCTTTCTCTGCCTGCATGGCCTCAAACCGCATCCTAGGATTCAGTGTTTCATAGAAGCCAGACTGAGCAACAGATTAGCTACTGATTTGCCTTATTGCACATCTGTATCTATGTAACATGTATGTTCAGTCACCTATAAATATCACTACTATTTTAAGAACAGAAAAAAAGTCAACCTTAATTCTGGCATTTCCTAACTTTTGCTTGCTTGATGTTGCAATCGTAATACTCCTATTTTTACTGGAGTTTTTTGTGTTTAATATATATTAAAATATATTTATTGGGGTGAGCATGTGCATTCTTTTACCTCAGACTCTGTATTCATTCCTTGTTTATAGACATCTATTTCTATGCTCATTTTGTCAATCCTCCAGGCATGCAGAGGCATTGTTTGCAGCATGCATAGTTTGTAAGTGATAGGCATGTTAATGTGGTAAGGCCCAGTCTTCTAAACAGAAGAGTAAAGAAACCATGAGAGTTTTTTACTTGCTCAAGACCATGGAGCAAATGATTGGCAAACCTCAGGATTAGAAAGCTGGATTTCCTGGCTCTCATTTCTGTTGTCAAATGACTAGGACTATGCTGCCTACCTATAGTGACTTCATTTATAATACCTAGTAATCTGTGTAGTAAAGGGCTATTTTGTTCTAAGGCCCACTTACAAAAGACTTAGAACAGGACCCAAGGTTCTTGATGAGAGGTTTTGCTTTTGCTTTGAGAGGATCAAAACGCTTTAATTTCTGAAACGTGGTTAGATCTCAGCCATTTTCCCTGTACATTGTTTTTTACTGGTGGCATGTTAATTCATTGACAATGTGACATAGATGGGAGATCTGCAAATGTTATTCTGTTCCAAATGTCCAAGTTTATCTGTGACAGTGATCTTAAAAGTAGTGTTTCATTCAAAGTGATCACAGGCAGAGCATCTCTTTGAGCCGCAGCAGAGAGCCAGCTTTAATGACAAACTATTCTTTGTATCTATTACCAACAATTTGTAGATATTAGCAAGTTATCAGAAATATGTCACTGCAGATTTACAGATTGCTTTCTCACTGATTTTCTTCCATGATAACTGATGGATAGATGCCTCTTACAGCTCTGTGTTTTGATATATCTGCAGTAATGAGAGGTGATATCAAAATCCAGTTAAAGGAACTCAGTGATTGGTTTGTTAATCAAGGATGCTTCCTCCATATTACAGGAAGGCTAGTCTGGTGCACAGGAAACATCTGGGTCCCAGTGATGAGGCATTGCAGATTTTTTTAAATAGAAGCTCCCCACAGCCTACATCTTCATTTTAATGTTTAATGAGCTGGTCTTTGTGCTATTTCTTTAATCAGATAGGAGAGAGATGTATAAATTGTTCCTAGAAAAGCTATATTAAATATAGAGTGTATCTTCAAAGTAATTGTTTTATAAAAGGAGCACACTTTTCATTAGTGCACTCAACAGGAATTTGGTATTCACTGTGGTAAAAACAACATTGATATGATTTTTGTAAAAAAATAAATGACTGTTGCTATTTATCTCACTGGATAAGTATTCCTTGAGAGGTACAGATAATTAAAAAAATTCTGTGAAAAAGTGAAATGTAAATGTATTGATATTGCTATCGAGCATTCCAAGATTTTTGAGTAGCAGAGCAGAGTGCTTTGTTCAAGATTGACATGGCCCGCAAGAACCAAACTGTGATTTACAATCACCAGAGGCAGATTAGGGTTTTTTGGGGCCCTGGGCCAGAGCAAGTGTGGGCCCCGCCCCACCCCTTCCACCTGCAGTTCCCCCCGGTGCTCCTGCTGGGGAGCGGGGTTGGGGTGTGCCCATTTTTTTGGCCCCCCCCCCGATTGGCCAAGGCCCATGGGCTGTCTTCAGTGGGGATCGTGGGTGCTTTTGAAAAGCGGGCCACTTTTACTGAGGTGTCAAAAGATGGGTTTAGAATCCTCACTTTAGGAAATTAAATTTGAAAACGGTGGCCTTGGATAACAGTGGTTTTATTGTATATTTAGATGTATTAGTTGTTGATTTGAGCAGTACTACTCTAAATGTTTATCCTAACTGTTTCTTTCTTCCTCCTTTATTATCCATTCTCCAGACAATGACCTTGCTTGAAAGCTCAGGTTTTAGGCTTTCCTGGTCATGGTGCCCCTGTTGAAAGTTATCTTAATGAAGAGGTGACAGTGGTAAGGATGCCCCTCTAATGGAGAGTCTATATGAGCTCTGCTTCCAATAGATTTTTAGCTATTTGAGAAGTCTGGATTCAGTTGTAGTTGTCACATTAACAGCATTTTGGATTGCATCTAAAAAGCTGATGAGCCAAGTCACAGAGGTGTTTATACTGTGTAGGCTCAAGTTCCATAACCACTTGATTGCTGACATTCCATTTCAGGATTCACCATTTTGTTAGTGTAGCAATACACAAGAGAGTAATTTGATTGCAAATAAAACACGCCATCTTGGTGATTTTGGTGATGTTGTCTGCTGGATCCCTTAAAAGCACAGCAATATGCAATAATTTTTCTACTTTCTAAATGCAGAGATAAAGAGATCATGCTACGAATATATACAAATATTTGCAATATAACTTTGCTACAATGAGTTATGAATAACTGCTGCCAATTTATTTATGCTGAGCATCCTACTAAACCAGGGGTGGGCAAACTTTTTGGCCCAAGGGCCACGTTTTGGGTGGGGAAATTGCATGCAGGACCATGAATATAGGGTTGGGGCAGGGTGTTGGGGTGCGGGAGGGAATGCGGGGTGGAGGAGGGGGTGTGGTGTGCAGGAAGGGGCTCAGGACAGGGGGTTGGGGTGCAGGAGGGGTGCCAGGTGTGGCAGGGGGCTCAGGGCAGGGGGTTGGGGGCTCAGAGCAGGGGGTTGGGTTGCAGGAGGGGTGCGCCGGGGGATCAAGGCAGGGGGTTAGGGGGCTCAGGGTAGGGGGTTGGGGTGCGGGGTGCAGAATGGGTTCGGGCTGTGGGCTCCAGCCAGCACCACTTACCTCGAGTGGCTTCAGGGAGGCAGCGGAGCGCAGCGGGGCTAACGCAGGTTCCCTGCCTGCCCTGGTCCTGCGCCGCTCCCAGAAGTGGCCACCATGTCCGGCAGTGGCTACTGGGGTGGGGTGGTGCGGCTCTAGGGGCCGCAGGGTCGTGGTGCCGGCCGCTTCAGGGAGCAGCGTGGGGCCAGGGCAGGCAGGAAGCCTGCCTTAGCCCCACTGTGCCATGGGGCTGGCAATCCCGCTGGCTGGATTGAAAGCTCTGATGGGCCGAATTCGGCCCGTAGGCCATAGTTTGCCCTCCCCTTTACTAAACAATGTGCAATTATCGTACAATGTATAAACCATGCCTTGAGTTAAATAATTTCAAAAATTTAGTTATATTCACACGTATGCCCACATATATACATATACATACTCTTCAAAATTAATATTTTATGCAATAGTAGTCATATTTACAGTTAGTGGATTTTTGGAAGATGGCAATATGTGAACATACATTGTAGTTGCATTAATCAGATATTCAGCACATCTGGTTTTTTAGTGGTGGACAGTCTAATTTCAAAAGTGGGCAAAATTGGCACCAGTGATCAAATAAGTACTATCAAATTAAGGGCAGTATATATATGTGAGTAGTGCTCACTTTTGGAATTTGGTTGTCTCCTGGGTCAGCCAGACCGCCAATCTTCTGGGCCGAACACAATGCTAATTTTTCTTTATTCTTTAGTGCAGTTGAGGAGGGTGTGGAGGATATGTTAATGGGCTGTCCTTTGATAGGTGTAGGGTTTTTTTTCCCAATTGATGGGACAGATACCAAGAGCTCTGGAAGGCCTTGTCATAAATATAAAGGAAAGAGTACCATAAAATCCCTCCTTGGCAGCTGTACTGAATGGCTTTACCTGTAAGGGGTTAAAAAGCTCAAATAACCTGGTGGGCACCTGACCAGAAGGACCAATAAGGAAAGAAGATACTTTCAAATCGGGGTGGGGGGGAGGTTTTGTTTGTGCTCTCTTTGTTTGTTCCCTCTCCGGACGGAGAGAGAGGCAGGTACACCATCTCCTGAAAACATACCTGAAATGATCCATCATTCTAAGATTACAAAAATTGTAAGTAAGGCAAGGAAATGTGTTAGGTTATCTTTTGTTTTAGCTTGTGAATTTTCCCTATGATAAGAGGTAGTTTTATTCTTGTTTTTGTAATTGTGAAGCTGAGTCCAGAGGGGAGTCCTCTGTGTTTTAAATCTTTTTATTACCCTGTAAAGTTACCTTCCATCCTGATTTTGCAGGTGTGATTCTTTTACTTTTTTCTTTATAATAAAGTTCTTCTTTTAAGAACCTGATTGATTTTAGTGTCCTAAAGATAAAGGGTCTGGTCTGTACTTACATTAAAGGCAATTGGTTGGTATATTATTCTCAAGCCTCCCCAGGAAAGAGGGTGAAGGGGCTTGGGGGGATATTTTGGGGGAATAGGGATTCCAAGTGGCCCTTTCCTGAATTTTTGTTGAAATCACTTGGTGGTGGCAGCAATACCGTCCAAGTCAAGGAAAGAAATTTGTGCCTTGGGGAAGTTTTTAACCTAAGCTGGTAGAATATAAGCTTAGGGGGTCTTTCATGCAGGTCCCCAGAGTTCAGAGTGGGGAGAGAACCCTGACAGGCCTATTGCTGGATTTTTAAAATTTGAAGGAATACATAAACAATAAATAATAATCAAAGGAAGTGCTAGGCAGCAACCAATTGCAAAGGAAAGTGGCTAGCAAATTAGTCAGTTTCCTGTCTCAGTGCTAAGTAGCTTGTAGAGGAGAACTAACTAGAATTAGTCTGTTTATGCCTACAACAAGTCATTGATATGTGGAGATGAGTGCAAATGGAAAAAAGCAAGGATCCTCCTGCAGCCAGCTACTTATTAAAGAAGAAAATTGACATATACTTGAGAGAAAGATGGGTGGGCATTGGATACTATCTTTGCCTATGGAGCCCTGAGATTTACACTTCCAACTCATCCACTCCGATAAATTCAATGAAACATGTCTTAAAACAATCATTTAAGGAAACAATAAAAAAATGTCACTTATTGTAGATGGTCTTTTACTAAAGCTTGAGCTGAATTTATTTTCTAGACACCAAGGTGATAACTGCCTTAGGAATACCAAAGCGGATGATATGATTTGTACATGTAAAGATGTGCATTCAAAAATGGAGATTGGGCTGAGGTCTCGCTGAAAATTTGGCTCTCTATCTTCAGTATCAATTTAGATAGTGACTATTAAACCAAAACACATTTTGGCAAATAATGGAAGATCAGAAGTTTGATTTTTTTTTTATATTATCAATGGAAGGAAATTTTTCAATAGTTAGGTACATTTCTATCTGAAAGTGAAAAAGAGAAGAAAAAACAGAACAGAATGAAAGTGTTTTAAAGCCTGAATCTGAAAGAGGTGCTCTAAAACTTGATACGCGTGGACTTAGAAAAAAGAATTTACCATATTGATTAATATCTGAGTATCCATGCTGCCGGTATATGACTTAGTTGTATGACAACTTGCAATTCCAAAGGCAGATCCAAGACTAATTTGGCACCCACAGCATGCTACTTCAGCCTGATTTGGGATTATCAGTATTTGTGCAGTGCTGTAGACATTGTTACTGATAAACTAGTGCAATGCATATGGCAACTCCCTTTTATAGAGCAGCTTATTTTAATAAAACAAAGCCAATATATTTTGTAATTCAGAGGTGGACTATAATTTAAGCACTGTTATTTTTAACTGAGCTGGAATAACTAATAATTTGATTTCATTTTGGCTATATGACTTTCGTGTCCTGTGGGAATTATCTCAAGATAAATCCTCTAGGACTTGCCAATACAGTTACTCTACCTTGAAAGCTCAGCTACTTAAATTTTTAATTTTTTTCATAGCAATAGCCATCTTTGTTGGCTCAACTAAAATAGAACTAGATTGAATAAGCTATTGCTCCTTTTTAAAAGCTGCTGACAGATAAAATGAAATATTGCCTTTATGCAAATAATAATTTTATTTAATGGACCTCGTTTATTTTTACAGTTCCCCATGGCAAACTGAACCTAAACAAGAAAATGAGAGAAAAACATAATAACGAGCCCCTTAGAACATAGATATACAATAAGGTCACTGGGGTGAAACATTATTGAAATATATAAAATAGTTTAATGTATTTTTTTTTCATTTTGTACCATTAAGTCATTTTATATAGCTGTAAAATGTAACTTGTCATAACTCTGATATGAACAAAATCTTGGGTAGAAAATCCCTTTGCATATTCTATTTGTAATACAGTGGATCCAGCAGCACTGCAGTAGTTAAAAGGTTGTCAATGTGTCCACTATCAAACTGTTTTTGAAGAGTTTGAGTTGGCCATTAAAATTCCTTTTAGACATAGTAGGGGTATGTGAGAGTCAAAAAGCCAAACTCAAACTTTTGGGCTCCCTTTGGCTTCTGTTTGTTAGGCCCCAGGCTCCATATGGCTTCCAGAGATAGTGGCCACATCAATTGACTTTTAAAACCCATAGAAATTAAATACTTTAAACATTTAAAATTAAATGTTTAAAGTATTTAATTTCTATGGGTTTGCTGAAGACCATGTCTGTAAGTGTGTGTGTTTGTAACTTTCACACATGTCACTGGTTGCTTTGTGTATGCAAGAGCAGCAGTGGTGGCCCTAGGGTTGCCAATTTTGGTTGGACGTATTCCTGGCGGTCTCATCACATGACATAATCTTTAATTAAAGATTAATGTTTACTTCCTGGAGACTCCAGTACAATCCTAGAGAGCTGGCAACCATAGTCCTGGGCCCTAGCAAGCAGTATATGTATTCTGCAATCTAACATGAGCTATGTTATGGAAGCTGTTCACATTTTCTTATTTGACATTCAATTTAGGGACAAATATAAATGAAGCAAGGACTAAAATGAAGTAATGTAATTTAGAACACTTCAGGTAAAACTTTGGCAAGAATGACAGTGGAATGACCTATAGAGATCATAGCATTTTGTAAAACTACACTGAACCAAGCAATAAGAATGAAATGCTATAGAGAGGTCATTTCCCTCCATTATATACCTTTATTTTATTATTTTCTTTTCTTATAACAGTAAAATGTTTCTTCTATATCAGTGAATTGGAATTTCTTCTATGGTAACTTTAATGGTGGATAATTATCCCAGTGACTGTAGAAAGGTCATATGAACTGCAGTAGAACATCTTTGTGTCTGTTAGCATTGGATGCCCATTGTTTTCTAAGAATTAGACTGAAGTTTGGACTACATGCCCATGCCGGGAGTAAGATGGAGTAAGAGGCTTTTCCTGATACTTCTGTGTGGTCTATCCTGGGACCAAGCACACAGGAATAAGTAAAGTAGGTTGACGGGGAAGAACATCTAAACTGGTGAGGGGGTTTAGTAGTAATCTGCAGCTAGTATGAAACAGCTGCAAATTACTAATCCCACCTTCCCTGGAGCAACTGGGAAGCAGAGAGGGGATTGTGCCTCAGATAGGTATCTCCAGTGCACAATACCTCTTGTGGGGGGGATGTACCATGTGTGGCTCAGATGTGCCAAAAAGAACAATCTAGCCTCTAAATGTTCTATGAAGAAAGATTCCAAGGAAAGCTGCTTGTATTTGTAGTTTACTACTGAGAACAGATATTGTTATGAACAGGTTTACTGCTTGAGTGGCTCTATATTGGATTGAGTTCCCCTATACAGTATGTGAGAAACATTTGTAATGCAATATATAAGGTAAGAGTTCAACTCTGTAAATGCTTACCGTATTGTATGCATGCACAGTTAGATAACCAGTGCACTGACCCTTTAAGAGAGGCATGGAAAGTGACTTTGAGACTGGTCTCCTGCTGAGGTAGGCTGTTGAGACAAGAGTGTGTTTGAAAGCCTTGTTAATAAAAGCCAGCTTAGTGCACCCTGTCCTGTAAGGACCTCCATTCCTTTGAGGAGTCTGAACAAAGACAATACGTGGTGTCCAAAGTAAAAAAACAAAACAAAAAACAACAAAAAAACTAACTATGGCTTTCATGTAGAATAAATGCCAGAAATATGCCATCTTTGGACTTTGAAACAAGAACTATGGACATGATTGGATTAGGTAAAAGGAGTTAATGGAGCTTCTTTATGCAGGAACTGAGGCAGAAAGTGGTCTGCAGCCCAGAAAGCTGCTAATTTTCTAGTACACATTGAGCAAAAAGCAGAGTTGTCATAAATACCGATTAAAAGGACTTAAGTATCAGTGCCAAGTACACCCTTTATCAAAGTACTTATAAATACAAGTATAAGTATGCTGTGAAAATAGCACATAGGTATTTGTAAGTAAAAATACAAGTATAAGCACAGATACTTTCAAATCCCATATTCCCTATAATTTTCTGGTCAATAGCAGGACAATTCCTAAATAATATAAGCACATAATGAAAGAGAGAAAAAAGAGCAATAATGAAATGTTAATCATATACAAAAATAAGTATGGAATTACAATGAAAAACATTCTTATAAATGTAAATAAATTTATAAAATTTCTTTCCATGTATTTATATATAATGATATTATGTACAGAGAGCATATAATTCAATGAAATGGGCATTTTTCTAAAACAACAGCATGCACTTGAACATATCATCCTGAAGATGGTTTTTTTCTTAGAAAGAGGATTTGTCCAGCACTACTGACTAGTCTTTCCACAAGGAGCAGAGCTTGGCAGTGTGGTATTAAATTTGACAAGAGCCTTAGCAACTGCTTTTCAGTTGATCCAGGTCATGCAGTGGATCATTGAGGAATTGCATCCCAACAATTCTTAAGTCAGAATCAGATTCAGATGCCCATTAATCATCAAAGCCATAGAAATTAGTTGCAGCTTTGGATGTTGTAGATTGAGCTATAGCTTTGGAAGGGTGTTACAATAAACCAGATCTTATTAAAAAAATGTTCCTCTGCAATTTTTCTCTGATCCTGATTGTGCAGCCAATACAGCTTAAAAATGGGTATGACACAGAAGCAACGATGAATGTCTTTATACTGTTGTTACTCATAGCTGCATCAAAGGTCAAAATATGCCCAAACCATTTTCTAAGTGTATCCTTCAAATTATCTACCAAGCAAGAACTGTATTTTGGAGAAAATGAGTCAAATTTGGATTTTAGCATAAGTACAGGAGGCAGAATTGCACCATAGAAAGACTCTACGTTCTCTTCCCCGGGAAGCTTGTCAAATGCATTGACAACTGGGGACATCACCTCCTACCACTCACCTAGAAATTCCAACTCTGGGTTGGAGAATTTTGGCAGCTCCATCACAATTTTAATCCTATCACACATGTCATCAATGTGGTGAAAGCAATGTAACTTTGAATTCCATTGGATAGAGGTAGGTTTGGGGATTGTTTTTCCCTGGGTGTCATTCACATCAGCACTCTGAGCTTAGGTGTGCAGCATTGCTTAATGTAGAGCACTTACCCATCACACTTCTGAAAAGAGACTTGTATTGAGAGTTTTTGGCAAGAGCCCAGTAGTTGCCACCAAGTTCAGTGTGTGTGAAAAACTGGTCATATGTGGTGGCAAGTAAAATATACATGAACACTCAGCAGTATTGCTTAACAATACTGACATAGCTACATATATCAGAATCTGGGGTGTCTGCTTCCTTATCAGCATCATTCTCCATTTGATTACCAACATCAATCATCCAGGTCCTGAAAATAGCTTGAAGGCTTTCACAAAATTGCTACTATTGTCTATAACCATGTGTTATTTTTGTTGAGTCCAGATCAAACTGTGAGTGGATCTCAGTCAATAGAGAAGCGATCTTGTTGTACGAATGTGTTCTAACAAAGTGTCAGAAGCCTAAGGCTGCTGACTGTCTTGTTAGGTTATCAGAGTCAGTCCAGTGACAGGTGACACCCGTGTAGCTTCTCGCTTGATGTGTCCACACTCCTGCAGTTGTGAAAACAGAAAGAACTGATGTCAGTTTATTTTTAATTCTTTCAAGAACCAAGTTGTCCTGTCCCATTAGTTTATTTTGTAACATTTCTGTACACATAAGATTGGCCTTGGGAATAATTCCGTTAAGAAAGTGTGAAAGCCACTCTCTTCAGCAAACAGGGGCAGAATATCACTGTCAAATTAAGAATTAGCTTATCTGTTTTTTCTTTAGACCTTGGTCCATCAAAGAGACATTGCTGCTGAAAAGTATCCAAACAGGGTTTCATGCTGTCAGGAGTGGCTCACGACCATGGGTGCCAACCTCAGGGCAGACTGTCAAAAAGCAAGGCAGACACCCCAAACTGGTTGTATGTATGTCATCTGCAAACTTATTAGTGCTAATTTTATGTTTTCTTCTAGGTCATTAATGAACATTTAAAATAGTGTAGGCCCAAGAGCCAATCCTCCTGAGACCCCACTAAAAATTCTATGATGATTCCCCATGTATAATTACATTACAGTTGCATTTGAGACCTATTCGTTAATCAGCTTTTAATCAATTTAAAGTGTGACATGTTAATTTTATATTGTTCTAGTTTTTTAATCAAAATGTCATGTGGCACCAAATCAAGTGCCTGACAGAAATCTAAGTATATTACATGAACACTATTATCGTTAGCAATCAAACTTGTAATCTCTTCAAGAAAATATATCAAGTTATTTTTACAGGATCTATTTTCCATAAACCCATGTTGATTGGCATTAATTACATTACCCTCCTTAATTCTTTATTAATCGAGTCTTGTATCAGCCATTCCATTATCTGACCTGGGATTGATGTCAGACTGACAGGCCTTTAATTACCCGGGTCATCCCATTTACCCTTTTAAAATATTGACACAATATTAGCTTTCTTCCAGTTTTCTAGAACTTTCCAGGTGTTCCAAATCAACATTCATGATCCAGTAAGATCATCAGCCAGCTCTTTTAAAACTCTTAGCTGCAAGTTAGCCAGACCTGCTGATTTAAAAATGTCTACCTTTAGTTGCTGCTTTTTAACAGCATCTGGAGATACTAGTGGAATGGAAAAAGTGTTATTTGTTTTTTCCCCAAATACAGAACAGAACATATTTACATTAGGCATTATTATTGATAATTCTACATTTCCATCTAGTAATGGACCAATACCATTGTTATGATTCTTTTTGTTCCGAACATACTTTAAAAAATCCTTGGTATTGTCTTTAACTGTGCTAGCCATAGATTTTGCCTTTGCTTCCCTTATCAATTTTGTACAATTCCTTGCTTCTGATTTATATTCATAACTACTGACTTCCCCTTTCTCCCATTTGTTTATATAATTTTTATAGCTGCCTTCACTTGCCCTCTAAATCAAGTCAGTTTTTTAACCTATATGGCCTTCTTCCTCGCTTGTGGTTTTTTGGGCATCTAGTAAAGTGTTCTTATGCAGTTCTCAGTTATCATTCACATTTTTCTGATTAAATTCTTCCTCCTAACTGCTTTGGCTTATAATTGTTTTCATCTTTGTGAAATTGGCCCTTTCAAAGCACCAAGTATACATATATATGCTTGGTGCTTTGAAAGGGCCAATTTCACAAAGATGAAAACAATTATAAGCCAAAGCAGCTAGGAGGAAGATATAATATATATATATATATATATCATTAGTCTGGACTTTATTCTGTTTGCACATTATAAATGTGATCCACCCATGATCCACTGTACCTAAGTTTCCATTCATTTTTAGTTCTGTGATCAGTCCTATTCATTCTTTAACACTCCCCCTTTTTATCCCTCATGAGAAGGTCTAATACAGAATTCCCTTGTGTTGAATGCAACCCTTCTTGAGGTAGAAAATTGTCATGTATAATATTTCAAAATACCAAGAGTATTTTAGTACTGGCAGCATGAGGCCTCCAGCATATGTCAGTCAAATTGAAGTCTCCCATGATCACATTGATTCCCCCCCGCCCCTACACATTATAGATAGGTGTTTAAGGAGGTGGTCATTCTGTTCCCTGGTGTGATTTGATGGTCTACAGCGGACACCAACTGATACCCCATCTTGTGCTTTATTGACATTGATTCATAAGGATTCAAAATCATTTTCTTGCAAGTTATCAGTGACTTGGAATACAAGAAGTAACACTCACTCCAGATGGAAAATATTTAAACCCAAAGAGTGGAATGTCCTAATGCTGTTATTAAGCAGGAACATTAGGTATGGCATCCCAATCTTATTTTTGTTTACAGGGAGATGTATTATATTCATGCATAGTTAGAAAACTGATGCATTGTCCCTTTAAGAGAGGTACAGGAAGTGAGTCTGAGACTGGCTGGGCTGTTGAGACCAGAATGTGTATTTGAAAGTCTTGTTAAAAAAGTCTGTTTAGTTTATCCTATCTTGTATAGATTTCCATTTCTGTGAGCAGTCTGAATGGACAGTACAGTTACTACCATGAATAAATACATTAAAGTCAATAATCTTAGTGTCATAGAATATCAGGGTTAGAAGGGATCTCAGGAGGTCATCTAGTCCAACCCCCTGCTCAAAGGGGGACCAATCCCCAACAAAATCCCCAAATGGCCCCTTCAAGGATTGAACTCACAACCCTAGGTTTAAGAGGCCAATGCTCAAACCACTGAGTTATCTCTCCCCCCTAAATACAAGATTGATCCTATTATACAATACATGTAATGTGTACACATCTACTCCAGTGCTTAACTATCCTTATAGTTAGAATTTCCCCCCCAATATCTAACCTAAATCTCCCTTGCTGCAGATTAAACCCATTGCTTCTAGTCCTACCTTCAGTGGACATGGAGAACAATAGGTCACAGTCCTATTTGGAACAGCCCTTAACATATTAGAAGTCTGTTATTGGGTCGTCCCCCCGTCTTCTATTCTGAAGACTAAACATGCCCCCCCCCCCTTTTTTTTTTACCATTCCTCATAGATCAGGTTTTCTAAACCTTTATCAGTTTTGTTCCTCTCCTCTGGACTCCCTCCAATTTATCCACAATTTTCCTACAGTGTGGCACCCAGGATTGGACACGGCACTCCAGTTGAGGCCTCACAAGTGCTGTGTAGAGCAGGACAATTATGTCCCATATCTTACAAACAACACTCCTGTTCATGCATTGTAGAATATTAGCCTTATTTGCAACTGCATCACATTGTTGACTCATACTCAATTTGTGATCCACTATTTCCCCCAGATCCATTTCAGCAGTACTACCACCTAGTCAGTTATTCCCCATTTTATGGCTGTTTATTTGATTTTTCCTTCCCAAGTGTAGTACTTTGCATTTGTCCTTATTGAATTTCATCTTGTTGATTTCAGACTAATTCTTTAATTTGTCAAGGTTATTTTGACTTCTAATGCTGTCCTCTAAAGGGCTTGCAGTCCCTTGCAGCTTGGTGTCATCTGCAAATTTTATAAGCATACTCTCCACTCCATTATACAGTTCATTCATGAAAATAGAGAATAGTACTGGACCCAGGAGTAAGCCTGCAGGATTACACTAGATATGTCCTCACAGTTTGACAGCAAAACATTTATAACTATTCTTTGAGGATGGTCTTTCAACCAGTTGTGGACCAATCTTACAGTAATTTCATCTAGACCACACTTCCCTAGGATGTCATGTGGGACTTTGTCAAAAGTCTTACTAAAATCAAGATAGATCATGTCTTCTGCATCTCCTCTACCATTAGGCCAGTAAACCTTTCAAAGAAGTAAATTAGGTTGGTCTGACATAATTTGTTCTTGACAAATCCATACTGGCCTTATAACTCTATTATCCTCTAGGTGCTTACAAATAGATTGTTTAATAATTTGTTCCTGTATCTTTCCATGTATCCAAGTTAGGCTGACTGGTCTATAACTCCGTGGGCCTCTTTGTTCCCCCTTGTAAAGATAAGTATTATGTGACCTTCTCTAGTCCCTGGAACCTCACCAGTCTCTATGAGTTCTCAAAGATAGTTGCTAATGGTTCCAAGATTGCTTCAGCTAGATCCTTAAATATCATAGGATGAATTTAATCAGACCCTGCCACTTTAATACATTTAACTTATCTAAATATTCTTTAACCTGTTATTTCCCTATTTTGAATTGTGTTCCTTTTCCCTTGATGTTAATATTGTGTTAAGTATCTGATCACCATTAACCTTTTTAGTGAAGACTGAAGCAAAATAGATATTTAACACCTCTATCTTAAATAGATATTTAAGACCTTACTATCAGGTCTTGTATTTTGGATATTTCTTTAATTTGTTCTAGAAGTGCCTCATCCACTCCCTCTTCCTGATTTAGTGGTCTATGATGGACTCCCACTATCACATTACTCCTATTTTTTCCCCTTTTATCTTTGCCCAGAAACTTTCAACTGGTCTGCCTCTTGCCTTCTTCAGGATCTCAGAACAAGTTTATTTACTCTTGATGTATAATGCAACACCTTCCTTTTCCCCTTGCCTACCTTTCCTGAACAATCTATAGCCCTCCATGCCAATATTCCAGTCATGAGATTTATGCCACCAAGTCTCTGTGACACCAATTAAGTCATAATTTAGTTTATGTACTAATACTTCCAGTTCATCCTATGTATTCCCCATACTCCCTAGATTTGTGTATTATGATTATGATCTCTCTGGAAAAGCATGTTGAAACAAGTGTAACCAAATATTGCTGACCATGGGCAACAGGAATATCTGTGAGTACATAGCTGCATCAAAACATGGCACCATAGGGCAAACAAACCAGAAATGGGTGACGTTTAGTTCAAACTACATGTTTTACATTTTCCTTGTAAAGCAAGCAATTGGACAAAGAGGCTAAATTTGACTGTTCAAAACCAGTTCAGTTCAGTCATGTCTGCAGCTATACTATCTCCAGTTGTGATCTAAATTAATCAGGGTTAGACTTTGTCAGCACATAGAGAGCAAGCTTCTTAAGAACACTAGAATCCTGCAGGAAATAGTGTGGGTGATTCAGTTAGGATGCTCTTCCCCATGAATCAAGTATCAGACGGGTAGCCGTGTTAGTCTGAATCTGTAAAAAGCAACAGAGGGTCCTGTGGCACCTTTAAGACTAACAAGTTAGTCTTAACAAGTTAGTCTTAAAGGTGCCACAGGACCCTCTGTTGCTTTTCCCCATGAATGTGTACTCAACTAATGATAATGTGTATTGGTAGGGGACAGTGTGTTGCTGGTCAAACCATCTTTCAGATAAGGCTCTAAAACTTTTGGCCTGATTACAGTATTTCTGTTCATGAAAGATCTCATGGCACATTTGGTAAATGCAGAAGTTTTAGGTCTGCTTTCCACATAAGTCTTCACTTCCTTGCCTAAACTGGAGTGTTGCCATGTTCCTGTATGGTATCACCAACCATGATCCACTAGCAGGTGCATTGGGATGGAGGGTTCTGAGAACTTGAGCTGTGGTTTGGAGGTGGAACAGCTGTCAAGGGCACTGAGGGGGTGGTAGCAGGAACTCACCCTACAAGGAGTGGGGTTGGCACTGGAGGTTACTGGAAAGGACAAGAAGACTCCATTCTGGGGTTCAGGAGGTGAATTCATCCCTCAGTGGTGGGCAGGTGCTGGGTGGAAATACTGCTGGTTCCAGGTGCCCTTAATTCCCCCTGATTCCTCGGGGCGTTTAAGTCTCTGACAGGTTCTCGTTCCCTTGCAGCAGGAGGACGTCACGGCCAAAGTGATGCACCAGCTCCGCATCATCCGGCACTTGCGCCAGGTGCCTGAGACACTGCAGGGGCTGTGCCTCTGAGGCCATCGGCAACTCCCGCTCCCTGCTGCAGGTACTGCTCTGGCTCACTGTAAATAGGGAGCTAGTGGAAGGGGAAATGGAGCCCCCTGGCACTCACTAAAAGGGAAAGTGGTGGATTCTCCATCTCTTGATGTCATTGAATGAAGACTAGATGCCTTTCTGGAATGTGTGTGCCCAAAAAGTAACTATTGTACTATACAGGAAGCCTATGATATGCAGGGGGTTAGATGAGATGCTCTAAAGGTCTCTTCTGCCCATAAAGTCTACTAATTTTGGAAACACTGAGTGTAGCATTGGGAGCCGCCTCTGATGTTTTACTGTCTAGCCGGCTTGCTTCCTAGAATGAAAAGGCATTGAGTGGGGTGATCCACAGAGAGTAGCTCAAACCTTCAAAGTGTCAGGCCAGCAGCAGGACATTAGCACTTCAGGGGATGGGTGGGTGTGGCAGTGACATCACAAAGGCCTTTTGCAGGACCTCAGCCTATTGGTCAAAGGTGTTAGGGAGGTGGTGACCTCACAGAGAGATGCTGACATCAGCCAGGCAGGACAGGGGCGCAGGGCCAGGGAAACCTCAGAGACCCCTGTGGCTTTGCTTCAGCAAGTCTCCTTCTCGAGGTCTCTCTTTGAGGACTGAGAGAGTATTAGGGTTCACGTAGGTGAGTGCGAGCAGGAGCCTCTTTCGAGGTTTCTCCTTTCCTTTTACTGATTTTACTAGAAAACAGACGTCCCTGTTGAGAAGGTAAGAGCCTCCAAGAGGTTTTGGAAGCTGCTCAGTCTGATCCATCTGGTGCCAGCTGAATTCTAGGCATGGAAAACACTAGTTTAAGGTGGCAGAATTTTATTCCCTCCATGGGTTTTTGTCCCGTAGAATCACTGGGGACATTAGGGTTTGTCCTTTCCCTTTTACCTTTTCCTCCATCCCTCCTGCCTTTCTCTTCATCTCTTACTTCTTTTTTCCTTTCTCCTGTTCCCCTCCCACCACCAGGAGTGGTGTGTGTGTGTGTGTGTGTGTGTGTGTGTGTTGCTGGGGGTGCTCTTCACCTCCCCTTGTGGGAAGTTCATCCAAAACTGTGGGGTTGAAATAGTGCTTGGACTCCACTGACACTAGATGCTGCAATCCTGTGGCTTAGCATTAGTGTCTGGGATGACTTGGGGCAAGATCTCAACCTCCGCACAACCCACTTCACTGCTGCCAGAATCCCTCCTGCCCCCCCTGCTAGAGCCGCCTCCCTGCCCAACCTGGGTGGGGGTGGAGAAGAGGGTTCTGAAACCTGCATGCTGGGGTTTAAAAAAATGCTATGGGTTCTTTCCTCAGAAAAAATCCTGTTGAGACGAAGGTTTGGGGAATACAGCCCAGGTCAGAATAGTGATTTATGTCTTTGAGAGGAACACAACTAGGGTCCTGTCCTGTACAGATGCTTAGTGCTTCTTGAAAGGTCCTGAATGCCTTCAAACTGCCACTGAAATCAGAGGAACTGAAGACACTCTGCACCTCATAGAATCTGGCCTGTGTTAGAATTTTATTTCTAACAAAGTATGATTTTGAACATAATCAGTGTTTTTACTTCCACTTACCGCAAGCATTTTAACTAAGTGAAAAGTTTGATTGGAATGATTTTGCTTGCATGAATTTAAAGGCATCTTTTAAAATGATCTTCATTTGTTTCTAAAAGGTTGCAAAGTGTTTTAAAATTATATGGTTTGTCCTTTTAAAAATAATTTCTGCTAAATGCTGCACAAATGTAGTGGGATACTCTGTTATAATTTTATTGTAGGAAGCCTTTGTATTAGGGATAATAGAGTGAATTTAATTCCTTTTTAAAAGAAACAAATGTACTCATGTAGGCTCACCAAAATATGCTTACAATGCAGTGGTGACAAATGTTAATTGTATCAATAGTCCATGATTAAATAATGTCTAAGACGTGATAGATAGACTTTTATAAAATAAATTATACCTAGATATTCTGTTAATGATTTGTGATCTTTAACTTCCCACAATGCTAAAGATATTTATTCTTAACCATACTGTATCTCCCTAATTGACATTTCCCCCCTTATTTAATTTCCTTTAAAACCAGCAAGAATGCTTCTTTGAAGTCTGATCTCATTCTTTGCTTCCCCCCCCCCCAAAGTCTGAGGTCAAACTTTTCCTAATTTTACCTATTGCTGTTCATCCACTAGTCGTATTTTAAAATAAAGCAAGAGCCCAATCCTAATACAGTACAGTTAGCTTACTGCACACAGAGAGATAGATGCTTCTCTTGATATGTGTGCATAACTCTTATTAGTGATAATGGGAGTTATGTATGTATGCACATCACAGGAAGGATATTTTCATAAACATTCATTTGTTTGATATGGTTTGTATCATATAAATCAGAAAAGTTTACGCTTTATCTTTATTAAACTATGCAGAGCAGCTCAATGAAATCACACATGCTATATGCCAGTTCTTAGCATTGTCACCAATGATTAATTTTGGTGAATGGCTCAGTTAAACTGCCTGCAGCACAAGATCTTTGAGTTATTGTGTTAAGTTGTTAGTGCTTGGAATATTTACTTATGGTAGATCTAATAGAATTGGATTTGATCCTGAATACATTTAGTGTTGTGAGTATTCTGCCAGTTACAAAATACAATCTGCGGTTAGTGGATGTTTCAAGGGATTATTAATTACTGTAATATGGGGCTTCTCACTTGTAGGTCACTAGCTTGAATTTGACCCAAGTGGGTACTGACTGAAAGTCATCACTGTTTGGTGGTCTGTGTAAAACAAGTTGTTGATCTCTGTCCAGATCTTATTAGAAAGGTGTTCTCACTGTTAGAACATCATCACAATAGGCAATCTTGTAGGCAGTCTCCTCAAAGCAGTCAGGGATTGACTAAACATGGAGACTGAACAAATCTCACATGCCTAGAGATATACCTGTAGGCTGAGCCACCTTGCCCTGCTGGTGCCTGTGATATAGAATTCTGTGGACAGGCAGAAAATACATCCTGCCAGGGTTGTCAGTCTGGCATATTTCACAAGCAATATATTGAGTAAAATGAAAGTAGAATGTCTTTTATTTGATATGCTTAGTATGGGGCTGTAAGAGGTTAGCTGGGGCTCAACCCTCTCTGGAGTGGCGGGGAGCCACACCGGCTCACTACACATAGTTGATGTTCGGGGGCGAATTAGTCCGGCCGCGGGAGTCTCCCTCGGCAGCTCTTGCGGTAACTGGAATAAGCACCGTAAGCCCAGGCCCTGGGTCAGGGCGGGGCAACAATGAGTCAGGTGCTCAGGCCCTCAAGCAGGGCTGAGCAACCACAGTACAATAGAAATAAACCCAGGCCCTGGGTCAGGGCGGGGCAACAGTGAGCCAGGTGCTCAAGCCCTCCGGCAGGAGCTTAGCAGTGGCAGTATAAACAGTAACAATAAGCCCAGGCCCTGTGGCAGGGCGGGGCAATAATGATGAGTCAGGAGCTCAGGCAGGGCTGAGCAGTGACAGTACAAGCAATAGGGAGGCCAGGCCCTAGGTCAGGGTGGGGCAACAATGAGTCAGGGGCTCAGGCCGTCAGGCAGGGCTGAGCAGTAACAGTACAAACAGTAATGAGCCAGGAGCTCAGGCAGGGCTGAGCAATGATAGTAGGCCCAAGCCTCCAAAAGGCCTGGGAGAGAGGGAGACTGCCACCCGTGAGTTGGGTGGCGGGGGGGACACAGGCCCTCCCACTCCACTGTGTCCCAGCCCGGGGCCCTAGCAGCGGCAGAAGACCTGCTACTGTGTCAGTGGGGATCCTGGCCCCAAAACACTGACATGGGCTCTGGCAGTGCTGCAGCCAGACTAGGGTCGGCTGCCCCCGGGCTACTTCCAGACTCCCCCTCGGGTAGTACCTGGGTCAGGGTGTTGTCCTCTGGGGGGTCCAGCACCATGGGTTCCTTGGGGTAGTGGGCGAGCAGCAGGCCTGGCAACTCCTCTGGGTAGCGAGCGCAGGGCAAGTCAGGCCAGTCCTGGCCTACACATTGGGCCGCAGGGGTTTCCCAGTCGCGGGCTAGGCTGGAGGCATCTGGCCTATACTGACACTAGAAAAGGTTCAGAGAAGAGCAACTAAAATGATTAGGGGTTTGGAAAGGGTCCCATATGAGGAGAGATTAAAGAGGCTAGGACTTTTCAGCTTGGAAAAGAGGAGACTAAGGGGGGATGTGATAGAGGTATATAAAATTATGAGTGATGTGGAGAAAGTAGATAAGGAAAAGTTATTTACTTATTCCCATAATACAAGAACTAGGGGTCACCAAATGAAATTAATGGGCAGCAGGTTTAAAACAAATAAAAGGAAGTTCTTCTTCACACAGCGCACAGTCAGCTTGTGGAACTCCTTTCCTGAGGAGGTTGTGAAGGCTAGGACTATAACAGCATTTAAAAGAGAACTGGATAAATTCATGGAGGTTAAGTCCATTAATGGCTATTAGCCACGATGGGTAAGGAATGGTGTCCCTAGACTCTGTTTGTCAGAGGGTGGAGATGGATGGCAGGAGAGAGATCACTTGATCATTACCTGTTAGATTCACTCCCTCTGGGGCACCTGGCATTGGCCACTGTCGGTAGACAGGATACTGGGCTAGATGGATCTTTGGTCTGACCCGGTACAGCCGTTCTTATGTTCTTATGGCCTCCCCGGTGGCTGGCCCTCCAGTGAGCTCTGAGGCCGAGCCTTTATACTTCCGGGTCGCCGCCTGACCCTCTGAGGGGCGGGCTCAGAGCTCCCTAGCTCCGCCCACTCCGGCCTCCAGATGGGCTCGTCCCTCTCCGGGGCGGCGAGGAGCCACACCGCCTCACTACAGGGGCAAATGCTCCTCTTTGCTTTAGTGAGAAGAGTGGACCAAGCAGCAGCGGATCTAAGTGAGGGTGAGGCCGTAGCAGCTCTGTGTCAGTCACCAGAAGGTTTGGGGGCTGGGAGGTTGCTGGGATAGGGTAGTGGTGGAGGAAAAAGTGGCTACAATGTAGCATCTCATCCCTCCCCGCAGCACTATGGGGATACCTTGTGTAACTACTGACCTCATCAGCATTAACTTATACTAGGTCTCCCTTCACTGAGCACATCCAAAACCCACTTTCAGAGAGCTTTGGAGGTCAATGGCCAGTGTGCTAAACTCATGGGAGCATGATTTCTTTAGGAGCTGGATGCCATGGAATTCAGTGGGTAGGAGGTAACACAGAGGTACTTTGGTACAGCCCTTGAGATCTCTGCAGATGTCTGGAAAATAATGTGTTTTTTTTTGGGGGGGGGGGGTGACACTTCTTTGGGTTCTGCAGGATAGTAAATCTGACTGTCACATGGAAACAATCAGATGGAAACTGTGGGTCTGGTTCCATTGAAGTTGCAGGCAAGATTCCTATTGACTTGAGTGGTGCAGAATTGAGCCTTGTGTGAGTGCAAACTTGATTTCCAGTATCTTATGTGGAAATAGCCTTGGCATGGAATGGTTTAGCCCAGAGCACATAAGTAATTTGACTAGGTTACATGAGTTGTTTTAAAAGACTGCTTGGGTTATAGTTTCTAAAGCTGATTTAATAAATATAGGATATTCTAACTTAAGAAAATACTGCTGTTTTGCTTCTAAAAGAAAATGTTATATGTGTAAACCTCTCCTCCCACACATGTCACAAAGTGGGAAAAATATAAATTTAAAATACAAGAAAACAAAATTTTTCTGCATGCAAATGGTAGATAAAAACATGTCTTTTTCATTAATTCCCAAGTTCATGGAAATGTAATTGACAATTTTCTGATGTAAAATTACAAAAAGTTGTCATTCATTTTTGAGAAGTCAAACTCCACAGGTAAGGAAAACAAAGGATTATTTCCCATTGCAAACCTAACCGATTGTTTCGTTTTCTATTAGCCGTCCTCGGTGTCATTGAATTCTTTTCTTTGCATTCTTCAGGTTCTTTCCACACATGAACACAAGGAGAGTTGCCAGTTAAAGGAAAAGTGACTAGTGCAGAGGACGACATGACCACCATGAAGGGAAACGGTCTGGTTGCATTGCTGGTTGCAGGTTTGGGAGTCATAGGAATCTTAGTGTCAGCAGCTACAGAAGATTCCCAGTGCCAGCGAGCTGAGCACCCTGTTATAATGTATAAAGGTAAGGAGCATTTCCCCTCCTCTTCCAAACAAATTTTCCAAAAAAGGGAAAAAATACCACACAAGCCTTTTACTTCTGGAAGTTTTTGTTTATATCACACATTGGCACCAAGTGAAAATGAATGTATTGCCCTCTGCCTGGTTGCCTATCAATATTTGTCCAGAAATCAACAGACAGTTTGATTGATTGTACAACTGGCAATTTCAGCTCAGAAGAGTCCCAGGTCTGGAACGATAGCAATATTAAAGGTCGAGAAGGATTAAAGTGCATTGGCGGAGCTCTGTGTTGAAACTTGCCCAGTGTTTGACCTCACTATACTATACTCTTTTCAGTGCAGTTAGTCTCTCTCTTTCATGAACTCTGAACTGACTCACACGGTTAAAAAATATAATAAAATAAAAAGCTTTCCACTGCTACTCAGCATGGGCACTGAGTGATGCCACAAACTATTAAACCAGCAGAACATATATCTGACCATCCTCAGCTGCAGGATGAACACTGCTGCATTCTCATCAGTCAGTGTCAGGCCTCTAGAATACCTCTGCTGTTCTTAAAATCTGCCATGCTGTCTGGGAGATCTTATAGGACAGCTCTAATTCTGAATTAAATAGACAGAGGCAGGGAGCAGAAACGAGATGAAATACATCTCAGACAGGCTAATACAAACAAGTGTACAAACTTTGCTCACAGTTCTCCTCTGAATGTGTAATTGAAGGTGCTAACAGCATTAGATCTCTCATTTTCATTTGTAATTAAAACACAAAATGGATGAGCACGCCTTCTGTAAATACTGCACTTTCTGTCCTTTTGGTTACCACTGCAATCATTACAGTGCTGAGAGTGACATATGGATAAATCAGAATATATGTTAATCAGGTCTTATTCTCCCTTTCACCCTGCAGTAGGGAGGATGCTGGTTGCATTGCTTTTTCAGTATAGAAGTAGTATTTGCCACGACAGGATCCAAGCTAGCGGAGTTGTCAGCGCTCAACATGATCCACTGGGTTGAGCCCCTGCATTGTTTGCAAAATTGTTTACTTGATTACTTACTTTCTGGATTCATGGGGTGATTGCTATTAAAACCTCCTGCTCATTAGGCTTATGACTTAACTCAGCTTTTATTGTAATTCTTAACAAAATGACTGCACCAGGAAAAAAATGGCAGCCCTTGTGGACAAGTTTTACAATTAGCTTATTGAGTTTCATCACCATCTGAATTTAATTT
The DNA here is from genome assembly GCF_028017835.1 of Emys orbicularis. Classification (NCBI taxonomy): domain Eukaryota; kingdom Metazoa; phylum Chordata; order Testudines; family Emydidae; genus Emys; species Emys orbicularis. The sequence continues at coordinate 163,724,349 of NC_088684.1, forward strand.
TAAATATTTGTTGTCTAAAGTAATTATGCTAATAATACCATACAATCTTTATAAATTGGGACCAATGACCCTGTTTTGGAAAAACAAAATTTGTTATAGAAATTGCTTTTGGAAAATTTGGAGCAATTAATCTTTGTGTGTTGAACAGAAAGTGGCTTTTGACAGGCTTTATTAGTACAGTTGCTAAGTATAATGAATCAAATGATGAATTTTCATAAATAATTATTATAAATTATTGTTAACATCTGATGTAATGTATTTATTCCGGTAAGATATAGAGGAAATGATTCTGAAATCCAGTATTTGAAGGTGAACTGTGATTCAAAGAAATTAATTTTAACATCAAATTGTACCTTATTCAATGGGACTATACAAGGAGTAAAGTACTACTCAGTATGCGTGAGTATCAGAATCTAGTTTTATTACAAGTGGAGCTTGTAGCACCGCTTGTAGATAAGGTTACCTGAGCCTTCCCATTATATAGTTGCCAACTCTTGTAAACTCATAGTTTGTGACATGATTTTAGTCCCAGTCTTGCATCATCTCCAGAAGGACCAGCTTTCACGTGATTTCCAGCCCTGCCAGGGGGCAAACTCCATCTGATTGACTGTTTTCTCCATTTCTCTGCCTCTTGGGCAAGAAGAGCCAATCAGGGCTGCTGCAGGAGGCAAGCAGATCTCTCTGCTCTCCTCTTAGAAGTGAAAGGAGTTTTTGGATAGGAGAGAAGGCGAAGGAGCAGCTGACCCCATTCTGACAGGAGGAAAGGGGGCATGAGGTAGCAGAAAGCACTGAACAGCTCAGGGGGCTCCACTCTTTTGTCCCCCCTCTCCTCCTGTGAATAATGGGTCAGTCTGCTCTCTGCTTCTCCCACCCTTGCTTCCAGGCCCAGCTCCATTCCTGCGACACCACGGCAAGCCTCGGAAGAAGGAGAAAAGGACTTTCCTGCAACTGTCCCCCAGGTCAGGTGGGCTGGGTGTGAAGAATACTGGGAGTGGCACGAAGAACAGAAGTGCACTGCACAAGTCTAAGGGAAAAAAGAGTTCAGGAGAGTTGGCAGTTTTTTAAAGAGACATCATTTAGGGCACAAAAGCAAACTATCCCAGTGCATAGGAAAGTATGGTATGATACCATCTTGGCTTAACAAGGAGATCTTCTGTGACTTCAAACTCAAAAAAAGTCATGCAAAAAGTAGGAACTAGGTCAAATTATGAAAGATGAATATGAAAAAACCCACAAACATGTAGGGAAAAAGTTAGAAAAGCCAAAGCACAAAATGTACTTAAACTAGCTAGGGACATAAAGGGTAACAAGAAAACATTTTGCAAATACATTGGAAGCAAGAGGAATACCGAGGACAGGGTAGGCTCATTACTCAATGAGGAGGGAAAGACAGTAACAGAAAATGCAGATGGCTGAAGGGTTAAATGCCTTTTTTTGTTTCAGTTTTCACCAAAAAGGATAGCAGTAATTGGAAAACTGACATAGTAAACATCAGTGTAAATTGGGTAGGATCTGAGGCTAAAGTGGGGGAAAGAACAAGTTAAGAATTATTTAGACAAGTTAAATGTCTTCAAGTCAGCAGGGCCTGATGAAATACACCCCTAGAATACTTAAGGAACTGGCTGGTGAGATCTCTGATCCACTAGTGATTATCTCTGAGAACTCATGGAGGACGGGAGAGATCCCAGAGGAGTGGAAAAGGGCAAATATGGTACCTATCCATAAAAAGGGGAATCAAGACAACCCAGGGAATTATAGGCCAGTCAGCCTAACTTTGTTACCCGGAAAGTTAATGGAGCAAATAATCACACAATCAATATGTGAGCACCTAGAAGATAAAAAGGTGATACCTAACAGACAAGATGGATTTGTCATGAACAAATCATGTCAAACCAACCTATATGCTTCTTTTACGGGGTAACAAGCTTTGTGGATAGGGGAGAAGCAGTAAATGTGATATGTCTCAACTTTAGTAAAGCTTTTGATACTGTCTCACATGACCTTCTCATTAGCAAATTAGGGAAATATAGCCTAGATGAACCTATTGTGAGGTGGGTCCATAACTGGTTGGAAAACCATTCTCAGATAGTTGTTATCAATGGTTCACAGTGAAGCCGGAAGGGCATATTGAGTGGGGTCCCTTTAGGGATCTGTCCTGGGTCTGGTTCCATTCAATATCTTCATAAATGGTTTGGATAATGGCTTATAATGTTTGCAGTTGATACTAAGTTGGGAGTTGTGGAGTATTTTTTGGGACAGGGTTCGAATCCAAAATGATCTTGACAAACTTGAGAAATGATCTGAAATAAATAGGATGGAATTCAATGTGGCCAAATGCAAATTACTACATGTAGGAAGTAATAATCAGTCCCATAAATACAAAGTGGGAAATGACTTCCTAGAAACGAGAACTGCAGAAGAGGATCTGGTGGTGATAGTGGATCACAAAAGAAATATGACTCCACAATGTAATACTGTTGCAAAACAAGCAAACATCATTCTAGGATGTATTAACAGGAGTGTTGTAAACAAGACACGAGAAGTAATTCTTCTACTCTACTCTGCACTGATAAGGCCTCAGCTAGAGTACTGTGTCCAGTTCTGGGCACCACACTTTGGGAAAAATGTGGACAGACTGAAGACTGTCCAGAGGAGAGCAACAAAAATTATTAAAGATCTAAAAAATATGACCTACAAGGAAAGATTGAAAAAAGTGGGTTTGTTTAGTCTGGGGAGAGGGGAGGGGAGAAGAAGAAAGGAACATGATAACAGTCTTCAAGTATGTAAAAAGTTCTTACAAAGAGGAAGGTGATAAATTGTTCTCCTTATCTACTGAGGACAGGACAAGAAACAATGGGCTTAAATTGCAGCAAGGAAGCTTTAGGTTAGATATTAGGAAAAGTTCCGTAACTGTAAGTTTAATAAAGCACTGGAACAAATTACCTAGAAAAGTTGTGGAATCTCCATTACTGGAAGTTTTTAAGAACAGATTAGACAAACAGCTGTCATAGATGGTCTTGATCAGTGTTTCTCAACAGCCAATTCATGGACTGGTGCAGGTGCCTGATATCTCCCGGATACAGGTTAGGAAGGCAGCAAGCAGGTCCCTAGTATCAAAAAGGTTGAGAAACACTGGTCTAGATAATACTTAATCCTGCCTCAGAGCAGGGGACTGGACTATATCTCTTGAGGTCCCTTCCAGTCTTACATTTCTGTGATTTTATGAGAGACAAGGGACAGATGTGGGACTGGCAGGTTAAAATTGGGAGTTGGGGGGGTTCATAATTCATTGCTGGGCTGGGGGAGAGACAGTTCTGGGGGTAGGAACAGAATTAATTATTTAGATATTTTGTGCTTGAGGATAAGCCCTAAGCTTCTATCAGGCAGCATTTTATATACATCTTTATAATTTAAACTCATTTGGGTCCTCTACCCACAGCTCCCAAAGGCGGCCAAAATCACGTTACTGTTTAAATTTGGGAGAATTGTTAACACTGTTAAATTGCTATACACAAATTGGGGATGGAGGGAGGGAGTTCAAAAATCAAAAGGCATAGCAATCTCATTATTTTTGGGGTCTGGCTCATGATTTTTGAAGGTTAGGTTAGCAATACTGCCATTATATTACTTTGTTTTCAGTTGCTTATAACTTTGCCAAACTTTAGCCATTCAGGATGAACTTTTCCATCTCGGTTTCCACATGCTCAGTAGAAACTTGTTGGAGTTTGAAAGCTAAATTCTCTTAAAATTCCATCAGCACGTAGCATGATCCATTCTAGGAGTGCAGGGGCTGAGCAGGACTTGCCTTGAAATTGCTTCTCCTGGCTGCCAGGGGCTGCTGTAGCACCAGGCATAGAAACAGAGAGCAGAGAGACTGGCTTTCAAGTGCTCCACCTGCTGGAGCCCAGAGATCATGAAGGATAAGGAGGCAGCATCCTGACTGAAATGCAGAGGAATGAGGAATTAGGAGAAGGGGGAGACAGAGTTGGAGAAGTCAGAGGGTGGGGAGGAGTGTAGAGGAACCAGGGGTGGAAAGATACAGATGGGGACAAAGTCAATAGCTGGGGCCTGTGGGGTCAATAGGAGAAGGGAGGGGAGGAAATGGAGAGGGACAGAAGCCAGGGGGATGCGGGGGTGGAGAGAAGCAGACAGGGAGAGGGACAGACATTAATTTATGTTCACAGTACCCCTGTGAGGTGAGGGGGTAGAAAATGTCAACAATGTACACTAATGTTGGGTACCCAATTTCAGATGCCAAGGCTGATTTTTCAGAGAATTTAGCATTTTGTAACAATTACTTGTTCAAAGCGCAGCTCCCATTGACCTTAACTGTAGCTGTGAAATGCCTTAACCACAAGACTTTTAGCTTACTTCAATTCCCTGCATCATTTACTACACACCTTCCAACGTCTTCAACAAATAAAACAGAGGTCCTACAGACAACAGTGTCCATCAAGGAGGATAGATCCATCAGTGGAGGATAGGTCCATCAATGGCTATTAGCCAGGATGGGCAGGAATGGTGTCCCTAGTCTCTGTTTGCCAGAAACTGGGAATGAGCGACAGGGGATGGATCACTTGATGATAACCTGTTCTGTTCATTCTTTCTGGGGCACCTGGCCACTGTCGGTAGGATACTGGGCTAGATAGACCTTTGGTCTGACCCAGTAGGGCCATGCTTATGTTCTTATGTTCTTCACTGTGTACTGAATGAGGCAGGGGTCCTGTAGAAAAAATAGTGTGATCATGTAATTACAGATCGGATCATAATGCAGATGCACAAAGGGACTGGATTAAGGTTGAACAGGAAACCTTAATTCTTACATTTCCTTACTGTTGAGCACTTGACTTTGCAACCTTAATGCTATTTAAGTGTGAGGGTTTGGGGGTGTGTGTGTTTATAATATATATATATAAAATTTTAAAGTTCCATACATTTTAATACAAAATAATTAAGAATCATTTTCATATTCACTTGCTAAAATCTGATAACTGAAAGTGAAAAATTATCATAATAATTAAGAGTTGCTCTGAGTACAGTAGCTTCTGGGGATGTTATCAGTGCTTCAGGAGGAATAAAGAACTCTGAAATCAGGCCTTGCAGCCAAATAGCCTTTCTTTGAACTATAGGTTAATTTCTAATTTTGTAAAAAAAACATCTTACACTATTATCAAATTTACTGTCAGGGTGTGATCCTGAGAGGTGATGAATACCAGCCAGGGCTGAAGGCACTCAGAATCATGTGGAAGCCACTTTAAAGCATGCAAAAGCCTGCCCTAAGTTTACAGAAATCTTTTTTTAAAACTTTTAAAACTCTTTTAGTCATTTATAAACTGAACAAGATTTGTTTGCTCGCTTTTGCCTTACCAAAGGAGTAATGAGTTTATTTGACCAGGTCTACAGATTGTGATAACATCCCCAGAAGCTACTGTACTCAGAGCAGGACGGTGCCTTTCTATAGAAATTAATAAAACCAGCAATTGTGCAGGAAGAAACAGAGTGCAGAACTGAGGTCTAGGGCTGGGCAAACGCTACAAAGAACCTCATCCTGCAGGATCCATACACAAAGGTTATATGCTTGGAGGTTCAGGTTGTAAAATCCACATAATCATAGAATCATAGAAGTGTAGGACTAGAAGGGACATCGACAGGTCATCTAGTCCAGTCCCCTGCACCAAGGCAAGACTAAGTATTATCTAGACCATCCCTGACAGGTGTTAAACTGTTCTTTAATCTCCAATGACAGAGACTCCACAACCTCCTTAGGTAATCCCAAGGCTTCCATGCAACTCTGCCCCCTTCCAACCAGTCTTGAAAAAAACCCATCTCTTTTGGCTTATCTTTTGATGCCTGCACTGGAAACACAATGGCTTATTCCTACCCTACATCTTCAAAGGCATCTCCCACTCCAGTGGCCTGCTCACTTCTCTCAATTCAGCTTCCTCTAGTTTTCACAAAACCAGAGTCCCCAGCAGGAGCTTCATCAGGTTACGAGGTAAGAGTAAGAGCCATTTTCCACTCCATACATATCAAGTTATTTGGCGGCAGAAAATGCTTCCCTCCCAATGCACATACCGACTCCAATGAGCAGCTTGCAAACAGAGCCCCATAATTCCTAAGGGAACCCCAGGAGTTGTCTAGCAGCCATATACTACAGATTGTGAAGCTCTGCTTCCCTAGTGTGCATTTGCTAGGGTTCTCTCAGGGTTCCAAAGAGATGGTGTTTAGTGATTATGACTAGAGCTAGTTGAAACATTTTTGACAAAATGAAATTTCATTGAAATATGCCGTTTCGCTGAAGTTGCAGTGTTTCGTGGAGATGTACTGGTTTTGACAAAGTTTTCTTCAGGAAAATCAAGAGAACCAAATGGAAAGCCTCAGGTTGTTGAACCAACACCAGACATTATGAGACAATGAACTACAAACTGCTATTAAATAAAATTATTTGAGTGAGAATCTGCTGTAGTGTAAGGCTGAACAGGTGCAAAAAAAAATAAAATTAAAATTAAAAAAAATTAAAAAGTACCCTAGAGTTATCATAGTGACATATTGGTTCTTTGCAGAGCTCAAACTTTCCTTTCCATTGCCCATGTGAAACTCTATTGCTTTCAGCTTGCAGGATATTTTAGATGATGATCCTGTTGAGCAGCTCACAGAAAGGCACATAATTTTTTCACTGATTATTCTTTCATCTTAATATTTCTAACTGGAGGATTGTGGCATATCATCTAAGTGCCAACTACAAAAGTGCCCCCACTTCCACATTCAGTGGAGAATCCTCACTCACTTTCTCATCTGGCAGTTAAAGAGAAAGGAGAGAGATTCCATGAGATGCTGGGAAGACATAAAAATATATTCAAAGGATTATCTGTGTGATTTTAAAATACATCTTTCTGTATCTATTTCTTACATACGCAGTGCTGATAGCCATGAGATAAATTGCTGAACCATGTGATTAATTAACCTATCATGCACTTTTTCTGCCTTATCTGCACTCTGCCTACTATTCCATCTCCCTGGGAACTATACAAATAACCTAAAAGAGCCTATACTACTCATGAAAATGCCACAACTTTAAAATGCTTTATGTTAGGCCCTTCCAGAGCCATCAGTGAGTTTAGTGTGTCCCACGGAGAAGCTGGAAATCTCCCCTACCAATTGTTTGAAGTCAGTGGGAGCTGTTGGGGTCTCAGCAAGCTGAAAACCAGACTACTAATTCAGGTGCCCAAATATGTATTTAACAGCTTAATTTTAGGCAGCAATTTAAAAAAGTCTTTGAGCTATATATTACACATGTTTGCCATGGATTGATTACATATACTGGTGTAAATCAAGAGTAACTGAGGTCACTGGAGTTAAGTGAGTGTAAATTCAGTATGATAGGAGAATGAGGCCATACATATGTGGAGATGATACTCAGGTGACAAAATGGAAAAGCATGTGATAAATCTTGGCCTGTGTGCATGTGTATAGTGTATATATGTGTGTATGTGTACAAATTAGGGCGGTCAATTAATCACAGTTAACTCATGCGATTAAAAAAATTAATCGCAATTTAAAAAATTAATCGCGATTAATCGGACTATTAAACAATAGAATACCACTTGAAATGTATTAAATATTTTGGATGTTTTTCTACATGTTCATATATATTGATTTCTATTACAACACAGAATGCAAAGTGTACAGTGCTCACTTTATATTATTATTTTTGCTTACAAATATTTGCACCGTAAAAATGATAAACAAAAGAAATAGTATTTTTCAATTCACCTAAAAGTACTGTAGTGCAATCTCTTTATCATGAAGGTGTAATTTCCAAATGTAGTTTTGTTTTGTTACATAACTGCACTCAAAACCAAAACAATGTAAAACTTTAGAGCATATTGTGAGGGGTTGGACCCCGCTTTTGGGGTGCCATTTAGCCCGCCTGTCCCACCAGTCTGGGCTCCCCTTACTCTGTGCTGCTGTGACAGGCACTTTCCAGCACACACCCAAGTAGGGACACACCCAACTGTAGAATCACACAGAGTCTGCGATCAGCTTTGTGTGGGAGGACTCAGCTGGGGCATTGCCCAGCACTCCTATGCACACACCCTCTGGAGTGTAAACCCAAAATTATTTTATCTTGCGCTGTATAGAGATCTATATAGCGTAACCTCATGAAAAGCGCCCCCTCTCTCAATGTGGAGGAAGATATGCCCAGCTCTTTGCCCCCACAGTTTTGAATTGCAGAAACTGGGTTTTAGAAAACAAAACAAATTCATTAACTACAAAGGATGATTTAAGTGATTATAAGGGATAGCAAACAGAACAAAGCAGATTACTGAGCAAAATAAACAAACATGCAACCTAAGCTTAATTCACTAAAGAAACTGGTTACAAATAGTAATTTCTCACCCTAAATGTTTTTTTAGGCAGGTTGCAGAGTTTCTGCAGCTTAGAGTTCTAGGTATTTCTCTTCACAGGCTAGACCTCTGTCTTAGCCTGGGTCCCAGTCCTTTCTCCCCATATTAGTCTTAGGTGTTTACAGCAGTCATCCTGGGCAGGGATTCAGTGAAGAACTGGTCACCTTGACTAACTCACTCTCCAGCCTTAAATACGATTTACATATGGCAGGAATCTTTTGTTTCCCTGTTTGATCTCCACCCCCCTTCAGTGGAAAAGTACCAGCTCAGGATGGTGTCCTGTACCAGGTGACATGATCACATGACCTTGCAGTGTCAAAGCAACCATGAGACAAGGTTTATTTGTAACATCCAGAGGAAGGAACTCCAGGAAGATGGGAGATCAGCATCTTCAAAGACCCATTGTCTTTCCTAATGGCTCATCCAGGCTGATTGCATACTGTCTGGTAGGTGTTCCCCAAGTACACACACAGTTGTAATTGTTACATAGTCAATATTTATAACTTCAGATACATTAATGATACATGCATACAAATTGGATAATCACATTCAGTAAATCATAGCCTTTCCAATGATATCTCACAAGACCCATCTTGCATCAAATACATCTTAGTTATGCCATATTTGTATCATAAGCATATTTCTATAAAGAATATGGGGTGTAACGTCACCAAAGATCCACTCAGTCCTACTTCTAGTTCAGCCAATTGCTAAGACAAACACGTTTGTGTACATTTATGGGAGATACTGCTGCCTGCTTCTTATTTATAATGTCACTTGAAAATGAGAACAGGCATTTGCACGGGACATCTGTAGCTGGCGTTGCAAGGTATTTACATGCCACATATGCTAAACATTTGTATGCCCCTTCATGCTTTGGCCACCATTCCAGAGGACATGCTTCCATGCTGATGATGGGGGAGAATTGTATGTCTCCTGCTCTGTGTTTTACCTGCATTCTGCCATATATTTCATGTTATAGCATTCTCAGATGATGACCCCACACATGTTCATTTTAAGAACACTTTCACAGCAGATTTGACAAAATGCAAAGAACGTACCAATGTGATATTTCTAAAAATAGCTGCAGCACTTGACCAAAAGCTTAAGAATCTGAACTGCTGTCCAAAATCTGAGAGGGACGAGGTGTGGAGCATGCTTTCAGAAGTCTTAAACGAGCAACACTCAGATGTGGAAACTACAGAACCCGAATCACCAAGAAAAAAAATCAACCTTCCGCTGGTGGCATCTGACTCAGATGATGAAAATGAACATGCGTCGGTCCACTCTGTTTTGGATCGTTATTGAGCAGAATCCATCATCAGCATGGACACATGTCCTCTGGAATGGTGGTTGAAGCATAAAGGGACATATGGATCTTTAGCACATCTGGCATGTAAATATCTTGTGATGCCGGCTACAACAGTGACAGGCGAATTCCTGTTCTCACTTTCAGGTAACATTGTAAACAAGAAGTGAGCAGCATTATCTCCTGCAGATTGTAGCCAAACTTGTTTGTCTGAGTGATTGGCTGAAGTAGGACTGAGTGGACGTGTAGGCTTTAAAGTTTTACATTGTTTTATTTTTTGAATGTAGTTATTTTTTGTACATAATTCTACATTTGTAAGTTCAACTTTCATGATAAAGTTTGCACTACAGTATTTGTATTAGGTGAATTGAAAAATACTATTTCTTTTGTTTTTTACAGTGCAAATATTTATAATCAGAATAAATATAAAGTGAGCACTCTACAGTTTGTATTCTGTGTTGTAATTGAAATCAATATATTTGAAAATGTAGAAAACACTCAAAAATATTTAAATAAATGGTATTCTGTTATTGTTTATCAGCACAATCAAGATTAATGTTTTTTAATCGCTTGACAGCCCTAGTATGAATAAATATAATTTAACTTAAAGAGCCAGGACATCAAAGAGCTGTGAAAACAACTTTTCAGTAAAGAGAACAAAATGTATAGCATTACTTTTTATTTAATTTTGCTTTATTCTGTTTTGCTTGTATGTGCAAATAGAATTGTTGCAGAGAAATAGGTATAGAAATGCTAATACCAATTTTTATAAAGTGTTCTAGGGCTCCCTCAGACTAACTTGATTTATTGGAAAAACAAATCTACTTAATATTGCATCCTGATACCAAGTGTTTTTTTGTTAATATAACTCATTATGAAAAGGTGTGGAACTCTAAGGTCCTGTGATCAGGAACTGTGAGGAGCAGACGATGGGCAGAAATGGAATTTATATACTAACAGAGAAGCCCGGAGACAAGAGACATTACATAAATATAAGAAATCAGAGTTGAACTGTTCATATTCAGGAACAAGGCATAAAGCTTAAGAAGGCTAACTCCTGTCTGAAGCTTCTGGCATTTCAAAGCAGTTAGTCTCCTCAGGGTGGAAGTCTGTGTTCTACATGTCTTTTGGACAATATGTTCACTGTATTAGGGTTACCATATTTAAAAAATAAAAAAAGAGGACACTCCACGGGGCCCTGGCCCCGCCCCTTTCCCACCCCCGGCCCCGCCCCAACTCCGCCCATTCCCCCAAAGTCCCCGCCCTAACTCCCCCTCCTCCCTCCCAGCCACGCGAAAAGGGCTGCCCAAGCGCTACCGGCTTCACGGTTTGCCGGGCAGCCCCCAGACCCTGCGCCCCCGGCCGGCGCTTCCCCAGCGCAGCTGGAGCCCGGGAGGGGAAGCGCCCAGCCGGGGGCGCAGGGTCTGGAGGCTGCCCGGCAAACCTGTGAAGCCGGTAGCGCTCGGGCTTCGGGCTGCCCCCATGCCTCCGGTCCCTGTGCCCCCGGCCGGGCACTTCCCCTCCCCGGCTCCAGCTGCTCTGCTCCTCCCCTGACTCAGACTTTGGCTCTGTTTAAGAGCCAAGCTGCCCGAGCCAGCGCTACGGGCTTCGGGCAGCCCCCGTGCCTCCGGACCCCAGCCGCCGGCCGGGCACTTCCCTTCCCGGGCTCCAGCTGCTCTGCTCCAGTGGCGCAGGGTCCGGAGGCACGGGGGCTGCCCGAAGCCCGTAGCGCTGGCTCGGGCAGCTTGGCTCTTAAGCAGAGCCGACGTCTGAGTCAGGGGAGGAGCAGAGCAGCTGGAGCTGGGGAGGAGAAGTGCCCGGCCGGCGGCTGGGGTCCGGAGGCACGGGGGCTGCCCGAAGCCGGTAGCGCTGGCTCGGGCAGCTTGGCTCTTAAACAGAGCCGAAGTCTGAGTCAGGGGAGGAGCAGAGCAGCCGCGGGAGAGGAAGTGCCCGGCCGGTATTTTCCCCGGACATGTTCCGCTTTTTGGCAATTCCCCCCGGACGGGGGGTTGATTGCCGAAAAGCCGGACATGTCCAGGAAAAACCGGACGTATGGTAACCCTAACTGTATTTTAGTTTTAAGTACTTCAGATCAAATGGTCTGGATTAGTCAGATTTTGGTCTCACAACATTTAAATCTCATTAGCTGCTTTCTGATCTAACATACCTTAGCATATCAAAACAGCACATTACTCCTTCTATGAGCCCTGACTGCTTGAAACAGTTCGTGTCAGTCATCAACAGAAGCTTAGGCCAGGTCTGCACTAGAAACTTTTGCCAATGTAGCAATCTTGGTTAAGGAGTGTGATTTTTTTGCTGTCAAAAGCCCTAGTGTAGATGCAATCATACCAGCATAAAAATTCTTTTCATAGTCTAGTTTATTTCACTTCCTGAACTGGTAAAGTTATACTGGCAAAGGATATTTTTCCTGGTATAAGGTGCATCTACATTAGGTGGGTTTGCTGGTATAGCTACACTAGTAAAACTTTTACATGTAGACTATGCCTTTAGACTCTGCAATTAAACCATTTCATCTCCCCTGCATTTCACCTGCATGAAGCCTAATTTCTCAGGCTTTATTTGATAGATGTGAAGCAATTTTGCACCCTTAATGTTGGTCTTAACTGGGGTTTAAATGGTGTATGGAGCCTTGCACAGATCTCCATTATTGGGGGGCGGGAATTTCATTGTCACTGTTTTATCTCAAGGTCCCGTGGAGTCGATACCAGATTTTTAGAGAGAAATTGAGAGCTGCCTCAGTGAGAGAGACAGCTGATATAATTATAGAAAACATGGTTAGCAATGTTTTAAAATACACAGTCTTGAAAAAAGGTCATATCTTATGGTAAATAAACAAATGCTCAAAAATAAGATGAAAACCTAACCCACAGAAGAAACAAAAGCAAAGCCTTCATTGCTGCTTTGAGGTTTTCCAGAAAAGAAAAATAGAATGTACATTTTAGATTTGGTTTAGAAACCCAAAAATGTCTTTTCTTGACCTCATTATCTAACCACTGTAGAATTCCCTAATTTGGTGTTTGTCTAGGGAGAACGGAGTCAGTACAATCACTCCTCTAGTTTTATTGTGAGGTTATATATATATAGACAGCACACGTTTAGAGTGCACCATGGAGGAAATGACTTTTGTGGGCTGAATGAGAACACATGAACGTTGCATAAACTACACCCTTTGGGTTTCTCTCTCTCTCTCTATCTCCCTTCCTCTCTTCTTGTTGCAAATCACTATTTAACTAGAACTCGGTGAAATTTTTCATCTGAGTTAATTTTTACACCCAAAAATGCAGATTTGAGTCAGGAATTCGTGTCAAATTAACTGAATTGTTTCAACTAAAAACTGAAAAAATCAGAAAAATTAAAATATTTAATTATGACATTTTCAAAATTAACATTTCATTTTTTATTTGAAATGACTTTTTACTTCAAATTTTACTTCAGTTTTATTAAAAAGAAAAGGTTAAAAAACTCAAAAATGAATCATTTCATAGAATCATAGAATCATAGAATATCAGGGTTGGAAGGGACCTCAGGAGGTCATCTAGTCCAACCCCCTGCACAAAGCAGGATCAATCCCCAACTAAATCATCCCAGCCAGGGCTTTGTCAAGCCTGACCTTAAAAACTTCTAAGGGAGGAGATTCCACCACCTCCCTAGGTAACCTCCTCCAGTGCTTCACCACCCTCCTAGTGAAAAAGTTTTTCCTAATATCCAACCTAAACCTCCCCCACTGCAACTTGAGACCATTACTCCTTGTTCTGTCATCTGGTACCACTGAGAACAGTCTAGATCCATCCTCTTTGGAACCCCCTTTCAGGTAGTTGAAAGCAGCTATCAAATGTCCCCTCATTCTTCTCTTCTGCAGACTAAATAAGCCCAGTTCCCTCAGCCTCTCCTCATAAGTCTTGTGCTCCAGCCCCCTAACCATTTTTGTTGCCCTCTGCTGGACTCTCTCCAATTTTTCCACATCCTTCTTGTAGTGCTGGAAACAGTACTCCAGATGAGGCCTCACCAATGTCGAATAGAGGGGAATGATCACGTCCCTCGATATGCTGGCAATGCCCCTACTTATACAGCCCAAAATGCCATTAGCCTTCTTGGCAACAAGGGCACACTGTCGACTCATATCCAGCTTCTTGTCCACTGTAACCCCTCGGTCCTTTTCTGCAGAACTGCTGCCTAGCCATTCGGTCCCTAGTCTGTAGCAGTGCATGGGATTCTTCCGTCCTAAGTGCAGGACTCTGCACTTGTCCTTGTTGAACCCAATCAGATTTCTTTTGGCCCAATCATCTAATTTGTCTAGGTCCCTCTGTATCCTTTTCCTACCCTCCAGCGTATCTACAACTCCTCCCAGTTTAGTGTCATCTGCAAACTTGCTGATGGTGCAGTCCACGCCATTCTCCAGATCATTAATGAAGATGTTGAACAAAACCGGCCCCAGGACCGACCCTTGGGGCACTCCGCTTGATACCGGCTGCCAACTAGACATGGAGCCATTGATCACTACCCGTTGAGCCTGACGATCTAGCCAGCTTTCTATCCACCTTATAGTCCATTCATCCAGCCCATACTTCTTTAACTTGCTGGCAAGAATACTGTGGGAGACCGTATCAAAAGCTTTGCTAAAGTCAAGGAATAACATGTCCACTGCTTTCCCCTCATCCACAGAGCCAGTTATCTCATCATAGAAGGCTATTAGGTTAGTCAGGCATGTCTTGCCCTTGGTGAATCCATGCTGACTGTTCCTGATCACTTTCCTCTCCTCTAAGTGCTTCAGAATTGATTCCTTGAGGAATTCATTTCAGATAGAATGAAAGAAACAGTTTGACCTGATTTTGACCTGATTTTTTTTATTTTTTTATTTTTTTACTTTTTAGGTTTATTCATTGAATCAAAAAATCAGTTATTCACACAGCTATAGAGAGACCTATTAGGCTATATATCTATTGATATAGATATAGACAGTGGCGGCGAGTTGTGTGGGCCCGTGGTGATCGGGCTCCAGCAATATTCAGGGCCCAGGGGTGCAGCTCCACCAATGTTTGGGGCCAGGTCTCTGCCCTGGCCCCGCCTGCCGCCCCCCCGCACCTCCCCCGAGTGTCCCCCGACCCCCACGTGCTGCCCCCGTGCGCCTCCCCTGCAGCTCCACACTGACTCCGCTCTTCTGGCTCCCAGCATGAACTGCCACTGCAGGGACCTAGTGCCCCCAATCCATCCTGTCCTGCCCCTACCCTTCTGCCTCGGACCCTTCCTTTTTCCGCCCTCCCCCCCCCCCCCGCAGTCACCGCTCCTGCCCCCACACCGGACAAGGGGCACCCCCACCCCCAGTGAGGCTACAGTGAGGGGCAGCAGCAGGGGAGGAGGTGCACATGTGATGGCAGCCCCCCCCCCAGTACCCACCACAGGGGAGGCAAGGGGGCTTCTTGGACTTGAGAGGGGCCCTAGGATCACGGGCAGTGACAGTGGTGTGGGGTGAGTGTGCTGCCGGGGGGGAAGAGGAGGGGCCCCTCCCCCAGAGCTCCCTGCTGCCGGCGGGGAGAGGGCTCAGGAGAATCCTCCTCTCTGGCCCTAGCCCCGGGGCAGCCTGCCTGCACCCCAAACTCATCCCCAGTCCTGCCCCACCCCAGAGCCCGCACCGCTCACCCCCTCCTGCACCCCCACCCCTTGCCCCAGCCCAGAGCCTGCACCCCCACCCCCTTCCCACACACGCTCACCTGCCCCCAAACTCCCTCCCAGAGCCTGCACCCTTCACCCCTTCCTGCACCTCCACCCCTTGCCCCAGCCCAGAGTGTACACCCAAACTCCGTCCCAGAGCCTGCACCCCTCACCCCCTCCTGCACCCCCACCCGCTGCCCCAGCCCAGAGCCTGCACTCAGCAACCAAACTTCATCACAGAGCCTGCACCCCAGACCCCCTCCCCCACCCAAACTCCCTCCCAGAGCCCAACCTCTCTCCCCTCCTGCACCCCAATCCCCTGCCGCAGCCCAGGGCCTGCACCCCAGACCTCCCCCCCCCAAACTCCCTCCCAGAACCTTAGGCAGGTGGGGGGTGGAGTTTGGGGGTGGAGTTTTGGGGGGGCGGGTTCCTTGCACAACCAAAATTTCTACAAACCTACCACCCCTGGATATAGATATGTGCAAAAATTGGCAATGAAAAAGCAGAGCAGCAGAGCACCTAAGCATTCCCTCCAGTCTTTAACAAAAATTTACTTTAAATACCTTTTCTTAACTTCAACGGCAAGATCTAAGAATGCCTTTTGGACTTCTTTAAAAAATAAAGAAAATTCAGCATTTGTGAAAAGTGTTGATTGGAAGGATTAGATACCAAACCCTTGGTTTACCCAAACAGCAGACAGAAAGCATGTAGGCTTCTTCACCCTGTCCTGCCAGTATTTCTCATCCCTCACCTAGAGGGACCATCTCTTTGAGTGAGAAGGAAATTCATTCTTCACCACAATTGTGGTTTTTGTTATGTGGACTCAGACCACCAGTTCCCTTCATATAGGACATGGAGCACCCATTAGGTGGAAGCAGCTCCCAGTTACTTATTTATCAGACTTAGATTAATTTAAACAAAAAACTTTGATGATTAAAGGATGGTATCTTATTACCTGCCCCTTGACTCATCTAGTCCCTTTACAGTGCACTCGCGCAAAGAAACAAAGTCAAGATTGACAGGCCCAAATGTTGACTTCCCTGAAAAACAACACGCCCACTTGATAGTTTAAAAACAAACAAACAAAAAGGACCTACACACAACACCCTTCTCCCCCATAAAACCCTTAGCCCTCCAAAGGGAGGGCTGCAACAATCTCAAAATCCCATCCCATCCCCTGATGTAACTGAAGATCAACAAACATGTCGTGGGCACCCATGTGTTTGTGATACCAGGATGCACAAGCATATCACATTATCCCTTCCATTTCTGATTCCATCCTGATGCCCTGTTTAGATGAAAGTTTTTCTGAGAATAGGATTTTTGGCAATTTCGGTCCCTTAAGGGTTTACAAAAACAAAAGCAGCAAAGGGAGGAGAAGGCCACTGTTATATTACACGTGCATTCACTGTCAAATGGATCAGGCAACTAGAATTTCAAAATTGATAATTTTTTACGTTTTAAAATAAAAATGGTTATTTTTAATGAAAGGTTGCCAATGGCGACAGACCCCAAACTAGTGTTTTTAAAGAAACAAAATAGCAGTTGCTAAGATTAATCTCACAAGCAGCTCAGGACTTCCTATGTCATCTTTTAGAAGCTGCACTTTGTTAAAGACTGGAGGGAATGCTTAGGTGCTCTGCTGCTCTGCTTTTTCATTGCCAAAGTGCACTGCTCTTTTTTCACGACATGCTCAGCATTCAGCAGATGCTTTGCATGCATAGCCATCTTGTGGCTAGCACAGCACCCAACTGATAATTATCCTTTCCTTTAATTTTCACCTCATTGTTAAAGGCATAATCAGTGATTTTAAAGAAGTTGTAGAACGCTGAAGAGAACGTGAGTGCCATTTTCAAGGAGTTCAAGTTATCTGGCCATGAGCCCCACTTTGGTGCATATAGGTTTGACTCTTCATCGTCTACAGGGACAACATCTCAACAAGGCATTGGGCTTACATTTTTCCCTCTAAAGCTAATCTTTGCTGCATTTTCTGCCTTAAAGATATACCATCCATTTCCTGTGTGGGTAAAAGGAAAATTTAAATTTATTTAGTAAAAAGGACTGCCACATCAGAGCAAATATGAGCAAAGAGCATTTTCATATCAAAAGCTATTTTCCTTGGCTAGCCTTTTCTACAGTCTTTCTGCTATTGTTTCAGATATTTGTTTGTTCATCACAGAACTCAGATTCATGTCCCTTCAATGAAGATAATCCCTTGTTCACCTATCTATTGTCTTTTTAAGTCATATGGGATGGAGCCATGCTCCACCCTGCATTTACTTCCTGTTTTAGTCAGTCAGAGTTCCCCCCAACTCTGTTGTGATGCAATTAAATTAAGCAGCAAGTTCCCAGCCTGCATTCCTTATTTTTGTTGCAAAATTTCCCTTGTCAAAGACATGTAGAGCAGCAACATGGAGCTCAGTTCATACACTTACCACTCACTATTCCTCAGTATATGTTTCCAGATTGGGTGCTAATTTTAGTAGTGCTATCCTGCAATCACTATTCAAGCAGGACTCCTCCTATCTCCAAGCAATTGGGAACTGCTTTTTAATCCCTAAGAGTGGCATCTTTGTGGACAATCACTAAGAGAAGAAAGAACAGTTACATACCTTACAGTAGCTGTGGTTCTTCGAGATGTGTTATTCACACAGATTCCATGACTTGCCTTCCTTCCTCGCTAATTTGGAGTCTTGCTGCTATAGGATTCTTTAATGGTGAAGGAACTGAGGGACAGTCAGGGTCACTCAGCTTTGTCATCAGCTATGGTGTCTTGACTTCCTCACCCCTCCCAGAGTTAAGGGACCACCATCAAGATTTTCATTTCTTTTTGTGTGCAGAAAGTGGCTAAGTAATAAGTATGAATGTCACTGATAAACTGAGAGAGACAAAGTGGTGCAGTAATATCTTTTATTGGACCAACTTCAGATGGTGAAAGAGACAAGCTTAAGAGCTTTATGTACCTCGAAAGGTTGTCTCTTCCACCAAAAGAAGTTTGTCTAATAAAAGATATTACCTCACCCATATTGTGTCTCTCATATCCTGGGGCCAACATGGCAACAATACATAAGGTGACCAGATGTCCCGATTTTATAGGGACAGTCCCGATATTTGGGGCTTTGTCTTATATAGGCGTCTATTGCCCCCCACCCCTTGTCCCGATTTTTCACACTTGCTGTCTGATCACCCTAACAACACGGGAAACAACTGATAAACTGGGCAGAAGTAGAAAAGCATGATCAGTGCTTCTCCAGCTGTTTTGCTCTTGCACATGGTCTTCTGACTCCCATAGCTACTCTTACATGCAATATCAGGCGTGGATGGGTGCAGAATGCTGACTATCAGCTGATATTGCTAATCTGTATTTGGAGGGCTTCCTATATTCCGGAAGTTTATTATGTGGTGTGACTATTTGTCATTTTCAGGAGTGACTGTGTATTGACTGGGCATAAACTAACCTCTTGTCCCTAATGATGGTCAGTTCAGATTGGAGTTTACAACAGTGCAAATAAACTTTCATACCCTTGCTGCATATGTTCTGTGGACAAATAAAGGGCTTCCTGTCTTCACTCTGAGGGCTTTCAATCCAACATCTCTGTAATTATAGTACATTCACAAGACAAACCAACAATACTAGAAAATGCCTGATGTTTAAAAGTTTTCTTGAGTATGAAAAACCCTGTAAAAAGGAAAATTGTGCTGTAATCTTGGGTATACTCCAGCTCAAGTTGTTTCTCCAAAACATTTCCCAGCAGCAGGCTTTGTCCTCTATGTTACAGCATGACTCAGTTGTGTGTGTATCCATTCTCCATATTCGGACTTTACAATGATATTTTCAAGAGTTCTGGGTTTGGATATATTTAATTCAGTGCTGTTTATATTACAGATTCAATATAAATAGAGATGTTTAATTAGGGTGACCAGACGTCCCGTTTTTAAAGGAACAGTCCCGTATTTAAGCCCTCCTGCAGGAGTCCCGACTTTTTCTTAAAAACGGGCAAATTGTCCCATATTTTCTGTCACCATATTTTCTGTACTGGTGGGTCCTGCTGCTGGCCGGATCCCTGCTTAGCAGCCGCTCGCAAACCAGCGGTGAGTGGGGGGGTCCAGTGGCCAACAATGGGGTTGGGTGTGCAAAGCTCGTGGTGGGGCAAAGCTGCAGCATGTGGAGCTGGCCACTCCCCCTGCTGGTCTGTCAGCACAGTCCCTGCAGTGTGCTGGCTCTCAGCCAGCAGGGCCTTGCCCCCCCATCCCGTTTCCGGCCGGCACTGGCTGCTCGCTGCTTTCCAGCCTGTTCGGATTCCGACCCTGCAGGCTCCACAGCAGTCCTCCCAGTCAGACTCTTAGTCCCCATTTTCTCCTCTCCCTCACACCCCAG
The DNA here is from genome assembly GCF_028017835.1 of Emys orbicularis. NCBI lineage: Eukaryota > Metazoa > Chordata > Testudines > Emydidae > Emys > Emys orbicularis. The sequence continues at coordinate 163,744,114 of NC_088684.1, forward strand.
GTCCTGCCCCCAGGGAGTGTGGGCTGCTCCGTCTGCTCCTCCCCTTCTGAGCCACCTCTCTGGCCAGATTCGTTGAAGCTCCTGCAGTCAGGTTCCCTGGGCCCTGGTGCACAATGCAGCCTTAGGGATTAGCCCAGGGGTGGACAAACTTTTTGGCCCGAAGGCCACATCTGGAAATAGAAATTGTGTGGTGGGCCATGAATGCTCACAAAATTGGGGTTGGGGTGCAGGCTCTGGGTTGGGGCTGGGGATGAGGGGTTGGGGTGCAGGAGGGTGCTCCATGCTCGGATCGAGGGGTTTGGAGGGCAGGATGGGGATCAGGGCTGGTGCAGGGGGTTGGGGCGTGGGGAGATGCTCAGGGGTGCAGGCTCCAAGTGGTGCTTACCTCAAGCGGCTTCCGGAAGCAGCAACATGTCCCTTCTCTGGCTCCTATGCGGAGGCACGGCCAGGCGGCTCTGCGTGTTGCCCTGTCCGCAGAAGTGCCTGAGGGGGCCACTGGAGCGGGGCCATAGGAGCTCGTAGGAGCCAGAGGGGGGGCCATGCTGCTGCTTCCAGGAGCCACGTGGAGCGGTCCCCAACCCTCCTCCCCAGCTGGACCGCTGGAGCGGGGCAAGCCCCAAAGCCTGCTCCCCAGCGGGAGCTTGAGGGCCGGCTTAAAATGTCTCGCAGGCCAGATCCGGTCCGTGGGCCATAGTTTGCCCACCCCTGCTTAACCCCTTCCTGCCCGTGCTGTAGCCGGAGGTGGCTGGGTTATGTCGGTGGCCAGCAGAAGCCTGGAGGTGTTAGCTGCCTTTCGACACTGTGTGAGCAGGAAGGGACAAGCTGCTTCCAGTCACAGTGGAGTGGGAGTGAGAGGGGAGATGAGCTCTGCAAAGACATGGGCCAGGTCATCCTTTCCCTCTGCCCTACCCTGTGGCTGGAAGCAGCTCCAGTCCCTTCCCTCCCGCACAGAGTCGAAAGGCTGGTGCTGGCTACATTCTGGTGTGAACCCTGGCAGAAATCTGGGGTGGGGGGGGGCATGTGAAGTTTAAGGGTTGAATTGATTACAGTCTGTAAGTATCTACATGGGGAACAAATATTTAATAATTGGCTTTTCAATCTAGCAGAGAAAGGTATAACACTATTCAATGGCTGGAAGTTGAAGCTAGACAAATTCAGACTGGAAATAAGGCATACATTTTTGCCAGTGAGGGCAATTAACCATTGGAACAGTTTACCAAAGAATATGGTCCATCACTAACAATTATTAAAGCAAGATTGGATGTTTTTCTACAAGCTATGCTCTATGAATTATTTTGGGGATGTTCTATGGCCTGTGTTATAGAGGAGGACGGATTAGATGGTCACAATGTGCCCTTCTGGCCTTGGAATCTATGAATCTATGAATTGGAGATCAGGATGAAACCTGATGTTGGGAGCAGAATATACCATATCTGTCTACTGCAGGGTTCCTACACCTTCCTCTGACATTTCTGGTGCTGGCCACTGTCACAGACAGGATACTGGAATAGAAGGACCACAGAGCTGATGTAGTATGGAAATTCCTCTCTTTCTCTGGAGTCTCCCCTTCCCATCTTGGTGTCTCTTTCCCTTGATTCTATTCCCCCAAGGTTAAGGATCATTCCTCTAGTCTCTGTCTTTCTGCATCCCTTATCCAAGGTCTCATATGAATGTCATATTATTGAACATCTTTCTCCATCCTCTTCTTACACTCTCTAACATGTGCTCTCATCCCTTGTTGCCTACAGGAACCTCTCACTATTGTACTCTTGGACCACAACATTTTTCTAGAAAACCCAAGAACTCTATGTCCAGCACCATCCACTACTGCTGCACTTTCTGCACCACTGTATCCCATGCCCCTCAAGCCAGCAATAGCTCCTTCATTGCCCTTTCTGCCCCTTCACACACCCTTCAGACCCTCTCTACCCTTGAAATTACCTCTTGTCCCCATACAGCTGCAGCCACTTCCCCTGTTCCTATGAAACCCTTCTTGCTATCCTCCAAATCTCCCAAGGAGGATTCTTCCTGTGATATTTATCCAACCAAGAGTGCCCTCTGTGCCCCAGTCTGTAGTGCTTCCTCCATGTGTATACAGAGAGCAGGAGAAGGAGGTAACCAGCAGGGGCCTGCTTCTGTCTGCTTCATGAGAGGGAAGCAGCTTAACAAATGCCAGGAGAACAGAAATACTGGGATTTTGAAAGCTCCCTGCTAACAGCTCAGCTTGGGAAGAATCTGAATAGTGAGTGGGTAAGTGGCACCCCTAACTGCACCCCCATAGCAATGGGCTTAGGCTTGTGTTGGGCTAGTTGGTAATGGTACCTGTTGAGGGCTAGTATACTTGTCTTCAGTACTTCATTGTAGATTGTCGAGAACAGGTGTGTACAGTGGATCTGGTGGAAGAGAAATTATGGTCATGTATGACCCACAAGTAGAAAAAGAGATGGCAGTCAAAGGGGATCATAAGTGAATAATGGGAGAAATCTTCAAGAAGCACACATCTTGTTTTATTCTCCCTCTCCTCCCTCCCTCTCCTCTACTATTTTTAAGTGTTTCTTAGTGGTGTCCTGCTTGTGTGATTTTGTGGTGACTACTTGTCTGGGTCATGGGGGAGGGTAGACAGGCTTGTGGTAAAGGCATGGACTAGGAGCTGGGAAATATGTATTTAATTTCTGGCTGCACCAGACTTCCTGTGTGACCCTGAGCAACTCATTTTTGGCCAATAATTTTTAAACTGGGTGCCTAAGGTTAGATATTTAAATCCATATTTAGTAAAAAAATAAAAATAAATAAAAGTGGCTTGATTGTCAGACATGTTGAGTTCTCACACACTCGGGCTTTTGTGAGCCTTGATTCATTATTATTTGTGAAGCATGTTGATATCCTCAAATGAAGATGCTATATAAGTGTAAAGTATGATAACAGCACGTACTCCACACTAGAGATGTCAAAGGTTGACTTCTTCATACTCTAGTGTGTAATATCTAATGTAATAATTCTTTACACTTATATAACACCTTTTGTTTGAGGCTATTAATGTATTTCACAAAAACTAATGAATTAAGCCTCACAGTGGCCCAAGTTGGTGAGAACTAAACATCTCTGACAATCAGGCCACTTTTATTTACTTTCACTTTTTACTAAATAAATTTGTTAGGTGGAACCTTTTCCAAAATAAGAAATAATATTCCCTGTTGTATACTTTGGTTGGTTTTGGCCCTTTTCCATCTCTCCTTATCATTGTGAATTTTTAACAAAGTTAAGATGCAAACTGAGAAAGGAAAATATTGCCAAAACCCCTCATTGGTTGTAATGGCTAATACCATGCTACTGCATAATTTCCCTACACTCTGAATTAGTTCCCAAGGCTGTAAAAACTATTTTGTCTGAAAAACCAAAGTCCCTTTCATCTAAGTGGGATTTTTTTCTCTTTTCTCTTACACTTTAGGGTACGTCTTCACTTACATCCGGGTCCGGATGTAAGCAATCGATTTTCTGAGTTCGATTTATCGCGTCTGGTTAAGACGCGATAAATCGATCCCGGATCGATCCCGGAAGTGCCCCGGATCGATCCCGGAAGTGCTCGCCTTCGACGCTGGTACTCCAGCTCGGCGAGCGGAGTACGCAGCATCGACGGGGGAGCCTTCCTGCCGCGTCTGGACCGCGGTAACTTCGGACTAAGGTACTTCGAATTCAGCTACGTTATTAACGTAGCTGAATTTGCGTACCTTAGTCCGAAGTGGGGGGGTTAGTGTAGACCAGCCCTTAGTGTAGCTGTATGCAAAGTACGTGTTTGGCAAGTGAAACCTAAATAATCCAAATCCCTAGTTCTTTAAAGTACAAAAATAAGTAATTGTAACATCTGTTACAGTCTCTACCCTGAGGGCTCAGACAGTCAGAGCCTAATTTCCCTTTAATTATCACACTAATAGACATATGCACACATATAAGCATGCAGAAATATAGTTCTTGGCTGGTCGAGCTGTGACAGGACAAAGGGAATAGAGCAGGAATATAGTCAGGTTCCTAGACCTTAAGATTTTGAAAGGTTTCAGAGTAGCAGCCGTGTTAGTCTGTATCCGCAAAAATAACAGGAGTACTTGTGGCACCTTAGAGACTAACAAATTTATTAGAGCATAAGCTTTCGTGGGCTACAACCCACTTCTTCGGATGCATATAGAGTGAACCATATATTGAGGAGATATATATACACACACATACAGAGAGCATGAACAGGTGGGAGTTGTCTTACCAACTCTGAGAGGCCAATTAAGTAAGAGAAAAAAAACTTTTGAAGTGATAATCAAGATGGCTCAGTACAGACAGTTTGATAAGAAGCAAGTGTGAAAATACTTACAAGGGGAGATAGATTCAATGTTTGTAATGGCTCAGCCATTCCCAATCCCTATTTAGCCCTGAGTTGATTGTGTCTAGTTTGCATATCAATTCCAGCTCAGCAGTCTCTCCTTGGAGTCTGTTTTTGAAGTTTTTCTGTTTTAAGATAGCCACCCGCAGGTCTGTCAAAGAATGGCCAGACAGGTTAAAGTGTTCTCCCACTGGTTTTTGAGTATTATGATTCCTGATGTCAGATTTGTGTCCATTAATTCTTTTGCGTAGAGACTGTCCGGTTTGGCCAATGTACATGGCAGAGGGGCATGTGTATGTCTCCTGCTCTGTGTTTTACCCGCATTCTGCCATATATTTCAAGTTATAGCAGTCTCGGATGATGACCCAGCACATGTTCATTTTAAGAACATTTTCACTGCAGATTTGAGAAAATGCAAAGAATGTGAGATTTCTAAAGATAGATACAGCACTCCTCAGGGGGATAGGAGGATAGAGCAGCAATGCTATAAGCAGGAATGCTGTGTAAAGTTTGAACAGATATGAAAACCATCAGATCATATCTAGAACTACTTTTAACAACCCAAATATGTAAGTAAATTAAGAATGTTTAGGAAGACGCTATTAGGTTTATTTCTGTTTATTTTTTAAGGCTTGTGGACTCCTCTGTGCTAACCCCAGATGTTTTTGTTTGCTTGTAACCTTTAAGCTAACCCCCAAGAAAGCTATTTTGGGTGCTTAATTTTTGGAATTGCTCTGTTAAAATCTAGCAAAAGCCTAAGTTCCAGATGTATTTTCTTCCTTTTTGTTTTTAATAAAATTTACCTTTTTTAAGAACAGGATTGGATTTTTGGTGTCCAAAGAGGTTTGTGCATATGCTGTTTGATTAGCTGGTGGCAACAGCTAATTTCCGTTGTTTTCTTTCTCAGCTCTTCACTGGAGGATGTGTGTGAAAGGGCTTGAGGGTACCCCACAGGGAGGAATTCCCAAGTGCTCCTTCCTGGGTCCAAGATTTTTTTTTTGCATTTGGGTAGTGGCAGCGTTTACCAAGCCAAGGTCAGGGAAAAGCTGTAACCTTGGGAGTTTAATACAAGCCTGGAGTGGCAAGTGTTTATTTTTAGAATCCTTGAGGGCCCCCACCTTATGCACTCGGAGTGACAGATTGGGGATTCAGCCTTGACACAAGTATAAAGCAGTATACAATACATTTAAAACTCTTCATTTTATTAAACTGTTTTAGAGTACCATGTGTGAGCTGAATGAAATTTTTAACACAAAAAGTGAGAGGGCTACAGTATTTTGTATCAGGCATATACCTGTCAATCTAGTGCTATTTGCTATTTGCTATATGCTATTTTCTCCAATAAGAAATTCTGCGTAGTGTGTGGCATACCCAAAGCAAAAATCCAGTCTATGGTGTTCCTGTCACTTTACTGAGAAGAATGCCACATCATAAATTGCTGTAATATTAACAGCAAAAGGTTGTGTTCTTCTTCAAGTGGCATCTACACATTTCCAGTCCTGGGATGTGCTGACAGTGCAAATTGGACAACTGTAACCTTCCAGTAATAGTGCCCATTGGCGCACTCTTGTACCTCCCACACCTCCCCTTGTGGCTCAGAGGGTGAGGCTATAAAAAGGGGGCATAGTGTTCAGACCACCTCGGTTCCTTCCAACCATCGTTGCTGATGGATCAAGAATCTGACTGGGTCCTTGGACCTGGATTTATCAGAACAGATCATTCCCAGTGCTGCCTTCTTCTTACTTTAATTGGGTTTTAGTTAGTTAGTTTGTCTTTATTTTTATTTTCTCATTCTTTTGACTAAGGATTTTACTCAACTGCTGTCCTTGGCGCCAATATACTGGAACTGAAGACAAAGAAACCAGGGTTCTAGAGGTGTGTCTCTTGCTCTGCCATTTTTCCTGGTTTAGATGCACATATGCATTGTTTGGCCTGCTAGGGGGAAGGTCATTCTCCTTCTCATTGCTCCATATATATCACCTTCATGCCCAGTGCTGGAAAGGAATGTCAGAATTGCCTTCAAGCTATACTATTGTAGGAAACATTAGCAGCTGAATTTTATGACTCTAAAATGTGGGGAACAGTGCTGTGAGACTACCCTCAACCCTGAACCCCCCTGGGGTTGAAAAGCCTGGCAGGTGCTGGCTTTCTTGATTAGAGCCAAACCTACAGTGCCTATCACTATAAATCTGTAGCTCCTCCTGAGCACAAATGTTTAACCTCACACGTGTTGGCCTCTGCTGAAGGAGCCCATCCTCATGAGTATACTTCTGGCTCATCACACTGAAGGGCAAAAGATTTCCCTCAGTGCGCCAAGCTCAGAAATCACAGTCACAGCAATGGGTGATATTGAGGGCCAAGGCCATATTATGGATCCACATCTACCCCGGTTCCAAGACCATCTGCTCCATGCTCAAAATAAGCCTGATGAGGCACCTAATGCTTCCTTGGAGTTCTGGTTCTTATTAATACGGTTACCATGGTTGGTCAGGTTAATTGTGTTGAGCCCCTGGATCACCCTCATTTGGACTCGTTCTCATGCAGCACTGGATACATTATCATCAGGACTTAAAGATAAAGGAAAGAAGCTGAATGTGTGTGTCGGGGGGGGGTTGGTTCCTCCTCTTCATTGCCTGGGGAAAAGAAAGAAAAAACATGACATAGCTAAAATCAATTCCCGGACTTCCTCAGAGAGCCCCGGGCACACGGGGGCTTGGACACAGGGATGCTGGTTGTGGGCGTCAGCAGAGCCCTGGGTGCGGGGCCGGCAGCTGGGACCCTGAGCGGAGTTTAATAGTTAACAGAAACCGATAAACATTAAGCTTATTGGTTAACCAATTAAACTTTAATATCTCTAGTACATGAGTCCTCTCTAGAGGAGTGTAGACGTTCCGGGGTGGGGCTTGTCCCTTACAGGGGCGGCTGGGAGCCAGGCCGCCTCGCTACACGAGGCTGGGAAGCAGTTCAGTCTTGCACTCCCGGGCCTAGGTCGGGCGGGCAGCCAACCGTAGTACAGGGCTCAGGCCCTCAGGCAGGGGCTGAGCAAACCAATAATAGTTCAGGTCTCAGGCCCTCAGGCAGGGGCTGAGCAAACAAATAATAGTTCAGGGCTCAGGCCCTTAGGCAGGGAGGAGGAGGAGAGACTGCCACCCGGCGGGGGAGTGGCAGGGGGGAACACAGGCCCACCCACTCCACTGTGTTCCAGCCCGGGGCCCTATCAGCAGCAGTCCGTCTGCTGCTGGGTCAGTGGGGATCCTGACCACAACACACTGACATGGGTTCGGGGTCGGCTATCCCCGGGCCACTTCCCATCTCCTCCTCCATGGGTACCTGCACATCCTGAGGCTCGTCTGCCGTGTCCCAGACCATGGGCTCCTCCGGGCACCGAGCGCTGTGTAGGTTGGTCGGTTCCTCCGGGCCCTCGGCGGGGGGAAGCTCAGGCCGCTCCTCCGGATACCGGGCTTGGGGCCGGCTCGGCCAGTCCTCCTCAGGATACCGGGCTCTGGGCCGGCTCGGCCAGTCCTCCTCAGGATACCGGCCTCTGGGCAGGCTCGGCCAGTCCTCCTCAGGATACCGGGCTCTGGGCAGGCTCGGCCCAGCGGGAGCTCGGGCACCAGCATCTGTCCTCTCCCGCGGCCGGCCAGCAACTGAGCGCTGTGGCTTGGCCTTTATACTTCCTGTCCCGCCCCTTGACTTCCGGGGGGCGGGGACAGGCGGCGGTGACTCCGCCCACTCTGGCGGCTGTTCTGGCTCATCCCTTACAGGGGCGGCTGGGAGCCAGGCCACCTCGCTACAAGGAGCTATAGAAAGTTGATAGAGGGTACTGGGAAACCAGAACATTTACTTATTTTCCTGATATCTGTGAAACCCAGGACAGTATCAATAGAACAGGTACTTTTGAAGAGCATGACATTGACAATATTTATAGAGTAGACTTGGGGAAAATTATCTTTACCATGATGCAGTATGACTTTCAAACTCCTGAGAATCTAAAATGTTGAATGTGATTGTTTGAGGTCTTAAGTCAAATCTGAAGCTTTGTGGGTCAAATTAAAACCCTTATTTCTCATCCACTAAAATATATATTTCCAATGATATATGGCATGACTTTCAATTTCTAGTAGTCTGACAGGATGTTTAATCATTATATGGAGAACTGCATTTAAAATTTTCCAGAAGGGCTGCATGTAATTTGCATATAAATTTACCTAATTTTCAAAATTAAAAGTCAGTCTTCCTTAAAAGATGAGCAGAAATTTCTTGTTGGCTGTTTTCAGTATATATGAAAACATACACTTAATTGGTTTTGCCATCCCTGAGTAATTATAAGGAAAGCTGAGAACATATATGTACTTTATAGAATAGGAAAATATTGTGCCCTGAAGTTGTTATTAAAAACAAACAGTCAATCAATCAATCAAATATCAGGTGATTCACCAAGCCATTAGGGAAGTGAGAACATTTGGGCTCTTGCCTCTTTGAATCATTAGTCTCTGTGTCCCGCATCTCCTTATCAAAAGTTTAGTGAATTGGAATTTGGCCTCAGTCTGCTGTATTAGACTCCAGAGATTACACATTGTGTACCGCCAATCTAGAAGTTGCAGTCTAATACTGAAGTTCATTGATCTAAGGCAGTGGTTTTCAACCTTTTTTCATTTGCAGACCCCTAAAAAAATTCGAATGGAGGTGTGGACCCCTTTGGAAATCTTAGACATAGTCTGCGGACCCCTAGGGATCTAAGGGAAATTACCTTCCTAATGATATAAGGTAGCACCTTCAACTGCTAATAGTCTAGATGGGGTTCATGTTCAACTGTTCAAACATTCAAAGTTAGCACATTATTTTTGCTGAGTTATTTGTGACTGAAGGGATGATCAGCAGTGTATTAGACATGTTCTATATATATAATATTTTATTTCTTATGTTTTATTTATATGTTGGATGGCTTTTTTCCTTCTAATGTTCATTTTGAAAATGTGCCTGATTATACTTTCATTGAAGGCAATGGGAGTTTTGTCATTATGTTCATAACAGTTAATAGCAAGGAAGCTCATTCCATCATGTATTTCAGAGGTATTGGGTTGGTATAAATATGGGAAGAATTTGGCCCCTAGTAGATAAAAAAATACACAGATAGAGACTTCCATTGTAATAGAGTTAAATAGTGACTGTGGCAGAACCATTAACCTAGAATTCTATGCATCAATAGATATTCAAAGCTGGAACTCAAACAAACATCTCAATATACCTTCCATTGTTCTATGCACTGTTGTTGTAGCTGTGTTGGTCCCAGTATATTAGGTGGGTGAGGTAAAATCTTTTATTGGACCAACTTCTGTTGGTGAGAGAAACAAACTTTTAAGCTTACACAGAGCTCTTCATCAGGTCTGGGAAACAACAAGTTAAAGTCTGTGTAAGAGCTCTGTGTAAGCTCAAAAGCTTGTCTCTCTCACCAACAGAAATTGGTCCAATAAATATATTACCTCACTCACCTTGCATCACTATATAGTGTATGTAACGGGATTGTTGTCCCCTTACTAAAACTCAGTGGTGGGGGGGGGGGGAAGGGTTTGGTTGGCTGGCTCCCAGTACTAAAAGAAAGGGGAAGAGTCAATGGGAAATCAGGACCCTGAGACTGACAGTCCTCAGGGGCAATGGGGAGAGACCAATGCTCCAGGTCAGCCTGATTGACAGTGCGGGCAGGCTAATCAGGGAGTCAGGAGGCCAGGCTGGGTCCTGTCCTCCATGTGAGTTGGAATTGCCTGGGTCAGACAGAGTGGGGCCGAGCTAAGGAGAAAGCAGGGGCCCAAGCTGAGCTGGGAGCAGAGTTACAGAAGCAGCCCACAGAGCAGACCTGTGCTGGGAGAGCTGCAGCAACCAGAGCCAGAGGGGCCAGAGAAGCAGCCCAGGGAGCTGGAGTCAGAGCAGCAGCTGTGCTGAGGCAGAGTGGAGGTGGAGCTGGGGCTGGAGCAGTCCGGAGCTGGGTGCAGTGAGCAGCTGGGGATAGCGAGGGGGACCCTGAGCAGCGGGCCCAGCACAGATAGACGCCCCCAGCCAAGACGCCTGGCCGGCCAGACTTGGAGGGGAATTGTAACCCCAACGGGGCAGGGTTGATGCTGGGAAGAAGGGTCCTGACACCTAGAGCCTAAGAGCTTGTGGCCACCGCCAGAGCAAGTGTCCGACCCTGCAGCACAGCCGGGGCCTGAGAAAGAGGCCTGGGATTTGTGAGGAACAGACTGAACTTCCCTTACATTCCAGAGATGCTGGTTGTGATGTCCCTCCGCTCTGTGGCATGGGGACATCACAACCAGCGTCTCTGGAATGTAAGGGGAGTTCAGTCTGTTCCTCACAAATCCCAGGCCTCCTTCTCAGGCCTCGGCTGTGCTGCAGGGATGCTGCGGGTCGGGCACTTGCTCTGGCGGTGGCCACGTGCTCTTAGGCTCTAGGTCAGGGAAGCATCCAGTGCAGAGAGAGCACCCCAGAGTGGGGACACCCTATCCCCTGCCCTAAGTGACACGACAAAGTTGGGGGTCGAGCCCCCCAGGAATCCTGGGCCCAGCCTTGTTTGGGTCACGAGGACTCTGCCACACAGGAGAGTGGCAGGGGAGCCCTTGAGGTCAGGCAGGCCTCTGGGTAAAAAGGAAGTGGGAGTGAGGACTCAGATCCTTTCGCTAGCCCATTTCACCAGGGAAGTGTATGAGCCAGGAAAGTTCCCCACAATAGCGGGACCATTCCCCCGCTTACACGTAGGTTATGTTGTGTACATGATACACAAAGCTATATCTAATTTTCCTAGTTATTAATTTTTTCCCCACAGAGATCAAAATCATACCATAAATGGGCTAATTACACTGCTCTACAGCCAAAATGCTTCTGAAATAAATGTAGTCAAACTTTACTAATTCTGGGTCACTGAGAACGAAAATGATGCTTAAAATTGTTGATTGGCTCTAGTTTTCAAGATATGCTATTGGGTCAGTATATACGACCCTTGACTTGGGAATGGCAGAGGATAAGTGAGTTATAAAGGGAAGGGATCTCAATTTAAACCAGAAATGACTAAAATACATCTTTGACTGGATCTATGAATAAATCTATGACTGGGTTTGGACAGTACTTGCTTTTTAGGCAAAACAATGAATGATGCAATCTGAAGCTGGTATTGCATCATACATGATATGAATTGCATCATGTTATTCCTAGAAGTCATGGATGATGCAATCATAACGAAGCTTACATCACTCTGCTGAACAAATTGCCCTATATCAGCTCTAGAAATCATACAGTGTCGTGCTCTCTTATTTGTCAGTGTTTGATTTTGCAAAGGGACACATTTCTGTTTAGCCAAAGTGAGCAGAGATGCCTCGTACTTGTGTGAACAGTGCAGATAACTTCTGCTATGTTTGTGGTGAAGTGACTTTTGCATCACAAAAGCGCAGTATAACCTCTATGGTTAAGAAAGCCTATCACCTTTATTTTGGCTGCAAAATTGGAGATCAGGACAAGAGGTGGGCCCCACACATATGCTGCAACACTTGTGCAACAAATCTTCGCCAGTGGTTGAACAGGAAAAGGAAATCTATGCCTTTTGCAGTGCCAATGATTTGGAGAGAGCCAACAGATCATACCAGCAATTGTTATTTCTGCATGGTGCCTCCAGTTGGGAAAGGTGTGTCAAAGAAGAAAAAGTGGACTGTGCATTATCCAAACATTCCATCAGCTATACGCCCAGTACCCCACGGAGAAGGACTGCCGGTTCCTGATGCACCAGAATCATTCTCACTTGAGTCGGACGAGGAAGAGGAAGAGGATGAAACTTCTGGTCCTGAACCATCAATGTCACAGGACCCACATTTTCTCCCATCCTCCTCCTCTGAACCACACCTCATAACACAAGGTGAACTGAATGACCTTGTCAGGGATTTGGAACTACCCAAGAGTAAGGCAGAGCTGTTGGGCTCCAGACTACAGCAGTGGAATCTCCTGGCAGGTGATGTTAGGGTTTCCATGTTCCGTGACCGTCAAAAGGATATTGTCCAATTCTTCTTCATGGAAGGTGATCTTCTAGCCTGCAACATCATCGATGGTGTGATGGCAGCCCTCAACATCGTTCACGATCCAGATGAGTGGAGACTGTTCATTGATTCATCGAAGACGAGTCTTAAAGCTGTTTTACTGCATAATGGCAATGTTTTGCCATCAGTTCCAGTAGGTCATGCAGTCCATATGAAGAAAACCTATGACAACATGAAACAACTTTTGAGGTGCATAAACTATGACCAACATCAGTGGCAGCTTTGTGGCGATTTGAAGGTTGTTGCTCTCTTGCTTGGTCTGCAGACTGAATACACAAAGTACTGCTGTTTTCTCTACGAATGGGATAGTCGTGCAAGAGATTCCCACTACATCAAGAAAGATTGGCCACTCCGACAGTCATTGGAGCGTGGGAGAAAAAGTGTTCAGCATCCACCACTTGTTGAATCAAGGAAGATTTTGTTACCACCCTCACACATCAAGCTGGGTCTGATGAAGAACTTTGTCAAGGCCATTGACAAAACACAAGCAGCTTTCAAGTACCTCCGTGGAAAATTTCCAAGGTTAAGTGAAGCTAAGATAAAGGAAGGTGTCTTTGTTGGTCCTCAGATTCGTGAACTTCTTCGAGATGTTGCATTTGACCATGCACTGCGTGGCAAGGAAAAGACGGCATGGAAAGCCTTCCAGTTAGTGGCAATAAATTTTCTCGGAAACAAGAAGGCAGACAACTACAGGTTGTTGGTGGAAAACCTCCTCAAGGCATACAAAAGCCTTGGTTGCAACATGTCACTAAAGATACATTTTTTGCACTCTCGTCTAGATTTTTTTCCACTGAACTGAGGAGCAGTGAGCGACGAGCACGGCGAGCGATTTCACCAGGACATTGCAACAATGGAGAAACGCTATCAGGGCAAATGGAGCCCATCAATGCTTGCAGACTATTGCTGGACAGTGACAAGAGATGCTCCATTTAATGAATACAAGAGACAAGCCAAGAAGCGCCGAGTAGACATTGAATAGGACAAAACTATGTACATAATAGTTTTTTGCCTTTTGTTTCATAATAAATTTTATTTATATAACCCTTTTGCTGATTTTTAAAGTGTTACATAAACAGGACAGGTGAAATATTATCATGTAAAGCAACCATAAACACATGAAAAGACCTAGGTTTACAATTTATGGTTAAAACTCTATCTACACAATATACATAGACATAAAATGTAAAAACTTAAATATCTTAGAAACAGTAGCCAATCAGTTGTTTTAATTGTCATATTTGAATTCAGCACATCAAAATACATAATAAATAGCACATTTCATCTCTGAAGCAGACGACTTCTCAAAAATTGTAGACCAGTGTTATACCTACTGCCAACAAACAACACATATTATCCAAGATAAAGCATAAAATAGCTGGCATGCCTATTGACACACCTTACCTCAGCCCCACTGAGATGGATAGAAGAGAAATGTGCTTAAGTTGTCAAATAAAGTATAGCAGGGTTTTGAGATACAATCATCATCCTTTTCTTTGTTGAAAGATATTGAAAAGTATCTGCTCACTCCAGAGAAGGTGCCTTTTCCCCAATGAGCATCAGTGACCTGTGAATAGGAGTGTGTTTAATTCATTGGTGAGTAGAAATGGGAAAGAAAGAACTCAGCAGGAGCTGGGAGGAGGAGGGGAAGAGGGAAGGCAAATGTGAGGAGAAAAAATGAGTAGTCCAAAGACAATAAAGTAAAATAAAACAGACTTGCAGATGTCATTTTTCTTTCTTCTTATCTCTTTTTCACACAGGTTAGTATTTGTGTTCATAAAACTGTTTTTGGTGTAGTTATTATTTATGGAAATGTTTGTTTAATGAAGTGAAGCTTAAAATTAAGTCAAAAATCCCACTGAAACGGATACCTTAGTTTTAGAAAAATCACTCAGAAACCTAATCTCTCTGGATCATAGTTTAGGAATATGAAATCCTAAAATGTCAGAGTAGAGAGTTTGTAGGTACACCTAATTAGGACCATAAAGAAAGAGGTGCTGCAAAGATTGCCCCAAACATGTTCTCTTAATATATTCTTTTGGGGTTAATGAAACTGGCGCCTTGGCAGCAGGGGTGATATAGTGAATGAAAAGTGCAAGATCATAGCCAATAATTCTACCTCGTCTTGTTGCCTTTGAAGAAGATACTAACTTATCACAACTATCACAGGAATTAACTGTAGAAGTTATCTTTAGGCAATTATCCAGTATTATGAGGGTGGTATTTTATCATTTTTAGTCTAAATTAATTTAATGTTATTAGAAAATAACTTTTATATTCTAAAGTATATTTTAATTTGCATTTGGTGAGATTAGTGAATTTATGGTACTGGTGCCACCCAGAGATTTCTGTTAATATTGAAAATTCAGTAGTTTTAAACAGTGATCGAGAAAAATAACTGCTATTTTTCTAAAGCATAGTTTGCTGAAGAAAACTGTGTTGCAAATGTATCTTTATTTAACTTTAGTAATATGGTCACTTTGCAGTTACTCATATACAGTGACAGATAGGACAACATAACATGAGAAGCCATGGGATGACACATGATCATTTTAAAATTTTACCATCCTGTGACCGAATGCACCCCCATATTCACACCCTACTCACTACTGTAATAATCTTTGAACAAAATGTGCCTCGTGCAGTATCATTTGAAAACTAATAACTCACTGGTCAATAATATCATGGTGAAATGTATGTAGCAACATTAGTAAAGTTATGAACAAGTTGAGAGAGGACTTTAGCATATTTGTTTTGCTACAGGCTTTTTAGCCCTGGCAAACTTCTTGTTTTCCAATTTAAAAAAATAATCATCCTTTGGTTCACTACAAACAAGAAAGTACAGTACTTATGTAGCTTTTGTGTTAAAAAACTTAACCTCATTTAAAGTGTGTACATTTATTAAGATGGTGAAAAAGGAAAATGTATGTTCTGTATTAGGAAAGAAATATAAGTCAAGTAAATTACAAGTCAGGAACTCCTCAGTTCATGCCAAAAAATGGCTCCTGCTAGTGCCACTCGACTAGCACTTGTCTGCTCTGTGTCTTTCCCAAGGGGGATTGGGCCCTATTATGCTGAATGCTGCTCGAACACACAAAAAGCCCCTGTCCTCGAGAGCTTACAGTATAAGGTCCCAATCTTACAAACATTTATCCATATGCTTAACTTTAAACATGCAAGTAATACCATTGAAGTCAATTGTGCATAAATGTTTTCAGGATCAGGGCCTAAAAACAAAAACAAAATGAGGGATTGGGTATGAACAAGGTAATGACTGGCACAGTTTTGCTAGTTACATGTTTTGCTGGGTTTTGCTTCATTGCTTTAAGTTGGAGTAGAGATAGGGCGAGGGAAATGGCAGGAATCCAGGAATTAGTAAAAGTAAGTGAGTAGGAAAAGGAAGGGACAGTCATAGTTTGTCAGCTGTCTCAATATGATCAGCAGACAGCATACTTCAGTTACAGAGCAGCAGACAACATCATTGAATTACATACACCTCTACCCTGATATAACGCGATCCGATATAACACGAATTCGGATATAACGTGGTAAAGCAGTGCTCCGGGGGGGGTGGGGCTGCGTGCTCTGGCGGATCAAAGCAAGTACAATATAACGCGGTTTCACCTATAACGTGGTAAGATTTTTTGGCTCCAGAGGACAGCGTTATATCGGGGTAGAGGTATATTTAAATATGTAACTGTTACAATATATAATTCTGTAACTATTATTTTGTAAAGTGTGTTATGTAACATTTGTATGACGACCATTAATAAAGTGAAGTTAATTATTAATTAAATTTATTACTTTTACATGGGGTTCTTATCCGAAATAAATGTATTGGTAGACACTGACAGTAACCTTATGCACCTCTGACTCTAAGGAACTACATTCTCAAATCTGTTATCCCTCATAGAATTCAAACATCTTGTTTAAGAAAGTTACCATGCATTGTAGTAATGTACATTGCATAGTACCAAACCCTTGTGAATTCTTACTATTTAGATGCTAATAAGGTGCAATTCTGGAGTAACTCCATTGATGTAGTTACTCAGATGATGGGTTTATTTGGGATTTCTACCGTGTAACTAAGAGCAGAATTTCACCCATAGTTTAAAGATTTGTATTGGCATATTTCAGTGGGGCTTTTGTTTGATTATCTGTTATTAGTTCTCCTTTACAGAAGTGTTGTAAAAGTTATAACTAGCCCCCATGGGGGTGTACCTACTCCTGTGAGAGACATTGCATGATCAGTATTTGAAATTGTTCCCTAGAAGTTAAAACATTTGTTGTTGCAGCCTGTTCCTCTTCCCTTTTCCCCCCAGATGAAGTAATGTTGAATGGTACAGGAGCAGAATAAGTTTGTTTTGGGGGAGCAGAGAAAAGAAGGGTTCAAAGGGAGCTCTCAACAGCCCTCATGCTGATCTTGCTTTGACCTTCCAGCCCATGCTTTCTCTTCCCTGCCCTAATATGGTAAAAAAGAGAAGGCAAACCCTACGAATGATCCCAATTGTCTGCTGTGCCTTATTTATTTATCTTCACAACACCCATATGAGGTAAGAAAGTACTTATTATTAGCCTAATTTTACAGCTGGAAACCAGGGCACAGAGATACTATATGTCTACTCTGCAAGTGATGGTGAGTTTGTGGCACAAGTAGCAACTCATCCAGCTAGCAGGGGTAACAATAGTACAGATCTGATGGCATGGGGTAGCAACCCAAGCAAGTATCAGGGCTCTCTGGGAGGCTTGTACTTGGTTGAGTAGCCTGTGCTGAAACCCGTGGAACCATATCTACACTACTGTTGTATACCTGCCTGTGCTACAATCACACCGTCACTTGTAGTGAAGACATACCCTAATAATCTTGCCCAGGGTCACGCAGAAAGTCTGTGGCTGAGCAGGGAGCTGAACTCAGGGCTCCTAAGTCCCAGGCTAGTGGCATAACCATCAGGCTAACCTTCCTCTCTGACCAGTGTGTTTCTGTTGCCAAGATGCCCTGTTGACCTGCCTCTGTACGATGCCTGCTTTTGAGTACCACAGGGGAAGTCACTGCAGCCATAATCTATTTGGTTAGTTAGGTTCAGAGAAACCTCAGGGAAAGTAGTCTGAGTGCTGGACTTAGCTTTGTACAGGGCTCAAAGACCCTGATCTTCACGAGAGGATCATTGTGTTACATTATATGTTTATCATAATTACTCAGCTTGTTGTGTTTCTATTTTGTTTGGATTCCTGTGATTGTTTAAAATTGTTTCATTTCATCTGATGCATCTTCCAGCCACCAGCATTGGCCAACACTGGGCCCAAAGACAAGGAGAGTGCTCAGAACTGTGAGATATGTTTACATGTTCTATTAAGACTGGTAGGGTCATATCCTTAGGCTATCAAGACCTTGGGGACTGGCTAGTTGGGGAGTTGGAGGTGTTGATTGGTAAACTAAGGTATTTGCTGTTTGATTTTTTTACCTTTTTTCTCCATTATTCCTTCCCCCAAAAAATATATCCCTCTTAATGCCTTTCACCAGAAGTTCTCAATGTTTGTATTCTGGCTGCTTCCTTGACTTCTTAGAACACTGTGTTTCTATATTGTTTTTATGACATTAAAAAAACATTATTAACATTGCAAAGTCAAGCACTCAAAAGTTAGGAAGTGAAAGATTTAAGGTTGCCTGTACAACCTTAATTTGTCTCCTTGTGCATATGTATTATGATACAGTGTTTAATTACCTGATCACATAGTATTTTTCACAGGACTCGTGCCTGATTCAGTGCACAGGAAGTATGGTGGTCTCTGAATGAGCTGCTACTCAACATTTCAAGTGTTCTTGTTGTAAAATGTGTGGCTCCAGGTCTTATTTACTGTACACTATTCAAATCTTGCTCTGAAGACAGAGTTACTCATTTCTCCATATATTTTCTATGATGCTAATCACTCTCGTATTTGACTGAGTCACAAACATTAATGAATTTATTTTCACAACACCCTTGTGAGATGAGGAGGTGATATTATTTCCATTTTACAGATGGGGAAGCGAGGCACAGAGAGATTGTCAAAAGTTTCCATTTACTTTGGGTGCCCAATTTGAGACACTTAGGACCTGATTTTTCAGAGCAATTCATATCATAGAGCAGTTTATATGTTCAAAGCACAGCTCCCAGTGACTTCAGTTGCAGCTGTGAGTGCTCAGCACTTATGCAAATCAGGATCCCGGTGTCTTAGGTTGGATACCCAGAAAATAAGTGACATGCTTAATGACCACCTGTGAAAAATTTGGTTTAAGTGACTTGTCTAGCATCATGAAAAAACTCTACGGCATAGGCAAGGACAGACTCCAGTACACCTGTATGGTTTTCAATTAGTTTAACCGTGAGACCCTCATAGACTCCTTTCTTCTCCTGCAATCTCTAGTCTTATTCACTACAGACCTTCCGACTTCTGCAACATATGAGACAGGGGTCCTGCAAACAACAGCTCATTCACTACACAACCCTGATTAATTCCTTCAGGACCATCCATCCAGTGCAATGAATGTTGAGTCTCAGAATCTTGGTTTCCTTTCTTAATTCTGGAGGGGGATTATGCTCTAGTGAGCACAGACCTTTCTGCCTCTCTGCCCCTACATGATCCATTCTGGCTCTGTCCCCTACAGCTTGTCCCTGTGTCAGTCCAGTCTTCTCCCCCTCCCTACTGGCTCCTCATCCCAGTCCCAGTCTCCATCCCCAAGGGCTCTTTGTTCCACTTCCAGTGTCCTTTCATAGTCGGTCATGGTCTCCCCCTTTGAGCTGCCAATATGAGTCTCAGTCTTCCCTTCATTGCCCAGCCAGTTCCAGTCATTCCTACCAGACTCTGAGTCTTCTACCCATGCTGCAGCTCCTTGTCCCAGTCCAGTTATTATCTCCTCTGCATTGCAGTCAGGTGGCTTTCTCTTCCACACAGCCTGGGCAGCAGCAGCAGCAGGAACATTGAGAGCATGGAAGAAACCATCTCCTTGCCCTCAGTTCCTGAGTCTGGAACCAAGTTGCTCATAACAACCAGGAGCAACACTGGAGGGAAAGTCCTGCTCAGCCCCTGCAGCCTTAGGTTGGAGCATGCTCAGTTCAGATGGAATTTATGATGAAATTAGCTGCCAAAATCTTACAAGTCTCTGCTGATCATGTGCAACTTGACATTTTTTCAGAGGCTTATAAATGGCCAGATTTAAGCAGATTTTCATGGGGACACCCTGACACTAGGGAGCCCCCTTCCAGCCAGATATTAAGCTGTTGCTCCAAAGCATGGGGATGCTAGAACTCTCAAACAAAAGGTTGTATGATGGTTTTTAACAACATTTTTTCCCTAATCTCGTTTGCAGAAATGGCTAGACTGTTTTTGCTGAAATTTTCCAAAAAATACTCAGCCTGAGGCAGACACCCAGCATGGACAATTTCAGCCCAAACTGTTAAAGTTGGGCAATGTTATCAGCAAGTGAAAACAGAGGCTTACAATAGGAAGTGTCGGGAGCTTTAACAATAGGCTGTGCCATAATATAGTAACTACCAGTTCCACCTACAATATTGTAACTGTTCCCATTGTGTACATATTCTCACAGCAGCTGGAGGCACCACTTTGACACCACTGATTGATTACCCCACATCCACCTGCCTTTAAACAGGCAGCGGAACAGAGCATGCAAACCTTCAAACCAAGGTCCTTCATGTATATTCAGCTAGCATTGCCTGGTGGCTACATACAAAGTATTTTAAAAAAATGCTTCACTGAGCTCTGGATTGGAGGAAATCAGGGATTTTGTACTGTTGCTATTTAAAAAAAAGGGTCAGTTTTACAACATTAAATGTTTATAAATAACAATTGTGTGTGCCTAATGTGTGTGAATACTCATGCTGTGTGCTCAAATCATCCATGTCCACATGCATATATTTAATGTGGCACCCAACTAGTCATATATGAGCTGAAATAGTTGATTTGCACCTGTACAGCACCCACTAGTTAGGCATGCACAATTGCTTATATGTGCTTCATTTAAAAAATCTGGATCTACATGTGTACAGGCAGTTCTCGGCTTTACGATGTTCGACTTACAATGAACAGCACTTACGACACTTCTGAATTGACAACTTCATTCGACTTATGACAATTGGTTTCAACTTTACGATGCTCAGTCCCGCAATGGAGTGGATTGTGGTTCCGAGTTACGACGTTTCGACTTACGACACAATTTTCAGGAACCAATTGTGTCATAAGTCTGAGGACTGCCTGTAATGTGAGTGTGAATGGTGTGTTGATGTTTCTCAAATTGTGAAGTTTGCCCTTTGGCCTTCTGCCTCTGTATTTCACTGTTCTACATAATTCTTTTCTCTAAGAAAAAGTTTATAATAAAAATGATAAAAATGCAATGGCTGAATGTGATGTTTCTCTTCTCCCCCACTTTTTTTTTTTTTTTTTTTTTGTGAAAATGGTAAAAAATAAAATTATTTTTGCTTAATATGCTTAACTCAACAGGACTTTATTGTCGTTTTTAAAGTCTTCAGCTATTTGTGGTTTACTTGTACAGGAAATAATTTTATTCACATTTGGTTATCCTCTAATGAATCATGGTAGCTGCACTGTGTTGTTGTCTGCCTTGTTCTGTGCCTGGGGAAGAAAAGCACATCTGGCTTGTAAATCAGAAGTAAACATTGATACCTCATTCAGCTGTTTATTGGGTGACTGCCCTCTATGTTATATAGGTCTATAGTGCAGAATATCTACACAGTGGTGAAAATCCCATATGGCCCTTTAAAGGATCACACTGGGAAGCCTCCACATCCCCACAGTACCTCTGATATGTAATATTTGCTACCTGATACACTGTAACTATGTTTCCTGCAGTAACAAGTATATTCTTTTTTTATTCCTTTAGAAATTGCCCCCTGGTTACGTGTGTTCAGAGCAGAGAATGCTGTGGACTTCTCACAATTAACATTTGACCCAGGACAAAAAGAACTTATTGCTGGAGCAAGGTGAGAAATTGATGTGCTTTTGTTGATTATTCTTGTGTGTAGTTAAGTGCTAGTGAGCCAAATTCTGCCTTCAGTTGTACCTATGCAACTCCATTTACAACAAGTCACGAAGACATACTGAACTGGATGTAACTAGAGTTTCATCTATTATAACTGAAAGATGATTTAAAGTGCTGGGTTGGTTCGGGGTGCATAAGAAGTTGCTCTGTATTCTCATTTTTAGGAGCCTTATCCTGTAGTCATTGCAAACTCAGAACTATTATTAATGTCAGTGAGAGATCAACACAGGACATGACCCTACAGTAGTAAGAGGTAAAGTTGCTTTAAGCCCATGTGGGAAGAGTTTAATTCAGGACACATTTTACAGCAACCCCAAATATGGTTTTACAGCACTTCTTTTTCCTCTTCAATGATCCTATTCATGGTCCAATCTTGCTGCCTTTTTCTTGAGTGGGATATATATAAAGGCAGTAGTTTTCAAACTGTGGTCCATAGTGAAGTACTCTCGCATGCTCTGTAGAGCTTCTTCTGTCATAGTGGCGAAACATTTGTCGGTCCGCAGACACTGATTTGTCCTAGTAATTGTAGCCCAGTAGAATTCTTAGGTTTCCCAAGACTTTAAACAATTAAATTTAAATTTTAACAAAATATTTTTGACTATATCTATCTTTTTAGTTTACAAAGCACCAATGAACATAATATCTAGGTTCCATCTGACACCAGCAGCATGTTGCTGCTTCACATTTTTATTTGGAAGCTCAAGAAGTAGTCCACAAAATAAAGAAGCTTGAGAACTTCATTATGGCTCAAATTCTGCCATCATACCTGAAAATGTCCGTTGGTGTCAGTGGAATGGTGTGTGTGGTTTGTTTCTGGCAAAATTTGGCCCGGGAGCTCAAACTGACTGTTAAATAGTTTTATGGCAGCTTTCAAAATCAGGAGAAGCCTGATGAAAAAAAGTTTTTTCAAGAGAAAATCCTTAGCATGGTCATTTTTAGAAATCTTATTTTAAAACTGTGGAGATTTGTGTTTAAAAACAAACAAAATAAAGTTTGAAGACTTTTTATTTTCTGCTTGGCTACTTTAAAATCAAGCTTCAATGTCCCTCCTTAAAATCTTCTTTGCCATGATGTCTACAAGAGTTCACAATGGTTAGGCTGCTGGTGTGCTGAGATCACTGCTGGTGATGCAAACTGATATTGTTTCATTTATTTCTTGTTCTCTCTCATCGACCTGTCTATCTATCCACCTGTTGTTTCTTGTCTTAGACTGTAACGTCTTTGGAGCAGGGTCTGCCTTTTTGTTCTGTGTTTGTTGCCTAATACAATGGGGTCCTGGCCCATGACTGGGGCTCCTAGGTGCTACTGCAATACAAATAAATAAATAATAATACTATAAAAAGAAGTTGTATTATGTATCTGAGGGTAGAATGCAGACTGTTGCTAAACTAAATCAGGTTCTCAGTAGTTTGAATAGTTGAAAAAAACATTTTTGGACCATAATGATCACTTTTATCTCTAGAAAGACAAGGCAGATGAGGTAATATGTTTTATTTTGCCAACGACTGTTGGTGGAAGGGACTAGCTTTCAAACTATACTGATCTCTTCTTCAAGTCTCGGGAAGGTAACCAGGATGTCTAACCTAAATACAAGTTGGGATAGATTGTTAATCATAAAGGGTTCACATTTGCTGTCGGAGACCACTTAATATAAAGTGCGCAATTAAGGGTTAGCAGGCAGTGGGGTGTGTTACACATTTGTAATGACCCATACAACCAGTCTGTCTCTTAAGTCCATGTTTTTTAGTGTCTAGCAGAACTATGAATTTAAGTTCCCATGCTTGTCTTTGAAGGTATTGTGCAGGCTTCCTTTGGGGATGAGGACTGAGAGATCAGACTCCAAAACAAACAGACACACACAGCTGCAGCCAATCAACCGCCTTGCCCCTGTGTTTGCAACTAGTCACAGGGAAACCCCTCTGTCCACACACCTTACCTTCTGATTAAGGATATGATCCTGTCATGGAGGCCAAGGGTTTCCTTGACTTTCCAGGACCTCTGTGACTTCTTCTGGGGCGGGTCTGGAGCAGCACCTGGGATTGGATCAGCCTCCCTGGGGCTGGAGCAGTGGTGGTCAGCTTCTGCCACAAGCTGCAGAAGCCCCCAGCAGAGTAGCTGCAAGCCCCCAGCAGCAGTCTGAATATTGTCCCCCTCTCCGAAGGTATTTTAAGTTTAAAGTCAGGGACATCTCATAGGCTTCTGGAATTTTTGTTTATTGCCCAAAATTGACTTTTACTAAAAATACCTGTGACAGAATCTTAACTTTATTTCTGATCAATCTGGCCATCTGGTCCATTGCCTTGGGTGGCAGCTTCCTATTGTTTCAGCTATTACTGCACAAAGAGGCATTTAATTGTTATTTCCATTCAGCCTGAAAGAAAGGTGCTTAGCACATCTATCAGCTTCAATGAACTGTACAATTGTCTATAGATCAAAGGCTGACTTAATGGCAGCCATTAACACTTTCCAGCAGACCAACACCCTCAGTCTCCTATCTGCCCATCATCCTGAAGGAGTTTAAAATGTTGGCACCTTGAATGAAATATCCCAGACAGAAAGAAAATAAATAAACATTTTATTAAAATTACAAGCTTAACTATGACAGGTTTCAGAGTAGCAGCCGTGTTAGTCTGTATCCGCAAAAATAACAAAAATTTTACCTTTAGTCCTATTTACATATTTACTTAGTGTTTTTCTGTCAGGACATTTTTACATCAACCCATATCAATTTAACTCTGACCTAATCCTCCTTGGAGTTTTCTTCTCTCTGCTTTATCTCCTTTCAGCCAAATCAGGAGGGACCACTTCCAACAGCAGTGGTTCTCAAACTTTTGTACTGGTGACCTCTTTCACACAGCAAGCCTCTGAGTGTGACCGCCTCTTATAAATTAAAAACACTTTTAAAATATTTAATACTATTATAAATGCTGGAGGTGAAGAGGGTTTGGGGTGGAGGCTGACAGCTCGTGACCCCCCCCATGTAATAACCTCACAACCCTCTGAAGGGTCACGACCCCCAGTTTGAGAACCCCTGTACAACAGGCTCCTGATGCGTGTCTGTTGTTTCTGTGGAGGTGTTAGCTGGGACAGAATTCACCTATTCCATTCTAACTGGGAATTCATGATTGTCTCAACTCTTTCATGTGACATATCTGAGGAACTGTCCCAGATTGAGGTGCCAATAGAGAAGGTTTTGGACAAATTCATAAATTAAAGAGTAATAAGTCATTAGGAGCAGATGCAATTCACCCAAGAGTTCTGAAGGAACTCAGATATAAAATTGCAGATGTACTAACTGTGGTATGTAACCTATTTTTTCAAATCAGCCTCTGTACCTGATGATTGGAGGGTAGCTAATGAAACACTGATTTTTTTAAAAAGGCTCCAAAGGTGATCCTAGCAATTACAGGCTGGTAAACCTAACTTCAGTCCCAGGCAAATTGGTTGAAATTATAGTAAAAAACAGAATTATTAGACACATAAATAAACACAATTTGTTGGGAAAGAGTTTTTGTAAAGGCTTTTGTAAAGGGAAATCACACCTCAACAATCTATTAGAATTCTTTAAGTGTATCAACAAGCATGTGGACATGGGTGATCCAGCTTGAGGTAGTTTACTTGGACTTTCAGAAAGCCTTTGACAAGGTCTCACACCAAATGCTCACAAGCAGTCATGGGATAAGAGGGAAGGTCCTCCCATTGAACAGTAATTGATTAAAAGATAGGAAACAAAGGGTAGGAATAAATGGTCGGTTTTCACAATGGAGAGAGGTAAATACTGGCCACCTCATCCTCTCCAGCCAGGATGTGTACATATGTGTTCATATGCATATATGATCTGGAAAAGGGAGTGAGCAGTGAGGTGGCAAAATTTGCAGATGGTACAAAATTACTCAACATAATTAAATCCAAAGCTGACTGCGAAGTTACAAAGGACTCTCACAAAACTGGGTGTCTGGGCAACAAAATGGCAGATGAAATTCAATACTGGTAAATACAAAGTAATGCACATTGGAAAACATAATCCTAACTATACGTACAAAATGATGAGGTCTAAATTAGCTGTTACCACTCAGGAAAGACATCTTGGAGTCATCATGGATAGCTCTCAGAAAAGATCCCTGCAATGTGCACCAGCAGTCAAAATAGCTAACGGAATATTAGGGACCATTAGGAAAGGGATATAAGACAGAACATATTGTAATGCCAATATATAAATCCATAGTACACCCACACCTTGAATACTGCATACAGTTCTGGTGCCCCATCTCCAAATAGATATATTAGAATTGGAAAAGGTACAGAGAAGGGCAACAAAAATGATTAGGGATGTGGAACAGCTTCCGTATTAGGAGAGATTAAAAAGCGTTGGACTGTTCCACTTAGAAAAGAGATGACTAAGGGGGGATATGATAGAGGACTATACAATCATGAATGGTGTCGAGAATGTGAATAGGGAAGTTTTATTGACCCCTTCACATAACAAAAAAAACTAGGGGGTCACCCAATGAAATTAATAGATAGGTTTAAAAGAAAAATAAATACTTCACACAATGCACAGTTGTCATGGAATGCTGTGAACACCAAAACTATAAAAGGGTTCAACAAAAAAATATATAAGTTCATGGAAGCCAGGTCCATGGCTATTAGCCAAGATGGTCAGGGACTCAACCCATGCTCTGGGTTTCCCTAAATGTCCAACTGCTAATAGCTGAGACTGGACAATAGGGAATGGATCACTCAATAATTGCCCTGTTCTGCTCATTCCCTCTGATGCACCTGACACGGGCCACTATTAGAAGACAGGATACTGGGCTGGATGGACCATTGGTCTGTCCCAGTATGGCTATTCTTATGTTCTTACAGTCTCAGTTTCAGGGGCATCATTACAGAAAAATTCAGCAGTGGGGGAGGGGGACAAAGATGTATCAGCATATAGAACATAGTATATAATTATATAATGACTTGCAAAGTCTCAGGGGCAGCAGGTAGTGAAAGATGTAATGGTGCATACAGAAAAGTCTGGTTGGGGGCAAACCAAGTCTTGGAGGGGGTGGGGTGTGTGATTTCCCTTTGCCTCATAGCAAGTGATGCCTCTGCTCAGCTTCCACAGTTACATTTTCAGTTTCTGAGGACATCCTTGATACTTTCTGAGATGTTCCTTATGCATAACTTTTGGTTTAGTCTTGGGCACAACTATAGCCTGTACACCACTCTTCCTTCTCCTACGATTGTGGAACCAGACCAGGTCCCCTCTTTTCAAAATTTCCTGATATGATCTTACATCATAGAGTCTTTTCATTTTATATGAGGCTATCCTCAAATTTTCACTAGCAAAAATTTGAACTTTTTCAGTTTTGGATTGTAGGGTTTCTGTTTAGTCCAGATGGCCCAAATTACTTTATTCCTCCTCCTTCTCCATACAAGAGGTTTGCTGGGGTCCTTTGCTCATGCCCAAACATGAGGCGTGCTAGGTTACACTTTATACTCTCATTGATTGCTGTTCTATAAGCCATCAAGAAGGATGGGCTATGCTGTTCCCAGTCCCTCTGGTATTGTTCCAGAAATATAGCCAGCTGAATCTTTCCATCATCCCATCAGACTGTGGGTGCACTGGGATGGTCCGAATTTTGTGGAACCCTAGAATGTCACAAACTTGCTGAAACACCTTGGATTTATAGTTTCTCTCTTGGTTGGTGTGTATCTCACCTGGGACCCCAAATCTGATAAAGAATTCATTCATTAGAACCTCTTGCTACTGTCACAACCTCTTGGTTTCTTACCAGGTAAACTTCAGACCATTTTGTAATGTAGTCCATAGCTACCAGTAATTATTGATTGCCAACCTCTGTCTCAAAGGCCCAAGTTCATCAACATCAATGTGCTCCATTAGCATGCCCATGAAATATTCTGCATTGGGGTTCTCCTGAGTTATGGGGACCCTTCTTTGCAACACAAGCATCACATTTCCTGCACCTATTTTCTACATCCTGCCTGCTTTTTCCCAGTAGAAATTCTCTCTTAGCTTGGCTAAGGGGTTTGTAACTCCCAGAATGTCCAGAGGTTTTAAAATTATGATAATCACAGAACCCCTTTTTTCAATGTATCTGGCACAATCAGCTACCACCTGTGCACATCACCTGCTGGTTTTCACATTTTCTATTCAATATTTCATCTTTAAATTCCAAACTTTCCCAATATGACCAGTAAGCTTTTATATTCTTCTGTATATATAGTCATTAATATGTTCTATAGATTATATCACTGCCAGGAGATCCTTTCGGGTAGTACAATAATTTCTCTCTGGCGAAAATAGATTTTTGCTGTAATAAGCCAGCACCCTCTCAAATCCTTAGTGTCCTTTGTCAATACTGCCCCTGATCTGTAAGTACCAACCTTTGTGTCCAATAGGGTGACCAGATGTCCCGATTTTATAGGGACAGTCCCGATTTTTGGGTCTTTTTCTTATATAGGCTCCTATTACCCCCCACCCCCTGTCCCGATTTTTCACACTTGCTGTCTGGTCACCCTAGTGTCCAATATGAAAAGGGGTTTGAGACACAGGTAAACTAAGATAGGAGGAGTTACAAGAACCCTTTTCAAGTCTGAAAATGCTAAGTCACACTTTGCTGACCACTGAAATTGTTTCCCTTTTTCACCCAACCTATGCAATGGTTTTGCAGTATTGGCAATATCACAAATAAACCTTCTATAATAAGAGCAGAGCCTTACAAAACTCTGGTTTCAGAGTAGCAGTCATGAAGTTGATGGATTTCCACTCCATCAAAACTCTGCACATCCGTCAGTGTCTGAGTTCACCAGTCCTGTACAACCTCAATTTTCTTTTTGTCAGGGGAAATTCCCTCAGTGGAAATTCTACAGTTATCAGCCATACTGAAATCCAAACCAATTTTAGCTCATTCACTATATTGGCTATTCAGCCTTCTTTCTTGAATTCCATTAGTCCAATTTTCAAACTCAATTTTCCCAATTTTTGGATGGGTGTCCTTGCCTGATTCAGTGTCTCCATTTGAGATCAATTGGATGGTACAGTTTAGAATCCCCTGTTCTCTGGGATTGTTAGTATGTGTAGCCTAATAATTGTTATATTGTAATAAGTGTCCACTATTCCTGTAAAATTCACAGCTTCTATTGCATTTGCAATAGCCAAACTCACAGTTACTTAATCCCCATATCTAAACAAAAACTGTGGGGCTGATCCTTGTACCTTTAAGATTTGCCCCTTCACATTGGTGTCCCCCAGTTTCCCAAACTGGGAGAGAGGTTTTCACTAGGCACTGTGAAACTCACTCACTTAATTTATAATACTCCTTCTTATTGTGGCCAGTTATTTTAAGTACAGCATTTAATTGAATTTCTTCCCTGAATTTTTGCATTATTCCCCATTTCCCTTGTTTTACAAACCAAATGTAACTGTTTTCCCAATCATTCAAAAATGCCATGAACCAGATTAGAATCCCAATTCCACCATGCATTTCATAGAATCATAGAGTTGGAAGAGACCTCGGGAGGTCATCTAGTCCAGTCCCCTGCTCGAAGCAGGACCAACACCAACTAAATCATCCCAGCCAGGGCTTTGTCAAGCCGGGCCTTAAAAACCTCTAAGGATGGAGATTCCACCACCTCCCTAGGTAATCCATTCCAGTGCTTCACCACCCTCCTTGTGAAATAGTTTTTCCTAATATCCAACCTAGACCTCCCCTACTGCAACTTGAGACCATTGTCATCTGCCACCACTGAGAACAGCCTAGCTCCATCCTCTTTGGAATCCCCTTCAGATAGTTGAAAGCTGCTATCAAATCCCTCCTCACTTTTCTTTTCTGCAGACTAAATAAGCCTTGTTCCCACAGCCTCTCCTCATGAGTCATGTGTCCCAACCCCCTAATCATTTTTGTTGACCTCCGCTGGACTCCAATTTGTCCACATCCTTTTGGGGAGGGTGGGGGGTGGGACTGGACGCAATACTCCAGATGTGGCCTCACCAGTGCCGAATAGAGGGGAACAATCACTTCCCTCGATCTGCTGGCAGTGCTCCTAATAATGCAGCCCAATATGCCGTTAGCCTTCTTGGTAACAAGGGCACACTGCTTACTCATATCCAGCTTCTCCTCCACTGTAATCTCCATGTCCTTTTCTGCAGAATTGCCGCTTAGCCAGTCAGTCCCCAGCCTGTAGCAGTGAATGGGATTCTTCCGTCCTAAGTGCAGGACTCTGCACTTGTCCTTGTTGAACCTCATCAGATTTCTTTGGTCCAATCCTCCAATTTGTCTAGGTCACTCTGGACCCTATGCCTACCCTCCAGCGTATCTACCTCTCCTCCCCCAGCTTAGTGTCATCCGCGAACCTGCTGAGGGTGCAATCTATCCAATCATCCAGATCATTAATGAAGATGTTGAACAAAACAGGCCCCAGGACCGACCTCTGGGGCACTCCACTTGATATCGGCTGCCAACTAGACATCGAGCCGTTGATCACTACCCGTTGAGCCCGATGATCTATCCAGCTTTTTATCCACCTTATAGTCCATTCATCCAATCCATACTTCTTTAACTTGCTGGCAAGAATACTGTGGAGACAGTACCAAAAGTTTTGCTAAAGTCTAGGTATATCACGTCCACCACTGTCCCCATGTCCACAGAGCCAGTTATCTAATCATAGAAGGTAATCAGGTTGGTCAGGCATGACTTGTCCTTGATGAATCCATGTTGCTAACATACCTGTAGAAACCCTTCTTGTTACCCTTCTCATCCCTTGCAAGCTGCAACTCCAAATGTGCTTTGGCCTTCCTGATTACACCCCTACATGCTCGAGCAATATTTTTATATTCCTTCCTAGTCATCTGTCCAAGTTTCCGCTTCTTGTAAGCTCCCTTTTTGTGTTTAAGCTCCCCGAAGATTTCTCTGTTAAGCCAAGCTGGTCGCCTGCCATATTTGCTATTCTTTCTGCACATTGGGATGTTTTGTTCCTGCACCCTCAATAAAGCTTCTTTAAAATACAGCCAGCTCTCTTGGACTCCTTTTCCCCTCAACAAACATGTGGACAAGGGGGATCCGGTGGACATAGTGTACTTAGATTTCCAGAAAGCCTTTGACAAGGTCCCTCACCAAAGGCTCTAACGTAAATTAAGCTGTCATGGGATAAAAGGGAAGGTCCTTTCATGGATTGAGAACTGGTTAAAGGACAGGGAACAAAGGGTAGGAATTAATGGTAAATTCTCAGAATGGAGAGGGGTAACTAGTGGTGTTCCCCAAGGGTCAGTCCTAGGACCTATCCTATTCAATTTATTCATAAATGATCTGGAGAAAGGGGTAAACAGTGAGGTGGCAAAGTTTGCAGATGATACTAAACTACTCAAGATAGTTAAGACCAAAGCAGATTGTGAAGAACTTCAAAAAGATCTCACAAAACTAAGTGATTGGGCAACAAAATGGCAAATGAAATTTAATGTGGATAAATGTAAAGTAATGCACATTGGAAAAAATAACCCCAACTATACATACAACATGATGGGGGCTAATTTAGCTACAACGAGTCAGGAAAAAGATCTTGGCGTCATCGTGGATAGTTCTCTAAAGATGTCCATGCAGTGTGCAGAGGCGGTCAAAAAAGCAAACAGGATGTTAGGAATCATTAAAAAGGGGATAGAGAATAAGACTGAGAATATATTATTGCCCTTATATAAATCCATGGTTCGCCCACATCTCGAATACTGTGTACAGATGTGGTCTCCTCACCTCAAAAAAGATATTCTAGCACTAGAAAAGGTTCAGAAAAGAGCAACTAAAATGATTAAGGGTTTAGAGAGGGTCCCATATGAGGAAAGATTAAAGAGGCTAGGACTCTTCAGTTTGGAAAAGAGAAGACTAAGGGGGGACATGATAGAGGTATATAAAATCATGAGTGATGTTGAGAAAGTGGATAAGGAAAAGTTATTTACTTATTCCAATAATACAAGAACTAGGGGTCACCAAAAGAAATTAATAGGCAGCAGGTTTAAAACAAATAAAAGGAAGTTCTTCTTCACGCAGCGCACAGTCAACTTGTGGAATTCCTTACCTGAGGAGGTTGTGAAGGCTAGGACTATAACAATGTTTAAAAGGGGACTGGATAAATTCATGGTGGCTAAGTCCATAAATGGCTATTAGCCAGGATGGGTAAGAATGGTGTCCCTAGCCTCTGTTCATCAGAGGATGGAGATGGATGGCAGGAGAGAGATCACTTGATCATTGCCTGTTAGGTTCACTCCCTCTGGGGCACCTGGCATTGGCCACTGTCGGTAGACAGATACTGGGCTAGATGGACCTTTGGTCTGACCCAGTACGGCCTTTCTTATGTTCTTATGTTCTTATGTTCATATTAGCCTCCCAGGGGATCCTGCCCATCAGTTCCCTGAGAGAGTCAAAGTCTGCTTTTCTGAAGTCCAGGGTCCATATTCTGCTGCTCTCCTTTCTTCCTTTTGTCAGGATCCTGAACTCGACCATCTCATGATCATATTAGACACAGAGCTGTATTACATGGCTCATGGTAATCAGCTTCCACCTTCATCTCTAGCAGCCGCTTCCCGTTCTGATTGGCTGCTGCAAGGAAAGATTTAAGTTCTGTGGCAAATTTCAGAGCTTCCTGTAGTGTCCTTTGCCTCCTTTTGCTGATCTTGATCTGCAAGCCCAAATCCAGTTGAGCATTTATAGATCGGTCAATTCAATTGCTAATTCATCCTGGAAGTCCTTGCTAGTATCTGGATTCACCAGGAACACAAATCTCCTGAGGTCCTCTGCCTGTTCAGGTAAGATTTATTTTTTCCTCTCCTACCGTTTCCCAGGTGTGCGCTGGCCCGCAAAGAGTAATGGCTGGCTCCAAGCTGCCTATCAAGAGCTTGTAGCACGTCTGGATAACTGACTCTTTTTTCTGGGGTAAGTTCTGCAGGACCATCAGAGTCAGGCCATTCAAGTTGGCTGCTAGAAACCTCCTTCTCTGTTCTTTCCCCCACCTGTTCATTTGGGCTATGATGTTAAACTGAGCCAAATAAACCTCCCAGGGAGTTTTATTCCTGTAAGATAATGGGCTTTTGTGTTACTTGAGCTAGAACAATCTGACCTATCCCTCCTGAATGTTAGAAACCATTTAGAAAAGTTTTGGAAATGTCCTGTCTTCCCCAGTTGTTGTATGCAGTGTAATTGTAGCCGTCTTGGTCCCAGGATATTAGAGGGACAAGGTGGGTGAGGTAGTATCTTTTATTGGTCCATCTTGTCTCTCTGTCTTCCCCAAATCACCTCGATGGCCTGGTTCCTTATTCAGGTGACTGACTTGTACTGTGATCTAGGACCCTTTGGATTCCTTCTGTCTGGAGCTGAAATTATAGCTCCTTAAATCCTTGCTCTAGTGTACTTGTATTGGCAAGTTCTAAGTGTGCCAAAGTTTTCCTGGTCTTCCCTATAATCTGGAAAATATTTTGGTCAATTGCAGTCAGGTTGCTTGTCACCTCTCTCTGTCTTGCCAGACCAGACAGG
Organism: Emys orbicularis; assembly: GCF_028017835.1. Classification (NCBI taxonomy): domain Eukaryota; kingdom Metazoa; phylum Chordata; order Testudines; family Emydidae; genus Emys; species Emys orbicularis. The sequence goes on from NC_088684.1 coordinate 163,777,135, forward strand.
AAATTTTTGTTTTGGACTTTCAAATCTGCCTTGACACTTGATAGCTGCTACCCCAACATAGATTGCATCTCTAAACAGGTCATCTCTCCATCCTTCTTCAGGTATTGCTTTATTATTTTTTGTGAAGTCTTTTGCTCTTTTTTTTAGATCTTGTTTTAATTCCTTTTGACCATCTTTGAATTCTGCGAGCTCTTCCATTATTTGTTCCATCTTCTTTTAACAGAAATAATAGCTCACAATTTCTCTCATTGGAAACTATCCCAATGTTGCCCCTTTCGTCCTGAGCCACTAGCTAATATTTGTGGCCCTGCAGGCTTGTTTCTGTTCAGAGAAGAAATTGGTTATTCAAATCAGGTATTTGTTTAGTGCAGTTTTCTTTATTTACAAAGAATGTACACAAAGTTCTATTTCCCTGAACACAGCAGGAACAAACAACAGCAGGCAGTTTCCTTGCTCATAATTTCCAATCAGTTCTGTGTCCCTAGGAGCTCTGTCTCTCTGTTCCGTCTCAGAGTCAAGCTTGCAACTGCTTGTCTTGCTTTCAGTTGTCTTTCTTCTGTCTTTCTGCTTCTTACACACACACACCTTGCCAACGAACCCCTTAGGTACTGCATTTGGAATCAGGGAACCCCTCAGCCCACAGTATTTAGCTTCTGATCTGGCCTTGCTATATGGTCAATTGCCTTATCAGCTTTAATTAGTTCCGTGATTTTCTTTGGATCAAAGACTAACTTGATGGCAGCCATTAACAACTTCCAGTATAACAACAGATTGTTTTATAGTCCGCATTGAAACTGAACCACAGCTGTAGGGACACTTTTTTTTTTTTAAAGTAACATTTCTCCTTCTGTCAGCCTATTGTGCAAAATAAGATATATATGTGTGTTATTGGAAAGGGACTTCCGAAACAAAGGAAAAGCTCCTGGAATGACTGATGCCTTAGCGTGGTTCTTAGTGACAAAAATGCAATTGACTACCTGCCTGGGACAATTCTCCACAAATTGCCTGCATAGCAAAATTCATTCAGAAAAATATGGGGGGAACTTTATCATTCTCAGTTTTGATAAAATGTCCCAAAGAACATAGTCAAAGAAAAGTAAAGGTTTCAATACAATTTCTGAAACTGAATCAGAAAGGGAAGGTCAGTTCTTTATGGCTCCTAAGTTTTGAAATTTGCTCAGGTAAGAAATAGCAGAGGCTGTACTATTATATCAGTTGTTTCTAGATTGAACGCAAGCAAGACTTTCAAATAAAAACTGACTTACAGAAAATGTTAATGAGTATTAAATTTTGCTTTCTCTGTGAGACTGTATTGTTTTGTTTTATGTATTGATTTAAACAAAAGAATGATAGAATCAATAGTGAAACACTCTAGAGAAAATTCAGAACAGCAGTGACTCTGAAAAAGATTTGGGGGTTGTGGTGGATAATGAGCTGAACATGAGCTCCCAGTGTGACGCTGTGGCCAAAAGATCTAATGTGATTGTTGGATGCATAAACAGGAATCTTGAGTAGAAGCAGAGAGGTTATTTTATCTCAGTATTTGGCATTGCTGGAATATTGTGTCCAGTTCTGGTGTCCACAATTCAAGAAGGATGTTTATAAATTGGAGAGAGTTCAAAGAAGAGCTACAAGAATGATTTCCAGGATTAGAAAACAGGCCTTCTTCTGAGTGCTTGTTCATGTCTATTCCATGCTAGGTGTGTGCACGCCATGTAACTGTTGCCAGAGATTTTTCCCTCAGTGGTAACTGTTGGCCTGGCTCTAGCACCCTCTGGATTTGTGCGCATATGCGCCTGTGTAAGGGGTGCTGCCAGCCCCGCACCCTCTCAGTTCCTTCTTGCTGCCCGTGATGGTTGCTGGAATGATCCTTCTTGGTGCAGCAAGGCTTCTTTCCCGGGACTCTTCGCCCCAGAGACTGTGCATGCCCCGGTCCTCAGGCTTCAAGCCGTGTGCCTCTTGCATCAAACCTATACCAGTGAGTAACCCACACTCTAGCTGTTTAAAGTGCCTGAGGGAAACTCACGTCAAAGATAAGTGCCAGATCTGCAGGGACTTCAGACCTTGCACTAAGAAGGACAGGGACATTCGGCTGAAGGCCATTTTCACGGAGACTGCCCTCAGACTAGTCTCGAAGCCGAACCACTCCGAATCAGTGCCAAGCACCTCAATATCTGTGCGGAGCATACTTCCAGCACCTTGCTCTTCCCGGCACCACTCACCATCTCCGGTGCTGAGGAAGAAGCATAAGAAATAGTGCACAGAGAGAGGGCGATCACCGGTGCAGAAGAGGGACAAGTGGGGAGAGGCTAGTACAGTGAAACCCATGCCAGGCCACTGTTCCTCCCCCAAGCCAGTGATGGCACCATTGACTCTGCCTAGGGTGTTGAGTCCGAAGTGGGACCCTCTACTGATTCCTGGAAGTGGCCGCCGTGCCAGCGGTCTGAAAGTCCCTTTGACCCTGGAGACCTTCCAAGCTGCGAAGGACCTCTTCTCCCTCCCAGTCCTGCCCAAGGGTGCAGATGTCAGCCCAGATAATGAGAGCCACTTCTTGGCACCAGCACACCTGGCTCCCTCTAGAGGCAAACCTACCATGGTCCTGGCATTGTGCTCACTGATTCGTCGCCGGCCCCTGGAACTCCAGCAGCACGTAGAGGCAGAACAACGTACAGCTCCACCATGGTCCCTGAGGGAAGACTCCTCTTCAGAGTCTGAAGGAGAATCGGTTGCTCCACCCAGAGCACATCACCGCTACCCAGCCTATGCAGCACCAGACTTTGGCACCGGTCCCCCTTCTGGCACCTGGCCAGTGAGCCACTGGCCGATGCAGTGGCCATATCAGAACCCCTCCAGCTGCTCTTATTCAGTGGCTTCAGAGAGACAGAATACCACCCCTTTCTACTTGGCACCGGATCCTGAGTCCAGCACGGTGCTGATGTTCAGGACATGGCTCCGGTGGACATTGGAGAAGTAGAAGAAGAGGAAGGAGCTCCTCTTCCGGCACAAGCCTCCTCCTCCTCATCTCCAGATGAGACCGTTGTGTGAAACAGTAACCTGCTTCCTCAGGATGACTTTAGGACCCATCAGGACCTTTTGAAGCAGATTGCAGCAAACCTGGGTCTAAAAATAGAGGAGCTCAGAGCCTGCACACAGCCTGATTGACATCCTGGCTGCAGCAACTCCCTCCCTTGCCCATCAACGCGGCAGTGATGGGACCAGTCAAAGCCCTGTGGCAAAAGCCTTCTTCTCTGCCCCCCACTTCGAAGAGGGCAGAGACAACGTACTATGTACCCGAGAGCAGGTTTGAATACCTGTACTCGCATCCCCCCTGGAGTTCCTGGTGGTTGCTGCAGCAAATGAGCAAGATAGACAGGACCAGTCGACTACTACCCCGAAGAATAAGGATACAGAGAAACTAGATCTTTTCAGGAGGAAAGTTTATTTGACAGGTAGCCTTCAGTCATGTATCTCCAACCAGCAAGCATTGCTTGGAAGATACGATTTTAATCTTTGCGACTCCTTGTCTAAATTTAAAGACTCTCTATCATAAGAGGTGAGACAGGAGTTTGTGGCCCTCCTAGAAGAGAGTAAGAACGTGGCCAGGACCTCTCTCCAGATGGCTCTGGATATGGCTGACTCGGCAGCCAGGACAATGGCCTCGGCAGTTACCTTCAGGTGTTGTTCTTGGCTCCAGTCCTCTGGCCTCCACCATGATGACCAGCAGTCTGTCCAGGACCTCCCCTTTGAAGGCTCCTCTCTTTATTCGGAGCAAACAGACCCAAGGCTTCATGGCCTGAAGGATTCGAGGGCCATCCTGTGTTCCTTCGCTCTTTAACCCCATCGGTTCCCAGGAAGCACTTCAAGTCCCAGCAGCCTCCTCAGTTCTCTGCACTTCCTAGACAGGAGCCTTACATGAGAAAGGGAAGAGATGACCAATGGCGCCAACTCTTCCCATCCACCTCAGCCTCCCAGTCTGCGTCTCAGAGATACTCCAGCAGGCCCAAGCAGGCTTTTTAAAGGTGCGCCCGAGGGCACTGTACCAGTTGATGTCTCAAATCCATCTCCCCCTTTATTTTCGGCCTGTCTGTCGTCATTTAGCCCGGCATGGTTATTCATAACATTAGACCATTGAGTCTTGAGTACAGCGAGAGTCGGATATATCCTCCATTTTTTATCAACCCCTCCCTCTAACCCCCCACTCCTGTCCCTGTTCAGGGACCCTTCTCACAAGCAACTCCTTGTCCAGGAGGTGCAATCCCTTCTATGTGCAGGGGCCATGGAAGAAGTTCCCAAGAACTTGAGGGGGAAGCGGTTTTATTCCTGATATTTCCTAAGGCCAAAGGGGGCCTCTGACCCATCTTGGTCCTGCGTCACCTCAACAGATATCTGAAGAAACTGAGATTCTGCATGGTCTCCCTGGCCTCTATCATTCCCTCCCTGGTTCCAGGAGACTGGTACGCTGCCCTTGACCTAAAGGATGATCATTTTCACATTTCTATCTTCCGTGGCCACAGATTTCTCGGATTTGTAGTGGGTCAATGCCACTACCAATTCACCACTCTGCCCTTCGGCCTTTTAGTAGTCCCCTGTGTATTCTCTGAGTGTATGGTGGTTGTAGAAGCCTTCCTCAGGTGATGGGGTGTGTGAGTCTACCCAGACCTCGATGACTAGCTGATCAAAGGCTGATCACAAACTCAAGTACAGAACAGCATCATCATGGTCCGAGCCACCTTCCGAGCACTGGGCCTGCTGATAAACAAGCAAAAGTCAACTCTGGTCCCGGTTCAGAGACTTGTATTCATCGGGACGGTGCTCGACTCAACCCAAGTCAGAGCCTTTCTGCCAGAGTCCTGATTCCAGACCATGTTGGGCCTGATATCCAAAATCATGGTTCACCCAATCATGACTGCTTGAGTCGAGCCTTTGGGACACATGGCAGCATGTACTTACATGGTACAGGATGCAAGGCTGCGCACCAGACCTCTCCAGATGTGGCTAGCATCCCAGTCTACTCCCTGAGCAGACACCACTTAGACTCTCTACTCACGGTCCCGCCTCCAGTTCTTGCTTCCCTGGTCTGGTGGAGAGACCCAAGATTGGTAATGAAGGGAGTAACCTTTGTTGCTCCTTAACAGTTGGTAGCCTTGGTCTTGGACGCGTCAGACCTAGGGTGGGGAGCCCACCTCAACAATCTCAGGACCCAGGGCCTTTGATCCCAAGAACTCTCCCTGCATATAAACATCATGGAATTCAGGGCTGTATGCTTAGCTTACCTAGTGTTCCTTACCCAGATCTCAGGTGAAGTGATGCAGATCCTGACAGACAACACCGTGACCGTGTTTTATATCAACAAACAGGGAGGGGGTCGATCTTTGGCCTTGTGCCAGGAGGCCCTCCTGTGGGACTTCTGTGTGATGCATACTATTAATCTCAAGGTGACACATCTCCCCAGAGCCCAGAACACACTGGCAGATCACCTCAGCAGATCCTTTTCCTCTCACTATGAGTGGTCTCTTCACTCAGAGGTCACCAGATCGGTCTTCCAGAGGTGGGGATCTCTCCAGGTGGACCTGTTTGCTACCAAGCAGAAAAGGAAGTGCCATCAGTTTTGTTCACTGCACGAACACAGGCCAGACTCACTCTCCGATGCTTTCCTGTTCTCGTGGACAGACCAGCTCCTCTATGCCTTTCCCCCAGTTCTCTTAGTTCACAAAGTCCTCCTAAAAATCAAATGGGACAAGGGGAGGGTTATTTTGAGAGCTGCAGCGTGGCTGTGCCAACATTGGTTCAGCACTCTCCTAGACTTCTCGGTGGCAACCCTGCTTTTGCTCCCATTCCGCCTGGACATGATTTTTCAAGACCATGGCCAGCTGTTCCACCTAGACCATGCTTCCCTGCACCTAACTTCATGGATGTTGCATGGCTGAATCCTGAAGAATAGGCCTGCTCAAAACAGGTTCAACAGGTCTTGCTAGGCAGTAGGAAGCCATCCACCAGGGTGACCTACTTGGCGAAGTGGAAATGTTTCACTTGCTGAGCCTCCGAACTGCATCTCTCTCCATCTCATTCTTCTCTTCAATTTATTTTGGACTATCTGCTCTACCTAAGAAGCTGGATTTGGTACTTTCATCTGTTAAGGTTCATTTGGCAGCCAATTCAGCCTTCCACCCTCCAGTGAATGGCAGATAAGTATTCTCCCATGAGATGACCATCTGGTTTCTCAAAGGGTTGGAAAGACTATCCTCAGGTTCGCAAACTGATCCCCCCATGGGACTTCAACCTGGTCCCGTCAAGGCTCACGAGGCCCCCATTCAAGCTCTTAGTTTGGTGCTTCCTACTGCTTCTCTACTGGAAGGTTACTTTTCTGGTGGCGATCACCTTAGCCAGAAGGGTCTCTGAGATCAAAGCCCTTACATCAGAACAACTTTACACGATGTTCTTCAAGGACAAGGTCCAAATGCGCCCCCCAACCAGCCTTCCTACCAAAAATGGTGTCACAATTCTACCTGTCTTCTTTCCAAAGCCTTACAAGAACTCTGAGAAACGTCAATTCCATATGTTGGATGTTAGTGGGCTCTCGCCTTTTATATTGAAAGGACTACCAAACCCTTCCATAAGTCCATGAAACTCGTTGTAGCAATAGCTGAAAGGATGAGAGGCCTGTCCAGGCCAACCCAAAGGATTTCATCCTGGATAACTGTTTGCATCTGAGCTTGCTACGAGCTGGCGAACGTTCTGCCTCTGGCCATTGTGACTACTCATTCCACAAGAGCCCAGGGTTCATCAGGAGCGTTTCTTGTGCTGGTACCAATCCAGGACATCTGCAAATTGTAACCTGGTTATCTGTTCATACCTTTGCATCCCACTATGGCATCACCCAATAGGCCCATGAGGATGCCAGTTTCGGGAGAGCAGTGTTGCAGTCAGCCTGTCCATGAACTCCAAGCCCACCTCCGGGGGTACTGACTGCGAGTTACCAAGCATGGAATGGACATGAGCAAGCACTCAAAGAAGAAAAAATGGTTACTAACCTTTCATAACTGTTGTTCTTCAAGATGTGTTGCTCATGTCCGTTCTATGGCCCACGCTCTTACCCCTCTGTGGGAATTACCAGCAAGAAGGAACTGAGAGGATGCGGGGCTGGTGGCACACATTCTATTGACGCATATGCATGCATCTCCAGAGGGCAATGGATACCACTGAGGGAAAAATCTCTGGCAACGGTGCACATGTCACACACACATCTGCATAGAATGGACATGAAGCAACACATCTTGAAGAACAACAGTTATGAAAGGTTAGTAACTTTTTTTATAGTGATAGGCTCAAGGAGCTCAATCTCTTTAGCTTAACAAAGAGAATGTTGAGGGTTGACTTAATTATAGTCTATGAGTACCTACATGGGGAACAAATATTTAATAATGGGCTCTTCAGTCTAGTAGAGAAACATGATCCAATGAATGGAAGTTGAAGCTAGACAAATCCAGACTGGAAATAAGGCATAATTTTTCAACAGTAATTAACCATTGGAACAACTTACCAAGGTTTGTGCTGGATTCTCCATCACTGACAGTTTTTAATTAAGATTGGATATTTTTCTAAATATATGCTCTAGGAATTATTTTGGGGAAGTTTTATGACCTGTGCTATACAGGAGGTGAGAGTAGATTATTACATGGCACGACTGTGATGTGCAGAGGCATCGCCAGGAACCCCCAAATAAATCCTAACTGGCCATTGGGTGAAATTTGTCTGTTTATTGGAAGAAGTGAGCATAAGAGATTTGCTCGGTACATGTATTTTGTGTGTGTTGTGCTTTAAACATCTATTTATTAGCAGCTGTGTAAGGCTCTTTCACTGGGAAAAGGTTCCGCAGACCCGTAGAGCCCTAAGCTCCAAGGAAAAGGGCGGGTACATAAATTGACCAGGTTTCCTCCTAAATCCCATGGATAAGAATAGGTGCCTTATACCTTGAGCCCTGAGGGGAAGGGTGGGAAGGCCTAAATTGATTGGGTCACGCCTTACGCCCTTGGTAGGGTATAGGTGTGGTGTCCTAAATTGACCAGGCACACCTTAAGCCCTCGGTAGAGTATAGGCAGGGTGCCCTAGTTTTCCGCAGGTAACATACTGGTGGAGAATGCGGACAACCTAGGTCATTTGGATTGAGCCTTATACAGCAGTTGGACAGAATATTTGTGCTCTTCTGTTGACAGGACTGCAGCCTGTTGACAGAATGAACACTCCAGGGAATAGGGAGAGTGGGAAACTTACGTTGAAAATCCAGGAAACTGGTGGAGGAACCAAACCTCCTTGCAAAGTGGGTAGCGGATCGAGGTCTGTGCCCATGGGAAGATGATTCTTTTCAAGGGGAAAAATGCATTGGAACATGCATGTGAAGGGTTTGAAGCATACTGCAATAATATGAAGTCTACATTGAATAAATGGACTGTAAAGACTGCGGCTGGGTGGGCACTATGGAAAGTGTCTTATAATCTCTCAAGGTTAGTAATATCTCAGGAGAACCACTTAGAAGACTGTGAATTGGAATTGGATATGGTAAAGGATACCTTAAATCAGCATAAAGCCTCTGTAAGTAAGGAAATAGAGATATTACATTTGAAATTGAGTGACGTTCAGGCAGTTGTCAGAACAATCCTGCAGGAAAAACAGGATCGGGCGCAGGCAAGTGGCGATCATTCCGCCTGCATGCAACAGATTAAGAGTTGAAATATAAACTGGGAGCCCAGAGGGGCATTGTGGCAGCAGTAAGGGGAGGAATAGGTGCAGATACCAGCGGTACTTCAGACCCCTGAGATGATACTTACCTAGGGAGAGATATTTGGACTGATCCTGAGGGGACAGATCCCAGATAGTCATACCCCTCACCCCCAAGCCTTTCCCAAAGGGGCTAGCAGGGGGCCTGGTGCCAGCCTGCCCTGCTCCATACCGCTGGCTCCCGGTGTCACTCGGGGGGAGGGGGCGGAAGCCAGAAAGAGGCGGGTCATGGGCTTGGGGAAAGGGGTGGAGTGCGGGTGGGGCGGGGGCGGAGCAGGGATGGGAAGGGTCGGGGGCTTGGGGGAAGGGCAGGGAGTGGGGACGGAGCATGGGGCGGGGGGGGGGGGGGTTGTCCAGGGCCCTGCACCCAATTAGGGACAGCCCTGGCATCCATCTTCCAACCTACTCAGATAGCCCAGCCATTAGTTCACCAGTGAAGACCCGCTAAGTCGATGGCAGAGCGTTCTCCGTTTGACCCTGGTACTCCAGCTCTCTGAGAAGAGTAAGGGAAGTCAACCGGAGAGCGTATCCCATTGACGCAGAGCAGTGAAGACACTGGGGTAAGTCGACCTAAGCTATGTCTATGTCCAGCTACATTATTCACATAGCTGGAGTAGCGTAACTTAGGTTGATTTACCCCCGTAGTGAAGACAAGCCCCTGGGGTGATGCAATTTAGTGCAGTGCTCAGAATCATCGGATGTTGCCACACACACACAAGCAAGTGCGGCACCAATGTGGACTTAATCCATACTTGAGTATGGCTTTGCAGTGTGGCCACTCACACCTGATCTGGGCCCACCTGGGTGCTTGTTCCTGGATGCTGATCACCTGAGTTAACTTCGCAGTGAAGCATACCCTAAGTGTGGTCCCAGACTTGTCTACATGGCAATTTACTGCAGCGCTGCAAGCCACGGTGCAAATCTACAATACACTAGCTTGCTGTGTGCTAACTGGCCATGTGGACCCCGCTAGCATGCACTAGAAGTTCCATAATGTGCTTTGATCTACAGTTGTTTGAAATACAGTATGTCAAAAAAGTGAACTAGTTGAGATGTTGCACTCCATATGCTTTATGGAAATATGCTTATGAATATGACATAACTGGAATATGCTTTACACTAAGTACCCCTTGTATGGTATCATTAGAAAGCTTGTAATCTACTGAGTGTGTTCATCCTATTTGTTTGCATGTATTATTTCATGTCTGGAGTTAGGAGAATGAGATGTGAACTTGTATTACTGATGTAAACATATTAAGTGGAAGCCATTAAGGGTGCTTCAGAATCAATGAACTGTGAATGGGTTTATTTACCTGCAAGCCTTCCTGTGTATGTGTGAGCCAGCCCCTGGGTAATGAAGAATGAGGTCTCACAGGGACATGTGACCATGTCACCTGATACTGAAATATATCTTAAATCTTGTACTTTTCCATTTAGAAGGAGGGATGGGGGCCAAGCACAGACAAAAGATCCCCGCCTTGTGCCAAAGCTATAAAAGGGGGTGGAGCAGGACAAAGGGGGCTGCCAGTAATGAGAAGACCTCTGCTTACCACCTGAGATGTCTGCTGGATCTAACAAAGATTGTACCAGGGGAAAGGATTGGGCCCAGACTAAGAAGGAGTCTAGTCTGTGAAAGAGGCTTATTGGAACATCTCTGAGGATGAGATATTACCTGTAATCAGTTTCTTAATGTATTAGGCTTGGACTTGAGTGTTTTTGCTTTATTTTGCGTGGTGACTTACTTTGTTCTGTCTGTTATTACTTAAAACCACTTAAATCCTACTTTTTATACTTAATCAAATCACTTTTGTTTATTAATAAACCCAGAGTAAGTGATTAATATCTGGGTGAGCAAACAGCTGTGCATATCTCTCTATCAGTGTTATAGAGGGCGGACAATTTATGAGTTTACCCTGTATAAGCTTTGTACAGAGTAAAACGGATTTATTTGGGGCACTGGGAAAGTCCCTGTTAACTGAGAAGCCCCTGGGCTGAGTGAATCTCAGTTTCAGTGAACTGCAGAGAGGCGTGGCCCAACTTCTGGGTCTGTGCTGGAGCTGACTGGAATGTCTAACTCAGCAAGTCAGGAGTGTAGGGGCGCTTGTTCTGGCAGGAGGGTTGTTCTCAGTGGTATCCCAGCTCATCGAGTGACAGTCTCAAGGGGAGTCTCTGTGACCAAACCCGTCACATGAGTGAACCGTTAATGCGTGCTAGCAGGGTCCACACAGCCAGTTACTGAGTGGCAGACCAGTGCGCTGTACATTCTGAACTCGGGTTGCCATGTAGACAAGCCCAAAATACATACTCTCCATCTCTGTAGATTTAATGGGGTGCAAATCTACAATATATAGTGTATCTGATAGTGTTGAGTTCTCGTCTTAATAGAGGGCTTGCTCCTGTAGTTGCCACATAGGCAAAATTCCCACTTAAATGAAGGTAAGTAAGTAAGTAAGTGTTGTACTGAGCCTATAATTTTTCAGAGGATCAATGATTGTAAAAATTTATTTCTGTAATGATATTCTGGCTGGGTTTGGAGATGGGTAAGAAAATATCAGGAGATACGACAAAGAGCCTCAGTCTGTTACCATAAAATCAATTACAGATGTGTGGGGGTTTTTTTGTTTGTTTGTTTTTAATTTGACAGAGTCAAATGGTAGGATTGTAATATAGTTATAGTTGAGATAATTTACATATCTAACTAGCGGATTTGGCAATGATTACAAGAGCAAAATTCAAGGTCATCTTTGAAAATTTCACCCAACAAGTCTTACCATTTAACTATTATCACAAATGCATACAAAGGTTTTACATTTGTATACAAATGTTGCATTTTGTCATTACCTTCTTGAAAACACATCGACTACTTTTTTAAACAATGTAAGCTAATGATGATCACTTTAAAAGAAGCCACAAATGGACTGAGCTGTCAAGGGTTTCAGAATTGATTTAAGTCAGTTACCACTAACTGCTCTTTGGGGCAAGGTGAGGGGCATGTGTAAACTCATCTTGAAAAGAAACATAAAGTAAATTAGACTGTAAGATAATGAAAACTGCAATGGATCATATAGGATTTAAGTTTAAATTACTGATAGATATATCATAGAATCATAGAATCATAGAATATCAGGGTTGGAAGGGACCTCAGGAGGTCATCTAGTCCAACCCCCTGCTCAAAGCAGGACCAATTCCCAACTAAATCATCCCAGCCAGGGCTTTGTCAAGCCGGGCCTTAAAAACCTCCAAGGAAGGAGACTCCACCACCTCCCTAGGTAACGCATTCCAGTGCTTCACCACCCTCCTAGTGAAATAGTGTTTCCTAATATCCAACCTAGACCTCCCCCACTGCAACTTGAGACCATTGCTCCTTGTTCTGTCATCTGCCACCATTGAGAACAGCCGAGTTCCATCCTCTTTGGAACCCCCCTTCAGGTAGTTGAAGGCTGCTATCAAATCCCCCCAAAACTGGAAGGGACCTTGAAAGGTCATTGAGTCCAGCCCCCTGCCTTAACTAGCAGGACCAAATACTGATTTTGCCCCAGATCCGTAAGTGACCCCCTCAAGGATCGAACTCACAACTCTGGGTTTAGTAGGCCAATGCTCAAACCACTGAGCTATCCCTCCTCCCTTCAAAATTAATGGAGATATCCTATCTCCTAGAACTGGAAGGGACCTTGAAAGGTCATCGAGTCCAGCCCCCTGCCTTCACTAGCAGGACCAAGTACTGATTTTGCCCCAGATCCCTAAGTGGCCCCCTCAAGGATTGATCTCACAACCTTGGGTTTAGCAGGCCAATGCTCAAACCACTGAGCTATCCCTCCCCCCATATGGCTTGGGTGCTGTCCTACTATGTCATCACTGCAAAAAATGTGTTTCTTAATTTGAGGTAGCTAACTTGAGTTAGCTGTCATGATGTAAAATCCTAATAAAATCAAAGTCAACTCTAGGTGGCAGGTTAAGTGTTGACCTTTAACTAGCTACATCTAGGTTAAGGGTCAGCCACATTCTGCACGCAGCCCACCAGGGTAATCCACTGGCGGGCCGTGAGACATTTTGTTTACATTGACCCAGTGGCCATGGTCAACGTCTGCAAAATGTCTCGCAGCCTGCAATCAGCTTACCCTGATGGGCTGCATGCGGCCCGCGGGCGGCAGGTTGCCCACCACTGACCTACATTCTTTGGTCCTAGATGTATAACTTATGCATTTTAATACATCCAAATGCGTTTGTTTGAATGGGTCCAGTAAGAAGCAATTCAGATTGCTCTGTATGAGTGTTCTATCCTGATAATCATTTATCACTCCACCCATCTTTTTGTCATCCACAAATTTTATCAGCAGTGACTTTTTTTATTTACTTCCAGATCATTGATAAAAATGTTAAATAGCATCAAGCTTTACTAGAAACAACCCCATTCAGTGATGATTCCCCATTGACAACTATTTTTTAATCTGTCAATTAACCAGTCCTTAGTCCATTGAATGTGTGCTTTATTTATATGGTATAGTGTTAATTTTTTAATGAGAATGTCATGCAGTACTAAGACAAACACTTTACAGACGTCTACGTTCATTACATCTACTCAGTTACCTTTCTGAATCAAATACATAATTACCTCAAAAAAAAATTTTTTTTTGACAAAGTCTTTTTTCCCTAAAACTGTGTTGACTGGATTTAGTTATATTACCATCATTTAATGCTTTATTAATTGAATCCTGTATCGACTTTTCCATTATTTTGCCCAGGACTGACATCAGTCTACTGGCCTTCAATTACCCATTTGTGATCTCTTCAACCTACACTTTTAGGACTCTTGGGTGCAAGAGTATCTGGGCCTCCTTATTTAAACATGTTTATCCCTAGTAGATGCTATTTAACATCCTTCTTAGTTACTAATAGATGGAAAAATAATTCATCATCTTCATATGATGAGTACATCACCCTGCTTCTTTCCAAATGCAGAACAAATATTCTATTCATAGGTGTGTGTGTGTCACATTTGATTTGCTCATTGACTGAATGCAAGTTATCCTGCTTTACCAATTTCAGACACTTTCTAATCAACTTACTTATCTGCTACATTGCCCAGGATGTGTGGGAAAGGGATTTATCACTCCCTGTTAAAGATCTGATTATATGACAGGGTTGCATGCAATAACAGGAGACTGGACTTGATGTCCCAGTAGGTCCCTTCCAGTCCTAGGTCTTATGTCCTAACATATAGCTTACATCACTGCTTTTATCATCACCGTATTTGGACAAGAGGCATATATGCTTGGTAAGAGATCTCACCTTAGGTCTGAAGAAACTACTTTTAAAAATGCTCTGGGAGTATTTTTTCGCACCTCTTGGTGATGTGACATGAAACAACAGCTTTGTTCTGCAGCACAAACGGCAAAAAGTGGCAACTTTAGGTATAATCTCAATAGTGTATTGAAAGAAGGATTGTCACCTATCTGGTCTGTGGCACGACTGCCTATGCAGCTCAAAATTGCACTGATCGTTTCTTTTGAGTATCATATTAATTGCTGTTACATTCAGTTTGCTCTTGCTATCACTCTAATGCTCTTCTTAGGTCTTTCCCATGTATCTCCCTTTCTGGTGAATTCTAACATTAATAAATTTGTATTCTACAAAACCTGCAGTAATCATATTTATATAGTCATGGACATATTAGCTTCATTAACACTTGTAAACTCAATATTTCTAATTCCATGCCACACATATTAATGCAGAAGAAATTTGTGTTTTACTGTGTAGGATGTGACTATGTAACTTCATAGCACAAAAATGTCTATGTTTTGTTTTTCTTGGAGATAGTCCTGCTGCATAATTATGAATTCATGTGTAGTTTGGACACAGAAACTTAAAATTGAGTTGTGTGTCTAATAATGAAGACTGAAATGATGTCATGATGATTTATAAAACGTATTATCAATAAGGAGATGTCCTGTGTTGAAATTCCACCACAACATTCACAACAAATTGTGGAAGATGAAATATCCTCAAGGAAATAACATGACATTCTGCAAACCACTGACCTGAAAATTACCAATGTGAGCTCAGATAGCTGTCTGCTAAGCAATTCAGCAATACAAACTTGATTCATATAGAGGGGGATAGGGTACACTATGTAAAACCCTCCAAGTTCAGTGCTGTTGCACCTCCTTACATATGCTGTGAATTGTGGCTCAGTATATCTCTTGGGGGGGGGGGGGGAGGGGAGGGACAAAGCAGTCATCCAGCATGGACAGTGAATTTGCAGCTTAGCTTAGTATCTTCATTTCTTGTTTGAAGGAAGATCAAGTGATACTGGTAGGTAGAGGGTATGTACAATGAAAGGAGAAATAAATCTGATGAAAATGGAGTGTTAGTATCTGTAAATTCTCTGGTGAATACTTTTGAGCAAGATATATTTTAAGCTAATATGCTTGTGTAAGTAGGGTTACCATATTTCAAAACTGAAAAAAGAGGACACTCCACGGGGGCCTGGCCCTGCCCCAACTCCGCCCCTTCCCCACCCCAGCCCCGCCCAACTCTGCCCCAGCCCCGCCCCAACCCCGCCCCTTCCCCAAAGCCCCTGCCCCAACTCTGCCCCCTCCTCTGAGCACCCTGCATTCCCCCTCCTCCCTCCCGCTCTGATCTTGGTTGGGGGTTGCTAAGTGCTTCCCTGCTCCCCACTCGCCCTGCAGCCCCTGTGACCCCTACTCCCCACTCACCCTGCAGCCCCTGCACCCCCCGCCCCTGCAGCCTCTGCGCCCCCCGCCTGCCCTGCCCCTGCACCCCCCTCCCCTGCAGCCTCTGTGACCCCTGCTCCCCACTCGCCCTACAGCCTCTGCACCCCCCGCCTGCCCTGCCCCTGCAGCCTCTGTGACCCCTGCTCCTCACTCGCCCTGCAGCCCCTGCACCCCCTGCCCCTGCAGCCTCTGTGACCCCTGCTCCCGACTCGCCCTGCAGCGCCTGCACCCTCCTGCCCCTGCAGCCTCTGTGACCCGTGCTCCCCACTCGCCCTGCAGCCCCTGCAGCCCCCGCCCCTGCAGCCTCTGCGCCCCCCCCGCCCCTGCAGCCTCTGTGACCCCTGCTCCCGACTCGCCCTGCAGCCCCTGCTCCCGACTCGCCCTGCAGCCTCTATGACTCCTGCTCCCGACTCGCCCTGCAGCCCCTGCACCCCCCCGCCCCTGCAGCCTCTGCGCCCCCCCCCCCCCGCAGCCTCTGTGACCCCTGCTCCCCACTCGCCCTGCAGCCCCTGCACCCCCTGCCCCAGCAGCCTCTGCGCCCCCCGCCTGCCCTGCCCCTGCACCCCCCCCGCCCCTGCAGCCTCTGTGACCCCTGCTCCTCACTCGCCCTGCAGCCCCTGCACCCCCCCGCCCCTGCAGCCTCTATGCCCTCGCCTGCCCTGCTCCCCCGCTCCCCCGGCAGCCTCTGCCTGCTGGGGGCTTCAGACGCTCGGCAGCGCGGGTCCCTGCAGCCCCGGCCGCAACTTCCTTCCTGCTGCCGAGCACGTTCCCCGGCCTGTCTGTCCCCGCCGGAAACAGCTCCCGCGGCGCCGGGTTCCAAGCTGCGCGGGGCAACGGGGCCACAGGAAGGGTTCCCCAGTGGCCGGGGGGTCCCCGCCCGCGAGGGAAGCCCGAGCCCCCCCCGTTCCCCGCCTGAGCATTGTGGCTGGGGCAGCTGGGCTGCACTGCGGACCCGGCGGATCGTGCTGGGCGGACCCTGGCTTATGCCTCCCTATTTCCCCGGACATGTCCGGCTCTTTGGAAATTCCCCCCGGACGGGGATTTGAGCACCAAAAAGCCAGACATGTCCGGGGAAATCCGGACGTATGGTAACCCTATGTGTAAGGGGATTGTTGTGCCCTTACTAAAACTCAGTGAGGGTGTTTTGGTTGGCTGGCTCCCAGTACTAAAAGTAAGGGGAAGGGTCAATGGGAAATCAGGACCCTGAGACTGAAAGTCCCCAGGGGCAATGGGGAGAGGCCAATGCTCCAGGTCAGCCTGATTGACAGTGCGGGCAGGCTAATCAGGGAGTTAGGATGCCAGGGTGGGTCCTGTCCTCCATGTGAACTGGAATTACCTGGGTCAGACGGAGTGGGGCTGAGCTAAGGAGAAAGCAGGGGCCCAAGCTGAGCTGGGAGCAGAGTTACAGAAGCAGCCCACAGAGCAGACCTGTGCTGGGAGAGCTGCAGCAACCAGAGCCAGAGGGGCCAGAGAAGCTGGAGTCAGAGCAGCAGCTGTGCTGAGGCAAAGTGGTGGAGCTGGAGCTGAGGCATCGTGGTGGAACTGGAGTTGGAGCTGGAGTAGTCCGCTTCTGGGTGCGGTGAGCAGCTGGGGAAAGTGAAGGGGACCCTGGGCAGCGGGCCCAGCACAGGAGATGCCCACAGCAAGATGCCTTGCAGGCCACACTTGGAGGGGGATCGTAACCCCTACAGGGAAGGGGCGACACTGGGAAGAAGGGTCCTGGTACCTAGAGCCTGAGGGCATGTGGCCACCACCAGAGCAAGTGTCCGACCCACAGCATCCCTGCAGCACAGCCGGGGCCTAAGAAGGAGGCCTGGGACTTGTGAGGAACAGACTGAACTGCCCTTACATTCCAGAGACGCTGGTTGTGATGTTCCCGTGCCACAGAGCAGGGTTATGTGTTTTCCTTTAACCTTTCCCATTTTTCCCTTATTTTTTTAATTGATTGCTGTTTAATAAATTGTATTTGCTTTGAACTGTATGTAATGATCGGTGGGTCAGGGAAGCATCCAGTGCACAGAGAGCACCCCGGAGTGGGGACACCCTAGCCCCTGCCCTAAGTGACCACGACAGGGTTGGGGATCGAGCCCCCCAGGAATCCTGGACCCAGCCTTGTTGGGATTACAAGGACTGTGCCACACAGGAGAGTGGCAGGGGAGCCCTTGAGGTCAGGCAGGCCTCTGGGTAAAGGAAGTGGGAGTGAGGACACAGATCCTTTTGCTAGCTCATTTCACTGGGGTAGTGTATAAGCCAGGAAAGTTCCCCACAATAGCGGGCCCATTCCCCCACTTGCACATGTATTTTTAATCTTTAAAAAGACAACATAGATATAGTAGATTGAAAAGACTTCATGCAATGTTTTGTGACTCTTTCAGTTTAGTTTGCACTTCACATATTGCCGAGACTTTGTGTAAACACTGTCATGCAGCAGTGTCCAATTTTTTTTTTTTTTAAATCTGTCTTTGCTGGATCTCTTTGTGAACTGCAGATAGGTACTCCAGTGATTTCCTTGCATTAGCTTCCATGTACCAGTCACAAATGCTGTTTCTTCCTTTTGCCTTCTCATTAGCTCTTGCCTTTGAAAGTCTGCTTTCTGCATGCGGTTTGAACATGTCAAAAACAAACTCACCTTAGCACTTCACCTCTTATTACATAGGTCATGAATCTTTCCTATAATTATGCACATTAAAAAATTACGTATGTACGAAAGGCACGTTTTATAAAGAAAGCTGGGCATAGTGGTGGTTCTCTTCAGGAATGTTTTACTCAGCCAGAAGGACAGAAATGCTTTCATTGTTCAGACACAGCCCAATCCTGTGCAGTATATGTATTTCAGCTTTTGTCTGAGATGTAAAATTGAGGCCCTGACCACTTGTGGTCATTAAAGATCCATGACGTATTTGAAAGAATTAGGGTGCTAGCGCCAATATCCTGGCCAAGTTTAAATATGGATTATACCTTCTTTCTGTTGTACGGTCCCATATTGCAAACGCTTGGGGCATGTATGCATGACAGACTTAACGTTGACCTATGCTAGGTCAATTTACAGCCACCGCAATAATTACTGTGGTAGCTGATGTGCACATTACCCTCCTTCTGTCAGTGGTGCGTGTCCTCACCAGGAGCGCTTCCGCCAACTGAAGAGGGGCAGTGTGGGGAGCTGAAAGCCAGGGCTCTCAGCCCTGTGCAGCTCACCTCAGGAAGCCCAGTTGCTCCCCAGGCTCTTGGCTCCCCAGCCGCCCAGGCTTCTCACCTTCCCACCGGGGGGCAGTTGTCCAGAGGTGCAGCCTGGCTGGGAGCAGAGAGCCAGGGTTTCTTGACTTCTTCTCCAGCATGGAGCCCTGAAATTGACGAGACAGCCAATGTAAGTAACACAGTGTCTACACAGACACTGCATTACCCTAACTACACTGACATAAGCCCTATACCTCTCATGGAGGTGGAGTTATGTCAGTGTAGTAGGGCACTTATATCAGCAGGACAAGGCTGTAGTGTGTACACTGATGCAATTAGGTTGATGTAAGCTGCCTAACTGTGTAGTGTAGACCAGTTCTCAGTATCTGCTTAATCTTAAAGAATGTGAGTAGTTGCACTGAAGCCAATAGGACTTCCTCGTGTGCTTAAATTTAACCAATGCATATGTGCACCCAGTTTCAACTGGATGTGGTATTCTTTGTGCTATGCATCTGTCCTGTTTGCTGTTAAATAGATGTTCTGTCTGTGTATCTGTATGTGTGTAACAAGTCTCCTGTTTGACTCCAGTAGGAACCCTGAGTTCACATTTAAATGTATGATTATGTTGTTTCTGTCAGGAAAATTACTGTTAGATTTATACAAAAAATAAAAAAGGGCATCTATCCAAGGCTCTAGGCGCCCTTGCCAAAGTTATGAGAACAAAATTAGATTGCCCAAAGAACATCAAACTCCCCCTTCACCCACACATCTGATTTCTCTCAAAGGCTTGCTTTTCACATTAGCCCAGGTAAATAGATGTGTCTTGCAGCATATTCCGAAGGTCAGTGGATTTGGGCTATTTCAGACTTGGGTGGAAATTAGTATTAGATTAATTTTGTATTTTTATTTAGCTTTAATTTAACTTGCACAGATGATTAAGTCAGAAGTTCTAGTCCAGGATCTCTTAACTCTTGCTCTATTTCCACTGGATATAACTTGTGAGATGTAAACCAAATGTTGTTTATTCCGTGTGAACTGATTATGGATTATATGAGCAAAATGGACAATGCAGACCTGGTTGTACCCAGAAGTCATCTCTTAATCAGTCTGAGACAGGTCTATACATTAGTTTTCAAATGAAGAAAAAGTGAGTAGTAGAAAGATGCAAAACATAGCACTGTGTTTCTCGGACCATAATATGATGAAATCCTTAAGCTGTTACAGATGCCCCACTACAAAATTTATTTTGACAGTAAAATGAATATGTGTGCTGGATGCCCCAGAGTAAAAAGTGGAGACAGTCTCACTTTCATGACATATTTGATAAATTAATCTAACTGGATAAAGAACTGGAATACTTCTGTCCACGCTTGCTCTGAAAATTGACTGCAAAAATGGCATTGGTGGATTCCATGTATGTCTCTTTATGAATCTTTCAAAGGTACTGTTTACAAATAAAAATGTTTTTTCTGTGCTTCATAAAGCCACACTTCTATCTGTTTAATTATATAATTATGGGCAGAGTTTTTAGCACCACCTAGATTGTAGCATCACCTACAGTTACGGTTGCCAGTTTTCATTTGCCAGACTTTTAAGCTGAGATTTTTTTCCATGCCAGATAGGGTGACCAGATGTCCCGATTTTATAGGGACAGTCCCAATCTTTGGGGCTTTTTCTTATATAGGCACCTATTATCCTCCTCCCCCATCCCGATTTTTCACACTTGCTATCTGGTCACCCTAATGCCACGTGTCTGTGCCAGGCTGATTTTTTTTTTTGTCTTTTTTTTTTTTTTTTTTTAAGTTTCACCTAGTTTCTGAGAACTGAAAACTGCCCATACTTGGCCAAGCCTCTGAAAAATCTCATTTTGAATGTACTCAGTAGAGACTTGTTTGAAGTTTGGCAGCTAAAATCTCCAAGAGTCCTTCTATACTGGGTATGCTCCAGCCAAAGACTGCAGGTGCTGAGCAGGACTTTCCTGAACACTGGGGTACGAGGCCCAAGAACTGAGAGCAGAAGCGAGGTAGAGGTAGGGAAACAGTTAGGGGAGCAGACCAGGAACCAGAGTTGGGGCTGAGGAAGCAAAGCCGGATGATGGCGAGAACCAGGGTAGGAGGTGGATCAGAGCAGAGGGTGTGGATGACAGGAGTTGGGGGAGAGGAACAAGAGCTAAGGGGTGGGACAGGTGGATAGAAGCAGAATGAAAGGGGTAGAATCATAGGGTTTGAAGGAACTGCAAGGGTCATCTAGTCTATCCACTGCCAAGATGCAAGATTTGTTGTATCTAAACCATCCAAGACACGTGGCTATCCAGCCTCCTTTTGAAAACCTCCATGGAAGGAGCTTCCACGACTTCCCTAGGCAGTGTGTTCCGTTGTCCTGCTGTTCTTACAGTTAGAAATTTTTTCCTGAGATTTGATCTAAATCTGCTAGTTTGAACCCATTGCCTCTTGTTCTCTTTTGCTGCAGAGGGCAGGACAACTTTTTTCTATCTTTTTTTTTTTTAAATAATAGCCTTTCAAGTATCTGAAGACCGCCATCATATCCTCCCTTAATCTCCTCTTTTCCAAAGTAAACATACCTAGTTCGTTCAGGCTTTGCTCATATCACTTGCATTCCATCCCTTTGATCATCTTTGTTGCTCACCTCTGGATCTTTTCCAGTTTCTCTACCTCCTTTCTATGCATTGATGACCAAAATTGGATACAGTACTCCAGCTGAGGCCTAACCAGCACTGAGAAGAGCAGTACTATCACCTCCTGTGACTTGCCTTCTATGCCTCTGTTAATGCAACCTAAAATTCCATTTGCTTTTTTTGCAACTGCATCACATTGCTGACTCATGTTGAGGCTGTGATCCTAGATGCTTCTCAGCAGTGCTGCTGCCAAGCCAGTTTTTCCTCATTCTGTATTTGTGCATTTGGTTTTTCTTCCCTAAGTATAGCACCTTAAATTTGTCTTTGTTGAATTTCATTTTGTTGTCTATAGCTCAGTTCTCTAACTTATCAAGATCCCTCTGAATTTTAGCTCTATCTTCCAAATTGTTGGTTCCCACCTAGCTTTGTGTCATCTGCAAAGTTGATCAGCATGCTCTTTATACCCACATCCAGGTCATTAATAAGGATGTTAAACAACATTGGATCCAGAACAGATCCCCATGGATCCACACTTGAGACCTCCCTCCAATCCAATATCAATTCAACTGATCGGGGGAGGGGAGCAAGAGCTGGAAGATGGGAGAGCTAGATAGAAGCAGAAAGGGACAGCCTGGCTGGGGGCACAGTGGTAGAAGGGTTTATGATCATCAAAACCTGGACTTGAACTCAGGAGTACTGAATCTGAACATTCTTTTCCTGTTACCAAATAGCTATGAAATCCACTGGCAAAGTGTGTATCCCCCTCCTTCTCTATTGGAAGGTCCACATGAAGGATAACAGCCTTCTACTGCTACAAGTCATTTTATTAGTTCAAGTGTTCTATGCTATGAATTTAAAGGTCCCAACCCAGGTGATGACCCATGGGGGAGGGGGGTCAATCTAATTCCACATGAGGGAATTTCTTGTTTTTTTTTTTCCATGTTGATTTTTTTTTTTTTTTAGAAAATACTTTGGAAATTACATACAAAAAACCCTACATTAAAAAACATTAAAGTTGCAAATTAAAGCAAACAACATCAGAATTGAGGTTGCCTGTGCAACCTTAGTTTGGAGGATTTGTGCACATGCATCAGGATAGTGATTACATGGTCACATACACTATTTTTTCATAGGACCCCTGCCTCATTATTTTATATATGTATAAACATATATGTAAACATCATCCTAAATCATTTCTCATCAACTAAACACACTTCAAACTTCTGCGGCCTATTTATCTAGGTACTTACATTCATAGATTCCAGGGCCAGAAAGGACCATTTTGATCGTATAGTCTGACCTCGTGTCTAACACAGAATTATTATTCCCCACAATAATTCCAAGAGCAGATCTTTTAGAAAAAAATATCCGATCTTGATTTAAAAATGGTCAGTGATGGAAAATCCACCACAACCCTTGGTAAGCTGTTCCAATGGTTAAAGTGTCCCCCTGTAGTATGTAGCCCCTTGTCACTGGACATTCACAGAATTACCAGATTTGCTGTCCCCAAGGGAACAGTATATACACATTTTGACTGATACAACTCAGGGTCAGGTCCTTTATAACATTACAGCACTAAGATATAGTTATAGTTAAAACAATCATAAGCTTATTATCAAAATAAAGATATACGAGATAACGAGTAAGGATAATGGAAGCAGAAATGACTACATATAAAACAATAAGGATAACATGCTTCTTGTGTTTGGCACTGGTGCAACCACTGCTGGAATACTGTGTCCAGTTCTGAAGCTCACAATTCAAGAAGGATGTTCATAAATTGGAGAGTGTTCAGAGAAGATGCATGAGAATGATTAAAGGATTAGGAAACAGACTTCAGATTTACAGTTTAATAGAGTCTCAAAGTGCTCCTTCCGACATTGCTTGAGGACTACATTGTCCTTAAGAAGGGGGGAGCTGTCCTGAGATCGCAGAGGGGTTGTGCCGCATGAGCTTGGCTCATAGGTGGCTTTCGTTAGTTGAAAAAAGCTTCACATGTTATGTTGATCAGCGAAGCTCTGGATTTCCATGGCCTTTGCTTGCCACCACTGATTCTTGATGTCACACAGCCTCTTTTGAACTACAGCTTTTAGCCGATGATGATAAGTCTCTCGTTTTTGCTGATTAGAGGCTTTATTTTGCCAAGCGCTAAATGCGCTTCTCTTCTGATAAACAAGTTCTAGGATTTCCTTGTTGTTCTCATCAAACCGATCCTGATGGTAGTTAGTGGACTATCCAATCGATTTCAGCATATGCCTTGCGAATAATGATCTTGAACTCCTCCCAGCATGTTTGGATATCATTGTTGGTGTCAGGTAGGGCAGAGAGCCTCTCGATAATGCGTTGCTGAAGGGTCTCATGACTAGTGTGATTTTTGAAGTGCCCTGATGTTAAATCTCTTCCACATTCCTTTTGATTGTTTACGGTGTTGTGGTGCAAGCCGCATGTTCATGATTGATCTGACCAGAAGATGATCTGTTCAGCAGTCATCTGTATCTCTCGTAACTTGTATAATATGGACATCAGTATAATCACAGGCTCTGACGATGACATAGTCAAGATACCTGTGTCCGGAACATGGGTGGTTCCAAGTGGTCTTATATTTCTCCCTCTGTCTAACGATGGCATTTGTGATAAGCAAATCATGCTCCACACATTTGCTGAGGAGGAGAATGCCATTAGAGTTGACATTTCCCACCCCTTCTTTTCCAGAGGTGCCCCTTCAGAGTTTGGTGTGTTACCCAACTCTTGCATTGAAGTCACCCATGGGGATAACCTTGCCTTTCTTTTCTGTGGTAGTCAGGACTGCATCAGGAGCACAGTAAAACGTCTCCTTTTTGTCTTCCATCATCATCAAGTGTGGGAGCATACACGCTGATGACCGTGGCATACTCGTTGTTACCAAACTTAAGACAAAAAGTCATGAGACATTCGTTAATACCCATAGGGAGTTCTAAAAGCTGGCTAGCAATCTTATGCTTGATGGCAAAACTAACACCATAAATACGCTTCTCTTCAGAAGACTTTCCTTTCCAAAAGAAGGTATAGCCATCTCCATCTTCTTTCAGTTGCCTGACTGGTCTCATGTAGGGCAGCAATATTAATATAATATCTTGCAAATTCTCTAGCTGTTATGGCAGTTCTTCTTTCAGGACAGTTACTGCTTGGGGAACCCATGAGAGTGCAAACATTCCAACTGGCAAACTTCATTTCTTTGCTTTTTATGTTCTGCTTTTAGGTAGAATGATCCCCCTGGACATGGCCATCCAGCCGGGGTGTGTGTGAGAGAGTCTATGTTTAGGGCATCTTTTCTAGCCCCTCCCCCATTCAGGGTGAGCAGAGGTAATCCTGAAAAGGACTGCTCAGTCACAGCCGCAGCTGCGCTTCTATCTCAAAATTCCAAACGCAAGACGACCAACACATGGCTGCTGCCTGCATACAGATTTGTGACTAGGGACTCCCAGATATCACTGCTCTTGTCCCCCACACCACTCATCCATCACCGCAGGACTTTGTTAGTGGGAGATGTTAACACCTTTGGCAGAGGCCTATGTGTGAAATCTTTTAACATGGGGGAGGCGGTGCGCTGGCGGCGGCCTCTCAAAACTTGACAGGGAGGAGCCCTGGACTTGGTGGCAGGGATGTCCAAGACAACCAGTTGGGGGTCTTGAAGTTTGGACCACACTTTATTTGGAACCTTCCTTCAGAACTGTTTGCCAAGAGTGGCCCTCCCAGGAGTATAAGACTCCGGACAACATAGTTCTGAGGGTCATTGGGACACACAAGCCTCTCCACCACAACAAGGTAACGGTTCAAGGAGATGACCACCTGACCTAAAGAATGATAATGTGATAATTTTAAAGAAAGCAGACAAGTCAATATTCGGGAATTACTGAGGCATTGTCCTCCTCTCCATTGCTGGGAAGATACTCGCTTGCATTCTTTTGAACTGTCTCCTCCCTCTTGCAGAAGACGTCCTTCCGGAATCCCAATGTGGTTTCAGACCATCTTGAGACATCCACTGACATGATTTTTGTTTCCCAACAGATCCAAGAGAAATGTAGAGAACAACACCAGCCATTGTTTATGGCATTTATTGACCTAACTAAGGCCTTGGATTCCATCAATCATGAAGTTGTTGTCTAGGCTCGGTTGTTCATTGAAGTTCATTTGCATTCTCAGGCTACTTCATAATGGGATGACTGCCACCATCCAGTTCACCATCTGTATTGGTGTTAAGTAGTGCTGTGTTATTGCCCCAACCCTTTTTTCCATCTGTCTTGCCATGATCTTGTTTCTTATTC
Organism: Emys orbicularis; assembly: GCF_028017835.1. Lineage (NCBI taxonomy): Eukaryota > Metazoa > Chordata > Testudines > Emydidae > Emys > Emys orbicularis. The sequence continues at coordinate 163,802,757 of NC_088684.1, forward strand.
GTGACTTCCTTTCTTCTGGAATAGGGATTGAGTATCACATGGATGGCCAGCTCTTCAACCTTCGGCATCTTCATTCTAAAATTAAGGTCACCAGGACTGTTATTACCGACCTTCAGTATGCTGATGACTGTGCTATCCTCATGCACACCAAGGCTGACTTGCAATCCACCCTAGACTTTTCTCAGGTGCCTATCATAGCCTGGGGCTTTCCCTCAACATTGGCAAGACTAAGGTGCTCCACCAGCCTGCCCCAGCACAAGTTTCCGTCTTTCACAAATTGTCATCAGTGGTGAATTCCTGGAAAACTTTGGTAGCCACCTCTCCCAGACAGCCAAGCTAGATGTGGAGATCAAACATAGGATCCATTGTGCCAACTCATCCTTCAGAAAGTTGCTTCATCATGTCTTCATTGACAGAGATCTGCGGATGTAAACTAAGATTCTGGTCTATAATGCACTCTTCTTTATGGGTGCAAGACATGGGTGACATACTGAAGCCATCTTACACATCTGGAATGGTACCAACAATGCTGCTGCAGGAAGATTTTCCATATTAGATGGGAAGACTGTCGCACCAATGCCAGCATTCTCTCTTCAGCTAATATCACCAGTGTTGAGGCGAAGATTATAAAACATCCACTTTGCAGGGCTGGTCATTGTGTTCGGATGGCTGATACTTGATACTCTGAAGCAAGTCCTCTTTTCTCAACTTAGTCATGGTAAGAGGATTTGTGGGGGACAGAGGAAATGCTACAAGGACACCATGAAAGTATCTTAAGAAGGGAGGTCATGAACTGGGAAGAGCTGGCTGGCAATAGACTGCAATGGCGTTGCATCATACATCAAGCTTCAGCCCATTTTGAAGATAATGTCCTTGCTCAAGAAGCTGAGAAATGGCAGAGGAGGAAAGGAAAGTGTACAGCATCCCAGCCAGCAGTTATGCTCTCTCCAAACAACCACCTCTCATATATGTGGAAAATCCTGTAGAGCCTGGGTTGAATTCCTCAGCCATTTTTAGTCTCATCAGTGACATTTCTCCTGTCAGACATCATCCTCATATTGAGGGATAGCTGACGATTATAACAATTTTCAAAAGTACCTAAGTAGGTTATGCACCTAATTCCTGTTGATTTCAATAGGAGTTAGGCACCTAACCTGCTTAGGCACTTTTAAAAATCCCACTAGTGTCTATCTATATCTTTAGGTGTCTAAATACATTTTTGAAAATCTGGCCTTTTAGCCATTTAACAGCCATGAGAAGAGCCTTAACTAAGGGCCTGCAGACTTGTTTCTGTTAGGAGAATAGTCCATGGAGAAACTTTTCACCTGGTACCAACTTTTGCACTAGGGAATAGAGAAAAAGTAGACCAAAACAGAGGAGCTATATTGAAAGAGAGGGGGGAAATGGAAGAAAGAGAAGAAAATAGGGAGGGATCTGGAAGAGAGAGAGGGAAAGTGAAGATGATGGGAATGGCAGAGAGAGGGAGAAGGGGGAGAAAACAGAGAGATTGAGAACTAGGGACTTCACATAAAGGTAGAGAAAGAGAGGAAAGAAGTGGAAGATAGTGGGTGAAAATGTAAAACAAAAATAGATGAAAAAGGAGGGAGATGGAGAGAGATTCAGCAAACAACAGCAACAACCAGGGAAATGCAGTAATGGGAAATGGCAGAGTCCTGATGCAAACCTGTCACAAATAGGGGAATACACACCCAAAGGGATGGGAACTACTGATCTAGACATACATGTAGGGTGTAGCATTATTTGGTTCATTCAGGGTTGGGGAATTATTAAATTCTGCATCCTTCTAAGTAGGAGTTCTAGAATTAAGATATTAGGGTGTGGGTAATAGAACTGACTTGTGAAGGTACAACAATATTAACTAAACAAGTATAGTTCTGGGGAGTGATGGCAGCATAGATATACAGACAGTCCTTGACTTTATGACGTTCGACTTACGATAAACAGCACTTACAACGTTTCTGAATTTACACCCTGATTCGACTTACAATTGGTTTAGACTTTACGATGCTCGGTCCCGCAATGGAGTGGATTGTGGTTCCGAGTTACAACGTTTTGACTTATTATGCAATTTCCATGAACCAACTGTGCCATAAGTCCGAGGACTGCCTGTATCTCATTTATGCTAGAAAACGTAGTCTCTGTACAAGCACATGCTGGAAATTTTCAAACTCTGTATTGAGTCATACAAATTCATCTGCTTTAGAACTCTAGCTCATATTTTCCAGTGATTTCATACACAGTGACTTACAGCCATGTCTTTATCTTGTTCCATTCCCAATTCCCATCAAATTCAGTAGGAGTTTTAGGTAGTAACACATGGCAAGGTAAAGCCCTTAGCTTTTACTAAACAATAGATAAATGGGAAGTGCTTTAGCAACTCAGCAAATAAAATAAAACAGTAGCCCTGAGGCACACATATTTGCTCTTGTTTAATTTCATAAGAAGTTGACTGAGTTTATACTGTTTTCATTGTATGCATTGCTGTAGGTTAAAAGCATAGAGTGGAAATATTTTTTGAAGTGAAAATTTCAATCCTATGTAGGTGGTCACAACTCCACTGACTTCAAAAATGTGATGTCTGTTTGTCATAAGACTTCAGTTCACCTGGATTTGTGAACACTGAGCAGTTTTGAAAAACAGGCTATAGGGGCCCAAAATTAGAAGTAAGTTTTGAAATGTCCCTTAATATTTAGCCTAAGGACTCTCTTTGAGTCAGTGGCAGAGCTCAGAATAGAAACCAAGAACCCTGAATTCCAGGCCCTGTTCTAACCACATAACTTGTAGTAAGTTATTGCTTTACTGCTATTTAAAGGACTAGTAAGAATTTTCTTTCTTTTTTTCTTCACCCTAGAAACTACCTCTTCAGGTTACATCTTGAAGATCTATCTCTAATCCAGGTATGTGCAATATATTTTTCTGTTTGTCTCAATTAGTTCCTGGTTTTGATGTGATGAAATAGATGTTTCAAAGCTGTTAATCAGGATATTCAGATGCTTCATAGCTACAGCAGACTGAATGGCTATTTTTGTCATCTTTGTTGCCCCTCATTATGTAAATCAAATTACTCATTTTAATTCCAGATTAGCCTTTGTCCTGGGCCATACAGTCCTGCTGTTATCTCACTATCTACTGTGATTTTTTGTGAGAGTTAATACTTACAAAATGGAGGATGGGGAGAGAAATGGTTGTTGTACTGCAGAAGTGGTCTGACTTGCAATTGAGCACCCTGCTATGGTTTTGTTGTGAAACTCTCTTAAGAATCCATTATCCTTTCTTTATAATTGTAAATGAAGGAGTGTACCCACATTTGCTAAGGAACTGCAAACAGCAAGGGAAAAACAAGGGTTGTGATAAACAAATACAAACTAATCTGCTTGCCTTATTTAATACAGCTAATTGCCTTTTAAAGTTATTAGAGCTTGAAATCCAAGTCTTCAGTCTTCAAGAAAAGATTAGAAAAAAACTCAGATTAATTAATTTTCCCCCTGAACTTTGTAAGGACATAAGAGGCTTCAACATTCAGAATTTGTCATGTATCTCAGCCTTATATTCACACTGGCCTCTGAATCCCTTTTCTTTTTACAGCAATACTGTAGTATTCTTGCCATGTGCACACTGCCAAAAGCAAAAGAATTTCTCATCCTTTTTGAGTTCTTGGCTCTAAACATTGTTTTACTGAATTTGATTTAAATTGGCTGTGTGTTATGGTATGGAAATACAAAATAGGAGTTTGTAGTTTTTGACACCTTTGTTGTTTTTGTTTTTTACTGTAATATAAACTAGTTTTAAGTTGAAATCCCTGGCTATTATTCCATAATACAATCTTGTATTTTTAAATATGAAAAAATGACAATTAATTGGAGTGAGTCTGGCCTTGTGATTTGTGGAGCCCCAAGGTTTTGTACGTGTACAAATTAGGCCAAGAAATGCCTTGCCCTATGGTCCCACAGTAGTAGAGGCAAAAGATTAAGCGATCTAGTGAGCTGCCACAATTACAGCATCCCACAAAGTAGTGTTGCTTGTTCTTAAGGTCGGACATCAATTGCATTATCAGAGTTTTAATATTATCAACTCTGAATCCAGGTTAACTACTTTCACCTAAGGATTTTCAATTTATATTTCACTTCCTTAAATATTGTTCAGTTTTTCAATATGGAGATTCTTCTGGACCCAAGGCACTAAAATGGATCTGAAGCAGTCATTAGCATTTCATAGAATCATAGAATCATAGAAGATTAGAGTTGGAAGAGACCTCAGGACTGCTAATCCAAACCTCTGCTCAAAGCAGGACCAACCCCAACTAAATCATCCCAGCCAGAGCTTTGTCAAGCCGGGCCTTAAAAACCTCTAAGGGTGGAGATTCCACCACCCTCCTAGTGAAAACTTTTTTCCTAATATCCAACCTAGACCTTCTCCACTGCAACTTGAGACCATTGCTCCTTGTTCTGTCATCTGCCACCACTGAGAACAGCCTAGCTCCATCCTCTTTGGAACCCTCCTTCAGGTAGTTGAAGGCTGCTATCAAATCCCCCCTCACTCTTCTCTTCTGCAGACTAAATAATCCCAGTTCCCTCAGCCTCTCCTCATAAGTCATGTGCCCCAGCCCCCTAATCATTTTTCGTTGCCCTCCGCTGGACTCTCTCCAATTTGTCCACATCTTTTCTGTAGTGTGTGTGTGGGGGGGGGGGGCGGGGCGGGGGTGCCTCACCAATGCTGAATAGAAGGGAATAATCACTTCCCTCAATCTGCTGGCAGTGGTCCTAATAATGCAGCCCAATATGCCATTAGCCTTCTTGGCAACAAGGGCACACTGTTGACTCATATCCAGCTTCTCGTCCACTGTACTCCCCAGGTCCTTTTCTCCAGAACTGCTGCAGAAGGTCCCCCAGGACTCTGCACTTGTCCTTGTTGAACCTCATCTGATTTCTTTTGGCCCAATCCTCCAATTTGTGTAGGTCACTCTGGACCCTATCCCTACCCTCCAGCGTATGTACCTCTCACCCTAGCTTAGGGTCTTCTGCGAAGTTGTTGAGGGTGCAAATCATCCCATCATCGAGATCATTAATGAAGATGTTGAACAAAACTGGCCCCAGGCAGGACCAACCCTTGGGGCACTCCGCTTGATACCGGCTGCCAACTAGACATCGAGTCGTTGATGACTACTCGTTGAGACCGACGATCTAGCCAGCTTTCTATCCACTTTATAGTCCATTAATCTAATCCATACTTTTTAATTTGCTGGCAAGAATACTGTGGGACACCATATCAAAAGCTTTGCTAAATTCAAGGTATATCACGTCCACCGCTTTCCCCATATCCACAGAGCCAGTTACCTCATCATAGAAGGCAATCAAGTTGGTCAGGCATGACTTGCCCTTGGTGAATCCATGTTGACTTTTCCTGATCACCCTCCTCTCCTCCAAGTGCTTCAAAATTGATTCCTTGAGGATCTGCTCCATGATTTTTCCGGGGACTGAGGTGAGGCTGACCGATCTGTAGTTCCTCAGATTCTCCTCCTTCCCTTTTTTAAAGATGGGCACTATATTTGCCTTTTTCAATCGTCTGGGACCTCCCCCAATCGCTACGAGTTTTCAAAGATAATGGCCAATGGCTCTGCAATCACATCAGCCAACTCCCTCAGAACCCTCGGATGCATTGCGTCCGGCCACATGGACTTTTCTAAATAGTGCTTAACCTGTTCTTTCACGATTGAGGGCTGCTCACCTCCTCCCCATACTGTGCTGCCCAGTGCAGCAGTCTGGGAGCTGACCTTGTCTGTGAGGATTGAGGCAAAAAAAGCATTGAGGACTTCAGCTTTTTCCACATCATCTGTCACTGTGTTGCCTCCCGCATTCAGTAAAGGTCCCACACTTTCTATGACCTTCTTCTTGTTGCTAACATACTTGTAGAAACCCTTCTTGTTACCCTTCACATCCCTTGCTAGACGCAACTCCAAATGTGCTTTGGCCTTCCTGATTACACCCCTCCATGCTCAAGAAATATTTTTATACTCCTCCCTATTCATCTATCCGAGTTTCCACTTCTTGTAAGCTTCTTTTTTGTGTTTAAGCTCCCCGAAGATTTCTCTGTTAAGCCAAGCTGGTTGCCTGCCATATTTGCTATTCTTTCTGCACATTGGGATGTTTTGTTCCTGCACCCTCAATAAGGCTTCTTTAAAATACAGCCAGCTCTCTTGGACTCCTTTTCCCCTCATATTAGCCTCCCAGGGAATCCTGCCCATCAGTTCCCTGAGAGAGTCAAAGTCTGCTTTTCTGAAGTCCAGGGTCCGTATTCTGCTGCTCTCCTTTCTTCCTTTTGTCAGGATCCTGAATTCGACCACCTTCTGATTACTGTTGCCCAGGTTGCCACCCACTTCTACTTCCCCAACCAATTCTTCCCTGTTTGTGAGCAGCAGGTCAAGAGGAGCACGGTCCCTAGTTCGTTCCTCCAGCACTTGCACCAGGAAGTTTTCCCCAACACTGTTTAAAAATTTCCTGGATTGTCTGTGCACTGCTGTATTGCTCTCCCAGCAGATGTCAGGATGATTGAAGTCCCCCATGAGAATCAGGGCCTGTGATCTGGAAACTTCTGTTAGTTGTCTGAAGAAAGCCTCGTCTACCTCCTCCTCCTGGTCTGGTGGTGTCAAGGCTGTATCCCCACTTTGAACTTTAGGGTACAAATGTAGGGGCCTGCATGAAACTTCTAAGCTTATCTACCAGCTTAGCTCTGGTCCGCTGCCACCATCTTAAGAATTCCCTCCCTGGGAAGCCTTGAGAAACCTTTCACCAATTCCCTGGTGAATACAGATCCAAACTCCTTGGATCTTAAACAAGGAGAAATTGACCCTTCCCCCCTCCTTCCTTTCACCAACTCCTGGTGAATACAGATCCAAACCCCCTTTGGATCTTAAAACAAGGAGAAATCAATCAGGTTCTTAAAAAGAAGGCTTTTAATTAAAGCAAAAGGTAAAAATCATCTCTGCAAAATCAGTATGGAAAATAACTTTACAGGGTAATCAAACTTAAAGAGCTCAGAGGAATCCCCTCTGTCTTAGGTTCAAAGTATAGCAAACAAGATAAGCACTCTGGTAAAAGGTACATTTACAAGTTGAGAAAACAAAGTAAATCTAAGACGCCTTGCCTGGCTTTTACTTACAATTTTGAAATAAGAGAGACTTGTTTAGAAAGATGGGGAGAACCTGGATTGATGTCTGGTCCCTCTCAGTCCCAAGAGCGAACAACCCCTTAAAACAAAGGACACACACAAAAGCCTTTTCCCCCCCCAAGATTTGAAAGTATCTTGTCCCCTTATTGGTCCTTGGGGTCAGGTGTCAGCCAGGTTACCCGAGCTTCTTAACCCTTTACAGGTAAAAGGATTTGGAGTCTCTGGCTAGGAGGGATTCCATAGCACTGTACACAGGAGAGCTGTCACCCTTCCCTTTATAGTTATGACACGCCCCCCAAATCACAGATAGTGTTGGACGTCCGGTTCCACACTGGCTGTGATTTCTTCCTGGAGCTCTAGGAGAAAACAGAGTTAATAAAACACATGTACCTTTAGACATCTACTGATTATATAAAAACTAACAATATGTTTTATTTCAAGAACAATTGTTAACCAGTTAACTCTGGGAAACTTTCCCGGGAGAGTGCATCAGCCACTTTGTTAGAAGCTCCCGAAATGTGTTGTATTTCAAAATCAAAATCTTGGAGAGCTAAACTCCACCGAAGAAGTTTTTTGTTATTTCCCTTGGCGGTATGAAGCCACTGTAGCGCAGCATGGTCTGTTTGTAGTTGGAACCACCGTCCCCAAACATATGGGCGTAGCTTTTCCAGCGCGTACACAATGGCGTAGCATTCCTTTTCGCTGATTGACCAGTGGCTTTCCCTCTCAGACAGTTTCTTGCTGAGAAACACGACAGGATGGAATTCTTGATCCGGTCCTTCCTGCATTAAAACTGCTCCCACGCCTTGCTCGGACGCATCTGTGGTTACTAGGAACGGTTTGTCAAAGTCTGGGGCCCTTAGCACAGGGTCAGACATGAGTGTTGCCTTAAGCTGGTTAAAGGCCTTTTGACACTTATCAGTCCACTGAACTGCATTTGGCTGTTTCTTTCTGGTTAGGTCTGTCAGCGGGGCGGCGATTTGGCTGTAATGTGGTACAAATCGCCTATAATATCCGGCCAAGCCTAAGAAGGATTGGACCTGTTTCTTTGACTTTGGAACCGGCCACTTTTGGATAGCATCCACTTTGGCCTGTAGGGGATTTATAGTTCCTTGACCCACCTGGTGCCCCAGGTATGTCACTCTGTTTTGGCCTATTTGACACTTTTTAGCCTTAACAGTTAGTCCTGCCTGCCGGATGCGCTCGAAGACTTTTTTCAGGTGCTCCAGGTGTTCTGTCCATGAATCAGAAAAAATGGCCACATCATCGAGATAGGCAACTGCAGATTCTCCCAATCCCGCCAAGAGACCATCTACAAGTCTTTGGAAGGTGGCGGGTGCATTTCGCAACCCGAAAGGGAGTACATTGAATTCATACACCCCTGCCTGGGTGACGAAGGTTGACCTTTACTTAGCGGGTTCATCTAGTGGTACTTGCCAGTACCCTTTGGTTAAGTCTAAAGTAGAGATGAATTGGGCATGTCCCAATTTTTCCAATAGCTCATCGGTGCGTGGCATTGGATAGTTGTCAGGACGAGTTACAGCATTTAGCTTACGGTAGTCCACGCAAAAGCGTATTTCCCCATCTGGTTTGGGAACTAGAACCACTGGAGATGCCCATGCACTGGTAGAGGGGCGGATTATACCCATCTGTAGCATGTCCTGGATCTCCCTTTGTATAGCAGTTTGGGCATGAGGTGACTCCCGGTAGGGTGGGGTTCTAATTGGGTGAGCATTACCTGTGTCAATGGAGTGGTAGGCCCGTTCGGTCCGTCCTGGAGTGGCTGAGAAAATCGGTGCAAAGCTTGTGCACAGCTCCTTGATCTGCTGTCGCTGCAGACGTCCCAGGGTCGTGGAGAGGTTCACCTCTTCCACGCCACCATTCCTTTTTCCTTCATAGTAGACACCTGCAGGCCACTCCGCGTCATCTGTTTCCTGGGCTGTAAACTGGCAAACGTTTAATTCTCTAGAATAAAAGGGCTTAAGAGAATTAACATGGTATACCTTAGGCTTTATGTTGGAGGTGGGGGAGGCTATGAGATAGTTAACAGCTCCTAGGCGCTCCTGGACCGTGAATGGTCCTTCCCACGACGCTTCCATTTTATGGGCCTGGAGCGCCTTTAAGACCATGACTTGGTCTCCTACTTTGAAGGACCGTTCTCTGGAATGTTTATCATACCAGGCCTTTTGCTCTTCCTGAGCATCCTTTAGGTTTTCTTTAGCAAGGGCTAAAGAGTGTCGGAGGGTGTTTTGTAGGTTGCTTACAAAGTCTAGAATGTTAGTTCCGGGAGAAGGCGTAAACCCCTCCCATTGCTGCTTCACCAACTGTAATGGCCCCTTAACCTCGCGGCCATACACAAGTTCAAATGGTGAAAACCCTAAACTGGGATGTGGTACAGCCCTGTAGGCAAAAAGCAACTGCTGCAACACTAGGTCCCAATCATTGGAGTGTTCATTTACGAATTTACGTATCATGGCCCCCAAAATTCCATTAAACCTCTCCACCAGACCATTGGTTTGATGGTGATGAGGGGTGGCAACCAAGTGATTCACCCCATGAGCTTCCCACAGGTTTTTCATGTTCTCTGCCAGGAAATTAGTTCCCGAATCTATAAGGATGTCGGAGGGCCAACCTACCCTGGCAAAAATGTCTGCTAATGCCTGGCACACACTTTTAGCCTTGGTGTTGCTTAAGGGTACAGCTTCCGGCCATCGGGTAGCAAAATCCATGAAAGTCAGTACGTACTGCTTTCCTCTGGGTGTCTTCTTTGGGAAAGGACCCAGAATATCCACAGCTACTCGCTTAAATGGGACCTCAATTATGGGTAGTGGCTGGAGAGGGGCTTTAACCTGGTCTTGGGGCTTTCCCACTCGTTGGCACACCTCACAAGACCGGACATAATTAGCAACGTCCTTGCCCATTCCCTCCCAGTGGAAGGACTTCCCCAACCGGTCTTTGGTTCTGTTCACCCCAGAATGGCCACTGGGATGATCATGGGCTAAGCTCAAGAGCTTTACCCGATACTTAGTGGGAACTACCAACTGTCTTTGAGGATGCCAGTCTTCCTGGTGCCCACCAGAAAGAGTCTCCTTGTATAAAAGTCCTTTTTCTACAACAAACCGGGATCGGTTAGAAGAGCTGAGAGGCGGTGGGGTGCTCCGCGCCGCCGCCCAAGCTTTCTGAAGGCTGTCATCTGCTTCCTGCTCGGCCTGGAACTGTTCCCTTGATGCTGGAGACATCAGTTCCTCCTTGGACCGTGGACTGGGGCTTGGTCCCTCTGGAAGCGATGCAGGTGCTGGGGCTGTTTCTATTGACTGTGAACCGCTGTTCGCTGGTGCACTATGTGGTATCTCAGGCTCTGGCTGAGCCTCTTGGGTAAGGTTATCTGCTGCTTCCGCCAGTTTAGGCTCGCTGGTGCCCTCTGGCATTGGAGTTGTAGACGGGCTTGCAAGCGCTGGACTCAGTGCTGGCAATGGTTCTGGTGCTGGGTGCGTTGCCAGTTCCGGTTCTGGGACTGGCTTTGGCTGGGTCTCTGGGATTGGATCCACTACGGCTGTTGCAGTCGTTGGCAGGGGATCCGGTTCCACCACCTGTGTTTGGGTCTCCGGTAACACAGACGGGGCCCTGGTGGACGGCTCAGGAACAGGGATGGGGGTGAAAGCTTGCTTAGCCTGGCTGCGGGTGACTATTCCCACCCTCTTGGCTAGCTTCACATGGTTGGCCAAGTCTTCCCCCAGCAGCATGGGAATGGGATAATTGTCATAGACTGCAAAAGTCCACATTCCTGACCAGCCCTTGTACTGGACATGCAACTGGGCTGTAGGCAAGGTTACAGACTGTGACACGAAGGGTTGAATTGTCACTGTAGCCTCAGGGTTGATGAGTTTGGGGTCCACTAGGGATTGGTGGATAGTTGACACTTGTGCCCCAGTGTCCCTCCAAGCGATAACCTTCTTTCCGCCCACTCTCAAGGTTTCCCTTCGCTCCGAGGGTATGAGAGAGGCATCTGGGTCTGGGGTTCTTTGGTGTGATTGGGGTGTAATGAACTGTAATCGGTTGGGGTTCTTGGGGCAGTGAGCCTTTATATGCCCCAGTTCATTACATTTAAAACATCGCCCTGCTAAGGTATCACCGGGGCGATGTTGGTTGATGGAGACTGGTGTGGTGGGGTGAGAAGGCGTCTGGGGTTTCCCTTGGGATGTGGGTGGGGCCTTGGGTTGTCCCCGGTGATAAGGTTTTGTTTCGGCTTGCCCCTTCTGATATTCGCTCCAACTGCTACTAGCTTTTTTCTTTTCTGTCACCTCCACCCATTTGGCTCCAATCTCCCCCGCCTCGGTTACAGTTTTGGGCTTCCCATCTAGGATGTACCTTTCTATTTCCTCAGGAACACCCTCTAAAAACTGCTCCATTTGCAATAGGAAGGGCAACTCTTCCGTAGATTTAACATTTGCTCCTGATATCCAGGCATCCCAATTTTTCCCAATGTGGTAGGCATGTCGGGTAAATGACACATCAGGTTTCCACCTTAGGGCTCTGAACCGCCGACGGGCATGCTCAGGTGTTAGCCCCATTCTGATTCTGGCCTTGTTTTTAAAAAGTTCATAACTGTTCATGTGTTCCTTAGGCATTTCAGCCGCCACCTCTGCTAAGGGTCCACTGAGCTGCGGCCTCAGCTCTACCATGTACTGGGTTGGAGGGATGTCGTATCCAAGGCAGGCCCTTTCAAAATTTTCTAAGAAGGCCTCAGTATCATCGCCTGCCTTGTAGGTGGGGAACTTCCTGGGATGGGAAGTGGTACCTGGAGAGGAGTTGTTAGGATGGTCTGATGCACCCTGCCTAGTCCTTGCTGCTTCCAGTTCCATCTCTTTTTCTTTCAGCTCCATCTCTCTTTTATGGGTCTCCTGTTTGGCTTTTTCTTCTCTTTCATGGGCCTCCTGTTTGGCTTTCTCTTCTCTTTCATGGGCCTCCTGTTTGGCTTTCTCTTCTCTGTCATGGGCCTCCTGTTTGGCTTTCTCTTCTCTGTCATGTTTGGCTTTTTCCAGCTCCATCTCTCTCTTGTGGGCCTCCTCTTTGGCTTTTTCTTTGGCTTTTTCCAGCTCCATCTCTCTCTTGTGGGCCTCCTCTTCAAGTTTTTTAATTTGAAGCAGTCTTTGATGTTTTCTTTCATTTTCTTCTGCTTCTAGTTTGGCCAGTTCTATTTTGTTAGCTGCTTCTTTGGTAGTCATTTTCCTGTTTTCTTGTGCTGGGTCACACCCTCTGCAGTTGACTGAAACTGGGATGTATTTAGCTCAGGCTCCTGCTGAGTGCTGCTGAGTTAACAGAGACTTTCTAACTAGCTACTTCCGAGGATGTAAAAAGAAAAAAAAACAATTCAGATTGTAAATTACCTTTACCAGATCAAAGTTTGCTCACTTATTGAACCGTTCTCTTAACAAAGGACCTTGTTAAAAAAAACTTAACACCTCTGCCTTCAGGCAAGGAGAGATAAGATATGCATCTACCTTCAGCTCTGCTTTCCAAGCAGCTAGAAGGAAAAAAAATCTCTTACTGGCTTTTGGGTTTAAAACGATCCCACCGCGCTGCCACCATGTCAAGGCTGTATCCCCACTTTGAACTTTAGGGTACAAATGTAGGGGCCTGCATGAAACTTCTAAGCTTATCTACCAGCTTAGCTCTGGTCCGCTGCCACCATCTTAAGAATTCCCTCCCTGGGAAGCCTTGAGAAACCTTTCACCAATTCCCTGGTGAATACAGATCCAAACTCCTTGGATCTTAAACAAGGAGAAATTGACCCTTCCCCCCTCCTTCCTTTCACCAACTCCTGGTGAATACAGATCCAAACCCCCTTTGGATCTTAAAACAAGGAGAAATCAATCAGGTTCTTAAAAAGAAGGCTTTTAATTAAAGCAAAAGGTAAAAATCATCTCTGCAAAATCAGTATGGAAAATAACTTTACAGGGTAATCAAACTTAAAGAGCTCAGAGGAATCCCCTCTGTCTTAGGTTCAAAGTATAGCAAACAAGATAAGCACTCTGGTAAAAGGTACATTTACAAGTTGAGAAAACAAAGTAAATCTAAGACGCCTTGCCTGGCTTTTACTTACAATTTTGAAATAAGAGAGACTTGTTTAGAAAGATGGGGAGAACCTGGATTGATGTCTGGTCCCTCTCAGTCCCAAGAGCGAACAACCCCTTAAAACAAAGGACACACACAAAAGCCTTTCCCCCCCCCAAGATTTGAAAGTATCTTGTCCCCTTATTGGTCCTTGGGGTCAGGTGTCAGCCAGGTTACCCGAGCTTCTTAACCCTTTACAGGTAAAAGGATTTGGAGTCTCTGGCTAGGAGGGATTCCATAGCACTGTACACAGGAGAGCTGTCACCCTTCCCTTTATAGTTATGACAGGTGGACTATAGCAGACGCCTACCAGAACATCACCTGTGTTGATATCGCCTCGAAGACTCTTATTTGTTTTGTCAGTGTGTAGATTAAAGTTCACAATTTGCCACTGACAGAGATAATGGCTCCAAACAAGATATAGCTGTCTCTAATGTGTCCGAGATCTATAGATTATAGGAGTATCTCAATTTCCACTGAATATTTTTTTAAACTACTGTTGGGGGGAAAACAGAACAAAGAAGACCAGCACAGAAATCCGTGTTTATGTTATATGATGTTCCTGATTTACAGGGCTGAGCAGAAGCCCTTCAGTCCCACAGTCCTTTGAAATTCTGTGTTGGTGTGGTCTTTTATCCAAAGTCCAAAACTTTTCCTAGTGCTTTCTAGGTCAACATTTCTGCAGCCTTTGACACTGCTTCCTCCACTCCCCTTCCATGTCTTTTTAGAGTGACCATATTTCCAAACAAACAAACAGAACACGTGGCCATTTTCTCCCATCATCACCTCCTTCACTTCTTCCTCTCTCTCAGCATACCTTTTCCATTTCCAGCTTTTTTCTTTTACTCTTAAAATCCACCACAATAGCTTGCATTTACTCCATATTAGTTCTCTTATTTTCTTTCCCTTTTTGTTCTCTTCTTTCCCTCTGTTAATATCCCCTCACCTGGTCCTTCCTGGCTCATTACTGACGTAAAAAAACCATCAGGACAATCTCTATCCCAAAGATCTGCTCTTAAAGGCCTGTAGATGCTCCTGTTCATTGAGACATTCCCTGTAGCAGCAGTTCAAGATCAGCCACGGGGTTGCTAAAGTCCTGGTTTCCATATAACTAGCCAGAACACAAGGAGTGTCCCTTAAAATTGTGAAAATACCAGTGAACTGGGAGATCTGGTCACCTTAATATTTATGTATGAAAACAATGTTATCTACTGATGCCATATACAGTAACTCCTCACTTAAAGTCGTCCCGGTTAACTTTGTTTCGTTGTTACGTTGCTGATCAATTAGGGAACATGCTCGTTTAAAGTTGTGCAATGCTCCCTTCTAACGTCGTTTGGCAGCCACCTGCTTTGTCTACTGCTTGCAGGAAGAGCAGCCAATTGCAGCTAGCTGGTGGGGGCTTGGAACCAGGGTGGACCAGCAACCCCTTATCAGCTCCCCACTCCCGCAAGTTCCCTGTGCTGCAGCCGCCCAGCAGGCTATCAATTGCCGGCAGTTCAGCTGTCCCTCCCCCCACTGCCATGTGCTGCTCCTGCCCTCTGCCTTGGAGCTGCTCCCAGAGACTCCTGCTTGCTGTGCGGGGGGGGGGGGGGGCGCTAATGTCAGGGTGTCCCCCTCCCCCCTGCTCCTGCACCCCGCTTACCCCTTCTCCATATAGAGCAGGGAGGGGACATGGAAGGAGAGAGACAGAGAGAGCTTGGGGCAGCAGCTGCTGTCTCAACTTCCTGATCCACTTAAAAAGACAATGCACTTAAGAGTGGGTCAGCTTACTTAAAGGGCCAGTGTGCATCTCTCTCTCTCTCTCTCTCCCACACACAAGGTATGTATCTGTCTCTGTCTGCTATGCTGTCTCCCCTCTCTCGTGTTCGTGCTGCCTTGTGTGAGAGGCTATATTAACAACAATGTGTTAACCCTTGAGGACTCAGCCGAGTGCTAGTTCATCATTTAGCAGCAAGGCATTCCCTGGGAAATGTCCCTCCCTCTTCCACCCTCTGACTTCACCACCTCAACCAAGCTTCACAATCATCATAGCTGTGAACAGTATTAAATTGTTTGTTTAAAACGTATACTGTGTGTATATCTATATAATATATAGTTTTTTGTCTGGTGAAAAAAATTTCCCTGGAACCTAACCCCCCCATTTACATTAATTTTTATGGGGAAATTGGATTCGCTTAACATCGTTTTGCTTAAAGTCGCATTTTTCAGGAACATAACTATAACATTAAGTGAGGAGTTACTGTATTGGTTTGGAAATGTTGAGCGACAGAAGGATCTCTCGAAGTCTTATCAGAAAACTTCAGTAATAAGAGAAATGCAAACTGTTCTCACTGAAACTTAGAATAACATGAAACTTGCCAACTTATGTTATGAACACAAAACTGACATCATGTGTGCCTGATGTTCATAAGCTTTTCAAGTGATTCTGGACCCAGTTTCAAGCATATCTGGGCTATTTTATGTTTGCACTTTGAAATCACATTATTGTAAATCCCAAGAGTTAAAAAATCATGAGATTATCTGTCTTAAAAATAATATATATATATATATATTTAATTTCAGGCTTTTATGGTTCATGTTTTCAAGCTTCTCTCCACAATCATGAGAGCTAGAATCTTAAAAAAAAAAAAAAAAAAAAAAAAGAAGAAGAAAGAAACCTGAGACTTTAACATAATCAAATGAGTACAGGTTAAAGTGCTCTTATGGTGGCAGGCAGGGGGAGCCCATCAAAATCAAAGAATGAAACTGCAAGTGACTGAACATTTTGAAACTTTACATAATGGCAGAAGAAATTTTCTCCTAACCTGTCAATTTTACATCTTTGCTTTTACACAGTTGTTGTTGTCATAATAATGACATAAAAACTTCAATCTAATTTTCCTTCCCGAGTTGATCACTTTGGTTACTTTACAAGAACCAGCCTTTGTAAAAATATGCATCTGGTTTACAGCTAATAATCTACATTTTCACATCTGGAAGAGGATTTGTACAGTAATATCTAGCAGTAGGAAGTCTGCAGTGTAGCACACTAAGAACACAAAGGGGATGGAGACAATCCAGCCCAGAGATCTATTGTTCCATTATTTTGGAAAATTGCTCAAGATCTATCTTTATGTTGTCTCTTTTCTGAGGGAAGAGGAAAATAGCTGAATCTTCCTCACTCACAAGAGATACTACAGGCATCAGAACAGAGATGAATGTTCCAATTCACCACCTGTTTCACCAGTTTCTGAACAGATTGTTATAGCTTTGTTTATTTTGTGAGAATTGGCTCAAAGTTTTTGTTTGTTTTTCAGCCTAAACTAACTTGTCAATTTATTTTGACCTACTAGTTGGAAGTGTTTATCTAAGAATCTGGTAAAGAGTAGAGAGTGCTGAGATTTAGATCTTGATCCTTAAGGCTAATGCATATGAATAACTGTGCACATGCCTGAGTACTCCCAAAAGCTTCAGTGGGACTATGCATGTGCTTTGCTTTGCAGGACTGGGCCCTTAGGTAGGACCACACATTGTTATCCCGAATGTCCAGAGTTTCAGACTAAAGGCAGGTCTACACTTAAAACCTGGAATGGCACTTCAGTGAAGATGCTACTATGCTGATGGGAAAGCTTCTTCCATTGGGGTAGTTAATCCACCTCTGTGAGAGGCAGTAGCTACATCAACAGGAGAAACCCTCCCATTGACATAGCGCTGTGTATGCCAGGGGTTAGGTTGGTATAACTGTGTTGCTCAGGGTTGTGGATTTTTCACACCCCTGAGCAATGTAGTTATACCAATGTAAGTTTGTAGTGTAGACCTGGCCTAAGTTTAAAAAAATGCATAATAGCCATTTAGCAACAGCAAGATAATAGTTGGAATTCTTGGTTTTAAATTTGTCTTTAAACTTATAAAATAGAAATTTTATCATTACAAAGTGCCATTTTATAGTAACAATTACGGTATTTTCAAAATCATTAATACAGTAAAATAACTACACCCTGTTTCATGCAATTGCCTAATAACTTTGCAAAGGATACATTCACATTTATTGGTTAAAAAGAAATATTCTGTATTGATTAGCGAGACTTACTCAGGAAATCTTTATACAGGGTGCATTCTATTTATTATCCCTTATTAAAAACTCCATTTGAAATGTAAATCTCCACAGAGGAAATGAAAAGCAGGTTAACATTTATCAAAAAGATAGCACTTCCATTAGAGTAGCATCTTGTAAAAGTGATAGTTAGATTACAAGACTCAAGATGTGTATCTAAACATAAGATAGGGTGTTATCTAGTAAGTTGTCATCACTCATTGCTGGCACATTGAAACTGCCATCAGTGTCATGGTTCTGTGCTCTGTCCTTTAGAGGAAAGTCCTATTGTTTGGGTTAGCAACTTTACTATGAAAATGTCTATAGTGAACCAGCATTTGACATGTCTCAGCAGTTATCTTTGTGAAGGGGATAAAGATGAGTTAAAAAGGCTGAAAGCCCTTTAATCTCCTGCCAGGGAAGCATATAAGTAAAATAAGTTCAAAGCTGACTCTTGGAACAACGAATGTATGTTGATTATGGATTAGGAAAAAAAGCCTTACAAAGCACTAGTTGTAGGATGGGTATTTCACTCCTCAGAATAGGACATGAAGTTTATAGGCCTCATTATTATAAAGGTTACTATACTGTACCCCTTTAAAAACAATTTTTTTAACCCTTATGGAATTTTGTCCTTAAAGGTAAAAACTTTTAGCAAAGAAATCTACTGGACATCATATCTATCTATCTACTGTGTGTATATACTGACTGTATATATAGTTGTCCATCTAGACAGCACTAAGTTAGTCTACTGGGTATTTTTCACATATTTTTGAAAAGTTCTAAATGCACATAACTGTGCAAGTAATAATAGCTGTTAGAAGTCAAGAGGGGATGTTAGTAAGGAATGTCTTGACTATATAACTATATTTTTCAAGAGAGTTCATTTTAAAAATAAATGAATATCGGTGCCTCTGTTGAACTCACAGATCTGTGGGTGTTTACCATCAAATTGCTCTGTGTTCATTTGCAAAAGTCATAAAGATGTTCTCTTTTATCTAGTTGTGAGACTGAACAGAGGACACAAACATCTGTAGCCATTATCAACATTTCTGTTGGATCTGTTGAAAGTGGAATACAGTAAATGGCTTGCAAAATTTTACGATGTTTGTGACATGTAGATGTACTTAAATATATATGACCTATAAAGCCCTAAATGGCTTGAGATCTACCTACCTGAGAAACTGCCTGTCTCATCCATTTGGTATTGGCCTTCTGGCAGGGCGTTATCCTTGAACGACCCTCAGTTTTGGAATCCACCCCCCCCTAATCTGAAATAGTCCAGATTTGCTGACCACAAGGCTTGTCTATTCAGGTTGCCAGTTCTCCCTATTTTATCATGAGTGTCATGATATGTTTATTAAGGTCACACCTCCTAGAGTTATGTGTCCTGAATAGCTCAGTGTTCATTTTTTTAAAAGTAAGGTTTTAACCCTCATGATGGTTTGGAAACATGACCCCAATGTATCCTAATGTCTGAAAAGATGCAAGGCAAATAAAAAGTATTCATTTTTTTAAACACCTCATTGGGTTAAAAACAATGTTGTGATTTTGGAGGACTGAATCAAGATTTTAGAATGCTTGGATTGATGATACTGGCATTTCAAGAGGGAGAGGCCAGACTGGGCCGTTGTCTGTGGGAAGGGATGTTGTGTGGGAGGGGAACTGCTTTTGAGGCTGACTATTATTGTAGTGGACTGCTGCTAGGTTTTGTTTCGACTGACTGTATTTTTAAAGCTTGGCAGAAGCTCTTAGAGCATAGGAAAAGTTCATTTTTGAATGGATTGATAATAAAATAGTAATTAATGCCTACAGTTTAGATTAAATAGTGACGCTTACTGAATTTTAGTATTTTTGG
This sequence comes from Emys orbicularis, assembly GCF_028017835.1. NCBI lineage: Eukaryota > Metazoa > Chordata > Testudines > Emydidae > Emys > Emys orbicularis. The sequence continues at coordinate 163,821,989 of NC_088684.1, forward strand.
GGTGTAGTCCTGAAGTTTTTACACAGTATTAACCCAGGCAGAAATTCCATTGAAATTAAGGTCTTCAGGATCGGAGTCTTCATTTTTGCAAGTAGAGTACATGTGTGCCTGTATAGCTTGAAATAGTTGACAAATAGAAAAATTCTTATAGAGAATGTCATTCTTTAAGAGTACAGTGTTTCTCGTTCTCTGCTGCTACCTTGGTTTATCTGTTGGTGTTAGCATTTTGTGAGGGAGGTAGGAAGAAAAAGAAAGCAGGGCATCATTTGTCATTTATTCACTCGATCTGTCATAGATTTGTGCCAGTACTGAAATATAAACACAAGTACATTTCTAAACAGATGAGTCTGGACACATCCATTTATCCAAGAAAAGTTTAGCTTTTTTTATTCCTGTCTCACATGGTCAGGTTGTATTTGCTGTTGGTTTACATAAATTTTCCATGCTTGTTTTGGTAATGCAGAAGGTAAAATAGGTACTGAAATGTTTCACTTTACCTACAGTAAAGTTTAGTTTTTCTTCTTCTTCTTTTTTTTTAATGTAAAGTACTTGTACTTAAGGTCCAAGATAAAGTGGATGTCAAAGTCACCTGGACATACAAGGTTTAGTTTGGTGACAAACTTAGAAAAAAGTAAAATCAGTACAGCAGGCCTGCACAACTCGTAAAGCGGCGAGGGCCATATTACTCCAAAGAAAACAGCTGAGGGCCGTAACCCCCTGAGCGCCGCCAAACCCCCCCACCAGCGCCACCCGCCCCACGGAAACAAACCCTCCTTCCCCAGCGCCGCCCCACCGAAACAGCAGTATTGAACCTCGGTAATATGTTATAGCGGGCCCCTAAGGTAGTATAATTAAGGTAAAAGAAAAATGTCTTTTTGCTAGAAGTAGAATAAGATCTTCCCCCCACTTTGAAATTAATTGCCCTGTTGAATGAATGAGGTGTGAATGAGGAAGGCGTGGAAGGCAGGCACCTCCAGACAGCTGCAACCCTTGGAGAGGGCAGGGCCGGCTCGAGGATTTTTGCCGCCCCAAGCAAAAAATTTTTTGGCCGCCTCCCCTTTATTTTTCGTGCCCCTCTGCCCCCGGCCCCACCCCAATTCCACCCTTCCAAACCCCTTCCCCAAATCCCCAGCACCACCTCCTCCCCCGGCGTGCCGCATTTCTCCCCCCCCATTGCTTCCTGCGGGCCCCCCGCGACCTCCCGCCCTAGCTCACCTCCGCTCCGCCTGCTCCCCCAGGCGCGCCACCGCTCCGCTTCTCCCCCCTCCCTCTCAGGCGAGGGAGGGCGGAGAAGTGGAGCAGCGGCATGTTCAGGGGAGCAGGTGGAGCAGAGGTGAGCTAGGGGGAGGGGGAGCAGGAAGTAACGGGAGGGTAGAGGAACCGCTCCCCGGTCCAGCTCACCTCCGCTCCACCACCACCGCCTCCCCCGAGCGCCCGCCGCTCGGCTTCTCCTCCCTCCCAGCCTTGCTGCGCGAAATAACAGTTTCGCATGTGGCAAGCCTGGGAGGGAGGGGGAGAAGCGGAGTGGCAGCGCGTTCAGGGGAGCAGGCGGAGCGGAGGTGAGCTAGGGTGGGGGGCACAGGAAGTAACGGGGGGTAGAGGAACCACTCCCCGCTCCAGCTCACCTCCGCCACCTCCCCCGAGCGCCCCACCGCTTGGCTTCTCCTCCCTCCCAGCCTTGCTGCGCGAAACAGCTCTTTTGTGCGCGGCAAACCTGGGAGGGAGGGGGGAGAAGCGGAGCGGCGGCGGTGCACTCAGGGGAGCAGGCGGAAGCAGAGCGGAGGCGAGCTGGGGTGGCGAGGGCACATTTTCCCCATGCCCCGGAGTCGGCACCTATGATGGCCAGCGCCAGAATGCCGCAACTAGAAATGTGCCGCCCCAAGCACCTGCTTGTTTTGCTGGTGCCTGGAGCCAGCCCTGGGAGAGGGGATGGGCCCCCCCGCCACTGCCCGCCCGCTCGCCTACTCAGCCCCTCCTCCCCCGCCACCGGCTCACCTGCCCCTCCTGCCACTGCCCGCCCACTCGCCTCCTCAGCCCTCCACCCGCCTGGCTCGCCTACTCATTCCCCGCCACTGCCCGCCCGCTCGCCTACTCAGCCCCCCTCCCTCACCCACCGCTTGCCTACTCACCCCCCCACGGGCCGCACAGTGAGCCCATCTACTCAACCCCCGCGGGCCGCACAGTGAGCCCCCGCGGGCCGCATGTTGTGCAGGCTTGCAGTACAGTATACACACAAAAAGGGCCTGATTGGTTTTACAGAGGTGTAACTCAATTGACTTCACTGGATTTATGTTTGATTTACACTTGTGTAAGTGAGGGTCATCCAGCTGCATACTATTGCATACAATATAAATAAATGTGTCTGAAGCCAATTTTCAAACTGCCTGTATCTTTTTTTCTTTTTTTTTAAAGAACGTAGCACTAATACTTACATCTTCACTGGGTTGTGTGATACTGATGTGGCTGTGGTATAGCAGCAATGATAAGCAGGCATTACTTTAAAAAAAAAGTCTTGGCAATAGCGCTGCTCTTCTCCAATTACCCAGAAGACTTATTTTTAAAAAAAAATAACAAATAGCTTATTTTCACTGCGTCTGCAACAGAGCCACAGTGTTTGTGAACAAGGCGGTACTTGTTCTGGCATTTGGGCCATCCTTTGAGAAGTGGGCTCTTTATTCAAAAAGTGTACTAGTCAGGGAAGATATTAAGAAAAGAGCAGAAAATATTAATGTCTAGGTTGAAAGCAGGTCCCCTGCTCCCTTAACACAATATGCCAGTGTGGAGTGGCTACTACAGCGGTAGCTTATGCGCTTGTGCCACTCAGCGCTTATGCCCCAAAGGTGTGACTATTAATGAACCTTTTAGAGATACTGACATGGAACTATATTGTACATGCTTGCCTGCAATTTTTTTTATGGGCACTGGTCCTATTCTGTACATCCTGCTGATCATTTTAAAAAAGATAATCACAGGGATCACAAAGGCCTTTATTTTCCAATCTTATACAACTCTTGTCATAACTATAAAGGGAAGGGTAACAGCCCTCCTGTGTACAATACTATAAAATCCCTCCTGGCCAGAGACTCCAAAATCCTTTTACCTGTAAAGGGTTAAGAAGCTCAGGTAACCTGGCTGACACCTGACCCAAAGGACCAATAAGGGGACAAGATACTTTCAAATCTTGGGGGGGGGAAGGCTTTTGTTTGTGCTCTTTGTTTTGGTAGTAGTTCACTCTTGGGACTAAGAGGGACCAGACATCAATCCATGCTCTCCAAATCTTTCTGAACAAGTCTCTCATATTTCAAACTTGTAAGTACAGCCAGGCAAGGCATGGTAGTTTTATCTTTGTTTTCTCAACTTGTAAATGTACCTTTTACTAGGGTGTTTACCTCTGTTTGCTGTAACTTTGAACCTAAGGCTAGAGGGGGGTCCTCTGGGCTCTTTAAGTTTGATTACCCTGTAAAGTTATTTTCCATCCTGATTTTACAGAGATGATTTTTACCTTTTTCTTTAATTAAAAGCCTTCTTTTTAAGAACCTGATTGATTTTCCCTGTTTTTTAGATCCAAGGGGGTTGGATCTTGATCCACCAGGAGTTGGTGGGAGAGAGGAGGGGGGATGGTTAATTTCTCCTTGTTTTAAGAACCAAGGGGTTTGGATCTGTATTCACCAGGGAATTGGTGAAGAGTCTCTCAAGGCTACCCAGGGAAGGGAATTAGCACATTGGGAGTGGTGGCAGCGGGACCAGATCTAAGCTGGTAGTTAAGCTTAGAAGTTTTCATGCAGGCCCCCACATCTGTACCCTAAAGTTCAGAGTGGGGAAGGAGCCTTGACAACTCTAGTAGATGAATTAATATTTACACTTTCAGGTGCTTCCAATCATAGAAGATTCATGCAACAGGTGCTTCTACAGTCATTGGACAAGCCCTGTCCAGAATTGTAGTTTTGACCAGAGATGGGCATAGGTGCTGGAACTAGGGGTGCAGGGGATGCTGCAGCACCCCCTGACTTGAAGTGGTTTCCATTATATACAGGGTTTACAGTTTGGTTCAGTGGCTCTCAGCACCCCCACAATAAACATGTTCCAGCACCCGTGGAGATAGGAAGCCAGGCCTTGATCTAAACTAGTGACGGTGAGCCAAAGTTCTTCAGAGTTCAATTCAAATATCCTCATCCAGATCTTTTGAGGACATTCTCCCTCCACTTTCCCCCCCCCCACTCCTTCTTGTTTTGAGGAGGCTTCCTCCAGTGTTACCATCAGCTTTTGGAACAAATCACTTCACCCATCCGTAATGGTAATACAATATGATGAGATACTGTCAGGTGCTCTAAATCATGTCAAAATATGAAACTCATTTTGTTTCTTAAAATTGAAAACCTATATGTGATTTAAATATATTGAATGTATGAATGAGTTTCCTATAATAAATCATTCAACAGCAACTGTTTTTTAGGAATTATTTGAAGGCAGACAAGGTGAAAACATATTTTATTTAAATAATGCACAGAGAGGTCACAATGTATCAAAAGCATCTACATTATTTCTTGTTGATTTTTGCTTCATATTTGGGATTATTTGCATTACACAGGGATTCAATATAGTGAATAAATACTGCATAATATTAGAGAAATAGCTGCTCTTGAAAAGCAGCTAGTGCAAAATGTTGCATTCCTCTTAGATGGAATGGCTTACTATGAACAGATAACACCAGTGCTCGGCACACCTGTTTGTTTCTGGGTCCAATCAGAGTATTAATTATGATCTTCATAACGCTGTAGGGTCCTCCTTGTATGTTTCGTTGTAGCTGAGATCTGCTGGGTTGCTCTTGTTGCCCATGCGTGAGTTCCTGCTTTATAGTACCTGTAGTCAAGTATTCTTAGTTGTGTGCCCTCACTTTTAAACCTGCCCCAAGTGACAGTCTGCCTAAGCTGGATTTTGGTAATATTCAGGACACAGTGGAAGGCATTTTTATTTAATCAGGCTTTTAACTAGCTTAGAAATGTCACCAGTCACTGTCAGAGCAAGAATGTCCCATATAAGATCAGTGTGCGGATTATTTTTGAGTTAGGTGGATTCCAAAATTTATCTGTTTTTTTCCCCCCTCTAAGTACTGCATAGCACCCAGATACTAGAGTACAGCCATTTTATAAATGTATAAATATACTAATAATTTTTACTCAAGAACTGACATGATTAATACCTGAGAATGCATGGCTAAAGGTGAGAGCTAATAATGTTTGAAAAACACAAGAAATACAGTACATGTGAAAATATGCATGTACATATATTTATATCTTCCATAGTCATTTTACAACTATTATAGTCTTCTAACATTGCATTTATTTAGGGCATAGTGGGTATGCACTCCCCTCAGAGTTGAAAATCCACTGATTTGTATGTTAGTGCTGGAGGAATTCTGTGCCAAAAAATTTAAAATTCTGCAAAATTCTGCATTTTTTATTTGTCAAAATAACATAAAATAATCACACCAGTTTCAATTATTTGGGTAATTTATTTCAAAATACTGTCAGCAAATATGTCTGTAACAATACAGACAACAACAAAAAATTCCCCCAGAAATAGAAACTACCACCGTAGGACAGCCTAGTTCTTCTCCGAGTGATTGCTCATATCAATTCCAGTTAGGTGTGTGCGCACGCCGCGTGCACAGATGTCGGAAACTTTTTCCCTAGCAGCTACCCGTCGGGCTGGCTGGGGAGCCCCCTGGAGTGGCGCCGATATGGCGTTCTATATAAGACCCTGCCAGCCCGACCCCCCTTCAGTTCCTTCTTACCGCCCATGGCGGTTGTTGGAACAGTGGTCTCTTGTCTCATCAAGTGCTCCACTTATCCCTAGCTTCTCTTATCTTGATTGTCGTTAATTGTTATTAGTTAGTGTTAAGTGTTTCCTATAGTTAAGCGTAGTTTAGTAGTTGAGGGCAGTCCCGTCAACGACTGCCCTGCGGGGCTCTGGGGCATGCCGTCCCAGGGCTTCAAGCCTTGCAACTCTTGCAACAAACCCATGCCTATGGGTGACCCCCACGATTCCTGTCTCAGGAGTCTGGGGGAGGGCCATCAGAAGGACAAGTGTCGAATCTGTAAGTCGTTCAAGCCCCGAACACGTAAGGAGAGGGAGATTCGACTCAAGCAATTCCTCATGGAGTCTGCTTTGTGGCCCTCTCAAGATGCGGGCCTGAGCGCTTCGGTGCGGAGTGCCCCTCCTGCAGTACCATCTTCGGCACCGCGGAAGATCCTGTGCTCATCTCGGGACCGGCGATCTCCCAGGCCCCAAAAATGCCCGCCTCGGCACCGCTCCCATTCCCCAGTTTCTGGGAAGAAGCAAGCCTTGGAAGGGCCCCCTGCTAGGGCCGCAGCAGTTGCTCCAGCCCCGACCGAGCAAGACTCTAGCCAGGCCTCTAAGCAGGACAAGGCCGCCAGGCCCAGATCTGCCCATTCCAGCCCTGCACAAGGGTCAGTGCAAGTGGAAGAGATCATATTATCTTCTACCTTCGAGGCCGCTAGAGGGCTCATCGAAATGGTGGCTCCGGCCCCAGCTCCAGTCCCAACCCGAGTCCCGGTACCGTCCAAGGGTAAACCGGCGATGTTCAGAATGGTGGCCCTCAGACCAGCATCTCCACGCCGCTCGGAGTCCCGGCGCCGTTCCGAGTCCCGGCACCGTCACAGGTACCGGTCTGACTCACGGCACCGGTTAGACTCGCGGTGCTGGTCTCGCAGTCCCGATCCTCGGAGCCGTTCCTGCTCAAGGTCGCCATCGACTGCTGGATCATGGTCCCACCGACGCAGTGTGGAGCCCCGATCCCCGCATCGTCTGTCACCACGACACTGGCCCGCGGCCCGTCACCTTCTGCATCGCGGCCCCGCTCTCCATCACGGCACCGCTCTCCACCGCGGCACCGGTCGCCGTCATGGCACCGTTCACTAGCACGGCACCGCTCTCCATTGCGGCACCGCTCTCCATCATGGCACCGCTCCACTGCCAGGCACCGCTCTCCATCGCGGCACTGGTCGCAGTCGCGATCAGCCTCCCGGCACCGATTCCCGCATGACCCACACCTACCAAGGGACTCGGTGCCCCCTTCGCTTCACTCCCGTACCGCTCCTCCTTGGCTGTCGCAATCTTGGTCTCCTTCCGGCAGGTCGGAGAGAGCTTCAGGGCTCTCGGACATTTCCCGGTCGGGCCCCGGGAGCCTCGGCTAAGATCCACCAGCACCTAACTGGCAGCCCCAGTGGCAATTTTGGACCCCCTGGGCATATCACCAGGCGCAGGATGCCCCCCCAGTTGCCCGGCCACCATCAGGATTGAGCGCCAAACCCCCCTCCAGACCCTCAGCCGCCCCCCTCCAGACCCTGACCAACCTGTGGAGCCAGTGCCCGTGGTAGGGGCTACCCCAGGGGTACAAGAGGAGATACCAAGAGGCTATCTCCACACCGGCCCTCCCAGTAGAGTCGTCTTCGTCCTCTCCTGATGAGGCTGTTGCCAGCACGTCCATGTCTGGCCCACCCCCGATGGACTTTAGGGTCCTTCAAGAACTATTGAGGCGTGTGCCCTCAATATGAACCTCCAAATTGAGGAGGTTGTGGAGGAAGAGGACCCGATGGTGGACATTCTAGGCCCAGAGGGGCCTTCCAGGGTGGCCCTCCCCATGAATAGGACCATCCAGAACAATGCCAAGTCTCTCTGGCAAACCCCGGCCTCCATTCCTCCCACAGCTAAGGGGGTAGAAAGAAAGTACTTTGTGCCTACCAGGGGTTATGAATACCTTTTTACCCACCCCACCCCATGCTCGCTTGTGGTGGACACGGTGAACGCCAAGGAAAGGCAGGGTCAACAAGGGCCGGCTCCCAAGTCGAAGGACGCTAAGCAGCTGGACCTTTTTGGGAGAAAAATTTATTCTACTGGGGGGTCTCTCGTTGCAGATCGCTAATCAGCTAGCGATCCTCATTAGGTACAATTTTAACTCTTGGTCTGCAGTCCTCAGATTCCAAGACCTTCTCCCAGCAGAGGCTCATACAGAACTGGGAGCCATTGCTGAGGAGGGGAAATTGGTTGCTCGGACCTCCCTCCAAGGTTCCCTTGATGCTGCAGATGCGGCTGCACGCACTCTGGCGTCAGGTATCACCATGCGGCGGAATGCCTGGCTTCAGGTCTCCCGCCCAAGGTTCAGCACAACATCCAGGACCTCCCCTTTGATGGCCAGGGCTTGTTTGCGGAACAAACTGATTCCCACCTGCATACCTTAAAGGACACGAGGAATACTATTAAATCCTTAGGTATGCATACCCCGGCAAACTAAAGGAAGCCATTGAAACCAAAGACCACCCAGCAACGTCCTTTCCCTCCTAGACCGAGGCAGGACTTTTCTCGTCGAAGGAGTAGATAATCCTGATGTAGACCTTCTCGCTCCCCCTCCGGGCAAGGTCAAGGACAGTCCAAGCCACCCCCGGGCCCTAAGCGCCCATTTTGAAGGTGCGCCAGAGGACGGACTACCAGCTCCTACCCCAGACAGTTATCCTTTTCTGAACTGTCTATCCCGTTTCTACCATGCCTGATCCCGTATCACATCGGACCGTTGAGTCCTCCGCACGGTGGAGACGGGATATTCTATCCATTTCCATACCATCCCGCCCTCACCCCCTTCTTCCCCGTCCCTCTTCAGGAACCCTTCTCATGAGCAACTCCTCATCCAGGAGGTTCAATCCCTCCTTGCCCTAGGGGCAGTGGAGGAAGTTCCTCAGGAGCTCAGGGGCAAGGGTTTCTATACCCACTATTTCCTTGTTCCCAAGGCAAAGGGAGGCCTAAGACCTATTCTGGACCTCAGGGAACTCAACAAGTACATCGTCAACCTGAAGTTCCGTATGGTCTCCCTAGCCACTGTCATTCCCTCACTGGATCCGGAAGACTGGTATGCCGCCCTCGATATGAAAGACGCGTACTTTCACATTTCAGTTACCCCGTCTCACAGACGTTTCCTCCTCTTCGTGGTAAGCAAGGTGCCCAGCTCACAGCCCTCCCGTTCGGCTTGTGCACAGCCCCTCGCGTCTTTACCAAGTGCATGGCAGTCATGGTGGCCTTTCTTCGACGACACCATGTGCACCTCTTCCCGTACGTCGACGACTGGCTTATACGGGGCTGGTCTCACCATTATGTCCAGTCTCAGGTATATCTAGTCATGGACATGTTCACTCGCTTGGGTATCATGGTAAACGTCAGCAAATCTGTCCTTGCACCCACTCAAAGAATAGAGTTCATAGGTGCAGTTCTGGACGCAAACCAAGCAAGGGCTTTCCTTCCGGGAGCACGGCACCTGGCTATAGCAGGCATAATTACCAGCCTCTGCAAGTTTCCCACCACCACAGCAAGACAGTGCCTGAGGTTGCTGGGTCACATGATGTCCTGTACCTACGTGGTGCAACACGCCAGACTATGGCTCAGACCGATACAGACGTGGTTGGTGTCAGCCTACCAGCCTGGACGTAACAGTCTAGAAATGGTCGTCACGGTCCCGAAGTGCATACTCGACTCCCTGCAGTGGTGGCTGGATCCTCGGATGGTGGGTGCCGGGGTCCCGTTCCATCCCCCCCAACCCACCCTTACTCTAGTCACAGACACATCTGCCCTGGGATGGGGGGCCCTCCTTGGCAGTCTGACAACGCAGGGCTTATGGCACGAGAGCGAGCTGTCATGGCATATCAACATCAAAGAGCTCAGGGCTATTCGCCTTGCGTGCCAAGCCTTTGTCCTTCACTTGCAGGGCCACTGCGTAGCAGTCCTAACGGACAACACCACGGCCATGTTCTACCAGAACAAGCAAGGCGGAGCCTGTTCATCGCTCTACCAAGAAGCCCTCTCTCTGTGGGACTTCTGCTTAGCCCACTCCATCAACCTTCAGGCCTCGTACCTGCCGGGTGTTCAGAACATTCTGGTGGACAGCTTGAGAAGGCATTTTCACACTCACGAGTGGTCGATATGTCCGGATATCCTTCATTCCATTTTCCGCACCTGGGGGTTTCCCCGAGTCGACTTGTTCACTTCGTGGACCAACAGGAAGTGCCCAGCTTTCTGTTCCTTCCAGGGCCACAGCCCGGGCTCAATAGCAGACACCTTCCAGATCACGTGGTCGGGTCAGTTGCTTTATGCCTTCCCTCCGTTCCCGTTGGTACGCAAGGTGCTCCTCAAGGTCCGCCAGGACAAGGCAGATGTCATTCTAGTAGCCCCTGCCTGGCCGCATCAGTGTTGGTACCCGATCCTGCTGGACCTGTCAATTCAGGCTCCCCTGCGTCTTCCTCTCAGCGCCGACCTCATCTCTCAGAACCATGGTCGTCTCCTGCACCCGGACCTTCAGTTGCTCCACCTCATGGCCTGGATGATCCGTGGCTAAACCAGGCTGAATGCGCCTGTTTGGACTCGGTAAGGCGGGTGCTTCTTGAAAGTCGCAAGCCATCAACTAGGCTTACCTACGAAGCCAAGTGGAAAAGGTTTTCCAGCTCGTGCACTCAGCGGCAGGTGCCCCCGCTTCAGGCTCCGATTCCGTGCATCTTGGACTACCTGATGTTCCTAAAGGACCAGCATCTAGCCTTTGGATCCCTTAAGGTCCACCTTACGGCCATCTCTGCGTTTCACCCAGGCGAGGCCGGGCACTCCGTGTTTGCACATCCGGTCATGCGGCATTTCCTCAAAGGCCTGGAGAAAATCCATCCTCCAACGAAGCCACCCGTGCTTGCATGGGAACTTAACTTGATCCTCTCTTGCCTTATGGGCCCTCCTTTTGAGCTGCTGGCCTCCTGCTTACTTCTCTACCTCTCCTGGAAGGTCGCCTTCCTAGTGGCCATCACTTCCGCACGATGGGTGTCCGAACTACGGGCTCTCACGTGTGAGCCGCCCTATACCATCTTTCATAAAGATAAAGACCTCACCTGGCTTTCCTACCAAAAGTGGTGTCCCGCTTCTATGTGAGCCAGGATATCTTCCTACCAGTTTTCTACCCAAAACCGCATGCTGACCTTCATGAACATCGTTTCCATTCTCTTGACGTTAGAAGGGCACTCGCCTTCTATATAGACCGAACAAAGCCCTTTCGTAAAACAACCCAACTGTTTGTCGCCATTGTGGAGCGGATGAAAGGAGCTCCGGTTTCCTCTCAACGAATATCTTTGTGGATCACCGGGTGCACTCGTGCTTGCTATAACCTGGCAAACGTCCCTCCACCTGCTGTTACAGCTTACTCTACGAGACCTAAGACTTCATCAGCTGCCTTCCTGGCACACATTCCTCTCCAGGAAATCTGCAGGGCTGCCACGTGGGCCTCAGTTCATATCTTTACGTCCCACTATGCCATCGTCCACTCTCGGGGTGATGCGGCCTTTGGAAGAGCGATCCTCCAATCTGCGGTTCCTTGACTCTGACCCCACCTCCGAGGTAAGGCTTGGGAGTCACCTAACTGGAACTGATATGAGCAATCACTCGAAGAAGAAAAAACGGTTACTTACCTTTCTGTAACTGTTGTTCCTCGAGATGTGTTGCTCATATCTATTCCATTCCCACCCACCTTCCCCTCTGTTGGAGTAGCTGGCAAGAAAGAACTGAAGGGGGGTTGGGCCGGCAGGGTCTTATATAGAACGCCATATCGGCGCCACTCCAGGGGGCTCCCCAACCGGCCCGACGGGTAGCTGCTAGGGAAAATGTTTCCGACATCCGTGCACGCGGCGTGCGCACACAGCTAACTGGAATAGATATGAGCAACACATCTCGAAGAACAACAGTTACAGAAAAGTAAGTAACCGTTTTTTCCTGTTTCTCTGCTATGCTTTTCTTCGGCGCCTCAGTCTGGGTGTGTCACATGTGCCAGCTGGACAGATCTTGGGGTAAAACTCTGCCTGTCCCATCTGAGACACCCATACCCCCTACCCACCAGAGCCCAGCTGTGGGGCACTCCCCCCCCCCCAAGCCCAGACACCTGCATCTCCTATTCCCCAGAGCCCAGGGATCCAGAGAGAGAAACAGCCTGATGTTGTGTCCTGGCTTTTATGAAGTTTCTAAATGGTGTCTTCCTGCATGCCACCTCCTTCCTTCAGGACTTGCTGGGAACCACAGCTGCCAAGAACCCTCCCTCTCCCCCTGGCAGTGTCCTGTATTTGTGAGCTTGAAAGCTGGGCTCTGCTGGGTTCAGCTGCCCCTAGTGGTGGCCAGAAACTCTGCAGCACCAAGTCTGCAGGGGAAATGAAATTCTGTGCAGAACATTAATGCTGCACAAATTCTGCATTGTGCAGTGGTGCAGAATTCCCCCAGGAGTAATGCATGCACTTTTCATGTCTCAAATTCAAGAAACTGGAAATATATGGGATTTTAAAAAATGTTAAACTGTATTAATTTTTGCCATTGTATTTTGCTAATATTTGAGCAACATAAATCATAACATGCTGCAGACTTTTATAGTGACAAGAATGAGTTTAACATTTGTATTTAGTTGTTTATAGAAGAGCCACCATACTGATAACATTAATAGACTGAAGGCTATATAGCCACTACTATGCATTCTAATACAGGCCTTCCCAGTTGACTCACCGTATGTTGATTAAGCCATCACAGGATTAATTCTAGACCTACATTTATTTGCTGTACATCAGATTTGCTGGTTTCAAAACAAGCTTCCTGATTCCACAATTATGGATCATCATGAGATGCTTCCTTTTGGTCCTGGGAAATGCTTTATTGTGTGCTGTAAAGCTAAAGAATCATTCTAATACTTTATTGCTTGTCAGCTATGTTGTTCTACGAGTTAAAATAAGGAACAAAACAAAAACATTTGAAATCATAGGTCATTATGAAGACACTGGAAATCTCAAATATACAGTGTCTATAACTTGATCTGTTCTCATCTTTGATAACAAAGATATTTAGGGTAATTCAGCTTGAAATTAACTGTGGAAGTAATCTTTCCATACAAAGAGGCATGCCCTCCTTGGAGAGGGAAAGGTTTCGCAATTTTATTTAGGATTGGTAAAATGTGGATATTTACACCTGAATTTATGTATAATTTTATTATTACTATCAGGAAAAAAAAAGTGATGAAACCACTTCTTGGTCTTGTAACTGTAATTTCTTTCTTGGAGATCACAATTACCTTTGAAATAAGTAGAAGCACCATCAGTTCAGCACTTCTTTAAAACAGAATGGTTTAGATGCTGAGGTCTGTATATTCAAGGACATATAAAAGATCTGCATATGACAGAGGCTTTTTTATCAACTGAATTGGCAAAATTTAAGGATTCAGTACTTATATAATATACCCCAGGACAAGCAGCATTAGGTGAATTAATTCTAGTAATGCTGTGTAAATGGGGCAGAGTGAAAAGAAATCAGTTAATTACTAATGAAAATAATGTAGCTGTTGCAATGAGTATTTTCATACTGTAGATATTAAATTTTTCATATTTCACATTATAAATTAAATTGGAGGCCCAAGATAATTTTTTTCAGGATTTTTAAATCATGTTAAAGAGATGTTGATTTGTTAATAAATGTTTTTCACTGAGAAAAGTGCAAACTTTATTTTTCAAACAGATTCTGCTTAATTGAATGTAATTATACATTCATTGTGTTCAATTCCTCTGTAATGCCTTTGAATAATGATTCTGTTAAAGCTAACTGTACCACTTTGAAACTGCAACTTCAGCCTGTCTCTCTTTTGTGACTGAATTGTATTGCTTGAGATTTATTAAGGTCAGTGGTAAATCCACATTTAAAAAGAAAATAAAATAAAATAAGAGGAGGACTATGTGAGAATGCATTAGTCCTGCAGCCATATTGTGAAAGAGATCAAGAAGAGGGCAAAAACCTCAAAGAGACACTTTTCCCTTGTGCCATCTTCTCCATTGTACTCAATAGGATATACTCGTGTCTGCAGCAGTGATGGTACCTTCCTTTGTTCAGACAGCACTGAGAATACTACTAGTGTTCAATAATTTTTATTATTCGTAAAGACCAAAAATGTGCTCAGTGTAGTATAAAATGAATGCAGCCTATGCTCCGTAATGTTTGCAATTTAATCAGCAAAAATGGCCACACTCTCCTTGTCTCTCTCTCTCTCAGATATATATATATATATTCAACCTTCCAACCCTGATATTCTATGATTCAGTATCGTCAACTCTCGTGTTTTTTCTTAAAGCCCCAGCTCCTAGAATCATAGAAGAATCATAGAAGATAAGGGTTGGAAGACACCTCAGGAGGTCATCTAGTCCAACCCCCACCCCCATCTAGTCCAACCCCCACCCCCATCTAGTCCTCATGTCATGGGATAACCTGAGAATCCCTACTTTTGTTTTTTATTATTTAAAAGACTTTCTAGCCTTCATGGTTGCAGAGAAAATCAAGAAGAGATGCCCCAGTTGTACCCCTAAATGCTCAAAAACCAGAAAGAAAATAAAAAGAACCCAAAATTAGGGCTGTCAAGTGATTAAAGAAATAATCGCGATTAATCGCTCTATTAAACAATAATAGAATACCCTTTATTTAAATATTTTGTATGTTTTCAAATATATTGATTTCAATTACAGCATAGAATACAAAGTATACAGTGCTCACTTTATATTTATTTTTGATTAAAAGTATTTGCACTGTAAAAAAAAACCAAAAGAAATAGTATTTTTAAACTCACCTAATACAAGTACTGTAGTGCAATCTCTTTATCATGAAAATTGAACTTACAAACGTAGAATTGTGTACAAAAAAACCTGCATTCAAAAATAAAATAATGTAAAATTTTAGAGCCTGCAAGTACACTCAGTCCTACTTCTTCTTCAGCCAATTGCTCAAATAAACAAGTTTCTTTACATTTGCAGGAGATAATGCTGCCCACTTCTTGTTTACAATGTCACCTGAAAGTGAGAACAGGCATTCGCATGGCACTGTTGTAGCCGGCGTCGCAAGATATTTACGTGCCAGATGCGCTAAGGATTCATATGGCCCTTCATGCTTCAACTACCATTCCAGGGGACATGCGTCTATGCTGATGATGAGTTCTGCTTGATAACAATCCAAAGCAGTGTGGTCCGATGCATGTTCATTTTCATTACCTGAGTTAGATGCCACCAGCAGAAGGTTGATTTTCTTTTTTGGTGGTTCGGGTTCTGTAGTTTCCGCATCAGAGTGTTGTCTTTTACGACTTTTGAAAGCATCTCCACACCTCGTCCCTCTCAGATTTTGGAAAGCACTTCAGATTCTTAAACCTTGGGTCAAGTGCTGTAGCTATCTTTAGAAATCTCACATTGGTACCTTCTTTGCGTTTTGTCAAATCTGCAGTGAAAGTGTTCTTAAAATGAACAGCATGTTCTGGGTCATCATTCGAGACTGCTATAATATGACATATATGGCAGAATGTGGGTAAAACAGAGCAGGGGACATACAATTCTCCCCCAAGGATTTCAGTCACAAATTTAATTAACATGTTATTTTTTTAATGAGCGTCATCAGAATGGAAGCATGTCTTGTGGAATGGTGGCTGAAGCATGAAGGGGCACATGAATGTTTAGCATATCTGGCACATAAATACCTTGCGATGCCGGCTACAAAAGTGCCATGCAAATGCCTGTTCTCACTTTCTGGTTGCATTGTAAATAAGAAGAGGGCAGCATTATCTACTGTAAATGTAAACAAACTTGTTTGTCTGAGGGATTGGCTGAACAAGAAGTAGCACTGAGTGGACTTGTAGGGTCTGAAGTTTTACACTGTTTTGTTTTTGAGTCCAGTTACGTAACAAAAAAAATCTACATTTGTAAGTTGCACTTTCATGACAAAGAGATTGTACTACAGTACTTGTATGATGTGAATTGAAAAATACTATTTCTTTTGTTTATCATTTGTACAATGCAAATATTTGTAATAAAAATATTATAAACTTTGATTTAAATTACAACACAGTTTACAAAATATGTGAAAATGTCAAAAGCATCCAAAATATTTAATACATTTCAATTGGTATTCTATTGTTTAACAGTGCGATTAAAACTGTGATTAATCACGATTAATTTTTTAATTATGATTAATTTTTTTTGTTAATCGCGTGAGATAACTGCGATTAATCGACAGCTCTACACAAAATGTGCTACTTTTCTTAAACAACTTATGATTTGTAAGCTAATCTCTTTTGTTTTGTTGCGGGGAACAGGGTTACTCATGATTTTTGCACACTTGGAGTCCACTATACTGTATATGCCAATTTTGTCAGGTCTTGTCCAGATATAAAAAGGAGGATTAGGATGCAAAGAGCTTACACCTCCACAGGGAGCAGCCACTATTGTTACCTTTGTGTTCTATGTATGTAATGACAGGGAATGCAAGGAATGCCCTGTTCTGCACCAGCTGGAGGACTGCAGCTACTGCTTGTGTTTATGTGGAATGGCATTCACACACTTCACCTCCAAAAACATGCATAAGTTCCCAGTCCATGTTTTGAGTTGCAGGGGCTTCCCGGTGTCTGTGTTCCCTGTAAGCTGCTTGCTTGAGCAGCCATCCAGGAGAGATTCAAATGCCATCCAGCTGATTAGCAGAACGGCATGTGATCAGGTGCCTCTTCCCCCCATTGCTCCATCCTGCAGCTGCTCCCGGGACCCTCCTGCTGGCTATGCAGAGTAGGGGCATGTATGTGTGTGTGTGTGCTGATGTCAGGGTCTCCCCCGGCCCCTGTAGCTCATCTCTGCAGAGCAGGGGAGAGGGGACACAGCCTGGCTGAGGACTCCGGGCTTGGAGCTGCTGAAACCCTGAGTGAGTGCCTTTCTTAAAGAGACAGTACACTGTTTCTGAGATTTCCCCAGCAACCAGCTCACACAGTCTCACTCACCCCCCCCTCCACACACACTCTCTCTCGCTCTCCTCCTGCCCATGTACCCCATCTCCGCAAAGCGGGGGAGAGGAAACAACAGGGCTCAGGGCAGAGCAGGAGAGCTTTCAGTCTTAAAGAGACAGTGCAAGGCATCTCTCAGAAACTTCCCCAGCAGCCAGCGCGCGCGCACACATATACACACACAGAGTCTCTGTTTCACACACACACGCATACACACACTGTCTCTGTGTGTCACACAGACTGTGTGTGTCTCTCTCTCTCTCTCACACCCACACCCACACACACACTCTGTCTCTTTCACACTGATCTCCCAACACATACTTGTATTGTTGTTGATGTTGTTACTTCTTGGTACTTCCTGCAATGCACATATATTCTCTATAATTTTATTCTTTCCAAGTATGTTATTTTAGTGTTTTGACTGGTCTATGCATTTCATAATTTTTTTTCTCTTACACTTAAATTTAATTCTTTGAGAACAGTGAGTTCTAAAATGCCTAACCTGTCCTGGCTGGAGTAATTATCCCTCTGGTAACTTTTAAAAAATATATATTATATCTAGGTTTTTTGTTTCTACTGGTGGCACATATGCGCACATACCTCAGTGCACATAACAAAATGTATTCCGCATATGGATGGAAAAAATTAGAGGGTAAATTGCACGGTATATCATACAATGAGTGCACGATATACATGGAGCTATTTGGCTTTCCGATGCAATCTTCCCACTTCAACTTGTGAGAAGTTAGGAAGTCATTTAAAATGTTAAACTGTTCAGATCTAGTTGCACACATCTTAATTGGCTTGCAGAACAAAAAATCTTCCAATGTTTTGTGAGAATACTGAACATAAGCAATTAAATGAGCTTCTTTTGACATATCCATTGCTTCATCCAACTGGATTGCAAATAAACTGGATGACAATCGAGAGATCACCCATGCCTTCAGAGATTTGGTGGCTGACCATGTTGTCTGACAGTGGGATCATTTTTGATTTCTTTGCCGCACTGTCACCAAGCATCGTCCTGCAAATGTCAATTGCTGCTGGGAGAATCAGTTTTTCCCCAGTTGTGTATGGCTTTTTCTTCTTGGTAATGTGGTACGCAACTTGATATGATGCTTTTTAAGCACGTGGAGAGGTGGATACCACATTTTTCATTGTGTTTTTTTGTTTGTTAATTTATTGTAGCTTTCATTTGAAAAAATCTCTGTTCTTTCCTACCAGATCACCATGCTTTGCTTCTAAATGGTGCCTTAATTTTGCTGGCTTCAGACTATCGTATGCTAAAGTTGCTGATTCACTACACATTGAGGCCTAATTTCTCCATTTACTGCAATGGAAGTGAAACCAAAATCCAAATATACTTCATCATATTTTCTTGGTTTTGCTGATATTTTCTCTTTATCAACTTTAGCCATTTCAGCTTCTGCCTTTTGTGTCAGAACACTACAATCTTTTGGCAATAAGTACTGATCCATTTTTAACCAGATAATGATATGAAAAAATATCATAGAATCATAGGATTGGAAGGGACCTTGAGAGGTCATCCAGTCCAGTCCCCTGCACTCATGGCAGGACTAAGTGTTATCTAGACCGTCCCTGAGAGGTGTTTGTCTAACCTGCTCTTAAAAATCTCCAATGATGGACATTCCACAACCTCCATAGGCAATTTATTCCAGTGCTTAAGCACTCTGACAGATAGGAAGTTTTTTCTAATGTCCAACCTAAACTTCCCTTGCTGCAATTTAAGCCCATTGCTTCATGTCCTATCCTCAGAGGTTAAGAAAAACATTTTTTCTCACTCCTCCTTGAAACAACCTTTTACATACTTGAAAACTGTTATCATGTACCCTCTCAGTCTTCTCTTTTCCAGACGAAACAAACCCAATTTTTTCAATCTTCCCTCATAGGTCATGTTTTCTAGACCTTTAATCATTTTTGGTGCTCTTCTTTGGACTCTCTCCAATTTGTCCATATCTTTCCTGAAAGGTGGCGACCAGAAGTGGGACACAATACTCCAGTTGAGGCCTAATCAGTGCAAGTAGCGTGGAAGAATTACTTCTTGTGTCTTGCTTACAACACTCCTGCTAATACATCCCAGAATGATGTTCCCTTTTTTAGCAACAGCGTTTTACTCTTGACTCATATTTAGCTTGTGGTCCACTAGGACCCCCAGATCTCTTTCGACAGTACTCTTTCCCAGGCAGTCATTTCCCATATTGTATGTGTGCAACTGATTGTTCCTTCCTAAGTGGAGTACTTTGCATTTGTCCTTATTGAATTTCATCCTATTTACTTCAGACCATTTCTCCAATTTGTCCAGATCATTTGAATTTTAATCCTATCCTCCAAAGCACTTGCAACCCCTCCCAGCTTGGTATCGTCCGCAAACTTTATAAGTGTACTCTCTATGCCATTATCTAAATCATTGATGAAGATATGGAACAGAACCTGACGCAGAACTGATCTCTGCGGGACCCCACTCGTTATGTCCATCAGCAGAATAAACACTGCACAACTGCTTGTTGTAACGACAGGATACACTAAACTGGAAGGCGGGAAAGGTAGTTGTTGCTATAGAAATGATCATTGGCCTATAATTAAATACACTGAACCACACTCATGTACTGCGTCAGCCAAACTAGTACATCTGATTAAATCAGTTGCAAAATGTTTACTCCTACTTAAGCCCCTACTTACTTTGCAGTATTGCAGAAATTGTGGATCTCGCAATATTAGGCTTCCACCGCAATTATGTCAGCGGGGTGCTGACAGCGGGAACCATGCCATACGTGGACTGGTAGCAGGAGTGTCAGCTGCCCAGGGCTGACAGCAGGAGCCCTGGGCGGCTGACAAAATTGCGGTGGAAGCCTAATATTGTGGGATCTGCAATATCATGAATTAAGTAGGGTTTTAGTAATAATATATATTTTAAAAAGTAAAACATGCCTTGTGCATCATATCCCCCAAACATTCGTCCACACCCCCTAGGTCTGTGTGCCCTATAATTTGAAAACCTCTGCTCTGGAGGCAGGCACTCAGGTTGCTCATGTGCTCTGCAGTCAGAATGTTTCCATTGATGCAGCTTTCTTCTGCAACATCACTGCAGTTGTAGTTCATAGAATGTCTACAGATACATGCTAATTTGAATTATTGTAGCATAATTTAGCATGCTGTTTCATCAGAATAACTTGCTTTTTAAAAATAAATATAAAATAAAGGAATGACGAAGATACTAAGTCTGAATACTTCTGGCACTGCTGTGTACATATCATAAAGTCTTCTGTAATGTATTTTTTTATCCATTCACTGGAATGGGACCTAGCTTTATCACTGCAGCTTTATCACTTTACTAAAATGTCTGTGCAAATCTAAAGAAACAACATTGCTGTATGTTACTAGAACAGCAAAAAACTGTGTCATTATGTATTTATGGAGAATATGTTAGGCCTGATTCTACAGCCCTTACTCACATTAATTTCAATAGCACTACTTGCAGAATATGGCTTTACTCAATGTGAATAAGGTGGTGGAATAAGCTGTACCCCCAGATTGTTACATATGCATTCATAAAATGGAATCTGGGTGGAGAATTTCACATGCTAACATGTATTTAGGCAGTTTCCTTTATGACATGGCCATCATATATATAGCTATGGGGTAATGATTTTTTTGTTAACCTCCCGCTAACTAGGTGGTCATATATTCCCAGCAGAGTTGGTCAATTTCAGGACGGTTATAAACCATTCTCTAGTTACCAGTGGGGTGATGAGGAATGAATGTCTATCTGACCAAGCCTGTTGCAACTGTGGTAAGATTTCCTCAGTTGGAAGTTACTCTATGCACCACAGATGAAATTATAATGGCAAAGCAACACAAATAAGTCTATGGAAACCAGGTTACTGTGGAAATAAAATACAAAAATACAAAAAAAAAGTCTATGCAAGCCATATCACCACTGAAAAAGGAAATAAAAATTAATAATATTTACAATTCTAAGTTTCTCACAAGCAAATATATTACAAAAAATGTATATTTGAAAAGTATGGAAAGTCATATGTAAGATACCCAAATAACCTTAACTCTGCCATCTTTGTGATTTCCCCACTTCTTCACTTCCCCTTGCTCTTCTGTCCCTCTTCTTCCAGTCTCTTGGCTCCCTTCATGCTCCCCTTCTCTACTGACTCCCTCAAGCTACCTGCTCTCCCCAGCCTCTCCCTCCAATACTCATTCCCTTCTCCTTCCTCATATCACCCCTGCAGACTGCCTCTTTGTGGATTTTAGAGGAGGAGCCCAAATCATTACTGCCTTGCTATTTCTACTCCAGAATAGCCTGTATTTAAATATTATTAATCTGACACAGTCAAATCTGGTAAATGGATTGTTTTCCATAATATCAGATGCAGCTAACATTTCCATATTAACCTACTTTCCCTAAGAGACCAATGGCTTATTTGGTTACTTAATTTAAAGAAACAATTATCTCATATTATTGGAACATGCCCAGGAGTAAAGGATTAAATTCTAGTAAATTGCATTCTATTTGACTATTTCTATGAGCAAGAATGACACTGTGACCCAGCGGATTTAACAAAACTCTTATCAGCTTTTGGTGTAAAGAACAGATTGATCTGCAGAGAACCAGAAGGGCAATAGAGCTTTGTAAAAGGAAGTTATTTAATTCTAAAAAAAATTGATATAAATAAAATAAAACATATAATTTACAATCCTATATCACTGTTTATTTTTGTAACAACAGTCAAAAATACTACCAGATCACTACAATGACTGGATTCTCTTGTTTGCTTGCAGTTCTTTCAGATACAGCAGAATTCACACATATGGCAGCATACATGTCAGTGTTTACCCCCTTTCCATGCTGTGGAAAATGCCTTTTAGGGGATGAGGCTTTAGAAGGACTGTCTGCCAAGAGAATCCTTGGTCACATAGCTCTTTCTATCCCCGTATATATATATTCTCTTTTCCTGTATATAAAAGAAATAACTATGTTAAAATAGAGTGACAATAGAGAGGCAATGGCTGTACTGCCATTAACTTCATTGGGAACACAATTGGTCTCCATATGTCCAAGCTATAAGAGGTGCAGAGGGAGCCACCAAAACCTCAAAGAATAGCCTAAAATAGCTTTTTGATACATAAAATATTGTTACCCCTTTTGACCTGAGTGGTTAGCCAGTTTGGGGTGGGGGTGGTTGAGGATTGTTTCTATCAGGAAGAGAAATTGCTGATGGAGTCAGTTTTTTTTTTAATGCAATCTTGTTTATTTACAAAGAATGTACATAGTCCTGTTTCCCTGAACACAGCAAGAATCAAACAGATGGTAGTTTCTTTGGTTACAGTTCCAAGCCTCATTCCGTCTCATACGAAAGTTCTGTCTCAGCTTTTCTCAGTTCACACTACAAGTGAGTCTCTGGCTGGCTCCCTTTGTGTTTTCTCCTTCTCTCATGTTTCTGCTGCTTCTCTCCCACCTATATAGGCACATTACAGCAATCAAATCAATCTTCTTCCCCGTGTTTGTTGTCAGATCTCTAGAAAAACTCTTGGACCAAGTGGCAGAGCCATTGTCCAGGTTTGCATGCAGGACCGGCTCCAGGATTTTTGCCGCCCCAAGCGGCGGGGGAAAAAAAAAGCCGCGATCACAATTGCGATCAGCGGCACTCCGGCGGCAGCTCCACCGCGCCGCTTTCTTCTTCGGCGGGAATTCGGTGGCAGGTGCTTCCCTCCGAGAGGGACCCGCCGCCGAATTGCCGCCGAACAGCCCGACGTGCCGCCCCTTCCCCTTGGCCGCCCCAAGCACCTGCTTGCTGGGCTGGTGCCTGGAGACGGCCCTGTTTGCATGTAGTTTGGTTCTTGGGCATTGGTTTTCATTGTTTCAATTATTACTAAACAAAGGTGCATTTAATTGTTCTGTCATTTAACTTGAGTGGAAGGCAGCCCCAGTGACTTCAATGAGACCTAATTCCAGCATAACAATATAATTTTATTTATTAACATGGGCCCCGCTATATGTGAGTATTGTATGTCCCACTGGGAAGCTGAGAAGTTCCCTTTCCCAATGGTATATGAATCTCCCTTTTCTGGCCATGCAGAACCATGCAATAATGGACCTAAATTTGTGACACATGTATGTGTTGAGAAGCAGAATTTTGTCTGAACTGAACCTAAGATAGGGGTATCTCCCCTCCCCGCCCAAGGAAGTTCTTCACTTGTGTGGAAAATGAGGAAACATTTCTTTGGGAGGATTGGTTGGTATTTGTTTTTTAACTCTGGCAGCTGCTTGAAGTAGTACAGAAGTTTGAAATGTTAAAATAAATCCCAGGGAAGAAAGCAATTGAAGTGGCCAAAGATAATTAATTTGTTACATGGCTGTGCAGTCTAGCACCTGGATATCACCAACACATATGTAACCCCCTCTCCTGTTCACTGGCCCAATATGAGTTTGTTCAAGATAGAGGAAGCCTGCCTTGGGACTTTTTAAACAATTTGGGAAACTGGGCCTAAGGCTCCTTTGTGTGTGCTGTGTTGCGTGTCAGTGTGTGTTCACCTCGGACCAGACCCATTCAGACAAGCCACCAGGAACAAGGCTTTATTCTGTAAGGAACATAGAACAGGATTACAGCCTCCTCTTTGATTGCCTGCTACCTGCTCCCAGTTCAGTCAGTGCTGAGACCTCCTCCTGGGAAAGCAGAGGGTACATTGTACAACGCAACCCCCCTTACATACATGTTCTAACTCCCACAATAATTAAACCCCAGAACAAACAAGCCCATGTTCTCCTTCTGTCTCAGCTAAACTCCTCTCAGGGTACTCTTTATGTCCTTTTTGGTCCTTTTTTAAGCCCGGTAAAGAACATAGAACAGAATTACAGTCCAGCAGCCTCCTCTGCTTGCCTGCTACGTGCTCCCAGCTCAGTCAGTGCTGAGACCTCAGGGCAGGGGGCAGAGGGTACATCCTGGCAGGAACCAGGACGTTCTCCCAACATGCCGCAAGTTTGTAGTCCACAACTTGTAGTTCCCCGGGCTGCTGTTGAAGCACACTGCACCTTGGGCTACACCGACATGAAATATTAGAGTGTGTGCTTATACACGCCCAATTATTTGTACCCACAAAAAGAGAGGCCTGATGAAATTCAATCAGGTAATTTAATACACTCTGTGGAGGGGGGTGGGGAGATATAGCCACAGTCTGGCTTCAGATATGTGCTTGTGTTCTTCCCAGCTGTCTCCCCCCGTGGACTTCAGTGAGAGTTGGATCTATATATGCAAAGACAGAATAGGGCCCATAAATTACAATTTAGCAAACCATTTAAGGGGGCAATCTTCCCCCCCCCTCCACAACCCATCCATGAGGAAGTCCTTTGAATCAAAGGGCTTTGTTTGGGGGAAATGATCGAAATTACTTAGTGTTACCTGCCACATTAGCTGACCCTTGTCTTTCATTGTAAGAGTGATGTCTGTTGAAAATGATAAAATAAAAAAGATCTTCCAGCAGAGGGAATGTGCTTTTGAATAACACATACTCTCAACTAGCTTAAAGACTTTCAAAGCTGTTGAAAAAACTATTTTTTTATATTCTTTACTCTTTAATGTTTGGTATTCTGTAATTTTTTTTTTAAATCCATTGGTTTGGAATCATATCTAATGTATCCCTTCTTTGGAGAAAATAGGTTTAATGCCTAACTTATTCATTGGTGAGCATAATTTTTTCCCAGTCATTTTACTAACTGTTCATTATCTTGAAATTTTTCCCTGTCCAATGTCTATTTTTTTCAGGTTATTTTATATACACATGTACAGTTGTGTTTGTGTACACACACATAATGTGTACATACAGGAATATAACATATTTCTTGGCTTTTTTTCTTTAGCTATTACACCTATGCAATGTTTTCTATTTGTGAAAGTTGTTTACTTCCTGGATTCCAGTAATTCTGTTTTGGTCCTTCTTGCCCTTGTCTTTGTCTCTGTAGTCTAATCAATCAAACTGGAACAAAATGATCTACAAGCTCTTATTGAAGAACAAAATCTATGAGGAGGGGAAGATGTTTAGCGATTAGTTTTAATTGTACCACATTCTTCCCTTCCACCCCCCAGTCTTCCATATATACACAAATACAGAATTCAAAAAGGCATAGGGAGAGATTTGAAATTACTTTAATGATTTTCAGAGTGGAAGAAATCTTCTGTTGGAAACGGTTCATTGCTCCTCTTCTGCTACAAAGAGGAGCAGAAAGGATGTTTATCCAAGGTTTATAAATCTACTCATGCTGCTGACTTTGGCGATAACACTGTATTCCATAAGCAGGATGGACTGGAACTTTCCTTTTCCCACAGTGTTCAGGAACCCATCTGTTTCCTGGGTGACTCCAGCCAGTTTCTCAGAAAAAGGAGAGCTGGGCAGACTGGGTCCTGTAGTCTTCAGGGTAGCCAGATTGTAGCTTCAGGCTGGAATAAATCATTCTGAGAATATGTAAATCCTGCCTTTCCCTGTATAGAGAGACACCTGGGAAGAAGCAGAATGTGTTAAGGGGTCCCTAAAGAAATTTATGGGGAAATGTAGCAATGTGACAAATCACTGGTGCGGCGCCTCCTGCTGGTTGTCCTGGGAATTAGCTCTCCAGCTCCAGAGCGCCCTCTGTTGGCCGATGTCTCACCTCCACTGGCCGCTGTGTCCCTCCCAGACCCTGGTGTCCCTCTATGTCAGGGTTCTGCCCTGGCAGTAACCCACACTCTGGGTCTCCCCACCCAGGGGAACCCCCAACCCCCACCTTGCCTCAGTGGCTACTGCCAGTCATCATCTAGCCCCCGCTCCCTGGGGCGGACTGCAGTCTATAAACCACTCATCATTGGCAAGGGGGGTTTGGACCTGCTGCCTTTGCCTGCCCTGGGCTGCACCTCTGCAATCCCAGTACCCTTCCCAGCCTTTAGCAAGGCCTGCAGCCTGGGGGTTTTCCAGGCTGGAGCTCCCCAGCTCCTCTAGCCTTCCCCCAGCCCTGCTCCATTCTAGCTACTCTACTCAGTTCTCAGGCAGCCAGGCCCATCTCTCCTCACAGCTAGAAAGAGACTCTTTGAGTGCCTGGCTCACAGCCTTTTATAAGGCCAGCCATGGCCTGATTGGGGCCTGGCCCCAGCTGAGGCTCTTTCCCCAATCAGCCCAGCCTTTAGCTCACAGCCCCAGTCCTTTCCCAGGGCTGGCTGTAACCCTTTCAGGCTCAGAGCGGGTGACCACCCTGCTATAGGAAGTAAATCACTTTTGTATTTTTGCAGTTGTGTTTTAAGTGATGGGGGGGTGCAGGCTTTGGGAGGGAGTTTGAGGGCAGGAGGGTGTGTGTGGGAAGGGGGAGGGGGTTTGGGAGGGAGTTTGGGGATAGAAGGGGGTGCAGGGGTGAGGACTGTGGGTCTGAGGATGAGGGGTTCATGATGCAGGAGGGGGCTCAGGGATGGAGCAGAGGATTAGGGTGCAGGGGGATGAGGGTTGGGTCTGAGGATGAGGGGTTCATGATGCAGGAGGGGGCTCATGGATGGAGCAGAGGATTAGGGTGCAGGGGGCTGAGGGTTGGGGCTGAGGATGAAGGGTTCATGATGCAGGAGGGGGCTCAGGGCTGGGGCAGAGGATTAGGGTGCGGGGGGATGAGGGCTGGGGCTGGGGATGAGGGGTTTGGAGCGTTGGAGAGGCTCAGGGCTAGGGTGGAAGGGCAGGGTAAGGGCAGCCTGCCTTGCCATTAGTGGATGGGGGGCACTAGGACCCTGAGGCAGCAGACAGCAGTTGCTGCCGGGAGGGCATAGGAATGTGCTACTCCGGCAGCACAAGCAGGCATGGGAGAGGGGCGCGCTGCTTTCTTTCAGCCAGGGACGGGGGGGGGGTGGGCGCGGGGGGGGACGTGTGGAGGGGGGGTGGCAGTTGGAGGCCGGGGCCCACTCCAGGCAGGGCCGGAGGAGAGACCCAGCTCCAAATATTGCTGGAGCAGGGTCCCCGGCCCTGGATATTGCTGGAGCTCGGGCACCACAAAAGAATATAACCCGCCGCCCCCCCACCCCATATTCACACTCCCACCCCCAGACAGGCCCATCCAACCCTCCCCCTGCTCCCTGACCGCCCCCTGGGACTCCCCTTACCATGCCTATGCCGGTCAGATGCTGGCTCCACGTGTAGGCAAAACACGCTGCCGGTGGGGCTGTTTGTGTTGTTACACCGGGCTGCAGGCAGCAGGGAGGGAGCAGGGGAGGGGCTCTAGCTGCTGGAGGCCAATGGGAGCAGCTCAATCAGGCCCAGCCGCCCAATCAACCACGCCACACTCTGCATGGAAGGGAGGGAGGGAGGGGAAGGGGAAAAATCCCGGACCTTTTAACCTTGTTACCAATTCCTCCAGGACGGCTATTTAAAGACGCAAAAGCCGGACATGTCCGGGGAAATACGGACAGATGGTAACCCTATTCTTGGGGCCATCCCAGTACATAGCAAGAAGTTTTAGGATTTTCACCAAAATGCCTCTGTGAGGTTTTCTGACCAATTTTGCTGATTGAGGTGTTGGATAATTTCAGATAAGCATCCAAAAAGTTGGGTGCGTGTCTGAACTAAAGCTAGCAAACCAGAAGAGCAAACGGGAGTTTTGAGAGGGAATTCTCCAGGTGAAGGAGACCCTTGGAGTAAGTTTGTCATCTGTGTTTGTGTGCTTGCTGCTTGACTAGTCTATAGTGTGGTCTCTTTGTGGGGCAGTGCTGAGCCTAATGGCCTGCTAAATAAGTCTGAGAGCTTCTTAATGAGGCTTTGATCCCTAATCTCTTTAGCATCCATTAACTGCTAACCAGGGGGCAGAGCTACTCAGGGAGAACAGGGGTTTAAAAAGCCAGCTCATAAGTGACCAGAGGTATAGATGAATAGGAGCAGCAAACAGAAGTTTTGCGAGGGACTTTAGAGAGAGAGAGCATGAGAGCTAGATATACCTAATAATCTCTAAACTAAAAAAAAAAAATTAAAAAGCAATTAGCAAAAGGCAAAAGCTAACAGCAAAAAAATGAGTAAATCAGATGCAGGAAGCCTGCCAGTCAGCGGGGCCACTAAAAGATCAAGGTGCTAAAGGAGCACTCAAGGAAGACAAGTCCATTACAGAGACGCTGAATGAATACTTTGCATCGGTCTTCATTGTAGAGGATGAGAGGGTGTTTCCCACACTTGAGCCATTTTTAGGGGACAAATCTGAGGAACTGTCCCAGAGTGAGGTGTCAATAGAGGTGATGTTGGAACAAACTGATCAATTAAACAGTAATAGTCACCAAGACCAGGTGTTATTCACCCAAGAGTTCTCAAGGAACTCAGTTATGAAATTGCACAACTACTAACTGTGGTATGTAACCTAACTCTTAAATCAGCCTCTGTACCAGATGACTGGAGGATAGCTAATGTGACATCAACTTTTAAAAGTCTCCAGAGGCAATCCTGGCTATTACAGACTGGTAAGCCTAAATTCAGTACCATGCAAATTAGTTAAAACTATAGTAAAGAACAGAATTATCAGACAAATAAATGAACAGTTTGTTGGGGAAGAGTCAACACAGCTTTTATTAAAGGGAAATCATAGCTCAATCTATTAGAATTCTTTGAGGGTGTCAAACACAAATAAGTGGATGAGGGTGA
Source organism: Emys orbicularis (assembly GCF_028017835.1). Lineage (NCBI taxonomy): Eukaryota > Metazoa > Chordata > Testudines > Emydidae > Emys > Emys orbicularis. The sequence goes on from NC_088684.1 coordinate 163,850,505, forward strand.
TCCAGTGGATCTAGTGTACATGGATTTACAGAAAGCCTTTCAAAGGTCCCTAACCAAAGGCTCTTAAAGGAAACAGTCATGGGATGAGAATGAAGGTCCTTTCATAAATCAGTAACCGGTTAAAGATAGGAATGACACATGAAATTCAATGTTGTTAAATTCAAAGTAATGCATACTGGAAAACATAATCCCAACTATACATACTAAATGATAGGGTCTAAATTAGCTGTTCACATTCAAGAAAAATCTTGGAGTCGTGGATAGTTCTCTAAAAACATCTGCTCATTGTGCAGTGACAGTTGAAAAAGCTAACAGAATGTTAGGAACCATTAGGAAAGGGATAGATAATATGACAGAATATATCAAAATGCCTCTATATAAATCCATGAATGCCCATAGCTTGAATGCTGCAATTCTGGTTGCCCCCATCTCAAAAAAAAAAAAAAAAAAAAAAAGATATACTAGAATTGGAGAAGGTACAGGGAAGTGCAACAAAAATGATTAAGGTTATGGAACAGCTTCCATATGAAGAGATATTAAAAAGACTGGAACTTTTCAGATTGGAAAAAAGACAACAGCAGGGGAGATGTGATCAAGATCTAAAAATTTGTGACTGGTATGGAGAAAGTGAATAAGGAAGTGTTTTTACCCCTTTACACAACACAAGAACCAGAGGTCACCCCATGGAATTAAGAGGCAGCAGGTTTAAAACAAGCAAAAGGAAGTCCTTCTTCACATAACGCACAGTCAACCTGTGGAACTCATTGCCATGGAATGTTGTGAAGGCCAAAAGTATAACTGGTGTCAAAAAAGAATTAGATAATTTCATGGAGGATAGATCCATCAATGGCTATTTGTCAAGATGGTCAGGGATGGAACCCCATGCTTTTGTGTGTTCGTAAGCCTCTGATTGCCAGATGCTGGGACTGGATGATGGGGGATGGATCACTTGATAATTGCCCTGTTCTGTTCATTCCCTTTGAAACATCTGGCATTGTCCACTGTCAGAAGACAGGATACTGGGCTAGATGGACCATTGGTCTGACCCAGTATGGCCATTCTTATGAAGCTTTTCAGCTCTCCTTGTAATTAGCCATTGCCTCCCCAAAAGAAGACAATTTAGGATGAGTTCTCATTGTTGTGCTCCAGAGAAATAAGTTGATGACAATCCCAAATGGCTTACTTACTTTCTACACAAAAGCTGAAAATTCTATAGGTACTTACCACCTTCAGAGCAGATTGGTTAGCTGATCCAGGTGGAATATGTGAGGCTGCCACCTGTGTCTTTTTTCTGGCATGCCTCTCATTCCAGTCAGTTTAATCCTATGTCATGTACCATCACTCTTTGATATAGAGTCACTGGGATGAAAGGCATGGTAGTTCAACAAAGCAATGTTGCTGTATAGCCAGGCATAATTAAAAAAATGAAAAGATTCTGTAGCGTGTTCGTTTACTTTATCTTTGAAAGTCTCTCTGAGCCTTAGGTCTCCCATGTGTCCTTGTATTTGGCTAACCATTGAGCCACTGGTCCAGCTCTACTCATGTAAGCCCAACACCATTAGTCAGTAGTTAGAATGAAAGTGTAGTATATTTATTGTGTATGTCTAGGGGACAAGCAGCCGTGTTGGTGTTTGAGTTCCTATGTATTTTGGGGAAAATGTAATACAGAGATGAAGAGCATCTATTCATTCTAGACCTAAGTGCATCATGGGATTTGTTGCTTGCAGTGGTGAAGTCATGTTGTTATGAATGGATGTCATAATGTGCACCAGAGCAGAGCAGCAAATGTTTTTAGCATCCAGATCTGAATAAAAAAAAGTTAAAAAAAAAATCATGACACAAAATAAATATTTAAATACAATGTATCTAAACAGACACTGATCTTCCCACTTGAAGAAATGGGCCGAAGAGGATCATAATTAATATCAAAGATTTTCTAATTATATCAAAATTAGACTTGTAGAAATAAGTTCACTGAACTTTCTCTAAAATACTATTTAAACTAGGCAGTGTTTTTTGGGGGTTTTATACTGAAAAAACATTTGTTGTGTTAGTGACAGGGTGAGGTTCTCTGACTACAAAAATGCCACTAAGGCAATGATGGGAAGTGAAAGTTAACTAGCAAGTCATTGTGCTGAAGAGATGCTGCTCTTGTTATGCAAACCATTAAAGAAAAAAAGTGATCGTTACAATATGTAAACTCTTATTGTCCCATTGTATCCCCGGAAAAACAACCATGCAAAGGTGGCAGGTGCCTAAAATAAGAGGTGGAGCTGTAGGTGCTAGAGACCCTCCAACCTATGGCTAGGGTTAATCTCAGGTGCAAAGTGCAGCTGTCACAATAACAGATTCTTTATTTAGGTGGCTACTTAGAGTTAAAGATGATAAATTGGTAAAGCATACAAACTTTGAGCTTTAATTAATATAGACAAATATAGTTGAAATCATAGGAAAAATGTACATAAGTATAAGAATAAAATAAGTACAGTAAAGTGGTTTCCTGCATTGGTCATGCACACAGTCTTACATTGTGCATACTTACAACCTTAGGGAAACCATTAGTAACAAAGATGGAAGGAACAGTAAGTGGAGATCACCTCAATAGGAAGGCGTTGGGTCAGGCTTCATGCACAGTTATCCCAGATTGTTGTCCTATGTCCCAACAACAGGGTAACCACACATTTATATACTTTTTCTATTTCCCCCTCCCCCCCCCACACATACGTTTCAAGGACCATATCTGATGAGGTTTCAGACCCTGTCCATGTGTGGTATTCTGGCTAATCATGGTTAAACTTTTAATCGCTGACACAAGCCATTTGTGTTAATAAATTATGTGTATTAATGCAGTTATCTGCATAATTACTATATTGCAAAAGCCCCCTGAAATCCCTCAAATCACAAGATTACTTACACAATTATGTGGTGTACCTGGTCTTTTGTGGTAACTTGTTTGTGTCCCAGCATGAGAAGACAATTACATGGCCTGCTTTGGCTAACTGAATCCCAAGCCTGTCATGCCTGTCACACTAAGTCTCACATTAAAACAATAGGTCTCTCTCTTATAGCAAAACCTAACATTCTTATTATTTAATCTTCTTCCATTTCAGCCTGTTACACTTCAATAAGCATCATTTCGAGCATTTAAGCATATAATATATGATTTACTTCTTATCTAGAACTACTTTAAGATAGAGGGCTGGTCTACACTGGGGAGGGGATCGATCTAAGATACGCAACTTCAGCTACGAGAATAGCGTAGCTGAAGTCGACGTATCTTAGATCGACTTACCTCCCGTCCTCATGGCGCGGGATCGATGGCTGCGGCTCCCCCGTCGACTCCGCTTCTGCCTCTCGCGCTGGTGGAGTTCCGGAGTCGACGGGGAGCGCGTTCGGGGATCGATTTATCGCGTCTAGATGAGATGTGATCAATTGATCCCCGATAGATCGATTGCTACCTGCCGATCCGGCGGGTAGTGAAGTGTTACAGAAAGGTCAGTGTTGACCGGTTACCCTGACCCAATCTCCTCCCAGAGGTCACCTACTGTCCATCTGTAAGGCAACCAGATTTTCATAGGAAAAATACCTATTGCAGTGGGGTTGGGCTTTAGAGTTTGTATTTTATATTATTAAATGTTAATAAATATTCAATGTTAAAATAACTTATTAAATTAGATGAAACTTTAAAGCCACATGTTTTTCTGTACAAACAAGGGCCCATACAAGGAAATAGGTGATCTCACAGAGCATTTTAACAGCGATTGCATATGTTCATCATCAGTAAGACAAATACAGTTATCTAGTACTTGTCCTCCTCTGTTTTTATATTAAACCTTCCAAAGTTCAAGGTTGAAATATTACATGAATAATCAAATCTTAAAAAATTAGGTTTCTCTTCAGGGAAGTCCTCTTTGTGGTGTAAGATTATCCTAGGCCTTTACAAGTCTACCTGAAGATTTCACATTTTACATTCCAACTACCATTTTTTGACATGGGGACTCAAAACCGTGTATGAAATGGAGAATTCAGAAGCAGAACACCAAGTTCAAGGCTTAGTAAGATTTATCGGATTAGTGCAGTGAGAGTACTGCAGTGTATAATATCAGCAAACCTTCCATAGCTTCCATAGGCTTATATATCATCATTTTAGCCAACTATGTACCTGTCCTTTGCACTTATTCAACTACTTTCCACATCATCTGGACACTTTTCTACCTGACAGCTGCAGAATCTTGTAGTTTCATCATTATTTCAAGGTTGCTTATGAATTCCTCCTGCTCAAGTTCTAGGTCATTTATTTTATAAAATCATAGCTCACAAATACATTGAGTTCCATTATCAACTTTACCTTGATAACAAGCTCTTTACTGTGTAGTGTTCAGACTGTGTAGCTTTCAAGTTTAACCCTTACAGCTCTAATCACAAAATGTTATGACCCATACACCCTTTTAAGCTTGATAAATAGGGGAATTTAGGGCCTTTCCTTCATAAGTTAAAGGCCAAAGGCAAATTATCAGTTCTCCTATTTGAAACGTATGATACTTTGACACTAGGGAGGGTAGAGAGTAGAGGGATGATGATGACGGCCCTGAACGTTTCACTTTTCTACCTGACAGCTGCAGAATCTTGTAGTTTACCTCCTGTTGCTGCCTCCTCCTCTTTTCCCTACCTCATTAAAATAATTTGTAACATGTGAAAATCTTAGCCCATGGGCTTATAAGGGACAGATACTTCTGTTAATTTACAGAAATTCCACAACATTAAATAATATACTTAAGGGTTTGAATATGCAATTCTTACTTGGGCTAAACATATTTATGTCAATGGGGGTGTAGGATCCATTCCATAAAGGGCTTTGACCAGTGGCCTGCCACAACAGAGGCAAATTAATAGCAACAACAACCTGTTAACTGATGAAGACAAGTTTTTCAAAAGCAGGAACCAAAAATCAGGCCCTTAACTAAATGGTCTAATTTTCAGAAGTGCTAAGCACCCAGTACTTCACCATTGCCTGCAGCGGGAGATGGTGGGTGCTCAAGACCTTTAAAAATTAGTTTTTAGGTGCTTAAATATGGATGTAGGAGCCTTAGGCTCCTAATTTTGAAAATCTTGACCAATGGTTTAGTTGTGGCTATCATATATTATTAAAAGATTTCTAAATAATTTACAAACAAATAATTAAAACTCATATAACCCCTGCAGGGTGATATGTATTATTATTATAATACCCATTTTACAGACTCAGAGAGTGTAAATGACCTAGTCGCACAGTGATTCCAGGGCAGAGCTGGGAATAGAACCTTGGAGCCCTGGTTGCAAATCACCCAGTCACTAATTGACAACACTCCATCCTCTTAAAAAAAAAAAAAAAGCGCGAAAGCACAGTTTGTTTTTGTCTCTTTTTGGTTTTGTGATAACTGCCTTTTTCCTTTTTTGTGGTGAGTTTAGGAGTTTATTGGGGATGAAACATGTTTATTACTGGTAAATAATTATACATAAAAATTCTTTGCTGGATTCATTCTGTTAAAGGGTCTTACTGCAGACTTAATATTGAAATTAAAAATGGGTAGAGTAAATCTTAGTGAGTGTATGAGCAGCCAATCTTAGGTAGAATCAAATAAGGAAATTGCTATATGACACATCAATGCTATTCAGCAACTGAACATTTTCTGAATGTTGTTTGGGCAGTATTCTGCTGAAGAATATTTACCTGCCCATTCCAAGTGCAGTGCTACTATCAGTACACAGCAGCAGAGTCTGAGATGGTTAGTGATCCAGACAAGGCAGAGCTTGAGATGAAGGAGGAGAAGAAGATGAAGGAGACACACCTCTATGTCTCACTTAATCTTTACTTCCTTGAAGGCCTTCCCTCCCTGCCATCCAAAAATCCACATCCCTGGAAGTCAGAGGAATGAAAAACCCTTGTGTCAGGATCCTGACAAGGACAGTCAGAATCAAGGGTCAGAGCAGGGTCAAACCTGAGGCTGGGAGTGTCAGAGAAGTTCATAGTCAAGTTCCAGGCTCGGGTAGATACCAAGGGGCAGAATCCAAGGCAGGTTTCAGGGTCAGGAGTCAAAGTCCAAATCAAGCCAAGGTTGAAGCCAGGAGTTCAAGAGTAAGAATAGTCATAGCAGCCACAGGAAATTCTCACTGTTGACTGGACACTTCTTAAAACATCCCTTGTGTTTATATAGGGTAGGAAGCCAATCAGGACTTCTCCAGGAGGCCACCCAACAGCAGCTGTAACCAGCTTGCATGCCATTGCCCATGACCCACTATGGACAAAGACTATGGGAAGCCCCTGCCTACTGGAGAGGTCAGCTGCATGGCAGATCTGCAGGCCTGGGTGCTAAACCCACAGGGCCTTACATTACCCTCTCCCCAGGGTCCCCCCGCCAGCCCAGGATAGGCAGCATGGAAGGCTACCACATGATTGGAACATAGACTTGGGATGTGGGCTCCCACGATGGCTCTTCTGGGCCAGAACCTCCGAGTCTACAAGGTACTAGAGCAAGCTGCATCTGATTTTTGAGTCCAGTATCCCGTGGACCTCATGCTTATTGTGTCCTTGGATCCGCACTGGAGCGGATGGTGGTTGACCCTGGTGAGTGAAAGGGTTGTCCGTGTAGGTTTTAGCAAGGATACATGAAACACTGAGTATATTTTTAGGTATCTGGGTAATTGAAGCTTCCTGGCCACTGGGTTGATTATCTCAGGTCATATCCCATCAGCCAAGTATTGGTGGTCCAGTTTATGACACAGCTGGTTGGTGTGGAGGTTTTGGGCTGAGAGCCACACTTTTTGCCCGGCAGTGAATGCCAAACCTTTCTGGCACAAGCAGTCAGCATACCGCTTGTAGTCTTCCTTGTCCAGATGGGCCTTGAGTTCTTCTTGGAGCTCATGGATCTGCTGCACCCAAACAGTGGCCACAGGATTTGTGGAGTTAACAGATATGTCTAGGTGGAGACGGGGTGGAAGCCACCATTTGCATAGAATGGATTCTGCCCGGCGGAGACATGGTCGGCATTGTTTGGGGTAGGAGCAAGTCTGCATGGGGTAGGAGGCTCGACTAGTTGTCCTAGTGGAAATTCATGCAGCAGTGCAAGTATTGTTCCATCACTTGATTTGCTCATGTGGACTGACTGTCAGTTTGTGGGTGACAGGCGGTGGATATATAAGTGTGGACCCCAAGCAATCATAGGGTTTCACCCCAAAACTGCTAAATGAACTGCGGACACTGATCAGTTGTGACTTGCTCTGGGAGTCCATGGAGACAGATGACATGAGTCACTAAGAGCTTGGCTGTTTCTGCTGCAGGGGGCAGGTGCACACTGGGGATGAAATGGGACATTTTTGTCAGCAAGTTGACATAGTGAGTACTACAGTCTGCTTGTTAGATACAGGTAACTTGACTATGAAGTCTAGGGTAATAGCTACCCAGAGTCTAGATAGGAGCTTGAAAGGCATTAGGATAGTTGGTTCTACTAGGGCCTAGGTGCTTTCCTAGTCTTTCTGTTTAAAAGTGATAGACTTGTCAGGCAAGCCTCTAATCTCTTCCTCCCCTGTCTGGAGAATGGGCCTACTTTGCTGACTGCCCAAAGAACCAGGATGGAATGAGTAGGCCAGCTACCCATTGAAGGTCCAGGAAATGGATTCTTCTGGGACTGTCCAAAGGATGTAGGAAATGGGAAAGGGAATACAAATTATCAGAAGGCAGGAGCATCTGCTGGTAAAGATGGAACTATGTTTGTTGGTGGGAGGTGTAAATCCTGCAAAGACAATAGGAAGATTTAGGAAAGGGCTGATAATCAGATTCTATTTGGAGTCTGAATGTTGGAACCCTTAAATATCAATATCCTAAATTCTAATATGAGCCTGTTTGCCCATAAATATCAACTATGTAATGTTTGCTGTGGCATGCCACTTTTCATCATGTGATCTGCATTTTGAATAGAATAATCATACAGTTATGGGAGTCCCATGGGAACCAAAATTCTCAAAGCACAGTATGCCAAAAACAGAATGGCATAAAGGTTCTGTTCCCCTCTCTGTGTGAACATAACACTCATTGATACTAATGGGAATGATACACACAAGTGAGAGAAAAGCCTCCAATTTGTGTCTGACATTTTATATAGCTAGAGTATAGCTCATGAAAGTTTCAACAGGGAAATGAATAGAGTGCTTTCAAGCCAATGTATATAGATAACATAGGAAACAAACAAAGCACACACACGTACTTCCATATGTTTTAAGAGAGAAGAAATAAAACTTTTTTCTCTGCTGTCTACACATTTTTTTTCTAAAATGTGTTTTAAACTTGTTTCTCAAAATATAAACTCCTATTGTCATACATTAACTACAAATTAAAACACTGTTTTTTGTTTGAGATTGCACCATGTCTCATCCTTTACTTTAGCAGACTCTCACAGAGGCTGGGTAGCCACCTGGGAAGATATTTTTGTGATAAAAACAGTTGCAGCTGGTCCTTGGCAAACTCCTCTGTCATTTATGTTGGCAGCTCTTGGAGTTGGCTGTGTCTTTGTCCTGCAGCTAAGCAGCTGAATGGTGTTCTGACTCCCACTGGCCTCTTGGACTCAGTTCAGTTTCAATCTACTTTTATTCCAACGAGCTGGCAGGAATCCAGTCCAGTAAAAATCCTATGAGAGGGATTGGATAGCACAGAACTGGGTTTTTCTCTTTTTACATCTTCATCTTGGCTTTCAGTCTGATAACATCTTAGCTAGAAAGCAAATGATATATTAGTTCAAAAGAGCATTTGATGCCAAATGTCATTGTGAAAAGAACATATATTCTGATGCCATAGGCCATGCACATTTTGTATCTAAGTTAAATCTAATAATTTGTCTGTTCCTCATGGTTTCTGCCATCTCGGTACTCCTGTTGGAATTCTGCAACTGTTGCATTTGGAGTCAGAGTGCTCATGAAGGATTCCAGCAGGAGCACTTGAATAATACATCACCATGTCAGATGTGCAGTATTGTCTGATGAGTACACCATAGATAGGCTTTTTCTATAGTTATACCTACTCATGTGGGCAGAGCTCATCAATTACAGAGTCTCCAATGGTGATGTTATAATACACAGCTCAAGCTATGCTTTTTTTAAATTTAAATATTTATTTTAAAACATGTGAAAGTAATCATGCAGTTTTGTCTCATTTTAATTAGATAGTGTGTCAAATCAGTATCACCATTAATGTGAGCTGGCATCACTGTTATTATATGATGACATATTGGAAAACTTTATGAACTCTAAGGAATGGGTGAACTTGTCTTGCTATGTGCTCCATGAAAGAGCCAGAAAAGTGTCTACCTCAGAAACAGGAGGGATAGAGGTTTAATGAAAAAACACTGTTCTTGGAACTTTGATATTTTGGTTAATTGCTTTTCTGTAAGTAAAATATAAAGTTCTCTCTAATTGATTCTGAATTTTTGTGCTCAATTGCTCCAGTTTATACATTCCTTTTTTTTAAAAAGTGCCTACATTATAGGAAATAAACACAAACTAATTTTGTGAATTCAAAAATAGTTTGTGCTTCATAAAATATCAGACTTTAAGAGCCTCATGAATCACTAAGTGACATCTTTCTAATTTTGTTATTTTTCCTAGATCTTTTAGCATATGAAACAGTACAGGACGTTTACAGATTCATTCCCACTGACGATTTATTTGTCTGCAAAATACAAACATGCATACAAAAAAAAAAAAAACCCAGGAAAATTACCTGTGAACAACTATAAGATAACTATATATCTTATAGTTGTTCACAGGTAATTTTCCTGTATATATAGGATGCCCATTACTAAAATCACCTTTAGATGAACCTAAAGGTCATTAATCAAGATGTACATTATAGCTGTGATTTTCAAAGGAACCTAAAGGAATTGAGGGACCAAGTCCTGTAGAAAAAATCAGTGGGAGTAGTTGGACATCCAACTCTTTTAGGCCCCTTTGAAAATTGTAGCCTACAGCGCTACTTGGTATGGTCCAGTAGATAGAATAGTGGGTTGGGTGTCAGGAGACCGCTGTACTATTCTCAGCTCTGCCATGCTGTATGACTTGCAGCCAATTACTTTACATTTCTGTCACAGTTTTCCCATGTGTAAAATAGGGATCATGATGCTTGTCCTCCTTCATTAACTACATAGACATTTATTGATGAAAGCACTATACAAGAACAGTGTATTATGATTATTTTGTTTATTCTGCATTTACAACTACAGGATGTCTATATTATTTTCTTTTTTGGAGTCTGTGTTTTTAAATTAATCATGTTCTTTCATGACCAGTATATTTAAAATGGGCTTGCTGTAGAAATTACTGGGGGGGGGTTCTATGTGTAAGTGGGGAAATGTTCCTGCTATTGTGAGGAATTTTCCTGGCTTCTATGCCACCCCAGTGGAATTGGATGGTGAAAAGATCTGAGTCCCCTCACCAAGTGCCTTTACCTGGAAGTCTGCCGGAACTCGAGGACTCCGCCACATGGGAGAGAGAAAGAGGAGTCCTCATAACCCTGATAGGGCTGGGCCCAGGATCCCTGGGAAGCTTAATCACCAATCTCTCTCCTCACTGGCCCCTTCCCTGACCTAGTAATCAGCACATTGAGTTTAAACCACATCCAATCTATTAAACATCAACTGCAAACAAATAAGGAAAAAAAATGAGGATGTTAAAGGAACCCTGTAAACAATAGGCTCTGGAACTCCAGAAAATTCAGCCTATTCTGTACACGTCCCAGGTCTCCTTCCCAGGACCTGGCTGTGGTGCAGTGATACAAGTAAGACATCTTTTCTGGTGGTGGCTACGCACCTTAGGCTCTAGGTGGCAGGACCCTTCTCCCCAGTATTCGCCCTCCAATCAGGTTCATATCCCCCATCAAAGTCTGGGCTTCAAGGCCCTCTCATCTGGTGACGTTTCTCTACAGAGCCATCTCTGCCCAGGGTCTCCACCTTATTCTCCCCAGCCACTCCCTGCTCTTGGCTCCAGTTTACTTCTGGCACAGCAGGCCTTTTGCTATCCCAGCTCTGGTCGGTTCTGGTTCGCCATCAGTATGACTGGTCTCTGCTGCTCCAGCTCCCTCACTCTGGGCTGCTCCTGGGGCTGCTCAACTCTCCCCAGCTCTGCTCTGGCTGCTCCGTTCTCCCTCTTGTGCCTTACTTTGCCCATGCAGCCACAGCTCACACAGAAGACAGGCCATGGGTTTTCAATTCTCTGATTGGCCTCTCCACCCTTTCAATCTGGCTGACTTGGAGTGTTGGCCTCTCCCCATTGGCTCTTGGGACCTGTCAGTCACAGGAAGCTGACTGCTCTTTGGGCCTCCCCCTTCTCTTAGTATTGGGAGAGGGCCAACCAAAAAGTTTCAATAATGGGCCAACAGAGCCCTTTCATATGGGTTATGTTATGCAGGAAGTTGTATTAGATGATCATAATGGTCCTTTCTGCCCTTAAAACCTATGCATCTATAAAAATAACAAGAAAAATGGAGGCAATATTCTGCAGGTGTTATCTGAGCAAAACTCCCATTGTCTTCTCTAGGAGTTTTGCTTGAGGAAGAACTGCAGAATTTAGCCCTGGAACAGGGAGAGCTTGACCACATATTGCTAAGCAATTGCGGTACAAATCAAAGAGGCAGTGTTAATTAGTTATTTACAACTTGATATATTTTTTTTAAATTATGCCTAACAGCCATTTATTAAAATGTTAAAGGTAAATAATTGTAAAGTCAATAGTTGCTGCTGGGCATTTAGCACTTCTGAAAATTAGTCCATTTATGTGAATGTAAGGCCTGGTCTATCCACAAATTTTTGTACCAATATGACTATTTTGGTTAGTGGTGTTTTTTTTATTTAACTGAAATAATTATACTGGTGCAACATCTAGCATAAATTCAGTTATACCAGTGGCAGAGAGCTGTCTTCAGAAAATTTTTGCAATTTGTTTTTGGTTTTCTTTGTGTCTCTATGACGGTCTTTGCTCATGGGGAGCATTGCCTAGTGGTCAGGGCTTAGGCCTTTCAAAATACAGAGAGGGATTTTGGTAGGAGAGCCTGGGCCCTTCCACTCAAGCCCAGGCTCCTTTGTGGGCTATCAAAGGTCTGACACCAAAGAGTGCCTTAAGGCTGCCCTCCCTGGGCCATTTCTTATCATCCTCTATTGCCCAAAGTTTGCAGTCTGTAACAGGAAGGTGTGAAGGAGGTCAGCTCATCACTTGGCACCTCTTCTCATTCTGGCGTGACAGCTCTCTCTCTCTAGGGGTGGCAGCTGCCTCCTCTCATGCCTTGGGCCTCTGGGCAGGTCAGTTCCAAGTCCGTTTCAGGGGTAGTCCATAAACAAAGCACAGGGAATCAACACAAATAAACTGGGTTAGTAGGTGAGAGGGGGAAATGCCTCCCTCTCCAGGTAGAAGAGAAGCAGGTCCTGCCTTCCCTCAGGAAGAGACCTTCAGGCAGTTGTGGATGGGAAAGATCCTGCCTTCCCTCAGCCCTTTCCTCAGGAGCTGCAAGGTAAAGGTCCTTTCTCTTCCCTGGCCTACCCCTAAGTGAGCTGTTCTGACCCCTCTTAACTCCTCCCCAGTCTGTGCACCCCTTGTGGGTGTGGTGGGCCAGGGCTGGCTGAGCCCACAGCAGCTCCTTAACTCCTTGTTGCCCATTGTGGGGGTTTTATACCCCATCACAGTCTCCCAGAATGAAACTGAAGGCTTGTCTACACAATATAATAATGCAAACCAGTGAGGTGTGACTTCTAAAGCTTACGCATATGTTGTACACTATCTGGCCCATGTAGACCATGCTTCCTTGCACTAAAAGTTCCCTAATGCACGTTAACATAGTGCTGTTTGAAGCAGGAGTACATTAGTGCATGCTAGAGAACATTTTGTGTATTCCAGGCCAGGTGGGACCACCTGGACCATTTAGTACATGATACGCTGGTGCGATTTAGAATTCATACCCCACTGGTGTGCATTTATGAAGGTGGTTGTTATGTGAAGAGGAAACTGGGAAGAATTTGTGCCCCTTCCCCTAGGCTCTCTGTTGTCTTTAAATCATGAGCTCTTCAGGTCACGGGCAATTTTTTATTCTAAGTTTGTGCAAGTGCTAGCACAATGGGGCCTTGACCATGGTTGAGGGTTTTGAGAACTACCAGATGCATATAATAATAATAATAATAATTAATAATGTCACAAGCTGACTTCAGTTATCCAATGCCATCTAAACTGTGGTCAAACAATTGTGTGATTTCACTTCACTGGAGGGCTTGTTGCTTGCTTTAGACTCCTTGTATATTTTTATTCAAAGCCATACTGTGTTGACATGGAAATATAGCTTCTGAACTTCATTTACAAAAACAACAATTACTAAAAATACAGGAATTCCAAAAATAATTTGTTCTCAATATTTAAAAATTATTTAATCTTTCATAAAATAACAAAGTCACTGACTTTTAGTTTAATAAAACTAACATAAACACAACTTCATTTTTGACCATGTTTATGAGAAGTTCATATGTAACATTTATTATTTTTTTGTTATCAAAATGCACACTTTTATCCCCTACTGAAATAAATTCCCCTGTTAGTTGCATTTTCAAAAACAACCTTGATTGTGGAACTGTGCCCTGTGCCTCCATAAAAATTAATTACCTTTTTATGTGTTCTCTCATATTTGCTCTTATGAATATGGCCCTACCAAATTCATGACCATGAAAAACACGTCACAGACTGTGAAATCTGGTCTCCCCCCATGAAAACTGGTCTTTTGTGTACTTTTACCCTATACTATACAGATTTCACGGAGGAGACCAGCGTTTCTCAAATTGGGTCCCGACCCAAAAGGGAGTTGCAGGGGTGTCACTAGGTTATTTTAGGGGGGTCATGGTATTGCCACCCTTCCTTCTGTGCTGCCTTCACAGCTGGGCAACGGGAGAGTGGTGACTGTTGGCCAGGCGCCCAGCTCTGAAGGCAGCGCCCCACCAGCAGCACAGAAGTAAGGGTATCAATCCCATACCATGCCATCCTTACTTCTACAGTGCTGCTGCTGGCGGCAGCTCTGCCTGCAGAGCTGGGCTCCCAGCCAGCAGCCACCACTCTCCACCTGCAGGCAGCACTGCCACCAGCAGCAGTGCAGAAGTAATGGTAGCAGAACCGCAACCCCCCCCACCCTAACGTTGCAACCCTCCCACTACTCCTTTTTGGGTCTAGATCCCTACAATTACAGCACTGTGAAATTTCAGATTTAAATACCTGAAATCATGAAATTTACGATTTTTAAAATCCTGTGACCGTGAAATTGACCAAAATGGACCGTGAATTTGGTAGGGCCCTACTTATGAAATGGTTAAATAAAATAAAGAATATTTCTAAAATATCAGTAACTTGCATTGTATTTGGATGAGTTATTAAATGAAGATTAATATGAACTTTATATCTGTTGTAAATGAAAAGAATGCATGTGTGGGAGAGGTCAGAAATACTGTAAATGTTCCTGAGCACTCAGTGTCACAGCTCTCTGAATTAGCTGGATATGTATAAAATTACAAGTAGACAGAGACTCCCTATTGACTATATGTCTGAAAAGGCACCTGTGTGTTGCTTATTCTAGCAAGTATGTGAAATGCCTTGTGCTTATGAAATGTGAAACAGCTATACCTGTTTTGATGGGAGTATGTGACTAATTGGTGTGTGGGGCTGAAATCTCCCACGTTTTGGGAATTCCACCATTCTAGCACAAGTGCATAAGACATACAGCAGTCCTAGTATTCCTTTAAGTGTGGAGAAATGTCCTACAGCAGCTACCTTTGGGATTATTTGTAATTTATCACAGCCCTGCATCAAGAGTTTATCTGCTGCTATAACCTTGCAGTAGATACAGCCTAGTTCCCAGTCTGTATACTCAGCCGGCACTGGCTAGTGCTTGAGGGGTGTTCATAGCCTCATCCCATATTTTCCTGTTCCCCTTTGAGGTGTTTTGCTCACCAAGTGTCCTGATGACACAGGTAACCCGGGCTGAAATTGTGCTGGCTACTGCAAGGATATAAAGGAGACTGTGTATCCATGCACAGTTTCCTCCTTATGAGCATACTGCGGGTTAACCTCTTTAAATTCATGAGCTGTTCCACTTTCTAGGGTTATTATGTAGCTGGAGATCTCAGTTTTAGAATCAAATCCAAAAGGCTCCAAATCCTAAAACTTCTCAAGTTTTGCAAAGTAAAATGTTTTTGTGGTGGTGCTGGTGGGAGGAATTTGGAAGCACACATTTAAAAGTATTTAGACTGTTGCCAACTAGGAATGCTTGTCCTGACTCCCCTTGCATCAGATCTGCATTCTCCTCCTAGGATTCTCTAGATGCCAATCCCTCCATGTGAAAACAACAGGCAACAGTCAAATGATTGAGATTCCTATTTAGTTCTTGACACTTGGAAAGTTGGCATTCTTTCTACTGTAACTCTTGACAAGCCATGTCTACACTGAAAAAGAGTATTGGGTTCGAAAATGTGTTAAGTAACATGGTTTAATTAATACAATATTAAACATTATTTAGCACCAATTTGTCCATGTTTGCACTAGGCGGCTTAGTTGAGTTTAACATCTTGTTAGTGAAATTATTAGTTAGCAT
Source organism: Emys orbicularis (assembly GCF_028017835.1). Taxonomy (NCBI): domain Eukaryota; kingdom Metazoa; phylum Chordata; order Testudines; family Emydidae; genus Emys; species Emys orbicularis. The sequence goes on from NC_088684.1 coordinate 163,866,139, forward strand.
GTTTTCTAACAGAATGCTTTTTTCCAGTACAGAGACCTGGCTGGAAGTAAGGGGTTAAACTGGTGAGTGCAGGAATAGTCCACTCAGTGCAGCAACATGTTAGCTGATTTTTAAGCCAACATTAGAGCAGTACAGTTAATGATGACTTAGTAAGAGAAGGAGAAAGGAAAAGATTTAGAAAGACAAAACGCAAAGGCCAAAGCCTGTGTTACATTTTGTATCTTACTTTTGATTCTTCCTTTGTATGATGGTTTTACTTAGCTTTAAATTTGTTTCAGCATCCTTCATGGAACCAGTTGCAAGATATGAGCTTAATGGTTATGTTAATATGGCTTTTTTATTCAATTTCCCTAGATGACACTGACATTTTTTATTGTACCATCACACTGAAAATGTTATATAATTAGCATTGAAAAGCACTTCTTGGGGAGCTCTTGGTTGCTTCAAAGAGTGCACACTTAACTTCCTCCTTCAAAATACAAATCACTCCATTTACCCACTATACAGGTAATATAGGCATACATACGTGCTGTGTGACACTCTTTTATTCACAATGTTTAAAATATTAACAAACTTTTAAAAACTTAAAAATTGAGAAGTAAATTTAGTTTTCAAAAATGTACAAATTTGAGAACAGATAGGTGTAAATTAAAAAAGAAACAAGTACATAGACACATAATTTGTTAGCTTCTGATAACACTGGTCTACAATTTTTGAGAAGTCGTCTGCTTCAGAGATAAAATGTGCTATTTATTATGTATTTTGATGTGCTGAATTCAAATATGACAAAACAACTCATTGGCTACTGTTTCTAAGATATTTAAGTTTTTACATTTTATGTCTATGTATATTGTGTAGATAGAGTTTTAATCATAAATTGTAAACCTAGGTCTTTTCATGTGTTTATGGTTGCTTTACATGATAATATTTCACCTGTCCTGTTTATGTAACACTTTAAAAATCAGCAAAAGGGTTATAAAATAAAATGTATTATGAAACAAAAGGCAAAAAACTATTCTGTACATAGTTTAGTCCTATTCAGTGTCTACTCGGCGCTTCTTGGCTTGTCTCTTGTATTCATTAAATGGAGCATCTCTTGTCACTGTCCAGCAATAGTCTGCAAGCATTGATGGGCTCCATTTGCCCTGATAACGTTTCTCCATTGTTGCAATGTCCTGGTGAAATCGCTTGCCGTGCTCGTCGCTCACTGCTCCGCAGTTCGGTGGAAAAAAATCTAGATGAGAGTGCAAAAAATATATCTTTAGTAACACGTTGCAACCAAGGCTTTTGTATGCCTTGAGGAGGTTTTCCACCAGCAACCTGTAGTTGTCTGCCTTGTTGTTTCCGAGAAAATTTATTGCCACTAACTGGAAGGCTTTCCATGCCGTCTTTTCCTTGCCACGCAGTGCATGGTCAAATGCATCATCTCGAAGAAGTTCACGAATCTGAGGACCAACAAAGACACCTTCCTTTATCTTAGCTTCACTTAACCTTGGAAATTTTCCACGGAGGTACTAGAAAGCTGCTTGTGTTTTGTCAATGGCCTTGACAAAGTTCTTCATCAGACCCAGCTTGATGTGTAAGGGTGGTAACAAAATCTTTCTTGATTCAACAAGTGGTGGATGCTGAACACTTTTCCTCCCAGGCTCCAATGACTGTCGGAGTGGCCAATCTTTCTTGATGTAGTGGGAATCTCTTGCACGACTATCCCATTCGCAGAGAAAACAGCAGTACTTTGTGTATCCAGTCTGCAGACCAAGCAAGAGAGCAACAACCTTCAAATCTCCACAAAGCTGCCACTGATGTTGGTCATAGTTTATGCACCTCAAAAGTTGTTTCATGTTGTCATAGGTTTCCTTCATATGGACTGCATGACCAACTGGAATTGATGGCAAAACATTGCCATTATGCAGTAAAACAGCTTTAAGACTCGTCTTCGATGAATCAATGAACAGTCTCCACTCATCTGGATGGTGAACGATGTTGAGGGCTGCCATCACACCATCGATGTTGTTGCAGGCTACAAGATGAAGAAGAATGGGACAAGATCCTTTTGACGGTCATGGAATATGGAAACCCTAACATCACCTGCCAGGAGATTCCACTGCTGTAGTCTGGAGCCCAACAGCTCTGCCTTACTCTTGGGTAGTTCCAAATCCCTGACAAGGTCATTCAGTTCACCTTGTGTTATGAGGTGTGGTTCAGAGGAGGAGGATGGGAGAAAATGTGGGTCCTGTGACATTGATGGTTCAGGACCAGAAGTTTCATCCTCTTCCTCGTCTGACTCAAGTGAGAATGATTCTGGTGCATCAGGAACCGGCAGTCCTTCTCCGTGGGGTACTGGGCGTATAGCTGATGGAATGTTTGGATAATGCACAGTCCACTTTTTCTTCTTTGACACACCTTTCCCAACTGGAGGCACCATGCAGAAGTAACAATTGCTGGTATGATCTGTTGGCTCTCTCCAAATCACTGGCACTGCAAAAGGCATAGATTTCCTTTTCCTGTTCAACCACTGGCGAAGATTTGTTGCACAAGTGTTGCAGCATATGTGTGGGGCCCACCTCTTGTCCTGATCTCCAATTTTGCAGCCAAAATAAAGGTGATAGGCTTTCTTAACCATAGTGGTTATACTGCGCTTTTGTGATGCAAAAGTCACTTCACCACAAACCTAGCAGAAGTTATCTGCACTGTTCACACAAGTACAAGGCATCTCTGCTCACTTTGGCTAAACAGAAATGTGTCCCTTTGCAAAATCAAACACTGACAAATAAGAGAGCACGACACTGTATGATTTCTAGAGCTGATATAGGGCAATTTGTTCAGCAGAGTGATGTAAGCTTCGTTATGATTGCATCATCCATGACTTCTAGGAATAACATGATGCAATTCATATAATGTATGACGCAATACCAGCTTCAGATTGCATCATTCATTGTTTTGCCTAAAAAGCAAGTACTGTCCAGACCCAGTCATAGATTTATTCATAGATCCAGTCAGAGATGTATTTTAGTCATTTCTGGTTTAAATTGAGATCCCTTCCCTTTATAACTCACTTATCCTCCGCCATTCCCAAGTCAAGGGTCGTATATACTGACCCAATAGCATATCTTGAAAACTAGAGCCAATCAACAATTTTAAGCATCATTTTCATTCTCAGTGACCCAGAATTAGTAAAAAGAACAGGAGTACTTGTGGCACCTTAGAGACTAACAAATTTATTAGAGCATAAGCTTTCGTGGGCTACAACCCACTTCTTCATATGCATATGCATATGGATGCATATGCATCCGAAGAAGTGGGTTGTAGCCCACGAAAGCTTATGCTCTAATAAATTTGTTAGTCTCTAAGGTGCCACAAGTACTCCTGTTCTTTTTGCGGATACAGACTAACACGGCTGCTACTCTGAAACCAGAATTAGTAAAGTTTGACTACATTTATTTCAGAAGTATTTTGGCTGTAGAGCAGTGTAATCTCTCTATTATCATTTTGATCACTCTCACCCCAATCCAGCAAAGACATACACCTGTGCTTAAACTGATGCTTGTGAATGGACCCATTGCTTTTAATGGGAGTACAGATGTAACAAAAAGCATGTACATGGCCCTGGGTCGGAGCCTGGTGAAGACAGTGGACTCAGGCTCCCCTACTAACCCTTAAAGGTGGGATAACAAAGAGTCTATCCCTCGGTGAGGAATCCAGCTGGGGAAAGCCCTGAATCCACAAGGATCCAGACCTTAAGCCCCAAAGCTAAGGAGAAAGTCCTGAAGCCCTTGTGGGTACCGAAAGACTTTTCCGTTATTGGACTTTTCTTTTTGTATAACCCAAAAGGGGTGGACTGGAACACAGGACCTGGCAGGAGGGCTGAGCCACAAAAGAAGGGTCTGATCCCAGTGGATAGAGTTGTAGAGGAAAAGGCAGATATCAGAAAGAGGGACCACCTGCCCCACCCCTGCCTGAATCCTAGGCAGCACTGCTGGTGAGGGTCACCTTCACAGTGCCGTAGAAAAGCCCATGAGGAACTTAATAATCCTGTCTTTGCAGCAGGGTTTGAATAGTGTGGGTAAAATCAGGACTTTGGCCTCACAGTGAACAATGAGTGTAAAACGAAATACTGTACCATTCATCCTGTGCACTGAATGAGGTAGAGGTCATGGGGGGGAAATAGTAAAAGTGTATGTGATCATATCGTTAAAGACTGTGTCATAATGCATACGTGCAAGGGGGCTGAATTAGGTTGAACCAGGCAACCTTAATTCTGGCATTTCCTCGCTTAAGTGCTTGACTGTACGATTTCAATGTTCTTTTAACATAGGTGTGTCTGTGTGTAACTTAATACTTATATTGCAGTAGTGTCCAGGTGTTCCACTCATGTTTGGATACTCATTATGCTAGATGTGGTACAGGTGCTTATGAACATGTGGCCTGTGCCCTAAATAATTTACATTTTATATGGAATTGGTTCCCTGCAGAGCCTGTGGCTTCCTTCAAGTGCATAGCAGTACTGATTGGGTTATAGAACTATAATGAGACTACAAACTCTACCTCCCTATACTGACGCTGCTGACTTTTTATTTATTAATAATGTTCAAAGCCAAACTATCTGTTATGAAGGTCTTTAAGAAGTACTCAAAGAGAAGGATCTTATTTTTGGTCAGTTGGAGACCAGGATATGCTAATTAACATAGTTATCTGGGATGTAATATAATTAACATACACTGTGGAGACTAGTTCTGTGTGTCAGGTGTATCGGTATTTTTCTCTATTTTGTTAAAATAATTCCCAAACAAAAACTTTAACCTGGATTGCAAATATACAGCAATAGCTTAAGGGGTGAGGTGCGGGGGACAACAAAAAAACAAAAAATAAAACAAAACAACAACAAACAAACCTTAAAGAATGTTCAGGGTTTAGAAAAACAAATTATGGAAACCTAGGAAATTGTAAGTTGTGGTAAAACTTAACAAACAAAAACCAAACACTTTGGAAATTATTAGTTGTACCTACAAAAAATTATAGACTCATAGAATTCCAAGGCCGGAAGGGACCATTGTGATTATCTAGTCTGACCTCCTGTATAACACAGGCCATAGGACTTCCCCAAAATAATTACTTTTGAACTAAAGCATATCTTTAAAAACAAAAACAAACTTCCTATCTTGATTTATAAATTGCCAGTGATGGAGACTCCACCGCAACCCTTGGTAAACTGTTCCAGTGATTAATTACCCTTACTATTAAAAATGTGCACCTTATTTGCAGTCTGAATTTGTTTTCCTTCAATTTCTAGCCATTGCATCTTGTTATGCATTTGCCTGCTAGACCGAACAGCTCATTATCAAATATTTGTTCCCCATAGAGAAGCTTATAGACCATGATCAAGGCACCCCTTAATCTTCTTTTTGTTAAGCTAAATAGCTTACGCTCCTTGAATCTGTCACTATAAGACATGTTTTCTAATCCTTTTACTACAGCCATTGAAAGTCAATTCATTTTTCATGCTTGGAAAAGTTACACATATACACACACACACGAGGAACTTCACTTGTACAAGTGAACTTATCTAAATAAATTGGCATTTTTGTACATATGACGAAATCTGTTGTTTTCAGGCCACTTGTCTGCTCCTTTGGGTTAGTCTAATTGTTTATATGTAACCAGTAACCAAGTGGTTGCTCTCACCAGGGTCCTACTACAGACAAGAAGACTGTGTAATGTTCAGTTAGAGCCCATATCACCATTTCATTAGCTGCTGAATATCTGTGGCTCAAGTTACAATTAAATCAGTCTACCACATCAGTGTGTACCTCACATGGTATTTGTTTTTCTATAGGCATATCTGTCTTTCTTCCATTTACTAGTAAATGCGACATTTATTCTGATCTGTGACTCTGCCGGTTTTAACCATAGGTATAATGCAGAGGTTGTTTGTTTGTTTGTTTTTCTTGGTTAAAGGTTTAGTGGAAATTTAACATAAAAATAGTATTCATAAATACAGACAGATTAAATAATAGAACATAACTCCCCATTTTTGTCCACGTAGAAGAGGCTTTGGTCCTTTATTATCTTGTATTTGCTTTTAGTTTTAGAAGGATAGTGAGTTGGTTTAGAGTGGGTTAAAAAGTCAGGTAGGTTGTGCTGGACTGGATGGCTATGGATTTTCATAAAGGACAATGCAAAGCTCGTATTTTTTCCAGGCATTTGAAAACAGGGGTGGAAATAGAAAGGGTGGGGAATTCTTTGGGGAGAAAGAGGATTTGAGTTGTTATGTTGCCAGGGGAGGTTTAGGTTGGATATTAGGAAAAACTTTTTCACTAGGAGGGTGGTGAAACACTGGAATGGGTTACCTAGGGAGGTGGTGGAATCTCCTTCCTTGGAGGTTTTTAAGGTCAGGCTTGCCAAAGCCCTGGCTGGGATGATTTAGTTGGGGATTGGTCCTGCTTTGAGCAAGGGGTTGGACTAGATGACCTCCTGACGTCCCTTCCAACCCTGATATTCTATGATTCTATGATGATATACTGATGGTGAATTATCTTAATAGGTACCCTTAAGACATATTTTTCATTTATGTCAAGGGCATCTAGATCAAGGGCAGGACCAAATACTGTCTAGACCATCCCTGATAGACATTTATCTAACCTACTCTTAAATATCTCCAGAGATGGAGATTCCACAACCTCCCTAGGCAATTTATTCCAGTGTTTAACCACCCTGACAGTTAGGAACTTTTTCCTAATGTCCAACCTAAACCTCCCTTGCTGCAGTTTAAGCTCATTGCTTCTGGTTCTATCCTTAGAGGCTAAGGTGAACAAGTTTTCTACCTCCTCCTTATGACACCCTTTTAGATACCTGAAAACTGCTGTCATGTCCCCTCTCAGTCTTTTTTTCCAAACTAAACAAACCCAATTCTTTCAGCCTTCCTTCATAGGTCATGTTCTCTAGACCTTTAATCATTCTTGTTGCTCTTCTCTGGATCCTCTCCAATTTCTCCACATCTTTCTTGAAATGCGGTGCCCAGAACTGGACACAATACTCCAGTTGAGGCCTAACCAGCGCAGAGTAGAGCGGAAGAATGACTCTCTGATGCGCAGTGCGGCAACCTGTGCTCTTCTAATAGCCCTGGTGTCTGGCTGTTCAAAATTGGCAGCCAGGCGATTTGCCTCAACCTCCCACCCCACCATAAATGTCTCCCCCTTACTCTCACAGATATCGTGGAGCACACAGCAAGCAGTAATAACAATGGGAATATTGGTTGCGCTGAGGTCTAACCTAGTTAGCAAACAGCGCCAGTGAGCTTTTAAACATCCAAAGGCACATTCTATCACCATTCTGTACTTGCTCAGCCTATAGTTGAACTGCTCCTTACTGCTGCCCAGGCTGCCTGTGTACGGCTTCATGAGCCATGGGAGCAAGGGGTAGGCTGGGTCCCCAAGGATAACTATTGGCAATTCAACATCCCCAACAGTAATTTTCTGGTCTGGGAAGAAAGTCCCTTCTTGCAGCTGCTCAAACAGCCCGGAGTTCCTAAAGATGCGAGCGTCATACACCTTTCCCAGCCATCCCATGTTGATGTGGGTGAAACGTCCCTTGTGATCCACCAGTGCTTGCAGCACCATTGAGAAGTACCCCTTGCAGTACTGATTGGCAAGGTGGTCTGGTGCCAAGATAGGGATATGGGTTCCGTCTATCGCCCCACCATAGTTAGTGAACCCCATTGCAGCAAAGCCATCCACTATGACCTGCACATTTCCCAGAGTCACTACCCTTGATAGCAGAACGTCAGTGATTGCATTGGCTACTTGGATCACAGCAGCCCCCACAGTAGATTTGCCCACTCCAAATTGATTCCTGACTGACCGGTAGCAGTCAGGTGTTGCAAGCTTTCAGAGGGCTATCACCACTCGCTTCTCAACAGTCAGGACAGCTCTCATCTTGGTATTCCTGCGCTCAGGGTGGGGGAAAGCAACTCAGAGTTCCAGGAAAGTGGCCTTACGCATGCAAAAGTTTTGCAGCCACTGGGAATCATCCCATACCTGCAACACTATGCAGTCCCACCAGTCTGTGCTTGTTTAGCAGGCCCAGAATCAGCGTTCCACTGTATCAACCAGCCCCACTGCTGCCATGATGTCCCATGTGCCACAGCCCGTGCTTTCAGGAATGTCTGTGTCCATGTCCACATCACAATCGTCCTCATGCTGCCGTCTCTTAGCCAGGTTCTGCACATACTGCAGTATAATGCGCGAGGTGTTCACAATGCTCGCAACAGCAGCAGTGAGCTGAGCGGGCTCCATGCTTGTCATGCTATGGCATCTGCACGGGTAACTCAGGCAAAAAGGCACGAAATGATTGTTTGCAGTTGCTTTCACGGAGGCAGGGAAGGGAGAGTGACGACATGTACCCAAAACCACCTGCAACAATGTTTTTACCCCATCAGGTATTGGGATCTTAACCCATAATTCCAATGGGCAGCAGAGACTGCAGGAACAGTGGGATAGCTTCCCACTGTGAGTCAATGCTAGCCATGGTAGTGAGGACGCAGTCCGCCGACTTGATGTACACAGTTGACTGTATAAAATTGATTCCTAAAAATCAACTTCTATAAAATCGACGTAATTTCGTAGTGCAGACATACCCATAGGCAGATTTATCTGTATTAAACAATGCTTCCAAAGTTCTAAAAGTTTCCTTGAAGTAAAGGACTGGGGACTGTGACTACATTGTGTTTGTTGCTACTGAGGACATGGCCCGTTTTTGTTGTGGGAGTCTGACACATCTGGTTAATCAGTGCCCTGAGAAGAGGCAGGCTGCCCCTGGGAATGGTGACCCTGTGCCTGGGAGAGGGTTGCCAACTTCCTAATCCCTGAAAACCGAACACCACTGACTCACCCCTTTCCCCGAGGCAATGCCCATGCCCCATCTTTTCCTCTGAGCCCCTGCCCCACATATCCCCCCATTGCTCACTCTCCCCCCATGCCTCTATCGCTTGCTCCCCGATTCCCTGGGATTCACCAGCCATCTGCAGAGCTGTGCTGGGAGGAGTTGATGTGGAGCCTGACTGGCTGCCCAATCGGGGCACAGCATGGGTCTGTCACTGGAGCGAGGGGATGGGGTGGGGAAATCGGAGCACAGTGGGATGGAGGGGGGTCATCCTCAGAGGGAGGGGCTGGGGAGGAGAAATCAGGGCACAGCGGGGTTGGGGCATTGGTCCCAGGAGCAAGGGACTGGGGAATAGGTGACAGGAGTTCCCAGGCTGCTTGCTGAAGCTCTTGTTTATAACCCTGCCATGAGGATTCCTGGTCTTGTTTCTAGGAGTCTTCTCTCTTCCCTTATTGCAGCAGGTGTAAAAAACCTGGTTCATTTAATTGATTTTACTAATTTTACATGAGTCTCAGCTAGGGTGACCAGACAGCAAATGTGAAAAATTGGGATGGGGGTGGGGGGTAATAGAAGCCTATATAAGAAAAAGACCCCAAAATCGGGACTGTCCCTATAAAATCGGGACATCTGGTCACTCTCAGCAGATATCTCAGCAGATATCTTGGCTGTCAAGGTTGGTTTTCATTTCATTGGCTGGGTTTCTCACTTATTATCAGAGATGGAATTAGCGCTTCCTTGGGTCAGTTTTACCAATCTGGACAGTTGTCTTCTTGAGTGAGCCATTCCTGGTTATACTCATGTTTCTGTTTTTTTGTTACTCATGCTGTGGATTGGGATATTGACAAGCCTGGCAGCTTGCTTGCCATCAGTGGTCTTCTAAATTAATAGCTTAGGCCATAAGTCCTTGTCTGTGCTTGTGGCAAAGATTTGCCATTTTTGAATGTTTGTTGGTTATTGTTCACTTTGTATTTATTTTTATTACAAATATTTGCACTGTAAAAAACAAATGAAATAGTATTTTTCAGTTCACCTAATACAGGTACTATAGTGCAAGCTCTTTATCGTGGAAGTTGAACTTACAAATGTAGAATTATGTACAAAAAATAACTGCATTCAAAAATAAAACAATGTAAAACTTTAGAGCTATGAGTCTGCTCAGTCCTATTTCTTGTTCGGACAATCACTCAGAGAAACAAGTTCTTCTCAGGGATATTGCCGCAAATGTGTTTGTGAATCATTTGACTCTGCAGCTGTCTGTGTCATGTTCTTTATATGTCATGGAGGAGACTGTTTTTCGTATGTTTCTTACTTGTTCTAAATTACAGCCATTATTTGTTTTATTTCAGGATATTTTTTGGTTATTGTCCCTTGATTTTTCTCCTATTCATGTTTCTCCTCTTCATGTATTCATGTTTACTGTTAACTATGAATTCACAAATAGGTCTTTGGTATGCCTTGCAGACTTTATTTTAGGTCAAGTAAAGATGACCATTTAAAAAATTAGATAACATAAATTTTTGATACTGGGATTGCCAATGTTATTCAGTTTTTAGTGGTTTTACACTTCCAGTTGGAGTGTAGATATTATACTCTTATAAGTGGTTTGGATCACCTTATTCAGCAGTGGGCTATTGGAAATACATTTTGTACTGTTCAGGATGGGTAACTGTTTTTCAATTTCTTGAAGTCATTTCTTTTTATTCCGCTGTACAGAATTTTTGAAGAGGCAGTAAGATTGTATTTGGGACTTGATCCTTTAAAACTTCCAGCTGTTTGTTCATCTGATTTTCAGAGTGAAGTAAACCTGAATTTAGATGCAAGCCTTTTCATGAGGCCTGTGTCCTCCACAGCCTTTGCTGCCTTACACTTGTGGATAAAAAGAAACACACATACACCTGCTGGGCTTTCAGCAGGCTTCAGATTTTTTAAGAGTTCTAAAAACCTGCCACTCTGAACTTTAGCTGGATTCCCCTCTGCTTCACAGTTGAATTCATTAGTATCAAAATTAGGGCTGTCAAGCGATTAAAAAAATTAATCGCAATTAATCATGTGATTAATCACACTGTTAAACAATAATAGAATACCATTTATTTAAATATTTTTGTATGTTTTCTACATTTTCAAATATATTGATTTCAATTATAACACAGAATACAAAGTGTACAGTGTTCACTTTGTATTTATTTTTTATTACAAATATTTGCACTGTAAAAAACAAATGAAATAGTATTTTTCAATTCACCTAATACAGGTACTATAGTGCAAGCGCTTTATCGTGGAAGTTGAACTTACAAATGTAGAATTATGTATAAAAAATAACTGCATTCAAAAATAAAGCAATGTAAAACTTTAGAGCTATGAGTCCGCTCAGTCCTATTTCTTGTTCGGACAATCACTCAGAGAAACACGTTTGTTTACATTTGCAGGAGATAATACTGCTCGCTTCTTGTTTAGAATATCACCTGAAAGTGAGAACAGGTGTTCGTATGGCATTGTTGAAGCCGGCATCGCAAGATATTTACATGCCAGATGTTCTAAAGATTTATATGTCCCTTCATGCTTCAGCCACCATTCCAGTGACATGCATTCATGCTGATGACAGGTTCTCCTCAATAACGATCCAAAGCAGAGCAGACCGACACATGTTCATTTTCATCATTTGAATCAGATGCCACCAGCAGAAGGTTGATTTTCTTTTTTGGTGGTTCAGGCTCTATAGTTTCCTCATCGGAGTGTTGCTCTTTTAAGACTTCTGAAAGCATGCTCCACACCTCATCCCTCTCACATTTTGGAAGGCACTTCAGAGTCTTAAACCTTGGGTCAAGCGCTGTAGCTATCGTTAGAAATCTCACATTGGTACCGTCTTTGAATTTTTTTAAATCTGCAGTTCTTAAAATGAACATGTGCTGAGTCTTCAAACGAGACTACTATAACATGAAATATATGGCAGAATGCAGGTAAAATACAGCCAGAGACATATAATTCTCCCCCAAAGGATATCAGTCACAAATTTAATTAATGCATTATTTTTTTAACGAGCGTCATCAGCATGGAAGCATGTCTTGTGGAATGGTGGCTGAAGCATGAAGGGGCATACAAATGTTTAGCATATCTGGTATGTCAATACCTTGCAATGCTGGCTACAACAGTGCCATACGAACACCTGTTCTCACTTTCAGCTCCGTCAATGAATTTAGACACTGCCATTGTTAAACATCTGGAGATCTTGACAAATACACTAGAGTGCATATTTTGGAATGCTGCTACACATAATACTTGAGCCATCAGACTGTTGTAAGAAATAAATGCGTATTTTCACTTTTTCTCCAAAATGTTGCTGTTACTAGTTAAATCATTTTTTAAAAAAAGATCTTATTAATTACAACTAGACATTATTCTCACTTTTGCCCCAAATCTTTATCTTTCCATATTACACATTAGAAATATAACAGCAAACTATCATTCTGAGTTGCTGGAGCTGTCTCTTTTATAGCCTTTTATAAGTATACTTAAAATAGAAAGATCTCAGTTTCGAATCAATTTGAGTCTTCACAAGAAAGTTTCTTGTGCAAAGACATGCATTCTAGATCTAATTTTAAAGCAATTCAATTTTTCATTTTTGCCAGACGTATTGAGGTTTTTGGTCCCCCGCCCATTAGTAAAACTACTGATTTGTGGTACACTTAAAATGTGTAGACTCTGTTCAGCACTTCCTACTTAGACAGAACACCCTTTGATTTCAAAGAGTGTTTTTGTCTGCATAAAAACTGCAGGATTTGGACCACAGATTTCAAAGAGACTATAGGTCTCTCAAGAAATATATATTTTTTTCATTCCTATGCTAGAGAAGGGGTTTTGTTACCTTATATTAATAATGATCAAACCAATATACCATGTATACAGGTATTAGAAGATAAAGAATGGCTACATTCCCATCTAGGAACAAATCACTAATTTAACATCCAGGTTATAATTTGACCAGGAAGATTAATAACACCTGCAGAAGGAAAGCACAAGTGTTTCATTGCCAGCAGTGCCTATTATTGAGTGAGAAATGACTAGAACAGCAGGATCAGTCATTCCATTGAGCTGCCATCTTCGGTGAGAAAAGTGCAGGAATGCACCACTTTTCTTCCAGTGTAGCAACTATTCTGAACCAAAATTAAAAATTGAGAGGCAGAGAGAAGAGACAGGATGAGGAAAAGATAATACAGGTGATTCCATTCCTATGGTTTACCACATAGGATTTTCACAAAGGATTATGGGAATTGTATAGATTTAGGGAGTATTTTACAAAATTCCCCCTTGAATTACTCCATCCACTTGGCTCTGCCTCCACCACAGGAAGTTCAAGTTTTTTATCACTGCCTTTGAGGCCCAGCATAACTTTAATCCTATTTATCCCAATTTGCCTTTTTTCAAATTGCTCCTCACCCCTTGCTCTGTTTGTGATGCCAGCCCTATAGTCCTGTTCACTGTGATCATCTCTGCACTTTCTTCCATACAGAACTCTTCCCATGGAACTTCCTTCCCAAACTTAATAATACCCTTTATTATTCAAATCCCTCCTCAAGTCCTTCTTGTGTTGTGAAGCCTACAAGAAATTAGCCAGTTAATAATCATAAGGTAAGGGAGCAGTCAGGATTGTCATTGTATTTATATGTTTCTTGGTGCCCCCGCAAATTCCTGCTGAACACCACTGAACCCAGTGGGGACCCCAAGCAGTCCTTGTGAAAACTGAGAGAGTCTGTACACACTAGGATAAAAGTTTTTTTTTTTTTTTTTTTTTTTAAATTACTAATGTGCTTTAGCTGGCCAAGGTAAACCTTTGGTGGAGGGAGGGGGAATACCTTGACCAGCTAACACATTTTAAAATACAAGTTACTTTGTCTACCCTAGGATTTTAAAATATGTTAGTTAAAACATATTTGCAGTGTTGTTGTAGCCATGTTGGTCCTGGGATATTAGAGAGACAAGGTGAGTGAGGTAATATCCTTTATTGGACCAACTTCTGTTGGTGAGAGAGCCAACCTTTCAAGCTGAAGTCCTGAAGAAGAGCTCTGAGTAGCTTGAAAGCTTGTCTCTCTCACCAACAGAAGCTGTCCCAGTAAAGGATATTGTCTCTTTGGTAAAAATATGTAAGATAACATATTTTTAAAATAACATTTATTCCAGTGTGGGCTGGTCCTGAGGGTTTAACATAGTATTAGTTAATGCATGTTATAACATGATATCTCTAAGTGTAGATGGATTCTAAAAGAAGCACTATCACAACTCTCTCTCTCTCTCTAACTGCACATTCATTTTGGTAACTGGCACTGGTTGCTCATGTTTAAGAGGTAGAGCTAAAAATCAGTCATGGTAAGGATACTTCTGAAGAGTAATTTAATTATTTTTGCCTTTTTGGAATGCACTAATTGTGGAAGATTCATCTCTTTAAACACACTGGATACACTAAATTGATTCTCTGAAAGGTCTTTATCCGCAAATTACTCAGTACTCTTACAATGCTGGCTGGTCAGATAATATTTCCAAAGCAGACCACATTTAATTCTGCCTACTCTGGCTGCGTCTTTAGGTGCCTCAACCCCTATCCTAGTATCAACAACAAGAACAAAGTAAGGTAGAGAAACCCCAAACAGATTAAAATGAATAAAAGTGTTTGGTATGGGAGTAGTCAATGAATTTTATCATGTTATAACATGATACCACAGATTTGAGTCACGATCATTTAAATATCACAGCTACACTACCTGGGTAAATATAGCCCTAGGATTTGATAAAGAGTTGTCCTTTGTGTTACTGCAGTATTCATCAGTCAAATGCATGCTGCTTTAATGCAACATTATTTTCATCACTGTAATAGTAGTCAATATAGTGAAAACCAAATATAGCATACAAAAATCAGATATAGTTCCTTTTATGCAGGCATCACCATGTCACAAGATGAAAGATGAAAGGGGTTCATAATCTCCCTGTTTATGGGAAAGGACACCGTTTGTGAAAGGAATTAGTCTGGCTTTGAGTGCTTGCTATTATGAAGTAGATGAAAAGCAGAATGGTTATAACATGGTTGACAATCTGATTGCCCCTTAATTGCTCTTGTTTGTTTAATCAGACTAATTTTTATAAAGAGAAATCACTGCTAAATTAAAGAGCAATTATCCATTGTGCAAATTATAGTAAAATGATTATGGGAAGTTACTCTAGTTTCCAGCACTGTAATGGTTATAAGAAAATAGTCTAATTATCAGGGTTTATTCTATATGAAATTGGTTGTCCTCGAATGTTAAGATATTTTGGAAATCTGGCAAAATAAGTTATTTGCTGTTGAGACTGAATTAACTCTAGCAAACTTTGTAAGGAACCACAGATTAGTTACATGATAGAAAGTACCTTGGAAACTCAATCAGTAGTTAACTTTAAGAACATGCTTATGTACCTTGTTTCAAAAGGATGGGATTACCAATTTGTTTAAGATTAAGCATGTGCTCAAGTGTTTTGCAGAACTGAGGCCAACATGAAGTTTGCATAATTAGAGTACTGAATATCATGAAGCCATTTAGGTAGAAGTGAAAAATGTAGCAGCTTTTTCATCCATGTAAAGATTGAAAAATTCTCATTTGAATTTATGAGGAATGACTCCTTAACTGTCAGTAGTATGTTATTTACTGGCACTCCTCAAAAAATAGATGCTGCAGAAAGCTGGAACGCTATCAATCTTTGTCTTTTTATCTCCCCTCCCTCTCCAAAGTAAAACAAACTATCTCAGAGTTTAGGTTGTACATAGTTATGTATTTGATTCAAAACTGCTAAAACATTGTAGTTAGAACAAAAAGTGATCATTTTAAAGAGAGAAAATTCAAAATTGACTTTCAATGAGTCGTAGGTGCCTAATGACAGGTTTCAGAGTAGCAGCCGTGTTAGTCTGTTTTCTTTGAGAGTGTGTGACACAGTCTCTCAGCATAGTCTGTGTGATATGTAGATTGTAATGGATTTTTTACCTTTAGTCCTTTTGGTATGATGTCCATCTGCTTGCATTTGGAAAGGAAGATGATGTCTGTCTGTATCTGTACGAGTTTTTTCATAAAGTTGATGGATTTCCACTCCATACTGAGGGCCTGATTTTTAAAGGTCTTCTAAGGTGCTAAAGAAGCATGTAGTGGAATTTTCAAAAGTGCCCGGAAGCCCAATTGCTCTTATGGGAGTTGGGTAGCTGGGGCCAGATTTTCCAAGGTATTTAGGAATTTAAAGATGCAGATAGATACCTAGTGGGATTTTCAAAAGTGTCTAGATGCCAATCAGAGTTAGATACCTAAGCACTTTTGAAAATCTCACTAGGCATCTGTAGAAGTCTCGGCCGAGGTTCGGCCCTCAGCGGGGCTGTGGGGTATCCCACCGCCTCGCTCTGGTCCGCCATCAGTCCTCGTCCAGCGGTAGTGTGGGACAGCAAACACACGGTTAGGGGCTCAGGCCCTCAAGCAGGGGCTGAGCCAATAGTTCGGGAACCCAGGCCCTTAAGCAGGGCGAAGTCAATGGGTTTGTAGCAGCCCCGGCCCTAGGTCAGGGCAGGGCAGCAATCAAATAGTCAGGAACCCAGGCCCTTAAGCAGGGGCTGAGTCAAGGGGTTTGTAGCCGCCCAGGCCCTAGGTCAGGGCAGGGCAGCAATCAAATAGTCTGGAACCCAGGCCCTTAAGCAGGGGCTGAGTCAATGAGCAAGAGGTCCCAGCCTCTCTAGGCCAGGGAAAAGGGGGAGTCTGCCACCCAAAGAGTGGGTGGCAGGGGGGACGCAGGCCCTCCCACTCCACTGCGTCCCAGCCCGGGGCCCTAGCAGCGGCGGAAAGTCGCTGCTGTCAGTGGGGATCCTGGCCGCAACACACTGACATAGGCTCTGGCAGTGCTGCAGCCAGACTGGGGTCAGCTGCCCCCAGGCTACTTCCACACTCCCCCTCGTAGGGTACCTGGGCCATACTAGTGTCCTCGGTGGTCTCCACCAGCATCGGTTCCTCTGGGTAGGTAGCGAAGGGTAGGTTCGGCTCCTCCTCGGGATAGCGGGAAAGGGGCAGGCTCGGCTCCTCCTCAGGGTAGCTGGAAAGGGGCAGGCTCGGCTCCTCCTCGGGGTAGCTGGAAAGGGGCAGGCTCGGCCAGTCCTCCTCGGGGTAACAGGCGAGGGGTAGGCTCGGCTGGCCTGGTGAGTCAGCAGGCCGGTTGCGGCCTGCTGCTGTCTCCCAAGCGGGAGCTCGGCCACAGACGTCTGCTCTCTTTGCCGGCTTGTTCTCCACTGAGCTCTGCAGGCGGGCTTTTATACTTCCGGGTCGGCGCCATGGCCTCTGAGGGGCGGGCGCCGGACCCAGTGGCTCCGCCCACGTTGGTGTTAGGGGAGGTTCAGCCCTCAGCGGGGCCATGGGGTATCCCACCGCCTCGCTACAGCATCTCTCTAGCCACATTGTAGGTGCCTAAATACCTTTGAAAATCTGGTCTTAAGTCACTTTTGAAAATGTGATTTAGGCTTCACGTAGGCACTGTAGAAAATGGCACCCATTCTCTGTAATTGTGACACTTGTGTTTTATGAATGTGTATGTGGCTGTTGTAAAGCTTTTTCAGGAAGAAAAAACTTCCAACTTCATTGTCATTGTTTCCATCATTAATCCGATATGTATGTAAAATACTTTTTTAATGAACTAAAATGTTGATAAAAGGTCACAGGCTGAAAGTGCAAAGGATTGAAATCCTCTTTAACCACAGAACAGATACAGCATAGACAGTAGCAAACCCTGGTGTCCTAGAATTATCAGTCAGTGTAGGTCAATCTAGACTTGAAGGAAACTCCTGTAGGACTCCCTTGATGCTGATAAAAATGCCAGTTAGAAATTGGACAGAGATGGCCAACTCACTTCACGTAAGTAACTGTCTAAAAGGCTATTAGACGATACTGACTTCCAGTAATTACCAGCCTGGAGCAATTTTGAACATGTGATTTAAAAGTGAAAGGTACCATATCTTTTGCCAGTGTTCTGAACCTTTCCGTCCCCCTGAATCATAATAAATGGAAAGGAATTACTTTCAGTCTTTATAAGAACATCATGATAATCCCAAATCTCCATCAGGAAATTGTAATTGGGGATTTCAAGTTGCATTATTGGCTTTCCCCCTTCCATTATTTGTATTGAATAGGTAGTTAATGTTACACTCCTGTTCAAGCCCTTTTTCTCATTTTGTCAGGGAATATTTATCCTAACCCTCCTCGATCTTCTATTTATGTCTTCCTTACTTTTTCTTTTCCTCTCTGTGGTTCCTTTTGTATCTGTCCAATTTATTCACGGAGCAGGTACACTACAAATTAAAGTTGCACTGCAATGATTTTCTTCATACTTTTATGATTGATCTTTCAAAGTATCCTGTTATAATAAGTAGCTTTCTCTCATCCTGTTTTGATGGGTGTCCCCCAGGGCTCTTTCCTCTATCCCCTATTCTTTTTGCTTTATATTTTCTTTCTTGGTAACATTGCCTTTTCTCAGAGCCTGCAATGCTGATTACATTCAGTTGTATTCCTCTTTTCCATCCTTTTCCCCTCATACTCATAAATTTGTTTCTATCAGACTGTCTTAATTTTTCTCATCTTCAAGCAAGCTATCTTAAATTAAATATAACCAAGACAGAAATAATTTTTCTTTCTTCTTTCTCTTTCCACTTCTACTTACATCATTATGGTTGTTACCAGTGGAAACTTTACCTTTAATCAGCAGTTTAGTTTTGCCACCCATATTTCTTATGTTGTTCAGTCTTGCCTAGTTCACCTTCTAAACATCTCAAATATCAGCAAGTTATTTTAAACAGCAAAATCATGGTCCATGTACTTGTTTTTGCAACTTAACTTCAGCAATGAAATGTATATTGGACTTAAATCCTCTCACTGATCACTTCATTCAGTTCAAAAGGAAACTTTGCTTCCCTTTGCTATTGACATGCTTATTTCTTCACTGGCTTTTCATTGCACAAATTGGTCCTTCCTATATTTCTTTTATTATTCTCTGGCATCCCGCTTTCTTTCTTCTTAGCGGGATTCATTTGTCTATTGACAGTATTAATGGTCATTTTCACCCTCTCTTTCCTCATTTTTCTCTTAATTTTTTTTAAATTTTCTTTGAACTATTTTTTCTCTCTTCATTGTCTCATAAGCCTCCAGTTGTTGACCAGTTATTATTGTTGACTATTATTTATTATTAGTTAGGTTTTTTTTATTATTGCTGTGTCCTACTGTTATCTTTCCCCCCAGAACTTTGAATCAGAGCTACTATATAAAGGAATCCAAACTGCCCTCAGTAAAGTCCAATGGGAAAATTCACTTAATAAATATAATGTGAATATACTCTAAACAGATATTAGTGAAGAAAGGAATAAGCAAGAGCATTGGTGAAATTGATTGTGTTACTAGCTAAAGAAATAAAATAAAGCCAAAAAAAATCTGCTATGCTGGATTCTGCAATACAATGTATAATTCTCACTTATTTAAAAATTTAAAAAGGTCACTTACAACATAGAATCATAGAAGATTATGGTTGGAAGAGGTCATCTAGTCCAAATCCCCCCTCATTCTTCTCTTTTGCAGACTAAATAAGCCTCAGCCTCTTCTCATAAGTCATGTGCCCCAGCCCCCTAATAATTTTCATTGCCCTCCGCTGGACTCTCTCCAATTTGTCCACATCCTTTCTGTAGTGGGGGGCCACAAAACTGGATGCAATACTCCAGATGTGGCCTCCCCAGTGCTGAATAGAGGGGAATAATCACTTCCCTCGATCTGCTGGCAATGCCCCTACTAATGCAGCCCAATATGCCATTAGCCTTCTTGGCAACAAGAGCACACTGCTGACTCATATCCAGCTTCTCGTTCACTGTAATCCCCAGGCCTTTTTCTCCAGAACTGCCGCTTAGCCAGTCGGTCCTCAGCCTGTAGCAGTGCTTGGGATTCTTCTGTCCTAAGTGTAGGGCTCTGCACTTATCCTTGTTGAACCTTGTCAGATCTCTTTTGGCCCAATCCTCCAATTTGTCTAGGTCACTCTGGACCCTAACCCTACCCTCCAGCATATCCACCTCCCACCCCCAGCTAAGTGTCATCTGAAAACTTGCTGAGGGCACAATCCATCCCATCATCTGGATCATTAATGAAGATGTTGAACAAAATGGGCCCCAGGACAGACCCCTGGGGCACTCCGCTTGATACCGACTGCCAATTAGACATCAAGCCGTTGATCACTACCATTTGAGCCCGATGATCTAGCCAGCTTTCTATCCATTTTATAGTCCATTCATCTAATCCATACTTCTTTAACTTGCTGGCAAGAATACTGTGGGAGACCATATCAAAAGCTTTGCTAAAGTCTAGTGTGACAAAGTTCCTCCTCTATCTTGGTGGGTCCTGCGCTTAAATATACTGGCCTTTAAGCAAGAACGAACCCTCCACCTATGACGAGGTTGTCGCCCTGGTAGAGAGGCGAAGGACAGCGAGGGAGCTGACCCGACCAGTTAAGGAAGAGGCACCCAGGGTTAAACTAGCAGCACCAAGCCCTAAAGTTCGGGTGACTGGGCCACCAAGAGGGCCCAGGTGGAAAAAGAGAGAGGCTGAAGGCCCATCAGAGGCCACAAAGAGTCGGAGCACTGAGGGAGAAGAGGATCGTGATGTTAGACTGCCCAAACCAAGAGACCGGGGAACGCCTAGGGCTCCATACAGATGTTATGCCTGCGGGGAGTGGGGACACATAGCTGCACAGTGTCCCAATGCTGAGGAGCCTATGCAGTGTAACCTGGGGAACTGGGCAGATCCATGCTCCCTAATCCACCTTGTGGGGGTCTCACTAACCCCACATATGTGTACCAGACCAGTGAAACTAAATGGGGTAGGGACCACGGCACTGGTTGATTCGGGGAGTGCTATCATGCTTATCTCAGGGAAGCTTGTGAAGCGTAGTCAGCTGCTGCAGGCTAAACGTACGGGGATAACATGTGTCCATGGGACAGTTAGTTACTACCCCACCATCCCAGTAAAAATCGAGATCCAAGGGAACACTACTGAGGTAGCAGCAGGTGTAGTCCCTAAACTCCCATACCCGGTGCTCATAGGGAGGGACTTCCCAGGGTTTGGAAACTTACTCCCACTAGGGGGATTGGAGAAAGATGGGGACCCTAAAATTGGTGAGGTATCCACAGCAGACTGTCAACCCCCAATCTTCTCTGAAATATCCCCAGATTTGTTCTCCACTCCCAGACAGGGTAGAAAGACAAAAAGGGAAAGAAGGGCAGCTAAGGCCTTGGGAACCCGAATACTGACCCAAAGCCAGAGGGTCGCTCTTGTAGGTAGGCGGACCCGCGCAGCTGAAAAGGAGGCCACGCAGGAGGGAGAAGCACCTGAGTCTGACCCCCACCCTAATGCTTCTGAACCAGTAGAGGCAACAGAGACTGGACCCCTAGATCTTGGGCAGATTAGCCCCGGGAGAGGAAATTTTGGACGGGACCAGTCAGAAGACCCAAGGTATGACAACATTAGGAAGGAGGTGACTGAAATAGATGGGGTCCCCATGGAAGGACAAACCCAGGGACCAAACCCTACTTCTTATACCGGGTTGCATGAAGGTACAGCAGATCCTAGTACCTCAAAAACACCAGAACGCTGTATTAAGTCTTGCTCATAGTCATCTTTTTGGGGGGCATTTGGGGGCAGAGAAGACCCTGGCACGAGTCCTACGACGGTTCTTCTGGCCCGGAGTACATGAAGAAGTGCAGAGGTACTGTGCCTCCTGCCCGGAGTGTCAGCTGCACTGTCCCCGTCCCCATTTGAGGGCACCTTTAGTACCCCTTCCCATCATAGAGGTCCCCTTTGAGCGAATAGCCATGGACCTAGTGGGACCCCTGGAGAAGACGGCTCGGGGCCAGCAATATATACTTGTTGTTTTGGACTATGCTACTTGCTAGCCAGAAGCCGTCCCCCTGCGGAACACGGCCTCTAAAACTATAGCCAAAGAGCTGGTGGGGATCTTTGCCCGAATGGGGATACCGAAGGAGATATTAACCGACCAAGGAACCCCATTTATGTCGAAGCTAATGAAGGACCTCTGTACGCTGCTCCATATACATACCCTGAGAACTTTGGTCTACCATCCGCAGACTGATGGGTTGGTAGAAAGGTTTAACCGAACCCTCAAGGCTATGATAAGGAAGGTGGTAAGTCGGGATGGGAAGGATTGGGACACCCTACTACCCTACCTTATGTTCGCTATCTGGGAGGTACCACAGGCCTCAACTGGGTTTTCCCCCTTTGAGTTATTATACGGGCGTCACCCCCATGGCATACTAGATATCACCAAAGAGATCTGGGAAGAGGAACCCAATGAGGGGAGAAATATAATAGAGCATGTAATGCAGATGCGAGACCGGATAGCCCGGGTTACCCCTATTGTACGGGAACATTTGGAGAAGGCACAGGAGGCCCAGCGAACTCATTACAATCGCCAGGCAAAAGTGCGACAGTTCCAACCAGGGGATCGGGTTATGGTGTTGGTACCCATGGCAGAAAGCAAGCTTCTGGCCCAATGGCAGGGGCCCTATGAGGTGGTTGAACCCGTGTGGGAAGTAACCTACAAGGTGCGGCAGCCAGGACGCAGAAAACAAGAACAGATTTATCACATTAACCTTCTGAAAACCTGGCATGCACAAGAGGCATGCACAACGGTCCAAAAAGACCTAAGCCAGGAAAACAAGCCTTCCAAACAGGTGAGAGTGTCTCCCGATTTAACACCAGACCAGAAGCATGAGGTGTCTGAAATGATCTTCCGGAACCAAGATGTGTTCTCGACAAAACCGGGTCAAACAACCGAGACATATCACCACATCGTCACGAACCCTGGGGCCAGAGTAACAATGAGGCCCTGTCGGGTGCCAGCGGCAAAAAGGTAGGAAATAAAAGCAGAAGTAAAAAAAATGCTGAAGTTGGGGATCATCGAAGAATCCCACAGTCAGTGGTCCAGCCCAATCGTGCTGGTGCCCAAACCTGATGGCACCACAAGATTTTGCAACGACTTCCGGCAACTAAACGAAGTATCCCAGTTCGACTTGACAAAGGGGTACTGGCAGATTCCCCTTGCAGAAGACGCAAAGGAAAAGACTGCGTTCTCTACACCAGAGGGTCTTTTTCAATATACTGTCCTCCCTTTTGGACTACATGGGGCCCCAGCTACCTTCCAGTGCCTCATGGAGAAGCTATTACGCCCGCATAACAGTTATGCTGCTGCCTACTTGGACGATGTAGTCATTCATACCCCAGACTAGGAAACCCACCTGGAGAAGGTGGAAGCAGTCCTCGATACCTTCAGGCGAGCTGGCCTTACAGCAAACCCTGCCAAGTGCGCTGTAGGGTTTACAGAGGCCAAATATCTTGGCTACATTGTGGGAAAAGGTCTGGTAAAACCCCAAGTGAACAAGTTAGAGGCCATCCAAAATTGGCCCTGACCAAGTCGCAAGAAACAAATCCAGGCATTCCTAGGTGTGGTGGGGTATTACCAACGATTTATCCCCCACTTTACCACAAGGGCAAGCCCCCTGACAGACCTAGTGAAAGCCCGTGGACCTGATCTGGTGAGATGGTCTGACGTAGCAGAGGAAGCATTCACAGACCTACGGACTGCCCTCTGCAGTAACCCCGTACTGATAGCCCCTGATTTCACCAAGGAGTTTATCCTGCAGACGGATGCATCGGAAGTAGGGTTGGGGGCCGTTCTATCACAGATGGTCGGGGAGGAGGAACACCCAATTCTATACCTCAGTCAGAAACTCCTTCCAAGGGAACAAAAATATGCAGTGGTGGAGAGAGAATGCCTCGCTGTAAAATGGGCCATGGAAACATTGCGCTACTACCTGCTCGGGCGCAGATTTGTCCTCGTGACCGACCATGCCCCTCTTCAATGGATGCAGCGGAACAAGGAGAAGAACACAAGGGTGACCAGATGGTTCTTATCCCTCCAACCTTTCCAGTTCCGTGTGCAACACAGAGCAGGGAGCCGTCATGGCAACGCCAATGGCTTGTCACGTGTGCACTGTCTGGCGTCCCAAGCTGCCCAACCCCTTGGCGTTGAGCAGTGGGGAGGGATATGTGACAGACCCAGACCAGTGGGGTACAGGAGTCTGGTAGAGGGCAAATATACTTAAATCACCCTCCTTCTTCCGCCGCGCTGTGCACCCCAAGATCCCACTTCAAACACCAGTGTGACAAAGTTCCTCCTCTATCTTGGTGGGTCCTGCGCTTATTGGCGGATTTTCTTGCCTCAGAGATTCACCATGTGGGTTGGGGAACAGCCCAGAAACCTTCCCCTCTGGAAGAACCCACAGTCCAGGTCAATTGGGAGGTTTGGGGGGAACCTGGGCCCGCCCTCTACTCCGGGTTCCAGCCCAGGGCCCTGTGGACTGCAGCTGTCTATAGTGCCTCCTGTAACAGCTGCATGACAGCTACCACTCCCTGGGCTACTTCCCCATGGCCTCCTCCAAACACCTTCCTTATTCTCACCACAGGACCTTCCTCCTGGTGTCTGATAACGCTTGTGCTCCTCAGTCCTCCAGCAGCACACCCTCTCACTCTCAGCTCCTTGCGCCTCTTGCTCCCAGCTCCTCACACTCGCACCACAAACTGAAGTGAGCTCCTTTTTAAAACCCAGGTGCCCCGATTAGCCTGCCTTAATTGATTCTAGCAGCTTCTTCTTAATTGGCTCCAGGTGTCCTAATTAGCCTGCCTGCCTTAACTGGTTCTAGCAGGTTCCTGATTACACTAGTGCAGCCCCTGCTCTGGTCACTCAGGGAACAGAAAACTACTCATCCAGTGACCAGTATATTTGCCCTCTACCAGACTCCTGTACCCCACTGGTCTGGGTCTGTCACACTAGGTATATCATGTCCACCGCCGTCCCCATGTCCACAGAGCCAGTTATCTCATCATAAAAAGCAATCAGGTTGGTCAGACATGACTTGCCCTTGGTGAATCCATGTTGACTGTTCCTGATCACCTTCCTCTCCGCCAAGTGCTTCAAAATGGATTCCTTTAGGACCTGCTCCATGATTTTTCTGGGGACTGAAGTGAGGCTGACTGGTCTATCGTTCCTTGGGTTCTCCTTTTATTCTTTTTTAAAGATGAGCACTATGTTTGCCTTTTTCCAGTCGTCCGGGACCTCCCCTGATTGCCACGAGTTTTCAAAGATAATGGCCAATGGCTCTGCAATCACATCAGCCAACTCCCTCAGCACCCTTGGATACATTAGATCCGGCCACATGGACTTGTGCTCGTCCAGCTTTTCTAAATAGTCCTTAACCTGTTCTTTCACCACAGAGAGCTGCTCACCTCCTCCCCATATTGTGCTGCCCAGTGCAGCAGTCTGGGAGCTGACCTTGTCTGTGAAGACCGAGGCAAAAAAAGCATTGAGTACTTCAGCTTTTTCCACATCATCTGTCACTAGGTTGCTTCCCCCATTCAATAAGGGTCCCACACTTTCCGTGACCACCTTCTTGTTACCCTTCACATCCCTTGCTAGCTGCAACTCCAATTGTGCTTTGGCCTTCCTGATTACACCCCTCCATGTTCGAGCAATATTTTTATACTCCTCCCTAATCATCTGTCCAAGTTTCCACTTCTTGTAAGCTTTCTTTTTGTATTTAAGCTCCCCGAAGATTTCTCTTTTAAGCCAAGCTGGTCGCCTGCCATATTTGCTATTCTTTCTGCACATTGGGATAGTTTGTTCCTGCGTCCTCAATAAGGCTTCTTTAAAATACAGCCAGCTCTCCTGGACTCCTTTCCCCCTCATATTAGCCTCCCAGAGGATCCTGCCCATCAGTTCCCTGAGGGAGTCAAAGTCTGCTTTTCTGAAGTCCAGGGTCCATATTCTGCTGCTCTCCTTTCTTCCTTTTGTCAGGATCCTGAACTCAACCATCTCATGGTCACTGCTGCCCAGGTTGCCACCCACTTCTACTTCCCCTACCAATTCTTCCCTGTTTGAACAGCGGTCAAGAGGAGCACAGCTCCTAGTTGGTTCCTCCAGCACTTGCACCAGGAAGTTTTCCCCAACACTCTCCAAAAACTTCCTGTATTGTCTGTGCACTGCTGTATTGCTCTCCCAGCAGATGTCAGGGTGATTGGAGTCCCCCAATGAGAACCAGGGCCTGTGATCTGGAAACATCTGTTAGTTGTCCGAAGAAAGCTTTGTCTACCTCATCCTCCTGTAGGCGTGGTAACCGATTTTTCTCCCCCTTAAACTAAGGCCTCTAACTCATTGGGTTTTTTTAATCTTAATCTGTAAAAGAGTATTTTCTGACTTTAAACACAGTCATGGGCCAAGGTTTAGTGCATAGGCTTCAGCCCTCCAGAAGAAACACCAGGGGGGATTGTGACTCATCAACATCCTTCTTAGGCATTGCTTTCCTCTTGATTCAGTGATGGGCTGGCATGGGGTGACTGCCTAATCCCTACTTCCCTGCGCCCTATGCTAGCTCAAGTACTTGGGACAGCAAGTGTGTGAGAAAGCCATGGCTCTGCCCTTTCCCCGCCCCTCCCTGCTCATCCTCTGTATCCTTTCTCCATGGAGGGAACAAGCAGCCATATAGCACAGCTTACTCCTGCTTTCCTGGACTCACGGACTAAGTAGACCGCATAGGAGTCCCTGGGCGCCTCTAAGAGAGTGCCTTCCCCTCTCGCAAGAACAGAGTCTGAGTGTAGCACAAAACTTTTAATAAAAGGAGAGAAATAATCCGGTATTAATTTGGGGAATACCGTAAACAGGGTTTATAAACATAAACCCTGAGCAAAAGACCCACCACCAAGTAAGTTGGGCAGTGTCCTTTTCCCCTCAGGTTCTTAAGTCCAGCAACCCAAAAGTCCCTTTAACATGCCTGTCTCTTCTCTGCATACCACTCATAATTGCTGTCCTTGGACAGTGCAGACCCAGAGTTCACCTCCCACCTGGGTGGAGGGGGCTGTTGGTGTAAACAAGGCACCTTACTCACTCTGATGCTCGGGCACTCATTTGCCACCCTCTCTGCGGGTCTCTGCTCTGGCACTCTCCGCCAGCTGCCCTGCTAGCTACACCTCTCCACCAGCCACACCAAGATGTCTTCAGGGCCCCATACTTAACATAGCTCTTAGTGATTTCAGCTCTCAGTGATTTCAGCTGTTAATTGGGGAGCCTCACTGCTGATGCACACTGGGCAGTCTCTTGCATCAGAGACACTGTCCCAAAGCGGGTCTAATACTTAGACCAAGGTATCAGTGATTTCAGCTCTGCATGTAACAAGACTCTCAATTGAGTGTAAATTTGCTTTGTTATTACACAGTGGAGAAAGGGTCAAATAGTGTCTAGGACCCTTGGGCAAGGCCCACACCACCACATGCAAGTACCTGTACCCACCGTTTCTCAATTCACTAGGCTTTGGAACCTATGTCCCCTGCCTAGCTAGTGCCATTTAGTTGAGGGTGAGTCCCTCAATTGGGAAATGCCAAGTGCAGTTCTGCTGCCCCTGATTCACACATCAAGGATAACAACCCGTTATTACTCCTGCCCCAATAACAAGGAGACTGGGGATCCCACACCAGCCAAAAGTGACCATTTGGGCAGGCAATCCCATCATGCTGAGCACCTAGGTAGGGTGGGTGTGCCCATGCAAACGAGATCAGCCCCTGAAGTCCTTTTCACAGTTCACCACTAGATGTCAGGGGAGAGCTCATTCAGACTCTGCTTACATTAATTTCGTAGTGAACCTGTCTCTATTAAATATAAACCAAGTATTCTGTATTGTTTAAAACATAAAAGCCATATATGGGCCCTTTTCTCCGCTCCCCTTAATTCAATGGAATTCCACTAGTGTAAAAGAGGAGAAATGAAGGATTGTGGGTAGAATTTTCAAAATTGCTCAGCATTTGGCTAACTTTGTTCCCACCAAAGTCACTAAAGTAGCTCAATGTTGAGCACTTTTGAAAATTATCTTGATATGTCTAAGATAAGAACTCTCTTCCAATTATGTCTACTGATGTAGTGCTAGATTCTGACCTTCTGAGATGTTTCAAAAGCTGAATTGTATCTTTGCATGTTAGATATAATCAGAGTGTGTAAATCTTGGACTCTTCATTCCACATGGCTTTGTGTGAAGATTTTCTCCAGATTTTGACAGATATGGGTTGTCATCTCCTGAGTTTTGCTGTGTTTTAAACCAAAATGTTTAAATTGAAACTCAGTTGAAACCTGGCTTCCCATCAAAACCATGTGAAACTTAAAATTTTACGTAGTTAACAGCATTAAATCATGTCAGGCTCACTCACTTTGTAATCGACATCAAAACCAGATGAGCATAAGCATGATTTGAGGTTTAATTTAAAATATTTCACACAGCTCACTGTATAAAACACAGTATAAACTTGAATAAAAGTTGTAATTGATATAAAAACATTTCCACATTGGAGTCAGATATTTAAAACTGACTCTAAATAGATGAAAACATATACAGTGTTTTCCCCTAGAAAAACTGGCTGTTATGTCTGCCAACTAGTGGCCAGATATAAGAATAGACTTAACCAATTAGCAGAGTTCCCCATCTGGTGGTTGGATTCCCTGTAGAGGCTTCTGGCATATTACCACAGCTGAAACTCAAACCAGCGTCCTTTGCTGGATGAGCCAAAAGGGAACCCTTCTCATCGCTGAAGGAAGCTCATCTCATTCTTCCTGTATCATCTTCTAGCTTTTCAATGAAGAACAGATGTTCCCCAGTCCTCAGCTACTTCTCAAAGTCTGTTGGAAAGCTAATGTACAAAGTACATTACATTACATAACAAAGTAGCTGCCAGGAGACAAAATGGCAGGTATGTGGAAGGCAAGAGGAATAATTACTATGTTTGAAATATGAAGAACTTTTTTTTCTCAGTGAAAGGAGAGTTGTAAATCTTTTTACACACTGAATTTATATCTAAACTGGAGGTAGTGACCTCATAACACCAACACAATTCCATAAAAATCCTGGCAATAACCAATAGCACAACCACTCTGCTAAACTCTACTTCTGCTGAAATCCTCATCTATTCTTTCATTATCTCCCTGCACTGACTATTCTCACACCCTTCTCAATGGCCTCTTTAGACCCAGCTCTTGGATTCCAGCATATACGTTTACTGAGAGATAATTACATGGGCTGAAAACCTCTTTAGCCAAACAGAGTTTTGGCCAAGCCATTTCATTTTTGAACTGGTGTGAACAATAGGGTGGGATGACCGTGTTCACTGTCACTTAGTTATAATGCTCATTGCCATTATATCTAAAAATCCCCAAGATACTGATGAAATACATAACGTAAGATGTGAAAGCAACCAGATAATAAAAAAAGAAAAGCTCATGCAGTTGTTAATTTTTGGCATCATGTAATTAAACCACCTTTTTAATGTTATTTTTTGCCAGTATCTAATTAGCAGAGCCATCTGCCTAAGGAGTGCTGGACCATCTGTCTGGAATGTTGTTCTGTTCATTTTTCTGGTTCCTGACTAATTAACTTATTTCACTATGAAATGTAATAGTACATTTTGTTTTTACACTTCAGAGAAGTGTGTACATAATATATGTGTACTTGTAGTAATACATCCATTATAAGTGTCTGTCTGTCTACCTACAGTAATACAGGTATTATACAGGGCGCAATTATGCTCTCAGTTACGTGACTGCAGCTCCCATTGATGTTAATTGAAGCTATGTGTTTTTATTCTCCTGTATCACACCTAATAATAGAAACCCTAACCAACAAGTCTTTTCATGGCCTTTTCAGATCCTGAACACATGGCTGACACTTTCTTATTGATTAAGGTTATGATTGCACATTATGGCTATCTTGAAATATACTGTATATAGATTTATTTTTTCCTTGTTTGCGGGTTGTAGCATCTCTGGAAATTCATGTTAGGACTTAATATCCTGCTGCATTGGATTGCACGCACACACATATACGAGCTCTTTCCAGTGAAGACAACAAGGATTTTTGTCCTTCTTGACTATTGTTTATCCAATAAATGAAAGGGGCAGCTAAGCATTCTTCACACTTTTCAGATTTTTACTGTTTGCCTTCTGCAAAGGTATCTGAACAAATTAGATGGCATTTGGCATTCCTTTCAGTTTCCCTTGGAGCCAACCCAGCTTCATACATCTAGTTTGCTTACTAAAGATATCACTGTTTAACTTTTGAATAAGCTTCTACTGCCCACTCAATCTTTAGACAAATTATTGAAATATTTTATTGCTGCAAAGTATGTAATTATCCCCTATAGTTCTTTGATGTTGAAAGGGTGCTCAAAGTCTGTTAGTTATCACCAGATCTTTGCTCAGCCTTCAGCTCTCAGCTCAATAGCAAAGTTGACACTGTAAACCCAGGTGGAGCAGATTTAGATACAGCATTATAGTCTTTTCCCACTCCAACGGTGGACAACCCAAACTGGTGGAAAAGAGAAAGAGACAAATAAAGGTGCCTATTCGATATGAGTACTTGGGATTACCAGGAGGGTTCCCAAGTGGCTGGCGCAGGACCACAATCGTCTTCCTTCCAGGTGTCTTTAGCTTCCAGGAAGCAATGTGCTTACAGAGACATTCCAATTTATCCAATTTTTCCTGGGTGGTACAACTGGGTTACTCTTCTTTGAGAAACTGGTGTGGATTAATCAAATGGCAACTCATGCTTCTGACAAAGACTTAAAATGTCCAGCCAAAATTAAAGTTGTGTCTCCTTTCACCATCCAATCAGAAGATGAGGCATCACTTTTGAAGTCTTGCAACTGGGTCTTACATTCCAGTATATTTGTGCAAAACATCTTATGCCAGTTTATGTAAGACTAGTTAGGTCATAGCCATTTGTATGGCGATGGTGGTACATACATTGAACACCTGCTGGCTAATCCCCAGTTAGCAACCTACTTTCGCAAGTTGCTTTCCGTGGCCCCCTCTTGAAGTGCATCCTCTGGCCAACTTTACATAGTGTGCTTGCTCAAGTAGTATTTTCTCCTCGGCACTTTGCTGACTGCTGAAATGTCTAGCTTAAAGTTCACAGTTTGAAAAAAAGCCTCTCCACTGCTTTTATGATCTTTAATTTGTTTTAACTGTCCAATACGCAGTTACACAATGTCATTTAAAAAATTGCTGTTCTTCAGTAGGCCAGAACAGCTGTATAAGTTTATCATTTCTGCTCTCCTTATTTTAACAATAATGTTAGGAACTCTGTATATATTGCTGACCTGTGTCTGTGCATTAGTGGTCAAACACATAGGTGTAGTTTGACTTCTATATTTTTTTGCGTGGGACAGCTCCAGTCAGGCCAATGGGGCTGCACATGGGTGGGGGGCAAATTCCGTGCCTAACCGAGGTTTGCAGTTTGGGGGGCGGGGGCGCAATACCCATTCTTCCCCTCCCCCTAAAACTATGCCGATGATCAAACAGTTGCATTTCTCATTATTCAACTCTGTGTTCAACCGTCCTTAGAACACATTATTTGGTTCTATCTCTTTAATTGAATTGAGATTTCCAGCATGGGTATATTTCACTGACTTGTAGTAACATAAGCATACTTGATTGCAAATAGTATCCTTACTTTGCTAACTTAATCACTAATTTAAAATATATCAGTATGAACACAGCCCCCTTCTTTTCTTAGCAGGATGCCCCTAAAGTAAACCCTGCCATTAATTGTACGTCTTGCATATAGCTTACTTCATAAAAATAGTTTATTCAGTTTTGTTCCTTATATTTATCCCAATACAGTATCTGACAATATCATATAGTGTCTTAATATTAAATGTATATTTCAATTCATTCATTCAAAGTATATTAGAGAAAGGAAAAAAAACGGGAAGTTTCTTTTCAGCTACACCACAGGTGCGGTTAATAGGCTTCCAGACTTACCTGCATTAAGTTCCATTACATACGCGGGTGAAAGACTGCAAAAATTGTGCCATTGAGGTTTGAGTTTCTACTCTCTCAGGCCTTTGACTTTTCTCTCCTGAAAAAATCTAGATATCTGGGCAGTTCTCAGTTAGCAATAAATTATAATTTGGGAGGTTTAGTCAATATATAGGAATCTCAATGGAACTTGTTGAGTCTGAAATATTTGTAGAGATGTATGTGGACACTCAAAGTGTCCACTTCTATATGAATTTGTTTTGGAGGAGGAAAGAGGATTCCCCCCCAAAAGTCATATAATCTAGTGTATTAATCACAGGACTAAGAATAATTAGTTTCTGAATTTTGTTCTCATCTCATGCACCTGAAGAAGTGTTTTTTTTTTACCCACGAAAGCTTATGCCCAAATAAATCTGTTAGTCTTTAAGGTGCCACCGGACTCCTTGTTGTTTTTGTGAATATAGACTAACACGGCTAACTCCTGATACTTGTTCCCATCTCTGCTACTGACAAACCGTAATCATTCTTTGCATTTTTGTAGCACTTTGCATGCATTGTTTAATTATGCTGTGCAACTTTGCAAAGTAGGTAAATATGATTGCCCCCATTTTGCAGATTTCAAAATAAAGACTGAGTGAAATGAACTAAGGTCACACAGCAAGTCAGTGTTAGAATGAGACAAAATAGAATTCAGTGATCTTGACTCTCAAAGCCAATGTCCATTCCAATATATTAGAAAAGAAATGAAACTGCAAGGAAATCTATTTAATCTTTCTCAATTTAGGATTCCAGATCTTTAAAATTGGGAAAACAATATATATTTTTTTTGTCTGTGGCAGCAGGTATTTTAAATCTTGTGCAGTACATTTTCACCTGTGGTAAACACCATTGGCTCTCTATTATAGGTAGTGGATTTGTGGCAGTGGTAAGCTAATCTGTGAGAAGCAGAATACCTCTGCCAAACCATGCGTTGGATGTTAAAGAAGGGCACCCAAAACGAAACTTCTTCTGAAAATTTTGCCATAAGCATTGTGTTTTGGGGGCATTGCAGTATAATGGATTGTGCATGGTCCCAGGATATGGTCCCAGAATATGAGAGAGACACTATATGTGAGGTAATACCTTTTATTGGACCAACTTCTGTTGGTGGAAGGGACAAGCTTTCAAGCTACAAAGAGATCTTCCTCAGGCCCGGAGAAGGCAACCAGAGTGAGCAAAATACAAGATGGGACAGATTGTTAATCATAAGGGGTTTACTCATGCTGTAGGATATGCTACATGCTTAACATGTCTTCTTTCTCTCCACTCCCCAACTTCCCCAAGCTTGGTACAGCCTACTAAGTTCACATATGGCGAGCACTCTCCTTAAAGCCTTAATTTAAATCTACATTTCTCATGAAATCTTCCTACACTGATGACCTTCCAGTAACTACTTCTACATTGGAACCATAGTAGAGTTTAAGCTTCAATGCTTTTATGCGTTAAAATTTCCAAAATCAGACACTGGCACATACTGCTTACAACATATAGACTTATTGTGTCCTGGTGGCGTTTGCTTTAGTTCTCTATTCTAAAGCAATCTTTATAATACTCTAGAAATTTAGGATATGTTGGTATGCCAAGAACAGCCTTTTATAGAGTACTTACCATTTGTGGGATAAAACTGCTTTTTGTACAAAAAAGTTAAGGTATTGTTCCCTTTATATACAGCTCCTTATGAGGGTGTTTCATGCTGCTAGATACAATTTGTTACAAATGCTAGGGTCATTCACTGAAGGATTCTTCCAGACTGTTTTAGAAGTTTTCAATGAATCCCCACTGATGTAGAAATTCATCTGCAATAGAAATTGTTTTAAATGGAAAGGAGTTTGGGGAACAGGGCGGGGGGAAGGGAGGACTGATTATAAGGTTATTTTTCTGGAAATAAAAAAACTAATTCTTGTGCTAGTTGAAAAGGCAAATCACAGAGTACTGTGTAGTATTGTCTGAAGGTGTTTCTTCCCTTCATTTAAATAGGCTTTCAGCCTATTATTTTTACTAATTACAGAGTCTTCTTACTATTATTACAATCTCCATGAAAGGTCAGCTACAAAAAAAAATGCTACATTAAATCAGCATGAGTTGGCTTTGGTTACTTAAAATGAAAATGGGGCAAACTGTGGTTTAAATTGTTAAGCTGCAACAGTTAGTAAAGAAATCACAGTTCTTTCTGGTAAAAAGCAAATGCAATCAATTACACTTTTAATCTAAATAACAGATATGAATACACACCCTAGATGTGAAAGGTACCATCTGATATCAAAGGCACTCTTGATTATACAGTATATAAATTTATGCAAATATGCACATGTATCAGTATGTACACTCTGAAATATACACTCTACTTCATAAAAGAATATACTTCCTAAGCCATAGCTTTTGAACATTAGATAAAGCAATAATAAGGTTTAATTCATACACTGAAACTACAGCATGGTAAAATAGTGTTACAGCTGTGGTATAAACCTGTTGAAGCAAAGAGACAACACAGAAATTAGGCTAAATCACCTCAGTTACAATGTAGACAATTTTAGTGCTATTGTTTTGTATGTTTCTTTTTTTCTCTCAAACCAAAATGTAAGTTTTAGTGCTTGTGATTAGTGCTGGATTGGTAGCCTCTTGAATTTATACTGACAGGATGGACAGCAACAGTGCACGCTTTCCCACAGCATGATGACTATGTCTCTCAACAAAGTTGACTTCAAATGCTATGGCGATGCAGGCCATTTAACTACCTAGACTGACAGATCTGGGGATAGAGCATCTTTTCCTCTCCATACTTATTCACTCACTTTGCTTTGCTAGGACTGCCAGGAATAGTGCTAATTAGTGCTGATAGTGATTTTTCTGATGTAGGTAAGTGTGTGCTAGGTCTGGATTGAAAACACCAACCTCACTTTAGCTACGTCACTAAGCAGCCATCAATAAAAATGATATATGTTTCTGAGGAAAAAAACATTATAACAATATTATAAATGGATTCGCCCCAATATCAACTGTTAATGTAACAGAACTATGTACCATAAACATGACTGTGTTAGCTGTCTCTATCTGACACTACTATGTGTTTTGTACTTTACTTATCTTTGTCTATAAATATTTTTATTGGTATGTATTTCAGGCAGTGGAGTGGCAGTGTGATGAAGCTACTAAAAGAGCCTGTTACAGTAAGGGCAAATCGAAGGTAAGTACGTGATAGCTGTGCTGCTTAATCAAAACTTATATTTGGTTGACAAGATATCCAGTAGAGCCATGTACAGGACTAGTCAGTGTACAAACCTCTTCTCTATAAAGTTCTTGTTCTCCTTCTAAAAGTAATGCAAGATTCTTTAGGGTGGCAATACGGCATTTCCTGGAGTGTAGGCAAAGAATATAAACAATAAAATTTCAGGAAACAATATTTCAGCTGCTTCCTTCCGGAACCCATCAAAGGCCCTAGAGTAACAATACTCAATTTACTTAGTTTGTATCACTTTACTTTCTTAGTCCTACAGTATGTGAAATTCAGTGGACTAGATTCTGATCTCATTGGTGTAAATCTAGATTAACTCCTCAGAAGTCCTTCCATAATACACCATTTATTTCTTTGGATATCAGGCACAATTTTATAAACTTTTCTATTTCTGTGCCGCATGACTTGCCGCAAGGATTTATTGACCTTTTGAGAATAATAGTCTGAAATTCACTACCTCTGTAGACATAAAACCTGCTATGTTTCTGCTATCCAATGCCAGATTCCAGTTTGACCAGCTACTTTTTTTATGTACACAGCATAGTTAAATGCAGTGCGAAGAAAGAACAGGTCCTATGGGCATATAAAAAGAATAATTTTTGTGAGTTTTTAGAGGTGCACTTAACTAACCAAATTTATTTGTGTGACATTGTGCAGAATCTACTTCACAACTTGAGCATTTTTTTTATCTGTTGCTGCTTATGTTTGCCAGTTTTGAAGGCACTTGTATCACAATCCTATATGTTCACTGTAAATAAGTTACATTTTACAAATGCTAACATTATGAACCTACATTGCTTACTGAAAGAAATGAATCAGTATCAGTTTTATAACTTGGATTAAATTTTGTTAAACAAACAAAAACAAAATCAAGAAAACCTATCACCAAAGCTAAGCTACTGTTAGTAATACTAAACTAAACTAAGTATAAAACAATACAGCTATCACATCAAGTCAAGTCAACAAGTTAGTCTCGGTATTGGAATGGAATCAAATAATCAACTTAGTCAGATCATCAGATTAATATAGCAAATAATCAATCCTTATAAGAGGGATCTCAGAAGGAGGCTCTGTCTTTGGTGAGAAACCCCAACTAAAAAAAAAAATCACCCAAGTCAGTCAAGTCTAACTTGGATCTGGTTAAATATTTTTATACTGAAGACAAATTATTATCTAATACTAAAACCACAACCTCAGAGCCAATTATAAAGCTTCTTTTTTAGATTTCAGTTTCAGTGTGGTGGTTAATCCTTCCCCAATCTCCTCTCCCCGGATTGCATAGAACAGACTCTAACAAAACTCTTTGATAAGCAGAAGTTTGAGAAATCTTATGTACCAAATTTTATGTATGACTGTTTAAGTTTGCAGAGGGTTAGCAGCTGTCCCTCCCACTCCAGCTCAGGGGAAGGCCACTCTGCCTCACTACATCTCTGGGGCACCACCCCAAGCAAGGATTAGAGCTTCGGCTTTTAGGTAGGGCAGGGCCAGCAAACAGTTTTGAGGCTCAGGCCCTCAGGCAGGGCAGAGCCAACAGTCTAGGAGCTTGGGCCCTAGGCAGGGCAGAGCAACCAAGCAGTCTTAAGGCTCAGGCCCTTAGGCGGAGCAGAGCAAAGGAACAGTTTTATAGCTCAGGCCCTTCGGCAGGGCGGAGCAAACAAACAGTCTGACGACCCAGCTCTGGAGATGGCAGGCAGACACAGGCCTCTTGGCCTAAGGTGGGGAGGCTGCCACCCCAGGAGTGGGGTTGGCAGCAGGGAGTAGGGGAACCCAGGCCCACCCTACTTCACCAGGTTTTAGCCCAGGGACCTAACAGTGACGGAGTGTTCCGCCGCTGGATCAGCGAGGATCCAACCGAAACATTCTGACGTAGAATCAAGCAACAACCCAACCGGACTAAAGTCTGGTTTCCCTGGGCCACTTCTTACGATCCTCTTGCTGGGTACCTGCATTCCACAGGCGTCCTCTGTCTTCTCAGGATATGCGGCAAGCAGCAGACATGGCAGCTCTTCACCTGGGTCAATCTCAGGGTTCAGCTCCAGGGTCCTGCTCCGTTCCCTGACTCAGACTCAACTGGGTTGGTGTCTCTGCATTTTATTCTTCCTGTCCTGCCCCTTGGCTTCGGGGGAGCCTGATCTGGCTCCGTCCACCAGGGATTACAGAGTGACTCCTCCCCCTCCAGATCAGTGGGAGGCCAGTCTGCCTTATTATAAAGTTCCTTAGGACTTTTAAACACAGAATATGGAACACACTTTAATGAATATCTTTGAGACTTTGGTTAGGGCTGTTTAAACTGGGGAACCTTTTTTGGTGCCTTCCCTTTATGAACTTGATGGGTGCTCATACACACATGCATTCACACAGCCACAATTCCACACCCTAAAGTAAGAGAATAAAAAGGCTGGACTGCCTCCCAGCTAATAGAAGCAAAGGACAATATTAGAAAAAGGAAAAATAAGATACGTAAAATAACAAGGAGATTGCAAATACTTCAGTTTTCATGGCCTTCTGGATTGTCACAGAACAGGAGCTGATTGCAGTCCAGCAGCTAATGGCACAACACTTAGTGGCATCCTTCATGTGCAGGGAGATGGGTCAAAGGCTGGTGTAGCCTTCATGTAGGTGAATTGGCTTCCTTTCTCTAAGGTGGTTGACTTTAGGATTTCAGGAATGTCAGTCATCCCTCAGGTGGTTTGCTGACCCAAAAAAACAAGGCTTCTTGGGCTTCTATTAATGTCTTATAGTTTTTAATCTTTGCTTACTCCACCTTGCAGTGCAGCCCTTGAAAGCCTCTGAGCAAATCAAGTCTGGAGCCACACAAGTTGGCCAGTTATTGTTTAAATTAGGTCATTGTTAGTGAGCTTTGATTTTGGGAAAGTCCTGCTTTAGCCACCATTTAAAAAAAAAAAATCATTGCTTTGCATACCACAGAGACTAGGTCCATGACACCCACCCTCCGATAAATAAATAAATAAAATAGAAAATACAGAACAGAGGCCACTCTTACTTGAACTTGACAAGGCCATGTCCATGTGAAAAAATCTTGACATGACATTATGTAACCAGTTTATGGAAAATTGACCCCAAATCCTATAAAGATAATGGATTGAAAAGACCCTAGCAACTACCAGCCTCTCAGCATTCATCCATCAGCAAGATAAAAATAAATTTGAACAGTTTAGGACCAGATGTGATCTCCGACACACACTCAGTGTTTCGCTGCCAAGTTTGAAGTGTCTGGGATGAGAATCAGCACCTCCAAATCGGAGGTCCTGGTCCTTTTCTGGAAGGAACTGGACTGCTCTCTCCAGGTAAATGAGGAACAGCTGCCCTTAGTGGAAGAGTTCAAGTATCTAGGGGTCTTGTTCACGAGTGATAGTAAGCGGGAGCGGGAGATTGACCGGAGGATTGGTGCACAGATGACAGTGATGCGGATGCTGTACCTATACTTGGTGGTGAAGCGGGAGCTGAGTTCTCGGTCGAAGCTCTCTGTTTACAGGTTGCCCTGTGTCCCCATCCTCACTTATGGTCCTGAACTTTGAGTAATGACCAAAAGAATGAGATTGCAGGTACAAGTGGCAGAAATGAGGTTTCTTTGCAGGGTGGCTGGGCTTGCTCTCTGAGATACGGTGAGGGCTCAGCTATTTAGGAGACCCTCGGAGTAGAGCCGGTACTCCTCTGGATCAAGAGGAACCAGCTGAAGTGGTTCAGGCACCTGATAAGGCTGCCCCCTAGGAGGCTTCCATTGGAACTCTATCAGGCACTGGGCGGAGGCCCCGAGGCTGACCCAGGACACACTGGAGGAATTGTATCTCCCAGCTGGCCTGGGAATGCTGGGAAATCCCCCAGGACGAGCTGGAACCTGTTGCAGAGGAAAGGGAGGTCTGGTCCTCCCTACTCTCCATGCTGCCACTGCGACCCTCACCAGGAAAAGCAGCATAAAGGAAAAAGAAGAAAGATGAGAAGATGGGCCAGGTATCACCATTCTTCTTATAAACAAGACAATTTACAGTAATCTTCATATTTAGAAACTAGGCCAAAAATCAAACAGTTTATCTTTGTAAGGTTGCATCTTGATAAAGAAGAGATACCTTAAAACTTCTCAAGATAAAACCCATTAAAATAAAAATTATTAAAATGTGTAGAAGATCTCTGTTCCTACATACTCTATTTCTCTCACAGAGTCTGTTCTTGTCAATAATTTTTAAAAAAAAGCAAATCTACAAAAACAATACATTTTATGTGTTTGTTACTGTTTGAGTCATTAAATATGATTAAATCCATATAAA
This sequence comes from Emys orbicularis, assembly GCF_028017835.1. Taxonomy (NCBI): domain Eukaryota; kingdom Metazoa; phylum Chordata; order Testudines; family Emydidae; genus Emys; species Emys orbicularis. The sequence continues at coordinate 163,905,514 of NC_088684.1, forward strand.
GTCAAGATCATGGAAATATCCAAGGATCTTATTTCAAAGCTAGAGAAGATTACCTATTCTGTGACACAGCATGACCTTTAACTCTAGTAACCAGAAGTTCTAGTCTATTTAAACATTCAGATTAAAATGAGACTTTATATATTTTTTTAAAGTTGCTGTAGTAGGCTGTGTAGGATTATGCTGTACAGAGGTATATCAGTTAGGCTGTACATGCAATTTACCACAATGAACTTTGCTGTTTCGTGAATTAAAATGAATTGAATTAAAAAGGTAAAGAAAAAAACATATGAAAATAAATCAAAAGCAGTAGTTACTTAGTAGGCTTCAGGAGTTTAATTCAGCAGGACACAAGTCAATGCAGTTACTTATATCCAGATGCCAAAACATCTGGATCCAGGGATCCCTTACAAATGCTCTCACTGCCTTAAACATAGTCTTAAACATATTCACCACTTCCACTTGTCAATGATTTAAATAGAAAGAAAGTTCATTCACATCACTGTTTTCCTTGCTAAATTCATGAAAATAACTTTGCTTTGTAGGGCTGGCCTACCCTATTCTATTTGGGATTGATTAAAAAACATATAAACTCACACCCATGGCAAGGATGTGTAATATTGTGGACGGTAAAGAGGCCAAATTATAATTTATTTGGAAAAACTTTACTGAATATATAATCTATTAAGAATCATACATGTAATATACAGTAACTCCTCACTTAACGTTGTAGTTATGTTCTTGAAAAATGTGACTTTATGTGAAACGATGTTAAGCAAATTCAATTTCTCCATAAGAATTACTGTAAATGGGGGAGGGGGTAGGTTCCAGGGAAATTTTTTTTTTTGCCAGACAATAGACATTATATACATATACAGTATAAATTTTAAACAAACAGTTTAATATTGTACACAGCAATGAATGATTGTGAAGCTTGGTTGAGGTGGTGGAGTAAGAGGGTGGAATATTTCCCAGGGAATGCCTTGCTGCTAAATGATGAACTAGCACTCGGCTGAGCCCTCAAGGGTTAATACACTGTTGTTAATGTAGCCTCACACTCTACAAGGCAGCACGGACTGAGGCAGGAGGGAGGAAACACAATAGATGCAGGGCAGTAGCTGCAAAACTCCAAAAACTGAACATGATGATGAGCCCACGCTACCCAACTGGAGCGCACCACTCCCTCCTCCTGACAGCACATGCACAGCTGCACCGGTGCTGACTTTCCAACGTGCTGGGGGGTGCCTGCATGAGTGAAAGAGAGAGACGTGCATTGCCCCTTTAAGTATGCTGACCCCACTTAAAGTACGTTGCCCTTTTAAGCAGATCAGCCAGTTCAGACAGGAAGCAATAGCTTCCAGAAAGCTCCCTCCTTTCTGTCCCTCTCCTCCGCTTTGTGGAGAGGGGGTACAGAGCAGGGGGCAGGAGCAGGGGGACATCCTGATATTGGCACCTCTCTCCCCCTCTCCCCAGCAAGCAGGAAGCTCTGGGGAGCAGCTCCAAGGCTGAGGGCAGGGCTGGAGCAGCACAGCAGCGTTGGGAGGGACAGCTGAACTGCTGCTGGGCAGCTGCGGAGCCACATACCTTACAGGGAATTTAGGGGAGCTGATGGGGGGCTGCTGGCCCCCCTGGTTCTAATCCCCACAGGGAGGGGCTGCTCTTCCAGAGAATCCTGCAAGCAGTGGACAAAGCAGGCAGCTGCCAAACGACGACGTTATAAGTGAGCATTGCACAACTTTAAACAAGCTTGTTCCCTCAGAGATCAGCAACATAACAATGAAACAATGTTAACCAGGACAACGTTAAGTGAGGAGTTACTGTATAACAGGCTGAGTAATGCAAAGGAGAAATGAAGTATGAGAGCTGCCAGATGCCATACATTGACTGGTTGGACTTTAGGCCCAATAGACAACTTCAGTCCTGGATCTTCTGTACAAACCCAATAGATAAACCATTAGTAAAATAATAGCTGAGGACTTTCCAACTTACTATATTTAAATAGACTTTGAAATGTCTCTTTAATGATTTTGAACTTTGTGATTCTGGAGAATTACATGTCTCTGATGTACAAAACAAGATTGTAGTGTTGATTTTTTTGTTATTTAGTTTGACGTTAATCATTTGTGTTTATAAGTGTTATATTTGTGGAAAACTAATGAACCATTTATTTAGAAAACACCAAAATAATTAGGGATGGGAGGGGAATGAATTTAACCACTGCTTTAGGTTTTAATAGGCCATTGCTACCCATGCAATTATAACGTGTTTTCATAGGCATACATAGTATGTTGAGTTTTAAATGAGTTTCCCAAAGAGGCACGGATGCTTTAGTAACTTTTGCAAACCCAGTTACCATATAACCAACTTTCATAATTTTAAAATTAATTGTCATAAATGCTACTGGCAGACAGCTCACTTCAGAAGATAGTGAAAGATAAAGAAAGAAAACCTGCCAAATGAAATGTTAAAAAAATCACTTCCTTGTAATAAGTTTCCATGTTGTTTCTGTAAATCACCTCTGTCCTTCTCATACCTATGAAAGCATGGTCAGTATCTGTGTTTTTTTTTAAAAAAACCATACAATTTATGTCATAAGCATAGATACATAATCCTCTAATGAACTATGCTCCATTTTCCACACTGTGTGTTGTAAAAATTTGGGATGCACAGAAGTAGACTTCTTTGACTTCAGTAGAAATCTGTTGAATCATCTCAGTCTCTTTCAAACCCTGTGCCTAAATTTGTTACTAACAGTTAATTGCTGTACAATATCAGTTCAAATAATTCATTGGATATTGCTGAATAGATGATATGATTTTGCATCCGAAGAAGTGGGTTGTAGTCCACGAAAGCTTATGCTCTAATAAATTTGTTAGTCTCTAAGGTGCCACAAGTACTCCTGTTATTTTTGCATGATTTTGAAAGTTTCTTTTGTGAATTATGCTGCTCCTTCTATAGCTATTTTACTTAACATTGTCTCAGACTGCAGAAGATAACCTTGGTTCTTTCTGGGAAATCCCTAAACTGTATTAACTGTTTTTATTTATTTCCCCCTCATTCTGGAAAGAAATAATACAAAACCATTAAAAAAACCCTAAAACCACTGCCACTGAGCAACCTAATCTTCCTGCTAATTTATAAAGTCTGGAAAAATAGATTTATGAAAATACAGTTTTGTTTCTTGGTTAGAAAATATGTCTGTCAACGCTTAACAAAATAGGTGGAATCTTAAATATAGCTGATTCTGAAAACTGAAATACAATATTCTTATGTATTCTTTAAAGGTCTAGTCCTGCTTCCTTTGAAATCAATGCCAAATCTATCACTGTCTTCAAGGGCAGAAAGATCAGGTCTTAAATTGGGAGATTTGGATGTGTAAGCAATGTAGAATTGAGCCCTGAAAAAATTACTTGAAAGAAATAAAGGGTAAAATCCTGTATCCATTGAAGTCAGTGGCAAAATTCCCATTGACTTTAATTAGTGTGGGATTTCTCCTAAGGGCTGTGCTGCAAGTGAAAAGTAAATTATAATACAAATCTGTACTTGTGAGCTAATGTTATAAATTTCAATTTTCTACGGTTTATTGCTTCAATTATCTGGGCTGGGGCAGGGGGTTGGGGTGCGGGAGGGTGTGCGAGCTCCGGCTGGGGTGTGGACTCTGAGGTGGGGCAGGGAATGAGGGGTTTGGGGTGCAGGAGGGGCTAGGGCAGGGTGTTGGGGAAGTGTGGGGTCCAGGAGGAAGTTTGGGTGTGGGAGGGGACTCTGGACTAGGGCAGGAGGTTGGAGTGTAGGAGGGGGTTCAGGGCTGGGGCAGGAGGTTGGGATGTTGGAGGGGGTGCAGGCTCCGGGAGGGCGTTTGGGTGTGGGAGGGGACTCTGGGCTAGGGCAGGGGGTTGGGGCGCGGGAGAGGGTTTTGGGAACCAATAGGAGCTGTGGAGCTGGCTCTCAGGGCAGTGGCAGCGTGCAGGGCCTCCCCGGCCGCCCATGCGTCTAGGGGCTGCAGGGACCTGGCGGCCGCTTCCGGGAGCCACGCCAAGCTAGGGTAGGCAGGGAGCCTGCCTTAGCCCCGGGCCCCCGCTGCGCTGCCAACCGGACTTTTAATGGCCCGATCGGCAGTGCTGACCGGAGCCGCCAGGGTCCCTTTTCGACAGGGCATTCCAGTTGAAAACAGGTCGCCTGGCAACCCTAGTGTCACCTGGCCCTTTATACCGGTGGCCAGTGGCGCGCAGCAGCAGAGGGTGCTCGAGCCACTCCGATGGGTATCACTGAGGGAAAAAATTCTGATAACTGTGTGCAGGGCGCACGCACACCAAGAGTGGAATGGACATGTGCAACACATTTTAAAGAACAACAATTATGAACGGTCATTAACCATTTTTTCTGTTGTTTAGCGTAATAAAGTCAGAAGATAGCAGTGCTTTTGATTTCAAACCGCAGTCATATTCACCATTCACAGTCTGGAATGGAAAACGAAACACAATATGACCCTTTAGGATTCAGGGATGACAGCACCCAATCCCAAAATGGTTCCCAGGAGGAAACACCCCTTTCCCTTGTCTCTGCTACAGGGGCTTCTCCAAGACCATCAGGAGTTAAATGCACAGTTTTGTCTGGCAGGTAGGCCTTATTAGGAACTATATAACCTGCTAGCCTTGCCTGGGTGTGGTTGGGGAGTTCAGATTAGCTAGGCAATCAACAAGTAAATACTTGAGCACAGATGGCTGAGAAAGTTGACTGTTCTTAAAACTGTTCATTTATTTTGTTATAATTGCTATTGTGTTGAAAATAAAAACAAAACAATGAGTCTGGGACCTGAGAAGAAGGGGTTTGAGGGGGATTCTTTTTTTGGTGTATTCTGCTAACAGGCTAAGCCAGGAGTGGCCTACCTGAGCCTGAGAAGGAGCCAGAATTTACCAATGTACATCGCCAAAGAGCCACAGTAATACATCAGCAGCCCCTCATCAGCTCCCCCGCCCCCAGCACCTCCTGATCAGCTGTTCCCTGGCGTGCAGGAGGCTGGGGGGGGGGGCAGGGAGAGGGAAGTGAGGGACGGCAGGCTCAGGGGAGGGGGTGGAGTGGGGGCAGGGCCTGTGGCAGAACCTGGGTTTGAGCAGTGAGTACCCCCTGGCACATTGGAAAGTTGGCACCTGTAGCTCCAGCCCCGGAGTCAGTGCCTATACAAGGAGCCACATATTAACTTCTGAAGAGCTGCATGTGGTTCCAGAGCCACAGGTTGGCCACCCCTGGACTAAGCCCATAAAGTGGGGAGCACTTTTTAATTTTGTTTGATCATCCACAGGGTCTGGTTACAGAGAGAGAATTTGGTCTTTACTTACAGGTCCCAGGTTTTATGTACAAAAGGAGGCTGTGCTGGTGGAACAGGGAGCTCTGCCTGTGTGCCTGTGACATGCTCTTTCTTTCCACTCACACTACAGAAACCCTTCTGTGGGACAGCTGTTAGTTTCTACCTGTATGCAGTTGGACAACAGAGAATGAGGCCAGGGAGCTGGCTTCACTTCTATAACTTCCCTTCTCCCACACCCTGAAATCTAGTGGAGAAAGAGAAAACAAATTAGTTACTTTTACCTGAGACTGCTTCCCTCTTCATTGCCGTGGAACCTGTTTTACTAGAGCAGGGGTATAAGGATTACCAGGGACAACTGGGCAGAAGGACTCGTTTGAGTTTCTGCTGGAACTCTGCAGTCCAGGTGGCAGCAGGGAGCCAGTGGGTCCAGGTACTAAAACAGAATGTGCAGGTTAAGAGGGGCCTCAGGGAAAACCATATTTTTCCTCCTGCCACAATGGAAGAATGGGTGGGAAGTCTTCACAATTGAAAACCGTGGCATTTCCTCTCTTATGTAGTGTAGGGGAGAGTGAGGGCCAAAAATATTTTGCCAAGAGGATGGGCCACCCTCAGGCATGCCACTGAAGAATGGATTTACACTCTGTTGAGGAACTCCATTGGTTACTAGATTATGGATAATGAGATGCTACCTTATTTGCAGAAAAGGAACCTGCACAGAATGTTGCCTCCAGACTTTATTGATAATTGTCACACTGAGCTTTGTTAGAAGCCAAGGAGGGAAAAGATTTGGAGGGGAAAATATATAAGGACATTATCACATATGGCAGTTTTAATGCACAGTTGGCTTCAGAAAGCTGATAGTAGTTACTTAAACTTCATAGAGTTACCCACCTTAAACTGCTTAAAATAACTAGTGGATCAAGGAGTGAGCCAAATAAAATGTCATTATGGCCAGCATGTGTTAGCATTTTATAAGCTCCATAGAAGTCCACATGGTTAAAAGGTACTAAAGCTGGCCATTCAGGTTGGCACCTGCAGCAGGGATTGTTGTAAAGCAAGGAAATAAATATGAGAGATAAAGGGAGAAAATAGAGTAAAAGATTAAAAATAACCTGCAATGGATTCATTTTTCATGTAATTATTTAAGGCTCTAAGGGCCCAGTGCATGAGTGTCTGGGCTCTTCACAAAAATATTTAAAAACATAAAAATCAAATATAGACATAGCTGAAATAGTAACCCAAAACAATGAATTTGCTACAAAGAAATAAATACCTGCAACCAGATTGCCCTCATATTGTCAAGTTGGTATGAAAATGAAGTAAAAAACCTGGCTAGATAATAGTTGAAACCTTGGCATAAATGTTGTTTGTCTGCTTTATATTTTTGTAAAATCAGAGAATGCATGGTAAATGAATTGTTTTTTTTTCCCCAAAGATTTTTTACAAGGAAGCAGGAAAGCAAAATAGTGGGTAAAAAGTCAGTTGCAGAATAGATCTATGTGAAATAAACCCACTCAAACAAAACTGTTCTTGAAATCTGATGCATTCACAAAGGCCACCCTTATACCAAATGTAAGCGAGGGGATGGTCCCGCTATTGTGGGGAACTTTCCTGGCTTCTGCACTACCCCGGTGAAGTGGGCTAGCGAAAGGGTCTGAGTCCTCGCTCCCACTCCCTTTACCCAGAGGCCTCCCTGCCCTTGAGGGCTCACTCTCCTGTCTGGCAGAGTCCTCGTAACCCCAACAAGGCTGGGCCCAGGATTCCTGGGGGGCTCAACTCCCAACCCTGCTGTGGTCACCTAGGACAGGGGCTAGGGTGTCCCCACTCCGGGGTACCCTCTCTGCACTGGGCACCTCCCTGACCCACTGATTATTCCATACAATTTAAAGCAAATACAAGTTGTTTAATTAACAATTAATCTAAAGAAAAGAATAAGGAAAAATGGGAAAGGTTAAAGGAAAACACATCACACCGCTCTGTGGCAGGAAACGTCAAAAACAGTGTCTCTGGACATCAGGGCACTTCACAGTCTGTTCCTTGTAGGTCCCAGATTTCCTTCTCAGGCCCTGGCTGTGCTGCAGGTATGCTGCGGGTTGGACACTTTCAATGGTGGTGGCCACACACCTCTGGGCTTTGAGTGGTGGGACCCTTCTTCCCAGCGTCAGCCCCCCCATCAGGTTACGGTCCCCCTCCCGGTCTGGCCTGCAAGGGCCCTTGGCTAGGGGTGTCTTTCTGTGCTGGGCCCTTTGCCCAAGGTCCCCCCTTGGCTGGCCCCACTTGCTCACCACACCTGGCTCTGTGGCTGCAGCTCTGCTCCCAGCACAGGATCTGCTCTCCCTGGGCTGCGTCTGTGGTTGCGCCTCTGGCCCCTCTGGATCTGGCACGGTTCTGCTTTCCAGCTCACCTTGGACCCCTGCTTTCTCCTTAGCTCAGCCCCACTCAGTCTGACCCAGGTAATTCCAACTCACATGGAGGACGGGACCCACCCTGGCCTCCTGTCATGCTGATTAGCCTGCCCGCCCTGTCAATCAGGCTGACCTGGAGCATTGGCCTCTCGCCATTGTTCCTGGGGACTGTCAGTCTCAGGGTCCTGATTTCCCATCGACCCCTCCCCTTTTAGTGCTAGGAGCTAGCCAACCAAAACACCCCCACTGAATGTTAGTAAGGGGCAACAGTCCCCTTACACAAACACTGCCATTTCATACAGCAAGCCATTGTAATCCCCTAAAGACATCCAAGACTGCTGAATTTGAACATCCAAGTGAACCCATATAGTTAAGTTTGTCTCTGAACCCTGCAAACTGACTCTGGAAGGTTCACATGACTCTATAACATAATAGTTTTTCCAATTTTTTTTAGCTGTTGCTATTTTTAAAAATATGGGTAAAATAGCTAATTGTAAAGAAAGTGTGCCTTGGTTCATCAAAAGAGAATGTGTTTTTTTATTCTCTCCCAAAGTGTGATTTTTTTCTTTTAAATATTGGTTAATTTAAATGTGATTCCTTATAAAAATAGCACCAGGATGAATTTGGGCCAGTGTCAAATCTACTTTGACTGCAGAGGGGGCTTACACAAGGGATGAATTTGACCCAAAATCTTTTGCTTACCATGTTGTATTATATGAATCATTGAAAAGTTGGCACAGTGATTGAGAGCAGCAAAGGAAAGAATCTTGCAAATGTTAAGAATGTCAGTGTTGAAAAAGAACATTATTCTTCTCTAACACAGAGTGGGTGCTCAGTGTACAACTAATTTTATCTCAGAGCTATTTCAGCAGGCTGTGGAGTATGAAGAGGAGAGGTGAATAGGTCTGATGAGTTGTAATATCATAGCCCACTTGCTTTTCCTACACTTACATTCCAAGGCTTGCTGGGATAGCAAAAGATGAAAAATTCTCCTATTGTTTCTGTACATACCACTCTTGCTAACATACTCCATCAAAAGAAACAAAGATGGCATTCCATTTACCCTGATTAAAAAACAAAATCTGCAGTAAGGGAAGTATCCAGAGCTTTAACCATCACTTTTAATTGCTGAAAAGGCCCAATAGTACTGTCAAACTGCTCTGTAGTTTATTGATATTCCTGACTTCTGTTTGGTTCAAAAGATTTTTTTTTTTTTTAAAGTTTTGGTGAATTTAAGGTAAAGGTATTGTGTGAGGTTTTGGAACTCAGTCTGAATTTTTTTAAACTTTATTTTTATTGTTTTTATATAAAAAACAGACACATAACAAAACAAAACATATAAATACATGCACCAGATGGAAATAGCATATAAATAACAAAATTCAATGTTCATTATCTATAAAACCTGGAAAACAACCAAACAAAATCAAACAACTAAACAAAACCGTGAACCTGTATAGGTCATGCAGGGCATCAGTTATTGAAGTGACTAAATAGATAAATAAGTGAGAATATAACCTATGAGTCATAACCTGAGTATCGGGGACTGATATATACTAAACTGCAAACGTATGCAATAGTTTCATGTGTGAGAAGATATCCTCCTATTTTTTCCAAGTGTTTCTATTAGACAGAGTCATATTTTCCATAAATCCAGAAGTAGAGAGCTCACTAAACCTGTTAGTGTATCAGGGAAGAATTGCAGATTTCCATTTTCTCAAAATAACTCTTTTGGCCACTAAAATAATCACTGCAATCAATTTCTTGGTTGGTTAACTGGTAATACCAACTCATACAGAATCTTTAAAATAAACAAGCTTGGAGAAGGAAAGATAGCAACACTTAAAGTTTCTGAGAGAGCACTGAATATGGTGTTTCAGAACACATGATCATTTGACAAGAATAGAGGATGTATGAAAGGTTGGCCTGTAGCTCTTTGGCAACACACAGTGAACGTTGGAGATGCAGTCTAGCCTTAAACAAAAATTCTGGAATCCAACGGTATCTGTTTAATACCTTGTTCTGGAAGAATCACAAGGATAAAACTTGAAGTATCTTTCACATTAAGCCAGATATCCTCCCAGGTTTCTATTGTGGTAGTAAGGCTAAGTTCTTTTCCCCATTTTTCTTTGAGACTGAGGTTGAGATGGCACTATGAACCCTTAAGCAACCTATAAGTAATTTTTGCAAGGAGACTTTTGATTCCATATTTCTTTACATGTTTTTCTAGAAGTGAGAGAGTTGCAACAGATCAGTTGTCCCCTATCCTTGCATGAATCCTTGAACATTTCCGCTGAAAGAAGGAACTGTGAGACTGCGGTAGCTGATATTTTAGACTTGTAAATGAAGGCCAGTCTATCATCTTGTATTATATCTCTAATTTTTGTTAATCCTTTTTCTATACAAACTGTCTTAAGCATGGAGTTGGCCTTGATCGTGAGACATGGGGTATCTCATAGTGATACAGGAAGAGAGTTGGTAAGATTGGATGCTGTAATCATCTTAATGCGTTGCAGAATGCCTCATGTAGATGCAAAGACTGGATTTTTCCTTAAGGGTGTGGGTAGCCTCTTAAGATATATAAAAGAATGGCATAGCTAAGGTTGTTGTTTTTTTCCAATATCAAACCAGGCCGGTACATATACAGAGCAGCTGGAGGGGAACCATCTTACAATAGGACACATTTGGAATACTAGATAATGTAGATACAATTCTGGCAACCCCATACTTCCAGTTGTCCAGGATTTTTTAAGGGTCTCATGTGACAAACAAGGCTGTTTTATATCACATAGAAATTGCATGATAGGCCTATTTATTCAAGCAGAGAGCAAGGGAGAGGCGTTGAAAGGCAATAGGCTAATGATATAAGTCAATCTTGAGCAGATATTCATTTTGGCTATTTCTCTTCTCCCTAGTAAGCATAGAGGGAGGAGATGCCAGTTCCCTATATCCATGGAAATTTCTTTAAATATATAGCCCATATTTATAGATAAAAAATTGGGAAGATTAGGACAAATTTTAATACATAAGTTATTTCCTTGCATATTTGAAATGGAAAATGCTTAAACTGAGAAGAATCTGGTCTTTTTGTGTATATCCATTGCCTGTGATTTATTCGAGTCAATGCGAAAACAAGAGATTTTTCCAAGAACATCAACTATATTTAAGGCTGCAAGTACGTCACGGAAGTCATGGATTCTATGACTTTCTGGGACCTCCGTGACTTCTGCAGCAGCCGGTGCAGCTGGCTCCGGCCCCTGGGCCAGCTGCACCGGCTGCTGTTGGGCCAGTCTCGGGCCGCAGCACCCCCATCCCCCCCAGCAGCAGCAGCGTGGGTCCCGGGCCGCCACCTCCCCTGCACCCAAGCAGCACTTGCAGGGGTCCCAGGCTGCGCACCGCCACCTGGCCCCCCCTCCCCAGTACCCGGAAGGGGTCCCGGGCCACGCGCCGCCACCCTCCCCCCCCAGCACCCTTGTGGGTCCTGAGCCATGTACCACCGACCGCCCCGAGCACCCTTGGTGCATCTGGGCCGTAAGCCGTCACCCCTAGCACCCTCAGCACCCCCGGGCCGCACACCATCTCCCCTAGCACCCAAGATTTAGTCAGGGGTATATAGTACAAGTCATGCACAGGTCACAGGCCGTGAATTTTTGTTTACTGCCTGTGACCTGTCCATGACTTTTACTAAAACTACCCATGACTAAAACGTAGCCTTAACTATATTCAACAATGATAGGATTCATGAGTGTGGATTCTTCAACAGCACAAAAAAGTTATCAGCATACAAACTGATTTTGTATTCTTTCCTGTTTATAGTCACACCTTCAATGCCCGAGTGCTGATGTATGTATGCTGCCAGTGGTTCAAGAGAGACATTAAAAAGGAGGGACAAAGAGGGGACAGCCCTGTCATGTCCCTTTTTCTAGTTGAAATGTGGGAGAAATAATTTAATTAGTTGATAGTGAAGTGAGGGAAGAGTTGTATAATACACTGACCCAATTCAGGAATATTTGACCAAATTCAAAGGGTTTTTTAGGACAGCCATTAGATAAATCCATTCAACTTATCAAAGGCTTTCTCTGCATTAGAAGTAAGTCTGTATAGGGAACATCTGACATCTGAGCTTGCTAGATCAAGTGAGTGATATTTTTTTGTATTATCAGCAGCCAATTTTCCTTTAATGTCTGCAATATCTTTGAAAAATTCAGAATTACCTCCACTTAGACTGTAAATGATTCCAAGAATTAACTTTTTTGAGTTGAAACAGCCTTCAGAAAGAATGTATCTTCTTTTGGGATCAGACCAGGACTGTTTATATTGAGAAGTTATACTTTTATGAATTCAGGTGGATGTGCCTCTGTTCTTAGAATTCAATGTTTAATGATACTCAGCACCTACCAACATCTTCTTGATTTGATCGGCATTTATTTCTGCTAGATGAGTTTCCTGCAATAAAGCTACTTGGACTTTTTTGATCTGAGGTGTGTCAGGATTTTAATTCTTTTGCAAGGTTTATTAAGTCCCCTCAAATTCCAGGACCACACTCTAAGAAAATTCATGGCAAAGATTTAAATGATATAGAATCATAGGTTAGGGTTGGAAGAGACCTCAGGAGGTCATCTAGTCCAGTCCTCTGCTCAAATCAGGACCAACACCAAATAAATCATCCCAGCCAAGGCTTTGTCAACCCATGCTTAAAAACTTCTAAGGATGGAAATTCCACCACCTCCCTAGGTAACCCATTCCAGTGCTTCACCACCCTCCTAGTGAAAGAGTGTTTCTTAATATCCAACCTAGACCTCCCCTGCTATATATTAAGACATATAACCTTGTTCTGAAGATACATATTTCCCTTTGATATTGTAAAACCACATCTCTAGGATATGGTCTGTATTTAAACATACTAGATACTAGTTAGTTATGAATTAATTTATGCTTTCAATTGAGCCTCTAAAGGTCAGGTATAGAAAAAGATCTATAGTTAAATATCATATATCTTCCAAAATATATTTGTCACAGAAAACAAACAAAAAAATTAACAGATTTAAAACAAGCCAGCATGTTCAGATCCCTGAAGGCTTCAGTTCCAACTGCTCCTCCCCTCCCTATATTATCTAATAATAGTCTAAACATCTCTACATGCAAATATATTTTAAATCGGATATTACCCTGTAAATACTATTGGGTATTCTAGAACATGTATAATATATTTCTACCTACAGAAGTTTTTGTATATATATATATATATATATATATATATATATATATATATATATATATATATATACACACATATATACAGACTCATCACATGTACATTTACAATTGATTTGATAAATCAAATATAAATTAGTACAAAATCTAAATATGAAAAATACAACAATATAAAGAAATCATATTCATAGTATGTCAAATGCCCTGCACAAGCTGAATAACTAGGGCTATTCAAGGTTTAGGTTATAGTCTACTTTACATGTCAGGAGTATGGACTGTTCCAAGGGACTTGTGGTTACCCTAACACAATCCATCAGAGGCAGAGCTAGTGAAGAGATTCTGTCTAGCAGTGCAAGCTGGGATGAGTAGTGCAGCTAATACTTCAGTCAGTAGATGGTGCTATAAACCCCAGTTTAGGGTTAAATTATTACTCTATGCATTGCAGTGCTATACAGTTGTGATTGCTCAGTTCCAAAGGAGATCAAAAGAAGAGTTCTGCCTAGCTTGTTAACTGCTAGGAGTGGGAAGATGTTATAAGTGAATATTACCATATCTACAAGGATACATAGGAAAACAAGTATGTTTTTTATGATGATAAAAACATTCTGCTATTTTTGGGCAAATCTGGTCTCAATCTTTGAAGTGTCTGCCAAGCTTCAGAAGGGGTTTTACAAAATCTTGCGGAGCCTGTTAAATCCATAGTGAAGGTGGATGGGTACTTGATGCTATATCTGATGTTGGTCTCCCTCAGGAGTTACTTATGCCATTGAATGCAGTCCTCTTTTTGATAAACTCAGCTGAAAAGTAAGGAAAGAAAAAAGGGACTTCTGGGTTTCCCCTTTCCTGGCAGGGTTCATTAACATTACTTTGTCATTGAACTTCAGCAGCTTGAAGATGATGGGTCTGGGCTTATCAGACTCCTGCCTTCTACTACCAGGCATTCAATGAGCCCTTTCAATATTGAATGGGGGTGGCTGAAGGTCCAATTTAAGTATGTTAGGGAGAAGTTTCTGAAGAAAGTTGATAATATCCATCCCCTCTAGACCCTCAGCAGTGCCCAAGAGGTGAAGATTGTTTCTCTGAGATCTGTTTTCGTAGTCATCCTGTTTTTCTTCCAGTTTGAGTAGTCTAAGCTTTAAGGGGGCAGTTTCTTCTTTAATTTCACTGGTTTCAATGGCAATCTTTTGTAGCTCATTTTCCAAGTGAGCCATTGGGGATTTTACATCACATACATCTTTAGAGAGGCCATGAATATCTTTTGAGATTGAAATCCAGTCAGTCTGTGAGGAAATCTTTCAGTGCCACAATATCCTGGGCTAGGTTCTGTTGTGGCCTTGAGATCTCCCCCTTCAGCTGCTTAGGTGATTCAGGCTTAGGTCTTTTATTGCCCCTCATTTTTTCATTGGAATCCATATTCAACAGTTTGAAGTTTATCCAGTGGATTAATGTAAAATTTTATGGCAGAAATTTATTGCCAATTTGCTAGGAAAGTAATTATTAGAGAAGAATTGGTATGTGGTGAGTGAGGTAGTCTGGGACTAGACAACCATCTTCCTCATGAGTACCATGTGACCTCCCCAGTCTGAATTTGAAAATGTTAGAAAACCTTAAATTTAAGAATTAAAGAATTTTAAAAATTAAATTTTAGTTGAACAGTAGGTTACCTGAGAGACTCATGCACTGGGTTTTGGTGTTTTTTGTACATGGCGTTGAAGAAAAGAGTCCTAATGATTATTAATGATCTGGATAATGGGATGGGTTGCACCCTCAGCAAGTTCACAGATGACACTAAGCTGGGGGAAGAGGTAGATATGCTGGAGGGTCGGGATAGGGTCCAGAGCGACCCAGACAAATTAGAGGACTGGGCCAAAAGAAATCTGATGAGGTTCAACAAGGACAAGTGCAGAGTCCTGCACTTCGGATGGAAGAATCCCATGTACCGCTACAGGCTGGGGACTGACTGGCTAAACAGCAGTTCTGCAGAAAAGGACCTGGGGATTACAGTGGAGGAGAGGCTGGATATGAGTCAGCAGTGTGCCCTTGTTGCCAAGAAGGCTAACAGCATATTGGGCTTCATTAGCAGGAGCATTGCCAGCAGATCGAGGGAAGTGATTATTCCTCTCTATTCGGCACTGGTGAGGCCACGTCTGGAGTATTGCGTCCAGTTTTGGGCCCCCCACTACAGAAAGGATGTGGACAAACTGGAGAGAGTCCAGCGGAGGGCAACAAAAATGATTGGGGGCTGGGGGACATGATTTACGAGGAGAGGCTGTGGGAACTGGGGTTATTTAGTCTGCAGAAGAGAAGAGTGAGGGGGGATTTGATAGCAGCCTTCAACTACCTGAAGGGGGGTTCCAAAGGTTATGGTGCTCAGCTGTTCTCAGTGGTGGCAGATAACAGAACAAGGAGCAATGGTCTCAAGTTGCAGTAGGGGAGGTTTAGGTTGGATATTAGGAAAAACTATTTCACTAGGAGGGTGGTGAAGGACTGGAATGGGTTACCTAGGGAGGTGGTGGTTTTTAAGGCCTGTCTTGACAAAGCCCTGGCTGGGATGATTTAGTTGATGTTGGTCCTGCTTTGACTAGATGACATCCTGAGATCTCTTCCAACCCTAATCTTCTATGATTCTATAAAGGAATACGCTTAAAACTCTTTGTGTTATGGGTCTTAATTAGGGTTACCATACGTCCTCTTTTTCCCGGACATGTCCGGCTTTTCGGCACTCAAACCCCCGTCCGGGGGGAATTGCCAAAAAGCCGAACATGTCCGGGAAAATGGCGGCTCTGCTCCTCCCCTGACTCTTCGGCTCTGTTTAAGAGCCGAGCTGCCCGAGCGCTATGGACTTCAGGCAGCCCCCTTACCCCCGGACCCCAGCCGCCGGCCGGGCACTTCCCCTCCCGGGCTCCGGCGGCGCAGGGTCGGGAGGCACGGGGGCTGCCCGAAGCCGGTAGCGCTGGGGCAGCTCGGCTCTTAAACAGAGCCGAAGAGTCAGGGGAGGAGCAGAGCCTCCAGCCGCGGCGGCTCTGCTCCTCCCCGACTCTTCGGCTCTGTTTAAGAGCCGAGCGCTACGGGCTTTGGGCAGCCCCCATGCCTCCGGACCCTGCGCCGCCGGAGCCCGGGAGGGAAAGTGCCCGGCCGGGAGCGCAGGGTCCGGAGGCAAGGGGGCTGCCCGAAGCCGGTAGCGCTGGGGCAGCTCAGCTCTTAAACAGAGCCGAAGAGTCAGGGGAGGAGCAGAGCCTCCAGCCGCGGTGGCTCTGCTCCTCCTCTGACTCTTCGGCTCTGTTTAAGAGCCGGGCATGGGGGCTGCCCAAGCGCTACCGGCTTCGGGCAGCCCCCATGCCTCCCGACCCTGCGCCGCCGGAGCCCGGGAGGGGAAGTGCCCGGCTGGGGGTGCAGGGTCCGGAGGCAAGGGGGCTGCCCGAAGCCCAAGCGCTACCGGCTTCACGGTTTGCCGGGCAGCCCCCAGACCCTGCGCCCCCGGCTGGGCGCTTCCCCTCCCGGGCTCCAGCTGCGCTGGGGAAGCGCCAGCCGGGGGCGCAGGGTCTGGGGGCTGCCCAGCAAACCGTGAAGCCGGTAGCGCTCGGGCAGCCCTTTCCCCGTGGCTGGGAGTGGGAGGGAGGAGGGGACGGGGTTAGGGCGGGGAAGGGGCGGAGTTGGGGCGGGGGCTGGGGGTGGGGAAATGGGCGGGGCCAGGGCCCGTGGAGGGTCCTCTTTTTTTATTTAATAGATATGGTAACCCTATCTTAATAGTTCTGTTCCTTTTGTTTTTTTAATCTGTTTAGAGCCTGTTCAGTTTACAAAGGGTCCTTTTCATGATTTGGGCCAAATAAACAGTGCTCTCACCAACACAGTGAGGGGAGATGGGACACTGGCCAGTGCCTCTTCTCTTGTAATCCTGCAAGGGCAGGGCATGTTTCCACGGTTCTGGGCTGTTATGATGACCTCTGGAATGCACTTTGCCACTGTGCTCTAATGGCCTCCTCCTGCTCTCATTGAAATCAATGGGACACTTTCCATCCTGTGTGCAAGCGAGTATTGGGAGTACGGGGGGGCTGCACTGAAGTAAATGTGTTACAGTTTTATAGATGTATTAAAGATCAATGTTGAGCATGCTCCCTGCAGCTCACGTCAAGGTAATATGGCTTCCTGGCTTTTGCCTGCATAATAAGCAAAACATAGCCCTGGTAAAGTCACTGCAATTCCAAGGTCTTATATCAGGCCTGAATTTGGCCCACTGCCTCCAGCCATCACCACTCATGGGGTACAAATCCTTCCTTACCTCTCAGTGTAGCTCAGACACCATGTGTCTTAAATTTGTTCCTTTTTTAATTTAAAACCATGACTGCTGGATGTGCAACCACATGCACAATGCAAGGCAGTACCAGAAATTCTATAGTATACTTCAATGGGTCCAGATGGCTACCTGTTTGCAAAACATATGCACAACTGCATTTGATGTCACTATTTGTAGCTAAAGCCCAGAAAATGGTGCTTTCTGCAGGATAACAAGGTACCTTTTCAAAGGGTGTGGATTTAGCTGCATGACCTCAGTTAACATCAGGAGTCACATCGCTAAATCCCAATGTGCTTTAAAACTTTACCCCAAGACCTTTCTGAGAGTTAGAAGCAAAATGGAAAGCTGCTTAGCCTGAGGTGTCTGTAAGCT
Organism: Emys orbicularis; assembly: GCF_028017835.1. Classification (NCBI taxonomy): domain Eukaryota; kingdom Metazoa; phylum Chordata; order Testudines; family Emydidae; genus Emys; species Emys orbicularis. Next base: position 163,923,101 of record NC_088684.1, read on the forward strand.
ATTTTCTTACAAGCATTTTTTTTTTTTTGCTTGAGTTTTAGTGAATTCAAGCTGCAGCAGGAGTGTTTGTATCTTCTTGATTTACAATTCTAATAGATTTTTAGTATTGCAACAAAAAGCCTTCTGCCAGGGGATGCATACCTGAACTAGGGTTACCATTCGTCCGGATTCCCCCGGACATGTCCGGCTTTTCTCAGTTAAAAATAGCGTCCGGGGGGAATTTGTAAATGTCCGTACTTCCCCCCCATGCAGAGTGCGCGCGGCTGACAGGGCAGCCGGCCGGATGGTGCCACTTGCACTGGGCTCTGGCAGCCAGAGAGAGCCCCTCCTCCGCTTCCCCCTCCTCTCCCCTGCAGCTGAGATCACTCCTCTCCTCTCTCTCCCTCCCTCCCCCTCTCTGCATTTGCAGCCGGCCGGCCATTCGCAGTGGGCCTCTGGCAGTCTGGAGCTCCTCCCCCTGCCCAGCAGCACTCTGCGAGGGCGGGAACCGGGCTATGCGCTCCGTGGGGGAGCGCAGCAGCGTGTCGGGCTGTGCGTGGAGCCCAACACGCTGTTCTGAGCAGCACGGTAAGGGGGCCAGGGGGTCGGAGAAGGGGCAGGAAGGTTCTGGAGGGGGCAGTCAAGAGACAGGGAGCAGGGGGAGGGTTGGATGGGTCGGGAGTACGGGGGGGGGTTGTCTGGGGGTTGGGGGCGTAAGGTTTTGGGCAGTCAGGGTACAGGTAGGGGGTAGGGTCCTGGGGGGGCAGTTAGGGTGGGGGTCTCAGGAGGGGGCAGTTAGGGGACAAGGAACAGGGAGGCTTAGGTAGGGGGTGGGGTTCTGGAGGGCAGTTAGGAGCAGGGGTCCCAGGAGGGGGCAGTCAGGGGACAGGGAGCAGAGGGGTTTAGATGGGTCGGGAGTTCTGGGGGGGGGCTGTCAGGGGGTGGGGAGTGGTTGGATGGGGCATGGAAGTCCCTGGTGTCTGTCTGGGGGTGGGGGGGTGGGTAAGGGTTGGGGTAGTCAGGGGACAGGTAGGGGGTAGGGTCCTAAGGGGCCAGTTAGGATGGGGGGAGGGTCTCAGGAGGGGGCAGTCAGGGGACAGGTAGGGGATAGAGTCCTAGGGGGCCAGTTAGGATGTGGGGGAAAGTCTCAGGAGGGGGCAGTCGGGACAAGGAGCAGGGAGGCTTAGGTAGGAGGTGGAGTCCTGGGGGGCAGTTAGGTAGGGTTACCGTACGTCTGGTTTTTCCCGGACATGTCCGGCTTTTTGGTCCTCAAATCCCTGTCCGGGGGGAATTGCCAAAAAGCCGAACATGTCCGGGAAAATAGCTTTGCCGGCATCCCTGCCCCAGTCCCCTGCTTACCTTGTGGCTCCCGCAGGCTGCGAGCTGCAGGCGGATTCCCCCGCGGCGGCGGCTGCTGCTGCTCCCCCCAGACACCTCAGCTCTGTGTAGCTGAAGAGCCGAGCTGCCCGAGCGCTACCGGCTTCACGGTTTGCCGGGCAGCCCCCAGACCTCCAGACCCTGTGCCCCCGGCCGGGCGCTTCCCCTCCCGTGCTCCGGCTGCGCTGGGGAAGCGCCCGGCCGGGGGCAGGGTCTGGATGTCTGGGGGCTGCCTGGCAAACCGTGAAGCCGGTAGCACTCGGGCAGCTGTTTCACGGCTGGGAGGGAGGAGGGGGAATGCGGGGCGCTCAGGGGAGGGGGCGGAGTTGGGGCGGGGACTTTGGGGAAGGGGCGGAGTTGGGGCGGGGAAGGGGCAGAGTTGGGGCGGGGCCGGGGGCGGGGCCAGGGCCCCGTGGAGTGTCCTCTTTTTTTAATGAGGAAATATGGTAACCCTAACCTGAACCAACCATGAAAATTTTTGGTGGCATCTTAATTTTTCCAATTTCAGAGTCTAAACATAATAATGTAATGGAGTAAAAAAATATATATATATCATAATTCCTCCAGGGTGTGCTTACATGTTATTTGAAGAGATGGAATTTTGGAGGCCATCTTGAGGAACCTCAGTGCTTGGAGAAATGTCTCTCCTGTGGGTAATTTAATATGCTTCTAATGTCATGCATTAATGTAATAGGGCCAAATCCTCACCTGGAGATCTAGCTCATGAGATATATCTATGGTAGCTTCAACAAATCCAAGGTAGTGACCCATTGACCACCCCTCACCCCGTGGCCTGGCCTGTCGTGAGATATAGCATTTGATCTTTTGGGACTGACATTTTTATTCAAGGTGGTGTATATCACGTAAAAAGTTTAACTGGACCTTTAAAAATATCAATTTGGCAGATGCATTCAGTACTGGACAGGTTTATTTGACTCTGTTAGGGGCTTTTCTTAAGGATAGAATGGATTCTTGTACTATAGTTAGGAATTCAATCTAAGTACTTATTGATTTCTCACTCATCAGGTAAGTTCAAGCATTGCTTATCAGAGTTTTCACGTACGGTAACATAGCCCTGATGAATAATTCAAGTTTTAAATGGCCTCCCTCTCCTTTGCAGCATTGCTGAATACATTATTTCTTTTCTGCATCGCAGGAAGAATGCCAGAACTATATCCGTGTGCTTCTCGTTGGCGGTGACCGGCTCTTCACCTGTGGAACCAATGCTTTCACTCCTATTTGCACCAATCGGACGGTATGAGTAAACGAATTGATCCCACATGTTCACAGAAATGATTACTATTGCCACTGTGAAACAAAACAGCTGCTATGGGGCTGTGCAGATTGGTAATGGGATATTTCACTTCTAGACTGTTAGCTCAGATACAGCCCTAGATAGTAACTGAAAGTAATCATCTATCTGACCAGTTGCCTCTGTGAGATGTTGAGATCTCCACAGTGAACAAGCTTCCACATCACCACCTTATTTGACTTTATTTAGTCCTCTTTTGGGAGAACGAGATTGAATCAGCTTTCAAGGCTGACCCAGCCTCTTACCTCTATAGAGATACCTTTCAAGCATGGATGAGGCTTGTTGGTGTAGGGAAGTTTGCACTGCTGCTGCCTGTGCTGTGACTAATCAGAGTATTTCACTCTATAGGGTTGTCAATCTAACAACATTCAATATAAGCAATAAATGTGCATACATTCAAAATTACAGTAAATGAGACAGCTGTAACTGCAATATGCAAATCAAACAAAGATTGGCCAATTAAAAAACTAGACTTCGGGGCCTGGGCCTAAAATGTAAATACCTTTTACTAGCTTTTTTCATATGCTTTTCAAACTTGTCAGAACAATTTCAAATACATGCAGCATGTCTTTAAAAATAAAATTAATTTTTAAAAGGTGTCGTAACTGCCATGTTTGCAGAAGATCAAAAGGGCTTAGTAATTTTTTTCGGCAAGAAAATACTGAGCAAATGTAGTTTTTTGTATTCCAGAGCACATTCACAACCATGACTGTGATGTGTACTGAACCTTTCCAAATTCATCTTCAGGTTTTGGGAACAAACAAATATGTAACCCCACTTTCTTCCCTGGGTTACTCAGGATCAGGCAGCACTCACCTGTGTGCCTGATGTTGTTGACATTATAGGAGATTCTGAGTATCTGGTGATGTTGGATAAGTGAGAATCCTCCATCCACCCTCTGCTGCAGTCCCTTTACTCCTAAAGGAAGTTAAAATTGGTGGTGCCTCCACCTGGCTGGCCCCTGTACACACACAATGGCGTGCCTTGGGGACCTCCAGGAATAAACCCCTTCAAATAGTAATAATAATAACAACAACCTGTGGCATGGGTCTAACTCATAACAGTTATAAATAATATACATCCAATATACTTAAATTAGAGCTAACACTCATTTACTTAACAACTTAAAGAAACAGGGTATAACAGACAAAAATTAAATGTCACTACTGATTTAAATCCACAGGGGAGAAGTTGAATAAAATCAATTAACAAATATAGTATACAGTAATACATGAAACTTATCTAACTGGCATTTACACTGCCATCATTTACCCCACCCCAGAGTGTACACTCCTCTGGATTTCAGAGTCCTAGACGCTTGCGTGGACGCGCTTGAAGATCTGAAGCTGGAGACAGCACTCCGTGGGTTCTGTGTATCAGTCCAGCCAAGGCAACAAGCTGCACAGCCCCGCTGAAGGTTGGAGCTGGCTCCACCAAATGTCAGCAGCTCTGAGTCCTGGTTCGATGGAAAGATCACTCTGCCTCTCCTCAGACTCAGTCTCTCTGCGGTGCCCCTTCCAAGTACTTTCTCAACAGTGGGGGTTACTCACAGTTCCTTCACTGCAGGCCCAGCTCAGTCAGCTCTAGGCACAGCAATAGTGTCTGCCCTGGCTCTAGTGAAGCCACGAACAGCCTCTGAGGCTCTCTGCTTGATCAAAGCCCTTGCAGACTCTCAGAAGCAGCTTCTGGCTTCCTAGTAGCAGCTCCTGGTATGGACAGAGCTCCACATCAGCCATCTCACTCCTCTTCCCCAAATGGAGTCCACAGCCTGCTCTTCCTGCAGGGGGAAGTCTCTCGCTCTCTTTCCCCAAGGCATCATGGGAGTTGTAGTCTCTAAGGCTAGATTGCAGCACACAGGCTTTTCCCCTGGAACACTCCCAATAAATTCAGAGGCCCATCTAGTAAAGGGTGCTTACAAACAGATATGATAAGATGCAGATATTTGAATATCTTCACAGACAGAAAAGAAATTTTAGCATGATTTCAAAGTGTGGTTATGGTAGGGCTACCATATGTCCGGATTTCCCCGGACATGTCCGGGTTTACGATCTATAAATAGCCGTCCGGGGGGAGGGGGGCGGGATGGGGGAGATTTCTAAAAATGTCCGGTATTTCCCCCCGGTCGGCTATTTATAGATCGAAAAGCGGTGCCGCTCAGCAGCCAAAGCCCCTTCTCGGCTCCCCCCCATCCTCTGCAGCCTTAGCACGTCCCCAGCCCCGCAGCTGTTTTCCCCCTCCTCCTCTCCCCTGAACGCTCAGCCCCCTGCTCCTCCCCCTCCCCGGCTTCCCGCGAATCAGATCTTTGCGGGAAGTCTGAAAAGAAGCAGGGGCAGGTGGGCAGCAGCAGGTAAGCTGGGGCGGGGGGGACGGGAGGAGGAGGAATCCGGGGAGGCGCGGCGCGGCCCAGTCCGGCCCCGGCCGAGCGGCTCCGGCCCCGGCTGGTCCCAGCGGCTCCGGCCCGGCCCGGCTCGGGCCCCGGGGCACCGGCCCCAGTTCCGGCCGAGTGCGCCGGCTCTGGCCCCAGCCCCAGCGGCTCCAGCCTGGCTCGGGCCCCAGGAGGCCGGCCCGGCCCCGGCCGAGCACCTCTGGCCCCGGCCGGCCCCAGCAGCTCCAGCCCAGCCTGGCTCGGGCCCCGGGGCACTGGCCCCACTTCCGGCCGAGCGGTGCTGGCCGAGCACCCCCGGCCCCAGCGGCTCTGGTTCCGGCTGAGCGCGCCGGCCCCGACCCCGGCGACTCTGGCCCAGCTTAGGCCCCAGGGCGGCGGCCCCGGTTCTGACTGAGCGCGCCGGCCCCAGCGGTTCCGGCCCGGCTCGGGCCCCAGGGCAGCCGGCCCGGCCCCGGGCTCTTGTTAAAGCCGGACCTTGTCAAGGGGCGGGGGGGTTGGATGGGTCGGGAGTTCGGGGGGGGGCTGTCAGGGGGGCAGGGGTGTGAAGAGGGGTCGAGGCAGGCAGGGAGCAGAGGGGGTTGGATGGGTCGGGAGTTCTGGGGGTCCTGTCAGTGGGCGGGGAGCAGTTGGATAGGGCATGGGAGTCCCGGGGGTCTGTCTGGGGGCGGGGGTGTGAATATGGGGTGGGGGTGTGGATAAGGGTCGGGGCAGTCAGGGGACAGGTAGGGTCCTAGCGGGGCAGTTAGGGTGGGGGGTTCTCAGGAGGGGGCAGTCAGGGGACAAGAAGCAGGGAGGCTTAGATAGGGGGTGGGGTCCTAGGGGGCAGTTAGTGGCAGGGGTCCCAGGAGGGGGCAGTCAGGGGACAAGGAGTGGGGGGGTTTGGGGGTTCTGAGGGGGGCAGTCAGGGGGTGGGAAGTGGGAGGGAGTTGATGGGGGCGGGACAGGGCAGGGGCGGGGCTAGAGCAGGGCTCCCCCCCCCCCACCCGTGTCCTCTTTTTTGATTGTGCAAATATGGTAACCCTAGGTTATGGTAAAACCATGAAACTGACATCCCCTTTTTATTTAAGTGATTTTGTTGAATGTTTTCTTAGAATTTTACACCTCAGTATATTTCACAATATAGCAGTACACAAGAGATGAGATACACAGCCACATTTCAAATGTATTAAGTTTAACAGGGTGTCCAAAATCCACATTTGGGTGCATAAATCAGGACTTAGGTACATAAAATTGAGAGTCACAAAAACTTGGTGTGTGCATCCCATTGTGTAAAATTTTTATATCTAATGAATGTAATTGTGGGCCAACAAAAGTAAAGAAAGGTTGATGCAGATACGTACAGATAGATTTAGCTAAGATGATAATATATATTACTCTGATTTCTGATTGGTGTCAGCAACAAACCTCCAAATTTTTGGAAATGTTATTCTGCTATTTTTAACACAGCCACAATTTATGGATTTAAAAGATGTCAAAAAGAAAATTATTGATTAAGGATATATCAGAGTGAGAGAGAGATAACGAGAGAGAGAATGCATCAAGGATTAATTAAAATTAGAATAAACATCAAAATACCGCTGGCTGGAATATGGTGACCATTTATTGGTGTTTTGTTTTGTTTGTATTTTAAAAAATAAATCTGCTCAGTGTCAAACCTCTGGGAACATGTACACAATTTAAACTTACTGCACATCAATTTCCAAAATAGCGTAATGGCTTTAAAACTGTGGTTTGTGGTTGAGTGTATTAGGGCCTACTAAATCATACCCTCAGTTCCATTGGGCTGGAAAGCTCATTGTTATTTTGAGCTCATTATCCCTGTGTCCTGGAAGACACCAACAAAGCTAGAGGATAATGTTTCTATGCCCTCTAGCCAATTGCTCTGTAACAGTTAGATCTATGAACTTTCACGACAAAAAAACTATGACCGTTGTACATCGAATATGGTTTTTGGCGGCATATCGTCATTCTTTAATATATTAATGCATAGGATAGGATATTACCAAGATACACACATCCTGATTTTTGTCACTTCAGAAGAGTGTCATATACATAATTTATTTTCTAAGTTGCTGCTAATAAATAACATTTTAAGTATAATTCTTAATTAATTAATGTAAATGTTTTCCTCACTGTGTTTCTTTGGATCTGAAAGATAAAAAGACCAGAAAGGCATTATATTTCTAACATGGGCCTGGAATAAAGAAGAGTGCTTGGCACTGTGTTATGGTAACATGAGACATTTGCTGAGCTTATGGTATTTTTCTTCACTGATGGTGTGGTTTGACTCATCTTGTCATGCTTATGTGATTTTTGTTGTCTTTTCCAGTTAAGCAACCTGACAGAGATACATGATCAGATCAGTGGCATGGCTCGCTGTCCATACAGTCCTCAACACAATTCCACAGCTCTTCTCACTTCCAGTGGGGAGTTATATGCTGCTACAGCCATGGATTTCCCAGGAAGGGATCCTGCCATTTACCGCAGTCTGGGGGCTCTTCCTCCTCTCCGCACTGCACAGTACAACTCCAAGTGGCTCAATGGTAAGTATTGACAAGCCTCAGTGCTTTTGATTTTGTTATACCTCATTTTCCCCTTATCTACATTCTTCAAAGCCTATCCTTTGAGTATGCATGGTTTTGAAATGCTTTTTACTTTAAAAATTGTTTCAAAGCTTTCCAGTCTTTGGAATGTGACACAAAGCAAAGTCCATACATAAAGCAGCGAACTGTACCTTGATGCAGGACTTTGTGGGTCATAATTTTAAAAGGGTCAACCTGTCTACTATTTATGCACATACAACAGTGTGTACAATATTGTTACTTGCATATGCAATCAATAGGAAATACATGCACAAACACACACAAATGTTTATGCTTTCATTACAGCAAAACACTTAGGCAGAGGATGGCCACTCACGCATCCCCAGAATTCCAGTACTTCTGGGAACGGCATGTCCTGCCCTCACCTGTGTGACTCCACCCCCACCAGTGTGAGGTCACTCCACATGGGAGCTGCCCTTTTGACGAGTGCACCGGTAGGGGCAGGGCAATGCGCTCTTCAAAATGGCACCTCCCCATCTGGAGCTGGACAAAATTATGTCCGATTTTGTCTCAGTACTGGATAGGAGACAAACCTTAGAAAAGTAGAACTGTCCAGCTTAAAACCGGACAAATGGCTTGCCTACTTAGGCACATGATTAACTTTAAACATGTGAGTCTCATTAGCTTCAAGGCCTATATGTGCAAGATGTATAAGAGAAAATATAAATGCCATATTTTGAAATTTCAGCCCCAAAGAGACATTGTGCATCAGGGTAGAAATAATTCTTACTTGAAAGAGTTCTTTTAATTAACTGATCCTTGTAAAGTAAAACTGAACAAATGATATAAATGGGAGAGTGCTTTGTTTAACTAACTTTGGTTCACTTTTCATACTTTGCACTCTTTAAGTCATGATGTATGAGTTCTGGGTGCTTATCCAAACCACTTTGGTCTGGAAATCTTGATGTATGATCATGATGTATGAGCACTGGATGTATGATATTCTCAGTATACCAGGTAAATGAGGCAGTAGCAAAGTATGCATGTTTTCTGTAATAAATTTATATGAAACTTGCTTGATGAAAATATTTATGAAAAGTATTGTTACTGCTTCTGAGCCTCTGTTAGCCACTTTTAAAATCTGTGTACTGATGCTTTTTACAAAGATTAGTTCTGAAAATAACTGAAGCCTTGGTCTGCCATTCAGCATATTGGCCTGAAAAATTATATTTCAATAAATATTTGTTTTGGTTATTAAATACTTAAATGTTTTTCCATTGCTCTGTGTGATTCTTAAAAATGTATCTGTTAAATTATCGTATAGACATCTATAATGAACTGACCAAAGACTCATACAATTTTACTCTTGTAGCAAGTATTACCCAGATGGAATCAGGGAAGGGTGAAAATGCCTAAGAACTATTTTTCTGTGCTTATGCAGATATGAAACAGCCAAGCAGACCTTATTTTGAACCATTAAACATTTCCCATGCATAGACCTGGCAAACTTCCCATTGACTTCAATAGGAGTGTGAGCAGTCCGATAGTTTGAATGCCAAATTTTAGTCTAGAGTGAATGTTTACAGCAGTTACAAATACATGAAAATAGATGTAGAGCAGAACCTTTAAGTCTAGGCACTTTCTGACAGCACTATACTTCTGTGTATGTGTTTAACGTTTAAATTATTGTGAGATGAAACATAAATATAGCAGCAGTTTGCAGAAATGTAGAAACTTGATCATAAACAACATATACTTGTCTGTACTGGCAGACAGAGAGATAAACTGTGTAGCGTTTCTCAGGTGTGCTTATATAGGAAAGCTCAGTCTGCCAACTGTAGTAGCCGATCTTGATGTTCTTCTGTTAAATAATTGGAAAAGCAGAAGCAAAAAGTAAACAATTGGAATAAATTGAATTCTTCTGGCTCTCTTGGTAGGGCTTTGTCTTGACAGGCAAAAAGGGTGTGTTTTTCAATTAAGTTTGCTTAATTGAGTTAGCTTAACAGGATTGATTGAAAATCCCATTGAGCTGCAGGCTAACTTATTTGAAGCTATCCATAGCTTAAGGAGGAAGACTAGACTACAATATGGCCAAATACTACAGCTAATAAATTCACTTTCCAAGGAAGTTTTTCTTTGTCACAAATGATAATCAGCTGATAAGGACTTCCTGCTGGGAGAAGCAGTTAAATGGTGGCTTTCACTGAGGCACAACACTATCTATTCATTTATTTTAAACAAAAGTTGCAGGTGTTTCTAAAAAAATCCCCTGTAATGTAGTATAATTGCACATATCTATGAAACCCTCCTTGGGGCTTGTCTGTGCTAGGAAGATGCATCTTGTTTTAACTTGTGTCAAGTAACACAATACTGACCACAATACTGCAATCAGGTACACTTGTTTAACTCTTGGAATGTGTGTGTTCCCATGGGACTATTCTCAAGTGTAAAAAAGTTAAGCACATGCATAAGTTTTTACAGGTTCAGGAACCTAGGGTTAACCATGACCAGTTGACCTGATTTTAAATATGACAGTGCTTGTATAAAATGAGTGCTAAGTTGTGTTGAACATTGTGTATTACCATGTGTGTTAGCACATATGAATGAATTTTCCCAGTGCAGACAAGCCTTTAGAGAGAGCCTGGGAAAATTAATGAGCTTTGCAATAGGCTCTGAATGTCAGCAGGTTTCAGAATATAAAGTATGAAAGATACACATGGTATGATTCTGATCTCATTTTACATCAGTGTAAATAAAGACAACTCCATTGACATTCATAGTTATAGCAGTGCAAAACTGGCATGAGAGGAGAGACAGGCCCTCTGTGTGTGTGATACTCTTATTTACTCAATATTTAGCTACATACCTAAGGTGTTAGAACTAGTCACTTAACTAGGACTCCCCTGTGGCAGAAAAAATATCCTTATTACCAGGTTTTTATGTTAACCATATACATTCTGTATTGTATCCAAAGGACAAAATAAAATCTATTCCCTAAAATGATATCAGTTAATCAGATTGACTTTATTAACATTTTCTCTACTAACTAGCTTCAGCTGTACCTATTAGCTCTCTATTGAGGCCCACACTTCAACATCAAAGCTTTTGTCTGTTTGGATTTAAGTCTTATCATCAGAACACAGGTTTTAGCTTTAAGAACAAATATAAGAATTGTAATTAGAGTTTGTTGAAAGCAAATCTAATAAAAAGTTGGAAGCAAAGTTTTACCTAACTGGGGCGGGGAGGGAGGTGGGAGCACCTTAGGGAGCATCAAGTGTCAAGGTACTGGTAAATTCACCTGTTGTTATGTCTATCTGCCTGCCCACACATAACTCGGCCAGTAAATCACACTAGTTTTGCAGCACTGGAGCACAGTGGAGACTTTCAGTTCCTACAGTGAGAGAGTGGAATGTATATACAGCAAGAAAACTATGGCAGTTTGACTAATTGGAATGGAGGCTTCCTATCAAATGATAGTTATGCAACAGTTGTATATAGTTACTACACTTTTATTGTGTGTTCATGCATGTTCACATGTGTGTGAACTAGCAGCATTGCAGTAGGAAAAGATCTCTTTGGTGCCTGACAGTTCAGTCATGGAAGACATTCTTTTATCTAACATGGTGGATTTGCTGCTCTGCAGATCATGATGGCCTTTTGCTGTGAGATCTTGCCAATATCCTAAAATTCAGTTGGCTGTGCTGTTTGTTTATTGCAAGATAACTGTAAAGGGGTGGACCTCATTCCTTTTAGTGATTAGTGGGCTTCTTTCTGAACAAATTCAGAAGTTTGGGAAGCCTCCAGTCAGGCTGAAGAGAGCTGCCTGCATTAGCATGTCACATATTTGAGCAGCATACCTTTACCACTCCCTCTTACTTAGTGTGGAGGTTCTTGACATTGGAAGATCTATAGTTTCACCATAGAATAAATCCTTATCCTAATTTTCAATTTCAAAGGGCCCGCTGTCAATGGGGCTGCTGAAAGTAGAGTGGGAAGGGAAAATATAGCTTCTCCTATGTTGAGGATGTGGCAGACTGGATCCTATATTCTATGATGAGATTACATCTATTGGAATTCCAAATACCAAGAAAGGGAATAAGTATAAGGAGAGTGTCCATCTCCACATCTGTATTCCCATTCAATAGGGGATTGCTACAGATGTGTATATTTGTTACCAGTCTCCTTGCATAGGAGATTTAATGGGTTTCAAAATAACCCAGCTAGAAGGAACACCCAGGTATGCAAAGCCCTGGCTGGGTTGATTTAGTTGGGGATTTGGTCCTGCTTTGAGCAGAGGGTTGACTAGATGACCTCCTGAGGTCCCTTCCAACCCTGAGATTCTATGATTCTATGGAATTTTCTATCATGTGTTACAAAATATCATTATTCACAGTCCTTCTGAGTGGGTGGAAGGAAAAGAAATCTTTTGATTTAATTTGAAGCTACACTTGGTATAATGTCCAGTCATTCAGTTCTTCATTTAGTAGGCTTCCTCTCCAGAACATAAAGTTCATAATAACCTTGTTACTCATGCCTTTTAGGGAGCTTGTAGACTGGTAGAAAACTTTACAAAAACACATAATGACTAATAAGTGCACTTTATATTTCTTCACCGTTTCATGAAAACACTTTAAGAAATTCAGCAAATAATATAATATAATAACTTGTAACCCTTGTGGTTTCCAGACCCAGGTCAGTTGTTCATAGTATGTCTCTTCAATCATTGTCTCAGCGGCAGTGGGAGTTACACCCCCAGCTCAAAGTGAAGACAATACCACCAGTATTTCCTTTAGAAAAAACAATGTAATAAAGAGTGTGTTGCTAATCTACATCTGGTGTGCTGCTTAAATATAACACAAAGCCTCATCACATTCAGGCTGGCCTACAATAATGTGCTCCTAATGGGCTTGCCTTGAAACTGATCCATAGGGCATGTCTCCAGTTACTAGTAAATCGGCACTGCTGCAATTGATGCAGCAAGTGTTGATTTAGTGGATCTGGTGAAGTAACGCTAAATCAATGGGAGAGCACTCTCCCATCAATATGTGTACTCCAGCTCCCCAAGAAGTGTAAGGGAAGTCCATGGGAGACGCATTCCTGTTGACACAGCGCAGTGTAGCCACCGCGGTAAGTGGATCTAACTAAGTTGACTTCAGTTACGTTATTCACGTAACTGAAGTTGCATAAATTAGATCGATTTACCGCGGTAGTGTAGACCATCCCACAAGGTGCAATTGATGTAGAACTTATGCTTGATTACCCTTTACTATAGAAGCAAAGGAGCTGATTATGGTTGCCCTCCACAGACTGCACTGGGTTCCAATATGACAAAGGATTTCGGGCAGAATTTTAATATTAATATATAAACTCCATTATCTAGGCCTTATGTACCTATGGAATTCCTCTCCTGCCCAGCATCTACAGTCAGTAGGGACATTTCTCTTTCAGTTTTCCTCCCAGACAAGTTCTGCACATATATCTCATTGTCAGACTTTAGTTCATGCTGCAATGTCTGCCTGTACATTTGGCAAAGAAGGGGGCAAAAAGGTCAAAGATAAGTCATGTTTTAAATACCTGCTGACTCTCCCTTTCCATTCTATCCTTTTGTGTAACATTAGGAACTGAGCCCTTCTTTTGGTTAACTGGTTCATCTTTGGCAACAATTGGTTTCTCCTATGCCAGACTCCTTTGCCTTTTGTGATTATGTATTTGGGTTGCTTGGTTCTCTTTGACTAGTTTGAAATCCATTGTATTTGTTTTTATGACACTGAGACACAATAGGTGCTATTTCAATGTTTTAAATAAGTAAACAAATCTATTCCAAGTGTCTAGCTACATTGTCAGTAGACAGACAAATGACAATTAATAAGTGATCTGATATACTGTGCAGCTCCAAAAAGGGACAAAACCATAAGGCACATTGGAGAGACTTCCAGCTGTGAAAAGTACAGGAGTGTTTGGCTTGTTCTGCTCTGTTGGCAGACAAAATATCGTGGCATTTCCATACCACTGTGTACATTTGCTACATTAAATATATATAAGTATTTGGTTTGGGAGACTTGTGCAAGACTCTTAAAATAGTTCTTTTGAGGTCCTTTTTGGCATATCTAACATGAGAAGCTTCTCTAATTAGAATAAATACCTTCAATGTTTCTAAGCTGTTGTTGGTAAAATTCCCCAGTGGTGCACTAGGGAGAGGTGTACAATATATAGTACAGGTCTCAACCTGCTATAATTATTGTTTGGCAGTGTTCTCTACATTCTGGAAATAACTTGTATTGCAATTTGGACATGTGGGGAGAAAATATGAGCTAAGAGCAAAGATTAATCCTTTCATTCATGCTGATAAAGATTAATGCATATGGTTATAATAATTCAAGATCATCCTTCAGTTTTTAATAAAAAGGACTTTGTTACCTAAACAAATCTTTTCTTACCAAGAAGTAGTCTATATAATTCTGGAACACAGTGTTCTTGGGGTTATTGCCATTTTTACTCTTGCTTATAAATCTGAGATCTGAGGACAAATATACAAAATATCCTGCATATACTGCCAGTTGTCGCTGGTTTTGCAAAAAGACTAATTATTTCTATTTGGTTATATTATCTTTTTTTCCTGTAAGTAAAATGTAGTTTTTACTACTGGCAATGTGCATTTTTTCTTTTAGAATTTGGCAGAAAACTGTAAAAGAAGATGCAAATGGCATTCTACCCGTATTGTAAAACATGCATGGCTATCAAAAATCTTCACAGTTACTTCTTTGTGCACACCTTGTCACTTGTAAGATCCCAGCTACAAAAGAGATAAAAGGATAATCACTTGAGCAGTACAGAGCTTATTATACAGAGTTAAGCATTTTTGATTCTATGCAGTTTAGGGTCAACACACTACTCAGTATATTACAGTATTCTGTTTTCAAAAGTTGAAATAAAATATATTTTAAAAATAGAAACTTGTAATCCTACTTATTATATGGTCCATCACTAGTGCACTTTCAGTGCTGCCGTTTGGGAAAACACAAATAGCAGAGATGAGCTAATGGCCCCAAATCTTGATGTCATTATGTCAGTGGCAAACCACCTATGACTTGAGTCTGACTGGGATCAGGCTCACCATTTTCTAAACGGTGGGTACTTCTGGACAAAGGTCTTTGTGCATGGTCTGGAGCCATGTCTAAGGTACATTAATGGGGAAGCTTGGCTGTGTGATGCCTGATACACCCAATGGGGTTTTTCTATTTGTTTATTTTCATGAGCACCAAAATTCACCACATGAAGACAAAACTGTTAAAAAGATCACAGATTTGTGAATATATCCTATCCATTACTCCACACTTTATTACTGATGGGATTAATTTACAATACATGCAGTGTTAATTTCATTTTTAGTATTTGCATGACAATAGCACCTAGAGGCTTCAGGTGAGAGCCCCAATGTGCTAGGCACTGTACAAACTCATAGTGAGAGAAAATGCTTTTCCTGAAGACCTTTCGATCTAACTATACAAGGCGGACAAAGAGCGGGAGGGAAACAGAGGCATAGAGAGATTTGCCCAAGGTCATACAGAAGGTCAGTAAACCCAAGTATCCTGGCTCCCAGACCTGTATTCTGTTCAATAGGGCATACTTCCAACCCCACTGCTAGAGGTCTGCAGGATGGGAACTTCATTACTCCTATGTGCTGTAAGATTCTTTGAAGAGAAACCACTTTTCTCTTGTGCTTATTAGTTGCACTGGAGTAGGGTTCCATCTGAGTAATTGCATCAACAACCTGGGGCTGTCATGAATCTAAGTGGACCGATTGATTTATTTGCACACTGGTGCTGAGCATCCAGCAGTTCCCATTGACTTCAATGGGAGCTGCTGGGTACTAAGCACTTTTGAAAGTTAGGTCACTTATTAAGGTACCGAACTATGGATTTCAGAGCGTAGTTTTAGACACTCCATATTTTACAATTTTGTTCTAGTTCTCTGGCAGTCATTTGTGGTCTGATTTTTCAAAGGTGCAGTGCACTTTCATCTAGGGTGACCAGATGTCCCGATTTTATAGGGACAGTCCCGATACTTGGGGCTTTTTTTTTATGTGGGCTCCTATTACCTCCCACCCCCTGTCCTGATCTTTCACACTTGCTATCTGGTCACCCTACTTTCATCACCCACTAGCTTAAATGTGACCTGGAGTTGCCCAGCACTACAGAAAATCAGCCTATTAATACACTTAGCTCTGTACACTTAGCTCTGCACACTTAGCTCACTATAACAGATGATTAGCAATGTTTAAACTTCAGAAGTTAACTTTGAGATTAGATTTTAATCATCAAAATTGTAGAATCATAGAAATATAGAGCTGGATGGGACCTTGAGAGGTTATCTAGTCCAGCCCTCTGTGCTGAGGCAGGACCAAGTGAGCCTACACCATCTCTGACAGGTGTTTGTCTAACCTCCAATGATGGGAATCCCACAGCCTCCCTTGGAAGCCTATTCCAGTGCTAACTATCCTAATAGTTACAAAGTTTTTTCCTAATATCTAATCTAAATCTTCCCTGCTGCAAATTAAGCCCATTGCTTCTTGTTCTACCTTCAGTGGGCATGGAGAACAATAGATCTCTGTCCTTTTTAGAATAACCCATAACATGTTTGAAGACTATCAGGTCCCCCCTCCTCCTCAGTCTTCTTTTCTCAAGACTAACCATGCCCCGTTATTTTTTTAGCTTTCCTTATAGGTCAGGTTTTGTAAACCTTTTATCATTTTTGTTGCTGTCCTTTGGACTCTCTCCACTGTATTCAGATTCTTCCTAAAATGTAGTGCCCGGAATTAGACATACTACTAGTGTGACCAGACAGCAAATGTGAAAAATCGGGATGGTGGTGGGGGGTAATAGGAGCCTATATAAGAAAAAGACCCAAAAAATCGGGGCTGTCCCTATAAAATTGGGACATCTGGTCACCCTACATACTACTGCAGCTGAGGCCTCGCCAGTGCAATGCAGAGGAGGACAATTGCCTCCCATGTTTTACAACCCAGAATGATATTAGCCTTTTTAGCAACTGCATCACATTGTTGGCTCATATTCAATTTGTGATCCACTATGTCCCCTGGGATCCTTTTCAGCAGTACTACCACCTAGCCAAGTATTCTGCTTTTTGTATGTATTTGTGCATTTCATTTTATCCTCCTAAGTATAGTATTTTGCACTTGTCGTTATTAAGTTTCATCTTGTTGATTTCAGTTCAATTCTCCAATTTGCCAAAGTTGTTGTAAATCCTAATCATGTCTCCAGAGTGCTAGCCTGGTGTCATCCACAGATTTTATAAGCACTTTCCACTCCATTATCCAAGTCATTAATGGAAATATTGACTAGTACAGACCCAGGACTGTTCCCTGCATGACTGTACTTAATATGTCCTCCAGTTTGACAGCAAACCATTGATAACTATTGTTTGAGTAGTCTTTCAACCAGCTGTGCACCCGCTGTATTGTAAATTCATCTTGATCACCCTTCCCTAGTTTGCTTATGAGAATGTCATGTGGGACTCTGTCAAAAACCTTACTAAAATCTAGATATATCATGTCTACTCTTTTCCCCCCATCCACTAGGCCCGTAACCCTGTCAAAGAAGGAAATTAGGTTGGTTTGGAATGACTTGTTCCTTACAAATCCATTTTGGCTATTATGTATAACCTATTATCCCTTAGGTGCTTACAAATGTATTGCTTAATAATTTGTTTCAGTATCTTTCCAGGTATCAAAGTTAGGCTGACTGGTCTATAATTTCTCAGGTCCTCTTCTTCCCCTTTTAAATATAGGTCCTAAGTTTGACCTTCTCCAATCCTCTGGGACCTCACCTATCCTCCATGAGTTATTGAAGATAATTGCTAATGGTCCTGAGATTGCTTCAGCTAGTTCCTTATTTTTCAGGCCCTGCTGACTTTAATACATCTAATTTATCTAAATATTCTTTAACTGTTCTTCCCTCCTATTTTGGCTTATGTTCCTTTCCCCTTGTTAATATTGCACTAAGTATCTGGTCATAATCTTTTTAGTGAAGACTGAAGCAAAATAGGCATTAAATACCTCAGCCTTGTCGATGTCATCAGTTCTTAGCTCTCCTTCCCCAGTAAGTAGAGGACCTACATTTTCCTTCGTCTTTTGCTAGCTCCCAATGTATTTAAAGAACTTCGTATTGTCTTTTATGTCCATTGCTAGATGTAACTCATTTTGTGTCTTTGTCTTTCTGATTTTGTCCCTACACGTTTGTGCAATTCTTTTGTCTTCCTCCTTAGCAATATGTCCATGTTTCCACTTGTTATAGGATTCCTTTTTTACTTTCAGGTCATTAAATAGCTCCTGATGGGGCCATGTTGGCCTCTTACAATTCTTCCTATCTTTCCTTCACATGAGGCTAGTTTGCAGTTGTGCCTTTAATATTATCTCCTTAAGAAACTGCCAGCTCTCTTGAACTCCTTTCTCCCTTAGATTTTCTTCCCATGGGACTTTACCTATCAGTTCTGTGAGTTTGTCAATGTCTGCTTTTTTATAAGTCTGCTGTCCTTTTTTCTGCTGCTCTCACTCCTTCCTCTCCTTAGAATCATGAAATCTATAATTTCATGATCACTTTTATCCAAATTGCCATTTGTCTTCAGATTAGTAACCAATTCCTCCCTGTTGGTCAGAATCAAGTCTAAAATGTATATCCCTCTAGTTACTTCCTCCACTTTCTGAAAAAAAAAGTTGTCCCCAATACATTCCAAGAACTTATTGGAGATTTTTTGTTTTGCCATATTACTTTTCCAACATATAACTGAGTTAAAGTTCCCCAGTGCTACCAGGTCTTGTGTTTTGGATATTTCTATTATTTGTCCTAGAAATGCCTCATCTACTTCCTCTTCCTGATTTGGTGGTCTATATTAGACCCCCTACCATGATATCAGTCACCTCCCCCCCTTTTTATAATGGTCTGACTCTCACATGTGTCTGGATCTCATAACAAGTGTATATATTCCTGCTGTAATACAACATCTCCTCCTTCCCACCCACCCCCCTTGTCCTTCCTGAAGAAGCTATAACCCTTTATGCAATATTCCAGTCATGAGATTTATCCCACCACATTTCTTTAGTGCCAATGAAGTTATAATATAGTTTACAGACTAAACAGGACCAATTCTTCCTGTTTATTCCCCATACTCCTTGCATTTATGTTTAGACATCTACGATATTGAGCAGATTTCCCCACTGTTATCCCTCTTGTTGCTCCTGTGACCCTATTCTAATTTTCCATTCCCTTCACCCTCCTCAACATTTAGCTCTCTGTTAAGGTCACCTACCTTTGGCTTTTGTGACTTGCACCATCTGAACCCAGTTTAAAGCCTTCATTGTTATGTTGAGAGAGAGAGAGAGATGGTTCTCAGCATACCTAGAACTGAGAGTCACCTTGTTACCCCCCTGCCTCCAGCATGAGGAAGAATTTCTTGTGCTTAACTGTCAGCTCTTTGATGCCACCAGCCTTTTAGCTACCCAAACACTCTCTTCTGGGTTCTGCCAGACCTTACTTTGCTTTGCAGGTTAACACTAGGTAGAACCCAAGGCCCTCTGAATGTTGTTCTGTAGTGTTCAGCCCCTTATGCAGTGTGCACTCATAAATACCAGGTCTGCTGTCCCCAGCAGAACAGTGTACGCGGCACAGGATCAGCAACTTGCTTAAAATCGTTAAAATATATTTATAGTGAAAAAAGGATACGTTTATTACCAAAGATGCAAGGTTCAAGTGAGTGAGTAAGGATATTGGAATCAAAACATTAAAACATTAATATAAAAGAAAATCATCATACACTTGCTAGAGACTAAACTTAACTATCTGGTTAACCTCCTATCTAATGAAGTTTCTCACCCAAAGCCTTTTACAGCATCTTCAACCAAGGTCACCTGAGATCTTGTTTTCCTAAATGTAAATGCACTGTCTGTTTACTTCCTAAGTACAGGATATGGGGTGCCTTCTTTGCCTTTCGCTTATATCTCCAAAATTCATTGTCTGTACTCAGTCAAGATAACCACCTCTGGCTTATTTTCCTGTGTGCTGCTTCCCTATTGAGTTCACAGCTTTGTAAGCTAACACAATGAATATCCATTTCCATGCAATGCTTAATTTACATCTTGACAGAAAAAGTTTGTCAACTCTGCATTGACTTTTCAGTATATATATACACATAACTTCTTACATAGTATCTGTATGTACATTTCACTATGATATTACTGTACAGTCTGACCTTGCTTTCATTTAAGACCTCACATAACATTATCTTGGGAACCAGAGGGTACATACCAGAATCAGGATATTCCTGTAGCTCCCTTGTCAGTTGGCATTAAGGGTTCTTGGGTCACAGTATGCTAAGATGCTCTTGGTTAGGTGGATCCCATCTCTTCCAAGCAGTCCTCCTTCCCAGAACAGCACTCCATGCTCGAGGAAGCCAAAGCCCTCCTGTGGACACTATCTGCACAGCCACACATTCATCTGCAAGATGTGCGTGTCCCTAGCTGGGCCCTTACCCTCAGTACCGGATTTACCATGGCGCTGCCATGGCGCCGGGCCCACGGTCCAAAGGGGTCCTGGCCCGGCCGCTCTTCTCTGCCCCCCACTCTCTCCTGCAGGGGCAGAAGCTTGGTGCTGCCGGCGCTGGGGCTCCTGCTGCAGCAGGGCAGGCTCTGCCCACAGCCAAACTCCCCCCTCCCCCGCCTCTTCCCCCAGCGTGCTGTGTTCCTGCCCTTCCCCCCCTTCCTCTCCCTGCTGTTCGCCGGCACAAGGGAGGGGGAGGAGTGGAGCCGCAGCGCACTCACCGCTCGGGGGAGGAGGCGGAGAAGAAGTGGTGGCGGGGCCTTGGGGAAGGGGGTGGAAGCAGGGCCTACCCCCTCCAGCCCCCTGATGTGAGCCGCTCAGGGCAGGGGGCTGGGAGCACCCCCACAACCCCAGCCCCCTGCCCTGACTCCTGCACCCCCCACACAACCCCACGACCCCAGCCCTGACTCCTGCACCTCCCACACACTCCAGCCCCCTGCCCTGACTCCTGCACCCCCTCCCACACACCCCAGCCCCCTGCCCTGACTCCTGCACCCCCCCACACATACCCAGCCCTCCACGACCCCAGCCCTGACTCCCGCACCCCCCACACATACCCAGTCCCCCCACACCCAATGCCCTGAATCCTGCACCCCCCCCACATCCCCACCCTGAGCACCAAACAGGAGCTCCTGCATCCCCCCTCCACATTCCCACCTGCACCCCTCGCACCAAATGGGATCTGCCCCAGGTAAGCACTCCACACCCCAACCTCCTGCCCCAATCCTGAGCCCCCCCCTCATCCTAACTCCTGGCCAGACCCTGCACCCCCAGCCCTGTGCCCAGTACACCCCACCCTCAGCTCAGTGCAAAGGGAGACGAAGAGAATGGGCTAGAACCAGGGGTTCCTCAGGCTTCTGTATAGATTATTTAGGTTAATCTTTCTATCTACCCAATGGGACTCAGTGCTCAGTCTAGAAGATACCATCAGAGATGTTTAATTTTGCAGTTCTCAAACTGTGGATTTGTGTCTCCTTGCTGCGTTATGGAGTTAAGCAATCCCCATTGTTAGAGCTTGAGCACCTGTCTCTTATTGAATTGTAAATCTACTGTTTACAATTCCCTTGCTGGTCAATGGCTAGGTGTGGGTCACCACCTTTGTTGCCACTGGAGAGCTAGCTGTAGGCATCCCCCAGACTCACAATATATTTCAATAACAACATGTAGCAAAATCTCATAACTCCATATACAGTGATGATATACATATTTTGACAGAACAATCAGTTTCAGCAAATCATGACTTTTCATAGGATACTTTACAAGGCATTATTTGTTCAAAATATCATAACCATATACAAGTGGTGAATGTGGGAGTTACAAGGTGCTATTTTGAGGTACAAGTTGTCACAGCTCCCCCCCTTACTTTACTGCAAGAGTGTTAGTCACTGACTAACTCGAAGGCAGTGTGTGTTAGGGTCCTCTTGAGTTTTAACAAAATAACTGCCAAGTGTTGCTAAACATTGTAGTGTTACCCACATAGGCTTTTGCAAAGTTCTGTGCATCTTTTAACACTTTGTGGACCAATCTAATGACCTCAAAAGTTAGCAAATGTGTTTCCTCTGGGTTGCTAGAAAGCCTTTCTCTCTAACATTGGTGTCAAATTCCTTATCACAGATGGGTGTTTATAAGTATCTTTGTCATACCACACCTTCTGTCTGACAGTCTGGTTCTGTGTTTGGTTGGTTCAATACCCATTGTGTCATTTACCTCCTTCCTGAACCTTTGCCTGTAATCAGTTACTGGCTTTGCTTTCCCTTCAGGGTTCCCTTCTGCATGGAGTTTTTAATCTAATCATGTTTCTGGGATTTTGGTCTGGTGAGATAAGGGTTCAGGGGGATCCTGCCTATTGGCTAGTCCTTTGTGGAGCTGTCTATCGACCCTAGGGTTATGCACATGCAAAAAGCCCATTTCCCCTCATGGAGTTAAACTGTATGCCTTACTCCCAGGACTGCATCATTCCCCAGAAGGTTGTGATTTGTGATCTTTGGGTTAAGAGTGTCTACTCTTTGACCAGATGTTTTTGTCTCCAGCAGCATGCTCTTATCTGCTTTCAGTGCCTTACCAGCCCAGGGGAAGCTGCCCTACCCTCTGCTGACCAGGTCAATTTGCATGCTCACAGACACCTGCTCTCTCAGTAGAATCTTCATACTGTCTTAAAGAGACACTGTTTTTCATGTGAAAGGCCATGGCAGTTTCAGGTAATAACCATGGTTACAGAATACACAGTAACTATCAGCATCATTCACTGGAATGAGAAAATGATATCAGCTATTATTACTTTGTTTTAAAAATTCCCAGAAGACACAGATGTGATTGTGGAGTATTCCCTCGTAATCTAGAGATGGAATTTGTGGGACATTTAGCCCTATGCTAAATTGTAGAAAAATAGTTTTCCTATGTACACCTCTGTATAGAGAATGGATTACATAGTTTTCCCCCTAAAGGACAGTGGCAAGATTAAAGATAATATACAGGATTCTTCCTTTCTTGGGCTAGAAGGAGGGATATTGGCATATTTCCAACAGGATTATGCTTTCCAAGAAACAGAGCTTTACAGTTTGCAGCAGGTCATATGTTTAGAAATCTGCTCTTACTTCCTGAATGCCTAAGTGCTGGAAGACATATGGTATATTTCTAAATACAATTTAATTCAATAGCTATTTTGCCATTGGTGGACTGAAATGTAGTTTATTGGCTAAAAATATAGCTGGTGCAAACGAGTCTGAATAGCACAACAACAACAACAGAAAAACAGTTTAAGTCTTCTTGTCTCTTAGTTTACTAGTCTTTAAAGACCTGATCCTTTGCACAAGGCATCTATTGACTTCTGTATCAGACCCAAATGTGCTTTTTTTTTCTATCTCCCCCCCTTTTTTTACTAGCCAGTAAGAATGAAAAGTGTTTTTAAAATGATACTGTTTGTTTTTTTATTATGACACAACAACATACAGGGACATATTATTTGTTTAAAAATATTATTTCCTGACTGAAGTATGACAGATTTTACAGCTAGAGCAAATGTGAACCCTTTTGGGGTGTAAATTGTAATTAGAGTTGTGCAAAATAAAGGACAGATTTTCTATTTCAGTTTATGCCAGAAACACTTCCATTCAACTTTTGATAATGCCACACCTCCTGAAATGTCTCTTTTCTGCATAATTCAGGGCAATGCTTCTTTTTGTTGCACCAAATAATATGAAAGCACTGACAGCCAGGATTGCTCAAATTGTGTTCCTTTTCAATTTTTGAGCAAAAGTGGAATTTCATTTGGATACCCAGTATCTTAGAAAATTTTCCTTTGTGAGGAGAAGAGAAGGTGGGAGACTACAGCCTTGTCCTAACTCAGGCATAGCCACAATTTAGCCATTGGTGGGAGCTAACTAGGTGACCCCTAAGGATAAATAAGGAGGAAGTCAGGGTTTGCACTAATTAGCTCAATCAGTAAAAAGCAACAGAGAGTCCTGTGCCACCTTTAAGACTAACAGATGTATTGGAGCATAAGCTTTCGTGGGTGAATACCCACTTTGTCAGACGCATGTAATTCACCCACGAAAGCTTATGCTCCAATACATCTGTTAGTCTTAAAGGTGCCACAGGACTCTGTGGCTTTTTACAGATCCAGACTAACACGGCTACCCCTCTGATACTTAGCTCAATCAGGATTTATCTCAATTACCACCAGCGGTATTACACATAGCTTTTATCTTAGATTTTAGCAATAAAATAAAAATAAAATCACAAAACAAAACCAACCAAACAAGTTAGCGTGATCACTCTTAAAAATGTGCTACTTTAATTTTTTTTGATTCATGTTCCAGGATATTAAATGTACATATATTAAGATTTTCTTTACAATACCATTTATCTTTGTATAGAAGGCTCTTTTGATTAGCAACCCCCTCCCTTGTTTTGTAACCACACAGTTTTTAATATAACCCTTGTTTAGTAGTTGCACCTTTACCCTGCACATTTACCTCTCAAGCTTCTGGGGAAAATAATTCTATTCAATAGATCCCACTTTCTTTTTGTAGCTGTCTTTGATTTAAACCCATAGGAGAAAGAAATTACATTTACTATAAAAGATAGTTTCTAAAGGAAACTATATAATATCCTATCAGTTGCTGGGTAGATAATGATGCTTGAAAAATGTAAACTACAATATGGTTCATTAAGATGGTCACTTATCCTGAAAATGACAGAATAATAATGTGTTAACAGTGACCCTTCACCCTGCTTGAAATAATTGTTTGAAAGCTTAAAGTGTGGTTTTATTCTGAAAAGTGACTGTATAAGTGACAACTTCTGGCTGAACAGGTCTGTTTCTTCTGTGCATTTAGAGTCATACCTACTGACTTGAGTGACACATACATTTTTACCTCTTTTATACTCTTATTATAGCCTTGCACAGCTCCACAGCTAATAAAGATTGCACAGGTTCCGTTTCTTCTTGTGTACCATTAACATACTGTCCAACTGCCCAAGTTTGGCTTGGACTGCTCTGTGGTTTCGAACTCAGTCCCAGGGACTCTAAGTGCTGCCCAAATCAGCTGTTGAGGAGTGTCGTTTTTTTAAAGTTATGTACATGCCACTAGACGGCCATGTACAGAGTAGGAAGGCAGCAAGCTGAGTGCAGCTTCCTGTGGCTTCCTGCATCCAGGACCAAATTAAGTTAATACAGGGCCCTCTTCTGGTTCCACCCTTACGGCCTAGCACTCCCCCTGGAGTTAGAGAGACAGGCATCCCTCCTCATGGCAGTAATGGTAGAGGCATATACAGGCCAGCTGTGTCCGTTAGGTTGCCCAGAGACTGACTCTGCTGCAGACCCTGATTCCTGACAGTACCCATCCCCTTGAGGGCACCTCCTAGGGGACTTAGGGCCCAGTTTCTCACAGTACTTCTGATGAAACCCTCACAATAGATCGTCTCTACCAGTTCCCAATGTTGCTCCTATGGACCATTGCCTTCCCAGTCTGCCAGGTATTGGAGCCTTCCCCTAACTCACTGAGAGTCCAGGATTCACTGGAACAAGTATTCCTCCTGTCCGCAGACTATTATAGGTGGCAGGTTGGAGTGGTTTGGGTATGGGTTCTTGGTGAAGGGCTTTAAAAGTCAGATGTGAATGATGGAGTGGATCTTCCAGGATATGAACAGCTGTAATCTGAAGGCCACTGGATTTACCTGTTCTGTAATCTTGAAGGGGTCCAGTTTGTTGTAGTCTGGTTTGGTGGATAGTTGGCTTGATTTAAGGTGCTGGGCAGAGAGTCACACCTTCTCCCCATGGCCATATTGGGGGCTGCCTGACAGTCTAGTACTGCATGGTGTTTATAGGCTTCTTTGGTAGACTGCAAGTGTTGTCTGAGCTCCTGGTGCACCTGGTGTAGGTGGGAGGCTAAATCTGCAGTGGTCATGAGGGGGTAACTTAAGGCTAAGCCGGGGTGGAAGTAGTGGTGAAAGCCATCGTTCCCAAGGAATGGCCTATGTTGGGTTGAGACATGGATTGCATTTGTGATATGCAAATTCTGTGTAGCACAGGCTGGGTAGCCAGTCATTCTGGTAGTTACTTAGACAGCAGATTGACACTCTCTGTTTGCACATTAGTCTGTGGGTAACAGGCAGATGAGGTGAGGTACTCAATGCCAAGGAGTCTGAGAAATTCAAACCAGAGTTGAGAGATGAACTAGGATACCAGTCTTTTGAACAGCTCATTAATAAGTGGTAAGAAGTACTGGTTTTGGATTGTAATCTTCTTTAGAGTTTGGTAGTCCACACAAGGCTGGAGGAAGAGGCCTTTCTTCACCACAAAGAAGATAGGGGCCCCACTGGGGACAAGGAGAGTCTCTGCAGGTTTTCTGCGAGTTAGCTCCAGCGGGCCTATAGTTCCAGTTTGGAGAAGGAGAAGATGTGCCCAAACAGAACCTCTGCTCCTAGCTGGAGGTCAATGGGGCAGTCACAGCTGCAATAGAGCAGTAGCGTGTCTGATTTCTTTGTGTCAAACACGTCCCTCCTGTAAAAACCTGAAGTGCATCTTCAACTATGCTCATGACTCGGGTCATCAAAGATCGCCCCCATAGCTTTAACAAAGTCTCAAATTGTGCTAGTAGTGGGCTTGATTTTTCCAGGAGCAGAGACACCCACATCAGGGCCTCCCCCATAAGCAGGCTGATATCATTCCCACCTGGGTTTGGTCAGTGGAGTATGACTATGGGTGTAGGAGAAATAGGGTCTGACGCTGATTTAGGAACCTACAAAATTTGTGGTGATTGCCATTGAACTTGTCACGCAGAGGGAGGTTGGGCTTGCAGGAAGCAGGGATTGGAGCTGAAGGCAGCATGGCTTGAGCTTGCAGGATTGCATTCTGCACCTCCAGGATGGCAACCTTGGCTTGCAAGGTCTGTATGGCTTCCACTGTTTCCATCAGAGATATTGACCTTTGTAGGAGCCATGCTCCCCATATCAGCTCTAGTTTCCTTATTGTTGGTGTCTTTTGGGCTGCTCAAACTGTCAGAGTCTGGGCCATGGGTGGTGTTGCCTAGTGGTTGGAGCAGGAGCCTGTAGCCAGGAATAAGAGCCCAGGGTCAGAGCTAAAGTCAGAGGCTAGGGACAGAGCTGAAATCAGAAGTCAGGAATCAGAACTAAAGGTCAGAGTTGGGTTACCTGGCATGAACCAAGGCAGGAGCAGGACTGGAACAAGTTGGGGCAAGGCTGGGAAGAAGCAGGCACAGGAGTTGTCGCAGCTATAGATGAATGCTTTGAGCAGACACCAAGCTGCTGCTGGGTTTAAGAGCTGGTCTGCTGATTTTTCCCACCAATTAGACAGTGTAGCCAATCAGACAGCCTACTACAAGATATCTGTGCTCGTCAGGTTGGCCAGAGACTGGCTCTACCACAGGCCCTGATTCCTGTCACCTGTCTGCGTGCTCTACTCAATGCCAGCTCTCCATTTGAATACCTCCATCCAGCACAGTGGGAGCACGAGCGTCTTTAATACTTCAGTAAAAGGGGGCAAAACTTAGTTGGGTCGAAAAAGGCCCAGTGTTGTGAGGATCACAGGCAGAAAAATAACAGTCACAGAAGAAAGGAAGAAAGACCTAAATATTGGAGAGAGAATAGAATCTTAACAGCAGGAGAGAAAAATAGACGATCTCATTGGGAGGAGAGAAAATGATGCTTTCAGTAGGACAATCCCCATGCACTTTCTGAGAGGGGGCAAAAAAGGAGAAAAGCCCCATGTGTTCTCAGGGGAAGGCCCCTGGGGAGAAGAAAAGACTTTCAGTCTTCCCCCTCCAGAGAAATGTAGTGTTGGAGAAGAAGAAAGAGGCATGCCATTGTCCCATTAAGATCTCATTATTAGAATAGGCCTGCCATCCTGCCATATGAACAATCTTGAGAGGGCTTCTCTTCCAGAAGACATCCACTGGTAGGGAAAGCTTATACCTTCTCTCCTATACCCCTAAAGTCCTCAGTTCAGTGTGAAAAAGAAAATAATGAATATAATAATATGAAAGGTACAAAGTTTTGGGGGATGAATATACTGTAGCTATTAACACTACAGTATTTTAAAGGTACTTAATACAGAAAAAGTCCTACAATAGGGTTAAATTCTGTCCTCAAATGTTCATGAGCAACTCCCACTGCCTTATCCTAGAGCAAAATTTGGGCAATTTCATCTCCTATATTACAAAGTTCTGTTGGAAAGAGCCCTCCATATTGATAAATTTCAGGTCTCCATGCAATATCTGGGCATATATAAACTATTTTTTCTTGGACAAGAATCACCCTTTTTCTGAAACTCCAGAATGACTCAATAAATTTTCTCCAAATGAAAAAATGAAATAAAGTCTGACAGGATAATCTGAGAAAATCCACAGAATCCCCTGAGGTGATGCTAGTATTAATACATTTCATGCAAATGGGAACAGCTTTCACCAGTTGGCCTCCTTTTTATCAAATCATAATCAGTGAAGTATCTGTACAGGTGTTTGTGGATAGATATATTATTTTTCAAGTTTGAGTCAGTGAACTATATGTACAAGTCTGTGTATTATATATATTATATATGCATTTTAAAAATATTGTCCAGTAAGAGATTTACATGGATTTATCAAAGGTCAATAAAACCACTCAGACCGGATTTCATAACATTTTGTATTCCTAAAGCATTTGAACATCTAAGCATACTGTCAGCAATGTTAATACTGATTTTGGCACTGACCCTGCAATCAGATTTCTGTGTGTGAACCTTATGCTCCTGTGGAGTCCTGTTGAAGACAGTGGGCTTCAACAGAGATGGAAGTGTCAGCAGATCTGATTGTCAGGACCCGGCTTTAGTAGTTATTTTTTCTACAGTATATTTTTAGGAAAAATGAGGGACTCTAGGTGCTGAATGTTTGTGCAAGTAGAAACTGTTTTAGATCAGACAATTGTCGGAGAAAAACAGAGTTCTCACTCTCTTTTTTGGGTGCAGCAAATCAGATACTTTACTCTCAAGCAATCTACTTCCACACATTGTACTACTGAGAAGGGTTAAAAGAACAAGTGGGCTATTAGACTATAGAAGTCTAACAGGTAGTTTGAAATTCCTTCTTTTTCATGCTGAAAGTCTGTTGGGTTCCTTTCTGCACACCATTAGTGGATATTGACTTAAATAGGACTAAACCTTCTACACTACACAAATAGCTCAAGTTACATCCAGATTGCTGAATCTCCCCCTCCCCCCAGCCAGTAGTTTTTCTCCTGAGTATTAGAACATTTTGTAGGGATAATGGGGGGGAGGGAGACTAACCTCATCCATTATATGGTAATGGAGGTCCAAGGTTATCTTTTAAATCCATTACAGGTAAATAGAAACATTGAACAGATATGCTGCAGATATAAATTGAAGACTGTCAATGGGGAGCAGTTTTTCACTCCTATTGGCCTGACATTCCTAAATGTACCTAAAATAGTGTTAATTTAGCTAAAGGAACAATACAACATTTATTCCATAGAACTGAACATTGTGGTGTCTTTTAGGAACAGATGAAATATGACTTGGGTTTATCATAAAAAAACCACCCTGATACTTTGTATATGTATCTGTCTTTTGTGTCTGCGTGAACTGTCTCATATATGATGGTATGGTATATTGTAAAGGTTTCACCAACATAAGTTAGTGATTTCTGCATTACAAGTGGCCTATACAGGTCATCCCAAATGAGTGCCAGTAAAACAATTACATCACTAGATCATTAACTATTCAGTATATGCTCATATATTTTACAGAAAAACTGATTTAGAAATATTTGAGTTTTTAAAATTATTGGTACTTTTATTCATATTGTTCCATCTGTAATGCCAGGTGTGGGTGTGGATGTATATGTATATTAGGGCTGTCAATTAATCACAGTTAATGGATGCAATTAACACAAAACAAATTAACTAGATTAAAAAATAGTTGTGATTCATCACAGTTTTAATCGCACTGTTGAACAATAATAAAGTAGCATTTATTTAAATATTTTTGGATGTTTTCTACATTCTCAAATATATTAATTTCAATTACAATACAGAATAAAAAGTGTACAGTGCTCACTTTATATTATTTGTTATTACAAATATTTGCACTGTAAAAAAGATAAACAAAGGAAATAGTATTTTTCAATTCACTTCATACAAGTCCACTCAGTCCTACTTCTTGTTCAGCCAATCGCTAAGACAAACAAGTTTGTTTACATTTACAGGAGATGTAATTTTTTTTACAATTTACTTATTTACCTGCTTATTTACAATGTCACCTAAAAGTGAGAACAGACATTCTCATGGCACTGTTGTAGCCGGTATTGAAAGATATTTACATGCCAGATGTGCTAAATATTTGTATGTCCTTCATGCTTCAACTTGTAGGCTTTAAAGTTTTACATTGTTTTGTTTTTTTAGTGCAGTTATGTAAAAAAATAATTCCACATTTATAAATTGCATTTTCACAATAAAGAGATTGCTCTACAGTACTTGTATGAGGTGAATTGAAAAATACTATCGCTTTTGTTTCTTTTTTACAGTGCAAATATGTGTAATAAAAAATAATAATATAGAGTGAGCACTAGACATTTTGTATTCTGTGTTGTAATTGAAATCAATATATTTGAAAATGAAGAAAAACATCCAAAATGTTTATAATAAATTTAAATTGATATTCTGTTATTGTTTAACAGTGTGATTAAAACTGCAATTAATCACAGCAATTTTTTTAAATCTTGAATTATTTTAAATAGTTTGACAGCCTCTCTCTCTCTCTCTCTCTCTCTTTTGTACAATTAGAATTCATAAAGGACTATTAGTAACTTCTGCAATTATATGAACTAATAGTATAGTTTTAAACTTTTTGAGGCAGGGACTTTTGTGTTCGCATAGCACTAGCATATTGTGGGTACTGTTGGAAACAGATAATTACTATTATGTATGACTTTTTTTACTGGTAGCACCCACAGTGTACTAGGTGGTGTGCAAACATAAAGGCCTGATCCTACATTCCTTAGGTTATTAGCACTTTCCACATATAACTACTAATAAATAAAACTGGCTGGGAAATAAAATTTTTGATTCATGAAAAATTTCAGTATTTCAGAAAAAAAATAATGATGAATCAGATGAAAACATCAAAATTTTTCATGGGACTGAAATTCTGAAATATTTTGTTTCATAAACACCAAAATAAAATATGCTCCTCAGAATCCCATGTTCCAGCCTGGCAGGCTGGTGGAATGCCAAGTTTCCTATGCTCCACAGACTCAACTGGCCAGTCAGGCAGATGGCCTGCTAGGGAGTTGGCTGTCTGGAAAGCCAACCAGCCCAGCAAGCCAACCACCCAGGGAAATGGGCAGCCCTCCCACCTGCCTGTCATGTGGGAAGCTGAGGAGCCAGCCAGCTGCGGAGCTGTCTGACTGGGGAGCCAGGAAGCCCACCCGCCCACAGGGTGGGTAGCCCAGAGAGCTAGTTAGTTGGGAAGGCAGCCAGCATGGAAAGGCAGCCAGTCTTTCCCAGTAGAGCTGGGTGCCTGGGGCGCCAGGGATCCGTGGGAAGCCAGCCTGCCAGTGGGACTGCCAGTGAGCCTCGGGAGCTGGGTGAGATAGTAGGAAGCCAGCCTGCCTGTGTGCCTAGTTTCCATCAAAAGTTTCAAGGGAAATGACATGATCCTGCAGAATATTTCAAGTCCATCAAATCAGCATTTTCTGATAGAAAACTGTTCAGTTGGAAATGTTTTGACCAGCTCTATTACTAAAGTTATCTACGGTAGTTATATGTATCAGAAATAGTGTTTTTCATCCAGGGTGGTGTGTTTTTTATATATTTATTTTAAATATTTTTAGAATGAATTCTGGAAATGAATATAAAAAATCTTACACCTCTCTTTAAGGGGCAACAGTTTTTTACAATTACTTTTCTCCTGTTCCACAGGTCAATATATCTAATGTGCTTTGCCTTTAAGAAATCATCAAGTTCTCAACCCTGTCAAGCTCATGGATTCTCGTTAGCTTCTGTAATCCTTACGGGAAAAGTACCATATTTTTATTTTCTCTGGAATCCAGAATTTTTTTTTTTTAAATTGTGTTCCTTATTTTTTAGATCAGTAATTTTTTTATTCCTAATTTCTCCTGAATGTTTTTCTTCCTTGCCAGAATAAATTTGTTGTATCAATTTTTTATTTAGTTATATATTTTGTAAAGAGGGAACCAAAATATTGTAAAGTGTATTAAAAGTTTTATTTGATGTAGTGTTATTGCTCTCAAAGGCCCCCCTTCAGCAGTCCCTTTAGTTTCATCAAAGCAATTAAGAACATACTTAACTATTTTGGTATCTGATCCTGTGCTTTTAAGTCAATGGGAGCTTTACCATTGATTTCAGTGGCCACAAGATCAAGCCCTTGCTGAATAGGGATAGACTGGTGTATATGCTTGTCAGGGCCTAATTTACTATATCACACTCAGATTAGAAATTGCTGTTCTTTATAACCAAAACTCAGGTTGTATTTTCAGTAACTGCTATCTCTATAGTCTCCTCATGATGCGCAGAAGTGCAGAATTCTAATTCATGCCTGCATGAATATCAATATAATTTGCCTTATTTTAACATTGAAAAAATAACAATAATTTTGAATTTTGAAAAATTCTCAGGCTGATGTATAGAGGAAAATCTAGCAATTTCAAGCAAATATTGGAATATGTATCAACTATACATGACATATTTTTTTCTCCAACTCTTTTCAGAGCCAAATTTTGTGTCATCCTATGACATTGGAAACTTCACCTACTTCTTCTTCCGAGAGAATGCAGTAGAGCATGACTGTGGAAAAACAGTCTTTTCCCGGGCTGCTCGGGTCTGTAAAAATGATATTGGGGGCAGATTTTTGCTAGAGGACACCTGGACAACCTTTATGAAGGCTCGTCTGAACTGCTCTCGCCCTGGAGAAATTCCATTTTACTACAATGAATTACAAAGCACTTTCTTCCTGCCAGAATTGGACTTAATCTATGGGATCTTTACAACTAATGTGTATGTAACTTACATAAAATTTGTTACTTTTTCTGTTATATTCAGAGTCAAGTCTAAGGCGCTCAAGCTCCCTTCTGGTTCTACATGTGGAAGGGATATTATATAAACAGATCATCTTGTACTGAAATATTTTGACGGTCTGCTCTACTAGTTCAGACCAGTGGTCCACCTAGTCCAGTGTCCTGTCTCCAACAAATAATGGTTAACGCCAAATGCTTCACTTAGAGGTTGCTGTAGGAAATGCAGAAGAAGGAAGGATGCTTACTCTTTCCTCCCAACAGTGCAGTCTTTGTCTTTATGACCTGTTTTGTCATCTTGCTCCTTTAAATGTAAACTTTATCCACTTTGTGGATCCCAGCAAGCGGAAAGGTCAAAAGGCAAGAAGCTCTTCTTAGTAGAGTAAAATGTGAAATGTATTTCAGGGGGGAAACATTTTAATTATAATTGTCATAGAAGAACCCACAGGAGGGGGAAACTACTCCAGAAACCATAGGAGGTTGATCTCATGGAGTTGGAACCCCATTCTTCTCTCCAAGTGGAGGGGCCTGCAGTTTCATAAAGTGGTAAATTTGCATGGTCTGCAGGTTTTGAGAAGCTGTGAGGGAAGCAGAGAGTGGACCTGCTGGTCCTGGGTCATTCCTAAGGCCAGGTCTACACTAACCCCACAATTCGAACTAAGATACGCAACTTCAGCTACGTGAATAACGTAGCTGAAGTTCGAAGTACCTTAGTTCGAACTTACCTCGGTCCACACGCGGCAGGCAGGCTCCTCCGTCAACTCCGCGGTACTCCTCTCGCCAAGCAGGAGTACCGCAGTCGACGGCGAGCACTTCCGGGTTCGACTTATCGCGTCCAGACAAGACGCGATAAGTCGAACCCAGAAGTTCGATCGCCAGCCGCCGAACTACCGGGTAAGTGTAGACCTACCCTAAGGATGGCCCTGTTCTCTGAGGCTACTCTTTCCCCATTAAAGCAGGCTTTATTTGAAGACTTGCTGCCACTAGCTAGTTTCTGCCGTGGCTGCCCATTATATTGTGTCCAAGGAGGATAGACACTGCAGAGAGGAGTTAACTGGAGCTGGTCAGGAAATTTTTCACAGACATTTTTGTGGAAATTTTCCTACCAGCTCTAGATTTCCAGAAACTCCCCATGCTTTAATCCCTACATGCTTTCCTCCATAGAGCTCCATCCCTACAGTGCGATTGTGAAGAAGCTATGTGGTCTCCTAAGGAGGACAAGAAACATGCCCCTCTTCATCAGTGTAAATAGAGGGGACCATTAGGACCTACTGGGATGCACTTAGCACTCCACAATCTGGGCATTTCAATTACAGTGATTTTGGTTTGGATTACCTGTAAAATTGCCACCTGGTGAATGAAAATGTTTCTCTTTGTAAAGATTAAGAATGACATCACCATGCCCTCCCCACAATTCATGTAATGTGACCACTAAATCCAATGCCATGGCTGCTTCATGAACAGACTGTCTTTCAGACAATCAGAATCTACGAGTTAGGTCCTTAATGGGCTCCAGGAGATCCAGAAATGATGAGTAGGTTGCCTGTTACAGTAAATCAGATGAGGTTTTAGCACACTTGAAGCTAATTGCCTGTGTACAAATGGATACTATGAAACTTACTTTCATCTACTAGTGTGTTTTTGTTTTTGTTTTTGTTTTTTTTTGCAATAAGCCTGACAAGCATAAGGAGTCAAATTGCTTTTTTGGCCATGGTTGTAAATCCGAACTGCTACACTATTTGTTCTGTTCTTGGCAGGTCTGATCCCCAGGGATTATTTTCTGTTCCCCATACATTTGAACAATAACAATTTGAAGCTTAAACAGTAGATTTGCTTTCTAAAGCCTTGTTTAAACAACAGAGTAAGTTAGAAGAAATAAATGCTATGTGGATCACTTGTCAGCATTTTTGCCCACAGTGGAAGTTTGTGTAACTGTCTGCCTGCTTCATTATCTATCCATTTATCTAACATTGTGAGAAAAGAACAAATCAGGAGTTTAATTCCATGAGTTATGTGTATTGTTAAAAGAGTAATTCCAAACCTTAATTCACTGTTAGCTGTTGGGCATTCAATATATTTTGCTTCTGTTAAAAGCATTTTTATAAATATTTTAAAACCCCCAAATACTGCAGTTCTTTTTGGAGTTAGTTTTATTTATGTTTTTATGTGAACACAAAGTTGTAATTTGCAGCTGAATCCCATTTTAGGCATTCTCACAGTTACTGAATACAGATCTATATTGTTTACACTATGCAGAATTAGCACACTGTTGTACTTTATGTCTCATTTTCAACATGAAAATAAGGGAATGTTATAGCTGGCTTGGCCAGGGTTTAACTCTTTGAGTCAGTGAGTTTAGAGTGTTCAGTTCAAGTTAACTCCTTATGGGCTTATTTTGCCAGCCAGTGGGCACTTGTTGGGCATAGTGATAGTGTTGTGTGGAAGATGTGGGCTTGAGTGCAGATCTCCTGGTTTCTGATCCTGCAAGAACTTGGGAGTATTTCAAAGGGAACAGACTTAGTCCCTGTCACAATACAACTGGCTGATTAGAAAAGGAGAAATATTGACGGATAGTGAGGTGCCCTTCTTATTTGGAAGAATGGTGGCTTTGATGCATGAAATGACGTATGTAAAAGAACAGGATTAGGAGGCAGGAATTCCTTAGTTTCAGTCCAAGCTCCCTCAATATTCTGGACAAGCCACTTTACTCATTTTTAGTTTTCCCATCTAAAAAGTGGGGATGATGATACTTTCAGTGTGTGTCACACAGAGGTGTAGTAAGAATGGCTAGTTAGTGTTTATAAAGTGCTTTGAAGATGAAGAGCTTGATTGCAGTAGGATTTACTCTCCCACCCTCAGCTGCTAGGCCAGGATAGCTTTTAAGTCCAACCAGGATGCCCGTGGTGTGCTGCTGTGAGCAGTTGAATCCTGGCCCTGACCACTTTCTGGCTGGCCCCACCCATGTTGTGAAGTACTAATGCAGAGTTAATGAGGGGAAATGTTACTTTTGCAGGCAGTTAATTGATTCCTTGATGTCTTTATTTATCTTATGTTTTCACTTTGTTTTGCAGGAACAGCATAGCTGCTTCAGCAGTTTGTGTTTTCAACTTGAGTGCCATAACTCAGGCCTTCAACGG
The DNA here is from genome assembly GCF_028017835.1 of Emys orbicularis. NCBI lineage: Eukaryota > Metazoa > Chordata > Testudines > Emydidae > Emys > Emys orbicularis. The sequence continues at coordinate 163,958,991 of NC_088684.1, forward strand.
ACCATTCAAATATCAGGAGAACTCCCGCTCTGCCTGGTTGCCTTACCCCAATCCCAACCCTAATTTCCAGGTACTTACACAGAAGGGGAGGGCACTAGTCCTCAACAGTCTTCTTTAAAATGTAGCACAGTTTAAAGGTATCCAAGTACAGACTGTGAGACAAGTCATTGGAGTTCTGTATCTGGAGCCAGTCCAGTTACCGGGTCAACAAATCTATTTAGATGGATATCAGTGAAATGAGCTGCACTGTATAGAGCTCGGTTCACATTACGAAACAGTATCATTGATAATAGGCACAATATATCCTTCTGTTACATTTTGCCCAAATTAGCCAAAGGAAGAAAAGACAACTTAAGGACAATATTGTGTAAAACTGGTGAGCTTTTAAAAACAGTATTTACTGGGACACTTTTTGTCAATATATGCTGGATAATTTTACATCCCCTGAAATTTGATTTTTGTGAAATTTTGGGAGACTGAAAGTTATTCACAGGAGTAGGCAAAAAAAGGGAATAAGGCACTTTTGTATAAACATTTTCACCCCTAAATTTGAAAGAGAAGGATGAGCTCCTCCCCTGCTCAAACATTTCTAGACCGTGTGGCCTTTGAGGGACGAATCCTCCACTTCCCAGATTCACAAAAAAGTGTCTTTTCAGTTTTTCACAACATCCAGAACATCACATGGAATTCCAGCCAAAATTTTACAGTTTTTAAAGTTTATTCTGTTTCATAAGAGTTTCATGAAAATAAGCAAATTTTGACCCCCCCAAAACATGTAACAGACACACACACACACACAGTTTTAATACCAAATCTGGGAGATAGGAATGTGATATTACTAGTACAATAAAAAGCCCTGATTCTGCCATTGCATCCAATGCATCTCCATGAAGTCACATTATCTTCAGTTAGGCTCTGTGTGGGCGTAGGGGTCCACCCACCCAGACCAGATTGGATGCTCCAGGCCCAAGCTTGCATTGTATTATAGCTGTGCTTCTTAATACATGAAAAACTAAAGTTCCATCTGTCTCATCAAACTGTATGTACACAGTAGAGAGAGATTAGAGATCTAGCACGCTGGCTGGGATGAACGCAAGGCTAATTTTATATTCCGTTGACACAGATTCTCATCTCCTTGCTCACTGCTCTCTTGTGGGCACTTTAAATATTCACAGCTAATACCACATCCCCCTTTCTGAAAACAGAAGCATGATAAAAACCTTTATATTAAACAACTTTTAACAGGAATAAAATATCAAAACTAAACAAGAATTGACATCCCTATGAAGGACAGGGTAGACTGCCTGAACCTTCAGCCTTTTGGCAGAGATTTATTCTGCCCTTTTAAGATATTTGGCTACTAGTCCTCTGACTTTCTTGATTTCTCAAGATCTTATGTAATCCTCAGGAAGACAGGAGGTCATCTTTCCCTAGCTGGATATCTCCTTGCAGGAAGAAGATCTGGAAGACACAGGTAGTGATCAGGCTGTATTGTACGTCCTCTTGGTGATGCAACAAGATGACACCGGTTCTGATGATGATTCCTGTTAGCACCCTAACAAAGTAGGATTGAGGTGTCCAGACACATGCCTGCACTGTCCCCCTTTCCTGAGATCACCCAAATGTGATCTCCTAGTTTCTGTTCTCCCAAGGATTTGACTCTATGGTGCCTGTCAAAGTTCCTCTTCTGATGGGTATTATCTTGATCTTCCTTCTCCTGTAGTTTGAGAAGTCAGGCCAACAAGAATCTAGTTGGGAAGAGATGGTTGGGATAGTGGACATCAATTTGCTACAGGTGTTGAGCCATATATGAACAAGAGAAGACGAGAATCTGAGGATTTAGAAAGAAGTTGTTTTATTTTGTTTTTAATGTGCGTTCTGCTTCACCATTACTCTGAGGAGACTGTGGGCTGGATTGACATGAGTGAAAGCATAAATACCTGAAACCTCTTAAAGGTCTCCGAGTTAAAATGAGGACCATTGTCAGAGGTTACTTGCTCTGGAATCCTGAAAGATAGGTTTTATCCTCCCCACAACTGCACTTGATGTGTGTGATGAGGTATGCGAACCCTACACTGAGCCAGCAAGGGTTATAAGATGCTGGAGCTTACTCAGCCCAACCCTGGTATACCTGCACTCACTGTCAGGTAAAGAAGGACAGTTAAAATTGGAAGAGGATGGCTCATTAGTTGGCTGACCAGGGAAGAGAAGAAACCCATCCTTTGCTTCCTGGGGAAAGGACCAGCCCAGAACCTCTGCAGAGACTGCTGATTTTCATAACTTCTCCAGAAGAAGGTAGGCCTGGCACAGGACTAATGAGTTTATTTTCTTCATGTGACTATTTCTTTGCTTTATTATAAAAAGACTACTTGGCTGCCTAGGAAAGGTCTGAAGATCCTAACAAGATGGTTGCAGGGAAGCTCTTCCCATGGTGTGTGGGGAACTGCCTCAGTAAACTCAGTGAACTTTTGCACCCGACTCGAGACTGCCCTGTAGTTATCTTTGGACTCTGAAGAGCATGATCACAATGTGGTGTTAAGCAATCTGGCAATTTCAGTGAATCTTGAGAAATAATCAGTCATCAAAAGACAGGTTGCATTGTCCAGATAGAAAAGATCAATCCAACTTTCTGCCATGGCCTTTCTGGTAGTGCAGATGGTAGTAATGCTTCCAGCGGATTGGTTCTCCTGTGAGCACAAATATCATATTTCTCAACTCTCTATTGTAGTTGTTTGCTCAGTACAGACTGCCAAACAGACTATTTAGCTCTCTCCCTGCATTTTGTAATACCTTGGGGTCTCCCATGCAGTCTGTCGAGGATTTCCTGTTGCATTGATGTAGGGATAACCAGCTGGCTTAGGGTAAGATCCCCAGAAGCCACCCAATATGGTTTCACAGAGGTTCTGACTATCTCTTTTGTCCAGCCTTCTTTTCAGTGAGTCAGGACATGACTCCATAATTCATCCGCCTCTTGCTTCTTTTTCAGTACTTTCAGGCATTCATGGTCAGTTTCCACATGAAATGTTATGCCCGCTAGAAAGTCTCTGAAATATTCACAAGGCTATGTGTAGGGGCTAGGGCATTGTAGAAGGGCTCGGCCAAGGCTCGTCCCTCAGCGGGGCTGTGGGGTATCCCACCGCCTCGCAATAGTTCGCTATGGGCTCAGGCCCGGGTCAGGGCGGGGCAGCAAACAGTCAGGAGCTCAGGCCCTTAGGCAGGGGCTGAGCCAATAGTTCAATAGGAGCCCAGGCCCTGGGTCAGGGCGGGGCAGCAAACAAACAGTCCGGAGCTCATGGTTCTGAGTGTCTGGTGCGAGGGGGAGACTGCCACCCGTGAGTGGGGTGGCAGGGGAGACGCAGGCCCACCCACTCCACTGCATCCCACCCCGGGGCCCTAGCAGTGACAGAAGTCTTTGGGGATCCCGACCACAACACACTGACATTGGTTCTGGCAGTGCTGCGGCCAGACCAGGGTCAGCTGCCCCCAGGCTACTTCCGGAGTCCCCCTCGTAAGGTACCTAGATTAGGGCGGTGTCCTCGGAGGTTTCCAGCACCATCGATTCCTCCAGGTAACTGGCGAGGGGTAGGCTCGGCTGCTCCTCAGGGTAGCTGGCAAGGGGTAGGCTTGGCTGCTCCTCGGGGTAGCTGGCGAGGGGTAGGCTTGGCTGCTCCTCGGGGTAGCTGTCGAAGGGTAGGCTTGGCTGCTTCTCTGGGTAGCTGGCCAGGGGTAGGCTTGGCTGGCCCGGCCAGTCCTCGGGTTGGACACAGCCTGCCGGCGTTTCCCAACCCGGAGCTAGGCCACAGGCATCTGGCCTCTCCGGCGGCTGGCTTTCAAGTGAGCTCTGCAGTTGGGTTTTTCTACTTCCTGTCCTGCGCCGTGACCTCTGGGGGGCAGGCGCAGGATCCACTGGCTCCGCCCATGTTGGTGCTAGGGGGGGCTCGTCCCTTAGCGGGGCTGTGGGGTATCCCACTGCCTCGCTATAGGCATCTTTTTTTAATTTGTGTGTAGTGCTGCTCTGTATTGGTGAGTGCTAATTATTCATGTGCTGCTAGGTGCACAGAGAAGGTGATTGTTCCTGAAGGAGGACTGCCCCCATCAGATGAAGCTGTCCTTGTTTTATTTGGCTTATATAGGACCAAAATATGCTAAATGGTAGCCTATTAAAACAAAACCTTCCAAAAGGTTGATGAAGTTTTTTAGCAGTGCAGATTCTGCAGCAAGTGATATGTGCCAAAACCCACACTGGAAATCCAATTTTGAGAAGACTTTTGTTTCACTAAGATGTCCAGAGAGATGTTCAATTCATGGGTGTACATGTCACTGTCTGCAGACATTCTCCTTGTGCTTCGTAAAGTCTACACAGATCAGAACTTTGTCATTTGGTTCTAGGACCACTACCCTGCCTGCACTCCATTCACCTGGGGTGTCTATTCTGGAAATGACATCCATCTGCTCCATGCAGCTGAGGCAGTACAGGGAGGGAGACTCTTCTAGGTGTCACAGAGTAAATGGCTTTGCTTTTGTTGTAAGTTTAATGTGGTATTGTCCCACTAATATTTCTAGTACTTGGAATAATATTGGGAACCTCTTCTTGATCTAAGCTTTGAGGCCAATGGTGACATATAACCATGCCTGCGGGCTGTGGTTGCTGGGAGGCCAAACAGAGCAGGGTGTGACCATCTACAACATAAACTTTGTGGAATGTGGTCTTCTCTTCAAGTTTTAGAGGGCCAAAATATTCCTTTTCACATTTAATGGGGACTGTACTGGGCCTTTCAATTGTCTTTTTTTTTTCTCTTGAAGAGCTGGTATTTTCATTCTCCTGTGAAGTGATTCTAGAATCAGTGTTACATCAGCACATTTGTCTATTTTGAAGTTTATTGGTTTCCCAAGGTGATTGTTGTGCTCAATGGTAGGGTTTTATGGTCATCTCCTATTGCTCGAAGTGGCATATCTCAGTGTCTTTTAGGTCATTGTCTTGAAAGACAGCTGTTACCATGCATTGAGACCAGCATACTGCTGCATAATGTTTGCCTTTTAGACATTTCCTCAGCCTGGAGCCCCCTCCTGCACCCCAAACCCCTCATCTCTGGCCCCACTCCAGAGCCCACACCCCCAGCCGGAGCCATCACCCCCTCCCACACCCTAGCCCCCTGCCTCAGCCCGGAGCACCCTCCCGCAGCCTGAACTCCTCATTTCTGGCCCCACCCCAGAGCCTGCAACCCACGTTAGATCCCTCACCCCCTCCTACACTCCCAGCCCCTGCCCCAGCCCAGCTAAAGTGAGTAAGGGTGGGGGAGAGTGAGCCACCGAGGGAGAGGGAATTTAGTGAGCGGGGGGCAGGGCCTCAGGGAAGGGGGTGTGGCCTCAGGGAAGGGGTAGGGCTAGGGTATTCGGTTTTGTGCGATTACAAAGTTGGCAACCCTTGGCACAACCAGGCTTGCCATTGAAAGGTATAAGGAGTGCCCTCCTAAAGTGCTCACTATTTTATTGTAGGAAAGGCTACAGGTGCTTCAGTGTAACAAGGAATAAAAATAGTTTGTGAAGCAGTGTGCCCCTTCATTTAAACTTGTTAGCTGTAGTGTAGCTAAAACACTGTACATCCCCTGAAAATGGCTGACAAATCTGATTCCATATTGTAAAACTAATTAGTCCAAAGGTGGGTCAATCTGTGAAACTTTCTTAAAAAAGAAAAGAAAAATTTAGGTAAGTACAGATAAATTTTCCTGTTTTTCTGCCCAGAAAGTTACACAGATCCTAATAATTAGATTTTATCAGTAGTGTGGCTCCAGTGGGAGAAATAGAAAGGGAAACTATATAATATCAGTAGTTTACAAAGGTAACTTGTTTTTACTGAGATACTACTGTGTGCAGCACCTTTCACCTAATGTTGATGTTTGCATGTCTGACTTGTAGATTTAATGAAGGTGTTGAAAGAAGACCACATGGCCGCCTTTTAGGAGTCAAAAGATCTTTACATCCATGAAGTAGAATCTCCAGCAGGGGACTTGCGGGTGGTTTCCACTTCCTTTGTGCTGCCTGAGTGATGCAAATGAAGCAGAACAGGGTAGAGAATCTGCCTAAAATTATTGATTAGAGCCCCAGGCCCTTTTTGTAGTAATATGGTTGACTCTAAGGGTAGGTCTACACTTACCCGGTAGTTCGGCGGCGAGCGATCAAACTTCTGGGTTCGACTTATCGCGTCTTGTCTGGACGCGATAAGTCGAACCCGGAAGTGCTCGCCGTCGACTGCGGTACTCCTGCTTGGCGAGAGGAGTACCGGGGGAGTCGATGGGGGAGCCTGCCTGCCGCGTGTGGACCGAGGTAAGTTCAAACTAAGGTACTTCGAACTTCAGCTACATTATTCACGTAGCTGAAGTTGCGTACCTTAGTTCGAATTAGGGGGTTAGTGTAGACCTGCCCTAAGGCTGAAAAGGCTGTACACCAGTTGGGTTAGCTGAACTGCTGAATCAGTCTATATTTATATGGAAAGCTATTGAGTTCTTGGTATTTTGAGTGTGAAGATTTCACATGGAGCAGAATAAGTATAAGTATAATTAGGGAGGCCAAAAAGGAATTTGAAGAGCAACTAGAAAAAGACAAGTATCAGGGGGTAGCGGTGTTAGTCTGTATCTACAAAAACAACAAGGAGTCTGGTGGCACCTGGTGGCACCTTAAAGACTAACAGATTTATTTGGGCATAAGCTTTCGTGGGTAAAAACCTCACTTCTTCAGATAAATTATTCTTCCAAATAAATCTGTTAGTCTTTAAGGTGCCACCAGACTCCTTGTTGTTTTTGTAGAAAAAGACACAAAAACTAATAGCAATTTTTTTTGTAAGTACATCAGAAGCAGGAAGCCTGCCAAACAGTCAGTGGGGCCACTGGACAATTGAAGTGTTAAAGGTGCACTCAAGGAACATAAGGTCATTGCAGAGTTGCTAAATGAATTCTTTGCATCAGTCTTCACTGCAGAAGATGTGAGGGAGTTTCCCACAAGTGAGCCATTCTTTTTAGATCAGAAATCTGAGGAGCAGTCCCAGATGTAGGAGTCAGTAAAGGAGGTTTTGGATCAAATTGATAAATTAAAAAAGTACTAAGTCACCAGGACCAGATGGTATTCACCAAAGAGTTCTGAAGGAACTCAAATATGAAATTGCAGAACTACTAACTGTGGTGTGTAACCTATTGCTTAAATCAGATATATTAGATATAGAGATATATATTAGATAAGATATAGTAGAGCTGGAAAAGGTACTGAGAAGGGTATGGAGCAGCTTCTGTATGAGGAGAGATTAAAAAGACTGGGAAGATATGATAGATATCGATAAAATCATGAATGGTGTGGATAAAGTGAATAAGGAAGTGTTATTTACCCCTTCACATAACACAAAAATCAGGGCTTACCCAATTAAATTAATGGCAGCTGGTTTACAACAAACAAAAGGAAATACTTCTTCACACAGTGCACAGTCAACCTGTGGAACTCATAGCCAGGGGATGTTGTGAATGCCAAAAGTATAACTGGGTTCAAAAAGAATTAGATAAGTTCCTGGAGGATAGGTCAATCAAAGGCTATTGGCCAAGATTTTCAAGGATGCAACCCCATGCTCTGGGTGTCTCTAAGCCTCTGACTGCAGGATGCTGGGACTGGATGACAGGGGATGGAAAGAATTATTCTTCATAACTTACCTTTTCCGGAAATTATGATATAACTTAAAGTGATATTGTTGTAACCTCATTCTCTTTTGATTAGACTTATCCCTCACAATACAAATAAAGACATAATGATCTGCAGAGTCATTCTTTTTGGACTGCCTCCTGTAAATGGATCCTCACTTATGGTGGAATGATGCTGTCCCCCCTAAAACACATAACTAAGGCTTGATTTTGGAATTCCACAACGTGGTTCTAAGATTTCATATGGGTTTTAAGATCTACTTTACTATATATATATATATATATACTTTTATTTATTTACAGTGCGGTACAATGGACCAGGGTCTGTACATGAATCTGACTGAGAGGAATCTTCAGGATGCCCAAAAATTTATTCTAATGCATGAGGTGGTTCAGCCTGTTATTCCAATTCCTTACTTCATGGAGGACAACAGCCGGTTTTCCCATGTGGCAGTGGATGTGGTGCAGGGCAAGGACATGCTTTTCCATATCATCTATCTGGCCACAGGTACGACTTAATGGTGCTGAAAAAACTGTAGAAAGTCAGAGATCCTTTTCAATGGTCTGTGCATCAAGTCTGAAATGCCTAAACCACCCGGGGGAACTGGGTTTGTAATTTGACAGCATTAACTGTGCCCTTCACCCCACACATTTTGTGGTGCGTGTGTGTTTCTTTTGTACAAAATGTGAAAAATCAAGACTCTGTCTCCTCTGCATGAATGGGGCTAATTTTTCAAATGGAGGTTCCCCCACTCCCCATGCCTGTTCCACAAACTTGAAGGGGAAAACCCTACTTCCCCTGATGGGACAATATGCTAGAGATTCCAGGAGTGGTGTCTTGCTGAGTTTCTTTGCCACTTTCTTGGTTTTTGCAGCATAGACTATGATCTCGCCCATAGGTTGTAAAGTGTTTTGGGATATTTTCATATGGAAGATGTTACACAAATGCCACATATTATTATTACTATTGGTATTTTTTATATTTCTTTTTGTCCCTCATTCCCCTACTGCTTCAGACAGCAAGAATTGGATGATAAATCCCTTTTCAGGTCATCCCTAAATAATTTATCCTTAGAAAACTTTTCCTCCTGCTTTCCTACTTAGCCTTTTGTCCTGAAGTTCAGAAATGAAAGAAAAATATTCTTCCGTTGAGAACGTCACTGTCTTCTTGTCTATAAGGACTTTAGTAGAGAATGATTTTTTTGTCTGAAACTTTTATAAGGTAGTTGAGAATGTGAGACGTGTTTCCAATGCACAGTGCTTTACAGAGTGGGTCACTGACTACATTATTCCACTGATTGAAATTCAGATGCAAAACAATTGAATTGAGTAATAGCAAGTATACAGCCTGCTCCTGTAAACCCTTCTTCATATAATTAATCCTCACAGAACTAGTCCTATAGACATCAGTGGGAGACTACTCAGGTCAACAATGGTTTTCAGGATTGGTCTTATAGTTAGTACAGTAACAAGTGTGGAGATTTTAGGGAAAGAACTCTTTATTAAAACAACAACAACAGCTATTTGCTTGCGTTTGCTCTCATTGAAGTCAATGGCAAAACTCCCATTGATTCCAGAGAGAGCAGGATCCATATTTCTTGTTATAAATCTCCAAAATTACAGCTTCTTAATGAAACCACTTAATGAAAAACATCTTGTTCTTTGGAGCATTGTGGTTCAATCTACAATGTGACTTTCTCTAGATTCTTCTGAATCCAGTCAATAAATCGACCTTTTATTAGGACCCTGCTTCTTTTTGACTATTATTATGACATTATATGATCATTTGGTGTTTTCAGTTGAGACAGTGCTTCCTTGTGTACTATCATGGAATATCAACCTTACTCATTGTTGTACTGCAAATGCCTTTAATAGGCTATAACAGCACAAGGATTTGGACAAGTATAGTCAAAACAATTTGATAAATTATAGTATCTTTAGTGAAATCATTGCCATACAAAATATTGTTTATCCTGTGCAACCCCCCTGATAGAAATTGGATCACTGAAATGCGTTTTGAATTGTTTTTGTACTGGGTTGCTATTGCTGCATTGAGACAGATTTGATCCCATCATAATGATACTATCTAGAATTATGTAACTTCTCACAGTTCCTGATTGTGTCCAGGTTTTTAATTTGTTCACTGTGCTTTCTGTTATAACTGATTTGGTAAATGTAGGCCTCCAAGTTTTAAGGCTTTGAGGCTGGCTAACAAACAGCCCTATTCATTAAAAGGTATATGCTCTTTTTATTCACCTTTCATGCTGATAAATTAGGTCTGGATCCTCCAGTCCTTATTCAGGCAAAACCATTTCTTGAATTCAGAAGCTATTGAGGGAACGTTGCCTCTCACAGGAGCTACTTGACACCTTGTAGTTGTGACAATTATACATTGAGAGAGAGAGAGAGAGAGTGGGAGAGCATGTACATAACTAGAGCTAAAGATGGAGGTTCAGCTTTAATTTTAATGTTACTAAGTTTGTTGATATGAACTTTGAGCCCAAATCTTGTTTTAAACCTAATAGTTGCATTTAATTTCTTGGAGATTTTTTTAAACTATCATTTACATGAGAGGCCAGAAAGAAACCTTTCTTTCTTTCTTTCTTTCTTTTAGAATCTCATGAAAAAAGCATGCTATAGTAAGGGATTGCCACATTTTACAATTGGGGATTTTTTTCTGTCTAGAGACACTCCTACTTCAAGACTACATTCCAAATTGTAGTTCACAGCAGCCTTTTTCCCATATTGAGCCTGATATCAACTTTAGCTCTGATGGCACAAACATTTCTGCAGATTGTACAATATGCATTTGAAATGACAGAGCATTTTGGGATGTTGTATCCACTCAAATACTGGATAGACTAGTGATTCCTTGTCTTGACATTTTGCCTTTTGCCTGTAGTAAGTGCTTCATGTTGTAAAACTAATTCTTAGGTTTTTCCATTCTAAGTTTTGGACTGTCATGTTTGTATGTGTCAAGAAAGGAAAACAATCACACTCATGAGAAGGACCATGGAATCTTTCACCACCTTAATTTACAGCTATGCAAACAGTTTTATATATACATTACAAAAATACCAGAAACCAGCCCTCCAAGTCCTATACAGTTTGAGTCATGAGAGCCTGACTTAACAGGGGGTGGATAGAAATAACACAGACACTTTTAAAACTCTAAAACATTTCTCTTGTATAAACATGATGGTGCGGTGGGGTAGTTACAGTTATATTGACACTTGTCTGGGCTAACCTTGACTCTGGAAAGGATCCAGAGGCGAGCAACAAAGATGATCAAAGGGATGGAAGGCAAGCCATATGATCAAAGGCTGAGGGAACTGGGTATATTTAGTTTGGAAAAGAAGAGATTAAGGGGGGATATGATAGTGGTCTTCAGATACTTGAAAGCCTGCCATAAAAAGATGGAGAAAGTTGTTCTCTTTTGCCATAGGGGGCGGGACAAGAGGCAATGGGTTCAAACTACAGCATAACTGATTTAGATTAATTTCAGGAAAAACATCCTAATTGTAAGAACAGTAGGACAATGGAACAGACTGCCTAGGAAGGTTGTGAAAGCTTCTTCACTGGAGGTTTTCAAAAGGAGGCTGGATTGCCACCGGTCTTGGATGGTTTAGACACAACAAATCCTGCATCTGGGCAGGAGGTTAGACTAGATGACCCTTGCAGTCTTTTCTAATCCTATGATTCTATAATTCACTCACTCATGACTTCAGAATTCATGGCATATGAGGCTGTATCAAACTGGTGCTCTGTGACTCTTTTACCCCATACCATGACATGCTGTCCTTTATACTTACTTCATGTTTCAAAAATTAATTTGGAGGGGAAGGCTTGGGGAGGGTTCTCTCATTGTAACATACTGAAAAAACAAATGTATCATAGTTACATTCTGGGGACAAAATTGACCTATAGGGAGGAATGAAACAGAGGCAAACTGTACGACAGGATGGAAAGAAGGTGGAAAACAAGTCAAAGGGTTAGAAAATAGTGGGTTTATTTATTTATTTTTAATATTCCCTTTCTAAAGTTTTGCATCCATATTTTTTGAGTGTTTTTCCTTTTTTTCCTGTGTGTTTTGGAATTGTTTTGCTTCTGTTAAAGGAGATGAGAAGCTGAGATGAAACATCTTTTTCACTGACAGCCTGAAAATTCTAAGTTTAGGCACCAAGGAGGGCAGGGGGGTTGTAATAGCTAATCAGAATTGAGAAATGTGCATGCTCACAGTAGGTTTATTGAAAAATAACTGTATAGTGATTATGCAAATAAGATACTCAGTGTCAATTAGAGGGCAAGGTGTTGTGTAAGTGGGAGAAACTGGACAGTGAGGCATTAGTAATTTTCTATTACTTATCACCATCTCATGTATGTCCTAGACAGCAGCTAAAGTTGGATTCATCCCAATTCATGTGGAATAATCTCATTTTTTATTCTTTTTCAAGAATGGACAGTAGCTTGCAAATGGACAAGTAACTTGCAAATCTCTTTGGGTCAGAGAAGCAACTGACTCTCTTCATCTGAGTTTGGAAAGCACCTCTCATATTTTGGATGGTCCCCTAATATAAATAAATAATAATAACAAATGCATTTTGACATCACAACATGGTGACTTTTTTGTTACAGCTTGGATGAGTGCTAGGTAGGCTACTTGTAAATTTTAATACCTTCTTGCTCACAAGAACAGAGCAGCTAAATAGAGCACAGTCAAGAGGGATGGTGGGAGATACACATTCCAGCAGTCAGTGGGCATCTTTAAAAATTGTTTGTTTTTTTCAAGTGGTTGCAGACACATATTCCACTCAGGTGTGCATGTGCCCAGCATACCGAAGCTGGAGAACTTTGCCTTTTGCCTAGCAGTGTCCACAGGGGTGGCGCTCATGACCTGTGGCTCTAGTCCCTCCCCAGGCTACTTAATGGCAGCACTGCCCCAACTTCCTTCAGTTCCTTCTCAGAGCCCGCAGCTAGAGTCAGAGGATGTTGTGTGGTATTGATCACATGGTTTCTTATGTAATTCTTCTGAGATTTTGTTGTAAATAGTTTACAGTTAGCTAGTAGTTAGTTAGTAGTATTCTTAATACAATTTGGGAATAGTTAAGAGCATAAGAATGGCCATACTGGGTCAGAGCAAAGGTCAATCTAGCCCAGTTTCATGTCTTCTGACAGTGGCCAATGCCAGGTGCCCCAGAAGGAATGAACAGAACAGGTAATCATCAAGTGATTCATCCCCTAGCGATCCTTGTGGGATGTCTTCACAAGGTCTTGGACACTGTCCATTGTATAGGGTGGACATTCCCAATACCAGTCCCCCCAGAGTGTTTATTGTGCCTAGGAAAAGGGCATATTACATAAAGTTGCTCCATCTTGTAGGTGGCAAGGGACGTAAGGCTCAAGCAGCAATGTACGCAACAGGCCGTGAGGCCTGCATCAGCACTGGGGACCTGCATAGAACATCTCGCCCCTCCAGACAACTTCAGAGCCAGAGCAAGCTGATGTTCCTCTGCCAGACTCTGATCTCTCTTCCTCCTGGGGGAGGCATCATTCTCCTTCCTTGTGTTTTCCATGAAAAAAATCTGACAAAATGGACAAACAGCAACTCCAGAGCTCAGGAAGAGTCATCCTCCTCTTCCAGGAGAAGTGTACATATGCACTATGATACTTCAAATCCTCAGGATGGAGCTTGGCTGTCTACCTGCTCTCCAATACCAAGGCAGCATCAGTTTAACACTGTACCATCGACTCCAGTACTGACTGTGAAACACCTATTGAGTCCAGTACTGATGATATTGGCACCGTTTCCACACCAGAGGCATACCAGCCAGTGCTGGACTTGCTTTGCTTTTCTGTTCCTGATTCCCCAATTATTCGGGAGCATTCAGCTTCTGGGACCTTGTTGAGATGGGTGGTGCCACCTGGAATCATTGCAGATCTGTCCCAATCATTGACATTGTCGCTGGACTGCCTAACACTTGGAAAGCAGAATGGAGATCCGCTGTCTTATCGGTACTGAAGGGTCTGTTGGCACAGTTGCTATCTGCAGTACCAACGATGACTGTGGCTCAGACCACATCTTTAGGATCGGTACCAACTCCAGTATGAATACCAAGCAGGAGTGTGATGAACCTGCCAGTCCTCAGAGGGCAGACCTGTCTACCTGCCTTGGTGCCAGTGCAGCCAGTGGAATGGGTTTCAGATGAAGCTGGGCATTTGTTTGCCCTACCTGATGTGGCTCCCCCATTGCCATCCAATAACTTTGAAGCTTCATCAAGATCAAGCTTCCCCTTCATTCTCATCAAGAGATCTTCCCCATCTGCCTCATCCTTGAGACCCTGTTCTAGGAGGTAATCCAGACCTTCTATGAACCATGATTGGCACCATTCTCATAGTAGAGACAAAAGCGCTTGACCCAGTGTCTACTGGCCATCAATGCCATATCCCTATCTTGAGTGGCCTCCATGGAATCCGTGGGATGTTCTGTGTCCTGATATGTGACCCACTCCAGGGCAAGGTAAGCCAACCCACCTGTCGTACCACCTGCTCAGCTGCTTATGTTGTAAACTTGGATGGAGTCTGCTTTCTCGGAGCAGGTTCAGAGTTATCCACTTCTACAGGAACCTGTACTGCAGCAGGAGATTCCAATGGCTCCTCTTTCATCATCATCATCATCTTCATCACCAGATGATTACACCATACTGGAGTCTTCCCCAGTTTCTTAAGATTTCAAGGCACATCAGGAGCTTCTCAGACAGCAGATGGCTTCAGCCTTGGGTGTTCAGGCCTAGTTTGTGCAAAAAAAATATACACAAGTTGATAGATATTCTTCAGTCCTTGGCTCCAGGGAAAGTACCTCTCTCCCTGTAAATGAAGCATTGTTAGAACTGGCCAAGATTTTGGAATACTCCATCTTCCTTGCCGCCTACAACAAAACGTATTGACACACATTGTTGTGTTCCTATACAAGGGTTTGAATGTTTTTATTCTCATCCTGCCTGTAGGAAGGTCAGGACTCATGCCTTCGGCGCCTCCTGCTGGTCTGCCCGGGGAATTAGCTCTCCAGCCTCTGGAGCGCCCTCTGCAGGCCGGTGATCCACCTGTCCTCTCCTTCTCGGCTCCCGTGTCCCTCCCAGAACCCCGGTGCCCCTTGCTCTGGGTGCTGCCCCCTGGCAGTACCCACACGCTAGGTCTCCCCTCCCAGGGGAACCCCCACCCACTATCCCCATCTTGCCTCAGCACTAGGCCACTGCCAGTCACCAACTAGCCCCGCTCCCTGGGGCAGACTGCAGTATAGGCCACTCATCACTGGCAAGGAGGGTTTGGACCTGCTGCCTTGGCCTAGCCCTGGGCTGCCCTCTGCAACCCCCAGTACCCCTTGGCCTTCTGCTAGGCCGCAGCCTGGGGCTATCCAGGCTGGAGCTCCCCAGCCCTGCTCCACTCAGGTACGCTATCTTAGCTCCCTACAGCCAGGCCCTTCTCTCTCTGAAAGCAGAGAGAGACTCTACTGAGCGCCTGGCTCCCAGCCTCTTATATAGAGCCAGCTGAGGCCTGATTGGGGCGTGGCCCCAGCTGCAGCCACTTCCCCCAATCAGCCCAGTAGCTGCTTGCTCCCTGGGCTATCTCAGGCCCTTCCAGGCAGGAGCAGGTGTCCACCCTGCTACACTGCCCCTAACTCTACAGTTGTAACAGCAGCTAATGAGAGGTTGCAAAAAGGAAGATTCAAATCCATTCTCAAGGACAAAGGCTAAAAGGCTGGATCTCATGGGGAGAAAAAATTATTTGACCTCATTCTTGAAAATGCGCACTGCAAATCAGCAGGCACTTTGAATCCAATTAAAAAAAATGAGTTATGTGGGTCCCTACTATACAATTTCAAAGACCTTTTTTCCGACTTGAATGATTCCAGATGATTTGGCGTTTTTGTCTGTGCTCCTTAATGGACGCTTTCAAACTCAATTGGAGATTGATTCTGACGTATGCCTTCCCTCCAATCCTGCCTCATCATACAGGTCATTCTCAAACTGAAGTTGGGATCATACCAAACTGATTCTTACTGCTTCAGCTTGTCTGAGGCAATGTTGGTTCTCTGACTTTCTCGGTATCAGTTAAGACTCCTGTATTTCTTCCTCTTTATCCCTACCTACTGATTTGGCACCATGGTTGAGTTTTGCATCCAGCACTCAGCCCCTGTACACACAGTTTTTCAAGGACAAAGAAGCCCTACAGCAGCAACCAAATTTTTGTTGAAAGTGGTTTCACATTAACCAAATGATTTATTTACTGGTTTTCGTTCCTAAATTGCACTCCAACATGGATGAACAACAACTTTACATGTTGCTGGAGCTAGGGGGTGGGGGGCAGGGGCGAGGTGATGCTTGGCATTCTACCTGGACAGAACTAATCTTTTTTGGGCATCACATTTTGTCTCTTATACATACTGAATGAAGGGTCAGGCAGTCTTGATGCAAATGATTTCCAGATGGATAACTTCCTGCATTACATTTGCATAGGAAGTAGCTCAGACAATACCTTCATTTAATCAGGGCCCAAGCGATGTCGATAGCATTCCTCAGCGGTGTTTCAGTATTGGATATTTGCAGGGGTGCTACCTGGTCTTCTCTACATTTGCCAGGCACTATGTGATTATCACTGGATCTAGGTCAGATGCAAATTTTTGCAAAGGTGGTCCTGCAATCATTGTTTAAGTAGACTACAAGCCCCACTTCCTACAAGTACTGCTTGTGTATTCCACTCAGATGACTCACATCTGAAACCACTCAAAGAAGTAAATATGGTCACTTACCTGTATTGTAACTGCTGTTTGCACCCACATCTGGAAAAACACGTGTTGCTCCCATGTTGTTTCTGGAGCTCTGGTGTTTCTGCACTAGGGTAGATTGTAGATTGGTGATTCAGCAGACCTCAATGTTAATCATAAAGAAAGACCACAGGCTTGGCTTGGTGGTGAAGGCTTGGCCAGGTTTATTGTCAGCAAAGCATGGTCTCACATAGCCTACTTTGGTTCATATTTTTAGCCATGCCTAGGGCTCCAGCAAGGCCTACAACATATATTCCATGGCCCACCCTCCATCCCTTCTGCATCAGCATCTCTACTCTTGATGTTCAGTATAAAGGAACTGAGGAGGGCCGGGGTGGCACTACCCTTAACTAGCCAAGAGAGG
The DNA here is from genome assembly GCF_028017835.1 of Emys orbicularis. NCBI lineage: Eukaryota > Metazoa > Chordata > Testudines > Emydidae > Emys > Emys orbicularis. The sequence goes on from NC_088684.1 coordinate 163,975,855, forward strand.
GCTAGAACCACAGGGTGCAAGCACTGTCCCTACGGGTACTGCTAGGCAAAGGTCTCTGGCTTCAGTGTGCTGGGCACGTGCACACCTGAGTGGAATACATGTCTGCACCCACATCTCAAAAAACAGCAATTATGATACCGGTAAGTAACCATCTTATCTGCTTTATAACTAAATAATGTTACTGCAGTATTTCCTGTCCTAAGTATAGGGAACTACAAAGTATATTTTGGGACTGTTATCCAGACGCAGCAGCAAAATGGAACTATTTTAAAGCTGCCCCCTGTACCTTCTTGGCTTTCCAGCCTTGAGAGTGTCTTTTTAAACAGGCGTGTAAGAAGTATGTTCATTGAATATTCTGCCATCTTTATGACTCTGTGTTAGTCTCTCAGACACAGTGCATATTGACATAAACTCATCATAAAAGTAGTTCCGAGAGTTTGCATTTTTTTCAGAAATCGAGATTGAAACCATCAGAAGTTAGTGTCCTTAATCTCTGCTCCTTTCCCAGTGGCTATTTCCACTGTTGTAGGGAAAAGTAGTTTTAGGGAATCTGAATACATTGCATTATTAAACTTGCCATAATACATTCTTTTGCAGGGTTTAAATAAATATTCCATTATTTTGGCTAAAAGTGGATAGCATTTACTCTGTGACTGTACTAATACTCCTACTAATTATATTAATGATGCCCCTCTCTTAAATTTTGGCTTTATTGAGATTATTTTCCTTTAAAATACAGAAATCAAAAGGGTAAATATTTGAATTATAATACATTTGATATTTGGACAGCTAACATTTTCTCCCAATTACCTTTAAGATAGTATTTCAAAGGATATATACATAGCACTTTTCATGTTCAATGCATTGTAAAGACATGCATTGGTTAAAACATTAACTTTAAACGTATAGGGTTGATTTATACCACTCATTGTGCAGGTGTGATAGAAGTGGGCTAGGATACAGGGAACTCTTTATGCCTTGGTACAACCATACATGATCCAGACATAATCTGGTTCCCAGCTCTGGAGAACACAAATGTGGGGGCAGGATGCCTGGCCAGCATTGCAGACAGTGTTCATATAGCATGCCGAGTTGGAGTGTTTCTGGATGGGACCGATGGGGATGGGAGGCCTGTATATGCTCCCCTCACAAACTGAGGTTGCTACACTGGAGAGAGCAATGACTATCCCTGGTATAGAAAGGGTAACCCCCACACTCACCTCAGGCCTAGGAACTAGGAGGTACTAAGCCTTTCAGAAGTGTAATACATCTGATTTTTCTGACCTCCAGAAACTGAATGCTGCTCCTTACCTGCTGCTATTATAAACCTCAGTGCCCAATGTAAGCTATGTGCTATTTTTCTCACCAGTGTTTTTTATTCTACAGAATATCTTTAAATGTTTTGCCAAATATTTCAAGTGCCTCAGGTCTAAGTGCATCTCTAGATCTTGTCACATATCCATGTCAGAACATCCAAATGATCTTCTGTTTGGAATACCTTTAAAAACAGGGAGGGATAATGTAAACCCATGGCTGTTGGACTGGGTAATTTAAACACAAAGGCTTGATTCTTCACTGGCTTTTATCTCATGTCATCATTTCGACCTGTGCAAAGGGGTATAAAATGATACCAAATGAGAATAGTAATGTTTAAAGTTCACTTTGCACAGTCATAAATGACTCCATAAGTCACTGGAGAATAAGACCTAAAATCAAAAAGCTCCAGTAATAGTTATTTCTTGTCTTTAATCACTTATGTGGAGATCTGCCATTCTGTTAACTACAAGCAGATACTGCTAAACATGGTACTTATAAACATGGTAAATGTCAGCAATAGCTAGAACTGGTCAAATTATTCACCTGCAATAGTTTTAACTGGTAAGTGTAGCCCTTTATTCTGTGCATGAATTATCTGCAATTTACCTGGAGTCATTTTTCTTTCTGAGAATTATCCATAAGGGGTTCATGATTTTTACCAATTTGTTACTGATAGTGGTTGAAGTAGTTTGTGCAGCCAAATTTTAGCTTGTTGTTAATGAACTGGTCACTTTGAGTATTTGCCATTCCGTGACACATGCAGTTATTTCTGTACTCGGATTGGATTAACCTACATTTTATAAACAAGAGAAGTTTTTTTTCCATTCAGAAATTATCCATAAGTCTTCATAATTGTACAAATATATTGGGTAAATAATAAAAAGAACTTTACAAATAGGCATCGGAGCTTTTACAGTGTGAATAGTAGGGTTGCCATCAACCCAGGTTTTCCCAGGGTCATCTCTTTTTTGAGGTAGCTGTCATGGAAAACCTGTAAGGGTGCTTTCAATAGCTGGCAGTGTGTACTGTTTTATGGGCTCAGGCTCATCCCAGATGTGTCCCAGTTTTTGTACTCAGAGGAAGCAACCCTAGTCAGTACTGATGCAACCACTGCCAGCATTAAAATGTCAGAATATCTCAAAGATATCAGCTTGTGAATGAAGAGCAGCTGGCTCAGCCTGAACTCAGGCAAGACCAAGTGATGTAAATTGGACAGGCAAAATGATTTGAAGAACTAGCCAAAATGTCTCCATCCCAGACCCCATTCTTTAATGTAGTGCAAAGCCTCAGGGTTTTTTGACCCCTCACTAAGCTTGGATGACCAGCATCGGTTTCCAAAAATACCTTTTCACCTCCAACTTGCTAGGAAACATTGTCCCTTTCTCACGGATGAGGACTTGGCCACACTAATCCCTGCATTTGTCATCTCCTGGCTGGATTACTAGAATTGACTATACTTGTACCTGAAACTGAATCCAAAGATGTTGGAGATGGAGCAGAACAATTGTCTGCCTTCTTAATGGCTTAGGCCACCAAGAGCATATCAGACTGAGTTCAAGTCCTCCTGGCCCCCACTCATTCTCCAATGGCAGTTTAAGGCCTTGGACCTTGTCACAGGGTCCCTTTAAAGGAATATGTGCTCAGCCTCACCTATGACAGCCAATTCACCTTCCAGGTGGGGAAGATTGAGTTACATGACTATCAGGTGTCTGGGATAGATAAGGGAGAGGCCTGGGCAGGAAGAGAGGAGAGGCTTCAGCAGAGGCCTGGAGGAGACACTGAGATACTAGGGGCAGAAGTGGATTAAGGTTTCGTGGGGCCCTGGGCCAGATCAAATGTGGGGGGTCCCACCCCACACACACTGTGGCCCCAAGACCGGAGAACCGGAGAAGCTCTGTCTCCCGCCCCCCTCGCCATGGCCCTGGGGCAGCAATGGAGAGTGAGAGCTCCCCCAGCCCTGAGGCTGCAGCATGGAGCTAGAGCCCCTTCAGTCCCAGGGCTGCAGCTGGGGTCCAGGCACTGGGGCTTCCCCTGTCACCCTGCTGGGGAGGGGTCGGGGCACAAGGGCTTCCCCTACTCCGCCTTGCCCACCTGCCCAGCGCTCCTGTCAGAGTCCAGGGATGCCCATTTTTCTGGGGGCCCCCAATTGCCCAGGGCCCCTGGGCACAATGACTAATACGCCACTGACTAGGGGAGAAAATGTTCCAGCTAAGTAGGGCTGGGAGTGGCCTGCCAAAGCAGGGAAAGACGGAAGGCAAGAAGGCTTGGGAGTGGCTGCTCCAGAAGGAGAAGGAAGCAAACCAAAGGAGCCCAGGGGGGGGCTGAAGGGAGAGATAGAAAGGAGCCTGGGAAGAGTGAAACCTGAGCCCAGAGAGCAGGCAGAAGAGTTTTGAGAGAGACCAGATCCTGAGAAAGGAAGAGCTGGGCCCAGTTTGAAACTGAAAAGAAGACTCCTTTGTGTTTGGTTTTTGGACTTTTACGTCCCAGAAAGGCTAGACTTTCTGTTAATGTCTTAGGCGCTGGGCTAAGTCACTGAGAGGAAACTCAGAGAGGGATGCTGAAGGGTCACCTAATGTGATGAGGGTGTGCTCTGGAAGCAGAAACCCTGTTACACTCCTGACTTTCAAAGTAATACAAGGATCAAGCCCCTGCTATATCAAAGCCCAAATTATAGTAAGAATCACTGCAACAGCTGTGTGTTTTTCTGGGACAATGCAGATCACAGAGCCCAGGACAAAGCATGAGAGAGCTGAGGAGAAAGCATTCCGTGTTGAGATCTGTCTATAGAGAAAACTTTCAGAAGAGATCAGGTGAATCTAGAACCTGACTTCCTGCCGTTAGGAAAGGCTGCAAAACCTTCCAGTTTGAAAAAATCTTTCCACCATAAGAATGATACCAAACACACTGACACTCCCTTCTATCCAATAACTCCTACCATCCAAAAAAAAAAAGGAAAGGGGGAATTAATAAAATTGAAAAAACCAAAACACCTAGCCCAAGCAGAGTTTTGACCCCCAAAAGGGGAAAGTGCTAGACACTCCATGAAGTCCAAAAGGGATGTCACTGTTGCTCTTGATTTTATCTGGAAGTGCTCAAATATTATAATGTTGGGCAGAACTATAAAATACAGACAGAATACTCCTGTGAATATTTACTTGTGGTAGTATGATGCTTATGCTTTCTGCAAATGTTCTTCCTAATAAAATCTTGCTCTACCCAAATGTTGAGGAATAAGAAAATAAAAGTTGTGAATGCCAGCCAAATGAGTCAGTGGGGTTTATTCACAACAATATTTGTGAATAATTTTTTGCTGTATTTGCCCACCTTTAGTGATAGTATACAATAGATCTTTAAAGGAAATAAAGACCTTGTTATGACAGAACACTTCAATAAAATGTATGCGCTGTTTAAACTGCTGTGCCAAAATATGAGTTGTAAGAGTTATCCCATGTTAAAGCTGTATTACTTCAAATATTGTGCATGAGAGTTACCTTAAATAGCTTAGCCTCTGCAAGAGCATCACCATAACATGACTCACTGTGGGTAGGACAATATAGCTATCACGGTAGTGGCAGGAGCTGAAAAAACAGTTATAGCAAACGTAAGCACTCCCTGTCCAGGCATATCTAACCAGGGTTAATATATCTCACCTATGGGAGACTGGCAATGATCATAATAATTTTATCATTTCCAAAGCTGCTTTTATGTTGTGTGTTGTTCATTGCTGGTCTTTGTCCCATGCTAAGCCCTAAATCACAAAGGCTCTATCTATCCTGCAATTCAATAATCTATCATTTATTACTTAATGTTCTCTTTTAGACTTAAGTTGCACATTTCTGTGGGCTTGCTATATACTTTCTTTAACACTATATGTTAAAGAAAGTGTAGATTCAAATGAAGTAAAAATCTTAAGCGAATCCACAGGTTCCATAGAGTCTCTATGGATAGAAATTTCATGCTCTAGTAAAAATATAACATTAGGGATCTATTATCGACCACCTGACCAGGACGGTAATAGTGATGATGAAATGCTAAGGGAAATTAGAGAGGCTATCAAAATTAAGAACCCAATAATAGTGGGGGATTTCAATTATCCCCATATTGACTGGGAACATTTCACTTCAGGACGAAATGCAGAGATAAAATTTCTCGATACTTTAAATGACTGCTTCATGGAGCAGCTAGTACGGGAACCCACAAGGGGAGAGGCGACTCTAGATTTAATCCTGAGTGGAGCGCAGGAGCTGGTCCAAGAGGTAACTATAGCGGGACCGCTTGGAAATAGTGACCATAATACAATAGCATTCAACATCCCTGTGGTGGGAAGAACACCTCAACTGCCCAACACTGTGGCCTTTAATTTCAAAAGGGGGAACTATACAAAAATGAGGGGGTTAGTTAGACAAAAGTTAAAAGGTTCAGTGACTAAAGTGAAATCCCTGCAAGTTGCGTGGGCCCTTTTTAAAGACACCATAATAGAGGCTCAACTTCAATGTATACCCCAAATTAAGAAAAACAGTAAAAGAACTAAAAAAGAGCCACCGTGGCTTAACAACCATGTAAAAGAAGCAGTGAGAGATAAAAAGACTTCCTTTAAAAAGTGGAAGTCAAATCCTAGTGAGGCAAATAGAAAGGAGCACAAACACTGCCAACTTAAGTGCAAGAGTGTAATAAGAAAAGCCAAAGAGGAGTTTGAAGAACGGCTAGCCAAAAACTCCAAAGGTAATAACAAAATGTTTTTTAAGTACATCAGAAGCAGGAAGCCTGCTAAACAACCAGTGGGGCCCCTTGACGATGAAAATACAAAAGGAGCGCTTAAAGATGATAAAGTCATTGCGGAGAAACTAAATGGATTCTTTGCTTCAGTCTTCACGGCTGAGGATGTTAGGGAGATTCCCAAACCTGAGCTGGCTTTTGTAGGTGACAAATCTGAGGAACTGTCACAGATTGAAGTATCACTAGAGGAGGTTTTGGAATTAATTGATAAACTCAACATTAACAAGTCACCGGGACCAGATGGCATTCACCCAAGAGTTCTGAAAGAACTCAAATGTGAAGTTGCGGAACTATTAACTAAGGTTTGTAACCTGTCCTTTAAATCGGCTTCGGTACCCAATGACTGGAAGTTAGCTAATGTAACGCCAATATTTAAAAAGGGCTCTAGGGGTGATCCCGGCAATTACAGACTGGTAAGTCTAACATCGGTACCGGGCAAATTAGTTGAAACAATAGTAAAGAACAAAATTGTCAGACACATAGAAAAACATAAACTCTTGAGCAATAGTCAACATGGTTTCTGTAAAGGGAAATCGTGTCTTACTAATCTATTAGAGTTCTTTGAAGGGGTCAACAAACATGTGGACAAGGGGGATCCGGTGGACATAGTGTACTTAGATTTCCAGAAAGCCTTTGACAAGGTCCCTCACCAAAGGCTCTTACGTAAATTAAGCTGTCATGGGATAAAAGGGAAGGTCCTTTCATGGATTGAGAACTGGTTAAAGGACAGGGAACAAAGGGTAGGAATTAATGGTAAATTCTCAGAATGGAGAGGGGTAACTAGTGGTGTTCCCCAAGGGTCAGTCCTAGGACCTATCCTATTCAATTTATTCATAAATGATCTGGAGAAAGGGGTAAACAGTGAGGTGGCAAAGTTTGCAGATGATACTAAACTACTCAAGATAGTTAAGACCAAAGCAGATTGTGAAGAACTTCAAAAAGATCTCACAAAACTAAGTGATTGGGCAACAAAATGGCAAATGAAATTTAATGTGGATAAATGTAAAGTAATGCACATTGGAAAAAATAACCCCAACTATACATACAACATGATGGGGGCTAATTTAGCTACAACGAGTCAGGAAAAAGATCTTGGCGTCATCGTGGATAGTTCTCTAAAGATGTCCACGCAGTGTGCAGAGGCGGTCAAAAAAGCAAACAGGATGTTAGGAATCATTAAAAAGGGGATAGAGAATAAGACTGAGAATATATTATTGCCCTTATATAAATCCATGGTTCGCCCACATCTCGAATACTGTGTACAGATGTGGTCTCCTCACCTCAAAAAAGATATTCTAGCACTAGAAAAGGTTCAGAAAAGAGCAACTAAAATGATTAAGGGTTTAGAGAGGGTCCCATATGAGGAAAGATTAAAGAGGCTAGGACTCTTCAGTTTGGAAAAGAGAAGACTAAGGGGGGACATGATAGAGGTATATAAAATCATGAGTGATGTTGAGAAAGTGGATAAGGAAAAGTTATTTACTTATTCCCATAATACAAGAACTAGGGGTCACCAAAAGAAATTAATAGGCAGCAGGTTTAAAACAAATAAAAGGAAGTTCTTCTTCACGCAGCGCACAGTCAACTTGTGGAACTCCTTACCTGAGGAGGTTGTGAAGGCTAGGACTATAACAATGTTTAAAAGGGGACTGGATAAATTCATGGTGGCTAAGTCCATAAATGGCTATTAGCCAGGATGGGTAAGAATGGTGTCCCTAGCCTCTGTTCGTCAGAGGATGGAGATGGATGGCAGGAGAGAGATCACTTGATCATTGCCTGTTAGGTTCACTCCCTCTGGGGCACCTGGCATTGGCCACTGTCGGTAGACAGATACTGGGCTAGATGGACCTTTGGTCTGACCCAGTACGGCCTTTCTTATGTTCTTATGTTATGTTCTTGCTCATTTTCCCCCTCTGAAATTCAGGCCAGGTTTACTGAACAAACTTTTTAGGGAGTCTCTGCTGAAAGGAAGCATGTTTTATTTGTGCTGTCCTCAGGGCTGCTGAAGACTTTGATATTTGAGTCTATAGTAAGCTGATTCTCTAAGTTTCTAGTTGTTTTACTAGAGGCTGTGGTCTCTGTAAATTTCAGTACTGACGCTATATTGGTAGCAATCTTTATGGTTCCATTTTTTTCCTTTCAAGACCCTGGAAATCAAAACTCCACATCTCTTGACAGCTGTAAGACTTCCTGTTCAGCTCCATTAAAATATAAGGTTGGATGTTGCCAACAAGTCTACATGTAATTACAGTAAAATGTCAAACAGGCATTCACTGGAGTATATGTGATTCTCACACAGATCTTGATACTGAATCTACTTAGTCATCATCTGACTAGCTTTAGGGAATAAAACTTTTCATGTTTGGGTGGGAAGCTAACTGAAAACAGTATTTCTGGACCTCCTGTTCTCAGGCAGGGGAGTGAAACTCCGATTCTGAATCTCAGAGCCTAATTTTCAAATGATGGCACAAAGAGTGGGTTTATTTGCCCATGCGGGTGCAAGATGGGTGATTGTGCAAACAAACAGGTACATAAGTATGCTGCTACAACTTTTTCCACCCCAGTGCACTCAGTGTCTTCCCATTCAAACGGTGGTCCTTATATTTCAGCAGAAAATGCCAGCCTTTAGCCTCATATGAGACTCGAGGCAAAACAAACCCAATCAGCATCCATTTGTGCACCACAATAATATTTGTGTTCTGAAGGGAAAATATATACAGTGGATCAGAATATGGGAGACATTTAAAATATATTTTATCTATTGGCAGTCTTATCAAAAGCAGCCTCATAGCAGGTGGGTACAGATTAATGTACATATTATGAGAGTCTGTTTCAAGCAGAGTTACTATTGCCAAAGACATAAGGTAGAATTAGGTGCATTTTCTCTCAATGTTAGGTTTCATATGTCAAGACACTCCAGTTCCTAGTATTTTTTTTCTGTACCGTGCATTGCTGGTATACATTCTTTTTCAAGCTGTAAGGCCATGCCCTGTGTTTTGTTTTGTTTTTCCCCACATGTCAAGTTGTTTCTGCGTATTGTAACTGGAAACCAAATGATACTTTGTTCTGGCCTGCCACAAGGGGATTGCATTAATTTCTCCTAATGATTGTGAATTTTGTATTTCTGACAGGTTTCAGAGTAGCAGCCGTGTTAGTCTGTATCCGCAAAAAGAACAGGAGTACTTGTGGCACCTTAGAGACTAACAAATTTATTAGATCATAAGCTTTCGTGGGCTACAGCCCACGAAAGCTTATGCTCTAAAGGTGCCACAAGTACTCCTGTTCTTTTTGTATTACTGAGTAATTTTGTAGTCATAATCTCAGGACAGTTAAAGAGCAAATAAAAAGTACTTCTTGGTAAAATCAAAGGCTTTGTACTTGATGTTGACATGAACCTTATCTTTGCTATGTTGCCTCTATGAGACCACCTGATATCTCTGGAACAGATGAGAGTAGAGCGCACACACACACACACACACACACACACACAAAGTGAGGTATTAGAGCAAAGTGTGAAATTGCTGCCAGTCAGCCATTAGCTGCTGTCTGCCAAGTTATGAGAAACAGATTCCTATTCCTCAGCTCAGCACAGCTGGAATTAAACATGTTTTCCTTTTATGCTATATGATCAAACCATATCCTCCTCATCTGAATCAACTCTCTGAGTCCAACAAAATGATTGTAGCCAAGTCATCTGTTACAAGTTTGAAGAAGTATTATCTTTGTAGTAAACCTTTTTGATATGAAGATAAATGATAAGTGATGCAGTGTAACATAATATAGTGTTAATAACTGAAGAGACCTTTGTTTTGAATACACTATTTGCTACCAAAGATGTGATTTGATTTTTTTCTTTCTTTCTTACTGGAGACCACCTGTCCTCCTGTTTTTATATATTACTGTAACATTACTTGCCCCATGGGCTGGAGAGCCTGGGGCTAAACCAACCCTGATTATGGGATTAGCCCCACCTGAGAGGAGTCAGGTGATTCCAGTACAAAAGGAGTAGGAAAGTGCAGTGAAGGGGGGGAGCCCAGGAAATTGTAGTTCTGTTGCTAGAGTGCTGCAGGGAGCAAGAAGAATCCTGAATCACAAAAGGAAAAGCTTAAGTAGTAGAAGAGACTGAGGAAAGCTCTCTAGGTAGAGAGACTTGGGAGAGACCCTGTACAAGCAGAATAGAGGCTATAAAGACCTGTGGGGCTGTTCATAAATTACATAATGGACTGTGGGGAGAGGGGAGAATCCTTAATTTTGGGCATCTCTTTCAATGTTACAAGAGAATGGCTGGGTCTTGAAAATCACCAAAAAAATGTGTAATGGACAGTCCCTGTGGAAAAGGATAAATGCCAGGCGGAAGGTGCTGGGAAGCAGAGAGACAGTCCTTCAGGGAGGTGGGGCTGTGCCCTGCTGAAACTGGGATGAAATTTCTGCGAGTTTGTGTTCCATTGTTGAAAGACTGTGCTATTTTGGATTATCAGGAGAAAGTAGCTGGACTGGGTTTGGGGCCTAGAGGGCAAATATGCACCTGAAGATTAAATAAAATGGACCCCAGAAAGGGATTGTTTGGACTACCTTTGAACTGAGTGAGTTCTTAAAAGGCCTGAAACAAAGGCTGTCTGTGCCCCTGTCTACACTGCAAGTTTATGTTGGTATAACTACGTAGCTCAGGGCTGTAGAACATCCATACCCTTAAGTGATGCAGTTAAACTGACCAAACTCCTGTGTAGGTGGCGCTATGTTGATGGGAGGGCTTCTCACATCGCTATAACTACTGCTTCTTTGGGAGATAGAGTATCTATGCAGATGGGAGCAGCCCTCCTGTCCACATAGGTAGCGTGCTGCAGCGCTGTAAGTGTAGACAAACCCTGTGTGTGTTACCTTTTGGGTTTTGTGTGTAGGTGTTGTTGGTGGCATATGATGAACAGAAGGTCAGACTAGATGATCTAGCTAGTGCTCTCTTCTGGCCTTAAACTCTGACTTCTTTTACTGCTTTTTTCCCCTTTTCTGCTTTATGTTCTCTCTCTCTATGCTTTCCCTCACCCCAAATTATTTTCCTACAAAATACACCCACAAAGGTGTATTGCTGGGATATGTTCAGAAACATATCCCAGCGAGCAAAATGTAATTACTGCCACTGATGGAATAATTATTTGGATGGTATAATTTGGCAATGACAGTGTCAACTTAAGTTTAGCCCTGAAAATCAAAATTGTAATAAATGCCATTTTCTTGTTCTTACTACTATCTGACCCTTAATTATACTTCTCTGTCAGATAACTACTGCTACTTTGGGTAGATGATCAAGTTCCCTGCTCATATTTCCAACTCTCACTATGTTGCTTCTGTTTGTGTATACAGCCATGAGGTGATAGCAGGGGGCATATTCATGGGTATCAACTGAGTGCCATACATGAGCATGCAGACCTCCTGTTATTTGTAGTGTGTGGAGCAGCACTAGAGGCAAGCGCTATTGAGAGCGGAAAAAGAGCCTCAAACCGGTGCCTTAACCACAAGACCATTGTCCTTCACAGGTTCAACCTTTGAGTGGCATATTGAATCAATAGTTACTTGTCCTTACAAGTAGCATATTACCAAGAGCTTCTTGGGCCAAAGAGTTAAAGGCCTGACTTCTTTGTTCCCGTTGTTCTGACTGATCTGGTATCTGTTGAAGTCCGTGGGAAGACTCTGGATTAGTCCCTAAAAAATAAACTACAGAATCAGTTGCTGTTTCAACTGAATGTGAGGTGTTTATATATACACATAGCTTTTATCCAGAAGAAGTGGCAATTTATTTTATAATATTTTAATATTGTATTTTATATATAAAATGTGTGTAACTACTGATTTTGTCTTAAACTGATGTGATGCAACTAAATAATATTTGCAGTTAGTCATGTGTAAATTCCCAGGTTTGTTTTTTTTTCTTTCTTTCTTTCCTTCCTTTCTTTCTTTTTTTTATTTTAAAGTTCACTGGAAGAGCTCTTTTTTAGCCTTGATGCAGTGAAGACAGATTCATTTTGAGGCCTTGTCTTATCATATTGTTTAATTACTTTTCCAAAAATATATATATATAAAAATGCCGTCTAAAGAATGGACGGTGAGGGATAATGCATCTTTCTATTTTTTCCTTTGCATGATCATCTGTTTAGAGCTGCAGTTCTTATCATAATTGTGGTTGCTTTAGTTTCCGAATTACATGATATAGAATCCTTGTCTGTCACTCTGCTTCCTCAACCTAATGAATGTTATGATGACTCTTAAACTTAGGCTTCTTACAGACCTGTAATTCATGATTCATGTAGTGGATTTTTGTGTGTGTGAAGCAAGTGAGATAAGTATGTAAATCCAGTAAAATAGTCTAGTATTCATTGGAGGGAGAGGAATTGAGTCGGAAGTGGAAGATGCTCGCTCTATCCAACCCCAAGAAAGCTTTTGTATATGAATTTGCAATATTTGGGGCTCCATGGATTTGTGTTGCAGCTGAACAGAGAGGAATTGGAGCCAGAGAAGAACTAGTCTTCAAGTATCATCCCAATAAACCCTCAGGAAAAGACACTATCAATAATATTATTCCATGGACTGCCCCTCTGCACAGTCACATTTTTCAAATCCTTACCAACGTGTCTCTAGATGGAAACAGTCTGCCACAGTTGATTGGGATCTTGGTAAACATCATGGGGGCTCTAGGGTTCCACAAGATATCCCAGACCTACAATGTGCAGGTTGGAAGGGCCAAAACCCCTGCCAAAAAACATGATCCTGGTCCACTCTTCTCTTCTCCAGACAAAACAAACCAATTTTTTCAATCTTTCCTCATAAGTCATGTTTTGTTGTGTTTTTTAAGACCTTTAATCATTTGTGTTGCTCTCCTCTGGACTTTTTCCAGTTTGTTCATGTCTTTCCTGAAATGTGTCACTCAGAACTGTACACAATGCTCTAGTTAGGGCCTTATCAGTGTGGAGCGGAGTGGAAGAATTACTTCTTGTATCTTGCTTACAACACTCCTGCTGATACATCCCAGAATGATGTTTGCTTTCTTTGCAACAGTGTTACACTGTTGACTCATATTTAGCTTGTGATACACTATGACCCCCAGATCTCCTTCCTAGGTGGTCCTTGCACATTTTGTATGTGTGCAATTGATTGTCCTTTAATGAATTTCATCTTGTGATCAAGGAAGCAGAACCCCTCCTGGTAAACACCATCTGTGCAGACATGCAGTCACTTCCAGGATGCATCTGTCTCTGCCTAGACCCTTACGCTGGACTGGAAGGATTGAAGAGAACACCACCTGCACTCCCAACTCCTTCCCCCTTGTTCCCAGAGCCCGGTGGTCACTTCTGATCTGCTCAGGGTTATACCTTGCAATATAGATGGATGAGTAGCATGGGGTAGTAGTGAGAGGGCAGGTTAATCATAAATCCCTCTGTAACGTCTTTGATATGGGCCCATGGCAGGCACCACACCACCCAGGATGCCATGTCAGGCTGACAGATGGCTGCCTTCGTCCCTGTGAGAAGGGAATCTCCAACCACCACTATTGTACATTTCCTCTTGGGAGTGGTGGTCATGAGCCGTGAGGGTACAGAGTGTCTCCTCCACCTTTGGGGGCAATTCCTCATCCCTCATTGCCAGGGAACCATAATGGTTCTTCATCACTGTGGTGAGGGGGTTGGGAGCAGGAGAGAAAAGCAGTATTTTACTCTAAGTTTAGATAAAGGCTCAGCATATATAGATGTTTAAATGCTTTAAGAGACAATAGGTGTAGGCCTTAACACATTTTGTATTAAATCAGATTTTGTTTTAAACACGTTTATTTATTTTTAAAAAGAGAAACTTATTTATAATTTAAATAACAAAGTTTTAAAAAACCAATTTAAATTTTTAAAAAAATCATTTTTTATTTTTTATCATCACCCTGTTGGAAAGGCTGTAGTGTTTTCCACCTGGATTTGACAGTCTCTGATTTTTCTGTGGGATTGAACTATCTAGTTTAAGATCTTGTACTGTTTAGGAATTAAGGGTGAGAATCACAAGGAGACTTAGGCACCTAAGTACCCTTAAGTACCATTGGCTTTGATAAAACCCCTGCCTCGCTGTTGCCTGTTCTGTAAGCACCTAAAATCTCTTAGTCCCTAAATTTCTGCTGGTGGGCGTGCAGACAGCCACCTCAGTCCTGACACTGGCAAGCAGCTCAGCACCTAACCCCCACCTATCTCACTTCTGGGGCACAAACTAGTAGACGAACTGCCAGCAGATTGAGGCACGTGATCATTTCCCTCTAGTTCACATTGGTGAGGCCTCATCTGGAGTACTGTGTCCAGTTTTGGGCCCCACACTACAAGAAGGATGTGGAAAAATTGGAAAGAGTCCAGCGGAGGGCAACAAAAATGATTAGGGGGCTGGAACACATGATTTATGAGGAGAGGCTGAGGGAACTGGGATTGTTTAGTCTGCAGAAGAGAAGAATGAGGGGGGATTTGATAGCTGCTTTCAACTACCTGAAAGGGGGTTTCAAAGAGGATGGATCTAGACTGTTCTCAGTGGTAGCAGATGACAGAAAAAGGAGTAATGGTCTCAAGTTGCAGTGGGGGAGGTTTAGGTTGGATATTAGGAAAAACTTTTTCACTATGAGGGTGGTGAAGCAGTGGAATGGGTTACCTAGGGAGGTGGTGGAATCTCCTTCCTTAGGCCTGGTCTACACTACGACTTTAATTCGGATTTAGCTGCCTTAATTCGAATTAACGCTTGACCCGTCCACACAACGAAGCCATTTAATTCGAATTAAAGGGCCCTTTAATTCGATTTCTGTACTCCACCCCGACAAGCGGAGTAGCGCCAAAATCGAATTTGTCAATTCGAATTAGCGTTAGTGTGGCCGCAATTCGATGTTATTGGCCTCCAGGAGCTATCCCACAGTGCACCATTGTGACCGCTCTGGCCAGCAATCTGAACTCGCATGCACTGGCCAGGTGGACAGGAAAAGCCCCGGGAACATTTGAATTTCATTTCCTGTTTGCACAGCGTGGAGAGCACAGGTGACCACAGAGAGCTCATCAGCACAGGTAACCATGCAGGCTGATAATCGAAAAAGAGCACCAGCATGGACCGTACAGGAGGTACTGGATTTGATCTCTATATGGGGAGAGGATTCAGTGCTAGCTGAACTGCGTTCGAAAAGACGAAATGCCAAAACTTATGAAAAAATTTCCAAGGGCATGATGGAGAGAGGCCACAATAGGGACACAGATCAGTGCCGCGTGAAAGTCAAGGAGCTCAGACAAGCCTATCAAAAAGCAAAGGAGGCAAACGGTCGCTCCAGGTCAGAGCCGCGGACATGCCGCTTCTACGCTGAGCTAAATGCATTTCTAGGGGGGGCCGCCACCACTACCCCACCTCTGACTGTGGATTCCGAGCTGGGGATAATCTCATCAGGTACACCTGATGATTCCGCGGAAGGGGAAGAGGAGGAGGAGGAGGACGAGCTGGCAGAGAGCACCCAGCTCTCCGTTCTCCCCAACAGCCAGGAACTGTTTCTCACCCTGACTGAAGTACCCTCCCAAGCCTCCCAAGCCAGCACCCAAGACCATGACCCCATGGAAGGGACCTCAGGTGAGTTTACCTTTTAAAATATAAAACATGGTTTAAAAGCAAGCATTTTTAATGATTAATTTGCCCTGAGCACTTGGGATGCATTCGCAGCCAGTACAGCTACTGGAAAAGTCTGTTAACATGTCTGGGGATGGAGCGGAAATCCTCCAGGGACATCTCCATGAAGCTCTCCTGGAGGTACTCCAAAAGCCTTGCCACAAGGTTTCTGGGCAGTGCAGCCTTATTCCGTCCTCCATGTTAGGACACTTGACCACGCCATGCTAGTAGCAAGTAATCTGGTATCATTGCCTGACAGAGCCTGGCAGCGTATGGTCCCGGTGTTTGCTGGCATTCAAGCAACATCCGTTCTTTATCTTGCTGTGTAATCCTCAGGAGAGTGATATCGCTTAGGGTAACCTGGTTGAAATAAGGGAATTTAATTAAGGGGACTGAGGTGGCCGTTCCTACTGGGCTGTTTGCCTGTGGCTGAAAAGAAATCCTTCCCTGCATTTAGCCAAGTGCAAGGGGGGGGGGAGGATTGGCCCAGAGCTTTTCGCGTTTTGCTAGCAGGGATCTTCCCTGATACCAGCCAGGCGGTGGGGGGAGGGAGAAAGCACTCATCCCAGAGAATTCATGGCGGGTGGGGGGGGGTGTGTTAGTTTGGTTCCTGCAGGGATCTTCCCTGATACCAGCCACGCGGTGGGGGGAGGGAGAAAGCACTCATCCCAGAGAATTCATGGCGGGTGGGGGGGGGGTGCGTTAGTTTGGTTCCTGCAGGGATCTTCCCTGATACCAGCCACGCGGTGGGGGGAGGGAGAAAGCACTCATCCCAGAGAATTCATGGCGGGTGGGGGGGGGGGGTGCGTTAGTTTGGTTCCTGCAGGGATCTTCCCTGATACCAGCCACGCGGTGGGGGGAGGGAGAAAGCACTCATCCCAGAGAATTCATGGCGGGTGGGGGGGGGGGGGTTGTTAGTTTGGTTCCTGCAGGGATCTTCCCTGATACCAGCCACGCGGTGGGGGGAGGGAGAAAGCACTCATCCCAGAGAATTCATGGCGGGTGGGGGGGGGGTGTTAGTTTGGTTCCTGCAGGGATCTTCCCTGATACCAGCCACGCGGTGGGGGGAGGGAGAAAGCACTCATCCCAGAGAATTGGATGGGGGGAGGGGTGTTAACCTTCAGCAGCAGAAAACAAGCTAACAGGAAAACTGCAGCACAACGGGCTTTGCTTGGTATGTGGGAAAGCAGGGCGCAGAAGCCTAAAGACAGTGGCTTACCATGGCAGCATGCAAGGTGAATTCTGTTGCCCCGACCTGCGTCTGTGATCTCTAGCAGCAAAGCCACAGGCACTCAATATTAAGAGGCAAAATGCGACCTTGCACAGAAATCACATGTGCTATGTAATGTGAATAGTATACACCGTGAAAGAGTATAAGCATTGTTCTGAAAAATGTATCTTTTAAAAAAATTCTCTCCTTTTTTCACTCCCTCCAGCAGGTGCAAATGTTTCAAGCCTCCCTACTCCTTCCCGAAGGCTATCCCAGATAAGGCGTCGTAAAAAAAAGACGAGAGAAGAGATGTTTTCCGAAATCATGCAATCCACCAGGAATGAAAGAGCTCATCTGAATGAGTGGAAGGAGACGGTTTGCAAGTATAGGAAAGAAGCCAGTGACCGTGAGGACAGGAGGGACCAACGTGAGGACAGGAGGGACCAACGTGAGGACAGGAGGGACCAACGTGAGGAGAGGAGAGACGCTCGAGATGAGAGGTGGCGGCAGGAAGATCAGAGGAGTCGGGAAGCAACGCTGGGGCTGCTGCGTGAGCAAACAGACATGCTCCGGCGTCTGGTGGAGCTTCAGGAACGGCTGCTGGAGAACCGAGTGCCGCTACAGCCCCTGTATAACCCCCCTACCTCCTCACCATGTTCCATAGCCTCCACACCCAGACGTGTAAGAACACGGGGGGGGAGGCTCCGTACACCCTCCCATTCCACCCCAGTGGACAGCCCAAGCAAAAGGCTGCCATTTTTTTAACCTTTTTTTACTGGGCTTTTCCTTCCCGCAGATCCTCCTCCCAAACCCCACTCAGGTTCTGTGCCGCTACAGCCCCTGTATAACCCCCCTACCTCCTCACCATGTTCCATAGCCTCCACACCCAGATGTGTAAGAACACGGGGGGGGAGGCTCCGTACACCCTCCCATTCCACCCCAGTGGACAGCCCAAGCAAAAGGCTGCCATTTTCTTAACCTTTTTTTACTGGGCTTTTCCTTCCCGCTGATCCTCCTCCCAAACCCCACTCAGGTTCTCTCCCTCTTTTTATAATCAATTAATAAAGAATAAATGATTTTTAAACAATGGTGACTTTATTTCCTTTGAAAGCAAGCTGGGGGAAGGGGGAGGGTGGGTTCCTTACAGAGAATGAGTCAATAAAGGGGGCGGGTTTTCAGGAAGGATAAACAAACATAAATTTCACACTGTAGCCTGGCCAGTCATGAAACTGGTTTTCAAAGCTTCCCTAATGCGCAGCGCTTCATCGTGTGCTCTTCTAATCGCCCTGGTGTCTGGCTGCGAGTAATCAGCAGCCAGGCGATTTGCCTCAGCCTCCCACCCTGCCATAAAGGTCTCCCCCTTGCTCTCACAGAGATTGTGAAGCACACAGCAAGCAGTAATAACAATGGGGATATTGGTTTGGCTGAGGTCTGAGCGAGTCAATAAGGATCGCCAGCGACCTTTTAAACGGCCAAATGCACATTCTACCACCATTCTGCACTTGCTCAGCCTGTAGTTGAACAACTCCTGACTCCTGTCCAGGCTGCCTGTGTATGGCTTCATGAGCCATGGCATTAAGGGGTAGGCTGGGTCCCCAAGAATAACAATTGGCATTTCAACATCCCCCACGGTTATTTTCTGGTCCGGAAAGTAAGTCCCTTGCTGCAGCCGTTTAAACAGATTGGTGTTCCTGAAGACGCGAGCGTCATGAACCCTTCCCGGCCAGCCCACATGGATGTTGGTGAAACGTCCCTTGTGATCCACAAGTGCTTGCAGCACCATTGAGAAGTACCCCTTGCGGTTTATGTACTGGGTACCCTGGTGCTCCGGTGCCAAGATAGGAATATGGGTTCCATCTATTGCCCCACCACAGTTAGGGAATCCCATTGCAGCAAAGCCATCCACTATGACCTGCACATTTCCCAGAGTCACTACCTTTCGTAGCAGCACCTCCGTGATTGCTTTGGCTACTTGCATCACAGCAGCCCCCACAGTAGATTTGCCCACTCCAAATTGATTCCCGACTGACCGGTAGCTGTCTGGCGTTGCAAGCTTCCACAGGGCTATCGCCACTCGCTTCTCAACTGTGAGGGCTGCTCTCATCTTGGTATTCTGGCGCTTCAGGGCAGGGGAAAGCAAGTCACAAAGTTCCATGAAAGTGCCCTTACGCATGCGAAAGTTTCTCAGCCACTGGGAATCGTCCCACACCTGCAACACTATGCGGTCCCACCAGTCTGTGCTTGTTTCCCGGGCCCAGAATCGGCGTTCAAAGCCTATAACCTGGCCCATTAACATCATAATCTCCAAAGCACCGGGGCCCGCGGTCTCAGAGAATTCTGTGTCCGTGTCCATGTCCTCATCACGCTGGTCGCTGCGCTGCAATCGCCGCCTCCTCCTCCTCCTCGCCTCTTTTTTCTGGTCCTGTGTAAGCATAAACTCCACGAGAAAGCGCGAGGTGTTTACAATGTTCAAGACTGCGTTCTGGAGCACAACGGGATCCATGCTTGATGCAGAATGGAGTCTGCAGAGTTCACTCAGGAAAAAAGGCGCGAAATGGTTGTCTGCCGTTGCTTTCAGGGAGGGAGGGGGAGGCTGTACCCAGAACTACCTGCGACAATGTTTTTTGCCCCATCATGCACTGGGGTCTCAACCCAGAATTCCAAGGGGGGTGGAGACTGCGGGAACTATGGGATAGCTATGTAAAAGCTACCCACAATGCAACGCTCTGGAAATCGATGCTACTATGGTAGCTTGGACGCAAACCACCGAATTAATGGTGCCTAGTGTGGCCGAATACATTCGAATTTATAAAATCGGTTTCCTAAATTCGAATTATATAAATTCGAATTAATCCTGTAGTGTAGACATACCCTTAGAGGTTTTTAAGGTCAGGCTTGACAAAGCCCTGGCTGGGATGATTTAGTTGGGTATTGGTCCTTCTTTGAGCAGGGGGTTGGAGTAGATCACCTCCTGAGGTCCCTTCCAACCCTGATATTCTATGATTCTGTGACATGCTTTGACATCTATCAGCTTGGGCACCACACAAAACCCAGCTGCCCCAGGCAGAGGAGGTGTCCCCTTCGTACCTAGTAGCCCAGTGTTCAGATCACCAGTAGCTGGGACACCACAGTTGAAATCTCCAGTCTGTCTGATATGGAGCAGGGACTTGAACCCAGCTGCGTGCCCTAACTATGGGGACGTGAAGTATTCTGAGGTGGGGACTCTCATCTGTTCTGTTGAAGCTGTTCTGTTTCTTTGTATAAATCATCAAATACTTATTGGAGCAGGGATTTCCACATTCAAGGTGAGTGCCCTAGCAGTTGAGCTACTGGGTCTGTTTCTGGTCTAGCCCATTTAGACTTCATGCTCATATGCACAGTCTTTCAGAAAAAGGCTGCTAATTTTGCCAAATGTGCAGTTGTTTTGTATTTTAGTCTATAATAAATTTTAGACAAGTAATTTCCCTTTATGACCTTGAATTGATTCCTTAACGGAATGAATTTCAGTCAGACTGGTTGGAGTTAGATTTAAGTCCTGGTCCTAGAGAAGAGCCTAGGAAAGGGCACCCAAAGGAATAATCTAATTTCACTATTGTTTTTAATATAATACTGTTTTTATTCACAGGAAACACTAGTGGTAAAATTCTTATCAGCTACAAACTTATGATTTATTGTATTTTAAGAGGTAGTCATTTTGTGTACTAAAACAGGTGCTAGTGTTTCATTCCTTGCTCCTTGTACGGCAAATACTAAACAGAGCAGTTGCTTTTAGCAATTTCACTGTAAATTGGAGATGAGCTTGATCTCTAATTATTAAAATAATTGATGGCATAATTGATTTTAAAATATGCTGTGCTTGAAAAGGAACAGTAAGTAAACAGAAAGTTGAAATTGGGGTTGCCCCAGATACATTCAATAAAAATGTGCTATTTGTTGTGTTGGGAATTCTAAAATGTATTTCAAAAATTTAGAAACTTTAAAATATTAAGTAATAAGCAAAATCTGAGTGTTTCCAGGACAATGTGACAGATCTAGACTCTCTTCTCTATATTATTTCATTGCTGAGCTAAAAGTGCCTAGATCAATTCTGTTGACTTCATTCATTCACTTATTCTTGTACTCATAACAACCCGTGCTTCTGATTGAGGATAGCTAGCAACTAAACTGATGCGCTTATTAAAAGCAATAATGAAAAGGAGCACTGCAGGATGAAGTGTAGGGGGAAAAATAAGCATAATTATCCCACTGGGGAAGTACTTCCGAGCAGAAGATATGACATACAATTGTTAAATACTCATCCAGTTATAGAAGGTACGACTTCATTTCTCTTGGGATTGCTGAAAGGGCGTTAAAATTCTACTCTCTGTAATCATTGCAGAGGATATTCAAATGGATTATCACTAAAAGTGTGCCCTTTCAGATTCTGAACAGTTTGCAAATGAATTCAATTATCTCACCAATTTAGAAGCCCAGGTGCCTATAATGGACCATCATGCCTTCTTGTTGATAACCATTATCAACAATGTAGCACATTTCTTTCAGAAGTTTCATTTTCAGTACTGCATTCACTCAAGTTGAGCGCTAACATTTACTTGAAATATAAAAGGCAAGGAGACAGTAAAAAAGGGCTGGAGCCAAAAATAATAAAGATAACTAATATTTTACAATAGTATCCTGGCTTTTTAGGGTTTATCTTTCAAAACTACTTTTACTATAATCCAGAGGGTGTTTAAAAAAATGGATCACAGAAATACTGACATTTTTAAACCAAGTAAATAATATTTAAAAACAAATTTTCTTCATTCCTTACGGGCTTCTTTCAACATTCTCTGCAAAAGAAACAGCTAATTTTTACATGTTTCTGGTAATGTTGATAATGTTGAAACTAAATACTCTTTGGTGTTTAGCCCATTGTACACTTAGCAGGGCACTATATAACTATGTAGACATAACTTATCTCAGGCCTCTTACTAAACTGTTACTAAAAATCATAGCCACTATTATCAAAACCAAGAACAGACTGTACTTTTTTTCCCCAAATTGCCAGAAAACATTCTTTAAATATAAAGATGCTATGAAATGCAGCATTGTGAGAGTAGATGAGTTAGTGGTGAGCAGAAGACACTCATAGTTCACCTGATGGAATAACTGGAGAAGAGAGTCATCTTTACTCTTTTTCTTTCTGGTAACATTTCTCTCTCTTACAGTGGGGGTGACTTTATTTTTGCCTGGACTTTTCCCAAAAGTCTTTAAGCTTTGGAAACTTGGGTTCCAGTCCTCTCTACAAATATTAGAGATTCATAAACCAGCCTCTCACATCCAAATCCCTCTGAAGGTGAGAGCAGAGTTGGATTTAAACCCAGGTGCTTGAAATATCACTAATATTTTGGTTTCTGGAGCAGATCCTGAAGTAGAAATAGCCTATTTCCATTTGTGGCCAAAAGCAGTTCTTGCCAGACGTCTAACATTCCAGCCTAAAGGCTCATGTGAACAACTCAAATTTTCAAGACCCTCAAAATCCCACTTAAACTTTATTTGCATCGAACCTGAGTATCACCTGTGTGTCCCATCTATATCAAACATATTGAGCCCTGTTCTTTGCTATGCTCTGGCTTTTTATGATGCTTCAGTGACACATAGCAGCCATAAACACAATTTAACTGGTGGGTTGTGTAAGTTTGACAGCTTATAATTGCTAAAACAATGCAAAGCAGCTAGAATGTACCAGTGACTCAATCACTAATGACAGTTAGGTAAAGATGACTTGTTGGTGCTTGCAAGTGCTTTCTGTATACTAGAGAAGATGCTTACTCTTTATTTTTAAACCAAGAGATTTTTGGCAGTATCTGTATTCATGTTGAGAGCAACAACTCCGTCACTCTGGATTACATTGATATTTTTCAAAATCTTATTAAACAACTATGACAAACTACTTGTAATTTTTCTTTGACAGAAGATATTCTTCTGCAGTGCATTACAGAAAACTGTTAGAAAACTAATGTTTGAATCTTGAAAAAGCCAGATCTTAAGTTTTTATAGCTATTTCCCTTGATTTTAAAAGAATTTTTTTTTAGCAAAGCCATTTTATTTAGACTATCTAGTGTTTAAAAGTTAGTCTTTTATATTAGTAAAGTAGGATCCACAGCTTGCAACTCTTTTAAGAAAATCACAGCAAAAGTCTTCTACCTGCTGTTTTTCCTGATACTCCATTTGGCAGGGACCTTTATTTTATGGTTGTTTGCCTTAATAACAATGTATTTGTTTTATGTCTGTACTATTGTTAATTTTGCCATTGGTTGATCTTGTTTCTGTCTTTATCATGATAATGAGTTGTAGTAGCAAGGCAACTCCTGTTGGTGGAAGAGACAAGTTTTGAGTTTCACAGAGCTCTTCCTCAGGTCTGGAGAAAGTGACTAGAGTGTGTGAGCTACATATAAGGTGTGACTGGATTAGAAGACCTCTTGAGGGTCCTTCCAGTTCTATGATTCTATGATCATCAGAAGCAAGCTCCCCACAAACCAGGACCCACCATCTCAAAGAATTGATCATAAAATGTGGTATACCTCATCCAGGGCATCAAATACCCACATACTTGTTGTTGGGGCAAAACCAGGTGCTCACTACTCTCTTGAATAAACTCACACAGAAAAATGATAAAAGACAAAAACATCTTATCACATGTAAGTGAATACTTTTCACAAAGTGCTCACTCAATATCTGACCTCTCAGTTCTTGTCCTCATAGGAAACCTGAACAACACCTTCAAAAGTTGAGCCTAGGAACTGAAATTCATAACTTTGCTAGACACTAAACTATGGAGTTAACAGGGACACTGGTTTTATGGTTCATAACAATAATTTGTAACACACCCCACTGCCTGCCAACCTTTAATTGTCCATGTAATTTAAAGTGGTCTCCCACAGCATGTGGGAAATTGTTATGCTTAAGAACTTACCTCCCCTCTCCCCCATATTCAGCTCAGGCATTCTGGTTACTTTCTCCAGATATAAAGAAGAGCTCTGTGAAGCTTGAAAGCTTGTCCCTTACACCGACAGAAGTTGGTTCAATAAAAGATTACTCACCTATCCGGTCTCTCTCAGACCTTGGGACCAACACAGCTACACCAATAGTACAAACAATTTTGGGTTTCATATTGTCTTTCAATGAAAATATAAAACATGGTCAGTTTAGAATTAAAAAGATTAATTTTTGAAATTCCAACTTTGAAAATTTAAACTGGAATTTTAAAATCAAATTCTATCATTTCTGTCCCCAACATCATTGTTGCTTATAAAGTTACTGTAAGTAGAATTCAGAAAGTCTAGCTAAGGCCTGAGGCTCACTGTTTCATGGGCTGTTCAGGTCATACTGTAGTAAAAATTACTCTTGTAAGTGAAGTAAGCATGTATAACTCACATGGGATATGTTGAATATGACAGAACCATTTTTTACACACCTATATTTCCAACTACAGCCAACACTTCAAACTAAGTTCCCAAAGCAGAAGAAAAAAGTGGTAAAATAGAAGAGAATGCTGACTTTAATTATTCACACTCCAGGTGTGGCTTAAGTTACTTTTAAACATTTTTCTTTAATTTGGAAAAGTAAACATTTTCGTTTTAAAAAAGAAACTTTAAAATGATGTCTTACATTCAACACGTACATTCTTTCAAATGCTGCAGTGAATGGGCTCTCATTCTCTGAAAGTCACAGCCAAACTGGGGGAATCGAGAGGTTATTCGAGGACCATTGCCACAGTAGCTATTCCTCAATCCATTCTGCCTATGGATCACACAGACCATTGAGCACGATGAGGGAGCGCACTTAGGCTAGGTCTACACTACCCGCCTGAATCGGCAGGTAGAAATCGACCTCTCGGGGATCGAATTATCGCGTCTCGTCGGGACGCGACAATCGATCCCCGAATCGACGCTCTTACTCCACCAGCGGAGGTGGGAGTAAGCGCTGTCGACGGGAAGCCGCGGAGGTCGATTTTGCCACCGTCCTTACAGCGGGGTAAGTCGGCTGCGATACGTCGAATTCAGCTACGCTATTCGCGTAGCTGAATTTGCGTATCTTAAATCGACCCCCCCCCGTAGTGAAGACCTGCCCTTAGATATGGCTCATGCACCTACATTTGGGGGTATACAGTGAGATATGCTCTCTTTTCCCACACCTTTTATGCTGATTTCAGTCTGTCAGCTGATGCAGGAGAGCATGGCCATGATCTTTTTTCCACTCTCCTCTTTTAAATATGTTGTACCACTGATATTGCTAATATTCCCCTTAGTTTTATACACAGTGAGTGCAAAGGTCAAGACTTTGTGGAGTCTGAGTCTCCTTATGCTTACCCCTTACAAGAAGGGTTCTTATCCACACTCCCCTTATGCACCTAGACAGGACAGTTTACTAACTGCCCTATGTTTTTTGGGTATTTTAACATATCAGATTAGAGAAGGCCAAGTGCAGAAGATTATAAGATCTTTGGGGGAGAGACCATCTTGTTCTGTGTTTTTACAGTGTCTGCTGCAGAGAGGTTCTGGTCCATGACAAGGGATCTTAAGTACTACCACAACACTGTTCTTTTCATAATTTGTTCAGAGGGCTAGATCAAATTCAAAAGCAAATATTTTTCTTAAAGCAATATTCCAATCATAAATCTAAAATTTGATAAATGAGTGCTGGGCCTTCTTACAACTGATCTTTTTCTCTTTATAGGGTATGTTTAATCTCCAGGAATATAATCGTGGCCCATGTGAACACAATGGGAGTTTTGCCATTGATTTCAGTGGGGCCAGAAGTTGACCAAAGGTCTTTACAAACATATGTGAGCCTCCCAAAGTCTAATAATAGAATCATAGAATTGTAGAACTGGAAGGGACCTTGAGAGGTTTTCTAGTCCAGTCCCCTGCACTCATGGCAGGACTATTATCTAGACCATCCCTGAGAGGTGTTTGTTTAACATGCTCTTAAAAATCTCCAATGATGGAGATTCCACAACCGCCCTAGGTAATTTATTCCTAATATTCTCTCCTAACAGAATAATTTTCTCCTGCTAACCAAAGTCATGTTCTCCCCAATGGCTGGATTTCCTATCAATCCCTGCAGTGAGGGAAGACATCTTTGTTTTTATTCTTGCTCAGGAACAGGATGTTAATCAACCACTTTGGACAAGATCTGTACATGTCACCAGATATATAAAAGGAAACACTCTACCTTAAAACCTTGAAGACCATAATACTATCATATTTTGCTTTAATTGTAATATGGTTATATTGTAAAATTAATGTAAATATTACTTCTGACACATGTAAACACTAAATTTCTTTGGAAAAAGTATAGATGCTTTTAAGCAAATTTGACATTCATGCAGTTTTTCCTTTCGAGGGAGCATTTTTCATGTTGAATCAATCTTTCCTTTGTCATTTTACACCTTTTATAAGTACATCTGGAATATTGCTACTAGTGCACTATGAAAACTAGATTATAATGAACTGCAAGATCAAATAATTTGTTAGGAAATATTGCATTTTGGAAACATTCAGAATATACCCGTGGGGAAAAAAAAGCTTAGTGGGTTTTGCTGATGTAGAGGAAGCTATCATCTGCACAAGCAGGGGTCAATGTGCAAAAAGTATATGCACAATTGTAAACCTACACATGCAGACATGTAAGTGGCGAGTAGCCTAAGGACACATTTGGAAATCAGTCCCCAAATGTCTGCTGCTGACCCTTCACATAGTTTTAACTGCAACTATGTTTTTCACTCAAATGTTACTAAAATATATCAGAAGTATGACGTGAACAGGAGCTCCTAGGTCCTCGGCACTTTAGAAAATTAGGCCACTTATTTAGATGTCTGATTATGTACTTAGAAATCTACCTTTAGGCACATGTATTTGGAAAAAGTTGACTTACTTATTTACCAATTTGAATAAAATATGTTGATTTCACAAAATGAGGCCACTCTCTAGGGTCCTGGGCAAAACGGCATTTAAAAAAATGGATACTAGATGAAATGTTTGTTTGTTTGATAAAATGTGGCAGAACTCAAGACTCGTCTGAGATTTTAAGCATTTTCCCCCAAACAGATAGGTAGAGTTTTTTTCCTCTTCTTTAAATAAATAAATGAAGAAATACAGCCTTACAACTGCTTTTTTATGGCTTGTGAAAAACTATTTTTCTCCAAGGAGTCAGTAAGCTTTCACAAACATGAGCTGAAATATAAATGTTTGCCTTCTTTTTCTCTTCAAGAATTTGTAAATGCTTCATTGTGTGCCCCTGTTCCTGGCTGAAATCTTTCAAGAAGTAGGAGTTCTGTTAGTTTGCTTGCAGGCTTATTTCTTGTTGTCTTTTACAAGTTTCAGCCCATGCTTGGTAGTCATTTAAATATTTCTTCCTCTGCAAGCCATCACATTTTAATTTGTGTGGCATTTTCTATTGCTTGTGATGTGTTTTGACTCCATCAGACCACTTTCATCTCAAACTTTGCTTCCTTTTCTTACTTCATCATTCATTTTTTGTTCACTGTAGACTAGGTTGTCTCCAAATTTGCTCTCCACAAACTTGTCTCAAGTTTTCCATTCAATTATTAACAAAATGTCATGTGTCATTATAGACTTACTGGACCCACCATATGCTGTTTCAGCCAGAAGCCTTCTTTGATTTTTCATCATCCTCATTCACAGTACATTAGATATCCACTATACAATTGCTAAATAAGCAAGTCTCTTTATGCAAACATTGTTGTACTACTTACATAGCACTTCAGTGAGTTGGTTCTATCTTGCCAATATGGTTATCTTTTTCTCCTCCCCCACATATCCAGTCATTCTCACCGGAAAACAAAACTGTCAGTTGTCTGGATCCATTCCTGCTTGTCTTGCGTAATCCCAGAATGTGAACATGCTGTTCATCCATATTCTGAAATAACTGTGGGAGCTGCTGACAATATTTGTGATGATGCTAGAATTTTTATTGTATCCATGGAAGGGAAAGTTATGGCTATTTCCTGGCATAGGAAGAGTCACTATGGTTCTGAAGTAAATATTTATGTGAGGAATTGTGACAGAGTGACCCGAAATGTTTCTTTCCCCAGAGAACTTTGAGCAATATTCTAGTTTTGTTCTTCTCCCCTGCCCCCACGCCCACCCATTGCTTTTCTTTTAATTTTAGAATGGACAAGGATGCATGGTTGATCCTGTCCAAATACCTGATATCTGTCTTCCACATTCTATAACTTATACATTTTGAGTTTCTATTTGTCTTATTTGGGTTAAATGCACAGTGCTGCTCTGCATCTGCACCAGGACCTGTTTGTTTTGTTAGGCCCTGTCTCTGCAGGATACATTAGCAGGTTTCTAACTTTAAACAGAGGGAGCAGACTGAGACCCTATTTACACAACTTTTGCCCTGATGGCAAGCAGTGTGAGCTCTTGGTACCATGGGGTTTGCAAAGCCTTTTTTATTGTAGGCTCTTCAGAGCAGAACTGTCTTTACTTTGGGGCACTTCAAAATAATTTTTCTTTGTGGATACATTTCCTTTATATATAATGTAGTTTATTGTCTCAATGATTACTTCTATACTGTCTCATTTACATTCTATAACCAAATTATGTAATAAATAATGATAACAATAATTGTGTGTTACACTAAAAGTCTGCCTACAGGACTGTTAATTATCACTCAAATCACATAAAGCAGTTTTTGGTCAAGAGTAAATTTTCCAGTTGTCATGCAGGATTTTAGCTGTGTGAGTCACTTTAAAATCCCAAAGTCACACAACTATGACCCCATACAACACTTTTTAAACAAATAACGTACTGTCGCATATGTACATGTCAAAGAAATACTGTTTGGTAAGGCATTCACTTTTTCAGTGGCACATTTCAATGTAATTACATATTTTCATGCATCCGACTAAGTGGGCATTCACCCACGAAAGCTTATGCTCCAATACATCTGTTAGTCTTAAAGGTGCCACAGGACTCTCTGTTGCTTTTTACAGATCCAGACTAACACGGCTACCCTCTGATACATATTTTCAATAACTTTAGGGGCAGTTTTTCAAAATTTGGGCCCTAATTGGAGTTGATAAATGCTTGTTTTTACATTTGCACTGGCAACTTAGATAATTGTGCTCAAATGGGGATGAATGCATGCAAAAATTAATAAAGTGCACAGTTAAGGTTACCCAAACAACATCCTCTTCTATCTCATGCACATTGTGTGTAAGATAAAACCTTTTGAGGAAAGACTGAGGAAGGAAGCTTTTATAATATCGTTAAGGAATATGCAACCCATGGTAGATGTCAAATATACTAAATTGTATAGGAGGCTTGTAGAACCACAGAACATGGGCATACAGTCACTGGCTTTGGCTTTGAAAGTAAGTTTCTATAATACTTGATCTCCGACCATTATACAACCCTGGCATGTAAAGTATCTACATTTTGGTATAGCTTTTATGAGGTTCATAGCTAAGTAACCTGCTAAGTATTTGTACATACAAAAGTATATATTTTTGGGAAGACCCACCAAATATGTGTCTTGTATATGATCACTTTTGGTAAAGAGAAGTAAAGGTTTACCATTTTCTTGTCAACAATATATAATCAGGTGTAGTTTATGATGAGAATGTGAAGTCAGGTGCACTAAAGTTTTAAATGCATCGGTATTAGGCAATCATCCCATCAACGGCAGTGAGATAGTTCAGGTAGGTCTCATTAACTTTCAGAGTAGCTCATACAGTGATATGTATTTTTTGAGGATAGGACTAGATCTTGGTTTGTGGTTATTCTGCAGCTGATTATACAGGGGCAGAGTTAAGTTTGTTTAGATGACTTTAATTGCCAGTTTACATACTGACCAATAACACTGGTCTACAATTTTTGAGAAGTCGTCTGCTTCAGAGATAAAATGTGCTATTTATTATGTATTTTGATGTGCTGAATTCAAATATGACAATTAAAACAACTGATTGGCTACTGTTTCTAAGATATTTAAGTTTTTACATTTTATGTCTATGTATATTGTGTAGATAGAGTTTTAATCATAAATTGTAAACCTAGGTCTTTTCATGTGTTTATGGTTGCTTTACATGATAATATTTCACCTGTCCTGTTTATGTAACACTTTAAAAATCGGCAAAAGGGTTATATAAATAAAATTTATTATGAAACAAAAGGCAAAAAACTATTCTGTACATAGTTTAGTCCTATTCAGTGTCTACTCGGCGCTTCTTGGCTTGTCTCTTGTATTCATTAAATGGAGCATCTCTTGTCACTGTCCAGCAATAGTCTGCAAGCATTGATGGGCTCCATTTGCCTTGATAGCGTTTCTCCATTGTTGCAATGTCCTGGTGAAATCGCTCGCCGTGCTCGTCGCTCACTGCTCCGCAGTTCGATGGAAAAAAATCTAGATGAGAGTGCAAAAAATGTATCTTTAGTGACATGTTGCAACCAAGGCTTTTGTATGCCTTGAGGAGGTTTTCCACCAACAACCTGTAGTTGTCTGCCTTGCTGTTTCCGAGAAAATTTATTGCCACTAACTGGAAGGCTTTCCATGCCGTCTTTTCCTTGCCACGCAGTGCATGGTCAAATGCATCATCTCGAAGAAGTTCACGAATCTGAGGACCAACAAAGACACCTTCCTTTATCTTAGCTTCACTTAACCTTGGAAATTTTCCACGGAGGTACTTGAAAGCTGCTTGTGTTTTGTCAATGGCCTTGACAAAGTTCTTCATCAGACCCAGCTTGATGTGTAAGGGTGGTAACAAAATCTTTCTTGATTCAACAAGTGGTGGATGCTGAACACTTTTCCTCCCAGGCTCCAATGACTGTCGGAGTGGCCAATCTTTCTTGATGTAGTGGGAATCTCTTGCACGACTATCCCATTCGCAGAGAAAACAGCAGTACTTTGTGTATCCAGTCTGCAGACCAAGCAAGAGAGCAACAACCTTCAAATTGCCACAAAGCTGCCACTGATGTTGGTCATAGTTTATGCACCTCAAAAGTTGTTTCATGTTGTCATAGGTTTCCTTCATATGGACTGCATGACCAACTGGAATTGATGGCAAAACATTGCCATTATGCGGTAAGACAGCATTAAGATTAGTCTTCGATGAATCAATGAACAGTCTCCACTCATCTGGATCGTGAACGATGTTGAGGGCTGCCATCACACCATCGATGTTGTTGCAGGCTACAAGATCACCTTCCATGAAGAAGAATGGGACAAGATCCTTTTGACGGTCACGGAACATGGAAACCCTAACATCACCTGCCAGGAGATTCCACTGCTGTAGTCTGGAGCCCAACAGCTCTGCCTTACTCTTGGGTAGTTCCAAATCCCCGACAAGGTCATTCAGTTCACCTTGTATTATGAGGTGTGGTTCAGAGGAGGAGGATGGGAGAAAATGTGGGTCCTGTGACATTGATGGTTCAGGACCAGAAGTTTCATCCTCTTCCTCTTCCTCGTCCGACTCAAGTGAGAATGATTCTGGTGCATCAGGAACCGGCAGTCCTTCTCCGTGGGGTACTGGGCGTATAGCTGATGGAATGTTTGGATAATGCACAGTCCACTTTTTCTTCTTTGACACACCTTTCCCAACTGGAGGCACCATGCAGAAGTAACAATTGCTGGTATGATCTGTTGGCTCTCTCCAAATCATTGGCACTGCAAAAGGCATAGATTTCCTTTTCCTGTTCAACCACTGGTGAAGATTTGTTGCACAAGTGTTGCAGCATATGTGTGGGGCCCACCTCTTGTCCTGATCTCCAGTTTGGCAGCCAAAATAAAGGTGATAGGCTTTCTTAACCATAGTGGTTATACTGCGCTTTTGTGATGCAAAAGTCACTTCACCACAAACATAGCAGAAGTTATCTGCACTGTTCACACAAGTACGAGGCATCTCTGTTCACTTTGGCTAAACAGAAATGTGTCCCTTTGCAAAATCAAACACTGACAAATAAGAGAGCACGACACTGTATGATTTCTAGAGCTGATATAGGGCAATTTGTTCAGCAGAGTGATGTAAGCTTTGTTATGATTGCATCATCCATGACTTCTAGGAATAACATGATGCAATTCATATCATGTATGACGCAATACCAGCTTCAGATTGCATCATTCATTGTTTTGCCTAAAAAGCAAGTACTGTCGAAACCCAGTCATAGATTTATTCATAGATCCAGTCAAAGATGTATTTTAGTCATTTCTCGTTTAAATTGAGATCCCTTCCCTTTATAACTCACTTATCCTCCGCCATTCCCAAGTCAAGGGTCTTATATACTGACCCAATAGCATATCTTGAAAACTAGAGCCAATCAACAATTTTAAGCATCATTTTCGTTCTCAGTGACCCAGAATTAGTAAAGTTTGACTACATTTATTTCAGAAGCATTTTGGCTGTAGAGCAGTGTAATTTTAGTGGAGTTATTTCTGGATTACACTAACCTAAAGGAGATTAATTGAGTCTATGAGTTTGCACAGATATATACGCATCTACATGTGTATAGATCAGTGGTGTCATATATATATATATATATATATATATATATATATATATATATATATATATATATAGTCTGTGGGCTATGTGTGACCCACAGAACAAGTTCAAATTTTGCAGAATCTAAGATATCATCTAAAAGAAAAGTAAGTTTGTAGACCTCATGAATGTGAAGAAGACTTTCCAGATGTGAATCAAACATAAACCGATGCAGTATTGTCTACCTGCATCTGCAGAATCCCTGAAAAAAATGGCTGTGAGATGTGGGAAGTCCTCTGTCCTTTTTTAATCTCATTCCTGATCCCATTTCAGTGTCAACAGGAACTGTGTAATAGCTGATCATTTTAAAAGATATAATGGGGAAGGGTTGGGAGTGAAGACCATGGAGATATGGGAATTGGAAGATACTGCAGGAAAAGAAAGGCAGAGGAAAGAACAAAGAATATACACAAAGACAAGAAAAAGGGGCAAAAAACAGAGAAAGCAGAATGGTGTGGGGGAGGCACTAGTAACAGTGGTCTAAAGGTGAGCATATTTTCCATGGATTGGAGTAATATGCAGTCCTAAATTTATAGCCCAGGCCATGGAGCATAATTAATAATGGAATTCTGGCTTTTTCATCGAATGAGTTTGATATCCTTGATTTATATAGACACATGCAGTAGCTTTTGTTTTCTCTTTAAGTTTCATGTAATTCATATCACACACTGAAATTAATAGTGGTATCTAGAAAGTAGCTCAATAATCTTTATTTATGACACAGTCCAACCTTATCATTCTTACTCTGTTGTTACCATAACATTCTACTGCTCTTTTCGTACAGAAAAAAGAAACAAAATCCTAAACAAACAAAACATTCCTTTTTCTTCTGCTGTCCAAACGCCACTTCACATCCAAAGCACTCTTACTTTGTCTAATCTAGAATCTACTTTAATGTTTGGGTTGGTGTGTGGGTAGAGACAGAGAGGTACATATTGTATGTGTGTACAAGTTAATTATATATATTATACCAAAACACATCCGTGTAGACAATCTGCTATTTGCTTAGTTGAAGAAATGCAGTTTTCATAGTAGGTATAAATATCCTCCCAATTCTTTTCTTCCTCCCAGTTTATTCTTCTGATGTTGGCTTCACATCCCATTTCCAGCAGGGATGATGGACCACAGTATAATTTCAAGCTTATCCACAAAGCAACTCAGCTAATGACTTTTTTTTTTTTTGCGGTAGTTCAAACAGCGTGCGCTGACCTTGAAACTTGATGCGACTGCAGTTAAGATTCTGGATCCAGTCACCAGTACTCGGAACAGTCTTTTACTGTCATGCCTTCTGCCTACTGTGCTGCTTCACACTCACCTGTAATGCAGAATCACAGTCTGCTAAAGGTTTAATTAATTTTAGATGTAATTATACTTTAGGTGGATTGAGAGAAAGGGACAGTCAATTGCAATTTGACTGGTTATATTTGGGAGGGGAGGGGGTAAAATTATAATAAAAATAAAAATTGTAGTTCAGAAGGTAGTTTTAAACAAATATTCTTTTCTACAGTAAATCCTTCCAAATATATTTATTCCAAGAAAGAAGAGAGATACAGAGAATGGTGTTAAATGATTTTATTTTCTGTGAAATGCAAGTGTAATCTGAAGGCCTAAGCAAGATGTATTCAGAGGTCATGACTCTGACCATGCAAGTGTAACCCATGTGCCTAATAGGGAAATATTTCTTTAAGAGACCCATTGTGGGGAGGTAGGAGTGAGCTGTGTCTGGGTCACTGTTGCTAGGCAGATTAAGCACGCCACATCCAGATGCTTCTGGAATTGGGTGTGGTAGTTTTGGGTATGCTCCAGTAGGTTCCCTGTTGCTAGGGTCAGACTCCATGAGGGCAAGCAGGCAGGGCAGCTGCTTTGCCGTAGGCCAGGTGCCCTGTGTGAGTTGGGAAGCTGAGCCCAGGCGCAGAAAGCAGGCTGTTGTCCCTAACTGTGAAGCGTTTTGCAGCAGGTTAATGATATTGTTAAGCCTCTAACAGGGAAGCATGGGCAATGCTGATTATAACAAGGGGAAACTGGGAGGGAAAAATAACTTCTATTTTAATTGTATGCTTTGAATGTTGTTCTGATTTTAGCCAAACTGTTCTAGTTAAATTGTCTCAACTAGTCTGATTCACCAACTTTTCTTTAAATGCAGTAATGGGGAAAGAGTCATTTCTGTTTTGCTATTGTCAGTTTTGTATTTTCTTGTAACAGGGTTGTCTTTAAATCTATACACTTAACCGAGTGGTTGGTTGATCAGTTAGCTGACTGGCTAGCAGTGATTTCAGCAGAGGAAGAGTCTGCATGGATTCCAACGGAAGATTCCTACAAGCAAATGGAGCAGGGGCAGGCAAACTTTTTGGCCTGAGGGCCGCACTGGGTTTTGTAAATTGTATGGAGGGCCGGTTAGGGCAGGGGGTTGTGGCCCGTCCCTAGGGTTACCATATCTGAACTTTCAAAAAAGAGGACACTCCATTGGGGGGTAGCCCCGCCCCCTAGCCACTCCCTCCCACTTCCCACCCCCTGACAGCCCCCCCAGAACCCCCGACCCATCTAACCCCCCCGCTCCCTGTCCCTGACTGTCCCAACCCCTCTTCACACCCCTGCCCCCCCCCGAACTCCCAACCCATCCAACCCCCCCCCCCCCCGCTCCCTGTCCCCTGACAGCCCCCCTTCTCCAACTCCCCGACCCCCTTACTGTGCCGCTCGGCTTAGAGCGGGTGTCTGGCTCCGCACCCCAAGGAGCGCCCCGCCCCGCCCGAGCGCTGCCGAGCGGCGTGCTGAGGCTGTGGAGGAGGGGGAAGCGGGGGAGGGGCTCTGGCCGCTGTTGCCAGCCCTGCCGCCACGTTCCCTCACAGGCGCACAGCCCCGCCCCCCTGCACTGCCGGGCGGCGTGCTAAGGCTGCAGGGGATGGGGGGAGCCGGGAAGGGGCTTTGGCTGCCGAGGCCCCAATGCGAGCGGCGCTCGGCCACCCTGTCAGCTGCTTTTCAGTCGATAAATAGCTGACCGGGGGGAAATCCCGGATATTTTTAGATTTTTAGAAATCCCCCCGGATGGCTATTTAAAGAGCGAAAAACCGGACATGTCCGGGGAAATCCGGACGTATGGTAGCCCTACCGTCCCCCACCTCCTATCTGCCCCCCCCCCGGGACCCCTGCCCCATCCAACCCCTCCTCTCATTCCTGACTGCCCCCCGGAACCCCTGCCCCCATTCAACCCCCTAGTCCCTCCCCGACCCCTATCCTCACCCCCGCCCCCTGACCACCACCCTGAACTCCTCTGCCCTCTATCCAACCCCCCCTGCTCTGTGCCCCCTTACCGCGCTGCCTGGAGCACTGGTGCCTGGCAGCGCTACAGCCGCGCCGCCCGGCTAGTGCCGGGCTATGCTGCCGCTGCAGCCGCCACCACGCAGCTCAGAGCACCAGGTCAGGCCTGGCTCTGCAGCTGCGCTGCCCCAGGAGCTCACAGTCCTGCCGCCCAGAGCATTGCACTGTCAGAACGAGCCAGCTGAGGCTGCGGGGTAGGAGGGACAGCAGGGGAGTGGCCGGGGGCTAGCCTCCTGGGCCAGGACCTCAGGCGCTGGGCAGGACGGTCCCGCGGGCCGGATGTGGCCCACCGGTCGTAGTTTGCCCACCTCTGAATTGGAGGGAAGATGTTGTTTTAGACTCCGCAGATTGTATAGATTTGGTGATCAAAGCCTCTAACTGAGACTTATGTGAACTAAGTTTTTGGGGACTTTCAGTTTCTTATCACTGTATTTCTGTGGGGATTGAACTGTTAAGATTTTAATTTTTCTTTATTTGTGTTTATGTATAACTGTGAAGGTAATGTCTGTGGATTATAAAATAGCCATGTCATGCTGTAAAAATTAGATTATTATTTGTTTCTTTATCATAAGATTTTATAACGTTATTTCATTAAATTCATTTATTTAGTTCCTTTTGGGACTTGACTGTGGGGAGGTTGACCCTGTGCAATCCTTGCTGAAAATCCTTAGAAACTGAACTCAGGGTCTCCAGCTACTTTCTATGGGAGGAGTTGTTTTTTTTTTTTTAAGGCACTGGAGACGGGAAATGAAGTGAACTCTAGCCCACTCAAAGGTTACACAAGTTTTTACTTCCATGAGCATTCCTCATTCACATAGGTTGCCCCATTTGCCTGAAAAGGGCAACTTGTATGGATAAGGATTATTTGTGTAAGTAAGGGTTTGCATGACTGAACCCTTAATGTTCACCATTTGCAGCACACACAGAATCACATACACCTCTACCTCGATATAACGCTATCTTCGGGAGCCAAAAAATCTTACCGTGTCATAGGTGAAACCGCGTTATATTGAACTTACTTTGATCCACCGGAGTGCGCAGCCCCCCCCCCCCGGAGCACTGCTTTACCGCATTATATCCGAATTCGTGTTATATCGGGTCACGTTATATCGAGGTAGCGGTGTAGTACTCTCTTTCGGCCAGACCCTTGTCTGGTGTTTACACCAGATGAGAATTTGGTCCTTTGTTTTCATATTAAATATTTTTAAATGTTAATTATATTCAGAAATCTCATAAATGGTCTGGCATCGAATTGGCGTAATTAACAGTTTTTGCTCAGAAGTGACCAAACGGAAGGTAGCATGCAGAGTGAATCCCTGTATTTCTCAGTCAGAGGAAAGGTGATTACTTTCTCTAAAAAGGATCAAAATGATTAGACAATCTGTATGAAGCACTTGTACTTTGTAGTGTCATACACCCTTACCAAGTAAACAAATATACAGCTCTTCATACTTTGTGCACTTCCTTAAAGAGATTAATAATAGCTATTCTATTTGTTCATAGTCTGTAGGTAAATTCATTCATTTACAAAAGCAGATCAAGCGAGGCAACAGTGTACTTTATTAATTTTTGTTGAGTCCTTTAAAAATAGGTATACGGTAGTCTTGTAAATTAGAAATGATGGGACTGTCTATACACTCTCTGGTCATAGTTCTTGCTATAAATGGATTCTGCAGATGTGTGCCCATAATAGCTGAGCTTTGAATGTGGATCTTCCAGTATCCACTGTTTTAAGGTATTTGTCTGATGCTCCTAAACTGTTTGCCATTGTTTGTTTTATAAAATATTTATAGTTGTTCAGTTTCCTTTCACTTGTATAGTGTGCAGTTTACACTAATAGAAAAACCAGCTGAATCCTCCAAATTAAATGGCCTCTTACAAAACCTCCCAATGTGTGAGAAGAATAGTTTCTGTGACTGCTGAGTGGCATTGAGTAGGTAGTGTTCCCTATATGATTTCCAGTTTGTAATTTTCCCCTTTGCCTTTACAGACTATGGCACTATTAAGAAAGTACTCGCTCCAATGAATCAGACTTCAAGCAGCTGCTTACTTGAAGAAATTGAGCTCTTTCCACGGAGGCAGAAAGAACTTATCAGGAGCCTGCAGATTCTGCATAGCCAGAGTGTTCTCTTTGTGGGGCTTCAGGAACATGTAGTAAAGATTCCCCTGAAGAGGTGTCTGTTTTACAAAACACACAGGTACAAAAGATCAGCTGGCTTTATCTGTTTGAAGAGAAGCACATAATGAAAGGGTTTCATGGAAGGAAAAGGGAGATTTGTAGGAATCAAAATTAACATATGTTTATAACTATGGATCTAAACCTCTTGTTTACATTGCTTAAAAGAGTACTGTTGGGGTACTTTTTGATATTAACTAATTTGTTATGATTAGAAGAAACTCCCAAGAGATAGTGATGTTTTAATGTTAAGGTATGTTATTTGAACTGTATGAATTAATCAATAAGAAATTACTTTATTGCAAATAAGTCTCCAATATCATGTGGCATAGAAAATGGTATTTGAAGATCTAGCAGAGGTAGCCACCCTGGGATGGAAGCCAAATGTATCTGAATGCAGTAATTCATCACTTATGTTTCTTCACTGTCTGAAAAGGAGTGACGTCTCCCCTTTTCCCCCTAAAATATATTATAAAATTATGTTGCCAAAATGTAGTTTAGTAAATATGCTTCACGGTCACATGGTGGTTTGGTTAGCATTTGATTTTGTGTTTTTAATTCATAAAATTCAGGGACAACTTTAAGATAATGGTAGGTCTTTTTCTTCCTTTAAACTCCACTGTAATGCATCAAATTGAATGTCTCTGGGGATTCAGAAATAAAGTTTGAGAACAACAATGAGTTAAGGAAATCGTTGTGTAGGTACTTTGCTGTGTTGGAAAAACGTAATATGTTAACTACAACTGTGACAGTGACTGAATAGCTGAGTACTTCTCTTGTTACAAAAAAAGGAAATTAAATACTTAAAAATTGTCACCTACATTCAGACAAAATCTTATAACAAAGAGATTCATTTTTCAATGTGCAACTCTTTCCATATGTCACCCCATGGTGCTTCTCTCTTCTGGCACATGTGCTGTTGACAGAAATGCTTTGGCATGGGAACTAGACCATAGCTGGATGCAGTGTGTCAGATCTTCAGCTGATGTAAGACAGCATAGAGCCATTTACTTCAATAGAGCTATGCTGATTTACATCAGCTGAGGATGGAGAAACAACTTCTTGATTTAGCCAGTTGAAGCTAGAATATTATTGTTATTGTATCAGAGGGGTAGCCGTGTTAGTCTGAATCTGTAAAAAGCAACAGAGGGTCCTGTGGCACCTTTAAGACTAACAGAAGTATTGGGAGCATAAGCTTTCGTGGGTAAGAACCTCACTTCTTCACTTGCATCTGAAGAAGTGAGGTTCTTACCCACGAAAGCTTATGCTCCCAATACTTCTGTTAGTCTTAAAGGTGCCACAGGACCCTCTATTGTTATTGTAGTTGTTTTTATTTTGTATTCTGCTGTTGCTTGAATGAGGGTTCCACACATCTGGAAAAGGAAAATGTCCATTAATATAGCCTCATGCTTCTTCTGTTCACTTGACTGCTGAACCATCATCACAGCATTCTCCCTCTGTTAAAGAGATTTGAAAATATATTCTTCAAGATCCCTGTTTATTTCAGACAGAGAGAGAAGTGTTGTTATGGAGTGACTGGTACCCTGACTTGTGTCAGAGGCCATGTGTATCCCCTGCTTTTATTCTCCATCACACCCACCCACATCCTCTTTAACTGTTATGTTTAAGCATTAGAACATAAGAACGGCCATACTGTGTCACACCAAAGGTCCATCTAGCCCAGTATCCTGTCCAACAGTGGCCAATGCCAGATGCCTCAGAGGGAATGAACAGAAAAGGTAATCATCATGTGATCCATCCCCTGTCACCGATTCCCAGCTTCTGGCAAACAGAGGCTAGGGACACCATCCCAGCCCATCCTGGCTTATAGCCATTGATGGACCTATCCTCCATGAATTTATCTAGTTCTTTTTTGAACCCTGTTATAGTCTTGGCCTTCACAACATCTGCTGACAACAAGTTCCACAGGTTGACTGTACATTGTGTGAAGAAATATTTCCTTTTGTTTATTTTAAATCTGCTGCCTATTAATTTCATTTGGTGATCCCTGGTTTTTGTGTTATGAGACAGAATAAATAACACTTCCTTATTTACTTTCTCCCCACCTGTCATGATTTTATAGACCTCTATCATATCCCCCCTTAGTAGTCTCTTTCCCAAGCTGAAAAGTCCCAGTCTTATTAATCTCTCCTCATATGGAAGTCGTTCCATACCCCTAATAATTCGTGTTGCCCTTTTCTGAACCTTTTCCAATTCCAATATATCTTTTTTTGAGTTGGGGCGACCACATCTGCATGCAGTATTCAAGATATGGGTGTACCATGGATTTATATAGAGGCAATATGATATTTTCTGTCTTATTATTTATCCCTTTCTTAATGATTCCCAACATTCTGTTAGCTTTATTGACTGCTGCTGCACATTGAGTGGATGTTTTCAGAGATCTATCCACAATGACTCCAAGATCTCTTTCTTGATTGGTAACAGCTAATTTAGACCCCATCATTTTATTGTATGGATGGGATTATGTTTTCCAATGTGCATTACTTCGCATTTATCAACAGCAATTGATAAATGCGAAGTAAAATTTCATCTGCCATTTTGTTGCCCAGTCACCCAGTTTTGTGAGATCCCTCTTCACAGTCTGCTTTGGACTTAACCATCTTGAGTAGTTTTGTATCATCTGCAAATTTTGCCACCTCACTGTTTACCCCTTTTTCCAGATCATTTAGTGCCCAAGCAGTCTGCGTGCATGAAAATTGCAGTATCATTACTGTGCTATGAGCAGAGATTTACAGAGGTGTATGGATTAAATCACAAACCAAAACAGATGTCACAAATTTGGCTGCGGTACTGGACTCCATGACTTACAGCAAAATTCTTGGATTTGGTACCTCAAATACCATCACATTACCTTACTCTCCCTTTTCTCCTATTTTCTCTCTGCTACAGCTGTTCATTGCACATAGCTTCATATTGTACTCTTGTATTCAACAATATTCTTTTTTTCTTATAAAATAAACTACCTCGTTCTGTAGTAAATGTCCAAAACATTACAGTTTAGAATAGTTACTACTTACCATTATATAATATAATCAGTAATGTGCTTTAAGACAATAGTAGACACTATTCTTGTATTTTTATAAGGGCTTGTCTTCACTTGGAAATTCATCAAAATTGTGATTCTGCAATAATTATTCCAGAATAGTTATCTTGGTATAAAATCTCATGCGGACATTCTTATTCTAGAACAAGAGTGTCCAGGGGCTTATACTAAAATAACTAAATACTTATTTTGATAAATTTTCAACTATAGACAAGCCCTAAGACTGGTAGGAAGACTGGATGTTGAGCACTGTTTTCCAATGTTATACTATACCATTGTAAGATAGCTGCTAGATATACTGAGGACAGTATTGACTTCAGTGGAGCTATGACAATTTATACTAGCTGAAGATCTGCTCTATTGAAGGAAAGAATGTTATTAGTCTTAGGTTGATTTTACAGAGAAAGGAATGAACTAAAACTATGGGGGGAGGGGTCTGAATTCACCTATATTTTGGATCCTGTCCCAAAGTTTCAAGGTCCTTTCCGAATGATTTGTTGTCCTACCTGATCCCAGCAGCTTCAGTCATGTACTCTTCTGCTCCTCTGCCCAGCTGCCAGTCTTCTCCTCAGACTCCCTTACTACCAGGCCCAAACTGTCAGGCAGAGGCAAACTGCAATTATCTTCTGCTCGGCCTAAAATATTCTACCATACCTCTTCCATATATCTAGATTGTTTGTGTATGAAATAGACATGTATGTATTCTGCTCTATACAAATGGCTGTGGTAAACAAAGAAGAATTCTGATAAACTGATAGAATTTTAAGGGCTGCTCAGAAGATATTTATTGCAATAGCCTCTTGGGGACAGAAATATGTTTTTTCCCCTTAGCATGGCAAAATGTTATGTGAAACAGATGATCTCAACTACATATGTTTGGTTCAGAGTACTATGGTAGTGTATTATTTTAAACAAAAAGTGATTTGAAAAAGAAGAAAATAAAATAGCCATGTGGTTTTCGTAAATTCAGATCTATGATGTGGTTAGCTTATTTGCTTTAAGTTGTACAAGGAAATGGGATTTTTTTTTAAAGTGCCCCTAAATTGTAGAGCTTGAAATACAGCTAAAACATCTTTAGATCAGCCCATTTTCCATTAGTTCCTTTCACTAATCATTTGATGTTTGGCAATTGTGTTTTCTAAAATAAAGTTTTGAGAATCATCTGAAATCAGAGGTTAAAAAGACTGTACGGAGGGAAAAAATCTGTAAGAATACTCTTTTTAACCTTGTTCCCAAAGTTTTAAAATGTTTTACATTCCATACACCAATGCTGATTTAAGCAGCCCAGAAGGTGTAGAGTGAATGCTTCTCAGTTTCCCTTGCTTTGCAGAAAATGCCAGTTGTATTGTCGTCAAAATTATTTACAAAAGGTTTGAGCTTCTGTGGACTTCTTTTGGGAAAACTTATTTTCCGAAAGTCTTGCAGCAAAATAGTTTTGAGCATACAGCTGACAAAGCATGTCATGGTCTAAAATCTACTGTAGATCTAAATGGATGAGAATTATGGTAGTCTTGGTTCTAACTATGGCTACGATTCTCAAAAGTGGTTGTAGATGCTCTAATTTTGGGTGCCCAACTTGAAACATCCTAATAGCTCAAAGGGTTTCCAATGACACCCAAAATCACTCATCACTTTTTAAAGTATTGGCCTATGATTTTTATAATTAAATGCCTTGCATTCAAAATAGTGATTCTAAATTAACTTGAAAATATTGTTGCAACAAATATTAAAATCACTGCTTGCTGAAGGATGATGAATGTTTTGTAGTATATCTGCTTTCATGTTAGCGTCTGCTAAAGATGTGCATGTCCACTGATCACATGTAGCCTGCTTTATGTCTTTGAAATGAAACTGTGACAAAGTTGTTGCATAAGGAAATGAAGCATTTCCTGAAGTAATTTAATTTGTATTTACAAAATAGAACTAGTTCAAATTAATTGCAGTATTCATTTATCCAGTGTCACAGAATTGTTTAAAACAAATGTAATTAAGTTCTGTGTCTCTTTGTCAAATTTCAGTTTTATGTAGTCTGGCTCTCTCAACAAGAAAACATCAAGCCTCCAGTCCACACTTGCTATCAATATTTCTCTCTGTGGATCTCTCCTTATCTGCTTATTTGTAG
Organism: Emys orbicularis; assembly: GCF_028017835.1. Lineage (NCBI taxonomy): Eukaryota > Metazoa > Chordata > Testudines > Emydidae > Emys > Emys orbicularis. Next base: position 164,019,036 of record NC_088684.1, read on the forward strand.
ATCTATACAGGAGAACCTTCAGTCAAAATCTACATATTTGACAAGCACATTATACGCACCCAGTGTGGTGTCTGGGTGTCAGTGTTTGTTCCTAGAAAAGAAGAAATTTTAAAACTAGCATGTTTTGTTTCATTATCAGACCTGTGGCATCTGACAGGTTCTGATGTTCTCACTGAGCAACACACAGTTCATTCTAAGTCATTTTCTCCTAATGCCTAGTGCAGGGGTTGCTAACCTGTGGCTCCGGAGCCACATGTGGCTCTTCAGAAGTTAATATGCGGCTCCTTGTATAGGCACCGACTCCGGAGCTGGAGCTACAGGCGCCAACTTTCCAATGTGCTGAGGGGTGCTCACTGCTCAAGCCTGGCTCTGCCACAGGCCCTGCCCCCACTCCGCCCCCTCCCCTGAGCCTGCGGTGCCCTTGCTCCCCCCTTCCCCCCGAGCTTCCTGCACGCCAGGGAACAGCTGATCGGGAGGTGCTGGGGGTGTGGGAGCTGATAGGAGGCTGCTGATGTATTACTGTGGCTCTTTGGCAATGTACACTGGTAAATTCTGGCTCCTTCACAGGCTTAGGTTGGCCACTCCTGGCCTAGTGTCACAACCATTTGTATGATGTGTCTGATGTGGGTTCTCTGGTTTAATGCTTAACATGTATAATTTGGATGCAGACTTTATTTGGCAATTTTGTTAGTAGTAGCAGTCAGGTACAATGAATTGATTCAGTCAGTTAATTAATGAATCCCCATCATCATGGGATCTAACGGAGATGAATTTGTGATCATTTTTACCAATGAGAATCAAGGAGAGAACCAAGGGAGGTTTGGCAGGCAGTTATTCTGTCCCTCATGATATCATATTTAAAAGTTAAGTTTGCAGGAGAGATGGATATGTAGTTGTAAAATAAAAAGTAAACACTAAGAAAAGTAAAATGATTATACTGTATGGTTTAGATATGGTCAGTTCTGTGCCTTGCTCCTTTTCTCAACTCAGAAATGTGACCTGAGCAAACATCTGGGGTGATGTTTTCTCCTAAAGACATGTAGAGATGAACTTTTAAAAGTATCCCCTAACTTTAGATAGGTTAGCTTTTGGGTGCTGGTCTTTGAAAACCAGACCAGCAGTGTCTCAAGGAGGGCTAGCCGAAAAACAAGAATTCAATTTTGTGAAAAAATTTAAAGGGTTTGCATTTTGTTTTCATTCTGCATCGGAATGAAACCAGGACTTGCAAAAATTTTCACAGAGTAAGTGTCTGCCTGGCGATTAGGGCATTCTCCTATGTGGGAGACCCAGGTTCACATCCCTGCTCTGCTTGATTTGGAGCATAGGCTTGAACTCAGGTCTTTGATATCCCAAGTGAATGCTCTATCCACTGGGCTATTGGCTATCCTGCATTGTGTCTTTTTCAGTGTGACTAGAAATTTCATCCTGAAGCTGAGGAAAATTGAATCAATATGATACATTTCCACACAAAAATGGAATGGTCAAGAAGACTGAAAGACAAGATCTTTTTCACCACTGGTGATCTTGACCATTTAACTCTTTCTGCTGACTTAGCCATACATATATGTGACCATTATGATGTTAACTTGTCCATTAAGAACAGAACTGAGATCATCAATTTATTTCAGAGACCAAATACTCCTTACTGCCAAGTTGGGGCAAAACTGAACCAGTCTGCCAGAGATAAAAGACTTTGTGTTACATTACAAAACACTGTGCCGCCCAGATGCTCCTTATGGATCAGGGCAGAGGCATATTAACAGATCAATATGGGGAAATGTGCACTGCTGTATCTGCTCTTTGGATGAAGGACTACAGTCCATAAGGATATATGTTTGGTATGTACCACAAACAGTAAATTCATTCAGGGCAGAATCCTGGCCCCATTGAAGTGAATTGTAAAAGTCTCTTAAGTCAGTGGGACAGGATTTGGTCTTTAATGTTAAGATAAAAACAAGAAACACCCACTCTATAGCTCTGTTTGTATATGTGTAATGTATTCTTTTTTTAAGGCTAAAATTGAATGCTTCCTTATGCATTTTGCTCTGCAGCACTGGTCATTTCTGCCTTTCTTTCTGAATACATCACAGACCTCAGGTATTGTTGAAGTAGAGCAGTTTTGTTAGGCTGTTCAGAGCTAATTAGAAAATAGCCAGGGAAATTAAACCACTTTAAAATTGATTTGTTTGTTATTTTTACTAATCAATAACAAATCAGTGTTTAAACTTTGGGTGGTTGTCAGTAGATGTACTGGGCATCAGAGCTAGTGAATGACTTACAAAAAGGATACTCAACCAGCCATCATTTACTTTTGCTAATTAAATGGAAAAGCAAGGAAGCAGGTATGGAAATTTGAAGCAAGCACTAGAAGTCCAGCATTACAGTACATTTTGCAGAGATGCTAGAGCCATAGTTTAGTCACCTCAGTAGACTAGGAGTAGTGCTTTGTAATGAACTGATTTGTGATCAGTTCTGTTGGTCTTGGACTTCCTTTGTGATTTTTGTCTCTCTGAGGATTCAAAGAGAAGAAACGGCAAGGGAAGCCAGCAGAGTAAGTATGAGAAGTAGAACACTTATAAGGCTGATATTGGAAGCCTAGGTCCAGAGTCTGATGTTGGCTACTCCAGTGTAAATGCAGCATAACCATTGAAATATACTGTGTTCTATTAGATTCCCTCTCGTGTACCTGAGAGAAGAATCTGCCCCATGGGCTTTCCTTTCCTTTTTTAGTAATTCAAATGAGCCATTTGTTTTTACGTATTAATTGAAACATATTTTATGTTCGTTCTCATATTAGTTGGCTGACGTAGGTCATTTTTAGTGTTTCTATAAGGAAGGTACTTATTTGGGTCAGGCATAATGTGAACAGGTGCTATATACGTTTCCTCACTCATTTTTGCTAGTGCATCTCAATTTTGACCCATGGTCCTAACCATTTCACTTTTATTCCTGGGCCTGTTTCCTGGTAGTAGCAGACTTAGGCCAAATTGTGTAATGTTTTTGATATGTGGACAGATATCCACTGGGGATTAAGTTGAAGTAACTCATTTTCACCTCTGATAAAATTCAAATGTAACCCAAATTTCCAGAGGTAGAAGGGGGCTAATGTATTATCCAATTCTGCCAATTAGTCTGTTCTGTTTTAAAGGGCTGTCAACTTAAAAATCATACATGGTAATTTTTTTTCCAGACAGAAATATTCCTGCAGTAGTACCCAAGATAAATTTAACTGAAAGAGGTTAGAGGGGAAAAATCTATATTAGCTTCCAGTTTGCTTACACCATATGCATTTGACAGCCCTTCACGTCTAGTTAGTTTTATTGTTTCCTCTGTACAATGTCAGTTTCTCCATTGGTTGTGTGTGTGAGAGACACACAGTGACATGAGAGTAAGAAGCATTAAAAGGTAGGGGGAAAGGAAAATGTGATTCTAAAACAACAAAAATTGGTGTGAAGACTTAGATGCAGGTATAATTTCTAAAACTACTTTTAACACATTTGAAAAGAACCAGTTCTCAAACTGACCATGCCCCTTTGAACATTATTCCATCTTCAGTGGGTACTAGCCAGTTCAATCAGCTGATAGCAGTATCACACAAAATAACTTAATATTTGGCCTATTTGGTATAATAGTGACTGAAGAATAAAAGGAAAAAGGGAGCCCGAGGCTGAAGTGAAGTTAAAGATGACCTTGTAAAGTTTAATGTATATTTGGAGGGCAGAGGATGAAAAATATAACTGGCCAATCAGTAGGAAGAATAAAAGTAATTCAGCCATTTTGGCAAATTTCTCATATTTTTGCATTATTTCAGCCACAGTTCTCCCTACTTCCTCCAATAGAACTAAATTCTGCCCTTCAGTGTGTATGCCTCTCCCATTAGTGTCAGTGGGAGTTATATACTCACAACAGAAGATTAGCACTGCCTATTGTTGCTAGCACTGGTGGAGCTGCAATGATGTTACAACAACAATGGCAGATTTTCCCAAAAAAACACTTCAGACACGGCCATAGGGAGAATTTAACTGACCTCTTGTGTCTGTTTATCCGTTTGTATGCAAGAAATTTCCTCTTAAGGATTATGCTGTTCATGTGAAGTGAAAAAGAAACACACAATACCTCTGAATTTAAGAACAGGTATTTCTGTTTCATTGAGGAAAATAATGACACATTGTGTGTTATCACTTGCGTCTTTCATTTTAGCATCAGACGAAAGCTCTGTAATCTTCTAGCCTCAAAGTTTGCTCCCTTTTCACTCTGTATAAAGTACTTATCTTGTGTGGCTAACTGATTTTCAGTTGGGAGCAGCAACACAAAATAATGAGATACCTGGAGAACATAAATGGAACTTTATTATCCCCAACAAGAGAAGAAAAGGGGCTTTAGAACTTGGGACAGTTAATCAAAAATAGGCACCACAAAAATAAATATAAACTTAGATAGAAGATACCCTCTTCCATTCCCAATTTGGGAGCAAGTATAACAAATTATAAATTTCCCAGAAACTTGCAAATCGATGGGAGAAAGAATAAGATGTAAAAAGCCATACTGTGTCTTAGACAGATTGCCTCCCTGAGCTCTGTGGAGAAAAGCAGATCAAGAGAGATGCCCTTGTGTTATGCTCCATGTGGTAAGAACATCCCCACTCTGTCATGTATCATTAATGGTATTTGACTGATGAACTTTTATCATGACAGAACATACTCTACCACTTCATCTACAGGAATAGCTACCAGCAGAAGAAAGCTGTTATCTGGGAAAGGGGATGAACTGCTAGCTTTATGTGCTGGGACTCAGAGTGGTTGACCTGGTGCTTTCTCTCTTCCCCTTTTCCTATCTCATGTGGTTCCCCAAGAGGGTGAACGGGATTCCTAGGACCATGTGCTGGTTCTGAGGGGCATGGTGGGGGGTGGGGTGGAAGGGTTAGCTCCTCCTGCCATACCTTAGTTCTGTCCCTGCTCCTACACTGCTACAGTGTGCTCTGACAGTTCCCATACATTCCCGGTGCGGTGTTTGCTGCTGCTACTGTTCTGCTGCTGCTTTGGCAGCAGCATGGGCCCAGCTCTTTAGAATGTTCCATTTAGTAATTATTTTTGTATGCTCCAAGACATTGCTGATCGATGCAAGTCAGATAAGGGAAATAGGAATTTTTAGCAGTTTAGAACTCAGCTAAACCTGAACACATTTTATGGGATAAAGAATAAACACTTCTCTAGCCTGAGGGCTCTCTCACTTGCCAAATTTCAAAGGCTTCCTGCAGACTATGGAGGTGCAGGAACTTCTTAAAAAAAGTTGCAAGAATTTTTTACAACTGAAAATGAGGGGTCAATACAGCCTGAATAGAGGGGTTACTACAAGCTTCCCCTTTAATACATATGTACATGTACTAGGAAAGTATGAGTATTTTGATGCGAGGATCTAATGGCCAGCCCCCAATGATGGATTTAAAGAGACTGGTAACAACAAATACATGAAGAAATTGTGGGATTATTCCTTTAAGCATAGATATTATTTACTTAATTTGCATGGACTCCCCTATTTCATACCACGTAGCAAGGGCAGAATAAGCCATTTTTTGGTACTTATTTCAAAGGGTTCTATACCACACTGTAAAAGAAATAGCTGCTATTAATGAAGTTTTGTTGTGTTCTGTTTCAAAGGAGCAGCTATTATCTCCTTCCTCTCAAAAGGTGATAACTGTGGTTTCAAAATAGACAAAATCACGCCTCCTGAAATCATCTGAGAGCAGACAATTAAATTTTTTAATTACTTCTGCTATACTGCAAATGATTAAGTATTATTACAACTTGACTACATACTATGCACACAACTAGAAATTTACCAGACTACCTATAACAGATTCTAGGTCTGTATACCAGATGTTTATTAATTCCCATTAGTTTTCCACAGTTCAGTCACCTTGATGCTCCACCTGAACTCCATTACAACAATTACATGTTTGTTTTTACTTTATTGATCTATATAATATGAGGAAATGCTAAGTAGCATCTCAGGGAGCCTTGGCATGTATAGGCAAATACAAGTGTTCATATTATCTAATCTTTTGGGTTTGTATTTGCAGTGCATGTATTGGATCCCAGGATCCTTACTGTGGATGGGACATGGTGATGAAGAAATGCACAACATTGGAAGAAAGTCTAAGCATGAGTCAGTGGGAACAAAGCATCACTGTGTGTCCAGTAAGTCCAGGAAAATTCATTGACCTCTTAAAGTTCTTGAGTTCATATGGATCTCATGTAAACTAGTCACTGTAAGATTTCTCAGGCTGAGAACATAATTATACACAAAGCACATTGCTTCAGGCCTTTCCGCTCAGATGTGGACTGTAAACTTATTTGTTTTTCAGTTCGTAGCCGACTAATTTGCAGTATGTACAAGAAATTGTTTGCAGTTTTATACGGAGCAGTCAGCTTTCTTCCCCCACTGTACACATTCCCACTTTGAAGATGAATATTCAGAGGCAAATTACAACAAAGTGTTTTTCCTTCCAGAATTCCTTCCCCCCCCCACACACACACTTTGTACTGTAAAACCAGATTTTAATTGCTAGAGATGGAATCTTGCCCCCCGAGGTTGTTATTGCTAATTTAAAAAGTCACATAACATTTCACAAAGTTCACTAATTGAGAAAGTGCTATCCTTCCGGAGACAGAAAGTGGATTGTTTTGACGCAGAAAACCCACACACCTAATGACACATGAACACTGATTATAGCAAGTATAATATTTATGACTGCTCACTTTTTTTTTTTAATATATATAATTTCATGTGGGATGGAGTTGATATGCTCTCTCCTGTTTAGTCTGGCCTCACTCAAAATATGTAATGAAATAAACAATTAATACAATAATAATAAATATTTTATTATTTGATGTACAAGTACAGATGGTCTTTTATAAACAAAGAAGAAAATTCCCTTCCCCAAGGAGTTTGCAAACTAATGGCCAGATTCTGCTTCCCCTATTCATGTTGAATAGCACCTTGGTCTATTGAAACAGTTGCATTGCATTCAGTGGGATTATTCTAGAAGTAAGGTACCACTCAGCATCAGGGTGGTAGAATGTATCTGTATAGCATAATTGGAGTAGACACCCAACCAAAGTGGAAGGGAAGGAGGGTAATCAACAGAAACCTCAGGAAAAGGGAATACTGCTCTTTGCAGAGTACGATTTACAAAGAATTCAGAGAATGCTATTTTAGATGCACTCAAGAGCAAGAGTAGACAATATGGAGGTGAGAATAATAAAGGAAATCAAGCAAAAGACAGATTAGAAGAATGTGGAGACACCTTCCACTGAAGAAGAGGGAGGTTGTTTAAGGCACAGAAGTGGCTACAACTGGTACTGATTCTTGAGTAGGGAGAAGAAAACAAAAGGAGCAGTGAAGCAAGATGATTATACAGACCATATGGAACAAGAGAAGGAATAGAAGGAAATGAGAACTAAGATATAAGCAAGGAAAGAGCTATATGAATGCCTGAAGGTGAGAAAGATGAGGCCGAACTTGATGTGTAGTCAAGGAGCCAGTGGAGAGAGGGGCAGAGAGAGATGATGATTTTTAGCTGCAGTGTTTTGGATAGACTAGAAAGGGGAGAAGAAAGGAAGCCAGAAAAAAAGGGAAGTTATGATAGTAGAGATTAAAAATAACTGGTGCATGAGGCAGGGGGTTAGCAGTCAGGATACAGAGGAGAAGTCAGATTTTAGGCATGTTACAAAGGAAGAATGGCAGGATTTTTTCAAGATCCTGGATGCTCTGAGATTCAAACAGGGCACAAGCCTGGGTGGCAGGGAATATAAAGCAGTTATCATTGAAAAGGTTGGGGAGAGGAGAGTGACTTGAGGGATAGGTGATGAATATAGGAATAAAATGTCATCCTTGAACTTAGATAAAAAATACCTTTTGCCTGTCTGAACTGTCTCCCCCAACCTGGCTATCTTCCAGGGCTGCCCAAACGTGTTTGAGTGCTCTGTGAGGGGGCTTCTCTAAAGCACTCGGTTTTTACCTGACACTGCTCCCGCTGAAGTCAATGACTAACTTCAGCAGAAAAAGTTAAGCTAGTATTGAGCATACCACTGTCTACCTTCCAAAATTGACAGTGACCACTAATCGGGGGTAAAACCCACTTGGAGACTTGCTCTTTTATAATGAAAAACTGCTTGTATGCTTATACTTTTCTAGTAACCAACAGTTAGTGCTTTAGCATCAAGTTCACAAATCCCTCTCAGTATTTTTCTATTAAATACATACTAAAGGAAAGAGGGTTTTGTTTTGTTTTGTTTTCCTTTGGGAATATTTGAGATCTGTGGTGTACAAATAGAAATGTGTATTCTAAACACTACTCTCAAATGCATTTTGAAGCTAAATCCACCTCTCAAGTCTTTTAGGCTTTTCCTCATCATGTTTTGTTGTTATTTATTTGTTTGTTTGTTTGTTGTTGTTTCCCGCCAGTCTCACATTTTGCTAAACCTTTTCAAACCAGCAAAGAACTCTGTCTAATGACAGACAGACTGATAGAGGTTAAAGACAAGGAGTACAGCCCATTCACAAGAGTGAATAAAGTGGTGTTTTGGTCACATCTTGTTAATACATGGTTACATTAACACAGTTCCCCCCCCCCCCATCTCCTAAGATTATTCCAAAGGTTTATTAGTATAAATCAGGTAGTTTGTTCACAGGCATCATGACAGAAGTGGATCTTCAGAAGGATACAGAGAGAGTAATGGCCTTAAAGCTGAACTCAGGAAAGACTTTCCCTGCAGTGTGTTCAGAAGGTTACAAAATCCAGAGTTCAGTCGAGTGAAAGAGAAATGCAAGTTCCAAGTCTCAAGTTTTCTTCACTAAAAATGCCCTGCCAGCAGTGCCATTCTGATCATATTGCAAGTGAGCTGCTAGCTCGAGTGCCTCAGATGACCTCAACTTCCACAATACTAATTAGGAGAAAAGCAGTCTGTCAGATAGTCAGGCCTCAAATCAAGGTCAGAACTAACACCTAAAAACTTAATTCTGAAATAGACCTGCAGCCAGTGTAAGTCACAGATCGCAGGTATAACTGTTACACGACCCAGACTTGTTTAGCAGGCAGGCTGATGCTTTCTTCATTAGTTACGATTTTTGATGGTATTACCCAAAATGGAGTTGATTACTGTGATCCAGTCTTCAGGGGACAAAGGCATGAGTGGGTCCTGAAGCATAAATTCAAAGTGGATCTTCTACATACTGCTTTGAAATGTTTCTCTTGTGTCCTGCCACTTTGTCCACCAAACTGTGAATTGTCTCCTCACCAGCCCCTACAAGCCCATACTTGTGAAACTACCACAGCCCAACAATGGGACACAATATGTGACAACTAACCAAAATGAGGGGCACACACAATTATTCATGACGGAAGCTTACAATGCTCTCATCTTTGTTTCTTTAGTATAAATGACTTTTTCTTTTACTTTTTTCCCCATGACTCTTTAGGTCTGATGTAAGTAATTGTAAACAATATATCTGAGGGGACACCAAATTTGTGTGGAACTTGGATAACTAGACAACAATGGGGCTAAAATGGGAATGTCGCTTGAAATATATGCCAAGTATCAGAGGGGTAGCCGCGTTAGTCTGCATCCACAAAAACAACGAGCAGTCTGTTGGCACCTTAAAGACTAATAGATTTATTTGGGCATAAGCTTTTGTGGGTAAAAAAACCCACTTCTTCAGATGCATGGAGTGAAAATTACAGATGCAGACATAAATATACTGACACACAAAGAGAAGGGAGTTACCTTACAAGTGGAGAACCAGTGTTAACAAGGCCAATTCAGTCAGGATGGATGTGGTCCACTCCCAATAATTAATGAGGAGGTGTCAATACCAAGAGAGGGAAAATTGCTTTTGTAGTGAGCCAGCCATTCACAGTCCCTATTCAAGCCCAAAATAATGGTTTTATATTTGCAAATGAATTGTAGCTCTTCAGTTTCTCTTTGAAGTCTGTTTTTGAACTTTTTTGCTGAAGGATTATTGACTTTGCTGAAGTGATTGACTGTCCAGGGAGACTGAAGAGTTCTCCTATTGGCTTTTGTATGTTACCATTCCTGATGCCTGATTTGTGTCCATTTATCCTTTTACATAGAGACTGTCTGGTTTGGCCAATGTACATGGCAGAGGGGCATTTCTGGAATATATCACATTAGTAGACGTGCAGGTGAATGAGCCCCTGATGGTGTGGCTGATGTGGTTGGGTCCTCTGATGGTGTCACTAGAGTAGATATGGGGACAGTAGGCAGCAGGGTTTGTTACAGGGATTGGTTCCTGGGTTAGTGTTTCTGTGGTGTGGTGCGTAGTTGCTAGTGAGTATTTGCTTCAGGTTGAGGGGCTGTCTGTAAGCGAGGACTGCCTGCCTCGCAAGGTCTGTGAGAGTGAGGGATTGTTTTCCAGTGGTGTTCTGTTATTTTCCTTGTTGGACCTGTCCTGTGGTAGTTGATTTTTGCTCTGTCTTGCTCTGTCAACCTGTTTCCTCACTTCCTCAGGTGGGTATTGTAGTTTTTAAGAATGCTTGATAAAGATCTTATAAAAGAGGCCTCCCAGCCAAGCAGCGGCCCTAGCAGCGAGCAGCGGCCCCCAGGAGCCGGCAAACAGGGCTGCTAACAGGGGAGTTTAAGTGGGAGTTTACAGGGGGAGGTGGAAGGGGAGGCAGGAGGGCGCGGTGTTCGGTGTGCTCTGTGTCCCCAGAGGCTGAAGGCAGAGACCATAGCGGCCATGGGTCAAGCAGCAGGGGACACAATGCAGATGAAAGCATGTAGCGGCTGCGGTATGTATATTGTCCTAGCAGGGGCACCTGAACAGAGGTATGTCTGTATGAAATGCCGCCTAATTGCCCTGTTAGAGGAAAAGGTCCGAGGGTTGGAGATGCAGGTAGAGACCCTGGTAGAGTTTAGAAGGGGGTTCGAGCAGCTAATGGAGCAAAGGCAAGGGGTGGCTGAAGGGGAATGCTCGGGGCTGCAGATGGAAGCGGGGGCTGTGGTCTGTGAGGGGGGAATGTCGGGGGGAGAACAAGAGCAGTGGAAGCATGTGACCGTGAGAAGCAGGCCAAGAAAAAGGAGGGCTAGTGAGGGGGAAATAGAACTCAGGAACAGGTTTGGGTGTTTGGATAACGAGGAGGGGAGGCAGCAGATGGTAACTGATGGTGGGAGGCAGAGGAAGAAAAGAAGGGCAGCTAGTCCAATAGACAGGGGGGAGGAGTTGATGGAAACAGCATCAATACTCGGCCCCGGGAGGATACAGGATGGCAATAGGGGGACTATAAGGGATAATAGAGACAGACAGGAGTTACGGCCGCAGGGAACAGGGGATAGATTAGTGGATTGCGCTGCCACCAGGCAAAGGCAGGTTTATGTGATTGGGGACTCCTTACTGAGGAGGTTAGACAGGCCTGTGACCAGGGCGGACCCAGAAAACAGAAGGGTGTGCTGTCTGCCGGGCGCTAAGATACGGGATGTGGACCTGCGGTTGAAAAGGATCCTAAAAGGAGCAGGTAAGAACCCCTTGATCGTCCTTCACGTAGGAACGAATGACACGGCTAGGTTCTCGCTAGAGAGAATCAAGGGAGATTATGCCAGGCTGGGGAAGACGCTTAAGGAAGTCGAGGCTCAGATTATCTTCAGTGGGATTCTGCCTGTTCCTAGAGAAGGGCAGCAAAGGGCAGACAGAATTGTGAGGATAAATAGCTGGCTAAGGGAGTGGTGCTATAAGGAGGGCTTTGGGATGTATGGCCACTGGGAGGCTTTCGGGGACAGACAGCTGTTCTCACGGGATGGACTTCACCTGAGTAGGGAAGGAAATAGACTTCTGGGAGGGAGGCTGGCTCATCTCATCAAAAGGGCTTTAAACTAGGAACTTGGGGGAGATGGTTGGGAGATGTCCAGTTAATCTCCACGCCAGATTCCAACACTGAAAAAGAGGCCGAAGAGATAAGCACAGATATAGGTAGGGGTAGGGGATTGGACATAAGAAGGAGGGGGCGGATGGACAGTACGGGGTCCGTACCAAATTGCATAACTAATGGGAGAAAGGATAGACAGCATACAGTAAGATGTTTATACACCAATGCGAGAAGCCTAGGTAACAAAATGGAGGAATTGGAGCTCCTGGTCCAAGAAATGAAACCTGATATCGTAGGAATAACCGAAACGTGGTGGAACTGTAGTCATGACTGGAGTACAGGTACGGAAGGGTATGTGTTGTTTAGGAATGACCGGAAAAAAGGTAAAGGTGGGGGTGTGGCATTGTATGTCAATAATGAGCTAAAATGTAAAGAAATAATAAGTGATGGAATGGATAAGACGGAGTCTGTATGGGCAATAATTACACTGCGTAAAAGAACTACTAGAGCCTCCCCTGAGATACTGCTTGGGGTGTGCTATAGACCGCCAGGATCTAGCCTGGATGCAGACAGAGAACTATTTAATGTTTTTAAGGAAGTAAAAACTAATAAGAGCTGTGTAATCATGGGGGAGTTTAACTTCCCAGACATAGATTGGGGAACAAATGCTAGTAACAATAATAGGGCTCAGATGTTCCTAGACGTGTTAGCAGATGAATTCCTTCATCAAGTAGTAGCTGAACCGACGAGGGGGGATGCCATTTTAGATTTGGTGCTGGTGAGTAGTGAGGACCTCGTTGAGGAAATGGTTGTAGGGGACAACCTTGGCTCGAGTGACCATGAGCTAATTCGGTTTAAACTAAATGGAAGGATTAACACAAATAAAACTCTGACTAAGGTTTACGATTTCAAAAAGGCCAACTTTAATAAATTAAGGCAACTACTTAGGGAAGTGGATTGGGCTAACATACTTAGAGAGCTAAAGGCAGATGAGGCCTGGGATTATTTCAAGCTGAAGTTGCACGAGCTGTCCGAGGCCTGTATCCCGAGAAAGGGAAAACGGTTAGTAGGCAGGAGAATTAGACCTAGCTGGATGAGCGGGCGTCTCAAAGGGGCGATTAAGAAAAAACAGAAAGCGTACAAAGAATGGAAGAGGGGAGAGATCGGCAAGGAAACCTACCTTATTGAGGTCAGAGCATGTAGGGATGCAGTGAGAAAGGCCAAAAGCCGTGTAGAGTTGGACCTCGCGAGGGGAATTAAATCCAATAGTAAGAGGTTTTATAGCCATATAAATAGGAAGAAAACAAAGAAAGAGGAAGTGGGACCGCTGAAGAATGTAGATGGAGTGGAGATTAAGGATAATCTAGGCATGGCACAATATCTAAATGAATATTTTGCGTCGGTCTTTAATAAGGCTAATGAAGGGCTTAGGAATAGAGGGAGCAGGACAGAGGGGAATAAAGGAGGGGCGATTGACATTACAGTATCAAAGGTGGAAGCCAAACTTGACCAGCTAAATGGGACTAAATCGGGCGGACCGGATGATCTTCATCCTAGAATATTGAAGGAGCTGGCGCGAGAAATTGCAAGCCCCTTAGCGATAATTTTTAATGAATCTGTAAACTCGGGGGTGGTACCGTTGGACTGGAAAATAGATAATGTGGTTCCTATTTTCAAGAAGGGGAAAAAAAGTGACCCGGGTAACTACAGGCCTGTTAGTTTAACTTCTGTAGTATGCAAGGTCTTGGAAAAAATTTTGAAGGAGAAAGTAGTTAAGGACCTTGAGGAGAATGGCAATTGGGACAAATTACAACATGGGTTTACGAAAGGCAGATCGTGCCAAACCAACCTGATCTCCTTCTTTGAGAAAGTAACAGACCTTCTAGATAAAGGAAATGCAGTGGATCTAATTTACCTCGATTTTAGTAAAGCGTTTGATACTGTGCCGCACGAGGAATTATTGGTTAAATTAGAAAAGATGGGGATCGATATGAAAATCCAGAGGTGGATAAAGAACTGGTTAAAGGGGAGACTGCAGCGGGTAGTACTGAAAGGTGAACTGTCGGGTTGGAGGGAGGTCACCAGTGGGGTTCCTCAAGGTTCGGTTTTGGGTCCGATTTTATTTAATCTATTCATTACTGACCTCGGAACCGAATGTAGGAGTGGTCTGATAAAGTTTGCGGATGACACAAAGTTGGGAGGTATTGCCAATTCGGAGAAGGATCGGGATATTCTGCAGGGAGACTTGGATGACCTTGTAAATTGGAGTAACAATAATAGGATGAGATTTAATAGTGAGAAGTGTAAGGTGATGCATTTAGGGATGACTAACAAGAATTTTAGTTATAAGTTAGGGACGCATAGGTTGGAAGTGACAGAGGAGGAGAAGGACCTCGGAGTCCTGGTTGATCGCAGGATGACTATGAGTCGGCAATGTGACGTGGCTGTGAAAAAAGCTAATGCGATCTTGGGATGCGTTAGGCGAGGTATTTCTAGTAGGGACAGGGAGGTGCTGCTTCCGTTATACAAGGCGCTGGTGAGACCTCATTTGGAGTACTGTGTGCAGTTCTGGTCTCCTATGTTTAAAAAGGATGAACTCAAACTGGAACGGGTACAGAGAAGGGCCACTAGGATGATCCGAGGAATGGAAAACCTTTCCTATGAAAGGAGACTCGAGGAGCTCGGTTTGTTCAGCCTAACCAAAAGAAGGCTGAGGGGGGATATGATTGCTCTCTTTAAATATATCAAAGGGATTAATACCAAGGAGGGAGAGGAATTATTTCAGCTCAGTACTAATGTGGATACGAGAACAAATGGATATAAACTGGCCGTGGGGAAGTTTAGGCTTGAAATTAGACGAAGGTTTCTAACCGTCAGAGGGGTGAAATTTTGGAACAGCCTTCCGAGGGAAACGGTGGGGGCGAAAGACCTCTCTGGCTTCAAGATTAGGCTTGATAAGTTTATGGAGGGAATGGTTTGATGGGATAATGTGATTTTAGTCAATTAGGCATTAACGTGCCATCGCTGGTAAAATGAGGGTCCGGCTGTAGAATCTTGCCTGTATGCTCGGGGTTCTACTGATCGCCATATTTGGGGTCGGGAAGGAATTTTCCTCCAGGGTAGATTGGCAGAGGCCCTGGAGGTTTTTCGCCTTCCTCCGCAGCATAGGGCAGGGGTCGCAGGCTGGAGGATTCTGTTGTGGGTGGGTCAGCTTTTGTGGCCTGCATCATGCGGGAGGTCAGACTAGATGACCATATTGGTCCCTTCTGACCTTAAAGTCTATGAGTCTATGAGTATGAGTCTATGAATCTTGTAGGTGTTTGTCTCTGTCAGACATCAGGAATGGTAACGTACAAAAGCCAGTAGGAGAACACTTCAATCTCCCTGGACATTCAATAACAGATTTGAAAGTAGCCATCCTTCAACAAAAAAACAGACTTCAAAGAGAAACTGCAGAGCTACAATTCATTTGCAAACTTAACACCATTAATTTGGGCTTGAATAGGGACTGGCTGGCTCACTCACTACAAAAGCAATTTTCCCTCTCTGGATGTTGACACCTCCTCCTCAATTATTGGGAGTGGACCACATCCACCCCGATTGAATTTGCCTTTTTAACACTGGTTCTCCACTTGTAAGATAACTCCCTTCTCTTTGTGTGTCAGTATATTTATGCCTGCATCTGTAATTTTCACTCCATGCATCTGAAGTGGGGGTTTTTTTACCCACAAAAGCTTATGCCCAAATAAATCTGTTAGTCTTTAAGGTGCCACCGGACTCCTCATTGTTTTCTTGAAAAGTATCTGAGTTGTATGGCTCTGGCCAAGATTACTCTACTTCTTTCCTTAGTGCCCCTCTCCCCCAATGTCTCTTCACACTTATACAAAAGAGGCTTCCTCAGGGGTCATTGTGGGAGTTGGTGGCAATAGGCTGATGAATGGGTGGGGGAGTGGTGGCAAAGGAAATTCCAGATTCTGTTCCTGCTTCCTAGCGGGAGTGGCACTTTCCTCATACAGGAGCAAAAATGATTTCTTCACCTCTGCTGAGCTTCTGTTATTCCTTCTGAAGCCCCTGATGCTTTTCCTCTGCCCCTTTCCCTCTTCAAGCCAGTTGAGATGGAGAGAAGGGGCAGCCCTTACAGCCCAGTTCCTCTACCTTTAACAGCAAGGGCTCCCGGAAGGCCCCTGAACTTCTGAGTCCCTGAGTGCTGGGGAGCTGTTGAGGTGAGAGCAGGAGGGCTGGATTTATGCCCATGACACATTTGTGTATGCTATAAGCTCATCCTAGCAGGAGCCTCTCACATTCCAGGATACAGTCCACACCAGTAAGGGCTGTGTCACCACCTGCCCTGCAACCTGGGGTACCTCACAATGCTTTGCTGCTGTACCTTCCACCTGGGCCTCTCACAAACAGCATGCAGCTCACACCCTGTGTGTCTGTGTATAGCTGCAGCCCTGTCCTGCTACTCTGACCACAGCAGTCTGTCAGAAAACATAAGCCACACGCTAGCTTCCAGCAGCCGTGGTTACTACTTGCAGGGTGACCACAACACACTCCCAGTCCCAAATTTTCCTCCCAAAAAATGTGTTCTCCACTATCCAGCCCTCTCCTGGACAGTTCAGATATTTTGGGTCCATTGCCTCCGTAATGGAACAATATCGAACAGTTTGCTAAATAAATTGAGCTACCACAGAGCCCAGTTTAACCACAACACTAGATTAGTTTTGATTAAAGAATAAAACAAGTGTATTTACCTACAAAGAGAGATTTTAAGTGAGTACAAATACAAGGCATTAACGTTAGAAATGGTCACGAGGAATAAAGATGAAATGCTTTCCAGTGCTAAAACTTAACAAGCTAGACTTGGTTCAAGGTAAAATCCTTACCACATGTTCCCAACAACAGGGCTGACCAAACTTCAGGTCAGGATCCCTCCCAAAGTCAAGCGGTTTCCTTTGTCATCTTAGGTGAAAAAGAGATGTCTCTCTCAATTAATACCTTGGGGTGTTCTTGCCCCTCACTTTTATAGTCTAGTCACCCTTTGAAATTGAGTCTTCAGAGAATTACTCCTCAAAGCAAAGTTTATTCCAGCAGCGAAGAAGGCAAAGTGTAGTCAGGGGGTGAAGGTGCCCCGTGCTCTTTCTTCTCTCCTGTGTATGCTGAAATACAGATTTGCCTTGTCTCACTCTTGCTGTTTCAAGGACCTGGTTTACTACTATATATAAATTGCGGCACACACACAATCCTTTGTTTAAGATAGTCCTGATTAGGCAGGAGTGGTTAAATGGGTCTATGTGGGTTTGAACATGTTCTATAAACACTGTACAGGGAGAATTCATAACTTACCTATAATGTTGCTATATACATGTCACTGTGATATTATTGACCAGTGAGTTATTAGTTTTCAAATGATACCTCACAAGGCATACTTTGTACAAAGATTATCACAACAGTGTGTAGGGTGTGAATACAGGGTGCATTTGGTCACAGAGTTCTAGCTTTATTCTCCACTGCCCTGCACCTTGTGTCAAGATTTACACCTGTGCAAAATGGCCAGTTCACATTGGTGGTCATTTACACCTTTTTGAACTTAGTACCAGAATAAATCACTGTACAAAATGCAACACATTGGAGAATAAACCCTTTTGTGTTCTGACTTTTTCTGCATTATTAAATAATAATTTCTAACAAAAAAAAAAATGTTTTGCATGAAGCTTTACAACCACAGTCTGACCTGATGACCCTAACTTTGAAAAGCACTGCACTAGGGTGTGACCCAGTACTGGGTCACAGAATGCAAGGCACTGGTTCGCCTTGCTCAGCACCCAGGGACCCTGGCGGCTGGCCAGAAAAAACTAGTAGTAAAACTAGTAGTCCCTACCCAGAAGCAGCCAGCAGCAGGTCTGGCTTGTAGGCGAGGGGGGGCCCCCACGGGGCTCCACACGCTGCCCCCTCCCCGAGCACCGGGGTTCCCATCCAATGGGAGCTGGGAGTGTGTGCGCGCGCGCCTGCGGGCAAGAGCCACATGGAGCTGCTTGCGCACCTTCACCTAGGAGCTGGACCTGCTGGCCACTTCCAGGGCACAGTGCGGTCTGCGGCGCCAGGCAGGCGGGAAGCCTGCCTCTGCACCCTAGCTGCGCTGCTGACTGGGAGCCACCAAAGGTAAACTCATGCCCCAACCCCTGCCCTGAGCCCCCCCCAAACCCAGAGCCCCTTCCTGCACCCCAACCCCATCATCCCAGGGCCCGTACCCCCAGCCCAGAGCCATGCCCCCCTCCCGTACCCCTGCCCTGAGCCCCCAAACCCCAGAGCCCCTTTCTACAACCCAAACTCCTCATCCCCAGCCCCACACCAGAGCCTGCACCCCAGCCCAGAGCTGTGCTCCCCTCCCGTACCCCGGCCCTGAGCCCCCAAAACACTCATCCCCAGCACCACACCAGAGCCTGCACCCCCAGCCCAGAGCCCTATCCCACACCCTGAATCCCTCATTCCCGGCCCCACCCCGCAGCCCTCACTCCCCACACGCCAACCCTCTGCCCCAGGCCCTGAGTCCCCTCCCACACCCCAAACCCCTCATCCCCAGCTCCGTTGGGTCACAGGCATCAACAATTTTCTTCAACTGGGTTGCCAGAAAAAAAGTTTGAAAACCACTGCCCTAGAGGAAGAGTCCATTGCTGTCACACAGGAAAGCTGTTTTCAGTTCCTAAACCCAGCTCCTTGCTGCTTGGTCAGCCGGAACTAGGAGTACAGTATAGTGTATTCAATTCCTGGTGTATGAAGTGCATCATATTTTACAACAGTCCCTCCGAATAAATAGTGAATATGCAGATTGTACTGAGGGGATTGTTGGTGCGTTATTTATTATTAGTGGGAAGGGTGAGTTTATTGCTGTTTATATGGGCAGTCCACTAAGACTGTAGTCTCTGAATTTTTGTATAAACCAGTGGAAACCCACCAGAAGCATTTTCAGCTTGAAGAGATGTTGGCATAGGTGTAGCATCCAAACTGAAACTCGGTGATTCCACCCCAGAGAATAGGCAACACAAGAAGTTGCTGGCTGACTGAAGATACAGAGTTCCTCTCCTCAGCGTGCAAGCTAGCACAAAAGAGCCATTTGGAGAGTTGCAGAGAGCATCAAGAGACATGTAGATAGCAGAGAAAAGAAGAGCCTTTTGAATGGGCAGGGACAGAGAGAAACAAGTAAAGGGAAGACAGGGATAAGAAGAAACTTTGGGTAGGAATGAGAGATAAGGAAAGTAAGGCACCGGAGGAAAGAAGGGTGGAAGAGAAAATGTAACCAAATCAGAGAAAAAGTAAATATCTCCTTGTTTTGTGCTGGCCTGCACTCTGAGGTGGGTGAGAAGGTTGAGTGCAACACAACTTTATGGGTAAAGGGCATTGCAGCGGTGCTGGTGAGAGCTGAATTTGGCACTCAGCTTAGTAAACTTTCATTTAAAGTACTCATAGTTCCACATTTGACTTTATTTCTCTCTAGGCAACTGGGGATCTAGCTGATCATATGAGTGTTGACTTGTGAAAAGTGTAGGTGAGACAGCAGTGAAGGTGCTCTGATACATTGTGGAAAAGTAAGCAGTAGAGATGGTTTCACAGCTCTGACACTAATTGGACTGGGGACATGTTATCTGTGTTTATAGAATACAGACTCTTCCAACTCTCAGTGTTGAGAATGAGCACAACTGACATTTAATGAGAAATAATTATTTCCTGTTTGTGAAAAATAACAGCATACACTGTGTTATAGTGTGTTATTTTCAATAAACATGTGTCAGCAGTATGCTGAGTTGATAGATTGTAGCTCTATCAGTCTCAGCTCCCAGAAAATAAACTTGTCTGTTCTATGAGGTAGTACTGTATGTGAATGATTGATCTTGAAAAGTGTTAATAGTTAAATTATGGAACCTTTTAGCAGAGTGGCTGGAGATCAGCCAGAGATGCAGTGAAAACATGCTGCCATGTCTCTTGTATCTTCTAATTAGCTGTGGAATTTATACATCCTTTATCTCCCTTCCCTACTCTGTTTAGAATTAAGTGATATCTATTGTTCATGCCAGGTAGCCAAGTGAGTCACCTTTCCATGTCTTTCATAGCAGTTCTGCCAGTTTTGTTTATAGTTCAGTGTAGAAACAGATGTTAGGGCATTAAGTAGTGGTACTTTTCCTCCCTGCTTCCCCCCTTAAAACATGCTAAATTGCTTCAGGCTCCTCCTCCCCCCTATTTCTTGGGTGGGGGGAGTGTAGCAGATCGCTGACTCACCGCTGTGGCACCTCCTGCTGGTCATCCGGGAATTAGCTCAATTTCATCATTCAGAGCACCTCCTGGTGGCCAGTGTCTCTCCTTCCTCACCCCCCCCCCCATAATTCCCCCCCCGACCCAGTGCCCTTTACCTTGGGGTTCTGCCCATAGCAGTACCCCCACAATCTCAGTCTCCCCTCCCAGAGGAACCCCCTCCCCCTATGCCCACCTTGCCCCAGTGGCTACTGTCACTCATCATCTAGCCCCTTTTTCCTGGGGCAGACTTCAGTCTGTAATGGCCATTCATCACTGGCAAGGGGGTTGGACCAGCTACCCCAGTACCTCCTTAGACCTTAATCAGGTCTCAGCTGGGGGGGGGGGGGGGGGGTTTGGCCAGGCTGGAACACCCCAGCTCCTCTTGCCCTTCCTCAGCACTGCTCTGCTTCGGGTAACCTGTACTCCCAGGCAGCTAGGTCCTTCCTACTCCGAGGCTGGAGTGAGACTGAGTGAGTGTCTCCCTTAGCCCTTATATCAGGGCTAGCTGTGGCCTGATTGGGTGTGTACACAGCTGTGGCTGCCTCCGCAATCAGCCTTTTCCCCAGGAGTGGGGTAATTGCCCAGCTACAGGGAGGACCTATGTACTATTTAGCTATATCATTATTATTTATTTGTATTACTGTAGCACTATGGGGCCCTACTCATAGACCAGAATCCCAGTATGCTAGGTGTTGTACAAACACAGAACAAAAAGTTGGTTTATTGAGTCTATAATGCAAGTTTTCTAATCTTTTAATCATTCTCTACTAAAGAGTGCCTTCATCTAGAGAGCTAAATTCCTGATATCCATCACCAATTTCATGAAAGGTTCCAGTAACAATGAAGTCTGATGAAATCTCGAGTTAGCACTGTTTCTTTTAATTAGACAATTCCTGGTTAAATATATAATTATAGAGATCTTATTCACATAGCTTTTAAACTGCATTTTGGAAGAATTATTCAACATTGTAAAAGAACCTGATCCTCCTCCAGGTGAAGACAGTGGGAATAGACTTTAAGGGAAAAGGCGAGGGTTCTAAAAGTAAAGTTTTATGCTTTTTCATTTGTATTGTTTTTTACAGCTGTGTTTTTTCCCATATATAATGTATATATTTAAAATCACATTCTGCTTCCCCAGGGAGTGGAATTTTAGTGATGGTTCTTTTATTAAAATGTGTTTTTTATAAATATCAAAGAAAACTACTAATCATTAAGATTTAGCATAGGCTTAACTAGAATCTATACCTTGACCATTATCCTCTACTACTACCTCCTTTCAATCTAAAGTCATGTTTCTGCAAACATTCTTGCATATTCTGTTTTGCAATCAGTGTCTTAGATCAGATGACAGCAGAGTTTGGGAGAAATGGGAAATAATTTCAGTCAGAAGATGATTGAGAGAACGGTGCTCTAATTCCTGTTGAATTTCTGTAGGAATTCTTTCCAACGGATCCAGTGATATTGGTTGTAGTTAGGGGTGATGATGATAGATTGAATTTTATTATTTATTATTTATAGTGTCCAAAGGCTCCAGTCAGATTGAGGTTCCATTCCCCAGGAACTGTACAAACACAAAAAAGAGAATTCCTGCTCTAAAGGATTTACAGTCTAAAAGGGTGTGATCCTTTTGAGAATGACTCCAGTGGTGGCTCTAAATTTTGAATAGTTGAAGTTCAGACTTCACTATGTTGTGCAATTAAAAAGTTACATCAAAAGGGACCTCTGATCAGTTTTCTGCTGTCTTATCTAGACTTTCTGTTTTTTTATCTTCTAGACCAGGAATTTGACTGTGGACGGGAATTTTGGAATGTGGTCTCAATGGAAACCCTGCACCCACACTGATGGTACCAGTGTTGGCTCCTGCCTCTGCAGAACTCGCTTGTGTGACAGTCCAGCGCCTCAGTGTGGAGGCTGGCAGTGCGAAGGACCAAGTATGGAGATTGCCAACTGCTCCAGGTACGTCAGACAATCACAAGACCCAAACAGATCCTATAGGATATCTTTTTTTAAAGTATTAAAAATAAAACACATTTTAAGTAATATTTCTTTTAAACCTTATTCACAGCCTTCCTATTCCTTCTTGAATATGAAACTGCTTATGATGATAGTCACAGTAGCATGGGACATAAGCCTCTCAGACTTCGCTGGGAGAGAGAACTGGCCAAGTGGGAAAAATTAACTTCAGGTTTTGTGAAACTATTTAAGTTGACTACAGTTAACATTAACAACAGAAATATAGGGGGGGAAATCAATGCATTCTGTGACACCCACAATTTAAAGCCCCGGAGTTTAGTAATTTATTGGGGCACAGAGAGACTTTTGCAGGACCAGTAAGCTTTTTTTAAACATTAGTTCTGGGCCAGTTATCAAAAAGAACACATTTTGAGGGCCAAGTCCTGGAAGTCACCACCCTTTAGCACCACCTCCGTTGGACCAGCTCTCAGGATTTGTGAATACTTGCACTAGGGATGGGGAGCAAAAGGAGGATGCTTGTCTCTCTGCACTGGAGTCTCTGGAGGCAGGTCCACTGTAGCCTGTGCTGATATCATAATATCCTGGTCTGTGGCCCACTAAGTCTGGTCTTGCAGCCACTTTTCCATCCCAGACCACTCACCTGACCCTATAGACAGAATACTAGAGCAGATCATTTTTCAGTCTAAGCTTAGAAACAAAGTGTTTGTTCTGAACAGTCATGGCCAAGTTAGAGGGTGTAGGATTAGCAGACTTGTCCTGACAACCGGTGATAGTGAAGGAAGTGGGGCTAATTTGACCTGGAGCTCATGTTTCAAACATTTTTTGCACCTAACTCTCAAGTTGAAACTTGTTAAATGGTCTGTTCTGTTCATTTCCAGTAGTTTGTTCTTTTATCACTTTCTCTAGTCCATTACTTATGCTACACCAGTAGCAAATACTTTAACTTCCAAATCACCTCATGATATTTTTGCATGAATCAGAACAGTTATTATCCTGCATGTAATGGTAAACAAATAATAATAATTAATAATTAATGGAGATATCCCATCTCCTAGAACTGGAAGGAACCTTGAAAGGTCATCGAGTCCAGCCCCCTGCCTTCACTAGCAGGACCAATTCCAGCTGATATAAGATGCAATAATGAATGGGTGTAAATAGATAAGAAAAATCAATATGGTGCTTACAGTTGACTGTAGAGTAGAGAATTGTGAGCAGAAGAGAGGATAAGGATACTATATGAAGCTAAACAATTGAACAAGAGTTATTAGGTGTCTGTTGTTCCCGAAGTATAGACTTTGATGCCCACATTTTTAAAGGTATTTAGAGGTGTTTAGGCTTTGCTGCACTCACTTCTGCAATGTCTCACTGATTGAGGAGCCTAAATTTCATTTTAAAAAGAGATTTAGGCACTTAGATAGTCAATTGGATTTTGGCTTCTCAGTGCCTAAATACCCTTTTAAAATGAGACAGGCTCCTAAATCAAATGGGCATTGCAACACTGAGTGCAGCAATGCATAAACACCTTTAAAAATCTGGGCCTGAAGGCTTAGATGGAAATAGAGAAATGCTCGGAGGCTCACCACAGATATTATCATAGTCATTCCCCTGCTAACATTACATCATCTCATTTGCATAACCACTCATACTAATAATTGATTTTCAGAGGTACTGTACTGGGCACCCAAAGCTCCCATTGATTTTAATACATCTGAAAATCATGCCATTGATACTAATCCTTACAGTAATTAACCCTGTTTTTCTGTCCAAAGTCAGTAGCTGTGAACTATGATATTTTTCAGGCAGCCATTTTCTGTAGTGTCAAATTCTGGGTCCATTAAAACAAGGGACGATTCATGCACTGCTCAAATAGCAATAAACCATTAGTAAAAGTTAAAACTGCACTTTTTTGGCCAACTATTAAAATGATCTGACAAGTTAAACATTTTAATCCTCTTGTATTATTGAACCAGTTGAGCTTTTTAATTTTTGAATCATTTCCCAATAGAGTAAGACAATTTGTATTATATTAACCTTAGTATTCTCTTAAAATGTTTATAATGAAATCTCAAGAGCATAACATTGTTGAGTTTGATTTTTGTTGAATTTCTTATCTTTACTAGCAATTTTCAGGTGTGAAAAAACCCGATGGGAACTGCTATAATTCATTGATTTCTTTAGGGTTTAAAATTTCTTTCCAGACATTTGGCATGATATTGTTCATATTAAAGTCAATAGGAGTTAGCCACTGACTTTAATGGGAACATGACTGTGCCTTCTAGGGATTTACAAGTATAAGAAATATGTATTGATTCTGTTAGCTCTATCAGCACCTTTTGGTACTCTTACCCGTAAGGCATTGTTATTGTATTGGAGGATTTTGTGGAATTGTGAGCTCATGTAATTGTCTCCTCTTGAAATTTTACTTCTCCTGGAACTTGATTTTTTTTTTCTTTTTCTTGTTTTAAATTTTTGTCTTTTTTTTTTACAGAAAAGGAAGGGCATGAACTTGAAGTTTTTAATCTTCCTTATCATAGAATCTCAAGGTTGGAAGGGACCTCAGGAGGTCATCTAGTCATGAGTAGGGCTCAAAGCAGGACCAACTAAATCCCCAAATGGTCCCCTCAAGGATTGAACTCACAACCCTGGGTTTAGCAGACCAATGCTCAAACCACTGAGCTATCCCTCCCCCCTTCTTTAAAAGACATGATATAAATAATATGGACTCTCTAACCCAGCAGCTCTTTAACTTCATTGCACTGCAGCCCCCTTCTGACAACAAAAATTACTACATGACCCAGGAGAGGGGACCGAAGCCTGAGCCTGCCCCAGCCCCACCACCCGCGGTGGGGAGGGGAGGCAAAGCCAAAGCTCAAGGGCTTCAGCCCCAGACAGAAGGCTGGTAACCTGAGCCCTGTTGTCCAGGGCTGGAGCCCTTCGGCCTTGGTCCTGGGCAGTGGAGCTTGAGCTTGGGCTTTGGCCCCGGGCGGTGGGGCTCGAGCTTTGGCTTCGGCCCCAGACCCCAGCAATTCTAAGGTTAACCCTGGCAACCCCATTAAAATAGGGTTGCGACCCACTTTGGGGTCCCGACCCACAGCTTGAGAACTGCTGCTTTAACCTACTTGAGCAATATGTAATTCAAAATTCTCTCCAAAAGATTGATGTGGGAATTTAAATATTAAATGTATCCAGAATAAATTAACTGAGGAAAATTAAATTCCATTTTCTGTTATTAGTGTTTTGGATTCTGAAATAATACAGGAGAATGTCAGATTGTCTTCCTGCCCTATAATGTGTATTATCAACCAATATATGTAATTTAATTTTATAAAAACTAAAGTAAACATTTGTGATTGTGGCAATGAATTTGGTTAAAAGTTAGAAGCGTGAGGTTTAAAAAAAAATACTTTATTGAGCTTTGAACAGAGTAATACATGTCATTAGCCTAAATAATTATTGGTGTATACATGGATTTGCTCTGATGTGGACTATTAATAAGAATGTTAGCAGAAAAAGGATGCATCACTGTTATTTTTAAAATATATAATACAACTTGGAGAGGTTAAACAAAATATATATGTTAAACCCAATGGGAATAGTAATATTACATAGACCCAGTTTAGGGGAGATTCATCTCTAGAAGTATTTGCAGTGAAATTCCAATATCCTGTGGTCAATTACCAGAATTGTCCAAGGCATAATAACAGCATTTATAGTTTTCTGATGGGTTGATGCGGTTGCTTGTGATGGTCGGGGGAAGCCCAGGGTCTCATTTCTGGTTTATGTCATATGTTCCTAAAATCTCACGGCTTCAGGGTTTCAGCCAGTCACCTGCAGGGATCAGGAAGGGTTTGTCCCTCCCCGCATGTATTTTGTTTTGTTCTTTTAATCTCCTTACTTTGAACCACCAGGCATGCCCTCAGTTGGAGATTCAGTGGGGTGGGCAAAGGCTCTGAGGCAGCACTGAGCATTTTCTGTCTCAGGTGCTTGGCTGGCTAGCTCTTGCTTACATGCTGAGGGTCTAACTGATCACCATATGTGCAGTGGGAAGGATTTTTTCCCCAGGTCAGGTTGGCAGCAACCTTGAGAGGTTTTTGCCTTCCTCTGCAGTGGGTGGGTCACTTGCCAGGATTATTTGGGTATATCTCACTTAATCATTTCCCTGCTATAATGGAGTCTCGGGCACTGGTGCACCTTGGTTCCTCCCATTTTCGGCCTGTGGCACATAATAGTCTAGTCTCTTGTAGCCTATAATATTTTGGTCTGTTTTCAGTTGTGTCAGGTGCTGGATGGTGTTGGAGACTTGTCAGATACAGGAGGTCAGACTAGATGATCTGGTGGTCCCTTCTGGCCTTAAATTCTATGTTTTATACCTTCTTACGTAGTCAGATTACAAGGACTTGTATGGATTTTATATTTGTTTGGTCATTGGGCCCATTTTAACAGTAATATATCATATAGACCAGGTCGAAACAATGGCAAAAACAAGTATCTTTTTTCCACCAAGTGTTCTTCTGGAAGTTTAACTTGATGCAGAATTGACTATCTCTGCAGATATTAATGGGCCAAATTCTGTTCTCAGTTACACACATGTAGCTGCTCACTGTATATTATAACAGATGACAGAGCCAAGGCTTCTTATTCTACTAGAAATGGGGGCTGGACTCCATGGACTTCCTGGTCACCCTGCAGTACCACCTGTGGAATTGGTTTTCAAGTCCGCCAGCGTTCGTGCAGCAATCCAACTCCTCGGCACGGGGGCCGTGTGTGTGTGGGACAGAACCGTGAGGAGAGGTGAGGTATCTTCTCCACTGCCTGTTTTAATTTTTTCCATTCAGGTTCATTTTCATGTTACATTTTTCTCTTTTACCTGCTTTCTCTTTATTTCTTTTTTTTTTAATTTCCACTACAATCTCTTACCACAATTACTATTAACAAGGATATGGACTTCAGCAGTTCATTTCACTTAGCTGAGTTCTTCCCGAACAAGCTGAGCTCCCAGCAATGCCAGTCAGCTGACGGAGTTGAGGCACTCCTCTCTACTATCCCTTCAGACTCTGAAAATTGATTGTACTGTGTTTGAATTGCAACTTGACCAGACACAAAATCTGTAGTAAAGTGTTGTTAGATCACAGCACTGCATTACCGGTGGACTAAGTTCAATTTTCATATCTTAAATAAAATTAAACATCAATACAGCAAGTGGGAAAGTTTTAAGGGTTTTGTTTGTATCTAATAAATATACACCATACTGGAATAAAACATGTTCTTTAATAAGTACAGCTGAAATGGTTTGTGTGTATATTAACCTCTCAACAGTTCAAGTCAGCTTTTAACTTGGTCTTTTATTTCACAGTTCGTTGCTTCCCCCAGTACTAGATGTTTTGTCATACCACCTCAAAATATACAGTTTGGTCTTTGATTCCATCACTCACACATCTAAGAGACTCCAATTTATTATTACTTTCCATGAATCCCAACAAAGAAATGAAACATTCATTATATATATATATATATATATATATATATATATATATATATATATATATATATATATATTTAGACAGACTACTGCATTGAGATGTATTATCTTGTTTCCAGGGGCATCCTGTCAGCTTCAGAAGAAGTAGCAAGCTGCGATACAATCATGTAATAGTGTTTAAAATTCTAAGTACATGAGCCATCAGTTCCAAAAAATGTATAAGGATCTATTTTTTCTTGGATGCACATTTAAAATTTGCATTAGTGTTCCTGTAAGGTACACTCACGGAACCAGGGGAAAACAGATCACTGAATTTTTTTCACTTAATCTGCATCTTTCCAGTGGTGAAGATAATGAGAAAAATTAGATTAACAACTTTACCATTTCTTGTTAACAAGTCATTCCAATGGGCCAATGTTGCACGCCACACTGCTGTTTTCATAGAAATTCTAGGACTCTGCCCATGTAACACAAAATTTAAAGGGCGAGTGTCGTAGAAAATGTGCACACTTCTAGCTGTGTCAGAGCAATGCATATCTACCATTCTCTGGTCAAAAGACCAAGATTTTGATATGCTGTAA
Organism: Emys orbicularis; assembly: GCF_028017835.1. Taxonomy (NCBI): domain Eukaryota; kingdom Metazoa; phylum Chordata; order Testudines; family Emydidae; genus Emys; species Emys orbicularis. The sequence continues at coordinate 164,047,240 of NC_088684.1, forward strand.
TATACTCTCAGCAGATAGGTTATCCAAGTAAAAAACTGCCCCCAACAAATATGGAACTTTAACTAAAATCTCATAGCTCTCTCCCAGCCTTAACACCAGTTATAAGTTTTGTTGAGATGACTGGTCAGTACAGTGCAAAAGAGAATCTGAGTGAGTTTATATTCAAAAGGAGTTGAGATTTGAGTAAAATCCGCAGGGTGAGTTTTGGTTAAGTATTGTGTCATTTTTTGTATTATAATTGTAAAACGGATTAAAGGATAAATAGACATTTTAAAGAACAAATATTAACAGGTATATATCACGGGGGCTCAGCATGTCCAACATGGGCCGCCCTCATTTACGCAGTGCAGGGTTGATACACCTCATCACACAGTCATCGAGAATCCCTGCTCAGTCAAGCTATCACAATCAGGAACTCAGGACCCATGGGTAGGGCAGAGAAAACAGTCAGTCTATGGTCCCTGGGCCTTCTGGCTGGGACAATCAATAGCAGTTTGGGGGCCCTAATCCTCTAGGCGGGGCAGAGCAAATAGACAGTGTATATCAAGAGTCCCTGGTAGTCACATCTAGTGGCAAGTACAGGGCAGTGGGAGGGGAACTCGGACGCACCCTACTCCACCGAGTTCTGACCCTGGGCCCCATAAAGCTGGTAAACTTCCTATTAAGGATAGAGGCATCAGCTCATAACATGTTCCCTATTAGACAACTGGTGCCTCCCCTTGTGTCTCCTCCCCCCTTGTTCTCCCTGCCCCTTCCCCAACCCACATTACCTGCATGGGGGAGAGGGGCTCTATCCTCCCACTGCACTGGCTCCCCCTGCCCCCGCACGTTCAGCTGCTCTCCCTGGAAACCAGGCCCGGGTGGGGAGTGGGATGGAGCCGCTCCCAGTTGCTGCTCTTTGCAGCGTAGCCAGCTTCCTGGGAGAGAGCCTGGCTTGGGAGGGACGGCAGTGGCAGCCCGCTCCCTGCCCAGGCTCGGCTTCCAGGGACAGGGGCCGAGCATACTGCGGGGAGGAGGTTCCAGCTCGTTAGACCGCTGTCCCCAGAAGCCAAGCCTAGGACGGGGGTTAGTCCGCTGCTGCTGCAGCCAGGTGCTCTCCCAGGTAGCTGCTGTGCTGTATCAGGCAGCATCCCAACGTGGCTGGAAGAGGTTCTGGCCTTGCCCCTTCCACTCCCCGCCTGGGAATACTGCTGGGTGGGGGGCACTTGACCCTGCATGCACCCCCAACACATCGCTTCTTCCTACCATAAAGCCCATCTTGGGCATCTCCTCGGCTGGCAGTGTCTTGGCGTTCCCATCAGTTTCCACAGTTGGCTGTTCCTCCACAGCGTTGTCCAGGTCCATGGCCTCAGTAGTCTGGAGAGTCGATGGTTCCTCTCCAGGAGCCTGCAGCACATGTCCTTCCTCCTCCTCAGCCAGTCCCTACTGAGCTGAGTTTTCTCCTTTTATCTGTCCCTTCCACCTAGAGCATACACAGCAGGAGAGAGGGGGCATGGTCTCCTGAGCCCACAATGATTGGTCAACCCCACTGGTCCAGTGTGCGGTCCATAAACCCCGTCACAGTATAGAAAATAAGAAATTATTTCAGTGAATCAGAAATCAAATACTCACTATTGAGACAGTGGGTACCCTAGAAAAGCAAGTTGTAAAAAAGACAATGATATATGGAATAACTTTGGAAAATAAATAATAATAAATTGCAAGGACCAGATGGTGGTATTGAAGAGCTGTGAAGGTTCAAAAGATTGAAATAGTTGAGTTACTTTAAAAAAAAGTGTAATATCATTTATAAAGCTGCTTTTCCAGACGACTGAAGTACAACCTCACTTCATTCCCCAGGACCACCTTGGTACCAGAAAAGTAATTGAGGAAATCATTTTAGAGCTATAATGCATCTTAAAGAGCAAAGTATACTAAGGGCAAACCAGTGTTAAGTTTTGTAAAAGTAAAACTGCTTTTCTTGTATCTTTGAATTTGTTGAGCTGGCAAAGGAGTGAATACAGGAGAACCAGTGGATATAATGGGCTGGATTTACCACTGCTTAACTCCAGTACCAAATGAGTTACACCTGTATACAACTGGAGTAATGCATTGTTAAATCAGGCCCATATATTTAGTAGTGCTGAGCCAATAATTCACAGCTAACAATTTACTAAGAAAGTGTAACTTCTTTTCCTGCTTCCACAACAACAGCAAGGAGATTGTGATTTCCTCAGGTTTATTCACTGAAATTATTTAACAAATTTTTGATGCATTTTTAACTATATTGCTTCATTATGACCAGTTGCATGTCTGAATTCAATATCCAAGATGTGTTAGCTAGTTGTAGTTCATCAGATATTTCACACAGTATTGTTTCTGTATCCTGGCTGTACAAATACACACTCACTTCAGCTTCAAATACTTATTCATGTAAATACAAAACTCAGTTTCCACAAGTATTTGCAAACAACTTTGAAGCAGGTTTTCTATGTACTTTTGTGCCCATAAAATTCCATTGTGTGGAAAATTCCATACAAAGTAAACACAAAAGGGGCATGAGCATGGCTGATGCTAAATTACTTACAAATCTGAGTGAATATTCATTAAAAAAAATATTTATCCTGCTCAAGTATATATGGCCAAATTTTCCCCTCAGTTACATCCATGAAACCTCACAAATTCCCTGATCTACAGAGATTTACACACGTCATGCATAACTTTATGCATGTGAGTAATCCCTTTTAAATCAATGGGACTATTTACCAGTTTAAAGTTAAGCACAGGGGTCTTTGTATGACCCAGGGCTCAAGCAGAAGAATGAAAAAATGGTTAAAAGTTAGGAACTCAGGCCAGGTCTACACAACATACCTCTATCAGTATAACTACATCACGCAGGGATGTGAAAAATGCACACCCCTGAGCGATGTAGTTATAGTGATCTAACCCCCTGCCCCTGTGTAAATGGTTCTATGTTGACAGGAGACCTCCCCTCAATATAGCTATCACCTCTTGGGCAGGTGGATTAACTACACCGATGGGAGAAGCTCTCCCGTCACCACAGGAGCATCTTCATGTTCAGCATTACAGTGGTACGTGAAGACGAGCCGTAAGAATAGGATTACATGGCCAATCTCAGCGTATAGAGAAGTTAATAGTACAGCTGCTGTTCAGTGTATTTAGAAACAATATGGAGGAGGAGTGAGAGTAGTAGAGTGGCAACATTTGCTGACAATAGATTATTTCTCGTCAAAACTCATGAGTGAAGCATCCTGATGAATTCCTGAAGGACCTCAGAAATGGCTTCATTTTTCTCTGTGTGGGTTATTTCTTTGAAGACCGTGGAAACTCTTCAAGTTTCAGTGTATGATTATTCCTCTTCCTTCCTCCATTGTGTGTAAGGGTTTCTCCCCTCCCATCCTGTGTTAGAAGATGGAGGATCAACTCATTAAACCTACAGATTTCTCTCTGCATTTCCACTATCTCCCCTTGTTCCCGCTGCCCCCTTGACAGCCCAGTTGTTACAGGAGCCAAGTTGGCAAGGTATCTCTGATCACTACTCTCCACAAAAAATTAGGGATAGTGGAGAGGAGGATTCACCATGGGTGTGCAATCCAGTTAGGTTACTTTAGTAACTTGCTTCTGTTTTCTATGAAGGTTTGAGGAAGAGAATCTGACAAAGCTTGGCCATTTCTTCCCCTTCCCCTCCCTGCCCACACCTATGGATCTGAATCACTATGGAGGGGTTTGGAGAGATAGGGATGAGTATGCTGCAGAGTCAGCTCACCCCACGTCATGCTTAGATCCATAGGTTTCAGCTCCCCTCGGCTCAGGGAAAACAGTGGTGAGCGTGGGGTTAAAAACTTGATAATCAAACAGCCTGTACACAAGTGCAAGGTAATAAACATTAGAAAGGAATCATTTAACTTACTAGTATACACTAGATTCTGGATTATTAAACTGTAAGGACAAATATCTAAGCATCGGCATGGACATGTCAACAGAAACATCTGCTCAATCTTGGTCAAAAATGAAGGAATAAATGAATGGTGAATAAGGGGTTCGGTTCCATTAAGAAAAGATAGAGAATAATATGGATGTTGTTGTCAATGATATTTTTACTAAATGCATTTAGTGTCAATGACTTCCTTTCAAAAATGACATAGTAGGTATAGAACAAGTCAAGATAAGGGCAATGAAAATAACTGGAAGTGCAGGAGTTGCTTATGTAGGAGAAGAGGTTTGAAAAAGTCAGGGAAGGAGCATTGAAGGAGAACTGTGATATTGTTGCCTCTTTTGGCCCAAGCAGTTAGCCAGTGTTTGAGGCCTTGAGTGTTGTTTCCCGTAGGAGAAGTTGATGATACAAATAATATATTTCTGTAGGTCAATCCTGTTTATTTACAAAGAATGTACAAAATCCTGTTTCTCTGAACACAGTAGGATCAAACAGGAGGCAGTTTCCATTCTCACAGTACTAGGCCTGCCCTTCCAGACATTACTCTGTCCAGAAAATTCTTTCATGTGATGTTCTCTCAGGGCTATCCTATCAGTGCTTCTCTGCCTCTGTCTTGGCTTTTCTGGTCCTGTGTACTGCTGACACATATACACACACAAGACTCCTGAGTTTGCAATCAGCCCCAGGAAAAAAACCCTTTGCCCACCGTAGCTCAGCTTCTGATTAGTCATGCATGTGGCCTAATCCCTTGGGGTAGTGTTTTCTGTTGTTTCAGCTATCTTATTTCCTAAAGGACAGGGCTGGCTCCAGGGTTTTGGCCGCCCCAAGCAGCCAAAAAAAAAAAAAAAAAAAAGCCGCGATCGCGTCTGCGGCGGCAATTTGGCGGAAGGTCCTTCACTCCAAGCGGGAGTGAGGGAGCGTCCGCCGAATTGCCGCCGAATAGCTGGACCTGACGCCCCTCTCCGGAGTGGCCGCCCCAAGCACCAGCTTGCCAAGTTGGTGCCTGGAGCCGGCCCTGCTAAAGGAGTTTAAGAACCTATTGAATTTTACCTTAATGCAGGGTGGCTAGCACACACATGAGCCTCAGTGAGGTTTGTGCTTGAGTGAAGATGAAATAAATGCCTGCTGATAGTAGGGTTGCCAGGTGTCCGGTTTTCGACCAGAATGCCCGGTCGGAAAGGGACCCTGGCAGCTCCAGTCAGCACCACTGACTGGGCCATTAAAAGTCAAGTTGGCGACGCAGTGGGGCTAAGGCAGGCTCCTTGCCTGCTGTGGCTCCGCCCAGCTCCCGGAAGCAGCAGCATGCCCCCCTCCGGCTCTTATGCATAGGGGCAGCCAGGGGGCTCAGAGCACTGCCCCCGCCCCAAGTAGGATGACCAGATGTTCCGATTTTATAGGCACAGTCCCGATATTTGGAGCTTTTTCTTATATAGGCACCTATTATCCACCACCCCCGTCCTGATTTTTCACACTTGCTATCTGGTCACCCTAGCCCCAAGCGCCATCTCCGCAGCTCCCATTAGCCAGGAACCGTGGCCAATGAGAGCTGCAGGGGTGGCGCCTGTGGATGGGGCAGCCCGCAGAGCCACCTGGCCGCGCCTCCACGTAGTAGCTGGAGGGGGGACATGCTGCTGCTTCCAGGAGCTGTTTGAGGTAAGCGCTGCCCAGAGCCTGCACCCCGAACCCCTCCTGTGCCCCAACCCCCTGCCGCAGCCCTGATCCCACTCCCACTCTCCGAACCCCTTGGTCCCAGCCTGGAGCACCCTCCTGTACCCCAAAACCCTCATTCCCAGCCCCACCCCAGAGCCTGCACCCCCAGCTGGAGCCCTCACTCCCTCCCGCATCCCAACCCACTGCCTCAGCCTACAGCACCCTCCCGCAGTCTGAACTCCTAGTTTCTGGCCCTACCCTGGAGCCTTCACCTCCTCCTGCACCGCAAGCCCCTGAACCAGCCTGGTGAAAATGAGCAAGTGAGGGAGGGTGGGGAGAGCGAGCGACAGAGGGAGGGGGTGAGTAGGAGCGGGGCCTCGGAGGAGGAGTGGGACAAGGGTGTTCGGTTTTGTGCGAGTAGAAAGTTGGCAACCCTAGCTGATAGCCACCAACACCTTCCAGCATAACAATATAGAGGAGTCTAATTGGTGGTTATTATTCACACTCTATTGTAATAGAGTACAAAAACAAAGGGGACACACAATTAAATAACATTACAACACATTTTAAATGAATTAAGAATCCATTTTTACCAACTGCTTTATAATTAACCTGTGGTACTCATTGCTGCACAGTATTATTGAGGCAAATAACTGTCATGTTTTAAAGCATTATAGCTTTATAGGAATAAGAATAGCAGTTGCAGTTAAACTAATGTAGGTAATTATTTAAAGGGCTGTCAATCTTTATGCTCCAGGGCATAAATTTATCTTCCGCTGTGGTCAGCAAGAAATTTCCCTCTGTGAAATAGAATTGACTATATAAGTGGATTGTTGGAGGTGGGTTTTTTTATTTTTTTGTACCTTCCTTTGAGCCATCAAATATAGGCTGCTTCTGAAAAGAGGATGCTGGAGTAGATTCATCTGTGTTGTTTTTTCTCCCAGAACGGCAATTCCTATATGTGAATAATTGAACTTGAACTCGTCAGAAAAGGAGAGGGGAGATCATTGCACTAGCCTAGCCTTTGTGTGTGTGTGTATGTGTGCCATTCTCCCTTCTGCCCTCCTCTTAGTTTCTGACAGTACTAGGCCTGCCCAGAAACACAGATCTTAGTTTCTGACATTGCTTGTTTTGCTGAATTATTGTAGAATGTAAGCCCTCTGGGTCATGGGGAAAAAATGTAAAGGGAGAGAGAGTGTGTGTAAAAGGGAATAAGAAGTTACTGGCTAACTTGAAATGCAGCCAGAAAGAGGCTTAATAAAACGTGGCTCAAAACCCCATGCTACAACACAGTTCCCAGATTCACCCCTGCAATTGATCTTAAACTATAAAAACATACCTGATGGTTTTGGAGCTTGGATGGCTGAGGTGAATCTAAGACTACACTTGTGTGCTGTGATATTTTCAGAAGGGGAGAAAAATGCAAACCCAGCTCTGTGGCTGATTTTGCTTTATTAAAAGTTAAGCAGATTGTATAAGTACTTTGTGATTTTTGTAGCTTCAGATGTATCTTTAACTGGACTTGACTAGCAGAATTCCGGCATTCCTAACCTTTCAAATACTTCGAGTATCGGCTACAAAGTTAATTTGGTAAAGTCTTGTTTCTCCCCTATGCTTACTTGAGAGAGAGCAAGAAACATGACATGTTGACATTTGAAAATGGGACTTGGTATTAAAAAAAAGACACTTCATTTATAACACATTTTATCTGACATGAACCTATAGCTTCTTGGCTTAATGTCAGAGATTCATTTTATTGTATGTGTGTGTCCCAAACTTCATTACAACTGCTCTTCTAAGAGCAGGGGGAATACTGCAAAAATGTGTGCATGTTGCTTTGAATAATAAAAGTATGAAATTTCTTCAGCATATGTGATCCCTTTTACTCTATTTCCATGAATATTCATATTAGCAAACTTTTATTCACCAATTGATCACAGAGAAGAGTGTCACAAATATGGATGCAAATGTGTGCATGTGACTGTTTTTGCACAGTGAATGTTTGTAAAGCCATTGTGAACATTCTGAGGGTTTGGAAGCTATCAGAGCAGAACACCATGATGTGACTTAAGTGACCAATTACAGTGTGAACAGCAAATTACTAATAGTGAATATTCAAATAAATAGGTCAATAGTTTATAAATAATACACAGGCTGAAATATGTTTGGACAACCCGTTTCTGGATAATTTAATTTAGCAAATACATACAAATTGGATAATTCTCAGATAATTCTCAGAAAGCGGGGGGGGGGGGGGGGGGTGTCTCAATTAATCAAATACATTATGTGCTGTGAATAGTTTGCCCTGCTCTACATACACATAAGACCAGAGTTTGGTCTCATTTTTCCCATGCAACCTTGTTAGTTTCAGTGGAGTTGCGCTGGCCAGAAAGCAAAATTTACTCTATGAAGTAGAATCCCACATATAAGGTAAACCTACATCTACATGTGCAGTACAAACACATACATACACACACAGAGCAATTGGTTCTAAACATTCAGAGGGCTTGTCTAGGTAAACAATTAGTGTGCGGCATGCTGGGGTGTAAACCTACAGTACACTAGCTTGCCGCTTACTAACTGCCTGTGTGGATCCTGCTACTGTGCATTAAAAGGTATCTAGTGCTCTTTGATCTGTTCCACACTGAAATGGGAGTAGGCCATTGCAAACTAGGGAACTATTAGTGCACAGTAGCAGGGTCCACACAGACAGCTAGTCTGTGTGGCCAAACTAGTGCACTATATATTTACACCCCAGCTTGCCATACACTAACTATTCATCTTGACAAGCCCCAATACTTTAGTAATAAAGAATTATAGGTTGAGGTTTTTAGGGATATGTGAAAGAAAGGTCACTGCCACTGATTCTATTGAAGGCAACAGTAGATTTGTAACATCATTATTTGTATTCAAGTATAAAAAAATTGAGATTGAAATATTAATGTTAGTTTTCATGGCAGGACATTACAAATGGATAGAAACTTGCTGAGTGGGTAAAGGGAAAATAGATATTAGGTAACCAGTACACCAGCAGTAGGAAGGAAGGGAGGAAGGAAATTGTGTCCTGTATGATTTTGTTCAGGCCAGACAAAATCCGTGAAGTAGAATTTGGCTTCTCCCTTTGGATAGCTATCTGCTCTTCTGATTCAGGTTGTTTGCAGCCCACTGAGAAAACCTAATTAGGTTACAATGATTAGAAACACACTTTAGAGGTAAAAGTAATAACATAATCAAAACATTATAGTATTCCTATGCTTGGAATCATGTTTTATCTCTTATTTTACCTATAAAATTAAATACACTGGGACAGTTGAAAAGCAAACTCAGCTATATTTGAACTGGAAAAAGAAAGCTTGGTTCTTCTAGCAAAGCAATGCCAACATAGATGTCTACTTATCTTGTCCATGAACCAAATTCTGCCTTCAGATATGTGTGTGTGTTACTTCTACAAAAGCAGCGATTGACCTAACTACTATGGTGAATAATATGCTACCAGTACAATTAAATAGATTGTAGAAAGAGATTAGACAATGAAGAAAATGCTACACCCACAGTATTACAAAATACAATTCCATTAATGGTTATACACTATATATAGTTTGACAACTGTTACTTGTGACGGTTCAAAAAAAAGCGTCCAACAAATAAATATAAGGCCATCATGGTAAAACATTTCCATATGCAAACATCTTTCTAAATAATGGAAAATGTAGAAGTTGGAAACCTTTTGTTGTACTAAATCGTTTCTTTTCCCTCTTGCTTTCCCTTGTCACAGATACTGCAATGAGCACTTGCTGTGCCCTCCACATATATTTTGGACAGGCTGGGGTCCGTGGGAACGTTGCACTACCCAATGTGGGGGTGGGATTCAGGCTCGTCGCAGGACGTGTGAGAATGGCCCTGACTGCCCTGGCTGTAATGTGGTGAGTAGCTTCTATGTCTTCCCATCAACAAATACTTGCATGCTTTGCAAACATTTTGATTCACGAGAGTGTATTTATAGCTGTATTGTTTTTATTTTACTGAGAGAAATTCATGTTTGCGAGTTAGAGGATGCTGTTATACAACATTAGCTAGATGAGAGACCTCCTAAAGGAAAGTTGTTACAGATGGGAATTTGTCATAGGCATATTTATTTTGTTTGTTGCAAACTAGGAGAAAAATATGCTCACTTTGTTCTAGTCAGAATTCTATAAAAGTAGAAGAGGAATATGGGTCCTCACATATTGGACTAATTTTTAAGTTTCCTATGTTCAAAGGATAAACTTTATAATTGTGAAGTTTGTCATTCATTGATTGTGGACTTTTTGTTAGACCACCAGCAGGCCTGTTCAAAACATAATAAAGGGTAATTTATAATCTTTTTTGTTTTGTTTTTGTTCATATGTCCTTACTCTGTTACTTTTGACATTTATACCACAAGTGAAATTTCACTTTTGTAAGCAGATTGAACACTTGCAAAGGTTTCTTCTCTTTCCTTGATTCAACTTTATGAATTAACAAAGCAGTCTTAAATTCTGCAAAGTCTTTCAAAATATTTTTCTTCCAGTGGTGACAGGCACAAAGGAAGATGTATGACACAGATTGGTGTTTAAATTTCTGTGACTGGTGCAGAGAAGTTAGAATGTAATCTGTATTTTTTCCATATAGATCTTTCTTGATAATCGTGTACTAAGATTATATGATTCATAAGGCTGAGCAGTATTTTGGATTTAAAATAATCTGCTCATGGTCTCAAGTGAAAATTGCATACCCCAGATAGCCTTGGGAAATTCCATGAGTTAGGAAGAATGTTATGAGGTGCTTTGTCAGATTTTAGAATTGACCCAGTAAGATTATTATTATTGGGATTTGCAATCTGATTCCCCCCACCAGCATCATTCTTAAAATGTTGTACAATGATAGCATAGTCTAGTATATTCAAACAGTTCCTTCCCAGTTCAGCTACTGCATGCTTACGTTTAGACAGCTCTTTGGTTTAACTGTTTCAGTAAAACTGGTAGTTTTATTTCTAAGAGACTCGCAACCAATCAAATATAGAATCATATGAACATAAGAATGACCCCACTGGGTCAGACCAAAGCTCCATCTAGCCCAGTATCCTGTCTTCCGACAGTGGCCAGTGCCAGGTGCCCCAGAGGGAATGACCAGAATGGGTAATCATCAAGTGATCCATCCCCTGTCGCTCATTCCCAGCTTCTGGCAAACAGAGGCTAGAGACACCATTCCTGCCCATCCTGGCTAATAGCCATTGATGGACCTATCCTCCATGAACTTATCTAGTTCTTTTTTGAAACCTGTTATGGTCTTGGCCTTCACAACATCCTCTGGCAAGGAGTTCCAAGGTTGACTGTGCGTTGTGTGAAGAAATACTTCCTTTTGTTTGCTATAAACCTGCTGCCTATTAATTTCATTTGGTTCTTGTGTTATGAGAAGTAGTAAACAATATTTCCTTATCTACTTTCTCTACACCACTCATGATTTTATCCACCTCAATCATATATCCCCTTAGCCGTCTCTTTCCCAAGCTGAAAATTCCCAGTTTTATTAATCTCTCCTCATATGGAAGCCGTTCCATACTCCTAATCATTTTTGTTGCCCTTTTCTGAACCTTTTCCAATTCCAATATATCTTTTTTGAGATGGGGCGACCACATCTGCACACAGTATTCAAGATGTGGGTGTACCATGGATTTATATAGAGGCAACATGATATTTTCTGTCCTATTTTCTATTCCCTTCTTAATTATTCTCAGCATTCTGTTTGTTTTTTTGACTGCCGCTGCACATTGAGTGGAGGTTTTCAGAGAACTATCCAGAATGACTCCAAGATCTCTTTCTTGAGAGGTAGCAGCTAATTTAGACCCCATCATTTTATATGTATAGTTGGGATTATGCTTTCCAATGTGCATTACTGTGCATTTATCAACATTAAATGTCATCTGCCATTTTGTTACCCAGTCACCCAGTTTTGTGAGATCCCCTTGTAACTCTTTGCAGTCTGCTTTGGACTTAACTCTCTTGAGTAGTTTTGTATCATCTGCAAATTTTTCCACCTCACTGTTTACCCTTTTTTCCAGATCATTTATGAATATGTTGACTAGGACTAGTCCCAGGACAGACCCCTGGGGGACACCACTATTTACTTCTCTCCATTCTGAAAAATAACCAGTTATACCTACCCTTTGTTTCCTATCTTTTAACCAGTTACCAATCCATGAGAGCACCTTCCCTCTTATCCAGTGGCAGCTTACTTTGCGTAAGTGCCTTTGGTGAGGGATCTTGTCAAAGGCTTTCTGAAAATCTAAGTACACTATATCCACTGGATCCCCTGGGTCCACATGCTTGTTGACCCCCTCAAGGAATTCTAGTAGATTGGTGAAGCATGATTTCCCTTTACTAAAACCATGTTGACTCTTCCTGAACAAATTATGTTAATCTATATGTCTGACAATATTGTTCGTTATTATAGTTTCCGCCAGTTTGCCTCACCTCTGGAGCCCTTTTTAAATATTGGCGGCACATTAGCTATCCTCCAGTCATCTGGTACAGAAGCTGATTTAAATGATAGGTTACAGACTACAGTTAATAGTTCTGCAATTTCATGTTTGATTTACTTCAGAACTCTTGGGTTAATACCATCTGGTCCTGGTATCTTATTGCTGTTTAATTTATCAATTTGTTCCAAAACCTCCTCTAATGATACCTCAACTTGGGACAGTTCCTCAGATCTGTCATCTAAAAATAATGGCTCAGGTTTGGGAATCTCCCTCATATCCTCATCCGTGGAGACCGATGCAAAGAATTCATTTAGTTTTTCTGCAATGGCCCTATCGTCCTTGAGTGCTCATTTAGCACCTCAATCGTCCAGTGGCCCCACTGGTTATTTAGCAGGCTTCCTGCTTCTGATGTACTTAAAAAAAAATTGCTATTACTTTTTGAGTCTTTGGCTAACTGTTCCTCAAACAGGGCCGGCTCCAGGCACCAACGCAGCAAGCTGGTGTTTGGGGCGGCCAATGGAAAGGGGCATCTGGCTCTTCGGCAGCAATTCGGTGGTGGGTCCCTCAGTCCCTCTCGGAGGGAAGGACCTGCCACCGAAGAATGAAGCGGCGGCTGTAGAGCTGCTGCTGAAGTGCCACCGATCGCGGCTTTTTTTTTTCCCCGCCGCTTGGGGCGGCAAAATCGCTGGAGCCGGCCCTGTCCTCAAATTCTTTCTTGTCCTTCCTAATTGTAGTTTTACATTTCATTTGCCAGTATTTATGCTCCTTTCTATTTTCCTCACTAGGATTTATCTTCCACTTTTTAAAGGGTGCCTTTTTGCCTTCATAGACATGTAGGGCTGCAAGAGATCCCGAGAGGTCATTTAGTCCAGTCCTCTGCACTGAGGCAGGACAAAATATACGTAGACCATCCCTAACAGGTGTTTGTCTAACCTGTTCTTAAAAAAAACACCAATGATGGGGATTCCACAGCCTCCCTTGGAAGCTTATTCCAGAGCTTTACTATTTTTATAATTAGAAAGTTTTTCCTAATATCAAACCTAAATCTCCCTTGCTGCAGATTAAGCCCATTTCTTCTTTTCCTCCCGGCAGTGGACATGGAGAACAATTGATCACTGTCCTCTTTATAACAGCCCTTAACATATCTGAAGACTATGATGAGGGCCTCACTCACTTCTCTTTTCTCAGGATTAAACATGTCCAGTGTTTTTAACCTTCCTCATAAGTCATGTTTCCTAAACCTTTTAAAAACATTTTTGTTGCTCTCCTCTAGACTCCTTCCAATTTATCCATATATTTCTTAAAGTGCAACACCTAGAACTGGAGACTGTACTGCAACTGAGGCCTCACCAGTGCTGAGTAGAGAGGGACAGTTAACCTCCCATGCCTTACATACGACACTCCTATTAATACACCCCAGAATATTAGCCTTTTTTGCAGCTGCATCACATTGTTGACTCCTGTTCAATTCGTGATCCACTATAAACCCCTGATCCTTTTCAGCAGTACTACTGCCTAACCAGTTATTTATTCCCCATTTCATATTTGTGTATTTGATTTTTTTCCTTCCTAAGTATAGTGCTTTGCACTTATCTTTATTGTAATTTGTCTTGTTGATTTCATTTGTCCTGCTATGCCAGAAGTACAGGAGACACTGGAGGTGATTTTAATTAGGCTGCAACTTTATTCTTACATATCTGGAAGTACCTGGCAGATAAAATTGTACAGAGCAGGAAATTCCATATACAATTCCATATACTCAGGGGCTGGGGGTGGTACAGCCGCGCTGGAGGAGCTGCCGGTGTGGGGACACCTGGCGGCCTCATGTTCTGCTCCTTTTGCTGCTGCAGTTCCGGAGAGCCCTGCGGTTCAGAAGTCTGTATCTGGCGCAGCTGGAGGACAGAGCCCCCGCTCCTCCAGGTAACCTAGGTTGGGGAGGGGATGGGGAGAGTGTGGGGGCCCCGGGCTGGGGGCGGGGTGGGGTTGAGTCACATGGGAGGATCACACGCCCCTCCTTTAGCTGGTGCCCCCCCCTCCTTATGTTTCTCCCATGAGTCGCCTATGTGCAGAGTACCGGTAAGAAATAAATTCTACTTACACCACTGCTACCAACAAAATTATAATGTACTCTCTATAAATTTCCATGTTCTTGGAAGACAAAGAATTTAAGTGTAATGACTAAGTGTTGTTTACTAAGCCTTAATGAGTTTGGAGCTAAAATCTAGTAGTCTTGAATCAAAAGTTTCCTTACCATAACAGAGCTCTAAGGGATATGCAGACACACACTAGAACTACTTTATTTGCATATTTGTTGCTAAGAGATCATTGCCTTAATAGGAAAAGACCAATTTAAAGTATTTTTATGACTTGTTTTCATTATTGATTGGATCTAACATTTATGTTCATAAAATATTCTGATGAAAAAGGGTAATCCTATCCAGAACAGAATGCAATGTATCCCACTGAGGGCTTGTCTATATAGTGCATTAGTATGCACCAGCTGGGTGTAAATTCTACTGCATACCAGCTTGTCATATACTAACTGGCCTGGTAGACCCTGCTGGCATGAACTAAAAGTTTTTTGGTTTTGATTTAACTCCATAACTTGAGGTCAGGCCTCAGAGATGAGTCCTACTCAAGGAAGGTTTATGAGTTAAAGATAATATACAGACCTTCTGCCCCTTCAATTCTCTCTTTACGGATCAATTTTCAATTACTTTCAGACTTCCTGACCTTGCTTAACTCTTCATTTCATACTAATCAACCTTATGTAGCTTATCCAGAGACCTTCAGCTGAAGATCGTTTTGTTTTGCCTAGTGGCCCAGAGCACAGCAAGAAGGCTGCCAAGTTTGTTTTCTGAATGGTTATGAAGCTGTGAAAAGAAACAAGTTTGAAAGTAGGTAAACCATTGCCAGAGGACATTTTAGGCCAGGCTTGTCCCCACTGAGTACAGTGTCTTAAGCAAAAAGAGCTCTGCTCAGTGGTTGACATAGGTGGGAAGAGTTGCTACCTGGTTGTCCCTCACAAGCATGCAAGTGGAATCTGCTTGCGCAGTCATCTTCAGGGCTGAGATTGGGCCAGGACACAGCAGCAAGGAGTATCAGCACCTTTGTTAGATCGCTTCAGAATATAAGATTTACTTTTTTAAAATAAAGTCTCTAGCTATTCGGGATGTTGTGGTACATAAATTTGGTTGACATTTGTGTGGCTAATCGCTTGCATTTTAGAACCAGAAACAACAGCTCTGAGATACGAACTGCCCAATTCATCTCAATGGGTGTTAACTCAGAGGCCAGAAACAGCCACGCCCAAGGAGCCTAGATGAGCCCCGTTAGGTATTTGAGCCCAGCTAGTGGGGATGCATCATCAGGGCATGCCAACTTCACTGAGAGGAAACCAATCACAAGGAGCTCAGCAGAGACAGTGGGTATATTCAGACTCCACTGAGGACAAGCTGAGATGAGAGAGCGTGTATGACCATATTTTGAACAATCTGCACACTCTCTTGTGAGTGGTGTCTCATTTTATGGGTGGAATTTAGAGGAGCATCGCTACTTTTTCTCCCCAACTTGATCCCTGTTTATCTTTAAGCAGAAGTGTGGTTCTTCTTCGAGTGATTGCTCCTGTGTATTCCACAGTAGGTGTGCGTGCTCGCCACGTGCACCGGTGCCGGAAGTTTTTCCCTTAGCAGCATCCGTAGTGGGGGAGCACTGCTGCGACCCCTGGAGTGGCGCCGACATATCGCGCCATAAAGGGGGCTGCGTGCTCCCCCCACCCTCAGTTCCTTCTTGCCGCCAGTGAAGGTAGTCGGAACTTGTGCTCCAGCTTTGCTGCAACATTTCTAGCCTTAGTGGTATCCAGCTTTCCCTGAAGTTACTTGTTGAACTTTTCTCTGTTAGTGCTGGGCTCAGGGCATGCCCCGTGGCCCAGGCTTCAAGTCGTGCGACTCTTGTCGCAATTCTATGCCCAGAAGCGATACACACACTCAGTGTCTTTGCTGTCTGGGCGAGGCTCACATTACTGAGAAGTGTAAAATTTGCCGCTCCTTCAAGCCGCGAACAAAGAAGGAGCGTGAGATCCGACTCCGAGCTCTCCTAATGGAGTCAGCGTTGACCCCGGCACCGGCGCATCGAGCCGACCCCGCGCTGGGCACCTCGTCCTCGGCGCGCAGCAAAGCGCCCCAGGCGCGCCGTCCTGATTCCACGCCCGGTACCGCGTCGTCGGTGCGCAGCGAGGCCCCGTCGACGAGCCGGCACCGCTCCCCTTCTAAGAAGCAAGGGAAGACTCAGCGGCGCCGGGAGAAAGAATGGGGTGAGGCTAGACCCGCGCTGGGCAGTCCACGATCCCCATTGGGACCGAGACCTTCGACTCGGGTGGAGCGGAGTAGTCCGGTGCCATCCATGCGCGCCTCGCCAGAGGTGAGAATGCCTTCGACGCCGGAGGCAGCTCAGGCCGTGTGCGACATCATGATGCTTCCGGTACCGGGAGCGCCGCTTCAGTTGGGCCCCCGATCCCGTGGGAAGCCATTGCTCAGTGCCCATCGACCCTCCCGGGACGTCTCCAAGGTCGAGGTACCATCCCGATTTGAAGGGCTGAGCTGTGGACCTCGGCACGCCTCCACGCCACGAGCAGGATCATCTGCGAGCGAGCTTTCCACCTCCACTCTGGCAGACCGTAGGGGAGGCACTAAGAGACGGTGCCGCTCCTCTTCGAGCCTTGACCGCAGGGACAGATCTCGTCGTCGTCGGCACCGTCGTTCCCGCTCTGGCACCCGCCATGGAAGGTGCTACACCCGGAGCTCGTCACAGGAGTCCCAGGCACCGAGGCGTCGTAGACTTGGGCGCCGGCGGCACTACGGGGACAGCACTCCCGACTCCTACCTGTCCTCCTCCAGGGGCTGGAGACGTCATGTACGGGACCGCTCCAGCCGTTCATACAGCACCGTCCGCTTGTCCCAGACTTCCGCTTCAGCATGCAGCCGCCCCTCGTCGAGCCGCTCGGTGCCGCAAGACCAGCCGGCCCTTCCAGGCCACCTCGCGTCCCAGGGCCAGGCCGTTCCCTGGCAGGGAGGGTGCCAGTGGGCACGTGGCCCCAGGCACCGGCACCGCCGGGACCCTGCTCCGTGGCGGGAGCGTCCCAGGCCCAGCCGACGTCGCCGCCTCGGCACCGCGATGAGGCAGTGGGCACCGACCCTCCGGCACTGACTCGGGCCCCGGGTCAGGACATCGAGCTTTCAGTACAGCTGGGTGCAGATGACACCGCGGCACCGACTTTCTTGGCACCAGATGACTCCGTGGCGCCACCACCTCCGGTCTCTCAGGAGGATTTCAAGGCCCACCAGGAGCTACTCAGGAGGGTGGCATCAAACCTCCAACTCCAGGCCGAGGAGATGGAGGAGCCATCGGACACATTGTTTAATGTCCTGACCTCCTCGACGCCGGGGTGCGTGGCCCTCCCGCTGCATCAGGGGGTGGCCAGTATCACTACTGGCCTCTGGCAAACCCTGGCATCTCTCTGTCCGATCTCCAAAAATGCCGAACGGAAGTACTTTGTGCCTACAAAGGGGCACGAGTACTTATACTCCCACCCAACTCCGAACTCTCTAGTGGTGGAGTCTGTGAACCACCGAGAGAGACACGGCCAACCCGCTCCTACCCCTAAGGACAAAGACGCTCGCAGGCTGGATTCCTTTGGGAGAAAGGTTTATTCGTCTGCGAGCTTTCAGCTCAGAGTGGCCAACCACCAGGCACTCTTGAGCAGATATGATTTTAACCTGTGGGGGTCCCTTCCCAAGTTTGAGCCCTCCCTTCACAAGAAGGACAGGAAGGAGTTCCGGGCTCTTGTTGATGAGGGTGCGGCGGCGGCTAAAGCGGCGCTCCAGACGGCCTCCGATGCGGCGGACACGGCCGCTCGTTCGATGGCCGCGGCGATTTCCATGAGAAGGGCGTCCTGGCTTTCGCTCTCTGGCCTATCGGCTGAGTCCCAGTTGATCATGCAGGACCTGCCGTTCGATGGTCGGGCCCAGTTTGCAGATCAAACAGACACGCGTCTGCATGGGATGAAAGACTCCCGTACTACCCTGCAGACACTGGGCCTGTACGTCCCACCAGCCAAGGACAAGCCCAGGCCTCACGCCTCCGCTCCACAGGCTCGGGGCTGATATGAGCCCCCGCCTTAAAAGCACCTGGAGCAGAGGCACCGGTCACAACGCCAATCCCGTTCGGCCCCTCATCCGGGGCCCTCTAAGGCCAGGAGGCCAGGGAAGCGGCGTTTTTGACTGCTTGCGGGGGGTCACCATGTTATACCAATAGAATAAAAACCAGCAGGATTTTATTAAGCGGGATAAGGCAAAGATGCCACATTTATTGTAAATATAATGATAAAGCAAAAGATAAAAGTAAACAACGTTGTTTGACTACTTATTCCTATCACTACTTATTCCTTATACACACACACACACACACACATATATATATATATAGACAGATAGATAGATAGATTCATTCACACAATCATTCATTCAAGTTCTGTATAGGTGTTATAGTTACCAGCCTAGAAGTTGCTCATGCCAAGTTACTGGCCAAGTATCTTGGTCATGAGGATGGAGCCGAGTCTGTGTCAGATGCACCTGATGCTCCTGGAGGCTGGCAGCAGAACCAGAGACTCAAAGTCATCAGTCTTGAGAGTCCATTCTTATAGGATTTAATTCCTATGTTAGTCTATGGGAGCTGTTTCATTTTGCTGTTGCTGACTCAATCAGCAGATGGCACATTCCTGGACACATTCCTGGGCACATTCCTGGTGGCTCCAAACTGTCCAAAGTTTGTGTTTCTCATCCTTCCAGGTGATGGGGTGGATCCCAGTTTACCCTCCGGGGGTTGTCTGGTCATCCACTTGACACATTCTTCAGCCGATGGATACTCCCTTTTTAGGCTGGCACCTTCCTAACCATTCATGTATATCAAGCATTCATCAGCATACATTCCATATTTTAACCATATTTTAATCTACTGTCTCCACCACTTTCGGGGTGTGTGCCAATTAATTTGAGACTCCCGGCCCTTTAATCACAGAGGGTGGGGGTCTGTCCTAGGAGCCGTTGCTATTACAATGAAGTGAAAGTCACTTAATGGCTTATAGTGTTTGTTTACATTGTATCAATTACTTCAAGAACAAAGTCAATTAACTTGTTTGTAAGTTTTACACAGTAATAAAGTATCTTTCACAGGATAGATACAATCAATGGTTTCTACAGACAGTAGCTTACAAGTTTTAACAGAAGACCCAAGAGATTTTTGTACTTGGTAAAACTGTTGGATTTTAAAGTGTGGGGGACAAATTATGAGGGGGTCACTGTCACTTGGGGGAATCACTGTTAGTACCTTCTTTAATATCCCTACATAATCCCCCTTTTGACACTACGATATTTATATAATCGTTAGTGTCACTTTTTTTTTAACCTGTTTAAGAGAAGGTACTGCGAGGCAACTTGTGTTTGTGATTCCAATTTAGCGTACATTTTTTAAATCTGAAAACACATGCCACACATACCAATTATACAAATACAATTTAATATCAAGACTACTATCAAGGGGTGTAGCATTAGTAAGATCTTGCAATTTTAAAAATTTGGTTACTTCTTTGCTTTTAATTAGGGTATCAGTAAGATCTTGCCATTTAATTCCAAGGTCAGTTGAGAAGTCGGCCAGCTCAGCTGTTAGTGTTAGCTGGGACCTTTTTGGCTGCGGTAAATAGTAAGTGGGATTTTTAGTAAAAACAGTACTAACATTGCATTTACATTCATCTACTGGGGGGTTGCTAACACTCCCATTTCCCCCAAAATACTTCCTCCCATGAGTGGATACATACACATTTTTCATTGTACAATACTTTGGTGTTATTATTCAATTTATCCCACATACATGATTCCAATGAAACATCTTTACTACAAGGCTCTGGGGCAACAGGCAAGGTGAGGCATACCCACTTTTGAGGAGTCCATTTGGTACAACCTTTAGTGTTCAATAGTTTTCCTCCCTCCCCGGCCCACTGGCTTGAGGTCTGAGGCAGCCAGAATGATCCCATGTGTAATATGGGGAGTGGGCTAACCTTCCATACCTTTGCCTCCAGAGACTATTGATGTGCTATTTTTACAATTATTTCCCCAATTAACAAGTCTGATTTTACAGTGCTGGAAACATACTGCATCCAGTCATATTGGTAAGTATCAAACAGAGATTATTTCCTTTGTTTTAACAAATGCATTAAATCCTTAATATTACCCAAAATTACCCCAAACATTTTGTGTTTCAAAGTAGATAGGGCAAGTATCTGCATTTTAGTGCATCCCATAGCTATAGCCGTTTGCATACAGATCACTGCTGCTCCTACAACACTCCGCCCCTTGATCTATGATAATTACAGTACAGTAGTTGTTGTTGTTGTAGGGCACAGGTGATTTGTTGTAAACAAACCAAACAATTATAACCAGGTGAGTATAACTAAAATCATTACAATTGACTAAACACCAGATATAATATAAACAGAAATGCAAACAATTACAATTATAATAATTGGGAATACAATAAAACCATTACCATTACAATAATTGGGTACATTGACTAACAAAATGAGGCCCAAGTTTGATACTGCAATAGCCATCAAACAATAAATGTCAACCCTAACCCTTAAATACACACAAGAAATAAGATTTGTAGGAGTACCAGTATCAATAACAAAACTTAATAACAAAATGCTTATTAGAGAACCTAACAAAAAATAAACCTGATGCATTGGGGACCAAAGTCTTTTGGACACAAGTGGTGATTGATAAGTTGGATGGACATGGGGGAAGTAGAGAGAGGAAAAGACATTTGCCCTGTCTAGTGTAGTATCCCCTCTTTCTCTGGACCCAATGCTAGCACAGGACACCACTAGAGACAGACACAGAACATGCAACACAACACAGAACATGCAACACAGAACACTGAACACAGACTTTGTCGCGACACTATAACCATGGTATTTTATAACTCTTCAGCTGGCACCAGCTCTCCTGATGTTCTGGTTCAGATCCTGAAAGATAGAAGCTTGGAAACAAATTAGCACAGTGCTCCCACCATGGCAGAACCTGATTAGTCTCTGCCACAGTGTGTTCGGTACTTGGGGCTGCACAAATGCTAATTAAGTTGTGCATTTCTTTGTTAGTTTACATTTTTTTTTTCCATTTTAAAATCCCTAGCCACTTTGCCATGGCCTGGAGGTCTGAGGCAGAAGCAGGCACTATTGTTACTGTTGCAATGGCATTCTGGCCCTGGGAGGAGGAATCTACCCAAATATTCCCAATATTCCCCTTCCCAATCTGCAGAGGGGTCCCAAAAAGCTGCCCCTTCTGGGGTCTTAAATGTTCCTTCTTCTGATGTTACTGTTGCTGTAAGATTTGAGAGTGCTGTTTTAACTCTTTGTACCCAACCTTAAGGACATCTAACTGGATTTGGGTACTAATGGACATACATTTTATTTCTCTGCTTTTGCAGCAGAGGCTTGTAAATCTTGGTGCAGTTTTTCATTTTTACATTTAGCCAATTGAAGGAATACCTTGTTACAGGTCTTCCATAGAAGCCAAACTGCAGCTGCTTCCTTTTGTTTTTACAGAGTTTTCATGTACCCTTGTTAAAGTGACAGTCTGATTACACAGAGCCATTTTAAGGCTTAGTGTTTCTAGCAGTGCTTTTTTTTTGTTTTGTGCACCTCACCCCTGCTGTTGCTTCAGAGGGGCACTGTTAATTTCTTATTTTTTTTACTACAGCTCTCATCTGCTATTTTGTTACACATACAAAAAAAACCAACCAAACAAACAAAAAGAATCCAGAATTTCTTCCTATTTTCCTGATTTTGATTGCCCTGCTGCAGTCACAACTTTGGTTTTTATTAAAAACATTTTAAATTTTGTAAAGCACCCAGTTACCCCTTAAGGGTTAAATGCCAAATCCCCAAAGCCAGCCAACACTGATTACCTGTGTCTGGCAAAAAGGTTTGTCAGTTTTGCAACTTTGAATTAAATAGTTAAATGCATTTTTAGTGGCATTATTAAAAACAAAACAAAACGAATTTATCTTAAACCTACAAAACAGGAGTTTTACAAACCAGATGTGTTGGTTTAGGTTCTTAGAACCTTACATATTTCCACAGACAAATAGATACATATACATTTTCTTTTCCTTAACATTTCTTCTACATTGCTGTTTTTACATAGCTGTACATAGATTATATTTCCTTCATACATTTGGGTCAGTTAAGTTCCAATAGAATCCCCTCATGTTTTTGACTAAATTGTCCATAGTCAAATGATTTCAAATACCGGGATTATTTACAGACATTCCTTTGGAAAAGGGCCCATTTTCCCCTCAGAATGGCTGCAAAGAAATCAAGAATTCCTTTTCTCTTTATCGTGGTACTTTTTAACATTTTCACAAAGTTTAACTGCTTAATTCTGTCCAGCCTCTGTAGAGTTAACTTTTCAGGGTCTTTCCTTAAATTACTGTTTATCTCCCAAAATGACACCTTTATCAATCAGATTTTACCATTTTAAGTATTGTTCCAGGGATTCATGCCTGCACTTACTGCTTTGTTACTCCTGCCACTATGCCCTTAAGGCTTCCAACCAATTTTCCAATTTCTTTATTTGTTGCCTGCCTGCTTGTCTGGGCCTGATTCTGCTTTTTCCAATGAACCTTTCCTTTCCATGGGCACAAGCTTTGTTCCACTACCAATTTAGCAAGGAGGGTGGGCTTCTCAACCAGCCCCCACCCTTCCTGGTCCCTTTCCTTAAACATTTCTTTCAAAATTGTGAACTGACCACAATATCACTCACAAAAAAACAAAAACAAAAAAAAAACAAATGAACAAAAACCACACTACACTGCCCAAACTCCTATATTCTTCAGAGTTTGGTTTAACAGAACAAGATTTGTATCTTACGATTTTAACCCACTCTGGGCCAGAGGGAGAGACGCTAAGCTTCCCTCTGTATTGCTCGGGCTTCTACCACCGAGGGTTCATACACCAAATATAAAAACCCTTTCCAGGGGCAGAGCGAGAACCCTAAGTTCTCCTCTTATGCTCAGTCATGCTACGACTGAAAAGTAGTTCATGAAACTACTTTTCTTGAACATTTTTAAAAGCTTGTTCAAACTTTCCTGTCGCTCCTGACATCGTTCAGCGAGTGACACAGCCTAGATTCTGAAATCATAGCTTATTAAATTCCCTCGTCACACCTGACACTGGTCAGCGAGCGACACAGCCTAGATTGTGAAATCGTAGCTTATATTTGTTATTTTCCTGCTACCTATCCGGAGGCCAGCAGGTTTGGTTAACCAGATTGTATTATGCTAAGTTTACTTGGTGGTGTGCACACCAATGTTTACAATAACTGAGACATTTTACCAATATTCCCCCTTTCGCAATTCTCCACCAAAATGTTATACCAATAGAATAAAAACCAGCAGGATTTTATTAAGCGGGATAAGGCAAAGATGCCACATTTATTGTAAATATAATGATAAAGCAAAAGATAAAAGTAAACAACGTTGTTTGACTACTTATTCCTATCACTACTTATTCCTTATACACACACACACACACACACATATATATATATATATATAGACAGATAGATAGATAGATTCATTCACACAATCATTCATTCAAGTTCTGTATAGGTGTTATAGTTACCAGCCTAGAAGTTGCTCATGCCAAGTTACTGGCCAGGTATCTTGGTCATGAGGATGGAGCCGAGTCTGTGTCAGATGCACCTGATGCTCCTGGAGGCTGGCAGCAGAACCAGAGACTCAAAGTCATCAGTCTTGAGAGTCCATTCTTATAGGATTTAATTCCTATGTTAGTCTATGGGAGCTGTTTCATTTTGCTGTTGCTGACTCAATCAGCAGATGGCACATTCCTGGACACATTCCTGGGCACATTCCTGGTGGCTCCAAACTGTCCAAAGTTTGTGTTTCTCATCCTTCCAGGTGATGGGGTGGATCCCAGTTTACCCTCCGGGGGTTGTCTGGTCATCCACTTGACACATTCTTCAGCCGATGGATACTCCCTTTCTAGGCTGGCACCTTCCTAACCATTCATGTATATCAAGCATTCATCAGCATACATTCCATATTTTAACCATATTTTAATCTACTGTCTCCACCACTTTCGGGGTGTGTGCCAATTAATTTGAGACTCCCGGCCCTTTAATCACAGAGGGTGGGGGTCTGTCCTAGGAGCCGTTGCTATTACAATGAAGTGAAAGTCACTTAATGGCTTATAGTGTTTGTTTACATTGTATCAATTACTTCAAGAACAAAGTCAATTAACTTGTTTGTAAGTTTTACATAGTAATAAAGTATCTTTCACAGGATAGATACAATCAATGGTTTCTACAGACAGTAGCTTACAAGTTTTAACAGAAGACCCAAGAGATTTTTGTACTTGGTAAAACTGTTGGATTTTAAAGTGTGGGGGACAAATTATGAGGGGGTCACTGTCACTTGGGGGAATCACTGTTAGTACCTTCTTTAATATCCCTACAACCAGGCCTGTTGCTAGGTTAACCCCCACCCCAGTTAATAAAGTTCAGGTTTGCAAATCATTTACCTGCCTTCCATTTGCAATGGTTCCGTATCACTACGGACCGCTGGGTCCTCAACACTATATCCCTGGGGTACAGGTTGCAGTTTGTTTCACCCCCTCCCAATTGCCCTCCGGCCAGGGAGTCGGCGGAGGACCCGGAACATGCGCTCCTCCTAGGTCAGGAGGTACAGCGCCTCCTCTCCTTGGGAGCCATGGAGAGGGTACCTTGGGAATTCCGGGGCAAGGGGTTTTATTCCAGGTATTTCCTCATCCCGAAGGCGAAGGGTGGGCTTCGGCCCATCCTCGATCTGCGGAAGCTCAACCAGTTCTTGGTATGCTGCAAATTCCGCATAGTGTCCCTAGCCTCTATTATTCCCTCCCTAGACCCGGGGGATTGGTTTGCAGCACTGGACCTTCAGGATGCCTACTTCCACATCCACATTTTTGAGGGTCACAGGCGCTTCCTCCGTTTCCTGGTGGGTCAGGACCACTACCAGTTTACGGTCCTCCCCTTTGGCCTCTCAACGGCCCCCAGGGTCTTCACCAAATGTATGGCAGCGGTAGCAGCCCACATCAGGAGGAGAGGGCTGCAGGTCTTTCCCTACCTGGACGATTGGCTGCTCAAGGGCAAGTCCCGGTCCCAGGTGCAGCAGCAAATATCCCTCTTGCTACGCACTGCTCAGCTCTGGGCCTAGTGGTAAACGAGGAGAAATCCAAGTTAGTTCCTGTCCAGCGCATAGAATTCATAGGAGCGCTGCTGGATTCCCAGGCGCCCATGGCCTCCCTTCCAAGGGACAGGTTTGAGGCGCTCAAGGGCCTCGTCGCCTCGGTCACGGCCTTCCCAGTAACCACGGCTCAGATATGCCTTCAAATCCTCGGCCACATGGCAGCATGCACCACAATGGTGCGACACGCCAGGCTCCGGATGAGGCTCCTCCAACTCTGGTTGGCCTCCCGCTATTCCCAGGCCAGGGACGGCCTGGACAAGGTTGTCACGGTGCCGCCAACGGTGGTTGCAGACCTCCAATGGTGGTCCCTTCCGAGCAACATGCTCCGGGGTATCCCCTTCCGAGACCCCTCTCCCTCACTAGATTTAGTGTCGGATGCCTCGGACCTGGGCTGGGGAGCCCACCTGGGGGACATCAGGACCCAGGGTATGTGGTCACCCAAGGAATTGACCCTGCACATAAATGTCAGGGAACTCAGGGCTGTGCACCTGGCGTGCCTGGCCTTTCGCCAGCACTTACAAGGGAAGGTGGTCAGAGTCCTCACGGACAACACCACCGCAATGTATTACATCAACAGGCAAGGGGGCACGCCCTCCAGGGCCTTATGCCAGGAAGCCCAACTCCTGTGGGAGTTCTGTATAGCCCACAACATCCTCCTCCGAGCGTTCCACCTACCCGGCGAGAGCAACACGCTCGTAGATCACCTGAGCAGGGTGTTCTCACATCAACACGAGTGGTCCCTGCACAGGGAGGTGGCCGAATGGATTTTCCTTCAGTGGGGCACTCCCCAGGTGGACCTATTCGCCACCGCCCAGAACCGCCTGTGTCTCAGGTTCTGCTCCAGGGTGATAGAAGGCGATGGGGCCATGACGGATGCATTCCTGCTCGATTGGTCGGGGCCCCTGATGTATGCCTTCCCGCCCTTCCCCCTCATAGGCAGGGTCCTACAGAAGGTGAAGTCAGACGGGGCGAGAATTATCCTGATAGCCTCAGATTGGGCTCGTCAATATTGGTACGGGACCTTACTGCAACTCTTGGCAGCCCCCCCTCGCAGGCTGCCACTCCGCCCGGACCTCCTCTCCCAGGAGGGAGGTCGTCTCCTCCATCCCAACCTGGCCCCGCTCCACCTCACGGCGTGGCTGCTCCGTGGCTAGATGCTGAGGAGTGGAGGTGTACCGAGGCTGTTAGAAGGGTCCTGCTTGAAAGCAGGAAGCAGTCCACACGGAGGGCCTACCTGGCTAAGTGGTATCGGTTCTCCTCATGGGCAAGGGAGAGAGGTTCCTCCCCCGCATCCGCTCCGCTCCAGCTGGTCCTGGACTACGTCCTGTCCCTTAGGACCCAAGGGCTAGCTCCCTCCTCGATCAGGGTGCACCTGGCGGCCATTTCGGCCTTCCACCCTCCGGTGGCGGGGCAGTCAGTGTTCTCCCACCACATGACTTCCAGGTTTTTAAGGGGTTTGGACAGAGCGTTCCCTTATGCTAGACCCCCGGTTCCCCCTTTGGACCTGAACCTGGTACTGTCACGCCTCACGGGACCTCCCTTTGAGCCCTTGGCCACTTGTTCCTGGTCCCACTTATCTGAGAAAGTGGCGTTTTTGGTGTCTATCACCTCAGCCCGCAGGGTTTCGGAGCTTAGGGCGCTGACCTCGGAACTCCTGTACACTGTCTTCCATAAGGGGAAGGTCAAGCTTCGCCCGCACCCGGCCTTCCTACCGAAGGTGGTCTCGGCGTTTCATATGGACCAGGACATCTTTCTACCTGTCCTGTGTCCTAAGCCCCATTCCTCCAATGAGGAATGACGCCTACACATGCTAGATGTGCGTAGGGCGCTGGCCTTTTACTTAGATCGAACAAGGCCATTCCGGACATCCCCATAGCTTTTCATTGCTACGGCCGAGCGCATGAGAGGGCAACCGGTTTCCACCCAGAGGATTTCCCGCTGGATCACCTCATGCATACGAACATGTTATGACCTGGCTGGGGTTCCCCCGCCTCCTATTGTTAAGGCGCATTCGACGAGAGCCCAGGCCTCGTCTGCGGCCTATGTGGCTCAAGTCCCTATTCAGGACATCTGCAGGGCTGCTACATGGTCCTCTGTCCATACTTTTGTATCGCACTGTGCGATCGTCTCCCAAGCAAGGGACGATGCCGGGTTGGTAGGGCGGTGCTCCGCCCGGGTAACCCTTAACCTTTATCATTTAGAACTCCTACCCACCTCCGTCAGGTATAGCTTGGAGTCACCTACTGTGGAATACACAGGAGCAATCACTCGAAGAAGAAAGGACAGTTTCCTGTTCCGTAACTGGCATTCTTCGAGATGTGTTGCTCCTGTCTATTCCACATCCCACCCTCCTTCCCCTCTGTCGGAGTTGTCTGGCAAGAAGGAACTGAGTGTGGGGGGAGCACGCAGCCCCCTTTATGGCGCGATATGTCGGCGCCATTCCAGGGGTCGCAGCGGTGCTCCCCCACTACGGATGCTGCTAAGGCAAAAACTTCCGGCACCGGTGCACATGGCGAGCACGCACACCTACTGTGGAATAGACAGGAGCAACACATCTCGGAGAACGCCAGTTATGGAACAGGTAACTGGCAACTGAAACAGATGTTTCAGCATCTGACTAATGTAAGCCCCCTCTTTTGTACACTCTTGATGCTATGTCACCATGATGTAACTGTGCTTTTAGTAAGATGAGGAAGAGGAGAGACCATATCACAAGGAATGGAAACTGGTAATCTGGTTTTGTTGGCAGGCTTTTCCTCGTCTCCTTCCTACTTCCCACCCACTTCTGCTAGGGGAAATGTCTAGACTGTCGAAAGTAGGGGAAAGCAGTCTTTATATAAGGCTAAAAACTGACAGTTTTCTTTGCATCCTGATTTCTGGTAGATATAGTTGAGAGCCAGAGGAATTTTTGTTTTATTTGCATGTTGAGGAAGAGGAGAAGCATATTGTATACAGAATTTTGTTTAAATAAATTCCCAGCCTGCTAAGAAGTGGTCAAGCTATAAAGAGTGACAATCTTTAAATCAGCCTTGCTGGAGTTGGGATAATTGTTATTCCTGGTCTACATCTATAACCTAGGTCGACCTCGCTATGTCACTCAGGGATGTGAAAAATTCACACTCGTGAGAGACATAATTGAGCTGATCTAAACCCCAGTGTGGACACTGCCTGGTTGATGGAAGAATTCTTCCATTGAACTAGCTACTGCCTCTCGAGGGTGTTGATTAGCAATGGAAAACCACCTGCCATCGCTGTAGCAAGTATCTACAGCTAAATCACCATAGCTGCAGCTGTGACACCATAGTGCTTGTAGTGTAAACGAAGCCTTATGCTAAAAAAAAAGAAGCATAAACATCATTAGAACAAGGAAAGGGTTTCATATGCGCAACAAATACTTGGTGTGTTTTTATAATTTGCCATATAAAATGAGATAATTGTTGAATTGACTTGCCCGGGAGACAGACTATGACATACATTTCAGTAAAGTGAACTTTCTCTCAGAAATTTAAAGATGAGAAATAAAGTAGGCCCATAAGTGCAACCGAAGTCTGAGGGCAATCTTCTGAAAACTTATTTAAAACAATTGTTCTTACTTGTGGTAAAAAATGTCTTTTTCTCGCCTACTGTTAATTATTATAAAAGTTTTATTTACATAAAAACAGAATAGCTGCTCCTTAATAATTCAACTCTCAACGCTGCTTATTCCTCACCTCACGTTATTCTCCTTTGCGTCTGACACCATAGTTTTCTCCACAGAAACTCATAGTAATGTTACAATATATGTGCCCAGAATTGTTTCTGAAGACAGTATTTTTAAAGTTGTCTATTACATGCTAGTATCATTTTTAAAAATATAAAGGGAAATACATTAAAAATATGCCAAAAACTAGAAATACACTATGATATTTTAAACCTGTATCACTTACTGAAATTCCACACAAGGCGTGAAAATAGATGACCAAAGCCAATAACAAAGACATGAACATGGAGTATAAGATAACTATAAATCTTCATGATGTAAAAGAACTATACCATAGAGAATCTTAAAGGTCAACAAGAATAACTTTGAAATCAATATGCTGAGCCAAAGGGACCCTCTGAAGGTTAATCAAAGTTAATATAGTATGCTTGAAGTTGTCTAATGCCTGATAGGACTACTGCGGTCAAATTTAGCAGCAGTTCAAAGTCTGGCAATAGAAATCTTAAGTAGATCACAAATCACATGTTACTATAAGGTAGACAGGAAATACATGAGAAACAGAGGACATTGTGAAAGTCTGTGGATAGAACTGGTATATCATACTTATATACATTGTATATTTGCTTCAGAACTTCCTTCTTTCCCCCTGAGAAACATAATCTCAGTTGAATTTGCTTCTGGCTAATAATGCAACAAATAATTAATTTTTAGACACTCTTTTCTAGAATAAGAATACTAGGCTGAGTCTCAACTAGGCTGACATATTGTATTATTATACACTTGTCCATAGTCTCATTTCACATCATACTAATAGTATAAATCCTTTTTATATATATGGGAGGGAATCTGGAAAAATGAATGTGCTTCTGGTGCCAAAACCAAGTTAGTCAGCATTCTGCTGCTGAATAAAGCAAAGGAATTATATTTGCTTGTCTAAAAATAGTCATGACTATAGCATTTGTATCTAGTTTTATCTTCAAGAAATTCTGATAGTGAAAAATATTTACATCCCAAAGTTTCTGTTTTGAATCAAGGTGGAAAATAATCATACTTGAGAAGACTAATGTCAGAAATGTTCTCTTTCATTCTTTTATTATGACTTTAAAAAGGAATTTAGAGATTGTGTCTTTGAAAAGGACATTGTCCATTAGAGGAGATACAACCTGCCTCACAATATGTGCTTAGTTTCAAAAATGCGTTCCTGATGTTTGGTCTGGCAAGATGAGAACAGAAATGAAAATTGTTATTATTTTTTGTTGTGATGTATTTTTTAAATTTAAGCTAAGGGGAAGGGGAATGAACACGCACCCCGCACTCTCCCAGTCTCCACCTGACACACACACTCCACACAAACTGTGTGTAAAAAAAAAATAGAAAAAACACACACACACAAAAATAGAAAATAATCCTGGTTCTCCCACATTTGCCAACCTCATCACTATGCTTTTCGTACTACCCTTTTCTCCCATCCTTTGTCATGTCTGTTCAAAGTATAGCTGTTTCCTGTATGTTTTTAAAGTGTCTAGCACAATGGAGCCCTGATTTAAGTTGAACCTATAGGCACTGCTGTAAATCTAATAATAAATAATAAATTAGACAATGGTAAAAAACAAAAATAAGCATGTGCACATTGGCTAATGGCATGTTCAGAAGTCCAGTTAGAAACCTGTCTGGCATTTTGCCCATGCAGTTACTGACTTTGCATGCACAGTTATGCTGAATGTGACATTTAAACTGAGCACACTGCTGTATGCATGTGTCTGAAAATGAGGCCCTGTTCATAGTGCTTGGTTTTTCAGTTCCTAGCAATTAAATTACTGAGTGATTTATTTGATTTTTTTGAAATATTTTGTTCAAATGTTTGCTTCCTTTTTGAAACAAAAGTTGTGTCAGGCATCATCTTTAGGAGTCAAGTCATTTAAAAAAAATGTTTAAAATAATGGGAATAGATCCTCGGCTGGTGTAAATTGTCATAGGTCCCCTGAAGGGGTGTAATCAGGAAGGACAAAACACAGCTGCAGTTGCAGCGAGCAGGGGATGTGAAGGGTAACAAGAAGGGTTTCAACAGGTATGTTAGCAACAAGAAAAAGGTCAGGGAAAGTGTGGGACCATTACTGAATGGGGGAGGCAACCTAGTGACAGATGATGTGGAAAAAGCTGAAGTACTCAATGCTTTTTTTGCCTCGGTCTTCACAGACAAGGTCAGCTCCCACACTACTGTCCTAGGCAACACAGTATGGGGAGGAGATGAGCAGCCCTCAATGGTGAAAGAACAGGTTAAGGACTATTTAGAAAAGCTGGACAAGCACAAGTCCATGGGTCCAGATCTAATGCATCCAAGGGTGCTGCGGAAATTGGCTGATGTGATTGCAGAGCCATTGGCCATTATCTTTGAAAACTCACGGTGATCGGGGGAGGTTGGAAAAAGGCAAATATAGTGTCCATCTTTAAAAAAGGGAAGAAGGAGAACCCAGGGAATTACAGACCAGTCAGCCTCACCTCAGTCCCTGGAAAAATCATGGAGCAGGTCCTCAAGGAAACCATTCTGAAGCACTTGGAGGAGAGGAAGGTGATCAGGAACAGTCAAAATGGATTCACCAAGGGCAAGTCATGCCTGACCAACCTGATTGCCTTCTATGATGAGATAACTGGCTCCGTGGATATGGGGAAAGCAGTGGATGTGATATATCTTGACTTTAGCAAAGCTTTTGATACGGTCTCCCATAGTATTCTTGCCAGCAAGTTAAAAAAGTATGGATTGGATGGATGGACCATAAGGTAGATAGAAAGCTGGCTAGATTGTCGGGCTCAACAGGTAGTGATCAACATCTCGATGTCTAGTTGGCAGCCTACGGTATCAAGTGGAGTGCCCCCGGGGTTGGTCCTGGGGCCAGTTTTGTTCAACATCTTTATTAATTATCTGGATGATGGGATAGATTGCACCTCAGCAAGTTCACGGATGACACTAAGCTGGGGGGAGAGGTAGATATGCTGGAGGGTAGGGATAAGTATGCGCTGGACTTAATTTAAACAGCTGTGGTGTGGCTTGTTCATATCATTGCACAGCATAAAGTTGTTTGGAAGAATGACCAGATCTTAGATACATGTTAATTAAACCTTTTGGAGAGTTTCCAACCAATTTTTCTTAATAATTAAGAGGATTAGGTTTTCTGCTTTGGATTTCGTGTGTGTGTGTGTGTGTGTGTGTGTGTGTGTGTGTGTGTGTGTAATTTCCAGATCATTCAACTGAGATGTAATATTAGGTATGTGGTTCCTAAATCATCTGCCCATCTGAAATATGGAGGTTAGTGACAGTTATGTACAAATGGAAGCATAAATTCCAAGAAAAAAAGAATTAAGCTATTAGATGCTGTTTGTACCTTGTTTGGGTATCATATTGTATAGTGATTGGTCCGTGAGCTAAGAGAATGCCCTCCATTATCATTTCTTGAAATAATTTTATCATAGTGGCAAAAGGAAAGTCACAAAAATGCTGAAGATCTGTGTGAGTCCTGTATGTGTTACATCTGTCTGCATTTGACCCAGTGGTTCAACAGAGACAATGTGGCAGTCTGGAAATTAGTAAACATAAGGCTTGCTTGTGAGCTGTATCCCCTGAGGTCCTTAATTTTATACCAGATAAATTGTAGATCTCATTACTGCTTTTTATTGCTGTAATTTAATAGTTCACAAAAGAAGCATGAAGAAATCAATTTGTTTAAAGCTTAAATTGAAGTAAAACAATTAATTTGTCAAAAAGGAAGAACTTCAAGGTAAGTCAAGTGATTGAAGCATATCTTTAATAGTGAGAAGTATAACTGACAAATCTAACACTTTCCATGTATACTAGTGTAAAATGTAGCATTAAGCCCCTCTGTACCAGTACAAAAGAAGCCAGTAGGAAAACTCTATACTGGAGGTGAAACCAAAGGGCAGGTAGGGTCAAATCCTGCTCCAAGTTGGGTACGTAGAGAGTTTTGCTATTGATTTCAGTGGATTAAGAATCATTATATGTACTGGACTGTGAGGAAAAAAACGTGTATGTAAGGCCTCGTTCTTGTTATTATTTGACTTTTGCAGATGAAGGGGAGAGGTTTGGTGCAGCTCCTGAAGAATTCCAGGTGCTTCACAGCTAGACTGCTGACCCAGGAGAGAGGAGTATAAATGGTGTTCTTGTAGGGTGACCAGATAGCAAGTGTGAAAAATCGGTATGGCGGTGGAGGTGGGGGGGTTAATATGTTGCCGATATAAGACAAAGCCCCTAATATTGGGACGGTCTTGATAACATCGGGACGTCTGGTCACCCTGTGTCCTTGGAGGAGTAACTTCTGGGGTTGTACACCCTCAAACGTGTGCTGCTCCTGTTAGACCAATCGCCACAAGAGCAGGGAAAAACATATAGTGTATGCCTACTATGTAGCTGGGAGGCGTGATTCCCGGCATGAGTAGACAGACTTGTGCTAGCTCAAGTTGAGCTAGAGCACTAAAAGTAGCAATGTGAACGTCATGGCATGGGTGGCGGCTCATGCTAGCCACCAGAGTCCAAGCCTGTACACCCCTGTTGTTGGCATCAGGGTGGATTTGATTTAAATCAAATTGATTTAAATCACTAGTCAGGAAGACTCGATTTAATCATGGATTTCTACATAAAAGTGCATTCTTGTTGGTTGTTATAACCTTAATACATATTCTTCACAACTCAGAGAAAGATGTAAGTTTCATTTTAGAAGGTACACACTACATATTTTTAAGTGATTTATTTTGAAACTTTTCAGATTAGTTTTACAGCTATATCAGAAAATTAATGATTGTTTAGTTATTTTGTTTACCGAAGGTAATTGAAGCAGATATGTATGAAGTCATTGGGAGATGAACAGGGTAATCATTAATTCAACAGGTTAATAATTAATATTTGGAGGATTTTCTTGCCATACTGTATTAGGAGGAGAACATCACCAGACAGACATTTAAATTGTTTTATTTAACTAAAACAACAACGTTATGTATTCTGGATTTTTTTCTTCAACAGCAAACATATAATATTTTAACAAAACAAGCATATTAATTTTTGCATTTATTTAAACATTCACGTTTTTTTTTAAATCAGATTTGTTTTTGTTAAAATTGTTTTTAACTAAAATAGTTAAATGAAATATTAAAAAAAAAAATCAACTATGTCAGCCAGGTCAATATGAGAAATTTAAACTATTGGCTTCTGCAACTAACTCAGTCGTCTTCACCTTCATTTTCCTGTTTGTTCATAATCTGGAAAAGAAAAACAAGCTTTCCTGCTTTTTGAGGTCCCAAACAATTTCTCAATTTGGAATGAATTAGTCCAAAGGAAGAAAATATACTTTCTAAACAGGCAGAAGAAACTACTGCTGTTAAAAGTGAGATTATCGCTTCAACAGTCTCTGAATCCAAGTGCTTAAGTGACCAGTTCACTGGTGTGACTTTCTTTAAAACATCATCAGCAAACATATATTTTTTGAATGATTCACCCTTAGCTCTGAAGTTTATTATAGTTGGCATTATGGAGGGATGATTGCTGGATGTCCATGTCATAGCCAACTACTCTTCTTCAGCAGTTAAGATTTGACCCTGGTAATGAGTATTGAGAATATTTGCAAGAAAATGAGCTGGAGATAGTGCTTGTCCCATTCGTTTTTTTAATGCTTGTAATTTAACTCTGCCATTGCATATTTCTCTTTTTAATATCTCACTCAGTTTCTTCCAAATTTCAACAGTGTCAGCAATAAAACAGCTGTTTCCCTGCATTTTGTTCAAGGCTACAAAAATAGGCTTCAGGTACTCAGCATGTGTTCAACATTTGTCTTAAGCCCAATGTTGAGAACTTTGGCTGTGACAGTGTCATCTGTTTTTTCACTATTTTGTTCACGAACTGTCATCAGATTAGGCCAGCTCTTGATATAGTGCTGAAAACAGTCCACTACTGAGTTCCATCGCACATCTTGTGGGAGAGTTAGCTTGGTTCCTCCCACTTTTTTCAGAGCAGCTGCTGAAAGTGGTTGTTACGGAAGTATTTTGCAATTTCAACAACATTAGCCTTTATTTCTGGAACACTGAAGTCTTGGGCTACAAAGTGCATCAAATGAGCACTGCAACCGTATGTTATTAGCTTGGGACTCTCTTCACTCTCTTCTAAATAATTTTTTCTCATCTTGGATACATTTGCAGCATTGTCTGTGACCAAGCTGCGTACTAGACATTTGAATTTTTTTTCACAGTTTGTTATAGCTTTTA
Source organism: Emys orbicularis (assembly GCF_028017835.1). Lineage (NCBI taxonomy): Eukaryota > Metazoa > Chordata > Testudines > Emydidae > Emys > Emys orbicularis. The sequence goes on from NC_088684.1 coordinate 164,082,643, forward strand.
CTGCTATTTCTTGTAAGTATTCTGCTATGTGTGCATTTCCTGATGTATCAATTGTTTCTGTAAGGAAGACATTCCCGTCTTCTGTTGTCACACAAGCACATACAACCAGGATCATTGTAGACATTGCTCCACCCATCAAGACTCAGGTTAACAATTTCACCCTCTAGGCCTTTTGCACACTGCTCAATTTCTCTTTAATACACTTTATCCAGCAATTTGCCTGTGACATCTGCTCTGTTGGATGAACTGTATCCTGGTTTTAATGACTGAACCATGTTAATGAAGTGTGGGTTCATAATCATATGGAAAGGAGAGTTTGTTGCATAAACAAACCGGGCATTTTTTTCATCAATTACCATAAACTTATCTATGGTTGTTTCTGAATGATGGAGATTTTTTTTTCTTTTTGCTACAGGTGATATACTATAGCTATGTGACATACACGATGTGACTGAAGCACTATCATTGGCAGATAACTCTGAAACTATAGAAGATGATGGTGATCTTGAAGGTGGATAGTCTTCAGAATCCTGTATGTTGAAGATGGATTCTCCTAAACAAAATAAGTCAATGCAGTTATTTAATTATTATTACCATGCTGCTCATTTAGTATTACTCATTGCACCACTGACACTCAGTACTACTTTAAAGGTGAAATTGTAAAACGAATAGCCTACTTCAGCTATTTATTTTTTTATCACAACTGCATCTAAAATGGTAGTACTATAGAGTAACAACTATATTTTTTGCTTAAACATGAGAATTCAAGAATAGTCCAGAAGGAAGACAGGCAGTCCTTAAGAAAGAAGTATGAAATAAAAAAGTTTACCAACCTGAAGATCCGGCATGTTCAGACATGTTCCTTTCATCATCTTCAATGCAGCTTCCTCCTGAAAAGGAACACTTCTCATGATGATGTTTCATTCGTGCAACCAGGCCTTGCATTTCTTTGTAGCACTGTTTGCATTTTGCATGCATGCCTGTCTTACCCACAGGTAGAGGAACTTCATTAAAATATTTCCAAACTGGGTCACTTTTACGGCCTGCTGCCATTATAGGTTTTCCCTTCTAGTGAGAGAATGGTATGGTAGATCTCAAATCAATGAAGGCTATACTCAGAAAGACATCAAGACGTCTGGAATATGCTGCTCAAACAGTTTAACTTTTGTTTCTACTGCCTGTCCACTCCCTTCTCACATTTATCTCCAGACATCTTCTCCTTGTCCAGATCTATTCTTCCCCCAACAAGCTTCTGTTCATTTTTTTGAAACTTTGCGCTTTTAGAGAGAGGTAAGGGATTGACTCTGTGTACACAAATTTGCAGAGGGACAATAGAGTTGAGTTCTGTTATTTCTCACCTCTATATATGATTTATTTATTTAATTAATTAATCCATTTTTTGCTGTTAACAAGCATGTTATCTCTGGAGACACAAATCCACAGTTTGAGAACTGCAAAACTAAGCATCTCTGATGGTATCTTCTAGACTGAGCACTGAGTCCCATTGGGTAGATAGAAAGATTAACCTAAATAATGTATACAGAAGCCCCTGGAACCCCATAAGATTGGGTCCCTAATCCATGAACTATTGGAACTCATTTACAAAACTTTTCTTAAACATTACATGAATATATTGTCTCATACTATAGAATTAGAATTTATAATCCCTATTCCATGATGAGATACCTTTGAGCTATAATGTATCTTAATTAAAACTATCTTTAGATAGGTTTTTCCCCCCTCAAAAATGCATTTTATCAAAAAGATCCGATTTAAATAAAAAAAATCAGATTTTTTTTTTTAAATAACTGATTTTTTATCCACCCTGGTTGGCATTATTAATAATATTTGAAATTATTAATATTAATCTGGGAAACCACCAAACACTAATTTAAACATAAATTTCTTTATTGAATCGAAAGGCCAAATAGTACTTAATCAATTGCTCTAATCATGCCTAAAAAGCCTAACTAATAAGCAATTTGCTACATCCACACAGTAACAAAACATTTATAAGCATTTGATCAAGATACTTCAAACGGGCTAAACCAAGGGGTGCTTAGATCCATATTGGTCGGCTCCAGCGTAGTCAGGCAGTTATTAGCAATTAATTTATTTTTTATAACCCGTTAGCAAACAAGTGATGTCATTGACAGTTATTGACTTCAGCTAAAAACCAGCTTGAAACAGTTCACCCTTGTTTCTAGTCTTAATCCAGATAAGGTTTACAACCTCCTTTCTTCCCAGACCTTTCCTCCCTTCCTTCTTGCTGTCCAACCGTTTTCCCATTGCACCTGAGTTCACATAGCCTTTAACACTGGTGTGTGGGTTGGAGAAGGGCCATGTTGGCTCATTTTCAGACAGACTCTCTTTGTTTGATTTAAAACCATCTGCAGTTACCCCTATCGACCAGAGGCCTTCTTTCTAGAAACTTCCCCATGTCTCATTAGTTAATCTTTGAACTAGACATCCTCCCTACTTTATTTCTTCTGGCCTTATAACTTATTACTTTCAAGACCTTACTTCTACTTGCTAGTCAGGACCTTTCTTTACAACACATATATATTTCCTTAACCAAATTTAAGCTAACTTTCATTATTTAATTTTATCCTTATCCTACACCTCTGAGTTTGGACAGCTAGCCCAAGCTGCTATCCATGCTGCAACATTTTTGCCACAAAAGAGGACAGCAGTGGTGTGGCCTTTTATAAAGGATGAAACTCTGTTACTTTACTTCTGTAATTTTTGGGTGGCTCTGAGAAGATCTGCTACCACCGCTAGTGTTTCCAGGCATTATGGTGATGGTCCTCATCCTTGGGATAAGGACTGCACTGGTACTGAGGCTCTAGTGCTGCAGAGGGTATATAATCAGTAATTATAAAGCTGCATGCCAGTTCCTGGGGATTGATGGCTGACCCACTTGGAGAATTTGATTGCTATTAACCCAAATCATTCGGTTACCTCATTATACCAACAACAGTGTAATGCCCATTCTATAAATCAGTCAAGTATGCTCACCTGGAATACTGTGTGCAGTATTGCATACACCATCTCAAAAGGGATATTGCTGAACTGGAGGAGGTTCAGAGAACAGCAACAAAAATGATCAACAGCTTGGAAAAAACTTCCATCTGAAGAGAGACGAAAAGGTTGGGATTATTTACCTTACAAAGGAGACAGATAAGAGGGGACATGATAAAAGTATATAAAATAGTGAATGATCTAGTGAAGGTTGGGAACTTTTGTTCTCCCTGTCTCAGAACACAAGAACAAGGGAACATTCAATGAAATTAAAAGGTAGGAAACCTGCAAAACTAATTAAAGGCATTTTTTTCACATGTTTGATTAAGCTGTGGAACTCATTGCCACAGGGAGTCATTGAGGCCAAGAAATAACAAGAATTAAGAAGGAATTGAACATTTGTATGGATATTAAGAATATACAGAGATATCATAATTAATGACAATGAAAAGATTGAAAGGGATATTATAATTCATGCTTCAGCGCTTAAACCAGTCTCTATTAGAGATCAGAATGAGACCTATGTAGAGTAGATTATTCCTACTGTAGTGTTCTCATGCCATCCTCTGATGCACTGGTTCTGGCCACTGTTGGAGCCAGGATGCTGGACTAGATGGACCATTGGGCTGATCCAGTATAGAAATTCTGATGAGCCATTTTACATTAACTAATCAGATTGCTTGAATCAGCTCTTTAACACTTTATTCCTCTTATGATTACTTTAATTCAGTTAGGTTTACCATAATATGGTTAAAATCCCAGGGTGTAAACAAATTTCCCTACCAGAAAATTATTACAAATTGCATATATGAACATGAAAAGTAACACAAAGCAATGGTTTTGTTTCACATTTTGGACATTTAAAAGGTCCTGTGTCCTTCAGTAGGACATTACTAGGTTGAGTAATGGGTTAGGCTTGCATCAGTAATACGTGCTGTTACAGTTATAACTGCACTATTGCAGGAGCTGTCCAAGTGTGCAAGATTGATTTGTTAGCCAGGCTAATTGGCAGCAGTCCTTAGCCATCAGAGTGCAATTACACAGAACTCTGTCCAAATTTATGACATTTATCTTCTGGCCTGTCTCTTGCTTTCATTTATTCTCAGAGCATCATAGTGATTTTTAATTTATTGGGCTGTGATAGGATTTTTCTCTTCATTGAAAATAATATCACTCAGCCATTTCCTTCCCTTCACTGTGCCAGGTTCAGAGCATGTTTTAAGTAGTTTGGGGGTCATTTATTTATGTAGTTATTATAAGGGCCTATTTTTCTTCCTCCTGGATTGATGAAATATCTCTTCCTCTGTCAACATCCAGTATTAAACATTTCTGCAGTAATATCATGTCCTCTATACCAAAGGAAGTTGGTTGTTAAGGCCTGCAACATTCATGTAGGGCAGCTCTGATCACAAGTCTTTAGAAAGGGCAAATGTGCACTTGGATTGTGTTAAATATTAAGTCCTTTGAGTGGGGCCAACTTCTTATGTGTATCTGGTATATAGTGCCCTCTGTGCATGTTTACTAGGCACATCAGATGGAAAAATAGTAAGGGCTCAAACCCTAACTCTCTGATATGTGGGAATATATGTTTATATGTCTTGAAATATCATTGGGCACACATGCACTGGCACTTGCTTTTCAGTGTCCACAGTTTTCAGAGTAGCAGCCGTGTTAGTCTGTATCAGCAAAAAGAACAGGAGTACTTGTGGCACCTTAGAGACTAACAAATGTATTTGAGCATAAGCTTTCATGGGCTACAGCCCACTTCATCAGATGCATAGAATGGAACATATAGTAAGAAGATATATATCTGCATACAGAGAACATGAAAAAGTGGAAGTACATCCATATTTTAGAGGGCAAGTCAAATTCTACACTTCCAATTTGAGAAACATTACAATATAGAAAACAGCATACATGTACTTTTTTGCATGTCTGGGAAGTGCAGCTTTCTAAATGTTAAGCTATTAACAGTTTGCCTTATCAACAGTAAAAGATTATGGAATCTAAATGTCAGCTGTAAGGGACCTTCCTTTGATTAGCTAGCTGCTGTCCAGAAATTTATTAATTTTTGTTTCCTTGTGGCATTAGGTAATTTCAGATAATGAAACTGCAGAAACCAAATATGTGTGAACATATGGTAATATAAGATATTTTAGCTCCTGCTGGGTTAAAGGTAAATGATGCCCTCCGAAGTGCTAAGTAATTACAGCATAACAACATTAGCACTGCAGATACCTGTATTGCTGAATTTAACCTATTCAGCATCACCTGTCGTTACATCTAAAATATCACAGATGTATTAATATATTCAAATCTCTAATTTCAGACCTTGAAGTTTGCATTATCAGGGCTTCTGACTCAGCTACTGAAATATTTTTAACATGAGAAAGCAGAAAAGCATTAGGTTGCAATCCAGACTTTGCAGACAAAGTCTTTCATTTCATTCACCTTTCCATTGTAAATCAGTGGAGTTACTGGTGTAAAACTGGAGTAATGCAGTAGTGAGTCACATCCACAATATGCTTCTTACCTTGATCTGTCCAAAGAGATTCTCTGTTGTCACTGCGGGGGGAAAAAAGTAGCTGTGGGTTATGCCTCTTCAAATGCCTGGTTGAAAGTCCACACAAGGGAAAGATTGCTATTGACTTAATGGGCTTTGGATCAGGCCCCAAATGAAGTATACACTTCCTAGAAGAATGAAGATGACAAATTATAGCTTATACACTTGTTCTTTTAGCAACTTATTGGGCTCTAAAATAAATAAACTGATGTAAACTAATGTAGCTCTATTGTTGTCTTCTGAGGACCTAGCCTAATAAGCATATTAGAATCTAACAAACAGAAATAGATTCATTACAGTTTAGTATCTTTAATCACCTGCGGCTCACTCATGAACCTTGTTGCACAGCTACATAGGGCAGTAAGGGAGCATAAAAAACCTTCATACTCCCCTCCTCATGCTAACCTCATTACCCAACTTTGCCCAGGGGGGAGAGCAGAGCTGCAGCTCCTACTCCTGAGGTGTGGGGAGAAGACAGGCAGAGGTGAGGAGCAGGCAGAGCCCTAGCTCAAGGCTCCCCCACCCACAATGTGCTGTCCAGAACAGCTGAGCCAGCCAGGAAGAACGTAAGATGTGTCAGGAAAAGGGCTTGTCCTATTTATTTTCCCTATGGAGCTGGGGGAAGAAAGGACCAAATTGTGACTGCATCACAGCTGTTCCACTTTGTCTCCCACATCCCGGGTGAGTGCCTGAGCCACTGGTTTTCTGGATGTAAGGGGAGCATCACCTCCTCCTTTGGTTGTTTTGTGACTGGTCCCCTTCAGAATCTAGCCCCCTACATTTTTTTTGTCCAAAACTATTCAGCAAATTTGTGTTAAATTTGCTGATGGTTTCAGTTGAACCAAACCTACTTTTTTGACAAATAAAGAGCTCTACTTGGAAATAAGGATAGGGAAAGTTTCATGCTTTTCTCTTTCAAACTGTTTGGTCTTCACAAAAATAGAAATATAATAGACACATTCACATACTGAATGTTGGTATGTGAAGAGCTTGTGTGTGGTAGCTTGGCAGCATGGGTATTTGTTAAAGAGGCTTTAGAGTACTTAGAAAAAGGATTAATATCTGTGCACATAATCTGCTTGCGCAATGCAAGGCTAAAAGTAATATTAGGCATATACTGAAATTTAACATCAGCAGTTTTGGAAGTATAAAAATGATGCATGACACAGGAAAAAAAAGCAAGTTATGGATTACAGGGATTATTCCATCAAAAGCTTGGCTGTAGGTCACATAAATGTAATTCTTGTAGAAAATGGAGTCTGTAGTCTTTTTTGAGTATTTGGATAGGAAAGTTGGCTTAGTGTTTTTACAAGCAATTTCTGTTGTATAGCAAAGAGTCTTTGCAGTTTACTGTTTTACCATTCAGTTTACAGAGTTTTATCAGCAACTAATGCAAAGTGTTTCGATGTGAGGTGCTTTATTATGAAGAGATGCTAGTCTTTTTATTTGCAAAACTGAAAATAGCTGTCCACTATAGGCCCCATTTTTACTCACCCATAACTTCAACAAAACTAAACAAATTTGTCTTGAACTTCCACAGGCAGGATGTTCTGCAAGAGCAGAATTACCTGTAAAGTTGAAGGCAAATGGGACAAGATGCTTTGGAGATAGGAAGGTTGAAACAGTGAGAGTACAATGTTTAAAAAGTTCTGTTAACTTCTTTGATTTGCCATCATTCCAGAATGGATTAGCATAAAACAACAAAACAAACAAACAAAAAACTAAACAAGATTTGTTAATTTCTTGTCTCTGATAGGTGCCCTTCACTAGTTTTAGAAGAATTATTTAGTTCTTAGAATTGGTTTCTACATATAGTGTAGGCCTGATATAGAGTATATAAACTCTGCATTTGACCTTATATCTATGGCAGTGGAGAAAGAGGCAGGTAGGATTCACATTTGGGATGGAGAAGGAGTCAGTGAGAAAGGAAACAGAGACTCACAGAGACTCACTAGGAAGGCAGGGAGGCAGTTTAGAGAGTAAAAGGCTCCATCCCAGCACAGTTTGCAGGCTCACGCCAAAACCATGCAAATGTGGTAAATGCCCTAAGCAATTTACAAACTCTGTAGTGATTCTTATCAATGAATAAGCTTTAAACTTAAAAAAAAAAAAAAAAAACCCGAAGTAAAGAGTTGTGAATATGGAAAATACCCCAGGCTTCTTTAAAACCATTTAGACTACAAATAGTTGCTGAAAGAAACAGACTTGTACTTTGCTTCATCAGAAGTGACCACAGACAGGAAAATCATTTGGAACAATTTTCTGAAAATATATGGAGTTCCTAACTTTAAAATGTTCTCATATGTTGAGACTTAGCTTGGAAACAGAGTTGCCAAATCTAGGTTTATGAGGAAACTCTTGAGGACCAGATGAAAAATCGTAGTTGTGGCTTGCTCTCTAGGGTGCAGAAGCACATCTTACAGATGTTGACATATGTGTAAAAACCAAGCCCATGGACGCCACAGTTCTTTGACTCCACGGGCAAACTGCACAAATAAAGTAGGCTGCAAATCTCGTAAACTCTTTGTCAAAATGTAGTTCATCTAAAGTTCTTCACCAAAGTGTCTCCATTTTATACATGCTCAGCATTACATACATCTTGGGTGGAAAGTCAGCAGGGGATGGAAGCAGACCTAAGCTTGTTTGGGTGGATATAACTGCTATTCTGGACTTTCTAATATTTGCTGGTTTTTTTAATGCAACCTTAAATATGAATTTCTAATGCTTGTGTTGTTTTTAGAAAACTGCTGTGTTCTCATAAGGTTTTTTTCTTCTTTTTTTAAGAACATAAGAATGGCCGTACTGGGTCAGACCAAAGCCCATCAAGCCCATGTCCTCTGACAGTGGCCAATGGCAGGTGCCCCAAAGGGAATGAACAGACAGGTTATCATAAATTGATATCACCCAATCCCAGCTCCTGGCAAACAGAGGCTAGGGACACCATTCCTGCCCATTCTGGCTAATAGCCATTGATGGACCTATCTTCCATGAATCTACCTAGCTCCCTTTTGAACTCTGTTATAGTATTGGCCTTCACAACACCCTCTGGCAAGGAGTTCCGGAGTGCGTTGCGTGACAAAATATTTTCTTGTGTTTGTTTTAAACCTGCTACCTATTAATTTAATTTGGTGTCCCCTTGTTCTTGTATTATGAGAAGGAGTAAATGACATTTCCTTATTTACTTTCTCTATACCACTCATGATTTTATATACCTCTATCATATCCCCCCTTAGTCGCCTCTTTTCCGAGCTGAAAAGTCCCAGTCTTATTAATCTCTCCTCATACGGAAGCCGTTCTATACCCCTAATAATTTTTTTGCCCTTTTCTGAACCTTTTCCAATTCCAATATATCTTTTTGGAGATGGGGCGACCACATCTTCATGCAATATTCAGGGTGTGGGCATACCATGGATTTATATAGAGGCAATATGATATTTTCTGTCTTATTATCTATCCTTCTCTTGATGATTCCCAACATTCTGTTTGCTTTTTTGACTACTGCCGCTGCACATTGAGTGGATGATTTCAGAGAACTATCCACAATGACTCCAAGATCTGTTTCTTGAGAGGTAACAGCTAATTTAGACCCCATCACTTTATATGTATAGTTAGGATTATGTTTTCCAGTGTGCATTACTTTGCATTTATCAACATTAAACATTCATCTGCCATTTTGTTACCCAGTCATCCAGTTTTGTGACATCCTTTTGTAGCTCTTTGCAGTCTGCCTGGGAATTAACTATCTTGAGTAGTTTTGTATCATCTGCAAATTTTGTCACCTCACTGTTTACCCCTTTTTCCAGATCGTTTATGAATATGTTAAATAGGACTGGGCCCAGTACAGATCCCTGGGGGACACCACTATTTACCTCTCTCCATTCTGAAAACTGACCATTTATTCCTACCCTTTGTTTCCTATCTTTTAACCAGTTACCAATCCATGAGAGAACCTTCCCTCTTATCCCATGACTGCTTATTTTACTTAAGAGCCTTTGGCAAGGGACCTTTTCAAAGGCTTTCTGAAAATCTAAATACACTATGTCCACCGGATCTCCTTTGTCCACAAGCTTTTTGACCGCCTCAAAGAATTCTAGTAGATTGGTGAAGCATGATTTCCCTTTACAAAAACCATGTTGACTATTTCCCAACAAATTATGTTCATCTATGTGTCTGACAATTTTGTTCTTTACGATAGGTTTCAGAGTAGCAGCCGTGTTAGTCTGTATCTGCATCCGAAGAAGTGGGTTGTAGCCCACGAAAGCTTATGCTCTAATAAATTTGTTAGTCTCTAAGGTGCCACAAGTACTCCTGTTATTCTTTACGATAGTTTCAACCAGTTTGCCCGGTACTGAAGTGAGGCTTACTGGCCTGTAGTTGCCAGGGTCACCTCTGGAGCCCTTTTTAAAAATTGGCGTCACATTAGCTATCCTCCAGTCATTTGGTACAGAAGCTGATTTAAATGATAGATTACAGATGACAGTTTGGGAATCTCCCTTACATCCTCAACAGTGACTGATGCAAAGAATTAATTTAGTTTCTCCGCAATGGCCTTATCGTCTTTGAATGCTCCTTTAGCATCTCCATCATCCAGTGGCCCCACTGGTTGTTTAGCATGCTTTCTGCTTCTGATCTATTTTTAAAAGAATTGCTATTACTTTTGGAGTCTTTGGGTAGCTGTTCTTCAAATTCTTTTTTGGTCTTTCTAATTATATTTTTACACTTCATTTGCCAGAGTTTATGCTCTTTTCTATTTTCCTCATTAGGATTTATCTTCCACTTTTTAAAGGATGCCTTTTTGCCTCTCACTGCTTCTTTTACTTTGTTGTTTAACCACGGTGGCTCTTTTTTGGTTCTCTTACTATATTTTTTAGTTTGGGGTATACATTTAAGTTGAGCCTCTGTTATGGTGTCTTTAAAAAGTTTCCATGCAGCTTGCAGGGATTTTACTTTTGGTACTGTACCTTTTAATTTCTGTTTCACTAATCTTCTCATTTTTGTGTAGTTCCCCTTTCTGAAATTAAATGCTACAGTGTTGGGCCACTGTGGCGTTTTCCCTGCCACAGGGATGTTAAATTTAATTATATTATTGTCACTGTTACCAAGTGGCCCAGCTATATTCACCTCTTGGACCTGAGCCTGTGCTCCACTTACAACTAAATCAAGAATTGCCTCTCCTCTTGTGGGTTCCAGGACTAGCTGCTCCAAGAAGCAGTCATTTAAGGTGTCAAGAAACTTTATCTCAGCATCCCTTCCTGAGGTGATATGTACCCAGTCAGGATGGGGATAGTTGAAATCCACCATTATTATTATTGAGTGTTTTATTTTAATAGCCTCTCTAAGCTCCCTGAGCATTTCACAGTCATTAACACCATGCTGGTCAGGTGGTCTGTAATATAGTCCTACTGCTATAGTCTTATTTTTAAGCATGGAATTACTATCCATAGAGATTCTATAGTACAATTTAGTTAATTTAAGATTTTTACTTCATTTGATTCTACACCTTCTTTCACATATGGTACCACTCCCCCACCAGCACGACCTGTTCTGTCCTTCCGATATACTTTGTACCCTGGTATCACTGTGTCCCATTGATTATCCTCCCCTATGATGCCTATTATATCAATATCCTCATTTAATACTAGGCACTCTAGTTCACCCATCTTATTATTTAGACTTCTAGCATTGCTATATAAGCATTTAAAAAACTTGTCATTTTTTGGCTGTCCCCTATTGCATGACGTAATTGAATGGGACTTTTTTTCATGTGACTGTTTCTCATCAGATCCTTCCTGTATTTTATCATCTTCCATAATCTCCCCCTTTCTAGGACATAGAGAATTTCCATTAGTAGATCCTCCCCTAAGGAATGTCTCTGTCTGAAACACCTGCTCCTCCACACCTGTTGGCTTTCCCCCAGCCGTTAGTTTATAAACTGTTCTACGACCTTTTTAATTTTATGCGCCAGCAATCTGGTTCCGTTTCGGTTTAGGTGGAGCCCATCCTTCCTGTATAGCAGGGGTAGACAACCTATGGCACACATGCCAAAGGCGGCACGCGAGCTGATTTTCAGTGGCACTCATACTGCCCAGGTCCTGGCCACCGGTCCGGGGGGCTCTGCATTTAAATTTAATTTTAAATGAAGCTTCTTAAACATTTTAAAAACCTTATTTACTTTACATACAACAATAGTTTAGTTATATATTATAGACTTATAGAAAGAGACCTATCTACCCCAGAGAGTTGGCTTTCCACAGCCACATTTTGTGAATATGTTACTCCCAGAAGTACCACCCATAAAAATGATACTTTTGAGAGTGATGGCAGTCCGCCTCGTGTTCAGTAGCAATATCTCCGACAGAAAGGCTACTTAGCCAAGATTAGTTTGAACTGATTTGACTCTGTTGTAATCTTCTTTATGACTGTATAAATGATATGTTCATAGCCCCAGCATCTAAAGTCCTTTAAAATTGTTACTTCATTAAAGGTAATAATCAACTTCATTATATCCATTAAAGATGACTAAGTAAGCTTCAGGCTTTGACAGATTCTTCCATCCCTCCTGATATAATTTTGATTGCACCATTGGTAACTTTACTTCTTTCCTGTTAAGATAAGCTTGCAACTATCATTTTAAAATAATCTTGCATTGTATTTATTTAAAAGGAGTAATAGCTGCTGAAAAGCTCAAACTGTTAAAACACTGCAGGCTAGATTATTACAGCCCTTGCACTACCACGCAGAGTTGATGAGAGGGAGTAAGGCCTGGTTTTCTTTAATTCGCTGCTCAACTTTGCTCATTTTGTGTCTGGCCCCAGAGAGGATGTCAGGGGCTAGGCTCTCAATCCTCTGCCCTTGAGTAAGTGCTGTTAGGTAGGTACCAAAAATGGGAAGGGAGTGAAAAGACCACTGACTCCACCTCCCTTACTCACAGGCCAGAATGATTTGCTGAACACATGGCTGCATCACAAAAATGTATTTCTCCCTCAGTGCAATAATAGAAGGAGACAAATTGTGACTCTGAGTCACAATTCATTCTCTGGGTTGATCCTAAGGTGGAAGAGTTATATAAAAGTACAATTTAGTCCCAAATTGTCATCACAATTGCTGCAAATTCATTTGCTTTGAAGACTTTCTGGCTCTGCTATAGAATTATTTATTTTCCCCTTAAATAGTTAGCAGGCCAAAATGTAGGACATTTTGAAACCTGGGATCTGCTTAAGAGCTTTATGTGCATCTTAGAATAAAGAGAGGATATCTACACCGTGAAGATCTTTTTCACAATAGCTGGCTATCCACAGTCATCAGTGAGCATTCAAATCCCTTAATGTTGATTATAATATATTGCAGAAAATGTGCCCCTTGTCTGATTTGTATAATACCTCCAATTTATTAAGCAACATGGTCTACCTATAAGATATCCTTAATTGTTGCCATTCAGACAGGCCATTATTCACATTTCATTTTAATCAAGAGTTTTTCCATTGATTTCAGTGGGCTCTGGGGTAGGCTTGGACTCTCTATAATTCTGACTGTTCTTTAATACAGTGGCATTCAACCTTTCCAGACTACTGTACCCCTTTCAGGAGTCTGATTTGTCTTGCATACTCCCAAGTTCCACCTCACTTAAGAACTACTTGCTTACGAAATCAGATGTAAAAATACAAGTGTCACAGCACACTATAACTGAAAAATTTCTTACTTTCTCATTTTTAGCATTTAATTATAAAATAAATCAACGGGAATATAAATATTGTACTTACATTTCAGTGTATAATATATAGAGCAGTATAAACAAGTCATTGCCTGTATGAAATTTTAGTTTGTCTAGTGCTTTTTATGTAGCCTGTTAAACTAGGCAAATATCTAGATGAGTTGATGTACTCCCTGGAAGACCTCTGCGTACCCCCAGGGATATGCATACCCCTGGTTAAGGACCACTGCTCTAATAGATGTAAGGATTTGATGAGTGGATGCCTAGCACATTAAGAACTGTTTGCTTAATGTGGCTGTCAAAGAGCTTTTTTTGTGGTTGGGAAAAAACTCACACAGTTGGGGGAATGTACCGTATATACTCATTCATAAGTCGATTTTTTTGGGGGTAAAAAAGTGAAGCATTAAAGAGAGGGGGTCGGCTTATCAACGAGTCTACACCAAAATTTGATGATTTTAAGCTCTATTATTGAATTGAATATCTAATACATTGTCGTTTTGTTTACCTGGAGCATTCGCAGGCACGGAGCCCCTCAGCTCACAGTGACCACGGTTCGCTGTTCCCAGAAATGGGAGCTGCAGGAAGTGGTGACCAGCATGTCCCTCAGCCCGCGCTGCTTCCCGCAGCTCCCAATGGCTGAGAACAGCAAACTGCGGCCACTGGGAGCTGAGGGGCTCCGTGCCTGCGGACACTCCAGATAAACAAAATGTCCCGACCCACCAGCAGCTTACCCTGACGGGCCGAGAGCCAAAGTTTGCCGACCCCTGTTGTAAATCACTGATGATGAAATGTCAATTCTGGATTCACTTCTTTAAAAATGCTAAAATTTTATTTTTACTTAAATTGTATATTTGTTATGTTATAATTGAGATAAAAGAAGTATTAATGTAATTAAAATGTATGGATATCTATTATATAATTTTTCTCAATTCATGTCCATATAAACAAAGCACTTAAAAACACGTGCTTCCCTAAAGTTCAGTTTTCCTAGTACTAGCTGTTTGCTTTTCTTAGTATTGTTCTACTACAGGACTAATATTATAATTATTTTTATAGTGCATACTTATATTGATTGTAAAATAATTTATTGATGTCAATACTGCAGCCGTTTAAAGTTGCAAAGGCTTTGTTTAATGGACTAGATTGGCTTGAAATTAATACTAAAAGAGCAGTGCTGCAGAACTGCATGACATTTGACCCATGCATTTCACAAAATGCTACACTTTACAAGCCAATCAGAAAAATACAATGAACGATAATACTATGGCACTGGTGTCAGTCCACTACTGTGTAATTTGATCTCTTCATGCATTTCTACCAATGAACCCCGTAAGTCTCGAGCCAATCTGAAAATATAACGTGCAGCATCGATGGAATCTGTAATAAAATGTAAATAGCCTGTTATCGCCACAGACATGCTAATCTACAGGGCTGCTTTGAAATAAACAAAGAACAATAATAATTTGACAGTGATAAAGCAGGTGACATTCCTATATAAAGTCCTACAAAATCCATAACTAAATTATTATTTTCTAAGATTTTCATACTAGTATTTAAAATGAACAACAGTGAAATCAAAAGAAAACGGTCTGCTCATCACACAGCGTTCAAACTTAAAGTTGTTGAATATGCAGAAGCAAACAATAATTGTGCCGCTGCTGGTGAAATCTGTATCAATGAGAAGCAAGTCAGAGAATGGTGAAAAAATGAAACAACACTAAAAGACATGCCAACAAGCAAGAAAAAATGTTCAATGAGCTGCGCTTCATTTCCTGAGCTGGAGAAAGATCTCAATGATTAGGTTGTTGAATGTCAACAAAATGGGTCCGTCGTCACTAGAACTGGAATTCGTCTGCATGCTTTGCAAATGTCGAAAGAAGACAAATACAAGTCAGTAAAGCCATCAGTGTTTGTTGCATCAGCGGGTTGATGTACTCGCTTCATGAACCGTCATGGTCTCTGTCTTCGTCAGTGAACAAAGAGCGCAAAAGCTGCCGAGAGATCTGGAAGAAAAAATCAAATATTTCCAAAGATTTATTATAAAACATCGAAAGGAATATGCATTTGAGCTGTCACAAATAGGAAATATGGACGAAACACCAATGACATTCGATCTCCCGAGCAACAGAACAGTAACCGGTGTTGGTGAAAAAACAGTTTTAATTAAAACCACTGGCCATGAAAAAATCCATTTTATGGTGGTTTTATCGTTTTTGGCCAATGGATCAAAGCTCCCTCCTGTTGTTATTTTTAAAAGAAAAACCTTACCTAAAAACATGAAATTTCCTGCTGGTATCATCGAATGTGCACACGAAAAGGGATGGCTGGAAAAAGTGTGGAATAAGAGACCAGGAGCACTTTTCCAGAACCTGCTATACTTGTTTGGGACATGTTCAGGGCACACAAGATGGATGAGGTGAAAAATGTGGCCAAAAAAATGAAAACTACTTTGGCTGTAATACCTGGAAGCTTGACTTCTGTTCTACAACCGCTTGATGTCTGCCTGAACAAACCCTTTAAAGACAGGCTACGCAAAATGTGGTCTGAATGGATGTGCTCAGGCATGGCGAAGTTGACAAAAGGCTGGAATCTTATGAAGCCTAAAATCAATCTGGTCACCCAGTGGTCAAGGACACATGGGAGTCCATTCCCTCGGAAATGATAGAAAAATCATTTAGGAAATGCTGTATCAGCAGTGCACTCGACGGGTCAGAAGACGATGATGACACAACAGAGTCTGATGATGAGAAGGAATCTGAGTCTGAAGCTGACACTGCCAATATAAACGATGACAGTGCAGTGCAGCTGTGACTGAAGCCGAGTTTAATGAACTGTTTGGTGAATTAGAGACTGATTCAGACTTTGAAGGATTAGAAGACTTTTTAAATAAGTACCTTAGAACAATATGAGACTTTAAAATCAGTAAATGGATATTTAAAACATTGACTGTAATTTTGAAGGTGAATACATATTTGTTCAGTTATTATATTATAACAACAACAGGTTTTTCATTAGATTACATTAAAATAATTCTAGCAAAACTGTTGAGTGTTTCTTGTGATGCCAACTTTTAAAATATAGCAGGGGTCGGCAAACGTTGACTCCCAGCCCATCAGGATAAGCCGCTAGCGGGCTGGGATGTTTTGTTTACCTGGAGCGTCCGCAGGCACGGACCCCTCAGCTCCACGTGGCCGCAGTTTGCCGTTTCCAGCCAATGGGAGCTGTGGGAAGCGGCGCGGGCTGAGGGACATGCTGGCCGCCACCTCCCGCAACTCCCATTAGCTGAGAACGGCGAACCGCAGCCACTGGGAGCTGAGGGGCTCCATGCCTGTGAACGCTCCAGGTAAACAAAACTTCCTGGCCTGCTAGTGGCTTATCCCGACTGTCTGGGAGCCAAAGTTCGCCAACCCCTGTAATACAGGGTCGGCTTATGAAGGGGTCATACAGTTTTTGCCATTTTTACCTATCCATCTTGGGGGAGTCGGCTTATAAACGAATGGGCTAATGAACGACTATATACGATAATTAAAATATTTATGCATGTCTATCCTAATCCCATAAAATTGTCACCTACTGAGTTTCAGAAAAATAGGTGTCCTGAACAGTTTTAATGTCAGCTTGTTATGTAGAGAAACAGAGTATGAGGCTGGGGAAAAACCTGCCATTAATTAATGCATTCTCCAGATATGGAACTGCATTCAGTCAAAATTTTGATCATTGGAGAAAATAAGAAACACAATGAGTTAAAAAAAAAACAACCCAGCTGGAGCACAGATGCCAACAAACAGAACTTTGATGCTTCACAGATGACTTTGAATACAAAGCTTATCTAATTGAATCACTCCCTGCATTCTCCTTGGAATTTTTTTAAAAGTGCTTTGTGATTTTATTTTATTTTTTTAAGTGGAGGGGTAAGCTTATAAGTAAAGGCTTCCTAGTGAGTGAATGCATGCCTACATGGTTCCATTAATTCAGATTGATAAACCACATGTTTTTAAATGTAGTATAGGTTTTTCATGTCTTTTGAGTGTGGGTTGGGGGCTGAGTGGGGGGGGGAGTCGTTGCTCTGACAGAAAATTCTTAAAAATTTCTTCACTGAATAGTTGTCATCTATCAATATCCTCTCCAGATAGGTGTCTGTATAATAATTTACAATTAAAAATTACTCTTTAATGTTGGAATAGTATTTACAGTTTTTGTGTTAATATACCTAATTTCTAGAGGGTGAGAGAGACTGTGTACATATATATATATATATGTACTGTACGGAATGTATGTGATAATTTAGTACGGCATAGTGTTTTTGTTGAGAAGCAGGAGCAGAACCATATCAGAAATGAACCATAAACGTGTCTTTCTGTGGAGGCAGTGTTCGGAGAATAGATTAGTCCTGCTGTTCTCAAACTGTGGGTCGGGACCCAAAGTGGGTCATGACCTCGTTTTAATGGGGTTGCCAGGGCTGGCTTAGACTTCCTGGGGCCCAAAGCTGGAGCCTGAGCTCCACTACCTGAGGCCGAAGCCCAAGCCTCACCGCCTGGGGTTGAAGCTGAAGCCTGAGGGCTTCAGCCCTGGGTGGCAGAGCTCACGTTACAGGCTCCCTGCCTGGGGCTGAAGGCCTTTGGCTTTGGCCCCCCAGCTCAGGGCTGCGGGGCTCAGGCTTTGCCCCCCCCCACCTGGGATGGCGGGGCTCAAGTGGGCTCAGACTTCGGTCCCCCCCTCCTGGGGTCGTGTGGTCAGAAAGGGGTCACGGTGCAATGAACTCAAGTTTCTTGGCTATTTTCTGAGGATTATTTTGATAGGGGGAGATGATTCATTACCAATTTTTTTGGTTGCTTTAGCTAAGATTTAGTTTATTTTGGTGGGGGGTTTTGTCTTATTTTTACAGGTACCAAATTTTACATCTTTTAAATAGAAATAAATACAACAATTTGAGATGGCTTCATTAATCACAAATGGCAAAGCCTTGAATGAGTTGAGTAGGTCAGTGTAAAGGGGTGCCAATTAAACCTATATCCACACCAGCATATGTTCTGTACCAGCCACATATGTTTCAGAAAATTACTGTATTGTAGAGAACATTCTTATACTTTATTGGTACTATTTTTAATACACCAGGCTGCCGGTACAGGTTTCAGAGTTAGAGGAAGTATCCTTTAGGAAACTTGAAAGACTGTCTCAAAAGCTTTTACAATATACATGTAACAATGTTGTTGTGTTAAGGTCAGCTATCATATGATCTACTAGAGCTAGAAGCAAAACCCTTATTACACTGTAAGCAGGTATTTCTAACCTTTCAAAGTTATAGAGCTCCCATTTTCTAACCCTGAGTGCTCCTGAGTGTTAACACCTTAAACTGCTACTGGTCCAGGACTGGGCTTCATGTTAATGTAATCACTGGGGGAAAATTCCAGATTTGGAGGAAAGAAGGACATTTTAAACTCCATTTTTTAAAGCAATGGCTGTCTGAAGCTACTCAGAGGTTTGGAATGAGTCAGGGGAACATGGATTAGTGGGAAGAATACAGGTGAGACAGTCAGAGGGACATGATGAATGTAATTTAACCCTCTGCAGTTTATCATGACTTCACAACGTACCACATGGTTATTATTATCATCACAGTACATCTTTTGAAATAATGAAAACTAGAGTTAGTGTTGAGACTTCTATTATAATCCTTTTATCTCCATTATCAAAAGCTCTTAACTTCCTTAACAAATTTATTTGGGGCTCAAACATTGGTTGAGCTCCACAAAGAGAGTAATTATTTTGTAAAATATTGAGGGAAATCCCATTCAGCAGCTTTTTCATTAAGGGTGGGGATGGAGAGACCCAAAACCAAAACATGTTTCCACTCACCAATATGTTAAAATCAGCTGGAAAGAGCTCTTCAAATAAATAATCCTCAGTGAGCAGTCCTGGAACACAATTGCCACCACTTCATCCTGTGCCAACCAGTCTTGGGGATGATGGGTTCAGTCTGCAATTGGGGGAGCTATTCCAGCTGGGTTTGAAGTCTGGGATCAGGCTCAGCTTCCCCTGACTATCTTAATATTTCTAATATTCTTCAAGACTTTTGGGTAATCAGAGTTCTCCTGTATAGCATCTCTTAATTTGGAATTACTGTAATGATATCTTAGTAATGGTGGGTCTAGTTTTAATTTGGCTCTTGAAAAGGTGTGAAAATGGAGGCTGGACTGTCTGTGACAAAGCTAATAAAAACATGAAATGTCGGTGAGTCTAATTACGTTTTCATATGCCTGACATATACATTCACAGGCCTTCATGAGGTCATCAGATTTCATATGCAAATGCTAAGTGAAATCTGATCCATTAGAGTAACTCTAGCCCTTCTTCCCCGTACCCTGCATCCTAAAGTGATTTCCCCTTTATATTCCTATACTCCCCGCCCCCCCCCCCCCCAACGCACTAATAGATTACCACAGTCTCTATGCTTTTCCTGTAGTCAGAAGGTTGGGTGTTCAGCATGCTCACCGATCCCTGCAAGGCCAATACCACCGTGTAAACTGGTCAGCAGGAAGTGCTTAGATGGAAGGCTGTCTCCTCTGTCATGATCTTGCCTCCAAAAGACCGGGAACAAAAATTGTTAATGTTCTTTCCAAATCTTGGTTACCTGCGTGCATTTCATATGCCAGGCTGCTAATGTGCCACAGAAACAGTAATGTGTTGCATTTTTTCTAGGGATTTATAGGCTTTTGTACTCTGTTTTTAGGAGATTTATTTTCAAAGCCAAAATAATCTGTAAAGCCTTTTTTGAATCATAAATAGGTTAAACCAGCCATAGATCTTTTCCTTTTGCAGGCTGACAAGAATGTTTTCCATTTCTTCATTCTGTGTTCTCAATCACTCCATATTCTCTGATGGTTGTCACTAGTATGGCATCACCACCAGAGATCAGATTCTCTATCTGTTTTTTTAGTGGTTTGTATTGTTTATTTCCTTAATACTCATTTGTATTTGTATTCATGTATTCTTGAGCCTAATTGGTATTTTGTAAATAAATTCCTGTTCCACCACTTTCTGGGGTATTTTCAAGAAATATATAGGGTTTTTAGCTTGCATTGGGTCAAAATATATATACATGGACAAACAGACAAAATGTTTTTGCCATCATTATCTGAATTTGTCCTACATTATTATAAGACCAAACATGAGATATTTCAACCCAAAGGTGTTATTTGACAAAGTTTACAGCAACTGAAAACAAATGCTTGAAATGGAAACTGTGCCATAGCCATAATAATAGCAACTTTGTGTCTTTACAAATGAAGAGAAAACTGCTTGGACATTATCTCCTCTTTGACAGTCAAGGCTTAAGTAAACTATCATGAGTTCTCTCATTCAGTAATGAAGACAGAGAGGTTTGCACATTAGCCAGTCCTGTTCAAATTAGGAGCTTGAAGGGAAGGATATTACTGTGCTATATGCAATGTCACAGTGTGTCCCAACTAATGTGGTGACGGTGCCCAGAGCACTTACAGTTCACTAATTCCACTCACTTGGTCTGTGAGACAAGGCGGGTTAATGCTCATGTTAATTCTCCCAAGAGCTGTGTGCCAAAGAACAAATTGGGAGTGTGTGACATTCTGTACCTCGAGAGAACACCCTGCACCCCCATATTCATCCTTATAATATGATTGTGTGGTATCCAATGCAAAGTTTGTCATGTCGGGTGTCTTTGGAAGGCTCATGATGCACTGAGCATTGTTGTTATAGTAATGTTATAGTGATTGTTGTTATGGTAATGTTCTATGTTGTAATTTCATGTAAATAGTTATGAGGCTGAAAATGTGTCCTCATGTTTTAAAACAAGCCCAGGCAAAACTCTCCTGGAACAGAGGGGCAGGTTACACCTCATCAGGGCATGTATGGGACAAACCCAGCCCAGCCTCACAGGAACTAAGAACACTGGCCTAGGCAGCAACAAAGGATCTGTTGGACTCTCGAGTGAGTCACCCTTGGTCAGTTAGGGATTACAATGAGGTAATGCTCACCTGACCCTGAAGGGGGTGGGGGGGCAAAGCCAAGAGGGAAGAAAGAACATGATAAAAGGGAGAGACGTTTGCCATGCTCTTCCTCTCTCATCCACCTCCATCTACAGATGTCACCACCAAGCGACTGAAGCGATGATCAAAGGGGTTAGCCTGGCTGAAGGGCAACCAGCCAGCCTGTGGTGAGAAGCATCTAAGTTTGTAAGGGCACTGAAAGTGATTAGATCAGCTTAGAATGTGTTTTTCTTTTATTTCATATGACCAAATCTGACTTGTTGTACTTTGACTTATAATCACTTAAAATCTATCTTTTGGAGTTAATAAATTAGTTTGTTTATTCTACTTGAAGCAGTGCATTTGGTTTGAAGCGTGTCAGAGACTCCCCTTGGGATAATAAGCCTAGTATGTATCAATTTCTTTGTTAAATTGACGAATTCATATAAGCTTGCAGCGTCCAGTGGGCATAACTGGACACTGCAAGACGGAGGTTCCTAGGGTTGTGTCTGGGACCGGAGGTATTGGCTAGTGTCATTCAGTTGCACAATCCAGGGAGCAGCTTAGATGCCAGAGGCTGTGCGTGAACAGCCCAGGAGTGGGGTTCTCACAGCAGAGCAAGGTAAGACTGGCTCCCCAGATTCAAGGATTGGAGTGACCTAGCAGATCACCAGTCCAGATAACACCAGGGGAACGTCACAAAGTGGTAGGCTTCCTTTAAATGTGTACACACACAATGACTCATATTAGTTGCTTATTATTTCCAATTTAAGATTTGGTTTGTTTCTTTATGCTTTTTCTTGCATGCTTCATCAGTTTTCATTCATTACTGATTTTGAGGATTCTAATATTAAATTTCTAATTAGAATTTTTGAAAGTGACTGTTGTTGCTGACAGAAAGAGCAGTCTGTCTCCTTAGGCTTGTCTGAGAAGTAAAATTTATGTGCAGTGTTGTAGAGCTGTGTTGATCCCAGGATATGAGAGAGCCAAGGGAGGTGACGTAATATCTTTTATTGGACCAACTTCTTCCGGTAGAAGATAAAATCTTTTGAGCTTCACAGAGATCTTCTTTAGGTCTGGTGAAGGAAACCAGAGTGTCTGAACTAAATACAAGTTGGGACAGTTTGTTAAGCATAAGGGGTTAACACCTGTTGTGGGTGACCACTTAAAATGAAGTGGGCAGTTGAGGGTTAGCATGCAGTGGGGTGTGTTACAAATTGTTGTAATGAGCCATAAAACCAGTGTCTCAGTGTCTCAGTTAACCATGGTTTTTAGTGTCTAGCAGAGTTATGAATTTAATTTCCCAGGCTCATCTTTGGAAGGTGTTGTGCAAGTTTCCTTTGAGGACAAGGACTGAGAGGTCAGATAAGAAGTCGTCTCTTTGTGAAAAGTGTTTATTCATGGGTGGAAGAATGGTGGGTGGTTTTTTTGGTCTTTTATCATTTTTCTGTGTGAGTTCATTTGAGAGTGTAGTCATAGTCTGGTTTCACCCACTTGAGGTGCCTGGCATGCGATGTCCTTTCGACGGCAGCAGCAGCAGCTGGGGCTCCCCCACTAAGCAGGCCCGTCGAACTCCCACCCTGACAAGCTCTCCCAACCCCCACAGCTAGACCCCTGCACCAGGACCCCTACCCCACTGAGCCCTATTCCCCCAACACCTGGTCCCCCTGCTAAACCTGGACCACTCCCCCCCGCTGAAACCCATCCCCCTACAACCAGAGCTCCCTGCTGAGCCCCAACCACCTTCACCTGGATCCTCTGCAGAGTCCCATTGCCCCTGCACCTAGAATCCGCCAATGAGTCCCTGTGCATCCAGATCTCCCACTGAGCCACCCACACCCAGATTGCCCCACACAGAAACCTCTCACCCCACACCTGGATCCCCCCACACTAAGCCCCTTCACACTTCGATCCTGCTGGGCTGAGCCTGCCTGCCCACATCTGGTGTGCCTGGCACAGAGGGGCAGGACCCTGCCTTAGTTTTCCTGCTCTGGAAAAGGGGTGTTGTGAAGCTAAATTCACTAATGTTTGTAAAGTGCTTTGAGATCCACAGGTAGAAGGGATGATTGGAAATATAAGGTATGACTTTTACAGAGATGCTCTTGGTACTTTTCTTATAACATTTGGTGATTTAGGATTGACGGAGGTTTAATACATAATAATAACCCTACACAACATGATTCTCTTTTTTACTCAGAACATATAATCTCCCTCTTAGAACCAAGTGAAAACCTACAAGAGAACACCTACATTCTGACTCTAAGCATTTAGTGAAAAGCTATTCTATTAATCCCCCTAAATAAAATGAAATATCTGCTCCCTTTTGCTCATAAGCTATGTCATATCAAAATCCTTCTTTTCCAGAATCCCAATATCAAAAACTACTTTTATGCAGCCATCACAGATTTTTTCTGAGGTAAAGTTAGAGAGCTTTCCTACTTAATACAATGGAATAGTTTCAAAGTTACCTTGCACAGTGGTCTTGCTGCTTATAAATCCAGTATCAAGAAAAAACATATCCGTAACATAAAAATGCCAGACCAGCATCAACTGGAGCTCAAGGAATGGTATCTTCAAAATTGTAACCCTGATGTCCTAGCACAAACCAAGCCAATACAGCAAAATATTGATGTGATGGATAGCAAAGCAGCCAAAGAATTTTTTTTCTAGTCTGAAAAGCAGTGCTATGAGTTTGGGTAGAAAAATAGCTGCCTTTTGGCATGGATGCACCATTGGGAATGGGATAAAACTTCTCATTACATGAAGCAAATTAAACTCCTCAGCGCAATAAGGTCACTGAAATAAACATCTGATTCAGGAGATTCTGTGCCAATTTATATGCCTCCAAAAACACTTCTAGTCAGAAGGAAGTGATTTGTCACTTAAAAATTGGCCCAGTGCAAAAAGAATTGGCCAGCATGCCAAAATAATCTGTAATGAGGCAACTAATACAATCAGTGCTGTGAACACTGAGCAATCAGATACCATGGTGATAGGTGACCTCATATAAATCTAGATGAATGGGTAGCAAACCTATGAGAAGAAGGCATCCCTAGTGGGATTAATGTAGATATGCATGTCCAGTCTTTCTGCTCTGTAGATAGACCCCTTTCAGTCATGCAACTTATCTGAATCCCATAGGCCTGAGTCCTACCTTGGGTTCATTAGTACAGACTTCTACGTCATGCAGAGTCCATGGACTGAGCACTTCAGATTAAGGCTTTTCAGGCCACAAGAGCCATAGAGGTGGTTCCTCTTCAGCATCAGGGAAAGGAATTCTACTCACGGTACTTCCTGATCCCCAGGTTCAAGGGACGGGTGAGACCTATACTTGACCACTGCATTGTCAACAAGACTATCAAATATATGAAATTCTGTATGGTAACCCTTGCTATAATTCTCCCCATGCTAGCGCATGATAACAGGTTTACTGCCTTTGATCTTCATGTACTATTTTCCCAAGCCACAAAATTTTTTTGAGATTTGTGGTCACAGGTCAACATTATCAATACACAGTTCTCTCCTTTGGCCTGTCATCAGCTGCACATGTGTTTACCAAAAGCACGACAGTACTGGCAGCCTGTGTCAGAAGGAAGGGAATTCAGAGCTCTTTTTACCTGGACAACTGGTTATTAAGGGGCAAATCTGAAGCTCAAGTTCTCTTTCAGATCCAGTGCACATTACGTCTCTTGGATCGACTAGGTTTGATTTTGAACAAAGGAAAGTCAATATTAATTCAACTCAAAAATCTGCTGAACAAGCGTTTCCAAACAATTTGTTGCCTGTGTCTTGTCCCTCTGGTCTCACACTTCAGCTTTGGGCTGTATATGCCTGAAGTTACTAGGTCATGTGGCCATATGCACTTATGTAGTCCAGCATGTGAGATTGCAGCTTCCTCCTATCAAAGCTGGTTGAAGTTGCACTATCTCCCAAATTGTCAGTTGTTAGACAGCCTAGTATGAGTGTCACCGACCACCCTGGAGTCCCTGGAGTGGTGGACAGATCAGATCAATGCATGTGAAAGTGTTACCTTTGCACTATCCTCCACCAACCAGGACTGTAGTTACTGATGCCTCCCCAGTAGGTTGGGGAGCTCATCTAAGGACATTGAAAATTCAGGGGTTTTGGACAGAACAGGAAGCTTCCCTCCATATCAATGTCCTGGGAGTTTTGAGCCATTTATGGTGCATACCATGCCTTTCAGGCTCAGATCAAGGGCATGGTGGTTCACATACTTACCAACAATACCACCACAACGTATTGGTGAACAAGCAGGGAGGAACCCACTCCAACCAGCTCTGCCACAAAGCGATAAAGTTTTAACCCTCTTGTATCAAGGAGGAAATTATTCCCACAGCTGGATGCTTACTGGTGCTTGGAACTAGTTGGCTGAGCAAGAATTTCTTCCAGAATCATGAGTGGTCTCTGAAGAGCAGTGTTCTGAGGTCCATCTTCAGAGAATGGGGCATTCCCTCTGTCAACCTGTTTGCAACAAAAAACAAGAAGTGCAATCAGTTTTGCTCTCGAGTGGGTCTCAGTCCATGATCTTTAACCAATGCCTTCCATCTGAATTGGGGATCAGCCCTGTTGTATGTCTTTTCCCCCAATCTCACTCATCCCTCAGGTTATTCTTAAACTGAAGTTGAATCATGCCAAACTGTTTCACATAGCGACAGCTTGGCCAAGACAGTGTTGGTTCTCCAACCTTCTCAGTCTGTCTGTTCAGCCTCCCAAATCTCTTTCCCTTCTGCCCATCCTACTAATACCACACCATGGTCAGATTGGGCAGCCAGCACTGAGCAGTCTGCACCTTACGGTGTGGATGTTCCATTGTTAGATGAGGAGGAAGGACAATGTTCACCAGCACTTCAGCAAGTCCTACTTAATAGTGGAAAATCCTCTACCAGGACTACCAGTTTAGCCAAGTGGGAGTGTTTTTCAGTTTGGTTTCTATCTAGGGGAATTCAACTGATGCTAGCCCACATTCAGGACATTTTGGATTACTTGTAACTTGTCTCTCAGCTCACTGAGGGTCTGTTTGGCAGCAATCTTGGCATTCCATCCTCCCATCCAAGGGAAGTCAGTTTCTTGAATTCCATGGTAGTGAGATCTCTATAAGGAGTTACTCCTGAAAGAATTCTGCACCAAAAAAAATTAAAAATTATGCGCACAATACTTCAAAATTCTTCATATTTTATTTGTCAAAATAACACGATAGAATCACACCATTTTCAATAATTTTAGTAATTTATTTAAAATACCTGTCAGCATGTATCTCTGTAACAATACAGACAGCAAAAAAGATTCAGTAAATGTTTTTTGACAAATAGATGCTTTATAGGCACATTAGCACATCTATATGACTCCACAGCGAGCAAGAGGAACAGAATCTAGTATGCACGCCCAGCCCTGCCACCCTGATCCAGGTGTGGGGTAAGCATGCTCAGCCCAGCAGGATCCAAATGTGGAGGGGCTTAGTGTGGGGGTATCCAGGTGTGGGGTGAGAGGGTTCTGTGTGGGGCTTGGTGGGAGGTCCAGGTGTGAGGGGATCAGAATGTATAAAGGCTCATTGGGGAGTTCCGGGTGCAGGGGTAATGGGACTCTGTAGGGGGGTCAGGTGAAGGTGGTTGGGGCTCAGCAGGGTGGCCTAGGTGTGGAGGGAGTGGGGCTTGGCGGGGGAGTCTGGGGGTGGGGGTCGGTGGGGGAGTCTGGGTGCGGGGGGTGGTGGTCTGGATGCGGGGGAGTCTGGGTGGGGGGAATCCGGATGCATGGGGGTTGGGCAAATGGAAGGAAGCTCCCTGTACATTGACCCCTCACACGCCCCACCCCCTGCGGCTGGGGAGCAATAGGGGCAGAAAGTGGGGAGGCGGGGCAGGTGCGGAGCTTTTTACAGTGGGGGGAGGTTCCAGAGGAGCAGCCCATGCAGGGGAAGAGAAAGTCCCATTCCCCCCAGCCCAGCTGGGATGAGCAGCTGGAGCCCGGCATATAGTAGGGGCCACCAGCCAAGACATCCCCAGCCCTGCCTCTCCCTGGCTCCAGGCACACCACGGTAGCAAGCGAGAGGGACAGAGAGAGCCCTGCCCCGCCCTCCGAGGCAGTGATTTATGTCTTCCCCAGCTGCTCCCAACACCTAAACCAGATTCACAGCCCCCCCAACCGCTGCCCAGGAGGGGCAAGTGAATCAGTTTTTCTGCAGGGAAAGAGTAAAATCTGTGGGGGACATTAATTCTTCACTTGTGCAGTGGTGCAGAATTCCCCCAGAAGTAAAAGAGTTGTCCATCTCTTTCCATCTGTAAAAGGGATGCTTCCTTTGTGGGATCGTAACATTGTGCTGGCTGCCCACTGTTTGAGCCCCTGAAAACTTGTTCTCTATCCCTTCTTTCCCAAGAGTCAGCCTTCCTTATTGCCTTAACAGCCACAAGATGAATAAGTAAACTGAAGGTCCTAATGGCAGAGCCCCTCTATTCTCAGTTTTTCAAAGACAAAGTGGCTCTAACATCTCACCCAAAATTTTTGTCTAAAGTTGTTTCAGAGTTTTTCCTTAATCCAACAATATACTTACCTGTATTCTTTGCTAAACTTCACTAAAATGCAGAGAAACAGCATCTTCACATATTGGATGTGAGACTATGCTTTGCATTCTATCTAGAAAAGACAAAACCATTTTGTTCATTGCCTCGACTTTTTGTCTCCTATGCGGATCAGATGAAGGGTCAGGTGGTCTACACACAGATGATTTCCTGATGGATCACTTCCTGCATTATGGTGGCATATAGGGTAGTTCAGACAACATCTCCACAGAGACTGGTGGGTCATTCGACAAGGGCCCAAGCAGTTTCCGTCACGTTTCTCAATGATGTTTCTGCACTGGATGTTTGGAGGGCCACGACCTGGTCTTCTGGGCATACTTTTAGCAGTTGTTATGCTATTATGACTGCATCTAGGTCAGATGCAAACTTTGGAAGGGCAGTTCTGCAGTCACTGTTTAAGTAGACTCTGAGCCCTAGCTCCTTCTATTCCTGCTTGTGAGTCACCTGAGTGGAATACACATCTCCAACCACTCTCAGAATTAAAAAGTTACTTACCCATTCTGGGACTCTTCTTCTTTGAGATGTAGATGCAGACATATATTCCGCAACCCACCCTTCATCCCTCTGCATCAGAGTCTCCAGGTTTGATTTTCAGTGCAAAGGAACTGAAGCAAACTGCAGCTGCCCTTAAATAGCCAAGGGAGGGAGGGGCTTTGAGGGCTAGAGGGTGTGAGCGCCACCCTGACCGGTACTGCTATGCAAAAGTTCTGTCTCCAGCATGCTGGGCACATGCATAACTGAGTGGAATACATGTCTGTACCCACATCTCAAAGGACAACAGTAAAAATACAGTTAAGTAACCATTTTTTCCAGGACTTAGCTACTATGGTGACAAGCACTTTATAAATTCTCACAACCAGATGGTTGGAAGGACATATGGATCTACCACATCCATAACTGGCAGAGTTTGTAGTAGAAGTAGTAAAATCTCTGTTGCTATAACATTTGCTTTCAAAATGTACCTATTTAATGACCCTTTATGTCCATATGTGCCCTAATCATGGAATCATAGAAGATTAGGGTTGGAAGACCTCAGGAGGTCATCTAGTCCAACCTGCTGCTCAAAGCAGGTCCAACACCAACTAAATCATCCCAGCCAGGGCTTTGTCAAGCCGGGCCTTAAAAACCTGTAAGGATGGAGATTCCACCATCTCCCTAGGTAACCCAATGTCTTCCTTCACCCACTAACATTCCTTATATAAACCTCCACCATCTTCAACTCCCAAAAAATCAAAAGAAGTCAAAAATCTTGAATTTTGCTGCACAGCAAACTGCCCTCCAGGTCTGGTTTTGTCAAAATCTCTCTTTAAAAGTGGATTGAGGTTTCCACTGAAAGGTGCTGTGTAAGTGCAAAGTATTCTTGTTGTACATATGAAAACTGATCAGCAGGCTGTAAATATTAACCTACCAGCTGTAAATAACACTCTCCTTTTTCAGTTACTATATTCTTGGCTTGAAGATGCTGACAGTTTGGCTTCATGATTCATTTAGCTTTCGAAATTGAGAATATGCTACAAATAGCTTTGCATTTGGCAATACCTGTTCACAAAGCTACCTTTATATGCAATTCTTCCCTTCCTGACCTCAATCTAAGAGTGATTCTGGCACTTCGGCTCATTTGGTCCAACCCAGAAGTACACAGTTACTGTTAATGAGTCCTCTCCATTCTGTCTGAAATCACTAACAGACATTCTAGCTTTTACTAGTATTTGCATTTTCCATTACTTTAGCAATATTATTGTTATCCCTCAGTTTTACATCATAGGGATTAAAAAAACAAAAACAAAGAGCCTTCACAACATTCAAAATCTTTAAGCATAAAAAGGGGAAAGCTACTGCCTATGAGTCACCAATAAATCTAGACCACAAACTAACTATGTAGGTTCGGGTGATCAGAAGTTTTTTTTTTTAAACCCTCCACAGAATTCCTGCATTTTAGGTGCTCAGATGTACTCATTCTCCTTTGACTTTCCTTAATATTCGTGCAGTGTCTAATAGTGCTGATTTCTGGAGATCCCCGATCATGATGTCTTGCACTCCTGACATGTTCTTGAGCTGCTCGTTTATACCCTTAGGGGTCACTCCAGGAGCTCCAATAATCAATGGGATCATCTTTATTCTAGTTTTCCATAATTGTTCCACTTCATGGCATAGTTCTTTATACTTCAACATCTCTTATTTTTTCTTTTTGTTGTTGTTGCTGATGATGATATGGCAATATCAATTAACATGGTCTTGTTTGTCTTCTTTTTGACAACAACTAGATCCTGCCTATGTGCCTGCAGTGTTCGGTCTGTGACAATTGCTAGATCTTGTAAAATCTCACCCTCTTTGTTTTCTAGAGTGTTTTCAATTCAGTGGTCATAATACCGCCTGGTGGTGGTGATGATTGTGATAATGGTTATTGTTATTATTTGAATTATAATAAATCACAGGGGCTCTACTCATAGACATTGTGCTGGGCTCTTTACAAAAATAGAATTAAAAAATGGTCAGTGCCCATTAGATAATTTTACATAAACATTTATTTGACAAATGAAACAATACAATCCAGTGGATGTCTACAGCTCCAGCATCCAAGGAGATATAGATCTTTCACCTATGTGACTTGCCAACCTTCTGAACATAACCAAAACTCTCATACTTTGAAACAATCTGGGTCCCTTTTCTGGATCACTTGAAGGAAAATTATATATTAGACAGCATAATGCATGAACTGTCACATCCTTAATTCTACTCTGCTTCCCAGTTTTGATGATGTTACTTGTATCTGCTTTTGTGTCCTTTCTTCCTTTTTCTCTCTTTTTATTTCCCCTTCCCTGTGTTTTTTCCACTTAGGTAACTGTAAGTGACATCCACTAATATATAAAGTGACCTATCCCATAGCTCTTACTCAAGGAATACTTTTGTATTTCAGTGGGAGTTGCTGCTGCGTAAGACCTGGGTATAGGCTGCAGGATTTGGTCAATAGTACTGCTTCTGGTACAGGATAAAAGTCTCTTTAAAAAAATTCATTATCACAACAGAGCCTCTTTAGACAATGATCAAGAGTGCTGCTGCTGTTTTATGTTAGGTAGAGGTTGTATGTCATTGCAGAGCATGGCAGTTCCTCACTAATGGTTAAATAATTCCCTTAACAGATGTGGCCAGGTGGGAACTGAGATGAGGAGGAGTAGGGCTATGCAGGTCTAGGGAAAGATAATTCAGAATAAACTGGGCTACAAAAAGGACACCACACAGCTAGAGCATGCTGCACACCATAGCACACCTGCTAGCCAGCACACCATATGTTCTTGAGGCTGTGGTACACCAATGCATGCAGTAAGTAGCCAAGCTCTTCTCCTAGAGCTCTTCTGAGCATTTTGTAAGAATCCTGTGTCTCTGCTTTATGGATATGCTGAGGGAAGAAGCTTGCTATAAAATAGATGAGTCCATAAAGATTGTTGTCTGTTATGAATCTTTTCTTTGTGAGTTATAGAAGATAGGGGCTAAGAAAGGTGAATGAGCAGAATATCACCGAAGAGTTTTCCCTCAGTTACCAGTGGACAAAAATTTCCAGTTCAGCTATTCCTTATAGTGTTTATATCACCTCACAGAGAAACTTTTTCTAATGAAGCAATCTCATTTCATGGCCATGCACACTCAAACACTGTGACAGGAAAGTTACAAAGGCCCTTTAAAAAGCAACAGAGAGTCCTGTGGCACCTTTAAGACTAACAGATGTATTGGAGCATAAGCTTTCATGGGTGAATACCCACTTCGTCAGACGCAGGCCCTTTAGTTTCCTTCAGCTGCATTCTCCTTGAAAAAGGATATTGCTGTTCAACACTAAACTTGTTGAAACTCAGAAAATGCACCATTTGACATGTGCTCTTATTTAATTACACTGAGGAGCCTGCCTCCCTTTCCTGGTCAGTTTATTTTCGTTACCAGGATTCCCCTCTCCCCCCCTTTTGTTAGTTCTTTGCGTGTCTGTAATCACTTTTCCCCTCTCTTTGCTTCATGAACCTTCTGGCTTGAGTATCTTGAACGATGCCAGTCCTTCCCTCTATTCAGTCCTTAACCCTTTTGCTGAGACTGCTAACAAGAGGCAGCACAAAAAGGGCTGTTGAATGCCCTCCTGAGGAATTCCTCCAGGGCAGGGGCGGTGTAGGGCTCTGGCACTTCTGGAGAGCAATCCTGAAGCAACTTCAAGACTCCTGTAAATGAGATCATGGTCTGACTTGTGCTGGAGGCCATGGCAGCTCCCAGGACAGCCTATTAGGGAGATGCAAAAGAGACATGAGGCCTTCCTTACTCTTTTTCCCCCTCCCCTGGGACTATGTGAGAGGTGTAGCACATAATGAAGCTCAAGGATGCCAGTTCATGCAATTCATTCATAGACATCAAGCCTCCTGATTCATACTGAGAAAGTAGGGCAATCGGCTAGTTATCGTAGGTGCCTGTACACAAACGCAAGAAGCCTGGGAAACAAGCAGAAAGAATTGGAAGTCCTGGCACTATCAAGGAACGGTGATGTGATTGGAATAACAGAGACTTGATGGGGTAACTCACATGATTGGGCACTGGTGAGGCCATATCTGTAGTATTGCATCCAGTTTTGGGCTCCCCACTCCAGAAAGGATGTGGACAAATTGGAGAGAGTCCTGCAGAGGGCAACAAAAATGATTAGGGGGCTGGGGCACATGACTTACAAGGAGAGGCTGAGGGAATGGGTTATTTAGTCTGCAGAAGAGAAGAGTGAGGGGGGGATTTGATAGCAGTCTTCAACTACCTGAAGGGGGGTTCCAAAGAGGATGGAGCTAGGCTGTTCTCAGTGGTGGCAGATGACAGAACAAGGAGCAATGGTCTCAAGTTGCAGTGGAGAAGGTCTAGGTTGGATATTAGAAAAAACGATTTCACTAGGAGGGTGGTGAAACACTGGAATGGGTTACCTAGGGAGGTGGTGGAATCTCCATCCTTAGAGGTTTTTAAGGCCCGGGTTGACAAAACCCTGGCTGGAATGATTTAGTTGGGATTGGTCCTGCTTTGAGCAGGGGGTTGGACTAGATGACCTCATGAGGTCTCTTCCAACCCTAATCTTCTATGATTCTATGATCTGTCCACTGGAAATTGGATTGAGAACACAAAATGCGTTATTTGCAAACAGAGTTTAAAAAAAAAAAAGACTAAATAAATGCTATTAAAATACCAATAATATTCAAAAATCGTATAAATAAACAGGATGGGTTTTGTGAGGTGGGAATTGATTTATAGCTTTGTAGATTACTGCAAATTAAATGGAGAATATGGAATAGTCTTGTGAATCAGTAGATTGATTTGGTATTAATATGATTCTAAAAAATGCCTACCTATTTGTCCTTTAGTCCAGCTGTTCTCAATCTATTTACCATTGTGGGCCGCGTATGCAGCTCTCTATGTGTTATGTGGGCTGCATCCACACAACATATATACTCCCTGTATGACCCTGAGGATGTCACATGGGCTGCAGCTGTGTGCTGATTGGGCCACAAGCAGCCCACGGGTTGCAGGTTGAGAACCACTGCTTCAGTCATTACATCACTGTTTAGTTTTTAGGAAAGCTGACTTTGGAACTAATTCTATATACATTTCCAGAGAGACACATCATAATGCGCAGCAGAGATATATTGCTGTATCAGTTCAGTACCATCCCTGTTTTTCAAACTGTTATTTTACCTAGAACAGATTGATTAAAAGTAGCTGTTTGTGTGCGTGTTTTATTATTCGTTCTACATTTATGAACATTTAGCGTTCAATTTTTTAAAAGTAGATGTCTATATTTGTACATGCAATTGCTGTGACGACATGCACATAATAGTAGCTTGTGAATGTGATTAGATAGGTAGGTTCAACTATCTATTTATACTCAAAACTACCTGTGTATTTCTACATGTGTCTACATGGGTCTCTGTTTTTTAAAATGTGACCTGTAAGATCTTTAAGTTCTCTGTTATTTGATCTGCTTATGTTGTTGGTGTTTGTTAGAGATCATAGCTAAAAAGGAAGTTTGTAGCATAAAAGTGTACAGTATCTTATCTGCTAAATGTTGCTGCCCACATGTCCCACAGTTTCTTTCAGTGGCTAGTAGTAGAAGTGTTTTTCTTGGCAGTAGCTTTTTTCCTTTCCCTCATTTGTAGGGGTTCAGTTTGGACTGTAAGGCAGGAGGAAGTGGAGGCCCATTGTGACGTTGTGCAGTCTACATGGTTTTATAAAAACATGATAATAAGTGAATATAATGTAACTGGGATAGTTTTATAAAAAATTTGATAATAAGTGACTATAATGCAAATGGGATATGCTTTGTGCAAAAGGTCTCTTGTAAGGTATCATTACAAAGCTCATAAGCTACTGAGTGTGATCATCCTATTTGTAGAAATGTACCACTCTTGTATCTAAAACTAGAAATATAAAATGTAACTCTGAGGGCCTATTGTAATTATGTAAAGTGTGGGCCATTAATGATGGTTTGGAATCTTGATGACTCCCATTGTCTGCAGATGGCTGTTTACCTGTGAGTCTCCCTGTATGTGTGTGTGCTGGCAAGTGAGTAATGAAGTCTTGCAGTGACATGTGATCATGTCACCTGAACTGGAATCCATCTTTAACCTGGTGCTTTTCCAGTGAGGGGAGGGGGTGGAAACCCAGAGGGACAAAGGGTTCCCGCCTTATGCAAAAGATATATAAAGGGGTGGAAGAGAACTGAGTGGGAGAGAGAAGCCATCATGGAGAATCCCCTAGATAACACCTAAGCTGGAACAAAAGCTGTACCAGGGGAAAGAATTGTGCCCAGGCCTGGAAGGTGTCCAGTCTGAGAAAAACTTACTGAAGCATCTCTGAGGGTGAGATTATCTGTATTTAGTTTGATTAGGCATAGATTTGCGCATTTTATTTTATTTTGCTTGTGACTTACTTTGTTCTGTCTGTTACTACTTTGAACCACTTAAATCCTACTGTCTGTATTTAATAAAATCACTTTTTATTTAGTAATTTACTCAGAGTATGTATTAATACCTGGGGGAGCAAACAACTGTGCATATCTCTCTATCAGTGTTATAGAGGGCGAACAATTTATGAGTTTGCCCTGCATAAACTTTATGCAGGGTAAAACGGATTTATCTGGGTTTAGACCCCATTGGGAGTTGGGCATCTGAGTGCTAAAGACAAGCACACTACTGTACGCTGTTTTTGGGTAAACTTGCAGCTTTGGGACAAGTGATTCAGACCCTGAGTCTTTGTTAGAGCAGACTGGAGTGTCTGGCTCAGCAAAACAGGGTGCTGGAGTCCTGAGCTGGCAGGGAAAACAGAAGCAGGGGTAGTCTTTGCACATTAGGTGGCAGCTCCCAAGGGGGTTTCTGTGATCCAACCCGTCACAGTTGGAGGCCCATATATGGAAGCAACTTATTATTCTTCACTTCTCCTAAGTGGATCACTGGACTATCCTTCCTTATTTTGATCTGGAACAAATTGGAGAGAGTCCTGCAGAGAGCAACAAAAATGATTAGGGGGCTGGGGCACATGACTTATGAGGAGAGGCTGAGGGAACGGGTTATTTAGTCTGCAGAAGAGAAGAGTGAGGGGGGGATTTGATAGCAGTCTTCAACTACCTGAAGGGGGGTTCCAAAGAGGATGGAGCTAGGCTATTCTCAGTGGTAGCAGATGACAGAACAAGGAGCCCTAATAGTCAGAGCTGATTGTCAACATCAAGTCTAGGACAATTGGTGGCCAAGTTATTCAAAATGGTAGCCTAGATTTGGGCTTCTAAGTCCATTTTTAAGTGAGTGAATAAAAGTTCTTATTTTCAAAATTGCTGAGTGTTTAGTGCTTCCCATTTATTTCAGTGTGGGTAACGGAAGCTCAATACTTTTGAAAGTCTGGCCACCTATTTAGGTGACTAAATAAAAAATGAATGAGTCTAGGGATTTAAACATTTTGGCAAGTTTAGGCAAACAGATACACTCCTAACTGTGGTCTTCAGCTCTGGACTTGCAAGTTTGAGTCAAAGTCCCCAGCACCACACATAGCTTTTTTTGGTCTGGTTTCCATCTCTGGTCCACTTGTTAGATGTTTAGTTAAGCAACTGCTTAGTTTTAGCCCAGAGGATATTGCATTACTGCAGTATGTGCAGCAATTCCTATGTCATTTGTAAAATCCTTTGTGATGAAAGACCCTATACATTTGGGATGTTAAACGTCAATACTCTAAACTTCTAATTTTTGCTTGGAATCTTTCTACCGCTCACTGTTTACTGATTCTCTATTTTGTTTTCCTTTTTGTATAAAATACAGTTTACAGTTTACACTCGTTCTTGGTATTTTTATTTGAAATCAGGTGGTTGCTCTCTAAATCCTTTCACAAGCCATTAACAGGTCATAACAAGTGTACTGGTAACCTGTCTGTATGGATGACATCTTTCTATTTTTCCAGCTCTGTGCCAGTACATCTCTTAGTAAACAAATGATTAGTAGGTTCCAGTTCTGCCCTCAGATTCACAGATGTAAATCCAGCCAAATCTGAAGGAAGCTGCAGAGTATAACTAAAGGTAGATATGGGACCTTTGTGTTTATTAAAGGTTTTTTTGGTCTTTAAGGAACGACTATAAGTCAAAGCACCATTAACTCTATGATAAACCATAGGCAAGCAAATATGAATCTGAGATAATCAGTGTTTAGAACTAAAATATTAAATATGGGTTTACTTTTCTATATTATTTTGGGGTGTTCTTTGTTGTGGTGGTGTATATTTGTTGTTTTGTTTGGGTTTTTTTTTTTCATTAAACTGTTTTCCAGACCAAAATAGCATTGTTTTAACTTACATCCTCATGACTTAAATATCCATAACTACTGTATCATTTTGCTTTAATTTCAGATTACCCTGCCAAGAAATTGAGCCATTTCTGTCC
Organism: Emys orbicularis; assembly: GCF_028017835.1. NCBI lineage: Eukaryota > Metazoa > Chordata > Testudines > Emydidae > Emys > Emys orbicularis. Next base: position 164,119,451 of record NC_088684.1, read on the forward strand.
ATAGGATTGTCACTAGAGCTACTCACCCCAAACACTATGATTACAGGCAGTGATTTTTTTTACTTTCTGAATTATACCCTGTGGTAACATTCCTCAGAGCTAATAATATACAACAGCAGGCAAACAAGACTAAAAGTCATCTGCAGATTTCCCCACTACTAAATTCAGTGAAAGGCATGTTGATTATAATTTATACTTTTCAACCAATAAATTATATGACAGGATTTGTAGGGAACATATTTTGGGCAAAATTAGAACCAGAAATAAAAATTTCCCTTTCAGGAGTTAAACCTCTAATTCTTTTCTATCAGGCAACTAAGTAGCAAGTAATAAATGCACCATTGCTTATGAAAGCTAAAGCCAAATATACAAACCTACAAAAGTAAAAGTGAATTTCCAGGACTTCCCAACTACCCCATTTCATAATGTTCTCTGAGCATCCAAGCTCCCTGGACCAGGGCAGGTCCTGCAGCCTTCTTGGCTCCAAGTCCACAGCCATCTCCCTCAAGACCTCTGCCTTCTATTCCCAAGCTCCCTGCTCTCCTCTCCTCTCCTCTCTCCTGACCATTTCCAAATCTTAATTCTGCTCAAAGTCCCGTATTTGCTACCCCTCAGATTTTTAAAAATTGTCAGGAGCTGCTGTGGACCTCATTCTCTAATAGGCACATGGTTTTAGCTGACCTACCAAGGTCTGCAATAGATGCTGTGAGCCTTGGAAGGGGGGCTACAAAGAGGCAAAACTATGAGGTAGAGCAGGAATCAAGCTAGGGAACCTGAGGGAGGAAGATTAACTTGATTTACAGAGTCAAATGCAAACCAATTCTGTTTTTTTTCCAGGGCATTGCTCTGGTTGAAGAGTTAACAGGATTTAGGTGCCTTATTCTGAGCATATGTATGCTTTCAAATGTTTTAACCTTTTCACTGAATTGATAAATGTTTGGATTTTGATAGATACACTGTTTTATGTTGTTTTTTATTCATTTTTGTTCGTGTGTGTGTGTGTGTGTGTGTGTGTGTGTGTTAAACTCTTTTAAGCTATTGATAAGTATTCCAGTCTTAACTCCAGTATTTTTGGCTAGGGAATATGTAGTAAAGATATTTTGAAACTACAGGACCCATGTAATACAGTACAGGCTTCCTAAGTAAAAACAGGGTTTAAAAAAAAAAGATTGGTTGTTAGGTAATGAGTGATCATAAAATTAATGGGTTCAACCAACCCGCACAAACCAATTTAGACTTCCTTAGATTCTGGCCAATATTTTCAACTACAGTTAAGTTCTTAACTCTATATTTAGAGTCCAAATGTGTCTAAATACTTATTTAGGAACCTGACTTTAGAACCCCTAGTTTACAAATTTTGGCCTTAGACTCATTTAGAGTCATGCGTGCTTAACATGTAACTTACACTTACTGTAAATTTATATGTCCCCAAATATATTACACACCATGGCCCAAATTCAGAGGTGATGTGCAGTGTGGTGTAACTGAAGCCTTGTCCACACACATAAATGGCACCAGTTTAACTTAAATCAGTTTTTTAACCAATTTAGATAAACCAGTACAGCTTCGTTGTGTGGACAAGCCCTTAAGCCCCCGGGCCTAATTTTCCATTGCCTTGAATATTATATCATCATCTGATTGGTGGTATCTTACATTCACCTTGCACACATTCTGCACTGGTGTAAATGATTACACAACATGAAAGGCAGCAGATAATCAGGCTCCTTTGTATAATTGGAGTTGCCAGGGCTGGTGTTAGACTTGCTGGGTCCCGGGGCTGAAGCCGAAGCTCAAGCCCCGCCGACCGGGGCCAAAGCTGACGCCTGAGGGCATCAGCTCTGGGTGGCGGGGCTCAGTTTACAAGCCCCTGGCATGGGGCTGAAGCCCTTGGGCTTTGGCTTTGCGCCCCCCGCCCCACTGGGCAGCAGGGCTCAGGCTTCAGTCCACCCTCCCAGGGTCGTGTAGTAATTTTTGTTGTCAGAAGGGGGTCGCGGTGCAATGAAGTTTGAGAACCCCTGCCCTAGACCTACTCAGACCCATTCCTGTGAGTCTACATCATCATAAGGAAGAGGGAGGATCTGACTTACTGGGACAAATTTAGAGGTGAGGTAATATATTTTAATTCAGCTTGCTCCGTTTAACTGAGCATGAGAAGGCCTAAGAGAATCACAATCTTAGATTACACTTCTTTCATGCATAAATTATACTGACCTGTGCTACAATCGCACCTTCATTTACTGTGCAGACATACCCTTAGACTCACTTAACATATCAGGAAATGAGTGTAAAAGAAAGTCGGAATGTAAGAAAGACTAACATATTACCACCTCACATACCACCTTTGAATTGAGCCCAGTGTGTTGTAGACAATATTGCCAATTCCTGCAATTGTATAGTGAGTCTTACAATATTTGGTGTTTTTCTTACAGCCTCAGCTCCGGAAGACATGTGATGAGATGTGAATCTCAGTTTTCATTTTTTAAAAAGAAACTTTCTATCCCCTCATTGTTACAGAGAAAAGCTTGAAAATGTGAATCCTTAAAGGCTCAAAAAAAAGTTTAAAATAATCTAGCATTTATTTTAAAAATGTCATGATTTTTAAGCCAACCTAGGGATTTTGGGGCCTGATTTATTAATTTTGAACATATGGGGTTGGCAATAGTGTGGATATGGCTCCCAAATCCATGCTAGGCAGAGTCCTGGCATTCAGGGAATTAATCAAATGAGAGCAACAAGAATAGGCGACTATACCATTAGCACCTAGCACTGCACACATATATGTGAACTCAAATACTTTGTGTGGATGCAATGAGAAAATTGAATGTAAAGTTCTTCTTCGAGTGCTGTCCCTGTGGGTGCTCCACTCCAGGTGACGGTGCGTGCCAGCACCGTTGATTGGAGATCTTCGATAGCAGTGCCTGGGCGTCCCGCACCCCCCTCAGTTCCTTCTCAACCGTCCTCGTCTGAAGACGGGACTCCGGACAGTGCTAACCTCTTCCCTGGTGACTGAAGGAAATAAGTAGATAGAAATAGAAATAGGTAGCTAGACATATCCCAGTTTTCTCTCTTTCCTTTAGAATAGTTTGTTAGTTTAAAAAAAAATTCCTCACGTTAGTCTCCCATTGAGACTTTCCCCCTGGGCAATCATACTTCCATGATGCCGGGGTCCCCAGGCTTTAAGAAATGCAACTCCTTTAAGGAGCCTATGCCGCAGTCTGACGGGCATTCCCTCTGTGTGAAATGCCGCGGCGAGACACACGTCCCTGCCAAGTGTCTCCACTGCACCAACCTGAAAACAAGAGCTCGGCGTGACAGAGACTTGCGCCTAAAAATGCTCCTGATAGAGAAAGCTCTGCAGCCACCTATGGAGAAGGGCAGTAAACCCTCTCCCTCACGCTCCCCTGCCAAGTTGGAACCGACCGGGAGCGCGGTTTCACCCTCTTACGCGAAGAGACAGGAAGCCCCAATGTCTCCGCCCAGGGACATTCAGAAGGGTAAAGGATCTCCTGCAAGGTCTTTACCCTTGGTGCTGACAGCGCCAAGAGCAGGCACCTCCGACCGCCCCAGCACCTCAGCAGCGGCACACACGGGGCGCAAAGGCAGGGACACGACTTCCCACAACGGGAAGCTCTCTTCGGCACCGCTCCCCCCAACACTGACGATGGACCCGGTACCGGCAGCACGTCCCACCCCGGTGTCGACAAGAACGTTGGCACCAAGCCTGTCCGTCACCCCTGGAGCAGACGCGGAAACTCTGCAGGGCTCCCACAAGCATCCCACGGCTCCTGCTAAAGCCAAACACAAATCGCTCCAGGCTGCCACTCACTCTCCATGCTCCTCAGCACCACAACCCATGGAGCAGCAACAATTCCTGCACCAATATGATATTTCAGTGGCCCCTGAGCCTAACTCTCTGCTCCTTGACACGGAGCGCTCACAGTTTGAACAACAGCTCTCACCACCCGACCTGGCTACTTTCACTGACAGCGAGAACAACATACAGCAGCAGGCAGAGTTCTCCCCACCTGATTCTCCCCCTCCACTGGAACCCTATCTAGCTCAAGATACGGCGCATAAAAAGAATCAGCCTCAGTTTCCCTACTTTCCCCTCCCCCCCCCCTGTGGGCGGGACCACATTTTTCCTACCCTGTGCCCTGGCCTCAGTGGTACCCATGGTCGGCTCCTGCCACCACTCCTCCTTGCACCTCTTCCACCAGACCGCAAGCTTGTTCTGCGCCTCTCTAACCAGCTCCATCGACATCTAGAGCTCCTGAACCCCCTCTTGAAGAGGCAGGCTACGAACCCGTCCCGGATTTACCAGCTCCTGCCTCACCTTCAGCCACAGATGAAGCCCTCATGCCTCCACCTCTGCAAAATGTGGATGACTTTAAGCAATTCCAGGAACTTTTCAAGAGAGTGGCACTCAGCCAGAACATTCCTTTGGAGGAAGTCCAGGAGACACAACATAGACTCCTCAAAATCCTCCAGCCCTCTCCACCCTCAAAGATCGTGCTCCCCATAAACGAAGCCCTCATAGAACCAGCTGATAAGCTCTGGCAGACCCCTGCCTCCATCCAACCAACATGCAAGAAGGCTAAACATAAATACTATGTTCCCACGAAGGACGTAGATTTCCTATTTTCCCACCCACAACCCAACTCTCTCGTGGTGGATGCAGCGACACACAGAACAAAGCAGCCACAATACTAGCCCACTCCGCAAGACAAAGACCTCAAACACCTTGACCTCCTGGGCCACAAGGTTAATACCTCCTCCACTCTACAATTTAGAATTGCAAATTATTCCACCCTCCTCGCAAGCTATGACTATGACAACTACAACAAGCTCTTTGATTTTGCCTCCCATATCCCGGAGGACAGGAGAGCGGACTTTAAGTCAGTCCTGGTCGAAGGTCAGTTGGTTTCCAGGATGGCGCTACAAGCATCCCTGGACATAGCGGACACAGCAGCCTGCACCACTGCCACTACGGTGGTGATGCACAGGTATGCCTGGTATCCCCAAAGATCTGCAGCCCAAAGTGGAGGATCTTCTCTTTGATAAAGATAAACTTTTTTCCAAGAAAACCGATGAAGTCCTTCACACTATGAAAGACTCTAGGGCCACCCTGCGCACATACCCATCCCTCCCCAGGAGACAACAGTATCAACCTTATCAGAGGCCCGGTGCACAACTATATCACTGACCCCAGTCCACACCATATGATCATAGAATCATAGAACATCAGGGTTGGAAGGGACCTCAGAAGGTCATCTAGTCCAACCCCCTGCTCAAAGCAGGACCAATCCCCCACTAAATCCCCAAATGGCCCCCTCAAGGATTGAACTCACAACCCTGGGTTTAGCAGGCCAATGCTCAAACCACTAAGCTATCCCTCCCCCAAAACTGGGAGAGATACTGGGAGAAATTGCAACAGACCTCCTAGGCACAGGCAGAGCCATGCGCAACCAGCTACCTCCCACCCACCCATCGGGAAACAAACAGCAGTTTTGAAGTGCTGGTCGGGGGTCTGCATGACCACCCCTTGACTCCGGCGTCTGTTTGCCCATTTGGCCACCGCCTCCAGGTTTTCCACCATGCCTGGCAACAGATCACCCAGGACCGCTGGGTCCTGGAAATAATTCAGACAGGTTACTCCATCCCTTTTTTATCTTGCCCGCCCACCCTTCCCCGTCCCCCTTCAGGGACCCCTCTCATGAGCACCTACTTCGCATAGAAGTGGCTCATCTTCTACACCTAGTGCAGTGGAACAGGTACCAATGCAACATCGGGGAAAAGGGTTCTACTTCCACTACTTTCTGACCCCAAAAAAAGGCGGGGGATGGAGACTTATACTAGATCTATGCAGACTGAACAAATTTGTACGTGTACAGAAATTCAAGATGGTCACATTGGGCATAATAATATTCGTGCTTGAACAAGGGGACTGGTTCACAGCCCTCAGCCTACAAGATGCCTATTTCCCCATATCCATTCACCCAGCCCACAGACGCTTCCTGCGATTCACACTCAGACACGACCACTTTCAATACAGAGTACTTCCATTTGGTCTCTCCACAGCACCGAGGGTATTCTCCAAGACCCTAGCTGTAGTCGTGGCCCACCTCTGCAAACATGGGATTATACTTTTCCCCTACTTAGACAACTGCCTCATCATACGAGACATTAAAAGCAACGCGTCTTACCATCTCCCTCTTCCACAGTCTAGGCTTGCAAATAAACTTCCGAAAATCCACCCTGATACCCACACAGTAGATAGAGTTCATCGGAGCTCACCTGGACTCAGTTCGAACCAGAGCCTCGCTCCCACACAACAGATTCCTCACTGTTACACATCTCATACACATGATCTCCATTTGCCCCAGAATACAGGCACAGACCTGCCGACAGCTTCTCGGTCACATGGCAGCCACCACCTTTGTGGTCAAATGTGCCAGGCTGCACATGAGATGCCTTCAGGGTTGGCTCAACTCCAACTATAAACCCAGCAGACACAGCCTCTGCATGATGCTAACTCCTCCAGCGAACGTATTGGCCTCCCTTCACTGGTGGACAAAACCAGAGAACCTATGACCGGGTGTCCCTTCCATCCACACCCCCCCAGTAATCATGCTCAACACGGACGCTTCCCTAATAGGTTGGGGAGTTCACCTAGGGGAACACACGGTACAGGGCCACTGGTTCCTATCAGAGACGCGTCTGCACATAAATCTTCTAGAGCTCAGAGCCATCAGGTATGCTTGCCTTCACTTTCTCCTCATCATAAAGAACAAGTTCATCCGGGTCCTGACAGATAATATAGCATGTATGTTTTACATCAACAGGCAGGGGGGAGCACAATCGCACTCCCTATGCACAGAAGCCATCTGGTTATGGAATTGGTGCATACAACATCACATAAAAATCACTGCTTCCTACCTGCCTGGGTGTCACACCACTACCGTCGACCCACTCAGCAGACACTTCTCTGAAGTACACAAATGGGAATTGCATCCCACGATACTCCGACAGCTCTTCTCCCACTGGGGCACTCCGTTGATAGACCTGTTTACCACACCTCAGAACCGCAAATGCCATCTATTTTGCTCCAGAGCGGGACTCGGGGCCGCATCCCTAGGGGATGTGTTTCTCATTCCCTGGAACAAATCCCTCATGTACACTTTTCCTCCGATTCCACTGATACACAGGGTTTTACGCAAGATCTGAGAGGACAAGGCCAGGATCATACTTATTGCCCCAGCTTGGCCCAGACAGACATGTTACCCTTACCTGCTGCGCATGTCCACCCGTCCTCCAAGGACTCTCCCCGACAGACCAGATCTGCTCTCCCAGAACAACAGTCGTCTTCTGCATCTGCAGCTCTGGAAACTCCATCTCACGGCATGGTTCCTTCATGGTTTCAAACCCACGAATTAGCCTGTTCGGAGCAGGTCCAATACGTCCTCCTACATAGTAGAAGAGACTCCACTCATAAGACTTACCTGCAAAAGTGGAAACGCTTCTCCATTTCGTGCTCCCACAGACGCTTGACGCCCTGGACCGCAACCCAACCTGACATCTTAGACTACCTTTTGAAACTAAAACAGGAAGGGCTCTCGCTCAGTTCTGTCAGAGTATACCTCGCGGTCCTTACCACCTTCCATGACACACTGGATGGATATTCACTTTTTGCCCACCCCACCATAAAACACATCCTCACGGGCCTACAAAATCTCTACCTTGAGATTCATCCACCAGCAGCCCCCTGGAATCTCAACCTAGTTCTTCGTGGTCTCATGAAACCTCCTTTCGAATGCCTGGCTACCTCATCCCTGCTCCACATGTCTATGAAAGTAGCTTTCTTGGTTGCCATAACATCAGTGAGAAGGGTTGGTGAAATAAGCTCCCTGATGGCCTACCCTCCCTACAGGATTTTCTCTAAAGACAAGGTTACTATGCGACCCCACCCCAAATTCCTCCCCAAGGTGGTGTCTACCTTCCACCTTAACCTGCCAATACACTTACCTGCATTCTATTCTAAGCCTAATAAGACTCCACAGGAAGCGGCGTTACATACCCTCGATGTCCGACAGGCACGTGCATTCTATCTTGACAGAACTAAGCCATTTCGTAAATCCCCTAGGCTATTTGTCTCTACTACCGAGAAATCAAAGGGTGATGCTATCTCTAAGCAACGACTTTCCAAGTGGATCTCAGACTGCATCAGATCCTGCTATGACACCCAGAATGTTCAACCACCAGAGGATGTCAGAACTCATTCTACTCGAGCAATGTCAACATCCATTGCCTTCCTCCACAACGTACCTATTACGGACATATGCAAGGCGGCCACATGGACATCTGATCACACATTCACCAAACATTATGCTATCACACAGGATACCACAGCAAAGCCATAGTTGGCCATACGATACTGTCTAACTTTATTACTGTCACAACTCCAAAATCCCACCAACCATAGTGGGTACTGCTTCACATTCACCTGGAGTGGAGCACCCACAGGGACAGCACTCAAAGAAAAAGAGAAAGTTACTCACCTTGCAGTAACTAAGGGTTTTTGAGATGTGTGTTCCTGTGGGTGCTCCACTACCCACCCTCCTTCTCTCTACTTTGGAGTACTAATCAGACAACTCTACAGTAGAGAAGGAACTGAGGGGTGTGTGGGATGCACATGCTCAGGCAGACCCTAATGCCACCGCGAGAGAGCAGGTGACCACATGCATCCCGACCAGGCACCGCTACTGCAGATCTCTGAACAATGGCACTGGGACGCACCGTCACCTGGCAGGGACACAGATCTCAAAGAACCTCAGTTACTGCAAGGTGAGTTATTTTCTCTTTATTAAACTGTCAATAAATTCCCTTTCAGTTAGGAAGTAACTCAGGTATTTTTAAATCTTGATCCATGATTATATGCTAATATAATGCACTTTTTTATGCTAAAGGAGGCAAGAAAAGATTCAAAATGTAAAATTCTCTAGGCCTAGTTATCTCTCTCACTCTCATTTAAACAAGAAGAGCTGGTTGCCGGTCATTCTTTCCGAAGGGTCCTTCAATATGGAACTGACTACTGACTCCCCACACACCTTGCCTCCATTCCCCTCTTTGTCCAGTTGAGGCTTGGTCTGATGGCCTTCAAGGCAAATTGCAAAGCTTACCTATTTTCTTAGGCATTTCCCAGGTGATGCAGTAGAGTAGGCAAGAAGGAGACAGTAAGAGAATTTTGTTTGTAGCCAATATATTTTAGGAGGCATTGCACATATAATAAACTGGTTGTAATGTATTCAGTAGATTTTGGTGCCATAAGTGTGAAAGGAACAACGTACTTTATAAAGTTAATCCACCTTTTAAAAGGTGTAAGGCAATTGCATAGAGTAGCAGGCAGTGAACAAACCCCTGAAACTGATGTATAGATTCTTAGTTTGGGGAGGGGAGCGGAGCTAGTGGTCAGAGCACTTGTGCCCTATATCCCCTTGTAGCTCTAGTCGGTGGTTTGGTGGTAGTGCCTTAGAGTCTGTGGGTAGGCACCCTTCCACTCCACTGGGTTCCAACCCAGAGCCCTGGGACTGGCACGTCAGGTGTGCAGCCGGTGCAAAGGTATTACCAAACCAGGTCCCTGGGTTACTTCATACTACATCCCGTCTTTCCAGAGGCCCATTGATTTGCAACACATACTCAACTGAAAGGTTTCTGAGGTTCTTTTCCCTCACTCACAAGCAGGTGCTCCACTGTCTCTTTAGTGGTGGCCTGCAGCTCTGTATAGAGGTCAGCTCCACACAGCATGGGACTTCAGCTGTATCCCTGCAGGAGCTACTAATGCATGTCTGCTCTCTTGCACTGCTGTGCCCTTTTAAGCTCCACCTCCATTGTGAGCATGCCCAACAGATGCAGCTCGGAGAAGCCCTCTGGGCCCAAAGCTGCTTGTTAACCATCTGTTCCCCTGTGTGGGGTTTGTACCTATCTATCTCATAGAGCTGGAAGGGACCTTGAAAGGTCATCGAGTCCAGCCCCCTGCTTTCACTAGCAGGACCAAGTACTGATTTTTGCCCCAGATCCCTAAGTGGCCCCCTCAAGGATTGAACTCACAACCCTGGGTTTAGCAGGCCAATGCTCGAACCACTGAGCTATTCCTCCCCTATGCCGGCTAAAGCCAAGTTTAGTCTTGCAACCTTCTGACCACTGGCAGAGGGCACAGAGGTGCATATGATTCTAGGTATCCCCTGGGTTTGATCTCTACATAATTGCTAATCAAAGGGTGGCTTGTAAGGTCTCTATTGAAAGTGCATGTTACACTGATTATGATAATCGTGAAATGTATGTATGGATAACATGTATGTACAGTTAATGTGTAAGGAGTTACGTATTTATATTCAGAAAATTATGCTATTAAGGTCTGTGAGTTGGGGCTGGTCACCAGAAGGTGATATATAAGTTTCTTTGAGGCAGGAGACTCTTATCTACCTGTCTGGCTTTAAGTATATTGAGTATTGTATACTTCACAATGAACACCTATTTACAGTCTGAGCAAAATGCTAATCAGGTGAGCAAAATGCTAATCAAGAGACTGCAGGGGAGACTCCAGGGGAGAGTCTGTATAGGAAAAAGTAAGGTGACCATAATATACTTGAGAAGGAGCAAAGAGACTGCAACTGGGCACAGCAGGGGTTAAAGAACACCTGTGGGTTCAGCTAGCCCCGCCCAGTTATACCTGCAGCCCATGCCAGGCCTGGAGGGGGGAGAAAAGAAGGGAGCCTGGCTCAATCAGGGGCTGATGGGCGAAGAGGCAGGAGCTCTCTGTATGCCTGCCTGAAGGCACAGACCACCAACCTGCCTGCCAGTGCAACCACTGGAGGTAAGTAAGTCTTCCCCAGCCAAGGGGATCCTACAGAGAAGCCCCAAATGCGGGGCAACTGGACTAGCAGGGCCACGCCCCAAACTAAAAGGACTTGCATAGGGAGCAGGCCAGGAAAGCAGGCTCTGAACCCCTGCTCATGGCTGGGAGGAAGATCCATCTTCCCTGTTTAAGAGTTGAGCAACACAGGAGCCTCAGCCAGGTCCTGAGGGAGGAGGGGTCAGGGCCCCCTACAGCCCCCCAACCAACAATCTAGCCCGTAGGCTGCCCGGCCCTGCGGGCCCTATCACAAATGGTGGAGAATGCAGGCATTGCCCTAGTCCCTGTTGAAGGGAATTAAAAAGGAAAGGAAAAAATAAAAAACGAGAGAGAGAGAGAGAGTCCCGACGACAAACCCTTGAATGGGGATGGAACAGCTGCTGAAATGGATGGCTGAGCAAAACGTCCACCATCAACAACAATTCCTTCAGCAGATGGCCACGCAGCAGCAGCAGCTAATTCGTGAACTGGTAGCCCAACAGCAGCAGCAGCAGCTGGTCCAACAGGTGGCGTCCAGCAGAGCTACCAAACCCTGCCCCTATCTGGCTTTCCAAAATGGGGCCTGACGATGATCCTGAGGCTTTCTTAGAGACTTTCAAGCTTGTGGCCACGGTAGCCCGGTGATCCTGAGACAAGTGGGCTGCAGTGCTGACCCACTTGACCAGGGTAGCGCAGACCACATACCGTGCTTTAGACTCCGCCGCCCTAGATATCTTGGAGGAAACATTCCGGCAACGCTTCCCTGGTCGTCAAGAAGCTGTGCGACTCATGCTGAAGATGGCTCAATCCAGAAGCAAAGATGGGGGTGCAAGTCGCTGAGCGGATCCTGCTTGAGCAGCTTGTCCGGATCCTGTCCCCTGGTGGAAGAGAGTGGGTGTTGTGACATCACCCTGACACCATGACGGATGCCATCCATCTCATGGAGAACTACCTAGCTGGCAAGTCCCCCATTATGAGGCCCCCTTCGGTGTCGGCTGGAACAAAGAGCCCCGTGCCCCTAAAGGAGAGAACCACCTACAGACCCCAGGATCATGAGGAAAGTCGGCATCCTCCCCCCCACCAGAGCTTCGGAGGGCTCGAGGAGCCAGGGGTGCCAGGGGTGCCAGGGGCCCCACGACTCAGAGGTCCAGAGCCATTACCCAAAGGTCCACCAGAGGCCCAGCCTGGGCCCATACTCGGCCCAGAACTTGGGGAGACCCTGGTATGAAAAACATTGGTGCCTAATCCTGGCCCAACCCAGGGCACCATTATGTTACAGTGCCTGCATGGGGATGTGAGGGCCTACCCCCACACAGAAGGGACTTTAATGGTGAGAACACGCGAGGGGCCCCTAATGGTTGGTCTGGCCCCGACCCTGGTCTACCCAGTTATTTTAGGCAGGGCCTGAAACTATTTTGGGCAATTGTTAGCAGAACTACCTCCGGCCCCCAGCTGGCCTGAAGATGTGACCCTTGTGGGGGTGGAGGAGCTTGCTGACCTTGGTGAAGGGACTTCCCAGTCCTCAGCATCAACCCAAGCCAACCATGCCCCCTCCCAGCCAGGAGGGGAGCTCCCCCCATTACCTGAATCGGAGATCCTGACTTTGTGGAGGAGCAATAGGCTGACAACACCCTGAGTCGGGCATATGCCCAGGTGGCGGCGGTGAAAGGGGAGACTGTCGAACCCCACCAAGCGGGACAGTTCCCACGCTTTGAGATTCAAGGTGACTATCTGTACCTCATAGAGAAAGATCAACTGATGGAAGAGGTCCGACATCAGCTCTTGGTGCCCCGACCGTACCGGAGGAAAGTTATGCGACTCACCCATGCCATACTCATGGCTGGACACCTTGAAAGGGAAAAGATGCTAGCCCAGATTTTAGCCCAGTTCTTTTGGCCAGGGGTCTACCAAGATGTGGCAGACTTCTGTGCCTCATGCCCAGAGTGCCAGCTCACTGCACCTCGGCCAGCTGAGAGAGCCCCGTTGATCCCCCTCCCGCTTGTAAGTGTATCCTTTGAGTGAATTGGAGTCAACATAGTTGGCCCACTGGAGAAGAGCGCTGTTGGATAGCGGTTCATTCTTACTTTAGTGGACTATGCAACTCGGTACCCTGAAGCAGTGCTGCTGCACTCCATGAATGCCAAGGGGGTGGCTACGGATCTTCTGAACATCTTCGACTGAGTCGGGTGTGGTGTTCTGTCCCATCTAGTGGCACTGAGACCACTTAGAGAGAGACAGAGAGTTAATGAGTCTGCTCTACAGCCTTAGCTAAGCACCATATGGCTTTTAGCTCATGCAGTAGAGGCTCATGTATTTAGCTTCCTAGGTTCGATCCCACCTGCCGACGATGGGGTCTGTCGGTGTACATAAGCATGTTTGGGACATCTAGTAGTGAATATCTACTGCATGTGCAAATAGTATGTAGATGCCAGAGAAGCCAAAAATCATATCTATTTATTTGAAAGAAACTTCATTCTAACTAGTTATGTATGTTGACCCAATGGTGGCAAATTCTATTAATTCATGGAGTGAGGAGGAAGAACTGTTATTATTAAAGAATGTAATTGATATATTAATAATTTATAGGCCAGCAAATCTTAACTTCTTAGAGCCCCAGTATTGTTTACCTTTTCCCAACAGGTAAACAGACCAAATATGCTTTGAGGTTTTTTCAGACAATCCCCACTGTCTGTGTAACAATATTCTGGCAAACATGACATGACCAAAAAGTCAGACACATAACATGTTCAATCTTGCAATAATAGTCGTTGTGTATGTAGGTCCTAGAATGAGCTACATTCCATGTACGTTAGATGACCTCTATTTAAGGTGAAAGAGGGGGAGAGAGAGACAGCTCTTTTGTTCAATTTTTGTTTCTGGAAAAGTGAGATTAAAGGTTATTCTGTTATTAGATAGGCAGTGACTAAGAAACAGAGTGAAGAAATACACTGGATTTCGAATAGATTTTTTTCATTTAAAATTGTCAAGGCTGTCTCTATTTGCATGGTCATTCTATGGTAGCAGCCCTGCCAACTGCTAGTATGGAAGTTCTCTATGTGATATCCTGTTCCTTTAAATGTTTGAGCACTCCCCTCTCCCCAGTGCAAAACCTCACTTTCATGTTGGTTCTAGTTTGGCTGCCAGAACAATAAAGCTACCATCACCACAGACAGCTGTGTTTCTATCATAAGAATATAAGAATGGCCATACTGGGTCAGACCAAAGGTCCATGTAGCCCAGAATCCTGTCTTTCAATAGTGGTGAATGCCAGGTGCCCCAGAGAGAATGAACAGAACAGGTAATCATCAAGTGATCCATCCCCTGTCACCCATTCCCAGCTTCTGGCAATCAGAGGCTAGGGACACCATTCCTGCCCATCCTGGCTAATAGCCATTGATGGACCTATCCTTCATGAATTTATCTAGTTCTTTTTTTGAACCCTATTTTAGTCTTAGCCTTCACAACATCCTCTGGCAATGAATTCCACAGGCTCACTGTGCATTGTGTGAAGAAATACTTCCTTTTGTTTGTTTTAAACCTGCTGCCTATTAGTTTTTGTGTTATGAGGAATAAATAACACTTCCTTCTTTACTTTCTCCACACTAGTCATCATTTTATAGACCTCTATCATATTCCCTCTTGGTCGTCTCTTTTCCAAGTTCAAAAGTCCCAATCTTTTTAATCTCTCCTCATATGGAAGCTGTTCCATACCCCTAATCATATTTGTTGCCCTTTTCTGAACCTTTTCCAATTCCAATATATCTTTTTTGAGATGGTGCGACCACATCTGCACGCAGTATTCAAGATGTGGGCGTACCATGGATTTAGATAGAGACAATATGATATTTTCTGTCTTACAATATATTCCTTTCTTAATGATTCCCAACATTCTGTTCGCTTTTTTGACTGCCGCTGCACATTGAATGGATTTTTTCAGAGAACTATCCACAATGACACCAACCTCTCTTTCTTGAATGGTAACAGTTAATTTAGACCCCATTATTTTATATGTATAGTTGGGAGTATGTTTTCCAATGTGCATTACTTTGCATTTATCAACATTGAATTTCATCTGCCATTTTGTTGCCCAGTCACACAGTTTTGTGACATCCCTTTGTAGCTCTTTGCAGTCTGCTTTGGACTATCTTGTGTAGTTTTCTATCATCTGCAAATTTTGCCATCTCACTGTTTACCCCTTTTTCCAGATCATTTATGAATATGTTGAATAGGACTGGTCCCAGTACAGACTTCTGGGGGACACCACTGTTTACCTCTCTCCATTCTGAAAACTGACCATTTATTTCTAACCTTTGTTTCCTATCTTTTACCTAGTTGCCAATCCATGAAAGGACCTTCCCTCTTATCCCATGACAGCTTACTTTGCTTAAGAGTGGATCCCCCTTGTCCACATGCTTGTTGACCCCCCCTCAAAGAATTCTAGTAGATTGGTGAGGCACAATTTCCTTTTAGAAAAAACATGTTGACTCTTCCTCCAACAAATTATGTTCATCTATGTGTCTGACAATTCTGTTCTTTACCATAGTTTCAACCAATTTGCCTCGTTCTGGAGTCAGGCTTACTGGCCTGTAATTGCCGGAATCACCTCTGGAGCCCTTTTTAAAAGTTGGCAACACATTAGCTGTCCTCCAGTCATCTGGTACAGAAGCTGATTTAAGTGATAGGTTACAGACTACAGTTAGTAGTTCTGCAATTTCACATTTGAGTTCCTTCAGAACTCTTGGGTGAATACCATCTGGTCCTGGTGACTTATTGCTGTTTAATTTATCAATTTGTTCCCAAACCTCCTCTAATGACACCTCAATCTGGGACTGTTCCTCAGATTTGTCAGCTAAAAAGAAAGGCTCAGGTTTGGGAATCTCCCTCACATCCTCAGCCATGAAGACCGATTCAAAGAATTCATTTAGTTTCTCTGCAATGGCCTGATTGTCCTTGAGTGTTCCTTTAGCACCTTGATCATCCAGTGGCCCTACTGGCTGTTTAGCAGGCTTCCTGCTTCTGATGTACTTAAAAAAAATTTCTTTTGCTAGCTGGTCTTCAAATTCTTTTTTGGCCTTCCAAATTATATTTTTACACTTTACTTGCCAGCTTTTATGCTCCTTTCTATTTTCCTCACTAGGATTTAACTTCCACTTTTTAAAGGATGCCTTTTTGCCTCTCACTGCTGCTTGTACTTTGTTGTTTAGGCACAGTGGGCATGTTTTTTGGTTCTCTGACTGTGTTTTTTAGTTTGGGGTATACATTTAAATTGAGCCTCTATTATGGTGGCTTTAAAAAGTTTCCATGCAGCTTGTAGTTATTTCACTTTTGGCACTATACCTTTTAATTTCTGTTTAACTAAATTCCTCATTTTTGTGTAGTTCCCCTTTCTGAAATTAAATGCTACCATGCTGGGCTGCTGTTGTGTTTTTCCCTGCCACAGGAATGTTTAATTTAATTATGTTATGGTCACTATTACCAAGCAGTCCAGCTATATTCACCCATTGGACCAGATTCACCTGTTGGACCTGTGCTTCACTTAAGACTAAATTAAGAATTGCCTCTCCTCTTATGGGTTCCAGGACTAGCTGCTCCAAGAAGCAGTCATTTAAGGTGTCAAGAAATTTTGTCTCTGCATCCCTTACTGAGGTGATATGTACCCAGTCAATATGAGGATAGTTGAGGTTTTTTTTATTTTTATAGCCTCTCTAATCTCCCTAAGCATTTCACAGTCACTATCACCGTCCTGGTCAGGTGGTTGGTGGTATATCCCTACTGTTATATTCTTATTATTCGAGCATGGAATTACTTTCCAATGGGATTCTATGGTACAGTTTGGGGTTTTTTTCACATATAGTGCCACTCCGTCATCAGCACGACCTGTTCTGTCCTTCTGATATATTTTTACCCTGGTATTACTGTGTCCCATTGATTATTCTCATTCCACCAATCTTCTGTGATGCCTATTATATCAATATCCTCACTTAATATGAGGCACTCTAGTTCACCCATCTTATTATTTAGATTTCTAACATTTGTATATAAGCACTTTAAGAACTTGTCAATTTTATCTGTCTGCCATTACGTGATGTAATTGAATGGAACTCTTTTCCATTTGACTGTTTCTCATTAGTTCCTACCTGTATTTTATCATCTTCCATCCTCTCCTCCTTACTTGAAAATAGAGAATCTCCATTAATATATCCTCCCCTAAGGGATGTCTCTGTCCTAACCATGTGCTCCTTCACATCTGTTTGTTTTCCCACAGCCCTTAGTTTAAAAACTGCTCTATGACCTTTTTAATTTTAAGTGCCAGCAATCTGGTTCCATTTTGGTTTAGGTGGAGCCCATCCTTCCTGTATAGGCTCCCCCTTTCCCAAAACTTTCCCCAATTCCTAATAAATCTAAACCCCTCCTTCCTACACCATCGTCTCATCCACGCATTGTGACCCTGCAGTTGTGCCTGTCTAACTGGCCGTGCACTTGGAACTGGAAGCATTTCCACGTGTCCAGAGAATGCTACTGTGACACCCTGGCATCCCAATATTCACCACTGTCATGTTTTGTACAAAGTATGCCTTGTGAGGTATCATTCTAAGAGTCTTGGTCTGCTAGACATTAATAACTCATTGGATTGTATGTGCTATCGTTGTATGTGAAGTTAGGAAGTTTGGCTGTGTATGTGTTACTGAAACATGTTGTGAGGTTGAAAATACCAACAAGCAGCCTTTCAGGTACAACAGTAAAAAGGACAAACGATGTTAATGTCTTATTGAGAAATGCACACAAGCACAAGGATTACCCCAGGAAGTGTGTTCAATAGAAACCTCTCAGAAATAGCACTACACAATGGGAACTATTTTACCCAGGTCACAGCAAAAGAGCTTTCTAGCAAGTGGGAAGAAGATATAAAAGGGGGAAAAAAGGGACCTCACTCTCCCTACAACAACACACTTGAGGAACACGGACTGAACTGTGGGAAGTGATGGTCCCAGGCTAGAGGGATTTCTAGCCTGTGTATGAAAACCTGGAAAACCCCAGCTGCAGAAAGAACCAAGGCAGCTTGTGTTTTAAGAATCTGCCAGCCTGTTTATCACTCAGGGTGAGAATTTCCTAATTCATATCCTACCTATCTAGTGTGTTAATCTCAGTTTCCGGTTTTGTTTATTTACTAGGTAATCTGCTTTGATCTGTTTATCACTTATAACCATTTAAAATCTACCTTTTAATTAATAAACTTATTTTATGTTTTAATCTAAACCAGTGAGCTTTGACTGGAGTGGTTGGGGAAAATCTCTGGTTGGTTACCACAAGTGTGCATTGTTCTCTTCACATTGAGGGAGAGGCGGACCAGGTATTAAACCCATATACTGGCCAGATTTGACCCTGGCAGGATGGTACTGCTCTGGGGTCTCAGGCTAGGAAGCTGGTGGTCAGAGAGCCTGCGTATAACTGCAGCTGGGTGTGTCCCTACCTATATGAATGCTGGTGACAGTGCAGGCTGGAAGGCTTTGCAGCTTGCCACAGCAGTACAGTGTGAGAGGGAGCCCAAGCTGCCAGGTCAGAGGGCTCAGTAGTACCCCAGTTCCAGGTGGCACCCCAGGGTGAATCCGTCACAGTGGCATAGAAGGCAGGATTATATGCACCGCTTGTTGCTCTGAGACACTGGTAGTGATTTTAAGTGAGTTTTAAGTGTGATGGCTAGAGATCAGTCAAAGTGGTTACCAATTTGTTATTTTCTGTTTACTTATTTTGGGCAAGGGAAGTAGGGATAGAAAAGCAGGAAAATGAGTGAAAACGAAACTAGCAAGAAGCAGGAGCTTGGCAGATTGCAGGCAGAAGAGAGGGAGAAGGAACACAAGAGACAGATGGAATTAAAACAATTATATAAAAAAAAAGAATTGGAAGCAGAAAATGCCAGACAAGAAGCTGCATACCAAACGGCCCTGAAACTGCAAGACAAAGAGATGGAGGCCCGAAAGCTAGCCATGGAGGAGAGGGATTTCTAGCCTGTGAGAGGAATACCTGGGGTTTTTAAACTGCAAGCAAGGGCAGTTGGCCCCTTAAGAAACTCTGCAACGGGCTTAAATCATCATTTAGGGTGAGAAGTTGCTACTCATATCCAACCTCTTTAGTATATTAAGCTTAGATTGCATTTTTGTTTATTTGCTAGATAATCTGCTTTGATCTGTTTGCTGTCCCTTATAATCACTTAAAATCTATCTTTTGTAGTTAATATATTTGTTTTTGCTTTATCACAAACCAGTGTGTGGGAGCTATAACTTGGAGGCAGAAAGCTGTGTATATTCCTCTCCACATTGAGGGAGGGGTGAATTTCATGAGCTTACACTATACACCTGTGCAGTGCAAGATGGTATAATTTTGGGTTTACACTCCAGAGTGGGATGCGTGCCTAAGTGGCTGGGAAGTTCCTCAGCTGAAGCTTTCCCATGCAGAGCTAATCACGGCATCTGTATGTTTCTGCAACTGGGTGTGTCCCTACCTGTATGTGTGCTGGTGAAGGCCTGGGAGAGGGCCTGGCAGGCTGGTCACAGCAGTATCATATAAAGGGAGCCCAGGCTGGTGGGTCACGCAGGCTCAGTGGTACCCCAGTTCCAGGTGGCACCTTGGGGGGAACCTGTCACAGCTACCATGAAGGTCCTGGACTTCAATATTGTGTCTTGCAGCCTACATTTGGCCTCCAGGACCTCTCTCCTATCCTTCCCTATGTCATTGGTACCTACATGTACCATGACCACTGGCTCCTCGCCAGCACTACACAAAACTCTATCTAGATGTCTTGAGCGATCCGCAACGTTCACACCAGGCAAGCAAGTCACCATGCGGTTCTCCCGGTCATTGGAAACCCAGCTATCTATGTTTCTAATGATCGAATCACCCATTACTAATACCCATCTCTTCCTAATAACTGGAGTTCCCTCCCCCAGAGAGGTATCCGCAGTGCAAGAGGATACCACAACATCATCTGGAAGGACGGTCCCAATTATGGGATCGTTTTCCTCAGCTCCAGCTGGATGTTCTCCTTCCCTGAGACTTTTTTTCTCTTCAACAGCACAGAGGCTGTGTCCCAGAAAGTCTCATCTATGTACCTCTCTTTCTCCATTAGCTCCTCCACTTCAGCCATTCTAGTCTCCAAAGCCTGTACACGGTCTCTAAGAGCCAGGAGCTCCTTGCACCGAATGCATACATACACCACCTGCCCATAGGTACAGGTAATCATACATGCTGCATTGAGTGCAATAAACTGGATAGCCCCCACTCTGTTGCTGGACTTCTGCCTGCATTCTCTTCTTACTCCTGCAGCTTGTTCCTTTGTTGTTGTTGTTTTGTTTTTTATCAGGGGGTGTTTTGGGTCTTAAGTTTAAAGAATGTTAAGTGTATCTAGCCCCCATTCCCCCGCTAAACACCCTCGCAAAACTCCCCTGTTAGCTGCTCCTGGTCACTAGTTAAAGCCCTGGTCTTCCTGAGTAGCCCCGCCACCCTAGGTAAGGGTTGATGGGTGCTAAAGGGCTTAGAGATCAAAGCCTTGTTAAGATGCTCTCAGCCTTGCCTAGCAGGCTCAGCACACGATCCCCCAAACAAACAGACCAGATGGTATATTTCAGTCAAGCAGCAAGCACACCACAAACACAGGATAGCTGTGAAATTTGCCATGCAAAAAAGTCTTTCTTTCAGGGTCTGTGCATAGTGGGTCCCAGGTGTTCATTCAGATCAAGTTTTTGAATTTGTATTATAGTGTGCAAAATTTGAAGAAAATGGCAATAGACTAAGTTAGATTTATATAATGATATTTTGCTGGTGTCCTGTTATACAGTACTTGTGATTTGTTTTTAGCTGTAGGAATATATAGTACTGTAATCAATTTTTCTTTTAAAAGAAGTTGAGAAGATTTTCTGCCTGTCTAAAATTGTGTACATATAGAGCAATTTAGATTTTTTTAAATGTAAATGGCACATTCATTTTAAGTTCAATTGAATGTGTTTCTAAACCATCCAAGACTTTTGGTTCTTGAAGAAAAAGGCTATTTCAGTCTACTCAAGAACTTTTGATTTTACGGGCAAACAAAGGTAAAAAAAATGAATATAATGGCATCATAATACCCAAGAGAAGTAGAGCTTCAGTTTATAGTGGGTTTATCTTGACAAATGCAGGGAACACATGAGGTTGATGCTGGGATAAAGCACAGGAGATGTCTGACAGGCTCTGTGGCTGCTGAATTTTCCAGCCCTATCTCTTCTCAGGGTGTGTTTATACTGCGATTAAAAACCTGTGGCAGCTGGCTCTGGCTCGCAGGGCTCAGGCTAAAGGGCTGTTTAATTGCTGTGTAGATGCTTGGACTGGGGCCCAGGCTCTAGGGACCTGTAAGGTGGAAGGGGCCCAAACACGAACATTTACACTGCAATTAAACAGCCTCTTAGTTCGAACCTCATGAGCTCGAGCCAGCTGGCACGGGCCAGCCGTTGGTTTTTAATTGCAGTGTAGACATACCCTTAGGCAGCTTGCTGGTCCATTCAGTTTGCATCTGCTTAATTATTTTTTCTGCTGGATTCTTTACTTTTTTCCACATGAAACAAATATTTTGGGCCAGAACCCAATGGAACTTTGCCCATTTATACCAGGTGAGACTCTGGTCCTTTATATGAGAAGGTTTCAGCTACCACCTCAAAACTACAGCTATTGAATTTTGAAAAATGACATAATTGGTGCACAATGAAACAAACAGCAAGAGTAACTTGAAATACAGAAGTATTTGGAATCAATATACAATTCTACAGTTCTGAGAGAATATTCTAGTAATAATCTCCCCACCGATGCAGTACATTAAGAGTAAATCCTAAAAGACAACCAATGTGATGAGTGAATTTTAATGGGTTATTAATGCTGATTTAGCTGTCTTGTGTATGTTGAGAGATTACCTCAGTAGATCACAAAGAATAAGAACAGAAAAGAGAACAAAAGAAGTGCACGCAACAAGGAGATACTGTATGCATAAAAAAATAATAATAAAGAAACTGAAAACAGAAAAAAAAGATAAATAGGAAACAGAATATTCGATAGAAAACTGGTTCTATTACTTGTAACTGTAGCAGCTAACAAATAGAGTTAAGTATTTTTTTTAAAAAATATGCTACAATGTACTTTTAATCATCTTTAGTCTTGAATCTATAGTTGAATCAGAAAAATGGGGTGTACTCAATCTGCTATATATTCTATCATTTATTCTGTGCACCGTCTCTTTCTGACAGAGGCAATATTCCCTCAAACTTAGAAAGCCAATATTTCCATGTTGGATGCAACAGATGTTGCCATCTGCAATTTAAAGTAGAATATCTTTTGCACATAATATTGTTGCTATCCATTTTTGCTGATGGATACTTACCTTTGATATATTACTGAAATCACACAACACAAAAAGTGTGGGCGATCTTGGCATTACAACAATAGATGCATATCCTGTTCCATTAAATAATATTTTTATTATGTTTTTATGTAGAGACAGGACCAAAATATATTGCTAATATCACATGTAATATATATATTTTTTACAGATGCAACAACTATCACTGTTTTTAATTCACATTGTTTTACTTTAGGTGGCAGTCAATGTAAAGAGTGAAAAACTCGTATTCTATGGATTTTTAACCTCCTTCGCAGACATATGGGCAGGGCCCTTGTGATTCTGCAACCCAAGAATTTGCCACGCAATTTGCTGCAGAACTGTGCTCCAAAATCTATGGCCGTGTCCATACTATGGGGATTATAGCAACATAACAACAGTGCTGTAGCTATGCTGGCATAACCCCATAGTGTAGACGCCGCCTACAGCAATAGAAGGGATTTTTCTGTCACTGTAGGAACACCACCTATCAAGCGATGGTAGCTAAGTGGATGGAAGGATTTTGGAGCTGCGTCTACACCAGGGGTTAGACCAGCATAGCTACAGAGCTCAGTGGTGTAGATTTTTCATACCCCTGAGCACCATACCTATGTCAAACTAAATTTTAAATGTAGATGAGGCCTAACCTTTCATTTAAACAAAAAATGGTGGTCCTGTCGCACCACTGCATTACTTCAGTTTTAACGTTGGTTTAACTCCACAGATTTCAGTGAAGTAAAGCTGGAGTAACACAGTGGTGAACAGGTCATATGTTTTTAGCCTTCTGGATTGCAAAGAAAGCCTTGAAAATGTGTCTGCACTACATAGCTTATGCTGGCTTAGCTAGTGCTAATAGTGCCTCTAGGGTAGACAGAGCCTATATCAACAAAAGGCATTTTTGTGTTGGTGTAGGAACACAACCTTTCCGAACAACATGCTACATCAATAGAAGCACTCTTGTGTCAACACAGCTAAGTCTACTCTGGGGTTTTTGCCATGTTGGTCAGGGTTACGTTTTTTTCACACGCCTAATCCATGTAGCTATGCTGATATAACTTGTAAAGCCTGGTCTACACTAAAACGTTAGGTCAACTCTGCTACATCACTCAGGGTGTGAAAAATCCACACCCCTGAGCAACGTGGTTACATTGACCTAACCCCTGGTGTAGGTAGCTCTAGGTCAACAGAAGAACTCTTCCAAAGACCTAGCTAACTGCCTCTCAGGGAGGTGGATTATCTGTGCCAACAGAGGAGAACCCATCTTGTCGACATAGGTAATATGTAAGGTACTGATGTGCTACAGTGGTGCAGCTGCAGCTGTGTCTCTGTAGTGTTTCAAGTATAGACAAGCCCTAAGTGTAGACCACATCTGAGGGTACACTTTTGCTATCATGTTTTTCTGAATATGCCGAGAGCCTGAAACAATAGTTCTAAAAGGTGTGAACTGCCCCACTCATATCAATAGGTTGTGAATAATGTTGACATTTACAATGTTACCTCATCTCATACCTGTCCCATACCTGGCTGCCAAAACCCGCCATTTCACCCTGACATCTTCTGTGATGCAGTTGGGCAATATCAATACAAAAATCTGCAGTATATTGAAGACTGAAAGTGTGAGAACAGTGTAAAATAAACTTTTTGTTATCAAAGTAAAGAACAAAGAGATCACTATACTGCTTGTGATATTCATTTTCGTATTTAATTCAGCAAAAAATTATATTTTTTAGTTTATCGGAAACTGCCACAGAATCCAGAGACCTTGCCACAGAATTAAATTCCACCTTGCCATAGAGCACTGAGGGCTGGCATGTGGGACCTGATTCTCCACTGCCTTGTAATATGTGTAGTCATTTACAGCTGTGCAAAGTGGGTGTAAAATTCTCCTTACTATTCTGATTTAGCACTGGTGTAATGACTACACACATACAAGACAATGGAGAAAAAGGCCCATCCTATATGTCCATACAGCCTTTCTGGAAACTCATCCCGGTTTTCACTTCAGTGGGGCTGGATATGTGTAACAGAGAGTAGAATTCAACCCATTGTATTTAAGTTCTCTTTCTATTTCAGTGGTGCTAAAACTGGGAGATAGACTCACTCTACTACAGTATCTGGTTACTAAACATGAACTACAATATATTTTGGAAGGAAAGAGAACTGAAAATGATGACTGAAAAGACACAGGGCAGTTATGCAGCAGTGGACATCTAAATTTATTGTACTTCCTCCTGTGACATTTTGATAAATGATATTTACACTCTCTCAACATAAATAAGTAAATAATAATAAGTTAAATATTGTATCTCGGAGCTGAGAGAATGTCATCAAATTATCATTTTTGAAACAGCCAGATATGGATATGACTCTCTGAGATAAAGGCTGCTCTCAGTTACACCCATGTAACACTACTGAAGACTTTAGAGATGTATGTGTGAGACCCTTGTCCCATATACATAGATTAATCCATATGGAGTAGTAAGTTGTTTTTCTGCATGCTGGCAAATGTAATTAAGGGAATTAATAGTTGGTTTGTATGTTTTATTTACATTTTTTTCAAATGCTTTATAGTCTGAAAATGTTTAAATGTCTTAGCTACTACTTAATTATAGACCTGGCTAATGCCTTAAAGTTGAGCTTTATTACCACAGATACTGTAGATCTAATTTTATCCTAGTTAATTTAATTGTTGTTAGTGCAGCTAATAACATGTGGCTAGATTCACAAAAGGACTTAGACACCTAAGTGCCACTTTAGGCTCCTAACACCCAGAATCAGGCCCCACAGACATTCACAAAGCCCCTGCTCAGCTGCCCCTATAGGGGCCTAAACTCACTCAACAACTACATTTTTCTGGTAAAAGTTCCGTAGGTGCCTGTGTTTCTGCCTCTGCATGTGAGCATTACAACCTATTGAGATGAGTGGGGCAGTTCTAACCCCATATCAGGCTTATGGATGCCTAAGCTCCAGAGCAGTGCACAAACTGGGGCAAGAAAGACTTTCTTCTGCCTAACTAGCCTGAAGTGTCACCTGACTGGCCCCCTACAGGTGAGCTTACACAAAACAGCAGGGGCACAGGAGGAGGACCTCCCTCATAAACTTTAGCCCAGTGATTAGGATACGCACCTGGGAAGTTGGAGACCCCCAGTTCAAGTTCCCTGTCCACCTGAAGGGGAGAAAGGATTTGAACTGTGTCTGCTGCCCTTAAGGTGAGTGCCCTAATCACTTGGGCTATGAGATATTCTGGTGTGGGGCTGCCTCAGTCTATCTCCTGTTAAAGCTGTTCCACTGTGAATGAATAAAGAAAGAATAATTGAGAGAGAGTATGACTATGTAGCCTGATGGTTAGAGCACTCAGCTGAGTGGCCCAGGATCCAGTTCTCCTGCTCCATTTATTTTATGTATTATCCACAGTGGAACAGCTTTAACAGGAGAGACCTAAGGTATGTCTATATTACAAGTGCTATAGCAGCACAGTTGCCACGCTGCAGCTACGCTGCTGTAGTTTAGACACTTGCTACAGCAGCAGAAGAGGTTTTTCTGTCGCTGTAGTAAATGTGCCCCCTCGAGAGGTGATAGTTATGTTGATGGAAGAATTCTTCCATTGACCTAGGGGTGTCTACACTGAGGTGTAAGTCAGCTTAACTACATCTCTCAGGAGTGTGAAAATGCCACGTCTTTCTAATTTCTCTGGGGGTGGTCGACCCCCCCTCTGCCCCAGGCCCCGCCCCCACTCCACTCCTTCCCCCAAGGCCTCATCCCACCGCTTCCTGCTTCTTCCCACCCCATTCCGCCCCCTCCCCCAAGTGTGTCCCACCTTCACTCCAGCCCCCTCCCCCAGGGCCTCCTGCAGGCTGCTGAACAACTGATCTGTGGCGGGCGGGAGGCAATGGGAGGAAGTGGGAGGAGCTGATCGGTGAGGCCACTGCAGCCACAATTTTTTTCCCATGGGTACTCCAGCCCCGGAGCACCCATGGAGTCAGCGCCTATGGTGAAATAGCTAGGTTGACCTATGTTTTAGGTGTAAGCCAGGCCTGATGGAGCCCCATGTTAAAATATTCCATAGCCAAGTAGTTAGAGGACTCTCCTGAAAGGTAGTAGATCCCAGTTCAAATCCCTTTTCTCCATCATGTGGAGGAGGGACTTGAACTGTGGGGGTCTCCTACATCCCACGTGAGTGCCCTAACCACTGGGCTGAAAGTTATGTGGAGTTCCTCCTCTCCCTATCCACCCCTCCCCCCACAAAGAGAGAAATTTCCAAGCAGAGGGCAATGTCTTCCTGAAGCTGACACTTATCTACCTGTCTCCAAGAGAGGGATGAGGCTTTGGATACACTCCTTGGCTTGGCACCTCCCATTGGCTAGCTTAGGTGAGGACCTGCCTATTATGCTGGCTTTTGTAAATCCTATTGAAAGGCGCCTATCTCTCCCCAGTCATTGTATACAGAGTCAAGGTGCCGAACTCAGGCTTTGTGAATCCCGGTAATTTTTCTAGGTAGCTGAAAGTTAGGCGTGGCAACACTCAGGGTCACCACTCCTAAATTCCTTTGTGAATCTAGCCCATTCTATGTATATTCCTCCAAGTAGAAAAAACCTTTGGGGTATTAGAATTCAGAATCCACTTGCAGGGATGAAGATTGGAGGAGAAGGAGATGGGATCAAAATTCTCTTGTCAGGTTGTTTTCTCTGTACCATACTGTATATATAAACAATTGATAATTTTCTTCTAGGAGTATCAACCTTGTAACACCAATCCCTGTCCAGAGCTGAAAAAGACCACCCCCTGGACTCCCTGGACTCCGGTCAATATCTCAGACAATGGTGGCCACTATGAACAACGATTCCGATACACTTGCAAGGCACGCTTGCCTGACCCAAATTTGCTAGAGGTTGGAAGACAAAGGATTGAAATGCGTTACTGTTCCAGTGATGGTACCAGCGGATGCTCAACAGATGGTAAGCAGAGATAGTGCAAGTGAATAATAGCACCTAGCAGACAATGGTATAACACAATCAAGTGGCTGGAAGTTGAAGCTAAACATTCAGAGTGGAATTAAGGTGTGTGTTTTTAACAGTGAGATTAATCAGGAATTGGAACAGTGTTGTGGTGAATTCTCCATCATTGGTAATTTTTCAATCAAGATTACATAGGATTTTTTATAGATATGCTTTACTTCAAATAGGAATTAATTCAGAGTAATCCTATGGCTTGTGTTTTATAGGAGATCACACAAGATGATCACACTGGTCACTTCTGGTCTTGGAATCTATGAACGTGCTAGAGAGATGGCTGTAGTTCCATTTTCATGACAGAGTGAAGCTTTTTATCTTGTTGGTGTTTTTCATAA
Organism: Emys orbicularis; assembly: GCF_028017835.1. Lineage (NCBI taxonomy): Eukaryota > Metazoa > Chordata > Testudines > Emydidae > Emys > Emys orbicularis. Next base: position 164,147,081 of record NC_088684.1, read on the forward strand.
TGTTACAGAGTTTACAGCCAGAAGGGACCACTGGATCATCTAGTCTGACCTCCTGTATATCAGAGGTCACCATCTCTGCACTACCCAGTATCTATACCTGTCAAGGCTGTATCCCTACTTTGAACTTTAGGGTACAAATGTAGGGGCCTGCATGAAGACTTCTAAGCTTAACTACCAGCTTAGTTCTGGTCCGCTGCCACCATCCCAAAGCTAATTCCCTTTCCTGGGTAGCCTTGAGAGACCTTCACCAATTCCCTGGTGAATACAGATCCAAACTCCTTGGATTTTAAATAAGGAGAAATTGACCCTTCCCCCCTCCTTCCTTTCACCAACTCCTGGTGAATACAGATCCAAACCCCCTTTGGATCTTAAAACAAGGAGAAATCAATCAGGTTCTTAAAAAGAAGGCTTTTAATTAAAGAAAAAGGTAAAAATTATCTCTGTAAAATCAGTATGGAAAATAACTTTACAGGGTAATCAAACTTAAAGAGCTCAGAGGACTCCCCTCTGTCTTAGGTTCAAAGCATAGCAAACAAAGATAAGCACTCTAGTAAAAGGTACATTTACAAGTTGAGAAAACAAAGTAAATCTAAGACGCCTTGCCTGGCTTTTACTTACAATTTTGAAATAAGAGAGACTTGTTTAGAAAGATGGGGAGAACCTGGATTGATGTCTGGTCCCTCTCAGTCCCAAGAGCGAACAACCCCTTAAAACAAAGAGCACACACAAAAGCCTTTCCCCCCCCAAGATTTGAAAGTATCTTGTCCCCTTATTGGTCCTTGGGGTCAGGTGTCAGCCAGGTTACCCGAGCTTCTTAACCCTTTACAGGTAAAAGGATTTGGAGTCTCTGGCTAGGAGGGATTCCATAGCACTGTACACAGGAGAGCTGTCACCCTTCCCTTTATAGTTATGACACGCCCCCCAAATCACAGATAGTGTTGGACGTCCGGTTCCACACTGGCTGTGATTTCTTCCTGGAGCTTTAGGAGAAAACAGAGTTAATAAAACACATGTACCTTTAGACATACTACTGATTATATAAAAACTAACAATATGTTTTATTTCAAGAACAATTGTTAACCAGTTAACTCTGGGAAACTTTCCCGGGAGAGTGCATCAGCCACTTTGTTAGAAGCTCCCGAAATGTGTTGTATTTCAAAATCAAAATCTTGGAGAGCTAAACTCCACCGAAGAAGTTTTTTGTTATTTCCCTTGGCGGTATGAAGCCACTGTAGCGCAGCATGGTCTGTTTGTAGTTGGAAACGCCGTCCCCAAACATATGGGCGTAGCTTTTCCAGCGCGTACACAATGGCGTAGCATTCCTTTTCGCTGATTGACCAGTGGCTTTCCCTCTCAGACAGTTTCTTGCTGAGAAACACGACAGGATGGAATTCTTGATCCAGTCCTTCCTGCATTAAAACTGCTCCCACGCCTCGCTCGGAAGCATCTGTGGTTACTAGGAACGGTTTGTCAAAGTCTGGGGCCCTTAGCACAGGGTCAGACATGAGTGTCGCCTTAAGCTGGTTAAAGGCCTTTTGACACTTATCAGTCCACTGAACTGCATTTGGCTGTTTCTTTCTGGTTAGGTCTGTCAGCGGGGCGGCGATTTGGCTGTAGTGTGGTACAAATTGCCTATAATATCCGGCCAAGCCTAAGAAGGATTGGACCTGTTTCTTTGACTTTGGAACCGGCCACTTTTGGATAGCATCCACTTTGGCCTGTAGGGGATTTATAGTTCCTTGACCCACCTGGTGCCCCAGGTATGTCACTCGGTTTTGGCCTACTTGACACTTTTTAGCCTTAACAGTTAGTTCTGCCTGCCGGATGCGCTCGAAGACTTTTTTTAGGTGCTCCAGGTGTTCTGTCCATGAATCAGAAAAAATGGCCACATCATCGAGATAGGCAACTGCAGATTCTCCCAATCCCGCTAAGAGACCATCTACAAGTCTTTGGAAGGTGGCGGGTGCATTTCGCAACCCGAAAGGGAGTACATTGAATTCATACACCCCTGCCTGGGTGACGAAGGCGGACCTTTCCTTAGCGGGTTCATCTAGTGGTACTTGCCAGTACCCCTTGGTTAAGTCTAAAGTAGAGATGAATTGGGCATGTCCCAATTTCTCCAATAGCTCATCTGTGCGTGGCATTGGATAGTTGTCAGGACGAGTTACAGCATTTAGCTTACGGTAGTCCACGCAAAAGCGTATTTCCCCATCTGGTTTGGGAACTAGAACCACTGGAGATGCCCATGCACTGCTAGAGGGGCGGATTATACCCATTTGTAGCATGTCCTGGATCTCCCTTTGTATAGCCGCTTGGGCATGAGGTGACTCCCGGTAGGGTGGGGTTCTAATTGGGTGAGCATTACCTGTGTCAATGGAGTGGTATGCCCGTTCGGTCCGTCCTGGAGTGGCTGAGAAAATCGGTGCAAAGCTTGTGCACAGCTCCTTTATCTGCTGTCGCTGCAGACGTCCCAGGGTCGTGGAGAGGTTCACCTCTTCCACGCCACCATTCCTTTTTCCTTCATAGTAGACACCTGCAGGCCACTCCGCGTCATCAGTTTCCTGGGCTGTAAACTGGCAAACGTTTAATTCTCTAGAATAAAAGGGCTTAAGAGAATTAACATGGTATACCTTAGGCTTTATGTTGGAGGTGGGGGAGGCTATGAGATAGTTAACAGCTCCTAGGCGCTCCTGGACCGTGAATGGTCCTTCCCACGACGCTTCCATTTTATGGGCCTGGAGCGCCTTTAAGACCATGACTTGGTCTCCTACTTTGAAGGACCGTTCTCTGGAATGTTTATCATACCAGGCCTTTTGCTCTTCCTGAGCATCCTTTAGGTTTTCTTTAGCAAGGGCTAAAGAGTGTCAGAGGGTGTTTTGTAGGTTGCTTACAAAGTCTAGAATGTTAGTTCCTGGAGAAGGCGTAAACCCCTCCCATTGCTGCTTCACCAACTGTAATGGCCCCTTAACCTCGCGGCCATACACAAGTTCAAATGGTGAAAACCCTAAACTGGGATGTGGTACAGCCCTGTAGGCAAAAAGCAACTGCTGCAACACTAGGTCCCAATCATTGGAGTGTTCATTTATGAATTTACGTATCATGGCCCCCAAAGTTCCATTAAACCTCTCCACCAGACCATTGGTTTGATGGTGATGAGGGGTGGCAACCAAGTGATTCACCCCATGAGCTTCCCACAGGTTTTTCATGGTCCCTGCCAGGAAATTAGTTCCCGAATCTGTAAGGATGTCGGAGGGCCAACCTACCCTGGCAAAAATGTCTGCTAATGCCTGGCACACACTTTTAGCCTTGGTGTTGCTTAAGGGTACAGCTTCCGGCCATCGGGTAGCAAAATCCATGAAAGTCAGTACGTACTGCTTTCCTCTGGGTGTCTTCTTTGGGAAAGGACCCAGAATATCCACAGCTACTCGCTGAAATGGGACCTCAATTATGGGTAGTGGCTGGAGAGGGGCTTTAACCTGGTCTTGGGGCTTTCCCACTCGTTGGCACACCACACAAGACCGGACATAATTAGCAACGTCCTTGCCCATTCCCTCCCAGTGGAAGGACTTCCCCAACCGGTCTTTGGTTCTGTTCACCCCAGAATGGCCACTGGGATGATCATGGGCTAAGCTCAAGAGCTTTACCCGATACTTAGTGGGAACTACCAACTGTCTTTGAGGATGCCAGTCTTCCTGGTGCCCACCAGAAAGAGTCTCCTTGTATAAAAGCCCTTGTTCTACAACAAAACGGGATCGGTTAGAAGAGCTGAGAGGCGGTGGGGTGCTCCGCGCCGCCTCCCACGCTTTTTGAAGGCTGTCATCTGCTTCCTGCTCGGCCTGGAACTGTTCCCTTGATGCTGGAGACATCAGTTCCTCCTTGGACTGTGGACTGGGGCTTGGTCCCTCTGGAAGCGATGTAGGGGCTGGGGTTTTTTCCATTGACTGTGAACCGCTGCCCGCTGGTGCACTATGTGGTATCTCAGGCTCTGGCTGAGCCTCTTGGGTAGGGTTATCTGCTGCTTCCGCCAGTTCAGGCTCGCTGGTGTCCTCTGGCATTGGAGTTGTAGACGGGGTTGCAAGCGCTGGACTCAGTGCTGGCAATGGGTCTGGTGCTGGTTGCGTTGCCAGTTCCGGTTCCGGGACTGGCTTTGGCTGGGTCTCTGGGATTGGATCCACTACGGCTGTTGCAGTCGTTGGCAGGGGATCCGGTTCCACCACCTGTGTTTGGGTCTCCGGTAACACAGACGGGGCCCTGGTGGACGGCTCAGGAACAGGGATGGGGGTGAAAGCTTGCTTAGCCTGGCTGCAGGTGACTATTCCCACCCTCTTGGCTAGCTTCACATGGTTGGCCAAGTCTTCCCCCAGCAGCATGGGGATGGGATAATTGTCATAGACTGCAAAAGTCCACATTCCTGCCCAGCCCTTGTACTGGACATGCAACTGGGCTGTAGGCAAGGTTACAGACTGTGACACGAAGGGTTGAATTGTCACTGTAGCCTCCGGGTTGATGAGTTTGGGGTCCACTAGGGATTGGTGAATAGTTGACACTTGTGCCCCAGTGTCCCTCCAAGCGATAACCTTCTTTCCGCCCACTCTCAAGGTTTCCCTTCGCTCCGAGGGTATGAGAGAGGCATCTGGGTCTGGGGTTCTTTGGTGTGATTGGGGTGTAATGAACTGTAATCGGTTGGGGTTCTTGGGGCAGTGAGCCTTTATATGCCCCAGTTCATTACATTTAAAACATCGCCCTGCTAAGGTATCACCGGGGCGATGTTGGTTGATGGAGACTGGTGTGGTGGGGTGAGAAGGCGTCTGGGGTTTCCCTTGGGATGTGGGTGGGGCCTTGGGTTGTCCCCGGTGATAAGGTTTTGTTTCGGCTTGCCCCTTCTGATATTCACTCCAACTGCTACTAGCTTTTTTCTTTTCTGTCACCTCCACCCATTTGGCTCCAATCTCCCCCGCCTCGGTTACAGTTTTGGGCTTCCCATCTAGGATGTACCTTTCTATTTCCTCAGGAACACCCTCTAAAAACTGCTCCATTTGCAATAGGAAGGGCAACTCTTCCGTAGATTTAACATTTGCTCCTGATATCCAGGCATCCCAATTTTTCCCAATGTGGTAGGCATGTCGGGTAAATGACACATCAGGTTTCCACCTTAGGGCTCTGAACCGCCGACGGGCATGCTCAGGTGTTAGCCCCATTCTGATTCTGGCCTTGTTTTTAAAAAGTTCATAACTGTTCATGTGTTCCTTAGGCATTTCAGCCGCCACCTCTGCTAAGGGTCCACTGAGCTGCGGCCTCAGCTCTACCATGTACTGGGTTGGAGGGATGTTGTATCCAAGGCAGGCCCTTTCAAAATTTTCTAAGAAGGCCTCAGTATCATCGCCTGCCTTGTAGGTGGGGAATTTCCTGGGATGGGAAGTGGTACCTGGAGAGGAGTTGTTAGGATGGTCTGATGCACCCTGCCTAGTCCTTGCTGCTTCCAGTTCCATCTCTTTTTCTTTCAGCTCCATCTCTCTTTTATGGGCCTCCTGTTTGGCTTTTTCTTCTCTTTCATGGGCCTCCTGTTTGGCTTTTTCTTCTCTTTCATGGGCCTCCTGTTTGGCTTTCTCTTCTCTGTCTCTCAGCTCCATCTCTCTCTTGTGGGCCCCCTCTTTGGCTTTCTCCAGCTCCATCTCTCTCTTGTGGGCCCCCTCTTTGGCTTTCTCTTCTCTGTCTCTCAGCTCTATCTCTTTTTCTTTCAGCTCCATAGCTCTCTTGTGGGCCTCCTCTTTAGCTTTTTCTTCTTTGGTAGTCATTTTCCTGGTTTTCTTGTGCTGGGTCTCACCCTCTGCAGTTGACTGAAACTGGGATGTATTTAGCTTAGGCTCCTGCTGAGTGCTGCTGAGTTAACAGAGACTTTCTAACTAGCTACTTCCGAGGATGTAAAAAGAAAAAAAAACAGCTTGTAAATTACCTTTACCAGATCAAAGTTTGCTCACTTATTTGAACACTTCTCTTAACAAAGGACCTTGTTAAAAAAAACTTAACACCTCTGCCTTCAGGCAAGGAGAGATAAGATATGCATCTACCTTCAGCTCTGCTCTCCAAGCAGCTAGAAGGGAAAAAAAATCTCTTACTGGCTTTTGGGTTTAAAACGATCCCACCGCTGTGCCACCATGTCAAGGCTGTATCCCTACTTTGAACTTTAGGGTACAAATGTAGGGGCCTGCATGAAGACTTCTAAGCTTAACTACCAGCTTAGTTCTGGTCCGCTGCCACCATCCCAAAGCTAATTCCCTTTCCTGGGTAGCCTTGAGAGACCTTCACCAATTCCCTGGTGAATACAGATCCAAACTCCTTGGATTTTAAATAAGGAGAAATTGACCCTTCCCCCCTCCTTCCTTTCACCAACTCCTGGTGAATACAGATCCAAACCCCCTTTGGATCTTAAAACAAGGAGAAATCAATCAGGTTCTTAAAAAGAAGGCTTTTAATTAAAGAAAAAGGTAAAAATTATCTCTGTAAAATCAGTATGGAAAATAACTTTACAGGGTAATCAAACTTAAAGAGCTCAGAGGACTCCCCTCTGTCTTAGGTTCAAAGCATAGCAAACAAAGATAAGCACTCTAGTAAAAGGTACATTTACAAGTTGAGAAAACAAAGTAAATCTAAGACGCCTTGCCTGGCTTTTACTTACAATTTTGAAATAAGAGAGACTTGTTTAGAAAGATGGGGAGAACCTGGATTGATGTCTGGTCCCTCTCAGTCCCAAGAGCGAACAACCCCTTAAAACAAAGAGCACACACAAAAGCCTTCCCCCCCCCCAAGATTTGAAAGTATCTTGTCCCCTTATTGGTCCTTGGGGTCAGGTGTCAGCCAGGTTACCCGAGCTTCTTAACCCTTTACAGGTAAAAGGATTTGGAGTCTCTGGCTAGGAGGGATTCCATAGCACTGTACACAGGAGAGCTGTCACCCTTCCCTTTATAGTTATGACAATACCCTAAACCCAACAACTGAAATTAGACCAAAGTGTTACAGCCCACTGAAGACTAGACTATTATATGCCACAGGCAGAGAATAGGAGAGACCAAGGTGCCCCGGTGCCTGGAGCCCCACAAAAGCAGGGATATGATTAAGTGAGATATACCCAGATATTCATGGCAAGTGACCCACACCCACATGCTGCTGAAGAAGTTCAATGCACCCTCCTCCCCTTCCCCCTCTCCCTCCCCCAACGTCACTGTAGATCTTACCTGGGGGGAAATTCCTTGCTAACCCCACATAGGACAATAAAATAGACCCTGATCACTTGGGCAAAAATCAGACAGCCAAACACTTGTGAGAGAGAATGCTCAGTGTCACCTCAGAGTTCCAGCCCACCCCGCCCAATGTCCCATCTCCAGCTGTGACCATACTCATGCTTCAGAGGAAGTAGCTTTAAAAAAAAAATGCTCAGAATACATTTTGCGGGTCATCCCTTCCTGGCTCCTGCAAGTAGTCGAACGAAGCCCTGAAGCATGAGGTTTTAGGAACATAGGACATAATCCAGAAGTGGGCTCCATGGCTGTTGGCCCTTCCACCTACCATCACAAACAACACCATCATACAATCTCACTCATAAATTTGTCCAGCTCATTTCAGAAATGTTAATGAAAAGAAGGCAATTGATCACAACAGGTAAATTAGTTTCTATTTCTTCAGGACTGGGCTTAATATCTCAGGATAACCCAGTATTTTTTACCTCTGGCTGTAGGACTTGCTGTCAGATGTTGTTTCTAATAAATAACTCATCAGAGAGATAGCCATGAAATTGTAGAATAATTTTTGAGATTGCTCTATCATCTCTTTCCTTCTGCTGTCCTTTTTTGGGAGAGATTCTGACAAATTCTGCTTTTATTTTATAAATATTTGGTTAGACTATAACAGTGATTATGAATAGAGCTTTTTACTGAATAATTAAAGAGCAATAGCTGGCTGCATGCTTATGGCAATTAACTAAATAGATAATTTATGAAGTAGATAACTTCTATTATTAATGTTTTATGGTATTGAGCTATCACCAGGATTTAAAGTTCTGTTTCCTACTACAAAGGAAAAATGACCTCCTCCAATGTTATTTCAGCTATAGATGCATTTTACATACAGAATTAATTCATACTAAATTATTTTTCTGCTTACCAGTAGCGCTTAGTTATGAATAAACAATATACAAAAATATATTTATTGTTCACTGATGTTCAGGTGAAGTCAATCCTAATTTTAAATGATTAGTTATGAGATTCTTAATTTCATTATTATTTATTAGTACTTATAAGAATACTTTCCACGTACATAGCCTTTTACATCTTCAAAATGTTATAACAATTTGATTATTACAACACCCTTGTAAGATAAATAAGCATTAATAATTACAGTAGGTAAAAAAGTATTATCTGCATTGAATAGTTTATTGCAGTGTTGTTATAACTGTTGGTCACAGGATATGAGACAGACAGTGTAGGTGAGGTAATATCTTTTTTTGAATCAACTTCTGTTGGTGGAAGGTTCGAGCTCCTCAGAGCTCATTACAACAATTTGTAACACATTTTACTGTCCTCTAACCCTTAATTGCCCACTTCATTTTAAATGATCTTCTACAGCATGCATAAACCCCTTATGCTTAACAATCTGTCCCACCTTTTATTTAGATTAGACACTCTGTGTATCTTCTCCAGACCCGATGAAGAGCTCTCTGAAGCTCAAAAGTTGTCCCTTCCACCAACAGAAGCTGGTCCAATAAAAGATTTTACCTCACCTACCTTGTCTCTTTTGAACAGTTTAGGCATCGTGAAGTTTGATGACTCATGCAAGGTCACAAAAGAGTAAGTGTCTGTGCTGAGATGAGTACTTGGGTCTGGAGTTTCTAGTTCCCAATCCTTTGCTCAGACAGCTAAACCAATGGTAGATCTTTGAAACCTTTGGGGAAGCCTAACTAAGAACACCTGGCTTCCTTGATAACTGAGATCATCTTTGCCTCCTTGAAAGAAGGCAAGATGTCAGATTACCTAAAAAAAACCCTATAGACTATAGAAGTCCAATTGACCCTGATTAATGTCCTTAATGCCACCATTAGTTATCACCTAGTCTCCAGCTCTCTCTTGCATCCAAGCTCTCGCAGCATCTGTCCTCTGCCAGCATGCAGTTTTCATCACAGGTTTCAGACCAGCATACAGCAGAGAAATGGCTCTGCTGGTGCTGATGCAGCCATCACCTTTTCCGGGCCCTAGACAAATATACAAGTCTTTGTGCTGAAACTGCTAGATAACTCTGCAGCCTTCAACAATGTTGATCATCCATTGCTGATGCCACATGTGAGATCTCATGAGATTAAATCGAATAGTACTATGTTGGATCTGCTTATTCATACCAGACATAACACAGATAGCATAACTTAGTCCTTATCATCCAAGTCCTCTCTGTTCTTCTTCATTGTCTGCATGAGACCATCCTGACAGACTGTGATACACCAGAGACTAAGGGGACTGATATGAGGAGGGCACTTAGCTGTACATCTCCTTTTAAAGCCATCCCCAGTATTTCCCAACACTTGGAAGAAATCAACGGGTGAATGAAAAGCATTTGTTTCAAGCACAGTCCAGGGAAGATGGAAGTGTTAGTTAAGATGGGGAGGAGCACTTTGAGGAATTTACCAATGTGCTTGGACCTATGAAGAGCATCAAACAACTGTCAGAGTGGTGAGGAACCTTGAGGTTTCGCTAGTCCCCTCACAACATCTGGACTAATGGCAAGAAACACCATATTTCACCTTCACCTAACCAGGAGATGTTGATGGGACCCTAGCCACTGTGATCCATGCTTTTCATCACCTCCAGATTGAACTATGGCAACTCATTCTACCTGAGTGTGGACATAACCACTACAAAAAGATAGATGCTGGTACAGCATGCCGGGCACACCTCGTTCTTCTTCGAGTGATTGCTCCTGTGTATTCCACAGTAGGTGTGCATGCTCGCCACGTGCACCAGTGCCGGAAGTTTTTCCCTTAGCAGTACCCGTACTGGGGGAGCACTGCAGCGACCCCTGGAGTGGCGCCTGTATATCGCACCATAAAGGGGAGCCACACCCTCAGTTCCTTCTTGCCGCCAGTGAAGGTACTCTGAACTTTTGTGCTCCAGCTCTGCTGCAGCCCTTCTTCTCCACCTTAGTGGTACCGTTGTAGATTGTTCTTCAGTTGTTAGAGCGGGCTCGGGGCATGCCCCGTGCCCCAGGCTTCAAGTCGTGCGACTCCTGTCACTGTTCTATGCCCAGGAGCGACCCTCACGCTGAGTGTCTTCACTGCCTGGGTGAGACTCACATCAGCGACCGTTGCAAGATCTGCAGGTCATTCAAGCCAAGAACCAAGAAGGAGAGAGACTTCAGACTTCAAGCTCTTCTGATGGAGTCGGCGCTGACTCCGACGCCAGTGCGCAGATCGGACTCGGCGCCGGCCGCCACATCGTCTGTACGTAGCGAGGCCCCTTTGACCAGTCGGCGCCGCTCTCCCTCCAAAAAGCAAGGGAAGTGCTCGGCCTCACAACGACGCTGCGATAAGGACAAGGGGGAGGCTGGTCCCGCGCTGGGCAGCCCTGGATCCCCCCCGGGCTCAAAGGCTCCGACTCATGTGGAGCAGAGCAGCCCGGTACCGTCGACCCAGGCATCCCCACCGGTACGGATGCCGTCGACGCCGGAGGCGGTGCAGGCTGCGAAGGACATAATGTCTCTGTCCGTCCCGAGCTCGCAAACGGGTACAGGTCTTAGGTCACGAGGCAAACCCCCTTTGGGTGCCCACCAGACCTCTCCGAGCAGCCGCAGTTCCCACTCCGAAGAGCGCTCCCCGCACTGCTGGGCGCGCAGCAGCCGCTCTTCTGACAGCTCCCGGCCACCCTCGACGCCGGCCAGACCGTCCGGGCCGCCGTCAGGTCGTGAGTCGCGGGGACCCTCTACGCCACCTGCCAGCGAGCGGAGGCACCGGGAACGCTCACCTGCTAGATGTGGGTACCGGAGCTGCTCTTGACTGGACAGATGTCGGCGCTCCCGTTCCAGCTCCCGCTCATCTAGACGTCACGCCAGAGGATCCCCTCGGGGTACCTCAGCGTCACGGCACCGGGCTTCGCATCACCGTCACGCGTACCGAAGCAGTTTGTCATGTGGGTACCGTTCATCGTCGTTAAGATCCCAGTCGCGAGGGAGATGACGCCACAGACACCACTCCTACCGCTCCTGCAGCACCGAGCGTTCTTCACCGACCTCGGCCTCGGCACCCATCCACCCAACCTCGGCACGCGCCGTTCCACCGGGGCACGTATTGCCATCCCGCGCTCAACCGAACCAATGGCAAGGGACCCCGTGGCAAGGAGATTGGTGCCAGTGGGCACCGTGGCCGTCGATGCCAGCCCAAGCGGAGGCCCATTCGGTTGCCAGAGCATCCCGGGCTACATTGGCCTCCTCTGGCCACCCACAGGACAAGTCAGCGGGTCATGAGTTGGCGGACCTGCGCCAGGACTCTGACCTCGGTCTTGGTGCCCCGGCACCGACCGAGGCGCCCGGCTCTGTACGGGCCCTCTCTCCGGTACTGGACGACACCATAGCGGTGCCTCCGCCATCGGTCCCGCAGGAGGACTTCAAGGCGCACCAGGACCTGCTAAAGCGGGTGGCTTCCAACCTCCAGCTGCAGGCCCAGGAGATGGAGGATCCGTCTGATTCCCTCTTTAACGTCCTGTCTCTCTTGACGCCGGGCCGCGTGGCCCTGCCTCTGCACCAGGGTATTGCCAACATCTCAGACTCCCTGTGGCAAACTCCTGCCCCCTTGGTCCCAATCTCGAAAAAGGCCGAGAGGAAATACTTTGTGCTGGCGAAGGACCATGAATACCTGTATTCACACCTGGCACCCAATTCACTCGTTGAGGAATCGGTAAACCACAGAGAGCGTCAGGGCCAGCCCGCACCCACCCCCAAAAACAAAGACGCCAGGAGACTGGACTCCTTTGGCAGAAAATTTTATTCGTTGGCTAGCTTCCAGCTTCGCGTAGCCAACCACCAGGCCTTACTGAGCAGGTATGACTTCAACCTGTGGGAGTCCCTGCCTAAATTTGAGCCCCTCCTCCCTTACCGGGACAGGAAGGACTTCAAGGCTCTGATAGAAGAGTGGTCGGCGGCAGCTAAAGTGGCCCTGCAAGCAGCGTCCGATGCTGCTGACACGGCGGCCCGCTCGATGGCTTCCGCGATCACCATGCGCAGGGCGTCGTGGCTCTTGTTGTCCGGGCTGTCGATGGAGGCACAATCTCTGATGCAGGACCTCCCGTTGGATGGCAAGGCGCTCTTTGGGGACCAGACGGACGTCAGGCTGCATGGGATGAAAGATTCCCGCACCACCTTGCAGAGCTTGGGCCTCTATGTCCCTCTGGCTAAGGACAAGGCCAAATCGCTTCCGGCGGCTCAGCCTGCAAGGAGCAGATATGAGCCCCCGTACAAAAGGCCCAGAGACCAGACGCGTCGGTCTCAGCAGCAGTCCTGCTCTGCCCTGCAGCCTGGTCCCTCTAAGGGCAAGAGGCAGGGAGAGAGGCGGTTTTGACTATCTGCATGGGGGGCACTGGGCCTGTTGCCAGGGAGACCCCCGATTAATAAAGCTTGTGTTCTGCAACCGATCGTTTGCCTTCCTCAGGGCGTGGTCCCGCATAACTTTGGATCAATGGGTCCTCAGTACCATTTCCAAGGACTACGTGTTGCAGTTCACCTCACCCCTGCCAAATCACCCGCCCTCTATGATGGCCCCAGGGGACCCAGACCATGTCCACCTCCTGCGTCAGGAGGTGGATCGGCTGCTCCACCTAGGGGCGGTGGAAAGGGTACCAGTTCAATTCCAGGGCAAAGGGTTCTACTCCCGATACTTCCTGTTCCCGAAGGCAAAAGGGGATCTCAGGCCTATTCTGGACCTGCGCGACCTGAACAGGTTCCTAACCCGTTCCAAGTTCCGCATGGTGTCCCTGGCCTCTATTATCCCCTCCCTGGACCCGGGGGACTGGTATGTGGCCCTGGATCTCCAGGACACGTACTTTCACGTCCATATTTTCAAGGGGCACAGACGCTTCCTCCGATTCATGGTAGGGATGGACCACTACCAATTTGCGGTCCTCCCCTTTGGCCTATCCACGGCTCCCAGGGTTTTCACTAAATGTATGTCTGTGGTAGCGGCCTACCTCAGGCGGGAGGGCATACAAATCTTCCCTTACCTGGATGACTGGCTCCTTAAGGGAGAGTCTTGTTTCGAAGTGGAGTCCCACGTGGAGCTGCTCCTCTCGACATGCGCCGATCTAGGCCTGGTTGTGAACGAGACCAAATCGACATTAGTGCCCGTTCAGCGCATAGAGTTCATTGGGGCCCTGCTGGACTCCTCCAGGGCCACAGCCTCTCTCCCCCTGGACAGGTTCAAGACCCTAAGGGATCTCATTGCCTTGGTCACGGCCTTGCCAGTGACCACGGCGAGGGCGTGTCTTCGGATTCTGGGACACATGGCGGCGTGCACTTACGTGGTCCGCCATGCCAGGCTCCATATGAGGCCCCTCCAGATATGGCTGGCCTCCCAGTTCTCCCAAGCTCGGGACAGTCTGGACAAGGTTCTCACGGTCCCGTCCCTGATACTGGCTTCCCTCCTATGGTGGTCCTGCCCGAGCAATATGCTGCAAGGGGTTCCCTTCAGGGAGGCCAACCTGTCCATAGACCTGATGTCCGATGCTCGGACCTCAGCTGGGGAGCCCACATGGGGGACGTGCAAACCCAAGGAACATGGTCGGCCCCTGACTTACCCCTTCACATAAACGTCAAGGAGCTCAGGGCGGTACGGCTGGCATGCGTGGCTTTCCTCACGCACCTCCAAGGCAAGGTGGTCAAAGTCCTCACGGACAACACCGCTGCCATGTACTATATCAACAGGCAAGGTGGGACTCGCTGCCTAGCCCTCTGCTGGGAAGCCCTGAACCTATGGGAGTTCTGTATAGCCCACGATATCTCCCTGACGGCGGCTCACCTCCCGGGTGTCCGCAATACACAAGCGGACCGCCTCAGCAGGGTCTTCTTCCCCCAGTACGAGTGGTCGCTCCACTCGGAGGCCGCTCACCGGCTCTTCTAAGAGTGGGGAGCTCCCCAGATCGACCAGTTTGCAACCCGTCAGAACTGGCATTGCCCCCGGTTCTGCTCCAGGGGAGGGGTGGGGGAAGGCACGATCTCTGACGCGTTCCTCCTGAGCTGGTCGGGCCAGCTCCTTTATGCCTTTCCCCCGTTCCCCCTCATCGCCAAGGTCCTTCAGAAGGTGAAAGTGGACAAGGCGAATTGCACTGGTACGGGCCCCTCCTATGTCTCTTAGTGCCCCCCCCCCCGGAGGGTGCTACCGCTCCGCCCGGACCTCCTTTCCCAGGACGGGGGGCACCTCCTCCATCCCAATCTGGCCGCACTTCACCTGACAGCGTGGCTGCTCCATGGCTGAATGAGGAGGAGAATAGGTGTTCGGAGCAAGTAAGGCGAGTCCTCCTGGAAAGCAGGAAACCGTCCACGCGTCAGATGTACATGGCGAAGTGGTCCAGGTTCGCCAGGTGAGCGAGTGAGCGGGGAGTGTCCCCCTCCGCCGCACCTCTCCAGTTTATCCTGGACTACCTCTTATCCCTTAGGGCCCAGGGACTGGCACCTGCCTCCGTCAGTGTGCACCTGTCGGCCATATCAGCCTTTCACCTGCCGGTGCAAGGCCACTCGGTCTTCTCCCACTCGATGACCTCCCATTTCCTGAAGGGCCTTGACTGGTCATTCCCGTACGCTAGACCCCCCCGTGCCGCAGTGGGACCTCAACCTGGTCTTGTCCCATCTCACGGGAACCCCCTTTGAACCCCTGGCCACGTGTTCCTGGTCGCACCTATTGTGGAAGGTGGCCTTCCTTGTGGCGATCACGTCAGCCGGACGTGTCTCGGAGCTCAGGGCCTTAACCTCAGAACCCCCCTATACGGTTTTCCATAGGGATAAAGTCCAGCTCTGCCCACACCCGACATTCCTCCCGAAGGTGATCTCCACCTTCCATATGGAGCAGAGCATCTTCCTCCCTGTGCTCTGTCCTAAACCCCACTCCTCTAACAAGGAATGCCGCCTACACACGCTCGATGTGCATAGGGAGTTGGCTTTTTATCTGGATCGGACTAAGCCGTTCTGGAAATCCTCTCAACTCTTTATTGCCTCGGCCGAGCGGGCAAAGGGGTAGCCCATCTCCACCCAGCGGCTTTTCCGCTGGATCACCTCGTGCATACGCACGTGTTATGATTTGGCAGGGATTCCCCCGCCACCGATTGTCAGGGCACACTCTACGAGGGCTCAGGCCTCATCAGCTGCCTATGTCGCCCATGTCCCCATCCAGGACATTTGCAGGGCGGCCACTTGGGCCTCAGTTCACACATTTACTTGGCATTACGCGATCGTCTCCCAGTCTAGGGATGACGCCGGGTTCGGCAGGGCGGTACTTCATCCCAAACCATCGTGAACTCCTACCCACCTCCAACAGATATTGCTTGGAATCACCTACTGTGGAATACACAGGAGCAATCACTCGAAGAAGAAAGCACAGTTACCTGTTCCGTAACTGGTGTTCTTCGAGATGTGTTGCTCCTGTCTATTCCGCACCCCGCCCTCCTTCCCCTCTGTCGGAGTTGTCCGGCAAGAAGGAACCGAGGGTGGGGGGAGCCCGTGGCTCCCCTTATAGCACGATATACAGGCGCCACTCCAGGGGTCGCAGCGGTGCTCCCCCAGTACGGGTACTGCTAAGGGAAAAACTTCCGGCACTGGTGCACGTGGCGAGCACGCACACCTACTGTGGAATAGACAGGAGCAACACATCTCAAAGAATGCCAGTTATGGAACAGGTAACTGTCCTTTAGCAACAATGGCTGCTACAAACACATTTCATCTGCTTTTACTAGCTTGTCTAGTTTTTCATTCACTTCAGAGAGGAGAGTTCAAAGTCCTGGCTATAACTCAAAAGATACCTAATGGATACATAGTTACATCAGAGACTCTCTTACCACCACCGGTAATCACCATTTCCTGTAATCTCTAACATCCTGCAAGGACGTTGTGGCTGACTAGGCCCATATTTTGACTATCAGATACTAGAAGCAGAACATTTTTGGCAGCATGACCCCAGCTAAGGAACATCTTGCCAGAAGAGACCAAACTAAACCCAATCTTAGTATTCAGGAACCAGGGTAAAACACACCTTTTCCATAAAACCTTCCTCCAGTATCAGTGTTGTTAACCAGCCCAACAAAAATCCCACACACATCCTACAAGCTTTTCTGTTCTGATGGGTCTGAGACAAAAACAACTCTTTATTCCCCACCTTTGGGCTCTTTAATTTTCCACAGCACTATAAGGAAACTAAGAGAGATCTGTAGATTAGATGTACAGTTATTTCATGCAACTTCTGGCACTAGTCAATCACTGTGTCAGTGCCTGGAAATTACATCACCTTTGTCTGTTCCTTTAATTTGTGTGTACTAATGAAGGGAGAATTGTTGATATTGCTCTCTTGTGATTATCTATATAATGCTTCTTAGCAACACCTGTTATGTAGAAGCTTGCTCACTACTTCTAATCATTGCATAAAATTAGGGCGAAAATTATCGGAAACAAGTCAGTCATTTCAGTAAGAGAGTCTCTGGGAAACATTTAATTTTTGTATATCCCCCAAATCTGTTAATATTTCTAAAGATACAGGAACAAACATCCCTGGAAGCCTGCTACTGCTTGCTTTAACCCTAACCTCAAAAAAATCATTAGTTCTAAAGGAAAGATATAATTCAGCCTTAATACTAATTTAGACCTTGTCTCTCATGAGGAGAGACTGATTAAATAATAGTATTAGCCAGAGGATATCAACACCTTTTTATTTTTAACTAAAGTCTGAATGTGAGAATGTCCTACAGCCAGGAGGAATAAAAGATGAAATGTTATCTCTTTGGCTGTCTCATCAAGGCTAAGCTGTGTTGCATCATGATAAGAAGAAAATGACTTTTTAAAGCTGTGATTGTTTGACTTTAATATAATAAATACCCTCTGCCCAAAGTAATAGTGGAACTTTATGGTTATTTTTTTAAACAGAAAAAAGACAGAGAAATAAAAAAATAAGGTTTTCATAATAATGTTAACATTTCCTTATTGCACTTTACCTAATTTGTCATTACATATGTAATCTTAAAATTGCTTTAATATTTGCCTTGCCTATTATTGTTTAAATGAGCCTACTTGGGCTGTTAAGTTCACACCTAACTTATTAACATGGTCCTGGGGAGTAGCATTTTCAAATTGCTCAGATGACTATAGGTGGGAAAGGGTGAGTTTGATGCTGTTCTTAATGAATTTTAATTACTTACATCCAAGCAGAAATTAGCCATAGAAAAAAGACATACACTGTTGCACTTTGAAGGATTTTCTTGACAGTAGGTTAGAAAATAATGATTATGTGGTTAATAAAGTATGTCTACTTTTCAGTCTTTCACTTTGGAGTTATCTGCAGAGAATGGTAGAACTGAAACATAGGTTTTGCCTTTTTTGATGTTGTTTCCTACTGTGGTTTAAAATCATTGCACACTGTAATTTAGAAATGGTGCAGAATACTGGAGTTACAGCTCCAGCTCATCGTTTCTCATTGCAATGAATAAAAGTTTTTGATTCAGTGCATTTATTGCACCCATTTGCAGTGACTTCTCATTGAACTCATTTGCAAAGACCTTTCAAGTTTGTTTATCCAAAACCATAAAAACTTCTAAAAGTATTAGTAGAAGCAGTTACTTCTGTCATATCTCCTACCAGAAGAACAAGTATCCTCCTTTCATCATCATCAAATCATTCCCTTCCAGGGACAAAAAAGATCAAAGAAATAACAGTTTCAATTCCCAATACTGGGGTGGGTGGGCTGGGACTGTACTTTTATAGCTACTATAGATTTATACTGCTAAGAATTGTGCATTGATCTATGTTATTGGGTTTGTTCTTATGTATTCTCATAGTCTTGTCATGGAGACAGTAATCAATACATATAGGAAGAAGGAAGGTCTTGAAAGGTACAGGATAGGGTGACAGGGGTCCTAGATTCTGTTGCTGATTTTGTTGTAGACATCTTGGGTGACCTGGGTGAATCACTCTCTGTGCCTCAGTTTTTCTGACAGTGAAATGGAGATAATACTTGCCTATTTCACAGAGGTGTTGTAAAGCTAAATTAATGTGTGTAATGAACGAGCAGATCCTTAAATGGAAGATGCTGTACGAGTGAAAATTAGTATTATTTTTGATCTTCTGCTAGGAATTATATTTCTCATCCAAACATTTGCTCTAGATCACATTTCTTGAAATGTTCGGAAGGTAGTGATTTACATTTCTTGTATAATTTCAAGGAATGCATTGAAAGCTAATAGTTCCCCAAAGTTAATAGCATCACCACCATCTCAAAATGCCCATGTCCCTCTTCACATAGAGTTGTCTTTTCAGAGAAGCTATGGTCCATCCTATCCTGTTTCATCTTCAGGAGTTTATCAGCCGGCTCACTCTTCCATCCTGAGATGGCTGGGTACCCACTTGTCCATTCTTCATCATGAGGAAGTTAGCAAGTATCTCATATACCAGGAAAGGTCTTTAAAGTAACCTATGCAGTAGGACTGGAACCCTTCTATTCCCAGCTCTTCCACTGCCCCCGTAATACCTTAGGAATTGTAGAAAATTGATAAGGGAAGTGTAAGTATACAAGAAGAAATGTACAGTCAGCAGAGTTAAGGACAATAAGAACTTTTTTTAAAGTATGTTAAGAACAAAAAGAATCCTAACAACAGTATTGGTCTATTACTAGATGGAAATGGTAGAATTATCAGTAATAATGCAGAAAAGGCAGAAGTGTTTAATAGATATTTCTGTCTATATTTGGGGAAAAAAACATGATGTAGTCATATCATATTATGATGAGACACTCTTTCCATTCCCATAGTTACTCATGATGATGTTAAATAGAAGCTACAGTTAGACATTTTTAATCAGCAGGTCCAGATAACTTGCATCCAGGAGTTGGCTAAACCATTAATGTTTATTTTCAATAAATCTTGGAACACTGGGGAAGTTCCAGAAGACTGGAAGAAAGTTAATGATGTGCCACTTTTTAAAAAGGTCAGTGGAATGACCTGGGTAATTATAGGCCTCTCTGCCTGACATAGATCCTGGGCAAGATAATGGAGTAGCTGATACAGATGCCATTGATAAAGAATTAAAGGAGGGTAATATAATTAAAGCCAGTCAACATGGCTTTTGGAAAATAGATCCTGTCAAACTAGCTTGATATCTTTTTTTATGAGATTAAAAGTTTGATTAATAAAGGCAATAGTGCTGATGCCACATACTTAGACTTCTGTAATGCATTTGTCTTGGTACTGCATGACATTTTTATTTAAAAACTAGAATGATATAAAATTAACTTGGCACACATTTAAATGGATTAAAAATGGTCTAACTGATAGGTCTCAAAATGTAATTGTCAATGGAGAGGGATCATTAAATGGGTGTGTTTCTAGTTAGTCCTGTAGGGATCAGTTCTTGGCCCTCTGCTATTTTAACATTTTTAGTAATGATGTGGAAGAGAGCATAACATCATCACTGATAAAGTTTGTCATCACACAAAGACTGGGGGAGTGGTAAATAATTCAGAGGACAGGTCACTGATTCAGAGCAATCTGGATCATTTGGTAAACTGGGCACAAACAAACGATATACATTTTAATATGGCTAAATGTAAATGTATACATCAAGGAATAAGGATTCTATCCTGAGGAGCAGTGACTCTGAAAAAGATTTGGGGATTGTGATGGATAATCAGTTGATCATGAGTTCCCAGTGCAAGGATGTGGTGTAAAGGGCTAATGTGATTCTTGAATGCATAAACGGGAATCTTGAGTAGGAGTAGAGAGGTTATGTTACCTCTGTATTTGGCAGTTGTTCAACTGCTGCTGGAATGCTGTGTCTGGTTCTGATGTCCACAATTCAAGAAGGGTGTTGATAATTAGGAGAAGGTTCAGAAAAGAACCATGAGCATGATTAAAGGATTAGAAAACATCCCTTTTAGTCTATTTATCTTAACAAAGAGAAGGTTAAGGAGTCTGTAATTACCTACATGGGTAACAAATACTTGATAATAGACTCTTCAGGCTAGCGGACAGAGGTATAACAAGATCCAGTGGCTGTAAGCTGAATCTAGACAAATTCAAACCGGAAATAAGGTATAAATTTGAATAGTGAGGGTCATTAACCATTGGAACAATTTACCAAGCATAGTGGTGGATTCTCCATCACTGGAAATTTTAAAATCAAGATGAAATGTTTTTCTAAAAGATATGCTTTAGTCCAAACACAAATTCATTCAGGGACATTCTGTGGTCTGTGTTATATATGAGGTCAGACTAGCTGACTACAATGGTCCCTTCTGGCCTTGAAATCTATGAAAAATATGATCCATGGTGTGACGGGTTCGGTCCCCTTGGGACTGTCACCTGATGTGCTGAGACTACCTATGAGCCCATTTTCTCTGCCAGTTTGGGCCTCCAGAACCCTATCTTGTTGAGCCAGATACGCTAATCTGCTACAACACAGACCCAGGGTCTGACCCACGCCCGCAAAGCTACAGACTTAACTGAAAACAGCTTAGCAACTGCTCCTGTCTCTAGCACCCAGACACGTAGCTCCCAATGGGATCCATACCCCAAATAAATCCATTTTACTCTGTATAAAGCTTATACAGGGTAAACTCATAAATTGTCCGCCCTCTATAACACTGATAGGGAGATATGCACAGCTGTTTGCTCCCCCAGGTATTAATTACTTACTCTGGGTTAGTTAATAAGCAAAAAGTGATTTTATTAAGTATAAAAAGTAGGATTTAAGTGGTTTCAAGTAATAACAGAACAAAGTAAGTTACCAAACAAAATAAAACAAAACATGCAAGTCTAAGCCTAATACAGTAGGAAACTGAATACAGATAAATCTCACCCCCAATAAGCTTCTTTCACAGACTAGACTCCTTCCTAGTCTGGGCCCAATCCTTTTCAGACCAACGTTGTAGTTTATGGCCTGGGTCCAGCAATCACTCACACCCCCGCAGTTACTGTCCTTTGTTCCAGTTACTTTCAGGCATCTCTTTGGGGTGGAGAGGCCATCTCTTGAGCCAGCTGAAGATAAAATGGAGAGGCTTCCAGGGCCTTTTATATTATCTCTCTTGTGGGTGGAAACTCCTTTGTTCTTCTGTGCAAAGTCACAGCAACAAGAGGGAGTTTGTAGCCACCTGAGCAAGTCACATGTCCATGAATGATTCAGCTTTTTTCCGGCCGATGCCATTGGTTACATGTTATTTTGAAGGTTCCAGGAAAGCTCAGATGTGGATTTGCGTCTCCCAAAGTCCATTGTCAGTTAAGTGTTTCTTGATTGGGCACTTACTGAGAATAGTCCTTTCTCAAGAAGCTGACCAAATGCTTTACTGAGGCTACTTAGAATCAAACACATTCAGATAAGTACATAGCCAATATTTATAACTTCAAATACAAAAATGATACACACATACAGACAGCATAATTATAACCAGCAAATTACAACCTTTCTATAGACACCTTACTTGATCTTCTTTGTACAAGATTTGGTACAACTATAGGACCTTGGTTGCAACAACGATCTATACAGTCACAGTTCATGTCAATAACGTCACACGTGGGTGGCCAGAATGTAATGCATCTCACATAGATGCAGAGTGTAAAAAGCAGGAATATGATGGAATTGTGGAAAAATTTCACTCCCTTAATAATGTCATTGTAAAATAGTATCTTCACATTTACAAGGAGACAGATAATGCCTATTGTTTGCAGGAAACTGAATTGAAATAATCAGCAGTGGCCAATATTTACACTCTAGTTAATTTCATTTTCTTATATTTCTATATTATACTATATGTCTGGAATTCAAAGTAACATGGTCAGTTGTTGTAATTTTTAGCCTTTGTCTAAAGGGAAAGCTCAACAAGACTGTGAATGCTATGGATGAGATTCACAAAGGGATTTAGGCACCTGACTCTCATTGGAATCAATGAGTTGGACACCTAAATACCTTTGTGAATCCCATCCCCATATAAGTTGTTGTAAAGCTGTAGACAGAGTGCTAACTGTAACATATTCTTTTTACACCCTGGAAAGAATGAGACACATGGCAATGTTAGCTGTTGCAAGAACTTCCCCCTAAAACAGTTCTTTTGTACATTATTATGTTTTGGCGCTAAGGTCCCTCTGAGGTTTCACTTAAAGAATTTTTCTGGCATTACTCCAAGAAATCTGGTATGTTAATGAAAAAATGCAAAATAAGGTCACTCATTTCCCCTAAGACTGAAAATTCCCCCCCTCAGAGTGATCTCCAGTTCATTCTAATGCTATTGTAAAATGATACATTTTACATTTTATGGGGGATTTCAATTATCCCCATATTGACTGGGAACATTTCACTTCAGGACGAAATGCGGAGATAAAATTTCTCGATACTTTAAATGACTGCTTCATGGAGCAGCTGGTACGGGAACCCACAAGGGGAGAGGTGACTCTAGATTTAATCCTGAGTGGAGCGCAGGAGCTGGTCCAAGAGGTAACTATAGCGGGACCGCTTGGAAATAGTGACCATAATACAATAGCATTCAACATCCCTGTGGTGGGAAGAACACCTCAACTGTCCAACACTGTGGCCTTTAATTTCAAAAGGGGGAACTATACAAAAATGAGGGGGTTAGTTAGACAAAAGTTAAAAGGTTCAGTGACTAAAGTGAAATCCCTGCAAGTTGCGTGGGCCCTTTTTAAAGACACCATAATAGAGGCTCAACTTCAATGTATACCCCAAATTAAGAAAAACAGTAAAAGAACTAAAAAAGAGCCACCATGGCTTAACAACCATGTAAAAGAAGCAGTGAGAGATAAAAAGACTTCCTTTAAAAAGTGGAAGTCAAATCCTAGTGAGGCAAATAGAAAGGAGCACAAACACTGCCAACTTAAGTGCAAGAGTGTAATAAGAAAAGCCAAAGAGGAGTTTGAAGAACGGCTAGCCAAAAACTCCAAAGGTAATAACAAAATGTTTTTTAAGTACATCAGAAGCAGGAAGCCTGCTAAACAACCAGTGGGGCCCCTTGACGATGAAAATACAAAAGGAGCGCTTAAAGATGATAAAGTCATTGCGGAGAAACTAAATGGATTCTTTGCTTCAGTCTTCACGGCTGAGGATGTTAGGGAGATTCCCAAACCTGAGCTGGCTTTTGTAGGTGACAAATCTGAGGAACTGTCACAGATTGAAGTATCACTAGAGGAGGTTTTGGAATTAATTGATAAACTCAACATTAACAAGTCACCGGGACCAGATGGCATTCACCCAAGAGTTCTGAAAGAACTCAAATGTGAAGTTGCGGAACTATTAACTAAGGTTTGTAACCTGTCCTTTAAATCGGCTTCGGTACCCAATGACTGGAAGTTAGCTAATGTAACGCCAATATTTAAAAAGGGCTCTAGGGGTGATCCCGGCAATTACAGACCGGTAAGTCTAACGTCGGTACCGGGCAAATTAGTTGAAACAATAGTAAAGAACAAAATTGTCAGACACATAGAAAAACATAAACTCTTGAGCAATAGTCAACATGGTTTCTGTAAAGGGAAATCGTGTCTTACTAATCTATTAGAGTTCTTTGAAGGGGTCAACAAACATGTGGACAAGGGGGATCCGGTGGACATAGTGTACTTAGATTTCCAGAAAGCCTTTGACAAGGTCCCTCACCAAAGGCTCTTACGTAAATTAAGCTGTCATGGGATAAAAGGGAAGGTCCTTTCATGGATTGAGAACTGGTTAAAGGACAGGGAACAAAGGGTAGGAATTAATGGTAAATTCTCAGAATGGAGAGGGGTAACTAGTGGTGTTCCCCAAGGGTCAGTCCTAGGACCTATCCTATTCAATTTATTCATAAATGATCTGGAGAAAGGGGTAAACAGTGAGGTGGCAAAGTTTGCAGATGATACTAAACTACTCAAGATAGTTAAGACCAAAGCAGATTGTGAAGAACTTCAAAAAGATCTCACAAAACTAAGTGATTGGGCAACAAAATGGCAAATGAAATTTAATGTGGATAAATGTAAAGTAATGCACATTGGAAAAAATAACCCCAACTATACATACAACATGATGGGGGCTAATTTAGCTACAACGAGTCAGGAAAAAGATCTTGGTGTCATCGTGGATAGTTCTCTAAAGATGTCCACGCAGTGTGCAGAGGCGGTCAAAAAAGCAAACAGGATGTTAGGAATCATTAAAAAGGGGATAGAGAATAAGACTGAGAATATATTATTGCCCTTATATAAATCCATGGTTCGCCCACATCTCGAATACTGTGTACAGATGTGGTCTCCTCACCTCAAAAAAGATATTCTAGCACTAGAAAAGGTTCAGAAAAGAGCAACTAAAATGATTAAGGGTTTAGAGAGGGTCCCATATGAGGAAAGATTAAAGAGGCTAGGACTCTTCAGTTTGGAAAAGAGAAGACTAAGGGGGGACATGATAGAGGTATATAAAATCATGAGTGATGTTGAGAAAGTGGATAAGGAAAAGTTATTTACTTATTCCCATAATACAAGAACTAGGGGTCACCAAAAGAAATTAATAGGCAGCAGGTTTAAAACAAATAAAAGGAAGTTCTTCTTCACGCAGCGCACAGTCAACTTGTGGAACTCCTTACCTGAGGAGGTTGTGAAGGCTAGGACTATAACAATGTTTAAAAGGGGACTGGATAAATTCATGGTGGCTAAGTCCATAAATGGCTATTAGCCAGGATGGGTAAGAATGGTGTCCCTAGCCTCTGTTCGTCAGAGGATGGAGATGGATGGCAGGAGAGAGATCACTTGATCATTGCCTGTTAGGTTCACTCCCTCTGGGGCACCTGGCATTGGCCACTGTCGGTAGACAGATACTGGGCTAGATGGACCTTTGGTCTGACCCAGTACGGCCTTTCTTATGTTCTTATGTTCTTATGATACAGTGTTGCAACATTTTATCTAGAGAAATACTGACCAATGTAATCTAAATCAGAATAGCTTTGCCATGATTTATGCCTCTGTTAGCCCTTTGGTTAAAGTGCTACCATTTGGAATTCAGGGGTTGAAGTGTGTGTGGCGGGGGGGAGGAGAGGGTTGTGGTACCCTCTTCTAAGCCCCATTCATCATGTGTGTAAACCTGGCATTTCTCAGCTGGGCAACCTCCTAAAGAAAGTCACTGATGGAGCTAGGAGTTGAAGCAACGTTCTTAACTTCCACCCTGTTTCCCTATGCTCTCTACCATTCTGGATTCAAATCTACATCAGGTTTCATAAAATCTGCACAATAGGAGCTGGTTCAGGGGGAGAAATAATAGTTCTCAGCTATTGCCTAGTGGGAGGATTTTTCCACAGCTTTGGGGATTTAGTATTACTCTCTAACCAACTGAGCTAGCTGAGTTGAACAGTTTCTCATCACAAAATAAAGAAAAAAACAAACCTATTTGTCTGTCACTGCATCATTTATTTCAATATTGCCCACTGTTGTTGTGTACTAAATAAAAGTCTCTAAGGCCCCATCTATACTAGGAATATTGTAATTGTATTGAGTAGAGTGCATCAAAGTGCAGGTGTAACAGTGTTACTAATGTTTGAAGCTGTGGTGGAGACAGGACAAAGGTACTGTATTTTTAATACTATTTTAGCTAATCATGTCCAGGAGTTCATTGCCTCAGATCTGGTATAGTAGAGCAATTTGTGTAGACACACGGCAAAATTGCAGGTGTTTTTAACATAATTCAGCATGGCCACTGTGGATGTACTGAACTGTTTGTGCTTCCACTGGTACAAAACAACTGTTTCAGTTAACAAACGATTCACTGTGGACGGGGTTTTATACTGCAGGCAAAGATCTCATGCCCTGGATTGGAGTGAAGCCCACTGGACACAGTGAATGTAGTTCTTGTTACATTCCATTTGCTTAGGGTACTTGTATTAGTATGGTTTGAGTTTAAGATTATTAGAGGGCAACATCTCCTCAATATCAGTTGTGACTCTTATAATATATTTTTATTAGTTGATTCAACATACTTGTTACTACTTTAACACTATTTAACTTTCCCAAAGAGAGTGAGTTTACATCCTGAATGTGAGTCATTCTACCCTAGGAACATTTTTCAAAAATTTCCCAGTATTGATGGCATGGTTCACCTTCACTTACGTTAGCAATATTGCAACAGAGGGTCCTGTGGCACCTTTAAGACTAACAGAAGTATTGGGAGCATAAGCTTTCGTGGGTAAGAACCTCACTTCTTCAGATTCTTGCATCTGAAGAAGTGAGGTTCTTACCCACGAAAGCTTATGCTCCCAATACTTCTGTTAGTCTTAAAGGTGCCACAGGACCCTCTGTTGCTTTTTACAGATTCAGACTAACACGGCTACCCCTCTGATAGTTAGCAATATTGGGAGCCCTAGTGTAGACAAGCTCCTAGCTCCTACAGCTGTTTTAAGCACGGTGTCATCTAGCCTGCTCAGAGCAGTTCTAATCAATCCGGTACTTAAAAAGGTGACAGCAGCCAATGATCCATCTACAGTAGGGCTCCCAATGATGCTAATATTAATAGAGGTGAACCATGTTAGTAATGCTGGGAAACTTCAGAAGAATTCCCCTAATATAGTCAGAGGCTGATATCACTGCCATAAATTGCAGATGTACACAGTCGCTGAGCAGTTATGCTACAGCTCACAGGATCAGAAGTTAAGCACTATGCTGAGTACTTTTGGGGGAGTTCCTTCCCAGGCAGGATCTATCCCTAAAATGGCATTGAAATTACCTTTAGAAGTGGTTCTTCCAAGGTGGGGATTGAGGCATATTTTGCAGTGTTGCTGTTAACAAGCTTCCACACCCATTGCATACACTGTACCTTTTCTGTGAATAAATCATGGACTTCAGACTCCAGCAGTGTTTAATCTGGCGCCTTTTCTTAGCACTAAATTCACTTTAAAAGATAACAGACAAGGAAAAAAGTTTAGAAAAGGTTTGAAACGTGTTTTCATTTTCCTGCTGGCTGATTTAACCAAGAAGCACACTATTCTCATTGTGTATGAGAATGGTTTACTTGCCATGCTCGAGTGTATTTTAGCACTTCAGCTGAGTGAAGAAGAATCTGAAAAGTGTAATTTTAAATGGGGAAAATACTTTTCCTCACAATATGACTTTTTCATGGAAATTCATTAAATTATTATTTGATTCTAAAATTTGAGCAGGGTTATCACTATTGGTTCATTTCTAGTGTGATTTAATGGCAGCTGCAGACACCATAGGAGGGTTTATGGGATTTCTGTCAGGTAAGGTAGTGAAATAGAATTACGGGGTTGTGTAGCCAATGAAAAATAAAATCTGGAACAGTACCAAAAATATTTATTAAAAGATTAAGATTAAATATGAAGACAAAATGTTTGTTTTCAGGGTGATAGCCTTTAATCCCATGTTGTGCTTTCAATCTTAATTCTTTAGGACTGTCAGGGGATTTCTTGCGTTCTGGACGATACTCCGCTCATACAATTAATGGAGCCTGGTCACCATGGACTCCATGGTCTCAGTGCAGTCGAGACTGCAGCAGAGGTATTCGCAACCGCAAACGTGTCTGCAACAATCCTGAGCCCAAATATGGGGGTCTTCCGTGTCTGGGCCCATCTCTGGAGTACCAGGAATGCAACATCTTGCCTTGTCCAGGTAAGAGTCGAGAGATATCAATAGGGGGTATGGAAATGATTTAGTTCACTTTCAAATCCGTACTTTACAGTAGTAAAAATTATAAACTAGTTCAAACGATTTCCTCCTCAGTTCCTTTCCAGACAAACATGTTAGCCCAACCAAAGTGAACTTAACAAAATAACTTTTGCTCTGTAAACTTCAGCAATGATTTGAAACCAGTGCTATATAAAGGGTACAGAAGTCATGCATTCATGGTAACTGCCCATAGCAACTAAAACTGTAATTTATATTACAAAAAGACCCTTTGACATTCAGTCAGCACCAGTGTAAGATATGAGTGCTTTAACATATAAGATACCATATGGAAATGTGATTTCTGAGCTGTTTCAACAGACCAAGTTGTTTTGCTGCCAGAAATAGAGAATTTCTTTAGCCAAGCAGCCAATTAGATTTATAATGGATATAGACTAGAGACCAGATCCTCAGCTAGTGCAAATCAGTGTATCTTTATTGATTTCAGTGTAGTGTAGCTATACTTTATTTACTCTAGC
Organism: Emys orbicularis; assembly: GCF_028017835.1. NCBI lineage: Eukaryota > Metazoa > Chordata > Testudines > Emydidae > Emys > Emys orbicularis. Next base: position 164,175,462 of record NC_088684.1, read on the forward strand.
TTAGACTTTGGCCCTAAAGCTGTGAGAAATGTTCATGAGAAAGAAAAGGATAATCACGTGAAACTGGCCTGGTTCAGAATTGTCTTTCAAACTCAAAGCTTAGGTTTATCAAAGTAAGGTTTATGAACCTGTCGAGTAAATTTGTGACAGATTTTGAATGCAAGGCCCTGGGAGGTCTTGGGAGGTCCTGGACAGATAACAGGAAGAGATGGTATCTCAGGTGCACTGTAAATAGTGCAACGCTTGTGAGAGTTCATTAGAAGAATCTTAAGCAGATTTTTCATTGAAAATTATTTTATGGTTCACTAAAAAGAGATTAAAACCTAAATGTACATTTTTTCAGACAGTGGATACAGATGTGCATCGTTGTTGTATCTTCTATATTTGGCAAGATTATTTGTGCCCTGATCTTCTCTCTCTCTCTCTCTTTCTCAAGCAAAGGGGCCCCACATCAGGAAGATATGTAGAGGAGAAGAGGGGGAGTGCTGGCTGCTCAGCATGCCTTCCTTCTCCATTCACACCTGATATGGCTGTGGCATTATTCCCCTTTTAACCCTAAAGGAATTCCATGTGTGAATAATGTTGACCCAGTAAATAGTCTCTCAGGCTCTCCAACCACTAGCCTCAGGTTGGGGGAAGAATTGGGGCTGAAGGAGATTGGAGGGAGGGCAAATCTGAATCTCTACGCACGGACGCCCAAGAGAGCTGAGAGCCAACAAATGGGTATAGCTGACAGGTCCAGTGCAGATTTTAGCAGTCTGGGCCATGTTTACTATGTGCTAACTGGCAACAGTTCTCTAGGGACCAATACACTAGGTGGTGATAGCCAGAACGTGGAGCATCCCATTCACTTCTCCTCCCCACAGATTGACAGGCGGGAAGTGTACACCCACTCTGAGCTGCTCCTACTCAGGACTCCCCCAGGCCAAGGGAATCCTCACAGAGGACCTGTTTTCTGGTGCTGCTGGTTTCCGCTCCCTTTGCACTATATGAGCAGTGTAAAGGTAGCAAACAGGGCAGAATATTGATTGTGGCCCCTTAATCCTCTTGAAATAAGATTTGAAAAGGTTGGACACCACGAGGCAGAGCCTCAGCTGGTGTAAATGGTCAGGCTCAACTGAAGTCAATAGAGCTATGGGAATTTATACTAACTGAGGACCTGCCCTCAGAGGGTGTAGAGACTTGTCCCAGGTTTATTTATAGTTTTAAATTTAAGTAAGCAAAAGCTAAACAGACACTTCAAAAAATCAATCTAGATTCATAGTTTCATTACTATCCAATAATAACAGGAGAAAATATTCCTGTAAAATTGGACCAGATTTGTTGTTTCCCCTTCACTATTGGTTCTTAAAACAGAATTTTGGGCTGGATTTTATTTTAAATGATGGATTTTTTAAAGTGAAATATTTTGTTTCCAGTTTCCAGAAATGGGACTTTTTTAACTTATTCATTTTGCAATTATTTTCGGTAGAAATTGGTACAGTTAGCAGAAAATGCAAGTTTTTCATAATATTAATATGCAGAGCATGATAGTGGTGCTAATATCTAAGATTGAGCCAGCATACACAGCTAAGCAAATCAGAAAACAAAAAGTGATGAAGTTATAAGGAACAACTTGAAACTGACATTTTGGTTACAAACAATCCCCATTGTTGCATCCCCATTGGTTCTGCTTTTGAAAATGATTTTCAAGAACTAACAGAAGAAAAGGGGTAGTGGGGGCCCTGCTAAAGCAGGAATCTGATGTCCTGATATGTCTAATATCTTTTCTCAGTGATTTGTTTCCTTCTTGCCCACAAATTACATTTGAATAAGTCTTCACAGCTTGAATAAAACATCCAAGTGTGTGGTGATTTGGGAGCAAATAGAGAATGATGTCATTCTGATGGGACTCAGAGAAATCCTTCCGGTTCTCCGTCACAGCTGATTCACAGCAGCTGGTGTTTATCAATAATTAAAATAAATTTAAGGGTCTAAATCTGATCAGTCTGAAGGGGAAAAAAGAGAAACAGGTATATATAGTTGCTCTTTTCTTTGAACACGTGGGAGGGTGAGTAATGATAATAAGATATGGTTCATCCAGAAGTTGGGCTTGATTGTACATTCAGAGAGAGAGAGAGAGAGAGAGGAGTGTTTACTAGGAGAAGTATAAAAAAGTAATTGAGGTTTTTTAATGAGAGTCACAGAAAGCTAGTTTGTAGACAACAAATGCATATGTCAGAGTGAAAGTCACTGTTTTGCAGAGTGTCTGAGATGATAGCCGTGAGTGGGAGGAGGTAAGTTTCATGCTGACCCTGGGATAAGCAGGTGAAGAAGTGACCAATATGGCTGGTGCAGGCCAGAGGAGGGAACTCTGCATTTAGTATTGTCCAAGAACATAAGAACGGCCATACTGGGTCAGACCATATGTCCATCTAGCCCAGTATCCTGTCTTCTGACAGTGACCAATGCCAGGGGGGGAATGTACAGAACAGGTAATCATCAAGTGATCCATCCCTTTCTGGCAAACAGAGGCTAGGGACACCACTAGGATTTCCCTTTACAAAAATCATGTTGACTCTTCCCCAACAAATTATGTTCATCTATGTGTCTGACAATTTTGTTATTTACTATAATTTCAACCAGTTTGCCCGGTACTTATTGGCCTGTAATTGCTGGGGTCACCTCTGGAGCCCTTTTTAAAAATTGGTGTCACATTAGCTATCCTCCGGTCATTTGGTACAGAAGCTGATTTAAATGATAGGTTACAGACTACAGTTAGTAGTCCTGCAGTTTCACGTTTGAGTTCCTTCAATGAATACCATCTAGTCCTGGTGACTTATTATTGTTTAGTTTATCAGTTTGTTCCAAAACCTCCTCTAATGACACCTCAATCTGGGACAATTTCTCACATTTATCAGCTAAAAAGAATGGCTCAGGTTTGGGAATCTCCCTCACATCCTCAACTGTGAAGACCAATGCAAAGAATTCATTTAGTTTCTCCGCAATGGCCTTACCGTCCTTGAGTGCTCCTTTAGCATCTCGATTGTCCAGTGGCCCCACTGGTTGTTTAGCAGGTTTCCTGCTTCTGATGTACTTTAAAAAAAAATTGCTATTACTTTTTGAGTCTTTGGCTAGCTGTTCTTCAAATTCTTTTTTGGCCTTCCTAATTATATTTTTACACTTCATTTGCCAGAGTTTATGCTCCTTTCTATTTTCCTCACTAGGATTTAACTTCCACTTTTTAAAGGATGCCTTTTTTGCCTCTCACTGCTTCTCTTACTTTGTTGTTTAGCCACAGTGGCTCTTTTTTGGTATTCTTACTATGTTACTTAGTTTGTGGTATACATTTAAGTTGAGCCTGTATTATGATGTCTTTTTGTCTTTTAAAAGTTTCCATGCAGCTTGCAGGGATTTTACTTTTGGCACAGTACCTCTTAATTTCTGTTTAACTGACCTCCTCATTTTTGTGTATCTCCCCCTTTCTGAAATTAAATTCTACACTGTTGGACCACTGTGGTGTTTTCTGCACCACAGAGACATTAAATTTAATTATATTATGGTTGTGACAGATTTATGTTACCAATCTGCCCGGGGCGTCAGGTGATCAGGCTGAGGCCACAGGATCTTTAGGGGAGGAGATGGCGGAGCACACCAAGTGACTAAATTTTAAAGCTTTATTAATAAAATAATAAAATAACAGCGGAAAGTGCTGGGGGGGGGGGGGTCCCCATGTCACTCAGAGGAAGGAAGAAAGCGTTAGTGCCCCAAGCCCTAACCCACTTTCATACTCACACCCGCACTACACAAGGCTGGCCAAGCCTGGGTGTAACGTAAGAAGAAGAGGGGGATGGGTGGACGGGAGTTCTTGTCCTGTGCGCAGGTCTTCCGGGGTCCGCTGTTGATCTCCGACTTGCTTTGGCTCTCGGGTGGGTTTTTAAGTCCTGGGTTCTTTTGGGGGTATTTCGTTCAGGGACCTCTGTTCCTAGTGCTCTTTGTACCAGTCCAAACCGGCTTTCTGTGGCCTTCTCAGCTTTCCCCCCGTTCGCCTTCGCCGTCTTGCTTGTTTTTGCACTCTTTGAAGTCCTGCTCAGCTTAGTTCTCCTTTTCTCATGGCTGGCTAGGGTTGGGTAAGATGTGAATGCAGCTGCAGATTTCTCGCCGTGACCTTGGACAGGGGCCAGCGTCTTATCTTCAGACTAAGCTAGCTGAAGTGTCGAGTTAACCCGTTCTCTGCTCTCTTCCTCCCTCCCCCTTTGGCCTCTCGCAACCTGCAAAGGGATCTTCCACTACACACTCACACCTTTAACCCTTCCCAAAATGCCTTGCGATGCTTGCAACAGCGTTAGCAACATACAGTGCTGATCTTCCTCCCCAGGGGACCTGAGGGAGGGGGCCATTGGGTTGTGACCATGGTCACTATTACCAAGCGGTCCAGCTATATTCACCTCTTGGACCTGATCCTGAGCTCCATTTAGGACTAAATCAAGAATTGCTTCTCCTCTTGTGGGTTCCAGGACTAGCCGCTCCAAGAAGCAGTCATTTAAGGTGTCAAGAAACTTTATCTCTGCATCCTGTCCCAAGGTGCTATGTACCCAGTCAATATGGGGATAGTTTAAATCCCCCATTATTATTGAGTTTTTTTATTTTTATATCCTCTCTAATCTCCCTGAGCATTTCACAGTCATTATTACCATCCTGGTCAGGTGGTCGGTAGTAGATCCCTATGCTAAATTCTTTTTATTTGAGCATGGACTTACTATCCATAGAAATTCTGTGGTACAGTTTGGTTCATTTAAGATTTTTATTTCATTTGATTCTATGCTTTCTTTCACATATAGTGCCACTCCCCCACCAACACAACCTGTTCTCTCCTTCTGATATATTTTGTACCCTGGTATTACTGTGTCCCATTGTTTATCCTCACTCCGCCAAGTTTCTGTGATACCTATTATATCAATATCCTCATTTAATACAAGGCACTCTAGTTCACCCATCTTATTATTTAGACTTCTAGCATTGGTATATAAGCACTTTAAAAACTTGTCACTTTTTAACTGTTTCCCGTTACATGATGTAATTGAATGAGACTTTTTTTCATTTGACTGTTTCTCATCAGATCCTACCTGTATTTTATCATCTTCCATACTCTCCTCCTTTCTAGGACATAGAGAATCTCCATTAGTAGATCCTCCCCTAAGGAATGTCTCTGTCCGAAACACGTGCTCCTCCGCACCTGTCGGCTTCCCCCCAGCCCTTAGTTTAAAAACTGCTCTACGACCTTTTTAATTTTAAGTGCCAGCAATCTGGTTCCATTTTAGTTTAGGTGGAGCCCATCATTCCTGTATAGGCTCCCCCTTTCCCCAAAGTTTCCCAAGTTCCTAATCAATCTAAACTCCTCCTCCCTACACCATCATCTCATCCATGCATTGGGACCCTGCAGTTCTGCCTGTCTAACTGGCCCTGCTCGTGGAACTGGAAGCATCTCAGAGAATGCTACCATAGAGGTCCTGGACTTCAATCTCTTACCTAGAAGCCTAAATTTGGCCTCCAGAACCTCTCTCCTATCCCTCCCTATGTCATTGGTACCTACATGTACCAGAACCACTGGCTCTTCCTCAGCACTACACATAAGTCTATCTAGATGTCTCGAGAAATCCACAACCTTCACACCAGGCAGGCAAGTCACCATGCACTTCTCCCGGTCATCGCAAACCCAGCTAGCTATGTTTTTAATGATCGAATTACCCATTACTAATACCTGTCTCTTCCTAATAACTCGAGTTCCATGCCCCAGAGAGGTATCCTCAGTGTGAGAGGATACCACAACATCATCTGGAAGGATGGTCCCAACTATGGGATCATTTCCCTCTGCTCCAGTTAGATGTCCTCCTTCCCTCAGACTTTCATCCTCCGCAACAGCACAGAGGCTGTCAGACTGGGAGTGGGACCATTCTACTGTGTCCTGGAAAGTCTCATCTAAGTACCTCTCTGTCTCCCTTAGCTCCTCCAGCTCAGCCACTCTGGTCTCCAAAGCCCGTACACGGTCTATTAGGGCCAGGAGCTTCTTGCACCAAATGCAAACATACGCTACCTGCCCATAGGGCAGATAATCATACATGCTGCATTGGATGCAATAAACTGGGTAGCCCCTACTCTGTTTCTGGACTTCTGCCTGCATTCTCTTTTTACTCTTGCAGCTGGTTCTTTTGTTGTTGTTTTGTTTTTTCGGGGGGGGGGGGTTGGCTTAAGTTTAAAGAAGTTTAAGTAATGTCAAGTGGTATAACCCCCCCATCACTCTGCCCCTGTGGAGAACTCCCTTGCAAAACTCCCCTGTTAACCGCTCCTGTTTGCTAGCTCCTCTGGTCGCTTAGGAGCGGGCTTTTTAAAGCCCTGGTCTTCCTAATTAAGAGCTTCCTCCCCTGATTAAGAGCTAAAGAACCAACATCAGCAGCCACTATTCCACAGGATCAGTTATAATAGTGGCTATGGATGGGTTGCTTTGCAGCCATGTTTTGTATCATTGTGGTAGGTGAGTGGATTTCATTCCTCTTAACCCTCCTCTCAGGACAGCTCCATAAAGTCTGATTACTCCAGCGGTATGTGGATGTCTAACATTTCACTTTTAGGCCTTGATCTTGCAAGTCTTTGCACATTGCACAGTGAGTGGAGGCAATGGACAGAGGCAAATAAGGTTAAATGCTAAACACAGTTCTCCACATCAATTGTAGTAAATTTCAAGCTGCCTGGAACCTCACTTCTTTCCTTCTAAGGGGACAGGTTCTGGGTGGAAAATAATCATTAATGAGGAGAAGTCGGTCTAAGTGCAATTTTCATCATGCTATTGGGATGCTTAGGTGTATCGTCCTCACTTAGGTCTGGAAGCAGAGGCGATACATAGGAGGGACATGGGGGATCAAGTGCCTAGGGAGGATGGTGGGCTTCAGAGCCTGAGCTCCAACCCAAGCTGCAACTTCAAAGTGCTGTCCATACAGATATTTTTAGCGCGTTAGTGTGAGTCTCACTAGTCTGAGACCAGGGCCGGCTCTGGCTTTTTTGCCGACCCAGGCAAAAAAGCCTCCGGCTGCCCCTGTCCCCCCCCCCCCCCCCCCGCGTGGGGGGGGGGGTGGCGACCGGAGCCCCATGGGGAGGGCGGCGAGCCCCAGCCGGGGCTCCGCTCTCCCCCGGTGGCCAGAGCGCCGGGGGTAGGGCAGCGAGCCCCGGCCGTGGCCCCGCTCTCCCCGGCGGCCGGAGCCGGAGCACCGTGCCGCCCCCCTCCAGGTGCCGCCCCAAGCACAAGCTTGGTGGGCTGGTGCCTGGAGCCGGCCCTGTCTGAGACTGTCACCCAGGCTGGGAGGCTCACTCCAAAACATTGTGTAGGCATACCCATTGGTGTCCACATAGCTCTATGTGCACTAAGCAGAATATAACATGCTACACCCTCATATGCACACTTCCCTTCATCTCCACTTCAGGTATAGAGGGGAAATCAGGGACAGCGCGATGGGCACTAGCCCCTCACACAAGTGGGCAGGGAGTAAACTGGGAAGGGCAAGAAATGGGTGATGTTTTGGTTCTGCCCTAGTCCCCCAAAGTACTGGCCACTGCCGCTGAGCCATTGTGTAGGAGGAAATAATCTTCTACTGGTCAGGGTCAGTAGCAGATTATTAATGTCTGGGAGGAAAGGAAGAACAAAGAAGGAATTGGTCCTCTCTGAGGCAAAACCTCCTTCCCTGGGCTCTTTCATACTAGTCCTTACACAGAGCTCATCATTAGAGTATAATCTAGCTCTTAGTCCTTATTGCTGCTAGTAGACAGGAATAACTTGGCAGCTAGGCAACTGTCTTCTCATTAAAGCAGGATCAGGTTCTACTCTGCTCCCTGTCCTGCTCATCACTATTTAACTTGTATTTATATATGCAACACGGCATGCTTCTGCTGTGCAATGGGGTGGTTGAACGGGGGGGGGGGGGGCGGGCAGTGAGGCTAATTCTCTCACAAGGAAATATTGTGGTGGCTCCACCCCCATATAAAGTCATGCACACCTCGGGTGGAGGAAGCGAGAGTGGGACCCAGAGGGACTGAAGTGGCCAATGCAGGGCCCAGGATTGGGCTACCCTCACTTCCCTTCTTATTTCTCTGTTCCCACCTTCACAGGGACTTCTGCATAAATTAATATTCTTTTGACCATCTTGCCTTTTATGCTTAAAAAATATTTTACTTAACCATATGGAAAGAATCAGAAAGTTTAACTAATAAAAAGAATCGGCACTAACACTAGATCCTCACTAATTGGAACACCCATTGTGAATTACTGATATTTGGGAAATAGTGAGAGTGGGTAAAATTTTCAAAAGTGCCAAAGTCCCACAGAAAGGCAATGGGACATAGAGTCCTAAATCACTTTTGAAAAAATTGTCCACTGACATCTCAGGAGCTGCTGAGTGCTTTGCAGGATTGAGGCCCAAATGAACAAACACAATGAAAAATCAAGGATAACAAATCACAATGTGTACTTGGTTCATTTATTTGGTCAATCCTAGTTCAGTTTTAATTATTCATATTAATACTCTACAACAGGAATCGGCAACCTTTGGCATGCGGCCCATCAGGGAAATCTGCTGGCAGGCTGGGACTGTTTGTTTACCTGCAGTGTCCGCAGGTTCGTCCAATTGCAGCTCCCACAGGCCATGGTTCGTCGATCTAGGCCAATGGGGGCTGCGGGAAGCGGCGGCCAGCACATCCCTCAGCCCGCGCCACTTCCCTCAAATAATGAATACATCTGAGACTGGAACTTAGCATCTGCTATTAAATCTTTATTATGAGATGGAGAGATAATTACCGTAATTCTTTTTGAAGATTAAGATGAAGTGTGTGGCTAAGCCAAGTGTGGATTAGTGAGGGTCTGCTACGTAGTGTTCTTTATCCACAGAACTCAAAGTTCTCTACAAAGTTCGGTACATACTATTATACCCCATTTTACAGGTGGAAAAATTGAGGCACAGTGAAGTTAACTGGTATACTAAGGTCATGCAGAATCAGTGGCAGAGCTGAAAATAAAACCCTGATTTCTTGATTCTCAGCTCCATGCTCAATCCAAATCACAGCTGCCCTTAACATTAAGAGTTAACATTAAGAGTTAACATCCCTCGGCCTGAGCCGCTTCCCGCAGCCCTCATTGGCCTGGAGCGGCGAACCATGGGAACTGCGATTGGCCGAACCTGCGGACGCGACAGGTAAACAAACCAGCACGGCCTGCTAGGGGGCTTACCCTGGCGGGCCGCATGCCAAAGGTTGCCGATCCCTGGAATATAATATTTGCATGCCTGCTTTGTCTGGAAGCTTTGATAATCATAACTAGACAATCTAGAGCATGCAGAAGGAAAGCCATGAAATGCCTTTCACATGATTTCCCAGACCTCTAAAATATGGGTAAGAAATCTTCAGATAGGGAATCTTTTGTGAGTATTCTCTCTGATGTGTTTATATTCTAGCCTTTACTGGAATAGCATAATTTATTTCCTCTGCTGGTCAAATGTGGCTTAGAATTGTGCATATCATGTGACGCTCCAGTTCACATTAATAGGATATAATCACTGTCTTCATTGGAAAGAATGGTCATTTGAAATAATTCATGTTAAAATGAGTTAATTGTACTCAGATTATTGTCCAACAACATGGAAAATAACATGTTAGAACTCTGCATAATGTGCTTTTTCTGTTGGTACAGAGATATACTGAATCATGCTGGATTTAAAAGTACAAAATACCCTGATTATGAAGAAAAATATTTGTAAATGTATGTTGACATCCATCTCCATCCATCCATTTCCATTCATACCCCAGTGTGTGTCTGTCCCTCCATCCCCACTCATACCTCTCTGTCTGTCTATCCATCCATCTCCATTCATACCCCTCTGTCTGCCTGTCCATCTATCCATCCCCATTCATTTCTTGTTTTGTTTAAGATATTAATATGTGGTTGAAATATGGAATATTGAAATATAGGAAATACATAGATATACTAATGTGTATGGAAGGAAATTGATTAATTCTGTTTTCAAGATTTGAAATTTTGCTATCTTATTTCAATATTTGCGATTTCATCGGTGTCATGCTATTTTTATTACCACTTTTTTTTAATTTAGACTGTGAAAAATCTAATATATTCAGCAGAAATAGTCATATACCAATAAACATGAAGATAAAAATACAGAGAAGTTCAGATACTACAAAAATTCCTGTAAGGATATTATAGAGAGTGTATGCGACTTTGAAAAACCTGTTAATCTCCTGTTGCTTTTTTCACTTCTGCCACCTTTTTCTCTGCAGAAATAATGTGGCCTGTAGAAAAGAGGAGGATATTTAAAAGTAATGGACCACGTTCATCCTTGGGGTAACTTCATAAACCAGGAAAAAAATTGGCTTAGGGCTATTCTCATCTGATCCAAAGGCCATTAAATGAATCAGAGTCCTTCCTAAAGACTTTGGCCTTAGTTCTTACTGTTGTACTGCCACTACAGGCATTAGTCTGCCTTTCTTGCTGCTGCATTGCTCTGAGTCAGCTGTCTGCTACATGCAACACTTCCTTTATGAATGTGGACTGAAGCAGCACTGAACTGGGAGTGAAAAACTTTATTTTTTGTTTTTGCTCTTTCCCACAGGTCAGGGGAAATGTGGAGATATCCATAGGGATGTAGAAAGAAGCAAGTGGGGTGGACTGGGAATCAGCTAGTGTCTGGGAGTCCAGAAGGGCACAGCAGAGAGTCAGGTCTCCAATCCATCACTTTCCCAGGCACCCCAAAATTCCACATTTGTGCTAGTGCGAAATTCTAATTCCACTTAGCCATGTGATCCCATTCACATTTCTGTGCATCTCTATCAGTTCACTCTCTTTCATATGAACAGAGAAGACGCCAATCTTGCTTGCTGTTATTCATTCTCTTTTGCTATGTTCTCAACAAGATAACCTTTAGATGAGTAACTTTTTATTTATCTTCATACCCAGAAGGGCTAGAAATAACTTAAATGAAAGCTTCAGTTGTGAAGGATACCGCCCAATCTGTGCAAAACCCCTACTGTCACAATTCCGTCCAAATTTTTGTGAATGAAGAGGATCACCCTCTCTGCTCATCGTTCCTTCCTCTCTTTTGTAAAACCCAAAGTGCATGGAAGGATGGCCAATTTACTTAATAGTCTTTTGGAAATTGTCCAGTGGTGTGGCTGTTTTATTGGAGCCACAGGAGGTCCTGTTTCTATAGACTATTTTCCCCTGGAACATCCTTTTCCCCAGGATTTTTTTTTCTCGTCTTTGTGGAGCAATATTTATTAACCAGGACAACAGCTATTAGGCAGAGAGTTGCTTGATTGCTCAGGAAGACAAAAAACAACCCCTATAAAAGAAAGCATTGTTTTGAGAGCACCCTTGCTTGTTGAAAAGGCCTTGCTACACAACATACCAACCTGAATACTTGTGAAGTATTTTGAAGCAATTTTCCATTATTGGGTAATTAATTATTTTAACTACCCTTTTTATCCAATAGCTCTGCTATACTGTTATGTAAAGAAATTATGTAATGTCTGGAGCTTTCTTCATAATTCTTCATTTTTATCAATAAGGCTGAATCAGCATTAAGGACTCTACATCATGGACAACAAAGGAAGAGAAAACAGATGGTCCTGGGTTGCTAAGCAACATTATAAAAAGATGAAAGCAACCACAGAGTTCTATTTAGGTCCTGTGAAAACTCATGCAGTAAACACCCACTCCTTTGATCTTATTTAACCATTCTGATGCCTTTATCATCCCCTATTGTTAAGAAGAAAAAGTTTAGCTGAACAGATAAAAGGGGGAGTAGTCAGCTTTTTTGAGAACTAGAGATTGATGATGGCAGCCTAAATAGGTAGAAAGGACAGCTCATATTATAATGGTGCCCTTTGGCACAACTACAATTAAGCCTCTGTCACATATTCTATTATATTGTGTCCAATCTCCCCCCTCCTCCCCCTGCCTTATAACATAGCTATAATAACTGTAGTTACAAAACAGAAATCTGTATGCACTGTTGTTGTAGCCATGTTGGTCCCAGGATATTAGAGAGACAAGGTGGGTGAGGTAATGATGACTGATCGATCAGTCAAAATAGTCTCCTTTTTAGGAGCTATTGGAAAGCAGACAAGCTAGTAACACTTTGCAGAAATGGTTTACGTGGTACCATAAATATCTCATTTACTGTTTTTTTTATAGTGCTTTGTTGGCTGTATGGTTTGTTGCTTTTCAAGGTAACTCAGTACAATAAGTGCACATTGTAAAACGTTATAGAAAGGAAATTTTACATATGCTAATGACATCTATTAAAGGCCCATTTGACTAGTAGCTGCAGGTATAGACTACTAAACTGCCTGCTTGAACAGCATGAGATCCCGAATATTCATTATATGTAAGATTGTCTGCATAGCTGCACAGGCAGATATTGATACCCAAATAAAAAAGATCCTCTAAACTCATTTTCCTGCTATTACAATCTTTCCATATAAATGAGTTCTATTTGACTTGACAAATGTGTATGTGATGTAACTTGCTTTCTAAGCAAAATGACCTGTCTTCAATATATTTAAAGTATTCTTCAATGTCACTGCCTGGAAGATTTAAATATGAATATTTTTTGGATAAGTGCAATACAGTACATAGGTAATTTTTTTTAATGCGAAGCCATATCAATAAACTGAAGTAAAGGATTTTGCACCTTTAAATACTCTTTGACTTCTGAGAACAGAAAGGTTCAAAAGGACTCATTATGGAGTATTGTTTGAGAGGTACATAGATTTTATATTCAGTCATGTCAATGAACCATAAATTAAGGTTTCCCAAAGAGTGCATTAAAACGAATGAACCATTAAAATAAATTGTGTAAGGCAATGGGAGTATTTAACTCTAATAAAGTGTGGTATTCCCTATGCTTAGAGTGGGAAATATTGCAAATGCTATGGTAAATTTAACTACTGTGGATGGTAAACATCCACTTTTTAAGGGTGCCTGTAAAAGGAATTCAGTTGGTGCCTGATTTTCAAAGTTAGGTGTGTGCAGTTGTACACTTAACACCGACAAACCCCGGCAGGTGTGATCAAACCTGGGACCTCTGGAGCTACATGCATGAGCTAAAAGCCATGTGGCCCTTAGCTAAGGTTGTAGAGCAAACTCATTAATCTCTCTCTAAGTGGTCTCGGTGCCACTAGATGGGACAGAGCACCACACCCGGGAGATGTGTGGGTTATATACACATAGATTTGTATGTGCCTAGACATAAGTCATTTATTTACACAAAGTTATGTCAAGTTATGTGCAGGCATAAATACCTGATGTGCACATTCAATATGTATTTACTAGGTGTGCATCATTAGTGTATTTCGGTGTAGCAGTTCTTATGTTCTGAAAATGTATTTAAAACCACAGCTATGTAACGTTTATTTTTCAGAAAAATGGGGACATATTTCAAGAAGTATTTGTAAATCTCTTTTATGCATCTTTTGAACCATGCTCTTGTTATGCATGTACAATCTGTCATCCCAACAAGAATCCTTGCTGTAAAGCTGTCTGGGGACTACATGAGACTGTTAGGCAGGGAAGACTAAAACTGTGTAAACAATTTTCGGAGTGGGAAAGGGAATACCCCAGTAAAATCGTTAACTGGCAACTCTGCTTTGTTTATTATAGGCTTCACTTATTAGTGGTGTGTATTTTATTATGCATTTTTATAAAGTTAAGCAGATGTGTTGACAACAAATTATTTTCCTACATAACTATTAAAAGAGAGGGTGATATTTTAAACTTAAAACCAGAAACCTAAATGTATCTATATGCATATTTCTGCTTAAAACAGAGATGGTCTAAATATCCATGCCACCTCCAACTTCCATGGTTTGGATATAAAGGAATCCAGATCCAAACCAAACTTGCTTTGGTTTTGAAACCGAAAACCCATACTCTCAGCCCACCTCTGTGAAACATCAACTTCAGTCATTCTTTTGCAGTTGTGCTATAAAGGACATACTTGGGCAGACCAATGGTCCATCTAACCAAGTATCCTGTCTTCTGACAGCGGCTGCTTCATAGAATATCAGGGTTGGGAGGGAACATAGGAGGTCATCTACTCTAATTCCTTGCTTGAAGCAGGACTAATCCCTAGACAGATTTTTGCCCCAGATCCCTAAATGGCCCCTTCAAGGATTGAACTCACAACCCTGTGTTTAGCAGGCCAATGCTCAAACCTCTGAGCTATCCCCCCCTTCAAAGGGAATAAACAGAACAGAGCAATTTATTGAGTGATCCATCCCTTGTCATCCAGTCCCAGCTTCTGGCAGTCAGACATTAAGGGACACACAGAGCATGGGGTTGTGCCCCTGACCATCTTGGCTAATAGCCATTGATGGACCTATCCTCCATGAACTTATCCAGTTCTTTTTTAAAACCCAAGTTCCACTGGTTGATTGTGCATTGTGTGAAGAAGTACTTCCTTATATTTGTATTAAAGCTACTACCTATTAATTGCCTTGAGTGACCCCTGGTTCTTGTGTTATGTGAACAGGTAATAACACTTCCTTGTTCATAGGCGCTGACTGTGTGGGTGCTCCAAGGCTGGCGGACCCATGGGAAAAAATTAGCAGGTGCTTAACCCACAGGCAGCCAAGCTGTGTCCTTATTCGCTTTCTCCACATCATTCATAATTTTATAGACCTCTATCATATCCCCCCTTAGTTATCTCTTTTCCAAACTGAACAGTCCCAGTCCTTTTAATCTCTCCTCATAGGAAGCTGTTTCATAACCCCAATCATTTTTATTGCCATTCTCTATATTCTCCCCCTTCCCCCCCCCCTCATTTTAGTGTCTTTTTTGAGATGGTGCAACCTACCCGTTGTTTCCTATCTTTTAATTGGAGTGCCTGGCAATGCTTTCAGGATCATCTAATGATCCTTAATTTAATTTAATGACAAGCCTTTTGTTATCGTAATCACCCTGCCTCTGTTTATAAACAAACTCCCTGCCCCAGCCCCGCGCACTGGAGCAGCACCAGGCTCACCAGCAGCTGTCCCTGGCCGCGCTAGTGTGTGCAAGCGGCTCGCATGCCCCAGGACAGGAGACGTAGACCGCTGTGTGGAAAGGACTCATGTCCCAGAGTGTGCTAACTGCTTGCACACACGAGCAGGACCAGGGATAGCTACCAGTGAGTCTGGTGCCCGCCCCAGTGGGCAGGGCTAGGGGTGGGGCTGTGACTGGAACAGCCATGCCAGCGGAGCTACCAGTGCAGGGCACTGGCTCCTGGGAGTGGAGGCCTGACATGCTGCTGCTTTTGCTGGTAGAGCCCTGCAGCTCCGCAGATACTTATTTATATCCGCGGATATCTGCATCTGCGGACATAAATTTTGTATCCACACTGGGCTCTTACTCTTCTTACTCTTCCTTTCATTGGACAATACTTTTATAAATCTCAGAATGTAAAGTAAGCTTCATAGCCTGATCCCATTTGCCAGGTGGGGCCTAAAAATCTTCTATTGACTGCAGTAGACTTTGACTCATGCCCATAGAACACAAACTGGATAGGTTGATTTAAATGGTTCATCCATGCAGAGACTTAGAACAATGAGTTGTTATTTCTTTCCAGTTGATGGAGGTTGGTCTTGTTGGTCATCATGGTCAAAGTGCTCAGCAACTTGTGGAGGTGGACATTACATGAGGACCCGCTCATGCACAAACCCAGCCCCAGCCTATGGAGGGGACATCTGCCTTGGACTTCACACTGAAGAGGCACTTTGCAACACACAACCCTGTCCAGGTACAACAAATCCATACAGTACTGCTTTGCTTTGAGTATACCATAGAATAGGGTGGCTATCATTCAACCTGTTCAGTAACGTACATTATGCCTTTATCAACCTATTAAACATTTAGGAACAAATTCTGTCTGTCCTCTGGTACATGCACATCAGCTTACAATGAATTTGCTGTGAATGTACATCTAAGGGCAGAATTTGGCCCACAGGAGATAGCCCTAGTGTCATGTTAAAATAATTTTTTAGAAGCTATCAGTTTAGTTACCAGGTTTCAGGTCAATGTAGTTTAAAATGGTGTAGTTCTGCACACAAAAGATTGATGCCTTAAGAGATTTGTAGCTATAATAGTGCAACAAACACTTGTAGTACTGGGTGTTGTAGGGCAAGCAAAAGTTCGGAGGCTCTAGATCCTCAGCTGATGAAATCAATGTAATACTGAAGACTTCAATGGAGTTGTATCATTTCACACCACCTGAGGACCTACCTAGCTCCTGATCTGAAAAAAGACATTTTGATTTAAAAATTATATCTGAGCTCTTCTAAAGTAAGTAATGGGAACAAAGTTTAGTGCAATCTATTTTCACATTTACAGAAATGTTAACCCTTTAAAATGCTTTCCTAGATTGTAAGACCTTTGGGGCAGGAACTGCATCTTTGTACATATTTATACAGCACTTTGGGGCCTCTGGGTACTACTGTAATATCGATATGTAATCATAATGGAAGTGGACCATGATATTTTCTGTCATTTTGATTGTCTTTTTTGACCCTTGCCAAGTGGTCTTGTGAAATGTTAAATCTTTGCAAAACAATGAAAATAAAAAGACTAATAAAAGAATCAGAAGTAGAAAGTAAAAAGTAACATAAAAAGATAAGTCAAGGTAGAGGAACCACTGTGAAAGTTTTTATGTCTTGCTGGTATATAGGTTACAGTTAACACCTTCTGTTCTTGATCATTGGAAAAAAGTAATGTCTGCTAGTAGCAATGATGTCCTGTTACATTACCTGCTTGATTGAGGGGTTTCTAAACTTTATGGCATAAACTTACTTCTCATGTGATGAGGTCATGTACATGAGCATACAAGACCCAAGAGTGTGAATTTATAGATGCTATTACCCAAACTATTGGGTAATTTCCCTTTCTAAGTACTTCATGACTTGCAGTGGAATAAAATAGCACCTACTCTGTCAAAATTACAGCAAACTTAACTCTCCACCTTAGGTTTTAAAAAGTGAAAATAGAACTCTGTTGTTGATTTGATTCCTCAAGAGGGATGGAGTATATATGTACTTAAAAATTATCACAGCAGCCTCAGATCCTTAAGGCATTTTTAAAAGGTCAGAACTGTCACGTTTCTTGTGCTGTTTCCAGTATTATTATAGTGGTTTCTCTTGTAGTGCTACTATTGTTAATGGTCTGTTAGCATTTCCATTAGCAACCCCAGTTTTCAGGCATTTATAACTTGTGCTCTTTAGCTTATTATGACTTGATTATTAATCTATTTTTTCCAACAAAAATCATTTATCATCTACATTAAAGCCTTTTTAATAATCAGAGTGACACAGATGTCTCACATACCTCTTTGCTTTGTTTAATATTCAAATCTAACTAAAAACCAAGCTTACTTTTTAGATGAAAATTTGCAGTTTGTTTTCTTCTGTCTCCCCCTCAAAAACAAATACGTCTTCTAACTAGCTGTGATGTAGTTTGAAAAGTAGCCATTGCCATATGCACTAGCTGCTTTTTTCACAGCTCTCTTTTACTGTTCTTATTACACATTATGGGCCAAAACTGTGACCCCAGTGCTCCATGTGCACAGACCGCTGCGCCAGTGACTTTGATGGGAACACCCACAGGCACAGGGTATGCCCATACACCATACTTAAAACAAGTGTACAAATCTAAGATTTAAGGAGGGAAAGGAATGTAGTCATTTCAAACAGATCTTTGGTTGAAACTTGGCATCTGGAAATTACAAACCCAGTTGGAATTTTTAATACAAGAAAATAATGATAATTGTTTAAGTGGTGAACAAGAAAAAAAGGGCTCTTGCAATTTCAAACAGTTTTATTTTGCCAAAATTTAACGGAAAATTAAATTTTACATGCTGCTGATCCTCAGTAGGTGTTGAGGGTTTGTTTTTTTTTAATGTCAGTTACAACTGGAAGTGACCAAGATATTTACACTTGAAAAACAACTACAGAATGGTTTATGCACAATAACTATTTCTCAAACTATCTTTTCAATTTTATATTCCTATTTTTTAATTTTAACTAAACAAAATCTTACTTAAATGAATGGAATGTCTATATCATTGATCAGTAATTCTTAATGTATAGCATATCACTGAATGTTATCTGTAGCAATGGTGTCTATAATATGTAGTATTGCATACAACAATATTGGGTACTTAGAATAATGTATTTGTGGCGGCACCAAGAGAGAAATAACATGCTGTCCTTGGACCAGTCACTCACACACACAAATAATGGATAAAAGAATTGAATTTTTAGAAAGAAGTGCACAGTTCTGTTGGAGAAGAATGTGGATAAACATTTATTCTTCTTCACTTAATGTACAGATAGGTGCTCAACTTCAGGTGCGCTTACACTACATGTCTTTGATCACAGATTTTTGGTAGTAGTGCCTGTTGGACCCACTCATGTGCCCTATATATCCTCATGCCCTGCACTGAGGCTGTATAGGGCTATGAGGTTGAACCGCCCTCAGTTCCTTCTCAATCACCTTGGCCTGAGATTGAGCATTAGTGTGCCTTTCTACTCAAAACCATGAACTACTCTAATTAGTCTGTCTTTCTTTCTTTCTTGTTTGCTGTAGAGGTGTCAGTCTAAATTCCTTCCCCCTTGGGGGTTGGGAACTTTCTCCTCAGATCACCATTGCACTGGGGTATTCCGTGGCTCACTGGGCTTCAAACGGTGCCTCTCTTTCCAGGAAGCTATCCCGGTTACTGACAAGCACTCACCTTGCATCTGCTGCTTGGGGGAGTTTCATTGCTCCCCCAAAGTGCTCCATTTGCTCTGCTTTTAAAGGCAGGGCTAGGAAGAATTGAGAGATAAGACTCAGCCTCTTGATGATGGAAGGCTTTCTTCGTCCAGCCTCAGGTCCAAGCTAGGATCCCCCCTGGACATTAGCATCGAAGTAAGCACAGGGCCTCTTCAACTTCAGCACATTCACCTGGATCTGCCCAAGGTAAATCTTTGGAGAAGTCCCATGAAAAGATAGCTCATTCTCCTCAGAAGGGGTCTACTTAAAAAAAGTCTCAGTGTCCTCCAAGTAAGTCCGTTTTGGAGACCCACTCTGGATACTACTGAGGCTCCAGGCACTGTCAGTACCAACCTCTTACCCAGGGCTCCAGGCTCTTCTAAGAATAGGGGCACCAAACATGCTTGAGTACCGAGACCATCTATGCTGCAGAAGCAGAACTCAGCAGCACAGGAATCTAAGCACTCCTCTTCTAAGAAGGCAGTACCTACAATGCCCTCAGTACTATCTGTACCTACATTGACTTCCAAGACATCCTCAGTACCAGGTAAATGCCATGCCTCTCCTATGATCTCGACATTTCCTAAGACATCCTCATCGATACCAACTATATCTACTGTGACAAAGTTCCTCCTCTATCTTGGTGGGTCCTGCGCTTATTGGCGGATTTTCTTGCCTCAGAGATTCACCATGGGGGTTGGGGAACAGCCCAGAGACCTTCCCCTCTGGAAGAACCCACAGTCCAGGTCAATTGGGAGGTTTGGGGGGAACCCGGGCCCACCCTCTACTCCGGGTTCCAGCCCAGGGCCCTGTGGACTGCAGCTGTCTA
This sequence comes from Emys orbicularis, assembly GCF_028017835.1. NCBI lineage: Eukaryota > Metazoa > Chordata > Testudines > Emydidae > Emys > Emys orbicularis. The sequence continues at coordinate 164,195,102 of NC_088684.1, forward strand.
TAGTGCCTCCTGTAACAGCTGCATGATAGCTACAACTCCCTGGGCTACTTCCCCATGGCCTCCTCCAAACACCTTCCTTATTCTCACCACAGGACCTTCCTCCTGGTGTCTGATAACGCTTGTGCTCCTCAGTCCTCCAGCAGCATACCCTCTCACTCTCAGCTCCTTGCGCCTCTTGCTCCCAGCTCCTCACACTCTCGCACTACAAACTGAAGTGAGCTCCTTTTTAAAACCCAGGTGCCCTGATTAGCCTGCCTTAATTGATTCTAGAAGCTTCTTCTTAATTGTCTCCAGGTGTCCTAATTAGCCTGCCTTAACTGGTTCTAGCAGGTTCCTGATTACTCTAGTGCAGCCCCTGCTCTGGTCACTCAGGGAACAGAAAACTAGTATATATAGTGACCAGTATATTTGCCCTCTACCAGACTCCTGTACCCCACTGGTCTGGGTCTATCACACTACCAAAAGAGTGCAGATGGAGCAGTTTATGTCCTTGGTACTGACAGTGGAACATAGCCCCATACTTCAAACTTACCCGGTACTACAGGAATTCAGATATTCCAAAAATGTAATTTTTTCAGATTAACCAGAGTATCCCCTGCTAGTGGGTACTGAAAGATTATCTGTACTAACACAAGCACGCTCATCAAGACTGGACCTTTCCCCAATACCGTTTGACTCTCTCACATCTTTGGAGAGTGGTAGAGCTCCCCAGCTTGAGTTCCTTTCTCCTACCTTTGAGGAAAAGGAAGAGTTACATCAAAGACGAGCACATGCCCCCACAACCTGGTTCAAGCACAGTGATTCCACACCCCATGTCCTATGGACTCCTTCAGTGGCCATATCGCCAACAGTTTTGGGGGGCACCTATGATGTCTTGTTTGGGGGGCTACAGAAGAAGAAATCCTTCTACCCTATCTATCTCTCCTCACCTTCCTCAGGTTCAAGAATCCTTTGAGGAGCAGGAGGCCAGAGCAGATAAGGAGGCTACCCCACAGACAAATATTTCTTTTTCTTTCCCAGATGAGATGGTTATGCCTCCCCCACCTTCTATAGCTGATGATTAATGAGATTTTCAGGGGTTAATTAAACATTTTGTAGACTCTTTACAGATCCCCTTGAAGAAAATCAAAGAATCACAGCATAAACTTCTGGATATCCTTCAATGGACTCCTTCTGCCCATGTTGCCCTGCCCATCAATGAGGCACTACTCGATCCTGACAAGACCCTGTGGCAGAGCCCATCAACATATAAAAGGACCAATAAAAATATGTCCCAGCTAAGGACTTTTTTTCCCACCCATCCTGCGTCCAACTCCCTGATTGTGGAGGCAGTGAATGAATGTGACAAGAAACACCATACTAAAGCCACTCCATACAATAAGGATCAAAAATATCTTGATTATTTGGCCATAAGACTTACTTCTTATCCTTTTCAATGGCCCAGATAGTCAGGTCTGGACTCAACCCCAGATGGCCAGGTTTTAAGTTTACTTGTGATGTACCGCAGTGAGGTAACTCTGTGTAGAGTGCCTACATACAAAACAGGAAGTAAAAGTCAAAGTTTGATGCTGTATGCTCAAAGTAATACAAATGTATTTATTTGTTGAACAATATTGCAAATTATTTGCACTGGTGCTTCTTTCAAATGGATGTCCGACCATTCATGTCAAATAACTGTATGTGCCTGTAGCTGAAAGAGCTGTCATTCAGCACAGGTGAGAGTGTCCTCATCCATATACACATACCTGAATATATGTGAATAATTTCACATTCAGATAACGACAGGTGAATACATTTTATTGATCATTAGCCTAGCCTCCAATATAGAGCTTTTAGGGCATTTGGAAGGTTTTATTCTAGAGGGTGTAATCAAAGATAGTATTGCTTCCACCAGATTGACCCATATTTTTTGATATAACATAGCCAGCTCAGGACTGGGGAAGTGCATAGGCTTCTGTTTAAGAGAGCTGTATGCTTCTCAGCTAGGGTCGCGGACCTGGGCTAAAAATTTTAACCTGACAGAATCACTTTAAACTTACAGCAGTGTGAGCACAGCCTTACAGTTCTTTTGAATTTTATTTAATACCCTAAAATTATTTCAATCTCCCCCACCCCATTTAGTTATAACATAATTTTTAGTTAGGGAGCAGATATTCAACAATGTTATGTTATACATAGCACCCTGAACTAAACTTTACAAAAATGCAGTCTGAAAACATTCACTATTAGATATTATAGCATACTTTTAAAAAATGATTTAGGCCTTTATTTTATTGTTTGAGATAGTAGAATGGTAATTTGTAATATGAGTACTATATGCTAGAGTTATGCAGAGTATTCACAGTAAAAGCTGAAGCCACGTGAGACTCTTCTGATTTCAGGTTTTTCATTTAAAAATCAGACTGTTTACTCCAAAAGATTCAAAACCCTTTCAAATTACACTACATTTATTTTGAATGAACTTGGGTCCACTTTCCAGTAGAATTAGGCTGCTTTATAGTTTTGCATTTGAAATCATGTGACATTTTTGAATTTGCCTGGTTTTGACACAAAAATAGGTGAAATTTCATAGTGAGATCTAAGTTTTGCTTTGGGCTATTGGGTTCATTTAACTTAAACCAGAAACTCAAAGTTAACTTAGTTGTTGAATAAGATTATCTCTGTTTCCACTAACTCCTGGAAAGTGAAACAAATGATTTTTACAGCCCTCTATCTGCTACTATACACCAACCCTAAAAAAATGCAGTGAAGACAGGACTTACTCATGTACTATAAAAAAGATGTTAGATGAGTAAATACACAGTATCTAATATGGTTCAGATAAATTCACTTCATTTAAGAGCAATATCCTGAGATCACACAGAGGTAGCATGGTTTGAAAATAAAAATCCATTAAATAAAATTAGATAGACAGAGGAACAAAGCTAAAGAAGAAACAGAGGCTGATAATGAACCAAACCTGATAAAGAGAAGCAATCTGGAGATCTGATCTGAGATATAAGAGAGTGCCTTATGATTTCAGAAGTGAAGAACAAGGCCAGAGTAACAAGAAGGTGCCTGCTGTTTTTTATTTAAACCAACATCCTGCATCAAACCTGGAACACGTATTTCTGTAGGTCTACGTTGCTACTGGTCAGTTACGTAAATTAACAAACTGGAATCGTCTGCCTTGAAGGCCTGTGGTAAACTTATGGTAACATAGTTACTCTTTTTATTGCACACTCATGCACACAAGTACAGTGGGGGGGGAATGTATTATTGCTGTGATAAATGTAACATCCTTTAGAACATTTACAATGCTGAACTTTCAATTTCAGAGGGAAGGTTGCATTTTTTGTGGTCTTTGCCATATATGGGACAGATGCTCAGCTGATGTGAATTGACATAGCTTCATTGAAGTTAATGGAACTATGCCAGTTTACACCAGATGAAGATCTGGCATGTATCCTGTCGTTATTTATAGCAAGAAATTTAATTTTTCACTCTGATGTGGTTAATTTGTAAGACTTATTTCCATTATTTCCCTCTCTTTATAACTAATACAGACAACTGGTCTGACTGGTCTGAGTGGTCTGATTGTGATTCATCTGGAGTCCAGTTCCGCGTTCGTCAGTGTATCATTCTATTTCCTGTGGGAAACCAGTGTTCTGGGAACACCACTGAGAGTCGAGCTTGTATTTTCGATTCTAACTTCATACCTGGTAAGATCATTTACTTTTAAAGTATAAGTGAAATCATTCACAACAACTCTGCTGCACAGTGCAGAAGGGAGCCAAATCACAGAAGCTATGGAAACTGCCTTGGAGGAGGTGTCCCGATGCAAAAGACAGCTTTGTAGTATGCTTCTCATTCCACCACTTCTTCACTATATTTGAGAGTAATGTAGCCGTCCCAAACTCATTTCAGTAAACTTCACTACACTTTGTCCCCATTCATGCGTTACTGACCTGATCAAGTCCCTTTCAAAGTGGTTTCAGATTTACAAGAATATTGCAGTTCTTGGAGCACAATAGGCATGGCCAGCCCCAGGCATATGCAGAGTGTCCCACCAGACAAAGCCTCTTGCTTTTATACTGCCCACTTTTTTGGCAGTTGTTTCCCAGAATGCACACCTGGCACCTTCTAACTTGAAAGATGGATTGTGATGGACCAAATTATAGGGCTATCAGCCTTACATCGATCCCAGGCAAGATGATGGAGCAACTGACACAGAACTTAATGATCAAGAATTAAAGGAGGGTAATATAATTAATGCCAAACAACTCGGGTTTATGGAAAATAGATCCTGTCAAACTAAATTGATATTTTAATGAAATTACAAATTTGGTTAATAAAGGTAATAGTGTTGATGTAATATACTTAGGGTATGTCTACACTACGAAATTAGGTCGAATTAATAGAAGCCGGTTTTATAGAAATCGGTTGTATACAGCCGATTGTGTGTGTCCCCACATAAAATGCTCTAAGTGCTCTAGTCGGCGGACCGCGTCCACAGTACCGAGGCTAGCGTCGACTTCCGGAGCATTGCACTATGGGTAGCTATCCCACAGTTCCCGCAGTCTCCGCCGCCCATTGGAATTCTGGGTTGAGATCCCAATGCCCGAATGATGCAAAACAGTGTCGCGAGGGGTTCTGGGTACATGTCGTCAGGCCCCTCCCCCTCCGTCAGAGCAACAGCAGACAATAGATTCGCGCCTTTTTACCTGGGTTACCTGTGCAGACAACATACCACGGCAAGCATGGAGCCCGCTCAGCTCAGCTCACCGTCACAATATGTCATCTGGGTGCCGGCAGACGTGGGACTGCATTGCTACACAGCAGCAGCAGCTAACTGCCTTTTGGCGGTAGACGGTGCAGCATGACTGGTAGCCTTCATCGGCGATCTGGGTGCTGGCAGCCGTGGGGCTGGCAGCCGTAGGGCTGCATTGCACCAGCCCCTTGCCTTTTGCCTTTTGGCAGTAGATGGTGTATTACGACTGGTAACCGTCATCATCGTACAGCAGTGGCTGGAACTCCGTATGTCCCCCAGTCCCCCATCCCCCCAGTCATATTCTGCTGCCTTCACAATGACGATGATGGCTATCAGTCGTAGTTACCTATTACAAGTTGGATCATCGCACATTAGCAGAGTCTTCCCTGAGCAGCAGATCGTGCAATAGGCCTGAAGGCCATCGTCATCATACAGGAAAAATGTGGCTATCAGTCTTAGTACACTAACTGCCAAGCGCCCAGTATTTGCTGCCAAGAACCCAGAAGATGCCGAGGGCTATCAGTCATGCTGCACCGTCGTCTTAAGATGTAAAAAATAGATTTGTTCTGTATTCATTTGCTTCCCCCTCCCTCCGTCAAATCAACGGCCTGCTAAACCCAGGCTTTTGAGTTCAATCTTTGGGGGGGGCCATTCTGTGTGACAGTTGTTTGTGTTTCTCCCTGATGCACAGCCACCTTTGTTGATTTTAATTCCCTGTACCTGTACGCCATGTCGTCACTCGCCCCTCCCTCCCTCCCTCCCTCCTTCCCCTGGTCCGTCAGATACTAGTTTCGCGCCTTTTTTCAGACCAGACGCCATAGCTAGCACTGGGATCATGGAGCCCGCTCAGATCACCGTGGCAATTATGAGCACTATGAACACCACGCGCATTGTCCTGGAGTATATGCAGAGCCAGAACATGCCAAAGCTAAACCAGGACCAGCCGAGGAGGCGATTGCAGCGCGGCGATGAGAGTGATGAGGAAATTGACATGGACATAGACCTCTCACAAGGCACAGGCCCCAGCAATGTGGAAATCATGGTGTTACTGGGGCAGGTTCATGCCGTGGAACGCCGATTCTGGGCCCGGGAAACAAGCACAGACTGGTGGGACCGCATCGTGCTGCAGGTGTGGGACAATTCCCAGTGGCTGCGAAACTTTCGCATGCGTAAGGGCACTTTCATGGAACTTTGTGACTTGCTTTCCCCTGCCCTGAAGCGCCAGAATACGAGGATGAGAGCAGCCCTCACAGTTGAGAAGCGAGTGGCGATAGCCCTGTGGAAGCTTGCAACGCCAGACAGCTACCGGTCAGTCGGGAATCAATTTGGAGTGGGCAAATCTACTGTGGGGGCTGCTGTGATCCAAGTTGCCAGGGCAATGAAAGACCTGGTGATATCAAGGGTAGTGACTCTGGGAAACGTGCAGGCCATAGTGGATGGCTTTGCTGCAATGGGATTCCCAAACTGTGGTGGGGCCATAGACGGAACCCATATCCCTATCTTGGCACTGGAGCACCAAGCCACCGAGTACATAAACCGCAAGGGGTACTTTTCAATGCTGCTGCAAGCCCTGGTGGATCACAAGGGACGTTTCACCAACATCAACGAGGGATGGCCGGGAAAGGTACATGATGCTCGCGTCTTCAGGCACTCTGCTCTGTTTCGAAAGCTGGAGGAAGGGACTTTCTTCCCGGACCAGAAAATAACCATTGGGGATGTTGAAATGCCTATCGTGATCCTTGGGGACCCAGCCTACCCCTTAATGCCATGGCTCATGAAGCCGTACACAGGCAGCCTGGACAGGAGTCAGGACCTGTTCAACTACAGGCTGAGCAAGTGCCGAATGGTGGTGGAATGTGCATTTGGACATTTAAAAGCGCGCTGGCGCAGCTTACTGACTCGCTCAGACCTTAGCAAAAAGAATATCCCCATTGTTATTGCTGCTTGCTGTGCGCTCCACAATATCTGTGAGAGTAAGGGGGAGACATTTATGGCGGGGTGGGAGGTTGAGGCAAATCGCCTGGCCGCTGATTACGCGCAGCCAGACACCAGGGCGGTTAGAGGAGCACAGCATGGCGCGGTGCGCATCAGAGAAGCTTTGAAAACGAGTTTTGTGACTGGCCAGGCTACGGTGTGAAACTTCTGTTTGTTTCTCCTTGATGAACCCTCCGCCCCCCCCACCCGGTTCACTCTACTTCCCTGTAAGCCAACCACCCCACCCTCCCCTTCCCCCTTCGAGCACCGCTTGCAGAGGCAATAAAGTCATTGTTACTTCACATTCATGCATTCTTTATTAATTCATCACACAACTAGGGGGATAATTGCAAAGGTAGCCCGGGATGGGTGGGGGAGGAGGGAAGGAAAAGGACACACTGCAGTTTAAAACTTTAACTCTTATTGAAGGCCAGCCTTCTGATGCTAGGGCAATCATCTGGGGTGGAGTGACTGGGTGGCCGGAGGCCCCCCCACCGTGTTCTTGGGCATCTGGGTGAGGAGGCTATGGAACTTGGGGAGGAGGGCTGTTGGTTACACAGGGGCTGTAGCGGCGGTCTCTGCTCCTGCTGCCTTTCCTGCAGCTCAACCATACGCTGGAGCATATCAGTTTGATGCTCCAGCAGCCGGAGCATCGAGTCTTGCCTTCTGTCTGCAAGCTGACGCCACCTATCATCTTCAGCCCGCAACTTGCTCTGTTCATCCCGCGATTCAGCACGCCACCTCTCCTCTCGTTCATATTGTGCTTTTCTGTAATCAGTCATTGACTGCCTCCACTCATTCTGCTGTGCTCTGTCAGCGTGGGAGGACATCTGTAGCTCTGTGAACATGTCATCACGCGTCCTACGTTTTCTCTTTCTAATCTTCACTAGCCTCTGTGAAGGAGAAACATTTGCAGCTGGTGGAGGAGAAGGGAGAGGTGGTTAAAAAAGACACATTTTAGAGAACAATGGGTACACTCTTTCACGTTAAATTTTGCTGTTTACATTACACAGCACATGTGCTTTCGTTACAAGGTCGTATTTTTCCTCTTATATTGAGGGCCTGCCGGTTTGGTGTGAGAGATCACTCACGCAGTGCCAGGCCACAGATTTCAGCTTGCAGGCAGCCATGGTAAGACACAGTCTTTTGGCTTTTTTAACCTTCTTAACATGTGGGAATGGTTTCAAACAGTAGTGGTCTCATTTCCCATACCAAGCACCCGTTGGGTTGGCCATTTAAAATGGGTTTGCAATGTAAAAGGAGGGGCTGCGGTTTCAGAGTTAACATGCAGCACAAACCGAACTAACTCCCCTCCCCCACACACCCAATTCTCTGGGATGATCACTTCACCCCTCCCCCCCACCGCGTGGCTAACAGCGGGGAATATTTCTGTTCAGCAGAGCAGGAACGGGCACCTCTGAATGTCCCCTTAATAAAATTGCCCCATTTCAACCAGGTGACCATGAATGATATCACTCTCCTGAGGATAACAAAGAGCGATAAGGAATGGATGTTGTCTGCATGCCAGCAAACACCGGGACCATACGCTGCCATGCTTTGTTATGCAATGATTCCAGACTACATGCTACTGGCCTGGCGTGGTAAAGTGTCCTACCATGGCGGACAGGATAAGGCAGCCCTCCCCAGAAACCTTTTGCAAAGGCTTTGGGAGTACATCCAGGAGAGTTTTCTGGAGATGTCCCTGGAGGATTTCCGCTCCATCCCCATACACGTTAACAGACTTTTCCAGTAGCTGTACTGGCCGCGATTGCCAGGGCAAATTAATCATTAATCATTAAACACGCTTGCTTTTAAACCATGTGTAATATTTACAAAGGTACACTCACCAGAGGTCCCCTGTGTGCCCTCAGGGTCTGGGAGCACGCCTTGGGTGAGTTCGGGGGTTACTGGTTCCAGGTCCAGGGTGATAAACATATCCTGGCTGTTGGGGAAACCGGTTTCTCCGCTTCCTTGCGGCTGTGAGCTATCTACATTTTCTCCATCCTCATCTTCCTCGTACCCCGAACCCGCTTCCCTGTGTGTTTCTCCAGTGGGGGAGTCATAGCACACGGTTGGGGTAGTGGTGGCTGCACCCCCTAGAATGGCATGCAGCTCCGCGTAGAAGCGGCATGTTTGCGGCTCTTCCCCGGACCTTCCGTTTGCTTCTCTGGCTTTGTGGTAGGCTTGCCTTAGCTCCTTAATTTTCATGCAGCACTGCTGTGCGTCCCTGTTATGGCCTCTGTCCTTCATGGCCTTGGAGACCTTTTCTAATATTTTGCCATTTCGTTTACTGCTTCGGAGTTCAGCCAGCACTGATTCGTCTCCCCATATGGCGAGCAGATCCCGTACCTCCCGTTCTGTCCATGCTGGAGCTCTTTTGCGATCCTGGGAATCCATCATGGTTACCTGTGCTGATGAGCTCTGCGTGGTCACCTGTGCTCTCCACGCTGAGCAAACAGGAAATGAAATTCAAACGTTCGCGGGGCTTTTCCTGTCTACCTGGCCAGTGCATCTGAGTTGAGAGTGCTGTGCAGAGCGGTCACAATGAAGCACTGTGGGATAGCTCCCGGAGGCCAATAACGTCGAATTCCGTCCACACTACCCCAATTCCGACCCCCTAAGGCCGATTTTATCGCTAATCCCCTCGTCGGAGGTGGAGTAAAGAAACCGGTTTAAAGGGCCCTTTAAGTCGAAAGAAAGGGCTTCGTCGTGTGAACGTGTCCAGGCTTAATTCGATTTAACGCGGCTAAAGTCGACCTAAACTCGTAGTGTAGACCAGGCCTTAGACTTCTGTATATTTGACTTAGTACTGCACAACATTTTGATTAAAAAACTAGAACGATCCAAAATTAATATTGCATACATTAAATTTATCAGTGATCTGGAAGAAAACGTAAAATCATCACTAATAAAGTTTGCAGATGACAAAATGATTAAGGGAGTGGTAAATAATGAAGAGGACAGGTCACTGATACAAAGTGATCTGGATTGCTTGGTAAGCTGGGCAAAAACAAACGTTATACATTTTAGTATGGCCAAATGTAAAGTTATACATGTAGGAACAAAGAACATAGATCATACTGATAAGACTGGGGATAGTATCCTGGGAAGCAGTGACTCTGAAAAAGATTTGGGGGTTGTGGTGAATAATCAGCTGAACATGAGCTCCTAGTGTGACGTTGTGGCCATAAAATGCCTAAACAGGGGAAACTCAGGTAGGAGTAGGAAGGTTATATTACCTCTGTATTTGGCATGGGTGCAAACCATGGCTGGAATACAGTGTCCAGTTCTGGTGTCCACAATTCAAGAGGGTTGTTGATGAACTGGAGAGGGTTCAGAGAAGAACCACAAGAATGATTAAAGATAGGAAAATATGCCTCAAGGAGCTCAGTGTGTATAGCTTAACTTGGAGAAGGATAAGGGTAACTTGATCCAATCTATATGTACCTACAAGTGGAACAAAAAAATTATAATAAAGAGCTTTTCAATCTAGCAGAAAAAGGTATAACAAGATCCAACGGCTGGAAATTAAAACCAGATAAATTCAGACAGGGAATAAATTTTTAACAGGGAAGGTAATTAGCCATTGGAACAGTTTACTGTGGGCTGTGGTGGATTCTCCATTTGATGGGAATTTTAAAATCAAGATTGGATGTTTTTCTAAAATTGCTGCTCTAGTTCAAATAGGAATTAATTCAGGGAATTTCTATATGTTATGCAGGAGGTCAGATTAGACGATCACAGTGATCCCTTCTGGCCTTAAAATCTATGAATCTATGAAACCCTCCAAATAGCAGAAATGTACCATGTCCCCACGCATGCCTAACATTGTAAGTAACAACAATGTCACAAACTGAAGAAAACCTTTTGAACCATCCTGGTCAACAACCCTGACAACCTTCACCAGATGATAACGCTTTTCTGTATACTCAGTGAACAATGACACCAAATTTTACACAGGTTTTGTTCACCATATGTTCACACCTCCCTGGTATTGCTACTACCAGACTAATATGAAAAAGGAGCATATTCGAGGAGAGTGGATGTTGCCTTAATGGACATCCTGGCCTTCATAAACTCTTATGTAAAATTCCTATGGTATTTAATAAGGGTGAAACCAATGGGGTTCTGTAGAAATTAAATAAAATTCTATCCATATTATTCTGCAAACCCGAGAGAATTTAATAGGAAGCTACATCCTAAAATTCTTAAAGTAAGCTTTAGGGTGAGATTCACTAGAGACCTGCTCCTGCTCCCATTTAAGTTAATGAGAAAACTCCAGTTGACTAGAATGGAGCAGGATCAGGCCTCAGGTGCAGGAAAGAATGGGTGACAGGGTTGTTTTTAAGCCATCTTTACCCCTTCCAAATTCTGAGCCCTAGGACTGCTTTAAGTTTCAGAATGTTATTGTTCTCTGGTAAATTCTATGAGCCCTATGGCTTGGTCTACATTACCAACTTATGTCTGTATAACTGCGTCGCTCAGGGGCGTGGCTTTTCCACACCCCTGATTGACATAGTTATACCAACATAACCCCCAGTGTAGAAAGTGCTGTGTCGACAGGAGAGCTTCTCCTGTTGACATAGCTACCACCTCTCGGGGAGGTGGAATACCTATGCTGACAGGATAATCTCTCCCATCGGTGTAGGTAGCGTCTTCACTAAGCACTACAGTGGCGCACTAAGGGCTTGTCTACACTAGCAAGTTTTGTCAGTGAAACTAATGTCAACAAGGAAAAATCGACAAAAGCAAAGTCGCCAAAGCGTGTCTACATTTGCTCCCTCTGTCGACAGATTGTGTCCACATTCGGGGCACCATTGTTGACAGCGAGAGCAATGGACTGTGGGTATGAATCCCACAGTGCCTAGCGACACCATCCATTTTTAGGTGTTGTGGGAATGTGGAAATGGAGCACGGCGCATCCTGGGACATGCAAAATGTACCGTCATGTACCGCTTTGTGTCCCAGCCTCCAATGGTTTCTGGCTTCCTTTCGCGCCGTTTTTCCAACTGTCAGTCTTTTGTAGTGCGCGCCAGCATCTGCAGTGAGAGAGGATGGATCCTGCACTTCTCTTTTATGTGCTGTTAACTGTCATGAGGACATCGCGCATGGCAGCACAGTTACTCGCAGAGTTACTAGCAAAGTTACTGACAGAGGATGAATCACAGGCACCCAAATGTGATATGGACAGCAGCTTCTTATCAGTACTTTGTGCACTCGCAGAGCAGCTGCATATGGTAGACCATCACTTTTGGGCTAGGGAAACAAGCACTGATTGGTGGGATCGCATTGTCATGCAGGTGTGGGATGACGACTGGTGAGTACAGAACTTTAGGATGCATAAAGCAACCTTCATGGAGCTATGTGTTGAGCTGGCCCCTGACCTGCGGCGCAAGGACACCAGATTGAGAGCTGCCCTTTCGGTAGAGAAGTGCGTTGCAATCGCTGTGTGGAAGCTGGCGAATCCAGACTGCTACCAGTCAGTTGCAAATCAATTTGAAGTCCCCTGTTGGGGCTGTATTACTCCAAGTGTGCAGGGCAATAAATCACATCCTGCTGCGGAGGACCATGACTCTGGGAAATGTGCATGAAATAGTGGATGGCTTTGCAGAGATGGGTTTCTCTAACTGCGGTGGGGCGATTGATGGCACACACATTCCAATTTTAGCGCCAGACCACCTTGCTTCTGAATACATCAGTAGGAAGGATGCTTCTCCATGGTGTTGCAGGCGCTTGTGGATCACCAGGGGTGTTTCATGGACATCAATGCAGGCTGGTCTTGAAAGGTGCATGACGCACGCATCTTCAGGAACAGTGGCCTATACAGAAAGGTGCAGGCGGGGACTTTCTTTCCAGATCACAAGATCACAGTGGGGGATGTGGAAATGCCCAGAGTAATCCTGGGAGACCTGGCTTATCTCCTACAGCCCTGGCTCATGAAACTTTACACAGGGCACCTGGACTGCAGCAAGGAGTGTTTTAACAACAGGCTGAGAGGTGCTGCATGGTAGTCGAATGTGCCTTTGGCCGTTTGAAAGGTCGCTGGAGGTGTCTCAGTGACAGGCTAGACCTTACCGAAGATAATATTCCCGTGGTCATAGGCGTGTGCTGCACTTTGCATAATCTGTGTGAATCTGAGGTGAAATGTTTGCTCAGGTGTGGAGCACTGAGGCAGAGCGCTTGGCTGCACAGTTTGAACAGCCAGATGCTAGGGCTGTCAGAGGAGCCCAGAGGGCTGCTGTTAACATCAGAGAGGCTTTGAGGAACCACTTTGACAATGAGGGGCAGTAACACATGTCTGCTTTGGAATTGCTTCCCTGGTGCATCCATGTACAATTTTCGGGCCCAAGCTCCATATAACAAAATGCTTTAGAAGCCTGTTCCCAAGAGTGAACTGATTGCTATACGCTTTTGTAGAACACAGAATAAAAATGCTGTACCATTAAATACCTTAGCCTTTATTTATTGTTAAAAAGGGTAAAACCTCACAACTGTGTGTAGCTCCAGCTATCATTGTGCAAGCTGTGAGGGGGGTGGAGTGATGGGAAAACTCAGGAGTGCTGTGAAGTGAAAAGGAATGTCTGGGCATGGGGGGGGGGAGGTGCGGGTTGGCAAAGAATTGTACATGTGCATGTGCTGCAGTGGAGGTCGACCACGGATCTGCTCAGTCTGCAGCTGTATCAAAGACTTGAGCATCTCTGTCTGATCCTCCATAACTTTTATCATCCGCTCTGTCGCTTGCCTAGCAAATGCAGCATTCTCTTTTCTGTCCTGCCTTTCGGCTTCCCAGCACTCTTTCCATTCCCTGGTCTGTCTCTCATCACGCTGCAGCACCTCCCGGAACATGTCTTCTTTGCTGCGCCTAGGGCAGGGGTTCTCAAACAGGGGGTCAGGACCCCTCAGGGGGTCGCAAAGTTATTATATGGGGGAGTCGCGAGCTGTCAGCGTCCACCCCAAACCCTGCTTTGCATCCAGCATTTATAATGGTGTTAAATATATAAAAAAGTGTTTTTAATTTATAAGAGGGATCGCACTCAGAGGCTTTCTATTTGAAAGGGGTCACCAATACAAAAGTTTGAGAATCACTGGCCTAGGGTTCTTCCTTATCTGCCGAAGCCAGTTGGCAGGGGTGCGTTGTGTTTTCCTCAAGGTCTCTGCTGAACAGAAGAGGGATTGTTACATTCCAGCAAACGATTGAAACATTTTAGGAACAAGGGCCTTTTGCTAGTAGAAATCACTTTATCTCTGAGACTCTAGGCAGGTACACAGTTCCGCGAGCACCCCAATCATGGTGAGTGTCGGGAGTGGGGGGAAGGCGGTTGTGCGTATGGACAAAACAGTCACGGCTTGCATGGCAGCTTTGCAGGGAACTCATTCTAAAATTATCACACACTTTTTCACAGGCGGCCGACCTGCTGGCTGACATCTCGCTGCTGCAGGTAACCGGGGAAACCAGGGCACAACTACTGCATGCTTGCGGCTTTCACCCTGGTCTATATGCAGCTCAGCTGTGTGCCGCTTTGGTCCCAGCTCCATTGATTGCTAAATGGTATGGTACAGTTTCCTACAATGGGGGAACTAACAAGGCTGCAATCCCTTGGAATCTGCGGCAGAAGATTAACAAGTACCTCTTGGAAACTTTCCAGAGCCTCTCTCTGGAGGTCTCGATGTCCATCGATACCCTGCTTGGCCATGCAGATTAGTTACACCGGGCAATGTCCGGATCACAGGAAAGAGTACCTGCCTCCCACTTTTTGATTCCTTACACAAGCCACGGCAACTTACCCGGCGTCTCATCTGCTTCCTGCTCCCCATTGAGCACTTCTAGAGTGGAGAAAAGTTCCTGGCTGCCTGCCCCACCGGGCGAACCCAGTGGGAGCTCCACATCCTCTTCTAGCTCGACTTCTTCATCCAGAATTTCAGCCTCCGGGTTACCCCCTCTTTCTGCTGCCTCCAAAGTATCCACAGGCTATTGGCAATGGAGGTGGGGTCACCACCAAGGATAGCATTCAGCTCTTATAGAAGCGGCAGGTCTTAGGTGCAGCACCAGAGCGATGGTTCTCCTCACGCGCCTTATGGTATGCCTGTCTCAGCTCCTTTATCTTCGCTCTGCACTGCTGCATGTCCTGATCATAGCCCTTTTTGCACAAGCCTCGAGAAATGTGCCCATATGTGTCCCGATTCCTACGGATCACTCGCAGCTGCGACTGAGCAGACTCGTTTCCCCGTATACTGATTATATCCAACAACTCATTGGTGGTCCAAGCGGGAGCATGTTTGTTGCGATAGCCAGCTATGCTCACCTGGGAAGCTTATCTGGGAAGCCAGCAAGCAGGAAATGAGATATAAAATTTTGCAAGGAAGAGGGGCGGGTTGGCTGCAGGGCAGCGGAGTTCAAACCGCTGACCAGAGCAGCAGCATGGAAATTGTGGGACACTTTCTGGAGGCCAATAAAACTGAAAAAAAGCTGTGGTGTCTACACTGGCTGTCTGTCGACAATAAAGGGAGGGGGAAAAGACAAAAGTCTCTCGCAGGGGTGGAAGTTTTCTGTTGCCAAAACTGGGCATTTTTTTCCCTAAAAAAGTCACATTTCAGTGTGTACGCTATCGCTGTTTTGTCGCCAAAAGGCAGTTTTTGGCGACAAAACTTGCCAGTGTAGACAAGCCTGAAGTATAGACAAGTCCTATGCTATAAGGGAAATTGGTGAACAGCAGTCTTTAAATGAAAAAATCGTATTCCTTAACTTCCTAAACATTAACGTATTCCTCCTCCAGAATTAGGAGTGAGGTGTCTACTCACCTATTCACCTTACTCCTCATCAGCTAATAACTACGCAATTGAGAATGTTGTATAAAAATGCGACATTTCACTCAGGTATCAGATTTCCCCAAGTCTCTTCCTTGCCCATCCCTCTTGTTTTTGACAGCTCTGTGGATATTATGTGGTTTAATATGACAATACCCCATTAACCCAGTCTTGAAAAATTGTCATTAAATTTACTCACCTGTCCTTTACTGTTGTGATTGATGATGATGATGATAAATTAATGATACTTTATTAGTCAGAAAATAACTCACCTCAGGAAAAGGATCAAGTAGAATTTTGCCAGGCTTTTTAACCAAATAGTCTTGTACCTCACAGGGACTGGAGGCTTCCCAGTTCTTATATCTGGACACATAAGGCCAGATCTTCTGATGCTGTAAATATGCATAGTTCCATTGATTTTAATGGAGATGTGCTGATTTACACCAGCTGGGGATTTGGCTATTCAATATAACAACATTCTACATATTCTTTTCATTCTACTTAGTCTGCATTGCTGTCTGTATTCATTGCCTAAGAGATATGATTTAGTTTTTGATTTTTCAGGACTTTGGAGATATTCATCTAATTTGCACAACCCTCGTGTGTAAAACAGATAACCATATACTACAGCAGTTGGTATGGAAATCATTTCATGCCATGCATTACTATTAGGTTAATAACTGGTTACAACATTAAATAGGTTTAGCTGTGCCTCAAGTCTTTAACTCCTACATGACTGCTAAATACCTTGATAAGACAATTATATTATGTGTCATTCTTCAACATTTCCTCAGATTTACAACTGTATTATGTTTTTTATCACTGCTGTCTCTTAAATCCCCAAAACAGTATGGGCGGCAACACTGTATTGGTATTAAAAATCATCTTTTCCTCTATGCACATAAAAAACCAGCAGTCTATTCACAGACAAAATAATGACAGCTTCCTCTGTAATTTGAAATGTAATTATGTTTGTTCAGAACAGCAACCTTTTTTCCTGTAACTTAAAATGTATGCAATACAGAAGTATGATGAGATCAATAAGTTTAAATGATGTTTGTTTGTATAACTGTTGCACAGTAAATAGGAATAAATTTGAAACCAGTAACATTTTTATTTCTCATCCAAAACAAATGAAAAAAATCAATGTGAAAAAAGGAGGATTCTGGGAACTCCCACATATTTGTTCATCTTCCTCGTGGCTTTAAAACAAGATTTAGTAAGATTAAAATACTATTAGTATCCCAGTTAATAGAATTTAAAATGCACATGGCATTTTGGACAGCACTCATTTTTTAAAAAAAAATTGAATGAGGAATGTTTGATTAATAATAAACAATTTTATTACATTATTGAAATCACCTCCTCTCTGGCCTTCCCAATTCCCATCCCCCACCCCTTCAGTCCATCCAGAATGCAGCAGCTAACCTCATCTTCTTTCCCCATCCCTTAAACCAGGGGTTCTCAACCTTTTTCTTTCTGAGGCCCACCTACAACATGCTATCAAAACTGTACTGCCCACCTATGCCACCACAACTGTTTTTCTGCATATAAAGCCAGGGCCGATGTTAAGGGGCAAAAGCAGGGCAATTGCCCGGGGCCCCACAAAGCTAAGTTGCTGAGGCTTCAACTTCAGCCCCAGGTGGTAGGGCTTGGGGCCCTGCAATATTCCTTGCAGTTCTCTGTGGTGGGACTTTGGCTTTCTGCCCAGGGTCCTAATGAGTCTAATGCCGACCATGCTTGGCTGACCCCCTGAAATCTGCCCATGGCCCCCCAGGGGGCCCCGGACCCCTGGTTGAGAACCACTGCCTTAGACCACATAATTCTCTCTTTTTGAATGTTTC
Organism: Emys orbicularis; assembly: GCF_028017835.1. NCBI lineage: Eukaryota > Metazoa > Chordata > Testudines > Emydidae > Emys > Emys orbicularis. Next base: position 164,212,475 of record NC_088684.1, read on the forward strand.
AATTCCCTCCCCCTCACCCATCAAATCAAGTTTGATTCCTGTCCTTGCTTTCAAAGATCTACCCCCAACACCAGCATATCTTCTCTATTCAAACCACCTCTCCCCTTTCCTCAGTTAGTTATGCCAGTCTCCCCCAATTCCTTTTTTCCCTCCTCTTATGCCTTAGTTTAGACCTTCTTCCACACCATCCCATGTGCCTGGATTGAACTCCCTCTTCTAGTATGTGAGGTTCCCTCCCTCTTATCATTCAGCTCCCCCCTGAAAAGTTGCTTCTGTGATGCCCACAAATGCTAATCCATATCAGCATTAAACTATTGCCATCCTGTGTATTTCCCAGCATGTTTTTATCTTCCTGTCTTTTGGTTTGTAAACTGCTTGGGGGCAGGGATTATCTGTGCTTTATCCAGAAAAATTGCACTGTCAGCACATAACCAACAAAAATAATATTTTGTCTGGACTGGTAATTTCGTCTTTGAAATGTGCCAAGGTTCATTTCACAGCTGAATGAAGATAATGCAGAAAGGGTCTGAGGCATGTAAGATGTGCAAAGTCCAAGATCTCTGTTCCACATCTTCTAGTAAAGTATGTACTTCAGCATAAAATGGGACTGGACATAGAATCAGTTTTAAAGCCAGTTCTAGGAGTGTTGCCCATGATTCTTTTCTCCATCTCCAGCAATCTTTTCTTGTTAATATAACCCACACACACACCTCAAATCACCCTAAATACCTACCAAAACAATATTGGAGTCTGGGGTCTGCTTAATTGGCTCTTTAAATACACAAAAGTGTCTATTTTGTCTCTGTTCTTGTAGAAATTCTTCAAGAGTTTGCACATGTCCATTCCACTGTAGGTGTGTTCACATCAATGCACAGTTGTTGGAAATTTTTCCGTCAGCGATACCTGTCAGGTTGGCATATGCACCTTCTTCTTCAAGTGATTGCTCATGTGTATTCCACAGGAGGTGTGCGTGCTCGCCATGTGCACCGGTGCCGGACGTTTTCCCCCTAGGAGTACCGGTAGTGGGGGAGCGCGCCCCACGATCCCTGGAGTGGCGCCTGCCTGGCACGGTATAAGAGCTGCGCGCTCCCCCCACTCTCAGTTCCTTCTTGCCGCCAGTGAAGGTGCTTCGGAACTGCTTAGCTCCAGCCTTGCTGTAGCTTGTCCCCAGAACTGATCGTTCAGTAGTACCTGTAGTCAGTTTAGTTTTCAGTAAAGTTTAGTTAGTTAGTGAACCCGGGCCGGGGCATGCCCCGTGCCCCGGGATTTAAGTCGTGCGGCTGCTGTAGGCGTTCTATGCTAAGGAGTGACCCGCACACAGACTGTCTGCGTTGCTTGGGAGAAACCCATATCAGAGAAAGGTGCAAGATCTGCAAGTCGTTCAAGCTCCGGACCAAAAAAGAAAGGGACATTAGACTCCGGGCCATCCTGATGAAGTCGGTGCTGGCCCCAACCCCAGCACACCGCTCCAATCCAGTACCCGGCACCGCGGCATTGGTACGCGGAGACCCTCTGATATCTTCGACTAGTTGGCACTGCTCCCCTTCCACGGGGCATATCAAGAGGACGGGAAAGACTACGTCTTCGCAACGGCACCGAGGGAAGTCTGGGACAGAGACTAGGCCCATGTCGGGTAGTCCTCGGTCCCCATCGGGCCCTAGGCCTCCGACTCACGCAGAGCGGAGTAGCCTGGCCTCTTCGGAGCGGGCCTTTCCGGATGTCCAGATGCCATCTACGCCCAAAGCCCTCCAGGTGGCTACGGACGTCATGTCCATGCCGGTGCGGGGAGCGCCGCCGATGTCGGCCCCACGCTCCAGAGGCAAGCCGCCGCTGGGATCGCCGCAGTTGCCGCTGGCCCGGTACCGGTCTCGGTTGAGGGAACGTTCCGGACACTGCTCACCGCCCAGTGACCGTTCAGGGCTCAGTCCATGTGGATCGCCCTCGACACCGGCTAGACTGTCTGGATGGGTGCCATCCGATCGGGACTCCTGGCACTGCTCGTCTTCACGGAGCGAGCACAGACAGGACCGTGGCGGACGTCGCCAATGGTCCTCGTCTTGAAGGCGGCACTGCAGTCGGCTGCGGCATGACAATCGACGCCGTTCCCGCTCAAAGTCTCCACCAAGGCACCGTAGCTCCGAGCGTTGATCGCCAGCTCCTCGCCATCCCAGTCCGCCCGTCTAGACCGCTCGCGGAGCAGCCACTACCTTCGGTGCTGTACTCCCGCCTCGAGGTCGTGGTCCCATCATCGACATGGATCCCGGCACCGCCGCCACTCCCAGTCCGAAGGCAGCAGCATGTCGTATGCCAACCCGACCTCCGCTCACAGCCGCCAGTCTACAGGCCAGGCAGGCCAGCCTGATCAGCCGGCCCCGCCGGTGCCTCAGCAAGTGTAGTGGCACTGTGCGTCATGGCCAGCCCAGTGGTACCAGTGGTCACCGTGGCCTCCGGCACAGCCCCCGGTGGGGGCTTTCTCGGTGGCCGGGGTGTCAGAAGCACCATCGGCCTCCATCCCTAGACCGCCGAGGAAAGAGTCGACGGGACCCACTTCCTAGGTGCCATGCCCAGATTCCTACCAGGGGGTGGATCCTCCGGTGCCGGCCGACACCCAAAGCATTGCACCGGCTTCCTCACCCCATCCGGAGGAGCTTATTGCGGCCCCGCCCCCCTCTGTCCCACAGGAGGACTACCGGGCCCATCAAGAATTACTAAAAAGGGTGGCAGCGAGCCTCCATCTCCAGGCAGAGGAAATGGAGGCGCCCTCAGACTCGCTGTTCAATGTTCTGTCCTCTTCGGCACTGGGCAGGGGGCCTTGCCACTCCATGAAGGGGTGGCGAAAATTTCACATGCCCTGTGGCAAACACCAGCCTCGTTGGCTCCCATCTCTAAGAAGGCGGAACGCAAGTACTTTGTACGCACTAAAGGGCACGAGTATTTGTATACCCACACGGTGCCCAACTCCTTGGTGGTCAAGTCGGTCAACCACAGGGAGTGACAGGGGCAGCCAGCCCCAATCCCAAAGAACAAAGACTCTTGGAGGCTGGATGCTTTCGGGAGAAAAATTTATTCATCATCAAGCTTCCAGTTGAGAGTAGCAAATCATCAGGCTCTCCTGGGTCGCTACGAGATTAATCTATGGGGATCCCTCCCCAAGTTCGAGGACTCCCTCCGGGAGCACAATAGAAAGGAGTTTAAGGCGCTCGTGGAGGAAGGGGCAGCTGCCGCAAGGGCGTCCCTGCAGGCTGCTTCGGATGCAGCGGACACAGCCGCACGGTCCATGGCCTCAGCGATGTCCATGAGATGGGCATCCTGGCTTCTGCTCTCTGGGCTATCCAGCGAAGCGCAGTCGCCGATGCAGGATCTCCCTTTTAACGGGAAGGCACTGTTTGCAGAGGAAACGGACACAAGGCTGCACGGCATGAAAGACTCCTGCACGACCCTCCAGACCCTGGGCCTCTATGTCCCTCCTCAAGCCACAGCAGGTTCCCGCCCAGGCTGCCCTCCCAAAATACGAAGCTGCCCATAAGAAGCAATGGGACTATAAGAAACGCCCGCAAAGACAATACCAGCCTGCCCCCCAGTCTGGGTCCTCTAAGGGCAAGCATGCGGGTAAAAGGTGGTTTTGACGGGACGCTCGGGGGTATCCCGCCAGTTTTCAGCAGGGATCCACGCCCAATAAAGCTCCCTTTCTCCAATCGGTTGTGTGCGTTCCTCCCGGAATGGTCACGGCTCACCTCGGACCGTTGGGTCCTCAACACCATCTCCCGAGGTTACACCCTCCAGTTTACCACCTACCCGCCCAACCACTCCCCACCCCCGTCCCTCTTGGGGGACCCATCGCATGAGGCTCTGCTCGAGCAGGAGGTCGTGAGGCTCCTGGAACTAGGATCAATAGAGGCGGTGCACACGGAGTTCCTGGGCAAGGGGTATTACTCCCGGTATTTCCTTATCCCGAAGGCCAAAGGGGGGCTCAGACCCATACTGGACCTGCGAGGTCTGAACCAGTACTTGGTAAAATGGTTTCCCTGGCCTCCATCATCCCCTCCCTGGATCCCAGGGATTGTACGTGGCCCTCGATCTACAGGACGCGTACTTCCACATCCACCTATTCGAGGGGCACAGGCGCTTCCTCCGTTTTGTGGTGGGACAGAATCACTACCAATTCACGGTCCTCCCATTTGGTCTGTCCACTGCCCCCAGGGTCTTTACAAAGTGCACGTCGGTAGTAGCGGCCTATTTCAGGTGCCGGGGGGTCCAGATATTCCCTTATCTGGATGACTGACTGGTCAAGGGCATCTCCCGATCGCAGGTGAGGGATCATGTGGCACTCCTCCTGTCCACATGCACCGCCCTGGCCCTGTTGGTAAACAACACCGAGTCCACATTAGTCCCGGTCCAACACATAGAGTTTATCGTGGCGCTCCTGGACGCAACGTTGGCCAGGGCCTCTCTCCCCCCAGACAGGTTCGAGATCCTGAAAGGGCTCATGGACTCAATCGTAAGGTTCCCGGTGACAACAACCAGGTCCTGCCTACAACTGCTAGGTCACATGTCGGTGTGCACGTATGTGGTCCACCACGCCAGGCTCAGGATGAGGCCCCTCCAGCTTGGGCTGGCCTCACAGTTCTCCCAAGCCAGGGACAGGTTGGACAAGGTCCTCACCGTGCTGAATTCGGTGACTGCCTCCCTACGGTGGTGGTCCACACCGAGCAACATGCTCTGAGGGGTCCTGTTCAGGGACAGGGCCCCGTCCATGGAGCTGGTGTCCGATGCATCGGACCTGGGCTGGGGAGCCCATGTGGGGAATTTTCAGACCCAAGGCCTGTGGTCTCCACAAGACCTGACCCTTCACATAAACGTCAAGGAACTCAGGGCGGTGCGGCTGGCGAGTATGGCCTTCCGCTTGCACTTGAAGGGCAAGGTAGTCAGGGTTCTCACAGACAACATAGCCTTGATGTTCTATATCAACAGGCAAGGCGGGGCCCGATCCTCCGCCCCCTGCCACGAAGCCCTCAGTCTGTGGGACTTCTGTATAACCTACGACATCCACCTAAAAGCCTTTCACCTACCGGGCGCCCAGAACGTGAGGGCGGATCGCTTGAGGAGGGACATTTCCTCTCAGCACGAGTGGTCCCTACACCCAGAAGTGGCCCTCCAGCTTTTCTGGAGGTGGGCAACTCCCCAGGTGGACCTATTCGCGGCCCGACAGAAGCGACGATTCCCCCAGTTCTGCTCCAGGGGGGGCCTGGGGAGGGGCGCTATCTCTGATGCCTTTATCCTGCCCTGGTCTGGCCAACTCCTATATGCCTTCCCCCTGTTCCTGCTGATCAGCAGGGTCCTAGAGAAAATAAAGACGGACAAGGCCAGGGTCCTCCTCATTGCCCCGGCATGGCCCAGGCAGCACTGGTACGGGACCCTCTTGGGCCTGGCGGTGGCTCCGGTGTGTCCGTTGCCGCTCCACCCAGACCTGCTCTCTCAGGACCGGGGCCGTCTCCTCCACCCCAACCTAGCAGCTCTTCACCTCTCGGTGTGGCTGCTTAGTGGCTAGGTGGCAAGGAGAGGACATGCTCAGCTCCGGTTCAGCACGTCCTCCTTGAGAGTAGGCGGCCCTCCACTTGCCGCTCCTACATGGCAAAATGGTCTCGTTTTGCTAGGTGGGCGACGGACCAAGGTGTATCCCCAATGGCCACCCCGATCCAGCTTATCCTCGATTACCTCCTCCGCCTGAGGGCCCAGGGCCTGGCACCCTCGTCAGTCAGGGTGCATCTGGCAGCCATATCGGCTTTCCATCCCCTGGTGCAAGGACACACGGTGTTCTCCTATGCTGTGACCGGCCAGTTCCTTAAGGGTTTGGACCGGCTTTACCCATATTCTAAGCCCCTGGTCCTGCAGTGGGACCTAAATCTGGTGCTGGCCCGGCTTACGGGGCCCCCATTTGAGCCGCTGGCCACGTGTTCCTGGTCTCACCTCTCATGGAAGGTGGCCTTCCTGGTTGCTATCACGTCGGCCAGGCAGGTCTCGGAGCTCAGGGCCCTGACCTCCGAGCTGCCGTATACTGTGTTTCATAAGGACAAGGTCCAGCTCTGCCCACACCCTGCGTTCCTCCGCCTACCACATGGGTCAGGACATTTTTCTACCAGGCTTTTGCCCCAAACCTCACACGACTAATGAGGAACGCCGCCTTTACACACTTGATGTGAGGCGGGCTCTGACTTTCTACCTCGAGCGAACCAAGCCGTTCAGAAAGTCCTCGCAGCTGTTTGTCGCCTCAGCTGAGCGCGCGAGAGGCCAGCCGATTTCCACTCAGCGGCTGTCCAACTGGATCACTTCGTGCATTCACTGTTGTTATGAGCTGGTGGGTGTTCCCCCGCCGCCTATTGTTAGAGCACACTTGACGCGGGCACAGGCCTCGTCAGCTGCCTTTGTGGCCCACGTCCCTATTCAGGACATTTGTAGGGCCGCCACGTGGTCTTCGGTTCACATGTTCACCTTGCACTATGCGATAGACTCCCAAACCAGGGATGATGCCAGGTTCGGCAGGGCAGTACTCCGTCCCGAGAACTTGTGAACTCCTACCCACCTCCAGCAGATGCAGCTTGGAATCACCTACTGTGGAATACACATGAGCAATCACTCGAAGAAGAAAAGACAGTTACCTTTTCCGTAACTGGTGTTCTTCGAGATGTGTTGCTCCTGTCTATTCCACATCCCGCCCTCCTTCCCCGCTGCCGGAGTTGTCTGGCAAGAAGGAACTGAGGGTGGGTCGAGCGCGCAGCTCCCCTTATACCATGCCAGGCAGGCGCCAGGCAGGCGCCAGTCCAGTGCCAACAGATTTAACTCCCCCTTGGTCAGAGGAAGCAGATTCATCGTCAGATTCTGAGGTTGGTTTTTGTGACTACCTAGTTGCATACAGCATGCATCTTTGGGTACCTGCCAAACCTGGTACCTACTGGAGCCTCACAAAGACTAAAGGCCCAGACATAATTGGGTCCCAAGCCCATATCCATGGCCATTCTGGAACCCTTGGGGTTTCCAGCTGGCCTCCAGGTCTCCCCATCCCCCTCATTCTACTGCTTTGGACAGGCATGAGGAGCAGCCACATTAGAAACAGCAAGTGTCCTCTCCTAGTACTGGGTCTGGTACCAAGCAAGAGGAAGTCCCCTCAGCAGATCTGCCCATAGAGGAATTAGAGGAAGCTCTACCTCACCACACTTTGGATTCCTCTTTCTCTTCACCAGATGAGACAGTTGTATCGGAGACCACTTCTCCCCCACCTGATGATTACAAAGCCCATCAATACTTATTAAGGAGGATGGACGTAGCTCTGGATATCCAGCCAGAGGAAGCACTGGATATCCAACTAGACTTGTGGACTGTGACAGGGTGCCACCTGATGTACTGGGGTACCCCTGAGACCACCTGTTCCACCAGGCTGGACTCTCTCACCCTGTCCTGCTAAGCCAGGCCCTCAAGCCTCCTCTAGCACACACACAGATAGGGGCACACCCATCTGCAGAAAGACACAGACACTGAAATCACTATTGCATGGGAAGGCTTTCAACTAAGGAATTGCCCAGCACTCAAGTGCACTCCCCCTCTGGAGAGTAAACCCAAAATTGTATTGTCTTGCACTGCATCGAGAACTGTACAGCGAAAGCTAATTGAAATTCGCCCTCTCCCTCACTGTGGAGAGAGATATACACAGCTTTTTGCCCGCCCTCTCTTCCCCCCCATTTATGAATTACACAAACTGGGTTAAAAACAAAAACAAATTTATCAAGTACAAGAGGTAGATTTTAAGTGATTATAAGAGATAGCCAACAGATCAAAGCAGATTAATTTAGTAAATAAACAAAAATTGCAAACTGAGCTTAACACAGTAGATAAGTAGGTTTCAATGCCAAAGGGAAAAGAGGCCAAAAAGCTAGACCACTTTGGTAGGAAGCTTTGTTCTACCTGAGGTCTCCAATTCAGAATTGCAAACTAAAAGACATAACTGGGTCATTACAATGTTAGCCTGTGGGATAATATTTTAAAGACAAGAATTCTCCACAGTGGTAGAAGAAGGCAAATTAGTGGCCAGCTTAGATGCGTCTGACTCTGCAGCTCAGCCATGGCTTTGGCCATTACTATACAGCAGTGTTCATGGCTGCAGTTGTCTGGTTTCCCCCAGAGGTTCAACAGACCTTTCAATACCTCCCATTTGAGGATCCTTCACTCTTTTCTGAGAAAGTTGATGAGAGACTGCATAGTCCCAAGGATTCAAGAGCGACCTTTAAGTCGCTGGGTATTTATACACTGATGGCAAAAATAAAGCTGTTTTGCCCACAGCAGTCCTCCCTGTATCCAGTTTTCATGCTTTGTACCCAGGACCTATCCAGAAAGAAGGGCAGAGGTTACAAGAAGTGCTGGGTACCTCTCTCCTCCTCTGCAACTGCCAGTTCATCTAGACAAGATGGGTCCTCCAAACAAGCATTTTGACACATTGGTGGAGGTCATACTACCAGTCCCAACAGTGCCATCTTTTCCCACCCCTATATTTGCCTGTCATCTATCCCATTTCCTAAATGCTTGGTCCTACATCACCATGGATCGTTGGGTCTTAAGCACAGTGGAAGTGGGATACACCTTTCAGTTTGTTTCTGTTCCCACTCCCACCGCCCTTCCCTGTCTGTCATCAGGGACCACTCTCCTGAGGTCATTCTACTGCAGGAGATGCAATCCCTCCTACTTGTGGGGAATATAGAGGAAGTTTCCCTGTTTCCTGCTACTTCCTAAGCCGGAAAGCAAAAGGGAGTCTCAAGCCTATTTTAGATCTAAGAGAGCTCATATAGTTCTTAAAACAAACTTCTGGATGGTCACTCTGGCCTCCGTTATTCCTTCATTGGACCTGGGGCACAGATATGCTGCCCTTGACTTAAAGGATGCATATTTTCACATAGCAATTCATCAGAATCATCAAAATTTCCTCAAGTTCATGGTAAATGGATCCCACTTCCATTTTCAGTGCTACCCTTTGGCCTATCAATAGCTCCTCAAATGTTAACAAAATTCATGGCTTATACTTATCGCCCCAGCATGGTCCCAACAACACTGGTTCTCGGCTGGTACTAGCACTGTCGGTCAGACTGCTACTCCAGCTGGAGGGAGATGTGATCTCTCAGGACCACATCTTCCTCCTCAATCACAGCCTGCAGGCCCTTCATCTGACAGCCAGGATGCTTCATGGATGATGCCTTTGGAAGGGGTTGTCCTCTTGATAATTTGATTTTCCGATTGACTTCAGATGCAATTTTGATTCCCATTGTCTTTGGCCTACCCTGATCCATTTACATTTGAGACATAGGCAGACAGGCAAATCAACATTCCTTTGTCTGGGACAAACTTGCTTACCAAACCCTGCCTGGTTTCATGGTTTGAGCATATTTTTAGTACATATCTACAACTTTTTAATTGTTACATCACACAGTGATTATGATGACCAGTATGATATAAGTTTTCATTTGATACCTTACATGACATTCTTTATAGATAAATACCATGACAGCAATGTGTTAGGTATAGTGAGTTTGTCAGGCTTGATTGCAGTTGCTGTTACATGACAGCAAACCCTTTTGTCAGTGGGCAATGAAGGTCTCATAGGTCACTGATCTGAGATGAAACTTCGATATTTTCACCAGTAGACTTGGGTCTTCATGCTAAAATAACATTATTGCACCCCTGAGCTAGCCTGTGAACTTTTTTCCATTTTCCCCATTCAGAAACTCACCATTTTGTGGGGGAGAAGTGGCTTGCCCCCCTACAGTATCTGCTATTTGTTTAACTCTTGAGAATTATGAGACAAAAATGAGTAATGTTTAATGTTATTTTTCATGGAACTAAGAGTGAAGATTCGTCTGGGGGGTTTGGCCAGTTTCAACCGGGGGAGGGGGGGTAATCTTTTCTCACAGCTCTAACCTATTCATCAGCTTAGTATGTCTCTGCTATGTTTTCTCTACACATTGTAATTACATTATTTTTTTTCTAGAAATATCAGTAGCAAGATCTAGCAGCATAGAAGAAAAACTATGTGGTGGTAAGTTTTTCATTTCTCTGTAGCAGAATCTTTACTTGTTTTTTTTTTAAACAGTATAATTGATTCCTATTTTTCTCCATTTGTTTCACCTCTTGCTCCCTTCTCATTTACTCTACCTTCTAAATGCCATATTCTCATTACTTACATTTTCTGAGAAAAACAGACTGTAGTTACCAGAAGCTTCCTCATTAAATACACTGGTCTACAATTTTTGAGAAGTCGTCTGCTTCAGAGATAAAATGTGCTATTTATTATGTATTTTGATGTGCTGAATTCAAATATGACAATTAAAACAACTGATTGGCTACTGTTTCTAAGATATTTAAGTTTTTACATTTTATGTCTATGTATATTGTGTAGATAGTAGAGTTTTAATCATAAATTGTAAACCTAGGTCTTTTCATGTGTTTATGGTTGCTTTACATGATAATATTTCACCTGTCCTGTTTATGTAACACTTTAAAAATCAGCAAAAGTGTTATATAAATAAAATTTATTATGAAACAAAAGGCAAAAAACTATTCTGTACATAGTTTAGTCCTATTCAGTGTCTACTCGGCGCTTCTTGGCTTGTCTCTTGTATTCATTAAATGGAGCATCTCTTGTCACTGTCCAGCAATAGTCTGCAAGCATTGATGGGCTCCATTTGCCCTGATAGCGTTTCTCCATTGTTGCAATGTCCTGGTGAAATCGCTCGCCGTGCTCGTCGCTCACTGCTCCGCAGTTCGGTGGGAAAAAATCTAGATGAGAGTGCAAAAAATGTATCTTTAGTGACATGTTGCAGCCAAGGCTTTTGTATGCCTTGAGGAGGTTTTCCACTAACAACCTGTAGTTGTCCGCCTTGTTGTTTCTGAGAAAATTTATTGCCACTAACTGGAAGGCTTTCCATGCCATCTTTTCCTTGCCACGCAGTGCATGGTCAAATGCATCATCTCAAAGAAGTTCACGAATCTGAGGACCAACAAAGACACCTTCCTTTCTCTTAGCTTCACTTAACCTTGGAAATTTTCCACGGAGGTACTTGAAAGCTGCTTGTGTTTTGTCAATGGCCTTGACAAAGTTCTTCATCAGACCCAGCTTGATGTGTAAGGGTGGTAACAAAATCTTCCTTGATTCAACAAGTGGTGGATGCTGAACACTTTTCCTCCCAGGCTTCAATGACTGTCAGAGTGGCCAGTCTTTCTTGATGTAGTGGGAATCTCTTGCACGACTATCCCATTCGCAGAGAAAACAGCAGTACTTTGTGTATCCAGTCTGCAGACCAAGCAAGAGAGCAACAACCTTCAAATCGCCACAAAGCTGCCACTGATGTTGGTCATAGTTTATGCACCTCAAAAGTTGTTTCATGTTGTCATAGGTTTCCTTCATATAGACTGTATGACCAACTGGAATTGATGGCAAAACATTGCCATTATGAAGTAAAACAGCTTTAAGACTCATCTTCGATGAATCAATGAACAGTCTCCACTCATCTGGATCGTGAACAATGTTGAGGGCTGCCATCACACCATCGATGTTGTTGCAGGTTACAAGATCACCTTCCATGAAGAAGAATGGGACAAGATCCTTTTGACGGTCACGGGACATGGAAACCCTAACAGCACCTGCCAGGAGATTCCACTGCTGTAGTCCGGAGCCCAACAGCTCTGCCTTACTCTTGGGTAGTTCCAAATCCCTGACAAGGTCATTCAGTTCACCTTGTGTTATGAGGTGTGGTTCAGAGGAGGAGGATGGGAGAAAATGTGGGTCCTGTGACATTGATGGTTCAGGACCAGAAGTTTCATCCTCTTCCTCTTCCTCGTCTGACTCAAGTGAAAATGATTCTGGTGCATCAGGAACCGGCAGTCCTTCTCCATGGGGGTACTGGGCGTATAGCTGATGGAATGTTTGGATAATGCACAGTCCACTTTTTCTTCTTTGACACACCTTTCCCAACTGGAGGCACCATGCAGAAGTAACAATTGCTGGTATGATCTGTTGGCTCTCTCCAAATCATTGGCACTGCAAAAGGCATAGATTTCCTTTTCCTGTTCAACCACTGGCGAAGATTTGTTGCACAAGTGTTGCAGCATATGTGTGGGGCCCACCTCTTGTCCTGACCTCCAATTTTGCAGCCAAAATAAAGGTGATAGGCTTTCTTAACCAGAGTGGTTATACTGCGCTTTTGTGATGCAAAAGCCACTTCACCACAAACCTAGCAGAAGTTATCTGCACTGTTCACACAAGTACGAGGCATCTCTGCTCACTTTGGCTAAACAGAAATGTGTTCCTTTGCAAAATCAAACACTGACAAATAAGAGAGCACGACACTGTATGATTTCTAGAGCTGATATAGGGCAATTTGTTCAGCAGAGTGATGTAAGCTTCGTTAAGATTGCATCATTCTTGACTTCTAGGAATAACATGATGCAATTCATATCATGTATGACGCAATACCAGCTTCAGATTGCATCATTCATTGTTGTGCCTAAAAAGCAAGTACTGTCCAAACCCAGTCATAGATTTATTCATAGATCCAGTCAAAGATGTATTTTAGTCATTTCTGGTTTAAATTGAGATCCCTTCCCTTTATAACTCACTTATCCTCCGCCATTCCCAAGTCAAGGGTCGTATATACTGACCCAATAGCATATCTTGAAAACTAGAGCCAATCGACAATTTTAAGCATCATTTTCGTTCTCAGTGACCCAGAATTAGTAAAGTTTGACAACATTTATTTCAGAAGCATTTTGGCTGTAGAGCAGTGTAATATATCTTTTTAAAATACTACATGAAAATGGAAATGGTGATGTTGGATACTTTGCAGTACAATTTACAGAACTGAATTTAGGCAGAGATTTTCAAAATACTGAAAGAAATGCAATTAATTTCAATCGGAGTTGGGCACCTAACTCCTTTTGAAAACCCAGCCATAATCAATATTACTGTACTACAGATGTGCTGATATAAGATGCTGATAGTGATCTCTAGGAATATGCAATGTATTTTCAGTTACAAGTAAAAATCTTGGCGATTGACATTTCCAAGAAATGCATAACTCCATGAGATACTTTATTCCCTTCTGGATCAAAGCACCTGTTTGTGTTTTTTCAAATGTTTCAGAACTCTTATTGTGACTGCCTTAAAGGTAATGCTGTCTTTTGCTATCTGTTCTTCAGAGTTTAACATGTTCCACATGATTGCAGTGGGCTTGAGCAGTTCTATACTTGGCTGCCTCCTTACACTGCTTGTTTACACTTACTGCCAACGCTATCAGCAGCAATCCCATGATGCAACTGTTATCCATCCAGTGTCGCCAGCTCCTCTTAATACCAGTATCACTAACCATATCAACAAACTGGACAAATATGATTCTGTAGAAGCCATCAAGGTAAGCAATGGATAGAGTTGTCTGTAATGTGTAGCTATGTATAACTGTATACAGTAATTACAGTGTGCCAAAGGAATTCTAATGATACATTTTTACAGTGAAAGGTGGACTCAAGATCATACAAATATTAAATATACAAGTATTAGATGTTTGAATAACTAAATTAGATTAATATTTGTAGTGTAATAATTATAGATTTCTTATCACACCAGCCTATATTACACTGAAGATATTATCATGTATTGGCTGGGATGTACAATTTGCGCACCACTGGCCTTTGTTCAAAGAAATCAGACTATTGCTCAAGTGTTTTCTTTGAAAGTATCGTCCTCCAGTATCTGGTTTAAAAAGTAGATTTGGACCTCAAAAATCATAGTGATACCTAATGGAGACTTTCCTTTAGTTCAAATAGCAGGCAGCAAACGCTTCTGTCCTCCTTCCCATGCTATGTGTGTGATTTAGCTGGTGAACATAATTTTTTATCAGTGACTTTCAAGAAAACATAAAATTATCACAGACAAAGTTTGCAGATGACAAAGATTAAGGGAAATGTAAATAATGAAGAGGACAGAGATACAAAGTGATCCGGATTGCTTTGTAAGTTAGGCTCAAGCAAACAAATATATGCTTTAATAAGGCCAAATGTGAAGTTATACATCTTAATACAAAGAGTGTAGCTCTTACTTACAGAATGGGGGACTGAATCCTGGGAAGCAATGACTCTAAAAAGAACATGACATTCATGCTGGGTAATCACCTGAACATGAGCTCCCAGTGCGACACTGTGGCCAAAAGGGCTAATATGATCATTGGATATATAAATAGAGAATATAGAGTTGGAGTAGGGAGGCTATATTACCTCTGATGTCCACAGTTCAGATAGGGTGTGGATAAATTTGAAAGTTTAAGAGAAGAGCCACAAAGAGATGGTTAAGGAGTGACTTGATCACAGTCTATAAGTACCTACATGAGGAAGAAAAAATTGATAATGGACTTTTCAGTTCAACAGACAAAGCTTTAATAAGATCCAATGGCTTGAAGTTGGAGCTAGACAAATTCAGATGGAAATAAGTTGCATAATTTTAACAGTGAAGGTAATTAATCTTTGGAAATTTACCCAAGGCTTGTGGTGGATTCTCCATCACTGGCAATTTTTAAATGAAGATTCGATGTTTTTCGATAAGATATGCTGTAGTTCGAACAGGAATTAATTCAGGGAAGTTCTGTGGCCTGTGTTATGCAAGAGGTCAGACTAAATGATCACAGTGGTCCCTTCTGCCTTATAATCTTTGAACCAAATCTGTGATGGGTCAGAACTTCAACTGGTGTTGATCTGCATAGCACAGTGTGAATCAAGCTGCATAAATTTATACCAGCTGAGAATCTGGCACGATATCTACACTACATTGCCATAGATTGTAAGTTCCTCTGTCATGTTTCACCTCTTATATCTAGGCTTTGCAGAATTCAATTTTTATTTGATATAGTTTCAATAGATAATGTCAATGTTTATTTTTAAGCATTTTTTAGATTTTTATCTATTTAAATTTTCACAGATGTGCAAAATTGTGAGTTTTAAGTATTTTTTGTTATTAGCAATTTAAATGTTCACAGTTTTGGGAAATTATGGGGGGAGATCTGGGAATGGGGGAGGGACAGACAATGACATTAGACTTCAAGATTCTAAAAGTTAAAGCTTTAAAACTGTTAAAACATCAATTGTCAACATCACATGTTAAAATACATAAAGTAAATATCCTTAAATTAAAGTCTAATAAATTTTTAGCAACATTTTTCTTACTTTGCCTGTCTGAAATTTTGATTATCATCAGTGGAAATATTGTTTGTCTCTATGTGTATGATGAAATTGACATTTACCAGTATCTACCTATAACAAATCTAATCATGACAAGTCTACTTATAACCTTTTAGAACAGCTTCCTATTGCAAAATTCCTAAAGTATGCAAGATTGGGTATGCAAGATTGGGCATTTGTATACTATCTAGCCAAATACATTCAGATGATTGAATTTATGTGCTATAGCAAAATTTTCTGAAGCATTTGTGAAGTCCTGGATAGTGAATCTTTTTCTTTTTTTCTTTCCCCATTTGTTTCTTAAATAAAAAATCTAGGAAATTAGGAAAGAGAGATTATGCTTTGCAATCAATGGAGTATTCTATTTAAGTATTTTTGAAAATCCACTAGGCACCTATCTGCATGCTTAAGTGCCTAAATACCTTTGAAAATCTGACTCTGAAATGCCTAAATCTCTTTTGAAAATGGAATTTATATTCCTAAATCACTTAGATGCTCTTTAAAATTTTACACTCAAAATCAAGGAATGCGTAATCTAGAGGGAAATTATATAAAAAGTCTAAGACAACAAAGATGTACAGAACCATTTTGACAATGAAAATACTATAAGAAAGAAGAATATATAGTATAAAAACCTACATGTGAATATCTTAGATTGGAGAAAAAAACCCTATAAGGTTATACTGTTGTATTGGAACAATATTGTATGGGATCATGTAGTTAAGGACTTCATTGTAACACATATGTGCATACAAATGCAGAGTTTTGTAGTAAACATATGTATTTCAGGGGCACTCTGGTTGCACCGTTGTTTGAATCAGTGACCCTGGAGGTTTGCCCACTAAAATTATCTTATTAAAATGATACATTTTGCTATTCTTTTTCTAGGCATTTAACAAAAACAACCTGATCTTGGAGGAGAGAAACAAATACTTCAATCCACATCTTACTGCAAAGACCTATTCTAATGCCTATTTTACAGATCTCAATAATTATGATGAGTACTAATGGATTTGTGTATTTTCTGGCCTCTGGTAACTCCCCAATCCTCCAAAGCCTGTGCTACATGACCGCTCATGTGTTTGAGGCTTCAGAGATGAAGTTCGGAGACATTTCAAGCACACTCCAAGCCATCAGTGTCCCATTGCTGCCAAAAAAACAAAAACACCTGTATGTGACATGATGTTCCCTTTTGCAATAGTGAAAGGTTGGCCTGCAGTACGGAATGCAGATTTAGTAGCTGGGCATAGTGGAATGAGTCCTGAAGAGTATATCACTTTGTTCGTGTTTATAAATGTTCAGTCAGATTTCTCTAACATGTTGCAAACTAATTTCTTGCGCTTTTTAAAAGACTGTAACCCCTTTGAAGAGGGTGCCAGGAATATGACTTCTATTTCCTTTTGGACGTTGTCTGCTTGTTTCCACTGGGTTTGAGGAGAAAACTCTGCATCTAGCAGTGGGGCCCTCTGAGGAGTCTTCCTGACATTATATTGCCAAAAAAGCTCATAGAACATTGAGTAAATGATGAGGAGAAATTTGGCAGCACAGTGTTATTTTGTAGTAACTACAACAGTCCAGAGTTAATCTTCCTAGACTGTGAAGTGTTTCGGCTGGAACTCTTGGAAGTTTCCCAGCTGTTTACATCTTGAAGCAAACAGAATATACCAAGAGATATGCTTCTTGTGACAAAAAGGGAAATCTGAAGAGTAGATGGTTCAAAGTTGAGATAATTTAAGCCTTCATCTTGTTTATTTTATTTTTTGGGAGGTTACGTTTGAACATTTTCTGCACGTCGTTAGTAACCTAATGTTACTGTACTGTACGGACTTGCATGGCTCATGGCATTCCAAAGTCCTCTTCTCCTCAGAGTGTGCATATGGAACCCACTTGACTAGTCTGCTATAGCATCCAAAAACATGCCAATGAGTGGCAGAAACAACCGTACCATGATTTATCCACCACACCCTTTCCTTGACACTCCTGGGAACATATGCCTAATAATAGAATTGCTTTTCTTTTCACAAGTCCTTGTTTATACATGCCTGTTTGAAAACAACAACAACAAAAGGAAGAAAAAAGTGCCAAATGTGTTATGAAAAGCATTGTTTTCATCTTCTTGATGTGTCTGATCCATGCTAATCAATCTGTGCCTGGACCATTAATAATGTTGTTTAAAGTGGGCTTCCTTTGAGGCTCTATTGATGTGAATATTTAACATACTAGCTGCTTTTTAAGCTGTCACTTTTAAATTCTTGTGCAATGGCAGGTGAGGAAACAGTAGCAGTCCTCAAATGATGGCCCAACTTCTCTTGGTCTCCTCTTCACCCACCACATCTGTAACATTTGTATTTTTGGAAGAGAAATTCCTGGTGTACCATTGAAGTGAAAATGGCAGGGGTGTGGGACATCTGTTTAGCCCAGAGTGCTGAACCGTATATATCATAAAAGGACAATTCAAAGACTTCCTAAACAAAATTAAAAAGTGAATAAGAAGGTTTAAATCATTGCCTGTTTTTAAACTATACACCATACCAAGATTATCACATCAGAAATTTCAAAAGGGGGGCGGGTTGCGGGGAGAAAATGCAAAGTGGAGATGCCTCAACATGGGAGAGCCTGTGGTCTTTAGATTAAAGTATAGATAGACAGAAACAGAAAAGGTTTGCAAAGGTAAATGTTAGAATATAATGGTTCAAAATTCTGCAAGGCAAATCTATTAAAAAATGCCAAGGAACATAGAATTTTGTGTGAGTGTGTGTATGACTTTAGAATCATAGAGTATCAGGGTTGGGGGAGGGATAGCTCAGTGGTTTGAACATTGGTCTGCTGAACCCAGGATTGTGAGTTCAGTCCTTGAGGGGGGCCACTTAGGGATCTGGGGCAAAATTAGCACTTGGTTCTGCTAGTGAAGGCAGGGGGCTGCACTCAATGACCTTTTTTGGGTCCCTTCCAGCTCTATAAGCTAGGTATATCACCATACATTATTAATATCTCAGAAGGTCATCTACTCCAACCCCCTGCTCAAAGCAGGACCAATCCCCAGACAGATTTTTGCCCTAGATCCTGAAATGGCCCCCCTCAAGGATTAAACTCACAATCTTGGGTCTAGCAGGCCAATGCTCAAACCACTGAGCTATCCCTCCCCCTCCCTTTAATAGCCCTGTAACTTGCATGGCAAGATTCTAGACTAATTATGGGAATAATTCTTCATAACGTGTTGTAGTGAGCAATACTTTTGAATCGGAATAGGTTCAAATACCATATCGTACTTAGGTTCAGTGAAAATAATTAAGATTGGTTCCCTAAGTATTTCTACTGGACTATTTTCAGTGTTCATTTTAACTGTCAATTAAAAATAAATCCTCCACCCTCAGACAGGCTCACACCAAAAAATATGGTGGCACTAATCCTCTTTCGTCTACCATTGTAATACTGTACTTTTGATGTGTTTCCTAAGAAACTGCCTCACACATTTATTTCCCTTAGGAAAGATGAAATTACCTTTTCAAGAAAATTCAGTGGAATGGGGAGGGGGGAACTTTCCAAATCATAACCAGTTTGGTATTAGCATCACTGCTGCTGCTGCGAAATAAAACACTTCATTTAAATAGTATAAAGAAAATAAAATCTGAATTGCTGCCACTGCCTGAAAAACGAACCAAACAAAACCAACCAAACAAACAAAAAACAAAATTAGAAACCCCACTCTTCTTCCCTGCTTCTCTACTAACAGCAGTGTTAGTCTGGCTTCTGTATTTTAAATTTAGCGTATTAGCTATTAGACCCATAGTTTTTTAAAATATTTAAAGTATCTATCTTTTAATCTTTTTATTAAAATTATCTGAAATGAGTCCATGTTTTACTCTACAATATTTTTGAGGGGTATATATCTAACTATATAGATATATTGGCCATTCCATGTATATTCACTGTATTAGATCTGTGATAGTAATACCCATGGGATAAATTGTGAAGCCATATGATTAACTGCATTTAGCCTTCCCTGCACTCTGCCCACTAATCCATCTCCCACAGGACTATTTCAACCATTCCAAATCTCTGAGCAGCTTCAAAGGGATGTCATTTTAAAAAAATAATCAACCTGCCAGAGAAATGTTTCCTTCTTTTCTTTCAAATGTGAAATGTATTTCCCCAAATTACCCTGTGGCCCAAGCTGGGGGCAATAATTAGTCCTATAGCACAAAAAGGTTTTATGTCTGTATCTCATGTTCCTTCAGGGTAAGAAATGGCATCTTCATATCTCTGGAAAGGGGAGATCCCAAGTTTCCCAGTGGGACTAGTCTTGGAAGATCCTGAGACATCAGCCTTTAAAGCTGTGACATTTTTGTGTGTTGAAAAGTATTTTGGTTAATTTAGAGGTATTTAAAATGTATTAATTGTGTCTATTTGTTCTGCCGCTGAGAGCTGCACAGTTGCACATATGGCATTAATGGAGCCTGGCCTTGAAGGTGGACAGATACAAAAGTAGTCCCCCAATCAGATTTTCTTTTTAAATTTTTAACCATTTCTTTAAAAGTTTTTGCTCTAAAATTGGTAGGACACACATTTTGGTGTGAAGTGGATTTCTGACATCTAAATGCACATGAAAGTGTTTTTCTTTAGACCATAAAAGTTTGAATTTTTGAAATCCTGTGGACACTTGCATGCAATTCTCATGTAAGCCAGTGGGCATTTGTATGAGGGGAAAATTTGGCGTTAGACTGTTGTTCTTTTCCTGAGAGGGAAATTCAAGTCCCTGACCCCTCTAATTCCCTCCAGTTCTCTCAGAGATTTTTGGCTCTGATATAGTTCTCTGTTCTGGATAAAATATTATATTATTTCTAATGCCAGGATTGGCCATCTCTAAAATACCGGTGCTCGCTCAATACATTCATTTTAAAACTTTCTTTCATTTTGCACTTACATTTAAATGAAACCGAGACTGAAGTTTAAAATAAAAATTTCTCCAGAACCGGCCAAAATATTTCATCTTAAATCTGTAATTTTTTTCTGTGTAACACCAGTACAAAAAGAAAAAAGGAAGATTGCAATGCCTGGTGCTGTAAAGTATATGTTTTCATCTGATAGTTCAAATTAGAGCTCTGTGTGTGTAGACATTTGGGGCTTGATTCAATATGAGATACATGGGAATATATTGCTCAGTTGTTGGAAAATCCACTACTGTGCTTGCAGATTGTATCTTGTACTTCAATTTGAATCTGAAGACCTTTACTTTCATCTAAGCTTACTTTTAGTAGAAGCTTTTTTTCAGATATCTGCAATTGCCTGCTGCTGCAGCAGTGTGTTTCAGATAAAAATAAGGGAGTTTTGGTTGGGGTTTGAGTTTTCATAACAGAGCAGGAGATAGGGGGGTGTTGAATTGGCTTTGATTTTCTATTATATGAAATAATACTAATTAAAATCCTGGAAAGGTATGGGATACTCTGTAAAGTACAGGGAAGTAGTTGTTAACAGTATCAGAATCATACAGAAACCTGAGGGAAGTTTCAAATCAATATAAAATAAAGAGCCACAAGGCGATTCATTAAAGAAAAAAGTGCTCAGCATATTGAACCATATGGCCATACAAAACAGAAAAGAGAGATTTAAAGATGTAAGAAATGTTAATGAAAAGAAATATTTTTTTTATAATTATAGAATAATTAAGGCCCCACTTCAGTAAAGTATATATGTGTTTGCTTATCTTTAAGCACATGAGTAGCCCCATTGAAATAAATGGAATTTAAACACATGCTTAAAGTTTACTGTTTTGCTGGATCAGGGCCTAAGACCCAAATCCTGCAAACACTTCGAGCACATGTATAACTTTACTACCATTTAAGTAATGCCATTGAAGTGAATCGTACTACTCGTGAGAAAAGTTGATCACATGCTAAAGTGTTTACAGCCCAAAGTGTCCTATTCTTTCTCCAAGAGCCCAGAAACAGTATGAGGAAACTGTGGTGGTAATGAAAATCAGAAATGAATTTACTAAAAGTTAGTTTCAAATCTGAATCTTGATGATCAGGGAAGTGATATGCATTCATTGAGTGGGATATTTGAATTCGTTTTTTTCTTTGCTAAATAAAATTAATTATAAACAGGATATTTTGCTTCTCTTGATTTAAAAGACATAATCTCCCAAACTAAGTAATGATCCCCATGTTTTGTTTGTTTGTTTTCATTTTTTTAAAGGGAACTAGCATTCAAGTCACACAAGAATATCAGCTTCCTTGGTAGATGGACTGCTCTGTTTAGCACCTAGAAATTCTTACTGATCACATTGCCTCCAGCAATACACCAGTATTTTAATTTGTCTCTCATGGTCTTTGCTCTTCTTAGTTATAGATAAAATTCCCTTTTTTTCCTCTTTGTTTTTGCAGAAATGCTCTTGGGAGGTAAAATCTGACACTCTGTATGATAGTCTCCTTGGGGAAGTGGTGAAAGTCCCATGTCTTCAGACTTCTGAAATTACAATAGACAGAATACTAGAAAATGTACTGCATGGAATAATCCAGCACTGGTAGAGAAATAGATTGAATGATCAAATAAGTTTTTGCCAGTTTGTGGGGTTGTGTGTGGGGGTTTTGTTTGTTTGTTTTGGGGGGAGGGGAGGTTGGTGATTCTGTGACTGAGGTGATATGAAAAGGTAATTCATTAAACTCTCAATCTAAAGTTAAAGATTTTTCAGATGGAAGATTTGGCAGGTATTTCAACACCAATAGTAATAGTCAAAGGAAGTGGGATTAGAATTATGTGGAAATGTCAATTGATGGCTTGGCAAATTCATTATTTAACTTGCACACAGACTTTAGTCTTTTGCTTGAATGAGCTTTTCCAAATTGGCAAAAGCAGACATATTCAACTCTTATCTCTTGAATAGTCAGACATACCAGATTGCCCATCAGACATACCTCTCTGTCCTAATAGTCCATTTATTTCAATGGATGTTCTGCTGAAAGTTTAGGCAAAGATGTGTTCATGACTCAGCAGCAGTAAGGAACTGAATAGAAAGAGTCATTCTCAATGGCAAGTTAAATGGAAGGGAATCCGACTCTTTCAGAAGTGGTGAGCGGGGTACAATATATTCCTTTGAGACCGATGTCATTTTGTTTGTTTTCTTTACAATCCCCTAATTTTGCCTCTTTTTCACCTAACATCTTCCTGGACTGCCATTGTTCTCTGAATTCTCCTGTCTGACTCAGTAGAGAACTGAACACAGCTCTCCCTCACTGAAGGTTTGCCTACATGAGAAATTTGCATAGATTTAACTAAACGTGTTATTTTAAACCAGCTTAGTGGGTGGACACCCAATCCATGGGCTAAGAATGCAGCTGGTGGTTGTTACTTGTGTTTTCTGTTTCTCTCTGGAAAACTTCATCTGAAAATCTGAACCAGTGGAATTCTCAGCTTTATAAAAATGGAATAGCTTTAAAGGTACAGAATTAGCAGCCAAATCGTAGTTGCTCCAATATTTGCCAGCCATGTTTGCTGATTCCTAAGCATATGGATTTCAAATAATTCTCCCCTCTCTTAGCTACAGGAATAGGCATAGATTAAAAGTGAAATAATAAAATTTCCAAGCAAATCAGTTCACTGGGTTTAAGGTTTCATCTTTTAAGTAAAAATTTGAAGCTGGAAGTATAATTGCTTTTACGCCTATGTCCTGAAAAGCATTTTCTTTTTTGGGAACCTATTAAGTAGTCTTGTATCTCTAAAAGGTTATTTTTGAAAGTAACATACCTAGGAGGCAAGTCATGGAACTATAGCTGTGAGATTTTCACAAATAAAGATTGCTGGAAATAAATGCCACTGTTTCATGTAAAAATGGGGTAAATGAACCGCACAGAACCTTATAGGGTTGAAGATCACATTGAATGCCTAAAGAGCCAGATGCCCTTGCAAAAGCTGCCAGGATTGCAGTGCAAGATATTTTCCATTCTCAAAAGAAGCATGATACAATGGCTAAAGCACAGGACTGAGAGAGCAGAGATCTCAGACAAATTCTGCTCTCAGTTCCACCCTGCGTAAATCCAGAATAATTCCTTTAAAGACTTTACAGTTATTTTGGATTTACAATGATTAGAACATAATTTGGATCCTGAGTTCTATTCCTGGCTCTGCCACTGACTTGCTTTATGACTTTTGGCAAGTCACTTCATCTCCTGTTGCCTCAGCTTCCTCAGCTCTA
Source organism: Emys orbicularis (assembly GCF_028017835.1). NCBI lineage: Eukaryota > Metazoa > Chordata > Testudines > Emydidae > Emys > Emys orbicularis. The sequence continues at coordinate 164,235,927 of NC_088684.1, forward strand.
AACAAGTGTTAGGAGATGATTGCGGATACTACTTCTCATCCGCATAGGGTTTGTCTGAGCCTTAATTTGTGATTGCTTGCAAACTTTATTGAACTCCTTGGAAAGAAGTCACGAGAGAACTGCCAAGTGTTATTAAGAAATTAATTACATGACCTACTAGCAAGAGTCAGTTGATCAGCATGATTTCCACAGGAGAAAGTGAGCAAGGTTCTCCACCTTCACAGTGGAATGTTAAACCAGAGCAGGTGGACTCTGGGAGACAGGAAAAAGAGGAGGGGATGAATGGGTTCTTTTATTGTCTGGAATTATAAAAATTAGAGATGAAAAGACTTCTTAGGTCCAGTCCAGCCCCCAGCCAATGCAGGATTGATCCCTAGAATACATTTTCTGCTATTTTGTCCAGCCTAGTTGTAAAAGTCCCAAGTGATGGGACTTCTACCATATCCTTTGGGAAACTATTCCCCAGCCAGAATACATTTAGTTCCCAGTGAGTTTTTCCTGATATTCAGCTTAAATTTTCTCCTTTTAAATGTTAACTCATTACTTATAGTCATACCCCATGTACTACATGAGATAACTCCTCTCTGTCCTTGGTGTTCACACCCTTCAGATATTCATAGAATGGTATCATGTACTCAGTCATCTTGTAAACAGACTTAACTCTGGTACCACAGACAAATGTTAAATCATTAGAACAAATAGCCTAGCCATATATATGTATATTTCTTTATTTTATTTTTTCTTTAAGTTGATCTTTCCAGTTTACAAATCGTTTTTGTTATTAATTCCAATTTGATTTTCCCCCCTGGAAATGTGGTGTCCCAAAATGAACACCGTATTCCAGGTATATATGACCAAGAGCTATATAGAAAAGGACTGTTACCTTTGAGACTCTCATGGGAATTGGCAATCTAAATAACTTTGAGGATCTAGGTCATGGTGCCTCGGTTTCGGAACCCAAACTGCATTGTCCCTTTTTACAGAAATATTGCATTGCAAATGTATATATAACTTGATACCCACTATAACTCCATTGGGCTCTTTATTGTTTTTCTTAGGGGGGGGGTCCCCCAACTGCATTAGTTTCCAGTTTTTCCAAGCTGATGTATGTTTGTTTGTTTGTTTTCTGTCCATCTTTCTAATCTCCCTTATTTTTATTATTTCTTTGCCTGAATAGTGTTCAGAATTCCTCCACATTTAGTATCATTTGCCAGTTTCATTAACATGTTTTTTACTCCATCTTCCAAGTCTTTAATGACAATGTTAAATAAGATTGATCCTAACACCACTTTGCAGTACCCCACTGCACACTTCCTCTAAATCAGGACATTTATCATTGCCCTTGCTTTGTATAGCGATTATCAAAAGAATAGGCTTCCTACCCAAGCCAATTTTTTCAGATAATTTTTTTCTAAAAAAAAGGATCAAATACTTTACTGAAACCAACCTAAATGACAAGTCCTTCGTTATTAATTGTGTGATTCTGTATACAAGGAAAAAGTCATTCACGTTTGGCTGGATTCATTTTCTATAACCTGATGCAATATAGTTGCTCATAGCTCAGTAAGTCTCTGGCCACAGTTCAGTAAAGTCGTCTCCTTCAGATAAGGACATGGTTTAAATCATACATGTGCTTATGTGTTTTCTTCAATCCAGGCCAAAGTGACAAATCTGAACAGTTGTTGAGTGCCCACAGAGCTGATCAGCAGCAACCCCCATTGAGGTGACTGGGAGCTCCAGGTGCTCAGCATCTCTCAAGATTTGACCCCAAACGTGATTATATTTTTCTTCTCGTGTGTGTTCCACTATTTCACTAGGACTATCGATTCATCTTAGAGGATGGTACTAGTAAAGATTGCTCTTTCCTTTTTTGAAAACTTGGAACCACATTTGCTTTTCAACAGTTATTTGATATGCCTCCAGTTATGTATGACTTTTTAAGATCCTTATCGGTGGTGTGTTTGTTAGCTAATTCCCTTAAAATCCCCCAAAATAAATAATCTGGTCTGCTTTCTATGTTTATGTTCAAACATCCCCTTTACTCCTCTGTACCTCTTGTTATATTTACAGGACATGCCTCCTTGCTAATTGTTCAAACTTTCCTCTTTTTTTTTTCTTATTAAAGATTTTGAAAAGGAGTTTCTCATCTCAGGCATTTTAAGTCATTATGAATTACATCCCAGTCCTTATTTGTTAAAGGAACATCATTCTACGTACCACTACCTTTTCCCCTGCTGTTTCTGTAAAACCTTTCTTATTCTCCTCCAACCCTTTCGTAGCATTAACCCATTTTTCTGCCTTGTTGCCCTTAGCTTTTCCCTCAACGTTTTACTGACCACATATCATTACCTCCCTCTTTTCTACTTAGTTACAGGAGTGTTGTTTTTTTTAAAAACCTGATATTTGAGGTAGCCTCTTGTCAAATCAGACTGGGTTTGGGTGGACTGCATCTGAAGAAAGATAATTCCCCAGTAATTTTAAGGCCTTTAAGGGAGCAGGCTTGACTCCTAAAGTTAGACCTTGGGTGACGCAACAGTATTTTGATTTGTTATTTCCGATCCTGTTTGTGAATAAACTGTGTTCTGCTCCCAGTGTATAGTTTTCAGTCTGGAGAGAGGAAAATGTTAGAGTATTCACACATCTTTAAGAATAGGAAAGACACACTTACAAAGCCAAAAAATGAATGTGACACAAAAGATTTAGTTTCACTTTTCTGTCTCCTGTCAGCAACTGGGGGTGACCATTCCAATATCAGTAATCTCTTCTGTAAGTATCTGAAACATATATGACACTTGAGACTGAAATTCACATGAAGGTCAGCTAAAGACTCAAAAATGACAGAGAAATATTGCCCACCGTCCAAAGCGTAGCATCCTTCAACTTTGCCAAACGTAATAAGGCTACAGGTCATCTTCCTGTTAATAGAAAGAAAAGTCAACATATTCAAACCTGGTCACCAAAAGTCAGGTTCCTAAATCCATCTTTAAATACTTAAATAAAAGTGGCCTGATTTTCAGACCTGCTGAGTGCCCACAGCACCCATTGATGTTAGTGGGAAGGGCAAGTGCTCAGCAACTCTGAAAATCAGATCCCCATAGCTAGGGGTCTAAGTACAGTTTTAGGTACCTGTTTTAAATAATGTTTGAAAACTGTGGGCCTTAACTTTCTTTTAAAAAATGGCTTGTGCCTTTTTAAAGGTCAGTATTTCATGTATTTCACCTGCACATTGTTTTTCACAATAAGAAGCAGATATGAATGGAGATTTTTTTTTAAATAGTTGTTTTCATGTGGGTCTCCCTCTGCTCAGGACAGAAAATGAAAGGAAGCCACAATGCTCTTCATATTTCTCTTTTTAATTGGTTCCAAAGATCAGTGAGCTTCCTGTACTATGCTAGAAAGATAATTATCATGTTTTAAAGAACTTGGACACTTTTTTTATTGTTCCCGTGTTAGCACTTACATAGAAAATGAACACAAAAGAGATTGCTAATTTGTGTGTGTGTGTGTGTGTGTGTGTGTGTGTGTGTGTGTGTGTGTGTGTGTGTGTGTGTGTGTGTGTGTGTGTGTGTAGGGCATTGGGAGTGGTTTTAATGGTAAACTCATAAATTAAAAAAATAAGTTCAAAATGTTCATTTCAAAGCACTTGAAGAACATGTACAAAAGTCTGACCCAATGTCTGTTGAAATTAGTGGAAACACTTCCACTGACTTCAATAGACTTTGGATCAGGCACTAAGGAAGGCCTGCTTTTTTCATTAAAAGAATTCCCCCACCTCCTCTGTATCTGAGAGTTGGCCTGCTAAAGAAACTCCCTGCGTGTTGTGTTACATAGATGGATTGCTGAGATTTTGTACTGTACTCAAATGACCACATAAATGCCCAAAGGCGACCGCAGCCTCCACCTCCACCATCACATATGTGCTAATACAGTGACTCTTCAGTATTTTGCAATGATCTACTACATTATTATTGGCAATATAGTAACTTTTTATTTTTTTAGGATCCATATAAAAACTGTGTTCATCAAGTTGCTTGTATGCAACTATTCATCTCTATATCATGCACTTGTTTAGGTTGGGGGAAGTAAGTGGGACTAATTCTCCTGTATTCCTCTTATACAAACCCCAACTCATCACTTCTTGTCTCCTACATATTGTAACACACTTCTGAGAAGAACTAGCTAAGACCATTGGTGTAGAAATAAAATAAAAATGCACATGGTACTTCCTGAAAAATTGTGTGAGATTGCCCTGAAATATGTTTCTTTTATACATCATTCATTAGAGAAGATCCAGGACCAGATCTGCAGCTGGTGTAAATCTATGTATCACCATGGGAGTCAATGGAACCGTGCCGATTTATACCAGCTAACGGGTTGGTCCCTGTTGTTCAGTGTTCATATTGATACTCATGAACTGTTGGGCCGAATCCTGTCCCCATTAAAATCAACCATCATTGATATCAATGGAAGCAGAACCAAGTTTATAGGGCAAAAATACACCATAATCTCTTTGTGTATTTTAATCCTTGTTTGTCGCATGTTTATGAGAAACCCCGCATGCACTTCTGTGCAAGAGTTCTTGTGCACACACACACGAATATGCATGGGCGTGCACTGATGCAGAAACCTTCACAGGAAAGGTCTCAATTTGACTTCTTTTAGCCCTTCTTTGTAATTACTTTGACGTTTGTGTTCCCTGTAGCGCTCAATACTGGCATTGACAGTGTGTATAGTGACTGAGACCTGATATATAATCATAAAAAAACCAGTTTTGTAGTATCAGTTCTAAATGAGTTCCCCGGGAATTTATTGGTTGGCAAGTAATGGTGCTAACTACCTTTGGGCTAGAGAAGTCTATAATTATCACTTCAGAGAAACTGCCAATGAGCTACTCAACTAGTCAATAAAAATTGATTTTAATATCCTTCTGGCTTCCTCAGTGAAGAAAGTATCAACATTTCTGAAAGGAGCAATCAGTGATCATTCAGAGAGAGAAGTCAGGTTCACTGCTGGTCCACTTGCCAATTTCCTACCCCAAGACATGCTTCACAAATCTTCACTCAGAGACTAAACACACTGAAAACCAATAAACTGCCTACCTTCTAATGAACCTGTTTACACATGGAGCTCCCGCTAGACTGGCAGTTGGGTGCAGTGTTTTCCCCATATCATATCTGCCAAATCTTTATGTCATGTACAGTATAAAATTGTATTATATTTTTTGTACTTATGCTTTGTGTAAATAATTTATCATTCAGTTGTATGTGAGCATTGAAAATAAATCCTTAACCTTTAGGCGATCCTAGTAGTGGTGTTTTTTCTGTACACGGTTCTTTCGAGGGCCTTGGTGTCATCCATTCTCCATGCTTGTTTTCCCATTCGTTTTGCATAGTGGAAAGTGAAAAACAGTTTTTCTTCTCAAATAAACTCATTGTCATTGGGACTCAGGATTTCCTTATGCTTCATGCTGAAGCAGAGTTGCCCTGGTGTTTAACCAGGGGAAAACATGGACCATTAGTAGCACAGAATTCCTGAGCTAAACTATGTACACAAATCTCACAAGTGTATGCATAATACCATAAACCCTTCATGTCATGAAGTCAAATCTATTATTAAGAAATGGACAACAACCAAGGGTGTGAGAGCGAATGTGCTCAAGAGAGCTAAATACAATGTTCAATATCACCACCAACAAAATAAATTATAATCTTGATGCCTAGTTTCAACTGGTCAGACACCAGACTAAATGGCTCTGCAAAGTTTCTTTATGTTTGAAAATGATGTACTCACTTGGGGTAGTTTATCAACCCACTAATAACATATTTTTGTTTCAATTTGGACTGAATAAAATATCTAGGAGAATTAGTGGATTAAGATGATCTATTCCAACCAGCTGCGGGCTCAATTTAATGTCAAAATAAACTCTGTAGATAATTTATATTGCTCCTTTAATATTTGTCTTTTCCCCATCAAAACTTGAACAAATAAACACGTAACCTGGAAAACATTTTGTCATTTCATTATCAAACTTTCTTGTTCAGGTACCTCCGAGGTTTAGAGTAACTTTTAAAATGTTATTTTAACACATTTAAAGTGGTGGTCAGAAACCTAAAAGTTTTGTTCAGTATTACTGCTGTCCCATTTGCTTTATTGTTTTTATCCTTTTTGTATTAAGTCTATCTTAAGAAAACATGCTTGAAACATAATTTCTTTCCATTTAAACTGTTTACTCAAATGACTGTTGATTGTTTAAATATAAATAATCCACAACTACAAATATTCTCAACTGGGAATAAAATGGATCTGAAAGTTTCTCTAGGGGTAAATCTGCACACATTATGGCAGCATGTAGAGTACATACACTGCACACCCCCGCTGCCCAGCCTGGGTATGAAGAGCAATGTAAACACTGACACGAGTAGAATAAAGACACACCTGAATCCCTAGGGTATGTGTCCTCCATGCCTCTCTACATGCCCAAGCAGTGCATCCTATGTCTGCACCGCTATTTTTAGCAGTCGAGTCTTCTGCTGCTGGGGCCTTTCCCCACTGCAGGGAGCTGTGTGTAATGTACATGTAGCCTCCAAAAGCAGCATTTTTTGCTGAAGCTATGTGCTCTATGATGCAGTACATGGACAGCAGATGTGACAGTGTATCAGATATGATTGAGAAATGGGAACACAACAGACTTCTGGCTAAACACTTGCTTATCAGGCAACTAATACAAGGTGATATACTGGGAAACCTGTGTATACTTCACAGGGACTGTAGGTGGTGAGGTGAGTAATTGTCTCCTCCCTTTCATTGCTGGGAGCCTGAAATTAATTCTTGGATTGGATCACATCCCACTCATAAACCTACCCATTAAATTGTCAGGAGAAGCAGTCTCTGCCCAAGAAGGCCGTGGGGTTTGTCAGAGCTGGAACAGCATTTCCTTCACTATACCTGATGCAAGATAGCACCATAATTTTATGTTATAAAAAGCTAATATGGACAGTATTGGAGGCCATATTCCTCACTACACACTGGCGGCCATGTGTCTTTCCAGCACTGCAAAGCAGCCACAAAGCCATCTGAAATTGCTGGGTTAAGTGGGGTTTAAAACTACTTTGCATTGCAGGAATGGTAAGGAGCAGTGGGGAATCTGGTCCTCAAACACTAGCTCTTTCTTTAATCTGACTTTTCTATGTGTAGGAAGTTAGTTACACACATTGAGATGAAAATGGATGTGCTCAGTTTTTTTATTACCTAGAGGCCCCAGCCAAAATTGGTGCTCTGCACTATACAGGTGTAAGAAACAGTCCAAATAGACACAGGAGAATGATTAAGGATTAGAAAACATGCCTGATAGGAAATGATTGAATTTAGCTTAATAATGAGAAGGCTAAGGAGTCACTTGATCATAGTTTATAAGTATCTACACGGGAAACAGAAATTTGAAAATCAAAGGCTCTTTGATCTAGCAGACAAAGGTATAACAAGAGCCAATGGCTGGGAATTGAAACTAGACAAATCCAGAGGGGAAATAAGGTGCAAATTTTTAACAGTGAGAGTAATTAATGATTGGAACAGTGTACCAAGAATGACTACTGGATGGCCTCAAAGGTGTCCTGGCAAACCATTTGTCGCCTTAGGAGGGGTCAGCAGGACATTGCCCAGGCTGTATTCAGCATGGGTGGTAAAATGCTGACCTCGACTGAGATCGCCGAGAGGTGGAAGGAGCACTTTGAGGAACTCCTCAACCTGATGGACATGGCCCCCTTTCAGGAGGCAGTGCTGGAAACCTCCAGTAAGATTGGATCTATTTCTGATGCTGAGGTTGATATGGCAGTAAAGTGCCTTTGTAGTAGTTAGGCAGCAGGGGTAGATGAGATTTGCCCAGAGATGTTGAAAGCACTGCACAATGTTGGGGATGTCATGGTTTACATGCCTCTTCAATGTTGCGTGGAACGCAGGGCAGTACCTCTGGACTGGCAAACCAGGGTGGTGGTCCCAATCTTTAAGAAAGGAGACCAGAGGGTATGTTACAACTATAGAGGGATCACACTCCTCAGCCTCCCTGGCAAAGCCTATGTCAGGGTGCTGGAGAAGAGGTAATGCCTGTTAGTTGAACCTCAGATTCAGGATGAACAATAATTCTACTGGGAATGTCCCACTGGGGGGAGGCCCCGAGGCTGACCCAGGACACACTGGAGAGATTGTATCTCCCAGCTGGCCTGGGAATGCTGGGGAATCCCCCAGGAGGAGCTGGAACCTGTTGCAGAGGAAAGGGAGGTCTGGTCCTCCCTACTCTTCATTCCCTCACCAGGAAAAGCAGCATAAAGGAAAAAGAAGAAAGACGAAGAAGACAATGTACTGACGGTTTTGATGGAATCTCCACACCTGAAAAATTTAAAATCAAGATTGGATGTTTTTTTTTAAAAGCTATGCCCTAGTTCAAACAGGGGATGAATTCAGAGCAGTGCTATGGCCGGTGTTATATGGGATCATCACAGTGGTCCCTTCTAACTTTATAATCTATTCAATTCAAGACAATTGAGTTAGACAAGTGTAACTCAGGACTTAGTATTATTTGACTAGTAGTAGAGGCTTTATTATGATGATGACACATGGGGCCCAGCTTTAACTCAGACACCAGGATGAGTTTTGGGGGCTGCCCATTAGAAAACACATAATTTTTACTCATAGGCTGAACATATTTGGTCAGAAAAGCACAGAGCATGGAACCCCACATGGCATTGATTCCCTGATGCCTTAGCTTAGCTATTCCTTCTGTATTATCCTTGTCCACCCATTTTCTGAGTGTGAATAATTCTATTCCATAAAGACTATTATACCATTGGAGCTATTTATAAACCAAAATAATGTCCCCTTTGAGCCTTCTCTTTTATAATAACAATAACATAAATTAGAGAGACTAGCATGGTTTGTTAGGAAGATAAAAATAGAGGTTTAAGAATTACATTCTGATGGAATTCAAAATTGTAATGAGTAGCTCTATTTGAGAGCTCACTGAGAGCTGGATGGCATTGCATGAAAAGCAGCCACAGACAGAATATAATTTTAGCTTCAAATTTAAGTGTATTTAATGGATATTTTCTAATGATATAGCACATATCCTTAATATGCCTCTGTGTAATGTGAAGCTGATATCCTTGAATCAGAAATTGAGAGATAGGTGCTTTAATTCTTTCCCGGTAGCATTCTTCTTTACTGCAGATGCAATCAACCTTAAGAGCAAGGCTGTAAAATACACTGGTTTTTTTGGATGCCTAGAGTGACATGATGTCAGTTTGGAATACAGGTGTTCTTTTATGAATGAGCTGTAAAGTTCTACATTAGAACCTTAATAACAGTGTTAGAGAGAGTGTGAAGGACGTTCAAGGTTGTGAACTGAGAATTTTATACTGTATATAAACTGGAAATGTTGAAATGGCTTAAGTGGAAACAAAACGGAATGGTCCAAAAGTGATACTCTGTATATGCCTGACAGAATCATATTCATCCAAGAGTTCTGAAGGGATTACAGTAGAAGAAACATACCCCCAAGCAAAATAGTTTCCAACAGTAAATTATATAGAGCCATGCAAGCTTTTCATAGCAAACCTCAAAATTGCTCCCACTGAGCTACAGTCTGAGATTCCCAATGTTCTGCAAATCTAGGCAACGTGCTCTCACACAGCAGGCATATCCATGCCACCAGCCACCAGCTCCAGAATGCCTACTTACTGCTGGTGGGCCAGATTCCCCTCTGGCTTGCCCCTTGTGCAGTCATTTACACCTATTCAAAGTGACTATCAGTTGAGTGTATAATACTGCCATTCTGAGGTGTCAGTGTTTTATACCCACTCTATACAGCTGTAAAGGAAATCACCTGGTGTGAGGCAGTGGGAGGGGGTGAGGTCAGGGGAGATGACTGGACGCATTATTTTCTCCAGGCAGAAACAGATTTAAAAAGAAAGTACCCACTGTAGTAATGGCAGTTTCATGCTCAGCTGGAAGCAGTGGCCTTATGCTCCCAACATCTGGCTATAAAGGTTTAGTGTCCCTAGAGCTACAGGTTCAAATCTGGGGAGGGCTGTCCCAGGCTTTCAGTTTCAACGTTGATGCATTGAGTTCCATGCAGCTTGCTATTTAGCTCTCTCAGACATACGATAAAAACTGATGCTGTGTCTAGAGCTAAAGAGCTTGGGATGTATGTTATAACAGTAGACAATGTACAAAATCCCTTCCCGACTGGCTGACATGAACTGGCTTGTACAATCCCGTTACAGAGCTGCCAGATGTCACATGTCTGCTGTGACACTCACATATCTGACAGCTCTGTCATGCGTTCCTGCACCCCAGCTAGAGGCATTTAGCTGGGCTGTAGTGGAGTGCTGGAGTTGTTGTTCTTGGCTGCCAGGGGCTGCTCTCTTGTCTTCTCTATAGGCAGCCGCAAGGCCCCTCTCTCTCTCTCTCTCCTCCCCTTGCCCCCTCTCTCCTGCTGGATCCAAGCCTAGGAGGGGCAGGTGGCTGCAATGGCAGCAGTAACAGGAAATGGCAGGAAGGGACAGAATGTAAGGAGGTTGGATACTGAGCCCATAGCCCTTCTAGATAGCTGCCCAGCATATATCCACCCTGGCAACCATCAGCCCTAGGCACTCTCCAACGCCACCTCATGTATGCTGTGGAAGCAGAGAATTGTGAATCTCTTCCACTGTAACTCGAAAATCAAGCCCACCAAAGAGTGGGCCAAATTCATTCCTGGTGTAATGTTGTTGGCATTGGTGGAGGATATCTTTGGCCTTCTACTGAATTCACAATTCTGGTTTTTAATCTGGCTGTGCTGTTTATTGAATTGTTTGGCAAAAATATGATAAGGAGAGTCCTCCAGACTTAGAGGTGTATGTGCCCTGGGACAGATTATTATGATTGCATTTTTCAGCCTCAATTCCACATTTCCTGTTTTGTGACAAGTCATCTTTAACAGTCATAGGCATAGGCTAAAAACTTCGCCATCAGGGGATAAGCTGATTGCCCACTGTGGTCAGGGCAGAAAGAAGCATCCCTCCCTCCATCCCATCCATGTTATAACACTGCTCAGACAGAGAGGTCCATTATGGCTTTTTTTCCCTATCTCCCTCTGAAGAATCTGGTATATGCCCCTACCAGGGAAAATATACTTGGCTAGACTTTGGTTTGTACACCATGATGCTTTGCTCCTGACTGGTCCCCCTGGGCAGTCCTGTAATATAAATATGACAGTACAGATGGACCATTGGTTTGTTATGGTTACAACAGTTCCTGTGCTCCTATTTACAGGCAGAGGTACCTACCTTTGTACAATTTTAATAAGATGTAATTTTATCAAACATGTAAAAATAGGGTGACCAGATGTCCCCTTTTTAAAGGGACAGTCCCATTTTTGGGGACTTTTTCTTATATAGGCTCCTGTTACCCCCCACCCCTGTCCCGTTTTTTCACAGTTGCTATCTGGTAACCCTATGTAAAAGGAATTTAAAGCTGAATGCCACAATATTTGTGATCAGTGTATCATGGCTATTGACCAACTAGGTGAAATTGCTCATCCCCCAGCACTGATTACTTTTTCTCAGTCTGAATAACTGAGATAAGGTCTCATTTCCAGCCAATTATTGTTGCCACATATCTCTCTTCTCAGAACAAACAGAGTATCTGTGTGAGGCCTGCAGTACCAGGCCCACCTCTAAAATTGGGTCAAAACAGAAGTAGATAAAAATAGCCTCTTTGTATGAAATGTGCATGGGGGAGGGGAGGTATTTTACAATGAGCAAAAGCAAGTTAAATAATAGATTAAAAATCTAAAAATGTACCCCCCAAATCACCAGCCAGACTGTTTTTTTGTGGGTGAAGCCCTTTTTGAAATCACAGGAGCCTGGGCTGGACTTTGCAAGACTCTTGGAGCACAAACTAACACAAACCCAGCATCGCTAGAACAGGCCTGGCAAAGAACCAGCCCTGAAGCTCACCTCACTTCCCATTGACGCCAGGCGCAGATGTGCCTTTATTAGGCCCAGATGTGCCATCTTTTCTTTGCTATCCATTTCCTCATTGAATTGGGCTGGGTACCACTGTATGGCTTATGGGGCACAAGCTGACTGGTATCACCACAAACTTGAAGAGGAAGAACCCAACAGAGAGAGAGAGAAAGATGGCACATTCCAACCAAGCAAAACAGCCAGATGAGGACTGTAGGTTACAGATGCAGCATAGATCATTTATGTATATGTTGAGCAGTACTGGTCCCAATACACATCCTTTGGGGACCTCACTATTTACCTCTCTGCACTGTAAAAACTGACCATTTATGTCTACCTTTCCTAATTTTTAACCAGTTGCTGATCCATGAGAGGACCTTCCCTCTTATCCCATGACAGCTTATTTGGCTTAACAGCTTTTGGTATGGGACCTTGTCAAGGACTTTCTGAAAGTCCGAGTACACTATATCCACTGGATCCCCCTTGTCCACATGTTTGTTGATCCCCTCAAAAATTCTAATAGACTGGTAAGGCATGATTTCCCTTTACAGAAGCCATGTTGACTCTTTCCCAACATATTGTGTTTATGTGTCTGGTAATTCTGTTCTTTACTATAGTTTCAACCAATAGGCCTGGCACTGAAGTTAGGCTTATCAGTCTGTAATAGCCTAGCTCACCTCTGGAGCCCTTTTTAAAAATCAGTGTTACATTAGCTACCCTCCAATCATCTGGTACAGAGCCTGATTTAGGTGATAGGTTACACACCAGTTAGTAGTTCTGCAATTTCATATTTGAGTTCTTTCAGAACGCTTGGGTGAATAACACCTGGTCCTGGTGACTATTATTCTTTAATTTATCAATGGCTAGTACCATTTTGAATTGCATGGCTCCAACAATGCTCTGTGCTACTGTGCTGGTAACTACAAATACAGTTTGGACTTCACCTGCTGCACCACCAAGTAGATTTTGTGGCTGCCACAGCAACTCCTCTAGCAGCACCAGCAAATTCAGCAGCAGTGGAGAAAGGAGGATGAGGAACCGGAAGATTAAGCTGACATCGAGCAACTGCTACTAGGCCAGCTGTTTCTGGAGCAGCTTCACAGAGTACAGCACCATTTCTAGGCTCGGGAAGCCAGTGGGGATTGGTGGGAAAGGATTGTTCTATTGGCCTGGGTGACCAGCAATGGCCACAGAATTTCAGGATGTTGAAGGGAACCTTTTTGGAGATCTGTTTTGAACTAGTCCCAGAGCTGCAGTGACAGCATGCTGTCCAGAAACAGGTCACCATTGCCATCTGGAAGCTGGCCACCCCAAATGTTACCAGGCCATAGCAACCAATTCAGCGTTGGAAGATCGAGAGTTGGGGCCACTGTCATGCAGGTGTGTGTTCTCATGCATAAAGTACAGTTGCACCAGATAAGGCTCAGGAGATTATTGATGGCTTTGCAAGCATGGGGTTCCCAAACTGTACTGGGGCCACTGATGGGACCCATGTGCCTATTATTTGCACCCCTATGCCAGGGTTCAGAGTTTATAAACAGAAAGAGGCATTTCCCCATAGTGCTCCAAGGGCTGGTTGGCCACTATGGCAGGTTTACAGACATAAATGCAAGGTGGTCTGGAAGGGTCAGTTCTATTTACTGTAATGGAGAAAGGACAGTTTGTCCCCAGGATCTCTATGCATATTAATGGTGCAAACATTGCTCTGGTTATCCTAGAAGAACCAAGTGATTCTCTGCTTTACTGGCTAATGAAGCCATTCACAGGCTGCTTGGATAGAAAGAAGGAACTGTTTAACTACCTCCTCTGTAGTAGCAGGAAGGCAGTGGAGTGTGCACTGTTTGGTTTGAAAAGAAGATGGAGCTGTTTATGGGCTAGGTTGGAAGCTGCTGAAAAAAACGTCCCGAAGATTATAGTGGTCTGTTTTATTTTGCACAGTATTTATGAGAGTGAGGGAGAAGCCTTAACCATGAGTGGGAGGCTGAGGCTCAGGGTATGTCTACACTATGAAATTAGGTCGATTTTATAGAAGTCGATTTTTAGAAATCGATTTTATACAGTCGATTGTGTGTGGCCCCACTAAGCGCATTAAGTCAGAGGAGTGCGTCCTCACTACCGTGGCTAGCATCGACTCACGGAGTGGTCTCCCACAGTCTCCGCTGCCTGTTGGAATTCTGAGTTAAGCTCACAAGACCTGATGGGGCAAAAACATTGTCGCAGGTGATTTTGGGTACATGTCGTCAATCTCCCCTCCTTCCCTCCCTCCCTCCGTGAAAGCAACTGCAGACAATCATTTTGTCTAAACTGGGAGGAGTGGTAGATACACTAGAGGGTAGGGATCGGATACAGAGAGACCTAGACAAATTAGAGGATTGGGCCAAAAGAAATATGATGAGGTTCAACAAGGACAAGTGCAGAGTCCTGCACTTAGGACAGAAGAATCCCATGCACTGCTACAGACTAGGGACCGAATGGCTAGGTAGCAGTTCTGCAGAAAAGGACCTAGGGGTCACAGTGGACGAGAAGCTGGATATGAGTCAACAGTGTGCTCTTGTTGCCAAGAAGGCTAATGGCTTTTTGGGATGTATAAGTAGGGGCATTGCCAGCAGATCGAGGGATGTGATCATTCCCCTCTATTCGACATTGGTGAGGCCTCATCTGGAGTACTGTGTCCAGTTTTGGTTCCCCACACTACAAGAAGGATGTGGAAAAATTGGAAAGAGTCCAGCGGAGGGCAACAAAAATGGTTAGGGGGCTGGAGCACATGACTTATGAGGAGAGGCTGAGGGAACTGGGTTTGTTTAGTCTGCACAAGAGAAGAATGAGGGAGGATTTGATAGCTGCTTTCAACTACCTGAAAGGGGGGTTGCAAAGAGGATGGATCTAGACTGTTCTCAGTGGTAGCAGATGACAGAACAAGGAGTAATGGTCTCAAGTTGCAGTGGGGGAGGTTTAGGTTGGATATTAGGAAAAACTTTTTCACTAGGAGGGTGGTGAAGCACT
Organism: Emys orbicularis; assembly: GCF_028017835.1. Taxonomy (NCBI): domain Eukaryota; kingdom Metazoa; phylum Chordata; order Testudines; family Emydidae; genus Emys; species Emys orbicularis. The sequence goes on from NC_088684.1 coordinate 164,250,929, forward strand.
GGAATGGGTTACCTAGGGAGGTGGTGGAATCTCCTTCCTTAGAGGTTTTTAAAGTCAAGCTTGACAAAGCCCTGTCTGGGATGATTTAGTTGGGGATTGGTCCTGCTTTGAGCAGGGGGTTGTACTAGATGACCTCCTGAGGTCCCTTCCAACCCTGATATTCTATGATTTTGCACCTTTTTTCCTGGGTTACCCGTGCAGATGCCAAAGCATGGCAAGCATGGAGCCCGCTCAGCTCACCGCTGCTGTTGCGAGAACTGTAAACACCTCGCACATTAGACTGCAGTATGTGCAGAACCTGGCTAAGAGACGGCAGCATGAGGACGATTGTGAGGAGGACATGGACACACACGTTCCTGAAAGCATGGGATGTGACAATTGGGACATTATTGCAGCAGTGGGGCTGGTTAATACAGTGGAACTCTGATTTTGGGCCCAGCAAATGAGCACAGACTGGTTGGACCACACAGTGTTGCAGGTATGGCATGATTCCCAGTGGCTGCGCAACTTTCGCATGCGTAAGGCCACTTTTCTAGAACTCTGTGAGTTGCTTTCTCCCTCTCTGAAGTGCAGGAATACCAAGATGAGAGCTGCCCTGACAGTTGAGAAGTGAGTGGCAATAGCCCTCTGGAAGCTTGCAACTCCTGACTGCTACCAGTCAGTCAGGAATCAATTTGGAGTGGGCAAATCTACTGTGGGGACTACTGTGATTCAAGTAGCCAATGCAATCACTGATGTTCTGCTATCAAGGGTAGTGACCCTGGGAAATGTGCAGGTCATAGTGGATGGCTTTGCTGCAATGAGTTTCCCTGACTGTGGTGGGACGATAGACGGAACGCACATCCCTATCTTGGGACCGGACCACCTTCCCAACCAGTACATAAACCGCAAGGGGTACTTCTCAATGGTGCTGCAAGCACTGGTGGATCACAAGGGACGTTTCACCAACATCAACGTGGGATGGCTGGGAAAGGTGCATGACGCTCGCATCTTTAGGAACTCCGGGCCGTTTGAGCAGCTGCAAGAAGGGACTTACTTCCCAGACCAGAAAATTACTATTGGGGATGTTGAAATGCCAATAGTTATCCTTGGAGATCCAGCCTACCCCTTGCTCCCATGGCTCATGAAGCCATACGCAGACAGCCTGGATAGTAGTAAGAAGCAGTTCAACTATAGGCTGAGCAAGTGCAGAATAGTGGTACAATGTGCCTTTGGATGTTTAAAAGCTCGGTGCCGCTGTTTGTTGACTAGGTTAGACCTCAGCACAACCAACATTCCCATTGTTATTACTGCTTGCTGTGTGCTCCATCATATCTGTGAGAGTAAGGGGGAGACATTTATGGCGGGGTGGGAGGTTGAGGCAAATCTCCTGGCGGCTAATTTTGAACAGCCAGACACCAGGGCGATTAGAAGAGCACAGATTGGTGTGCTGAGCATCAGAGAGGCTTTGAAAACCAGTTTCATGACTGGCCAGGCTACGGCGTGACAGTTGTGTGTGTTTCTCCGTGATGCAAACCCTTTGTTTGATTTTAATTCCCTGTAAGCCAACCACCCTCCCCCCTTCAATCACAACTGGCAAAGGAAATAAAGTCACTATTGTTTTGAAACCATGCATTCTTTCTTTTTTAATTAAAAAAAGGGAGATAACTGATAAGGTATCCTGGGTGGGGTAGGTTGGGGTGGGGGAGGAGGGGAGGAGGGAAGGACAAGGCCACATTGCTTATTGTAGTCACACTACCAATCAAAACTGTTTGAATGACAGCCTTCTGTTGCTTGGGCCATCCTCTGGAGTGCAGTGGCTGGGTACCCAGAGCCTCCCCCCGCCCAGCATTCTTGGGCGTCTGGGTGAGGAGGATATGGAACTTGGGGAGGAGGGCAGGCGGTTGTACAGTGGATGCAGCGGCGGTCTGTGCTCTTGTTGGCTTTCCTGCAGCACCACCAGATGCCTGAGCGTGTCCGTTTGCTCTCCCATTAGCCTCAGCATTACATCCTGCCTCTTCTCATCGCGCTAACTTAATGCTTTCCTGGCCTCTGCCACTGAATGCCTCTATGCATTCAGCTGTGCCCTATCAGTGCGGGAGGACTGCATGAGCTCAGAAAACATGTCATCTCGAGTGCGTTTTTTTCACCTTCTAATCTGCGATAACCTCAGGGACGGAGATGATAGGGGGAGCATAGAAACATTTGCACCTGCGGAGGGATAAAAAGGGAGAGTAAAATTTAAGATGATACATTTCTGAGAACAATAAGGAGACTCTTTCACAGTGAATCAAGCAATTCACATCAGACAGTACATGTGCTTTAGGTACAAGGTTGCATTTTACCTTTTATATTGAGCACCTGCCGATATGGTGACACATCACACACGGCTGGGCAACAGAATTTGGTTTCCAGGCATGCATGGTAAGCCAAAGGGTACGCGGGTTTGGCTTCTAACTCCTTCATAACATGTGGGAATGTTTTCAAACTGCAGTGCCCTCCTTTCCCATAGCAAGCAATGCCGGTTGGGTTTTCCATTTAAAAGGAGGGGCTGCAGTTTTCGGGTGGATGTGCAGCACACACGTCCCCCCACCCTCCACCCCCGCGTGGCTATTTGGGATGATCCCTTCACCCCTCCCCCTGCCGCGTGGCTATTCTCAGGGATGATCCCTTTTAGCCAAGCGCAAACAGCCCAGCATGAATGGGATCCTTTTACTGTTCCCTTACAAAAATTCCCCTATTTCAACCAGGTGACCATGAATGATATCACTCTCCTGAGGCTGACACAGAAAGATAAAGACCGAACGTTGCTTGAATGCAACCAAAACCCAGGACCATTTGCTGCCATGCTTTGTGCTGCAATGATTCCAGACTACTTGCTACTGGCTTGGCATGGCAAAGTGTCCTACCGTGGAAGACGAAATAAGGCAACCCTCCTCAGAAACCTTCTGCAAAGGCTTTCGGAGTACCTCCAGGAGAGCTTCATGGAGACGTCCCTGATGGATTCCCGCTCCATCCCCAGACAGGTTAACAGACTTTTCCAGTAGCTGTATTGGCCGCGAATGCATCCCAAGTCTTCAGGGCAAATCAGACATTAAACACTATTGCTTTTAAACCCTGTACTGTAGTTACAAATGTGCACTCACCAGAGGTGCCTTCTCCGCCTTCAGGGTCGGGGATCCTGCCTTGGGAGGGTATTGGCTCCAGGATGATGAAAAGGTCCTGGCTGCCGGGGAGAACGGATTCACCGCTTGCCTGCTGTGCATTCTCCTCCTCCTCCTCCTTCTCCTCCTCCTCTTCCTCATCCACAAAATCCTCCTCCATGTTGTGTGAGACTCCCCCCTTGCAAGTGTCCACGGACAGTGGTGGGGTAGTGGTAGTGTCCACCCCAGAATGCCATGCAGCTGATCATAGAAGCAGCATGTATGGGGCTCTGACCCAGAGGAACCGTTTGCCTCCTTTGTCTTTTGGTAGGCTTGCCTGAGCTCCTTGACTTTCACGCGGCACTGCTGTGTGTCCCTGTTGTAGCCTCTGTCCATCATGCCCTGTGCGATTTTGGCATATATATTAGCATTTCTTCTTTTTGATCAGAGTTCTGCCTGCACAGATTCTTCTCCCCATACAACAATCAGATCCAGTGTCTCCCATTCGCTCCATGCTGGAGCTCATTTGTGATTCTGGGGGGACTGTATGGTCACCTGTGCTGCTGAGCTCGCCACGCTGACCAAACAGGAAATGAAATTCAAAAGTTCCCGGGGCTTTTCCTGTGTACCTCCCATCTTTTAAAATCTTGGCCCTTTGTTTAAAGACTTTAACCAATGCACATTTAGCACACTCATAAAACTTCTGGGGTGTCACCCAGATAGTTTAAATAGGAACAAAGGTGATTTTGAAAACTGTTGTTTTAAAATATAATAAATAATAATAAAGACTGCCTAGGTCTGGAACTTTACTTGTGCGCTGCAGCTTGGACAAACTTTCATGACCATATGGTAAGCTCTTGAAAACAGGTGTTTATAAGGGAGGGAAGAAAACCCTGTGCTCAAGTTGTGGCCTGGGAGGCAGCATGCTCTATAGGGAACTTGATTTGAAAATCAGGACCTGGGATGATTAGTTTGGTTCATTTCATTCCTAGCGTGTGTGTGTGTGTGAGAGAGAGAGAGAGAGAGCACAGTGGCAGGAAGAGGAGGGGTGGAATGAATTTAGCTTGCTCTTACATGTGATGATGATGTTAAATATAGAAAATCAGTTTAAAAGGAATTAAAACAACACTTGCTTAACTCTGGTGGTGGGGATCTTTCAAAATAGTCAGAACTATTAATCTTACATTTTCAAGAAATTGCAAGTTGACAGTTAAACCCTGTCCCTCTGAATTTCCATTTCAAAGTGAAAATAATTATGGAGTCTCTTGCCTTATCAGTTTTAAAGTTATCATAAAAAAACCTCTTTAAAAAAATAAAGAAGGATCACTGCCCTTTGTGAGCAAAACCCAACTATTTTATTTCAACAGAAGAATTAGTAGTAAATGTATACAGAAGTGGAGAATCAATAACCTTTACTTTTACGAGTAATAGAGACATGTCTTCCTAACATGGAGACACTTCCTCCCAGAAGTCACTTGAAGGCAATATTCAGACCTGCCCCTTTGTAGCTCTTATCTGAATGGTGCATGTGTAACTGAGCTACTCACCTTGATATACTGTACACTACAATGGGTTTGGTTACTGTAGGAATTGAAGTGAACAAAAAAGCAAAGCTTCAGTTTTCAAATAATAATAAATAATAATAATTAATAACAGTTAATAAATAGTTCTACATTCCCTAAGGAACATGGAAAATTTCTATGGCTTATGAGAACTCTGGAAGGACTAATGGGAATATGTCAATGCATTACATGTGATACAGTTCAGTACTTATAAAGAAATGTGGCAGAATGTATACTGTACATTTTTGCCTATTCAAGGCAGATGGACATGGCATTTGCTCTGACTGTGAAGATTTATTCTTATTCTACTCTCCTGGACAGAAAGAAGTTGTTGATGGCTAGTCAAGGGTGTAGAGGGGAGGAGGGAGGAATTGAAGTGAAGAAAAGAAAAAAAGAAAAGTTTAAGCGGAAATACTTTCAGTCCTTAAAGCCTCATTCAGTCTTTTAGATTTAATAAGCGTTGGTTTCTTGAGGCTATAAACTGAGACTGAATAAGGAAACAATAAGCTGCTTTAAGACTGAAGGGAGGCCAACAGGGCTTTCTACCTAATTGCAACAGTTCTCAACTTCTCTGGGAAGATAAATGATGAGGAAATCAATGGACAGAACAGAGTGTGAAGCAGCACTAAGCGGCATGACATTGACAATGTTTCTTGATCAGAGTTAAAAATGAGTTTTTCCTTTGGCACAACGAGGTACTGTGTCCCCATGCAACCACATGGCTGGGATACTTGCAGAATGTACCTCAAATCTCCATTAAATCTTAGGGGTTTCAAACTCTTCAGCTTTAGCAACTTTATTTATAGGCATTAAATGTTATTTTCACTAACTGGGTCCTAATTATCCTGTTGTATAGCTGGATGTATAATATCTTGTATGGAGTTGCAGCTAGCAAGAGATGTTAAGAGTAACAAGAAGGGTTTCTTCAGGTATGTTAGCAACAAGAAGAAAGTCAAGGAAAGTGTGGGCCCCTTACTGAATGAGGGAGGCAACCTAGTGACCGAGGATGTGGAAAAAGCTAATGTACTCAATGATTTTTTTGCCTCTGTCTTCACCAACAAAGTCAGCTCCCAGACTGCTGCACTGGGCAGCACAGTATGGGGAGAAGGTGACCAGCCTTCTGTGGAGAAAGAAGTGGTTCGGGACTATTTAGAAAAACTGGACGTGCACAAGTCCATGGGGCCGGATGCGCTGCATCCGAGGGTGCTAAAGGAGTTGGCGGATGAGATTGCAGAGCCATTAGCCATTATTTTTGAAAACTCATGGCGATCGGGGGAGGTCCCGGATGACTGGAAAAAGGCTAATGTAGTGCCCATCTTTAAAAAAGGGAAGAAGGAGGATCCGGGGAACTACAGGCCAGTCAGCCTCACCTCAGTACCTGGAAAAATCATGGAGCAGGTCCTCAAGGAATCAATTATGAAACACTTAGAGGAGAGGAAAGTGATCAGGAACAGTCAGCATGGATTCACCAAGGGGAAGTCGTGCCTGACTAACCTAATTGCCTTCTATGAGGAGATAACTGGCTCTGTGGATGAGGGGAAAGCAGTGGATGTGTTATTCCTTGACTTTAGCAAAGCTTTTGATACGGTCTCCCACAGTATTCTTGCCGCCAAGTTAAAGAAGTATGGGCTGGATGAATGGACTGTAAGGTGGATAGAAAGCTGGCTAGATCGTCGGGCTCAATGGGTAGTGATCAATGGCTCCATGTCTAGTTGGCAGACGGTTTCAAGCGGAGTGCCCCAAGGGTCGGTCCTGGGGCCGGTTTTGTTTAATATCTTTATTAATGATCTGGAGGATGGTGTGGACTGCACTCTCAGCAAGTTTGCAGATGACACTAAACTGGGAGGCGTGGTAGATACACTAGAGGGTAGGCATCGGATACAGAGGGCCCTAGACAAATTAGAGGATTGGGCCAAAAAAACCCTGATGAGGTTCAACAAGGACAAGTGCAGAGTCCTGCACTTAGGATGGAAGAATCCCATGCACTGCTACAGACTAGGGACCGAATGGCTAGGTAGCAGTTCTGCAGAAAAGGACCTAGGGGTCACAGTGGACGAGAAGCTGGATATGAGTCAACAGTGTGCTCTTGTTGCCAAGAAGGCTAATGGCTTTTTGGGATGTATAAGTAGGGGCATTGCCAGCAGATCGAGGAACGTGATCGTTCCCCTCTATTCGGCATTGGTGAGGCCTCATCTGGAGTACTGTGTCCAGTTTTGGGCCCCACACTACAAGAAGGATATGGAAAAATTGGAAAAAGTCCAGCGGAGGGCAACAAAAATGATTAGGGTTCTGGAGCACATGACTTATGAGGAGAGGCTGAGGGAACTGGGATTGTTTAGTCTCCAGAAGAGAAGAATGAGGGGCGATTTGATAGCTGCTTTCAACTACCTGAGGGGGGGTTCCAAAGAGAATGGAGCTCGGCTGTTCTCAGTGGTGGCAGATGACAGAACAAGGAGCAATGGTCTCAAGTTGCAGTGTGGGAGGTCTAGGTTGGATATTAGGAAACACTATTTCACTAGGAGGGTGGTGAAGCACTGGAATGCATTACCTAGGGAGGTGGTGGAGTCTCCTTCCTTGGAGGTTTTTAAGGCCCGGCTTGACAAAGCCCTGGCTGGGATGATTTAGTTGGGAATTGGTCCTGCTTTGAGCATTGGGTTGGACTAGATGACCTCCTGAGGTCCCTTCCAGCCCTGATATTCTATGATTCTATGATTCTATGATTTACCTAATTTCAGCGGAGATATTTCCCTTTGTTTGACCCTTTGACCTTCACACCTGCCCCTGTTACATTTTTGGTTGTCCCCTGTAATTATTTGAGTTCCTGGATCTTGTAGATCCTCCTCTAAAGCTGGGGGAGGGTCCTTTAGTAATGGGCGGGTTTGTGCCCACCCACTTCCCGGAACCCAATAGGACTACTAAGAACTGCAGCTAAGCAATTCAAAGAATTTTTTTCTTTTCCAGCTGGACACGTAGCCAGGAGGGGGGTGATACACCTGGAAATTGTACCCACCATAAGTCATAGGACTTCATCATAATAAAAAATAAATCAGTTTTCTTTCTGTGGAGCCAATCTGTAACTGGCCTTTTTGCACACAAAATAGAGGAACTAAAAATCTCAAATTGTAACCTGATTGAATATAATCATTTCTGGATAAAATATTTAAAGCCAGCAGCCACACACCATGCCAAAATATTTAAGAAATAAATATCTCAGCTGAAATTAGGTAAATCCATGAAATTTCCTGAAGTTGGGAAGGAAAGCTCACCACAGCTGTAGCCATAAAAGCAAAATAGCCATTATACTCCTACTAACTCCTGGATTGCTTGAGCTCAAGGCGGCAAGATATTATACATCCAGCTATACAACAGGATAATTAGGACCCAGTTAATTAAAATAATATTTTAATGCCTATAAATAAAGTTGCTAAAGCTGAAGAGTTTGAAATCCCTAAGATTTAATGGAGATTTGAGGTAGATACTTACCGGGAGAGTGCCAGGGGTCTAGGAAAAGAAGAATCCTAATCTACTTCTAGGTTTCCAAGATTATGCATTTATTCATGGTTAGCATGCCATGCCCTCTGCACCATCTTATAGTGCATCTTGCTGACACATGGTCTGTTGTATGGAGGAGATGCTTAACTGCATAATTACCTGAGAGACAAGGTCGGTGAAGTAATATTTTTGATTAGACCAACTTCTGTTGGTGAGAGAGCAGAGCTTTCAAGCTCTCCCACCAACAGAAGTTGCTCCAATAAATGATATTATCTCACCCACCTTGTCTCTCTAATACCCTTGGACCAAGAGGGTTACAACAACACTGCACGGATAATTTTTGCTCAAATTGGATTGCTCAAACTAGTAACAAAAACCCTATGCCCTAAATACAACAGTCATCATTCCCACCATAATGTGTTTGGTTCCACTTGTTCTTGGGTCATACACCTGAATAAGCTTAGAGTCAAAGCTAGCCTTGAAACTTGAATCCCTCATGTGAGCATTTTTCCTCAAAATCTTTAAATGTTTTTTGCACACTCTTATAATTATTGCTCCTGCAGTTTTTTTCAATGCTTTCTAATTTGTTATAATGTGCAGTTTCCTGTCCAGCTGTAGTGCTAACAAGGATATAGTGGGGAGTTATTGGGAATGCCACAGGACGCATGGTTAGTAATGCTGGTTAGAAAGACTGAGGAACTTTATACACTTTTACTTATCATCAGTAGCAGATATTGGTGAAATAGCAGCTGACCAGTCTTTGTGGTATCTCATCTCATCATAACGAATGAAAAGAACTATAGGATACAATGTTACCTGCATTCACACAGATGATATGAGAGATACAGAAAGAGAATACATGTTGGTGGTGCATGGTAATAAGGTTTTACTAGCATGATCTTGAACAGACATGATTAATTTACTCATTAAGAACCCATGAGTGAGGTTTGCAGATCATCCTAAATGAGCAACAATAAATTATTTATAGCCTCATTACATCATCATATATTTGTTTATGCCTTATATTTTACAGAAAACTGCTTCAGAAATGTTTTAGAGAATTCTTTAAGGTGTTATTGATATTAGTGTCATACATATCCCTCTGGCAGTATAACCAGAAAGCCATATTACTACAAGTCCAACTTACAGTCCTCAGAGAGAGAGAAAGAAAGAGAATCGGTATCTTTAGAAACCCGTCAAAATTAACAAAAATAGCTTTTCTATGAATCTTCATTTGGCAGGTTTCATTGAAGTCCCTCCCAGTCTCTTCTAGTCTTGACTAAACCAAATAATTTGGTGACATCAGCAAATTCTGCCATCTTACTGTTCCACTCCATGCCTACATTATTAATAAGGTTACGTTTTAGTCACAGGTATTTTTAGTAAAAGTCATGGACAGGTCACGGGCAGTAAACAAAAATTCATGGCCCATGACCTGTCCATGACTTTTACTATATACTCCTGACTAAAACTTGGTGGGGAGTCGCTCGTCAGGGCAGCCCTGGGGGTGCTGCGGGTGCTGGGGGGGATGGCTGAGGGGGTGCTGCAGGTACTCAGAGGAGGATTATGGCCTGGGGGGACGCTACGGGTGCTCGGGGGGGGGGTCACTGCCCAGGGGATGCCACGGGTGCTGGGGGTGGGGGGTTGGCAGGGCTGGGGCAGGTTCCCTACCCAGCACCTTGGAAGCTCATGTGCTGCCTCCGCTCCACCCCAACCCGGGTTCTGCAGCTCCCATTGGCTGGGAACTGTGGCCAATGGGAGCTGTGGGGGCGGTGCCTGGGGGGTGGAGGCAGCACGTGGAGCTACAAGCTGAGGGAGGGGAGTTGCTGTTGCGCTTCTGGGGAGCCTCCCCAGGTAAGTACTGCCCCACACCCCAATCCCCAGCCCTGAGGCCCCCAACACCCAAACGCCTTCTGATGGGGGGTGGGGGGACCCGAGACTGCCCCAACACAGCAGGTGTGACTGTCCCAGCAGCTGCCCGAGCTGCTCAGGTGGCTCCCGGGCCAGCCGCACGGCTGCTGCAGAAGTCACAGAAAGTCACGGAATTCGTGTCTTCCATGACAAACATGGAGCCTTAAGCATTAATAAACAGGGTGACCATATTTCTCTATGCTGAATACAGGACACCTGGTAAAATTACTTATATTCAAGCAAGTTCAATGGCAATCAATCAGAACTATGCAGTACAAATGTTCAAATTAACATCAAGTTGACTGAGCCTCTGTTAAAAAGAAATACTTTTAGCGTAGTTGGAGTCTTTTTATTTACCTTCTTATCTTGAAGGCTTTAGAATTCACACGGGGAGAGGTGACACACACACATTCCTGTACATCAATCTCACACAGGGTGTGTGACCGACCAACCCGGCCCTCCCTGCCTGGCCCTCTGCGCCATACATACCTGGCTGGCCCTCCGGGAGAGACCCACCTCTCCTTGTATCTGGCACCATATCTTCCCAAGGAAACACGTGCGGGGCGGGACACACATGAAGAGTCACATGCCCCCTCCTCCCCAGATGTCTGCCAGAGACATCAGAATGTGGCCAGCAACAGCCTTTCGGCACTGTGCGGGAAGGAAGGGACAGGAGCTGCTTCCAGCCGCGGGGTGGCAGGGGGATGACCTGGCCTATGTCTTTGCAGAATGCATCTCTTCCCCACCCCCTTGCTCCCCTGTGGCTGGAAGCAGCTTGTCCCTTCCTGCCCACACAGTGTCAAAAGGCAGCGAACAACTCCACTGCCTGTCCCCCGACTACAGTGTGGGCAGGAAGAGATTAAGCCCTAAGGACACATTGTGCACCAGGGCCCAGGGACTGCAGGGGCTTCAGTGAACCCAGTCAGAGAAGTAGCTCAGCAGGGGATGGTGCCTAGGGACAGAGCAGCCCCGTGCTCCCTGGGGGCAGGTGAAGAGGGTGCTAAGCCCCTGACTGGGGCGCTGCTGTGGAGCCTGCAGGGTCAGGGTGTGAACAGGCTTGAAATCGCTTCCCCCCCCTCCCACTACTGCAGAGTTTAGCTGAGGGGCAGGGAGGCTTCCCTCTGCCAGTGCTGTGCGGGGCTTTGGCACATGCAGGGCTCGGCTCCTCCTGGCCAGCGCCCTGGGCCAAAGGGTCTTGGGCTTTCCCGGGCACCGGCCCAGCCAGAGGCAGTGGGGGAAGGAAGGAGCCTGCCAGCCAGGCTGTTGGTGAGCTGAGCGCTCCAAACAGGGGCTGGTTCTCCGTACAGCGCTGGGAGCAGGACGTGCCCTGTCAGGGGGGGATATGGAGGAGCAGCAGGGCTGAAGCAGGTGAAGGGGCAAAGCAGGGAGAAGACAGCAAGAGGGGGAGCACGTAAAGGGCTGATGGTTGAGCAGCAAAGGCACTATGTAACCAGCCGCCGCCTGGCACCTACCTGCACTCACCAGCCACCGCAGCTCACAGCACGCAGCCAGTGCCAGCCGGAAATGGGACGGGAGGAAAGAGCTGGCACGCAGCGGGGGCTATGCTGACAGACAAGCAGGGGGAGTGGCCGGCCCCGCAGAATGCAGCTTTGCCCCTCAACCAGCCTTGCACCCCCACCTCCATCATCGGTCCTTCGAATCCGCCACTCACTGCTGGTGAGCAGGCAGCTGGCGAGCAGGGATCTGGCCAGCAGCAGGACGCACCAGTACTCCTCCATGTGGGGGAGACAGAAAATATGGGAAAATTTGCCTGTTTTTAAGAAAAAGTTGGGACACCTGCAGGAGGGCTGAAATATGGGACTGTCCCTTTAAAAACAGGACATCTGGTCACCCTATTAATAAACATATTAAGCAGTGGCCCTAATACAAAACCACGGTGTAGCCATTTTTACCTTATCTTTGTTTTCTCCTTCTTAGCCAGTTTCTGATCGATGACAATTCTTTACTTCTCATTCTATTACTTCATAGTGTCCTTAATAGCCTCTTGTGAGGAACTCTGTTAAAATCTTTTTGTAAGTCCTAATGAATTATGGCAGCTGGTTCTTCTTTAGCCCTGTTTTGCTGACATGCTTAAAGAATCCTAATAGGCCAGAAAGACACAATTTTCCTTTACACAAATAGTAAAGGCTTGTTGCTAAAAGATCACGTTCATTTAGAAGTGTTGTTATTCTGGTTTTATTATTGTTTCAACCAATTTGCCTGGTAAATCAAATTTCCTGGTCTGTAATTCCCAGGATCATGCCCTAGCACTTTTTTACAATACAGGTACAGCATTCACAACTCTCCATTCTTCCAGTACAGTGGCTGATTTTAATGAGACGTTGCATATATTTGCTAGCAGCTGCTCCACTTCACTCTCAGAAGACTTGGGCAAATACCATTTGGGTCTGGTGCCTTTCTTGCCACTCTTTAATTTAGCAGTTTGTTCCATCATCGCCTCTTTTGACATTTGCTTTGGTGAGAGACCCTCATCTTTATTACCTCAAAAGAGACGATGGGTTTCTCCCTAGACTTCCCTGGGCCTAAGTGGGCATCCTTTGTGTTGATGAGCACTTACTCACAAAATCAATCCCTTGAACTGAGCTTACTCACAGAATAAGGCCTTACTAAGAGTGACAGAATCTGCCCCTGAGGTTATCTGGAATGTTTTTATCCTTCTTAGTTGCTCCCTGATATCCCAGTGGACCTGCACCAGATCTACCATAGTTTATTCTTCATTTTATTGGCTTCTTATGGTTGGATTTCCATTTTCTGAAAGATACCTGTTTGGCTTCTTTTGAAGCCATCTCTACTCTTGAACAATCTCTTGAATCTCACTTTTGAACCTTAGTTTCTTGCTTTCCTACTTCCCTTCATGTCTAGGGATGCATGCCTTTTATGACTTTGTTACGAGATGTTTTAACTAACCTCAATGCCAAGTCTAAGAATTTTAATTTATTTTCCTTCAATTTAAGAGTCTTTTGCCATTTAAAAAAATCATTCTCCTTTCTGAAGTTTAGAGTCCCAGTTGCATTTTATAAAATTTAAAAATAGTCCAAGGACAGAAGTATTACTGAGGTGGTCAAAGTTGCAAGATAAATGCAATTTATCACATGGTTCTGTAATTTATCACATGGATCTCTCTCTCTCTCTCTCTCTCTCTCTCTCTCTCTCTCTCTCTCTCACACACACACACACACACACACACACATGAATCTGCTAGTGTGGTGCTGAGGCTCTGCAGCTCACAGTCACACTGGACAATTATCCTTTTCCATTTGAGACTGCAATTAAATTAGGGCATGTTCCAATCGGAAGAGACTGGTATTCCACCCCCAATGGAGGCCTAGCCTGAGTGAAGGGGGGAGATATTGGGTAGAACAATTCTATGGAAATTCCAACAAATTAGCAAGAGCTGGGGAAAAAATCAACAAAATTCTTATTGGAGTCAGTCATTATAAACTGCATTGAATTCCCTCACACTCCGTATATTTTCATCTATAAAACACCACAAATAAGACCAGTAGGTAAGGGCTGAGTTTAGTGAGGTAAAACTCCCTCACATCCCCATGAGTGTAAGAGGAAAAGGCATCTCAAATGAGATTGGATGTGTTAAATCTAGACAGCAGGGTTCACCCTCTGGCGACTGTCCAATCTGTACCAACAGATTGACTGAAAGACGGAAACAGGACATACCCTCTTATGGGGGATAGACTGCAGTGCCCAGTCACTCAGATCAAGCCGATGGGGAGCAGCCACACTGTGTACTACAAAGGACCTAGGACTCTGATGCCCAGGACATGGGGGGAAGGGAAGGGGCAGCTAAAACTAATTCTGTGTCTCTAAGGGCACCTCAATTCAGTGCACTGAGTTGAAGAGGAGTGAAGGAGTAGTGAGTTAGGGGAGCAATTCCAGAGAAATTCCAGCTTTGAAATGGAAATCAATGGGCAATTCCATAAATGTTTCTGTACTCAATCCTCCGCCTGGAGTTTTCATCCCAGCAGCATTGTGGGGGAGGGACACAGAGGTTCCCGAGCTTGCAGAACATCCTGCTTTATGTCACTCTTTGGGGGAGGCCAGGATGGGAAACGCAGAGGGAGGCTCTTTAGAGTGTCACAGTTTGAGGTTCTGGAGATTTGTTTCAGTGCTGAGGGGGTGTGTGAAATTGAGAGTTACTGTGTGCGAGGTTCTATAACCAAGTCCAGTTTGCATGCTGTCATAAACTGTATCATTTGACAGACAGTTAAAAGGGAGATAAAACAAGACGTTTTAAAAAGACATTTCACAAGGACCAGAATCAAAGTTGAGCTTTCAAGCTTAGTCTGAATTTCCAAATTTTGGACGACTGAGGTTTCCAACCTTCACTTTGCAGTAAAACTAGTTTTGTGCATGGAATAGAAAATGTGCTACATGCTGTATGGCCAACCTCAAGCCTTCAGTCAGTTCCCCCAAATCAGGAAATTGGTTTAAAAATTATGAGATTTTTTAAAAAATTAATCCCTTGTTTTTCATTTACCTTCTGACTTTTCAGGGGATCAATCAGGAGATGGTGTTTTTCTGCCTTCAGCTTCCTCGAATGGGCAGGTATGGCAAGTTCCTGAGAAGGTTCTGTGCTGACTGAGATCCCAGGTGCCTGTGGTATGAAAAGCTCCCAAGTTCCCATGAGGGGAATTTGACATTTCATGCTAACCTCCTGGTCTCCTGCCTTAACCTGGCTCGGTAGAACAGGCCCAGAGAAGAAAGAAGTCATTTGCAGGCAACTGGGGTGCATGGAGTTCAGGACCAATCTCCTCTGGGTCCTGTGTGGATGCTGTATGAAATCCAAGACCGATGCAGGCATCCAGGGGCCATTACATCTCCTGGGCACTGAGGGGTGTGTGGAGGCCAGGGCCGGTGTCAGATGACAAATAAGAGGCAGGGCCCTTCTGGGTACCTGGGGCCCTTAATCAATTTCAAAGTCCCAGTGGGTGATTTGAAGTTCCACATCAACCTCATGGGCCTTGGGTCTGTCTGGCCAGGTAGATGGAGGCACCTGACCATCTGCTCTCCCCTATTTGCCAGCATTCAGGGGAAACAAAGGCTGCAGTTGTCTGAGAAAGTCCCCTGGCCTAAGGCCCCCAGAAGGACATAAAAGTCATAACAATGTTTCCGTAGAGGACCCTGAAGGATCATTAACAGGGAAGTGTGTGCCAGCTCGAGTGCCCCCGGAAGTGCAGGATGGCTGGCTGCAATCCCTGACTGAGCTCACCCCTGGACTCAGATGCCTCACTGCATGCATGATAGGACCCTGGAGAGCAAAAGAGATCTGACATCTCTCTCCCAACTCACTTGATACCCTCTTTCCTCCCATGTGGCTGGAGGGAACAGTGAAGGTAGCAGAAGGGGTTTCAGTGCTGCCAGGCTGTTTCTCCTTGTATCCCTCTGCAGGGTAACTATGACTTCCTTAAGGACCACCCAGTCTTTCTCTGGCTCCTGACCAACTGCCAGGCCTGGCCGGCCAACCCTACAAGCTGCCCAGAGGAGTGAATATTTAGGAAAATCAGTGAGGGAGGCCGAGGTGAAAGCCAGGTGGAACATGCATGATCCCTAGCCCAAAGCACCCCAATGTCCTCTCAGAGAGCCTAGCCCAGGGCTCGTGGGAGCCCCTCATTGAGGTAAGCCTCTAGGTGGCAAGTCCTATTGCTACCTCCTCATGATGAGAGTCAGTAACTGGCACAAACTGCCAGGCTGAGAGTGTAGAGAGATGCATCCCCCTCATACAAAAAGGGAGGAGATGGAGAGGGTGGCCCCAAGTTTCTGACCTCTGGAGAGGGTTACACTGTCCCTTGCAAAGGTGAGCTCCTGAAGGCATATTTAGCAATCCCAGGGGAAGAGTCAGCTTACTCCTGAGATGAGGAAATCTTTTAATTCAGTGGTACATTTTAATTATGAAGCACATAATGTAGTGGGGTATTGTAGACAAGCCCATAGTATCCTCTCGCACTAAGGATACCTCTCCGGAGGGAGGGATGGACTCCAGTTATTAGGAAGAGACAGGTAAAACTTAGAGAATTTTTTCACTTCAAGGTCCCAGAAGCAAAGACAAGGTTTTCATCTCGAGGCCAAAAGACCAAAAACATCAAGACACTTGACCACGGCCTTGGATAGACCAAGAGACTACCTACACTTGACCAGAGCTCGGAGAGCCGAGATTCAATCATTAGAAACACAGTTAGCTGGGTTTGCGATGACCGGGAGAACCTCATGGTGACTTGCCTGCTGGATGTGAAGGTTGCGGATTACTCAAGACATCTAGACAGACTTATGTATAGTGCTGGGGAGGAGCCAGTGGTCATGTTACAGGTAGGTACCAATGACATAGGGAAGGATAGGAGAGAGGTCCTGGAGGCCAAATGTAGGCTGTTAGGTAAGAGATTGAAGTCCAGGACCTCCAGGGTAGCATTCTCTGAAACGCTTCCAGTTCCATGTGCAGGGCCAGTTAGACAGGCAGAACTCCAGGGTCTCAATGCATGGCGGAGACAATGGTGTAGGAAGGAGGGGATTAGATTTATTAGGAACTGGAGAACCTTTTGGGAAAGGGGGAGCCTACACAGGAAGGATAGGTTCCACCTAAACCAAAATGGAACCAGGATGCTGGAAAAGGTTATTGAGCAGTTTTTAAACTAAGGGCTGGGGGAAAGTCGACAGGTGTGGAGGAGCACGTGGTTCGGACAGAGACATATCTTAGGGGAGGATCTATTAATGGAGATTATCTATAACCTAGTAAGGAAGAGAGGATGGAAGATGATAAAATATGGGTAGGATCTGATGAGAAACAGTCAAATAAAAAAGAGTCCCATTCAATTACATCACATAATGGAAGACAGCTAAAAAGTGACATTTTAAAGTACTTATGTACTTAAGTACTTATGTACAAATGCTAGAAGTCTAAATATTAAGATTGGTGAACTTGAGTGTCTCATATTAAATGAGGCGATTGATATGATAGGCATCACAGAAACTTGGTGGAATGAGGATAATCAGTGGGACACAGTAATACCAGTGTACAAAATATATCAGAAGGACAGAATAGGTTGTACTGGTGAGGGAGTGGCAATATATGTGAACGAAAGCGTAGAGTCAAATGAAGTAAAAATCTTAAATAAACCAAACTGTACCATAGAATCTCTATGGATAGTAATTCCATGCTCGAATAATAAGAATAAAGCAGTAGGGATATACTACCGACCACCTGACCAGGATGGTGATAGTGACTGTGAAATGCTCAGGGATATTAGAGGGGTTATACATTTTTTGTTAAATCTCAATAATAATGGGGGATTTCAACTATCTCTATATTGACTGGGTATATGTCTCCTCAGGACGGGATGCAGAGATAAAGTTTCTTGACAGCTTAAATGACTGCTTCTTGGAGCAGCTGGTCCTAGAACCCACCAGAGGAGAGGCAATTCTTGATTTAGTCCTAAGTGGAGCACAGGATCTGGTCCAAGAGGTAAATATAGGTGAACCGCTTTGTAATAATGACCATAACATAATAAAATGTAACATTGCTATGGGGGAGAAAACACCAAAGCATCCCACCATGGTCAGAAAGGGGAACTATGCAAAAATGAGGAAGTTAGTGTGATGGGTTGTCCCCCCTTCCGGGGTGCCACCTGATGTACTGGGGTACCACTGAGCCCACCTGTTCCACCAGCCTGGGCTCCCTCACTCTGTCCTGCTATGCCAGTCACTCAAGCCTCCTCTTGCATACACACAGAGAGAGACACACCCAGCTACAGAAAGACACACACACTGAAAATCCTGCATGGGAAGGCTTTCAGCTAAGGAATTGCCCAGCACTCCCCCTCTGAGAGTAAGCCCAAAATTGTATTGTCTTGCACTTAGGGTGACCAGATCATCACTGACAGGAAATATTGGGACGCGGGAGGGGAGGGGGGGGCGGAGCAAAAAAAAAAGTTTAAAAAAAAAAAAAAAAGCTGTTTTGCAGGTGCCGGCCACGCCGTGGCCGCTGCCCCTCCCCCTACCCCCCCCCAGGGCCCCGGGCACATGCGGCACGTCCCGCCGCCCCGCGGGGAAGGAGCCACTGGAGCGAGAGGCGCGGGGCTCCAGACCCCGGCAGCAGTGGGGGAGAGCAGATCAGGGCCGCGCGAGTGGGCACGTAAAGATTATCGGCTGGGGGAGGGGGGCCCGGCTGGCTCCTCGCCCTGCCCTGTAGGGGGGTAGCATCCCCGTCCCGTGCCAGCATGTTCCGCCGGCTGCCGCAGGCCAGGTAAGGAACCGAGTCCCTCCCTGCCCCCGGCTCCTCAGCTGAGCAGCATTCCTCCTCCCTCCCAGGCTTGCAGCTGGAATGCCGGCGCAAGCCTGGAGGGAGGGGGTGGTGGCCGGCTTCCAGTTCCTGCGGCTAGTGAGTACGGGCACCGGGTGGGCAAGGGGGTCTGGCAAGGGGGCTGTTCCCCCAGGAGGGTGACGGGGGGGCTCAGCTGAGGAGCCAGGACAAGGGGGGAGGGGGCGACTCGGCTCCTTACTTGGCCTGTGGCGGCCGGCGCGACATGCTGGCGCAGGGCGGGGAGCCGGCCGGGGTCCCGTCCAAGCCGATAAACTTTACATGGCCACTTGTGCGGCCCCGAGCCGCCCTCCCCCGCCGCTGCTGGGGTCCGGAGCCCCCCCGTCTACCTACTGGGGGAGCAGCCCCCTTGCCAGCCCCCCTTGCCCGCCCGGTGCCCGTACTCACTAGCCGCAGGAACTGGAAGCCGGCCACCACCCCCTCCTTCCAGGCTTGCCCCGGCATTCCAGCAGCAAGCCTGGTAGGGAGGAAGAATGCCACATGCATGGGGAAGAGGCGGGGCCAGGGCGGGGATTTGGGGAGGGAGCCAATGGGGGATGGAGGGGGCGGAGTCGGGGTGGGGGGGGGCAAGAGCCCTTCCGGGAGGGCAAAATTGCTTGTTTGTCCAGTGTCCCGACCGCACATCGGTCGGGATGCGGGACAAACAAGCAAATATCGGGACAGTCTCGATAAAATCGGGACGTCTGGTCACCCTACTTGCACTGCACAGAGAACTGTACAATGTAAGCTAATTGAAATTCAACCTCTCCCTCAATGTGGAGAGAGATATACACAGCTTTTTGCCCCCCTCGTCCCCCAGTTATGGATTACACAAACTGGGTTTAAAACAAAAACAAGTATATTAAGTAGAAGAGGTAGATCTTAAGTGATTATTATAAGGGATAGCCAACAGATCAAAGCAGATTATTTTAGTAAATAAACAAAAAATGCAAACTGAGTTTAACACACTAGATTGGTAGGATATAAATTAGCAAATTCTCTCTCTGAGTGATAAGCAGGCTGGGAGATTCTTAAGGCACAAGTTGCCTTGGCTTTCTCAGGTTTTCATACACATGCTAAAGATTCTTCTAGCCTGGGACCATCACTTCCCACAGTTCAGTCCTTGCCCCTCAGGTGTTTCCAGGTGTGTTGTTGCAGGGAGAGTGACGACCTCCCATGATGTCATTGTTCCCCTTTTATATCTTCTTCCCACTTGCTGAACCACTTTCTGGAAAGCTCTTTTGCTGTGACCTGGGTCAAACAGTTCCCATTGTGTAGTGCTATCTCTGAAAGGTTTCTATTGTACCCAGTTACTGGGGTAATCCTTGTGGATGTGTGCATTTCATCAATAAGCCATTAACATTGTTTGGCCTTTTTACTTTGTACCTGAAAGGCTGTTCGTGGGTGTTTTCAACTTCACAACATGTTTCATTAACATATACTAGCCAAACTTCATAACTTCCCATATGATGATAACACATACAAACTAATGAGATATTAATGTCTAGCAGATCAAGACTTTTAGAATGATACCTCACAAGACATACTTTGTACAAAACATATCCTAATTACAAGACAGTGGTGAATATTGGGGTGTCAGGGTGTCACAGTTAGTAAAACAGAAATTAAAAGGTACAGTGCCAAAAGTGAAATCCCTGCAAACTGCATGGAAACTTTTTAAAGACACCATAATAGAGGCTCCATTTAAATGTATACCCCAAACTAAAAAACATAGAGAACCAAAAAAGTAACATTGTGGCTAAACAACAGAGTAAAAGAAGCAGTTAGAGGCAAAAAGGCATCCTTTAAAAAGTGGACGTTAAATCCTATTGAGGAAAAGGAGCATAAACTCTGGCAACTGAAGTGTAAAAATATAATTAGGAAGTGTACCTTCTCAGTGTATGATGGTTTGCACTGGAACGCAAGATGTGCTGGTTTATAGTAATCTGAAGTCATGATTCCATCAGAAAAAAATATTATTTTTATTATTAGTATCGCTGCCCCTACCTCAAAGTCTGGCAACTGAAGTGTAAAAATATAATTAGGAAGGCCAAAAAAGAATTTGAAGAGCAGCTAGCCAAAGATTCAAAAAGTAACAGCAATTTTTTTTAAGTACATCAAAAGCAGGAAGCCTGTTAAACAACCAGCCGGGCCACTGGACGATCGAGATGCGAAAGGAGCATTCAATGAAGATAAGGCTATTAAGGAGAAACTAAGTGAATTCTTTGCATCGATCTTCACGAATGAGGATGTGAGGAAGATTCCCAAACTTGAGCCATTCTTTTTAGGTGATAAAACTGAGGAACTGTCCCAGATTGAGTTGTCATAAGAGGAGGTTTTGGAACAAATTGATAAATTAAACAGTAATAAGTCACCAGGACCAGATGGTATTCACCCAAGAGTTCTGAAGGATCTCAAATGTGAAATTATAGAACTACTAACTGTGGTATGTAACCTCTCATTTAAATCAGCTTCTGTAACAGATGACTGGAGGGTAGCTAATGTGACGCCAATTTTTTAAAAAGGCTCCAGAGGGGATCCCAGCAATGACAGGCCAGTAAGTCTGACTTCAGTTCCAGGCAAATTGGTTGAAATATATTAAAGAACAGAATTATGAGACACATAGAGGAACATAATTTGTTGGGGAAGAGTCAACATGGTTTTTGTATAGGGAAATCATGCCACACCAATCTACTAGAATTCTCTGAGGGGGTCAACAAGCATGTGGACAAGGGGGATCCACTGGATATAGTGTACATAGATTTTCAGAAAGCCTTTGACAAGGTCCCTCACCAAAGGCTCTTAAGCAAAGTAAACTGTCATGGGATAAGAGGGAAGGTCTTCTCATAGATCAGTAACCAGTTAAAAGATAGGAAACAAAGGGTAGGAATAAATGGTCAGTTTTCAGAATGGAGAGAGGTAAATAGGGGTCTGTATTGGAACCAGTCCTATTCAACATATTCATAAATGATCTGGAAAAAGGGGTAAACAGCGAGGTGGCAAAATTTGCAGGAGTAATATCTCCTCAAAATAGTTAGAAGGAAATCATAATGACCAAAATAGTAATAAAAAGAACTCAAGTTAAACCTCCTTCCCTTGCCCTCCCACCTTTTCATACACAATCGTGTAGGTTTGGGGTTCTCAGTGTATGATGGTTTGCACTGGAACGCAAGATGTGCTGGTTTATAGTAATCTGAAGTCATGATTCCATCAGAAAAAAATATTATTTTTATTATTAGTATCGCTGCCCCTACCTCAAAGTCATTGCAAGATGTGTCTGTGTGATCTCATTTGATCATTGTACGTAACTCATGAAACTATCTAAACCCCAAACTGCCAAAAGTTATTAATAAGTTTGTAAATGGCCTAATTGTTCAGCTTGGAGCTGTCTAAATAACTGAACAATGATAGTGATCAATTAACAATACAGGTATTTTGTTGTGCAGGACAGTGCACTTGTTTTCCATGCCCCGGCCTAAACATACAATAAAGAATGAAAACAACCAACCACTAAAATCACCGTACACAAACTGTGAAGCACAAAGCTATTATTCAATTTCTTAAATGCATGCAATCTCACTGTAAAATCTGTTAATTTAGAAAGCCATTTAACCAGCCCAACAGTACTTATCATAAAGTGGGCCCACCACAACCACAAAACCCTTTACTAAACTGCACTGAAGACAAAGCTTAAACTGACTATAAATAATAGGGAATAATTTCCTCAGAATCAGCTCCAGTCTTTTCAATTGAGGTAAAACCACTCTGTTAAAATAAAGGTAATCCTTGAAGCTTCTAAACTTGCATCAGTCAGTCTGTGTCCCTCGCATACATTGTGTCTGACTGAAGATCACAGACTCCTGACAAGTCCACCTGACTGGAGTGAATGTCTTTTCCTCTAGATCCTTCCATGAGGAAACTCCAGACATTATTCATATTAGGAAAGTAAATAATCTTTAGTCTTTTGCTTAAAACCCTCCAAACCCATTAAGCAATAAAAAAAATCTTAGTACTCTACACAGATTTCAGCTCCCTGACCTCAGATTTTTGATAGAGATGGTGGGCTTGATTCTTGGCTGCCTTGAACTTCGCGTGGTCATTCACACCTGGGCAATGTGGGTATAAAATGCTGCCAAGTCAGAATAGTAGTGTTTCATACTCACTTTGAACAGGAATAAATGACCACGCAGGAAGCAAAGCAGTGGAGAATCAGACCTGGTACTTCTCCTGCTGGTGACACATAGTGGGAAGTTGATACTGGATAATACTGAGAGAAGCATCAGCATTAGCCATAGAACACTCGAGTCCAACCTGGAGGAGATTGTCTGTATTAACAGACAGCTAAGAGCAAATATTTTAGGTCGGTGAAATTTAAAACATGGATAAACTTTTGACTTTTCATCTTTCACAAACAAAATCTATCTATATGGAATAGTAAAAGTTCCTGTGAGTTTCACTTGAGAAATCAGTCTTGTCTGTTATTTCCTGGTTTCCATTACACAGTGATTTTTCTTCACTGTTCAGAGCAATACTATTGATTAGAACAGAAAGCCTCCTTTCTCACTCCCCACTGAAATTCTTGATCAAAAATCATAGTCTGCAAAGTATCTGTTAAAAATGAACCCTCGTAGAATTTTATTTACTTTGCTAGAGATTTTTTTTCAGAGTTAGATCTTCAGGCTTTGGTTCCTATTAAACCTTTGAGAAAAATAGAAATATTGTTGACATGTTCTGCTTTGTGTTCCCTCACAGTAATATGATCATTAACTACCATCTCGATGCTCCTTAATCACAAAAAGCTGGGGCCCGCAGAGAGCTAATTCTGCCTTTCTCACTGGATATCTTTCTGTACATTTTTATTTATTTACAAGACCATACTGGGTGTTTTATTGCCATGCAATATATCTGTACTGAACTGTAAGTGTAGATATGTATGCTTATTTTAACTTGTTATTAATATCAGAATAGTAAGCCAGGGAATTTGTATTGTGAGGGAGGGAGTCCCAGATCAGGCCTCCACTTGCTTTCCCTTAGGTCTCTGATGAACTACAAGGAATTATATGCTAGGAGTTTTGAAAAGCTGCAGAAAGTGCAGGAGCTATTAATCACAGGCAGCCAGCTGACTGGCTGATATGCAGTGTCTTCATTCTCACACCTGTACCCTGCAGTCAGGCTAGATCTTTTGGCTGAATTAACTAGTGATATCAATCCATTTGTCTTCTGCACTCTGGTTTGGTTTCATTAGCTCTGCTTCAGTGTGTAGATGTCAGTTTGGAATAATACAGAGAACCAAGAGTGTTTAAAATAAAGAGACATTGCACATAAATCCCATTGGATGTCTGATGTATTTGGGGTCCCTTCTATGATGAGATAACTGGCTCTGTGGATATGGGGAAAGTGGTGGACGTGATATATCTTGACTTTAACTTGCTGGCAAGAATACTGTGGGAGATTGTATCAAAAGCTTTGCTAAAGAAGTATGGGCTGGATGAATGGACTATAAGGTGGATAGAAAGCTGGATAGATCGTCAGGCTCATGGGTAGTGATCAACGGCTCAATGTCTAGTTGGCAGTCGGTATTAAACAGAGTGCCCAGGGTCAGTCCTGGGGCCGGCAATGTTCAAAATCTTCATTAATGATCTGGATGATGGGATGGATTGCACCCTCAGCAAGTTTGCGGATGACACTAAGCTGGGGGAAGAGGTAGATACTGCGGATGACACTAAGCTGGAGGGTAGGGATAGGGTCCATAGTGACCTACACCAATTGGAGGATTGGACCAAAAGAAATCTGATGAGTCCTCAACAAGGACAAGTGCAGAATCCTGCACGTAGGATGGAAGAATCCCATGCACGGCTACAGGCAGGGGACCAACTTGCTAAGCAGCAGTTCTGCAGAAAAGGACCTGGGGATTACAGTGGATGAGAAGCTGGATATGAGTCAACAGTGTGCCCTTGTTGCCAAGAAGGCCAACGCCATATTGTGCTGCATTAGTAGGAGCATTGCTAGCAGATTAAGGGAAATGATTATTCCCCTCTATTTGGCACTGGTGAGGCCACATCTGGAGTATTGTGTCCAGTTTTGCCTCCCCCCGCCCCACTACAGAAAGGATATGGACAAACTGGAGAGAGTCCAGCGGAGGGCAACAAAAATGATTAGGTGGCTGAGGCACATGATTTACGTTCAGAGGCTGAAGGAATTGGGTTTATTTAATCTGCAGAAGAGAAGAGTGAGAGGGGTTATGATATCAGCCTTCAACTACCTGAAGGGGGGTTCCAGGAGGATGGAGCTAGGCTGTTCTCAGTGGTGGCAGATGACAGAACAAGGAGCAATGGTCTCAAGTTGCAGTGGGGGAGGTCAAGGTTGGATATTAGGAAAAAACTATTTCACTAGGAGGGTGGTGAAGCACTGGAATGGATT
Source organism: Emys orbicularis (assembly GCF_028017835.1). NCBI lineage: Eukaryota > Metazoa > Chordata > Testudines > Emydidae > Emys > Emys orbicularis. Next base: position 164,275,762 of record NC_088684.1, read on the forward strand.
ACCTAGGGAGGTGGTGGAATCTCCTTCCTTAGAGGTTTTTAAGGCCCGGCTTGACAAAGCCCTGGCTGGGATGATTTAGTTGGAGTTGGTCCTGCTTTGAGCAGGGGGTTGGACTAGATGACCTCCCGAGGTCTCTTCCAACCCTAATCTATGATTCTCCCCACAAAGCATGTGACTTTTGTCAATGTGTGACAGAAGGCCTTTGCAGATGAAGTCTTGTGAATTTTGAACCCTGTGTTCTGGGCATCTCCATGTTTTCCCAGCTGGATGTGGCTATGAAAGTTTAGGTAATCCTTAGGGTAACTGTTCTCTTCTAAAGCAGTTGTCAATGCTGTTCTGCACCTCAGACGGAGAACGACAGGGTGGATCTGTAATTGTCTTCCTCCTGGAGCCCAGTGCATTCCATATCACACCTGAGCTCTTGTTCTGGACCCGGGCGCAAAGGACTCCAAAGCTGCTGCAGAATGTAGTGTTACTGTAAAGCCATAGGATAGGTACTTACCTACTTTATGTATCCAAAAGCAGTAAGGACTTGGTCAATATAACTTGATGAAATCCATCGAAGGGCCAGATTTTGGTGCCCTTACACATACTGAGTAGTATTTTGTCCCATGGGTAGTTCCACTGAAGTACCACAAATGGGAAAACATGTGGATTAAGGTGCTACTCACCATTAGGAAGATTATCCAAATATCTGCCAAAGAGATCAGAGTGATAAAAGTCTGTCTTGCAATTTTGAGAAATTTATCGTTTAATCTGTGACTTTTCCATAATATATCACTTGAAATTGTTTAATAAATAACTTTCCCATACTTATTTCAACAATGCATTGTTTGCACATTATCAATAGGAATTAGTCAGTTTTTCATTTAACTTTCAGAATTCATTGGTTGATTGTTCACTGGTACTGTTTCTGTTCCCTGCCTGGATAATTTAATTGCTATCAAATACTTTCTGCAAAATGACTTTTCTTTAGTTACAAAAAATGTTTCATTTACAGAATCAATTAATCTACTCTATTTTGGGGGCAGGGCAAAAATCACCAAACATTAATTCCAACAAAACTTTGGTCTTGGGAATTGACCTTGCTTTAGAATTCCATAAGAGAATGGTAATGCATATCAAAGCTATAGGTACATAAAAGACCTGACAAAAAGTCAGAATAATGATCACTGAGGAATTTAATTATTCTGACATTTCCTCAGAAAGCATTAATGGGATTACTAAGAAGAATGCTGTATATTTCTTTTAAAACTTACGCTAACAAAGAAATTAGTCAAAGTAGGATCCTTGGTAGTGGATATTAGTATAGAATTTAATTACATTGAATGGGGAATTAAGTGCTCAAGTCCCACTAACAATAATGGCAGCGGTGTGTCTGTCACTCCTGCATATCACCCTGGAATAATGTACCCCTAGGTGTTTTGTTCTAGCTGATTTTTGTTTCACTGTTTCCTGAAAATTATGATACAGTTTAAAAATGACCTTAACAAACCCCCTAGGAATAATTATTTTAGCACTGTGCTAAAAAATTTACCCTCTGATGTCTCCTGCATCGCATGTTATTGAGTAAAAGAGTGCATCCTTGACAGCTAAAGTGGAGAAATTTAATCTACATAAAATCAGAGAAGTCAGGGAAGTAGGAAAGGATTTTGGTCTAAATAATAGTAATAGAAATGTAGCTTTGGACAGTAGCTGAATATCATAAGTTAATCATATAAATTTGCTCTGGAAAACTTAGATTGTTGACATTTAGTTCATACAATTCTTGAATATGGAGATACCAAAAAGACACACACACATGTCTAGTCCATCTCCATGATTTTGCAGAATTGTTTTCCGTTATACCCATACTAGTGTAGTCTACCTGATTTTATCAATTCACCTTTTAGCTTAAATAATTAATGCCCTACTTTTGTGTTTATACCCTTCAATTATTGACTTATAAACCTCCTCCTTTAGTCACCATTCAGGCTGTTTAGCTCTTAATATTTCCACAAATCAATCCCTCTAGCCCTCTAATCCTTTTCATTGTTCTTCTCTGAACCGCTTTCCTTGATCAATATCTGTTTAACAATGAGGTGCTAAAAACTGTATACAATAGTTGAGGTGTGGCTGGCATATGTAAAGGCCCACTTCTGCCATGCCACTCACAGTGAGTGAAGTTGACTTGAACATAGTTATATATAATTTACTTTTTGATGTTATGGTGATATGAGGGCTTGATCCTGTAAGGTGCTGAGCGTTCTTGCCCCTATCTAGCAAAACACTTAGGCATGTGCTTTAGTTTAAAGTTACCCGTATGCTTAAGTGCTTTGCTTAATTGTGGTCAAGATCAGCACTCTGAAGAAGCAAGTTCTTAATTTTCTGTCCATTATCATTCGTAAATCTCAGGGTATGTCTACATTACGAAATTAGGTCGATTTTATAGAAGTCGATTTTTAGAAATCGATTTTATACAGTCGATTGCGTATGTCCACACTAAGCGCATTAAGTCGGTGGAGTGCGTCCTCACTACCATGGCTAGCATCAACTTATGGAGCGGTGCACTGTGGATAGCTATCCCACAGTTCCCGCAGTCTCCGCCACCCATTGGAATTCTGGGTTAAGCTCCCAACGCCTGATGGGGCAAAACATTTTTGCGAGTGGTTTTGGGTACCTGTCATCAGTGGCCCCTCCCTCCGTGAAAGCAACGGCAGACAATCGTTTCGCGCCTTTTTTCCTGGGTTACCCATGCAGACGCCATATCACGGCAAGCATGGAGCCCACTCAGCTCACCGTCACCACTGCTGTTGTGGGCAAGTCTACTGTGGGGGCTGCTGTGATCCAAGTAGCCAATGCAATCATTGACGTTCTGTTATCAAGGGTAGTGACTCTGGGAAATATGCGGGCCTTTTTAGATTTTAGGTGCATCATATTCCTGTCCTTTGTCACTCATGAAGAAGTCTTGCAGCCATACATTCCAGTCCGGTCGGCACTGTAACACCCCATAGCACTTCTGTGGTTGACACATGTAACAGCTCCAGGGCTCTTGCTCTTTTGCCTTGGCCAAGGTACCTTGCCCTACCCGGACCTCCAAGCATTCGACACAGAAGCACCTGCAGCAGCTGGCATTGCTACACAGCACTAGCTCCTTGCCTTCACAGAAGACAGTGCAGTAGGACTGCTAACCGTCCTCGTCGGACATGTAGCTTGGCTGGGGGTTCTGGGAATGTCTTCCCTGCCCAGCTCCTAGCAACCTCCAAGGCATGGTGTACGACTCCACCACTTCCGCTGCAACTCTGCTCTCCTGCTTCCCGACGATGAGCTGGGGGGATCCGTTCTGGTCCTCCTGGGTGCTGCTGGCAGCAGATGGTGCAGTAGGACTGCTAACCGTCCTCGTCCACCACTTCCGCTGCAACTCTGCTCTCCTGCTCTCCTGCTCGGGGGATCCGTTCATGAAGCCTGGGCAGTAGTAAGGAGCAGTTCAACTATAGGCTGAGCAAGTGCAGAATGGTGGTAGAATGTGCCTTTGGACATTTAAAAGCTTGCTGGCGCTGTTGCTCAGACCTCAGCACAACCAACATTCCCATTGTTATTGCTGTTTGCTGTGTGCTCCGTAAAATCTGTGAGAGTAAGGGGGAGACATTTATGGTGGGGTGGGAGGTTGAGGCAAATCCCCTGGCGTCCGATTTTGAGCAGCCAGACACCAGGGCGATTAGAAGAGCACAGCAAGGCATGCTGCGCATCAGAGAGGCTTTGAAAACCAGTTTCATGACTGGCCAGGCTTCAGTGTGACAGTTGTATGTGTTTCTCCTTGATGCAAACCCGCCCCCTTTGTTGATTTTAATTCCCTGTAAGCCAACCACCCTCCCCCCTTCGAAATAAAGTAACTATTGTTTTGAAACCATGCATTCTTTCTTTATTAATTAAAAAAAAATGAGATAACTGACAAGGTAGCCCAGGTGGGGTGGTGGAGGAGGGAAGGACAAGGCCACATTGCTTTTTGTAGCCACACTAAAAATCAAACTGTTTGAATTACAGCCTTCTGTTTCTTGGGCCATCCTCCGGAGTGGAGTGGCTGGGTGCCTGGAGCCTCCCCCACACTGCGTTCTTGGGCATCTGGGTGAGGAGGCTATGGAACATGGGGAGGAGGGCAGGTGGTTATACAGTGGATGCAGTGGAGGTCTGTGCTCTTGTTGGCTTTCCTGCAGCTCCAACGGATGCTTCATCATGTCTATTTGCTCCCCCAACAGACGCTTCATCATGTCCGTTTGCTCCCCCATTAGCCTCAGCATCGCATCCTGCCTCCGCTCTTCGTGCTCACTTAATTCTTTCCTGGCCTCTGCCACTGAATGCCTCCATGCATTAAGCGGTGCCCTATCAGTGTGGGAGGACTGCATGAGCTCGGAAAACATGTCACCACAAGTGCGTTTTTTTCGCCTTCTAATCTGTGATAACCTCAGGGACGGAGATGATAGGGGGAGCGTAGAAATATTCTACGCACTCTATGATTCTGGGGGGACTGCATGGTGACCTGTGCTGCTGAGTTCGCCACGCTGACCAAATAGGAAATTAAATTCAAAAGTTCACGGGGCTTTTCCTGTGTACCTGGTTAGTGCATTGGAGTTCAAAGTGCTGTCCAGAGTGGTCACAATGGAGCACTCTGGGATAGCTCCCAGAGGCCAATACCGTCGATTTGCATCTGCGCTACCCCAAATTCGACCCAGAAAAGTTGATTTTAGTGCTACTCCCCTCATCGGAGAGGAGTACAGAAGTCGATTTTAAGAGCCCTTTAGGTCGACGGAATGGGGTTGGTTGTGTGGACGTATTCATTTTTAAATCAACCTAACGTGGCTAAATTCGACTTAACCGCGTAGTGTAGACCAGGCCTAAGTTTCATGACATTCCTGTTTCCAGGTTTCTCTCCTGTTGACTGAATATCAATGTTTCTGACAGTTTGCCACTATATTAATTTGCGTTTTTCCTGTTTAATCTCCTTTTGTTATTTTTTATTTCCCATAGTTACCTTTGTATTATTTTTCTGAGATATTATCCTATAGATAATAGCAACTCTGAATTTCATATGTGTATCATTTACTCTGTCTTCTCAATCATTAATGGTGATATTAAATAAGATCAGACCTGACACTGAACTTTGCAGTAGCCCATTAAATATGTCCCCATGCTCTAGACTTCACTGTTTATCATGGCCCTTCTCTTATTGTCTTTCAACCACCTTAATTTAATGTTTTTTAATAAAAAGCTCTGTGTGTGTGTGTGTGTGTTCAATGTTTGATTAAAAGTGGGGCTTATTATGAGTTAGAATGTATAACATGATTATTTGAGATGTTCACTTAAAGAAAAACAGTGGGCTTTACTTTTTGTTTGTAGAGTAATTCCTTGACTATTTTCAATGTTTCTGACCCAACTTCCCTAATGCTAACTTTGCTTTATGGCCACAGCTCCCAGGAAATGGAATTCATCAGAGAAGCCATTCCTGCAAAACCCATTTGACAAATTTCTAAGGGCACGTCTTCACTACCTGCCGGATCGGCGGGTAGCAATTGATCTATTGGGGATCGACTTATCGCGTCTAGTGAAGACGCGATAAAATTGATCCCTGATCGCTCTGCCATCGACTCCGGAAATCCACCGCGGCAAGAGGCGGAAGCGGAGTCGACGGCGGCGCGGCAGCGGTCGACTCGCCGCCGTCCTCACAGCCAGGTAAGTCGACCTAAAATACGCAACTTCAGCTACGCTATTCACGTAGCTGAAGTTGTGTATCTTAGGTCGACCCCCCCCCTGTAGTGTAGACCTAGCCTAAGATTGAGACGTTCAGAGCTGAGGAGAGTTAAGGAATAGGCGATTAACTGAGATGCAAGCTGGGCTGTGATATTTTTATGAAGCAAATGGGGAAATTACTCTAATAACTTTATACAATCTGATCGGAAAGATAGATGAGAAGTTTGATGTTATCCCTAAAGTTACAAATCACAAGGAATCAGATTATTATATGCAAATTAACATCACAACTTTATAAAAAATAAGTTGAAACTGAATGAAGTAATGTTAAGAAATTATCAAGCATTTTAATTCAACCAAACATTGTTTATTCATCACAAATCAGAAATTGTAGAAAATCTATAGTAGCCAACCAGTGAGTGTGAAGACTGAAAGAGGAAGTAGAGAGTACTAATGCTGTTTATTTGCTGAACCTTTTGGAAGAGAGATTGGATACTAAATTTGATCCACTAAATTTGATACTAAATATGTTGAGAAGGCATTCAGTTTTCTATCTTCTCAAGTTTTAGTGATTACAGGAAAAGGAAGCTTGGTCATACTCTTTTAATTATTTTTGGTCAAATTGGTGTCAGAAATCAAATGTTAGCAAATATTTAAAAGAATAAAGTATTATGTCAAGGGAAAGATATATTCATGTTCGCTAGTGTAGTTAGAGAGATATAAGCAAGGAGAAGAGATTTAACCCCTTGAAAGATAACTTCACAAAATTAGGTTCTGACCTCTAAATTACCAGTTCTACATGACCAAGATAAACAGTTTTGAGAGTGAAGAAGATTCTGTATTAATTAACACTTCCTACATAAAGGAATTTTAATTGTTAGGTATTTTCCATTCCCCTCTAAAGATTGAATAAGGTATTTAAATGAATTTTCAAATAGCTTTTTTTTTTTTTTTTTTTTTGGTAGTCTGAAGTGTCTTAAACTATCTTTGTGTTAGGTTGTGCTCTGAGCATATGTTGGTGCACCATCTCAGAAATACTACCCGATGGGTTTGTGCTTCAGAGACATTCTGTTGGCTACAACGCTGCTCTGCTGCTTCCCCCCTAGCATTGGTGGGAAGAGTGACTTGTTAGTAAAGCTGCTGGCCTACTCCATCTGTGGCACCTGATGTATTGGGGGAGGATGTGGAGTGATTTGAATTGTCCACCCATTCGCCACCCATCTTCTCCAAGGTGTGTGTGTATGCATCCATACTCTTGTATGTTTAGACTCAGAGGTATGGCGGGGAGGGAGCTGCTTTATTGTTGCTATTACCTTTTCCCTGCAAGCCTTAACTGCCTAGGTGTGTATTCTTGTTTAGTTTCATCCTATTTCCCTATTAAAAATAGTTTATTTTAAATGCCTGACCTTGGAACAATCCCTTATGATGCAACATTAACTGCTTCTTGTTCATTTCTACTGAAATTTTTATCTTGCACACAAGGGATGAGTCATTGGTTCAGGAACTGTTATAAAAATGTAAACCAAGAAAAACCGTTTCCCACCTTTTCCACACAAATTACAAAATCCATTTTCAGTGCAAACTCTCAAAGGCTGGTGATGCAAAGGAAATAACATAAAAGGTAACCAACATGATGTTATTAAAAAGGTGAGGAAAAGCAGATGAAAGCTGTGTCTGCACTGAATGTCTTTTTAAAAGCTTCTGAGCTGCTGTAGTACTGGCACAATGGGGAATTTTAGTGTAGTCTGTCCACTGGTGTAATCTACTATGAGGTCACAACAACAGTGGGAGAATTTAAGAGCTCAGCATAGACACTGCAGAATCCCTCTAATGACATCCAAATACTGTATAAGAATAAATGATCCCATTAGATTAGTTATAAAACAAAGGCATGTAATCTTGCAGCTCTCACAACATTAATTATCCATTTGGTCACACGGGATTTTTGATTGACTGAATCAGTTTCCTCTCTAGTGGGTAAAGATGATTTTGCAAATTGCATTTGTTGTTTTCTGGCAATAAATGATACCAATTACTCCAAATAATAAACGCCTTACATGTTGCTTTAATACGTTATTACAGAACACATAGTACACAGGCATATGACGGTCAATCCTGCACCTGGATATTTTGACCTTATAACTAAATCTAATGTCTATGGGCTTATCTTGCCCCAAAATCATTTTCATCATAATACAATGTGAAGTTCCCAAAATAATCACAACTCTGCCTCTGTCAAAAGCAAATATAAAACTATTTAACAAATTCCTTTAGGTATGTGCTCCAAAAAATATATCAGGAGTGAAAGTTCTTGCAGAACTGAGGTGTTGTGGTGGGGATTTTTGTTTTGTTTTTGTAGAAAGGGAGTATGCAAGAACTGTTTTCCTACAGTTATTTTAAAAAATCAGCTTTTTACTGTGGAAGTACTCTGTGAATCCCAGTAATTCCTGCAGATACTTTTTAAAAACAAAATCAGAAAATCTTATTTATTGATTTAGGAACATGAACACTTGTTATATTTCAAGCAATTCTCAGAAATATTCATTCTCCTTTGTAACTGAACGTTGTCTTCAACTGTCTCTAAAATTGTTTAAACTGATGAGCAACTTGGTCCAGAGAGCATATGGTGCATCCCAGAAGTATTCTGGGAAGCGGAGAGAGAAATTAGAGAAGGTTTTGCAGATATTCAGAAGTTCACTTAGTCCATGAGAAACTACCATGGACTGGAAAGTAGTTAACAGCTAACATATTGATATTATTTCAAAAAGCCTTGGGGCATACCATAAAACAGCAAATGAGTGAGCTATATGGGAAGTGATACTTATTTTTGGAAAGGCCTACCCTTCCTCCCAGACCAGAGTATGAGAATAGAGGGAGTTAGTGGATCACAAACAAAATGAGTTAACAATATAACATTCGTGCAAAAAAAAAAAATCAAACATCATTCTGGGATGTATTAGCAGGAGTGTTGTAAGGAAGATATGAGAAATAATTCTTCCACTCTACTCAGCACTGATATGGCCTCAACTGGAATAATGTGTCCAGTTCTAGGCACAGCACTTCAGAAAAGATGGGGACAAACTGGAGAAAGTCCAAAGGAGAGCAACAAAAATGATTAATGGTCTAGAAAACATGAACTACAAGGAAAGAGAAGACTGAAGGGGGGACATGATAACAGTCTTCGAGTACGTAAAAGTTTGTTATAAAGAGGAGGGTGATAAATTATTCTCCTTATCCATTGAGGACAGGACAAAAAGCATTGGGCTTAAATTACAGCAAGAGAGATTTAAAGTTAGACATTAGGAAAAAAAATATATATATATTTATCTGAGTACTATTTGGGCCATTCCTCTCCCATTCCCAGTTAATCATTACCAATGAATGGATGGTGGGGGTAGCCTGTATGTTCACCATTCCACCAGTACTTCCTCCCATTATCAGTGAAACAATACTGGAATAAAGTTATTTTCTTCCCAAAATAGCCTATTTTCTTCCAAGTAATATTTTGGAAAAGCTACTTGTAACTTCCTGTGGTGCTAGATTGTAAATCTGTACATTATTGTCCAGAGTCAAGTCTCAAAGGAGAGGTCAGTTTGTGAGAAAAGGCTGAGAAAGTTTTGGTCTTTCTCATGGGAACAGAAAAACTTCATGTTCATCTAACTGCATTTGTTTTGTAAATTAGTCCAAATAAACCCTTCATATTGGCAAAGAACATAAAAATGAAGACACGAATAAGAGAATGTAGGCAAAACTATGTGATACTAAAGAGAAAAACAGATGGAATCCACATTGAAAGGGCTCTAAAGAACAAGCACCAATAACGTGCTATACTTGGTGTGATTTTTGTTTCTGTTAATTTTGTTCTAGTAATAAGCAGGTTTGAAATGAGGCAGTATATGCTGTGGGGACATGCTGGCACTCTCCTGCCAACATGCCAGACCTAGCACATTTTTTGTTCTGCGCAGGTATCTGGGCCACCCCTGTTCTCAACATAGTTTTCAGTTAGCCAAAGTGAAGTGATGGCCCCAAAAGTAGCAAGAATAACAATAAAAATAAACAATAGAAAGCTATGATCTAGAGAAAAGGGAGAGTGGGTTTCCAGGGTCCTTAACGAGACTTTTCACCCAAGTAACCCACCCCAAAGTGCTGTAGTAAGACGGGTAGCTGATTGAGGTAGCTCGTCCCAGTGCTGATCTGAAGACCTTCTACTACCATGGACCCACAGTGAAAGACAGGTGCAGTGACATTACAGGATAAAAGGAAAAAGACATGATGAGGTGTCAGAGAGAGAAAAGTAAGGGGACAGGGGAAGAAAATATACAGGGGAGCAACTGAGGGAAAATAGAGGAGGGTAAATAGAGAGAAGGAAAGAGATAATATGGTGAGGAGAGTACAGAAGAATTGTTGAGAGGTTTGGGTTGCATTTGTTGTGAGAGAGTATTTGCAGAAATCAAATTTTAAATTCACACATACAAATGTCCATGGCAGAAATGCTTAGGGGTTCATCAACTAGCGAACAGAACAACACCGTGTGGCTTATCTGCCAATCATACTTAAGCAACAAAGCAGAGATTTTGCAATCACTGCACAGAGGAAAACAGTTGAACTACTTACTGTGTAAATTCAAATAATTTTTTTTAAAAAGTGAGGTAACCAAAGTGTGTTCAAGGGTATTCCATAAGCAAAGTGAGGCTTCACTGGAATAAATTATTGCTTAGTCAATACCTAGTCTTTAACATGAAAGAATCTGTTTATAGATGGACTTAATTTCTTTCCTTGATAGATTAACAGGTTGAAAGAAATAGAGTAGTGAAGGGTGAATTTTAACTTTAGTAAGATTAGTAACTTTATAGTTCCACAAAACACCCTCATATTGAAACTATAGGTGTAAGGGTTAGATGTATATCCAATTGGCTAAGACAATCAAACACAGAGAGAATTACTAATGATTCAGTTTAAAATTGGAAGAAAGTACTGATGCGCGGGGGGGGAGATTTCACAAAAGCCTATTATGAGTCCAATGCTATTCAAGATTTGCATTTTATAGTCACTTTAAGGGTAGAATACACTAAAACTATCTGGAGAGAATACAAAGCTGGGAGAGATCACATACTTTGGAAGATAAAAATGAGTAAAGTAAATAAAATGAGATTCAACAAAGACAAATAAAGATTGGTTCACATGGGGAGTGAAACAATTCTATTATTCATTAAGAATTCCATTTGGTGTCTGCTGCTAGCATTATCTACAAGGACAAACCCATTTATTTAAACAGGAAAATCAGAGGAAGTTGCAATTTATGCCACACTACCACAGTGCATCCTAGGGGCTAGCAGAGAACAATGACCAAGAACAAAATCCATCAAATAATTCAATGTACAAATCCCTGATCAGTGCTCAAATTGAAAGTGAGGCATAGGTGGTCATATGCTGTATATGATTCTTACTACCAATGGATAGAAGAGGGAATAAAATAGTGGCTAAAATGGGGAGCATATAATCACTTCCTGCACCTCCAGTTTGAACACTGACTCCATTTGATCTCAGTGGAAGCTGCATACCTGTAATAGAGCATAGAATTTGGCTCTACCACATTAAAATGGACAGCCACCTGAGAACAAGATGCTGCCACAGGATGAAGAGATATATAGTACCATAAACCACATTCTACCACAGTAACTACTGTACAGATCATTAGTGTTTGTGAAAGCCAAATAGCTTTTCAAAAATACTATTTGGAAGTTAGTTGTTTTCATCCTCTGGCATTTCAGCACTGATGGTGGGAAAAAACTGCAGAACACTTTCAAGAGAGAAAAGTTATAGTGGACATCAGAAAGTGCAACACTATGTCTTATCATCATTCCCAGGGCACGTTTCTGGTGATTCCATTTCCCTCTGCCACTGTTCTCCCACGAACAGTTCCTGTCACAGCATTATCCTCCATAATGGCAACTATGGCATCATCTATCTTCCCAATTTGGTGTGTGATAGGCTTTATCGCCTCCACTTGACTTTCCCAACATGTGGCACTCAGGGGTTTCAGTGACAGAGAGGATGTTCCCAGATGTTGCTTCAAAATTTGCCATCGGTGAGTGGATGCAGAGAAAAATACATAGATGCTTTGAATTACATAAAAAAATTCAGCAGCCTCACTAGAAGCTGATGCTGCATCACCGACCGCTAAGTTCAATGAATGAGACCTGCATGGGACAAAGAAAGCTCGAGGGTTTAACTCTCGGATCCGTGTCTGCACTCCTCTGTTCTTTCCTCTCATGTTGGCACCATTATCATAGCCCTGACCTCTCATGTCAGCATTCTGGGTTTTTGAGTACATAAGCCATGGCCTCTCCACTTTGTTACCATTGGGGATTTCACGCCAGTAATGTGTTGGATGGAAACTTCTATTTTCATTGTCTTTGGGGAACATGAAGTTTTTCACTTGATATGGCCCATGCAGTACAAGGAAGTCCCTCAGGCTACTGCTCAAGTGGGTCCACAGTCATAGAATCATAGAATCATAGAATATCAGGGTTGGAAGGGACCTCAGGAGGTCATCTAGGCCAACCCCCTGCTCAAAGCAGGACCAATTCCCAACTAAATCATCCCAGCCAGGGCTTTGTCAAGCCGGGCCTTAAAAACCTCCAAGGAAGGAGACTCCACCACCTCCCTAGGTTACGCATTCCAGTGCTTCACCACCCTCCTAGTGAAATAGTGTTTCCTAATATCCAACCTAGACCTCTCCCACTGCAACTTGAGACCATTGCTCCTTGTTCTGTCATCTGCCACCACTGAGAACAGCCGAGCTCCATCCTCTTTGGACCCCCCCCTCAGGTAGTTGAAAGCAGCTATCAAATCTCCCCTCATTCTTCTCTTCTGGAGACTAAACAATCCCAGTTCCCTCAGCCTCTCCTCATAAGTCATGCGCTCCAGCCCCCTAATCATTTTTGTTACCCTCTGCTGGACTCTTTCCAATTTTTCCACATCCTTCTTGTAGTGTGGGGCCCAAAACTGGACACAGTACTCCAGATGAGGCCTCACCAATGTCGAATAAAGGGGAACGATCACGTTCCTCGATCTGCTGGCAATGCCCTACTTATACAGCCCAAAATGCCGTTAGCCTTCTTGGCAACAAGAGCACACTGTTGACTCATATCCAGCTTCTCATCCACTGTGACCCCTAGGTCCTTTTCTGCAGAACTGCTACCTAGCCATTCGGTCCCTAGTCTGTAGCAGTGCATGGGATTCTTCCGTCCTAAGTGCAGGACTCTGCACTTGTCCTTGTTGAACCTCATCAGGCTTTTTTTGGCCCAATCCTCTAATTTGTCTAGGTCCCTCTGTATCCGATCCCTACTCTCTAGTGTATCTACCACGCCTCCCAGTTTAGTGTTTGCTAACTTGCTGAGAGTGCAGTCCACACCATCCTCCAGATCATTAATAAAGATATTAAACAAAACCGGCCCCAGGACCGACCCTTGGGGCACTCCGCTTGAAACCGTCTGCCAACTAGACATGGAGCCATTGATCACTACCCATTGAGCCCGACGATCTAGCCAGCTTTCTATCCACCTTACAGTCCATTCATCCAGCCCATACTTCTTTAACTTGGCGGCAAGAATACTGTGGGAGACCGTATCAAAAGCTTTGCTAAAGTCAAGGAATAACACATCCACTGCTTTCTCCTCATCCACAGAGCCAGTTATCTCATCATAGAAGGCAATTAGGTTAGTCTGGCACGACTTGCCCTTGGTGAATCCATGCTGACTGTTCCTGATCACTTTCCTCTCCTCTAGGTGTTTCATAATTGATTCCTTGAGGACCTGCTCCATGATTTTTCCAGGGACTGAGGTGAGGCTGACTGGCCTGTAGTTCCCCGGATCCTCCTTCTTCCCTTTTTTAAAGATGGGCACTACATTAGCCTTTTTCCAGTCATCCGAGACCTCCCCCGATCGCCATGAGTTTTCAAAAATAATGGCCAATGGCTCTGCAATCTCATCCGCCAACTCCTTTAGCACCCTCGGATGCAGCGCATCCGGCCCCATGGACTTGTGCACGTCCAGTTTTTCTAAATAGTCCTGAACCACTTCTTTCTCCACAAAGGGCTGGTCACCTTCTCCCCATACTGTGCTGCCCAGTGCAGCAGTCTGGGAGCTGACCTTGTTCGTGAAGACAGAGGCAAAAAAATCATTGAGTACATTAGCTTTTTCCACATCCTCGGTCACTAGGTTGCCTCCCTCATTCAATAAGGGGCCCACACTTTCCTTGACTTTCTTCTTGTTGCTAACATACCTGAAGAAACCCTTCTTGTTACTCTTAACATCTCTTGCTAGCAGCAACTCCAAGTGTGATTTGGCCTTCCTGATTTCACTCCTGCATGCCTGAGCAATATTTTTATACTCCTCCCTGGTCATTTGTCCAATCTTCCACTTCTTGTAAGCTTCTTTTTTGCGTTTAAGATCAGCAAGGATTTCACTGTTTAGCCAAGCTGGTTGCCTGCCATATTTACTATTCTTTCTACACATCGGGATGGTTTGTTCCTGCAACCGCAATAAGGATTCTTTAAAATACAGCCAGCTCTCCTGGACCCCTTTGCCCTTCATGTTATTCTCCCAGGGGATCCTGCCCATCTGTTCCCTGAGGGAGTCAAAGTCTGCTTTTCTGAAGTCCAGGGTCTGTATTCTGCTGCTCTCCTTTCTTCCTTGTGTCAGGATCCTGAACTCGACCATCTCATGGTCACTGCCTCCCAGGTTCCCATCCACTTTTGCTTCCCCTACTAATTCTTCCCTGTTTGTGAGCAGCAGGTCAAGAAAAGCTCTGCCCCTAGTTGGTTCCTCCAGCACTTGCACCAGGAAATTGTCCCCTACACTTTCCAAAAACTTCCTGGATTGTCTGTGCACCGCTGTATTGCTCTCCCAGCAGATATCAGGATGATTAAAGTCTCCCATGAGAACCAGGGCCTGCGATCTAGCAACTTCTGCTAGTTGCCAGAAGAAAGCCTCGTCCACCTCATCCCCCTGGTCTGGTAGTCTATAGCAGACTCCGACCACAACATCACCCTTGTTGCTCACACTTCTCAACTTTATCCAGAGACTCTCAGGTTTTTCTGCAGTTTCATACCGGAGCTCTGAGCAGTCAGACTCCTCTCTTACATACAACGCAACTCCCCCACCTTTTCTGCCCTGCCTGTCCTTCCTGAACAGTTTATATCCATCCATGATAGTACTCCAGTCATGTGAGTTATCCCACCAAGTCTCTGTTATTCCAATCGCATCATAGTTCCCTGACTGTGCCAGGACTTCCAGTTCTCCCTGCTTGTTTCCCAGGCTTCTTGCATTTGTGTATAGGCACTTAAGATAACTCATCGATCGTCCCTCTTTCTCAGTATGAGACAGGAGTCCTCCCCTCTTGCGCTCTCCTGCTTGTGCTTCCTCCCAGGATCCCATTTCTCCACTTACCTCAGGGCTTTGGTCTCCTTCCCCCGGTGAACCTAGTTTAAAGCCCTCCTCACTAGGTTAGCCAGCCTGCTGGCGAAGATGCTCTTCCCTCTCTTCGTTAGGTGGAGCCCGTCTCTGCCTAGCACTCCTCCTTCTTGGAACACCATCCCATGGTCGAAGAATCCAAAGCCTTCTCTCCAACACCACCTGCGTAGCCATTCGTTGACTTCCACAATTCGACGATCTCTACCCAGGCCTTTTCCTTGCACAGGGAGGATGGACGAGAACACCACTTGCGCCTCAAACTCCTTTATCCTTCTTCCCAGAGCCACGTAGTCTGCAGTGATCCGCTCAAGGTCATTCTTGGCAGTATCATTGGTGCCCACGTGGAGAAGCAGGAAGGGGTAGCGATCCGAGGGCTTGATGAGTCTCGGCAGTCTCTCCATCACATCGTGTATCCTAGCTCCTGGCAAGCAGCAGACCTCTCGGTTTTCCCAGTCGGGGCGGCAGATAGATGACTCAGTCCCCCTGAGGAGGGAGACCCCGACCACCACCACCCTCCTCCTCCTCTTGGGAGTGGTGGTCGTGGAACCCCCATCCCTAGGACAGTGCATCTTTTGCCTTCCTATCAGTGGAGTCTCCTTCTGCTCCCTTCCCTCAGGTGGGTCATCTAGTCCACTCTCCGCATTAGTACCTGTAGAGAGAACATGGAAACGATTGCTCACCTGTATCTCCATTGCTGGTACATGGATGCTCCTCTTTCTCCTTCTGGAGGTCACATGCTGCCAAACTTCTTCACCATCCTTCTGTCCCTGCTGCGCCTGCTCTGAATCTTCAGAACATTGTGGCTGTAGAAGCATCTCCTGATGTCTGTCAAGGAAATCTTCATTTTCCCTTATGCAACGCAGAGTCGATACTTGTTTCTCCAGACCTCGAACCTTCTCTTCCAATATGGAGACCAGCTTGCACTTTGTACAGACAAAGTCGCTTCTGTCCTGTGGAAGAAAGACAAACATGGCACAACCTGTGCAGGTTACAACAGCTGATCGCTCACCTTCCATATCACCTTCCTCTTAAGAGCTTCCTCAGCTGTTGCAGGAACTACTCAGAGAAACCTGCAGATGAAAGCCTCAGTGAGCTCTCCCCAGGCAAACTCCCTCTGTTAGCCTCTGCTGTTCGCTGCTCAGCTGGTTCGCTACTGACTGCCCTTATATACCAGTCAGGCCCACTCAAGGCCCACCTGGAACAAAGCACTCCCAATTCACACTTTTCAAACAAACAAGCAAGCAATCAAGCACACGGTCAAACTGACAAACTGTCCCAGCAACAGACACTCAGATACTCACCAACACAGCCCCCCTAATGCAGCACTTAGCGTACCTCCTCTCGGACAGCTCCCAGGCAAACTCCCTCTGTTAGCCTCTGCTGTTCGCCGCTCAGCTGGTTCACTGCTGACTGCCCTTATATACCAGTCAGGCCCACTCAAGGCCCACCTGGAACAAAGCACTCCCAATTCACACTTTTCAAACAAACAAGCAAGCAAGCAAGCACACGGTCAAACTGACAAACTGTCCCAGCAACAGACACTCAGATACTCACCAACACAGCCCCCCTAATGCAGCACGTAGCGTACCTCCTCTCGGACAGATCCCAGGCAAACTCCCTCTGTTAGCCTCTGCTGTTCGCTGCAGATCCTGGATCATCTAGACTTAAGGAACTAAACTCAGCAGCAGCTGTTTCTTGCACCTCCATCACACTCTTCTCTGATATATGCTTTTCTTCAGGAATGTGCATGATTACATCCATTTGAGATGGAGATATGGATGCTGCAGTAGCTGCCAGGTCACCTGCACCCTGACTAACTGAAAGATCAGGCATCTCCTCACCACTCACATCCTCACTGGGACCGGAAGGCTCACCGTGAACATTTGTGTCTATGTATCTCAGGAGAGCTCCTTCCTGCTTAGATAGAAAAGCTTCCTTTGCTTTCTTTCTTTTTCTGAATGCTGCCCCAGAGGGGCGTTTTCTTCTTTCACTCATGACTGCTGTTCTGTGCCAGCTATAGTGGCTCTTAACACTCTGTTGAAGGGGAGAAATAAGCAGGCTGGTAGCAGGGCCTGAGTGAGGGAAGATATCCACATCTTAAGGGCCTAACTGGCTCCTACTACTTCAGGTGACTGCCTGTTCTCCTCAACTGGGTTCAGGGAAACAGCAGGAAACAGGAAGTTCCCTGAGACCCTGGTGTTAATCAGTCCAGGCTCCTGGGGGTGCTAGAGAGGTACATAAGAGGCTCCTCCTCCTCTCTCTCCCTGCATCTCCTGCTGCTTTCTGTTATTCCCTCTCACCTTTTCTCCTGCCTACCTGTTATGTCCCTCCTTCCTCCAGCACAGCACTCCACCATCTCTGTTCATCTAGAGCAGAGAGAATACATATGCACCAGCAGCAGACACAATTTTCTACACTCTGGGTCCTAGTGGCGCCCCTCCCCCTAGTCTGGCACCTGAGGTGGCCCCCTCAGTTTGCCTCATAGTAAGGCCAGCCCTGATCATGGGTCTGCAAATTAACAGAATGATTTACTTGTTTTAGCAGTGACGCTCGGTGGAAACACTGAGCCAAGCTGAGCTCTGTTGAAATAATGAACAGTATTATCTTGCACTGCAGTATTCTTTAGAAATTTACAGTTAGACTTTTCTTAATGAAGGGGGCAGGGGTCGATGGTTACTCAGACACACTAAACTCTTAATGGACAAAAACAGGTTTGTGAAACTACTAAAACTATAATGAACAGAATACATTTTCTTTGGTTATATAACAGACATTTTCAGGCCCCAAAAGGGCATTTCCAGTACGCTGATGAGGTAAGAGATAGAAATGAGAGTGAGGAGCACCAAAGGTTTGGAGTGAGCTAGAACTTTTCAGATGCCATGAAAATCGTATTATTCAATGATGCAAGTAGACAAATATTTATTTTATATTTCTTTCCAAAATAATAAGTTGTTGATTCTGCGGCGAGGTGAAGCAGTGCCTCTTAGTACTTACCTGGTAGGATCCTGCAAGGATTCCTTGGAAGAGGGAGTAGCACAAAATGGGTTTTCCACAGGGATCCAGAGCAGTGCAGATCTGGATCCTTGGGCTAATTTATAAAATGTGTCCATTACAAAATGCCTGCGTGCAACTATAATAACTAACATACCAAACGTCTCTAAAGACGGCAGTCCCTCCAAAGGCTAATGTAAATAAGAGCTGTGTGCATCCTACCAGATAAAAGGATCGCTAAGCATAGACTAGAATTTGTTACATGGCTCTCTTTATATTTGAAGTATCCTGCAGATCATTGCACTGTGCCATATTCTGCCATCAATTTTGATGAAAAATATTTGCTGACTTCAGTAGGAGGAGGTACTTTGTATAGAACTAAGGCTGGATATTACCTAAGACAATAGACACAGGTCTGAGCTAATAGAGCCTTGGGCCCCAATCCTGCGGTGCTGTCCATGTGGGTGGACTGCTGTGTCTATGTGGAACCCCAATGAGTTCAATGCAGATATTGCAGTCAGCCTGAACACATCACACTGTAGGATCAGGGCCTTAGACTTCATCATTTATTTTACTGAAAGAAGGGAAAATTAATCAAGATTCCAGAGGCTTTCCCAGCTCTTTTCTAAAAATCACAATGCATTTTTGAACTGCTAAAATCATATTGTGATTGCCATGCTCTCCTCCGCATATGTAATTTGTTTGCTTGCATTTTCTTAACAATTGTTTTGGAGATCTGATTTAAGTTTTTTGTACGGAACCATAGTGTGCTTATATCAGAAGGACGACGAGGAGGAAATATTCTGTCTGCTTCAAGTTCACCTTTCCCTCTGTCTTTGTAATATAGGAAAATCACGTCTATGAGATTTTTCCAAGCATTTGGCAGGATCAGATATGTTATGTGACATTATCTCTTATAGTTCATGATATATAACTCAGATGCATTAGCCCAAAATACAGCTGGAAGCACCAAAGAATAAAAAATTGCCAAATATTTTGTGTCTCAGTTTCAGGGTAACTGCATCTGTTTCATGGTCCACTCCAGGAGTGCCCAGTGTCAGGCTTCCAGCTGTTATCTGTCTCTGGGCAGGCACCCACATCCCACTCCCTTCTGACCAGGGGTTTTAAGGCTGCACAGCCCCCTGCCATACACTGTGATATTCCCAGCAAGCCAGACTGCCTGATGGCCAATGTAGGAATATAGGTATATATTAGATTTGGGCAAGCTATGGTTTTTGGGTGGGTTGGGATATTGGCATGAGCAATAGGTCCAAAGCATGTGACCAAAAAGAATGAGATAATGAGAAAGACGAGTCAGTGTATGTAATTTATACTGAGCCTTTGAAATGCCAATGTTATTTTATTTAAAGTTTGGGCTGAATTAGTAGAAATAAAACCCAGTTAACTGGGTACCGGGTGCAATAAATAATTGTCTATATAAGTTTGTTTCAGGTATTATAAAAAAAACTGCTTTATCTGGCTTTAGCTAAGGTTTAATAATTGGCAATGAGATTAAGGATATAAAAAAGTAAACTCTTAAAGCATTCATTGCTTATACCTGCTTGACCGAGTTGGAGCCAACCAATGGGAGGCTAAGCACCCAGGGTTTAGTCCATTTGTAAGTATCTTGATCAAATGCTTATAAATGTTTTTTTACTGTTTGGATACAGTGAATTGCTTATTATTTAGGCGTTCTACACATGTTTAAAACAATTGTATAAATATCATTTGGCCTGTGGATGAATAAAGGAATTTATGGTTACATTAGTGTGGGGTAATATCCTGCATAAATAATAATAATTCCAGTAGCCAGCCCCTGTGCATTGTTTCTCGCTGAGGGCTATGACCAGTGTGTGCCAACAGTGCCACATAGGTCCTTCTCAGCAAAATACATTTATCCTAAGGATATAAACATCCCAGAGAAAACATAAAAACAATAGAAGTTCTTCCTACACACTTACTAAATATAGCAGAAATAGTTCATCTTCCACATGAAGTGTTTGAGAGGCCAACCCTTCAGCAAGGGTTGGGGTCTCCTTAGGACCCAAGAGTCCTGTCATTTGCTGAATCAAAAGAAGACCCTGAGTCTGTTTAAACTCAGCCTTTATATCCCAAGTTATTTCTTTTTTCTTTGGTCTCTGGAAAACCCATTTTGAACGAGTATATGCAAACCACCCCAGGGGAGGTACCTGTCTGGAGTTGTTTACAGTTAGCAAATTACCATAATCATCTCCTACTGCTTTTAGTTCCTGGAGGAGCTGTGGTAATCCTCCCACATGGGGTAGAACACAATTATACAAAAACCTTTCATAAATGTAATGCAATTGTACCCAAAGATACTGCATGGGGTGGCAATATCTATCATACTTTGTATTGCAAGGTTCTTGTAGCCATGTTGGCTCCCGGATCTTAGAGACAAGGTAGACTTAAATGGACAAGAGAGACTTAGATGGATAATACAAAGTATTAGAGAGACAAGGTGGGTGAGGTAATAACTTTATTGGACCAACTTCTGTTGGTGAGAGAGACAAGCTGAAGAAGAGCTCTGTGTAGTTCAAAAGCTTGTCTCTTTCACTAACAGAAGTTGGTCCAATATAAGATATTACCTCACCCACTCTGTCTCTCTAATACTTTGTATTGTCCATCTAAGTATTAAAACTGATAAATAAACCTCCTGTTTATTTCCAGAACACATTAAGAGTCAATGATAACTTACAGCAAACATATGTCCAGCATATCTTTTTTTTTTATTGTTTAAGAAAAATTAACTTTAAGTGAGGCATACATTAACTTTCAATACTTTTCAGGATTAATTTTAAGTTCTCAAGCAGCAATTTTTGTTAGACACCTAAGTACATGTTCAGCTGTTAAGTTGAAGAGCTAGATGGTAGTTTTCATGTAGAGGATGTTCACACAGAGCATAGGACATATAATAAGTGATGATATGTAGGCCCATTGCCACTGAGGGAGCATAATGCATAGGACTGTTCCTTGCCTTGTCCCTCTCCTTGTGGAGCCTGCTTAAGGGAAAGGTACATTTGAAGCCCTGGTACTTGGGGGAGTGATGTTGATGTGCTACAGATACTTTTTCTGGGGGCAACTGGCGGGGGGAGGGGGGGAGCAAGCAGAGCCATGAATCTGCCCCCTCTGTGCACCAAGCAGAAGGGTTAGCTGGCTGAGCAAGGAGGATGGAGTATTTTACTTATTTTAAATATGTGTAGCAAATTACCCAGCCCCTGTTCTGTAGTATGATGAGTGGGTCTAGAGAAAGAGGGTCAGAGTGACCTAGCTGGCTGTTATATCAGGAGCTCAGCAACGCAAGCTAGAACCCAGGCTGCTACCAGACACAGACAGGTCTCTCAGCATGTATATTCTTAGCCCTTATGCATGCTCAAGAAACCAGGAAACATGTCTCTGAGGAGCATTATGTTCCCCTTGTGGTGTTGCAGGTACATAAGGACAAGGTACAATACAGGAAAGTTTTGCATTATTTTAAGGGTTATAATTAAAATTTTGCACAGCTCTAACTTCCAGTGGAATTGGGGATATTCCAGCCAGATAGGCAGAAAAACTAAACAGATGTTTGATTGTGAACATTTAAAGTTCATTAAAAGAGTTTTAAATTGCATGGATCTATTTACTTACATCAGAATTAACTGATGCCATTTAATACTATGTAAATACCCTTTTCATAGTTTTCTTCATCATTTCTTTCCTTTTTCCTGTTTGTAATTTTCATCTTCTGCATCTGTCTATTATCTCTGCTACTTCCATTTCATGGAAATTGTCCTTTTCTTTCCACCATGTAAAATACTAAAATATTTTTGCAAGTGCAGTCACATTTATCCCTTGATGAACTATAATAGTGCTAATCAATATCGTTATGGAGTACATTTGGCCCAGAGCCTTGTCATTTTTTCCAGCAAATTGGAGCCATTCGTTGTCTCATGCAGAAGAAAAAACGAGGTTCACATTTTTTATTCTTGCAATTAGCAATTAAATCTTTTGGCTCTTTGTGAGGGAAGAAGCAGTTTGATATGATGATTTTCCTGCAAGAAATTGGCACTGAGCTTGCTATTTAAAAGGTTTGGGGGTGGGGGGTGGGAGGGGAGAGGAAGTGCATTCCCTGTGGATTGTGGATAGTTTCTAGAGGTTTAACACTGATGGATGTTTGTGGGAATTTGTTTAGTACTCACAGCTGGAAATAATGCAAGAAAGGGTCTCCTCATGCTGTTTTATATTATAGGCTTGAAACATCATTACAGACTTTTATAACTTTTATTTACCTGGATGCACAGATCAAGGCTTTAGCATCAAGTAGACTGATGCTGCAAACAGAACTATTGAAAGGCTAAATGAATTTCCAATGTCTTCTTGACTTGCTCTTTCTGTCAGAAACACTCTTGGCCAGCTATAGGAATTCATCTAACTCCACAGGCTCTTAGTGTTATTAAAAAATTGCATAACGCAAATGGATAGCCTTTGTTTTCTTAGTGGAGGAAGAACAGCCATTTACTGAATATTATAATCAGTGAAAATATGATGACTGTAATGGCAGTCCTAGTTTACTTAACCTTGGTCCCATGCAGCACTGGGTTTACAATGATGCCAATCGCGCTGTGGCACCGGGTTCACACTCAGAAAGGGCCCCAGCATCCGGACCATGGCCCTGCCCTCTCCTCTGCCCCGAGTCCCTGCCCCCGTTCCTCTTCGCCCCCTCCCTGTCTCGTCCCCGGCTCACTTCTCTCAACACCCACCCCTCCATGCAAGCAGTGGGTGTGGCCTCATGGGGGCGGGGCCACGGTTCGGACGCCAGGGCTCACAAAGGGTTAATACAGCCCTGGCCCCACAATAGGTAGATTAAGTGTTTTCAAGATTTTCTTAGCCCATCTACTGGTAGCATTACACTATTTGAATAAAATGAGAAATTTGCAGTGAAAAAAATGTGATTGTATGGCCAAGATACAGTTATTGCTTTTTATTTCACACAAAATGTAATCAAAATGCTGTTTTTTGCAATAAAATATAGTTAGGCCAAAATGAATCAGAAAATAACACATTTCTATATAGCTCTCATTAAACCTACTGACTGCTAAAATGAACATCTGAAGAACTTGATAAAAGAGCCACAAATGCTGCTCTGGTGGTCAGCAGGATTGGCCATCCTCCTCTGCACTGGCCCTTCTGGGCACATCACCCGGTGAAGGATGTAGAGGGAATTCTAATGGGCTACATTTTCTGAAGGTCGGTCCTCCCAGCCTCCATACCAGGCAATACCTTTGCCAATGGGGCCTTTATCCTCAAAGCTGCACTTCGCCAGATATAGTATTATTGATTCATTTCTTTTTTGGGTGACACAATATCTGAGCCAGCTTTGCATTGCAGAGGCAGAAAGAACATTATGGCAATTTATTTTATTAAACCATCAGAAAAACAAAGGAATCCCTGGCACACATGCAATGCATACATTTCCCTAAATTATACTCTAGATGGGCTCCATTTTCTGACATGCTGAGCGCTTCCAGCAAGGGGCTGAATACTCCCATTGGCTTCCATGGGATGCTTAGCCCACTGCAGGATCAGGCCAAGTGCATGGATTGCAGGGACCTACAATTCACTCTCTCATCTCCAGTGCTTCCTTACTTTTAGTCACATTCCTCGGCTTGGGTGCATAATCACTGAATGCAGCAAAACCTAACCACTGAATATAGCAAACCTTTCCAGGGTTCACTTTGTTTTTTTTTTCATGTGACCAAAGCAGTTAGCTGGCTGTGCAAGAATATGTGCAATTCTGAACCTCAGGGTTGTCCTGGTTTCAGCAGTGCTGCGCTTCCATGAATGATGAATATGGAGAGATCTTATTATTTTAATGTGCTCGGTGGGTGGGGATTTTGAATAGTATGGGCCATTTTGTACCCTCGCACTGTGAACCTGGCAGGAGGGGAACAGAAGAACCTGGGAAATCCATGTAACTCTTTTTGCAGATTTTGTTGGAAGCCCAAAGGACCGGGATCAATTTTCTAGGGGTTGTTTCTGAAAACTTAAACAACACTAGTCAAAATTCCCCCACCTCCCAAAACCTGGGAACTACATATACCTCCCTGGGTGCCCTAGATGGGCAAAACTTCCCCCACTCACAAGCATTAACCCCAGGGGGTTAAAACAGAACTTTATTGGGGTCAGTAAGGGAGAACAACAGAATAAACTTGGGAAAGCCAGCAATTCAGCAGTTAATAAGTATCTACTAGATAAGACTCCTTCCCCACCTGCCCCCAGGTGCCTTAACAATCGTCCCAATATCATTCCTCCTGGCAATGGTGAGTGGCTGATGTGTTCTAGCCCCTTCTCTCCTCCACAGCCCCCTGCTCAGTTTGTTGTCCTGGGTTGGCAGAGTCTAAGAATTCAGGCAGGTTAATCTCCAGCCCTCAAGAAAATGCTGCCTGGGCTAATCTGGGAGCTCTACCATCTGACCCACCTTACGTGATTTCAGCTTTGATTGTTGGGTAGGGAGTCCCACACAGGAGTTCCTTATGTAGGTGCTCTTTTCTGCAGCTTCAACCCAAGCCCCCTCAGCACCACCTCAATGCTGCCTCAGCTCAGATCAATCTGCTACCTCTGTGCTAAGCCAACTGAGAGATCAGTGATACACGGGACCTTAACAGAGTCCTTTTCACCAGAGATGCACTCTCTGAAGAAGATAGGAGTCCTTTCTCCTCCCTCCCTTTCTCTCTGTCTCTCTCTTTTCTCCAGGCCAGGCTCCCCTTCTCAACTGTGCCTGACTGCAGTCTTGGTCAGGGTGGCTCCAAGCACATTTTCGGTGTCAATCTCTAGTTCCTTAATTTCCCAGTCAGGGTCAACAGCAGGTCTCTTTCCTCTGAAGCATCAGTGAGGGCTGCGACTGGAGATGGCGCACTAGACAGGGCCTGTTCAAGAAGCTGCAAGCAGGGACTTTCTTCCCGGACCAGAAGATCACTGTAGGGGAAGTCGAAATGCCCATTGTGATCCTGGGAGACCGCACCTACCCCTTAATGCCGTGGCTCATGAAGCCATACACGGGGCAACTTGACAGCAGCAAGGAGTGGTTCAATAACAGGCTGAGCAAGTGCAGAATGACTGTGGAGCGTGCATTTCACCATTTAAAAGCCTGCTGGTGATGCCTGTATGGGAAGCTGGACATGGCTGATGACAATATTCCTATGCTTATAGCCACGTGCTGTACGCTTCACTCAGGGCTGGACTGCAGAGGCTCAGTGCCTGGAGGCTGAGTTTGAACAGCCAGAGACCAGGGCTATTAGAGGGGCACAGCACAGGGCCGTAAGGATAAGGGATGCTTTGAGGCAGCAATTTGAAGCAGAAAGCCACTAATATTTGTTGCTATGCTTGGGAGTGCAGTGCTTGTAATGCTAGGAAGTGATTGGTTCACATGATGCAAGAAGGGGCCTTAACATAATTGTATGTTGCTTTGCAGTGCTCTTTTTGCTTTCACTTAATAGAATAAAGATTGCTTTCAAACCAACACAATTCTTTTATTGAAAGACAATAACCAGAGGAGAGAGTCAAACAAAAAAAAATCATCAGCAGGGAGGGAGATGAGGGATGGGGGAAGGGAAGGTCTCAAGAGGAGGAGGGGTCCCAAGATGGCTACAGATTTGTGTATGTCTAGGGATCACACCCAACCTTCTCCTTTGGAGTACGATGCAGCGGGTGCTGTACTTAGCAGGGCCAAACTGCATAGGGATGAGTGTTGAGTGCAGTGGGTAGTGGGAGTCCACAGTGCTGGACTGTGAAGGGGGAGGAGTGGAATGCTGCGGGTAGAGAGTGGAGCCAGGAGGTTGATAAGAGTGTGTTGGTGGTGTGTGTGTGTGTGGGGCGCATGGGAAAGAGTTTTGCGACAGCAGCTGCAGGAGAGGGCGGGTGTGGAGCTGCTCAGTTTGAAGAGCTAGTATTGCCTGGAGCATGTCCGCTTGGCGCTCCATAACTGTTAAGAGCCGCTCCGTGGCTTCTTTCTGGTGTGCCGCATTCTCCTTTCGGTCCCTTTTCTCGCTGTCCTGCCACTCCTTCAATTCTTTTTTCTCGGCGGTGGAGTGCATCATAACGTCACACATAAAGTCCTCCTTAGTTCTTGTTGAACACTTTCTAATTCTGCGCAGCCATTCTGCTGCTGATAACAAAGAGGGAGGCTGGGCTCCCAAGGTCATCTCTGTGAAGTTTAAATGCAACTTTTTACAGAAGCAGTATTGTTTGCAACACAGACAACACTGATTCAGTGATTTAAAACACAGCTAGTACTCAAACACCTGTCACTAACTGGCTGACCCCAGGCAAGCACACATGAACCACAAGACCTGCAAAATGGTGAGTAGCCGCAGGGGCAGGGTAAATCACTGTTCCCGGACCCTGCTGTACACTGGGCATGTGGCTCTTGGGCACTTGGGGAGAGCCAGCACTGTCGGGGGGGGGCCTGATAATCATTTCTGTCTCCACACTTTCCACATGAGGTGGGAGACAAGTCTGCTTTCTGCAACCCTCCTATCCCCAACAACTCG
Source organism: Emys orbicularis (assembly GCF_028017835.1). Lineage (NCBI taxonomy): Eukaryota > Metazoa > Chordata > Testudines > Emydidae > Emys > Emys orbicularis. The sequence continues at coordinate 164,302,499 of NC_088684.1, forward strand.
CTTCAGCAATTCCCAAAATCAGATCCACTTACCAGGGGCCTCCTCTCCTGTTTGCGCTTCGCCAAGCTCCGACTGCTGTGACTGGCTAGGCTCCTCCACGGTAGAAAAAAGCTCCTGACTGCATGTATCTCTGGCCTCCGAGTCATCCTCTGCCTCTGGGTCCCCCTCCACATCCTTGTCCAAGATTTCCTCCTCCTGGTTCGATCCACTCTCAACTGGCACGCGAGCCAACGAAGTATCCACAGGGGCCTTCGCAGTGGAGGTGGGGTTGCCGCTGAGTATCGTGTCCAGCTCTTTGTAGAATCGGCAGCTCGTGGGTGCAGCACTGGAGCGGTGGTTTGCCTCCCGCACCTTGTGGTAGGCGTTCTGCAGCTCCTTCACTTTGATCCTGCACTGCAGTGTGTCCCGGTCATGGCCCCTTTCTGTCATGCATCATGCAATCTGTCCATAGGTATCATAATTCCTATGGCTGGAGCGCAGCTGGGACTGGACAGCCTTCTCTCCCCAAATGCTGATGAGGTCCAGCAGCTCGGCATTGCTCCAAGCAGGGGATCGCCTGGTGTGTGGAGCAGGCATGGCCATCTGGAAAGATGTGCTGAGACCACTGCACGCATCACCAAGAAACAGGACTTTCAAATTTGCAAAGGAATGTATGGGGTGGAGCTGATGGTTGGTCACCTGAGGGCAGGGCAGTAGAGTTCAAACCGATGACCAGATAGGTGAGAACAGGCATTGTGGGACACCTCCCGGAGGCCAATCGCAGCACTGTAATCACCACAGTGTCTACACTGGCACTGCAGCGCTGTAGCCCCGGTGCAGAAAGCTCTACGCCTCTTGTCGGGGAGGTATTTTTAGAGCGCTGCATCTGTGCAGATTCTGCGCACTAAGTGGCTTGGCAGTGTGTACACCTTGGGAGTTACAGCGCAGAAAGCTGCTTTACTGAACAGAAACTTGCCAGTGTAGATGGGGCTTAGTGTGAACTGTAAATTCTGCAGAGGAGAGGTGCCCTGGGGCAGGGAGTTAGTATTTTGTTTACAAACAGAGGCAAGGTGATTAAGATAAGACAGGGCTGGTGATTAATTTAAGGATATGGAAGTTTAGCTTGTAAAAGAGGAATCCCTCTGTGAATGGGGGAGAGAGAGGAGGGGTTGTTTTAGAGAGAACACAGGGGGCACAGAAAAAATACAGCAAAGCACAGAGCTTAGTTTACATTCAGAAAAGAGAGAGATTTGGGGGTGTAGGTGAAAAGAAGGGGTCAAACCCAGGAAAGGGCTAGCAGTGTATAGAGAAGTTCCCACTCTACTGTGGTACTTATGGGGCCCCATCACCATAGTATCTGAGGCTGCACCTCACGATGTCTAAGCTATTTATCCTCCCAGCCCCTCGGTGAGGTAGAGCAGTGCTGTTATCCCCATTGTACTGATGGAGTACTGAGGCACACACAGACTAAAGGCCAGATTTTCAAAGGTATTTAGGCACCCAATGAGATTTTCAAATGCACTTCAAAGGTTTGGTGCTTTGTAAAGCCCACTAGATATCTAGCTGCGTCTTTGGGTGCCTAAAAACCTTTGAAATTCTGTTCCTAAAGCACTGGCCTGGGGTCAGACAGGAAGTCTATGGGGGGAGTAGAACCCAGGTCTTTCAGGGCTAGCTCCCTATCCAGCAGACCAGCCTCTCTCTCTGCTGCACATTGGGGAAAAAAGAGGACTCTGATAGATGGGAGCAAAACCCAAGGCAGCCAGTTTTCTGAGACTCCAGCAACTGGTCCCAGGATGGATATCATGGCTGACAGCATGAAAAGCAGCACAGAGGTTAGGAAGGATGGAGAATGAGAGCAGATCACTTAATCCCCAAGGGGCGGTAGGTTCTGCCCCAGGCTGAGTTGTACAGCAATGCCTGCTGTGCAATTTTACATTTTAACTGAAAACCATTTTGTTCAGTCATTTTTTGTTCTGAGTTTGAGAAAAGGAAGGAATGAGAAAGTGTCATATAAGTATCAGATGTGTTTATACATCAACGTCTTAGGGTTTCAGCTGTATTCAGGCCAATTCAAAAACAAAGAACAGAAACTGCATCCGCAGAGTCCATAAAGTCGATGATTGTTGTCCTGATTTGCATTATTCACTGGGCACCGTATGTGTGCTCAGCACTGTTCATAATATGCCAGAAAATCCAGTCCCTAAGTCAGTGCATATAAGATGTGTAACTCTGGATATGATGGCTCAGATATTTAAGTCTGAAGTGTATAGTTATTGACCATACATGTTATCACATGTTCACTGTAATGTTTATTATCTGTGAGTGGAGGCACTGATAGCAATAGAAGTCTTAGTTGACTAAGGACTAGAAGATTTGATCCTCCAACTTTCTTTCAAGAGGAATAGCTCCCCAGAGCTCCTGTGCCTGTTCATTTTCCTTTCCTGCCTGCAATGGCCCTGATATATCTCAGAAGTCTCAGTTTTTTCTTAACTTTAAAATATAGAATTTTCTTGGTGTTTGGTTTTAAATATTCTCCTGTGAGAACTGCAATTCAATTGCTGTAGTGTTGTGTTTAAGAGCCTTCTGGAAAGTAACTAGCCTTTAAACAGAAGTAAAAGCAGTGTTTCCAACTCTCATGATTTTATCATGAGTTGCATGATAATTGTTTTCCTTAAAGCCCAAGCTCCTGGAGTCAAGTGGATATGTGATGATATCAGCCTTCATTCTTAAAGAAAAACGAAGTTTCTAGTCCTCGTGGCTGTGGAGAAAGCTTCAAAATGTGACCCCAGGGCACCCTAAAGGCTCAAAAAGCAGAAGGCAAATAAAAAGAACACCAAATGTGTTATTTTTACATAATGTCATGATTTTAAAGCCAATCTCATGATTTTTGGTGAGCCTGATTCATGAGTTTTGAGGTAACACCTCTAGAGCCCCAGACCGCTGCAGTATAAACTCATGGGGCCTTGCCCTAGTAGGATGTTTCCAAAGTTAAATGATCTATTCCAAGCTTGGTGAACTGCAAAAAAGTGATAGAAAGTAAATCTAGATTTTTCTAGAGTTGTTTCAGTTGTTGTATTCAAGCGTTAGTAACAAAGAAAATACATTAAAATTTTAAACCTAACCAGTGTTCCTTAAGTGACTTGACACAAGATGTTAGTATTAGAGCTGAGTGGGTCAAATATTTATTAAAGCCTCTTTTTTATATAGGAATTAGATACAGTGCCCTGTGAGCTAATTTGTAAGTTATTATCTGCAAAAAACAAAAAAAACCTAGAGTTTTCAGGTGCCTAAGTAGCCCATGGAATCACAGCTGAAGTTGCCCGGCCCCCACCAAAATCTGAAATGGAGCCCCTGAGGGAGAGCAATAGAGGAGCTGTCCCCGTGCTCACCAGGGAAGCGGAGCTGCCCTGAGCTGCTTGGGTCTTTCTCTTTCTGCTCCCACCTCCCCTCCTGCTGTGGGAAAAACAGCCAAACAGAGGGTGTTTTTCCCCCCAGGCAGGGCTGAAATTCTCATGTCATCTGCAGACTGTGCTCCAGCCCCAGCTGCAATCCCATTGCTCACCAAAAAAAAAAAAAAATCACAATAGTTGGCAACATTGCATGACCCACCTCTGAATCCCAGTCGATGGCCAGTGAAGCACTGCGTAGGGTCTTTTCCTGCTGATGGCCTTAGAGCACCATTCTAAGCCCAGAGCCCTTGGGCTGCTCTAAATTTCACTTGGAGTTCAAATTGGCCCCAGACCAATTGTAGCAACAGGGCAACAGAAAAGTGTCATAGAGCCACCTTCTTCCCTGCTCTGCAGGTCTTGTGCCACAAACAGAACTCAGGTCAAGCTGAGGTTATGGGTCCACATTCAGAACTCTCCTAGACTTTAACAGAATGTCTTTCACTTCATTGGGAGTTTGGATCATGGAGCAGCTAGAGGATCAAGCCCTCCACCCCTTGAAATCTTTGTGTGTGTCCTGCAAGCATTTGTAGCTTTCATAAGATTTCTTGCTTTCAAAAGTTCCTGTTTAGCAGTGGATAGAGGGGCTTGCAAATCTTTTGAGCCTGCAGCTGCCATTTAAGTCAGTAGGAGCTCTAACATACAGAAGACTTGCATGATTGGACACAGAATATCTCAGCCATTGAGTAGGATTGAAAACATAAGAAGCTTGACATATACGTGGCCTTTCTAAATTGCATGTGAAAGGTTTCCACTTTCCCCCTGCTTTTGCAAATAGCTAATGTCAATCAGACATGTGCATGCCTAAATATGCAGCTCAGCTAGGAAATGAACACCTGTCAAGGGGGAGCTGTAGTATTGTGATCCTCTCTTTTTATTCTTGAATACTAATGCCAGAACTGTAGTCTCGCTCTAAATTATATTGGAGATCAGGCTTTTACTTTTTCTCATATTTGAGACAGGCAATATTATCTCCGGCACTAAATGAAAACAGAATAAATCAAGAATGTATTAAACATTTGGTAAAACCATTATTTATCTGATTTTTTAAAAGTTCTTGGAAAGTCATGTGGGTTTATTTTTGCGGTTTTGTGGGAAAGAAAATCAATTACAAAGGTTCTTGCTTCTTTTTGGCTGGCAGAAGAGGGAAGGAGAGAGAGAGAGTGAAACAAGGGATGGGGGAAGGCACATATTAAAATAACTAGAGTTTTGGGCTTAAAATTTCATTAAAGGTGAGTGGGGGCAGTTGCTTTATTTTCCTAGAAGATCAATTCTGATAGGAGTGCTAGGTGGGTGCTTGACCTAAATGTTTTGCAATAACCCTAGACCTCTTCTTGAAACCAGTCCACCTTATTCACTTTTCACCTGGGAGAAGGGCTACAGGTAATTCATTTTAAAGCCTCAAACTCATTATCAGAAAATGTTTTCCATTATTTGTCCACTTCTGCTGTCAATCCAAGGCTGTCTTTGTACCAAGACTTCAACTATATACTCATTAGAGGAAGGAGAAAATAATGTTTATAGCAACCTCTAAACATAATGTAAAATAACTTTATTATAAATGAGAAATGTTGAAATGTCAAGTTCTAATATCATGTGATAGTCCAGGGTTGAAAGCAAGGGCCGTATGGATTGCAAAGGATGGGCAGAAAAGCATTTCTAATCTTCACTGGGTAAAAATCATCCATTCACTATAGACTTGATTGATTTGGAAAACATTGACCATTAAAGACGTCACTGGACCAGGATTGAACACTGCAGTCCTCCATCTCAGACTTCTGTGATTTATTTATTTATTTTGATGGGGGTAAGTGGGAGGAAAATATTTGTGGGAGGTGGTCTTAAAAAAATCTTACAACCTTTTGAAGCTGCTGAGAGTTTAGAAATGTTAGAAATAATCCTGGCAAAAATGGATTAGCAGCCAGAGTGCTGATAAAACAGTTAAAAAGTGTTTTATATATGCAATTTTATCGCATGATTCTGAAATTTTATATAGATCTCACCATTGTATAGGTGTGTGTGTGTGTGTGTGTAGTATACCAGGGGTGTGTAGCAACACTTATAGTTAAGGCTGTATAAGAATTTCTATCCTAAAAGGACTTTTTCAGTTTGCTTATAACTTTGTCAACGTTTCACTTTTTAGGACAACATTTCCCATATCTGGTGTCTGTTCAAGAAAAAACAGTTTTTTAAAAAAAATTGAGGGCAAATACTTCAAATGTTTTGAGTATGAAAAGAATGGAGGAGACATACCTTTGCTATGAAAAATATTTTGCAATAATTTATTGAATAGCTTTTGTGCTTCAGCAATTTGGGTGTAGAAATTTAAAATTGAACAAGGAGATAGTCCTTAAACTGCAGATTTGCCTTTAGTCTGGGAAATCGGATTTAATTAGGCTGAGTTACAAAGGTTTAAAAACATACTTAATGATGAAAATGATCTCAAACTGTCCTGCAGTGGCTCAAGAGTGTGAGCACCAACCTCAGGCCAGACTGTTAGGAGCTCGGGCACAACCCCAACGTGGTTGTGAGTTCTATATTTAGATTTCACTAACCAATTATCTAGTATAAAATTCTCAAGTTATATAGCAGCCTTAAAATGGAGTCACAGACAGTCCCCTTGGGTACTCCTATATATCTTACCACCCGCATAAGCTTACTGTAGTGATAGATTGTCCCTTACACCAAAGATCACAGCAATATTCAGATTACTTTCAGTCCAAAAGGACCAATCACTTACCCCAGGTCAACTGCAACTTAGATCTCACACCAAATACTACACTTGTAGCCAATCCTATAATAAACTATCTAAGGATTTATTAACTAGGAAAAGAAATGAGTCATTTATAAGGTCGAGGCAGGTAAACATATCTACACACAAATGAGTTCCAATCTTAGGTTTCAAAAAGTAATGGAAGCTTCTATAATAAGCAAGATCTATATGACTTTTATGGCTAGCTCAGGCCAAGCACTGGGGATCTTTTGCTTATGTTAGTAATCTTTGCTCCTCAGAGTCCAAGTAGCATAAAAGACAGTTCCTCCTTGTTAGGGCTTTTTATTCCTTCCCCCTTCAGCTTTGAGTTGAAAATTCACCAGTTGGGAGGAATTCACTTGCACGTCTCCTCTTCATGGAGGGTGGTGGGGGGGAACAATCAGCAAAGTCTTTTATCCTCTAATGTTCCACAATAGATTGTTTGGTGCGCGACTGCATAGCAGCCTATTAAGTGCCGCGCAGGTGCTCAGGGCTGCGGCAGGGAGAGATGCAGCTCCCTCAGCCCCAGACCTGTTGAGGTGGGGAGACGCGCCTCTCCCTGCCAGCCCCAGCCCAGCCCTGGCCCGGACCTGCCACGTCTGGGGAAGAGGCATCTTTTCCCCACAGCTCAGGTGCTGCTGCGGGGAGAGAGGGCTTGGGGGGGGAGGTCCCCTATCCCCACTGTAGCCCAGGGGCAGCCTGCACCCCAAACCCCTCATTCCGGGCCCCACCTCAGAGCCTGCACCCCCAGCGGGAGCCATCACCCCCCCGCACTCCAACCCTCTGCCCCAACCCGAGCCCCTTCCCAGACTCCGAACCCCTCGGCCCCACCCCCACCACATGAATTTTGTCATGTGCACCAATATGGAGGTGATGTGTCACACATCACCTCCATATTGGTGCACATGATAAAATTCATTCCGCACATGCGTGGGAAAAATTAGAGGGAACACCGGTGATAGGCCTTTTGGGCAGGAGGTAACACCTCCTGTTGGCAACTAGTATTTCACACTCGTTAATGATTCTCTCCTGTCTGGTGATTTACAGTTACAGAGCAAATACATTTTACCGTATAACATGGGATAGAGATATTATAAGTGAGATTTAATGCATGCAGCAACTTACAAGCATTTCATGAGTTTAAACACATGTTTATCACTTGAATACCTATTTTAATAATGCTAATACACAGATGGGCCAGACTGGTTCCAGCTGCATATTCATCAGTGTTCATTTGAGACCTAGAGGCCATGATATGAGCTGGCACCTGGTCTGCCAGCATTACACATGGAATTTTACCTTACAAGAATAATTTTGTTTTGCTAAAGATCTGTCAGTCGTCTGTTGAGGCTCTCCATGTATGTGTAAAAAGATCAGTGGAATTGCTTTCTTATTTAACATTCTATTGATATTTTGTACACTTCAAGCAGAATACAATGATTTTTCTGTGTTGCATTTCAGTTTCATTACAACATGGTGACTATTACCAATTCTATCCTGTCATTTCAATTTTTACCACATTTTCTCTCACTGTGTTCAGTATCTCAGCCAAATCTCATTGCTCCAGCTCACTGCCATAAGCTGTTATCAAGTGACAAAACTCAGTCTGAAAATGTCAAACATAATGAGTTTACATCATAAGTGAGAAAATTGGCCACAGCCAGCTCCTATAGGAGCCCTCTTTACAGGTTCAGTTCATTCTTGTTGTTCATCACACAAACCCAAGTCAGAGGGAAATACTATTACCATATCTGCCGTATGCTCTGTCCAGGGTCAATGGGGAATTAAGTATCAGAAAAAAAGCTTCTGAAGACATACTTAATGTCAAGGCTAGCTTTTAAACTCAACCTTTGTTGCAATTAAATGCCACCAAGCAGGGGCACTGGAGCCTTCCCAAAAGTGGAGGGATCCCCCACCCCGCCCATGGGCGGTGGGTGAATGCACCCTTGGGGGAGGCTAGCCTCTGGCCCCTCCCACTCTTCCTGAGGCCCCACCCCCCCTTCTGCCTCCTGTCCCCCGCCGGAGCCTGGAGCACCCCCCACCCTGTAGCAGCAGCCCCATCCCGCATGCCCCCAACCCCAGCATTGGGCGGGCGGGTGGCGCGGCTGAAGTGCCCCCAGCCCCAGAGTGACCACTGTCCGGCGTCTTGTGTGCATCAGCTCCAGCCTGCCTGCCCCAGCCTCTGGGCCACAGAAGAGCGAGAAGGAAACTGGAAGTAGGCAGGAGGAGGCCTGGAGGAGGAGTGTGGGTGGGGCCCTCACTTCCCCCCATAGCCTGCCCCCGCCCATTCCCCCAAGGCCCCTTCTCTTCCCCACAAGGTTCCACCCCCACCCCTCCTCTTCCCCTGGAAGCCAGAGCAGGGCTGGGGAGTCCACCTATGTCCCTGCCCCCATGGCCCCCTGCCCAGGGCAGGTGGAGGGACCCAGGCTCCCCATAGCTGCCTGTGCTGACCCTCCATCTTCATCTGCTCTGGGCGGGGAGCCTGGGGGGTGGGGACATGGGGGGGGGGAAGAGGAGGGGAAGGGGAAGGGGAAGGAGTCTGCCATGGCGAAAAGTGGATGGGCCAGGCGCCACTGGCTGGAAGAGAGCAGAGCTTGTAGTCCCCCTTGCACTGGAGGCCAGGGCTAGGCCACTGCTTGATTCCTTTGGTACACTAACCACTATCTGGGAAGCTGCACACAGCACAGACAGCAACACCAGCCTGTCCTCATGCTCAAACCAGCCCATGGGCACTTTGGGAATGGCTGTGATTTTCCCTTGTTCCATCTCTGTTGTTGTGGGGTTTAATTTGTTGCTGTAATGCAGGCCAGGGAGCCCTGTAATTGCCATCCTGGTCTTTCTCCTGTTTCCCTCTGCTTCCTGTTTGTGGTCCAGGAAATAAACAATTGTTATTCATATGTGGGTTTGATTTACTATATTAGTTGACTTATTCCTAGAGGTAATAGTGGTGTTTTCCATCTGTACACCAGCCAGTAGGTGGAGGCACTAATCCTCAGGAATCCAAAGCCTGATTGGCCCCAAAGGGGAATTAAAGAGTACCCAAGAAGGGAAGAACCAGGAACTCCACCACCTTTAGGGATCAGGGCATCACAAAGGAGGGCTACAGAGATAGCCAGTGGTCAGTGAGGGCAACAAATGGAGCTTGGAAGAGATTCAAAGTTCTTGGACAAAGGTAAACTAGATGGCATAAGAGCAGAAGTTCCAGAACAAATGAGGAGAGGCGTTTAAGACGGAGGCAATGGATATGGACAGGAATAAGCGAAATGGGTAATTACAATGGGTGGTGCAGAGTTAGAGCCTCAGGGAGGGGAAGGAGACTGTGATGGGGACAGGACCAGCTCTAGGTACTAGCAAAGCAAGCACGTGCTTGGGGGGCACATTTCCAGGGGCGGCATTCTGGCCATCCTTTTTTTTCAGAAAAATCTACCAATGTACGAAAAAAAAATAATACATGAAGATCAAAAAAACCTCCAGTTCGATGGAGGAGAAAATTTCTCCTCCTTTTCAGGTTATCAGCAAATTGCATCTGGAACCAAGCCCCGGACAGCCTGTAGGGCAGGAGCAAGGAAGTGGCAGTGTGCAGCCCCGTTACCACCCCAGCTCCATGCTGTTGTGTAAACACAATGGGCACAGGCAGGCCCGCATTAGGCACACGCTCCCAGCCCTGCATGTGTGTGTGCCCAGGGGCCATGCTGCGGGGGAGCTGGCCACTGCTGAGGCATTACCTGAGCAGTTGATGCCTTTCCCCTTGCCCCTGGCACTTGCCGCCAGGCAGCAGGTTGGACGCGTGGCTGGGGGGCAGGGCAGCGAGGGTGAATGCCAGGATCACTGAGGTGTAGCACCAAGCCCCGGGGGGTCCCAGTAGTGGCTGGGCGGCAGCCGGGCTCTCTGCCACCATGGCGGGGGTGCGGACGCGGAGCGGCAGCGGGATGGTGGCGGCGGCTGCGGCTGGGAGCAGCAGGCCCAGAGCATCAATCGGAGCCAGCGGCAGCGCTGCCCTGCAGGGACCGTCCCTTCTCCGCTGGGCCAGAGACAACCCTCAGCATCCCTGCGGGACCGCCAGAGAGACCTGGCGCCACCATCCCTGCGCCCTGGGCAGCGGCTGCGCTCCCTTGCTGGTCGCTCACTCCTTTGTGCGCTGCGCCCACCAGCGCCGCTGCCACAACATTTCAAAGTGCAAACGTGTAAAAGCCAAAAAAAAGGGGGGGGGGATTTTTTTTGCTTGGGGCGGCAAAAAACCTAGAGCTGGCCCTGGATGGGGGAGAGAGAAGGAGTGTACTATAGGGAGGGCCAGGATCTGGAAAAAAATGTTAGCACTGAGCAGGTGGACTGGTGGAGGCAGCAGAGAAAGAGGCAACAATGAGATGAATATTTATGAAAATTGGGTGAGGGGGAAGAGATGAAATAATGGGGGCAGATGAGGCAAGAGGAGATGATAAAGTGGTGAAGTAGAAGGGAAGTGGGGAGAGAAATGGAGTTCAAGGATAGAGAAAGTAAAAGTGTGGTTGGGTAGCAGAGAGGCACAAAAGGAAAAAAATCTGGTGCACATGCAAGCAGGAAAAATTGGGATGCTGAGCAGAAGAAGGCAGATATTCAGGAATGAGGGTAGTTATTAGTGATTCATGGTAACCTATTCACTGTAAGTGGTTAGCAACAATAAGATGGCAATCAGATAATGGCAGTAGCAGCAGTCATTAGCAACAAAATAGCAACTAATTGCGGACAATCAAATAATGCCAATCAATTGCATTGAAAAGGCACTCAATTGCAAAGAGATAGCAGTTGCTTAATGGCAGTTGGTAACAGTGATTATGGCCTTTGGTGGCAAAGCAGAGCAGATGGTAAATGGTGATAATGTTGAGATGATAAAGCACAGTTGCAGAGAACAGGAGCCATTAATGTGACATTGTAAAGTGAGAGGTGCACAGCAGGACAGGTAAAAAGGTCACACAAGGCAAATAATTAGAGATTAGTGCAGAATTTAAATTACTAGAGGGAAGTGAGAGACTATGGGGGGGAGGGATAGCTCAGTGGTTTGAGCATTGGCCTGCTAAACCCAGAATTGTGAGTTCAATCCTTGAGGGGGCCACTTAGGGATCTGGGGCAAAAATCAGTACTTGGTCCTGCTACTGAAGGCAGGGGGCTGGACTCAATGACCTTTCAAGGTCCCTTCCAGTTCTAGGAGATAGGATATCTCCATTAATTTATTTATTTTATTTATGGTAAATCCAATCCTATGGTTTCTGGTCTTGTATGAATTATATGTCACTCTTGGGTGGTCCAATCATTAGCGTGACTACAACTGTGCTTCTGGGAGAGGGAAGAAGCAGAGTCTGGGGCTTCAGATGGTGGCTTGGAAAGTGGAGAGGCTGGAAAGGATGGTGGGAAGTTGGTGTCCCAGCTCCAACTCTTACAGTGGTAGATCTCATGGACAATGGAGTCTTGCCTTGATTATTTACATTTTTCCTTTAGAATTCCTATATTGAATCTTTTGAAAATTGAAGCTATTTGAACTGCTGGGTTTTTGTTTAACATGGAATTTAATAATTGGTCAGAGCACTTCAGTAATAAAAGTTTGGAATGGAATGAAAGGAGGCCAGAATATGCAAGTAGAATGTTACTCAAGCATATTGAGTGGTGACTGCCAGTTTAATGAGACTATACTTCATTAGATATTGCTACATTTATAATTGGTGGGCCAAATTCTGCTCACTTATACTCATGTAACCCCACTGCCTTCAGTGCAGTTGCACAAGTATAAATGAGGATGGAATTTTGTCTTATGGCTTTAGTACAGTAGCTGTGAAGAGTATGAAGTACATCCAATATCATAATAAATATGGTGTTCACCTTTTAAAACCAATTCAGTGACCTACAGTGGTGGTCCAAAAACACTTCACTGTAGCTTACTATAATGTTTCCACTGTGTTTAGGAATATTTTTATAGAGTACTGTGGTATTTCACATGATTTCCTTTACTTTAACTCTTAAAACAAATGGTGGCTGATTTTTACACTTTCCAAAGATGTAAGTGGTAGTATAAATATTAGCAATGCCTACAAAGTGGTGCAAACTGAGTATAAAATGCTACGATTCTGGTCAGGTCTCATTTTACACCCACTTTGCACATGACTACACAGGTGCAGTGACTTCACAAGGTGAAAGGCCATTGAGAATTAGGCTCAAAAGTCTGTAAGAGCTGTATTCTATGCACACCTGCCATTTCCATCATCTTCAATGGGAACTGGGTACACATATCTGATGGAACCATTTGGTCCTCAGAGTATATGTATAGAATTTTACAAGGCACTTGTGCATATCCTTGTTCTTCATAGAAATATACTGAAGTAATAATTTATTTTGGAAATAATTCAAAGTAGTTAGGGAGTACATCTATAGTACTTGAATGATCTAATATATGTCATTCCAAACCAAGATGATGAATTGAAAAGAATAATAGGATGAATGGATATCTGATCCAAAATATTTTTCTTACATGTTTCTTCTATGCATGGAATGCAATCCCTAATGATTGTTTCAACCCCCCCCCCATAAATTCCTTGGCTGCTGTCAAAATTACTAATATATGGCCCTTACAGTAAAAGGAAATTATTCTAAAAGTCTGTGTTAAAGGTATAGTGGACCATTGTTTCAGTTACGTTAGTGTGAGAATCAAAAAAATTACATATGTATCTAAGTAGATAGAAAAAACTTTCATTGAATGGTTCAGCTTCCCAGCTATGACCAAACTGCACAGAGTACAAGTCAGGGTCTGAGTCCACAGGTTAGCCAAGATCTACTTGGGCAAAAGTGGTTTTAGGATAAGTTTACAACTCACTGATCCTTGGGATGGCTAGTTGCAAGGATAGCCCCTAGCACAATTCAGAGCAGCCTCGGGGCTGCTGTAGCTTGCTGCTGATTGCAACAATGGCTTAAAACCCTTCTCCCCTGAGTAGTGCAGTTTTTTTCCTGAAATTTTAACTTTATCTCTAAACAGGCCATTCATTATAACTCAATATAACAGTATGTTAAGCAGATCAATACGACTATAGCTCCAAATTCCTGAACCGTAGCAGGTTATGATTTCATTCTGTTAGGGTCCTACAATAGCAGTCCTTGTCTCATACCTCAGGGTAGGACAGAGTCCTGAAAGAAATAAAGCATTAATTAAGCAATAATATTTCTGTGATGTGGGCAAACCAGGTGCCAGTTCATGCCAAAGTCCAAGGCCTCACTGAACACTTACAAATGCATAGCTGGAAGCCAGGCTAATTCACCTGTATATTAATATAGATCAAAGTGATTGTTAAATGTATAAGAGTTGATCTGGTGTTTAAACCTGATGAAAATTAATGGGATGCTACATGCATTGTTTTCACTTATCTGTACCCTGTTACAATGTAATAGCAAACAGCTACATTGCAAATACCCCTGTAACTAAGGCCTGGTCTACACTAGGAGGTTATGTCGAATTTAGCAGCGTTAACTCGAATTAACCCTGCACCCGTCCACACCACGAAGCTATTTATTTCAACATAGAGGTCTCTTTAAATCGATTTCTGTACTCCTCCCCGACGAGGGGAGTAGCGCTAAATTCGACATGGCCATGTCGAATAAGGGTTAGTGTGGATGTAATTCGATGCTAATAGCTCCGGGAGCTATCCCACAGTGCACCACTCTGTTGGCGCTCTGGACAGCAGTCCGAGCTCGGATGCTCTGACCAGCCACACAGGAAAAGCCCCAGGAAAATTTGAATTCCCTTTCCTGTCTGGCCAGTTTGAATCTCATTTCCTGTTTGGACATCGTGGCGAGCTCAGCAGCACTGGCAACGATGCAGAGCTCTCCAGCAGAGGTGACCATGCAATCGCTGAATAGAAAGAGGGCCCCAGCATGGACTGATCGGGAAGTCTTGGATCTGATCGCTGTGTGGGGCGATGAGTCCGTGCTTTCGGAGCTGTGATCGAAAAGACGGAATGCGAAGATCTACGAGAAGATCTCCAAAGCCATGACGGAGAGAGGATACAGCCGGGATGCAACGCAGTGCCGCGTGAAAATCAAGGAGCTGAGACAAGGGTACCAGAAGACCAAAGAGTCAAACGGACGCTCCGGATCCCAGCCCCAGACATGCCGTTTCTACGAGGCACTGCATTCCATCCTAGGTGCGGCCGCCACCACTACCCCACCACTGTCCGTGGACTCTGACGATGGGGTATTGTCGACGGCCGCTTCCTCGGATATGTTCGCGGACGGGGAAGATGAGGAAGGAGATGAGGAGGACAAGGCAGTCGACAGCGCTTTCAACGCTGATTTCCCCGACAGCCAGGATCTCTTCATCACCCTCACGGAGATCCCCTACCAACCCTCCCAAGGCCGTAACCCAGACCGTGATTCAGGGGAAACATCAGTAGGTAAGTGTTTTAAACATTTATTTTGAACAGAATAGTAATGGTATCTTAACAATGGGTTTTTCATGATTAGTTTGCCCTAGACGCTTTATTTTCTAGTCCTTGCCAGTGCAGCTACTGGAAAAGTTTGTCAACATGTTCGGTTTTTCATGATTAGTTTGCCGTAGGCACTTTAGTTTTTTGTCCTTGCCAGTGCAGCTACTGGAAAATTCTGTCTATATGTACAGGGATAGAGCAGAAATCCTCCTGGGACATCTCCACGAAGGTCTCCTGGAGGTATTGTGAAAGCCTTTGCATCAGGTTCCTGGGGAGAGCGGCCTTATTGCGTCCTCCATGGTAGGAAACTTTTCCACACCAGGCTAGCAGCAAGTACTCCGGGATCATTGCCTCACAAAGCATGGCGGCCCTGGTGCTTGCTGGCATTCACGCAGCATGCGCTCTTTCTCTGTCTCTGAAATCCTCATCAGAGTGATATCAATCATGGTGACCTGCTGTGAATTAGGGGAATGTTAGTATTGGGACTGATTGCCTGTTCCTTTACATAACTGTAACCGTCCATTTACAGCCACGCGGTGGAGGCGTGACAGGGGCAGCATTCAGTGATCTTTCCCGGGGACAGCCACGAAGGGGGTGGGACGGGGCAGAGTTCATGCTGGCCGGATTGCCGGCAGCAGGAACTGGCCAACACTAGGAGCATTGCTTGGAACGTGAAAGGAGGGCACTGCTATAAATTAAGCTTTAAGCAGCCAAAAGTCTACGGCTTACCATGTCCGCCTGCTAGCCGAATTCCGTTGTCCGGCCCCGCTTGTGTGATCTGTACAGCAAGACCCCAGGCACTCAATGGGAAGGCCGAAAATTCGACCTTGTACTGAGTGCGCATGTGATAGGTAATGTGCATGGTCTTGTTCACAGAGAAAGACTATATTCATTGTTCGCAAAACTGCATCTTTCTGAGGAATTCACTCCCTTTTTCCCATCCCACAGCTGCGAGTGTCTCCCGAGCTACCCCGGCATCCCCCTCCCAGAGGCTGGTGCAGATCAGGCGACGAAAGAGAAGGACATGGGATGAGATGTTCTCAGAACTTATGGGCTGCTCCCAAACTGAGGCGGCACAGCAGACCCAGTGGAGGGAGAACATGTCACAATACCAGCGATCACACAGCGAACGGGAGGACAGGTGGCAGCAGGAAGACCAGCAGGCGACTCAAACGCTGCTTGGACTAATGAGGGAGCAAACGGACACGCTCCGGCGCCTTGTAGATGTTCTGCAGGACCGGAGGCAGGAGGACAGAGCCCCGCTGCATTCTATCTCTAACCGCCCTCCCCCGCCACAAAGTCCCATCCCCCCCTCACCCAAAGTCCCAAGAAGGAGGGGCGGCAGGGGCCGTGAAAACAGTCACTCCACCCCTGCAGACTGCTCAAGTAACAGAAGGCTCTCATTCCCAAAGATTTGATAAGTCCTTTCCTTTACTCTAAAAGAACCTCACCCAAGCCCCCGTCCCAGTTTCATCCCCTAACTGTGTAGTTGTTAATAAAAATACGTTTCTGTTAATTACTGTTTCTGTCATGTTCTTTTAGAGGAGAGTGTGTTTGAAGGGGGGTAAGGGGGTTGGTAATTGGAGAGGACAGTCACCTTTACCAGGGTACAGACACGGGGGCAGGTTCAGCAGAAGGTCACACACACATTGCAGTCACTAGGCACCCTGGTCAGTCTGGGAGGTGGTTTTCATGTTCTGTGTGGGGGGGCTATGTGAGTTTGTGGCGGGGGAGGGCGGTTACAGATCTTATGCAGCGGTCCTTAGCCTGGATGACAGAGCCACGCAGCAGGGGATCTGTAACCGCCCTCCCCCTCCACAAAGTCACATAGCCCCCACACACAGAGTCCCGAAAAGGAGGGGTGGCAGGCTCCGTTGAAACAACCAGTCCACCACTGCGGACCGCTCTAGGAGCAGGAGCCTGTCATTCCTTGAGTTTAGAAGCGTCCTTTCCATCACTACACCCGCTCCCCACCACAGTCTGCGTCCCAGTTTCAACACTTTACCGCGAAATCCTTAATAAAAAAAACGGTGTTAATGAACAAAGTTTCATTTATTTTATTTTTAAAGGTGTGTTGGAAGGGGGGGAAGGGGGTTGGTAACTGGAGAGGATAGTCAACATTAACTGGGTAAAGAAATGGGGGCAGGTTCAGCTTCTGAATAAACAAACTTAATAGTCACAGCTTACCCTGCTCACTGTTCCAGAGTAGCAGCCGTGTTAGTCTGTATCCACTGTGGAACCTAGCTTTCAAAGCTTCCCAGATGCACAGCGCGTCCTGCTGTGCTCTTCTGATCGCCCAGCTGTCTGGCTGGGCATAATCAGCAGCCAGGCGATTTGCCTCAACCTCCCACCCCGCCATAAACGTCTCCCCCTTGCTCTCACAGAGATGGTGGAGCACACAGCAAGCTGCAATGACAATGGGGATATTGGTTTCGCTGAGATCAGACCGAGTCAGTAAGCTTCTCCATCTCCCCTTCAGACGTCCAAAAGCACACTCCACCACCATTCTGCACTTGCTCAGCCGGTAGTTGAAGAGTTCTTTTTCACTGTCCGGGGCGCCTGTATAGGGCTTCATGAGCCAGGGCATTAGCGGGTAGGCTGGGTCCCCGAGGATGACTATAGGCATCTCCACATCCCCAACAATTATTTTGTGGTCCAGGAAGTAAATACCTTCCTGCAGCTGTCTAAACAGACCAGAGATCCTGAAAACGCGAGCGCCATGAACCTTGCCTGGCCATCCGACATTGATGTTGGTAAAACGTCCCCTATGGTCCACCAGTGCTTGCAGCACCATTGAAAAGTAGCCCTTTTGGTTAATGTACTGGCTGGCCTGGTGGTCCGGTCCCAGGATAGGGATGTGAGTTCCATCTATAGCCCCACCGCAGTTTGGGAATCCCATTGCAGTGAAGCCATCTATGATCACCTGCACGTTTCCGAGGGTCACCACCTTTGAGAGCAGTACCTCAACGATTGCGTTGGCTACTTGCATCACAGCAACCCCCACGGTAGATTTGCCCACTCCAAATTGGTTTGCGACTGACCGGTAGCTGTCTGGCGTTGCAAGCTTCCAGAGGGCTATGGCCACTCGCTTCTGGACAGTCAGGGCTGCTCGCATCCAGGTGTCCTTGCGCTTCAGGGCAGGGGACAGCAACTCACAAAGTTCCAGGAAAGTTCCCTTACGCATGCGAAAGTTTCGCAGCCACTGTGATTCATCCCAGACCTGCAGCACTAAGCGGTCCCACCAGTCCGTGCTTGTTTCCCGGGCCCAGAATCGCCGTTCCACAGCATCAACATGACCCATTGCCACCATGATGTCCACGGCGCGGGGTCCCATGCTTTGTGAGAGGTCTGTGCTCCTCTCAGACTTAATGTCCTCACTGCGCTGCCGTAGCCTCCTCGCCCGATTTCTCAGCATCTGCCTCTGAAAAAGGTGGATGATAAGGTGTGAGGTGTTGACAACGGCCATAACTGCAGCGATGATCGCAGCAGGCTCCATGCTCGCAGTGCTGTGGCGTCCGCGCTGTCAATCACCAGAAAAGTGCGGGAACTGATTGCCTGCCGGCGCTTTCACGGAGAGAGGGCGGGAGTGACGGTTGAATGACGACAGTTACCCAAAACCACCCTCGACACATTTTTTGCCCCAGCAGGCATTGGGGGCTCGACCCAGAATTCCAATGGGCAGCGGGGACTGCGGGAACTGTGGGATAGCTGCCCACAGTGCACCGCTTCCAATGTCGACGCTTGCCCCGTTAGTGTGGACTCACAAAGTCGAATTACTGTCCTTAGTGTGGATACACACGTTCGACTTTGTAATATCGGTTCCACAAATTCGCTTTAAGTAAAATCGAACTACTCTCGTAGTGTAGACATACCCTAAATAACCCATTACATGAGGGGGGAAAAGCCTTTTGTAATGCAAATGAAGAACTTTAACAGGAAAGAGCTAATTTCAAAGCAGTGATCATTGTGTGTGATGATCGGAGGCTCACTCTCCATCATTAAAGAAAGAGCTCATGTGGGTACTGACACTGTCAGCTTCTTTTCTGTGAGAAGAAGCTATAAGTATGGACACAAGGAAAAATGTGTGGACTGTTTGGACTCTAACAGGGCAGAATAACTGAGTGAGAAGACAGAGATCCGCAGAATTACTCTGGGTAGCCCTGAGAGACTTTTGGGAAACTGGCAGATTACTACATCTCTGCTACCATTTGGAATTATAGACTCTGACTCACCTGTATATATATTTTACCTGCTTTAACCTCTCAATAACTCTCATTCCTTTTCCTTATCTAATAAACCTTTAGTTAGTTTACGTAATCTGTAATTAGGACTGTCAAGCAATTAAAAAAAATAATCATGATTAATCGCATTGTTAATCATGGAATACCATTTATTTAAATATTTTTGGATGTTTTCTACATTTTCAAATATATTGATTTCAATTACAACACAGAATACAAAGTGTACAGTGCTCACTTTATATTTATTTTTATTACAAATATTTGCACTGTAAAAAACAAAAAAATAGTATTTTTCAATTCACCTCATACAAGTATTGTAGTGCAATCTCTTTATCATGAAAGTTGAACTTACAAATGTAGAATTATGTACAAAAATAACTGCACTGAAAAATAAAACAATGTAAACTTTAGCGCCTACAAGTCCACTTGGTCCTACTTCAGCCAATCACTCAGACAATCAAATTTGGTTACAATTTACAGGAGATAATGCTGCCCGCTTCTTGTTTACAATGTCACCTGAAAGTGAGAACAGGCGTTCGCATGGCACTTTTGTAGCCGGCATCACAAGATATTTATGTGCCAGATGCGCTAAGGATTCATATGTCCCTTCATGCTTCAACCACCATTCCATGGGACATATGTCCATGCTGATGATGGGTTCTGCTCGATAACAATCCAAAGCAGAGTGGACTGAGACATGTTCATTGTCATCATCTGAGTCAGATGCCACCAGCAGAAGTTTGATTTTCTTTTTTTGGTGGTTCGGGTTCTATAGTTTCCACATCTGAGTGTTGCTCTTTTAAGACTTCTGAAAGCATGCTCCACACCTCGTCCCTCTCAGATTTTGGAAGGCACTTCTGATTCTTAAACCTTGGGATGGGTGCTGTAGCTATTTTTAGAAATCTCACATTGGTATCTTCTTTGCGTTTTGTCAAATATGCTGTGAAAGTGTTCTTAAAATGAACATGTGCTGTGTCATCATCCAAGACTGCTATAATATGAAATATATGGCAGAATGTAGGTAAAACAGAGCCAAAGACATACAGTTCTCCCCCAAGGAATTCAGTCACAAATTTAATTAACACACTATTTTTTAATGAGCATCATCAGCATGGAAGCATGGCCTCTGGAATGGTGGCCCAAGCATGAAGGGGCATATGAATGTTTAGCATATCTGGCGCGTAAATATCTTGCAATGCTTGCTACAAAAGTGCCATGTGAATGCCTGTTCTCACTTTCAGGTGACATTGTAAATAAGAAGCAGGCAGAAGCATCTCCTGTAAATGTAAACAAAATTGTTTGTCTTAGTGATTGGCTGAACAAGAAGTAGGATTGAGTGGACTCATAGGCTCTAAAGTTTTACATTGTTTTGCTTTTGAGAGCAGTTATGTGACAAAAAAAATCTGCATTTGTAAGTTACACTTTCAGGATAGAGAGATTACACTACAGTACTTGTATGAGGTTAATTGAAAAATACTATTTTTTTTATTTATAATTTTTACAGTGCAAATATTTGTAATATTAAAATAGTAATAGAAAGTGAGCACTGTACACTTTGTATTCTGTGGTGTAATAGAAATCAATATATTTGAAAATATAGAAAAACATCAAAAAATATTTAATAAATTTCAATTGGTATTCTATTGTTAAACAGTGCAATTAATTGTGATTAATTTTTTTAATCGCGATTAATTCTTTTGAGTTAATCGTGTGAGTTAACTGCCATTAATTGACAACCCTACCTGGAATATTTGTGATTTTTGGTGTAAGTGACCATTTATCACATGGTCCTGCTTGCCTGGGTGGCAAGATAGACTGGAGTGTCTAAGGGGACTGCCTGTGCCTCAATTATAACACTACTGTAGTACGTTGGGAGTTCACATTTGGTACTGGGTTGGTGAAATCTAATTATAGAACTTACCACCAGTTTGCTATCTCTGCCCTGCTTTTTACAGTCCGCCCTGAGGTAGGCACTCATGGTTGTGAGCCACTCCAGACAGCATAACAGTTTCCACAAAAGAAACCAAAACATTATAATAAATACATTTCCTTTTTGCAATTAATCTGATTTTGTGAGTCTCAGTAAAATATTTTAAAAAGGAGGCACTACTAAAAAAAACCCCAAAACAACAAAGCTAAAACATGTATTACTGTGGTAGGATTGAGATGCTAACACTGGTGACTCCCACATGTCAAAGAAGGAGCAATATTGCCAACCAGAAAATTAGCATTATGAATGGAGGAGCACTCCACTTCATAAGGGATGCATCCAGTCCCCAGCCTAATCACTTTCTCCCTGGAAAATATGCATGGGGAAAGGAAGGGAGGTCAATTATTATTAAAAAAGACAACTGAATAATTTTTGAATAATTGCCAACGGTGGAGATGGACCATTGGATACATAATTAGCAAAGTTGTCAAAAGTGCATGACTAATCCACTTATCACAAGACTATGCACTTTATCATATGGCTAATGTCTCCTCATATATGATTACATACACACACAAGTGTGCATTTTTCTTGCAAACATTCATAAATATATGCCTTTTAAAGCAATTTTATACAAAATATAAAATGTAGACCTAAATCTAGTAGTCAGTATCTATGTAAGTGCATTATTTGTTGTTCTCTGTTGACTTGGATTCAGGTTTCCCTGTAGGCTCACAGACATAGAAGGTTTTTTGCCTTTTAAAGCATGCTTGCTCACAATGCAGTTTGTCCCTAGATCATTGAGGTCTGGGAATAAGATATAGATTTTGTTAAGGAAATAATAATGTAAGATAACAGACTGTATCTTGGGAAATGAAACTGAATATGACAGACAGAACCATGGGAAGAACCTAGTGTGACAAAAGGCTTACTTTATTATACTGGTTAGTTTAAGAAGAGTAGATACTCTATATGCTTTCAAATTACTTGCCGCAAAGCAAACAAAACATGAGGGACGCTCAAATGTAATTTTAACTGTAGCTGCTTGGTACATTTATTTAGATATCATCAGTGAATGATAGCAAAACTCCTAAAGAAGAAATTAAACTACATTTCATACCTTGCTTCAATTATGATGGTAACATTGACAGAAAACATTTTGATGCAGTCAAGCTAGGATGAGGTAGACTTAATGCCCCTGTGTAAGATTTCTTTGAGAGCTGCTAACATTTCTCTGCTTGTAATATTCAACAGACTATAAAAAAACCATTTAGGATAAGAAATTTGAAAGTGGATCTTTGATTAATAAGGTTCCTTTGAAAAATATAAGTTCAGGAAGATATATTCTCTCTAATACAAGCTAAAGATTGATACTCTTATGACCAAAATTGAGATACATTGGACACAGGACAACAGCAAAGGTTTGAAAGGAAGATGAATGAACATTTACTGACTTGATGATAGTGCAATTCCTATACTAAACTGGTGGTTGACACCAAGTAGGAGAGTGGAAACTTGAGGTATTTTTGCAAGTAACTTTGCTTTTATTGACTAGAGTGATGAAAAGTAGTTCTGAAATGTCAGGGTTGGCCAAACTTTCTCAACTCATTTCAAATTTTTCCAGTGCTAAGTACATTTGGTTTACTTATTCCCACACTATCATTCAAAGTCTTATGGCTTTGATACTTAACAAATTGTACTACGAATCTTGGTGAGTGAACATCATATTATGTTGAGTATGGGAGGTGAAAGAGCATCTTATTAGGGAGAGGATTCTGGAAAATGTGCAGGTCAACATATAGTCTAAGGGACTCTGATACTGTTACTGACTGGAGTAGTAATTTATTGTATCACTGGTACCTGAAAGTCCATGCAGTCACATGCATTTTGCAGTTGGAAAAAGTAATCCACTATCTGTGCAGTCTCCATCATACAACCAATGAAATTGTTGCATTCAAATTAGCTGTAGAGAAAGGGTTATGATTGATTGAGTTATCTCTGATATCATGATGGTCTTGGACTCTTGGCATGGCATAGAGACAGGCCTGGTTATCTCACAGGTGTAATCCATAATGTCAGAATGGCTGAGAACTTAAACACTGGATGGCAGCAGGCTGCAAATCCCAGTGGTGACTGATCCTGGTGATATTCTGAATAAAAGCAGCTATCGGCCAGGTTTGTAGTGGTTTTCACTACTATGTAGTGACTCAACAGATATTCTAGGTTTCAGAGTGACATTTGGGGCTATTGTGTATACTGGGAGTACTGTCATGGATGGATATAAACTGTTCTGGAAGGACAGGCAGGGCAGAAAAGGTGGGGGAGTTGCGTTGTATGTAAGAGAGGAGTATGACTGCTCAGAGCTCCGGTATGAAACTGCAGAAAAACCTGAGAGTCTCTGGATAAAGTTGAGAAGTGTGAGCAACAAGGGTGATGTCGTGGTCGGAGTCTGCTATAGACCACCAGACCAGGGGGATGAGGTGGACGAGGCTTTCTTCTGGCAACTAGCAGAAGTTGCTAGATTGCAGGCCCTGGTTCTCATGGGAGACTTTAATCACCCTGATATCTGCTGGGAGAGCAATACAGCGGTGCACAGACAATCCAGGAAGTTTTTGGAAAGTGTAGGGGACAATTTCCTGGTGCAAGTGCTGGAGGAACCAACTAGGGGCAGAGCTTTTCTTGACCTGCTGCTCACAAACAGGGAAGAATTAGTAGGGGAAGCAAAAGTGGATGGGAACCTGGGAGGCAGTGACCATGAGATGGTCGAGTTCAGGATCCTGACACAAGGAAGAAAGGAGAGCAGTAGAATACGGACCCTGGACTTCAGAAAAGCAGACTTTGACTCCCTCAGGGAACAGATGGGCAGGATCCCCTGGGAGAATAACATGAAGGGCAAAGGGGTCCAGGAGATCTGGCTGTATTTTAAAGAATCCTTATTGCGGTTGCAGGAACAAACCATCCCGATGTGTAGAAAGAATAGTAAATATGGCAGGCGACCAGCTTGGCTAAACAGTGAAATCCTTGCTGATCTTAAACGCAAAAAAGAAGCTTACAAGAAGTGGAAGATTGGACAAATGACCAGGGAGGAGTATAAAAATATTGCTCAGGCATGCAGGAGTGAAATCAGGAAGGCCAAATCACACCTGGAGTTGCAGCTAGCAAGAGATGTTAAGAGTAACAAGAAGGGTTTCTTCAGGTATGTTAGCAACAAGAAGAAAGTCAAGGAAAGTGTGGGCCC
Organism: Emys orbicularis; assembly: GCF_028017835.1. NCBI lineage: Eukaryota > Metazoa > Chordata > Testudines > Emydidae > Emys > Emys orbicularis. The sequence goes on from NC_088684.1 coordinate 164,326,526, forward strand.
CTTACTGAATGAGGGAGGCAACCTAGTGACCGAGGATGTGGAAAAAGCTAATGTACTCAATGATTTTTTTGCCTCTGTCTTCACGAACAAGGTCAGCTCCCAGACTACTGCACTGAGCAGCACAGTATGGGGAGAAGGTGACCAGCCCTCTGTGGAGAAAGAAGTGGTTCGGGACTGTTTAGAAAAACTGGATGTGCACAAGTCCATGGGGCCGGATGCGCTGCATCCGAGGGTGCTAAAGGAGTTGGCGGATGAGATTGCAGAGCCATTAGCCATTATTTTTGAAAACTCATGGCGATCGGGGGAGGTCCCGGATGACTGGAAAAAGGCTAATATAGTGCCCATCTTTAAAAAAGGGAAGAAGGAGGATCCGGGGAACTACAGGCCAGTCAGCCTCACCTCAGTCCCTGGAAAAATCATGGAGCAGGTCCTCAAGGAATCAATTATGAAACACTTAGAGGAGAGGAAAGTGATCAGGAACAGTCAGCATGGATTCACCAAGGGGAAGTCGTGCCTGACTAACCTAATTGCCTTCTATGATGAGATAACTGGCTCTGTGGATGAGGAGAAAGCAGTGGATGTGTTATTCCTTGACTTTAGCAAAGCTTTTGATACGGTCTCCCACAGTATTCTTGCCGCCAAGTTAAAGAAGTATGGGCTGGATGAATGGACTGTAAGGTGGATAGAAAGCTGGCTAGATCGTCGGGCTCAATAGGTAGTGATCAATGGCTCCATGTCTAGTTGGCAGCCGGTTTCAAGCGGAGTGCCCCAAGGGTCGGTCCTGGGGCCGGTTTTGTTTAATATCTTTATTAATGATCTGGAGGATGGTGTGGACTGCACTCTCACCAAGTTTGCAGATGACACTAAACTGGGAGGTGTGGTAGATACACTAGAGGGTAGGGATCGGATACAGAGGGACCTAGACAAATTAGAGGATTGGGCCAAAAAAAACCTGATGACATTCAACAAGGACAAGTGCAGAGTCCTGCACTTAGGACGGAAGAATCCCATGCACTGCTCCAGACTAGGGACCGAATGGCTGGGTAGCAGTTCTGCAGAAAAGGACCTAGGGGTCACAGTGGACGAGAAGCTGGATATGAGTCAACAGTGTGCTCTTGTTGCCAAGAAGGCTAACGGCATTTTGGGCTGTATAAGTAGGGGCATTGCCAGCAGATCGAGGAACGTGATTGTTCCCCTTTATTCAACATTGGTGAGGCCTCATCTGGAATACTGTGTCCAGTTTTGGGCCCCACACTACAAGAAGGATGTGGAAAAATTGGAAAGAGTCCAGCGGAGGGCAACAAAAATGATTAGGGGGCTGGAGCACATGACTTATGAGGAGAGGCTGAGGGAACTGGGATTGTTTAGTCTCCAGAAGAGAAGAATGAGTGGGGATTTGATAGCTGCTTTCAACTACCTGAAGGGGGGTTCCAAAAAGGATGGAGCTCGGCTGTTCTCAGTGGTGGCAGATGACAGAACAAGGAGTAATGGTCTCAAGTTGCAGTGGGGGAGGTCTAGGTTGGATATTAGGAAAAACTTTTTCACTAGGAGGGTGGTGAAGCACTGGAATGCGTTACCTAGGGAGGTGGTGGAGTCTCCTTCTTTGGAGGTTTTTAAGGCCCGGCTTGACAAAGCCCTGGCTGGGATGATTTAGTTGGGAATTGGTCCTGCTTTGAGCAGGGGGTTGGACTAGATGACCTCCTGAGGTCCCTTCCGACCCTGATATTCTATGATTCTATGGTTGTCTTGTTGTGGGAGTGGTTGTGTTGATTTGTGTCCAGGTTGGTTATTCTGGGAGATCTGTGTCAATTTGTATGGGTGGCAGTTGGAGGAATGAGTGTGGCATCTGGGAAGTCTCCCTCATACAACCAATGAAATTGTTGCAAGCAAATTAGCTGGTTGAGTTTCCTTTTATCACAATGGTCTAAAACTCTGGGCATGGCATATTTACATGCCATACTGTAGCTGTACACTGCAAGGGTGTACTTTGGAAAGTCAAAATGGTGGAGGACTGAAAAATTGGATGGTAGCAGACCACAAATCCCAGCGAGGATTCAACCTAGTGATATTCTGAAAAAAAAAGAACTCTCAACCATATCTATAGCTGCTTCCATTGCTTCACACTGAGTCAACAGACATTTTAAGCTTCAAATTGACATACAGAATGACAAACCTGGAATTTTATTATATAGATAGTCCTGTTGAAATCAATGAGATTATTCAAGAAGTAAAGTATTAGTGTCAGTAAGGATATCAGAATTTGTCCCTAAAACATAAACATAAATGGACATATGGTGTTTGATAGCAAGTGCCAACCCTTTAGGAAGTAAGTGCTGTTTTGAAGCTCACTTTATATTTTTCATTCTATTTTACTTTCTTTCCAAGTTTCATAACATGGTGTTCTAGTATAAACAACAGCTACTGCTTCTCATTTTCAAAGCACTTTATAGGCATCAACTAATGAATCCTCACTACAGGTAAGTATGTATTATTGTTCCCATATCACAGATGGGGAAGCTGAGGCATAAAAGCCAAGGGCCGCAATATGGTTGCCCAGATTGGGCGCACTGTTTGGAAGAAGACCCAGGCCACTCCCAGTGCTCCATGAAGAAGGCAGCACTACTTGAGTGCAAGGAGGGACAGACTAGTAATAGCCACAGTGTCTGGACAAGTAGATGGCACTGCTCCATCCTTTTGCATTGGCAAGTGGCTGTAGGACTGAGCTGGGTAGAGTGCATGCTACATGGTTCAGGAAGACCACCAGTGAGCAAATTCGTTCCAGGGCCTCTAGTGGCTGTCTGGCTGCTCCTGCCCTAAGCAGGTATAGATGGAGACTTTTCAAATCCACTAAGGGATTTGGATGCCCAAGTCCAATTAATGGGAAGATCTCAGTGTGATGTTCCCCTCTGGTTTTAATCAGACCAGTGATCTGCTAGGTCACTCCAATCCTTGACTCTGGGAGTCAGCCTTACCCTGCTCTGCTGTGAGAACCCCCAACTCCTGGGCTGTTCACGCACAGCTTCTGGCATGTAAGCTGCTCCTTGGATTGTGCAACCGAATGACACTAGCCAATATCTCTGGTCCCAGACACAACCCTAGGAACCTCCGTCCAGTTATGCTCGCTGTATGCTGTAAGCTTATATGAGTTCGTCAATTTAACAAAGAAATGTATATGAACCAGGCTTGTTATCCCAAGGGGAATCTCTGACATACTTCAAACCAACCCACTGCTTCAGGTAGAATAAACAAACACATTTATTAACTATAAAGATTTTAAGTGATTATAAGCCAAAACATAAGTCAGATTTGGTCAAATGAAATAAAAGCAAAACACATTCTAAGCTGATCTTAACACTTTCAATGTGCTTACAAACTTGGATGCTTCTCACCACAGGCTGGCTGGTTGCTCTTCAGCCAGGCTCTCCCCTTTGATCAGTGCTTCAGTCGCTTGGTGTGGTATCTGTAGATGTAGGTGTAAGAGAGAGGAAGAGCATGGAAAATGTCTCTCCCTTTTATCATGTCCTTTCTTCCCTCTTGGCTTTGCCCCCCCCCTTCAGAGTCAGATGAGCATTACCTCATTGCAGTTCCAAACTGACCAAAGGAAGGGGGGTGATTCCCTCGAGCGTTAGATTCTTTTGTTGCTGCCTAGGCAAGCGCCCTTTGTTCCTGTAAGGCTGGGCTGGGTTTCTCCCGTACACGCCCTGATGAGGTGTGAACTGCCTCTCTGCTCTTGGAGAGTTTTTACCTGGGCTTATTTTAAGCCATGAGGATACATTTTCAGCCTCATAACTATATACATGAAATTATAACCTATAACCCTACTATAACATTACTGTAACAATTATTATAACATCACTATAACAACCATGCTCAGTGCATCAAGACACCCAAGACGACAAACTTTGCATTGGATACCACACAATCATTTTATAAAGATGAACATGGGGCTGTAGGGTGTTCCTCCGAGGTACAGAGCGTCTCACTCAGCCATAATAGCTTCAGCCACCACCTCTCAGGCAGAGCACTTACTCTCTCACTAACATAATTCTAAAAGCCACAATCAAACCCTAAGTGACTTGCTCAAAGCAACAGAGGAAATGAGTGTCAAAGCCAGGAGGCCACAGTTCAAGAGCTCTCAACCCTGCCCCACTCTTCTTGCAAACTCCAAAGTCTATTGGATTCCTAACACAAATACATAAAGTTTTATTTAGGGCTTAGTTCATGCTCCCTCTTTTTCTTCTGGTTTTCTTTAACTAGGGCCTTATCAAATTCACAGCCAAGAAAAATGTGTCATGGGCTTTGAAATCTGGTCTGCCCTGTGAAATCTTGCTATTTTAGGGGAGACCAGATTTCACAGAGCTGGGTGGCCAGAGAGTGGCAGCTGTTTGGCTGAGGCCCAGCTTTGAAGGCAGCGCTGCCACCAGCAGGAGCACAGACATGAAGGTGGCATGGTATGGGGGGGTTGTTCCTAGGGATGCAAGGTGTCCAATTTTCAACCGGAACGCCCGGTTGAAAAGGGTTCCTGGTGGCTCCGGTCAGCACCACTGACTGGGCCATTAAAAGTCCCCGTTCTCGGCCACTGGGAGCTGCGGAGCTGGTGCTTGGGGTGGGGGCAGCGCGTGGAGCTTCCTTGATTGCCCTTCTGCCTAGGGGCTGCAGGGACCCCCATAGTTACAACACTGTGATATTTCAGAGGCAACCATCTGAAACCATGACATTTACAATTTTAAAAATCCTATCACGGTGAAATTGACCAAAATGAACTGTGAATTTGGTAGGGCCCTATCTTAAAGTATGTCTTATTCAGCCACTTCGGCCACATGCACTTCAAGAAAATATAACACAGTGGTCATAATGTGGATTTTCCATTGCATTTCAACAGCTTGTTTGGCATTCACAATAAGAGCCATTTGACTTTTCTGCTGACAAGGTGGCACAACTCTCTGTATTTGTTGTTGGTTTATGATCTGTCCCAATCCTGACAGGTGCTTGTAGGCTCTTGTTAAAGAGCCAATGGGCATATTGTAGCAAAAGCTCATGAGCTGGAAGGCTCCTTTGCCAAAACTCACCACAGTTTGTTGCTGCTCTATTAATAAATATTTCCTTTTATAAACCCAGGTAAATCTCTTCCTGAGCTGTACCATATTCTTCACAGTGAGTAATTAGGCGGTGCAGCATGATTTTACAGCTAACTTAGATTACACAGACCATAAGGTACTTCAGTTCATGTTGAAGAGTTCTGGAGTGGGAGAGACAGAGAAAGACAGAGATAGTGTAATGAAAATGGATTTTTTTATGTTTATCCCTTATTAATTATTGCTTCTTCAGCTCTCTTACTCGAAACAGAAGATTATAGAGTCCTTAGAGTCACAGCTGTTGCTAGGGTGATGCACATACAGTTATTAACAATTTAGAATTCTTAACACTGCGTTTTAGTATATCATAAAAAGTATTCATTTCCAGCACACATTTAAGCCAATATTTATATATGAAATGAAGCACTGTATGTGATGGTGTTAGAAACTTCATGTAATTTGAACATATTATAGCTGCTGTGAGAAATATACAGAAGATTGGGAAAATATTGCTATCTCTTTTAAAGCTTGTTTTACTATAGGAATCCCTATGATACAGCTATGAGTGTACCCTGTATAATAACTGTAAATAGAGTGGAACTCTTTTCCTTAGCACCTATGGGAAAACACAGGTTGAATGATTCATAGACACAGCATAAAGCTGGATTAGGAATCCCTAAAAGAAAATGTCTATAAAGCGAACAGCAGGCTGGTTAAACAAACAAACAAACAAACTTATAGATTATAAATATAGAAAAGAAATCCATGCAATTTAATGGAAAGGCGGCTTACTATCTGAATTAAGCTGTGAAGCCAGCTTTCATTGATTGCTTTATGCCTTCCTCAGCATGTATTGATATGGTAAGGGGAAAAACAGTTGCTATTCTGTCTCTGGAGTAATCAAAAATATATTGAGATCTGTGCATCATTACAGGTAGAAGTCAGTGACATCTGTAAAGGCTGATTCCCCACTTTGTCACTCTGAGTGCAGAAAGTGGGGACCTGCAAGTATTTTAAAAATTAATACTGGCCACTCCATGCTTATATTAAACTCCCAAGGTTACAGCTTTTCTCTGACTTTGGCTTGGTAAATGCTGCCACCACCCAAATGCAAAAAAAACCCACCATCCTTGGACCCAGGAAGGAGCACTTGGGAATTCCTCCCTGTGGGGTACCCTCAAGCCCTTTCACCCCCTCTCCCCCACTCTGGGGAAGAGCTGAGACAGAAAACAAAGGAAATTAGCTGTTGCCACCAGCTAATTAAAGAGACTATGCACAAACCTCTTAGGACACCAAAAATCTAATCCTGTTCTTAAAAAAGGTAAATTTTATTAAAAACAAACAGAAAGAAAATACATCTGGAACTTAGACTTTTGTTAGATTTTAACAGAGCAATTCCAAAAATCAAGCACCCAAAATAGCTTTCTTGGGGGTTCAGCTTAAAGGTTACAAGCAAACAAAAGCATCTGGGGTTAGCACAGAGGAGTCCACAAGCCAATAAGAAATAAAAGAAATAATCCTAATCGCGTCTTTTTAGACACTCCCTAATTTTACTGACATATCTGAGGATCCAGATAAGTAGGTTTGAGGAATGAATTGATAATCTATAATCATACCTGGCTTAAAACTGGTTACAGCATTACTGCTCCCTGTCCCTGCAGCCCAGAGAACAACAGACAAAGGGATAGTTTCTTTTCCAATTTTAAAAAGTTCTACCTTTCCATTGGCTCTTTTGGTCAGGTGCCAACTCCTTTTTTTTTTTTTTTTTTTTAAACTGTGGGCTTGTTAACCCTTTATAGGTTAAGCAAGCAGAAAACAGACACCAAGAGGGATTTTACAGCTAACTGGCTGGCTGGGTGTCCATCAAAGGGAGTTACTTGCCCCCCCACCCCTCATGTATTACAGCATCCACTGCAAATAAAAGACTTTAAGGTATCAGCTTTGCAGTATTATATATTAGTAGTATAGAACAAGTGTTGTGAATTGATATAGGGAATTAACATTTAGCCCAACAGTGCCACTGGTATGTTGAATATTAAATTGTACCGCAATCAGGCCCTTACTAATTATCTGAACCCAAACATTGAATATATATATTACCCATAGGTCAAATTCATTAACAATGTGCACACCCCCCAAAATAGACCTGATCTATTTTGATTGGACTCCCTAATGTCTCCCTAGGTCCTGATATAGGACCTGATCCAAAGCCCACGGAAGTGAATGGAAAGACACTCACTGACTTCAGTAGGGTTTGGATCAGGTCCATATGCAGTACTTGCTGTAAGAGCAGCATTAATGTACTTCCATATTCTGTTCATTAGCAGCAACCCCAATAAAAATCATTTGTGCAGATTCACAGAATAATGGACACTACTGGATCATGGGACTTAAAATATATGCATAAACATTCACACAATACTCCTTGACCCATAGATCCCACTCTAGAGGACCATGGCCTTTGTCACGGAAAGCCTGCAGAATTTCTGTGCGGGTTTTGGGGCATGCCAGATTTGGTGTGGAAAACTTAGGTGCTCAGGTGCCATAGTGATGATCACACTAAAAAGTACTTCAATAGGACTTCCACCCTGCACTCCCCTTTGCTGTTCACTGGGTTTCCAGTGGGTGTCACTGATCAATGCACTGCCAGGAATTGGCCCATGAACTGTATTTGTAGCACTAGCAACACAAATAGGCTGTTGTGCATTTACAGAGGAAATGTAATGTAGTAAGTGTCTGAGCCCAGTATTCTGAGTCATTGCACGTGTCTACTAACATTATAATTGTACCGTAAAAAAATAATTGCTCAGCTCTGGTGTGATTAACACTGCTTATAAATTTAATATTAACCATATTCGACAAGCTGAGGGGAGCTCATTCCGCAGCACTCTCCTGGGAGCAGTGACATTAAAAACATCAAGGGAGAACTTGATGTTGCAAAATGAAATAGACAGAAAAAAGGAGAGAAAAACACAATCACATCCAGGATGGGGAAATAACATTTTGGACAGATAAAGTCCTGTAAGCTGTTTGTCCTTCAGGGCAGAGTCAGTATTTGTGTGTACTATGCATCACGGTGCACACTGTCTGTGCTAAACAAATAACAGAAATAAATGTTCTATTTTGGTCCTTCTAAATGTATTTATTCTTTTATGTCAATCTATGTTGCCTTCCATTTCAACAAGGGTTGATATCTTCCAGATTTTCATCACTAATACCCACATGTACAGGTGACACAAAATAGTAGACATTAGGGAGTCCAATCAAGTAATTACTGGCTAAAAGTGAATATTATCTTGAGGTGAAGACATTTAGCTAGTGATGTTTAACTCATTGCCTAGTCAGTCCAGGAAAAAGTCTTCCCTGCAACTGTGCAATTCTTAACTGACCCTAATAAATAACACCAGCCAGCTCACAGACTAATACACTCAGTGACTTTATGTGAAAAAAAATGCCCCACGTAGCATAATCTGTTTAATTTTCTAATTCTATGTTTTTGGTAGATTGCCTTTAATATTAATAATGGTAACTATTTTTATGAAGTGAGTAATGTGGTAGGCAATGGTACAGACAGGTAAGGTGCCTTGCCCTGACGAGTTTGCAATCAATAAACATCCATAGCCCTGAATGTTCTCCTAAATCAGTCTGTGAACCCCTTACTCCCACTAGTATGCATTTATTCATGTGAGCTGGCACCAGTGTGACTACTCATGTGAGGAACTGCTCAGCAATAGGAGTAAGATGTTCAGAATTTGACCTTGAGAGATCCTGTGTAAGGGTCTGATCCAAAGCCTATGGAATATAATGGGAGTCTTTCCACAGGCTTCAGTGAGTTTTGGATCAGACCCCAAATCACTAAGAACTCTAAATTACTCAGACCATCCAGCTGAAAATGGATAAAACACAAAAGTAGAATCTCACTGCCCAGATGCTGCATCTGGGCCGTGTTCTTCAGGATAAATACGAATGCAACAACAGTAACAAACTGCCTCCTGGCCCTCACTGTTGCTATCTTACTGTTTGCTTTACACATTTAAATTAATATTTTAATACATAATACATTTTTTTCAAAAATGTAACAACATGAACCTGGGTCAGAGTGGGATTTTTTTTTGTCTTTTCTGTCCCCTCTTTTTTTGGTTCTCTCCAATATAAAAATAATTGGCTGTGTGTATTCCAACCAGATGTTAACCATTCATTGTAGTTTTTTCTATAGTGAAGTTGAATTTACATTCTCATTTTGTATTAGCTACAGAAAATACATAACTTCATTACTTCGCTTCTCTGCATTTAATCTCTATGAAGTGTATTCTGTAACAAGTTTGTCATTAAAAAGAATCAATTTGACATGAATGCTGTAGATTACCATAAACATATTTTCCTCTCCCAGTTCCTTGAAAAAAAAGGTGCATCACATACAACATTATGAGAAATATCCTTAGACTGAGTTTCATTATCTCTTACTGGACACTCCAATATAGAGAAAATGAAAATGTTTTCCACTACATGGTATCAACCATGATTCATAGTGAAGCAGCAACAATGACTGTGTGGCTATAAGGGCTTTTAGGATATGTCTACACTGCAATGTAAGCCCAGGGTTGGTAAAACTCAAGTTAGCAGACCCTGGTTTCTCAGCCTAGGGCTTGAGTATCTACACTCATTTGTAACCCAGGTTAGGAATTGTTGAACCCTGGGTCACAGCCTGGGGCTCCAGCATTTACACTGCATTATATAGGCCTGAATCTTACCACCCATATCTCACACTTCCTAGCACACACCCAAAGTTGCTCTAGCACTTTCTTCATGGTGCAGTGTGGGAAAACGTAACTGTCCACCAAATTTGACTGTCCAGGGGACAAAGAAAGTTGACCCATGGGATTGTGGGATACTTTTGGTGGACTCCTAGAGTACGAGTCCAGGGGGGCTGCATCTATACTGAAAAGCAATAGGTCTTGAACCCTGGCTTCTGGCTTGACACAGGCTTGGACCCTCCACCCCCATGGGGTCCTGGGACCCTGGGCCAGCCCTAGCTTAGCACAATTTGTTTGTAGATGGGAGTGGGATTAGTCTTGAGCCTGAGTTCAAGCCCTTGGTTTATGCTGCAGTGAAGACATATCCTTAGATTCTATGCTCCATGGGTTGTATATAGCAAAAGTAATCCCACCCTTTTCCTTTTTTTTTGTTTATTGTTGACTGGTTGCTTTGATTGCCTGTGTCTCAGAGCAATGAATCCAACACAGTGTTTAAACTGGAATTTTTGGACTCAAGGGTTTCCTGATGAGAATATAAGCTGCCATCTACCAGTAAGAAATTATACCACGAGCTGCCATCTACTAGTAAGGAAGACAGGAAGAGAGTTAGACATAAACCTGAGATTTGACAGTTGGACCTGTCCACTTAGCTGTGGGTTGTCTAGTTTGCAACTTTTTCTTTTACGCGGACAATGCTTTCACCTCATTTTTTTATGTTGCTTACCTGATTAAGTATTTCAGGTAACAAATAACTGTGATCCTGCAGTCTCCTAAAATTTTATTTATTTATTTATTTATTTTTTATTCCTAGATTCAACAGTAGCTTGATTTAAAAAATGCATTTAGTTCCTTTTAAAATAGGCATCTTTTAAATACAGTAACCTAGAAATACATACATGACGAACAAACATTGCAAAAGTCTTTAGCAGTTCTTGAACCAGCCAGTCTTTCTACAGTAGCTGATTACACCCCAGTGCAACAACACTATTGGTCTACCATGCCATAAAAGAGCAAGTGTGGCTATGATGGACAGTGGTTATGGAGAAACAAGGGTTACAATCTAAGTATCTGATTGGCACTTAGTTTATAACAGAGAAAGATTATGAAAGCTGCTTACCGTTTCATACAAATCCCTGTTCCACTTTGGATTAAAAAAAAAATCCAATTGCCACTGTGGAGGTCAGCAATGTAAAACTGGCAGAGAGAAGTGAGTTTTGAGAAGGTGCGAAATTTTCTGCACGTGTACAGGGGTAGACATCAACTGGCTACAATAGAGTTTGCATTGTTTATCCCAAAAGACAATTTGGCCTGAAATGTGTGTACTTAAAAATCACAAGTAAAAACCATTTAAAATAAAAGAAAATAGTTGAAAATAATCTTTGCCACAAGTTTAGGCTTCTGTATTTCCCCTGCCACAGGTGATGACATCACTTCCATTGGTGACATTTAATCTTGTGCAAATAAATCACACATTGTTGCAAAAATCTCTGGTTTCACCATAAAACATTGGTAATGTGAACGTGAGGATTTTATTTTGCTCAGTCAAGTACTTTATGGGACTAATCCAAAACCTTTGAAGTCAATGGAGGGACTCAGATTGATTTCAGTAGGCTTTGGATCTAGTCCTTTATGTTTTACTGTTTCAGGTTTTATATAAGATACATATTTCACAGTATTGGCATCAGCCCTGTTTCAATGACAGTTTAATTTCAATGGAAGCATGACTGGGGCGATGGTGTATACGTTATGCATTGTGCATGCAATATTTCATTGTATAATGTATGATTCTTCAGTAATTAGCATATGTTTAATCATATATAGTATATGATTTCAGGGGATAGTGTCTTGCGTTCCTGCGGGTGAATTATTCAGTGCCTGAATTGGCAGGAGTGAGGATATAGTGTGGGGAAGTAATGGTCTGTGCTCCCCATGTACCTTCTTTCAATCAGCAGGATGAGAAATGTGGGCATGACATAGCCACCCTAGTTTAAGCATTGGAACTGTCTCCATAAAAGCAGCTCATGCAACACGGCTCCAGATAGAAGAGATATTCTTGTGCATAAAGCCAGAAAAAACTTCTTTAAAAACAGCTATTTTGCTGAGGCTAGGGAGAGATACAGTAATGTGCCACAGCCTTAAAATCCAGTCAATTGATTCAGGACATTAAAAGATTAAAAATGAGTACTCTGCATGAATATAGAGTTAGTGGAAACACAGGGAGACACCAGGAACAAAAAAGAAGTTCTTACATCAACTTAAATAGAGCTAAAAATAAATCTCTCTGTTTATTCTTATTCTAATTTATTATTCATTGAGCAGCAAAGAGGTTGTACTGTTTTTGCTCTATTTTTCTTTTCTTTTCAACCTAATATATAAGGACACTGTCAAGGATGGGAGGCCCAAATTTTGGCCTGCTTTTTTAATCTCACCAGTAAAACATATTTTTCACGATTGATACACATTCTTAAGATCTGGTATTAGGCCTGAGATCAGAATGTCATCTTCCTTATCCGCAATGGTACACATGAGGACATTTGCCTGGTACTCATCCCCATTATAGAGCAGATATCATGATGCAACACACAACTGCACAAAATTGCGTATCCATTTTGCCACACAAATTTGGGGGCTGTAGAGGTACCTTATTTAAGACACTTGGAGGGCAGTGGATTTGTTCGCCCTACTCTTTTAAAAGTAGAAGCCATTCAGAGTTGGCCTGCCCCGCAAACCAAGAAGCAGGTTCAATTTTTTATCCATCTGGCCAATTGTTACCGGAGGTTTGTAAAGGATTTACTGATATTGTGCCCCCCATAACAGACCTTACAAGAAAGGGGAAGCCAGACCCGGTGATATGGACTAAAACTTGTGAAAAGGGCTTCAAGGACTAAAAGAGGCTTTGATTAAAGAGCCATTTTTAGTCAGCCCTGATGTCACTAAACCCTTTGTGCTGGGCACTGATGCTTCTAATGTTGGGTTAGGCGCAATGCTAATGCAGACTGGGGTGGGGAGCAAGAGTCACCCCATTGCCTTTTTGAGAGAAAAAACTGACCCCCGCTGAACAGAATTATGCTGTCATCAAGAGGGAATGTTATGCCATAGTTTGGGCTGTTAAGTAACTTAAGCCTTATCTGTATGATAGAAAATGTAAGGTTCTAATGAATCACTCCCCACTAATATGGTGACACCAGGCCAAAGTGACCGATTTGAGATTATTACTATGGAGCAGGGGTGGGCAAACTACAGCCCGAGTGGGGTGTCAAAATAGGGATCTTCCATCCCATCTTTCTGTTACAGTCTCTATTGCCCCTGTCTCTGGGGCTCAGGCAGGGACAGGGAGAGGCATAGTCACGGGCACACCCAGGGGCATTTTTGCTATAAAAAGGCATTTCCCCCCCCCACAAGTATAACAGTGCAGAAGCACCAAAACCCCAGAGAGAGAGAGAGAATAGGTGTGACAGCCAGAGATCGGTGACCATCAGCGAAGCCCAGGAGTCCCCAAAGGCAATTTAGACTCTGCCTCAACCCACACCTCCTAGAGCAGCAGAGATTTTATGTTTGTCTGCCACATTTAGGGCCAGGCTGTGAACCCCTCACTCCCACAAGGGAGTGGTTAGTCATGAATCATCCTATTGACTGCAGTGATACTAACTCAGTGAGTGCTCAGCTAGGGGAGTAAGGGCTCCACCGTCTGGCCCTTCGTCAGTTCTTTGGGGCAGGGACATGACATTGTCCATGTGCTCTGTAAAGTGCTGCGGATATTTATGGTGTCACATTAGGGCCAGATTTTGTTGTCCTCACTCAGGGTATGTCTACACTACGAAATTAGGTCGAATTAATAGAAGCCGGTTTTATAGAAATCGGTTGTATACAGCCGATTGTGTGTGTCCCCACATAAAATGCTCTAAGTGCATTAAGTTGGCGGACCGCGTCCACAGTACCGAGGCTAGCGTCGACTTCCGGCACATTGCACTATGGGTAGCTATCCCACAGTTCCCGCAGTCTCCGCCGCCCATTGGAATTCTGGGTTGAGATCCCAATGCCCGAATGATGCAAAACAGTGTCGCGGGGGGGTCTGGGTACATGTCGTCAGGCCCCTCCCCCTCCGTCAGAGCAACGGCAGACAATAGATTCGCACCTTTTTACCTGGGTTACCTGTGCAGACAACATACCACAGCAAGCATGGAGCCCGCTCAGCTCAGCTCACCGTCACCATATGTCATCTGGGTGCCGGCAGACGTGGGACTGCATTGCTACACAGCAGCAGCAGCTAACTGCCTTTTGGCGGTAGACGGTGCAGCATGACTGGTCGCCTTCATCGGCGATCTGGGTGCTGGCAGCTGTGGGGCTGGCAGCCGTAGGGCTGCATTGCACCAGCCCCTTACCTTTTGCCTTTTGGCAGTAGATGGTGTATTATGACTGTTAACCGTCGTCATCGTACAGCAGTGGCTGGAACTCCGTATGTCCCCCAGACCCCCATCCTCCCAGTCATATTCTGCTGCCTTCACAATGACGATGATGGCTATCAGTCGTAGTATGCCATTTTCTGCCAAGCGCCCTGTTGGATCATCGCACATTAGCAGAGTCTTCCCTGAGCAGCAGATCGTGCAATAGGCCTGAAGGCCATCGTCATCATAACTGCCAAGTGCCCAGTATTTGCTGCCAAGCACCCAGAAGATGCCGAGGGCTATCAGTCATGCTGCACCGTCGTCTTAAGATGTAAAAAATAGATTTGTTCTGTATTCATTTGCTTCCCCCTCCCTCCGTCAAATCAACGGCCTGCTAAACCCAGGCTTTTGAGTTCAATCTTTGGGGGGGGCCATTCTGTGTGACAGTTGTTTGTGTTTCTCCCTGATGCACAGCCACCTTTGTTGATTTTAATTCCCTGTACCTGTATGCCATGTCGTCACTCGCCCCTCCCTTCCTCCCTCCCTCCTTCCCCTGGTCCGTCAGATACTAGTTTGGCGCCTTTTTTCAGACCAGACGCCATAGCTAGCACTGGGATCATGGAGCCCGCTCAGATCACCGCGGCAATTATGAGCACTATGAACACCACGCGCATTGTCCTGGAGTATATGCAGAGCCAGGACATGCCAAAGCAAAACCAGGACCAGCCGAGGAGGCGATTGCAGCGCGGCGATGAGAGTGATGAGGAAATTGACATGGACATAGACCTCTCACAAGGCACAGGCCCCAGCAATGTGGAAATCATGGTGTTACTGGGGCAGGTTCATGCCGTGGAACGCCGATTCTGGGCCCGGGAAACAAGCACAGACTGGTGGGACCGCATCGTGCTGCAGGTGTGGGACGATTCCCAGTGGCTGCGAAACTTTCGCATGCGTAAGAGCACTTTCATGGAACTTTGTGACTTGCTTTCCCCTGCCCTGAAGCGCCAGAATACCAGGATGAGAGCAGCCCTCACAGTTGAGAAGCGAGTGGCGATAGCCCTGTGGAAGCTTGCAACGCCAGACAGCTACCGGGAATCAATTTGGAGTGGGCAAATCTACTGTGGGGGCTGCTGTGATCCAAGTTGCCAGGGCAATGAAAGACCTGGTGATATCAAGGGTAGTGACTCTGGGAAACGTGCAGGCCATAGTGGATGGCTTTGCTGCAATGAGATTCCCAAACTGTGGTGGGGCCATAGACGGAACCCATATCCCTATCTTGGCACCGGAGCACCAAGCCACCGAGTACATAAACCGCAAGGGGTACTTTTCAATGCTGCTGCAAGCCGTGGTGGATCACAAGGGACGTTTCACCAACATCAACGTGGGCTGGCCGGGAAGGGTACATGATGCTCGCGTCTTCAGGCACTCTGCTCTGTTTCGAAAGCTGGAGGAAGGGACATTCTTCCCGGAACAGAAAATAACCGTTGGGGATGTTGAAATGCCTATCGTGATCCTTGGGGACCCAGCCTACCCCTTAATGCCATGGCTCATGAAGCCGTACACAGGCAGCCTGGACAGGAGTCAGGACCTGTTCAACTACAGGCTGAGCAAGTGCCGAATGGTGGTGGAATGTGCATTTGGACGTTTAAAAGCGCGCTGGTGCAGCTTACTGACTCGCTCAGACCTTAGCGAAAAGAATATCCCCATTGTTATTGCTGCTTGCTGTGCGCTCCACAATATCTGTGAGAGTAAGGGGGAGACATTTATGGCGGGGTGGGAGGTTGAGGCAAATCGCCTGGCCGCTGATTACGCGCAGCCAGACACCAGGGCGGTTAGAGGAGCACAGCAGGGCACGGTGCACATCAGAGAAGCTTTGAAAACGAGTTTTGTGACTGGCCAGGCTACGGTGTGAAACTTCTGTTTGTTCCTCCTTGATGAACCCTCCGCCCCCCCCACCCGGTTCACTCTACTTCCCTGTAAGCCAACCACCACACCCTCCCCTTCCCCCTTCGAGCACCACTTGCAGAGGCAATAAAGTCATTGTTACTTCACATTCATGCATTCTTTATTAATTCATCACACAACTAGGGGGATAATTGCAAAGGTAGCCCGGGATGGGTGGGGGAGGAGGGAAGGAAAAGGACACACTGCAGTTTAAAACTTTAACTCTTATTGAAGGCCAGCCTTCTGATGCTAGGGCAGTCATCTGGGGTGGAGTGACTGGGTGGCCGGAGGCCCCCCCACCGTGTTCTTGGGCGTCTGGGTGAGGAGGCTATGGAACTTGGGGAGGAGGGCTGTTGGTTACACAGGGGCTGTAGTGGCGGTCTCTGCTCCTGCTGCCTTTCCTGCAGCTCAACCATACGCTGGAGCATATCAGTTTGATGCTCCAGCAGCCGGAGCATCGACTCTTGCCTTCTGTCTGCAAGCTGACGCCACCTATCATCTTCAGCCCGCAACTTGCTCTGTTCATCCCGCGATTCAGCACGCCACCTCTCCTCTCGTTCATATTGTGCTTTTCTGTAATCAGTCATTGACTGCCTCCACGCATTCTGCTGTGCTCTGTCAGCGTGGGAGGACATCTGTAGCTCTGTGAACATGTCATCACGCGTCCTACGTTTTCTCTTTCTAATCTTCACTAGCCTCTGTGAAGGAGAAACATTTGCAGCTGGTGGAGGAGAAGGGAGAGGTGGTTAAAAAAGACACATTTTAGAGAACAATGGGTACACTCTTTCACGTTAAATTTTGCTGTTCACATTACACAGCACATGTGCTTTCGTTACAAGGTCGCATTTTTCCTCTTATATTGAGGGCCTGCCGATTTGGTGTGAGAGATCACTCACGCAGTGCCAGGCCACAGATTTCAGCTTGCAGGCAGCCATGGTAAGCCACAGTCTTTTGGCTTTTTTAACCTTCTTAACATGTGGGAATGGTTTCAAACAGTAGTGCTCTCATTTCCCATACCAAGCACCCGTTGGGTTGGCCATTTAAAATGGGTTTGCAATGTAAAAGGAGGGGCTGCGGTTTCAGGGTTAACATGCAGCACAAACCCAACTAACTCCCCTCCCCCACACACCCAATTCTCTGGGATGATCACTTCACCCCTCCCCCCCACCGCGTGGCTAACAGCGGGGAATATTTCTGTTCAGCAGAGCAGGAAGGGGCACCTCTGAATGTCCCCTTAATAAAATTGCCCCATTTCAACCAGGTGACCGTGAATGATATCACTCTCCTGAGGATAACAAAGAGCGATAAGGAATGGATGTTGTCTGCATGCCAGCAAACACCGGGACCATACGCTGCCATGCTTTGTTATGCAATGATTCCAGACTACGTGCTACTGGCCTGGCGTGGTAAAGTGTCCTACCATGGCGGACGGGATAAGGCAGCCCTCCCCAGAAACCTTTTGCAAAGGCTTTGGGAGTACATGAAGGAGAGTTTTCTGGAGATGTCCCTGGAGGATTTCCGCTCCATCCCCATACACATTAGCAGACTTTTCCAGTAGCTGTACTGGCCGCGATTGCCAGGGCAAATTAATCATTAATCATTAAACACACTTGCTTTTAAACCATGTGTAATATTTACAAAGGTACACTCACCAGAGGTCCCCTGTGTGCCCTCAGGGTCTTCGGTGAGTTCGGGGGTTACTGGTTCCAGGTCCAGGGTGACAAACATATCCTGGCTGTTGGGGAAACCGGTTTCTCCGCTTCCTTGCGGCTGTGAGCTATCTACATTTTCTCCATCCTCCTCTTCCGAATCCTCTTCCCTGTGTGTTTCTCCAGTGAGGGAGTCATAGCACACGGTTGGGGTAGTGGTGGCTGCACCCCCTAGAATGGCATGCAGCTCCGCGTAGAAGCGGCATGTTTGCGGCTCTGCCCCGGACCTTCCGTTTGCTTCTCTGGCTTTGTGGTAGGCTTGCCTTAGCTCCTTAATTTTCACGCGGCACTGCTGTGCGTCCCTGTTATGGCCTCTGTCCTTCATGGCCTTGGAGACCTTTTCTAATATTTTGCCATTTCGTTTACTGCTTCGGAGTTCAGCCAGCACTGATTCATCTCCCCATATGGCGAGCAGATCCCGTACCTCCCTTTCTGTCCATGCTGGAGCTCTTTTGCGATCCTGGGACTCCATCACGGTTACCTGTGCTGATGAGCTCTGCGTGGTCACCTGTGCTCTCCACGCTGAGCAAACAGGAAATGAAATTCAAACGTTCGTGGGGCTTTTCCTGTCTACCTGGCCAGTGCATCTGAGTTGAGAGTGCTGTCCAGAGCGGTCACAATGAAGCACTGTGGGATAGCTCCCGGAGGCCAATAACGTCGAATTCCGTCCACACTACCCCAATTCCGACCCCCTAAGGCCGATTTTATCGCTAATCCCCTCGTCGGAGGTGGAGTAAAGAAACCAGTTTAAAGGGCCCTTTAAGTCGAAAGAAAGGGCTTCGTCGTGTGAACGTGTCCAGGCTTAATTCGATTTAACGCGTCTAAAGTCGACCTAAACTCGTAGTGTAGACCAGGCCTCAGTCTGAGGAGTCCCTTATTCTGCGAGAGGGGCCATTGGAATGATTAGGGCTGCTTGCAGAGTAAGGTACTACTCAAGGTGAGGCAAAATGTGGCCCTATTTCTAATACCTCTCCTCAATGTCCCTCATCCTTTACTTCTAGCCTTTGCAAAGAAAACATATCCGTGCTTTGCTGCCACAACTTAGCATCTGTATCGTGTATATGAGATAACAAGGAATCTCCTGCTTCAGGGTTTCAGCTGGTCACCTGCCCCTGAGCCAGGAAGGACTAATTCCTCCTTCATTCATAACTGGCCAGCTGGATTATAGAGTTTTCCCTCCTTCCTTTGAAACATTAGACATTGGCCACAATTGAAGGCAGGACAGCAGACTAAATGGAGTAATGGCCTGATGTGGTGCAGCAAATCCTATGACTTTCGGTTCTTCACTGTATAATTCTTGCTCATATGCTCAGGGTTAAACTGATTGCCAGATTAGGGGTCAAGAATGATTTTTTCTACAGCTCAGACCAAGATCATGGGTTTTTGTTTTTTTCTCCCCTTCCTCACCACTGTCAAGTAGAGCTCATCTGCCGGGATCACAAGGGCCCCTCTCACACTGCCTTTTCCTACCATTCCTGTTTCTGTCTGTTGCAATAGATAGTTTAGTCTTCTGGAAACTCCACATTTTACAGTATAATTGGTCTGATCTGGATTTTATAATGATGATTCTTGCTCAATAAAATTCATCTGGAAAGATTATAAAGTCAGTTGTGTTTACCTGGAGTCACCATCTCTCTGTGATACAAAAAGAGTTTGCAGCCAGAGTTTAAATGCCCTTTGTCCTTTCAGTCATTGTTCACAATCAGGGCAGCTGGGGAAATTGGAGGGTATGGTGCACCCTGAAATCACAGGGAAATCAACGCATTTATGAGCCTTAAAGCACTTCAAAAGCATGTGTCATAGAGAACTGAGTCTGAATCCAACCAAGCGATAGCCAAGCTGGCTGACTTATTTGTGTCCATGAGACACTGAGGAGTTGAAGGGGACAGAAGAAATGTGGAACCCCCACTCCTGATATCAGAGCAGTGTTTGGTGACTGGCCCTGTGCCCAGAGCCCAGATTGGCTGGGGCTGGGCAGAGAGCAGAAACTGGCCTCTCCCCTCCCAATCTCCTCACACTTCACTGCAGAGCCTTGGTTTGCTAGAGAGCTGGCAGGAAGTCCCACTCTGACTTCCTGCTTCCAGCTCTCCTCTCAGTAGAGGATAGAGATGCCATTTGAGAGGGGACTGTTTGGGCTGCAGGAGAGGGCAGATGCTGGTGCTGCGGGGGCACAGCCAGCCCAAATGGATCTGAGCTCAGGGCTCGGGGACAGGCCCAGGGCTGGCCTGAGCAGCGTGGTCCCTATGTGCCTTCACTGCACTGAAGCATCAGTCACTTCCCAACGGGAAGGAGGTGCCTTCATTCAGGACTAAGGGGCCATGGCTGAAGGAATAGTCAAGTCTGGTTGTGACTGATGGAGGCCGAGTTCCTCTGAGGCATTATGGATTTATGTCACACTCCTACTGACTGACTGTCCCTATCACTGGCATTGGAGCTCTGTCCAGCCTAACAAAGTCAATGGAATAGAAGTGCATATTGGAGCGATTTCTGATTGAATTCTTGCCTCCCCAAAGGTTATGAGAGTTTGGAACAACCAAACCGGGGCAGGGGCACCACAAGGGTCACAGGGCAGGTCTAGACACAGGCAAAATCATGTGTCAGTGCAGCCACAGCCCAGCCCATCTCTAGACCACTACTGGGGGCTGTTCAGAGGGATAAAATTATTATTAATTTAAGTCCAGGTCCTGCAACCCTCACTCATGTGAGAAGCTCCTATTGGATCATTCACATCAGTGCTTCTGGATGAAGGCCTCATCTAGCTGTGACCATGTATGGGAGCTGATATGCCCATGGAGTTACTTAGGCCTTGCCACTTCTCAATACACAGGGAGCAGGGAGAAAAGAAAAAAAGTCATCCTCAAAAGGCGACAGCCAGGGCACATCCTCAGGCACTGGAAGCCCCGGGAGCCCCATATCCCCAAAGCAGGGGCAGGAAGTATGTTTGCCAGTGGAGTATCACATCATGCACAAAGTGCTGTCCAAAATGAGCAGAAATGCCATTTTGATGGATATAAATCCTTTAGCTCCAGCATCTTCCCTACTGATTGTCAGATAATGGCCCAGACAGCAGTGAATTGGATTTATTCTGAGCCGATGGAGCTGTGAGGAAGCAAGCTCTAAATTTAACAGGCTGCTATTCCAGAGAAAGCATCTAAATTCCCTGTAAAGAAATCAGGAGAACTGGAGCTAAAGGGGATGATCAAGCTCCATTGGCATGAAAACAAGAAGGGGTGCAGGGGGTGGGGTTGGCATTGTGTTTGTGATGTCAGTTGAATTACAGTGATTTCATTGGCCAGCAACATTTCAAGGATGGTGGAGTTGTCAATGGGGTGTCTCAGTGCCAGTGATCTCATCTCTCCAGCGTGTTCTTTCTGAACCAATCTCTGTGTCCGGAAGTGTGAGAGTGAGTCAGGGAAATTGGGAACAAATAGCCTGATTCCCCAACTCTGCAAGGGCTTTGCCATCCAGGTTCTATCTAACTATATTAAAGAGGTAGCTGAACAAGAGAAATCAGATCGAGGCCTGGATTTTGCCCCATATCTAGTGTTATTAGTTTTGGGATCCAGGATTTTGGTTTGCATCCATCTCTAATTGATAATATAATGAAAACAAATGCACAGAGGAAAGGGGACCATCAGCAAAATACATGATCATCTCATAGGTAAGTCCAATTTATAAAGAAGCAGGTAACTCTATAGCATGAAAAATCCTTGTTTCCCCAGGAATCTTTATCATAACTCATTTAGTCTCCTTTCCCAACTGGTATTTATTGTTTTTATCTCATTTTCACACACTCTTTCTCCAATCTGCCTCCTTCCTTCCTGTTTCTCTCTTGTCTAGTTTTGCTTCATGGTTTTTCATGATCCATTTTTGCCCTTTTAGCATTTGAAAAATTATTTGGTTAAAACTTGTTTACACTCATTCTGTAAATAATCAAATACAGGCCTAGGAGACCTGATTCTAATAAATCAATGCCCCTAAAGGAAACCAGAAGCACCTAGGTATGAGAGGAAGGTCAAGGATGTGATTTGAGTGGAACTTGGGCGGACAAATGAATCCAAATAATGTACTGGGGAGAGAGATCAGACAAAATGCATGAGCTTCAGGGTTTCAGCTGGTCTCCTGCACAGGGGTCAGGAAGAACTTTTCCTCCTCCGTTCATAATTGGCCAGATGGCTTATGGGATTTTCCAACCTTCCTTTGAAGCATATTGGCCACATCTGGAGGTAGCACTGCAGACTAGAAGGACCAGTGGACTGATGTAGCAAAGCAAATTGTATGGTCCTAAATGCTTAGCTGTATCAGTCTCACTCATATGCTCAGGGTTAAGCTAATGGCCGGATTTGGGGTCAGGAATTAATTTTCCTGTGGTTTAGATTGGCCTAGACCAGACTCCTCAAGCATTGGGAGTCCCAAGAACCCCATATCCCCAGGTTTTTCACCTGCCAGGGCAGCATTGAGCAGAATTCATCTGCTGGAATTATCTAGGCCGAACTGAAGTAGACATTTGCTGACATTGCAGGGCCCTCAGGCATTGGGGTCACCTCCCTCCTTTCTGTTTCTATCTGTGCCTAAAAACAGTTTAGTCTCCTTCAGACTCCACATTTTACAGGATAATTGGCTGATTTGGATTTTATCATGAGGAGTCTGGTTGGACAAAATTCATTTGGAAAGATTATCAAGTGTGTTGTGTTTTATCTGTATTTGCTGGTTCTCTGTGACACAAACATATTTTCATGGAGTTTGCAGTCAGAGTTCACATGTCATTATTAAGCCTTTCACCAACAGGGCTAGTGAGAGCTCCTCTGAGCTACAGAAACCATTGGTGAATGGTTGGGCAAATTGGAGGGGAAGGGTGCACCCTGAGATCATAAGGAAATCAAGACATTTATGAGTCTGAGAGCACTCCCTGAGTGTGTGTAATGTACAACTTTGCCTGGATCCAGCCAAGAGGCTGCGAAGCTGGCAGATTGGTTTGTGTAACTAGATATGGAAGGGTTGAAAAGCATGGAAGAAGGAGAGTACTGGGTAAATAAGGGCCTAGGCCCAAGTACAGTCACATGTAAGTCTGATTTGTGGCCTCACTATCTACACATCATCCTATCAAGGGAAAAGTGAAGTAACATTGCTGGTGACAAACATGATATTTTTCATATAATTTCCCATATAACTGTGGGGCAGAGAGGGTCTGAGGCAGGGGCCCTTGCAGCAACTTCACAAGTTATAACCCTTAATATGCCTTGGTCCTCCTCATCCATGATATCTCACCTGGGCATCTATGGTGTTCTGAGAGCTCCTCAGAGTTTTGCATATCACAAACCTGGAGTTCTTATGTCACAAACTCTGTGCACTGCTCCATACCTTCAGGTTGGGTATGCACCAAGAAGTAATCAGGACTTGAGCAAGAAGTGCAGGGTTGTTAGGTCTGTAAATATCATGACTGTCTCATAGCACCACATCATAATTGGAAATGATGCCAAGCTTCTTAGAAACATCTTTAAGAAATTAGTAGTCACTACATTTGCTTTATGCCACAGTGAGAAAATCTAAAAGATTGTACAAATTGCAGAAACTTTTGATACCTTGGTAGTATTTATAGTCTTCTGTCCCACAATTCTTAAATATATGTGTGTGGTAACTTAGGGTAAAATCTAAACTCAATACAATCTTCACTTAGAGCTTGGGTCAGATACTAATTTCAGTTAAACTGGTATCATTACAGAATAACTCAAACTTTCTCTACATGTGAAAATTGTACTAATTAAAGCAGTTTAGAAATGAGTTTTTCTAAACTGATGCAACATGCTTGTGAGGACACTCTTATTGAATAATACCTTATACCAATGTAATTTTATTCATGCAGTAAATCAGCATTCATCTATTTCTGAGTCTGACATTAGCATTGTCACCCCTACTACTCCCAACAACATAACCACTATGAGGAGTAAGCAGAGGTACCAGGAGCATGCAAGTTGCACATTTCCCTCCAATGCAATATCTGAGAACATTCAAAAGCAGCTGGGGGGTATATCTACATTGCAATTAAACACCTGCAGCTGGCCCGTACCAGCCGACTCGGGCTCATGGTTTGTTTAATTGCAGTGTAGATGTTTGGTCTCGGGCTGGAGTCTGGGCTCTGGGACCCTCCCCCTTTGCAGGGTCCTAGAGCCCGGGCTCCAGCCTGAGCATCTACACTGCAATTAAACAGCCCTGAAGCCTGAGCCCCTGTCAGCTGACAGGGGCCAGCCATGGGTGTTTAATTGTAATGTAGACATACCCCAAGATATCTAACTAATGTTTTGGTCACCTCATAGCACCATGTGTGCCTAGTTTATTAAGGACAAAGGTAGCAATGTAACAAAAATACTCAAGGATTCTGGTCTCATTCCCATCCATAGCTTCACCCATTGCCTTCGTTTGGGAGCGACTCTCCAAGTGATGACTATGTTCAGGATGATATACAAGGTTTATTTTTTATCCATTTTAATCATGTGATGATAGCTCATCTCTTTTCTGAATCCAAGTTCTTTCATCTGAGCAGCTCATTCAAAATGGACAAACCAGATGAAATTTGGCCTGCTATCTGACTGAATGTATCAGATGAATATATTGGGCTACCTCACTGACTGGTGTAATCAGCATAGTTCCAGAGAGGACGCTGAAGTGTATGTTGCCAAAGTCAGTGGAACTACACCAATTTACACTAGTGAATGAATCAAGATCAGAGATTTCCACCATTGGGAGTCAAAATCTTACAAGAACAACTATTCTTGTAAGATTTTGGAAATTTCCCTACCGAAATTGAAATCATTTATGATTTTTTCTCAGGTCAGTACTAATGTTTTATCCAAACAAGTTTAACCAAATTATCCTACTCACTTGCCTGTTGAAAAAATAGGCAAACCTAGGACTAAACAAGGCAGGTCCAGATCACAAGCCACACTCATTTCTACAGAGATTGCTTGTTTGCTGTTCTACTGATGAATAACAGTTAGCCAGGGAAAAGAGCAGAGACTATATACATTTAGGGCCCAATCTTGAAGTCAATGGAAAGACTTTCATTGACCTTAGTGGTTACTAGATCTGGCACTTACCCTCTAGCTTCCAGGACAGACACCTCCCTCATTCAATGGCCATGAATATGGACTAAAGGCAACTCTTACTTGAACTTGAGGCACTGATGTTTTCAGTGAACCAAACTGCTTTGTCTGTTTTTTCCAGATATGAAAAATATGCTCGCCCTGGCTAAGCTTTCAGACAGATCAGCTGACATTGTGAACTAAAGTATGGCTGCCACTGCCTGGGTGCCCAGGGTTGGGAGAGAAGGTAGGAAGCCACTTCCTCCCTTCTTAGCACACATGCAGATGAACAAGAGGAATGATTGTGGGGTGGGCTCATTCTCCAACTCCCCATGGGATGTCCTCTCCGCACTAGGCCAGGAGAAGTATATGTTTGCCTCTTTTTGCAAGCCTGGTTTCATGATTTCTGTGGGTGCAAATGAACCCATTAATCCCACTAATGCTGCCCCAGGTAGTACCTAAACATCCCAACTGAGATAGGGGATTTGTGCTAGGCATGATACAAACACATAGTAAGAGGCAGAGCCTTCCCCAAACAGCTTACAGTCTAAATAGATGATAGACAAAGACTGGGAGGGAAAACAGAGGCACAGAGAGGTGAAATTACTTGCCTAAGGTTACACAACAGGTCAGTGGCAGAGCTACCCTGAGTCACAGTCTAGTGCCCTACACACTAGACCATATTGCCTCTCATATGTTTGTAAACATGAAACTTTGTCTGAGAAGTTAGGGATCCATTTTTGATTGGTAATGTAAATAAAGCAACCAAGCTCACATTAACCTAACTCAGCATTTGGGGAAGTAGTAGTTGTATAAGGTTAGAAGGCTATTCTTACAGGCACAAGGAAACGGGAAATAATTCAGCTTATGTATCAGATATTTTCTGTATTTCTCTTTCCTACTGTAATTCCTGAAGAATAACTACACTTGTATTTGAAAACATGCACCAGCAGAGGAAATATCACCATCACTCTTCTGCATGAGATTTGCCAGTGGGGAGGGCAGCTTTAAATTCCAGCTGGGGAGCCCTGCCAGTGAAAGCTTTGCAAGAGAGCTGGTCTTTGCAGTCTGTGGTTGAGGTCCAGATTCACAGGTGCCATTCCACTCTGTAAACTTCATCCACACATATAACCTGCAACCATGGACTCTACCGGTGCCAGTTGCTGGAGCACTCCCTAATGAGATCTATGAACAGCTTTGGTCCTGGTCCTGATCTCTCTAAAGGTAACCCCAGGACACCTCCACTGCCTCTGCAGGTGTCTGATACTCTCAAGGTAGCTTCACAAAAGCGCAAGCAGAAGCCTTTATTGCTAAGCAAGGAATGTGAGCCTCCTGACTTTGATGGGATCCCCGGGGTGCAGCCTGGGACTGTGGGACCGCTGTGCCCCCTTAAATCTCTCCAGCCCAGGCTGTCTCTCACAATACCTTGCTAGCAACCCCACCCCCCAGGTGCTGTTATCACTCAGCACAACTGTATGAGGAACCCCACACCCAGCCAGATTGCATGAATGCTCCCAGAGCCACTCATGAATCACACAGAGAAAGAAACCAGACGAATCCCCGCAGCTCCCAGCCTTGTACCTCAGGAATATACTGTCTTGCGCTGCTCAAGACAAAGTGTAGATTTATTAATTGGTTCACCACTTCATCAATGGAAAGTGGACATACACCAGCCTTTCAAACTGAGCAGATTACGAAACATTTCAGGCAAACTCACTGGTAAAGATAAACAGTTAAACAAATGTATTGACTACAAAAGATAGTTTTAAAGTGATTATAAGTGATAGGCAAAAAGTCAGAGTTAGTTACCAAAATAAAATATAAGCACACAGTCTAAACTCTCAACCTTATTAGACTGGACAACATCTAGTTTAAGCAGTTTTTCTAACCCCACTGGATATTGAAGTTCATAGTATGCAGATTTCACCCTTGAAACCTGGGCCAGTCTCCTCTGTTGGAGTCTTAAGTCTTCTCAGTGTCCTTGTTGCTTGCAGCATAGGTGGGGACAGGAGAAAGGCCAAGCATGTGGCCACTCTGTCTGTTTTATACCCTTAGTCCTTGGAAAACACAAGTCCAGGCATGTCTGGTTGGCACTGCTGAGTCCCCAGGCAAGGTTGAGCAATTCCCTAGGTGTGGCCTTATGCAAATGAGTCATTGAATTGTAGCTCCCTTGCTGGACAATGGGTGTTAATGGGCTGTTTGACACCCTACCGGGGCGTTGGTTGCTTTCCTTGCTGTTGTCTCTGGGGAGTTAACATCTGGCTGATTCCCCAATTTACAGCATGCTTTAGTGACAACCATACAACACAATCCTCATAACTTCATATGCATTAATGATATACATATATGGATAGAAAAATGATTTTCAGCAGATCATCACCTTTCCCCTGATACCTCACATGGCATGCTTTATATGCAAGATAACAATTATATATAAATGAGGAATATGGGGATTACAAGATGCACCCCCAAGGTATAATATGTCACAACCTCCATGCTGCAAGACAGCTTTGAACTGGCCCTAGCTCCAGGGAACTATGGGATACCCCTTTGGGAGTTATGTAGTTCTCCAGGGGATAGTACGAGTTTGAACTCTTCTCCCACAATTCTCCTGGGCTCCCAAAAGAATTCCAAATGCCTTTTGAGAATCCCCCTTTCATGCACTGCTTCAGGAACCTGTGAGGTCAGTATCCAGAGGACACTGAAGTTGAATCAGAGTAGCAGAGCACTAGTGTGGAGCAGGGCAGAACCACAAGTGTTCTTAGCGTGATTCAGAATGGCTAGCGTAGATGTGCTGATCTGTTCCTGCCCCAGCAAGTACAAGCAGCAACCAGTTCAGTTCTCTGGTTGAGACAGAGCCTTAGAATTTGGTTTCTTGTGAGAGGCCTTGCAGTTACTTCAAAATTCAGTTTCTACAAATATTTTGCAATATTTGCTTAAAATTGGCAATTTCAGTGAACATTACTATCAGTCACCTGTTTCACTCAAGTACTCACAGAAAGCAAACAGAAAAGGGAAGTATGTTCAAAACAAATTCATTCAGCAATTCAGATGAATATTTGTGGAAATTAGTATGCATTGTTTAGCCAGTTCTAATCATTTGAGTATCCCCACTGACTTCTTGTTACAAAAAAAGAAGATGGTTTCTTTCTACTCTCTGCGTTCATCTGTCCTGCAATCAGATAGGCTTCTTAATGGGAAGCTGAACTTGCAGACTGATAAAAATGAAATACTAACCTCATCCCACTTTGCCCCTCATCATTCCCCATGAGATTGAAATTGAAAGCCTCCTGCTGGCATATTTCTAGATTTTTGTGTTAACATGGTTCTTGTGCCTTTCTAATTGCTGTACAAAAATTACTGGTTAAAAAACAAAAATTTAAGGATAACTTCCTGAATGGAAACTGAAAAGGAGTAAGAGTAATACTCATTCCATTGAATCATAGAAATGTATGACTGGAAGGGACCTCAATAGATCATGTAGTCCAGTCCCCTGCACTGAGATAGGACTAAATATTATCCAGACCATCATTTGTCGAACCTGTTCTTAAAAACCTACAATGACAGAGATTCCACTACCTTCTGAAGTAATTTGTTTCAGTCCTTAATTATTGGTTAGGAAGTTTCTCCTAATGTCTAACCTAAATCTCCCTTGCAGCATTTTAAGCCCATTACTTCTTGTCCTATCCTCAGTGGTCAAGGAGAACAATTTATCACCATCCTCTTTATAACAACCTTTTACAATACTTTAAGACTTATCTTGTTTCCCCCCTCCCCCCCCCCCATCCAGGGCCGGCTCAGGGCAGGGCGCCGGGGGGGGAGGGCGGCGAGCCCCGGCGGGGGCTCCGCTCTCCCCCCGGCGGCCGGGGGGAGGGTGCTGGAGGGGAGGGCGGCCGGAGCCCTGGGAGGAGGGCGGCGAGCCCCGGCGGGGGCTCGGCTCTCCCCCCGGCAGCCGGGGAGAGGGCGCGGGGGGGAAGGGCGGCCAGAGCACCGGGGGGAGGGCGGCGAGCCCGGCTGTGGCCCCGCTCTCCCCGGCGGCCCGAGCGCTGCGCCGCCCCCCTCCAGGTGCCGCCCCAAGCACCAGCTTGGTTGCCTGGTGCCTGGAGCCGGCCCTGCCCCCATCTCCAGAAGAAACAAAACCGGCTTTTTTTCAATCTTTCCTCATAGGTCATGTTTTCTAGACCTTTAATCATTTTTGTTGCTCTCCTCTGGACTTCCTCCACTTTGTCCACATCTTTCCTGAAGTGTGGTGCCCAGAACTAGACACAGTACTCAAGTTGAGGCCTTATCAGTCCTGAGTAGAGTGGAAGAATTACTTCTTGTGTCTTGCTTACAAAGCTCCTACTAATACATCCCAGAATTATGTTTGTTTTTTGGCAACAGTATTACATTATTGACTCATACTTAGTTTGTGATCCACTATAACCATAAATCCTTTTCTGCAATACTTCTTCATAGGTAGTCATTTCCCATTTGTGCAATTGATTATTCCTTCCTATGTGTAGTACTTTGCATCTGTTCTTATTGAATTTCATCCTATTTGTTTCAGAACATTTCTCCTGTTTTTCAAGATCAGTTTGAATTCTAATCCTGTCCTCCAAAGTGCTAGCAACCTCTCCCAGGCTTGGTATCATACACAAACTTTACAAATGTATTCTCTATGGCGTTATCCAAATCATTTATGAAGATATTGATTAGAACAGGACTAGGACAGATACCTGCGGGACCCCACTTTATATGCCCTTCCAGTTTGATTATGAACCATTGATAACTACTCCGAGTACAGTTTTCCAACCAGGTTTTTCTAGGTTATATTTCCTTAGTTTGCTTATGAGATATATCACACCTATTGCTTCCCCCCTGTCAAAGAAGGATATCAGGTTGGTTTGACAAGATTTGTTCTTAAAATCCATGTTGACTGTTACATATCACCTTATCTCCTAGATGCTTACAAACTGACTGTTTGATTATTTGTTCCATTATCTTTTTCGGTACCAAAGTTAAGCTAACTGGTCTATTATTCCCTGGGTTGTCCTTATTCCCTTTTTTGTAGGTAGTTATTATTTATTAACTCTCCTCCTCCACTTCCTTGCACTTAACTCACAATAAAATTCTAAACCAATTCTCTTGGACCCTGCCTGGATACATTCAGCCAAATCAGCAGATTCTATTGCCTGCTGGAGATATGAACATAATCCTGACTTATTTCAGCCCTTTTCATTGCCCAGCAAAGAGATATCTTTGATGCTAGATGGACATTTATGAAATATCAGGGTTCCCATTACTCCTTCAGTTGAAGTCTGTCTACAGTCTGGTGGAGATAACCCATTCTCATCATAGCTTAAAAAAAAAAAAAGTGCAAGCCTGCAGCTCTAACAGGATTCTACAGAGGTGTTCAAAAATCCTTCTCTCCTTGTCAGAAAGGAGCAGTGAACTAGGCTGAATTCTTTATAGTGGAAAAAATTATTCTCTGCCACACAAGCAATTCAGGATCACCCTATAAATCATGGTCAGCTTCTCTAAGACATAACTTCTGCTTAATGAACCAATTCATTCAGCACAGCCCCATCCAGTTTCCCCATTTGTCTTTCTCCCTTCTCTTCTCGAATGCGACTTTCCCCTGGACTACATCTCTTCCCAGTCTAAAGCCATGTACATTAGGAGACTCATTCAAATCCATTTTGTTTAAAACAAAAAAACAACAGCAATCAATGATATAACTGAGGCAGTTCTACTGTCATGACAGAGAGTCAATTCTATTGTTTTTAAGCTTCAGTGGTTTTAAGCTTTTGGTTTCTTCAGGGTTTTTTATTTATATTGAGTGATTTTATCCTCAGGCCATAGTAAGAGGCAAATAGGGAGGGAGATATGACTGAGTCACAGTGTGACGTTACACCCCATATTCTTTATGGAAATATGCTTATGATATGGATATGGCATAACTGAGATATACTTTATGCAAGATAGGTCTTGTAAGGTATCATTAGAAAGGTTATGATTTACTGAATGTGATTATCCAATTTGTATGCATGTATCGTTTCTGTATCTAAAGTTAGGAATACTGACTATGTAACAATTACAACTGTGTATGTATTTGGGAGACACCCACCAGACAACAGGCCATTAGCTTTGATGGGCTATTAGGAAGAAACAATAAGACTTCAAAGATACTAATCTCTCTCCTTCCTGAGGGCATGGCTACACTTGTAGATGTAGAGCGCTATGAGTTAAACCAGCCTTTGTAGAGCGCAGTACAAAAAGTGCTGCAGTCTGTTCACACTGACAGCTGCAAGCGCACTGGCATGGCCACATTTTCAGCACTTGCAGCAGCATTGGGAGCGGTGCATTATGGGCAGCTATCCCACAGAGCACCTCTTCCCATTCTGGCGCTGTGGCTTGTGGGAAGGGGCTGGGGGGTGCAGGGCATTCTGCGTCCTCTCCCAACGCCCCGTGATGCATCGCTTTGCATCCCAGCAATCCCTCTGCTTCCGTGCACATTTGGCGTCATCTTTCAACATTTTTTGTGCTGCGCGCTCTGTCTTCCCTTTTCCGTCTGCGAGAATGGAGCCCGAACTGCTGAGGAATATGCTGACAAGTCTCGCCAGCACGTCACGTT
Source organism: Emys orbicularis (assembly GCF_028017835.1). Taxonomy (NCBI): domain Eukaryota; kingdom Metazoa; phylum Chordata; order Testudines; family Emydidae; genus Emys; species Emys orbicularis. The sequence continues at coordinate 164,358,088 of NC_088684.1, forward strand.
TGGCAGTCGAGTTACTCCTTAACATCCAAACTGACAGTGAGGACTCCGACGATGACCTGTTTTGCCCTTTGGCCCCCATTCCACTTGTCCCCACGTAGCTAAGCTCAGTGCTTCTCAGGGTCAGCACTCCCTGCGTGGCCTCTCTAAAACAGAACTCTCAAGCATACCAGATGTTTTGCAATTCAGCTGAATGAGGCTGCCTGGTTTGTTGCACTGCAAAGGCAGGCAATATTCTGTAGGCACAAGCATAGAATCATAAAATATCAGGGTTGGAAGGGACCTCAGGAGGTCATCTAGTCCAACCCCCTGCTCAAAGCAAGACCAATCCCCAACTAAATCATCCCAGCCAGGGCTTTGTCAAGCCTGACCTTAAAAACCTCTAAGGAAGGAGATTCCACCACCTCTCTAGGTAACCCATTCCAGTGCTTCACCACCCTCCTAGTGAAAAAGTTTTTCCTAATATCCAACCTAAACCTCCCCCACTGCAACTTGAGACCATTACTCCTTGTTCTTTCATCTGCTACCACTGAGAACAGTCTAGATCCATCCTCTTTGGAACCCCCTTTCAGGTAGTTGAAAGCAGCTATCAAATCCCCCCTCATTCTTCTCTTCTGCAGACTAAATAATCCCAGTTCCCTCAGCCTCTCCTCATAAATCATGTGCTCCAGCCCCCTAATCATTTTTGTTGCCCTCCACTGGACTCTTTCCAATTTTTCCACATCCTTCTTGTAGTGTGGGGCCCAAAACTGGACATAGTACTCCAGATGAGGCCTCACCAACGCCAAATAGAGGGGAATGATCACATCCCTCAATCTGCTGGCAATGTTCCTACTTATACAGCCCATAATGCCGTTAGCCTTCTTGGCAACAAGGGCACACTGTTGACTCATAAGCACACACAACTACATGACCTATAGCAGTGGTCCCCTTACCCCTGTCTGCGCCCACCCACCGACCCAGGAGCAGTGGCTGGGAGTGGGACTGGGGCTGTAGCTCCAGGGGGGAGGGGAGGGTAAGGGGGCTGACACTGGGTGGGGGGTCTGGGGCCGGTAGTGGAAATGCAGTAGGGGGCCGAGGCTGGGAGTGGGACTAGGGCTGAGGCCTGGAGCTGGGGCCAAGGCTGGGGGTGGGGCTGGCGGCAGAGCGGGGCTGGGTTGTGCTCCCTCCCTGCCCCCCATGGGGCCTGGCCTGGGCCCTGCCACATCCCACTGCCCTATAGCCTAGGAGAATGTTCATTGAGCTAGGAATCAAGAAACTGAGTTCATATATCACATCTATTAACTTCTCCTTATACATCCATGAACTTCACAGCCCTCATTACTGGCCAAGCCCCCATGTACAAAAGGGCAGTCAAGTATTAAGCCACATTTTACAAATAAATTAAGACAGTGAGCATACAAGATCATTTCAGTCAGAGCTGTGAATCAAACCCACATCATTAATATGTCATACACAAGCTTTTAGCCATATTGCCTTTCAGGCTAAGAGTGTCAAATACATGTACTTTGGTCATTCTAGCTCTACCAGGACACCACAATCTTCTCTGAAAGCCAGAGATTGAACCCACAATTTCTAATCTCCAATATTATCTCGCTATGTGTAACTGACTGGCAATATGTGGTGAGTCACTCTCTAGTAGTTGGGTCACAGCAAGAACCGTAAATACTCCTGTAGCACAGATGGTACTGACAGGCTCTCAGGATCTGAAGGGCCAGTTCTCAAACTTGGCTGATGAGGGGAAATGGAACTTGTTTTTCCAGTTCTCGTTTAGTAAAATGCATTTAGTTTGTGTCGTGAGACAACTTCCCTGAGAACATTATATTCTGCAAGTTATAGTGCAACATGCTCCATAATTCATCACACATTTTGATTGCAGGTGTCACACAGTGGTGGCAGGTTAAAGGTTGAGAGGTATGCTCCAAAATCCTGCCTTTCCTTGTGCAATACAACTGCTCTAGTTTGCTTTTCTAGCAGTGAGCTCCATGAGCTTACAGGCAGGTAGAGGTCTGATACCTTATTGCTGTCTTGCTCTTTGATATACAACACATATTGTAACTGAACAATACATTTCTGGGTTCTAAATTAAATGGTAACTCTCAGGAAAAAAAACAGGGGATTATTCTGGGTACCTCAGTGAAACCCTCTGCTCAATATGTAGTAGTAGTCAAAAGAGCAAGCAAAAGTTAAATATGAAATATTACAGAAATATTGCACTATTATATAAACTGATGATATGCCCTCACCTGGAATATTGGACCAAATCCTCAGTGGGTGTAAATTGGTGCAGTTTCATAAACTTCAATGGCGCTATGCCAATTTATACCAGCTGAGTATCTAGCCTACTGTGCTTAATTCTGGTTGCCCTTTTTCAAGGGGTCCAGAGAAGGGTGATGAAAATGACTAGAGGCATGGGGCTTGTCCACATGAAATAATTGGACTGCAGCAAGCTTTCACAGCAGGAAGCCTATGTGATGTTCCCCTCTGGTGTTATCAGGACTGGTGATCTGCTAGGTCACTCCAATCCTTGACTCTGGGAGCCAGTCTTACCTTGCTCTGCTGTGAGAACCCCCACTCCTGGGCTGTTCACGCACAGCCTCTGGCATGTAAGCTGCTCCTTGGATTGTGCAACCGAATGACACTAGCCAATACCTCCAGTCCCAGACACAACAGTAGGAACCTCCGTCTTCCAGTGTCCAGTTATGCCCACTGGACACTGCAAGCTTACATGAGTTCATCAATTTAACAAAGAAATTGATATGTACCAGGCTTGTTATCCCAAGGGGAGTCTCTGACATGCTTCAAACCAAAAACACTGCTTCAGGTAGAATAAACAAACACATTTATTAACTATAAAGATAGATTTTAAGTGATTATAAGTCAAAACATAACAAGTCAGATTTGGTCAAATGAAATAAAAGCAAAATCCATTCTAAGCTAATCGTAACACTTTCAATGCCCTTACAAACTTAGCTGCTTCTCAACACAGGCTGGCTGGTTGCTCTTCAGCCAGGCTCTCCCCTTTGATCACCGCTTCAGTCGCTTGGTGTGGTGTCTGTAGATGGAGGTGGAAGAGAGAGGAAGAGCATGGCAAATGTCTCTCCCTTTTATTATGTCCTTTCTTCCTTCTTGGCTTTGCCCTGCCCCCCTTCAGAGTCAGGTGAACATTACCTCATCGCAGTTCCAAACTGACCAAAGGAAGGGGGGTGATTCCCTCGAGAGTCTAAAAGATTCTTTTGTTGCGGCCTAGGTCAGCATCCTTTGTTCCTGTGAGGCTGGGCTGGGTTTGTCCCATACCTGCCCTGATGAGGTGTGAACTGCCTCTCTGCTCCTGAGGAGTTTTTGACTGGGCTTATTTTAAGCCATGAGGATACATTTTCAGCCTCATAACTATATACATGAAATTATAACCTATAACATTACTATAACATTACTGTAATAACAAAGCTCAGTGCATCACGAGCCTTCCAAAGACACCCAACATGATAAACTTTGTATTGGATACCACACAATCATTTTACAAGGATGAACATGGGGTGCTGGGTGTTCCCTTGAGGTACAGAGCGTCACAGCCTACCAGCAGTGAAATTGACAGTCTTGACAGTTTCATGCCTGCTATTATTTTACATTTCCTCTTGAGCTCTGGCTGTCAGCCCAGGAGGCCTGGGACTCCAGCTGTGAGCCCCCTGCAGGCTGACAGCTGGAGCCCCAGCTGAAATGTGAAATAATAGCGCTGGGGAGGAGGGCTCATAGGTGTGAACCCCGGAGCCCGCCTGACCACTGGGGGTAAACAGCCGTGAGCCTCGTGCCTACAGATGAGGCTGTCAGCCCCAGGGCTGCTGGGCTTCAGCTGCCAGTGTCCCATAATGCCCCACTTCAGTCGGTGGAAGCGCTCCTGGTGAGGACACGCACCACCAACACAAGGAGCAAGTGTGGACATGAACTACTGCTTTAATTACTTCACGGGCTGTAGGCTGACTTAAGTTAACTTAATTTTGTAGTGTAGACAAACCCTTTAAAGTGATAAACTCAAAGCACTCTTAACAAACTGTTAATGCACATCAGCAGGCTCCACATGTCAGTGTATATAAGGCTAGTGCAGAGTAGAGTCACACCTCAGTTTGTTGCAGTCTAATTGTTCAGGTAGAGCATACAAAATAATGACTAGCATAGAGAAGGGATGTTCCTATTTGCCCTCTTTGATAATAAAGGAACAAAGGTGATTTGATTAGAACTGAAAGGCAACTAATTTAAAACCGATAAAAGGAAATATCTTTAAACACAAAACATAATTAGCCTGTGGATCTCATTGCCACAGGATATTGTAAGCAACCCTAGTGCAGGGCATCTTTGCAAATGCCATGGTACACAGTGCCCTCTAGATCTCTGGTAACATACTCTGTGACCCTGAGCACAGAGGCGTGTGTGACAGGCATTCCATGCACTAGGATCTACAGGCTGTAGCCCTCAGTGGATCCTCATAAACGCTCACGGAGTCCAAGTGTAACAGGGGATAATTATACTGGGGGTGACGGAGGAGGAAATAAATATGCTGCATATAATGACTTTAACAGTGACAAAGATCAATCCAACAGATTTTTACTCAACTCCTAAGGTCAGTCCACTACAGGTTATAAAGGTAAGTATGCTGGGAGTGTGGGGTGGGTGAGAAGAAAGCAGCTGGGGGTTCAGGTCTGATGCTTGGGATACTCCTTCCAGGCGAAGGGATACTCCCTCCAAGTCAGCAATCACACACTTGCCTGCAGATCACACTAGACAGACCTTAGAGCCTTTGCCCATGGACTTGGTGGGGTCTGTCCTCACTGTCCACCTGCTTCCCGCTCCGGCTGATATTGCGTCAGGAGCCCAAAATCACGCAGATGGCTTAAAAATCAAGAGATTTAAAAAATAATACATATGGGGTTCTTTGTCTTCTGATTTTTGAATCTTTTAGGGGTCATGTTTTCAAGCTTATCTCCACAACCATGAGCACTAGAAACTTACCTGTTTTTTTAAAAGCTGAGATTCAGTTGGCAATACTGGAAGTGTTGTAGAAATTAAATAAGTAATAATTATTAGTAAGGAAGCTGATTTTTAGAGGCCTCTTTACCCATTCGTGGTCATTTCTTGTCTTATAAAGTCCACTGAGACAAATTTGGCCCAGTCTTGCATCCCATCCACTCCACTGTGCCCTTATTTTATAGCACAGGGTGACGCAAATAATTGAAATAGAATATAATTGATTATTATTTTAGTTATTTTACTTAATATTCACTCAAAACCTTGACCATGCGGCACACTTTAAGGACGCTATTGTGCATAAGATACTGTTCTGCTGGAGAACTGGCATGATTTGGAGGGAAAGGTGACTGAGCGACTGCAGAGGCGGATGGGACTTCTACAGTGCCTTTTCCTGCAGAGGTGGGGGTTAGGGGGGACCTCTTCCAGACCTGAAAGCTGCTATCAGTGACCAGGTCCATGGTGGTTGCCAAGGGGGAGGACTTCCTTGCAGTGCCCCTGATACATGACCTCCAGCATGGTGTGCAGGCTGCAGAGTCTCCTTGGTGCACCTGAGCTTGGTCCTGGCAGATACCCCCAGGATTGGAGCTCTCCTGGACTACGACTGGGGTGACTGGATGGACCCCTGGTGCTCAGCTAGCACATGGGGCTCTCCACTCCTGATGTCCACGAACGCATACTCCAGGAGGTGAGATCTCACTACCCACCTCTTGGGCTTTCCTCAAGTGGTCCTTAGGTAGGGTGTTTCCTGCCTGACCCTTACCCCTGGCCCTACGGACATCATCATCAACCTCCTGCCCTGCAAGCCCCCCCTGGCTGCCCCCTCTGCACCACCCAAGCTGGTTCCATTTCAGAGCCGTGCCTGGGAAACAGTTGTACATGCTCGTGCTCCATACCCTTAACTTCCTCACCCTCATGTCCTACCCCAGCACTAAGTGGTGGGACCTTCTACCACCTATGGAGGGTGAGAAACCCCGGTGGGCCAGTTTGTATTCCACCTTTGTTCCCCATCCTGCCAGATATATTAGTTGGTGGCTCCTTCATGGAGCTGTGAACACAGATGTGTACTTGTAGCGGTTCACACCCCTCCCCAACACTTGCCGCTTTTGCGGCATGAGGGAGACCCTGGAGCACATTTACATTGAGTGTGCCTGGTTGTAGCCCCTATTTCAACTCCTCCAGAGCCTTCTCCTCAGTGTCTGGCTGTACTTTCCCCCACACCTCCAGATCTACGCTCACCCCATCTGTGGTCCCACAAAGTCACAAGACCTCCTTGTCAACCTCCTCCTGGCACTAGTGAAGGTGTCTGTCCACCATACCAGGAGGAGGAAGCTGGATAGGGAGGTGCTGTGCAACTTTGGGGCTATTTCCACTCTTCCCTTAGGTCAAGTATCTGGGCAGAGTTCCTCTGGGTCATATCCACTGGCTCCCTAGACACTTTTGAGGAGCAGTGGGCTTTGTCTGGGGTTCTCTGCTTGGTGTCCCCCTCTGTCTCCCTGCTTTTAACCCTGTAACCCTCACTCCCATCCCTGTATTATCATTTCTTGTCCCCCCCCCAACTTTACTTGAGCCCTGGGTTCAGTGGCTCTTCCCCTAAGGCTGGTGGAGGGGCCTTCAGAAGCCCACCCATTCCTGGAAATTCAGTAGGTGCTGTTGCCCAGCACTCTGTCACACCAATGCAGACTTTATGGCTAGAATAATTACCTCTCTTCAGTACTGATTTCAAATCTGACTGTTCAAATATATGACAGTAGTTTGTGGGTAAGTTAGATAAGAACTTTCCAAAGTAAATGTCTTAGTTGGAAACTGCCAATATAGCTATATTCTATGTTGGCATCCTTTTGTCTATGAGATATGGTGGGAATTGCAGCCTATGATGTAAATGGTTTGCAATGTCTCATATTACTCCAATCCGAGATTTGCATGGTCTTTGGCAGTTATTGCAAATGTATGTGTCTTGGTTGGAAGCTGCTTGCTTCCTACAGTCTCCTTTTTCTTCAATTAGTAGGATCAATTTGGTCAGGATCAATTCCAAATTCCTTCATATCTCTCTTGCATGTGTCTTTATAGTGAAGCTTGGGATGTCCTGTTATTCTTGTTTCCTCTGATAGCTCCCCATATAGCATGTCCTTGGGTATGCATCCATCTTCCAACCTACTCAGATGGCCCAGCCAGCACAGTTGTCTTTGCTTGAGCAGGACTGTCACACTTGATAAATTTGCCCTTTGAAGAATCTCTGCATTGGTGACTTTATCTTGCCATTTGGTGTTGAGTATGCAGCATAAACAACGTAGATGGAAACTGTTTAATCTTTTCTCCTGATAGGCATAAGTTGTCCATGTTTCCCCACCATACATGAGAGTGCTGAGGACACAAGCTTGGTAAACTAGCATTTTGGTCTTGATGGTGAGCTTTGAGTTAATCCATGCTATTTTAGTTAGTCTGCTAAAGGTGGTGGCAGCCTTTCCAATGTGAACATTTAGTTCTTCATCCAGTGAGAGGTTGGTGGTCATTGTAGAATCTAAATAGGTGAACTTTTGGGGCTACTTCTAGCTGGTTTGCATTTAAGATGATTGAAGGATCTTGTGGAACCTCCTGTCCTAATACAACCATTTTCTTATTGCTGATGGTGAGAGCAAATGCCTGACAAGCACTTGAAAGGTGGTCCATGAGTTCTTGTAATAGATCTTCATTGTGGGCAGCAGCAGCAGCAAATAAAAGTTCCCTAATTAGCACCTTTTTGACTTTGGTCTTTGACTTAAGTCGGGACAGGTTGAAGAGTTTCCCATCTGATACACTCCATCTTTCTTGTACTTAAACACATAGTTCAAGAGTACCAAGAAGAAGATAACAAAGGGTGTAGGGACAAGAATACATCCTTGCTTCATTCTGCTTTTCATCTCAAAACTGTCCAAAGTGAACCCGTCAAACTGGAAAGTTGCTCTCATGTTGTCATGGAATGAACATATAAGACTTAACAAGGTTGGTGGACATCCTATCTTTTCTAGTATTGAAAACAGACCTGCTCTGCTGACTGTGTCGAATGCTTTGGTTAGGTCCACAAAGGTGGTGTACAATGATCGGTTTTGCTCTCTGCGCTTTTTTTGGAGTTGAAACAGAGAAAATATCATGTCTATAGTTGATCTTCCAGCCTTGAATTCACACTGTGATTCAGGGTAAACACGATTCGCCAGCTGTTGTAGGAGCACTAAGATGACTTTTGTGAAAGCTTTTCCTGCTACACTTAGTAGCGTGATACCCCTGTACTTGTTGCAGTCACCCTTATCACCTTTATTTTTATACAGACTGATGATGTTTGTGTCACACATCTCTTGTGGTACCTCACCCTCTTTCCAGCATTTAAGTAGCAGCTGATGAAGATATGGTAATAGGCTGTCTTTCCCGCATTTGAGGATTTCCGCTGGGATGCCATCTTTTCCAGGAGCCTTACCACTTGATAGCAAACCAATGGCCCTGCTTAACTCTTCTATAGTGGGCTCCACATCTAGCTCTGGCATGACCTGTAGAGTTGCTATTTGGTCCTATGATTCATTGGTGATGTTTCTTTCTTGTGTGTATAGCTCTGAATAATGTTCAACCCAATGAGACAACTGCTTGCTTTTATCTGTAATGATTTCACCACTGTGTGATTTGAGAGGGGCAGCCTTGTTGACAGTGGGACCTAGAGCTTTCTTCCGGCTGTCATACATGATTTTGAAGTTTCCTCTGTCTGAGGCTGTCTGTATCTCTTCACAGACCTTGGTCCAATAATGATTTGCACAGCCTCTGCTTGCTCGCTGTACCTTGGGTTTTGCATTTCAAAGTCTCACTTTGGTGCTCTCTATTGGCTTCTTGTTGTGTTCCAGATAGGCTGTGTTCTTAATGTTGATGCGAGGTAATAGTTCTGCTTCATTTTCTTCAAACTAGTCCCTTTTTGATGGTCTCTTTATCCTAATGTAGCTAAAGCTGTTTCATGGATTGTTATTCTTAAATTCCCCAAATTCCTCTGCCTTCTCTGGTAATGACTTCCCATGCATGCTAAGTTCAAAAGCCTTCACAATCTCTTGGCTTTCTCTTTTTGTGTGTGTGTGTGTGTTAATAGCATTGATTTTGAGCTTGCTCCTAGGTTTTGCTCTATGTAGTTTCTTGGCTGTAATTTTCACTTTGCTAATAATCAAAGAGTGGTCACTGTCACAATCAGCACTGTAGAACATGCAAATGTTCTGCACTAAGGGTAGGTCTTTCCTCCTGATGATAACAAGATCTAATTGGTGCCAGTGGTCTGATTGTGGATGTCATGATGACATTTTGTGGTGATTTCCTATAAAATATGAATTGGTAATGCACATATGGTTTTGGGCACAGAATTCAAGAAGTCGGTGGCCATTCTCATTCATCTTGCCAATCCCAAAATATCCTAGGCAATCTGGCCATGAGTTGTTGTCTGCACCAACTCTTGCATTAAAGTCACTGAGGAGAAAAGTTGCTCAGTTGATGGTATTCTTTTGTTGACTTGATGTAAAGAGTCATAAAATGTATCCTCCTTGAGGCTAGATTTGAGTGTTTGTGCATAAGCACAAATTATGTTCACAGAGCTGATGGTCATCTGAAGTTTAAGTGAGATGATATGTTCTGCCTTCCCAATGGGTGTTTCTAGGAGCTTTACCCACTTGTTTCTCACAGCAAAACTGACACCGTACGGACGATTTTCGTCGCTGATTTTACCTTGCCAAAAGAAGGTGTAATTGACCTCTTGGACAGAACCAGCATCTGCAAGTCTTGTTTCCTGGAGTGCTGCAATGTCAACATTGAGTTTGTACAGCTCACGGCCTATCAAAGCTGACTTCCCTATGCTGCTTGTGTATTGTAGGTCATCATCGGCTGTTAATCCCGGACACGTGGTTTTGACATTCCAGCTTCCAAGCCAGAAAGTTCTTGGTTCCTTATTTTTTGCCAGGAGCAAGGTTTCCATCTGCCTTTCAACTTTTGGTCTAGCCCCATGCACCCCATGAGGCAGAAAGACCGTGGTGGGTCAGCACCTAACTGTGTGGGGGCTGCCTGGCTTTTTGGCGGGCGGTGGCTGACCAATGGAATGCAGTGATTCCTCCCACTATTGAAGGTGACCCGTGGTACCCTCCTCTACGCCAATTAAGTGAGATCTTATAACCTGTAACTGCCACCTTCTGTGTTGTGTCCATGCTACCAGCAAGGATGGAGTGTCCTCTCCATGTGATATGGCTGCAATAGCCTGGGTGGTTGATATGGAGGCGCTGCTTTGCCCATGTGTCAGTGTCCCTCTCTACTTCACTGGTTTGGACCAAAGGAAGGACTGGCATCGATACATTTGGAACCAGCTACGCTGCAGGAGTTGCCAGTGCAGAGGAGATCTTCCATCTGCCTGCCTTTCGGGGCTCCACTCCTAGTTTGGTTATCATCCACAGATGAAGGGCTCAATCTGTCCTGTGTGGATCCCATTGGCAAAAACACTGAGTGAATTTGCTTATCCGCCTTTTGATGGCATTTACTCCGTCAAGGGTTCCACTACCCTCCTCAGGCGTTCATCAGCCTGAAGCCGTTGGCGCTTCCTGAGGTTTCTGGGTTAATGAACCGCCGCTCAGCATTCAGAGTTGACCAATACAGGTTGTACCGTTTATGGTCATAGGACTAGCAGGTTTTCAATTCTGACCTGACTGAATATCCTGTGGGCCTGCAATTAAATACCTGTCCCAGGATTGCGTATCATGAGAAAAAGCTTTTATTCTTTGACCTTGACTCCAAACCTTTGTCCTTTTGCAGCAGCTATCTCTTGTTAAACTTACAGCAGCATGTTGAGTTAGGGTGAGATTGTGGTTTGCCCTGTGAACTCACACAGGGAAGTAGTTCACTTAATTTCTTCCCTGCATAGGGTAGCAGCAGTACCTGTTTCTGCTAAGTTGGGAAGTCTTCAAAAGTTGCTACACAGCCTATTCTGGCTTGGTTGGAAAATTAAAGATATGCTTCCCTTTTTAGTGAAAATAATTGTCTTTGACCTACCTGATGGTAACTGAAAATCCCAGATCCATTCATTCTCCTCCTCAGTCACAACACAGCGCTGATCAGAGCACTAACAAACAACATAGTCAAACTCAGGCTCATCATTATGCTCTCTTGCTGACATCAACTAGGCATATGCTTCTCTCTTGTTGGCAGCTCATTCTACTGCCCTGCTCAACTCTGTCACCTACCCCTACAACTGCTCAGTTCTCTTTCCACTCCCCCTCAGCCCCTTTGACCACCCTCCCTGATAGGGAATCTGGCCCAATGCATCTAAATACAACTTATCTGCATGTGATTCATTATAGGCAGAAGCTACAGAATACAGACTTGTAGCATCACGATATGAATTGTGTGTCTGACACTGAAATGAGTGGGGGATTAAGACACTAAGAGGCCTGTAAATTACAAGGCCATTTTTATATTTTATAGCTTTGGCATTTACTGTTTTGTTTTAGACTGAGTTGGAATTTTCACATTACTGCAGCTCACCAGATCTTCTCTTTTAGCAGCCTCCAGTCTACTTGTGAGACTTTGTCATGGAGCACATTAGGAGATGCTCCCTGGCACTCTGGAAAATAAACCCCAAGCCTCTATAGCCTCCAAAATGTAGAAAACTCCTGGCCAATATGTTTGTAATTATGAAGTCCCTTGACTGAAAAGATAGACTGTTATTCCTTCTTTCAGTCAGGAAATGTAGACTAAATGTCATTCATTTCTCATTCTGAAGCTTTATCAAATCTAAGTGGTGCCAGAACAGCTTAATGGGGCAATGGCCAGACACTAAGGTGCCGGATCTGAAGAAATATTTCTAATGGCTACTTCAGAAGGGTTGGGCATTGTGCAAATAGCTTCTCAGCAGACTAAAAAAAGAAAGAAAGAAAGAAAAAAGAAAAGAGCAGGCTAGAATTAATCCCTTCTTGTCCAGTACATGCTTCTAATAGCATTAGCCAGGTATGTATTAGAATGAAGTAGTTCAAGAGGCAGTGTAGCCTAGAAAAATTAGAACTATTTCATCTGCTTGGATGGTCTTGAATTAGCTATTGATAAGTCTGATTGGTTGTGCACCCAGTGGAGGCTGAAGTGAGTAATTTTTTTTCTTTGCACAAGCCAGCAAGTTTTGTGCAGACACATTTAGAATCAGGAAGCTATACACAAATCATCAGGCAATCAGTAATAGGTGTAAAACTGTCATTACAAATTGTCTCTACCATATTGGCTGCATCGTGTGAATATACAAAGCTATTTCTTAGTCTTACCATTTTTATCTAGTTTAAAACTAGCTCTGTTACCACCTCCTAATGTAGCTGCTTCTTTCTCCGTGCACTTCAAAAAGAGTCTAGCTGAAACTTCGGCTGGCTAAGATTGTTGGGAAACAAAAGCTAAGTGAAAAGGGTCAAGTTTGAGAAATAAAAAAACCTACTATTTGCATGGACTGATTATCTTATATTTTTTCAATGAAATATATAGTTGGGTGTTGTCATTTTTCAGCATTCATGGCTATATGTCAACAGAATTATATTAATATATTTAGATAATTTCTTTTCATTTTTTTCACCAATTCAAAATATAACTGTGATTCATTAGGCTTTTGGATCATCTATGCATAATCTATGACCTTCTAATATGTTTTTAAATGATGGGTTTTTCTTTTATAACTAGTCTTGGAGTGGATTTATTTCTTGTGGTGAATTTTGGTAGTGATTTTAAGGCCTGGTCTATGCTAGGAGCTTCATAGTAGGGTGAAAAAGCCATACCCCGAGAGACGTAGCTATACTGACCTAACCTCTGGTGTAGACAGAGCTAGGTTGATGGAAGAATTCTTTCATCAGCCTAGCTAGCCATACTTGGGGAGGTGGATTATCTATGCTGTTGGGAATCCCCTCATATTGGCATAGGTAGTGTCTACACTGAAGTGCTACAGCTGCACCACTGTAGTGTTTAAGTGCTGAACTGCCATGGTAACAAAACAGAGGTAGCAGAAGGTGGAAAAGAGAGATGGGTTTATAGTATGCTTGCTATTACTACACAGATATATGAGAGTCAGGACATTTTCAGGTGCTTCAGTGGGATAATACTGTTTGGTATTTTTTCTGGGGAAGATTTACATTCTGTAGGTTATAAAGGATAATAAATTTAAAAGGAAAAAGTGTTTTCTTTTTTCAAGTGGAGAACAATATAACCTCTGCAGTTGGCTAGAGTAGATTCTATTCCTTTGCTAAAGAGTTCAGTTGTTAACTTTATACCAGAGAGCTGTTACCTTTCAAGATCTCTGCTTGGTAGTTGATTGACTCTTATTTTCAGTCCTATTTTTTCAATCATCGGTATACCTCCCAGGTAACAGTTCATCCTTCCACTGAACATGGTCTTTTTTCCTATTAAATAAAGCAAGAGGTTGAAAATGCCTTCCTGCCCCTTCTGGATTATCCGTCTGAGTGCATTTGGAAAAATAAAGTTCATTGTTAATTAATGGTCATGACTTTCAGTGATTATGAAAGTAAGGGCTGAGAGCACTGACTAGAATAAAATATACTGTGGAAAATTCTGTGCAAAGGACCTGTTACTACAAACTGGATCTCCTTTGAATACACAGAGCAAGTTATGCCAAACTATAATGAATGATGTATAGAAGGGAAGAAGGAGGATCCGGGGAACTACAGGCCAGTCAGCCTCACCTCCGTCCCTGGAAAAATCATGGAGCAGGTCCTCAAGGAATCAATTCTGAAGCACTTAGAGGAGAGGAAAGTGATCAGGAACAGTCAGCATGGATTCACCAAGGGCAAGTCATGCCTGACTAACCTAATTGCCTTCTATGATGAGACAACTGGCTCTGTGAATGAGGGGAAAGCAGTGGATGTGTTATTCCTTGACTTTAGCAAAGCTTTTGATATGGTCTCCCACAGTATTCTTGCCAGCAAGTTAAAGAAGTATGGGCTGGATGAATGGACTATAAGGTGGATAGAAAGCTGGCTAGATCGTCGGGCTCAACAGGTAGTGATCAACGGCTCCATGTCTAGTTGGCAGCCGGTTTCTAGCGGAGTGCCCCAAGGGTCGGTCCTGGGGCCGGTTTTGTTCAATATCTTCATTAATGATCTGGAGGATGGCGTGGACTGCACTCTCAGCAAGTTTGCAGATGACACTAAACTGGGAAGAGTGGTAGATACGTTGTAGGGTAGGGATAGGATACAGAGGGACCTAAACAAATTAGAGGATTGGGCCAAAAGAAACCTGATGAGGTTCAACAAGGACAAGTGCAGAGTCCTGCACTTAGGACGGAAGAATCCCATTCACTGTTACAGACTAGGGACCGAGTGGCTAGGCAGCAGTTCTGCAGAAAAGGACCTAGGGGTTACGGTGGACGAGAAGCTGGATATGAGTCAACAGTGTGCCCTTGTTGCCAAGAAGGCTAATGGCATTTTGGGCTGTATAAGTAGGGGCATTGCCAGCAGATCGACGGACATGATCATTCCCCTCTATTCAACATTGGTGAGGCCTCACCTGGAGTACTGTGTCTAGTTTTGGGCCCCACACTACAAGAAGGATGTGGAAAAATTGGAAAGAGTCCAGCGGAGGGCAACAAAAATGATTAGGGGGCTGGAGCACATGAGTTATGAGGAGAGGCTGAGGGAACTGGGATTGTTTAGCCTGCAGAAGAGGAGAATGTGGGGGGATTTGATAGCTGCTTTCAACTACCTGAAAGGGGGTTCCAAAGAGGATGGATCTAGACTGTTCTCAGTGGTAGCAGATGACAGAAAAAGGAGTAATGGTCTCAAGTTGCAGTGGGGGAGGTTTAGATTGGATATTAGGAAAAACTTTTTTACTAGGAGGGTGGTGAAGCACTGGAATGGGTTACCTAGGGAGGTGGTGGAATCTCCTTCCTTAGAGGTTTTTAAGGTCAGGCTTGACAAAGCCCTGGCTGGGATGATTTAGTTGGGATTAGGTCCTGCTTTGAGCAGGGGGTTGGACTAGATAACCTCCTGAAGTCCCTTCCAACCCTGATATTCTATGATTCTATTCTATGATTCTATGATAGGATGCACTATGCAAGTCTATGGTATGTTCTCATATGTAGATGCAGAATGTACCAGTTCAAATTTTGAGCAAATATAAAGGCTGGCTCTTTATTATATCCAATATGGGGAAAATTCTTTAAGATATATTCTCACAAAATGATTTTTTTTTAAGTTGCAACTTTTGGATAAGGGCAGAAGATTGGAGCTTAAAATGAGAGAGCTTTATTAGGATGAAATTTAGCCACAGCAATCTTGAAATATAGACTGTTTAGGTTAGTCCCCACAACTTTGTTGTGATCAGTCATCCAAAACATTCATCAAGTACAGGAAATGAGACTTCTATTGATTTATAAAGTGAGTGCCATTCAGGGGACTGGCAAGAGAGAAAACTTCTTAGAAAAGATAAAGATATTTAAGTCATGGTTGATAATCAGAAAAAAATATTAACTATTTGTTCAAGGTACAGAGGAAATAAATTAATTGAAAGATGAAGTGGCATCTGAAGCCCTTTCTAGAAAAAGTAATGAATGCAGTGGTGAACTGGGCGCAAGATTCTCACAGACCATTGGGAACGGGACTACGGTGACGTTAAACCACCTTTGTACCCTCCCAGTCCTGGGCTGCTCTGGGGTCTGAAGCAGTAATTTAGACAGCCACGGGGACACATCTAAAATTCGGAGCCTACCCTGAGCTGCACTATGAGCTGCAGCAGTGCCCAGAATTTATGCAGTGCTGCGTGTATGACTTTGTCTCTGACATGCCCCTCCTGTCCCAATCCGGAACCTGGTTTGCCCCATATGGCAGTGCTTGAGGGGGTTGCGCAGTCTTAAGGCAGGAGAAGTCCAGGGGGAAAGACTTTTATGCCACTGCTGTCCTTTAACCTGGCATGTGCATAAAGAGACAGAAGCAGGGATGAAGATTTCACACTAGGAATTTTAGATTGTGATGAAGCAGAGAAACTGCCCACCAGTACTGCAGGGGCTAAAAAGAGACTTTGGGCCCACCTAGCCCTGCCTCATTATACGTGCAGCCAATGCCAGGCCTGGGGGGGAGGGGAGAAAAGGAGAGAGCCTGGCTCAGTTTGGGGCTGATTGGTGAAGAGGCAGGAGTCAGCTGCCTCCCTACTTGAGAAGAACAGTTGCTAGCCTGCCAGTGAAGGCAACAGAGGACCTTTCAGGAGGCAAGCCCCCCATATATCTCGGGGCCATGCTCCAGACTGAAAGGACTCTGGTAAGAAGTAGCCAACAGCAGCAGATTTAGAACCCCATAGGAGGTAGCACTCTGCAGAAGCCAGCATCCTGAGGGGCTTAAACCCACTCCCCCCTCATCTGGATTCCAGAGCGCCCGATGATTGAGAGGTGCAAGGATTCTCCAGCACAGAAGTCTGAAGCCATTGACCCACACCCCAGTCTGATAAACCAGTGGGGCCCCAGTATTTAAGAAGGAAACATTACTGTTCAGGGGTTGACTCACACAGGGCTCTGGGCTGTAACCTGGTGAAGAGGGAGGGCCTGGGTTTCTTTACCCCACTGCCAAAAAGACTGAGGCACCTCAGGGAAGCAAGGGGCCAGAGGTCAGGCGTGCCAACCACTAGGCTCCAAGCAACCTGGTACAAGGATATATCCTTTAATGGCTTTATCATCTTCTATGAACAGTAGGTCAGCAAACAAAATGCTATTGCACTGCTGCACAATATACGCTTCAGCTTTGATGGCGGTGGTGGTGGTAGCTGTCCAATCTGTGCAAAAGGTGGCCTGTGTTGGTGCCTAAAATTATTCTCCAATCATTTTAACAGACAAGTTTGTTTATTATATCTTTCTCCCCTAGATGCAAAGACCTGGAGGCCTATTAGTAAGTTTTACAGTATCTCCTGCAAGCCATATAAAATTTCTGACCCAGCGGCTCATACACAGGCAAAGCTTCCATTGAAGTCAATGATAATCCTCAAGGGAATTTTGCCATGTAAGGACTGAAAGTTTAGGTCCACTGGAGAAAAAAAGTAGGGATTAATGATTTAAAAGAAGAAACACAATTTTGGGTAGGTACTTTCTCTTATTTTATATGTGTACAGTACCCAGAAGAATGGGCCCCCAAACCTAGTTGTGGTCTTTGCATTCTACTGCAATGTAATACACTACCACTACAAATGAACTATCGGCAATCTGATAACAACTGGGCAGGAGGTGAGTTGCAATCACCTCTAGAGTTGCTAAGAATTGTGCCTATCCTATTATATTGTTACCCCATCTCCCTCAGCCCCCCTGACCTTCATGTTTGTCTCATCCATCTTGTCTTTTAGATTGTCTTTTGCGGACAAAAGGACAGGACTGTCATTGATTACATGTTTTTACAGTACGTAGCACAATGGAGCCCAACCTGGTCGAAGCCAGTAGGTGCTAGTATAATAATTAACAATAACATCATTGTTTATCATTCCATCATTTCTCCCTCCCTAAAATAAACCATCAGAATCAGGGCTTAATGTTCTATTGTTTCCAAAGCAACGGGAGTCTTTGTGTCAGCAAGGGTATATTCTCAATATATATTTTTTCGGTTTTAGTGCTCAGCAGCATTTGGTAATGAACAATTTGTGATCTGTGGTTTGTTCAGTATTATTAGTAAACAGCATGATGTTTATCAATAAAAAGGCCAGTCGGCTAAATGTTTAAAGCCTCATAAATTAGTAAACTGGAGATCAGCACTGCTCTTTGGTGTCTCCAAGTCCCACTTCATAAATTTCTAATTGTCTGTACATTAGAAAAATCAGATTGAATAGTGAAAAATGAATTACAGTAACTGCTAGAAATGTCTCTTCAGCTCAGAGTTAAAATAAAAATAAACTTACTCTGGAACTAAAAACAAAGCAAATTAAAAAACTCATTGGAACTATGAGTACCCAGCCAGAAATTGTTTTCTACATGCCGAAGGATACTATATACTATAGGAATTGCTTACAATGGGAAAACAAGTCATTTCTGTTAACAGCAGAGCAAAACACATTCTGAAGTTCAGTGTAATCTTGGATATTTCAACTAGTTGTCTGTCTCTTTCTCAGTGAAGCAGGGGTAGGCAACCTATGGCATGCGTGCCGAAGGCGGCACACAAGCTGATTTTCAGTGGCACTCACACTGCCCGGGTCCTGGCCACTGGTCCGGGGGGCTCTTCATTTTAATTTAATTTTAAATGAAGCTTCTTAAACATTTTAAAAACCTTATTTAGTTTACATACAACAATAGTTTAGTTATATATTATAGACTTATAGAAAGAGACCTTCTAAAAATGGTAAAATGTATTACTGGCACGCGAAACCTTAAATTAGAGTGAATAAATGAAGACTTGGCACACCACTTCTGAAAGATTTAAATAAATATGGAGATATACCTATCCCATAGAACTGGAAGGGACCCTGAAAGGTCATTGCCTTCACTAGCAGAACCAAGTACTGATTTTTGCCCCAGATCCCTAAGTGGCCCCCTCAAGGATTAAACTCACAACCCTGTATTTAGCAGGCCAATGCTCAAACCACTGAACTATCTGCTGACCCCTGCAGTAAAGAGTGTTAAAGAGAAGATACAGAAAAGTCCAAGTGTGTTTCATCCTGAGGAAATTTTTCTTCTTCTTTTGTTATGTTCAGTTTTTTCCATCTAAAGCAGCTCATAAAAATAACAGAGTGGTTGGGTTTGGTGATTTTAGGGAAACACTATATACAGTTCTCTATTAAAATGCAAAAAACTATATTAGTACAATTTAATGGGTGAGATTTTACATAGTATAAAATTCACTAAACCTAATGTTATGATTCTACATGACCATAACTTGATCCTTTTACATAAATGTCATCTTTTACATAGGTGAAAAGGTTTGCAATGGAAGCCGTATCAGTTGCTTCTTTAAGCTGAATTGCAAATAAATCATTACTCTGAATTCTAGAAAGGAGTTGTTCTTTCACATTTTCAGTCACATCAGAGATTCTTCTTGATGCTGTATTGTCTAACAGTGGCATTGCATCCAGCTGCTTATCTTCTCACCAACCATCATGAAGTCTTTCTACTTTGCTGCTGTAAGGAAAAACACTTTCCTAATATGATGAGGTTTTCCTGCCTTTGCAATGTGAAGACTCACAAGATAAGATGAGTTCAGAGTGGACAGTGACTGCATTCTCCTTTTTTTGCCACTTAGCTCAGTTAAAATTGACAGGCTTCGCTTTTATGTCAGAGTGTTTGATCTCCAACTGCCACTGCAGATTTGTTGCGTTGAGACATCCATTGGCAAACACCTCATGCATAGCAGATGATGTGTAAAATAAATTAATGGAGATATCCTATCTCCTAGAACTGGAAGGGACCTTGAAAGGTCATTGAGTCCAGCCCCCTGCCTTCACTAGCAGGACCAAGTACTGATTTTGCCCCAGACCCCTAAGGGGCCCCCTCAAGGATTGAACTCATAACCCTGGGTTTAGCAGGCCAATGCTCAAACCACTGAGATGAGGCTCAAGAAGGAAGTCCATTTGATGTTCTATGTAGTTGTCATACTAAGAATCCTCCATCTCTTTGTCCCTCTTTTTTTCTTCCACAGTTGAAGGTACATTTCAGCACCGTCAATAATGGCTGGTGGCTCACTTGGTTTATTGTCCTTGGCATTTTGGCTTAGGTTACTAGACTTGTAGAATCACGAATAAGTTGCAGCTGCAGCATGTGGAGTCCCAAAAGAGAAGTAATTACAATTGGAGCTGCTTCTCCCTCCCATTTAGGGGCTTAAGTAAAAGTAATCAGCAGCTCCAGAAAGCTATTTTTAACATTTTATTTTTCCTAAAGCACTTTGCTTTGCAAGTGTATGATTAAATTAAATGCAATCCCCAGCAAGTTTTATCTAAGCAATTTTCACAAGTATAGTTAATGTGTTCACAAATATTAAAATGCAAAACAATTTTCAATGTTTGTCGTCTTTAGAAAACATTTGCCATCCCCTTTTTGCTCCTTGTTTCATCTCTTCTCTCTCCATGTTTTTGCTTCTGTTCCCTTCTCAGCATGTGTTGTCCCCCTTTCCTCCCTCTTCTTTTCAACAGCATTAATGGCAGATATCAGTAGACATGCCTATGCTTAAGTGTCAATGGGAAAGTATAACTTAAAGAACTGGTTTTTATCAGTTCCTCTTGTGTTGCTCTGACATGTACACAAATAGATATACTGAATCATCTACACATAGATCAGATTTTTAGGTTAAAATCACGTTAGCTCCTGCAAGTGGAAAAACAAACTAAACATAGTATGTGATGACAGACTGAGGTATGCTCTCTGCACATGGCAATGACAGAGCTAGGCTTCAGGTGCCAGAAGGAGCAGGACTGATATGCTCAAATTGCGATCAGCCCACTGTATACTGGTATATTGTAAATTATGTTTTGCAGGTGCTCATTATCCAAAAGAATTACCACAAAAGTGCTTGGCTCAGTTAGATCAAGAGTAATCTCCATTTTATCCCACTAACATACCACGAGGAAAAAAAATCCACATACTATATATGAAAAAATGAGGCAATACAAAGAAAGCAGAAGGGGAAAAATGTTTCTTAATCCTATATGGACTCTCTTTTTCTCTCCAAAATCCTCCTGCCAGCTCATTCAAGTCAGACAACTGGCATATAGATCAGCAGTGGCATAACTACAGCTGTGCTGATTTGGCAAACAGCTGTTCCAGCACGTATCTGCTTGCTATTCAGTCAGAAACAAGATTATTTTCTTTTGGGGACGTGAAGGGAATCCTGCACAGCTGTTTTACAAAATGTGAGGAAAAAGTACTTCACTCATATACATAGTTCACTGCCTTTATTGTGCTCCAAAACTTATAAATTAGAGGGACCTAACAAGAGAGAGCTGCAAATTAGAGGGAGGCAATATAGGAAATAATCCTAATATGTCCTTTAAAAGGTGAGGCATGTGGGGAAGGGAAATAAGCATGTTCTTTTCTGTGTGCATCAGATGCAGAGGGGCTTTGTTTTGAATAGGTGACTGGGAATTAAAGTAGGCACCAGCTAGTTTTGCAAGAGCTGACATTGCAGTTTGTCAAGGGCCTAATTGCACTGTCCTTATTCACAGAGGTGAGTCATTCACATGATGGGGCTACTCAAGGGAGAAAGTGCTCACCAATGGTGCTGCTTAGAATAGGTAATGTAAAAATGTTTGAAATGTGAGCTAGCACACTTTAACTACTAAAACACTTTTAAATACTACTAAGCATCTAGTATAGACACTATTCCTAGCACATTTTTAAACTAGTATAAACCTAGTATATATAGTAGGTGCTAAATTATGTTTAAAAACATATTAATTAAGATGTGTTGTCTAACATGCTTAAATCACTACTTATTTTCCTTATCTGGAGAACTCCAGTTCAAATAAGGATTTGAACTAAGGGGGACAGAGTCATCCATCTGCCGTCCACACCAGAAAACTGGAGAAGTGTGCTGCTTGCCTGGAGCTAGAATTCAGGATGTGAATTCGGACCGCTACCCCCTCCTACTTCTCCAGGTGGGCACCAATGATATTGCCAAGAATGACTTTGGGTGGTCACTGCAGACTATGTGGCTCTGGGAAGAAGGATAAAGGAGTCTGAGGCACAAGTCGTGTTCTTGTCCATCCTCCCTGTCGAAGGAAAAGGCCCAGATAGGGAGGTAAATGCATGGTTGCACAGGTGGTATTGGAGAGAGGGCTCTGGATTCTTCGACCATGGGATGTTGTTCCAGGAAGAAGGATTGCTAGGAAGAGATGGGATCCACCTAACGAAGAGAGGGAAGAGCAACTTCACAAGCAGGCTTGCTAACCTAGTGAGGAGGGCTTTAAATGAGGTTTGCCAGGGGATGGAGACCTAAGGCCTGAGGTAAGTAGGGAAATGGGATACCGGGAGGAAACACAAGGAGGAGGGTGCAACAGGGGAGGCCTCCTGATTCATACAGAGAAAGTAGGGCAATTGGTTAGTTATCTTAAGTGCTTGTACACCAACACAAGAAGACTGAGAAACAAGCAGGAAGAATTGGAAGTCCTGGCACAGTCAAGGAACTATGATCTGATTGGAATAACAGAGACTTGGTGGGGTAACTCACATGACTGGAGCCCTGTCATGGATGGGTATGAACTGTTCAGGAAGGACAGGCAGGGGAGGAAAGGTAGAGGAGTTCCACTGTATGTAAGAAAGTGGTATGATTGCTAAGAGCTCCAGTATGAAACTGGAGAAAAGCCTGTTGAGAGTCTTTGGGTTAAGTTTAGAGCAAGGGTAGGCAACCTATGGCACGCATGCCGAAGGCAGCACACTAGCTGATTTTCAGTGGCACTCACACAGCCCGGGTCCTGGCCACCGGTCCAGGGGGCTCTGCATTTTAATTTAATTTTAAATGAAGCTTCTTAAACATTTTAAAAACCTTATTTCTTTACATACAACAATAGTTTAGTTATATATTATAGACTTATAGAAAGAGACCTTCTAAAAACGGTAAAATGTATTACTGGCATGCAAAACCTTAAATTAGAGTGAATAAATGAAGACTCGGCACACCACTTCTGAAAGGTTGACGACCCCTGGTTTAGAGGCAAGAGCAACAAGGGTGATGTTATGGTGGGCGTCTTCTATAGAACACCAGACCAGGAGGATGAGGTAGACGATGCTTTCTTTGGACAACTAACAGAAGTTTCCAGATCACAGGTCCTGGTTCTCATGGGGGACTTCAATCACCCTGACATCTGCTGGGAGAGCAATACAGCAGTGCACAGACTATCCAGGAAATTTTTAAACAGTGTTGGGGAAAACTTCCTGGTGCAAGTGCTGGAGGAACGAACTAGGGACCGTGCTCCTCTTGACCTGCTGCTCACAAAGAGGGAAGAATTGGTAGGGGAAGTAGAAGTGGGTGGCAACCTGGGCAGCAGTGACCATGAAACGGTCAAGTTCAGGATCCTGACAAAAGGAAGAAAGGAGAGGCGCAGAATATGTACCCTGGACTTCAGAGAAGCAAACTTTGACTCCCTCAGTCAAATGGAGGCTAATATGAGGAGGAAAGGAGTCCAGGAGAGCTAGTTGTATTTTAAAGAAGCCTTATTGAGGGTGCAGTAAGCAACCATCCCGATGTGCAGAAAGAATAGCAAATATGGCAGGCGACCAGCTTGGCTTAACAGAGAAATCTTTGGGGAGCTAAAACACAAAAAGGAAGCATACAAGAAGTGGAAACTTGGACAGATGACTAGGGAGGAGTATAAAAATATTGCTCGAGCATGTAGGGGTGTAATCAGGAAGGCCAAAGCACAATTGGAGTTGCAGTTAGCAAGGGATGTGAAGGGTAACAAGAAGGGTTTCCATAGGTATGTTAGCAACATGAAGAAGGTCAGGGAAAGTGTGGGACCCTTAGTGAATGGGGGAGGCAACCTAGTGACAGAGGATGTGAAAAAAGCTAAAGTACTCAATGTTTTTTTTTGCCTCGATCTTCACAGACAAGGTCAGCTCCTAGACTGTTGCACTGGGCAGCACATTATGGGGAGGAGGTGAGCAGCCCTCAGTGGTGAAAGAACAGGTTAAAGAATATTTAGAAAAGCTGGACATACAAGGCCATGGGGCCAGATGCAATGCATCCAAGGGTGCTGAGGGAGTTGGCTGATGTGATTGCAGAGCCATTGGCAATTATTTTTGAAAACTCGTGGCGATTGCGGGAGGTCCCGGAAGAATGGAAAATGGCAAATATAGTGCCCATCTTTAAAAAAGGGAAGAAGGAGAATCCAGAGAACTACAGACTGGTTAGCCTCACCTCAGTCCCTGGAAAAATCATGGAGCAGGTCCTCAAGGAATCCATTTTGAAGCACTGGGAGGAGAGGAAGGTGATCAGGAATAGTCAACATGGATTTATGAAGTCATACCTGACCAACACGATTGCCTTCTATGATGAGATAACTGGCTCTGTGGATATGGGGAAAGCAGTGGACATGATATACCTTGACTTTAGCAAAGCTTTTGATATGGTCTCCCACAGTATTCTTGACAGCAAGTTAAAGAAGTATGGATTGGATGAATGAACTATAAGGTTGATAGAAAGCTGGATAGATCGTTGGCCTCAATGGGTAGTGATCAATGGCTCAATGTCTAGTTGGCAGCCGGTATCAAGCGGAGTGCCCCAGGGGTTGGTTCTGGGGCCGGTTTTGTTCAACACCTTCATTAATGATCTGGATGATGGGATGGATTGCACCCTCAGCAAGTTTGCAGATGACACTAAGCTGGGGGGAGAGGTAGATACCCTGGAGGGTAGGGATAGGGTCCAGAGTGATCTAGACAAATTGGAGGATTGGGCCAAAAGAAATCTGATGAGGTTCAACAAGGACAAGTGCAGAGTCCTGCAATTAGGACAGAAGAATCCCATGCACTGCTACAGGCTGGGGACCGACTTGCTAAGCAGCAGTTCTGCAGAAAAGGAACTGGGGATTACAGTGGACCAGAAGCTGGATATGAGTCAACAGTGTGCAGTTGTGGCCAAGAAGGCTAAGGGCATATTTGGCTGCATTAGTAGGAGCATTGCCGGAGATTGAGGGAAGTGATTATTCCCCTCTATTCGGCACTGGTGAGGCCACATCTGGAGTACTGCAACTAGTTTTGGGTCCCCCACTACAGAAAGGATGTGGATAAATTGGAGAGAGTCCAGCAGAGGGCAACGAAAATGATTAGGGGCCTGGGGCTGACTTATGAGGAGAGGTTGAGGGAACGGGGCTTATTTAGTCTGCAGAAGAGAAGAATGAGGGGGGATTTGATAGCAGCCTTCAACCGCCTGAAAGGGGGTTCCAAAGGGGATAGAGTTAGGTTGTTCTCAGTGGTGAGGGATGACAGAACAAGAAGCAATGGTCTCAAGTTGCAGTGGGGAGGTCTAGGTTGGATATTAGGAAACACTGTTTCACTAGGAGGGTGGTGAAGCACTGGAATGGGTTACCTAGCAAGGTGGTGAAATCTCCATCCTTAGAGGTTTTTAAGGCCCAGCTTGACAAAGCCCTGGTTAGGATGATTTAGTTGATGTTGGTCCTGCTTTGAACCGGGGGTTGGACTAGATGATGTCCTTAGGTTTCTTTCAACCCTAATCTTCTATGATCCTTCTATGATTCCATTTCATAATTGGTCCGTGTGAGGAGGACAGTTTCTGATCTGAATTGGAACATTACAGATTAGCTCTGTAGACCCAAAAAACCACCCTTAAATCCACCCTTATAGGAAAATATATACATGGCTCAGTTTAAAGGAGCTGAGTAAAAATCTTTCAAGAAGGAATTTTGCAGTCAAGAATCATAGAATCATAGAATATTAGGGCTGGAGGAGACTTCAAGAGGTCATCTAGTCCAATCTCCTGCTCAAAGCAGGACCAACACCAACTAAATCATCCCAGACAGGGTTTTGTCAAGCCGGGCCTTAAAAACCTGTAAGGATGGAGAGTTCACCACTTCCCCAGGTAACCCATTCCAGTGCTTCACCACCCTCCTAGTGAAACAGTGTTTCCTAATATCCAACCTAGACCTCCCCACTGCAACTTGAGACCATTGCTTCTTGTTCTGTCATCTGCCACCACTGAAAACAGCCTAGCTCCATACACTTTGGAACCCCCCTTCAGGTAGTTGAAGGCTGCTATGAAATCCCCCCTCACTCTTCTCTTCTGCAGACTAAATAACCCCAGTTCCCTCGGCCTCTCCTCGTAAGTCATGTGCCCCAGGCCCCTAATCATTTTCATTGCCCTCCGCTGGACTCTCTCCAATTTGTCCACATTCCTTCTGTCGTGGGGGGACCAAAAGTGGACGCAATACTCCAGGTGCGGCCTCCCCAGTGCCGAATAGAGGAGAATAGTCACTTCCCTCAATCTGTTGGCAATGCTTCTACTAATACAGCCCAATGTGCTGTTGGCCTTCTTGGCAACAAGTGCACACTGCTGACTCATATCCAGCTTCTTGTCCACTGTAATCCCCAGGTCCTTTTCTGCAGAAAAAACTGCAGCGGGATACCCTAATGGCACATTTCACAATAATTGAAGTGTTAACCCTGGTGTCCTGCAAAGTTCCAATGTAGGTAATTCAGCCTAACTCCAATTCCCTCTGCAGTTTCATTTGAAAAGACATTCTCCACTTCCTTTCCTAAAAGACTGTTGTCTAGTATAGATGTTGGTTTTATATTCCCCATCACAGGCTTTAAAAAATATACTGTATGGACACTTCATATAAAAATTCCTGGAAGCCTACATAGATGTATGTGTGATTCATTTTATGGGTTACACTGTTTTATAAATATTTTCTTTAAAAATAGTAACTTGATATTTCATTTAAAATAAGCAAAAGAAATAATATTAATAATTAATGGTATTAACACTTAACTTACTATTAACATATCTCTTCCGCTCCCTTGCTGCCACACTTCTTTACCACACAGACGTCTCTAAATCTGAACCAAATCCAGTAGCCAATTAATTCAAAAACACTAATCCATGCCCTTACCATGGCCTTTCAAATAATTGCTGCTTTTGCCATAACTTCCTTTGTAGACTCACATCCTATGGCAGGGCTGTCGCAGAATTTCCTGCAAGGACACAAGCTTGCCCTTGTTCTAGATGAGAGACACCGCCCAACATGAAGTACTCTTACAATCCGGTTCATTGCTCCATAAGATCATTTGATTTGGTGTCATCTGATTCTTTCCCCTGTACTGTCTTTGTGTTTTGTCCCATACATACAACAAAAACTATTTGAAGGTTTAAAAAATTTGCTGAGCGAAAAAGATCTGAAAAGTTTTCAAGGAAATAAAACCTTTTCAGGAAGCCATAAAATCCCCAAATGTCTTTAAATTCTCCAACTAGTAAAATAAAACTCATGTTAATTCCCAGACATGAATATTCTGTTAACATAAGAGCCAGCCTTTAAGAATATGTAAGTGGCCTACATTTACTTTCTGGTCTTTTATGTTATGGTGAATATTTATGCTTGCACTGTTTAAATGGCAGCATTTCGAACAGAATATCTCCATTTATCTTTGGAAAAGAAAAAAGTCAGGCAGAATCACTGCATGTTTTTTTTCTTCAGTGTGCTCCTGCTTTAACAGCAAACTCAACACTTACCTATAGGGATTTACCTATAGGGAGCACATATGTTCACTTTACAAAAGAGACGTGCTAGGCTGCTGGGCTCATACACAGGCAAACTTGGTTTTTAAGTTCATTTTGCCAGGTTATTAGCTTGCTGTGTCATCAGCTATGCTACCTAGTGTTGTGATCCCATCAAGTTGCATTAGAACCTGATCCAAAACCAATTGAAATCAATGGAAAGACACATTGATTTCAGTGGTCTTTGGGTCAGGCCCTATATGAGGCAGTACTTGGACAGCAGGTCTCCAACTAACACCCATGCGCTACAGGAAGAAGTGCTGGAAATTCAGTAGGTGACATTTTCCTTTCCTTTTGTGTCAGTACTAAACCTGTGCCCTAGCATGGTATTAGGGGATTCAGAGAAGTCATCTTTGTGAGGCTACAGTAGTGGAGTCTTCCTCATAATGACCCTAATCCAGCAGCGAGGAGCTTATCACTTTTTGAAAATCAGGGTCATATTTATTTAAGAGGCAAAATATGCACGTGGGAGCCTGACTTTAGACCCTAACTGTGAAAATATTACCGCCTGAGAATATATTATCCCTCTCTAAGCTGTGTGGAAGGCAGTAGACATAGGATAGGGGAGAAACGTTTCTTCAAGCTGCATGGAGAAGACTATTCATTTCTACTTATCTAGAGCTGTATCTAAAACTCAGAGGCTCCAGTGAAGCAGGTATATAAGTCTTAACATTTCACAATGGGGAAACATGGTGCTTAAGTGACTTGGGGTCATTAAAATATCAAATAGGTGCTTGATCCAGGGTGTGAACAAAAGACTTTGGCTTACAGATCAAGGCCCATCCCAGTACTCCTCTATACTACTCAGACATGTCATTCAATCTTCTGCATCTCAGGTTTCCTAGGAGAATGGGTCTAATAATAATATTTAGTACAGTCATTGTACTTTTTGATCCATAATTCTCAATGTGCTTGCCAAAGTTGTTAACCATAAATAACCTCATTTTACAGACAACATAGCTAAGCATGAAGTGGAAGCAATTTTTCTGAGCAATACTGTGGTCTAGTGAGAGCAGGTCACAATTTTTCAAATGAAAAAAATCAGCAAAAAATTGCCTTTTTTCAAAATAGATTTTTTTAATGAAACTATATTGAATGTTTGGGGTTTTCTACAGTAACATTTGAGGGGGAAATTAACCTGTTATTTGTTTTTACTTAGGTTCTTTGACTGTCAGGTTTTGATTTCTGGTTTTCTGTTATTAAATTGCCAGTTTTGGTTAGGCAGTTTATTCACATGATCACAAGACCACATAAATTTGATTCTAAAAACTACAAAACTTGAAAAACAGTTTTTTAAAATCCAAACAATGAAACTGATCATGGCACGGATTACTGCTCCATATGAGTAAGAGTGAAAAAATCAGATCTTTGGTAATTGGTAGAAAAAAATATTTTTAAATGGATATTTTGTTTATCCTGCAAACTCACGTGTATTGTACAATTATTGTACAATTATTCATTTATTTCAGCACTGTAACTGTCTTGTACTCTTAATTGTTTTTAAATACATCCTAATAGACTTAAATGCAATAAATATCAAGCAATTGTATACAGTAATAATATTTGATTATTTAATAGACCATGAAGAAAAGAACTTGGTTTAGCTGAGTGTCTATTTTCTCTGTATCTTTTAATAAGGATACCATGTCTCACAGTAATTATACCATGGAGGTTTTCTCATCACTGTCATTTTTTCCATGACTAATGTAATCCACACTTGATTAAACCATATTGAAATATCAGGAGTTTCAATTTTCTTCCAACAATCTGTAAGGATACATCTAGTTATGTAAAGTCCAACTATACCAAAGTACTAAATGTAAAGTGATACTGTGACACACGGTACCTCAAAATAGCACCTTGTAACCCCCATATCACTATTCATATATGGTTGTGATATTCATACAAAGCATGCCATGTAAGATATCACATGAAAGGTCATGATCTGTTGAAACCCATTATTCTGTCCAAATATGTATATCATTAATGTGTACGAAGTTATGAGATTTTTCTGTATGGCTGTTACTGAAATATGTTATAAGTTTGAGTCTCTACTGCTAGGAGATGAACCACTCCCAGGAGGGTGTTAATTGACCATTAATCAACAGGAGAGTTGAAATCAAAGGATATACAATTTAATGACAGTTGCACAAGCACCATACAATGGGGACTGCTCAACTTTATGACTAAGTTGCACAAGACCACACCAGGGGGATTGCTCAACCCTGTGACTCAACAAAGCCCACCAGGACATGTCTGGACCAGTGTCTTCTAGGCACATGGACTAAGGACATAAAATAGGGGACAGGGGCATCATGCTTTTGCCTGTCTCCTCCCCCACCTACCCTGGAAGCAACAAGAATGCTGGAAAGACAGAAGACTTCAACTGAGGAGACTGGTCCAGGCTTATGTTGACAATAAAGAGAGAGGAACCTGTGTATTAAGAACTGTAACATCCAGTGGGGTGAGAAAATTGCTTGATCTAAATACTACCTAGTGTAATAAGGTTTAAGATTTAGATTGTGTGCTTATCTTTTATTTTCTTTGGTAACTATCTGTGACCTTTTATGCCTACGACTTATAATCACTTAAAATCTATCTTTCTCTAGTTAATAAATCTGATTGATATTTTACCTAAAACAGTGTGTTTTGCTTGAACTGCTTGGGAAACCTCAGCTCAGGTTACAAAGGCTAGTGTATGTCCTCTCCACATTGAGGGAGGGGTGGACTGGGTAATAAACTTATACTGGTCAGGCTTCTGACCAGGGCAAGATGGTACAGCTGTGGGGTGTAAGGCTGGGAGGAATTGGCTGGTGCCAGCTTTATTGTCAACGAAACATGGAATTAGAGCCCTGTAGGGGCTACAGGTACACTAACACAGGTATGCCCACTGCAATGGTACGGGTTCAATCAGCATAACATGACTCAGTCCTCTAGAGCAGCACAAATATTCCCCTCCTATGATTTCTTCTTTTATACAATGATACAAACAAGTTAGGTATTACACTACAGATGTTCTTAGTTACCACTCTAATCCTCATACCTGATAGTTCGAACAAAACAGCCTTATCCTGTCATCTCCTCCTTATCTTTACAAGGGGTTGGTATGTTCTTGTACCATCTCTTAGGAATGCATTTACTTAGTTACTTGAGAGATCTGTGTGTTTTTGTACCATCCTCTCCGGTCAGGAAAGTGCTTACTTGGCTAGCTGACACCTAGTATGTTACTATTCTGCCAAGGCCAGGCCTCCTTTGGTTCACACTTTTAGTTATGCCTAGGGATCCAGCAAAGCCTAGAAATATGATCCTCCAATGTATAAACAAGGAAATATTGAGTCAGAGTAATGTTGTTGTTGTTTTACCTCTATTTGTCATTGATGAGACTGCTACTGCAATACTATGTCCAGTTCTAATATCCATAATTCAAGAAGGATGATAATGAATTGGAGAGAGTTCAGAGAAGAGCCCTGAGAATGATTAAAGTATTGGAAAACATGCCTTATAGTGATAGACTCAAAGAGCTCAATATAGTCAGCTTATCAGAGAGAAGGTTAAGGGGTAACTTGATCAGTTCATAAATACCCATATGGGGAACAGGGCTCTTCAATCTAGCAGACAAAGGTATGACACAATCCAGTGGCTGGAAGTTGAAGCTAGACAAATTCAGACTAGAAATAAGACATACATTTTTTAACAATGAGTTATTGGGACAATTTACCAAACACTGTGGTGATTGGCCTTCACTGGAAATTTCTAAATCAAGATTGGATTTT
The DNA here is from genome assembly GCF_028017835.1 of Emys orbicularis. Classification (NCBI taxonomy): domain Eukaryota; kingdom Metazoa; phylum Chordata; order Testudines; family Emydidae; genus Emys; species Emys orbicularis. Next base: position 164,389,076 of record NC_088684.1, read on the forward strand.
TTTAATAAGATATACTCTAGTTTAAATAAGAATTAATTCAGGGGAAGTCTATGACCTGTGTTATGCAGGAGGTCAGACTAGATGATCACAGTGGTTCCTTCTGCCTATATAATCTATACATGTAGCTGGCATAAGTAAATTAGTGGGCAACCAATTTTCCACCCCTTCATTGCTTTTACTAATTAGCCCTGTGAAAAAAATGAACACAGGAAACAATGAATAAGATGTTTTTCAGTAAGTATGTGACAAAGGAGATAGAGTTATATCTAATTTAAAATTAGTTTCAGGAAGAAAGCCTGGCTGCTGCCTGGAGGCTCCCGGCTCCTCGCTGGGAGCCCAGAAGCCACCCACACTCTGGGTGCAGAGCTCTCTGCTGGGAGCCGGGGGGAGGGGAAGGGGGGACAGCCAGGCTCCCAGCAGTGGGGAATGGGGAGCCGAGAGCAGTGGGGCAGTGTGTACATGAACCACTGAACTAATTACTGCAGTGGTTGTAACTCGACTTACATAACCTAATTAACTTGTTACATAACTAACATAGGTTGACTTAAGTCTGTAGTGTAGACATGCCCCACCTTTTTGTTGTTGTTAGATTGCCTGGAGCCTCCCATCAGAGATGCGAAGGGATTGTAGCATGTTGGTAGATTCTGTCTCCTGTTCCACAGAGCCATCTGTGTTCTAGTCTGGAAGCTACATCCTGCTCACTGTATCTGCCACCAGTAGAGACTCTTCTGGGCAGGAACTTACCCTAACATCATAGCGCTGGATTCTCAGTAATGCGTGTTTAAGTCACTTGGGTGCACTCAGCAGTGGATTTTTCATGATGCTTTCTAATGGCATGTAATCACACTGCACATCCATGTTGTGATCAACAGTGAACTGGAATTGTACCATTCCAAAGACCACAGCTTGTAGCTCCTTTTCTACCCGAGTATAGTCCCTTTCTGTGTCTGTCAGAGCTCTGCTAGCAAATGCTATGGGCAGGTGGCTTTGCATCAGTGCTGCTTCTAGGCTTCCTTTTGAGCATCGCACTGTAGCTCTTGCTGTGCCATAGGGTTGTCGCACTTTAGGACTGGTGCATTGCTTATGATTTTCTTTACTCTTTCCAATGCTTGTTCTTGGGTCTCTGACCTTTCCTATGCTGCAGCATTGCATGTCAACTGCTGAGGTACAAGGGATCACAGGCTTCTGATAGGTGTGTGCAGAATCTGGAAAGATAATTGGCCACCCCAGTAAATTGCTGGACCCCCTTCATGGGTCTCGGCATTTCCTTCATGGCTGTCAGTTTCCCAGGGTACAGTTAAAGTCCCTCAGAAGTCAACAGATGTCCAATATAGGGGACCTCGGTTCCCCTCAGCATTAGCTACTCAGCATTTAGCCTAACATTCTGCTCCTGACACCTCTTTAAGGGTTGTCACAGCCTCTTCCTTGGCCTCTCCTTCTTCTACAATAAGAATGTCATCAGCTACACTCTTGATGCCTGGGAATCCTTCTAACATCTGGTTTAATTTACACAGGATCACCTCTAGGGCTGAGCTGATGCCCATAGGCATTCACATTCAGTGGTACCCTTCTAAAGGTGTGGTAAAGGTTGTCAGGTGGCTGGATGGATCATCTAGCTTAATATGCCACAACCCCTTATTGACATCTCAATAGCAAACACTTTTCTAACCACAGCTTGCCCTTCAGATGTCCATCTCCTTGACATACCTCCTTATTGTCTGTTGGAATGCTGGACAGGGCCAGTGGTGACTGTTCTCCCGCCTCTCTCATGTTGAGGACATTTCAGTGTTGTACTGTGATCAAATCTATGGTTTGCACTGCCCTGCTGCCCTGCAGTGAATGGTACCAGGGTGTTGCCAACTACTCTAAACTCCAAGCAATAGTGTTGAGTCTGAACTTTTGATGAGCTTAAACTTAACCCAGACTTGATGTCTCTGTCTGAAACTTTTAATCAAAGCTCTGACCTGCTAACTACTCATGACACCCCCCCTCCCCTTAAGTAGCCATCTCCCCTTTTGTCTTTTTAAGTTTACATTTTAACCTGTTTTATCCTGTAGAATCTTGATTGATTATGCATGACCATTATGATCTGTTAATCACTTTGTTTACTTCTGTGTATAAATATTGATGCTCACCCCTAATAAATTTGCCACACTTACTCCGAAGCCTTTTAAGCTAAGGATAGTGTGAGCCCGTTGATCAACGAATTGGTGTCTGGTCTCTGACAGATTGTGAGCCCCATACCAACTCCGCACGAACTCGGGTGCTGGAGAGGTGAGTAAGGACTTGCTTTTTACCTAACAATAGTGTCTCTTATTTCATGGGTATTTTATCCAGAGCTTAAAATTGCCCACTGGCATCAGAATGATTTTATTGTACATACTCAACACTTGGTCACATTTCTCCAGTCTAATCTTGCTGTGTATCTGTGTAGCTCGGATTACATTGCAGCTGGTGCCATAATCCTTCTGGAATCAAATTATTGTTGATCTAATAGCATAGTTACAAATGTGGCAGTTGAATGGCTGGCAACCTTCTTCTGCAGTGCATGTACACTGAGAGTCTTTGGATCGCCTCTTTGTTGGAAGTCTACGTCCTCAGTCACTGCATGTACTGTTGAACTTTTCTTTCTGGGTTAGCTGTGGCACTGGGACATCAAAGTTTTGTTTCCTACATCCCCTGCACCAGATAGGCTGAACATTTTTCCTTCTGCCTTTTGTGCTGATTTCCACAATATATACCCTGGATCATGATGCCTGCATTCTTGGTGAGTCTGTCTCTGTCCTGCTTCCTGGGTTCTTTCAGCTTGAGACTGTGTACTTATTCTGCACTGGTGCTGTCAGCGGCCCTTGCTATTTGGAGGTATTTCTCTAAGGTTAGATCTGTTTCTCTCAACAATTTCTCCTATAAATTGGAATCACATGTACCACAAAAATTTTGTCTGTAAATAGGGAATATTTCATGTCTCCAAAGTTATAATGTAGATGCCAGAGTTCCCAGCTCTGTAATGTAAGTATCTTTTCCCTCTTTTATTGCTTGGTTTCTGGTAAAAATAAAACAATTTCTCTCTACAGTCTCATTGTGTCTGGGGTCACAGAACTCATCAAACACTTTTATCAGCTGTTCCAGTATTTTGGGCATTATTCCTGGCAACAGCATCCCACTAACTTGTCATCCTTTTTTCCCAATGAGATAGTAAAAAAGCTTCCCCCCACTCCCCATGGTTAGCTCAGTGTACAGACTCAGTTCTTGCCTGAATGCTTGTGCAAAGTTTTTTGTCTAGAAATCCAGCATTCCTAGTGATCTGAGTCCCTCCTTGCCACCTGTTTACTCTCTTTCTAGATGTTGCTTTGTTTTACTTTTAATCACACTTTTCCCTGCTGTGGGTCTCACTAGCAATCTCCTATGCTTCATGTACAACATGCTGGGTAATAATAGGAAAGGAGTCCATGTTTCTAAAACTAAACTGACTGTTTATTACAAGAACTCTTTACAGAGGTGCTGCAATAGCAGCTAGCATTCTATCCATGTGCAGACAGACTGCATTCCTGATGCCTCCTCCTGTCCCAAGTCACATGCAGGTTGCTACCAAAGCTGCATTTTCTTGTCTTTTGCTGTTTTCTCTCTTTCCCTCCCCCGTCTGTGTGTGTGTTTTAAGATGAAACAGGATTGAAAACTTTAAATAAGAAATTCTGAGAGTTATCACTTAATGCTGACTCTGTCATTATTCCAACAAGGACATCTGATACCATCCGAGAGACTGACAAACAAGGTTTTTTTTCTCTTTGAAATACTTGAGATGCCAATCTGACTTCAGGCCTCCAGGTATTGTTAGTGCTAGGGAGAGTTGTTAAGGCTGCAGCATTGTTACTGCTGCCAGTGCTACTGTTTTTGGCACTCCGATGTCATCTGCATTAGAAGACAGTGCAGCTTGCTGATTCAGCAAACTTTGATGTTACTCACAAAGAAAGACCACAGGTCTTTGGCAAAGGTGCTCGGCCAGGTTTATTGTCAATGAAGCACAGTTCTAGCACCCTGGCTCTGTGGTTACATGTGCGCTAATATATGTATGCCTGCTACAAGATACCCACTCAATCAGCTCACCAGGATACCTTCTCCTGGCGAATACAAAGTTGCCTCTCCTATGACACATTGATACAAAGAAGTTGCGTATTACACTCCAGACCACCCTTAGTTATCACCCTTATCCTTGTACCTGCTAGTTTGAACAAAACATCTTTATCCATTATCCTGTCATCCCATCCTTATCTTACAAGGGGTTGATGTGTTCCTGCACCATCTCCTAGGAATGTGTTTACATTGTTATTTGAGAACTCTGGGTGCTCCCATACCATCCTCTCAGGTCAGGAATGTGCTTACTTGGTGTTAGCTAATACCTGGTGTGTTGCTATTTTGCCAAGGCCAGGCCTACTCTGGTTCACAGCCTTTGGTTCACACTGTTACGTATGCCTAGGGCTCCAGCAAGGCCTACACCAGGCACTATCACAGCAACAATAAATGTTTACCAAATTTTTAAAAGATTTTAATATTTTTATTTTGCTTCCTTTTTATTACTTTTTAATTAATGTGCAAAGACATTTTTGTTCTTAGAATTTGCACACCAGCAAAATCAAGACCTTGCCAACATAATCCTAAACTAACATTACCATTAATGTTGCAGCAGTATTAACTTATCATATCCTAAAAACCCAGTACATTCCTCATAGTAATATAGAAAAATAGTAGTAGTAATCACAGGTATGGCAGTTTCCTGCAACATCCTGGATGAACCTAATTGAATTAAGTTTAAGTATCTTAGGAGCTCATTGTGTTAGAGATACAAATGTTTATGTATTATTGTGGCACTGTATATAACGTGGATCGGCAACTTTCGGCATGCGGCTGCGAGGGATGTGCTGGCCGCGGCTTCTCATAGCCCCCATTGGCCTGGAACGGTGAACCACAGCCAGTGGGAGCCGCGATTGACCGGACCTGCAGACGCAGCAGGTAAACAAACTGTCCCGGTCCGCCAGGGGGCTAACCCTGGCAGGCAGTGTGCCGAAGGTTGCCGATCCCTGGTATACAACATCTTTAGGGAGGAGACCTGACTAATGTGATATCTGGGAAATGATATGAGCTTCAAAGGGCTATTTGTGTATAAAAAAATGACTCTCAGATCCACGGGAGTGCTTGTTCTGAACCAAGACAGTTATGAGCTTGTGACCAAAGGAAAACCCCTTGGAGTCAGGGCCTGCAGCAGAACTAGTCTGGAAGCAGGGCCTGCAACAAAGCCAGCCTCTTCCAACCACTCTGGCAGTGTAGCTAGTCAGGCAACCTAACGAGTTTGTAGTAGGCTGCCTGACTAGCTACACTGCCAGAGTGGTTGGAAGAGTCAGCAGTTCTTAAACCCAGCAGCAGCAGCCCAATGTCTATTCAAAGCATTTGCCTATAGCTGTGATAGCTCCTGCCTTAGTCCTAGCCCTGCTTTTGCCTTGCTTTGCTCTACTCCAGGTATCCAGGTCCTGACCCTTGGCCCTGATTCCTGACTATGGTTCTGACCCTTGACTCTAGCATCTGGCCTCTGACTCTGACCCTAGGCTCTGATTTCTGGTTAGTGACTCCTGCGCTAACCACTTGGCATGACTGCCTATGCCCCAGTCGCTGACACTTGGTGCGGCAAAGGACTGTTTATCGTCCAGAACCCTTGTTGGTGTCAGCATGGTCTCTAGTGAGCTTATTAGCATGTGTGTAAGTTCTTTTATTGTTTTAATGTTCTCTGTAATGCTTTTATCTTCAGAATCAATGTGCTTGCTTAGAAAAACCGTGTGATACCTTATAACTGTGAGCAGTTACCCTGCTCACAGCTTCAGAGGAGAAAAACACAGCAGGCCTCCTTAGGCAGTCTGACTTGCTGAGGCATAGGCTGAGAGCTGTGCAGCTTGGAAATACCTTAGTTAGGAGGGAAAGAGACATGTGTCTCCGCCAAAGAGAGATGATTTATAGGGAACTGGAAATCTAAGAGCATATGCCCTTGCTGGACCACAAGAGGGATTCCCTGTACTGTCACAGTGGTCATTGCTAATAATTCTTAGTACAGTATTCCTTTAATGATTTTAAAAATATTTGCATTAATCTATGACTTTAAATAAATTATTATTATTATGGTAGTATCCCCAATGTGCTAGGTGCTCTCTACACACAGGAACACTCTAACTCAGGAACTGACCAGTATAAAAGTAGATGCATGTTCTGAAAAGAGTTTAGAATAACAAATCACATAACTGTGCACAAAAGTGGGCAGATGAGTATTGGAGAACCAGATTTATATATTGAAATATCTGTTTTGCATATTCAAAACCATAGTTGCACACACAAAGTCATCCTATTTCAAACTTTCGTGTTTCACAGAAGAAGTCACTCCCTGTTGGACATTCAGCCTCTTCAGTGACTGGTTGATAGTAGCGAGAGAGCAAGTCCCATTATTTTATGAAAATGTTCCTCTCTGCTGCAAGTGGAGTTGTCGTCATTACAGAGCAAGTTAATTAGAGTGGGAAGAACATAAAGTTAAAAAAAAACAACCTCTGTTGCTAACAGATACAAGGATAATAGAAGTAAAATATAGATAAGAAAGACATGGTATAAACAATCACAAACCAAACTAGGAAAAAATGAATTATTGAGCTGCTTTCTAGATCTGTCTATCCTGCTCTGCTGCTTTAAAAAAAAAATAATCACACATCACATTGCGGCGGCTAAGAAAACAATGTATAGCACCAGTGTATCTCTTCTTGTAAACAGTACATCTGATTAAACAAACACTACTGTTTATTTACTTGTGTCTGCATTTCAGAGAGGAAATATATTAACATGACACTTTCCTAGCCCTGGTCTACACTACAAACGTATGTTGGTATAATTACATCACTCAGGAGTGTGGAAAATCCACCCCCCTGACCAACGCAGTTATACCAACCGAACTCCCACTATACACAGTGGTATATCAACAGGAGGGCTTCTTCCATCAACATAGCAACCATCTTTCAGGGAGGAGGAGTACCTATGCCGATGGAAGAAGCTCTTCCATTGGCATAGATAGCATCTTCACTAAGCGCTACAGGTATGCTGGTGCAGCTGTGCCACGGCAGCATGGTAAGTGTAGGCGAGCATTCACTTGAATGGTGACTGCTTTGATCAGCAGGAGGTAGACCAGGCTCTTACAAACATTCAAGATATATCAGAAAAACAAATATCTTTTTAACCAGTCATCAGAATAAATGAACCTTGACAACAATAATAATTTTATGTAGTGTCCTTTGCTAGCAGCTATGGGTTTCATGTCTACAATGAGTATCTGAATGACTATCATGAATTATTAAAATTATCTAATATATTCAGAACTGAAAAGTGCAGTATGACTGAATATGAAAAAGAATATTAGCCATAATATGACAAAATAAATTGAAGCACTTTCATGAGCCTGTCAACCTATTTTTGCTCTCATATTTAATACTAGTGGTCTTAAACAAAATACTGACAGAATTTAATAAGGGATAAGATCACATTATGCTCAAAAGCATAGGACTCTGACTCAGTCTTTCTGTACAGTATATTTGGCCAAAAACTAGTTGGCTGTGATATTTGTAGCTGGTAGAGTTTCATCCCTTGTCCATCAGATTGCATGCACAAGAGTAATTTGGTTAACATAGCTAATGAGTGGAGAACTAACTCTAAAAGTTAGATGTTTATTCTTCACTGTAAACATTGCGTACTACATGGTAATTTAATCTACTACCCTCAGAGATAAATACTACTGATAAGAAAGCATTGCCTTTTGTTATTAAGCTGGTACCACTAACTTGAACTATATGCAGTTTGCACTAAAAACAGGGTTTAAAACTGTACTAATGTGAGATTTCATAAAAATATGAACATAATAAATCCATTTATGCAATCCTCAGCATGGAGGTAGCTAAATGGTTTCACATACTGAACAAACGGCTTCCAGTGTATATTATATTCTGCTATAATGCAGTTTCTGGAGTAATCTTACCTAGCTTTGCATTTGTAAAACATGTAATCACCCTAATTCCTACAAAATAATGAAGTGCTGAGATACATCACTCCAATACAACAGCAGTGTTATTTATTCCTCTGTAGAAAAGGCATCTTAATTTCCTAGGTGAAAAGTTAAAAGGATTCTGGTGATACCCTTCTATAAGAAGATGACTGTGATACTGCTTAAGAATGTTACTATCTAATATATGTTGTGTTCATATAACTCATAGTTAATGCTGAAAGTGAAACCTTGCATTAAGTATAGTCATGTTCCAGATCCTATATATTTTTTGGTGTGCACCAACAATAATACATAAAACTAATAAACAATAGTTACTACATACATACAACTCAAGGCAACGCCTAACTGTTGATAGTGTGTGTGTGGGTGCAATGTAAAGGTTCTGGTGCTATGCAGCGGGGTTCAGGGCAGGTACTCATGAGACAAGGGAGTGCTACTTCCCACTCCCCATGCACCTCCCACACCTGCACCTCCCACACCTGCTCCAAGCCAGCACCACCTTGCCGCCACTCCCATTACAGCTCCTTCCCCACTTCTTCCAACGCCTTCCCGCTGCGGGCGCAACACGGATCAGACTGGGCTCCAGACACCGTACTGCCAAGCCTAGGTAACTGTGGGTGAGGAGGGGACGGGGGGCTCAGAGGGAGTGTTAGATGCTGGTGCCTTTCCCAGGCATGTCCCCCTCAGCCGTGCTCAGCCTGACTTCCACCGGGCAGAAATCTGAGGGGGCACTTGACCCTGCATGCCCATCCCGGCATGTGTCACCTCTGCATGCAATATATTAAGAATAACAATAATTCCACTACTATTATGATGAGTACTATACATCTGAAGAGAGAAAGATAAAATTAAAATTAATGAAATATAATACATAACAATTGGAATCTAAAATACCACATATGCAGTCTATATGGGTTAATGTTCTGAAATAATTCACTGCTCTACAGCCAAAATGCTTCTGAAATAAATGTAGTCAAACATTACTAATTCTGGGTCACTGAGAACGAAAATGATGCTTAAAATTGTTGATTGGCTCTAGTTTTCAAGATATGCTATTGGGTCAGTATATACGACCCTTGACTTGGGAATGGTGGAGGATAAGTGAGTTATAAAGGGAAGGGATCTCAATTTAAACCAGAAATGACTAAAATACATCTTTGACTGGATCTATGAATAAATCTATGACTGGGTTTGGACAGTACTTGCTTTTTAGGAAAAACAATGAATGATGCAATCTGAAGCTGGTATTGCATCATACATGATATGAATTGCATCATGTTATTCCTAGAAGTCATGGATGATGCAATCATAACGAAGCTTACATCACTCTGCTGAACAAATTGCCCTATATCAGCTCTAGAAATCATACAGTGTAGTGCTCTCTTATTTGTCAGTGTTTGATTTTGCAAAGGGACACATTTCTGTTTAGCAAAAGTGAGCAGAGATGCCTCGCACTTGTGTGAAAAGTGCAGATAACTTCTGCTATGTTTGTGGTGAAGTGACTTTTGCATCACAAAAGCGCAGTATAACCACTATGGTTAAGAAAGCCTATCACCTTTCTTTTGGCTGCAAAATTGGAGATCAGGACAAGAGGTGGGCCCCACACATATGCTGCAACACTTGTGCAACAAATCTTCGCCAGTGGTTGAACAGGAAAAGGAAATCTATGCTTTTTGCAGTGCCAATGATTTGGAGAGAGCCAACAGATCATACCAGCAATTGTTACTTCTGCATGGTGCCTCCAGTTGGGAAAGGTGTGTCAAAGAAGAAAAAGTGGACTGTGCATTATCCAAACATTCCATCAGCTATACGCCCAGTACCCCACAGAGAAGGACTGCCGGTTCCTGATGCACCAGAATCATTCTCACTTGAGTCAGACGAGGAAGAGGAAGAGGATGAAACTTCTGGTCCTGAACCATCAATGTCACAGGACCCACATTTTCTCCCATCCTCCTCCTCTGAACCACACCTCATAACACAAGGTGAACTGAATGACCTTGTCAGGGATTTGGAACTACCCAAGAGTAAGGCAGAGCTGTTGGGCTCCAGACTACAGCAGTGGAATCTCCTGGCAGGTGATGTTAGGGTTTCCATGTTCCATGACCGTCAAAAGTATCTTGTCCCATTCTTCTTCATGGAAGGTGATCTTGTAGCCTGCAACAACATCGATGGTGTGATGGCAGCCCTCAACATTGTTCACGATCCAGATGAGTGGAGACTGTTCATTGATTCATCGAAGACGAGTCTTAAAGCTGTTTTACTGCAGAATAGCAATGTTTTGCCATCAATTCCAGTTGGTCATGCAGTCCATATGAAGGAAACCTATGACAACATGAAACAACTTTTGAGGTGCATAAACTATGACCAACATCAGTGGCAGCTTTGTGGCGATTTGAAGGTTGTTGCTCTCTTGGTTGGTCTGCAGACTGGATACACAAAGTACTGCTGTTTTCTCCACGAATGGGATAGTCGTGCAAGAGATTCCCACTACATCAAGAAAGATTGGCCACTCCGACAGTCATTGGAGCCTGGGAGGAAAAGTGTTCAGCATCCACCACTTGTTGAATCAAGGAAGATTTTGTTACCACCTTTACATATCAAGCTGGGTCTGATGAAGAACTTTGTCAAGGCCATTGACAAAACACAAGCAGCTTTCAAGTACCTCCGTGGAAAATTTCCAAGGTTAAGTGAAGCTAAGATAAAGGAAGGTGTCTTTGTTGGTCCTCAGATTCGTGAACTTCTTCGAGATGATGCATTTGACCATGCACTGCGTGGAAGGAAAAGACGGCATGGAAAGCCTTCCAGTTAGTGGCAATACATTTTCTCGGAAACAACAAGGCAGACAACTACAGGTTGTTGGTGGAAAACCTCCTCAAGGCATACAAAAGCCTTGGTTGCAACATGTCACTAAAGATACTGTCATAACTATAAAGGGAAGGGTGACAGCTCTCCTGTGTACAGTGCTATGGAATCCCTCCTAGCCAGAGACTCCAAATCCTTTTACCTGTAAAGGGTTAAGAAGCTCGGGTAACCTGGCTGACACCTGACCCCAGGGACCAATAAGGGGACAAGATACTTTCAAATCTTGGGGGGGGGGAAAGGCTTTTGTGTGTGTCCTTTGTTTAAGGGGTTGTTCGCTCTTGGGACTGAGAGGGACCAGACATCAATCCAGGTTCTCCCCATCTTTCTAAACAAGTCTCTCTTATTTCAAAATTGTAAGTAAAAGCCAGGCAAGGCGTCTTAGATTTACTTTGTTTTCTCAACTTGTAAATGTACCTTTTACTAAAGTGCTTATCTTGTTTGCTATACTTTGAACCTAAGACAGAGGGGATTCCTCTGAGCTCTTTAAGTTTGATTACCCTGTAAAGTTATTTTCCATACTGATTTTGCAGAGATGATTTTTACCTTTTGCTTTAATTAAAAGCCTTCTTTTTAAAAACCTGATTGATTTCTCCTTGTTTTAAGATCCAAAGGGGGTTTGGATCTGTATTCACCAGGGAATTGGTGAAAGGTTTCTCAAGGCTTCCCAGGGAGGGAATTCTTAAGATGGTGGCAGCGGACCAGAGCTAAGCTGGTAGATAAGCTTAGAAGTTTTCATGCAGGCCCCTACATTTGTACCCTAAAGTTCAAAGTAGGGATACAGCCTTGACATGGTGGCACAGCGGTGCGATCGTTTTAAACCCAAAAGCCAGTAAGATTTTTTTTTTCCTTCTAGCTGCTTGGAAAGCAGAGCTGAAGGTAGATGCATATCTTATCTCTCCTTGCCTGAAGGCAGAGGTGTTAAGTTTTTTTTAACAAGGTCCTTTGTTAAGAGAAGGGTTCAATTAATGAGCAAACGACTGGTAAAAGGAATTTACAAGCTGAATTGTTTTTTTTTCTTTTTACATCCTCGTGAGTAGCTAGTTAGAAAGTCTCTGTTAACTCAGCAGCAGCCAGAGCTGAGTACATCCCAGTTTCAGTCAACTGCAGAGGGGTGTGGCCCAGCACAGGAAAGCAGGAAAATGACTACCAGTGAAGCAGCTAACAAACTAGAACTGGCCAGACTAGAAGCAGAAGAAAATGATAAAAAACATCAGAGACTACTTCAAATTAAAAAACTCGAGAAAGAAGCCAAAGAGGAGGCCCACAAGAGAGAAATGGAGCTGGAAAAAGCCAAAGAGGAGGCCCATGAAAGAGAAGAGAAAGCCAAAGAGAAAGCCAAAGAGGAGGCCCACAAGAGAGAGATGGAGCTGGAAAAAGCCAAAGAGGAGGCGAGAGAAAAAGAAAGGAAGCATGAACTGGAAGTAGCAAGTGCTAAGCAGGATGCATCAGACCATCCTAGCAACTCCTCTCCAGGTACCACTTCCCATCCCAGGAAATTCCCCACCTACAAGGCAGGCGATGATACTGAGGCCTTCTTAGAAAATTTTGAAAGGGCCTGCCTTGGATACGACATCCCTCCAACCCAGTACATGGTAGAGCTGAGGCCGCAGCTCAGTGGACCCTTAGCAGAGGTGGCGGCTGAAATGCCTAAGGAACACATGAACAGTTATGAACTTTTTAAAAACAAGGCCAGAATCAGAATGGGGCTAACACCTGAGCATGCCCGTCGGCGGTTCAGAGCCCTAAGGTGGAAACCTGATGTGTCATTTACCCGACATGCCTACCACATTGGGAAAAATTGGGATGCCTGGATATCAGGAGCAAATGTTAAATCTACGGAAGAGTTGCCCTTCCTATTGCAAATGGAGCAGTTTTTAGAGGGTGTTCCTGAGGAAATAGAAAGGTACATCCTAGATGGGAAGCCCAAAACTGTAACCGAGGCGGGGGAGATTGGAGCCAAATGGGTGGAGGTGACAGAAAAGAAAAAAGCTAGTAGCAGTTGGAGCGAATATCAGAAGGGGCAAGCCGAAACAAAACCTTATCACCGGGGACAACCCAAGGCCCCACCCACATCCCAAGGGAAACCCCAGACGCCTTCTCACCCCACCACACCAGTCTCCATCAACCAACATCGCCCCGGTGATACCTTAGCAGGGCGATGTTTTAAATGTAATGAACTGGGGCATATAAAGGCTCACTGCCCCAAGAACCCCAACCGATTACAGTTCATTACACCCCAATCACACCAAAGAACCCCAGACCCAGATGCCTCTCTCATACCCTCGGAGCGAAGGGAAACCTTAAGAGTGGGCGGAAAGAAGGTTATCGCTTGGAGGGACACTGGGGCACAAGTGTCAACTATCCACCAATCCCTAGTGGACCCCAAACTCATCAACCCTGAGGCTACAGTGACAATTCAACCCTTCGTGTCACAGTCTGTAACCTTGCCTACAGCCCAGTTGCATGTCCAGTACAAGGGCTGGTCAGGAATGTGGACTTTTGCAGTCTATGACAATTATCCCATCCCCATGCTGCTGGGGGAAGACTTGGCCAACCATGTGAAGCTAGCCAAGAGGGTGGGAATAGTCACCCGCAGCCAGGCTAAGCAAGCTTTCACCCCCATCCCTGTTCCTGAGCCGTCCACCAGGGCCCCGTCTGTGTTACCGGAGACCCAAACACAGGTGGTGGAACCGGATCCCCTGCCAACGACTGCAACAGCCGTAGTGGATCCAATCCCAGAGACCCAGCCAAAGCCAGTCCCAGAACCGGAACTGGCAACGCAACCAGCACCAGACCCATTGCCAGCACTGAGTCCAGCGCTTGCAACCCCGTCTACAACTCCAATGCCAGAGGACACCAGTGAGCCTGAACTGGCGGAAGCAGCAGATAACCCTACCCAAGAGGCTCAGCCAGAGCCTGAGATACCACATAGTGCACCAGCGGACAGCGGTTCACAGTCAATGGAAAAAGCCCCAGCACCTGCATCGCTTCCAGAGGGACCAAGCCCCAGTCCACAGTCCAAGGAGGAACTGATGTCTCCAGCATCAAGGGAACAGTTCCAGGCCGAGCAGGAAGCAGATGACAGCCTTCAAAAAGCTTGGGAGGCGGCGCGGAGCACCCCACCGCCTCTCAGCTCTTCTAACCGATCCCGGTTTGTTGTAGAACAAGGGCTTTTATACAAGGAGACTCTTTCTGGTGGGCACCAGGAAGACTGGCATCCTCAAAGACAGTTGGTAGTTCCCACTAAGTATCGGGTAAAGCTCTTGAGCTTAGCCCATGATCATCCCAGTGGCCATTCTGGGGTGAACAGAACCAAAGACCGGTTGGGGAAGTCCTTCCACTGGGAGGGAATGGGCAAGGACGTTGCTAATTATGTCCGGTCTTGTGAGGTGTGCCAACGAGTGGGAAAGCCCCAAGACCAGGTTAAAGCCCCTCTCCAGCCACTACCCATAATTGAGGTCCCATTTCAGCGAGTAGCTGTGGATATTCTGGGTCCTTTCCCAAAGAAGACACCCAGAGGAAAGCAGTACGTACTGACTTTCATGGATTTTGCTACCCGATGGCCGGAAGCTGTACCCTTAAGCAACACCAAGGCTAAAAGTGTGTGCCAGGCATTAGCAGACATTTTTGCCAGGGTAGGTTGGCCCTCCGACATCCTTACAGATTCGGGAACTAATTTCCTGGCAGGGAACATGAAAAACCTGTGGGAAGCTCATGGGGTGAATCACTTGGTTGCCACCCCTCATCACCATCAAACCAATGGTCTGGTGGAGAGGTTTAATGGAACTTTGGGGGCCATGATACGTAAATTCGTAAATGAACACTCCAATGATTGGGACCTAGTGTTGCAGCAGTTGCTTTTTGCCTACAGGGCTGTACCACATCCCAGTTTAGGGTTTTCACCATTTGAACTTGTGTATGGCCGCGAGGTTAAGGGGCCATTACAGTTGGTGAAGCAGCAATGGGAGGGGTTTACGCCTTCTCCAGGAACTAACATTCTAGACTTTGTAAGCAACCTACAAAACACCCTCCGACACTCTTTAGCCCTTGCTAAAGAAAACCTAAAGGATGCTCAGGAAGAGCAAAAGGCCTGGTATGATAAACATTCCAGAGAACGGTCCTTCAAAGTAGAAGACCAAGTCATGGTCTTAAAGGCGCTCCAGGCCCATAAAATGGAAGTGTCGTGGGAAGGACCATTCACGGTCCAGGAGCGCCTAGGAGCTGTTAACTATCTCATAGCCTCCCCCACCTCCAACATAAAGCCTAAGGTATACCATGTTAATTCTCTTAAGCCCTTTTATTCTAGAGAATTAAACGTTTGCCAGTTTACAGCCCAGGAAACTGATGACGCGGAGTGGCCTGCAGGTGTCTACTATGAAGGAAAAAGGAATGGTGGCGTGGAAGAGGTGAACCTCTCCATGACCCTGGGACGTCTGCAGCGACAGCAGATAAAGGAGCTGTGCACAAGCTTTGCACCGATTTTCTCAGCCACTCCAGGACGGACCGAACGGGCATACCACTCCATTGACACAGGTAATGCTCACCCAATTAGAACCCCACCCTACCGGGAGTCACCTCATGCCCAAGCGGCTATACAAAGGGAGATCCAGGACATGCTACAGATGGGTATAATCCGCCCCTCTAGCAGTGCATGGGCATCTCCAGTGGTTCTAGTTCCCAAACCAGATGGGGAAATACGCTTTTGCGTGGACTACCGTAAGCTAAATGCTGTAACTCGTCCTGACAACTATCCAATGCCACGCACAGATGAGCTATTGGAGAAATTGGGACATGCCCAATTCATCTCTACTTTAGACTTAACCAAGGGGTACTGGCAAGTACCACTAGATGAACCCGCTAAGGAAAGGTCCGCCTTCGTCACCCAGGCAGGGGTGTATGAATTCAATGTACTCCCTTTCGGGTTGCGAAATGCACCCGCCACCTTCCAAAGACTTGTAGATGGTCTCTTAGCGGGATTGGGAGAATCTGCCGTTGCCTATCTCGATGATGTGGCCATTTTTTTCTGATTCATGGACAGAACACCTGGAGCACCTGAAAAAAGTCTTCGAGCGCATCCGGCAGGCAGGACTAACTGTTAAGGCTAAAAAGTGTCAAATAGGCCAAAACAGAGTGGCGTACCTGGGACACCAGGTGGGTCAAGGAACTATAAATCCCCTACAGGCCAAAGTGGATGCTATCCAAAAGTGGCCGGTTCCAAAGTCAAAGAAACAGGTCCAATCCTTCTTAGGCCTGGCTGGATATTATAGGCGATTTGTACCACACTACAGCCAAATCGCCGCCCCGCTGACAGACCTAACCAGAAAGAAACAGCCAAATGCAGTTCAGTGGACTGATAAGTGTCAAAAGGCCTTTAACCAGCTTAAGGCAACACTCATGTCTGACCCTGTGCTAAGGGCCCCAGACTTTGACAAACCGTTCCTAGTAACCACAGATGCGTCCGAGCGAGGCGTGGGAGCAGTTTTAATGCAGGAAGGACCGGATCAAGAATTCCATCCTGTCGTGTTTCTCAGCAAGAAACTGTCTGAGAGGGAAAGCCACTGGTCAATCAGCGAAAAGGAATGCTACGCCATTGTGTACGCGCTGGAAAAGCTACGCCCATATGTTTGGGGACGGCGGTTCCAACTACAAACAGACCATGCTGCGCTACAGTGGCTTCATACCGCCAAGGGAAATAACAAAAAACTTCTTCGGTGGAGTTTAGCTCTCCAAGATTTTGATTTTGAAATACAACACATTTCGGGAGCTTCTAACAAAGTGGCTGATGCACTCTCCCGGGAAAGTTTCCCAGAGTTAACTGGTTAACAATTGTTCTTGGAATAAAACATATTGTTAGTTTTTATATAATCAGTAGTATGTCTAAAGGTACATGTGTTTTATTAACTCTGTTTTCTCCTAAAGCTCCAGGAAGAAATCACAGCCAGTGTGGAACCGGACGTCCAACACTATCTGTGATTTGGGGGGCGTGTCATAACTATAAAGGGAAGGGTGACAGCTCTCCTGTGTACAGTGCTATGGAATCCCTCCTAGCCAGAGACTCCAAATCCTTTTACCTGTAAAGGGTTAAGAAGCTCGGGTAACCTGGCTGACACCTGACCCCAAGGACCAATAAGGGGACAAGATACTTTCAAATCTTGGGGGGGGAAAGGCTTTTGTGTGTGTCCTTTGTTTAAGGGGTTGTTCGCTCTTGGGACTGAGAGGGACCAGACATCAATCCAGGTTCTCCCCATCTTTCTAAACAAGTCTCTCTTATTTCAAAATTGTAAGTAAAAGCCAGGCAAGGCGTCTTAGATTTACTTTGTTTTCTCAACTTGTAAATGTACCTTTTACTAAAGTGCTTATCTTGTTTGCTATACTTTGAACCTAAGACAGAGGGGATTCCTCTGAGCTCTTTAAGTTTGATTACCCTGTAAAGTTATTTTCCATACTGA
The DNA here is from genome assembly GCF_028017835.1 of Emys orbicularis. Taxonomy (NCBI): domain Eukaryota; kingdom Metazoa; phylum Chordata; order Testudines; family Emydidae; genus Emys; species Emys orbicularis. Next base: position 164,406,464 of record NC_088684.1, read on the forward strand.
TTTTGCAGAGATGATTTTTACCTTTTGCTTTAATTAAAAGCCTTCTTTTTAAAAACCTGATTGATTTCTCCTTGTTTTAAGATCCAAAGGGGGTTTGGATCTGTATTCACCAGGAGTTGGTGAAAGGAAGGAGGGGGGAAGGGTCAATTTCTCCTTGTTTAAAATCCAAGGAGTTTGGATCTGTATTCACCAGGGAATTGGTGAAAGGTTTCTCAAGGCTTCCCAGGGAGGGAATTCTTAAGATGGTGGCAGCGGACCAGAGCTAAGCTGGTAGATAAGCTTAGAAGTTTTCATGCAGGCCCCTACATTTGTACCCTAAAGTTCAAAGTAGGGATACAGCCTTGACAGATACATTTTGTGCACTCTCATCTAGATTTTTTTCCACCGAACTGCGGAGCAGTGAGCGACGAGCACGGCAAGCGATTTCACCAGGACATTGCAACAATGGAGAAACGCTATCAGAGCAAATGGAGCCCATCAATGCTTGCAGACTATTGCTGGACAGTGACAAGAGATGCTCCATTTAATGAATACAAGAGACAAGCCAAGAAGCGCCGAGTAGACACTGAATAGGACTAAACTATGTACATATTAGTTTTTTGCCTTTTGTTTCATAATAAATTTTATTTATATAACCCTTTTGCTGATTTTTAAAGTGTTACATAAACAGGACAGGTGAAATATTATCATGTAAAGCAACCATAAACACATGAAAAGACCTAGGTTTACAATTTATGATTAAAACTCTACTATCTACACAATATACATAGACATAAAATGTAAAAACTTAAATATCTTAGAAACAGTAGCCAATCAGTTGTTTTAATTGTCATATTTGAATTCAGCACATCAAAATACATAATAAATAGCACATTTTATCTCTGAAGCAGACGACGTCTCAAAAATTGTAGACCAGTGTAATTAAACTTGCAATTTCTGGATTTTTGAGTGCTTGTTCCAATCTTAATATTGCATTAACAATAGTTTGGGTTTTTTTAAATGTAGTTTTCTAATTGTTTTTAAAAAATCACCAGTAAAGCATGCATGCTCCTTGAACTGCAGCTGTATGGCTCGTGCAGCTAATACGTTGCATTGTCAGTATGGCAGTTTCAGGGTTTACTGCATCTTTGAACCCGCTCCTGGTCTTCCTTGAGGGTGCCCACTTAAGGTTTCAAGCTTTCTAGCTGTCACCTCACCTGCATGTTGCTCCCCCCAGACTGGGGATTTAGGCTTGCAGTCCCTCTGCACCTTACTGTGCCTTCCCCAGCAGGTCTGATTGGGGTCCAGCATCTGTGGTTAACCGTTCTCCAGGGACTACAATAGTGTGTACCAGTTACAAACTAGCCATCACAAAGCAAAATACATTTATTCTCAGTGCAAAAGCATTACAGAGAAAACATTGAAACAACCGCATACATTCTAAAACCTTAGCAGAGCTCACCCCCAGCTGCAACATAGGTTATTAGTTCATGTCAGATTTCAGTTCAAACAGTTTACTTATTTCTTTATTCAGTTTGGTCCTTTCTTTTCTGACCTCCTATAACAGGTAATCACCAAAGAATGACCTTCTCCTCAAGGTAAAGCCTCAAAGGGCTGTGTTTTTTGTTTTTGATTTGTTTTGCAGAAATGGTATTGGGGAATCCTGCATTAATGAACCCCTAGTGATTCTAGATTATGTATGAAACCCACCCCCAGTGAGCCAGGAACATACAAATACACATCACCTGCATTGATACAAAGGGCTATGAATATTCTACAACTCATACTGTTTGGCCCATCTCAGTTTCTGATTTTTTGAGGTTTTCATGCTTTAAGCATTGCCACTGTGCCTCAGTGGGTCACAGCTTGAGAATGCCAAATTCAGGACAAACTGCTGAGTAATAGGAAAACTCATCCCCAAACTGGTGGTTATTCTAAAATTAGATTGTACCAAGCTAGTAACAAAAGTGAACCTCTGTATCAGCACACTGGTTAACAAGGACTCAAACCCACAGTCTCCTGAGGCATTCCTGCCCTTGGCTCACCAACCAAACACTGGACTGTTTAATGAGTGGTTATTGAAAACCAATTCCATCAGACATAGGGTCTTCCCAATTTCAAGAAACCAGCCACTTAGCCAGATCAATATAGTTCACATCTTACCCAATAATCATGCTGATGCCAATCCTCTAGTAACTAAAAAATAAAGGTTTGAAAATAAAAGAAAAGAAGAAGAGTTATAAATATACATACAAGTGATTTTTCAGTGTTCATAGATCAGGACAATAGCAGTGATGGAATAAACTGCAAGCTTGCAAAAATCTCTCTGGAAATTACCCAAGCATAGTGTGTGTGTGTGTGGGGGGGTCATCAGTCCTTGTTCAAAGCTTCCTTGTTAGAAATCCAGTCCAGAAAAATGAAGCAGGAAATGAAGACAAAATGGAGATATCTCAGGGGGTCCTTTTATATCGTTTGTGCCACGTGCATGGATTTTACTGTCCCAAACAAAGCTCACAGCCTCTGTTTGTGGGAAGTTACTAGTCCAAAATGGAGTCCAGAGTCACATGAGTATATCACATGTCCTTACATGCTTTGATGACTCACAGGGGCAGCCATTGCCATATTCTTGACGGGCATCCACAGTTTCTTGTATGTTCTATTGTTAGAGTGAAGTGTCCTTAGTGGGCCTTCAACACATAGCTATCTAGCCTGGATGTAAATCTTATCTGGTGGGTGTTACCCAGGAATACAACACATGTATAAAATACAAGTTCATGGCCAATATTCATAACTTTAGATACAGGGGTGATACATGCATATAAACAGGATAATCATACTTTGCAACCATAATTTTTCCATTGACACCTTACATGACATAATGTGTACAAGATTTGTTGCCATTGTATAATAGTGGTATGTGACAAAGTTCCTCCTCTATCTTGGTGGGTCCTGTGCTTATTGGCGGATTTTCTTGCCTCAGAGATTCACCATGTGGGTTGGGGAACAGCCCAGAGACCTTCCCCTCTGGAAGAACCACAGTCCAGGTCAATTGGGAGGTTTGGGGGGAACTCGGGCCCGCCCTCTACTCCGGGTTCCAGCCCAGGGCCCTGTGGACTGCAGCTGTCTATAGTGCCTCCTGTAACAGCTGCATGACAGCTACAACTCCCTGGGCTACTTCCCCATGGCCTCCTCCAAACACCTTCCTTATTGTCACCACGGGACCTTCCTCCTGGTGTCTGATAACGCTTGTGCTCCTCAGTCCTCCAGCAGCACACCCTCTCACTCTCAGCTCCTTGCGCCTCTTGCTCCCAGCTCCTCACACTCACACCACAAACTAAAGTGAGCTCCTTTTAAAACCCAGGTGCCCTGATTAGCCTGCCTTAATTGATTCTAGCAGCTTCTTTTTAATTGGCTCCAGGTGTCCTAATTAGCCTGCCTGCCTTAACTGGTTCTAGCAGGTTCCTGATTACTCTAGTGCAGCCCCTTCTCTGGTCACTCAGGAAACAGAAAACTACGCATCCAGTGACCAGTATATTTGCCCTCTACCAGACTCCTGTACCCCACTGGTCTGGGTCTGTCACATATCCCTCCCCCCTGCTCAATGCCAAGGGGTTGGGCAGCTTGGGACGCCAGACAGTGCACACATGACAAGCCATCGGCGTTGCCATGACGGCTCCCTGCTCTGTGTCACGGAACTGGAAAGGTTGGAGGGATAAGAACCATCTGGTCACCCTTGTGTTCTTCTCCTTGTTCCGTTGCATCCATTGAAGAGGGGCATGGTCGGTCACGAGGACAAATCTGCGCCCGAGCAGATGGTAGCGCAATGTTTCCATGGCCCATTTTACAGCGAGGCATTCTCTCTCCACCATTGCATATTTTTGTTCCCTTGGAAGGAGTTTCCGACTGAGGTATAGAATTGGCTGTTCCTCCTCCCCGACCATCTGTGATAGAACGGCCCCCAACCCTACTTCCGATGCATCCCTCTGCAGGATAAACTCCTGGGTGAAATCAGGGGCTATCAGTACGGCGTTACTGCAGAGGGCAGTCTGTAGGTCTGTGAATGCTTCCTCTGCTACGGCAGACCATCTCACCAGATCAGGTCCACGGGCTTTCACTAGGTCTGTCAGGGGGCTTGCCCTTGTGGCAAAGTGGGGGAGAAATCGTCGGTAATACCCCACCACACCTAGGAACGCCCGGACTTGTTTCTTGCGACTTGGTCGGGGCCAATTTTGGATGGCCTCTAACTTGTTCACTTGGGGTTTTACCAGACCTTTTCCCACAATGTAGCCAAGGTATTTGGACTCCGTAAACCCTACAGCGCACTTGGCAGTGTTTGCTGTAAGGCCAGCTCGCCTGAAGGTATCGAGGACTGCCTCCACCTTCTCCAGGTGGGTTTCCCAGTCTGGGGTATGAATGAGCACATCGTCCAAGTAGGTAGCAGCATAACTGTTATGCGGGCGTAATAGTTTGTCCATGAGATGCTGGAAGGTAGCTGGGGCCCCATGTAGTCCAAAAGGGAGGACAGTATATTGAAAAAGACCCTCTGGTGTAGAGAACGCAGTCTTTTCCTTTGCGTCTTCTGCAAGGGGAATCTGCCAGTATCCCTTTGTCAAGTCTAGGGTAGTCAAGTACCGGGCATTACCCAGATGGTCCACTAGCTCATCTATGAGAGGTATGAGATACGCGTCGAACTGGGATACTTTGTTTAGTCGCCGGAAGTCGTTGCAAAATCTTGTGGTGCCATCAGGTTTGGGCACCAGCACGATTGGGCTGGACCACTGACTGGGATTCTTCGATGATCCCCAGCTCCAGCATTTTTTTTACTTCTGCTTTTATTTCCTCCCTTTTTGCCGCTGGCACCCGATAGGGCCTCATTGTTACTCTGGCCCCAGGGTTCGTGACGATGTGGTGATATGTCTCGGTTGTTCGACCCGGTTTTGTCGAGAACACATCTTGGTTCCGGAAGATCATTTCAGACACCTCATTCTTCTAGTCTGGAGTTAAATCGGGAGACACTCTCATCTGTTTGGAAGGCTTGTTTTCCTGGGTTAGGTCTTTTTGGACCGTTGTGCATGCCAGGGTTTCAGAAGGTTAACGTGATAAATCTGTTCTTGTTTTCTGCGTCCTGGCTGCCGCACCCTGTAGATTACTTCCCCCATGGGTTCAACCACCTCATAGGGCCCCTGCCATTGGGCCAGAAGCTTGCTTTCTGCCGTGGGTACCAACACCATAATCTGATCCCCTGGTTGGAACTCTCGCACTTTTGCCTGGCGATTGTAATGGGTTCGCTGGGCCTCCTGTGCCTTCTCCAAATGTTCCCGTACAATAGGGGTAACCCGGGCTATCCGGTCTCGCATCTGCATTACATGCTCTATTATATGTCTCCCCTCATTGGGTTCCACTTCCCAGATCTCTTTGGCGATATCTAGTATGCTACGGGGGTGACGCCCGTATAATAACTCAAAGGGGGAAAACCCAGTTGAGGCCTGAAGTACCTCCCGGATAGCGAACATAAGGTAGGGTAGTAGGGTGTCCCAATCCTTCCCATCCCGACTTACCACCTTCCTTATCATAGCCTTGAGGGTTCAGTTAAACCTTTCTACCAACCCATCAGTCTGCGGATGGTAGACCAAAGTTCTCAGGTATGTATATGGAGAAGCGTACAGAGGTCCTTCATTAGCTTTGACATAAATGGGGTTCCTTGGTCGGTTAATATCTCCTTCGGTAGCCCCATTCGGGCAAAGATCCCCACCAGCTCTTTGGCTATAGTTTTAGAGGCCGTGTTCCGTAGGGCGGCAGCTTCTGGGTAGCGAGTAGCATAGTCCAAAACAACAAGTATATATTGGTGGCTCCGAGCTGTCTTCTCCAGGGGTCCCACTAGGTCCATGGCTATTCACTCGAAGGGGACCTCTATGATGGGAAGGGGTACTAAAGGTGCCCTCAAGTGGGGACGGGGACTGTGCAGCTGACATTCCGGGCAGGAGGCACAGTACCTCCGCACTTCTTCATGTACTCCGGGCCAGAAGAACCGTCGCAGGACTCGTGCCAGGGTCTTCTCTACCCCCAAATGCCCCCCAAAAAGATGACTATGAGCAAGACTTAATACAGCTTTCTGGTGTTTTTGAGATACTAGGATCTGCTGTACCTTCTGCCCCTGTACTGGTGCAACCCAGTATAAGAGATCCTTCTTCATTATGAAGTAGAGTCCTGGTCCCTGGGTTTTCCCTTCCACGGGGACCCCATCTATTTCAGTCACCTCCTTCCTAATGTTGTCATACCTTGGGTCTTCTGACTGGTCCCCTCCAAAATTTCCTCTCCCGGGGCTAATCTGCCCAAGATCTAGGGGCCCCGTCTCTGTTGCCTCTACTGGTTCAGAAGCATTAGGGTGGGGGTCAGATTCAGATGCTTCTCCCTCCTGCGTGGCTTCCTTTTCAGCTGCGCGGGTCCGCCTACCTACAAGAGCGACCCTCTGGCTTTGGGTCAGTATTCAGGTTCCCAAGGCCTTAGCTGCCCTTCTATCCCTTTTTGTCTTTCTACCCTGTCTGGGAGTGGAGAACAAATCTGGGGATATTTCAGAGAAGATTGGGGGTTGACAGTCTGCTGTGGATGCCTCATCAATTTTAGGGTCCCCATCTTTCTCCAATCCCCCTACTGGGAGTATGTTTCCAAACCCTGGGAAGTCCCTCCCTATGAGCACCGGGTATGGGAGTTTAGGGACTACACCTGCTGCTACCTCAGTTGTGTTCCCTTGGATCTCGATTTTTACTGGGATGGTGGGGTAGTAACTAACTGTCCCATGGACACATGTTATCCCCGTACGTTGAGCCTGCAGCAGCTGACTACGCTTCACGAGCTTCCCTGAGATAAGTGTGATAGCACTCCCCGAATCAACCAGTGTCGTGATCCCTACCTCATTTAGTTTCACTGGTCTGGTATACATATGTGGGGTTAGTGAGATCCCCACAAGGTGGATTAGGGAGCATGGATCTGCCCAGTTCCCCAGGTTACACTGCACAGGCTCCTCAGCATTGGGACACTGTGCAGCTATGTGTCCCCACTCCCCGCAGGCATAACATCTGTATGGAGCCCTAGGCGTTCCCCGGTCTCTTGGTTTGGGCAGTCTAACATCACAATCCTCTTCTCCCTCAGTGCTCCGACTCTTTGTGGACTCTGATGGGCCTTCAGCCTCTCTCTTTTTCCACCTGGGCCCTCCTGGTGGCCCAGTCACCCGAACTTTAGGGCTTGGTGCTGTTAGTTTAACCCGGGGTGCCTCTTCCTTAACTGGTCGGGTCAGCTCCCTCGCTGTCCTTCGCCTCTCTACCAGGGCGACAATCTCGTCATAGGTGGTGGGTTCGTTCTGGCTTACCCAGGCATGAAGGTCTGGTGGTAGTCCCCTCATGTATCGGTCGATGACCAGAACCGCTAGTATCTCTTCCGGACTCCGGGACTCTGTTGGCAACCACTTTCGTGGGAGATGGATGAGGTCATACAATTGGGACCACGGGGTTTTGTCTTCCTGGTACCTCCAACCGTGATACTGCTGGGCCCGCACTGCTGTCGTTACCCCAGATCTGGCCAGGATCTCTGCTTTCAGCTGGGGGTAGTCTGCCGCAGCCTCTTCAGGCAGATCATGGTAGGCCTTCTGGGCCTCCCCACACAGGAATGGGGCAAGGATGCCAGACCACTGATCTCGAGGCCAGGCCTCCCGTAGGGCTGTCCTCTCAAAGGCCAGAAGGTATGCCTCTACATCATCCTCCCGTGTCATTTTCTGCAGCCAATGGCTCACCCGTATGAGCCGCGTCCCATCATGGCCGCGATTCAGCTCTGTAAGGGACTGTACCTGGTTTACCAGTTCCCGCAACATAGCTCGGTCTTGAGCAGCCTGGTCCATCAGCAGGCAATTAGTCTCTTGCTGCAGCCGCTCTGCCTCCTGTTGGGCGGCTGCCTGGACATGGGTAGCCTCCTGCTGGGCCGCCGTAGCTTGTATCAGTGCCCGCACTATGTCATCCATTGTGGTGAAAAAAAATAAACCCTCTCTTTTTTTTTTTTTTTTAAATCACCCTCCTTCTTCCGCCGCGCTGTGCACCCCAAGATCCCACTTCTAACACCAGTGTGACAAAGTTCCTCCTCTATCTTGGTGGGTCCTGCGCTTATTGGCGGATTTTCTTGCCTCAGAGATTCACCATGTGGGTTGGGGAACAGCCCAGAGATCTTCCCCTCTGGAAGAACCACAGTCCAGGTCAATTGGGAGGTTTGGGGGGAACCCGGGCCCGCCCTCTACTCCGGGTTCCAGCCCAGGGCCCTGTGGACTGCAGCTGTCTATAGTGCCTCCTGTAACAGCTGCATGACAGCTACAACTCCCTGGGCTACTTCCCCATGGCCTCCTCCAAACACCTTCCTTATTCTCACCACAGGACCTTCCTCCTGGTGTCTCATAACGCTTGTGCTCCTCAGTCCTCCAGCAGCACACCCTCTCACTCTCAGCTCCTTGCGCCTCTTGCTCCCAGCTCCTCACACTCGCACCACAAACTAAAGTGAGCTCCTTTTAAAACCCAGGTGCCCTGATTAGCCTGCCTTAATTGATTCTAGAAGCTTCTTCTTAATTGGCTCCAGGTGTCCTAATTAGCCTGCCTGCCTTAACTGGTTCTAGCAGGTTCCTGATTACTCTAGTGCAGTCCCTTCTCTGGTCACTCAGGAAACAGAAAACTACGCATCCAGTGACCAGTATATTTGCCCTCTACCAGACTCCTGTACCCCACTGGTCTGGGTCTGTCACAGGTAATATCAATAATTTAGATGGTCATATTCAATCATACAGCATCGCAAGCGTACTATATGGTCCCCAAAAATGCTGCTTGTGGTTGCAATATCTGTCACAGTCAGCTTCTAGCTCTGGAGTGAATAGACCTGCAGTTATGCAGTTGCTGTAAATGTTCTCGTCTGCAGCTAACAAGTTTGCCATACTTAAAAGCTCCAAAATTCCTTGTTCTGAATCTGTTAATCCTCTCATTCTTATACTCTCCTTGTGCTTTGTATAGTTTATACAATCCTATAACAAAATTATTGTGCATTATATACAGTGTGTAATTGTTATTTTGCACTAGTCGTGCTCAATCTGGCCTTTTTAAGCATTCATAACTTTATCATTTTAAAATCAAGAATTACCAAACGTAGTGAAGCATATTCATCAGGGCCTATTTATATATCAGCTTTGATGTTTTGAGTTGTCCCTGCAAGAAAAAAAGTTTATGCAACCTTTTTATAATGAGAAAAAAATCACTGCATTTTGTTAACCCTCAGATGAAGCCAAAACAGCACAGTTGCCAACTTTCACATGGTAAATAAGCACCCTGACTTTCACAATAAGCCAAAAATCAAGCTAATCCCATTTCAAAACAAGGCCAAAACAAGCCAATCCCTAAGAATCCCAACGATCTATGTGACTAGATCCCCCAGCGTGCAGTCTGGGACTGTGGTGGGCCCGCTGTGCACCCCTGACTCTCTCCCGCCTTTGCTCCTGCTTGCCCCTTGTCCCTGCTTACCCCCCCTTGCCGGGAGCCAATCAAAAAAAAGAAGCAACAAGCTACAAACTAAACAAGCAACAAGCCAAAAACTAGCCAACAAGCAACTCACAAACCAATTAAGCCAAAAACAAGCCCAGTTTCTGTGTTTTTTGCACAGGTTTGGCATGTCTGCAAAATAGTAAAAGGAATTTTGTTCAAATTTTAAAAAAGAAAAGAAAAAAATACCGTAATGCAGAGACCATGCATAGAAAATTTTAGCCTAAAACATGAATGATTCAGGAGGCTTGAGATGGTTACAGAAACATTAACGACTGTTTTGTACCATTATTATTTATGAAAAATAAATAAATGGAGATATCCTATTTCCTAGAACTGGAAGGGACCTTGAATGGTTATTGAGTCTAGCCCCCTGCCTTCACTAGCAGGACTAAGTATTGATTTTTGCCCTAGATCCCTAAGTGGCTCCTTCAAGGACTGAACTCACAACGCTGGGTTTAGCAGGCCAATGCACAAACCACTGAGCTAACCCAGTATCCCCAGTATAGTTATATAGCACATAAAGTGCACTAAGTGCTTTAAAGACAAGTAAAAGACAATTTCTGTCCTTAAATGCTTACAGTCTATGGTTACATAAGAACGGTCATACTGGGTCAGACCAAAGGTCCATCTATCCCAATATCCTGTCTTCCGACAGTGACCAATGCCAGGTGCCCGAGAGGGAAGGAACAGAACAGGTAAATCATCAAGTGATCCATCTCCTGTCACCCATTCCCAGCTTCTGGTTAGACATTACATTAGAGCTCTCAAGTGCACTACATTACACAGAACATCCCAATGTGACCGACCCCAGGTGTTCAATAATCAAAAATCAGAACGCCCAAAATCATGAGTTTAAAAATATTCCTGTTTTTTTTTGTCTTCTGGTTTCTGAACTCCCCCCCCCATATGTGTGGGCCAATTACAAGTTGAGAATTCAAGCTTAAATATGTGAAAATTGCAGGCCCCAGCTAGGGTGACCAGATAGTAAGTATGAAAAATCGGGATGGGGGTGGGAGGGGTAATAGGCACCTATATAAGACCAAGCCCCAAATATCGGGACTATCCCTATAAAATCAGGACATCTGGTCACCCTAACCCCAGCTCCCCTCTGACCCTGCTCTCTGACTCCTTCCCCCTGTGCACAGCCCTTCCCACTTTGAGGCATGTCTCCACAGTGCTGTGCCTGCTCCAGGGCTTCAACTCCTCTGGCAGATGATGGGGGAAATTGCAGGCAGCTCAGAAAACTTTAGTGAACTGCCTGGGTTTTCTTGTGAGATCACAAGAATTCCCCAAATTGACCCAATATCACAAGTGTTAGTAGCACTGGTGTGTGTGAGGAAAAGGTCTGGGACAGGGAGCAGCTGGCAGGGGAGGGGAAGAAGACCTTCCTCAAGCAACTCTGGGTCTCTTCCAAGGACCAGAGAGAGGTCTGTGACGGAAGGAGAATTCTCTGCCTTGTGTATTTCTCCACAACTCCCAGTACTCCGAGTCAAGAGCCATTCAAGATCACCACCTGCAGCTGCACCACACATGTGAGTTATTTCAGAGCTAGGGTTGGAGTAATTCCTGCCTGGCTGAGTGTGGTCGTCTAATGGGTTCTCCTACCCCCAACTAGCCAAATTAAAAATAAAAACCCTGGTACTGAATAGTTGGTCTTGTCCTTGTACTCTTCTCTCCTTCTAACCAATCATGATTGCCAGACAGCTGCATGACTGCCAGACCCTTTATCATGCAATTTCTATTGCTGGGGATTACCTCTTCTCTTCCCTACCCTAGCCCCACACTCCTAATCATCTAATTTTGGTTAAAGAGGAAAAAAATGTTTGGACTCAATGACCCTTTTTCTTATTCTGCCTAATTGTGCTCCAGAATGGGGATATTTGGCCATGGATTTATATCTACTTTTAATTCATTAATAGCTACAGAGAATGTAAATATATTTTCAGTTATTTTATTTATAGTGATTATGATAAAGTCTATTTTCTTTTGATCAGTTGACATTCTTGAGTATATAATGCCAAGAACACTCATTTAATCAAGACCTATTTCATTATAATAGCCACTTTATTGAGATATCTCTCAGAGAACCAATTTAACTCAGATCGTTTTAGCAAGAATTCCTTTCAGTGAGGGACATTTTCAGCCAGTACTAAAGGGTTGAGAATATTTAGTCAGGTGTTAAATAGGGATGAAATTCTAAGGTCTGATCTTTTATTACAGAAACTGCTCATTAAAAATGAAAAGAAAGAAGAATGCAGGGAAAGTCATTCCTATGCATTTATTCTGATTTAGCACACTCACTCCCTCATTTCATTTCACTCAGATAAGCTGTTCACCAAGGTGTCCCCAATTAAGAGGATTCTACACCTTCTGTAAAGTACTTTCAGGTGTCTTAGTGTAGTATTGTATGGTGTATTTAGTACAGTATACATTGCACTTTCTGTACAAATATGTTGGCAATATTTGTTCACCAGTATAATTAATTCATTTTCATAACTCTCAAAATGCAAATAATCAGATTTTAATGATTGTGTTGTTAGGTAGATGATGATAGTTCAATAGTTTTAACAATTTTAAAATATATTCTAAATTGTCATTTAAAATAAAAAGATTTCCGGTAGAAAAAAAACACTTGATTTAGTGGAACCTCTGCTTACATGATAAGACTCTATCAGGTTAAGAATAGATCCAAGGTAATGTACAATGTCTGACTTTAAACAATAGAGAATGTGAAACAAATATTGGGAGAAAATATGAGTTCAGGAATAAAATAAATACACATGTAATACAGAACATGAAATCTGCATTATTTATTGGTCCTGGGATATCAATTGTGTGTGTGAGACGATACCTCAAGATCATTAAACATAAGTATTGTTAGGCAGAAGTTAACAATTCCCAAACAGGTAAGTTTATTGAAGAGTCAGACCCCGGCCCACATCAAGGCTCAGTTTTATGGGAACTGAGAGCGTTTAAGGCCTAAGCCAAGAGGTGACTTAAAGACTTTATGGAAAAATGGAAATGTTTCTTTTTTGTAACTGTCCTCTCCTTCAGATTGCTTATGAGTGTTGTGATAACCAAATTCTTTTTGATACTTGATAGCATGCTCTATATCATGATTTTCTAGGCAAATGGTGTAAGTGCTCCAAACTTTAGTTCCTCAATGCTCTAATTCTTGAAAGGTTCACACATGAGCAGCACGTGACTCCCACATTTGGGGAGCTGTGCCTGCGTGCTGGAAGCTCCCTAGAAGAGTAGATGGCACTGGTGTCCGGACCGTGGCCCCACCCGCTGCTCTGCCCTGAGGCCTGCCCCCTCTTGGCCTACTCCCCCCAACGCCCTGCCTACACTCTATCCCTGCTCTGCCCCAGGCCCCACTGTCATTCAGCCCCCTCCCTCAAAGCTCCAACCTGCCGCTCGCGCCTCTTCACCCCCTCCCCTGAGGGGCTCCCCTGCTTGCACCTCTCTGTCCCTTTCCCCAAGAGGCCCCCTGCTGCTAGTGCCTCTCTCCATCCCCTTCCCTGAGTTGCACCTCAGGGGAAAAAGAGGTGCAAGCGGCAGGGCCATGGGGGAAGTGGTGGAGAAGCATGAGCTGTGGGTGGGAGGAGCCTCAGGGGAGGGGGTGAAGGGGTGCAAGAGGCAGGCGGGTGGGGGAAGCATGGGGGAAAGGGACAGAGAAGCTCGAGCGGCAGGTGGGGGATCCTCAGGGGAATAGGAGCAGCATGGGCGGGGCCATGGGGGAAGAGCAGGACAGAGAAGTGGTGCCTTGGGGTGGAGCATGGCCTGGACGACCTTTCGGCAGCGCACTCCAAAGGCACGCCTCCAGAGGAAGGTGCACCACATCCTGTTTGGAAAGGCTAAGCCTTCCCTGGCCTCTTATACCCGCCACCCCTGGGTTCACAATAAACAATTACTATGCATCTTATTATAAAAGAAGATATTTTGCTTAGGGGAAAAGATAGCATGCAAATACTCTACATACAAAGTCTAAAGCCAATGTGTTCAAAACTGGATTCTTAAAGCCAGGTCCTAAATCAACTGGTGACTGGATGGGGATGGGAGTGGAGCCAGACAATGATAGTGGAAAATGTGATGAGGTGAGATTGGAATTGTCCCTGCATTCATTCTGACATGAACTTTGGCAGCTCACGTTTATCAGAGCTAGTATGTTACTAGCTCCCCATCATGTGGAAGGACTGTGGCTATGGCAAGAGTAAATCTGAATGTTGGATAATTATGTCAATGAGGCATTTTTAATAGCAAAAATGTTTTTTGTTTAGCATATTACATTTATGAATCATTGGTGGTTTCAAGCAGGAAAAAAATAAAACTTGCCCTCGTGTAGCCTTAGGGGACTACATATATTCTTCATTTTCTTTACTGAACAGTTAACAGCTACTTTATTTCAGCTTACACAGCTAGGGCCCAGACTGTGGGAGGGGAATGCTGATCTCAGCAGAGATGTGAGCTGTGAAAAAGGAGATCCCATGGGAGGCAGAGAATCCCATAGATGTACTTTGGTCTCCCTGCCTACATGAAAGAAAAATTTCATCCGGCTGCAGCAGTGTGCTTCTTATTATGCTGCAGAAATCAGGGGGCCTAGCTACAGAATGGAGGTCTATTGTGCTGCAAAATGCATGGAAACCTGGTTATAGTACTGATATTGGCAAAAATTTTAAGGAATTTGAATAGTTTTGGACTATAAGAAAGCCACTTAGGAGAAAAGGGTGATTATTAAGATGGGTATATGCATAGTTTTCCATTCAGTCTTTCAGAGGCCACTGACTCGGATATAAATATTTTGAAAATTTTTACATCTTCCTCATAAAGTCTTTTTGTCACCTCCCTGCATAGAGGCGTTAAAATACTCAGTTCTCATAAATCTGAGGCTTGATATAGGATGGGAATAGTCTATGTAATGCTTAGCAATTTGGAATTCTTATATTCTGCCTAATAGCACTTTTAAGGTTAATAATGCATTTCTTCAATGATCTTAAGGCCTCTCCCACCCACTTGATACCACAAAGGTTATTAATAATACAGAAAATGTGATCTATATCACATACACAGTAATTCTTGATCTCATATTTTCTCCCAGTAATTGACTCATGTTCTCCATTGTTTAATCTCAAACATTATACATTGCTTTGTATCTATTTGTAGGGTGATAAGCCACTACAGAACAAAGTTTAATTTAAACAGGGATTGAAATAGTTTTCTTTCTATAATAAGTACATATTAAAATTTTTAAAAAGGAAATTCAGAAAATATTTAAATACTAAATAATTAAATATTACTATCTGACTAATGATAATACATTAAGTAAAAATGTAATTATTAATGTGTAGCAATTTGGAAATAATGAAATTAATCATACCGATGAACAAATATTGTAAATATATTTGTACAGCAAGTTTAATTGATACATTACCTTCTCATGCTAAGACATCTAAGATGCTTTACAGAAGATACAGAACATTTGATGAGACACCAGAAGTCTTTTTTAATTGGGATATATTGGTTAGATGGAATATCAAGTAGATTAATGGACTGATGATTTAAAAGACTTAAAATGAAATTAAATACTGTACTGAATATCAGTGCAGACATCAGCCAAGATTGGTATCTGAGCAAAGCATTTTAAATTCTCAGTACCAGATTCTAATATTTTTACTGGTGTAAATCCAGATTAAATCCACTGATTTCTGTATTTACATTATTATAACATATCAAAATCTAGCCCCTAATTTGAGCCTTGAGTATGGATCACTCTTTGGATGTTAATGGGGCTCTGAAATTCTTGGTGTATCCACAACTGATTTTTAATATGCAGAGTTATTGTTCCTGAACCCAAACATAGCTCCCCCAACCTTTCACAGAGTGGTTAGGGGTGTATGTATGGAACCTTTATTTATTTTTGCCTCACTCATTGATAGGTGTCTATTGCACAGACATCACTAGTGTTGGCATCAGTTGACATTCTTAGCCAAAGATAGAATGGCATCAACTGAGTGACCCCTATCTATAAACTCATGGGTTCATGTGTGCTGCTGCTACTGTTGGTTATGCTGCCAGTGATGTACCTTTTCGCCGGATAAACACTTACTTCAGTCTCTAAAATTGTCCTCTTTAATGAGAGTCAGCCACTGTTGGCTATGTGGGAGAGTCCAACACCTCACTGATGCTCAAATAAGTCAGCTGTTTTCTTGCAGTAAAATCACTTTTAAAGAGAGAGTTCAAAACCTTAGCTGTGGGTTGGTGGTCCTTTTCCAGTTGTGTGTGTGTGTGTGTGGGGGGGGTATTTTGTATCTGATGTTTTGTCAGGTTTCATATACCCTCGCATAGAGGTTTCCCTCAGAAATAACAAATACACATATGCATACACTCCTGCCTCTCTCTCCACCTGCCACCTCCCCACCCCCAGATAGGGACAAGTTAAAATGTACTGAAGTACATCCTGTCAGTGCTTTGCACTAGATTAATATTTGCTCTTATTTTAAATACGTTTATTTAAAATGTAGTTTCCTAAGTTTCTTTTTGAAAGGACAAAAAGTCCAAAATAGAATAAATGGTCATGATTCAGGAATGGCATTTCTGTAACTAGAAGAGTGTGTTGGAAGATTCTTTAAGTATTAATGATGTAGCTCTCCCCCCATCTGGAAGTAGTGCTGACACTTCTGTGTTACTTCTAGGTCAGTATTAAAGCTCTTGCAAACACATATGACTCTCTGTTCCCTGCTTCTACTTGTACCACAGCATGAACAAAACAATGTTTGGTTACAATGATTTAGGCCAAGAACTGTCTTTTTGTTATGTTTGTACAACATCTAGCACATAGGGGCAGAGGCCTCTAGGTGCTATTGAAATACAAATAGTTAGTAATATAAACCTGGTTTGGATTCAGGTTGCTTGCCTAGAAGTTAAATGTTTCACATCTCATTATCAATCCCCTTTTCTCTCCACTCCATCCAGGCAAAAGCACTATTTCACATGTGAACTGGCTGATTTTCCAATTTTAACTTCACAGTTTTACATAAACCCTACCCAAAGAAGTCTGTGCACAACATTATGGATTAATAGGCTAAAAGATCACAGTTTTCAAACATGTGAAGCATTTTTTTTATTTTAGAGACCAAAATGAAATGATGGCCTAGTAAGCTACAATTAAACATTATACATATTCCATTTAGTGTATTTTTAAATGCAAAATTCAAAACTGAAGGTTTTCCCCTGGAAAATCCTTGTGTATCCTTGGCATTGTCCAAACAGCCATCTTTGTTGGATAAAAGAAAACCTGTAAAGAAAATCAAGTGTTTAAACATATTATATGAGTATTATCTATATATACACAGGATTGTGTGATCATTATGGATATGAAAGCAGTCCTTCCCCTTACACCTTGCTGCTGGTATTCTTGCCTTCTCAGGGCTTTTATAAGCAGTTTTCTGAAGCCAGAACAGTCTATGATAGTCTTTTTACTTGACAGGTACCCACGGTTGTGAAAAGACCTCCCTGATTTCTTTCCTGAACAGTTAGCCCAATCTATTTTCTATCAGACTACTGAGATGGTAGTTTAAGGCAGTAATGATTCCTGATTTAGTACATTCCTTTTTGCTTCAATGTACCTTGTGAAGAGTCCAGTGGTGTGATGAAGATATCAGTGAGATTATTGAGCATGTTCCAGATCTCAGTGCTGTTAAAGAGATGCCTGTTGTTGGTGCCATTGTCATTGCTAGACAGTTAAGCCACTTAGAGAATTTTTTTCAATTTTCACTGTAGTGAAACACTAAGCTTTATCATTTATTCTTTTTTGAGTGCTGCAAATTAGTTTTTGAATGTTTTGTGGCAAATTTTCAACAGTGAGTGCAATATTTACACACACAAAATGCACATGCAACCAATGTACTTCTCCAATATATGCACTTTTATTTTCAAAAGAGTCATTTGTTTACACAAATCAGGTAATTTCACTTCCAAATGCAATTTGAACCCATTTTGCCTCTGTGTATGTTTGAGGTGACTTGCCTTTTGGTGCCCTCCAAACAAAAACCCAGGATTCTGTTTTTATGGGTAAGCAAAAAACCATGGATTTATTCTGCAAAAGACAGTAACAATGTGTCAATACAAACAATGTATAAAAGGCTTGCCAGTATAATATATGCAGTCAACATTTGTAACCAGGGGGGATGGAATTAATATGAAAGTTAGAGCACAAGATGACAAAAGCTAGAAAATTCACATTTAAGGCTTTACTTGCTAAAAATTGTCATTAATATTGAGGAACACAGTTTTTGAAGCAAATTACATGTTTGGCTTGAAAAAAAAATAGCCACCCCCAAGTGATTAGGCCTCATTTAAAGGCTATTCCCCAGAAAATGTACTTTGTATATCTAAAAAAACATAAAATCTGTTATTGGTTTCCCTTTATAGAGCAAATTCTAAATTGATTTTCTTCAAATGTGGCACACACAAAAAATTCCCACATGAATCAGGGAGTTTGAATATCTCTGGTAGTACTCCATCGCTATGTTAAAACAACAAACACCCTCACTTCCTGCTCAGAACCCTTTTCTGAAAGGGAAAACAGGGTTCTGTGAAATACTCTGCAAAAGTGAAAACACTCACAATTTGCACTTTTCAAGTTCATATTGTGTTTGTGAAAATTAAGTAGTGTGTGTCGATTTTTCAATGAAAGCAAACATTCAAAGTTAAGTTAAGAATTTATTTCCACTATCTGCAATCCCATGAACATGATTCATATGCTGCATATTTAAAGCTAGCTTGGGTATGTCTGCATGTGCTGCAATCACACCTCTGATTGCAGTGTAGACATACAATGAGGGAGGAGCTATAGTTAAGCTTCTGTGTGCAAGATAATGAGAAAAATACTGTGTAAGTGCTTTTATCCATAAATTTACAATCAATATAATAAGCAGCTGGAGATCTGTTAGTATTAGTACAAGGTGGAGGAGACGATGATCTAGAAACAATTAGTCAAATCTCCCGCAGAGTGTGATTACTTACAAACAGGCAGCCCATGTTCTAAGAAGAATCAGAAACCTGACGTCCTTTGAGCTGTTTTGCCTCAAGATGCATTTCTCATCATTGCCTTTACTTTCCATAAAAGTTCAGGGCAGGGTGATAAAATGGTGAAATTTGGTCTACAATAAAGAATTTAAAACAATGTTTAGGGAATCACAACTGCTCTCTCCCTTGTCTTACTGTTTGTAGATAGAAGGCCCGCCTGTGTATTTTGTAGGGAGCATGGCTAGCTGGGGTAGCTGATTCAAAGAGACCAGCCATAAAAACAGGAGAGGAGAAAAACACATTTAATTTATATAAACTGGTTAGTGTAGGAGCAGACACCCTCAACAAAAGGGGGGACAGCAGAAGGGCTGGCCAGGAACAGCCACGTCACTGTGTCAGTATTGCTAATCCCAAGTGTTCAAAAATCATGAGGCAAGCCCCCTAAATTTATGAGTGGCTTAAAAATAATAAGATTCAAAAATTAGGGTTGCCAGGTGTCTGGTTTTCGACCTGAATGCCTGGTCAAAAAGGGACCCTGGCGGCTCTGATCAGCAACGCTGACCAGGCCGTTAAAAGTCCAGTCAGCAGTGCAGCAGGGCTAAGGCAGGCTTCCTGCCTGCCATGGCTCCACGCGGCTCCGGAAAGCAGCGGCATGTCCCTCCTCCAACTCCTATGTGTAGGGGCAGCCAGGGGCTCTGCATGCTGCCCCCGCCCCAACCGCTGGTTCTGCAGCTCCCATTGGCCAGAAACCATGGGCAATGGCAGCTGTGGGGACGGTGCTTGTGGATGGGGCAGTATAAAGAGCCTCCTGGCCGTGCCTCCATGTAGGAGCCGGAGGGGGGACATGCCTCTGCTTCCCGGAGCTGCTTGAGGTAAGCGCCGCCTACACCCCGACCCCCTCCCCCTGCCCCAGCCCTGATACCCCTCCCACCCTCTGAACCCCTTGGTCCCAGCCTGGAGTACCCTCCTACACCCCAAATCCCTCATCCCCAGGCCCACCCCAGAATTTGCACCCCCAGCTGCACCCCCTACCACATCCCAACCCACTGCCTCAGCCCTGAGCTCCCTCCCGCACCATGAACTCCTAATTTCTGGCCTCACCCTGGGAGCTTGCACCCCCAGCCAGAGCCCTCACCCCCTCCCACACCCCAACAACCTGAGCGAGCCCGGTGAAAGTGAGTGAGTTAGTGAGGGTGGTGAGAGCGAGCAACAGAGGGAGGGGGGACAGAGTGAGTGGGGGCACAGCCTTGGAGAAGGGTTGGGGTTGGGCAGGATCTCAGAGAAGCAGCGAGGCAGGGGGTGGGGCAAAGGTGTTTGGTTTTGTGCAAATAGAAAGTTGGCAACCCTATCCAAAAACAACATTAAATGTTTGGATTTTTATTAATTGTCTTCAAGCTATTCAGCTTTTAGGCAGCCACATTTTCAAACTGAGGGGATTGAGGAGGGAATGCATGCCAGCACCTTTGCACTCACCATAGAAAACTGGGCAGACCTGGGAACAGGATCTAAAAACATCACTCAAATTAGAAAGTAATTATAGACTGAATCATAATGTGTTTTTGCTGAATATCTATACAGCACGTAGTACAATTTAGCACTTTGATCTGGTGCCTGTAGTTCCTTTAATTCTGGCATTTCTTTTGAGTGCTTCACTTTAGAATCTAAATAATGTTCTTTTAACATAGTACACGTGCATGTGTGCGCACATGCTTGTATATATAAGGGTAGATTTGGCCCTTTACCCAATCTGACTCTCACTTTTGAGAAGTGACTGAATGAAGAAAAATAAAATGGATGCAGCCAAACTTCAATTAATCTCATGATTTATACAGCTCGAGATTTGATTACATTTTACTCTATTTGAAACTATTTTATATTTCTTCACAATACAGTAGTAGGCTGTTGTGTCTAAAAGGCAACAGCCCAATGAGAATCTATTCTGTTGTAGTTGTGACTTATTACAGGGCTAAGGCCAAATCCAGCAATTCCATTTACTTCACCAGAGTTACACCAGGGGATGAATTTATTCCCCAGTGCCTGTACTGTGATTGAAACCTGACTCATAAATAAGTTTAGGCCACTGCTTTTTAATCCTCCCTTAACTATACGGCCAGTGAACTGACTGGTTTTCAATCTGTTCCACTGAGATTTGCACTCTTAAATTTAGGTCACTGCCCTATTAAATCCTTCCTAACTATATATCCAGGGAACTGATTGGATTTTAATCTGTTTGACATTATAATTAAGTCTCACATTTAGTTTAAAGTTTTATAATTGCAACACAGCAAAAGAGAAAGATCAGAGGTCTCCCCTGTTCAGCTGAAGCATCAGAGCATTTCTACACATAAAGAAGAGGTCCTAGCACCACCAGCAGCAGAGCAGCATTGGTCCTTGTGTATGTGGAATAGAAAGAGACATGCAGCTAAAAGGGGCACCCTGACCAGGGCCGGCTCCAGGGTTTTGGCCGCCCCAAGCAGCCAAACAAACAAACAAAAAAAAGACAAAAACAAAACAAAACAAAAAGCCGCGATCGGATCTGCGGCGGCAATTCGGCGGGAGGTCCTTCGCTCCGAGCAGGAGTGAGGGACCGCCTGCCGAATTGCCGCCGAACAGCTGGACATGCCGCTCCTCTCTGAAGTGGCTGCCCCAAGCACCTGCTTGGTAAGCTGGTGCCTGGAGCCGGCCCTGACCCTGACAAGGGGCCACAAGTGAAGGGTAAAGCCCAGACATAGGAGCTGCAGTATAGCTACCTCATCATTGTGTATCTTCCAACCTGGCAGCTCTGCTTGCAGATGCCATAGAGCTGCTGGAGAGAATTTTACGCTCAGTTTGCCAAATTTAACTCGCAGGAGCGGGCAATCAGGGCTAGGGTGACGCTTGGAGTCAGATGTGAGGATAAGTTTCTCCACATAAAGGAGGAGGGAGATATTACAGCTTCTGGAAAAAAGGGTTTATCTGAGGATGTCATGCTGTCGCTGTTGTAGATGCTGCTACAAAGCCCCTGACAGCTAGAGAGATGAAGGAGCAAGAGGGCTATGCTGATGAGAAATGCCAAGTGGAAAATAATGACCAAGAGCAGGAAAATAGGTTGATTTCTTAGTGTGAGAGTGGGATAGGTAGCTGCTGCCTCAGCTTCTCTCCACATGCTTTATTAATGTTGGATAAGATAGAGCCTACCAGAAAAAGCTCCTCTTTCTCACCTGGGTTTACAATATTGAACAATAGTCAAAATTTGAAGAAGGCAGAGCATATCTGCCCTGCATTGCCCTTCTGTTCACACTGTCTCAATTTAATTGTGAGAGAATTCCACAGTGGGAACAGAGAAAGGATGTCATCTACAGAGCTTTATGGTCAAGCTGCAGCTCTTTGGACTTACTTAAAAGGCACCTGTAGACAGGCAGACTCACCCCTGCAGCGCCTCCTGCTGGTCTCTTCCGGGAATTAGCTTGTTCCAGCTCCGGAGTGCCTTCTCCCGGTGGTGTCCCGTCCGTCGTCTCACCCTCACTTGGCGTTTGGACCCACGTTGCTCCCTGCTCGGCGACGTCCTCTTCCGGACCACGGCCCTCAGGCAGTGCCCCTTAGTCCATCTGCACCCCCTTCGGGGAGGGGGAGGGTGTTGATCAGCAGTCTCTCTACACCCCAGCCACCATGTACAACCACACACCCCAAAGTCTAAACCCTCTTGTCAGGGATCTGGCATAGTCTATAATGGCCGCTCCTTATGGCCGATGGCTGGGTGTACTGCAAGGGGGCAAGGGGGGACCCAGGCCCGCCCTCTACTCTGGATCCCAGCCCAGGGACCCTCTGGCAGCAGCCTCGCTGTCCTCCTTCTCTCCTCTCCATCTGTCCACGTCCCTGGGCCGCTTCCCCTTCGGCCCCTCGCACCGGCTAGGCCCTTCCCCTCAGGGCCTGCAGTCTGGCAGACACCAGGCTGGAGTTCCCTTCTGCTCCCCCAGGCCTGCCCAGCACTGCGCTGTCCCAGGTGCTAGTCTCCCCCTCTGGAGACAGACCTTCCCCCCTCAAAGGCCTGGGACAGACTGACTCTCCTCTCCCTGAGCAGCCTTTTTATAGGGCTGAGCCGGGCCCTGATTGGCTGCTTCCAATCTGGGCCCCGATTGGCTCCCACTAAGCCCTTCTCTGATTGGCTGCCCATCTGCGCAGGCGCACTGACCTGCTGCAGTCCATACTCTCAGGGAGTGGGGCAGTCCACCCCACTACAGCACTCAAAGGAGGTTAAAGTTCGTGGCTTCTCGTCTTTTTGAATTGAAGGCCCTCAATTGTATAGAAGGCATGGAGGGATGGCAGAAGATAAGAAGCCACCACTGGGACCTGTTGGAGTTGTCTCACTCTTTTGGACAGCCTCCCTCTTTCTCATTCGCCTCCTAAATGCCCCTTAAGTAGGTTGAGACAACTTCAGTCCTGATACATACTGTAAAAAGCCTCACAGCTGACCTCCTTTCCAAATGCATTACAAGTGGCATACTGGTGCCCGCCACATGGTCCCAGCAGCATCAGCATTGTAGATTTGTGCATAATGAAAGCAAAATGTATATTTCCAGCAGTTGTTCTGTCAGCCACTTAAGGACAAAAGCCTCCTTTATCCAATTTTTGTGCCTCAGTGCTTTTCCTCCGTTTTCTTCACACTGCATGCTCCAGTTAAATTCTTGATTTTATTCACGTGATTAATCCAATTCCTACTTCCAAGGTTTCCAACCTGCCCCTGAGCCACCATTTTTCTCCATGTGTCAATGGGTGATTTTTTTAATGGCCTAAGAAGGTCACCTACCTTAGGCAATCTCTGACCATTTCAGTTTATTTTCTTAATTAAAATTTTATTTATTAAAGCTAATGTTAAAATTATCTAATACACAGGTTAAGGAAAGCATGTCTATACATCTGGGCATAATGCTTAAATTATCCAAAAGTGCAAAGTTTGGTTTAAAAGTCATAAAATACATATAGTACTTAGTCTGCAATATCCCAAATTTAGGTGAATAAATTTAACAATACAGTTTAGATATTAGCATCCAAATATTCAGGTACATCACTCATAAAAGGTTATACTAAGAGTAGCTTGTGGAAAGCAAATATAGCAATGAGTGTAGATTGTCACTCAGGAAATATAATCCATCAGAGAAGTATTTCAGTTACTTTCCCGACTTCTCTTCTCAGTGGCACTCCAGCTCATTTCTCCTGGTATTGCCGATGTCCGGTGATGTGTTTTAATAGATGGCCCTTGACCACCTGATGGTGTCTGATACTATGAGTTGCCACATCAGTTGAACATAGCGCTGACTGATTCAGCATTCTGGCAACACTCACTCATTACTGGGATCCCATGCGTCCAGGGCTCCAACAATCAGGACATATGTTTGAACCTCATAACCCCTAGCTCTCAAGGCATCAGACAGACAGCTGTGTTTCTCTACCTTTTGAGCTTGGGCATCATGGAAGGCCAGGGTCCTGTTCTTCAAGGCAACTGTGACATTCACCAAGACAATCTTCTTCTGTTCCTCATTAGTGATGGCAATGTCCGGTCACAGTTGACTGTCTGTTCTAGCGATAGCGGAGTTACACTGTAGGCTAACCCAGACCCTTTTTTGTCTCCCTTTTACAGAGCACTAAAATAAATATTTCTGTAACCATCTATTGCCATTGTTATTCTGTTGTCTGTACTCTTACTTTTCTTTTCACTATTTTGCTATTAAGATCTTTGACTCAATTTTACACAGCAATATCAGAAACACTCATTGATCAAATATTTTTCTCTTTAAAACAGATGGTGTTCTACTCTTCATCATCCCGGGTAGCTTCCCAATATATCCTAATCTATATTTTCTCTTCATGTTTTGCTATAAAAATATGCTTAATAGCACTGTAGTTAGCTTTCCAAATAAACTCATTGGTCATCCTTCTCAATGATATCACTTCCAAAAACTATAGTTCTTTCTTGATGCATAACATTTTCATATGGCATCTGCTCTACAGAATGCATCTTTGATCTTAGTTTAATACTATTCTCTCATACTTTGTGATCAGCTACTTCAATGACTCTAGGTCTTCTTTAGTTAATGCAAGGAATTTAATATGGAGAATTTGAGATGCATCACCAAATCTCAAATGAAGGCGTTTTTCTCTCAATTCACCCTAATATATATCTTGCTGTATTTACCAAAATACTGCATGTGTTTAAATGTTATACTGACTAGATTGGGAAGTATCATATCTCCTTATTAGAGAGATTTTCCCAGTTGAAAATTCATTTACCTTCTTATACATCCTCATGCAAGGTGATCTCCTTTTGCAAAGATACTTTGAAATACTCACTATTCTGAGTTATCTACCTATTTATCATCTTATGTTTACATAATTCATATTGATACCAAATGCTTTTTTCCTGGTAATCTGTGAGAGCTAATGGATAGTAATTACTTAGATGTATTTGCTTTTGTAATTATGTTTCACTTAGTGCAGTCAACCACATTAAACCTTATTTTATAACTCTATCTAACCTGAATGATACACCTTATTATATTGCCTTAATGAGCTATAAAGCATACTATAGGAAAACTGATCTGCTTTAACTAAATTATGCACCTTATTTTTTTTTGGTCTGTCTTATTCCTCCCTCTGCCAAATGAGGGTAAACAATATGCATCTGCTCCATATGTTATGCTCAACCTATATGAAGAAAGCTGTCAGGAACAGTATCCCTCATGAGGCCATGGCACACCTGATGGCTGAGCTTTGTGACTTTGTCCTCACCCACAACCATTTCAGATTTGGGGACAACTTATACCTTCAAGTCAGCGGCACTGCTATGGGTATCCACATTGCCCCACAGTATGCCAACATTTTTATGGCTTCCTCAGCTCTCATCCCATAGTGCCCCTCCTCTACTTGTGCTTGCGCTATGATATGACATCTTCATCATATGGACCCACAGGAAGGAGGCCCTTGAAGAATTCCACTTGGATTTCACCAATTTCCACCCCACCATCAACCTCAGCCTGGACCAGTCCACACAAGAGATCCACTTCCTGGACACTACAGTGCAAATAAGTGATGGTCACATAAACACCACCCTATACCGGAAACCTACTGACTGCTATACTTACCTACATGCCTCCAGCTTCCATCCAGGACACATCACACAATCCATTGTCTATAGCCAAGCCCTAATATACAACTGCATTTGCTCCAATCCCTCAGACAAACACCTACAAGATCTTTATCAAGCATTCTTAAAACTACAATACCCACTTGGGGAAGTGAAGAAACAGATTGACAGAGTGAGATGGGTACCCAGAAGTCACCTACTACAGGACAGGCCCAACAAGGAAAATAATAGAACACCACTGGCCATTATGTACAGCCCCCAGCTAAAACCTCTCCAGCACATCATCAACGATCTACAACCTATCCTGGAAAACAATGCCTCACTCTCACAGACCTTGTGAGGCAGGCCAGTCGTTGCTTACAGATAGCCCCTCAACCTGAAGCAAATACTCACCAGCAACTACGCACCACACCACAGAAACACTAACCCAGGAACCAATCCCTGTAACAAATCCTGTTGTCTACTCTGTCCCCATATCTACTCTAGCAACACCATCAGAGGACCCAACCACATCAGCCACACCATCAGGGGCTCATTCACCTGCACATCTACTAATGTGATATATGCCATCATGTGCCAGCAATGCCCCTCTGACATGTACATTGGCCAAACTGGACAGTCTCTACATAAAAGAATAAAGGACACAAATTAGACATCAGGAATGGTAACATACAGAAGCCAGTAGGAGAACACTTCAATGTCCCCGGACATTCAATAACAGATTTAAAAGTAGCCATCCTTCAATAAAAAAACTTCAAAAACAGACTTCAAAGAGAAACTGCAGAGCTACAATTCATTTGCAAACTTAACACCATTAATTTGGGCTTGAATAGTGACTGGGAGTGGCTGGCTCACTACAAAAGCAATTTTCCCTCTCTTGGTATTGACACCTCCTCATCAATTATTGGGAGTGGACCACATCCACCCTGACTTAATTTGCCTTGTCAACACTGGTTCTCCACTTGGTTCTCCCTTCTCTTCATGTGCCAGTATATTTATACCTGTATCTGTAATTTTCATTCCATGCATCTGAAGAAGTGAGGTTTTTTACCCACAAAAGCTTATGCCCAAATAAATCGGTTAGTCTTTAAGGTGCCACTGGACTCCTCGTTGTCTATATGAAGAAAGAAGCAAATAAAATGAAATAAACAATTCTGTATATAATTTCAATATTTCTAGGGATGGGTGAATTTATCTGTGTAAAATAAGAATTAATATTGGGCAAGTTTCTGTTGTTGTGCAACTCCCATTGATTTCAATATAAGTTGTTGTTTTTTTTGCAAGGAGTACCTCTAGAATGATGTCTCTGGGCCTTTATTTATGCCTGGAGACAAACCCACAGCTTTACTGAGGTTGCAGAAATCTTAATATCTGTGTTTGTGTGATAATTTTTGCACACTACTTGCAGCTTCAGGCTTAATCTCATTTTGAAAGCAGAAACACTAAACTATTATTGTAATATTTCTGATACAGTTGAAACCCTGATGTATTGTCAATCTTTTAAAAAAAGCTTATTCAAGAGATTTCCAGCAACATTTCCGCCCCTCCCCCGCCAAATAGATTTGGATAGATTCTGTCAAGATTTGGACACACATGCCATCTTTTTTTGGGTGGGGGTGTTTACATGAACCAGTTCCCTGAATGTTTGGAGGAGTGCTCTTTATTGCTACCACTTGTGAAACATAGTGTTAGAGCCACTGTGATGAACCACTGGAACTTCATATCTCTGTCCTTGTACATCATGACATTGAAAAGGATTCCAAAAGGGAACCCAAAGAAGAAAAGTAAAATTCAGAATAAGCCCCATATTATTAATTAAACGAAAGGTAATGATGTCAGAACAATAATAATATGTAGATCTTATATAGTTGTTTTCGATCAATAGATGTCAAAGAGCTTTACAAAGAAGATCAGTCTCATTATCCCCATTTTGCAGATAGAGAAACTTAGTCCCAGTTGTGTTCTGTCCATGAGGCAATACTGCCTCCCTACAACACAATAGTATGCCATTCATTCAAATTAACAGATTTAATATAAACAGGTTGTAGGATAGAAAAGGGTTTAGTTAGCTTAATTTAATGAAAAAAACCCCCATGCTTTACAGTTTGTGTATAAACTGCAGGTTTTGTTAGCAGTTGTGGGAAGGCCTTGAAATAATACAGCTTAACTGGAAAAGCTCGATCTGAAAGGTAACTGATAAGACAGAAAGAAGAAGCCCCATTTAACAGGGACAGTTAATAATAAGAAAGGATTGTGCGCGTTGAACGAGCAATGACCCCAAAATGACCAATTGATCATGTACCTCAGAATTTTCAAACTGGAAAACAACAAAAGTAATAAGAAAAGATATTCATATTTACCATACACTCAAGAAATAACCATACAGTTATTGAAATGCCTTCACTTTGATTGGCTAACAGACATCACTAGCTAGTGTACTATGAATACTGAGAAATAACAATATCATAATTATATAAATTGGAGACCCTATGTACACTATATTCTTATATGTGATAACTTTTTGAAAATATTTTAACATTGTATGTAGAAGGGATGGAAGGGAAAGGTGAATGTAGAATTATTAGGTAACTATAATTTTCCAAAAAGAAAACTCCTCCTGTTAAATCCTTTCTGATGTGGATCTCTGTCTGGTACTGAAGCTGTTTCCAGTCCTGCTCTAATGGAGAGGCTGATTGCTATGATGTGTAACACTGGCGGTGGAGATTAAGGGCCAGGGGTGGGAGGAGAAATGTGGAAAGCCCAGAAAGCTGATCAGAAAAAAAAAACCCTGCTACTGTTTTTAATACTTAGGACATGTCTCTTCTAATTATCCACTTTCAAGAGTCAAAATGCTCACCTAAGTGGTTTCCTCGGTTATTGTTAAGCTATTAAAAAAGACAAAGACAAACACATTCGGGGATTATAACGGGATTTTATTTTCTATTGAAAATTGGCATGATATAAATTAACTGTTATTGCACCCATGAGACATAAGTTTTATACCAATTTATACCATTTATACCCAGGGTTGTGTATAAAACAGCTCCTCAAAATGTGTAAAGAGATTTTTGACAATTTATTCTTGCAGAGTTTTTTTTTAACAGTTGTTTCCATTTTTCTCTTGCTGACATTTCTTTATACGCAGGAAGCCAGGATTTTGTGAAAATACAGAACTGTAAGGAAGTGTGAATGAATAATCCTGAGGGTGAGGAAGCCAGGCAATGAAGCAAGTGAATGTGTGACTATGAGTGAACAGCAGCATCACCTAGTGGCTAACAACTCATTATTAAGTAAAGTGATTATAGACACAATTTGCAGTTTATTTTTAATAGGAAAATTGGGGGCGGGGAATTAGGGGAAATGCATACTTTTGGGTAGAAATGGCATAGCCTAGGGATTCAAGCACAGTCTTGGGAGCCAAGAATTCCTGCATTCTCATCCCAATTCTGTTCAATTATTCTTTTTGTGGCTCCAGGGAACTAAATTGTGGCATTGGGTATAGCCCTGCATTGAGAGCAGGGCCGGCTCCAGGGTTTTTGCCGCCCCAAGCAACCCCCCCCCCCAAAAAAAGCCGCGATCGCGATCTGCGGCACTTCAGCGGCAATTCGGCAGGAGGTCCTTCACTCTGAGCCGGAGCCGGAGTGAGGGACCCTCCGCCGAATTGCCGCCGAATAGCTGGACGTGCCGCCCCCCTCAGGAGTGGCCGCCCCAAGCACCTGCTTGCTAAGCTGGTGCCTGGAGCCGGCCCTGATTGAGAGTGATCCTGAGTCACAGGAAACTTGGAGCACAATCAATTTGTGGTGTACAAAGGGAGGGCACAGGGTGTCCTATCTTCTGGTATGCTGCAGCCTGCTCTCTAAGGTTTGCCAGACCCCATTAAGATCTAGTGCAGAGAAGGGGCCAGGTTTCTGAGATGTACAGCATGTGAAATACCCACTTACTAGTTTCTAGCACATTGTGGCTAGCAGGAGTAGTCCACTGTTTGTCAGAGAATTAATGCAATGTGACAAATGTCATATACACATGAGAAATGGACAAGGATTGAAGAGTCCAAGTAACCTGAATACCTACTAGTACCACTGAAATACCCATGAGTAAACAGGTAACCCATAGTCTGATTTCCCTGTGCTTCGATGAACATGGAGGGAGGGAGTACAGCCTTTTGGGGCCCTATTCTTTCTTGCCACAGGATCTCACTGAATCCCCTCTGCTGGGATTACTGGATTGAGGACCTACAGGGATCCCTTTTCTATGATGATCAGCTGGATTCCCTTAATACAACTTGAAGCTGTCTTAATTTGCCCTGGGTCTCCTCTGCAGCTATTACTGAGTACTGAATCCACAGGATGATTGAGGAAACAACAGTGTTACCCTGAAAACTGGATATGGCTGCCCCTAGAATAACCTGCCTATCGCCCCCTTAATCTGTCCCTCCCGAAGTATGGGTTTCCAGGGCAGGTAAGGAAACACTAAAGGAAATGGTAGTAACCTGATAAAATGATTGACACAGGCAGTGTTATTTTTCCAAAAATAAAGTATCTTTTATTAATGTGACTAATAATCCTGACTACAATGTATTCTAAGAATAAAAATCAGACACAAGTCCATTATTGCAAGTTAAAGAGCATTTAAACTGCAATAATAGACAGTCTAAATTATTCTAAATGACGCGCTCTATTTCTGCTGCTGCTGCTCTGGTCAGCTCCAGTTAACAGTAGTTTGGAACGTTCCTTCGAAATTCTCTCTCCTTCTATCTCCTTCCCAGCAGCTCTTCTCGCTGGCTTCTGACTGCCAGCACACTGCCTTTTATACGCTCTATCCAAATTTTATTTTATACTATCTATTATTAACCCTTACTGAATGTTAGGATATAGATATTCAGGCATGCCTGTAAAGGCCTATACTTTAAGAATTTAGGTGTATTTTTATCACTTAGCTAGTTATAGAGTTATAAAACAGAGAATCAAAATCACAAGTCCACCTGTGTATGGGCCTTCTCTCACTAGGATAGTCTGAGGTCTTGTTCTTAGGCTAAGGCAGGGGTGAGCAAACTATGGCCTGGCAGGCCGGATCTGGCCCCTCAGGGCTTTGGATCCGGCCCACGGGATTGCCCCCAGTGGCACTGCGGGCCCCGCACCGCTCTCAGAAGCGGCCGGCACCACTTCCCTGCGGCCCCCAGGCAGGGGGGCAGAGGGCTCTGTGCGTTGCCCTTGTCTCCAGGCACCGCCCCCGCAGCTCCCATTGGCCAGGAATAGGGAACCGCAGCCAATGGGAGTTTGGGGGAGGTACCTGGAGGCGCAGCAAGGGCAGCGCAAGTGGAGCCCTCTGCCCCCCTCTTCCCCCAGGGGCTGCAGTGCTTCCTGGAGCGGCACGGTGTGGGGCCAGGGCAGGCATGCAGGGAGCCTGCCCTGGCCCCAGTGTGCGCTGCTGCCACCCCGGAGCCGCTTTACGTAAGCGGCACTGGACTGGAGCCCAAACCCTGCTTGCATCCCGCCCCCCCAACTCCCTGCCCTAAGCCCCCTGCCTGCACCTCGCACCCCTCCTGCACCCCAACTCCCTGCCCTGAGCCCCCTCGTACACACCGCACCCCTTCTGCACCCCACCTCCTGCCCTGAGACCCCTCCCGCACCCTGCACCCCACACCCATCCTGCACCCCTGCCCTGAGCCCCCTCCTGCACTCTGCACCCCTCCTGCACCCCAACCCCCTTCCCTGAGCCCCCTCATACACCCCACACCCCTCCTCTGCCCCAATTAGGGTGACCAGAGGTCCCGATTTTATAGGGACAGTCCCTATTTTTGGGTCTTTTTCTTATATAGGCTCCTATTACCCCCCACTCCCATCCCTATTTTTCATATTTGCTGTCTGGTCACCCTAGCCCCAATCCCTTGCCCTGAGCCCCTTCCTGCACACCGCACCCCGTCCCATACCCCACACTCCCTCCCGCATTCCAACCCCCTGCCCCAGCCCCACATTCATGGCCCTGCATGCAATTTCCCCGCCCAGATGTGGCCCTCAGGCCAAAAAGTTTGCCCACCCCTGGGCTAAGGCCTTTGGCTTAGCAGCAGGGGCAGCCATAAGCTGGGAAACGTAAGGTCACATCCTCACATCCCATACCAGTCACATTGAAATAAGGTGGTATTGGGCTGTTGGGAAGACGATCCTGTCCTGATAATGCCCATCACCAACAGATAAAGAAACACGTTTTAAGATAGCATCCTGTCTGGCAAGAAATCACTTATTAATGGTTGTGGTTGTGAAACCCTCATTTCTGTATTGTTTTATCTTTATGGCCCCCACTTTTCTATGGTTAATATGTCTGGTTCTCTAATTGTTTCTGTCTGCTGTATAATTAATTTGCTAGGTGTAAGTTAATTATGTTAGTGGGATGTAATTGGTTAGAGAATTATGTTACAATCTGTTAGGGTTGGTTAGTTAAATTTCAGTAAAATGATTGGTTAAGGTATAGCTGAGAATATTACTATATAAACTGGGGTCAAACAGGAAGTGGAAGGGGAAATTGGAATCATGCTTGCTAAGGTGGGGGAACGGGAATAGGGAATGGGGACCAGGGAATAGGGCACAGGCAAGGCTCTATGGCATCAGAGCTGGGAAGGGGAACACAGGGTAAATGCTCTGTAGCATCAGAGCTGGGAACAGAACACTGGGGCGCTATCAGCATATAGAGATAAGCCCGACTGGTGTGAAGGGCTTCGGAATATGCTTGCTTGGAAACTAACCCCAATAAACATTGCATTGTCTGCGCTTCGGACTTCTGGTCTTTTGCTGCTTGCTGTCTGCATGACAAAACCAGGGAAGTGGGAGGGTTGAGGGAAAGCCCTCTAACACTGAGCATGCTCTCTATTAACCATTACCTCATCCTTAGCTACCAGGAGAAGAAGCCTCAAACCAGCCCAGGCTGGAGCTGCTTGACCTTTCCTTAACCTCCTATTCCACATGCTCACTTGCATTGTTTTTGCCTCACAGCAATGATTTCTTCATCTGACTTTGCAGCCCAGGCTCCAGATCTAGCCTACTTCATGGCCATTCTTCATTTTATGTAACTCTCACTAGTGGGCATGCTCAGCTCAGATATAGCATTTTACCTATAGCTCTGGTCATGTGACCTACAACATAAATTGGTAAGTGACCTGCAGCTTTCAGTTGGTGAAGTGACTTCTGCTTATTCAAGAAAGAAGCCAGGGACACAAAATAGAGGTTAAGACTACAAAATGGAGTCTGGAGAATTTCACCAGTATCAATAGCATGGCTCCTGCAGGAGAAGCGCTGCCTGGACCCAGTGGAGCCATGAGGAGGAGCCGCCATCCATATGGCACACTCTTCCCTCCATCAATCTGGAGAGCCCTTTCCTGCAGAACACCAAGATCCACAGGGTAGGGAGGTTTCTCCTTATCCAAACTCTGCAGCCCTCTCCATGTTTCTTCCTTCAGGGGACGCTTCATAGAAAACTCTGAAAGTTCAACCCTCTGGAATTTTCCTACCTCTATGTCCCCTTCTGAAAGTTTCTTCGATGGAGGTTGTGGTCTAGCCATCAATTAACATTGTATCCCAAAGAGTATGCACTGACTTTTCAATGAATAAAGAAATGACCAGGAAAAAAACTACACTGGCTAGCATTCTCTCACAGAAATTTGTTTTGTTTTGAAAGAACTGCCCACAAAACAATCATTTTAAGACTTTACTATATAATTCTAGCACCTGTGTCTTCTTAGCATCCAGTACAAAGGTTAAAATTATAGCAGCAGTATAGAAAGTGCTTCTTAATTGTGTGTTATTCTGTTTCTAACAAGCCACATACAATAAACAGCATAATGTATACTGCTCCATCCTGTATCATCTCCTCTAAATTCCTATCTGTCTATGAGTCCAATTCATAATTTCCTTTTGCATTTGAAAATTCTCCATGATCTTGATCCATCCTACTTCTGGTTTTACATCCACCTATTCTCTCACCAAGTTACTCTTATTTTGCAATCTCTGCCTCTCTTCCTCTGTTCCTTCTTCCTGAGCCTCCACATTTAAGAGTTGCTCTTTCCGTTGTGCTGCCAGATGCATCTGGAGCCCTGTCTCTCAATTTTTCTCCCAGTCATTGCCTTTTTATCTGTCTTTGTTGATTACTTCCTCTTTCATGCCACAGTTAACCATCGGAGATGACAGGTGACAGATTAAGTGAGCAGAACAGGGGTTTGAGAAGGTGACATTCATTGTATTCCTAGGCTGTTAGTTGATTCATAGAACATTTTCTTAAATCCTGTGCAGTCATTGTTGTGGAAGAAAATTCCCTTCTGTAAAATCTCATACAGCATTACTGTACCAGGTGATTGTCAGTTTGGAGAATCTGGGCTGCCATCATCTGGAAAGAGAGTTAAATTTTCTCATTGATTTTCTATCATTCTTTGAAGACAATATTGACTGGATTTGGTCTGGCGAGGCCCTTTACATAGATGCCAACTGGTACTTAGACATGACATGACCCTTGCCTCATCCAGGTAAGTTTTCATCAATTTCACTCCCTACAGTTCTCTATGTGTTGAGGAAGCTTTGGGCTACTACTCTGCATCTCTGGGTCAATAAAATAAATTAAGGAGGTATTGGTTCTGTTAATGTTAATGATCACTAATGACTAAGGGTGCAAGGTGCCAGCTTCCTGCAAATTAGTAATCTTTGTATATTGCTGTGGACGCCAACTCTTGATGTTGACTTTCTTGCAAAACAGTGCCATTTTTTGGAGAAGGTTATCAAAAAATTATTAATGATGTGGATGATGGGATTAACTGCACCCTCAGCAAGTTCGCAGGTGACACTAAGCTGGGGGGGAGGGGTAGATATGATGGAGGGTAGGGATAGGGTCCACAGTGACCTAGACAAATTGGAGGATTGGGCCAAAAGAAGTCTGATGAGGTTCAACAAGGACAAGTGCAGAGTTTTGCACTTAGGAAGGAAGAATCCCATGCACCACTACAGGCTGGGGACTGACTGGCTAAGCAGCAGTTCTGCAGAAAAGGACCTGGGGATTATAGTGGACGAGAAGCTGGATATGAGTCAGCAGTGTGCTTTTGTTGCCAAGAAGGCCAATGGCATATTGGGCTGTATTAGTAGGAGCACTGCCAGCAGATCGAGGGAAGTGATTATTCCCCTCTATTCGGCACTGGTGAGGCCACACCTGGAGTATTGCATCCAGTTTTGGTCCCCCCACTACAGAAGGGATGGGGACAAATTGGAGAGAGTCCAGCAGAGGGCAACAAAAATGATTAGGGGGCTGGGGAGAGGCTGAGGGAACTGGGGTTATTTAGTCTGCAGAAGAGAAGAGTGAGGGGGTATTTGATAGGGGGGTTCCAAAGAGGATGGAGCTAGGCTGTTCTCAGTGGTGGCAGATGACAGAACAAGAAGCAATGGTCTCAAGTTGCAGTGGGGGAGGTCTAGATTGGATATTAGGAAACACTATTTCACTAGGAGGGTGGCGAAGCACTGGAATGGGTTACCTAGGGAGGTGGTGGAATCTCCATCCTTAGAGGTTTTTAAGGCCTGGCTTGACAAAGCCCTGGGTGGGATGATTTAGTTGGGAATTGGTCCTGCTTTGAGCATGGGGTTGGACTAGATGACCTCCTGAGGTCTCTTCCAACCCTAATATTCTATGATTCTATGATTCTGTGATTCTAAAAACTGGTAAAGCGGTAACTTTGGCATCATCCTATTTTGAGGTTTCTTGGCTCCTTTCAGCTGGGCTTTCAGCCTAGCTATAACATGGAGGCTCCCCTGGTGTCACTGGCTGATGATGGACCAAGATCAGACTAAACTAATATGTAACTGTTATTCAACTGAAAAGAAACTCCAGAGAATGCAATCTAAATGGCAGTCCTGCATGCTTCTCACGAGAAGCTTTCAAGCTGCTCTTTTACCCAACTTTCTCCCTAGACTACTTAGGCACAATTGTAGTTTAGAATGAGGTAAAAAAATATTACTTTTTGCTGTGTCTGGACCCTTTCAACCGAATCAAAACAGCACACTTGGACTCCGGCTTAGCCCATGTGCATACACTGTGAGGCAACAGACTCTTTAGGAACTGTACTAAAATACAATATTGTGCAAAACACACACTCTGTGTAACACCTACAGTTCCATTTAGATGGTATTTTACAAATAGTATAGTAACTAATTATTTTTTGTAACATCTCTGTGATAAATTAGCACTACAAGTGTAAATAAGTAATATAATTCCTTCTGCTCATACTGGCGAATTAAAATGCTTGATAAAATTTGCATGAAACATTACATATAATTTGAATACCTGCATCTTAAATAATACAGCAAAACACCCCCACTGCACAGCTTACTCCCATAAAGCCATCAGTTTTCCCACCCTAATATCCATCAGTTTCCCTCAAATACATCAGTTCCCCCAACAACTCTACAATCCCATTAATGACCCTCCCATAATTTGTGTTTCCTGTTCCCACTTCCACTGCTGGGGTAGAGGACAGGATATCTTCTCTTAGCAGTGTTTACCTAGAACCTGCACTAATGATTATGGGACTTCATTGAATAAGGTACTCCTCTGAAGACCTCAGAGAGTTGGCAGCAGTGTTATTAGATGGGTTTTCCCTGCTCCTGTTGCCTTCATAGGGCACTATGCTTTGCAAGAAAATCTTTTAGGATTGGGGGCAGCGGGGAGTAGCTATCTGAAGAATCTGCTGGGGAAGAGCAGAACATGATATACACTGAAGACCCAGGGACATGGTGGATTAGCTGTCTGATCACATAAAGAAGGTGTGGGAGAGAGGGAGAAAAGATTACAGGGTTCCCCTGGACATATCTATGTAGTAAGAGGAGGCCCTGAGATATAAACCTTGGTATCAGAGGCCTGGTATGAGGCCTAAGGCCTGAACTAAAGTGATGGTCAAGACTTTGCTAACATAAAGCAAAGTTAAGCTGTGAGCCAGAGGCAGGCCCTGCTCACAGAAGCTGGCAAGGAAAGGGCTGATGCTGCAAAAAGAGACATACCTAAAAGGTACTGAACACCAGATATCAGAACATTCGCATACTTGTACATTCCACACTCAAGGAACAAGCCGACCCATCCCAATGACAGGGGCAAAAGGGTAAAATGATGGATAGAGTTGTTTTGATCGAACCAACATGTACAAGGTGAGAGGCGGCACCTTACTACGTAGAGGGGTTGTACCTTGCTACGTAGAGGGGTTGTACCTCAATACGTCAGGAGTGATGTGTAACTTGTTTGTACCTGTGTATAAGAATGTATCCCTGGGGTGGTGTCTTTGTCCCGGCCGAGGGGGCAGTGGAAAGTCCCGCCACTGACTGAGCCGGGTCCATTGCCAAGAGGCACTTTCTTGTAGTATGCCCAGTAGACTAAGTAATCTACGGGGAACTGCAACTGTCTCCGAGGTCGCAATAAACCTGGTCGACGTGACTTTGCATCTTACTAGACTCTGTGGTCATTGGGGGTTCTCTTCGGGTCTGCTGGGTCAGCTATCTGCGCAGAGCTGGGGCAGCACACAGAGGGAACACACGCACGCAGCCGAGTGATATCAACATAGGAGAAAGCAGAGCACCACACCGGTAGCATCTCACAACAATCTAATGTTAGGAAGTGGATCTAGGGATTGTTGGGGGAATGGAACAGTAAGGGCGGTTCTCAAAAAGGGGCATGGTTCACTGGCTTCCCAACCATGTAAACCACCTCAGCCTATGTACACTGAACTTCTATGAGCATGAGCTAAGGTACAAACACACCAAATCTTTAAGTGAGGTTTCATTTCAGTGGGTCTGAGGTGCAGCTGTGTTTTGTAACATAGACTGTTTGTAAATGCCTGAGGAGTATGTTAATAAGTGTCCAAGTTATAGTGCTTTACTTTTTACTTTGCTTGGTGTGGTACGGGGACTGGAGCTTCAGCCACTCTCAGAGCACAAAGGGGACAAAAACTTGCCTCAACAGGACAGGTTGAGACTCCCCTTTCATAGGGAATTCTTGGCTGGCTCAACTCCACATTGACCCCTGCCATTCCTGCCTCTGTCATAGGGGCATGTGGAAAATATAAGGGAGTTGCTGTAACTTATGTTGGGGACTGAAAGGCCCCCAAATTTGGGAAATACAAAGGTGTCTTTAAGCCACCATTGTCCCCCTTCCCTTCTGATCCTGTACCTAGCACTGTTTGGCTGGACTAGACTACATGGTTCAGGAGAATGCCTATTGTAACTTATGTCCACTGGTCAGTGTATTATACACCTCTAACCCGATATAACGCGACCCGATATAACATGAATTCGGATATAACGCGGTAAAGCAGTGCTCCGGGGGGAGGGGGGGCAGGGCTGCGCACTCCGGCGGATCATAGCAAGTTTGATATAACGCGGTTTCACCTATAACGCAGTGAGATGTTTTGGCTCCCAAGGACAGCGTTATATCGGGGTAGAGGTGTATTTCCCACTCTGTGCTTACTCCACTGAGGATGTGAGTTTGTTACAAGTCCTAGCCACAGAGTATAGCTCAAATTGTAAAGACTTCTGCTTTTTTGCTCTAAAGATGCTCTGCTGTCAGTCAAGATGGTAACTAGTGCATAACCACCGCATCATATTAATGACACCGAATCCAAGCACACAGACCTGTGCTAAGAGAAGATACTATATAATGAATAGCTCTGTACAGTATGTGTTCTCAACTATAATTACCAAAAGCCATCTCAAAATATAGAAGACAGATCATTGCCAGCAGTTCTGGAAGGAATACATGTATTCTATAAACCTCTATGAAAATACATTATGATATTTATTATTTATTCCAATATAAATAGCTATGCTGAAATGAAGGTACTTTTTCCTCCAAATGACCAACACAGGGCTTAATCTGTGTGGCACAATACAATGAACACTGAAAGTAAGCAGGTGCATATTAATGCAAGTGCCATACTATTCCTAAAGTAGACTTGAGGATGCATTAAAAAGTTGCACCAATGGAGTTATCTATTTACCCACAGGATGCATGTGTGTAATTCTGAAAAAAAAATTCTCCTAAAATAAATGAGCCTTTCTGACTGCTCTACATTCTGTAAGAGAAACTAATATCAATCTGCTAGTGTGAAGCCACATAATGGCCAGAGAACTGTAATGCAGTGTGACCTCTACAAACTAAAGGAGAGCAAGTTCTTTGTAAACTAGAGGCTATACATTTGGATAAAACATAACATATCCAAATTTATTGCTGGAAGTGAATGTGATCTGAAATCTAAAATGTGTGGTGACTGTGATACCCAACTAAATTATTTAAACACAGTTCAGTATTTTTGTTCTATTTCTAAAAAATACCAGGGAAAAGCAGTGGAAATTGTAGGTTGGTTATAATGTAAGAGAGCACATTTAAAAAAACCAAACAATGAAAAGCCAAGGAAAAAAGGTACAACTTCTCAGCCTGTAAGCAGGAGTTAGACACTATATATTAACAATAATATGATAGAAATACTTCACACAGTGTTCCTTGTTGCAGATCCTGACAAAGCACTGCATGCTTATTTCACATTGTCACCCAGCACTTCTAGCAATTCCTACTGGTCCCCAGACTGAAGTCTCAAATGTGCTAATGTTTTCCCTGAAGCATCCATGATCACACTGTCAGTTTTTCTGTCAAGTTAGAAAGCTTCTTTTATAAAGTGTTCAGCAACCTTCTTATGTAATGGTAGAGAAATATATGGGACATGAGCAGGCACCGTGTAATATTGCAATAGACCCAAAATTGTGGATTTTGCAGTTTTAAAGGGTGCCCCACAATTTTCTAGCTCCTGAGTTGACATGTTTTAAATTGATACTTCATAAAGTCTGCCTTCCTTTAGCACCTGATAGCAGACCTCAGCAGTGCTATCCATGAAAAGGGAAAAAAAGAAGACAAAAACAAAATAAAACCAGCATTGGATAAGCTGAAGTGAGGGGCAAAAAGAGAGAGATGGAGACAGAAAAGAAGAAGGCAGTGTTGAGAAAGCGACAAAATCTAAGCAAAGCAAAAGGGAATGGGAACAGGAGGAAACTGGACAGAGAGAAAGGGACATATACGAATGGATGCAGAAGGAAAGAAAATTCTTTATATGTTTCTCCCCAAGTAGAAAAAAAATATCAGTGTGACATGTTAAACTCAGACGACTTGGGAAAACCTTGTTATTATGGTCAGTCTCCAAAGTAGTAATTTTGGAATCCTGTATTATAAGAACATAAGAAAGGCCAAAATGGGTCAGACCGTTGGTCTTATCTTCCAACAGTGGCCAGTGCCAGATGATGCAGAGGGAATGAACAGAACAGACAATTTTCCAAGTGATCCATCCCAGGTCGTCCAGTCCCAGCTTCTGGTAGTCAGAGATTTAGGGACACCCAGAACATGGGGTTGTATCCCGACCATCTTGGCTAACAGCCATTGATGGCCCTGTCCTCCATGAACTTATCAATTCTTTTTTGAACCCAGTTATAGTTTTGGCCTTCACAAAATTCCCAGGGAACAAATTCCACAGGTTGACTGTGAATTGTGTGAAGAAGTACTTCCTTATGTTTGTTTTAAACCTGCTGCCTATTAATTTCATTGAGGACCAACGGTTCTTGTGTTATGAGCAATAAACAACACTTCCTTATTTACTTTATCCACACTACTCATGATTTTATAGACCTCTTTCACATGAGCAGTGGATGGAGCCCCCTTTGGGGAGGCTAGCCCCAGCTCCGCCCCTTCTGCTCATGGCCCCTCCCCCCCATGGCCAGAGCCCCAAGATCCTCCCCACCTGGAGGAGCCATGCACCCCCCCCCCCCCATGGCTGAAGCCCCAAGCCCCCTCTCAGCCCGGAGGAGCCCCAGGCCAGCTGCAGTCGCACCATGCCTCCCCTCCCCAGACCCCAAGCTGCCCAGGGAAAAGCGTCTCTCAAGTCTGGAAGAAGCTTTTGATATGCTCCATGCAGATTCCGGGGTGACTGAGGAGGTGGTATGTGCCTCCTCAACTGCCCTGGAACCTTCATGGGGCATAATAAATCAAAAAGTTGCCCCCAAAGTTGCAACTGGGGATCCAGTAGCCACGGCAACGCCAGTGGAGTGGCCTATTATAACCACCGCCCATGCTCTTTCATATCCCTTCTTATTTGTCTTTTTTCAAAGATGAATGGTCCCGGTTTTTTTTAATCTCTCCTTGTTTGGAAACTGTTCCATACCCCTAATAATTTTTGTTGCCCTGGTCTGTACATTTTCGAGTTCTAATAAATCTTTTTTTTCAGATAGGGTGACCAAAACTGCGCTCAGTGTTCAAGATGTGGGCATACCATGGATTTATATAGTGGCATTATAATATATTCTGTTTTATTTTCTATCCCTTTCCTAATGGTTCCTAATTGTCTGTTAGCTTTTTTGACTGCTGCTGCACATTGAGCAGATGTTTTCAGAGCTCTATCCACAGAGATTCGTAGATCTCTTTCTGGAGTGGTAACAACTAATTTATAACCAATTTGTATGTATAGTTGAGATTATGTTTTGCAATGCTCATTACTTCATATTTATCAACATTGAATTTCATCTGCCATTTTATTTCTCATTCACCTGTCAAGCCCATTTTGGCAGCGACATTGACTGGCAGCAAGCGGTCGGCTGCCGGGCCTTCTGGGGAATCCTCCACTGAAGAGAAGTGGTTCAGCCCTGAGTCCATTTATGATTCAAGGCTTGGATATCATAAGTCCACTGGGGAGGGGATTACCAGCGCTGGGTTGGCAGGGACCAGACCTGTTGAGGTGGCACTGGTCCACAGCATCAAGCCCCCAGGGAGATGGGTCCATTAGTTCTGTTGAGCCTGCCATGGAGGTGTTGCCCCTTGGAGAGGTTTTAATCAGGGGGTCTGGACTGTCTCTTTTCTCCGTATTTCCTGGGGAAATCCCCCTGTTGTCATCCTGGGGTGAGCCACAGGAGGCAGTATTTCATAGAAATCATAGAAATGTAGATCTGGAAGGGACTATGATAGGTCATCTAGTCCAGTCCCCTGCACTCCTGGCAGGACTAAGTATTACCTAGACCAGAGGTGGCCAAACTTACTGACCTTCCGAGCTGCATATGACAATCTTCAGAAATTCAAGAGCCAGGGAGTGCCTACCAGAGCTCACAGCTTCAGCCCTGTGTGTAGAGTGACCAGATGTTCCAATTTTATAGGGACAGTCCTGATTTTTGGGTCTTTTTCTTATATAGGCTCCTATTACCCCCCACCCACTGTCCTGATTTTTCACATTTGCTGTCTGGTCAACCTACCTGTGCGCCTGCCAGGGCTCGGGGCTTCAGCCCTGCAGGGAGGGGGGGTCTCGAGGCTTCACCCTATGGGAGGCACCTGCCGGGGCTCGGGGCTTCAGCCCTGATCCCACTGAAGCTTTGCGCCCCAGCAGGTGTGCCCCACAGGGTTGAAGACCCAAGCCCCATAAGGCTGAAGACCCGAGACCCCCATCCCTGCTGGGCAGAAACCAGAGGTGACATGGAGGGGGGGGGGGCGGAATGTGGGAGTCACGTGCCCCTCCCAGATTTTTGCCAGGATTTGCTGGCCCCTTTTGGTCACATGGTACCACCAGGCCCCCTCCCTGCATGGCAGCTGCTGGAGCCGGCAAGCTGGGAGCTGCAGCTGTGGGGAGAGGCAGTGGCAAACTGCTGGGAGTTGCAACTGCTTTTGCTGCTGCCTCTCCCCATGGATTTAAAGCAGAGGCCCCTTCTTGCAGCTCCCAACTGTTTGCAATTTCCTCTCCACAGCTGGTTCCCAGTCCCATTTGTTTCACTTACAGGCTCCCAATCCCAGGCTCCTTGTCCAACCAGTCTCAGCATCTCCCCCATCAGCTCCAAATCCTACTCTCCCCCCAGCTCTCAATCCCAAACTCGTTGCCCAGTCAGTACCAATCTCCCCTACAGCCCCTCTTGCTCCTAGTCCTAGTCTCCTTGTCTACCTAGTTCCATTCTCCACCCCTGTCTTAGTACTAGTCTCCCTGTCTATCAAAGCCCAGTCCCCAACAAGTCCCAGTCATGGTTTCTCTCCCCACAATCCCATTCAAGTTCCAGTCTTACTAGATTTCTTGTTGCAATCTACTC
The DNA here is from genome assembly GCF_028017835.1 of Emys orbicularis. Classification (NCBI taxonomy): domain Eukaryota; kingdom Metazoa; phylum Chordata; order Testudines; family Emydidae; genus Emys; species Emys orbicularis. The sequence goes on from NC_088684.1 coordinate 164,449,261, forward strand.
CTTTTCCTTCTGCCCATCCTTGTGCAGCTTTTGTTCCCTCTGCATTTGAATCAGGTGGCTTCCTCCTCCATTCTGCTTTTGCTCCAGCAGAGGGATAGGTCAGTAAGAACACAGGAGAGACAGGCTCCCTATTCTCAGTTCTGTTGCCCACAGCAGGCAGGCCCAGGAGCAGCAATTACAAAGAAATTTTAGCTGTGCCCCTTCAGCTCTGGGCTGGAGCATGCTCAGTTGTTCTGTGGGGATGGCACACATGCAGTCTGTTCAGCAGTAAGAGCTGTGAGGGGATGAAATATGCTCAGTAAGGATGAATCTTCAACTATTTTAGCTGCTCAACTCTAAGAAGTGTCTACTGAGCATGTGCGAACTGAGATTTTTCAAAGGTTATAACTAGGCTGAAGTTGGATGGATTTTCATGGGGATGACAAACCACACATCTCTGACACAAAAGCTGCCTCCCTGCCAAATTTTAAGTCCCTGCTCAAAAGCATGGAGGTGCAGAGCTTCTTGAAGAAGCTCACCAGAATGTTTTAACATTTCAAAACAGCGTATTGTCCCCTAATATCATTCTCAGAAACAGCTTAACTGTTTTGTCTGAAACTTTCCAAAATACTTCAGCCAAAGGCAGACACCCGGGTTGGAAAATTTCAGTTCAAAGTCTGGCAAATTTTTGAGCAATTGTAAAGAGACCAAGTGTCATGCAATCTTAATAACAGGTGGTACTATCAGCCATGCCTATAATAAATGCTCACATATAGTAATGTAATGTATTATTTGAAAAAAGGACAATAAAAGATTGACAGTTCTGAAGACTGAAATTCTTAGTTTATCCACAGAACAGATACAGTTTGCATAGCAGTGGTGTAAACTTCCCAGTACTGTTCCACCAAGGAGCCCAACCCTTCTATGGACCTGGTATGGATGGAGCAACTCTAGGAATGAGTTGCAATCTACTCATGCTCTCTGATTAGTCAGTCCCTGGCCTCTCTGTTAAGTCTTCTCAAAGGGGAGTCAGTCACAGCCAAATTTTCATGAGCTGGATACCTATCTTCTAACAAGTCATCCAAGACCACCAACTCATTTCAGAGGGGTGCCAAAGAGCTTTCAGTTAATAATGACTTTTAGTCACTTGGTAGTCAGCTGAATTTGAAAGAATGTCAGAGAGATGACAAACTCTATTTCCTACCAAGATACTTCACTTGAGCTGTCCATTCTATCTTCCCTCTTGAAGGCTGCAATTCTAATAATGATGATCAGACTAGAACTGGAATAGGAAAGATGGAAAATCAAAACTGAGACAAAGATATATTGGCATGTCTGTGTGATAAAGCTCACACAGCATTATTTCATGCTATATGTAGCAGGTTATTCCTTCACTTTGAAAAATACTGACATACTCCACCCTACATATTGTATTAACTTCCATTGACATTATGTGTGGAATGCATTTGCACCCAGTAGCAATATCATACAATATTTGAAAGATGAAGTCTTTGTGGGATGAAAAGCTCCAATAGCTCAGTTCTGCCCAGGTGTAAATCAGAGCAGAACTGAATCCTAAATGTATCATGATCAGTGGAACTAGAGTCAGGGGGGCTATATTCCCTGGAAAGACTGTTATTGATGGGCCACCAGAAAAACAGGGAACGTGGGGAGTTGGGATGGGGGCAACAAAGCCATATGAACAGAGTAGTCCACAGGCTGTAATAAAGTTCCACTTGCTCAACATAACCTTAATTCAGCTTCACCCATTGCTAATGAAACATGGTGGCAGTGTCTGAGCTGTGAATTCTCTGTAGTGCAGCAGCTGGCAGCGTTAGCCATGGAACTCAATCTGAAGCCCCTGGATCCCTGGATTTTGCAGACACAAACTTAGCCAGTGACAGACCTGGTGGAAGGGGGAGTTTGAGCTGCACACAGACCTGGCCATGCAGGAATATGACAATAGCAGGAAAGTAAAACTGTTATTTTACCTCGAGGTCTGCACCAGTCCGAAGCTCACCACTGCCTCAAGCCTCACAGCAGTCACAGCAGAACAAAAGTGTGGAGCGACACAGGTTTTTCACTAGAGACCAAGTTGAAGGGGAGAGAATACCCCTATGTTACTGCCTTATGTACATTTTGGCTGCTACATGCAATTTTGGGGACTTGACTGGATTCCTGAGTTGGGACAGGATAGTCTGTGGCACTTGGGAGAACGGGAAGATGTTCTCACATGAGACTGCATGCTTAGGCATGCAGCCGAAGCCTCAAGAGACAGGATGAAAGCTCTAGGGGACATAACACCCCCAGAAGTACGTGCAGTGAGATGATAGCAAAGAAGAGCAGTGGCCAGAGTTTCATACCCAGAGTGAGGTGCATTTACTGTGTGGTACAGCATGAGCAGGTAAAGTAGAAGTGCCCTGCCCTAGAACAGCATTGCAAGGAAGGTGGCAAGTTCAACCATTTTAACAGTGTGAATGAGAGCCGGGGAAGGTCTCAGAAAGATTCATTCAGACTTGAGGGGGAGGGTGTATCAGACATTAGTGAGACCTGCATAACTCTCTCCTTGAGTCTCAGAGCATATCAGGTTCAAGCTGTTAGACAGGAAACTTCCTGTGCAAATTCAGCTGGATACTGGGGCCTCCTGCAATGTGATTCCTTTGGGTGAATTGGACTCGCACATACCCCTACAGTGCAGGCACACTGTAATAATGTACCACGACAGCGTAATGCACTCTGTAGGGAAATGTGACCTCATAGTAAATGACTTGAAAAATAACAGATGGAACAAACTAAAGTTTGCAGCAGTGGATGGTAAGCACCACAGAACCCTCTTGAGGAATACAGCCATATAAGCTATGCATCTGAGCAGGGTGCATCACCAGAACTGCAAGAAGCAAAAGGGAGAGACTTATTAACATTTTTAAAGCACATGGGGATATTTTCAAAGGTGCAGGTACCTCAAAGGAAAGTTGCAACTGGAAGTAGACCCCACAGTGGACTCTATGTGCTTACCTCAAAAAGAAAATTCCAGTGGCATTATGTAGTCCAGTATGCCAGGAGCTTGAAAGTCTGCAGAACAGAACATAGCACCCGTAGAGACCAATGCAGCCTGGATACGCCACATGGTAATGGTAAAGGAGCCATCAGGCAAATTCCACATCTGCATAGACCAAAAGCCACTGAACTAGACATTGAAAAGATACAACCATCCACTGCCCATAATTGAAGAAATCTTGTCAAAACTCTGCAAAGACAGAATCTTTATTGTCTGTGATGTGAGGAATGGGTTTTTGCATCTAAACCTGGGTACAGAATGCAGCATGCTGACATAAGAACATAAGAACAACCATACTGGGTCAGACCAAAGGTCCATCTAGCCCAATATCCTGTCTTCCGACAGTGGCCAATGCCAGGTGCCCCAGAGGGTAATCAACAAGCTGCCCATCCTGTTGCCCATTCCCAGCTTCTGGCGAACAGAGGCTAGAGATACCATCTCCATCTATCCTGGTTATTGGCTATTGATGGACCTATCCTCCATGAACTTATCTAGTTCTTTTTTGAACCCTGTTATAGTCTTGGCCTTCACTATATCCTCTGGCAAAAAGTTCTACAGGTTGACTGTGCGTTGTATAAAAAATAGGGCTGTCGATTAATTGCAGTTAACTCACGCTATTAACTCAAAAAAATTAACTGTGATTATAAAAATTAATTGCACTGTTAAACAATAGAATACCAATTGAAATGTATTAAATATTTTTGGATGTTTTTCTACATTTTCAAGTATATTGATTTCTATTACAACACAGAATACAAAGTGTACAGTGCTCACTTTATATTATTATTTTTTATTACAAATATTTGCACTGTAAAAATGATAAACAAAAGAAATGGTATTTTTCAATTCACCTCATACAAGCACTGTAGTGCCAATCTCTTTATCGTGAAAGTGTAACTTACAAATGTAGATTTTTTTTGTTACATAACTGCACTCAAAAACAAAACAATGTACAACTTTAGAGACTACAAGTCCACTCAGTCCTACTTCTTGTTCAGCCAATTGCTAAGGCAAATAAGTTTGTTTACATTTACAAGAGATACTGCTGTCTGCTTCTTATTTACAGTGTCACCTGAAAGTGAGAACAGGCATTCACATGGCACTTTTGTAGCCGGCATTGCAAAGTGTTTACATGCCAGATATGCTAAGCATTCATATGTCTATTCATGCTTCAGCCACCATTCCAGAGGATATGCTTCCATGCTGACGATGCTAGTTAAAAAAAAAATGTGTTAATTAAATTTGTGACTGAACTCCTTGGGGGAGAATTGTATGTCTCCTGTTCTGTTTTACCCACATTCTGCCATGTATTTCATGTTATAGCTGTCTCAGATGATGACCCAGCACATGTTCGTTTTAAGAACACTTTCACAGCAGATTTGACAAAATGCAAAGAAGATACCAATGTGAGATTTCTAAAAATAACTACAGCACTCATCCCAAGGTTTAAGAATCAGAAGTGCCTTCCAAAATCTGAGAGGGATGAGTTGTGGAGAATGCTTTCAGATGTCTTAAAAGAGCAACACTCCAATGCGGAAACTACAGAACCCGAACCACAAAAAAGAAAATCAACCTTCTGTTGGTGGCATCTGACTCAGATGGTGAAAATGAACATGCCTCGGTCCGCTCTGCTTTGGATTGTTATCGAGCAGAACCTGTCATCAGCATGGATGCATGTCTTCTGGAATAGTGGTTGAAGCATAAAGGGACATATGAATCTTTGGCGCATCTGGCACGTAAATATCTTGCGATGCTAGCTACAACAGTGCCATGCGAACTCCTGTTCTCATTTTCAGGTGACATTTTAAACAAGACGTGGGCAGCATTATACCCTGCAAATTGTAACCAAAATTGTTTGTCTGAGCGATTGGCTGAAGTAGGACTGAGTGAACTTGTAGATTCGAAAGTTTTACATTGTTTTATTTTTGAACGCAGTTATTTTTTATACATAATTCTACATTTGTAAATTCAACTTTCATTATAAAGAGATTGCACTACAGTACTTGTATTAGGTGAATTGAAATATACTATTTCTTTTGTTTTTTACAGTGCAAATATTTGTAATCCAAAATAAATATAAAGTGAGCACTGTACACTTTGTATTCTGTGTTGTAACTGAAATTAATATATTTGAAAATGTAGAAAACATCCAAAAATATTTAAATAAATGCTATTCTATTATTGTTTGAGTGCAATTAATCGCACAATTAATCGTGATTAATTTTTTTTACTGCTTGACAGACCTAGTAAAAAATACTTCCTTTTGTTTATTTTAAACCAGCTGCCTATTAATTTCATTTGGTGACCCCTAGTTCTTGTGTTATGAGAAGGAGTAAATAACATTTCCTTATTTACTTTCTACACATCAGTCATGATTTTATTGAGCTGAAAAGTCCCAGTTTTATTAATCTCTCCTCATATGGCAGCCATTCCATACCCCTAATCATTTTTGTTGCCCTTTTCTGAACCTTTTCCAATTCCAATATATCTTTTTTGAGATGGGGCGACCACATCTCCATGCAGTATTCAAGATGTGGGTGTACCATGGATTTATCTAGAGGCAATATGGTATTTTCTGTCTTATTATCTATCCCTTTCTTAATGATTCCCAACATTCTCTTTGTTTTTTTCACTGCCACTGCACATTGAGTGGATGTTTTCAGAGAACTATCCACCATGACTCCAAGATCTCTTTCTTGAGTGGTAACAGTTAATTTAGACCCCATCATTTTATATGTATAGTTGGGATTATGTTTTCCAATGTGCATTACTTTGCATTTATCAACATTAAATTTCATCTGCCATTTTGTTGCCCAGTCACCCAGTTTTGAGAGATCCTTTTGTAGCTCTTCACAGTCTGGCTGGGTTTTAACTATCTTCAGTAATTTTGTATCATCTGCAAATTTTGCCACCTCACAGTTTACCTCTTTTTCCAGATCATTTATGAATATGTTGAATAGGACTGGTCCCATTACAGACCCCTGGGGGACACCACTATTTACCTCTCTCCATTCTGAAAACTGACCATTTATTCCTACCCTTTGCTTCCTGTCTTTTAACCAGTTATTGGTCTATGAGAAGACCTTCACTCTTATCCCATGACAGTTTACTTTGCTTAAGAGCCTTTGGTGAGGGACCTTGTCAAAGGCTTTCTGAAAATCTAAGTACACTATATCCACTGGATGCCCCTTGTCCACATGCTTGTTGACCCCCTCAAAGAATTCTAGTAGATTGGTGAGGCAAGATTTCCCTTTACAAAAACTATGTTGACTCTTCCCCAACAAATTATGTTCATCTATGTGTCTGAAAATTTTGTTCTTTGTTATAGTTATATATACAATCTTTGCAACACTATTTGTTCGCTACAGATGGCTGCACACAGAGAGACCAGGCAAGCCCAAGCTCTGGTGCAGGAGCTGGCCCCACAGCAGTGGCAAGGAGGAGAACTGGCTGCCCCACTGCCCAGCATGCCCATTCAGGTTTGGCTCCATGGCTCTTACACCGTGATGGGGGTAGCAGTGGGACTAAAAATGAGTGCGTGGCATTATGACCTGGTCTAAGGGGTGGGAGGGATGGGTCACAGCACCACTCAGTTTTGGCCCCGCAGCCCCTCTGTCATAAGAGTGGGGCTACAGGCCCAAACCTGCGTGGGCAGGTGGGTGTCCAGTGCTGCTACTCCTTGCCACTGCCAATGGCATGCACTGTGCCTAACATGCATACTGCTATGGGTGCTGATGGGCATAAGTCCAACACCAGAGGTGTTCCAGAGAAGGCTCACCCAAGTATGGGAAAGACTGCTCCAGGGTGAAAATAATTGCAGATAATATTCTCATTGTAGTTGAAGGGAACAATGATACAGAAGCTGGACAAGACCATGACAGAAAACTACAAGCTTTTCCACAGCAATTCAGGGATAAGAACATAAAACTCAACCCAGAAAAATGTGATTCAAACAGTGTGAGATGACATACACCGGACATCTGCTCACAGCAGAGGGACTGAAAGCAGATCCCAACAAGTTCAAGGCAGTCAGAGACATGCCAGCTGCAATGGATGTGAAAGGGGTACAGCATTTCATAGGAATTATACATTTTCTGTCCAAGTTCTGTCCATACCTGGCTGCACTAGCGGAACCCATATGTCAGTTGACTTAACAGGATGCTGAATGGGACTGGGCACTAAGAGATGAAACACTGAGAGTTTTATTGCTTGTAATGGTCTGTAACTGGATACACAGTCACTGAGGGCCAAATTCTGTATTGACGTACACACCGTTCCATCCCATAGACATCATCAGAGTAATACAGACAATATGAGGAACAGAACTCAACTTTAAAAGTCATGCAACATGAACTAAAAGAGCATCTAAGAGCAGGAATTGATATACTGTGCACATAAGCAGGTTTCTCATCCATCCAGTAGATGGCTGTGTTACTCTCATGCCTTCGTCCACCCACAAATACATCACACGCTGAAAATAAAATTCTTTGTACATCTCTCTGAGGTGGATTTGGAGCTGCTCTGAAATAATTTATGAATGTTGTATGTTGACCTGGTTATTGAAATGGTTACAGGGTAAATTGATTTAATTTAATAGGGGGCTGTCAGGAAAAACAAGCAGGAAGGGAAAGAATAGCGCAAGATAAACCACTCCTCTGCAAACACTTGAGGATTGTAAAGGGACAAGGTCAGAATTGGTAACTCTGAACATTTTGCCTCCTCTCAGTTAACCTACAAAACTGGTTTGAATCAGGACAGTAAAAGGCCTGGGAACATATGAGAACAAAAACACCCTGGCAGGTTAAAAAGGAGACTCTCTCAAGAGAAGGGGATAGTTGTTCAGGGGAACCAGAGCGACATACAGGGATCTCTTGGGAGTTTGTGGAGAAGGTACGCCTGCCTACATTACCATAAGGGGATGGTAAGACGTTAGGTAAGACAGACATGCATGTAAACTTTGTTCTCTTAAAAGCCTTTTTCTTTAAAACCTTTTTGATCGTGCTGCAAAATATCCAATACTTTGGTTTAAAAAGGCTGTCTGATCATTTGTATGCCTCTGGTCGTCGACTCCCAAAGGGAAGAACTGTAGGTGCCTGAACTCAGTCAGATCTGCAGGATAAGAACAAATGATACACAAGATACTGTAGTCCAGGGCCCAATCTGGGAGTGGGAGACTTACAGAATTCTACCCCAGACTAGAAGAAGGCCCCTGGCCTCCCCCCTGAGGGGATGAATGAAGAGGTTATGTCTACACTGTGATAAAAGACACATGGCACCAAGTCTCAGAGCCCAGGTGAGCTGGCCTGCGTTCTAATGCTCGGTGCTGCGGGTTTTTTATCTCAGTGTAAATATACCCTGAGAGACCCGAAAAGGGACAGAGGTGTAAGTAACCCTGTAACCCTGACACCTTCCATCATTTTATGACTAGAAACTGCCAAAAGTACTAGATCAAATTTACTCAAACCCTTTTGGGAATGTGTTTGCAACTTTCTGGATATCAACATGGAGCCTCCCTGTGCGGCCTCTCTTCCCGCTGTGGCTTAAAGGCACAGTAGAAGCCTTGGATAGTACAATCTGCTTATCAGATCATTATAGCTTGTCAGCAGTCTCTACAAATGAATTAGCTTAATTTTCAGGGTTGGGTATTTCAATCTAAATGGCTTATGGTATAAAGCAGTTAGTTGGCTATTTATAGTAGAGTGAAATATGCAACATTTCAAATGCATGCATTTGCTGTAGTTGTGTTCTGTAACAACACTGAGAACTACTTATTATTATGCATTTTTCTATGCAGGTTTGTAAGCACAAATGCATTATTAACTCATTAAAGCTCATTGAATCATCCATTAAAATAATGTAAGAAACAGACTTTAGACAGTGACTCTCAAATTAAATTACCCTTCCTGTAAGAAAAGCAGACTTTTCTTTGACTGAAAAGAGAGAGGTTTGATTTACTTACTGAAAATCTTTAAACTGTACACACCACACTTTGCTCAGCTCTCCAGTTTGAGAAACTGGAGAGCTGAGCAAAGAGAGTCTCCTTTTTAACCTGCCAGGGTGTTTTCCCTTTGTTTATGAAATGTGAAATGTATTTGTGATAAAGAGGTTTAAACATTTATCAGCATTTCTGAATCTACTGATTGTTTTCAGCAAGTTGCCTGCTATCATGGCAAGGGTAGATCAGAACATCCCAGAGAAACATCTGCAAGACAGGGGCAGAAAACTTCATGTGTTTGACTTAACAGTTTTTCTAAAATATTAGCCCTTATCTGGGAGGGTTGTTAACAGACATGTAGTAGACAGAATGTATGGCCAACCAACCTTCCCAACTCCCAAGGATACTGAGGTAGACTGGCCTCTTTCCCTTCTGGAAGCATGAGTCTTTCAGGAACAACTGATTTCACAAGATTTCAAATATTTTGAATTGTCAGATCTGAGGTAGACCTCCAATTATAATTCGTTGAAACCAGGGTGGTGAGGAGCCTGAACAAAAGGCCACTGAAGTCAATGAGAATTTCTTTATTGACCTCAGTGGCCTTGGACCAGGTCCCAGAAACATTTTTTTAAATTAAAACATACATTTTAATATTATCACATGACTCCAGGAGCCAGGGCCCTAGGCATATGCTTATTTATGACTTAATCCATCCCTGTTTGGGTCCCCACCATGTGTATTGTGACAGACCCAGACCAGTGGGGTACAGGAGTCTGGTAGAGGGCAAATATACTGGTCACTGGATGAGTAGTTTTCTGTTCCCTGAGTGACCAGAGAAGGGGCTGCACTAGAGTAATCAGGAACCTGCTAGAACCAGTTAAGGCAGGCAGGCTAATTAGGACACCTGGAGCCAATTAAGAAGAAGCTGCTAGAATCAATTAAGGCAGGCTAATCAGGGCACCCGGGTTTTAAAAGGAGCTCACTTCAGTTTGTGGTGCGAGTGTGAGGAGCTGGGAGCAAGAAGCTGAGAGTGAGAGGGTGTGCTGCTGGAGGACTGAGGAGCACAAGCGTTATGAGACACCAGGAGGAAGGTCCTGTGGTGAGAATAAGGAAGGTGTTTGGAGGAGGCCATGGGGAAGTAGCCCAGGGAGTTGTAGCTGTCATGCAGCTGTTACAGGAGGCACTATAGACAGCTGCAGTCCACAGGGCCCTGGGTTGGAACCCGGAGTAGAGGGCGGGCCCGGGTTCCCCCCAAACCTCCCAATTGACCTGGACTGTGGGTTCTTCCAGAGGGGAAGGTCTCTGGGCTGTTCCCCAACCCACATGGTGAATCTCTGAGGCAAGAAAATCCGCCAATAAGCGCAGGACCCACCAAGATAGAGGAGGAACTTTGTCACACTATGTAATGTAATACTCAATTGTCTCACCTGGCTGCTAGTTTCTTGTAAAGAAAAAGTACTTTTTATGAAGGACATTCTTGTGTAGAGCAGTGTATTTTTATGGCAGGCATCTCTAGGTGGTGCTGTTGCACGCCATCTTCCACTTTATTTTTCTTAGTGATCAAGTTTTGACACTTGGGAAGATATTCTGTGTTTATGTTATAATGCAAGGGTGTGTGTAGAGAGCAGCTTTGGGACAGAGGGAGCTGAGGAAGCAGTACAAGTTTGCTCTCTGCCTGGGTCTCTGATTAGAGCCTATTTCTGAGACAGAGTTGGTCTTGAGGAGCCAGGTATTGGTGTGGGGCTGAGATTCCTTGAAGAAGGGTGTGATGGGGTGAGGAGACCCTGTCCTGTGCAGGGTGAGTTCACCCGTCCTTCGAGCTGCCCTCTGTCTCTAGGCCGTGAGACCTAAGGGCTAAAGTCAATAGAGTTGCCCTGATCTGCAGGGCTGTAAGGCCCAATGGCCAGAGTCTATGTAATCATCCTGATCCACAGGCTGGTAAAGTCTCATGACCTACATCAATGGGGTAGCCCTTCTCTGCAGGACAGTGGGGCCTAGTGGCCAGAGTCCATAGACATACCATAGGTTTTCAGGGCAGCAAGACCTAGAGTACAGAGGCAATAGAGATACTCCAGGTTCGCAGGGTAGTAAGTCCTGGTGACTAGAGTCAACAGAGATACCGTGGGTTTGCTGGGCAGTAAGGCCTGGTGGCCAGAGTCAATAGGGATATCCTGGGTTTGCAGAGCAGCAAGGCCTATCTGTCAAAGTCAATAGAGTTTCCCTCCAGGCGGGGCTGTATGGCCTACTGGCCAATTGGGGTGTGTGGGCTGCTACCCGGGGAGCGGGGATTGGTGGCCTGGGTAGGGGGACATGGGCCCCTCCCTGCTTCATTATGTCCCACCCCAGGGCCCTGTGAGTGGCAAGGGTGCCTGCCATTGAGTCATTGGGGATCCGTACGCAACACACTGACTATCGTCAGGACAATGGCTAGCCCACCCCTCCAGCAGCTTCCTACTGTGGTACTCATGGTGGTGGTCTGTGTAACTTTGGGGTCTCCGGGTTCCTCAGCTGGTTCAACTCCCTGTAGCTCAGACCTCCCTGGGGCATCCACAGGTAGCTGAACATCTGCTTGGGTCTCGGTGCCTCTGGCTTCCTTGCTCTGGGATTCCAACTGTTCCCGGGTAGGAGCCAGCAAGAAGCATCCTTCCTCTTTGGCAGTCAGCCCAGACTGAGCTGGGTGCTCACTCTTAGACTGGTGCTACACCTGGAGCATGCCCAGTAGGGATGTGGGGGTGTGGCTTCTTCCACCCACGGGGAGGAGTTAACCCTTCCCTGTCCAGTGTGGGGTGAGTTCACCCCATTACAAAGAGATTAGCCTCAATGCCGTTTTTGACCATCACATTTCATGACTGGTTATATATAATATACACATAATATATCCGGATTGCTTAGCACTGCTTTCGCCTCCATTGAAAAGCTGACCTGTAAGGCCTCAGACATCTGCTAGCTGTCTTGGCAGAGGGGCAGTGCTAGTCTCATAATGGGACACTGGTATCAGAAGAATGGGGGACAGTACTTTTGAAATTTCTGAATGACTTTGTCTAGAAGTCCCATTCATGCTCTGAATGGAATGTATTGCAGATCTCCAAATCTTCTGAGTCTGTCACATGGAGCAGTGTAGGGGATTTCACTCTCTCTCTGATTTCTCTACAATATCAGTTGTTTCAAGGAAAGTGTGGGAACACTGCAAGCACAGCAGATTTAATTTTTCTCCTGAGACCATGTAACATAAGTGCAGCACACAGGAGTGTTGGGAAGAGACTGATCTTTATTTCCTGGCCCCTGTCATGACAAGGGCCAAGGTCACAAATGTTATACCCCATCACCTGGCAGAGATCTGTCCCCACTGATTCCAGTTAGAGAAGAGTTTTAAATGCATAAACTGTTTTAGGAACTGATAGCTAATCCTCTAATTATCTATAAAGCCCAATTCTACCATTATCATGTCTATTTAGGATATATGGATTTCCTGTTAATGCTGGACAGCCCGAACAATAAAAGTATTGTTGCAGGACCCCTTTTGTATCTCCATCATTAATGGAACAAATGTGACATAAAGTATTTCTATATCCATAGTTAGAGAAAAAGACATTTGATGAAAAGAACAAAAATATTCTTCATTCCAGGTGCATTCATCTATAGCAAGAAAAAGTAATTATTCTTCTAGCATTATTATATATAGCATATATCACGCTAAGAATGAAATTTTTAAAGTTAGAGATTCTAAATTGAATTCAACTTTAATTAATTTAGTAATGAAAACAACCTCACTATCTTCAGTACCAGTCATTTGGAGGGAACAATCCAAAACAGGTTTAATATTAAGGACTTCGATAACACAATCACAGAAATGGTAAAAGGGCTCCTTTGAAAAAGAAAGTTGTGTCCTCTGCAATTGTTGAAGTAACTGGAAAGAAGACAGAGAAAAGTTCTAGTTAACAAGAGGAAGAGGAGTCTGCTTTTGATGTCTATACAGTGCCTGGCTCATGGAATAGCACTATTTTATGAAAAAGCTGTACAATTTTGCTCATTGTATATAGCAATTCTGAATTTGGTCACAAAACATTAGAACTATTCCTCTCAAGACACACAAAATTGTAGAGTCAATAAATATTCATAGTACTTTGGGAGAAGAAAACTAAGAGTCTTTTTTTTTCATAAGATAAGTTCATTTTAATGGTAGATTGCTAGCTTGGATATTTATAGAATGTAATTTCTTGCCTCATTAGTAGAGCTGGGAACTCTAGTCATAGTGCACAATTCATCTCATGAAATTACTTCTTTCTTCTGTCTGAAAATTACCCACAGACTTTGAGCTTGGTTTTACTCTGCCTTGAACCTTGTGTGGTCATTTACACCTGAGCAAATTGGGCATATGATGCTGGAATGTTTGCAATCAAGTCGCAGCATTAAAAAAAATAAATTCATTGAGTGAATCCGAATGACAAAGGAATACAAAGAAATTATGATCTATTTCCAGACATCTAGTGATTAGAAGATGAGGCCAAATTCATTGAGTAAATGTACTCCTCTCCTCTCCTTTACATGTTGTCCCTACTGAACTCGTATTGCTTTCTACTCCCATACATAGCTAAATAATTATTAGGTTGGTAAGCTGACATTTCTATTCCCATTATACTTGAAATAATCCTGTCTTGTAATCAGCAATTCTATTTGGTCCAGCTATTGCCAGAGGCTATAAATATAGACCTTATATTTACCATCATGAACTACATTTAAAAACTGCATGATTGAAAAGCTTATGTACTGTAGGTTTGCTGAAATTAAATTATAATACTACTGTAAATCATAAGTATTTAGTATGAAAATGCACTACTATCTTATTAACTGGTGGTTTTTATGTACTTTTAAACACACTTTGTCTAAATGTAATATGAAGACAGTGTAGGAGGTGAGCATTTAGTGTCTAAGCTTATTATGAAGAGCAAAATATGCAACAATATATGATGTGTAAAATCTCTTTGCTGTAAATATAATTGCTACCTAGCAGTAGTGATAGGATTTTTAGTTAATGGTACTCAGAATTCATGCATTCTGAGGATAATGACTGTGTGAAGACAATTCTAGACAGCTAGAAACTGTCAATCAACTTCCAATCTATAAATAGGGTGACTACAGTATTCAGTGGGAAATTTTCCTGAAATGGCATCATCTTGATGAAAAATGCACATATTCTAAATAATAAAAATAAAAATATCTAACTATAATTGATATTATAGGTACTATACAGATACAATATATAGAAAGATATGAAGTGTCTGTGTTCTCTCTCACACTCATGTAATGGTTTACCTGTATACATACATACATTTGTATATATATATATTTTATATATATACATATACAGTGATAATATATCCATGTGCTAAGTTTCATTTATAATGCCATTTGACCACCTCACCTGCATTCTGCTCACAAATCCATTTTACCATGAAACTTACTCAAATGTTTTGAATATTAGAATATCTTAAAAAAAAAAAAAATCAACCAGCCACGAAAATTTTCCTTCATTTCTCCAAATGTGCCATGTCCCTCTGAGAATTACAGTTGCTTTAAGCCCAGGACAGGCAGTGTTCAGTCTTGCAACAATAATAGATCTGCTATCTCATGGCTCTGCAGAGTTAGAAATGGGAGCTTTATGCCACTGGAAAGTGGAGATCCCCTGCTTCTAAAGGAGGCAGAGAGTACTAGCTTCTAGCCATTGTGAATCCCATAATATCAAATTTTCAAGTTGTGACATTCTTATGCACAGAAAAACTATTTTAGGTAAGTTTTAGAAGTGAATTAAATGTGTTTGTCTGATTTTCCTTTCCTCTGGGAACTAGACATTTGGAAGTATGCTAATACAGTAGACTTTACAGGTGCATGGGGAATGAGGAAATAGGTCCAACAAATAAATTGGAAATAGGTACAATAAAATTGTAAAATGTTTTAATACATTTATAGAAGATTTTTTCCTAAAAATATTTGGTCTGGATGGCTCAATAGGAGATTAATAATGGGATATAGAACCTTTCCCTTTATTCACCAGATCAAATCCAGCCAAGTTCAAATAACTAAGGCTCCACTTGGACAAACACTTATAATACATGTATTCCATAATGGAACTACCTATGGTAGTAAAATTAAGCACATGCATAACTATTTGCAGGATTGTGGCCTAAAAGTCATTATCACACAAAGACTGATCCAAGAAAGCCATTAAGCGCATGCTTAGCGCCTCTCATTGAAATCATCAGCACTACCTATGTGCTTTGTAGGATCACAGCCTGAGTAGGCATACACATTGTTAAACAAAACTCTCACCCTATTTAGAAGTGACTAAGGGTTAAATTCAGGAAAATACATAAGCACATGGTTAATTTCTTTCCTTAATAGGGATGCATTCCTGAATCAGGACTGTGGCTGGAATTACCGTACAAATGTAATTATGTTTCAAGGCCTCTGGATAAAAAGAAACAAATATTTTTCTACATTGTTAATTCAGCACCTTTCATAGGCAGGAAAGGCATTCAGATTTTTTTTAACAGAACTGAAAGAATTAATGCCTGAGAAATGTAGGCTAAAGAGGTGCTAAAATACACACTGCATACATGGTTCATTTAATTTCATTATGATTTTTATATGTTCATTACTATATAGCAGACAGTTATCCACAGAAGAATGATTTCCTTTATTGAAAATTACAAAGGAAATGTAATCACTGGATTAATGTTTATTCAGCATACAAAGTGTGAATATTTAGAATGTACATGTTAGGAGATATATACATTTTATGGCATCTTCAAATTAAAACATGAAGAATGTATGTAATTGATTTTATGATTATTAAATAAATGACACATTCTATACTAAAATATTAGAGAGCAGGGGCAGCTCTATGTATTTTGCCGCCCCAAGCACGGCAGTCAGGCTGCCTTCAGCGGCGCACCTGTGGGAGGTCCGCTGGTCCCGCACCTTCGGCGTACCCGCCGCCGAAGCAGCGGGACCGGCGGACCTCCCGCAGGCATGCCGCTGAAGGCAGCCTGACTGCTGCCCTCTCGGTGACCGGCAGGCCGCCCCCCGCAGCTTGCCACCCCAGGCACGCGCTTGGAGCACTGGTGCCTGGAGCCGCCCCTGTTAGAGAGACAAGGTGAGTGAGAGACTACCTTTTATTGGATCAATTTCTGTTGGGGAGAGAGACAAACTTGAGGGGTCAGGGTCCCAGTCTATGCTGCAATTTTATAGCCCTGCAGCCCAAGCCCTGTGAGCCTGAGTCAGCTGACATGGGCCAGCCACAGGTGGTTTACTGCAGTTTAGAAGTACCTGCCCTACCCCCTACCCCGTGACTTCATTTGGATCTGTGTGCACTCAAAACCTTGTTAATCACGTTGCTTTTATTTAACTGAGTGAGGGATAGATTCAGAGTTTACTCTTACCCCATAGCAAAGGGCAGCATTGCTCCAGGAGCAGACCAGGGAGTGACCCTTATTTGCTCATGGGGGAAATAGTCTGATCCTGGGATAGAGCACTAGATTACTCCTTCTGCCCCACTAGCTCAGATGCACTGAGTGGGATACTGTGTGGCACAGACTCTAGGTTCCATGTCTTCCCAGCTCCTGCACATTCACTTCTTGTCCCCCTGTGCAGGAAGGGCAGTGGCAGCCCCACAGAGGCTGTTCTCCCTCCCATGTTGTGACTCGTGATGTGGGTAGCCTACACAGAGAGTAAGTGGCTGCCTTGTGCTCCCTTATTCCCCTGCACAGGTGAATAGGATGAGCCATGATCTTATCCTAAACATGGATTTAGATGCCTTAATTTAGGGGTCTACATTGGACAATGTGGGCTTTAATTTTTTAGCTTTTAAGTTAGTTAGAATAAATTAATTTGTTTGTCTTCTATAACGTCTATTAGCAGACTAGGATCAACAGATAAATGCTGCAGGTTCCTTTTATGTTTCAACAAAGTATTTGTATTCATGAATAATTTGTGAAGGAAACATTTGAAACAATCTGTTCCTTGCTTTAGATTAGAGTTTACTGAGTATTTCATCCTCCCACTGTAAATTCCCAGGTATTCACAAAGGTTTCTTTCATGAAAAGAGAGGCCTAACCTAACTGGTTAGAAAAATTAATGCAACAGGAAACTGTCATATCAGAAGCATTTATAATTAGGAAGCTAGGACCCTTTAATTAGGTGGTTGATGAATTATTGCACATACAAAGGCAGTGTAAAAATGCTATTTACTGGAGTAGATTGAATCAGCCTAACAGATTACCTGCATTTCAGTTTATTTTAATAGTTTTAATTTACCATAGGGATGAGCAAAGTGATTTGGTTTGGTTAAAATAAAAATTGGGCCAAAACTTAGTTTATTACATGAGTTTTTCTTGAGGTTTGAACAGGTTTGGTAAACTTTTTCTTTCATTTGATTTCTGTGCCCTTTCCTTGGCAAGGGTTGCCAATTGAGCTTTTCTATGAGAAAAGGGCAGGGCACATTCTCAGCTTGTGCAAATCAGCATAGCTCAATTGGAGCTATGGGAATTTACACTCACTGTGAACCTGCCTACTACATTTTTAATGTTGCTAACCAGACCAGAAATACTTTTAGTCTACCAAGAAAGCCTGTTCTTATCAGTTTCCCCCCATAGCTATAGACCAAGTACATTCACCCATCATTAGTTTATCAGATTTTTTTTACTATTAAATGCAATTGGCTGAACACTAGAACAGTTTAAGACAAAAATGGTAAGCTGATATCAGTTCAAAACACAAGGCAAAGGACGGATTCCTACTGTTCATAGAGTTGACTTTAGTTGCATCTGGATTTCCAGTTCTCATCCAATCTGCTAGAAATCTTTTCAAGTCAGAAAAAAGTGAAAGGATATTAGTAATTAGAACCAGTATAGATTTCCCACTCTCAAGAGACAGAGGCATTATTACTTATTAAATCCACTGTCTACACAAAGATTTCATTTCTGAAATGTCAAGCCCTTTACTGGTGATGAATAACATACCTAGCAGTATAAGATATTAAGACCATCCTTCAGCAAGCTTGTAGTAATCAAACATGACTTCACCTCTTCTCTCAGCTGGTTGGTTTGTCGAAAGGCCAAATAGAACTTAGCTAGATATTCAGCTCTCAAAGGAAATGTGAGTCATTAAATATGTCTCAATTCATGTGAAAAAATGTTGACATTTGCACTTGCAGTAAGAGCACTGGTTATAGAGAGTCTACTTTCCCTTCATTCCTACCATTTTCCTGGGTGGGAAAGAGATTCAGTTGAGAATTGGGAGAATTTTCTGTCAAGCTACTCATGCTACTATAGCTCTCCGTATCTTGAGGCAAATGTCAATTTCCATTGTTATTGTTTTCTATGGCAGGAGGACCCCAAAGTGACATTGCTGGCATGTTGGTCTGATTTATCTGCTAATATAAAAGCAGTCATCAACTGTTTTCCTCTTGATGTGTAAGGGATGGTGTGTGGGAGAGGGGCAGAGGGAAGTGTGCAGAGAAATAGCCCTTCAAATGAATGCTTTTTCTATTTCAGACAAATAAGAGAGAACAAAAAGGTTCTGTTAAGTGCAAACCACTGCAAGATTAAAGTTAACACTATAATACTAATAAAATCATATTCCTTTTCTCCCTCTCCATCCCCTTTGCCTTCTTATAGTTATAAACTGAAAGGCCAAGGCTTTGTTGACTATGCTAAAGCTTTTTACTACACAATAAGTTATCAAATCAGTAGTAATATGTGAATAATAGTAATATGGAATCCGTTGTATCAACGTATTTTCAGATAATCACAATGATCTTGTTCTTGTGCTTGCTCATGTCTGAACAAGCTAATTATCTTGAAAAACGAATTCAAATCAGATGCCTTACTTCCCAAATGTATTTAGTAGCTGACAAGAAGTGCTTTTGGAAGGGATGCTGCTAGCAGAATACAGAAAATGACTTAGAAAACACTAATGGAACTTGTAAACAACAGCTTTTAAAGGCCTCAGATCCATCATTCAAGAGTATGTTACTGCTGCATGCTAAATAGAGAAGGAAAAAAAGGCACAAATGAGAGGGGAAAGAGAGTGGTTCAGTTTTGCGACTTGGCTTGAAACTGATGGGATCACTCCAACCCACAGAATAACAAAGTATATGTGGAAGATCAGTTAATGGATCTTATATGGTTTATGATCAACAGCAAGCAATAGCTGGTGACCTAAAGCTTCATCTAATACTTTACATGCTATAAATTCCTGTATGCATTCAAAGACACAGCTGGGTGAATAAAGTAAGAAAAAAATCAAATATTGACTCATTTTAAAATGGATGTACTTGTTTGAGTCCAGTTTGCATTCATTTTCCAAGACCAGCTGAGCAGTACAGTTTTACTAGCACAAGTGTTCAGAGACTGTATTTGAAGCTTGCACAACTAAGCATTCACCGAAAGTGAATCAGAAATGCAAAACCATGATTGACAGGAGACCTGATTTAATAACAATTACTCTCATCCAGTGATGGAACAGAAACAATAGCAAGTGACTTATGAGATGAGCTACAACTAATCAGAATGGCTTGCATTTCCAATATCAGGTATCTAATATATTCAGCAAACTGTTTGCAGTCAATCCACAGATTAGAACATTTTGTTAAAAATTTAAAAATAGTGGTAATTTAAACACCTATTAATTCTGAAGAAGTTATATTCTGCTCGCAGATATTCCATGAGCAGAGGAGTTTAAATTCAAGGAGTGAATTATTTATAGTGAATTATTTGTTCTGCTTTTTACACACACCCAATATTTTTGCTGTTATTCTGAGACCTGGGTCAGTGATACCAGAGGGCCACTGCTGGCACATCTCTTGCAAGCTAGGTTTCTCATTCTCAATCAGCTCAGAGTAAATGATTGGCATGGTGGGATTGCTGTGGTCTTTCCTTCTGCTAGATTCATAGATTCATAGATTCTAGGACTGGAAGGGACCTCGAGAGGTCATCGAGTCCAGTCCCCTGCCCGCATGGCAGGACCAAATACTGTCTAGACCATCCCTGATAGACATTTATCTAACCTACTCTTAAATATCTCCAGAGATGGAGATTCCACAACCTCCCTAGGCAATTTATTCCAGTGTTTAACCACCCTGACAGTTAGGAACTTTTTCCTAATGTCCAACCTAGACCTCCCTTGCTGCAGTTTAAGCCCATTGCTTCTTGTTCTATCCTCAGAGGCTAAGGTGAACAAGTTTTCTCCCTCCTCCTTATGACACCCTTTTAGATACCTGAAAACTGCTATCATGTCCCCTCTCAGTCTTCTCTTTTCCAAACTAAACAAACCCAATTCTTTCAGCCTTCCTTCATAGGTCATGTTCTCAAGACCTTTAATCATTCTTGTTGCTCTTCTCTGGACCCTTTCCAATTTCTCCACATCTTTCTTGAAATGCGGTGCCCAGAACTGGACACAATACTCCAGCTGAGGCCTAACCAGAGCAGAGTAGAGCGGAAGAATGACTTCTCGTGTCTTGCTCACAACACACCTGTTAATACATCCCAGAATCATGTTTGCTTTTTTTGCAACAGCATCACACTGTTGACTCATATTTAGCTTGTGGTCCACTATAAACCCTAGATCCCTTTCTGCCGTACTCCTTCCTAGACAGTCTCTTCCCATTCTCTATGTGTGAAACTGATTTTTTCTTCCTAAGTGGAGCACTTTGCATTTGTCTTTGTTAAACTTCATCCTGTTTACCTCAGACCATTTCTCCAATTTGTCCAGATCATTTTGAATTATGACCCTGTCCTCCAAAGCAGTTGCAATCCCTCCCAGTTTGGTATCATCCGCAAACTTAATAAGCGTACTTTCTATGCCAATATCTAAGTCGTTAATGAAGATATTGAACAGAGCCGGTCCCAAAACAGACCCCTGCGGAACCCCACTCGTTATGCCTTTCCAGCAGGATTGGGAACCATTAATAACAACTCTCTGAGTACGGTTATCCAGCCAGTTATGCACCCACCTTATAGTAGCCCCATCTAAATTGTATTTGCCTAGTTTGTCGATAAGAATATCATGCGAGACCGTATCAAATGCCTTACTAAAGTCTAGGTATACCACATCCACAGCTTCTCCCTTATCCACAAGACTCGTTATCCTATCAAAGAAAGCTATCAGATTGGTTTGACATGATTTGTTCTTTACAAATCCATGCTGGCTGTTCCCTATCACCTTACCACCTTCCAAGTGTTTGCAGATGATTTCCTTAATTACTTGCTCCATTATCTTCCCTGGCACAGAAGTTAAACTAACTGGTCTGTAGTTTCCTGGGTTGTTTTTATTTCCCTTTTTATAGATGGGCACTATATTTGCCCTTTTCCAGTCTTCTGGAATCTCTCCCGTCTCCCATGATTTTCCAAAGATAATAGCTAGAGGCTCAGATACCTCCTCTATTAGCTCCTTGAGTATTCTAGGATGCATTTCATCAGGCCCTGGTGACTTGCAGGCATCTAACTTTTCTAAGTGATTTTTAACTTGTTCTTTTTTTATTTTATCTGCTAAACCTACCCCCTTCCCATTAGCATTCACTATGTTAGGCATTCCTTCAGACTTCTCGGTGAAGACCGAAACAAAGAAGTCATTAAGCATCTCTGCCATTTCCAAGTTTCCTGTTACTGTTTCTCCCTCTTCACTAAGCAGTGGGCCTACCCTGTCTTTGGTCTTCCTCTTGCTTCTAATGTATTGATAAAAAGTCTTCTTGTTCCCCTTTATTCCCATAGCTAGTTTGAGCTCATTTTGTGCCTTTGCCTTTCTAATCTTGCCCCTGCATTCCTGTGTTGTTTGCCTATATTCATCCTTTGTAATCTGTCCTAGTTTCCATTTTTTGTATGACTCCTTTTTATTTTTTAGATCATGCAAGATCTCGTGGTTAAGCCAAGGTGGTCTTTTGCCACATTTTCTATCTTTCCTAACCAGCGGAATAGCTTGCTTTTGGGCCCTTAATAATAGAGATGTTTTATTCAGGAGTGACAGTGTGTGACAGGTTTGTTTTAGAGTCTTCACATGTTATCAGCCACCACAGTACAACTGTAGATTGCTCACAGTGATCTAGCAACTATCTCCTGTATCAATGGAGGCTTTTAAGTGTGGTTAGGTTAAGATTTTCAAATCTGCCTAAGGGATTGAAATGCACCCAGTTAAAAAGTTTAAATGGGAATTGGGCATCCAAATCCCTTAGGCAGCTTTGAAAATGTTAAGTTAAAACTTACAGAGAGTCCTGTGGCACCTTTAAGACTAACAGATGTATTGGAGCATAAGCTTTCGTGGGTGAATGCCCACTTCGTCGGATGCATGTAGTGGAAATTTCCAGGGGCAGGTATAAATATGCTGGCAAGAATCAGTCTGGAGATAACGAGGTTAGTTCAATCAGGGAGGGTGAGGTCCTCTGCTAGCAGTTGAAGTGTGAACACCAAGGGAGGAGAAACTGTTTCTGTAGTTGGCTAGCCAGTCACAGTCTTTGTTTAATCCTGATCTGATGGTGTCAAATTTGCAAATGAACTGAAGCTCAGCAGTTTCTCTTTGGAGTCTGGTCCTGAAGTTTTTTTGTTGTAACATGGCTACCTTTACATCTGCTACTGTGTGGCCAGGGAGGTTGAAGTGTTCTCCTACAGGTTTTTGTATATTGCCGTTCCTGATATCTGACTTGTGTCCATTTATTCTTTTATGTAGTGACTGTCCAGTTTGGCCAATGTGCATAGCAGAGGGGCATTGCTGGCACATGATGGCATATATAACATTGGTGGACGTGCAGGTGAATGAACCGGTGATGTTGTAGCTGATCTGGTTAGGTCCTGTGATGGTGTTGTTGGTGTAGATATGTGGGCAGAGTTGGCATTGAGGTTTGTTGCATGGATTGGTTCCTGAGTTAGAGTTGTTATGGTGCGGTGTGTGGTTGCTGGTGCTCAGCATGGCTAGCCAACTACAGAAACAGTTTCTCCTCCCTTGGTGTTCACACTTTAACTGCTAGCAGAGGACCTCACCCTCCCTGATTGAACTAACCTTGTTATCTCCAGACTGATTCTTGCCAGCATATTTATACCTGCCCCTGGAAATTTCCATTACATGCATCCGACGAAGTGGGCATTCACCCACAAAAGCTTATGCTCCAATACATTGGTTAGTCTTAAAGGTGCCACAGGACTCTCTGTTGCTTTTTACAGATCCAGACTAACACGGCTACCCCTCTGAAGTTAAAACTTGAATCTCTGTGCAGACAAAAACTAACATTCATTGGCCTTTGAGTTCATGGTTCATATGCACCTGTCTCCAGTTATTACATTCACAGGGGTGGGTATATGCTTGACTCATTTTGGGACTACGATTGGATTTCTAGATGATCGAGACTAGATGATCACTCTTGCTATGCTTGGACCATCATCTTGTATGAGTGGGCAGTGAGCCACAAAATACCGGGGGGTCAGACCTGTTCTGATGTGCTGCCCCAAAGTCTGGTCAGAGACCAGTTTCAATGGAAGTTTGGAGAAACTTTTGCACACTCTACATAGTGTCATTCTTGTGATAAGCTGGTGGGGGGAAATAGGCACTCTCCACCACCATTAACAAATTGCACCTACCCATCTCCTGCTGTTGCATGATGCTCACAAAATGCAGTGGTTTACTGATGAGCTGTAAAGTGTGTGGGCAAGAGGCTGGAGCATTGGTAAATGGCAACCCACTCAGTCTAACCAAGAACTCAGGAGTCCCTCTGGGAACACTCAGACACAGTGGTGTATGTCTTGTCTCTTCCACTGCAAAGGCAAAGAACATCTGACAGAACTGGTTCTGGCTGTGTGTGGCTTGGCAGGCAAGTATAGATAGAACAAATATCTCTGTAAAGAAGTATTAACTTCTGGTGACTGGGCTGATGCAACATGGCAAGGAACATCAATTCTTTTTTAAAGTATTGCTGAAGCAAAAAAAATATGGCAGCATCCCTCCACTTATTCAGCTTTTATTCTGAATCTGAATACGCACACTGTCAGACATTGCCTACAGCATGGCTCAGAAAACATGACAAGCCACCTCTGTATCTTTTTCATTTATTTGGGAAGGAAGGATCGCTTTTCCTGTATGTTCTAATGAGTCTCATTCACCTTGCTTGACTTAGAATCATAGAATCATAGAATATCAGGGTTGGAAGGGACCTCAGGAGGTCATCTAGTCCAACCCCCTGCTCAAAGCAGAACCAATTCCCAACTAAATCAACTTCCAGGAAGGAAAGAGTATGAGTCCCAAGGCAGTCATTAGAATGTAAATAATACAAATTAATAGTATTTGTAGTCTAAAAAGTATATTTTTCTCCAGCAACAATTTTCACATGAGATCCTTTGCTTTACTATGTCTTTTTATATCATGAGTATTTGAAGTTTGTTGGACATTGCAGATTACAGAAGTGATTAGAATCCACTACTGTAAAAAGCCAATTTGTCTTGGTTGTGTTTTGTAGAAGTGGCATGAAATATTACAGTACTGATGCTTGCAGCTAAGCATCAAGCCTCAGTCTTTTTGCTGTGCATCACAAATGATATGATCTACTTTCATTTGACACAGCTTTGGTTTTAAAGTTATATTTCTGTTTTCTTGAAAGTCGTTAGCATATTTAAGCATGAATGTTTGTAATAAAACCCTAAGACGTAGTTTAAGCTACTAGACGAATTAAGCAATCAAAAGGCAGGCAGGAGTGAAGCTGATTTGCTTTGAATTTCATTGAAAATGATCTGTCTGTGCTGTATTTCTGAGCTGTAATTTAACGGTTAAATAGCACTCCTATTGAATTACTGTTTTTTATCTGTTTTGTACAAGAGATGTAATGCAGTAAGTCTGAGAAACCTAGTACAGTAATATTGTGACATTTTTAATACCTTCAGGGTACTCATCTACCATGAATTCCAATTCAGATCTAATTAATTATGAGAATAAGCTAAATGTGGAAATAATTTCCTATCTTCAATATATTGAGTGGAATAAAAGAGTCGTAGTGAAAGTAATGGAGTGAGACTGTCCACATTACTGTTTTCAAAAGGTAGATTTAATGTGACCCTTTTTAGCTAGATCACGGAAGTTTTGCTGATACCATCACATTAACATGGATTTATTTATAGCAGTATCAAGCCACAGCAAATGCCTAGTTTTATAAAAATTTCTCCCTTAACATGAAAAAACATCATTATTAACTCACACAAAGAAGAGACTATTTGTCATTTTACTGACAGGAAACAACTACTATATTTAAGCCTGCTAATGTGTTTTCCAATATTGCCTGCACTTGATTGTAAGCTTTTGGCTACTTTTCTAAAACCTCCCTGTGCTATAAATGAATCTTGAAGAATCCACTGCTTCACTCTCCAGTAAACCAAAGCAACGTAAATAAGTTTGTGCTGGTGGCTCTTGACACTGCAAGAATAACTTGCAAAGTAGAACACAGGTAATGATTTTTTTCTATTGTGTTTTCGCATGGGGCTGGATTCATAGTATCTCCCTAATACTCATTACAACAGTGCAAAGTTCTGCATTTTCCCTGAACCTCAAGCCCCCTAAAATCGAGCCTTGTTTTTAGGTTCAACTGGTGCAGCTGTTCACATGGAGCCCTTAAAACAAAATGGCTGTGTGACCATATGCACATGCTTGTGAAAGTTTGACAGATGTAGCTTGAGGTGTTTTGCACAGCTGGAAAGCTGCCTGCCTCCCTTGTTCCTTCTCCCCCATCCCCAACAAACAGTAGAAGGCTCTCTGAAAACATCACAGAGAAGAAGGGAAGAGAGGCCCCAGGGCTTGTTGGGAAGAACAAGCACGGGTGCGTGGAGAGGAGCTCCCTTCATTCACTTTAATCTAGCAAACCTTCCGAGTTTGATATATTCCCAAGCTTGTGAACCAAAGGGTATTGTGTAGTGTTATTCTAACATTAGTACCCTACTATGTGACATTAACTTTCCAAACCCTGGCCCAAGTCACATGACTGGGGCCAGGAAATAAAGTTTCCATTTCTTCTTGGCACTCTAGTACATTAGAACATTATTGTAGCTCTCACAGGCCTGGCCCCATGCTGGGTAGAGGCCTGTTGCTCTTCTCCCTTCTGTGTACAGAAGTAACTTCCAGGAATAGCTTTAAAAAAAGAATTAGGTCCTGATTAGGTAGTATGGGCCTAATTCTCATAGATTCATAGAGTTTAAGGCCATTAGTTCATCTGATTTGTCCTCTTGTAATATCTCAGCCATTACATTTTGCCCCATTGGCCCTGTATTGAGTCTATTCACTTTAGTTAGATTAAAGCATTCAGTCCTCAGGAAACAAAGCTGTTGTGTGCCACAGGCAGAGAACAGGAGAGACCGAGATGCCACCAGATCCTGAGGCTTCTCACAAACAGGGAATTGAATGGTGAGAGATGCCCAGATGATCCCAGCAGCTGAATCACGCCTCAGGATGCAGAGGAAGGTGAAAAAAATCCAAAGGTCCCTGCCACTGAGATGGGGAAAATTCCTGCACAGCCTCAAATCTGGTGATCAGTTTGACCCTGAGCATCCAGAAAGAGGATTTCCTGTAGCACCTCAGAACACTGGCCCACCCCATCCAGCGTCTTGCCTCCAGCAGTGAGCACTCCGTTATACTGCAAAAGAAGGTGTGTTGGTGGGGAGAACACAGAATGGTCAATTGTGTATCAGGGAAAAAAGTTCCTTCCTGACCCCTGCAGGTGAGCTAGTGAAGCCCTAAACAGGAGATGTGATTATAGTCATTGTCTTATTGCACAGAGCTAAGAGTTCTGAATGTTTTGAAGACAACACACAGCATCCTGTTCTCTTTTTGGCCCAAGAAGAAAGAGAATGAACAGGGGGATTCATAGACTCTAAAGCCAGGAGGGCCCACTACGACCATCCAGCCCAACCCTCCACATAAAAGGCCAAATAATTTATCCCAGAAGCTGGATTAAGGCATATTTCTCTAGAAAGCTATCTAATCACATTTTAAAGACTCCACGCACTGATGAGTCCACAACTCCCCCGCAAGCTGTTCCAATGCTTAATTACCCTCACTGTTAGGAAATTGCCTCTCATTTCAAGGTTGAATTTCTAACTTCAACTTCCAGCCACTGGAGCTTGTTATGCCTTTTTCTGATAGATTAAAGGTGCCCCCTACTCTGCCCGATATCAAATACCCTTTCCATGTGTAAGTACTTGTACACAGTGATCATCACCTCTCAACTTCTTGTCAATAAGCGGAATACATTGAGCTCCTTAAGTCTCACATCATAAGGCTTGTTTTCTGGCCCCTGCCTCATTTTTCTTTGAACTCTCTCCAACCTAATTGATGTGTACACACCAGAAATGGACACAGGGTTCTAGTATTGATTTTATCAATGCTGTGTGCAGAAGCAAGATCGTTTCCCTGTTTCTACTTAATATTCCCTTTTTATACTTCCAAGAATTGCATTAACCCTTTTGCTGCCCTAAGAGTTCATGTTGAGTTGATTATCTACAATGACCCCTAAGTCCTTCTCTGAGTCACTGCTTTCCAAAACAGTCTCCCATCCTGTAGGTATCACCTGTGTTTTTGGTTCCAGGGGTGCTAGCTTGCATGTGGGTCTGTTCAAATGGATTTGATTGGATTGTGAGCATTTAACCAGGTCATTCAGATCAGTCTGCAATAACAACATGTCCTCCTCATTATTGACTACCTCACCAATCTTCATGTTGTTTGAAAACTTCACCAGCAAAGATTTTATATAATCAACTAGCTCATTGATGAAAATATTGAATAGAGTTGGACGAAGAACCAATCCTTGAGGGACCTGCTAGAAACGGTCCCACCCATTGATCCCCCCACTAACAACTACATTTTGAGGTCTGTCAATGAGCAAGTTTGTAATTCATCGAATGTGTGCCCTGTTAGTTCCATGTAATTCAAATTTTTAAATCAAAATGTCATGTGGTTCTAAGTCAAATGCCTTGAAGAAACCCCGATATACTATATCAACACAGTTGCCTTAACAAGTGGTTATTGTGTGTGATGATTGGAGGTCAAAGACTCTAAATGCATTCTTCATTCTCCATCATCAAAGGACAAACCCCCTTGGGTAGTGACACTGTCAGCTTGTTTTCTGTGAGAAGAAGCTATAAATAGGTATTCAAGGAAAGATCTGGGATCTCTGGACTGTTTGGACTCTTATAGGAAAGTGTACCAGATACAAAGTGGAGATCCCCAGACACAATCTGGTTACCCTGAAAAGACTTTTGGGAAACTGGTAGTTTATTACATCACTGCCTCCATTTGGAATTACGAACTGTGACTCACCTGTATATATATTTTACCTGCTTTAACCTCTCAATAACTCTCACTTCCTTTTTTTAGCTAATAAACCTTAAGTTAGTTTCCTATAGAATTGGCTCCCAGTGTTCTTTGGTGTAAAATCTAAAGTAACAGTTGATCTGGGAAAGTGACTAGTTTCTTGGGACTGGGAGCAACCTGATGTGGTGTGATTTTTGGTTTAAGTGATCTTTTATCACAAAGTCCAGTTTGTCTAGGCGGCAAGATAGACTGGAAAGTCTGAGGGGACTGTCTGTGACTCCGTGGTAAGACTGCTAAAGTGATCCAGGAGTTCACATTTGTCACGGAGTTGGTGAAATCTAATTGTAGAACACACCACCAGTTTGGGATGTCTGCCCTGTTTTCTGACAGTCTGCCCTGAGGTAGGCACTCACAGTTGTGAGCCACTCCAGACAATGTAACAGTCTGTACATATGGTATTGAATTTAGTAGCTGCGTTTTCTTTAAGTGGAGCATTAACACTCAGTTGCAGGTAGCCACAGGCGTTTCTGAATGTTATTTAATCAGGAGCTTTTCTCAGGAGAATAGAAAACATTACAAACATTAGATTGATTGTTGAATCAAACACTTTAAGGTCAGATTTACAAGAGCACTTAAATCCACCATTTAGGCATCACTGATATTCTCAAGACTATCACCTAAGGCCAGCGTACACAAAGGTGCCTAAGTCCTGATGCCACCCACAGCTAGCAAGCTGCTCAGAGCCCTTGGGCACACTTAAGCGTCAGGGGGATTCTCAAGCTAGCCAGGGGAATGCCTCTCTTGCAAACAGGGCCCAATCCTGTAGTCATGCTCTGGGATCACCTACAGGATCAGGCCTCACTCACAAGACCCCCTAAGGTCTATCAGTCCATGTCCCCAGAGTAGCCAACCACTTAGTGGACTCACCTGGGAGGTGGGACACACAGGTTTACATTGCTGCTCTGACTGATTTGGAGCAGGGACTTGAACATGAGTCCTCCAAATCCCAGGTGAGCATCCTGACCACTGAGCTGTAGAGTCACTCTCACACTACCTTTCTCTCAGACCAATGAATATTGAATACAAAGTAAAACAGCTCCAACAGGAAAGCTTGCGAAAACCCTGGAATAGCCAATAGCTGGTGGTCAGGGCACTCAGCTAGGCTGGTGAAGAACTGGCTTCAAGTTCCTGCTTCAAATCAGGCAGAGCAGGGATTTTTATCTGGGTATCCCTCAGCCCAGGTGAGTTCCCGATCACTATGCCATTGGCTCTTCTGGGGGTCTCTCTATGCCTTTTGGGAGAAAGGGCTGACCTAGGTTACCTATCTCCAGAAGAAGGTTCATGTCTGAGAATTCTAGGCAGAAGGAGGTGCCTATCATTGGCATGCCAGCCTTGCCCCTAAGGTCTAATCCTCCGCATGCATTGTATGGGAAGCCTTGGTGTTCAGCTCAGAGCTGAGAATGCCATTGGCCTAGGGGTTCAGCATTGTAATTCCTAAGTACTTTTGTGAAGCTGGCCTACTCAGACTACCATTATCGCGTACTTTCTGGCAATACCTTCCCCCAGTGCTCTGAAATATCTAAGAGAAAGCTATTTTATGCAAACGTGTCAGAGTTTGTGGAGCCAGTACACAGGCTAGCTAAAAATATCTATTCAATGGGTATCAGTTAAACAGGTAAACACTACCAGCTGCAATCCAGGCAGCAGTTAGCCAGAGGACTGCTGGTTTCACAGGTGGGTCAAAGAGGAGAAACTCCATGGGAATGGCCCTGGCCTAGTTTAGATGTAGACGGGACATCAAAAGGGGCACAGACCAAGAAAGAAGAACAGTTTAACCTTTGACAATATGCATGTCCTTTTAGTCTCTATGGCTATTCCAGAGTATGTGGCTCAGTATTTACATGCTTCATTCTTCATGATCTACTCTTCTTCTAACTGGATATTCATGGGCACACAATGACATTTAGGCAGGGAGTCTGTCTAGCACACAATTTGCCAACCATTACATATGTACAATGTATGGTCATTGCTTTTCATGTCTGTCGTTCCAGGTGCAAATCAAGTGTGTAATCTTCATTGATCCTTATTCTGTCCCCTATGAATAGGCATTGAATGTCAACTGGAAAGAGGAATGTTCCCTGAGGCTGTTGTCTCAAAGGACACAAGCCCCTCTGAACTCCCCAAGCTCAGGATGCCTTTGCTGCTTCTGCAAACAGTGTGACAAATCCTTCTTCTGCATCTGAAGACTGATGTCTTAATCCATTGCTGACTGTAATAATAATGAGGTGCACTGGCAAAGCTGTGTGTAGAAAGCTTGCACAATTCCTGCCTTTTCTTCGACTGGCTTAGTTCAAGACCTCACTTTCTTAAGCATTAAATTCATATAGATAGATAGAGATAGATATACACAAAATTTATCATAATCCAGTGAAAGGGATGAACACAGGGGACAGACCATTACAATATATTTATATAGGTGTGTATAAAATATGTGATTATATATAAAATTGATCCTTAATACTGTAAGATCATAGCACCAGATGATATTTTGCTCTCATTATACAAAGGTTGTCAATCTTAGCTCTTATTCTGGACAATTTAGAGAACACATTTTATTGGTTTATCTTAATGTTAATTAATGTGGTATTAGAGGAAACATTTTTTTTCTTAGTGACTGTACTGCACATTAGTTTATGTTGTAAACGCATACAATCAAGATTGGGAACTCCAAGAATGAATGTGGCCTAGCATCAGTTTTAAAGTAGCATCTTGATTTTTCAAATTTCTCTGGCCAGATTCTGTCACCCTTACTCACGTTGAGTAGTGTTACTGCTCTGGCTGAGTTCCCCCTTGAGACTGGACACCAGGCTGCTGTATTGGACTCAATCCTTGTATTCGCACATGGTTTTAAGACCACTGGCTTTGAGCAGTGTCTTAGTCCAGCATCTCAGGCTGGGGTACTGGGGTACCCACTCCCAGGGTACAGACCCCTCTCTAGACCCCGTGGTCAGACTGTCCTAGGACAGTCGAAACCCAGTAATTTAAGCACATCCTCCCTAGAGCTCCACCCACCTGGGTATTCCACTTGGTGTTGAAACTTTCAGGGACTTCATGACAATTAAAACAAAGGAACACACAGACTTTGCAAAGGAACTTCTCAGCCAGATATACTGTATTCAGACTAAGCACCAGAGTTACAGATCCAGGCAAAAATAAACACCTCACCTGCACCCCAAACCCCTCCCTCCAGTGTCCTTACCACTCTAGGAGACATTTGGGTTTAGGATAATATGCTTTCAGGATCCCAGGGCCCTTCTGCACCCTACACCTCCTGATCATGGCAATAGATAGCTGATAAGAGACAGTCCCTCCCCCCAGCTCCAGTAGATCTGGCCCCCTCTGTCATGTGACCTCCCAAGCAGCTTCAGATTCCTTGTCTAGTGATCAGTGGCGCAAATTCAGTCCTGCCTCCAGCGTTGTGAACTGGGCAAAGTGGTTCCCCTGGACTATAGCCAGTCTATTGTTCTAAGGTGGGCCCATTAGAATGGAGGACCATTAAGGCTGAGGGCTCTTGATAGCTATCCCATTATTAGCCCTTCTGCTAGAGGACTTCTTCTAAACCTTCTTGGGTGTCCTAGCCCCAGGTGGAAGCTACCATTCAAAAGGGAAGGGAACCATGCAGGTTACAATCAAAATGGCATTCACAAAACAGAATGAGTTTGCAGGCTGATATAGATATGTCCACACATACACTAATCCAGGACACACTATGCCTGAGTAAGTGGGAGTGTGTAGTTGTACTGTATGAGAGTCAGATCAGGGACCATATTGAGACTGAGGGTATGTCTACACTGCCGCGCTAGTTCGGCGGCTGGGGATCGAAGTTCCGGGTTCGATTTATCGCGTCTGGTGTGGACGCGATAAATCGAACCAGGAAGTGCTCGCCGTCGACTGCGGTACTCCAGCTAGACGAGAGGAGTACCGCGGAGTCGACGGGGGAGCCTGCCTGCCGCGTGTGGACCGCGTCTGAACCGCGGTAAGTTCGAAGTAAGGTATGTCGAATTCAGCTACGTTATTCACGTAGCTGAATTTGCGTACCTTACTTCGACTTGGGGGGTAAGTGTAGACCAAGCCTTAGAGGTGGGTTTCCTCCAAGGGAAAAGGAATCTGTGCCAGCCCTGTGTCTGATGCAGACTACTTCCCTCTTTGTGCTACCTCAGCTCCAGTGGTAATGCCTTGTGGGGACGGTCTCGAGGCTCCACCCACTCCTTTTTCACCTTGTGGAGGCTGCCTTCCTCCCCTGGCCTGCAAACTACAATATGGGTAACCAATGCAGAAGACTATGGAGGTTCCTTATGCCCCCTTTCTCCCCTGCATGGGTGTGTAATGTGCCCTCTGAAATCAATGGAATTATTTGCAATGTGACTACTTGCAGAGTGAGGTACTACTTCATGTGACAAATGGTAGCTTAATCTGGCCCTGAGAATATATGCAGTGTGATTTTTTTTTTCAGTACCATACTCCACAATGCAACTGTTATTCATTTCCCATCTCCTGTTTTGGATTTACATCTCCATTTATAAGTGGAAAGATACTGAAATACTGCAGTTTCACTCATCCTGAATACTCATCTCACAGAACACTCTTCTCTGAGTTACTGTAAATCTCTCTTTAGTCTGAGTTTCAGTGCAATAGGTGGTATATTTTTGGGGCAATATATGGTGTACATACTGTTAGTGGCAGCTGAAGCTCCCCTAACAGCCGTTTCCTCTATTCTACTTTCATTATTGACATATTTCAGCCAGGCTCACCACCTGTTTCTTAAAAATCACATTCTATGTCATTTCTCTAATTTAAATGTGTAGTTAATTTCCTCTCCAATTACAAATTCTTGCTTTGATAGCTGTCTCAAAATACTTCATGATACATGCTTTCTTGATGCACTGGCAAATCTAGATGATTACAAATGGACTTTTTATTGGTGCAACAAATTGTTGAAGTCAACATCTGCAGATGTTGTAAACAAAATGTATATAAAACCATCAACATGTGACACCGTGTGTGTGTGTGTACACAGTGCCTACCTCAATGGGGCCCTGATTCCTGATTCAGACCAGTAGGCACTACCACAATATAAGGGCTAGATTGAGATACCCTTATGCATGTTGAATAGCACATTACTCCAAAAGCAACCCCATTGATGTCCGTGGGACTCCTTGTTGTCTACATGTAAACACACTGGTCAGAAAGGTACTATTCTGTGTGAGTAGGGATGTCTCAGTCTGGCTCCAAATGAAAAAAATATATGAAGAAATTGAAGCACAGAGATATGAAGGGCTTAATTGTCACAGCCCTTACTTGACCATGTAAAAGAATAAGTCCTCCCCAATTTACTTCTCTGCACAATCTTTTCGGATTTTGATTCCAGCCATGGAGAAAAGATCAAGGACCACTTGGCCAGTACTTGTTGCTCTGAGCAAGTGAGTAGGGGATGGAACTGGGACTGTGAAGAACCTTAGCTAGGCTAGAGTAGCTGGCCAGGTGCCTCTAAGGTTGCTAACTTTCTAACTGCAGAAAACCGAACACCCATGCCCCACCCCTGCCCTGCCACTTCCCAAAGGCCCCGCCCCCCGCTCACTCTCTCCCCCTTCCTCCTTACTCACTCTCCCCCACCCTTGCTCACTCGCTCATTTTCACTGGGCTGGGGCAGGGGTTTGGGGTGTGGAAAGGGGTGAGGGCTCTGGCTGGGGGTGCGGGCTCTGGTGTGGGGCCAGGGATGAGGGGATTGGGCTGAAGGAGGGGGGTCTGGGCTGGGGTCAAGGGGATCGGAGTGTTGGAGGGGGCTCAGGTCTGGGACAGGGTGCTGGGGTACAGTGTGCGAGCTCCAGGTGGGAGTTTGTATGCAGGAGGGGGTTCCAAGCTGGGGGAGGGGGTTGGGGCATGGGAGGTGGTTTGGGGTGCAGGCTCCTGGTGGCACTGACCTCAGGCAGCCCTGGAGTTTCCTGGGGATGGAGGAAGTCTGCGTGGCTCCTGGGAAGCGGCAGCACGTCCCTCCATCTCCTAGGCAGCGGAGTGGCCAGGGGGCTCCA
Organism: Emys orbicularis; assembly: GCF_028017835.1. Lineage (NCBI taxonomy): Eukaryota > Metazoa > Chordata > Testudines > Emydidae > Emys > Emys orbicularis. The sequence goes on from NC_088684.1 coordinate 164,483,648, forward strand.
CGTGCTGTTCCAGCCCGTAGGCTGGAACCATGGCCAATGGGAGCCGCCGTGGCCACCCTTCCACCTAGGAGCTGGAAGGACATGGATGTATCTTTCCACTTATAAATGGAGATGTAAATCCCCAGAGCCAGGCACGGAGCCTGCCTGCCCTGCTGTGGCCAACCAGACTTTTAGCGGCCCGGTTTGTGGCAAAGTCAGGAATAGAATCCAGATCTTATGAACACCATATGTCCTAAATATAACACTCCTTCTTCCCTTTCCCTTGAGTTTAGTCCTTTTTAAATTTCACAAACTTTTAAATCCAAAATCTGCAGACTGTTGGACTTCATAATATTAAAAAAAAATCTATATGATTGCAGAAAGCTCTTCTTCTCTGATCTACAGCCCTGCAGTAAAGCCAATATATTTTGAGGAAATTTCTTGCTCTTATTCTTTTTTTTTTTTTTTTTTTTTTTTTTGTGTCTAATGACACTTTAACTGGAAAAAGTGATTGCCAAGGTTAACCCTACTGTAATCTCAATGGCAAAAGTTTTGAATATTTGCTTCTATGATTCTATGATTCTATTATGAAAATGTAAGGATGTAAGGAAATAAACAATGTTTTCTAAATGATAATTATGGAAGGTTAAATCATGGCTTTGCCACAAACCCCATCTAAGAAGCAGCATGTTCTTGTGCTGCCTTAGGAGAAGACCAGGCAATACACTGTAACTGAGAGAGTATGTCTGAACCAGTTTGAAAGTTACATCATTGCAATTAATATGGTTCCCTCCTGCTCCAGGGAAAGTCAATGTGAGTTTTGCCACTGACTTCAGTGAGAGCAGGCCTGTGCCTGGAGTTCTCAGTTTTATACCTTTGGTGCCTTACAGTGGCACTGGATTCATTTCTGTTTGTTTGTGTTGCCCTTTATAGTTATTTTGAAAGTGCTTGAAATTCTCTCAAAAGCACATTCAGCACTTCAGTACTGCAAGGAACATTTCCCAGCGTATTTACTGATCATTGAACTATAGAACTATGATTACAAAACAGTTTTAATACAATTTCATGGCACTTGAAAAGATTAATGTGAGCGCATAATATGACTATAGTGCCTAGAGCAGTATGGATCTGCAAATTTCTCCTTCGCTTGTGCCCTCTTTGAGATACATCAGTTTCCTAGACTAATAGTAAAAGTCTAGTCATAAAATGCTCCGTAAGAGTTCTCCTCTAGAGCTATTCTGAGATTTTTCCAATTAAGTTTAAAAAATGACTGACTCTATAAAGGTCACATCTTCCATCTTCTCTTCCATAACACCACAATGTCAAAGAAGTGTTTGCAATGTTCCCATACTATAGGATCATATTTTTCTTTACAATCTTTTTTTTAAAGTTTATTTCATTGGGCGGTAAGTGTGTTGGTGCAAACAAAGAAACAAGCACAAAAACAAAACAAAATACCAGGAGAGAAAAAAGATTGTTTTGAGAGACGAGCTAAATTAATACCAGTAATTAAGTATATTTCCTACAGGACTATGACAAAGACCCAAGCTAGTTTGCACACAAATTTAGATTCTCTTGATCTATTCTAAATTGCTTGGATAGTGGATCCTAAAATCTATGATTGTCAGTCTCCTCTCTAAAAAGCAACAGAGGGTCCTGTGGCACCTTTAAGACTAACAGAGGTATTGGAGCATAAGCTTTCTTAAGTGGGCATTCACCCACAAAAGCTTATGCTCCAATACCTCTGTTAGTCTTAAAGGTGCCACAGGACCCTCTGTTGCTTTTTACAGATTCAGACTAACACGGCTACCCCTCTGATACTAGTCTCCTCTCTGTCATTTGTTACTATGCAAATACATCTGGCCCTCCTGCTGAAAATTAAGGAAACAGGCTATCATCCAGCCCTTGCCAAAGAAAGCCCACTTTGAGATTGCATGTGAGTGGTACTATTGAGGAAAGAGCATAAATAACCCTGAGACTTCTGTAACTAGCAATAATGTTGAGAAGAGACAGAACTGGGGGATAACTCACTGAGTCTGCTATCATATGCATAGGAAATCCTAATGAGTATTGGAGGTAAAATACATCAGACTTCCATATCTTGCAAACCTGGCATTGTTTTCCTCCACGCTGTGCCCAAAAGCATTCTTTGTGGAAGGTTCTTCAGCTTCATTTAGGATGTAGTATAAGAAAACAAATACTGGCTGTTGCCAGAGAAGGCAGAAACTAAGGCCACATCATTTTCAGTTGTAATTTGTCCATTATTTTGAATGGAAAAATGATCTGTTATTCTCAATAGGATTTGTTTTTCATATTTATAACTTCTTTGTACTGTAAATTTAGCCTCATAGGGAAGCTTAATGCAGTTAGTATTGATTATAACTAAAGCACTTAACAGATATGTTTAAATGAATTGGCACCTTAAAGACTAAGCAATATTTCTAGACACTTTTTTAAATTATGAATTATTTCTCACATAAGCTGGGTTTTGATAAATTACATTAATAGATTTGAAACTCAGTCCTGCCTGTATTTTGAGGTTTTTTCCCCTCTAATTAAAACCTTTTATCATCTATGCATTTTACCTCTATTTTCAGTCATCCTCTTTCAACGAAAACTCAATGGTGTCTCTCCCTTGCTAGTCCAAAACAAAGAATCATCACTCCAGTCTCTGACTGGGTTGAGCCCCTCCTCTCTGAGGGTCTATTTTCCTGCTTTCTATCCAGCCACCACTTCCAGTAATATGACCCCCCTCTAGCTCTTCCACAGTTCTCTGCTCTTGGTTCTTCCCCAGAAGGCCTGATTGGGTCATGTGGCCTACAAGTCACATGACTTTCTGCAGTTTTCATACTTGGAGAGGCAAGCTAATTGTGTCACAGGTCGGGCTGGGCCCATCTCTCTTTAAAGAAGCCAGCCACCCTGTGACAGGAACCAATATGAGAGTGAAACTTGGATCCTTTCACGACAATGCACTGACTCATCACCACCCAGTGTCAATGTAGTATGCCTGTTTTGATGTGAGGTTTTTGGAAATTATAGCCAAAACAATCCATTTTAATCTGATTTGATAATGCAATGTTCAGCCTGTGGAAAATGCTCTCATTTTCCAGCAGTATTTGAGTGAGGAAGGCCCAGGGACAAGGGGAGCTAGATGATCTGAAGGAGTCACAAGATACAGCAGGGAGGCATCTCTCATGTGTTAATCAGCTTACTAGATGGAAGAGATATAAGATTAGCACACTTTGGTACATGCTCTGCTTTTGTATCAAAACGTATATAATGCCATATCTCGTATTCTTGTGAAAGAGTAAAATAATGCCTTGCCCATTGAGGGGCATTGAGATGAGAAAGAAAGTCTCTCTTGAATGAGTGGACACAATGTAGATAACCAGCCAGAGAATCTTTAAGAAATATTGGGAGTATAGTAGCCCAGGCTGACTTTTGGAGGCCATGTGGCTAATGGGGTTTTTTATACTCCAAATGCAGGGGCTGGGCTGGACCAAGGCTGTATGTTAAGCAATTGGAGGAAGCTGGCAGAAGAAGTCTCTGTGGGTCCCTGGAGAGAAGTAGAGGCAAAAAGTTACCTGCTTCTTGGGACGGGGCTGACATTTTTCATATGGGGTTCCTGCAAAAGAGGGCTGTCTCTGGTTAGTTTGTTCCTGCTTCGGTTCTTGAAACAGCATTAGTATATGATTTTTGTAAATAAACACATTATACCGAGAAAATACCCCGAATCCATGCCATTGATTTCTTATCTAAATGGAAGCCACCTTACAGGGCCCTGAATTTCATCTATCACATGCCAAAAGGGACAAAGTATTGCATCATTAATAACAATTGAGCAAACCTCTTTGGTGTTGGTTCACAGCAAGCCATGAAACATATTTAGTTTTCAGATCACATGAGTATGCTTTGCATCACAAATCTCAAAGACAAACTCAGCCATACCTCCACAGTCTCTCTGTTTTTTGTGGGAAACAATTATTCAGCCCATGTCCGCCGGAACCTCACCCTGGGTTTTGTAAACCTCAAACAGTCATTTAGTGAACCTGGCCTAAGCTTCATGTTTGTAATGCAACCTGACTGTGGGGGATGAGGGAGGGGAGAGTGAGTTTGGCTTGATTTCAGATTTAATTATCAGTGTCTCTCACAGCTCGAGTTGTTACTATTTATGTAACAGAGCACCAAAAACATTAGCCAATGCATCAAGACATATCCAGACCAATTTCATTCATTTGAACTGACGTTGTATGGAAAAATGCTACTTTTACTCTAAGACCAGGAATACATTCTGGAGTCAGTCAGAAGGTTAATTAAGAATTCCATTGTATTATTGCTTCTTGATATAACTTGCCATTAAAGAAATATAAATTCTTTCCCAAGACTTTTCAGTCACCATAGTAGGAATCACATTGATAAATCTTCACATGCTGCTCTGAAAATTTACATATTACCATGTCTCTGATTAGGCTATCACAGTGTTTTAATCCAGTGATCCTTGGCCCACTGCAGACAATTCCTTCTCTTGTGAAATTACTTTCATGTTTCTCTTCCAAGCAGGAACAGACATAGGGTGTTATCCGTTAGCCCATCACCAGAATGTGGATGAAGTCATTGCTAGAGCTGAATATGTCATGACTCTTTGGGGGCAGTTCTTCAATTCAACACTGTGACTGAATTTAATATTAATACTGTTACACTCTAGCTATGCAAGGAAATGTAATGACATGGGTTATTAAACTCCATGCTTTAGGGAGAAAGCTAATTGACTAGAGAGGTCAGGAAGGAAATTCCCTTCACTATAGTCCATCATCTCCAAATAGGTTGCTGTATTATGCAAGAGTTCACTTTCCTCCAGATCATCAGTTTCTACTCTCTTCTATAGATAGGATACCATACTAGATAGATCTAATGTCTGCACTGGTATGGCCAATCTAAAGTTCATCTTATGATGTTACTTCTTACTAGCTACTCTACACTATTAAAGACTTTAGCCCAGATTCTCTACAGAATTATAACTGCTTTGCACCACTTAGCTGGTGCAAATATATTTCTCTCTATGATATGCACATATTAGTACAATTTTGATGAAAAATGCTGTGCAATTTGATGTCATACATTTCCAAAATCATACAGTGATACACTGCAAAAATTCTAAATAAAGTAGAAAAAAAATGTGTATTAAGTCATCTAAACAGATTTATTTCCGATGATACATAGCACTGCCAGATACAATACCTATTGTGGATTCAGGCATACAAAGCAGTTGATTACATATTTTGTTAAATACATTATATATATAAAAGTTGATTTACTTTCCTATTACATATACAAACTACTGGTAACACTCTGGCTCTGTGTAATTAACAGTGGTAGAAAAGCAACCCGATGCAAACCCAACCCTGTGTTTCCTGCTGCCCACAAATCCCTTTTCCAGCGATGATTCCATGTATGTCCCCTCACCCACCAATTAAATTGTTGCTTCAACCCTTCTATTTATGTACTGCAATTGGGGTGTACCCGGTCCACCCACCATTTTTGAGGGTGTACCAGCCATGTTATGGACTGGAAAGACACGTTGAAAAGCGCTGGTTTCACCCGCTCCCACAGTGGCGCCCATACATTTGCCCGTCAGGAAGTATTTCCGGCTCCAGGCTGTGGCCAGCTTAGATCAAGATTCTTCCAGCTTGGCATCCATATTACCTGTAGGGTTACATTCTGCACAGCGGTTAAATTGTCATACCCAGCGTCCCAGGGGAGACTGCATGCCCAGTGTGTTGTGTACATAACAACTGCACATCCAGGGATTTTCCTCTGTGCAGGTACCGTTATGAGTACACATGGTAACATCACACTCTAATTGTGGGACCCCATAACCCAAACACCCCAGGAGACCAGAGGGTTATATGTTGTTGTTTTGGGGGCCCTCCGTGACAAACCACATGTCCAGATGACTGTGTTTTCCACTGTCATTGATCATGACATATCCTAAGGAATACCATGCAATATTTCCTGATAAATTTGATATTCTCCATTGGGTTAGGACCCCTCCCCCTTCCAATCAGTATATCACATACCAACACTGCCAAATTCCCATGGGGGGATCAGCGATACAATTTTCTACTGGTAGATCCTTAAGGTCCTTGTCTGCCTTATTACCACAACTTTGGGGTGTAGCAGTCCACGTGTTCCCTCCTTATGCCACTTCACATCGCGGGATTTGGGCAGGGTTTATAATAATGACAATTGTGATTAGCAACAATGATTGTTTCATTCCAGGCCAGAGAATCCTTAGGTTCCCCTTTGTAATATGTATGTAACAATTTATATGTCCTCTTTCGTAACCAACATTTTGTGCCTTTTTATTTGCGCTTGATTTCCCAGCTTGTGTAGACGGTACTTCCCAGGCAGATCATACCATGCGTTGACCTTTGCTGCTATATGTGTTAACCCTCTTTATACACTATCCACCAAAATAACGATAATAACAAGACAAACAACACAAACACACAACACAATCTTCATTGCGACAGTAGACCCACAGTGCTCTGGGTTATTTTTCCACTGGTGCCAGCTTGCTTGTAAAGTGTCTGAAAAACAAAAGAAACATTTCCCAGCCCCCTGGTGGGGACAGATTATTGCCTTTTACAAATCTCCTTGCTAATTGCAGGAAAAACAGAAGAATTACCTCCACACTGTCCTTGTTTTGTTCTATAGTCAGGAAATCTTTGCATAGGCTTTAATTTAATTATATCCTTGGGGTTTTGGTGAATTACATGGTAGGGGTGTTGTGCATGTAAGCAGACTCCTTTTGTATCTGTCTTCACATTTTAGCACTGTGCAGCACCCCCCTCTGCGCCCCCCCCCACTCCTTTGTGCTGCAATTTATTGGCAGTTCTCTCTTTCACCTATCAGCTAGTTAATTTGCATCCACACTGACACTTTCTGGCTTGCTTTTGGATCCAAAGTTATTAGCAGCTCAGAGACTCTGTCTTAAAAGGGACACGATTAACTTCCACCAGAGTTCTGATTACCTTTCTCTTTTAACTTCTGCTTCTAAAACACACAGCGATTTGAAAAAGAAAACACAACCTTTTGTGGCTCATTTTGGAGCCCTAATATGATTTTAATTAAGCAGCATGTTTTGGTTACTATTCTTTTACCCCTTCTGCAATATACACTGCACATGTTCTGGGAAAATGCAGACCTCCTCCATAGTTCAACTGTACAACATTAACTTTCACACAAGGTCTAACTGCCTCCCCCGTGCCCACAGACTTCTCATGCACCCACACCAAAGTGACAGTCCGATCACTCAGAGACACCCCAAGGTTCAGTGTTCCGAACATTGCTCCCCTTTTCCTTCTCATTTTTCCTGTGCACACACACAAAAAGATCAAGAATGTATCTCCCATCCCCTGACCCCGGCCGCCTCCCACCACAGCCATGACTTTGGTCTTTATTTAAGAACATAAGAATGGCCCTACTGGGTCAGACCAAAGGTCCATCTGGCCTAGTATCCTGTCTTCCGACAGTGGCTAGTGCCAGGTGCTCCAGAGGGAATGAACAGAATAGGTAATCATCAAATAATCCATCCCCTGTGTTATACCAATAGAATAAAAACCAGCAGGATCTTATTAAGAGGGATAAGGCAAAGATGCCACATTTATTGTAAATATACTGATAAAGCAAAAGATAAAAATAAACAATGTTGTTTGACTACTTATTTCTTATACACACACACACACACATATATATATAGAGAGAGAGGTTTATTCACACAATTATTCATTTAAGTTCTGTATGGGTATTATAGTTACCAGCCTAGAAGTTGCTCATGCCAAGTTACTGGCCAGGTATCTTGGTCATGAGGATGGAGCCGAGTCTGTGTCAGGTGCACCTGATGCTCCTGGAGGTTGGCAGCAGAACCAGAGACTCAAAGTCATCCGTCTTTAGAGTCCATTTTTATAGGAATTAATTCCTATGTTAGTCTATGGGAACTGTTTTATCCTGCTGTTGCTGACTCAATCAGCAGATGGCACATTCCTGTCCAAAGTGGCACATTCCTGGTGGCTCCACACTGTCCAAAGTTTGTGTTTCTCATTCTTCCAGGTGATGGGGTGGATCCCAGTTTACCCTCAGGGGGTTGTCTGGTGGTCCTACTTGACACATTCTTCGGCCGATGGATACTTTCTTTCTAGGCTGGCACCTTCCTAACCATTTATGTACATCAAGCATTCATCAACATACATTTCATATCTTAACCATATTTTAATTTACTGTTTTCACCACTTTTGGGGTGTGTGCTAATTTATTTGAGACTCCCGGCCCTTTAATCACAGAGGGTGGGGGTCTGTCCTAGGAGCCGTTGAATGAAGTGAAAGTCACTTAACAGCTTATAGTGTTTGTTTACGTTGTATCAATTACTTCAAGAACAAAGTCAATTAGCTTGTTTGTAAGTTTTACATAGTAATAAAGTATCTTTCACAGGATAGATATAATCAATGGTTTCTACAGACAGTAGCTTACAAGTTTTAACAGAAGACCCAAGAGATTTTTGTACTTGGTGAAACTGTTGGATTTTAAAGTGTGGGGGACAAATTATGAGGTGGTCACTGTCACTTGGGGGAATCACTGTTAGTACCTTCTTTTATATCCCTACACCTGTTGCTATTTCCCAGCTTCTGACAAACAGAGGCTAGGGACACCATTCCTACCCACGCTGGCTAATAGCCATTGATGGACCTATCCTCCATGAATGTATCTAGTTCTTTTTGAACGCTGTTATGGTCTTGGCCTTCACAACATCCTCTGGCAAGAAGTTTCACAGGTTGACTGTGTTGTATGAAGAAATACTTCCTTTTATTTGTTTTAAACCTGCTGCCTATTAATTTCATTTGGTGACCCCTAGTTCTTGTGTTATGAGAAGTAGTAAACAACACTTCCTTATCTACTTTCTCTACACCAGTCATGATTTTATGGACCTCAATCATATCTCCCCTTAGCCGTCTCTTTTCCAAGCTAAAAAGTCCCAGTCTTATTAATCTCTCCTCATACGGAAGCTGTTCCATACCCCAATCATTTTTGTTGCCCTTTTCTGAACCTTTTCCAATTCCAATATATCTTTTTTGAGATGGGTTGACCACATCTGCACACAGTATCCAAGATGTGGGCGTACCATGGATTTATATAGAGGCAACATGATCTTTTCTGTCCTATTATCTATCCCTTTCTTAATTATTCCCAGCATTCTGTTCACTTTTTTGACTGCCACAGCACATTGAGTGGATGTTTTCAGAGAACTATCCACAATGACTCCAAGATCTCTTTCTTGAGTGGTAACAGCTAATTTAGACCCCATCATTTTATATGTATAGTTGGGATTATGCTTTCCAATGTGCATTACTTTGCATTTATCAACATTAAATTTCATCTGCCATTTTGTTGCCCAGTCACCCAGTTTTGAGAGATCTTTTTGTAGTTCTTCGCAGTCTGACTGGGTTTTAACTATCTTCAGTAATTTTGTATCATCTACAAATTTTGCCACCTCACTGTTTATCCTTTTTTCCAGATCATTTATGAATATGTTGAATAAGACTGATCCCAGAACAGACCCTTGGGGGACACCACTATTTACCTCTCTTCATTCTGAAAACTGACCATTTATACCTACCCTTTGTTTCCTATATTTTCACCAGTTACCAATCCATGAGAGCACCTTGCCTCTTATCCCGTGGCAGCTTACTTTGCATAAGAGCCTTTCATGAGTGACCTTGTCAAAGGCTTTCTGAAAATCTAAGTACACTATATCCACTGGATCCCCTTGGTCCACATGGTTGTTGACCCCCTCAAAGAATTCTAGTAGATTGGTGAGGCATGATTTCCCTTTACTAAACCCATGTTGACTCTTCCTCAACAAATTATGTTCATCTATATGTCTGTGTGCCGGGGCAGAGTGGCCCCTCACTGGTACCACAGGGATTAACCTTTCCTTGCTTGCAGTGGAAGCCACGCCCCGGAAGCTCTGCTGGGCATGCTCCAACTGGAGAACAGGTATAAAAGCTTGCAGAGCTGCTCAGTCTGGGCTGACCACCTGATGGGAAGGAGGCACACTGCCAGCTCCCAAGGAGGGACAGCCTGCGCACCAGGATCCGGAGGCCAGCCAAGCCTAGACGCACCCTGATGCCCAGATGGAGTATGTCACAGGAGGGGAACAGACCAGAGGACCCCCCCAAAGTGGAGAACCCGGCGTTTATGGTAGGAAGTGACCCAGGGGAACTTTAGAGGCAAATGGCGTTAGAGCTGCACAGACCTAAGTGTGTTGCTGGCGGATCCCCGTCAACCTAGTGGCAAGTTCCCCTTGCAACTACCAGGGCCCTGGGTTGGGACCCAGTAGAGAGGGAAGGCCCGGGTCCCCCTACCACCCCCCCCACACACACACACATCATGGGAATCCTATGGACTCTGGCCATTAGGCCGCACTACCCCGCTTGCGAGGGGGATTGTATGGACTCTGGCCATTAGGCCACACTACTCCAACGTGGGGAGCGATTTATATGGACCCTGGCCATTGGGCTGCACCGCCCAGATTTTTGGGGTGAGTTAGAGGTAGGCCCACTATCCCGACCAAGGGGTGATTGTGGGGAAGGAGGCCATTAGGCCACAACCGGCTGCCCAAAGAGAGACAGGAGCATGAACTTGGGAGTGGTGAGGTTCTGACACCCCATCCCACCCCTGCCACAGGGGGGTAATGCGGTGCCAGGCCCGCCACAGTCTGACAATATTTTTCTTTATTATAGTTTCAACCAGCTTGCCCAGTACTGAAGTCAGGCTTACAGGACTATTATTGAGGGATCACCTCTGGAGCCCTTTTTAAAAATGGCATCACATTGGCTATCCTCCACTCTTCTGGTACAGAAGCTGATTTAAATGATAGGTTACAGACTACAGTTAGTAGTTCTGCAATTTCACATTTGAGTTCCTTCAGAACGCTTGGGTGAATACCATCTGGTCCTGGTGACTTATTGCTGTTTAATTTATCAATTTGTTCCAAAACCTCCTCTAATGATACTTCAGTCTGGGACAGTTCCTCAGATCTGTCACCTAAAAAGAATGGCTCAGGTTTGGGAATCTCCCTCACATCCTCAGCCATGAAGACCAATGCAAAGAATTCATTTAGTTTCTCCGCAATGGCCTTATCGTCCTTGAGTACTCCTTTAGCACCTCAATAGTCCAATGGCCCCACTGGTTGTTTAACAGGCTTCCTGCTTCTGATGTACCTTAAAACAAAATTGCTATTACTTTTTGTGTCTTTGGCTAACTGTCCTCAAATTCATTTTTGGCCTTCCTAATTGTATTTTTACACTTCATTTGCCAGTGTTTATTCTCCTTTCTATTTTCCTCACTAGGATTTAACTTCCACTTTTTAAAGGATGCCTTTTTACCTCTTACTGCTTCTTTTACTTTGTTGTTTAGCCACGGTGGCTCTTTTTTGGTTCTCTTACTATGTCTTTTAATTTGGGGTATACATTTAAGTTGAGCTTCTATTATGGTGTCTTTTAAAAGTTTCCATGCAGCTTGCAGAGATTTCACTTTTGGCACTGTACCCTTTAATTTCTGTTTAACTAACCTCCTCATTTTTGTGTAGTTCCCCTTTCTGAAATTAAATGCTACAGTGTTGGGGCTGCTGTGGTGTTTTTCCTGCTACAGGGATATTAAATTTAATTATGTTATGGTCACTATTACCAAGCGGTCCAGCTATATTCACCTCTTGGACCAGATTCTGTGCTTCACTTAGGACTAAATCAAGAATTGCCTCTCCTCTGGTGGGTTCCAGAACCAGCTGCTCCAAGAAGCAGTCATTTAAGGTGTCAAGAAACTTTTTCTCTACATCCCATCCTGAGGTGACATGTACCCAGTCAATATGGGGATAATTTAAATCTCCCATTATTATTATTGAGTTTTTTATTTTAATCTCTAATCTCCCTGAGCATTTCACAGTCACTCTCACCATCCTGGTCAGGTGGTTGGTAATATATCCCTACCACTGTATTCTTATTATTAGAGTATGGAATTTCTATCCATAGAGATTCTATGGTACAGTTTAATTCATTTTCAATTTTTACTTCATTTGATTCTATGCTTTCTTTCACAAATAATGCCACTCCCCCACCAGCATGACCTATTCTGACCTTCCGATATGTTTTGTACCGTGGTATTACTATAGTCCATTGATTATCCTCATTCCACCAAATTTCTATGATGCCTATTATATCAATATCCTCATTTAATATAAGGCACTCTAGTTCTAGCATTGGTATATAAGCACTTTAAAAACTTGTCTCATTTTAGCTGTCTGCCATTACACGATGTAATTGAATGGGACTTTTTTTTATTTGACGGTTTCTGATCAGATCCTACCTGTATTTTATCATTTTCCATCCTCTTGTCCTCACTAGGACATAGAGATTCTCTATTAATAGATCCTCCCCTAAGGGATGTCCGAACCATGTGCTCCTCCGCACCTGTCGACTTTCCCCCAGCCCTTAGTTTAAAAACTGCTCTATGACCTTTTTAATGTTAAGTGCCAGCAATTTGGTTACATTTTGGTTTAGGTGGAGCCCATCCTTCCTGTATAGGCTCCCCCTTTCCCCAAAGTTACCCCAGTTCCTAATAAATCTAAACCCCTCCTCCCTACACCATCGTCTCATCCATGAATTGAGACTCTGCAGTTCTGCCTGTCTAACTGGCCCTGCGCGTGGAACTGGGAGCATCTCAGAGAATGCTACGATGGAGGTCCTAGACTTCAATCTCTTACTTAGCAGCCTAAATTTGGCCTCCAAAAACATATTAAACTTTATAAAGCATTGAGGTACCTTAATGGTTAAATGCCAAGGGTTAAATGCTTAAGGGTTAAATGCTAAATACCAAAGCCAAACAACACTAGTTACCTGTGTCTGGAAAAAAGTGTCTGTCAGTTTTGCAACGTTGAATGAAAGATTCAAATGGATTTTTAGTGGTATTATTTAAAAACAACAACAAAACCAATTCATCTTAAACCTACAAAACAAGAGTTTTACAAACCAGGAGTGTTGATTTAGGTCCTTAAAACCTCACATATTTACACAATATATATTTACACACACAGCGAGAGATACATACATATTCTTTTTCTTAACAATTCTTGCACTGCTGTTATTATTATTTACACAACTGTACCTGATTACACTCCTATCTTGCACAATCAGAGACGGTCAAGTTAAGTTCCAATAGAAACCCTTTACATTATGGTAAAGCCACACTTAATGAATATAACTCCATTTTCCCTCATAACTTCCAAGGGCATAACTAAAACTTATTTTTTCCATGTATAAAAATAATCCTTTAGGATTCTTCATATTTGGGAGTTTTTGTGTAAGTGATAGTGGATGCAGCAACAAACAGATGAGCAAGTGAGCCTGTGAATTACCAGAGCTATCATGCTAAACTCTATAATAGCAAGGGCCAACACCTAGATGACTGAACTCTTAAAATTCCCCCCTAGTATTGAGATTTCTCCATCGCCCAAGGTAAAAGATTTTTTTCAAAAAATAATAATTTTCTAGAAGTAGGTTGAGTTTACAGAGGTTGGCTCTGCCTTTAGCTGTGTCTACTCTTAGTACATCACAAACTATAAATTAGACTTGTTTTCCGTAAAATTGAGAAATAATGGTTGGGGGACTGACAGAACTCACTCCTGTATTCACCCCTTCACTCTATTGTAATAATCATTGCTTGTACTCACTTAAAACAATAAAAGAAGTTAACTACAAGTTACTAACACGTTAGTAACTATAAAGAAACACTGTAGATTTTATCTAATCCAGTGTGTTTAAAATGAAGTTGTGTGAATGTTATTCCCTTAAAGGAATAATGGACTTAATATATTTGGACTGTCCAGGAGAGGGCTGGGTGGTACAAGACATGGGAGTGTGTTGGGGTTACCCTGCAGTAAAGCCAAGACTGGTAAAAGCCAGAGTGTAACCCCACTGTGGCTGGCAGATGGCAGTTATATGGAGACACTCAGGGTGTGATTTACATACTGGACGGCTGTTTGTGAGAGGCCCAAGTGGGAGCTAGAGTAGCATGGTATTGTAAGGCACCCAAGGTTGCAGGACAGGGGTGACAGCACCTCAGTGGTCTAGTTTGCACCCTGCTGTGTGAGAGGGGGCATGTGGTGTTTTGAAAAAGGTGTCAAAATTACAGGCTATCATTTTAAGTTTACACGGGATTTACTGGTAGGGTGACCAGACGTCCTGTTTTTAAAGGGACAGTCCCATATTTAAGTCCTCCTGCAGGTGTCTTTTTCTTTAAAACAGGCAAATTGTCCTGTATTTTTTGTCTTTCCCCACCGCCCCCATCAGTACTGTCAGGTCCTGCTGCTAGCTATCTGGATCCCTGCTCGCCAGCCACTCACCCACCAGTGGCGAGTGGGGGGTCCAGTGGCCAACGATGGGGGTGGGTGTGCAGAGCTGGTGGCGGGGCAAAGATGCAGCGCGTGGGGCCGGTCCCCTTATTGGTCCTTCAGCGCAGGCCCTGCTGCATGCTGGCTCTCAGCCAGCAGGGCCCTGCCTCCATCCTGTTTCCGGCTGGCGCTGGCTGCACTCTGTGAGCTGTGGTGGCTGGTGAGTGTGGGCAGGTACCAGGCAGTGGCCAGTTACGTGTTGCCTCTGCTGCCCACCCATCAGCACTTTCCATGCTTACCCTCTTGCTGGCCTCTCCCTGATTTGGCCCTTCACCCTCCCCCATCCCTGCTGCTCCTCCACATCTCCCCCCCCCAGCGGGACATGTCCTGCTCCCAGCAGAAAACCAGACCCTGGTTGGCAAGTATCAGGGGGTAGCTGTGTTAGTCTGTATCTACAAAAACAACAAGGAGTCTGGTGGCACCTTAAAGACTAACAGATTTATTTGGGCATAAGCTTTCGTGGGTAAAAAACCTCACTTCCAGCCCCTGGTTGGAGCGCTCAGCTCACCAACAGTCTGGCCATCAGGCTCCTTCCTTCCCCCACTGCCTCTGGCTGGGCCGGCAGCCCAGGAAAGCCCAAGACTCTCTGGCCCAGGGCGCTGGCCAGGAGGAGCGGAGCCCTGCCTGTGCCAAAGCCCCGCACAGTGCTGGAATAGGGAAGCCTCCCCACCCCTCAGCTAAGCTCTGGAATGGACAGGAGGGAAGTGATTTTCAGCCTGTTCATGCCCCGAACCTGCAGAATCCACAGCAGCTCCCAGGGCAGCAGCCCCTCTTCACCCGTCCCCAGGTCCTGCACCCAGGGAACACGGGGCTGCTCCATCCCCCAGGCACCGTCCTCTGCTGAGCCACCTCTCTGGCTGGGTTTGCTGAAGCCCCTGCAGTCAGGTTCCCTTGGCCCTGGTGCACAATGCATCCTTAGGGCTTAATCCCTTCTTGCCCACCCTGTAGCGGACAGGAGGCATCTGGGTTATGTTGGTGGCAGCAACCTGGAGGTGTTAGCTGCCTTTCGACACTGTGTGGGCGGGAAGGGACAAGCTGCTTCCAGCCACAGGGGAGGGCAGTGGAGAAGAGATGAGCTCTGCAAAGACACAGGCCAGGTCATCCCTTCCCCCACTCCTCCTCCTCTGTGGCTGGAAGCAGCTCCCGTCTCTTCCCTCCTGTACAGTGCGGAAAGGGTGCTGCTGGCCACATTCTGGTGTGAAACCTGGCAGAAATCTGGGGAGGGGGGCATGTGACCCTCTGTGCCCTCCCCCACATATGTTGCTTCAGGAAGATGTAGTGTCAGGTACCAGGAGAGGCAAGTCCATCCCGGGGGCCCAGCCAGGCATGGTGGGTGGAGAGCGCTGGATAGGGAGGGTTGGGTTGGTCGGTCACCCCGCTGTGTGAGAGAGTTGTACATGAATGTGTGTGTCACAGCACCCCGTGTGTGTGTGTGGGGGGGGGTAGGGGTGTGTGTCACCCCTCCCTGTGTGAACCCTGAAGCCTTAAAGATAAGAAGGTAAATAAAAAGAATCCAACTACGCAGTATTTCTTTTTAACAGGGGCTTAGTCAACTTGATGCTAATTTGAACATTTGTACAATTGATTGCGGTTGAACTCACTTGAACACGAGTAATTTTACCAGGTGTCCCGTATTCAGCATAGGGAAATATGGTCACCTTATTTACTGGTCCTGCTTGCAAGCTAGGGGGTTGTAAGGAAGTGTGCAATCTGGGCCTTGAGCAGTCAGTCTCTACAGAGCCAGCCTACAGCAGGATTGGTTGAGATGTGCCTTTCTACTTTAGAGAGCCACCTGTTTTCTCTCTCTGTTTTTGGTTGTTGTGTATTAGGGTTCTGGATTCTAAAAAATAAAGTAGTGTTACATTGCAACCTTCCAGAAAGCATGTTTTATGTTTCTATCTTACTTCTCTGTTTGTGTACTGTGAGCATAAGAGGGTACATATAAAATGATGGGGTCTAAATTAGCTTATACCACTCACAAAAGAGATCTTGGAGTCACTGTGGATAGTTCTCTGAAAACATCCATTCAATGTGCAGCGGCAGTCAAAAAAGGGAACTGAATGTTGGGAATCGTTAAGAAAGGGATAGATAATAAGACAGAAAATATCATATTGCCTCTATATAAATCCATGGTACTTCCACATCTTGAATACTGTGTGCAGATGTGGTCACCCCATCTCGAAAAAGATATATTGGAATTGGAAAATAAATAAATAAAATAAAATAAAATAAAGGTTCAGAAAAGGTTCAGAAAAGGGCAACAAAAATGACTCGGTGTATGGAACGGCTGCCATATGAGGAGAGGTTAATAAGACTGGGACTTTTCAGCTTGGAAAAGAGACAACTAAAGGGGGATATGACAGAGGTCTATAAAATCATGACAGGTGTGGAGAAAGTAAATAAGGACGTGTTATTTATTCCTTCTCATAACACAAGAACTAGGGGGTCACCAAATGAAATTAATAGGCAGCAGGTTTAAAACAAACAAAAGGAAGTATGTTTTCACACAAGGCACAGTGAACCTGTGGAACTCCTTGCCAGAGGATGTTGTGAAGGCCAAGACTATAATAGGGTTCAAAAAAGAACTAGATAAGTTCAAGGAGGATAGGTCCATCAATGGCTATTAGCCATGGGCAGGGATGGTGTCCCTAGCTTCTGTTTGCCAGAAGCTGGGAATGGGCGACAGGATGGATCACTTGATGATTTATCTGTTCTGTTCCTTTACACTGGGGCACGTGGCATTGGCCACTGTCAGAAGACAGGATACGGGCCTAGGTGGACCTTTGGTCTGACCCAGTATGGCCGCTCTTATGTTCTTACAAACCAATTCTCTCGACAATAGGCATGTTCAAAAATATTAGCAAGACATTTGTCATTTTTACTATAACTTTTCTTTAAAAATTTCCATGATAAAATAGTCTCAATTATGAACATGCATTATTATTGCATAATCTATTACAAAATGCTTTATTAATCAAATATGATGTTTTAGGTTAAAATGCTATTCACAAATGATACATTTAACATATTTTTAAAAAATCCCTCTTTATAAGCTGTACAACCTGAAAGATCATACCAGTCGTAGAAAGGCTACATTAGCAGAGAGGAAGAGGAACACTCAATAAGAACTGTAAAAGAATGACTCACCAGCCAAAGTTTCCTAGATTCCTAGATTTTTTATTTTATTTTTTTATTTATTTAATTTATTCCAAGGCCATAAGGGACCATTGTGCTCATCTAGTCTGATCTCCTATATAGCATAGGTCATAGAACTTTTCCAAAATAATTCCTGGAGCATTTTTTTAGAAAAACATCCAACCTTGATTTGAAAAATTGTCAACATGTAGAATACATCTATCACTATAAGGCACTCAATGCTTTTTTTGCCTTGGTATTCACAAACAAGGTCAGCTCTCAGACTGCTGCACTGGGCAACACAATATGGTGAGGAGGTGAGCAGCCCTCAGTGGTGAAAGAACAGGTTGAGGACTATTTAGAAAAGCTGGACATGCACAAGTCCATGGGTCCAGATCTAATGCATCCAAGGGTGCTGAGGGAGTTGGCTGATGTGATTGCAGAGCCATTGGGCATTATCTTTGAAAATTTGTGGTGATCGGGGGAGGTCCTGGAGGATTGGAAAAAGGCAAGTATAGTTCCCATATTTAAAAAAAGGGAAGAAAAAGAGCCCGGCGAACTACAGACCTGTCAGCCTCATCTCTGTCCCTGGAAAAATCATGGAGCAGGTCCTCAAGGAATCCATTTTGAAGCACTTGGAGGAGAGGAAGGTGATCAGGAACAGTCAACATGGATTCACCAAGGGCAAGTCGTGCCTGACCAACCCGATTGTCTTCTATGATGAGATAACTGGCTCTGTGGATATGGGGAAAGCGGTGGATGTGATATATCTTGACTTTAGCAAAGCTTTTGATATGGTCTCCCACAGTATTCTTGCCATCAAGTTAAAGAAGTATGGATTGGATGAATGGACTATAAGGTGGATAGAAAGCTGGCTAGATTGTTGGGCTCAGTGGGTAGTGATCAACAGCTCGATGTCTAGTTGGCAGCCAGTATCAAGCAGAGTGCCTCAGGGATTGGTCCTGGGGCCAATTTTGTTCAACATCTTTATTAATGATCTGGACGATGGGATTAATTGCACCCTCAGCAAGTTTGCAGATGACACTAAACTGGGGGGAGAGGTAGATATGCTGGAGGGTAGGGATAGGGTCCAAAGTGACCTAGACAAATTGGAGGATTGGGCCAAAAGAAATCTGATGAGGTTCAACAAGGACAAGTGCAGAGTCCTGCAATTAGGGAGGAAGAATCCCATGCACCGCGACAGGCTGAGGACCGACTGGCTAAGCAGCAGTTCTGCAGAAAAGGACCTGGTGATTACAGTGGATGAGAAGCTGGATATGAGTCAGCAGTGTGCCCTTGTTGCCAAGAAGGCCAACGGCATATTGGGGTGTATTAGTAGGAGCATTGCCAGCAGATTGAGGGAAGTGATTATTCCCCTCTATTCGGCACTGGTGAGGCCACACCTGGAGTATTGTGTTCAGTTTTGGTCCCACCACTACAGAAGGGATGTGGACAAATTGGAGAGAGTCCAGCAGAGGGCAACGAAAATGATTAGGGGGCTGGGGCACATGACTTACGAGGAGAGGCTGAGGGAACTGGGGTTATTTAGTCTGCAGAAGAGAAGAATGAGGGGGGATTTGATAGCAGCCTTCAAATACCTGAAGGGGGGTTCCAAAGGGTATGGAGCTCAGCTGTTCTCAGAGGTGGCAGATGACAGAACAAAAAGCAATGGTCTCAAGTTGCAGTGCGGGAGGTCTAGGTTGGATATTAGGAAACACTATTTCACTAGGAGGGTGGTGAAGCACTGGAATGGGTTACCTAGGGAGGTGGTGGAATCTACCCATCCTTAGAGGTTTTTAAGGCCCAGCTTGACAAAGCCCTGGCTGGGATGATTTAGTTGGTGTTGGTCCTGCTTTGAGCAGGGGATTGGATAAGATGACCTCCTGAGGTCTCTTCCAACCCTAATATTCTATGTTTTCTAATCCTTTAATCATTCTCATTGCTCTTCTATGAAACCTCTCCAATTTCTCAACATCCTTCTGGAATTGTGGGCACCAGAACTGGACACAGTATTCCAGCAGCAGCCACAGCAGGGCCAAATATAGGGATAAAATAATGTCTCTATTCTTACTTGAGATTTCTCAGTTTGTCTCTGTGACAAAACTGGAATGGTTTATAAATATTTGTATGAATCCTATGGGTGCCTTAGTTTCCCTCTGTATGTTGTGTTGCTGCCAAGTGGCTGCAAAAGTGTTAACACTGCTCCTGGAACAGTTCAAGAGACAGGAGGTGTGTGTGTGTCTGATGGAAAGAGAACCTTCATTATAGAACTGGCTCAAACAAACCCCAGCAAGACAAAGGTGTTGATTGTTCAGCCATTGGGGTATCTCTAACAGCAGGAAACCCCAGCAGGCAGGACTTGGGAACTGAGCTGGAGAACAGGGTGTCAGGAAGAAGGGTGGCTTTTTGGAGGGACTCAGGAGGCCAGACCTTGGGGAACAAAGGGGCAAAAGGGAGACAGAGAGAGCACCAGGGATGGAGTCCATTACAGCTTGGCTGGCCCATCAGGGCACTGGTTTGTTCAGGATGGTCTATGGCTTAACTTCTGTCTCTCTGTGCTAACCTAAGGACTCTGAGATTCTGTAGCCAGGTTACTAATAAATGGTTACCTTGTTTGGAAAAGGCTGTTTGTGTCACTGTAAATACTCACAGTGAGCAATACACCCTGAAGGGGTAGAGTACAAGTCTCCCTCAGGAGTTTGGCTTGGCCTGGATTCAGTGCAAAAAGCCATGGAAAGAGATAGGAGACACTGGTGCTGAAGGCCCAGTCTTGGAGGCCACTGGCCTGCCCCTGTGGAACTGTGCGGCTCCTTTGGGCCTGGCAGACTAAAGGGATCACTACCAGAAGACTGGTTACAGGCTACGCATAGGTCAGACCCTGTGAGTTCATGACAGCATCCCAGGATTGCATTAGCCCTTTTGGCCACAGCATCACACTGGGAACTCATGTTCAGCTTATTATCCTCCATAATCCCCAAATGTTTTTAAGAGTCTCTGCTTCCCAGCATAGATTTCTGAATCCTGGAAGTATGGCCTACATTCTTTGTTCCTAGATCAGGGGTGGGCAAACGTTTTGGCCTGAGGGCCACATCAGTGTTGCGAAACTGTATGGAGGGCTGGGTAGGGAAGGCTGTGCCTCCCCAAACAGCCTGGCCCCTGCCCCCTCCCACTTCCCGCCCCCTGACTGCCTCATGGCGGGCCATGAATGCTCACAAAATTAACAATTCAGAGATATTCAAATAAACTTTATTGAATAAAGATACATTTTAGTGGAAATAAACATAAAACCTTACTTATTATAAATATACCATCATAACAACGTATTACAATAATTAAACCAAACGTAACCCCTTTTCACAGCCTTTTTGATTAATGTGAACAATGCAGTTGGTCACCCTTTTTTACAATGGCATCAAAGTTCGGTGTCATTCTTGTTGTGGAAATCTGCAATACCGAGCTGAGATGCTGATCGGTTAACTGGGATCTGGAGGAAGATTTGTTGTAATTCAGCAGGGAAAATGTTTGTTCACACACATAGGTGGAGCCAAACAAAACAAGGATTTTCTGTGCCACCTTGCAGATATTTGGGAACTTTGTTTCACTGAAGGAGGCATAAAACTCATCCAGTGTTTCTGAATTGTACTTTTCCTTCAAGGTGGAATCGCACTGGAGATCAATGAGCTCCAGTTGTAATTCTTGTGGGGCTTTCTTGTAGTCAAATGACAGTGGGCATGACACCAGATCCAGTGTCTTCTCTATCTTCTCAAAGTCAGAGAATCAATGAGAAAATTCTCCGTGCAAGTCACTCAAAATTTTGCTGTACTTTTCTCTCTGCTCTGGTGACACTTGCAAGTATTTCAGTGTTGGAAAGTGAGCGAACACTTTGTCCTTAATTTGTTTTGAAAACAAGACTAACTTGGCTTTGAAATACTAGAATAAAATTTGTCTACAAACACATTCTTTCCTTGCAGGTTTACATTAAGTTCATTTAAATGTGCCAAGATATCCACACCAAAAGCGAGGTCGCACACCCAGTTTGAATTCTTTAGTTCAGGGAAATCATTTTCTTTCCCCTGCATCTCCAGAAAAATGTGAATTTCATCTCTGAGCTCCCATACTCGCTGCAATACTTTTCCTAGGCTGAGCCAGCAGACATTTGTATGATAAAGTCCTGGTGTTCGGCGTCAGTGTCTTCAAGAAGGGAAATGAATTGCCGATGATTAAGTCCCCTCGCTCTTATGTAGTTCACTATTTTCACTACTGTGCAAACAACAGGATCAGTGTCCAGGACATTTTTGCAGAGGGCCTCCTGATGTATAATACAATGCAGAAAAATCACTCTCCCTGCAGGAGCGCTGGGCGGAGCACCGCAAGCCCCGGTCCCGCTCCCCTGGCCGGAGTGCCGGCCGGAGCATGGTGATCGATGGGCCCCGCTCCCCCGGCCTGGAGCCCCGCAACCCCCATCCGGAGCGCTGCAAACCCCCGGCCCCACACTCCCGGATGGAGTCCCGGGTGGAGCGCCGCTACCCCGGGCCCCGCTACCCGGGGCGGAGTGTGGAGATCACCCAGCCCTGCTCTCACGGACGGAGCGCCATCCCTGTGCTCTTGGCTGGAGCCCCGGGTGGAGCGCGGCGAACCCCTGGCCCTGCTCTACTGGCCAGAGCCCCGGGTGGAGCACCGCGACCCCTGGCCCTGCTCGCCCGGCTGGAGCGCGGCGAGCCCCTGGTACCACTCTCCCTACTGGGGTGCTGCAACCCCCAGCCCTGCTCCCCTGGGCGGATCACCGCATGCCACTGGCCCCGCTCTCCAGGCCGTAGTGCCGCAACCCCCAGTCCCGTTCCCCGGGCCAGAGCCCCAGCCGGAGCACCGCGACCCTCGGCCCCGCTCCCCTGGGCGGAGTGCGGCGATCGCCCAGCCCCGCTCCCCCGGGCGGATCCCCGGGCAGAGCGCCTTGAGTCCCGGTCCCGCTCCCCCGGCCAGAGCCCCGGGTGGAGTCCTGCTACCGTGGACCCCGCTACCCTGACCCCCGGCCCCGATCCCTCAGCCACAGTGCCGGCCGCGCTCCCCCGGCCCCAGCACGGCGAGCCTCCGGTCCCACTCTTCCTGCCGGAGAGACGTCTGGAGCTCCGCGACGTCCAGCCCCGCTCCACCGGCCTGAGCCCCGGGCGGAGCGCCGTGACCCCCGGCCCTGCTCCCCCGGGCTGAGTGCAGCGATCGCACAGCCCCGCTACCCCGGCCGGAGCCCCGGCCGGAGCGCCCTGAGTCCTGGCCCTGGTCACCAGGCCAGAGCGCCGGCCCCACTTCCCCAGCCGGAGCGCCACGAGCCCCGGTCCCGCTCCCCCGGGCGGAGTGCGGCAATCGCCCAGCCCTGCTCCCCTAGCCAGAGCGCTGGCCGCACATCCCCAGCCAGAGCGCGGCCAGCACCGGGTCCCACATTCCTAGCCGGAGCGCCGGAACCACCAGCCCCGCTCCCCGGCCAGAGCCCCGGCGGAGTGCCCTGAGTCCCGGCCCTGCTCTCCCGGCCAGGGTGCAAGGAGCCCGAGGCCCTGCTTCCCCAGCCGGAGTGCCGCCCAGTGCACCGCAACCCCCGGGCCACTCCTCCTCCCGGAGTGTGGACAACCCAGTTCTCGCTGCCCCGGATGGAGCGCGGCCAGCCCCGGGTCCCACACTCCCTGCCGGAACGCTGCGACCCCCAGCCTGCTCCCCTGCCGGAGCCCCGGAGCACCCTGAGTCCCGGCCCCGCTCTCCTGGCCAGAGCCCCAGGCGGAGCGGCGCGATCCTCAGCTCTGCTACCCCGGCCGGAGTGCCGCGAGCCCCGTCCCGCTCCCCCGGCCGAAGCCCCGGGCGGAGCGCCGCGACCCTCGGCCCCGCTCCCCCGGGCAGAGTGTGACGATTGCCCAGCCCCGCTCCCCTGGATGGAGCGCCGTGACACCCGGCCAGAGCCCCAGGAGACTGTGGCCCCGGCTCCCCCGGCCGGCATCCCGGGCGGAGCGCCCTGAGTCCTGACCCCACTCCCCCGGCTGGAGCGCCAGCCCCTCTCCTCCTGCCGGAGCACGGACAGCCCTGTTCTTCTTCGAGTGATTGTTCATATCAATTCCAGTTAGATGTGTGCCGCGCCACATGCACGGATGTCGGAAACTTTTACCCTAGCATCTACCCGTCAGGCAGGCTGGGGAGCCCCCTGGAGTGGTGCTGAAATGGCAATCTATATAAGCCCCTGCCGGCCCGACTCCCCTTCAGTTCCTTCTTACCGCCTGTGACGGTTGTTGGAACAGTGGTCTCTTGTCTTTTCAAGTGTTCCACATATCCCTAGCGTTCTCTTATCTTCATTGTAAATAGTTAGTAGTTAGTAATTGTTAATTGTTTTTTTATAGTATTAAGTGTAGTTAGCTGTTAGAGGGTGGTCTTGTCAACGACTGCCCTGTGGGGCCCTGGGGCATGCTGTCTCAGGGCTTCAAGCCTTGGAAGTCTTGCAACAGGCCCATGCCTATGGGCGACCCCCACGATTCCTGTCTCAGGTGTCTGGGGGAGGGCCATCAAGCAGACAAGTGCAAAATTTGTAAAGCGTTCAAACCTCGAATGCGTAAAGAGAGGGAGTTCCGCCTTAGGCAACTCCTCATGGAGTCGGCCCTGCGGCCCTCTCAAGATGCGGGCCCGAACGCCTCGGTGAGGAGCGCCCCTCCGGCGGTACCGGCTCTGGCACTGCAGAAGATCCCGCGTTCATCTCGGGACCGGCGATCTCCTGGGCCCCAAAAACACCCACCGCGGCACTGTTCCCATTCCCCGGTTGCTGCCAAGAAGCAAGCTGTGGGAGGACCCCCTCGTAGAATCAAGGCAGTTGCCATGGGCCCTACGGTGCAAGACCATGGACAGACCTCTGATCAGGTCACCATGCCTCGAGCTCTTCAGACCACCCCTCCACACGAGACGGTGCAAGTACAAGAGATCATTCTACCTTCCACGCCGGACACCTTCGAGGCGGGGAGAGGTCTCATAGAGATGAGGGCTCCGGTGCCTCCGGACCCAGCACCATTCCCAATTCGAGTCCCAGTGCCATCCAAGGGCAAACCAGCGATGTTCCGGCTGTCAGCCCCCAGACCAGCATCTCAGTCCCGCTCGGAGTCCCGGCGCCATTCTGAGTCCCGGCACCATCCCAGGTCTCGGTCTGACTCACGGCACCAGTATGACTCGTGGCACTGGTACCGCGGTCTCGAACCTCGGAGCCATTCACGCTCGACGTCGTTTTCGACTGCGCATACATGGTCCCGCTCCAGGTCCAGGTCTCAATCTGTGACCTGACGGCACCGCTCGGACCGACGAGGTGTGGGTTCCCTATCCCTGGGTCAGCGATCGCCACGGCGGCACCGCTCTCCAGCTCGACACCACTCCCGGTCGCGGCACCGCTCTCCACCGCGGCACTGCTCTACAGTGCGGCACCGCTCCATGTCGCAGCACCGCTCGCCTTTGTGGCACTGCTCGCCAGCTCGGCACCGCTCGCCTTCGCAGCACCACTCAACGTTGCGGCACTGGTCGCGGTCACTATCAGCCTCACAGCGCTGATCACCGTGTGACCTGCGTCTGCCAAGGGACTCGGTGCCTGCGTTGATCCACTCCTGCACCACCCCTCCTTGGCCGTCGCAGTCCCGATCCCCTTCTGGCAGGTCGGAGAGAGTCTCAGGGGTCTCAGCCATCCCTCATTCTGGCCCAGGGAGCCTCGGACAAGTTCCACCAGCCCACTGGCAACCCCAGTGGCAATTTTGGACACCCTGGGCATATCATCAAGCCCAGGGCACTCCCCCAGTTGCCCGGCCACTGTCTCGCTCGAGCACCAGGCCTCCTGAGGCAACCCTTAGCTGTGCTCCTCCTGACACAGACCAAGCTGTGGAGCCAGTGCCTGTGATAGAGGCTACTCCAGCTCTCCAGGAGGAGCCACCCATGTCCGATCAGGATGCTACATCCGCACCTGTCCTCCCAGTGGAGTCATCCTCGTCCTCCCCTGACGAGGCTGTGGCTGGTACGTCCATGTCTGGACCACCCCCTATGGACTTTAGGGTCCTCCAGGAGCTGTTGAGGCGTGTGGCCCTCAATGTGAACCTCCAAATTGAGAACGTTGTGGAGGATGAGGACCCCATGGTGGACATTCTAGGCCCAGAAGGGCCGTCCAGGGTGGCCCTTCCCATGAACAAAACCATACAAAATAATGCAAAGACCCTCTGGCAAACCCCGGCCTCCATTCCCCCCACAGCTAAGAGGGTGGAACAAAAGTACTTTGTCCCCACCAGGGGTTATGAATAACTGTTTACTCACCCTGCCCCATGTTCGCTGGTGGTAGATGCAGTAAATGCCAGGGAGAGACAGGGCCAGAAAGGGCCTGCTCCCAAATCAAAAGACGCAAAACAGCTGGACCTTTTTGGGAGAAATGTTTATTCTACTGGGGGTCTCTCGCTGCAGATCGCTAACCAGCTGGCGATCCTCAGTAGGTACAATTTTAATTCTTGGTCTGCGGTCCTTAAGTTCCAAGACCTTCTCCCAGCAGAGGCTCGTACGGAACTGGGGGCTATTGCTAAGGAGAGTAAGCTGGTTGCTAGGACTTCCCTCCAGGGTTCCCTCGATGCTGAGGACGTGGCTGCGTGCACCCTGGCATCGGGAATCGCTATGCGACGGAATGCCTGGCTTCAGTCCTCCGGCCTCCCGCCTGAGGTTCAGCATACCATCCAGGACCTCCCTTTCGATGGCCAGGGCTTATTTGCGGATCAAACGGACTCCAGCCTGCATACCTTAAAGGACACAAGAAACACCATTAAGTCGTTAGATATGCATACCTCGGTTACCCAGAGGAAGCCCTTTAGGCCACAGACCACCCAGCAACGTCCTTTCCCTACGAGACCGAGGCAGGACCCTTCTTGTCATAGAGGTAGATACTCTCGACGTAGACCATCTCGTCCTCCCTCTGGACAAGGCCAAAGACAGCCACCCCCGGGCCCTAAGTGCCCATTTTGAAGGTGCGCCAGAGAACTGACTACCAGTTCTCACCCAGGACAGTTATCCCTTTCTAAATCGTCTATCCCGTTTCTACCATGCCTGGTCCCATATTACCTTGGACCGTTGGGTCCTCTGCACAGTACAGACGGGATATTCTATCCAGTTCCATTCCAACCCCCCCTCCCAGTCCCTCTTCAGGGACCCTTCTCACGAGCAACTCCTCATCCAGGAGGTTCAATCCCTCCTCGCCCTAGGGGCAGTGGAGGAAGTTCCTCAGGAGTTCAGGGGCAAGGGTTTCTACTCCCACTACTTCCTTGTGCCCAAGGCAAAGGGAGGCCTAAGACCTATTCTGGACCTCAGGGAGCTCAACAAGTACATTGTCAACTGAAGTTCCGTATGGTCTCCATAGCCACTATCATCCCTTCACTGGACCCAGGAGACTGGTATGCCGCCCTCGATATGAAAGACGCGTATTTTCACATTTCGATTATCCCGCCTCACAGACACTTCCTCTGTTTCGTGGTGGGCAAGACGCACTATCAGTTCACAGCCCTCCCGTTCGGCTTGTGCACAGCCCCCTGCGTCTTTACCAAGTTCATGGCGGTTGTGGCTGCTTTTCTCCGCCCACACCATGTACACATCTTCCCGTACCTAGATGACTGGTTTAAATGGGGCCGGTCTCATCATCACCTGCAGTCCCAGGTACGCCTACTCATGGACACGTTCACTCGCTTGGGCATCATGGTAAACCTCAGCAAGTCCGTCCTCGCCCCTACTCAAACAATAGAATTTATAGGAGCAGTCCTGGATGCAAACCAAGCGAGAGCTTTCCTTCCAGAAGCATGGCGCCTGACTATAGCAGGCATAGTTACCAGCCTCTGCAAGTTTCCGACCACCACAGCAGGGCACTGCCTCAGACTGCTGGGTCACATGGCGTCCTGTACATATGTAGTGCAACACGCCAGGCTAAGGCTCAGGCTGCTTCAGGCATGGTTGCCGTCTGCCTATTGACCGGGATGCGACAGCCTTGACATGGTCCTCACAGTCCCGAAGTGCACACACGACTCCCTGCAGTGGTGGCTGGACCCTCAGGTGGTGGGTGCCGGGGTCCCGTTCCATCCCCCCCCCAACCCACTGTGACTCTGGTTACAGACACGTCTGCCCTGGGATGGGGAGCCCACCTCGGCAGCCTGACAATGCAGGGCTTATGGCACGAGAGCGAGCTGTCGCTACACATCAACATCAGAGAGCTCAGGGTGATCCGACTTGCGTGCCAAGCCTTTCTTCCCCACTTGCGGGGCCACTGCGTAGCAGTCCTAACAGACAACACCACGGCCATATTCTATCTGAACAAGCAAGGCGGAGCCCGGTCATTGCCGCTCTGCCAAGAAGCCCTCTCTCTGTGGGACTTCTGCTCAGTCCACTCCATCAACCATAAGGCCTCATACCTGCCGGGTGTCCAGAATGTCCTGACGGGAAAAAATTTTGAGCAGGTGTTTTCTGACTCACGAATGGTCCATACGCCCGGATATCATCCATTCCGTTTTCTGCACCTGGGGGTTTCCCCGAATGAACGTGTTCACTTCACGGACCAACAGAAAATGTCCAGTTTCCTGCTCCTTGCAGAGTCACAGCCCGGGCTCTTTAGCGGACGCCTTTCAGATCATGTGGTCAGGCCAGTTGCTGTATACCTTCCCACCATTCCTGCTGGTTCACAAGGTGCTCCTCAAGATCTGCCGGGACAAGGCAGATGTCATACTGGTAGCCCCTGCCTGGCCACGTCAGTGTTGGTACCCGACTCTGCTGGACCTGTCAATTCAGGCTCCCCTATGTCTTCCTCTCGAACCCGACCTCATATCCCAGAACCATGGTCGTCTCCTACACCCGGACCTTCAGTCGCTCCACCTCACGGCCTGGAGGATCCATGGCTGAACGCACCTGTTCGGACTCGGTAAGGCGGGTGCTTCTGGAAAGTCACAAGCCGTCAACTAGGCTTACCTACGAGGCTAAGTGGAAGAGGTTTTCCAGCTGGTGCGCTCAGCGGCAGGTGCCCCCGCTCCAGGCTTCCATTTCATGCATTTTGGACTACCTGATGTCCTTAAAGGACCAGCACCTAGCCTTTGGATCCCTTAAGGTCCACCTTGCGGCCATTTCTGCATTCCACCCAGCCGCCCTATACCATCTTTCATAAAGATAACTTCCAACTAAGACCTCACCCGGCCTTCCTACCAAAAGCGGTGTCCCGCTTCCACGTGAGCCAGGATATCTTTCTACCAGTTTTCTGCCTGAAACCACATGCTGACCTACGTGAACAACGCCTCCATTCTCTCAACGTTAGAAGGGCACTCGCCTTCTATATAGACCGGATAAAGCCCTTTCGTAAAACAACCCAGTTGTTTGTCGCCATTGCAGAGCGGATGAAAGGCGCCCCGGTTTCCTCTCAACAAATATCTTTGTGTATCACCGGGTGCATTCGTGCTTGCTATGACCTGGCAAACGTCCCTCAGCCTGCTGTTACGGCTCACTCCACGAGAGCTCAGGCGTCGTCAGCTGCCTTTCTGGCACACATTCCTCTTCAGGAAATCTGCAGGGCTGCCACGTGGGCCTCGGTTCATACCTTCCCACTATGCCATCGTCCAGCATTCTCAGGATGATGCATCTTTTGGCAGAGCGATCCTTCAATCTGCGGTTCCTTGACTCCGACCCCACCTCCGAGGTAAAGCTTGGGAGTCACCTAACTGGAACTGATATGAGCAATCACTCGAAGAAGAAAAAACGGTTACTTACCTTTCTGTAACTGTTGTTCCTCGAGATGTGTTGCTCATATCTATTCCATTCCCCCCCCCCCTTCCCCTCTGTCGGAGTAGCCAGCAAGAAGGAACTGAAGGGGGGTCGGACTGGCAGGGGCTTATATAGATGCCATTTCAGCACCACTCCAGGGGGCTCCCCAGCCGGCCTGATGGGTAGCTGCTAGGGTAAAAGTATCCGACATCCGTGTATGCGGCGCACACACACACCTAGTTGGAATAGATATGAGCAACACATCTAGAAGAACAACAGTTACAAAAAGGTAAGTAACCATTTTTCCCCGCTGCCCTGGATGGAGCCGGCCAGCCCAGGGTCCCACACTCCATGCCTGAGCGCTGCGACCCCCAGCCCCGCTCCCGGCTGGAGCCCCGGCGGAGCACCCTAAGTCCTGGCCCCGCTATCCCAGCCGGAGCACCAGGACACGGCGGCCCCGTCCCGCTCCCCGGCCGGAGCGCTGCAACCCTCAGCCCCAATCCCCCGGCCAGAGCACCGCAACCCTCGGCCCCACTCCTCCGGGCGGAGTGCGGCGATCGCCCAGCCCCACTCCCTTGGGCGCAGCACCGGTCCCACACTCCCAACCAGAGCGCTGCGACACCCAGCCCCGCTTCCCTGGCCGGAGCGCCGGGCACGCATCCCCGGCCAGAGCGCGGCCAGCCCCGGGTCCCACAATCCCTGCTGGAGGGCCGCGACCCCCAGCCCTGCTCCCTGGCCGGAGCCCCGGAGTGCCCTGAGTCCGGGACCCACTCTCCCGGCCGGAGCGCCGGGCGACCGCGGTCCCTCTCTCCCGGGCGGAGTGCAACGATCGCCGAGCCCCGCTCCCCCAGGCGGAGCCCCGGGCGGAGCGCAGTGACCCCCAGCCCCGCTCCCCATCCAGAGCGCTGGGACACCACGGCCACGCTCCCCCGGGCAGAGTGCGACGATCGCCCAGCCCCGCTCCCCCGGCCGGAGCCCCGGGTGGAGTGCAGAGACCCCCAGCTCCCTCCCGCAGCCGGAGTGCCGTCCGCGCATCCCCGGCCGGAGCACCTGGCCCCGGCTCCCAAACTCCGTGCCGGAGCACCCCGACCCCCGGCCGCGCTCCCCCGGCCAGTGACCCGGGAGAGCATGCCCCCGCTCCTTCTGCTGGCGCCCCGGGCAGAGGACCGACCAGTTTGCCGTGATTCCCAGCCCCGCTCTCCCAGCCGGAGCGCCGGGCGAAGCTCCCCGAGCCCCCGGCCCTGCTCTCCCAGATATGTACATTTACATTTAGCCATATTACAAGGCATATTGTTTGCTTTCAACCAGCTTAACTAGCGATTCAGATCTCCCTTTATTTAACATGCACCCAGTTTTTGTGTCATTATCAAACTTTATCAGTGATGATTTTATGTTTTCTTCCAGGTCATTGATAAAAATGTGAAATAACATAGGGCCCAGATCCAATCCTTGCAAGAGTACACTGGAAACACACTCATTTGATGACTTTTACAATTTTATTTTGAGACCCATCAGTGTTTGATCCATTTAATGTGTGCCATGTTCATTTTATATTGTTCTAATTTTTTACCAAAATGTCATGCAGAAGTAAGTCAAATGCCTTACCAACGTCTAAGTATATTATGTCAACACTATTACCTTTATCAACCAAACTTGCCAAAAAAAGACATTAAGTTAGTTTGACAGATTATATTTTCAATAAATCCACATTGATTTGCATTAATTACATTATTCTCCTTTAATTATTTATTAATAATGTTCTGTATCAGCTACTCCATTATCTTGCCCAGGATCGATGTCAGGCTGAAAGGCCTATAATTACTTGGGTCATCCCGTTACCCTTTTAAAAAACTTGCACAACATTAGCTTTTTTCCAGAATTCTGGAGCTTATCCAGTGCTTTTTGAAAATCAACAATAATGGTGCAGTGAGCTCGTGAGCCAGCTCTGTTAAAACTTTTGGATGGAAGTTATCTGGATCAACTGATTAAAAAAAAAAATCTAACTTTAGTAGCATCTGTTTAACATCATACTGAGATACTAGTGGAATGGAAAGAGTGTTATAATTACTATATGATAAGACAATATCATCTCCCCCCCCCCCCCGCGCAAATATAAAGCAGAAATATTTATTGAATACTTCCACCTTTTCTGCATTATTATGGATAATTTTACCATTTCTGTCTAGTAATGGACCAACACCATTGTCAGGCTTTTTTTTGTTCCTAATATATTTAAAATATTCCTTCTTAGTGTTCTGAACTCTGCTGCCAGTAGATGTAGAAAATTGATAAAGGAAGCCAAAGGACACAAGGAGACAATTCCAAAATTCTGATTTATATTCATTACTATGAACTTCCACTTTCTTCCATTTGCTAAATATATATATTTACTTTTTATAGCTGCCTTCATTATCCCTCTAAACCAGGTCAGTTATTTAACCAGCATGACCTTCCTCAACTGTGGGATTGTGGCTTTTGGGGAATCTACTAAGGTGTTTTTAAATTATTCCCAATTATCATTCATGTCTTTCTGATTAAATTTGTCCTCCCACCTGATTTGGCTCATAATTGTTTTCAATTTTGTAAAATTGGACATATTACAGCACCAAGTATACATGTTGCTGTTCTGGACTTTATTTTGTTTGCACATTATAAATGCGATCAAGTCATGATCACTTGAACCTAAGCTACCATTAATTTTCAGTTCCGTGATCACTTGCTCTTTATCTGTTAATAGAAGATCTAATAAAGAATTCCCCCATGTTGGCTGCAACACTATTTGAGTTAGGAAATTGTCATCTATAATGTTTAGAAAATCCTAGGATATTTAAGTACTGACAACATGAAACCTCCAGCATATGTTGGTCAGATTGAAGTCCCCCATGATCTCGCAGTTTTTTTCCTACACATTATAGGTAGGTGCGTAAACAGTTAGTCATTCTTTTCTCTAGTGTGATTTAGAGGTAGCAGACATAACTAATACCCCATTTTATGCTATATCTGTTACAACATTGATCAGAAGAACATTACCGTGAATGCTGACTGAATTATCTTTGACTCAAAAACAGGTAATGTCATTTTTGATATAGTGTGCCACACCCCCTTCCCTTTTGTCCACTTGATCCTTCTGAAATAGATTATAACTATTGATTGAAACCTGATGGGATGATTTGCACAACTGAAATGTTATAATCATATCAACTAGATTAAATTTATGCTTGTAAATGAGCAATTACAATTTCTCTTGTTTGTTACGCAGGCTGCTTACATTGGTGTAGAAAAAATTTAAGAATTTCTTCTCTTTGTGTCCTTTGGTTCCTTGGTTAATTTTGTTCTCCACATGTCAATTTAGTGCTGAGTGCATATATCTTCCCTCTATTTACCCTTCCCTTTTTCTATTAATTTAACCCCTTGCTAACTATTCTAGCCAGCTTGTCCCTGAGGAGATTGGTTCACCTCCTAAGGGGAAGGGGGCTGTATAGTTGAGATGACATCCACCTTCATACAAGGGAAACCAATGTTCCACAAACTTAAAGCCCTCCATCCTCGCCAGTGGTTCTAGAATCTGGTGCCTTTTGTTTTTCTTCACTCATAGGACAGAAAGGAGCTCAGAGAAGATCATTTGGATATTATTATTCTTCAGCACACTTCCAGGTTCCCTGAAGTAATCTATTATCTGTGAGACATCCCATGATGCAGTGTTATTAGTGGCAATATAAACCATCACCAGTAGACCCTTGCCCATTGACTTCAGAAACCTATCCAGTCTTGGAAAGACATCTTGCATCTTGGCTCAGGGATGGCGGCACACTGTCCTCTTGTCCACCTGTCCCATGCAGAACGTTCTTTCGATTTTTCTGAGCACTGAATCCCCAAAAAGGATTGTCTGACTTCCTTGGATCATTGGAAAACTCTTTGTGGGCAAGCTTGATTTTCTTACAGATTGGGCTGAGCTGCCATCCACAGGTGTGTCCTGTACATCTCTCTATTTCCTTGGATATGCAGGATCTTGAGAGGTATCTTCCATTGTTGTTTCCCTCATGGCAGGGCATGGATCTCTTCTCTGCCAACAGTTGTCTTGGCCCTGCAGTGTTCTACTTCTTCTTGTAACTCAGCCCTCCAGTCAGGTCACATTCAGTCTCAACCCTCAAGTGCAACTGAAAGTCCCACAAACAATTGTCCAATGACTTTACACCAGATCTTTGGCCCCAATTCTGGGCCCAGTCATTCTCACAACCCTTTCCCGGTGCTTCCAATAGTCCTTACCCCTATATATCAGGAGGGGTTTCACACCACCTTCCTCAGTGGCTGGTAGGGGAACCCAGCCCCTACTCTGGGTTCCACTCCAGAGACCCTGCTGCAGGCAGCTAAGGTCTGTTTCGCAAGTAGGGTGACCAGATTCCTGATTTTGTAGGGACAGTCCCGATTTTGGGGTCTTTTTCTTATATAGGCTCCTATTACCCCCCACCCCCGTCTTGATTTTTTACACTTGCTGTCTGGTCACCCTATTCCCAAGACTCCTTGCTGCTTCCCCAGAATGCTTTCTACCATTGCATGCTTCTAGGCCCTTCTCTATGGTCAGTTGTTAATCTAATGCAGGTAGTAAGTCACCTAATTGTTCTTAAATTCTTTTATTTTGATTCTGTAGAGAATTTTTTTTTTACAACTAAAGTGGTGAAACACATTCACTGAGTGCACCATAAAAATCCTAAACATACATCTGTCGTCATTTAGCTTCAGACATATCAGGATATATTCCTAGGACCATGGCAATGGAAACTTGGGCATATGGGCTCTGAAATAGGTCCATTTGAGGAAAGATGGGACAAATAGGATGAAATCATTTTTTTAAAATTCATTGACAGAACCCGTATAAAAATCAAGATGAATAACTACTGGAATGCATAATCCATCATGTCTCATTTCTGCTTTATTCTCTTACCTTTTGTATCCACTCCCTTTCTTTTTGCCATATACATAAATAGAATTGTTGATATCCTTCTCTTTAAATAGAAAGTAATTGCTTTTAAACAAAAAATGTATAAAGAAACAGATAACATATCACAGATTACTTTAAGGTCATTACAAATACCTAGGTCTCTTACAATTTTCTCTCAAATTATTCATGCGGGAAAACAAACTGGGATGTTTTTGCCAATATTCAGGCTTATAAACATCCCTTTGACTTTAATAGGTCTCTTTGCCAGTTCCCCAAGATTCTCTTTACCTAGAAAGGGAAGCCAATAGGATTTAGTAGTGGGAAGTGAGAGAGAGAGAGAGAGAGATTTTAAAATACTAGCAAAGACTTGATTAGTTTCCCTGCCAGTTACTACATATGGGGTGATTCAGCTAACACTTATTCGTCAAAAGAAGGCCTGTTCAAATCTATTTATTATTCGTTAACAGGTCTCTGTGCACATATTCTAAAACACTTTAGTTTCTCTCTTTTTGCATTTTAGCTTTCATGCTTTTAGCTCTGTTTCTTTATCATTGCTAGGAGCAGTACAACTTATCAGTCACTGGTTTAGGGATGCTGGGCCTGACACTAAATCCATTTCCCCCCCTTCCTAGGTGAGGTGGACCTTCTAGTTGGGGATTGGGGGTTAGGCCCAGAAGGAAAAGAATTTATATCACAATATCATATCCAGAATGATATCATTTACAATGACATCATCATCCTAATCTTACTGGTATGCAGAACTACTGTAGTCTGTAACCTATCATTTAAATCAGCTTCTGTACCGGATGACTGGAGGACAGCTAATGTGACGCCAATTTTTAAAAAAGGCTCCAGAACAATGTTCCCTCTAATTTTTTCCATCCATGTGCGGAATACATTTTATGATGTGCACCGAGGTAATGTGGGGATGTGCGCCACCAGTTGAAACAAAAAAACGAACTATAATAAATATATTTTAAAATTTACCAACAGGGATAATTACTCCGGCCAAGACACGTTAGGAATTTTAGAACTCAATTTAAGTGTAAGAGAGAAATAAAAATTATGAAATGCATAGACCAGTCAAAAAACAAAAAAGAACAGCACTTTAAAAGAATAAAATTACAGGGAATATATGTGCATTGCAGGAAATACCAAGAAGTAACAACAACAACAACAATACAAGTATGTGTTGGGAGGTGTGTGAAAGAGACTGTGTGTGTGTGTGTGACAGAGACTCACTCTGTGTGTGTGTGTGTGTGTGTGTGACACACAGAGACTTTCTGTCTGTGACGCAGGGAGTGTGTGTTTGTGACACAGAGACTGTGTGTGTGTGTCATAGGTTTCACCCCCCACTCTGGACTTTAGAGTACAGATATGGGGACCTGCATGTGAACCCCTAAACTGAATTACCAGTTTAGATCTGGCTTTGCTGCCACCACTCCAAAGTTCTAACTCCTTTCCCTGGGTAGCCTTGAGAGACTTCTTCACCAATTTTCTGGTGAACACCGATCCAAACCCTTGGATCTTAACACAAGGAGAATTTAACCATCCCCCCTCCTTTCCCCCACCAATTCCTGGTGAGTCCAGATCCAATCCCCTTGGATCTTAACACAAGGAAAAAATCAATCAGGTTCTTAAAAATAAGACTTTTAAATAAAGAAAAGAAAGGTAAAAAAAAAACCCTCTGGGAGATAGCATACCAGCTGATCTCACAGACAACAGATTCAAAACACAGAGGATGTTCCCCTGGCAAAAACTTAGTTACACAAAAGAATACCCAATTTGATTAACCCCCTAACGCCCAAGACAAGTTATAACGAAAATAAACATAAACCTATTTATTCCCTTCACTAATACTCACTACTTGATAAGAGGCTGATTTCTGGAACTTTCCCACTCCAGGCAAAACTGAAACTAAACTCTAAACAAAGGAAACTTCCCTCCTTCCTTTTGAACCATCTTATCCCCCCATTGGTTCCTCTGGTCAGGTGTCAGCTAGGCTAGGTGAACTTCTTAACCCTTTACAGGTAAAAGAGGCATTAACCCTTAACTATCTGTTTATGACAGTGTGACACATACTCTGTGTGTGTGTAACACAGAGACTCTGTGTGTGTTTGTGAGAGACAGACTGAGTTTGTGTGTGTGTGACACAGAGGGTGTGTGTGTGTGAGACATTCCCCTGGTGTTATCTGGACCGGTGATCTGCTAGGTCATTCCAATCCTTGACTCTGGGAGCCAGCCTTACCCTGCTCTGTTGTGAGAACCCCCATTCCTGGGCTGTTTATGCACAGCCTCTAGCATGTAAGCTGCTTAGACTGCTCAATTGACTGACACTAGCCAATATCTCCGGTCCCAGACACAACCCTAGGAACCTCCATCTTGCAGTGTCCAGTTATGCTCACTGGACACTGCAAGCTTATATGAGTTCATCAATTTAACAAAGAAATTGATATGTACCAGGTTTGTTATCCCAAAGGGGAGTCTTTGACACGCTACAAACCAAACACGCTGCTTCAGGTAGAATAAACAAACAGATTTATTAACTCCAAAAGATAGATTTTAAGTGATTATAAGTCAAAGTACAACAAATCAGATTTGGTCAAATGAAATAAAAGCAAAACACATCCTAAGCTGATCTTAACACTTTCAATGCCCTTACAAACTTAGATGCTTCTCACCACAGGCTGTCTGGTTGCCTTTCAGCCAGGCTCTCCCCTTTGATCAGCACTTCAGTTGCTTAGTGGTGTTGTCTGTAGATGGAGGTGGAAGAGAGAGGAAGAGCATGGCAAACATCTCTCCCTTTTATCATGTTCTTTCTTCCCTCTTGGCTTTGCCTCCCCCCCCACCCCACAGAGTCAGGTGAGCATTATCTCATCACAGTCCCAAACTGACCAACAGATCCTTTGTTGTTGCCTAAGCCAGTGTCCTTTGTTCCCGTGAGGCTGAGCTGGGTTTGTCCCATATATGCTTTGATGAGGTGTGAACTGCCCCTCTGCTCTTGGAGAGTTTTTGCCTGGGCTTGTTTTAAGCCATGAGGACACATTTTCAGCCTCATAACTATATACATGAAATTACAACCTGTAACATTACTATGACCTTACTGTAACAACAATTACTATAACATCCCTATAACAAGAATGCTCAGTGCATCATGAGCCTTTCAAAGACACCGGACATGACAAACTTTGCATTGGATACCACACAATCATATTATAAGGATGAACAGGGGGGTGTAGGGTGTTCTCCTGAGGTACAGAGCATCACAGAGTGTGACACAGAGACTCTCTGTGTGTGTGTGTGTGAGACACAGAGACTCTGTGTGTGTGTGACACAGAGACAGTGTGTGTGCTGGCTGCTGGGGAAAGCTGTGCACAGTCTTTTTAAGATACTCACTGAAAGCTCTCCTGCTCTGTCCTGAGCCCTGTTGTCTCCCCTCCCCTGCTCTGCGGAGATGGGGTGCAGGGGGAGGGGGAGAGAAAGAGAGAGAGAGTGTGTATATGTGTGTGTGAGAGAGACAGAGACAGAGAGACAGAGACTGTGTGAGCTGGCTGCTGGGAAAGTCTCAGAAACAGTGCACTGTCTCTTTAAGAAAGGCACTCAGCCACTCACCATTCAGACCTCAGACCACAGCAGACCACAGCAGTCCTCCTGAGCCAGGCTGTCCCCTCTGCCCTGATCTGCAGAGATGGGGTACAGGGGCAGGGGAAGGGGGACATTCTGACATCAGTACCCTCCTCCCCCCGCCCCCTATGCCCCTGCTCTGCACAGCTAGCAGGAGGGTCTCGGGAGCACCTGCAGGACAGAGCAACATGGGGGGAGGTGCACCTGAACACATGCTGCTGGCTGTGCGCACTCTCTAATCAGCTGGGTGATATTTGAATCTCTCCTGTGCTGCCGCCCAAGCATGTAGCTTACAGGGAACATAGCTCCAGAGGCGGTCCTGGCTATTACTGGCCAGTAAGGCTAACTTCAGTACCGGGCAAATTGGTTGAAACTGTAGCAAAGAACAGAATTATCAGATGACCATGATTTGTTGGGGAAGAGTCAACACAGCTTGTTTAAAGGGGAATCATGCTTCACCAATCTATTAGAATTCTTTCAGGGGGTCAACAAGCATGTGGATAAGGGTGATCCAGTGGATATACACCTCCACCCGATATAACACGACCCGATATAACACGGGTTCGCATACAACGTGGTAAAGCAGCGCTCTGGCGGATCAGTGCGTCAGCTCCCAGCCACGGCGCTCCGCTTCCCACCGCCGGTGAGTGCAGGGAGGTTGGGGAAAGGTCGCCCCCCCCATACTCACTTTTGGCAGGAAGCAGAGCGCCGCAGCTGGGAGCTGGCGGAGTGGAGCAGGCTGGGGCCGGGCTGCTCCACTTCCCGCTGCTGCTGGTGAGTGCCTGTCAGGGGGCGGGGTGTGTGAATAGGGGTCAGGGGACAGGGAGCAGGGCACTTGGGTAGGAGGTGGGGTCCTGGGGGTGATTAGAGACGGGGGTCTCTGGAGGGGGCGGTCAGGGGACAAGGAGCAGGGGGGCCAAAGCAAGTTTGATATAACGCGGTCTCACCTATAGCGCGGTAAGATTTTTTGGCTCCGGAGGACCGTGTTATATCGGGGTAGAGGTGTAGTGTACTTGGAATTTCAGAAACCCTTTGACAAGGTCCCTCATCAAAGGCTCTCAAGCAAGTTACATAGTCATGGGATAGCAGGGAAGGTCCTCTCATGGGCCAATAACTGGGTAAAAGACAGGAAACAAAGGGTAAGAATAAATGGTCAGTTTTCAGAATTGAGAGAGGTAGATAGTGGGGTCTTCCAGTGATCTGTATTGGGACCAGTGCTGATCAACATATTCATAAATAATCTGAAAAAAGGGGTAAACAGTGAGGTGGCAAAATTTGCAGATGATACAAAATTACTCAAGATAGTTATGTCCAAAGCAGACTGCGAAGAATTACAAAGGGATCTCACAAAGCTGGGAGATTGGGCAACAAAATGGCAGCTGAAATTCAATGTTGATAAATGCAAAGTAATGCACATTGGAAAACATAATCCCAAATATACATAGCTAATTTAGATCCCATCATTTTCTGTTACCATTCAAGAAAGAGATCTTGAATAGTCCTCTGAAAACATCTGCTTGATGTGCAGCAGCAGTCAATAAAGCTAACAGAATGTTGGGAATCATTAGGAAAAGTATAAATAATAAGACAGAAAAGATCATAATGCCGCTATATCAATCCATGATATGCCTACACCTTGAATACTGCATGCAGCTCTGGTCACCCCATCTCAAAAAAGATATATTAGAATTAGAAAAGATCCAGAGAAGGGCAATGAATATGATTAAGGATATGGAACAGCTTCTTTATGAGGAGAAATTAAAAACACTGGGACTTTTCAGCTTGTAAATGAGACGACTAAGAGGGGATATGATAGAGGGCTATAAAATCATAAATGTGTGGAGAAAGTGAATAAGGAAGTGTTATTTACTCCTTCACATAACATCAGAGGCCACCTAAAGAAATTAATAGGCAGCAGGTTTAAAACAAACAAAAGGAAGTACTTCTTCACACAACTCACAGTCAACCTGTGGAACTCATTGTCAGTGGATATTGTGATGGCGAAAACTATAGCTGGGTTCAAAAAAACATTAGATAAGTTCCTGAAGATAGGTCTATCAATGGCTATTAGCCAAGATGTTCAGAGATGCAATCCCATGCTCTGGGTGTTCCTAGCCCCTGATTGCCAGAAGCTGGGATTGGAAGACAGGGGATGGATCACTTGATGATTGTCTGTTGTGTTCCTTCCCTCCAAAGCACCTGTCGAGAGACAGGATATTGGCCATTGGTCTGACCCAGTATGGCCATTTTTATGCTCTTATGCTTGAGGCAGAGTTACTGATCATCCACTACAAGATTCAAAATACTCTCAAATCCCATTGTGGCAGACTCTTTGTGCAATGTGAGTGGTACAAATGGAACAGATTGTAGCAAAGGAAACTGACATGTTGATGGAATCTTCAGAAGGGAACATGTGAGCAATTTCTGAGTCCCTAGAAGCAGTAGAACAGATCCATCACCTACCCCTCTCTTCTGATAATTTCTAATATAGGGGCCATAGCTATCTATGGTCTCCATTAGGACCATAGGCAGCTAGTGCAAATTAGAGCAGTTACAGGCTGCTCTATCCTGCACAGAGTCAGAGAGTGGGGCCTAGTG
Source organism: Emys orbicularis (assembly GCF_028017835.1). Lineage (NCBI taxonomy): Eukaryota > Metazoa > Chordata > Testudines > Emydidae > Emys > Emys orbicularis. The sequence continues at coordinate 164,524,189 of NC_088684.1, forward strand.
TCAGGGATCTCTAACCAGCTTACTGACAACATCTTCTTTTTGTTTTACCCAGGCTGAAGCTGGAAAGATCAGAGAATCTGCTCCACTAATTCAAATTGGGGTTCAAATTTATTAGCACCTCCAATGCTCAGACCTATATTTTCTTACCCTCTTTTTGTTTCAAATATGCAATTGAGAGAAAGAAAAACACATGCAGAACATTTTATTGTTCTCAGTAACGTAATAAAAATACTGCTACAATTAGCAGTGATAAAAAGTTATAGCCCTGTATAAGTCACCTGGTTTGTTACATTAACTAGTTTTCAAAGACACAGTATGCTGACTGGGGCATTCCAAGTTCTCCCCATGGGTAGATTATAGCTTTTCTCAGTAAAGTTGAACAGACTTCATGTACATAAGCTTATTAAACTGAGAAGGTTCACAGTCATTTCTTGCTAATTTATTTAGTAATTACAAAGGGTTTCCTGGGTTGCCTACATTCAATGGAGTAAAATGTTTTGTCACAGGATTGTCTTTATATTAGCAAAGAAGAACCGTTACTTGTAATTTTGCCAAACTTTAACCATTTGGGCTGAACTTTTCTCTGTCATGTGTCTCCCTCATGATTATTAATTTTTTTTTGGAGGGGGGGGAGTTTCAGCAAAAATTGTTCAGTCTTTTTGAATAACTAGAATAGGGAAAATATGTTGATTTGCTCATGTTAAAAATATTTTTACAATGTTGCCTTTGAGGAGCTCTAGTGTCTCCATGCTTTGGAGCAAGGGCTTGAAATTTGGCAGGGGGTAGCCTTTGTGTCAGGGATGCGCCTTTTCTGTCCCTGTGCTAAAACACCCAAATGATCACAATAAAATTAGGCACCCAAACTAGTAGACTCTTGGGACCTTAATCTTTCTGTGTCTTGGTTCCTCATCTGTAAAACAGGACTAATACCCCCTCACCTCACAGGGTTTTTGTGAAAGTAAATTGATTAGTGCTTGTGAAGCCTTCAGATACTACAGTGATGAGTACTATAGAAAAGTCAGTGAGGAAATTAATAATTCTGTCTTCAGAGCAGAGTTTGAAATGTGTGAAGCGAATTAGGTCTGTGGCCACACATTCAACAATGAAAATAACACCAAGTATTGAATAGCTGATGATTTAGTGAGCACCATTCATTCTGTGCACTGAATGAGGCAAGAATCCTGTGGGGAAGGAGGAAAATATATGTAATCCTGTAGTTAAAGACTGCATCGCATTGCCTACATAGTTCTGTTAATGTAATTTTGTGTAATATATAGCCACTCATTAAGTGCTCCAATCTCTATACACCATCTCCACCCATTTCGGAAGCATCTGTACCCACTTCATGCTCTTAATGTAAATTTTTAATGTAAAACATAAAACAATATGAAGTGTGAAACAAATGGGAGGAAAGCTATTGAATGTGCCATCACTACCCAATTAAATATTAAACGTTGATAAAGTACTAGGATTTCTACAGATCTCAACATCTGTCATTCCTTGGTCATGTTTTCAATATGAACATTTTGCAGGTAAAGAGTTATTGCCCAGGTACCCATAATATTTTAACTTCACACTGAAATGTTCTGCTTCAAACACAGTAGTTGTCTATTTACCAATACATTTGTGCTGAAAGACCATGCTGTTACATGGGTGTAACTCATAAAGTCATGTGTGTGAAAAAGTAAAAAATGGCTGAGAACTTAAAAATCTGGACGGTAATAGACCACAAATCCCAGTGATGATTGAACCTGTTGATTTTCTGAATAAAAACAGCTCTTAGCCACTCATCATTTCACACTGACTCAACAGACATTCTAGGTTTCAGAGGGATGTTTGGGATCCTTGTATATGTTGGCTGTGTTCTTGTGTGGGTGGTTGTGTTGATTTATGTGTGGGTTGTATGGTGGTGGGAAAGTTGTGTGAATTTGTGTGGGTGGTGAATGAGGGTTATGTCCTGCAATGAGTGATTATGTGTGTTTGGGATTGATGTCTGTGCTGGCTGTGTTGTTGGGTGAGTGGTTTTGAAGAACTTTGGCAGTTGGGCCAAGTAATCCAGCATTTGTGCAGTCTCCCTCATACAACCAATGAAATTGTTGTATGCAAACTAACTGTATGGTGAGTGTGGTGGTTGATTGAGTTACCTCTGATATCACAATGATCTAGGATTCTTGGCATGGCAATATACATGTTTTGCTATCTCACAGGTATAATTCTTAAAGTCAAAATGGCTGAGAATTTAAAAATTGGCTATAGGAGACTGTGAAAACCAGTGATGATTCATCCTGATGATATCCTGAACAAAAAGAGTCCTCAACTGTGCTTGTAGCTGTTTTCATTGCTTCACACTGACACAACAAACATTCTAGGCTTCAGGGTGACAATCCTGGAATCTTATCATATAGATGATATAAGAATAATTTATTTTAAAAGACTTAAGTAATAATATGGAATTTTATAGGATGCTAGACTGGCTACTGAGTAAACAAATGCAATGTTTTTGTATTTCTCTGTGAAAAAATACACACCCTGGAATCCTGCAGGTGAGGACATCTGGCCAGTTTTAGGCCTAACAACCTTACAAAGGTATCTATTTTATCTTATATATTTTAAGTTATCTTTTTGGTGTCTCAGACCAGTTTATAGAAGCATCCATATCACAAGTCACTGGAAGACTGAACAGAGAAGCCAAGGATTAAGTTGGAATGGAGACTAAACTGTATTATCCAGTCCTGATATAACAGAGCTGATCCAGCATGAGTCAGCTTGCGCTGGTCCTGCCCTAGCATTACCTGTTCCATGAATAAAAGTGGATTTCAGTCTCCATGGCTGTAAATTTGGCATCTTTTATTACATTCTTCACAAGCCATAAATTTAACAAGGGACAACTGTAACAAACCCTCATTTTGGTTATAGTGTAGTATGACGCTGAGGATATGAACAAAATTGTGGTTTGCTGGGGAAAGACACCTACAAAGTTGGATTATTCAGTGGCAAACTCCTGCTCCTTCTGAATATCTCTTAGACAGTCTTCAATCAGTAATTGAAATAAATGTAGTGCAAAAAAAAGATATATATGAAAAAAACCATGTACAGTACAGTTAAGACAAAATTACATAATTCATTCACCTACGGGCAATGTTTATCATCTGTGATGTATCATTTCTAATCAGAGACAAAAAAATGACTAGCATTTATCTACCAGAAGGAATGATGTGCTATTAAGTTTATATGATGTGCAATTACTGTTACTAAGGTTCACAACACCATTTTACATGACCTCCATTAAAAGATAACAAATAAGCCCCCAGTGGAAACAAACAAGTTTTATGAAGAAAAATGGTAAGAAATCTTGTGTATTTTAATTCTACAAATTTACTAGACAACACTCCTGTACATGTTGCTCCTCCTTGAATAATGTAAGTGGTTTTTTTTATTTAATGAGAATGGAGGTTAATGAGGTATTAGTAAGATTTATTCATTATTTAAAATTATTCATTATTTAAACCAAAAGTAATTCTTAAGACATATAAGGCTTTATCTGCTTTGGTGGAAATAAAGAAGGTCAACAGTACAGAGAAATGTATAACACGATCCAGTGACTAGAAGTTGAAGCTAGATAAATTCAGACTGGAAATAAGATGTAAATTTTTAAAGGTGAGAGTAATTAACCCTTGGAACAATTTACTAAGGGTTGTGGTGGATTCTCCATCATTGACAATTTTTAAATCAAAATGGTTTTTTCTGAAAGCTGTGGTCTAGGAATTATTTTGAGGAAGTTCGGCGGCCTGTGCTCTAGAGGTGGCCAGGCTAGATGATCACTTAAGGCATTCCCTGGTTGTATAAATCATAATTACAACATCAGTGCAATAAAACCATTATCTCAGTAAAACTAATACATAAAGATGTTAGCCTACAAGGTATAAACAGCTATTCAAATGGTTACATCACTGCTTTGGAAACTCAGTTAATTGCTTTTTGAAATATAGCTTCTTGGTAGGAGGTTTTAATTGATTTTGCAAGCAGTTTCAATTAAAGCACCAGCGGAGAAAAAATGCCAGACTCCATTTTTTAAGTAAGCAAGCATCTTAAAGTTATTTATGCAGCTTGCTGCTGTTACATTCACTTAATCCACTTAATTCACTTAATAATTGATGGGCTATGACTACTGCATACCACAGAAGATGCTCAAATAGTGTAAACTGTCATAGCTTCAATGAAGACAATGGAGTTTTGACAATTTACAACAGCTGAGGCTGTGCCATACAATATATAACCTAAGAAACTGATATTAGAGGGGAGAGGGGGAAACCCCTTTTTTTCTAAGTATTAGCAAATCTGATATATTCCCAATTTCTCATTATCCTCCCCCTCCACCCCACACACATACACAATATACTAATTTTGGCAGTCTCTCCTCCCCATTAATTTTCATGTTTTAACATTGTCAGTTCCTTCCCCCCGACTAACTGTTGTCTGACTCTACTCCCAGGAAACACCTTAGACTGAGTCATCCTACGGATGGTGAATTGGATGAGACATAAAATCCAGGAGGTAGGTAGATTAATAGAACTATCTCCGTTTCCACCACCTCCAAATACTCTCCCCCTACATGAAGGTCTCCTCTTTGAAGGTCTGATTCATCCTTTCTAGGCTAAGAAGAGTCAAAGAGTGGTATGGGCCAATAATATCAGCCAAGAGGGGCCACCCTTTGAGGTTTCCCATGCATTGAGAGTGAAGGACATTTTATCCACTGAGCTCTCATCCTCTAGTTCCAGCTCTTAAATCTTGAGAATATTCCATATTTTGAGGGGTTGTTGACCCAGGGTGCTGCATTCAGGGAAAATACAAATGGGCTGCCAATCCAATTACTAAACCTCACAAGATTAATACTGTTGTGTGTCACAAAATCTATGATGGATTTTTAAAAATCTTTCTTATGGCAAAAATTCTAAGTGGAAGTGAATGTGGTACATCACAAATCCAATGACTGAAACAAGAATGTAGACTCTTAAAGATGAATTACATACTGATTGTGTAAATAAAATATGCAAAGCCCTCAGCTGGAATAGTCACTGGGATAGTCACTGTGTGGTTTCTGAGGAGCTTCAAACCTCATTTGTCCTCATAGGTTAATGAATCAAGATGGTCAGGGATGCTCTTGGGTGTCCCTAAACCTCTAACTGCCAGAAGCTAGGACCGCATGACCAGGGATGGATCATGTGATAGTCGCCCTGTTCTGTTCATTCCATCTGAAGCATCTGGCAAGTGCTACTGTTGGAAGACAGGATACTAGGCTGGATGGAATATTAGTATGACCCAGTATGGCCATTCTTATTTTCTTACATAAGGAGAAAAGAACTGCTGAGTCATTGGTAGTTCCTTCCTCAACCTAGGATCAATGAGAATAAGTGTGGCACACTATCACTTGTCATTGGGTATTCCATTTATCTGTGTGTATGGCACACACATGGGCTAGCTGTAATGTACCAATTTAGGACATGTCTACACAGGACACTCAGGAAAATGAAGCTGAATTGATGTAAGTAACCTTCAATTCAGCTTCAATTTCCTGAGAGTCCCTGTGTAAACATCTTTTATTCTCATTGAGCCTGGGTGAATATTCCATGCCTCATTTTTAATCTGCTGCACTTGATTTCTTTCACAGTTTACTAACACTTTCATTTAGGAAGCAGTTTGCACTAGACCTGCAAATACTCATTGTTCTTTGCAAAGCTATCAATAACACCAATTTGACCTGGTTTCCAGATATAGCACAAATTATTTGTTCTCTAAGTAGTCCACCTATTAACTCTTCAAGTTCAAAATAATGCTGTTCATAGCTTTATTATGTAGCTCTGTAACACAACGTTCAATGGCCTAACCTGGCATCACATTTCTTGTAAAGAAAATATGCTTTTCATTTTGTATGCACCTAAGTATTCTTGAAATTTCTGAATGACTTCGTCTAACGGTATGCAATGCCCCTAGTGGAATGGACTATAGCTCTCCAGTGCCTCTGGATCTTCCCCAGGATCAGTTTGGAGGATTTCTCTGCAATAGCCGTGGCTTTCAGAGAAATTTGAAAGCACTGCAACCACCTCCTCCTGTTTGCTACCAGGTTCCATCCAAACTCAAGGATCCATTTGCTTCATGTTTGTGAAAAGTTCAGTTTTACTTTTGATACCATATAGTAAATCAAAATCTGGCCTAGAGGCTCCAACAGCTCCAGAACACAGGAACTGGACTTTATTTCCTCGCCACAGTTACATTGTTTGGGTCAGCGTGGGAACTGTAAATTCCCCTACACATAGTAGAGACCAATATTCATGGACTCCAGTGGCTACTATTACAGAGAGAAAAATTGCAGAATGCTATTTAGTTAGTGTTATTGTCATCAACTTTTCTTTGCTTTTCCTTTCAATATGTTACTGAGATCTGGTAACTAGAGCAGTAAACTACCAATTATCACTGATGTCAGCATTGGTCTCATAATAATTATTAATACTTTGCAATTACTGTATATGGTGATTTTAATCAAGATAGCAAAGTGATATTCTTGATCCAGCAGGGCCAGTCCAAGTATATTTGGAGTCCTCTTTGAGCAATGAGACAACAGCCCTTCAAACACACACTACTGTGAAAACTGCATTATACGCAAAACTTATTAAAGGACTTCAGGAAATTAACTAGTGGATTCTGCTGGTTTCAAGGTCACTAGATGTCTTGGGTTGACCCAGGGCAAGATTTCAATATTCCTGCAAGTGAGTGCAAGTGTATGTGACCAGAGTACTAGACATTAGTACTAGACTAGTAGCATCCATGTACTAGCAATGCAGATACAGATGAGCAACCATTTTCATGTTCTCTCCACAGGTACTAATGCGGGGAGTGGACTAGATGATAAATCTGAGGGAAGGGAGCAGAAGGGGACTCCATCGATTGGAAGGCATGAGATGCACTGTCCTAGGGATGGGAGTTCCACGACCACCGCTCCCAAGAGAAGGAGGCAGGTGGTGCTGGTCGGGAACTCCCTCCTCAGGGGGACTGAGTCATCTATCTGCCGTCTCGACCGGAAAAACTGAGAAGTCTGCTGCTTGCCAGGAGTTAGGATTCACAATGTGATGGGGACACTGCCAAGACTCATCAAGCCCTCGGATCGCTACCCCTTCCTGCTTCTCCACGTGGGCACCAATGATACTGCCAAGAATGATCTTGAGCAGATCACTGCAGACTATGTGGCTCTGGGAAGAAGGATAAAGGAGTTTGAGGCGCAAGTGGTGTTCTCGTCCATCCTCCCTGTGGAAGGAAAAGGCCCAGGTAGAGACCGTCGAATCGTGGAAGTCAACGAATGGCTACGCAGGTGGTGTTGGAGAGAAGGCTTTGGATTCTTTGACCATGGGAGGGTTTTCCAAGAAGGAGGAGTGCTAGGCAGAGATGGGCTCCACCTAACAAAGAGAGGGAAGAGCATCTTTGCAAGCAGGCTGGCTAACCTAGTGAGGAGGGCTTTAAACTAGGTTCACTGGGGGAAGGAGACCAAAGCCCTGAGGTAAGTGGGGAATTGGAATACCGGGAGGAAGCATGAGAAGGAGAGCACAAGAGGGGAGGACTCCTGCCACATACTGAGAAAGCAGGACGGTCAGTGAGTTATCTTAAATGCCTATACACAAATGCAAGAAGCCTGGGAAACAAGCAGGGAGAACTGGAAGTCCTGGCACAGTCAAGGAATTATGATGTGATTGGAATAACAGAGACTTGGTGGGATAACTCACATGACTGGAGTACTGTCATGCATGGATATAAACTGATCAGGAAGGACAGGCGGGGCAGAAAAGGTGGGGGAGTTGCATTGTATGTAAGAGAGCAGTATGACTGCTCAGAACTCCAGTATGAAACTGCAGAAAAACCTGAGAGTCTCTGGATTAAGTTTAGAACTGTGAGCAAAAAGGATGATGTCATGGTGGGAGTCTGCTATAGACCACCAGACCAGGGGGATGAGGCTTTCTTCCAGCAACTAACAGAAGTTACTAGATCACAGGCCCTGGTTCTCATGGGAGACTTCAATCACCCTGATATCTGCTGGGACAGCAATAAAGCGGTGCACAGACAATCCAGGAAGTTTTTGGAAAGTGTAGGGGATAATTTCGTGGTGCAAATTGTAGAGGAACCAACTTGGGGCAGAGCTCTTCTTGACCTGCTGCTCACAAACAGGGAAGAATTAATAGGGGAAGCAAAAGTGGATGGGAACCTGGGAGGCAGTGACCATGAGTTGGTCAAGTTCAGGATCCTGACACAAGGAAGAAAGGAGAGCAGCAGAATACGGACCCTGGACTTCAGAAAAGCAGACTTTGACTCCCTCAGGGAACTGATGGGCAGGATCCCCTGGGAGAATAACATGAAGGGGAAAGGAGTCCAGGAGAGCTGGCTGTATTTTAAAGAATCCTTTTTGAGGTTGCAGGAACAAACCATCCTGATGTGTAGAAAGAATAGTAAATATGGCAGGCAACCAGCTTGGCTTAACAGTGAAATCCTTGCTGATCTTAAACACAAAAAAGAAGCTTACAAGAAGTGGAAGATTGGACAAATGACCAGGGAGGAGTATAAAAATATTGCTCAGGCATGCAGGAGTGAAATCAGGAAGGCCAAATCACACTTGGAGTTGCAGCTAGCAAGAGATGTTAAGAGTAACAAGAAGGGTTTTTTCAGGTATGTTAGCAACAAGAAGAAAGTCAAGGAAAGTGTGGGCCCCTTACTGAATGAGGGAGGCAACCTAGTGACAGATGATATGGAAAAAGCTGAAATACTCAATGCTTTTTTTGCCTCTGTCTTCACGAATGAGGTCAGCTCCCAGACTACTGCACTGGGCAGCACAGTATGGGGAGGAGGTGACCAGCCCTCTATGGAGAAAGAAGTGGTTCAGGACTATTTAGAAAAGCTGGATGAGCACAAGTCCATGGGGCCAGATGAGCTGCATCCGAGGGTGCTAAAGAAGTTGGCGGATGTGATTGCAGAGCCATTGGCCATTATCTTTGAAAACTCCTGGCAATCTGGGGAGGTCCCGGATGACTGGAAAAGTCTAATGTAGTGCCCATCTTTAAAAAAGGCAAGAAGGAGGATCTGGGGAACTACAGGCCAGTCAGCCTCAACTCAGTCCCTGGAAAAATCATGGAGCAGGTCCTCAAGGAATCAATTCTGAAGCACTTAGAGGAGAGGAAAGTGATCAGGAACAGTCAGCATGGATTCACCAAGGGCAAGTCATGCCTGACTAACCTAATTGCCTTCTATGAGGAGATAACGGGTCTGTGGATGAGGGGAAAGCAGTGGATGTATTATTCCTTGACTTTAGCAAAGCTTTTGATATGGTCTCCCACAGTATTCTTGCCGGCAAGTTAAAGAAGTATGGGCTGGATGAATGGACTATAAGGTGGATAGAAAGCTGGCTAGATTGTCGGGCTCAATGGGTAGTGATCAACGGTTCGATGTCTAGTCGGCAGCCGGTATCAAGCGGAGTGCCCCAAGGGTTGGTCCTGGGACCGGTTTTGTTCAACATCTTCATTAATGATCTGCAGGACGGCGTGGATTGCACCCTCAGCAAGATTGCAGATGACACTAAACTGGGAGGAATGGTACATACACTGGAAGGTAGGGATAGGATACAGAAGGATCTAGACAAATTAGAGGATTGGGCCAAAAGAAATCTGATGAGGTTCAACAAGGACAAGTGCAGAGTCCTGCACTTAGGACGGAAGAATCCCATGCATTGCTACAGACTAGGGACTGAGTGGCTAGGAAGCAGTTCTACAGAAAAGGACCTAGGGGTTACGGTGGACAAGGATGTGGAAAAATTGGAAAGAGTCCAGCGGAGGGCAACAAAAATGATTAGGGGGCTGGAGCACATGACTTATGAGGAGAGGCTGAGGGAACTGGGATTGTTTAGTCTGCAGAAGAGAAGAATGAGGGGGGATTTGATAGCTGCTTTCAACTACCTGAAAGGGTGTTCCAAAGAGGATGGATCTAGACTGTTCTCAGAGGTACCAGATGACAGAACAAGGAGTAATGGTCTCAAATTGCAGTGGGGGAGGTTTAGGTTGAATATTAAGAAAAACTTTTTCACTAGGAGGGTGGTGAAGCACTAGAATGGGTTACCTAGGGAGGTGGTAGAATCTCCTTCCTTAGAGGTTTTTAAGGTCAGGGTTGACAAAGCCTTGGCTGGGATGATTTATTTGGGGATTGGTCCTGCTTTGAGCAGGGGGTTGGACTAGATGACCTCCTGACTGGAAATGGGAAGAGCATTCAGATATATGGCTGATGGGAGTGTCAGTAAGCTGACAATACACAATTCTGTGCCTCTTTTTCCCGTTAAACCATTTTGGACTGTCATTATCTATTATGATAGATACTAGAATCATGGTAGTGCCCTCCTTTGCTTTGAGATGTACTGTTGAAAAACACCATATAAGAGCTAGGTTGCTGTTAGTATTATTACTAATAGCCAAGCATGATTAAAAATAATAGTATGTTGGGACACTAGAAGGAGAGGGAGGTGAAAAAAACAGCTGTATGTGGAAACGCTTCCATTTCCCCATGTTGAGAAATCTTCTAGTGTAGGATAAAGTGAAGACTAGATTGTTCTTTCTGCATTTACAATAGATCTAGGAAACCAGCAAAGACATTTAAAGAATGATCTTTGCTTTACTGGATTCCCACAATTGCTATTTTTTGAAAGGTTAAAGCATTAAAAACATCTTCAAGATTAGGGGAGCTGTTTGTCTCTTTTATCAAGTCATCATCTGTCTTTTTATATTATTTCCTGTAGTTTTTAAGCCAAGAAACATCTCTGCACTTTCCTACCTTTATACAGTAAATTATATTTATAGGAAAGTAAACACTAAAGCTATGGCTACATAAAGTAATGCATGGGCTCACAGACCTTTGGCCAAACGCTCCAACTGCATCAAACTTTTTTAACTCTCATAACTTATGAGCTTCAGGCACACTTCTCAGCCTGCCAAGGTCCAAATGCAGGAAGCTGTATGTGGCAAAGGCCCAGAAGGAGGAACACAAAATTATTATACATGCAGGAAATGTAAAATAATGTGAAACTTATTCTTTTAGTCAAAATAGCGTTTGCTGTAACCTCCGTTCCAGGTTTCTATATTTCTGATCTGAGAACACACCACATTTGTGTGGATAACTGTGGGTCTAAAATTAATGACTTCCTTCCAAATGAGGAACATGTGGGAGGTGTGGTGTTAGTTACACTCCCCACTTCTTCTGCAGAGCTGAACAGATGAATCCCCAGCAGTGTGACAGATTCAGCACTTGCCCTTGTTGAATGGTGATGTTCAAGGAGACGAGCAGCTTTGTCTTATTATTTGTATCAGTAGTGCTGACTTTTGTAATTTGTTTATATTTTAGAATCACGGCATCATAGAAATGTAGGTCTGGAAGGGACTTAGATAAGTCATCAAGTCCAGCTTCCTGTACTGTGGCAGGACCAAGCAAACCTAGACCATCCCTGACAGGTGTTTGTCCAACCTGTCTTTAAAAATTTCCAGTGATGGGGATTCCACAACCTCCCTTGGAAGCCTATTCCAGAGCTTAGCTACCATTATAATGTGTCAGATCCTCAGCTGATGAAAACCAGCATAGCTCAATTGACTCCAGCTCAGCTACAGTGATTTACATGAGTGAAGATCTTCCACAATGTGTCATTGCTCAACTCTGTTTAACTTTCTGTAGTGTCTGTCTCTAGGATCCAGAGATGGGAATAGTCTTGGCCAGGGCTCAGAGAGAGGCCATCCCTTCAGTCTGCCCAGCTGGTTCCCTTGTTCCTCCCTCCTTCACCTCATGCAGTGGGGCCGCTAAAAGATGTATGGAACCTCAAGGTCTATAGGCGGCAGCTCATGGGTCTTGGAGCACCACTGGGTGGTAAATAGAAGAGCACAGATGTACTTGGGGATATTATTTCAGTTATGTCCTGGGAATACATAAGACACAAATACTGTTTGGCTAAGTTATTTATTATTGAGAGCAAATATGATGTAGCTTTTTAAACAGCATACAGCAGAATGAGTAGATAGAAGAGAAAATACTGAAAATAAATTCATCTTTTGATATGTCATGTCCATCTTGGATCATAGACCAGTGGAATGAAGAGTAAGATCTGGAGCTCAGTTTATCAACAACACATTATGAACACTCTCTAGTAAGGGTAGTGCTGGTAATCAGTGTTAACGAGATAGACACTGTATGAAAAAGCAAGCTGGTAATCACAAGAACAATGTAACTGAAAGGTACTAATTTTAAAATGCTATACTTATCATATACAACTTCCAAACTAGTGCATAAAGTTTCTGAGGAAGAACTTAATAGTTTTGGAAACTTCTATGGGCAAAGGGGATGTTCTGGCATATGACATGGGGCAGCCTTCAGATATCCCCATCATGGAGATTTCAATTTCATATACGTCAAGAGTTATTACAAAAATTATTTGAGGATACTCCAGAACTGGTCTTTTTGGCCAGAGATCAGATGTTGTTACTGTTCTCCTCAGTAAAACAGAATGAAAAGTTAAACATTGTACAAGATGAATGGTAAAAGTTTCAAGCAGAAACATTGGATAGAGAAAAATGTTTTAATAAAGAGTATTATGAGAATACATACGGTTCAGTCAACAATAAGTAGAATGAAATATATCAGAAGTGTAACTTACTAAGATGACTTCCAAGAGAGCTTCTATAATAGTCTGTCCATTTCAATTTCCTTCTGCCCCCAATTGGAGCAGATTAGCTTATTGTTATACTTTAGAACGGTACTTGTCACTTGATAATTTGATATGTACTGTATGCATTTGATTTATTTTGCATTAGAATAAGATCTTGGGGTGTGTGTGTGTATTATTATCATGTGAAAACAGCAGGTTATAATGAAAATCCTCACATAACTTTACATATATTGGTCCTTTCCAGGCAATTGCTATAATGTGAACTTTAACAAATATTTATCTATGCAATATTCAGTTGAAAAGTACTGGAGCTTTCTTTGGATACCACAAGGACATTGTCAGAGTTCTGAATAGGTCCATTCTATTCATATAATCCTGATGTAAAGTCCATTCAAGACAATGGATAGGCTTCAATAGGCCTTAGATCTGACCAGTTTAGATTTTTGTGGTTTAATAAATGTCCAGTAGTCTACGAAGAGAACTATTATATAAGAAGGATGAACTACTCTCCAAAATAAATAATAACTTCACATCCAGTGATTAAATTTCATCTTGACTTTATCTAATGTGACAAAGTTCCTCCTCTATCTTGGTGGGTCCTGCGCTTATTGGCGGATTTTCTTGCCTCAGAGATTCACCATGTGGGTTGGGGAACAGCCCAGAGACCTTCCCCTCTGGGAGAACCCACAGTCCAGGTCAATTGGGAGGTTTGGGGGGAACCCGGGCCCCCCCTCTACTCCAGGTTCCAGCCCAGGGCCCTGTGGACTGCAGCTGTCTATAGTGCCTCCTGTAACAGCTGCATGACAGCTACAACAACCTGGGCTACTTCCCCATGGCCTCCTCCAAACGCCTTCCTTATTCTCACCACAGGACCTTCCTCCTGGTGTCTGATAACACTTGTGCTCCTCAGTCCTCCAGTAGCACACCCTCTCACTCTCAGCTCCTTGCACCTCTTGCTCCCAGCTCCTCACACTCACACCACAAACTGAAGTGAGCTCCTTTTAAAACCCAGGTGCCCTGATTAGCCTGCCTTAATTGATTCTAGCAGCTTCTTCTTAATTGGCTCCAGGTGTCCTAATTAGCCTGCCTGCCTTAACTGGTTCTAGCAGGTTCCTGATTACTCTAGTGCAGCCACTGCTCTGATCACTCAAGGACCTGGATCCCAATAGGTCTGGTCACTCAGGGAACAGAAACCCTGTCTGACCTGGGACTAATAGATCACTCTCCTGTAGCCCTCTGGCCTGGAGGGAGGGAGGTAGGGGGCTGCTCCTCCTCTTTCTCTGCTACATGCTTGCTGGCTGGCTGCTAGACCCACCCACACCCTTGGTTGCTGCTGCTCCAGCTACAGCCCCTTGGGCAGGGCCTGCTGGCCCACTCCCCAGAGGAGGGGAGGGAGAGACCCCAGCCATTGCTCCTGCTGCTGGGGATGCCACCACCACCTCCACCTAAGAAGGGTCCTTCCTGCTGGCCACCAGACTGCCGCCTGGAGCTGCTGCGTTTGCTGCTGGGGAGCTGCTGGAGCCCTGAAGAGAAGAAGAGGACCATCTGCCAGTGGGGGAGTGCGTAGGAATTCTACAGACCACCGTGGAGAGGGCCCTCCCAGACTGAGTAACTTTTGAACTGTGCTCTTGTGGTGGGGATCTAGACTGTGTTTGTGGGGACACAGGGGGTGTGGTGTGGAGCCTGCCCTGTCCCCCCCGATCCCCTCCACCACCATCATCGTTGCCCCCTCCACCACCCCCACCGGCTACTCACCATCTGCCTTGAGCTCCTGCCTCTGGGACTCAGCTGCTCACCTAGGCTTGCCACGCCCTGTTGCCACCATTGGGCCTGATTCAGCAGCCAGCTTCCAAAGACTTTCTTTTTGTTACAAGCGCACGTGGGTGCACGTACCCCCCCCCTTTTGGACTGACCCCCTTCCCCCTGCAGCAAGCCCCCAGCTTTGCCCCTGCTGCCTACCCTCCTTTTTTGGTGCCCTCCTCCCCTGCCTGCAGCCCAGCGGAGAGGAGTGGTCGACCTGCTTCCCCCTTCCCTACCCCCCCTCCGGTGTTTGTTCTCCCCCCGTCCTCATTATGGCAGGGGACAAGGCGAGTGGGACCCCTTGGGCAGACCCTGCTGCCCCTCCTCCACCCACCCCACCATCGTCCCCCCTAGCCTCTACCTCGACCGCTGCTGCCGAGCCACCTGATACCACCCCTGCTGGAGCACCGGCAGCGGCGGGTAACAAGGTGACCTCCGCTGCTGCCACGTCCCTCGCCCCCTCTGACTCTGGGGGAGTCCCCCCAGCCGGCAGGAAGGGCCAGGGCACAAAGAAATGTAAAGGCCCCGCCAAGAAGGCCAGGCCCTCCATGGCGGGGGCTGCACCCACTGCCACGGCCCCGCCATCGGCCGCGGCATCCCTCCCCGCTGTTCCCTCCACCAGCTCTGTAGGTGTCCCTCCCCCGGCCCCCAGGGCATATGCCCAGGTAGCGGCGGCCCCCCCGCCTGCTGCTGCATCATCATCTCAATCAACCACCACCTCTGCTACCATCTATAGTGGCCGGGGCCCCTTCCCCACCTTGACTAGGAAGCACGGCGTCCGTTGCCTCCTGGTACCCGCCTCGCCCCACGTGGAAACCTATGTGCGGGCGTTGGCGAGGGTGGTGGGGCCCACGGCCATTGTGGCGGCCTCCAAGATGTACAGAAAGGTCGTCTTCTTCCTAGCATCGGAGGCCGCCGCCCAGGAGGCGGTGGAGAAGGGCCTGGCGGTGGGGGGCGTGTTCGTCCCCCTGGAGCCGCTAGAAGACCTGGGCGCCCGACTGGTCCTGACTTCTGTCCCTCCCTTCCTTCCTAATGCCGCCCTGTTACCTGCCCTCTCTACCCTGGGGAGGCCGATCTCCGTGGTCAGCCCTCTCCCGTTGGGCTGCAAAGACCCCGCCCTCCGTCATGTCCTCTTGTTCCGCCGGCAGGTACAGTTACAACTGCCGCCGGCGGCACGTGACGGTGAGGCGCTCGAGGGGTCCTTCTTGGTCCCCTACCAGGGGGCCCGCTACCG
Organism: Emys orbicularis; assembly: GCF_028017835.1. Classification (NCBI taxonomy): domain Eukaryota; kingdom Metazoa; phylum Chordata; order Testudines; family Emydidae; genus Emys; species Emys orbicularis. Next base: position 164,539,950 of record NC_088684.1, read on the forward strand.
GGTGCATTATTCAACGGGGGAGGCCCGGTGCTACCTCTGCCGGGCGATGGGGCACGTCCGGAGGGACTGCCCCTTGGCCCGGCAGGGAGGGGCATCCGGGGCCCCCGAGCCCCGGCAGGGCGCCGGCCCCGTCATCGCCGGCGCCCCTGGCTGCCCGGCGCCCGAAGCCGCCCCTCCTCCTTTCCGGCCCAACAACGCTCCCGCTCGGGCCCAAGGGGTATCTCCCCTAGTGTGCCCAGACGAGCGGGAGGGCCCCGCCTCTGCTGCCTGCGATCTGGCGGGGCCTGTGGAGGAGGGTGAGGTAGGGATACCGCCGGGCATAGAAAAGGGCATGCCCCAGGGTGGCTCCTCCCTCCTACATGCTGCCCCACCATTATCTCCCCGAGTCCCTGAGCCTTCGTCCTTGCTCCCTGACCCGACCCCTGTTAGCCAACCCCCGGATGATGCCATGGAGGGCTGGTCCTTAGTACAGGGGAAGCGGGGCAAGCGGAAGGCTCGAGCTCCGCTCCTCCCACCTGATGCGGTAGCCCCCCGGAAGACCAGGAAGGGGGGCACTGATGCCGAGCCTTCCGCTTTGCCCCCTGCCGATTCCAATTCAATGGTGCCGGCTGGGGATGCCGTGGCAGCACTGGAAGGTAATATCGCCCCTCCTCCGGAGTCCCTTCCTATGGAAGCCCCTGCTGAGGCCCCTCTCGCCCCCTTACAATCTGAAGCCCCTGCAAGCACCAAGGCGAGCGTCGCTTTGGGTGCTGGCGGGGAGAACCCTGGGGTGGTGGAAGGTGATCTCCCCTTCCCTGATGACGTTTCGACATTCACTTTTGTCCGGGTGGAGGTCCATCGGTCGTACCACTGGTTGGACCGCATCTATATGTCACGCTTCCATCTTTCCCGGGCCCACTCCTCCAGCGTCCGGCCGGCCCCTTTTTCAGATCACCATCTAGCCACCGTGACAGCCTCTCTCTGCGCGGAGAGGCCGGGGCCGGCCTATTGGCACTTTAATAATAGCTTGTTGGAGGATGTGGGCTTCGTGGCGTCCTTCCGGGAGTTCTGGCTGGCCTGGCGTGGGCAGCGGCGTGCCTTTCCCTCGGCGCGGTGGTGGTGGGACCTGGGGAAGGTACGCGCCCGGCTCTTCTGCCGTGACTACACCCGGGGCGCCAGCCGACGGAGGGATGCGGTGATAGGGCAGTTGGAACGGGAGGTCTTAGAGCTTGAGAGGCGTCTGGCCACCAGCCCCGGTGATCCATCCCTCTGCGGAGCGTGCCGGGAGAAGCGGGAAGAGCTCCGGACCCTCGAGGACCATCGGGCCCGAGGTGCCTTTGTTCGATCCCGCATCCGCCTCCTTCGGGAGATGGATCGTGGCTCCCGCTTCTTCTACGCCCTGGAGAAAAAGAGGAGGGCCAAGAAGCACGTCACCTGCCTTCTAGCAGAGGACGGCACCCCCCTCACGGATCCGGCGGAAATGTGCGGGAGGGCCAGGGCCTTCTACGCAGGCCTTTTCTCCCCGGATCCGACCGATCCTAACGCTTGCAGAATGCTCTGGGATGAACTCCCGACGGTCAGCGCAGGCGACCGAGACCGTCTGGAGCTGCCTCTCACTCTGGCCGAGTTCTCGGAAGCCCTCCGCCACATGCCCACCAATAAATCTCCGGGCATGGACGGGCTGACCGTGGAGTTCTACCGCGTGTTTTGGGACATCCTCGGCCCGGACCTTGTCACCGTCTGGGCCGAGTCCTTGCAGGGCGGGGTCCTCCCTCTTTCGTGCAGGCGAGCCATGCTCGCCTTATTGCCGAAGAAGGGGGACCTCCGCGATTTACGGAATTGGCGTCCCATCTCGCTCCTCAGCACGGACTATAAAATCGTAGTGAAGGCCATCTCACTGCGGCTAGGGTCCGTGCTGGCAGACGTGATCCACCCAGACCAGACCTACACCGTCCCGGGCCGCACCATCTTCGACAACTTGTATCTGGTCTGGGACTTCTTGGAACTCGGGTGTAGGGATGGTCTGTCGTTCGCCCTCCTGTCCCTGGATCAGGAGAAGGCGTTCGACAGGGTGGACCACGAGTATCTCCTGGGCACTCTCCGAGCGTTTGGCTTCGGGCCCCAGTTTGTGGGTTTTCTCCAGGTGCTGTACGCCTCCGCAGAGTGTTTGGTCAGGCTCAACTGGACCCTGACCGAACCGGTCAGCTTCGGGCGAGGAGTATGTCAAGGGTGCCCCCTCTCGGGCCAGCTGTATGCTCTGGCAATCGAGCCCTTCCTCTGTCTCCTCCGTAGGAGGTTGGCAGGGTTGGTGCTGCGGGAGCCGGAGCTGCGGCTGGTCCTGTCGGCATACGCCGACGACGTGCTCCTCGTGGTCCAGGACCCGGGCGACTTGGTGCGGGTGGAGGCTTGCCAGACCATCTATTCGGCGGCCTCCTCCGCCCGGGTCAATTGGGTCAAGAGCTCTGGCCTGGTGGTAGGGGACGGGTGGCAGGCGAGCTCCCTCCCACCCGCGCTTCAGGCCATCCGGTGGAGCGCGGGTCCGCTGCTCTATCTCGGCGTTTACCTTTCTGCCATGCATCCGTCTCCGCCGGAGAACTGCCTAGGTTTAGAGGGCAGGGTGTCGGAGCGGCTCCGGAAATGGACAGGATTGCTCCGGTGTCTCTCCCTTCGAGGGAGAGCACTGGTGCTCAATCAACTAGTCCTGTCCATGCTCTGGTACCGGCTCAACACCCTGGTCCCGGCCCCGGGCTTCCTGACCACCCTCCGGATGTTGATTCTGGAGTTCTTTTGGTCAGGACTGCACTGGGTCTCTGCGGGGGTTCTCCATCTACCCCTGGAGGAGGGAGGGCAGGGCCTGAAGTGTCTGCACGCTCAGGTCCATGTCTTCCACCTCCAGGCCCTGCAGAGGCTCCTTTATGGTGCAGGTAGTCCGGCATGGAGCGTATTGGCGCACGCCTTCCTGCGCCGCTTCCGTAGGCTCCGATATGACCGGCAGCTCCTTTGTCTCCATCCGAGAGGTCTTCCGCGAGGCCTCTCCGAGCTGCCGGTCTTCTACCAGGACCTCCTCCGGACCTGGAAACTGTTTTCAGTGACCAGGTCCGTGGCGGCCACCGTGGGGGCAGATCTCCTCGCGGAGCCCCTGCTACACAACCCCCAGCTTCGTGTGCAGGTGGCGGAGTCCCCCATAGTGCGCCAGAGGTTGGTCCTAGCAGAAGTCACCAAAGTCGGAGACCTCCTGGACTATGACCGGGGAGATTGGCTGGATCCCCTGATGCTCGCTCAGCGCATGGGGCTCTCCAGACCTCGTACTCCCCGGCGCGTACTTCAGGAGGTGAGGGCCGCTTTGCCGCCCGCTGCTCGGGACTATCTCGACCGGGTCCTGCGAGAGGGCACGCCCCGCCCACCCTCCACTCCGAGCCCTCCTGACTTTTTCATCGGGCCCCTGCCCCGTGGACCCAACCAGCCCCCTCCCCGTCCATTCGCCATGAGCCGGCTGCACCATCTGCAGCCGGTTCTGTTCTGGACCGCGCCAAGGAAACATCTATACACGCTCGTGCTCCATGTTCTTCATGTCCTCACCCTCGCGTCCCGCCCCGATACGAAGTGGCGGGACCTTCTGCCACCTCTGGAGGGTGAGGAGCCCCGGTGGGCCAGCCTTTATTCTGCTCTGATCCCGAAGCCCACCGGGGACATCAGTTGGCGGCTCCTTCACGGAGCCGTGAGCACGGGCGTGTACTTGGCGCGGTTTACCCCTATCCCAGACACCTGCCCCTTTTGCGGCGTGAGGGAGACCCTGGCGCATGTTTACCTGGAGTGCGCCAGGCTGCAGCCCCTATTCCGGCTCCTCATGGATATTTTGTTAAGATTTTGGTTGCACTTTTCTCCTCACCTTTTTATTTATGCACTCCCTATCCGTCGCCCCACAAAGTCGCGAGACCTCCTGGTCAACCTCCTTCTGGCCCTAGCGAAACTGGCCATCTATAAAACCAGAGTGAGGAGGTTGGCCGATGGAGTTTCCTGTGACTGTGGGGCATATTTCAGGTCCTCCGTTCTTTCACGTATCCGGGCAGAGTTCCTCTGGGCGGCGTCCACTGGCTCCCTTGACGCCTTTGAGGAGCAGTGGGTGCTGTCCGGGGTTCTCTGCTCGGTGTCCCCGTCTGGTTCGCTTCGTTTGACCCTTTGACCTCACTCCTGTCCCTGTTCTTTTATTAGTTGTCCCCCGTAATTTTTTGGTCTCCAGGTCCTGTGGACCCCCCCTTAGGCTGGGGGGGATCCTTTAGCAGTGGGCGGGCTTCGCCCGCCCACTTCCTGGATCCCAATAGGTCTGGTCACTCAGGGAACAGAAAACTACTCATCCAGTGACCAGTATATTTGCCCTCTACCAGACTCCTGTACCCCACTGGTCTGGGTCTGTCACACTAAGTATAAGCACAGTTAATAGGAGCTGTCATTCCAGAACAAACCAGTGGTCTGTTTTAATTCACCATCCTAAAGCTATCTAGGGTAGTTTATAATGGTTGTCAAAAAGTTGTCCTTATTTCCGAAGGTGGACTTTACAACTAAGTGCCAGTGTATACAAGGAGTATTGTATTTCAGGAGGCAAACTCTTTGGGCACTTCTGTAGAGTTAAATCTGAAATATTTAACTATGCTCAGCTGTGGATATTTTACCCAGGTCCTCTATTAGAATATCAAAGCATGAAGAAAGTCTAAGGAAACAGAACTATTCTTGACAGCTTTATTGCATGTAATCAGGAACATGAGATTTTAAGAGTGAATATGTAATTACAGCTGTTGCTTTACTGGAAAGCTAGTAAATGTAAAGAGGTCTCATTTTCAGAAAAGAATACTAACAAGAGACCTGTAACAAGTTAAAAGTTTGCATTCAAGCAGCAGAGCTTATTGGAATATTTTTGCAATAACACTGTATCCTATTAACTGGATGCACAAATTCCTTTTGGGGAGCATTTGTTGATGGCAATTCAATTATTTATTTGCCGTAGCATTTTATCAGTAACAAAGTATATTTTGTACAAAATACATCCCTGTTTAGAACCAGTATGCAGACACACTATAGTTCACTGCAGAAGCTTGTTTCAATGGAATAATAGCTGTGTGATCTGTTGGCTATAATATGGATAGCATGTTGCTCTCTGCAGAGAGTCGATTGGAGAAGCAGTAGTAGAATGAAATATATTTGAACAGACAAGTGAGTACAATTGTGTTATAAAATTATACTAGTATCATAGAATCAGGTACGACAGAGCTCGGACAGGCCTGTTTGAAATCTAGACTGGACAAGAGTCTAGAAAGTGTACCTTATGAAACAATCCTGCAGTTGGAGGCAGATGGGCTAGATGATCTGAGTCCCAGTCAATGGGACTTACACCGTGTCCCTTGGGATACAACTCCACAGCCAGAATACATCTCACCATCAGTGAGTTTTTCCTGATGTTCAACCTGAAGTTTCTCTTTCGTAGTTTCCACCTATTATTCCTACTTCTATCTTCATGTACTACATTAACTAAATATTCTCCTTCTTTTGTGTTAACACTCCACAAATATTGAGATTGTTTACATACCCCCTTAGAATTCACTGAGTCAAGCTATACTATTTAGCTTGCTTAATCATTCATTGTAAGTCAGCTCTTCAACCTTATGATAATTTTGGTTGCTTTTCTTTGGATTCCCTTCCAATTTGTCAATTTCTGTGTGGTAATGTTGTTTCTAGAACTGAATATAACATTTCAGGTGCTGTTGCAACAGACCTGTACTGCAAAGGGCTATCAACCCCTTGCTCTGTGTTGTGTATGCAACCCAGAATTGCTTTGGCCTTTTTGCAACCATCTTACATTGCAAACTCATAACTCATTGGCTGTCCAGTATAATCTGTATTTGTCTCCGCATTACTGTTTCCCAAGTTTCTCTCCTTTATTAAGTATGTTTCAAAATATTTCCACAGTGTATCTAGAATCTCATCCACAACTTCTTCCACTCTATCCATAATGCTACTGCAAAAATAACCTACCTTGCATGCTTCTCTGACTACTCCCAACCCCACTTCAAATCCCTCCATTCCAAAGTTTTTCCCTTGCCTTCCAAGTGAAATTCAAGCCATTTGCCCTTGCCTTCAAGACCCTCAGTCTAGTTCTTGCCTACCTCTCTGTTCTTGTGTCTCAGTAATTTCTCTTCATTTACTCTATTCAAGCTGCACAACTAACCTCTGTTGTGTCTCATAACTTATTGAAACCTTTTCCTGCCCTTGTCTCTAGGCCTTCTTCTATGAATCCCAGTACTCCTAAAAACCCCTTCTTAACCAGTACACCACTTCTCTATATTTTCTTCCTTCAAGCTACTCCTTACAACCCACTTCCTGTAAAGTCCTACAGCTCCTCATTCTCCTTTTGCTGTGGAATTGACATATCAGACCGCAGAAGGGTTCCTTCAAAGGAAACAAAACAAAACAAAACAAACATTATGGAACTCACAAAGACCTGCTTAATTTGACTTGAAGAACACTGCTTCCCCTCTCAGCTCCTCCAACTTCTGGCAATTTTTGACATGTCTGTTTAGACTGCAAGCTCTTTGTGGAGCAGGGACTTTGTCTTTCATCCTGTCTGTAGGCAACCTACCATGTTATTGTTGCTGTATCATAAATAATATGTAAAATAATGAAGTTATTTACTATCCATGTTTCTAATCTCTCTAGTTCTCTTTGTATTTCTCTGTCATCTATTTCACTTTTATTCAGTTCCTCCCAGTTTAGGGTTGTATGTGAATGTACATGCTGTTTACTCCCTCTCCTAGTTCATTAATGAAGATGGTATGCAAAACTGGTCTTAACACTGTTCCTTGTAGTACAGTACTTCCATGGCTGGTCCATACAAATGTGGGACTCTGGGCGTTGCAAGCTGAATGGCTTTGGAAAATGTTCATTGTATGACTTCCCACACTGCTTACCGAAAACAGTCGGGATAGATGCCAATAGGCAATGTGTTGAGTGTCTATGTTTTAGCCAGGACATTCAAGTTATCTTCTCAAAGTTCTCAGGAGCGAAGCAACTTGTATCCCATGACAGGTGGCACTGGAGCAGAAGTGATAGACATCCTGCTGCCATTTCAACATGCCCCACATGGGATGGGCTTCCAGTGATCTGGAGGTCCACTGTACCTACAGGTTTGGCATAATTCCCAATGGAAGGAGAGACTCAGGCCATGTCTACACTACAAAGTTAAGTCGACTTTATGTAAGTCGACATCGAGCCTCCAATTTAAGCAAGTCAATGAGCATAGTGTGGACATGCAAGATCGTGTCGGCGGAGTGCATCCTCACTAGGAGGACTTGCACCTACGCATGGAGCACTGCACTGTGGATAGCTATCCCACAGTGCATGTAGCCAAGTGGAATTTTGGGTTGGGCTTGCAATGCCTTATGGGACCAAAACATTGGCGTGAGTGGTTATGGGAACATGGCATTAGCCTCCCATGATCCACTTACCTCCCTCCCTGTCTCCCTCCCTGAAATCAACAGCAAACAAACCAAGCCTTTTTTGCGCCTTTTTTCAAAAGCCTGGGTTACCCATGCGGATGCCAGAGCACGATAAGCATGGACCCCGCTCAGCTGTACACTGTTGTTGTAATCATTACAAACACCTCGCACCTTATCCTGCAGTATTTACACAACCGATACAGAAGCAGCCACATGGAACAATGTGATGCCACGCAAGCAGCCCTGCTGGAAGACATAAAACGGAGCAATTTGCAGATGCTGGTGACAGTCACGCATCACTTGACATGGTTGAGTGCAGTTTCTGGGCCCGGGAAACAAGCGCTGACTGGTGGGACCGCTATGGGATGACGATCAGTGGCTGCAGAACTTTCGTATGTGTAAGGCCATTTTCCAGGAACTGTGTAAAGAGCTTTCTCCAGCCCTGAAGTGCATCAATACTAAAATGAGAGCTGCTCTGACAGTCGAGACGTGAGTGGCAATAGCTCCGTGGAAGCTTGCAATGCCAGACTGCTACTGGTCAGTGAGGAATCAATTTGGAGTGGGTAAATCTACCATGGGGTCTGCTGTGATCCAAGTTGCCAGGGCAATCAATAGACTTCTGCTAAGAACGGTAGTGACTCTGGGAAATGTGCAGGACATAGTGGATGGCTTTGCCATGATGGGGTACCCTAACTGCGGTGGGGTGATAGACGGAACGCATATTCCTATCTTGGCACCAGACCACCTTGCCAAAGAGTACATAAACCAAAAGGGGTACTTCTCAATGGTGTTGCAAGCGTGGTGGATCACAGGGGCCGTTTGACTGACAGCAACGTGGAATGGTCGGGAAAGATGCATGACGCATACATCTTTAGGAACACAGGTCTGTTCAGAAAGCTGAAAGCAGGGACTTTCTTTCCAGACTGCAAAATAACCATTGATGAGGTTGAAATGCCAATCATGATCCTGGGAGATCCAGCCTACCCCTTGCTCCCATGACTCATGAAGCTGTATACGGCAGCCTGGACAGCAGTAAGGACCGGTACAACCATAGGCTGAGCAAGTGCAGAATGGTGGTGGAATGTACCTTCAAACATTTAAAAGGTCGCTGGCACTATTTGCTTACTAGGTTAGACCTCGGTGCAAGCAATATCCCCATTGTTATTGCTGCCTGCTGTGTGCTCCATAATATCTGTGAACCAAAGAGAGAAAAATTTCCGCCAGGGTCGGGGGTTGAGACAGATCACCTGGCAGCCAATTTTGAGCAGCCAGACATCAGGGCAATAAGAAGATCACACTGAGGGGCTCCATGAGGCTTTGAAAACCAGTTTCAGCAATGAGCCAGAGTAATGTGACACTTATCTGTGTTGTTCCTTACCAAAATGTCCCCTCCATTGCATTTTCTGCCCTGTAAACTACACCCCCACCACTTACGTGTGTATAATGAATAAAGCACCTTTTCTCCTCAATCCATTAGGTTTTATTATGCACACAGAGACAGCAAAGAAAAGTAAGATAACCTGGAGCAAAAGGGCTGATAACGCAGTGCATCTATAAGCAAGCTTTCCTTGTTTCTCCCCCCACAGTAATAACAATAAAAGGTGTGGGAATGGGCGCCTTCTGGTCTTTGTACCCTCCCCTGGTGTTGAGTGCAAGGGATACTGAACTCCCTACCACCACCTCATAGGACGGTTGGGGGAGGAGGATGTGGCGATGATGGCAGCAGGTTCAGCATAGGCTGCAGAGAGACTCTAGCATCCAGCTGCCTTTCTTGAACCAAAACCAGACATCACTACATGTCTGATTTCTCCTTCATAATCCACAGCATCTCTTCCTGCATAGCATGCTCTTGTTCCTTGCATGATCTCCAGTCCTCCATGTCCAGGTTCTCGGACAGTGTAATCCCCCATGCTCTGAGCTCTGTTTTGTCACTCTCAGAGGTGCACATTAACTCACTGAACATGTCCTCCTGAGTCTTCTTTTTCTGCCTTTTAATCCATGGGAATTCTCTGTCCCAGTGTGGAGGATGCGCCGACAGACAAGGTTTCAGCTGCAAGGAATGCAAAGCACAAGGGTAGCATTGACAGTGCAGACATTGTTTCTGGTGCAAGGTTAATTTTTTGTATAAAAAAGCCACCCCCCAATACACTTCACTGCAAGTCACAATGTAATCACAACCACTGGCTATTGCAAGAGTCGGTTTGCTGCTCCAGCCATGGTGAGTAAGGCATGGGCAAGAGGTGTTGTATTGCTGCTTTTGTGAAGAAATTGGAACTTGAGGGAAAAAAACCCTTTCCCCTAGCAACCTGGATGGTGCTTGAGGACAGGCACCAGTATAAAGCACCCCATGCCCCAAATAGTTTGTTTTTTACAAAAGGTCGGGGGTGGGGAGGGGAAAGGGAGACAAACAGGAAGCCACCCCCCACACACCAGTTTTTCAATGCTGTTTGCAATACACGGTGATCCCTTCCAACCACAACCATTACATGTTTGGGAAAGCATGGTTGTGTGACCCAAATTTCACCAAACGGGGGGAGGGGGGGAGGAGTGGATTACTTGTTGAATTGTTTGCAGTTTAAGGGCTAGCATTGAAAACTTCCCCAGTTTACCCTAGGTGATCCTATGTGATATCACTCTCCTGAGGGTAACAGAGGCGGCAAGGGAGAAGATGCTTCAAGACCTGATCCTTATGCTGCAATGCTGTGTGCTGCAATGATGCCAGCAAAGTTAACACTGGAGTGACACAGGAAAGTGTCCTACCATGGTGGACAAAATAAGGCAGCCCTTCCCAGAAACCTTCTGCAAAGGATTGCAGAGTACCTCCATGAAAGCTTCCTAGAGATCTCCATGGAGGATTCCTGGGCCATCCCCATTCACATAAACAGTCTTTTTCAGAGAGCACCTTCTGCGTAGCTGGGGTGGCCAACGATACCCACTACACCTACTTTTTTGTAACCCCTACAGTTTGACTGGAAATGTGTACTCACCAGAGGTGCCTTCCCCAGCATCATGCTCCGCCGCAAACTGGCCCTGTGAAGGGATGGGCTCCGGGGTTAAAAACAGTTCTTGGCTGTCGGGGAGAATGAATCCTCTGCTTGCCTGCCTCACATTCTCCTCCTCCTCTTCCTCGTCAACAATGTCCTCCTTGTTGTTGCTCGAAGTCACCCAGGGCTCCTGGGAGGTATCCACAGAGTGTTTTGGGGTAGTGGTGGGGTCGCCGCCTAGAATCGCATGCAGCTCCTCATAGAAGCAGTATGTCTGCGGCTCAGAACCAGAACAACTGTTCACGTCCCTTGTTTTCTGGTACACTTGCTGAAGCTCCTTTATTCTCACGTGGCACTGCTGCATGTCCCTGGTGTAGCCCTTCTTCCCCATGCCCTCGCGATCTTGGCATAGATGTCAGTGTTTCTTCGGCTGGATCGGAGCTCTCTCTGCACAGACTCTTCTCCCCCCATAGCCGTAAGATCCACCACCTCCTGTGTACTCCATGCTGGAGCGCGTTTGTGGCCTTGAGTCTCCATGATCAGCTGTAATGGCGAGCTCTCCATGTTGATCAAACAGGAAATGAACATTCAAAAGTTCCTGGGGCTTTAACAAGGGAGCAGCTGTTTCTTATGTACCTGGCTGATGTGCAGTGGAGTTGAAAGTGCTCTCCAGAGCAGTCACAGTGGAGCACTGTGGGACACCTCCTGGAGGCCAATTCATTTGAATTACACAACACAGTGTCTACACCATCACCATGTCAAGCTGTGGATGTCGAACCAAGTGTTACGCCTTTCGTGGAGGCAGGGCCGGCTCTAGCGTTTTTGCCACCCGAAGCAGGAAAAAAAAAAAGCCACGATTGCAAGCGGCGGCGGCTCTACGGCGGCAGTTTGGTGTCAGGTCTTTCGCTCCGAGAGGGAGTGACGGCCCCGCCGCCGAATGGCCGGACGTGCCGCCCCCCTCTTCATTGGCCGCCCCAGGCACCTGCTTGCTAGGCTGGTGCCTGGAGCTGGCTCTGCGTGGAGGTGGAGTACAGAAGTCGACTTTTCAGGCCACTTAGGTCGGCGGAAGGGACTCAGTAGTGTAGACATACACATTATTAGGTCGACATAAGCCTTGTTAAGTTTATAGTGTAGACCAGGCCTCAGTAACAGCAGTAGCATAAGGTGGCTTAGCTGAACCCCTCTGCTCTCCCACAGAACTAGGATTTTGGGGAAAGATGGCATCATGAGCCCCCTCTCCTCCCAGAATAACTATGTTGGCTGGAGCCCACCACAAATTTTTCCAAGGTTAGTGAGACTTTCAGGATGTCTCAGCATCCTTCAGGAAGGAGATACTCAGCTCTGCCACCTGCATAGCAGCAGAGAGGATTGCCTTCCCAGCTCTATGTAGGCCAGGCACTCCAGGTGCATAGGGTTTATGTAGAAAAAGGGGCCCATTGTCTAGTGGGAAGGGGTCTTGAGGACAGTGGTGGAGGCATTTTTATAAGGTACTGATAATGCTATGTAGAGTGGCAATTAGGATAGTCTGCATAGAGGCAGGGGTGTGTGCTAGCGGGAACTAATGCAGGAGTAGGACCTTTGACCTATTGACCAGAAAGGCTCACTTGCCATGGGGACATGGAGAACAAAGTATGTTGAGGCATCAATACATGGACCCGTGCAGATAGAATTGTTTTGTACAACATTTGGTGATTTCACTTCAATGATTCCTGTGCACATTTTATTCCCTTTCAAATCATGTGGGTTCCTACACAATGAGTTTCATTTTGTGTCAAGAATTCAAAGGAATCCAAATAAACCACCGAGTTTCAAATTCCCCAAACAGCATTTAAAATTGCCTTTCGTATTCTCCAAAGCTTCTGAGTAACCGAGAAAGCCATTTTCTTGCTTTACCTTTTTCTTCAGGTTTGTTTTAGATTCATTTTATTACTGTTCATCTGATACTGATCAAGGAGGAAAGGGCATGGAACATAAAACAAATGCAAGATCAGTCAGGGAACATTTTTATTTACCTGTGCAGATTGTTGGAGTCTTCACTCTGCTGCAGAGAAAAGCTGCACTCTCAGTCATCTCACTCTTCTTCAGGTCTGATTTATTAACACAAAGATCATCCCAAAAGACTGCTACATGAAACCCCAGCCGAAGTTACCTTCATCCCAAGCTTGGTTGTTCCTTGGGACCTAGCAGTCTGTCTCTGGCCCTAGCTCACTGTGCTTTGGGGTTACTGCTATCTCCCTTTTGTTCGGGTTGGAGCTTAAGGAGCCCCATGAAAAACCAGAGATTGGCCTTTAGCTTCCTGTAGGATTCCAACAACCACTGACAGTGTGGGTGGCTGGAAATTCCTGACATTACATTACGTTCCCACAAATAAGTGTGATGGGGAAAAAGAGAAAGGGAGAAGGTCAGGAGCACTCCTCCAGAGCCAGCCAATCTGCTGTTCATGCTGGATCAGAGCAGTGGCCCATCTAGTTCAGAGAAAAGTGCAAGAAACCTTGCAGCAGACAGTTAAGGGATAACTTGCCCTCTGGAGAGGCCTTTCCTAGCCCCTCTTTTTCATTGTTGAGTAAGTTTTTGTGCAACACACTGCAGTTACATTTGCCCTGGAAAATACAAAGTAATTTCCCAGCACATGGGCACATATACACAGTCAGATGAGTTATCTTAACAGGCAGCCATAACCATATAGATGTAATGAAATCTTCTGTTATATGGTATAGCTCATATCTTGTTGCACTGTTTTGATGACACTAATAGCTAGAATTAACTTGATAAATAAAGTAATATAGTATTTTTCTAATATGTTTCATGTGAAAGGCGTGCTCTGAAAAGATGATGGCTTCTCTCCACAGAACGGAGGCAACACAGAAGAAGCACCCTCACAAGCTTCCCCACAACACTCTGCCAAAGTTTTACATGCACCTCTTCATACCAATTTGCTTAATTCTTTTGTGGCTTTCTGTGACTCTGATGACTAAGGGCATGTCTACACTACAGTCCTAAGTCAACCTATGTTAGGTCGACTTGCAGTCACCCCAGTAATTACTGCAGTGGCTGATATACACACTACCCTCCTTCTGTCATTGGTGCATGTCCTCACCAGGAGCGCTTCCACCAAATGAAGGGGGTATTGAGAGTGGGGGTGCTGAGAGCCACAGCTCTCAGCTCCACACTGCTCCCTGCTGGTCCCTGGGCCCTCGGCTCCCTGCTCCCCAGGGACAGCCAGGCTCTTGCTATCCAGCTTAGTTGTCAATTTCACTACTCAGGAACCGTGAAATTGACAAGACAGCCAACAGCCCATGTAAGTAATGAAGTGTCTACATAGACACTGCCTCCCCCTAACAGCACCATCATAAGCGCTATGCCTCTCGTGGAAGTGGAGTTATGATGTCAGTGTAGCAGGGCACTTACATCGGTGGGAGGAAGGCTGTAGTGTAGACACTGACATAATTAGGTCAATGCAAGTTGCCTTGTGTCGACCTAACTGTGTAGTGTAGACCAGACCTAAGTGACTTCACAGCTATTAAAAGCTGCTTCTCTTTGTTATATTGTCTACAGAACTATCTGATGTTTAAATGAACATGAAAATCATCTGCAGCAGGAGATAGTTATGGAACACTGATATTTTCAGGCATGATACAAAAGAATTTGATTATATCTGATGGTTCCCTACATAGAAGTATCAAGTGCCCACTCCTGAGGCACAACATTAAGATAAAATTTAAAAGGCTCAGAATTATATTCTCATTATCTTCTGCTTTCAGGAGTTAAATAGGGAATGAGAGAATGGACCCTCATTCTGCAGCAAATCACTGACACATCCAACAAATCCTAGAGCACATCAGCAAACAGAATAGAAGGAAAATACATCGTAACTCAGGTACTGATATTAAATAGTTCAATATTGTAGATAAAAGATTAGGGAAAACTCAACATTTCAGTACCTGAGAGGCAATGGGAGGCCTAAACACTGCTTTTTTTCTTCCCTATTCAATTATCTACAATATTAAGGCACTTAACGTGTAAATTCTTGAGCTATGATTATGTCTTTCGTTGAATTATTCCCTGGTATGTCCTAGGATTTGTTTGATACTTCAAAGCTTTCTGCAGAGACATGCACTATAATGTCTTACCTTAAATGCATTTGATTTGAGTCATTTTAAAATATATTTAATCTGTTGCCTTTCACTCTATTACCATGTCATGTTTTATGTCAATATCCCTCTCAAAAAGTGCGTGGTGTGTGCATACACAAGAGGGGATAAAGGATAGGGCTACACAGGTGAATTAGCACGTGGAATGCCTTTTAGTTGCATGTCAGCCTAGCTCTATTAAGTTTTCTTTTATTCATAGTATTATCATACCACTTAGGAGCCCCAGTCATGGGCATGGACCCCCATTGTGCTAGGTGCTGTACAAACATAGAACAAAAAGATGGTCCTTGCTCCAAAGAGCTTACAATCTAGAGTGTAGGTCAAGAGACAACAGATGGGTATAGAGAGACAGGGGAGTACAAAGAAACAATGAGAAAGCAATGGTCACCAAGATAGACAGTGGTTTCAACATGCCAGCAATCTAACCACTGTCAAGGTTTTGTAGGCATCACAGCCAAGGAGAGTTTTAAGGAGGGATTTGAAGGTGAATAATCAGGTAGGTTTGTGAATATTTATGGGGAGCTCCTCCCAAATGTGAGAGGCAGAATGGGAGAAAGAACAAAGATGCTTGTTTGAAAATGTAACAAATGGACAATAGAAGCTGACATCATGGGCCGACTGAAGGCAAGAGTCGACATTTTGGTAGTGAATGAGAGATGATAGGTAGGGTGGAGTTTAGCCATGAAAGGCCTTGAAAGTGAATATAAGCTATATAAAAGGATGCTCCAGTAATTGAGACGTGAGATAATGAGACCTTCCTTTATTTGGCAATTAGCTCCCTGTGTGGACCTAGTGGATCAAGGGAATTTTTAAAAGTCTTTTCTAAGAGATGAGTGTCTAGTCATGCTTCTGCCCTGGGACCTATGTCTGCCTGCAACTATCTAGGTTGTTTCAAAGTCTAAATGCATCCTAAGAATCCAGGGTATAACCCTCCAAACCTATTAAAAATAAATGTGATCCAATCTACTGGAGGCCACAAGAAGAAACATGAAAAATTTGGAATTATATTACATGAATTCAAGAAATAATTCAAACTATTGAGATAGCAGTTGATGGAATGACACTCTATTAGCCTGAGAATACTGAATAATGTTGCAAAATCAAACTGACAGCTTTGAAAGCAAATTTAAATTAACTCTCAGAGCAGCAGCACATTTAGCCTATGCAGGTCTTACTGCATGAAAGGAGGCTTTTGTGGAATGTGAGGATGTCCTACTATGAGTCCATTGATCCACTTGTGGCTGGATGTGAAATGTCACTGGGGCTATCTGAAGGTGTAAACATTGTACTGGACAGGTAGGGGTATATTGTTCAGAATAGTTTATGAAGGAGCTGTGGATCAGTAATTAAATACCCTAAAACTTCATTAAGGCAGAGTTAAGGTTACCCAATAGTGCCTTGTGCCCTTCCACAATGCTTCACATGTGTTCTCTATCAGCTGCCCAAGCTAGGACTGGAACTCACCATGCATATGTATAACACAGGATTTGAGTGTCAGGGGCCATATGTCTGCTTGAGCCACCCAATTACTATGATATTAAGCTGCCAGGAAACTCTCTGGCTGATAACAGAGCCCTAGTCTTGCTGCACCTGTGCACTTCACTCTGGATCTGGAGCGCAGTTTGTGCTAACTTCAGGAGACAGACAATCTGTAATGTCTGGAATTTTTTCTTTGTTGCTTTCCCAAAGGGGCATTGCGGGCTGTGTACTAGCTAAGTGCTGAGCAACTGAGCCAGTTTGGGCCCCTGGTGTATGTAAAAAAAGTTATATGCAGGTGGTTTTGTAAAATTTTGCTTTTAGGGAACCTTCACTCAGAAAACCCCTACTCAAACAAACCCCTATTTGGACCAATAACCCTACCCTGTACTCTTATGAGGCACAATCCAAGTATGACATTCTGGGGTGCAATCCCGACCAATGAGAGGTTGTCACCACTTGACCTGCAACCTGGGATGCCTCACAATGTTTTGCTGCTGTGGCTCCCAACCTGTGCCCCTCACAAACAGCCAAACAACATGCAGGTCAGACCCTGAGTATCTGTGTATGCCTGCTGTTTGCCAGCACACTCTGGCTTCCACCAACCTTGGTTACCATTTTCAGGGTGAACCCAACACACTTCCAGTCCTGATTTCCACCCCCAAATTATGAGTTCTGCACTGTCCAGCCCTCTCCTGGGCAGTTCACATATTATAGATCCTTTGATCCTGTAAGGAAACAAAATCCAATGGTTTTCTACTTTAAATGGCATTACCCAAACAATTGAGTTTGAATACAACACTGGATTAGTTTAATTAAAGAATAAAACAAGTTTATTTCACTACAAAGAAGTTTATTTCACTACAAGTACAAGGCATTAAAGGCAGAAATAGTTAAAAGAGAAGTAAAAATATAATACTTTCTGGAGCTAAAACTTAAACTAGACTTGGTTCAAGATAAAATTCTTACCACATGCTCCCAGCAACAGGTCTGATCAAATTTCAGGTCAGGATCCCCCCCAAAGTCCAAAGGCTGGTTCTTTTGTCTTCTTAGTGAAAAAGGAAGAGTGATGGATAGGGAGAGATACAGTGGAATGTGTTTGCCCCACACTATTATAGTTCGGTCACCCTTTGAAAAGCATTTTCCTAAGAGTTACTCCTAGATAATGTTCATTTCTGCTGTGAGGATGGAGAGAAGGAGTCTAGTGATGAAAGAGGTTTCATGCTGTTTGCTAAAATACAGATTAGTTTATTCTTGCCCCCCCCCCTTTCTTGCCAAAGAATTACCACTTGACAGGTGATTGCCCATTAACTTTGCCAGTTTGTCCTTTGTCTTTGAGATATTGGTTTACCCAGACTTGTCTTGCAAACGCATTTAAGACCTAATTTCAGCTTGTGTTTATAACTTTACATATAATGTTGCTACCCATATTTCATCAGGATATTACTGACCAGTGAGTTACAAGTTTTCAAATGACACCTCACAAGGCATATTTTGTGTAAAGATTATTACAATAATGTGCAGGGTCTGAATACTGGGGTGCATCCCCTCACACCAAGTAAGTATGCATATTTTACAGCACTTTGAATCGTTCATCTTTGAAAAGAAAGCAATGACCAACCTTAACTATAGCAGACCTGGCACTGCTAAAATTTAGCTTCAGCTCTGCAATATAGTGATGTATAATGCATTCTAGCCAGCATCAATCAATCATTAAAGGTGTTTGTGGAATATGGTACTGTTGGTACCAGGACTGGCATTTTTATGCTGAAGCCAAACTCGGAGTGCGTTTGTAGGGGTTAAGAAGACTATGATCATGGCACACTAGACTATTACACTATTTTACTTCTGACTACATAAATACAACAGTAATGGGCATGGATATTTAACACTGCTTACCTCTTCCATCCTGCCAGTCTACAATGGAGATATGTATATTTTCAAGTTTATTTTTATTCATCCTTTAAGTAAAATTAAAATCATGCAATTGTAACAAAGCAAAATATACATGTTATGAATTCTTAAGTACCAAAGCTGAAAACCAACAAAAAGTTTCCCTGTTGTAGGTGGTCACTAACCCACCATAGAGATAATTGAATTGCTGAGATTTCTTTCTTTTCTTCTAAGACCATTCAAAAAATAGTCACATTGCAGGGTGCACCATAGTGTATCAAGATATGAAAATAATCTACCATCAAATAAGTCAGCTATTCAGAGTCAGGTAGCACAGAATTCTCTAAAATAGCCTCATCAGGATCCCTAGATCATTTCCCCTTCAATGTGCTTTCCTTTCACCTCAATTGTGTTTAAAAAGGCAATGGTATCCACATTGTAAAACATCTTTATTTATTTACTATCAAAATCTTGTATGTTTCAATTTTGTCAGCAAGCAAACTGAAGTCTGAAAGCCTAATGTCAGGTATACAGAGCCTGATACCAGTAATTTTCTTCTATGATTTTTGGCCAGCTTTGCTAGTATCAATCATTTTTTTAATTAAAAATCGTACATTATCTTTCCTTTTTCCTACCGTAGTGCTACTACATTCCTAATCCCACAGTGAAGCCAATTATTGTAACTATTCTGGTGGAGCTAGACAAATCAGCTGATCTGGACAGTTTAGAGCAGGGGTTCTCAAACTGGGGGTTGGGACCCCTCAGGGGGTCGCGAAGTTATTATATGGGGGGGTCTCAAGCTGTCAGCCTACACCTGAAACCCCACTTTGCATCCAGCATTTATAATGGTGTTAAACATATTAAAAATGTTTTTAATTTATAAGGGGGGTTGCACTCAGAGGCTTGCTATATGAAAAGGGTCACCAGTACAAAAGTTTGAGAACCACTGGTTTAGAGAATAGCTTTAAGATAATTAATGTGGGTGGAGGGTCAAGTTTGGTAAGTGAATTCAGCAAACAGATTTTTTTTTCAAATAATTCCTTCCCTTATCAAGCCAGTTAAACTGAGTTCATGGCTGCTTAGCAGTGCACAGCAGCTGGACTGGACCTGTGATTCTGGTCTAGCCTCATTTTGCACTTGTACTTCATTAAGCTTTTCTCCTAGATCTTTCACATTTTCTTCAGCAGCTGAAGTTCTTTGTTCCAGATCTAAACTCACTGATTCAAATAAATTGAGTTTAGAGTCTAAGGTTTGAATAGCTGCTAGAATTATGTGTGAGATTTTTGAGATGTAATCAAACAAATTGCTATAGTGTAAGGATAGTTTCTTATTGACTGATTAGCCAATCTCAAAAGCAGTAATGGAGAGCTAATCAAGGAGATGGAAAGAAAAGAAACTTTCCTAAAGCACAGAAAATGTAACTTAGATATTTTAATACTAAGGGTTCAATGGAGATTGAAAAGCCAGATAGGAAAACTTGAAGGTTGTCCCACCTCTAGAACTAGCCCTGCAGTGGTGATAGTCATAACAGAGACTAATGACCCAGCCCTGCCCTGGCCTACCACCTTCCATCTGAAGGGCTCCAGGCATTCTACAGACATAAGGAATGAAGCATCGCATGTCCCTTGGGAAGCATCACTCAGTGACTCTTCTCTGTGCATCCTTCTCTCTCCTTGACCTCCTCATTCCTCCTTTACCTCTCAGACTCCATGGCATCTACCTTCATTCTCCCATCTCTGCTCCCATTTCTTTCCTCATCACTTCCCTCTCATCGTCCAGATCAGACCTAGTCCTTTGTGGCACCTATCTTCATGTATGTCTCTCATCAGACTGTTCATCCTCTATGTGGTCTCTCATGGCTGACATCTTCCTCTGTACAATCTCTCACTGTCCCTTGTGGCCATCCTCAATGTGATTCCTCCTTTAGGTAATCACATGCTGTCCCTCCTCCATTCAATTTCTTCATGGGCACCTAACTTTATTCTTGTGTTTTCTCACTTCTCTCTCTCCACTGTTCCTCCCTTTTCTCTGACCATCTCTACCCTGGCAGCCTCCATTCCAGTTTCTCAATGAAGCTAAACTGGCTCCCCAGGTACACCTGGCCCTACTGCTCTCTGAGGCCACAGTGTTAGGGGATTGCAAGGCAAAAAAGGGCATGACCTTCTGACATCACAGCATTGTTTAATCATCTCTGATCAGGCATATCAGGGCTGAGCTCCAATTTCCAGCATTTACAATTTTTGGTCTGTAATCCCAGTCAAGTGAAGTGACATAGTCATTCTGTTTGCAGTCATTCATCCTGGTGTCCTTGCAAAGGTCCAGCTCTGTGATGCCATTCCATGCGCTCTGCATTCTCAGTTTGATACAGGAGCCTTCATCATCTCTTGCCCTATTGAGCAGCTGCTGTGTTCTGAACCAATGGTGGATGAAATGACCCCTTTATATACCACACCCACCGCACAGGGTGCTTTGAAATCCTTGGATGACAGCATTCAGGGCCTGTCTGCTCTGGGAAACTCAAAAGGCTTTGGTACTGTTTTAATTCAGTTAACAGCTGGGGTCCATCTCAGTGAGTGCAGCCAGACAGAAGGGATGGGTGGGAGCTGTTTCTGAATGAGAGTTTAGAAAACAGAATTTTGCAGATTCTTTTGGGCAGAGCTGCACCCCATCCATGTGGCTGGGCCAGCTATCTTATGGGAACCACTTTGAACATCAGACCGTGAAAATTCCACAGCATGGACATTTTCCCCATGTAGATGGGGGCCAATAGGTGAAGAGTATTACTCATTTCCTATCAGAACACCATTCCCGCAGATTAGGGCTTGTAAAATAAATAAATATTTGGAAAATTATGACTGTGGGCAGAAATTTAAAACCCAAAATATTTTGTCCAAAAACAAAATATTTTTATTTGGAAAAGCTGCCACAGTACCTTATGAGAGATGTAATTCAGGTGTCTCAAGTTCCCATTCTCCTCTAAAGGCCAGGTTCCCTGTTCAGACCACATCTTCTATGGTGCACCATGGTCTCTCTCTTGAAGAGGATAGGGAGTTCATCAAGGCAATCTGGCCATGCTGCATCTTGGGAGATCATGATGATGGGAGGTAACAACACATGACAGCTAAGTGAGAGAGGTCATTGTCTTGACAGAGTTGAATTGCACAAGCTCCATCTCAGGAATCTTTTTTTGGCTGAAGGGACTGCCAGCTCCAGCTCTACCACTTGGGCATCAACTGTCACTGCTTGTAATATTCTGGCAGTGATGATATATCGGTGGTTCAGGACCCACTTTCATTATATGCCCTTATTTTCAAGCCCTTATAAATATTAAATAAATAAATATATCTGTCAGGCTCATAGTCTGTTGGAAATATAACAATCCCCTGACTCTTGGGTATGGAAAATCTCAGCCAGGCTTGAGTTATGCAAGTACAAGGCAATCAGCTGGAATAGGTAATGTATGAACAACAGAAAATGCTCCTATATCTTTTTTCATGGTTGGGAACTCAAAAGTGAGCAGACATATTAGTCACTTGTATTTCTCTCAAAAATACTTTTTGGGTTGAAATTTCTTATGCTTAGATATAGCCCAGAAGTGAAATAAATGATCAAAAAGTAATTTCCAGTCTAAACCCTTAGATTTTTATACAACAATGAGGGTGTAATGAATGATACTTTAAAATATCTCTGTGACTCTCCCCAGGAGTACCCATGGTCGTGAGGCACCTCATCACTACCTGTCCTTAGCATGAGGAAGTCTTGTATGTGCCTGCTGTGGATTAGCTCCCTGAAATTAACAGCCTCTGGCTCCACAAGCACTGCTTTTGAAGCCACTGCAGGCCTCATGCTCTCTGTACAGATTAATGATAGGTACCCTGAGTCCGCTAAGTGTCCCTCTGAAGTGCTCAGCCCCACTTCCACTGAACACTCAGAGAACTCTGAGATCCATTATTCCCAAAGGAACAGTACACACCAGCGTGGAAGATTCAACTCAGGATCATCATTTTACTTAACACAGCACTTATGTATAAATAGTGAAAACAAGAATAAGTTTATTATGAAAGAACAAAGAGTCATGTGGAAGAGAGAGAAAATATTACATATAAACCAAAATTGGAACACACTTTTTAGACACTAAGCCGAACTAACAAGGCACTGCCCCATCTCTTACAAGATAGCTTCCCTCAAGTTCTTTCCCCAGCATTTTCAAACAGTTTGGTTGATGTCCCTTCTCATAAGATCAAGCTGCTAGCAGATTGTTCTTACAGACTGAAGACATAACTAAGGGTTCATCTGCACCCCCTAGAAATAGTCCCCAAACCATTGATTTAATTTGCAAACATGATAAACCCTCTGTGACCTGGGAAGCCCCTCAATACCAACTGGCAGAGGGCACACCATACAGTAACTTACCCCAGACCTGACACACTCATCGCCCCAACACACTGTCGCTAAAAGTTGTCATGTAAGGTATCACATGAGAATCAGTAATATGCTGGCCCCAAAAATCACTGTGTGGTGCATGTATGGGGCATATACAACGAGTTATAGATGTGTGCTGAAAATATGTTCTTTAAAATGTGTTTGGCAGGTAGTGCATAAGCTCAGTCTGCCCTAAACAAAGGAATGTGTTTTTACTTGTCTGACCACCTTGATCACCAGCAGAGGACAATGCAAGTACATTTACATATAAGGTAAGCAAAGCCACCAAGCTAATAAGTTTGGGAGAAGACCACTTAACAATCACAACAGTGATGGAATCTGCACCCCAGGAAGCCTTCCTACCTCCTGAAACAGAGACAATGAACTTTGGGGAATATAGAGACAAGCAAAAAGCCATTTTGGTTATCCATCAGTGAGGTGACTTGGGGTTCAGCACCCTCTCAGCCTATGAAATCTGGATTGTCTTGGCTTGGAAGGCAAGAGTAGCTGGAAAATGACTGTTGGTGAGAAACCTGCTTAGACAATGATAATACCTTGCTGAAATTAAGTTTTAGACACTAGAGAGTATTTTTTTTGTTTTTACTTGTGACCATAGCATGGTTAAACAGCAAAGTAAAAGAGGTGATTTGAGGCAAAAAGCCATCCTTTAAAAATTGGAAGTCAAATCCTACTTAGGAAAGTAGAAAGAAGCATAAACTCTGGTACGTTAAGTGTAAAAATATAATTAGGCAGGCCAAAAAAGAATTTGAAGAGCAACTAGCAAAGGACAAAAACTAATAGCAATTTTTTAAAAAAGTGTATCAGAAGCAGGAAGCCTGCCAAACAATCAGTGGACCACTGGAGGTGCTAAAGGAGCATTCAACGAAGACAGGACTGTTGCAGAGAAGCTAACTGAATTATTTGCATTGGTCTTCACTGCAGAGGATATGAGGGAGATTCCCATACTTGAGACATTTTTTTAGGTGACAAATGTGAGCAACTGTCCCATAGTCAATAGAGGAGGTTTGGGAACAAATTAATAAATTAACCTTAATAAGTCACCAGGCACTCAAATATAAAGTTGCAGAACTACTAATTGTGGTATGTAACCTATCATTTACATCAGACTCTATATTAGATAACTGACAGATACCTAATATAATGCTGATTTTTTAAAAGACTCCAGAGGTGATCCTGGCAATTACAGGCCAGTAAGCTGAACTCCAGTAAAAGGCAAATTGGTTGAAACTATAATAAAGAACAGAATTATCAGACACCTAGATAAACATGGTATGTTGGGGAAGAGTCAATATAGCTTTTGCAAAGAGAAATCATGCTTTGCCAATCTATAAGAATTCTGTGAGAGTATCAACAGACATGTGTACAAGGGTGTTCAGTGGATATAATGTACATAGACTTTGCTTAAGAGCCTTTGGTGAGGGACCTTTTCAAAGGCTTTCTGAAAGTGTCAAGTATCAGAGGGGTAGCCGTATTAGTCTGGATCTGTAAAAAATGACGAAGAGTCCTGTGGCACCTTATACACTAAAAGACATAGTGGAGCATAAGCTTTCGTGGGTGAATACTCACATGCATCTGACGAAGTGAGTATTCACCCACGAAAGCTTATGCTCCAATACGTCTGTTAGTCTATAAGGTGCCACAGGATTCTTTGTCGCTTTAAGCAAAGTGTACAGTCATGGGATAAGAGGAAAGGCCCTCTCATGGATTGGTAACTGGTTAAAAGATAGGAAACAAAATGTAGGAATAAATAGTTTGAAGAATGGAAAGATGAAAATAGTGGGATACCCCAAGGATCTGTACTGGGATCTTTGCTGTTCAACATATTCATAAAGTTCAAAGCTGATTGTGAAAAGTTACAAAGGGATCTCACAAAACTGGGTGACTGGGCAACAAAATGGCATGGGAAATTCAGTGTTGATGTGTGCAAAGTAAAGCATATTGGAAAAAATTATCCCAACGATGCATAGAAAATGATGGGGTCTAAATTAGCTATAACCACATAAAAAAGAAATCTTGAAGTCATTGAGGAGAGTTCTCTGAAAACATCTGCTCAATGTGAAATGGCAGTCAAAAAAGCAATGTTAGAAACCATTAGGAAAGAATCAGATAATAAGACAGAAAATATCATAATGCTTCAATAAGAATCCATGGTACACCCACAAGTTGAGTATTGCATGCAGTTATGGTCTCTCCTCAAACAGGACATATTAGAATTGGAAAAGGTACAAAGAAAGGCAACAAAATGATTAGGGCTGTGAAACAGCTTCTATATGAGAAGAGATTTAAAAAACTGGGACCATTGATCTTAGACAAGAAATGACTAAGGGGAGATATGGTAAGAGCTATAAAATCATAAATGGTGTGGAGAGAGTGATAGGGAAATGTTAATTACCCTTTCACATAACACAAAAACCAGGGTTCATTCAATGAAATTAATAGGCAACAGTTTTAAAATGAACAAAAGGAAGTTCTTCTTCACACAACGCACAGTCAACCTGTGGAATTCCTTGCCAGGGGATGCTTTGAGTGCCAAAAGTATAACTGGGTTCAAAAAAAGATTAGATGAATGATAGGTCCATCAATAGCTATTAGCCAAGATAGTCAGGCATGCAACCCCATCCTCTGGATGTCCCTAAATCTCTGATTGCCAGAAACTGGGACTGGAGGACAGGGGAGGGATCACTCCATAATTGTACTGTTCTGTTCATTCCCTCTGAAGTATCTGACACTGACCATTGTCAGAAGTCAGACACTGGGCTAGATGGACCATTGGTCTGACCCCATATAGCCATTCTTATGTTCTTATGAGCATACAAGTGTTTCTAGTGTGAATACCCTCCATATTGAATTTAAAATTCAGATTCCAAAAATACACTCACATGCAACTGCGAAATTTGCTTTCTGGAAACATTTATATCAGTGTAAACATGGGGTGAAATCCTAGCCCTGTTTAAGTCAATGGGACTGTTGCCATTGACCCCAAAGGGAGCTAGCATGTCCCCTGTTATCTCTTGAATGCTCATGGAAAAAGATTGCCGGTGGTAGCCCTTTGCAGGAGGGGGTTTTAATGTATTCTCCAGGGCCCAAATGTGGCTTTATCCTTTAGCAGTACCTATAGTGAGCAGATAGGAAAACCCCTTCTTCCTAACAAGAATTTATAGGGAAAAGGGAAAGGTACCTTCATCTTTCCCTCCAACACTTCATTAATCGCACCAGTAACACAGCAGTTAATATATCATGGGGACATAATTGCATTGCCACTGGTTTGTAGTTAACAGCACTTTTATAGTCACAGCATTACAGTGACATGAATGAACTCTACTATCAACTGAAATAAACTACACCTCATGGGAATAACTACAATTGTGGAGCTCACAAATGTGAAAACAATCTTGTGTTTCACATTAAAAAAACAGAATAAAAATAATCTAGTTACTGTAGATATGATTTCCCCATCTTTCATGCTGACTTTACACTGATAGAACTTTACTGACTTCACTTAGTTGTACTGTAATCAAGGATCAGATGCCATTGTACATATACATAATAAAAAAAAAACACCTGCCCCAAAGGGCTTACAGCTAAGGCGAGAGACAACAAGGCAACATTTTCATGCTTTTTTCACAGCCATGAGGCTAGAACCTATTTTTTTTAAAAAGAAAAGAAAAGAAAGCTGAGGGTGTGATGCTTTCACTATCTGGGAGCACATAATGTGACTCCTTTTTGCAAAACAACAGTGAGGGTTGCACAGGACTGTAAAAAATATGCCCTGCTCTTCATTTCAGTAAGGTTGTATTCCAGGTGAGGATCTTGAAGCACTTTACAAACACTGGTGAATGAAGCCTCAAATCACCATTGTGAGGTAAGTAAATACGTCCCCTTTACAAATGGGGAAATTGAGGCATGGAGCAGTTAAGACTGGGTTTTTCAAAAGAGCCTAAATTTACTTAAATGGAATGTAGGCACCTATTTGCATTAGCCTTCTTGATTCCTCCTGAGGCTAAACTCAGGCAACTAACGTGCTCAAATGCATAGCCTGTGTCTTGATGGGGCTTTTCAGTCGTGTTAAACTAACTCAACTGCGCTAACACAATTTTTAAAAAAACACCCTTTTTTCCCATCAAGACAGGACCTAAGTATCTTGGCCAAGGTCACACAAGGAAGTCTGTGGTATGCCACAAATAAGAATAAATTCTTCTAACTCACAGATCTGTGCTTCTACCACAAGACTATCTTCCTTCTCGTTGTTAGCTTATTTGTGAATTTGATCTCTCTTTGACCTCACTTCCAGCCCTACATTTCTATGATTTTATATCCCAGCCTGTGCAGATAAGCAAGGGAGTCCAGGAATTTATGATTGAAGGGCAATTCCCAGCAGAGGCATAAGACTTTTATATAATTAGCACCACAATTCCCAATTTAAATATTCTCTCTGAACATGTAGGAACTGCATCACAGCCAGTGGATGTGAGGCTGAAAGGGCTAGCAGCTACATCCATGACTACAATGTAATCCTAAACATAGTCGAGTAGATAGGGGATACTGACATGATACCTACATACTATAGTGATGACACAATTAGAAATGTCTTAGACAGATAAATAAGACAGATGACAGTGAAGCAGGCACTTGCTTCCAGAGGCTGAAAATGGAATTTCTGTGTTCCTTACGACACCTACCTGACTAAGGTGAGCCTTAAAGCTGGATCTGCCACAGAGCCACAGAACTCTGACTACTGAGCCACCAGCTGGCTCAAAGTGAAGGATTTCTAGGAACACTAGTGGTAAGTCATTGTTGAGGATTTTGGGGACCCCATTCGCCTTACTCTGGATTGCAATCTATTGCTAAGCTAGCAACAGTAGGCCATGGCAGGCCTGCTTAATATTAAAAGTATAAGCAAAATTTGTAAGCTTGTGTGGCATAATGGAAAACCTGTATGGCTCAATCAAAAGGCCAACAGAAGCAAAAGAGGAACCAACGCCTACTGGTAGTTGGGAAACCTGACCTAGGATAATAGTAGTTTAAGCTATGAAAAATTAGCAAAGCAAAAAAGTCTTGTACAATAAAAACCGCAAGTAGGGGGGCACGCAGTTAAAAAAGGGCTTGTTGTACAACTCTATTGGCAAAATAACCGCATTAGGTAACTTACTCCATAAGGTAATGCAAAAGAAGGTAATGCAAGAGGGGGGCCGGGCAAAAGCCTCTAGCAATAACAGAAAAAACCCTAAATGGTATCGGGTCCAAAGCGCGGCCCCCAGAGAGGCTTTAATTGGTTTGCTAGCAAATATACCAAATAAGGCTAATAAGATTTGTAATGCTTAATTACGCGTTGTGGTTTTTATCTTTATAAGCTTAAAGCTGTGTGATTTATGCAAGGCGGCTGACCCCCTTGCATGGGGATACGCCGACCTTCCCTTTATGCATAATTGTATTGTGTGACCTAATAAAGGTGCATCAGTGTGTCTGACCCAAAATCAACGGTGTGGTCAATTTTTCCACGACAATTTGGGGGCTCGTCCGGGATCCACAGATGACATCCCTGGATCGGAGGACCGCGGGCAGTTCTCTTCCAACCCCGGGGCCCATCTGAAAGGTAAGAGACCTTTTGAAATCTCTGCAGCTAGGGGCCTGGGAGAGGACTGGTCCGTAGGCTCTGACTGGGGTAAGTCACAAGCTGGATCCAACCTTGGGACAAAGTCAGACACGCTTGACGCCTTTATTACGGGTTCGTGTTGTTTCCAAGGTGTGTTAGGCTGAGAGGGCGGGTCTCAGTCTCCGAAGTGGGTAGTGGGTTAGGCTGAGAGGGCGGGTCTCAGTCTCCGAAGTGGGTAGTGGGTTAGGTGCCGGCAGCCCCCTCGGACCGCGCTCCTTTGGTCCGAAGTATCCTGATCGCCTATTAGAGCTGGGCGTTCGGGGTCCCGGAGCCGACCAGGTTGGGAGGGACAAGGGGCAGTTTCGCCCTGGCGGCTGTGCCAGGAAATGTGCCTGTGTGTGTGAGGCCGAGCGGCCTGTGTGTGTGTGTATAAGGCCGAGCGGCCGGAGTGTATTGGTCGTGGAAAGACGCCCCAGACCCCCTGCGAAGCAAGTAATTGCTCGTGACCGGGGGTGTTCTGAAAGCAAGCTCCACGACCCGCTTAAAGAAAAATTGAAAAGCTTCCCCGGCTGGCAGGCTTTGGTAAGTGGCTAACCAGTCAGGGTGCTTGTGTGTTCCCCATCCCGTTACCCTTACCCCTCCACTTCCCCATGACCCAGTGACCGCTCTTTGAGCACTGCCTTGTAAAGGGCCACGGGGTCCCTTTTTGACCCCCGGAGCCATAAGCTCCCTTCCCTACCTCGGAGAGGAGGGAAGCCCCAGGAAACCGTACCGTCGGCTCAAAGGCTACTGCAGCACCGTTGGCTTGAAGGCTGGTGCCCAGGGCTGGAGAGGGACGTACGGGGACCACGGGTTGTCCAGTCAGCCCGCCCCCCTTGTCCGCTTTCCTGTAGGTTCACCAGAAGAGAAATGCCTGGGAACCTGCTCCCTTGTGTTCCTGCCATGAAACAAGGGCAGGCCTGAAGTTGGGCCATTAGTGTAGAACTGTGGTAACCCCCGAGTTAGCATCCTGGTGTGATTGGCTTGAGTGAAAGTAAGCTGTAAAAGAATGGGGGCCAAAGGATCAAAAATCCTGCCGGTCCCACCCAAAGGCACGCCTGCTGCTTATATGTACGTACATTATGGATCGTCAACGTGTAAATATTTAGATAAGTGGAACTGGTATACTAGAAATAATCCAAAACTGCAGTTTCCCCTGGAGGGTAGCTTTGATCTTGACAGGATGGTGCACCTTAGAGGAGCCCTTCTTGCCAACACGGTGCCCCAGGATCAGTTCGATGCATATTTTATGTGGTATAATGAAATGGGAAAAAGAAGTCAGGAATCAAAGGTTAGAGGACTAAAAGATTCCCAAAAGAAGCTCCAGCGAAAACTTAAGGAAGCCCAGGAAAAGCTAGGGCTTGCGGGTGGCCCCATGCAAAAGGAGAACCTGAGCCAACCCCCCTCCCTTTTCCCTGTACGGGGGGAAAAACCGAAGGGCGCTGCTCAAAGCGCCCCATCGGCTCCCTCCCAAGACTTAATAGATTTATTTGTAGAGTGCCGACAGTGGCCTGTTATGACCACGGAGACCCCCCCTTCTTATTCCTCGGCCCACCCTACCCCTCCTCCCGAAGAGTCGGAGGAGGGGGCGGGGGCGGGGTCCTCTCGGGCCACTCAATCCCCCTCCGAGTCCGAAAAATCACCTTTCTCCGACAGATCAGACTTTACACAGATTTCCCCAGAAGCCCAACAGCGACTTGCAAGCTTAACCCAGCGAGTCGAGGAATCACTTGCTCAGGCAAAACACGTCTGTGATATTAAAGACGATCCGGTCAAACGTTTGTCAGATGCCTTTGCCCAATTAAAATCCTTTGTTCAATCCCCAAACTCACCCCCAGCTTATAACACCCGCTACCAGGCCCTGTTGGCTAGGGGACGGGAACAGCTGGGTGATCTGGGGAGAGAGTTATTTGATCCTCAAACGGGGAAGCTGTTGCTGCCCTTGAGAGAATTGCCAGGGGGCACGGATGGAAGATTGGTAACAGTGCATGCTCCCTGGTCCCCAGGGGACTTGTACAACCTAATCGACAAGTTTCCTAAGATTCAAGAAGACCCAGTAAAATTTCAGGAGCAGCTACGAATGGTAGTGCAATGTTATAATCCATCCTGGGCTGACATGGATCAGCTCCTTCGGGCTATGTTGCCCAGGGAAACTTTAAACCGCCTTTATGACAAGGCACACTGGCCCAATGCACTGATGGCAGCGGACCTCCTTGACCGTGATTTGGAAACACACCGGAATAACCTGGTGCGGGCGGTCCTGGAGGTCTGTCCTAAAAAAACTGATTGGACAAAAATAAATGCATGTAAACAATTAAAGGGAGAAAACCCGGCCGATTACATGGAGCGCCTAAAACAGGCTTTCGAGCGATACTCTGGTATAGATAGGGCAGAGGAAACTGCTCGCCAGGCTGTGGTGGCAGCCTTTGTACAGGGGCTTCTTCCTAAAGTTAGTGAGCCCCTGAAGCTGGGAATAGTGGATTGGGAAGGTAAAGATATGGAAGGGATTTTAGCTGCTGCCCAGCATTTCTATCGGCAGTTAGATAAGAAAAAGGAAGATACTAAAACCCAGCTAATGGCCCTGCAATTAAAATCCTTGCAGGGCCCAAGGGGGCAAAGGGCTAAGCCAGGACCAAATAAACCCGCCAGTGAAATTCCCAGGTTCGGTGTGGCCCCCGGAACTGACCCAAATGCCTGTTTTTTATGTGGCCAGGTGGGTCATTGGCGAGCCCGGTGTCCTAACTCACGCTGCAATTATTGTAAACGCACGGGCCACATGATTAGGGCATGCCCCGCGCTCGCTCCCCGCCGCCCCAGTTGGTTCCAACCCCAACCTGATCAAGCTCGCCCCCCACCCTGTCCTAACCCCCAGCCTTTTCCCAATCCAAACCCCCCACTAATAGACTATTAGGGAAGCCAAGAGATTTGTGACATCATCTGCCCGTTTCTCCCCGTTGACCAAGCGGGCCCAACTATTTCTTGCATAATAAATGGTATCCCCACTTCTTGCTTGGTAGATACTGGGGCCTCACGCTCAACTCTGAGGGCTCAGGAATTCTCGGCTGTACCTCTCTCTTCAGAAATTGTCACGGCTGTCGGGGTGGGAAACGCCCCTATTCCCCACCCTGTTACTTCTCCCTTGTCGGTCTCTATCGGTCCCCTATCTGACCAACACGCGTTTCTCCTCAGCCCCTGTTCCCCTGCCAATTTACTGGGAAAGGATTTGCTGTGTAAACTAAATTGTACAATTTTTTGCTCCCCAGACGGGGTGTTTCTGGAGGTGCCCAATCCTGCACAGAATACAGTTTTAGCTCTGTTGCAGGAAAAGCAGGCTCCAATGGGGGACACCCAGTCCAGCCCTTCCTTGTTGCAACAGGAATTGCTGGCAAAGGTCTCACCCACGTTATGGGCAGAACATGCCAACCAGGTTGGGCGCATTGGTTCTGCCCAACCGGTTAAAATCCGTGTAAACCCAGCAAAGCCCCTCCCCAGGATCCGCCAATATCCATTATCCAAACAGGCAGAGGAGGGTATTCGCCCGGTAATTTCTGCTCTGTTGGAGCAAGGGGTCATTGTGCCGACAGTCAGTGAATGTAACTCCCCTATTTTACCTGTAAGAAAGCCAGGGAAGCAAACTTGGCGATTTGTACAGGATCTCAGGGCCATTAATGCTGCCGTCATCCCCACCTTTCCAGTGGTCCCTAACCCAGCCACTATTCTTTCCTGCATCCCTGCTTCAGCACAGTATTTTTCCGTAATTGATTTGTGTTCTGCTTTCTTCTCTATTCCCATCCACCCAGACAGTCAGTATCTGTTTGCCTTTACTTATCAGGGATTTCAGTATACTTGGACGCGGTTACCCCAGGGTTACACCGAATCCCCCACAATCTTTTCCCAAATATTAAAAAGGGATTTAGACGATATCGTGTTCCCTAAGGGTTCTGTTCTAATTCAATATGTCGATGACTTATTGCTTGCTTCTAACACTTTGGAAGCTTCACAGGCAAACACTTTGGTTTTACTCCAAGCACTAGCCCAAAAAGGTCATAAAGTTTCCAAAACAAAATTGCAGCTGTGCCTGCCCTCGGTCCATTACTTGGGACATAATATTTCGGCGGGCCAACGCAGCTTATCCCCTTCCCGTGTGCAGGCAATTCTTAAAATGCCCAAACCGGTTACAAAAAGACAGCTGCGCGGATTTCTTGGCATGACGGGTTACTGTCGTCAGTGGATTTTAGGGTATGCTTCCCTTGCCCGCCCCTTGCTAGATCTAACACTGAATAAGGTTCCTGACCCAATCCCTTGGACGGAGGAAGCCATGCAGGCTTTCCGTCAGTTAAAAAGTGCCCTGGCAGCAGCCCCTGCATTAGGCCTAGCAAATTATAAAAAGCCATTCATCTTATTCTGCCATGAGAGGGACGGATTTGCTCAGGGGGTGCTCGCCCAGTTGCACGGAGATAAGCATCGGCCTGTTGCATATTTTAGCTCTTCATTAGATCCTGTGGCGGCTGGCCTGCCGCCATGCTTGCGGTCTGTGGCGGCTGCGGCCATCCTTGTCGAAGCTTCCGCCACCTTGGTGTTGGGGCATCCTTTGACCGTTGCAGTGCCCCATGCAGTCACAGCCTTGTTAACAAAAAGCAAAACGCAGCACCTTTCAAATTCACGGCTAACAAAATATAAAATGCTGCTCTTGAATGCAACTAATGTAACTTTAACCAGAATATCAAGTGGTTATTTTTAGTAAAAGTCACGGACAGGTCAAGGCCAATAAACAAAAATTCTCAGAAGATATGACCTATCTGTGACTTTTGCTGCTATGGCTCCATGATTTCCCTTGCCACCACGGTGGCTGGGAACTGTGGGGCCAGTTCCCCCTCTGCCCATGGCAGCTGGAAGCTGCAGGGTGACCATATTTCCCAAAGAGAAAACAGGATACCCCCAGTCGCTTGCCTGAGGCATTCCTCCCTCACACCCCCGTGCCAAGCTGTCGCCCATCTCTGGAACCCTGAGGAGGCCCCCTCAGGAGTCTGTTGCCTGTTGCTGGAACCTTGCAGGTGACATAAATGTAGCCTTAGTCATTATTAATAAATGTTGCATTGGGTTTTATACCTTGGGGATTAGTGCTACCATATTTTCACTGTTGAGTAAATCACCTGTCATTTCAGATCCTGCTGTCTAGGCTTACCACCTCTGAGACACAGAAAACCTGGCCACTAGCCACCCCATCGTGACCAACAATAAAGAGGACCCTATGCCAATTATAGATAATATTGCGAAAATACTTTAGAGACCCAGTTTACACATACACACAAATATGTGTATTTTATGCTATTTTTATAATTTTTTCTTTCCTTATCCTAACAAGGCACTAGAGTCCGGAATGTGGGGGTTTGAATTTTACAGAGCTGTAATGTATCCCAAGTGGAGAAAAAAATCACATTAAATCTTTTAATCAGCAAAGCAGTAAAAAGGCCTGGTCATGACAGTTAAAACTGGCCAGGTGGCAACCCTATTTCTGGCTTCCCATCAGAATACTCACTTTCCCCTCCAGCACAAATAGGAATAAACACAGGGGTAGCAACAAACAAACAAACAAACAAACAAACAAACAAAAGAAAAAAAGGCCAAGCAGAGATTAGTGCTGGAATGCTAAATGAAAGAAATGAGTTCAGAGGAGGGACCTGAAGGTGGAGATCAGTAGCTACACAGGAGGGAGGCTGTTCCACGTCCAAACATGGTATGAAAAAAAAGGCATGAATTTGAAAGAGTGAGTAGATGAATGAAGGATTACGGTTAGTAGAGGACAGGAGTTGAGATGAGAGCAGAGATGTAGGCAAAAGTGAAATGATGGAGAGCCATGAAGTTTGAATGTGATATGGAAGGGGACAGGACATCACAGAAGGGACTCAAGGAGAGACACAGCAGAATTCATCTGACATCAGCATCTGTACTGATGCCTAACTCTTATATAGCACATTTCATCAGTAGGTCTCAAAGTACTTTCCAAAGGAGTCATTATAGTAGGTCTGCTTCCTCCTTTCCAGCATTGTATCTGGCTGCACTAGTTCCAATGCTTCCAGCCAAAAAATGGCAGGACTTAACTTACTGTGACATCCTTCCTAAAAACATCTTCAGAGGCAACACTGGTGGGAATGATATTAAAGCATGGTAAGCCTCTATATCAGGGGTCTCAAACAGGCGGCCCGCGGGCCGCATGCGGCCTGTGGAGTTATTTGCTGCGGCCTGCCAAGCTCCCCGCGCCCCTCCCCAGAGTTATTTCCTGTGGCCGCCAAGCTCCCCTCCCCTGCCACTCCCCCTCTCCACGAGCACGCCACATCCCTGCTCCTCTGCCTACCTCCAGGTGCTTCCTGCCGCCAAACAGGGGTGGGGATTTGGGGAAAGGTTTGGAATAAGGGCAGGGAGGGGGTGGAGTTGGGGCGGGGACTTTGGGGAAGGGGTTGAGATGGGGGTGGGGAAGGGGTGGGATCAGGCTGGGCGGGGCCTCATGGAAGGGATGGAGCAGGGGCGGGGCCGGAGGAAGTGGGGGGGTGTCAGTGATGCTGCCCTCGGGCCAATGTACTAGTCCTCATGTGGCCCTTGTGGTAATTTGAGTTTGAGATTCCTGCATTATATGAACTGTGAGTTTGCCATTCTGGATCCAAGTTGTGGTGCATCAAGTCTCACATAATTCTCAGCAGTGCTTCCTCTGGAGATGGAACTTCCCTGAAGGATGGTACAGCAGGTCGGGACCTGCCATTTAGTGGCTGGAGGCCTAAAAGAGGCTGGCATTTTCACTAGTGCTGTCAGGTAAGATGCTGAAAAGGAGGAAGCAGACATACTGTAATAGATTAGCTTTCTGTCTCTGCTGAGGAAGATTTACAGAAGAACAAATAGGAAGGACTATATCTTAAAGGCAAATAAATTGAACATTAATTATGTTTTAGTCTCCTTTTTCTATTGGAAATCACTCAGTCCACTACAGGAATTCTGTTGGTACTTTATAATCCAGAGTGCAAAATAATAGCCATAAGTAGTTTATTTAATGCAGTGCAGTGCTGGTCTTTCAAACGTGAAACAAATAGTTATCCGACCACTCCAAAAGGACTAGGGAAGCTTGTCTTAGTGGGATTGACAGGAAATGCAAGTGGTGCTGAATGGTCTAAAATCAATATCTTCAGAAGAATTAAACAATGATTCGTGTTACCTGGATAATTAAAAGGCTAATTTCAAAAGATTTGTACTTTACAATTTAATACTGATTCTTCTGTATATACAATTTATTTTTAGTAATGGGTCAGATAGGTTAGTCCAATAATTATCTTCTGACCTAATTCAGAAATTCTGGGTCTACCATAACAAAAAATAGTTTTAGGGATACTGAGGCCTGGTCTACATGAGGAAATTAGGTTGATATAATTACATCACTGAAGGGTGTGAAAAATCTCTTAAGTAATGCAGTTAAACTGACCAAAACCCCGGCACCGACAGCACTAGGTTGATGGGAGAAGACTTCTTCCATCAACATAGTTTACCAGCACTTGGGGAGGAATCCCTCCCATCAGCATAGGTAGCATCTTCACTAATGTGCTACAGTGGTGCAGCTGCAGTGTTTTAAGTGTAGCCAAGCCCTGAGGGGAGAACAAAAGACATGTGATCGTCTCTGTACTGAGACACAGGACCTGAGGTGCCAACTCCGTGGGTGCTCCAGCCCCAATGGGAAAAAATGGTGGGTGCTGAGCACCCACTGGCAGCCCCCCTATCAGGCCTCTCCCTCCCCACGCCTCCCACCTGTGACGGTCAGCTGTTTTGAGGCATGCAGGAGGCTCGGAGGGGAGGGAGGATTGAGAGCATGGCGTGCTCAGGGGAGGGGTTGGAATGGGGCAGGAAGAGGCAGGGTAGGGCCTTGGGGGAAGGGGTGGAGTTAGGGCGGGGCCTGGGGCAGAGCTGGAGGTCAAGCACCCCCCCGGCACATTGGAAAGTTAGCACCAGTGCACAGGACAAACAGCACAAAAATCTAATCTCCTTTAAATGCCAGTTACTGAGTGTGGGGGTTGTTTTTATGTATTTATATCTTTATCTGGCTTCTCTATTCTCCAGGAAGTTTACTTAAAGGTTTGCATTAAAGGTTCCCCAAGGACCTCTGCCTGCCCCTGACAGTTTAACTGTAAGGACATCACTGATGATTTTGAAGGTCACCCTAACAAATTAACTAGGAACACTAAGCACCTTGTGAATTTGTGATACAGGGATTTTGCTCAGCACATCTTGATAAATAAATCAGCAGTACCACACAAACAGCAGTGTGGGTTTTTTAAGTGTAAGCAGAGTCAGGATGAACTCTACCCTGACATCTGGTGGTGAATTGTGGCGAGTGTGGAAAAGAACTTCAGGGGCTGATCTTGTTTGCATAGGCACACCCACCCCGCCTAGCATGAGCCCAGGGCAGCCCAAAATGGTCACTTTGGCTGCTGTGTGATCCCCAGTTTCTCTGTTATTGGGGCAGGAGGAATAAAGTGTTGTTACCCTGATTATGTGAATCAAGGACAATGAAACTGTTTTATGACAGAGGGTCTCACCATCAACTAAGTTGCACTCGCTCGACAAGGGACATGGGTTCCAAAACCCAGTGAATTAAGAGAGGTTGGGGGCAGGTATGTATATCTGATGGTATGGGCCCCTTTTGAGGGCCTGGAACACCAATTGCACTGCCTCCTCTCTCCATTGTTGAATAGCAGAGCTAATTTTGATTCCATTAAGAGAGACAGCTGAGCTGACTTCACTTTGGGCCAATGGTGTACCAGCACTGGGGCTCCCCTACTGCAAACTGAAATCACTAAAAGAGCTAAAATTACTGAGCTGAGATCACTGAGTGCTGTGTTAACCAGTGGGGGAGCCTGAAGATATATTGCTAAGCGGCTGGCAGAGCAGAGCAGTTTGCGGGATGGTTGGAGCGGAACGAGGAGCGGAGCTGAGCAGTTTGCGGGGACAGCTAGAGCGGTTCATGGGACGGCTGGTGGAGTGGAGCGGCTGGCAGTGCGGAGCAGTTTGTGGGATGGTTGGAGTGGCCCACGGAACAGCGAGCAGTGCAGAGCACAGCGGAGCAGTTTGCGGGGATGGCTGGAGCGGCTCACAGGACAGCTGGAGGAGCGGCTGGTAGAGCGGAGCCATTCGTGGTGAAGGCTGCAGCAGAACTCCATGGAGAGGAGGGGCAGTCGGCCCCAGACCACGTAAAGTGCCCCTTAACATCCTGTGTGCCCCCCCCCCCCATTTCCACCCGGGCTGGGGGGAGGTAAAACTCTGCAGATAAACTTTTGAACTCTGGGGCAGCACTGACCCGGGACAGAGACTTTTGGGTTGTTGGACTTTGGGGTGATTGGACTTAAGAGCCTGAGGGGAAAATGACACTGCCAAACTTACTTGGAGGTGGGTCTTTTGCTCATGGTTTGCGTTATGAATCCTGTTTGTGGTGTTTCCCCAACATAATGCCGCATTGTTTCACTCCTTTATTAAAAGGCTTTTTGCTACACTCAAACTCCGTGCTTGAGAGAGGGGAAGTATTGCCTCCTAGAGGTTCCCTGGGGATGGTATATAATTGTCCCAGGTCACTGGGTGGGGGCTCGAGCCAGTGTTGCATTGCTTTATTGAAATGGAACCCCTAGATACTGAACCCGGCCCTTGTTGCTGCCAACTCAGAGGAGCAGAAGGGTTACATAAGTAATGTCTGTGAATAAATAAAGATAATGAAGATGATTAATTATAAAGAACCACAGAAGATTTACAGCTATTGTAGACTGGGAATGTCATCTAATCTTTCTCTGGTTATTTATAACCATATTGGAAGGAAAACAAAAACTTTCAAATATTTTCATGAAAGAAAATTGTGTCAAAATGTCTGTTTTCCAAACAAAAAGTTC
Source organism: Emys orbicularis (assembly GCF_028017835.1). Lineage (NCBI taxonomy): Eukaryota > Metazoa > Chordata > Testudines > Emydidae > Emys > Emys orbicularis. The sequence goes on from NC_088684.1 coordinate 164,577,909, forward strand.
AGGTTTTCGATTGCCCCCCCCCCCCCAGCCCGTCCTCTGGGAATGACCAGAGAATGCACCAAGAACCTCAGAAATCTTTTTGTTAAAACATATACATCTCTATAGAATGTTTCAGTTTCAATGAAACAGCATAATTCAATTAAAAAAAAATTTAGTAAAAAATGTTCCCACCATATCTGGTCAGAATGATTAGCAGCACATTGGCCATTGAAATCCTGACCTAACAAAACGGGCAATGGCTGGAAATCTCAGGTCTTGCCACTTTTCAGTTTTATTTCAGAAACAGCAAATTAACCCAATTAGTTGAAACATGCCATGCATTTTTAATGCTGCAATAAGTAATGTATTTCAGGCTAGAGAATGCTAATTATATAATTAAGATTCTTTATAGAAATCTGCATAGTGATACTATTGCTATCAAATATTAGTATTCATCTTGGAGAGGCAGACTTGATGCCTTAACTGGCAGGCAATACAAAAAAGAACTTTTCATCTCTAGATCGCTGGTTTAAAGTTAAGCCAGGTTGCTGGCAACCAGGAATCACTATCATCACTTGAGAAGTAGGTGTCCTTTGTGTCATGGGTTTGTAACATCAGTCCAGATCCTAAAGGACAGGTATTCACATCTCAGCATATTTTGCATTAGTTAGTACCCTTGCTAATAGCCTGAACAGACAAGCCAAGGAGAGTAAGGTCATGAAGACTGAACTAACCACATGTATAGTAACTGTTCTGCAGGGAGGTTTCAGTTTCAAGTTCTGTTAATCAAATGTCCTTCACCTTTATAAAACAGAATAATTATCGTTACAAACACAAATGCATTTAATGTAGAATATTAATATCTGTTTGTTTTATTTACAGTTTCATAATCCTCCTTTTCACTAAGGCAATCTTTGTGATGGGTGAACTTCAAAGAACTCCAATTTAAATTTAGATAGGCATCCAAAACTCCACAGGTTCATTCAAAGTTTGTACAAATCTGAGATTCCCTCAGAAAACCCCATGACTCTTCATCTCCGGTCCTCAAATTACTTCTCCCCACCTCCTTTGTAGCTAGAGCTAGTGGGTTTTCACAGGAGTCATTGAGGGCATGATCTGAAGACAATGGGGCTGTACAGTTGGAGCTGAGGACATAATTTGGCCTGCTAACTCTTTATTATTAGTGATTATTGCCTTCTATGATGAGATAACTGGCTCTGTGGATGAAGGGAAAGCAGTGGACGTGTTATTCCTTGACTTTAGCAAAGCTTTTGACATGGTCTTCCACAGTATTCTTGCCAGCAAGTTAAAGAAATATTGGCTGGATGAATGGACTATAAGGTGGATAGAAAGCTGGCTAGATCATCGGGCTCAATGGGTAGTGATCAATGGCTCCATGTCTAGTTGGCAGCCAGTATCAAGCGGAGTGCCCCAAGGGTCAGTCCTGGGGCCGGTTTTGTTCAATATCTTCATTAATGATCTGGAGGATGGCGTGGATTGCATCCTCAGCAAGTTTGCAGATGACACTAAACTGGGAGGAATAGTAGATACGCTGGAAGGTAGGGATAGCATACAGAGGGACCTAGAAAAATTAGAGGATTGGGCCAAAAGAAATCTGATGAGGCTCAACAAGGACAAGTGCAGAGTCCTGCACTTAGGACGGAAGAATCCCATGCACTGCTACAGACTGGGGACCGAGTGGCTAAGCAGCAGTTCTGCAGAAAAGGACCTTCGGGTTACAGTGGACAAGACGCTGGATATGAGTCAACAGTGTGCCCTTATTGCCAAGAAGGCTAACAGCATTTTGGGCTGTGTAAGTAGGAGCATTGCCAGCAGACCGAGGGACGTGATCATTCCCCTCTCTTCAGCATTGGTGAGGCCTCATCTGGAGTACCGTGTCCAGTTTTGGGCCCCACACTACAAGAAGGATGTGGAAAAATTGCAAAGAGTCCAGCGGAGGACTACAGAAATGATTAGGGGGCTTGAGCACATGATTTATGAGGAGAGGCTGAGGGAACTGGGATTATTTAGTCTGCAGAAGAGAAGAATGAGGGGGGATTTGATGGCTGCTTTCAACTACTTGAAAAGGGGTTCCAAAGAGGATGGATCTAGACTGTTCTTAGTGGTACCAGATGACAGAACAAGGAGTAATGGTCTCAAATTGCAGTGGGGGAGGTTTAGGTTGGATATTAGGAAAAACTTTTTCACTAGAAAGGTGGTGAAACACTGGAATGGGTTACCTAGGGACGTGGAGGAATCTCCTTCCTTAGATATTTTTAAGGTCAAGCTTGACAAAGCCCTGGCTGGGATTGGTTGGGGATTGGTCCTGCTTTGAGCAGGGGGTTGGACTAGATGACCTCCTGTCAAGGCTGTATCCCTACTTTGAACTTTAGGGTACAAATGTAGGGGCCTGCATGAAAACTTCTAAGCTTATCTACCAGCTTAGCTCTGGTCCGCTGCCACCATCTTAAGAATTCCCTCCCTGGGAAGCCTTGAGAAACCTTTCACCAATTCCCTGGTGAATACAGATCCAAACTCCTTGGATTTTAAACAAGGAGAAATTGACCCTTCCCCCCTCCTTCCTTTCACCAACTCCTGGTGAATACAGATCCAAACCCCCTTTGGATCTTAAAACAAGGAGAAATCAATCAGGTTTTTAAAAAGAAGGCTTTTAATTAAAGCAAAAGGTAAAAATCATCTCTGCAAAATCAGTATGGAAAATAACTTTACAGGGTAATCAAACTTAAAGAGCTCAGAGGAATCCCCTCTGTCTTAGGTTCAAAGTATAGCAAACAAGATAAGCACTTTAGTAAAAGGTACATTTACAAGTTGAGAAAACAAAGTAAATCTAAGACGCCTTGCCTGGCTTTTACTTACAATTTTGAAATAAGAGAGACTTGTTTAGAAAGATGGGGAGAACCTGGATTGATGTCTGGTCCCTCTCAGTCCCAAGAGCGAACAACCCCTTAAACAAAGGACACACACAAAAGCCTTCCCCCCCCCCCAAGATTTGAAAGTATCTTGTCCCCTTATTGGTCCTTGGGGTCAGGTGTCAGCCAGGTTACCCGAGCTTCTTAACCCTTTACAGGTAAAAGGATTTGGAGTCTCTGGCTAGGAGGGATTCCATAGCACTGTACACAGGAGAGCTGTCACCCTTCCCTTTATAGTTATGACACCTCCTGAGGTCCCTTCCAACCCTGATATTCTATGATTCTATGATAGAGCATATACATATCATTTTATTCTATGATGCATGAGACATAAAGAACCCAGCTTGATTGTTAGGGTATGTTAACACTGGCCTATGTCTGCTGACTTGGGTCATGGGGCTCTGGCTGTGGAGCTATAAAATTGCAGTGTAGACATCCGGGCTCAGGCTGGAACCCAGGCTTTGGGACCCTCACCACTTTGCAGAGCCCAGGGTACAGCCCAAGCCTAAAAGTTTACACAGCAACTTTTTTGCCCTGCAGCCTGAGCCCCATGAGCCTGAGTCAGCTGACATGGGCCTGCTGCAGATGTTTTATTGCAGTGAAGGCATAACCTTAGGGTATGTCTACACTGCAATGTAAGCCTGGGCTCAGACTCAGGACTGAGCCCAACCCTCTCTTCCGTCTACACACAAATCTCTGATACTCAGGCTCAGACATAGGACCAGGATCCTGCAGGGTTCAAGCCCAATTGCTTTGCAGTGTAGACACAGCCTGTGACGAACTGGGACTGTTCTTACTGTGGTCTTTGAATGCTGACAGGGGAGTGTGGCTAGGATAGTCTGCATTGGGGGATGGGAGACTGACCGACGGAGAATACCTGAGCATGTAACATGAGAACCCAGGAAGGGGTTAGAGGCCAGGTGACACCTTTGCCCAGGAAACTGAACAAAGGGCTGTGGGAGGGGTCTCTGAGGAGGGAGTTTTTGGGAGCTGGCTGGTGATATGGCTGGGAGGCAGACGGGGCTCTGACCTCCCAAGGGGGCTGGGGTGCCCGGGGACCCCAAGATGGACCTAACTGAGGGAGATCCTGTTGTCTGTGCCTGCAAGACCTGTCTTGGACTGTGTTCCTGTCGTCTAAATAAACCTTCTGCTTTACTGGCTGGCTGAGAGTCATGGTGAATCGCAGGAAGCCGGGGGTACAGGGCCCTGAGTCCCCCACACTCTGCAACACAGCCCCATTTGACTTGGGTCCTGGGAGTCCACCAATGGTATCTGGCAATCCCATGGCCCAACTTTCTTTATCCTCTCTATCCCAACAATCTCCAGTTGACTCAACTGAAAATGGAACCCCCCTCTTGGTGTTCAGCAGCACCTCAGCGAGTCAGTGTTAACCCTTCCATTGTCTTCTCACCCCGATCTGCAAACACTCCATTATAGAGCCTTCTATGTTTGCAATGGAAACTGACCCCAAAAAGCATTTTGAAAAGAGCGCTGCTTCATAGTCATGGGAACACAGCCAGATTTTGGTGAAACTGTGGACTTTAGTAGAAGTATAAGGAATGACCATGCAAACCAGCAGATAGCAAAGAAGCTGGCAGCTTTGCAAATTTGCTGGACCGGTGACCAGTGCAGGGAGTGGATTAAGCCGCTCAAGTGTGAGTATCAGAAGACCAGGTACCAGAACCGCACCTTGGGCAACTTGCCAACATTGTGCCCATTTTATGAGGAGTTTGACTGGGTTCTGGGCATTGCGCCCAACACGGAGCTCTAGTGCAAGATGACCTGGTCAGACGGAATGGTGCCCTGATGGCCCCAGAATCCAGCATAGGGATTCATGACAGCCAGCAGCAGGCACTGAGTGAGGAATATGAGGTCACTCTATTGCTGAAACCAGTCCCAGAGCTGACTTTGGAGCAGGATCAGCAGCAAATTCTGGGTGCATACTCAGAGGAGCTGTTTGATTTCCCCCCGCCCCCGGAGGAACAGCCCGCTGTCAAGCCTTCAGCAAACATGGAAGGGACAGAAGCCACCCCTGAGACCAAAAGTTTCTGACTCCAGTTTAATGTTCAGTGCTACAGTAATGGGAGGCATTTCCATTCTAAGAACCAGTGCAAAAGTTACGACAAGCTCAGGCTAGCAGCATGTATCTGCTAATAGTGGATTGTATCCCAGGGCCTTGAGTCTGCCCCCACCCCCTTTCCTCACCACATGGAGTTCAAAATGGCAGCCAGGGAATACCAACAATAAAGAACACCTTTAAAGATTATTTTTAGCGGAAAGGCACAGATTTTTGCTAGGGCCAGTCCTGTTTCTTAAAAGTAATAACATTATATTGCCATGCATTTAAGTTTGCCAGTCTCTAATTACTCAACAATCTATGGAGCCGCATGGAAGCAGTGAACTCTGTGTGTGTGTTTGGGGAAATCATAGAATCATAGAATATCAGGGTTGGAAGGGACCTCAGGAGGTCATCTAGTCCAACCCCCTGCTCAAAGCAGGACCAATTCCCAACTAAATCATCCCAGCCAGGGCTTTGTCAAGCCTGACCTTAAAAACCTCTAAGGAAGGAGATTCCACCACCTCCCGAGGTAATCCATTCCAGTGCTTTACCACCCTGCTAGTGAAAAAGTTTTCCTAATATCCAACCTAAACATCCCCAACTGCAACTTGAGATCATTACTCCTTGTTCTGTCATCAGGTACCACTGAGAACAGTCTAGATCCATCCTCTTTGGAACCCCCTTTCAGGTAGTTGAAAGCAGCTATCAAATCCCCCCTTGTTCTTCTCTTCTGCAGACTAAACAATCCCAGTTCCCTCAGCCTCTCCTCATAAGTCACGTGCCTCCTCATAAGCCCCCTAATCATTTTTGTTCCCCTCCGCTGGACTATTTCCAATTTTTCCAAATGTGATCGATTTCTCAAACTAGTCCATTTCAGTTAGAGGTAGTCCATGCAGCCCATCAGTGACAAAATTATTTTCCCCAAGGACGACTGGAGTTTGAATTTTTGTCTGGAAATGTGCCAGGGTTGAGTAGGGAGGAGGAAGGCTGTGGAGTTCTGCATCTTTGAATGCAGCCATAACAGGATAAGCCATGTGGAAGCTAATGCAGCATCCTGTTGATTCCCTCATGAATTCTGACACATGAGGGCCTGCATAACAATGGAGTAGTACCCTTTCTGGTTTGTGTACTTCTGTGCAACTTGAGGAGGGCAAACTATGGCCACATGAGTCCCATCAATGGCCCCAGTGCAGTTTGGAAACCCCATTATCTCAAAGCCAGCACTTACCACAGGAATATCTTTTATGCCCAGCACCTTGGAATAAAACACATGCCTGATTGCCTCAGAAGCCTCTGTCACCACTCAGGAGCTCTGTAACCTGTGTAAAAGTGTGGAGGGGCACTGGCGCTTGAAACGTGGCCCTACCCCCGTTCCTCCTCTTTGCCCTGAGGCCCTGCCCCCTGGCCAGGCTGGAAGCCAGAGCTAGGCCATGGTAAGAGCCATCTAGGCCACTGTAGGGAGCCCTGGACCTTCCACCTGCCCTGGGCAGGGTGCCTGAGAGCAGCCCCGGCCTCTGTCCCTGCCTCCATGACTAGTGAAGTGACTTTTAATGAAGGGAGGCTGGGTATTTATTGTTGCTTCCTGGATGCTGTATTATGATATGAGAAGGTCATGCAAGACAGTATCAAAACCTTTACTAACGTCAAGATATACCACGTCTACCACTTCCCCCCATCTATAAGGCTTGTTACCCTGTCAAATAAAGCTATCAGGTTGGTTTGACATGATTTGTTCTTAACAAATCCATGTTGGCTGTCACTTATTACCTTATTATCTTCTAGATGTTTGCAAATTGATTGCTTAATTATTTGCTCCATTATCTTTCTGGATACAGAAGTTAAGCTGACTGGTTTGTAATTCCCTGTGTTGTCCTTATTTCTCTTCTAATAGATGGGCATTATATTTGCCCTTTTCCAGTCTTCTGGAATCTCTCCCGTCTTCTATGACTTTTCAAAGATAATCACTAATGGCTCAGATAGCTCCTCAGTCAGCTCCTTCAGTATTCTAGGATGTATTTCATCAGGCCTGTGACGGGTTGGATCACAGAAACCCCCTTGGGAGCTGCCACCTTATGTGCAAAGACTACCCCTGCTCCTGTTTTCCCTGCCAGCTCAGGACTCCAGCACCCTATCTTGCTGAGACAGACACTCCCGTCTGCTCCAACACAGACCCAGGGTCTGAATTACCTGCCCCAAAGCTGCAGGTTTACCTGAAAACAGCTCACAGAAGTGCGCTTGTCTTTAGCACTCAGATGCCCAACTTCCAATGGAGTCTAAACCCAAATTAATCCATTTTACCCTGTATAAAGCTTATACAGGGTAAACTCATAAATTGTTCACCCTCTATAACACTGATAGAGAGATATGCACAGTTGTTTGCTCCCCCAGGTATTAATACATACTCTGAGTTAATTAATAAGTAAAAAGTGTTTTTATTAAATACAGAAAGTGGTTCCAAGTAGTAACAGAGAACGAAGTAAGTCACCAAGCAAAATAAAATAAAATGCGCAAACCTATGTCTAATCAAACTGAATACAGATAATCTCACCCTCAGAGATGCTTCAGTAAGTTTTTTCTCAGACTGGACACCTTCCAGGCCTGGGCACAATTCTTTCCCCTGGTACAGCTCTTGTTCCAGTTTAGGTGGTAGCTAGGGGATTCTTCATGATGGCTCTCCTCTCTCTTTGTTCTGTTCCACCCGTTTATATATCTTTTGCATAAGGCGGGAACTCTTTGTCCCTCTGGGTTTCCACCCCCCCCTCACTGGAAAAGCACCAGGTTAAAGATGGATTCCAGTTCAGGTGACATGATCACATGTCACTGCAAGACTTCATTACCCACTTGCCAGCACACAGGTATACAGGAAGACTCACAGGTAAAACACAGCCATCTGCAGACAATGGTCCTGGTTAATGGGCGTCATCAAGATTCCAAACCACCATTAATGGCCCACACTTTGCATAATTACAATAGGCCCTCAGAGTTATATTTTATATTTCTAGTTTTAGATACAAGAGTGGTACATTTATACAAATAGGATGATCACACTCAGTAGATTATAAGCTTTGTAATGATACCTTACAAGAGACCTTTTGCATGAAGCATATTCCAGTTACATTATATTCACTTATTATCATGTTTTTATAAAACCATTCCAGTTACATTATATTCACTTATTATCATGTTTTTATAAAACCATATAGACTGCACAATGTAACAAGGCCCTTGTGACTTGAAGACATCTAACTTGTCTAAGTAATTTTTAACTTGTTCTTTCCCTATTTTAGCCTTTGATCTTACCTCATTTTCACTGGCATTCACTGTTAGACGTCCAATCACCACCAACCTTCTTGGTAAAAACCGAAACAAAGAAGTCATTCAGCTCCTCTGCCATTTCCACATTTTCTGTTATTGTCCCCCCCGCCCCATTGAGTAATGGGCCTACCCTGTGTTTGGTCTTCCTCTTACTTCTAATGTATTTGTAGAATGTTTTCTTTTTACCCTTTATGTCTCTACCTAGTTTGATCTCGTTTTGTGCATTGACCTTTCTAATTTTGTCCCTGCATACTTGTGTTATTTATTTATATTCATCCTTTGTCATTTGACCTAGTTTCCACTTTTTGTAGGACTCTTTTTTGATTTTTAGATCCTTGAAGATCTCCTGGTGAAGCCCGGGTGGTCTCTTGCCATACTTCCGATCTTTCCTACACAGTGGGAGACTTTGCTCTGGTGCCCTTAATAATGTCTCTTTGAAAAATTGCCAGCTGTCTTAAATTGTTTTTCACCTTAGACTTGCTTCCCAGGGGATCTTACCTACCAACTCCCTGAGTTTGCTAAAGTCTGCCTTCTTGAATTCCATTGTCTTTATTTTGCTGTTCTCTCTCCTACAATTCCTTAGGATCATGAACTCTGCCATTTCATGATCACTTTCACCCAAGCTGCCTTCCACTCTCAAATTCTCAACCAGTTCCTTCCTATTTGTCAAAATCAAATCTAAAACAGCCTGTCCCCTAGTAGCTTTCTCCACCTTCTGAAATAAAAAATTGTCTCTGATGCATTACAAGAACTTGCTGGATAATTTGTGCCCTGCAGTGTTATTTTCCCAACAGATGTCAGAGTAGGTGAAGTTCCCCATCACCACCAAGTCCTGTGCTTTGGATGATTTTGTTAGTTGTCAGGTAATTTGAACCATCTCCAAAATCTTATACTAAGATTTGATATCCCACATTCAATGAGGGGTTTGGATAGTGTGCTGTAAATAGAGCTTAAGGCCACACATTGAATGATGATGATAAAAAGAAAGAAATATGGAACAGCTGCCTTATTCCTTGAGCACAACCTCTCCTGTGCACTGAGGACTTGATACAAAGCCATTGATTTCAACAAAAAGTCTCACATTGACATCAACGGACTTTGGATCAAGTCTTGAATGAGGCAGGGATTGTGTGGGGTTCACATGTCCCCCTACACCCTTGGGTTGTGAGAGGATATCACACAGAGAATACAACACATTTCTTCCTGTTACAGTCTATTTTTTTAGATTACCTCTCATGGCTATTTATACAACTAATTTCCTCCAGCATATTGGTTTATGGCTAAGTCTAATTTCTTTTTTCTGTTCTCATATTTACATGGTTACTGGATTTGGATTTTGTAAAAGGTTTTTACACATTTCTAACAAATACACTTGATCTAAGAGATGTGACCAGCATGTGGTCTGCATAAGGCATCATTTTCTGTGTTATTAGCCTTCAACCCCTTTTGGAAACTGCTTCATTTCCATGCAAATGTAGTTGGTCCTTTTTTGCAGACATTTTAATTGTTAAATAGCATCACTATAGAACATTCAAGTACTAAAATCATCATGTCTATATAGCAGCTGCTGTTCCTATCAGACAGCCAGGCACTGTCTGCCACAAAGTGTAGCACAAATCTATTTCTCAGGATAAGTATGGGTGAAACACTGACTATATTTACCAGAGTATGTGTATTGGAACCCCAGCCACATCTACACAGAGATCTTCTACATTAAACACAGCAGTATATAGTATAAACTGTGCTTCTTTTATGGGCCCTGATCTTTCATCATTGAAATGAAAAGAATAGCAGTTTTGCTGTTGATTTCAGACCAACAATACACAATGGCAAACCTACTTTCCTCTCATTTGCTGATGTTATTCCTGTGCACATGTAGTTGTAGCAAGGAAATTGCTATTTAACAAAGCTTTATTTCTATTCCATTTATGTTAATCTGACAGTGAAGTGGGCCCCTTCTATCTGATCATCTGAACACAGAAAGTCAAAGTCACAGCTGCTCGCAATAAGGAAATCTAGCCTTTTCAGAAAACCTTTGCAATTTGATACCATTAAACGCGTCTGGAATAGAGACACCCACACAGCAACACATGGGAGCCCTGTTCTGGCTGGTTGTTGCTAAACTAATATGCTAAGGGTTTTTTTTTTTTTAATGCACCTTGGAAACATTTTCAATTTTCACGCATAGAAAATATATTGCAAGCTCCTAAAAGTTAAAGAAGTGTTGGGGCCTCTCATCAGAACTTTATATCAGAAATAATATCTTTCTCTCTTTCTGTTTTCACTTGATGCCATAAGTAATGCTTGGAGTTTGACGTGGAGGAGTTACTGTTTGTATTCACTTGTTTACTCTGAGATTTTTCAGTGCCATTGGTATTTTGAAATAGTCTGTGAAAGTGACAGTTAAGATTTCCATGAAGTGATGATTGCTCACTTCTTCTGAATTACATTGACAAGAAAAAAAAGGCCAAGTTCTTTTGGCAATAATCGTTTTCCTCCTCCGCTAGGTAATATATAGTGACAAAGCATCAAGGAGAGTGGGTTTTTTGAAGGTTACTTTTCAGTTTTTGGCAGTATGCAAAGTAATTTGACATAACTGCCTAGATCTAGTGCACCAGCAAAGGAAGTTTTGCATTTGTTCATTTTCTGTCTTCAACAGAAAAATAGAAGTGCACAGTAGCTATGTTAACTAGGGACAGATTAGACTGCAATTGCAAGTGCTGTATAAATGCTGAGGAACATACTTTCATACATCATTTGTTCTCTGGCACTAATATGCTCTCATTTAAATGGCTAAAATAACATTCACTTCTTTTGATTACTCATTTAAATATATCTCATGGAGGCATTAGAACTGACTGCATAGTGATGGCTGCATTATGATTTTTACTGAAAGAAAGACTAAAATCTGTTTTATATATCACTGAGTGAATTTGTTCAGTTTCCAAATTTGGCACAGAAAATCCTCAAGAGTATAGAACGTTATGTATATAATTTTTGTTATAAATAATTATACAAGAGTTTTTTTTGTAGAGGAAACCTTTGAAAATGAGCCTTTTATGAAATTTGAAACCTTTTCAGAAGGGTTATATTTTACTTATTTATTTTTTAATTTATATATTTATTTATGTATTTGCAGCCCTCTAATTTAAAAATAAAATAATTCACAAGTTCCAAATTTCATCGACTAACTCATCTTGGGTGAAGTTCACCCCTGCACCAGACTATGCATCACATTAAGCCTCATTTTGAGGGCTAAAGTGCGATGTATACGGTGAGCACATACTCTGCGGGTTATCTTTCAATGGAAGCCTAATTGCCGTTTTTGCCTTGGAATAGTTTCCCTACAACAACAGTCAAAGCCAACATACTACCATTCTCCAAACATTAGCCCGTCAACATCATAACACCCCGCCACACCTACACTAGCATCGTCTCTAAGGTTTTGTCTACATGGGGCAGTTTACTGGCATATGAATTCCAAAGAGACATAAACTATACTGGAAAAAGCACTCTTATTCTGGATTAAGTGTCCACATAGGGAGTTATACTAGTGTAAATAAATCAGTAAATTTCCTTGTGTATACAAGCCCCAAGGTGCACACTTTCAAATAGGAGAAATGTATATTTCTAGTATATATTAGAAAATATATTGCAATGTCATCATTGAAAATATATTTAAAATATGATAAAATGAATCTTTTTATATTATGTAAAATACACAACATGAGAAACACATATGCATTATATTTATAGACAAGTTTTGCAAAATATATCAGACACATATTGTGCATTTATAAACACGGGGTTCAAATGCACCAACGTAGATAATTGCCAGTGAAGTATATTAATGAGAATTAATAAAATCAATACAAAGGAAATATAAAAATATATTATGCAAATGCTTCATATCCATAATATATTCTAACCTTTTTCAAAATGCCATGTATAGTGCACACATGAATTGTCTTGGTAGTCCATCGATCCGATGATGACAGATCTGTGCAGATCATCAATTGTTGGTCTCATGGTGTGCCCTCTGATGACTGTACAAGCCAATTCTAGAGGTGCACATTTTGCTGCAGATGGTGCATGGGAAGTTCGCGGTCAGTGGATTGTGCACTGCTGATGCTCTGTGACGTCGTTCGCGTGCCTCTTGTAGACGCCGGCAGCGGTCTTCCTCAAAGGTGATGCAGGTATTTCTGACTGTTGCACGCCACTGTGTTCTGTCGCTGGCGGCGTCCTCAAGGTCCCTAGGTTTGATACTGCTATACTGCAGATTGGCTTTGATGGTGTCCTTGTAACGTTTCCGTGGATGACCTATATGCCGGATGCCTTGGGAGAGCTCACCATACAGAAGCTGACAGGGGATTCTGTTGGCATCCATGTGACTAACATGACCGGTCCAACGTAGCTGTGACTTCATGATCATCATTTCGATGCTTGTCATCTGGGATCTCTCGAGGACCTCGAGATTGGGCACTTTGTCTTGCCAGTGGATCTTCATGATGTTGCAGAGGCAGCGCATGTGAAATGCGTCGAGCTGCTTGATGTGATGCCTATATAGTGTCCATGTTTCGCACCCGTACAAAAGAGATGAAAGAACAATAGCTCTGTACACAAGCAGTTTTGCTGACATCCAGATGTTGTGGTGATTTAAAACTTTGACACGCAGACAGCCAAGTGCCTGGCTTGCTTTGGATATTCGTGCGTTGATCTCATTATCCAGTGATCCATCACTGGATATGACACTGCCCAGGTATTTAAAGTTCTCCACTACTTTCAGCTGAGTGCCGTCAATGGAGATACTCGGGACAGAAGCATTTGATCCAGATGCAGGTTGATGGAGAACTTCTGTCTTTCCGAGGCTGATAGTTGGTCCGAAAAGTTGCGAGGCCTCAGCAAACTTGTTGACAATGTGCTGAAGATCATTTTCAGTGTGAGCCATGAGGGCACAGTCGTCAGCAAAGACTGCCCCAAGAAGGAGTTTCTGCACTGTCTTAGTCTTTGCATTCAGGCGACGGAGGTCAAAAAGTGAACCATCATGCCGGTATTTCAAGTATATACCTCGGTCCATATCTTTCATTGCATGGTTAAGGACACATGCAAAGAACAGGTTAAATAGGGCAGGAGCGAGAACACATCCTTGTTTCACGCTGTTGGTGATGTTAAAGGGGGCTGATGTGGCACCATCAGACAATACATCGCCTGTCATGCTGTCATGAAAAAGGCGTATAATCTGGGCAAATTTTCTTGGGCAGCCAAGTCGTGTTAGAATGGTCCAAAGGGCTTCCCTGTTGACGGTATCAAACACCTTTGTCAGATCTATGAAGACAGCATACAGGTGCATGTTCTGTTCAATGCAGTTCTCTTTTATTTGTCTGACAGCAAACACCATGTCGACTGTGCTCTGGCCAGGTCGAAAACCACATTGACTTTCAGGTAGATTTGCCTCGGAAATACTGGCTATTAGGCAGTTCAAGATGATGCAGGCGATGATCTTCCCTCCAACGGAGAAGAGGGATATGCCTCTATAGTTTCCACATTCTGCTTTGCTGCCTTTGTTCTTGAAAAGAGAGACAATAGTAGCATCGCGGAGGTCCTGTGGTATGTTTTCATCCTCCCAGATGTTGATGATCACACTGTGGTACGCTGCTAGTGCCTCTGAACCTGCTGCTTTGTATATCTCTGCTGGTATCCCATCTTTTCCAGGAGCTTTCCCTGAACTCATCTGGCTAACAGCTTTCTTAATCTCATCTATAGTGGGCGGAAAGTCAAGATCTGTCGGAGCAGGTTGTTGTGGAATTTCATTGAGGACAATATTATTCACAGTTGATGGTCTATTGAGAAGGTTGCTAAAGTGTTCTCGCCATCTTTCGTTGATGCCTTCTTTATCTTTAATCAGCGTTATGTTGTCTAATGAGAGCAATGGGGTGGACCTTGGTTTAGAAGGTCCATAGACAGTCTTAATAGCACTGAAGAACATCTTTAAGTTGTGGGTCTCAGCATAGTGCTCAATATCTTTGGCTTTGCTCTCCCACCAGTTACCTTGTATCTGACAGAGGTCTTTCTGTGTTTTGCTCTGAAGGTACTTGAAATGGTCCTACTAAGGGGGGGTCATTCTGCCATTCGATAAAGGCTTTTCTCTTTACTTCCAGAGCTGAGCATATTTCTTCTTGGTTCTCATCAAACCAATCCTGATGTGTTCTTTTCTTTGGTCCAAGAGATGTTATTGCTGTGTCAGTCACTATCTGCTTGAACTGGTCCCACTTTTCAGTTACAGTACCGATCAGTTGTCCGTGGGATGTCAGTTTGTCATCAAGGCTCTTCTGGAATTTGTTGAAACATTGAGCATCCTTCAGTTTGACTATATTGAAAGCAGGTCGCACATGCTTAGGGCGTTTGTGCCGAGAGCACCTGAATACTGATGGAGTGCATGATTTTAGTATGAGATAAGAGCTACATTGCTACAGCTTTTTCAGCATTTTCCTTTACAGCAGTGAAAATTCTCCAGTAATAATGTGCATAAAAAGTCATCAATAAGGTAATGGCCCAGAGTACAGTATCTTGTACATACTAATTTGGGGAAACTCTTTTATGTCAGGACAACCTTTTGAAGCTCAATTTCAACCCTCTTTTTTAGTCTCATGTCTTTGTTCCTTACAGTCAAGAGCAGGATACATTTATGCATAATGGACTGTTATGGAATAACCTGACTAGTGGGGAAATGTTCTCCTTAACCCCATCTGTTAGTGTTTGTGCCCTGATACATGAAGGTTTATAATCCTAACATTTTAAAATTTTATTACATCCTATATCTTTTAACTATGAATATTTTTAACATACATATAAATGACGATCCCTTTTTTAAATTCTGTTAAGATCTTGGCCTCAATGGCATCATGTGGCACAGAGTTCCACAGGTTAATTTTGGATCACATAGTAAAGTATTTATTTTTATTGGTTTTACATTCATTGCCTTTACATTGCATTGAATATCACCTTGTTCTTGATTTATGGAGAAGAGCAAATGAAGTCACCTGACTGATTACTACTTCACTATACCAGTGACTGCTTGTGACACAGGGACCTCTTGATGCCAAATGTCAGCTGGCATAAGGGGAGCATAAAAATTGTAGCAATCCCCTGGGTCTAGTATTTATGTTCTGGTTCATCAAAGAGTGTAATGTAAGGTCTCTGATAAAAGCTCATGCCACACTGGCTATCAATATCATTATGAAACACATGTACAGATGTTGTATAAGGAGTGATGTATTTATACTGTAAAGTATGTACTTAAGGTCTGTGTCTAGGGACTAGTCACCAGCAAATGTGAAAAAACAGGTTTTATTTCAGGCAAGAAATGTTTATTTATTTATCTGTCTGTTTACATGTAAAGTATTCTCTGGCTAACAATGGGCTTCCATTCATCAGTTTGAACCAAATGCTAATGAAGGATTGTTAAAGCTTCAAAGAAAGAAAAGTAACAGGATGAGGTAAACAGCAGGGACAGGAACTAGGGGAACCTTACATCTTGAGGTGCACATCAAATGTCTATGTGGGTATATTTAGGCCAGGGCTACAAAGAGACACTCCTTCGCCTAGGAAATAAACAGTGAGTTTGCTTTATGAAAAAGGCATCTCAAGCAGGCTTAGTTGAAAACACTGGAGAGAACTTTGGGAGAAATATGCTTCTTTACATAAGAGGATAACTCGTTAGTTAATTGTAGTCTCTAGAAAGCATGTTATGGTTTTATTTTATAAGTAACTATTTGTTTCCAATATTTTTGTTTGCTATCACTTGAATTTCTGTTCTTTGGTAATGACCTTATTCTTATTTTCACTATAAATATATCTAAATGCTGTATGCTCAGCAGAGCTGTGTTCTAATATATAACTAGAAAGCTGTTCCTTTGGGAACAGTAGGCCTGGAAATTCTATGAGTGTTCAGTTGATAAGGGGCTGGACACTGCAGGAAAGGCACTCAGGACTTGTGGGGTGGGGTGTGCCTATCGCTAGCCTGTACAGAGACTGCAAGGCCTGAGGTGACCTGGAAAGCAGTACTTGTGTTACTAGAGGCCTGTGGTTTCAGTGAGCTGATCCACAGCAGGCACAGATAAGACTTCCTCACACTAAGGGCAGATGGAGGTGAGGTGCCTCACAACCCTGAGTCAGGGGTGCTGAAACGGGGGGAGGACGCAAGGGCCATGGTCCCATCACTTTTTACTGACCGTAAGGGCGAGCAATGAATGGGAGGGGATGGAGAGGAGTGAGTGGGGTCTGGGTCTTGGAGGGACGAGGCGGTGTGGGAGTGGGGCCTCAGGGGAAGGAGCAGTGTGAGGGCAGGGCCTCAGGGGGAAGGGGCAGTGCAGGGGTGGGGCCTTCGGGGAAGGGGCAGTGTGAGGGCAGGGCCTAAGGGGGAAGGGGTGGTACAGAGGGTGGGGTCACGGTTCAGGAACCAGTGGCCTCCCCACTTTTAGGAAGCTTCCACCATTCCAGCCCTGAGTACCCTGGTGTGCAGCACACTGTTCTATCATGTCACCCCACCTACTCATCTCTTCTAACAGTCCCAGATTTTTCAATATTTCTTCATATGAAAGTTTCTCTCTATTGGGACCCATTCTGTTTCTGTTCTATCTTTTGGATATAGTGTGGTCACAATAGAACATGGAATGCCACTATAAATAGTTCCATCGATTTATTTAATGTTGTTATGTTTTCACTTTTACTTTATATCCTATTATTTATTCATCCTAATATTTTGTTTTAACCTTTGACTATCACTTTGTACTGAACAGAGATCTTCTTTGTAGCACACACAATATGACAGCTTCCCAAGGTGATATATGGGGCCAGACTCTTTGCAGGATGATTCTTGTGGAAGGCCTATACTTTTTCAGGGTGTAGCACGTGTTGAGCTGGCTCCAAAGAGCATTCTTCAGGCCATAAACCCACTCCCAATTGATCAGATAGTACAGAGTCCCTCTACACATTTGTGAGTCCAGCATGTTGTGGATGATGTACTCCTCATGGCCTTGTTGTTGAACTGGGGATGGAGATAGTGCAAGCTAGCCGAGGAATGGATTGTCAAGGAAAGCTTTCAGGAAGAAGTTGTGGAACACTGGATGGACCTTCCATTATCGAGGGAGCCCTAATTCAAATGCCACCGGATTGATCTGCCAAGTAATGGTGAAAGGCCTGCATACTGATGATCTAATTTGTGCACAGGTCAGCCAGTCTGTAAGCTTTTAGTGGACAGCCACACCTTTTGGTCTGCTTTTAGATGCAGGGCTTCTTGGCAGACTTTGTCAGCATGCTGTTTGTTGGCTGTTTTCAAGTGCTCCTTTAGGTTGGCTTTGTCATGATCCATGTGTCTCAAACCCGCAGGGTTCATGGGAGCAGCCACGCTCCAACACTCCACCTGCCAGCCTACTGATAATCAGTTATCTGGAACCCATGAAGTCCAGCCCCAATGTGAGACTCCGCCCCTGAGGTCCAATTGGTGGAGTCCTAGAGAAGCTGATTGGCCCTACTTAAGCCAGCAGCAGGAACAGGAAGCTGTCCGAACTGGGCTCTACCCTGCTCTGGAGTGTGTGTCTTGTGCTTCCTGCTCCTGTGACTTGATTTCCTGGCATCCCAACATGGCTTGACTCCTGGCATCAGATTTGTGTATCCTGACCTCTAGTTTGTGTGTTGCCTCTGACCCCCTGGTATCCTGAACCAGACTGACGCTACCTCCCAACTCATGGTTCTGATCTCCAGTTTGTCTTCTGCTTCTGACCTCTGAGTATCCTGACCCAGTGGACTCTTGACTTCTCTCTCATGACTGTGTACTCTGGCTCCAACTAATAGGTCTGGCTGCCCATGACCCAGCCATGTCAGGTTTGAGTTTCATGAATGGTCTGTACCAGATGAAAGGCAGTGGTAACCATTGTGGACAAGGGAACAGAGTGGTGGAAACATGGACAAAAACCATAGCTGGAGCAGAAGGGACTGGATTGGGTAGAGGTGTGGCTCCACATTGTTTTAAGCAAATTCAGCTAATAGGAGTAATGCAACCCAGTTATCTTGATAGTGGTTCAAGAAGCAGTGCAGCCATTGTTTGAGCACTTGCTTGACTCATTATGACTGGCCAGCCATCTGAGCTTGATATGTGGTGGACGCACGGGGCCAAACATCTAGGAGATGAAATACTTCCTTCCAGAACCTGGATATTAACTGGGAGCCAGCATCCATGGTAAGATTGTCAGGGATGCTATGGAAGCAGAAGACATATAATTAGAAGGCATGCAGTAGTTTCTGCAGTTGGGAGATGTGTGCACAGTTCAAAATGTGTCATTTTGGTAAGCTGGTCCATGACAGTCAATATGGTGTTGTGGCCTGCTGATTCAGGTAGTTCCACTATAAAATTGAGTGTTATGTAAGACCAGGACTGGGCAGAAGTCTCAAATGGCATTAGAAGGCCAAATGGGCTTCACTGGACCTGACATAGGACCAGTCATCATCCCTCATTTGTGGCCACCAGAACGAGAGGTCTACAGCATGCAAAATTTTGGATTGTCCAAATTGACCTGTCCAGGGTGTGTCATGATATATGCGCAGCACCTCCAGTCTTGGGGAACCATTGCAAATGTATAGGCAGCTGTTGATATGAAGGAAGTTGGCTCAGGAATAGTGGTATAGGATGGTACTGGGATGGTACTATTGGATGATGTTACCAGTTTAAAGAAATGGTCATTAGGGAGGGCTGCTTGAAGCATGGTGGAAAAAATCTGAGGATACGGACACTCAAATTAAATGAAGGGACTTTAATATGCCAGGTCATGGTTCTTTGAAGTTAGTGATTTCTGTATAATATTCCCCTTTTTTGTGAAAGGGCATCAGCTTTGCTGTTCTTGTTGCATGGACAATATGTGATTGTGAAATTGAATTTTGAGAAGAATAGGACCCAACTTAACTGCCCCCGATTCAGTGCCTTGGCACATTGTATGTTGTCTTGATTCTTATAGTCTGATAACACTAATATGGAGTGCTTGGGCCTCTCAAGGCAGTGACACCATGTCTCAAATTCAGCCTTGATGGTGAGTAACTTCTTGTCTACTGGTTCATAATTATGTTTGGCTGGATTACACTTTTGTGAAAAATACGTACATGGGGTCCCCGTTCTTTGGGTAGTACTGCCCCGATGGCTACAAGGATAAAGGGTTGGTTAGGATCACGGTGGATCAATACTGGGGTAGATATGAAAACTATCCTCAGACATTTGAAGGCTTGGCAGGCCTCTATGGGGACCAGTGAAACCTTGCTGTTTTGGGGATGATGGGCAGTTATAGGTGCTCTGACCTTTGAGAAGTCTGATATAAACCTCCTGTAAAAATTGGCAAATCCCATGAACCTTTGGATATCTTGGATGGTGTGGGGTTCTGTCTATTCCTGAATTACAGCTACCTTCTGAGGGTCTATCCGTAGTCCATCTGTTGACAGGATGAACCCTAAAATTTTGACAGAGGATTGGCCAAATCTGCACTTTTCCAGATAACCTGTGCTGGCAGAATCATGTGAGAACTTCACTAACATGGTGGTTGTGCCTTGCTTGATTACTGGAATAGATTAATATATTGTCTAATTATGCCACCACAAGTTCGTCTAAGATATCTCAAAATATGTCCTTGATCAGATGCTGGAAAATGGCAGGTGCACTGGCAAATATTCAAAGTGTCCATACCTAGTTCTAAAGGATGTCTTCCATTCATCCCCTTCCCTGACTCAAACTAGATTATATGTTTTTCTAAAGTCCCGCTTGATGAACACCCAAGCCAACTGTATGTGATCTAAAAGTTCCGAGATCAATGATAAGGGAGTACTGAGTGCATACAGTTATGTCATTAAGTGTCTGTGATGGTCTATGCATCCCCCACCCCTCGTCACACAAATAGGGGGTTGAGGGTGGAAGACCACTGCCTATGAGTCCTCTCCCAAGCTCTCCTAGGGTCAGGGCAGTGCGGCCTAGCAGTCAGAGTTCAATGGAGCAGCCCTTGGGTGCAGGGCAGTGTGGTCTAATGGCCAGAGTTCAATGGAGCCACCCTTGAGATGCAAGGGGGCGTGGCCTAGCAGCCAAAGTTCAATGGGGGAGTGGGGCACCCACAAAGGGGTGTGGTGGCCCTGGTAGGGGGGCCCGGACCCACCCGACTCCACCAGGCCCAGACCCAGGGCCCTAACAGTGATAGGACAATTTGCTACTGACTCAGCGGGGGGGTCCTACCAAAACACGCTGAGGTTTCCCGGGTGGGAGGTACCACTCCGTCACCCTCCCTGGGTCACTTCCTACCAGTATATGCTTTGGGGTCTCTCATGAGGCTTTGGATTCTCCAGTTGTGCCGGTCGCTTCCTGTGGCTTCTCCAGTCGCTGGGGTTTGAGCGAGCCCGGGGAGGCTCTGATTCCCAGCGCAGTCAGGGGCTGTGGCTGGCCCTCTGCAGGATCAAGCCCAGACATCTGGTATGTGGCCTTATATTTCAAAAGACTCTATATAATTTTCTAAGATAAGACATTTTACATACCAATGTTTACTGAATATGAGCTTCATTTACTGCCTGTGCTGCATTAAAACATAAGTTGATTAAATATGTGTATCAGTTAAAGTATGCTCCACTGTTTTCAATACATCCAGTGCCAAAAATGTCTACTTGCAGAGAGAGTGCCAAAAATGTCTACTTGCAGAGAGAATATTTCTGGATATTTTTTCTCTTCTCATGTTTGGTGTTCTTTCCTCAATAAGCAGTGTGATTCTCTTATTGTTCCCTCTATGATAATCATTATAGCTCATCACATTATTTGTGAATAAATCATCCAACAAGTTTAACCCTTTTTTTAGTCTTAATGTTTTGTGAATAGTCCCTCAGTTCTGTGAAAGTCTTCATTATTTTTACTACCTAGCCTTGTCACTGCTCTTGAGGTCCCAGCTTTGGTCTCCCTCTATTCAACTCCAATTAGCCCATGTATAGATTTATGTTCAGCTGTATTTAAATGCATATTATTTGCTTGTGCCCATCCAAGCAACCCAGATTGCTCTGTATCAGTGACCTGTCCTCTTCATTGTTTACCACTCCCCCAATATTTGTGTCATCTGCAAATTTTAGCACTATCAGCAATGATTTTATGTTTTCTTAAAGGTCATTGATAGAAATGTTAAATTGCATAGGGCAAAAAACCCTACTGGGGCCCCATTAGTCAGTTTGGACCCTGTATGCAGAAATGGAAGGTGATAAATCGTAGAGAACAATTGACAATTTCTTTTTCTTCCCTTTCCGAGCCAAACTGCTCAAACAGATTTGCAGAACAATGCCTGTAATGCACATTAATGTGTGCTGAATCCATCTAACAGTCACCCTAATAACCCATTGAAAGTTAATAATACAGAAACAGCTTCCTCAGTACCAGTGATAGGTGCACACGTGGATGATAGGGGAGCATAGGTACTCTGTACTAACTGCCAAACTGCCAATACAACTGAATTATTAGCCTTCAACTTCCTTTCATATCATCTAGCTACAAAAGGAATTTCTTTGAAATCACTGAAGCTTTGATTAAGGCATTGATCTAAGCCAGTGGAATTAGAAGATAAATTAAGTGAATCTGAAAATAATTAGTTTAGAGTTAGTCTGACATCCAAATAGCTAAACTGGAAAAAGCCACTTTCTTCAGCACAGAATTGAAACAGAAAATTAGATTTCAGCTAGGCAGAAAAGCTTACAGATTCTAATACTGGAAAACATATCCTTATAAAACTGATAATAGGAATTGTAACAGATCTTGGACAATTGCAATACAATCTGTTGCCATCTCTTTCGGACTTTTACATAAAGTTTCAAATAAAAGCCTAGTAGCTCAATGACTTGGAAACATTTCAATACAATTCTCTGGGGCTCGTATCCATTGTAATAGGATTGGTATAAGACTCTAAATAGAATAAAATAGACACATATATTGGGGAATGGCTTTGAAACACTCCCTTCCTCACTGAACCAGTGGCACATTGGAAGTGATGTGCTTAAGCTCCTAGGAAAACTTGTAGAAATTTTCTGTACTTCCAGTATAAAAAAACCTGCCATAAAACCGTACAAACAGAATGTGTTGTAGAAACTATTATTTAAATTAGGGAAATGATGAATCCACTATTTAGTTATTCTATATTTCAATTGTGTAATTGAGAGCAGAGTCTCACCCCTCATTCTTATAAAAACAGGGTAAAATTCCATTCTCCTCCTTCCTTGCTCCTTCCATATTGAATCTCCACCCCAAGTGCAAAACCATGAAATTTTATTCATTTGTCACTCAGAAATTTACTGTTTTCATAGATTCATTTTTAACATTCCCAGCTTAAGCAAATTTTTATTCTTAAATAATAGTTTTTAATTTTCAAAATCTGCCTTTTGATTAAAAAAAGTCCCCAGGAGAAACAGTATGGATTTTCCCACGCGGCTCTCTGTAGAATACTTTAGAGGGAGAAATAAGCTTGATAGCTCCTGCTTTAGGGAATGCAATGCAATTGTATTCAGAGTCATAGTGGTCAAACAATGTCTGGACATGAAAAGCAGCAGGTGAGAAGAGAGTTGAAATAAAAGCAGACTTTGATTCCCTCAGGGAACAGATGGGCAGGATCCCCTGGGAGAATAACATGAAGGGCAAAGGGTCCATGAGAGCTGGCTGTATTTTAAAGAATCCTTATTGCGGTTGCAGGAACAAACCATCCCGATGTGTAGAAAGAATAGTAAATATGGCAGGCGACCAGCTTGGCTAAACAGTGAAATCCTTGCTGATCTTAAACGCAAAAAAGAAGCTTACAAGAAGTGGAAGATTGGACAAATGACCAGGGAGGAGTATAAAAATATTGCTCAGGCATGCAGGAGTGAAATCAGGAAGGCCAAATCACACTTGGAGTTGCAGCTAGAAAGAGATGTTAAGAGTAACAAGAAGGGTTTCTTCAGATATGTTAACAACAAGAAGAAAGTCAAGGAAAGTGTGGGCCCCTTACTGAATGAGGGAGGCAGCCTAGTGACCGAGGATGTGGAAAAAGCTAATGTACTCAATGATTTTTTTGCCTCTGTCTTCACGAACAAGGTCAGCTCCCAGACTGCTGCACTGGGCAGCACAGTATGGGGAGAAGGTGACCAGCCCTCTGTGGAGAAAGAAGTGGTTCGGGACTATTTAGAAAAGCTGGATGTGCACAAGTCCATGGGGCCGGATGCGCTGCATCCGAGGGTGCTAAAGGAGTTGGCGGATGAGATTGCAGAGCCATTAGCCATTATTTTTGAAAACTCATGGCGATCGGGGGAGGTCCCGGATGACTGGAAAAAGGCTAATGTAGTGCCCATCTTTAAAAAAGGGAAGAAGGAGGATCCGGGGAACTACAGGCCAGTCAGCCTCACCTCAGTCCCTGGAAAAATCATGGAGCAGGTCCTCAAGGAATCAATTATGAAACACTTAGAGGAGAGGAAAGTGATCAGGAACAGTCAGCATGGATTCACCAAGGGGAAGTCGTGCCTGACTAACCTAATTGCCTTCTATGATGAGATAACTGGCTCTGTGGATGAGGGGAAAGCAGTGGATGTGTTATTCCTTGACTTTAGTAAAGCTTTTGATACGGTCTCCCACAGTATTCTTGCCGCCAAGTTAAAGAAGTATGGGCTGGATGAATGGACTGTAAGGTGGATAGAAAGCTGGCTAGATCGTCGGGCTCAACGGGTAGTGATCAATGGCTCCATGTCTAGTTGGCAGCCGGTTTTCGAGCGGAGTGCCCCAGGGGTCGGTCCTGGGGCCGGTTTTGTTTAATGTCTTTATTAATGATATGGAGGATGGTGTGGACT
The DNA here is from genome assembly GCF_028017835.1 of Emys orbicularis. Classification (NCBI taxonomy): domain Eukaryota; kingdom Metazoa; phylum Chordata; order Testudines; family Emydidae; genus Emys; species Emys orbicularis. The sequence continues at coordinate 164,602,056 of NC_088684.1, forward strand.
GCACTCTCAGCAAGTTTGCAGATGACACTAAACTGGGAGGCGTGGTAGATACACTAGAGGGTAGGGATCGGATACAGAGGGACCTAGACAAATTAGAGGATTGGGCCAAAAAAAACCTGATGAGGTTCAACAAGGACAAGTGCAGAGTCCTGCACTTAGGACGGAAGAATCCCATGCACAGCTACAGACTAGGGACCGAATGGCTAAGTAGCAGTTCTGCAGAAAAGGACCTAGGGGTCACAGTGGACGAGAAGCTGGATATGAGTCAACAGTGTGCTCTTGTTGCCAAGAAGGCTAACGGCATTTTGGGCTGTATAAGTAGGGGCATTGCCAGCAGATCGAGGAACGTGATCGTTCTCCTTTATTCGACATTGGTGAGGCCTCATCTGGAGTACTGTGTCCAGTTTTGGGCCCCACACTACAAGAAGGATGTGGAAAAATTGGAAAGAGTCCAGCGGAGGGCAACAAAAATGATTAGGGGTCTGGAGCACATGACTTATGAGGAGAGGCTGAGGGAACTGGGATTGTTTAGTCTGCAGAAGAGAAGAATGAGGGGGATTTGATAGCTGCTTTCAACTACCTGAGGGGGGTTCCAGAGGATGGAGCTCGGCTGTTCTCAGTGGTGGCAGATGACAGAACAAGGAGCAATGGTCTCAAGTTGCAGTGGGGGAGGTCTAGGTTGAATATTAGGAAACACTATTTCACTAGGAGGGTGGAGAAGCACTGGAATGCGTTACCTAGGGAGGTGGTGGAATCTCCTTCCTTAGAGGTTTTTAAGGCCCGGCTTGACAAAGCCCTGGCTGGGATGATTTAGTTGGGAATTGGTCCTGCTTTGAGCAGGGGGTTGGACTAGATGCCCTCCTGAGGTCCCTTCCAACCCTGATATTCTATGATTCTATGATACAAGTAGAAAAAATGAAAGCCAACTGTTCATAGAATGTTGACTGACATTATGAAAAAATATTTAGATAGGAAAGTTTAAAAAACCAAAAATGCCCAGTTATTTGAAAAATCCAGCCAGGCAGTTTTGAATGCCTTGCAGGAAGGGGTGTCTTCTTTATAGAAACTCAGTGCTATTTAGTGAAATTCACTCTGCAGGGCAGGCAATCACCTGTAGGGTGGGTGAGAGTTTCAGTCTTCAGGGTTGAAACTGTAATCTTTATGAAATGCATTCCAATTAAGAAAACAAACAGGAAAGGATAAAAAGAAGGGAATAATAATGAGTAATAAATACAAGGAACATATGCCTCAGATATTCACAAATGAAATGAATAAGCACTTGCTAGGTTGTGTAGCAGTCAGGAATAACAAGTTTTATTTATTTCCATATTTTTAGATTATTAGGAACCATCAGAAAGCATCAAGTCATGCAAGAGTTACCTGTGTGACCATGTAACCTGAATTTTACTATTCTCATTCTCCCTTTTCTCCCTTCTCAGCTTTCCTCCTTTTGTTTGTTACACGCATGTGTGGCATCATGTTTCAAACTACGCTCATATCCTGCAATGTAGGATCAGGGCCTTTGATTGCAAATTTCAATCTAAGGGTCAAGGACTGTGTCACCTATATGTTTATAGGGCGCTCCATAAAATGGGGGACTGAACCTGACTGGGGGTCATGGACGTGATCCAATACTCTTTGAAAGTGATGGCAAGACTCAAGCTCTGTGGGCACTATCATAATACAAATAATAAAGAATATCAGTAATGAAACCATCTTGGGCCATAGGTGACACACATATATATTTACAAATGTCTTTCATTTTTCTTAGACATTTTCTTGCCAATCTGTTTATTCAATGATCTATAGGCAGGTACTGTTCTAATCAACATGGAGGAAAGCAAATGCTGTCATCTAATCCTCTTATTCACTAGTTTTAAGCAAAATTCCGCAAAGAGCCCAGGTTTTGTAGGTGAGTGATATGAAATCTTTTTTGGCAATTCTGCTCTATAAAAGTTGAAAAACATAAGAACTAATTAGTTCTAAAGGGAAAAGAAACGTTTCTTTTATTTGTGAAATGCATAAGAACCCCAGAGAGCACAACTGTGGATTTTTTTCTCTCTCTCTCTAGATCTCCCAGAGCTCTCTGTAGCTGTCTTTAAGGCTTAGTATAAGTAAAGCCATTCTATTCAGGTCAATTCACCATTGCCATCTAGGGCTCTTTTCCCCTTGTTCTTTCTTTCTGGATTACTTTTCTTTTCCTTTTTGCCCATTATTTTTAGCAGAACAGTTGGCTTTCCCCCTGAGCCATTGGACCCAGTTCTACTGTTTTAACTTTAAAAAGCAACAGAGGGTCCTGTGGCACCTTTAAGACTAACAGAAGTATTGGGAGCATAAGCTTTCGTGGGTAAGAACCTCACTTCTTCAGATGCAAGACTTGCATCTGAAGAAGTGAGGTTCTTACCCACGAAAGCTTATGCTCCCAATACTTCTGTTAGTCTTAAAGGTGCCACAGGACCCTCTGTTGCTTTTTACAGATTCAGACTAACACGGCTACCCCTCTGTTTTAACTTTGTTCTCTAGGAGACAGTTGGTGAAGAGCACTATATGAATTGATAAATAAATCAGTTTTAAAAACCTAGAACAGCTAAGTGGTCTTTGGTAAAATGTGAGAATTCTATGGGCTATTGTATGTAGTGCAATGAGTATCAGTTACAGAGGCAAAGAAAAGGTCACCTTTTTGTACTGCAAACCTTTTCTTCTGCAGGGAAATAGTGGGGCTGATACACCGGCAGCAGAGAGATAATACCTAATGCTGAAAATGTTGTCAAGTCACATCACATCATTAGTTCTAAGTCTTGTTACATGTCATGTAGAGTTAAAAATAAATTTCCCAAACCCTGTATGATGAGACTGAATGACAAAACGCTAATGTAGCAGAATTTAAAGTACTACTTGTTCTCTCAGGGAAAACCAATATTAATTCCTATAGGACTCTGTTTAGTTTTCCTGTCATGTCTGCATTTTGGATTTTCCTGTACTTACCATGACTTAGATGAATCACATAGACCTGTTAGTCATGTAGGTGTTATGAAAATAGTATTCAGCTGCCCTCCCAAAAGGCATTTAGGGGACAGATCCCCAGCTGGTGTAAATCAGCATAGCACCATTGAGGACCTGGCCCTAGATCTCAAGGAGCTTGGAATCTGTAGGTTGTATCCCATTAAAGAGAAGGCTTGTCTTGAGCAGGAAGAGGTGACTGGATCCACTTAAAAGAAACAGCTTAATCTTCGGTGGTCTGTTGGATTTGGTACATATCCTTCCCTTTGTGTGTAAAAAAGACAACTACATGTCTCCTACAGTATGATGCTGCTGCTTAGATGTCACTGCTGGTGATCAGGCTAACAAAAGAGCAGAAGGGTCAGGAAGGCAGAGGCCACTCTTTACAAGCAAACTGGTATCCACAACAAGGACAAGTGTAGAGTCCTGCACTTAGGAAGGAAGAATCCTATGCACTGCTACAGGCTGGGGACCGACTGGCTAAGCAGCAGTTCTGCAGGAAAGGACCTGAGGATTACAGTGGACGAGAAGCTGGATATGAGTCAGCAGTGTACCCTGGTTGCCATGAAGGCTAACAGCATATTGGGCTGCATTAGTAGGAACATTGCCAGCAGATCGAGGGAAATGATTAATTCCCTCTATTCGGCACTGGTGAGGCCACATCTGGAGTATTGTGTCCAGTTTTGGGCTCCTCCCCACTACAGAAAGGATGTGGACAAATTGGAGCGAGTCCAGTGGAGGGCAACAAAAATGATTAGGGGGCTGGGGCACATGACGTCTGAGGAGAGGTTGAAGAACTGGGCTTATTTAGTCTGCAGAAGAGAAGAGGGAGGGGGGATTTGATAGCAGCCTTCAACTACCTGAAGGGGGGTTCCAAAGAGGATGGAGCTAGGCTGTTCTTGGTGGTGGCAGATGACAGAACAAGAAGCAATGGCCTCAGGTTGCAGTGGGGGAGGTCTAGGTTGGATATTAGGAAAAATTATTTCACTAGGAGGGTGGTGAAGTACTGGAATGGGTTACCTAGGGAGGTGGTGGAATCTCCCTCCTTAGAGTCTTTTAAGGCCCAGCTTGACAAAGCCCTGGCTGGGATGATTTATTTGGGGTTGGTCCTGCTTTGAGCAGGGGTTGGACTAGATGACCTCCTGAGGTCCTTCCAACCCTAATCTTCTATGAAGAACAGAACCTGTCTTCTGGTTTTCAGCCTGTGAGTACTCCCTTATTACTCCACATCCTCAGATGCTGTTAGCTACTCTGTCTCACTCCCTGGTATGTAACTACTGCCCAAGGTCACCAAGTAGCAGTCAGGGATAACGCTGGTCTTGTTGGTGGTGTAGGAACTTGGCAGTGAAGCTCTCCTACCCTTGCTGTTTGTGGAGGGGACGTAGAAGTTTCCCCCTGTTTCTTGGGGCAGAATGGAAGAGAAGGAGGAGAACAAAGAGAGGGATTGAATTACTGTAACAGGGAGAGAGAACGAAGGTATGTGGTGGTGGAATAGGAGGAGACTGAAGATTGAAAATGGAATTGGAGAGGAATGAAGCAGAACAATGATAGGAGGAAGGGAGAAATAGTGAGGAGAATGGGAGAGGGAAAATATTTTATATCTGTGCCAATGATAAATTTTACATGATGTGTATATGCATATCAATCTGACATATAAGGACAGAGTAAATATTAACAGATTCATAGGTTCATGAAATTTGAGGACAGAAGGGACCATAAGATTATTTAGTCTGACCTTCTGTAAATCATAGGTCATTTAATTTCACTCAGTTATCCCTTTATGTGCCCAATAACTTGTATTTGACTAAAGCATATCTTGTGTTTGGCTAAAACATATCTTTCAGGATCTAGTCTTGATTTGAAGACATCAAGAGATGGAGAATCCACCAGTTCCCTTGGCAGTTTTCCCAATGGTTAATCATCCTCACTGTTAAAAAAATATGTCGTGTTTTTAATTCGAATTTGACTGGCTTCAGTTTCCAGTCATTGGTTCTTGTTATGCATTTGTGTGATAGATTAAAAAGCCCTTTAGTACCCCGTATTGTCTCTCTGTGTGGGTGTGTGTACACTGTAATCAAGTCATCTCTCAATCTTGTTTTTGATAAACTAAACAGATTGAGCTCTGTAAGTCTGTCACTGGAAGGAATTTCCTCCAGCCCTTGAATAATTTTTTGTGGCACTTTTCTATAACCTTTCCAATTTCTCAACATCTTTTTAATATGTGGACACCAGAACTGTACACAGTATTCCTGTACCAGTCTTACTGAAGTCATATACAGAGGTAAAATCACCTCCTTACTTCTCACAACTCCCCTTGTTTATACATCCAAAGATTGTACTAGCCTTTTTCCCCACAGCATCACACTAGGAGCACATGATGGGTTGCTTGACCCCTAAATCCTTTTCAGTCACTGCTTTCCAGGGTACAGGACCTCATTCTATAGCTCTGTCCTGCATTCTTTGTTCCTAGATGTATAACTTTGCATTTTGCTATCAACTTATATAAATAGAGAGGCCCTGATTCTCCCCAGCTTTAAGGTTGCTTTGCATCACACCACCAACACAAAGAAACTCTTAAATCAGAATAGTCAACTGCTCGAGAATTGTTCCTGCATAGGCAGTTGGACAGTGGTGTAGATATGGCTTAGCAGTACCTACCACAACATGGCTGGATTTTCTTATGCCCAGGGGATCATCGGCTGCCATAATACCATTGAGGGCTGCCCTGACTTATGCCTGGTGACTACGCTGGCACAGCATGCCCAGAATGGAGGGAGCACAAAGGTGGCTCCTCAGTTATGTTGTGTGCTTTTTGCCTGCAGCAGAAGATCTGGGTTAGCTAAACAATGCTAAAGATATTATAATAAGTCTATGTTATGAGAAGGATGTAAAAACACCAAGAATAGAGAGGGATTTTTTAGGGCAGTTAAGGTCCAACTTGTAGTAATGGGAAGCTGAGCAAAGGAAAATTTAGGCTGGATAGCAGGGAAAAAAGTAAAAGTGATTAAGGAAAAGTACTGGGAATTCCATCAAAGAATCCTTAGGTGACTGGGGAAGGACTAGTTTAATTAGCATGTCTCTTCTTTTTCTGATTTCTATGCTCTGATGATTCTGTTCTCTACATTCAGGAATGCCTGTGTATGACTGCATTAAAAATGTGTTTGTGTACAAGACTAAAACCAGCCGTTTCCTTCAGGTGTTCCAACTTCCCTGATGAGAATCAGACATGTAGTAACATATGAGAAGAAACAAACTTATAAATTACATTTAACCAGGACATGATACTTAGTGCTACCAGAGCATGTGTTTTTATTTAAAAGTAGACTTGTTTCTTTATCTTGATTTATTCATTTCTAAAGTACTCTAACATCTTAGCCTTGCTTCCTCAACTTGGTCTTCATACCAAATAGCACATCAAAAAGAAGAGGTTTTTTCCCGAACACTATATTATAGATAAAAACGTATATGTTATGAAAGGGTATCAGTTAATATAATGATTTCTAAATTCTGCCAAAATGAATTTTTTCTCTGAGTGTGAGTGCGGTAGCAGATGTAATCTATACAACAGATGTTCAGTTTTAAAAACACATTTTGGGGCTCTATCCTGCTCCCATTGAAATAAATAGAAATTTCTCTATAGGGTTCAGTTGGAACAGATTGGGTCCTTGATAAGTCAGAAGCTTCTTAAACATTATGAACCTAAAATAATAAATACATACAATTTAACTTCAGACTAATAATAGGCAGAGTAATGTATGACCCACTTAAAATATGCAATTGTGCCTGTCTAGGACAGTTTAATACCTTACAAAAGATTTTGCAGGCAGCTTATTTGCAAAATATTAGGTAGGATGAATGAAAACTTGGCCAAAATTGCTAAATCTGTCTGCATTACAAACCAATTAAAAAAAAAAAAGAACCTGCAGAGTTACATGCAAGGTACTATTCTTTTAGAAGTATTTATTAAACTGAAGTAGATCTAACTGATGTGTTATGAAATGAAATCTATAGAAAAAATATAGTTTAACAATTTGTTTACTATGTGTAACAGAGTAGATAGAAATGTTCCTTTTTAGAATTCACTGTGAGACTTAAATTATGGGAGAAATGAACTAATCTTGATTCTGCTATAAGCTACTGTAAAACTGAATGCTGCTTCAGGAGACAGCAACAATGTTTCTGTCAAACAATGTACAAGCTCTTTCCCTCCTGAGAGATTCATTAAATGTAGAAATAACATTAATAACAAGAAGTTATTATAATGCTAATTATAAAGAATTTTGGGGAGTTCTACTAACAGGGAGCCAAAAATTGCAGCAGCTAGAGACACTCTGGTGTCCTACACTAACTAGCTAGAGAAGGGGTCTAGGAATTAGGAGATTTACAAAAAATATAGAAAAAAACCCACAGTAAAAATTAAACAAATTTCCCCCCTCAGTCCTTTATTCTATAACTGTTCTCTGTCTCTCCATCAATCACCCGCACAGACACAGGCTTCCAGCTTTTCTTTTACTTTTCCATTTTTGTCTCACCTTCTGTCTCCTTCACTCCATCATTGAGGCAAGCCAGTTGTTCACCACTTGTTCACACTTTCCTTTCACATTGTCCCTTATGTGTAGAATGCCTACTTAACTGATTTGTAAAACCAGTACTCTGTACTCCATTAAATTCCTCCTCAAGACCCATATCTTGCTGCAGTACCTATGGAAAATGTCCAATAGATGATGGCTCAGGGCTGGCCAATAAAGAATTCTGATATTATTAATCATTTATACACACAGACACACACATATATATAAGACTCAAAACAATCAAACTATGCACATAAATGACTTATGTTAATATATGTTCCCATTGCTCTTAAAAGCAGGGGTGCTGGAACAATTTGTATCGTGGGGGTGCTGAGAGCCATTAAACCAAACTGTAAACCCGGTGTATGATGGAAACCACTTGAAGCCAGAGGGTGCTGCCACACCCCCAGCATCTCTAGTTCCAGCACCTCTGCATAAAAAGGCAGTCACTGCCCTAAAGCGCTCACACTTATTTTAAGGCAGGACTCAGTGGTGGGCATACCAATCAGTGGGAAGGGCGAGGAGATGGACAACATGCAAATAATAATAAAACTGGTAAGAAGTAGCTCCAGGAAGCTTTTGGACTCCTCCTTTTCTAGATCATAAAACTGCTGCCTCCATTACTTTAGAACTCTGACTGTATTTGTCACCTAACGAGGTAGTTAGGTGCAGTTAAAATCACCCTGCAGTACTGTATCCTGCGGTTTCAAGCAGCAACAGAGTTGCTGCAGGAATTTTTCATTCTTGTCTTGCTAGTCTGTAGCAAATGCTCAGTATCATTTGTCTATTCCTTTCATTGCTTGTATCCTTATCAAAATGATTCAACAAAAAATAATTCTTCATGGTCAAATTGTAGCTTATTGGCATAAATATTTTGACATAAAAAGCAACTCCTCTGCCTTAATATAATTGGGAGTCACCAGATGGTGCCATTTCAGACAGTCTCACAAGTTGTGTTTATGTGAATATATAGGCAGTTGGGACAAATGCTGTTAGCTGTAAAGCAGCACACATCAGCATAAAGCCACTTTTTACAAACTGAGATGATTCATCTGAAGCTTGTTCACTTCCTCAGTTTCTGTTATTGAAATAATTTCTTAGGTGCAGAGCTGATGCCTTCAGGCTAGGGATATATAAGCAACACAAAGACATTACATGATGTCAGAAACATTGCACATCATTCTTCCCTTTCTTTCTCTCCTGTATGGATGGTAGAAAGACAAAGCTGGGTGGGGTAATATCTTTTATTGGACCAACTTCTATTGGTGAAAGAGAAAAGATTTTGAGCTATACTGAGTTCTTCAGGTACTCAGAGTGTCACAGCTAAATACAAGTTGAAACAGATTATGTGGGTATGCATGGATGTACGGATGGTGTCTATCTATCTATTGATCTATCTAGCAGTAGTAACTGAGGGCAACTGTAAGTAAAAAAGTGTAGGGCAGACAAGGCCTCAAGTATGACAGGATTCATTTTTGAGGACTTTATTTTATTGATACTCACTTTTTAAAAGACCAAAGATCAGGGTGTATAATTGATCTATGTTTTCAAAAATTTGTTTTTAACGTTTTATTTATATGGATCAATTAGTAGGCAGAGCTAGAGTTTAAGTGTATGCTTAACTACTGCCCTGAATAGGGGTGCATATTCATAGGAGCTAGGTCCTTTGTCACCCTTACCCTTATTCACCTTGATTAGTATCTTACTCTGTAGTCACCTTGATTTCAGTGGCACTACTTACAAATTAAAGTTCTACTCTTTGGACCAGATTGTGAACTCCTTATTCCCATTAGTGAGCAGTTAATTGCATGAGTACACCCACTGAAGTCAATGTGATTGCTTGTTTGATTAACTGCTCACTAAAAGGAGTAAGAAGTTCTGGTCCCATGTAAATGAGGTATCAGGAACTGGCCCTAAATATTTTTGAACATCAATTAAGATCATGTCTCCAACAACCTTACTTAGTTCTTGCTTAACTCTAATTTTGACTGTTACTGATAAGGAAAGAATTATGCAGTCAATCTGGAGATAGAAAGGGATTCTGGTGCATAAGGTAAAGAAATTAATTCATATCCTAATTTGAGACAAGCAAGACAACAAATATTTCTGATTCTTAGATCTGAATTTACTTCACTAGGTATTAATGCGTCAGTGCTTTCCCCTGACAAATTACGTGTAAGTATTGAAGATAGAAGCACTGTATACATATATATTTTTGAATAGCATGCTGTCAAAATACTTCTTACCGAGAACTTTAATAAAAAGAAACGGGGACATGATATATGATAAGTTAAATGATTCTGATGAATAAGTTATACCTGATTTGTTGCTTCCTGAATATGAATAGTTCTCTCTCATTGACTGCATTTTTACTTGTTCATATTGCTAATGTTATATGTTAACACAGCAAGGATTTTTGCTGTTATTTATCAGCATGTTAGTTTAGGTGAGTCTTATCTGGAATGTTTTTGAGGACTTTTGTAAGCCAATGTCCAATACTAAACCTAGATGTTTAGGGGTCCGTGACTGACCATGTCCTCTCTCTGTCTTTTCAGAGATAGATGGTCATGTAGTTTTATACAATAGGACCAAGGACAGCCACAGCAGTAGGATCTGGGGCAGCAATGGCTACCTAAAAACAAAAGCTTAAAACTACTGAAGGATTGTCTACTGTTTAAGGTTATTGCCCTAGGACTGAGGAGATCTGTGTTCATAGAATCATAGAATCATAGAAAATCAGGGTTGGAAGGGACCTCAGGACCCCAACTAAATCATCCCAGCCAGGGCTTTGTCAAGCCTGACCTTAAAAACCTCTAAGGAAGGAGATTCCACCACCTCCCTAGGGAACCCATTCCAGTGCTTCACCACCCTCCTAGTGAAAAAGTTTTTCCTAATATCCAACCTAAATATCCCCCACTGCAACTTGAGACCATTACTCCTTGCTCTGTCATCTGCTACCACTGAGAACAGTCTAGATCCATCCTCTTTGGAACCCCCTTTCAGGTAGTTGAAAGCAGCTATCAAATCCCCCCTCATTCTTCTCTTCTGCAGACTAAACAATCCCAGTTCCCTCAGCCTCTCCTCATAAATCATGTGCTACAGCCCCCTAAACATTTTTGTTGCCCTCCGCTGGACTCTTTCCAATTTTTCCACATCCTTCTTGTAGCGTGGGGCCCAAAATTGAACACAGTACTCCAGATGAGGCCTCACCAATGCCGAATAGAGGGGAATGATCACGTCCCTCGATCTGTTGGCAATGCTCCTACTTATACAGCCCAAAATGCCATTAGCCTTCCTGGCAACAAGGGCACACTGCTGACTCATATCCAGCTTCTTGTCCACCCTAACCCCTAGGTCCTTTTCTGCAGAACTGCTGCCTAGCCACTTAGTCCCTAGTCTGTAGCAATGCATGGGATTCTTCCATCCTAAGTGCAGGACTCTGTACTTGTCCTTGTTGAACCTCACCAGATTTCTTTTGGCCCAAACCTATAATTTGTCTAGGTTCCTCTGTATCCTATCCCTACCCTACAGCGTATCTACCCTCCTCCCAGTTTAGTGTCATCTGCAAACTTGCTGAGGGTGCAATCCACGCCATCCTCCAGATCATTAATGAAGATATTGACCAAAAGCGGCCCTAGGACCGACCCTTGGGGCACTCCTCTTGATACCGGCTGCCAACTAGACATGGAGCAATTGATCACTACCCGTTGAGCCTGACGATCTAGCCAGCTTTCTATCCACCTTATAGTCCATTCATCCAGCCCATACTTCTTTAACTTGCTGGCAAGAATACTGTGGGAGACCGTATTAAAAGCTTTGCTAAAGTCAAGGAATAACACATCCACTGCTTTCCCCTCATCCACAGACCCAGTTATCTTATCATAGAAGGCAATTAGGTTAGTCAGGCATGACTTGCCCTTGGTGAATCCATGCTGACTGTTCCTGATCACTTTCCTCTCCTCTAAGTGCTTCAAAATTGATTCCTTGAGGATCCGCGCCATGATTTTTCCAGGGACTGAGGTGAGGCTGACTGGCCTGTAGTTCCCCGGATCCTCCTTCTTCCCTTTTTTATAGATGGGGACTATATTAGCCTTTTTCCAGTCATCCGAGACCTCCCCCGATCGCTATGAGTTTTCAAAAATAATGGACAATGGCTCTTCAATATTCACAACATCCATCTGACCCTCTAAAAGACCCAACTATAATCTAAGTATGCATCCTAGAATACTCAAGGAGCTAATAGAGGAGGTATCTGAGCCTCTAGCTATTATCTTTGGAAAATCATGGGAGACGGGAGAGATTCCAGAAGACTGGAAAAGGACAAATATAGTGCCCATCTATAAAAAGAGAAATAAAAACAACCCAGGAAACTACAGACCAGTTAGTTTAACATCTGTGCCAGGGAAGATAATGGAGCAAGTAATTAAGGAAATCATCTGCAAACACTTGGAAGGTGGTAAGGTGATAGGGAATAGCCAGCATGGATTTGTAAAGAACAAATCGCGTCAAACCAATCTGATAGCTTTCTTTGATAGGATAACAAGTCTTGTGGATAAGGGAGAAGCTGTGGATGTGGTATATCTAGATTTTAGTAAGGCATTTGATACGGTCTCGCATGATATTCTTATCGATAAACTAGGCAAATACAATTTAGATGGGGCTACTATAAGGTGGGTGCATAACTGGCTGGATAACCGTACTCAGAGAGTTGTTATTAATGGTTCCCAATCCTGCTGGAAAGGCATAACAAGTGGGGTTCTGCAGGGGTCTGTTTTGGGACCGGCTCTGTTCAATATCTTCATTAATGACTTAGATATTGGCATAGAAAGTACGCTTATTAAGTTTGCGGATGATACCAAACTGGGAGGGATTGCAACTGCTTTGGAGGACAGGGTCATAATTCAAAATGATCTGGACAAATTGGAGAAATGGTCTGAGGTAAACAGGATGAAGTTTAACAAAGACAAATGCAAAGTGCTCCACTTAGGAAGCAAAAATCAGTTTCACACATACAGAATGGGAAGAGACTGTCTAGGAAGGAGTACGGCAGAAAGGGATCTAGGGGTTATAGTGGACCACAAGCTAAATATGAGTCAACAGTGTGATGCTGTTGCAAAAAAAGCAAACATGATTTGGGATGCATTAACAGGTGTGTTGTGAGCAAGACATGAGAAGTCATTCTTCCGCTCTACTCTGCGCTGGTTAGGCCTCAGCTGGAGTATTGTGTCCAGTTCTGGGCACCGCATTTCAAGAAAGATGTGGAGAAATTGGAGAGGGTCCAGAGAAGAGCAACAAGAATGATTAAAGGTCTTGAGAACATGACCTATGAAGGAAGGCTGAAAGAATTGGGTTTGTTTAGTTTGGAAAAGAGAAGACTGAGAGGGGACATGATAGCAGTTTTCAGGTATCTAAAATGGTGTCATAAAGAGGAGGGAGAAAACTTGTTCACCTTAGCCTCTAAGGATAGAACAAGAAGCAATGGGCTTAAACTGCAGCAAGGGAGGTCTAGCTTGGACATGAGGAAAAAGTTCCTAACTGTCAGGGTGGTTAAACACTGGAATAAATTGCCTAGGGAGGTTGTGGAATCTCCATCTCTGGAGATATTTAAGAGTAGGTTAGATTAATGTCTATCAGGGATGGTCTAGACAGTATTTGGTCCTGCCATGCGGGCAGGGGACTGGACTCGATGACCTCTCGAGGTCCCTTCCAGTCCTTAAATCTATGAATCTAAGCTGACGAACCTTGACCATTGGACTAACTTAGCATGCCAGAGACAGGTTAGGACTCCTGTGGACCACCATCTGTCTTCCCACCTCTAGGTCTCCACAAGAATTGTGTGAGTATGCATATGATAGGACTCTGGATGACAAATTAATATTGCACTACTGTTACATTCTTGTTTCAATTGAAACATTTGTGTATTTACTAACTGTGTTAATAAAACTATTACAAATTTGTGAGTGTTGCAACTGTGCACATCGGTATTTCTAATGCTACTGTGCCTGATTTAGGGACTAGAACCTATCAAACCTCAGAGGTTTCATTTGTTAATTGGGGATTCTTAAGTAATCAATATAGACAATATAATCAATATATAATCAATAGATCAGGCAACAGCTTTCTCTATGCCCGATCCTGAAAGGTGCTCAACTTCTTCAGCTCCCATTGGCCTTAATGGGATTTGAGTGTACTCAGAACCTCCTATGATGTGTTCAGCATCTTGCAAGACTGGGCCCTTGATTAGGGTGGGGAAGATGCACAGGTTCTATTACTTTCTCTCCTCCATCCTACTAGCATACCAGAGGCAGTTGGGGCAGGCAATAGGAGGGACAGGGACTGGAGAGGGACAGGCTCTTGACTTTCCAGGCTGCCACAGTAGTGGGAAGCCCATGATGCAGAGACAGTTTAACTGTAACTGTGTCACTGGACTCCTCAGGAGTAACCCTGTCAACCTACTACTTTTCCATCCCATCAATCTCTCCCATCTTATGATTGCCATAGAGCACTTTTTTCCATGGCTCCAGATTGCCACACACTCTTTGGGGGGAGGCAGGTACATGGGTTCTCCTTTTGCTCACCATCCACCTTCCCCTTTTTATATTCTTGGAGCTGCTGTTTGAAGCAGCAGTGGTAGGAAGCTGATGTATTCTGCTTCCTGTTGCATTAGTGAAGAGGAAGAGGAGGGTAGGGAAAGGGAAGGCCATTATGCCCACCCCTAAAGATAATCAAGGATTTTGGCCATACCAATGCTCTCTTAAAACATCCAGATGAGACTACATTGTTGCAGAAGCCCCATGAGGAGGCTCCTGTGAAAGTGCACACTGCCTATGAGCTATGACACTGCAGATTGCTGGAACAGAGGGGACAAGGTTATGGTCTCACCCTCAACCTATTCAATTGTGACTCTTCTTGGGGATACCCAGGGCTGTGAGGCACCTCACAACCAACTGCCCTTAGCCTGAGGAAGCTTTGTCTCTGCCTGCCAGGGGTCACTCCCTGACTTCACTGGACACGGGCAACACAAGCACTCTTCTCTAGGCCTAAGCAGACCCTGCTGTCTTTCTACAGGTTAGCACCAAGCACATGCCAACCCCCCGAGTGCATCCCTGGAGTGTCCAGCCTCTGGTCCACTGGACACTCACAGTATTCACAGATCTGCTGCTTCCAAAGGAGCAGTACACTCCAGCTCTACCAGCTTCACCTCAGATCACTATTCCGCTTAACCCTCAGCACTTAGATATGTTTATGGTGAAATAAAATATAGCCTTATTTAACAAAGCATAGCGATTCAAGTAATACACCTCTACCCTGATATAACAGGACCCGATATAACACAAATTCGGATATAATGGGGGGGGGGGGCTGCGCACTCCGGTGGATCAAAGCAAGTTCGATATAACGCGGTTTCACCTATAACGCAGTAAGATTTTTTGGCTCCCGAGGACAGCGTTATATCGAGGTAGAGGTATACCAGGTGTTAGGATCTTAAAAGATATTCAGGCCTGTCTGTTAAGGCCTATACTCAGCGGTGCATTATCGCCTAGGCCGGCAAATTTGCAGGGGGCGGCACTTCCGCTCTCTGAATTTTTTTTTTCCTTTGGCACTTTGTCCCTTCTCTGAGGTTTTTTTTTGTTTTGCTTTGGGACTTTGGATCTTGGGGCGGCAAAATCATTAATCTGCCACTGCCTATACTTTAAGAATTTAGGTATATGTTTATCATTTAGCTAGTTATAGAGGTATAAAAGAAAGAATCTGTGTAAGGGCCTTCTCTCACTGTGACAGTCTGAGGCCCTGTTTTTAAGCTAAGGCCTTTGGTCAAGCAGTGGGAGCAGCCATAAGCTGGGAAGTGTATGGTCACGTCATCATATTCCAGACTAGTCATATTGAAATAAGGCAATCTGGGGCTGTTAGAAAGGTGATCCGATCTATCACCTCAAGATAAAGGGAAGAGCCTAGAAGATGTAAAAGGAAATTTAGTTCGATAGTTTTCTGTTTGGTAAGAACTCACTTATCAATAGACACAGCTAGGAAACCCTTATGTCTTTATAGATGTAGTTGTGAAATCCTCACTTTTGTATTGTTTTGTCATTATAGTTCCCACTTTGCTATTGTTTATTTGCATGGTCTCTCTCTGGTTCTGTGATTGTTTTTGTCTGCTGAATAATTAATTTTGCTGGGTGTAAACTAATTAAGGTGGTCGGATATAATTGGTTAGCTAATCATGTTACAATATGTTAGGATTGGTTCGGTAAATTTCAGTAGAATGATAGGTTAAGGTATTGCTAAGAATATTACTATATAAATTAGGGGCGAACAGGAAGTAAGTTGGGATTCGAAAATAAGGAAAAAGGAACTTGGATTTAAGCTTGCTGGAAGTTCACCCCAATAAACATTTAATTGTTTGCACCTTCGGACTTTGGGTATTGTTGCTCTCTGTTCATGCGAGAAGGACCAGGGAAGTGGGAGGGTGAAGAAATAAGCCCTCTAACACCAAGTAGAAGTATTGGAAACAAATGGTTACATATAAAATAAAATCATAACATGCATTCTAGGGCCTAGACTTAATTAACAAGATACTCTCACGTCCTGCAGAGCAATGCTCACCCAAAGTCCTTTCAACATTTTACAGACAGGCTGACTGTGACCCTTCTTTTTATAAGAGAAACATGCTGT
This sequence comes from Emys orbicularis, assembly GCF_028017835.1. Classification (NCBI taxonomy): domain Eukaryota; kingdom Metazoa; phylum Chordata; order Testudines; family Emydidae; genus Emys; species Emys orbicularis. Next base: position 164,618,300 of record NC_088684.1, read on the forward strand.
TAGCTTGTCTTCTCAGTGAAGGATGTACTCTTGTCCCCTCTCCTCTTTTTTTAATGCAGTTACAGAGTATTGTCTCTTACCCAGGTTGGTCCCTCTTCAGAGACTTATCTTGGGGTTCCTTTGTCTTTTTAATCCTCAGTCCCACACCTGGCCCAGACAGTAAATGTAGCCTGTCTCCATAGAGGTACATTGTTCTACATGCTGACTGAGTTAGCCCTGAGGCTCACGTCGACTCAGGTGACATGCCTTACTTCTATTGGACCAACTTCTGTTGGTGGAAGAGAAGCTTTTGAGCTTCACAGAGGTCTTTTTCAGGTCTAGATTATCTCTTCTGCCAACAGAAGTTGGTCCAATAAAAGATGTAACCTCACCCACCTTGTCACACTCATATCCTAGGACTGACACAGTACATCAATACTGAAAACAAGCTTTGCTTCAACAGTTTTGGAATCTAATACTTTACATTTTACAGCTCTCTTAAAAGATTTCCCATACAAACATCATCCAATAATTATGCTGAGCAATGGGCTCCTGGTTTTTGTTGCAGACTTCACATGCCACCCTTTGGTCAACTATTATGTAGATGTGATGAATCTTCTTCAGGTCTACGTCACTTGAAAACTTTTGTTTTTCACCAACAAGAGATGGCCCACTAAAAGGTATTACCTCACCTGCTAATATCCTGGGACCAACATGGCTACAAGTACACTGCAAACTATTTTGTAGATATCGGATCCAGAGGATATCCCTGTAAAACTCAGTGTGTGACATTGTCTAATTAAAATATAATCATGCAAATTATTATTGCATTACCACTGTTATATAATTGCAACAAATCTTGTACAAAGAATAACACATGGCCAGAAAGGGTTAAACAGCTTGCAGGCTAAATAACCCAAAGCCAACCTTTACAGACATGTTAGAAATTATGCAAATGGTAATTAGGGCCATTCGATGCTAGATAGTCTAGAACTTTGAAATGCAAACCTATGTTGTTAGAAGTTAGAAGTGATACTAACTGTATGTGTGTGTTTACTTATAGATGCTAGCCATGTAAACAGACAGTTCCTGTCTGTCACTATAGCTACTGATTCAGAGATCAAAAGGGAATATTAACATTTAGATGAATCTTGGGTGGAATAATGTCATTGCCTATGTGTCTCTTTAAAGTTTGTGATAAACTGCTTAATGGATAAATTATCTTATGTTAATCCATGTAGTTAATTACTGGTGAGGTTTAGGAAACAGAAGGTTACATCAAAAGCCTATTGTTCATCCAAGACTATATGGTCAAGTGGCTGCTAGAAAACTGTATAAAAGACCTTTGGGCCCAATCCTTTTTTATCTCAGATCTGCTTGAGGCTTCATGCAGGGGAAGCCCAACCCATAAGAACTGAGCTCCCAGTCCTGACTGGAACACCCTGAATATAAACATTGGACTATAACCTATGGACTATTTCTGAAAGAACTCTTTACATCTACAAAGCTCACCATCTCTGCTATGAATCTGAATCTCAAGATTGACTCATGTCTGTATGTATACTGATGTTTTAACCTATACTCTCTCTTTTTTCTTTTTTAATAAATTTTAGTTTGGTTAATAAGATTTGGCTGTAAGCATGTATTTGGGAAAGGTCTGAAATATTCATTAACCTGGGAGGTAATGTGTCCAATCCTTTGGGATTATCGTAGAAGATAGAATCATAGAAGATTAGGGTTGGAAGAAGCCTCAGGAGGTCATCTAATCCAACCCCCTGCTCAAAGCAGAACCAACACCAACTAAATCATCCCAGCCAGGGCTTTGTCAAGCCAGGCCTTAAAAACCTCTAAGGATGGAGATTCCACCACCTCCCTAGGTAACCCATTCTAGTGCTTCACCACCCTCCTAGTGAAATAGTGTTTCCTAATATCCAACCTAGACCTCCCCCACTGCAACTTGAGACCATTGCTTCTTGTTCTGTCATCTGCCACCACTGAGAACAGCCTAGCTCCATGCTCTTTGGAACCCCCCTTCAGGTAGTTGAAGGCTGCTATCAAACCCCCCTCCCCCCAAATAAGATTTTCAGTAATCCTCGTCATTTTTGACTTGGGTGTCTAGGTGGAGACCCGAGGCTGGGTTACTTTAAGGGAACTGTGTTGTTGACTTCTGAGTAACCAGTGAGGTATAAAATAAGCTGTTTTGTGCTGGCTTGATAAATCTAAGTATTGGAATATCCACCAGCTTTTGGGATTGCCTGCCCCTTTGTTTGCAGTTCACCCTAATTGAGTGACTTCAAATGGCTCCCCTGGGATTCCAGTCACACTGTGCAACCCCTGTCCCTCTGCCAGTTGGCACCTAGAAGTCCCTATGTCCTTAAGTCACACCCATCCTGTTCAGCAAAGCCAGCACATGCAGCCAAATTCATAGGATGCCCTGCAAAAGATGCTCAGCATCATCAGTTTGGAAAGCCAGGACATTTTGCTAAGGAAGCTATAGTTCTCTGTCAAATCAGGTTCCTGTAGACCCTGTCCCTGAGGTTATTGTCTTTAGTATAAATAATTATAGTGAACCTCCCTCTGCTCATAAACTGTTTTGCTAAGTGAACATTTGTTTCCTTGCCCTGAAGGACAACCACACTTCACTGAAATGATGCTGGATACTTTTTTATGTGTGTTCATTCTGTCTGCAATGTTTCCAGCGCATACAGTTTACACAACCTATGCTACTTTAGGTGATTTACTTGAAGAAATTAATCTCTATTTTTCATTGCCTTAATGCACTGGTGATTAATTTCACTCATTTTGTACAAAGTGAATTTTCTTTTGTGAAAATGGTCACCTCTCTTTTTGGAGTAAACCTTTTCACTGCTTAAAAACTACCTGATGCTAATGGATGTTTCTTCCTCACCTGTAAAGAATGACCCTGCTTGTTTAAACCTTCTCTACACTATGACAGGCTGAAACTGATCTGATGTGTTTAGTTGTGTAATTTCATTCATGCATAAAGGAAAATTCAGCAGGGACACTGCCCTTATGAAATAGCGGGCTCTGTCTCAGAAACTACAAAAAACAGCAAAAAGTGGAGTACACAGATATGAACCATAATGTGGAGTAACCAGAATTGCTGTTTGATTCTTTCATAAGAATTTACTGAGAGAGAAAGAAAAAACCTGAGTGTAGTGACCCACCTCTGGTTGTAGAACAGAAAGGTCCTTCTGTATGGAAGTCATATAATGCTGTATGCCAATGGTTCTTCCGACTTTTCATTCTACAAACCATCAGTTCCTTTCATGAATGCCCCCCTTCTCCCCAAATGCTTGGGTCTCAAAATATTTCATTCTGTGGGCCATCAGAGAGGGCTCCAAAGATCATTGATCTTCTAAGGACCTCAGTGTGAGAATCACTATTATACACCTTGCACCTATTCATCAGGAGCAGAGAATCAATGCATCTGATTCTCTATGTTTGCTTAGAGACTGAATTTTAAATGTGGTGAGCAACTGTAATTCCTGTTAGCGTCAGCTGGAGATGCAGGTTCTCAGAGCACCTGAAAATCAGGCTTTTTTAGAGCCTACAGCTATCCCCTAGAGAATAAAATGTGCCATAGTAGTGTAGCTTTACAACATGAATCATAACTGAATGGATCAGAGATTATATTATGTGACATGAGACTGTAACAAACTCTCTGTTCATTTTGCTTTATTCATGTTATGTTTATTGAATTATGATCATTTCACATTGACATTTTTTCAGTTAATTTATATCTATAATTATAACTCTTTCCGGGCTTGAGTTTACTGCATTGTTGGCTGAAGTTAGTATGTTTGAAGTATTCCACTGTAGCTAGCTTAGCCCCACCGCGAAGACTAACTCAAGTCATCATTGAGTTACTGTGCACATGCTGTCATGGGACAGAGTCAAGTGAAGACGCTTGCTGTTAGCAGATGAACCATACTCCCATGATCCTTTGTAGATTAATCAAACTCTTGTGAATCTTTGTGCTTAAACTGAACTTTAGCTGAACTTAGGGTGTTAGCAGTGATGAATTGGGTGTCCCCTTACTCTCACCTGTTCACCCCTAGAAAATGTGTCCAGAGGGCCAGAAAGGGACTACTTGTGATTGATGAGGTGCAGATGTTTTCTGTGGTTGATAAGGTAAAAGCATCTCTCAGAAGGTCATTATCAGAACTATTTGCTTTTTACAAATGTTTTCTGCCATAATAACTTGAACTGATGTCTTTACCTTATCAAATATGTAAATCAAGATACTATGAAGAAAGGTCCATAGATCAATAGGTCATTTCCCCTACATGCATAAACCTGCATGGTATATAAGTGCGAAACAGGGAGTTTCGCAAGGGAGTTCTCCAGGTGAAGGAGGAGCAATACAGCACCCTTGGGGTAAGTGACTGTCTGTAGTGTGTGTTTGTTTGTGTTTGGGGGTTATTTGCTGTGTGCTGAGCTTGTGTTTGTCAGTCTGTCTGGTTGTTTGGTTGTTTGAAGGCCCGTGTGCTGTGGCTGGCAGTTGGAAGCTGTGAGCTTCACAGGAAGGTCTGAAAGCTAGAAGCCTCTGGTAAGTGGCTGAGCCTTAATCAGTGGGCGGGGCATTCACATAGGCCAGGGCTTTATAAAGCAGTGCACAAGTGACCAGGGAGCTTTTGCGACCAGGGGCTGCTAACAGGGAGTTTCGAAGGGGAGTTCGGGAAGGGGGCGAGGGTCTCTTTATTCCCCTTAAAACCTATAAGCCAAACTACATTCAAAACCTTTTGCTTAAACAACCCTTTCATTAACTAGGAGACAATGCAGGCAGAAGCCCAGCTGCAGAGTGGGGGCTATCTAGTTTATTGCACTGAGTGCAGCATGTATGATTACCTGCCCTGTGGGCGGGTGGCGTATGTGCGCATTCGGTGCAAGGAGCTCCTGGCCCTCAGAGACCATGTACGGACTTTGGAGGCCAGGGTAGCGGAACTGGAGGAGCTAAGGGAGGCAGAGAGGTATGTTGATGAGGCTTTCCGGGACACTGTAGAATTGTCAACGGGAGCAGAGGGAAACCTTCCCATAGTTGGGACCCTCCTTCCAGATGGTGCTGGGGTTACCTCTCGCACCGAGGTTGCCTCTCTGGGGGAGGGAACTCCAGTTGCTAGGAAAAGGCAGGTGTTCGTAATGGGAGATTCGATCATTAGAAACGTAGATAGCTGGGTTTGTGATGACCGGGAGAACCGCATGGTGACTTGCCTGCCTGGTGCGAAGGTTGCGGATCTCTCAAGGCATCTAGACAGACTTATGTGTAGTGCTGGGGAGGAGCCGGTGGTCGTGGTACATGTAGGTACCAATGACATAGGGAAGGGTAGGAGAGATGTCCTGGAGGCCAAATTTAGGCTGCTAGAGAAGAGACTGAAATCCAGGACCTCTATGGTGGCATTCTCAGAAATGCTCCCAGTTCCACGTGCAGGGCCAGGTAGGCAGGCAGAGCTTCAGAGTCTCAATGCGTGGATGAGACGATGGTGTAGAGAGGAGGGGTTTACATTCATCAGGAACTGGGGAAACTTTTGGGATGGGGGGAGCCTATACAGGAGAGATGGGCTCCACCTAAACCAAAGTGGAACCAGACTGCTGGCACTAAACATTAAAAAGGTTGTAGAGCAGTTTTTAAACTAGGAGATGGGGGAAAGCCGACTGCTGCAGAGGAGCATGTGGATCGGACAGAGACTTCTCTTAGGGGAGAGTCTAATGATAGAGAATCTCCAGGTTATAGCCAGGAGCAGAGGATGGAGGAGGATAAAGTATGGGCCAGATCAGATGATAAACATTCACATAAAAAAGAATCTAACACATCAGAAAAGGGCAGACAAATAAACAGTGACAAGTTTTTAAAGTGCTTGTACACAAATGCTAGAAGTCTAAATAATAAGATGGGTGAACTAGAGTGCCTCGTGATAAAGGAGGATATTGATATAATAGGCATCACAGAAACCTGGTGGACTGAGAGCAATCAATGGGACACAATCATTCCGGGGTACAAAATATATCGGAAGGCCATAACAGGTCGTGCGGGGGGGAGTGGCACTATATGTGAAAGAAAATGTAGAATCAAATGAAGTAAAAATCTTAAGAGAATCCACATGTTCCATACCCACACAAGGAAATAAAGAAACAAATCAACAGAGCCAGATGTGTACCCAGAAGCCTCCTGCTACAAGACAGGCCCAAAAAAGAAACCAACAGAACTCCACTGGCCATCACCTACAGTCCTCAGCTTAAACCTCTCCAACGCATCATCAGTGATCTACAAACCATCCTGGACAATGATCCCTCACTTTCACAGACCTTGGGAGGCAGGCCAGTCCTCGCCGACAGACAACCCGCCAACCTTAAGCATATTCTCACCAGCAACCACGCACCGCACCATAACAACTCTAACTCAGGAACCAACCCATGCAACAAACCTCGATGCCAACTCTGCCCACATATCTACACCAGCAACACCATCACAGGACCTAACCAGATCAGCTACAACATCACCGGCTCATTCACCTGCACGTCCACCAATGTTATATATGCCATCATGTGCCAGCAATGCCCCTCTGCTATGTACATTGGCCAAACTGGACAGTCACTACGCAAGAGGATAAATGGACACAAGTCAGATATCAGGAATGGCAATATACAAAAACCTGTAGGAGAACACTTCAACCTCCCTGGACACACAATAGCAGATGTAAAGGTAGCCATCTTACAGCAAAAAAAACTTCAGGACCAGACTCCAAAGAGAAACTGCTGAGCTCCAGTTCATTTGCAAATTTGACACCATCAGATCAGGATTAAACAAAGACTGTGAATGGCTGTCCAACTACAGAAGCAGTTTCTCCTCCCTTGGTGTTCACACCTCAACTGCTAGCAGAGCACCTCACCCTCCCTGACTGAACTAACCTCGTTATCTCCATACTGATTTATACCTGCCTCTGGAGATTTCCATTACTTGCATCTGAAGAAGTGAGGTTCTTACCCACAAAAGCTTATGCTCCCGATACTTCTGTTAGTCTTAAAGGTGCCACAGGACCCTCTGTTGCTTTTCACATGTTCCATAGAATCTCTATGGATAGAAATTTCATGCTCTAATAAGAATATAACAGTAGGGATCTATTATAGACCACCTGACCAGGACAGTGATAGTGATGATGAAATGCTAAGGGAAATTAGAGAGGCTATCAAAATTAAGAACCCAATAATAGTGGGGGATTTCAATTATCCCCATATTGACTGGAAACATTTCACTTCAGGACGAAATGCAGAGATAAAATTTCTCAATACTTTAAATGACTGCTTTATGGAGCAGCTGGTACGGGAACCCACAAGGGGAGAGGCAACTCTAGATTTAGTCCTGAGTGGAGCGCAGGATCTGGTCCAAGAGGTAACTATAACAGGACCGCTTGGAAATAGTGACCATAATACAATAGCATTCAACATCCCTGTGGTGGGAAGAACATCTCAACAGCCCAACACTGTGGCATTTAATTTCAAAAGGGGGAACTATGCAAAAATGAGGGGGTTAGTTAAACAGAAGTTAAAAAGTACAGTGCCTGCAAGCTGCATGGGCGCTTTTTAAAGACACCATAATAGAGGCCCAACTTCAATGTATACCCCAAATTAAGAAACACAGTAAAAGAACTAAAAAGAGCCACCGTGGCTTAACAACCATGTAAAAGAAGCAGTGAGAGATAAAAAGACTTCCTTTAAAAAGTGGAAGTCAAATCCTAGTGAGGTAAATAGAAAGGAGCATAAACGCTGCCAAATTAAGTGCAAGAATGTAATAAGAAAAGCCAAAGAGAAGTTTGAAGAACGGCTAGCCAAAAACTCCAAAGGTAATAACAAAATGTTTTTTAAGTATATCAGAAGCAGTAAGCCTGCTAAACAACCAGTGGGGCCCCTTGATGATCGAGATACAAAAGGAGTGCTTAAAGATGATAAAGTCATTGCGGAGAAACTAAATGGATTCTTTGCTTCAGTCTTCACGGCTGAGGATGTTAGGGAGATTCCCAAACCTGAGCCAGCTTTTGTAGGTGACAAATCTGAGGAATTGTCACAGATTGAAGTGTCACTAGAGGAGGTTTTGGAATTAATTGATAAACTTAACATTAACAAGTCACCGGGACCAGATGGCATTCACCCAAGAGTTCTGAAAGAACTCAAATGTGAAGTTGCGGAACTATTAACTAAGGTTTGTAACCTGTCCTTTAAATCGGCTTCTGTACCCAATGACTGGAAGTTAGCTAATGTAACGCCAATATTTAAAAAGGGCTCTAGAGGTGATCCCGGCAATTACAGACCGGTAAGTCTAACGTCGGTACCGGGCAAATTAGTCGAAACAATAGTTAAGAATAAAATTGTCAGACACATAGAAAAACATAAACTGTTGAGCAATAGTCAACATGGTTTCTGTAAAGGGAAATCGTGTCTTACTAATCCATTAGAGTTCTTTGAAGTGGTCAACAAACATGTGGACAAAGGGGATCCAGTGGACACAGTGTACTTAGATTTCCAGAAAGCCTTTGACAAGGTCCCTCACCAAAGGCTCTTAAGTAAAGTAAGTTGTCATGGGATAAAAGGGAAGGTCCTTTCACGGATTGAGAACTGGTTAAAAGACAGGGAACAAAGGGTAGGAATTAACGGTAAATTCTCAGAATGGAGAGGGGTAACTAGTGGTGTTCCCCAAGGGTCAGTCCTCGGACCAATCCTATTCAACTTATTTATAAATGATCTGGAGAAAGGGGTAAACAGTCAGGTGGCAAAGTTTGCAGATGATACTAAACTGCTCAAGATAGTTAAGACCAAAGCAGACTGTGATGAACTTCAAAAAGATCTCACAAAACTAAGTGATTGGGCAACAAAATGGCAAATGAAATTTAATGTGGATAAATGTAAAGTAATGCACATTGGAAAAAATAACCCCAACTATACATACAATATGATGGGGGCTAATTTAGCTACAACAAGTCAGGAAAAAGATCTTGGAGTCATCGTGGATAGTTCTCTGAAGATGTCCGCGCAGGGTGCAGAGGCGGTCAAAAAAGCAAACAGGATGTTAGGGATCATTAAAAAGGGGATAGAGAATAAGACTGAGAATATATTATTGCCCTTATATAAATCGATGGTACGCCCACATCTCGAATACTGTGTACAGATGTGGTCTCCTCATCTAAAAAAAGATATACTGGTACTAGAAAAGGTTCAGAAAAGGGCAACTAAAATGATTAGGGGTTTGGAACGGGTCCCATATGAGGAGAGATTAAAGAGGCTAGGACTCTTCAGCTTGGAAAAGAGGAGACTAAGGGGGGATATGATAGAGGTATATAAAATCATGAGTGATATGGAGAAAGTGGATAAGGAAAAGTTATTTACTTATTCCCATAATACAAGAACTAGGGGTCACCAAATGAAATTAATAGGCAGCAGGTTTAAAACAAATAAAAGGAAGTTATTCTTCACACAGCGCACAGTCAACTTGTGGAACTCCTTACCTGAGGAGGTTGTGAAGGCTAGGACTATAACAGCGTTTAAAAGAGAACTGGATAAATTCATGGTGGTTAAGTCCATTAATGGCTATTAGCCAGGATGGGTAAGGAATGGTGTCCCTAGCCTCTGTTTGTCAGAGGATGGAGATGGATGGCAGGAGAGAGATCACGTGATCATTGCCTGTTGGTCCACTCCCTCTGGGGCACCTGGCATTGGCCACTGTCGGTAGACAGGATACTGGGCTAGATGGACCTTTGGTCTGACCCGGTACGGCCGTTCTTATGTTCTTATGTAAAGGTAGCTGAGAGTGAATCAAGCTGTAGGACCACTTCCCCAGATCAGTTTGGTAATGTAAAAAGAACAGGAGTACTTGTGGCACCATTATGGTAATGTATGGATCTTCCTTTCTATACTGTGCTGTTTAAATCTTTGACTAATAATTGTTGCTTAAAGAAAGGTGATTGAGCCTAATTATCCCTTTAGGAAAAAAAACAGAGCTAGGCAGGAAGTCAATAATCAGAATCAGTTTGGGCCATTGAATAACAGGGATTGTGACCTGGTTGTAAGTTTAACCACTGTCAGTATTGAGGTTTTGATCTGGACTGTCCCAAAAGTCTGGTTGTATAGCATACCCCAGCACTTCTGCAGTAAGGTGCCTTAAATGGGGGGAGGGCAATTAAAACAGGAAATAAAGTATTATAATAGAGAGATGCTAAAAGAGCAAAAGGACAGATTAAATAAGAAAAGGAAAATAATGTCAGCCAACAATAGAGAAATGCTCAAGCATTTTGTAAAAAGATATGTTACGGATCACGGAGGTGCTTCATTTGTGTTAGACACAATTAATGAAAGCAGCTCTTGGGATCATGTTTATAATCTGTTTAATTTGGAGACAAGTAAAAAAGAGAAAGATGAGGAGTGGAAAAGTATTGCAATGCAGTGTCTTTATGTGGACTCCATGGTTTTGAATAATAAAGACAGTTTTCAGAGTAGCAGCCGTGTTAGTCTGTATCCGCAAAAAGAACAGGAGTACTTGTGGCACCTTAGAGACTAACAAATTTATTAGAGCATCAGCTTTCGTGGGCTACAGCCCACTTCTTTGGATGCATAATAATAATGCATAATAAAGTTAGCCAAATGAATGAACAAACAAGGGAAATGAAGGAAGCAGAAAGGGCGCAAGATAAGGAACTAAAACAACAGCTGGCCAGTGTGAGTAATCCCAACACCTCCTTGTCTTGCAGTCTGCACAAAGCAAGAGATAAGTCTGTGAAATGGCAAGCACAGTATGCCCAAGAGAAGAGTGAAAGATTAAGTTGAGACAAGGTTAGTGAGGTAATATCTTTGACTGGTCTCATTTCTGTTGGTGAAAGAGACAAGCTGTTGAGCTTACACAGAGCTCTTCTTCAAGTCTGAAGAAGATCTTTGTGAAAGCTTGTTTCTCTCACCAACAGAAGTTGGTCCAATAAAAGATGCTATCTCACCCACATTTATTGTCTCTCTAATCTCCTGGGTACAGCATGGCTACAATAACACTTCAAACAAGGATTAAATTGGCGGAGGAAAGCTGAAGACTTAGGAATTTCTTGTCAAGCAGCATGGGATCAGGTTGCACCAGCAAGTCAGGGCACTTTTGTGGATCACATTGAGTGCAGACTAAAGCAGGAGGAATTGAAGGAACAAGTCAGAGTTTTTAGAGGGCACATGGCAGCATTAGAACCATAGTCCTCTGCCCTCGGCATCCCAGGATCCAGGCTAAGGGGAGGATGATCAGTGGTATTATCAGGAATGTGGTTATGAATATGACCACCCCTGGACTAAGGATTTCAAGAATAATAGAAGTTCCAAAAACTACCACAGACAGCAGTAGAGCAGACAAGATAGTCTAAAAGGGAAGTCCAAGGAAACAATAGTTTGATTTAGGGGAGGAAACTGAGGAAGAAGAGACAGAGGAGGAAGACAACGGTAAGTCAGGCCCAAGCGGCATGTCTTGGCGACTACTAGGGACTTCCAGTAATATTAAAACTGATAAATTAGGGGTTCTCACTAATATTAAAACCCTTAAGTCAGCATGCAGGTTCCATGTAAAAAGAGGATTCTATCACCTTACATACTAGCAGGATGAAACAGCATGCAGATCTTTCACCTTAGTCAGGATGATCTCATTAAGCTCTTACAGATGACAGTGGATAGTGTTGCTTGGAATGCTCTCTCAAATGTGAATAGAGCTGGGAGGGGATCCTCTGATGCAACTGTACAGCAACTACAAAATATACTAGATCCAGGACTAACAGGACTAACTCTAGTAGCTAACATTATGCAATCTGCTGGGGAACATGCCCTCTGAAATATCACAAGAGGTTGCCCTCTGCACACCATACTGGCATCAGGAGAGAGAGACTGGAACAGGGGAGGCCAAGATGCCATGCTGCCTCCAAATTTTTACCAGCCATAAGGGTGAGTGACGGGCAGAGAGGAGTGAGCGGGGTCTTGGGAGGGAAGAGGTGGCATTGGAAGGGATGATGTGAGGATGGGAGTTCGGGGGGAGGGGTGGCATGAGGGTGGAACCTCATGTGGGGGATGGGCAGTGAGGGGTGGGGTCCTGTGCTTTGAATGATTTTCTTAGTTGTTTAAAAAAAAGCCTCATCTACCTCTTCTTTCTGGTTAGGTGGTCGGTAGTAGACCCCTACCATGACATCACCCTTGTGTTTTTTTACCCCTTTTATTCTTACCCAGAGACTTTCAACAAGTCTGTCTCCTATTTCCATCTCAAACTCAGTCCAAGTGTATACATTTTTAATATATAAGGCAACACCTCCTCCCATTTATACCTGCCTGTCCTTCCTGGGCAAGCTGTATCCTTCTATACCAATATTCCAGTCATGTGTATTATCCCACCAGGTCTCTGTGATGCCAACTATGTCAGTTGTTATTTACTAGTATTTTGAGTTCTTCCTGCTTATTCCCCATACTTCTCGCATTACTATACAGACATCTAAGATACTGATCTGATTTCCCCCTCTCCCCCACCCAGTTCTGTCTTGTCTCTTCCTTATCCCAGCTATAACAGCCCATGCTCCCTCCAAATTCCAAACCTTCTCCCAGGTCTCCATGTTCTTGACTTACCTGTGAGATTTGGTCACCTGCCCCCTTCGAACCTAGTTGAAAGCCCTCCTCACTAGATTAGCCAGTATGTAGACAAATATGCTCTTCCCCTTTCTCGATAGGTGGACCCCATCTCTGCTTAGCGGTCATTCTTCCTGGAACAGCATCCCATGGTCAAGGAAGCCGAAGCCCTTCTGGCAACACCATCCTTGCAGCCAGGCATTCACCTCCAGAATGCATCTATCTCTGCCAGGGCCCCTACCCTTGACCAGAAGGATCGAAGAGAACACCACCTGTGCTCCCAACTCCTTCACCCGTACTCCCAGAGCTCTGTACTCACTTCTGATCTGCTGAGGGTCATACCTCTCAGTATCATTAGTGCCCACATGAATGAGTAGCATGGGGTAGTAGTCAAAGGGCTGGATGATCCTTGACAATCCCTCTGTAATGTCTCAGATATGGGCCCCGGCAGACAGCATACCTCCTGGGATGCCATGTCAGGGCAACAAATGGGTGCCTCTGTCCCCCTCAGAAGAGAGTCACCAACCACCACTACCCTACATTTCCTCCTGGGAGTGGTGACTGCGATTCTCCCAGCCTTGGGGGATACATGGCTCCTCCTGCTCCACCTTTGGGGATGATTCCTCATCACTCGATGCCAGGGCAGCATATTGGTTTTCTATCACCATGGTGGGTGGATTGGGAGTAGAGGTGGAGCACTGCCTGCTGCCAGAAGTAACCAGCAGCCAGTGTCCTCCCTGTGACAGAGCCATATCCTCCTCCCCGGGTGGTGTGACAGCAGTTCTCTGTAGCTGGATAGCTTCCTCAGCCTTGGATGTCCCCATATGAATACTCTCAAGGAATTCCTCGTGGGCATGGATGCTCTTCAGCCTAGTCACCTCCTTCTGTAGCTCTCCCACCTTCTTTCTGAGAGTTTCCACCAGCAGGCACCTTTCACAGTGGATGGTCCTGCTTCAGCCTGGCTTTCTGTGAGTGGGAAATGCAGGCTACAGTCTCTGCAAATCCACACCAGGATCTGGGTAGAGGAGGCCATGGTTAGGTTGTCTGTCTGGATACAGGCACAAGTGGAGGAGACAGGAGCAGCGTTGGCACAGGCAATGCAGCCCTTCCTAACCATATGGATTATATTTCAACTCCATCCCACAAACTCCCCTGTTTGCGGTCTCCTTGGTTGCTTAGCCTCTGGCTTTTAAGGCCTTCTCTCCTAGGTCAGCCCTACCCCCTTGTTAATCACACAGGAGTAGGGTGATCACAAGGCTGATTGAGGCTGATCAAAGATGTTCAAGGATGATCCTGGGACCAAAGGCTCAATCCCACACTGATCCATTAACTGAAAAAACTGAAAATAACTGAATAACATACAAACACAATAAGTTATAGAGTACCCCCAAATAATAGTTACCCACAGTCTGGAGGCGTCTTGAGTGATCAAATGACAAGGTTCAAGTGGCCAGCTATTCACTGTCGCTAGGGATTCTAAGAGCTGTCCAGAAAGTCAAATCCAAATTCCTCAGACCTGTCTACCCTTTTTTATATTAGCAACTACTACAATTACATCAACAGCATGACAATCAAAGAATAACCATTAAGAAAGCATTTTTTGAGCTGTTAGTTATCCAGATGTGTTTTTGCAGAGTCTGCAGTCTCATGGGCCTCGACACACACACCAGAAGTCAAATATAGATAGACTTCCTGTTTTTCACAGACGCTTACCCCAGCATATCAGGGAGGACATGAAGGCAGGCTCACTCCTCATGATATCTGCACCCTCCCTCCTGGATTTGCTTTGGTTATGATATGCCTGCTACAAAGGCCTTTACAGATGCTGCTCTTGGCGATAAGCAAAATAGTCGACATTCCAATACTGGCAGTGGCCTAGGCATTCTGCTGGACTGACAATGTTTCCCCTAACAATAGAACCTGGCCCACCAAGTGGTTTAACTGCTACTTCAATACTTGGGATTTTGCTTAATAATGTGTAATTTATGCATATACCAAACATGCCAAACCTGAGAGAAAAAAACAGAAATTGGGCTTGTTTTTGGCTTAATTGGCTTGTGAGTTGCTTGTTGAATAGTTTTTTGGCTTGTTGCTTCTTTTTTTTTTTTTTTTTTTTTTTATCGGCTCTGGATAAGAGGGTGCAAGCAGGGGCAAGGAGAGGAGAGAGTCAGGAGTGCACAGCAGGCCCACCACAGTCCCAGACTGCACGCTGGGGGGATCTAGTCACATAGAGTATTGGGGTTCTTAGGGACTGACTTGTTTTGGCCTTGTTTTGAAATGGGATTAGCTTGATTTTTGTGAAAGTTAGGGTGCTTATTTACCGCGTGAAAGTTGGCAACTGTAGCATATACCTGTAGTTTTAAATCTTTCTTACTGGAGTATGGTTGAATCTGGACAGTGAGTACATACCAATGTTTCATTCCTTTATGCCTATTTGTTGGTAGATAAAATAACATCATATCAAAACCATTCTCGGGACACCATAGCTAGACAAAAAACCATCTCAGAAGCTGGTATCATTCTAATCACATGACTTCAAAGTTTAGATGGGATTGTTGTCTGCATTTCAGGTTTATTTGGTTTGGGAATGTCAATAAAGAATAGAGCAGATTTAGAAAACATAAAAAGATATGTTAACTACTGTGAACACCAGGCACTGAGACAGTGTTTCTCTCTATGACTGAGGGAACTGATGGTCTAGCAACTAAAAACTGTGTTTAATATGCATGATATTGCTAATTTGTTTAAGCAGACACAGGCAAAAATCAATGAATTGATTGAATTTAATTAATAAGGAAGCAAATATGTAATGTGTGGAAGGAAGTTATTTAGCAGGTATGTGTCAAATAGGGTAACCAATACATTAAGGGATGTTGAAGCTGAAAAGGTACCAAACCCTTCTGAGGATGAACACTTGGCTAAATGGCATTGTCCTAAGTGTACAAAGGGAACTTCTGGGAATTGGCAATGTGTCCAAGCATGTAAACAAATTCCCTTTAGTACTATTTGAAATTTCAACTTGGTGATACCACATCGTAATCAAGGCACATGTTATTCCAAGCAATCTTGCTCAGTGTCAGGTTCTATGTATATTTCCTTTATGGTATCTTTACTGATACTGGATCCTGACATTGCACTATTTGATAAATTAGTAACTGTCCATTAAGTAGGTTACTTAGAAGATGATATCTAAAAGGAGCCTCTTGATCTACCACAGGTATTGGTGTTTCACTCAGCAACACAAACCTAGAGGGTTTCATATACGGCCTGTTGCTCCATAAAGGGGTATTGGTACATGTGCAGGTGTGACTTCTTTGACATTGCAACACCTGTCTGTGGTCATACTGACTCAGACCAATGAGATAGATAAACTAGCTGCTATAGTCCCCTGTCCTTTGAAGCTCGCAAAGTGGCTATTCCCAGCAGTAAAGTACATAACCTTATCAGTCCTACTGCTTTATGCATTTAACAGTGAATAGCCCTATCTCTTATAATAATAATATGGAGATATACCTATCTCATAGAACTGGAAGGGACCCTGTAGTGGGGTGGCTACCCCACTCCTGCCAGGAAGGGCTTAACACAGCCCTGGCAGAGGGCTGCAGCTCTAAAAACCCTGGCTGATAGGGGGAAGTGGCTGCAGCTGGGCCATGCCCCAATCAGGCCTCAGCTGGCCCTATATAAGAGGCTGGGAGCCAGGTGCTCAGCAGTCTCCCCCTGAGTGCAGAGAGAGAAGGGCCTGGCAGCAGCAAGCTAGGGATAGTGTACCTGAGTGGAGCAGGGCTGGGGAGCTCCAGCCTAGATAGCCCCAGGCTGTGGCTTCGTAGAAGGCCAAGGGGTACTGGGGGTTGCAGAGGGCAGCCCAGGGCTAGGCCAAGGCAGCAGGTCCAAACCCTCCTTGCCAGTGATGAGTGGCCTATACTGGAATCTGCCCCAGGGAGCGGGGGCTAGTTGGTGACTGGCAGTGGCCTAGTGCTGAGGCAAGATGGGGATAGTGGGTAGGGGTTCCCCTGGGAGGGGAGACCTAGTGTGGGGGTACTGCCAGGGGGCAGCACCCTGAGCAAGGGGTACCGGGGTCCTGGGAGGGACACGGGAGCCCAGAAGGAGAGGACAGGTGGATCACTGGCCTGCAGAGGGCGCTCCAGAGGCTGGAGAGCTAGTTCCCTGAATGACCAGCAGGAGGCGCCGCAGGGGTGAGTCTGGGCGCTCCGTTACAGACCCCGAAAGGTCATCGAGTCCAGCCCCCTGCCTTCACTAGCAGGACCAAGTGCTGATTTTGCCCCAGATCCCTAAGTGGCCCCCTCGAGGATTGAACTCACAATAAATTAGAAATGGGGCATCTATACTTGGTACCAAAATACCTGTCAAGAGTAACTTGATCCCTCTAGTAGGAGGAAGAGTGGGATTTAGATGAAAGACAAACAAAACACACATTGAATCAATAGCATAGCATCTGAATGCAGAACAGTGAAGAAAAACCATGTGTTTTTACCATGATATGAACTTTTCCCCTTATAACTTGGAACTATTCCCAAGTAAAGCAGCCAATGTTCACAATGGAGCAGCAGTACACATATGTATCTGTCACACAGATGTTTCATTTTGTATTTGAAATTATTTTCCTTTTATGACCCTAAAATATTGCAGTGAGGTTGAGAGCTATCCATATATTTTGGAACAGCCTGTAGAATATGAAAAGCTATAGAATTATTTCCTTTTGTAAATCACAGCGTAACCACTTCCTATCCAGTATATATGCTTGGTGGTTAGTTTCCCCATTCCCACCCACTTACTTGACCACTCACAACCCTGGGTTTAGCAGGCCAATGCTCAAACCACTCAAAACTATCCTGTATTTAGTTGGAGCAGATCCTCAAGGAATCCATTTTGAAGCACTTGGAGGAGAGGAAGGTGATCAGGAACAGTCAGCATGGATTCACCAAGGTCAAATCATGCCGGACCAACCTGATTGCCTTCTATGATGAGATAACTGGCTCTGTGGATACGGGGAAAGTGGTGGACGTGATATATCTTGGCTTTAGCAAAGCTTTTGATACGGTTTCCCACAGTATTCTTGCCAGCAAGTTAAAGAAGTATAGATTGGATGAATGGACTATAAAGTGGATAGAAAGCTGTCTAGATTGTCAGGCTCAATGGGTAGTGATCAACGGCTCGATGTATAGTTGGCAGCCGGTTTCAAGCGGAGTGCCCTAGGGGTTGGTCCTGGGGCTGGTTTTGTTCAACATCTTTATTAATGATCTGGATGATGGGATGAATTGCACCCTCAGCAAGTTCGCAGATGACACTAAGCTGGGGAGAGAGGTAGATACGCTGGAGGGTAGGGATAGGGTCCAGAGTGACCTAGACAAATTGGAGGATTGGGCCAAAAGAAATCTGATGAGCTTCAACAAGGACAAGTGCAGAGTCCTGCACTTAGGAAGGAAGAATCCCATGCACCGCTACAAGCAGCAGTTCTGCAGAAAAGGACCTGGGGATTACAGTGGATGAGAAGCTGGATATGAGTCAGCAGTGTGCCCTTGTTGCCAAGAAGGCCAACGGCATATTGGGGTGTATTAGTAGGAGCATTGCCAGCAGATCGAGGGAAGTGATTATTCCCCTCTATTCGGCACTGGTGAGGCCAGACCTGGAATACTGTGACCAGTTTTGGTCCCCTCACTACAGAAGGAATGTTGACAAATTGGAATGAGTCCAGCGAAGGACGACAAAAATGATTAGGGGGCTGGGGCACTTGACTTATCAGGAGAGGCTGAGGGAACTGGGGTTATTTAGTCTGCAGAGTGAGGGGGGATTTGATAGCAGCCTTCAACTACCTGAAAGGGGGGTTGCAAAGAGGATGGATCTAGACTGTTCTCAGTGGTAGCAGATGACAGAACAAGGAGTAATGGTCTGAAGTTGCAGTGGGGGTGGTTTAGGTTCGATATTAGGAAAAACTTTTTCACTAGGAGGGTGGTGAATCACTGGAATGGGTTACCTAGGGAGGTGGTGGAATCTCCTTCCTTAGAGGTTTTTAAGGTCAGTCTTGACAAAGCCCTGGCTGGGATGATTTAGTTGGGGATTGGTCCTGCTTTGAGCAGGGGGTTGAACTAGATGACCTCCTGAGGTCCCTTCCAACCCTGATATTCTATGATCGAGCATATACATATCATTTTATGCCTCAAAGTTATTACATTATATGCCATTTTTACCTTATAATCTTTCAGGAAAAGAAAAAATTCTACACAATCATAATGAAATGAAAGAATGCAAACTAATAAGAATATGGGGGCAGATCTAGCCCCTGAGATTCCCTTGCAGTTGGTCTTCTACGTATCAATCTCCTCTTCTCATGGAAAGGGCAGGAAGCAAATCAACAGCACCATTCCTCTCTTTTCTCCATCCCCAGAACACATGAATGCCCATCTGTGATCCATGCCGGGAAGGGGTGGAGACAGAGAAGGTCAGCTGAGAAGTGGGTAGGCCGGGCGGGGGGGCTTCCCTCATGTGACTAAACACAGGATAGGACAATCTGGGGATGGTATCCAACACCAAAAATAAATGTAATGTCCAATCAAAGCATAGAATAAAAACTGGGAACGAGCGAACTACCATGAGCTCTCCTCTGGCTGTTACTCATTAATTCTCTTAAATTTGGTCACTGTACTTGTGACAGATTAGTTTGTCTGTATGTATCTATATCAAACTACAAACTCTATTTAGTTTTGCAAGTGTGATTTTGATTATAAGGCTGTACTGTCTTTTTACCTCCATCTTGGACTAGGATTCCAAGAGGTGTTAGCAAGAGGCCAATAATGCAGAGCAATCAAGGGTTGTTAACATGGAATGTCTCCCATTCAAATGCAAGCACTTTAAGGCAATGAGTGCCACCCAAGGACTCAGATCAACCAAGTGAACTGGTAACCAAGCAATGGATCACCCAGTGAGGGACTTGAAGTCACTAAGGAGAGTCACCTAACAAGAGATAACTGGAACCTTATAAGTGGGAGGCTCTCTCACTGGCCATTTGAGAGGGAGAAAGAGGGGACCAGGAGCAGAAGCAGATAGGCTGTGAGGAGGAGGCAGACAGGAGAATCCTCGACCCCCTGAAAGGGCACTGACCAAATCCCAAAGGCTTCTTGGAGTGTGAGGAAACTGAGGCAGGGATTTGTGTTCATGTTTTGTTGTTTTTCCTTAGATCTGTATATTTCTTGTGTTGTCAATCAGTAAAGTGTGTATGTGGTTTAGAAATTCCTGTACAGCCTGTGTGTTATTTGCTTACACTGTCATGTAATCCATAAAGGGGCAAATAGTAAATGAGACAGCTCACAGCTTTGGTGAACTCTGGGAGTATGCATCAGCTACTGGGGACGCATAGAAGAGCTGGCACTAGCTTCAGGACTAGGCAACTGGATCCTGAGGTCTCCAAGGGGGTGTCAGACACAGAGTCTGCACCTGGAATGAGTCCCTAAAGGCCCAGAAGCAGACAGACAGTGCATAAACTCTACCCAACCCCAGCAAATCTAGAGCATATGGGACACAACGTTTGGGTCTAGCACAGCAGCCTGGTGAGCTCCCATAAAGGGGAGTTTATTCAGGATAATAACAGTAATCTATTATTTACACAAAGAGCTATATCGCAAGACATATCATAGACTATTAATATCATCAGACAAAGGGCAAAATATTGAGCTACACCAGATGATGGTCTGTCCCAAAGTAATTAAGGTTGTTGTTGTTTTGTTTTGCTTTTTGGTTTGCCAGCATAAGGGTAGTTTCTTTCCATGTCTGGAAAGAAGGAGTCAAGAGGGTAGTAAAGTCTTGCAGTTTGTCGGCATTCTATCATGCCACTCTCTGTGGGGTAAGAACCACACTTCCAGGCCTTCTTAAAGCCTTACCATTGGTGCCTAAAATATAGAGAATATACAGTTCTTATAGTGGTTAACAAGGTTTAATTAAGGATAAAGGTAGACTTTGGCTATGTCTACACTATGAGCTGGGGTGCGTAATGGGATCTACAAACCCCATACTGAGAATAGACAGAGGGGGAGGAGATTTTCTCCCATTTACAGACAACAAGCTTGATCACACCCCCACAGAGCTATCAGCAATCAGGGAGGTAGACACCCTCAGCTGCAACCAAAAGAGAAAACAAGACCTGCTATAAAGGCAAGAGCAGAGAGACAAAGAAAGAGGCAGACAGGCCTGAGATAGCAATGGGGGTGATAGCCTCACATCAGGCTGCCTCCAAGAAAACAGCCAGGAGGCTGATAGTTTCTTCTAACTGACCCTCCTTAGTTTGTTCTCAGTTGGGTCAGTTGCTGGAGGACCTTTACCTTTAAGTAATTCTAAGACCCCTAGAAAGATCACACCAAGACATGATGACAGGGTGTCGTTCCCCTGATTATGTATACATACTTATGGTAGTGCAGTGAGTGCTAGTGCAAATACAAATAGTTATGGTAGCTTGGAGAGCGGAAACACCGCTGAACCTGGCTGAGTACAAAGCCACCTGAAACTGCTGGGTATGTACTTGTAGTGTCCCAGCTGCTGCTGCCTTTGCATGGTAGCTCTCACTGAGCTATCATGAGCATGTGTACACATGCAGAGGGATCACATCCCTGGCTCACAATGTAGACATCTCCCCAGGAGGAAAATTGAAAGCAAATTTATACCAGTTATTGTTTGTTCAACACTAGAACCAAATTGTTCAGTATTAGGGCATATCCACAATGAAAGTGTGACAGAGCCCTTCTCTCCTCAGTCCTTCCAACAATCAGAAGGATCATCCCGTTAATATTACTTCATTTACTTGATGCCATATAAGATTGGAGGGCAATTGTAAGTTAGGTTTCCTGTGACATCAAAAATCTTGGGCAGGTAAATATAAGCTTCCAAATTTTGCTGCAGTCAGAATCAGTTAAATTAACCTGGAAGTATATTTCTCTTGGTTTTATATATTTCAATCTTGTTGAGACCTCTGAGTCTCTGCTGGCTGATTTATAAATTCTGGACAAATCTCTTCAGGGACTGGGATTTCAAGATACTGGATTTGAGCACTTTTGATGCTCTGGAGAACTATTCTAATTGAGATTTACTGAAGCAGTAATATTCAACTATAACTCCATATTCTTTTTATGAAAAGATGCCCAACACTGCTTCTTTCAACAGTGTTCTTCCATCTGTTGCAATGCCAGAAGCATTATTAATTTTTATTATGTATTTTTTGCATAGCACCATTGAAATGTATAATAATGCTTAACAGTAATACATAAAAACAATCAAATGATAACAAAAAATTGAAAACGTAGTATTAGAATGAACCATGCTCAGGTGAAAGTCATCAGAGAGGGATTTTCATCAAAAGAGAGACTGGTTCAATCCTGCAAACTGGTCCATATAGACAGACCCCCTTTGAAGTCAGTGGAGCTCCATGTAGACACAGAGCTTTGCCTGCATGAAGCATTTTGCAGGATTGAGGCCCAGATGGGCAAAGTAACAACACTTAGAAAGCTCAAATGGCAAAAAACGAGGAAACCAAGTGCCTAAAAAAAGTGAATGATACTTGTTTGATGGCGGGGGAGGGTGTGTGTGTGTCATGATTCTTAACAAATCTAAATGTATGGTTAACATGAGTGAGAATTCAGGCATGGCCAAGGGCCGAGTGGGCCCTAAGAAACACCACGCCTCAAGGATTGCTCTCCCACTCAGTATATTTAGGCTATGTGCAAAGCTACCTAGGGATTAGACACACAATTCCCATTGGAATTAATGGAAACTGTGTTTCTAAATCCCATTGATGGTTTTATAAATCTCAGCTTTGTGTTTTCAAAAGAGAAACAGAGGGCCAGATTCACCCCTGCTAAAGCAGAGGGGTGTTGTTATTATTTATTTATCCATAATAATAGTTAGTAATAGTATTGATTATGTATTGATTGCATTGCTATATTGGGTCAACATTTTCAAACCTGGGTCCCTAAATTAAGCTTCTAAATCCCACACACAGGCACAGAGGATAGAATTTTCAAAAGAGTCTGAGGCCTGGTCTACACCTAAAATGTAGGTCATCCTAGTTATATGGCTCAGGTCTGTGAAAAATTTCATGCGCTGTGTGATGTAGATAGGTCGACATAACCCCCACTGTAGACACAGTTAGATTAACAGAGGAATTCTTCTGTTGACCCAGCTGCCACTTCTCAGAGAGGTAAATTACCTGTGTTGACAGGAAAACCCTTTCTGTCAATGTACGAAGCAACTACACTACAGGCCTACAGTGACCCAACTGCAGCACCATACCTATGCTACTGTAGCTGCTATGGTGTAGACATTTCTGACTTTTAATGAGACTTATGGTCCTAAACTACTTAGGTTCTTCTGAAACTCCCATTCCCAAATTACTTCTATATAGGTGTCTAAATGTGTACGGAGGGGCCTAACTTTAGGCACCCAGGTTTGAAATGTTAGCTTTAACTTGTATTACTCTATGGACAGCCTCTTCTCATGTTTTATGAAGTATTCTTATATTCTATGTATATGTCTCCTCACTGTTTATAGTTGTTTTGTGAATAAATCTCATTAAAAAGTCATGGTAATATTTTCTCAAAAAAATGAAATTCATAGAATCTATGACTCCAATGTCAGGCCTGACAAAAATTTTGCCTCAGCAACAAATAACTGGTCTCCAATATAAAATAATTAAAGGGAACATCAGAAAATTCTTTTACCAGAAGATAAAATATTCTATACAACCAATAGCTGAAAACATCATCTTTTAATGTTAAACATACAACAATCCACTTTATCATATTTGTGAACAAAGGGGACGACTTGGGCAAATTTTGTTAATTTAGCCAGCTGCAATTCAATTTTCTGATTTCTGCACTGACTTGGTACTGAATCACTTAATTCCAATTTTTTTGGTTACTTCATTCAATGAGATAAAACATCTTTGGACAACTAACATGTAAGTTCTAGTCAAGAGAAAATGTACATTTCTGTTATGAGGATTAATGCTCTTTTGGATTAGAACAGTTGTAGGTACAACCACTAGTTTTGTTGCCTAGCCTGAATAATTAGTTTCATGTCCATATTCCTGCCTTTTTACAGCCCTCTGACCCTTGAGCCTCCTTCCGTTTATAAAAATGTACTTACACAATTAATGTAAAATGCTGAAAATAATCATCCTCTCTTTTATTTGAGGACAATAGTGTCATATAAGGACAAGCTATAACAGGAGTTACATTGACCTTGAAACTGTTGAGCACCTGAGCTAGAGACAGCTGGCATAAGCACTAAAATGAAGGGCCCTATTGGGCAAACCATGAATTATCAAGGAAATGTCTATTGACATAAAGAACCAGTGTGCTGCATTATTTTACATAGCTCTTGCTTGGAAACTCAAGCAACACTATTTGTTTTATTGCACTTTTATACATTTTTCAATCTAAAATTATATAAATCTTACTTAGGCTTGCTGCATCAACCATTTTGTTTTCAAAAACATGACACATCTGATCATGAGCTGTGATCTATTGCTTGGTTTTGTAGCTGCTTTTTAAAGTATGATTATAGAACTATGGTAACGTGGCACCAACAAGAACTGTGCATAAATTTCAGAATGCTATCCCAAACTAGGCAAAACTCACCTGGGAATTGTATTACAAAAGCCAAAATTTGGGACGGGTTTGCCTAAAACTCAGCTGAGATTCATGGACATTTCTGTTCTTCCGTTTGAGAATTTGCTTTTTTTCAAACCTGAAGCTCTCATAAAATGGAACAAAAGAGTTTCACAAAATCCCTATGAACCAATACTGACATGTATTATGCAGCTTTATCCCTATAATAAACATTCAATAGTACATAAAAAGTGGAGCATATGACATAAAAATATGAATCTGGAAAGGTGCATAAAAAACTTTGTAGCATAAATCATGACATAAATGAATGTACATGACACATAGCACCTGCAATGCTATTGTGCCTCAGACAACCCATAAGCATGCATGAAGGCGTAGACAAAAATTATATGTACAGTATGAGTGTGTGTGACTGAGAAAATGTCTTACATGATGTGAAATGATATGAGGGGGTGTGATGAAATTCTGTGCTCAATTCTAGTACATAATAGAACATGACAACCTCGAAAAGAAAAGTTAGAAAAGACAGACAGAAAGCAAGCAAGAAAGAAAGCATTAATGCCTTCCATGTTCTAGAGAGCGTAATTCATCCAAAGCCTGCTCTTAATGCTGGCTGGGCTACTTTGTTGTTATTCCCAGCAGAATCATTGCTCCTGAATGTTCCAATAATGGTTAATTGACTATGAAGTTTGCAGTTATTACATCTTATGTCCTCCTGTGCTTTTATAAACGTCTAAATTGTCATTGATTACAAATTATTCTAAAACTAGGATAGAATGTAATGTACCTCCAGACACTATTGAATTATAGACTGTACGCTCCTGCAGTAATCAATATTATGTGCAAAACTAACTGTCTTTTTTACCCCATGAAACTAATGTATTTTCAGAGGGGAAAAAAATACACAACAAAAAATATGAGCCTAGCATTTAGGGTCCACAGAGCTGTAGCTCTGCGGTATCAAAATCAATTCTGTTCCCTTCTTCCGGCCACAGGCCTCCACATGATTTATAAAGCAGTTTATTACTGGGATGAGGAAAAAATTATTTACGAACTCTGAAACCACAAATGAAAAATAGCTATGAATAATGGAATTCCCTAAGAGAATGCTTTTATTTTGTCCTGTTCTTATGTACAGTCCTGCAAAGCAGGAACTTCAGTTTCTGCCCATTAACTTCTCAGAGCACACAAAGATCAAACTGTGGATTTCAAAGTTAACAACATCCTGGAACACTTTTACCACAGCTGAAAAAGAATGCCAAATATATGTGTGTCTAATAAAATATTGACAGCACTGTCTTCCCCCGAGGTATGAACTTTCTTCCCTTTAGTGCACCAAGTCTGACCCAGAAGTTTTTTGTAGTATTTTGTGGTTGCAGCAACTCTCTTTCTTGTGGCCAGTAGAAGAAGAAGAAGGTTTTCTCCTCTTGGATACAGACTTTATATGACCCTGAATTGACTTGAAATGATGCAAGAGAACAAGCTGTGCAGAAGATGTTGCTGAAGAGAGAGCTTGTGCCAGAGCAACACAAACAGCATCAGCAAAGGAAGAAACTAGATTCATATCAACATGAGCATCAAACATTTAGAAGGTTTCAGAGTAGCAGCCGTGTTAGTCTGTATCCGCAAAAAGAACAGGAGTACTTGTGGCACCTTAGAGACTAACAAATTTATTAGAGCATAAGCTTTCGTGGGCTACAACCCACTTCTTCGGATGCATATAGAGTGAAACATATATTGAGGAGATATATATACACACACATACAGAGAGCATGAACAGGTGGGAGTTGTCTTACCAACTCTGAGAGGCCAATTAAGTAAGAGAAAAAAAACTTTTGAAGTTATAATCAAGATGGCTCAGTACAGACAGTTTGATAAGAAGCAAGTGTGAAAATACTTACAAGGGGAGATAGATTCAATGTTTGTAATGGCTCAGCCATTCCCAGTCTTTATTTAATCCTGTGTTGATTGTGTCTAGTTTGCATATCAATTCCAGCTCAGCAGTCTCTCGTTGGAGTCTGTTTTTGAAGTTTTTCTGTTTTAAGATAGCCACCCGCAGGTCTGTCATAGAATGGCCAGACAGGTTAAAGTGTTCTCCCACTGGTTTTTGAGTATTATGATTCCTGATGTCAGATTTGTGTTCATTAATTCTTTTGCGTAGAAACTGTCCGGTTTGGCCAATGTACATGGCAGAGGGGCATTGCTGGCACATGATGGCATATATCACATTGGTAGATGTGCAGGTGAACGAGCCCCTGATGGTATGGCTGATTAGGCCCTATGATGATGTCACTTGAATAGATATGTGGACAGAGTTGGCATCGGGCTTTGTTACAAGGATAGGTTCCTGGGTCAGTGTTTTTGTTCAGTGATGTGTGGTTGCTGGTGAGTATTTGCTTTAGGTTGGGGGGTTGTCTGTAAGCGAGGACAGGTCTGTCTCCCAAGATCTGTGAGAGTAAAGGATCATCTTTCAGGATAGGTTGTAGAGCTCTGATGATGCGCTGGAGAGGTTTTAGTTGGGGGCTGAAGGTGACAGCTAGTGGTGTTCTGTTATTTTCTTTGTTGGCCCTGTCTTCTAGGAGGTGACTTCTGGGTACTCGTCTGGCTCTGTCAATCTGTTTTTTCACTTCAGCAGGTGGGTATTGTAGTTTTAAGAATGCTTGATAGAGATCTTGTAGGTGCTTGTCTCTGTCTGAGGGATTGGAGCAAATGCGGTTATATCTTAGAGCTTGGCTGTAGACAATGGATCATGTGGTGTGTTCTGGATGGAAGCTAGAGGCATGTAGGTAAGTGTAGCGGTCAGTAGGTTTCCAGTATAGGGTGGTATTTATGTGACCATCGCTTATTAGCACAGTAGTGTCCAGGAAATGGACCGCTTGTGTGGATTGATCTAGGCTGAGGTTGATGGTGGGATGGAAATTATTGAAATCACGGTGGAATTCCTCAAGGGTTTCTTTTCCATGGGTCCAGATGATGAAGATGTCATCAATGTAGTGCAAGTAGAGTAGGGGCGTTAGGGGACGAGAGCTAAGGAAGCGTTGTTCTAAGTCAGCCATAAAAATGTTGGCATACTGTGGGGCCATGCGGGTACCCATAGCAGTGCCGCTGACTTGAAGGTATATATTGTCCCCAAATGTGAAATAGTTGTGGGTGAGGACAAAGTCACAGAGTTCAGCCACCAGGTTAGCTGTGACATTATCGGGGATACTGTTCCTGATAGCTTGTAGTCCATCTTTGTGTGGAATATTGGTGTAGAGGGCTTCTACGTCCATAGTGGCCAGGATGGTGTTTTCTGGAAGATCACCGATGGATTGTAGTTTCCTCAGGAAGTCAGTGGTGTCTCGAAGATAGCTAGGAGTGCTGGTAGCACTTACTTAATTGGCCTCTCAGAGTTGGTAAGACAACTCCCACCTGTTCATGCTCTCTGTATGTGTGTGTATATATATATCCTCAATATATGTTTCACTCTATATGCATCCGAAGAAGTGGGTTGTAGCCCACGAAAGCTTATGCTCTAATAAATTTGTTAGTCTCTAAGGTGCCACAAGTACTCCTGTTCTTTTTGCAAACATTTAGAAGAACAACAAGGAGTCCGGTGGCACCTTAAAGACTAACATTTATTTGGGCATAAGCTTTCGTGGGTAAAAAAACCTTACTTCTTCAGATGCATGGACTGAATGACTCCATGCATCTGAAGAAGTGAAGTTTTTTACCCACGAAAGCTTATGCCCAAATAAATCTGTTGGTCTTTAAGGTGCCACCGGACTCCTTGTTGTTTTCGTGGATACAGACTAACATGGCTACCCCCTGATACTAAACATTTAGAAGGTTAATTGCAGAGGAGACTTGTTTTTGAGACCGTGTTCTGGGTGTGTCCTGGTTTTCCCCTCCTCCCCTGTTCATACAGAGAGAATGCGAAGTCAAAATAGCAACATTTGTACTTTTGAAAAGTGTGTTGTTGTTTTTTAATGATCTGGCATGTTTTATGGAATAAATTAATTAACACAACAGCTAGTGCTACATTTTGGGTTCCTTTTCATGGTGTAAAGTTTGACTTCTGTAATAATCACAAGTGTTGTAAACCTTTTATTTTTATGAAATCCCATAGGAAAAAAAGCAAGAACTAAAACCAGCTTTTTTCCCATAAGCCTTTTTGAAATGATGGAAATATTAACTGGGTTTCAAGCAAGATATTTCTAACTCACTCACACACTGACAGACAACTTAAGGTTGATCGTAAGTAAATCAATGTCACTAAATTTTGTCCAGCTTGGATCAGGGAACACACAGCATAGCATGGCATGGCATATTACCCAGGGAGGAAAATGCAGTGCACAGTACTTCAAATAATCTGGATCTTAAAATTAGGAATGTAACACCAGAGCAAGAGGGGATATTGGTAGGTAGAGTAGGGGCCATTGTAACTTACCAGCCTCGAGTTCTTGTTCCTACAGCAGCTTGAGGTCCTCCTCAGTTTGTCAAAGGGGACTTCCTCAACTGGCATCTCAATGTAGAGGTGTTCCTCATCTTCTGGGCCTTCCTGGACAATCTCAGTGGTGCCTGCTGCCTCCTCGCCCTGATCCTCATCAGCCTCCTGTCAGACAATGAGGCTGGTGGGGTTGAGGAGGGGATCGTGAGCCACTTCAGACTCTGTATTGGGAGCCTGTGACTCAAGGCACCCCCTTTGTTCACACCATACATACTACTGCAATGTTATTTCTACAAAATATGCCAATTAACAACATACCAGTCAATATCATTGTGAAATCTATGTGACAATGCTGTGCGTGGAATTATGGCTCTTTTTGTCACAGACTCTTTAAAGTCTGTGACAAAAAGATGTCTGTCCAGTGGAACAGATTTTCTCCAGACAAAGAAAGAGGCCAACACCTCAAAGCAGGTTATGCTTTAAAGTCTGTGACAAAAAGATGTTTGAACCAGGCATGTCCAGGGGAACAGATTTTCTCCAGACAAAGAAAGAGGCCAACACCTCAAAGCAGGTGTGACCAAATTCAATGGCCTATTCATTTGTATCACAGGTTACAGGAAGAGAGCACTTATGTTGTAAAATTAAGGCAGAAAGCATCACAGAGGAGCACACCAGGGAATACCTTAAATAAGGTGGAATTAGCCCCCCAGGGAAGATAAGACTGAACTGCAGGAATCAATTTGACGCTGGTAACAAAGGCAGACTTTGAGATATAAGGACACACAGAATGACTTTGGATGATCCTTCACCTGAGGAGACAGGGAAAACTAGTGCCTTGGACACTGTGGGGATCCTGGCTAGAAGTTAGCCAACTACTGCTGGGGAAGGAAGATTGACAAGGAACCTACTTTGGACAAAAGTAGGTTTGGACCTACTTTGTTAAGTTAGGTCTTAGCCACTAGAAAGTGCATTTTTATTTTTGTTTGTTTGTTTTTATTCTTTCTATTTTGTATCACTTAACCCATGTCCTTTTGTTAATAAACTTGTTTTAATTTTACTAAAAATAAATGTAGTGCTGTGTTTGAAGGGAGGGCTGTGTCTACCCCAGTTAAGGCAATAATCTGTAATGTACTTACTTTTTAAAAGAGCAGCAAACTTAATATCTTCTGTGAATGTACAGCAATAGGGGCTGTGCATTTCAGGGAAACATCTCTGATGAGGTCAGGGGCTGGTGTTTACTGATTGTTTCCGGCTAGGCAAGGTTTTGACTGGCAGAGTCTCAAAGACTTTGCTCGTGAGAAAGACAGACTGGTGTGGCAGGGAGCTGACACACAGTCTAATCTCCAGCAAGCTCACTCTTGTTAAAGCAGAGCAGTAACATGGTGATGCCCATCTCTGGGTATCCCCAGCAGCATGTTACAGAGCCCTTTACAGCACCAGGTCCAGCCCCTCTTAGAAGGGATATGTACTACAAGCCCTTGTGGAGTGACTGTTGGAGTCTTTTGCCCTGCGGTACAGGAGCCTCATGTTCTTGATGCATTCCTAGCACTGGGCTGGAGTCCACTCAATGCCTGCCTGCTCCAGAGCTGTGAATTTCCTGGCACAGGTGAATGTTCCTGCCTTTTTGGGAGAAATTTGAGGCACTACTTTGTCTGTTAAAAGAAAGCCATACCCAGAGAAAATTGGGGGGAGGGATAGCTCAGTGATTTGAGCATTGGCCTGCTAAACCCAGGGTTGTGAGCTCTATCCTAGAGGGGGCCACTTAGGGATCTGGGGCAAAAATCAGTACTTGGTTCTGCCTAGTGAAGGCAGGGGGCTGGACTCAATGACCTTTCAAGGTCCCTTCCAGTTCTAGGAGATAGGATATCTCCATTAATTTATTTATTTATTTAAGTCATGGAACACGGTGTACTCCAACCACACATTGACCAGCACCTGCATGTGATTGACAGGCCAGGTGGCTGCTCTTGGAGCAGGATCCATTGTCACCTGTATTGATCTGTAAAGAATGCAGCAGCCAGCTGTTCTAATGTAGTCAGCACAGTTCACTATTAGCAATGAAAATAGGGAGACAAAGACCTTTTAGCTTGGGGAAGGGTCAGACAGAAAAGAGTTCAGTGAGTTGTGGGAATGGGGGTGGAGGACTACTGAAACTTGATAACCTGATACATGCCCCTTGCCCCTGTCCACACTACAAACTGGCATGACATGTACTTACCCACACCCCTCAGGCACGTTAGGTTCTTGTCCCTACAGTTGCCTTAACACATGTTTTTCTGGAGTTTAGATGTGTACAACAGGGGGATTATGGCATGACTACACGCAGGGGCATGTGTAAGAGTAATTTTTTAATCCTTATTTGTATTGTTGTAAAGATGTCCTTTCCCTGCTCACTGATAAATAAATTTCATTTCTTTTTGGCCAGGGGGCGGGCGGGCAGTCCCTGAGACTACATAATTTAAATGAGTCACACCTCATCAAACTTCACATTTTTCTTTCATGATGTTACCGGTCATGTTTTCTCACTGGAACATAATTCAACTTGCAAATGCCTCAGTAGCCTCACTGTTTCCTTGGCACCTGTCACATGTTGTCTTCTTGCTGAAGATGTTTAGTGCATTATTATTCTGAGCAGGGGAAAGTCCTTGGAAAGTGTCTGCCAACTTATCTGTGGATAAGCCACAGATCAACAAAACATAAAAATTGTAGCTACTAACAAAATATGACTTCCTGAACCATGGCCTAGGGTAGGATACCAATATACTGTACCTTGCTTTAGCTGTCACACAAAATATCATTACTGCTCCCTTATTCCTAAGATACACATATTACTTGTCTTCCAAAGACATATGCAGATCATGGGCTTGATCCAATGCTCACTGAAGTTAATGGAAAGACTCCCATTTACGTCAATGGGCATTGGATCAGACCCTAGATTTGCAAGCTATTTATTTTCAAACAGATTCTGGAGGCTTGCCTGTGTTGTGAACTAGAATGCTGAGGTAGTACTGGAACTATTCATTTCATCCATCATGCATAACAGAAACAAGAAATACTTTATGAAAGACCTGATCCTGCAATGAGTTCCACACAGGTGGATCCCAGGCCCACACAGAGCCTCACTGAAGTCAATGAAACTCTGCATGGGCCAGATGTAAGAGTGGGGCTTAGACTAGCTGCTCTTAAAAGTTTAGCAGGATGTGTTTTTGTCGAGGTGTGTGTGACTGAAATGTTTTTATTTTGCTCTTTGAAGTAGGGCCTCCAAAACTGGTATTTCATTACATTTATTACATTAATATTGGTACATCTATTATATATTGCACCCTCAGCAAGTTTGCAAGTGACACTAAGCTGGGGGGAGAGGTAGATATGCTGGAGGGTAAGGATAGGGTCCAGAATGACCTAGACAAATTGGAGGATTGGGCCAGAAGAAATCTGATGAGGTTCAACAAGGACAAGTGCAGAGTCCTGCACTTAGGAAGGAAGAATCCCATGCACTGCAACAGGCTGAGGACCGACTGGCTAAACAGCAGTTCTGCAGAAAAGGACCTGGGGATTACAGTGGACAAGAAGCTGGATATGAGTCAACAGTGTGCCCTTGTTGCCAAGAAGACCAATGGCATATTGGGCTGTATTAGTACGAGCATTGCCAGCAGATCGAGGAAAGTGATTATTCCCCTCTATTTGGCACTGGTGAGGCCACACCTGGAGTATTGCATCCAGTTTTGGTCCCCCCCCAATACAGAAGGGATGTGGACAAATTGTAGAGAGTCCAGCGGAGGGTAACAAAAATGATTAGGGGGCTGGGGCACATGACTTACAAGGAGAGGCTAAGGGAACTGGGGTTATTTAGTCTGCAGAAGAGAAGAATGAGAGAGGATTTGATAGCAGCCTTCAACTACCTATAGGGGGGTTCCAAAGAGGATGGAGCTAGGCTGTTCTCAGTGGTGGCAGATGACAGAACAAGAAGCAGTGGTCTCAAGTTGCAGTCGGGGAAGTATAGGTTGGATATTAGGAAACACTATTTCACTAGGAGGGTGGTGAAGCACTGGAATGGGTTACCTAGGGAGGTGGTGGAATCTCCCTCCTTAGAGGTTTTTAAGGCCCAGCTTGACAAAGCGGGGGCTGGGATGATTTAGTTGGTGTTGGTCCTGCTTTGAGCAGGGGATTGGACTAGATAATCTCCTGAGGTCTCTTCCAAACCTAATATTCTATGATTCTATGATTCTATATCACATATAGACAGATAGCACCAATAAATTTTAGAGGTAAGAAGTCAAGGTCTGTAACTCACTAGAATAGCTGCCTTATGTGACGGTGCCCCAGTCTCTCACAAGTGAGGGTCATTATAATATAGTCCATCCCAATGTGTATTAGAACATCCATTTTTTTGTCAACAAATGTAAAGCTAAGTGTTTATATGGTAAATTTTGTTTTTTACATATCACTTTTTAAAAGTGAATTTAGCATTTGTGAAAGGTGCTAGATTGAGAGCCCTGGAGAAATAAGTCTTCTATACACCCACAGAACAGGGGCAGCACTATTAACTGCAGGCTCTTTTGGTGGGGGCCACAGTTTGGATTCACCAAGTCATTTAGCTGCCAAGCCTTTGCAATACTTGATCTCTGCTGAAACTGCCAACAAGGCATCAGTGCCAATTACAATAGCAGATTGTGTGATGTGTGTATCTGTCAACTAAGAGCTGGACCGAGACCACCATCTTCATTTCAGTTAGGTCACCAAACAGCCTCACTTGGCAGAATCCATGGTTGACAAACCTACCCTAGACTGAATTGATATGTGACAATTTTTCTTCTCCAATGTTCCTTAATTTTCCAAACAAACAGAAGCCAAAAAATCATGCATCAAAATATCATCTCTTCAAGGAGGGAGACATGTAGAGCTTTGAAGGTGGGAAGAAGATGAATTTGATGAATTTATGAACATAAGATAATGCTAGCTTCTAATAATTTATGACCTATGACCAACAAAGAAGGGTCCTATTGCAATATCCATACACCTTCTTACAGAAAATAATTGCAATTTACATGTGTATACACATGAGTATATACACATAGCTAGGAACGCCCCTCTGCCATGTACATTGGCCAAACCGGACAGTCTCTGCGCAAAAGAATAATGGACACAAATCAGACATCAAGAATTGTAACATTCAAAAAACAGTAGGAGAGCACTTCAATCTCCCTGGACACTCCATAACAGACTTAAAAGTGGCAATTCTTCAACAAAAAAACTTCAAAAACAAACTTCAATGAGAAACTGCAGAACTGGAATTAATTTGCAAACTGGACACCATCAAACTAGGCCTGAATAAAGACTGGGAGTGGATGGATCACTACAAAAAGTAATTTTCCCTCTGCTGATACTCACATTTTCTTATCAACTGTTGGAAATGTCTGATGACCACCTTGATTGCATTGGCCTCATTAGCACTACAAAAGTAATTATCCTTCTCTTAATATTCACTCCTTCTTATCAACTGTTGAGAATAGGCCACTTCCACCTTAATTGAATTGGCTTTGTTAGCACTGACCCCCCAGTTGGTAAGGCAACTCCCATCTTTTCATGTGCTGTTTATATATACTGCTTACTGTATTTTTCACACCATGCATCTGATGAAGTGGGTTTTAACCCACAAAATCTTATGCCCAAGTAAATTTGTTTGTCTCTAAGGTGCCACAAGGATTCCTCATTGTTTTTGCTGATACAGACTAACATGGCTGCCACTCTGAAATCTTTGATTCTAGGATTATTTTTTAAAACATTAATACAGTTGCACACCTACTACTTGCTGGCCTTCAGCAAAATCCCAAAGTAGCTTATGAATTATGGAAATCAATCCAGTTGTCTTTTCTACTTTAATGTGTTTCTGACTTCTATTACAGAAATGTGAAAATCATCACCTAAAACTCAGCATAAGACATGGCTGACCTGACTTCATGAATTGTAAGGTAAGAATATTATACATAAGAAATGATTTGAAATATTGGAAAATAAATCTCTTTAGAAAAAATAATATTTTCTGCTAAGAGATTGCCTAAAACATGAATCAGGCATTTAAATCACACTGTATTCAAAAACACAAATATATCAATTTGATTACTTATTGTTACAACATTTATGAATGCTGCTCCATGCCTGAAAAAAGTTATGTAAAATTTGGTTCTTTCACACTGAGCTGCCATTATTGATATGTATATGGAAATTTCAGTGTCAATTACCTTTAGGAAATGTTACATGAAAAGTTTGCCAAGCAAAATTTTCACCTATCATTTGCAAACAGCAGCAGAATTCTTGTTGTTATTAGGTGAGAATTCTGGGCCTGATCCTATCCCCGTGCTCAGGTGGAATAGTAACCTCACACCACAAATAGTTCCATTGATTCAATATTCATATAACTGGAACTACTGGTAGAGTAAAGTACCACTCCAGCTGAGGAAGGGGGGCAAAATCATGTACTTTATATATAAAATTTTTAAGACTATCTTGGCTACTCAGCACACTACTTTTCATGCAGGTGAAAGTTAATGAACATAATTTATAGAATATGAACCTACAAAAATCAATAGCTGACACTATTCAGTAAGGGTATAAATCAAAGGTCATCATTTCAGCTCCAGCCTACTTAGTTATTTGATGGATAGACCCAGAATATTTATTTTCGAATCTCTACAAAAGAAATAGTAATGCTATCAAGATTTATCTATTGTCATATGTTCATGAATAGTTGTAAATATCAAATACCTATAGTGGGTTTATAAAGAAATGAAATTTTTTCAAAGTCTAAATCTCACTATAACTACAGTCATTCCACAACTGAACCCTATCCAGAGACTGTATAAAATAGTCAATATTTGTGTCATTATATTCTGTCTGGCAAAATTCCCCTTCCACTTAGAATTAGATACAATTTTCTTCTTCATTTCCTGTCCTAAAAGTTTGTGTAGACCTGCAATTTTCAACCTTTTTGACCCATGACCTACAAAATGGAAAAAAAGCTCATTATCCAACAATACTTTGCAAGTCAAACATTGTGGCATGTGGGTCATAGGTAGGGCCCTACCAAATTCACAGTCCATTTTGGTCAATTTCACAGACACAGTCAAATTTCAAGATTTCAGCTATTTAAATCTGAAATTTCACAGTGTTGTAACTGTAGGGGTCCTGACCCAAAAAAAAGTTGTGGGGGGTGGCCAGGTTATTGTAGAAGGGTTGTGGTACTGCTATCCTTACTTCTGCGCTGCTGTTGGCAGCGGTGCTGCCTTCAGAGCTGGGCAGCTGGAGAGCAGCGGCTGCTGGCCAGGATCTCAGCTCTGAAGGCAGAGCCGCCACTACCGCCAGCAGCACAGAAGTAAGGATGGCATGGTATGGTATTGCCACCCTTACTTCTGCACTGCTGTCTCCAGAACTGGGCCCTGAGTCAGTAGCCGCCACTCTCTGGCTCCCCAACTCTGAAGGCAGAAGTGCAGAAGTAAGTGTGGCATGGCATGGTATTGCCACCCTTACGTCTATGCTGCTGTTGGCAGGGCACTGCCTTCAGATCTGGGTGCCTAGACAACAGCTGCCGTTCTCCAGCCACCCAGCTCTGAAGGCAGCACAGAAGTGAGGGTGGCAATACTGCGACCCCTCATAAAATAACCTTGTGACCCCCCCTGCAACTCCCTTTGGGGTCAGGACCCCCAATTTGAGAAACGCTGGTCTTCCCCATGAAATCTGTATAGTATAAGGTAAAAGCACACAAAAGACCAGATTTCACCAGGGGGATCAGATTTCATGGTCCATGATGCATTTTTCATGGCTGTGAATTTGGTATGGCCCTAGTCATAGGACAATTTATCAACCATTTTGTGAGTTGCAGATTTTAAAAAGTGGAGGTGAGGATTTGTGGGGTGAATGAGACTAGAGTAGGGAGGGCACCTGATGCTGCTGGGGCTGGCAGCTGGAGATGCTATGGTGGAGTGCTTTTCCCTCTCTTCATCCCTTGAAGTGCCACTTCCCCAGAATTGGAACATAGCCCTGGGGAATGGGGGTGAAATGGAAATTGGGAAGGTGAAGGAACTGCTGCCTGGAGATGATGGGGCAGTGAAGAGGCATCTACAGTAGCAGCAGCAGTAAAAGGAGGAGGGAGAAAGCTCCTGTTAATGATTGGAGGATTTTGCAGTTCTCATTTCCTGGTGCACAACCCTATGGGTCCTACTTGAACCATTTTTGGGTTGTAGCCCAGCTGCTGTTGTAGAGTTACTCTGCTCTGCTAGATGACAGGTACCTCCCACCCAGAGTGGTTGGAACTTCACTGATATAAAACCAGAACTGAAGCCAAACTAGCTCTAGGTTTGTAAATTCATTTGGGAACCTTTGGGATGAAAGGTGCTATGAAACTATTATGACAGAATTGAAATGGTCATAGTCTATCTTTTCCTTCCTCAGTATTTGAGGTGTTCTTGTGTTCTGCAAATGAGGTAATACCGATGACCAGAGCAGATGCAACAATTTCTTTTCGGAGCCCTTGGACACTGAAAACTATCTGGAGTTTTTGCTAGTTTTCCCTACAAGTGTCACATTCATGTCACCCTTGATCAGCATCAGCATCTTTTTGTTTCTCTCTATGGTTCTGACAGAAGAAAGCTGCACTGACTGCACCCCCCAAGGAAACAAATACTATACTGAAGTGCCAAAGTGCTTGTCGAGTTTGTCTTGGCTTATGTTGTTGTGACAGTTTCAACAAATTGTATAAACATTTACAGTACCATCACCTTTAGCATTATACAAACTGTGAAGTAACATTCTCCCACTCTGCACCAAACAGCAAGGAAGCGTTAATACGAAGGCTGTAAATACCTTCTATTCTGCAAGTGAAGAAGAGCTGGCTGGCAGGATTTTTCAGTGTTGTTTACTGATTTTCAGATGAAGATATGAGCATGAAATTAATTTTTGGTTTAACTGGGTTTGTCCAGAGCCTTCCTCCCCACCCCTTACCATAACCCCACTCACTTCTTCCTCTTCCAGGATTATTGCAGTGTCAGCTACCAGCCAGGTAAAAGGCACATCAAGAAGCAGATACATTTTCACAGGTTTGGGATTTGGATTGCACTGTCCTTCTCCAGGGAATTTTCGCTAAAGTAGTGTTGACCGCTCGAGGGGCTCGAGGGGACATTAAAGGTCCGTCGCCCGGTGTGCTTGGCACAAATAAAGACACCGAGGGGAGAAAGCAAGCCAAGTTTATTTCAGAGCTCTGAAATGGCACTAGGAGACCAGCATGTCTCAAATCCAGTGCCACAAATACAAATAACTTTTACCTTTTATACCCCAAACTGTTTGCATACATTTTTTTGTCTGGCTGTTCCCCTCACCCCTTCCTTCCAGACAACTGTTACAATAAGCTTGTGAGAAAACTTTCCCAGTTTCTGCGACCTTGAATTAGACATCTGCAAACTAACTACCCCTCGGTTCCCTTCTCCTTATCTATATTATTTCTGCTAGTGTGAGTGAAACTGCAGCCATTTGCTAGAAACGCTGACCAATACCTTTCTGCTTCAGCCTGCTACAGAGCATGTAAAGCAGTAAACACAGAAGTAGGTGAGAGTTCACAAGATGGAGTTTGGGGGTTCAGATAGACCCAGAGCAAGAGAGTTTCATTGACACTTTGGTCTTCCGCTTTCCCGAGTTACCTGGTAGCTATGCCTAGTGGACCCCAACAATCCCTCCTTTGAGAACACTCAGCAAACCTTTGTCAGAGTTTTTTATACTCTAAAGACAAAATGCGATTAAGTTTTATACAATTAGGATTATCAATAAGAGGGTATAAAGGAACCTCTGGGGAGGGGGAGGTACAACTTTTACATATGAGCACTTTACAGCAAATGATCAAAAGAACAAGAACAAAACATATTACCACACCTGTGAGCAAGATGCGAACAATGCTTCCCCCTATATCCCCTAGTTTCCCTAAACCAGGTATCCAACCCCAAAGGGAATCCAAAATAGTGGGTTCCCCTTCCTGGGCCTTCCACTGGTTAAAGGCCCGTTCTGCTGACAAGATGTGCTTGTTAATGTCCTGTGAAAACTTTGGGACATAGGTACAACACTTTTTTCCAATAAGGGCACAGACCCCGCCTTGTGAGGCTAACACATAATCTAGGGCCTGTTGGTTCTGCAAAGCCAGCAGTCGAAGCTGGTACAGCTCAGAACTTATGCTTTTTTTTATGGCTAGGGTATTATTGGCAAACTGGGTGAGAAATTTAGATAGTCTTCTGTAAAGTTGGGCTAGTTGTCCCACCCCATAGGAAGGGAGGGCTATTATTCCAAACCTGTCTCCTTCACTGATGGGTTCTAAGGTAGCTCTTTAGGACCGATAGTACCTGGGACGACCTGAGGGAGCCTTGGGTAGAATGCGGAGGGGAGGAGCAAGATAGCCTTTGTAACAGCTACCATGCCAACCATTAGGAAGCCATTTGTAGGCACTAGTACCACAAACCCCAAAGGCTTTACCATAACTAGCCTTTTCATTGTTACCTTGTGAGTCCCATAGGGAGGCTTGTGGGGAAAGGGTTACCACAAACCCAAATACCCAGAAGAGAAGAAGAATTATTGACACTAAACAAATCAAAAAATAACAAGACCAAATACATAGGCCAGGTTAGCCTTCTGTGAGCAAATAAAACCAATGCTTAGGGTTTTCGCGGAGAATGCTGTGACTGTTTAGAAAGATCACAACGCATTTCCAGCGACCCTTACTGTTTTTTGAATAGCAGCTTAAGTTCCAAATTGTCGTTAGCAGTCTTTTCCACAGGCTGGACAGTCCACTGTTTAGGAGCGGGCACTGCTTTCAGTCGGGAGTGATGAATTCAGTTCTTGTGTCCTTTGACCTTTGCCGCTGTATGGGTGACAAGCAGGACGGTATGGGGTCCCTTCCACTTCTCTTGGAGAGGCTCGTCCTTCCAGGTCCGCACGAGAACGGAGTCACCAGGCTGCAGGGAGTGGACCGGAGTATCCAGCAAAAGAGGCTGTGAATCTTTGGTGTATCTGTGAAGAGAAGAAAGAACAGCAGACAGAGAGCACATATACTGAGACAAGAAACCACACCCCACTTCCCATTTCCCTGCCAGAACTGGGGTACCATTTATAGGCCATGCCCTTCCAAACATAATTTCGAAGGGACTAAGCCCTATCCTACCCTTAGGGAGAGCACGAATGCGAAGTAACACAAGGGGCAAGACATCAGGCCACTTAAGAGAGGCCTCCTGACAGACCTTTGAGAGGTGTCTCTTGAGCGTCTGATTTGTGCGTTCCACTACTCCACTGGCTTGTGGTCACCAGGGTGTGTGGAGTTTCCAGGGGATTTGCAGAGCACTTGATATCTTTTGAACAATTTGAGATGTGAAGTGTGTTCCATTATTAGATTCCATTCACTGGGGGAGGCCGAAGCGAGGAATGATTTTCTTGACAAACTTAAGAGCCACTGTTTTGGCAGTGTTGTTGCGACATGGGAAGGCTTCAGGCCATCCGCTGAATTGATCCACTAAGACAAGAAGGTACCTGTACCCTTGAGTCCTGGGAAACTCAGTAAAGTCTATTTGCCACACCAATCCTGGGCCTGGGGTAGGTTTCAGGGTGGCTGGTGGCACTGCTACTCCTGGTCGTGGGTTATTCTTCTGGCAGATTAAACATTCAGCTTGTACCTGTGATGCTAGGGGTTTAAGTCCAGAGGTTAGAAAATATTTAGTCATGAGCTGGGTAAGAGCCTTTCTGCCTGCGTGTGTGGTTTGGTGCAGTTTCTGCAACACCGGTCGAATCAGGCCCTTGGGCAGGAGGATTTTTCCCTTTGTGGAATAAAACCATCCCTTTTTTTCCTGGAGACTGAGACTGTCAGCCAGGTTTCTGTCCTTTTGGGAGTACTGAGGGGCTGCAAGTTCACCCACTGATGGGATGAGGGCATGCATTTGGGCATTCTCCTCTGTTGGTGATTTCAGGGTAGCAGCTTGCTTAGCTTCCCTGTCTGCTCTGGCATTGCCCCTGGTTACATCTTGATCTTTCCTTTGATGGGCTTTGCAATGCACCACTGCTACTGCTGAGGGGAATTGTACTGCTTCTAAAAGCCGGAGAATTTGAGACCCATGCTTGACCGGAGAACCTTGAGCTGTTAGCATTCCCCTTTGCTTCCATAAACCAGCGTAAGCATGCAATACCCCAAAAGCATACTTTGAATCAGTAAAGATATTAACCCGTTTGTCTTTTGCCAGCTCGAGGGCACGGGTCAGGGCCACTAGTTCAGCAAGCTGGGCAGACGTTCCTGCCGGTAAACACTTAGCTTCCACGGTATCATGAAGAGACACAATAGCATAACCAGCCCTCCTTTGCCCATCCACAACAGTACTACTTCCATCTGTATACCATTCCAAGTTAGCATTTGGGAGTGGCTGATCTTTTAGATCTGGGCGGCTAGAATACTGAACATCTATGATTTCTAAACAGTCATGTTCCTGCTTTTCTGTCTCTGGTAGCAGTGTAGCTGGATTAAGGGAGGGACAGATCTGTAGGGTGACTTTAGGATTCTCTAACAGCTTCGCCTGGTACCGAGCAACCCGAGCCTGTGTGAGCCAAAGACCACCCTTAGTGTCCAGCAAGGCACGGACCATATGGGGAACATACACTTGCACACTTCCTCCCAGTGTCAGTTTCTCAGCTTCCCCAAGCACTAGAGCAGTAGCTGCGACCGCCCTCAAACAGGCTGGCCATCCCTTTGAAACTTGATCCAGTTGTTTAGAAAAGTATGCTACAGGACGCTTCCAGGCACCTAATAGCTGGGTAAGCATTTCCAAAGCTACCCCTTTTCGTTCATGCACATACAGTTGGAACGGCTTAGATATATCGGGCAAGCCGAGGGCTGGAGCTTCCATTAGCTTCCTTTTCAAGATCTTAAATGCCCTGTCCGCTTCTGGGGACCAGTGAAAGGGGTCTTGATCCGCTCCCTTAACACATTTATACAGAGGTTTAGCCCACAGTCCAAACTCTGGAA
Source organism: Emys orbicularis (assembly GCF_028017835.1). Taxonomy (NCBI): domain Eukaryota; kingdom Metazoa; phylum Chordata; order Testudines; family Emydidae; genus Emys; species Emys orbicularis. The sequence goes on from NC_088684.1 coordinate 164,660,013, forward strand.
TCCATATTCTGCAAAAGCCTGCCATGCCCAGAAATGCTCTACGCCGTTTACGGTTGCTGGGGATGGGAACTTGGCAGATAGCCTCCTTTCTTTCGTTTGAGAGCTGTCTCTCTCCCTGCCTGATGTGAAATCCCAGATATTGAACCTCTGTAAGAGCAATTTGGGCTTTGTTTTGAGATACCCTGTATCCTCGCAATCCAATAAAGTTTAGGAGACTCACAGTAGCTCTGAGACAAGGGATTAGACCCACAGCAGCAATTAATAAGTCATTTACATATTGCAGCAGGAGGGCTCTGTCTGAATTATCCCACTCCTCCAAGTCTCTGGCCAAAGCTTGTCCAAAGAGAGTGGGGGAATTTTTAAATCCTTGAGCCAATACAGTCCAACAAAGCTGCTTTTTAACCCTTCTGTTGTCTTCATTATGCCTTGCAGTATTTTGCAGATCTCACAGCCGCTTGGGCCCATTCAGGCCCCCCTTTCTCTTGGTTGTCAGCCAAGTCTTAGCTGTGTACACTGTCCTTGGATGAGCCTGCTAGCTGTATTTTCCTCTCAGTTAACTCATTCTGTGCTTTTTTCTTTTCTTCCTTTTTCAGCTTCTTCTAACTTTCAAAGGAACCTTCCACTCTTCACTTATACACCTTTCCTCCAACCATTAACACATACACATTGCCATCATACACCTTTCCAGTAACATAACTTCTATACTGAGCCTTGAAGCAACAAACCAGGATGAGCACACTCACTTTTGAGGATTCCACTCTGTACAACCTCTGGAGTCCAATAGCTTTTCCTTTAAACCTTAAATGCCTTCCCCGTCTTCCTTCTTAGCCTTGGCTATAACCTGAATCCGCTCCACTTTAGACAACAGGGTTCTTATCAGTATATTACAGTCATCCCAGTCAGGCTTATAGCTAGCTAGACAACCTTCAAAGATTTCTTGTGTTCCTGGACGGGCTACCACACTCTCAGTAATCAACGGATACAATCCCACGGGGGGGGGGGGTGTACTCTCTAAAGCCTGTGGGGGTGGAGGAGCCGAAGGGGACACCGATTCTGGCATTACAACAGTGGGAGGGTTCTGGGGTTTAGCAGCACATACTACCGAGCCTGTCGGAGTCAAATGGCACTTGAGCAAAATATCAGTCCTATTTCTTAACACCATAAACGTATACGCATAGAGATGTTCATTTCATTTACCTGTTTTCTGACAAAACAAAAGCAACTGAAGGATCGTGTTGTAATTAAGTGATCCTTCCGGTGGCCACCTCTCTTGGCACTCCAGCTGGTACTGAGGCCAATCAACTGTACAGAACCTTTTTAATTTACTTTTAATCAACTGATCAGATCCAAACACCTTCCAGTTCACCAGAATGCATTCTAAGGGTGTACACTGTACCCTGCCGGCTGTACTCTGTCCCTGCCCCATACTGAGGGAGACTCTGGGCGTCCCCAAGTCACAACAGGTAGACCTCTGGGCGTCCCCAGGTCAAGACAGATAAAGTCCCCACTGGACTGTTCCTACCTTATCCAAGGGTCCGGTTCTGCACCGTCGCCCTATCCACGGGACCGGTTCCTCACCGTCGCCCGCAGCTGCTTCTCCACTGTCTGTGTGCGTTGCACCGTTGTGCCCTCCGGGGTCGAGCAAACCACGTCTCTGCCGAGGCCCCCGATGAAGTCACCGGTGAGCTCTGGGCGTCGGTCGTCGTCGTAATCCGTCGGCCACCAGGAGGGATCCGGGCAAGGCTAAATTTCAGCCTCGAGCCCACCCAGGGACGCCAAAACTGTTGACGGCTCGAGGGGACATTAAAGGTCCGTCGCCCGGTGTGCTTGGCACCAATAAAGACACCGAGGGGAGAAAGCAAGCCAAGTTTATTTCAGAGCTCTGAAATGGCACTAGGAGACCAGCATGTCTCAAATCCAGTGCCACAAAATACAAATAACTTTTACCTTTTATACCCCAAACTGTTTGCATACATTTTTTTGTCTGGCTGTTCCCCTCACCCCTTCCTTCCAGACAACTGTTACAATAAGCTTGTGATAAAACTTTCCCAGTTTCTGCGACCTTGAATTAGACATCTGCAAACTAACTACCCCTCGGTTCCCTTCTTCTTATCTATATTATTTCTGCTAGTGTGAGTGAAACTGCAGCCATTTGCTAGAAACGCTGACCAATACCTTTCTGCTTCAGCCTGCTACAGAGCATGTAAAGCAGTAAACACAGAAGTAGGTGAGAGTTCACAAGATGGAGTTTGGGGGTTCAGATAGACCCAGAGCAAGAGAGTTTCATTGACACTTTGGTCTTCCGCTTTCCCGAGTTACCTGGTAGCTATGCCTAGTGGACCCCAACAGTAGGTTAGTATATAGCTAACCTATAGTAGCTAAATAGTTGAGCATTTCTATTTTAATCTGCTTTGAGCATTTCTCCTCTGCTGGTTTCTCTGATGCCATTTTTTCCTACAGGATCACTTCTGTGAGGTGCAGCTTGCTGGATCCTCAGGTCTACATGTTGTCATCAAACCCACAGGACAGGCCTTAGATAAGAGCCTTCACATAAATATTTTGACAGAGGAAAAATATAACTAGGAAGCCACAGAATTATCCCACATTTCTGAAGTATTTCACAATGGTTCTGACCCACATCTGCACCAACACTTGACTTTCAGTGTTGTATTAAAAACACCCTTTTCTATACCTGAAAATACTCCATGCATACCATGTTCAAAATAAACATGCAATACTCTCATCCTTGTATCAGCAGAATACATGTCCAGTGATAAGTTTGTTAGCATTGTTCTACAATTCTATAAAATACAAGATGCTAGTCTGCCTTTTAATTTAAAACTTAACATGATAAAGTTCAACCTCTCAGAGGAATCAGTCCTGCACTTCTATAATTTAATGGGAGTATTGGCATTAGCTTCAGCTGGAGCAGTAACAGGCCCATGGTTATCAGTTTTAAGTTAAGAGTTCAATAAACTTTGGTTGTGAACATTGACATATTTTCCTTGCTGAATTCTTGAATAGATATAGTAGATAGTATAGGATATAGTATATAAAGGCCATCTTCTGCTACTTAAAAGCAATATATTTTAAAAAGGATCTGCCTCTGCCTTCCCATTTCCAAAGATTGTTAAAAGGATGGGGCATCTGTTTCAGATGGTGTAGGGAAGAGCTCTTCAAGTGCTTTCTGGGTATAATGTGAAATCCTCAGACAGGGACATTTTCAGAAACTTTATGCACTTTCCAGTTCCTTTGGAATTCATTACGGTAACGTTAACTTTCACATTTTCCAACTGCCAATCAAATGAACTTACTAGATAATACAAGCATTTGTTATTTCATTAAAAAAGACTGTCAGTGAAACATTAAGACTGAGAATTCAAGCACTAAGAAATCAGGAGACAAATGAAGGCTGGGTGGAGTTTGTAATCAAATAAATGCTTTAAGGGGTCAGAATGTAGCAGTCTTGGCATGAACTGTAAACATTATCTTATACTGAGGCCACTGGCATGCAGTAGATATGCTTTCATTTTCTATAGGCTGTATTGTCTCTCTTTGGTCCTCTTAGTGGAATATGTGCCATTTCCAATGCCCAGTACAGATGGGAAGCTTGCCAAGGCATAGGGTAAAAGCTAATTTTGAAATTCACATACATGCTTTGTATCCGTTGTATTGTTGTTAAACCTCCATAAATAGAGTCACAGCAGACAAGACCTGGAAAAGGCCTCTGACCACGGTCCCAGAGAAATCATCTGGTGACATAGGCACTGGAAGTAGGGAGAGGCGGGGGGTGCTGCTGCACCCCCTCACTTGAAGTGGTTTCCATTATACACAGGGTTTACAATTTGGTTCAATGGCTCACAGCACCTTCGCTATAAAAATTGTTCCAGCACCCCCGTCTGGTGGTGTATAAGGGGGAACATGGTAACAAATCTTTATGTGCGGCTTGTTCAAGCCAGGTATGTAGGTGCAATGTCAATAGTCAGCACTTCTAGTGATGAAACAGATCAACTATTGATGGAGGTGGGAGTGCATCAGGCAACGGCATTGAGCCTTGTCTTGTGTATGCTCATCTTGGATACTCTCACAAGGAACAACAGGATGAGGCACTTCAGTGCATGTTATTTGCAGATGATATCTTTCTGTGGACTCTAATAGTTCTCATAAAGCTGAGCTTTATATCAATCTGGCATATGGATCTGCTATGATCTGAAAAAGGCTATGCACATCTTGAGAAACATGTGGGGGGAGCATGGTATGGTATTGCCGCCCTTACTTCTGCGTTGCTGCTGGCGGGGCGCTGCCTTCAGATCTGGGTGCCCGGCCAACAGCCGCCGCTCTCCGGCTGCCCAGCTCTGAAAACAGTGCAGAAGGGTGGCAATACCATGATCCCCCTAAAATAATGTTGTGACCTCCTGAAACTCCCTTTTGGGTCAGGACCCCCAATTTGAGAAACACTAGTCTCCCCTGTGAAATCTATATAGCATAGGGTAAAAGCACAGAAAAGACCAGATTTCATGGTCTGTGGTGCGTTTTTCATGGCCATGAATTTGGTAGGGCCCTACTCATGGTGGTGCTCAATGAGACAGCCTAGGAATGGGAATTATTTTAATTTTTAAAGAGTGATGTTAATAAAATAACATATTACTCAGGTTATAAAATGTCTCTAGGTTTTCATTTTTAATTTGTCTAGTTAAATTAATACCAGCTCAGTTTGTGTCCTGAGACAGAGTTTTTTCTGTGCTCAGAATTTAATACATTTGCATAAAAAGAGTAAAATTGTGCCTAAACTTTCATTAATTTTAATAACCCCAGCGGACACTATGATTATTGTAAGAGACTCAAGTGTGGGTGTTAATGTGAAATAATCATAGGAATGCTACAGAGCAATTGATTTATGTTTCGATTTACCTGTCACAACCAATCCAAGGCACAAAATCATGTGCTTTTGCTCCCCTTTATTAGCAAATTGCAGCTTCTTAAGTAATCTCAATGAATAGTTAACTTTCTTAGTCTCTCACATAAAAAAAAATACTCTATTTTCAATTACAAAATGAGGGTTGGAGGAAAATACTAAAGGATTATTTGCCTTCAGGTAACTTTAGGAAGCAGTACCTTGGAATACTTATAATTTCACATTGGTCTTCCATGTGAACTAGGAGAAAACTAGTAGTACAGTACAAATACTGAAAATCTGTCAAACCACCAATAAATAAATAAATAAACCCACTACCATGAAACTAAGAGAGTATAGTAGGATCTCCCTTTCAGCTTGGGCCGGTGCCGGGGAGGGCAGTTGGGTATAGGAGAGACAAGACATTACGAACTTGATTTAGGAAACCACTTAAGCATGTGCAATTCTAAAAATAGCTGTGTAGACAGTATTTTAGAGTGCTAGCATGAGTACCGCTAGCCTGATCTATTGACCCAAGCTGGGAGGCTTCCTTCAAAATGTATTGCAGACATACCCTAAAGGTTTATATCCTTTCCAGAAGTCTTGGGTTTTGTTTTTGTTTATTTATTTGTATTTAATGTTATTACACACACACAAACTCTGTTAAAAGAACTTTATTAGGGCTATAAAGTCAAGCTCTCAAAAGTTAGGAAACACAAGAGTTAAAGGCCCCAGTACAACTTTAATTTGACCCACATGTGCATATACATTATGATACAGTCATGTAGGGTGACCAGACGTCCTGATAAAATCGGGACCATCCCGATATTTAGGTGTTTGTCCTGATTTGTCCCGATATTTCGCTCCGCCGGCAGCTTTCGGCCTTTTTTTTTTTCTCCGCCGGCGGACACACACACCCCCCCCGCCGGCCCCCGCCATGTGTCCCGATATTTTCTTCCTCTCATCTGGTCACCCTACAGTCATGGGACACCTAGAGAAATAGGTGCAGGCCTCCTGCATCTGGACAGTACTTCAGCAGGATTCACAGGGGAAGCCTGGATGGAATTAATTCCAGAACTGGGCCTTTATGTAGTAAAGCAAAGCATAGCAAATCCAGTTACAGGAATCATTCAGTTCTACTCAGGGAGAACTGAGTCAGACTTTTGAAATCCCTAATAATGATCATGACTAATTAATGTTGTGATATTTTCTTCAGACTTTGTGTTTAGCTAACAGCTTGAATGATATTTGAGTTGTGTTATTCTAACTGATAAACTTTGTAAGAACCTACAGCATGAAGCTATTTTGTATACTAATAATTAATAATAAAACTTGTCTGCTGTCGTATGCCCTTTTGTTCAGTTACTTTTTCCCATTGTAGTTTCATAACCTTCCACACCCTCTCCTTCTCCATTTCCCTCCTTCAGACACATTTCTACGAAGATGTCTATAAAATGTAAAAAGGAACAGAGAGTCCTGTGGCACCTTTAAGACTAACAGATGTATTGGAGCATAAGCTTTCGTGGGTGAATGCCCACTTCGTCGGATGCTTATGCTCCAATACATCTGTTAGTCTTAAAGGTGCCACAGGACTCTCTGTTCCTTTTTACAGATCCAGACTAACACGGCTACCCCTCTGATACTATAAAATGTAAGTCAACACAGAAGTCTACTTATTTTTATTCATCTTTTAAAAATGGGTTTTACTATATCAGGGAATGTACTAGCCTTTGCTGGATAACTGAATAATCTAATTGGGGTTGCCCTTTAACTTTCTCCCCTTGCCATTTCCTAGAGATTTGTTACCCCTTTTGTTGTGTGTGGTTGAAATTAGGCCCTATACAGCAAAGACTTGCACATATGCTTAACGCTAACCACGTGATTAGTACCATTTAACTTAAGTGTGTGCTTAAAGTTAAGCACATCACTGGGACTACTCAGAGTGATGATTAATGGTTCTGACCAGGGGCGTGTGCAGTAATTTAAATTTTACTGCTTTGGGGGGGGCACATTAAACACACACATATTATACACATAAACCATATCAACGCATACACATACATCATAAGCAAAGAAATAAACAGCAGCATATTCACCATTTCAACAAATTTAATCCACCTCAAACAGGGGCTCCTAAACATTATGGAGGGAACATGTGCAAACCGAGTAGGCATACACGCATCCATAACTTCATGTTATGGGGATACGTGTATGATCTTACTGAGTTTGTGTACTGCATGCTAGGAGGAAATACCATTGTAGAAAAAGGTGGGTGGGGGCAGAGAGCATAAAAATCATTGTTGAATTCAACAATGATTTTTATGCTGTATTCACCCGCTTTATTTTCAATCCATGTTTTTGCTCTCTCTCTGACAGGTCTACCTTCATTTTGAAACACAGGGAAAAAATTGACTTCTGTTCCACACATTCTCTTTAATGACACCCCTAGATTTTGTCTCCAACACCAACCTGGAATTGTAATTTCCAATCACTTGCCCAATCTCTCTTGCTTTGGTTTCAGCAATTCTGATTACTCCTTTTCCTGAGTGCTGCTAGGCTGATTCATGGCTCATTGTTTTTATGGCATCTGCATAGTCTCATTTTTCAGCTTTTCCTTCTAGGACCTTTCTGAACTTATTATTTTAATAGCTTAATACTTCCTGACTTCTGATGGTTTTGATGTCCATCCAGAATGTCCTCCATCATTTAACATGCCACAGTCCTTCAAATCTTCACAGAATCTGTCATATCCTGAATGTCACCATTCATTTAATCGAGCGCAAGTGTGTTAAATATGGGATTTGGATCAACTTAACACTCTTTGCCTTGCTTGCTGGGCACTTCATAATTTGTCTTTGCTCCAGCATCTCCTATTAGTTTAAATTAGAGCTGTGATAAGATGGTAGTCAGCAGTCTGAACTGCAATGAAAAAGGTCTCTTCACAGTCACATGCAATATAACCCATTGCTGCTCACTCACTGTACCTCACTAAGCTCAGAAAGAGTGAAACAAAGGGGGAAAAATCTGTTACGATCATGACAAATGAGCTGCCCAGAAATTCAAGTTGCTGTCAACACATGGATAATAACAACATCAGCAGCACATTTTTGCAACAAGCACAGACACTCACATAGTGCGTTAGATTGTCAAGCGGCTGTATAAACATTCATCAATTAAACTTCACAGCACACCCATAAAATAGGTAAGTAAGTTCTATTAGCTCCACAGCTGGATTAAGGCACTCTGGAGCCCTACACACATCATGACATGGGACCTAGTGCCATGGCTTTCCTTCATGTCATGGCCATTTACACCATTTGGATTAGTGATGGCCAGAGCTGCCCACATATGAGCTGTAGCTGGGCTGTTGGTAAGGGTGGCCTCATTCTTCTTTGGGAGTACCAGGGCTCCCCTCTTCCTCAGCCCACTACTGTTGTGGGTAGCATTCAAGTTAATGGCTTTAGGACTACACATATCTGTAACACTGCTCTACAGCCAAAATGCTTCTGAAATAAATGTAGTCAAACTTTACTAATTCTGGGTCACTGAGAACGAAAATGATGCTTAAAATTGTTGATTGGCTCTAGTTTTCAAGATATGCTATTGGGTCAGTATATACGACCCTTGACTTGGGAATGGCGGAGGATAAGTGAGTTATAAAGGGAAGGGATCTCAATTTAAACCAGAAATGACTAAAATACATCTTTGACTGGATCTATGAATAAATCTATGACTGGGTTTGGACAGTACTTGCTTTTTAGGCAAAACAATGAATGATGCAATCTGAAGCTGGTATTGCATCATACATGATATGAATTGCATTATGTTATTCCTAGAAGTCATGGATGATGCAATCATAACAAAGCTTACATCACTCTGCTGAACAAATTGCCCTATATCAGCTCTAGAAATCATACAGTGTCGTGCTCTCTTATTTGTCAGTGTTTGATTTTGCAAAGGAACACATTTCTGTTTAGCCAAAGTGAGCAGAGATGCCTCGTACTTCTGTGAACAGTGCAGATAACTTCCGCTATGTTTGTGGTGAAGTGACTTTTGCATCACAAAAGCGCAGTATAACCACTATGGTTAAGAAAGCCTATCACCTTTATTTTGGCTGCAAAATTGGAGATCAGGACAAGAGATGGGCCCCACACATATGCTGCAACACTTGTGCAACAAATCTTTGCCAGTGGTTGAACAGGAAAAGGAAATCTATGCCTTTTGCAGTGCCAATGATTTGGAGAGAGCCAACAGATCATACCAGCAATTGTTACTTCTGCATGGTGCCTCCAGTTGGGAAAGGTGTGTCAAAGAAGAAAAAGTGGACTGTGCATTATCCAAACATTCCATCAGCTATACGCCCAGTACCCCACGGAGAAGGACTGCCGGTTCCTGATGCACCAGAATCATTCTCACTTGAGTCAGACGAGGAAGAGGAAGAGGATGAAACTTCTGGTCCTGAACCATCAATATCACAGGACCCACATTTTCTCCCATCCTCCTCCTCTGAACCACACCTCATAACACAAGGTGAACTGAATGACCTTGTCAGGGATTTGGAACTACCCAAGAGTAAGGCAGAGCAGTTGGGCTCCAGACTACAGCAGTGGAATCTCCTGGCAGGTGAAGTTAGGGTTTCCATGTTCCGTGACCGTCAAAAGGATCTTGTCCCATTCTTCTTCATGGAAGGTGATCTTGTAGCCTGCAACAACATCGATGGTGTGATGGCATCCAGATGAGTGGAGACTGTTCATTGATTCATCGAAGACGAGTCTTAAAGCTGTTTTACTGCATAATGGCAATGTTTTGCCATCAATTCCAGTTGGTCATGCAGTCCATAGGAAGGAAACCTATGACAACATGAAACAACTTTTGAGGAGCATAAACTATGACCAACATCAGTGGCAGCTTTGTGGCGATTTGAAGGTTGTTGCTCTCTTGCTTGGTCTGCAGACTGGATACACAAAGTACTGTTGTTTTCTCTGTGAATGGGATAGTCGTGCAAGAAATTCCCACTACATCAAGAAAGATTGGCCACTCCAACAGTCATTGGAGCCTGGGAGGAAAAGTGTTCAGCATCCACCACTTGTTGAATCAAGAAAGATTTTGTTACCACCCTTACACATCAAGCTGGGTCTGATGAAGAACTTTGTCAAGGCCATTGACAAAACACAAACAGCTTTCAAGTACCTCCGTGGAAAATTTCCAAGGTTAAGTGAAGCTAAGATAAAGGAAGGTGTCTTTGTTGGTCCTCAGATTCATGAACTTCTTCGAGATGATGCATTTGACCATGCACTGCGTGGCAAGGAAAAGACGGCATGGAAAGCCTTCCAGTTAGTGGCAATAAATTTTCTCGGAAACAACAAAGCAGACAACTACAGGTTGTTGGTGGAAAACCTTCTCAAGGCATACAAAAGCCTTGGTTGCAACATGTCACTAAAGATACATTTTTTGCACTCTCATCTAGATTTTTTTCCACCGAACTGCGGAGCAGTGAGCGACGAGCATGGCGAGCGATTTCACCAGGACATTGCAACAATGGAGAAACGCTATCATGGCAAATGGAGCCCATCAATGCTTGCAGACTATTGCTGGACAGTGACAAGAGATGGTCCATTTAATGAATACAAGAGACAAGCCAAGAAGCGCCGAGTAGACACTGAATAGGACTAAACTATGTACATAATAGTTTTTTGCCTTTTGTTTCATAATAAATTTTATTTATATAACCCTTTTGCTGATTTTTAAAGTGTTACATAAACAGGACAGGTGAAATATTCTCATGTAAAGCAACCATAAACACATGAAAAGACCTAGGTTTACAATTTATGATTAAAACTCTACTATCTACACAATATACATAGACATAAAATGTAAAAACTTAAATATCTTAGAAACAGTAGCCAATCAGTTGTTTTAATTGTCATATTTGAATTCAGCACATCAAAATACATAATAAATAGCACATTTTATCTCTGAAGCAGATGACTTCTCAAAAATTGTAGACCAGTGTAATTAACATGATGGGTTCTTTACAGCCACCATTCTGCTTATTCAGGCAGTGCTGAAATCTTCCACTGTGATGATGCGTGTTCTTCAGACTCTCCAGTTCCTTGAAAACTGGATCATATAGTGCCACTGGGACTTAGCTCTGTGACAAGCACACCGACTCAGTCAGCGGATCTACTTCCAGCTGCAGCTCTCCTTCCAGTCAAACAACAACTAGGGATTCTGACAGATCTACAAAATTACCTGGGGCCCCTGATGTCTGCAATGCTGTTACATAAGAGTCTGTCCCTTCCCCCTACTATTGGCCCCTCAAAGAACTTGAACTGCCCATAGTTTCATTGTTCTTTGGAGAACAAGAGGTCTCTAGAGCTCTCAGTGTGGCTGCTAATGCTGAGGCAATGCTGAGGCAATGACTGGCACATACTTCTCTGCCCTCATTCCCAACAAAATAAAATAAAAGCTTTACGTTGCTGCTTTCCTCCTCCCTTTGTATAGCGAGATTTGTGTACAGCGCCAATGCTTGCTTCCACTGGGTCCAGCCTGAGCAAGATTCCTGTCTACAAAATCCAGGGTTCCTGGGGACTTCCAGCCATGGTTCATGCTGCTAGTTGCCACACTGAAGATTCTTACAAGCAAATTGCTGCCACCATGTTTCATAAGCAGTAGGTGAGGCAGCAGACAGAGCTGTAGGAAAGATATTGTATTATGCAGGCTGAGAGGCCAGTGTTACATTCTGGGGCTCTAGAGCTTGAGGCCTAGCACTCTGTACTGTGCTGGTATTCCTGAGCCACTAGCACCACACTGAACTAGATCCCACCTGACCTTCTTTCTGCAGATCCACTCATCCTGCTTCAACTGCTTCCTGTGTCAGGTACGCTAGGGTCCACCTGGAAGAGGGAAGTATCAGTTTCCAACCATTGAGCAGAAGATGTTCTGTGAATTTTTTCTACCACCACCCCAGCAGAGGGCTATTGTTATGTATTTGTATTAACTGCCAATTTCTTAATCCGAGGTGCCTTCATTTTACAGGTGCATAGAAAGGTTAAATAATGGGTGTAAGGCTGCAAAGGTCAAGTAGTGTAATGATGGATTTCAAATTACTACTATGGGTCTCTCCATGTAAATTAAAGGATGTAATATGAATATGGGAGTGATTGTGCTAATACTTGTATTAAGTCTGAGCACGTCTAATATGAATGAGAGGTTTCCAGAAGTCTGAGCAGAATCACTCTGAGTGCTCTTGCAGTTAATAAAACTAACGTGTCTTCTCTCCAGTCAGCCTGACTCCTAAGTCAGAGGAACAGAGCCAGGTCTGGAATTCAAGAACTGGTAGTTCACATCAATGTTCCCTCTAATTTTTTCCATCCATGTGCGGAATGAATTTTGTTATGTGCACCGAGGTATGTGCAGATGTGCAGCACCAGTAGAAACAAAAAACCTAGATATAATATATTTTTTTAAAAGTTACCATAGGGATAATTACTCCAGCCGGGACAGGTTAGGCATTTTAGTACTCACTACTCAAAGAATTAAATTTAAGCATAAGAGAGAAATAAAAATTATGAAATGCATAGACCAGTCAAAAAACTAAAATAACAGCACTTTGAAAGAATAAAATTACAGAGAATATATGTACATTGCAGGAAGTACCAAGAAGTAACAACAACAACATCAACAGGATGTGTTGGGAGGTGAGTGTGAGACACACACAGTGTTGTGTGTATGAGAGTGTGTGTGTGTCTGTGTCTGTGTGAGAGAGACACACACATAATATGTTGTGTATCTGTGAGAGACAGACACAATGTGTTTTGTGTGTGTGTGTGTATTTCAGAGAGAGACAGTGTGTTTGTGTTTATGAGAGAGACACTGTGTTGTGTGTGTGTGTGAAAGAGACGTTCACACACAGTGGTGTGTGTGTGTGTGTGCACACGCGTATGAGAGAGAGAAACAAACAGTGTGGTGGTGTGTGTGTGTGAGAGAGACACAGTGTGGTGTGTGTATGTGTGTGTGTTGGAGGTGTGTGAGAGAGAGAGACAGTGTGGGGTGTGTGTGAGAGAGAGACTGTGGGTGTGTGAGAGACACACACAGTGCATGTGTTATATGTGTGTGAGTGAGTGAGAGAGACATTGCCCTTTTAAGTAGATCTGCACTCATCAGGCTGAAGCCTGCTTGTTTGTTCAGACACAGCAGCAGCCACCAGCAAGCTCCCTACATCCCACTCCTGAGTCATGCCGTGTCCCCGCACCCGCTCTGCAGAGATGGAGTACATGGGGGGGCAGAAGGAGGGGGACACTGACATCAGCATCCTCCCTTCCCCCCCTCCACAATGCACAGCACCAGGAGGCTTCCAGGAGCAGCTGTCCAGGAACTCCAACCCTAGGCAGAGGGCAGTGTGGGGAGGGGGCACCTGAAGTGTGCAGCACTTGATAGACTGCTGGGCGGCCACGCAGCTTAGAGGTTCACAGCCCTGAGATCAAGCCACGAGAACAACCACTTTCCTCTGATCTCATTCAGAATAGTTTTCCCTATAATTTCTTGCCCCACTGGTTTTGGGTGTGCACCTCAGTGTAGGCCAAATCTTCTTCCTAAGCCCCATCTTAAATAATTGGCTTAAGCACTGAGGATTTCCATGAAAATAGAAATCCACACCTCCAATTTCAGGGATGGAGTATGCCCTACAGCCCAAGTGGCTCCAATCAATGGGAGGTTCTGTTTACGCACATAGCAAGAGAAGAATAGATCCCTTTGGTTTTTGTTCATTGCTATTTGCTGTATTTATAGATGAACTTGAGCTGCAAAGCCTGGACCCAAATCCAGATGATCATATTATTATTTGTATTAAAGTAGCACCTGAAGGTTCCAGCTGAGATCGTGGCCCCATTGGTTATCATAGTAATTTTTATGCCTAGAGGTGGTAAAAGAGCACAGAATGTACATTCATTTTTAATTGTTTGAATAACCAATTAACTCATAAAACTAGAATTCTGAAGTTGCATTCATTTTTAAAGTGATTAATGGCACAAAGAGGCGCCCAGAATTCTTATTTTTTCAGAAGAAACCCCAATGGCAATGGCCGCTTATCCATGCAGAGAAACACATTCCTTGTGCCATATAAAATGTCTTTTTCGAACACTATATTTATGCTACTAAACCAGGAGTTTGCATAAGATAAAATCACAGGAAATAAATGCACTTCACTGAGTTTTAGTTTTCTTTTGTGCTTAAGTAGTAGAGAACCGGATTTGGTTTCTGTGGAACTATTCATCACAGAGTAAGAAAAACTAATTGTCAGCAAAAATGGAAGCACCAGACTCCAATTTTTGAGTTCCAATTTTAGCTGATTCTTGTTCTGTCTTTCTATTTATCTACATTTTTGTATTGCTCTTATCAACACAGTATCTGAACACTTTCTTCCCTGCTATTTGCCATTATGCACATCTTCAGAGGGCATAAGAGAGGACTATTTTGTAAGCCATACAAACAAGGGGGCAGAACTAATTATATGGAGGCAACTCTAATTCTAGTATATATTGACTTTTGAGTACTTAACCATGCATCTTTGACATCCTTCTAGCATGGTGTCACAGTTGTAGTCCTAGCTGCATTTTGTTCCACTTTTGGTCTCTCAGAGTGAGCCCCCGCAGGGGTCTGGCCTTGTGCCTTTATCTGTCTCAAAACAGAATTTCACAGTTCTTCCACTTCTAGACCAGGCCCGGTGTATCAACAGTTATTACTTTGCAGCACCTTTAGTTCTTCCCTTTGGGAGTCTGTGACCAGAGGCATACAGAGATCAGACAGCCTTCTTAAAACAAAAGTATGATTTATTTTAGCAGTAGGAACAAAGCTTTTAGAGAAAATAAATTTTAAAACAAGTCTACACACATGGCTATCTTACCTAAAGCCCTACCATGCTGCAATGATGACCTAGGCAGGCTAGTTTCTTCAGATGCCCCAGTGGGGTCTTTTGTCTCCCAGAGTTCTTTTGTTCTTCTGTGTGTGTCGGTCTTTCTCTATCCTTGTCAAAACCAGTTTTGTAGGTTGGTTGGAGAGGAGGCAAAGTCAAAGCTAATTGTTCTGGCATTGTCCCTTAAGTGTTTGCTGAGCGCTGGCTATCTTAAGCCATTCTTTCCCTTCCTGCCTGTTTCTCTAGACAGACTCCTGTTGTGTTCATACAGTAAACCCTCCAACAACCAGACCAACATACAGTATTAATAAATTATTCCAGAGCCACTCCATATCTGTCACACATGACTTTTTGTATGAATAGTTTAAAGACAAGTTCAACGAGCCCTATTACTTCAAGGTTCAAATTGCATTAGACTATGCTACTTGACTAGACAACTTTATTTGTCGATGACATGCTGATTTTACTAGAGTTTGTTTATGGTTGTATAAGTATAGTCATTCATTTTTATAACAGTCAGAGTTTAAACAATTTACTAATTCTTCAAAAGAGAGATAGCAAAGTCATTAAAAACTGAAATTTGACACCTTCATTCAAAATTACATTGGCAAGGCTAAATTGGGTCCTCTCATCTATTAAACTAGCAACAAAGCACAAATATGGCTATAGTCTGAGAGAAAAAACTTCATACATTCTCTCATTAAAACTCTTCTGTGCCATGATGCCTAAAAAAACCCTTGACAATGGTTAGGCAGCTGGCAAGTATCAGGGGGTAGCCGTGTTAGTCTGTATCTACAAAAACAACAAGGAGTCTGGTGGCACCTTAAAGACTAACAGATTTATCTGGGCATAAGCTTTCGTGGGTAAAAACCTCACTTCTTCGGATGCAACCCACGAAAGCTTATGCCCAAATAAATCTGTTAGTCTTTAAGGTGCCACCAGACTCCTTGTTGTTTTTGTTAGGCAGCTGGTGCACTGTGACCTCTGCCTATCATGCTGTTATAATTGTCACACTCTTATTTGTGCTTCCCTAGTCACTTTGTTGTATCCATGTGTAGCCAGTCCCCCCTGCTCGCACAGCCACAGCTAAATTCTACTTTTAGCATGCTGGCTTGATCAGAGCTAGTGCCAGTATGTCTCCTTGAGCTGGGAATCACACACCCCGCTCCAAGTGTAGATATGCCCTTAGACTGCAAGTTCTTCAGTTCAGGGGTCATCTTTTGGTTTTATGTTTGCACAGTACCTAGTACAATGGGGCTCTGGTCCCTGCCTGGGTCCTGTACCTAAAATAATAACAACAATAATGGGAAAGGGAATATGTAAATTCTTAACACTAATATACATTCTTACAATACTGTGTAGAGATTCAGTTCTACTGTTCATAACTTTCTCTCTGCTGATATTTAAATAACATGGTGTTTCTCTCTGCTGATTTTTTTCAAATTTCTGAGCATCTATCAGAATCCACTGGGGATCAGTAGGAATTGCTGGATGATTAGCACTTTTGAAAATTGGGCCACTTATATAGGTGCCTAAATATGGATTTCAGGTGCCTAACTTTGGGCTCTTATATTTGAAAATCTTGATCTAAATGACTAATTGTAAATGAAGCCAGTAATTATGCAATACTCCCTACTCCTCCATAAACTTGAGCTGATATTTTGATTGAACAGTTCACGGAACTCAGTGGAAATATCATGATGGGCTGCATTCATCAATAGAGGAAGTGCAGAACCACTGGCCAACCACCTGGGGTATATAGCAGAAGTGAAGGGGCAAAGTGGTAAAGTCAATCTGAGTGTTAGCAAGTACTAGAGAAAGTAGGTGTCATATAGGGAGACACAACATGGAGGCACACCACTGAATTCAACACAAACTATTTTGTTCAGCTCTAGTTAAGACAAGGCCCATTTTTCTCACTAAACCTTCGACTAAATTCTGCCCTTATATAACCATTTCTTCCATGGGATTAAATGTGTCAAAGGAATGCATTGGAGAACACAATTTGGATCTGCTGCATGTTTATCTAGACAAGTGAGAACAGACAGAGAGACTTTGACTACTACAGGCAGTCTCATGTTTGGAAAAAACCCTCCCTGTATCCTTGTGGGTAAGGAAAACCAATTTTTCAGGTGTGTTTATTGTTAAGTGATACAGCTATTCCCAGATTAAGGTAATTAAACAAGGCTGTAGTCCCATCTTCTCTCTATCAAACATTTCCTGTTCATTCCTACTAGTGAAAACACAGTGCCAAATTTTATTCTCAGTTACATACAACCCTATTCATTTCAGTGGAGGCTGCCTGGGCTCAACTGAGGTCAAAATTTGTCCCATAATTTTTATAGGCTTCATTGTCTGGAACGGGTCGGCAACCTTTGGCACGCGGCTCGCCAGGGTAAGCACCCTGGCGGGCCGGGCCGGTTTGTTTACCTGCCGTGTCCGCAGGTTCGGCTGATCGCGACTCCCACTGGCCATGCTTCGCCGTCCCAGGTCAATGGGGACGGCGGGAAGCAGTGGCCAGCACATCCCTCAGCCTGCGCCGCTTCCCGCCGCCCCCATTGGCCTGGGACGGCGAACCATGGCCAGTGGGAGCTGCGATCGGCCGAACCTACGGACGCGGCAGGTAAACAAACCGGCCCGGTCCGCCAGGTGCTTACCCTGGCGAGCCGCATGCCAAAGGTTGCTGACCCCTGGTCTGGAAGGAGAGCATAATAATGCTTTTAGCACATACTGATTATGCTTACTATTATCACTGTAAAGTTATTTCCTACTAACAGAGTGATGTAATTGAAAAGTGGATAAACCTGAGCAGAGGTATGAGTGTTCATTCCATCTGGCCTCAGCCCACAGAAAGCCTTAGGTTCAATACTTATGCTTAAATATGTTATGCAGTAGAAGTAGCTTTAGGTTGGTGTTAGTGCTACTGAGCCTGAAACTGCAAGATATTTTCTAGAAGGTCTGTGTTGTCTTACTGGTCTTTGAAAGGAGATTTAAATTATGACATCTATCTGATGTGTCAGTAATGCATGTTCTTGTGATTTGCAAGACAGCCTTCTGTGGTCAAATAGTAATGGGATCAGACAGTTAAACCAGTGTCATACAATTTCATTACATAATTGCAAGAGATGTGCATTAGATTAGAATTGGGCAATGCACTAGCAAGGGTATTAAATCACTATGCAGGCTCGGTTTTAGCTAATAATTTTCTAATTGTTAAAATGTGTTAAAGCAGAATCATAGATCTAAAAATACAGTCAAATTGGACTCAATGGTGCTCTGGGGAAATAAAGGAACATTATGGAAGGCTGGTGTTTTGTTTTTGGTTTAAACCAATATTAAATTTCCATTTGACCTAATATATCAATGAATGTACAAAATGGGTTTGATGTTTCCCAGATGACTGCCATTGGGATGTTTCAAACTGTAATATGAAACATATGTGGAATTGAGGTAAAAAGGGCAATGGAGGAGCGAGAGAAAATATCTGCTATTAGTAGTGAAAAATGGGATATAAATGTCTTGCTGTAATAAAATTGCATTGCTTGTGTACATACAGTTGATGAAATTTCTACAAGGTTCTTTTACATTTAGTTTAAAGTTGGAACAAAATTTCCTAGACTGGCCTAGATACCAAAATACCTTTTGTTTTATATTAAGATTTTATTTTGTGGGGGATAATCCAAATAATAGTTTGTGCTCCTCTTGAAAATACAGTACTTTGAAACTTTAGGGAAGCTAAGCTCTTGCTACAGCTACGGATCCAAATTTTGCAACTGAGATTTTTTGCTATATTGGGCCTGTAGTGAAGAGGCGTGACCGCCCTTGGAGAGTGACTGGGAGGGACCACAACACGCCCCCTGGTGGGCAGCTAAGTCTGCCCCGCCGGAAGTGGAAGGGCAGGACAGGAAGTGGAAGTACAAAAGGTGGGCCCTCTGGCTCAGTTAGGGTGGAGTCGCCCATAGGAGACAGACACATTCGCCTCTGCTGGAACCTGCAGAGGAGCTGCCGGGGCTTCCACCTGAGGACTGGCCAGAGCTCCCAGGGCCACTGGCTGACCAAGACACCAAGGAGCTGTTGGGGCTGCCTCTGGCCACCTACCCAGGAGACGGAGGACAACTACAATGTAGAGATACCAAACCCTGGGGATGTAGGAAGTAGCCCATGGAAAACAGACGACAGTCTGGTTGAGTGTTGGACTGATACAAGGTCAGCGTGTTGTGGGCGGATCCCCACTGACACAGTGGTGGACCACTCCACCACTGTTAGGGCCCTGGGCTGGGACGCGGTGGAGTCGAGCAGGCCCATGTCCCCCTACAACCCCACCTGGGGGTGGCAGCACCCACATCTTAGGCCAGGAGGCCTGTGGTACCCTACTATCCACCCTTACCTGAGCCCCTAGACTGTGCTGGTGCTCACCCTTACCTGAGCATCTAGACTGTGCTGGTGCTTACCCTTTGCTTAACTGCTCTGCCCTGATTACAGGCCAGAGCCTACTCGCTGTTTGCTGTCCTGCGCTGACTGAGGGCCCGGACTCATAGACTGCTGTATCGCTTTGCCCAGCTGGAGGGCTGGAGCACTAGGTGCAGCTAATTCTCCCCTTTTCAGGTACATGACAGTGAGGAGGTGTGGCCTTTCTCGGAGAGTGACAGGGAGGGATGGCCCCACAGCCTACAGGGCCAAACTAAAATCCTGGATCTGAACACTGTCAGACTTTGGAATAGTTCAAATCTGTCTCCATATTTGGGCCAATCTGTAGTTACTGCTCGTGCATTACATTCACCTCACCCACCTAAGAGAAACAACCATACACTTTGCCTCTTTGTATCTTAGTTTCTCCTTCTATAACATGGGAATAATAACTTACCCTCCTTTGTAAAGTGCTTTGAGATACATAGAGATAAAAAAGCTGTACAAGAGCTAAGTTTTAGAAGTATTCTTCCTTCAAAGTACTGAGCTCCTAAACCTTGGTCATTGTCGGTCCCATCCCTACTTCATCACATACATTCTCCTCACTTCATTTACAATTAGTCATTTAGATCAAGATTTTCAAATATAAGAGCCCAAAGTTAGGCACCAGAAATCCATATTTAGGCACCTATATAAGTGGCCCAATTTTCAAAAGTGCTAATCATCCACACTGTACATGGCCAGCAATGCCCCTCTGCCATGTACATTGGCCAAACCGGACAGTCTCTACGCAAAAGAATTCATGGACACAAATCTGACATCAGGAATCATAATACTCAAAAACCAGTGGGAGAACACTTTAACCTGTCTGGCCATTCAATGACAGACCTGCGGGTGGCTATCTTACAACAGAAAAACTTCAAAAACAGACTCCAACGAGAGACTGCTGAGCTGGAATTGATATGCAAACTAGACACAATCAACTCAGGATTGAATAAGGACTGGGAATGGCTGAGCCATTACAAACATTGAATCTATCTCCCCTTGTAAGTATTCTCACACTTCTTATCAAACTGTCTGTACTGAGCTATCTTGATTATCACTTCAAAAGTTTTTTTCTCTTACTTAATTGGCCTCTCAGAGTTGGTAAGACAACTCCCACCTGTTCATGCTCTCTGTATGTGTATCTCCTCAATATATGTTTCACTCTATATGCATCCGAAGAAGTGGGCTGTAGCCCACGAAAGCTTATGCTCTAATAAATTTGTTAGTCTCTAAGGTGCCACAAGTACTCCTGTTCTTATTGTTGGGAGAGAAATTGACCTCAAATGGAATCTTGCCCAGTGGACCAGAGATTCTTAGACTTACAATATTTTGTGCCTAGTGGCACATGAGGCAACTCATTTTTCCCAATGCTGTCTGACCAGAGCAAGATGTTTCACTCCATCATAATTTGTCTCCAAGATGGCAGCATCCTTTTCATGCGTCCTGCAATAGGTCATTTTTTGTCCTCCATGCCTTCTCTTCCTTCCAGGCAGAATCCAATTTAAGATTTACCTTATGTTTCTGCCACGGTGTATCCTGATGACATGGCCAAACCACTGTAGCCATCCCTGTCTAGTTACTGAGTCTGCAGTCTGCTGACCCATGCAGTGCAGCACTTCTACATTGGTTACATGATCTTGTCAATGAATTCCAAAGATTCTCCTTAAACCACAATGGTTGAACACATTCAATTTCCTGTTCTGTACTTCTATCATCTGCCACATTTCTGATGTGTTCAATAGTGTTGGAAGGAAACAACATTGAACAATCTCACATTAGTGTGTGGATGTATCTTACTCTTCCAGATATTTCTCAAATGGAAAAATGATCCACTGGTTTAACCAATTATTGCCTTCACGTCTTTAGTGACCTGGCCATTAGCAGATATTGTATTCCTAAGATAGACAAAGTCAACTCTTTCATAATCTTCTCCATCAATCAC
The DNA here is from genome assembly GCF_028017835.1 of Emys orbicularis. NCBI lineage: Eukaryota > Metazoa > Chordata > Testudines > Emydidae > Emys > Emys orbicularis. Next base: position 164,681,214 of record NC_088684.1, read on the forward strand.
ACCTCCATCAATATTGACACAATGCTCTCCTGTCTCCATTATCTTGGTCTTCTGTGCACGGATATGAAGTTCTACTTTAGCAGCTTCTGCTTTTATGCTGATAAAGTGTCTTTCCATTCCATCTAAGTTGGTGTCCAGTATGACTAAGTCTCACAACTTAGCTCTTGCCCAAACAATAACATTGTCCTCGTCAGCAGCCATTCCTCATCTCATCACAAAGTACCACAATGCAGAAGAGAAGTTGGTCTAGTACATATCCGTCCCTTACACCAGTAACAATTCTAAACGATTCTTTATCTCCACTCTCTGACCTGATACAGCATGCAGGCTCCTCTTACAAAGCATTTATCAGATTAGCAATCTTTGCTGGAATTCCATAGTGTCTCAAGATCTTCCAGAGAGCTTCTCTGTGGACACTATCAAACATTCTAATCAAAGATTCAGGCAATACTGAATATGCTGAGACCTGAAGACAAAACAGGAATTCAAAGGCTGCTAAGCATGTTGAATTATGTCAGCAAGTTTACACTATGACCTAACTGCATTTAATACTTAACCACTTAGCTGCACTTAACCACTTAACAATGGTACCCTCTCAGCAGCACAATGCTTGGGGCACTGGGAATATTACAGATTTGTTTAGATGAATAGTGACACCAAATAAATGCTGAGCATCAGTGGAACATGTCAGAAGTACAGAGATTCTGAGCAGAAAGGACCAGTGATCCTGTATGAACAACTTGCAATTCCATGGGACAAAGTCAGAATTGACATGTCCAGCCTGGGAAGATGTGAACACCTGGTTATAATGGACTACGTTACCAGTTTACCAGTAGTCACAACCTGAGTTATCACAGTGGCAACAGTTGTCAGATCCATTAAGTCTATATTTGCACATCAAGGAATTCTAAGAACAGGGAATTCCTGGACTTTGCTCACATGTATGACTTTCATCATGAGACATCTAGTTTCAGATACCATCACATCAGTGGATTAGCTGAATGTGGAATACGCACATAGGCAGCAAGTGTCTAGGGAAAGAGGGAGCTAAGCCTCTCTTCCCCCCCCCCCGAAATCTATCAATCCAGCTCACCAATTGCCTGCCTGCATATATGCTCAGCTCAAGGTGAAGCCCCAACTTGCATCATGTGATGCTGTGGAGGGCTCCGCCAAGCAGCAAGAGGCAATGGGCTGGAGGAGGGAGCCAGGCCCAGGCCAGCTCTGCCTTCTGGGGTGAGTGCAGGGCCAGTTGGGCTCACTTTACAACCCCCAGGCCCAGACCTGATGCTTCAAGACAGGAGCTGCTGTTGTCTGGGGTCAGTGTGTGGCTGAATGGGCTGACTGTCTAACCCACCCCGTCTGGGTGAGTGCAGGGTCTGGGTGGGGTCGCTCTCCAACTCACCCCCCCCCACACACACACACCCTCTGCTCCCTCCAGGTAGCTATTAAGTTTTATTCAGCTCCCCTGAAACAATATTTTCACCTTCCACCTATGAGGACATCTAGTGAAGAATTTGTTCAAAAAAGCAATGGATGCAAGAAAAGATCCATGTTTAGCTCTACTCAACTAGAAAGCTACACTACTTCAGCATGGAGAATCAACTGTTAATTCCTGTACAACAGACTTATAAATGCTTGATTACCAGATATGGGACAAAAGATTAAGGATAACTAAGGAGTCTGCCCTAGTGAGGAAAAGTCTGGGAAAGTACTATCAGACAAAATAATATAATAAAGGTGCAAGATCTCTTTCACAGTTAAAAAGCAAAGATTTTGTGAGAAATTGGTGAGATGGGTGCTGGCCGGACAAAGCTGCAGTGATCAAAGAGGAGTCACCTCGCTCATACTCAGCAATCACTGAGGGTATGTCTATACTACCTGCTGGATTGGCAGGCAGCGATCGATCTAGCAGGGGTCGATTTTCGACCCTGAGCGCTCTCCCGTGAACTCCTGTACTCCACCAGAGTGAGAGGCGCAGGTGGAGTTGATGGGGGAATGTCAGCAGTTGACTCATCACTGTGAAGACACCGCGGTAAGTAGATCTAAGTACGTTGACTTCAGCTACGTTATTCACATAGCTGAAGTTGCGTAACTTAGATCGATTCCCCTCCCCCGCCCCCCAGTGTAGACCAGGCCTGACAAAGGCAAAATCTGAGAAAGGAGTCGCAAGCATCTGTTCAAGTACCTGACAACATGGCTAAGACAAGTGAAGTAAGAGCAAACACTACTCCTGGGGGAATGCTGCGCCAAAAAATAAAAAATTCTGCACACAAAATTTTAAAATTCTGCAATTTTTTTGTCAAGATAATGCAATATAATCCAGCTAGTTTCAATTATTTTGGTAATTTTATTTAAACTACAATACAATGGATGGAGAATGGAACCAGGAAGCATTGGAGGAAATCACCAGACCCCCTCAGTCTAACAGTAATGTAGCTAGTATTGACCCTTTACTTCTAATTATTAGTCAACAAATATATGCAGCCATATGCTCAGTGTTACATCATAGGCAACTGAAGAGCAAGTGGGGGGCTGGGGACTCAAACTCACAATTTATATTGGCTACTGACCATCTCCAAAAAGATCAGTAGAAAACAGTTCATGGAGCACATTTTGATAGGAAATTTTTTCAGTCCAAAAAATTAGACCAGTTCTAATTACTAAAGCACCATAAGCATTTATAAGGCCATACTGTCCTTTACAATAAGGCTCCTTTACACCACTCTGGCGATGTAAAGGAGCCTTAAAATGTTTACAACTGTTTTATACTCCTGGGGGAATTCACTAAGAATAATGGGAACAATTCACTAAGTAGGCTGGCTGATACATTCTCCTCTGCCTGAGGGAACAGGCCTGACCCACCCCTACCTCTTCAGAAATACCCTAAAGCCCTGCCCCTCCTCACCAAGCATGCTGCAATAGTGAGCAAGAGGGACAGAGTATCTCTCTCTCTCTCACACACACACACACACACACACACACACACACACACACACGACTACCCAGCCTATCTCCCCCCCCCCCCCCCGGTGGTGATTTACATCTTTACCAGCTGCTCTGGGTGCTCAAACCGACCTGTCTGCACTGTCAGGGAGTGGGTGCATGACTGCTCTTGCGGCTTCCCTTTGCTTCCCCGACAGAAGTCATTTTTCTGTGGGTAAGCAAAGAAATCTGCGGGGGCCATGAATTCTGTGCATGCACAGTGACACAGAATTCCCCCAGGAGTAAAACACACAAGTTGAAACAATTCCAACATTGCTAACTCTTGCGATTTTATCACAAGTGATTTCAGAGAGTTCTGGAGCCCATATCATGATGATGCAAGAAGTTCTAGCTACTGTGCAAAGTTAAGCCCTGCTGGGAGCCAGTGCAGTCTCTCCCCTCCACTCTCAGTGTTTGCAAAGGAGGGGAAAGAAGAAGAGAGAGCAAAGAGTCGAGAAGCCCAGTGGCCACTGGAGTTGCCTCCCCCCCACCAGCCTGGGAAAGTGGAGATGAGAAGGGAACCCGCTGCAGACCCCCAGGCCTGAAAAGTGGTAAAGAACTCAAGGAGGATCAGAGCTAAGGTGTGTGTGTGGGGAGGGGAGGCTGTGGGAATGGGAACAGATGGAGGGGGCTTAACTAATAATGCTGGTAGGTGGATGCTGCTGAGTTCAGGGAAGGGTAGAAGCCCTGGAGGGTGTAGGAGGGAAGAATAATTAAAATAAAAATTAATTATTTTAAAAACTAAAAAAAAATTATTCTACTTATTGGATAATGTATCTATGTAGTTATCAAAATTATACAAAGAAAGAAGAATGATATACAATTACTTTTTAAATACTTTGAATGTGGCTGAATTATTTAAAAATAACCTTTAGGGATTATAAATATAATTACTGCACTGAAATATACAAAGCTCAGAAAGATGGTTGATGTTTCCAAGCTATTGCTGCATGTAAAGATCATTACAGCTCATATAAATCTTTTCTGAAAAATAATTAGAAAATTTGATATAGAGAAGATGCTTTACAATTATATTGTATTATAGTTATATTGAAATGAGTCTCTTGCTACTTAGGACTAGCCCAAGTAAAACAAAGACTTAAAAATTTTGCATCTTCTCCATTCTAATTCTCGTTAAATATGTTTATGAACCTCCAACATTCACTGAGTCTCCATTTGACCAGCCAGAGATAGGTATTTGTGTATTAAAGGTTGACCTTTCCACCTGAAATTATCATACACACATTGCTAGAAAAGTAGAGGGGAATTAAAAAGTCAAAAGACAAACTGAAAAACAGGGCTTGATTGTGTTTTTTTAAATCTCATGATTTGTGGAGCCAACCTCATGATTTTTTTTAGGATCTGACTCATGATTTTTGATTTCTTGAGGTTAGCAATATTGTAGTTCACAAACCGACCCCATTTTTTACTTTGAGACTAAAGAGTGTGTTACCAACAGGACTTGCCTAGAGGGTTTGCAGTACAGGGGATCGGGAAGGTGCTAAAATGCCATAAGAGACTGACTGAGACGTGTTAAGGCTGTGTTAAAGCAACCTGAAGGGTTATTAGGTCACTTATTATAGTTGTTGTAATTTGTTAGTTTAATTTAATAGTGTTTTAGTTCAGTCAGTACATTTAGAGAGAGCCTTTAAAAAAAGAAAGATGTGCTATAGAGTCAGTCCTACAGGAAGTGTAGAGATGCCACACTCCCTGTACATTCTCAATGCAGACTTTGATTTCTTGGGACACACTTCCTGATGGGGACAGAAACAAGGAAGCCCAGGACAGGGCAGTCACCTGATGGAGCTACACAGAGCAGTAGAAAGTTTGTTTCCTCATTTCTGTACATCAGTGGTGGGCCAGTGGCTGGCCGCCACTCCCCGCAGCTCCCATTGTCCGGGAACGGCGAACTGCAGCCACTGGGAGCTGCGGGGGGCCATGTCTGCGGATGGTCAACATCAGCAGAATGTCTCGTGGCCTGCAATCAGATTACCCTGATGGGCCGCATGCAACCTGCGGGACGCCGGTTGCCCACCACTGCTGTACATAATTCTGTTCATAAAGAACTTATCTTGACACTTGTCTGTTTGACAAAGGTACCACAATATGTAGCCCATCCAGAAGGTTTTAGGCATTGTTACCAGGTTTTGTGCAGTTCCTTGTGGATACAAGATAAGAAAGAAAGCACTCTCTTTCTAGGGAGATTTATATAAGAAAAAATTGACATCAAAATTATACTGTCCCAAACCTGTTTGCCCCAAAGACAGCTCACGGGATCTCAAACCGCCACCCCCAACCCATTCCCAATGAGAATTCCATTCTCCCACATCTGGTATTCAATCTTCTAGCCTTCCTCCAATTTCTATTTGTCATTACCCAAAAACATACCTTCCTCAGTGCTAATTGTTTCACATGCACATCCTGAAGAAGGTATATATAAACATGCTGTGCAATACACTATTAATGTCTATTCTCCCTCTTATGACCACTTTTCTATTTTTACTCTTCTCTGGATCACATTTAAATAACCATACTTTTGTGAGCTGATATGTCTGCAAATTCAAATAGTCACACCTGAAGACATTCAGAGAGATGTATGATGTGTTATGAGCATGCTTGGTATACAATTTTCAAATGGCTAAAATTTGTTTAATTTCAAAATAACTTTATTTAAACAGACAAAGGTGCGGGTTCTCATTCAGGGTCTATGTATGGACCAATTATACAAGAAAAATATTATCCAAATAGAAAATAAAGTTAGAAAATGTCTTAACTGAAAAACACTTTTTTCTTTATTCCCCTTTTTTATGCACAGGTAACTCAAAGTGACTAAATACAAATTTATGAAATTATAAAATGATTCACTTCTAAACTGAAACCAAACATAAGAAATTTCAACTGAAAACATACTTGTTTGTGGAAGTTATGAACTGAAAATTTCCAACTGAAAATAGATGTTTAGCATGAAAGTGCCAACTCAACCTTACCTGCAGCATTGCTGGCATGATGCTACGATAAACCTGTGCTGCTGCATATTTCCACTTTGATTAATGTAAATACTCAAGTTCTGGGGAAAATCTAACTTTCTCTTATAGTCTTTGTATTTTATTTTTTACTGCAGTTGAGCATTATGAATTCTGGTGCAGTCTCTTGGCATATGTAGAGCTGTGCTGCAGTCCCACTTCAAAATAAAAATTTAAATAATATTGCCGTTAGACTATTAATTATGGTCTATAATAGTAATAATGCCTTCAAAGTCTATGGAAATTATTGGTTTTGTTGCAGCATTGAACTGCTCTTGGCTTTTTCTCAAGATGGTTAAGTACTGTACCAAACAAACAGTTCCTTGGGGAGCACTGCTTTGTTGAACACACATTAAAGGAACAAAAGCTTCTAAGTTAAGATAGCTCTTTGATGCAAGTTCATTTGAAGGCATAAGCACTCTCACTTTTATGGATATCAAACATCACAGTACTGTAGAGGTTATGGATATGTTGGAGATATTTTACAGATCTGGCAAGGAGTGTAAAAATTAACCCATGCTTTTTTACTGAACTATGGCCGTCTACGTTACAAACGGCCTTGTAAATGCTTTGTTTTTGCATTGGCAAGTTATATAATTGTTTAAAAAAAATAAAACAGCCGTCATACAAAAGACTTTAGTTTCTTTGGGATTAGCTACTATAGAATCCAGTACTTTCAGACCAAAACTGCTAACAGGAGATCATTCCTTCAGCTGACTGAAGCAAAGGAACATTAAAACTACATAGTAGTCTGACTCTAAGGTCATATGTTTCTGAATCGAAGTAGAGATTGCATAATAAATGGGCAAATGTATCCAGACTCAGAGAACACTGTAGCTGTTGCTGAAATCCCATGTGAGGGCCAACTCAGCAATGCAGTAACTCCATCAGATGCTTGTGGTTTTACATTTTAATGCAAACCTACTATATTGTCATAACCATCTACCACAGAAAGACATATAAGTTCATGACCAAAAATGGTAGAATCGTTAAGGAAAGAACCAACTGATTTGTAAATAAAGGCAACAAGTTTTGCTGGCTATTATTCATGGAGTCAGGGCCGGCTCTAGGCAGCAGCAAAACAAGCTGGTGCTTGGGGCGGCACATTTTTAGGGACGGCATGGCCGGCGCCAGAATGCCGCCCCTAAAAATGTGCCCCGGCCGCCGCTTCTCGCCCTCCCTCCCAGGCTCTCAAGCCTGGGAGGGAGGGGGAGCAGCGGCGCGCGAAACAGCTGATTCGCGCGCCGCGGCCACTCGGGATCTCCCCCTCCCTCCCAGGTTTGAGAGCCTGGGAGGGAGGGGGAGACTCCGAGTGGCCGCGGCGCGGGCCCCGCTTCTCTCCCTCCCTCCCTCCTTCCTAGGCTTGAGAGCCTGGGGGGAGGAGGCAGGGCTGGGGATTTGGGGAAGGGGCGGAGTTGAGGCGGGGCCGGGGGTGGGGTAATTAAAAAACGGGCGGGGGGGGGGCGGCCAAAATTGTTTTTGCTTTGGGCGGCAAAAATCCTAGAGCCGGCCCTGCATGGAGTCAGCTTAAAGATTAAAATTTAAAGATTGTGTCTTTAAACCAGTGGTGGGCAACCTGCGGCCTGCAGGCTGCATGTGGCCCATCAGAGTAATCCACTGGCGGGCCCTGAGACAGTTTGTTTACATTGACTGTCCACAGGCACGGCCACCCGCAGCTCCAAGTGGCCACAGTTTGACGTTCCCGGCCAATGGGAGCTGTGGGAAGTGGCACGGGCCGCTGGGACATGCTGGCCGCCGCTTCCCGCAGCTCCCATTGGCCAGGAATGGTGAAACGCAGCCACTGGGAGCTGCGAGCAGCCATGCCTGTGGACGGTCAATGTAAACAAACTGTCTCACTGCCTGCCAGCAGATTAACCTGATGGGCTGCAGGTTGCACACCACTGCTTTAAACATGACCCTTTTGCTGGGGAGAAGCAGGGGGGCCTGTTTGAGCAAGTTGTACCCATCTCTGCTGGACCAGTGACATTGGCTGGTGCAGATAGAGCTGGAATTAAAGTCCTATCAGCACCACATCACTCCTTGCGTTCTTTCAAGAAGATAGGCCCTGTGTGTTATGCTATACAAAGCACACGAGATTTTTTATAGGGGAGAAGGCAAAAATGCCACATTTATTGAGAATACAGCAGTTAGCATATGCTTTTTATTTACACATACACACACCATGCACACAGTTTTGCCAGTTGATGTTTATAGTTACCAGTTTAGAGTTTGGATTAACTTAGTGGCCAGCCAGATTGGTCGCAGAGAGGAGCCGGGCTTTGTTGGTTGTGATTTGATGCTTTTGGAGTGTGGCAAGATGAACCCAAAGTTCCGTGGCAAAGCATCCTGTTTTTATAGTTTTTTTTCTGTGTTGAAGTTTCTGGATTTTGCTGTGTCAGTTTATGACCGGTTACTTTTTAATTGGTGTTATCTTTTGATGTAAACATTTTAAAACACCTTCGAGAGGGTTATTCTGTCCTGGTTTTGATTTAATTAATAGTCTTGTTTTTAGGGGTGCCAACCTCCACCTTAGGGTCATTAATTTGCCCTTTTTCAATCATGGATGCACGTTGATGGTTCTCTGGCATCAATACATTTTTATAAGGGTTTTTGCTTCTCCTTTCTTCACCATCTGATTAACAATGGCCTTCACACCTTACTTTTTTCTGATGCATGCATTCCTTATTCACACAAACAGTCCTTTACAGTTAAAGGTATACAGCAGTTTTTATGTTGAGCAAGAAAGGCATTGTAAATTAAACCTTGCTAAGTTTTATAACCAAAACAATTCACATTGTGGCCCAGGCTCATAGACTCATAGACTCATAGACTTTAAGGTCAGAAGGGACCAATATGGTCATCTAGTCTGACCTCCCGCATGATGCAGGCCACAAAAGCTGACCCACCCACACAGAATCTTCCAGCCTGTGACTCCTGCCCTATGCTGCGGAGGAAGGCGAAAAACCTCCAGGGCCTCTGCCAATCTATCCTGGAGGAAAATTCCTTCCCGACCCCAAATATGGCGATCAGTAGAACCCCGAGCATACAGGCAAGATTCTACAGCCGGACCCTCATTTTAGCAGCGATGGCACGTTAATGCCTAATTGACTAAAATCACGTTATCCCATCAAACCATTCCCTCCATAAACTTATCAAGCCTAATCTTGAAGCCAGAGAGGTCTTTCGCCCCCACCGTTTCCCTCGGGAGGCTGTTCCAAAATTTCACCCCTCTGACGGTTAGAAACCTTCGTCTAATTTCAAGCCTAAACTTCCCCACGGCCAGTTTATATCCATTCGTTCTCGTGTCCACATTAGTACTGAGCTGAAATAATTCCTCTCCCTCCTTGGTATTAATCCCTTTGATATATTTAAAGAGAGCAATCATATCCCCCCTCAGCCTTCTTTTGGTTAGGCTAAACAAACCGAGCTCCTCGAGTCTCCTTTCATAGGAAAGGTTTTCCATTCCTCGGATCATCCTAGTGGCCCTTCTCTGTACCCGTTCCAGTTTGAGTTCGTCCTTTTTAAACATAGGAGACCAGAACTGCACACAGTACTCCAAATGAGGTCTCACCAGCGCCTTGTATAACGGAAGCAGCACCTCCCTGTCCCTACTAGAAATACCTCGCCTAACGCATCCCAAGATCGCATTAGCTTTTTTCACAGCCACGTCACATTGCCGACTCATAGTCATCCTGCGATCAACCAGGACTCCGAGGTCCTTCTCCTCCTCCGTCACTTCCAACCTATGCGTCCCCAGGTTATAACTAAAATTCTTGTTAGTCATCCCTAAATGCATCACCTTACACTTCTCACTATTAAATCTCATCCTATTACTATTACTCCAATTTACAAGGTCATCCAAGTCTCCCTGCAGAATATCCCGATCCTTCTCCGAATTGGCAATACCTCCCAACTTTGTGTCATCCGCAAACTTTATCAGCCCACTCCTACATTCGGTTCCGAGGTCAGTAATGAATAGATTAAATAAAATCGGGCCCAAAACCGAACCTTGAGGAACCCCACTGGTGACCTCCCTCCAACCTGACAGTTCACCTTTCAGTACCACCCGCTGCAGTCTCCCCTTTAACCAGTTCTTTATCCACCTCTGGATTTTCATATCGATCCCCATCTTTTCTAATTTAACCAATAATTCCTCATGCGGCACAGTATCAAACGCTTTACTAAAATCGAGGTATATTAGATCCACCGCATTTCCTTTATCTAAAAAAACTGTTACTTTCTCAAAGAAGGAGATCAGGTTGGTTTGGCACGATCTGCCTTTCGTAAACCCATGTTGTAATTTGTCCCAATTGCCATTCACCTCAAGGTCCTCAACTACTTTCTCCTTCAAAAATTTTTCCAAGACCTTGCATACTACAGAAGTTAAACTAACAGGCCTGTAGTTACCCGGGTCACTTTTTTTCCCCTTCTTGAAAATAGGAACCACATTAGCTATTTTCCAGTCCAACGGTACCACCCCCGAGTTTACAGATTCATTAAAAATTATCGCTAAGGGGCTTGCAATTTCTCGCGCCAGCTCCTTCAATATTCTAGGATGAAGATCATCCGGTCTGCCCGATTTAGTCCCATTTAGCTGGTCAAGTTTGGCTTCCACCTCTGATACTGTAATGTCAATCGCCCCTCCTCTATTCCCCTCTGTCCTGCTCCCTCTATTCCTAAGCCCTTCATTAGCCTTATTAAAGACCGACGCAAAATATTCATTTAGATATTGTGCCATGCCTAGATTATCCTTAATCTCCACTCCATCTACATTCTTCAGCGGTCCCACTTCCTCTTTCTGTGTTTTCTTCCTATTTATATGGCTGTAAAACCTCTTACAGGCCTTCAACATTTCTCTAATCTCCTTAACATAGACACAATACAAGATCCTGTCTCTTACTTACTAAACCTTAAAACAAAGACATTTATATTTAACTAGAGTGCCTAATGTATAATACATATAGGAAACCATCGTAGACATTATAACTTATCCTAAAACAAAAGGGTGACCATAATTAGTCATAAGGATTGTTCTGGTCTGTCCCTGCCTTAACATCAATACAGACACTGGCAGTCTGTCAGATACGTTTCTACCAATGTCCCAGAGGGTCATTTCTTTCTGCTATTCAAAAAGGGTGGCTGGCAGGATGATCAAATCATACATTAATTCTGATAGTACAAATATAAAATCCTGCTCCTACATATCCCCCTTTTGACACTAAGATTATTACTCACCAGTGTCACTTTTTATTTAGTTTGCGTAATAGAAAACACTGGGAGGTGATTTGGGCCTGTGGCTCTAGCTTTGCATACATTTGTTTTATTTAACAGCACATTTTAAACATTTTAATTAAACAAATATAATTGAAAACCAAAACAGTTAGGGCGTGTAACATTACAGATAGTATGCTAGTAGTTGTGGGAGACCATTTAGAAAATATGTTATACCAATGGTAAGCTGTTTGTTTTTTTGCAGTGGTAATTTTTAATACAAATGGTTTGGTTCTTTACATTGCCTTTTTTTTGTTCTAGGAACTGTGTTACCTTTTTACCTTTTAACAGGTGATTGGTAACTTTTTGCCATTTAATACCGAGATTGATAGAGAACTTAGCTAAATTAGTGCTTACAGTAAGCTGAGACTTTTTTGGTTGTGGCAAATAGTAAATGTGATTACTGATAAACACAGTACTTACATTATATTTACATTTGTTTACTGGTGGGTTGCTAACACTTTTATTTTTTTAAAACACTTTTTTTTTAAAGACTTAACACATACACAGAGCCAATTATACAGTACTTTGGTTTTATTATTTAATTTATTTTACATACAGGATTTTAGTGAAATGTTTTTACTACAGGGCTTTGGAGCAACATTCAAGGACAAGCACACCCACTTTTGAGGAGTTTACTTAGTACAACCTTTGGTGTTTATTATTTTTTTTTTTTTTTTTTTTTTAGCCCACTGGCTCAAGGTCTGGGATAGCCAGAAGGATTTTATGTGCAATATGGGGCGTGGGATAACTTTTTATATTTTTGCTTTTAGGGCCTGTTGGTGTGTGATTTTAACAACAATTTTTTTAATTAAAAGGTTTGGTGTTACTATGCTAGAAACATACTGCATTTATTTGTACTAAGTATTAGTGATTTTTTTTTTTTTTTGCTTTAGCGAGGTTATTTAAACCTTAGTGTTTTTTTATATTACCTAGAACATTTTGTGTTCCAAGGTGGACAAAGCAAGTATTTGCATTTTAGTACCTGCACTTACTTTATTTTTTACTTCTGCCACTATGCCCTTAGGGCTTTTAACCTGTTTTTTAATTTGTTTATTTGTTGCCTGCCTGCTTGTTTGGGCCAAGTTTATGGATTTTGTTGTGTCAGTTTATAACCGGTTACTTTTTAATTGGTGTTAACACTGTTATCTTTTAATGTAAACATGTGCTGATGTTAACTCTGGGCAGGGTCACCTGTGCTGGGCACAAAGGGTTGGGTCAAAGGCACCTGGTCACAGTCTGGCTAAAATTTTACATTTTTTTGCTATTTTATTTCTCAGTTATGGTGGGAAAGAAGAGACCTTACTGTATTTATATTAACAAATTACTACCTTTTCAGTTAGATTTACTATTTTATCTGTTTGCATGAGAAAATGAGCATAAGAAAACAATTCAACAACTCCAAATTCAGCCATGTAAAGTGTCCCTAGTTGTGATGGGTGAACTTGCAACCTAAGGTTTTACAAGCCTCTTGGGCTATTTGTTTCTAAATCTCAAAATCCATGTGACTTCAGCCCAAAGTCAGGTCCCCAGTCACTTTGCTGCAAGCTGCACCTAACTTCTGTGGGAAAGTATCCTGGTTTATGCAGCACTCTAATTCTCCACTGTGCAGCTGGACATATGTTCCAAAATGGAGGAGTTTAATTAATTAAAGTTAAAACTGAATAACACAATCAGTACAACATCCACTGTGTTCTTTATTCAATTTGTTTTAAGTTTTCCACAAAATTTTGTGTCAAATAATTTTGTACTGAAAACACAACTGCATTGTAGAGAAGTTTTGCAGCTTCATGGGATTGTGGTTACCAAACTCTGGGACCAAGAAGATTAATGAGACGTACAAGCAAGGCAATTTGAAATTATACACCTTTACTTGTTGTTGAAGTATCTACGTGCAACTGCTGATCAGAACCTAAGTGGAAGAGCATTTGTATCTATGTTGGTCTGTCTTTGTGTGTATAATTTGTTTTGTTTTTTTAATTCAAGTATTGATCAAAAATGCCTCAACCAAGTTTGCTTAAACTTGCAAGAAATTTTTACGTCTATATTAATATGAACCATAGAAACTAGGAGTGCAAAAACAATTGGGAAAGTCATAGCAAAAAAAAAAAAAAAAAGAGAGAGAGGGTTAGAATAGACCTTATCCTAAACTATCATATAGCCTGCTGTAAAACATAATCCAGTCTTCATGGCCAACAGTCACAAAGCTCAGGTGTCAACTCTTGAACTCTAGACTCACCAACACCATAAAAACAAGAGCATCATAAATAAAATGAACTAATGCCCAATGAAAATTAAACCCCTATAACCTGGCTGTTCAAGACAAGATGCATTAAAAATTAATAGTATTATTATTCAAAAGTCCACTGGCAGCATAAAAATTACTATAAAAATCCAGATCCAAGGTATATTGTATTGTAATACAATTGAATATCCTCTCCTCTCTCAGAGAGATTACACCCCAAGATAGCCTGTTGCTATGATCTCTTCAACTCTAAAAATAATCAACTTCTTTGGGGTAGATATCCAGTCCATGTGATTTACCCCCATTCAAATCATACCGAAGACATAACAGGGTAAAAAACAGAGTTAAGACTAAAAAAACTGATCTGTTTCTTAAAGGGACTAAAACTCTTCCTGCTCTCAAATCAAATCTAGTATAGAATATCAATTGTATTGCCACTGTTATAGTAGAGAGCTAGTTTATGACCCTCTTAAAGCCAACCCATCTATAGCTGTTGAAGTTTTCAAAACCTTATTTTTTACCAGAATTAACTCCCAAATTAGCAGAACTATGACAGAGTCCAGTGAAGTGGAAATCTTCTTGTTAATAAGGTGGTGAGCCAACAAAGGGGAAAATAAAGTGGCATTGTGGAGACAGATCCTGATTTAAAGAGCTGACTGGGAAAATTTCATGCTCTGCATCATCATCCTGTTCCCATCCAACTTGGCTAAATGGTCAAGAATCCCAACAACAACTAGGTGCCCAATTCTGCTCCTACTGAAGTCATTATTGGCAGTGCCACTGGAATCAGTAGGAGAAGAATCACTTTCTAGGATATTAAACTTTGCTTCCCAAATTATCCACCATTTGTAGAGCATTTGTAATCTTGACTATAATTTCAGTTATAGCTCAATCTGCACTTCCACACTTATACCATTCAGCCTTCCAGAGTTAAAGTCCATACTCAACATAAAAATTGGCAAAGTGATGAAAATTGAAGGCCTTTTTTGGAGAAAATAAAAACCCTTACCCTTTACTCTATGTGGCTTCTAATTTCATAGACTGCTTTCCCATCTGTTCCTAATTGGAGCCCTCCAAGAGCTCCAAAATACCAATATTATACAGAAGTCTTTAGAACAGAAGTTAATAACTCACATTTATGCAGCATCTGTCATCCTATAGTATCCCAAAGTGCTTCACACAGTTTTTATAACAGAGATCACTCCACTCAGCAGTAAAATGCTGTCTCATCTTTGAAGTAGAATATGGCAATTATCCTGTACAAGCAACATAGGAATATGTAGGAATAGGAATGTTAAGGAGAAAAACTGAAGACTAATTTGTACAAGTGAAATTACAAGGGGATTTTAGATCTAGCTATCCAGTTTGGAATTTGGTCACCACCACTTGATATTAATTTGCACAGTACTGGGACATGAGTTTCAAGCTGACCCAGAGGAGCTCCCCCTACTGAATCCCCAGCACCACTTCCCGCTGCACACACTTCCTGTAGCACCTCAGTTTTCCCTGGATCTCTCCCATTCACTACTAATCATATTAACCCCTATTAGCATAGGGAAAGCACATTGGGTAAATCAGACATTATGCTACCCTCCCCCAATATATGTTTTGGACATTACACTGTCAGATAACATTAGTTTTGTAAGTGTCCCAAATAGAAAGAAAAAGACCCCATCATCAGTACATGTTCCAAATTTAAGTTCATCATTATTGTGACGGGTTCAATCACAGAAACCCCCTTGGGACAGTCACTTGATGTGCTGAGAGTACCTCTGAGCCCATTTTCTCTGCCAGTTTGGGCCTCCAGAACCCTGTCTTGTTGAGCCAGACACACCAGTCTGCTCCAACACAGACCCAGGGTTTGAACCATGCACCCCAAAGCTGCAGACTTAACTGAAAACAGCTTAAGAAGTGCTCCTGTCTCTAGCACCCAGACACCCAGCTCCCAATGGGATCCAAACCGCAAATTAATCTGTTTTACTCTGTATAAAGCTTATACAGGATAAACTCATAAATTGTCCGCCTTCTATAACACTGATAGAGAGATATGCACAACTGTTTGCTCCCCCAGG
Source organism: Emys orbicularis (assembly GCF_028017835.1). Classification (NCBI taxonomy): domain Eukaryota; kingdom Metazoa; phylum Chordata; order Testudines; family Emydidae; genus Emys; species Emys orbicularis. The sequence goes on from NC_088684.1 coordinate 164,696,807, forward strand.
TATTAATTACTTACTCTGGATTAATTAATAAGCAAAAGTGATTTTATTAAGTATAAAAAGTAGGATTTAAATGGTTCCAACTAATAATAGACAGAACACAGTTACCAAGCAAAATAAAATAAAACACACAAGTCTAAACCTAATACATTAAGAAACTGATTATGGATAAAATCTCACCTTCAGAAATGTTCCAATAAGCTTTTTTCACAGACTGGAATCCTTTCTAGTCTGGGCCCAATCCTTTCCCCTGGTACAGTTCTTGTTAGCTCCAGCTCAGGTGGTAACTAGGGGATTTCTCATGACTGGAACCTCCTTTGTTCTGTTCCACCGCCATATGTAGCTTTGGCACAAGGTGGGAATCTTTTGTCTTTCTGTGTCCCCACCCCTCCTTCCAAATGGAAAAGCACCAGGTTTAAGATGGATTCCAGTACCAGGTGACATGGTCACATGTCCTGTGAGACCCCAAGCCTTCATTCTTCCTGGCCTGACTCACAGGAAGGCTTGCAAGTAAACAGAGCCATTTACAACCAATTGTCCTAGTTGATGGGAGAAATCAAGATTCCAAACCACCATTAATGGCCCACAGTTTGCATAATTACAATAGGACCTCATAGTTATACTTCATAATTCTAGTTTCAGATACAAGAATGGTACATTTATACAAATAGGATGACCAAACTCAGTAGATTATAAGCTTTGTAATGATACCTTATAAGAGACCTTTTGCATGAAGCATATTACAGTTACATTATATTCACACTCATTAGCATATTTTCATAAAATCATGCTATCCTCCCCCAATATATGTTTTTGACATTACACTGTCAGATAACATTAGTTTTGTAAGTGTCCCAAATAGAAAGAGAAAGACTCCATCATCAGTACATGTTCCAAATTTAAGTTCATCATCCTCATCCTCATGTTCCTATTACTCCTCTGGCTTTTAGGGCAGTGACGAAGCTCCTCCACTCCTGTCTGTTTCTGGCAAGTCTTTCAATGCTTCCCCAGCTGTACTCCAGATTTTTCAGCTCAGCTTCCACAGCTCTTCGCCATGTTGTTTTTGTAGAGTGAAGATCTGGTCTGTGCATCCACACCCTTTCCGAAAACCAGCTTGCTCTTTTCTGAGAACGCTATCGACTGCCTCTGATATATGCTGGACTATGATCTTACATGATACTTTGCTTGGCACAGATAAAAGTCTGATACTACGCCAGTTATTACAATCACTGAGAGTTCCTTTCTATGGTATCTATATTATAACCCCATTGGTCCACTCAGCTGGCACTTTTTCCCTTTCCCAGACTGATGTAAATAGGGGGACCAGGATAAATGCTGCTAATTTAGGATTTACCTTGAACAATTCTGCATTCAAGTTATCCTTGCCAGAAGCTTTCCCATTTTTTAAGGATTTGATTGCTTGAATGATCTCTTCCTTAGTTGGGGTGTCTGTGTTGATATCAAGATCTTCTTTTGTCCAGCACATGTATTGTTCTTTTTCGGTTGTTAGTGGTGTCCTTGTTTGTTCCTGATGAGAGTGTTTGTTGGTGTCTGCCATTTACCACTGATAAGCTGCATCATTTTGTAGATGGTTCCTTGTTCACCACGAGCAGCGGCATCCTCTGCTTGTGTTGCCAGATTTTCAATATAATGCCGTTTGTCCACTCTCACAAGGCGTTTGGCCTCCCGGTGTGCTTTGCTATACTGCTCACTGTATTTGTCCTTTAGCTTCTGGGATTTTGTATCTAAAACTTTTTTCTTCAGGGCTAGTCTGGTTTCTATGTGCTGGGTGTAATCCACTCCTTCCTTCTCTTCTGCCTGTAGCCTAGACAGGCTTCACTGCTCTGTTTATAAATTGCTGTTACTTTGTCCCATTTCTTGTTGATCTCATCTGCATTCCCCTCCTCTTCATCAACATCTGCAAGTGCTTGAAATCTTTTGTTTAACTGCAGAATGAAGGCTTTCTGTATTTCAAGGGACTTTAGCTTGTCAATGTCATAATGTCTATGTCTCTTGTTTGGTGGACACACACTTCTCAGTTTTAGCTTGATGGAGGCTGTCACAAGGTGGTGGTTGCAGCCAACATCTGCACCCCTTCTCACTTTCACATCTGTCAGTGAGTGTCGCCATTTGCCATTGATCATGATATGGTCAATCTGGTTCTTATCTCTGCCATTTAGAGAACACCATGTCAGCTTGTGAATTTCACAATGCTGAAATAGGGTTCCACCGATGACTAGGTCATTCATATTTATAGAAATCAACAAGCCTCTCTCCGTTTTAATTCATGGTGCCACACCCATGTCTTCCCATCCTTTGTGTTGTCCTTACCGACCCTGGCATTCATGTCTCCCATGACGATAGTTAGGTCGTGGCATGGTACTCTCTCTAAATCCTCCTACAGTGTAAGGTAGAATTTGTCCTTTAAATTCTCTGTCATTTATCCGAGCATAGCATTGAATCAGGGTGATATTATGTCTCCCTTTCAGTCTGACTCTCATAAGTCTGCTGCTGATGGACTTCCATTCTAGCAGGAAATGTTCCACTCCCTCATGTTGTTGTGCATCGTCCCACCCAGAATACAGCAAAGTTTCTCCTAAGGCTCTTGTTAATCTTCCTGATCCCATCCATCCGCTCTCGCTGACACCAGGATGTGTAAGCTGTAGCGTCTCATCTCTGCTATGACTTGAGCTAGCTTCCCTGTTTCGTACATTGTCTGTACATTCCAAAAACCAAGTTTGGATTTTGTCTTGGTGTTGAGCAAATTTAAGTTGCATTGATCTATTTCATGTTAGGGTGCACATCATTGGGAAAGTTGCCTAAATATATAATTTAATTCCACTTTTCTGATAAAAAGAAGAAAGAGGGTTTTGCAGTATTTGCTGGTGTTATTTTTTAAATTTGTTTATACTATACTTGATTACATTTGAAAAGGGAATGTTTTATTGACATTAATTAAATGTCCTTTATAGTGTTAAAAAAATCTTTAAAATACCCAACAGAAAACACTTCAGAAGGCAGGCTTCAATTATAGACACATTTATTTTACCACTTTCCTAGCTGATATGTAATTGTTTAAAGCTTTGAGACATAAGAATACAGCAGGATTGAGTTTATCCATTGATTTTCCTCCAGTTCCTTACATTTTCCTGCAAAGAAGTTCTAGATATGTGACAGACAGGGATGCCTTTAAAAAACTACATTAACAAAAGCACATAAGCTGTAAAGCATGACATTTGAATCATTTTTTAAAAAAAATCAGACTTTATCTAGTGAGGTTATTAAATATAAAGGTTGATTAATATAAAAGGTTTTATCAAAATGGCAGTCCAGGACAGCTCTAATATTAACAGTAAATTGGGTTATCTTTGGTGCTGTATGACAGGGCTGATTACACCAGGAGAAAAGTCCCCAAGTGATTAACATAACATTTATTTGGAAAAGCTATTAACCTTTTTTAGGCTTGTTAACTAGGAGGGTTTATTACCTTTTTCTTTCAGTGTTGAGCCCAGCACAATTCCCAGCTGATAGATATTAACATGTATCTAACAATATCCCAATACAGTCCCGTGAACTCTTGGCCGCAAGTCACATGTACAGAGCCTGGGTAAAGTTCTCACCTAAGATTTTAAATCCAATCATTGTTTAAAATGAAATTTTCCTGACACTGGCATTTACTTGAAGAAAATGCATTTATACTATCACAGTTTAACCTTCTTCATGAAATCTTGGCTTTTCTTGGAAAGTAAGTACAGTGTGGTAATATATAAATTAAATAAGAGAAAGAAGGATAAGATTAGTGGTAGTTATAATTTTTAAAAAATCATTTATCAATAGTTACAAGATAGGTAACTGGCTCTCCTGTGTGACTAAATTCTCCACAGGGATGGCTCAGGCTAGAAGTCTAGAAAGATGAACTGCCCAACTGAGGATTGGGCCAAAAGAAACCTGATGAGGTTCAACAAGGACAAGTGCAGAGTCATGCACTTAGGATGGAAGAATCCCATGCACAGCTACAGACTAGGGACCGAATGGCTAGGTAGCAGTTCTGCAGAAAAGGACCTAGGGGTTACAGTGGACGAGAAGCTGGATATTAGTCAACAGTGTGCCCTTGTTGCCAAGAAGGCTAACGGCATTTTGGGCCGTATAAGTAGGGGCATTGCCAGCAGATCGAGGGATGTGATCGTTCCCCTCTATTCAACATTGGTGAGGCCTCATCTGGAGTACTGTGTCCAGTTTTGGGCCCCACACTACAAGAAGGATGTTGAAAAATTGGAAAGAGTCCAGCAGAGGGCAATAAAAATGATTAGGGGGCTGGAGCACATGACTTATGAGGAGAGGCTGAGGGAACTGGGATTGTTTAGTCTGCAGAAGAGAAGAATGAGGGGGGATTTGATAGCTGCTTTCAACTACCTGAAAGGGGGTTCCAAAGAGGATGGATCTAGACTGTTCTCAGTGGTACCAGATGACAGAACAAGGAGTAATGGTCTCAAGTTGCAGTGGGGAGGTTTAGGTTGGATATTAGGAAAAACTTTTTCACTAGGAGGGTGGTGAAGCACTGGAATGGGTTACCTAGGGAGGTAGTGGAATCTCCTTCCTTAGAGGTTTTTAAGGTCAGGCTTGACAAAGCCCTGGCTGGGATGATTTAGTTGGGAATTGGTCCTGCTTTGAGCAGGGGGTTGGACTAGATGACCTCCTGAGGTCCCTTCCAACCCTGATATTCTATGATTCTATGATTCTATGATCCTCAGACTGCTATATATATCTATATAGATAGATAGACATGATATTCCCTGGGTAAAATAATTTCTTTCTCCATTTTTCCCTCACCAAAAAAATGAATCAATTCCATCCTCAATCACATTCCTCAAAATCCATCAATTCCATATTATTTCCTCTCAGACCCATCATTCTTTTCCTCCTACTCTGAGCCCAGTACCTCCTGAACCATTGCCATACATTCCCTTCCCAGCACTTCCTGGAAGGTTCCCCTGTTGGTTCCACTACCTGGCAGTGATAACTCACAAAAGCAAATGTGCTGATAGGTGGAAGTTCTGTGGCCTCTACTGATAGCTGTGACAGCAGGGAATTGTCCTGCAGTGATTGCCTCTGGAGTGATGGGCAGGGAGGGTGATTGGGGATAGAATTCCATTGGTTCTTGAGGACAGGGAATCTACTCTGCCCAATGGTAGTCTCTCCTAGCTGGTGATATGTTGCGCTAGTGGGTTGGTCTCCAGTGGATGATGCGGTCTCCAGGTCCTACCTCTGATGGTTCTTCAAATGCTAAGGAAGGGCTGGACAGACAGGCACTGGCAACAAGAGGTCACTTGTAGTGGTTGCAGCACTGCTGGAGTGGCTGATGAGGGGGAGAAACTGGGACCACATGATGCATCCTTCACATATTCCTTGCAACACTAGTGGGGGATGCAGCAGTGATGTTCATTCCTCTTTTTAGCAGCTGCTGGAGCTGTGACAGTAGGTGGAAAAACCAAGATCTTAGCAGATGCCAGAATGATCAGCAGCCTCAGAGAAGGGTGACAATCTTACCAAAAGGAGAAGTAAAAATGCTTGGTTTTTTTGTGCAGGGCTTTGAAACAATTTCACCCCACCCTTCCAAATCGAAACCAGTTCTGTCCACCCTGGTTACATCACTGTGCACAGGGCCTAGTGATTTTGGGGAGGTTCACGTAGATGCTTCTTTAGTTAACCTGTTAATACAATAAGTCAATTAATTATAAGAGTCAGTGGAGAGAGGGAAGAAATGTTTTGCTTCCTCCCAGTTCTCTGCTCAGCGTCCTGATGCAGAAGTGGAGCCCAGCTTCTTTTTCTTTCCAGCCCTCACGATCAGTTTACATCTTCACAACAAAGAGGGCTAGAGACTTACTATGATTTTTTAAATGAAAGCTTAGATTCTCCTTCAGGGGAATAAAAGACTGCTTTGTTAGCAAGGGACATATGTGAGTCCCCATGAGTTCCCTCAAGCTCAACAGTGCTCTATGGTATATTTACATTACTAAGATCAAGGGCTAGAGTCAATGAAAACCCTGGGGGCCCAGTTTTCCTGAGGCTGCGCAGACTCTTGCAGAAATTGTGAACTAGATGGATTTGGTATTGAATGTGAGCCCAAGGGATCATTTCTGAAAAAACTAGAGGAGACTTTCACAAAAGAAAAAAAATCAGTAATATTCATTTATTCCTGCATAGCTTTTGGGACCTGCTATTTTGCTTTGTCTAAAGGAACTCAAGGACACCCTGAAAAAGCCACGGGAAAGGATTATTAAATTACTAGAGAAATTCAAAATGGGCAAATATATTAAATGAACAGAAAATAAAACTCAGACAGAATTACACCTAGTTCTAGAGATGAGCCCAAACCAACCCCACATATGAATATCCCCAGCTTTGGAGATAATCTGAATTTTGTGACATCCAATCTTTGTAACAGTTTGGTACCCCCGGAGTATTCAGGGTTGTGAAGCACCTCTCCACCATCTGCCCTTAGCATGAGGAAAGCTTTTCTGTGCCTGCTGTGGATCAGCTCCCTGAAACCAACAGCCTCTCTTTAGTATATATGTGGTTTATATTTCTTAGAATGTTTTAGGAGAAGGGAGAAACTGGAAGCAGACACTTTGAAATTGAATCTGATCTCACTAATATGGATGTACACTGAAATCACTGGGGTTTAAGTAAGGTCAGGATCAGATCTTTGTGTCTTTTGTTTTTACCTGCTGCATGATAGTAGCAGTTTCTTTACTGTTGTTCTGCTTCATGTCTTCTGGCTTCATTTTGAGGGCTATTCTCTATTTGCTGCAGATTGTAGCAGAATTTTTTTTTTTGCCTTGGTTTTGTTTTGTGCCTGTTGGCAATTTTCTCTTGAGGTTATGATTTTTTTAACATAGCATGCAGCAGCAGTTATTTCAGTGTTTTGTTCATTGCTGTTTGTTTGTGAGAGAGGGGGAATAGGATTGTGTCTTTTCCCCTCTCCTTTAATAATGTTCTCAGTGAGACACAAGCATAAGAAAGTAACAGATTTTTTAGATAAAGGAAATGCGGTGGATCTAATATACCTCGATTTCAGTAAAGCGTTTGATACGGTACCGCATGAGGAATTATTGGTTAAATTGGAAAAGATGGGGATCGATATGAAAATCCAGGGGTGGATAAAGAACTGGTTAAAGGGGAGACTACAGCGGGTCGTACTGAAAGGTGAACTGTCAGTTTGGAGGGAGGTGACTAGTGGAGTTCCTCAAGGTTCGGTTTTGGGTCCGATTTTATTTAATCTATTTATTACTGACCTCGGAACCGAATGTAGAAGTGGGCTGATAAAGTTTGCGGATGACACAAAGTTGGGAGGTATTGCCAATTCGGAGAAGATTCATAGGTTATAAAGTCAGAAAGGACCAGAAAGGACCATTTTGATCATCTTGTCTGACCTGTCATATAACACAAGTCATAGGATTTCCCTGAAATCATTCCTGTTTGAACTGGAGAATAGTTTTTAGAAAAATATCTAATTTTGATTTTAAAATTTCCAGTGATGGAGAATCCACCATAACCTTTTGTAAGTTGTTCCAAGGGTTAATTTTCTTCACTGTTAAAAATGTGTACTTCCTTTTAGAGTCTGAATTTGTCTAGCTTCAACTTCCATTGGATCTTGCTATACTGCTAGATTGGAAAGCCCATTACCAAAGTTTTGTTCCTCATGTAGGTGCTTATAGACTGTGATCAAGTTACCCCTTAACTTGATCACACTCACACCAATGTAAATCCACAGTAACTTTACAGATGTCAGTTTGTCACAGCTACTATAGATGTGCCAAATGCAGCTCCCTCCCAGATGTTAACGTACTGCTTTTTGCCTGAAAGCTTCCATGAACTCTCCCTATCACAGGTCTCAAGCCCTCTCCCTAATAACAAGAATTCCAAACCCTTCCCACATACCAGTTTTCCAATCCCACCTAAGTGACAAGATCCCTGCCACTCTCCCAGTTCTCACAGATTAATTTGCAGAGCCCTAAAAGCTCTAATTTAAGTCAGATAGGAAAGACCCTTGTATACTTCATGCTATCATGGTGTTGCCTGTATTCTCACATCACAATGCCAGGGCATCATTGGTAATGATGATTAATATTATTTGGTCCTGCCATGAGGGCAGGGGACTGAACTCGATGACCTCTCGAGGTCCCTTCCAGTCCTAGAGTCTATGAATCTATGAATCTATGAAACAGTCATAATACTGGGAAAAATAATTCCCAGGGTGACCGACAGGAGGCGCTGCAGCAGTGAGTCTTGCCCCGTTACATCATGGTGAAGAATGTGGGCATAGGCGGTCCGCCCTTGAAAAAAGAGGCAAGAGCAAGGATGGCGGGACTATTGCCCAGGAGAGTGGAGAACAGCAGGAAAAAGGGGATGATGGATCCTGGATACACCGGGGTTTTCTACATGGAGACCCCAGGTGCCATCCCTGGTTGGGCCCCGGTGTCTGAGCGCCCCAGCAAAAGGGGGAAGATGACCTGTGAGAAATCCGGGAAGCCCAAGAGGGAATATGGGAGGTGCAGAGGGCCTTCCATAAACAGTTGGGCGAGCTGGCAAGGGAACAGCGGGCCCTGGTAAAACTCCTCTGAAAGGAGTTTCAAAGGAACTATGGAGCATGGTGTGAAGAGCCGACCACCAGGGCCAGGAGGCCTGTGGCAGAGCGTCGGGCTTGCTATGCATGAGGGCGGTGGGGACATTTAAAAAGGGATTGTCCCTATTGGGGTGTGGTCAGGGCACTTCAGCCCAAGCAGGGACAGGGACGAGTACCGAAGACAGTCCGCTGGGTGAGGAAACCCAGGTGGCCGTGCACTTGTTGGGCCTGTGAACGGAGAGGGTACCTCTGCAGGGAGTGTCCAGGCCCACTGAACCAGACCCAGGGCAGCCCAGGGAGGCTAGGCCCAGGAATGAGGGAAAAGGCCCAGGGCAGCCCGGAGATGGGGAGCCTGCTGGGGCTGCCAGATGCCAGGCCACGTTAGGAGGCACTGCCCCCTCAAGGGAGTTGAAGGCCAGCCAACGGATGTGCCTGGAGGCCCGGAAGCGGCCATACTGGACCCGGTGAAAGTGACAGAGGCCAAGGCGGAGATGGCGGGGACCCAGCAGGAAGTTGGGGCCCGGACCGTCGCTGAGCCAGTCGCCAATGGGGAAACCCAGACTGAGTGCGGCCTGCAGGAGGCCGGGACCCAGGTGGTTGTGGGACAGACAACCAAGTGGACCCAGACCCTGCAAGTGGGGGGGTCCGGGAGACGCTGACCTATGGGCGTGGCTGGAGGCTGTGGACCTGGCCTGCCGGAAGGCAGAGGCCCAGTCCCGGAAGATGGCCCGAGGCTGGAAAGTGGCGGAGAGGAAGTGTGTGAGCCTGGAGGGGCAGCCCTGGAGGGCCAACTTCGGGGATCCCATGTTAAGAAGCCCCCCTATCCCCAGGGGTGGGGATTTTGAGGGGGGGGGTAGCGGGGTGGTCACCCTGCTCCTGCCCGGAGGGGTTAAAAACAGCCCTGGAGAGGGCTGTAGCTGGGGAAAGGCTAATTGGGGAAGCAGCCTCAGCTTGGGCCACACCCCAGTTAGGGCCCAGCTGGCCCTTATAAGAGGGCAGTGGGCCAGGAGCAGGTAGTCTCTCTCTGTCTCTAGAGGGAGAAGGGCCTGGCTGCTGGGAAGCTGAACCAAGTACCTGGGGTGGAGTAGTGCTGGGGAAGGGCAGAGGGAGCTGGGGAGCTCCAGCCTAGCAAAGCCCCAGGCTGCAGGCCAAGCTAAGGGCCCACAAGAGGGTACTAGGGCTGCAGAGGGGCAGCCCAGATATAGGCAGAGGCAGTTGGTCCAACCCCCCTTGCCAATGATGAGTGGTTTATAGACTGCAGTCTGCCCCAGGAAGTGGGGGCTAGACGATGACTGGCAGTAGCCACTGAGGCAAGGTGGGGGTAGGGGCTTGGGGATTCCCCTGGGTGGGGAGACCCAGAGAGTGGGTGTACTGCCAGGGGGCAGTGCCCGAGGACAAGGGGCACCGGGTCCGGGAGGGACACGGGGGGCCAGCAACAGCGAGGCACCACCCTGCAGAGGGCGCTCCTGGATCGAAGAGCTAATTTCCAGGATGACCGACAGGAGGCGCCGCAGTGGTGGGTCTCACCCCGTTACAGCATTACTTTGCATTTATCAACATTGAATTTCATCTGCCATTTTGTTATCCAGTCACCCAGTTTTGTAAGATCCCTTTGTTGTAACTCTTCACAGTCTGCTGTGGACTCAACTATCTTGAGTAGTTTTGTATCATCTACAAATTTTGCCGCCTCAGCGTTTACCCCTTTTTCCAGATCATTTATGGATATGTTGAATAGGACTGGTCCCCATACAGACTCGTGGCGGACACCACCATTTACCTCTTTCCATTCTGAGAACTGACCCTTTATTCCTACCCTTTGTTTCCTATTGTTTAACCAGTTACTGATCCTGAGAGGATCTTCCCTCTTATGCCATGAAAGTTTACTTTGCTTAAGAGTCTTTGGTGAGCAACCTTGTCAAAGGCTTTCTGAAAATCTAAGTATACTATATCCACTTGTCCACATGCTTGTTGACTGCCTCAAAGAAGTCTAGTAGATTGATGAGGCAAGATTTCCCTTTACAAAAACCATGTTGACTCTTCCCCAACAAATCGTGTTCATCTATGTGTCTGATAATTCTATTCTTTACTATAGTTTCAACCAGTTTGCCCAGTACTGAAGTTAGGCTTACCAGCCTGTAATTGCCAGGATCTCCTCTGGAACCTTTTTTAAAAATTGGTGTCACATTAGCTATACTCCAGTCATCTGGTACAGAAATTGATTTAAATGACAGGTTACATACCCTCATTAAATTATAACAGGAATACTGGGTTCAATATAATAGATTGTGCTACACTTATCTTTAACACTGACAATTTTCTTGTTTTAGAAACATCACACCCCGTCTCAACTCAGATCCATAGTTTATTTTCTGTATGTGTTCAAGCTCAATGAAGGAATGTATGAAACTCTCAATATTTATTGCTCTTATGCTGTGAGAATGTTATCAGTTTTATCATCTATGCTGTTAACATAAAAATTCCTGTACCTTTTATCACTGGGGCATATTATTTATTATTATTCTTTTAGTCCATTGTCTTTTCCTGGTATCATCAAATTCTGGTGAAACTTTTATTCAGAATGTCTTGTTTCTAGTGTAATTGTCTTTTCTTTCATCGAATATAAATTGAAAGGATACCCACAAAACCAACATTATAATATTATCGAAGTTTCATGGTTGGTAAATCTAAGGCCGGTATACACTACATAGTTAAGTCAATGTAAAGCAGTGTACGTCGACCTAATTGTCAGTGTACACAATACAGTCTTGCTCCCGCCACTGTAAGTGCCCTACTACACCGACATAATAACTCCACCTCCACGAGAGGCATAGGGTTTATGTCAGTGTAGTTAGGGTGATGCAATGTCTGTGTAGACATTGTGTTACTTATATCGGCTGTTGTTGGCTGTCTTGTCAATTTCATGGCTCCATGCTAGAGCTGTGAAATTGACAAGAAAGCTGGGCTATAGCTCAGCAGTCCCTGGCTCCCCATCCCTACCTGGGCTGCTCCCTCCTCAGGGAGGCATGAAGCCTGGGTGGCTAATCCCAATTCCTAGCTGAGAGCAGGGAGCCGAGAGCTGGGGGGCAGGGGAGAAGCTGGGCTCCCAGTGGGGAGCTGAACTGAGGGTAGTAAGTATTGGGCTGGTGTCTACACTATAGGGCTGTAGGTCCTAAAATCACTCCCCTTGTCCATGTGGATTATTTTGGATGTATTTGAGGTAGCTGCATCCTTTATCTTCTGTTTGTTGCTTTTATAAGAAAAACATAATTAATTATTGTGGTTTCTTGCTGAAAGATTCCCTCCCTGTCTGGAGGATTGAGTTTAGAAATCTGTGTGCCTTCATGAAAAATATTGCTTGAATTAAAACATTCAAAAATATTTGATATAGGTACATTCAGTGAAAATATTCAACTGATTTACTTCCTCCTTTATCCCATACTCATTACTGTCTAATAGGGTTGCCAGGTGTCTGGTTTTCATCCCTGGTGGCTCCGGCCAGCACTGCTGACCGGGCCGTTAAAAGTCTGGTTGACCGCCCACAGTAGGGCAGGAAGGGTGCCGGCCCAGCTCAGCGCAGCTCCCAGAAAGCTGCTGGCCTTTCCCTCTGGCTACTAGGCTTAAGGGTGGCCACAGGGGCTCTGTGCGCTGCCCTCCCTCCCCAGTGCCAGCTCCACAGCTCCCATTGGCTGAGAACCGCTGCCAATGGGTGCTGTGTGGGAGGCACCTGCAGGCAGGGGCAGCGCGCACAGCCTCCTGGCCATGCCTCTGCCTAGGGCTTTGTCTTCACTACCCGCCGATCCGGCGGGTAGCAATCGGTCTATCGGGGATCGACTTACCGCGTCTAGTGAAGACGCGATAAAATCGATCCCTGATCGCTCTGCCGTCGACTCCGGAAATCCACCACGGCAAGAGGCGGCAGCGGAGTCGGCGGCAGCGCGGCAGCGGTCGACTTTCCCCCGTCCTCACAGCCAGGTAAGCCGACCTAAAATACGCAACTTCAGCTACGGTATTCACGTAGCTGAAGTTGCGTATCTTAGGTCGGACCCCCGCTGTAGTGTAGACCTAGCCTAGGACACAGAGGGAAATGCTGGCAGCTTCCCGGGAGCCACCTGAGGTAAGCGCCACCTGCAGCCTGCACCCTAACCCCCTCCCAAGACCCAACCCCCTGCCTGAGCTCCCTCACTCACCCAAACTCCCTCCTAGAGCCTGTACCCCAACTCCCTGCCCCAGCACTGAGCCCCCTCCTGCACTCTGTACCCCTCAGTCCCAGCACAGAGCCTCCTCCTGCACCCCAAACCCTTCATGCCCAGCCCCACCCCAGAGCCTGCACTCCCAGCCGGAGCCCTCACCCCTTCCTGCACTCCAAAACCCTTGGCCCCAGGCCAAAGCCCCCTCCTGCACCCCAAATGCCTCATCTATGGCCCCACCCCAGAGCCTGCACCCCACCCCAGAGCCCGTACCCTCTCCCACACCCCAACCGGGTGAAAACGAGGAATTGACGGAGAGAGGGGGAGAGTGAGCGATGGCGGGGGGGGTGGAGTGCGCAGGGGGCGGGGCCTTAGAGAAGGGGCAGGGCAAGAGTGTTCAGTTTTCTGCAACTAGAAAGTTGGCAGCCCTACTGCCTAAACAGTTGCTATCACATCTACCTAGTCATCTCATTCCCTATATGGTGTCTGTTATGCATGAGTGACCTTAAATCCAGCCCATACACGGGAAGTAATGAAAATGATTTGCAGCAATGGGTCACCCCACATCAGTATGAATATGATGATGGGAACTACACAAATGAATTCGATAGAACTATAGATAAGTAACAGTGTAAGTGCTCATGTAGCCTGCAGAAAACTGTTTTTAACGTTGTTTCAGATGGCACAATTAAGGATAATACCTATATCACAAGTAAGCTGTGGGAAGCAATGTTTGAGAACTGCTATAACTGGGCCCAATCCAATGGCCAACAAAGTCAGTTGGAGTCCTTCCTCTCATTTCAGTGGGCACTGTATCAGGTGCTTAGTGCTAAAACCCTCTAGCAAACAGGAAACCTGTAGTTCCCAAGTCCCTGGCTTATTAGAACAGATGACTTTTGAAAAACTTTGCTAAAACTGCTGGCAACTAAGCATAGTAAGAACTGGACTGTATGTTTGCAGCAGGAGCCAAAGGGTAATCTGAAGATTAATTCAACTCTTTTATATTAAAACAAGTCAGCTAAATGGAGGGGGTGCCCTAAGGAAACATCTTGAATACCCTCCCCGAAACCTTTGGTCTGATCCTCTTCATAGATTCCAAGGCCAGAAGGGCCCACTATGATCATCTAATCTGACCTCCTGTATAACACAGGCTATGCAACTTCCTCAAAATAATTCCTTTTGAATTAAATAATTCCCTTTTAATTACTGGAATCACAGGGAGTCTCAGAAGAGGGAAATAACTTGCAACCCTAACCTTGCTAAGGGTTGCTCTGTCTGATCCTCCCAACCTGAATAATTTGCTGCTGATACTTCGCTGTTGCAGATGGAGATCTTCAGGTGGACAGTCCAAAGTAGGGTGACCAGACAGCAAATGTGAAAAATCGGGATGGGGTTGGGGGGTAATAGTTAGTGCCTTTATAAGATTACCCTGTGTTGGCATCCATTAGGGGTTGAAAAATACTTCCTGTCAGGGAAACTTCAGCAGCATCTAGTTTAGTAGTTTAAAGAAATTGAGCACTTTAATTACATTTTTCTTTTTTTTGGTGACAGATCCATTGCTTTAAAGACAGAAAGCTCCCCTGACATGCTGGTATGGTGATTTTCTTGTGGTGGAAGTTAAAATCACAACTTTTTTCTTAATGTAATTGACCTTAGCTAGCTGTTCCCTAGTTAATTTACAATGCCAATTTCTACCAAAAGGCTGATAGGAGTGTGTACCTTTAGATTCTGCACTCACTCTTCTTTTTAAATTAAAATTACTAATTGCCAACATGATGTCTTAGCTGATATATATGCTAATATGCTGGGCTTCTCCATACATTGCTTGTGAATGGAATATTTATGCCAATAAGAAAAAAAAAAGACAGGCTTCAGGTCTTAATGTTTCTCTTCACAGTGTATGTAGAAAACTGAGAAGTTTAATACAATGTAGTCCAAGGCAGACTTATGTTACTGTTGCAGTAATGACTATCTTCCGTGAAGTGGCACTTACTTAATGTAGTTCTTGGAAAGGATAGGAAGACACCTGAGCAAATACAAATTGGGGGAGGGGTACACATTTACACCATTTGCAAAATTGTGATAAAAAACTATATAGTGCCATCTTCTGGAGTATGACTATCATTTTGACCTAAAAACACCCACTATTCTTTTCATATTTGATACCACATAGGAACCACATTATAATGCTGAAATCTTTTTTACTGAACATTTTGTGTTGTCCTACAAAAAGGGCAGCCCCTGACCACTCCAAATTCATGCAGAGCTACTGGAGAAATACGGTCTTTCAAAAGTCCTTTGAAAAACAATTTGAAGTTACATCCTTTCTTCTGCATAGTCCTAGGAACCTTCAGAGTTCCTTGAGAATTCAAAATATTCTAAGAGCCATTGTAAAAAGATGTGGTTTGATTCCAGATGATAGGAAAAATGAAAGAGTCACCTCAAAGCAGCACAGCATGCCTAGGAATCACAGACTCCACCTACAGCATATGGAAAGTGGGTTAATATGTAATGTTTCCTTTCACAGCTGCCGGCTTCCACTGAAGAGACACTCAAAGGAAATGATAATTTTAGCACAATAATACTCTTAAAGTTCTTTTATGTGTACTAAAATTCCCTGGGGCAAAGCCCTAGCATTTATATTTATAATTAGAGAGGCTGTGACCGGACATTTTCACTTACGGCTTGTTGCATGTCCCCAGTGACAAAGTATTGCATTTCTAACACATGATCTCAAACATGATAAAAGGCATACATAGGATAAATTATTAGAAATCCAGATACACTTAAAAAGCATTTACTGCCACACTGATCTAGCAAAAGCATGTCAGGCACAACAGTGATACAGTTACATTCTGAGAACTCAAAAATCTGACATACAACCGACACCTTTTTATTTGTATACTTGAATCATAGGAGAATAAAGCTATATAATCTCACTTACAGTAGTCACCTTTAAAATTAATAGGTTACATCACTCTTCGCAGTATTCCTTATATACTTACTATAGGGACTTCTGCAAATATTAAGGCAACACTACTTAGTTACCTAAGGCAGCTGACAATTTATGAATGACTGCTGTACTAACATGATCTGTCTCAAAAGTTTCAAGGATGCAACACACATCAGTAACAGAAAATGAAACCTTAAAAAACTTACAATTTCTTTTTCTATGCTCTGAACATCAGTTTCTCTTTGCTCAGTTTCATACTTTCCATTGCATCTCCATCTCTGTCCTCACTTCCCCCTTATCTTTTTACTCGTCTCTCTCCCTCCATTATCATACAGGAGACAAATTACTTACCCAGAATTTTTGTTCTCTGGAAGTAGTGATAATAACAGACCCTCACTCTCACACTCTCGCCACTCAAAGAGTTGAAATGATATTGCTTATAAGTTTTCTTTTGACCATCATGAACAGGTATTTAGATACTTTTCAATAACACCATCTAATTTGCTTACAATTTCAGGTGCAACAAAATACAGACAGATGACAGAATTTAGACTTCTAGGCCCAGATCCTCAAAGGTATTTCGGTGCCTAACTTCCATTGAAATAAATGGGATTTAGCCATCTAATTACTTAGGACCCAATCATGCACCTGCAGAGAACTACTTCAAAGCTGAACTAATGAAATTAAGAGGTTATTTTGAAAATATAGCCCTGGATGTTCTAATTTCATTAGTTTACTACTTAGTTTCTGAGGGTCCAGTGGCACCTTTAAGACTAACAGAGGTATTGGAGCATAAGCTTTCGTAGGTGAATGCCCACTTCGTCAGACGCGGCATTCACCCACGAAAGCTTATGCTCCAATACATCTGTTAGTCTGAAAGGTGCCACAGGACCCCCTGTTGCTTTTTACAGATCCAGACTAACACGGCTACCCCACTGATACTTAGGCCTGGTCTACACTACAAGTTTAGGTCGACTTTAGCAGCGTTAAATCAAATTAAGCCTGGACACGTCCACACGACGAAGCCCTTTTTTTCGACTTAAAGGGCCCTTTAAACCGGTTTCTTTACTCCACCTCCGACGAGGGGAATAGCGCTAAAATCGGCCTTTGCCGGTCGGATTTGGGGTAGTGTGGACGGAATTCGACGTTATTGGCCTCCGGGAGCTATCCCAGAGTGCTTCATTGTGACCGCTGTGGACAGCACTCTCAACTCAGATGCACTGACCAGGTAGACAGGAAAAGCCCCACGAACTTTTGAATTTCATTTCCTGTTTGCCCAGCGTGGAGAGCACAGGTGACCACGCAGAGCTCATCAGCACAGGTAACCATGATGGAGTCCCAGGATCGCAAAAGAACTCCATCATGGACCGAACGGGAGGTACGGGATATGCTCGCCATATGGGGAGACGAATCAGTGCTAGCTGAACTCCGTAGCAGTAAACGAAATGGCAAAATATTAGAAAAGGTCTCAAAGGCCATGAAGGACAGAGGCCATAACAGGGACGCACAGCAGTGCCGCGTGAAAATTAAGGAGCTAAGGCAAGCCTACCACAAAGCCAGAGAGGCAAACGGAAGGTCCAGGGCAGAGCCGCAAACATGCTGCTTCTACGCGGAGCTGCATGCCATGCTAGGGGGTGCAGCCACCATTACCCTAACCGTGTGCTTTGACTCCATCAATGGAGAAACACGCAACAGGGAAGTGGGTTCGGGGTACGAGGAAGATGATGATGAAAACAATGAAGATAGCTCACAGCAAGGAAGCAGAGAAACCAGTTTCCCCAACAGCCAGGATATGTTTATCACCCTGGACCTGGAACCAGTAACCCCCGAACTCACCCAAGGCATGCTCCCAGACCCTGAGGGCACACAAGGGACCTCTGGTGAGTGTACCTTTGTAAATATTACACATGGTTTAAAAGCAAGCGTGTTTAATGATTAATGATTAATTTGCCCTGGCAATCGCGGCCAGTACAGCTACTGGAAAAGTCTGTTAACATGTATGGGGATGGAGCGGAAATCCTCCAGGGACATCTCCAGAAAGCTCTCCTTCATGTACTCCCAAAGCCTTTGCAAAAGGTTTCTGGGGAGGGCTGCCTTATCCCGTCCGCCATGGTAGGACACTTTACCACGCCAGGCCAGTAGCACGTAGTCTGGAATCACTGCATAACAAAGCATGGCAGCGTATGGTCCCGGTGTTTGCTGGCATGCAGACAACATCCATTCCTTATCTCTCTTTGTTATCCTCAGGAGAGTGATATCACTCACGGTCACCTGGTTGAAATGGGGTGATTTTATTAAGGGGACATTCAGAGGTGCCCGTTCCTGCTCGGCTGAACAGAAATGTTCCCCGCTGTTAGCCACGCGGTGGGGGGGAGGGATGAAGTGATCATCCCAGAGAATTGGGTGTGTTTGTGGGGGGGGGTGGTAGTTGGGTTTGTGCTGCATGTTAACCCGGAAACCCCAGCCCCTCCTTTTACATTGCAAACCCATTTTAAATGGCCAACCAAACGGGTGTTTGGTATGGGAAATGAGGGCGCTGCTGTTTGAAACCATTCCCACATGTTATGAAGGTTAAAAAGCCAAAAGACTGTGGCTTACCATGGCTGCCTGCAAGTCGAATTCTGTTGCCTGGCACTGTGTGAGTGATCTCTCACACCAAACCGGCAGGCCCTCAATATAAGAGGAAAAATGTGACCTTGTAACGAAAGCACATGTGCTGTGTAATGTGAACAGCAAAATTTAACGTGAAAGAGTGTACCCATTGTTCTCTAAAATGTGTCTTTTTTAACCACCTCTCCCTTCTCCTCCACCAGCTGCAAATGTTTCTCCTTCGCAGAGGCTAGCGAAGATTAGAAGGAGAAAACGGCGGACTCGGGATGATATGTTCTCGGAGCTCCAGATGTCCTCCCACGCTGAAAGAGCACAGCAGAATGCGTGGAGGCAGTCAATGTCAGAGTGCAAAAAAGGACAATATGAACAAGAGGAGAGGTGGCGGGATGAATCGTGGGCTGAACAGAGCAAGTGGCGGGCTGAAGATGATAGGTGGCGTCAGCTTGCAGACAGAAGGCAAGAGTCGATGCTCCGGCTGCTGGAGCATCAAAATGATATGCTCCAGCGTATGGTTGAGCTGCAGGAAAGGCATCAGGAGCAGAGACTGCAACTACAGCCCCTGTGTAACCAACAGCCCTCCTCCCCAAGTCCCATTGCCTCCTCACCCAGACGCCCAAGAACACGGGAGGGGGCCTCCGGCCACCCAGTCACTCCACACCAGATGATTGCCCGAGAATCGGAAGGCTGGCCTTCAATAAGTGTTAAAGTTTTAAAGTTTTAAACTGCAGTGTGTCCTTTTCCTTCCCTCCTCCCACACCCCTCCCAGGCTACCTTGGCAATTATCCCCCTAGTTGTGTGATGAATTAATAAAGAATGCATGAATGAGAAGTAACAATGACTTTATTGCCTCTGCAAGCGGTGCTCGAAGAGGGGAGGGGAAGGTGGAGTGGTTGGTTTACAGGGAAGTAGAGTGAACTGGGGGGGGGCGGAGGGTTCATCAAGGAGAAACAAACAGAAGTTTCACACCGTAGCCTGGCCAGTCACAAAATTCGTTTTCAAAGCTTCTCTGATGCGTACCGCGCCCTGCTGTACTCTTCTAACCGCCCTGGTGTTTGGCTGCGCGTAATCAGCGGCCAGGCGATTTGCCTCAACCTCCCACCCCACCATAAATGTCTCCCCCTTACTCTCACAGATATTGTGGAGCGCACAGCAAGCAGCAATAACAATGGGGATATTGGTTTCGCTGAGGTCTATCCGAGTCAGTAAGCTGCGCCAGCGCACTTTTAAACGTCCAAATGCACATTCCACCACCATTCGGCACTTGCTCTGCCTATAGTTGAACAGGTCCTGACTACTGTCCAGGCTGCCTGTGTACGGCTTCATGAGCCATGGCATTAAGGGGTAGGCTGGGTCCCCAAGGATAACGACAGGCATTTCAACATCCCCAACGGTTATTTTCTGGTCCGTGAAGAAAGTCCCTTCCTCCAGCTTTCGAAACAGACCAGAGTGCCTGAAGACACGAGCATCATGTACCTTTCCCGGCCATCCCACGTTGATGTTGGTGAAACGTCCCTTGTGATCCACCAGGGCTTGCAGCAGAATTGAAAAGTACCCCTTGCAGTTTATGTACTCGGTGGCTTGGTGCTCCTGTGACAAGATAGGGATATGGGTTCCGTCTATCGCCCCACCACAGTTTGGGAATCCCATTGCAGCAAAGCCATCCACTATGACCTGCACGTTTCCCAGAGTCACTACCCTTGATATCACCAGGTCTTTGATTGCCCTGGCAACTTGGATCACAGCAGCCCCCACAGTAGATTTGCCCACTCCAAATTGATTCCCAACTGACCGGTAGCTGTCTGGCGTTGCAAGCTTCCACAGGGCTATTGCCACTCGCTTCTCAACTGTGAGGGCTGCTCTCATCCTGGTATTCTGGTGCTTCAGGGCAGGGGAAAGCAAGTCACAAAGTTCCATGAAAGTGCCCTTACACATGCGAAAGTTTTGCAGCCACTGGGAATCGTCCCACACCTGCAACACGAAACAGTCCCACCAGTCTGTGCTTGTTTCCTGGGCCCAGAATTGGAGTTCCACGCCATGAACCTGCCCCAGTAACACCATGATTTGCACATTGCTGGGGCCTGTACTTTGTGAGAGGTCTATGTCCATGTCAATTTCCTCATCACTCTCGTCGCAGCGCTGCAATCGCCTCCTCGGCTGGTCCTGGTTTTGCTTTGGCATGTCCTGGCTCTGCATATACTCCAGGACAATGCGCGTGGTGTTCATAGTGCTCATAATTGCCACGGTGATCTGAGCGGGCTCCATGATCCCAGTGCTATGGCATCTGGTCTGAAAAAAGGCGCGAAACTAGTGTCTGACGGAGGGAGGGAGGGGCGAGTGACGACATGGCGTACAGGTACAGGGAATTAAAATCAACAAAGGTGGCTGTGCATCAGGGAGAAACACAAACAACTGTCACACAGAATGGCCCCCCCAAAGATTGAACTCAAAACCCTGGGTTTAGCAGGCCGTTGATTTCATGGAGGGAGGGGGAAGCAATTGAATACAGAACAAATCTGGTCCATCTATTTTTTACATCTTAAGCTGGCAGCAGACGGTGCAGCATGACTGATAGCCATCGGCATCTTCTGGGTGCTTGGCAGAAAATGACGTACTGCGACTGATAGCCATCATCGTCAAGACGGTTCAATAGGACTGCCAGGTCTCCAGGAGACAAAATGAAGAATCAGATGCCCAGAGTGGAAAGTTTGGTTCAGTATTTCTTAGAGGAATCTGCTGAAGAACTTTCCCGGGTGCCTCTGATTGAACTCACTGAGGAATATGACGATGATGGATATCAATCATAATACACCATCCACTGCCAAAAGGCAAGGAGCTGCTGCTGTGTAGCAATGCAGTACCACGTCTGCCGGCACCCAGATGACATATGGTGACGGTGAGCTGAGCTGAGCTGAACGGGCTCAATGCTTGCCGTGGTATGTTGTCTGCACAGGTAACCCAGGTAAAAAGGCGCGAATCGATTGTCTGCCGTTGCTCTGACGGAGGGGGAGGGGCCTGACAACATGTACCCAGAACCCCCCGCGACACTGTTTTTGCATCAACAGGCATTGGGATCTCAACCCAGAATTCCAATTGGTGGCGGAGACTGCGGGAACTGTGGGATAGCTACCCACAGTGCAACGCTCCGGAAGTCGACGCTAGCCTCGGTACTGTGGACGCGGTCCGCCGACTCAATGCACTTAGAGCATTTTATGTGGGGACACACACAATCGACTGTATAAAACCGATATATATAAAACCGGCTTCTATAAATTCGACCTAATTTCGTAGTGTAGACATACCTTTAGTTTCTGAAACTTCTGCCTGGGATTTGAAACCAGAAGTGTGAACCAACTATATAATTTCTACTCTTTTTCTTAGCAGATAGTATTGTATTACATATAAGTGAAAATTTACAAAAATACTTGCCTACTGTTAGGCTTCTAAATTCATATTTAGACACATAAATAGAAGACTAAATATGAATTTAGGAGCCTAACTTTAGAGCACCAAGGTTTCAAATTTTGGCCTGTAATTAAAATATTGTGTATGACAACTTTTCCTTTTTTAAACTAAAAATTATTAATTTTATTATTTTTTAATGACAAACAAGCAACTTTAATAATATTAAATAGAATGTAGAGTTGTGCAGGAAACAAAATAGTCCCATTTGTTTTTGTTCCAAATCAGGAAGGAAACAAAATGTGAAATTTGCCATGAAATAATATTCCCCCCCCAAAAAAATCATTTTGAGTCAATCAGAATATTTTTCTTTGATAAAAATCAAAACATTTAATGCTGCTTTTGACTTTATTTTAGATATTACAACCTATAATGTAAACTAAAATAAACTGCTAAATGAAGTCCTTTCAAACTGAAAAATTAAACATTTCGCTACAACCTTATCAAAAATGTTTCATTTAGATTTTTTAAAACAAAATTTTGTCAACTGACATTCTCATAGAAAGTTTAAATTTCACTGAAACAGTATTTTCTGATGGAAAATTATTTTGTCAGAAAATGTTTGACCAGGTCAAATATAATGTATTGATTATTTTCCTCAGAATTTACAGACTTCAGAATTAAAAACTAAGCACTTGAAAGGCAATTAGGTTATGGCTTCAAGAGCTAATCCAATCTCCCCATCCCCTGTTAGAAACATTTTATTGATACAAGTGAGCATGTATTGAAATCTGCATATATACTGATTCCTGCCTCTCCTTCCAAGGAAAGAAGTCTTTGACCTGCTTGGGTGAACTTAGTACTCTGGCATCCACAGCCAACATTTTTAGAGTGGATGGATGCATATTTGGCCTATATTTGGAATGCAGGATCTCATGGCCATACCCAGAGTTGTAACTGAGATAACTATAGAGTGGATACAGGGTTTGCTAGCTCATTCTAAAGTGCTGGATGGAGAAGGCTGTTGGCTTTCATTTTCTATTAGTCCTGGATCCAAAGGGAAGGGTAAAATGTGAAGATACTATAAAGCAGGAGGATGGGCTGTGGGAAGGCTGTGTTTCCAGCTTGTGCGTAGAAGGTAGCTGTAAAGTGTTGGCATTTCTGGCCCACAGTATCAGGTGACCCAAAGGAGGATTGGGTCTGTGGCCAGTAACTGGTGGTTATGCGGTGGTTTGCAAGTCAGTCTGTGCAGAGTGGGAACGGATTGTGCAAGTCTATAATCCAGACTGGAAATGTAGGAGGAGATTAGAGTTTTCTCCCCGTGAGATAAAGACTCCAAATTTAAGATGCATAAACAACTATTTATCTCCTAGAAGTGAGCATCTGTACTCAAGAGTACATATATGTTCCTTGAAAAGGAAGTATTTGATTTCTGGAGCTTACAAATTCCACATAGTATGTCTGCAGAGCCTCCAAACTCCTGATCCAAAGCTATTCTTGCTATGTAGCTTACAAATTCAGTCGTCTTCACCAACAAAGTGAATAGGGAGGCAATGCAGTTGAGTGGTTAGAGTACTAGACTGGGATTCAAGAGATATGGGTTCTCCTTCTCGCACTACCTCTGACCTGCTATTTTACTTGAAAGTCACTTATCTTTCTGTCACTGCTGCTTCTCCCATCTTTTGTCCTATCCATTGAGATTATAAACTCTTTGGGCAGGGACTGTCCCAAATTGTGTATTTGTACAGTGCTTAGCATAAGACAGCCCCAGTCCTGAGTTGGTCCTGTAGGTGCTACTCTAATATAAATAATAAATTACATGCAAAAAACTGTTAGGTTGCAAAGTCAGGCACTAAAAAGTTAAGAAATGCCAGTATTAAATTACATGTGCAGATTCATTATGATGCAGTCATTAAATTACATGATCACAACCTTATCAGCTTTTTCCATGGGACGCTCTAACTCATGTAAGCATCTAGGCAGCGTGGAGGACCTCTTTACTGCCCTTTTCTGGGGCAGGGTGTGGCAGGGACACAAGGCCACCAGCAGCAGGACTCAGAGCCTGTCACAGATGGCTAAAGGCACATCCCTATTACAAGGGCCACCCTCTGCCAAATTTCAAAATCCTGCTCCAAAGCATGTGGGTACTAGAGCTTTTCAAAGGTTTGTGGAATTTTTAACATGGGTATATGATGTAGTTTTTCCTAGCCTGTCTTTCAGAAATGGCTGAACTATTTTAGCTGACATTTTTTCAAAGAAATTCAGCCTGAAACAAAAACACTGCACTACTAAAATTGTAGTCCAAGCACTTAAGGTTTGGAAAGCTTATAAGCAATTGAAAACAGGGTCTTATAATGGGAAGTGTTGGACACCCTTAATAGGTGAAGCTACCAGGTCAGCTAATACAATAAAGTAAAATCAAATAAAATTAAAATAATTAATAATATTGCATTCCTGAAATGAGAGCTATTTGATTTAAAGAAACTCTATCCTCTACAAACTCCATCAGTGAGGTTTATATCAAGTTTTACAAGATCTATTAAGTTTAGCATGCCCAATGAGACCTACATGTCTTTCAGAGATCCATATTTTTGCAGACAATAACTCTAAATCCAACCCCCAAACTTTAATCCAAAATACTACTAAACAATAAATCTCTCAAAAGTTTGCTTTATCCATTAGTCTTTAGAGACATGACTTTCCAAACAATCACTGGAAAGCTTTTAGACGTCCAGCCTCATGTCTCAAAAATGTCTTTTCCCATTAATGTCAAACTTTCCTCAAGAATTCTGCTAGAAAGGACAGACAGAAAGGAGCTTTTATTTTTAAAAAAGTTACAGAAAATGGGTTCCAAAATCAGTTTTAGGATGAAAACTAAGTTATAAGCCAATGGGAGTCATGCACATAACACATCTCAGATTCAGACTGTTAACTATGAAGTCGAGCTCAGTGCTCCATAATTTTATGATATTTTTTAAATAATTTACTAAATAAAATACTTACAAAACCCCCCACCAATTTTGGATATAAAGAGCACAATACATCCCATTTTAAACCAAAGTATATTATGCACATCTTTATATATATGTTAACTATACTGGTACAGGAAACGAGTACATATACCATTTCAATCTTCCTTCATATATTTTAACTACAGTATAAGAAATATTTTCCAAATTTGTTTATGTGTAATTCCTACATGCCATTATGCTTTTTTAATCCTTTTGGTGACTTGTATTTTCTTAAAATAAAATTCACAGTTTATTCCTGTGATTTAGATATCTTGGGCCAAGTGTACAGTGCATAGGAGTAGCTCCATTTAAGTCAACATAGCTATATAGATTTAAACTAGGGCTGTCGATTAATCACAGTTAACTTACGCAATTAACTCAAAAATTAATTGCAATTAAAAAAATTAATTACAATTAATCGCAGTTTTAATCGCACTGTTAAACAAGAGACTATCAGTTGAAATGTATTAAATATTTTGGATGTTTTTCTACATTTTCATATATATATTGTATTCTGTGTTGTAATTGAAATCAAAGTGTATATTTTGATTACAAATATTCACCTCGTACATGTACTGTAGTGCAATCTCTTTGTCCTGAAAGTGCAAATTAAAAATGTAGATTTTTTTGTTACATAACTGCACTCAAAAACAAAACAATGTAAAACTTCAGAGGCTACAAGTCCACTCAGTCCTACTTCTTGTTCAGCCAATCACTAAGACAAACAAGTTTGTTTACATTTACAGGAGATAATGCTGGTCTCTTCTTATTTACAATGTCACCAGAAAGTAAGAACAGGCTTTTTCATGGCACTTTTGTAGCCAGCATTACAAGGTATTTATGTGCCCCTTCATGCTTTGGCCACCATTCCAGAGGACATGCTTCCATGCTGATGATGCTCATTAAAAAAATGAGTTAATAAAATTTGTGACTGGACTCCTTGGGGGAGAATTGTATGTCCCCTGCTCTGTTTTACCCACATTCTGCCATATATTTCATGGTATAGCAGTCTCGGATGATGACCCAGCACATGTTCATTTTAAGAACACTTTCACTGCAGATTTCACAAAACGCAAAGAAGGTACTAATGTGAGATTTCTAAAGATAGCTACAGCACTTGACCCAAGATTTAAGAATCTGAAGTGCCTTCCAAAATCTGAGAGGGACAAGGTAGGGAGCATGCTTTCAGAAGTCTTAAAAGAGCAACACTCTGATGTGGAAACTACAGCACCCGAACCACCAAAAAAGAAAATCCACCTTCTGCTGGTGGCACCTGACTTGGATAATGAAAACTAACATGCATCGGTCCGCACTGCTTTGGATGGTTTTCGAGCAGGACCCGTCATCAAAATGGACGTGTGTCCCCTGGAATGGTGGTTGAAGCATGCGCATCTGGCACGTAAATATCTTGCGACACCAGCTACAACAGTGCCATGAGAACACCTGTTCTCACTTTCAGGGGACATTGTAAACAAGAAGCAGGCAGCATTATCTCCTGCAAATGTAAACAAACTTGTTTGTCTGAGAGATTGACTGAATAAAAAGTAGGACTGAGTGGAGTTGCAAGATCTAAAATTTTACATTGTTTTATTTTTGAATGCAGTATTTTTTTACATAAATCTATATTTGTAAGTTCAACTTTCATGATAAAGAGATTGCATTACAGTACTTGTATTAGGTGAATTGAAAAATACTATTTCTTTTGTCTTTTTACAGTGCAAACACTTGTAATCAAAAATAAATATAAAATGAGCACTGTCTACTTTGTATTCTGTGTTGTAATTGAAATCAATATATTTGAAAATGTAGAAAACATCCAAAAATATTTAAATAAATGGTATTTTATTGTTTAACAGTGCGATTAATCGCGATTAATTTTTTAAATCACTTGACAGCTCTAATTTAAACTAACTAAGGATTTGGCCATTTATAATTTGTGTCTTTGAAAGTATAGCATTTTTAGTTTCATAACCCAATATTATTCCTGCAGAAACTGATTTTTCTCCTCGAAACACTATAGCATCAGAGATGGCCACATCTGGTGATGGGACGTTGGACAGGGTGGGCCACTGCTCTGAGGTGGCATTGAGCATTCTCTCAAGTGCTGGGTGGCTGGTTCTTGCTCCCATGCTCAGGGTCTAACTGATCACCATATGTGGGGTCAGCAGGGAATTTTTCCCACGTCAAATTGGCAGTGAGCTTGAGGGTTTTTAACCTTCCTCTGCAGCATGTGAATGCAGGCCACTTGCCAGGATTATCTGGGTATATCTTACTTAATCATTTCCTTGCCATTGCAGAGGCCTTAGGCACTGGTGCACCTTGATCCCTCAAATTCTCTGCCTGTGGCACACAATAATTTAGTCTCATGGGGCTATAATATTTTGGTCTCATTTTGGTTATTGGGCTTTGTGTATGGGTGCTGGGTGGTGTTGGTGACCTGTGATACACGGGATGTCAGACTAGATGACATGGTGATCCCTTCTGGCCTTAAATTCTATGACACAGATGCTTTAGGACTTTTTTCCTTACCCCAGTTCCAACCTAAAAGGGGGTTCCAAAGAGGATGAAGCTAGGCTGTTCTCACTGGTGGCAGATGACAAAACAAGGAGTAATGGTCTCAAGTTGCAGTGGTGGCAGGCAACTCAGGCAACGTTCAAATTTCAAGTGTGCTTCTGCTCTGACAGATGACTGTAAAATGGCAGTTGGAGTTTCATGCTTTATTGTCTCTCAGTGATATCCATATCAAATGAATGCTGTTGACAAGCAAAAGGTTTTTTTTGTTTTTTTATCTATCATCCCTACACACTCACAGTGGGATCTGAAAGTTATCATCTCGAGTAACAAAAGTTATGAAGGTCAAATTAGAGCCTATTGACTTCAAACTTGCCTTCAATTAATTCCCATGGAAGAGCACTGCTTTCAGTGGGTTTGCACAGATGTAACTTCCTGGGACTAATAAGAATAAAAAGCAGTACAATTTTAACTGCATATTTAAAGCAAGCCTATATTACTTTTAATACACATTAGAAGCAGGCCTATTGAATAAGGTCTTCATGTTTACATAGTCATATTTCAAAGTAGACCCACGCTTCAAATCAATTACTGTTCTGCCTACGTGAAAACTGAAGGATTCGATACACATTATTTGTTCATGCATATTACAAAGTGATTTTGAGTTGTGCTGAATGCCTGGGCTCCCACTCCAAACTAGCAGAGGAAAGGGGCTGAAAACTGCTTTTTAAAAAAATAATGCTCATTGAATTTGTTCCCAATAACTTCATATTTATGGACTTTTGTTGAAGTTTCAGTTTTATTATACATGGTATATTCTGTTCCAGAAAAATACAAAATATGGCCCCAATCCTGCAAAGCTCAATAAGAATTCAGTTCAGTGGGAACACGTGTAAAGCTAAACAAAGAGGGTATGCATTTTCATGATATAGGCCTAAGTCTGTGAGTTGGAATCATAGAATCAAGATTAGGGTTGGAAGAGACATCAGGAGGTTATCTAATCCAACCCCCTGCTCAAACCAGGACCAACCTCAACTAAATCATCCCAGCCAGGCCTTTGTCAAGCCGGGCCTTAAAACCCTCTAAGGATGGAGATTCCATCACCTCCCTAGGTAATCCATTCCAGTGCTTCACCACCCTCCTAGTGAAATAGTTTTTCCTAATATCCAACCTAAACCTCCCCAACTGCAACTTCAGACCATTGTTCCTTGTTCTGTCATCTGCCACCAGTGAGAACAGCCGAGCTCCATCCTCTTTAGAACCCCCGTTCAGGTAGTTGAAGACTATCAAATCCCCCCTCACTCTTCTTTTCTGCAGACTAAATAATCCCAGTTCCCTCAGCCTCTCCTCATAAATCATGTGCCCCAGCCCCCTAATCATTTTTGTTGCCCTTCACCAGACTCTCTCCAGTTTGTCCACATCCTTTCTTTAGTGGGGGAACCAAAACTGAACACAATACTTCAGATGTGGCCTCACCAGTGCCGAATAGAAGGGAATAATCACTTCCTTCGATCTGCTGGCACTGCTCCTACTAATGCAGCCCAATATGCCATTAGCCTTCTTGACAACAAAGGCACACTGCTGACTCATATCCAGCTTCTCATCCAGTGTAATCCCCAGGTCCTTTTCTGCAGAACTGCCATTTAGCTAGTCGGGCCCCAGCCTGTAGCAATGCATGGGATTCTTCTGTTCTAATTGCAGGACTCTGCACTTGTCCTTTTTGAACCTAATCAGATTTCTTTTGGCCCAATACTCCAATTTGTCTAGGTCACTCTGTACCCTATCCCTGCCATCCAGCATATCTCCCCCCCCTCACCCCAGCTTAGTGTCCTCTGTGAACTTGCTGAGGGTGCAATCCATCCCATCATCCAGATCATGAATGAAGATGTTGAACAAAACCAGAGCCAGGACCGACCTCTGGGGCACTCCATTTGATACCGGCTGCCAACTAGACATTGAGCTGTTGATCACTACCCGTTGAGCCTGATGATCTAGCCAGCTTTCTGTCCACCTTATAGTCCATTCATCCCATCCATACTTCTTTAATTTGCTGGCAAGAATACTGTGGGAGACCGTATCAAAAGCTTTGCTAAAGTCAAGGTTTATCATGTCCACCACTTTCCCCATATCCACAGAGCCAGTTATCTCATGATAGAAGGCAATCAGGCTTGCCTGTGGTGAATCCATGTTGACTGTTTCTGATCCCCTTCAAGCAGTGTCGGGTTTACAATGGCGCCAGTGGCTCCATGGAGCCGGGCCCATGCTCAGAAGGGGCCCCAGCCTGTTCCACTTGCACTGCGCCCTGAGACCCCGCCAGCTTGCTGGCTCCCCACCATCCATCACTTGCTTCTCAGGCTGAGGGCTCCTCTCCGCCCCCTGGCCCCACCCCTTGCTCCTCTCTGCCCCCTGGCTGGACCCCTGTGCACCTCCGGCTCCAGGTATGGCCTGTCTCCCTGGAGCTGAGCTGCCTGGGACTGGTGCAGAAGCCTGGCCAGTCTCATCCAGGTGTGTGTGTGTGTGGGGGGGGGGTGACAGTGTGGGGGGCTTGGTTGGCCCCTCCAGTAGGGTTACCATATTTGCACAATCAAAAAAGAGGACATGGGGGGGAGGAGCCCCCCTCTAGCCCTGCCCCTGCCCTGCCCCACCCCCATCCACTCCCTCCCACTTCCCACCCCCTGACTGCCCCCCTCAGAACCCCCAAACCCCCCCACTCCTTGTCCCCTGACTGCCCCCTCCTGGGACCCCTGCCACTAACTGCCCCCTAGGACTCCACCCCCTATCTAAGCCTCCCTGCTTCTTGTCCCCTGACTGCGCCCTCCTGAGAACCCCCCACCCAAACTGCCCCGCTAGGACCCTACCTGTCCCCTGACTGCCCCGGCCCTTATCCACACCCCCACCCCATATTCACACCCCCGCCCCCAGACAGACCCCCGGGACTCCCATGCCCTATCCAACTGCTCCCCGCCCACTGACAGGACCCCCCAGAACTCCCGACCCATCCAACCCCCTCTGCTCACTGCCTGCCTTGACCCCTCTTCACACCCCTGCCCCCTTGACAGCCCCCCCAGAACCCCTGACCCATCTAACCCCCCCTGCTCCCTATCCCTGACTGTCCCAACCCTGCTCCACACCCCTGCCCCCCTGACAGCCCCTCCCCGAACTCCCGACCCATCCAACCCCCGCCCCCGTCCTTGATCAGGGCCGGCTTTAACAAGAGGCCAGGAATCGGGTTGCACTCCGGCCGGAGTCGAGGGGCTTGGGGCCGGGCCGGAAGTGCTTGGCCGGGGCCAGGCCGGCCACCCTGGGGCCCGAGCCTGGCCGGAGCCACTGGGGCCGGCGCGCTCGGTCAGAACTGGGGCCGCCGCCCTGGGGCCCAAGCTGGGCCAGAGCCGCCGGGGTCGGGGCCGGCGCGCTCAGCCGGAACCGGAGCCGCTGGGGCCGGGGGTGCTCGGCCAGCGCCGCTCGGCCGGAACTGGGGCCGGTGCCCCGGGGCCCGAGCTGGGCCGGGCTGGAGCTGCTGGGGCTGTCCGGGGCCGGGCCGGCTGCCTGGGGCCCGAGCCAGGCTGGAGCCGCTGGGGCCGGGGCCAGAGCCAGCGCACTTGGCCGGAACCAGGGCCGCCGCCCTGGGGCCCGACCTGGGCTGGAACCGCTGGGGCCGGGGCCGGGCCGGCACGCTTGGCCGGAACTGGGGCCGGTGCCCCGGGGCCCGAGCCGGGCCTGGCCGGAGCCGCTGGGAGCAGCCGGGGCCAGAGCCGCTCGTCCGGGGCCGGACTGGGCCGCGCCGCGCCTCCCCAGAGCCCTCCTCCTCCCGACCTCCCCGCCCCAGCTTACCTGCTGCTGCCCGCCTGCCCCTGCTTCTTTTCAGACTTCCCGCAAAGATCTGATTCGTGGGAAGCAGGGGAGGGGGAGGAGCAGGGGGGCGGAGCGTTCAGGGGAGAGGAGGAGGGGAAAACAGCTGCGGGGCCGGGGGCGTGCTAAGGCTGCAGAGGATGGGGGGAGCCGAGAAGGGGCTTTGGCTGCCGAGTGGCGCCGCTTTTCGATCTATAAATAGCCGACCGGGGGGAAATACCGGACATTTTTAGATTTTTAGAAATCCCCCCCCGGACGGCTATTTATAGATCGAAAAGCCGGACATGTCCGGGGAAATCCGGACATATGGTAGCCCTACCATAACCACACTTTGAAATCATGCTAAAATTTCTTTTCTGTCTGTGAAGATATTCAAATATCTGCATCTTATCATATCTGTTTGTAAGCACCCTTTACTAGATGGGCCTCTGAATTTATTGGGAGTGTTCCAGGGGAAAAGCCTGTGTGCTGCAATCTAGCCTTAGAGACTACAACTCCCATGATGCCTTGGGGAAAGAGAGCGAGAGACTTCCCCCTGCAGGAAGAGCAGGCTGTGGACTCCATTTGGGGAAGAGGAGTGAGATGGCTGATGTGGAGCTTTGTCCATACCAGGAGCTGCTACTAAGAAGCCAGAAGCTGCTTCTGAGAGTCTGCAAGGGCTTTGATCAAGCAGAGAGCCTCAGAGGCTGTTCGTGGCTTCACTAGAGCCAGGGCAGACACTATTGCTGTGCCTAGAGCTGACTGAGCTGGGCCTGCAGTGAAGGAACTGTGAGTAACCCCCACTGTTGAGAAAGTACTTGGAAGGGGCACCGCAGAGAGACTGAGTCTGAGGAGAGGCAGAGTGATCTTTCCATCGAACCAGGACTCAGAGCTGCTGACATTTGGTGGAGCCAGCTCCAACCTTCAGCGGGGCTGTGCAGCTTGTTGCCTTGGCTGGACTGATACACAGAACCCACGGAGTGCTGTCTCCAGCTTCAGATCTTCAAGCACGTCCACGCAAGCGTCTAGGACTCTGAAATCCAGAGGAGTGTACACTCTGGGGTGGGGTAAATGATGGCAGTGTAAATGCCAGTTAGATAAGTTTCATGTATTACTGTATAATATTTGTTAATTGATTTTATTCAACTTCTCCCCTGTGGATTTAAATCAGTAGTGACATTTAATCTTCGTCTGTTATACCCTGTTTCGTTAAGTTGTTAAGTAAATGAGTGTTAGCTCTAATTTAAGTATATTGGATGTATATTATTTATAACTGTTATGAGTTAGACCCATGCCACAGGTTGTTGTTATTATTATTACTATTTGAAGGGGTTTATTCCTGGAGGTCCCCAAGGCACGCCATTGTGTGTGTACAGGGGCCAGCCAGGTGGAGGCACCACCAATTTTAACTTCCTTTAGGAGTAAAGGGACTGCAGCAGAGGGTGGATGGAGGATTCTCACTTATCCAACATCACCAGATACTCAGAATCTCCTATAATGTCAACAACATCAGGCACACAGGTGAGTGCTGCCTGATCCTGAGTAACCCAGGGAAGAAAGTGGGGTTACATATTTGTTTGTTCCCAAAACCTGAAGATGAATTTGGAAAGGTTCAGTACACATCACAGTCATGGTTGTGAATGTGCTCTGGAATACAAAAAACTACATTTGCTCAGTATTTTCTTGCTGAAAAAAATTACTAAGCCCTTTTGATCTTCTGCAAACATGGCAGTTATGACACCTTTTAAAAATTAATTTTATTTTTAAAGACATGCTGCATGTATTTGAAATTGTTCTGACAAGTTTGAAAAGCATATGAAAAAAGCTAGTAAAAGGTATTTAGATTTTAGGCCAAGGCCCCGAAGTCTAGTTTTTTAATTGGCCAATCTTTGTTTGATTTGCATATTGCAGTTACAGCTGTCTCAT
Source organism: Emys orbicularis (assembly GCF_028017835.1). Lineage (NCBI taxonomy): Eukaryota > Metazoa > Chordata > Testudines > Emydidae > Emys > Emys orbicularis. The sequence goes on from NC_088684.1 coordinate 164,729,855, forward strand.
TTACTGTAATTTTGAATGTATGCACATTTATTGCTTATATTGAATGTTGTTAGATTGACAACCCTATAGAGTGAAATACTCTGATTAGTCACAGCACAGGCAGCAGCAGTGCAAACTTCCGTACACCAACATGCCTCATTCATGCTTGAAAGGTATCTCTATAGAGGTAAGAGGCTGGGTCAGCCTTGAAAGCTGATTCAATCTCTTTCTCCCAAAAGAGGACTAAATAAAGTCAAATAAGGTGGTGATGTGGAAGCTTGTTCACTGTGGAGATCTCAACATCTCACACAGGCAACTGGTCAGATAGATGATTACTTTCAGTTACTATCTAGGGCTGTATCTGAGCTAACAGTCTAGAAGTGAAATATCCCATTACCAACCTGCACAGCCCCATAGCAGCTGTTTTGTTTCACAGTGGCAATAGTCATCATTTCTGTGAACATCTGGGATCAATTCGTTTACTCATACCATCCGATTGGTGCAAATAGGAGTGAAAGCATTGGTTCCACAGGTGAAGAGCCGGTCACCCCCAACGAGAAGCACACGGATATAGTTCTGGCATTCTTCCTGCGATGCAGAAAAGAAATAATGTATTCAGCAATGCTGCAAAGGAGAGGGAGGCCATTTAAAACTTGAATTATTCATCAGGGCTATGTTACTGTACATGAAAACTCTGATAAGCAATGCTTGAACTTACCTGATGAGTGAGAAATCAATAAGTACTTAGATTGAATTCCTAACTATAGTACAAGAATCCATTCTATCCTTAAGAAAAGCCCCTAATAGAGTCAAATAAACCTGTCCAGTACTGAATGCATCTGCCAAATTGATATTTTTAAAGGTCCAGTTAAACTTTTTACGTGATATACACCACCTTGAATAAAAATGTCAGTCCCAAAAGATCAAATGCTATATCTCACGACAGGCCAGGCCACAGGGTGAGGGGTGGTCAATGGGTCACTACCTTGGATTTGTTGAAGCTACCATAGATATACCTCATGAGCTAGATCTCCAGGTGAGGATTTGGCCCTATTACTTTAAAGCATGACATTAGAAGCATATTAAATTACCCACAGGAGAGACATTTCTCCAAGCACTGAGGTTCCTCAAGATGGCCTCCAAAATTCCATCTCTTCAAATAACATGTAAGCACACCCTGGAGGAATTATGATATCTTTTTTTTTTTTTACTCCATTACATTATTATGTTTAGACTCTGAAATTGGAAAAATTAAGATGCCACCAAAAATTTTCATGGTTGGTTCAGGTTAGGGTTACCGTATTTCCTCATTAAAAAAGAGGACACTCCACGGGGCCCTGGCCCCGCCCCTGGCCCCACCCCAACTCTGCCCCTTCCCCGCCCCAACTCCGCCCCTTCCCCAAAGTCCCCGCCCCAATTCCGCCCCCTCCCCTGAGTGCCCCGCATTCCCACTCCTCCCTCCCAGCCGTGAAACAGCTGCCCGAGTGCTACCAGCTTCACGGTTTGCCGGGCAGACCCCAGACCTCCAGACCCTGCCCCCGGCCGGGCGCTTCCCCAGTGCAGCCGGAGCCCGGGAGGGGAAGCGCCCGGCCGGGGGCGCAGTGTCTGGAGGTCTGGGGGCTGCCCGGCAAACCGTGAAGCCGGTAGCGCTCGGGCAGCTCAGCTCTTCAGCTACACAGAGCTGAGGTGTCTGGGGGGAGCAGCAGCAGCTGCCGCGGGGAAATCCGCCTGCAGCTCGCAGCCTGTGGGAGCCACAAGGTAAGCAGGGGACTGGGGCAGGGATGCCGGCAAAGCTATTTTCCCGGACATGTTCGGCTTTCTGGCAATTCTCCCCGGACGGGGATTTGAGGACCAAAAAGCCGGACATGTCTGGGAAAAACCGGACGTATGGTAACCCTACCTAACTGCCCCCCAGGACTCCACCCCCTATTTATGTACAGGCGTGACTACCTGCCCTTTCCTGGTTATTATACGCGGCCAGTCCGCATCCACATCCAGTAATTAAAAAAAAAAATAAACTAATAATTTAAATTGGAATTTCATCCATTAATAAGTATTTATTATATAATTAAAACCATTCTATTGAAGGACAGATATTAATAACACTAAATAAATTAATGTTCAAAACAATATTAAAAATTTGAAAATTTAGAGCATGGAAACCAAAATAGCTAAAATTTAGTTTTGGCAAGATACACGGAATGGAAACTCCGGGATCTTTACCTGTCACTGAATATAGCCATCATACCAATAGTGGAATATAAAACAAGTCTACATATACTCTCCTTAAAATTTTTACTTCTGTTCATTCCCAATAATTGTAACAAATCATTATTACCTTCACTCCACTTGCCACGCGCCCCAAGCACAAAACCAAAGAAGTGAATATTTTTACCTCCCGTTAAGTTTTTAATTTCTTCCTCTAACTCAAGATAATAAGCCACCTTCTCACTGTGGGCTTGTTCCAAACTTCCGGCATTATCCTCCCATCGCACTGTAACATCAACCACCACTGCTGTATCTCCTTTTATAAATATAATATCCGGCTTTCTTAACTCACCCTTACTATTTCTCAAATGGGGCTCTATCATTGCCTTCCACCCTAATTTACCAACCTTATCTACAACTGCAGACACTACTCTATTATGCCTTTTTATCCTAGCATTCTTAGTCTTATAACATTGTCCTGAGATATGGGGAACAGTCTCCCGCACTTTACCGCACCATCTACAAAGAGCATTCACACCTCCTCTTCCTCTTGCTAATGTCTCCCTAGTAGGATAAATATTTGCCCTAAGCTGCAATGCTGCGATATACGCTGACGATTTAACTTTACTAAAGTTTCTAAAAATCAAATTACTAATTAAATCATTTTTAAAATATTTTATCCCTATTCCCTGACATCTCAGTTCCGACCATCTTAAAAATTCCTCTTCCCTCCATTTCTTGGGATGAGATGTTACTGCACTAAATGACAATATTTTATCCACAAGATTTTCTCCTGCATATAGATAAGATAGGTCCATCCAATCATCTCTCGAGACAATATGTCTCCTCCATTTACGAATTAACATATTTGGGATTTGCACACTAAACTTAGTGAGAGCTAAACCACCATCCCTACCTCTAGAATAAAATATCCCATCTGTGGTACACTGAGGTAAATGTAAAATCTCTTTAACTATTTTTCTAACTAACACATCAAGATCGTTTAAAAGATTAAAAGGGGGTTCTATTAAAAGAAGATTATAAAATAGCTTCGGTAAAATATATGTCTGTAAAATTAATATTTTTTGGGCCGGTTTTAATGGGGCCTTAATTAAATTCTCACTCCAATCTTTCAATTTTTCTTTAAGTACCGGTCCCCCTACACCTATCCAGGGATCTATTCTAGCTCCTAAATATTTTTCAAAATCCCCTGGTTGAACATATTCAATCTCCTCTGACCCTATCTGCCAATTATCCTTAGGATTAACTACATAGGTTTTATGCTTAGTTAAAATATGAAAGCCTTTCGTTTTCTTCACATTAACAGAGAGATTAGTATTTTTACAAAACTCCTCTAAGATACCCAAATTTTTAATCATTCCTTTATATGAGCTGCTTAAAATTGCCACATCATCGGCAAAAGCCAATGACGTGACACCATTGCCCTTAACATAAAAACCACTTCCTTCTACTTCTAATCTAGTTAAAAGGGGATCCATAGCAATATTAAACAAAATTGGGGACAACGGGTCACCCTGCTTGACCCCCCTCCTAATTAAAATAGACTCAGTAACTTCATCACCCACCCATACCCTAGTTGTGCAATTATCATAAAGGTCCCTAATAATATCTATAAAATGTTCATCTATACCAAATCTTCTCAACCCGGCTATTATATGTCCGTGTCCCACAGAATCAAAAGCTTTAGCCAGATCTACGAACACTATTGCAATTTCATTCCCATTTCGTTTAGCCCCTTTAATCAAATTATCTAATATAGCAATATTTTCCTCACACCCAGGGGCGGATATAAACCCTTTTTGTCTACTACATATCTTAACTGTTTCCACCAGTCTTTTTGCTAATATATTGGTATAGATTCTAATCCAAACTGACCCAATTGTCAATGGTCTCCAAGATGTTAACTTCTTCATTTCCTCCTCATCTTGTGTCTTTGGTATTAAAATGGTTCTATTTTTCTTAAATTCATCTGGTACCTGTCTATTTAGAAACCATATATTAAAAATTTTTGTAAGTATTAAGGAGTCTAAATTAAAAATATCCCACAAATTGCTCACTTTTACTTTATCTGGGCCAGGAGCACTATCTTTTCTTATTTCTCTTAAAGCTATTCTAATCTCATCCACAGAGATCGGACTCATTAATATATCATTATCCGCATTCTCTGTGGATGATGGCCACCCTATCATATTACCATGTCCAATTGTTCCCAAAATATTCACATAGTATTCCTCAATTTCTTTCATAGGGATAGCACACTTAGCCTTATCTGGCTCTCCCATTATAATGCGAGTCAATCTTCTTCTATCCTTATCAAATAATTGTTGATAGAATTTATACTTAGCTTTCTTTGTAGCATATCTCCTAATTGCATTAAATTGCTTCCTTCTCCCCTCCTTTCTCATCTTCCCTTTTCCTTTATTCCTCAACTCTATTTGACTTTCATTTCTAGGGTCCTTTCCCTCTACTAATGAATAACATAATTTTTCCAACATTGCCCATCCGAGAGCTTTTGTTAAATCCTCCTTTAATAATCCTTCAATTTCCCCTAAACTATTTATTATTTCTCTTCCCTCCCTACTTTGTTTTCCCCGTTTACATATTTTCTCCACTAAATCCACTTCTGGATGTCCTTTTAGTGGGAAAATCCTCTCTCTTGGGGGCGGAATTTCTAATATATTTACTCTAATGTCCTCTACCTCAGTCACTTCCTCCCTATCTCCTGTTACCACTAACTTCTTCTTTGCTAATTCTCGTCTTTTATCTGATATTTGTTTATTCGTTTTGGTCCTCATCTCGCTCTCAATACATTTATTTATATTCCTTTTCCCAATATATTTCCTTTCTAACTGTATAAGCTGCGCAACCTTATCTTTGGTCCATATACGAGATCTAGTCGATCCCTCTTTGATCTTACTTTTAGCAGCCATATCTTCTTTTCTTTGCTCATTCCTCACAGCAGGGTGTCTATGTCTACAGTGTTGGCTCAATCCAGATCTAGTATGAAAACAAGCCCACAGACCGAGCACGTATGGCTCTTCATTGGGGTATCCGCCTTCTTGGGTATGCACTTGGGGTAGTGGCAAGCTATATTATGATATTGAGAAGATTTTCCACATTTACTACATACAACTCGTATGGCTTTACTTTTATGAACCACATTAATGTGTTTGGCCCATTTACCAAATGTTGGTAATATCTGGGGACATATTGGACAATTAAAACTATCAACGGGATACTCTAAATAAAAAACCCCATCCTTCCACGAACTACTTTCTAATATATTTATATTACTACCAGTACTGTTAAGATCCTTATTACGATCCCTATTAAAATCAGTACTTGGTCTAAAACTATTTAATAAACTAGACCCATTAACTAAATGAGCATTAAGATATCCCGATTCGCTAACATATGGATCATCAAATGTACTTAAATACTTAAAATCTGGATTAAAACTTTCCATAGTTAAATCATTAAAAGTGTCCCTTGTAAAAACCATCGGTAAGATAGATAAAATCTCCTCACCATGATCATCACAAACAGTCTCCTCTACCTCCTCTCCATGCTCCACTGGGAGGACTTGATTCTCACTCTCATGCTCATGAGACTTCATTATAGTCCACACCATTTTATCCATTGGTCCAGCGACCCTAATCACACCCCTAATATATTTAACACTGTCAGCCGGGGCATCAAAGCCAACAGCGGGGGCGTTATTAACCCGGTCCAGCGCCAATCCGGTATAAAAATATAAATTACTTTTTTCCATAGCTAAAAGATTTACCCTTCTCAGGGGGAAACTAACCCGTACCTGGGGGAAACTTACCCTTTCCAGGGGGAAACTAACCCGTGCCTGGGGGAGACTACCCTTACCAGGGGGAATCTAACCCTTACCAGGGGGAGTCAACCCGTACCTGGGGGAGGCTACCCTTACCAGGGGGGCATCCATGTGGCACCATATGGGGCTGCCCAACCCCGTCCCACACCCCACTGGATGTGGGTTCGTCCTCCGCAATCCGCCTGGCTATCCAAGCCAGTTACCGACTCTCACCACGAGGAGGTAGCGGTTGGACTTGCAATCCAGAGGCTTTCCTCAAAGAGGGGTCCCAAACAGCATAATGTCAAGCTCTAACGGGCGTGTGAGAAAAGGCTCAGATCTTGGTAGGGGTTGCCCCTATTGACCGGGCTCACGCCCACCCCCACCTCACCGATAACCCATTCTCTCACTACCCTCAGGCAATGTTTCCGTCCAAGCCCGACAGCTGAGAGGGTCCAGAGACGCATGGAGAGCCATTAAGAGAGCCTCCCTGCTCCTTGTCCCCTGACTGCCCCCTCCTGAGACCTTCCCCCCCATCCTAACTGGCCCCATAGGACCCTACCCCCTACCTGTCCCCTGACTGCCCCAACCCTTATCCACCCACCCCCCACCCCCAGACAGACACCAGGGACTTCCACGCCCCATCCAACCACTCCCCACCCCCCTGACAGCCCCCCCCAGAACTCCCGACCCATCTAAACCCCTCTGCTCCCTGTCCCCTGACTGCCCCCTCCTGGGACCCCTGCTCCTAACTGCCCCCCCAGGACCCTACCCCCTACCTGTACCCTGACTGCCCAAAACCTTACACCCCCAACCCCCAGACAGCCCCCCCGAACTCCCGACCCATCCAACCCTCCCCCTGCTCCCTGTCTCTTGACTGCCCCCTCCAGAACCTCCCTGCCCCTTCTCCGACCCCCTGGCCCCCTTACCGTGCTGCTCAGAACAGTGTGTCGGGCTCCATGAGCAGCCCGACACGCTGCTGCGCTCCCCCACGGAGCGCATAGCCCGGTTCCCGCCCTCGCAGAGTGCTGCTGGGCAGGGGGAGGAGCTCCAGACTGCCGGAGGCCCGTTGCGAACGGCCGGCCGGCTGCGAATGCAGGGAGGGGGAGGGAGGGAGAGGAGTGATCTCAGCTGCAGGGGAGAGGAGGGGGAAGCGGAGGAGGGGCTCCCTCTGGCTGCCGGAGCCCAGTGCAAGTGGCACCATCCGGCCCCCGGCCGGCTGCCCTGTCAGCCACGCACACTCTGCATGGGGGGGGGAAATACGGACATTTACAAATTCCCCCCAGACGCTATTTTTAACTGAGAAAAGCTGGACATGTCCGGGGGAATCCGTACGAATGGTAACCCTACCCTCCAGGCAAGTGGGTCCTGAGGGAGCCTGGGCGGAGCAGGCCCTGGCCTGGCTGATTGCGGCACTCCCAAGGGGCCGGAGGGATTCCCTGCCCCAGGACCAGCCCTGGCTGCGCTGCTGGCTCAGTCCGACAGACACAGTCACCTCCCAGGAGGGCCGGTGAGTGGGTCCCAGGAGGCAGGGGGTGGGGAGTGGGTCTCTGGGGGGTGCTGGGCTGTGAGGTGACAGGGAAGATCTGTGTGTGTTGGGGCACTAGGGAATGGAGCTTCTGTGTGGGGTGCTCGGCAGTTGCGGTGGGCAGGGCCGTCCTTAGGCATACGTACCATACGCAGCTGCGTAGGGCATCTGAAAATATGGGGCACAGCAGGTAAGAGTGGGTTGGCTCCCGTACACCCAGAGCACACTGCAGTCTCCTTAGGCAGGGGCTGTATTCCCAGAGCCGAATGCACCGGTGGGCACATTCTGCATGAGGGAGAGGGTACACAGGTCTCTGTGGTGAACTGTGACTCTCCGCTGCCATGAGGCAGGCCAGGCTGCTCGGTATCCTTTGGTGCCTCATCTCTCCCTCCTGGGCTGCGAGCCCATGCTGCTGCAGCGTCTGCTGCATACGAAGCTCAGTGTGTGTCAGCAATGGGGTGGGGGGTTCTTCTGGGGGTCTGCAGGCGGGGGTGGTGGCTGTGCCCCAACTCGGGCATAGGGGCACCAGTTTAATAATACTGTGTAGGGCCCCACAAATCCTAAGGACGGCGCTGGTGGTGGGGCTGTGGGCAGGGGGGCGCTGGGCAAGGGTGGTGTTGTGCAGGGTGCTGGGCATTTGTGGGGGGGGGTGAGGGGAGGTGCTGGGCATAGCAGGTCCGGGGGGCTCTGGCCATAGTGAATCGGGGGGGGGGGTGTTCCGGTGTTGGCCAGGGGGGGGCTGTGTGGCTCAGCATGGGCCTGCCCCCAAAGGGAATCATAGAATCATACAATATCAGGGTTGGAAGGGACCTCAGGAGGTCTAGTCCAACCCCCTGCTCAAAGCAGGACCAATTTCCAACTAAATCATCCCAGCCAGGGCTTTGTCAAGCCTGACCTTAAAAACCTCTAAGGAAGGAGATTCCACCACCTCCCTAGGTAACCCATTCCAGTGTTTCACCACCCTCCTAGTGAAAAAGTTTTCCTAATATCCAACCTAAACCTCCCCACTGCAACTTGAGACCATTACTCCTTGTTCTGTCATCAGGTACCACTGAGAACAGTCTAGATCCATCCTCTTGGAACCCCCTTTCAGGTAGTTGAAAGCAGCTATCAAATCCCTCCTCATTCTTCTCTTCTGCAGACTAAACAATCCCAGTTCCCTCAGCCTCTCTGAAACTGGTTTCATTTGCTTTCCGGTGCTTCCTTTGCTCCAGAAAGAATATAATCCTGCCTCAGTATCCTTTTTTTTTTTAAATTAAAGAAAAAAATCTTGCCCCTGCTTTATTACGGACACCTTGTTCCCACTTAGAAACTCTTGGACCCCAGTATTGCTTCCTATTCAGAAATGGCCTACTTGAAAATTAAGAAATCATTAAGGCTCATCTGCTGGGCCAAATTTTGCTCTGATTTGCAGCACATGCAACCCTTTTTCTTTCGTTAGGGCCCATTGGCTTTCTGCTGTCATTGTTTCTTCAAGCGCTCCTTATTCTTAATGCTGTATTGCTTCACTCCTCCAAGAATCCTCCTAGGAAGTTCTGTACATTATTTACGCATTAGCTATGCAGTACACCATTTTCTGGAAGCAAACTTTGAAAACAGGCAGCTGGACTATGAGTAAGGTAGCAGTAACAAGTGTGCTCACTGATGTCCCTGCAGGCAGGGAGCAGAAGTTGGAGACTTTGTATGATTCTAGAATTTTTACTGTTGTTGTCAAAATGCAAAACAGAAAGAACTTGTACATTTGATGTGTGAATTATTTTAAACCAATATAAACCAGCAAGCAAAAGGTTAATTCAATTCTTGCAATGCCTGACGAAAGAGAAATCCATCAGCAGAAGTCAGAAGCAGAACCAATAGTTATTTCTAGAATGCTCCTGCATCCACTCTAGCCCAAGAGTGCAAAAGTGCTGCTGAACCTGAAGAAAAACAGTATGCTCGCTCTTAAATTCTGATTCAGAATCAGGGTTGATGAGAGGGCATCTGAGGGGATCTTTGAAGGGTGCTAGAAGTTTTTGTTTAGTGGAAATTGTTGATTTAATCCCCTCAAATTTTTCTGGTTTAAAACTAAACTGTGTTTTTTGCTCTTGGGCCTTGCAATTTTGATGCATCCTTAGTATATTGCCTTCGCAAGCAGAATGACTATATGTTTTTTTATTAGAGAGTCTGATCTCTTCTATCTCAGTAATAGCCTCACATTGGAATAATTAAATAATAGCTAGGAACATCATTTAGAGAGTCATACAAATTGTTCCAAATATCCTCCTAACTCTAGAAATCTGGAGCAGCTTTTTGTGGATCAGAGTTTAATGTCACTACAGATCTTTCTTATTTGATATTTTTGTCGATTTATTTTTCAGGAAAATTAGTTATTATTTTCACTCTTGTTGGGATTAAGAAAGAAATGGGGTATATAATCTTTTTTATGCAAATTGGATAGTATCCTGGATGTTATCCTGTGTCTCCTTTCAGAGTACACATGATTTAATATTTGAAATATTATTCTTAGCTCATTATTTTGTATAGGGAAGGATTAAACTATGCTTTTCTTGTGTCTCAATTAACCTAGTATATTCAACAGTGAAAATGTTGACAAGATGAGGACAGGCAAGGTGTTGTTGGAGTGCAGTACCTATTTGCATATGGAATGAAATGTTAGTGACATATGATGATGTCACAAACTCACCAGTCTACGCTGTCACGGACACATCCATGCATGTTCCTGGACTCAAATACCTAGCCTCCAGTGCCCTGGATTTTAAATCACTTCCTAGCTTCTACTCAAAAGGAATGCTTAGCCTTTAATACAAAAAATATCTAGGCCCTATTTTTTTCCAAACAGCAAATCTCTTTGGAAATGGAAAAGCAGGTAGATCTTAATTTGAATCAGATGCATATCAGTTAAATGTTTGTGTTTTACCCGGAGAAGTGAAGACTAATAGAATGAGTACAGGGCTTGACTGTCCATTACACCTGTACAGAACTAGAACCTGTGTGAGTATCTCTCTCTTTTCACCACTAGATGGCAGTGTCTGTGCAATGAATCTGTAGTTAGTCTAGGGGCTTGTCTTCCTCTAGGGCGGTGTTAAACCAGATCGATTTGCTGTGCATTATTTAAGGCCTGGTCTACACTATGAGTTTAGGTCGAATTTAGCAGCGTTAATTCGAATTAAGCCTGGACACGTTCACACGACGAAGCCCTTTTTTTCGACTTAAAGGGCCCTTTAAACCGGTTTCTTTACTCCACCTCCGACGAGGGGATTAGCGCTAAAATCGGCCTTTGCGGGTCGGAATTGGGGTAGTGTGGACGGAATTCGACGTTATTGGCCTCCGGGAGCGATCCCACAGTGCTTCATTGTGACCGCTCTAGAAAGCACTCTCAACTCAGATGCACTGACCAGGTAGACAGGAAAAGCCCCGCGAACTTTTGAATTTCATTTCCTGTTTGCCCAGCGAGGAGAGCACAGGTGACCACGCAGAGCTCATCAGCACAGGTAACCATGATGGAGTCCCAGGATCGCAAAAGAGCTCCATCATGGACCGAACGGGAGGTACGGGATCTGCTCGCCATATGGGGAGACGAATCAGTGCTAGCTGAACTCCGTAGCAGTAAACGAAATGGCAAAATATTAGAAAAGGTCTCAAAGGCCATGAAGGACAGAGGCCATAAAAGGGACGCACAGCAGTGCCGCATGAAAATTAAGGAGCTAAGGCATGCCTACCACAAAGCCTGAGAGGCAAACGGAATGTCCGGGGCAGAGCCGCAAACATGCTGCTTCTATGCGGAGCTGCATGCCATGCTAGGGGGTGCAGCCACCACTACCCCAACCGTGTGCTATGACTCCGTCAATGGAGAAACACGCAACAGGGAAGCGGGTTCAGGGTACGAGGAAGATGAGGATGAAGATAATGTAGATAGCTCACAGCAGCAAGGAAGGGGAGAAACCGGTTTCCCCAACAGCCAGGATATGTTTATCACCCTGGACCTGGAACCAGTAACCCCCGAACTCACCCAAGGCGTGCTCCCAGACCCCTGAGGGCACACAAGGGACCTCTGGTGAGTGTACCTTTGTAAATATTACACATGGTTTAAAAGCAAGCGTGTTTAATGATTAATGATTAATTTGCCCTGGCAATCACGGCCAGTACAGCTACTGGAAAAGTCTGTTAACGTGTATGGGGATGGAGCGGAAATCCTCCAGGGACATCTCCAGAAAGCTCTCCTTCATGTACTCCCAAAGCCTTTGCAAAAGGTTTCTGGGGAGGGCTGCCTTATCCCGTCCGCCATGGTAGGACACTTTACCACGCCAGGCCAGTAGCACGTAGTCTGGAATCATTGCATAACAAAGCATGGCAGCATATGGTCCCGGTGTTTGCTGGCATGCAGACAACATCCATTCCTTATCTCTCTTTGTTATCCTCAGGAGAGTGATATCATTCACGGTCACCTGGTTGAAATGGGGCGATTTTATTAAGGGGACATTCAGAGGTGCCCGTTCCTGCTCGGCTGAACAGAAATGTTCCCTGCTGTTAGCCATGCGGTAAAGGGGAGGGGTGAAGTGATCATCCCAGAGAATTGGGTGTGTGGGGGGGGTAGTTGGGTTTGTGCTGCATGTTAACCCGGAAACCGCAGCCCCTCCTTTTACATTGCAAACCCATTTTAAATGGCCAACCCAAAGGGTGCTTGGTATGGGAAATGAGGGCGCTACTGTTTGAATCCATTCCCACATGTTAAGAAGGTTAAAAAAGCCAAAAGACTGTGGCTTACCATGGCTGCCTGCAAGCCGAAATCTGTTGCCTGGCACTGCGTGAGTGATCTCTCACACCAAACCGGCAGGCCCTAAATATAAGAGGAAAAATGCGACCTTGTAACGAAAGCACATGTGCTGTGTAATGTGAACAGCAAAATTTAACATGAAAGAGTGTACCCATTGTTCTCTAAAATGTGTCTTTTTTAACCACCTCTCCCTTCTCCTCCACCAGCTGCAAATGTTTCTCCTTTACAGAGGCTAGCGAAGATTAGAAGGAGAAAACGGCGGACTCGGGATGATATGTTCTCGGAGCTCCAGATGTCCTCCCACGCTGACAGAGCACAGCAGAATGCGTGGAGGCAGTCAATGTCAGACTACAGAAAAGCACAATATGAACGAGAGGAGTGGTGGCGGGCTGAATCGCGGGATGAACAGAGCAAGTGGCGGGCTGAAGATGATAGGTGGCGTCAGCTTGCAGACAGAAGGCAAGAGTCGATGCTCCGGCTGCTGGAGTATCAAACTGACATGCTCCAGCGTATGGTTGAGCTGCAGGAAAGGCAGTAGGAGCAGAGACCGCCGCTACAGCCCCTGTCTAACCAACAGCCCTCCTCCCCAAGTTCCATAGCCTCCTCACCCAGACGCCCAAGAACACGGGGGGGGGGCCTCCGGCCACCCATCCACTCCACCCCAGATGATTGCCCGAGCATCAGAAGGCTGGCCTTCAATAAGAGTTAAAGTTTTAAACTGCAGTGTGTCCTTTTCCTTCCCTCCTCCCCCACCCATCCCGGGCTACCTTGGCAATTATCCCCCTAGTTGTGTGATGAATTAATAAAGAATGCATGAATGAGAAGTAAAAATGACTTTATTGCCTCTGCAAGCGGTGCTCGAAGGGGGGAGGGGAGGATGGTTAGTTTACAGGGAAATAGAGTGAACCGGGAGGGGGGGGAGGCGGAGGGTTCATCAAGGAGAAACAAACAGAAGTTTCACACCGTAGCCTGGCCAGTGACAAAACTGGTTTTCAAAGCTTCTCTGATGCGCACCGCACCCTGCTGTACTCTTCTAACTGCCCTGGTGTCTGGCTCTGCGTAATCAGCAGCCAGGCGATTTGCCTCAATCTCCCACCCCGCCATAAATGTCTCCCCCTTACTCTCACAGATATTGTGGAGCGCACAGCAAGCTGCAATAACAATTGGAATATTGGCTTCGCTGAGGTCTATCCGAGTCAGTAAACTGTGCCAGCGCACTTTTAAATGTCCAAATGCACATTCCACCACCATTCAGCACTTGCTCTGCCTATAGTTGAACAGGTCCTGACTACTGTCCAGGCTGCCTGTGTACGGCTTCATGAACCATGGCATTAAGGGGTAGGCTGGGTCCCCAAGGATCACGATAGGCATTTCAACATCCCCAATGGTTATTTTCTGGTCCGGGAAGAAAGTCCCTTCCTCCAGCTTTCGAAACAGACCAGAGTGCCTGAAGATGCGAGCATCATGTACCTTTCCCGGCCATCCCACGTTGATGTTGGTGAAACGTCCCTTGTGATCCACTAGGGCTTGCAGCAGCATTGAAAAGTACCCCTTGCGGTTTATGTACTCGGTGGCTTGATGCTCCGGTGACAAGATAGGGATATGGGTTCCGTGTATCGCCCCACCACAGTTTGGGAATCCCATTGCAGCAAAGCCATCCACTATGACCTGCACGTTTCCCAGAGTCACTACCCTTGATATCACCAGGTCTTTGATTGCCCTGGCAACTTGGATCACAGCAGCCCCCACAGTAGATTTGCTCACTCCAAATTGATTCCCGACCGACCGGTAGCTGTCTGGCGTTGCAAGCTTCCACAGGGCTATCGCCACTCGCTTCTCAACTGTGAGGGCTGCTCTCATCCTGGTATTCTGGTGCTTCAGGGCAGGGGAAAGCAAGTCACAAAGTTCCATGAAAGTGTCCTTACGCATGCGAAAGTTTCTCAGCCACTGGGAATCATCCCACACCTGCAACACGATGCGGTCCCACCAGTCTGTGCTTGTTTCCCAGGCCCAGAATCGGCATTCCATGGCATGAACCTGCCCTAGTAACACCATGATTTGCACATTGCTGGGGCCTGTACCTTCTGTGAGGTCTATGTCCATGTCAATTTCCTCATCACTCTCGTCGCCGTGCTGCAATCGCCTCATCGGCTGGTCCTAGTTTTGCTTTGGCATGTCCTGGCTCTGCATATACTCCAGGACAATGCGCGTGGTGTTCATAGTGCTCATAATTGCCGCAGTGATCTGAGCGGGCTCCATGATCCCAGTGCTATGGCGTCTGGTCTGAAAAAAGGCGCGAAACTATTGTCTGACGGAGGGAGGGAGGGAGGGGCGAGTGACGACATGGCGTACAGGTACAGGGAATTAAAATCAACAAAGGTGGCTGTGCATCAGGGAGAAACACAAACAACTGTCACACAGAATGGCCCCCCCAAAGATTGAACTCAAAACCCTGGGTTTAGCAGGCCGTTGATTTCACGGAGGGAGGGGGAAGCAAATGAATACAGAACAAATCTATTTTTTACATCTTAAGCTGGCAGCCGACGGTGCAGCATCTTCTGGGTGCTTGGCAGAAAATACTGGGCGCTTGGCAGAAAATAGTGTACTACGACTGATAGCCACCATCATCATTGGGAAGGCAGCAGAATATGACTGGGGGACATACGGAGTTTCAGCCATCATCTGATGATACCAGTCGTAATACACCATCTACTGCCAAAAGGCAAGGGGCTGCTGCTGTGTAGCAATGCAGCCCCACGTCTGCCAGCACCCAGATCGCCGATGAAGGCTACCAGTCATACTGCACCGTCTACTGCCAAAAGGCAATTAGCTGCTGCTGTGTAGCAATGCAGTACCACGTCTGCCAGCACCCAGATGACATATGGTGACGCTGAGCTGAGCTGAGCTGAGCGGGCTCCATGCTTGCCGTGGTATGTTGTCTGCACAGGTAACCCAGGTAAAAAGGCGTGAATCGATTGTCTGCCGTTGCTCTGACGGAGGGGGAGGGGCCTGACGACATGTACCCAGAACCCCCCGCGACACTGTTTTGCATCATTCAGGCATTGGGATCTCAACCCAAAATTCCAGTGGGCGGCGGAGACTGCGGGAACTGTGGGATAGCTACCCATAGTGCAATGCTCCGGAAGTCGACGCTAGCCTCGGTACTGTGGACGCGGTCCGCCGACTTAATGAACTTAGAGCATTTTATGTGGGGACACACACAATCGGCTGTATACAACCGATTTCTATAAAACTGACTTCTATAAATTTGACCTAATTTCGTAGTGTAGACATACCCTAACTCTCAATAATCAAGTCACACTACTAATGTGTACATGGGATGGCTGTGCCTCTTTCAGTTCACAACACTGTGTACACAAGGTGGTGGCTTGGTGTATACCAAATGTGGGATATTCTCCCAGGGCATTCTCTTTTGCTCTGCTGCTGAGCAGTTGGCATTTTTTCTCACTCTGCATTGTGGAAGCAAGGTGGAAGCAAAAATCCCATGATTCCACTGTCTTCGCCCCATGCCTCCTCTCTTCCTGGATGGACTAGCACAAACTTCAAATTGCTGTCGGTCAGCATGGGATCAACAGTGCTCCCTGCCACTATGCCAACAACCTCAAATATGCAAAGGCTGCTTAGGCTGTATTTCAATGCTGCATGAATTCAATTGTGGACTTCACCCACTGCCCCACCTAGCAGATATTGTGGCAGTAATAGCAGATCCTTCAGCAGCACTAGCAGCTCCAGTGGTGGTGAAGGAAGTGGGATGAGGAAGAGGATGAGGATAAAGAGGACACTGAGAAACTGATAGTAAATAAGCAATTCCAGGAGCAGCTTTACACCAAGCAGGGCTGTTTCTGGGCTCAGGAAACATTGGTGAGAAAGGATCATTCTGCAAAGGGTGACTTTTTTGAGATATGTGTTGAACTAACCCTGGAGCTACAGCAGCAGCATACCATCATGCGGTGCCCCATACCTGTGGAGAAGCAGCTCATCTTTGCCATCTGGAATGCGACCATGCCCTGAATGCCTCCAGTCCATAGCCGGCCAATTTGGAGTGGGGAGATCAACTATTTGGGCCATTGTCATGTGGGCGTGGAATGCCATGGAAAAGGTACTATTGTACTGGGTTATAAAGCTTGGTCATGCTCAGGCGATTATTAATGTCATTGCAGGTATGGGGTTCCCAAACTGTGCAGGGGCAATTGATGGGCCCCCATACTCATGGTGTTCCAAGTGCTGGTTGACCACCAGGTTTACAAATATAAATGTGGGGTGTTCTGGAAGGGTGACTGATGCCAGGATCTATCTGAACCTATTTACCTTAATGGATAAAGGACAGTTTGCCCCCAGGATCACCATGGACAGGAATGGTGTGGACATTGCTCCAGTTATGCTGGGAGACCCAGTATATCTTCTACTTCACTCGCTAATCAAGTCCTTCACAGGCCATTTGGACAGAAGAAAGAAAGGAACTATTTAACTATCACCTCAGCAGCTGCAGAATGGCAGAGTGTGCATTTGGCTGCTTGAAAGGAATGTGCTGCTGTTTACAGGCTAGGTTAGAAGCTGCAGAAAAAAATGTGTCTAAGATTATAGTGGCCTGTTGTATTTTGCACAGTATTTGTGCGAGTGAGGGAGAAGCCTTAACCATGGGTGGGAGGCTGAGGCACAGAGACTTGCTCAGCAGTTCGAATAGGCAGCCAGGTGTCCACTAGAAAATGGAAACAGCCAATGCTATGCTGTCAGGGATGCCTACTGATCCTCCTTTGAGTCTCAGGCCTGAAAATATGCAGCTGTCTATCCTCTCGTTAACCTCTGGCAGGTGGGATGGAGTGTGAGCAGTGCAGTGTTGCTTAGGGATGCTAGTGAAGTGGAACATTGTGATAATTCTTGTTTTACCTAGTCTCTGTGCTTAGATATTTTTGTAAAACCCTGAGAATTATTTATGATCTATGGATCTTTTGTGTAAAATGCATTGCTGACTCTTTATAAGTGAATTTTTAATGGTTTTTATTGTTATCCATCTATTATAAAGCAAACAGAAATAAACCTTTCATTAGAAAATAATGAAATAAAAATTCAAAGTGACAGTGCAGTGTAGGGCACACCAAAGGAATGGGGCCATCACATCACAGTTGGGTAGACATCTTGCCTCTGCCTCTTCTTGTTCTTTCTGGAATTGAGTGGTGAGGTTCCAAGTTATTAGGAGCTGGGGTCCCAGGTGTGGCTGTTCTCACTGTCGTGAGCTGGGGCAGTGAAGGAATGGCTACTGGGAGCATGGCTGCAGTGGGAAGGAGTTGCTTGTTGTCCCAGTACCCTGACCCATGGGCCATAAAACACTGCTGGGTCCTCGTTTACAACACGGCATAACCTGCTGCCCTGATAGCAGCATACACTGCAGCACAGCAGTCTGGCTCTGTATAGCCCCCATTATTTGCTTCTTCATCTCCCTGCCTTTTTCACCATGGCAAAAAGGCCAGGTCTCTGGCCACTGTAATGTCTTTGGCTACTCCAATGAGCCCTCTGGAGAGCTCCATTTCTTTCCCCCCCCCCCACCATCCTCACATACAGCCTCAAATTTTCCACTATTTTCATTTGTCTCTGGGACTCTGCAATGAGGTCTGTGAACATTTCATCATGAGTTTTCCATTTTCTCCACCTACCACACACACATTCAGGTTACCCAACTGCTCATCTGTTGATAAAGGCCCCCTCCTTGAGGATCTGGCTGCTGCAGGTGCCCTGGCTGTAGGCGTGGAAGAAACAACAAAATAAAAACACACATGCAGTTACTGATTACATTTTCATAGCCTCTCTGGAATATGATCTGGATTTGTATTGCTGAGTTTCCCTCCCAGGGATTCTTCCCCGTCTTGAGGGAAGCTCACAGATAGTAAGCAGTGTGTGCATCAGGAGGGCAATACTGGGATTTTGTCTGTGCAGCCTACACTGTTTGGGTTTGCTTTTGTGGCTTGGCGACTAAGCTGGGGGTTATGTTCCTGGTTTGGCTTTGCAGTTTTGCTTATACAGTGTGGGAGGGTTAGCAGGGGGCATCTGGGGACAAGCTGGATAATAATCCCCTCTACATCCTCTTTAGGCTGTCCTGACTGAGGCAGATGATTAGAATGGCCTTACTCAAAAAGGCAATGGGGTGGTGACCAGTAAGATGCACTGAAGTTGTTCACCAAGGTGGTTATCTCAGAAGTGCTGCAGGAGTGGAAGGGAGTTGTGAGCTATACCTGAACAAATGACCTGCAGCTATCCCTATAATTTCCAGACAAAAAAAGTTCAAGAAATTTCTCAGTCTTTAATCAACCCTGCAGACATGATGAAAGTGCAGAGAACTGCAGAAAAGGTTCTGCAATGATTTTCTGAAGCACTCATTATTACAGAGTATTTATATCTCAGCAGGGAACTGCTCTCTTTGTACCTTTTCAGGAATGCACTGTCCATGTCTGCCTCATGTAAACTAAAAATACTAATCAAGCTTCTTTTCCTGTAGCCATTGTCTCTTTAAACGGTTGAATTTCACACCAATGAATGTTTTCATTATTCAAATCTGACATGGGAGGGAGGGTGGGGTACAGGCGGCAGCTGCGCCATGCTGCCAGCAGCCATTTTCAGCTGGCAAATGGGACTGGGGGGCTGGGAGGGAAGGGAATGTTCACCAGGCAGGACAGATGTGGTCAGGGAAAGGAAAATAGGTAGATGGGCATATGCCTTCCATGGCATGGTCCTGAAAATGGTCAGTAGTCATGACTTTAGCCTGAGACAGAGGGCAATTGCCCAGGCAGAGCAGCCGCCATTCTAAAAATGTATATCATGGGGGGGGAGGCACAGTGAACAGATAATTTGGACTGAGGGAGGAGGGAAGTGGGGGTTGGACACTCAGGGTATGTCTACACTACGAGAGTAGTTCGATTTTACTTAAATCGAATATGTGGAATCGATATTACAAAGTCGAACGTGTGTATCCACACTAAGGACAGTCATTCGACTTTGTGAGTCCACACTAACGGGGCAAGCATCCACATTGGAAGCGGTGCACTGTGGGCAGCTATTTAAACGGTGGGCAGCTATTTAAACAGTTCCCGCAGTCCCCGCTGCCCATTGGAATTCTGGGTTGAGCCCCCAATGCCTTCTGGGGAAAAAAATGTGTCGAGGGTGGTTTTGGGTAACTGTCGTCATCCAACCATCACTCCCGCCCTCCCTCCCTGAAAGCGCCGGCGGGAAATCAGTTCGCGCACTTTTCTGGTCAGTGACAGCGCGGACGCCACAGCACTGCGAGCATGGAGCCCGCTGCGACCATCGCTGCAGTTATGGCTGTTGTCAACACCTCGCACCTTATCATCCACCTTTCCCAGAGGCAGATGCTGAGAAATCGGGCGAGGAGGCTACGGCAGCGCGATGAGGACCTGAAGTCTGAGAGTGGCACAGACCTGTCACAAAGCACGGGACCCCGCGCCGAGGACATCATGGTGGCAATGGGTCATGTTGATGTTGTGGAACGGTGATTCTGGGCCCGGGAAACAAGCACGGACTGGTGGGACCGCATAGTGCTGCAGGTCTGGGATGAATCACAGTGGCTGCGAAACTTTCGCATGCGGAAGGGGAATTTCCTGGAACTTTGTGAGTTGCTGTCCCCTGCCCTGAAGCGCAAGGACACCCGGATGCGAGCAGCCCTGACTGTCCAGAAGCGAGTGGCCATAGCCCTCTGGAAGCTTGCAACGCCAGAC
Organism: Emys orbicularis; assembly: GCF_028017835.1. NCBI lineage: Eukaryota > Metazoa > Chordata > Testudines > Emydidae > Emys > Emys orbicularis. The sequence goes on from NC_088684.1 coordinate 164,749,930, forward strand.
AGCTACCGGTCAGTCGCGAACCACTTTGGCGTGGGCAAATCTACCGTGGGGGTTGTTGTGATGCAAGTAGCCAACGCAATCGTTGAGCTACTGCTCTCAAAGGTAGTGACCCTGGGAAACGTGGAGGTCATCATAGATGGCTTCGCCGCGATGGGATTCCCAAACTGCGGTGGGGCTATAGATGGAACTCACATCCCTATCCTGGGACCGGACCACCAGGCCAGCCAGTACATTAACCGAAAGGGCTACTTTTCAATGGTGCTACAAGCACTGGTGGACCATAGGGGACGTTTTACAAACATCAACGTTGGATGGACGGGCAAGGTTCATGACGCTCGTGTTTTCAGGAACTCTGGTCTGTTTAGACGGCTGCAGGAAGGTATTTACTTCCCGGACCACAAAATAACTGTTGGGGATGTGGAGATGCCTATAGTGATCCTCGGGGACCCAGCCTACCCGCTAATGCCCTGGCTCATGAAGCCCTATACAGGCGCCCTGGACAGTGAAAAAGAACTCTTCAACTACCGGCTGAGCAAATGCAGAATGGTGGTGGAGTGTGCTATTGGACGGCTCAAGGGGAGATGGAGAACCTTACTGACTCGTCTGATCTCAGCGAAACCAATATCCCCATTGTTATTGCAGCTTGCTGTGTACTCCACAATCTCTGTGAGAGCAAGGGGGAGACCTTTATGGCGGGGTGGGAGGTTGAGGCAAATAGCCTGGCTGCTGATTACGCCCAGCCAGACAGCCGGGCGATTAGAAGAGCCCAGCGGGACGCGCTGTGCATCCGGGAGGCTTTGAAAGCTAGGTTCCTGAGTGAGCAGGGTAACCTGTGACTATTAAGTTTGTTTACAGAGAAGCTGAACCTGCCCCCCTTTCTTTACCCGGTTAATGTTCACTATCCTCTCCAGTTACATACCCCGTTCACCCCGTTCCCCCCCTTCCAACACACGTTTAAAAATAAAATCACTTGAAATTTGTTAATGAACACCATTTTCTTTATTACTGTTTTCGCGGTAAAGTGTTGAACCTGGGACGCAGACTGTGGTGGGGAGCGGGTGTAGTGTAGTGATGCAGAGGACGCTTCTAAACTCGAGTCCGCACTGGTGGACTGGTTGTTTCAACGGAGCCTGCCACCCCTCCTGTTCGGGACTCTGTGTGTGGGGGCTATGTGACTTTGTGGCAGGGAGAGGACGGTTACAGATCCCCTGCTGCGTGGCTCTGTGATCCAGGATAAGGACCGCTGCATAAGATCTCTAACCGCCCTCCCCCGCCACAAAGTCACATAGCCCCCCCCACACACAGAACATGAAAACCACCTCCCAGACTGACCAGGGTAACTAGTGACTGCAATGTGTGTGTGCCCTGCTGCTGAACCTGCCCCCGCGTCTGTACCCTGGTAAAGGTGACTGTCCGGTCCAATTACCGACCCCCTTCCCCCCCTTCAAACAGACTCTCCTCTAAAAGAACATGATGGAAACAGTAATTAACAGAAACATATTTTTTATTAGCAACTACACATGAAACTGGGGGATGAAACTGGGACGGGGGTTTGGGTGAGGCGGGAAGGAAAGGACTTATCAAATTTTGGGGAATGAGAGCCTTCTGGTACTTGAGCAGTCTGCAGGGGTGGAGTGAGAGTTTTCACGGACTCTGCCGCCCCTCCTTCTTGGGACTTTGGGTGAGGGGGGTATGGGACTTTGTGGCGGGGGAGGGTGGTTAGAGATAGACTGCAGCGGGGCTCTGTCCTCCTGCCTCCGGTCCTGCAGAACATCCACAAGGCGCCGGAGCGTGTCCGTTTGCTCCCTCATTAGTCCAAGCAGCGTTTGAGTCACCTGCTGGTCTTCCTGCCGCCACCTCTCCTCCCGTTCAATGTGTGATCGGTGGATTTGGGACAAGTTCTCCCTCCACTGGGTCTGCTGGGCTGCCTGGGCTCGGGAGCAGCCCATAAGTTCCGAGAACATGTCCTCCCGTGTCCTCTTCTTCCTACGCCTGATCTGCGCTAGCCTCTGGGAGTGTGATGCCAGGGTAGGTCGGGAGACAGTCGCAGCTGTGGGATGGGGAAAAGGGAGTGAATTCCTCAGAAAGATAAATTTTTTGGTGAACAAAGAACATAGTCTTTCTCTGTGAACAAGACCATGCACAGCACCTATCACATGCGCACTCAGGACAAGGTCGAATTTTCGGCCTTCGCATTCAGTGCCTGGGGTCTTGCAGTGCAGATCAGACAAGCGCGGCAGGACAGCGGAATCTGGGTAGCAGGCCGACATGGTAAGCTGTAGACTTGTGGCTGCTTAAAACTTTAATAATAGCACTGGCCTCCTTTCACGTTCAAAGCAATGCCAGTCCCTGCTGCCAGCAATCCAGCAAGCATGAACTCTGCCCCTGTCCCACCTCCTCGCGGCTGCCCCAGGGAAAGATCCCTGTATGCTGCCCCTCTCCCGCCTCCACCGCGTGGCTGTAAACCACCGGTTACAGTTCTGTAAAGGAACAGGCAAGCAGTCCCAATACTAACATTCCCCTACCTAATTCAAAGCAGGTCACCATGAGCGACATCACTGTCATGAGGATTTCAGAGACGGATAAAGAAAGGATGCTTCGGGAAAGCCTGCAAAGACCAGGGCCGTATGCCGCCATGCTCTGCAAGGCGATGATCCCGGAGTACTTGCTTGTCTCCTGGCGCGGAAACGTTTCCTACCACGGAGGACCCAATAAGGCCGCTCTCCCCAGGAACCTGATGCAAAGGCTTTCCAATTACCTCCAGGAGAGCTTCGTGGAGATGTCCCAGGAGGATTTCTGCTCTATCCCTGGACATATTGACCGGATTTTACTGTAGCTGCACTGGCAGGGACTAAACAGTAGAGCGCCTAGGGCAAACAAATCATGCTAAAGCGGACATTGTTAGATTTTTTTTCAGTAGTTGCACTGCCAAGGACTGAAACGTTAAGCGCCTAGGGCAAAGTAATCATGACAAACCCATTGTTAATATTGTTAATATTCCTGTTCTGTTAAAAATAAATGTTTACATGTTTAAAACACTTACCGACTGATCCTTCCCCTGATTCTATGTCCGGGTTAACGCCTAGGGACGGTTGGTAGGGGATCTCTGTAAGGGTGATGAAGAGATCCTGGCTGTCGGGGAAATCAGCGTTGTAAGCGCTGTCGACAGCCTCGTCCTCCTCATCTCCTTCCTCATCTTCCCCGTCCGCTAACATGTCCGAGGAACCGGCCGTCGACAATATCCCATCCTCAGAGTCCACGGTCAGTGGTGGGGTAGTGGTGGCGGCCGCACCTAGGATGGAATGCAGTGCCTCGTAGAAACGGGATGTCTGGGGCTGGGATCCGGAGCGTCCGTTTGCCTCTTTGGTCTTCTTGTAGCCTTGTCTCAGCTCCTTGATTTTCACGCGGCACTGCGTTGCATCCCGGCTGTATCCTCTCTCTGCCATGGCTTTTGAGATCTTCTCGTAGATCTTTGCATTCCGTTTTTTAGATCGCAGCTCAGAAAGCACGGACTCATCGCCCCACACAGCGATCAGATCCAAGACTTCCCGATCAGTCCATGCTGGGGCCCTCTTTCTATTCTGAGATTGCATGGCAGTCTCTGCTGGAGAGCTCTGCATCGTTGCCAGTGCTGCTGAGCTCGCCACGATGTCCAAACAGGAAATGAGATTCAAACTGCCCAGACAGGAAAAGGAATTCAAATTTTCCCGGGGCTTTTCCTGTGTGGCTGGTCAGAGCATCCGAGCTCGGACTGCTGTCCAGACCGTCAACACAGTGGTGCACTGTGGGATAGCTCCCGGAGCTATTACCGTCGATTTCCATCCACACCTAGCCTAATTCAACATGGCCATGTCGAATTTAGCGCTACTCCCCTCGTTGGGGAGGAGTACAGAAGTCGAATTTAGGAGACCTCTATGTCGAACTAAATAGTTTCGTGGTGTGGACGGGTGCAGAGTTAATTCGATGTAACGCTGCTAAATTCGACATAAACTCCTAATGTAGACCAGGCCTCAGAAAGGCTCCTAGCTCACATCCACTTAAATGGTGGTGTCCATAGGATAACTGGAACAGACACTATCACAGCCATGTAGCACAGTAATAATAATAGCTACATGCCAAGGTTCCCTCAAGAGGATCTGCCTCCGAGATCCTGGCCTGGGTTTCTGTTTGGAAATTGGGCTGCGTTGCTGCATGAGAGACATTAGGCTTGCCTTCTCCCTGGCTGGGTCCCAAAGAGATCCTGGCTTTCAGAGAACAGGTCTTCCCTGGCCTCATGCTCACACTCCGATGAGCCTTGCTGTTTGTCTTTGGTGGGTGAGGGAGGGTGTTAACAGAGCAGGCAGCAGGGTCCACAACAATCCTGGGTTGGGATATTTTGTAGTTGATCAAAATCCTGTACAACTCCTCAAACTAATGGACTAGTCACCTTTCCTGCCATTCCTGATTTGAATGTAAAGTCCTCCTGAGCTCTTTGCTCTTTATGCTACAGTCATTGGCACATGAGCTGTGGCCCCTCATTGTCATCTGTTTGGCAAAGTCCACAAAAAGAATTTCTGTATTAACATTGCATCCCAGAGGGAGATGAGATCCAGGATCTCAGGACAGCTCCAGGTGGCCGCTTGAGGCATATTGTGAGGCTTCTCGAGTACTATCACAGCAATGCTGATGTATTTGAATCCAAGAGCAAATGGATAAATTCTGGCCCTGAGCCAGTTTTCAGATGAGGGAGGGGACCTGTCACCAAATTGACCACAGACCAGCGGAGGGCACACAGATAAACAGGTCAGGAATGGTTGCCTGCTCAGCAGTGGGAGGTAGCAGTTGGAGGGCTACCAAAGTACTGCACAGCAGCTTTTCATGCACAAAACAATAGACCAGACTAACTCAATTGACATCAAACTTAGTTCACATTAAATATGAGGTAGTAAGTTATAATTAATTGCATCATGGGTACCAGAGATGACCCATACCTGCCAACAATAGGATGGGCAGAATGAGGGCAGTGGCTTCAGCAGATCTTAATGAGCATGCTCAATACCAGCCAAGCAGCAACTGTGGGGGGGACAGACATGTGACCCCATATGTCCCCACACATGCACACGTCACCTCTGAGGGGTACACAAGTGCTTGGTTTAAGGCCCTCATGTAGACCATCACTAAACAGTTGCTGCAAATACAATAATGCTTACATAGCACTTCACATGTTCAAAGTGATTGAAAGATATTCACTAATCAATCCTTACCGTTCACCTGTGCAGTAATATTAAGCCAGCATTAGTAGCATCCACAGCTCTCCTCTGGCACTGTGTTATTTGATTATGTTTACAAAAATTGACAAAAATGTGGCGATAAGTCAATGGTCATTCCTGGATCAGTGCACAGTTTATTCGTCCCTGGAGGCAGCTCAGCAACTGTGCAGTGTACGAAGCAATGTACACAGCAGGGGATTTGTGAACTCATCCAAATCCAAATGGCTGGGTATATGGAAATGGAACAGTTGTTTCCTGTGGATCCAAAACCCAACCAGCATTTCTTTTATTAGGGTTAATTTACGAAGAAATATTTTATGCTGCTGTCAAAAAAAAAAAAAAATACCACCCCAACACCTATTTTGTTTGTATAAAGTGCTCAGACAAGACGTCTCCTGCAATCACTCTGTGATGGAATAGAGCAGTATGCACTCAAGGTGATCATTCCCTCCTGAAATTACTGTGTCTTTAACTATAAAAACCAGAATTAGGGCAAAGGGAAAATCCACTTACTCAGAATTCACTTAATATTTGCCTCACATAAGGCAAAGAACTTATTCCACACAGAGTACATTTTTTAGATGGCTGAACAAGCTCTCATTTGCATTAATCCCTTTAAGTCATCCTTCATTTCAGCAGTACCTCTGTACTGCGATCAAAATGCTAGGATTAAATATATCAATGGTGACACTTTGGGGGTGGGGGGAAATGGGTGCTTTACTGCAAATTCTAATTTTTATTTGGTTGTAGTTTTGAAATTCTTGATGGGCTGACAAATGTTTCTTCTTAATCCTTGAGGGCAAAATGCAATATGGTAAGGATCTGAGGAAATCTGGTTACTGAAAGATTTTATTTTCAAAAGTTACAGATCCAACTTAAATTTATCACCAGACCTAGGCAGCTGATCAGTCTTTTAAGATATCAGGAACAGTTTCAAGCTTCAGTCTATTGTAACAACATGTCAACCAGGATTTCTTTACTTAGCAGATAAAGTGATGCAGTTAGTACGATTTTAAAACTGCAAGGTTCAAAGGTAAGAAATAAAAATAATAAGTGCCACTGCTGGCGTTAGAGACCAGAATTTAAAATCATTGAGAAGTACAAGGTGAAAATGGAGAAGCTGATAATGTGATAAATGGAACTGATCATATCTATGACAGTCTTTTGATCTTCAACAGCCCACTAGGCTTGAAATCTGCTGATAAGGCTTGCTATAATTACCTCATGTCATTCAAACCCTTTATGCAGTTCAGGACACTAGCAGATTGCAGGGGATATTGTTAAGGAAAACAAAAGCCTATATGGCTTCTGAGCACCTTTGGAACAAGTTAACAGAAACCGGGGAAATGAGGGGTGAAGAAAAAAGCTGCAACGGATGGGATTTGTGCTGACAAGCAGGTTTGTACTGTTTTTCGTGCTCCTGGGATTTCTTGGGCTTTCAAACAGCTTTTGAAATACTCTTTCAGACACATCACCTTTCAAAAGGATTTCATTCCTTCAGCCTATCCAGAAAACAGGAATTCTCCATCAGTGCTGCAAGTTAACTGCTACTGCAGCAAGTCTCCTGGGTTTTAGTTGATTTGTTTGTGAGAGCCAAATCTTCATCATGCCATACCTTTAGTCTCTGTCCATTGATCTAAAGCAGTGGTTAAATGAGAAGCACGAGGAAGTGAAGCAGCATTCTGGTTGATATACCTGTCCCCATCTGTGATGTGACAACTAAACACCATCAAGCAGATCAACGATGTGCGAAGGGGTTATGGCAGGAGGAGCCCAAGAATGGCTGCCTGCTTTGGAAGGTTTCTCCCTCCCTGAACATCAGCTGATGTTCCTATGGGATCCAGAAGCAGCTACTCAAAGGAAGCCAAGTAGCTACCAGGTCTGTTGCTCCTGGGAAGGATGCGGGTGCACTGGAGGGACTAGCAGTTTCCCTACTCCTACAAGGAAAAGAAGAGGTGACAACAAGTGGTACATTGCTCCTTCCTTCTGTGGAGAGGGAACATGTGCAGAACAGGTCATAGAAACAAAGAGAATCTGGGCAGGGTTGAGGGATAAGAACCACCATAGAGTATGGAAAAAAATAAAGACACAAGGGAGACTGAGGCAGATGAAGAAGAAAAAGTCAATGGTAGGGAGGGGATGGGAAAACAGACAGGACAAAATGATTTAGTCTGGGGAGGTGCACCGATTAGGGAGCAGAATATAAAAGATGTTAAGGGAAAGCAATGAGAGGAAAGATGATAGACAACAGGAAGAGAACAGAGAAATTAGAATGAACAAATAGGCAAGGAAAATGGATGTGAAGACAGAAAGTTGTGAAGAAAAAGAGGAGATGACACAGAAGACAAAAGAGGAGAACTGGATACAGTGTTGTAGGCAGCAATCCTCTCCATGGCTGCTTTTCAAATCCAAGCCAAGATTTAGGGATAACCTGTGTGGCAGCACTAGACAGTACAGTCTAACAGTTAATGAGCCAGAGGGAATGCCAGGCTTTGCCAGCATCCACCAGGCTCAATAAAGCACCCTTTGCATTCTCTATCACCAACAACATTATGGGTACAAAGGAAATGAGTAGAGAAACCCATCCTACAAGAAACAATATTTCTTATCAACCACAGAAAATGCTACCTTATGAAAAGCTATTTTATGCATTGGGCAGGGTATCAACCATCCAGTGATAAACAAATCACGTAGAAGACAGGCATATGTTAGCAGCAATACTTTGTTTTTAAAATGTCGGGTTCCTCTTAGGAGCTCCAAGTGAATACAAGGAAAAGGAGTTAAAAACAAAACAAAAACAAAAAAAACACACACCCCTCAAAATCCTTGAATAAAATGAAATCAGGCTATGTGTTTCCCCTAGATCCAAGTTACTCTCTGCATATTCCTGGTCCCTCCTTTCTACTTTGAATTTTGAGACAAAGAATTTATTTTAACCACCCCCTCTCCCAAAACATAGTGCTTGGCAACATGCAGGGTTTCTGTTAATTAACATTCTTCCAAAAGCGCCAACTCCAGGTGCTTAAAAGTAAAACATCTACCCACTATTAATGAGACTGCTATGACACTTTTCCACTAGGTGATGAAACAAGGAGAAGGAGTGCTGTTTCTGCTTCTAGGGTGGAAAAGGCAGGAGAGACACTAAACACATCAGCACCACCACTAATTATCTCCAGTAGTAGCAGTGCCCACTTCCTGTGGCCCAGCAGAGGTACAATTCAAATAGACTTTTCAGCGATCAAAAGAAAGGTGTATGCTCACTTCAGACTGTGATGTCAAACATTATTGTTAATATCTGTCGAACAACAAGCACAATAATCAAGCCTCAGAAGTTTTTATCCCCAGTGATAGTGAAAATTTTGTTGGCTTGACTGCAGTGTGGAGGAACAAGATGCTTACTGTTTTGCACAGGCTTAGAAGTGCTGGTTAGATGAAGCGTCACATCCAGGGGAGCCACTGGAAAATGTGGCTCCTGGAAATACCACTTCATTTTGGAGAAAGCATTACTTTCCTTTCTGTGCTCATCATGACACAGTTGGTAGTGGATTTGAATATACCATAGATGGTGACTTGGCTAGTGAAAGTTGTAAATTAATGATAGGGGGTCTGAGGGTAAATGGTAATTGGTAACCATGGGGAATCTAATAGTGCATTGTTTAACTATCTGTACAGATTATGGGGAGGCTGTTCCTTTAATTAGTTAAAATTGCTAAGAGAAATGAAGAGGCAGTAGTTACCTATGAACACAGAACAGCCATAGGACAGGATAGCGAGGGCCCAGTTCAAACTTAGGATCACTCCCATTGGTCTATTAGGCAGCACTAGTATGAAGAAACATGCTGGGGCTCAAAGCCCAGCCAGATTTGCTATGCTGAGTAGCTGAACTGCAGGTTTCACTAAGTGCCAAGCAGGCATCAAGAAGATGATGTATGATTCTCCTAGTGACAGAGAATTTTTCCCCTCTCAGTGATGTACAATTTGGAGTTTGAAGCACAAAGGAGAGTGAGATTACTTTCTCTGAGGGGCACAGTCTCACCAGGGACAGAGGAGACCAAAGGGGAAAAAAAGGAAAGTTTGGGTTGGAAGATTCAGAAAAAATATGTTCTAAGCGAGATTTATATGGAAAGAAAAGAAGGAAAGTAAAAAGGGATTTTTTTTATGAGAAGGGAATTATCCTCATTCAAGTAAGTGTTATGACCAGCACGTGGGCAGTCTGTCCTAGAGATCAAAGCAGGAGGCAGTCTGGATCAGACACCAGCAGGTCAGAGTCCAAGACAGGCAAGAGGGCACCAAAAGTCAAGTGTCAGGAGGCAGGCAGGTCCAGTTACCAGGAGACAAACTTGAGAGCAGAACCATGGATGTTAACCAGAGTCAGGCCAGGTCAGGAGACCAGGAAGTCAAGCCAGGGGAGCGGGAGCAGGAAGCATAAGGCACAGTCCAGAGCAAGGTGGATCCCAGTTCCCTGGACAGCGTACCATTTCTGTGCTGGTTTTAAATAGGGACTGTGGACCAGTCAAGGTCCCCAGCATTCTGCCATGCAGCTCCAAGGACTGGGGTCTTCTGTTTGAGTCCAGCTCCTACTTTGACAACAGTTAGTAGGTCCCTGTGTGGCAAGTTAGCACCTGCTAGCTCCGAAGAGCCTTGTAGACTAGGGTCAAGACCCATTGTCCCTGACAAGTAAGTTGTAAATAAAACTTAATATGAATAAATCTAGTAAAATGATCTTCCCTCTTGTATGAATATTTAATTAAAAGGTTTTATCAGAGTTCTATCCCAGAGATAATAGGAAAAGCTATTTGGTGTTTCCTAGTCAATTATTTTGAGTAGCAATCTTAGAGCCTGTCATCTTCATTGTTTTATGTTGAGGGTGTACACTGTAATTAGACTTAAGTCACTAGTGCAAGTCAAGCATACTACCTGAAGGCTTTCCAAGTATCAGAACATGGACACAAAGCCTTTAAAGAATCTAGAGCTCCAACAGAAAGTTGGATCTCTAGTGTGGCAAATAGCCACACTGATTTCAACACAAGAAGAAGGCAGATAAAACCAAACACTGGATACAATTGAACATCATTTTAACTTAGTCCAGAACTAAGATTCAATTGAAGCTTTTACTTTACAGAATGTTAAAACATCTGTTTAAGGGGTGAATTCGTGACTACACATTTTAATCAGTTTACATTAACCATTCATAAATAATCATGTTAGCCACTGCCATGTTTTTCTCTCTCAAGAATTACAATCACTTCCATTCATACAACAACTAGTCAGTCTAGGTAACTATAAATCAGGCAAAGCAATTCAGTTTAGATTACTACAGTTTGGAAATCCTACACCAGAAACAAGCAAGTATTTAAGTCAAATACTATACAATATGCACCAGATCTTTAGCTGGTGTAGACTGGCATAGCTTTATTGACTACAAAGATCTGTTTCTTCAAATGCCACCCTACAGAAGATTGTCTTCAGATTCAAATTAAGATCCCTTGTGCTAACTTGCTATATGACTTTTGTATCTATGTAATGAGCAGTGGTTTTTAAACTGACTACCCATTTACCATTGAGTTCCCTGCTGTATTCCTAAGGTACATTTTGTTGCAATAAATATTTGACCAATTCATATTGGAAGTCCTGTAAAATACTTTAGGTCTTTTCTCCAAAAGGTGTGAAATTATTGGAAGCCACCAGATGGCACTATTACAGATAATGAATGTATAATCAGCCGTTGAAGAAATGCTTTTTGTCAACTGTGATATAGGTGGGTTTTGTTTTGTTTTTTTAAACTAGTTGAGCATATGAACAGTCATTTCTGTTCCTCCTGGAATCTCTCTGAATGAGAGTTACTTCCTTAGACATAGCCTACTGGTTATACTCACACAAGCAAACAAACCATTACATGGTGCCAAACATTACAAGGAGAACTTTCATTCCACCTTCCTCCCATCACCCATCTGAAGTGCCAAGCAGTAGAGGTATGAAAGGCAGATTAATGCATCAGTAAATTGCACTAAGAAATGAAGCTAGACTACAGGGCTTTCATTTAAGCTACCATAGAAGCACAGTTTAATCCAAATTTAAACCAAGAAGTACAGCTTTTTCCTTAACTGAATCCAAAGAGAAAGAGTGCAGAGCCTTTGAGAAGATGGTGACTATCTGGCTTAGGAGGCATCTTGAGGTAGGGAGAGTGCTCTGGCTATCTGGAAGAAGGGAAGAAATGGGGCAAATGGAGGACTCAGTGAAGGGGCAAGGTATTGAGAGTTTGGATAAAAAATTCTCAACTTTAGGGTGTTCATCTCAACACCAGCAAAGTCTCAACCTTGTGAGGTTCTCTGACCTTGCATACAAAACCATTGTACCCACTGCCTGTTTGGATGTAATTGACGATGCCTTTTAACTTTGTAAAATGGTTCTCATTTAATCTTTTGCTGTGGGGACTTTGTACCTTGCCAGTGTTAGCATTGCTAGTCTTAGCTAGCAGTGTCATCTGGAATTATTCTGAAATGAACACAAATCCTGATAACTAATTAATGAGGCAAAATCACTTGCAACTTGACATTAATCCTAATAATGCCTCAGTAAGCACAATCCCACAGTGACACCAAACAGTCCATTCCCATTTTGCTGATGTTATGTGGAATTGACTAAACTAAGGAACAAGAAATCTATAACTTCTAAGAGACTATATTAGTCAAACATATTAAGCCAGTCATAGGCAACAAGCTGAGAAAATAGAGACTGAAAGCATATCTCAAGATGTACAGACTTTAAAACCCACATTTTTGTCCTTTTTTTATTTGAAGGCATCTGCACCTATATATATATATATATTGTTTGCTCATATCTTCCAGTGCCTTCCAATTAAAAAAAAATCTGTATATCAGGGTTGGAAGGACCTCAGGAGATCATCTAGTCCAACCCCCTACTCAAAGGGGGACCAATCCTCAATTAAATCATCCAACAGATTTTTGCCTTATATCCCTCAATGGCCCCTCTCAAGGGCTGAACTTATAACCTGGGATTTAACATACCACTGCTCAAACCACTGCGCTATCCCTCCCCCCAAATGGAGGACTCAGTGAAGGGGCAAGGTATTGAGAGTTTGGATAAAAAAATCTCAACTTTAGGGTGTTCATATCTTGAGATATGCCTGCAGTACCTGTTGTAAAGCATTTTCTCAGGTCCTTGCCAATGTTGCCTATGACTGGTTAATATGTTTGACCTATGTAGTCTTAGAAGTTACAGATTTCTGGTTCTTTGGTTTAGTCAGTTCCATTATATCATCAGCAAAATGGTAATGGACTGTTTGGTGTCACTGTGGGATAGGGTGACCAGATGTCCCGATTTTATAGGGACAGTCCCGATTTTGGGGGGCTTTGTCTTATATTGGTGCCTATTACCCCCCACCCCTGTCCCAATTTTTCACACTTGCTGTTTGGTCACCCTACTGTGGGATTGTTCTTACTGAGGCATTATTAGGATTAATGTCAAATTGCAAGTGATTTTTCTCACTAATTAGTTATTTGCACTCGTGTTCATTTCAGAATGATTCTGGATTGCCAGCTAAGGCTAACAACGTAGGGTCAACAGAATTATGAGGTTATATTCAATGAAGCTTCCATTGATTGTTTGCATTTTTGCCCTTATATTTACACTATATATAAAGCCCATTTCTCTGCCCCTAAAAAGATAAATGTAAGTAATGAAGCAGAAAGTTATGAATTGGTGTTCTTACATTATACCTATCTTGAGCTTAACTGACATTTAACTTACATTGCTGTGCAATATGGAGTCCTGTTGTAATCCTCTGTACCTCAAGTACATATAAAACCTTAAAGAAAGCATACTAGGAAAAAGCGAATGTACTTTCATAGTGCTCATTGGATTCATCATATCCTTTAAATGTTTGAAATATACCGTAAAGCACAGTCATATTAAAAAGTTTCTTAATGTTTAGAATCCAATAGGTACTTTATCCAGATTAATATTTTGTCTCAAGTGAACATGTTTTGTTCACTGTATAGTCTTGATGAGCTACCTGTTATACTGGCTGAGTTTTATTTTATCATATTTTTGCATGTCTGTTTTAGAACATTTGTTGATCTTAAAAAAAAATACAAGAACACTTTTTTAAAAAAGCAAACAAACATCTATATGTGAGCCTAAAAAGTGACATCTGTTTTGAATGTTTAGGTCTCCCATTGCTCAGTCAAGTAAGTTATAGACACATCACTAGTGCTTGTTAACAGTACAGTATGCACATTCCATGTAAAAAAAATCCTGAAAGGAGGGAAGTTTAACCTGAGCCTATGTACTAACAAGTGTGCTTTCTTTCACTCACCCTGGGTGAAGTTGTTGAGCATGGTCAACAGAATAAGTCCAACCTTGTTCCCGATCAAGCCAGTGGCAAAACTCAACCTTGCTGCTGGTAGGTTTTAGACCAACCAGAGCTGGGTAATTTGCATCTACCTAGGGATTCCCCAGGAAATCCACTTAACACGTATTGTCCCAAAAGTCAGTACTTGTCTGGCACATCTTCAATATAGTCTTTTGAACTTGCAGATCTCACATCTCCCTCCTAGGGAGGTTACATGCAATCCTGGCCCACAATAATGTATAAACATAATACAATAAGGTTTTTCAAGGATATTGCAGGAATTGCCCTGTCAGACCCCCACCCCCCTCAAAGAAGTGGGTGAAACTAGGGTGCTTGACTGGCATCCTAGGGGAATCCAAAGGTTTATTCCAGGATAGCATTTAAGCCATTACATTTCATATTTCAACTATGCATAAAATAAACATTCTGCTATCAAGCCAGCATACATCCTTCAAAACTCCATACAGTCATTTGACAACAATCCCATATAATTTCTTTCTTTAAAATCAGTGTGATGGAGCGCTTACACTGCCCTCCTTGCCCTTGTAGCCCCAAAACCTTTAGGTGTAAATTTGAGACCTGGTCCTCCCACCTGGTTTTGGGGGGTCCCTTTCATAGAATCATAGAATATCAGGGTTGGAAGGGACCTCAGGAGGTCATCTAGTCCAACCCCCTGCTCAAAGCAGGACCAATTCCCAACTAAATCATCCCAGCCATGATTCTTCAAATCTCCCCCTTAGCCAAATTCCTTTCTCTACCCCACCTCGATGGTCTAAACTCAGCTTCTCTTGGAGAAGGGTGGCGGGCAGGGGGGAGAAGTATTGATCCCTGTAGTGGGGTTCAACTCACCACTATCATGCCTCATTGCATCTATGTCAGGGAATGTAGCTTTTGCTCTGTTGGGTGCCCCTTGCTGTTCGTTGCTCTCTCCGCAATAATCTTTCTTCTAGTAACTTACCCCTCTGGCCAGGTCACCATTAGGCCACCCTTTCCAGGCTTACAAAGTCCAACAGGACAGCTCTCCGCTTGCCATTGCCAGATGGTGTTCAGCCCCTCTTTGGGCTCTGTGCCACTATCCCAGTAGCTAGCAGGTGAACGTGGGCCCACCTGCTACAGAGGGTTCCAGCCCCTCCCTGTTGCTGTATCCTCCTTCCTACTCAGTCTGTCTGCCTGTTTGTCTCTGTCTCTCTCCTGTTTCTGGGTTTACCACTGGAGCCAACTCTATTCCCTGTGGCTACTCCAACCCCTCCTGGCCTCTTGCCAGACTTCTTACGCCAAGGCAGGAGCTCAGAGCTTATTCTCCCCCTGGACCGCCTCCCTGCTCCTAGAGGCCTCCCTTCTTCCAGAGAGTGACTACAGCCCCCTTCCCCTGCTGCTTTCAGCATCTTGGCTTTATAGTGCTGGCCCAGGCCTTCCCCAGCTTCTCTCTCAATTAACCCTGACCCTCCCTCACACAGGAAACCTAATTAGCCTCTCAAATGCTTGTTAAGCCTATCAGGACTGGTGTGGGGTGCACCCCATCACAATCACCCATCCCAGGGTGGTGGTCCTTTGATCCCCAGAGATAACATATAAAAAAAAGAACCTACATGCATGCCAAAAAGCTTACCAAAGGTCATCCTTACTCCAACCTCAGGCTCTGGTAGGTCTTAGCCCTTCAAAACCCACACGGGAATTTTCCTTGTGGCTACAACTTCATCTGCATCTTAGATCCAGAACCAGAATCCAGGCTGGGGCAAGCAGCCATTTTTTTAATACAGCTTTGGCCTTTGATACTGGCCTTCTGTTACAAGTAATCAGCAGATAATAACCCACTCCTCAGGGTGCAGCTTCAAAAGTCTGGGGTTTTGCATAACCAGAGTTGGGTAGTTTGCCTTACCCTCTCCCTAGAGATTCCCCAGGAAATCCATTTAACACTTATTGTCCAAAGGTCTATAACGCTCATGATTCTCAAAAAGAACAGGAGTACTTGTGGCACGTTAGAGACTAACAAATTTATTTCAGCATAAGCTTTCGTGGGCTACAGCTCACTTCTTCAGATGCATAGAGTGAAACACACAGACAGAAGCTATTTATACATACAGAGAACATGAAAAGGTGGAAGTACGCATACCAATTGTAAACGGCCAATCAACTGAGATGAGCTATCAGTAGCAGCAGAAGAAAAAACTTTGAAGTGATAATCGAGATGACCCATAGAAGGTGTGAGGAAAACTTAACATGGGGGGAAAAAAATTCAATTAGTGTAATGACTAATTACACCTCACACCTTCTATAGGTCATCTCGATTATCACTTCAAAGTTTTTTCTTCTGCTGCTACTGATAGCTCATCTCAGTTGATTGGCCTCTTACAATTGGTATGCGTACTTCCACCTTTTCATGTTCTCTGTATGTATAAATATCTTCTGTCTGTGTGTTTCACTCTATGCATCTGAAGAAGTGAGCTGTAGCCCACGAAAGCTTATGCTGAAATAAATTTGTTAGTCTCTAAGGTGCCACAAGTACTCCTGTTCTTTTTGCGGATACAGACTAACACAGCTGCTACTTTGAAACCGCTCATGATTCTATGAACTCTCTAGCAGATTTTCAATATAGTCTTTTGAACTGTCAGGTCTCACATCACATCTCATGCCCAGAGAGGTTACATAAAATCCTGGCCCACAATACATAGACTTAATACAATAAGATCATTCAAGAATATTGCAGGAAATTGCCCTATATAGGCACTCTCCATAAGCGTAGTAGAGGGTCCCTGCCCTGAAATGCTTACAATCTAAATAGATAGACAGACATGGGGTGAACAACAGATGGCAGTACATATCATTCTACAATCTTTTATTTTACTTGTGTGGGGGTGGGGGTTTAGGAGTGGGTTAGCTAAATGGAAAGACAAGGAGAAGTGAGAAGAGGAAGGTATAACGGATAGGTGTGGAGTGAGACTGGGGTGAGAAGACTGTGAGGAGATGGCGGAGGATTGGAGCAAACAGCCAATCAGCACAGGGCGGAGAAATTTCAGTACAAACAGTAGAACATATTAACAGCATCCACCAGGCCTGGCTTAAACTGCTTCTGCATCTGCTCTGCTGGCATCAGCCTAGGCTGGCTCTTCCCTGCAGTTTCTTCTGGCTGTGGGAGGGGTGGCATTGCCTGGGCCCTAGTGCCCATCAGAAGTCATAGTGCCCATCTTCTCTGCACAGCTCTGCTTCTGGGTGTTACTTGTTAGGGGAGGGGTGGCCCTGGCTGCACCCCATTTTCCCTCTTATCCCAGTGCAGCAGTACCTGCTTCTGTGGCTGTTGTGATGGCTGCAGCCTCTGGCTAGCTCCTTCCCGTGGTTTCTTTCCCAAAGGCAGCAGGCCTGGGGAGAGGTGGATGCCATGTAGATCCTAGTCCCTCAGTGAGGGGTTGCTTTCCCTGCTGCTGCTGTTCTGGCTCGTGCTAATGTGCATATCTGCTTCCACAGATGACTCTGCCCCAGGAGCCCCTGTGCTTCCATTCCCTCGCCCAGTTACTCTATAGTAGCTTCCTGGGTTCCAGCTGGAGGCAGTCTACACTCAAAGTCTGGTTCCATCCTCTGGATGTCCTCTATTACAGACACAAGCAGAAGTTCTGGACCTATTCCTATACATATTGTCAGAGAATTATTTGCCATATATGTCATCTGCAGCTCATTTGTTTGCCTTCTGCTTTTTATGTGTCTCTCAGGGACAAAAGATCTCTATAAAATAGATGTTTGGGTGGATCAGGCGATTTTTCTAACCCCTGAGCTCTATCAGTAGATCAAGTTAAAGAGTTTTTATGACAACTTTCCTTGTAACTCTCAATTACTTCAACCAGCTCCCTGTGTGTAATGCCATAGATCCTGTACAGTCCTTTGCAGATTTATAAATGTTTCAATCTTCGTTTTACCTTGACTTTTTGCAAAAAAAAAAAAAAACACTTTCCTTCGAGAGACCTGCATATTTAAGTCCTGCCTTGTCAGTGAAGGTTGCAATGACTTGTGCCAAATTTGGAAAATTCCTTGAAGCTTTTAAATAGTCTGAGCTGGGCATATGATTGTTAGCTCTCTGCATGGACTGTCAGGTAGAATATTAAACTAACTTGAACATTTATTTTTGGTCTGCTCCTGTCAGAACTGATTTATGTGCAGAGCTTCTCAATTCTCAGCCCGTATATTTTTAAATATATTTCCCCAGTAAAGTGCGTTGAACAATCTGTTAAATGAGCAGCTTGTGGATAGGTTTCCACACGGACTTCTTTGGTTTCCGGTAGAGCTGTGTGAAGAAGTTCTCACTGCTTGAGAAACTAACAAAAATCTCATGACCACTAACAATATTTGCATATATGCAAACAAAGTAATCATGCTTCAAGACATCAAATATTAACTGAAATGAATATTTCACCTGTGTACGGAATGTATACATCTGTTGGGAAAATAATACATAATAATTCTTGAAATGTGTTAGAGACCTTTTTTTTTCAGAAGGTGGAGAAAGCTACCTGGGAGAGGCTGTTCTAGATTTGATTTTGTCAAATAGGGAGGAACTGGTTGAGAATTTGAAAGTGGAAGGCAGCTTAGGTGAAAGTGATCATAAAATGGTAGAGTTCATGATTCTAAGGAATCGTAGGAGAGAAAACAGCACAATAAAGATAACTGATTTCAAGAAGGTGGACTTTAGCAAACTCAGATAATTGGTAGGTAAGATCCCATGGAAAGCAAGTCTAAGGGGAAAAACAGTTCAAGAAAGTTGGCAGTTTTTCAAAGAGACATTATTAAAGGCACAAAAACAAAGTATCCCACTGCGTAGGAAAGATAGGAAGTATGGCAAGAGACCATGCTGGCTTAACCAGGTGATCTTCAATTATCTGAAACAAAAAAAAAGTGCTACAAAAAGTGGAAACTAGGTCAAATTACAAAGGATGGATATATAAACAAGTAACACAAGTATGTAAGAACAAAATTAGAAAAGCCAAATCCACAAAACAAGATTAAACTAGCTAGTGACAAAAAGGATAACAAGAAAACATTCTATAAATGCATTAGAAGCAGGAGGAAGACCAAGGACAGTGTAGGCCTGTTACTCAATGAGGAGGGGACGACGACTATAATGAAGTATTTTACCTGGGATATGGACCCTGTAGTGGCTTGCACAGGAAGGGGGCACCTGTTTGAGGTATACACAGGATAGTGTCATTTTCAGGTTCTCTTCTGTGCATTTAACCTGGTACCAGGGGTCAAAATTTTGTCCACAACATTCCTCCCAAAATGATATCAGTTCTTCTAGAACTAAAATTATATTACAACAGGGGAGTCAGTACTGAAATATCTCATTCAAGAGATAGTTTGTTAGTACAATCAAAAATACTCCTGGTTAATCAGGTACTTGGAATTGCCTGGTAAGTGGAACAAGTGCGCATTGAATGTATTACGCCCAACGAAGGTTTGGAGGGCTTGTTAGGATATAGATATTCAGGCCTGCCTGTAAAGGCCTATACTTTAAGAATTTAGGTGTATTTTTTGTTACTTAGCTAGTTACAAGAGGTAAAAAAACAAAGAATCAAAATCACAGTCCATCTGTGTATGAGCCTTCCCTCACTAGGATAGTCTGTGGCCTTGTTGTTAGGCAAAGGCCTTTGGCTAAGCAGCAGAGGCAGCCATAAGCTGGGAAGCGTAGGGTCACATCTTCACATTCCAAACCAGTCACATTGAAATAAGGTGGTATTGGGCTGTTAGGAAGACGATCCTGTCCTGATAGTGCCCATAACCACCAGATAAAGAAACAGATTTTAAGATGGTTAAAGAAAACTTAGTTTGATAGTATCCTGTCTGGAAGAAATCACTTATCAATGGTTGTGGTTGTGAAACGCTCATTTCTGTATTGTTTTATCTTTATGACCCACACTTTTCTATTGTTAATCTGTCTGGTTCTCTAATTGTTTCTGTCTGCTGTATAATTAATTTTTCTAGGTGTAAGTTAATTAGGGTAGTGGAATATAATTGGTTAGAGAATTATGTTCCAATATGTTAGGATTGATTAGTTAAATTTCAGCAAAATAATTGGTTAAGGTATAACTGAGAATATTACTATATAAACTGGGGTCAAACAGGAAGTGGGGGGAAGGAAATTAGAATCATGTTTGCTAAGGGAGGGGAATGGGAACAGGGAATAGGGAACGGGGAACAGGGACACAGGCAAGGCTCTGCTGCGTCAGAGCTGGGAACGGGGAAATGGGGTAAATGCGCTGCAGCGTTAGAGCTGGGAAGGGGGACATGGGGTAAACTCTCTGCGACATCAGGGTTGGGAAGGGGGACACGGCGTAAACACTCTGTGGTGCCAGAGCTGGGAAGGGGGACATGGGGTAAATGCTCTGTGGTGTCAGAGCTGGGAAGGGGGACATGGGGTAAACACTCTGCGGCATCAAGGTTGGGAAGGGGGACACAGCGTAAACACTCTGTGGTGCCAGAGCTGGGAAGGGGGACATGGGGCAAATGCTCTGCAGCATCAGAGCTGGGAACAGAACACTGGGGAACTATCGGCATATAGAGATAACCCCGACTGGTGTGAAGGGCTTCAGAATATGCTTGCTTGGAAACTAACCCGAATAAACATCGCATTGTTTGCACTTCGGACTTCTGGTCTTCTGCTTTCTGTCTACGTGACAAGAACCAGGGGAGAGGGTGGAGGGAAAGCCCTCTTACAGGGCTCAGTGGTCCCACAGTCCAGGGACCCTGGTGCAGTGAGTAGGGTGAAATGCACAGCCTATTGTTCTGAGTGAGATTTGCACTTCATGCACTGGTATAGAGATTTTAACTGTAGTTGTTGAGAACAGTCAAAGAGAAGGTTACCAGTTTGTTATTTTCGGTTTGATTATTTTGGAAAAGAAAATAGGACCAGAAAAAGCAGAACGATGGATGAGAGTGATGCAGCTGCAAAGTTAGAGCTGTTCAGACAGCAGCTGGCAGAAAAAGAGAAAGAACATCAGCAAATCTTGGAGTTAAAGCAGCTGGAAGTTGAGGCTCACCAGCAAGTCTTGAAGCAGAAAGGGACAAAGAGGAAGCCACACATAAAAGGGCCATGGAATTAAAAGAAATGGAAATTAGGGCCCAGAGGCAAGATGAGGAGTCAGCACATCAGTGGGCCCTAGAGCTGAAAACCAAGGAGGCTTGGGAAAGAGAGAGACACAGAAAGCACCTACTATATCTGACAGACAAGCTGAACCAGAATACCCCCCCACACACACAGACACACACACCACTGATTCCCACCTCTCCAAAAATGGGAACAATTGTGTCCTGCATACAAAGAGACAGATAATAATGCATAATATTTCACTACCTTTGAGAGTCTGTGTGTGATTCATGAGATTCATGAGGACAAGAAAATGTTTGGTTGCAAAGTTAACTAGTAAAGCTCTGAAAATATTTAAAGAAATGCCAATTCAGGATGCTTTAAATTACTCTAAATTCAAAGATACAGTTTTGAAACAATTTCAGATTATCCCTGAAACATATAGGATGAAATTTAGGAATCTTAAGAGGGGTGCTGGTATGAGTAATGGGGAATATGTAAACAGAATGAAAGATCTAATGGAAAAATGGGTGAAGGGAAAGGGGATTGCAAGATTTGAAGAAATGTTTGACCTTATTGCTCAGGACCGTTTCTTAAGCATATGTAAGGATGATGTGAAACAGCGTCTATGGGACAAAAATGTGAAAACTGTGGATGAAATGGCTGCTCTTTCTGATGCCTTTGAGCAGACCCAGGCATCTATTGAGAGTAAACCACAAAAAAGCAGGGTTTAAACCTGGTGGGAAGTGGGGTTCCCATTTTACCCTTGGGAAAAAGGAGGGTGGCTAGGATGCTGGGCATTTACCTCTCCAAAACCATTCCTCTAATCCCCATTCCAAATTTCCTGTGAAAACAGAAGAGCCCAAAAGGTGCTATCACTGTAATTCCACTGATCACCTGAAGAATAAATGTACTATGCTGGGAGGAAGCAGGCAACAAATAGCCCATGTTAATTCTGCTGTCCCACAGTCCAGGTTGCACACTGGGGACCCCGTCACGTGCTCCAACCCCTGTGCCCTCCGAGCATCCCCCTGGAGTGCCAGCCCCTGTTCCACTGGACACTCCCAGAATCCCCAGTTCCGTTTTTCCCAAAGGAACAGTACCCCCCCAATTTACCAGTTATGCCTCAGGATCACAGCTCTGCTTAACACAAAGCACTTTGATATATTTATTGTGAAAACAAGCAAACGTTTATATAACAAAGAGTAGAGATTCAAATAACAGCAAGTAAAAATATTGGAAACAATTGGTTATGTGCAAAACAAAATCATAACACATTCTAGAGCCTAGACTTAATAAGCAGGATACTTTCCTGGCTAATGAAGTTTTGCTCACCCAAAGTCTTTGCAGTATTTTTCAGTCAGGCTGGCTGTGACCTACCTTTCATAAAACAGAACACGCTGGCAGTGTGCCTCCTCAGTGAACGAGGCTCTCTGTCTCTTTACAACCCCAGATAAATCAAAACAGTCCAGTGAGCTTTGTCCATAAACTGGACCCACTCTTGCTGTGTGTTCTTGCCTGTACATTTCACAATCTCTTTTCAATCATGCAACCTTGATTAGCTGGTGGTTCCGTGTGCAAATAGACTTACATTGTCAGACACATAATGCATAATACACACCTGGCCAGACAAAGATAAGTGTCCAAGAACCTGAACCTGTCCAAAGTCTGTCATCTTCTGGTGACCTGCTTTTAATTTCAAGGCTTTAAGAATATAATTTCCAGTATAGGTATATGATTCCTTAAACATTATCCATCCATACATCTCACAATGACAATGATGACCAATGCATTACAGGCTGTTGGTAGAGACTTCACATGCCACCGTTTGGTGAATTATTATGCACATAGCCACAGGAGATTCCTGTAAACCACTATGCACTTCTTATGTGATCTGCTAGTTGGCATCGAGGAGTCCTTGCACCACAAGTGCCTCTACTTGTGCAATAGAATATCAGAGGGGGAATTTCTTGGCCCCAGCTAGTGAGCCACTCATACCCAAAAGCATGAGGGAGTGAAATGTATTTTATTTTATTGTGGCTAGGGAGATGTGTGCTGTATTTGTCATTCCTGTCAGCTGGATCAAGCAGTAGATTTCAGCCTCAGTTATGGCCTGTTACTAGGGAGCCATGGGGGAGGTTCCCCACTCTCACTCTTCTTCTGGTAATGTGGTGGTGGTTTCAGCACAGCATGACTTTCCTTGTCTCTGACATTAGTTTCCCATTAGTAGTGATAACTTCCCCACCAGGCCACCCCACGGTCTCCTGAAGTTGGTTCAGAATAATTCTTCCTTTTTCTTGCAGCACTAATTTTTTAAATTCCTTTTTAAACTGTTCATTTACTTTAATTAAACTCACCAACGCCTCATAAGCTTGCTCACCAAATGGATTATCTTGCAGCTCTAATTTTTAATAGGTTGGCTAGATATGATCACAACAGTAAAAATGTCATTACTCTAATAAATCTGAGTTCTAAATCTATGGCTTTAATCACAGCAATATTTTAAGGTAAAGTTTTTCATTTTTACTTCTTACACGTTCTCTCACCTTGTACTTGTTCCTTGCTTATTTTCTATTGCAGTCATATGTTAAGTGAAGACTTCTATCTATATGGGGTAGATGGGAGTGGGCGGGAAGGATGGTGGGTGGCATTTGTACAGACATTGTGCTAACAGGTATGTAATGCTCTCATTATCGGTTGACTTCACCATTTGATATTTTTTACTGTGGGAATCCTGACTTTAAAGCTTCTCTGAATGTTGTTCAATTACTTTTGCAACAGTTGTGGCTTATTGGAACTATTATCCCTGAAAGGACAAATATATCAACTTTAACCTTGCAATCCTCATACACAATATATTCCATAGATTTTTATCTGAACAATATCACAGATTTCAACTATATTTCCCTCATAGTTGATTGTAGAATGAAGACACTTATCTTAATACTGTGTTATCCACACTGGCCAGACTATACTTGGGAGAGGATATGTTATATCATGTATCTAAACTGGGGGGCAATGTAAATGGTGGGTGTGGTGAGTTGTGGACATAGTTTCAGACGTTTCCACTTGAAGACTGCATCCTTCTTAAAGCCTTTATGTACATTTCAAAGTACGCACAGTTTAAAATGTGCCTGGTCTGTAAGATTTCTGGGTGGACCCCCAAGCTGTATGCTGTTGTAGGTAGCAACTAGATGTGACATCAGGATCCCTCTTGGACTCCACAAAGACAAGCTTTTAAAGAAAATGCACATGGAAACCTAGGGATTGGCATAGCAGATTAGGGGTCCATCTAATCCTGACAGTGGCCAGTAGCAGATGCTTCAAAAAGAGGGGAAAGCAAACATTATGTGAAGTTTCTTTCTAATGCTGTCGGTTACAGGTTCGCTCATGCCCTGAAGCATGAGAGTTTATAACTGTATTTTTAAACTCTTATCTCATGTAAATGTGGGTGTTTGGAAAATACATATGTAAGGACATTTCAGTTAATTTACTTTTAATAACAACACTTCTTTTCATTTTTTATATTATCACACACAACATACTAAATTAAAAGAACATTAAGATCGCAAAGTCAAGGACTCAAAAGTTAGGAAATGCCAGAATTAAGGTTGCCTATATAACCTTATTTCTGCTCCCTTGTTTGTATGTATTATGATCATCTTTAATTACATGATCACATGCTACTTTTCCACAGGTCTCCTCCCTCATTCAGTGCACAGGATGGACCTGCTCTTTGTATTGTGAAGAAGGTTGTAGGCCCCCTGCATCACTTGTTGCAGAAGTTGGAAGGTGTGTAGTGAAAGACAGGAGATTGCAAGAAGAGAAAGGAGAGTCTCATAGTTAAGGCAGTCCTGGAATGCAGCTCTGGAGAATTGGATTCTATTCTTGCCTCTGCCACCGAGTTTCTATGTGATGCTGGGCAAGTTACTTAAACTAAACTTTCTAGAGGTAGTCCCTAATATTGTGTTCTTCATTTTCTAGGTGCCCAATTTGAGACCATGGCTGATTTGCAGAAGTGGTGAACACTCACAGCTGCAATTTTAGTAAACAAGAGCTGTTCTTTGAACATATAAAGTGCTATTTAATGCTAAGTATTCTGAAAAATCAGATCTTAGACACCTTAAATTAGGCACCCAAAATTAGTAGAAACATTTGACCTAAATTTCTCTGTGCCTCAGTTCCCCACCTGTAAAATGGGGATAATTTCACAGGTGTATTTGTGAAGATAAATGAATATTTGTAGATCCCTCACATACCATAGTGGTGACCCTCATAGAAAAACCCATGAGGAACTTAATCATTCTGTCTTTGGAGCAGGGTTTGAATGAGGCCATATATTGAATAATGAAGATAAAACAAAATATCAAATAACTACTCATTAAGTGAGCACCATCCATACTGTGCACTGAGTGAGGCAGGGGTCCTGTGGGGAAAAGTATGATAATGTAATTAAAACACAAGGGGGCTGAATTAAGGTAGCATAGGCTCTTGTCATCCTTTCTGTGGACCAGCACTAGAGGGGGACGAGAGACACGCTTCACAGACATTTAGTGACAGCAGAAGAATGTGAGACTTAGGAATTTTGATTTCCATTCTAGGCTCTGGAGGGAAGTGTGCTCTAATGATCACAAACCCCTCTGCTGTCCACTGACCCCCAAGCTTGGCCTTTCTGTCCCAATCCTGTCTCTTCCCTGCCCCGGCTCCTCATCCCAGTCCTAGTCTCATCACCCAGCCAAACAGAATTTTCCTCTCCCAGCTCCTCAGCCGATTTGTTTCTCTCCATACATACCCCACCATGCTCCAGGAATCCCCACCATCACTGGCTCACAGTCCAATTCTCCCTCTTCAGATTCCTCTACCAATCTCAGTCTTCCCTCAGCTTCAGCCCCAACCACTTCCTTGCCGAGTCTGTCCCAGACTGCTCATCTGATCTCAGTCTCCCACTCCAAAGGCTTCCCAGTCCACTTCTTTTTCTCTCCCTGGATCCCACTCTTCTCTCTGCTCTCACTTCCAGTCCCAGTTTCTCTCCCTTCCTCCCTCCCATCAGCCTCCAGTCCGAGTCTCCAGCCACCCATGGCTCCTTGTCCCAATCTACTTTTCCTGCCATCTTGCTGTTGTTCCTTCTACATTTGAGTCAGACACCTTCCTCTTACACACTGTAAGGGGTCACTGAGAGCACAGGGGTGATGGTCTCTCTGCTTTCAATTCTGGTGCCTCACCCCACTTGTTGGCAGCACCAGGGAGGCAAATGTGGGGAAGTCCTGCTGACCTCCTATATTTCTGGCCTGGAACATGCCCAGTTGTTTTGTGGGGCTGACACATGCGCAGAAAGGTCTCACATAGAAGCTGTTAGGGACTGGAGCATGCTTAGAGCAGGTGGAATCTTTGGCAATTTCAGCTGCAAATCTCTGAGTATGTGCTGAAATTTTTCAAAGTCTCTATAACTTGGCTATATGTGAGAGAATTGTCATGGGAAGAGCAAAAGGCACACCCCAGACACAAAGGCCGCCCCTCCAGCAAATCTGAAATCCCTGCTCCACAGCTTCTGCAAAAAGGGATGACAGAATTTTTTAACATGGCAAAATGTATTTTTTCCTAGCCTTGCTCTTGAAAACAGCTGAACTGTTTTGGCTGAAACTTTCTAAATGTAAAATGATCCTGAGGCCGGTACCCAGCATGGAAATTTTCAGCCCAAATGATTAAACTTTGATAAAGTTATAGGCAACTGAAAATGGGGTTTTATAATGAGAAGAACTAAGCAACCGTAATAAGTGGTGCTTCCAGCTCTGACTAAAATAATATTCTTTTTATTAGATTAACTAATGAATTGCTATATATTTCCAGCTTCAATCCTAATTTATTGTTCATCTGTGTATAATAAAGTTATTAAACAGGTGATTTACTTTTGATAATTAGCATTGACATTTCTACAGTGTATTCTTCAGTACTCGTTATTTTCTTACTGTATGGTCAGAATTAAGGTGGGGGTTAAATAAATGAGAACATCCTAAATACATATGTACATTTTTATCTGATCAATTTCATTTAAAAAATAAAATTAATAGTTTAAATAAGAACAAAAGAATATAAGAGCGGCCATACTGGGTCAGACCAAAGGTCCATCTAGCCTAGTATCCTGTCTTCCAACAGTGGCCAATGCCAGGTGTGCCAAAGGAAAGGAACATAACAGATAATCATCAAGTGGGGGGAGGGATAGCTCAGTGGCCTGCTAAACCCAGGGTTGTAAGTTCAGTCCTTGAAGGGTCCATTTAGGGATCTGGGGCAAAAATCTGTCTGGGGATTGCTCCTGCTTTGACCAGGGGGTTGGATTAAATGACCTCCTGAGGTCCCTTCCAACCCTGATAGTCTATGATCCATTCCCAGCTTATGGCAAACAGAGACTAGGGACCCCATCCTGCCTAATAGCTACTGCTGGACCTATCCTCCATGAATTTATCTAGTTCTTTTTTGAACCCTGTTATAGTCTTGGCCTCTGCAACATCCTCTGGCAAAGATTGGTTGACTGTGCGTTGTGTGAAGAAATACTTCCTTTTGTTTGTTTCAAACCTGCTGCCTACGAATTTCACTTGGGGACCCCTAGTTCTTGTGTTATGAGAAGGAGTAAATAGCACTTCCTTATTTACTTTCTCCACAACAGTCATGACTTTATAGATCTCAATCATATCCCCCCTTACTCGTCTCTTTTCCAAGCTGACAAGTCCCAGTCTTATTAATCGCTTCTTATACGGAAGCCATTCCATCCCCCTAATATTTTTGTTGTCCTTTTCTGAACCTTTTCCAATTCCAATATATCTTTTTTGACATGGGGTGACCATATCTGCACACAGTATTCAAGATATGGGTGTACCATGGATTTATATAGCGGCAATATGATATTTTCTGTCTTATTATCTATCCCTTTCTTAGTGATTCCCAACATTCTGTTCACTTTTTTGACTGCCAGTGTACACTGAGTGGATGTTTTCAGAGAACTACTCTCAATGACTCCAAGATCTCTTTCTTGAGCGATAACAGCTAATTTAGATCCCATCATTTTATATGTATAGTTGCGATTATGTTTTCCAATGTGCATTACTTTGCATTTATCAACACTGAATTTCATCTGCCATTTTGTTGCCAAGTCAGCCAGTTTTGAGAGATCCTTTTGTAGCTCTTCACAATCTGCCTGGGACTTAACTATCTTGAGTAGTTTTCATAGAATCATAAAAGATTAAGGTTGGAAGAGACCTCAGGATGTCATCTAGTCCAACCCCTGCTCAACGCAGGACAAACACCAACTAAATCATTCCAGCCAGGGCTTTGTTAAGCCGGGCCTTAAAAGCCTCTAAGGATGGAGATTCCCTAGGTAACCCATTCCAGTGCTTCACCACCCTGCTAGTGAAAAAGTTTTTCCTAATATCCAACCTAGACCTCCCGCACTGTCACTTGAGACCATTGCTCCTTGTTCTGTCATCTGCCACCACTGACATAAGCCTAGCTTCATCCTCTTTGGAACCCCCCTTCAGGTAATTGAAGGCTGCTATCAAATCCCCCCTCACTCTTCTTTTCTGCAGACTTAATAAGTCCAGTTCCTGCAGCCTCTCCTCATATGTTGTACCCCAGCCCAAATTTCTTCACATCCTTTCTGTAGTGGGGGGCCCAAAACTGGATGAAATACCTCAGATGTACCCCAGAATAGAGGGGAATAGTCACTTCCCTCGATCTGCTGGCAACGCTACTACTAATGCAGCCCAATATGCCGTTAGCCTTCTTGGCAACAAGGGCACATTGATGACTCATATCCAGTTTCTCATCCACTGTAATCCCAAGGGTGTTTTCTGCAGAACTGCCACTTAGCCAGTCGGTCCCCAGCCTGTAGCAGAGCATGGGATTCTTCCATCCTAAGTGCAGGACTCTGCACTTGTCCTTGTTGAACTTCATCAGATTTCTTTTGGCCTCATCCTCCAATTTTTCTAGGTCACTCTGGACCCTCCAGTGTATCTACCTCTCCCCGCAGCTTAGTGTCATCCGCGAACTTGCTGAGGGTGCAATCCAGCCCATCATCCAGATCATTAATAAAGATGTTGAACAAAACTGGACCCAGGACTGACCCCTGGGGCACTCTGCTTGATACCAGCTGCCAACTGGATATGGAGCCATTGATCACTACCCGTTGAGCCCGACAATCTAGCCAGCTTTCCATCCACCTTATAGTCCATTCATCCAATTCATACTTCTTTAACTTGCTGTCAAGAAAACTGTGGGAGACCGTATCAAAAGCTTTGCTACAGTCCCCTGCTTTCTCCATATCCACAGAGCTAGTTATCTCATCATAGAAGGCAATCAGGTTGGTCTGGCATGACTTGCCCTTTGGGAATCCATGTTGATTTTTCCTGATCACCTTCCTCTCCTCCAAGTGCTTTAAAATGGATTCTTTGAGGAGCTGCTCCATGATTTTTCCAGAGACTGGGGTGAGGCTGACCAGTCTGTAGTTCCCCGGATTCCCCTTCTTCCCTTTTTAAAAGATTGGCACCATATTTGCCTTTTTCCATTTGCCCGGGACCTCCCCCGATTGCTATGAGTTTTCAAAGATGGCTCTACAATCACATCAGCCAACACCCTTAGCACGCTAGGATGCATTGCATCCGGCCCCATGGACTTGTGCATGTCTCGCTTTTCTAAATAGAACCATAACCTATTATTTCACCACTGAGGGCTGCTCACCTCCTCCCTATACTGTGCTGCCAGTGCAGCAGTCTGGGAGCTGACCATGTCTGTGAAGACTGAGGCAAAATAAGCATTGAGTACTTCAGCTTTTTCCACATCATCTGTCACTAGGTTGCCTCCCCCATTCAGTAAGGTCCCACACTTTCACTGACCTTCTTCTTGTTGCTAACATACCTGTAGAAAACCTTCTAGTTACCCTTCACATCCCTTCTAGAGCGACTCCAATTGTGCTTTGGCCTTCCTGATTACACCCCTGCATGCTTGAGCAATATTTTTATACTCCTCCCTAGTCATCTGTCCAAGTTTCCACTTCTTGTAAGCTTCTTTTTGTGTTTAAGCTCACCAAAGATTTCTCTGTTAAGCCAAGCTGGTCGCTTGCCATATTTGCTATTCTTTCTGCATGTTGGGATGTTTAAGAACATAAGAATGGCCCTACTGGGTCAGACCAAAGGTCCATCTAGCCCAGTATCCTGTCTTCCGACAGTGGCCAGTGCCAGGTGCCCCAGAGGGAATGAACAGAACAGGTAATCATCAAGTGATCCAACCCCTGTTGCTCATTCCCAGCTTCTGGCAAACAGAGGCTAGGGACACCATTCCTGCCCATCCTGGTTAATAGCTATTGATGGACCTATCCTCCATGAATTTATCTCGTTCTTTTTTAAACCCTGTTATGGTCTTGGCCTTCACAACATACTCTGGCAAGGAGTTCCACAGGTTGACTGTGCGTTGTATGAAGAAATACTTCCTTTTATTTGTTTTAAACCTGCTGCCTACGAATTTCACTTGGGGACCCCTAGTTCTTGTGTTATGAGAAGGAGTAAATAGCACTTCCTTATTTACTTTCTCCACAACAGTCATGACTTTATAGATCTCAATCATATCCCCGCTTACTCGTCTCTTTTCCAAGCTGACAAGTTCCAGTCTTATTAATCGCTTCTCATACGGAAGCCATTCCATCCCCCTAATATTTTTGTTGTCCTTTTCTGAACCTTTTCCAATTCCAATATAGCTTTTTTGACATGGGGTGACCATATCTGCACACAGTATTCAAGATATGGGTGTACCATGGATTTATATAGCGGCAATATGATATTTTCTGTCTTATTATCTATCCCTTTCTTAGTGATTCCCAACATTCTGTTCATTTTTTTGACTGCCAGTGTACACTGAGTGGATGTTTTCAGAGAACTACTCTCAATGACTCCAAGATCTCTTTCTTGAGCGATAACAGCTAATTTAGATCCCATCATTTTATATGTATAGTTGCGATTATGTTTTATGTGCAGATGTGATGCGACCACATCTGCACATAGTTTTCAAGATGTGGGCGTACCATGGATTTAAATCATAGACTTTAAGGTCAGAACGGACCATTATGATGGTCTAGTCTGACCTCCTGCACAACGCAGGCCACAGAATCTCATCCACCCACTCCTGTATCAAACCCCTAACCTATGTCTGAGCTATTGAAGTCCTCAAATCATGGTTTCAAGACTTCAAGGTGCAGAGAATCCTCCAGCAAGTGACCCATGCCCCCACGCTACAGAGGAAGGCGAAAAAACCCCAGGGCCTCTGCCAATCTGCCCTGGGTCTCTGCCAATCTGCCCTGGATGAAAATTCCTTCTCGACCCCAAATATGGTGATCAGCTAAACCCTGAGCATGTGGGCAAGACTCACCAGCCAGACACCCAGGAAAGAATTCTTTATAGTAACTCAGATCCCACCCCATCTAACATCCCATCACAGGCCATTGGGCATATTTACCGCTAATAGTCAAAGATCAATTAATTGCCAAAATTAGGCTATCCCATCATACCATCCCCTCCATAAACTTATCAAGCTTAGTCTTGAAGCCAGATATGTCTTTTGCCTCCACTACTCCCCTTGGAAGGCTGTTCTACAACTTCACTCCTCTGATGGTTAGAAACCTTCATCTAATTTCAAGTCTAAACTTCCTGATGGCCAGTTTATATCCATTTGTTCTTGTGTCCACATTGGTACTGAGCTTAAATAATTCCTCTCCCTCCCTGGTATTTATTCCTCTGAAATATTTATAGAGAGCAATCATATCTCCCCTAAGCCTTCTTTTGGTTAGGCTAAATAAGTCAAGCTCTTTGAGTCTCCTTTCATAAGTCAGGTTTTCCATTCCTCGGATCATCCTAGTAGCCCTTCTCTGTACCTGTTCCAGTTTGAATTCATCCTTCTTAAACATGGGAGACCAGAACTGCACACAGTATTCCAGATGAGGTCTCACCAGTGTCTTGTATAACGGTACTAACACCTCCTTATCGCTACTGGAAATACCTCGACTGATGCAGCCCAAGACCGCATTAGCTTTTTTCATGGCCATATCACATTGGTGGCTCATAGTCATCTTGTGATCAACCAATACTCCGAGGTCCTTCTCCTCCTCTGTTACTTCCAACTTACTTCCCCAGTTCATAACAAAAATTCTTGTTATTAATCCCTAAATGCATGACCTTGCACTTTTCACTATTAAATTTCATCCTATTACTCTTACTTCAGTTTACAAGGTCATCCAGATCTTCCTGTATGATATCCCAATCCTTCTCTGTATTGGCAATACCTCCCTGCTTTGTGTCATCCACAAACTTTATTAGCACATTCCCACTTTTTGTGCCAAGGTCAGTAATAAAAAGATTAAATAAGATTGGTCCCAAAACTGATCCCTGAGGAACTCCACTCCAGCCTGACAGTTCACCTTTCAGTACGACCCATTGTAGTCTCCCCTTTAACCATTCCTTATCCACATTTCAATTTTCATATTGATCTCCATCTTTTCCAATTTAGCTAATAATTCCCTATGTGGAACCGTATCAAATGCCTTACTGAAATCGAGGTAAATTAGATCCTTTGTCTAAAAAATTTGTTACCTTCTCAAAGAAGGAGATCAGGTTGGTTTGGCACGATCTACCTTTTGTAAAACAATGTTGTATTTTCTCCCAATTACCATTGACCTCAATGTCCTTAACTACTTTCTCCTACAAAATTTTTTCAAAGACCTTGCATACTACAGATGTCAAACTAACAGGCCTGTAATTACCTGGATCACTTTTTCCCCCTTTCTTAAAAATAGGAACTATGTTAGCAATTCTCCAGTCATACGGTACAACCCCTGAATTTACAGATTCATTAAAAATTCTTGCTAATGGGCTTGCAATTTCATGTGCCAGTTCCTTTAATATTCTTGGGTGAAGATTATCTGGGCCCCCCCCCAATTTAGTCCCATTAAATTGTTTGAGTTTGGCTTCTACCTCAGATGTGGTTATATCTACCTCCATATCCTCATTCCCATTTGTCATCCTACCATTATCCCTAAGTTCCTCATTAGCCTCATTAAAGACTGAGGCAAAGTATTTGTTTAGATATTGGGCCATGCCTAGATTATCCTTAACCTCCACTCCATCCTCAGTGTTCAGCGGTCCCACTTGTTCTTTCTTTGTTTTCTTCTTATTTATATGGCTATAAAACCTTTTACTATTGGTTTCAATTCCCTTTCCAAAGTCCAACTCTACATGGCTTTTGACCTTTCTCACTTTATCCCTACGTGTTCTGACCTCAATAAGGTAGCTTTCCTTGCTGATCACTCCCATCTTCCACTCCTTGTAGGCTTTCTGTTTTTTCTTAATCACCTCTCTGAGATGCTTGTTCATCCAGCTTGGTCTATGATTCCTGCCTATGAATTTTTTCCCCTTTCTTGGGATGCAGGCTTCTGATAGTTTCTGCAACTTTGACTTGAAGTAATTCCAGGCCTCCTCCGCCTTTAGATCCCCAAGTTCTTCAGTCCAATCCACTTCTCTAACTAATTTCCTTAATTTTTTTAAGTTAGCCCTTTTGAAATCAAAAACCCTAGTCACAGATCTATTTTTCTTTATCCTTCTGTCATAAACAGATAGTTAAGGGTTAATACCTCTTTTACCTGTAAAAGGGTTAAGAAGTTCACCTAGCCTAGCTGACACCTGACCAGAGGAACCAATGGGAGGACAAGATGGTTCAAAGGGAAGGAGGAAACTTCCCTTTGTCTGTTGAGTTTCACTTTGGACCGGAGTGGGAAAGCTCCAGAAGTCAGCCTCTTATTAAGTAGTGAGTATTAGAAGAAAATAAATAGGTTTATGTTTATTTCTTTGTAACCTGTCTTGTGCAATTAGAGGAATAGTCAAATTGGGTATTTTGGGTATTTTTGTGTGTAACTAAGGGTTTGCCCAGGGGAACATCCTCTGTGTTTGGAATCTGTTGTCTGTGAGAGTAGCTGGTATGCTAATCTCTCCCAGAGGGTTTTCTTTTACCTTTCTTTTCTTTAATTAAAAGCCTTTTTCTTAATACCTGATTGATTTTTCCTTGTTTTTAGATCCAAGGGGGTTGGATCTTGATCCACCAGGAGTTGGTGGGAGAAAGGAGGGGGGATGGTTAATTTCTCCTTGTTCTAAGATCCAAAGGGTTTGGATCTGTATTCACCAGGAAATTGGTGAAGAGTCTCCCAAGGCTACCCAGGGAAGGGAATTAGCACTTTGGGAGTGGTGGCAGCGGACCAGATCTAAGCTGGTAGTTAAGCTTAGAAGTTTCATGCAGGCCCCCACATTTGTACCCTAAAGTTCAGAGTGGGGAAGCAGCCTTGACACCTTCCATTTAGTTTAAACTGAATTAGCTCATGATCACTCGAACCAAGGTTGTCCCCTACAACCATTTCTTCTATGAGGTCCTCACTACTCACCAAAACCAAATCTAAAATGGCATCCCCTCTTATTGGTTCAGCAACTACTTGGTGAAGGAATCCATCACCTATCTCATCCAGGAAAATCTGAGCCCTATTATTATTACTAGCATTTGTCCTCCAGTCTATATCTGGGAAGTTAAAGTCTCCCATGATCACACAATTCCCATTAGTATTTACTTCATTAAAAACATTAAAGAGATCTCTATCCATATCCAAATCAGATCCCGGTGGTCTATAGCACACCCCAAGCACTATCCCAGGGGAGGCTCTAGTAGCTTTCTTCCCCAATGTGATTTTTGCCCAGACAGATTCCATCCCTTCTTATTTCTTTATAGTCTACCTCATCATTGATATACAGTGCTACTCCACCACCTTTGCCTTTATTTCTGTCTTTCCTAAACAGCACATACCCTTCAATACCTGTACTCCAGTCATGACTACTATTCCACCATGTTTCTGTTATCCCTATAATATCTGGTTTCACTTCCTGCACCAGTAACTCTAGTTCCTCCATTTTGTTACCTAGGCTCCTCGCATTGGTGTACAAACATCTTAATTAAGAGGCAACATGATATTTTCTGTCTTATTAGCTATCCCTTTCTTAATGATTTCCAGCATTCTGTTCGCTTTTTTGACTGCCAGTGCACATTGAGTGGATGTTTTCAGAGAACTATACACAATGACTCCAAGATCTCTTTCTTGAGTGGTAACAGCTAATTTAGACCCCCATCATTTTATATGTATAGTTGGGATTATGTTTTCCAATGTGCATTACTTTGCATTTATCAACACTGAATTTCATCTGCCATTTTGTTGCCAAGTCAGCCAGTTTTGAGAGATCCTTTTGTAGCTCTTCGCAATCTGCCTGGGACTTAACTATCTTGAGTAGTTTTGTATCATTTGGAAATTTTGTCACCTCATTATTCATCCCTTTTTCCAGATCATTTATAAATATGTTGAATAGGACTGGTCCCAGTACAGACCCCTGGCGGACACCAATAATTACCACTCTCCATTCTGAAAACTGACCATTTATTCCTACTCTTTGTTTCCTATGTTTTAACCAGTTACCAATCCATGAGAGAACCTTCCCGCTTATCCAATGACTGCTTACTTTGCTTAAGAGTCTTTGGTGAGGGAACTTTTCAAAGGCTTTCTGAAAATCTAAATACACTATAGCCACTAGATCCCCCTTGTCCACATGCTTGTTGACCCCCCTCAAAGAATTCTAGTAGATTGGTGAGGCATGATTTCCCTTTACAAAAACCATGTTGACTCTTTCCCAACAAATTATATTCATCTATGTGCCTGTCAATTTTGTTGTTTACTATAGTTTCAACCAGTTTACCTGGTACTGAAGTCAGGCTTACCGGCCTGTAATTGCCGGGGTCACCTCTGGAGCCCTTTTTAAAAATTGGTGTCACATTAGCTATCCTCCAGTTATCTGGTACAGAAGCTGATTTAAATGATAGGTTACAGATGACAGTTAGTAGTCCTGCAATTTCACATTTGAGTTCCTTCAGAACTATTGGGTGAATACCGTCTGTTCCTGATTACTTAGTACTGTTTAGTTTATCAATTTGTTCCAAAACCTCCTCTAATGACACCTCAATCTGGGACAGTTTCTCAGATTTGTTACCTAAAAAGAATGGCTCAGGTTTGGGAATCTCCCTCACATCCTCAACTGTGAAGACTGATGCAAAGAATTCATTTAGTTTCTCCTAAATGGCTTTATCATCCTTAAGTGCTCCTTTAGAATCTCGATCATCCAGGGGCCCAACTAGTTGTTTAGCAGGCCTCCCCAAAATTTTTGCTATTACTTTTTGAGTCTTTGGCTAGCTGTTCTTCAAAGTCTTTTTTGGCCATCCTAATTATATTTTTACACTTCATTTGGCAGAGTTTATGCTCCTTTCTATTTTCCTCAATAGGATTTAACTTCCACTTTTTTAAAGGATGCTATACTTGGCAGAAATCCCACCACTACCCAGCAGACCACTGGTGATACCTCAGAGGAGCCCAAACCACAGGCCCCTTGCTTGAACAGTGAGGAGTAGGAGGAGGAGGAAGAGGATGGGTGTCATGCAACTAGGGGGTCCAGCTCTGCTGAGACCCAGAACCTGTTTGAGACTCTACCGCAGCCCAGGCACTCCAGGCAATTAAGCTCAGTTGAGCCTGATGTAGGAGATGGATCCTTGGGTAAGTGTGCAAATTTCTTTCCCATTACAGTGATGGTGCCCCCAACTTCACAGGACACAGCTATTGACTTTGCATTAACTTACTGGTACTAGAAGAGGTAGTGGTACATCAAAGAGAGGTAGTGTTGTTATCTGCTTTTCACTGCCCTGTAGAGTTAGGCAAGGGAGCCATGCGGAGCAGTTTATGTACAGAGGGATGTCCCTTGAATCCTTCTAAGAGATTGTGATGAAACTTTCAAAGTTGGACACTTTCCCACTCCAGTCAGCGATAACTTTGGCAGGCACCATTGCAGTACACTGGTTAGTAACATACACATCCAGGTTGCTTTGGGATGCCAGCAGCAACTGTGCTCTCTCTGCCTCAGGAGTGAGGTATCAGCTAAAATCACCAGTGTCTGTGGGAAATGGTGCCAGTATTCAGTGCATTGTCCTATACTCATAGTTAGGGTGACCATACATCCCATTTTGGCTGGGACAGTCCCCTTTTTAAGCCCTGTCCCGGACATCCTGATTTTTTTGGTAAAACTGGGCATTTGTTCCGTTTGCTCTTGCCAACTGATCACCACTGGGGGGGTGCAGAGGAACATTTGGGGGAGGGGAGCCACGATGCCAGGCGCTGGGGCTCAGGCTATAAGTCCTGTCCCCAGGTGGCTCAGGCCAGTCCTGCGCTGTGTTCCATTTTCACTTTGGGAAATATGGTCACCCTAAGAATAATTTCATGCAATTGAGCAATTCCATTCTCATTTCCCTGTCCCCTGGCAGCCTCTACACACCGTGGCTGGTGCTCTGAGTGGTGCTGTGCACAAGCAATTCCAATGAGCATGTCTTGTTTAAAACTTTAGGGGAGCAAGGGAAGGGAGTTTTGAAACTTATTTCACTTTCTGTAGTGATTATACTGACAATGCTAATCTTGTGTGTTTTATCTGCAGCTGCTGCCATTATGGCCTTGAGGGGTTCCCCTTCCAGACCCATGGAATGCCTGAGCCAGAGAAGGAGGAGAAAGAAGAGGACTGGTGATGACATGTTCAATGAGATTCTGCCAGCCACTGCTGCATCGGATCATGAGCACAGTGCCTGAAAGGTGAACACTGCAGAGAGCCTGGAGAAGGAAAGAGTGGAGAGGAAGGAGAAAGGCTTAGGAGTCCCAGCAGGAAAAGAAGAGGGAGATGCACCAGGAAATAATGGGGCTTCTCTGGCAGCAAATGAAGATGTTGTAGACTCTGGTGGACCTCCAGGTTTAAGAATCCCAGGCTTGCCTTCCTCTGCAGTCCATGAAGAACGCCATTGCAACATCTCTGTATAATCCGCCAACATTCCACATGGCATCAGGGGCCGCTGCACTACCCCTACCACTCCACCCAGCGGGACATTAAAGACGATAACAGTTTCATATACACTGACCTGCGAATGCCACATAGGTGTATGTGTAGCTAAAATGGACATGAATGTTCTTTTCCCTTCATAAATTCTGGTTTACTAATTTAAGTGTTTGATGTATTAAGATTGCATAGATTTTTCTTGTCATAAGAACATAAGAACATAAGAAAGGCCGTACCGGGTCAGACCAAAGGTCCATCTAGCCCAGTATCCTGTCTACCGACAGTTGCCAATGCCAGGTGCCCCAGAGGGAGTGAACCTAACAGGCAATGATCAAGTGATCTCTCTCCTGCCATCCATCTCCACCCTCTGATAGACAGAGGCTAGGGACACCATTCCTTACCCGTCCTGGCTAATAGCCATTAATGGATTTAACCACCATGAATTTCTCCAGTTCTCTTTTAAACTCTGTTATAGTCCTAGCCTTCACAACCTCCTCAGGTAAGGAGTTCCACAAGTTGACTGTGTGCTGCGTGAAGAATAACTTCCTTGTATTTGTTTTAAACCTGCTGCCTATTAATTTCATTTGGTGACTCCCTAGTTCTTGTATTATGGGAGTAAGTAAATAACTTTTCCTTATCCACTTTCTCCACATCACTCATGATTTTATATACCTCTATCATATCCCCCCTTAGTCTCCTCTTTTCCAAGCTGAAGAGTCCTAGCCTCTTTAATCTCTCCTCATATGGGACCCGTTCCAAATCCTTAATCATTTTAGTTGCCCTTTACTGAACCTTTTCTAGTGCCAGTATATCTTTTTTGAGATGAGGAGACCACATCTGTACGCAGTATTCGAGATGAGGGCGTACCATCGATTTATATAAGGGCAATAATATATTCTCAGTCTTATTCTCTATCCCCTTTTTAATGATTCCTAACATCCTGTTTGCCTTTTTGACCACCTCTGCACACTGCGTGGACATTTTCAGAGAACTAGCCACGATGACTCCAAGATCTTTTTCCTGACTTGTTGTAGCTAAATTAGCCCCCATCATATTGTAGGTATTGTTGGGGTTATTTTTTCCAATGTGCATTACTTTACATTTATCCACATTAAATTTCATTTGCCATTTTGTTGCCCAATCACTTAGTTTTGTGAGATCTTTTTGAAGTTCTTCACAGTCTGCTTTGGTCTTAACTATCTTTAGCAGTTTAGTATCATCTGCAAACTTTGCCACCTCACTGTTTACCCCTTTCTCCAGATCATTTATGAATAAGTTGAATAGGATCGGTCTGAGGACTGACCTTTGGGGAACACCACTAGTTACCCCTCTCCATTCTGAGAATTTACCATTAATTCCTACCCTTTGTTCCCTGTCTTTTAACCAGTTCTCAATCCATGAAAGGACCTTCCCTTTTATCCCATGGCAGCATAATTTACATAAGAGCCTTTGGTGAGGGACCTTGTCAAAGGCTTTCTGGAAATCTAAGTACACTATGTCCACTGGATCCCCCTTGTCCACATGTTTGTTGACCCCTTCAAAGAATTCTAATAGATTAGTAAGACACGATTTCCCTTTACAGAAACCATGTTGACTGTTGCTCAACAGTTTATGTTTTTCTATGTGTCGGACAATTTTATTCTTAACTATTGTTTCGACTAATTTGCCTGGTACAGACGTTAGACTTACTGGTCTGTAATTGCCGGGATCACCTCTAGAGCTCTTTTTGAATATTGGCGTTACATTAGCTAACTTCCAGTCATTGGGTACAGAAGCTGATTTAAAGGACAGGTTACAAACCTTAGTTAACAGTTCCGCAACTTCACATTTGAGTTCTTTCAGAACTCTTGGGTGAATGCCATCTGGTCCCGGTGACTTGTTAATGTTAAGTTTATCAATTAATTCCAAAACCTCCTCTCGTGACACTTCAATCCGTGACAGTTCCTCAGATTTGTCACTTACAAAAGCCAGCTTAGGTTTGGGAATCTCCCTAACATCCTCAGCCGTGAAGACTGAAGCAAAGAATCCATTTAGTTTCTCCGCTGATTTTGTTACAGAATAAAATTCTATTTGGAACATAACTCATCTTTATTAGTTCACAACATATGCTACAGAATGCCTAGTAGTTCTGAAAGCAAAAAACAAACAAACAATTCTTACTGTACAGTGTCACACAATTCATATGATCAGTGACAAACAAAATTAATAGGTGCATTGACAGTGTTATATTCATACATGTACTTCAAGCACCACACAATTCCTAACAGGCCCCAAAACTGCACAGCAAAGTAGGGCACAGTACACCACAATGTATTACCATGGTTCACTGTTAAAATGATCTTTCAAAGCCACCCTGAGCCATATCACTCCCTTGTGTATGGCTGTTCAAATTTCAGCAGACACCCATTCCACGTCTGCCCTCCACCCCAACAGAAACTTTCCCCCCTTTGCTTCACAGATATTATGAAGAACACAGCAGGCTGCTATTGGGATCTTTTTCTCACTGAGTCCCAATATTGTGAGTAAACAGTGCCAGTGTCCCTTCAATCTACCAAAAGCACATTGAACGGTCATTCTGCACTTTCTGTGCTGGTAGTTGAATCTCTCTTGGGTGCTGTTGAGATGGCTGGTGTATGGCTTCATGAACCATGGGAGCAAGAAGTCATCTAGGTCCTCCTGGATCACTATTGCCATTTCCATATTCCAAATGGTAATTTGACAGTGGAGAAAGAAAGTCCCAGATTGTAGCTTTCTGAAAAGTACTGTGTTCTTAAAGATGAGAACATCATGCAGCTTTTCTGACCAGCCAACAGTGATGTCAGTAAAGTGTTCCCAGTGACTCACCAATGCTTGCATAACCATAAAAAAGTAGCCCTTTCTGTAAGTGTACTCTGTGGCAAGGTGGTCTGATGCCAAAACAGGGATGTGCATGCCATCTATTGCTAGTTGCTGCAGTTTGGGAACCATTGCTGCAGATCCATCCACTATGTCCTGCACATTGCAGAGAGTTAAAGTCCTGTGTAGCAGGAAGTGATTAATGGCCCTGAACAACTTGCATGACAACAATCCCCCACAATGGATTTTCCAACTCCAAAATGATTTCCCATTGACCAGTAGCAATCTGGCATTGCATATTTCCATAGTGCGATCACCACTTGCTTGTCCACTGTCAGTGCAGCTCTCATTCTGGTGTCCCTGCACTAGAGAGCTGGGCAAGCTCTGCACGCAGATCCAGGAATGTAGCCTTGCTCATCTGATAGTTCTGCAGCCACTGCTCAGCATCCTAAGCCAGCATTACAATGCAATCCCACCAGTCAGTGCTCATTTCTCGGGCTCAGAAGTGGCATTCCACCATCTGCAGCTGCTCCATGAATGCCACCAACAACATTGAATTGGTTCTCATTATGTCCCACAGCAATCTGTCCTCCAAGGAATCATGTTCCCCTCTCATTCAGTTCTTCTTGCGGCTCTGAAAATCCTGGAGGATCGTGCGTCCTGTGCTTGCAGAACTCATGACAATAGAGCAGAGCTGTGCAGGCTCCACTCTTCTGTCAGAGAAGGTGGGCAGCAAGGAGGGGCGCTCAAGTTTGTAGGATTTTGAAAAAAGGCATGAAAATTATGGAATATAGATGACATTATGGGATGGATACAGTTGTACACTAGGAAGTTGACCCCTTGCTCCCCATCATCCTTGCACGACTTGTTTCTGTCCCACCATGCATTGCCAAGACTGTGCGCTGGATGGTGGTGGTTGCTGACATACCACCTAAGACAAAAGACCTCTGTAGAACCAGAGCCATCCATGATAAACGTGATAAATTATGTACATCACCAAAATATATTACTAAAGTGGTCTTTAATTTCTATAAAGAGCTGTACAAATTGAACACAAACCTCTCCACAGATGTTTTGAATCAATTTTTCAAAAGTATTACATTACCCCAAATTACTGTAGCCCAGCACCGAAACCTTGACACACCTCTAATGGAGAATGAGTTAACTGAAGTGATTAAGAATATGAAAGTGAGAGAAGTCACCAGGCCAAATGCCGTCCCTGCCAAATGCTATAGAATCATAGAATCATAGAACTGGAAGGGACCTCAGGAGGTCATCTCGTTCAGTCCCCTGCACTCATGGCAGGACTAAGTATTATCTAGACCATCCCTGATAGGTGTTTGTTTATATTGCTCTTAAACATCTCCGATGATGGAGACTCCACAACCTCCCTAGGCAATTTATTCCAGTGCTTAACCACTTTTCCTAATGTCCAACATAAACCTCCCTTGCTGCAATTTAAGTCCATTGCTTCTTGTCCTATCCTCAGAAGTTAAGAAAAAAAAAATTTCTTCCTCCTCCTTTTGCATACTTGAAAACTGTTATCATGTCCCCTCTCAGTCTTCTCTTTTCCAGACTAAACAAACCCAGTTTTTTCAATCTTCCCTCATAGGTAATGTTTTCTGGACCTTTAATCATTTTTGTCGCTCTTCTCTGGACTCTCTCCAATTTGACAACATCCTTCCTGAAATGTGATGCCCAGAACTGGACACAATACTCCAGATGAAACCTAATCTGCATGGAGTAAAGCGTAAGAATTACTTCTCGTGTCTTGCTTGCAACACTTCTGCTAATACATCCCAGAATGATGTTCGCTTTTTTTGCAACAGCGTTGCACTGTTGACTCATATTTAGCTTGTGGTTCACTACGACCCCCAGATCCCTTTCCACAGTACTCCTTCCTAGGCAGTCATTTCCCTTTTTGTATGTGTGCAACTGATTGTTCCTTCCTAAGTGGAGTACTTTGCATTTGTCCTTATTGAATTTCATCCTATTTTCTTCAGACCATTTCTCCAGTTTGTCCAGATCATTTTGAATTTTAATCCTATCCTCCAAAGCACTTGCAACCCCTCC
Organism: Emys orbicularis; assembly: GCF_028017835.1. Classification (NCBI taxonomy): domain Eukaryota; kingdom Metazoa; phylum Chordata; order Testudines; family Emydidae; genus Emys; species Emys orbicularis. Next base: position 164,792,509 of record NC_088684.1, read on the forward strand.
CAGCTTGGTATCATCCGCAAACTTTATAAGTGTACTCTCTATGCTAATCTCTATATCATTGATGAAGATATTGAACAGAACCGGACCCAGATCTGATCCCTGTAGGACCCCACTTGTTATGCCCTTCCAGCATGACTGTGAACCACTGATAACAACTCTCTGGGAATGATTTTCTAACCAGCTTTGCACCCACCTTATAGTAGCTCCATCTAGGTTGCATTTCCCTAGTTTGTTGATGAGAAGGTCATGTGAGACAGTATTAAAAGCTTTACTAAAATCAATATATACCATGCCTACTGCTTCCCCACTGACCACAAGGTTTGTTACCCTGACAAGGAACGCTATCAGGATGGTTTGACACAATTTGTTTTTGACAAATCCATGCTGACTGTTATTATCACCTTATTATCTTCTAGACCTCCTGCCTGACAAGATGCTTAAAATGTTTAATAAGTCACTCCCAGAGGGCACCCTTCCCCCATGCTGAGGGAAGCCCTAATATCAGTTATTGCTAAAACAGGAAGATATGCCACAATATGTTCCAATTATAGGCCAATTTCACTTATTAATAATGGTGTCACAATATTCTCCAAAGTTCTGGTGATGGACCTGGAGAAGTTTTGGGGTTCTATCATATACTCAAATCAAGTTGGGTTTCTCAGATGCCATCATGGCTCTGATAACCTTCAACAACTTATTGATATTATAGCAGTGAAACATGATTGTACAGGGCACCCCAGATTAAAGGACAGGGGTCACACAGCCCTCCACTATTCTGGATTGTACCCTGGTATGTCACAGTGAGGTAAGAATTTCTCTGTTTCATTGATGAATTTATTGTGGCTCTTAAAAAAACAGTTGTGATTTTCAGATCATGAACCAATCATGATCACATTCATTAAAACAGACCATGTTTGCTAGAAAGATTCTATGTCCCTTCTCTGATAGATGTATGCCATCTGTGAGAAAAGGCTTTCTTCGGACAACTAACAGACGTTTCCACATCACACACCCCAGTTCTCATGGGGGACTTCAATCACCCTGACATCTGCTGGGAGAGCAATACAGCAGTGCACAGACAATCCAGGAATTTTTTGAGAGTGTTGGGGACAACTTCCTGGTGCAAGTGCTGGAGAAACCAACTAGGGGCCGTGCTCCTCTTGACCTGCTGCTCACAAACAGGGAAGAATTGGGAGGGGAAGTAGAAGTGGGTCGCAACCTGGGGAGCAGTGACCATGAGATGGTCAAGTTCAGGATCCTGACAAAAGGAAGAAAGGAGAGCAGCAGAATACGGACTCTGGACTTCAGAAAAGCAGACTTTGACTCCCTCAGGGAACTGATGGGCAGGATCCCCTCGGAGGCTAATATGAGAGGGAAAGGAGTCCAGGAGAGCTGGATGTATTTTAAAGAAGCCTTATTGAGGGTGCAGGAAAGAAACAAAGGGTAGGTATAAATGTTCAGTTTTCAGAATGGAGAGAGGTAAATAGTATAAGTAGGGGCATTGCCAGCAGATCGAGGGACGTGATCATTCCCCTCTATTCGGCATTGGTGAGGCCTCATCTGGAGTACTGTGTCCAGTTTTGGGCCCCACACTACAAGAAGGATGTGGAAAAATTGGAAAGAGTCCAGCGGAGGGCAACAAAAATGATTAGGGGGCTGGAGCACATGACTTATGAGGAGAGGCTGAGGGAACTGGGATTGTTTCATCTGCAGAAGAGAAGAATGAGGGGGTATTTGATAGCTGCTTTCAACTACCTGAAAGGGGGTTCCAAAGAGGATGGATCTAGACTGTTCTCAGTTGTACCAGATAACAGAACGGGGATTAATAGTCTCAAATTGCAGTGGGGGAGGTTTAGGTTGGATATTAGGAAAAACTTTTTCACTAGGATGGTGGTGAAGCACTGGAATGGGTTACCTAGAGAGGTGGTGGAATCTCCTTCCTTAGAGGTTTTTAAGGTCTGGCTTGATAAAGCCCTGGCTGGGATGATTTAGTTGGGGATTGGTCCTGCTTTGAGCAGGGGGTTGGACTTGATGACTTCCTGAGGTCCCTTCCAACCCTGATATTCTGTGATTCTATGATTCAATCCTTCTTGTAGTGTGGGGCCCAAAACTGGACACAGTACTCCAGATGAAGCCTCACCAATGTCAAATAGAGGAGAATGATTACGTCCCTTGATCTGCTGGCAATACTCCTACTTATACAGCCCAAAATGCCGTTAGCCTTCTTGGCAACAAGGGCACACTGCTGACTCATATCCAGCTTCTCATCCACTGTAATCCCTAGGTCCTTTTCTGCAGAACTGCTGCCTAGTCACTCGGTCCCTAGTCTGTAGCAGTGCATGGGATTCTTCCTTCCTAAGTGCAGGACTCTGCACTTGTCCTTGTTGATCCTCATCAGATTTATTTTGGCCCAATCCTCTAATTTGTCTAGGTCCCTCTATATCCTATCCCTAGCCTCCAGCGTATCTACCACTCCTCCCAGTTTAGTGTTATCTGCAAACTTGCTGAGGGTGAAATCCATGTCATCCTCCAGATCATTAATGAAGATATTGAACAAACTGCCCCCAGGACTGACCCTTGGGGCACTCCTCTTGATACTGGCTGCCAACTAGACATGGAGCCATTGATCACTACCCATTGAGCCCGATGATCTAGCCAGCTTTCTATCCACCTTATAGTCCATTCATCCAGCCCATACTTCTTTAACTTGCTGGCAAGAATACTGTGGGACACCATAGAATCATAGAATATCAGGGTTGGAAGGGACCTCAGGAGGTCATGTAGTCCAACCTCCTGCTCAAAACAGGAACAATCCCCAAATGTCCCCCTCAAGGACTGAGCTCACAATCCTGGGTTTAGCAGGCCAATGCTCAAACCATTGAGCTACCCCTCCCCCCATCAAAAGCCTTGCTAAAGTCAAGGAATAACACATCCACTGCTTTCCCCTCATCCACCGACCCAGTTATCTCCTCATAGAAGGCAATTAGGTTAGTCAGGCATGACTTGCCCTTGGTGAATCCGGCCCCATGGATTTGTGCTCATCCAACTTTTCTAGATAGTCCCAAACCACTTCTTTCTCCACAGAGGGCTGGTCACCTCCTCCCCCCATGCTGTGCTGCCCAGTCCTGCTTTGAGCAGGGGGTTGAACTAGATGACCTCCTGAGGTCCCTTCCAACCCTGATATTCTATGATTCTATGATTCTAATCACTGCTGTAAGAATTCTGAGTTCTAAAGCTATGGCTTTAATCACAGCAATACTTTAAGGTAAACTTTATATAAAAAGTAAAAATGAAATTCTCCCACCTGGTACTTATTTCTTGCTTATTTTTTACTGTATTCATTTCCTGAGTCCAGAGATCTAGTTAGATATCTATCTATCTTGGGAGCAGGGTGGGAGATACAGGAGAGATCAGCATTTGTTTGCATAGTGTGCTAACAGATACAACACTTTCATTTTTAAATACCTAACTTCACTGTTGATTGATTTATCTTTTACTCTTTTACTTAAAAGCATCTCTGAATATTGTCTAATTATTTTTCCAGTGTTCGTGGCTTACATTAATGAACTGTTATAAGTGATAAGACAAAGATATCAGCTTTTGCTTTGTAAACCTCATGTACAATACACTTCATAGATTTTTATCTAAACAATATCACAGATTTCAACTACTGCTCCCTCATAGCTGATGGTAAACTGTAGACACGTTTTAACACTGTATTATCCACACTGGCCAGACTGCACTTGGGAGAGGATATGTTACATCATGTATCTCTGCTGGATTGAGCAATGGAAATGGTGGGTGTGGTGAGTGGTGGACATAGTTTCAGATGTTTCCATGTGAAGACTTCATCCTTCTTAAAACCTTTATGTAAATTTCAAAGTACACACAGTTTAAAATGTGCCTGGTCTGCAAGGTTTCTTGGTGGATCCCCGAGCTGTTTGCTGTTATACATGGCAATTAGGTGTGACATCAGAATCCCTTTTGGACTCCACTGAGACCAGCTTTAAAAGAAGATGTACATAGAAACCAAGGGATTGGTGTAGCAGATCAGAGGTCCATCGAGTCTGACAGTGTCCAATAGCAGATGCTTCTAAAGGAGGGAAAAGTGAACAGTTATGGAATGACCTACCTAGGGAGAATGCTATCAGTTACAGGTTGGCTCATGCCCTGAAGCATGAGGGTTTATAGCCCTATTTTTTAAATCCTTTCTAATGAAAATATGGATGTTCTCATTATTAATATAAATATTGAGCCATTTTGAATGTGTAATGCTCCTGTGTAAAAAAGAGCAGTTCCTTTATCTGTTTTAAATATGTTGTTTTTCAGTTTAATTGAATCTTGTTCTTGTATTACAGGGAACAAATAGGAGCACATGATTATCCATCTCTCTGCCCTTCGTTATTTTGTGTACATCTATCTTTTCTCTCTTCTTCATTGCCTATCTCAGCCAAACAGTTCTAATCTTTTCAATCTCTTCATGTAGAAGTCTTTCCAATACCGCTAATTATTTTTGTCACCCAACTCTGGATCCCTTCCCTTCCATTTCAGTTATATCTTATCTGAGATGAGGAAACCAAAACTGAATCCATTATTCCAGGTGTGGCCATGTCAGTGATTTATACAATGGCACCAGAATATTTTCTGTATTATTTTCCATTCAATTAAGCAACCTGATGCTTTTCATTTGCTTTTTGACTGCAGGTGTGCATTGGGGAGGGAAGGAAGAGTAGGAAAGACTGTGTATGAAATGGTGTTAGAAAGAGGATTACATCTCTGGAGGGAATGGCCCAAAGCCTTGCTCAGTTATAGAATCATAGAATATCAGGGTTGGAAGGGACCTCAGGAGGTCATCTAGCACAACCCCCCGCTCAAAGCAGGACCAATCCCCAACTAAATCATCCCAGCCAGGGCTTTGTCAAGCCTGACCTTAAAAACCTCTAAGGATGGAAATTCCACCACCTTCCTAGGTAACCCATTCCACTGCTTCACCACCCTCCTAGTGAAAAAGTTTTTCCTAATATCCAACCTAAACCTCCTCCACTGCAACTTGAGACCATTATTATAATGGTATTAGTGTTGCTTTGCACTGGCAGTGTAGTACAAAGTGACTACCTAGGATAAGGGGCCCGAAGCCTTCATAGTTGATGTAATAAAATGAATCTAAAGTCCTTAGGCTAATCTAATCTTTCTCAAGAGTCCTCTTTCCAGTAAAAGAATATTTGTAAATATAAAAAGCTGTTGAATAAAATTAGTCATGCATCATAAGCAAGGAAGTCAGAACCTTTGAAGTAGATACCAAACCCCATATGTCAATCTCTCTTAGAAACTTGAAATCCCTTCCAAGAATGTTTCAAACTGAAACATGTTAGCTCTATATAAATTGTTGATGAAAGCCTTGAAGAATTGATTCAGCATCAGTACAAATTATGTTATTTTTATTAACATCTGAGTTAATGCTTCAGTTCTGGTAGAAAAGGTTTATCACATTGACAAAGCACCCAAAGTATATTAGGATTATACAAATTGTACTGGGTTTGTTACAAAAATAAGCAGCTTTCTAAGGCTCTTATTCACAGATGTTCATTTATCTCCAATCCTCTTCTAATTCTACTGCTGTGATGATAACCTGTATTTCCTTACTGTATCCATGCCTTTTATTCTAAACAAGGGGACAAATCCTGCTCACCTTACCCACATCAGCAGGCTCACTGCAAGACCCTCAGGATGTTCTCCAACACCTGCATTGTAAGACTGTCCACAGGGTAGATTTTTCTCCTGGATTCTAGATGGTATACTGGATTTGTAGAGTAGTCATTCCTTTGTTCTGAGAAAATATTGTCAATTTTGCCAGATTTTGTAGTCGTTTGGTGATGTGCATAAATGACTAGAATGGAGCTACCAAGCTCCTTTGCATTTATTGGGTAGTTCAGAAGTTGAATGATGGGCAAGTGAACCATTTTATAGGTTTTAGACAAACCACTCTTCGCTTCCCCCAGTTGTGCCATTGGCTCCCTGCTTGACATGCCTCAGAGACCCCTAACTTTAGTGTAAGAGTTGGCAGGGCCCTCGTTCTTCTCATGGTAGCAGGATCTCATGATATAAACAACCCTCTACTTCACCCTTAAAGCTTCTTTAAGGATCAGAGAAGGGGCAGTATTTGTGTTACTGAAAGGTATGTTTAGGAGGCAAAATCCCTCCTTTCCATGTTATTGCTAATCTAGCTGGAAGGGATTTTCTTGGGCTTCCATCTTCTGTACGTTCATCACCTTTGTCTGCTCTCAGTGAACAGTGAGTCGTTATCTCAAATGAAGTAATAATAAAGGACAGGGATTTGGGGGAGAAACTGATTTAATATTTTAAATGATTATTTGTTGAAACATGTAGTCATTTAGGCGAAACCAGTTTTTAAAACATCTGTTTCTTATAGAAATTGTTTGGTACATTTCTGACAACTTTTTAAAATAGTCAAATGTCCAAATGGAAATGACAGCATTTCTTCCTGATAATCAGAATGTGTAAAGGCTCATATAGCTTTGCACAAGGAGACTAGTGCACTACAAAGCAAATGGAAACACTGTTCATTTTTGTAAATCTTCTGACAAAAGTCAATTCAAAACTTCTTGGGGAAAATAATTCTTTCAACAAAGTTTGTAGATGTGTTACTTTGTTCTTTATTAATGAGCTATATAAAATAGCTTTTGCTTTCTTTATATATCTTTACTTAGCCCTGGGCTACACTACGAGTTTAGGTCGAATTTAGCAGCCTTAGATCGATTTAACCCTGCACCCATTCACACAACGAAGCCATTTTTGTCAACTTAAAGGGTGCTTAAAATCAATTTCTGTACTCCTCCACGAGGAGGGGTTTAGCGCTGAAATCGACATTGCCGGGTCAAATTTGGGGTAGTGTGGATGCAATTCGATGGTATTGGCCTCTGGGAGCTATCCCAGAGTGTTCCATTGTGACCACTCTGGACAGCACTTTCAACTCAGATTCACTGGCCAGGTACACAGGAAAAGCCCCGGGAACTTTTGAATTTCATTTCCTGTTTGGTCAGCATGGCAAGCTGATCAGCACAGGTGACCATGCAGATCTCATCAGCACAGGTGACCATGGAGTTCCAGAATCGCAAAAGAGCTCCTGCATGGACCGAATGGGAGGTACTGGATCTGATCGCTGTATGGGGAGACGAATCCGTGCTATCCGAACTCCGTTCCAAAGGACGAAATGCCAAAATATTTGAAAAAAATCTCCAAGGACATGAAGGACAGAGGCTATAACAGGGACCCGCAGCAGTGCCGCGTGAAACTTAAGGAGCTGAGGCAAGCCTACCAAAAAAACAAAGAGGCAAATGGCCGCTCCAGGTCAGACCCCCAGACATGCCGCTTCTATGATGAGCTGCATGCAATTCTAGGGAGTGCTTCCACCACTACCCCACCCCTGTTCGTGGACTCCTGCAAGGGGGGAGTCTTACGCAACAAAGATGAGGATTTTGGGGACGAGGATGATGATGATGAGGAGGAGGTTGAGGATAGCACACAGCAAGCAAGCAGAGAAACCATTCTCCCCGACAGCCAGGAACTGTTTATCACCCTGGAGTCAATACCCTCCCAACCCACCCAAAGTGGGCTCCCAGACCTTGAATGCGGAGAAGGCACCTCTGGTGAGTGTACCTTTGTAAATACAATACATGGTTTAAAAGCAAGTGTGTTTAATGATTCATTTGCCCTGAAGACTTAAAGAAACCAAAAGACTGTGGCTTACCATGGCTGCCTGCAAGCCGAATTCTGTTGCCCGGCCCTGCGTGTGTGATCTCTCACACCAAACCGGCAGGCCCTCAATATAAGAGGCAAAATGCGACCTTGTACTCTAAAATGTGTCTTTTTAAATACACTCTCCCTTTTTTTCCCTACCACAGCTGCAAATGTTTCAATGCTCCCCCTATCATCTCCATCCCAGAGGCTAGCGCAGATAAGAAGGCAAAAAAAAAAAAAAAAACGCACTCGCGATGAAACGTTCTCTGAGCTCATGCAGTCCTCCCACACTGAAAGAGCCCAGCAAAATGCGTAGAGGCAGACAATGTCAGAGTCCAGGAAAGCACAAAATGAATGCGAGGACAGGAGGGACGCGCGAGAGGATAGATGGCAGCGTGATGAGAGGAGGCAGGAGGCAATGCTGAGGCTACTGGAGGATCAAACTGATATGCTCAGGCGTATGGTTGAGCTGCAGGAAAGGCAGCAGGGGCACAGACTGCCGCTTCTGCCCCTGTGTAACCGACCACCCTCCTCCCCAAGTTCCATATCCTCCTCACCCAGATGCCCAAGAACGTGGGGAGAGGGGGTCCAGGCACCCAACCACTCCACCCCAGAGGACTGCCCAAGCAACTGAAGGCTGGCATTCAATAAGTTGTGAAGTGCAGTGTGGCCTTGTCCTTCCCTCTTCCCCCACCCCTCCCGGGCTACCTTGGCAGTTATCCCCCTATTTGTGTGATGAATTAATAAAGAATGCATGAATTTGAAACAACAATGACTTTATTTCCTCTGCAAGCGGTGATCAAAGTGGGGAGGGGAGGGCGGTTGTTTTACAGGGAAGTAGAGTGAACCAAGGGGGTGGGTTTTCATTAAGGAGAAACAAACAGAACTTTCACACCGTAGCCTGGCCAGTCATGAAACTGGTTTTCAAAGCTTCTCTGATGCGCAGCACGCCTTGCTGTGCTCTTCTAACCACCCTGGTGTCTGGCTGCATGTAATCAGCGGCCAGGTGATTTGCCTCAACCTCCCACCCCCCCATAAACATCTTCCCCTTACTCTCAGATATTGTGGGGCACACAGCAAGCAGTAATAACTATGGTGTAACGGTGTTGGGACTCACCACCCAGCGCCCCCTGCTGGTTGTCCTCGGGAATTAGCTCACTCCAGTGGAGCACCCCCTCCTGGTGGTGTCCCGTCCGTCGTCTCGCCCTTGGTTGGTGTGTGGATCCACGTTGCTCCCAACTTGTGGCATCCTCTTCAAGCCACTGCCCTCCGGCAGTGCCCCTTAGTCCATCCTCGCCCCCTTCCAGGGGGGGGGGTCAATCAGCTGTCTCTCTGTGCCCCAGCCAATGTGGGCAACTGCACCCCCAAAGTCACACCCCTCTTGGCAGAAGGTTGGTGCAGCCCAAGACGGCCACTCCCATTGGCCGGGTGTAAGGCAAGGGGGAAGGGGCTTATATAAAATTATTCTACTTAATGGCCAGGGGGCAAATTTGTCACGTACACACGGGGTCAGCTATAGGTTGTCTTAACTCAGGAAGTTCCTTCGAGAGGAAATGTAGCCAAACTCCAAACCTATAGACAATGGAACTCCCTGTGCCTGTATCCTATAGATAACTAACTACATAATTTGCAAAATAACAAGGGTGGGGGGCAAGTAAATGAACAATAAGGGGTCACCAGAGGGGCAGATACATGTAGCTTGCTAATTATGTATGGTAATGATGGCAAATTTTGGCCAATCATAGAGCGATAAATTATCATAAGCAACTGCATATAATGCTTTGGTGTAAGTGTTTTCTTTGTTCTTGCTGACTTATGAGCTCGAACCCAATTGCAATTGAAATAAACGGATCGCCCCTCCCGGGGCTCCTTGCTTGATTAGCTATGTCCGTCTCTCCTTATTCCTCAGCTGGAACAGACAGAAATTTCTATGACAGTTTTGGCGACCGCGGCAGGACTTCTCCAGCTCGGAACCGCTCCGGGGCCCCTCCCTCGAGAAGGACCAGCGCGCGCCGAGGTGAGTTTACCTTGGGTTGTATTGTCTTGGGAGTTGGCCCCCAGCGGGGACGATAAGGAGGACTCTGAGAGACGGACCACAAGCAACGAGACAGATCGCGTTGGAAGAGGCCTCATCAGGAGACGGGTAAATTGTCTCTGTTTTGTGTTATGTGTACATGGGGGTCTTAGACCCGACTGTTTCCTTGGGACAGCCTCGGTGAAATTACTGGGACATCCGTCTGGCAGTTAAACACTTTTAGAGTGCCAGCCCAGTATAAAAACAAGTTTCAGATGACAGGAGATTACCCAGGCAGGAACAGAGGCTGACTGGATAGGCTGGGTGGTCTCCCCGGGACATAAAGGAAACCGTCACTGACTCCAGGGCTTTGTTCTCGGTAACACTGCGGATGGTGGAGAACTGAAGCAGGGAATTTAGGAGTCAGTTAGACCTGACATGGGAAATTCGATGCCGGCACACTTCTGGGATGTGTTCTCAGGAATTGGGGAAGACTTCGCCTCAAAACCTTGAGAACCATCCTGGAAGATTTAAGACCAGAACGAATGAACTATTCGTATTTGTTTTATAGCGCTGCTCCAATTTGCAAAGATAAAGAGTGCACTCTCATGTTACAACAAACTAAACCTCCTCCTTACCAGCAGTGTAGAGTAGAGGAAGATGATTATAGGCCTGTTCCCCCACCAGCTGCGTCCCCTCAACCCCTTCCCGTTCAGGTAAATCGGGTGGTCCCAGGGACCGCCTCTGCACCGGTGTAGGATCTGCCTCTAACCCTATCCTGACCCCGAGCCACATTGTATCCTGATCTGCCAGTGGCCTATAATACCCGAAGCCACGTTCGCAGGCGAAGTCTGCCCGACTCCTCATCCAGCTCATGGAGTTAGTCTCCCAAGTGTGTTCCTGGAGACATCAATTTCAAGTTAATTAAACAAGAAGGACAGGATTCTCCAGTACTCCAATTGCCCTTAAAACAGTACCCTATTCCTACCGGAGAGGGTCAGGTTGTTAACCGCTATGTCCACACTCCTTTCTCTATCAGTGACCTATTGAATTGAAAGATTACCACCCCAAAGGTCAGGGACGACCCAGAATCTGTACATAGGACATTGAAAGAAAGGAAACAAGTGCTCAGTCGAGCTCAGGAGTCTATAGGTGATTTACCCCCACCGCCACCAGGACGGAATGCCCTGACAGCAGGAGATGTAACTGAGGGTGATCCTAACTGAGATTACAACAATGCTGAAGAACAATATAAGTTAACCTCTTTAAAGACTGTAATTTTAAATGGAATTAAGAAGGCTGGGCAGAGGACTACTAATTGGAGTAAAGTAACTTCTGTCCATCAAGGCCCAAATGAACACCCCTCAGACTATTATGAAAGACTGATGAAAGCTGCTAGGTTGTTTGGGGGTCTAGATCCTGAAGCAGAGGCAAATATGCCAGTGATAAGAGGATTGTTTAAAGACCAGGCTGCAGAAGATATAAGGTGGAGATTAAATGATGTGGAAAATTTGCAGGGATGCCTCTCTCTCTCTCAGATAGTGGCTATTGCCACCAGAGTGTTTAATGGGTGAGAAGCCCGACGAAAGGCTGAGAGGGTGAAGGAAGAAAAAAGGGAAATATAAGAATGTTGGTGGCTGTATTGAAGGGAGCAGAGCCTGGTGTCGGCAGAGGCCGAGGAAGAGGACAAGGGTTCTTTGGTAGAGTGGGACCCAATAAAGGGGGGTCCAGAGGACTTTTAATTTGTTATTACTGTCATCAAGAAGGGCACATGAAGAAAGATTGTAAACTGAGAGCCCAGGGACAACGTAAACCTCCTCAAGGTGTTAATAAGGGCCCAGGTCCAGCTTGGAGACCGCCTAATCAACCCTTCCAGGGGGTAATGCAGAATGGGGGACTTTATGACTGATGGGATGAAGGGGGTTCCATGTTGTTATGTTGCCCAGTGTTTTCCTTATCCCACAATGATCCCCTAGTTCCTTTGATGATTGGAGGAAAACAGAATGATTGCTTATTAGACACAGGAGCCACCCTTTCCATCTTTACTGATTTGGATCTTCCTAAGAGTGGCAAAATTGAACGTGTTATGGGAATTGAAGGAAATCCTTTTCGTTGTCAAATCTCCAAACCTTTAAGCATACACATAGGGCCCCTGTCTGAGGAACACGCTTTCCTACTTACCCAAGGACCAACCAGTTTTATTGGAACATGATTTGCTGTGCAAACTCCGGGCTATTATTCACTGCTCTGACCAAGGCATTCTTTTGAGCCTGCCAAATGACTCTGTCAACCCTTTGATGGCTCTAATGAATCCCGAAACTCCTTCAAATTTAGCAATGCTCCCCAGGGATTTGGAAAATGCTGTCCCACCTTGGGTATGGGGAATAAAGAACACTGATGTGGGATTACTAAAGTCAGCTGAGCCAGTTCGGATACGTGTTAGGACAGACATAGACCCCCCTCGCATTCCCCAATACCCTCTCCCACGAGAGGCAATAGAGGGACTGACTCCTTTAATTGAGTCATCCCAGATATCATGGGGGCATCTCCCTCAGGGGTATGTGGAATCCCCCGCTATATTTTCAGCTGTGTTGCATAAAGATTTACAAGATGTAATTCTCCCAGGACAGTCTATGTTGCTTTCGTATGTGGATGATCTTTTATTATGCTCAAAAACACAAGAGCCTAATGAACAGGACTTGATAGAGTTTTTATGTGCCTTAGCAATGAAAGGACACAAGGTGTCACCCTCAAAGATTCAATCTTGCTCACACGAGGTGAAATATTTAGGGCACATACTAAAACCAGGAATGAGAAGCCTTGCTCAGGAAAGAATAAGTGCTATTTTAAACGTACCCCAGCCCAAGACAAAGAGACAGTTAAGGGGGTTCCTCGGCATGGCAGGATTCTGTAAGTCCTGGATTCCTAAGTATGGGGAAATGTCAAAACCACTAGTACAGATGACCACCAAGGATGAACCTGATCCCGTGGAATGGACTAAAGATGCTACCAAATCCTTTGAGAGCATTAAGATGGCCCTTGCATCGGTACCTGCCTTGGGATTCCCGGATTATAGGAAACCCTTTACCTTATTTGTTCATGAAAGGGCGGGAGTGGCCTCTGGTGTTCTTATGCAAGCTTTAGGATCACAGCAATGGCCTGTGGCCTATTTTTAGCACTACTGAATCCTGTTGCAAGAGAAGCAATAGAATGTTAAAGCCCTAGCTGCTGCAGCTTTGTTAGTTGAGAAAGCTCAAGAGTTGGTACAGAGACATCACCTAGTGGTAAAAATTCCACATGCTGTTACTCTCCTTCTAAATTAACGAAATACCCAACCTTTCACTAATGAAAGATTGATTAGAGAATCAGTGGATTGTGTAGACCTTGCGTGGACTGAAACTTAAATTCACTCGAAAGGGAAGCCCTAGATAAGGTCCCCAGCGAGGGAGCGACGCTTGTTGGCCGACCAGCAAGGCCAACCCGAAGTAGATGACTACAGGGCAGCCAAGGCCCTAAATGACTGATATCAGTTTTCGATGGATATAGAAGATTGGACTGTATTATTTGGATTAACGTTTATTGCTCTTTTTTTCTTTTATTTGTTGGTATTTTAACCTATTGTGAAAATGTTTCCTCTGTTGATTTTGTTGTTTTTCCCTTCCCTTTCTTATGGCCATAATAATTTCATTAAATTTAGCCATGTGGTGAGGAATAAAATCCCAGAATGGAGGAATGACTCATGCTGGGTGTGCACCTTGGTGCCTCCCGATGCAGAAAGAGGACTTTCTTTCCTTCCTATCCCTTTGATGGCTGCAAATATTACTCATTCATTGGTGTATGTTATTCCCCATCAGGCTACGACTCATACCTAGCAACAAGAAGGTATAAGCCCTAACTCCGGGTATTTGTTAACCTTCAAGGCGCAGTGTGAGTGGTGTCTCCTGGGAAATGGTCTAGGTCTGTTTTTAGGAAATAGTACTTGCAAATACTATGTGGGCCCAGATGGTGATGTAGAGTGGGTCACTCCCCTTGTTTATTGTTTTGACACCACTGACGACATTAACCACAAGGTGTCTGCGCCAATAGTGTCTGCTATGAAAGCTGCACTATGGTATGGGAAAACTCCAATGGACAATGTCTGTATGCAGGCAGAAATGTAGAGACGGAGACATCTCCTCGAAGCACGGGCCTATTGGGTTTATGGGACATTATACATCCCTGTTACAAAAAGCGTTGGGAGTGACATGGGATACTCCTCCCGGCCCTGTTCCATCAGGGTTCGCTTCTTACTGGGTGTGTGGGAATAAAGCCTATCATACCCTTCCAGTACACTTCTCAGGTTCTTGTTATCTTGCCTGGTTGTTACCCCCACTCGTATTGTAAAGCAATCACATAAAGGCAAGATTAGAAATGTAAGGGACACTAGCAAACCTCAAGCTGAAGAGGATGCAGCCCTTGAACCAATGACATGAACAACATTCCCTAATAATCGCAGACTTAGGAAAGGGGTTATAAAACTCCAGGGTATTTTATAAATTATGGCTAATGAAACTGCTACAATAGTTACAAGTCAAGCCACTGAGCTTAAGCAACTTAGACAGTTAGCTTTACAAAATCATATGGCTTTAGATTTTTTTTTTGGCAGCTCAAGGAGGAACTTGTGCCCTCATAGGCCAAGAGTGTTGTGTGTTTGTGAATGACACCTATAAAGATACCTTTGACAGAGCAGCCCACTTAAGAGACATTGCCCGAGACAGGTCTGCTGAAGGTAGCTGGACAAATGATTGGTTTGATGGTTTATTTTCCTGGTTCTCTTCCTTAACAGGCTGGTTAAAGGGACTCCTGAAAGAAGGTTGTGACGTTGTGCAGTCTATATGGTTTTATAAAAACATGATAATAAGTGAATATAATGTAACTGGGATAGTTTTAGAGAAAATATGGTAATAAGTGAATGTAACGTAACTGGGATATGCTTCATGCAAAAGGTCTCTTGTAAGGTAAGTGAATGTAACGTAACTGGGATATGCTTCATGCAAAAGGTCTCTTGTAAGGTATCATTACAAAGCTTATAATCTACTGAGTATGATCATCTGATTTGTATAAATGTACCACTCTTGTATCTAAAACTAGAAATATAAAATGTAACTCTGAGGGCCTATTGTAATTATGTAAAGTGTGGGCCATTAATGATGGTTTGGAATCTTGATGACTCCCATTGTCTGCAGATGGCTGTTTACCTGTGAGTCTCCCTGTATATGTGTGTGCTGGCAAGTGAGTAATGAAGTCTTGCAGTGACATGTGATCATGTCACCTGAACTGGAATCCATCTTTAACCTGGTGCTTTTCCAGTGAGGGGGGGTGGAAACCCAGAGGGACATTGGGAGTTGGGCATCTGAGTGCTAAAGACAAGCACACTACTGTACGCTGTTTTTGGGTAAACTTGCAGCTTTGGGACAAGTGATTCAGACCCTGAGTCTTTGTTAGAGCAGACTGGAGTGTCTGGCTCAGCAAGACAGGGTGCTGGAATCCTGAGCTGGCAGGGAAAACAGGAGCAGGGGTAGTCTTTGCACATTGGGTGGCAGCTCCCAAGGGGGTTTCTGTGATCCAACCCGTCACAAAGGTGTTATGATTTTACTGATGATTGTGTTTATTTTTTTTGTGTGTGTTTAAACTGTCCATGTGCAAAATGTCTAAATGTGCTAGGACAACTAGCAAATCGAAGGGGATATTTCTCTCTTTACAAGAAAGACGGGTTTTGGCAAAGGCGGAAACCACACCAGATGCTGATATTCTGACCCCTACATATTTGCTGTAATACTCCTACTGCTGTGAAAAGTGTGATCATGAGCCCATTACATGGGTCATGATCAAAGGGGAGAAATTGATATAAAATTATTCTACTTAACGGCCAGGGGGCAAATTTGTCACGTACACACGGGGTCAGCTATAGGTTGTCTTAACTCAGGAAGTTCCTTCGAGAGGAAATGTAGCCAAACTCCAAACCTATAGACAATGGAACTCCCTGTGCCTGTATCCTATAGATAACTAACTACTTAGTTTGCAAAATAACAAGGGTTGGGGGCAAGTAAATGAACAATAAGGGGTCACCAGAGGGGCAGATACATGTAGCTTGCTAATTATGTATGGTAATGATGGCAAATTTTGGCCAATCATAGAGCGATAAATTATCATAAGCAACTGCATATAATGCTTTGGTGTAAGTGTTTTCTTTGAACCCAGGCCCGCCCACTACTCTGGGTCCCCACCCAGGGACCCTCTAGTTGCCGCCGTCCTGCCCTCCTTCTCTCCCTCCGTCTGTCCACGTCCCTGGGCCGCTTCCCCTTCAGCCCCTCGCACCGGCTAGGCCCTTTCCCTCAAGGCCTGCAGCCTGGCAGACACCAGGCTGGAGTTCTCTTCTGCTCCCCCGAGCCTGCCCAGCACTGCGCTGTCCCAGGTGCTAGTCTCCCAACTCTGGAGACAGACCTTCCCCTGTCAAAGGCCTGGGACAGACTCCCTGCTCTCTCCCTGAGCAGCCTTTTTATAGGGCTGAGCCTGGCCCTGATTGGCTGTCTCCAATATGGGCCCTGATTGGCTCCCAATAAGTCCTTTTCTTATTGGCTGTTCGTCTGCGCAGGCCCACTGGCCTGCTGCAGCCCCCTCTAACATGGGGGTGGGGCAGACGCCCCACCACATATGGGAATATTGGTTTCGCTGAGGTCTAACCGAGTCAGTAAACTGCGCCAGCATGCTTTTAAACATCCAAATGCACATTCTACCACCATTCTGCACTCACTCAGCCTATAGTTGAACAGCTCCTGACTACTATTGAGGGTGCCTGTGTATGGCTTCATGAGCCATGGCATTAAGGTGTAGGCTGGGTCCCCAAGGATAACTATAGGTATTTCAACATCCCCAACGGTTATTTTCTGGTCTGGAAAGTAAGTCTCTTGCTGCAGCCATTCAGACAGACCAGAGTTCCTGAAGATGCGAGCCTTTCCCAGCCATCCCACGTTGATGTTGGTGAAACGTCCCTTGTGATCCACCAGTGCTTGCAGACCACTGAAAAGTACCCCTTTCAGTTTATGTACTGGCTGCCTTGGTGCTCCGGTCCCAAGATAGGGATATGGGTTCCATCTATCGCCCCACCACAGTTAGAGAATCCCATTGCAGCAAAGCCATCCACTATGGCCTGCACATTTCCCAAAGTCACTACCCTTGATCGAAGCAGCTCAGTGATTGCATTGGCTACTTGGATCACAGCAGCCCCCACAGTACATTTGCCCACTCCAAATTGATTCCCGACTGACTGGTAGCTGTCTGGCATTGTAAGCTTCCAGAGGGCTATTGCCACTCACTTGTGAACTGTGAGGGCTGCTCTCATCTTGGTATTCTTGTGCTCCAGGGCAGGGGAAAGGAAGTCACAAAGTTCCATGAAAGTGCCCTTACGCATGTGAAAGTTTTGCAGCCACTGGGATTCATCCCAGACCTGCAACACTATGCGGTCAAACCAGTCTGTGCTTGTTTCCCGGGCCCAGAATCGGTGTTCCACGGCATGAACCTGCCCCATTACCACCATGATGTCCATATTGCCAGGGTCCATGCTTTGAGAGAAGTCTGTGTCCATGTCCTCATCACTCTCGTCACCACGCTGCCATTGCCTCCTCACCTGCTTTTGCAGATTCTGGTTCTACATATACTGCAGGATAATGCACGAGGTGTTTACAATGATGATAACTGCCGTGGTGATCTGAGCGGGCTCCATGCTTGCCGTAATATAGCGCCTGCAGGAGAGCAGAGTTGCAGCGGAAGCGGTGGATGACGGAATAGATATTTATAGAGAGATGCCACGAGAATAGATATTTATAGAGAAAGACGAGAGGACCTGCGAGGTGGATTCATGAGAGCAGGAGAGCAGAGTTGCAGCGGAAGCAGGAGCCCATGACAGCCAACATGGAGAAATTCGCTATTGATCGAGACAGGAGAACAGAGCGGCAGCGGAAGCAGTGGTTGGAATGCCAGTTTTTCTGACCTATTCCACTGTCTGCGGCCAGAGCAGGAGAGCAGAGTGGCAGCGGAAGCGGTGGTTGGAATGCCAAGTTTTCCAACTTATTGCTCCGTCTGTGGCCAGAGCAGGAGACCAGAGTGGCAGTGGAAGCGGTCGTTCGATGATGACAGTTAGCAGTCCTACTGCACCATCTGCTGAAAGCAATATGGCACCCGCACGAAAAAAAGGCGTGAAACGATTGTCTGCAGTTGCTTTCACAGAGGGAGGGGCGACTGACGACATGTACCCAAACCCACCTGCGACAATATTTTTGCCCCATCAGGCATTGTGAGCTCAACCCAGAATTCCAATGGGCGGCGGAGACTGCAGGAACTGTGGGATAGCTACCCACAGTGCAACGCTCCGGAAGTCGACACTAGCCACGGTACTGTGGACGCACTCTGACGAATTAATGCACTTAGTGGGGACACACACAATCGACTGTATAAAATCACTTCCTAAAAAATCGACTTCTATAAATTCGACCTAATTTCGTAGTGTAGACATACCCTTAGATCTCAATGTATCTTTTGTTTTGTTTTTACAGATATTATTTCAAAGTACCTGTTTGAATAATTTAACCTTTAAACTTATAAAGCCAGGTTTACTCATTAATATATATTCTCTTACAGATGAAGAGTCAAATAAAAAACAGAGAGGCAAAGGTAGCCACTCTCCTCTCCTCATTTAATGGCGCTAGAGGAATGCCTGATAGCAATATTTTTTCTCCATTTTGCAGATAACTAAATTGAATAAACACATAAGTGAAAAATAGAAGAAACCATAACAGATGCAGATATAAAATAAATGTATCAGTGAAGAACTGATTATACTAGTGATATTATTTATTTGTTTCTTTTAGTGCCCACAATGTGCTAGGTGCTTTCCAAACGTCAAAGAAAGCACTGCCAAATCTAATCTAATCTAATCTAGGGCTGTCAAGCGATTAAAAAATTAATCGCAATTAATCGCGTTGTTAATAATGCAATACCATTTATTTAAATATTTTTGGATGTTTTCTACATTTTCAAATATATTGATTTAAATTACAACACAGAATACAAAGTGTACTCACTTTACAATTATTTTTATTACAAATATTTGCACTGTAAAAAACAAAACAAATAGTATTTTTCAATTCATCTCATACAAGTAATGTAGTGCAATCTCTTTATAATGAAAGTTGAACTTACAGATGTAGAATTATGTACAAAAAATAACTGCATTGAAAAATAAAACAATGTAAAACTTTAGAGCCCACAAGTCCACGAAGTCCTACTTCAGCCAATCGCTCAGACAAACAAACTTGGTTACAATTTGCAGGAGATAATGCTGCCCGCTTCTTGTTTACAATGTCACCTGAAAGTGAGAACAGGTGTTTGCATGGCACTGATGTAGCCAGCGTCACAAGATATTTACATGCTATTTACAAGATTTGTATGTCCCTTCATCTTCAACCACCATTCCATAGGATATGCATCCATGCCGATGATGGGTTCTGCTTGATAATGATCCAAAGCAGAGCTGACCGATCCATGTTCATTTTCATCATGTGAGTCAGACGCCACCAGCAGAAGGTTGATTTTCTATTTCGGTGGTTCGGGTTGTGTAGTTTCCACATCTGAGTGTTGCTCTTTTAAGACTTCTGAAAACATGCTCCACACCTCATCTCTCTCAGATTTTGGAAGGCACTTCAGATTCTTAAACCTTGGATCGAGTGTTGTAGCTATTTTTAGAAATCTCACATTGGTATCTTCTTTGAGTTTTCTCAAATCTGCTGTGAAAGTGTTCTTAAAATAAACATGTACAGGGTCATCATCCAAGACTGCTATAACATGAAATATATGGCAGAATGTGGGTAAAACAGAGATGAAGATATACAGTTCTCCCCAAAGGAGTTCAGTCACAAATTTAATTAACGCATTATTTTTTAACGAGCATCATCAGCATAGAAGCATGTCCTCTGGAATGGTGGCCGAAGCATGAAGGGGCATACCAATGTTTAGCATATCTGGCACATAAATACCTTGCAACACCAGCTACAAAAGTGCCATGTAAATACCTGTTCTCACTTTCAGGTGACATTGTGAATAAGAAGCAGGCAGCAGCATCTCCTGTAAATGTAAACAAACTTGTTTGTCTTAGCAATTGGCTAAACAAGAAGTAGGACTGAGTGAACTTGTAGGCTCTAAAGTTTCACATTGTTTTGTTTTTAAGAGCAGTTATGTAACCAAAAAATCTACATTAGTAAGTTGCACTTTCATGATAAAGAGATTGCACAACAGTACTTGTATGAGGTGAATTGAAAAATACTATTTATTTTGTTTATCATTTTACAGTGCAAATATGTGTAATAAAAATAGTAATATAAAGTGAGCACTGTACACTTTGTATTCTGTGTTGTAATAGAAATCAATATATTAGAAAATATAGAAAAACATCCAAAAATATTTAATAAATTTCAATTGGTATTCTATAGTTTAACAGTGTGATTAAAAGTGTGATTAATTGCGATTAATTTTTTTGAGTTAATGGCATGAGTTAACTGCGATTAATTGACAGCCCTAATCTAATCTAATCTAATCTAATCTAATCTAAACAGATGTATAGACAATTCTAGACTAAAGTACAACTAAGTGATATCACTAGCAGAGTGGAGGGTATAGAGAAGGGGAATGTGAAAATCAATAAAAATGCATAATTCCTTGTACGTTGTATTTGTAATTTTATATTCATTATGTAGTCCTTAGCAGCATACTGCATATCTACTGCAAAGTAAATCTTTATAGTAAATCAGTTAGAATATGAAACTCACATAAACTGTTTTATTTTATAGAAATTAAATATTTTTCTCAGTGTCATACAGTGTATACTTTAATGTACTGATGCAATTCATCATGAGTGTCCAGTTTGGTTATGAATTAGGCCAAGGTAAAAATTACTCCCAGGCCAGTTCTATTTAGAAAGCCAGTAACAAACTTATTTGAAAGAATACTTGAAGGGCTGCTACCCAAAAGGGTCATGGTACCCCACAGATAGAGGGGAGGGAGAGTGAGACATATAATAATTGCTCCAGTCTCCCTATTTGCTGTGAGGAGAAGGAGGGAGAAGTTTGTACCTCGAAGGCCTGGTCTACACTATGAGTTTAGGTCGAATTTAGCAGCGTTAAATCGAATTAAGCCTGGACACGTCCACACGACGAAGCCCTTTTTTTCGACTTAAAGGGCTCTTTAAACCGGTTTCTTTACTCCACCTCCGACGAGGGGATTAGCGCTAAAATCGGCCTTTGCGGGTCGGATTTGGGGTAGTGTGGACGGAATTCGACATTATTGGCCTCTGGGAACTATCCCACAGTGCTTCATTGTGACCGCTCTGGACAGCACTCTCAACTCAGATGCACTGACCAGGTAGACAGGAAAAGCCCCGCGAACTTTTGAATTTCATTTCCTGTTTGCCCAGCGTGGAGAGCACAGGTGACCACGCAGAGCTCATCAGCACAGGTAACCATGATGGAGTCCCAGGATCGCAAAAGAGCTCCAGCATGGACAGAATGGGAGGTATGGGATCTGCTCGCCATATAGGGAGATGAATCAGTGCTAGCTGAACTCCGTAGCAGTAAACGAAATGGCAAAATATTAGAAAAAGTCTCAAAGGCCATGAAGGACAGAGGTCATAACAGGGACACACAGCAGTGCCGCGTGAAAATTAAGGAGCTAAGGCAAGCCTACCACAAAGCCAGAGAGGCAAACGGAAGGTCCGGGGCAGAGCCGCAAACATGCCGCTTCTACGCGGAGCTGCATGCCATGCTAGGGGGTGCAGACACCACTACCCCAATCGTGTGCTTTGACTCCATCAATGGAGAATCACGCAACAGGGAAGCGGGTTCGGGGTACGAGGAAGATGAGGATGAAGACAATGAAGATAGCTCACAGCAAGGAAGTGGAGAAACCGGTTTCCCCAACAGCCAGGATATGTTTATCACCCTGGACCTGGAACCAGTAGAATCATAGAATCATAGAATATCAGGGTTGGAAGGGACCTCAGGAGGTCATCTAGTCCAACCCCCTGCTCAAAGCAGGACCAATTCCCAATGAAATCATCCCAGCCAGGGCTTTGTCAAGCCGGGCCTTAAAAACCTCCAAGGAAGGAGACTCCACCACCTCCCTAGCTAACGCATTCCAGTGCTTCACCACCCTCCTAGTGAAATAGTGTTTCGTAATATCCAACCTAGACCTCCCCCACTGCAACTTGAGACCATTGCTCCTTGTTCTGTCATCTGCCACCATTGAGAACAGCCGAGTTCCATCATCTTTGGAACCCCCCTTCAGGTAGTTGAAGGCTGCAATCAAATCCCCCCTCATTCTTCTCTTCTGGAGACTAAACAATCCCAGTTCCCTCAGCCTCTCCTCATAAGTCATGCACTCCAGACACCTAATCATTTTTGTTACCCTCCGCTGGACTCTTTCCAATTTTTCCACATCCTTCTTGTAGTGTGGGGCCCAAAACTGGACACAGTACTCCAGATGAGGCCTCACCAATGTCGAATAAAGGGGAACGATCACGTCCCTCGATCTGCTGGCAATGCCCTTACTTATACAGCCCAAAATGCCGTTAGCCTTCTTGGCAACAAGAGCACACTGTTAACTCATATCCAGCTTCTCGTCCACTGTGACCCCTAGGTCCTTTTCTGCAGAACTGCTACCTAGCCATTCGGTCCCTAGTCTGTAGCTGTGCATGGGATTCTTCCGTCCTAAGTGCAGGACTCTGCACTTGTCCTTGTTGAACCTCATCAGGTTTCTTTTGGCCCAATCCTCTAATTTGTCTAGGTCCCTCTGTATCCGATCCCTACCCTCTAGTGTATCTACCACGCCTCCTAGTCTAGTGTCATCGGCAAACTTGCTGAGAGTGCAGTCCACACCATCCTCCAGATCATTAATAAAGATATTAAACAAAACCGGCCCCAGGACCGACCCTTGGGGCACTCCGCTTCAAACTGGCTGCCAACTAGACATGGAGCCATTGATCACTACCCGTTGAGCCCGACGATCTAGCCAGCTTTCTATCCACCTTACAGTCCATTCATCCAGCCCATACTTCTTTAACTTGGCACCAAGAATACTGTGGGAGACCGTATCAAAAGCTTTGCTAAAGTCAAGGAATAACACATCCACTGCTTTCCCCTCATCCACAGAGCCAGTTATCTCATCATAGAAGGTAATTAGGTTAGTCAGGCACGACTTCCCCTTGGTGAATCCATGCTGACTGTTCCTGATCACTTTCCTCTCCTCTAAGTGTTTCATAATTGATTCCTTGAGGACCTGCTCCATGATTTTTCCAGGGACTGAGGTGAGGCTGACTGGCCTGTAGTTCCCCGGATCTTCCTTCTTCCCTTTTTTAAAGATGGGCACTACATTAGCCTTTTTCCAGTCATCCGGGACCTCCCCCGATCGCCATGAGTTTTCAAAAATAATGGCTAATGGCTCTGCAATCTCATCCGCCAACTCCTTTAGCACCCTCGGATGCAGCGCATCCGGCCCCATGGACTTGTGCACGTCCAGTTTTTCTAAATAGTCCCGAACCACTTCTTTCTCCACAGCTGGTTCGCTGCTGACTGCCCTTAAATACCAGTCAGGCCCACTCAAGGCCCACTCAAGGCCCACCTGGAACAAAGCACTCCCAATTCACACTTTTCAAACAAACAAGCAAGCAATCAAGCACACGGTCAAACTGACAAACTGTCCCAGCAACAGACACTCAGATACTCACCTACACTTTCCAAAAACTTCCTGGATTGTCTGTGCACCGCTGTATTGCTCTCCCAGCAGATATCAGGGTGATTAAAGTCTCCCATGAGAACCAGGGCCTGCGATCTAGCAACTTCTGCTAGTTGCCAGAAGAAAGCCTCGTCCACCTCATCCCCCTGGTCTGGTGATCTATAGCAGACTCCGACCACGACATCACCCTTGTTGCTCACACTTCTCAACTTTATCCAGAGACACTCAGGTTTTTCTGCAGTTTCATACCGGAGCTCTGAGCAGTCATACTCCTCTCTTACATACAACGCAACTCCCCCACCTTTTCTGCCCTGCCTGTCCTTCCTGAACAGTTTATATCCATCCATGATAGTACTCCAGTCATGTGAGTTATCCCACCAAGTCTCTGTTATTCCAATCGCATCATAGTTCCCTGACTGTGCCAGGACTTCCAGTTCTCCCTGCTTGTTTCCCAGGCTTCTTGCATTTGTGTATAGGCACTTAAGATAACTCACTGATCATCCCTCTTTCTCAGTATGAGACAGGAGTCCTCCCCTCTTGCGCTCTCCTGCTTGTGCTTCCTCCCAGGATCCAATTTCCCCACTTACCTCAGGGCTTTGGTCTCCTTCCCCCGGTGAACCTAGTTTAAAGCCCTCCTCACTAGGTTAGCCAGCCTGCTGGCGAAGATGCTCTTCCCTCTCTTCGTTAGGTGGAGCCCGTCCCTGCCCAGCACTCCTCCTTCTTGGAACACCATCCCATGGTCGAAGAATCCAAAGCCTTCTCTCTGACACCACCTGCGTAGCCATTCGTTGACTTCCACGATTCGACGGTCTCTACCCAGGCCTTTTCCTTGCACAGGGAGGATGGACAAGAACACCACTTGCGCCTTAAACTCCTTTATCCTTCTTCCCAGAGCCACGTAGTCTGCAGTGATCTGCTCAAGGTCATTCTTGGCAGTATCATTGGTGCCCACGTGGAGAAGCAGGAAGGGGTAGCGATCCGAGGGCTTGATGAGTCTCGGCAGTCTCTCCGTCACATCGTGTATCCTAGCTCCTGGCAAGCAGCAGACCTCTCGGTTTTCCCGGTCGGGGCGGCAGATAGATGACTCAGTCCCCCTGAGGAGGGAGTCCCCGACCACCACCACCCTCCTCCTCCTCTTGGGAGTGGTGGTCGTGGAACCCCCATCCCTAGGATAGTGCATCTTTTGCCTTCCAATCGGTGGAGTCTCCTTCTGCTCCCTTCCCTCAGATGGGTCATCTACTCCACTCTCCGCATTAATACCTGTAGAGAGAACATGGAAACGATTGCTCACCTGTATCTCCAATGCTGGTACATGGACGCTCCTCTTTCTCTTTCTGGAGGTCACATGCTGCCAAACTTCTTCATCATCCGTCTGTCCCTGCTGCGCCTGCTCTGAATCTTCAGAACATTGTGGCCGTAGAAGCATCTCCTGATGTCTGTCCAGGAAATCTTCATTTTCCCTTATGCAACGCAGAGTCGATACTTGTTTCTCCAGACCTCAAACCTTCTCTTCCAATATGGAGACCAGCTTGCACTTTGTACAGACAAAGTTGCTTCTGTCCTGTGGAAGAAAGACAAACATGGCACAACCTGTGCAGGTTACAATAGCTGATCGCTCACCTTCCATATCACCTTCCTCTTAAGAGCTTCCTCAGCTGTTGCAGGAACTACTCAGAGAATCCTGCAGATGAAAGCCTCAGTGAGCTCCCCTTGGGCGAACTCCCAGGCAAACTCCCTCTGTTAGCCTCTGCTGTTCGCCGCTTAGCTGGTTCGCTGCTGACTGCCCTTATATACCAGTCAGGCCCACTCAAGGCCCACCTGGAACAAAGCACTCCCAATTCACACTTTTCAAACAAACAAGCAAGCAATCAAGCACACGGTCAAACTGAAAAACTGTCCCAGCAACAGACACTCAGATACTCACCAACACAGCCCCCCTAATGCAGCACTTAGCGTACCTCCTCTCAGTAACCCCCGAACTCTCAAGGCGTCCTCCCAGATGCTGAGGGCACACAAGGGACCTCTGGTGAGTGTACCTTTGTAAATATTACACATGGTTTAAAAGCAAGCGTGTTTAATGATTAATGATTAATTTGCCCTGGCAATCGCGGCCAGTACAGCTACTGGAAAAGTCTGTTAACGTGTATGGGGATGGAGTAGAAATCCTCCAGGGACATCTCCAGAAAGCTCTCCTTCATGTACTCCCAAAGCCTTTGCAAAAGGTTTCTAGGGAGGGCTGCCTCATCCCGTCCGCCATGGTAGGACACTTTACCATGCCAGGCCAGTATCACATAGTCTGGAATCATTGCATAACAAAGCATGGCAGCGTATGGTCCCGGTGTTTGCTGGCATGCAGACAACATCCATTCCTTATCTCTCTTTGTTATCCTCAGGAGAGTGATATCATTCACGGTCACCTGGTTGAAATTGGGTAATTTTATTAAGGGGACATTCAGAGGTGCCTGTTCCTGCTCGGCTGAACAGAAATGTTCCCCGCTGTTAGCCACGCGGTGGGGGGGAGGGGTGAAGTGATCATCCCAGAGAATTGGGTGTTTGTGTCGGTGGGGGGGTAGTTGGGTTTGTGCTGCATGTTAACCCGGAAACCCCAGCCCCTCCTTTTACATTGCAAACCCATTTTAAATGGCCAACCCAGCGGGTGCTTGGTATGGGAAATGAGGGCGCTGCTGTTTGAAACCATTCCCACATGTTATGAAGCTTAAAAAAGCCAAAAGACTGTGGCTTACCATGGCTGCCTGCAAGCCAAAATCTGTTGCCTGGCACTGCGTGAGTGATCTCTCACACCAAACCGGCAGGCCCCCAATATAATAGGAAAAATGCGACCTTGTAACGAAAGCACATGTGCTGTGTAATGTGAACAGCAAAATTTAACGTGAAAGAGTGTACCCATTGTTCTCTAAAATGTGTCTTTTTTAACCACCTCTCCCTTCTCCTCCACCAGCTGCAAATGTTTCTCCTTCACAGAGGCTAGTGAAGATTAGAAGGAGAAAACGGCGGACTCGGGATGATATGTTCTTGGAGCTCCAGATGTCCTCCCACGCTGACAGAGCACAGCAGAATGCGTGGAGGCAGTCAATGTCAGAGTGCAAAAAAGCACAATATGAACGAGAGGAGAGGTGGCGGGCTGAATCGCGGGATGAACAGAGCAAGTGGCGGGCTGAAGAGGATAGGTGGCGTCAGCTTGCTGATAGAAGGCAAGAGTCGATGCTTCGGCTGCTGGAGCATCAAACTGATATGCTGCAGGAAAGGCTGCAGGAGCAGAGACCGCCGCTACAGCCCCTGTGTAACCAACAGCCCTCCTCCCCAAGTTCCATAGCCTCCTCACCCAGACGCCCAAGAATGCGGTGGGGGGGCCTCCGGCCACCCAGTCACTCCACCCCAGATGATTGCCCCAGCATCAGAAGGCTGGCCTTCAGTAAGTGTTAAAGTTTTAAAGTTTTAAACTGCAGTGTGTCCTTTTCCTTCCCTCCTCCCCCACCCCTCCCGGGCTACCTTGGCAGTTATCCCCCTAGTTGTGTGATGAATTAATAAAGAATGCATGAATGTGAAGTAACAATGACTTTATTGCCTCTGCAAGCGGTGCTCGAAGGGGGGAGGGGAGGGTGATTAGTTTACAGGGAAGTAGAGTGAACCGGGTGGGGGGGAGGCGGAGGGTTCATCAAGGAGAAACAAACAGAAGTTTCACACCGTAGCCTGGCCAGTCACAAAACTGGTTTTCAAAGCTTCTCTGATGCGCACCGCACCCTGCTGTACTCTTCTAACCGCCCTGGTGTCTGGCTCTGCGTAATCAGCAGCCAGGCGATTTGCCTCAATCTCCCACCCCGCCATAAATGTCTGCCCCTTACTCTCACAGATATTGTGGAGCGCACAGCAAGCAGCAATAACAATTGGAATATTGGCTTCGCTGAGGTCTATCCGAGTTAGTAAACTGCGCCAGCGCACTTTTAAATGTCCAAATGCATATTCCACCACCATTCGGCACTTGCTCTGCCTATAGTTGAACAGGTCCTGACTACTGTCCAGGCTGCCTGTGTACGGCTTCATGAGCCATGGCATTAAGGGGTAGGCTGGGTCCCCAAGGATAACGATAGGCATTTCAACATCCCCAACGGTTATTTTCTGGTCCGGGAAGAAAGTCCCTTCCTCCAGCTTTTGAAACAGACCAGAGTTCCTGAAGACGCGAGCATCATGTACCTTTCCCGCCATCCCATGTTGATGTTAATGGAACGTCCCTTGTGATCCACCAGGGCTTGCAGCAGCATTGAAAAGTACCCTTTGCGGTTTATGTACTCGGTGGCTTGGTGCTCCGGTGACAAGATAGGGATATGGGTTCCGTCTATCGCCCCACCACAGTTTGGGAGTCCCATTGCAGCAAAGCCATCCACTATGACCTGCACGTTTCCCAGAGTCACTACCCTTGATATCAGCAGGTCTTTGATTGCGTTGGCTACTTGGATCACAGCAGCCCCCACAGTAGATTTGCCCACTCCAAATTGATTCCCGACTGACCGGTAGCTGTCTGGCGTTGCTCTCAATCTGGTATTCTGGCGCTTCAGGGCAGGGGAAAGCAAGTCACAAAGTTCCATGAAAGTGCCCTTACGCATGCTAAAGATTCGCAACCACTGGGAATCGTCCCACACCTGCAACACGATGCGGTCCCACCAGTCTGTGCTTGTTTCCCGGGCCCAGAATTGGCATTCCACGGCATGAACCTGCCCCAGTAACACCATGATTTGCACATTGCTGGGGCCTGTACTTTGTGAGAGGTCTATGTCCATGTCAATTTCCTCATCACTCTCGCTGCCGCGCTGCAATCGCTGCAATCGCCTCCT
The DNA here is from genome assembly GCF_028017835.1 of Emys orbicularis. Lineage (NCBI taxonomy): Eukaryota > Metazoa > Chordata > Testudines > Emydidae > Emys > Emys orbicularis. The sequence goes on from NC_088684.1 coordinate 164,820,949, forward strand.
CGGCTGGTTTTGCTTTGGCATGTTCTGGCTCTGCATATACTCCAGGACAATGTGCATGGTGTTCATAGTGCTCATAATTGTCGCGGTGATCTGAGCGGGCTCCATGATCCCAGTGCTATGGCGTCTGGGTTGAAAAAAGGCGCAAAACTAGTGTCTGACGGAGGGAGGGAGGGGCGAGTGACGACATGGTGTACAGGTACAGGGAATTAAAATCAACAAAGGTGGCTGTGCATCAGGGAGAAACACAAACAACTGTCACACAGAATGGCCCCCCCAAAGATTGAACTCAAAACCCTGGGTTTAGCAGGCCATTGATTTCACGGAGGGAGGGGGAAGCAAATGAATACAGAACAAATCTGGTCCATCTATTTTTTACATCTTAAGCTGGCAGCAGACGGTGCAGCATGACTGATAGCCATCGGCATCTTCTGGGTGCTTGGCAGAAGATGCTGTACTATGACTGCTAGCCATCATCGTCAAGACGGTTCAATAGGACTGCCGGCAGGACTGAGTCTCCAGGAGACAAAACATGTCTGCCCAGGTGCGTCTGATCGAACTCACTGAGGAATACGACGATGATGGATACCAGTCGTAATACACCATCTACTGCCAAAAGGCAAGGAGCTGCTTCTGTATAGCAATGCAGCCCCATGTCTGCCAGCACCCAGATAGCCGATGACAGCTACCAGTCATACTGCACCGTCTACTGCCAAAAGGCAATTAGCTGCTGCTGTGTAGCAATGCAGTACCACGTCTGCCGGCACCCAGATGACATATGATGACGGTGAGCTGAGCTGAGCTGAGCTGAGCGGGCTCCATGCTTGCCGTGGTATGTTGTCTGCACAGGTTACCCAGGTAAAAAGGCGCGAATCGATTGTCTGCCGTTGCTCTGATGGAGGGGGAGGGGCCTGACGACATGTACCCAGAACCCCCCGCGACACTGTTTTTGCATCATTCAGGCATTGGCATCTCAACCCAGAATTCCAATGGGCGGCGGAGACTGCGGGAACTGTGGGATAGCTACCCATAGTGCAACGCTCTGGAAGTTGACGCTAGCCTCTGTACTGTGGACGCGGTCCGCCGACTTAATGCACTTAGAGCATTTTATGTGGGGACACACACAATCGACTGTATAAACCCGATTTCTATAAAACCGGCTTCTATAAATTCGACCTAATTTCGTAGTGTAGACATACCCTAAGGCCAGGTCTACACTAGAGAAGGTTTAGCCATATAACTATACCAGTATATGACAGCAGGCATTCATTCCTAGTGTAGATGCAGCTTATACCAAGATAAAGTGATGCTATTGCCAGTATAGTTTATAGTATAGACCTGGCTATATTATTTTATTGTTTTTATTATTTATTTGTATTACCATAGCATCTAGGAGCCCCAGTCTTGGACCAGGACCCCATTGTGGTAGGCACTGTACAAACACACAACAAAAAGATGGTTCATGTGTGTAACAATTTGTGCACTCTCATGTGCACCAGAGAGCTCTGGGAGTCATCCTGCTTGTCTGAACAGAATATCCCTGAGCATCTTCTGGGCCAGTGAGGTTGACTGCCCTTCATTCAGGGCTGTGCCTGAAATCTAGTTCAATAAATCAATTTCATTTTTACTAGAATGTTACATTATCTTCATTCTGAAAATTAATGGAACCGATTCCGTTTCAGAAATGTCTTAGGCAGAATACTGGTCTGCTGCTGGACCACACTGTAGACAGCCTGATTGAATAACAATTATCTTTTCCCCTACTCGATCATTACAGTGACTCCAAATAGTCTCATCTTCACAAATCACTTGACACGCAGAGGACCTGTGACCAGTGACCTTTCTCAGTCTGATTTCTGGTCTACAATGTGCTAGATGCTTTTCAAACAGAAAAGAAAGCACAATCTAATCAAATCTACTCTAATCTATCTAGATGTATAGATCAGTTGCATGCACAAATAGTTGCTGATCTTCTCACAGAGTGGAGAAAGATTGGCTGTCCATTGGGGTATGCAAATTAACTCCAATGATAGAGTCAAGTTAGTCAGATCGTATGTTGTTAGAAGGTTTGATCAGATCCTTGAAGAGGTCAGGAAGGAATCCCTTCCCCCACTCTCCCCAGTGTACAGCATTACACCATAACAAGTTAGGGACACTGTGTGTTTTGTCTGCTTGGCATTTGACTTCCTCTGAAGTTTTTGGTATTGGCCATTTCTGGAGACAGGGTATTGGATTGGGTGGACCAAAGTTGTGAACCATTATGGCACATCCCGTGTTCCCTCTGATTTTTGTGCAACAAAATTATTGTTTGCTAAATTGTTATATACATATTAACACTCCATTTGTATGGGATGTTCATTTCCTGCCTGTAAACTTTATATAGCAAGATAGGAAGATTTTCCAATATGATATTTTCAACAGCAGCTTGAATATTGGTATCAAACTGCAATTGTTTTGTTATTGCTTGTGTTCTGGGCCACAGCCAGGCTAATCTCCTAAAAAAAAAGCTGTGTTATGATCATGGTAGAAACTTCTGCAATTTGGTACACTTGAGTAAATTCATCCTTGCTGGTGCAGTAGCACTAAATTAAAAATCAACTGAATGACTTACTGTGAGTTGCACTGCAAATGACTAATACATATGTGCTATAGTAAGACAAAGTATGCACGGTGGGTTATTTCTTGCTGCTCATGTAATAAATTAAGTTTTTGTTTGTAATGTTGAGCTTCAGCAAAGAATGATTAAATTATTTTCCTTGACTCATGAATGCAAACTCTCCAGTATGGAGAATATTCAAGTCTGATCTAGTTGGAGACCCAGGCAACCATGAGTGTCCCTTCAAATGATCACTTTCAGCTATACATATGCCATAAGTGGCATATGTATAGCTGATGTTATTTACACTCCAGATGACATATAGATTTAAGAATCCACAGCTTCTGGACACTTAACCAAAGGACAAAGTTGACATAATAATAGAATAAAAGATTGCTGGTGGAGAACAATAGAGTCATCTGACTTGGAGATCTCTTTATTAGCATAGGAAAGCAGCTTTCTTTTGAAAAGAGGAAATGTTTTAAAATGGGGAATATAATATACTCGTAGATTTCTTCAAGTGTATAATTGTATTGAGCACTTGCCCTGGTTACAGATAAAAATGAGTGAGTGCATCTTTGGATACAGACCAAGCTGTGGACTCAGTTTTTGAAACCAGACTATTTGAGGCCGAGTTGTGTCTAGTCTTGCATGGGTGCACAAGACATGCAGCATGCCCAGAGTGATCCCTTTTCACATGCCCTGTGCAAGGGTCAATCACAGTTGCCATCCCTGCACTTGGTGGAGTGCAGAGGGCCCAAAGAGACCAGGGAGGAAGAAGGTTCATGACTTTGCTCCTCTCCACACTGGTTTGCAGAGTGGGCCAGGTGCACAGGGTGGGGGAGCAGTCTGACCCCCTACATAAATGAGAGAGCAGCCAGTGCAGTCCCCTTGCAAATCAGGCCATTTGGGAAGGACTGTGCCTCTCAGAGACAGATTCTGTCTCTGAGCTTCCCCTGGGGTGGAAGGGCTCTGCATCACCCCATCTGGAGCAGAGTTCTACAGCTACATTTTGATCTTCTGTCTCTGAAACTAATGAGTTCAGCAAGGTGGATGGAAGGATCAGTTATATTAGTGTATGGAAGAAATGGAATTAAGTCAGATGTCCAAATTACCTAGACCCATGGCTCGTCGACATGGGGGGGTTAATCTGCAGTGAGTTGATGCACGTTAGCTAATGTGTAGCACTCAAGCCACACTAATAGTGGGCACATGGGATAACTGTACCCTCTTTCAGTTTACATCATTCTGTGCACATGGCAGGGGCTTGTTGTGTACTAAGCACATGGCGTTCTGGGAAGGTATCCCATGGTCCTTTGCTTATCTGATGAGCTTTGTGCATTCTGGGATTTCTCTCACTGTGCACTGTGGGAGGCATGTGGAAGCCAAGCAGAAACTTGTGTAACTATGGGACTTGGGGTCAAGTTAAAAAAAATCCCATGATTCTGCTAGGGTTGCCAACTGTCTAATCGCATAAATCCAAACATCCTTGCCCCGCACCCTACCCCGCCTCTGCCCCGAGGCCACACTCCTGCCCCGCCCCTTCTCTGAGGCCCCGACCCCACTCATTGCATCCCTCCTCGCTCTGTCACTTGCTTTCCCCCACCCCCACCCTCACTCACTTTTCACTGTGGCAGGGGGTTCAGGAGGAGGTGTGGGCTGAGGGAGAGAGTTTGGGTGCAGGCTCAGGGCTGGGGCAGGGGTTAGGGTGTGGGAGGGGGTGAAGAGTGCAGGCTCCACCTGGACGGCATTTACCTCCGGGGGCTCCCAAAAGCAACTGGCACATCCCTATGGCAGCAGCTCCTAGGTGGGGGGAGGCCAGGGGGTCTCCTCGCACTGCCTCTGCCCCCAGGCACCACCCCCGCAGCTCCCATTGGCCACAGTTATGGATAAAGGACATGTTGGCTGCTTCCAGGAGTGGCGCGGAGCCAGGGCAGGTAGAAAGCCTGCATTAGGCCTGCTGTGACGCCGGACTTTTAGCACACAAAAATCTCCCAGTTTGGCTTCAGTAGCCTCCGGGAGATAGATCCTGATTCCGGGAGATTCCCGGCAAAACCAGTAAGGTTGGCAACCCTAGATTCTGCTGCCTTCACCCCATGCTGGCTCTCTTTCTGGGTGGGCTAGCTCTATTTTCAGATTGCTGTCAGACAGCATGTGCCCAACAATGCTCTGCACTGCTGTGTTGGCAACTGCAAATATGCCAAGGTTGCTTGGGCTATATTTCAGCCCTTGAAGCCATGTGGCTTCAGTTTTGGGCTGTGCCCACTGCACTACCAAGTAGACGATGTGGCTGCAGCAGCAGCTCCTCCAGCTGTAACAGCAGGGGCAGAGGAAGGAGGATGAGGAAGACAAGGACAACACTGAGCAAATGCTACTACATGAACTCTTCCTGGAGCAGCTCCGCACACTATAGCACCTTTTCTGGGCTTGGGAAACCAGTGTCAATTGCTGGGACCAGTGTCAATCTTCCTGCAGATCTGGGATGACTAGCAGCAGCAAGAGAATTTCAGGATGGCAGAAAGCACTCTTTTTAGAGTTCTGTGCTGAACTAGCCCTGGAGCCAGTGGGCGTACCTCTCGAGAGGTGGGTCGCCATTGCCATTTGAAGCTGGCCACCTTTAATGTTACTGGTCCATAGCCAATCAATTCAGTGTGGGAAGATCAACTCTTGCGGCCACTGTCATGCAGGTGTGTGTTCCCATGCATATGGTACTGCTGCACCAAGTTACAAAGCTTGGTAATTCTCAGACAATTATCGATGGCTTTGCAGGCATGGGGTTCTCAAACTGTACTGGGGCAATTGATGGGATCCATGTCCTATTATTTGCCCCCACAGCCTCCATGGCTCAGAGTTTATAAACAGAAAGGGATATTTCTCCATGATGCTCCAAGGGCTGGTTGACCACCATGGCAGGTTTACAGATATAAATGCAGAATGGTCTGGAAGGGTGAGCGATGCCAGGATCTATATGAACTTCGCTCTATTTACTTTAATGGATAATGGACAGCTTGCCCCAAGATCATTATGGACATTAATGGTGTGGACATGGCTCCAGTTATGTTGGGAGACTCGGCTTATCTTCAGCTTCCCAGGCTAATGAAGTCCCTCATAGGCTGCTTGGACAGAAGGAAGGAACATAGAATCATAGAAGATTAGGGTTGGAATAGACCTCAGGAGGTCATCTAGTCCAACCCTCTGATCAAAGCAGGACCAACCCCAACTAAATCATCCCAGCCAGGGCTTTGTCAAGCCGGGAACAGTTTAGCTATTGCCTCAGTGTCTGAAGAATGGCAGTGGAGTGTGCATTTCACCATTTGAAAGAGTTTCCCACAGCTCACAGGCAGGGAGGCTGCAGTTGGAGCAGGGGGGTCTGAGCTCCAGAGAGGATGAGGGAAGGAAGGAGGAAAGAGAGAGCAAGATTGAGACTGGGCTAAGGAGAAAGATGGGTCAGAGAGGGAGAGCAGTGAAATGATAATGAGGGAGGGGGTTCCCCACGGGCTCCAGGGCAGCTGAGGAAGGGGAGGGAACCCTGCTGGCTGCATCGCCATAGCATGGGGGGTATATAATTCTTCTTTCCAAGCCTGTTGGGGCTGTGTGGCATTCCCCACTCTCATGCAGACAGTCACGCTCACTGCCCACGCAGGTCACATGCCAGCTGGGCCATTTGGATCCCTGCATATGGCTCAATAATGATGAAAGTGCCTCTGTGGTAGGCATGGAGGTAAGTCATTTATGAGTACTGAGCTGTAACCATTTTATGAAAACTGGATCAGTGAGGGGAAGTGATTGTATATGGAGTTATTAGAATTCCCTATGTACTGTATTGATCTAGCTTATATTGGGGGTAGTGAAATGTTTATTATACACTTCCAATGTCTAGGGAAGGTGACAAAATGGCTTCCCACATAAACAAACCAAACCAGACACTTGAAAGACAACTGGACAAGCTGCTGGCTTCAAAAATCCTGTCTCCTGTTGTAAGCCTTGTTTTGCCTGTAGACATGTAGAAAAAAGAGAGCCTGAGACATGAGGCTTGGTATAAAGGGCCTTTTATGACACCTAAAGCTTTGGGCAGTTTGATCGGAGCCTGCTATACCAGCTACCTGGCCGGAGCAGCACCCAGAGAGAACACATATGCAGACCACAGACTGGGTTCAGTAGCAAAGGCACTCAGACAGGTTTATTGTCAATGAAGCATGGTCCTAGTGCCCTGGCTCAATGATTACAGGTACACTAATATATGTATGCTCGTTACAATGGACCAGCTCAGTGAACGGTGGGACTTTCTGTTCCCCGCCCTCGGCCAGACAAAGAAACCTCCTCTGTGACCCCTCTTTTATACACTGATACAAACAAGTAACCTATTGCCCCTCTGACATGGTTAGTTACCACCCTTTACCTTGTACCTGTTGGTTTGATCCAAACATCTCTATCAATCACCCCTGTCATCCTAACCTTATCTTTAAGAGGGGGTCAGTGTGTCCCTGTATCATCTTCGGGAAGTGTGATTATACCATACCTGGTATCGGGATGTTCTGGTCAGGGCTGGCTCCAGGCACCAGCTTGGCAAGCAGACGCTTGGGGTGGCCACTCCGGAGAGGGGTGGCAGTCCAGCTATTCGGCAGCAATTCGGTGGACGGTCCCTCACTCCCGCTCAGAGCGAAGGACCTTCCGCCGAATTGCCGCTGCAAATCGCGATCGCGGCTTTTTTTTTTTTTTTTTTTTGGCTGCCTGGGGCGGCCAAAACCCTGGAGCCGGCCCTGGTTCTGGTACCACCCTTCTGGAATGTGCTTACGTGAGTGTCCTGTGCCTAGCACTTTTTAGGAATGTGTGGGGGTTTTTTGCAATACCAGTCCTGTTCTTGCCAGGTTCTGTGAACTTGCAAGTAGGCCTGTTTTGTAACAGGGCCTGACTTCTGCTCACAGCCCAACTTTTGTTAACTTTGCTTTATATCAGCAGGGCCTGACTTCTACTTTAGTTCAGGCCTCAGGCCTCTTATACCAGGCCTCATGTTTCAGGCTTTCTCTACTACATTCCCCCACTTTTTGTCTTTTATGGGGAGGATGTTTACCCATCATCCCAGAAACACCTAATACATGGGCTGAAGATGACCCAGTGGGCTAAACATTGTTATGTGGCCACCTTACTTTACCATCCACATATTCATGCCCCATCTGGCCCTTGGTTTGCACATTCCCTCATACAACCGGTGGACAGATTTTATTTTCCAATTGTTTTTAGCCCCTTATGGTGAGCCTGGGAATGTTAGGTTCGGGACTTTGATTGAGGAATGTGGTTTTATGACTGAGGCATGAGGGCACTCCCAAATAATTAATATATATGGATAATGTGGATATGATATATATATATATGTGTAGTATATATAGGTTCATATGTATAGTATGTATGTGTACATATGACAACACCTTATATCAAAGCATAACAGTCCTTTTCCAATCTGGTGTTGTAGTCTGGCCCTTTTACTTTGGTGCCGTAGATAGCAACACACTCCTATTAGGGCAATTACAGTTACCACCTCTATTATCATTAGTAGTAGACTAAATGTTTTGAAATACTGGGATGGTTATTATTACGGTGTGTCCCACAGTGCTATGTATATAAAGAGTAAAACAGAAATTTGGACTACTGGCATTACAAATGAAGCCTTTATATGTAATTTTCTTGCAATTAGTTAGTACACAGTACTGTCCATCCATGTTTTATAGGTTACCTTTACTGCTGGTTGTCACCCTTGGGTAAGCTTTGCTGGGCAGGGAACAGGAACGGCTAGCTTTTCTGTTCCATTGGTTGCATTGTTCTGTGATACACCTGTAGTTGATGTTGATCCAGTTGTTTCTTATAGGTGCTGTCTTCCAGATAACCTACTGAATGGACAGTAACCAATTTATCAAATATTGCTGTGTCATGATATTTAATAAATCTAACCAAGCTTCTTTTCCTGTAGCCAGTTTCAATAAACTGATGAATTTCACAAACTTGAATGTTTTCATGTTTGAATATCCCATGGAAGAGGAGGTGAGGTGAGGAAGAGTAGAGGTTGTGGCTGTGCCATGCTGCTGGCTGCCATTTTCAGCCGGCAAATGGGGTTTAGGGGGATGTTCACCAGGCAGGGTAGATACAGAGAGGAGACAGGAAAATAGGTAGATGTGCATGTGCCGTCTGTGGTGTGGGCTTGAAAACAGTCAGAAGTTCGGGCTGGATGCAATGCATTCGAGGATGCTGAGGAAGTTGGCTGATGTGATTGCAGAGCCATTGGCCATTATCTTTGAAAATTCATGGCTATTAGGGGAGGTCCCAGACGATTGGAAAAAGGCAAATATAGCCCATCTTTAAAAAAGGGAAGAAGGAGACTCCGGGGAACTACAGACTGGTAAAGCTAACCTCAGTCCCTGGAAAAATCATGGAGCAGGTCCTAAAGGAATCCATTTTGAAGCACTTGGAGGAATGGAAGGTGATCAAGAAAAGTCAACATGGATTCACCAAGGGCAAGTCATGCCTGACCAACCCGATTGCCTTCTATGATGAGATAACTGGCTCTGTGGATATGGGGAAAGTGATGGAGGTGATATACCTTGACTTTAGCAAAGCTTTTGATACGGTCTCCCACAGTATTCCTGCCAGCAAGTTAAAGAAGTATGGATTGGATGAATGGACTATAAGGTGGATAGAAAGCTGGCTAGATCGTTGGGCTCAATGGGTAGTGATCAACGGCTCGATGTCTAGTTGGCAGCCAGTATCAAGCGGAGTGGGTCCTGGGGCTGGTTTTGTTCAACATCTTCATTAATGATCTGGATGATAGGATGGATTGCACCCTCAGCAAGTTCACGGATGACACTAAGATGGGGGGAAGGTAGATACGCTGGAGGGTAGGGATAGGGTCCAGAGTGATCTAGAAAAATTGGAGGATGGGGCCAAAAGAAATCTGATGAAGTTCAACAAGGACAAGTGCAGAGTCCTGCACTTAGGAAGGAAGAATCCCATGCTCTGCTACAGGCTGGGGACCGACTGGCTAAGCAGCAGTTCTGCAGAAAACAACCTGGGGATTACAGTGGACGAGAAGCTGGATATGCGTCAACAGTGTGCCCTTGTTGCCAAGAAAGCTAATGGCATATTGGGCTGCATTAGTAGCAGCGTTGCCAGCAGATCGAGGGAAGTGATTATTCCCCTCTATTCAGCACTGATGAGGCCACATCTGCAGTACTGCATCCAGTTTTGGGGCCCCCACTACAGAAAGGATGTGGACAAATTGGAGAGAGTTGAGCAAAGGGCAATGAAAATGATTATGGGGTTGGGGCACATGACTTATGAGGAGAGGCTGAAGGAACTGGGCTTATTTAGTCTACAAAAGAGAAGAGTGAAGGGGGATTTGATAGCAGCCTTCAACTACCTGAAGGGGGGTTCCAAAGAGGATGGAGCTAGGCTGTTCTCAGTGGTGGCAGATGACAGAATGGTCTCAAGTTGCAGTGGGGGAGGTTTAGGTTGAATATTAGGAAAAAAATATTTCACTAGGAGGGTAGTGAAGCACTGGAATGGGTTACCTAGGGTGGAGGTGGAATCTCCATCCTTAGAGGTTTTTAAGGCCCGGCTTGACAAAGCCCTGGCTGGGATGATTTAGTTGGGGTTGGTCCTGCTTTGAGCAGGATGTTGTACTAGATGACCTCCTGTGGTCTCTTCCAACCCTAATCTTCTATGATTCTATGATTCCCACCAGCACCTCATTCCAATGCCCCAGTGCCAGCCATCTTCATCCACAGCACACAGCTGAAAAATGTGGATCAGTTCAAGTATGTGGGCAGCACCATCTCAAGTGATGGTTCCCTTGATAAGGAAATTTCCTCCAGAATTAGTAAAGCCAGCCAGGCCCTTGGCTGACTCTGAACAAAAGTCCTTAACCAACACAACATTGTCTCTCCACCAAATTGAAGATCTATAGTGCAGTGGTTCTAACATCTCTCCTGTATGGATCTGAGATGTGGACTCTTTATAGACGTCAATTAAACAGCTTGAGGAATTTCACATGCACTCCCTCCGCTCAGTAATGAGCATTTGTTGGCAAGACAGAGTAACCAATATTAAGGTCCTTGAAAGAGCAAACACAACCAGTATTGAGGAAATGTTATTGAGAGCAGAACTTAGTTGGACCAGACATGTCATCAGAATGGAAGACCACTGTCTCCCAAAACAGATCTTGTATGGGGAGCTGAGTCAGGGCAAAAGAAAGAAGGGTCGTCCATATAAGCGCTCAAAGATAATCTGAAGAGCAGTCTCCAGTGGGCTGGCATCAATCCCAAAGAACTTGAGCAAATGGCTCAGAACACGACTCACTGGTGGTCTCTGACAAGATCAGCATGTAACAGGTTTGAGCAGGATCAACAAATTCATCTCCAGGCTGCACGTGAAAGTCACCACAGAGCTGCATCATTAAACATTATAAGTACAGACTTCCCATACCCTCAGTGCAGCCAACTCTGTGCATCAGGGTTTGGACTTCGGAGTCATATGCATAGCCATAGATGAGAACTGTGACAATATCGTCATCATCATCGACATCATCATCGTTAGTGATGGACTACCAACACTCTTGGCATTCAGGTTGCTCCAATTCTGCTGGAGACCGTAGCCTCTAAGGGTTGTTTGTGTTTCCTCAGCTCTTTCTTTTTTGTAGTAATAGTCCAAATGGAGGCTTCTAGGCTGGAGTCCCCTTCACATTTCCAGATGTTTTACAGGCAGCCAGAATCTTCTTTGCAATGAAAAGTTGGATGTCCATAGAAGTAACTGAAAGCAAGGAAGAAATGTCAGTACCATGTGATCTGACAGCTCCCTAGGGCAGAAAAGTAGGATATGCAAACCTGCTCTGGAGTTGTTGTCCCCTCTTTATCCTGGCCAGGTATCTGTGTCCATTCTGTTTCTTCTCTGTCTCTCTGTCTCTCTCTCTCTCTGGACATTTTAGGTGGGGGCTGGAGAACAGTGGGGAAGATGACATACATTCAGAACTGCGTTTTCCTGTCCTTTTGTTACATTTACTAGCCACTGCTGAGAAATGTGCAGAGTTCCAAGAATCTGGTAAATCCCCTTCCCAGAGACGACCCACAGTAAGGTTTTCTTTATTTCACAGTGGAGTTATTACACCCATCTTCCATTCATACCAAGGTATCGCTAAAGATTTCACACTTCCCCCTAGGGAGCTACATACTCTCAATTTTGCCTCTGGTTGACCACCACATATAATCATTCATCATGGAGAAAGACACCAAAGAATCACTGTTCTTTCCTCCTGCACTTAACGAATTGTATAAAGTCTGTTGTTCTATCAATGAACTTCCCACAAATGTGATACATGGAAGCAGAGAACTATGATTTCACATATGCCCATTTAATTCCAATTTCCACAGTCTCCTATCTAGGGACAATAAAAGTTAGATACAGATTCGCTCACCAAGTGGCAAAAGTGACAGCTGGGCATCAGCCTCCAGCATTGGATCTGTGCAGGATGACAGAGTAAGAAACCTTCTCCTCCATTCCCTGCTACCACCTGGAAAATAAATCCCCTCCCCCCTGGTGAGCTAGCAAATGAACGATCAATCATCCAATGCATGCATAGCTGTGTTTGTGCCACTGCAGAACTGCCTACAAAACATATCACAAACTAGTTACGTGATTCAAAATCAGAGAATGAAGACTCATGAAATAAAATACACAGACAGCACACTGGAGAAACCTCCTGTTTCCGATTTCTGCATTTTCAGTCTCTATTTGCAGTTTTGTGACCCTTCGCTACACAATGGTGGTGAGCCTGGTGAGGTGGAATTCATAGTCATTTTCAGGCACTCATTCATGAGTAATTGGTTGTGTCTTTATGGGCAAACAAACCTGACTTTCCTGAGACATGCAGCCCACTTCACCCCTGCTGGCAAATTGCACCCATCCCATGCCAGTGAGGACATCTGTGCTCCAGGGAAGATGTATGATGAGCGAGCCACTGTAATCCACCAGGGATTGCATTGAAGGAGGGCAGTTTTAATTTGCAGCTGAAGCTCCATAAGAGTCCCACTAGAGGGCACTGCCAGGGTGGAGGGATATGTTCTGAATTAGCATGATCCAGGTGCTCTGGATATACCATAACCTTAGTCAATGTCACCCGCATGTGGGGCTGTGCTGGCCAGCTCTGTGTTCCTAGTGGACCAGGGGCTGTGGATGCTTAAAACTCTTCCTGGTGTACTTTCCACCATCAGACCCCTAGCCCTATGTCATGCAAACAGAGACTAGTGTGAATGTAGTTCATAGACTAGAAGACCAGGAATAACACAAGTATATTGACAAACATAAAGAGGTTTTTTTAGAGTAAATTGTAATTATTTGTAACTGTAAATGTTGAAGTAAGGACATGACAAAATTCAGCACAGTATCATAATAGAAGTAACAGGTAGGGCATATTTTGAACAATCTTGTTATTGCTTTCAAGCAGCAACAGACTATGATCAGGCATCAACATGACACACAGATCTATTCTTATTATGCTGTAAATTAGAGATTTGGGGTAGATAGCACAAATAACTCCTACAATAGCACAAATAATAAATAACAATAATAAGGTGAAGCACAAATAAATAAAGTTCAACTTGTCTTTATTTCAGATTATGAAGTACAGTATTTACACTGTCCCTTCATTATTAATTACACTGGTCTACAATTTTTGAGAAGTCATCTGCTTCAGAGATAAAATGTGCTATTTATTATGTATTTTGATGTGCTGAATTCAAATATGACAATTAAAACAACTGATTGGATACTGTTTCTAAGATATTTAAGTGTTTACATTTTATGTCTATGTATATTGTGTAGATAGTAGAGTTTTAATCATAAATTGTAAACCTAGGTCTTTTCATGCGTTTATGGTTGCTTTACATGAGAATATTTCACCTGTCCTGTTTATGTAACACTTTAAAAATCAGCAAAAGGGTTATATAAATAAAATGTATTATGAAACAAAAGGCAAAAAACTATTCTGTACATAGTTTAGTCCTATTCAGTGTCTACTCGGCGCTTCTTGGCTTGTCTCTTGTATTCATTAAATGGAGCATCTCTTGTCACTGTCCAGCAATAGTCTGCAAGCATTGATGGGCTCCATTTGCCCTGATAGCGTTTCTCCATTGTTGCAATGTCATGGTGAAATCGCTCGCCGTGCTCGTCGCTCACTGCTCCGCAGTTCGGTGGAAAAAAATCTAGATGAGAGTGCAAAAAATGTATCTTTAGTGACATGTTGCAACCAAGGCTTTTGTATGCCTTGAGGAGGTTTTCCACCAACAACCTGTAGTTGTCTGCCTTGTTGTTTCAGAGAAAATTTATTGCCACTAACTGAAAGGCTTTCCATGCCGTCTTTTCCTTGCCACGCAGTGCATGGTCAAATGCATCATCTCAAAGAAGTTCACGAATCTGAGGACCAACAAAGACACCTTCCTTTATCTTAGCTTCACTTAACCTTGGAAATTTTCCATGGAGGTACTTGAAAGCTGCTTGTGTTTTGTCAATGGCCTTGACAAAGTTCTTCATCAGACCCAGCTTGATGTGTAAGGGTGGTAACAAAATCTTTCTTGATTCAACAAGTGGTGGGTGCTGAACACTTTTCCTCCCAGGCTCCAATGACTGTCGGAGTGGCCAATCTTTCTTGATGTAGTGGGAATCTCTTGCACGACTATCCCATTCACAGAGAAAACAGCAGTACTTTGTGTATCCAGTCTGCAGACCAAGCAAGAGAGCAACAACCTTCAAATCGCCACAAAGCTGCCACTGATGTTGGTCATAGTTTATGCACCTCAAAAGTTGTTTCATGTTGTCATAGGTTTCCTTCCTATGGACTGCATGACCAACTAGAATTGATGGCAAAACATTGCCATTATGCAGTAAAACAGCTTTAAGACTCGTCTTCGATGAATCAATGAACAGTCTCCACTCATCTGGATCATGAACGATGTTGAGGGCTGCCATCACACCATTGATGTTGTTGCAGGCTACAAGATCACCTTCCATGAAGAAGAATGGGACAAGATCCTTTTGACGGTCACGGAACATGGAAACCCTAACATCACCTGCCAGGAGATTCCACTGCTGTAGTCTGGAGCCCAACTGCTCTGCCTTACTCTTGGGTAGTTCCAAATCCCTGACAAGGTCATTCAGTTCACCTTGTGTTATGAGTTGTGGTTCAGAGGAGGAGGATGGGAGAAAATGTGGGTCCTGTGACATTGATGGTTCAGGACCAGAAGTTTCATCCTCTTCCTCGTCTGACTCAAGTGAGAATGATTCTGGTGCATCAGGAACCGGCAGTCCTTCTCTGTGGGGTACTGGGCATATAGCTGATGGAATGTTTGGATAATGCATAGTCCACTTTTTCTTCTTTGACACACCTTTCCCAACTGGAGGCACCATGCAGAAGTAACAATTGCTGGTATGATCTGTTGGCTCTCTCCAAATCATTGGCACTGCAAAAAGCATAGATTTCCTTTTCCTGTTCAACCACTGGCGAAGATTTGTTGCACAAGTGTTGCAGCATATGTGTGGGGCCCACCTCTTGTCCTGATCTCCAATTTTGCAGCCAAAATAAAGGTGATAGGCTTTCTTAACCATAGTGGTTATACTGCGCTTTTGTGATGCAAAAGTCACTTCACCACAAACATAGCAGAAGTTATCTGCACTGTTCACACAAGTACGAGGCATCTCTGATCAGTTTGGCTAAACAGAAATGTGTCCCTTTGCAAAATCAAACACTGACAAATAAGAGAGCACTACACTGTATGATTTCTAGAGCTGATATAGGGCAATTTGTTCAGCAGAGTGATGTAAGCTTCGTTATGATTGCATCATCCATGACTTCTAGGAATAACATGATGCAATTCATATCATGTATGACGCAATACCAGCTTCAGATTGCATCATTCATTGTTTTCCCTAAAAAGCAAGTACTGTCCAAACCCAGTCATAGATTTATTCATAGATCCAGTCAAAGATGTATTTTAGTCATTTCTGGTTTAAATTGAGATCCCTTCCCTTTATAACTCACTTATCCTCCGCCATTCCCAAGTCAAGGGTCGTATATACTGACCCAATAGCATATCTTGAAAACTAGAGCCAATCAACAATTTTAAGCATCATTTTCGTTCTCAGTGACCCAGAATTAGTAAAGTTTGACTACATTTATTTCAGAAGCATTTTGGCTGTAGAGCAGTGTTATTATTTATTTGTATTATCATAGTGCCTAGGAGCCCTAGTTTTCAAAATCAGTCATCATAACTATGACCCCCAGATCCTCTATTCTTCCTAGTTATTTTCATATAGTACCTATCTAATACCCCAACACGCTCTCATACAGTAGTTTTACATTCAGACCACTCTAGTGCACAGTAGTTTTTAAATCATTACCACCATTACTATACATTACATCCAGCCCCTGGCTTCTCCCAGATTTGTTTTAACTGATCTAATCTGGGGAAAGGCAGGCTATAAATATTTTATTGCCTTAATTTTCCTTGACTTTTTTTGTTGTATTTTTCCTCTTCATCTGGAAATCCCTGTCCTTGTAGCATATATACAGTACATACACAAGGACAAGCAAAGAGGTTATACACAAGATTACACTCATGGTGACACCTCTCTTTCCTTTGTACACGAGGCAGCAGAAAGCATTTGGTAAATGTTTCCAGCTTTAAAAAGTTCACTTAAAAAAAGCAAAAGTAAAACTCTCCTTTGATTTAATTTCAGAACAATTTTCTGGGAACAGGAAAGTGATTGCAAAGTCTAAAGACTATTTAACAAATGTAACCTCAAGCACTTCTATTTATCATTTTTGACTGGTAGGATTAACTTAGTTTCAGAAATAGTGACAGATGGATTTCTTGATTTATGATTTATTTTGGCTGAGGCCTGAAAGAGATTCTTAAAACCCCTGTAGCAGAAATCTTATGAATTGACCTATGAGATGATTGATCTCCAATAGAAGGTAAAACAAATTCATAGTGTAGCTGCAAAGCCACATCTTAAAAAAAGGGTTCATCAATCTTAATGCCTTGTGTAACTTTTTTTTAAAGAGATTTAATCTTTTTTTGGTAGGCTGCAGTTCATAAGGTGTCAAAAACAAACAGACAAAAACAATCCCAAATCAACCAACCTCTGACGAGTTTCAAAGTGTTTTGAAAGCAGCAACTTTGTTTCTAAACTTTTATTAATATTTGACCTTTTTTCCTTCAAAGACATCTTGCTAATTACACACCTTACTCAGAACATATTACAAATACTCCAGGAACCAATCAGGAGCTTCTATTTTTCTAATAAGACTAGATATACCAAGTAATTCAAAGAACTAAGGAATGTTGCAGTCATCTAATGCCACTGAATAATGGATCTTGGAAACAGTTTAATTGAATAAATATTTGGGATACTTAAGAACATAAGAATGGCCATACTGGGTCAGACCAAGAGTCCATCTAGCCCAGTATCCTGTCTTCCAACAGTGGCCAATGCCAGGTGCCGCAGAGGGAATTAACAGAACAGGTAGTCATCAAGTGATCCGTCCCATCGCCCATTCCCAAATTCTGGCAAAAAAAAACAACTATTAGCCAGGATGGGCAGGGACACCATCTCATCCCATCCTGGCTAACAGTCATTGATGGACCTATCCTCCATGAACTTATCTAGTTCTTTTTGAACCCTGTTATAGTCTTGGCCTTCACAACATTTTCTGCCAAAGTGTTCCACAGAATGGCTGTGTGTTGTGTGCAAAAATACTTCCTTTTGTTTGTTTTAAACCTGCTGCCTATTAATTTCATTTGGAGACCCCTAGTTCGTGTGTTATGAGAAGGAGTAAATAACACTTCCTTATTTACTTTCTCCACACTTGACTAAATCCAGCTGACCATTGTACATGTAAACAAAAACCAACATACATCTTGGGCCAAATTTTGCCCTTATTTGTACTTGGTGCAATCCCATTGACCCACAGAATGTCAAGACAGGATAATTAGTTGTGTGATATTTACTTGGGATAGTTCTTAGGGTGAAATTCTCCACCCTACACAGAAAGCCAAAACAAAATGGTTTTGAGGGGAGAATTCTGGAATTCTGGGGTGGGTTGAAGAGACAGAATCCACTATAAGCACAGTCATCAAGGCAGCTATTTGGGGCAGGGACCCTCTTCTCATTATGTGGGTGTGCAGTAATTAGCACAGTGGAGCCCTGACCCTCGATTTGGGCCATTTGGTGTTACCACCGTATAAATAATAACAAAAAGAAGAGCTGAATCGCAGGCCCTTCAAGCTATCATAAACTAGATAAGCAGCCACTGCCACTTTGCACACCCACCTTCTTCAGGAGTTAGGACAAGAGGATCTCCATAAGAGTGGATATAGTGGCTGTGTTCCTGGCCTGTCTCACACAGCCCCTTCCTTGCTAGCTTCTTAAAGGTGGCATGGCTCCCCTTCTCAGCACACACAGAGCATTCCAAAGCACCTGCACCTGATGGCCACTCCAGCAGCATGCTGCCTGCAGAGTGTCTGCAGAGCTTTAGTGATGCAGAGGCTCTTGTATTTTTACCCTTTGCAAAGTTTAAAAAAGAAATGGGCCTGCTTCTGCTCCCATGCCAGTAAGTAGTAAAACTCACAATGACTTCAGGCCCCCGTCATGTTTCAGGGAGCACCCATATTCTACACCTGAGAAGGTTTAATCTTCTGGGATGGCACTTGGTTTATTTCTTATTAGCTCATACATTATGCACCATAATGCATCTTTGGTCCTCTCACCAGTTTACAAAGCATACAATAAAACCAGGCTTCCTTAGCCATAGTTTCCACCAACAAGGAGGCTGGCAACAGTTTCAGTAAAACATTCATTTAAATCAATGGAATGCAAGGATACACCTCATACAACAGTGAGCAGTACTGGGGAACCATATTTCCTAGCATTAGTGAAGATGCTGGGAATGAACAGCAAGATACTAGCCCTGAAAAAGCCACTGGATCCACATTAAGTTGTGAAAAATCCTTTAAAAAAGTGGTAGTTATTAAATTCTTAACAACATTAATGGTATATACTAAATAAAGGGAATACTGTGAATTCTGCACTAACTTTAATTATGCAAAAGGAAAAACTTTAAAGATATCATTGTTTATAACTACTTAAATAATGATTTAGTTCACTGTAGATTTAATAATTTCATAGAATTTAAGGCCAGAACAACATTAGATCATCTGGTCTGACCTCTTGAAAAGAATTTCTAAAAGAATTTTCTCCTTGAAAAATTTGTTTTATCCTAGTTCTCAGGAAAGTATGTTACATCATGAAGTATGCCGGTAGGATGCATCAGTACTGAACCTTGTTATGCAGTGTATTATAATGTAAATGTGGAAAAAACAGAGTATGATGGAAATGACTCTACAGGGCAAGTCAACACCACAGCGCTACATTGGCGCAGCTGCACTGATACAGCTGTGCCACTGTAGCACGTCTGCTGAAGATGCGCTATGCTGATGGGAGAGTGCTCTCTCGTCGGCATAATTACTCAACCTACGCGAGAAGTGAAAGCTATGTTGGCAGGAGAACATCTCCCGCTGACATAGTGCCGGTGTGGACAGCACTTAGGTCGAAGTACCTTATGTCGCTCAGGGGGGTGTCTTTTTCACACCCCTGAGTGACATAAGTTACACGGACTTAAGTGGTAGACCATCCCACAACTACATTTCCCGGTATTAGTGGATCAGGATTAGTTATGATTATCCCCAGGCTTCTCTAGATCAGCAAGTATAATAATTTGTTTATTTATATTGTTGGAACCCAGATTTGAAGTGTGCTTTCATTTATGAGGAAGTGTTGTACAGATGCATTAGCAACTAGGCAAGCCTGTGCTAGTCCCCAAATACTAGACTTGGCAGGGGGAATTCTTAAGTGCTCTGGCTAATAAGATTTGATGCAATTTTGGGAAGTACTTCTTCCAAAATGGCTTCACACAGCTTCAGGCAATCGGTATTGTTATGACACCATAAAAATGATCCACGCTTTTCTGTGAAAAAGAAAACTATTAAGGACAGAGGATAACAGAGTCAAAATATCTGAATGATAAATAAAGGGTGAGTATTGCAATAAGTGATTATACCATTCACATTTAACCTGAAAAATCACTGCCTCTTAATGTTAAAATACATCTTCCATTCTGGGGTATGGTAATTTGGAAGTCACAATTTGAAGTTATAAGGATATACAGCAGAATAAATAAAAACAATCCAGTAAGCTTCTGATGGATTCCATCTTCATCCACTGTGAATCATGAAGCTGAATTGACTGATTTTAGATTTATTTGCCACTTTGTTCGTTTGTTTTTAGATTTTGGAGGCTGGTAATAACATAATCAACACAATAAAACTGAGGGTGAAAACATTAGCTCTGAGAATGGCCATTTAGTAGTAAACCTG
Organism: Emys orbicularis; assembly: GCF_028017835.1. NCBI lineage: Eukaryota > Metazoa > Chordata > Testudines > Emydidae > Emys > Emys orbicularis. Next base: position 164,841,013 of record NC_088684.1, read on the forward strand.
TACTCAACAGGGCCTGATTCCCCTCTTCTTTGCATTTTGTGTGTGTGTTCACAACATGGGTGTAAAATGATGGTACTCTAACTGGCTACAGTAGACACAAGACTGGTGAAAATCTGGCTCTGTATTTCCAGGTCATACAAAGTGAAAAAAAACCCTATGGCTATGCTGCAACTGAAATAAAGTATGAAATAAAGTACCATCACTCCTCCTTTTCCCCAAAAGAAATGAATCAGATTACCCTTAGAGTTCTTGGGGCCACAACTTTGAAATAGCAACAGAGAGTCCTGTGGCACCTTTAAGACTAACAGATGTATTGGAGCATAAGCTTTCATGGGTGAATACCCACTTCGTCAGATGCATGTAATGGAAATTTCCAGAGGCAGGTTGTCAAGGCTGCTTCCCCACTTTGAACTTTAGGGTACAAATGTGGGGGCCTGCATGAAAACTTCTAAGCTTAACTACCAGCTTACATCTGGTCCGCTGCCACCACTCCCAAAGCTAATTCCCTTCCCGGGGTAGCCTTGAGGGACTCTTCACCAATTCCCTGGTGAATACAGATCCAAATCCCTTGGATCTTAAAACAAGGAGAAATTAACCATCCCCCCTCCTTCCTCCCACCAACTCCTGGTGGATCAAGATCCAACCCCCTTGGATCTAAAAACAAGGAAAAATCAATCAGGTTCTTAAAAAGAAGGCTTTTAATTAAAGAAAAAGGTAAAAATCATCTCTGTAAAATCAGGATAGAAAATAACTTTACAGGGTAATCAAACTTAAAGAGCTCAGAGGACCCCCCTCTAGCCTTAGGTTCAAAGTACAGCAAACAGAGATAAACACTTTAGCAAAAAGGTACATTTACAAGTTGAGAAAACAAAGATAAAAACTAACACGCTTTGCCTGGCTGTTTACTTACAAGTTTGAAATATGAGAGACTTGTTCAGAAAGATTTGGAGAGCCTGGATTGATGTCTGGTCCTTTTGGTCAGGTGTCAGCCAGGTTACCTGAGCTTCTTAACCCTTTAAAGGTAAAAGGATTTGGAGTCTCTGGCCAGGAGGGATTTTATAGTACTGTACACAGGAGAGCTGTTACCCTTCCCTTTATAGTTATGACATGCCCCCCAAATCACAGATAGTGTTGGACAGCCGGTTCCACACTGGCTGTGATTTCTTCCTGGAGCTCTAGGAGAAAACAGAGTTAATAAGACACATGCACCTTTAGACATACTACTGATTATATAAAAACTAACAATATGTTCCACATTCCAAGAACAATTTTTAACCAGTTGATTCTGGGAAACTTTCCCAGGAGAGTGCATCAGCCACTTTGTTAGAAGCCCCTGAAATGTGTTGTATTTCAAAATCAAAATCTTGGAGAGCTAAACTCCACCGAAGAAGTTTTTTGTTATTGCCCTTGGCGGTGTGAAGCCACTGTAGCGCAGCATGGTCTGTTTGTAGTTGGAAACGCCGTCCCCAAACATATGGGCGTAGCTTTTCCAGCGCGTACACAATGGCGTAGCATTCCTTTTCGCTGATTGACCAGTGGCTTTCCCTCTCAGACAGTTTCTTGCTGAGAAACACGACAGGATGGAATTCTTGATCCGGTCCTTCCTGCATTAAAACTGCTCCCACGCCCCGCTCGGCCGCATCTGTGGTTACTAGGAACGGTTTGTCAACGTCTGGGGCCCTTAGCACAGGGTCAGACATGAGTGTCGCCTTAAGCTGGTTAAAGGCCTTTTGACACCCATCAGTCCACTGAACTGCATTTGGCTGTTTCTTTCTGGTTAGGTCTGTCAGCGGGGCGGCGATTTGGCTGTAGTGTGGTACAAATCGCCTATAATTTCCGGTCAAGCCTAAGAAGGATTGGACCTGTTTCTTTGACTTTGGAACCGGCCACTTTTGGATAGCATCCACTTTGGCCTGTAGGAGATTTATAGTTCCTTGACCCACCTGGTGCCCCAGGTAAGTCACTCTGTTTTGGCCTATTTGACACTTTTTAGCCTTAACAGTTAGTCCTGCCTGGCGGATGCGCTCGAAGACTTTTTCCAGGTGCTCCAGGTGTTCTGTCCATGAATCAGAAAAAATGGCCACATCATCGAGGTAGGCAACTGCAGATTCTCCCAATGCCGCTAGGAGACCATCTACAAGCCTTTGGAAGGTGGCGGGTGCATTTCGCAACCCAAAAGGGAGTACATTGAATTCATACACCCCTGCCTGGGTGACGAAGGCTGACCTTTCCTTAGCGGGTTCATCTAGTGGTACTTGCCAGTACCCTTTGGTTAAGTCTAAAGTAGAGATGAATTGGGCATGTCCCAATTTCTCCAATAGCTCATCTGTGCGTGGCATTGGATAGTTGTCAGGACGAGTTACAGCATTTAGCTTACGGTAGTCCACGCAAAAGCGTATTTCCCCATCTGGTTTGGGAACTAGAACCACTGGAGATGCCCATGCGCTGTTAGAGGGGCAGATTATACCCATCTGTAGCATGTCCTGGATCTCCCTTTGTATAGCAGTTTGGGCATGAGGTGACTCCTGGTAGGGTGGGGTTCTAATTGGGTGAGCATTACCTGTGTCAATGGAGTGGTATGCCCGTTCGGTCCATCCTGGAGTGGCTGAGAAAATTGGTGCAAAGCTTGTGCACAGCTCCTTGATCTGCTGTCGCTGCTGACGTCCAAGGGTCGCAGAGAGGTTCACCTCTTCCACGCCACCATCACTTTTTCCTTCGTAGTAGACACCTTCAGGCCACTCCGCGTCATCTGTTTCCTGGGCTGTAAACTGGCAAACGTTTAATTCTCTGGAATAAAAGGGCTTAAGAGAATTAACATGGTATACCTTAGGCTTTATGTTGGAGGTGGGGGAGGCTATGAGATAGTTAACAGCTCCTAGGCGCTCCTGGACCATGAATGGTCCTTCCCACAACGCTTCCATTTTATGGCCCTGGAGCGCCTTTAAGACCATGACTTGGTCTCCTACTTTGAAGGACCGTTCTCTGGAATGTTTATCATACCAGGCCTTTTGCTCTTCCTGAGCATCCTTTAGGTTTTCTTTAGCAAGGGCTAAAGAGTGTCGGAGGGTGCTTTGTAGGTTGCTTACAAAGTCTAGAATGTTAGTTCCTGGAGAAGGCGTAAACCCCTCCCATTGCTGCTTCACCAACTGTAATGGCCCCTTAACCTCGCGGCCATACACAAGTTCAAATGGTGAAAACCCTAAACTGGGATGTGGTACAGCCCTGTAGGCAAAAAGCAACTGCTGCAACACTAGGTCCCAATCATTGGAGTGTTAATTTACAAATTTACGTATCATGGCCCCCAAAGTTCCATTAAACCTCTCCACCAGGCCATTGGTTTGATGGTGGTAAGGGGTGGCAACCAAGTGATTCACCCCATGAGCTTCCCACAGGTTTTTCATGGTCCCTGCCAGGAAATTAGTTCCTGAATCTGTAAGGATGTCGGAGGGCCAACCTACCCTGGCAAAAATGTCTGCTAATGCCTGGCACACACTTTTAGCCCTGGTGTTGCTTAAGGGTACTGCTTCCGGCCATCGGGTAGCAAAATCCATGAAAGTCAGTATGTACTGCTTTCCTCGGGGTGTCTTCTTTGGGAAAGGACCCAGAATATCCACAGCTACTCGCTGAAATGGGACCTCAATTATGGGTAGTGGCTGGAGAGGGGCTTTGACCTGGTCTTGGGGCTTTCCCACTCATTGGCACACCTCACAAGACCGGACGTAATTAGCAACGTCCTTGCCCATTCCCTCCCAGTGGAAGGACTTCCCCAACCAGTCTTTGGTTCTGTTCACCCCAGAATGGCCACTGGGATGATCATGGGCTAAGCTCATTAGCTTTACCCGATACTTAGTGGGAACTACCAACTGTCTTTGAGGATGCCAGTCCTCCTGGTGCCCACCAGAAAGAGTCTCCTTGTATAAAAGTCCTTGTTCTACAACAAACCGGGATCGGTTAGAAGAGCTGAGAGGCGGTGGGGTGCTCCATGCCGCCGCCCAAGCTTTCTGAAGGCTGTCATCTGCTTCCTGCTCGGCCTGGAACTGTTCCCTTGATGCTGGAGACATCAGTTCCTCCTTGGACTGTGGACTTGGGCTTGGTCCCGCTGGAAGCGATGCAGGTGCTGGGGCTGTTTCCGTTGACTGTGAACCGCTGTCCACTGGTGCACTATGTTGTATTTCAGGCTCTGGCTGAGCCTCTTGGGTAGGGTTATCGGCTGCTTCTGCCAGTTCAGGCTCGCTGGTGCCCTCTGGCGTTGGAGTTGTAGACAGGTTTGCAAGCGCTGGACACAGTGCTGGCAATGGTTCTGGTGCTGGTTGCATTGCCAGTTCCGGTTCTGGGACTGGCTTTGGCTGGGTCTCTGGGATTGGATCCACTACGGCTGTTGCAGTCGTTGGCAGGGGATCCAGTTCCACCACCTTTGTTTGGGTCTCTGGTAACACAACCGGGGCCCTGGTGGATGGCTCAGGAACTGGGATGGGGGGTGAAAGCTTGCTTAGCCTGGCTGCGGGTGACTATTCCCACCCTCTTGGCTAGCTTCACATGGTTGGCCAAGTCTTCCCCCAGCAGCATGGGGATGGGATAATTGTCATAGATTGCAAAAGTCCACATTCCTGACCAGCCCTTGTACTGAACATGCAACTTGGCTGTAGGCAAGGTTACAGACTGTGACATGAAGGGTTGAATTGTCACTGGAACCTCCGGGTTGATGAGTTTGGGGTCCACTAGGGATTGGTGGATAGTTGACACTTGTGCCTCAGTGTCCCTCCAAGCGATAACCTTCTTTCCGCCCACTCTCAAGGTTTCCCTTCGCTCCGAGGGTATGAGAGAGGCATCTGGGTCTGGGGATCTTTGGTGTGATTGGGGTGTAATGAACTGTAATCGGTTGGGGTTCTTGGGGCAGTGAGCCTTTATATGTCCCAGTTCATTACATTTAAAACATCGCCCTGCTAAGGTATCACCGGGGTGATGTTGGTTGGTGGAGACTGGTGTGGTGGGATGAGAAGGCGTCTGGGGTTTCCCTTGGGATGTGGGTGGGGCCTTGGGTTGTCCCCGGTGGTAAGGTTTTGTTTCGGCTTGCCCCTTCTGATATTCGCTCCAACTGCTACTAGTTTTTTTCTTTTCTGCCACCTCCACCCATTTGGCTCCAATCTCCCCCGCCTCGGTTACAGTTTTGGGCTTCCCATCTAGGATGTACTTTTCTATTTCCTCAGGAACACCCTCTAAAAACTGCTCCATTTTTACTAGGGAAACCAGATCTTCCAGAGATTTAACATTTGCTCCTGATACCCAGGCATCACAATTTTTGTCAATGTGGTAGGCATGTCGGGTAAATGATACGTCTGGTTTCCACCTTAGGGCTCTGAACCGCCGACGGGCATGCTCGGGTGTTAGCCCCATTCTGAGTCTGGCCTTGTTTTTAAAAAGTTCATAACTGTTCATGTGTTCCTTAGGCATTTCAGCCGCCACCTCTGCTAAGGGTCCACTGAGCTGCGGCCTCAGCTCTACCATGTACTGGTCTGTAGTGATGCTGTATCCAAGGCAGACCCTTTCAAAATTTTCTAAGAAGGCCTCAGTATCATCGCCTGCCTTGTAGGTGGGGAATTTTCTGGGATGGGAAGTGGTACCTGGAGAGGGGTTGCTAGGATTGGCTGGTATATCCGGCCTAGCCCGTGCTAATTCCAGTTCATGCTTCATCTCTTTTTCTCTCTGCTCCATAGCTCTCTTGTGGGCCTCCTCTTTGGCTTTTTCTTCTCTTTTATGGGCCTCCTCTTTGGCTTTCTCTTCAGCTTCTTGCTCAAGTTTTTTTAATTGAAGCAGTCTCTGATGTTTTTTTTTATTTTCTTCTGCTTCTAGTCTGGCCTGTTCTAGTTTGTTAGCTACTTCTTTGGTAGCCATTTTCCTGTTTTCTTGCGCTGGGCCACACCCCTCTGCAGTTGACTGAAACTGGGATGCACTCAGATCAGGCTGCTGCTGAGGTAACAGAGACTTTCTAACTAGCTATCCCCGAGAGGTAGAAAGAAAGAAAAAACAATTCAGCTTGTAAATTCCTTTTACCAGCTGTTTGCTCACTGATTGAACCCTTCTCTTAACAAAGACCCTTGTTAAAAAAAACTTAACACCTCTGCCTTCAGGCAAGGAGAGATAAGATATGCATCTACCTTCAGCTCTGCTTTCCAAGCAGCTAGAAAGGAGAAAAAAAATCTTACTGGCTTTTGGTTTAAAATGATCCCACCGCTCTACCACCATGTCAAGGCTGCTTCCCCACTTTGAACTTTAGGGTACAAATGTGGGGGCCTGCATGAAAACTTCTAAGCTTAACTACCAGCTTACATCTGGTCCGCTGCCACCACTCCCAAAGCTAATTCCCTTCCCTGGGTAGCCTTAAGAGACTCTTCACCAATTCCCTGGTGAATACAGATCCAAACCCCTTGGATCTTAAAACAAGGAGAAATTAACCATCCCCCCTCCTTCCTCCCACCAACTCCTGGTGGATCAAGATCCAACCCCCTTGGATCTAAAAACAAGGAAAAATCAATCAGGTTCTTAAAAAGAAGTCTTTTAATTAAAGAAAAAGGTAAAAATCATCTCTGTAAAATCAGGATGGAAAATAACTTTACAGGGTAATCAAACTTAAAGAGCTCAGAGGACCCCCACTCTAGCCTTAGCTTCAAAGTACAGCAAACAGAGATAAACACTCTAGCAAAAAGGTACATTTACAAGTTGAGAAAACAAAGATAAAAACTAACACGCCTTGCCTGGCTGTTTACTTACAAGTTTGAAATATGAGAGACTTGTTCAGAAAGATTTGGAGAGCCTGGATTGATGTCTGGTCCCTCTCAGTCCCAAGAGAGAACAACCCCCAAAACAAAGAGCACAAACAAAAGCCTTCCCCTCCTCCCCAAGATTTGAAAGTATCTTGTCCCCTTATTGGTCCTTTTGGTCAGGTGTCAGCCAGGTTACCTGAGCTTCTTAACCCTTTACAGGTAAAAGGATTTTGGAGTCTCTGGCCAGGAGGGATTTTATAGTACTGTACACAGGAGAGCTGTTACCTTTCCCTTTATAGTTATGACACAGGTATAAATATGCAGGCAAGAATCAGTCTGGAGATAACGAGGTTAGTTTAATCAGGGAGGGTGAGGTCCTCTGCTAGCAGTTGAGGTGTGAACACCAAGGGAGGAGAAACTGCTTTTGTAGTTGGCTAGCCATTCACAGTCTTTGTTTAATCCTGATCTGATGGTGTCAAATTTGCAAATGAACTGAAGCTCAGCTGTTTCTCTCTGGAGTCTGGTCCTGAATTTTTTTTGCTGTAAGATGGCTACCTTTACATCTGCTATTGTGTGGCCAGGGAGGTTGAAGTGTTCTCCTACAGGTTTTTGTATATTGCCATTCCTGATATCGGACTTGTGTCCATTTATCCTTTTACGTAGTTTGGCCAATGTACATAGCAGAGGGGCATTGCTGGCACATGATGGCATATATAACATTGGTGGATGTGCAGGTGAATGAACCGGTAACGTTGTAGCTGATCTGGTTAGGTCCTGTGATGGTGTTGCTGGTGTAGATATGTGGGCAGAGTTGGCATCAAGGTTTGTTGCATGGGTTGGTTCCTGAGTTAGAGTTGTTATGGTGCGGCAACCACACACCATGAGATCAGGATTAAACAAAGACTGTGAATGGCTAGCCAACTACAAAAGCAGTTTCTCCTCCCTTGGTGTTCACACCTCAACTGCTAGCAGAGGACCTCACCCTCCCTGATTGAACTAACCTCGTTATCTCCAGACTGATTCTTGCCTTCATATTTATACCTGCCTCTGGGAATTTCTATTACATGCGTCTGACGAAGTGGGTATTCACCCACGCAGGGCCGGCTCTGGCTTTTTTGCCGCCCCAGGCGGTGGCAGGGGAGGGCGCCGGGGGGGGAGGGTGGCCGGAGCCCTGGGAGGAGCGCGGAGTGCCCGGCCGGGGCTCCGCTCTCCCCGGCAGCCAGAGCACCAGGGGGAGGGCGGCAAGCCCGGCCGTGGCCCTGCTCTCCCCGGCGGCCGGAGCTGGAGCGCCGCGCCGCCCCCCTCCAGGTGCCGCCCCAAGCACAAGCTTGGTGGGCTGGTGCCTGGAGCCGGCCCTGCACCCACGAAAGCTTATGCTCCAATACATCTGTTAGTCTTAAAGGTGCCACAGGACTCTCTGTTGCTTTTTACAGATCCAGACTAACACGGCTACCCCTCTGAACTTTGAAATATTCCATTGGAGAAAGTGGAAAACCAGCAATGGAATATAAGATGTTCTGTAATTGATGTAACATTAATTTGTTACCTTGTGTTGAATGAGATTGTCCTCAACTAGACTGGGTGCATGATGAGGCCAGCCCTCCACACATGGTTCAGAGGGAAGACATAGTCTCCTCCCCATAGATGATGCTAGCCTACTGAAACTACAATCCCAGAAGCCCTTGTGTAATTCCCTAGAAAATGGGATTCTGTAAGGAATGTAAGGAATAGCAAAACAAAAGTGGATTTGAACAATCAAATCATTGTGGATCTGATTTTTAATAGTTTTAGGTGTGTAAAATGTTAGACGTCACTGTTAGAGAAACACACAAGGATTATTATTAATAATAAATACATGCATACATACTTAGCTCTTATATAGTACTTTTCATCAGTAGTTTCAGTTGGTAGAATTAAATGTCACTCCCCACTGCCCCATGTGTGGTTGGCCCACCTACCATCTCCAGAAGACTTCTGCTAGTATGTTTGTGTGTGAATAAAGGAAGAGATACTGAGGTGTGTAGGGCATGTCTTTGCCTACACTAGAAATTTAGCTTGTTGTGAATCATGAATTTTCTTGTTAACATGCTTTGTGTTCCGACACAAACACCCCTCAGCCATGCTGTAGTCATGCTACAACATGAGACAGCCACCACTCTCTGAGGTATAGGGCAGACTGCAAAGTAGCTTGTGTTGTTGTTTGCTAACTTAAGGTGTCTTCAATGCAAGTACATGGCCACAAGCAATCACAACAGTTGGTAGATGATGATCCACCAATCCATCTCCACAAGTCTCCAGGGCACCCAGTGCTGTGTCCTATCTTGCCCTATATCTGTGCTCTGTCCCCTGGCCAGAAGTTGCCTACCTTCATATGGCTCTGCTCAGCATTCTCAGTCCCACACTGCTTGTAGGGCTTTCAGCTTTGTTCATCTCTGGTATCTGATACAGGAGTGAGAAAAATGCCTGGCAAGAAATCCATGTAGCAGCATATAGTCACCTGGCTAGAAGCTGATACCAAAGCCCTGGTCGACCTTTGGGCCAAAGCAAGCCAAACCCGTGACTTCGGAACCCAGAAAAGGAGCTCCCAGCAGTACAATGACAAAGCTGGGAAACTGTTGGCCCAACATGGTAACAACAGGTCAAGGAACAAAGCTTATGCTCCAATACATCTGTTAGTCTTTAAGGTGCCACAGGACTCTTTGTTGCTTTTTACAGATCCAGACTAACACGGCTACCCCTCTGATACTAAACAGGTCAAGGAGAATATAAAGGAGCTCTAGTTGAGCTACAAGAGATTCAAGAATAACAACTCCGAGTCCGCCACTGCCCCTGTGAGATGCCTGTTTTACAAGGAGCTAAATGATGTGCTGAGGATTCCTCTAACCATCAAGCTATAGGATTTTCTGGGGTGGAGCTCTCTTAATCCCTCCTGTGGAAGCTGTTTTTCAGGATCATGGGGCAATCAACTCAAAGCTCTCCTGCAAAAACCACCTATCCACCCATGTCCAGTCCCATCTCTTTGCCTCCATGGTACCATGTTCTCAAACCTAGAAATAAATCTTGCTGTTCTGGGCCAGTCAATGAACCATGGAACTGCACACCATCAGAAATATTCACTGCACTCTACCCCTGTTCCAATGTGGGGGAAGAAGACAGATATACTGATGATGTTATGTTATATATGTAGCACTTCACATCAGTATCTTCAATATTCTCACTATTGGTGGTTGGATTGTTTTGCTCTGTTATTTCCTTAAATGCACCTGTTGCTGTTTTGCACTTTTTTGCTTTGTTTGCACACCCTTTTGACTTTGTAATGGCAGCTGGACTGCCCAAATTCATTTACCTTCAGCAAAGCTTTATTTGGTCACTTACTGAGGTCTCCTTCTGCTCATAACAGCATACCGCCACCACTGTCTTCTGCAAGCAAAAGGCCACCTATTTAAAAATAATCACCTTCTGCAGAGGTATACCAATGAAACATTGGCTTCAGAACAACCAGCAGCTCTCTGGCCCAGTTATGAGCCCAGGATGAGCAGGATCTATACTTTAGAGCACAAGCAGGTAATAGCAAACAAGGGTGGACTCTCCCAGGAAACGAATTTCCTGAGCCTAGACCATTTCTGCCCACAATCCCCAGGGGAGAGAGACAACAGCAACAGTGAGTGGAGGGGCAGGATAGTGGGTGGAGGGAAGGTACAATAGAGGGAAGCAGAAAACTTATGAGAACAGCTCTTCTCATAAGTTTTCTGCCAGCTTGGTTGGGATGCCTCAGCCAAATTCACAACCAAACTACCTCTGGATTTCAGATAAACTTGGGCAATGTCTGGATCTAGATCTGGATGTAGCCAATCTCTCATAATGATCTTTGGGTCAAGCACTTCTTGACAGTTGATGACTAGCTGGAGGAATTTAGGCCCTAAGGGTAATGCTTTATACGGCTTATCAACCAGGATTTGTCTCATACAGTAAAATTGGAGCATGAAAGTCTTCTTCCCCTTAATACAATGGAAAATCAAATGATCATTGCCTTAGATTTGTTTCAAGAAACATACTTTTGTACTACACTAGATATCTGCACTACCTGAATTATTGAAGGTACACTTGAGGGACTGGTGGGCTCTAACCCTTTCTCATGGCTCCCCAGGCAGTGCTCAGGCTACAACTGCCACCCAGCAGCTCACCTGAGCAGCTCTAATAGGGAACCAGCAAGGCGCTTGCCTACAAAGGTCCCTGTCCCTGAAGCTTCTGATTGGGGGAAACGTCCAGCACCCTGATTGGCTGAGGAGTGCTATTTAAATGAGGAAGAGGCTCAGGAAGTTGTCTGTGCAGTAAGAGGAATCCTTGTCTGCCTCCCTCTATAGATCTCTCCTGCTTACACAACTCCTGGTTCCTGTCCTCTTTGTCCCAGATCCCTGTCTGTTCCAAGTTCCTACTTTCTTGACACACTCCAGGTTCCTGCTTCTATGCCTTACCCCTGATGATGTCTTTGGCTCTGACCCCTGGTGTGGCACCTGGCTTTGGCTTTGTACCTGATGCTGCTCCGGTTCTGATCTTTGGCTTGGCACTGGCTTCTAATCATTAGGTATGATGGCCTATGCCCTGGTCATCACAGTATGTTAGGCCTGATTCTTCCCTTACATTATGGGGTAACTCCACTGAAATTAATGGAATTACACCAGAGTAAAACCAATGTAAGTGTGAGGAGACTTAGTCTTCAGCTTCATAATTCATAGTGAACCTGAGGCATGCATTTTTATTTATGTAACCAAGCAAGTTTGGCTTAGTTTACAGACAGTAGTTGCATCTAAAGGCTTCAGGAGTCTGAGAATTGAGAAAGTAGATTTCATTTTCCTATGGGCACACCAGATATTCATTACCATTCCACAAATCAGTTAATTTTAGTTCCAAAAACATTCCTATAGTCAACCTTGCTTCAAATGCTTCAAAAGTTAATGGAACAGTAACAGTATCATACAATGAGTGACTCAGTAGCTTTCCATGTCCTGCGGAGTGAAAATGTTTTAAGTGCTTGTACTGTTCTTTGAAAGGAAGAAGGACCTAGCTAATCACCTTCTCAGTCATGTTTGAAGGAAGTGATTTGTGTAAGTTTGGAAATGGAACTATTTTGCTAAATTTTATGAAGCTTGAAGGATTGGAGGTGAACCTGACTGACAATAATCTTTAGAGCTCAAATACATTAGCATAACAAGAACTTCTTAAACATGAATGCTGCAGGTGGGTAGCATCCAGTGAAAAGAGGCAAAAGTAAAAAACCTCCAATATGTGCTGAAATGTAGACTGGAAATTATTTGAGTGGGCACTAATCTTGACTGCGATATAAAACTTACAAAACCATTTCCATTATAACCTTCTGTTTTCAGTTGCTCAAAACATTAAAAAATATGCACCTTTGGAGGCAAAACTTTCCATATATATATCTTTGCCAGAAGGTGAATTTTGATTTAAGTAAAGGTGGGGAAAAATACATTTTTCCCATTGCAAAATAATTATTGCAGCTTTTAACTAAGAGAGCTCAGGATAACTCTAAAGTTGCTAAATTTTTGTAAATGAATCTTGGCATGTAAATAACAAAATCAAATTTCAAACTTAACTTTGTATTTCCTGGTTTTGATTTGCTTTAGAGTTTATTCTTAACAGAGCATTAAAATTAGCTGTTTTTTCTTTAATGGAATATACAGAGGTTCTTCAAGCAGTTTGTGTTGGCATTGGGCTGGCCAGCATTTTGGTCCAGATACTAAATAATGTAGGTTACTCTGGAACATCACCCTGAGCTTGATTCGATATAAAAAAAACACCAGTGCGTATCTGTTTAAAATACTTATGTTAAGAATACACCTCTACCTCGATATAATGCTGTCCTCGGGAGCCAAAAAATCTTACCGCATTATAGGTGAAACTGCATTATATCGAACTTGCTTTGATCCACCGGAGTGCGCAGCCCCGCACCCCCCGGAGCGCTGCTTTACCCCGTTATATCTGAATTTGTGTTATATCGGGTCACGTTATATTGGGGTAGAGGTATATTGAATAAATTATATGACATGTCTCAAATCCATTAAAATAAGAACATAAGAACGGCCATACTGGGTCAGCCCAAAGTATCCTGTCTACCGACAGTGGCCAATGCCAGGTGCCCCAGAGGGAGTGAACCTAACAGGTAATGATCAAGTGATCTCTCTCCTGCCATCCATCTCTACCCTCTGACAAACAGAGTCTAGGGACACCATTCCTTACCAATCCTGGCTAATAGCCATTAATGGACTTAACCTCCATGAATTTATCCAGTTCTCTTTTAAACCCTGTTGTAGTCCTAGCCTTCACAACCTCCTCAGGCAAAGAGTTCCACAGGTTGACTGTGTGCTGTGTGAAGAAGAACTTCCTTTTATTTGTTTTAAACCTGCTGCCCATTAATTTCATTTGCTGGCCCCTAGTTCTTATGAGAACAAGTAAATAACTTTTCCTTATTCACTTTCTCCACACCATTCATGATTTTATATACCTCTATCATATCCCCCCTTAGTCTCCTCTTTTCCAAGCTGAAAAGTCCTAGCCTCTTTAATCTCTGCTCATATGGGACCCATTCCAACCCCTAATCATTTTAGTTGCCCTTTTCTGAACTTTTTCTAATGCCAATATATATTTTTTTAGATGAGGAGGCCACATCTGTACGCAGTATTGAAGATGTGGGCATACCATGGATTTATATAAGGGCAATAAGATATTCTCTGTCTTATTTTCTATCCCTTTTTGAATGATTCCTAACATCCTGTTTGCTTTTTTAACTGCCACTGCAAACTGCATGGATGTCTTCAGAGAACTATCCATGATGACTCCAAGATCTCTTTCCTGATTAGTTGTAGCTAAATTAGCCCCTATCATATTGAATGTATAGTTGGGGTTTTTTTTCCAATGTGCATTACTTTACATTTATCCACATTAAATTTCATTTGCCATTTGTTGCCCAATCACTTAGTTTTGTGAGATATTTTTGAAGTTCTTCACAGTCTGCTTTGGTCTTAACTATCTTGAGCAGTTTAGTATTATCTGCAAACTTTGCCACCTCACTGTTTACCCCCTTCTCCAGATCATTATGAATAAGTTGAATAGGATTGGTCCTAGGACTGATCCTTGGGGAACAACACTAGTTACCCCTCTCCATTCTGAAAATCTACCATTTATTCCTACCCTTTGTTCCCTGTCTTTTAGCCAGTTCTCAATCCATGAAAGGATCTTCCCTCTTATCCCATGACAACTTAATTTACGTAAGAGCCTTTGGTGAGGGACCTTGTCAAAGGCTTTCTGGAAATCTAAGTACACTATATCCACTGGATCCCCCTTGTCCACATGTTTGTTGATCCCTTCAAAGAACTCTAATAGATTAGTAAGATATGATTTCCCTTTACAGAAACCATGTTGACTTTTGCCCAACAAGTTATGTTCTTCTATATGTCTGACAATTTTATTCTTTACTATTGTTGCAACTAATTTGCCCGGTACTGACATTAGACTTACCGGTCTGTAATTGCCAGGATCACCTCTAGAGCCCTTTTTAAATATTGGTGTTACATTAGCTATCTTCCAGTCATTGGGTACAGAAGCTGATATAAAGGACAGGTTACAAACCATAGTCAGTAGTTCCACAATTTCACATTTGAGTTCTTTCAGAACTCTTGGGTGAATGCCATCTGGTCCCGGTGACTTGTTACTGTTAAGTTTATCAATTAATTCCAAAACCTCCTCTAGTGACACTTCAATCTGTGACAATTCCTCAGATTTTTCACCTACAAAGGACGACTCAGGTTTGGGAATCTCCCTAACATCCTCAGCCTTGAAGACTGAAGCAAAGAATTTGTTTAGTTTCTCCACAATTACTTTATCATCTTTAAGTGCTCCTTTTGTATCTCGATCATCCAGGGGCCCCACTGGTTGTTTAGCCAGCTTTCTGCTTCTGATGTACTTAAAAAACATTTTGTTATTACCTTTTAAGTTTTTGGCTAGCTGTTCTTCAAACTCCTTTTTGGCATTTCTTATTACATTTTAACAGAGGCCAGAGGCCTGGGCTCTCATCGAATGCGCCTTAACAATAGGAGGCGGGGGAACCCCAGCCAGGTCATAACACGTGCGTATGCACGAGGTGATCCAGTGGGAGATCTGCTGAGTGGAAACTGGTTGCCCTCTCATGCGCTCGGCCGTAGCAATGAAAAGCTGAGGGGATGCCCGAAATGGCCTTGTTCAATCTAAGTAAAAGGCCAGCACCCTATGCACATCTAGCATGTGTAGGCGTTGTTCCTCATTGGAGGAATGGGGCTTAGGACACAGGACTGGCAGGAAAATGTCCTGGTCCATATGAAACGCCGAGACCACCTTCGTCAGGAAGGCCGGGTATGGGCGAAGCTGTACCTTCCCCTTATGGAAGACAGTGTACGGGGGTTCCGAGGTTAGCGCCCTAAGCTACGAAACCCTGCGGGCTGAGGTGATAGCCACCAAAAACGCCACTTTCTCAGATAAGTGGGACCAGGAACAAGTGGCCAAGGGCTCAAATGGAGGTCCCGTGAGGCGTGACAGTACCAGGTTCAGGTCCCAAGGGGGAACCGGGGGTCTAGCATAAGGGAACGCTCTGTCCAAACCTTTTAAAAACCTGGAAGTCATATGGTGGGAGAACACTGACTGTCCCGCCACCGGAGGGTGAAAGGCCGAAATGGCCGCCAGGTGCACCCTGATCGAGGAGGGAGCTAGCCCTTGGGTCCTAAGGGACAGGAGGTAGTCCAGGACCAGCTGGAGCGGAGCGGACGCAGGGGAGGAACCTCTCTCCCTCGCCCATGAGGAGAACCGATACCACTTAGCCAGATAGGTTCTCCATGTGGACGGCTTTCTGCTTTCAAGCAGGACACGTCTAACAGCCTCAGTACACCTCCCCTCCTCCGCATCTAGCCATGGAGCAGCCACGCCGTGAGGTGGAGCGGGGCCAGGTTGGGATGGAGGAGACGACCTCCCTCCTGGGAGAGGAGGTCTGGGCGGAGCGGCAGCCTGCGAGGGGGAGCCGCCAAGAGTTGTAGTAGGGTCCCGTACCAATGTTGACGGGCCCAATCCGGGGCTATCAGTATAATTCTCGCCCCGTCTAACTTCACCTTCTGTAGGACCCTGCCTATGAGGAGGAAGGGCGGGAAGGCGTACATCAGGGGCCCCGACCAATCGAGCAGGAACGCGTCCGTCATGGCCCCCTCGCCTTCTATCACCCTGGAGCAGAACCTGGGACACAGGCAGTTCTGGGAGGTGGCGAATAGGTCCACCTGGGGAGTGCCCCACTGAAGGAAAATCCATTCTGCCACCTCCCTGTGCAGGGACCACTCGTGTTGATGTGAGAACACCCTGCTCAGGCGATCTGCGAGCGTGTTGCTCTCGCCGGGTAGGTGGAACGCTCGGAGGAGGATGTTGTGGGCTATACAGAACTCCCACAGGAGTTGGGCTTCCTGGCATAAGGCCCTGGAGCGCGTGCCCCCTTGCCTGTTGATGTAATACATTGTGGTGGTGTTGTCCGTGAGGACTCTGACCACCTTCCCTTCCAAGTGTGCTGGCGAAAGGCCAGGCACGCCAGGCGCATAGCCCTGAGTTCCCTGACATTTATGTGCAGGGTCAGTTCCTCCGGTGACCACATACCCTGGGTTCTGACGTCCCCCATGTGGGCTCCCCAGCCCAGGTCCGTGGCATCCGACACTAGATCTAGTGATGGAGAGGGGTCTCGGAAGGGGATACCCCGGAGCATGTTGCTTGGGAGGGACCACCATTGGAGGTCTGCAACCACCGTTGGCAGTACCGTGACAACCTTGTCCAGACCGTCCCTGGCCTGGGAATAGCGGGAGGCCAACCAGAGTTGGAGGGGCCTCATCTGGAGCCTGGCATGTCGCACCACTGTGGTGCATGCTGCCATGTGGCCGAGGATTTGAAGGCATATCCGAGCCGTGGTTACCGGGAAGGCCGTGACCGAGGTGACGAGGCCTTTGAGCACCTCGAACCTGTCCCTTGGAAGGGAGGCCGTGGCCGCCTGGGAGTCCAGCAGCGCTCCTATGAATTCTATGCGCTGGACAGGAACTAACGTGGATTTCTCCTCGTTTACCACTAGGCCCAGAGCTGAGCAGGTGCGTAGCAAGAGGGATACTTGCTGCAGCACCTGGGACAGGGACTTGCCCTTGAGCAGCCAATTGTCCAGGTAGGGAAAGACCTGCAGCCCTCTCCTCCTGAGGTGGGCTGCTACCACTGCCATACATTTGGTGAAGACCCTGGGGGCCGTCGAGAGGCCAAAGGGGAGGACCGTAAACTGGTAGTGGTCCTGACCCACAAAGAAACGGAGAAAGCGCCTGTGACCTTCGAAAATGTGGATGTGGAAGTAGGCATCCTGAAGGTCCAGTGCTGCAAACCAATCCCCCGGGTCTAGGGAGGGAATAATAGAGGCTAGGGACACCATGCGGAATTTGCAGCGTACCAAGAACTGGTTGAGCTTCCGCCGATCGAGGATGGGCCGAAGCCCGCCCTTCGCCTTCGTGATGAGGAAATACCTGGAATAAAACCCCTTGCCCCGGAATTCCCAAGGTACCCTCTCCACGGCTCCCAGGGAGAAGAGGCGCTGTACCTCCTGATCTAGGAGGAGCGCATGTTCCGGGTCCCCCACTGATTCCCTGGCCAGAGGGTAACTGGGAGGGGTCAAAACAAATTGCAACCTGTACCCCATGGATATAGTGTTGAGGACCCAGCGGTCTGTAGTGATACGGGACCATTGCAAACGGAAGGCAGGTAAACGATTTGCAAACCTGAACTTTATTAACTGGGGCGGGGGTTTAACCTGGCAACAGGCCCGCAAGCAGTCAAAAACGCCGCTTCCCTGGCCTCCTGGCCTTAGAGGGCCCCGGATGAGGGGCCAAACGGGATTGGTGTTGTGACTGGCGCCTCTGCTCCCACTGCTTCTTAGGCGGGGGCTCATATCTACCCCGAGCCTGTGGAGCGGAGGTGTGAGGCCTGGGCTTGTCCTTGGCCGGCGGGACAAACAGGCCCAGCGTCTGCAGGGTAGTACGTGAGTCTTTCATCCCATGCAGACACGTATCTGTTTGATCTGCAAACAGGGCCCAACCATCGAACGGCAGGTCCTGCATGATCGACTGGGACTCAGCCGATAGGCCAGAGAGCCAAAGCCAGGATACCCTTCTCATGGAAATCGCCGCGACCATCGAACGAGCGGCCGTGTCCGCCACATCAGAGGCCGCCTGGAGCGCCGCTTTAGCTGCCGCCGCACCCTCATCCACAAGGGCCCAGAACTCCTTCCTGTCCTTCTCGTGGAGGGAGGGCTCAAACTTGGGAAGGGACCCCCACAGGTTAAAATCATATCTGCTCAAGAGTGCCTGGTGGTTGGCCACTCTGAGCTGAAAGCTCGCAGACGAATAAACTTTTCTCCCAAAGGAATCCAGCCTGCGAGCGTCTTTGTCCTTAGGGGTAGGAGCGGGTTGGCCATGTCTCTCTCGGTGGTTCACCGACTCCACCACTAGAGAGTTCAGAGTTGGGTGGGAGTATAAGTACTTGTGCCCCTTTGTGGGCACAAAGTACTTCCGTTTGGCCTTTTTGGAGATTGGACAGAGAGATGCCGGGGTTTGCCAGAGGCCAGTAGTAATACTGGCCACCCCCTGATGGAGCGGGAGGGCCACACACCCCGGCGTCGAGGAGGTCAGGACATTAAACAATGTGTCCGATGGCTCCTCCATCTCCTCGGCCTGGAGCTGGAGGTTTGATGCCACCCTCCTGAGTAGCTCCTGGTGGGCCTTGAAATCCTCCTGAGAGACCGGAGGTGGTGGCGCCACGGAGTCGTCCGGCACTGAGGAGGTCGGTGCCACAGTGTCGTCTGCACCCGGCTGTACCGAAAGCTCGACGTCCTGACCCGGGGCCCGAGTCGGTGCCAGAGGGTCGGTGCCCACTGCCTCATTGTGGTGCCGAGGCGGCGACGTCAGCTGGGTCTGGGATGCTCCCGCCACAAAGCGAGGTCCCGGCGGTGCCGGTGCCTGGAGCCATGGCGCCCACTGGCACCACTGTCCCTGCCAGGGAACAGCCTGGCCCTGGGACGCGAGGTGGCCCGGAAGGGCCGGCTGGTCCTGCGGCACCGAGCGGCTCGACGAGAGGCGGCTGCGTGCCGAAGCCGAAGTCCGGGATGAGCGGATGGTGCCGTACGAACAGCTGGAGCGGTCCCATACTTGAGGACCGGTATGATTCGGGGGTGCTATCCCTGTAGTGCCTGCGGCGCCCAAGACTACGACGCCTCAGTGCCTGGGATTCCCGTGACGAGTTCCAGACATAGCGCCTTCCACGGCGGGTGCCAGAGTGGGAACGGCAGTGCCGACGACGACGAGACCTGTCCCTGCGGTCAAGGCTCGAAGAGCAGCGGCTCCGTCTCTTAGTGCCTCTCCTATGGTCTCCCAGAGTGGAGGTGGAAAGCTCGCTTGCAGATGATCCTGTTCACGGCGTGGAAACGCGCCGAGGTCCACGGCTCAGCCCTTCAACTCGGGACGGCATCTCGACCTTGGAGACGTCCGGAGAGGGTTGATGGGCACTGAGCGATGGCTTCCCACGGGATCGGGGGCCCGACTGGAGTGGCGCTTCCGGTACCAGAAGTGTCATGATGTCGCACGCGGCCTGAGCTGCATCCGGCGTCGAAGGCATTCTCACCTCTGGCGAGGCGCGCGTGGACGGCACCGGACTACTCCGCTCTACCCGAGTCGGAGGTCTCAGTCCCGATGGGGATCGTGGGCTGCCCAACGCGGGTCTAGCCTCACCCTGTTCTTTCTCCTGGCACCGCTGAGTCTTCCCTTGCTTCTTAGAAGGGGAGCAGTGCCGGCTCGTCGACAGGGCCTCGCTGCGCACCGACGACCCGGTACCGGACGCGGAATCAGGACGGCGCGCCTGGGGCACTTCGCTGCGTGCCGGGGGCGCTTTTGCTGTGCGCTGAGGACGAGATGCCCGGCGCGGGGTTGGCTCGATGCGCCGGTGCTGGGGTCAACGCCGACTCCATTAGGAGAGCTCAGAGTCGGATCTCACGCTCCCTCTTTGTTCGGGGCTTGAAGGAGTGGCAAATTTTACACTTCTCACTAATGTGAGCCTTGCCCAGACAGCGAAGACACTGAGTGTGTGGATCGCTTCTGGGCATAGAGTTGCAACAAGAGTCGCACGACTTGAAGCCATGGCCACAGGGCATGCCCCGAGCCCAGCACTAACAGAGAAGGTTCAACAAGTGACTTCAGGGAAAGCTGGATACCATTAAGGCTAGAAATGCTGCAGCAAAGCTGGAACACAAGTTCCGACTACCTTCACTGGCGGCAAGAAGGAACTGATGGTGGGGGGAGCACGCAGCCCCCTTTATAGCATGATATATCGGCGCCACTCCAGGGGTCACAGCGGTGCTCCCCCACTATGGATGCTGCTAAGGGAAAACTTCCGGCACCGGTGCACGTGGCGAGCACGCACAGCTACTGTGGAATACACAGGAGCAATCACTCAAAGAAGAAGTGCTCTTAGTATTTTATTTGTTTATAGCTCAGACATGCTCAGAAATTTACAATATGCAAAAATAAAGACTGACCCTATCAACAAGATATTATAGCCTGAACGACAGACATATAGAAGGTGGGAGACACCAAGAAACCTCAGAGGGGATAACTTAGTGGATCTCTTTGTTTTCCCATTATTATGACTGGTAATGGATGAACTAGTTGGAATTAAAATGGGAACCTTTGCCTGTCTATCAAACTAAACCTGAAAAAATTGTTTAGGGGTTGGGAAAACACCAATCAGTATTATTTTTAAAAGACTATGCCTCTACTGTTCCTGGTTTAGAGCCTGTTCCAAAGCCTGTTGCAGTAAATGGGAATCTTAACTAATTTCATTGGGTTTTGAATCAAGCTATTAGGGTAGGGCCACAGTGGAAGTGCTGAGGCATGACTTCAAGTATCAGAGGGGTAGCCGTGTTAGTTTGGATCTGTAAAAAGCAACAGAGTCCTGTGGCACCTTATAGACTAACAGATGTATTGGAGCATAAGCTTTCGTGGGTAAATACCCACTTCGTCAAACGCATGTTATGGAAATTTCCAGAGGCAGATATAAATATGCAGGCAAGAATCAGTCTGGAGATAACGAGGTTAGTTCAATCAGGGAGGGTGAGGCCCTCTTCTAGCAGTTGAGGTGTGAGCACCAAGGGAGGAGAAACTGCTTTTGTAGTTGGCTAGCCATTCACAGTCTTTGTTTAATCCTGATCTGATGGTGTCAAATTTGCAAATGAACTGAAGCTCAGCAGTTTCTCTTTGAAGTCTGGTCCTGAAGTTTTTTTGCTGTAGGATGGCTACCTTAAAATCTGCTATTGTGTGGCCAGGAAGGTTGCAGTGTTCTCCTATAGGTGTTTGTATTTTGCCATTCCTAATATCTGTCCATTTATCCTTTTATGTAGTGACTGTCCAGTTTGGCCAATGTGCATAGCAGAGGGGCATTGCTGGCACATGATGGCGTATATAACATTGGTGGACGTGCAGGTGAATGAACTGGTGATGTTGTAGCTGATCTGGTTAGGTCCTGTGATGGTGTCGCTGGTGTAGATATGTGGGCAGAGTTGGCATCGAGGTTTGTTGTATGGATTGGTTCCTGAGTTAGAGTTGTTATGGTTCATTGTGTGGTTGTTGCATGACTGGAAAGGCTATCCTCAAGAGTTTTGGGGGCCTGTCTGGAAACAGAAAATACTGCAGAAATCTTGCAGGAAAGCCTGTTCGTGACTTTTCTAGCCTGGCCTCCAAGAGGGTTGGACAGTTCAGATGCTGCTGAGTGCTTATCCAAACTGAACTGCCACCCCTTTTGAGCTTCATTCATCATCACTCAGGAATTTATCTAAACCAAAAGTAAAATAATTCTTAATACTGTGAGCCAAAAACTGAGCACTTTTAAATCAACATTGCTCCATTGAAATCAATGGGACTGCACTGATTTACACCAGCTGAAAATCTGGCCCTTTGCTTTCAAAGTATTTGACAAACATTAATGGGTATTTAGCACCAGAGCATATCATCACCCCTGTTAAGACTCAAATAAAGATAGAGGCCTGATTTGCCTCTGTCATACACTGTGAAAATGTCCGGCAGTGTTTTAATCTCACCACACACAGCACAGAACTATAGGGACCATGAGCTCTGAGTGCAACATTGTGGCCAAAAGGGCTAATGCCATCCTGGGACACACAACAGGAGAATCTCCAGGAAGAGTTCAGAGGTCATATTACCTTCTGTATTTGGCACTGGTGTGACTGCTGCTGGAATACTGTGTCCAGTTTTCATGTCCACATTTCAAGAAGGAAGTTGATAAACTGCAGAGGATTCAGAGAAGAGCCAAGAGAATAATTAAGGGATTAGAAAACCTGCCTTTTGGTGATAGACTCAAGGAGCTCAATCTCACTAGTTTAACAAAGAGATGGTTAAGGAGTAATTGCTCACAGATTTAAGTACAGCATATTTCCAATTATCCGAATAGCATGGGGGACACAGATTTTATTCAAATAATCATGAGTTCAGATAATGAGAGGGCAGGAACCATTCAGCAGCAGGGTGGCCTCCCTTGTGGTCAGGGACTCATCTTCCTCCTCCTCACAGTCCTGGCTGGGGGTCTCTGCTCTGAACCACTCACTCACTCCTGTGACAACAGGGCTGCAGAAGGCTCCCTGTGCTGCCACGGAGCCATTCAGTGGAAGGGTAGCTTTCCCATGGTCAGGGCTAATCCTCTACCTTGCAGTCCTGGCTTTGTGTGTGTGTGTGTGTGTCTGCTTTACTATCTGAAGCATTATCTGAGTCCACTCTTTGTCCCTCAGCATGAGATGCATGGTTTCAGACAATAGGGTTTTGAATAAATGGGAGTATACCCTACCTACATGGGGAACAATAATTTGATAATGGGCTCTTCAGCCTAGCAGACTGAGGTAGAAAAGTATCCAATGCCTGGAAACTGAAGCTAGACAAATGCAGACTCAAAACAAGGTGTACACTTTTAATAGTGACAGTCATTAACTATTAACACCGAGTGCTGGGTGGCAGTTAATTAACCCAGAAACCTCAGGAAGCACCAATGGCTTCAGGCTGATGAACGCCTGAGGAGGGTAGTGGAACCCTTGATGGAGGAAATGCCATCAAAAGCGGATGAGCAAATTCACTCAGTGTTTTTGCCAGTGACATCCACACAGGACAGATTGGGCCCTTCAGCTGTGGCTGATAACCAATCTAGGAGTGGAGCCCCGAAAGGCAGGCAGATAGAAGATCTCCTCTGCACTGGCAACTCCTGCAGTGTAGCTGGTTCCAAATGTATTGACTCCCATCCTTCCTTTGGTCCAAACCAGTGAAGTCAAGAGGGGACGCTGACACATGGGCAAAGCAGCCTCTCCATATCAACTGGCCAGGGTATTGCAGTCATATCACATGGAGAGGACACTCCATTCTTGCTGGCAACATGGACATAACACAGAAGGTGGCAGTTACAGGTTATAAGCTCTCACTTGACTGGCATAGAGGAGGGTGCCACAGGTCACCTTCGATGGTGGGAGGAATCACTGCATTCCAGTGGTCAGCCACTGCCTGCCACAAAGTCGGACAGCCCCCGGGCAGTTAGGTGCTGACCCACTATGGTCTGTCTGCCTCACGGGATGCATGGGTCTAGACCAAAAGTTGAAAGGCAGATAGAAACCCGGCACCTGGCAAAAATAAGAAACCAAGAACTTTCCAGCTTGGAAGCTGGAATGTCACAACCGGGATTGACAGACGATGATGATCTACAATACACAAGCAGCATACGGAAGTCAGCTTTGATAGTCTGTGAGCTGTACAAACTCAATGCGGACATTGCAGCATTCCAGGAAACAAGACTTGCAGATGCTGGTTCTGTCCAAGATGCCAATTACACGATTCTTTTGGCAAAGGTAAAAGCAGCAAAGAAAATCAGTTTTGCTGTGAGAAATAAGTGGGTAAAGCTCCTAGAAACACCTATTGGGAAGTCAGAGCGTATCATCTAACTTAAACTTCAGACGACCATCGGCTCTGTGAACATCATTAGTGCCTATGCACCAACACTCAAATCTAGCCCCAAGGTGAAGGATACATTTTACGACTCTTTGCATCAAGTTGTCAGAAGAATACCATCAACTGAGCAACTTTCCCTTCTTGGTGACTTTAATGCAAGAGTCGGTGCAGACAACAACTCATGGCCAGATTGCCTAGGACATTTTGGCATTGGCAAGATGAATGAAAACGGTTCTTGAATTCGGTTCTTGAACAACGATTTCTTGAATTCTGCGCCCAGAACCAAATGTGCATTACCAATTCATATTTTACAGGAAAAGATCACCACAAAATGTCATGGTGACATCCACAGTCAGGCCACTGGCACCAATTAGACCTTGTTATCGTCAGGAGGAAAGACCTACCCTTAGTGCAGAACACTCACAAGTTCCATAGTGCTGATTGTGACACTGACCACTCCTTGATTATTAGCAAAGTGAAGATTACAGCCAAGAAACTACATAGAGCAAAACCTAGGAGCAAGCCCAAAATCAATGCTATTAATACCAAAAACCAGAGGACATGTCAGGAGTTTGTGAAGTTTAGAATTTAGCATGCATGGGAAGTCATTACCAGAGAAGGCAGAAGAATTTTGGGAAGATTTAGGAACAACAATCCATGAAAGAGCTTTAGCTACATTTGGGGGAAAGAGACCATCAAAAAAGGACTAGTTTGAAGAAAATGAAGCAGAACTATTACATCTCATCAACATTAAGAACACAGCCTATCTGGAACACAACAAGAAGCCAACAAAGAGCACCAAAGTTAGACTTTGACATGCAGAAACCGAGGTGCAGCGAGCAAGCAGATGCTGTGCAAATCATTACTGGATCCAGCTCTGTGAAGAGATACAGACAGCCTCAGACACAGGAAACTTCAAAATCATGTATGGCAGCCTGAAGAAAGCTCTAGGTCCCACTGTCAACAAGGTTGCCCCTCTCAAATCACACAGCTGAAATCATTTCAAACAGGTGAAATCATTACAGATAAAAGCAAGCAGTTGTCTCATTGGGTTGAACATAATTCAGAGCTATACACACAAGAAAGAAACATCACCAGTGAATCAATGGACCAAATAGCAACTCTACAGGTCATGCCAGAGCTAGATGTGGAGCAAACTGTAGAAGAGTTAAGCAAGGCCATTGATTTGCTATCAAGTGTCAAGTCTCCTGGAAAAGATGGCATCCCAGCTGGAAAGAGGGTGAGGTATCACAAGAGATGCATGATGCAAACATCATCAGTCTGTATAAAAATAAAGGTGATAAGGGTGACTGCAACAAGTACAAGGGTATCCCACTACTAAGTGTAGCAGGAAAAGCTTTCGCAAATGTCATCTCAGTGCGCCTACAACAGCTGGCGAATCGTGTCTACCCTGAATCACAGTGCAGATTCAGGGCTGGAAGATCAACTATAGATATGATATTTTCTCTGCAACGACTCCAAGAAAAGTGCAGAGAGCAAAACCAACCATTGTAGATCGCCTTTGTGGACCTGACCAAAGCGTTCAACACAGTCAGCAGAGCAGGTCTATTTGCAATACTAGAAAAGATAGGATGCCCACCAACCCTGTTAAGTCTTAAATGTTCATTCTGCAACAACATGAGAACAACTGTCCAGTTTGACGGGTCCACTTCAGACAGCTTTGAGATGAAAAGCAGAGTGAAGCAAGAATGTGTTCTTCCCTCTACACTCTTTGGAATCTTCTTCTTGGTACTCTTGAACTGTGCATTTAAGAACATAAAAGATGGAGTGTATCTCCACACAAGATCAGATGGGAAACTCTTCAACCTGTCCCGACTTAAGTCAAAGACCAAAGTCAAAAAGATGCTAATTAGGGAACTTCTATTTGCTGATGATGCTGCCCTCATAGCCCACAATGAAGATCTATTACAAGAACTCATGGACCGCCTCTCAAGAGCTTGTCAGGCATTTGCTCTCACCATCAGCATCAAGAAAACGGTTGTATTAAGACAGGGGGTTCCACAAGATCCTTCAATTACCTGAAATGCAAACCAGCTAGAAGTAGTCCAAAAGTTCAGCTATTTACGTTCTACAGTGACCACCAACCTCTCACTGGATGAAGAACTAAATGTTTGCATTGGAAAGGCTGCCATCACTTTTAGCAGACTAACTAAAAGTGCATGGGACAACTCAAAGCTCACCATCAAGATCAAAATGTTAGTGTACTAAGCTTGCATCCTCAGCACTCTTGCATGTATGGTGGAGAAACATGGACAACTTATGCTCATCAGGAGAAAAGGTTAAACAGTTTCCACCTACGTTGTTTACGCCTCATACTCAACACCAACTGGGAAGATAAAGTCACTAACGCAGAGGTTCTTCAAAGGGCAAATTTACCAAGTGTGACAGCCCTGCTCAAGCAAAAACGACTGCACTGGTTGGGCCATCTGAGTAGGTTGGAAGATGGATGCATACCCAAGGACATAATATATGGGAAGCTATCAGAGGGAACAAGAACAACAGGATGTCCCAAGCTTTGCTATAAAGACACACGCAAATGAGATATGAAGGAATTTGGAATTGATCCTGACCAATGGGAAGTCTTTGAAAGTGATCATAACAAATGGCGCCATCGTCTCCATCAGGGTATCGAAGTCCATGACAGAAGCTGGACCTATTGCTTGAAGAGAAAAGAGCTCATAGGAAGCAAGCAGCTCCCAACCAATCTCACTCCTCTCACCCCTTATTTAATATTATCTGTAATGTCCTGTGCCAAAGATTTCCATAGTCCTTCACTGTGATATAAGTGGTATATAATATAGCAGCCTAACATTCAGTACTTGGTGAAATTAAATTTGCATCTGTTACTCAGCCTAAATTTTTATTGACTTCAGTAGAAGTTTAACTTGCAAATGTACTTTGGTCCCTTTATGCATATTGGTTTTGATAGCCTTGGTCAACATCACATAGGATGACTATGGCAGAGCCAGGAACAGAACACAGATTTCCTTGGTCCTAGTTCAATGCCTTAAACAGAAGAAAGCATCCTTTCTCTTCGTATAATCCTCTTCTTTATTCATTGTCCATCCTGCTTGCTGCAGGCAGGGGTCTTGTAGAATAAACAGTATGTTACCATGCCATTGAAGATAATTTCCTCAGTTTAACAAAAATCCAACCCAAAAACAAACCAAAAAACCCTGAACCAACCTCCCTCCCATCCTTCCCCAGAGATGCGATCATGCAGAACCATATTGACACTCCATATGAGTCCTCAAAAAGATTTGAAGCCAGCACCTTTAGATACAGAACAAAGATTGTTATCACTTCAACTTAAGCAACCGATACCAACAGTAGGTTGTTAGGGTACATGACACACAGTTTGCCATTGGCTTATACAACTATTTGCTAGGCAGCAGAGAAATGCTGTGGATTTCAAAGTTTCAAACCCACATATATTATTTTACTCATATATATATAAACAAAAAAAACCCAAAATGCTTTAAGCTAAATTTGGTGAAAAAATAATTTTGCTTCAATGTGAAAATCTTGCAGCACATGTCAAGTTTCAGTCCTCAAGGAATACTTACATACAGTGAAAACACAGGTTCACAGGGCAGATAATGAATGACAAGTGCTTTACAATGGTGGTGCCAGAGGGTGCTATTATAATACAAATGGAGGCTATTAGTGTTGAAGGTTGTAAGAATAACTGCTAAAGGTCACATTTACTGAATCATATTGTTACCTTGCTTTACAGTAGCAGAAAAGAATAATAGTAATATAATCATCTGTCTTGTCAGGTGCCAACAGCCAAACTGTAAAACACTGGAAGGCCTAGCCATCATCTCAATGTCTGCACATTTCAGTTCACATTAGAGCCTTGTCCTGTCACTTCTACTGAAGGATTTCATTTCTGTGTGTGCTAACAATAGCAGTCCCCAACAGGATACTTGTGAAGGCTGGTAAGTATCCTGAATTTTTGCCAAAATAGAAAACTGTGTTTACATGACTTAGATGACAATGTGCAAGCACACTCTTTACTCCACAACGTTACTTTATTATGTTGTTATACTGTGGCAGCACATTGTGTTTAGCCAGCCAGATTTGGGCAAATACCTGAAAGCAATTTCTGCAGATATTAAGTTTGGGACTGGCAACACCAGAATACAAAGGACCACACGGGAAACCTTAACAATGTTGAGGTCTCTCTTCTCAGAACTAGACCACCAGGTTGGTCCAGAACAATCCGCTAGCAAAGCTTCACTAAACTCCTAATTAGAGGTAGGCTCACACTAAAATCTCAGATCTGAACACTCAAGTACTTTGGGGAAGTTCACATCCACATTTGGATCTCACATTTGCAACTTCAGACCAACTCTACTCTTAATGTATTTTTGCATATAGAGAAAGCTTAATTTTTATTTTATTTCCTTGACAATGAAAGAGAGGAAGTGCACAGAAAAGTAAGCCTTTGCAGGATACGAAGACAAAAAGTTTTCCTGTGAGTTTCTGCCTGAGGCTTTGTTGCTTTCATGTTTGACAGTTACAAATATCTCCTCGGTGCCTACTGAGCTACTTCAGTTCTTTCATCCTTCCTTGGATTTGAATGCTACTATATAGTGTGGACTAAGTACCACATATGAAAGAAGTTGAACCAGCTTGCTGTATTAAACACTCCGAACAATTATTAGTACTAAAGTATTTATATAGCATATTTTTCTTCCATAATTTTTCTTAGAAATGAATTATTGTTCCTTTGTGAGAGCTTAGTGTATGCAGTCGTGGTACTTTGCATACTCTAATCTAGATGGGTTTTAAATGCCTTCTATATGAGGTCCTAGGAACTTGTAAAAGTCATCACTTTTGACACATACATCCTAAAGCATATTTACAGCATGGCTCAATCTGACCCTTAGCTCGTCTCTGATGCTTTGAGGAAAAATATTGCAATAGCCAGTAGGTCAGAAATAGCTTTATAAATCTCATTTATAAACTTTGGAAGTTAACAGTTTATGCTTCTGAATGTTGAGAGGATGGGATGGACCCTCCATTTGCTTGTCAAATATTTTGGGATAGCCCCATTTTTCTATGCTTATAGTTTCATATCATGTCTACTATCTTTTTGGCCAATGAGGACTTACATGAGCTCCCTGGTGTCTCTTTATTGGTTGAAGGTTTTATGGTTACAAGGCATTCCACAGACCTACGCTCTACCAAAATCTCTGTCTGTGCTGCCTTAATACCACAACCTTGTCAGGTGCCAATTCCCCCGTGAGAGCTGTGAACTTATCTTAACTTTCACCACCTTCATTGGACACTGAAGTTGCTCGGCACCTCCCTTGTTCAGGCCCTTCGGGTACAAAAGTATAAAAATAGAAGCCACAATTTTGTCTGCCAGAGGACAGTATAGAGAATTTAATATGAGGTCACTAGCCTAGCAGTTAGTCTCCCTGAAATTTTAAGTTCTCATTTCATTTTCATAATGGATGATATCTACATAGTATCCCAGCAGGTGACCCAAGCCAATGGCCCTTTATAAACCTGCAATGCTGCTTCACAATTGAAAAAAAAAAAGACATTTTAATACGACCAGGCCTCTGGGCGTAAGCATTCTGAATGTCTACATTTCAGGCACTAAAAACACCATAGGACAAGTTAACTGTGTGCATTATTATTTTGGAAGAAGTCATGAAATAATATCTAAAGTCACAAATTAAATGTCTTTTATTTACCATTTTGATCTGTGATTGTCATGGCTGGAACTTCTGCTGCATTTTGTATAACCTTTGTTTTAATTAATGTTATGTTCTCAGCATATACAAAGAGAAGTTAGATAAAAACATAAATACTCCTGCTGGAAGATTGCAATGTAGCACTACTTTATTTCTGAAAATTCAGAACAATAACACACAAGAACTCAAAAACAGAGAGAGAGAAAGCAGGTTGTTCCCTAAAACAGAGTAGCACAACTCATCCTACCTTACTATAGGCCGGCTGTCTGAAGACTGAGGCCTGGTCTGCACTACGAGTTTAGGTTGAATTTAGCAGCGTTAAATCGAATTAACCCTGCACTCGTCCACACAATGAAGCCATTTACTTTGACATAAAGGGCTCTTAAAATTGATTTCTGTACTCCTCCCCAATGAGGGGAGTAGTGCTGTAATCGACATTGCCAGTTCGAATTAAGGTTAGTGTGGACGCAATTCGACGGTATTGGCCTCTGGGAGCTATCCCACAGTGCACCATTGTGACCGCTCTGGACAGCAATCTGAACTCGGATGCACTGGCCAGGTAGACAGGAAAAGCCCCGCAAACTTTTGAATTTCATTTCCTGTTTGCCCAGCATGGAGAGCACAGGTAACCATGCAGAGCTCATCAGCACTGGTAACCATGCAGTCCGAGAATCACAAAAGAGCTCCAGCATGGACCGTACGGGAGGTACTGGATCTGATCACTGTGTGGGGAGACGATTCTGTGCTAGCAGAACTATGTTCCAAAAGACAAAATGCCAAAACATTTGAAAAAAATCTCCAAGGGCATGATGGAGAGAGGCCACAATAGGGACTCATATCAGTGCCGTGTGGAAGTTAAGGAGCTCAGACAAGCATACCAGAAAACCAAACAAGCAAATGGAAGGTCCAGGGCAGAGCCACAGACATGCCGCTTCTACGCTGAGCTGCATGCAATTCTAGGGGGGGCTGCCACCACTCCCCCACCCCTGACCATGGATTCTGATGAGGGGTTACTCTCAGCCATGCCTGAGGATTTTGCAGACGGGAAAGATGAGGAGGAGGAGGAGGAGGACGAGCTTGCGGAGAGCACACAGCATACCGTTCTCCCCAACAGCCAGGATCTTTTTCTCAGCCTGACTGAAATACCCTCCCAACCCTCCCAAGGCGGTATTCCAGACCAGGAAGCCATAGAAGGGACCTCTGGTGAGTGTACCTTTGTAAATATAAAACATGGTTTAAAAGCAAGCGTTTTTTAATGATTAATTTGCCCTGAGGACTTGGGATGCATTCGCAGCCAGTACAGCTACTGGAAAACCCTGTTAACGTGTCTGGGGATGGAGCAGAAATCCTCCAGGGACATCTCCATGAAGCTCTCCTGGAGGTACTTCAAAAGCCTTTGAAGAAGGTTTCTGGGCAGGGCAGCCTTATTCCGTCTTCCATGGTAGGACACTTTACCACGCCATGCTAGTAGCAAGTAATCTGGAATAATTGCATGACAAATCCTGGCAGCGTACGGTCCCGATGTTTGTTGGCATTCAAGCAACATCCATTCTTTATCTTGCTATGTTATCCCCAGGAGAGTGATATCGTTCATGGTAACCTGGTTGAAATATGGGAATTTAATTAAGGGGACAGAGGTGGCCGTTCCTACTGGGCTGTTTGCCTGTGGCTGAAAAGAAATCCTTCCCTGGGGCGGGGGGGGGGGGGAGGGGGCATTGGCGCTGAGCTGTTCGCGTTTGTCTAGCAGGGATCTTCTCTGATACCAGCCATGCGATGGGGGGAGGGGTAAAGCGATCATCCCAGAGAATTGGTTTCTGCTGCTGCCGCTGCACGTTAACATGAAAACCGCAGCACTCAATCGGCTTTGCTTGGTATGGGAAAGGAGGGTGCTGCTTTTATGAAGGTTGCAGAAGCCGAAAGACAATGGCTTACCATGGCCGCATGCAAGCCGAATTCTGTTGCCCGGCCCTGCGTCTGTGATCTCTAACAACAAAGCCGCAGGCACTCAATATTAAGATGCAAAATGCGACCTTGTACCGAAATCACATGTGCTATATAATGTGAATAGTGTTGTTCACCGTGAAAGAGTATAAGCATTGTTCTGTAAAATGTATCTTTTTAAATACTTCTCTCCCTTTTTCCCCTCCCACAGCTGCAAATTTTTCAAGCCTCCCTCCTCTATCCCGAAGGCTATCTCAGATAAGGCGGTGAAAAAAACGCACGCGAGACAAAATGTTCTTTGTGATCATGCAGTCGACCCGCAATGAAAGAGCTCATCTGAATGAGTGGAAGGACACGGTATCAAAGTACAGGAAAGCTGCCAGTGAATGTGAGGAGAGGAGGGACGAACATGAGGAAAGGAGGGATGCTCGAGATGAGAGGTGGCGGCAGGAAGATCAGAGGAGGCAGGATGCAATGCTGGAGCTGCTGCATGATCAAACGGACATGCTCCGGCGTCTGGTGGAGCTTCAGGAACGGCAGCAGGATCACAGAGTGCCACTGCAGCCCCTGTATAACCGCCCTTCTCCTCCCCAAGTTCCATAGCACAAGAATGCGGGGAGGAGGGGAAACTCCATGCACCCTGCCACTCCACCCCAGTGGACAGCCCAAGCAAAAAGCTGTCATTCACAACTTTTAAAGTGGCCTTTTCCTTCCCTCTTCCCAAACCTCACCCAGGCTACCTTGTCAGTTCTCTATGTTTATCAATTAATAAAGAATACATGATTTTTAAATGATAGTGACTTTATTTCCTTTGAAAGCAAGCTGTGGTCGAAGGGGGGAAGGTGGTTTGTGGGAATGAGTCAATCAAGGGGGCGGGTTTTCATCAAGGAGAAACAAACAAAACTTTCACACCGTAGCCTGTCTAGTCATGAAACTGGTTTTCAAAGCTTCTCTGATGCGCAGCGCTTCCTGGTGTGCTTTTCTAATCGCCCTGGTGTCTGGCTGCGTGTAATCAGCGGCCAGGTGATTTGCCTCAACCTCCCACCCTGCCATAAACATCTCCCCCTTACTCTCACAGAGATTGTGGAGCACACAGCAAGCAGCAATAACAGTGGGAATATTGGTTTGGCTGAGATCTAAGCGAGTCAGTAAAGTGCGACAGCGACCCTTTAAACATCCAAATGCACATTCTACCACCATTCTGCACTTGCTCAGCCTGTAGTTGAACAGCTCCTGACTACTGTCCAGGCTGCCTGTGAATGGCTTCATGAGCCATGGCATTAAGGGGTAGGCTGGGTCCCCAAGGATAACTATAGGTATGTCAACATTCCCAACGGTTATTTTCTGGTCTGGGAAGTAAATCCCTTGCTGCAGCCGTTTAAACAGACTAGTATTCCTGAAGACGCAAGCATCATGAACCCTTCCCTGCCATCCCACATTGATGTTGGTGAAACGTCCCTTGTGATCCACCAGTGCTTGCAGCACCATTGAAAAGTACCCCTTGCGGTTTATGTACTGGCTGCCCTGGTGCTCCGGTGCCAAGATAGGGATATGGGTTCCATCTATCGCCCCACCACAGTTAGGGAATCCCATTGCAGCAAAGACATCTACTATGACCTGCACATTTCCCAGAGTCACTACTTTTGGTAGCAGCAGCTCAGTGATTGCTTTGGCTACTCACATCACAGCAGCCCCCACAGTAGATTTGCCCACTCCAAATTGATTCCCGACTGACCGGTAGCTGTCTGGCGTTGCAAGCTTCCACAGGGCTATCACCACTCGCTTCTCAACTGTGAGGGCTGCTTTCATCTTGGTATTCTGGCACTTAAGGGCCGGGGAAAGCAAGTCACAAAGTTCCATGAAAGTGCCCTTACACAGGCGAAAGTTTCGCAGCCACTGGGAATCATCCCACACCTGCAATACTATGCGGTCCCACGAGTCTGTGCTTGTTTCCTGGGCCCAGAATCGGAGTTCCATGGCTAGAATCTGCCCCATTAACACAATGATCTCCAAAGCACCGGGGCCCACGGTATAAGAGAATACTGTGTCCATATCCTCATCACTCTCGTCACTGCGCTGCCGTCGCCGCCTCCTCCTCGCCTGGTTTTTCAGTTTCTGGTTCAGCGTAAACTGCACAATAATGCGTGAGGTGTTTACAATGTTCAGGACTGCTGTCTTGAGCTGAGCGGGCTCCATGCTTGCCGTGGTATGGCGTCTGCACAGTTCACCCAGGAAGAAAGGGGCGAAACGGTTGTCTGCCATTGCTTTCATGGAGGGAGGAAGAGAGGGAGGGAGGGAGGGAGAGGGGGGCGTGATGACATGTACCCAGAGCCACCCGCGACAATGTTTTTTGCCCCATCAGGCATTGGGATCTCAACCCAGAATTCCAATGGGTGGGGGAGACTGCAGGAACTATGGGATACCTATGGGATAGCTACTGTGACAGACCCAGACCAGTGGGGTACAGGAGTCTGGTAGAGGGCAAATATACTGGTCACTGGATGAGTAGTTTTCTGTTCCCTGAGTGACCAGAGCAGGGGCTTCACTAGAGTAATTAGGAACCTGCTAGAACCAGTTAAGACAGGCAGGCTAATTAGGACACCTGGAGCCAATTAAGAAGAAGCTGCTAGAATCAATTAAGGCAGGCTAATCAGGGCACCTGGGTTTTAAAAAGGAGCTCACTTCAGTTTGTGGTGGGAGTGTGAGGACCTGGGAGCAAGAGGCGCAAGGAGCTGAGAGTGAGAGTGTGCTGCTGGAGGACTGAGGAGCACAAGCATTATCAGACACCAGGAGAAAGGTCCTGTGGTGAGAATAAGGAAGGTGTTTGGAGGAGGCCATGGGGAAGTAGCCCAGGGAGTTGTAGCTGTCATGCAGCTGTTACAGGAGGCACTATAGACAGCTGCAGTCCACAGGGCCCTGGCCTGGAACCCGGAGTAGAGGGCAGGCCCGGGTTCCCCCCAAACCTCCCAATTGACCTGGACTGTGGGTTCTCCCAGAGGGGAAGGTCTCTGGGCTGTTCCCCAACCCACATGGTGAATCTCTGAGGCAAGAAAATCCGCAAATAAGCACAGGACCCACCAAGATAGAGGAGGAACTTTGTCACACTGGTGTCAGGAGTGGGATCTTGGGGTGCACAGCACGGCAGAAGAAGGAGGGTGATTTAAACAAAAAACAAAACAAAAAAAGGGAGAGGGTTTATTTCTTTTCACCACAATGGATGACGTAGTGCGGGCACTAATACAAGCTACGGCGGCCCAGCAGGAGGCTACCCGTGTCCAGGCAGCTGCCCAACAGGAGGCAGTGCAGCTGCAGCAAGAGACTAATCGCCTGCTGATGGACCAGGCTGCTCAAGACCGAGCTATGTTGCGGGAACTGGTAAACCAGGTAAAGTCCCTTACAGAGCTGAATCGTGGCCATGATGGGACGTGGCTCATACGGGCCAGCCATTGGCTGCAGAAAATGACACGGGAGGATGATGTAGAGGCATACCTTCTGGCCTTTGAGAGGACAGCCCTACGGGAGGCCTGGCCTCGAGATCCGTGGTCTGGCATCCTTGCCCCATTCCTGTGTCGGGAGGCCCAGAAGGCCTACCATGATCTGCCTGAAGAGGCTGCGGCAGACTACCCCCAGCTGAAAGCAGAGATCCTGGCCAGATCTGGGGTAATGACAGCAGTGCGGGCCCAGCAGTATCTCGGTTGGAGGTACCAGGAAGACAAAACCCCATGGTCCCAATTGTATGACCTCATCCATCTCGCACGAAAGTGGTTGCAAACAGAGTCCCGGAGTCCGGAAGAGATACTAGCGGTTCTGGTCATCGACCAATACATGAGGGGACTACCACCAGACCTTCGTGCCTGGGTAAGCCAGAACGAACCCTCCACCTATGATGAGGTTGTAGCCCTGGTAGAGAGGCGAAGGACAGCGAGGCAGCTGACCCGAACAGTTAAGGAAGAGGCACCCCGGGTTAAACTAGCAGCACCAAGCCCTAAAGTTTGGGTGACTGGGCCACCAGGAGTGCCCAGGTGGAAAAAGAGAGAGGCTGAAGGCCCATTAGAGGCCACAAAGAGTCGGAGCACTGAGGGAGAAGAGGATCATGATGTTAGACTGCCCAAACCAAGAGACCGGGGAACGCCTAGGGCTCCATACAGATGTTATGCCTGCGGGGAGTGGGGACACATAGCTGCACAGTGTCCCAATGCTGAGGAGCCTATGCAGTATAACCTGGGGAACTGGGCAGATCCATGCTTCCTAATCCACCTTTTGGGGGTCTCACTAACACCACATATGTATACCAGACCAGTGAAACTAAATGGGGTAGGGACCACGGCACTGGTTGATTCGGGGAGTGCTATCACGCTTATCTCAGGGAAGCTCGTGAAGCGTAGTCAGCTGCTGCAGGCTAAACGTACGGGGATAACATGTGTCCATGGGACAGTTAGTTACTACCCCACCATCCCAGTAAAAATCGAGATCCAAGGGAACACTACTGAGGTAGCAGCAGGTGTAGTCCCTAAAATCCCATACTCGGTGCTCATAGGGAGGGACTTCCCAGGGTTTGGAAACATACTCCCAGTAGGGGGATTGGAGAAAGATGGGGACCCTAAAATTGATGAGGCATCCACAACAGACTGTCAACCCCCAATCTTCTCTGAAATATCCCCAGATTTGTTCTCCACTCCCAGACAGGGTAGAAAGACAAAAAGGGAAAGAAGGGCAGCTAAGGCCTTGGGAACCCGAATACTGACCCAAAGCCATAGGGTCGCTCTTGTAGGTAGGCGGACCCGCGCAGCCGAAAAGGAGGCCACGCAGGAGGGAGAAGCACCTGAGTCTGACTCCCACCCTAATGCTTCTGAACCAGTAGAGGCAACAGAGACGGGGCCCCTAGATCTTGGGCAGATTAGCCCCGGGAGAGGAAATTTTGGACGGGACCAGGCAGAAGACCCAAGGTATGACAACATTAGGAAGGAGGTGACTGAAATAGATGGGGTCCCCGTGGAAGGAAAAATCCAGGGACCAGGACCCTACTTCATAATGAAGAAGGATCTCTTATACCAGGTTGCACCAGTACAGGGGCAGAAGGTACAGCAGATCCTAGTACCTCAAAAACACCAGAACGCTGTATTAAGTCTTGCTCATAGTCATCTTTTCGGGGGGCATTTGGGGGTAGAGAAGACGCTGGCACGAGTCCTACGACGGTTCTTCTGGCCCAGAGTACATGAAGAAGTACGGAGGTACTGTGCCACCTGCCCGGAGTGTCAGCTGCACAGTCCCTGTCCCCACTTGAGGGCACCTTTAGTACCCCTTCCCATCATAGAGGTCCCCTTCGAGCGAATAGCCATGGACCTAGTGGGACCCCTGGAGAAGACGGCTCGGGGCCACCAATATATACTTGTTGTTTTGGACTATGCTACTCGCTACCCATAAGCCGCCCCCCTGCGGAACACGGCCTCTAAAACTATAGCCAAAGAGCTGGTGGGGATCTTTGCCCGAATGGGGCTACCAAAGGAGATATTAACCGACCAAGGAACCCCATTTATGTCGAAGCTAATGAAGGACCTCTGTACGCTGCTCCATATACATACCCTGAGAACTTCAGTCTACCATCCGCAGACTGATGGGTTGGTAGAAAGGTTTAACCGAACCCTCAAGGCTATGATAAGGAAGGTGGTAAGTCGGGATGGGAAGGATTGGGACACCCTACTACCCTACCTTATGTTCGCTATCCGGGAGGTACCACACGCCTCAACTGGGTTTTCCCCCTTCGAGTTATTATACGGGCGTCACCCCCATGGCATACTAGATATCGCCAAAGACATCTGGGAAGAGGAACCCAATGAGGTGAGAAATATAATAGAGCATGTAATGCAGATGCGAGACCGGATAGCCCGGGTTACCCCTATTGTACGGGAACATTTGGAGAAGGCACAGGAGGCCCAGCGAACCCATTACAATCGCCAGGCAAAAGTGCGACAGTTCCAACCAGGGGATTGGGTTATGGTGTTGGTACCCACGGCAGAAAGCAAGCTTCTGGCCCAATGGCAGGGGCCCTATGAGGTGGTTGAACCCATGGGGGAAGTAACCTACAAGGTGCGGCAGCCAGGACGCAGAAAACAAGAACAGATTTATCACGTTAACCTTCTGAAACCCTGGCATGCACAAGAGGCATGCACAACGGTCCAAAAAGACCTAACCCAGGAAAACAAGTCTTCCAAACAGGTGAGAGTGTCTCCCGATTTAACACCAGACCAGAAGAATGAGGTGTCTGAGATGATCTTCCGGAACCAAGATGTGTTCTCGACAAAACCGGGTCGAACAACTGAGACATATCACCACATCGTCACGAACCCTGGGGCCAGAGTAACAATGAGGCCCTATCGGGTGCCAGCGGCAAAAAGGGAGAAAATAAAAGCAGAAGTAAAAAAAATGCTGGAGTTGGGGATCATCGAAGAATCCCACAGTCAGTGGTCCAGCCCAATTGTGCTGGTGCCCAAACCTGATGGCACCACAAGATTTTGCAACGACTTCCGGTGACTAAACGAAGTATCCCAGTTCGACACGTACCCCATACCTCGCATAGATGAGCTAGTGGACCGTCTGGGTAATGCCCGGTACTTGACTACCCAAGACTTAACAAAGGGGTACTGGCAGATTCCCCTTGCAGAAGACGCAAAGGAAAAAACTGTGTTCTCTACACCAGAGGGTCTTTTTCAATATACTGTCCTCCCTTTTGGACTACATGGGGCCCCAGCTACCTTCCAGTGCCTAATGGACAAGCTATTACACCCGCATATCAGTTATGCTGCTGCCTACTTGGACGATGTGGTCATTCATACCCCAGACTGGGAAACCCACCTGGAGAAGGTGGAGGCAGTCCTCGATACCTTCAGGCGAGCTGGCCTTACAGCAAACCCTGCCAAGTGCGCTGTAGGGTTTACAGAGGCCAAATATCTTGGCTACATTGTGGGAAAAGGTCTGGTAAAACCCCAAGTAAACAAGTTAGAGGCCTTCCAAAATTGGCCCCGACCAAGTCGCAAGAAACAAGTCCGGGCGTTCCTAGGTGTGGTGGGGTATTACCGACGATTTATCCCCCACTTTGCCACAAGGGCAAGCCCCCTGACAGACCTAGTGAAAGCCTGTGGACCTGATCTGGTGGGATGGTCTGACGTAGCAGAGGAAGCATTCACAGACCTACGGACTGCCCTCTGCAATAACCCCGTACTGATAGCCCCTGATTTCACCAAGGAGTTTATCCTGCAGACGGATGCATCGGAAGTAGGGTTGTGGGCCGTTCTATCACAGATGGTCGGGGAGGAGGAACACCCAATTCTACACTTCAGTCGGAAACTCCTTCCAAGGGAACAAAAATATGCAGTGGTGGAGAGAGAATGCCTCGCTGTAAAATGGGCCATGGAAACATTGCGCTACTACCTGCTCAGGGGCAGATTTGTCCTCGTGACCGACCATGCCCCTCTTCAATGGATGCAGCGGAACAAGGAGAAGAACACAAGGGTGACCAGATGGTTCTTATCCCTCCAACCTTTCCAGTTCCGTGTGCAACACAGAGCAGGGAGCCGTCATGGCAACGCCGATGGCTTGTCACGTGTGCACTGTCTGGCGTCCCAAGCTGCCCAACCCCTTGGCGTTGAGCAGGAGGGAGGGATATGTGACAGACCCAGACCAGTGGGGTACAGGAGTCTGGTAGAGGGCAAATATACTGGTCACTGGATGAATAGTTTTCTGTTCCCTGAGTGACCAGAGCAGGGGCTTCACTAGAGTAATCAGGAACCTGCTAGAACCAGTTAAGGCAGGCAGGCTAATTAGGACACCTGGAGCCAATTAAGAAGAAGCTCCTAGAATCAATTAAGGCAGGCTAATCAGGGCACCTGGGTTTTAAAAAGGAGCTCACTTCAGTTTGTGGTGGGAGTGTGAGGACCTGGGAGCAAGAGGCGCAAGGAGCTGAGAGTGAGAGGGTGTGCTGCTGGAGGACTGAGGAGCACAAGCGTTATCAGATACCAGGAGAAAGGTCCTGTGGTGAGAATAAGGAAGGTGTTTGGAGGAGGCCATGGGGAAGTAGCCCAGGGAGTTGTAGCTGTCATGCAGCTGTTACAGGAGGCACTATAGACAGCTGCAGTCCACAGGGCCCTGGGCTGGAACCCGCAGTAGAGGGCGGGCCTGGGTTCCCCCCAAACCTCCCAATTGACCTGGACTGTGGGTTCTCCCAGAAGGGAAGGTCTCTGGGCTGTTCCCCAACCCACATGGTGAATCTCTGAGGCAAGAAAATCCGCAAATAAGCACAGGACCCACCAAGATAGAGGAGGAACTTTGTCACACTACCCACAGTGCCACACTCTGGAAGTCGACGCTAGCCTCGGTACATGGATGCACACCGCCGAATTAATGTGCTTAGTGTGGCCGCATGCACTCGACTTTATACAATCTGTTGCCAAAAATCGAATTCTGTAAAATCGGAGTAATCACATAGTGTAGACATACCCTGACTGTTGCTACTAGGCCAAGAGGGCACACTACACTACGGAGCCCCCAGGAAGGATGAGGACACTCCTCCCTCCTCTTGCACATGCACGCATGCGTGCGCACACACACACACACTCTCTGAAAGTGACAGCTTGCATATGCAATACAGTCATCAAGATACCACAATTATAAATTCATAATACTTGAGGTAAACAGCCAAAGGCAATACAAGCCAACTGAGAAATCCAAT
Source organism: Emys orbicularis (assembly GCF_028017835.1). Taxonomy (NCBI): domain Eukaryota; kingdom Metazoa; phylum Chordata; order Testudines; family Emydidae; genus Emys; species Emys orbicularis. Next base: position 164,881,268 of record NC_088684.1, read on the forward strand.
TCTTTTTCTTTAGGTGAAGTCTTCTAGCTGTCTGACACTGCTGAAGATTTCATTAGCTACTGCAATGTATAAACTTCATGTTCATGAAAAGTGAGAGATCAACACTGGAGATTAAATCCAATTTTCTCTACACAACGGGTACAATAGTAGCAGTATACACTCCTCCCTCACTGCTTTACCAACATATCTCAGTCCTATTTTGGAAGGACTACCTTTAGGAGTGTGAGAATAATTAAATTTCTATGTCCAATCATTTTCTTCTGAGGCTGATTAATTTCTCTATCTGTTTTCATCATAGTATCTGATTGCTTGATGCCAACATGAAGGATATGTTCAGGAGTGTAGATAACATTCCACTAGGAACTGGAATTTCTAGACATATTCATTTTGCATAGAACACCAAATAGCTATCAGGTAGTCCTGCTCATTTCTATTCTGGATTTGAACTGGTATCTTGGAGTTACTGTAGAAGAAAGATGCTGCGAGTCTAGCCAATTGTTGTTCGAGGGTTAGAAAGGAGTTTTTTCTCTCATGGGCCAATTGGCACAGGACCAGGGAGGGTTTTTTTTGCCTTCTTTACAGCACCTTCAAGCCAGAGTGGGTTAAGTAGGAATGTGCTTAATACTTAACTGAGGTACTTGTGTTGAGCTGTTAATTTGAGGCAACTTGTGACCAGTATCCAGTCTTGCTAAAAGGATAAAATGAAAAGTTCCCAAAGGCAAAAGACCTGGGATTTGGTGATGGGCTTGGGCTCATGTGATAGGGTGAAACCTTATTGCCTTCGTGGGTCAAAGTCAGATTTTGCAGGCTGAGGTCCCCATCCTTTCGCACCCTCTATCCCCCTCGTGGTGGGTGGGGGGAGGATAGTGCTAGGACTCAGAGAGAGCTGAGTAGGCTGAGGCGAGCTTACCCTGAGTAATGGATTATATGGTAAGGAGTCCTGTAACCCCTACACTGGAACGAAATAAATGCCCGTTATAGGAGAGTATGGGTGATGGGTGTGTAGCACCCCTCTCCTGAGCTAAAGTTGAATAAAAGTTGAGACCTGCTGCTTAATTCCATGCATGTGTCTTTTCTTATTTCACCACTGTGTCCGCATCAGTGGAAACTTATCTTGTTTTCTGACAGCTTACCTGCCTATTTCCTGGCTGCCAGGCCTTCCAGGCTCCCACACAGCCTGGGAGCATGTTTTGGTTTTGGAACAAAAAAATATTCCTGCTGTGGAATGATTTAAGAACATAAGAACATGTAAGAACATAAGAACAGCCATACTGGGTCAGACCAAAGGTCCATCTAGCCCAGTATCCTGTCTTCTGACAGTAGCCAATGCCAGGTACCCCAGAGGGAATGACCAGAACAGGTAATCATCAAGTGATCCATCCCCTGTCGCCCATTCCCAGCTTCTGGCAAACAAAATACTAGGGAATTTCACTTCCACGAACATTTTTGAAGTTCTAACTGTTTATGACTTTTCCCCCCCCAAAAAACCTGACATTTTTTATAGAAGTAACATTCACTTTCTAAGCCAGCCCTAGATCAGGCCTTCAATGGGCTGGCACAAACTGAAAAATGCCTCTGTTGTAAGGGGCGCTGATTGCGTTAATAGTAATAAAATTGAAATCATGCAAGGAGCCAGATTCTTGTAAATTTCAGTGCCCTGCCTGTTCTCAAGAATGGAGTAAGCAGGCAAAGATGAGGGGAGGCACAATGAACCAGGGGCAACCAAATCTGGACATAGTATTATGTCTGATCTTAGGCCAATCAGCCTTAGCAGCATCTCCTTTAAAACAAGAGAACAGTTGAAAGAGCTTGTTTGCACTATCCCTGTGGCAGATTTTGACAGTACAATGAATGATGAGGCAAGTACTTTTGTATGATTCAATAACGCTTACTGTCTTGCCAATAATTAGGGCATAGGTTCATGATTGAAGATCCCATTATGTATGATTCAACTCCTACAATTTAAGTATTTAAATATCCCCGCGGTGATTTGATTTATGTGAGAAAGATTTTCCAAAAAGTAAAACAATTTCTAAGTAAGCAATAATTTTCTCCATGTATTCTGTAACTCCAGAATTATTTCTCTTTGAGTTGGAATAACTTTAGATTTTTTTTGAAGTTCTATTGATGGTATCTGATTATATTTTTAGAGCATAATTATGTTGCAAAAAATTTTCTATTGTAAAACTCTTTTTTGTGAGGCTTTAATTTATTTCAAGTGAGAAAATGCCTTTATAAAATGGAAAATAATTTACTATATACTGAAAAATAACTCCTTAACACTTTTAGTGTTTTAACATATAAAACCTTCTGAGGCAATACTAAGACCAAAATATGTCTCAAACGACTAAAAAATTATTTTGGCTGCTTGGTTTGTTTTAAAAAATGACAAAGGAGTATAATAATTGTTTTATACTCCATTGCTACCACTGTTCACTAACAAACAAAAATCTTCACACATAATTCACATCTGGATGATAACCTGTAAATTACATTTTACCCCACCTCGGTGGCAAAGTTATGAAAGCAATAAAATACAGTTGCATAATAGAAGGAACTAAACCTTCCATGAAACAATGCTAGAAAAGACCATTACTAAGTAGACTGTACAACTGCCCACTAGTGCTGAACACACACATATTGCAAACATTATGTGTGGTACTCAGTTGGTGGCCTCAATGCATGATCGCCTATTAGATGAACTCTGGCTTAAATGGGGTGAATATGGGAAAACATTGGTATAAGGCTTTGCTGTTTAACCATATGAATGTCTGTCTTAGCTCATTGGGCACTTTCCTGAAGACCCACATTCCAGTTCAAACAAAGACCTCTCCTTATATAGTAGATTTCATTACTAATTGGCATATAGGCCTGATATTTGAAAAGGTGTGTAAGGAAAATATCACATCAAAGAGGATAATCAGCTGCAGTGGAATGTTGAGATGTGGGTTCTTGCATCAGGAGCAAAATTATTAATGCCATTTTGGTTAGTGAGAAGACTGAAAGGAGTCTTTGATGACTGCTTGATTTTGCCCTTTTTACTTTACTGTTGGAGCGTGGTGTTGAAACTGGATTGTAAACCTGCTTAATTTTACTTTTTCATCCTCATGCAGGGGAAGCAGAACAGGGAAGTACAAGGTGTCCTTGACTCAAGCTATTAATGACTTTGCCAGAGTAACAGAATGTGGTGTTGTGAAAAAGTACCAATTACGGAATACAAAAACATAAACCTCTGGAGTACAATATATGAAAAGCTCCACTGGGCTTTTAATTGTAACAGAATCCCATAACAAATGACAAAGGAGTAACCTGAGGCAAATATAGGGCATACTGTACTTAAAATACTGTGAGACTGCTACATGTTTTGTTTTGTAAATGAACAAAAGGACAAAAAGGTTTTCTTGGATGTCTACTATAAATAATATGGGACAGTCACACATAGCTGAACAGAATATCCTGAACACTCCTTAGAGCACAGTCCATGGGAGACCAGGCATTTAGATTGGTATAAAGAGATGGTGTTAAAGTGAAGTTGTTTGCAGTAAGGCTGAATAAGTGGGGGGGAAAGTATAGTAGTCCTGTATGTGAGACATTGTTATAAATACAGCCTTATAAGAAGGTTGGAGTTAACAGTATAAGACATTAAGACTGTTAATTCCTACAAGAAGCCAAAAGATTTTCTCAGAAGTAATAGTCATTCAATTAATTATGAATGGTTATAATTATCAATTACTGAGATATTCAATTTTTATTCTGGTAAAATTCTGAGCACAGATTAACCAACACAAATATCTACCAAAAGCTAGTTTAAATACTTTTGGTAGCTTCACTTTGAAATACAGTTTCTCTCCAGGGCACACAAAAAGCAGACATTTAAATATTTATATAAGAAGCAAAGTAACCAAAGAAAATATGAACGTGCAGTTCCCCAAATGGTAAAATAATAGCTTATCTGAACCATAGCAAGTAAGAAAGTAATAATAATAATATTGAGAATTTACCTCCCTCCCCCACAAAGCTCCTTTCTCTGGATAATCTGATTTGCCAATTACTCATAAATCTCATGTTATTTGATCCTTCATATTTGCAAAAGCAATGGTGGATTTGGGCATATGTGTGTGGGGCTTGTCGCATGAGATGCCCTCCAAAATTGTAGGTCACAAGGGACAGATTTTTCAGGAGAATGTAAAGTGTTTGGATGAGTTCTTATAACATTAAGACATGACAGGGCATAGCACAATGCCATTATTATGTAACTATTTCAGTTTTAAGGCACAGAATTAAAAAAATCTTGCAAAAATAAATTCTCTCCTCTTTTCTGGATATCTCCTTCCACTATGGTAAATCATTCAGACTGCAAGGTGAAAAAAAGTAGCAGAGAGTCTGGCTGCAGACTCTTAAATTCATTTCCCCCTTTGATCCAACAAAATCTGAGTTTGTTGTCCTTCAGGGCACAATGCCAAGCTCCTCTACTTTCTCTGTCTTTTGCTTTAGGGGTTGGCTGAGTGGGATGATTCTTTCTATTACTGGCATGGATTTCTCTTGAGGATGATTTTTATATACAATTACTTTGTTGATTGATGTTTTTATGGTTGCACTCCATTATTCCTTATCTGCTCTCTGAAGAAACTACTCTTGAACAGTAAAAGGTGAAGTTTTTTTGGGTGGGGGAGGAGGGGTGGTAAACACAGAAAACTCTGTATTAATTCTCTCTCTCAATCTAAATTTTTTGAGATTCAGGGAAGATGTCAAGGCTTTAATCCCAAACATTCCTCAGTTCAAAAGAGAATGTGTAAAAAACATACAAGAAAGTTTTTAGCAAATCTGCTGTGGTGTCTGATAGCTATTTTCCCTGCTTGTGTTATGTCCGATCTTTAGAACAGGGGCATACAGGTATGATTGCTAGATGCTGGCAATAGATATCCCAACCCATTAGAAAGTCAGTATTTGCCTATCACAGAGAAATTGGGTGGATGTAGTTTGGTGAAGGGGAAACTTTTACTCTTAGGGCTCCACTCAACTTTTGACTTGACTATTCCATATATCCTGGAACCTCTAATCTGCAGAAGTGCTTCTTTGCTCACCAGACTTGATGTTCAGAGGTTCTAGTCAGGATAAACACAGCCAGAGCTACTCACAATCTGGAGACTTATACACAAAGAGCACATTCCTTGCAGATTTCTCCGGGGACACATATTCAGATACTGCCCAATAACAACTTACTATAGTTGCATCTTCCTTAACCAATCTGTGAGGAAGTAGATCTGAATGGATGGCTAAGCCATCTTTAGAAGTCTAGAATCTGTGTCAGGGCAAATGGCACAGCCTCAGTGTCCAGCCTTTTCCACAGATAAAGAAGAGACAAGACAGAGAAATACCTATTGGTCTTTCCAATTGGCAATACATACAGTAACTCCTCACTTAACGTTGTAGTTATGTTCCTGAAAAATGTGACTTTATGCGAAACGATGTTAAGCAAATCCAATTTCCCCATAAGAATTAATGTAAATGGGGGGGTTAGGTTCCAGGGAAATTTTTTTCGCCAGACAAAAGACATTATATACATATACAGTATAAGTTTTAAACAATTTTAAACTAACAGTTTAATATTGTACACAGCAATGAATGATTGTGAAGCTCGGTTGAGGTGGTGGAATCAGTGGGTGGAATATTTCCCAGGGAATGCCTTGCTGCTAAATGATGAACTAACACTCGGCTGAGCCGTCAGGGATTAATACACTGTTGTTAATGTAGCCTCCCACTCTACAAGGCAGAATGGACTGAGGGAGGAGGGAGGAAACACAATAGATGCAGGGCACTAGCTGCAAACACGTCCCTGCAAAAACTAAACATGATGATGAGCCCACGCTATCCAGCTGGAGCTCACCACTCCCTCCTCTGGACAGCACATACACAGCTGCACAGGTGCTGACTTTCCAAATGCATGAGTGAGAGAGAGAGACATGCATTGCCCCTTTAAGTAAGCTGACCCTACTTCAAGTATGTTGCCTTTTTAAGCAGATCAGCCAGTTCAGACAGGAAGCAATAGCTTCCAGCAAGCTCCCTCCTTTCTGTCCCTCTCCTCTGCTTTGTGGAGAGAGGGTACAGAGCGGGGGGCAGGAGCAGGGGGACATCCTGATATCAGGATGACACATCAAAGAGGATAACCAGCTGCAGTGGAATGTTGAGATGTGCCAGTCTCTGGGGGGTGCCGGAGAGCGTCAGGTCCCTTGCATTAAACCCGTCCGCTGACTCACCTCTGGTACCGAGACTTCCCTCTGCGTCAGGGGTAACTGAGAGTCCACAGACTCGAAGGTCGACCAGAACCAACGCCGGGAGCGATGCCAGGACGGTGTCCTCGAATGGCACACCATTGCCGGCTTTCCCCTCGATGGCATCCTGGGCCCAGGTGCCGGAGGCTTCTCCCTGGTTGGGAGGAGGCTCACCACCAACAACCCGATGAGGTCCTTCGCCGCCTCAAAGGTGTCAGGCGTGGAGGGCTGATCTATTACTCCCTCGAGCCCGTTGTCCTCACTGAGTTCCCTTAGGGCTGGACTCAGTGGGACTTGTGCCACCGGTGCCGGCGCCAGTACAGCGTCCATCACGCTCTTTTCGGTGCCCGGGCCCTTAAATGGTGCCGGTCTCCTTTGTGGGGAACGTCTGCACCCTTCCTTTGGTTTAGCCTTGGGCCGCACCGGGGAGGATGAGCGGTGCCGGGGCCTACTTTGGCACTCCAAGGCCGACGGCTTGCGGTGCTTATCCGGCACCAGGTCTCTTGACGACTCCGGGACACTCCGCACTGAGGAGGCTGGGGCCGGCGTTGGGCATTCCGGGCCCGGTGGCTGCAGTGCGGCCTCCATTGCTTCAAACGAAAGGCTCTCTCTTTCTTTGTTCTATGCTTAAATGCCTTGCAAATCTTACACCGCTCCGTTTGGTGTGCTTCCCCCAGGCAACATAGACAGGAGTCGTGGAGGTCACTAACCGGCATAGGCTTGTGGCACGTGGTGCAAGCCTTAAACCCGTGGGCCTGCGGCATGCCCCACAGCCTGGGGCGGGTGCTGGAAGCCTCCAAACACCTGATCTATTAAGTGTCCACAACAAGGGAATGCTAACGAACTGATAGAAGCTAAGTACTCTAAAGCTAAGGGATTGCTTCTTGTATGAGAGCAAGAGATTGTTCCAACGCCACCACGGATGGTAAGAAGGAAATGGAGGGGGTCAGGCCAGCGGGGGGTATATATGCACGGCGCAGTGGCGCCACTCAGGCAGGGGCCCCGCCGGCTCGACGGGTGTTGCTAAGGGAAAAGTTTCCGACGCTCATGCATGTGGCGCGCACACACCTAACGTGGAATGGATGTGAACAAGCACTCGAAGAAGAACTCTTATTTTAAGGATAGAAAAAGGCAGCAACCAAATTGTGTGACTGTGGCCTGGTCTACACTACGACTTTAATTCGGATTTAGCTGCTTTAATTCGAATTAACGCTTGACCCGTCCACACAACGAAGCCATTTAATTCGAATTAAAGAGCCCTTTAATTCGATTTCAGTACTCCTCCTCGACGAGAGGAGTAGCGTCAAAATCGGTATTGTTAATCCGAATTAAGGTTAGTGTGGCCGCAATTCGATGTTATTGGCAATTAGATGTTATTGGCTACCCACAATGAAACGCTCTGGAAATCGATGCTACTACGGTAGCTTGGACGCACACCACCGAATTAATGGTGCCTAGTGTGGCCGAATACATTCGAATTTATAAAATCGGTTTCCTAAATTCGAATTATATAAATTCGGATTAATCCTGTAGTGTAGACATACCCTGTGTTTATAAGTACTTTGGGCTAAATCTGAACCAGAAATTAAGAATTTTCTTGTGGCAATTAAGTACTTAATTATTGACTTCTTAGGCAAGATGGTGACAGATGGTAGGTCCATTATCACCATTAAGACATAGCATCTACTTTAGCCTTTATTTTCCCTGTTCCCCTGACCCAGCCACTGACCCAAGATTAAACCAATAACTAAGCACAAGTGGAACTGAACCCAGCTCCGGTAAGGACCCAGCCCTTGCTGTCACAGAAACATTACCTCAGAGGAGCTCTGGCCAGCTCCATTTGTGAATGGCCACTGAAAGGACAAAGGACATTTAAACTCTGGTTGTAAACTCTGTGGTTCCAGAGTGTCTGAAAAAAATGTTTGTATCACAAAGAGACGGTGACTACAGATAAATGTAGCTCACTTTATAATCTTTCCAAATGAAGTTTATTGAATCAAACTCATCATTATAAAATCCAAATCAGGCCAAATGTCCTATAAAATGTGGATTCTAAACTGCTTTTAGGCACAGATACAAACAGGAAGTATGGAGGTGCCACCAACGCCTGAGGCCCCAGCAATGGCAGGAAATGGCTGTGTGAGATGGGCCCGGATGATCCCAGCTGATGAACCCAACTTGATGCTGCAAATAAAGGTGAAAACCCCCCAAGGTCTTGGCTAATCTGATCTGAAGGAAAATTCCTTCCTGACCCCAAATCTTGTGAGACAAGGTGGGTGAGGTAATATCTTTTATTGGACTAACTTCTGTTGGTGAGAGAGACAAGTTTTCGAGCAACACAGAGCTCTCCTTCAGATCAAAGCTTGAAAGTTTCTCTCTCTCACCAACAGCAGTTGGTCCAATAAAAGATATTACCTCACCCACCTTGTCTCTCTAATATGCTTGGACCAGCACGGCTACAAAAACACTGCATACCCAAATCTGGTGATCAATTTAAACTTGGGCATGTGAGCAAGAATCAAAGGATGAAGCACTTAGGACCATAGGATTTGCTGGCTCTGATGTAGCTACATAAATATTCACAGCATTTTACCGAGCCCGTGGTTATGACATGTCCCTGCCCCAAAGAACTGACAGACAAAGGGGGCAGATGTTGGAGGCTTACTCACCCAGCACAGCACTCTCTCAGTTAGTTCCACTGCAGTCAGGGAGTAACTGCTCCCCAGTGGGAGTGAGGGGTTCACAGCCTGGCTCTAAATGTGCAAACACAAAATTCATTTTCTGCTGGTTTAGCAGGTGTGGGTGCGAGGCAGAGTCTGACCTGCCTCTGGAGTGTCCTGGGCTTCTCTGATAGTCTCTGATCTTTGGCTGTCACACTTATTCTCTCTCTCTGTGTATGGGTTTCAGTGCTTGTGCACTGTCAGACGTGTGGCAAGAAATGCCATTATTATAGCTACAATGATAAACTGACCCTGGCTGTGACTGTGCCTCCCCTGCCCCTGCCTGAGCTCCAGTGATAGAAGAGATTGTAATGGAAAGATGAAATGGAAGATCCCCATTGTGACATCCCAGTGAGGCTGTTACCATAGTGACAGCACCTGTGAACTGCAGCTGAGCAGTGAAGTGTCTGCATTTTCACTGAACTACACTATTTCAGTCCATTCGCCCACCCACCCTCCACCCAAATTGAGTCCTTGTTCTTCCTCTCACACCAAGAGGCTGTTGGTTTTCTTTGAAGGAATAAATAGAATCAGACCCAGGGGTTCCTGGAAAGACCACATGGCTCTGTGTTTGATTATTAACACAATCTGTATAAAAAGATTTAGCCAAATAATTTTCCAGGTGTTAAAGAGGCACAAATGGTCATGATGAGAAGATTCAAAAAGCAAAAATAGAAACATGAGAAACAAGAAGGAAGGATACAGATTGGAGAGAAAATTTGTGAAAAGGAGATAAAACATAAAGACCAATAGGTAAGGGAGAGAAAATCTTTGATAAAAAGGCATTGAAAATAGGGCTTCTTGTCTGATGCTGCCTATTGATTATGTCTTTCCTGCTAAAGCCCTGTCTCACCTTTTCCTAATACCTTCAGTGATGGTTGTCTCCCTTGCTAGTGCATTCCACTAACCTCTTGCTTTTCCTGTCAATGTTTATCTTAATGTCTCAGCTACTTGTGCCTATCCTTGGTTTCACCTCACTTTTCCTCTCAGTAGTGTTACCTGGTAGATACATAATTATTCTGATCCTGCCCCATCACCCTTGGGCTCTTGCTATATACCAGCTATCTAGCCTGATGAATCACTAGGCTCATCTCTTATTTTATGTCAAGTTGTCTCATTTCAGCCTGTGTTGAAATTTAATGGTTATAGATAGGTCTGACCCAAAATCCTAGATCACAAGTCCTCTCTCCCAATTCTGAGGTTCTAAATTTGAACCAGGATCATTTTCTGAATTTCAGAGCCCTCCCGCATCTGTATAATGAGTCATTCCAAAACCCTGGAGTCAAAACAAAACATCTTACAGCTTCATATGACTTTTAACCGCCCATGGCAGTGTTGCAGATTCTTCCCAGAAAACTCCATGTCAGGTCCTGCCACAGTCAACTCAAGCATTTCCAGGGCTGTGGAGGTGCTGAGGGGGCATGTTCTTTACCATCACATGGACCCTACAGCCTTGAATGTTTTGCTCCATGTTTCTATCAAGTGCTTGTTAGGTATGGGCAGAGTTTGTGCCATATTGGCGAGGGCCAGGGTGCAATCTGCTGAGTCCCAAGGAGCACCCGGGCACCAATACTGTGCTAGGTCCCACTGGACAAATGTTACTCTCTCTCCAACCTGTGACATAGGCCATCTTGGACTGTTCCTCCAGATCATCCTCTAACATCACATCAAAAGGGAGGTGATCCTCCAAATCCGTTTCTCTTACTCTAAACTGCGTTCCAAGTGTAGCTGAGGCCTGGCCTGACATGAGTAATTAACACATGGAGGGAGGCCTCATTTCTTGGAAGATAGAATTAGAAAGGTCAACAGATCATTAGGCTGAAAACAGAATGTTTGTGCTAATTAAGATAAGTAAATAGGTCAGTAGGCGAAAAAGACAAAATGTCTGAGCCAGCTAAGATAAGAGGGAGAACACCCATATACTAAGAATGGACAAAATTAGTTAGCAATGTAGAGATGAAGACTAGGTTGACAGTGGACAATGCATGGACAGAGCATGTTGGTGCACAAGGATTGGTTCCTGTAAAGTGACCACGCCAGTCCAAAAATGTATGATGCAATGTAATGTGTAAATGTATATAAATGAAGCAGTTTTCTGTCTAACTTTGGATGTGTGGTATGCCTAGGGTGATCAGATAGCAAGGGTGAAAAATCGGGACAGGGGGTGCGGGGTAATTAGCACCCATATAAGACAAAGCCCCAAATATCGGGACTGTCCCTATAAAATCGGGACATCTGGTCACCCTAAGTATGCCCTATACTCACGCCCTATGCTTGAGTCTGATCAACTCAGCGTAGTTTTGCTGTATGCCAACTAAAGGAACCTGAGTAGTGAAATCTGGAATGAAACTGAGTTTTTTGGATCCCAGAGAACTGGATGAAGTGTTCTCCCAGAACTGGACAAGATGTTTTGGACAAGCCAAGTGAAAAAGGTCTTGGAGGAAATCCCAACACATAGCTCCATAATCATTCAGATCAAGGGGCCTGTGCATGTAAGGCCAGGTTTCACCTCATTGGTGGGCAGCATTTATTTTGGTTGTATACAATTACTGGTCACCATGAATTTCAGCGCCCATGTCCAAAGTCCTAGCACCTAATTCCCATTAACTCATACCCAAAGAATAAGTTTATTCTTTTTTTCCTCTTTTTATTACCTAGAATGGTGAAGACCAAGGAATAATAAGGGCTATAACCTATGAATTTGCTGCAAGGGTCCTTGTCTGAGACCCTGCCTGCCCCATTGCTTTCTAGGTTGAATAATTATATGAAAAATAGCTCATGGGTGTGGCCACACTGACATATGACTGTGCAAAGGGTGCTTGAATAATTTGTATAGTGGGGGTGCTGAGAGCCATTGAACCAAACTGTAAACCCTGTATCTGATGGAAACCACTTCAAGTCAGGGGGTGGTGCAGCACACCCTCACCCCTAGTTCCAGCACCTATGACTGTGTCTGAGCCAGACCTGCCCTGTGATCCTTGTGGTGGGGCATTCACTTTCTGTTTGGTTGTTCCAAAGTCTCACAACCTTTGGAGAGGCAGCCATTCACTCAGGAATTGCTCCTGTGCACACTTTTATCTCAACAACTTTATTAGGTTTGACAAAGCCCCAGTGCCTGTGACGAGATCAGTCAGTAGGAGTGTGACATAAATCCATGATGTCTCAGAGGAACTCTACCTCCACCAGTCACAATCAGACGCAACTGTCTCACCAGTTGTGGCCTCCTTCCCTGAGGCTTTGGTGCAGTGAAGGCTCATAGGGAGCGCACTGCTCAGGTCATGCCTGTCCCTGTCCCTGAGCTCAGATCTGTTTGGGCTGGCTGTGCCCTGCAGGACATCTCCTGCAGTCCTCACAGTCCCCTCTCAAAGGGCATCTCCATCCTCTAATGAGAGGAGAGCTGGAGGCTTAGTTCCCCATGATGAAGAACTCTAAGACTCATAAATACCTGGTTTTCCACATTGTCTCAGCATGTACCTATGACATTCCGTGTGCAATCCAGACCAGTGCGGGGCTGTGTCACCACTTGCCGTGCAACCTGGGGTGCCTCACAATGCTTTGCTGCTGGAGCTCCCTATCTGGGCTCCTCATAAACAGCATGCAGGTCACATCCTGCATGTCTGTGTGTAACCACAGCCAAAGTCCAGCAGTTCAGACTCCAGCAGCCTGTCAGCAAACAGCAGCCACACTCTGGCTTCCAGCAGCCTTGGTTACACATACAGGATGACCCCAACACACGCCCAGCCCTGAATTTTTCCAAAAAAACCATGTGTTATGCACTGACCAGCTCTCTCCTGGACAGTCCAGATATATTAGGTCTGTTGCCCCTCTAAGGGATTCAACATACAAAAGTCTGCTACCTTAAATGGAGTGACCCAAACAATTCAGAACACTGGATTAATTTTCATTAAAGAATAAAACAAGTTTATTTACTTACAAAGAGGTAAGTTATAAGTGAGTACAAATAATGAGGCATTAAAGTCAGGAATAGCTACAGGAAAAAATAAAGATAAAACACTTCTAAACCTAACAAACTAGACTTGGTTCATGATGAAGTCCATTACCACACGTGTCCAGTAACACTGCTGAGCAAACTCTCAAGCCAGGATCTGCTTCCAAAGTCACAGCTGTTTCTTTGGTCTTTTTAAATGAAAAGAGAGAGAAGGACAGGGACAGATAACTTGGGGTATTTTTGCCTCACACTTTCATAGTTCAGTCACCCTTTGAAATGCATTTTCCTGAGAGTGAGCCCTAGATAAAGTTCTTTCTGGCTGAGAACAAGGAGACATGGAGTCTGGTGGGGGAGAAGTTTCATGCTGTTGTGTGCTAAGATAAAGATCAGTTTGTTCCTGTCCCTCTTCCTTGCCAAAAAATGGCCACTTGGTAGGTAATGGCTCATCAGCTTTGATGATACCTGGCTAGAGACATCAACTTGTCCTTTGTCTTTTGAGAAACAGGTTTACCCCCTCCCCAGACTTGTCTGGCAAACACACCTTAGTCATGATTTGCTGAAAAAATGTGTTTGTATCAGAGAGAGAGGGTGATGCCAGATAATGTAAAGTGAATTGTATTTATTTCCAAATAAATTTTATTGAACCAGGCTCATCATTATAAAATCCAAATCAGGCCAATTATTCCATAAAATGTGGAGGTTAAACAGCCTATTGCCACAGATAGAAACAGGAAGGACTGAGGTGACTTCAATGCCTGAGGCCCCTGCAACAGCAGGAAATTGCTGTGTGATGGGCCCAGTTGTTCATAGCAGATGAACACTGCTTGATGCTGCAGAAGAAGGCTATCCCCACCCCCAAGATCTTGACCAATTTGACTTGGAGAAAAATTCCTTCCTGATCCCAAATCTAGCAATCAATTTTACTCTGAGCATGTGAGCAAGGATCATATGGCTAAGCACTTAGGATGATAGAAACTGCTACACTACATCAGGCCATTGGTCTGTCTAGTCTGCTGTCCTGTCTCCAGCTGTGGAAAATGTCTGATGCTTCAAAGGAAGGTGAAAAACCTTATTTGGCCAGTTATGAACTAGGGGAGGGCAATTCCATCCTGATCTGATCAGGAGAACAGTTGAATCCCTGAAACATAAGATTTGATTTTCATTATCTTATACACATGGGCATAAGTTTTAGCATTGTAGGAGCAAATCAAAGATTCAATTTTTCCCATGGTGTGGGAGTAAGGGATGTGGGACTATGACATTCCCCAGGGTACAGTTTGGATCGTAGGACAGTTGTGCCCCTTTAATTCTCCAGTCTAGTGCACACTATGCCCTGCTTTGCTGTGTGAGCTGCCACTCTGCCCGCTCACCCGCAGCCCCTAGCATGCAAGCCACCCCCAGACATATAGCAAAGTGCTCTGCCTAGTCACTCTTGAATTATATAGAGTGACAGCCACACATTCCTAGTCCCAGCCTTGCACTCCAGAAACGTACCATTGTGTACTGTTTAGTTACTTATCAAGCAATAGAAGCTCATAAAGTCAATCATTTTAACAAAGGCACCTTATAGACTAACAGACGTATTGGAGCATGAGCTTTCCTGGGTGAATACCCACTTCTTCGGATGCAAGCTCATGCTCCAATACGTCTGTTAGTCTATAAGGTGCCACAGGACTCTTTGCTGCTCTTACAGATCCAGACTAACACGGCTACCCCTTTGATACATTTTAACAAAGAATATGATCATTCGCCAGCCTTTGTAACCTTCCTAGAGATTTCCCAATAACCTCAATCAACCATACTGCTGTAGATAAAATATTAAAACAAATTAATTTAGGGAGATATCCTATTTCCTAGAACTGGAAGGGACCTTGAAAGGTCATTGAGTCCAGCCCGCTGCCTTCACTAGCAGGACCAAGTGCTGATTTTGCCCCAGATCCCTAAGTGGCCCCCTTGAGGATTGAACTTACAACCCTAGGTTTAGCAGGCCAATGCTCAAACCACTGAGCTATCCCTCCCCCTAACTATAGAAAGATAGATTTGAAGTGATTATAGGTAATATAGACATAGAAGATCAGAATTGGTTACAAAAGAAATAAAAGACAAAACTGCAAGATAATTCCTAGACCCTAAATAAATGCTGGAGGGAGTGGCAATTTGGAGCTGGCTGGGGAAATGGAGGGAGGCCCAGAACCACCGTCTGGGCTCTCTAGCCCCCAAGATGGACCTGACTGAGGGGTTCTACAAGCTCTGTTTGGACTGTGTTCCTGTCATCTAATAAACCTTCTGCTTTACTGGCTGTCTGAGGGTCACGGTGAATTGCAGGAAGTGGGGGGTGTGGGGCCCTGACTTCCCCACACTCCGTGACAGTACATGAGGCTTGACATTTATGGCCTTTGTTTACTGTCCTTTGTTACCTCTGAGGGGCTAGTCTGTGGGCATTACCAATACTCACAACATGTTCCAGTAAAAAACATATGGCAAAATCTCATAACTCCATATACAGTGTTGATAAACACATTTTAACAGGACAATGTTTAATAGGCTATGACTTTTCAAGTAATACCTCACAAGGCATACTTTGTACAAAATGTGTCATAATCATATACAAGTGGTGAATATGGGGGTTATAGGGTGTTATTTTGAGGTACAGAATGTCACAGGGACACAAAGGGTTGAAGGGTATGATGCACTATAAATGGCCAGATTCTGCCATCCTTACATTGAATAGTGACCTAGATGCTGATCCTCAAAGGTATTTAGACACCTAACTCCCACTGAAATGGGAGTTAGACACCTAAATGCCTTTGAGGATCTGGGCCTTACTCCATTCATTTTCCAATTCACTCCAATGGTGCCTCTTGTAGAGTAAGGTGCTGCTCAGCCTGAGTAAATGTGTCAGGGTCTGTTGCTCACATAGCAACATAAATATACATGATTTTCTCTTCCCCCCAAAAGTTGACAGACAACCGGGACGGATGGTAGAGCCCTTACTCAATTAGTTCCATTGAAATCAATGGGACTATTAGTGTGTGAGTAACCACTCAACAATGGGAGTGAGGGGTTCACAGCCTGGCCCTTAATGTGGCACCTCAGTAAGGCCATAGAGATAGCACCTGTGAACTGCAGCTGTACAGTGGAGTGGCTGCATTTTGACTCATCTCTCTTCCCAGTATTTAGCTATTTTGGTCCATTCACCCACCCAAACTCCACCCAAATTAAGTCCTTGTCTTTCCTTTCACACCTAGAGGCTGTTGGTTTCCTTTAAGGGAATTAATTTAATAGAATCAGACACAGTGGGGCCTGGAAAGACCATGTTGGGTTTTATTTGATTATTTACAAAGAAAATATTAAAAGGCGTTTGGCTAAATCACTTTGTAAGTGTTAAAAGAGCACAGATAGATCATGGTGCAGGATCCATGATGCAAAGATAGAAAGAAGAAACAAGAAGTAAAGACAGAGATTGCAGAGAGAGTTTGTGAAAAGGAGATTAAACCAAAAAGCCCAATAGGAAAGGGAGAGAAGACATTTGATTAACAGACAGGGAGAATCTGGCTCCTTGTCTGATGCTGCCTATTGACTATATAGGAGGCAGAGATTGTTTCTAACACAACAGAATGGGGATATGAGATCATCAGCATTGTCACACCCCATTGTTGACTCTACCCTCCCCGAAGGATGCTGCATTTTGACTGATCTCACAAGCAAAGTCTCTGTCCTGGTGTCAGCCCAATATGACTGTTTTTTGCCATTTTTGCCACAGTTCTGGTTTCTATTAGCCCTTTTCAGTTGATATATGAATCTTTGGGTATGTCTACACAGCAGCTGGGTAGACTAGGGAGGGCTATATCTGGCTAGTAAATCACACATTTGTCTATTTTGCTTTGCCCTATTATCTATACAATAGATTTGGGGATTGGTCCTGCTTTGAGCAGGGGTTTGGACTAGATGACCTCTTGAGGTCCCTTCCAACTCTGATATTCTATGATTCTATGTTACGAACCAACTTTTTTATATTTTACCACCTTTAAAAGCTGAGTCAACAAGACACATTCAGAAAGCAGAAAAATTACCTTCCATATTTTTATAACACTATTAAATATAAATCTACTGCTTGAACATTATTTAATATACATTTATCTAACACCATTCATTATACGTTTCTTGACAACAACCTGGGTAGACAGACACGCACTAGCTCTGCTCAAGCTAGTGTGCTAAGAATAGCAGTTTGCCCATGGCGGCACAAGCTAGCTGCCCTAGTACAATCCCACCTGACCCCATGGGTATGTACTGAGGTGGCTAGACTGAGCTGCTGTGACCACATTGCTATTTTTAGCATGCTAGCTTGAGCAGAGCTAGTGCGTGTCTGTCTACCTGCACTGGGAGACACTCTCCCAGGGGCCATATAGACATACCCTTACTCACTATAGCCTTTGTTCTGCTTGCTGTTCTGCAGTGCAAATGTTGGGGGCTAGGAATGTGCAGAAGTAAAGTGTAACCCATTGGAAATCATCCTCCACAGCTGAGCAGGTGTCTTCAAGCCACCTGTTCAGTCTCCTGATCCTGGAGGGAGCAGGGGCTGATGCAATCTCGAAAGAAACTTAGAATTGTGTGCAGCCAACATGTCCTCTACAAAAAAGAAGGTGGGAAATAGGTAATGTAGTGTCAGCTACACTAGCTTTATGTCATCTGCGGATTCCCCATACCCAGGAACAGATGGCTGCTTTGTGCTGCCTTTTTATATATACAGTGGGTGGCAAACAGAAAAAACACCAAAAGGAAGTGAGTAGATGAGACTGGCCCACAAAAGTAGAATCTGTTGTAAAACAATCCTGAGACAATCTACATTAAATGTACAAATGAAAATTTCCCATGTGCTACATTTCAATTTCCCACATGCTACATTTTACTTCTGATAGAGTGATTCAGTGGTTACTAGGGACAATCTAATTTATCAGTTATTTTCAAAAACCATTTTCATACACTGAGAATTTAGCCTGTTTTAATAACTCTTTGTCGTTTGATTTTACATTCACTTTTCTTCCTCCTCTCATTTAAGCTAATCACTTCAATAAACAAATCCTTCAAAATAGTCTACACTTTGGACTGGCACTGAGATGTTGGGAACACAGATCATCTTTATTTGTATTATGGGGTTGATTTGTTGATAGGATTGTCTGTTTAATGCCAGAGTTCTTTCTTTCCAGCTATTATTTGTGTCACCAATTTTTATTTATTGATTGATTAATGTGTTTTTGCTAACCTATATGAGTTTTCTCTTTAGTATAGAAGAGATCGTCTGAAAGATCATGACTTTCAAATTGTGCACTCCTTCTGCATATGCACGGCAGGTCTCCCCTATAATAATGATAAACAAGTGTTAATGAATGCAGAGCTCATCTAGGAAAGTAAAGATGGTCTTTTGATTAAACCCCTGGTTTAATCTCAGAAGATCAGTGTTCAGTTCCTAGCTTGGCCACATGCTGTCTTTCTGACTTTGGGTGATTTGTATTGTGTCCCAATTTTCCATCTGGAAAAAGAGAATTATAATACTTATTTCTCACAGCCTCTGTCTATCTTGTCTATTTAGACTGTAAGCCCTTCAGGGAAGGAGCTGTCTCTTATTATGTTTGTTCAAGGCCTAGTACAGTGAGACCCTGAACTCAGCTGGGGCCTCTAGATGTTAGTGTAATATAAATAAATAATACTAATATAAGTTATAACTCAGCCACATTTTTAGTGGTAAGACAAAATAGGTGTGCCTGCTGTGAACATTCCTGGAGGTGTGTGTGTGGAAAACAGCCTTGCAAAATTCTGCTTTCCCACTCACATGGGATTTTTTTTGTTTGTTTTTTGTTTTTGTGGGCCAGTAAAAAACACCATTTTTGTATTATCATAAATCATTATAAGTATTGAGCATATAAATTTTGTTCTAGGGTTGGTAAATTTTCCTAAAAGTTCATCAAGTCTGGTGTAAATCATTGCCCAAGCCCAGAGGATTAATGTCTGGTGTCACTGCAGAAATGTAGCCCCAGTGTCAAGCCAGTTATATACTTTGGAAAAGAGTGCTAGCAAAATTTGGCTTCCTCGTCGAAAGAGTCAGCATCTTTAGTCAGAAATTAATATAACAAAGAATTCAGTTTACTTCTCTATAAAGAAGGCAATATACTGTGTTTATGTGACATTCTCCAGCATGCAAATCTGAACTGCTGGACTGCTGTGTTTCCTTAGTTCTTTAGCCTCAGATGCCTTTTACACTGTTTTGCTAGTGAACAGCAAACCCTTCCTGGCTTTGTTCACTCACAGTCACCAGAATGTAAAGTCACTCACAGCTGAATAAACGAATGCTATGCCTAGCCACTCTTGAATTATATATAGGGTGACACCTGCATATTCCCAGTCCCAGCCTTGCTCCCCAAAAATGCGCATCTTATACTGCTCAGTAGCCCCCTGGACATCATAGTTAATCTGACATTTCAACAATGGGTAATGTTTATTCTCCAGGCTTGTTGACCTAAGTAGAGATTCCCAAGCACTTCAACCAAAAGTGATTGATTTAGATAAAACAATAAAAAAAGTTTAACTAGAGAAAGATAGATTTTAAGTGATTACAAGTATATACGAATCAGGATTGGTTACAAAAGAAATAAAAGGATAAATACACAAACTAACTCCTAAACTTTACCAAGGCTAACATATTTAAAAGGAAAAAAGAAGTTTTTCTTACCAATAGATACAATACATTTCACAGGCTGTGACTTTTTCCAGCCTGGGACCATTTCCCCCCTTAGTTCAGTTCTTTTAGAGTTTTTGATGTCATAACCAGAGAGATGGGAAGAGAGGGATGATGTGGAGGTCACTTTCCTTCTTTCTTTGAAGATTACCCCCCCTCCCCACACCAGGGTACAGCCAATCTCCCTTGTACCTGCGGTTCGAAGCGTTTTCGGGAGGAAATGTAAATTCTTTGTTTATACCTCTACCCCACCCCCTGCTAATTAAGTAGGTAATGACCTTTTAGCTCTTTGCTGGCGTACCAGTGTTCTTTGTCTCTGAAAAATTGCTTTGTGGGTGTTACCCAGACTTACAGCATATTTCAGTAACAATCATATAGCAAAATCTCTTAATTTTACATGCAGTGTTGCTACACACATTTCAACAGGATAATAATATTCAGCAGATTTTGAGTTTTCAAATGATACCTCATGCTTTGTAGAAATTATATCATAACCATATGAAAATGGTGAATATGGAGTACAGGGTGTCAGAGTTTACTTTTATTATTTTCACCTACAATTTTGGGTTGAAACCAATTGAGATAAACTCTAGAAGAGGCTAGAACTAAAACCAGACAAGCAATCAACTTCAATCTAACATTTGGGTGAAAGTTCTCAAATCTTTGTTTTGGGTTTTTACATATAAAAACTGAGATCTTTCTGCCATTTTGTAAGGTTTTCTAAGAATTTTTCAGCCATTTCTGCTGTTCCTGGCAGTTTTTCAATAGCACAATGAAAATATTATTGCATTCAAGTGCTGTTTTTCACCTATAAAATGTTTTTCATTTTCATGGGAAAATAATTCAAATTCTGATGAGAAATCACAGAAAGTTTAGTTAGTCATGCAACTTGGAAAATCTTTTTAAAAAATGGATCAAATCACTGGTCCAGCTGATCAGAAATCCAGCATCCAGTAACAGCTAGTATATGATGCTCCAGAAAGAATTGAAAACAATTCTGGACATTTGTGGCATAGAATTATAAAATCATAGACTCATAGGATTGGAAGGAACCTCAAGAGGTCTTCTAGTCCAGTCCTGTGCGCTCATGGCAGGACTAAGTGTTATCACCATCCCTGACAGGTGTTTGTCTAACCTGTTCTTAAGAATCTCCTAGGCAATTTATTCCAGTGCTTAACCACCTGACAGTTAGGAAGTTTTTCCTAATGTCCAACCCAAGCTGCCCTTGCTGCAACTTAAGCCCATTGCTTCTTGTCCTATCCTCAGAGGTTATGAAGAACAATTTTTCTCCCTCCTCCTTGTAACAACCTTTTATGTACTTGAAAACTGCTATCATGTCCCCTCTCAGTCTTCTCTTCTCCAGACTAAAAAAATGGTTACTTACCTTTCTGTAACTGTTGTTCTTCGAGATGTGTTGCTCATATCTATTCCAGTTAGGTGTGTGCGCGCGCTGCGCGCACGGAAGTCGGAAACTTTTTCCCTAGCAGCTACCTGTTGGGCCGGCTGGGGAGCCTCCTGGAGTGGTGCCGATATGGTGATCTATATAAGACCCTGCCGGCCCGACTCCCCTTCAGTTCCTTCTTGCCAGCTACTCCGACAGAGGGGAAGGTGGGGGGGGATGGAATAGATATGAGCAACACATCTCGAAGAACAACAGTTACAGAAAAGTAAGTAACTGTTTTTTCTTCTTCGAGTGATTGCTCATATCAATTCCACCTTACCTCGGAGGTGGGGTCGGAGTCAAGGAACCGCAGATTGGAGGATCACTCTGCCAAAGGCCGCATCGTCCCGAAAGTGCTGTACGATGGCATAGTTGGACGTGAAGATGTGAACGGAGGCCAACGTGCCAGCTCTGCAGATTTCCTGGAGCGGAATGTGCGCCAGAAAAGCAGCTGATGACACCTGAGCCCTCGTGGAGTGAGCCATGACAGCAGGCGGAGGGACATTTTCCAAGTTGTAGCAAGCATGAATACACCCGGTGATCCATGAAGATATTCACTGAGAGAAAACCGGAGTGCCTTTCATCCACTCCGCGATGGCGACAAATAACTGTGTTGTTTTATGGAAGGGCTTTGTTCGGTCTATATAGAAAGTGAGGGCCCTTCTAACATCCAGGGAATGGAGACGCCGTTCCCAAGGTCAGCGGTTTGGGGTAGAAAACCGGCAGGAAGATATCCTGGCTTACATGGAAGCGGGACACCACTTTTGGCAGCAAGGCCGGGTGAAGCCTTAGTTGAACCTTATCTTTATGAAAAATGGTATAGGGTGGATCACAGGTGAGAGCCCTTAGTTCGGACACCCGGCGTGCGGAAGTGATGGCCACTAGGAGAGATAGAGAAGTGAATAGGTGGCCAGCGGCTCAAAAGGAGGGCCCATAAGGCAGGAGAGGACCAGATTAAGGTCCCACGCAGGCACGGGTGGCTTCGTTGGAGGATGAATTTTTTCCAGGCCTTTGAGGAAACGCCGCACAACCGGGTGTGCAAACTCTGAGCGCCCGGCCGCGCCTGGGTCGGAATGCAGAGATGGCCACGAGGTGAACCTTAAGGGATCCAAAGGCTAGGTGCTGGTCCTTTAAGAACATCAGGTAGTACAAAATGCAAGGGATCGAAGCCTGGAGCGGGAGCACCTGCCTCTGAGCACACCAGCTGGAAAACCTCTTCCACTTAGCCTCGTAGGTAAGTCTAGTCGACGGCTTGCAACTTTCGAGGAGCACCTGCCTCACTGAGTTCGAACAGGCGCGTTCAGCCTGGTTCAGCCACGGATCCTCCAGGCCATGAGGTGGAGCGATGGAAGGTCCGGGTGCAGGAGACAACCGTGGTTCTGGGAGATGAGGTCAGGGTCGAGAGGAAGGCGTATGGGAGCTCGAACAGACAAGTCCAGCAGGATCGGGTACCAACACTGGCACGGCCAGGCGGGGGCTACCAGTATGACATCCGCCCTGTCCCGGCGGACTTTGAGGAGCACCTTGTGAACGAGCGGGAACGGTGGGAAGGCATAAAGCAACTGGCCTGACCACGTGATCTGGAAGGCGTCCGCTATCAAGCCTGGGCTGTGAACCCGAAAGGAGCAGAAGATTGGGCACTTCCTGTTGGTCCGCGAAGCGAACAAGTCGACTCGGGGAAACCCCCAGATGCAGAAAATGGAGTGAATGACGTCCGGGCATATCGACCACTCGTGTGTGAGAAAACACCTGCTCAAGCTGTCCGCCAGTACGTTCTGGACACCTGGCAGGTACAAGGCCTGAAGGGTGAAGGAGTGGGCTAAGCAGAAGTCCCACAGAAGGAGGGCTTCTTGGCAGAGTGGCGATGACCAGGCTCCGTCTTGCTTGTTCAGGTAGAACATGGTCGCGGTGTTGTCCGTTAGGACCACTACGCAGCACCCTTGTAAGTGAGGAAGGAAGGCTTGGCACACAAGGCGAATCGCCCTGAGCTCTTTGATATTGATGTGTAACAACAGCTCACTTTCGTGCCATAAGCCCTGCGTTGCCAGGCTCCCAAGGTGGGCCCCCCCATCCCAGGGCAGATGCGTCTGTGACCAGGGTCAAGGTAAGTTGAGGGGGATGTAACGGGACCCTGGCACCCACCATCCGAGGATCCAGCCACCATCGCAGGGAGTCGAGTGTGCGCTTCGGGACCATGAGGACCATTTCCAGGTTGTCACGTCCCGGTCGATAGGTGGACGCCAACCACGTCTGTAGAGGCCTGAGCCTCAGCCTGGCATGTTGTACCACGTAGGTACAGGATGCCATGTGACCCAGCAACCTGAGGCACTGTCTTGCTGTGGTGGTGGGAAACTTGCAGGGGCTGGTAATTATGCTGGCTATAACCAGGCGCCATGCCTCCGGAAGGAAAGCCCTTCCCTGGTTTGCGTCCAGGACCGCACCTATAAACTCTATTGTTTGAGTAGGGAGAGGACAGATTTGCTGACGTTCAGCATAATGCCCAGGCGAGTGAACGTGTCCATGGCCAGTTGTACCTGAGACTGGACATGTTGATGAGACCGACCCAGTATAAGCCAGTCATCGAGGTATGGGAAGACGCACGCGGTGACGGCGAAGGAAGGCTGCCACGACTGCCATGCACTTGGTAAAGACATGAGGGGCTGTGCACAGGCCAAACGGAAGGGCTCACCACAAAGCAGAGGAAACGTCTGTGAGATGGAATAATTGAAATGTGAAAGTACACGTCTTTCATATCGAGGGCCGCATACCAGTCTCCCGGATCCAGCGAGGGAACGATAGTGGCTAAGGAGACCATACGGAACTTCAGGTTGACGATGTACTTGTTGAGCTCCCTGAGGTCCAGAATGGGCCTTAGGCCTCCCTTTGCCTTGGGGACAAGGAAATAACGGGAGTAGAAACCCTTGCCCCTGAGCTCCTGAGGCACTTCCTCCACTGCCCCTAGGGCAAGGAGGGATTGTACCTCCTGGACGAGGAGTTGCTCATGAGAAGGGTCCCTGAAGAGGGACGGGGAAGGAGGGTGGGAGGGCGGGATGGAACGGAAATGGATAGAATATCCCGTCTGCACCGTGCGGAGGACCCAACGGTCCGAGGTAATATGGGACCAGGCATGGTAGAAACGGGATAGACGGTTCAGAAACGGGTAACTGTCAGGGGTGAGAGCTGGTAGTCCGTCCTCGGGCGCACCTTCAAAACGGGCGCTTAGGGCCCGGGGGAGGCTTAGACTGTCCTTGCCCCTGTCTGGAGGGGGGGGCGAGACGGTCTACGTCGGGAGTATCTGTTTCTCCGATGAGAAAAGTCCTGCCTCGGTCTAGGTGGGAAGGTGCGCTGCTGGGTGGTCTGGGGTTTAAATGGCTTTCGTTGGTTAGCCGGGGTATGCATACTGTGATAAAGTTCCTCCTCTATCTTGGTGGGTCCTGCGCTTATTAGCGGATTTGCTTGCCTCAGAGATTCACCATGTGGGTTGGGGAACAGCCCAGAGACCTTCCCCTCTGGTAGAACCCACAGTCCAGGTCAATTGGGAGGTTTGGGGGGAACCTGGTCCCGCCCTCTACTCCGGGTTCCAGCCCAGGGCCCTGTGGACTGCAGCCGTCTAGAGTACCTCTTGGAACAGCTGCACAACAGCTACAACTCCCTGGGCTACTTCCCCATGGCCTCCTCCCAACACCTTCTTTAGCCTCACCACAGGACCTTCCTCCTGATGTCTGTTAATGCTTATACTCCTCAGTCCTCCAGCAGCACGTCCTCTCACTCCCAGCTCCTTACTCACACACCTCACTAACTGGAGTGAGAGCCTTTTTATACCAGGTGTCCTGATTAGCCAGTCTGTCCTAATTGATTCTAGCAGTTTCTTCTTACTTGGCTCCAGGTGTCCTAATTAGCCTGCCTGCCTTAACTGGTTCCAGCAAGTTCCTGCTTGTTCTGGAACTGCCCCTGTTGCCTTACCCAGGGAAAAGGGATCTACTTAATCTGGGACTAATATATCTGCTTCTATCACTCTTCTGTAGCCATCTGGCCTGACCCTGTCACAATACTTAAGGATTTGATAGTGTTTCTCGTGTCCTTTAAGGTATGCAAGCGGGAATCGGTTTGCTCCGCAAACAGGCCCTGACCATCAAAGGGAAGATCTTGGATGGTGCTTTGGACCTCAGGCAGGAGACCCGAGGATTGTAGCCAGGTATTCCGCCGCATGGCAATGCCAGAAGCCAGAGTGCGCGCAGCCGTGTCCGCAGCATCGAGGGAACAATGGAGGGAGGTCCGGGCCACCAATTTACCTTCCTCAGCAATGTCCCCGAGTTTCGTAAAAGCCTCCGCTGGGAGAAGATCTTGGAATTTAAGGACCGAAGACCAAGAGTTAAAGTTGTATCTACTGAGGATCTGGTTAGCGACTGGTTAGCGATCCCAAGCGAGAGACCCCCAGTAGAATAAACCTTTGATTAGCGTCCTTTGATTTGGGTGCAGGCCCTTGCTGGCCCTGTCTTTCTCTGGCATTTACCGCATCCACCACAAGCGAGCATGGGGCGGGGTGAGTGAAAAGATACTCATAGCCCCTGGTGGGAACAAAGTATTTCCTTTCTACCCCCTTGGCAGTGGGAGGGATAGAGGCTGGGGTTTGCCAGAGAGACTTGGCATTACTTTGAATAGTCTTATTCATGGGGATAGCCACCCTGGAAGGTCCTTCGGGGCCTAAAATGTCCACCATAGGGTCCTCCTCCTCCACAACCTCCTCGACTTGGAGGTTCATATTAAGGGCCACGCGCCGAAGCAGTTCTTAGAGGACCCTAAAGTCCACTGGAGGTGGACCAGACGTGGACGTGCCAGCCACGGCCTCATTGGGGAGGACGAAGACGACTCCACCGGGAGAGCCGGGGCGGAGATAGCCTCTTGGTCAGCCACAGGTATCTCCTCTTGGGCCCCCGGGGTAGCCCCTACCACGGGTGCTGACTCTGCGGGTTGGTCCGGGTTCAGAGGACGGCGGCTGAGGGTCACCTCAGGAGGACGGGTATCCGAGCGCGACAATGGCCGGGCACCCAGGGGGGCACCTTGGGTCTGATGATATGCCCAGGGGGTCCAGAATTGCCACTGAGGCTGCCAATTGGGCACTGGGGGGTCTTGTCTGAGGCTTCCCGGGCCCGACCGGGGAATGTCCGAAGCCCCTGAAGCTCTCCCTGACCTGCCAGAGGGGGATTGGGACCGCGACGGCCAAGGAGGGGTCGTGCGTGAGTGGAGTAAAGGGGGCACCGAGCCCCTTGGTAGCTGAGGGTCATGCGGTGATCGGCACCATGAGGCCGATCATGATCAAGAGCGGTGCCGCGATGAAAAGCGGTGCCGCGATGAAGAGCGGTGCCGCACTGTTGAGCAGTGCCGCGATGGAGAGAGGTGCCGCTCGGGTGACCGGTGCTGCGATGGAGAGCGGTAGCGGGCCGCGGACCGGTGCCGTGGCAACAGTCGACTCGAGGATCGGTGTTACGTGCGGCGGCGGTCCGAACGGTGCCGCGAGGTCGCTGAGCGAGACCTGGACTCGAGCGGGACCACGTTCCAGCAGTCGACCGCGACCTTGAGCGGGAACGGCTCCGAGGGTCGGGGCTGCGAGACCAGCGCCGCGAGTCTAACCGGTGCCGTGAGTCAGACCGGTACCTGGGGCGGTGCCGGGACTCGGAACGACGCTGGGACTCCGAGCGGCATGCAGATGCTGGTCTAGGGGTTGACAGTCCGAACATCGCCGGCTTGCCCTTGGATGGTACCGGAACGCGGGCCGGTGGGCCGGGGGTACTGGGGCTGTCATTTCGATGAGCCCACTAGTGGCCTCAAAGATATCTGGAGTGGAAGGCAATGTAATCTCCTCCACTTGAACGGTACCCTGTGCTGGGCTGGTGTGTTGCTCGGTCGGGGCCGGAACAACTGCTTCGACCCTAACAAGGGGTCCTCCCAAGGCTTGCTTCTTTCCAGCAACTGGGGAATGGGAACAGCGCCAAGGCGAGCGTTTTTGGGGCCTGGGAGATCGTCGGTCCTGAGGTGGGCGCGGGATGTTCTGTGGTGCCGGAATCGGCACCGCTGGGGGAGTACTGCGCTCCGAGGCGCTCGGGCCCGCATCTTGAGAGGGCCGCAATGCAGACTCCATGAGGAGTTGCTTGAGTCGAATTTCCCTCTCTTTTCTTGTCTGTGGCTTGAAAGCCTTACAGATTTTACACTTGTCAGCCTGATGGCCCTCCCCTAGACACCTAAGGCAGGAGTCATGGGGCTCGCCTGTAGGCATGGGCTTGTTGCAAGACTTGAAGCCCTGGGATGGCATGTCCCAGAGCCCAGCAGGTCAGCTGATGATTGCTAAACTGCCCTCAACTACTAAACTACGCCTAACACTACAGAGAAAACCACTTAACACTAACTATTAACGATTAACTAACAATGATTAAGATAAGCTTGAATAGGGACTGGGAATGGCTGGCTCATTACAGAAGCAGCTTTTCCTCTCCTGGAATTGACACCTCCTCATCTATTATTGGGAGTGGACTACATCCACCCTGATTGAATTGGCCCTGTCAACACTGGTTCTCCAATTGCGAAGTAACTCCCTGCTCTCCATGTGTCAGTATATAATGCCTGCATCTGTAACTTTCATTCTATGCATCCAAAGAAGTGAGGTTTTTACCCACGAAAGCTTATGCCCAAATAAATCTGTTAGTCTTTAAGGTGCCACCAGACTCCTTGTTGTTTTTGTAGATACAGACTAACATGGCTCCCCCCTGATATAAAATAAGCTAGGGATTAGTGGAGCACTTGAGAAACCAAGAGACCACTGTTCCAACAACCGTCACGGACGGTAAGAAGGAACTATTTTCTTCAGACCATTTCTCCAGTTTGTCCAGATCATTTTGAACTTTCACCTTATCCTCCAAAAGCATTTGCAACCCCTCCCAGCTTGGTATTGTTTCAATACTTTGTAAGTGTACTCTCTTTGATGAAGATATTGAACAGAACCACACCCAGAACTGATCCGGGCTGGCAGGGTCTTATATAGATCGCCATATCAGTGCCACTCCAGGGGGCTCCCCAGCCGCACCGACGGGTAGCTGCTAGGGGAAAAGTTTCCGACTTCCGTGCACGCGGTGCGCGCACACACCTAAGTGGAATTGATATGAGCAATCACTCGGAGAAGAACAAACCCAATTTTTTCAATCTTCATAGGTCATGTTTTCTAGACCATTAATAATTTTTGTTGCTCTTTTCTGGACTTTCTCAAATTTGTCCACATCTTTCCTTAAATGTGTTGGCCAGAACTGGACATAATACTCCAGTTGAGGTCTACTCAGGATGGAGTAGAGTGGAAGAATTACTTCTCGTGTCTTGCTTACAACACTCCTGCTAATACATATCAGAATGATGTTTGCTTTTTTTGCAACAGTGCTACACTGTTGACTCATATTTGGCTTGTAATCCACTATGATCCCCAGATCCCTTTCCACAGTACTCCTTCTTAGGCAGTCATTTCCCATTTTGTATACATGCAACTGATTGTTCCTTCCTAAGTGGAGTACTTTGTATTTGTCCTTGTTGAATGTTATCCTATTTTCTTCAGACCATTTCTCCAGTTTGTCCAGATCATTTTGAACTTTCACCTTATCCTCCAAAAGCATTTGCAACCCCTCCCAGCTTGGTATTGTCTCAAAACTTTGTAAGTGTACTCTCTTTGATGAAGATATTGAACAGAACCGCACCCAGAACTGATCCTTGCGGTACCCCACTCATTATGCCCTTTCAGCTTGACTGTGACCCACTGATTACTCTCTGGGAAGTTTTCCAAACCAATCAAAGAAAGCTATTAGGTTAGTTTCATAGAATCATAGAATATCAGGGTTGGAAGGGACCTCAGGAGGTCATCTAGTCCAACCCCCTGCTCAAAGCAGGACCAATTCCCAACTAAATCATCCCAGCCAGGGCTTTGTCAAGCCGGGCCTTAAAAACCTCTAAGAAAGGAGACTCCACCACCTCCCTAGGTAACGCATTCCAGTGCTTCACCACCCTCCTAGTGAAATAGTGTTTCCTAATATCCAACCTAGACCTCCCCCACTGCAACTTGAGACCATTGCTCCTTGTTCTGTCATCTGCCACCATTGAGAACAGCCGAGTTCCATCCTCTTTGGAACCCCCCTTCAGGTAGTTGAAGGCTGCTATCAAATCCCCCCTCATTTTTCTCTTCTGGAGACTAAACAATCCCAGTTCCCTCAGCCTCTCCTCATAAGTCATGCGCTCCAGCCCCCTAATCATTTTTGTTGCCCTCCGCTGGACTCTTTCCAATTTTTCCACATCCTTCTTGTAGTGTGGGGACCATAACTGGACACAGTACTCCAGATGAGGCCTCACCAATGTCGAATAAAGGGGAACGATCACGTCCCTCGATCTGCTGGCAATGCCCCTACTTATACAGCCCAAAATGCCGTTAGCCTTCTTGGCAACAAGAGCACACTGTTGACTCATATCCAGCTTCTCGTCCACTGTGACCCCTAGGTCCTTTTCTGCAGAACTGCTACCTAGCCATTGGGTCCCTAGTCTGTAGCTGTGCATGGGATTCTTCTGTCCTAAGTGCAGGACTCTGCACTTGTCCTTGTTGAACCTCATCAGGTTTCTTTTGGCCCAATCCTCTAATTTGTCTAGGTCCCCCTGTAGCCGATCCCTACCCTCTAGTGTATCTACCACGCCTCCTAGTTTAGTGTCATCGGCAAACATGCTGAGAGTGCAGTCCACACCATCCTCCAGATCATTAATAAAGATATTAAACAAAACCGGCCCCAGGACCGACCCTTGGGGCACTCCGCTTGAAACTGGCTGCCAACTAGACATGGAGCCATTGATCACTACCCGTTGAGCCCGACGATCTAACCAGCTTTCTATCCACCTTACAGTCCATTCATCCAGCCCATACTTCTTTAACTTGGCAGCAAGAATACTGTGGGAGACCGTATCAAAAGCTTTGCTAAAGTCAAGGAATAACACATCCACTGCTTTCCCCTCATCCACAGAGCCAGTTATCTCATCATAGAAGGTAATTAGGTTAGTCAGGCACGACTTCCCCTTGGTGAATCCATGCTGACTGTTCCTGATCACTTTCCTCTCCTCTAAGTGTTTCATAATTGATTCCTTGAGGACCTGCTCCATGATTTTTCCAGGGACTGAGGTGAGGCTGACTGGCCTGTAGTTCCCCGGATCTTCCTTCTTCCCTTTTTTAAAGATGGGCACTACATTAGCCTTTTTCCAGTCATCCGGGACCTCCCCCGATCGCCATGAGTTTTCAAAAATAATGGCTAATGGCTCTGCAATCTCATCCGCCAACTCCTTTAGCACCCTTGGATGCAGTGCATCCGGCCCCATGGACTTGTGCACGTCCAGTTTTTCTAAATAGTCCCGAACCACTTCTTTCTCCACAGAGGGCTGGTCACCTTCTCCCCATATTGTGCTGCCCAGTGCAGCAGTCTGGGAGCTGACCTTGTTTGTGAAGACAGAGGCAAAAAAATCATTGAGTACATTAGCTTTTTCCACATCCTTGGTCACTAGGTTGCCTCCCTCATTCAGTAAGGGGCCCACACTTTCCTTGACTTTCTTCTTGTTGCTAACATACCTGAAGAAACCCTTCTTGTTACTCTTAACATCTCTTGCTAGCTGCAACTCCAAGTGTGATTTGGCCTTCCTGATTTCACTCCTGCATGCTTGAGCAATATTTTTATACTCCTCCCTGGTCATTTGTCCAATCTTCCACTTCTTGTAAGCTTCTTTTTTGCGTTTAAGATCAGCAAGGATTTCACTGTTTAGCCAAGCTGGTCGCCTGCCATATTTACTATTCTTTCTACACATCGGGATGGTTTGTTCCTGCAACCGCAATAAGGATTCTTTAAAATACAGCCAGCTCTCCTGGACCCCTTTGCCCTTCATGTTATTCTCCCAGGGGATCCTGCCCATCTGTTCCCTGAGGGAGTCAAAGTCTGCTTTTCTGAAGTCCAGGGTCCGTATTCTGCTGCTCTCCTTTCTTCCTTGTGTCAGGATCCTGAACTCGACCATCTCATGGTCACTGCCTCCCAGGTTCCCATCCACTTTTGCTTCCCCTACTAATTCTTCCCTGTTTGTGAGCAGCAGGTCAAGAAAAGCTCTGCCCCTAGTTGGTTCCTCCAGCACTTGCACCAGGAAATTGTCCCCTACACTTTCCAAAAACTTCCTGGATTGTCTGTGCACCGCTGTATTGCTCTTCCAGCAGATATCAGGGTGATTAAAGTCTCCCATGAGAACCAGGGCCTGCGATCTAGCAACTTCTGCTAGTTGCCAGAAGAAAGCCTCGTCCACCTCATCCCCCTGGTCTGGTGGTCTCTAGCAGACTCCGACCACAACATCACCCTTGTTGCTCACACTTCTCAACTTTATCCAGAGACACTCAGGTTTTTCTGCAGTTTCATACCGGAGCTCTGAGCAGTCATACTCCTCTCTTACATACAACGCAACTCCCCCACCTTTTCTGCCCTGCCTGTCCTTCCTGAACAGTTTATATCCATCCATGATAGTACTCCAGTCATGTGAGTTATCCCACCAAGTCTCTGTTATTCCAATCGCATCATAGTTCCCTGACTGTGCCAGGACTTCCAGTTCTCCCTGCTTGTTTCCCAGGCTTCTTGCATTTGTGTATAGGCACTTAAGATAACTCACTGATCATCCCTCTTTCTCAGTATGAGACAGGAGTCCTCCCCTCTTGCGCTCTCCTGCTTGTGCTTCCTCCCAGGATCCCATTTCCCCACTTACCTCAGGGCTTTGGTCTCCTTCCCCCGGTGAACCTAGTTTAAAGCCCTCCTCACTAGGTTAGCCAGCCTGCTGGCGAAGATGCTCTTCCCTCTCTTCGTTAGGTGGAGCCCGTCCCTGCCCAGCACTCCTCCTTCTTGGAACACCATCCCATGGTCGAAGAATCCAAAGCCTTCTCTCCGACACCACCTGCGTAGCCATTCGTTGACTTCCACGATTCGACGGTCTCTACCCAGGCCTTTTCCTTGCACAGGGAGGATGGACGAGAACACCACTTGCGCCTCAAACTCCTTTATCCTTCTTCCCAGAGCCACATAGTCTGCAGTGATCCGCTCAAGGTCATTCTTGGCAGTATCATTGGTGCCCACGTGGAGAAGCAGGAAGGGGTAGCGATCCGAGGGCTTGATGAGTCTCGGCAGTCTCTCCGTCACATCGTGTATCCTAGCTCCTGGCAAGCAGCAGACCTCTCGGTTTTCCCGGTCGGGGCGGCAGATAGATGACTCAGTCCCCCTGAGGAGGGAGTCCCCGACCACCACCACCCTCCTCCTCCTCTTGCGAGTGGTGGTCATGGAACCCCCATCCCTAGGACAGTGCATCTTTTGCCTTCCAATCGGTGGAGTCTCCTTCTGCTCCCTTCCCTCATATGGGTCATCTACTCCACTCTCCGCATTAGTACCTGTAGAGAGAACATGGAAACGATTGCTCACCTGTATCTCCATTGCTGGTACATGGACGCTCCTCTTTCGCCTTCTGGAGGTCACATGCTGCCAAACTTCTTCATCATCCGTCTGTCCCTGCTGCGCCTGCTCTGAATCTTCAGAACATTGTGGCCGTAGAAGCATCTCCTGACGTCTGTCCAGGAAATCTTAGATTTTCAGATCTCAGTGATGTTTCCAACCAAACGTTAATTGATAAAAGATGATTAGCCATACATCTTTTTTTGATTATGATAATGCTAAAACCTTTTTGTCTCAGGTAAATAAAGACAAGTATGTGAAGGTGAATGCCTAGTCTAATATGCTGATATTCATGATACCCTAGTAATTCCAGCATAACAATAATAAATTATAGGTCTCTTTCTTTATTTTACTTTTGTGTGTGTGTGTGTTTCATTTTACATGTTGAATCCCAAATTACATTGTATTGATAGTTTAACAGTTTTTGTTTGTTTGTTTGTTATATATATGTAATAAAAACTATTAAACTATCTCCATCATGTCCTCTTTGTGGAACATTATAACCTTTTTCTATAAGGCTTGGTATGTGAAATTTTAGTTGAGCTTTTCTATTGATTTTTTAAATAATTGCTACTTTGCAAGTATATCAAAGCTTTAATAAAATTTAATTTTAATTAGAGTTAATTTCAGTTTCTTTTTAAAAAACTGGGATTTAATTCTGATTATCACATTTTCCCCCAAGTGCTCCCTCTGCCTATACTGAGTTCATAATGACAAACATTATAAAACAAGAACCAGAATACAAAATGCTGCTTTATGTATGGGACAGAGTAAAAATGGAATTTTCCCAAACAAAAATACCTGAGCGATGCCACAACTGAGAAATATTTCTTCCCCTTTGTCTCTTCCTCTAAGGGTCTAAGCTTGGGGAGAAAGATGGGAAGGAACCAAAAGAAATGGGGATTTAGGAGTCATTAGTTAAGAGAAGAGGGAGCAAAGGGAGTTGAAGAAAGGTAAAAGTAATGACAGTTGAAGTGAGGAAGAAAAGAGCTTTTTGTCCTTCGAACAGCCCTGTTAGGCAGAGAATGGATTTTTCTACCTGAATTTGAAAATTTTTATTTTGATGGTAGCAATCCAGATTTCTGTATGAGGAAGCAAAAGATTTAAGGCTGTAAAACGAGTTTCAAATTACCGTATATACTCGTTCATTACCCCGTTCGTTTATAAGCTGACCCCCCCCCCAAGATGGTTAGGTAAAAATAGCAAAAACTGTATGACCCTTTCATAAGCCGACCCTATATTTCAGGGGTTGGCAAACTTTGGCTCCTGGCCCGTTAGGGTAAGCAGCTAGCGGGCTTGGATGTTTTGTTTACCTGGAGCGTTCACAGGCAGGGAGCCCCTCAGCTCCCAGTGTCTGCGGTTTGCCATTCCCAGCCAATGGGAGCTGCGGGAAGTGGCGCAGCTGGGAACGGCAAACCGCGGACACTGGGAGCTGAGGGGCTCCGTGCCTGCAGACGCTCCAAGTAAACAAAACGTCCTGACCCGCCAGCGGCTTACCCTAATGGGCTGGGAGCCAAAGTTTTCCGACCCCTGCTATATTTTAAAAGCTGGCATCACAAGAAACACTCAAAAGTTTTGCCAGAATTATTTTAATGTAATCTAATGAAAAACCTGTTGTTATAATCATAACTGAACAAATATGTATTCACCTTCAAAATTATAGTCAATATTTAAAATCAGTAAATGGATATTTAAAACAAGTAACTTAGAACAATATGAGACTTTAAAAAGTCTTAAAATCCTTCAAAGTCTGAATCAGTCTCTGATTCACCAAACAGTTCATTAAACTTGGCTTCAGTCACAGCTGCACCTGCACTGTCATCGTAGATGTCGGCAGTGCCGTCTTCAGACTCAGATTCCTTCTCATCATCAGCCTCTGTTGTGTCATCATCAAATATGGCATCATCTTCTGACCCGTCGAGTGCATTGCTGATACAGCATTTCCTAAATGATTTTTCTATCATTTCCGAGGGAATGGACACCCACGCATCCTTGATCCACTGGGCGACCAGATTGATTTCGGGCTTCATAAGATTCCCATCTTTTGTCAACTTCGCCATGCCTGAGCACATCCATTCAGACCACATTTTGCGTAGCCTGTCTTTAAAGGGTTTGTTTAGGCAGAGATCAAGCGGTTGTAGAACTGAAGTTAAGCCTCCAGGTATTACAGCCAAAGTAGTTTTCATTTTTTTGGCCACATTTTTCACCTCATCCATCTTGTGTGACCTGAACATGTCCCAAACGAGCATAGCAGGTTTCTTGAAAAGTGCTCCTGGTCTCTTATTCCACACTTTTTCCAGCCATTTAATAGACCCAGTTTCATCCATCCATCCCTTTTTGTGTGCATGTATGATGACAGGAAATTTCATGTTTTTAGGCAAGGTTTTTCTTTTAAAAATAACAACAGGAGGGAGCTTTGATCCATTTGCCAAACACGATAAAACCACCATAAAATGGATTTTTTCATGGCCAGTGGTTTTAATTAAAACCATTTTTTCACCAACACCGGTTACCGTTCTGTTTCTTGGGAGATTGAATGTCATTGATGTTTCGTCCATATTTCCTATTTGTGACAGTTCAAATGCATATTCCTTCAATATTTTATGATAAACCTTTGGAAAGATTCGATTTTTTCTTCCAGATCTCTCGGCAGCTTTTGCGGTATCTTTGTTCGCTGATGAAGACAGAGACCATGACGGTTCATGAAGCGAGTACACCAACCCACTGATGTGACAAACATCGACGGCTTTACTGACTTGTATTTGTCGTCTTTCGACATTTGTAGAGCACGCAGACGAATTCCAGTTCTAGTGCCAATGTACCCATTTTGTTGACATTCAACGACCCAATTATTGAAATCTTTCTCTAACTCAGGAAATTAAGCGCACCTTGTTGGACATTTTTTCTTGCTTCTTGGCATGTCTTTTAGAGTTGTTTTATTTTTTCGCCATTCTCTTACTTGCTTCTCATTGATACAGAATTCACGAGCAGCGGCGCAATTATTGTTTGCTTCTGCACATTCAACAGCTTTAAGTTTGAACGCTGCGTGATAAGCAGACCTTTTTCTTTTGATTTCACTGTTGTTCATTTTAAATACTAGTATGAAAATAGATTATTATTATTGTAGTTATAGATTTTGTAGGACTTTATATAGGAATGTCACCTGCTTTATCACTGTTAAATTATTATTGTTCTTTGTTTATTTAAAAGCACCCCTGTAGATTGGCATGTCTGTGGGGATAACAGGCTATTTCAATTTTATTAGAGATTCCATCGATTCTGCACATTGTATTTTCATATTGGTTTGAGACTTATTTGGTCCATTGGTAGAAATGCATGAAGAGATCAAATTACACAGTAGCGGACTGACACCAGTGCTATAGTACTATCGTTCATTGTATTTTTCTCATTGGCTTGTAAGGCATAGCATTTTGTGGGAACAGTGAACCACGGCCATAGCGAGCCAAGGGGCTCCATGCCTGCAGACGATCCAGGTAAACAAAACGACAATGTATTAGATATTCAAATCAATGATTCCATAGAGTTTAAAATCATCAAAATTTGGTGTAGACCAATTTATAAGCAGACCCCCGCTCTTTGATATGTCACTTTTTAACCAAAAATATTCGGCTTGTGAACGAATACATACGGTACCTGTTTTCAGGAAAAAAATAATAATTTGGTATTCCTATCTCAGCTTGTAATAATTATACCCAACAAAATTTAGCACAAATGGCAGATTTTTTCAGGAAAGGCCTAGAATTAAACCAGCAGAGTTTAAAGGCATGGATTAAAGGTACTTTGCATGAGTTAGTTGGGAAAACCTACTCAATATCAGCCAGTGTTATACGAGTATCTGCACAGTATTGTTAGCCCATCACTGCATCACTTAAATATCAATATTCATAGAAAAGCTTGGAGGTGGAGGGAAGTATTGTGCCCAGAAATCCTTGACAATATTTTAAATATTTATTCCTGTTTGCAACTTGTGTCATATGTTATAAGGCAACGAAGAAAAATTCCCTCAAAAAGCTTTCACATAATACGTTCAACTACATCTTGGCAATAAGATGTACATGATAAACGGTATACTTTGAAAATAAACTTCTGCATTTGTATAGTATACAATATTATATATATTATCGTATACAGTACACATAATGTTACTTATTTAGTTGTACTGTTATTAATTTGGAGGAATGGAGCTCCATGAGAATCTACTTGGTAATACTGCTACAAAGTGATGATTCATAGGTTCCATTTTGTTGTTGTTGTTGTTGTAAAGGCTTTAAATGCCATTCAAAAGATCAGTAGGAATGATCAAGAATTAAATGACTAGAGAATAGTAATTTAAAAAATAATAATAATTATCAATTGGCTGCTTTTAAAAGAGAATTTACTTAAGTGAAGTTGAAATAACAGTAATCCAAAGAATCAGCAGAGTCTTCATACAGTATATACGGTAAAAATTGTCTAACAGTCTCTGTTTTGCAAAGGCACAGAGGCCACACATTTAGGCCCAGACATCCTGGAGATAGCGTTTTTCTTGTCGTAATGTAGCCAGGATTTTCATTGCTTCCAATTTGTCAACTCCAGCATCAGTGCTTAAAATGTCCACTAAAGTATCATTCACATCTTTAGCCATGTGCTTTGCATCTCTAGGAAAGACATAGAACAAAAATAGTACTTATTAGCAGATTTCTCCTTTCACCAACAGCCACAGATACAGGATGTTTTTGGAAACAAGCAATAATTTTTAAAATAAAGAAATGCAGAATTTATGTTGGCTTGTACCATAGACACTGATTGCTCATGTACTTGGGAGTAGTGGCAACAGTAATACCTCAGACAGCTAAGACCTGAAGCTTTCAATACACTCAAATGTATGTGGAGCAGAAACTCAGATCCACATTTAAACTGGAAGAAAATAATTGCCTTCTGCTGGATGAAATTAGACTTGCTCAAGTGTTTGTGGTTATGCTGCCCTCTAGTTGCACAGATAAAGAAAGAATAAAAGCCCTAATGCTACACACCACTTAGTAGTAGTAGTAGTAGCACAAGAAGCAGACTTCTGTTTTTGGAGGAGAAGCAAATGAGTTCTGGGCCCAATGCCACGTGTTCAATTAACTGTCTGTTTGTAAGTAATCAGGGATGCATTACAAACCTAGATGCTCCTAAAAATCCTGCACCTGCAAGTGTGTTAGATCTCCATACATAAAAACTCACACCATAAGGATGTTATTGCTACAGAAAACATTCCATAAAGTCCCACAAGGGCAGGAAAAGAGGGCTAATGGAATTCTCCAAGGGAAGATATCCTGGGTAGTAGTCTGCTTCACCATACCTCCAAACCTACAGAGTGCCAGCTGAAGGGCTATCATCGCATACACATATGTATATGTAATGAATTATGGAGGTATATCTTCCACCTTCACAAGAGTGAGACCATTTGCTTGTAGCCTGTCCTACTTTAACTGGATAACACTATATGAACAAGAAACATTTCTGAAACATTATATGGTGAGAACAATCAATAGAGTAGTGGAATGCCTGGCCATAACCTAAGAAAAGGATTAAGCTGTAGAGGTGGATGATTAACATTATACCATAAAGTTAACACGCTAAAAAACAGGAATATTTCAGTACAGTAGAACCTCAGAGTTACAAACACTAGAGTTTCGAACTGACCAGTCAACCACAGACCTCATTTGGAATCGGAAGTACACAATCAGGCAGCAGCAAAGACAAGACCAAAAAAAAAAAAAGGCTAAAAAAGTACAGTACTGTGTTAAACGTAAACTACTAAAAAAAGTAAGGGAAAGCAGCATTTTTCTTCTTCATAGTAAAGTTTCAAAGCTGTATTAAGGCAATGTTCAGTTATAAACTTTTGAAAGAACAACCATAAAGTTTTGTTCAGAGTTACGAACAACATCCATTCCCAAGCTGTTCGTAACTCTGAGGTTCTACTGTATTGTAAATGCCAGTCATTTACTTGATGCTGCTGCAAGTCTTTAAAATGTCTTCAACAATTTCTATCAAATGCTCCCTTTGTTAGGCATTCAAACTCCAGTCTACTCACCCACATACATAGAAACAACCTCTCTCCTTCAGCAGGACTCTGGCAACCTCTTTAGCACAAAGTCGAATGTTGTCTTGCACATATGTGGTTGGATTTTTTTCTGCTGCAGCTGGAGGGTCTCTTGAGAAACAAACCTTAAGATGAGTTAATGTGCTATTTTCAACAAAACTTCTGAGCTCATCTCTGAAAGACAATGCAAAACATTAGAAATCAGTATCCCAAGCACAAATACAAGGTGCAACACAGAGCTCCAATACTACCTACAGAACCTGCCTGAATAAGTAGTCTCTGTCCTGATGTCGGCAGCCAAAAAACAGCCATGTCTCTCCAAAATTCCAGTCCGTATGCTCTTCTTGGAGTTTCTGTCTAAATGCACAAGGGAAAAAAGACACATGTACACATAAATGTGTAAACCCAGTCTTTTATTCAGTCAGTACTGCAACTATTACACTCACAGATCATCTAAACTCTGAAGACCCGATTCTCATTTGCACTAAGGCCCCTTTATTTTGGCAAAACAGCATAAAGGGGACTTCACTGTAAAGCACTCAGCACTGACTTAACTCTGCTATCACTGAAATCAATGGGAGCTTTGCCACTGACTTCAAAGGGAGAGCAGTTAGGCCAACACTGAGCCCTTTTGAAACTCCTTCCCTACAATCCTGAATAATGAAAGTGAAGGCTATCATCCTTAGTATCTTTCATTAGAAGCATTACACAAATATTTGGGGAGAAAAATCAGCTCAAGCCATTTTCAGCATACTGTACATCTATCATTTCCAACTTTATAGGAGCAATCTTGGCAATACTAAATCACGGTGAGTTAGTTTTGCTGCTAGAAATAATGCCAAAAATAGAGAACTCTTTACTTGGTTTTTATCTGTGACTTTCTGTTTAACTTTTTTTTAGAAATATTTCATATAATCACTGCACAATTTGGCATTGAAATTCTATTAACCATTTAAAGTGAGATATGGAAAGTATTTAAAGATCTAAAGAAATGCTATAGGGATGAGAAATAAACACCAAGTTTGTACAAATGGATTCAGTTAATAACATAAGCACAGATCCAAAGTTTTACTCATCCCTTTAACATAACCTATTTTAAAATATGGATACCAGAACCCCCTCTCCCTCATCATCTGACTTCTGGTGAAGGGAAGGAATCAGGGAGGTCCCAAGACAGTCCATACTTGTTCCTACCATATCTAAAACCCTTCATTCGATATACTCCCACCCAATGACCACTTTTCTCTCCCCTTTACACCTTTCCAATGGCATTGTGGGACCCACCACATCTGGCAGCATCTCTCAAGAGCCCCAATTCCAGTTTAGCCAAAGGCCCACCTGCTCTGGGGTAAGGCTTTGCCATAGCTGCCAAGTTCAAATGAATTCTTCAAGAGACATTTGCCATGGAACAAGAGACATGAGCTAGTTTCTGCCAGGAGACCTGCACAGTAGGATGCTTACCTGTGGGAAAATCATAGTTTTGCTCCTTTCCCTGAAATTAGCTCTCCCAAACTGTACTCCCCTTTGCCTAATTCTGTTCCCCTCCTAATTCATTCCCTCCCTGCTCTTTCTCTGATGGAAGGAGGCAAAGCAGTTAGCTGTCATTGTTCCACAATAGACAATGATGGCTAAGAAGGGTCACTGCAGGGAAAGTCTTGTTGCCATTGCTTATTATTATTAATTGTGTGTAAGACAACTGGATAGTTGATGTTCCAATGAGGCTGTGAGAAGGCACCAGGGAGCAGAGCAAATGCATGACTCTGGGTAGCCCTGCTTACCAGAAAGATCACAAGTGGACCTGTGTCCTGTCGCTGCTAGAAAGGCTTCCTGGACTGGTGTGGGAGAATTGCCTTGCAAAATTCTGAAGTGCTGCCTAGGGTTGGCAGAAGAGGGGCCCTGGTCTGATACATCAAAGATATGAGAAGACAGTGGCAATGAGGGGGTCCTGGGATCAGTCAGAGGAAGGGAGATGTCACTGAAGACAAAGCCTTCAAAAAGTTTGGATATCAGCTTTTCTAAACATCTGAATTTTGAGGTGTTTATCTGAACCAAACATTTTATCTTCACATCTGTTTACCAGCAATATTATGATGTTTTGGTTGAAGTCAAATTAAAATTAAAGCTTTGGGATATCAAACTTTTACCCAAAACAGAATGCCAGCACATTCTTATGGGTCGGTTTAATTAAAATGTGATACACATTTTACCATACACAACTAACAAATCACAAAAAGTACATCTGTATGCAATACACCATTATTCATCAAACGTTTTAAGCATTCCTTGTTAAGACTTTTCAGTGTGATAAAAAGGCTATCACATCATTTGGGACTAATCTCAATTATATAAGCATTTACCCGCATCCCATAAGAAACACTAATGAGAGAAGTTCTCGGTTCAACACAAACCCATATAAATCACAATTTCACTGACTTTCAGAAGTGGCTGCCAATACAATCCATGGGCATCTCCATCTGACTAACGTAAACTATGTACAAAAAGAAAACCCAGAATGAAAGCTAGCTTTTTTTCCCTAACACAAAACTCTTCAGAAGAAAGAAGGAACTAAACTTTCAAATCAAACTACTGTGTTTAGAAGATCAGTGAACAGTTTTAAAATTAACATGGTTACTAACCTTTTGTAACTGTTGTTTTTGAGATGTGTTGAGCATGCCCATTCCACATTAGGTGAATCACAAGCAGTACCTCAGGAGGTGGGCTTGGAGTTCATGGACATGCTGATTGCAACACCGCTCTTCTCAACCTAGCATTGTCTTGAACCTGTTGGGTGATGGCATAGTGGGATGCAAAGGTATGCATCAGCAGCCAAGTTGCTGCCCTGCAGATTGGAACCTGTGCAAGGAACGCTGCTGAAGAGGCCTGAGCACTCATGGAGCGTGTGATTAGGATGGCAGGAAGTGGGACCTTCACCTTTTCAGAACATGCCCCAATGCAGGAGGCTACCCAGGATGAGATCCTCTGGGCTGACACTGGAAGTCCTTTCACCCTTTCTGCTAACTGCTACAAAGATTTGTGTGGATTTGCAAAAGGATTTATTCCTCTCAATATAGCAGATGAGGACATGCTTAACATCCAAGTGAATCTGGCGCTCTTCTGAGTTCTTGTGAGGCATTGAGAAGAAGACTGACAAGAAAATGGCCTGGCTGCTATCAAACTGCAAAACCACCTTTGGCAGGAAGGCTGGGTGTGGGGGTACTTGGACTTTGTCCTTGAATAACACCATGTATGGTGGTTCTGATGTAAGGGCCTTAATTTCAGAGATCCTTCCGGCTGAGGTTATCAGCACCAGGAAGGCAACCTTCCAAGAGAGAAGCAGTAGAGGACCCAATGGCAGCGGTTTGGAGGACACATGAGCCTCAACAAAACCAGTTCTAAGTTCCATGGGGGGATTGGCTTGCGGACCTGAGGAGAAAATCTCTCCAGTCCCTTAAGAAAATGGACTGTCATCTTATGAGAGAACACTGTGGGTGGAAAGCTGAAATTGCTGCTAAACGGGCCTTGATAGATGCAAGGGCCAGGCCTTGTTCTTTTAGATGAAGCAAGTAGTCCAAGACAGACTGGAGGATGAATCGGAGAGAGGTCTTGTTGGGATGCGCATATCAAGAAGCGTTTCCACTTGGCCAGGTAGGTAGCCTTAGTGCAGCGTTTCTCAAATGCTGCCACCAGGAGGTTTTCTTGCATCCAGAGTCTCCTGGGCAATGACTTTTTTTGGAGGGGGGGGAGAGGGAGGAGTGTACCTTCCCCCAGGGCCACCAGCAGGGGTTGGACCCTGACCCCTGGTGGAGCCAGAAACACTGGAGGAGCAGTCAGTCAGTGAGT
Organism: Emys orbicularis; assembly: GCF_028017835.1. Classification (NCBI taxonomy): domain Eukaryota; kingdom Metazoa; phylum Chordata; order Testudines; family Emydidae; genus Emys; species Emys orbicularis. The sequence goes on from NC_088684.1 coordinate 164,923,845, forward strand.
TCCCACCTTCCCCAGGGCAATGAGGCTCCAGCTTCGGGCTTCAGCCTTGGGGTGGTGGGCGGCAGGCTTCAGTCAAGGGGCTTTGAGCTCCAGCCCTGGACCCCAGCCACACGGCAGCGGGTGCTGGTCCTTGGCTCACCACCACCCCTGCATCGCCCCTGGCCCTCGCTGTTTCCCTACCCACATCCCCATCCAAGGCTTAATTTGTCTTCTGGTTTGCCAGGGTTGAGTAACTCTGTTGTGAAAATTGATACTTGTATGTTTGTTAATATCACTTTTCACAGCCTCCCAACTAGCTAGTAAGTCTGTTGTGAAAAGTGATATTAACAAATATTACTTTTCACAGCAGCAGACTTACTAGCTAGCAAGTCTTTAAAAAAAAGCAACCAAAAAAGCAAAAGAAACAACAAAAAAGACAAGAATGTGCAAAGCACCTTATTTGTGTTTCTATTCTGTTTAGATCCAGTAAAAAAAAAAAAGAGACAACTACACATTATTTTTATTATTGAGTCTGCAAAAAGAAACTCTACATAAGTAAATTACGATATTTGGACATGTATATTTATGTGTTTTTCCTAAAGTTAATTAAGTATTTTAGGAAAAACTGTCAGAGTGGCCACCAACAAAAGCTGGTGACTGCACTTTGAGGCTACCAAAAAAATTGTTGTGAGAACCCCTGCTCTAGTGGACGGCTTCCTACTACCTAGCAAGATCTGGTGAATTTCTTCAAAACAGGCCTGTTCCTCCGGGTTCAGCCACGTAACATCCATTCAGTTAGGTGAAGGGAGCCGAGGTTTGGGTGGAGTAACCGGCCGTGGTCTTGTGAGATCAGGTCTGGATGGAGCAGAAGCGGGGTTGCTATTGATGGATCTAGTAGTGTGCCAAACCACTGTTGGTGTGGCCACACTGGGGTGTTAAGAATAACTCTCGCCTTGTCCTACTTGATTTTCAGGAGGACCTTGTGAACTAGAGGGACTGGGGGAAATGCATAGAACAGGAGTTCTGCCCATGGAAGTAGGAAGGCTTCAGAGAGGGAGCCTGGGCTGTGCCCCCACAGTGAGCAAAACTAATGGCATTTCCTGTTCTGCTTGGTCACGAACAGATCTATCTGGGAAGACCCCCACCTTTGGAGGATGATCCTGGTGACCTCCGGATGAAGGGACCGCTTGTGGTGAGAGGAAAAGGATCTGCTGAGGTCATCCACAAGTGTATTCCAGGTTCCCAGAAGATGTGAAGGCTTGAAGTGGATAGAGTGCTTCATGCAGAAGTTTCATAGACTCATAGACTCATAGATTTTAAGGTCAGAAGGGACCATTGTGGTCATCTAGTCTGACCTCCCGCATGATGCAGGCCACAAAAGCTGACCCACCCACTTTCCCTTAACTCAGCTGTTGAAGTCTCCAGATCGTGATTTAAAGACTTCAAGTCGCAGAGAATCCTCCAGCTTGCGACCCCTGCCCTATGCTGCGGAGGAAGGCGAAAAACCTCCAGGGCCTCTGCCAATCTACCCTGGAGGAAAATTCCTTCCCGACCCCAAATATGGCGATCAGTAGAACCCCGAGCATACAGGCAAGAATCTCCAGCCGGACCCTCATTTTACCAGCGATGGCACGTTATTGCCTAATTGACTAAAATCACGTTATCCCATCAAACCATTCCCTTCATGAACTTATCTAGCCTAATCTTGAAGCCAGGGAGGTCTTTCGCCCCCACCGTTTCCCTCGGAAGGCTGTTCCCAAATTTCACCCCTCTGACGGTTAGAAACCTTCGTCTAATTTCAAGCCTAAACTTCCCCACGGCCAGTTTATATCCATTCGTTCTCGTGTCCACATTAGTACTGAGCTGAAATAATTCCTCTCCCTCCTTGGTATTAATCCCTTTGATATATTTAAAGAGAGCAATCATATCCCCCCTCAGCCTTCTTTTGGTTAGGCTAAACAAACCGAGCTCCTCGAGTCTCCTTTCATAGGAAAGGTTTTCCATTCCTCGGATCATCCTAGTGGCCCTTCTCTGTACCCGTTCCAGTTTGAGGTCGTCCTTTTTAAACATAGGAGACCAGAACTGCACACAGTACTCCAAATGAGGTCTCACCAGCGCCTTGTATAACGGAAGCAGCACCTCCTTGTCCCTACTAGAAATACCTCGCCTAACGCATCCCAAGATCGCATTAGCTTTTTTCACAGCCACGTCACATTGCCGACTCATAGTCATCCTGCGATCAACCAGGACTCCGAGGTCCTTCTCCTCCTCCGTCACTTCCAACCTATGCGTCCCCAGCTTATAACTAAAATTCTTGTTAGTCATCCCTAAATGCATCACCTTACACTTCTCACTATTAAATCTCATCCTATTATTATTACTCCAATTTACAAGGTCATCCAAGTCTCCCTGCAGAATATCCCGATCCTTCTCCGAATTGGCAATACCTCCCAACTTTGTGTCATCCGCAAACTTTATCAGCCCACTCCTACATTCGGTTCCGAGGTCAGTAATGAATAGATTAAATAAAATCGGACCCAAAACCGAACCTTGAGGAACCCCACTGGTGACCTCCTTCCAACCTGACAGTTCACCTTTCAGTACTACCCGCTGCAGTCTACCCTTTAACCAGTTCTTTATCCACCTCTGGATTTTCATATCGATCCCCATTTTTTCCAATTTAACCAATAATTCCTCATGCGGCACAGTATCAAACGCTTTACTAAAATCGAGGTATATTAGATCCACCGCATTTCCTTTATCTAGAAGGTCTGTTACTTTCTCAAAGAAGGAGATCAGGTTGGTTTGGCACGATCTGCCTTTCGTAAACCCATGTTGTAATTTGTCCCAATTGCCATTCGCCTCAAGGTCCTTAACTACTTTCTCCTTCAAAATTTTTTCCAAGACCTTGCATACTACAGATGTTAAACTAACAGGCCTGTAGTTACCCGGGTCACTTTTTTTCCCCTTCTTGAAAATAGGAACCACATTAGCTATTTTCCAGTCCAACGGTACCACCCCCGAGTTTACAGATTCATTAAAAATTATCGTTAAGGGGCTTGCAATTTCTCGCGCCAGTTCCTTCAATATTCTAGGATGAAGATCATCCGGTCCGCCCGATTTAGTCCCGTTTAGCTGGTCAAGTTTGGCTTCCACCTCTGATGCTGTAATGTCAATCCCCCCTCCTTTATTCCCCTCTGTCCTGCTCACTCTATTTCTAAGCCCTTCATTAGCCTTATTAAAGACCGACGCAAAATATTCATTTAGATATTGTGCCATGCCTAGATTATCCTTAATCTCCACTCCATCTACATTCTTCAGCGGTCCCACTTCCTCTTTCTTTGTTTTCTTCCTATTTATATGGCTATAAAACCTCTTACTATTGTATTTAATTCCCCTCGCAAGGTCCAACTCTACACGGCTTTTGGCCTTTCTCACTGCATCCCTACATGCTCTGACCTCAATAAGGTAGGTTTCCTTGCTGATCCCTCCCCTCTTCCATTCTTTGTACGCTTTCTGTTTTTTCTTAATCGCCCCTTTGAGACGCCCGCTCATCCAGCTAGGTCTAAATCTCCTGCCCACTAACCGTTTTCCCTTTCTCGGGATACAGGCCTCGGACAGCTCGTGCAACTTCAACTTGAAATAATCCCAGGCGTCATCTGCCTTTAGATCCCTAAGTATGTTAGCCCAATGCACTTCCCTAAGTAGTCGCCTTAATTTATTAAAGTTGGCCTTTTTGAAATCGTAAACCTTAGTCAGAGTTTTATTTTTGTTAATTCTTCCATTTAGTTTAAACCGAATTAGCTCATGGTCACTCGAGCCAAGGTTGTCCCCTACAACCATTTCCTCAACGAGGTCCTCACTACTCACCAGCACCAAATCTAAAATTGCATCCCCCCTCGTCGGTTCAGTTACTACTTGATGAAGGAATTCATCTGCTAGCACGTCTAGGAACATCTGAGCCCTATTATTATTAGACGGATGGCCACCTGACACAGGGTGGAGGATTGAGCTCCTCCCTGCTCATTGATACAGAACATGGCCACAGTGTTGTCCATCAGAGCTTGCATCACCTACCTGAGATCTGAGCAAGGAAGACTTGGCAGCCTAAGCAAACCGCCCTGAGTTCTGTGATGTTTATGTGCAGGGAAAGTTATTCCTGGGACCACAGGCCCTGAGTCCTCAGGCTGTCGAGGTGGGCTCTCCAACCTAGGTCTGGATGCATCCGACACTAGGGACCCTGACGGCTGTGGGGGTCACAAAGGGGACTCCAATCATTACTGAACTAGGGTGAGGCGAGGACCCAGGGATGGAACAGTGACCACCAAGTCCAAGTGGTGTCTGTTCGGGGAGTAAACTGAAGCTAGCCACATCTGCAGGGGCCTGAGGCCCAAACTTGCATGCTGGACCCATATGTGCATGCGGCCATGTGCCCCAGTAGCTTGAGGCAAACTCGGGCTGTTGTAAATGGGTGGACCATGACCTTGGATATCAGGGCCGACATAGTCTGGAATCAGGCCTCCAGGAGGAAGGCTCTGGCTTGGATCAAGTCAAGCACTGCCCCAATAAATTCCGTTCTCTAAGCTGGAATAAGAGTCCACCTTTGCTGGTTTATCATCAGGCCCAGCACTCAAAGGTGGCTTGGACCATGCTGATGTTGTTCTTTACTTGAGCCTTTGAATGACCCTTGATCCACCAGTCTTCAAGGTACGGGCAGCCCTGAATGCCTCACAGTCTGAGGAAGGCAGCTACCACCACCATGCACTTCGTGAAGACCCAGGGGGCTGCGGACCAGCTGAAGGGAAGGACTGTGAATTGGTAGAGAGTTTGGTTTACAATAAGCATGAGAACTCTCCTGTGGCCACAGAAGATAAAAATGTGAAAGTAAGTGTTCTTAAACTCGAGAGTCTCGTACCAGTCCCCTGGATCCAGGGAGGCAATGGAGGCCAGAGAGACCTTGTGAAACCTCAGTTTCTTGAGATATTTGTTGAGGCGACATAGGTCCAGAATGAGTTGAAGGCCCTCCCTTGGATTTTGGGATTAGGAAATATTGTGAGTAAAACCCCTTCCCTCTCATGTCTTGAGGAACCACCTCCATGGCCCCCATCCGTAGAATGGTCTGCACCTCCTGGATGAGGAGCTGCTCGTGAGAAGGGTACCTGAAGAGGGACAGAGTTGGGGGATAGGAAGGAGGGGTGGATGAAAACTGGAGGGCATAGCTGACCGTCACTGTATTTAGCACCCAGCAGTCCGATATTATGCAGGACCACGCCAGGCTGACACGAGACAGTCAGTCCAAAAATCGGGAAGGCAGTATCTGAGGCGAAAACTGGTATGGCACCCTCGGGCGCACCTTCAAAAGACCTGCTTGGGCCCATTGGAGTACCTATGCAATCTGGCTGGGAAGTTGAGGTGGATGGAAGCGGTTGATGTTGCTTGTAACCTCTTCCTTTATTTAAAAGGGTTCCTGTCTCGGAGGTGAAGCCGAAAAGCGTGGTGGCTGTTGGGGCCTGAAATGCTTCCTTGAAGTAGATAAAGCATAGAGGCCCAGGGACCTGAGGGTAGCCTTGAGTCCTTCAGGCCATACAGTCTCATGTCTGTCTGTCTCAAAAATAATGAGGAGTCTTCGAAAGGGAGATCTTGGATTGATTGCTGGACCTCGTGAGGGAAATCCACGGATTGAAGCCAAGAGCATTGCCTTATGGTGACAGTGGAGGCCATTGTCCTACCTGCTGTCAGCTGCATCCAGTGCCGCCTGGAGTGAGGTCCTGGCAACATTCTTACTCTTCTTTAAGAGAAGAGTAAGAATTCCTGCCTTGAGTCCTGAGGCAGAGAGTCTCTGAACTTGGACAAGGAGTCCCACAGATGGTAGTCGTATCTCCCCAGTAGGGCTTGCTGGTTTGAGATACACAGCTGTAGACTACCTGTTGAATAAACTTTCCTTCCAAACAGGTCCAGCTTTCTTGCATCCTTTTGTTTGGGGGTAGCACTTGTCTGGCCCTCTTGTTGGCCACTGACATAATGAGGGACCCTGGAGGAGGGTGGGAGTATGGGTACTCGTACCTGTTGGCTGGCACATAAAACTTCTTTTCAGCACTCTTTGAGGTGGGAGGCAGAGAAGAAGGGGCCTTGACTGGACCCATTACTGCCTCATTAATGGGCAAGTTAGGAGTTGCTGCAGCCAAGATGTCAATAAGGCTGTGGGATGATTCCTTAAGCTCCTCAATCTCTATCCCCAGGTTAGCTGCTATCAGCTTCAGAAGGTCCTAATGGGCCCTGAAGTTGTCCTGCAGAAGTGAGCTACTCGGCCCTGAGATTGATGTCTGGGTAGGAGGGTCTTCTTCCTTTTCCTCAGCCCCAATAATGTTGATGGGAACCACATCCTGAACATTGGTACTGGGGTCGGTACAGGAGTTGGGGTCCAGTGCACAGCAGGGAGAAGCGGTAGCCAGCCTCTTGGAAGCCACCAAGTAAGCTCAGTGGGAGGAGTGACCCGATGTCTTCCAGTAAGGCCACTGCATAGACCACTGTTCACTTGGCCAGGCACTGGGGGGCTGACCAGTACTGACCGACGTCCGGAGGTTGTCACACCCCAATGGCCTCCTCCCTCAAGGGGTCCCCTGGGGAAGGCAGATCAGCATTGTATATTGCTAACGCTGTTGCGAGCATTGCAGGGCATTTTGGGAAGGGTCAAAGGTGTGAGTGAGTGTGGAATGGAAGATTCCCTTGCAGGGAGCAAGAGGCCAAAAGGGGGAAGGAGGAAAAGAGCAGAGAACGGGTTAACTTGACACTCCAGCTCGCTCAGTCAAAAGATAAAGCACCGACTCCGGCCCAAGGCTGCAGCTCACAGCCGACACTCAGCTGCCTGCCAAGAAAGAGGGGGGGCCTGGATTCCTCCCTTCCCCGCCAACCAGCCGTGAGAAAGGAGAATTCAGCTAAACAGACAGACCTGCGGAGGCAGCCCAAAACGAATGAGACAGCGAAGGCCAACACGGGGGGAAACAAAGTCCTGCCGGTGTGTCTGGAGCCAATGTGTTTTGGAAAAGTTGAGGAGACCACAGAAAGCTGGTTTGGACTGGTACAAAGAGCACCAGGAATAGATGTCATGGAACAAAACACCCCCAAAGGAACCCTGGACTTAAAACCCTCCTGAGAGCTGGAGCAATTCGGAGATTACAGCAGACCCCGGATGACCTGGGCCCAGGACACAACTCCCGTTCATCCTTCCCCCTCTTCTTCTTATGTTACACCCAGGCTTGGCCAGCCGTGGGTAGAGCATGTGAGAGTATGAAAGTGGGTTAGGGCTTGGGGCACTAACGCTTTCTTCCTTCCTCTGAGTGACGTGGGGAGCAACATCACTCTCCCTGCTATTTTATTATTTTATTAATAAAGCTTTAAAATTTAAACCCTTGGTGTGTTTCATCATCTCCTCCCCAAACGATCCTGTGGCCTCAGCCTGATCACCTGACGCCTCAGGAAGATTGGTAACGGAAATCTGTCACAAGGTGCATAGAATGGGTACTGATGGTGGACCTTTGGCTGGACGTCGGGTTTCACCTCAGACTCAGAGTCCCCCCAAGATGACCACGGAGGAGCGCTACCCCCCTCTCCGTCTCCATTCGGTGCCAAGGATCTGAAGACCAGTGGCGGAACAGAGATGGTCACGAAGAGGTTATCAGGCATGGTTTATGCCCCATGCTCCCTCCTGCTCACAGTCATCGGAGATGGCAGCTGTCCCATAAGAGTTGGTGGAACTGGGAGTGTCAATAAGTCCCTGGCTGCTGCAAAGGCCTCAGTGGTTGATAGTACTGTCAATCTGCTGGTGCCACAGTGGCTTCTGGGTGTCAGGAGAGGGTCCTGCACCGGACTTGAAACTCTGTGTGGAGTTGACCGTGGTGCTGTGGGACCATGGATGGAGAAGTGGCCTGGTCCAGGTCACACTCCATTGCCTTCGCCAAGTTTGTCCTTCTTCTGCACTGGTGAGCGCCCTTTGTCAGTGTGTTGCTTTTTGTGCTTCTTCCTCAGCACCAGAGATGGGGAATGGTACCAGGCAGTGTGCAGTGCCGGAGGAGTGATACGTACCGAGGTTGAAGTGCTCAGTGCAGAACTGGAATGGCTTGACGGCTTCCATTAGGATAGCCTTCAGTCTCATCTCACTTTTCCACCACACAATTTTTTCCCCCAGATATTAAGTCCTATCTCTTGTTAATGTCACAATGTGAAGAATATGATTTATTACTCCGAGGTGAGTGCCCTCAGGGTCTAAAGTCCTGACAAATATGGCACTGGTCTCTCATGTGAATTTTTCCCAAACACTCCAGACAACCGGAGTGTGGGTCACTCATAGGCATAGGTTTGCCACAGGAGGCACAAGGTTTGAAGCCCACGGACTGGGGCATGCCCAGCCCCGGGGGCAAAAGCAGGGTGGATCTGATTTAAATCAAACTGATTTAAATCATGATTTAAATCAAACTGATTTAAATCATGATTTAAATCACTAGTCAGGAAGACTCGATTTAATCACGGATTTCTACATAAATGTGCATTCTTGTTGGTTGTTATAAAAAACGGTTACCTATCTTCTCGTAACTATTGTTCTTCGAGATGTGTTGTTCACATCCATTCCACATTAGGTGTGCACGCGCTGTGTGCATGAGCGTTTCCCTAAGCGGCTCCCGTCGGGCCGGCGGGGGGCCCCCCCTTAGTGGCGCCACTGTGCCATGCATATATACCCCCGCTGGCCCGACCCCCTCCAGTTCCTTCTTGCCAGCGACTCCGACAGAGGGGTAGGAGGGCGGGTGGTGGAATGGACACGAACAACACATCTCGAAGAACAACAATTACGAGAAGGTAGGTAACTGTTTTTTCTTCTTCGAGTGCTTATTCACGTCCATTCCACATTAGGTGAATCACAAGCTTACCTTTGAAGGAGGGTAGGAGTCACGGAACAACTGATCAGAGCACCGCCCTGCCAACTGCTGCGTCCTCCCGGGCCTGCTGGTTGACCGCGTAGTGGGTCGTGAAGGTATGCTCTGATGACCAGGTGGCTGCCCTGCAGATCTCCTGGATTGGGACCTGTGCCAGGAAACCCACAGAAGCTGCTTGCGCCCTGGTCGAGTGGGCCGTGACCATCGGGGCCGGAACATCTGCAAGGTCATAACACGTTCGAATGCAGTCCGCAATCCACGACGAGATTCGCTGCGCTGACACCGGGAGGCCTCTCATCCTCTCAGCTACGGCCACGAACAGCTGCGTGGATTTACGAAAGGGCTTGGTGCGCTCCAAATAGAATGCCAACGCTCGACGGACATCCAGGGTGTGCAGGCTGCGGTGACTCGGGTCCGCATGGGGTTTGGGGAAAAACACCGACAGACAAATGTCCTGACCCAGATGGAATTGTGAGACCACCTTAGGGAGGAACTTGGGGTGCAGACGGAGCTGCACCTTGTCCCTATGAAACACTGTGTATGGTTGCTCCGAGGTGAGTGCCCTCAGCTCAGATACCCTTCTGGCCGAGGTGATAGCCACCAGGAATGTCACCTTCCAGGAAAGGTGGAGGAAGGAGCAGGTAGCAAGGGGCTCGAACGGGGACCCCATGAGCTTAGAGAGGACTAAGCTGAGATTCCATGGACAGACTGGGGGGCGTGAGTACGGGAACACCCTCTCCAGACCTTTAAGGAATCGCCCCACCATTGGGTCGGAGAACACCGAGCCCCCTGAATACCCCGGATGGAAGGCGGAGATGGCCGCCAGGTGCACTCTGATGGAGGACAGGGCCAGCCCTTGCTGCTTGAGGTGCTAGGATGGCCGGCACTGGGGCCTGGTGTGGCTGCACCTGTTGGGGCCCACACCAGCACGAGAAACTCTTCCACTTGGCCAAGTAAGTCGCCCTGGTAGAGGGCTTCCTACTACCAAGTAGAACTTGCTGCACAGGCAGGGAGCACTGGCTCTCCAAAGCGTTTAGCCACAGAGCTTCCATGCCGTCAGATGCAGCGACTGCAGGTCGGGGTGGAGAAACCGCCCTCTGTCCTGAGTGATGAGGTCCCGGTGTAGGGGCAGGGTTACCAGGGCTTCCACCCGACAGCTCCAGGAGCATAGTGAACCAGTGCTGGCGGGGCCAGGCCGGGGCGATGAGGATGATTGTCGCCCTGGCCCTGCGCACCTTGAGCAGGACCTTGTGCACCAGCGGGATCGAGGGAAAGGCGTATTTCAAGTCCCCTCCCCATGGGATTGCGAACACATCGGCCACTGAGCCCGGGCTGCGACCCTGGAAGGAGCAGAACTGCAGGCAGTGGGTGTTGCCCTTGGTGGCGAACAGGTCTACCCGGGGAAACTCCCACTTGCGGAAGAGCAAACGCACGACGTCCGCTTTGAGCGTCCACTCGTGCATGCGGTACTACCTGCTGAGGTAGTCCGCCAGTTCATTATGCTCCCCCGGGAGCTACGACGCCTCGAGGTGAATGGCGTGGGCTATGCAAAAGTCCCAGAGGAGGAGAGCCTCGTGGCAGAGCGGCGAGGAACGGGCTCCGCCCTGCTTGTTTATATAAAACATAGCGGTAGTGTTGTCTGTCAGAACTGTTATGCTGTGGCCACTCAGAGTGGCGTGAAAGTTCTGGCAGGCTAAACGAACTGCCCTGAGCTCCTTTACATTGATATGGAGTGACTGCCCTCTACTCCCGACCACAAGCCCTGAGTCCTGAGGTCCCCCAGGTGAGCACCCCATCCGAGGTCTGACGCGTCCATCACAAGCATCAGGTCCGGCTGTTGTGTGGCAAAGGGGATGCCCTCGCAAACCACGGACTGGGACTGCCACCACAGCAAGGAGTCTAGCACGTACCCCGGGGCTGTCACTACCAAGTCCAGGGGGTCCCTGCCTGGGCGGTATACACAGGCGAGCCAAGCCTGCAGAGTCCTGAGTCTCAGTCTGGCATGCATGATTACATGCATGCATGCTGACATGTGGCCCAGCAGCCGCAGGCAGCATCTGGCCGTTGCAGTGGGAAACTGGCACAGTGAGTTCACTGCTTGCTGGATGGCCCGGAATCGGGATTCTGGCAGGCTCGCCCTTGCCCACACCACGTCTAGGACTGCCCCTATGAATTCCACTCTCTGCGTTGGAATCAGAGTGGACTTGGGGACGTTGACCAGGAGCCCCAGCTTGCAGAATAGTCTTAGGGCCACCTGCACGTGGGTCTGAACTTCCTCTTCGGACCAACCCACCAGGAGCCAGTCATCGAGGTACAGGTAAACCCGAATCCTCTGCCTCCGTAAGAAGGCCACCACTACTGCCATGCATTTTGTGAACACCCGTGGGCCGCGGCTAGGCCAAACGGGAGAACCGTGAACTGGTAACGGTCCTGGCTCATGGTGGAAAGCAGGAACTGGCAATGTGCTGGGTGGATGGCGATATGAAAGTATGCGTCCTTCATGTCGAGGGCAGCGTGCCAGTCCCCCGGATCCAGGGAAGGGATGATGGTGCCCAGAGAGACCATGCGGAACCGGGCCTTGACCAGGAACTTGTTGAGCCTGCGAAGCTCTAGAATGGGACGAGGCCCCCTTTGGCCTTGGGAAAGAGGAAGTAACGGGAGTAGAACCCTTTCCCCCTTAGGTCTTGTGGTACTATTTCTACCGTCCCCGCCTCTAGGAGCGAGTGAACCTTCTTTTCTAGGAGGTGCTCATGAGAAGGGTCTCTGAAGAGGGACGGGGAAGGGGAGTGAGGGGTAGGGAGGGAGGAAAACTGCAGCATGTACCCGCTTCGCGCCGCGCGCAACACCCAACGGTCCGATGTAATGCTGGACCACGCACAGGAGAAACGGGACAGGTGGTTCAAGAAACAAGGAGACGGATCCGGTGATTGAACTGGTACGCTGTCCTTGAGTGCACCTTCAAAAGCCTGGCTTAGGGCCCGGCTGTGATTTGTGTTGGCCTTGGCTCTGGTCCGGCCTATTAGAGTTGTTGTTATTGCGCCGCCTTCTGTTATCTCCGCCTCGCCTGCGGTAAGACTCATGTCTAGGCCGAGGCTAGTAGTGGCGCTGAGGGGGAGGCTGTGGCTTGAAGGGCTTCCTCTGAGTCGCCGGGGTGTGCATACCCAGCAACTTGAGTGTAGCCCTCAAGTATTTGAGGCTATGTAGCTTTGCGTCTGTCTGGTCCGAAAAGAGTCCGGACCCTTCAAAGGGGAGGTCCTGAAGCGAATTCTGGACCTCAGGCAGCAGGCCTGATTCCTGAAGCCATGCCGATCGCCACATGACCACGCCAGATGCGAATGTCCTGGCCGCCGCGTCAGCTGAATCCAAGGACACCTGGAAAGAGGTCTTCACTACGGCCTTGTCTTCGTCCACCAGGGCCATGAACTCCTGTTGCGAACCCTGCGGGAGGTTGTCCTTAAACTTCCCCACTGCCGCCCAGGAGTTGAAGTTATGCCTGTTGAGGATGGCCTGTTGGTTAGCAATCCTCAACTGGAGGCCCCCTGACGAATACACCTTCCTGCCGAACAGATCCAGGCGTTTCGCTTCCTTGGCCTTAGGGGCCGGGGCCTGCTGCCTATGGCGCTCTTTCTCGTTCACCGCCGAGACTACCAGGGAACATGGGTTTGGGTGGCGGAAGAAGAACTCATATCCCTTTGACGGGGCGAAGTACTTGCGCTCCACACCTTTGGCTGTTGGTGCGCTGGAGGCCGGAGTCTGCCATATAGTCTTATAGTTCGACTGGATGGTCTTAATGAGCGGGAGCGCTATTCTGGATGGACCTTCTGGGCTCAGAATGTCCACCATGGGCTCCTCCTGCTCAACCGTCTCCTCGGCCTGCAACCCCAAGCTACTCTGTATCCTGAGAGAGAACTCCCCTAGCCCCGCCTCCAAAAGGCAGTCATACATAACTTAGGCAGCTTCCCATTCCCAGAATCTGTCCAGTCCAATTGCAATAAAATGCATTCAAGCTTTGAAAAATGATGCTGGGGAGGCTTACAGCTTGCATCTGAAAATCCCAGCGTGGAGAAATAGATGGGAGGAAAGGTTTAGATTGCGTCCCACATGAAGGATTGATAAAGGAAATGTGTAGCCTGAAGACATCTTCTTGGCTTTCAGTTCAGAAACAGAGCTAGCTAGAAGACACTGGGGGTGAGAGGAACCCTTTATCCCTGCCCCTGCAGTGGCAATGAGGAGGGGAGGGGAAGAAGCAGAGAGAGCACCATCTCACTCTACAAAGTATATTGCAGCGTTGTTGGTTGTTTTGGTTTCTTCCTCACCCATTGATAGAGCTGTTGATTTATATCTTCTTTGCAGCTTCATGCTGTTGAGTGCATCCATTTCCTTTCCCTTCCTCAGTCTCTTATACACCAACCTAACCTCTCCCAATGCACAGCCACTTCAGATAACCTACATGCCCCAAAAGATGATTCCAGCCATGGTCAGGATTGGGTGCTAAATATGAAAATTAACACTTAAACTTATACTATTTATCATGTGAAAAGGATGTCTGATAACACTGTCATAGTGTCCTAACAGGCATTTAAAATGTATTTCTGCCAACTTTGAAGGCAACATTTTTTAAATTAACAATACAGAAAAATTTAAATAATTAGTATTCTGTTACAATTCTGTTATGGTCAGCTCCTCACAGTATTTGGAAGGAAAACTTTATAAAGAGTCACAGGAGGCATCAGGGCACTCACCAAAGAAAATCTACCAATTCAAATACAGCTTAAAAGGTGAGTGTGAGATTCCTTGGAAATACAGATGGTGTGTGAAGTCATGTGTGGATGTAGCAGCTTTCACAGTTATGCATCCAGGACTACATCCTCAAATGGCATATATTAGCATTGCTCCATTGATTTAATGAAGCTCTGCCAGTTTATACCAGTTGAGCATCAGTCTGAGTCCTCCAGAAAGTTCAGGGAAGTCAGACGAAATATAGAAGGCCAAATTCTGCCTTTTATATGCTCATGCACAACTTGAAAGACTACACCTGGTGTCTATACAAGCCACATATAACACTTTGCTCTTACATAACATTTTTAATCTAAGGATCTCCTGGTATTTTACAAACAATAATTAAATCTCACTATTTGTGGAAGCTAATTAAACATACCATTATAGCAAATAGGTAACCTGAGGTACAGACTGGTTAAGAGACTTGTCCAAGGTCACACAATACAAAACAGAACTAGGAATAGCGACCAGGAGTTCTGGCTCCCAGTCTTTTGTTCTAACCACTGCACACATCCTTCCTCTTGTAAAGAATTTATCATTCTGTATCAAATGTTATTCCTACAAAGAAGGCATGTGCTATGTTTGAAAGGAAATCAATAGTATTTAAATTCAGCTCAGAAGGAATGGGAGCACATAAAGCAGCATGATGCCCTTTCACTTTCCCTCAATCACTGTGTACTTTGTGTCCTCTGAAATATGTGTGTGTCACACACATTGTAATAATCACAGTTTCAGTTTGGAAATTTTGTTGACATTTTTGTTAAAAGACTAAATCTGATAAATGTGCTGCTCACTAACGTTCCAGTTCAATACAGCACTTAAGCCCATGCAAGTGTGTTGCTGAGTAAGGGCCCCAATTCTCATCCACCTTTCCAATATGCTTTGAGATCTACAAATGAAAAGTGCTTTATAACAGCAAAAGTATTACTACCACCACCATGATGAATAAATTTAATAAGACCTTTCCAAATGAATCAATCAATAAATGGAAATTAAGGTGGAACTTTTTGAGCATATTGTGTGTGTGCATCTTAGGTTCTGATAACATGTTTTTTTCCTTTTTGCTGTGATTTTTCTAGCTGCTAGGTCTGCTCTTTCAAATGATTTTTCTCCTGATCAGAAGTCACTCTAGACAAGTTTCTGCTGCAACATCTGAAGAAAACTGAACTGAAGAGAAATTTAATGGAACCTGTCTTGCTTCTCCTCCTTGGTTCAAGAGTGGATTGAAGGATAATTGAGATGACATGTTTAAGAGCTACTGAAAATGACCACTGGCCCTGACTCACGCAACCACAGCTGTAAACTTATTTAAATCTTTAGGTTGAATATACTGACGTTGCGATGTTTAAACTAGCTTTAAATTCACAAAACATTTCAGCAGGTCATTATACCCTCAGGGGCTATGGACTAGCATTAGAAACTTAAAATGCCTTGGCTTGTAACTACACAAAAATTTGATTAAACCTAAAAATTCCTGGCTGTCCCAAACAGCCCCTTAACAACAACAGGCTATTGCCATCTTTATAATATGTAGGAAATTAGTCGCAGCAGCAAATATATTAGCTTGTTAAACAGTGCACATTATGATTTTCTTTAGTAGTAATAACGAGAGTAAACTTAGACAACAAATCCTCTTAAACACCTCTACATCAGCAAATGCAGTTTCTGCCTGTCCCAATTAATATTTTCCTAAGAATTTATTACCCAACAGAAAATCATTTGACATTGCAACAATTCAATTTCATGCTTCACATACACATACTTCCCTAGGTTTTTTTCCCCATTACTGACACATCATCACCTACTCTTCCAAATCTCACAGTGTAAATTAAAAACAAAAGCACTGAGTTCATGCTTTAAACCTATATGTTAAGTCAGAAGCAGGCTGGAAAACAGATCTGCAGAGATTTGAGTCCAAAAACTGTAGTCTTTTCCATCACACACACAAAAGCTCTGCAAATCTACTACTTTCCTACAATAACAGAAGAACTGTCTTTATGTATGTTTGAAACTCTTCAGAAATGAATGGGAATTAGCCCACATCAGTGCATAAAAAAGGGTTGGGCTATTGTCCAAAAACAACATGTCAAAAAATATTTTATTGCAGTATTTGTAGTATATGAAACAAACCTGCTCCAAAAATAATCAAGCTTTGAGTTGATGGTACTGCACTTAAATACCACATGTAAAATAACAATGATCTCCCATGGAAATGTTTACCATTAAATATTTACTTGTGTCCTCTATTTCTGAAGGTAATAATAAACTTTGTTCACCATTCTCCTCTGTGTAATCATACATATCTAAGTAGTGGAGTGTTAACTCTAGATAGGATTATTTATTCTTTATAATGGCTCATATAGTAACTATTCCCACACAATATTGACCAGGTGAACAATAAACCACTGCAGAAACAGATGCTCTCTTGCTTCTGTTTTAGTTTAGATAAAGTCTTTGAATGGTGTTTAAATTAAAAAAATAAATAAATAAATAAAGAAGGTGAGATGACATGTGAAGAAGGGAAAGAGATGAGTTACAAACATGTTATTGAAAGCACTTCTAAAATTGACTCCAGGAAATATTTCCTGGCTCCTTTTCTTACAGAAGGAGAAAAATATATTGGTGACTAATTGATTACAGAATACATATTAGTTAGAAAATGGACTGGTTTGAGCTTAAGTATTGTGGTGCTCAAGGAAAGGAGCCTGATTAGTTGAAATGCCAATAAACTAAAATGAGCAAATCTGGAATTATTGGTAACAAAAGGAATGCTGAAAAGACAAAACACAAACAGAAAGTAAAATCTGTCTTGGTGTGGGATTTCTTTTGTTGATTATGGTCCTGCTCCTGCAAACACTAGTGTTTGAAGGACCAGGGCATCTGTGCATAGCGTATATAATATTAAAAATGTCATTTTACCTTTTGAGCTTCAGAGAACATGCTATTTGATTTCAATAAGTGAAAAGCTTAAAAAAACCTGAAGCCAAAATTTAATTACACCATTAAAAAAAGACAATAAGTACATATCCACGCATCTCCACGGCATTCACAGGACCAACTAACTTCAGCCACTCAACAACGTGCGATAAAATCTACCTCTGCTCCCCTCATAAATGGAAGTTATAAGAAGAACAGAAGGGAAAAGGTCTCCTCTGTACTGGACTGTATGTTATGGGCGCAGGTATAAGTGTATCATTGGTAGATAACCAGAAATATATGTTGATGTCCCCTGTCCTAAAGTCATTTAACCACTAACTACAGTATATTTTACAGTAAGGAAGGTTTACTTTGCCAAAAAATACTGTATATTATACCAATACACAAGTTTATACTGAGTTCCTTATTTTCTGATGGAAGGAGGAAGGAAGGAGAGAAGACAGCCAGCGTAATAAAACAAATTCCCATCTGAACTTATGGAACTATTGCACCTTTAGTATTTTTTAAAAAGTATGCTGTCTTTCTTGTCTCCTTATAATAAAATAACCCCAAAAATATGGTCTATAAAATCCATCAGTACACAGAAGCTGTTTATTCCCTCATAAACATGGAGGCTAGTGAAATTACTACTTCTTGACTAACAACACCACACAATTTTTTTTTTCCAGATATTAAGTCCTATCTCTTGTTAATGTCACAATGTGAAGAATATGATTTATTACTGATATTTATTTTTGCTGTTTCTGGCATAACCATACACCAGCTAAGTATCATTTTTACTGCATGTTAAAGTGGATACAATGCCTCTTTTGTTCCTATTAATATGGGAGAATGTATGAGTATGATTATAAACTAACACCAGAATAATAAAATAAACAAACTGAGATTACACATCAGGTTATTTTACTAGTCAGATAAATTAGACATCATGTACATCATCTCTTTAACAGTATGAATTTCTGTAGTTTGTGCATTTGATGCACTTTTCAACTGACAGGATTGTAATTTTTCTGTACTTTGCTAAACAGATTTTTTCAATAGTACATTTAATAAAAGATGCTGGACTGACTGCTTTGGAGAGTGAATCTGATACTGGAGAAATTCTCCAGAGTCCATCTTGCATTTCTGACCTCCATTTTGAATAAGCAGGAGTCACGATTGGAAGCTGCAGGTCACATGATATTTCTGAGCATGTGCAGTACAAAAGTAGGGGAAAAGTCAGATGACGTAATCATAACTCTTGGGTAAACAATGGCAGTGAGCATGCGTGGAATGTTGGCATGCGTTCAAGAATGTGAGATAATGTTTGGTACTGAGCATGTGCAGGAAAGATCTGATGATGTCATGCGTCTAGAAAGTTCTGACAGGACACTATAAAAGGCAGTGTGTCAGTGGAACAGCTAAAGGAGCAGGAACTGAAGAGAGCAAAGCAGAGAAGAACAGCAGCAGACCTGAAGAAACAGCAGCGGCAGCAGTAGCAGCAGAAGTCAACAGAGTAAG
The DNA here is from genome assembly GCF_028017835.1 of Emys orbicularis. Taxonomy (NCBI): domain Eukaryota; kingdom Metazoa; phylum Chordata; order Testudines; family Emydidae; genus Emys; species Emys orbicularis. The sequence continues at coordinate 164,941,967 of NC_088684.1, forward strand.
CTTCCAGTTATAATTATAGTGCAGTATAGAAAAGCATAGTATAGTGTTAGTGTGCATGTGTGGATTAATAAAGATATATGTATGAGTGTTGATAGTGAAAGAAATGTATAAGATTTAAAGCATATAGAAATTGCTGTCAGCAGCCTGTGACATTGGCCATCTGTGACAGGGTGCAACCACTAAGAATCATTTCAACTGTATGTTATTGCGGCTGGGGTGCTCTTTAACTTGTTGAAGGGATTTGTGTTTTTAGATTACTACTGTATTAGAGATTATTGTTTATGCTAATCCAAAGATGCTTTGTTTTGGAAAAAAATACTGTTTCTTTCAGTCATTTATTGGAAGGTTGTATTCATGTTCTCCAGGTATTTCCTTAGCTACCCTGGAGACCCATACCTTAAGAAAACAGAATGGTTAATAGTGGGTTATTTTTAGGAAATCCGTAGTAAACACAGGAGGGGACAATCGGTGAACTATTCTGGGGGTACCCTACATCTGTTTTGGGGGTACAATGCCCTTTATTCATCCACAGAACAGGAACAGCAGGAGCACTGGCATGTATCCCTAAAATTTTTTGCTCACGTTCTTCAGGCATCACCTGGTGGGACCTCTTGGGGTATGTCTACACAGCTTAAAAACCCACAGCAGTGAGTCTCAAAGGCCAGGTTTATAGACTGAGCCTCATGCTATGGTGCTAAAATTAGCGGTTTAAATATTTGGGTTTGGGCTGGACCTTGAGTTCTAAAACCACTCTCTAGGATTTCAGACCCTGCGACCGAATGCTTACACAGCTATTTTTAGCGTTACAGCAAAAGCCCAAGTCTGTAGACCTAGGCTCTGAGACTTGCTGCCACAGGTATTTGTTTTGCCATTTAAACATACCCCTAGAGTCAGCAGGGACTCCAATTTCCATGCCCATTCAATACATGGCCTCTTAAATAAGACTGCCAGCAAGGCTGTCAAGAAATTTCATTTGCCATGGTAAGTTTTGTGATGTGGACTCCAGTTCTGAAGGAAATGAACTGAGAATACTAATTCATTTCTCTTAGGTCAAACAACAGCATAGTAACAACTTTCAATAACTATTGACCTATTCTGGTCTCCTACTAGAGACCCAGAAATGAAAGATTTTGTTTCTTCTTATCAGTCCCTTGAACCATCCAATTCCCCCTATATCCGGCACATTTATGTGAAAACAGAATGTGTTCCATGAATTTAGACATTATGAAAATTAAAATAAAATTGTTTCCAACAAAAACCCTAGTGATGTTGTAGTAAATGGCATGAGAATATGTCCAACTAGAAACAACTGAAGAAAGTTACCCATTATGTCTACCCGGCTCCAGATGTTATGAAACATTTTCCTTAACATAACAAACTGGCAGCTTTTCATGTAATAATGCAGCACATACCTATGTTGCAGGAAACCAATAAAAGGTGAAACTCCAGTTCCTGGACCCACCATCATAAAAGGGACAGATGGATCTGAAGGTAAGTGGAAAGTGTTGATTGGACGAGCAAAAATAGAGACCTAGAATGAAATTAAATACTGTTATAATATAACTGAAGAAATTCTGTAGGCAATCAAATGATCATGTGGTCTTTGGAGCTTTGAAAGTGTGTGTCTACCTTTTTATATATATATATATGTTCCCACACACATGCACACGCGTACACATGCACACAGAGCAAATTAATGAATTATATTTGAATGACTGTAGTCTGCTTAAACTTCCCAGCTTACTGAAGTCATGTAAATATTTGAGACCAAATTTAAAATAGGTCTCAGAAAATATGGATGCCAAATTTGCAGTCTATCTATTCATATATCCAAAAGTGGGTAAATGCACACAGAAACATGAGTTTCTGAATATGAAAACTGATACAATCACAAATTTAGGAGAGGCATTTTTAGAGGTTCTTGAAATTTTGATCTGTAGTACTTGGTGCTAATCTTAAACTGTTTCTTTCCTTCCACTTGTGACCCATGCTCCCATCATCTCTTATTATTATGAAAAAGAGAGTCAAATATGAGTGTCTCTGGAACTGTAAGACTGACTACCTGTGAGAGGGGTGGGAAGAGAGAGAGACACACACACATTTTTCTCTCAACAAAAATTGAACCATCTGTTGAACATTAAATATTCTCTATATTGGTCTGTTTGTGCCATCTTAATTGAAAATAATAATTACCCAGCTAGAAACAAGGTTAACAGGGTTCCCCTGTCCAGAGGTTTAAAATTAAGAGAGAACGTTTTCAAAGGGATGGTTGGGAGAAGAGATTCACAGATCTAAGGCCAGAAGGGATCACTGTGGTTATCTAATCTGATCTGTATACCACAGCCCATAGAGTTTCCCTGAAAAAATTCCTAGAGCATAGCTTTTAGAAAAACATCCTATGTTGGAGGAAAAATTGTCAGTGATAGAGAATCTACCACAAGAAGCCAGATTTGAAAAGGGGACCTTTAGATCTTCACTCCAATGCTCGCCCAGTTGAACTAGTTCAGCTAAAAAATAAAAGATAAAATAAGACATCTGCCTTAGAAGAGGCCCTTTTCTCCATCACTGTGGACAGCACCACCATCCTTCTTGCAACTCAGGTCAATAGTCTGGGCATTATCTTTGACTCAGCCTTCTCTGTAGACCTACACATCCAGACCATGTCTAAATCTTGCTGCTTCTTCCTGCAAAATACTTCCAAGATCCAGATTTCCCTCTGCCCACAGAGCTGGCTTTAGGCACCGCGGGGCCCGATTTGAAGGAGCTGCCGCCGAAGTCCCGCCGCTGTCTTTGGCGGCAGCTCAATCGCTGCCGCGGAGGAAGGACCCTCCGCCGAAATGCCGCCGAAGACAGCGGCAACGATTGCGCTGCCGCCGCCGCCAGTGCCGGGACTTCGGCGGCAGCTCAATCGACTGCCGGTGCCTTCGGTGGCACTTCGGTGGAGGGACTTTCCTCCGCGGCAGCGATTGAGTTGCTGCTGAAGACAGCGGCGAGACTTCGGCGGCAGCTCCTTCGGGACGTTGCGGGGCCCTCTTAGGGGCACGGGGCCCGATTCCGGGGAATCGGCTGAATCGCCCTAAAGCCGGCCCTGTCTGTCCACACAGATAAAACTTATCCAGGCTCTCCAACATCTCACATATTGCAACACCTTCCTCTCTGATTTTGACAAATGCAATCTTGCCCCCTTAAATCCACTGAAAATGCCACTACAAGTATCTTCTTGGATCATCCTTCTAACCACATTACCCTCCCCTGCATTCCTCTATTGGTTCCCCCTGTTTCGCTGCATCAAACACAAGCTTCGTGTCTTTTTCTTTTAAAACCAATCATGTCAACCCCCACCTCTGCTCTGCCAGTGATGTCAACATTCATTGTCCATCGGTGCAGTTTTTCCTCAGGCACCTCTGTGATTTCTTAAATGCCGCCCCTTTTGCATAAGAGTAGCTGCACTGTGATGGTTTACTTTTGTGGGGAGCATTGCCTTGTCAGGGCTTAGACCCTTCAACATGCGGGGTGGAGGGCGGGTTGGTAGGGGAGCCAGGGACCTTCCACTCCACTGGGTTCCGGCCTAGGGCCCTGTGAGGGCTATCAAAGGTCTGACACCCAGGAGTGCCTTGAGGCTGCCCTCCCTGGATCACCTCCTACCACTCCGCTATTGTCCAAAGTTCCCAGTCTGTGGCAAGGAGGTGTGAAGGGGGTCAGCTCACCACTGAATGCCTCCTTGTGGCCATGCTTGTTGTGGCAGCTCTCTCTCTCTCTCAGGGCAGCAGCTGCCTCCTGCTGTGACTTGGCCCTATGGCCAGGTCAATTCCCAGTTTCTCTCCTGTCCTGGTAGTCCACAAACAACCCAAGGGGAATTAACACAAACAATTCATATGAGAGAGAGAGAGAGAGAAGGAAACACTTCCCTCTCAGGGTGCATCTGAAGCAGGTTCTCTCTTCCCTCAAGAAGGAACCTTCCAGCAGTTGTTGTTGAGAGAGATCCTGCCTTCCCTCAGCCCTTTCCTCAGGAGCTGCAAGTTGCAGGTCTTCTCTCTTCCCTGGTTTGCCCACAAATGAGCTATTCTGCTCCCTTTTAACACCATCTATAGCAGGGGTGTCAAACATGCGGCCCGCAGAGTTATTTGCTGCGGCCTGCCAAGCTCCCCACCCCCCGGCGCCCCCCGGAGTTATTTCCTGCGGTCGCCAAGCTCCCCTCACCTGCCGCCCCCGCTTCCCCCCAGCGCGCCGCGTCCCTGCTCCTCTGCCTACCTCCAGGCGCTTTCTGTTGCCAAACAGCTGTTTGGCGGCGCTTAGCGCTTTCCAGGAGGGAAAGGGGAGGAGCGGGGAGCCGCACGCTCAGGGGAGGAAGCGGAGAAGAGGCAGGGCAGGAGTGGGGGGGACGGAGTTGGGGTGGGGACTTTGGGGAAGTGGTTGGAATGGGGGCGGGGAAAGGGTGGGAAGAGGCGGAGCAGGGGCGGGGCCACATGGAAGGGATAGAGTGGGGCCGGGGGTGGGATGGGGGGGCTTTTGTATCTTTATATGAAAAGGTGTCAGTGATGCGGCCCTCCAGCCAATGTACTAGTCCTCGTGTGGCCCTCCTGGTGATTTGAGTTTGAGATCCCTGATCTATAGTGTGTGTATCTCCTGCAGGTATGGCAGGGTGGGACTGGCTGAGCCCAGAGCAGCTCATTAACCCTTGTTGCCCAGTATGGGATTTGTATACCCCATCACATGTACATAAAATCATCACAAAGCCACTACATTATCCTTCTTCAAATCACTCCTTCAACTCCACCTAACTGTGATGCCCACAAAACACATGACAATGTGCTAGGCAGCTGGTGAATTGCGACTGCTGTTTGTTATACTGTAAATAATCAACTTCGTTTTGATTTTCACTAAGAAGGTTGATGGTGATTGGACGTCTAACATAGTGAATGCCAGTGAAAATGAGGTAGGATCTGTGTCTAAAATAGGGAAAAAACAAGTCAAAAATTACTTAGACAAGTTAGGTATCAGAGGGGTAGCCGTGTTAGTCTGGATCTGTAAAAAGCGACAAAGAGTCCTGTGGCACCTTATAGACTACCAGAAGTATTGGAGCATAAGCTTTCGTGGGTGAATACCTCTGCCTCTGGAAATTTCCACCACATGCGTCAAGACTCTTTGTCACTTTAGACAAGTTAGATGTCTTAAAATCACCAGGGCCTGATGAAATGCATCCTAAAATACTCAAGGAGCTGACTGAGGAGATATCTGAGCCATTAGCAATTATCTTTGAAAAGTCATGGAAGAGGGAGACATTCCAGAAGACTGGAAAAGGACAAATATAATGCTCATCCTATCCACATAGGAAGGATCAGTTGCACACAAAGAAAATGGGAAATGACTGCCTAAGAAGGAGTACTGTGTAAAGGTATCTGGGGGTCATAGTGGATCACAAGCTAAATATGAGTCAACCATGTAACGCTCTTGCAAAAAAAGCAAACATCATTCTGGGATGTATTAGTAGGAGTATCGTAAGCAAGACACAAGGAGTAATTCTTCCGCTCTACTCTGTGCTGATTAGGCCTCAACTGGAGTATTGTGTCCAGTTCTGGGCGCCACTTTTCAGGAAAGATATGGACAAATTGGAAAAAGTCCAGAGAAGAGCAACAAAAATGATTAAAGGTCTAAAAAACATGACCTATGAGGGAAGATTGAAAAAATTGGGTTTATTTAGTCTAGAGAAGAGAAGACTGGGAGGGGACATGATAACAGTTTTCAAGTACATAAAACGTTGTTACAAGAAGGAGGGAGAAAAACTGTTCTTAACCTCTGAGGATAGGACAAGAAGCAATGGGCTTAAATTGCAGCAAGGGCTGTTTAGGTTGGACATTAGGAAAAACTTCCTAATTGTCAGAGTGGTTAAACACTGGAATAAATTGCCTAGGGAGGCTGTGGAATCTCCATCATTGGGGATTTTTAAGAGCGGGTTGGACAAACACCTGTCAGGGATGGTCTAGATAATACTTAGTTCTGCCTTGAGTGCAGGGGACTGGACTAGATGACCTCTTGAGGTCCCTTCCAGTTCTATGATTCTATGATCTCACTGCTATGTTGTGCTCCCCCAATCCTCTTGTTGCATCCATTTGTTGTCTCCTGTCTTATACTTCAAATTGTGAATTCTTCTGGGCAGTGGCCATCTTTTTGCTGTGCGTGTATGATGACTAGTGAAGTGTGGCCCTAATCCCAAATTGGGGCCTTTAGCCCTTACCACAATTTATATAAATAATAATAATGGGGGACTCAACCTACTCCACTGAAGTCAATGGCAAATGGCAAATTTATTTTTGTGAATTAATTCAGTGGAGCAAGATTAGGTCCTTAGTTAAGGGAGGCCTCAAATTTATTTATTTATAAAGCTTAAGGAGAGAAATGTTAGAACAAAATTTAAGAAATTCTGCTCTACCATGTAAAACAAGTTTATTTTTAAATAACAACAATAATTCTGTGTTCAGTTCTTATTGTTTAATCCTGTGAGCAGCTCCCTTTTATCATATCTCTAAAAATATTACAGCCCTATGTTTCTTTTTGATATTTAACAATAAGGAATTAGTGCAATTCGTGCAGGGGAAGCTGATGTTTGTATTTATATAACCATAGTGCATTCCATCATACTTCAGTTAGTGAGTTACTTTTGCCATTATGTATTCCAATACTGTGTGTGGGTTTGATTTTTTTAATATTGCTTCTGCAAATGGTATATATACACATCTATTTTTAAAAGAGTTTGTAATTAATCTAGTATATTTCTGCTCAACATCAGCCTCATTCATTTTTATTGGTATTCTACATATTTTGCAATCAATGTGTACTGCTGCACATTTATCTATGTTGAATTTTAGCATACACAGCAGAAAACACCTTAGAATTTTGTTCAGCCCACTGTAGTAATTAACCTTTCATTCTTCTCCCCCCCGCACCCACCATATGTTTAGGCCCCTTTCCTATATCCCAGTAGTAACTTAAAAAGTGATCATATATATTAAATCAAAGATGTTCCTGAAAGCTGGGATGAACTACATCATATGCACACTTAGTCAATTTCCCTTGAAAATAATTTTTAAAAAATTAAGATAATTTGTAAGACAGGTCTTGCTCTAGTAAATTTGACAAATTACCGCTGACTATGGATATCTTGCAATTGGATTCCCTCTTTTAATCGAATAGATGGTGACCTAAACTTTTTGGTGTCAGTTGTTCTTCCTTTTTGGTATGCTGATTATACAGTACCCTGCCACATATCATGTATTTCACTTATTTCTAATGAGCCTGAGAGCATGATGAATATAAATGATGGCAAGCAATTCTCTGACAAAAAATACACTATAAATCCCTTCTCATGCGGCAATAAATAATATACACGTAAGGTGTTGTAAAAAGGTGTCATCTTCCAACAGTTCCCTAACCTTAGATACACACCAGAAATCTCTCAATCTTCTATGGTTGTTCCAGAAACTTTTCCAATATAGTAACTTTCAGTATTTTACCTGTTACAAGACCTCACAAGAGATGGGAAAATCACGAGGTTCACCACTGAGAGAAAAAGAGCATCTCCTTGGCAACACTTACAGCCCCCAATAGCACTCTAACACAGTTACAACATACTATATGACTTAGGCTACGTCTTCACTACGGGGGGGGGGTGGGGGGGGGAGAGGGGCGATTTAAGATACGCAAATTCAGCTACGCAAATAGCGTAGCTGAATTCGACGTATCCGAGCCGACTTACCCCGCTGTGAGGACGGCGGCAAATCGACCTCCACGGCTCCCCTGTCGATGGCGCTTACTTCTTCCTGCGCTGGTGGAGTACAAGCATCGATTCGGGGATCGACTGTCGCATCCCAACGAGACGCGATAATTTGATCCCCGAGAGATCGATTTCTACCTGCCGATTCAGGCGGGTAGTGAAGACGTAGCCTAAGGCCCTGAGTAAACCATGATTTCATAGACTGCAAAGAAATCGTGAAGTTAGCTCAACACCACATTTTTTCAATATTCTTAAACAAAATGAAAAAGTGTACAAATTATTTCATACCACCTTAGCAAACTGCACAGTTCAGATGTTACGTCTCCATGTGTACTATTCTCCCGCATGCACAGAATAGAGTGCTGCAAAGTAATCACATCATCAATGTGACTGAATACAATCTAGATAGAAAACACTGTACACTGCAAACAAGAAAATGGATGCCTCTTAAAAAAAAAGTTTAAAAGGTGTCTGCAGCAGATCACATGCAGCAGTATCCACCATGAGTTTTACCCAGTGATGGAGATAAGCTCTTCCGTACTTCCTGAAATGTTACTGTACATCACTACCAAAAAAGGTCAAAACAGTCAACTGGATTTAGGTGCTTATCAAAAGAGAAAGCCGGAAACCCAGAGCAGTATAGCAACTCTTTTACTTGTGAAGAAACAAAAAACAGTGACTTCCTTGTTTCAAAATTCCACTGAAAACTGTAAAGCACGTAATTCCCTAAATATTGACCAGACAGAAACATTTGTTTGCACAGATATCTCTCTTAATAAAACTGGACAACCAAAGGCTATTGGAATTTTTCAGAAAGAATGTAGTAAATGGTGGAGTGATTCCTTCATCAACCCAGCTGAGATATGAATATTTATCTAAAATTGACAAGTGTCAGAAGAAGGAGATTATGGAATTTGTAAAGAAGTCTGGATGGCTGTCCGTGGTCACTGACAAACTAACTGATACCCAAGATGAGTATCTGTTACATATTTTGTTTTGCAAGTCCTAAATGGTGATGACAATCTAACTTGGAACTGAAAGTTGTCCTTGCTGATACAATTTACCTATAGACTGTTAATTACAACACCATTGCACATGCTACTGTAAAGTGTTGAATACCTTTGGGGTGGATTTTGATTATATTAGTGCATCTGTCTCTGACAACACACCCTACATCAAAAGCTTACAATCAAATGCTTTGGGATTACTGCTTAACTCAGTTCAACATACCTGCAGTGCTCACATAGTAGCCCTTGCTAATGAGATCCCAAAGGTTGACAAGCTAACAGAAAGAGTCAAAAAAGTTTGTAAACATCATCCGAGCAGAAAATTGCATTTTAAAGAAAATCTGCAAAGGGCAGTCTAGGCTGTGGGTTCGAATCTTCCTGTGAAAATGCCCCCTAAACCAGTTAAGACAAGATAGGAAGCTTGTATGCTGCTACTGAATACCATGCACAGTACATTACTTTTTACTTGAGTTTGGTGGAAGAGGAGATGAAAGTTACAAACACAAAGTGTTAAGGAGGTGAAAAAGACGGTTACTCACCTTTGTAACTGTTGTTCTTCGAGATGTGTTGCTCATATCCATTCCAATTAGGTGTGCGCATGCCGCATGCACGATCGTCGGATAATTTTTACCCTAGCAACACTCAGTGGGTTGGCTGAGGCGCCCCCTGGAGTGGCGCCCTTATGGCGCCGGATATATTCCCCTGCCGACTCAGTGCCCCCTCAGTTCCTTCTTGCCGGCTACTCCGACAGAGGGGAAGGAGGGCGGGTTTGGAATGGATATGAGCAACACATCTCGAAGAACAACAGTTACAAAGGTGAGTAACCGTCTTTTCTTCTTCGAGTGCTTGCTCATATCGATTCCAATTAGGTGACTCCCAAGCCTTACCTAGACAGTGGGGTCAGAGTGAGATGTTGCGGAGTGAAGGACTGCTGAACCAAATTCAGAATCACCCCTGGACTGCTGCACTATCGCATAGTGGGAAGCAAAGGTATGTGATGACCAAGTTGCTGCCCTACAGATCTCCTGTATGGGTACATGAGCCAGGAAGGCGGAGGACGAAGCTTGAGCCCGAGTGGAGTGGGCAGTAAGGTGTGTAGTTGGGAAACCAGCCAAGTCATAGCATGCACGGATGCATGATGTGATCCAGGACGAGATGCGCTGGGTGGAGACCGGAAGGCCCTTCATCCGGTCTGCCACAGCTACGAACAGCTGGGTCGTCCTCCTAAAAGGTTTCATTCGTTCGATGTAAAGGGCGAGGGGCCTGCGAACGTCTAGGGAGTGCAGCTGCTCTTCTCGTCGAGAAGCGTGTGGCTTCAGATAGAAGACCGGAAGGAAGATGTCTTGGTTGACATGAAAGGCAGACACCACCTTCGGAAGGAAGGCGGGATGTGGTCGCAGCTGTACCTTGCCCTTATGAAACACCGTATATGGTGGGTCCAACGTGAGGGCTTGAAGCTCCAACACTCGTCTCGCCGAAGTGATAGCGACGACGAAAGCTGTTTTCCAGGAAAGGTACAGGAGCAACCAAGTGGCCATCAGCTCAAACGGGGCACCCATGAATCTGGATAGGACCAGGTTGAGGTCCCACGTAGGGGCTGGATGCTGAATTTCCAATCCCTTGAGGAACCTGCTGACCATGGGATTGGAGAAGACCGAGTGCCCATTTTCGCCCAGAAGGCTGAAATCGCTGCTAGGTGTACTCTGATGGATGAAACTGCTAGGCCTTGCTGTTTCAAGGACAAGAGATAGTCTAAGATGTTAGGTACTGGCACCTCCAGAGGGGCAGTATTGCTCAGGGCACACCAGCAGGAGAAACGCTTCCACTTGGCCAAATACGTGGACCTAGTAGAGGGCTTTCTGCTACCCAAAAGTATGTGCTGCACGGAGCGGGAGCAACTCAGATTGAGTTAGCCATGCAGCATCCATGCTCTGAGATGGAGGGATTGCAGGTCCGGATGACAGAGTCGACCATGTTCCTGAGTGATCAGGTCCGGCCATAACGGAAGTGGAAATGGAGTGGTCACCAACAGATCAAGGAGAGTGGTATACCAATGCTGCCTGGGCCACGCCGGGGCGATCAAGATTAAGCGGGCCTTGTCTCTGCGCAACTTGAGAAGGACCTTGTGGACTAACGGGAATAGAGGAAAGGCGTAGTACAGGTGGTCTTTCCACGGTATCAGGAAGGCGTCTGATAGGGAACCCGGGCAGCACCCCTGGAGAGAGCAGAACACCTGGCACTTCCGATTCTCGCGAGAGGTGAAAAGGTCTATGTGGGGAAACCCCCACTTCCGGAAAACAGAATGGATAACGTCCGGGTGAATCGACCACTCGTGAGCCAGAAAGGATCTGCTGAGGCGATCTGCCAAGGTTTTTTGGACTCCTGGGAGAAACGACGCCACCAGGTCAATCGAATAGGCTATGCAGAATTCCCACAGGCAAATGGCTTCCTGACAGAGGGGGGATGATTGCGTTCCCCCTTGTTTGTTGATATAAAACATGGTCGTTGTGTTGTCTGTGAAAACTGCAACACAACGACCCTGAAGGTGTTTGCAGAACACCTGACATGCCAAGCGTACTGTTCTCAGTTCCCGTCCGTTGATGTGCAGGGATCTCTCTTGTGTGGACCAAAGGCCCTGAGTGCGAAGGTCCACGAGGTGAGCGCCCCAGCCCAGAGATGATGCGTCCGTGGTTAGGACCAGGGAGGGCTGCGGGGCATGGAATGGCATCCCTTCGCATACCGAGTTGGGGTTCAGCCACCAGTCCAGAGAGGTTAAGACTTCCGGCGCTACCGAGACCACTGTGCCCACGCTGTCCCAGCCTGGGCGGTATACTGTTGAGAGCCAGGCCTGAAGTGGATGGAGGCGCAGTCTGGCGTGTCTGGTCACGAAGGTACAAGACGCCATGTGACCCAGGAGACCGAGGCATGTCCGTGCTGTCGAGGTCGGGAAGCTTTGGAGGCTGTGGATAATGCTCGCCATGGACTGGAAGCAGGCGTGCGGTAGGCACGCACGGGCGAGATTTGAATCCAGGACTGCTCCGATGCAGTCTATTCTTTGGGTCGGCTGCAAAGTGGACTTTTCGACATTGAGCAGCAGGCCCAGCTATCCGAACAAGCTCACGGTGCACTGAACATGAGATTGCACCTGGACCTTGGAGCGACCCCGAATGAGCCAGTCGTCGAGGTACAGAAACACTTGGATCCGATGTTGATGGAGTGAGACAGCCACAACGGCCATACACTTTGTAAAGACCCTTGGCGCTGTGGATAGGCCGAAGGGAAGTACGGTAAACTGGAAGTGCTGTTGGTTGACCACAAAGCGAAGGAAGCGCCTGTGCGGCAGGTAAATCGCTATGTGGAAGTACGTGTCCTTCATGTCGAGGGTGGCGTACCAGTCTCCAGGATCCAGGGAAGGAATAATGGTCCCCAGGGAAACCATGCGGAACTTCAACTTTACCATGAATTTGTTGAGTCCGCGCACTTAGCCCAATGTCCTCAGCTCCACGTCGAGACTCGGCGCCAACCCCGTTGGTCCAAAGCGCGCCTCTGGCACCGAAAGCAACAGCTTCGAGGCCCGGCAACGGCAAAGACTCCCGGTACTGGACGTCTCCAGCACCGCTACCAGTGCGGCACCGTTCGCTGTCTCTGGGACCCAAGAAGCAGCACAAGCAACCTGCTGTTCCTGTGCAGTTGCCGGCACCGCCTGTGCCTCCCTCGGAGCAGCGTCCCGTGCTGGACCGCCTCGCGAAGGCTCCAACTCCAGCACCGTTGATTCCAGCGCCAGAAGCGCCGTTGAATCCGGTGCACGTAACCTCCCCTGTGCGTACCGCGGTCGAGCTCGGCCTACCTTTCACCCCGGAGACTTTCTCCACGGCACGCAACCTGATTGCGCTCACCGAGCCGGGACCGTCGCAACCTTCGGTACCGCCAGTGAGGGCTGTTCCCTCGAAAGGAAAGCCCTCCATGATGCGCCCTCTGTCGCAGAGCGAGACGGGACAGCACCGATCCCGATCCCGATCCCAATCCCGGTCACAGTCCCGATCCAGACGCTGGTCTCGTCTACGGCACCGCTCGCAGTCCCGGCACCGATCACCATCTTGGCGCTGGTTGCACTCGGTGCTGCTCCGCCTCGCAAAGATCTTCTTCCCGGTACGGTCGGTACCGGTCCAGCTCCTGGCACCGATCCCAGCGCCGATCTACTCGTAGATCTTCATCGAGATCCAGATCTGCCTCCCGGCACCGATACAACCGTCAGTCCCGATCCAGGTTGCGGTACCGCTCGAGACTGCGGCACCGATCTCCATCTCCGTGGCGTGGGGCGACAGTGCGGGACAGTGCGACCCAGCATGAGCGATCGGCTCCACCTTGGCCGTCCCGCCCCAACTCAAGGTCGTCCCAAGCAGAAAGTGGCTACCACGTCCATGACCAAGATGCGGACGGTGCTAGCCAATGGCACAATGAGGGGCAGGATCCTGCTCCAGGGAGCGCCTCAGCCGACCCACCGAGTGTTGCTAGGGTAAAAATCTTCCGACGATTGTGCACGCGGTGCGCGCACACCTAATTGGAATCGATATGAGCAAGCACTTGAAGAAGAACATCTGTTGCACGATTCAGAAATTTTACAGCTACAACTCAATTTCATCTTAACATAAGCGGGAGAATGGTCCCGTTATTGTGGGGAACTTTCCCGGTTTATACACTATCCCAGTGAAGTTGGCTAGCAAAAAGATCTGAGTCCTCGCTCCCACTTCCTTTGCCCAAAGGCCTGTCTGACCTCAATGGCTCCCCTTCCACTCTCCTGTGTGGCAGAGTCCTCGTAACCCAAACAAGGCTAGGCCCAGGATTCCTTGGGGGCTCGACCCCCAACCTTGTTGTGGTCACTTAGGGCAGGGGCTATGGTGTCCCCACTCTGGGATGCATTCTCTGCACTGGATCATTCCATACAGTTCAAAGCAAATACAATTGATTAAACGGCAATCAATTAAAAAAAATAAGGAAAAAACGGGAAAGGTTAAAGGAAAACACATAACCCCACTCTGTGGCACAGGGACATCACAACCAGCATCTCTAGAATGTAAGGGAAGTTCAGTCTGTTCCTCACAAGTCCCAGGCCTCCTTCTCAGGCCTTGGCTGTGCTGCAGGGATGCTGCGGGTCAGACACTTGCTCTGGCAGTGGCCACATGCTCTTAGGTTCTAGGTGGCAGGACCCTTCTTCCCAGTGTTGCCCCCGCCCCATCGGGGTTATGATCCCCATCCAAGTCTGACTGGCCAGGTGTCTTGGCTGGGGGCATCTCCCTGCACTGGGCCCGCTGCCCAGGGTCCCCCTCGCTCTCCCAGCTGCTCACTGCACCCGGCTCTGGAGTGCTCCAGCTTCAGCTCCACTCTGCCTCAGCTTCAGCTCCACTCTGCCTCAGCACTGCTGCTGCTCTGCCTCCAGCTCCCGGGCCTGCTTCTCTGGCCCCTCTGGCTCTGGTTGCTGCAGCTCTCCTCCTAGCACAGGTCTGCTCTGTGGGCTGCTTTTCTGGTCCCTCTGGATTTGGCACAGCTCTACTCCTCAGCTCAGCTTGGGCCCCAGCTTTCTCCTTAGCTTGGCCCCACTCTGTCTGACCCAGGCAATTCCAGCTCACAGGACAGACAGGACCCCTTTGCCGCCTCACTCCCTCATTAACTTGCCCGCCCTGTCAATCAGGCTGACCTGGAGTATTGGCCTCTCCCCATTGTTTCTGGGGACTGTCAGTCTCGCAGTCCTGATTTCCCATTGGCCCTTCCCCTTACTTTTGGTACTGGGAGCTAGCCAACCAAAAAACCAAAAACATAAATTCCACTGAGTTTTAGTAAGGGGATAACAGTCCCCTTACATTAAAGTATGGCAAAGAGCTTGCTGATTTGATGAAATGGTTTGAAAGCTGTGAGATGTGCATGAATCAAGTGTACAATAAAGTTGACGACTTAATTAAAAGTGAGCAAGACAGTGGTGATGCAGGGATTCAAAGCCAATATATTAAAACTTTTACTGAAGTTGCAGATAAGATTACAAACGACAACCTCCTGAAGTGCATGGAAAGAAAACCTCATTTCACCCAGTCAGCATGCCATTTCCTTAAAGCAGTAAGGGTCTTTGATCCCTTGCAAGTATATACTTTAAAAATGGATGCCATCCCACTAGATTTCTTAACTGATTTCAACAGGAGCTGCAAACTGAATTAAAAGGCTAATGGTTTTATGCAAAGGAATGTAGCAATGACTACCTTTTGGAAGTCTGAAAAACCATGTCTTCCCAACATTGCAAAATTTGCCAAGCAATATTCATTTGGAGTCCCTAGCTCTGTAGATGCCAAGCAAAGTGTTTCAGCATATGGGCGATTCCTACTGCGCAGAGGCAATCCATCAAAAAGGAACAAATCAACAAACTAATGATACTTAACTTTAATTCAAAAAAGAAATAGAAATTACTGAATATTTAGTGGACTGTATATATGTTTGTTTACTGCTAATTTTAATTGTAAAATTAATTCCAGGCATACTCCATGAAATTCAATATTTTGCCCTTTACATTATTATGAATTTTTTAAACAAAACAAAACAAAATTTTCACAGGGCACTATATATGACTTTCTTAGAAGTGCGCTGGGGCCAGATTGGGAGTCTAGTCTTTTAAAGAGATGGAACCTTACCAAATCAGCCATTCCACTGGCTGACGCACAAACCCACGTTTCCACTCTTTCAATACTACACAAACATCCCTTCTACAGCAGTTTTTCAACAGTGTGGGAGCACTGCTCACACTTTCCCCTCCCAACACACACATTGCAGCTCTGCTTCTCTGCCTCTGATAAGAAATCTTGGCTCTGACTGAAGCACACAGACAGAGCAGGAAGCTGAGCACTCTCTCCCTAATGCACAGGGGCAGAATAAAATGACATAGCCCAAGAGAGAGCTGGAGAGAAAATCAGGCAAAAGACTTTCCCTTCTATGAAGTAGTGTCATAAATCTACCATTTCAGTGGCTGTTCAAGGATATGAATCTTTCTTTAAAGGAAGTCATTTCAAGGAGAAAATGGCAAGAGTGAAATATTTTTTGAAAAGCAAAATAGGTTACCTGATCTCTATAATTAGTTTTGCACTTTGTTACATGACTGCTATATGTATATACTCATAGTCATACTTTGTGTGGTGGGATCGAACCATGTGTAATCATTGAAAAGGGAGAGGGAATAGCAAGGATAATGTCAATACTGCAGTGTTACAATCTTTACCCATCGGCTGATCAAATATGCATCTATCTGTGCAGGAAGACTCAGAAAGGGAGAGAAATGCACAAGTCCATGGGTCCAGATCTAATGCATCCAAGGGTGCTGAGGGAGTTGGCTGATGTGATTGCAGAGCCATTGACCATTATCTTTGAAAATTTGTGGCGACTGGGGTGGGGGGGGGGAATGATGGAAAAAGGCAAATATAGTGTCCATATTTAAAAAAAGGAAGAAAGAGAACCCAGGGAACTACAGACTGGTCAGCCTCACTTCAGTCCCCGGCAAAATCATGGAGCAGGTCCTCAAGGAATCCATTTTGAAGCACTTGGAGGAGAGGAAGGTGATCAGGAACAGTCAACATGGATTCACCAAGGGCAAGTCATGCCTGACCAACCTGATTGCCTTCTATGATTGTCAAGGCTCCTTCCCCACTCTGAACTTTAGGGTACAGATGTGGGGGCCTGCATGAAAACTTCTAAGCTTAACTACCAGCTTAGATCTGGTCTGCTGCCACCACTCCCAATGGGCTAACTCCCTTCCCTGGGTAGCCTTGAGAGACTCTTCCACCAACTCCCTGGTGAACACAGATCCAACCCCTTGGACCTTAAAACAAGGAGAAATTAACCATCCCCCCTCCTTTCTCCCACCAACTCCTGGTGGATCCAGATCCAATCCCCTTGGATCTAAAAACAAGGAAAAATCAATCAGGTTATTAAAAAAGGCTTTTAATTAAAGAAAAAGGTCAAAATCATCTCTGTAAAATCAGGATGAAAAATAACTTTACAGGGTAATCAAACTTAAAAAGCCCAGAGGAACCCCCTCTAGCCTTAGGTTCAAAGTTACAGCAAACAGAGGTAAACACCCTAGCAAAAAGTACATTTACAAGTTGAGAAAACAAAGATAAAACTAACACGCCTTGCCTGGCTGTACTTACAAGTTGGAAATATGAGAGACTTGTTCAGAAAGATTTGGAGAGCATGGATTGATGTCTGGTCCTTCTTAGTCCCAAGAGCGAACTCCCCCCAAAACAAAGAGCACAAACAAAAGCCTTCCCCCCACCAAGATTTGAAAGTATCTTGTCCCCTTATTGGTCCTTTGGGTCAGGTGTCAGCCAGGTTACCTGAGCTTCTTAACCCTTTACAGGTAAAAGGATTTTGGAGTCTCTGGCCAGGAGGGATTTTATAGTATTGTACACAGGAGGGCTGTTACCCTTCCCTTTATAGTTATGACAATGATGAGATAACTGGCTCTGCGGATATGGGGAAAGCAGTGGATGTGATATATCTTGACTTTAGCAAAGCTTTTGATACGGTCTCCCACAGTATTCTTGCCAGCAAAAGAAGTATGGATTGGATGAATGGACTATAAGGTGGATGGAAAGCTGGCTAGATTGTTGAGCTCAACGGGTAGCGATCAATGGCACCATATCCAGTTGGCAGCCGGTATCAAGCAGAGTGCCCCAGGGGTCAGTCCTGGGGCCAGTTTTGTTCAACATCTTTATTAATGATCTGGATGATGGGATTAATTGCATCCTCAGTGAGTTCTCAGATGACACTAAACTGGGGGGAGATGTAGATACGCTGGAGGGTAGGGATAGGGTTCATAGTGACCTAGACAAATTGGAGGATTGGGCCAAAAGAAATCTGATGAGGTTCAACAAGGACAAGTGCAGAGTCCTGCAATTAGGAAGGAAGAATCCCATGCACTGCTACAGGCTGGGGACCAACTGGCTATGCAGCAGTTCTGCAGAAAAGGACCTGGGGATTACAGTGGACGAGAAGCTGAATATGAGTCAGCAGTGAGCCCTTGTTGCCAAGAAGTCCAATGGCATATTGGGCTGTATTAGTAGGAGCATTGCCAGCAGATCGAGGGGAGTGATTATTCCCCTCTATTCGGCACTGGTGAGGCCACACCTGGAGTATTACATCCAGTTTTGGTCCCCCTGCTACAGAAGGGATGTGGACAAATTGGAGTCCAGTGGAGGGCAACAAAAATTATTAGGGGGCTGGGGCACGTGACTTCCGAGGAGAGGCTGAGGGAACTGGGGTTATTTAGTCTGCAGAAAAGAAGAGTGAGGGGGGATTTGATAGCAGCTTTCAATTACCTGAAGGGTGGTTCCAAAGAGGATGGAGCTAGGCTGTTCTCAGTGGAGGCAGATGACAGAACAAGGAGTAATGGTCTCAAGTTGCAGTGGGGGAGGTTTAGGTTGGATATTAGGAAAAACTTTTTCACTAGGAGGGTGGTGAAGCACTGGAATGGGTTACCTAGAGAGGTGGTGGCATCTTCATCCTTAGAGGGCTTTAAGGCCCAGCTTAACAAAGCCCTGGCTGGGATGATTTAGTTGGTGTTGGTCCTGCTTTGAGCAGGGGGTTGCACTAGATGACCTCCTGAGGTCTCTTCCAACCCTAATATTCTATGATTCTAAGAAATAGTTTCACCGGAAATGCTGGAACTGCCCTCTGATTGGCTGACTGCAAGCCAACTGACCCTTTTACAGGGTTATAAAAGACCAAGGCAGCTGTGGAGGAGGCTGTCACAGAGAAAAGAGCTCATGGACCAAGGTCCAAATTCTGATACCAGACTCCACTTTTCAGTGTCAAAAGTAAATAGGAAGCTGGCCAAAAGAAGCCTGGGCTAACAACACTCATGCACTAAATTCTTTGCTGACAAAAGTCAATGGAGCTGAACCTATTTAAACCAGTAGAGAATTTCAGTAAATGAGCCCTGATAGTGGGTTAATTTCCTTTTTAATATGCACATGTAACTCCCACTAAGGTTACTGCAAGTTACATGTGCATTTCAAGGTGAGGATTAGATATGAGGTACAAGCTGCAAATGAAGATCTGCTTCCAAACTTCTCCAGAGTTTGGAGGGGCATTTAAACCCGGGTTTTGGATTCTGGCCCATCATTAATAAGTTTAAATCCCTCTATGAATTCACTCCAACACAATGGTTATATATACTTTGCCAGGATATCCTATTCATGGATAAAATTAACAAAAAGATTTTAATCAGAAAAAAATCCCATTGGAGATGTATCACACTGCAGATATAAAGGGATCACAAAGGGAAGGAGAAACTTGTAACTAGGGGTGGAATTGTCCAGTGGAGAAACATATTACCAGTATCAGAATATCTGAGCCTCAAATCAAAGAAATAAGGAAAATTGTTTTTTCCAGGAACACACATTCTAATTGTATCACTCTAAAAACACAAGAATTTAGACCTTGTTTTGGTACCTTTACAGTTGATGATTTTCCTTCCTTTGTGTTTAGAGAGTTTTTATGTGGCTGAAGCATTGGTTCAACTAACTCAGCAAGCCAACCTGTACACACTCCTTTTCGTGAAACCAGTCGAGATGGGGAGGATGGAAACTCCACAACATTAAAAACAAACTGCAGTTTTCCTGGTTGAAATAAATTGGAGCTGCAATGACACAAATGATTAAACAATCAAAATACTATCTGAGAAGGAATCAGTACAGTAGCTTCATTTTGGGCCTAATCCAAATCTCACTGAAGTCAGAGTCTATCCCTTGACTTCATGGGACGGGGCTGTACAGGGCTGGATTGGCAGGTGCCTGGACAATACCATATGAATGACTCACAGAATTCAAACAGAACTCTTCTGAATTTATCAGATTCATATGCATGAGAGTTCTATTTTGTGAGAGCACTGGTAAAATTTTACTAGTCACTCAAAGAATATTGCTTTATTTATATTCAACACAACATTTGCGTGTGTTTTTAATCAGAACATTTTTTATAACACTTTCTATTAAAAAATGAACTTAGATTCTTTTCTACCCAGGTTTTATTCTTCCTTTCTTCCACTCTATTTCTTCTCCTCCATCTACTGTCTCCATCTTATCTGTTTCCCCTCATTCTAGATTTTATTTAATGTTTAATATTGTTCCCTTTCTTTTCCTCTCTCTCTCTCCATTCCTTTCCCATCTTCCCACTCATTTTTAGTGTCCCCCATCCTCCTTTAATCTATTTCCAGCTCTTCATTCTTTTCCTAACCAATTTCATCACTTTCCTTCAATTCCTTCGACCTTCTCATCGTCAGTCTCCCCCTCCTCCATTCCCACTCACTTCCACTCTATAACTCTTCGCTTTGCAATCTTCTCACCCATAAATTTGCTTCCTGCAGTCTCTCTCAGACAACTCAACCTGGCCTGCTGGGGAAGGCTGCTAGGCAAGTCCTTTCCAGAGACTGCCATGCCTTCAATACTTATCCCTGTTAAAGAACTGTTGGGGTCTCTTCCTTCTCCTCTTTCTGCCTCACAGGATTTGGGGATGGACAGCCAGGCTGCAGTGATCTTCTGTATCTTTTCCCAAAGGCAAAGGCTGGGAGCTGCCTGGCTGGGTTAGTTCAGCAGCACTAGTAAATGGGAGCAGTCACTCCACTCTCTCTGCCCGATCTCAGAGTAAAGCAGTTCCAGGAGTGGCAGGTGAGCAGCAAGACAGCCCTGCTGCTCATGGAAGACATCAATCCACTAGGCAAATGACTCATGGCTCAGTCTAGGCCTGATATTATTTACTTGTTTGCTCTGTGTAACCAAAGCCATACTGCACACTTGCGCTGGAAGTATTCCAAATAAATAAATCAAGGACATTTTCATTTGTTTAGTCTTGGCTCAAGATTTCTAAAAATAAATAAATAAAATAAAGAAATAGTGAGGAACTTCTCTAGAAGTAGTTATCTATGTGCTGGAATCATTTTTAGCCACTGGGGATTGCGTGTGTACGTACAATCTCAAACAGATAAAGCTGAATTCCACATTGACCGCAGGATCAAAGTTCTCTTAAACAAAACTAAATTGCAATATAACCCAGAGTTTGCTCTCTGTAATGCCTTAACAAGGTATATTTTTGTGAGGAAAAACCATGCCTAAATTACAAACAAGATATAATCTAAATATATCAGTACCTTGAAGCTGAATAGGACCTGGCTTGCAGTTTAGGAAGATGTTCTGAAAAGAATAATAAAAAACCCATTGGTTATCATCACTGTCACATCAAAAATCATTATTTTTAAAAGCAAATTTCTTTATGCCTGAAAATACAAATTTAAACGAACATTCTTTACAGCCTTAACTAGTGCTCACTCCATAATCAGACAGATGTGTATTTGGACATTTTTTCATTAGAAAGATGCAAAAACTTAAAAGGTTCTATTCAACAGTAACTCAGCCTTCAGAGTAATAACGTACACCAGCATAACAGTGGTAGAAATCCTTGAGGGTACAAAGTGTGGCTTGGGAGCAGGTGCACTGTGGTAAAGTAGCTGTAAATCCACTTGAGCAGCAAGGTGGGGAATGGCAATAAAGGGTATGCACAGCAGAAATATGGGTAAAGCTAGAGCCAAAAGGGGCATGCACATTTCTTTGGCACTCATGTACATCAACACAAAGATGTAAGAGTCCTGGCTTAATTTAAGACTGCCCTTCCTCTCAACCTGGAACAGGACAGAGTCAGACATGCTACCCACCACCCACTCCAGTGAATCTCCTTTCCTGGACAGCAAATTCAGCTGGTATCTTGCATACTACAGGTGTGCACGTTAAACCTCTCCGAGCCACCTTTCACTGGATTCATATACCATAATATGGACCACAGTATTTTGACATAGTGGACCACAGTATTTTATTTGAATACAAAAATGCAAAGATTTCTGGGGTCACTGACATTCCTTCTCTACTCAGAGAAATTTGGAGATAGCTACAGCTAGGGCCTATCCTTTTAACATTATATTTAAATACAATCCTGCAATCCACTCACCCACTGAATTCCTCAGGTCTTCTTGAATGAATAACAGTTGCAGGATGGGTTATCTTTATCGTAATGGCATAGGTTTACAGTACTCATGAACAGTGCTTAGACATGCGACAAATATTATATATTGTTAATTTGAAAAATATTGAATATTGAGTACCAGATAATACCACATGGGCTCCATTTAAGGAGGCCAACAACAACCAGTGCCACTGAGTCCCCTCGTGAAAGGAAGGGGAGAAAGAGAAATACAACCACCGAGCTCCCCTTCCACAAAGGGAGGGCAGAAATATCATTGCAGAGGGATCATGGTAGGATGTACAGACCTGCTGCTCTGTCCCAGAAAACTCCCATGCACTCTGCAGCTTTCATTTGCATTAATTCCTTACAATACACAATATTTCAGAAACTCAGATGCTCCAGGGCCCTCCAATAAATGAAAGCCCCAGAGTGCAGGAAATTCAGGGCTGTGTGGGGAGAACACAAACTAGTTGTATTTTTTATTATTCATTCAAATATAAATATCTGCAAATAGCAGCTATTTGCATATACAAGACAAACTTTAGTAGAGTATTTGAACCAGCTCTACATTGTACAAAATAAATGCTTTTGGGGGTTGTTTTGTTTAAGGAAATCTACTGTATTATTTCTTAAGAAAATTATTTTTTATAAAAGGTATTTTTGGTTTGTTTTTAACAGTTATATGGGATATAGGGAAAAATAGAATACCAAAAGAGAAACAAAAGAAGGCAAATCCGCAAGTGTTGGAAAATGGGCCTTGAAAATGTTAGCTTTTTTTTTAAAGCTGATTTACAAATAAAGGCCCTGATCCTGGAAACACTTATGCCAGTGCTTATCAATATGCACAGGAGCAGCGCAAAGTCAACAGGATTACTCACACACATGAAGTTCAGCATATGCATAAGCATTGGCAGAATCAAGGCCAAACACTACAGGGTGAAGAGCAGGTCTTTACTTCCAGATTATAAATTCAGTCTGATAACCTTGGCTAGTGATTTTCCCAAAGAAGCAATAACTTAATAGTGTTTTGTTTTTAAACGTATACTCTGTTGCATTTTCAGAAATTAAACACAACTGAACTTAAATCAGCTACTTACCTATCAGCAGATTAAGTGGAGGTCTGCACGTTGGAAAAACATGGAGTAAATCTAATAAGCAGATATTAGGGTCTCTGATGAAACTATTGTAATCAGAGGCTCCTTGTTTGCTGCACAGCTCCTGAAGCCTTCGCTTTTCTCTGGCATCACTGGTGTATTCTACAAGAGCTCGTAAAAATGCCTAGAGGAAGAGAGAAGCAGGTTTTAATTTGGATGATTTTTACTGTTTGTATTTTCATGATGTTTTGTTCATTACCTATGTGGAGATTTGCCCAACTAGCTGGGAACAATTTGGACTGCCTGCAGGGACATCCTGTAGGTTAACAAATAATGCAATTTGCTATGTGTTACATATTTTCACCTCCCATGAAAATTTTTCCATTTCTCAGCCACCTCCTCCAGTGCCTGGGGCAGCGTAGCAGGTCACGAAATCTGATTTAGTCAGGTGGAGGATGGTGTGTACTGCTGGATAAATCTAAAACTTCTTAAAGACTTTCTGGGTGGATTTGAACCTTAATCTCTTACTTGTAAGAAAACAGCACCCTAACACATATTAACTCAAAGGAAACACGGTTTTCTAAATTACAAACACAAAGATATAAGTAAAACTTTTGAGAGGTATTATGTGCAATATTAAGTACAATATATACTGAGCAGCGTAAATGCAATTATAGTATTCTACTCTGTTCTCCTATGTCCACATACAGCAATATGAACTTTTCCTACAGAAAAATAAGTTGTGTATTGTAAGACAGTGAAAATCATGTTTAAAATATTTGCAGTGTTGCACTTTCAATGACATTCAAATATACACAGTACATAAAAAGAAACACGTGAACCAAAATATTGTGTAATCAGAACTTGTATTCTTAAAAAAAAGACTTTGAGTTTGCTCAAATTACATTCTAGCACCAAACCTCTGCAGAAAGTAACAGTTTTAACTACAAAGCTATATAAAGCATGTTGTGCACTGAACAGACTATAAAGCAGATGGGTTATGAAAATTGTCTTGGGTGGTATTCCCTAACCACTACTCTATTTACTCTCATTGCTGACACAAATTTTGCAAAACTGTTTAATGCAGTTTTGAAAGGTTAAGCCAATTAAAAGGCTTTCTTATATGGAATGTTGTGTAATACTGACATCTAGTGGATCCTGCTGTAAAAACTACTCCACTTGAATGAGTAAGGCACATTCAAAAATGCATTTCATTTAATTTTCCCCTAAGTGTATCTCCAAGTGTGTTTTAACAGAACTGTATAGCACTGTTGCATTTTTTAAAATTTTCTGCTATTTCCAGGCATTAAGTGTAAAGGAAGTAATTTTCATTGGTTGTGAAATCAAATTCCCCAGCTGTACTGGCTCAGATGGAAAATCTGTGGTGCATTTTTCCAAGTTATTGCAGAATTAAAGAACATGGGAGTTATGATTAAAATAAAAAACATTCTGGATTGTTTGGATGTAGCAGCCCACCCATTTCCAGTAATAATACTGCAGCTGTAACATGTACAGGATAACTCTGGTTAGCAAGCACAGCTTTGATTATACACTTATGGCTAAATTCTGCCATCCTCATGTTGAAGTAGCACCATATTCCATGAGAAGTACCATTTATTTCAATGGGACCACTCACTGAGCAAGGTCCTACTGAATGTGAGTAAGGTTATCAGAACCTGGTCCTTAATTATATGCCTCATGTGGCTTGCCTGGTAAAGGTGAAGCGGCTAAAAGAGGAAACCTGTTTTTAAAAATTACAAAATAAACGTGTGCCTGCTTATTGATAATGGCTTGTACATGAAGAAATATGGCAGTGTAAGAAGACAGATGAGAACAGATTTACTACAGACAGCACAACTAGGTAGTTTTGCAACACAACAAAACTGTTTTATTGTTAGATGTCAGATCAACTGCAGTCAGTTCATTTTAAGCTTAACGGATCTACTCAGGTCAATGCCCTATAAACTAAGGGTATGTCTACACTGCACACTCATCGCAGCAGCGTGTAGAGCAGTGGTCCCCAAACTTTTTTGTCTGGCGGGCGCCAGACGACGAGCCACTGAGGACTGTGGCAGCGGACGAGCATCTGCCGAAATGCCGCCAACAAGTGTCAACGTCAATAGGCGTCGCCACCGAAATGCTGCCAAAAATCGGCGGCATTTCAGCGGCGACGCCTATTGACATTGCCACTTGTCGGCGGCATTTCGGCGGATGCTCGTACGCCGGCCAGTATATGGGTGCACTTAGACGCCCCGGCGGGTTCCATGGCGCCCGTGGGCACCATGTTGGGGACCCCTGGTGTAGAGTACATAAACTGCACCCCACGCAGCATGCGTATAAACAGCAGTGTAGACAGTGAGACATGGCTTAGGTATATAAAGACACGTCTGAACCCTGTGTGTATGTATCCTACACAGCTCTCTACATGCCAAAGCAGTGCCTTCTCCAGCTACACTGCTATTTTTAGCAGTTTTTTGTCCCACTCCCAAACCTTTCCCTGCCAGAGAGCTCCTGGAGCTTTACCCCTTTACCTCCCCACTGCCAGAGCCTTTCACTGCTGCATGTGGCTACATACCACAACGTGGACGCAGCCTGCTTTTCACCGCAGCATGTAGCTATGCATGCGCTGCATGCCATCACCATTGGTGTGCAGTGTAGACATACGTTAGGTTTCTGCCCCTGGTAGCACAACTGGTCCCCATATATCATTTACCCTCTTGGTCCCTTAATAAGAGGTCATACTTTTTTTTTTGGTAGATCAAACACCTTGAATTTGTTTATATAAAGTACATGTGACTATTAAGAAAATCATTTGCACACACAGAAAGAAGAGTACAGCTTCAACACTTCATCATAGAATACCAGGGTTGGAAGGGACCTCAGGAGGTCATCTAATCCAACCCACTGCTCAAAGCAGGACCAATCCCCAGTTTTTGCCCTGATCCCTAAATGGCCCCCCTCAAGGATTGAACTCACAACCCTAGGCTTAGCAGGCCAATACTCAAACCACGGAGCTATCCCTGCCCCCTACATAGCTGTATGTAGTGGGTAGTCTTTGACAAAGTCTACAGCAGCTATTCTCAAGGAGGGAAAGAAAATCAGCCTTCATTTTAAATTATTTGTTGTTGTCGTCATTTCTTACTATGGCCTGCAGAAATAGTACTATAGCTGGCCCAAAAACGATTTTTTGGTTCTCCATTTTTTGTTCTCCATTTTCAACAAAAGTGGGACAAGTGGGCGTAATCTGCAGCAGAGGAGATGTACCTAGGGCCAGGTCTACACTACGAGTTTAGGTGGACTTTAGCCGCGTTAAATCGAATTAAGCCTGGACACGTTCACACGATGAAGCCCTTTCTTTCGACTTAAAGGGCCCTTTAAACCGGTTTCTTTACTCCACCTCCGACGAGGGGATTAGCGATAAAATCGGTCTTAGGGGGTCGGAATTGGGGTAGTGTGGACGGAATTCGACGTTATTGGCCTCCGGGAGCTATCCCACAGTGCTTCATTGTGACCGCTCTGGACAGCACTCTCAACTCAGATGCACTGGCCAGGTAGACAGGAAAAGCCCCGCGAACGTTTGAATTTCATTTCCTGTTTGCTCAGCGTGGAGAGCACAGGTGACCACGCAGAGCTCATCAGCATAGGTAACCATGATGGAGTCCCAGGATCGCAAAAGAGCTCCAGCATGGACAGAACGGGAGGTACGGGATCTGCTCGCCATATGGGGAGACGAATCAGTGCTAGCTGAACTCCGAAGCAGTAAACGAAATGGCAAAATATTAGAAAAGGTCTCCAAGGCCATGAAGGACAGAGGCCATAACAGGGACGCACAGCAGTGCCGCGTGAAAATTAAGGAGCTAAGGCAAGCCTACCACAAAGCCAGAGAAGCAAACGGAAGGTCCGGGGCAGAGCCGCAAACATGCCGCTTCTACGCGGAGCTGCATGCCATTCTAAGGGGTGCAGCCACCACTACCCCAACCGTGTGCTATGACTCCTTCACTGGAGAAACACACAGGGAAGCGGGTTCGGGGTACGAGGAAGATGAGGATGGAGAAAATGTAGATAGCTCACAGCCGCAAGGAAGCGGAGAAACTGGTTTCCCCAACAGCCAGGATATGTTTATCACCCTGGACCTGGAACCAGTAACCCCCGAACTCACCCAAGGCATGCTCCCAGACCCTGAGGGCACACAGGGGACCTCTGGTGAGTGTACCTTTGTAAATATTACACATGGTTTAAAAGCAAGCGTGTTTAATGATTAATGATTAATTTGCCCTGGCAATCGCGGCCAGTACAGCTACTGGAAAAGTCTGTTAACGTGTATGGGGATGGAGCGGAAATCCTCCAGGGACATCTCCAGAAAACTCTCCTTCATGTACTCCCAAAGCCTTTGCAAAAGGTTTCTGGGGAGGGCTGCCTTATCCCGTCCGCCATGGTAGGACACTTTACCACGCCAGGCCAGTAGCACGTAGTCTGGAATCATTGCATAACAAAGCATGGCAGCGTATGGTCCCGGTGTTTGCTGGCATGCAGATAACATCCATTCCTTATCGCTCTTCGTTATCCTCAGGAGAGTGATATCATTCACGGTCACCTGGTTGAAATGGGGCGATTTTATTAAGGGGACATTCAGAGGTGCCCGTTCCTGCTCTGCTGAACAGAAATATTCCCCGCTGTTAGCCACGCGGTGGGGGGGAGGGGTGAAGTGATCATCCCAGAGAATTGGGTGTGTGGGGGAGGGGAGTTAGTTGGCTTTGTGGTGCATGTTAACCCTGAAACCGCAGCCCCTCCTTTTACATTGCAAACCCATTTTAAATGGCCAACCCAACGGGTGCTTGGTATGGGAAATGAGAGCACTACTGTTTGAAACCATTCCCACATGTTAAGAAGGTTAAAAAAGCGAAAAGACTGTGGCTTACCATGGCTGCCTGCAAGCTGAAATCTGTGGCCTGGCACTGCGTGAGTGATCTCTCACACCAAACCGGCAGGCCCTCAATATAAGAGGAAAAATGCGACCTTGTAACGAAAGCACATGTGCTGTGTAATGTGAACAGCAAAATTTAACGTGAAAGAGTGTACCCATTGTTCTCTAAAATGTGTCTTTTTTAACCACCTCTCCCTTCTCCTCCACCAGCTGCAAATGTTTCTCCTTCACAGAGGCTAGTGAAGATTAGAAAGCGAAAACGTAGGACGCGTGATGACATGTTCACAGAGCTACAGATGTCCTCCCACGCTGACAGAGCACAGCAGAATGCGTGGAGGCAGTCAATGACTGATTACAGAAAAGCACAATATGAACGAGAGGAGAGGTGGCGTGCTGAATCGCGGGCTGAAAATGATAGGTGGTGTCAGCTTGCAGACAGAAGGCAAGAGTCGATGCTCCGGCTGCTGGAGCATCAAACTGATATGCTCCAGCGTATGGTTGAGCTGCAGGAAAGGCAGCAGGAGCAGAGACCGCCGCTACAGCCCCTGTGTAACCAACAGCCCTCCTCCCCAAGTTCCATAGCCTTCTCACCCAGACGCCCAAGAACACGGTGGGGGGGCCTCCGGCCACCCAGTCACTCCACCCCAGATGATTGCCCTCGCATCAGAAGGCTGGCCTTCAATAAGAGTTAAAGTTTTAAACTGCAGTGTGTCCTTTTCCTTCCCTCCTCCCCCACCCATCCCGGGCTACCTTTGCAATTATCCCCCTAGTTGTGTGATGAATTAATAAAGAATGCATGAATGTGAAGTAACAATGACTTTATTGCCTCTGCAAGCGGTGCTCGAAGGGGGAAGGGGAGGGTGGGGTGGTTGGCTTACAGGGAAGTAGAGTGAACCGGGTGGAGGGGGGGCGGAGGGTTCATCAAGGAGAAACAAACAGAAGTTTCACACCGTAGCCTGCCCAGTCACAAAACTCGTTTTCAAAGCTTCTCTGATGCGCACCGCGCCATGCTGTGCTCCTCTAACCGCCCTGGTGTCTGGCTGCGCGTAATCAGCGGCCAGGCGATTTGCCTCAACCTCCCACCCCGCCATAAATGTCTCCCCCTTACTCTCACAGATATTGTGGAGCGCACAGCAAGCAGCAATAACAATGGGGATATTCTTTTCGCTAAGGTCTGAGCGAGTCAGTAAGCTGCGCCAGCGCGCTTTTAAACGTCCAAATGCACATTCCACCACCATTCGGCACTTGCTCAGCCTGTAGTTGAACAGGTCCTGACTCCTGTCCAGGCTGCCTGTGTACGGCTTCATGAGCCATGGCATTAAGGGGTAGGCTGGGTCCCCAAGGATCACGATAGGCATTTCAACATCCCCAACGGTTATTTTCTGGTCCGGGAAGAAAGTCCCTTCCTCCAGCTTTCGAAACAGAGCAGAGTGCCTGAAGACGCGAGCATCATGTACCTTTCCCGGCCATCCCACGTTGATGTTGGTGAAACGTCCCTTGTGATCCACCAGGGCTTGCAGCAGCATTGAAAAGTACCCCTTGCGGTTTATGTACTCGGTGGCTTGGTGCTCCGGTGACAAGATAGGGATATGGGTTCCGTCTATCGCCCCACCACAGTTTGGGAATCCCATTGCAGCAAAGCCATCCACTATGGCCTACACGTTTCCCAGAGTCACTACCCTTGATATCACCAGGTCTTTCATTGCCCTGGCAACTTGGATCACAGCAGCCCCCACAGTAGATTTGCCCACTCCAAATTGATTCCCGACTGACCGGTAGCTGTCTGGCGTTGCAAGCTTCCACAGGGCTATCGCCACTCGCTTCTCAACTGTGAGGGCTGCTCTCATCCTGGTATTCTGGCGCTTCAGGGCAGGGGAAAGCAAGTCAAAGTTCCATGAAAGTGCCCTTACGCATGCGAAAGTTTCGCAGCCACTGGGAATCGTCCCACATCTGCAGCACAATGCGGTCCCACCAGTCTGTGCTTGTTTCCTGGGCCCAGAATCGGCGTTCCACGGCATGAACCTGCCCCAGTAACACCATGATTTGCACATTGCTGGGGCCTGTGCCTTGTGATAGGTCTATGTCCATGTCAATTTCCTCATCACTCTCGTCGCCGCGCTGCAATCGCCTCCTCGGCTGGTCCTGGTTTTGCTTTGGCATGTTCTGGCTCTGCATATACTCCAGGACAACGCGCGTGCTGTTCATAGTGCTCATAATTGCCGCGGTGATCTGAGCGGGCTCCATGATCCCAGTGCTAGCTATGGTGTCTGGTCTGAAAAAAGGCGCGAAACTAGTATCTGACGGACCAGGGGAGGGAGGGAGGGAGGGGCGAGTGACGACATGGCGTACAGGTACAGGGAATTAAAATCAACAAAGGTGGCTGTGCATCAGGGAGAAACACAAACAACTGTCACACAGAATGGCCCCCCCCAAAGATTGAACTCAAAAGCCTGGGTTTAGCAGGCCATTGATTTGACGGAGGGAGGGGGAAGCAAATGAATACAGAACAAATCTATTTTTTACATCTTAAGACGACGGTGCAGCATGACTGATAGCCCTCGGCATTTTCTGGGTGCTTGGCAGCAAATACTGGGCGCTTGGCAGTTAGTGTACTAAGACTGATAGCCACATTTTTCCTGTATGATGACGATGGCCTTCAGGCCTATTGCACGATCTGCTGCTCAGGGAAGACTCTGCTAATGTGCGATGATCCAACTTGTAATAGGAAAAGACTACGGTTACCAGTCGTAATACACCATCTACTGCCAAAAGGCAAAAGGCGAGGGGCTGGTGCAATGCAGCCCTACGGCTGCCAGCCCCACGGCTGCCAGCACCCAGATCGCCGATGAAGGCTACCAGTCATGCTGCACCGTCTACCGCCAAAAGGCAGTTAGCTGCTGCTGCTGTGTAGCAATGCAGTCCCACGTCTGCCGGCACCCAGATGACATATGGTGACGGTGAGCTGAGCTGAGCGGGCTCCATGCTTGGTATGTTGTCAGCACAGGTAACCCAGGTAAAAAGGCACGAATCTATTGTCTGCCGTTGCTCTGACGGAGGGGGAGGAGCCTGACGACATGTACCCAGAACCCCCCGCGACACTGTTTTGCATCATTCGGGCATTGGGATCTCAACCCAGAATTCCAATGGGCGGCGGAGACTGCGGGAACTGTGGGATAGCTACCCATAGTGCAATGCTCTGGAAGTCGACGCTAGCCTCGGTACTGTGGACGCGGTCCGCCGACTAGAGCACTTAGAGCATTTTATGTGGGGACACACACCATCGGCTGTATACAACCGATTTCTATAAAACCGGCTTCTATTAATTCGACCTAATTTCGTAGTGTAGACACTTTCTCACTATAAGGATAGTTAACCACTGGAATAGGTTACCAAAGGAGGCTGTGAAATCCCTGTCACTGACAGTTTTTAAAAACAGGTTAGATAAATGCCTGTCAGGGATACTTACTCATGCCTCAGTGCCAAGGGCTCGACTAGGTGACCTCTCAAGGTCTCTTCCACATTTTCTATGATTCTATTAAATGTTTCATTTTGACTAAATAAAATATTTTTGTTTAGCTTTTAACCACTGTTAAACCTTTATTTTTTTAGAGAAAATATAAGGAATCTTTTAAAACAAAAAGTCATTTCAAACTGAAAAATTTTAGAAAATGTGGCAAAACATTTCATTATCAGTTTTTCAACAAAAAATGGTAATTCAAAAAGTTTCACCAAACTCTACATACTACCTTTGTTCCGTGTCAGATATCACAAGCAAAGAAAACCAGGGGGTGCCTTAGTGCTTGGACAGAAGACCTCCATAGGGAATCCCACGATTCTGCAGGAAGCAGTGTGAATAATTCAGCATATAGCATTCTTCTCTCCAAGTCGGAGCAGTGGCCCATCTAATCCAGGATCCAGTCTCTGACAATGACCAGTACCAGATTCTTTAATGGTGTAGAGAAACCCTGTTGTAAACAGCCAACCCACTGGGGAAGTTTCTTCCTATCCCTCATTAGGGAATAGATTATGCCGTGAAACATGAGGGTTTATATACCCATTGTTTTTTTAATATTTTATCCTATGTAATTAGAGCTGGTAAAAAAGGAAAAAGTATTATTTTTCAAATTTTTTATTTTTTTGAAGTGAGATTTTAATTTAAAAAAATTCCATCCAGCTCCAATCTAGTGTAACTGTGAATGTTCAAATGTCCAGTCCCTTTTTGAATATTAAATTGTTTTTAAATTTCTCTTCATATGTAAGACTCTCCATTCCTCCAGTTGTGTTTGCCACCCATCTCTGGACAGCTTCTGTTTCTTCTGTATCTTTATTGATACAGTAAACTATTAATAATAGTAATCAAGCAAAACCCAGCATAATGATCGGAGGCTGCTGTATTTTGGATGAGATGAAATACATCACTTCTATTTATGTCAGAATAACGGTGTTACTTTCGTGTTCATCTTGGGCAACTGCATTCCACCTTCCTGAATCCCTTCTGTTATGTCAGATAGATGCGGAAATCCTCACTGGCCTGCGCTAACGTTTGAGTTAATGTTGCTGATACGTCTTCAATAGAGCGTGTGAATAAACACTTGTCGTGTAGCTTGTTACGGCTGTAATTCATTCTGGGATCATTTGAAATGAAATGTTATTTTTATAACTGGTTTACTTATTTGCGTATCACAAGGCTTTACTGTACCCAAGATCCTTAAGGGAGACATAGGTAAGAAGTGGTCTTAATGCTTTATTATTATTTATTAAGCACCAATGTGCTTGGGGCTGTTCAAAGCCAGAAGACCCTGGGTGGGATTCACAAAGTTTTTTGGCACCTAAGTTCCACTGAAATGGGAGCTGAACACCTAGATACCTTTATGAATCCCATCTACTGACCCTACCCAAATGACTTTGTACTATAAGGCGATGGTTCTCAACCAGGGGTACATTGTAGTGGGGCAGCTGCCCCACTCCCTGAATTTGGGCTGCAGCAGGCCAGTGGGCCTGCGCAAACAGGAAGCCAATCCGGGAAGGCCTTATAGGGAGCCAATCAGGGCCCAGATTGGAGGGAGCCAATCAGGGCCAGGCTCAGCCCTATAAGAAGGCTGCTCAGGACAGGAGCAGGCAGTCTGTCCCAGGCCTTCGACAGGGGAAGGTCTGTCTCCAGGCTGGGAGACTAGCACCCGGGACAGCGTAGTGCTGGGCAGGCCTGGGGGAGCAGAGGGTAACTCCAGCCCGGAGTCTGTCAGGCTGCAGGCCCTGAAGGGAAGGGCTTAGCCGGTGCAAGGGGCCGAAGGGGAAGCGGCCCAGGGACGTGGACAGACGGAGGGAGAGAAGGAAGGCAGGACGGCGGCCACTAGAGGGTCCCTGGGTTGGGACCCAGAGTAGTGGGCGGGCCTGGGTCCCCCCCTTTACCCCTTGCCTTGCACCCGGTCGACGGAGCAGCCATCTAGAGCTGCACCAACCCCCTGCCAAGAGGGGAGTGACTTTGGGGGTGCAGTTGGCCACATCGGCCAGGACGCAGAGAGGGAACTGATTGACCCCCCCCCGGAAGGGGGTGAGGATGGACTAAGGGGCACTGCTGGAAGGCAGTGGCTCGAAGAGAATGCCGTGAGCTTGGGAGCAACGCGGGTCCGGACACGCCAACCGAGGGTGAGATGACGGATGGGACACCACCAGGAGGGGGCGCTCCACTGGACAGAGCTAATTCCCGAGACAACCAGTAGGAGGCGCCAGGTGGTGAGTCCCAACCCCGTCACATACATGTACCCCTGAGATTACGCAGAAGTCTTCCACGGGATATGTCAACTCATCTAGATATTTGCCTAATTTTACAACAGGCTACATGAAAAGCACTAGCGAAGTCAGTACAAACTAAAATTTCATCCAGACAAGGACTTTTTTATACTGCTCTATATGCTGAAATGCAAGTACAATATTTATATTCTAATCGACAGTAGGTGACTAGAGCAGTGCCCCTCAGTGGAAGGGAGGGTCTTCGGAGTTGCAGTCGTGTCGGATGATAAAACCAAAAGTCTCAGTAGAGCATCTGATGACGAATGCTGCTCTATGGCATAGTGTTGTGTGAACATATGGGTTGATGCCCAGGTTGCTGCTTTGCAGATGTTCATAATAGGCACATTGTTGAGGAAAGCTATCAATGTAGAGTGCTCTGGTGGAGTGTGTGTGGTTCCCCGGTGGGGGCTGTAATTATTAATGGCGATAACAAAAGTCAATGTAGCCGGAGATCTATTTTGACAGCCTTTGTTTGGATATGGCGTCTCCCTTAGATCATTCAATGATGGAAAGAAATAACTTTAGTGACTTTCTGAAAGACATCCAGGATATGAAGAATTGCTTCTCGTTTGTTGCCATGCAGTTTTGGGAAGAACGATGGGAGATGGATGGGTTGGTTCAAATGGAATGATGAACTTATTTTAGGTAGGAGATTGGGATGTGGTCATAGGTGTGACGTTGCACTCCATATGTTTTATGGAAATATGCTAATGAGTGTGAATATAATGTAACTGGAACATGCTTCATACAAAAGGTCTCTTGTAAGGTACCATTACAAAGCTTATAATCTACTGAGTGTGTTTGTATGTATGTATCATTTTTGTATCTAAAACTAGAAATATGAAGTATAACTCTGAAGTCTTATTGTAATTATCCAAAGTGAGGGCTATTAATGGTGGTTTAGAATCTTGATGGCTCCCATTGACTAGAACAATTAGTTGTAAATGGCTCTGTTTACTTGCAAGCCTTCCTGCACTCCTGTGAGTCAGGCCAGGAAGAATGGAGGCTTGGAGTCTCACAGGACATGTGACCATGTCACCTGGTACTGGAATTCATCTTAAAACTGGTGCTTTTCCATTTAGAAGGATGGGTGGGGACACAGAGAGACAAAAGATTCCTGCCTTGTGCCAAAGCTATAAAAGGGGGTGGAACAGAACAAAGCGGGCTGCCAATCATGAGAAATCCCCTAGTTACCACCTGAGCTGAAACTAACAAGGTCTGTACCAGGGGAAAGGATTGGGCCCAGACTAGGAACGAGTCTAGTCTCTGAAAGAAGTTTATTGGAACATCTCTGAGGGTGAGATTTACCTTAATGTATTAGGCTTAGACTTGGATTCTTAATGTATTAGGCTTAGACTTGAGTGTTTTGTTTTATTTTGTTTGGTAACTTACTTTGTTCTGGCTGTTATTACTTGAAACCACTTAAATCCTACTTTTTATACTTAATAAAATCACTTTTGTTTATTGATTAACCCAGAGTAAGTGATTAATACCTGGGGGAGCAAACAGCTGTGCATCTCTCTCTATCAGTGTTATAGAGGATGGACAATTTATGAGTTTACCCTTTATAACCTTTATACAGAGTAAATCAGATTTATTTGGGGTTTGGATCCCATTGGGAGCTGGGTGTCTGGGTGCTGGAGACAGGAGTACTTGCTGAGGTGTTTTCAGTTAAGTCTGCAGCTTTGGGGGTGTGGTTCAGACCCTGGATCTGTGTTGCAGCAGCCTAGCGTGTCTAGCTCAACAAGACAGTGTTCTGGAGTCCCAAGCTGGCAAAGAAAACGGGCTCAGAGGTAATTTCAGCACATCAGGTGATAGTTCCAAGGGGGTCTCTATGACCGAATCCATCACAGTGGCGTAATCGAACAGGATCTGTGCACAGCTGATTGCTTTGAGACACTGGTAGTTATTTTAATTGAGTTCTGAGTGGGGTGGCTGGAGAACAGACAAAGTGGTTACTGGTTTATTATTTTCTGTTTGTTTATTTCGGGTAAGGGAAATAAGCACAAGAAAGCAAGAAAATGACTATCAATGAGGCAGCTACAAAACTAGAGCTGGCCAGACTGGAAGCAGAAGAGAAGGCAAAGGACTGTGAGTTTTAAATGTGGCAGGCAGAAATGAGACTCAAAGCAGCAGCTGCAGCCAGGAAAACCTTGGAGGCAGAAGCAGCCAGACAAAGGGCTGCACACCAGCAAGCCCTGGACTTAAAAGACAAAGAAATTGAGGCCCAGATTTCGGCCCAGAAGCATGAACTGCCTGTAATGAAGTGGAAGAGACAGAACCCTTCAGTAGCTGGCTCCACTTCCCCAAAAATCCATAAATGGGAGCAGTTATGCTCACAGTATGATGAATCCAGTGATATTGCCAAATATTTCATCACCTTTGAGAGACTGTGCACTCTCCATGCGATTCCTGAAGATCAAAAGATGGCCACTTTGGTTGCAAAATTGACTGAGAGAGCTCTGGACATATTCAATAAGATGCCTATTGCTGATGCTTCAAACTATGTTAAATTTAAGGAACAGGTTTTGAAACAGTTCCAGATTACACCTGAAACCTACAGGGTTCAATTCAGGAGCCTTAAGAGGGGATCTGGATTAAGTAATGTGGCCTATGTAAATAAAATGAGAGATTTGTTAGACAAGTGGGTGAGGGGAAAAGGCATTACAAGCTTTGAAGAAATGTATGAGGTGGTTACTCAGGAACAGTACCTGAATATGTGCAGTGATGACGTAAAACAATATTTGTGGGACAAAAAGGTGGATGCAGTCGGTGAATTAGCTGGGTTTGCAGACTCTTTTGAGCAATCACAAGCTGCAATTAAACATAAACCACTGACAGAGGGGTAACAGGGTTGGTAGAAAGCAGAATCACCATTTTGCCCCTGGGGAAAAAGGAGGCTGGGTTGTCACCTCCCCATTCCCCTGTTACTCATCACAAATCTCCTGTACAAGCAGAGAAGCCCAGAAGGTGCTATCATTGTAAGTCCACTGAGCAACTGAGGAATAAATGTCCTTGGCTGAGTGGAAACAGGCAGCAGGTAACACATGAAGCTGCTGCTTTTCAGAGCACAGGGGAATCCCAGGCTGCTGCCTCTTACTACACAGGATTTGTAAAGGTTACTTTGCACAACCAAGCAGTGAGCAAATGCATGCTGTTAAGCTTAATGGCAAAGTGCTCCAAGGATGGAGAGATACTGGTGCAGAGATTTCTGTGGTCAGGAGAGACATTGTAGGCATTGCATGTGCAGTCTGGAGTGTTTGATGACAAATGTCATTGCTGACATATGACCTAACAGTTGGAGGCAGGTCCTGGCCGATGTCTGCGGGCTGGCTTGCGTTATAGCGATTAGGTGGACTGGAGTGGAAAAATCTGTGCTGGGGCAGAGAGGCTGTAGCATCTAGAGAGTCAAGGTAGGCCCCAATGAACTCCAGTCTCTGCACAGGTGTGAATGTGATTTTTGTTAGTTTATTTGTAGCCCTAGTTGTGTGAAGAGAGCTACATGTCTGTCGCATCTTACGCGCATTTAACATGCGCGATTTCAACTTTACACGGTCGGCAAAAAAAAAAAGAGGAAAAACAACAATTTTAATACTATACCTGTAGTGCGGGCGATTTCGCCCGCCATTGAACTCAATGGGGTTTTGGCTATACACGGTTTTCGCTTTACGCGCTAACCGCGGAACGGAACCCCCGCATAAGATGAGACAGACCTGTACTGACTTTTGGGTACTTTCTACTGCCTCTTCCCGAATCGAGGCTTTGAGTAAGCAATCGTACAGATGGGAAATATTATGACCCCTTGTCCGTGGAGGTGAGCTGCCACCACTGCAAGGATTTTTGAGACTACCCGTGGAGCTGCAGATGAGCTGAAAGGGAGTACTTGGTACTTGAAATTATCTGTTCCCAGAACAAATCTGAAAAAAATTCCTGTGTGAGGGATGTATCGTTATGTGGAAATATGCATCGTGGAGGTCGAGAGCTGAGAACCAGTCCCCGTGTTTTAGTGGTAGAATTATCGTTGCTAGAGGGACCATCCTAAATTGCTGGGTCTTCATGAATTTGTTGGGACATCGAGGACTGAGAAGGGAGTGGTCTCCATCTTGAGGGTCTCTGTCACCGCCTTTGCGTGGCATATTGCCTCTGAGGTTGGGTGTAGGATGTGGATCTAGATCTTTGTGTCGAGTAATACTTCCCCTGTTTGTTCTTTTGTGTAGGCATGCATATGCCCAAGGATCTCAGTCGCCCTGGAAGGGACTCATCCTTTTTGGCTGCAAACAGCTTGGGTCCTTTGAACGGGAAATCCTTGACAGTTGTACTTCTTTTGGAAAACCCGAGAAGTGGAGCGAGGAGGCTCATCACATTACTATGGCTGTGGCAATGGACCAGGCCCCCGTGTCTGCGGCTTCTAGTGGAGCTTGTAAATCTGTGCGAGCTAGGATCTGACCCTTGGATATGAGAGCTTTAAATTGTTCCTTTTTGTCCTCAAGTATGTGCTATAGCAAGGAGGCATGACCTCCCTCTGAGAATGATTTGGAGGGACCACAACCAGCCCCCTGGTGGACAGAGCCAGGAAAGCCATGCCCGGCCCAATGGAAGCAGAGGGGTGGAACAGGAAGTACAAGAGGCAGGCCATACAGCTCAGTTGAACTGGAGCTGCCAAGGGAGACAGACACTTCTCCCCCACTGCCGCTGTTGGATGCCGAGGAGTCCTCTGCTGCCCTGAGGACTCGCCCAAGCTTCCAGCCACTCCAGACACCAAGTAGCTGCTGGGAATACCATTGGCCGTATATCCCAGTGAGATGGAGGATGACCCCAGGATCCAGGTACACCTCGAGGGGAGGGGAAGAAGTAGCCCAAGGACAGCCGACTAGTCCGGCTGCATTGCTGCCTGAACCCAGTTCAGCGTGTTACGGCTGGATTCCCCACTGAGTCAGAGGTTCAGAGGGTCCAGGTACAGAAGGTAATGGAGAATGCCTTGACTTCTCCGTGTGTAGACTGGGAGGCTTAGGATAGTGTTAGCAGTACCCTGCCCAGGAGTCCCAATAAGCCCACTGTGGTGGGAATGGCATTGGTGGCAGCATCCATGGGAATCTGTTCCATCCTTGAGTTTCAGGTCTGGGGTGGTATTTATGTAGTTCTAGTAGTGGACCTGGTCTGGCAGCTGTGTGGATAGGAGAGGGGTGATGGGAGGAGTAGATTTCCCCTTCATCATCATCCTCGTCACTGGATAAAGGAAGAGCTGATCTGGGTGGTGTGATAAGTTGGCACAGTACCAAATGTGCTGGAGTAAGGTCAGTACTGAGGAGTGGAGATTCTGGTGCCGAGGAGACTAAACGTTCTTTATGTCATAGAAATTGCTGCGGTACTGAGAGCATTGGTACCGAGGAGGAGGGTGTTGTCGGCACTGGTTACCTTTACTGAGGTTGTCGATGCCAAGAGTCGTGTGCTATACGCTGTGGAGGCAGAAGGTGGTTGTGACGTTCTGTACCTTGGGGGAACACCCAGCACCCCCATGTTCATCCTTATAATATGATTGTGTGGTATCTAATGCAAGGTTTGTCATGTCGGGTGTCTTCAGAAGGCTCATGATGCACTGAACATTGCTGTTGTAGTAATGTTATAGGTTGTAATTTCATGTATTGTGACAGACCAAGACCAGTGGGGTACAGGAGTCTGGTAGAAGGCAAATATACTGGTCACTGGATGAGTAGTTTTTTGTTCCCTGAGTGACCAGAGCAGGGGCTGCACTAGAGTAATCAGGAACCTGCTAGAACCAGTTAAGGCAGGCAGGCTAATTAGGACACCTGGAACCAATTAAGAAGCTGCTAGAAGGGTTTTAAAAGGAGCTCACTTCAGTTTGTGGTGCGAGTGTGAGGAGCTGGGAGCAAGAGGTGCAAGGAGCTGAGAGTGAGAGGGTGTGCTGCTGGAGGACTGAGGAGCACAAGCGTTATCAGACACCAGGAGGAAAGTCCTGTGGTGAGAATAAGGAAGGTGTTTGGAGGAGGCCATGGGGATGTAGCCCAGGGAGTTGTAGCTGTCATGCAGCTGTTACAGGAGGCACTATAGACAGCTGCAGTCCACAGGGCCCTGGACTGGAACCCGGAGTAGAGGGCGGGCCCAGGTTGCCCCCCAAACCTCCCAATTGACCTGGACTGTGGGTTCTTCCAGAGGGGAAGGTCTCTGGGCTGTTCTCCAACCCACATGGTGAATCTCTGAGGCAAGAAAATCTGCCAATAAGCGCAGGACCCACCAAGATAGAGGAACTTT
Organism: Emys orbicularis; assembly: GCF_028017835.1. Classification (NCBI taxonomy): domain Eukaryota; kingdom Metazoa; phylum Chordata; order Testudines; family Emydidae; genus Emys; species Emys orbicularis. Next base: position 164,981,870 of record NC_088684.1, read on the forward strand.
GTCACACTGGTGTTAGAAGTGGGATCTTGGGGTGCACAGCGCGGCGGAAGAAGGAGGGTGATTTAAAAAAAAAAAAAAAAAAAAAAGGGAGAGGGTTTATTTTTTTCCCACCACCATGGATGACGTAGTGCGGGCACTGATACAAGCTCCGTGGCCCAGCAGGAGGCTACCCGTGTCCAGGCAGCCGCCCAACAGGAGGCAGTGCGGCTGCAGCAAGAGACTAATCGCCTGCTGATGGACCAGGCTGCTCAAGACCGAGCTATGCTGCGGGAACTGGTAAACCAGGTAAAGTCCCTTACAGAGCTGAATCGCGGCCATGATGGGACGCGGCTCATACGGGCCAGCCATTGGCTGCAGAAAATGACACGGGAGGATGATGTACAGGCATACCTTCTGGCCTTTGAGAGGACAGCCCTACGGGAGGCCTGGCCTCGAGATCAGTGGTCTGGCATCCTTGCCCCATTCCTGTGTGGGGAGGCCCAGAAGGCCTACCATGATCTCCCTGAAGAGGCTGCGGCAGACTACCCCCAGCTGAAAGCAGAGATCATGGCCAGATCTGGGGAAACGACAGCAGTGCGGGCCGAGCAGTATCACGGTTGGAGGTACCAGGAAGACAAAATCCCGCGGTCCCAATTGTATGACCTCATCCATCTCACACTAAAGTGGTTGCAAACAGAATCCCGGAGTCTGGAAGAGATACTAGCGGTTCTGGTCATCGACCGATACATGAGGGGACTACCACCAGACCTTTGTGCCTGGGTAAGCCAGAACGAACCCTCCACCTATGACGAGGTTGTCGCCCTGGTAGAGAGGCGAAGGACAGCGAGGGAGCTGACCCGACCAGTTAAGGAAGAGGCACCCCGGGTTAAACTAGCAGCACCAAGCCCTAAAGTTCGGGTGACTGGGCCACCACTAGGGCCCAGGTGGAAAAAGAGAGAGGCTGAAGGCCCATCAGAGGCCACAAAGAGTCAGAGCACTGAGGGAGAAGAGGATCGTGATGTTAGACTGCCCAAACCAAGAGACCGGGGAACGCCTAGGGCTCCATACAGATGTTATGCCTGCGGGGAGTGGGGACACATAGCTGCACAGTGCCCCAATGCTGGGGAGCCTATGCAGTGTAACCTGGGGAACTGGGCAGATCCATGCTCCCTAATCCACCTTGTGGGGGTCTCACTAACCCCACATATGTATACCAGACCAGTGAAACTAAATGGGGTAGGGACCACGGCACTGGTTGATTCGGGGAGTGCTATCACGCTTATCTCAGGGAAGCTCGTGAAGCGTAGTCAGCTGCTGCAGGCTAAACGTACGGGGTTAACATGTGTCCATGGGACAGTTAGTTACTACCCCACCGTCCCAGTAAAAATCGAGATCCAAGGGAACATTACTTAGGTAGCAGCAGCTGTAGTCCCTAAACTCCCATACCCGGTGCTCATAGGGAGGGACTTCCCAGGGTTTGGAAACTTACTTCCAGTAGGGGGATTGGAGAAAGATGGGGACCCTAAAATTGGTGAGGCATCCACAGCAGACTGTCAACCCCCAATCTTCTCTGAAATATCCCCAGATTTGTTCTCCACTCCCAGACAAGGTAGAAAGACAAAAAGGGAAAGAAGGGCAGCTAAGGCCTTGGGAACCCGAATACTGACCCAAAGCCAGAGGGTCGCTCTTGTAGTTAGGTGGACGCGCGCAGCTGAAAAGGAGGCCACGCAGGAGGGAGAAGCACCCGAGTCTGACCCCCACCCTAATGCTTCTGAACCAGTAGAGGCAACAGAGACTGGGCCCCTAGATCTTGGGCAGATTAGCCCCGGGAGAGGAAATTTTGGACGGGACCAGGCAGAAGACCCAAGGTATGACAACATTAGGAAGGAGGTGACTGAAATAGATGGGGTCCCCGTGGAAGGGAAAACCCAGGGACCAGGACCCTACTTCATAATAAAGAAGGATCTCTTATACCGGGTTGCACCAGTACAGGGGCAGAAGGTACAGCAGATCCTAGTACTTCAAAAACACCAGAACGCTGTATTAAGTCTTGCTCATAGTCATCTTTTTGGGGAGCATTTCGGAGTAGAGAAGACCCTGGCACGAGTCCTACGACGGTTCTTCTGGTCCGGAGTACATGAAGAAGTGCGGAGGTACTGTGCCTCCTGCCCGGAGTGTCAGCTGCACAGTCCCCATCGCCACTTGATGGCACCTTTAGTACCCCTTTCCATCATAGAGGTCCCCTTCGAGCGAATAGCCATGGACCTAGTGGGACCCCTGGAGAAGACGACTCGGTGCCACCAATATATACTTGTTGTTTTGGACTATGCTACTCGCTACCCAGAAGCCGTCCCCCTGCGGAACACGGCCTCTAAAACTATAGCCAAAGAGCTGGTGGGGATCTTTGCCCGAATGGGGCTACCGAAAGAGATATTAACCGACCAAGGAACCCCATTTATGTTGAAGCTAATGAAGGACCTCTGTACGCTGCTCCATATACATACCCTGAGAACTTCAGTCTACCATCCGCAGACTGATGGGTTGGTAGAAAGGTTTAACCGAACCCTCAAGGCTATGATAAGGAAGATAGTAAGTCGGGACGGGAAGGATTGGGACACCCTACTACCCTACCTGATGTTCGCTATCTGGAAGGTACCTCAGGCCTCAACTGGGTTTTCCCCCTTCGAGTTATTATACGGGCGTCACCCCCGTGGCATACTAGATATCGCCAAAGAGATCTGGGAAGAGGAACCCAATGAGGGGAGACATATAATGGAGCATGTAATGCAGATGCGAGACCGGATAGTCCGGGTTACCCCTATTGTACGGGAACATTTGGAGAAGGCACAGGAGATCCAGCGAACCCATTACAATCGCCAGGCAAAAGTGCGACAGTTCCAACCAGGGGATTGGGTTATGGTGTTGGTACCCACGGCAGAAAGCAAGCTTCTGGCCCAATGGCAGGGGCCCTATGAGGTGGTTGAACCCGTGGGGGAAGTAACCTACAAGGTGCGGCAGCCAGGACGCAGAAAACAAGAACAGATTTATCACGTTAACCTTCTGAAACCCTGGCATGCACAAGAGGCATGCACAATGGTCCAAAAAGACCTAACCCAGGAAAACAAGCCTTCCAAACAGGTGAGAGTGTCTCCCAATTTAACACCAGACCAGAAGAATGAGGTGTCTGAGATGATCTTCCGGAACCAAGATGTGTTCTCGACAAAACCGGGTCGAACAACCGAGACATATCACCACATCGTCACGAACCCTGGGGCCAGAGTAACAATGAGGCCCCAGCGGCAAAAAGAGAGGAAATAAAAGCAGAGGTAAAAAAAAATGCTGGAGTTGGGGATCATCGAAGAACCCCACAGTCAGTGGTCCAGCCCAATCGTGCTGGTGCCCAAACCTGATGGCACCACAAGATTTTGCAACGACTTCCGGTGACTAAACGAAGTATCCCAGTTCGACACGTACCCCATACCTCTCATAGATGAGCTAGTGGACCGTCTGGGTAATGCCCGGTACTTGACTACCCTAGACTTGACAAAGGGGTACTGGCAGATTCCCCTTGCAGAAGACGCAAAGGAAAAGACTGCGTTCTCTACACCAGAGGGTCTTTTTCAATATACTGTCCTCCCTTTTGGACTACATGGGGCCCCAGCTACCTTCCAGAGCCTCATGGACAAGCTATTACGCCCGCATAACAGTTATGCTGCTGCCTACTTGGACGATGTGGTCATTCATACCCCAGACTGGGAAACCCACCTGGAGAAGGTCGAGGCAGTCCTCTATACCTTCAGGCGAGCTGGCCTTACAGCAAACCCTGCCAAGTGTGCTGTAGGGTTTACAGAGGCCAAATATCTTGGCTACATTGTGGGAAAAGGTCTGGTAAAACCCCAAGTGAACAAGTTAGAGGCCATCCAAAATTGGCCCCGACCAAGTCGCAAGAAACAAGTCCGGGCGTTCCTAGGTGTGGTGGGGTATTACCGACGATTTATCCCCCACTTTGCCACAAGGGCAAGCCCCCTGACAGACCTAGTGAAAGCCCATGGACCTGATCTGGTGAGATGGTCTGACGCAGCAGAGGAAGCATTCACAGACCTACGGACTGCCCTCTGCAGTAACCCCATACTGATAGCCCCTGATTTCACCAAGGAGTTTATCCTGCAGACGGATGCATCGGAAGTAGGGTTGGGGGCCGTTCTATCACAGATGGTCGGGGAGGAGGAACACCCAATTCTATACCTCAGTCGGAAACTCCTTCCAAGGGAACAAAAATATGCAGTGGTGGAGAGAGAATGCCTCGCTGTAAAATGGGCCATGGAAACATTGCGCTACTACCTGCTCGGGCGCAGATTTGTCCTCGTGACCGACCATGCCCCTCTTCAATGGATGCAGCGGAACAAGGAGAAGAACACAAGGGTGACCAGATGGTTCTTATCCCTCCAACCTTTCCAGTTCCGTGTGCAACACAGAGCAGGGAGCCGTCATGGCAACGCCGATGGCTTGTCACGTGTGCACTGTCTGGCGTCCCAAGCTGCCCAACCCCTTGGTGTTGAGCAGGGGGGAGGGATATGTGACAGACCCAGACCAGTGAGATACAGGAGCTGTCATGCAGCTGTTACAGGAGGCACTATAGACAGCTGCAGTCCACAGGGCCCTGGGCTGGAACCCGGAGTAGAGGGCGGGCCCGGGTTTCCCCCAAACTTCCCAATTGACCTGGACTGTGGGTTCTTCCAGAGGGGAAGGTCTCTGGGCTGTTCTCCAACCCACATGGTGAATCTCTGAGGCAAGAAAATCCGCCAATAAGCGCAGGACCCACCAAGATAGAGGAGGAACTTTGTCACAGTATATAGTTATGAGGCTGAAAATGTGTCCTCATGACTTAAAGCAAGCCCAGGCAAAAACTCTCCAGAAGCAGAGGGGCAGTTCACACTTCATCAGGGCAGGTATGGGACAAACCCAGCCCATCCTCACAGGAACAAAGGACACTGGCCTAGGCAACAACGAAGGATCTGTTGGACTCTCGAGTGAGTCACCCCCCTTCCTTTGGTCAGTTTGAGACTGCGATGAGGAAATGCTCAGCAGACTCTGGAGGGGTGTGGGAGGGGGCAAAGCCAAGAGGGAAGAAAGGACATGATAAAAGGGAGAGACATTTGCCATGCTCTTCCTCTCTCTTCCACCTCCATCTACAGACATCACCACCAAGCAACTGAAGCACTGATCAAAGAGGAGAGCCTGGCTGAAGGGCAACCAGCCAGACTGGTGAGATACATCTAAATTTGTCAGGGCATTGAAAGTGTTAAGATCAGCTTAGAATGCATTTTGCTTTTATTTCATTTCACCAAATCCAACTTGTTATGCTTTGATTTATAATCACTTAAAATCTATCTTTGTAGTTAATAAATCTGTTTATTCTACCTGAAGCAGTGTTTGGTTTGAAGCATGTCAGAGACTCCCTTTGGGATAATAAGCCTGGTGCATATCAATTTCTTTGTTAAATTGACGAACTCATATAAGCTTGCAGCGTCCAGCGGGCATAAGTGGACACTGCAAGATGGAGGTTCCTAGGGTTGTGTCTGGGACCAGAGATATTGGCTAGTGTCATTCGGTTGCACAATACAAGGAGCAGCTTACATGCCAAAGGCTGTGCATGAACAGCTCAGGTGTGGGGGTTCTCACAGCAGAGCAGGGTAAGGCTGGCTCCCAGAGTCAAGGATTGGAGTGACCTAGCAGATCACCGGTCTAGAAAAGACCAGAGGGGAATGTCACAGTGGTGCCACAGACTGTAGTACTGCTGAGCAGCTTGGTGCTGCATGTCTGAGTGGCTCCAGCAGTAATGAGGCAAGGATGGCAGGTTTCCCTTTTTTGCCTTTTTCTGAGCCAGACGCTTAGGGTCTTTGGCTCGCACGGTACCCACGGTACCAGATGGTCACGCTGCCTGAGGTAGATGGTCTCAGTGTGGTCAGTACCGATGGGGTCTGACGTGTTGGGGAATGTCTCTTTTTCATGGGTTTCTGAGAAGGGGAGGTCGGACCCCATTTCTCTGTCACCTTTTTGGAGGAGTGCTCCTTCCTCTGAGAGGGTGATGTGGAACCTCTGTCAGATGCTGCCGTCTCAAACTGAGGGCAGTAGAGAAGGAACTGAGGGAGGGTTGGTCGCACAGCGCTATGTAACCGCCTGAGGTGGTGCAAGACAGGGACAACGCATGAGCGACCCAACCAGGCACTACTAAAAATCTCTGATTACAAGTGCAGGGGCACAGATTCACCTAAAGTGGAGCAACCACAGGGACACGCTTCAAAGAGTGCCCTTTATATAGGCATCTGCTTTCTTTCATGCCTAGATGTGAAGAGGAGCATCGTGGAAATAGAAACGGACATGAAAATGTGGCATCCTGGCAGTTTGAACAGGTTTTGTCGATCTAGAGCCAAGAGATAATTATAAAACATACCTTACAGTGACAGACTCAAAGAGCTCAATCTATTTAGCTTAACAAAGAGAAGGCTAAAGGGTAACGTGATTACAGTCTACAAGAACCACATGGGGAACAAATATTTGATAATGGGCTCTTCAGTCTAGCAAAGAAAGATATAACATGATCAAATGGCTGGAATTTGGAGTTAGACAAATTCAAACTGCAAATAAGATGTACATGTTTAACAGTGAGGGTAATTAACCACTGCAAAAATTTATCAAGGGTCGTGGTGGATTCTCCATCACCAGAAATTTTTAAATCAAGACTGGATGTTCTTCTAAGAGATATGCTCTAGGAATTATTTTGGGATAGTTCTATAACCTGTGTTATGGTCAAGACTGGATTATCACAATGGTCCCTTCTGGCCTTGAAATCTATAAGATCTTTTCTTAAAAATAGCGAAGCAAGATATAAAAACCTTTTTGGGAACTGCTCTTATTTCCAGACTCCAGGTAAGAATAAATTCCACGGTACTTCCTTCAGGTATATGCTCTGGCAGAGCTGCTCCTGTGGAGTGGAGAAATGGAAATTAATTAGTTAATTAATTAAAGCCAGCAATAATTTCACAATGCATTTGTTCTTTAAAGAAATATCAGAGTTAAACTGTACTCCATATTCTGAATTATTGGCATTTTTTATTAAATAGCTAGTCAAAATTCTCTAGTGAAGAACCTACCATAGAACTCAAGCTTATTGAAGGTATGAAATAAAATAATAGGGTTTGTTAAACACACATTACTATATGCTTTACTGCTGAATTTTCAAGGCCTTATTGCCACCTCCCATGTGATGGAAAAATCTCCATGGAGAGAAGCTCTCCAGAGTTTTCCCCTATGCTCTCCATTACGATGGGAGGGTTTGGGAGGTCTATGGATTGTGGAAGCTGCAACTCTGCCACACCCCACTGACCTGTAAGGCTATGTTTTTACTGCAGTTAGCTCAAGTGAACTCCTCTCGAGTTAACCTAGTTACAGCGAGAGCAGCCACACTGCAAAATAACACTAAAGCTGCACAGAATGACTGCTCATCAACTGCTAATACAGTGTGAGGTCTTACTCTCAACTCAATGGGATTTCTCTCGAGGGGAAGGCAGGATTAGGGAGGAGAAATAGGGCAGAGACACAGACCCCTTCCTTTTGCCTCTGACTTTTCTCAGCTTAGTTCGCTCCCTCAAAACAACGTCATCTGCTGCAAATGTCTCAGGAGGAGAAGCAGAGCTGAGGAAACACTCCTCAAAAGGCAAACACAGCCTTTGGACCTGGCTGGGAATTAGACAGACACATTACTTAGCCCATTAGTCTAAATATCTGAAATAAAGTTTGACATTTCCCTCGGAAAAGACCTGTAGCTGCAAGGTCTGGCTGAGCCACTGGCCAGTCGGAGGGCAGAACAATCTTGAGGAAACTTCAGAGGGTGGGGCATACCTCTGCTGCCAGTGACTGATAGGTCCAGTTCTGCCCCCAAGATGCAAACAGCGTAAAGTACCAACTGTAATGGATCTGTGGACCTTAGTGCACAGAATGGAAAATTTCTTAACAATAATTTCTGCTAGCACAGAAAAATTCACAGGCCACAATTCTGGACATCTGGGCTGCTCCCTGAAGCTCACAGAAGCGGATCAGCGTTTTGGCACCATATGCTCTGGCCACACCTCCTCTGCTCCCACTATTCCCAAGCTATAAAACTTACATAACATCATTAGCAGATATTCCAGAGATAATGAAATAACTATGTACATTAGACCAAGGAAGACAGTCATATGGTAACGGTTCTATTTAGTTCTATCTGACTCTTAAGTTATGAGCCATCCAGGGTGGGTAGAATTGTGGAAGATGCTGCGAGCAGAATGAAAATTATCAATAAGAAATCTTCTGTTCTACAGCACAGCATCTCCCACAATTCTGAATGCTGGGAAGTAGCGAGTAGTGAACTGATGTAGGGAGGGTTATGAAACAAAAGTCTGATAGGAAAGAAGTATCCCCCTTTTTGTGAGCTCTCTCAAAAGTCTATTTCTTGGCCACTGCCTGCAGCACTTGCCTGCCAAAGGAGGTCTCTGCAGAAGATAAAAGGTCCACCTTGTAATGTTTAATGAAGGTGTTAAATTGTAGACCAAGTGACACTCTGTACATCAAAGTCGCACCCTGGAACCCCCATATTCACCACTGTGATATGATTATAAACAAAGTATGCCTTGCGGGGTATCATTTTGTAAGTTTTGATCTGTTGAACAATAATAATCTGTTGGATAGTATGTACTATCATTGTCTGTGAAGTTATGAAGTATTACTATAAGTGTTACTGAAATATATTGTGAAGTTGGGAACAGCCACAACCAGCCTTTCAGTTACAACAAAGGAGTAGCCATCGATAGCCAGATAGTTGTTATTGGCTCATCAACACACAATCCACTATCCCAGAGGCTTCCAGAGAAGGCACATGCACAATGGAAACTGATTGACCAATGGGAACTGCCTGACCCCCACATAACTGCAAGGATCTTTCTAGTAGCTGGAAGAAGGGATAAAAAGAGAGAGTGCCATCATCAATGGGCCTCTCTCCCCCACATCTCGACAGCTGGAAGAACATCTGAAAGACAAAGAATTTGAACTAGGGAAGTTTGATCCCAAGTTGGAAGTTATTCCCAGCCTTTGTGTTGAGGAACTATAGCCTGTTTGTACCATCTGTTAGGGTGAGAAAAGCTATTTGATTCAACTCTTGCTTAGACTAAAAGTTTAAGATTTAGAATATGTGTTTACTTTTTATTTTCTTAAGGTAACTCTCTCTGACCTTTATGCCTATCACTTATAATCACTTAAAATTTTTCTGTAGTCAATACATTTATTTTAATGTTTTATCCTTACCAGTGAGTTTGTCTAAAGTGCTTGGGAAATCTCAGCTCAGGTTACAAAGGCTGGTGCATGTCCACTTTCCTTTGGCAAAGCGGCGAACTAGGTAATAAACTTACACTTGCCAGACTTCTGACCAGTACAAAACGGTACAGTTCTGGGGTGCAAGACTGGGGAGCTGGAGGGAACTGGCTGGAGCCTCCCTATTGATGGTTTATGAGTGGCTGGGAGATCATTCATGAAACTCAGTTGGGTGTCTGTGGATGTCTGTGTGAGTGCAGTGCCTATCAGAGGCCTGGAGCTTGACATCAGCATCACAATGTCAGAGGCCACCCAGGTTGGTTGGATTGGAGGGCTCAGTGGTCCCACAGTCCAGGTTGCACACTGGGAACCTCGTCACAGCTGCTCCGCAAATTTCTGAAATGGACACATTTGGTCATTCTGCCATGAGGTTGCTAAGGAACTCAGGAAGTGAGCCTTGATCCCTTCTGGGACAGGAATCTCTGATCATCTGTAGGCTTCCACAATACATATTCTAATCCACCTAACAATGGAGAACTTGAAAGCTCTGAGTCCCTGCATTTCAGGTGGAAGGACACAAATAGGGAGCCCAATATTCTTGTGGAGTCTGTATGCCTGAGATAGAGATCAGAAGAGTATTGAAAACCCAAGGTGTGCCACACCTTTTCAGTTGGATGTTGTGTTTTGGACAGAATAAAAGAATCACAACCTGTTGGAAAGTATGGAAAGAGGAATTTACTTTAGGAAGACAGGATTCTGGTGGCCTTAGCTCCACCTTATCCTTGTGTAACACAAAGTAAAGCTCCTGTATCGATAAGGTTGCCAGTTCCAACACTCACCTGGCAGACATGACAGCTACTAAGAAACAAGTGTTAATAGATAAATAAAAGGCCAACGCTGAAGTCAGAGTCTCAAAACTAGCAGAAGGTCCCATTTTGGGAATAGCTGCCTGACTGTTGGTGTGGCTTATTGGACTGCTCAAAGGAATGTGGCTATTTGTGGACTGTCTGCCGGGGAGCCTGAGGATTTTGCGAATAGCCTGCTACTAAGAGCAGACATTTGACATGCAATGATACTGGACTGAAGGCCTCTGTCCATGCCTTCTTGGAGCAAGTCCAGAATGGTTGGAATCTGTGTTCCCTGTAAGCTACCTGGTTGGGCACCCATCAAGGAGAAATTCAAGTGCCGCCCAGTTGATTAGCAGAGTGCGCACATCCAGCAGCGTGTGTTCAGCTGCCCCTCCCCCCGCTGCTTTGCAGCCACGTTGCTGTCCTGCAGCTGCTCCCGGGACCTTCCTGCTGGCTGTACAGAGCAGGGGGGCTGATGTTAGGGTGTCCATCTCCCCCGCCCCTGTACCCCATCTCCACAGAGCAGGGGAGAGGGGACAGCCTGGGTCAGGATGACTCGGAGCTGCTCCAGTCTGAGGTCTAAACCGTGAGTGAGTGAGTGCCTTTCTTAAAGAGACAGCGCCTGGTTTCTGAGACTTCCCCGGCAGCCAGCTCACACAGTCTCTGTCTCTCTCTCTCTCACTCACATTCTCTCTCTCTCTCTCCCCCTCCCCTCCATTCGAGGAGTAAAGTTCTGGAACAGCCTTCCAAGGGGAGCAGTGCAGGCAAACAATGTAACTCTTCTTCCAGACTGAGCTTGATAAATTTATGTATGATGAAACTGCCTACAACAGCATGTAGCTGATTCATGACTGCTAGTAGCAAATATTCACAATGGCTGGTGATGGGACGTTAAATTGGGAGGGCTCTGAGTTACTACAAAGAATTCTTTCCCAAGTGTCTGTCTGTTGGGTCTTGCCAAAATGCTCAGGGTCCAAATGACCATCATATTTGGGGTCAGGAAGGAATTTCCCCCCGGGTCAGATTGGCAGAGACCCTGGGGGGGGTTCACCTTCCTCTGCAGCATGGGGGATGGGTCACTTGCATGTTTAAACTAGAGAAAATGGTGGAGTGTCTGTAACTTGAAGTCTTTAAATCATAATTTGAGGATTTCAGTAACTCAGCCAAAGGTTCTGGGTCTATTACAGGAGTGGGTGGGTCAAGTTCTGTGGCCTGCAATATGCACAAGATCAGACTAGATGATCATGATGGTCCCTTCTGGTCTTGAAATGTATGTCTTTGAGAATCAGAAGTGATCAGACAGCAGAGTAGAGTGCAAGACGTCGTTGTTGAGAGCAGGCACAATAAAATGAGATGGGCCGGGCATATAGCAAGGCTCACTGACAATCGATGGACTGCAGCTGTCACTGAGTGGTACCCATGGGAACTGAAACAACCACTCGGCCAACCGCCAAAGAGATGGGAAGATTTTATCATGAAAAGGCATGGCCGCACATGGAGAAGGAAGGCCAGGATACGAGAAGAATGGAAGACGTGTTGTGATTGGTGCAATCTATACGAGGGCTGAAGGACCGATCGATCAAGGTAATTTCAAAATACCTGTCACCAAGTATGTCTGTAATAGTACAGACAACAAAAAAGATTCCTCCAGGAGCAGAGAGTTAAAGAAACCCTAACAACCCAGTTCCTGTTTCTTTGTTATGCTTTTGTCACGCACCTCAGTCTGGGTGTGTCACACGCTGGGCACATCTTGGGGGAAACTCTGCTCCTCCAGTCTTTAGTCAATTCTTTGGGTTTTTGGGTCCTCCCCACCATAGGGTTACCATATTTTAAAGTTCCCAAATAGAGGACACTTCCAGGGAGAAATAAGAGGGGGAACTGCAAGGTGAGTCGAGTTGGAGGTGTTGGAGGGGATATTTGGGGGCTGCTGGATGGGTGTGTGTGTGTACTGGGAGGGGGCATTTGGAGGGTTCTGGAGGGATATGTGTGTACTGGGAACGGGTATTTGAAGGGTGCTGGAAGGGGTTGTGTGGGACCCCTCTGACCCAAACACCCGCACACGAGCCCCCTGAGAGCCTAGCCAAGGGGCCACACACCCACACCCCTCCCCTCAGAGCCCAGCCACAGGCTCCAACCCGTCCAGCTTTGTTACTGTCGTGCAGAGACAACCCATACCTGGTCATAGTGAGGGGGTACAATTTAAAGGTTCAGCTGCCCCCGGAACAACTCAAGTTATGTGTCTCTCCCCTCTCCCCCATTACCCTCAGTCTCACCTCTCGGAAAGCAGCAGCCCCTCCGTGGAGCTCCCCATGGGGTGCAGCTCACCGGCTCTGGCAGCTGTCACATAGGGTGGGAGCCTGGCTGCACCATGTGGCCAAGCAAGGCTGGCAAACCTGGGAACCGCAGCCTGCCCACATCTCCCGTGCAGGCGCACTGCGAGACGGGGAGTTGGGCTCTGCCAAGTTCAGTGTACCCCAGTGGTAGCCAGCAGCTCTGCAGTGCCAATTATATGCGGGGAAATGAAATTCTGTGCAGAACATTAACTCTGCGCAAATTTTGCATTGCACAGTGGTGCAGAATTTCCCCAGGAGCAGGATCTGAGCCTGGAGCCGGACTCCTATTTTCATTTTCCTTAGAAATTTAGAAAAAAAGTCTTAGAAATTTCAGAACTGGAGATTTTAACTGATAAGACTTCTAGTAGAAGGAGGGCCTGGAGCCTGTTCTGTCTCTCCCTTCTAGTTCATAGTGTGAAAGACCAAGAGATAGTACAAGGAGTAGGAGAGTGCCCTTTTCCTAAGCATTTTAGGCATGCAGCATGGGTATCTGATGCCAGGAAAACTGTGTGATAAGATGCACATCTTTTAAATCTATATTTCTTGATCTTTGGATCCACCATAGCTAAGTAACAGTAATACTAACATTAACTATTTACAAATGTCTAACTATTTAAAAAGTAAGGCACCTATCTTACTAAGGATCTTGAATCCAAAGAATGCTCACATCTGGTCATGTGGCTGGAAGGAACTGAGGCAGCAACCACTGCCACGCCACCTTTTACAGCCCCATTCTCAGAATGTGCTCAAACACTGAGGGAAGGGGCAAGGAGGAGTGCTCTTCCAGGCATTACTAGTAGAAGGCTGCACCGGTCAAAAGCACTAGTCAGCACATATCCAATATGCCAAGAACACTCAAAGAAGAGCACACAGATTTAAAAATTGCAAATGTAAACTTAGTAAAATAGTTTGTTTGACCAGGACAGGCTTCTGATTGTTAGAGATATACCTAGTAAAATCATGGCCAGTGTTTTGCACACCCCCTCCCCGCACCTTCTTTTTAAGTGCCAATAAGATTAAATGACCAAATGTCCTAACATTTGAAAAATTCAAGCCAAAATGTTCACACCTATGAACTTTCATTATATTTAAATAGGCAAACAAGCATTATTTGTTGATTAATAGTGCATTTATACATTACCTTTCTTTTTAGTGGCTTGTTTAATTTTTAAGCAAACGAAGCACTCTTTCCTTTCTGAAAGTCCCAAGATATGAAGAAGTTCTTGCACCTCCCTGGCATTGTTGGGACATATGACACAGAAGGCATCTCCAGGTTGGTAGCAAAATGTTGTTTTCTGTTATAAAATAAAGATTTTTTTTCTATAAAGCTGTGTAATAAACCCTGGCCCATATTCTCCACACTCATAAAACAAAATCTTGCTGTTTAACACTACACCATCATTTTATATTTTTATTATATTTGGCCCTGGTACATCAGAAATCTAAGCATGTAACCTTTTATTTTTAAATTTAAGCTTTCTACTTAGGAAACCTAGTCTCTTACTGATCAAAGAGATTTTCAAATATATAATAAGCCCAGTTAAACAGTTTATGCAGAAAAAAATGTGTTTACAAGGAGATTTGTATATACAAGAGGCCCCGATTCACCATTAGCCATGTATATTGTTTTTCTATTTCTGGAGATTTAAATCAATATTAAATCTTCATGGTGAACAATTTACATAAATTTGTTACCATTAACAGAAAATTAGCAGGTTAAAATACTTCGGTGAATGGTGATTATAATGATATACAATTATTTCCTTTTCCTGAGAAAATTAGCACAAGTAAGAGAGAAATTCAAATAAAATTAAACATAAAACTAGATCTCTGAATAAATAAGAGGCTGTAGTCTCTTTATTTGGCTGAGGTGCATGATGTTAACTGATGACTTACTACTAAGCGAAGTATCAGAGGGGTAGCCGTGGTAGTCTGGATCTGTAAAAAGCAACAGAGAGTCCTGTGGCACCTTTAAGACTAACAGATGTATTGGAGCATAAGCTTTCTTGGGTGAATGCCCACTTCGTCGGATGCATGTCATCCGACGAAGTGGGCATTCACCCACGAAAGCTTATGCTCCAATACATCTGTTAGTCTTAAAGGTGCCACAGGACTCTCTGTTGCTTTTTACTAAGCGAAGGTGCATGATGCTAACTAATGCTTAAGTCTTGAGTGGAGCACAGCATCTGATTCAAGAGGTGAATATAGCTGAACCAATTGCTAACAGCAACCATAGTATAATTAAATTTAATATCCTTGTGGAGCCCAAAGAATCCTACCATAGTAGCATTTAACTTCAGAAAGGGGGACTACACAAAACCAAGGAAGCTAGTTAAAAGGTACAGAAACAAAAAGTGAAATGTCTGCAAGCTGCATAGAAACCTTTTAAAAACATTATAATAGAGGCTCAAATTAAATATATACTCCACATTAAAAAACATAGTAAGAGGACCAAAAAAGTACCATCATGACTAAACAAAGTAAAGTAAGTGGTTAGAGGCAAAAAGGCATCCTTTAAAAAATGAAAGTTAAATCCTACTTAGGAAAACAGAAAGGAGCATAAACTCTAGCAAGTCAAAAGGTAAAGCATAATTAGGCATGCTAAACAAGAATTTGAAAAACAAATGACCAAAGACTCAAAAAACTAACACAAAATGTTTTTTTAAATACATCAGAAGCAGGAAGCCTGTCAAACAATTACTGGGGCCACTGAACGATCAAGGTGCTAAAGGAGCATGCAAGGAAGATAAGATCATTGTGGAGAAGCTAAGAAAAAATGTTTGCATCAGTTTTCACTGCAGAGGTTGAGAGGAAGAGTCCCACACCTGAACCATTCATTTTTTGGTGACAAATCTGAGGAAGTATCCCAGAGTGAAGCATTAATAGAGGAGGTTTTGGAACAAATCAATAAATTAAACAGTAATAAGTTACCGGACAACATGGTATTCACTCAAGAGTTCTGAAGGAATTCAAATATAAAATTGCACAATGCCTAACTGTGGTAGGTAACCTATCATTTAAATCAGCTTCTATAACATAACTAGAGGATAACTAACGTGACACCAATTTTTTTAAAAGGTTCCAAAGGCGATCCTGGCAATTACAGGCTGGTAAGCTTAAGTTCAATACCAGCAAACTGGATGAAACAGAATTATTAGACACACACATGAACACGATTTGTTGTGGAAGAGACAATATGGCTTCTTTCTAAAGGGAAATCAGGCCTCACCAAAGTATTAGAATTCTTTAAGGGGGTTAACAAACATGAAGACAAGGGTGATCCAGTGGATATAGTGCACTTGAACTTTCAGAAAACCTTTGACAAGGTCCTTCACCAAAGACTCTTAAGCAAAGTAAGCAGTAATGGGATAAGAGGGAATGTCCTCTCATAGGTCAGGAACTGGTTAAAAGACACGAAACAAAGGGTAGGAATAAATTATCAGTTTTCAGAATGAAGAGAGGTAAATAGCAGTGTCCCTCAGGGATCTGTACCAGAACCAGTGCTGTTCAACATATTCATAAATGATCTTGAAAAAGGGATAAACAATGAGGTGGCAAAATTTGCAGATGATATAAAATTGCTCAAGATAGTTAAGTCTCTTTAGAGACTTAAAAAAGAGTTACAAAGGGATCTCGAAAACTGGGTGACTGGGAAACAAAATGACACATGAAATTCAATGTTGATAAATGCAAAGTAGGGCTGTTGATTAATTGCAGTTAACTCATGTGATTAACTCAAAAAATTAATCACGATTAATCGCACTTTTAATCACACTATTAAACAATAGAATTACCAATTGAAATTTATTAAATGTTTGTGGATATTTTTCTACTTTTTCAAGTATATTGATTTAAATTACAACACAGAAAACAAAGTGTATAGTACTCACATTATATTATTTTTATTACAACTATTTTCACTGTAAAATGATAAACAGAAGAAATATTATTTTTCAATTTACCTTATACAAGTACTGTAGTGAAATCTTTTTATCATGAAAGTGCAGATTTTTGTTTGTTACATAATTGCACTCAAAACAAAACTACACCTCTACCCCGATATAACGTGACCCGATATAACACGGGTTCACATACAATGCGGTAAAGCTCTGACACGCTGCTCTGAGCAGCGTGTTAAGGGTGCCAGGCCGGGGCCAAGGGGTTGGATAAGGGGCAGAGGGTCTCGGGGGCAGTCAAGGGCTCCCCCACCCCAGGGTCTAGGAGGCAGGAGCTGTGGGGGGGGCAATTTTGGGGCCCCCGCAGTCCCAGAGTGGCCCGGGGGATTAGCGGGGGGCCGGGAGCAGCCCACTCCACTTCCCTCGCCCCGGCCCCAGCCGTGTCGCTCGGGGGAGAGGGTTTGGGGGAAGGGATCCCCCCGCACTCTCCAGCAGCGGCGGAAGTGGAGCAGCCCGGCCCCAGCCCGCTCCACTCTGCCAGCTCCCAGCCGCAGCGCTCCGCTTCCTGCCGCAAGTGAGTGCAGGACCTTTCCCCAACCCCCCCGCAGTGACAGGGATGGGGCAAGGAAAGCGGAGCGGGCTGGGGCCACGTCGCTCCACTTCCCGCTGCAGGTGAGTGCGGAAGGCGTCCTTTCCCCAACCTCCCCGCACTCACCGGCAGCGGGAAGTGGAGCAGCCCGGCCCCAGCCCGCTCTACTCCGCCAGCTCCCAACTGCGGCGCTCCGCTTCCCGCCGCAGGTGAGTACGGGGGGCATCCTTTCCCCAACCTCCCCACACTCACTGGTGGCGGGAAGCAGAGCGCCGCGGCTGGGAGGTGGCAGAGTCGAGCGGGCTGGGGCCACGTTGCTCCGCTTCCCGCTGCTGCTGGTGAGTGCCCGTCAGGGAGCGGGGGGTGTGGATAGGGGGTCGGAGCAGTCAGGGGACAGGGAGCAGGGGGGTTGGGTAGGGGGTGGGGTCCTGAGGGTGATTAGGGACAGGGATCTCTGGAAGGGGGCGGTCAGGGAACAAGGAACGGGGGGGCCAAAGCAAGTTTGATATAACGCGGTGAGATTTTTTGTCTCCCGAGGACCGCGTTATATCGGGATAGAGGTGTATGTAAAACTTTAGAAACTACAAATCCACTCAGTCCTACTTCTTGTTCAGCCAATCGCTCACACAAACAAGTTTGTTTACATTTATGGGAGATAATGCTGCCCGCTTATTATTTACAATGTCACCTGAAAGTGAGAACAGGCATTTGCATGGCACTTTTGTAACCGGCATTGCAAGGTATTTATGTGCCAGATACGCTAAGCATTCGTATGCCCCTTCATGCTTCGACCACCATTCCATAGGACATGCTTCCATGCTGATGATGCTCGTTTAAAAAAAAAAAAAAAAAAAAGGGATAATTAAATTTGTGACTGAACTCCTTGGGGGAGAATTGCATGTCTCCTGCTCTGTTTTACCTGCATTCTGCCATATATTTCATGTTATAGCAGTTTTGGATGATGACCCAGCACATTGTTAATTTTAAGAACATTTTCACTGCAGAGTTGACAAAACACAAAGAAGGTACTAATGTGAGATTTCTAAAGATAGCTACAGCACTGGACCCAAGGTTTAAGAAACTGAAGTGCCTTCCAAAATCTGAGAGGGAGGAGGTGTGGAACATGCTTTCAGAAGAGTTAAAAGAGCACCACTCCAATGTGGAAACTACAGAACCCGAACCACCAAAAAAGAAAATCAACCTTGTGCTGGTGGCATCTGACTCAGATAATAAAAAAAAATGTGCCTCAGTCCGCGCCGCTTTGGATCGTTATCGAGCAGAACCGGTCATCAGTAGGGACGCATGTCCTCTGGAATGGTGGATGAAGCATGAAGGGACATATGAATCTTTAGTGCATCTGGCAAATAAATATCTTGCGACGCTGGCTACAACAGTGCCATGTGAATGCCTGTTCTCACTTTCAGGTGACATTGTAAACAAGAAGCGGGCAGCATTATCTCCTGCAAATGTAAACAAACTTGTTTGAGCGATTAGCTGAACAAGAAGTAGGACTGAGTGGACTTGTAGGCGCTAAAGTTTTACATTGTTTTATTTTTAAGTGCAATTATTTTTTGTATATCATTCTACATTTGTAAGTTCAACTTTCATGATAAAGAGATTGCACTACAGTACTTGTATTAGATTAATTGAAAAATACTATTTCTTTTGTTTTTTTACAGTTCAAATATTTGTAATCAAAAATAATAATATAAAGTGAGCACTGTATACTTTGTATTCTGTGTTGTAATTGAAATCAATATGTTTGAAAATGTAGAAAATATCCAAAACTATTTAAATAAATGGTATTCTATTCTTGTTTAACAGTGCAATTAATCACAATTAATTTTTTTAATCTCACATTTAATTGTGATTACTTTTTTTAGTCACTTGACAGCCTAATGCAAAGTAATGCACATGGGAAAACATAATCCCAACTATACATACAAAATGATGGGATCTAAATTAGCTGTTACCACTCAAGAAAGATCTTGGAGTCATTGTGGATACTTCTCTGAAAACATCCACTCAATATGCAGTGGCAATCAAAAAAGCGAACAGAATGTTAAGAACAATTGGGAAAGGGATAAATATTCAGACAGAAAATATCATGATACCACTACATAAATCCATGGTATGCCCACACCTTGAATACTGAATGCACTTCTGGTCACCCTATCTCAAAAAAGATATATTAGAATTGGAAAAGGTACAGAGAAGGGCAAGAAAAATGAGTTAGGGGTATGTAACAGCTTTCCGTATGAGAAGAGATTAGAAAGACTGGGACTTTTTAACTTGGAAAAGAGATGACTAAGAGGGGATATGATAGAGGTCTATACAATTGTGACTGGTGTGGAGAAAGCGAAAGTGTTATTTACTCCTTCACATAACACAAAGACCAGGGATCACCCAATGAACTCAATAAGCAGCAGGCTTAAAACAAATAGAAGGAAGTACTTCACGTAACACACAGTCAACCTGTGGAACTCATTGCCAGGGGATACTGTGAA
Source organism: Emys orbicularis (assembly GCF_028017835.1). Taxonomy (NCBI): domain Eukaryota; kingdom Metazoa; phylum Chordata; order Testudines; family Emydidae; genus Emys; species Emys orbicularis. The sequence continues at coordinate 165,001,367 of NC_088684.1, forward strand.
GGACAAAAGTATAACATTGTTCAAAAAAGAATTAGATAAAGTTCATGGAGGAAAGGTCCATCAAAGGCTATTAGCAAAGATGATCATCGATGCAACCCCATGAGGCGGGTGTCCCTAGCCTCTGATTGCTAGAAGCTGGGAGTGGATGACAGTGGATGGATCTGTTCATTCCCTCTGAAGCACATGGCATTGGTCACCATCAGAAGACAGGATACTGGGCTAGATTGAGCATTAGTCTGACCCACTATAGACTTTCTTAAGTTGTCCTTATGAAACTCCAGCATGCATTGTACAAAGCATGTAGACAGTGTGTAGGCAACAACAATAATAAAAACATTTATTCATAAGGTGCACCAGGCAAAAAGGACTCTGTGATCCTAACAATAGAGGCCCAAATTTTCAAATAAGTGCATGCACTTTTGAGCCTGATTCAGGAGTGTAAATCTTTGGATGTTCATGTAAATTGGGGTTACACACACACACACACACACACACACACGGAAGAGTGCATGCTCCCGTAGGTGCTGACCTGTTTGAAAACTTGGGGCAGAATCATTTAAAAACAAACCCTAGTTGTAACCAAGCAAGCACTTCTGAAAAAGTCCTATTGAAATAAAAAAAAAAATTAAACCAATAGGGTTAAAGAGCCTACAGAAGTTACTTTAAGGACCTACAGAATTGAACAGACTGTGATATCACTGCAGTAGAATTCTATACAATTCTATATTGGCTGTATAGAGTACATAGCATTTTTATCAATCTTTATTTAAACAATATCCATACAATACCACCTAGCTCTTGTATCGTGCTTTTCCTCTAGTTTTCCCTTAGTAAAGTCAAGTCATTCTGTTTTTACAACTAGGAAAATAGAGGTAGAGAGTTTAAGTGATATGGAGACACAAAGAAAGTCAGTGTCAAAGCCAGAATTAGACTCAGGAATTCCTAGCTTCCTGTCTTGTGCCCAGATCACTTGACCGGGCCTCATTCCTGCTACACAATGCAAGGAAGATCAATGCTTGCATGTATTAAGTATCATGGAATATAAGTTTTACCTTGTATTAATGGAGTCTTTTTGTCATTTTTCCTGGCATCAACTTTTCCCCTAATTTCCTCATTTCTGGTTACTTTAACCCCTTTCTTTTATTGAAAGAATCTTCCACAAAACCAATCTCACTCAATCCAAAATTAATAGAAGTCACTGTGATATTAATGTGGCTTTAAGAGAATGAACAGAATCTCCAGGATGTGGGAGCTGACAGGTGGAGGAGGCCGTTGGTTTGAGGTTAAACTGAGAGACTGACCCGCGTTCAGATGCTCTGTATATACATCAACTATGTATTTAATAAAGACAGTTAATTTACGAGCAATGAATTATCATTATTAAAGACTAGAGAGACAAGGTGGCTGAGGTAATATCTTTTATTGGACCAACTTCTGTTGGTAAGAAGTTGTGGTGGAAATCTATGAGGGATTTTAGGCCATCTGTCCATGCAGAATGTCCATGGGGTGGGTTTGTGGAAGAAGAGTTTGTAGAGTTTCGCTTGGAGTTGTTTGGGGAAGGATTTGATGATATCCTTAAGTTCCTGGGTAAATTGTGGTGTGAGGGCTTCTTTGAATTCTTTCTAGTAGATGATGTCGTTAATGTAGTCATCACGGTTGAGGACTATGATGACACCCCCTTCATCTGCTGGTTTCACCACTATCTGGTGGTTACATTTGAGGGTCTGTATGGCTGTCCTTTCGGTGGTAGAGAGATTATGGTAGATGTGATGTTTGTGATGTTTCACAAAGCAATCCTCTATGTCTGATCTATAAGTCCTTATCCTCAAAGGAAACCTACACAACACTTTCAGAAGACAAGCCTGGGATCTTAAATTCGTAATTCTGCTAGGCACTAAAAATCATGGACTAAATATAGACACTGCATTTATGGCTTATTACAACAATCTGTAACTCAATAACCCCCTCTTTTTGTCCTCTGACTACAGAGGTATTAACGGGCCACTCTACCTTGAACGATCTCTTAGAATATGTGCTACCTGCTTATGCTAAACAATCTGTTCCACCTTGCATTTAGCTGTGATGCTTGGAGTTCTTTTCCCAGAACTGAAGAAGAGCTTTGTGTGGCTCAAAAGCTTGGCTCTCTCACCCACAGAAGTTGGTCCAATAAAAGATATTACCACACCCAATATCTCTTGTCTCTCTAATATCATTGGACCGACATGGCTACAACAACGCTATATATATTAAAGACAAGTGGATTACTTGAATATAGAACAACACATGGTACCATGAGTAAGGGAAGTTATAAAAAGAATTGAAAGAAGTTTAAAAAAAATAGCTAAAAGTTACTCAGAAGTGAAAAACAAATTTGAATGAAATAAGGAAAGAAGTAAATATAAATATCAGTCACATTTGTATCAAAAGAATTATTATGATAAAGGATCGCATGAACTACCTTATTTGAAACCAAATGATAGAGTACATATCTAAATGGTAGAAATTGGGCTCAGAAAGCCACTGTAACAAAAGACGTAACACCTCAATCTTGTGACATGACTAATGATGGTCAAGTGTATAGACAAAATTGGAGACATTTGCAATTGTTACCTGCAATTTTCAAACTCAGCTGAAAAAAGAAATTATATAATACCGCATCAAGAGCAGCAAGAAAATGAAAATGACATCATCCCTCTAAGTCATAAGAGCAACTTCAATATTATAGCAAATACAGAAGTTAGATGGTCATTGTATCAAAGAAGACTTGTTGAAACACTTACAGCAAGCAGTTAATTCTGATTTTGTAGACAGACAGATACACACACACACACAAATAAATTTGTGCTAAAAAAATTAAAAGAAAGTAGATGTGGTGTTACTGTGTCTTTAAGAAAACGAATGGAATCTCTAGGGTGTGGGAGCTGACAATGGGAGGAGTGAGTTGATGTCATGTGGGACTGATAAATTGATCTGAGTTAAGATGCTCTGCATATATGTTAATTATGTATCTAAATAAAGACTCTTGTTAAATTACTAGCAATGAATTATTATTAAGACTGGTAAACTAATTGAATATAAAACATATAAAATATGTAACAACTATTAAATGTTAGCTTATGTGGGGCCATACCCTCTACAGAATGAATGAGATCCTTTGTATTACAAACAAGATCAATCTCAGTTGACCCACACTTCAACCCACTGTAGAAAGATATTTTAATAATATAACCCAGAAGATTAGCATATAATATCACTCTTAACAGCTTTGTTCTCCAATTAATATTTTTTACCCTTTCTTCCACCAGCTGAGGATGTTTATCAACTTACTGAAATATCAAGTTCTAACAGCAAAGCTGTTTTTACTGCATCTTCCCTAGTGAGCTGAACTGCTTTGGTCACTGGAACATGGAAGACTGTACCATCTGAAATCAATGAGGACACACTCAGTTCCTGAAAACAAGGACATAAAAGTTTAATCTGATTAAATATAACAAACTGTATGGCAACCTACTAAGTAACATGTGCAAATAAACTCACAAGTAATTAGTAGGACCATTTCCTTTTTCATATTAACATCCTAAAAAGAGAATTCCAAACCACACTGTAAACATGCACTCTTTATACACATACAGTATCTCCCTCATACCTTTTTAAAAAATTCATACCCGAGTACAAACAGGGGCACTTTCAAACCAATTCTGAAGTATAATAAGCCCAAATGGGGGTGGGGGGGAGAATATAGTTTGACAAGTCACTGCTAAAGTGGATATCAAATACAGGTACAGTAGTTTTCTTTTTAAAGAGTTACCTTAAAAGAGCCAATTTAAAAGTGGCAATTATATCAGATACTGTATGAGGAAAAGATGACAGAGTGGCTAACACCATAACTAATGAATGTTGAAAGTAAGAATATAAACCATTTAAAATTATTCAAGATTTAAACATTAGAAATATAGAATACAGCTAGGGTTAGACCAGTAAGCAGCTTATGGGAGAGAGCTTTAAATACAGTTGTATTTGTAAGCCTCAGCACTCTATAGATAGTATAAGAAAAGAGAATCAGAATTCAGGTTCTGTGCACAACAGGAGAGGCAACATGCTCAGCACCCAGAAGGAGGAGCATGCTACACTGTAGCAACCCTTTCTGACTCAATGAAGGGGAAACGCTGGCAATTCCAGCCCGCCTCTGCCAGAGGGTGTCCTCAATTAAAGGTGAGGCTCAAGCCCTCATTTCACTCCCACCCGTATCAGTGAGCATCATCCACTACCACTGGAGAAGAGTTAAGAAAACTGAAAATGTAATATATACTATACTGTTTTCTCAGATGGATGGGAATTATTTTATCAGTTACATAAGGGCAATTATTGACATCAGTATCCTAAACAGAGCTGGGCGAATAACTAATTTTTCAAGTATCAGGGGGTAGCCGTGTTAGTCTGTATCCACAAAAACAACAAGGAGTCTGGTGGCACCTTAAAGATTAACAGATTTATCTGGGCATAAGCTTTCGTGGGTAAAACACCACTTCTTCAGATGCATGGAGTGAAAATTACAGATGCAGGCATTATATAATGACACATGAAGGGAAGGGAGTTACCTCACAAGTGGAGAACCAGTGTTGACAGGGCCAATTCAATGAGGGTGGATGTAGTCCACTCCCAATAATAGATGAGGAGGTGTCAATGCCAGGAGAGAGAAAGTTGCTTCTGTAGTGAGCCAGCCACTCCCAGTCCCTATTCAAGCCCAAATTAATGGTGTTAAATTCAAAGAGAAACAGCAGAACTAAAATTCATTGGCAAACTACATCCACCCTCGTCAAACTGGCCCTGTCAACACTGGTTCTCCACTTGTGAGGTAACTCCCTTCCCTTCATGTGTCATTATATAATGCCTGCATCTGTAATTTTCACTCCATGCATCTGAAGAAGTGGTGTTTTACCCACGAAAGCTTATGCCCAAATAAATCTGTTAGTCTTTAAGGTGCCACCAGACTCCAAGTAATTTTTCAGTTTGCTGGCAGTTCCAAATATATATATATTTCAAGTCAAACTGAAACAAACATTGCAAACAATTTCAGTGAACTGAAAAAATCCATTTTGGTTCAACCCTGAATGGATTTTCCACACATTTGTTAAGGGCTAGATTCACAAAAACAGCCAGAGGAAGAGAAGGGGATGTGGTCGTGCCACCCTCCTTATAACTTTTAGCCCAGCCATTATGGCATTCACCTGAGATGTGGGAGACCGAGGTTCAATTTTCTCCTATGTCTCACACGAAGAAATTATTTGAACTTGGGTCTCACTCACTACAGGACAGTGCCTTAACTACTGGACTATGGTATATTCTGGTGTGTGGGTCTCTCAATCCTTTCTGTTGAAATTGTTCCACTTTGTATAAATAATTTAAAAAATCATTGGAGCAGGAACTTGGGTCACCCAGATCCCAGATAAGTGTCCTGTCCACCAGGTTATATAGTCATGTTCACACTTTTCTTGGCACAATGAGTATTCATTGTCATTATGAATGGGCACCATCATCACCTCCAGGAGCGGTGCCAGGATTTTTGCCGCCCTAGGCGGCAGCGCTCCTCCTCTGAACATTCAGGGGGCCTGGGGTCTTTGGCGGCGGGGATCCTTCCGCTCCGCGTCTTCGGGGCACTTCGACGGCGGGTCCCGGAGCAAGTGAAGGACCCGCCACCAAATTTCCGCTGAAGATCCGGAGCGGAAGGACCCCCCGCCGCCGAATTTCCGCTGAGGGCGGCAAAATGCCGCCCCCCAAATGCTGCAGCCCTAGGCGACCGCCTAGAGTCGCCTAGTGGAAGCGCCGGCCCTGATCACCTCCTCCTCCTTTGTGAATGACATCAGTCCCTCCCCAAATTTTTGTGGCCAAAACTATTCAATGAATTGACGTCAACTTCACAAATAGTTTCAGGTATACTGAAACGGTTTTCTTTTTCCAAACAAACTATTAGTCCGAAAAATTTCATCCAGCTCTAATCCTAAAGACTCCTTATAATTAAAGCAGAGGAATTAATAATATTCATTTTGAACTGTTAATCCTTAAAAAACATTTTAAATTGCTCTCAGAACATTTTAGTTCCAGTCATTCAGACTCAGAGTCCAAATAAATCACTAAAGAGGCCATGTACCCAGCCCTGAACTTGAGAGTGGATGAGAGGAAATCCTTTTTTGGTGATGCTAAGATCTGAGTTGATGGGCTTCAGTAAGAGCTGCCTTTAGCTTTCCTTAGAAGGAAGAGGATGGTTGCTGTAACGTGAGATCTTGGAAAACACGTAGGCAGCAGGGTTACAATAGGGAACCAAGAGGACCCAACCTGCTGAGCAGTTCTAACTGTCCCTGTCAAAAACAACAGTAAAGAAAAAACAGACTTGACTGTGAAACTTTTTTCCCCTATCCATGCTCTGGGAGCACTGGGAACCATTTGGATTTGTCCAACAAATAGCTGAGAAAGAGACACACTAAGAGATACTTAGGGCCCTTCATTTTCGGTTTTTATTTTATTTAATTTTTCCCGGGAATTTATCAGTGTTTATTACAACAACAAAAACAGGTGGAAATGGGTGGAAAAAACTATTAATAGTTTGTCTGGGTAAATATCAGGGTTTCTTTTGGTGGACTGAAGGACAGGGGGGAAAATGTATTCATCCTTTTCCCAGGATTTTTTCAGTAAAAATCAATTTAAACTGAAAATGAAGGGGATTAGAGATATTCTACCACTATACTTCAAATTGCCACATTTAAGTTTTTTGTTCAATAGCAAAATTCAAACTTTCCTACTCATTACAGAGAAAGGGCAGAAGTAGAGGTGCGATTCTCAAGGTCTAGATTAGAATTTTATAAAATCCTTTTAAGATTAGAGTCAAACATCTATCAAAGCCTTAAAATAAGAAGGGTGTTGAAGGCTACTTTTTTATATCTTGGAGATGCTCTAATTCATTTATTTGTAGCTAATCTGGGTCCCTTGAGCTAGTTTTCTAAACTGTCATGCATGGTAAGATTCCTGTGCTACACTCCAGTGGGTGGCTTTTACCAGCTTTGACCAAGCAGAGCAGTTCCATTCTGTTGCTTGGCAATGTTTACATTTTAATTTAGAAGAATTATCTTTTCGTTATTTTGTCCCACTCAATTGCTTGTCTCAACTCTCCCTTCAGCTTCAGATATGCTGAGCTAGATAAACTCATACTCTGATGTTTGGTAATCACTAAGGGCTAGACTGTGAGATCAGGGCCGCCCAGAGGATTCAGGGGGCCTGGGGCAAAGCAATTTCGGGGGCCCCTTCAATAAAAAAAAGGTGCAATACTATAGAATACTATATTCTCGTGGGGGCCCCTGCGGGGCCCGGGGCAAATTGCCCCACTTGCCCCCCCCCCCCCCCCCCCGGGCGGCCCTGTGTGAGATAAGTAGAGACAGCATGTTGTTGCACTGCTCCAGGAATAGCCTAGGAAAGAGAGACTGTGATACACACACACTCAACCAACTCCATCCTCAGGGGAGGAGTAAACTGTGCCTTGTCTATACATAGCATAGTGCATGCTACCCCCATGTGCCAGCACAGCTGCACCACTGTGAAAGCAACAGTGCATAGGAGAATACATGTCTAGTATATAGAAATAATTAAAGTTTATTTCAAATGGGCTATCTTGATCAATTGGCATAACCTAGTCAGTGTTGTCTTCACCTCTTCTTCCCACAGGTGGCTGGCCTCAGGGATAAGGCACATCAGTCTCCTCAAGTGGCTCGTTGACTGGACGGAAACAAGGCCTTCCACTTTAACCTTCATTTTTACAGTTTACAATCCTTGGTCACTCTGCCATATAGCATTTCTGTCTTTGGGCCATGTTATCAGAGTCCAAGACATACTTCACACCTGATTTCCTAATCAACCTTTATACTAACATCAGTTTGGAAAAAGTCCCACTTACGCCAGCAGTTTTTCTAAAAATGCTTGTTGTTGCAAACCACAGGCACTGTGGGCTTGGACCCTAAAAATAAAAAGCCATAATTTTTTGAGGAAACCGCCTCAGGGTCAAGTAGTTGGGTATTAACATCTATTCCCACTTATGAGAAAGAGGCTTCAACATTCTATAAAAATCATAGAATATCAGGATTGAAAGGAACCTCAGGAGGTCATCTAGTCCAACCCCCTACTCAAAGCAGGACCAATCCCCAGACAGATTTTTGCCCCAGATCCCTAAATGGCCCCCTCAAGGATTGAACTCACAACCCTGGGCTTGAATTCCAAAAGTTCCTAGCAGGAAAAAAACCATTCAACATGCATCCATCAGCAAATCTGAACACATCAAGACAGCTGTCACATCTTTCTTTTAAGATCTGGGCAGATATCAGCCAGTCCACCCAGGAACCTAATTAGCACCTTCTAAATTAACCATTTGGTTCTCATACCACCCACTGTGATGGTGTGGCATGTGCGCACCAACACTCCACTCATTCCCTGTCCCTCTTGCCCACCTACACCACAGCTGCTTCTATTCCTGTGTGGCAGGTAGCCAGGACAGGCTGTAAGGAGGCACCTTACACTACTTCCTCCTCTGCCTATCAGGCTAGCCAGGACACAATCTGGGTGTAAACACTAATCACCTATTTGTATTATTGATCCGTATTCTTCAAATTTACTACACTTACAGGGTAAGAAAAAAACATCCAGTGAATTCAATACTGTGAAGATTGAAAAATAGGATGAAATATAATCAGCTTTGTATAGTGCCACATTATCAGATGCCCTACTCTCCTTCCAGAAATTTCTAAATGCTCCCTGCTGCCAGTTTAAAAATACACCCACTCCTGTCTTCAACATCCAATGACAATTAATTTCACTCCCTAGCCATGCACCTATCCAGTGACCAATGACTCCACCTTTTCCCTTTCCTCTTCCCCTCTCAACTTCTAGTTTTGTAATTCTCTCATTGTTTCCTAATAGGTCTCAAATGCATAACTAGAAGGTTCATTTTCTTATCGTTTGCCTTTTAACTTTCTAGAATTGTTGAAGTTTTCATTCACAGATTAAAATGAAAGCTTAATGTTTCTAGAATTTAAAACAATACAAAAACTATTCAAATGCTTTATTTTCATTGTTTCAGAGAAACAGAGAATTGTTAAAAAGTGAGACATCTGAACAACAGTCCAGAGGTTTGCAGAATGTATATAGAAGAGTTTTGGCCCTTTGAAGCTAAGAATTTTAAATTTTCCACTGTTGAGTACTACATCAAAATGCACAGTTCCTTGGTTAACCAAGAAAGTTCCGGCTCCATCTGCAGAAAGGTGTTTACCTGGGATCTAAAATATTATTTCAACATACTTGTCATTTCTTGGTTAGTATAACTCCTGTCAAACTTTGAAGCTGTCTCATCACAAGCACCAGAAGGGTAGAGAGCAGCTTAACAACAGCTGACTGGAAGAAAGTTAGCTATCAACTTGATTTTTTTTTAAAATAAATATGAAAAAAAGCAAACACGATCTCTCTCAACCTCCAAGTTCACATGGGATTTTATTTCAAAACTAAAGTAAAACAAAGCATGTCAGAATTCCAACTGTCATCTGAAAGAAACTTAGAAATATAACCAAATGAACCAAATGCTCAAGGTCTGGCAAACAAAGTACTGTTTTTAGCTGTATTTTCTAGACCATTCTGGGCTTCACAGCTATAGAGTGCAAAAGATCACAAGCTGAGGCTGTGGAGGCTTTGTTTTGTTTCGCATAGTATACCATAATTTAAAATGGCTTCTTTGTAAAAGCATATTGAGCTTAAAGCACTAATATCAACCATTGCTAGCTTTTAATCTGCAATTTATTGTTCAATTTACAACAGTAAAACTAGTATGATGTTATTACGGTGGCAAGTTTGTCACAGTTATTGACTATGAAGCTATATTTTGAGCTGTTTTTGCACGATCATTTCTGACTTTTGTAAAGTACTGTGTTTTGAATTAAAATTGGACTAGACTGATTTTAATGGAAGGAGTTTTTCATTACTACAAAATAAACTTTTGATGATTCCAGCAATTAAAGTTGTTCACTTCCTGGCATTTTGGTGTGATTTCCTTAGAGAGGGCTTATCGTCTTGTCTGATGTAACTGGTTATACTTATCAGGTCACGGTCCGCTAAACTGACAAACATTCAGATATAAGCAGACATTTGTTACTTATAAAGTAATATGAAAATCTGCTTCCTTCAGAAACATATATGCCTTAGAAATTTGTTCAAATGTCCCATTTAACTACAGAGACACAAGGTGGAGGAGGTAATGTCTTTTATTGGACCAACTTCTGCTGGCAAGAGAAACAAGCTTTTGAGCCACACAGAGCTCTTCTTCGGCTCGAAAACTTGTCTCTCTCACCAACAGAAGTTGGTCCAATACAAAATATTACATCACCCACCTTGTCTCTCTAATCTCCCAGGACAGACACAGCTACAACTACACTCCATTTAACTATAGGATCATGAGTGAAAACATCCATTGATCAGAATTTTCTATCTTTTATCATCCAAACTCTGAAGTCCTTACCTGGCCAGTGCTGTCCTGAAACTGTACATCTATATATTCTGATGGCAGAGCAGGAATATTAAGAGTGGACTTTGAAAGAGGAGGGACTGATCGATCAAGTGAAGGTTCAGTATTTTGAACAGACACGACAGAATGAACATTAGCTGGTCTTTGGGATAAAGTATCAGTAGCCTTCACTTCTAAATCTTCTAGCTTCAAATGCTGTATTTCTGAGTCTAAGCTGCATGCTCCTGACATGCTTGGGTCTACAGTCATTGCAGAGACACCATTAGACACAGCCCTGAGATTGTTGCTCATGTCTTCTTTTATGTTCCGTGACGTAAATTCTCTTCTAAGGGCAAGCCAAAGCCCATCGATCCATGGCTCAACCACTATTTCCAAACTGAAACAAACAAGGCAAAGTGGAGGTAAAGTACGACTTACTTCACTTTTAATTCTTACGAATAACTAAAAGAACAAAAAAGACTTGATCACACTTTTCATTTTTCATTACATGTACACAAATAGCTACTATTAAGAGGACTTCCTTTACTAAAAATTCATGTTTGCATTTGACATCACTTTTTTTTTTTTTCAGATTTAGGGGGGGAAAGCACTCTTTCTGCCAACTATACAACTTTTATCTTCTTATGATGAAGCTCATCATAAGGAATTAAAAAAGGAGTAACTGGAAAACACATGACTTTCAGCCATTTATTGTAAGATATAGACATAACTAATAAAGTTCAATTTTTTTAAAACACAAAAATAAGTCTTATAGTTGTGGCAATGTTTGTATGTTTTATTCTGTCCAGCACCTTCATACGCCTAACCAATATAAATAGCAAAGACTCTGGTCTCCATTTGATGGAAAGTGAAATCAGGAAAACAAGAAAAAAACTATTTTCTCTCAGTAAAAATCTCTCTCTCTAAAGAAAACAGAAGACACTGAGATTAGTGGGCCATTTTATAGAAGAAAAAAATAATAATTTCAAGGAGTACTCAAACTAATCCTGCTACTATAGAAAGGGGGGGGAGGGGGGAGACAAAAACAAACTGCACAGAAGATTCCACCTATTGCGAGACAAAAACTGGTATGCTCAGATGGGTAAATCTCCTTTGTATGAAGCTGAGGTCACAGTTTTGTTTGAATCCAGTCTCCATATACTAGCTAGAGGTCACATTACCCACTGTTTCGACTACAGAGATATTGTTGAACTGTGGTTGTTTTGTATTTATAAGACTGAATTTTCTTTGGTTAAACCTAAAAACTAGTAATAAAACCTTGTAAACATAATATAGGTAGAAAAAGGCCAAGAATGTCACTGTTTATGAAAAGGTCTTCAGATGCAGTTTTCAGAAGTGCTGAGCCCTCACAGCTTCCACTGGAGTTGTGGACAGTTATCACTTCCCAGTGAACAGGCCCATTCAAATTCACTGAAGATAAGTATGATTCTTCTAGCTTATACTGGGTTCAATCCACTCAGATGCTTAGCATCGTCAACTACTACTGGCTTCACTGAGTACTCAGTAACTGGCAGGATTCATCTTTAATCCCGTGTTTATTGGGAGAAAATAAAAAACAATTAAACTAATTCTGCTCATACCCTACGCAATCATCCGCCAGTCCAGTCTCATAGAAATGCTGTGCACCGAGTTCCTGGAGTCGTTTGTCTACTATCTTCCCACCATTGCAGAAGAACATGTATTCAGAATCTCCCAGACCTGAAAAATCCATGTAAAGAGGGTTTATAGCTAACAAACAAAATAGATATAAAATTTACAGTGAAAATTTACAGTGAAAACCAGTTGGGGGGAGGGATAGCTCACTGGTTTGAGCAACAGCCTATTATACTCCAGATTGTGAGTTCAATCCTTAAGGGGGCCATTTAGGGATCTGGAGCAAAAATCTATCCAGGGATTGGTCCTGCTTTGAGCAGGGGATTGGACTAGATGACCTCCTGAGGTCCCTTCCAATCCTGATATTCTATGATTCAATTGTCTGACAAACAGGAAAGTTGGTATGTATATGAAAGTAGATATATTTAAATCCTAAATTAACAAAACACATGTGAACTGAAAATTGAATAGCTGATTACATTATTAAGGTATAGTTGACAAATGGTTCCTCTTCATTTACCTGCCCAGTTCCAAGTTCAACATGTTGTGTTTCTGTTGCAACAGCTGTAGGCACTGAAAATGCCTCAAGCAACATCTTCCTGACATGTTTTAGGTGTTTATCATCAGAAACTGTTGTCAGAGAAACACAAAACACCTAAACTAACTAAAAACAAACTGTAGGTTGTAAATTCACATGAATACCCAAGAAATAAATTTATTTCAGCTAGAGCTAAGATTGTTAATATATGTTACTAATTTAAAGGAGGAAAACATATTAAACATACTAGAGAGAAAAAGAAAAAGAGACAAACATTAGAAATGCAGGAAAATTTAAGTAAAGGTAAATTTTAAAACCAGAGAGGTATATGGAAATACATGAATCATGAAATTTTCCCCATTGTCTTGTTCAGGAACCATCAGAGATACTGAGTAAAAAATATCCAAGCATAACTCTTAGGGTATGTCTACACTTAGAGTTTTTGAACTGTAAATTTCACTGGTGATAGGGAACCGGTGAAAGTAAAGTGCTGATTTGTGTATTCACTCAATTCCTCAGGCGTCAGAGAGTGTTTATATTACCAGCACTTCCATCGTTGATGAGAGTAGCGCTGTAGGACAGCTATCCCACAGGGCAGCTCTCTCGATAGGTCTTGGGGGAGGGGGGGTGTGAGCGGAAGGCATTCTGGGACCCTGCTCAGTGCCTTGTGCTGCCCTGCTTCATGTCTCAGGAGCCCCATTAGTTCCTTGTTTCTTCCGTGGGATTTTTTTTAAAAACCTCCTGCTGTCTGGCTGCTTTCCCTGCCACATCTACAAACAAAGGGAAAGGGAGCTTCAAACTTCCCGGGGCTTACAGTCAAAGGGGCGGACATCGGTGCGTCAGAGCAGCGGAGATGCTGGCCAGTGTGGTCACTTTTGAAACTGTGGGATACCCGCCGGAGGCCAAAAGGTGTTTACACTGCTAGAACGTGTCTTCACTTTCACAGCAGTGCAAAAAGAAAGGCGGTAAGAGCTGTATGCCTCTCGTGAAGGTGGTTTTCTTTTTGCGGTGAACCTTCTGAGTTTCACTGCAAAAAGTCATTAACAAGTGTAGACGCTCCCGCGGTTTTAGCGCAAAAACTTTTTGCGCTTTAAATGGTAAGTGTAGACATACCCTTAGGTCCATAACCTCAATCGCCTTAGTAAAGATACTGATCCCAGCACAAAGTCAGAGAGACTACCTGCTCTTAACTACACTGTGATTAGGAGTTCTCACTGCCTTCTCAATGGCTAGTGAAGCCACAGTAAAAGATGTACTTAACATAACAAAGGGTTTTTTTCACAGTAGCCCCAGTGGCCTAATGACCAAGGCATTGGCCTCCTAAACCAGGGATTGTGCGTTCAAGTCCCATCTGGGGTGAAGAGACTTTTTATGCGGGGAGGGATAGCTCAGTGCTTTGAGCATTGGCCTGCTACACCCCAGGTTGTGAGTTCAATCCTTAAGGGGGCCATTTAGGGATCTGGGGCAAAAATCTATCTGGGGATTGGTCCTGCTTTGAGCAGGGGATTGGACTAGATAACCTCCTGAGGTCCCTTCCAACCCTGATATTCTATGATATCTTTCCCCATTATTTACAAAGAATCCTAGGACTGGAAGGGACCTTGAGAGGTCATCTAATCTAGTCCCTTACACTCATGGCAGGACTAAGTATTATCTTGACCATCCCTGACAGGTGTTTGTCTAACCTGCTCTTAAGAATCTCCAGTGATGGAGATTCCACAACCTCCCTAGGCAATTTATTCCAGTGCTTAACTGCCCTGACAGTTAGGAAGTTTTTCCTAATTTCCAAACCAAACTGCTCTTACTGCAATTTAAGCCCCATTGCTTCTTGTCCTATCCTCAAAGGTTAAGGAGAACAATTTTTCTCCCTCCTCCTTGTAACAACGTTTTATGTACTTGAAAACTGTTATGTCCCCTCTCAGAAGGTATACTGTTAGTTTTAAAGATGTCATTACACACATAGCTAGCAAACATGAAATTAGTTACAAAAAATCAATGCTCTGTTTCATATTCTCAATCGTCCATCTGCAATGAGTAATAAATACAGTATCTTCTCCAGAATTAATATGACTATGGCTGCATACTTCTTATACTCTTCAGAAAACTCTCATAACTAAAAATACACTTCAGAATACACATGACAAAGTTTTTTAGCCTGATAGTTTAAATGCAGATTGAACAGTCAGCAGCTCTCTGGTAGTGGAATTAAAGCTTTTCAGATGAACTTTTGCATTTCCAGAATTGTCTGGGTTTTGGTTTTCTACCTCAATATTCTTTGATTTTTCCCCATTAAGTTACTGACAAGTGTTAACAATTTTAACTGTAGCTTAATTAACAAAAGCCATTTGGTGTTTCTCACTATTGTTGAAATAGGTCGTCGCACAAGTATTAAGAATTTTCAGATTAAAAAAAAAACTGACATTTTTTACACTTTCACATCTCCAAACTGACACAGTCAATGTATTATAAATTTGGTAATACAAATATTTTCCAAACCCACACCTCCTATCTCAATTTATAGTCTCAAATTACTTCTCACCCCCAGGATGTCCAATGGATATTAAATTGATAAATCACATTTTAATTTTGAATCACATTCATGACAAATCCCTGCTATACTGCTCCACAATTATTACACATAAAATCAGCTAATAATATAAGAATAAAAGTTGTATTGTAAGAGATTGGGGCCTGTCTCATAGCACTCTCTGCTGGATGGACCCTGGCTTGCTCTTCTTGAACCCCCACCCGCCCTTGGGGAATTCTGCCAGGAACTGTCTCACCGTCTCTAGAGAAGTTAGTTTCCAGCAGGGTTAGTTGTTACGGTTCTTTTTCTTTTAATTCAAGTCTCCTCAACAACCAAGATAAAAACTTCTCAGTCTCCCTTCTGTTCATTTCTGTTTCAGGGAACAGCTCCTTCCAGCAGTAGCTCCAGTCTCTGTCAGGTATTGCAGCTCCTTATCTCCATTTCTTGCTCTTCCTTTTATGAGAATCAGCCAATTACGCTGCAGATCTTTTACCAAGCACAGCCAGCAGTGCTAGTCAGCGAGCCACTGGCTTCTGATCTCAATCAAATGGTATCCCTTATACCTTCACAACTATGAATAGGCTTATTTACTATTTTAAAAATTACTTAAAAGATACCACACTACAGTGGGGACAATATAGTGACAAATTAATTTCTGATAGTGATATAAAAGTGCAGGAAAAGGTGACACAGGAAATACTGTATTACCTAACAATCCATAACGTAGATGTGCAAAATGATCAGGTGGCAGGGTCTTGTTTTTAATTTCCTTAACAAACTTGCAAGCTGTGTCTGGAGGGTCTCCAGTACCAGTAGTGGAAATAACAATAACAAGAGGGTCCTTTTCTGTTACCAGATTATACTACAAAAAAAGTGGAAAAAAGGCAAATTAAAAAGAATAACCCAATACACATTTATAGTCAAGTCAAAGAGTTGATCCTGGCAGTGTTGTTTTTTACAATTGGATGGTTTCTCACTTTCCTCCCTATCCCACATTGTTATGCTCTCTTCTCTTTTCTTCCATATCTGCATGAGACCATAGTAAGCCTTCTAAATAATGACAAGTTTATTTGGGGGATGCAACATTCTCTCACTGTGAATTACTTTTTGTGTTTGTAACCTCTTGTTTATTAACCTATTCTAACATGTGAAACAGTTTGTATAGAAGAAGAAAAGAAAAAAAGACTATCAGATTGCATGAACTCATGTCAGAAGTCTGAACTGCCTTGTCATCTCTTAACTCTATGATGTATGTACAATTAACCTAAAGAATGCCAGTGGTGTTACACAACAGATCAGTGTTCATTTCTTTTTGTACAAGATGTAAACAGCACTGTCTTGCAGTACGGTAAAAAAAACCTGCACTCAGTAACATTACAAAAATCTTATGAAACAGGATGAGAGGGGTAAAGTGTGAAAGCAATACACGGGTATCCATACTAATACTGTGAAATAATGGCATCTGCACATTTAGGGTCAAATTTTCAACAAGTCTTTAATCTCACACCATTTGTATGGCCAATCAATTAAAGGCAAAATTCTGAGCACATCATTACTTGCATATCCAAAGATGAGGTGTTTTGAAAATGTGGCCCTTTTAAAGTATCTGCCCACCTATCATTTGGAAAATGCATCTTTTGCATATCTCCCTTTTAACTGATTGTTTGTTAAGTGTTATATGTTGCTTTCACAAGAACTACTTAATCAACTCTGGCATTTATTTACATGCATCTGAAATTCTCAGGTGAAAACAATTCAGCTTGTTTGATGAGTCAAGTTGTCCATAGCAAGAAAAAAAGTGGTTGCAGCTGCACTGTGAGCTTAGTGGCAAAAGCATATCAACTGTCAGTTTGATTAATCAGACATCTACACCCTCTAAAATATCCCTGCAGGGTAAGTTTGGAATCACATGAACAGCTAGCAGTTCACATGAAAAAGACAATTTTAATTTAAACACATTCCAAGTGCTTTTATTTAAACAAAATGCTTAAATTTAAATATTAAGGTTCTGACAAGTTATAAATAACGGTTACGAGACAGATGTACAGTATCTAGCTCAGGCTACTAGTTCCTAATTTAAGCATCTATAGTACAGACAATAGGAGGTCTTATCATAAGGGCAGTGTTAGGTCTTAATTTAGAACTTAAGATTTTGTGGGACTTTTTTCATACCCATAATAATGTAAATTGCTAGGTCTTCCGCCTCTTTCTCAAGGCACACAAAAACACCACTCGCACAGACCCAGTCCCATTATATAATTCTAAAAATTTCTAAATTACGAATGAAGGCAAGCAAACAAGATCTATCAGGACATTTTTTTTTTTTTTTTTGCAACTTTTCATATAACTTGTTTTAGCTGTTTCCAATATAAATTGTAAAACTAAAAACTGAAATGTATTTCTGTTCAGATGCTGTTTTACACCCTGAACTCAACCCCTCAGACAAAGCCAGCTATAATGTTTATAATATAGCTGTGCAGGAATAAACCCACAATGAGGACAAAACATCTTCTTTTTCTTTGTACATATCAGAATCAAAATAATAATGCTTAAAAAGAGTCTTCCATCAGTCCACAGGCAAGGTTGGCAAGGCTGGCATTAAGTCACATACAGCTCTGCAGAACCACAAACCCTTAGGACGTGCTCTGGGTAAGAGGACTTGCATACTATACAGAAGAGTCAAGACCCTTCCATAATTTGCTGAGGTCTCATGCACATACATTATGGCATAAATCCCTCCCCTTTAGTGCTTTCGGAACTATCCCTGTAGCAGGCCCATTGGAGTCACTAAGGGTATGTCTACACTGCAAAAAAGCACTGCAGCAGCAAGTCTCAGAGCTTGGGTCCACAGACTCGGGCTCACAGTACAGCACTACAAATAGCCATGCAGAGGTTTTGGCTCAGGCTAGAGCTCAGGCTCTGAACTCTGAACCCCACCCTCCTACCAAAGGCTTCAGAGCCTGAGCTCCAGCCTGAGTTGGAATGTCTACACAGCTATTTTATTGACCTAGTGTGATCCCCGCAAGCCTGAACATGTAGACCTTGGCACTGAAAGTTGTTGGTTGTTGTTTTTTCCCCCCCAGTGCAGATATACCATAAAAGCATCAGAGATGCCCTGGCAGCTTAGCTGTTGTTGCTAGGCCATATGCCACCCTCCAGCTGAGGTCACTCCTGAGTGCCCAATGCTAGGTCGAGACCTTCTCTCCCTGCACTCTCAGATGCTGGCTTCTGTGCTACCCTCTAAGTGCAAAGTCAGGAGGTAAAAAAGAGAAGAGGTGGCATGGGGCATGCTCTGTCCTTGCCTTAATGGGTGAGTGTGTGCATGCACAGCTGCATGGAAGTGCTTATAGGAGACATCAGAAAATTGTTATGCCCCTTTCCCTATTGGGAAAATTAGTTTAACTCAGCTAGCTGTTAGTCCCTGACATGACACAAGGGAATTTTGCCCCTCGGGCCTCCCATGTCGGACGTCACACAAGGCCCCACAAAACCTAGGCCTAGCCCTGGTATATTTTTCCCTGATTTGTCCTAGCCAAATAGAAGACCTCTCCATTCAGGTACAGCTGTTCTCTGGACAAGGAGTGAGGGAACTTGTAGTTGAAGAGATCTGCAAAACTATATAAATTGTCATCTTCTCTTATCAAAACAAATAATAAACTTTCAAAAAATTCTCACATATGCGCAACATTTCATCTCATCAGTAATTCACAGCTCGGTGCCAACTTGCCATGTCTGACAAAATAGACTTGTTCCAGTAGCAGGCCACCTCCAGCCAAACAGGCCTGGAGATGCCCCCACATCAATCTGTAGAGAGTGTGGAAGGAAGAGACAACTGCTCTTAAGTAGATTGGAGGCTCCCTCACCCAGGGCCGGCGCTTCCACTAGGCGACCCTAGGCGGTCGCCTAGGGCGGCAGGATTTGGGGGGCGGCATTTTGCTGCCCTCGGCGGAAATTCGGCGGTGGGGGGTCCTTCCGCTCCGGGTCTTCGGCGGAAATTCGGCGGCGGGTCCTTCACTCGATCCGGGACCCGCCGCCAAAGTGCCCTGAAGAAACGGAGCAGAAGGACCCCCGCCGCCGAATGCTCAGAGGAGGAGCGCTGCCGCCTAGGGTGGCAAAAACCCTGGTGCAGCTCCTGCCCTCACCTTTTGGGTTTGCTTTATGTTCTTTCCATAAGAATTGTTAATGTGTATAAAATACACAAGATGTGCTACTGTAAGTAACATTACACAATAAGAAGCTCTGCTGCCAAACAAGTAGTACTTCCCATAAAGATGACATGAGAACAGTAAATAGTTTACCTTTGTGTTCTCTGTTGCTCCTTTGATTACATGAAAATATCACCCATCCCTGATTTCCAAAACAGGTTTTGTTTTCTGCTTATTTATTTCCCCAGGAATATCAGGAATGTCAAGTTTTATCTTTTCTGTTCTTGTTGGAGGACCCAGATGTGTGGATTTGGTCCTTTCACAACCTTTAACAGAGGCCTTGGCTACACTTGCAGCTGTACAGCGCTGTGAGTTAAACCTGTCTTCGAACAGCTGAGTAGGGAAAGCGCTGCAGTCTGTCCACATTGACAGCTGCCAGCGCACTGTCGTGGCCACATTTGCGGCAATTGCAGCGCCATTGGGAGCGGTGCATTATGGGCAGCTATCCCACAGAGCACCTCTTCCCATTTTGGTGCCGTGGGTTGTGCGAAGGGGGCGTGGGTGCGGGGGATTCTGGGTCCTGTCCCAACGCCCCGTGATGCATCGCTTCGCATCCCAGAAATCCCTTTGTTTCCGTCCACCTTTGGCGCCATCTTTCAACGGTTTCTGTGCAGCGCGATCTGTCTGCGGGAAATGGAGTCTGAACTCCTGAGGCATATGCTGACGAGTCTCGCCAGCACGTCACGTTTGGCTGTCGAACTATTCCTTAAGATCCAAAGTGACAGTGAGAGTGAGTAGTCCGACAATGCTATCGAGCCGCGTAACGCGTACGACACGAAATTGCTTGTGGCATTCATGGATATGCTCAGCACCGTGGAACGCTGCTTTTGGGCTCGGGAAACAAGCACTGAGTGGTGGGATCACATCGTCATGGAAGTCTGGGATGACGAGCAGTGGCTGCGGAACTTTTGGATGAGAAAAGCCACTTTCATGGGACTGTGTGAGGAGCTCACCCCCACACTGTGGCGCAAGCACACGAGATTGAGAGCTGCCCTGCCAGTGGAGAAGCGGGTGGCTATTGCAATCTGGAAGCTGGCAACTCCAGACAGCTACCGGTTGGTCGCAAACCAGTTTGGAGTGGGAAAGTCGACCGTTGGAATCATGTTGATGCAAGTTTGCAGGGCCATTAATCGCATCCTACTCAGAAGAACCGTGACTCTGGGTAACGTGCAGGATATAGTGGATGGCTTTGCACAAATGGGGTTCCCTGTGGAGGGGCGATAGATGGGACGCACATTACTATTCTGGCACCACCTCACCTAGCATCCGAGTATGTTAATCGGAAGGGGTATTTCTCTATGGTTCTCCAGGCACTTGTGGATCACCGTGGGCGTTTCATTGACATTAACACAGGCTGGCCAGGAAAGGTGCATGATGCACGCATCTTTCGGAACACTTGGCTGTTCAGGAAGCTGCAGACCAGGACTTTTTTCCCAGAGCAGGAGATCACAGTAGGCGAAGTTGAAATGCCCATTGTGATCCTTGGAGACCCCGCTTACCCGTTAATGCGTGGCTCATGAAACCCTACACAGGGAGCCTTGACAGCAGCAAGGAACAGTTCAACTACAGGCTGAGCCGGTGCCGAATGACTATGGAGTGTGCCTTTGGCCATTTAAAGGGCCACTGGCGATCTCTGTATGGGAAGCTGGACTTGGCCAAACACAGCATCCCCGCGGTTATATCCGCGTGCTGTACCCTCCATAATATTTATGAAGGGAAGGGTGAAAGCTTCACTCAGGCATGGACCTCCGAGGTTGAACACCTGGAGGCTGAATTTGCACAGCCAGAGAGCAGGGCTATTACAGGGGCCCAGCGCGGGGCTGCAAGGATTAGGGATGCCTTGAGGGAGCAATTTGAGGCTGAAAACCAGCAGTGATATCTGGTGCCCTGCATGGGAGTGAAGTGCAGTAGTTCCAATCTTTAGGAATCAGTGTTTGCTAAGCAGACTTGCAGTGCCTGTTTATTGCCTGGGCTAAGGAATCTTTTACTTTATGCATGAATAAAGAATGTTTTCAAAGCCAAAAAATCCATTTATTGAAAAGAAAATTTATTTATTGAAAAGAAACACAACTGCTTGGGAATCAGAAAGGGCAAAGGGGTGGAGTGGGGAACGGTACAATCACAGATTTGCGTATGTCCTGTCTGGTGTGCTGTGCAGTGAGTGCTGCACTTCAGGATAGCTATACTGCATGGTGATGGGGGTTGAGTGCAGAGGGTAAGGGTCGTGGTTTTCAGGGCTGGGTGGTGAAGATACTGGTGTTGAAGGCAGCTGGTGGCGTGAAGAACCCAGAAGTTGGGGAAAGTGGGTTGGAGGTAACAGTGGGGCACAAGGGAAAGAGTTTTGGGACAAGGGCTGTAGGGGGGTGGGACGTTTGCGTTTGCGGTACTGCTCCTTCTGCATGGCTACGAGCTCCTGGATAGCATCTGCTTGGCGCTCCAGGATGCTTATGAGCCGATCCATGCTTTGCTGCCGGTGCTCCGTGCTTTGCTGCCGGTGCGCTGCGTTTTCCTGGCGGATCCTGCTTTCTCTCTCCCTCCAGTTCTGTGCTTTTTCATTCTCTTTAATAGATTGCCGCATCACTTCTTGCAGCATGTCTTCTTTGCTTTTTCGCGGTCTCTTCCTGAGTCTTTGCAGTCTCTGAGCAGGCGATAAGAGGGACGGCTGAGGTCTCAAGGTTGTTGCAGCTGTATAGGCAAAATGCAACATTTAACAGAGGCAGCACTGTTTATACCAGACAGAGTAATGATTTCTCCCGCACTTAAGGCGGGCGCACACAGGGTCTACACAATAGCATAATTTTCCCATCCCAAACAGAGCACACATAACCCACGGGAGCCTCAAAATGGTGAGTAAGGGGGACTGATTGTTTCAGGGCTGTACTGTCCTCTGGGTTTCTGTGCCTTGGGGAGAGCTAACAGCTGCAGGGGGCACCTACACTGAACACTGTCCCAACATTTTCCACAGGAGTTCATCCTGAACGATATCTCACTGCTGAGGGTGACCTGGGAAGCAAGGGAGGGTCTTCTACTGCAATGCGGCTTCCGCCCCGGCTCATATGCAGCTTGCCTGTGTGCAGCAATGGTCCCCCCGCCCCTCGCGGCACAGTGGCGCGGACACGTTAGCCTGGCTGGAACAAGGACCACTTCTGATAAACCTGCGCAAGCGCATTGCACACGTTCTGGATGAGACATTCGAAGAGATTACCGAGGCCGATTACCGCGATGTGATAAACTACATCAATGCACTATTCTGCATCTAGGCATGCATGCCTAACCCTCCTCTCCCAAAGAGCCCGCACCGAAAAAATTCCTTCCCGAAAAAAAAACCGCTTACCGGGAACCTGCTCTTCTGTTTGTCCTCCACCAAGTACCGGCCACTGAGACTGGCTACCTTCCTCCTGGCTCGAGAAGAGCTCCTGGCTGCATGCCTCCAGGGATTCCAGGATGTCTCCATCCGGCCCACCACCCTCACTCCCGTTTTCCTCCTCCTCCTCCTCCCCTCCCCCCCCACCGGCTCTGAAGTGTCCATGGTGGTGCTCGGAGTGGAGGTGGGGTTAACCCCAAGTATCGCATCCAGCTCTTTGTAGAATCGGCAGGTCGCGGGGGGAGCACCCGAGCGGCCGTTTGCGTCGCGGGCTTTGCGGTAGGCACTCCGCAGCTCCTTCACTTGAATCCTGCACTGCAGGGCGTCCCGGTCATGGCCCCTTTCCATCATGTCCTTTGATACCTTCCCGAAGGTATCGTAATTCCTACGGCTGGAGCGCAGCTGGGACTGGACAGCTTCCTCCCGCCAAACACTGATGAGGTCCAGCAACTCGCCATTGCTCCATGCTGGGGCTCACTTGGCACGTGGAGGCATGGTCACCTGGAAAGATTCGCTGATAGCACTCCACGACATGCCTGGCTGAGCAAAAGGAAGGGGATTTTTAAAATTCCCGGGGAATTTTAAGGGAGGGTCACATGGTTGATTACCTGAGGCCAGGGCAGTAGAGTTTGAACTGATGACCAGAGTGGCTAGAACAGGCATTGTGGGATACTGCCGAATACTTCTGGAGGCCAGTCACAGCGCATTGGGCAGCCACACTGGTGCCGCAGCACTGCAGCGGCGGCGCAATACTCGCTATTCCTCTCGGGGAGGTGGAGTACATGCAGCGCTGCAGCCACGGAGATACAGCGCTGCAAATGCCTTGCCAGTGTGGACGGGGAGTGAGTTACAGCGCTGGGGGCGGCTTTACAGCACTGTAACTCGCAAGTGTAGCCAAGGCCAGAGACTGTGGGATTCCTGAGTTCTTAAAAACACGTTGGTTTAGAACTCTCTTTACTAGATAGGTGTAACAGACAAACAAAACAAAACCCCCAAAGAATTTTAATCATTCTGAATCTAAATCACAACCCCTCTCTATCAGGTCCTTACTTCCTTGGTAGCACTGATATCATGAGTCATCCTTAGCAACTGTAAATTCGCTTATGTCAACAACGCTAGACTGGATGACTTAGTGGGATTCTACAAACCACAGAGATAAACCTGCATGTATCTGACTGCTGTATTGGGATCTATGTATATATAGAACCCAGCCTGTTCTTTGGGCATTGTCGTAATACAAACAATAAATAAGACCAAAAAAATTGTGGTGCTTTTTTTTTTTTAAATGATATGGCCTCCCATTCACTAAGTACTGAATTAATTCCAGCAACTCATTTCTGCATGTCTAAGAATCATTTCAACAGGCCACTTTAATGCCAGTATAGAGACACACACAGAAGAATATTCATATACTCATTTACTACTCTAAGCAAACCATTAACCATAAAAAGGATACATTTGCTACAAGGCTAGTGGAAGCCTCAGTTTGTACTGATCCGAACCACTGACATGGATGTTATGAAAATGTAAATGTACATGATATACTCTCTTCTCTATGCATGCACATAGCTTCCATTACCGTTAGTGGCTACTATAGGAGCACACAGAGGAAAATACATTTCTTAAAAGTCTATTTTCCAAACCAGCATAGAGTATCTCACCTTGTCAGACTCAGTTATACAGTGAATATCAGGTTCAAATCCATGTGCATCTGCCTGCTGGCATATTTCCTCAGCTATGGCTTTTGCCTGTCCCTTCTGTGTTGCATAAAGCAGCAAAAACCTCCTCTTTATTTCACAGCACATTTTTAACTATACTGCAGAAAGGAAAAGGAAAGGAAGGTTTACTTCATACAAAGAAATCGAAGCCTGACCATTTATAGAAAAATAGATACCTGGTTTTTACATTAAATATGCAGACCAAGGGGCCTAGACTAGAGGGAGTTCCATGCAGATTGAACCCTATGCCTACACAAAGGTCCTTGCAGGATTGAGGCTTGAAGGACCAGTTGGTGACAGCAACACACCATATTCATGTGGGCTTTCATTGACTTTACTTGGAAACAAAGCAACAGAGCAATGATTCTCACAAAAAGGAATGCTGCTATTTGTCACATGATCCCTTATTTCCCACAGAAAATTGGTGTATATTTTGACGTATTTTTGGAGTTTGCATAAGAGAAATGGGTGGACATTTGGTGACGCCAACAGCATAAACATACAAACAAGTGCAATTTGTTTCTTGTCTTAAAAAAAAGTAAGCTTTCCCAACGCAAGTAACTTCTGCTCTAGCCACTGTAGGCCAAATCCTAAAGCCCTTATACACAGGTCAAAAATCTACTGAAGTCAACAGGTGTTTTCCAGGAATAATGACTTCAGCATTTGGCTCTGTACTTTATTATTATTCTTTACTCCATGATTCAAAAACTAAGTATTTCTAATAAACAGCAAAAATATCAGTATGTTTTTCCTTAGAATGAGAATATATATTAAAGCGATCAAAGCAATCCCTAATATGAAATGTGATTCCCTCCCCAAATATACATTAGGGTTTTTATTTTTATTTTTTTTGGGGGGGGGGTTACAACCCACAGCATATATTATGTTTTCTCCTTTAATAAAAAAAAAAAAGTTACTTTACACAAACTATTCTCTTTTAAGATTTTCTTTTATGTGCATGTCAAAATTCTAAAACACCTTTAGACAGGAGAAGGAAGATTACTGGAACTGGCAAGTAAAAATGACAATGGGCTTGTACCTTCTATATATACTGTAAATTAATCCTTTGTACATTAATCTTCTGTGTCACCATTTTGTTGCTGCTATGAAACTCCAATAAAAACTCTTGTGACTATAGTTACTGTGCTAACTGAACATGTATTAAAGTAAATGTCGTCTTTGAAAGAGGTTTTTCATATGCTCAGATCTGATTTCTCATCATTATTGCATTTTCCCCTGCACACCAACATGATCAATTACAGCAGACTCTCAATTTATGATTCACGTGCTTTGGTATATTGAAGCCTGTAACAAAATGACAACTGCATTTTCCTCTCTTGCCCCTGGGAAACAGGATCTACACCAAGCACAGTCTGAGTACAAAAAAGCACTGCATGTCTGGTGCTCTACTGATAAGACAGGATATTGCTCTCCACAGTTTTATTGCAGGTAATGTGTGACAGTAATCCTTTACTGCTTTAAGTAGTCCTATAAATTAGAGTGGCTGAACCAAGAGATAACTGTTAGTGGTACAGTGCTGGTACCATGCCTCAAGTCGCATAAATGATGGGGAAAGTAACTACTGAGAGGAAATAAACCTCTCATTGCATTTTGGTGTATTAAAATACAACATTTTTACATAATATTTAATATTAATAATTATGAAGACCTCTTCAAACAAATCTGTCTGAATTTGCAACCTGTGAGAAATAAGTTTTACACACAAAACAAAGGTACAAATTTACCTTTTTTCCTTTTCAACAGGAATTACATAGGGTATATCATGTATGTTAAAGATTGTATTTTTTTAAAAAAAATTAAGAACTCTCATGATATTTGATTGTAATATTGCCACATAAATACTTTATATGGATTCAGACTGCAAATCCAAATCCTGTACATTAATCCTGATTGGCTTCCCCTCCCTCTGAATGAGGTGAAATTGCATTTCAAGAGGCTAAGTGTCTGTTCCTTCTAAACTTTTACTTTTCACATCCTCAAAGAGACAACTCCTTTGCCTGATGCCACAATGCAACCACATTTATGCTGAAATATAGATATTCTTCTACATTAGCTCATGTACTGGAACTAAAGGGTAACTGGCTGACAGGCTTTTTGAATCATTCTGAATGGAAAACACATCAGTATTTAAGCTTTAGCAAGGGGGAAAGCATATTGGTATTCTAGGACCTCAGAATACAACAATGTAAACATGGATCATCATCAGCATTTCTCTCCATAGCTCCACAAATACAGAAACCATCTGTGGGGCAAGACTTTCGCTCATCAGAGACTCATCTGATCTCAAATGATCTCACTAGACCAGTGGTTCTCAACCCGCAGGTCGTATGTGGCCCAATTAGCACACAGCTGCGGCCTAGCTGCGTGCTAAAGGCCGCAGGGCCTGTGTGGCGGGGTCCGGGTTGCCAGGCTGCCCTGCCTGCGTGGCAGGGTCTGGGTTGCCAGGCTGCCCTGCCTGCGCGCTGGGGTCTGCGGCCGCCCTGCCCTGCAGCGGGGTCCGCTCCTGGCCCCACTCTATGGATGGGTCTCTGGGTGGGGCTGGGGCGCTGGGCATAGGCACCCTGGGGGGTTTGGGAGGGACGCTGTGGTTCTGAACCTGCAGCCCAGGTAACACATTTTAGGCCACATATGCAGCCCACATGATAAATAGGTTGAGAACCACAGCATTAGACCTATCTGGTGAGAAGTGAATAGTTTAATCAAATTAAATCCAGAAAAAAAGCCTCTGAAATATAAATCCATATAAACAAAATACCAGCTGTACATAGTCCTCAACTTGTGGACATTTGTGTCAACCTGATTTGTTTTTCAACTGATGGCAACGGACGGGGCTTGAACCATTACTGGCAATAGGACTAAACAGATGCAAAAGTTTAAGGGAGGGAGGGCCAGTGAAGTCCATGGGTGATGCCTTGGTGAGAATCCCACCTCCCCAGGTACCAGGATTTCTACCAGAATGCTTTCCCTGGCCCTGCACATAGGATCCATCTTTCTTCTCTGCATATAGCCTAGTAAGTGACTAAGGACAGTAGAGTTAAGAACACCAAAGTTACGAACTGACCGGTCAACCACACACATAATTTGGAACCGGAATTACACAATCAGACAGCAGCAGAGGCAAAACAAAAACAAACAAAAAAACAGTACAATACTGTGTTAAATGTAAACTACTAAAATAGTAAAGAGAAAGTTTAAACAAATATTTGACACAGTAAGGAAACTGTTTGTGCTTGTTTCATTTAAATTAAGATGGTTAAAACAACATTTTTATTCTGAGTAGTAAAGTTTAAAACAGTATTAAGTCAATATTCAGTTGTAAACTTTTGAAAAAAGAACCATAACATTTTGTTCAGAGTTACAAACATTTCAGAGTTATGAGCAACCTCCATTCCCGAGGTGTTCGTAACTCTGAAGTTCTACAGTGTGAAGCTTCACTACCTCTGGCTGTGAGAAGGGAAGAAGAGCTTTCTCCCTCCACATCAAAGTCTGACTACTGTGGGAGCAGAGCTCTATTCTACCCCTCCTCCAACCAATGATTTTTGGGCCACCATCCTCTTCCTTCTCCATGAAGAGCTCCAGTGTTTACACTGCTGCTCACAACTTTCCCAAGCAGCACAAGAGCAAAACTGATAGATGACTGGTGCCTCTCCACAACTTTCCCAAGCTGCGCTGGCTCCCTCTGGCTGCTCTCCCTAGCAGCCAGGCCCTGGAGCCACTCCTAGATGCCCATGCCTGGTGCAGCACAGCAGCTGCCTGGGAGAGTGCCTGGCTGTGACTGGGGCTTGGCTTCCAGGACAGAGGCTGAGCAAGTCAGAGCTTCCCCGCCCCGCCCTCTTAGAGTCGGCTCTTGTCCCCAGAACCTGAGCCTGGGCAGGGAGCGGTGGCAGCAGCAGCCTGCTCCCTGCCTAGGCTCGACTTATGGGGACAGGAGACAATTCTGAGCATGCTGGAGGGGTGGGGGTGCTCTAATTTGCTCAGCCACTGTCCCCAGAAGCTGAGCAAGGGCGGGGGGCAGCCTGCCACAGCCAGGCGCTCTCCCAGTCAGCAACTGAACTGCACCAGGCAGCAACCCAGGCAGCGTGGCTGGAAGAGGCTCTGGCCCCGCCCCTTCATCTCCCCATCCGGGCCGGCTGCTGGAGGGGCACTTGGCCCTTTGTGCACCTCCCACGAGTCTCCTCTGAACAGGTCAAGGTACCTGTGTTAGTCTAGTAAAACTACACGCTATCTTGACAACAGGCTTACTTCAGTTATTTATCTTTGAATACTGCCAACTTTTTTTTTTTAATTTAAAAACTACAAAAGGACCTTATTTCATCTGTCCTGAATTAGAATACTGTTGGTCAGAAATATTCCAAGACCCTGCCACACAAAGAAGCTAACTGAAGCCTACACGACTCACATAAAACAACAGTGACTCACACTGGTGAATATCTTGTACAGTGCAGGATATGTACCTGAACTGACACTATTGTCTGTACTCTTCTTCCTTTCCTGTACATACTCAAAAGGCAGTAGGTCAATTCATTTAGGCTATAGGTTCCAAATGAAAGATAATAAAATTGAATAATACTAAAGTGTCATATTTTGACAGCAATGCCTTTTAACCTCACCACATTCACATCTGTTGACACTTACATGCCCCAAAACAACAAAGTATTCTAAACAGTGAAAACAGCAAGACAGAGATTTGTTTGCCCTCCTGCCTGCCTGTAACCCAAAGAACCCCTCAATGCCCACTGACATAGGGCCTACTCTACTAAAACTGATATATGGCCTGACATTCACTACCTCCAACACCACACTGTTGTTGTAATATGTATCCAAAAGGTATCTTGTAATGTATCATATGCAGAGATGAGCTGGAGCCGGTTCCCACCGGTTCACGGGAACCGGTTGTTAAATTTAGACGCCCTTTTAGAACCGGTTGTCCCACGAGGGACAACCAGTTCAAAAAGGGCTTTTAAATTTAACAAAAGCTCCAGCAGCTCCCTGCCCTTCCCCCAGCCCCAGCTCACCTCACTCCGCCTCTGCCTCCTCCCCTGAACGCTCCCCCGGCTGCCCGCGAATCAGCTGTTCATGCGGGAAGCCTGGGAGGGCTGAGAAGGAAGCAGCGGTTTCCCGCAGGTGAGCTGGGGCAGGAGGGTGGGGGCGCGTGGAGGGCTCCAGGGGCCGCACGGCTCCGGGCATTCCAGCTCCGGCCCCCACCTCCAGGCAGCATGGTAAGGGGGCAGGGAGCGGGTGTTTGATAGAGGGCAGGGGAGTTGGGGGGGATGGATTAGTGTCGGGGCAGTCAGAGGGCAGGGAACAGGGGGATTGAATGGGGGCAAGGGTCCCAGGGGGGCAGTCAGAAAGGAGCAGGGGTTGGATGGGGCAGTGGGGAGCAGTCAGGGGCAGGGATTCCAGGGGCAGTCAGGGGACAGATAGAAGGGGTGGTTGGATGGGGCAGGGGTCCCGGGGGGCCATCAGGAATGAGAGGAGGGGTTGGATGGGGTGGCAGGGGGCAGTCAGGGGACAGGGAAGGGGGGTGGATGGGGCAAGGGTCCTGGGGCGGGGAGCTGTCAAGGAACGTGGGAGGTTGGATGGGGCAGGAGTCCCGGGGGCGGGGGGGGCATGACCCCCTCGTGGGGTGAGGAGGAGGGAACCGGTTGTTAATATTTTGGCAGCTCATCACTGATATATGTAAACCAATGAAAGGCTGGTCATGAACATGATTGTGTGAAGTATGTATCTGTTGTGTGTAAACTCTGCAGCTGAACGCCACCTCCTGGGTCCTAGCGCCAGTCGTGCTCCCCTTGTGCGTGCTGGGAACCTTCCTGTTTTCTGTGCAACAGTGAGTGCCCACAGTGGGGCAGGGTGGGGGGGGGGGGGGAATGAGGGGGAAGAGACAGTGTGGAAGGAATGGGGTGGAATAGGGCAGGGGGAGGGGAATGTGGGAGTGAGGCATAGCTGCTGGAACTAGGGGTGTGGGGGTGCTGCCGTACCCCCCCTGGAGCAAGGGACAGGGCTGGGAAAGGCAGATGAGAGGGGGAAGAAAAGGGATAGGGGAATCCCAAGGGGAAGCAGGAGCCCGGCCTGCAGCATCCCCTCAGCAGCAGCTGGGGCTCCCCCGTTAAGCAGGCCCATCGAACCCTCAGCCTGACAAGCCCTACCCCCCTACACCTGGACCCGACCCCCACCCCATTGAGCCCCAACCAGCTGCACCTGGACCCCCACCCCATCAAGCCCCTCTCCCCCAACACCCGCCCCACCAAGCCCCATCTCCCCACACACCCCTGCTGAGCCCCAACCACCTTCACCTGGATCCCCTACATCATCTCATTGCCCCTGCACCCGGAACCCCACAACAAGCCCCTGTGCATCCAGATCTCCCACTGAGCCAGCCACACCCAGATTGCCCCACAGATGGATCGCCCACACTAAACCCTTCCACACTTGGATCCTGCTGGGCTGAGTCTGCCCACCTACAGCTGGCATGCCTGGTGCAGAGGGGCAGGGCCCTGGGGTGTTTCTGGGGCAGGTCCGTCCCTTGCACTGTGTCAGGGTCAGGTGAAGCCTCACTGCCGAGTCCCTGTACCGGGGGAGGTGGGGGCTGCAGGGTGATCTCCCACATCAATGGAGCCAGTGGCCTATGCTCCCCCCTGACATGCTGGAGCCACATTTATTTATTGACAAATAAAATTTGCAGAATTTTAGAGTATTGTGTGCATAATCTTTATTTTTTTGGCAAGATTTTTTAATTTTTTTGGCACAGAATTCCCTCAGGAGTAAGCAAAGTCCTCACTTGCTGAGGCAGAGGGGTGTGGCTTACAGTTGTGGGTATCCTGAACAAAACATCACATTGCCAACCAAAGACAAGTTGTATTGCAAATGACACATAAGAAACTCACTGAGATGCTTTGGGGAAGTAAATGTATACAGTTCACATGTTCAAAATACACTGTGCAGGCATACAGTGTGGACACAGCCTACAGAAGTCAACAGCAGCAGGGGACAGGCTCAAACAAAAAACAAGGTGACAGAGTTCAAAGCACAATTATTGCTTAATCTGCACAATTATTGACCCATCTGAGGGAAGGGAGCAGAAGGAGACTCCACCGATTGGAAGGCAAAAGATGCACTGTCCTAGGGATGGGGGTTCCACGACCACCACTCCCAAGAGGAGGAGGAGGGTGGTGGTGGTCGGGGACTCCCTCCTCAGGGGGACTGAGTCATCTATCTGCCGCCCCGACCGGGAAAACCGAGAGGTCTGCTGCTTGCCAGGAGCTAGGATACACGATGTGACGGAGAGACTGCCGAGACTGCACAATCAAGCACATCAAGCCCTCGGATCGCTACCCCTTCCTGCTTCTCCACATGGGCACCAATGATACTACCAAGAATGACCTTGAGCGGATCACTGCAGACTATGTGGCCCTGGGAAGAAGGATAAAGGAGTTTGAGGCGCAAGTGGTGTTCTCGTCCATCCTCCCTGTGGAAGGAAAAGGCCTGGGTAGAGACCGTCGAATCGTGGAAGTCAACGAATGGCTACGCAGGTGGTGTCGGAGAGAAGGCTTTGGATTCTTCGACCATGGGATGGTGTTCCAAGAAGGAGGAGTGCTGGGCAGGGACGGGCTCCACCTAACGAAGAGAGGGAAGAGCATCTTCGCCAGCAGGCTGGCTAACCTAGTGAGGAGGGCTTTAAACTAGGTTCACCGGGGGAAGGAGACCAAAGCCCTGAGGTAAGTGGGGAAATGGGATCCTGGGAGGAAGCACAAGCAGGAGAGCGCAAGAGGGGAGGACTCCTGTCTCATACTGAGAAAGAGGGACGATCAGTGAGTTATCTTAAGTGCCTATACACAAATGCAAGAAGCCTGGGAAACAAGCAGGGAGAACTGGAAGTCCTGGCACAGTCAGGGAACTATGATGCGATTGGAATAACAGAGACTTGGTGGGATAACTCACATGACTGGAGTACTATCATGGATGGATATAAACTGTTCAGGAAGGACAGGCAGGGCAGAAAAGGTGGGGGAGTTGCATTGTATGTAAGAGAGGAGTATGACTGCTCAGAGCTCCGGTATGAAACTGCAGAAAAACCTGAGTGTCTCTGGATAAAGTTGAGAAGTGTGAGCAACAAGGGTGATGTTGTGGTCGGAGTCTGCTAGAGACCACCAGACCAGGGGGATGAGGTGGACGAGGCTTTCTTCTGGCAACTAGCAGAAGTTGCTAGATCGCAGGCCCTGGTTCTCATGGGAGACTTTAATCACCCTGATATCTGCTGGAAGAGCAATACAGCGGTGCACAGACTATCCAGGAAGTTTTTGGAAAGTGTAGGGGACAATTTCCTGGTGCAAGTGCTGGAGGAACCAACTAGGGGCAGAGCTTTTCTTGACCTGCTGCTCACAAACAGGGAAGAATTAGTAGGGGAAGCAAAAGTGGATGGGAACCTGGGAGGCAGTGACCATGAGATGGTCGAGTTCAGGATCCTGACACAAGGAAGAAAGGAGAGCAGCAGAATACGGACCCTGGACTTCAGAAAAGCAGACTTTGACTCCCTCAGGGAACAGATGGGCAGGATCCCCTGGGAGAATAACATGAAGGGCAAAGGGGTCCAGGAGAGCTGGCTGTATTTTAAAGAATCCTTATTGCGGTTGCAGGAACAAACCATCCCGATGTGTAGAAAGAATAGTAAATATGGCAGGCGACCAGCTTGGCTAAACAGTGAAATCCTTGCTGATCTTAAACGCAAAAAAGAAGCTTACAAGAAGTGGAAGATTGGACAAATGACCAGGGAGGAATATAAAAATATTGCTCAAGCATGCAGGAGTGAAATCAGGAAGGCCAAATCACACTTGGAGTTGCAGCTAGTAAGAGATGTTAAGAGTAACAAGAAGGGTTTCTTCAGGTATGTTAGCAACAAGAAGAAAGTCAAGGAAAGTGTGGGCCCCTTACTGAATGAGGGAGGCAACCTAGTGACCGAGGATGTGGAAAAAGCTAATGTACTCAATGATTTTTTTGCCTCTGTCTTCACAAACAAGGTCAGCTCCCAGACTGCTGCACTGGGCAGCACAATATGGGGAGAAGGTGACCAGCCCTCTGTGGAGAAAGAAGTGGTTCGGGACTATTTAGAAAAACTGGACGTGCACAAGTCCATGGGGCCGGATGCGCTGCATCCGAGGGTGCTAAAGGAGTTGGCGGATGAGATTGCAGAGCCATTAGCCATTATTTTTGAAAACTCATGGCGATCGGGGGAGGTCCCGGATGACTGGAAAAAGGCTAATGTAGTGCCCATCTTTAAAAAAGGGAAGAAGGAAGATCCGGGGAACTACAGGCCAGTCAGCCTCACCTCAGTCCCTGGAAAAATCATGGAGCAGGTCCTCAAGGAATCAATTATGAAACACTTAGAGGAGAGGAAAGTGATCAGGAACAGTCAGCATGGATTCACCAAGGGGAAGTCGTGCCTGACTAACCTAATTACCTTCTATGATGAGATAACTGGCTCTGTGGATGAGGGGAAAGCAGTGGATGTGTTATTCCTTGACTTTAGCAAAGCTTTTGATACGGTCTCCCACAGTATTCTTGCTGCCAAGTTAAAGAAGTATGGGCTGGATGAATGGACTGTAAGGTGGATAGAAAGCTGGCTAGATCGTCGGGCTCAACGGGTAGTGATCAATGGCTCCATGTCTAGTTGGCAGCCAGTTTCAAGCGGAGTGCCCCAAGGGTCGGTCCTGGGGCCGGTTTTGTTTAATATCTTTATTAATGATCTGGAGGATGGTGTGGACTGCACTCTCAGCAAGTTTGCCGATGACACTAAACTAGGAGGCATGGTAGATACACTAGAGGGTAGGGATCGGATACAGAGGGACCTAGACAAATTAGAGGATTGGGCCAAAAGAAACCTGATGAGGTTCAACAAGGACAAGTGCAGAGTCCTGCACTTAGGACGGAAGAATCCCATGCACAGCTACAGACTAGGGACCGAATGGCTAGGTAGCAGTTCTGCAGAAAAGGACCTAGGGGTCACAGTGGACGAGAAGCTGGATATGAGTCAACAGTGTGCTCTTGTTGCCAAGAAGGCTAATGGCATTTTGGGCTGTATAAGTAGGGGCATTGCCAGCAGATCGAGGGACGTGATCGTTCCCCTTTATTCGACATTGGTGAGGCCTCATCTGGAGTACTGTGTCCAGTTTTGGGCTCCACACTACAAGAAGGATGTGGAAAAATTGGAAAGAGTCCAGCGGAGGGCAACAAAAATGATTAGGGGTCTGGAGCGCATGACTTATGAGGAGAGGCTGAGGGAACTGGGATTGTTTAGTCTCCAGAAGAGAAGAATGAGGGGGGATTTGATAGCTGCTTTCAACTACCTGAAGGGGGGTTCCAAAGAGGATGGAGCTAGGCTGTTCTCAGTGGTAGCAGATGACAGAACAAGGAGCAATGGTCTCAAGTTGCAGTGGGGGAGGTCTAGGTTGGATATTAGGAAACACTATTTCACTAGGAGGGTGGTGAAGCACTGGAATGCGTTACCTAGGGAGGTGGTGGAGTCTCCTTCCTTGGAGGTTTTTAAGGCCTGGCTTGACAAAGCCCTGGCTGGGATGATTTAGTTGGGAATTGGTCCTGCTTTGAGCAGGGGGTTGGACTAGATGACCTCCTGAGGTCCCTTCCAACCCTGATATTCTATGATTCTATTATATTTTCCCAGAGAACAGAAAGCTGTTTTAAAAGGGGGGGGGGGGAGGAGGGGATCATACCTTTTCATATTGGTAGGAAGAAGCTTTTATACATGTTGATTCTAAATCAGGACTCAATATCAAAGATAAGAGTGAGGGTATTGTTGAGCCCCAGTCAACCATTCCAATTGAAAGGGCTCCCTTGCCACATTGACAGACCTCTTTGGACCCACCTTTGCCAAGCCAATGAGAGGCAGGTGCCTAACTGTAAAAGCATTAATGAAAGCAGGATATCATGATTAGGAAGCTCATAGGTAAGACTCAATCCAGAAATAAACTGAGAACACAACCCTGGAGTCTTAAAATGTCACCTGGTCTGAATAGGGCTTCTTGTCCTGAAGGATAAAATCTCCTGAATAACGCTGAGTGCGGGGGTCCCCTTCTGCAGGAGAGGAGGAATTGTAAAGACCTAAGAGTCGCCGTTGAGAAGTGCTTCGAGCTCAAGGAAAGGACGATGTAAGAGTCACATGTTATTACAGACAGAGCGGCTCAAATGCAGTTTACCGCATAATCCTCATCACGGAAGAAAATGAATGGCCGGACTATTTTTCAAGTGAGACCTCGGAATAATACGAAGAAGCGAAATTGTGTCTGGAGTTAGAGGGCAGGTCTTCGCTCTAACTCAGCCTTCCAAGAGCCAGATGTGTGAAAAAGACCTAAACTGAGATTAAAAAAAAAACAACCCACTCCGCTTTGAAACCAATTCCCTAGAGCAGCGGTCTCCAAAGCGGGGTGCGCAAGGGGGTCCTTGGGGGCGTGCGGCAGGAGGAGCACGTTTTTTTTCTTTGCTTCGTCAGTTCGGCGCGGCAGGGGGTGCGTGCTCAAAAATTTTTTACTGATAGGGGTGCGAGATCAAAAAACTTTGGAGACCACTGCCCTAGAGAACAGATGTCGCGTGTCACGCCCCCAGACTGCTGGCCAGTCTCAGGAGACAGACTAAAGGGAAGGGACACGGAGGCTGCGCCCCCTTTCACCCGTAGGGACGGTCTCGTCAGCACGAAACGGGATTTAATTCTTTAACCAGGCCCAGGTGTCCCATTATCTCGAGTCCGGGTTTATCGCGGCGGCCGGGCCCCGCGCCGAGGCCGGGCCGCTGAGCAGAGACAGCAGCGACCCCCACCCCCGCCAAGCAGCTACGGGCGCACGGGCCTCACAACGAGCCCAGCCCGCGCGGCCGGCCGCTAACGGTCACCCCGCTCCGAACGCGCTCGCGCCCCGGGAAATGACCCGGCTCCTCACCAGCTCCGCGCTGCCCGGTCTCCCGAGGCCGTCGCGCCGCCCTCACAACCACCGCGCGGAAGAGGTCCCCAGGAGCCAACTGGCGCTTTGCCCGGAGTTGAGTGAGGAGCTGCCCCGCCCCCTTCCTGGCGGAGACGCGACCATGCGGGCGGGGCGGTCACTCCGGGTTAGTCTCTGGTTGGCCCAAGCAAGGGCGCTGAACGCCAGGCGGAAGGGAGCGGGGTTTTATCGAGGAGGAAGAGGAGGCACTGCTCACGCGCGTCGCTGGGGCTGCGCGTGGGGTCGCCGCTCGGAGCCCGGCCCGGGCTGTGTCACCCAGGTACAGAGCCAGCCTGTGCGCGGCAGCCGGGCCCGTGCTCGGGCGGAGCGCAGCAGCAAGTCCGCAATGGGGAGTGGGACGGAGCGGGATGTAGGGGTGGCGGGAGCGGGAAGGGGAGGCTGCCTCACTCAGGTGGTGGTTCCTTTCCCGCTCTGAGCGCTCGGGAATGCAGCCATCTCCGGGGAAACTGGCAAGGGACGTTATGCTAAAGCCCTGCTCTGATGGAAACTGTCATTGGCTCTTTAGAGAGAGATCGAATGGTTAAAACAATATTACAGAAAGAATAATTCGTGTCTAACAACGCCCTAAAACCTAAAAATAACAAAATCTAGTAGCTTTCTAACAATTTTACTTATTTAGCAATGGAGACTGGTCCTCTGTGGCTCACAGGCAAGCGTCTCACGTGCTAAACTCCAGTTAGCAAATAGCTTTTATTCTGCAAACGCTGCCAGACCTAGCACTTCCCCCTGGGAGTAGTTCTGTAGAATTTCATGGGAGTAGATCTGGTAGCAATCCTGCTTAACTGTTGGTCTCCTCCTTTTATAGTCATTTACCCCTGTCCAAAGGGAATGCAAAATGTTGCCAAATCAGGAGGAGAGAATTTTGCACACCCATTGCACAAGTGTAAACAAATATAGGACCGTGTATAGTTGTGGATAAGGATTTTTGTGTCCTTTATTAGATTATCATGCACGACTAGAGTGTTTCTCTAGGTGCAGAGAAGTGTACCTTTAGACATAGCTGTAACATGGCCTTATGGGAAAGGTATCTGTACCTTGGGACTGAGGGCCAGATTCTTTGCTGTTGTAAATGAGTACACCTTTGCTGAGGCCTCCTAACTCTTTTTTTTTCATTATGAACAGTTAGACTGACTTTCAAAGGTGTTAAGACTAATGTTATAAAATAGGAGGAAAGGGGACTGATTCAAAGACCTGCTTGAAGTTTTACACAGAGTAATATATTTGTATTATTTGTTATTGTGTTTTTATAGTAGCAACCGGTTTTGGGCGAGGTGCTTTCCAAACAGGAAAAAAAGGAATGGTCCTTTTTCCAAGGAACTCTCAGTCTAAGGACAGATTGACAGGCAGACAAATAGGCAGAAGTTTGGGGAAATGTGAATGACATACTATTCTTTCATTTTAGTTAATGTGCATGCCAAGTAGATTCCTTACTAACTTTGCAGGGGGGCAACAAAAATACTTCTCTGAAACTTCCTTTTGATTACGCACTTGTTTGTTAACTCAAAGCAGAGTCAGTGTAACTATGCAAATTAATTTGGTTGAATATGGATGGTAGTAAGAGGCAAAAAGGAATCCTTTAAAAAGTGGAAGTTAAATCCTAGTGAGGAAAATAGAAAGGAGCATAAACTGGCAAATTAAGTGTAAAAATATAATTAGGAAGACCAAAAAAGAATTGGAAGAACAGCTAGCCAAAGACTCAAAAAGTAATAGCAAAAAAAAAAAAGTAAGTACATCAGAAGCAGGAAGCCTGCTAAACAACCAGTTGGGCCACTGTACAATTGAGATGTTAAAGGAGCACTAAGGGACGATAAAGCCATTGCGGAGAAACTAAATGAATTCTTTGCTGGGAATGTGAAGGAGATTTCCCAAACCTGAGCCTTTCTTTTTAAGTGACAAATCTGATGAAAGTGTCCCAGATTGAGGTGTCATTAGAGAAGGTTTTGGAACAAATTGATAAACTAAACAGTAATAAGTCACCAGCACCAGATGGTATTCACCCAAGAGTTCTGAAGGAACTCAAATGTGAAATTGCAGAACTACTAACTGTAGTCTGTAACCTATCATTTAAATCAGCTTCTGTACCAAATGACTGGAGCAGGGGTCGGCAACCTCTGGCACACGGCTCGCCAGGGTAAGCACCCTGGCGGGCCGGGCCAGTTTGTTTACCTGCCGCATCCGCAGGTTCGGCTGATCGCAGCTCCCACTGGCTGCGGTTCGCCACTCCAGGCCAATGGGGGCTGCGGGAAGCGGCGCAGGCCGAGGGATGTCCCATTGGCCTGGAGCGGCGAACCGCGGCCAGTGGGAGCTGCGATCGGCCGAACCTGCGGACGCGGCAGGTAAACAAACTGGCCCGGCCCGCCAGGGTGCTTACCTTGGAGAGCCACGTGCCAAAGGTTGCCGATCCCTGGACTGGAGGATAGCTAATGTGATGCCAATTTTTAAAAAGGGCTCCAGAGATGATCCCAGCAATTACAGGCTGGTAAGCCCGACTTCAGTACCAGGAAAACTGGTTGAAAGTATAGTAAAGAACAAAATTGTCAGACACATAGATTAACATAATCTGTTGGGGAAGAGTCAACGTGGTTTTTGTAAAAGGAAATCATGCCTCACCAAATCTACTAGAATTCTTTGGAGGGGGGGGGTCAACAAACACGTGAACAAGGGGCGGGGGCTGGTTCTAGCTTTTTTGCTGCCCCAAGCACCAACCCGCCGAAGTGCACACAAAAAAAAAAAAAGCCAGCTGGAGCACCGAAACAAAACAAATACAAAAAAGCTGCTTGATTCCTGGCGCAGCACATTTCACCGGAGTGCTGCCCCTTGAGATGTGCCGCCCCAGGCACGTGCTTCCTTTGCTGGAGCCAGCCCTGACAAAGGGGATCCAGTGGATATAGTGTACTTAGATTTTCAGAAAGCCTTTGACAAGGTCTCTCACCAAAGACTCTTAAGCAGAGTAAGCTGTCATGGGATAAGAGGGAAGGTCCTCTCATGGATCAGGAACTGGTTAAAAGACAGGAAACAAAGGGTAGGAATAAATGGTTAGTTTTCAGAATCATAGAATATCAGGGTTGGAAGGGACCTCAGGAGGTCATCTAGTCCAACCCCCTGCTTAAAGCAGAACCAATCCTCAGACAGATTTTTGCCCCTAAATACCCCCTCAAGGATTGAACTCACAACCCTGGGTTTAGCAGGCCAATGCTCAAAGCACTGAGCTATCCCTCCCCCTGTAAAAATTCTCTTCACCCCAGATGGGACTTGAATCCACAATCCTTGGTTTAGGAGGCCTATGCCTTATCCATTAGGCCACTGGAGAGAGGTAAATAGCAGTATCCCTCAGAGATCTGTACTGGGACCAGTCCTATTCAAGATGTTTATAAATTATTTGGAAAAAGGGGTAAACAGTGAAGTGGCAAAATTTGCAGATGATGCAAAACTACTCAAGATAGATAAGTCCCAGGCACACTGCAAAGAGCTACAAAAGGATCTCTCAAAACTGGGTGACTGGGCAACAAAATGGCAGATGAAATTCATTGTTGATAAATGCAAAGTAATGCACATTGGAAAACATAATCCCAACTATATGTAGAAAATGATGGGATCTAAATTAGCTATTACCACTCAGGAAAGAGATCTTGGAGTCATTGTGGATAGTCCTCTGAAAACATCCACTCAATGTGTAGCGGCAGTCAAAAAAGCTAACAAAATGTTGGGGATCATTAAGAAAGGAATAGATAATAAGACAGAAAATATCATATTGTCCTTCTGGATTTATATCCGTGGTACGTCCACATGTTGAATACTGCATGCAGATGTGGTCACCCCATCTCAAAAAAGATATATTGGAATTGGAAAAGGTTCAGAAAAGGGCAGCAAAAATGATTAGGGGTATGGAACAGCTTCCATATGAGGAGAGAGAAGACTGGGAATTTTCAGGTTGGAAAAGTGACGACTAACGGGGGATATGATGAGATCTATAAAATCATGACTGGTGTGGAGAAAGTAAATAAGGAAGTACTATTTACTCCTTCTCATAACACACGACCTAGGGGGTCAACAAATGAAGTTAATAGTCAGCAGGTTTAAAACAAACAAAAGGAAGTATTTTTTCACACAACGCACAGTCAGTCTGTGGAATTCTTTGCCAGAAGATGTTGTGAAGGCCAAGACTGTAACACAGTTCTAAAAGAGAACTAGAACTAGAGAAGTTCATGGAGGATAGGTCCATCAATGGCTATTAGCCAGGATGGGCAGGGATGGTGTCCCTAGCCTCTGTTTGTCAGAGGCTGGGAATGGGCAACAGGGGATGAATCACTTGATGATTACCTGTTCTGTTTGTTCTCTCTGGGGCACCTGGCATTGGCCACTGTCAGAAGACAGGATACTTGGCTAGATGGATCTTTGGTCTGACCCAGTATGGCCGCTCTTATGTTAAATACACTGCTACCTCGATATAACGTGACCCAATATAACGCGGTAAAGCAGCGCTCTGGCGGGGCGGGGCTGCGTACTCCGGTGGATCAAAGCAAGTTCAATATAAAGCGGTTTCACCTATAACGCGGTAAGATTTTTTGGCTCCCGAGGACAGCGTTATATGGAGGTAGAGGTGTACGTAAGTTATCAATGTGCAGGTCAAAAAATATACTTGTTGATAATAGGACTCTTGCATAGTTTAAGAATTACTCTTTTAAATTAACACTGTGAACTTGAAATCAAGTCAACTTTAACAAGTTTTAAAGGTAGTTTCAGGTACAGCACTACACTTGCTCCTGAGTTACCATGCCAATTCTTAGGACCTCTAATTGAGAAGCCATGATCCTGCAGATGTTTACACACATGCTCCTCTATAAGCATTGAAGACAATCTAATAACTCATATACTTAAAGTGAAGTAAATGTGAAGTAGATATGTAAGTGTCTGCAGGAATGGGATGAGGTTGTCTTTTATTTTATTTTATTCTGTTGCTGTATGTGCAGGTAACTAAGGCCCTGATCCTGCAACTCCCTGGGTATAGGCATGTGCTTGAGCAGTTCTAACCATAGGATTGGGATCTAACTGACTATACACCTGTTCTGCAGTTAAATGTGCAAAGTAATCAAGTTGGGGGGAAAAACAGAGAAAAATTATTTTGGTGTGATGGGGTGGGGGAGTCTTTGGGAAACAGACTATTAAGGGAGCAAGGAAGAAATCCTATAGGCAGGTTGTTCAATGTCCTCTGTAGGGTTTCTTCCACCTCCTGTGAAGCATCTGGACTAGATGGGCCACTGATCTAATCTGGTACCTTCCTGTGAAACAGTACATTACTATAAAATGTCCCTTTCTTTTTTTTCCTCCTGTAGGCAACTTCCAGGGGAACACTTGACCTGATATGGCTTTGATTAACTTACAAAGTTTCCAGTTTTATTCTTCTAGTGTACGCACATGCAGATCCCTAGGAACGCTAAGAAAAACCTTGAACCACCTTAGTGATCAAGGCAGACAGCTAAGGTCATGGTGCTGTGGTTCCTCGGTCTTTGGCACAGTACTTTCAAGGGTTAGGTTTCGGTATGTGTTTTGTAGAAACTACCATGCAGAACCCTGGAACCAGCCTAACTCCATTATGGGAACTGTGCATCTTCACAGAGATGCTGGGAACAGTTCTAAATCTGATGGCAAATGGATGGATGAACAAAAATTTTTCATGGAGCTGAACAGCTTGAATTCATCCAACGAGATTTTTAAATTTCTGAGTTCTTTAGAAGTTCTGTCTGACACCATGGCAGCAGCAGCTTTACAGAGGATCTGTGAATTTGAAGTGGATGACAGTGGATTGAAGAATCCTGAAGCCATATTGGAGAATGAAGTCTTCAGGGCATTATGCTTTCAGTTTGAACATGAATCACAAAAGCTGTCAGACACTGGTCTCGTGACTGCTTTGCAGGCTTTGATAAAGTTGCGTGTAGATCCCTGGAGTACTCTGATTGTGCGTTTGGTATCAGAGAGCCAGGAACGGCTTGATAAGGGACAATTAACCATTAGAAACCTGTGTATTCTTGGAGAAAGCTTGCTTGATTTGGAAGGCCCAGGTTGTACAATGCTGGAACAAATTGTGAACCAAGTACAAGGAAAAAAGCTTGAAGAATGGACCACTGAGGACATAGCAATGGTTTATGGAATGCTGCAGATGAGTATTACAGAAGAAGGACAATACCAAGACTTGTTAAACCACATGAACAACATCACTTTAACCTTAGCTCCCCAACTAAGTCCTAAATTGATAAGCAGAATACTGAAGGCACTGGTTATTCTTGACCAAACTCAGGCAATCCCTTTAGTAATAAGACTATGTAAGTATTCAGTGAGGCATATCCCTCGATTCACAGATGATGAACTAGTAAATGTGCTGGGAGCTTTCATACATTTTGGACACACTGACCAATTCTTCACAGAAGCACTGGAAAGGCTTGTTCCCAAATCCTCCTTCACCATGTACCCTGAAGCAGTCAGCAAAGTCATGCAGTACTGCTGCAGAAAGCTGATCCGTTCTAAGCCCATCTTTGATGCCGTGGCAGAAAGTTTTGCTTATAATGCCGACAAATACACCACCAGACAGATTGCTGAGTATATTGTTCCATTTGGAACACTCAATTACCTACCACCAAATGCTCCCTCTGTCTTCAGAAAACTTGAAAGGATACTAAATGCTCACTTTACTCAGTTTCAGCCTCACACCCTGCTGAATCTTCTCCACTCATGCACCCTTATTGAGCGCTACCCAGTAAACTTTCTGGCAAAAATATTTAACCCCATTTTTCTTCAACAGCTGCAAGGTAAGGGCACTAAGTTCATCTGGGTCTCTGTTACTCTGTATATTAGCTTCTCTCATACCACCTCCTTGCCACCTATGTATCTCAAACTCCCCAATCAGCTGTCGGAGCTAACTGAAGAAGAGGGGACTAGGAAGTTGAAGGTACCTGTACAAAGTTTAGAGACAGAAACTTCTAAAGGAGAGCAGGAAGATAGGCTCCTTCCCTTCTTTAGCTGTTTCTGATTAAATAATAATACTTAGCACCTTCATATTTTAAAAGTGTTCCATAAACATTAGCCAGTTGATCCTCAGAAATTAGTAAATATTATCCTCAGTTTACAGATTGGGAAACTGAATCACACATTGAGGGGGCGGGTGGCAGAGGCTTCCTTTCCCATGCTTAATCCACTAGAACTTGCTGCCCCTCTGATGTCATGATATCTTGCAAGATAACATGAAGAACCCTGAATTCAGATCTTGCCAGATATTTATTTTTCTACAAACTTTAAAAATACAGCTATAAGTGGGATATATGATTTTCAAATATTTGATTTTTTTATATGTAATTTTTAAGTTTATTTGCATATTCTGTTAATGATGTAGAATAAAGCAGCTTTTGTGCATGTTTATTTAAAAACAGCTCCCCTTTGTATAATGACTTGCATGGGAATTCTTGTTGAACACATCTCTGTACTGAATGTCTGAATCTTTTTGTTTCAGCTCAAACACCAGGTTTGGACAGATTTGTCCTCTCTCAGCTGACCCAGCTCTTTTTAACAGTTACCTTGGAGTGTCCCTTCTATAAGGTAGTGGATATAAGTTGAAATATTGTTTGGGAATTTTTTTAGTCCATGTAGTAATCGTTGCATAATTGTTCCTTCTGAAGCAACATAATATAGACTGGTGGTCCCTAAACTTTTCAGGGTCATGCCTCCCCCTTGCCCCCGTCTGCCCCTCCCTCACCCCCCGGGCCAGGAATGGGACCGTGGCTCCGGGGGAGGAGGGACGCAGATGGGGTAAGGATGGGGGGCAGGAACGGAGCTGCGGCCCTGGGTCAAGGCTGGGGCCAGTACAGGGGCAGAGGCACGGTC
Source organism: Emys orbicularis (assembly GCF_028017835.1). Taxonomy (NCBI): domain Eukaryota; kingdom Metazoa; phylum Chordata; order Testudines; family Emydidae; genus Emys; species Emys orbicularis. Next base: position 165,045,759 of record NC_088684.1, read on the forward strand.
AGGGGCTGGGAGTTGGGGGCAAGGCTGGAGCAGAACTGGGAGCGGGGCTGGGTGGCACTCCCTCCCTGCCCCTTATGGGGGCTGGCCGAGGCCCTGTTGCACCCTCCACGAACGTTCCTCTGCGCCCCACAGTTTCAAGACCTCTGATATAGATATATACAGACGCCCCCTCAGGTTACACAAACCCAATTTATGCAAATCTGCACTTACGGAAAAAGTTCCGTAAGCTAAAAATAGTTTGGGTTTTTTTGTTGTTGTTCTTTTTTTGGTGTAATGGTCGGGTATACGTTTCCGACTTATGCAAAATTCGAGTTACGGAATGGAACGCTTGCGTAAGTCGGGGAGCATCTGTAGGTCTCTTTTCATGATTAAAATTGTGAGGCAATGAAATTGTCCTACTTTATTTTTCTGTTCTCTGCACAACCAGTTACGTACAATGCACCGTATGCAGCCATTAAAAAAAATCCCAGTGTGAAGGCATACACTGGAATCCTGTCTGGTTGCAGAGGGAAGGGTTATTGGCAAGGATTTCAAAAATGTGTAGAAGAAACTTAACCTACTCTGGCTGGCAATTTGTCTGACAAAACATTTATTGGCAGGAAAATGCTGATTCATCAAAACAAACTTTTTGGAGGAAAGGGTTGGTCTACCCTTTTAATGGCCTGATGCTGCGAGGTGCTGAGTGATATCCACACCCCTGGGGGTTGAGGGTATGCAGCATCTCACAGGGTCAGGTCCTTATGGTTTCTCTCACAACCACTACATAATAAACAGCTGTCCTGCTCCTCACACTTTAATCCATAGAAATTCAATATAATTTACAAAGGCTGGTGAGAAAGGGAGCACTGTGATGAGGGGACTGCTTCCCTTAGCCTGAGATATGTTATAAAACCTGAAGTTGTAGGAGCTGGGGATGAGGAAGTGACAAGCTCTTTGGACCATAAATGAAATTCTGCTTTAGGAGGACATTAAGAGCTAGGAATCTTCACGATGAGAAAGACCGTCTTTATTTTTTCTATCCCACAGAAATGTGAAAGCCCAGTGGAGGAGCTAGCATTTTTTGTCTAATGGGAGGAACATCTGAGTCATGGGATGCTCTCTTCTCTTCTCTCAATTTCTGGCTATGTAAAATGCTGGCAAATCACTCTCGGCTAATTTCTTTACTTTCCACAGGAAACTGAAGTGTTGTCTGGCCCGACTGTAAGAGTCTAACAGTAGTGCTGTCTTTTTCTCCTTGTTTCCTGTGCCTGGTTCTGAAGGGACAGGACAGAGCTGATGTTAGTGTTGGAGCTACATAATTCTGGGACCCACCTGTAACTGACAGGAGGTCAGGAGGACTGGAAACCAAGCACATCTGGCAGGCATAGTTACCATGACTCAGAAAGCAGGGATCTCAAACGACATCCATTGGTAGTGAACTCACCCATTGCACTGAGCCATGTATAGAAGATGTTTCCCTTTGTTTTTTTCTTTTTGGTATGAGAGGATATAGACGGTAACACAAGCTCCTGTGATTCCCCAAGCAGCTCCACTGGGAAATTGAAACCTTCAGGCTTGTCTCCTTGCAGCCTGTAGTGTGGACTACCCTAGGCCACACTTGAGGCTGATGGTGGGTAAATATATATTTGGACATATAATAAGAGTCTTGCTTGGAGTGTTTCTGTTTTAGTTTGGTGTGGTATTTCCTGTTTGTTAGGGCCCTGATTCAACAAGATACTGAAACACATTATGTATACTTTGTTACAATAATACACTTGCTAGTTATTAAAAAAAAATAGCTTACCCGCCTCATTATTTTTTAGTTTCTTAATTACCTGCATATGTAGGAAATGTTTCTATGTGCTACTGAGGTAACTGTAAGTGCAGAGCAGATAGAGGCTTAGATTTTACCTTTTTTCTTGCTAAGTGAAATTTTATGAGTATTTCCTTGTCTTTGCTCTTTTGATAGGGTCCTAAACTCCTTCCAAAGTATCGAGTAAAGTCCTTTCTCATACCAGGCCGTTCACTGGAGTCCTCTGTGGACGTTCACCTCTACAACAGGGTGAAGACTGGACTAGTTGCTTTGCTAGGATCAAGAATGTATTTTGCTTCTCATGTGTTGACACCATATTGCTATACATTAGGTGAGTGATGTTGCCATTTTTTAAGGTAGAGGGGACTGGACCTTCCAGACTTACACTTCTCTAATTCTATGATTATTGACACTCTGTCTGGAGTGGCTCAAGACTGAGAGTGCCAATTTCAGGACAGACTGTCAAAAAGCAGGGCAGACACCCCAAACTGGTGGTATGATCTGTAATTAGATATCACCAACCCAATAACAAATGTGAATTCCCAAAGTACAACCATAGTTTGCTAATGGAGTCACAGACAGTCCCCTTAGACATTCCAGTCTATCTTGCCACCCAGGCAAGCTGGACTATGTGATAAATGGTCACTTACAACAAAAATCACAAAATACTCAGGTTGCTTCCAGTCCCAAGAGATCAGTCACTTACCCCAGATCAGTTTGTTCCTTAGATCTCACACCAAAAACAATATTGGTAGCCAATCCTATAATAAACCAACTAAAGGTTTATTAACTAGGAAAAAGAAATCAGAGTTATTTACAGGTTAAAGCAAGAAAGCATATACACAAGTGAGTTTCAGTCTCTGATTCAAAAGGTGACAGAGTTGTAGTAATCGGTCAATTCAAAGCATCTTTCAGGGCTAACCCCTACCAAGTAGCATGGGGATCTCTTTGCTTGTGTTTAGGAATATTTGCCTCTCAGTCTAAACAGCATGAAAGAGAGATTCAGTTTCTCCTTGTCAGGGATTTTTATCCCCTCCACTACAGAGTCCAAACTGATGGGATGAGTTCATGCATAGGTCTCTCCTTCCTGGAGGAAATTAGGAATGCAGTCACTAAAGTCTTTGTCCTTTGAAGCTACACAATGCTTAATTTGCCTTCAATGGCCATGGACAAGCACTTTACCTTAATCAATGCTGCGTGTCCTATTTGGCGAGTTACAAAATTACAGAGGTTTACAATGCAAACACTTCAGTATAACTTTATACCATGGGCTATAGAGGTTATAAGTGAGATCAATACATGCAACATATTACAAGCATTTTATAAAGTCTAAACACATTCTTATCAGCTTACCATCTAATGTCTATTTTGATAATGCTAACACACAGGTAAGCAAGATTGGTTTCTAGCTATCCATTTGTAAGTGTTCAGTGAGGCCTGGGACCTTCACATGAGCTGGCACTTGGCCTACCAGTGTCACAGCTATTATAGCAGCATAACTTTGCATCGTGTTGTCACGGTTTAGAGCAACTGTACCTGTATTCCCTCTCCATGGTCCACCAAAGGTACCCATTCTAGTCTCCCAGCTCCTCAGCCATCACCTCTTTGGAGTAGAGACCCATGTCTCCTTCCCTCCTGTCTAGGATTTTTCCAGGCTGCACATTTCTCTGCCTACACTGTGATATTCACAGCAAGCCAGCAGTTATAAGTTACCACCCAGATCTTTCTATGCAAGACAGAAAATGTGCAGTTTAATATATTATTTATGTTAAATGTACATTGTGATCTCTCAGACCAAAAAAAAAATCAGACAAAATTAAGGCTATAAATAAAGCTTTTAAAAAAGCAGTATTTATCAAAATATCATAGTTTGAAATTCAAAGTTCTTAACTGACTCATGGCACAGTGCAGAAAGAGAAAACACTGAAAAGTAGAGAATTTTTGTTCTGTTTAAAAAAAAAAAAAAATGTTTTTAAACCATCTCCAAAATGTCTTGTCAGGCAGGGAAAGGTAACCTCAGATTTGCATGTGCACACAAATCTTATTTAGGAGGAGTCCACTCATTTTAAACTTTCGGGTAGAAAGGATATTTTACTGAGATGTTGGTGGGGTCATTAAAAGGAGATATAGAAAGGAAGCTACTAGGTACATGCAGTGTTATACACTCACATTGTAGGCAATACAGCTATGGAAAAATGAAGATATGCCACTATCTTGTCTTGAATGTCAGAAAATTCTCCACTTCAAGTATGCATGAGGCCAAAGAATCATTCCTTGATTAAAATCTTGGCAAACGGAAGGTCTAGGTTGTCCATGGTAGTTGCTGGCTGCCCAGATTATACATAACCAGCAGTTGCATAATTTATTTGTCTTTTTTAGAAATATTTTCCACGTGTTTATCTGCCTTGTTTATTCTTTAATCATTAACCACCTCTTTCTTCTTAACTCCTTTTTAGACCTGCACATGGATAGGTGTAATTTGCAATAGAAAGCTACGTTCGTTCTTGGGGAGTGTCTGTCATTCAGGGAAAAGTATTAATAAGAAATAGATGGAAATTACAATAAACAGTGTATATTGTATGAAAGCATTTGTTTTTCTTTCCCACTCATCTCTTTCCCAACCCAGATGTTGAGATTAAATTAGATGAAGAAGGCTTTGTATTACCTACCACCCTATATGAGGAGGTGCACAGGAGGTAAGAGAACTACAAACATTAGAGGCAAATACCATCAGACTGTGAGATTACATTAACATTGACAAAAATGGCAATATTCAGGTTGAAATTCTGGCCCGATTGAAGTCAATGGGAGGTTTGCCATTGATTGCAATGAAGCCAGATTTATACCCTTGGTATCTTAAAACTTTGAGTTGCAATGTATCACATATAGACCCAGATTGTGAGTGGTTATGAGGGACAGACGAGAAACTTACTCTTCACAACGTAGGAGCCAGAGTGGATAACACTAATTTTCTAATAAATAAATAAATAAAAATTAAACAAATTATTTTACTTACTTTATTGTTTATTTTCTTTTGATTTTATATTTTTAAGTTGCTAAAGTGGATGTTTGGTACTTGTTTCTTTAGTTTCCTAATTATGTAAAATCTGAAATTTTACAAACAGATTTTTTTCTACTAATTAATTTCACCTCTAAAATGTCATCTGTGCTGAAAAAGTTAAGTCCAGGGCCTCATTAACATACTTCATGTGAGACCAGCACAACCTCAGAGACTAAATCAGAGGTGGCCAACCTGAGCCTGAGAAGGAGCTAGAATTTACTAATGTACATTGCCAGAGAACCACAGTAATACGTCAGCAGCCCCCCATCAGCTTCCCCACCCTGCTCCCAGCGCCTCCCACCTACCGGCAGCCCTGCTGATCAGCGCCTTCCCCTCCCTCCCCGTACCTCCCAATCAGCTGTTTCATGGCGTGCAGGAGGCTCTGGAAGGGAGGGGGGAGGAGTGAGGGCACTGCAGGCTCCGGGGAGGAGGGCAGGAAGAGGTGGAGTGGGGGCAGAGCCTGTGGCAGAGCCGGGGGTTGAGCAGTGAGCACCCCCCGGCACACTGGAAAGTTGGCAGCTATAGCTCCAGCCCCGGAGTTGGTGCTATACAAGGAGCCGCATATTAACTTCTGAAGAGCCACATGTGGCTTCAGAGCTACAGGTTGGCCATCCCTGAACTAAATTGATAAGCAAGGAACTTATACTATATTTGCAATTGGACTTCCATAAGTCAAGAAAGCTGAGATGTTTTGACCAGGCTGTACTCCTCCACCACAATTTGCAGTTTGATATCCGTGGGACCTGTGCTCCTAAGTCATGTAGGTGCTTTTGAAAATCCCATCTATAGTTGTCTAAATGTGGGGTTAGGAGCTTAAACATAGCCTCTTACTTTTGAAAAGTTTGGCCTATGTTCACAATAACTTTAATTTATTGAAATTTATTGAAAACTGCACATTGTGAAAGATGAGGCAAATTTTGGTTTGGAATGACAAAGGTTTTATGCCATTGAGAGACATTTTTAATCAAAATACAGTTTTTGCCCCTGATGCTGCAAACCTTATACAGATGCTTAACTTTAAGTAATGTTCATTTAAGTAAAGCTACCTGCTTAAGTGTTTGCAGGATCAGAGTCTTGTTTTCAGTATTCAAATAAGATACCCCACCAATAGTGGCATTACAAATAAACAATTTAGGTAATTTGATTCATTATATATTTTAATCTAAAATTGCTATATAATATTTTTTCAAATTAATTTTAGAAAGTTTCAACCTGATTTAAATAAATGATTTAACAAAAAATCACTTTATTTAAATTGCCTTGATTTAAATCACTCTACCCTGGCAGGGGCCAATCACAGTAGCATCCCCTCTGCTCTGACCCCGAGGGACCATGTGCTCTAAAAGGGTGTGGGGAAGAGGCAATATCCCTTGCCCCTTTCACTGGGGCCCACAGAGTAGGTCTAATAATTGATAGCATTGTTTTTAAATGCACTTTTGTGTTTGATTTTTAGAATAGCCCTGTGTATTGATGATCAAAAGAGGTTTTGCAGCAACAACCACAGTCTTCTAGGCAAAGAAGCTATTAAACAAAGACATTTGCAATTACTTGGATATGAAGTTGTGCAGGTAAAGGCTGAAGCTATCAGCTGGTGCTTCTCTAGCTAGAAAAAGATTGAAGGCTAATTTATAAATAATAAAGCTTAAAGCTACTGCTGCAAACACTTCCCATGCTGGTTGTGGACTTGCCCTGGCTGTGTGACCGCTTCCCTTTCTTGGTCTCTTCTGCTTGTCTTCCTTTTATTTTTTATTATTAGTTCATTCTTTCTGCTTGCCAGTTGCAAATTTCAAGAGCACTCAGCTCCTATGACTGTTAAAGATTCAAATCCTGGCCTCATTGACTTCAGTGGAAGTTTTGTCACTGAGTTCAGTGAGACTAGGGTTTGTACCTAAATGTCTCACTTTTTTTTATTTTCAAAAGACCTTAACTGGGATTTTTTTTAAGGTGAAGGGTTTCTTGGTAAAGAATACCTATAAAGCCTCTTTTCTGTTCCTAGAATCCCCCAAATTAGGTCATTTTCGTTATTTTGCTTGTTCATATTTACTTAATTTTTGCTGAAAGACTTTTTTCCCCTGTGGCTTGAAGTAAAATCCTTTTTTAAATTTTGCAAATGGAGAATTTGTTATAATCAGCTAGTTCAATGCACCCAACTTTTTACAGTCACCCAGTTCTAATAGTAACTGACTTTGGCCCTGATCCTGCAATGAACTCCACACTCAGGCAGTCCCTATAGGGTCCACTTGCATAGAGTCAATTGCAAGATTGGAAGCTTAATTTGCATTTTTAAAAGCTTAACATCATTTATGACATGAAATTATTCATTAAGGAAAATTTCATTTTATGAAAGTTAATCTTAAAGAATATTGAATATAATGCAGTTGTTCATTTAAATCCATTTCTCACAACCATTTCTCCCTTTAACTTCCAGATTCCATTTTTTGAGTTTGAGACTTTAGATAACAGCAGAGAGATAGTAGAATATCTGCACAAGAAAATTTTTCCTCATACCTACAGGCTCAGCTGGTGATACAATATAACAATAATAGACTACAGACTGGTCTACAGCACCTCTAGGTACTGTGAAGTGTATATTTTTTGAATGGGAGAACCACTCTACTTTCAAAGTAACTCCTCATAGGATGATTTTAGCTTCTGAATGTGAGGCTCTCCAGTTCCTGGATGGATTGATGTACAAAGAATTAGAAAGGGCAACAGAATGTATTTTATTTTGTGTGAATATTTACTGCAGCTGAATAATAATGGAAAATGCTTGCAAAACCGTTCATGCTGAGTTTCCTGGGTATTGCACTTTTCCTTTTAGAGTTGACAGAGAGATGCTTATAAATGGGTAAATACATCATTGTATGTGGGGTTACTAAATGTTGCTAGACATTCAAGTTGTTACTGATCAGGGCTTTTCTCAGTGGTACAATAAATTCAGTTGCACAGTGTCAAATTGTGCACTGTCTTACACTCTGCAACGCTGGAATTATTGGAGTTTCCAAAATATGTAAAGCAGGGTAGAATTTTGCCTCTAGTGTGAAGGCTTAGTACTTATAAAACAAATTTAAATACCCTAAAGAAAAGTACAGTTTAAATATATATGCAATTACGATAATAAACTTGTATTGATTTTTTTTTAATAATGTGATTTAAGTATGCAAGTTTTCTATTTACCAGGAATTTTAAATGTGAAAGAAAATCAATGCACTTCATTCATATTTGCTCATGTACTTATTTGTATTTCTCACCATTTTAGATTTCTGAGTTGTATTCCATTGAACCTAAAATATTAGTGGTTTTAATGTTCAGTGACTCCAGTAAAGAGCACTATTGCCCATTGATCATAGAGTAAAATAATTTATTTGAAAGTATGAAAAATTCATTGCATTGTCATCAATCCAGTGCTGTTTGTTATAAAGCTCTTTTTCCAGATAAAATGAAGAATTATTCTTAAAGATGAAACTTGAATCCCCAACTACCTTACACTGTCAAATCAACCTTATTTTCTCTGATAGAGACACTCATTGCAAGCTAATGGAGTTACACAGGTGGCACTGAGGGCCTCGTTTGTTCAGCAGAATCTGTGTTGCTAGAGATGATGTGTGAGATAGAGGTAGCTCAGCTTGACTTTGAGAACACCGGATGAGTTCAGTGGGGAAAAATCTTCCAGCCAGGCTAGATTGTTTCCTTTATGTCCAGTGATGTGTAGTTACTTGTGGAAATAGTAAAGCCGACGTACAAAGTTAAGCAAGATTGACCCTAATTACTACAGATGGCAGGTGACCTAAGTCAGAGGGAAAATTCCTATAGTTTTAAAACAAAACAAAAATACAACTTTTCTTATTTTGTTAAAACATCCACCTCCTCTAGCATAGGTTCTGTTTTTTTGTTTTGTTTTCTTCTGAGGGTACATCTACACAAGGATAAAAACCCACAGCTGGCCCAGGTCAGCTGACTCGGGCTCACAGGCTTCGGGCTCTAGTCTGAAAAATTGTTGTGTAGATGTTCAGGCTTGGGCTGGAGCCCCTGCTCCGGAACTCTGCAAAAGGGAAGGGTCCAATCCAAGCCTGAATGTCTACTTAGCAATTTTTCAGCTCGGAGCGCAAGTCCGAGTCAGCTGACTTGGGCCAACTGCGACTGTTTTATCCCTGTATAGATGTAAGCTAAATGTCCCTGTTGATTGCCTTTGAAATGCAGACATCTGTCAGAGCTGCCAAACAGTACCCAGATGTTTGAGGTTGATGCCCAGAGCTGTAAAGACATCTAGATTTTATTTACCCCAATGTGCTTTCTCCTCACTTTGTCCTCTCCCAATCCTTACCTCACCCCTCCCTGCTCTCACTGGTGTGGGACGTGGCACTTTGGCAAATTGCCAGTCTGGTCTCTTTTCTGGGTCAGTTCAACCATCCAAACTCCCCACTCTGCTGGCTCACATAGCTAGGGAATAGAGCTGAGCACCAATCAGAAGAGAGCTTGTGTTATAAAGAGCAAGCAATACTCCCCTGATCAGCACTTCACCTTCCCACTCAGACCACCAAGTGAGTGAGTGAAGGTGAGGAATGGACTGTCAGAGAATAGTCTCCCCAGGTGAAGTGAGGGGGAACAAAAGAAAAGCCTTATTATTTGTATTATTATAGCTTCTAGGGGCTCTAGTCATAGACCATTGTGCTAAGCACTGTACAAACCCAGAACAAAAATACAATCCTTGCCCCAAAGAGCTTGCAGTCTGAGTGTAAGACAAGAGGCAACAGATGGAGACAGACAGGAGTCTGCAAGAAAACAATGAGACAGTACAGGCTAGCATGATATGGTTGTGGCATCAGCACAGCAGCAGCTTAATGGTAAGGGAAAGTTTGAAGGAGGATAATGTGGTAGTTTTCAGATGTTTGCAGAGAGCTGCTCCCAAGCATGACGAGTAAGGAGGAGGAGCCTGTAGTAGAGGGATGCAAAGAGAGGGGTCATGTGATTAAAGTTATGGGCTAGGAGAATAATCTTTGCCTGATTGAAGCTGGAGCAGCCTGTCTTGTCAGTACTTCCCTTATTATGAATATGAGATGCTGCTGCTTGTTTCTCTGACTACCCAGCCGGTGGTGCTGTTGTCAAATGGCTTGATGTTTTGTAGTTTTCAAGCAAAAATCATGTGTAAATGAAGTCAGCAGACTAGATGTGAGGACTAAATCTTGCTCTAACGTATTTCACCAAAAATAACCTGTATGGAACATGGCTGTATGCTCCCTGGCTGTTGGGTGTGGGTGTGGGTGAGGTGGGGGGCTGGGGATAGCTCTTGTGAAAGGTGCTCCTGCACAGTCAGGAAATGTTTCCCTTATTAGGCTTTGTTCTTGTTAGCAAAATATAAATTATGAGAATGAAAAAAAAATCTGAAGGTGCTACCCTTTCACCTCTGCTCCCTCCACCACTTCACCCCTTTGTATGCTTGTTACTTGATTTTCTGCTTATGAAAGCCATGAGCAAGAAGTTTTTTGTAAGAACAGAAGAGTTCAGCTGTGACCACAAAAGGCTTAGAGGCTATTTCTCAGAAGTGCTGACTAGTCAACACTGAAAATGAAGTCAGTAGGAGCTGTGGGTGTTCAGCCACTTTGAGGATCAGGCCCCTCGTAATTGGAATAGTCTTTACTGACTAGGCTGGCTTTGGTGGGGTTTTATCGGTTTTGAACAACAGTGATGAATAGTTCTTGTGGATTTTTTTTTTTTTTCATTTTTAAACAGCAAAAATTTTGAGAATCAAATGGCTGAATTGATGTCTATTACAACTCCTGATTAGAGAGACAAGGTGAGTGAGGCAATATCTTTTATTGGACCAACTTCTGTCGTTGAGAGACAAGCTTTCGAGCCAGAGAGCTCTTCTTCAGGTCTGGGAAAGCTACTCTGAGCATCACAGCTAAATGCAAGATGGAACAGATAGTTTAGCATAAGTAGTTAATACATATTCCAAGGGACCATTCAATATAACTATGCTAGACACTAAAAATCATGGACTGAACAGAGACACTGTATTTATGGTTTATTAGAACAATCTGTAACCCTCTAACCCGATCTTTTTGTCCTGTGACTGCAGAGATGTTAACAGGCCACTCTACCTTGAATGATTCCTTAGAATATGTACTATCTACTCATGCTAGACAATCTGTTCTATTTTTTGTTTAGTTGTGATGCTCTGAGTACCTTTCCCAGACCTCAAGAAGAGCTCTGTTTGGCTCGAAAGCTTGTGTCTCTCACCAACAGAAGTTGGTCTCATAAAATATATTACCTCATCCACCTTGTCTCTCTAATATCATTGGACTGACATGGCTACAACTACACTGCATACAACAACTCGTGACTGTCATTTGAAACTGATAATGAAAATATTGTATATTCTGGGTTCAATAAAAACATATGAAATATAATATGCAACAGGTTTAAAACAAAAGGAAGTATTTCTTCACACAATGCACAGTCAGCCTGTGGAACTCCTTCCCAGAGAATGTTGTGAAGGCCAAGACTATAACAGGGTTCAAAAAAGAACTAGATAAATTCATGAAGGATCGGTCCTTCAATGGCTATTAGCCAGGATGGGCAGGAATGGTGTCCCTCGCCGCTGTTTGCCAGAAACTGGGATTGGGCAACAGGAGATGAATCACTTGATAACACTGGTCTACAATTTTTGAGAAGTCGTCTGCTTCAGAGATAAAATGTGCTATTTATTATGTATTTTGATGTGCTGAATTCAAATATGACAATTAAAACAACTGATTGGCTACTGTTTCTAAGATATTTAAGTTTTTACATTTTATGTCTATGTATATTGTGTAGATAGTAGACTTTTAATCATAAATTGTAAACCTAGGTCTTTTCATGTGTTTATGGTTGCTTTACATGATACTATTTCACCTGTCCTGTTTATGTAACACTTTAAAAATCAGCAAAAGGGTTATATAAATAAAATTTATTATGAAACAAAAGGCAAAAAACTATTCTGTACATAGTTTAGTCCTATTCAGTGTCTACTCGGCGCTTCTTGGCTTGTCTCTTGTATTCATTAAATGGAGCATCTCTTGTCACTGTCCAGCAACAGTCTGCAAGCATTGATGGGCTCCATTTGCCCTGATAGCGTTTCTCCATTGTTGCAATGTCCTGGTGAAATTGCTCGCCGTGCTCGTCGCTCACTGCTCCGCAGTTCGGTGGAAAAAAATCTAGATGAGAATGCAAAAAATGTATCGTTAGTGACATGTTGCAACCAAGGCTTTTGTATGCCTTGAGGAGGTTTTCCACCAACAACCTGTAGTTGTCTGCCTTGTTGTTTCCGAGAAAATTTATTGCCACTAACTGGAAGGCTTTCCATGCCGTCTTTTCCTTGCCACGCAGTGCATGGTCAAATGCATCATCTCGAAGAAGTTCACGAATCTGAGGACCAACAAAGACACCTTCCTTTATCTTAGCTTCACTTAACCTTGGAAATTTTCCACGGAGGTACTTGAAAGCTGCTTTTGTTTTGTCAATGGCCTTGACAAAGTTCTTCATCAGACCCAGCTTGATGTGTAAGGGTGGTAACAAAATCTTCCTTGATTCAACAAGTGGTGGATGCTGAACACTTTTCCTCCCAGGCTCCAATGACTGTCGGAGTGGCCAATCTTTCTTGATGTAGTGGGAAACTCTTGCATGACTATCCCATTCGCAGAGAAAACAGCAGTACTTTGTGTATCCAGTCTGCAGACCAAGCAAGAGAGCAACAATCTTCAAATCGCCACAAAGCTGCCACTGATGTTGGTCATAGTTTATGCACCTCAAAAGTTGTTTCATGTTGTCATAGGTTTCCTTCATATGGACTGCATGACCAACTGGAATTGATGGCAAAACATTGCCATTATGCAGTAAAACAGCTTTAAGACTCGTCTTCGATGAATCAATGAACAGTCTCTACTCATCTGGATTGTGAACGATGTTGAGGGCTGCCATCACACCATCGATGTTGTTGCAGACTACAAGATCACTTTCCATGAAGAAGAATGGGACAAGATCCTTTTGACGGTCACGGAACATGGAAACCCTAACATCACCTGCCAGGAGATTCCACTGCTGTAGTCTGGAGCCCAACAGCTCTGCCTTACTCTTGGGTAGTTCCAAATCCCTGACAAGGTCATTCAGTTCACCTTGTGTTATGAGGTGTGGTTCAGAGGAGGAGGATGGGAGAAAATGTGGGTCCTGTGACATTGATGGTTCAGGACCAGAAGTTTCATCCTCTTCCTCGTCTGACTCAAGTGAGAATGATTCTGGTGCATCAGGAACCGGCAGTCCTTCTCCGTGGGGTACTGGGCGTATAGCTGATGGAATGTTTGGATAATGCACAGTCCACTTTTTCTTCTTTGACACACCTTTCCCAACTGGAGGCACCATGCAGAAGTAACAATTGCTGGTATGGTCTGTTGGCTCTCTCGAAATCATTGGCACTGCAAAAGGCATAGATTTCCTTTTCCTGTTCAACCACTGGCGAAGATTTGTTGCACAAGTGTTGCAGCATATGTGTGGGGCCCACCTCTTGTCCTGATCGCCAATTTTGCAGCCAAAATAAAGGTGATAGGCTTTCTTAACCATAGTGGTTATACTGCGCTTTTGTGATGCAAAAGTCACTTCACCACAAACATAGCAGAAGTTATCTGCACTGTTCACACAAGTACGAGGCATCTCTGCTCACTTTGGCTAAACAGAAATGTGTCCCTTTGCAAAATCAAACACTGACAAATAAGAGAGCACGGCACTGTATGATTTCTAGAGCTGATATAGGGCAATTTGTTCAGCAGAGTGATGTAAGCTTCGTTATGATTGCATCATCCATGACTTCTAGGAATAACATGATGCAATTCATATCATGTATGACGCAATACCAGCTTCAGATTGCATCATTCATTGTTTTGCCTAAAAAGCAAGTACTGTCCAAACCCAGTCATAGATTTATTCATAGATCCAGTCAAAGATGTATTTTAGTCATTTCTGGTTTAAATTGAGATCCCTTCCCTTTATAATTTACTTATCCTCCGCCATTCCCAAGTCAAGGGTCGTATATACTGACCCAATAGCATATCTTGAAAACTAGAGCCAATCAACAATTTTAAGCATCATTTTCGTTCTCAGTGACCCAGAATTAGTAAAGTTTGACTACATTTATTTCAGAAGCATTTCGGCTGTAGAGCAGTGTAATTACCTGTTCTGTTCATTCCCTGTGGGGCACTTGGCACTGGCCGCTGTCGGAAGACAGGATACTGGGCTAGATGGACCTTTGGTCTGACCCAGTATGGCCGCTCTTATATTCTTATAAAATTTACACAACCATTTAAGCAGACATTTCAGTACTTTACTCTGAAAAGGAGAGATTTTTACTATCAATTAAATGTGCTTTTAGAGTGAGAGAACTTTTTCAGATGAATACTGTCCAAACCCAAGTGTGTCCTAAGGAGACATGCCAGCCCTTGCTAAGAAACTACAGTATTTAGTGCAAGTTAGAGGCCTCTTTCATGTTACAATTTTCTGCTGCGTTGGGTACTGAACCAAACAGGATTTTTCTTGTCAGAACACCAGGTATTTATCTTTACATTTAAGAGCAGCACAGTACCATTTTTGTCTAGTGAGCTTTGAATATTTTTTGAGTCAATTTAATTATTCAGTTGTTTGTTTAATAGTGGGATAACTTCAATAGGGGAGACCCATATTAGAATATCCCACAGCTTAGTGTACTCATCTGACCGATGCCAGAGCCCTGTTGTAATCTCTTCTCCCCTTTGGTGGAACTTGAACCAAAGGTCTCCTACATCCTGGGTTAGTACCCTATCCACTATGCTAAAGATTATAAGGGAGGTCCTTGTCCCCCTACCACTTCACAAGCTGTTTTGTGTGAACTTGTCTGAGGGGCCTGATCCAGTAGGCCAGCTCATTGGCCCCCAGCAGGTGAATTAGGCAGCTGATTGCTGTTCTAGGCAGGAGATAAGTGCCCGGGCACATAGAGTGAGGCTGCAGTAGGCATGTCCAGAGGCAAAAACTTAGGCACCAAGTGAGGTTAGACACCTACAGGATTAGGTGGCAGCCGAGAGAGTTTTGTGGATTGCAGTGGCACCTAAGCACCTTCATGGATTGCACCCTCACATTAAGATGTTGCAAAATCAGTACCTAAAGTTAGAAACCTAAACTCCTACTTAGGCTCCTATTTGAGTGTCCCAATTTTTAAAAGTGCTGAGCACCTAGCAGCTCCCATTCACTTCAAGTGAAGGGCTTTTTAAGGAGAACAAGCCCATCTCTGCTGACCTATAAGCAATTAACTGCCAGCCAGCCAGCCCACCTAGGCAGTAATTGAGTAACAAGCACCTAGGCCTGGTAAAAGGTTACCAGAGCTCAGTTGGAGGGAGGTGATCCTAGAGAGGAGTTTCGTGAGACTAGCAGGGTAGAGTTAAACTCTTCTAGCTTACTAGTGGGAAAAAGTGAGTAAAAAGGGACCAAAGGGGAAAAGCTGACTGAAGGCTACAGCTGGGAGAAAAACTGGGAAATCCCGTCCTCAGGAGAGGATGCTTGCTGGGATTAGCCCCAGAGCTTAGAAGAAGGGTTAGATTTGAAGGGCCTATGAAGAGGGGTTTTGTACTGTGTGAAGAAAATTAATAAATGAGACTTCACAAAGGGAGTCTTTTGTTTTCAGTTCCTGGGTCTGGAAATCCTTACATGACTGAAAGAGCGTAGTAGGCCTGCAAGGACTTGCCCATTCAGAGGGTCGATGGAAGCATTTTATGAGATGTGTTCTGGTCCAAAAAAACCTAAATAAATCAAAGAGACAAGGTGTGTGAGGTAATATATTTTATTTGATCAACTTCTTTTGGTGAGAGAGACAAGCTTTTGAGCTATACGGAGCTTTTCTTTAACTCTGGGAAAGGTACTCCAAGTCAAAACATGTCGGTTTGGTGTCTTTGATTTGAAATAACTTTTCATTTAAAAATTTCCTTCAATATTATTGTACAAAGTTAAATACTTGAAACCAAAACAAAACCCTTCATTTTGAATTGAATGAAAGGTTCAGTTTGACACCCCCCCCCCCCCCCCCCAATTATTTATTTTTTTAAATTTCCAGTTTGCCAAAAATCTCAACAAATTTTTGTTTTCAGGTTGATCTGAAAATATTTTTTTTTTTTCTGGTTACAGATTTAGGCACTTGTTTTGGAAAATCTTGGCCTTAACCTCTTTCTGCCTCAGTTTTTTCATCAGGATAATAATACTTCTGAATCTAATAGGAATGGTTGTGTGGATTGTAAGTTGATGTTTGTAAATGCTTTGAAGAAGAAACTTGCTCTATTCTATTGTAATACATTGTCATCATTGAAAATTGGTAGAGAAATTATCTGCAAGATTTTAATGAAATGTCAAGGTACATTTACACTAACATGGGGAAACTGACAGCTGTTGTGGCTTCATTTTTTTTTGTATCCAAGTCACACTGACCAGCTAAAGGAAAGTATTACAAGAAAAGGCAAAACAGTCTTCATTTTCTTCTTGCTGTGAAAACTGTGTTGTACTATGTTCATGTCGATGGCTGGGGGGACCGGAGCTTTAGGATGGTTCAAGACTTTGAGAAGGTTTTTCCAACAAGCAGCTGACTCCATTTTTCCTGTAGAACTCAGCCTGGACACGGTTAATCCTTGCATAATCTCTGATCGACTGCTCTATGGGCTGGTTTATATGTCTCCCATATTCTGAAGAGGACAAAACAGCAATGGGTCTTGCCAGTTCCTGTAAGAACATTATTTAGATTTTATATTCCTTAACGTATAAACACACATGCAAAACAGTAGAGGAGCCACTGCTATGACAAATATAGATTGCTAAATCTGGTGTAGCAGCTGGTGACAAGGCCTTCTGCCTATACAGAACTGTATAATGTGTGTTAGAGCAAGGCACATTTGTTTAGCAGAAAGACAATTACAGTGGGGTTTGGATCATTACTTTATTGTCCAAAATTCCTGACTGAACTTTAACAATAGTGAAAAAACATGAATGCATCACTGAGACAGCAGGATATGGAGATATGCTCTGAATTACTATATACTGATTACATGTACATACCCATATATATATATCCACACCCTAACCATGTGGAGGTGATTTCCATGTCAGTAGTTGCAGACCACGTAATAAATTAATTTAGTATGCTTTTTTGGGTCAGTAGAGAGGTTTTATTAGCACGCATTTGGGATGACCTGTACAGTGCATGTGTGGCTGTGATGCTTGTAATGTTCCCAACCAGTTTTCATGCTCTGCTACCTCATTATACCTTCATGTATTCTGCCCACATAACTTACTGCAAAAAAAGAGTTAATGAAACTAAGCCACTGATTTCTGTGCAATTAAAGGTCTTATTTTAAAAAACAATCTTATGGTTATGATGCTGACCTTGTAAATGTGAACTGGCTGTAAATGTAGACTGGTGTAGCATTATTACCCTCCTGAGTCACAGCAACCAGGAGGCTCTGGAGGCAGAAGAGACAGAAAACTTCCTTCCTTCTTGCAGCTAAAGTGTGGATGGAACATCAAATGTATGAGATAACGTGTATGTTTGTACGGCGTCTAGCACAATCGGCCCCTAATCCTGGCTGGGGTCTATATGTATCATCCTTTAGCTCTTATTACAGTAGTACCTAAAGATGGAGCCTACAGCAGGGTTAAGGTGACACCTTCTAAGCACTGTACAAATACTTGATAGGGCTTGATCCAAATTTATCTACATTAAAGACAACTTTGGTCTCTAGACCACTGGGGCAGCTGTGCTCTGCTGGGACAATGCAGATCACAACGGTCAGGGTCAAGCATTCTCTGTTGAGTTGATCCAACTACAGAGTGAACTTCCGGAGGAGATCAGGCAAAGCGGGAGCCTGACCATCTCTAGGAAATGCTGCAAAACCTTCCTCTTCAAAAATGCTTTGTCAACATAATGACATTTCCAACAGTGCCACCCCACTTGTACCCCTAAAGTCTACCAAAATAAAAGGAAATTAAACACCCCCCAAACCCGAGTTTTGACCTCAAAAAGAGAGATGAGCCAGCTCCTCCATGAAGTCTACTGGCCACTTTACTATTGAGTTTAGGAGGAAGCTGCTCACATACAGAAGAGACACTGGGAGTGTTCCATGACCCACTCAGAATCCCAAGATTCACAGGGCAATCAGAGGTAATTCTCACAGATCTTGGAACTTCCTAACTGAGCATTTGCTCTCCAATGCTGGTGTCTGGGCACCCCTCCCCCCAGGCAGTATTAACTCTACAAGGATCTCGCCACTTGGGCCTGGTCCCCACCAACCCCCCACTTCGGACTAAGGTACGCAAATTCAGCTACGTTAATAACGTAGCTGAATTCGAAGTACCTTAGTCCAAACTTACCACGGGTCCAGACGCGGCAGGGAGCCTCCCCCGTCGAGGCCGCGTACTCCTCTCGCCGAGCTGGAGTACCGGCGTCAACGGCGAGCACTTCCGGGATCGATCCGGGATCGATTTATCGCGTCTAAACCAGACGCGATAAATCGATCCCAGAACATCAATTGCCTGCCGCCGGACCCTCCGGTAAGTGTAGACGTACCCTTGGACATCCGCAGGGCCCTAAGGGGGGAACTCTACAGAGAATGGTTTCAGCCTAGCTCTACTCCCCAAACTCTACTGTGCTCTGAGAATACAGAAAATACACAGAGGGGAGACTGCTAGCTCAGGAAAATAGGGGGGGGGTGTCTTTGGGTACGTCTATACAGCAGTTGGGAGTGTTCATCCCCCCTCAGGCAGCTGGAAACATGCTAGCGTTGCTTGAGCTAGTGCACTAAAACTAGCAGTGGACATTGTGGCAGAGGCAGCAACATGGGGTAGCCACCCACGTGGAAGCCTGGCTGACTCCTTGGGTCTGTACTTGGGCGACTAGCCTGTGCTGCTACCTGAACTGCAACATCCACACTGTCTACCCAGTCTGAGGGACATGGCTTTACTCTTTCCCTGAACCTGGCTTAGGATACTTTGGGAGCGTAAGTCCCATTTACAGACACCACTGATCCACAAAACTCCTGCTTGGCTGTTGCCTAATGCTGTAGGTGCCTAAACTCATTCAACACCTAAACTGTTGCCTCTGGGCACATGTCCTGCAGTCTCACTCTAGATGCCTGAGTGCTTTTCTCCTGCCTGAGCATGTGTACTACTTCCTTGAGATAGGTGTCCAAACACCTCTCACCCTCCTAAGCACCAGTGTGAGTCACAAACTAGGAAAGGTTGGCGTTCGGCTGCCTAAATCACATATGGGGCTCCAAACAAAGCTGCCGGGGCGTGGGAGGGGAGACAGACCTCCCCTATAATCTTTAGCCTGGGGTTCTCAGCCAGGATGTGGAAGACCCCCGTTCTCTTCCCTCCACTCCTGCCCCGTCCTGAGCGGAGAAGGGAGTTGAACAGTGAGCTGCCACATCTCAGGTGAGTGCTCTTACCACTAGGTGATAACATTCTTTGGCCCAATACATATTTAAGTATTCTGTTGTTTAATTAAAGTGGAACAACTTCAACAGGAGACAGTGAGGAACCCCTGTCCCAGGGGTTAGAGCACTCACCTGAGAGGTAGCAGATCCATGTTTAAATTCCTACTCCTCAAGTGGAGGTGGGACAGGTTTCCCACATCCCAGTGAGTACCCTATCTGCTAGGCTAGAGGTTATGAGTACCTCCTGTCCCCAGCTGTGTTGTTTCAGGCCCCACAAAAAAATTAGGGAGCTAAGTGCCTATCTGCCCCCTGTTCATGGATTACTAGCAGAGCAAGGCACCCCTATGCAGCCTGGACTTAGGCACCTATCTCAGAGAGGGGCAGGGCTTAGCATGCCCCCTCTCTGGTTGGTTTCTCCCATTGGCTAACATAGGTGGCTCCCTGCCTATTGTGCTGGCTTTGTGTATCACAGGCTAAGGTGTCTATTATGACAGTTCTTAGGGTACCCAAGACAGTTAGTCAACTTGTTACCTCCTGCCTCTGGTGTGAGGGAGTCTTGCTTCTGGTAACTGGGTGTTAGCTCCCTAGCACCATCAGTCTTTCAGCCATTCAAGCACTCTCCTCTAGGCTATGCCAGCCCTGTCTTTGCCTTGCAGGTTAACAAGAGGTGCACCCCAACCCCTGAGTCACTTTGAATTGTTCACCTGTGATATCCAGCCCCTGGTACTGGCTACTCACAGAAATTCCAGATTCTCTGCACCCAAAGGTGCAGTGTATCCCAATTTATCAGTTTCACCAGGGGTGCTGGAATTAGGGGTACTGGGAGTGCAGCAGCACTTCCTGGCTTGAAGTGGTTTCCATCAGATACAGGGCTTACAGTTTTGTTCAATGGCTTTCAGCACCCCCACTATACAAATTATTCCAACACCACTGGTTTCATATTAAACCACTGCTCCTCTAAACCACACAGCGCTTGTAATATGAAGCTTGACAGGTGACAAGCTTTCTGTAGATATCCTAAGTTACTCTTTATAGATAAATATCCTGTAAGATACATTTGGTGTAGTGAGTTTGTCAGGTCTGAGATAAGTCTGCTTTGCAAAGAACAGTGGGCCCCATTGTCAAAGGGTCTCTGTCACATCTGTCTCTCCACATTAGGCACCTAACTCCAGTGTTGTCAATATGAATGAAGCCACTTTAATGTCCGCATATAAACCTTACCTCATCATTAATGTTAAGACCTCGACTATTTGCATGTTCTCTGTCACATCGGTGGAGTTTTTCATTGTAACTCTTTGGCCTCTTAAAAATGGAGTCATATGTGGAAACAATCCCTGTCTTGGGATAAAGAAAAAAATATGATTAACTTACAGTGGTGTTTAACACTGTGAGTTCGAAAATAATGTGGTAGAACTAACTGGTGCACGTGCAGCACTAGATGCTGTGAAGAACATCCGTTATTAGCAACATTTGGGGCATCCCTTTGAAATAGTCTGAAAAATTGTTACAATTCTTTTGGAGCATAAGCTTTCGTGGGTGAATGCCCACTTCATCAGACGCAAGTACTTGCGTCTGATGAAGTGGGCATTCACCCACGAAAGCTTATGCTCCAATACTTCTGTTAGTCTTAAAGGTGCCACAGGACCCTCTGTTGCTTTTTACAGATTCAGACTAACACGGCTACCCCTCTGATACAATTCTTTTGTGCATTTGGCTTATCTGTGAAAATGTGAAACTAAAACAACTTCTACATTATATGTAAAGACATTGCCAGAGGATTTTTCAGAGTATTTCATATCACTGTTTCCCCCTTTGTAATTTATAGTAACCACATGGAAGCTTAAATCAGTTTCCTTATTGAACTATTTTCCTTCAGCAAATGCATACAATTGATTAAAGAGACATTCTGATTGAAGAAAATGAAGAGAGAAAGGCAGCTTTGAAGTTCATTTTGAAAGAAATAGATATTGGAAGTAGCCTGTGAATCAGCCTTTATCTTCAAGTTAATGCATAAACACACAGTCGCCACCCCTCCAAGAAACATAAAAATGATTGTATTTAAAACATCTTTTCATATGAAAATCTCAGAGCGCTATTTAATTAGTGTCTCCAGTGAATCCCAGTCTTGCATTTCCTGATGTACCGAAGACTCCCACTGATTGCAACACCGGTTCTCTATATACAAGAAGTGAAGCCTTGAGTCCGTGAAGTCCCAAAGTGCTAGGTAATGCACAATTAGCTACACACACTAGAGATTTATTATGGTTTACAAATACTAAACCATGTATGTTTCAGAAAAAAATATTTGAGAAAGGAGAGGAAAAGACCTTTTGCAATATACTAATAATTACTTATGAAAATCATCAAAGGCTCAGCACTTTGACCGGAGAAGATTTCAACCTATCACCCTGCTCCTGTGACACATGATCTAAAAATCTGAAAAAGTGAAACTTAAAAAACTTCAATCTTCATTTTTGGCTCAGCAATGATGTAGTTGTAATTAGGCTTGGAAGGATTAGATTTTTATAGGTAAATGTCAGTAAACATCAATTTCACACATACAAGCTGACTAAATAAATTCCATCAATAATAATTGAAAATTACAGATTGGCAAAGTAAGAAAAGTGCTGCTTGAGAACTTTACAGTTTGACTTAAGGATATTTACTTTGTATATTTTCATATGTGGTGTTGACAATTTGTGGGTTTAATGGCTATAAAGCTTTAACTTTTTGAATATCAATGTCAGTCATTAAATAATTGTCTGACACCCTCCCCTCCAGTTTCCCACAAGTGTGAACATTTACATCAATAAATATAAAAAATGCTTAAAGCCCATAATTTTGTGCAACTGTGAAAATTTAAATAGATTTTAAAAAAAATAAACATCTATTATCTATTAAACAAAATTCTGCCAGGCCTCGTGGTACTTTAGAAAACTGAAGCATGTTCTGATTTTTATATTTTTTTTTCTATTTTATAACTATTTATCTCTAAAAATATTAAAGTCAGAACAGTACTAGATGGTTATAATGGTCCCATTGAAAGGAAACTTTTGGCACTGCCTTAACTATGGTGTCACTAGTGCACCCCTATAATAATAGGGTTACTCAATAAGGGAAATACACTAGTTGGTGTTCAAGAGGAGGGGCTGTTTTGTTTTTTAATCTATTCTCCCTTTCACTTCTCAGAGGCGATGAGACTTGCAGAATTCTAGGTGGTGATTTGTCCTCTCCATTATTGTACTTCACTATAGCTTTTCCTTTGCTCTCCATATTTTATTTAGAAGCCAAGTAAAGATCTACCTCCTGCTGGTTAAAAAGAACTACTGCATTATTCACTGACTCACTCTATCAATGAAGAAAATTCAGCCTTTCTCGGACTTGAAGGTCGACAGACAGCCTATTATGTTTAACTGTAATTCTGTCCTAGATAATCTGTTTTGAGCAGTTCTGCCAGAATTATCCCACCTAATTGTGCAATGTCTGTGTCAAGGCTGCTTCCCCACTCTGAACTTTAGGGTACAGATGTGGGGGCCTGCATGAAAACTTCTAAGCTTAACTACCAGCTTAGATCTGGTCCGCTGCCACCACTCTCGATGCTAATTCTCTTCCCTGGGTAGCCTTGAGAGACTCTTCACCAATTCCCTGGTGAATACAGATCCAAACCCCTTGGATCTTAAAACAAGGAGAAATTAACCATCCCCCCTCCTCCCTTCCACCAACTCCTGGTGGATCAAGATCCAACCCCCTTGGATCTAAAAACAAGGAAAATCAATCAGGTTCTTAAAAAGAAGGCTTTTAATTAAAGAAAAAGGTAAAAATCATCTCTGTAAAATCAGGATGAAAAATAACTTTACAGGGTAATCAAACTTAAAGAGCCCAGAGGACCCCCCTCTAGCCTTAGGTTCAAAGTTACAGCAAACAGAGGTAAACACCCTAGTAAAAGGTACATTTACAAGTTGAGAAAACAAAGGTAAACTAACACGCCTTGCCTGGCTGTTTACTTACAAGTTTGAAATATGAGAGACTTGTTCAGAAAGATGTGGAGAGCCTAGATTGATGTCTGGTCCCTCTTAGTCCCAAGAGCGAACAACCCCCAAAACAAAGAGCACAAACAAAAGCCTTCCCCCCCCCCAAGATTTGAAAGTATCTTGTCCCCTTATTGGTCCTTTGGGTCAGGTGTCAGCCAGGTTACCTGAGCTTCTTAACTCTTTACAGGTAAAAGGATTTTGGGGTAAAAGGATTTTGGACTCTCTGGCCAGGAGGGATTTTATAGTACTGTACACAGGAGGGCTGTTACCCTTCCCTTTATAGTTATGACACGCCCCCCAAATCACAGATAGTGTTGGACAGCCGGTTCCACACTGGCTGTGATTTCTTCCTGGAGCTCTAGGAGAAAACAGAGTTAATAAGACACATGCACCTTTAGACATACTACTGATTATATAAAAACTAACAATATGTTCCGCATTCCAAGAACAATGTTTAACCAGTTGATTCTGGGAAACTTTCCTGGGAGAGTGCATCAGCCACTTTGTTAGAAGCTCCTGAAATGTGTTGTATTTCAAAATCGAAATCTTGGAGAGCTAAACTCCACCGAAGAAGTTTTTTGTTATTCCCCTTGGCGGTATGAAGCCACTGTAGCGCAGCATGGTCTGTTTGTAGTTGGAAACGCCGTCCCCAAACATATGGGCATAGCTTTTCCAGCGCGTACACAATGGCGTAGCATTCCTTTTTGCTGATTGACCAGTGGCTTTCCCTCTCAGACAGTTTCTTGCTGAGAAACACGACAGGATGGAATTCTTGATCCGGTCCTTCCTGCATTAAAACTGCTCCCACGCCCCGCTCGGACGCATCTGTGGTTACTAGGAACGGTTTGTCAAAGTCTGGGGCCCTTAGCACAGGGTCAGACATGAGTGTCGCCTTAAGCTGGTTAAAGGCCTTTTGACACTCATCAGTCCACTGAACTGCATTTGGCTGTTTCTTTCTGGTTAGGTCTGTCAGCGGGGCGGCGATTTGGCTGTAGTGTGGTACAAATCGCCTATAATATCCGGCCAAGCCTAAGAAGGATTGGACCTGTTTTTTTGACTTTGGAACCGGCCACTTTTGGATAGCATCCACTTTGGCCTGTAGGGGATTTATAGTTCCTTGACCCACCTGGTGCCCCAGGTAAGTCACTCTGTTTTGGCCTATTTGACACTTTTTAGCCTTAACAGTTAGTCCTGCCTGCCGGATGCGCTCGAAGACTTTTTCCAGGTGCTCCAGGTGTTCTGCCCATGAATCAGAGAAAAAGGCCACATCATCGAAGTAGGCAACTGCAGATTCTCCCAATGCCGCTAGGAGACCATCTACAGGTCTTTGGAAGGTGGCGGGTGCATTTCGCAACCCGAAAGGGAGTACATTGAATTCATACACCCCTGCCTGGGTGACGAAGGCTGACCTTTCCTTAGCGGGTTCATCTAGTGGTACTTGCCAGTACCCTTTGGTTAAGTCTAAAGTAGAGATGAATTGGGCATGTCCCAATTTCTCCAATAGCTCATCTGTGCGTGGCATTGGATAGTTGTCAGGACGAGTTACAGCATTTAGCTTACGGTAGTCCACGCAAAAGCGTATTTCCCCATCTGGTTTGGGAACTAGAACCACTGGAGATGCCCATGCACTGTTAGAGGGGCGGATTATACCCATCTGTAGCATGTCCTGGATCTCCCTTTGTATAGCAGTTTGGGCATGAGGTGACTCCCGGTAGGGTGGGGTTCTAATTGGGTGAGCATTACCTGTGTCAATGGAATGGTATGCCCGTTCGGTCCGTCCTGGAGTGGCTGAGAAAATTGGTGCAAAGCTTGTGCACAGCTCCTTGATCTGCTGTCGCTGCAGACGTCCAAGGGTCGCGGAGAGGTTCACCTCTTCCACGCCACCATCACCTTTTCCTTCGTAGTAGACACCTTCAGGCCACTCCGCGTTATCTGTTTCCTGGGCTGTAAACTGACAAACGTTTAATTCTCTGGAATAAAAGGGCTTAAGAGAATTAACATGGTATACCTTAGGCTTTATGTTGGAGGTGGGGGAGGCTATGAGATAGCTAACAGCTCCTAGGCGCTCCTGGAGCGTGAATGGTCCTTCCCACGACGCTTCCATTTTATGGGCCTGGAGCGCCTTTAAGACCATGACTTGGTCTCCTACTTGGAAGGACCGTTCTCTGGAACGTTTATCATACCAGGCCTTTTGCTATTCCTGAGCATCCTTTAGGTTTTCTTTAGCAAGGGCTAAAGAGTGTCAGAGGGTGCTTTGTAGGTTGCTTACAAAGTCTAGAATGTTAGTTCCTGGAGAAGGCGTAAACCCCTCCCATTGCTGCTTCACCAACTGTAATGGCCCCTTAACCTCGCGGCCATACACAAGTTCAAATGGTGAAAACCCTAAACTGGGATGTGGTACAGCCCTGTAGGCAAAAAGCAACTGCTGCAATACTAGGTCCCAATCATGGGAGTGTTCATTTACGAATTTACGTATCATGGCCCCCAAAGTTCCATTAAACCTCTCCACCAGGCCATTGGTTTGATGGTGGTAAGGGGTGGCAACCAAGTGATTCACCCCATGAGCTTCCCACAGGTTTTTCATGGTCCCTGCCAGGAAATTAGTTCCCGAATCTGTAAGGATGTCGGAGGGCCAACCTACCCTGGCAAAAATGTCTGCTAATGCCTGGCACACACTTTTAGCCCTGGTGTTGCTTAAGGGTACTGCTTCCGGCCATCGGGTAGCAAAATCCATGCAAGTCAGTATGTACTGCTTTCCGCTGGGTGTTTTCTTTGGGAAAGGGCCCAGAATATCCACAGCTACTCGCTGAAATGGGACCTCAATTATGGGTAGTGGCTGGAGAGGGGCTTTAACCTGGTCTTGGGGCTTTCCCACTCGTTGGCACACCTCACAAGACCGGACATAATTAGCAACGTCCTTGCCCATTCCCTCCCAGTGAAAGGACTTCCCCAACCGGTCTTTGGTTCTGTTCACCCCAGAATGGCCACTGGGATGATCATGGGCTAAGCTCAAGAGCTTTACCCGATAGTTAGTGGGAACTACCAACTGTCTTTGAGGATGCCAGTCTTCCTGGTGCCCACCAGAAAGAGTCTCCTTGTATAAAAGTCCTTGTTCTACAACAAACCAGGATTGGTTAGAAGAGCTGAGAGGCGGTGGGGTGCTCCGTGCCGCCGCCCAAGCTTTCTGAAGGCTGTCATCTGCTTCCTGCTCGGCCTGGAACTGTTCCCTTGATGCTGGAGACATCAGTTCCTCCTTGGACTGTGGACTGGGGCTTGGTCCCTCTGGAAGCGATGCAGGTGCTGGGGCTGTTTCCGTTGACTGTGAACCGCTGTCCGCTGGTGCACTATGTGGTATTTCAGGCTCTGGCTGAGCCTCTTGGGTAGGGTTATCTGCTGCTTCTGCCAGTTCAGGCTCGCTGGTGCCCTCTGGCATTGGAGTTGTAGACGGGTTTGCAAGCGCTGGACTCAGTGCTGGCAATGGTTCTGGTGCTGGTTGCCTTGCCAGTTCCGGTTCTGGGACTGGCTTTGGCTGGGTCTCTGGGATTGGATCCACTACGGCTGTTGCAGTCGTTGGCAGGGGATCCGGTTCCACCCCCTTTGTTTGGGTCTCTGGTAACACAGACGGGGCCCTGGTGGACGGCTCAGGAACAGGGATGGGGGTGAAAGCTTGCTTAGCCTGGCTGCGGGTGACTATTCCCACCCTCTTGGCTAGCTTCACATGGTTGGCCAAGTCTTCCCCCAGCAGCATGGGGATGGGATAATTGTCATAGACTGCAAAAGTCCACATTCCTGACCAGCCCTTGTACTGAACATGCAACTTGGCTGTAGGTAAGGTTACAGACTGTGACATGAAGGGTTGAATTGTCACTGTAACCTCCAGGTTGATGAGTTTGGGGTCCACTAGGGATTGGTGGATAGTTGACACTTGTGCCCCAGTGTCCCTCCAAGCGATAACCTTCTTTCCGCCCACTCTCAAGGTTTCCCTTCGCTCCGAGGGTATGAGAGAGGCATCTGGGTCTGGGGATCTTTGGTGTGATTGTGGTGTAATGAACTGTAATCGGTTGGGGTTCTTGGGGCAGTGAGCCTTTATATGTCCCAGTTCATTACATTTAAAACATCGCCCTGCTAAGGTATCACCGGGGCAATGTTGGTTGGTGGAGACTGGTGTGGTGGGGTGAGAAGGCATCTGGGGTTTCCCTTGGGATGTGGGTGGGGCCTTGGGTTGTCCCCGGTGGTAAGGTTTTGTTTCGGCTTGCCCCTTCTGATATTCGCTCCAACTGCTACTAGTTTTTTTCTTTTCTGCCACCCCCACCCATTTGGCTCCAATCTCCCCCGCCTCGGTTACAGTTTTGGGCTTCCCATCTAGGATGTACCTTTCTATTTCCGCAGGAACACCCTCTAAAAACTGCTCCATTTTTACTAGGGAAACCAGATCTTCTAGAGATGTAACATTTGCTCCTGATACCCAGGCATCACAATTTTTGTCAATGTGGTAGGCATGTCGGGTAAATGACATGTCTGGTTTCCACCTTAGGGCTCTGAACCGCCGACGGACATGCTCGGGTGTTAGCCCCATTCTGAGTCTGGCCTTGTTTTTAAAAAGTTCATAACTGTTCATGTGTTCGTTAGGCATTTCAGCCGCCACCTCTGCTAAGGGTCCACTGAGCTGTGGCCTCAGCTCTACCATGTACTGGTCTGTAGTGATGCTGTATCCAAGGCAGGCCCTTTCAAAATTTTCTAAGAAGGCCTCAGTATCATCGCCTGCCTTGTAGGTGGGGAATTTTCTGGGTTGGGAAGTGGTACCTGGAGAGGGGTTGCTAGGATTGGCTGGTATATCCGGCCTAGCCCTTCCTAATTCCAGTTCATGCTTCCTCTCTTTTTCCCTCTCCTCCATCTCTTTTTCCCTCTCCTCCATCTCTTTTTCTTTCAGCTCCATAGCTCTCTTGTGGGCCTCCTCTTTGGCTTTCTCTTCAGCTTCTTGCTCGAGTTTTTTTAATTGAAGCAGTCTCTGATGTTTTTTTTCATTTTCTTCTGCTTCTAGTCTGGCCAGTTCTAGTTTGTTAGCTACTTCTTTGGTAGTCATTTTCCTGTTTTCTTGTGCTGGGCCACACCCCTCTGCAGTTGACTGAAACTGGGATGCACTCAGCTCAGGCTGCTGCTGAGGTAACAGAGACTTTCTAACTAGCTATCCCCAAGAGGTAGAAAGAAAGAAAAAACAATTCAGCTTGTAAATTCCTTTTACCAGCTGTTTGCTCACTGATTGAACCCTTCTCTTAACAAAGACCCTTGTTAAAAAAACTTAACACCTCTGCCTTCAGGCAAGGAGAGATAAGATATGCATCTACCTTCAGCTCTGCTTTCCAAGCAGCTAGAAAGGAGAAAAAAAAATCTTACTGGCTTTTGGTTTAAAATTATCCCACCGCTCTGCCACCATGTCAAGGCTGCTTCCCCACTCTGAACTTTAGGGTACAGATGTGGGGGCCTGCATGAAAACTTCTAAGCTTAACTACCAGCTTAGATCTGGTCCGCTGCCACCACTCTCGATGCTAATTCCCTTCCCTGGGTAGCCTTGAGAGACTCTTCACCAATTCCCTGGTGAATACAGATCCAAACGCCTTGGATCGTAAAACAAGGAGAAATTAACCATCCCCCCTCCTCCCTTCCACCAACTCCTGGTGGATCAAGATCCAACCCCCTTGGACCTAAAAACAAGGAAAATCAATCAGGTTCTTAAAAAGAAGGCTTTTAATTAAAGAAAAAGGTAAAAATCATCTCTGTAAAATCAGGATGAAAAATAACTTTACAGGGTAATCAAACTTAAAGAGCCCAGAGGACCCCCCTCTAGCCTTAGGTTCAAAGTTACAGCAAACAGAGGTAAACACCCTAGTAAAAGGTACATTTACAAGTTGAGAAAACAAAGGTAAACTAACATGCCTTGCCTGGCTGTTTACTTACAAGTTTGAAATATGAGAGACTTGTTCAGAAAGATGTGGAGAGCCTGGATTGATGTCTGGTCCCTCTTAGTCCCAAGAGCGAACAATCCCCAAAACAAAGAGCACAAACAAAAGCCTTCCCCCCACCCAAGATTTGAAAGTATCTTGTCCCCTTATTGGTCCTTTGGGTCAGGTGTCAGCCAGGTTACCTGAGCTTCTTAACCCTTTACAGGTAAAAGGATTTGGGGGTAAAAGGATTTTGGACTCTCTGGCCAGGAGGGATTTTATAGTACTGTACACAGGAGGGCTGTTACCCTTCCCTTTATAGTTATGACAGTCTGGCTTGTTATTTTGTCTCCAGATACTTTACTGGTATTAATGGTAGTCATTTCCATCAGTTGCTAAATGCTAGGGTAATAGGCCTGTATTTTTAATAACCAGTCAGAATGAATGAATCATGTAAAATGGACAAGCAATCCATGTCTCAGGTGAGCATTTCCTATGATCTGGCTTAATAAAATCAAGCACTTGTAAATCACTTTGCAAACATTAATTAAAGTCCACAGCATGCCTATCAAATAGGCATGGATGGGAAAATGAAACACACACTGTTTACATGAATTTGCCCAAAACCAGAAAGGGAGTCATTGTCAAAAATGGGATTAAAATTAGTTATTTCCTGTCTTCCAGTCATGTTATCAGGCCACTTGCCCATGCTTCTGTCTACTTCAATCTCTGAATTACATTTGTCCACATATCTATTCAGGGGATACCATCATAGGACCTAATCACATCAGCCACACTATCAGAGGCTCATTCACCTGCACATCTACCAATGTGATATATGCCATCATGTGCCAGCAATGCCCCTCTGCCGTGTACATTGGCCAAACCGGACAGTCTCTACGTAAAAGAATAAATGGACACAAATCAGACGTCAAGAATTATAACATTCAAAAACCAGTTGGAGAACACTTCAATATCCCTGGCCACTCGATTACAGACCTAAGAGTCGCAATATTACAACAAAAAAACTTCAAAAACAGACTCCAACGAGAGACTGCTGAATTGGAATTAATTTGCAAATTGGACACCATTAAATTAGGCTTGAACAAAGACTGGGAGTGGATGGGCCATTACACAAAGTAAAATTATTTCCCCATTCTTATCCCCCCCCCAGCCCCCCAGTTCCTCATATCTCCTTGTCAAATGCTGGAAATGGGCCATTTTCATTACCAGTACAAACAGTTGTTTTTTTCTCTCCTGCTGATAAAAGCTCACCTTAACTGATCACTCTCCTTATAGTGTGTATGGTAACACCCATTGTTTCATGTTCTCTGTGTATATATATATCTTCCTACTGTATTTTCCACTACATGCATCCAATGAAGTAGGCTGTAGCCCACAAAAGCTTATGCTCAAATAAATTTGTTAGTCTCTAAGGCTACATCTACACTACGGGGGGGGGTCGATTTAAGATACGCAAATTCAGCTACGCGAATAGCGTAGCTGAATTCGGCGTATCGCAGCCGACTTGCCCCGCTGTGAGGACGGCGGCAAAATCGACCTCCGCGGCTTCCCGTCGACGGCTCTTACTACCACCTTCGCTGGTGGAGTAAGAGCGTCGATTCGGGGATCGATTGTCGCGTCCTGACGGGACGCGATAAATCGATCCCCGAGAGGTCGATTTCTACCCGCCGATTCCGGCGGGTAGTGTAGACCAGGCCTGAGATGCCACAAGTACTCCTGTTCTTTTTGCGGATACAGACTAACACGGCTACTACTCTGAAATTTGTTTTTAACACTGTTGATATAGTCAATAAGCTTATCCCAACAGTCAGTCAGTTTATCCCCCACAGTCACCCAATGCAAGCCTCAAATTTGTCATGCCTTTTTTACTCATGGTCTAATAATTCCTTAGTTATACAGACCCCTGGGTCACATCTATGCTTTTTTTCCAGGCCATTTCTCATTCTTATTCCCATGGTGCTACTCCAGATGAGAATCTATGAAATAGCTGTTAACACTTTTAGTTTTTATTTTATTTTTATATTATCCGAGTGGCATCTTCTAACACTCCCAGATTACCTGGATGGTAAAACTGACTTCATATTCTAAACAGCTCTGCCATATGGCAGCTGATCAATGTGAATTTGATATAGAATTTACAATGAGACTTTATCAGCTCTGTACCTGTGTAAGCCATATTTGGAGCTGCAGCCTCACTTCGGCTTAATATTGTTGTTCTCCCTTTCTTTCTTTAATCTTTTTTTAAGCACAGCATTAACTATTCTCATTCACAATAATCATTAGGCTCTGGCTCTACAGTACCTTTCCTGTGTAACTCTGAAACCTGCAGATGAAAATGAGCAATGTCTATGCTGATTATTTTAACAAAACCATCCAACCAATGTGGCAAGTGGATTGGCTGTGGTGATTTTTGTCAAATGTATTTGCTAAGTGAATTTTAACGTTTTGGATTGAAATGAGCAATTCGTTTCACACAGATGATTAAGCCACACTCTAAGGCAGTTCAGTGCCTAAGGCTATGTCTACACTTAAGACACTACAGCGGCTTAGCTGCAGCAGGGCCATTATAAGCTTCAGTGTAGACACGACAGTGATGGGAAGTATTCTCCTGTTTGCTTTAGTTAATCCATAAGAGGTGGTAGCTAGGTTGACAAGAATTCTTCCATTGACCTAGCCGTCTACATGAGGACTGAGGTCGTCTTAACTACGTTGCTCAGGGGTGTGAAAAATTCATACCGATGAACCATGTAGCTGGATTGATCTAATTTTCTAGTGTAGACCAGCCCACCGGTTGGGATGGAGGGAGGCACCCAACTCTGCTTGGGATTCTCAGCTATGAACCCTCTCCTGGAGTCAGATGCCTCTTGCAAGAAGCTTGGGGAGGGGGGCCTCCATAACTTCCAGTCCAGTGGTTAGGGGACTCACCTGGGATATGGGAGACCCCCAGTTCAAGTTCCCTACCGCCTGAGGGGGGGAAAGATTTTAACAGGAATCTCCCACCTCTTAGGTGAGTGCCCTAACTGACTGAGTTTAGGTGCCTACAGGGTTCGGCGGTAGCTGAGTGGGGTGTTTTGTGAATACCAGTGGTGCCTAAATCTGGGCCTACATCCCTTTGTGAATCTAGCCCACAGTAGTAAAGTTAACCATGTGCATGAATGTTTGTAGAATCAGGGCCTTACTGATGTTGAACTACTTTCCACTTCTGAACCAATATGGAAACTATTTCTTAGACCGCAATCTCTGACAGCACAGACTTCTCAGCAGAAATTGGGCAGCTAATCTGTGCCAAATATTGATAGTACTGAGATATTTTTCAATAAAATCACTATCTAAAGTATGTTTAGAGATTTAAACAGAGGACAACATTCTGTTTGTCAATTCAATATGTTTTGTTGAAGTTCACTCCAACTCCTTTCTGTATCACTTTACCCATCTAGAAAATGTGGGTAATACCTTTTGTCCTCCAGCAGTGTTGTAAAAATTAATTACACTTTACAAAGAACTTTGAAAAAGAAAAGTGCTATGTAAGTGCTAAAGTGGACTTTCCAGCATAAGGCATAAGTGTGACATTCTCGTGTGGTTGATTTGTGTGCCTTTAAAATATTGCATTAAATTTCGGATGGTTGTGTTGTCATCATGTCTATTGTGACTAAGACCAACCCACCCCAATCTTATTAGATGCAACTACATGGTCCCAGATTGAATGAGACTGCATAAAAGTGCCAAAAAGCTGAACTTATTATACATGCCCTTTATTAATTTCTCTAGGGCTCAGTAAATCACCATATAACCATTTTTTTTTAATTTTATTTTTTTTGTAAATTATACCCTAAGGAGCAAACAAGATTTTCCAGGTGCTGAACATCCTTGTTGATATTAATTGCTTTGCTTAGGAGGAATGATGAGTGCTGACCACTCAGGGGCCCAGGCGCTGCAAATTTAAGATTTAAGGGTGGGGAGTGAAAGCCAAGAGTGCATTTTCCTCTCCAGGTGAAATGTACAAACACCTACTTACTTCCTTGCACATCCCTGTGTGTGTGATGTTTCTGCTGCCCCCTGCAGCCTCTTCGCTTTCACTCCTATGTCCCCTCCTTTCTTATTCCTCCTCTTTTCATTCCCTCTCCCCCAGCCCCGCTCCATGCTGTCCTTTCCGCGCCCTGCCCCGTTCTCCCCCCCCCCCCCCCTCACCTTGAACTCCTGGTGGAAGTAGCTGTGCTCCGGGGGGTCCCTGCGGCCGGGCGGGATGTAGCTGAAGGCGGACAGGGCGGAGAGCGGCAGCTGGTGTTTCCCTTTTGTCTGCTCAGCTGATTTCTCCTCCCGCTGCCCGTCTGGTTCCGTCCCCTCCGGGGTGCGCAGCATCCCACGGCCAGAGCCCGGCCGGCCTGGGGCACAGAGCAGGGAGGTCCCGCTGTTGCCGGTATTTCTGCGTCCCGTGGTTACTAGGAAACACGCTTAGTATCCAATTGTGAGGTCACACAAAGGGAGTGGGAGCGGGAGAGGGAAATGAGTGGCGCCGTTAGCCACATAACAAGCTGTAGGCGTGTTGGCACCAAAGGGAATCTCCAGAGGTAGGTAAGTTGTGCCCAGCAAAAAGCTCGCAGGGTGAGGGAGGTTTTCCCCCATGTCTTCATTTGTCCCCACAGCCGAGGTGGCGCTGCTGTAGGACGCCCTCTCCCAGCTCCCTCTGGCTCCCGGGTTAGGTGTATTTTTGACAGAAAGTGTTCCATCATTTCAGGTAATGTGCTGAAATTGCTCTCACACGCTCAGCTATTTGACATGGGAATAGAAACAGCCCCGTCTCAATCTTGCCTGTCAGGTGGGCTCACAGTCACCCGACTCTGGGTTTGGACTGTGCTGAGTGGCTCCCACTTTCCACTTCACCGATTCTGTATTTAGCCAGAGGCTGCGGTGCATCTTTCACTGTGGGGAGGCTGTTTGCTAGTGTGGTAGTTCTGTGCAGGGATCTGTGGTGCTAGCTTGTTGTTCTTTAATTGTTCTCCCCAGTGACTGGTGCATTGGGGTGATATTGCTGGTCTTGGCCATAGAGTTCAGTTGTGGGTGGAGCTGTTGCACTGCTCAGGAGGTCAATGTTTCTGATTCTGAGGAGTGAGATATAGGACTGGATCATACTTTCATTTGGATTTAATGTTCCAACCACTAATGTTCCCTAGTGGAGACTGAGCATCTGCAGCTTTGGATGAGACGGCACCAATCATTTCTTTTCTTTCTGCATATGTATGTGACCTTGAATAATGGAAGCTCCTGCATCTTCCCATGCGTGTTCCTCCGTGACTGATCCTCTCTGAGGAACTGCAATGCATTCGGGCCGTATCAGTTACAATACAGAGCCAGAGCAGTAGAATGGGTCCTTAAAGGTCATAAAGGGAGTGAAAGTTCCATTTACACCCATGTTTCCCTAACTTCTTTGCTCTCTAACTTGTGTTCAATTCTCCTTAGTTGGCAGAGAGTGGCTTCAGAAGGAGGTGTAGCTAACAACTTGACATCTGTCCATTTTGCACTCTTGCACCATTCTGTAATGTTCAGGACCAAGGTAAACAACAGTAACAGACTTGCAGTGAAAATAAATTGATACAACCAATGGGATATAAACATGAAGTTCAGTGTTGTTCTTTCCTCCATCTTTTTTTTTAAATATTATAATAGGGGATTCAAACCAGATGAAGAGATGCTGTAGTTTCCAAACTATATGATGTGCTCATGTGCTAAAATACGTTGTCTGCCACTCACTCTTTTCCTGTTGCCTCACAGTCCCATTATCTCTTCATTGTATATATTTATTTCAGATATTTCTGTTGCACCCATCACCATAATACCTAAATGCTAAAGCTATACTCTGTGATCGTTAACGCAGTAGGCCCAATAGACAATATCCAGCAAAGGGGGGTGGGGAGTGGAAGGGAGGAAGAACCCTGATACTCACACTACCAAATGTTGCCCCCATGAAACCAGCAGTTGCAATGTATGCAGTGGCTTACATGATACATGGCTGCTGGCACAAGTGCCTCCACAAACACACACACTATTGCTAAAAACCATTTATGAGTACCTATAGTGCTTTTTCATGATCAACAACCTAATGTTCCATAAATTATAAAATTAGGAATTGGGACCGAAATCTGGCATGTAAAGTCTCAATCAACAATTAATATTTTTTCATTAAAGTTGGTTGAGCTATTGTAACTTACAGAGAGTAAAGCAATTATAGAGAAATGGATTCTTTGGCGGTAGAGTGCAAGTTTGATGGAGCTGAGGTATGTATTGTGCAATCAAATCATTTTGCAAAATGCTCCCTAATCTCACATAGGCTGCTGGAATTGGATACAACCAGGAGCAGCTGCAGCAGTGAGGTGCACATCCTTGTATTACTCCAGCAGATTTGCCTAATTACATTCCTCCTTCCTCTGGGTCCTCCTTCCTTGCCAGTATGACACATACCTCTCAGCCTTCAAACATGCCAACATGGGCTGCTTGGAAGTGTGATGGCTGCCATGTTGGCAAACACCAGGGACTCAACCTCCACAGCGAAAAGCATGAATCTTTACAGATTGTGCTAAAGAGCCAGACTCCAAGGTTTCAGAGTAGCAGCCATGTTAGTCTGTATCCGCAAAAAGAACAGGAGTACTTGTGGCACTGTTGGTGTCACTAGGCATAGCTACCAGGTAACTCAGGGGAGTGGAAGGCCAAAAGAGCCGATGAAGCTCTTCTGCTCTGGGCCTACCTGAACCACAGTGACTCCATCTTGTGAACTCTCACCTACTTCTATGCTAACTGCTTACATGTTGAAGCTGAAATGTAAGGGTCAGCTTTTCTCTAGCATACAGCTGCTGTTTTGCTCAGACTGCTGTAAACAGGCCTTGCAAGGCCAAAAGATAAGCAGACGAATGGGAATTTTTCTAATTGTAACTGCTACAGAAGGGAGGGGTGGGAGGGGTAAGAGGGAGTAACAGAACAAAGGCTTGCACAGAAACAGCTTGGAATATAAAAGGGAAAATTTTATTTGTATGTGCTGCACTGGATTTGAGACATGCTGGTCTCCTAGTGCCATTTCAGAGCTCTGAAATAAACTTGGCTTGCTTTCTCCCCTCGGTGTCTTTATTGGTGCCAAGCACACCGGGCAACGAACCCCTGTTTGCCATCTCGAGGCCCGGTTCTGGGCAGGCAACAGCACCTTAGAGACTAACAAATTTATTTGAGCATAAGACTCCAAGGTGACAGCTTTCACAGGCTCCCATCCTCAGTGGACTGGGCCCAGAGGGGCATATGGACCATAAATGCTGACCAGTGGAGTACAAAATGTCTGACAAATGATTGAAATGTGAAATAGGTGCACTTTGATGAGTTACACCATAATTCAACAATTATAGACTAAGTATAAAAGCTCTTTTAAAGCATTCTTGTCACTTGCCAGAACCCAGAAGGCAAATTCAATTTTCTTTCTCAGTTCTCTTCTTGGGCTCACACCTAGACCACTTTGCTTCATCTCCAAGGCTGAGCTAATCCAGTTGTCTCAGCAGGTCTGACAGACAGACTGTCAAGGGTGCCTGTTATAGCTTTGTCTTAAAGCCCTCATTTAAAGTCCCTTAGAAAGAATGTAAGTCAGTTTGGAAGCAGCACTAGAGGTAGCTAGACTATCTAAAGAGCAGTGCCTTTTTTTGTTTTGTTTTAACTGGGCGTGAAAATAGGGAGAAAGTGAGGGCAACGGGAAAGCGTTATTTTATTTCAAACACCAGAACTCCAAATTCAAATGCTCCTGAGCTCTGAAGGCAAGATTTTCAAAAGTGACTAGAATTCGGGGTATCCAAAATGAGGCATCTAAAGGCACCTGATACTTAGAAAGTGACCCTTTAAAGCTCAAATTGGGCACCCAAATTAGGCACCCAAAAATTGAACTTCTGACTTAGTAGCAGTTTACAACCACTTTGCATTCATTTTATAGAGATATAAATAACTACACAAGGGGCAAGGCAATGGAGAATATGACCCCATAGAACAAAGAGGCAGATTGATCTGACAAGTAGTTTTATCTTCCAAAGATTCTGCTGTTGTGATTTTTGCTTTTTTTAATATAATGATGTGTATCTTGTCAGAAAGGGAGCTCACATATAAGAATAACTGTTCTGTAGAGTACAACATCAAGGACACAATTCAGCAGTAGAGTTAATCAGTAAAGGAACTAGAGAGGAATTTGTTAAGCAAATGGTAGCATTAAAAGTGCAGAAAAGAACAAGAGGACTGACACTGATGGGAATCATAAGAGCTCTGATCTCACTACCAGAAGTTAACTGAGTGGGCATAAAGAAGTAGTAGTAGTGGCACTGATGGCAGACAGCTAGCCTGCTTGTCAGATTAGGGGTATAGCCATTCAACCTCTGTAGGAATCGTGTCCTTGATTTCTGGCCTCAGGATCTATCAGATGTCCAGGCACTTCTGATACTCAGTCAAGTCCTTCAGCAGCAAATGCTGCAACTGGTCATTCAGGTGAAAAGCTGGGAAGACTGTGACTAGTTTTTTAAGGTGACTTTTCCTTGCTACCAACATAACCTCTATCTTACTCAGTTTAAACTTGAGCCAGTTGTTTCATACAAATGCATATTTCCTCTAGACCATTTGGCAGCTGGGGGATGGCCGAATGTATGTGCTCCAAATAAGAAGGAAACATTAGAGAACCTCTGGATGACATGGGAACAGTAGAGTATCAGCAGTAGGATTGAACAAATATTTTATAGGAAATTTGACAAATTTCATCTCTGTTCTGGTCATGAATTATCCACAAACCATTTTTAGAATTTTCTGGAATGTATTTGTTGTTCCAAAGGATTCGACAAATAATTTCTATGACTGACTCTTGGTATGTAGGTTGCAAATTTGTGTTTAGTCAGCATCTGAACCTTTTTGTTACTTTGGACTGCTTGCTGTTTGTGTTCCCTGATTTAGATGAGAATAACTCTGCCCCACAAACCCACTTCACAGACAATCATGTTCACAGGCTCAAAGTTCACTTTCTGACAATATTATGGAGGTGCCATAGTTAGGGTTACATTCTAAAATGGGGCATACATTCCTGTTTTCTGTCTAAGTAGGTAGCTAATAGGTGTAAAATGTCACACAATGTTAGTTTAGATGCCCATTGAATTTTCTATGTCACTTTTGTCTGGTTTCTTTTCATACATTTTTATTAGAAAGGGTTTGAATTTAATCTCTGGCTGGGTTTTCTATTCTTTGGTAGTCCTACTTTTCATGGTTGACAGATAGCTTTTAGAATTCTTCTCCATGTGCACAACCTTGGCAGAGAGGTGGCCCCTGAGGAGACCTGGTAACAAGTACTTTGCAAAATGTTGGACTTAGGGTCCCTTTAAAGCATTGGTCATGTTATATCTGAAATCATAGGCGTTGAGCACACAAATTTGATTATTGGGAGACCAATGTACAAAAAGCCATATTGGTTGATTGGGGCTAAGCACACACAAATCTGATTGGTTGTGGGGGAGAGGACCAAGTGCACACAAGCTTGACAGATGGGGCCGGGCAGCGCACAGCAAACCTTCTCTGTCAGCTGGTCAAAAACTGGAATTTCCATTCTGCAAAAAAACTTGACATTTTTTTTGAGGGGGTGGGGGGAAGGAATCATTCAAAATCAAAACAAAGTTCATTTCCCACAAAACAAAACTTCTAAAAAAATATTGTTCAAGGTCAATCAAAACTGAAATGGTCTGTTTTGATTTCCCCATTTTAAAAATATTTTATTTGTATTTAATTTGATTTTATGTTTTAAAAATAGGGCATAATACTTTCTTTTATATTACATTATCATTTAAAAATAACTTAGTGATTGGTATTCTACTTGGTAGATAGAATTCTAACTGATTTGGCAACTGGTACTTGATTTGCTCAATTGGTATTCTAACTTGCTATTTGTAATCGGTCTTCTGTTTGGTAATTTGTAATTTGTATTGTAAATGGCCCAATAATATAAAATAAATTTCAAAACAGCATTTTGAAAACAAAATAAGAATGTTCCATTCAATAAGGTCAACCTTACCGGAATGCTTTGTTTTGATTTTTTTTAATGAAATGTTATTGAAATTGATGTGTTCATGCAGGACATTTTGATTTTGACAACTTGACATTTTGTAATAGAAAAATGTTCCCTTGGTAATATTTTTGACCAGGTCTAGTCAGGAACTGTTTTTGTCAGATTTTATTCTACCGCAGAGAAGGGTTCATGTGCAGTTGCTGATTGATAAAATATTCTTCCTTCACATTTCTACCCATCACAGGTTGCTGCTCCTCTTCCCCTTTAACTTCCACCTCCAATTAAGCATTTAAAAAAACTTAGGACACTAACATACAAAAACTTCATTGTGAATCTGTCAGGGTTGCTATATTCACACCATGTGTGACAAACCCACAAACGCAAGGAAATGAAAAGTCCTAGCAGTATATACTATCTTCACCCCACAGTCACCTCGCTTACCATTACCACAACTACTGTGCACCACCACCCTTCTGCCCACAACCATCCAAACTTCTCCAAACAACACAACCATCTACTACACCAAATATCTGCGACAGCTAGGATCACGAAAAATGTGGTGAATTTAGGTTGTGCTGTATGATAGTGGTAAAGGTAAGGTCCATGCTTGTGAGTGGTGGAATACAATTATGTACTGTTTTCATTGCCTTGCTTTTGTAGGTTTGCGTCAGGTATGCTGTGAGTGCAGCAACTCTAACTGCTCCACCACAATACATGTTTTTTTGGTGCATTAATTCTTTGTTTTCTTAAAACTCTCTTTCTGTGAACGCTCCTGCTAGTATATTCATTTGCTATAATATCTGCAGAAAGCAAAAACATACCAAGCAGACACTGCAGAAACAAATTACATTTTTATTTTGGCAAACATTTATGGGAAAACCTTGAGGTACTGACCCAGTTCTAGTCATCAATGTATTATTGAAATATGAGCCCATAACACATCACTGTGTCATCTAAGGGTGTAATATAAATTGCTTAAGGCCAGATTATGCCTGGCTTCATGTGCACTGATGGAGGCAAGGATGAGGGGTGGCAGAGAGAATGTGAGGCCTTGGTTGGCTCACCCCCTACTGACTGGCCATTGGAGCTGATCAGCTTCAGGAAGGGTACTTAACTGCATCTAAAAAGTGAGTAGTGGCAGCTTCAGCATGCCTAGGAACTCTTGGAAGCAGGGTGCCTCTGCACAACCCCTTCCAGTGCATTTTACCTAAATTAGCCCTTCAATGAATCTGAACTGTATCGACTCAGCTCCAGAACCTCATGCTGTGAGAAATTAAGTCACATCTAGCATGGCCTCCTGGGTCACCAAGAACAATCAGAGAGTAGGAATGGAAACTCCTCATCCTGCCAAGAATTTGGGCCTCCATGGCAGCTCTACTGGCAATCAGGGCCCCTATAAGAAACTCTGACCCTTGCCATTCCTAGATGGTAAAAGTCAATGGAGTGTAACTGAGATGCCTACTAATTGACTGTCATGTTCTTTTTGCAATAGCTCAAGTCATACTTGTGACACTGGTAGACCAGGTGCTAGCTCATGCCAAAGCCCCAGCCTCATTGAATACTTACAAATGCATAGCTGGAAGCCAGGCTAATTCACTTGTATATTAATATAGATCAAAGTGATTGTTAAATGTATAAGAGTGTACTTGGTGTTTACACTTCATGAAAACTAACGGGATGTTGTTACATGCATTGTTTTCACATATCTGTATCCTGTTATAATGTAATAGCAAACAGCTACATTGCAAATACTCCTGTAACTAAATAGCCCATCAAATGTGGAAGAAGCCTTGTGTAATGCAAATGAAGAACTTAACAGTAAAGTGCTAAATCTTGTACATTTGAAGCCAAGTGGTCATAGTGTGTGCAGATCAGAGATCAAAGAATCTAAATGCGCTCTTCTCTCTCCACCAATCAAAGAAA
Source organism: Emys orbicularis (assembly GCF_028017835.1). Classification (NCBI taxonomy): domain Eukaryota; kingdom Metazoa; phylum Chordata; order Testudines; family Emydidae; genus Emys; species Emys orbicularis. Next base: position 165,087,054 of record NC_088684.1, read on the forward strand.
GAGCCTACAAAAGAGGTGACCCTATCAGCTTGTTTTCTGTCAGAAGACTCTGGAACTATGGGCTCAGGGAAAGATCCTTCATCTCTTGACTGTTTGGATTCTAACAGGGCAGAATAACTGAACGAGAAGACAGAGATTCCTAACCTTATTCTGGGTAGCCCTGAGAAACTTTTGGGAAACCGGCAGATTACTACATCTCTGCTACCATTTGAAATTATAGACGGTGACTCACCTGTATATATATTTTACCCTCTTTAACCTCTCTATAACTCTCATTCCTCTTTCTTAGTTAATAAACCTTTAGTTAGTTTACTGGAGAATTGGCTACCAGCATTGTCTTTGTGAGATCTAGGATGCAAATTGACCTAGGTGAGTGGCTGGTCTCTTGGAACTGGGAGAAACCTGAAATATTTGTGTTTTATGTGTAAGTGACCACTTATCACATGGTCCTGCTTGCCTGGGTGGCAAGATAGACTGGAATGTCTAAGGGGCCTGCCAGTGACTCCATTATAAGACTATTGTAGTACTTTGGGAGTTCACATTTGTTATGGGTTGGTGAAATCTAATTATAGAACTTACCACCAGTTTGGGGTGTCTGCCCTGCTTTTGATAGTCTGCCCTGAGGTTGGCACTCATGGTCGTGAGCCACTCCAGACAGTGTGACAATACTAAAAACACCATTGCTTGGTGCTAGAGACTTTTCAAATTCCCACCTCCCACCGCTCTGTCTAAACATCTCTTTTTCAGGCAGCTACTCAAGATATCAGCAAAAAAGGTGTCCAACACCACGTGTCAGCTACCAGTCTCCTAGATCCTTCTGGAGGGACAGTTTCTATTGCTCCAGTAATAACATGAGAACCTTTGTCATTAACAAGATACGTGGACTTTGGACTCACTATGTTATTTACCATTTGACATGACACAATAATTAATTACTTAGTGTTTACAAAGTACTTTGAAGAGAAAAAGGCAGATTTCAGATTTGTGAAAACATTTTTTCTAATGTTCTCTCAAATAATTTTAGAGACAAGGTGGAAGGGCAGCTTTTCACTATGAAAATGTACTGGGCTATTTAAGGTTTAGGTACTCCTTTTTCAAAATGTCTTGGAAACAAGTTTGTTCCATTACACCATGAACGGGTTTGTCAAACTCCCCTCTTGTGGGGCTATTAATGAAAAACACTAGAGCCTCAACTCTGCAATTGACTGTGGGCAGACCAGTGCACAGTCAGTTAGAGACTGGGACCAAGGTGAAAAGTAGGGGGAGAAATGCTGAAAGTAAATTAAAAGTCTTTCTAAATAAACAACAAATAAATCTATAGACTTTGTGATGTTTTTAGGCAACATGTGAAAGACAAATTGCTTTTCAGAGGAAAAGGTAAACACCTACTTTAACGGTAAATCTCATGGTATATGAAACAGTTTGTTGATATATTTACTTGAGTGTCATGACATAAGGCTCTGAATACAAAATGAGATGGAGACTTTTAAATGTATTGTCTTCCAAATTTGCATAGCTGTTTGTTTTTATTTAGCGAGAAGGTTGTAGCTGTACATCAGTGGAAAAAGCAGATGCACTGATGTCTTTTATTTAAATACTTCAAAATGCATGAAGCAAAGATAACAAAAATGGGATGCAAGGTGATCTTTACAAAGTATAAGACCCTGTCTGTCTCTGGAAACAGCATTTAAATAATATTAATTACTTGTACTCCGTATTACTATCTAATTTTGTAGTTAACAAGTAAAATGACAAATATCTACAAACTGGGTTTTTTCTCTCTCTTCATACCCAACTGGCTCCGTCAGTGTGGAGGAGGGCACTGCCAGGAGGGTAATAATGAGTCTAGCACACCAAACAATAAGTAAGCCCCCAATATGTTGTCCCATTTGGGGCCTGTACCCAGAACAGAGCTCTAGGAAAGCAGCAGGACTTCCCACTACTCATGGTGCACATCCTTTACCCAGGTCTTTTGATCCACTATAATGATGATGGTATAAATTCTACTGCCTTAATAACAGGCAAGTGATGAATTTCAGTGTAACTCTGCTTTCTTATTTTCTGGGACATGATTTGGCTTAATCATAGCAAACATTTGTGTGTAACGCCAAAATGTCAGAATAGCATGTGGATATTAAGAGTGGTCAACACACAGTTTTTGTACCATTTAATTATATTGCTTTAGAAATTTACCAAAATAGGTTTTACCACTATAAACATTTTTATATCGAGATAACAGCCTCCACACTACAGGTTACACAGATTTACATTGGTTTGTGCACTGATAGCTAAATTGGTACAATAAACTCTCAGAATATAAGACATACTCATCTGTTGTTTCATTGGCTCAGTCACATTCAAGCCTTTTCAAATGTTACACAGTAATATAGTATTGAAACACTAAACTTTATGTGACTTTTTGAAAAAGCATAAGAGCAGCTTTTTACTTGGAGTATTTTTATTCTGCAAATTGAGTGCTAGATATGCTACAAGTTCCCCAAATTTGAGAGACTATATATGAAAAGCCTAACCTTGAACTGACAGACTAAAAGTGACAGATACTGTAATTTCCACAAGTATATAATAATTCATATCTGGCATAAAGGAATTTAATCAAAAATGTGTTTGAAGTGATTGCTTTGACCTGTCATTGGCAGGAAATACTGTCTGCATGACTGTAATGACACACACACAAGATTAGAGCATAGTCAAAGCCTAGAGATTATATAATATTATGTATGAACAAGATATCCTTCCTAGAGAATATTTACAATAGGAAGATGTAAAAAGCGACAAAGAGTTTTGTGGCACCTTATAGACTAACAAACATATTGGAGCATAAGCTTTCGTGGGTGAATACTCACTTCGTCAGATGCATCTTACGAAGTGAATATTCACCCACGAAAGCTTATGCTCCAATACGTCTGTTAGTCTATAAGGTGCCACAGGACTCTTTGTCGCTTTTTACAGATCCAGACTAACACGGCTACCCCTCTGATAATAGGAAGATGGGAGACATTCAGAGGAAATTTTAGAGATAAATGACCGATGGCTTCCTCTGGGTAGAATCTGGGAAATTATTTCTTGTTGCCAATGGAACTATTTGGGAAATCTTTGATTCAGATGGAAAACATTTCTCTTAACTCGCTAAGTAGTGGACAGACACATTAAGGACATCATGTAACATTTTTTTACGGGACAACTTATCAAATTTATGGCTATGTTGTAACTCCCAAGTTACTCTTGGAGATGTTTTTTCCAGTGTGGATTCCATCTTCATTGCATACCATTTTTTCTCAGCTCTGATACTCAGCATGGGACAGCTGATTTTATTATTAAGATTTCCTGATTTTGCACCCCAAATTCGGCTCTCGGCTATGAGGAACATCTCCTCCTTGTGTCAGGGACCAACAACTGTCCCTTAGACAGGATAAGTGATGCCAGACACTCCATATGAATAGAAGAAAATATCGGGGAACTTCCTTCAACCAGATGTTCTAGTCTGTGGTCTTAATTTTCACATGTATTACAATATTGTCTCTCTTGGGTGCCTTCTCAAAATTGGCTCAACAAAACATGTTGTGCTGGGCACAATCAGTTGCAGCCAGCTGGGCACAATTCCCTTTGTGCCCACATCATGACTGTGCCCATATTTTTCTGCAGCTACATTTTGTTATTTTCAAAATTTTCCATTTGTTTGTAGGCAAGTTGATGGTTGAATGCTGTGTCTATGCACTGTCTCTGCATTGCTCCTACTATGATTGCAATTATGTCTTTCCCTTAGCACTAACTGCAGCACAGCCGGAGGATTTGCTTCTGCTGTAGTAACTATCAGAAAAGTCATGTGTGGGAGTCAGTAAGTGTCTATTGTGTAACTCCTCCTCAAAGATCAACAATACTAGTGACAGTTCAAATGTCTCCAACTGGATCACATATGCTAATAATGCATTATGACTGTATCTGAGCCAACCAGTTTGCTTGTGCAAGGCTCTGATTCTTTTCTGGCTCACCATAATAAATACTATGCACTTACAGTACCTTTCATGTTAGGATGTCTTGCTAGCTAAGTTTATGTTGTACTGTGCTCCTCATCACAGTATCAGAGCACCTCATGGATCTCAAATTATCTGCTTTACAATCTATAATGGGTTACGCCTCATAACAGCCCCTTTTACAGATGGGGAATCTGAGGCATAGACAGTTTGAGGGTTGCTGAAAATCACACAGGAAATGTGACACAGGTGGGAATTAAACCCGAAAGTCATCTGCCAGTCCTGTGCTCCAGACCCATCAGAAGTGAACTACAGCATTTGCTGGCCCATTAACTTCATCTAGCATTTAAAATGATAGTCTAAATAAAAACTACTATAATTAATTCATGGCCATAATTGAGGGAGAGCTTGCTTCTGAAAATATTCAGAATATATGATTTTGTTTCAATGAACATCAAGATGTATTGTCCACTCATACAAATTTTGGCCTCCTTAGGCCAATATATATTTGTTCACCTCAAAAGAAGTCAAAGGCTGCATTTTAATTTGATTCTTATTTGATTTTAATGAATTCAGTGTTAATTGACACTTTTTGGGAGGATTTCATACATTGACATTCTTTCCTTATAATTTATTCCTTGGAAGTTTTAAATGAATTTATTTCCGTTTCAATTTTTTTTCATTGTTTTCAGCTACTGGCTTGTTATAAATCAGGGACAGAATAATTGTGATTGTAACTTTTTAAAAGAATGCTATTGTTACAGCATTTGTTTTGAGACAACATATAAAGAATTACATAAACGCTGAAAACAGTGTAAGAAGGAAATAAAAGGCCAACTGATTTCCAGTTAATTTAGTTTTATAAATTCTATCAATCTTCTTGCTTCAAATGTTGGTAGTTTTAATATTAAGATATTGACTCTCACTGGAGAAAGAAAGCAGTAAGGCCACAATAGTGACCTGACCCCATTAACTTCCTCAATTAAACTGTTAGTGTTTTTCCATTATCAAATATTAATCAACAGCTCTTTTGTGTGCTGTCTATCAATACATAGGTAGATATGGAGTCCCCTTTGGTGCTACATGTACAATGCAATTTGTTTTCTGAAGGAATACAGCATGGCAGGTTGACTTCAAAAGCTGGGTGCAGTCTGTAAAATTAAATAGTTTTCACTGTCCCTCAAGGAGCTCAACTGAGACTTACAGCACATTTGGTGCACTTCAACTTAATAGGGCTCAATTAAGAGATCTCCACTCACAATTATGCCATTATAGCTTGAAGGACACCTGCGAGGTTGAGGGGCTTTCAGAGCATACCATCAAGAGACAGCATAGGCAACAATGTGTAAAAGGCATTCAGATTTTAAAAAATTAGCCCATCCTGTGTATTGCACAAAGCACTATAATTTAGTTTTGTGTGGAGCAGTAGGAATTCTAGGGCTGACATTGGCTGTTATATTCCCCTGGTGTTCATCCAGTTGAGGCAATACTCCTGTCACAGCATGGGAACCAGAGTTTAGAAAGCTTATGCTCTAATACATTTGTTAGTCTCTAAGGTGCCACAAGTACTCCTGTTCTTTTTAGAGTTTAGAAAGAGGCTAGATCTCCTGGGCTGGTGAGGACTGATAATACTGGTGAGATTCTCTTGGTTGTGTGTGTGTGTGTGTGATTTTTTTTTTAAAGTAACAAGGCCATCTGACATTATTGACTTAGACTGTAGTGGGAGCTTTGGTTATAACCATCCTAGCTGGTGCAAATGTGTCACATCAACAATTGCTGAAAGGAGGTGCGATTATTAAAGGAAGAGGAACCATGTGGAAAGAAGCAAAACTAAGAGACAAAGTGTAAGACAAAGTACATACAAACTTTTAATGAATTAACCTTACAAAAGACAATGGCATTAAAACAGCTGACACGTTTGTACAAAACTGCTCCTTTGTTGTTAGGACTGTCTCCAGGAAAGAATGCCAACCAGGTGCCCCCAACATGTCACTGGCTATGAGACACAACTGGTGAACATATCCAAATTGTATATGGAGGGACAGAATCAACTTATTTACAAAATACTGTATATTTTAATGTCAGACTAGTGGATGCTATTGGGGAGCTACCGTATCTTCCAGGAAACATCATGCACCAGAAAATATTATGCACCCCTAGCTTTATTGCCTTAAGATTGTTTTTGTTTATCACTAACATCATCTTAGTCCCTTTGGTATCAGCCTCTGCATTTTAGTCTCTTTATCAATCTCTGTTTCTTCTTTCTTGTCTTGAAGTAACAGTGCAAGTTGCAGTACTGTCTTCTAGTCCTATAGCACACAACACAACTGCCCTGGAATATAAGAACAGTGAGGTGCGTACTGCTGGATTATCGGACCATTCTGCAGCCATACTAAAATAATAGTTCCATAATACCGGAAAATAACACGCACATTCAAGTTAAGGGCCAAAATGGAGTTAAAAAGTGTGTGATACTTTCCTGAAAATACGGTATTGTTGACACCTAAAAATATTCTTCAGGATGCCACATTCCCTTGTGAAAGGGACCTTGTCATTTCAGTATGTACAAAATATGTTTTCAGTTCTCCTTTTCCTTTTACATTTATTATTCCTCTGCAAGTGCACATATACCCCAGCGTTTGTAAGACGTTGTTCGTCTCCTCTGTAACCTGAAACATATAATATTTTTTTAAAATGAGCACCAAAAGAGAGAATATAATCTCTCTTTAGCATCTAAGACAGAAGCCAGCCTGGATGCTTTCAATGTTATTGTCATGATGCTGGGAAGATCTTTAAAAGGCACTAAATACTGGAGGCTCATTTTTCGATCTTGAGCACCTACATTGAGTCACTCCGGAGTTCCATATGTGAGCCATCAAATAATCTGTTATTTAGGTGCTTAACACCTGTTTTAGGTATCTTACCTTATGTGCTTAGGTTTGAAGACACAGGGCCTGCAGATGCACAATTAGCACTAAAAACAAAATGTGTCTAATCTATCATATGGTACTCCAAAAAGCATTTCAGATTTTCAAGAGCTGTGTATCATTCATGTAGAGCCCATGGACTGAACAGAGACACTAGTTATGGCTTATTACAACAATCTGTAACCCACTAACCCCCTCTTTTTGTCCTGTGACTGCAGAGGTGTTAATGGGCCACCCTATCTTGCATGAGAATATGTGCTACCTACTTATGCTAAACAATCTGTTCCACCTTGCACTTAGCAGTGATGCTCCGAGTACCTTTCCCAGAACCGAAGAAGAGCTCTGTGTGGCTTGAAAGCTTGTCTCTCTCACCAGCAGAAGTTGGTCCAATAAAAGACATTACCTCCCCCACCTTGTTGCTCTAGAACACCAACAGTCATTTTGCTTCTGCTGCTTTTCCTTAGTGACTAAATGTCTTTTAAATCTATACTTTCCCTTTTCAGGGACTGGTCTTTCTGTACTGTGACCCTTTTGGGCTGCAGATGCCTAGAGGCTGCCCCCCAAATATTGTCAATCTGCCTGATTCATCACTAAGAACAATTCATTGATTTAGTTCATCTATCAACATGATGATCTGTTTCTGAAGGAGTAAGTCACTCAAACAGTAACATGAAAAAAGATACCTGTATTTTATCTAAGACACCAGTGCTGTCCATCCTGCTAGCCACATTCACTGTGTTGCCCCAGATGTCATACTGTGGTTTCTGAGCTCCAATTACTCCAGCTATTACAGGTCCATGGTTGATGCCTGTAAAACATTGGTTGACCCTCTGTGTTAATGAGAATTTACAAATAGGGGTGAGTAGCATATTTAGCCCATATATAAAGTAAATAAACATGTATTTGGCCTATGCTGGATAGAGGGCACAGTAATAAATGGTACGTCCACGAGTGTATTTGATCACTTACTACAGCAGGATATTAGTAATTAAAGTGCCAAGTTAGTTAGGGGGCAGGGATAGCTCAGTGGTTTGAGCATTGGCCTCCTAAACCCAGGGTTGTGAGTTTAATCCTTAAGGGGGCCACTTAGGGATCTGGGGCAAAAATCAATACTTGGTCCTGCTAGTGAAGGCAGGGGGCTGGCTGGACTCGACTCAATGACCCTTCTGGGTCCCTTCTAGTTCTATGAGATAGGTATATCTCCACATATTATAGTCCACCTCAATTTCCACAAAAAATATTTTCCTGTTATAGTTTCTTAATAACTTGCTAGTGCCATCTTTAGAGAGTATCTCTACCTTCAATTAAATAGATGTACCATAATTTCCTTCAGTCTCTATAGAGAATGGGAATAACCTTCAATATTAAAACAATGACTGCCAAATCTAATTACTTTTACAGCATTCTTTTATTTCTGACATACAAAGTAGACTAATGGACTCAGAAAAGTTCTCACTCATAGGACCATTTTTTGCTGATAGAATGTTTGGGCTAATAAATAAATCTACATGAATACATTCCTATCTGCTACTTAAGTAGTGTGTTATGGTAGTAAAACATTAGCTTTGATATAGATTGCTAGAGGGAATAATAAGATCATACATAGCCACCCAAGAGACTGTAGGCACATCCATCCTGCAGTCATTCTTGGTTCCTGAGTTCATTTTTGAGAAGGGGGGGAGGGGACGGGAATGACTCTCATACTAGGAAACGGAAGCATGACATGACATAAGTTTCATTATCAGTAAACAGAACATGTCTCTTGTTTAGTTTTTATTTATACTATCTTGGATCTTCATACAAACATACCCTTGACGTCAGTGGGAAATCTGATGGGATGGGGATTGAGAGTAGTGTGTAGTCCTACAATTATAACCCAGCCTATGGACCATGCTTAAAAAAATGGAATGAAGCTATCAACAAAGTGAATGTGGCACTCCCATAGTAAGAGTATCAACAATGCCTTGACGAGTTTCTATAAAGAATTATACAGCTCCTCTCCAAATGCCTCTACTTAGCAGATGCACTAGTTCCTTGAAGGAATTAATCACCCCTCTTGGGGGATGATGACAGAGGCCCTACAGGGTTCATTAACATGGAGGAAGTGGTTACAGCTGTTAAATACAGATAATTGGGAAAAGGTGCAGCTCCCAAGTGATACCAGGTAGAGGTCTATAAATGTTTGTCTGAGCTTCTGAATATATTAATTCCTTTAATAGCTTGCTTAAGGCCTTTGCTAGATTAATTTGGAAAGGCAAAAACTGTTCATTAGGCTTAACAGATCATGGTATTGGATGGCCAGAGGAGACTTGCTCTAAATTTGTGTTTATTATTTTTGGTCTGCCTGGCGAGACTGTGCATGGAGGCTATGTACTATGTTGACTGGCGCTCTAGAAACACCTAAATAGCTTAGACAGATAGCTTAGGTAGATAAATGAGAGCGTGTGTGCTATTCAGTAAGAGTAACACAAAACAATCATTAGGGATGCTCAAAAACAGCAAAAATGTAATCCTCTCTTTAAGTCAGCTGCAGGAGCATCACAATTGCACATGGTAAACAAAACAGTAGGAAACTACGATTGCATCCAAACTATGTCCTTGTTGATTGTTACTTGAACAACCTTTAACATCTCTCTCTCCTAACACCATTAAGCAAAGGAGTACAACTTTTATAGACTATACAGTAAACTCCCCTTAGAAGTCACATGTCAATAGTGTTGTTTAGAGAAGTTTGTTCCATGAACACTGCTTCAATATAATCTTTTGTGCTACAGTTAGTGTGTGGGTTTAGCCCTTGACTTTCATCAGCACTTGTTTGTCACATAATGCTGATGCTGCCGATACCACTGCCTTACAGGTCGTGTTGTTTGAATTAAATCATTGATGGGAATAAGAGAATTTCCATTTCCTACAGGATTATAACTCCACGTCTCTTGATAAACCTACCGACTTGTATTCACTTTGAACTGAAAGGGAAGGGAGAGGGAGATATTTCATCTTTGCTTTGCTGTTCTATTAACTGTGGCTTGTCCTACAAAGAATACTCCCAAAGGATTCATAAAGTCCAAGGCCAGAAGGGATCACTGAGATCATCTAGTCTGATCTTCTGTATAACACAGGCCATAGAACATCCCTGAAATAATTCCTAGAGCATACCTTTTACAAAATCATCCAGTCTTGTTTTTAAATTGCCAATGATGGCAAAACCATCCCAACCCTAACCAACATGACTTTTGAGGTGTACAGTAACTCCTCACTTAACGTTGTAGTTATGTTCCTGAAAAATGCAACTTTAAGTGAAACAATGTTAAATGAATCCAATTTTCCCATAAGATTTAATGTAAATGCGGGGGGTTAGGTTCCAAGGAAATTTTTTGGGGGCAGACATACTGTACAGTACTGTATTGTACTGTGGTTTGGAAGTGCCCCTGGCTTGCCCCACACAGGCACAGCCTGCTGCAGGCAAGGACGCTAGGAAGCACCTTCGCAGCAGCAGCAGCAGCTTCCCCGGAGAAGAGCAGGCGCTGACTTTGCCGGGGGATGCTCCAGGCCCGCCTCTTCCTGTCCTTGCTCCACTCCAGGCCCACCTCTTCCCACCCCTACTCCACCTCCTCTCCGGAGCAACCGCATCCCCGCTCTTTCCCCCCCGCCAAGTCCTAAGCGCCGCCAAATAGCTGTTTGGCGGTGCTTAGGACTTTCTGGGAGGGCGGGGGAGAAGCAGAGATCGACGCTTCCCCACTCCTGCCCCTCCCTCCCAGAAAGTCCTAAGCACCGCCAAACAGCTGTTTAGTGGCGCTTAGGACTTTCTGGGAGGGAGGGGGAGGAGCGGAGATGCTGCACTTCTCCACTCCTCCCCCCCTCACAGTACTTTGCGCTTAGGATTTCTGGGAGGGAGGGCAAAGAGTGGGGAAGCACCGCGTCTCCGTTCCTCCTCCTCCCTCCCAGAAAGTCCTAAGCGCTGGGAGGGAGGGGGAGGAGGTGGAGAAGAGGAACTTGTGCAATGCTCCCTTATAAAGTCGCTGCTCTTCCACAGAATTTTACAAGCAGTGGACAGACCAGGCAGCCAAACGACATTATAAGGGAGCATTGCACAACTTTAAATGAGCATGCGATGTAACTTTGAAACAACATTAAGTGAGGAGTTACTGTACATGAATAATTAATATGAGACTAATGCCAAACTCTTGCCACAGGGTGGCACTGTGAACTAAACATGAGACCATAAGCAGCAGGCATAATAAATGGGAGTTACACTGCAAGAAAGAATAGAAAGGTGACTATCTGCTGTTTAATTAGAAACCAAATACTTCAGGCATATTTACAGGATGGATTTATAGGTTTCCAATAGTTATTCACTGCTTGCATTTCACACTTTCTAAATTTCATTTTGTATTCAAAAACTATCACACATTATTACTAGGAAATTAAATCTGGGGATATATGGGCTTCTGCCAGTTATGAACTCATTTTGTCTCCTTTTCCTGGCTTAGTGATAACAACCTTGCATTTATTTTGAAAAATGTCATGATACTCTAGGAGAAGAAGCTAGAAACTGAATGATAAGTGATATCCTTAACAAATAGAATTGACTAAAAAAACTTAAGGCTTGGTCTACACTTACCCCCCAAGTCAAAGTAAGGTACGCAATTCAGCTACGTGAATAACGTAGCTGAATTCGACATACCTTACTTCGAACTTACTGCGGTTCAGACGCGGTCCACACGCGGCAGGCAGCCTCCCCCGTCGACTCCGCGGTACTCCTCTCGTCTAGCTGGAGTACCGCAGTCGACGGCGAGCACTTCCTGGTTCGATTTATCGCGTCCACACCAGACGCGATAAATCGAACCCGGAACTTCGATCCCCAGCCGCCGAACTAGCGCGGCAGTGTAGACATACCCTAGTTTGAGGCTGCTATGTTCCAATAATTGTAGGTGTGTAATAGAAAGGAGAAGCAGACAACATAACACTAGTTCTGCCAGTTATGCAACTGATGTGGCCCTCATCTGTATGTGATTCCCAGCTGTTTTTGAAGGAAAGGGGTGGGTCCAACTTTCTTGTAGGTGGGGAGGTTTGGTTTAAAGAGAATTAGATCTGTACATTTTGCAGAAAACAGCATACTTTTGCTATTTTTATCACTTGAAAAATACGAGGACAGTTTAAGACAAGAGACTAGAACATAAGACTTCATTATTTAAGATTTGGCAAGGTAGGTCGTATTTTCGACACCAAATGACTTGGATGCTTTTGAAAATCCCATGTTGGATTCTTTTTGCCTCCTCTCCCATTAAAATTTTAAAAGTTAAAAATGTTTAAATATATTTAGGATAAAGACTGATGAGTCACCATCAAACCATTTCAGACACAAAGGCCAACATTCTCAACAGAGCCTATACATCTGAATGCCTCCATTTTTTGGGTGCCCACCTTGAGACACACCTAAGGCCACAACTGCAGAGGAAGTCAGTGGCAATGCCATTCATTCTCCCTTATAACAGGGAAAAGCTGCTCATCTGTCCTCTTAGCTAGTATTACTAGCTTCTTAATGTACTCATATTTCACACTGAATTCTCCCTTACAAAATATTCTTGTAAGACTCTTGTGCTACATACCTATTCGTAACTTGAAGTCATTGAATGAGTGCTTGTTTATTACATCCAGTTTTGCCACTAGGGCAAATGCAAACTCCACCATAGTTCCTATGTGCATATACTGCCGTTCAGGTTCCTGAATATAAAAAAGCAAACAGTTAGGAATCCACATAATCAGAATCATCAAAATGTTTTCTGTAAACTCAGTTGCTGCAAGAACATGCATAAAATACTCAGAATCTTCAACATATTGTAATACGAGAGTACGTTGCATGAGAAACAAAGTTGCTGTGATGGACAATACCCGATGGTGGGAACTGAAATCTGCTCAGCTTCAGCTAGAATCAACTAGGGCATAATAATGTATTGTCTCTTTTACTTAATGTATGCATAGATGTCCAGGATAGGTGTGCGCATGTGCATGTGTCAATGAAATCTTCTCCTTTTCTAGATACTTATAAACAACTTCACAAATATTAAGGTAGGTGTAAAAACACAGTGACCTTGATCTTATATTTTTCTTCTACTTTCAGTTTTATGAGTGCAACTGGGTTTAGTAAATCAAGGGGGGAGGGACAGCTCAGTGGTTTGAGCATTGGCCTGCTAAACACAGGGTTGTGAATTCAACTCTTGAGGGGGCCATTTAGGGATCTGGGGCAAAAATCTGTCTGGGGATTAGTCCTGCTTTGAGCAGGGGGTTGGACTAGATGACCTCCTGAGGTCTCTTCCAACCCTGATATTCTAAAAAAATATATATACAAGTCTAACACAGTTTCAAATTGTAATGGAAAAGCATTATTGCAGCAGTTTGTTGTTTTCAAAGCATAAAAATTACATTCACTGATTTGCTAATAGGCAATTTAAGTAAGAACACAAGCTGCTAAAGAAATAATAATTTAAATGTAGGTAAATATTTTGCAGAATATACATAACTATTTAGCAGAAAGATTCTAATTAGGTCACACACAAAAAATCAATTTACTCAAATAGAAGCCACTGAATATGCTTCATGCCAGTTATGCTACAGCAAATGATCTGGAATATGACATTTTATTAATATGGTAAATGTATTTTAGGAGGCTGGGTGACTTGATTGATAAAGTAACATCTTCAGGACTGGGATCTTGCTTTAAATTCACCACAGATGTCTCAATTTAATGTTCAGTGACAAACACCATTCAGAAGCAGTCTAATAAGACTTAACTGTTTGACACAACTCTACTCTCACTTACACTGCTGTTATTCCATTGATTTAAATGGAGTTAATCCAGATTTACAACAGTGCAGGTGAGAGGAGAAGCAAGCCCTTTGTGAATGATCAGAAGGAGACTACTACTGAATAAGCAGGGATCATGACGTTCCTGTTATCCCTGGAAGTTAGGTCAGTGAACTGAACTGAAAATTGGTCAAGACGACAACAGCCTAGTACAGATAAATTGTATTATATACAATACAATACAATACAATTAGGCAAGGAGGAAAAATATATATTTTGACTGGCTTTTCCTTTGGCTATCTCAATATTAATTTATTGCATTAGTGTCTGTGCTGAAACTGGCTGGAACTTCTGTGTGGCTGGATGATTTACAGCTAACGGCAGACCATATATTCTTGAAACATGGTGAAAGTTTGATGTCTAGTTTGCATTATTTTATGCATACGAATTATCTTTCTTCTTTCACTGTGGCTGCTATGATACCCACTCCAATTACAATTCATGAGCATCATTTTGGAGAAGCTAGATAATGAAGGATTTTTAATTTGGAGATTCCTTACTTTTAATATTTTGATATTTAAAACTCTTAATAAATAACTGTGTGTGTGTGCACGCACGTGTGTGTGAATAGCACTATGCCTAACCTGCCATATTTGAAAATTATGTAAAGTCTCTAAATCTTCTGGTAGCAACATCTCCATGTTCACAATGCAGCCCAAATTCAATCACTTTTGCATTTGGCAATATGCTGGATAAAAAGAAATATTATTACTAATGTATTTGTATTGTGGTGGTGCTGAAGGGCCCGATCAGGGCCCATTGTGCTAAGCACTGCACAAACAGAACTTAGAGATGAACCCTGCCTCAAGGAGCTTAGAATCCTAGTAATAACATACATAATTGTGTGTGGATAGATGTTGTAATGATATATTTATTCCTTTTTCTGTTTATAGAAGTGCTCACATCGCACAATCTGTGGGCGCTGAGAGAAAAGACTTACTGCACAGTAAAAGACTCTTGCCCTACTGCAAAACCAAACCCCTTCTCAAAAATTATTCTTACAACATGCAGTGGAGTCCAACAGGCTGGCGCGCTGCAGATCCAGGGGGAAGCAAAATCTACAGCCAAATACCTCCCACTGAGGATGTTCCTCTCTCAACCCGTAAATGTCCAAATCAAGGGTGTTTTAGCAAAAGCACTTCAGATGACCTGAACTGCAGAGGGGGGGGAGGAATGTGGCAGGCTATAGAGATACACTCTGCCCTGTCACACTGCATTTTCAATCCCAATTTAAACTGTCACCACCAGATGACCAGGCAATATGACTGGTCTGTGTGACTGTTCATGGAACCATTGAAATTAGAACTAGGAAAGACCTGTCAAGCTCATCTTGTCCATCCCATTGCAATGCAGGATTAAGTCTAGCAGTTTGTGTAGATATCTTATTTTACAATAACAAAGGACTAGTTTAATGTGAACTTAGGTACCTTTTTAGTTCATGCTCACAGGGCCTACTGGGAAGATTTACAATGCAGCATGCTGGTGGGTGCTCCAGTTTACATCCTTGTAGTCCAAACAGCAAGGTCATGTAGACAAACCCAAAGTATACAGCTGATTGTTTGTTGTTTCCCTTGGAACACATGTAACGAAACACTAATTTTTGAAGTCTTTCATAGAACTCTCTAAATCTGTTCTAGTGAAGTGCTTCTGAGAACTGTTGCACTATAATAGGGAATAGTGGTTTTGGAACTAAAATGCCATATTTAGACTGAGAAAATGCAAAGATGTCCTTTCATGTTACACTGTAAAGAGTATAGTTCACAGGAACTTGAAGAATTTAGTGAATAAAAATATACAAAAACTTGTCCAATATGATAAAATCCATTGTAGGCCTGCAATACACTGAATCCCTATGAATGTACTTTGAACTTCATGTGAACACAACTTTTACCTAGCAAGCTGTTTATGTCTTTGTTGTACCTGACTGTGTTCTTGGCTGGGCGTAGCACTCAGTCCTGTAGCTGCCATGTAAGTGCTTCCAATGGTCTTGATCTTTTCAACTCCACTAAATTTTGGTTTAGACAACAACTGTGAAGAAATAACAGTTATTCAATTCCCAGACTCTCAGTGTCTGGTAGCTAAACACCTTAAAAGTATTCTGATACTTAATTCTCAGTGCTGTCTTCTACCTCTAGTTAGAAGAAATATGTTGAGTACAGTTTGATGGATGTAATTCCACAAGGAGTTTTGTTCTTATTTAGAATGACCTTAAAGTGCAATGGTCCATTTTACGCTTACACTGAACATCTTTTCAGTATTGTATGATCAGTAGAAAGTGTGTTCAGTGTATGTAATCTAGAATATAATAGTTGCTGTTAAGTATGGGCCAAATTCTTCCCTTTTACATGTGCAGCATTCCTTGAAGTCAATGGGATCTGAGGGCATAAAAAGGTTCCTACCTGTGTCACATGAACCAACAGGTAAGCCTTTTTCTGCATTCTGAGTATGTGACTTTGTAAAAGAAATATGGGACCTGGGGTTCCCTGTTTAGTATCTCATGCATTTCAATTTCTTTCTGAGGGTGTGCAGGTCAAATGCTGTCTTCAGTGTGTTGCACAGCTGTAACTGTCTTTAAATTCTGCCATCAGTTCCCCAGTCTGCATCTGCCTTTAGTTGAGGAGAATGATGGGTTTTAAAACCTTCACCTTCTTATTAGTCACTCAAAAATCATGTCATCAGTAAGGCAGAAAACTTAGACTAATACAGATCAGATGTAAGGAAATATTATTAATTTCAAGGGAAACAAATTTAGGTATCAAGTTTTAGGCACTGCAGTTCGAAAACTGTGGTAAGTTTCTGATAGGAGTGTGTTGTGTTGAATAAATAAAGGGCCAAACTTCTCCCTCAGACACATGTGCAAGGCTCTCCCTGAAGTGGATCAATGGCAGTAGGATACATATGTCAGAGTATGATCTGCTCCATGACATATACTAATTTTTTCTTAGTCCCAAATCTCTATCAAAATATCCATATGAAATGGACACTTAAAAATTTCCTGACAAACTGTCCACTCAATCGCTCTCTCAAACATTCCCAGTCACTGTTTTACAAATTGGGGTTCTCAAAGTTTAATTGTATAATAATTGTTGTTACTAGTACTTACATCATCAAAGTCAGCAATGATCTCATTTAGCAGTCTGAGACATTCCAAGCCTTCTTTATTTACATCAGATTCTGTGTAAAATTCTTTGAAATCCGGAATAGAGGCAAACATGACACAGACGCAGTCATATGACTGGTGATATAACTCCTGCCCAAAAGAAAAGAACAAAGCTCTAAATACAACAGATTCATCAACTGCAAACAGTATGGTGTGGAAGAAAAAGACAGGATGGAGAGGAGTGTTAGAGGGAGTAGACGTCCTCCCAAGATTCCTACATTCTGGTATACGGAATTAACTTCTTACAATCTGATGTTTCTTATTCTTAATAGCTAGAGTTTGTTTAATTTACAGTGGGTAATTAAAAAACAAATTAAACATATTTGTTAAAGAAACCTTCAATGTACAAAATCAGAAACATTCAAAATGTTTTAAAGCTACTGGATTTTTTCCCATTAATATAAACCCTGGAAAATAAGTTATCTTATAATGCAAATGAAATAGGGTTTATTTCTGCAAGCCTTTCATGCACAGAACTGCCTCTGACTTGAACGGGGCTGACTGCAGGGTTGAACCTATAATTTACAAAACAACTCTATTCTATTATTAACTATATGTATTGTAGTAGCTCCTGGAAGACACAGCCAAGATCATGCCTCCATTGTTCTAGGCAGTGTACCAATGAGACACAATCTATGCCCCAAATAGTTTACAATCTAAATAGACAAGAGAAAGGATGGGAGAAAGTAAGCATTATCCCTTTTTTACAGAGAAGGAACTGAGACAAAGAGATTAGTGAGTGGAACTGAAACTGATTGAGGTCAATGGAAGTCTTTCCATTGACTTCAATGGGCTGTGGATCAGAGCTGAAGTGACTTGCCCAAGGTCACAGAGGAAGTCTGTGGCACAGCCAAGAATTGAACCCAGATCTCCTCAGTCCCCGTTCATTGCTTTAACCACAAATCCATCCCTTCACACGGAGAATAAATTTTTCACTTATAGGAAACAAAAATAAATACTTCTGATGCTAGCAACTTCATACACATGGAGGCCAATACAAAACTTTAAGATGTGCCAAAATCAACTACTAAGAAGAGACTGTGCAGTATATATATCTTAAGGAAGATTATAATGGTGTTATATGGCCAAATCCTGTTAATCTTATTTACATGAGTACTCCCACTGATTTCGTTTCCATCTCAATATAGATGTGTCCCATTTTCTGAGGGGCAAGAAAATGAGAGCAGGGAGGATTGCATGTCTCCAGTCTGAGGGATTAGATGGCTCTGAGTATTTCTGCATTTTCTGTCCATGTTCTAAGAGTTAAATTACTACAGCATTCAGGGAGCTGTATCAGAAGCTTCATATGCTTCCCCTTTAGCTCTGAAGATAAAAACGTAAGTATATTAATGGCCTCATGCGAAGTACTGCTTTGCAAGGTGGTAGGGTTGGAAATGGTGTTCAGTAATTCATTGTTCTTTGATGTGCCCCTGTAGCTAGGACCATCAACACGGCCTGACTATGTCTGAAGTTTTACTTTCACTCAGTTATGCAAAACCAGTATAAGTTAACAGTGACTTGACAAGGTCAAATGAAAAATTAGTCAAGAAAATGTGTGCTAAGTACACCACAAAACAGTCTATGGGGAACAGGCACTACACAGGTAGGTCTCAAGCAACCTTTCTAGAAAATTATCAAGTCCCACAAAGTCCTATGACCAGTATAGACAATATAGACAACAACAAATGTATTTTTCTGGGATATCAGACATGCTGTCAGGCTCATCTGTTACAGGGAGCCATCCGACAGACACCTTAGGTTAGGGGTTTGTTAGAGGAGTGGGTGGAGGTGGAGGTGCGTTGTGCAGGAGGTCAAACTAGATGATCATAATGGTTCCTTCTGACCTTAAAGTCTAGATGATCATAATGGTTCCTTCTGACCTTAAAGTCTATGAGTCTATGAGTCACACTGTTTCAGCTTAGGTATATTTTACAAGTTTACCTTTCAAAATTACAATTCTAAAACACAGCTGGAAGAGTGGGGAAAAAGGGTCTGATTCTCCAAGGTGCTGACCAACCTAACTCTCCCTCTGAAATCAACAGGATTTGAGTGGTCTACGGACTTTATTGGATTGGGCCCAAAGTGACTTCTCTTGGACCCTATGGGTTGGCTCAGTGTTAAAGCCAAGTCTAATGTCATTCATATTCCAGAAAGATCTAGTGAACATCCCTGCATGTACCTAGAAGACTTAAAGGGGGGTTTAGCCAAAGGTTAGTTTAGACCAGTGGTTCTCAAACTGTGGGTTGGGACCCACTTTGGGGTCCCAACCCTCTTTGAATGGGGTCACCAGGGGCTAGCTTAGACTTGCTGGGGCCCGGGGCTGAACTCCAAACCCCACTGCCCAGGACCAAAGCCAAAGCCCAAGGGCTTCAGCCCTGGGCGACAGGACTCAGGTTGCAGGCCCCCTGCCTGGGGCTGAAGCCCTTGAGCTTCAGCTTTGGCCCCCCTGCCCGGAGGAGTGGGGGTTGGGCGAGCTCAGGCTCCAGTCCCCACTCCTGGGGTTGTGAAGTAATTTTTGTTGTCAGAAGTGCAGTGCAATGAAGTTTGAGAACACCTGGTTTAGACTTCGGGTATGTCTACACTACAAAATTAGGTCGATTTAATAGAAGTAGATTTTTTAGAAATCAATTTGATACAGTCGATTGTGTGTGTCCCCACTAAGCGCATTAAGTCGGCGGTGTCCATCCACAGTACCGAGGCTAGCATCGACTTTCGGAGCGTTGCACTGTGGTAGCTATCCCACAGTTCCCGCAGTCTCCACCACCCATTGGAATTCTGGGTTGAGCTCCCAATGCCTGATGGGGCAAAAACATTGCTGCGGATGGTTCTGGGTACATGTCATCAGGCCCCCCTCCCTCCCTCCGTGAAAGCAACGGCAAAAAATAGTTTCTTGCCTTTTTTCCTGGGTTACCCGTGCAGATGACATACCACGGCAAGCATGGAGCCCGCTCAGCTCACTGTCACCGTATGTCTCCTGGGTGCTGCTGGCAGACACGGTACGGCAGTGCTACACAGCAGCATCCCCTTGCGTTGCCTTGTGGATGGCAGACAGTGCAATATGACTGCTAGCCATCATCGTCGTCCCGTGGGTGCTCCTGGCCGACCTCGGTTAGGTTGGTCGGGGGCGCCTGAGCAGACATGGGTGCTCCTGGCCGGCCTTGGTGAGGTCGGTCGGGGGCGCCTGGACAAAAATGGGAATGACTCCAGGTCATTCTCTTCTTTAAGTTTCGTCTAATGGAGATTCAGTCCTGCCTGGAATATCATGCCAGCTGGAGGCTTCTGCCTCAGGCTGCTCTCCCAGTCGGCAGCACCGCACGGTCACACCTGCCCCAGCCTACCCCTTGTTCCCATGGCTCATGAAGCCTGGACAGTAGTAAGGAGCAGTTCAACTATAGGCTGAGCAAGTGCATAATGGTGGTAGAATGTGCCTTTGGACGTTTAAAAGCTAGATGGTGCAGTTTACTGACTCGGTTAAACCTCAGTGAAACCAATATTCCCATCATTATTACTGCTTGCTGTGTGCTCCACAATATCTGTGAGAGGAAGGGGGAGATGTTTATGGCAGGGTGGGAGGTTGAGGCAAACTGCCTAGCCGCTGATTACGCACAGCCAGACACCAGGGCGGTTAGAAGAGCACAGCAGGGCGCGCTGTGCATCACAGAAGCTTTGAAAACCAGTTTCATGACTGGCCAGGCTATGGTGTGAAAGTTCTGTTTGTTTCTCCTTGATGAAAACCCGCCCCTTGGTTCACTGTACTTCCCTGTAAGCCAACCGCCCTCCCCTCCCCCTTTGATCTCCGCTTGCAGAGGCAATAAAGTCATTGTTGTTTCAAATTCATGCATTCTTTATTAATTCGTCACACAAATGGGGGGATAACTGCCAAGGTATTCCGGGAGGGGTGGGGGAGGAGGGAAGCACAGGGGTGGGGTAGTTGTAGGGGCCCCCCCTAGAATGGAATGCAGCTCATCATAGAAGTGGCATGTCTGGGGCTCTGACCCGGAGCGGCCGTTTGCCTCTCTGGTTCTTTGGTAGGCTTCTCGCGGCACTGCTGCGGGTCCTTGTTATAACCTCTGTCCTTCATGCCCTTGGAGATTTTTTCAAATATTCCGGCATTTCGTCTTTTGGAATGGAGTTCGGATAGCATGGATTCGTCTCCCCATACTGTGATCAGCTGCAGTACCTCCCGTTCGATCCATGCTGGAGCTCTTTTGCGATTCTGGGACTCCATGGTCACCTGTGCTGATGAGCTCTGCATGGTCACCTGTGCTGATCAGCTTGCCACGCTGGCCAAACAGGAAATGAAATTCAAAAATTCGTGGGGCTTTTCCTGTCTACCTGGCCAGTGCATCTGAGTTGAGAGTGCTGTCCAGAGCGGGCACAATGGAGCACTCTGGGATAGCTCCCGGAGGCCAATACCGTCGAATTACGTCCACACTACCCCAAATTTGACCCAGCAGGGTCGATTTCAGCGCTAATCCCCTCGTCGAGGAGGAGTACAGAAATAAATTTTAAGAGCCCTTTAAGTTGACAAATATGGCTTTGTCGTGTCGACAGGTGCAGGGTTAAATCGATCTAAAGCTGCTAAATTCGATCTAAACTCATAGTGTAGACCAGGGCTTCTTTATGTGCTGATTGCACCTTATGTCTTAGTGGGGTCAGACAGCACATATTTCTGTGGTCAGCTCAATTTTCATTTTACTTTCTCAAATCATTTTCATCCTCACTGGATTTTGTTTTTGTAAGTGAAATAGTCTGAGCCACCCAAACAGAGCTGGGATTTCAAAGGAGTGAAAGGCTGCTCAAAATGTGTTCAGTGGGTGCAGATGGTGGAGAAACTATTCAACAATCTTTATAAAAAGAGTGGAGAAAGTATTTACAGCAGATTCTAGCTAACACACACAAAAGAACTGCTTTTCTTCACTCAGCAAACTTTTATAGTAGGTTTTAATTACTGAAGCGTCTTAAAAATAAATGTACTACAAGTATATTATAAATATTAGCATAAACTACGCATG
This sequence comes from Emys orbicularis, assembly GCF_028017835.1. Lineage (NCBI taxonomy): Eukaryota > Metazoa > Chordata > Testudines > Emydidae > Emys > Emys orbicularis. The sequence continues at coordinate 165,109,012 of NC_088684.1, forward strand.
TCAAAATAAACAAACTACATTCTGTGATCATTTATCCATCTTAAAAATTGGTGTTTGCTTACCTACTTGATAATTTGCAAAATTTAGTAATTCGCAAAGGTCCTCCTGGTCATTAATTAGTGTTAATTAGCAAAGTTCTATTGTACTAGATTCTACATACTGTTTTAAATTGAAACAACTAATTTATTCAATAGATATACTGGGCTAAATTCTACAGTGCCTTAAATTACACTGAAGTCACTAGATAAGCCTAGTTCAGTAAATAACACTGTGTAAGTATTAAATGTGTCTTAACTCAGTTGATCTTGCATTCTGTGGGTGTGAAACATGGTGGATTGGCAAAAATCAACAGGATAATGTAGTACCTGGCTATAAACTATTCAGCAAAGACAGACTAGGTCAGAGAGGTGTGGTGGCGGACATGCAACACCGCACCCAAGAGATTACATGGAATCTAATGGAAGAAAATTGCTGAATGGTGGGAACTATGCAGCAAAATCTACAAGAATATAAATTAGATTAGAGTAACAAGAATACAGATGTATTAGTAAGGCTACACTCTACTGGACTCTGATCAGGAAAGGGATATTGGGTGTAGAGTGCTGAAAAGATGTCACAGAGACAGATAATGATATAGTAAAGATAAACCAGTTGCATCTATCCTCTCATAATATGGGAACAAGGGGACAGCCAATGAAACTGAAATGCAACAAATTTAAACTGCAGCTGATTAAATGGAATACTTTCTTACCCAAGGAATAATAAATGTGAAGAGCTTGCTGCCATAAGATAATGTTAAAGCCAAGTACTTAGCAGGATTCAAAAAAGGATTAGCCTTTTGTTAAAGTTATTAGGATAACAACATCCATAGTTATATTAGGTAGGATAAAAATATTTTAGAAGGGAAATAAAACCTCATGCTTAAGGGCAAGAGCCAACCAATAACTGATAGTGGTTAGGAAGAGAATTTCCCTAAGCACAAATTATTCTCTAACTGCTCACTGCAGTATTTCCTGTATCTGCCTTTGAAGCAACTGGTACTGGCCACTGTCTCAGACAGGATACTGAACTAGATGGACTGTTGGTCCACTTATGGACCGTAGGGTTATCTGCCATATAAACATCACACACAGAGCCCACATGACCCTTGCTGTTATGAAGGAGCGTTTTTGGTCTTCCCTGTGGAACAGGTTCATTGCCCAGAAGCAGTAGTGGTAATTGTGCAATGCACAATGATAAGGGAGAGAGTAAAGGCACTGTTGTGAGAATGTGCATAGTGCGGGTACAGATGTGCTGCTGTGACTCAGAAAGCATCAATGTGCATTACACCCTAGTACTGTTGGTTGTACACCAAGAAGAGGACAAATAACTGAAGAGAAAGGGTTGCAAGTGGGACTGTACCACGTGTAGATCTAAATATAACCTTTCTAGTGGCAAAACAGGGTTACCCCTCCCTGAAAAACGGACAGACAAACTGGAGATGTGAACACTTACTGCACGGCATATGTTGAAGGGGCAGGTGGAGCTCAGCTACAGTGACACACAGGCTAATGCTGTAGATCCTGGTGTTAATGTCTAAGGGCTTGTGTACATTTACAGCACTGCAGCAGCGCCACTGTCCGTACAGCTGTAGTGCTTAGTAAAGATGCTGCCTGTGCTGATGGAAGGGCTTCTCCCCTTGGCGTAGTTAATCCACCCTCCCGAGAGGCCATAGGTGCGTCGAGGGGAGAAGCCCGCCCATCGACATAGTGCTGCATACACTAGCAGTTGGTTCGCTATGACTGCATCGCACAGGGGGTGTGGATTTTCCATGCCCCCGAATGACATAGGGCAGGTCTTCACTATCCGCCGGATCGGCGGGTAGAGATCGAGCTATCGGGGGTTGATTTATCGTGTCTAGTGTAGACACGATAAAATCGATCCCTGATCACGCTCCCCGTCGACTCCGGAACTCCAGCTCGCGAGAGGCAGAAGCGGAGTCGACGGGGGAGCGGCAGCGGTCGACTCGCCGCCGTCCTCACAGCCAGGTAAGTCGACCTAAGATATGCTGACTTCAGCTATGCTATTTGCGTAGCTGAAGTTGCGTATCTTAGATCGACCCCCCCGCTAGTGTAGATCTGGGCATAGTTATACCAACATAAGTTTGTAGTGTAGACTAGGGCTAAGACACCAATGGGTCAGGTTTATACAAAGCCAAGCAGTCAGCATGGCCCTCACAAAGGTGATGAGAGGATTTCAAACAGGAACACCAATATAATGAAGTTATTTGGCTTGTTGATATAATAAGGGCTTCAGCAATCAGATTTCCTTAACTTGGGAAAAGCATTTCTCTGTAAAGCAGAACTCTCCAAAACATTATGCCTAAGCTTCTGTATACTTGAAAATCTAATGCAACAGACATCAATGCGTTCCCTGTCTGTCACCCAGACATCCTGAATAGCTGTAACTAACTCAAAGGAAAGGGCAGTTTTAGTTCCATGTAATTTTAACAAATATTAAAATAAACCATTACTTAAAGAATACATATTGTTGAATTTAAAATAAAAACAGTGAATCAAGCTTGCACTTCCGATTCTGAGGAGAAAGTCCTGGCAAAGGATCTTGCCTAGTTGCCAACATCTGCAAGGGACAAAGAAAACGAGATCACCTCTGAAAGAAGGAAGTTCCCAAGACTTGGAAGGCAGCATCTTCCAGAGGGCAAAGAGGAAAAGGAAGGGAGAAGGGAAAGGAAACAGTCTGAGAATGAATGGCTTGCATCGTCCACCAAAATTAAATGTTTTGCCCCTTGTGGCAAGTTCCCTTCCCCCTCCTATTGAATCTCAATCTCTTCTGCCAGGCCCTCCTGTCCTTCCCCCCTCCACAGCCCAGCTGCTGACTTGATTGGTCCTAGAGATCTTGTGAAGGATGGAGGAACAATCAGGTCCTGCTTTGCACTATCTTTGGTAGGGCCATGGCACTTGCTTTCTTTCTTTCCATCCCTCCTAATGGGGCAGACTGCTGTGCTGGCCTAACCACTGTACTGGCGTTGGCTGCAGAGGAAGAACAGATTACTATGGCAATTAATGGACTCTGTAGTGAGCTTGCAGGTGAGCTCACAGTAGTAAAGTGCCCACATTATCTGAGTGCTTTGCCTCTCACAGAAATTGAGAGTGACAGAGATCTTGAGCCTACAATATATGTTAAGTGGGAAACACTAGTGAAAAGTGGATCTTTCTAATCCCAGCCCCGTCTCCTATCCTTCGCATTCATCCTTTGTTACCTTCCTTTTCTCTCCTGATGGTAATTTTCCCAGCTTGGTATCTGATACAGACACAAAATCCTGGAGGTTCCAACAAACAGACATTTATTACAGTTTGCTCTGAGACCACTGCATTAGCCACTTGCACTTCCTGGTGTGGACCACTACTGGGTCTCTTAAAGATAGATTCCCACTATCGGATCCCACTCATTCTCCATCTACCTCCTTTTTTCCTCCTTCATTCTGTCCCCAATATTTTCTTCTTCCCTACCATATTTGTCTTGTTTGTCTTTCACATAAATCTCACAAATTATATTCTAGACTAGATCCTACATTACTACTTTTGACACAAATTTGGTTTAATCATTAAATGAATTTTAGAAACAGGGTCAAACTGTTTTCCACAAACATAGTCTTAAATGAAATTGTGTTTGCACAAATATTTGGAACAAACAAATGCAATGGGTTATGAACACAACAAATATAAATTTTGACATTTAAAATGTTCTTTAAAAAATTCTCCTTTATTTATCCAGCTCTAACATACATGTATGTGCACGCACCCGCCCCCCCCCCCATCCTTCTGGCCCCCACCACTGAAATGAGGCCATCTCAAAAGAATTTATTTTAACTCTATTCTGACTTTCTTTATATATTTTATCATCATTCCCAATTACAATGTCCTTCCCCAATGTTACAAAGAAAGCTTGTAGTAAGCATAGATGCAACAAATCAGAAAGTTTTAAGTGGTTTTCCATACCCTTAATGGCATTAATTAAAACAAATCTGAGGAAACAGTTGATGTTTAGAACACAGCACACATAAAGCGGTAGTATGCTAATATTCCTAAGTGTTTCCAAAATTAATCTAGTAGTTGGATCTCGTTCGTTTGAGAAATGGGTTTGAAGCTAGTTTAAGAAAAAAATAACTAACAGAAGTATCACTCTAATCTTTTTTTTAAGGGAGAGCCATTAAAGCATGCCAAACCAATTTTTACTTTGCTTGACATGACAGCTCAGAGGGCTCAGCACATCACAGTTGCTGATCATCAGCAAATTTATCTAAAGCTAATTTCAATCACAATAAGCTTGAGGGTGAGAATACAAATCTGGTTGCCTATAGTTAGGTGAGCAGATGGTGCTACTCTGTCGGGCAGCTTTGCAATAGCATATTTGAGAAAGTAGACTCCTAATGGCTTGCTGTCTTTAACACCTGAGCTGAGAACTGGAGCTGTGCCAACCTGGCACAAAGCCAAAGACGTCAGTGGTTCACCAGTATCTTCTGCCAATTATTTTCAGACTGGATAACAGCTAATAGGTAGGGAAGAGCAGAAAAGTTTTTATATGCAGTACTTTACTATTAGGTCTTACTGCATGCTGAAATGATGGAAGAAATACTGCTCTTTCTGACCTAACCATCAAAGATGAAACAACACAGCTACGTATCTATTTTGATTTATTGTGAAATCATTACTCTGTTAAATACAGTTATTTTTGCAAGAATTTTACTCTCTACTTTATAAGCACTTTCTTTCATTCTTCGTTACTACACCTTTAGGAACATTTAGGCGCTGGTCTACAGCCCTCTGAAATCAATGGGAGTCTTTCTATTGACTTCCATGGACTTTTCATCAAGTCCTTAAGCTGAGAAGAAATGGATACTGAGGCATTGAAGATTCTTTTCTGAATGAATGCATTCCCTCTGTCTTAATTTTTTTAACTTTTCCTTTGATAGCTAGGCATTCCTGACACCAGCAGCAAATGCAGCACTCAAATACAGCTCCATTTTGCCACTAGAGGAAAACAATTAATTTCAATGTAAATTCAGGTCCATTCAATCATCTCTTTTCTCCTTCCCTCTCCTTTTTCCTCCTCCCAAGTCTGTATCTTGCTTCTTGGATGACAAAGTACTTTGTCATTTAAACAATTTCCCACTTCCTATTGCAAGCTACCGTGCCGCAGTCTCTGGTGTAAAACAGACCTTTAAATTATTGTAAAGAAAAGAAAATAATTAGTAAATTTACAATCCTATCAATATGGACCTATTTAATGATTGTTTTGAATGATATGCCCAGTTTGTGTGTGTTCATCACAGAGTAGCTGATAGTTAGCAGTGGCTGACCTCATTCTTCAGGTTCCTTGCCAAGAAGTGTTCAGCCACGTGTGCAGGAAGCACGTTCTCCAGCAGCACCCGATTCAGGTTCTCCATGGTCTCAATCTCCTCACGCTCTTTTTTGAACTTGTTCTTCCACAGGAAGTCTAACCTACAGTAATATTCATTCTGTTACAAGAGGACACAGAAGTAAAGAAACAATAGGCATCTTGTCCTGCTCGAGTACAGGTTTTAAGAGACAAAATAAGCACAGTACACCCTCCTTAAGAGGCTCCCTGTTATCAAGCTTCTCTTGTATATGTGGCCCCATACTCCACTGAAGTTAGTCCCAGGTGCCCATTTTGACGTATGTTTTATCTCTCAACTTAGTAAGCACAAAATTTGGGACACTGTGGGAGACTGACCTAAAATAGGGGACAAAACAACAACAACAAACCCCACAGGGCAGAATGCCTTAAATGATAGGGAATTTACATTTTTTATCCAACCATGCTTTTTGTGCCTTTCATTTCACAATTCAAAATTTATGAGAAAAAGAATTTAGAATTACTAAATAAGGTAACTTCTACCTTGTTTGGGATGGAGGCAAACTGGGGTCTAAAACACCGGATTTCTTTTGTAACATGGGAGATAGGATGGGTGAGGTAATATCTTGTATTGGACCAACTTCTGTTGGTGAGAGAGACAAGCTTTCAAGCAACACAGAGCTCTTCTTCAGGTCTGGGAAATATACTCCGAGCACCACAGCTAAATCCAAGGTGGAACAGATTGTTAGCATACATAACTAGGTAGCACATATTCTGACGGACCATTCAAGGTACAGTGTCTCTCTCACCAACAGAAGTTGGTCCAATACATGATATTACTTCACCCATCTTGTGTCTCTAATATCCTTGGCTCACCACAGCTACAACTACACTTTGTAACATGAGACAGTTAAGAAGAACTATCTGTACACACTACACTAATATTCATCTTCCTTGGTTCAATCAGCCTGATAAAGAGGGTGTACTACAGCAAAAATCAGACAGTTGATCAGTACACAGAGACTAGAAGTGTAACATAATATTAATATTTTTTCTGAGTACGGACAAAGTTTCATAAAGCAAAAGAGTAACAAAAATGAAAATATTAAAGGGATACAGTCAAGCTGGAATTTTTAAATTAGCTATTTTTAAATCTTTTTAATTAAGCTGCACATCAAATTGTATATCCTAACATTTTTGATTTTTAAATCACTTTTAAAATATGCATATCAGAGTTTTTCTTCTCCCCTACAGTGTTTATAAAGATTTTTGGGCAGCCCTAAGAACAATACCTAAAATGACGAGGCCTATGCTGCAAACAAATTTGTTTGCCCACTAACCTAGAGATATAAGTAGTAGAGCAGATTCTTCTCAAATACAATTTATTTCTAGTAGCAGAAGTGACAGTAGATCTTTGACAGGTTTGCTTTTGGGAGGTTTCTTTTTGTGATGCTGTCCTGTCTTAAATCTCACTATAAGAGTAGATTACAGTATATAGTATATATTTTTTCCTTTTCACCACAGCATCTCCATTCTCATTTCCCATGCTGTCCTCAGGGCTGGCGCAACCCATTAGGTGACCTAGGCGGTCACCTAGGGCGCTACAATTTGGGGGGCGGCGACCGCGGAGGTATTTTGGCGGCAGGACCTTCCGCCGCCTCTGTGGGGGGCGGCATTTCGGGGCGGGACCTTCCACTGCCTAGGGCGGCAGAAAAGCTGGCGGCGCTCCTGGCTGTCCTAAGTCTCTTCACTGCTTTCCAATTTCTTGTGACTCTGCAATGATCATGTATGTAGCTGAAAAATTTTATTTTATTTAGTGGCTTCCTGACTCTTGCACAATGTCATGCCATGAGAAGGAACTTTTTCTGTTATAACTAGACCCTCTGCATACTGGCATCTACCTTGATAGATATGGACAGTAGAAATTCCTAAATCTAGACAATTCACAATACTATGGAATTAAGATTGTTGTGTTAGGGTTATTGTGGGATGTTGCAAATTTGGCAATTTCATCATAAGCTGTGCAAACTCCTCCAAAATGGATAATAGTGAAATTTTCAAAATCTGTACAGTAAAGACTATATGGGCCTGATTATGATCTAATTTAGACTGGTATAAGTCAACAGCAATTCCAATGTAGTCAGTGGAGTTCTACCAGATTAAAACTGTTGTGAGGTCTGAAAAAGACTCCTAGACATTGCACTAAAGAACAAGATTATGGAAATAATTTGATGCATTCTTCAACTACTACACCTCTACCCTGATATAACGTGACCCGATATAACACGAATTCGGATATAACGCGGTAAAGCAGTGCTCCGGGGGGGAGCGGGGCTGCGCACTCTGGCGGATCAAAGCAAGTTCGATATAACGCAGTTTCACCTATAACGCGGTAAGATTTTTTGGCTCCCGAGGACAGCGTTATATCGGGGTAGAGGTGTACTTAGTAATCTTAGTAAACTTTTACAGAAAAATGCATACAGTTCTTCTGGATAGAAGAGTGCTATCACAGTATGAACTGATGCATAGTTGCCTTGTTGAGGCTACAGTCTAAGATGTTAAAACAGTAGAACAAGGCACCCAAATATTATTACAATGATTTTATGTGGTTTCAAAGGAAATGCAGATAAATGACAGTGGAGTGAAAAGGGTATCTGTGAACACAAACTCTAAAAGGAAATAGTAGAAAAAAACCATGCCTCAGTTTAACACGTATAGATCAATGGACTGAATCTGGCTTTAGATACCAATGACAGGCTGGATTGTGAGAACCAAGTACTATGCACATATTTTAGTTACAAAACAAAAAGAGAAACTGTAAGATTAATTAACTTATCTACTTTGATATATCTACTGTGGGAGGAAGAATGTAAGTTTAAATTAAACCGGACACTAGAAGTATAATGCCTCTGCAACCAAAAGGAGAACACCTTTATTCATGAAAGTAAAATTGGTCTTAGCATTTCAGCAGGATCATGTTGTCCAAGCTAAAGCTGGAACTAGTAGGATAGTGACGCAGAACAAGCAAAGAATCTGCAGCTTCTGAAGGAGCTATACATATTGCTATTGAGTGTTTTCAAGTGGTAAACAAAGGAAACCAGAGTGGGAATAGTTAAGTGTGTACAGAGGCAGTTTTTAAAGGAACAGAGAACCTGTACACAATTCACCTTTTCTAGGATTCTATTGTTGACATTCTGCAGTCATCCTGACCACCAAATGACAATTCCTTATTACAAAGAATCAGTTTATGACCAATCTTGTTTCAAAATTGACCTCATTATGCAAAAGGCAGCAGTCACTTTTCTAGAATACCTATTTTACTGTCCAATTAAAAGAAGTACTCTTTCAACTCCTTGTTGCAATCATATTAAGGAAGTGTCAATTTACAGTGAAAAACAAACAGTCTTTCCTACCCAGGTGGTTCCTAATAAGGATGACAAAGGAAAAGGCCACCAAGTATGATAATGCAGAATAAGTCTATTAAAAAACTGAAATGCCACAGTGATTGCCATAGCTAGTTAAAAGTAAACTGGAAAGCTGAAACACAATTTTGAAGCCATGAATTCTAAATACTCTATCAAATTTCAATTTTCATATGATATCAAACATCTGTGTTGAAAAGACTGGGTAAAACAAGGTGCTATGTGAACTATAGTCTTCAAAAAGTCTTCTAGTCTGTTTAAGGTTTGTATTAAATAAATCATTTATTTACTACTTTATTACTTATCTCTTTAAATCTAAGATGCCACAGTAATATTGTGAAGAGAACTTTGATATCGTGAATAAAGATACATCATCAAAAGTAGCTGTGAATTTAACAAGAAGTGTTAGAAAATACTGCTAAAGTACTGTACACTAAAAATGCATTCTCTCTGGACTAGATTCATGAAGGACACCTAAAGAGGAAGTTAGTTGCCTAAGTCCAACGTTTAGGCACGACAAAGACACCACTCAGCTTCTGCCTAACACCGTAGGTGCCCATGTTTCAACTGGAGGACATGCGTAAAGCCAACGAACCCTGATGATGCCCCACAGCTAACCAGCTGTTCAGAGCTCTTGCTCATGCCTTAGCCCCCATAGGATTCTCAAACCTGGTGTTCTTCCATCTATCTCATGTGTGGGACCCAATACGGTAGTTGTACTCAGAGCATACCCAACCACACAAAAAACAGCTGGAAGCAAGAAGGTCAGGAGGGAGAGAATGTGTCCATCCCTAATCCACCCAGTAACCAAGGCACTCATCTGAAACGTGGGAGATCCAGTTTTGAATCCCTATTCAACCTGATTTGGAGCAGGGACGTGAACCCAGTTTTCCCAACTCCCAGGTGAGTGCCCTAACTGCCAGGCTATTGGCTCAGTCTCTCTTGTTAAAGCTGTTCTACTTTGTATAAATTACTATAATTACAGGGGGAGGGATAGCTCAGTGCTTTCAGCATTGGCCTGCTAAACCCAGGGTTGTAAATTCAATCCTTGAGGGGGTATTTAGGGGCAAAAATCTGTCTGAGGATTGGTCCTGCTTTAAGCAGGGGGTTGGACTAGATGACCTCCTGAGGTCCCTTCCAACCCTGATATTCTGGGGGGGAGGGATAGCTCAGTGGTTTGAGCATTGGCCTGTTAAACCCAGGGTTGTGAGTTCAATCCTTGAGGGGGCCCACTTAGGGACCTGGGGCAAAATCAGAACTTGGTCCTGCTAGTGAAGGCAGGGGGCTAGACTCAATGACCTTTCAAGGTCCCTTCCAGTTCTAGGAGATAGGATATCTCCATTAATTTAATTTAAATATTTATTGGGGCGGGGACTTGACTCTCCCACAACCTAAGCAAATAACATAACCACATTATTGGCTATAGTGGGATGGGTCTCTCCCTTTTTATTGTGAGAAATGGCTGACCGGGTTTAGGAGCCTAGATCCAGGAAAGGGTTTACAACTGCCCCTCTCCGATCTGTCAGTGAGGCACCTCAGGCCCAGATCAATGAGAGCTAGGTGCCAAAGAACCTTTGTGAAGCCCCACGCCTCTCCTCAGCATTTCACTCCCAGCTAGGTTAGGTGGCTCCCCACTCAGCTTGCTGGCTTCTGGGAATCCCTTTGTTAATCAGTCAGGTAACTCTCCCAGGGGAGCCTGAGCACCCTAGGGCTGTGAACTTCACTGGGTGGCTGGCTGCCTAGGGGTTAGGTGTTACAATGCCTACGTCCCCCCTTTGTGAATCTAGCCCTCTTCCCTTATGTATTTAGACTTATTAGTCAATTTTAGAAACAAAGGACCAGTTAGTCTCAGATGTTTTATTTGTATCGACTTGTTTTTAATTTTCATTTTTATTAGCATTTCCACAGTATAACCAGTGTTATATATAACAAAGTAAAAATCCTATTAAATCTTGTTATTTTTATAGAAAATGTAAAAACTAAGATAGTTTCCTACTTTCACCTATTAGTCAGAGGTATCTCCTGAATGTACCCACAAAGGGATTTGTGAATGTCTTGCAAACCTCACAAGCAGGGTCCCTGCAGGTATAGAATCCTCTGAATACTGAAGAGACCCAGCTTTCCTGGAACAGGGATCAGCTACTTTCTTGGCTGTGACTCCTGACCTTGTGTACAACAGAAAGGTGAGGAGAGAAAGTGCTGCCTTTATTTTTAAAGAACACAGCTCTACAGAGGGAGCTCACTAAACGTAATAAGGGTTGATGTAGAGAAGTACTGGTAAGAGACTGACCCAAGATTAGAATCTACAGCTTACGCCTAAACCACTATGCCACTGTGCATCTCAGTAAAGGCACTGGGTTTCTCTGTGCCTTAGTTCAGATAATAAGCCTTTGTGCTTTCCTAGTGTTTTTCCATGGTATATTATATATAAAAGCAAAGCACTTTACAAATTTGGGTAAGCATGATTAGCTCAATTTTACAGTTGGTTTAACTAAATAAAGTGTATGTAAGGTAATTTGTATGTAAGGCAATATGGTCTTGAGGATAAGATATGAGTCTATTATATCAGTTATCAAGGTTTTCTTCCTAGCTCAGCCACAAAATTCCTATACAAGCCTTGGCATGCCTCTCAGACTCTCTAATCCTCAATTACAATACCTGAAATATGGGGCAAATCATGTCAGTCCACCTTGGAATGATGGTATGAGTTCTTACTGAATGAAGATTGTGGAGTGCATAGATTTATTAAGGATTATCAGTGGAAGAGATGGAGATACAAATCAAGACCTGTGTTTATTTCCTTAGATCAATGGAGAATTTTAATGGAAAATATAGCAGAAGTCATTATCAGACCATGGAGATTCCTTTTATTTTTCAAAACCAGCCTGACGCAGATTGGAAGACAACAACTAATAGATACTCCACTGCCAAGTGTTCTTTTTTCTCCATAGATAAACCATCTTCTGTACTTTTTAAATAATGACAATTTATGAAACTTCTTAACAACTCTGCTCTTGAAAAACACCTCTTGCATGACCCAATATCAAAATCTACCTCCCTTTAAAATTTTGTAATGCAATGGGATTTAAGTGGGCAGATAAAAACAAAAGACACTTGGAAAAAGTGTTAAGAGGAACAATTTTTAAACATTGTAATATCAAAATACTGTATATGTAATTGATGTATAGACTATGTTCTGAAAATTTTGTAAGTGCAAATTAGGCTTAATTCTAAAAAAGTTTCCAAGTGTGAGGAATTATTTCTTCTCTTTGTTTATTTTTTGGGGGAGAATGAGTTACAAGGGGGCTCACCGTCAGCAGAGAGGGGTACTGCCTCTTCCTAAGAAACCACACACATGTTGAGCTGGGAGAAAAATCCTCAGGTAAGGAGGCGAGCGGGAGGGAGGTGCCAACTCCATGGGTGCTCCAGGGCTGGAGCACCCACTGGGAAAAATTAGCGAGTGCTCTGCACCCACCGGCAGCCAAGCTCCCTCCTCCTTGCCTCCTTCTCCCCCCCTCAAGCGCACCGCGTCCCCGCTCCTCCCCCGCCCTCCCAGTGATTCCGCCCCCCGCTGCCTAACAGCTGTTTGGCGGCACTTAGGACTTTCCAGGAGGGAGGAGGAGGAGCTGGGATGTGGCGAGCTCAGGGGAGGAGGCGGGGCAGGGGTGGGGACTTGGGGTAAGGGGGTGGAATGGGGGCGGGGCGAGGGCAGTGCAGGAGTGGGAAGAGGTGGGGGGGTGGGCTAGCACCCACCGGACAGAGGGGAAGTCGGCACCCAAGCGGGCGGGGGGGGGGGGGTGAAGAGGCGAGCAGGGGCAGGGAGGGTGAAGAGGTGAGCAGCGGGCCAGCGACAGGCGGGGGATGTGAGGAGGCGAGCGGTGGGTGAGGAGGGTGAAGAGGCGAGTGGTGGGTGGGGGACTGAGGAGGGACACAGCAAGCCAGCGGTGGGCTGGGGGGTGAGGAAGGGCGCGGTGGCAGGAGGGCCGAGCGGGGAGGGGGCGCGACCTGGGTCAGAGTGGGGGCGGAGCCTGGGAGGAGTGGGGGTGGACTGTGGGCGGGGCTGACGGCACCCCAATGTGTCCTGATATTTTACTGTTGTGATCTGGTCATACTAAAACCACCAAAAAAGAAAATCAACCTTCTGCTGGTGGCACCTGACTCAGATGATGAAAATGAACATGTGTCGGTCCACTCTGCTTTGGATTATTATTGAGCAGAACCTGTTATCAGCGTGGACACATGTCCTCTGGAATGGTGGTTGAAGCATCAACGGGCATATGAATCTTTAGCGCATCTGGCATGTAAATATCTTGTGATGCTGACTACAACAGTGCTATGAAAATGCCTGTTCTCACTTTCAGGTGACGTTGTAAACAAGAAGCGGGCAGCAGTATCTCCTGCAAATGTAAACAAACTTGTTTGTCTGAGCGATTGGCTGAACAAGAAATAGGACTGAGTGGACCTGTAGGCTCCAAAGTTTTACATTGTTTTATTTTTGAATGCAGGTTTTTTTGTACCTAATTCTACATTTGTAAGTTCAACTTTCATGATAAAGAGATTGTACTACAGTACTTGTATTAGATAAATTGGAAAATACTATTTTGTTTGTTTTTTACAGTGCAAATATTTAATAAAAAATAAATATAAAGTGAGCACTGTGCACTTTATATTCTGCGTTGTAATTGAAATCAATATATTTGACAATGTAGAAAATCCAAAAATATTTAAATAAATGGTATTCTAGTGCAGATGGGAGGCATGGCTTGGGAAAGAAGAGCGTCTGTAGGGTACATATTCAGGTACATACCCACATCCAACATGCGTGTCTCTACTCTATTCATCTAAGTTGTGCCTCACAGTCTACAGTACTGCTTAAACCCATGGTGGAGGGGCTACCTGAGTGCATACCGTACATGCTGCTGAAAGAAGCGCGCAGCGTAGACGTAGCATTGCAACTATGGTGGGTCCAGTGTAGCAGGTGGGTTAAATTGTGTCTGATATGAGGTCCCTGTAGCCCAATGGCTTGCTTGAGTATGGGTCCTGAGCATCACACTGTGCAATGAAGTGGTATGCCTCCATTTCTTGTGCAACATATGGCTCCCTGTATCTCATCTCTCTTACCTCCTGAGTGGAGGAGAGGAATGGACTGGGGACTCCAGCTTCCAGCCTAAGTCCCTGGGCAGGCATGTGGTTAAACAGGTGTCATGGTGCCCAGTTAAAATCCCCACTGGAACAGCCCTGCTAGGTAATTTGTGGAGTAGTCCCCCACTGGTTAATAGTTTTAATAAAGTTGCAGCCTCCACATTTAACCAGACTATCGCATAGTTGTCTCATTTTGTCTGCATCAATGAGTAATAATTATGAAGAAAATAGGTTGTAATTAAGCAACTCTAGCCAATGTGTTATCAAGGTAAAAACTAAATGGGAAGGTTGAAGAGGTAATACCAAGTGGTGTTTGAATAAGAGGGAGACAAAGAAATGTTAAATAAAACTCAAAATTCCAAATCACGGCAATTTTTAAAATGATCTGTAAATTCTACTTTGCCAAAACATTCACTTTACTCCTTCCTTCAGAGTAATCTAGCAATCTTGTAGCCAAAACAGTTTTCCAAGGTAAAATTACAGAAGTGCTGAAATCAAAGGTTTACCATGGATGCTGGTTGCATTCTCATTAATTTTTTACATAATACCACTCTATGTGTATATGTAAACACAGACACAAACACACATATGCATTCAAAGATAGTAAAGCAGATGAAAAGAGCATTCTTCGTACCTGTCTACCAAGAACTAGTAATGTCACGAAGAATATAAAGAGAGACACAGAACCCATTGTCTTCAGGTCTTTCAATATTCCTGGCCTGTAAAACAGAAACACAGCTAAAATGAATTGCTCAAAAAGGAAAAAAAAATCTGAAATCTTAATTCTTAATCACAGTCTTGGTTTTCTCCCCTCATTTCTGTGCTGTAAACTCCTTGCACAACCTTTTAGTAATCAAACTAAAAACTTTAATATAAATTGCTTTATTGTTTTCTGGAATATTAAAGCTGTACTACTGCATTTATTTATATAATGGGCCCTGCTTCCTGACTGTACAATGTAAACCTGGAGAATAATATTAAATTTAATATATATAATGCTTTTTTTTTGCTTGTTAAAGGAGAGTTTCTGATTGCTTTTCAATATGTTGGTTTAAGTAGACTGTAGAGAGAGTTTGTGATGGCAGTACTACATTCTGCTCCCATACAGTGACTAACCACATCTCATGATTGTGAAAAAATTAAATGAAATCATAAGGTACCAAGAGGCTTCTCAAGCTCAGAACCACACAAGGCAAGAACCACACTAACCACCTCCCCTGGACAGCTTATTAAAATCCTCAGTTCCTTTGAGATGAGAAAATGTATGGAGAGGGATTTGGTCTACACTTCCAGAAGCTGATCTACATCAGCAAGCCCACTGTTGTTCCCACTGGTGGGAAAGTTTTAAGAAAAATGCTAGTGTAAACACAGCCTTAGTGGCAAAGTGCGGGTAGTCAAAGGTGTATGAGAAATGTAACACATCAAATGGTTCTGCAATATATCACAGGGATGTCAACTATACATGTGTGGTGTGTATATGAATATATCTCCTCACTTCCCCATTTCTGTGTTGCATTGTGTTTCTGTTTACCTTTGAAAATGCAAAGTGTAAGTCTCACTATTCTATTCAGATTCTTATTCCATGGAATCCTAATGCCTTAAGACCTGGATCAGTGAAGGGAGTTAGAAGGAAAAGTACTGGAATTTTACTCAAAGCACTCATGATTTTCTACCATGGCATATGCACTGCCTACAAATGCTATCTTTATAAGAATGTATTTTTTAAAAAAGGTTGGGTAGAAGTAATACATGTCCTTTCTACACTGTAACAGGGAGGTTAGGGACAAAATTATCCGCCCACAGCAAAGACCCAACTAACTCAATGCAAGCTATATATTCATCCACTTAAGAAGTCATTCTCAATTACACCCATTCTTTTGCCCCCTCTAGGAGTAGTTTCTGCATACAAAAACCTCTCTTTGCTCTGAGATGCACGTATTATATCATTAACAATTTAAGACAAATGCCCTAATTCTGGGAAAAAAAGATGCTCTGTCTGCTTGCAAAAAAACAACAACACATTTTAACAGGGTTCAGGTAACAAAGAACTAATGTCTAAGATCCTTTTTTATGACAACACAAATCAAACCATAATATAGTGCAAACATTAGATGATTTATGCAGTCTGAATGGGTTTATTTCTTTTATTCTAATACTGTTACATATACAATGAAATCATATATTCAGTACACAGGAGTCAGTTATCCTTGAATTGGGATTTGTAGATGTATATATATTTTTCCAAAAAAATTCAAGCTCTGTTCTGCTCTGCTACACAAGCAATATTATTAATTGCCCTTCCCCTAGTAGCGTGCTAAAATAACCAACCTACCTTTTCATAGGTGCCCTTGCATACAGGAATTTGCTGTAATCATCCAGTGTGGAGCCATGAGTGTGCAGGAGGATGACATTGTAGCCCACCAATGCAATCAGCATTATCACCATTTTCAACTCATAATTTATCCGCAGGAAAACAGAACAGGATATCAGCCCCAGAATGCAGCTATAGATAAAGTACTGGCACATGGAAACCAAACAAGACAAACGTTTAGGATTCGACCTAGTGAATATTAAGTGGCGAGAAGAAAGTAATTTGTAATAAAATGCCCACATTAACTTTACAAAAATGATTTAAAAACCCATATAAATTAAATATGAAATCTCTCATTACTACTAAATAATCAAACAGAGCCCTGTGGACATTATGGCTTGGAGTCACTAAACATATAACAAAGATGTCTCTGGTAAATTTATAACAAATAAATGCTATTCTCACTTGGTTCAGACTCACACTAAATATCTCATTAAGAGCTCACATCCCCTACTTCATGCCTATTCTTCATCAACTGATTTCCACATTTTATCCTGCACACTTCCGAGTAACAGGGAGCAAGTGTGAGACACAATAACACTGCTCAATGGCAGGACTATGCTTGCCCTAGTGCTTACTTGTGCCCATGCAGGGCATACACTGGAATTGGAATGCAGCTAGCTACCTTGTACATTATTACCATCTGCAAGGTAAGGACTTGGAGGAACAAGTCCAAAATGTTTGCAGCTACCTATCCATTGTGGACCCTGTGGTGACCCTAGGCACCTCTGTATTCACACTCTACACACTACTGCAATAATATCTGTACAAAATATACCTTATGAAGTATAATATGAAATCTAATAACATTGGTTATTAATATAATTGTAAAATGCATTTGTTAACATTATATGTGAAGTTATGAATTCCCTCTGTATGATGTTACTAGAACATGTTTAAGACCAGACAGCCTAGCCTAGATAAAGGCGATAAACAGATCATCCTAGACTAAGGAATGTGGGTTTACCTCAATTTACATATTTGCAGTAAAGACATCAAGCTAAACCAGCAGGATTTATTCTGATGCTGAAGTTGAGAGACAGAGAATTAGCATGGCTCCTACACCTCAGAGAGACACAGGAGACAGCTGTGCTGCGCTGTGGCTGTGCCACTATTCAGTGTAGACACTACCTATGCCAATAGGAGGGATTCTCCAGTCGGCAAAGGTAATCTACTTCCACCAGAGATGGTAGCTAGGTCAATGGAAGAGGAGGTTACTCACCTGTGCAGTAACTGACATTCTTTGAGATGAGTGTCCCTGTGAGTGCTCCACTCCAGGTGTCAGTGCGCCTCTGTGCCTTCGCTCGGAGATTTTGACAGCAGTACTCAGACCGGTCGTGCATGTGCAGAGCCTGCCCCACGCGTTGAGCATGCCTTAATAATACGCGTGCATGACCGGTCTCCTCAGTTCCTTCTCTACAATGGAGGCTACCCCAACTCCAAAATAGAGGGGAGGAGGGTGGGTAGTGGAGCACCCACAGGGACACTCATCTCAAAGAACGTCAGTTACTGCACAGGCGAGTAACCTCCTCCTCTTCTTCTTCTTCTTCGAGAGATTTTCCTGTGGGTGCTCCACTCCAGGTGACTTAAAAGCAGTGTATCTCAATGAGGTAGGGACTTTGGATCTGGTAGGAATACGGTAGATAATACAGCTCTGCCCAACCGTGTATCAGTGAGAGGGCCTTGAGTAAAGGCATAATGCTTAACAAATGTATGTTCAGAAGTCCAAGTGGCTGCTTTACAAATGCCAGCCAGAGGAACTTTGCATAGAAAAGCCAAGGAAGTAGCTACAGATCTAGTGGAGTGAGTTCTGATGAAGGCTGGAGGAGTTGCATCCTTTATTTGATAGCACAGTCGGATACAACTGGAGATCCAGTTGGAAAGTATCTGGGTAGAAATGGGTGTCCCTTTGGATCACTCCGAATGGAGACAGAGTCTGGAAGAGTTCCTAAGAGGTTTGGTTCTATCCAAATAAAAGGACAGAGCCCTGTGTACATCCAATGTATGCATCGTGGATTCGAAGGAGTTTGCATGCAGTTTGGGGAAGAAGGTTGGTAGGTCTATAGGTTCATTGATGTGAAAGGACGAATGCACTTTTGGAAGAAATTTGGGGTGTAGTCAGAGGGTAACTTTGTCCTTAAAAAATATTGTGTATGGTGGGTCCGCCATGAGAGCTGCTATTTCTCCTGTGTGTCTGGCAGAGGTGATTCCCACTAAAAATGCTGTTTTCATGGAGAGGTGTAAGAGAGAGCATGTGGCTAGTGGCTCGAAAGGTTGTTGAGTCAAGCATGTTAATACTAAATGGAGGTCCCACGGAGGGGTAGGGGGTTTAATATCCGGGTATAGGGACTGGAGCCCTTTGAGAAAACGCTTGGTGATTGGATGGGCAAAAACAGAGGTATCGTCGATCTTGTGGTGAAAAGTTGTAATAGCAGCTAAGTGGACTTTGATTGGAGCTTAAAGAAAGGCCAGATTGCTTAAGGTCTAAGAGGTAGTCAAGTATTAATGGAAGAGGTGCGGAAGTGGGAGGAGTTTGTTTGGTCGAGCACCATTGTGTAAATCTCTTCCACTTTCGGAGCTAGGGTGATCCGAGTAGATTGTGTTCTGCTGTGTAAGAGTACTCTTTGAACCTGTTCTGAGCATGCTAGTTCATTTTGTGAGAACCATGTAGGAACCAAGCTTTGAGGTGAAGCATGGATAGGTTGGGGTGGAGAAATCGGCCGTGTTGCTGCGATAGGAGGTTTGGAGTGAGGGGCAATGGAATCGGTGGGCGAATTGACATTCTGGTGGGGAACGGATACCATGATTGTCTGGGTCATGACAGGGCTATCAGAATTACCGTGGCACAAGCTGTTCGTATCGTTGTCAGAACCCTGTGGAGAAGTGGTATCAGGGGAAATGTGTACAGTAAGTCTTGATCCCATGAGATCATGAACACATCTCCTAGGGAATTTTTGCCCAGTCCTGCTCTGGAGCAAAATTCGGGACATTTCTTGTTTTTCGCAGTCGTGAAGAGGTCCAGTGTTGGGTAGCCCCAAATGTGGAATATGTTGCGTATGACCATCTCGTTTATCTCCCATTCGTGATCCCCAGGAAATCATCTGCTTAGTTCATCCACAGTGATATTCAGGGCCCCGGGTAGGCAGGCGGCTGATATCTGGATGTTGTGCACGAGACACCAATTCCAGAGCTTCATAGCTTCTGTGCAAAGCGAGTGAGGTCGAGCTCCTCCCTTTCTGTTTACATAGAACATGCAGGTGATGTTGTCTGTCATTATTCGAACATGTTGGTTCTGAATGAATGGGAGGAAGTGGCGGCAGGCATTGCGTATAGCTCAAAGTTCTAGGACGTTTATATGTAGGGAGGTTTTGGTGGGAGTCCATAGTCCCTGGGCTGTATGGTGGGACATATGTACTCCCCTTTCTGTGAGGGATGCATCGGTAGTCATTACAATGGATGGAGCATCCTGGAGAAAAGGGACTCCTGGGCAGAGGTTGGAGGGAACTGTCCACCATAGGAGGGAGTCCTTGACTCTGAAGGGTATGGATAGAGGCTTGTTTAGAATGTGTACGTTCGGTCTGTAAACCATGGCCATCCAAGCTTGGAAGCACCTCATGTATAGGCGTGCATTCCTGACCATGAAAGTACATGAGTCCATGTGGCCTAAAAGTTGTAGGCAGTCCCGAGCAGTGACCTGAGGACTGTTGCAAAGTTTTGTGTCCAGGAGTTTTATGGTGTTGAAACGATCGAGTGGGAGAGATGCTATTCCCTTCCGGGAATCGAGGTGTGCTCCTATGAACTCCAGTTGTTGTGTAGGAGATAAGGTGGATTTTTTTCTGTTTATTTGTAGGCCGAGGAACAGGAAGCATTCGACAGTCGGTTGGGTGGATCGAAGAGCTTCATCGAGTGTTGAGGCTTTGAGGAAACAGTTGTCGAGGTAAGGAAATAACCCCGTTTCCTGAGGTAGGCAGTGATGACAGCTAGGAGTTTGGAAAAAACATGGGGGGCAGTGGATAGGCAGAAGGGCAACACCGTGTATTGAAAATGTGTTGAACCTAGGGTAAAACAAAGAAAACGTCTGTGGGCCGGATGTATAGTCACATGAAAATAGGTGTCCTGTAGGTCGAGGGCTGAAAACCAATTGCCCTGCTCCAGCACTGGGATTATGGTGGTGAGGGTAACCATTTTGAACTTTTGCTTTTTGATGAATTTGTTGAGCCTCCTGAGGTCAAGAATCGGTCGCCATCCCCGTTTTCTTTTCTGTTAAAAAGTAATGGGAGTAGAAACCTTTTCCTCTGCGTTTTTTTGGGCACAACTTTCACTGTTCCCAATTGCAGGAGATATACTTCTTGGAGGAGCAGTTGCTCGTGAGAGGGGTCCCTGAAGAGGGACGGGGAGAGTGGATGGGTGGGAGGCAAGGATAGGAAAGGGACTGAATAGCCAATTGTGATGACCTCTATAGCCCACTTGTCCGTGGTAACGTTCTGCCATTGATGGGAGAATGGGCGTAGGCGATGTCCAAAAATAGGGGCAGGTGATGTCAGCGCTGAATTGGGAATAGTATTTTCTAAACCCTTGACCAAGTCTTCAAATTTGCTTATTAGTCAGAGGGGGTTGAAATGTTGCCGACGAGTTGGGACGGCAGCGTTAATACCTGGGTCTCTGGCATTGCTGTTGTTGTTATTGCTTATGTGCTCTATGAGATTGATGGGCATATGTGGGGTAGCATGGACACTGGTAAGGTTGGTATCTATATTGTCTCCTTCTGGTTGTAGGGGTTTGGATTCCTAGAAACTGGAGAATTGCCCTTGAGTCCTTCACGGAATGAAGTACATAATTCATCGTGGAGGTAAAGAGTTTGTCACCATCGAAGGGGAGATCCTCAATGGTACTTTGGACTTCCCAAGGAATGGAAGAGGATGAGAGCCATGAACCTCAACGCATCACAACTGCTGTGGCAGTGAATCTTGCTGCAGTATTGGCCGCATCGAGAGCAGCCTGAAGAGTGGTACGGGAGATGATTTGTCCCTCAGAAACTATGGCTGTAAATTGTTGTTTCTTTTTCTCTGGAATGTCATCAATAAATTCCATGAGTTTACTATAGTTTTTGTGGTCATATTTTGCCAGAACGGCTGCATAATTAGCTATCCAGAATTGTAATGTGGAAGACGCGTATACCTTACACCCGAGCAGATCTAATCATTTACTGCCCTTGTCAGATGGGGTGGAGCGGGGAAACTGGTGCTTGTTCTTTTGCTTCTACTACCAGCGAATTTTGGCGCTGGATGAGTGAAAGGAATTCAGAACCCTTGGAAGGAATAAAGTACTTCCGATCTGCTCGCTTGCAGGTAGGTAGGCTTGCAGCCGGTGTTTGCCAGATGGCTTTGGCAGGTTCCATGAGGGCTGCGTTGATAAGGTAAAATGCAATCCTGGAAGAAGTAGATAGTTGCAGGATGTGGGTTAGCTCATGTTGTTGTTCAGGAACTTCTTCCAGGTTAATCCTTAGCTCATTGGCAACTCTTTTAAAGAGGTCCTGATATTTTGAGAAATCATCCAAAGACATCGGGGGAGGAGGGAGTAATGCTTCGTCTGGTGTAACTACTGGGTCTACTGGGTTGGAGGAGGTAGACCGTGACTGATCCTGCAGGTGTGAAGGGGCTGCCTGATGTCGTGACTCAGTGGCAGATTCGTCTACTGGCGGTACCAAGCAGATCTCACCCCTGCCTTTGGTGACATAATGAGTGTGATCCCGAATATAAAGGGTCCATGGAGCCCAATATTGCCACTGTGGTGGGAAGGGCATGGGTGGTGCCATCCACGGGTTTGCATACCATGGGGCAGGATCCTGGGAATAGGACAAGGTAGCTTTTTTATGACCCATGTTGATTGGGGTCTCTGAATGGGAGACCTGATAGGGTGAAAAGTCTCCCTGCAGCACAGATTCCTCATCACTGGAGAAGTGTGAGTTAGCAGGACAAAGCTGTCCGGACCTTGTGTGAGTGTCCGGAGAGAAGTAGGTGTTAAGTAGGGATGACTGCAGGATAAGTGACACCTGCAGGTCCCTTGACTGAGTAAATTGTGGTGCCGCAGCGCCTGTGTGGTGAGGGCTGCATGAGAGGAATTTGCTGTGCAGGAGGGTTCATCTGCACTGGTGTCCTGAGCCTTGTATCACTCCCGGCAAGTTCAGAGGATGACAGTACTGGCAGAGTGAGAACAGCCTGCGGGGGGCCAGGCAGGCTAATATGTGTTGGCACCGCATCCTTCGCGGTGCCAAACACTGCCGTCTGAGAGGCAGGCAGCTGGAAGCCCGAAGCCTCGACACTGGTGTTTTGTGCTATCGCTGCAGCCGCAGGTGGGTTTTGCGTGGTGCCAGAGGAGCCCGGCACGTCAAAAGTGCTGAGTCAGGGAAATGCCGGGAGGGAGGCTGTAGACCTGCCCAGCGAACTTTTGGCCTCTCGGTGTATCCTTTATGGTTGAGAGAGGCTGCTATTTTTTGGAAGAGCAGTTTGAGTCTCAGCTCCCAGTCCTTAGGTGCCCTGGATTTCAGTTTGCTGCATTGGGCACATTTTTGGGGGATGTGAGATTCCCCCAAGCATTTTATACATTTCTAGTGGCCATCTGAGATGGGAATGGCATCATGGCAAGTCTGGGGAGCCAGGCATGTCAGAAGTGGCTGCCACTGCAGGAACAAGAAGGGTTTTTCTTTTTTCTTTTTTGGAGACAAGAGATGGGGAAGCGGTATCTAACTACTACTGGGAAGCTAAGCTAACAAGGAACATTATTTTAAACAAGGGGAGAGAAAGTTCTCTGATGAGTCTGCTGAGCTCTGTCTCAGGCTGGGGACTGTAGAGAAGGAACTGAGGAGACCGGTCATGCATGTGTATTATTAAGGCACGCTCTGCGTGTGTTGTCAAAATCGCCAAATGAAGGTGCAGGGGCGCACCAACACCTGGAGTGGAGCACCCACAGGGACATCTCTTGAAGAAGAAGAATTCTTCCTTTGACCTAGCGTTGTTTACACAGGGACTTTGGTAGGCTTAAATATGCCACTCAGGGGTGTGGATTTTTCACATCCCTGACCGACATAGTTAAATCAACCTAATTTTCTAGTGGATACTAGGTGTCAATCCCCAGGAGGCCTTCCTGATTTATAAGAGAAAAAGACATCCCTTTGGGGATATAAGGAACACAGAGAGAGGCTAAGGAGAAAAAGGAACCAAGCAAATTGATCGCTGTGATGGGTTCTGGCCAGCCTGGACAGAAACGGCTGGAAAGGAGACTGTGGATGAGAGGAAATCATCTTGAATAAAGGCTGTATCTTGCTAGCTTAAATTTTAGATGTGTGTTTTCACTTTCTTTGCTTGTAACCATCTCTCTACTTTTATCTCTTTTATTTGGTATTGCTTCATCCATGCTTTGTTGTTAATATTTATTTATTTGTTTTGTTTTGCTTTCCTTATAAATCAGCCATGTGGTGTGAGTTCAGTAAAGTATGTGCTTCTAGAAAGCTAACAGGTTGGAGTGTTGTGCTGGCTCTGTAAAAGCAGCAAGCCTAACATTTTCTCTGTTAGGGTCCAGTGAGAGGGACTGGTCACTACAGTACAACAATTATGGGGGGAATTCAGAGCTGGAAGGGTATTGAAGTCAGCCTATAAAGAGTAAACAAGTTGGGCAACGCCAGGGTTGGTTGTGCACTGCTGGCAGACCGTTGGGGTCAGATCACTGAACCAAAGCTGCACAGCCACAAGACACCCAAGGGTTACAAGGCAAATGGTGACTAACCAGCTTACTGTCCTGAGTGAACTCGGAAACGTCATTCCTGTAATACCACAGAGCTTAGAGTAACTGCAGGCTCTGCTTGCAGGATTTGTAATCTCTGAAGCAGTAAGCACAGAGCTTATAAACTTCATAAATATTGTACTTATACAGACAGTGGGAAAATAAAGAAATAACTAAAATGAGGGAATCTAGAAAGCTCAAACTGGGTCTATGCTTAAGATATACATTTACATCAAATGTAAAGCCTTCAGGCCAAATCTTCTGTTGAGTTATGCGTGGAGAAGAAAACTTACAAAAACTACTATTTTTTCTAGGACTTATACATCAAAAAATGGTTTGTATGGTTGAAGTTAAACTTTCCTGAAACATTTTTCTCTGGCCTAAGACTAAACATGAAAAACTTCAGGTCAATTTTTGTTTTGTTTTTGGTGAAAGTGAGACTGGGCAGTGCTGAAATGGAAAGACAATTATAGTATATTCTCACTTATGGAGTCTTTATCACATTCTCCAAAGGGAGAAACCACAGAGTACCTGAATGTTAAGGATTTATATCTCAAAAAAAAAATGTTACTTTTCTTAGACCAAGTACATTTTATTTCTCATTAAGATATTTCTGGAACACTGCTGGCTTGTCGATAGAAGTATGTTTGACTGAACCTGAATCACCATATACTCATGTTGGGAGATCTCTACTATGAGTGCTTTGCACAGCACAATCAGCCATAGTTAACTTGTGATTTTAATTTTTCTCCAGTGCTTCTTATAATTTATTGCTGCTTGAAATAAGCAAAAAGTCATTCTTGTTCAGAATGACATATTAAATCTTCATTGATTATTGCATTCTTTTCAATGGTGCCTTTTATACTCTTGTGAGTTCAATCTATATAAAGTAGCAGAATCCATTTTTCTACTATGGAAGCATCACTACTTTTGAAAGTGCTTTTCATATTGGAAAAATGTTAATGTTTGTGCATCCAAAAAGAAACACAAAGGTCAAGAAACTTTGTTGTGAAGAAAAGAGCACCAGTTAGAAATAGACAGCCCAATTTGCAAATGCTGCCTCAATGGGTATGCCTAATTCAAGTTGAGAAGCCAAAAATGTAGGTACCTCAGATTGCAGTGCATTTTTGAAAACATAGCCCTAAGTTTGACTCTTTCATTTTTTTGGTTATGTCTATACTACAGCCTATGTCAACCTAACTTATGTCACTCAGGGGTGCGAATATTTCACCCCCCAAGCAACATAAGTTACACCCACATAAGCGCTGGTGTGCACAGCGCTATGTCGGCAGGAGAGCTGCTCCCACTGACACGGCTTCTGCCGCTTGCAAAGGTGGCACAGAGCATCTTCACCAGATGTGCTGCTGCAGGGCTGTATGTATAGACATGTCCATGGTTCTTATACATTAGCTTACTGCTCTTCTGTCTGGGTTCCCAACACTGCATGGGAACATTTAAATCCCTCAAGAATCATGTTTTCAGTTAAACAAAGTTTAAAGCCATGGAACCATTTGTATTTGTAGCAAACCTACCTTTTGGATTTAAACTACTAGGCAGTTTCCGTTAAAGTACTGTGATTTGGAACCTTCTTCCCCCCCTCAATCCCTCCCACTCTTCGGGGCTGGGAACAGGGTGGGGTGGGGTGGGCCTAGCCCAGGGTATAAAACTGTGCAAAAAGCTGCCACCTCTGCATAGCCACCTAACTAATTCTTGCAAAAGATCCATGCGGCCAATAGAACAGACAGGATAGAGGACATAGATAGGGTTTGAGGAAGGAACAGCAAGGAGTAAAACAAATGAAAAGCCAATACCGCTGGAATTACCATTAATGTGCGTTGTGAGCTTTATGATCCCTCTCAGAGAGCACAAAACTGCAATCTAGCAAACCAGTGGCATCATAGCTTTCTGGCCAGCCATTTTCTGCCCTGACTGGGTCAGCATGGAGGAAGAGTTCATCTGCATAGCTGGCCAGAATCTATAGATTTGGGGGACTTTTATATAAAGGATTGTTTTCCTTCTCATGTACTTGTAGCCTCACCACTAGTCTTCTCCTTCATACCCCTGTAGGGCTCAGAGAAGATGGGTACAGAATACCCAGACAGCAGCTATTTCAAAGCCACAGAGCTGCGCTATTGCCAACGCTTGTGATTTGATCATGAGACTTGTGGTATTTGGTATTTTTCTTAAAGCTTTAGGCCCTGGAGTGCTGTGATTCTGAGATTTTCAGCATTATTTAAAGAGAAAAAAATAAGTTGTTAGCCCACATGGTTGTGGCGGACAGCTTGAAAATACGAATTCAAAGGCTCAACATCCAGAGGCACATAAAAAGAACTCCAAATACATTATAAAAAATCTCATGATATTCTGGGAGCTGAGTAATAAATTTTGAACATTTGGGGCTGGCAATACTGGAATTGTTATTGTATTTTGTCTCTCACAGGAGGAGATCATATGGGTCTAAAAGATATAAATTCTGCATAACTTCTAACATTTGGAAACCATTTTGCAGCCTCCTACCAAAACAAAAAGACAAACAATCCCTTTGCAACTGATTAAGTATTCCCTGACAAGTCTTGTATAACAGCAGAATGAACAGTAATGTAACTAAGAACATCTCATATTGCAGCAAAAAATATTAATTAGCATGGTTCCAAATAGGGCTCAATTCTTCAGGGATTGAAGCATTTTAAAAATCTCTTATTCATTCATTTTAGTTTGCATACTCAACAGATCTGTCAGCTTCACTTTTTATAAGTCACAGGCAGTTTCTCTGTGGGAGTAATGTTTAATGCCACTATACACATATACAAAAGACTGACTTTTAATTTTAAAAAAGAATGTTTTGCCACCACGAGTGCTCAATATACCATTCAATAAACATAGAATAGTTTTTTTATCTATAGATTTTTAATTTTTCTAAATCAGTGATTGATTAATAATTCAAAAGGATTTTGCCTCTCCCCTGCTGTCTTTATCAAGCCAGAAATTATGAGCTCTGAAATGCTTTGTGTGGTTTAGAATGGAACTACTGTACAATTAGGAGGTTTTTAATAGATAAATAGGAAAGAGGAGTGTTAAAACCTTTATTCCACCATAAATTATTCACTATACCTGAATTATTAACAAAGCAATGACAATATTTTTGTCTATTTCTGTCATAACTAAGTTAACACATTTATTAAGTGACAGACAATATGGTTTCTACATGTAAAGAATGCATTTTGATATTATTTAAATTTAAAAAACATATTAAAGACCAGTTACTATAAATAGTTGCAATACCATGAAGATCTGGGTATCTTAGTAAGATACTGGATAGTGTCAAACAGAATATTAAACTTATCCTTTATTGTGGTGAAAAAAACCCTCAAAAGAATTATAAAAGCACAACAAAATAACATATGACAAAAGTGAATATAAAATGTTTCTGTTTAAAATAAGATAAAAATAAATTAGTGCACTGACAGTTTTTCCATGTATGTACATACAGAGGACTGGGGAAGGTTGAGGTCAGTTTATTTATAGCAAAAGCTCTTTAATCATATCCTTACATAGTAAATAAATGTGCTACCAATAAGCTATCAGCTCACACTAACAGATCAGAAGATAAATGTTTGACACCTCCTGAAATCTTCCTGGATGCTAGAACTCCTCGCAAAAATATCATATTCCAAAATGTTTCAATTAAAGAAGAGAGACTACACTTTTATTAAATTTTTTGCAAAAAATATGCCCCTTCTTTAGGCCCACTGACCTAGAAATAAAAATGTGCGTGAAGTTTATCCCCATTTAGATTAGTTGTTTTCACACTGACATAAAGTGAAAACTAGTGAGCGTTGCAAGAGGTCAGTCCACCAATCAGGCCCTCACTGATTAAACATTTCTTTCAGAATTAATTAAAATGATGTTTATAATTAACACATTATCTAGTTAATCTTTACAACACACCTCTGAATTAGGCATTATTTTCATTTTATAGATTGGAAAACTATGCCAAAGATGTTGAGTGGATTGCCCAAGGCCACAGAAGGAGACAATTATTATAGGCAGAACTCAGAGAGTTTAAGCCTGGAGGGACCATTACATCATCTAGCCTGACTTCGTGTATATCACAGGCCATTAAATTTCACCCAGTTACCCCTGTACTGAGGCCAATAACTTGTGCTTAACTAAAACATATTTTCCATAAAGGCATCCAGTCTTGGTCTGAAAGACATCAAGAGAAGGAGATTCCACCACTCTTCTTTGTAATTTGTTTCAATGTTTAATCATTCTCAGTGTTAAAATATTATGCCTAATTTGAATGTGTTTTGCTTCTGCTTCCAGTCACTGGTTCTTGTGATGCCTTTCTCTTCTAGAATAGAAAGCTCTTTACTACTACGTATTTTCTCCCCATGAAGGAAGTTAGACATTAAACAAGATACCTCTCAATCTTCTTTTTTTGATAAGCTAAATAGATGGAGTTCTTTAAGAATCACTGTAAGGCACTGTCTCCAGCCCTCAAATTGTTTCTGTCTCTCTTTTCTGGACCCTCTCCAATTTTCAGCATCCAAGGATCACACTAGCCTCTTTTCCCCCCATAGCTTTGCACTGGAAGCTCATGTTGAATTGCTTGTCCATGATGACCCCCTAATTCCTTTTCAGAATCACTGCTTTCCAGGATATAGTTCCTCCATGTTCCTAAATGTATGACCTTGCATTTGGCTGTATTACAGTAAACTTGTTGGAATGGACCCAGTTAACCAAGTGATCCAGATCACTCTGTTTGACTGCCTCATCCTCATCATTATTTACTCCTCCTCCAGTCTTTGTTTCATCTGTAAATTTGATCAGCAGTGATTTTATATTTACTTTCAGATAATTGATGCAAGTGTCAGGCCTAGTACCGATACCTCTGGAAACCCACTAGAAACACCCCCATTTGATCGTGATTCTTCACTGACAATTACTTTGAGATCTGTCAGCTAGTCAGTTCCTAATCCACTTAAGGTGTGCTCTACTGATATTGTAGAATGGCATTTTTTTAGCATTAGAACTCTAGAGTTCTTGGCTACTAGACATTCCTCCAAACCTCTTTCTTAATCTGAAATTCATTGAAATTCAAAGTTAGGGCCTGATTTCCAGAAGTGCCGAGGCCCTGCACCTCTCCTTGACTTCAAATGAAGTTGTGAGTACTCAGTACCTCTGGAAAAAGAATCAACCCCTTGGAGGCTTCTTGAAAAAAATCCTCTGAGCTGCTAAGCCTCAAAAGGTCCAGTGACAGTAGGTTTAATGTAGCCATTGCAAACTATAAAAAAATAAAGAAATGTAACATGAACTTACTGGTAGGTAAAAATAGTTGTTTTGTATATACCACAGTGTTTGAGCACTTGATTCGGGAAAACTTGCATTTGATGAATTAAGAATCGGGATGAAACTTATCACAGGATCATCCAGGAAAAACTAGAGGAAAATAATATGAAGTTTGTTAGTGTCTTCAGTGGTGACAGATCAAAGAAGTAAATGGCATGAGAGGGAAAAGCTCAATCATTAATTACTTATTTTGATGGAAGCAGAATCAGAGGTCCCAAGTCATTTTTGAATGGAATGCAATGGGGTTTATTTTCAAATTACCATCATGTGTGCCCACAGTGCAAAAGAAAATACATCATGAAGTACTTTGATGTAAACTTATATTTAGGCTGGGCAGAATTACATTTTTAAAATAATTTTGACAGAGAATATTGATATTTATTTTTAAGCATTTTTAATTCAAATTTTCACAAGTGCAAAATTAAGGAGGGATCAGACAATAATTATTTAATGATAATAGACATTGAGATTCAAAAAGTTAAAGCTTTGTAACTGTTAAAACACAAATAGTCAACATCACATGTCAATATAAGCAAAGTAAATATCATTAAATAATACTAATAAGTTCTCAAACAGCATTTTTGTTACTTTGTCTATCTGTAAATTTTTATTGTCGTAGATGAAATATTTTTTGCCAGCTTGTGTGTGTATGGTGACATCAACATTTACCAATACAAATTTAACCCTTCCAACCTACATTCATCTTCCTTCAAGCATTGCCATTAAGCAGTCTACAGCAATCTGTGGAACTAGAAACATAGGTTTTATTATACTATGAACACGTACCCAGTGCCAGGTGAAATAGGAGACTGAGTAAAACAAAAAATAATAAAAGAATACACAAGGGGAAAAATACATAGAAATGTTGTCAGTTTTCATGAACCAAACACCAATTACTTCTGAAGTATGTGTTTGTATTTTTCTCTCTTTCGTCAAACCATCTCCACTTGCTATCTCACTAATGTCACTTTGGAGATTCTGTAGTGCCTATATACACAGTATTTTAATGTAGCATTCTCTTTTCTCTCCATTAGAGATAGCTTAGCCTCTGCATTCACATCCTTGGGGGCGGGGAGGGGGGAGTGGAATGGAAAGAAAGCTGTATTTTTATTAACCCCAATGTTTGCCAGTATTTCAGCAAACTACCATTAAGTACTTATTTTCACCTTTAATTTATATTCCAAGCAGATTTTTCTCTCACGTTCATATAATCTATCCTCTATTTTGGACCGTGTGTAATGCAGGATGACAATACTTGCTGTCCTTTGAAGAGGAACCTAGGATGAGCACTTCTGTGCTTTTCTAATTTATCTGACCAGAAGACTGTACAAATGCAAGATAGTGATACCAGGTTCTTTTCAGCTTCATAACTAACTTGTTAGCTTCCAGGGGTGTTTGCATTGAGGTATTTAGAGTTAAGTGGCATGTCATCCACTACAATCAAATCTAACAAAATCAAGAACAAATTGTTTAAAAATATACCTTTATCACTAATTAAAACTAATATTTTCACAAAAATGCAAGGTTAAAATAAAAAAAGAAATGCATGTAGGGCTTTCTTGTGCCTTTAAAGCATGGCCTCACTCTGGGGCCAGTTCAGAGGGGCAAAACTCTCCCATTTGTAGTTCGCAGAGGCACTGTATATGGGATATGCAGATCTGAGGGAGTTTTAGGAAGTGTAGCCACTGCTGCAGCTTTTGAAAGGGTGCAGAGTACACTCCCCTCCCATGTAAGGCCAGCCTTGCAGCACAGCACAGAGAGGGATATGCCCATAGCCAGGGCCGGCTCTGGCTTTTTTGCCGCCCTAATTAATTAATTAATTAATTTCTGCTTCAAGTAAAACAGCTGTGGTTGAATTAGAGCATATCTTTTAGAAAACAAATCCAATCGTGATTTTAAAATTGCCAGTGATGGAGAATCCACCACGATCTTTCATATGTTATTCCAATGTTTAATTATTTTCATGTGCCTTATTTCTAGTTGGAATTTATCTGAATTCAACTTCCAGCCACTGGATTTTGTTACACCTTTGTCTGCTAGATTGAAAAGCCCTCTATTTTCAAATTTCTGTTCCTCATGTAAGTACTGACAAACTGATCAAAATCATTCCTGGATAAGCTAAATAGATGGAACTCCTTGAGTCTTTCACTGCACAACATTAACACGACATTACCACAACTTAGCAGCGACATCTACTTCCTGAGAAAATGCAAGAAACAAAACATTATTCCCAGAGGACTCACCATCTATAACCCTCTGATCATCTCCTACAACTCCAAATATGCTGAACAGCTCTGCAGAAGGTCTTCAGAAAAACTGAGAAACCATCTCCTGCACCTCACATACTCCAGAAGGAACCACTCAAACAAGAAAGAGGAGGTTTATTACCTGTAACTGGAGGTTCTTCAAGATGCGTGGTCCGTATCTGTATTCCACTGAGGGTTATGCATGCGCACCATGCGCCCGAAGTTAGAGAATTTGAAAGTAGTGTCTGTTGGTCCACCCATGAGCCCTGACTTGCCTCGTGCTTCTGTCCAAGGTGATAAAGGGCAGGGTGGACTGACTTCATCTTCAGTTCCTTCTCCATCATGAATCAGACAGATCCATAGCAAAGGGGAAGGAGGGTGGGAAGTGGAATACAGATTGGGACCACACATCTCGAAGAACCTCCAAGTGCAGGTAAATAACCTCCTCTTCTTCGAGTGATGGTCCCTATTGTATTCTGTTGAGGGTGATTGACAAGCAGTACCTAAGTTGGAAGAGGACATGAAGATGAGGACGGAATGGTTGTGCGGAGAACTGCCACACCGAAGGAGGAGTCCGCTGCAGAGTCCTGCACTAACGTGCAGTATGTTTCAAAGGTGTGCACAGAACTGCATGTGGCCGCTTTACATATGTCCTGAAGCAGCATGTCTAGAAAGTGAGGCCTCGGGGGGTATGTAGCGAATCATCCGTCTTTTGATTGAAAAGATGGGACTAACTGAAGGGGAGGTCTTCAATTGTGTTTTGCACCTCCCTAGGGAAACCATATGAGTGGAGCCAAAATACCCGACACATAACTCTGGCCATAGCCATGGCCTTTGAGGAGGTATCTGCTGTGCCCACTGCCGATTGGAGTGCTGTTCCAGCTACCAGCTTCCCTTTCTCAATGATCACCCAAAAACTAGCCTTGTCGTGTTGAGGGAGACTATCAGTAAATTCCTCAAATTAGCTGTAATTCAAGAAATCGAATTTGTCGAGAAACGCCCGATAGTTCCTGATCCTGAATTGAAGACTAGATGAGGAAAAGACCTTATGCCTCAAAAGGTCCAAACACTGCTCTCCTTGTCAGATGGTGTAGAGCAAGGGTGCTGTTGTCTGTCTTGTTCAGTCACGGCTTGCAAAAACAGGAAGTTTTGGGGGAGGTGTGAGAAGAGAAACTCAGATCCCTTAGCCCGAATGTAATAGCATCTTTCAGCCCCTTTGGGCGTAGGCATGTATGTGGCCAGGGTGTGCCATACTGTTCTGGCAGGCTCAAGAATGGCATTTTTAATAGGCAGTACAACTCTAGTTGGTCCTGAGGAGTGGGGTATATCCAGTAGTTTATGCTGGGTAACCTAGATTTCCTCCAGCGGAATCTGGAGTTCCCCCGCAATTCTGTGCAGCAGATCTTGAAACTGCCTAAAGTTATCCAGAGGTGAAGGAGATGCTGTAGTCACTGCTTCATCCGGAGATGAGGAAGCAAATCTTTCTGGTTCTGGTGGCACCATCAGAACTGGGCTAAGGCTCTTCTACCAACAGATCCAAGTGCCTGCTAGAAGGAGCTCTCAATGGAGAGGCAGGTAAAGACTCTCTTGCAGATCAGGCTGGTTCTGAGGAGGATATTGGGACCAGGGTAGTATGGCCAGTAGGCCATATCTGGGGGATGCTGAGGTGGTCCCTACAGCATGGGGTACCAGTGGATCTGTGATGGGTGTTGCCAAGACCAGGACCGCCTCCGTGAATGCAAGTATGGATGGTTAGTAAGTATCGACAGTCCCTCTCCAGCTCCTGATTCACTGGTGAAAGAGATGGCAGACTCTGGTTCCATTGATGGTACCGCTGGAGCCAATGAAAGGGTGTAGGCCATCGGAGTGGGTGGAAAGGTGTTCTGCAGTTGAAGCATATCACAAGGGGAGAAATAATCTCCCTAGAGGTAGAAAGGCCTGATAGACCCCGGTTCTGTTAAGGTGAATGCAACCTGGGGCTCAAACACAGTTTCCGATCTCCCCAGTGATAGAGATACCCTCTCTTTACTCGGTACTGGTGTTGGTGCCATGGACTTCTGCAGAGTGGGCAGATTCTGCAGCTTGTAGGGCATCAGTGCTGAAAGTACTGGTGGATTAGTGCTCAGAAACACCGGATCCCCTTGTTTGTGGGACTTCATTTAATGTCTATGGAGTTTGGTGTGTGCTCTGTCTCTGTGGCTTGAGCTCATGGAAGGAGTGTCCACTTTCTTCATCTTTGAGGATGACTTAGCCCCAGGCTTATGGGTATACTTCCTTACCTCCTGACTAGGCCCCAGCACGGGGTCCATAGGGGCAGTTCCGCTGGCACCAAATTCGGACTTAGTAGCAGGAGGCGCACTTCTTGTGGTTTCAGGCTGATGTACAGGGTGGGAGGGTGGATGGGTGTCCTCTGGCCTGTGTCTGAATGAGGCCTCATGGTGAGTTCCATTAGGTGCTTCTGGAGGTGGAGAGCCTGGTCTTCTTGGGTACAGCTGGAGAAGGACTGACAGATACTGCACCTAGGTGCGATGTGAGCTTCCCCAAGCAGTAGAAGCAGCGTTGGTGTTCGTCACAAACTGAGAAGAAGTGCGGGCAGGAAGCACAGAGTTTGAAGCCCCATATTCTTTCACAACAGTGATGACACTAACCACAACACCCAAGTCCCCACAGACAGTCATAAAAAAAGAAAGAATCATTTAACTGGATACCCCACAGTGGATTAAACTGCATACTTGATCGTTACATTGATTGCTTCAGGAAAAAAAACTGACTGTGAGATCCTTAGCAAACATCACATCCATGACAATCTCTCCACTGCTGAAAGGACAGCTATACAGACCTTGAAATCCAACCACCAGATAGCAATCCAACCAGCAGACAAAGGGGGTGCCATTGTAGTTCTCCACCATCATGACTATGTCAATGAGGCCAAACAACAACTCTCTGACACCACCTACTATAAAGAACTCAAAGAAGACCCCACACTAGAATTTATCCAAGAATTTAAGGATATCATCAAATCCTTTCTCAAACAACACACACAAAAAATCTACATCCTCATGCCCCACGAACCCACCCCAGGGACTTTCTACATGCTTCTCAAAATACACAAACAAGGGAACCCAGGCAGGCCAATCATATCTAGCCATGGCATTCTTATTGAAGGAATATCAGGACTCATAGAAACCATCCTCAAACTACTCAACCACACAAAGGGCCAGCTTCCTCCAAGACATAATCAACTTCCTCCAGAAACTCTGCAACCAGGGCCGGCTCTGGCTTTTTTGCCGCCCAAAGCAAAAAACGCCCGGCTGGCCGGAGCAGCAAGTGGGGGCGGGGGGGAGGGGAGGAGGAAAACAAACCTGCCCCCGGCCGGAGTGGCGAAGGGGGGGGGGGGGGAGAACAAACCAGCCGGCCGGAGCAGCAAAGGGGGGGGGGGGCGGGAAACAAACCTGCCCCCAGCCGGAGTGGGGGGGAGACAACAAACCGGCTGGAGCAGCAAAAGAGGGGGTGGGGGGGCCCCGGGAAACAAACCTGCCCCCGGCCGGAGCAGCGAAGGGGGAGGGGGGGAGAACAAACCTTCCCGCGGCGGGCGGGGGGGACAACAAACTGGCCCGCCTGCCGGAGCGGCGAAGGAAAGAAAAAATAAAAACAAACAAAAAATACCTGCGGGGCGGTGGGAGCGTGGGTGCAGGGGGACTCCCGGCCCTGCAGACCCCGGGCAGCGGAGTGCGCACCCCGGCTAGCGGGGGCAGGGAAAGAGAGAAGGGGGGCAGCCAGGGCTTCCTTAAGCAGGGCGCTTGCCACGCGGCCCCTCCCGCTGCACCGCCTGCTGGGAGGGCTCCGTGCCGCTCCGTTCGGCAGGCAGGGAAGGACGCGGGCTTCCCTACTGGGCTTGATGCAGGGCGCTCCCCTCCTCCACCCCCTACAGGGCGGCGGGAGCAGTAAACCAAAAAGAAAAAACCTGCAGGGGCGGCCAAAGCGGTGAAGCGCAAAACAAAACAAAACCAAAAAAAAAAAAGGATTAGATGGAATGCCGCCCTTTGAAATCTGCCGCCCCAAGCACGAGCTTGCTCTGCTGGTGCCTGGAGCCGGCCCTGTCTGCAACATTGAATTTATGGCTGAATTTATGGCTTATTACAACAATCTGTAACCCACTAGCCCCCCTTTTTTGTTCTCTGACCGCAGATGTGTTAACGGGCCACTTCACCTTGAATAGTCCATTAGAATATGTTAACTACTTATGCTAAACAATCTGTTCCACCTTGTATTTAGCTGTGACACTCTGAATACCTTTCTCAGACCTGAAGAGTTCTGTATAGCTCAAAAGCTTGTCTCTTTCACCAACATACGTTGGTCCAATAAAATATATTACCTCACCCACCTTTCCCGGTAAGGCATTTTCCAGTCCTTTACTCATGCTCATGTCTCTCCTCTGTGACCTTTACAATTTTTCAACATTCTTCTTGAATTGTAGACACCAAAACTGGATGCAGTATTTCAGTAGCACTCACACCAGTGCCAATTACATAAGTAAAATAACTTCCCTATTCCAACTCAATATTACCCTTTTTTATCTCCAAGGATCACATTAGCTCTTTTGGCCACAGCGTTGCACTGGGAGTGCATGTTTAGCTGATCATCCACAATGACCCCCAACTCTTTTTCAGAGTCTCTGCTTCTCAGAATTGAGTCCCCTTTCCTGTCAGTTTGGCCTACATTCTTTGTTCCTAGATGTCTGACCTTACATCTGACCATATTAAAAGACATTGTTTGCTTCTGTACAGCTTACCAAGTGATCCAGATTGATCTGTATCAGTGACCTGTACTCTTGATTATTTACCACTCCCTCCCAGTAATTATTTTATGATTTCTTCCAGGTCACTGACAAAAATGTTAGATAGCGTAGGGCCAAGAAGAGATCCTTGCAGGTCCCCTCTAGAAACACACCTGCTCAATCATGATTCTTAGTTTACAATTACATTTTGTGACCTATCAGTTAACCAGTTGTCAAAACCAGCTGCATTTTCTCCTGTTGAATTTACCCATTTTCAGCAGCAGCAAATTAATTTTACTCATAAACAGCTGACACAGTCTTTTACTGAGTCAGCAGACACTGGTGCTCCCTTTTAGAGACAGACTCCCCTCTGTTGGCCTTGTCAGCCATCGCCCCACTATTATCCTTTAAGGAACCTAATATACAGGGATGTAATAGAAGGGATTCTGGACAGCTGCTTGTCTCCTCGCCCACTTTGCAGATCCCCAGAGGCTGGTTAAAACTTGGTCCAAAGAGAAGAAACAAAACAACCCTCTAATAATAGATTTTAAATAGGAAAATGGTCTCTTTCAAATGTTTTTTTTTTTCAGTTAGGTATTACTTGTATTACAGTAGAACCTACAGGTGTCTAGTTGCTCTACAGACACATAGCAAGGGAGAGTCCCAGCCTCAAAGAGCTCACAAGCTTATTATCTAGATAGAGAAAGCAGTCATGGGGTGAGAGAAAGGGTATAAAATACAAGCACAGGGAATGCAATGGTGGTTCAAAAATGTCATGTTAGCACCACATTTAACAATAATTTTGAGTGGGTTTTATTTTATTTTTATTTATGTATTATGGATACAAACTGTATTCTAGGACTGGGTAGATGTGATGGAGGCAGGAAGGAATTAGCTAAAAGCAAAAACAAAGGAAGGGAGAGGTGACATTGAGAAGTCAGGAAGAATGGAGAGGAGCAGACAGGGCCGGGAGAAGAAAAATGAACTGAAAAGACTGCGAAGAAGGAAGCAGGAGCGGGTTGGAGCAAGCAGCCAATCAGCATAGAGGAAAGAATGTCTTGAGTTTTGGTAAAAGACACAGTACTGCTAGTTTCATAGCTCCATGCAGATAACAAAGATACACGCTTGTGAGACAGTGTTGTGCCTTTATTCACAACTTCCTCTTCTATGCCTTCTATGGAGGATGTGGTAGAGGTACCTCTGATTTACCTGAATTGCCTGACACGTGTATAAGACTGGCATAAAAATCTGCCATTCTTGGGAGCATCAGAACTCCCCTAGGTTCGTAAATGCTCTAAAGCTACTCTCACCATGGCTTTAATCCTGTTAGGGTCCACAAATTAGGTTTATGACACAGACTGACAGGGCACAATGAGAATTAGGATTTTATATTTTCTATCCAGCTACTCATTAAATCTCCCAAGTTTGATGATCTAATAGGACTTTTCTATCTCTGTCTCCCTGAGAGTTCAGGATTATTTCCTACAGTATATTTCCTAGTGCTTTGTTTCATCCAGTTAAAATTCCCAACAAAAGGGGCATCCTCCTTTCCCCCTGGATGAATATTGCACACACTAACATAACTCACTACATCTAATCTTCAGTGAGACCAGGATTAGACCCCACCGGCTACCGTTAAAAAGTATTTCTGATATTTACATTACATCGTCTGTTTTTAAATTTCATACCATTATTCCTGGCTATATTACTGTAACAACATTAAAACTAGATTAAAATATTTAGTAAAAAAATACTTCGAACTATCAGTGTTCTCTACAACTGTCCCTTGCAATATGAAGTGTGAGTTTTAGTTGGCATTTTGGGTAGATATCCATTAGACCTTAATGGCTACATTTTGCCTTTTCCTAATGAAAGAGTTCATGGAAATAAATGCAGTTAATGGACTCTATTCTTAAGAATATGTTCCTTGGAGCTATAATAATGATACTTCAGTCTCACCCACAATTTGCTATTAATATTAAGCCAATGCAAATTTTGCAATAATATTTTAAAGTCATTTTTGAAAATCAGAGCTAAGATTTAGTGCCAAGGTGGGAATTGTACTTAAAATGATCATCAAATGAATATCATGGAACGTGGTTATTTGTTATATTGCAGTCAAAAGTGCTAACAAGACAATAAGGCTTTAAAGTACAGCTTTTGAAGCTCTACAGTCATTTGCATTCTGAATAAAAGAAGAACTAGAACTAATTAAAGACAATTTGTTGAAAAAAGCATCATTTTGAAATTGTTCGTTTTAGGAACAATGTTTAATTTTATAAACATTTGTACACTAGTGTAGTTTTAACTTCAACCCAAAAGTAAATTTCTTTGTTTCATTTCTACTTACAATTACCAAAAAGAAGAAATGCAAAATGTGGATCCAGACTGAGAAATGGAACTTAGTAGAATTTTGATAATGTTTGAATCTGGGGTTTGTTTTGAGCCTATCTCTTCTTATCATACAAGGTGGGGAATGTGAGGGAAACCTCTCATCCCCCAAAAGCAACCCCCCCCCCCCAACCAACCTACAATTATCTTCATAGACTGAACCAGATAAAGTTCTAGTAGATCTTGCTCCTTTCACAAATCTTACATGTCAGTGTTTAGGAACTCAGAGAAGTAGATTTCATCATTCAGACATCTCAAGTGTAGTTATTACAAATGGCTGACTACTGTCTCCTGAAAAATGCTATGTGAAAGCAAAAAAAAAAAAAAAGGTAATATGTATTCAAAACAATTCTGTAATTAACTGAAGGACACTTACCATTTTCAAACTATTTTTAAAAACTCTAAGTAATTAAGCCTAGTAACTACTGTGACAAAGTTCCTCCTCTATCTTGGTGGGTCCTGCACTTATTGGCAGATTTTCTTGCCTCAGAGATTCACCATGTGGGTTGGGGAACAGCCCAGAGACCTTCCCCTCTGGAAGAACCTACAGTCCAGGTCAATTGGGAAGTTTGGGGGGAACCCGGGCCCGCCCTCTACTCCGGGTTCCAGCCCAGGGCCCTGTGGACTGCAGCTGTCTATAGTGCCTCCTATATGACAGGAGGCATGACAGCTACAACTCCCTGGGCTACTTCCCCATGGCCTCCTCCAAACATCTTCCTTATTCTCATCACAGGACCTTCCTCCTGGTGTCTGATAACGCTTGTGCTCCTCAGTCCTCCAGCAGCACACTCACTCTCAGCTCCTTGCGCCTCTTGCTCCCAGCTCCTCACACTCCTACCACAAACTGAAGTGAGCTCCTTTTAAAACCCAGGTGCCCTGATTAGCCTGCCTTAATTGATTCTAGCAGCTTCTTCTTAATTGGCTCCAGGTGTCCTAATTAGCCTGCCTGCCTTAACTGGTTCTAGCAGGTTCCTGATTACTCTAGTGCAGCCCCTGCTCTGGTCACTCAGGGAACAGAAAACTACTCATCCAGTGACCAGTATATTTGCCCTCTACCAGACTCCTGTACCCCACTGGTCTGGGTCTGTCACATATCCCTCCCTCCTGCTCAATGCCAAGGGGTTGGGCAGCTTGGGACGCCAGACAGTGCACACGTGACAAGCCATCGGCGTTGCCATGACGGCTCCCTGCTCTGTGTTGCACACAGAACTGGAAGGTTGGAGGGATAAGAACCATCTGGTCACCCTTGTGTTCTTCTCCTTGTTCCGCTGCATCCATTGAAAAGGGGCATGGTCGGTCACGAGGACAAATCTGCGCCCGAGCAGGTAGTAGCGCAATGTTTCCATGGCCCATTTTACAGCGAGGCATTCTCTCTCCACCACTGCATATTTTTGTTCCCTTGGAAGGAGTTTCCGACTGAGGTATAGAATTGGGTGTTCCTCCTCCCCGACCATCTGTGATAGAACGGCCCCCAACCCAACTTCCGATGCATCCATCTGCAGGATAAACTCCTTGGTGAAATCAGGGGCTATCAGTACGGGGTTACTGCAGAGGGCAGTCCGTAGGTCTGTGAATGCTTTCTCTGCTGCGTCAGACCATCTCACCAGATCAGGTCCATGGGCTTTCACTAGGTCTGTCAGGGGGCTTGCCCTTGTGGCAAAGTGGGGGATAAATCATCGGTAATACCCCACCACACCTAGGAACGCCCGGACTTGTTTCTTGCGACTTGGTCGGGGCCAATTTTGGATGGCCTCTAACTTGTTCACTTGGGGTTTTACCAGACCTTTTCCCACAATGTAGCCAAGATATTTGGCCTCCGTAAACCCTACAGCACACTTGGCAGGGTTTGCTGTAAGGCCAGCTCGCCTGAAGGTATCGAGGACTGCCTCGACCTTCTCCAGGTGGGTTTCCCAGTCTGGGGTATGAATGACCACATCGTCCAAGTAGGCAGCAGCATAACTGTTATGCGGGTGTAGTAGCTTGTCCATGAGGTGCTGGAAGGTAGCTGGGGCCCCATGTAGTCCAAAAGGGAGGACAATATATTGAAAAAGACTCTCTGGTGTAGAGAACACAGTCTTTTCCTTTGCATCTTCTGCAAGGTGAATCTGCCAGTACCCCTTTGTCAAGTCTAGGGTAGTCAAGTACCGGGCATTACCCAGACGGTCCACTAGCTCATCTACACTAGGTATGGGGTACGCGTCGAACTGGGATACTTCGTTTAGTCGCCGGAAGTCATTGCAAAATCTTGTGGTGCCATCAGGTTTGGGCACCAGCACGATTGGGCTGGACCACTGACTGTGGGATTCTTCGATGATCCCCAACTGCAGCATTTTTTTTACTTCTGCTTTTATTTCCTCCCTTTTTGCCGCTGGCACCCGATAGGGCCTCATTGTTACTCTGGCCCCAGGGTTCGTGGTGATATGTCTCGGTTGTTCGACCCAGTTTTGTTGAGAACACATCTTGGTTCCGGAAGATCATCTCAGACACCTCATTCTTCTGGTTTGGTGTTAAATCGGGAGACACTCTCACATGTTTGGAAGGCTTGTTTCCTGGGTTAGGTCTTTTTGGACCGTTGTGCATGCCTCTTGTGCATGCCAGGGGTTCAGAAGGTTAACGTGATAAATCTGTTCTTGTTTTCTGCATCCTGGCTGCCGCACCTTGTAGGTTACTTCCCCCACGGGTTCAACCACCTCATAGGGCCCCTGCCATTGGGCCAGAAGCTTGCTTTCTGCCGTGGGTACCAACACCATAACCCGATCCCCTTGTTGGAACTGTCGCACTTTTGCCTGGCGATTGTAATGGGTTCGCTGGGCCTCCTGTGCCTTCTCCAAATGTTCCCGTACAATAGGGGTAACCCAGGCTATCCGGTCTCGCATCTGCATTACATGCTCTATTATATTTCTCCCCTCATTGGGTTCCTCTTCCCAGATCTCTTTGGCGATATCTAGTATGCCACAGGGGTGACGCCCGTATAATAACTCGAAGGGGGAAAACCCAGTTGAGGCCTGAGGTACCTCCTGGATAGCGAACATAAGGTAGGGTAGTATGGTGTCCCTATCCTTCCCGTCCCGACTTACCACCTTCCTTATCATGAGGGTTCGGTTAAACCTTTCTACCAACCCATCAGTCTGCGGATGGTAGACTGAAGTTCTCAGGGTATGTATATGGAGCAGCGTACAGAGGTCCTTCATTAGCTTCGACATAAATGGGGTTCCTTGGTCGGTTAATATCTCCTTCGGTAGCCCCATTAGGGCAAAGATCCCCACCAGCTCTTTGGCTATAGTTTTAGAGGCCGTGTTCTGGAGGGGGATGGCTTCTGGGTAGCGAGTAGCATAGTCCAAAACAACAAGTATATATTGGTGGCCCCGAGCCGTCTTCTCCAGGGGTCCCACTAGGTCCATGGCTATTCACTCAAAGGGGACCTCTATGATGGGAAGGGGTACTAAAGGTGCCCTCAAGTGGGGACGGGGACTGTGCAGCTAACACTCCGGGCAGGAGGCACAGTACTTCCGCACTTCTTCATGTACTCCGGGCCAGAAGAACCGTCATAGGACTCGTGCCAGGGTCTTCTCTACCCCCAAATGCCCCCCAAAAAGATGACTATGAGCAAGACTTAATACAGCGTTCTGGTGTTTTTGAGGTACTAGGATCTGCTGTACCTTCTGCCTGGTCCCGTCCAAAATTTCCTCTCCCGGGGCTAATCTGCCCAAGATCTAGGGGCCCAGTCTCTGTTGCCTCTACTGGTTCAGAAGCATTAGGGTGGGGGTCAGACTCAGGTGCTTCTCCCTCCTGCGTGGCCTCCTTTTCAGCTGCGCGGTTCCGCCTACCTACAAGAGCGACCCTATGGCTTTGGGTCAGTAATCGGGTTCCCAAGGCCTTAGCTGCCCTTCTTTCCCTTTTTGTCTTTCTACCCTGTCTGGGAGTGGAGAACAAATCTGGGGATATTTCAGAGAAGATTGGGGGTTGACAGTCTCCTGTGGATGCCTCACCAATTTCAGGGTCCCCATCTTTCTCCAATCCCCCTACTGGGAGTAAGTTTCCAAACCCTGGGAAGTCCCTCCCTATGAGCACCTGGTATGGGAGTTTAGGGACTACACCTGCTGCTACCTCAGTAGTGTTCCCTTGGATCTTGATTTTTACTGGGATGGTGGGGTAGTAACTAACTGTCCCATGGACACATGTTATCCCCGTACGTTTAGCCTGCAGCAGCTGACTACGCTTCACGAGCTTCCCTGAGATAAGCGTGATAGCACTCCCCGAATCAACCAGTGCCGTGGTCCCTACCCCATTTAGTTTCACTGGTCTGGTATACATATGTGGGGTTAGTGAGACCCCCACAAGGTGGATTAGGAAGCATGGATCTGCCCAGTTCCCCAGGTTACACTGCATAGGCTCCTCAGCATTGGGACACTGTGCAGCTATGTGTCCCCACTCCCCGCAGGCATAACATCTGTATGGAGCCCTAGGCGTTCCCCGGTCTCTTGGTTTGGGCAGTCTAACATCATGATCCTCTTCTCCCTCAGTGCTCCGACTCTTTGTGGCCTCTGATGGGCCTTCAGCCTCTTTTTCCACCTGGGCCCTCCTGGTGGCCCAGTCACCCAAACTTTAGGGCTTGGTGCTGCTAGTTTAACCCGGGGTGCCTCTTCCTTAACTGGTCGGGTCAGCTCCCTCGCTGTCCTTCGCCTCTTTACCAGGGCCACAACCTCGTCATAGGTGGAGGGTTCGTTCTGGCTTACCCAGGCACGAAGGTCTGGTGGTAGTCCCCTCATGTATCGGTCGATGACCAGAACCGCTAGTATCTCTTCCGGACTCCTGGACTCTGTTTGCAACCACTTTTGTGCGAGATGGATGAGGTCATATAATTGGGACCGCGGGGTTTTGTCTTCCTGGTACCTCCAACTGTGATACTGCTGGGCCCGCACTGCTGTCGTTACCCCAGATCTGGCCAGCATCTCTGCTTTCAGCTGGGGGTAGTCTGCCACAGCCTCTTCAGGCAGATCATGGTAGGCCTTCTGGGCCTCCCCACACAGGAATGGGGCAAGGATGCCAGACCACTGATCTCGAGGCCAGGCCTCCCGTAGGGCTGTCCTCTCAAAGGCCAGAAGGTATGCCTCTACATCATCCTCCCGTGTCATTTTCTGCAACCAATGGCTGGCCTGTATGAGCCGCGTCCCATCATGGCCGCGATTCAGCTCTGTAAGGGACTTTACCTGGTTTACCAGTTCCCACAACATAGCTCGGTCTTGAGCAGCCTGGTCCATCAGCAGGCGATTAGTTTCTTGCTGCAGCCGCACTGCCTCCTGTTGGGCGGCTGCCTGGACATGGGTAGCCTCCTGCTCGGCCGCCGTAGCTTGTATCAGTGCCCGCACTACGTCATCCATTGTGGTTAAAAAAAATAAACCCTCTCCCTTTTGTTTTTGTTTTTGTTT
This sequence comes from Emys orbicularis, assembly GCF_028017835.1. Lineage (NCBI taxonomy): Eukaryota > Metazoa > Chordata > Testudines > Emydidae > Emys > Emys orbicularis. The sequence continues at coordinate 165,153,297 of NC_088684.1, forward strand.
TTTGTTTTTTTAAATCACCCTCCTTCCGCTGCGCTGTGCACCCCTGACACCAGTGTGACAAAGTTCCTCCTCTATCTTGGTGGCTCCTGCGCTTATTGGCGGATTTTCTTGCCTCAGAGATTCACCATGTGGGTTGGGGAACAGCCCAGAGACCTTCCCCTCTGGAAGAACCCACAGTCCAGGTCAATTGGGAGGTTTGGGGGGAACCCGGGCCCGCCCTCTACTCCAGGTTCCATCCCAGGGCCCTATGGACTGCGTCTGTCTATAGTGCCTCCTGTAACAGCTGCATGACAGCTACAACTCCCTGGGCTACTTCCCCATGGACTCCTCCAAACATCTTCCTTATTCTCACCACAGGACCTTCCTCCTGGTGTCTGATAACGCTTGTGCTCCTCAGTCCTCCAGCAGCACACTCACACTCTCACTCTCAGCTCCTTGCGCCTCTTGCTCCCAGCTCCTCACACTCCCACCACAAACTCAAGTGAGCTCCTTTTAAAACCCAGGTGCCCTGATTAGCCTGCCTTAATTGATTCTAGCAGCTTCTTCTTAATTGGCTCCAGGTGTCCTAATTAGCCTGCCTGCCTTAACTGGTTCTAGCAGGTTCCTGATTACTCTAGTGCAGCCCCTGCTCTGGTCATTCAGGCAACAGAAAACTACTCAGCCAGTGACCAGTATATTTGCCCTCTACCAGACTCCTGTACCCCACTGTCACACTACCCTGTGAAAGAGTGAAGGGTACAATTGTCAAAAGTGCTTTTCCTAAGTACCATTGTCGTTCAGTGAAACTAAGGCTATGTCTACACTGTGTACCTTCCAGCATCACAGCTGTAAGGTCTCCCGTGTAGCTGCTCTTTGCCAACAGGAGAGAGCTCGCCTGCCGGCAAAATAAAATCACCCCCAATGAGACAGTGTCTCCCACCAACATAGTGCTGTCCACACCAACGCTTTTTGTCAGTAAAACTTTTGTTGGTCAACAGAACACTACCAACAAAAGTGCAGTGTAGACACAGCCGAAGATTCCAAAGTGCCCAAGGCCCAGATTTTTAAGGTATTTAAGTGTTCAAAAGAGATTTAGGCACTTAGGAACCTAAATTCCATTGACTGTCAATGGGATTTTGGTTCCTAAGTGCCTAAATCCCTTTTGAAAATGAGATTTTGTCTCTTAAATAAGTTAGATATATGCTGAACACAGCAATACCAAAATACTTTAAACATCTGGGGTAAATCACTTTTGAAAAAAATACTCTAAGTAAATAGTACTATTCCCATTTTTAGATGGGCAACTGAGGCAGAGAAATTACAAGACTTTCCCAATTTTAAAGAGGGAATCAGGCATGGGGCCAAGAAAATAAACAGTAGTTCTTGGCTCCCATGCTCCTCTCAAGCCACTAGACCATGTGTCCCTCAGATTAAAAGTGGTCAGTTGATTCCAATGCTACTCAGCCACAGGATTGGAGGCTCCCCGCCCTTTTTAACGAACATTTAGAAATAAGTCAGTGTCCCCCTCAGAATTCCACTGAAATGCAATCATTTGTTTACTTGTGAATTATGTATTTAATAGGTTAGTAATGGACTATTAATACAATTACATGAATTTATCATATTACAAGAGAAGAGAAAAGCACATTCCTGCATTACTGGAAATGGAAAGCAATTTGTCATTTTGGCCTTCCACAGAGAAGTAATCAAAGAACAGAAAGAAAGAAGAAAATAAGAGAATAGCCAGGATTTGACCTTATTAATTTTAAAGAGTGATCTTGCTCAGTTTGAAATCAATTTTTCTATTAACTGAATTGGGACATTAAATGATACATTTAATTTCATATAAATGAGAAATAATTAAACTGTATTAGAAGCCATTTTTATTATATGGTAGAATGCCCCAAGCACCTAGGATCTGCAACAAAATGATTTAACGTTTCTCATTTTATCAACCATAACTCATTATCTAAATTAATAGGCACAGATTGTGGTTTCTGCCATGCAGGGGAGGGGGAAGCAAAAGGGAACAGCTATAGTGTTGAAGGGGGGAGGGCATATAAGTCATTATGCCTCTGAAGGACAGACTGGCAGAATGGCTCAGGGGAGTCAGTGCAAGTATTCTCAGCACTAGTCTTCCCTAGTGCCAGCCACTGGACAACAGCTAACATGCCGCGCCCTAGCCAATGTTCCCTCTATTTTTTCCATCCATGTACAAAATGAATTTTGTTATGTTCACCAATATTGAGGTAATGTGTGGATGTGAATCACCAATAGAAACAAAAATCCTAGATATAATATTTTTTTTAAAAAGTTACCATAGGGATAACACTGCTCTACAGCCAAAATGCTTCTGAAATAAATGTAGTCAAACTTTACTAATTCTGGGTCACTGAGAACGAAAATGATGCTTAAAATTGTTGATTGGCTCTAGTTTTCAAGATATGCTATTGGGTCAGTATATACGACCCTTGACTTGGGAATGGCGGAGGATAAGTGAGTTATAAAGGGAAGGGATCTCAATTTAAACCAGAAATGACTAAAATACATCTTTGACTGGATCTATGAATAAATCTATGACTGGGTTTGGACAGTACTTGCTTTTTAGGCAAAACAATGAATGATGCAATCTGAAGCTGGTATTGCGTCATACATGATATGAATTACATCATGTTATTCCTAGAAGTCATGGATGATGCAATCATAACGAAGCTTACATCACTCTGCTGAACAAATTGCCCTATATCAGCTCTAGAAATCATACAGTGTCGTGCTCTCTTATTTGTCAGTGTTTGATTTTGTAAAGGGACACATTTCTGTTTAGCCAAAGTGAGCAGAGATGCCTCGTACTTGTGTGAACAGTGCAGATAACTTCTGCTATGTTTGTGGTGAAGTGACTTTTACATCACAAAAGCGCAGTATAACCACTATGGTTAAGAAAGCCTATCACCTTTATTTTGGCTGCAAAATTGGCGATCAGGACAAGAGGTGGGCCCCACACATATGCTGCAACACTTGTGCAACAAATCTTCGCCAGTGGTTGAACAGGAAAAGGAAATTGATGCCTTTTGCAGTGCCAATGATTTGGAGAGAGCCAACAGATCATACCAGCAATTGTTACTTCTGCATGGTGCCTCCAGTTGGGAAAGGTGTGTCAAAGAAGAAAAAGTGGACTGTGCATTATCCAAACATTCCATCAGCTATACACCCAGTACCCCACGGAGAAGGACTGCCGGTTCCTGATGCACCAGAATCATTCTCACTTGAGTCAGACGAGGAAGAGGAAGACGATGAAACTTCTGGTCCTGAACCATCAATGTCACAGGACCCACATTTTCTCCCATCCTCCTCCTCTGAACCACACCTCATAACACAAGGTGAACTGAATGACCTTGTCAGGGATTTGGAACTACCCAAGAGTAAGGCAGAGCTGTTGGGCTCCAGACTACAGCAGTGGAATCTCCTGGCAGGTGATGTTAGGGTTTCCATGTTCCGTGACCGTCAAAAGGATCTTGTCCCATTCTTCTTCATGGAAGGTGATCTTGTAGCCTGCAACAACATCGATGGTGTGATGGCAGCCCTCAACGTCGTTCACGATCCAGATGAGTGGAGACTGTTCATTGATTCATCGAAGACGAGTCTTAAAGCTGTTTTACTGCATAATGGCAATGTTTTGCCATCAATTCCAGTTGGTCATGCAGTCCATAGGAAGGAAACCTATGACAACATGAAACAACTTTTGAGGTGCATAAACTAAGACCAACATCAATGGCAGCTTTGTGGCGATTTGAAGGTTGTTGCTCTCTTGCTTGGTCTGCAGACTGGATACAAAAAGTACTGCTGTTTTCTCTGCGAATGGGATAGTCGTGCAAGACATTCCCACTACATCAAGAAAGATTGGCCACTCCGACAGTCATTGGAGCCTGGGAGGAAAAGTGTTCAGCATCCACCACTTGTTGAATCAAGGAAGATTTTGTTACCACCCTTACACATCAAGCTGGGTCTGATGAAGAACTTTGTCAAGGCCATTGACAAAACACAAGCAGCTTTCAAGTACCTCCGTGGAAAATTTCCAAGGTTAAGTGAAGCTAAGAGAAAGGAAGGTGTCTTTGTTGGTCCTCAGATTCGTGAACTTCTTCGAGATGATGCATTTGACCATGCACTGCATGGCAAGGAAAAGACGGCATGGAAAGCCTTCCAGTTAGTGGCAATAAATTTTCTCAGAAACAACAAGGCAGACAACTACAGGTTGTTGGTGGAAAACCTCCTCAAGGCATACAAAAGCCTTGGTTGCAACATGTCACTAAAGATACTTTTTGCACTCTCATCTAGATTTTTTTCCACCGAACTGCGGAGCAGCGAGCGACGAGCACGGCGAGCGATTTCACCAGGACATTGCAACAATGGAGAAACGCTATCAGGGCAAATGGAGCCCATCAATGCTTGCAGACTATTGCTGGACAGTGACAAGAGATGCTCCATTTAATGAATACAAGAGACAAGCCAAGAAGCGCCGAGTAGACACTGAATAGGACTAAACTATGTACAGAATAGTTTTTTGCCTTTTGTTTCATAATAAATTTTATTTATATAATGCTTTTGCTGATTTTTAAAGTGTTACATAAACAGGACAGGTGAAATATTATCATGTAAAGCAACCATAAACACATGAAAAGACCTAGGTTTACAATTTATGATTAAAACTCTACTATCTACACAATATACATAGACATAAAATGTAAAAACTTAAATATCTTAGAAACAGTAGCCAATCAGTTGTTTTAATTGTCATATTTGAATTCAGCACATCAAAATACATAATAAATAGCACATTTTATCTCTGAAGCAGACGACGTCTCAAAAATTGTAGACCAGTGTAATTACTCCAGCCAGAACAGGTTAGGCATTTTAGAACTCACTACTCAAAGAATAAAATTTAAGCATAAGAGGAATAAAAATTATGAAATGCATAGACCAGTCAAAAAACTAAAATAACAGCACTTTGAAGGAATAAAATCACAGAGAATATATGTGCATTGCAGAAAGTATCAAGAAGTAACAACAACAACAATAATACAAGTATGTGTGGGGAGGTGAGTGTGAAAGACAGAGTGTGTGTATGTGTGTGTGAGAGACACACGTATGTGAGAGACAATATGTCTGTATGTGTGTATGAGACACACAGTGTGTGAGTGAGAGACACATTGTATGTGTGTGAGAGACACACAGCGTGTGTGTGTGTGAGTGTGAGAGAGAGAGACATATGCTGCCCCTTTAAGTATGCTGCCCCTTTAAGTAGATCGGCATTCACCAGTCTTAAGCCTGCTTGTTCAGACACAGCAGCAGCCACCAGCAACCTCCATCCCGCATCCCACTTCCGAGACCTGTCATGTCCCTCCCCCACTCTGTGGAGATGCGGTGAGAGAGGGGGACACCTTGCTGTCAGAAACACTGCCTCCCCTCCCCCCAGGAGACTCCTGGGAGCAGCTGGCCAGGGGCTCCAAGGCAGAGGGTGTGGCAGTGAGGGGAGGGGCACCTGAAGTGCGCGACACTTGATAGACTGCTGGGCGGCCACGCAGCTTAGAGGGAACTTAGGTCCTAGCCATACCACCTACCCAGCTGAGTATCTCCCCTCCCTCTTCTTGGTGCTATGGAGTATCACTGGGCATGTTTGCCTGGCTCTGCCTACCATTTAAGAAGAGCTAGATCATCACTCTACCTGGAAGGGAGGAGGGGAATGAGGCTCTTTGTATGCTTTTCCTCACTAATGCACTCACACAGGGCAAGACAGAATGTAGCCCCTTATGTTGTTTCTGTGTTCCCTAAAATAATTGTAGCTAGTATTTTTACCCCATCTCACTACCAGTCTCTCTGATTTAAGTAACAGACATTTTTGGTAACATTTTCAAAGGCACCTTAGTGGCTTAGCTTTCATCCCACTAACAGGCTCCTAAGTCACTTTGGCACTTTTGAAAATTTTAACCTTTGTCGTTTTAAAACAGATTTTCTTTTTTTTAACAAGGAAGAATTTTAAATTAAATGGTGTGTAAATTATGAACATGCTGTGGGGAACAGACAGGTGTCAGAAAAATCAAAGTGAAATTCAAGCTCTTTGTACAGCATTTTGCAGACATTCTGCTAACATCATAATCCACTGAACTGATCCCTGAACTGTGATGAGCAAATATTTTGTTATTTTTTTCTGACAATACATATTTGAATTATAGATTAGAATTATTTATTTTCACACTCAGAATGTTTTAAGATTCCCCCAGTACCCTTTACATGCAAAAATTCTCATAACAAACATGTCCAAAAACTGAATTATTGTTGAGGACATCTCATACGCAGAGGTCAGAATTGATCACCCCTACTATACTGTATGTTTGCTTTGCTTTGAATTTCTGAGTCATTGGAAGGCCATTACTATCATTCACCCTACTGAAATAACTACAGACCACAACTTTAAAATGTCATCCAAGTAGATGATAAAAATAAAAATAGACCTCACTGGCACAGAAAGAGAAACAAAACATCATTATGCTTACCATATTGAATATGGCCATCGTTAATGTTATAGTAGTAGTTGTCAATGTGAGAGTGATTCGTGGCCAGGGACGGTTTGCAATTATTCCAGATGATTTCAAAATCCACAACAGTGAAGCTGAGGCTTTATTGCTGCATTGCTAAGTATAGAAAATATGAAACACATAACAGCATGAGTATTCTTAATTCCTATGAGTTCCTTTAGGTTATAATTAAGAATGATCACAATTCTGAATGGCATTAATATGTAGGTCAATTAACTCAAAAGAACATTGCACAGCAGTGTTCAACTGTTATCTTGCCACAGTGGTTAATTATCTTATAAATTAAGAAAATTCTTGACATAATATCAGTCCTGGGATTCAGATTGCAAACTAGGTAATAGTTTATTAAACACCCACAATACAATACTACTAAATAATAAATCATAATGAAGAATATAAAATTAACACCAACATCATCATCACTATTACTAAACTTTTTAAAAAAATAACCAATGCCTGAAGGCCTCTGGGCATTTAAAGAAACAACCAAGGGTATGTTTTCACTGCACAGTTAACCCAGATCTCTTACTCAGGTTTTTGCCCCTACCATCCACACTGAAAAAACCTCAGACCCAGGTTTGGAGGTGCTTTAAGCCCAGGCTAGTTTACACAAATGAGGACATAGATTAGAACCCACTCACATTATTGTAAGGATGCACGGAAAAAAACACTCCAGTGCTGATAGTCCTCTAATGCCCTTCTTACAACTCCCTCTGCAGGATGGGCAAGTTTTCCCACAATTGACACAAATGACTGAGAAAGTATCCTATAGCGTCTCAACACAAAGAACCAGGGATGTCTGTGTCCCCCACATGCCCTCCCTTCCCTCCCTCTCTCATAGGCAAATGTGGAAACAGTAAGGACACAGTAATGCAAGTAGGGCTTTGCTGTGGGGATGTTTACATCCAAGTGAGGCTAACATGGGTGCTCAGACACAGGTGCCAATTACCCAGGTTGACTGTGCAGTGTAGACATAAACTAGCTCTTCAATGCAGGTTCAGGAATCGTCCTATGCAAAACTGTTTGCAAGAATGAGGCCTTTTAAATGGATATATTCGAAGTAGACCACAAAAACATCAGAAAGTGGATCAAACCGAAAGCAGCAAAGATCTCCCAACAGTCATTCCCCCATATAATTATATAAATATTATGCTGACTTTTTAATATATATTCAAAACATATTTTTAGTCTTTTTAGTTTTAAAGACTTGTTTGCTGGTGCTTATTAAAGTTAAAGGAATGACATTTTAGGAAATTGAAGTGCTCTCTTCAGCCATTGGCAAAATAAAGAAACATGACAGCTCAGATAACAGTCTCACTTGAGCAGTGAAGTAAATTGGATGTGTATTGCAGATGGTTTTGCAGGTGGACATGCAACTGAGGGCACAAGTTGGCACTAACACTAACATTCCTTATACACAGGGAAAAAAAATATTATTGCATCTACCTCCGCCTGCGTCAGTCTGCACCAATTTTTTTCCCTTATGGCCTCTAATCATTTAGACACAAAGTCTAGAGGCACAAGATAGTCACATAACATAAACATTATGTGGGCTATGAAACCAATATTAACTGCCCAAAGACTTCATTAACACAGAGTTACGGTTGCCCAGTAGTACATTGTGCCCTTCTAAAATGTCAAATTCAGCTACACTCCAACCTCTGAAAGCTAGGAAATGAAGAGTTAAGGTACACACCAATCCATGACACAACCTTAACTCTGCCCTCTGCCCCAACATGCCAATAATACACATACTACCATTCTACCCTTACAGATAATAACACCACATGTTGCCTTCCTTAGATCACAATCAGCCCCATTATTCAGGAAATGGGTGAAGAGTGTGAGTCATGATTACATTATCTCAACTGCTTATTAGAGTCTTTCATCTTGCCTCTGTTTACTAATGCTAATGTCCCGGACAATACTTCTGCATAAAATCGGAGTCTGCCTGTGGATTTCAGAGCACTTTAAAATTATTGATCTTAAATCAGAAATTTTGGTCTCAGAACAAAATCACCACAAGAATCACCTGCAGGACACGGGCAGAGAACAAGGAATATGTGCAATACTCATTCTCTGAAGCTCCCAAGAACAGGGTTGAAACTCTCAGTTAATAGATATAGCACAGGTTCAATGGCCACAGCACGCCACCAACTGACATCCAATTACTTGGACAATCAGAAACCTTCTGCCTTGCAAAACAGCCCTGGTTTTGCTCCACATGCCCTTTTTACTCACATTGGCATATCAGTTTGGGTTGATCCGCTCTCTCTAGATGGAGAGGATTATAGAAGTGCAGTACTATAGTTCTGTGCAGTGAATCTGAGTTTTCTTTGTTAAAATCCATTGTCAAACTGAATCAAGCTATTAATACATTAATATGTCAGGAATCATGTGAACAATCTACAGTCTCTTGTGTACCTGCAGGGCTCTTCATCCCGAGAATAGTACTTGACATTATATATATTTTTAAAAGGCTAATGGACTGAATTTTGTATAATTTCTTTTAAAATGTACTCTTCTGGTTTTTTTATTATAACAATAGTGATATTTATTACTACATGTACAGACAGCAGATTTATTTTATGAGGAAAAACTCTGGAGACTACATTGCATTTCAGAAAACAATACATTGTGTAACAAATAAAAATTATCAATCAAAATGTATTTTGGTGCTTTCATCAGGTTCCTTTCTTATTTTTGTTGTTGTTAGTGTCATCTTGATACTGTTGAATCTACGTATACTGTTACCTTTGAAGAAAAATGTGTAAACAGCCACTTTGTGACTTGAGAAACAAAGTTGTAGCAGGTTATTTCCAATCCCCCAAAACCTTTTAGGAGCACATCACAACGTTTCAAACTTTCATTTTGTATAGTACACCAAACCAAGATATTTTTAGAAAACTTCCTTCTAGAAGACAAGCCAATTTAGATTGGAAGATCTATCTGTCCATGGAAGAAAAGAAAATTGCAATCTTGATTTTGGTAGGTGTATCAGTCAGTTCCATTATTCATTTTAAGTTAGAAGAGTTCAAAGTGCTGAAACCACTCTTTTTTCTTAAGACTTTCATTTCCCCCTTCCAAGACTGCAGAGGTGGCTAAAAAATGCTGTTTTGTTCTCAAAAAGCTAGGAACAAAAATGCATGGATTATAACATGGGTCTACCGTAGCTCTCCTAATGTAACATGGCTTTACATAAGAAATGTAGCCAAATAGTAAATGTGTAATTTGAACACATTCTTACATTAAATTTCTCAGAATATCATTTAATATATAACTGTTAGTCTAATTAACAAATGGGTTGCTTCCACTAAGCCACATTGTAGGAGTATGTGCCTAGTCACACAGTTAACAAAACACTTTGAAGGCAGTCTTGACTCAAAGGCCATCTACGTGGATAAGGGTGTGTATTCATTCTCTCTGTGATGGCTAATGTCCTTGAATCCCAGGGATCACTTAGCTAGGGGAATGACAGCTTAAATAGTGTGCATTCACACTGCCCCCATGTTTGAAATCTTTAGGACTGGTACATAGATTTTGGCTCTTATTCTCACAGATCACTGTTCTCTCAACAGTGCTTTGGGAGTTTTGGCCGGAGTGGAAAAGATCAAGGAATCAGTTCTTATCAGAGTAGTGAGTATTAGAAAAGGAATAAATAGGTTTTGTTTATTTTCTTTTTGTAACTTGTCTTGCAATTAGGGGAATAATCAAATTGGGTATTCTTTTGTGTAACTAAGTTTTGCCCAGGGAAACATCCTCTGTGTTTTGAATCTGTTGTCTGTGAGAGTAGCTGGTATGCTAATCTCTCCCAGAGGTTTGTCTTTCACCTTTCTTTTCTTTAATTAAAAGCCTTCTTTTTAAGAACCTGATTGATTTTCCCTGTTTTTAAGATCCAAGGGGACTGGGTCTGAACTCACCAGGAATTGGTGGGGGGAAAGAGGGGGGATGGTTAAATTCTCCTTGTGTTAAGCTCCAAGGGGTTTGGATCGGTGTTCACCAAGGAATTGGTGGAGGAGTCTCTCAAGGCTACCCAGGGAGGGAAAAGTTTTGTGGGGGAAGACAGAGTTTCCCAAATAACTCATAAATCATTTGGGTGGTGGCAGCCAGACCAGATCTAAGCTGTTAATTGAGCTTAGGGGTTCACATGCAGGTCCCCACATCGGTACCCTAAAGTTCAGAGTGAGGGTGAAACCTATGACAGTGCTTTGGGACACTCAGTGCTTAGACATTGTTCAGCCACTGGTGGCAGAGGAAGAGCACTGCTAGCTAGCCTTCTACAGTGTGGCTCTGTAGAGGCAACTTCATGAAGGAAAAAAGAAGTGTATCTCTGGTTTTCCAAATCGATTTGTTCTAGAGATCTGCACAGTCCCTGTTCTTTGGAGCTTAAGTAGTAAAACTTCTGAAAGTAGAGAAGAACTTAGGGATAGTTAAAGAGTGAGTGGTGTTTACACCCTCAGATGATGATTCAGTCAGATGTCCTAGACATCTGTACATGCCTCCTAATTGTCAACTACTGCTTAGATGTACCACAAACAGTTAGATGGTCCTGAAAACTTAATTCTCTCTCTATAGAAGCTGGCTGCTCTTTTGACATTCAGGGTGTGTAATCTTGTTTCCATTGCACAGGAAACACAGGTAGTGATAAAGATAATTTTAATGAAAATCAGCTACAGTTTCTGACAGAAGTTTTAGGTGATTCTTTAGTACTATTTTGTTCTTTGAAAGATGGTCTAGAGTGGGTTTGCCATAAGATCCTGAAACTTTAAGACCTTTCCGGCTGGGGTGCCAGCCAATGACACAGAGAGTGCAAAGACAATGAACTAAGAAGTGCACAACTTAGTATTTATATAGCAAAACTACATATAATAGCACAAAGTAAACCAGAACAATGACTGCAGAACAACATATAAAAATGTGCAGTACACCAACTTCAGCTTTGGAAAAATACATAGAAAAGTAGTGAGAGGGAATCCACAAAGTTAAAAGTTCATTTCAGATGGACAGCCAAAAGTTTAGCTGCTAATCCAAACTATTTATTTTCATGAGGCACCACATCAAATTATGTGGCCTTCCATCCCTAAACAACCCCTCTCTTCTGTGACAAAAACTTTCTGGATTTCCCCCATTTTATATTGTCTACTTGGTGGATACAGTGATCTGGCATCCCCTTCTGACTTCTTTAATGGATGACAACTCTTCTCAATGGCAGAGAAAGCAGGTCCGAATGACTTCTGCTGACCACCCTGAAACCATGGGATAGCCCCAAACAGGGATTCTGAAGGAATACCATGCAATTTTCATCATATGATTAAACCCAATTAATAAAACTCAAAACTTAAAAATACACCATAAAAAGCTTCACTGAAATTTTCACCGACATCCACATAGTGAAATAATTTGTGCACCTTTGACAAAATCTTTGTCAATGTGAAAAATTCTGCAAAAAAATCCCTGACAAACTTGAAAGGAAGCAAGTGCTGAGTATGAATTCTGTGACTAATATTTTGCACAGTGCTAGATGAAACCATATCAGAACCTAAATGAAATAATTTGATTAGTCTGAATCCTGGCCAAACACTACACAACCACCACAGTTCAGTACTACTGGAAAATTAGGAAAAAGTTTGATTCTGGGAAGCTCAATACAGAGGGATCACTGAATTTCAGAACTGAGTTGTATTAACAGAAAAATCAGTTACTAACCTTTCATAACTGTTATTCTTCTAGATGTGTTGCACATATCAATTCCACTATTCTAGTGTGCACATCCCACACACAGTCACCGTATATTTTTCTCTCAGTGGTATCTGTCAGGGTGGTTCAAGAGCCCTCTACTGCTGCAAAAACCACGGGCAAAAGTAAATGGCCCAGCAGACCCAGAGCTTCCTCAGTTCCTTCTTTCTGGAAACTCTGATGTTGAGGATAGGAGGGTGAGTTGTGGAATGGACATGTACAACATATCTTGAAGAACAGTTATGGAAAGTTAGTAATCATTTTTTCTTCTTTGAGTGATTGCACATGTGCAGCCCACTCCAGGTGACTCCCAAGCAGTAATATAAGAGGAGGGATCGGAGCTCATGTACACACAGATGGCTTGAGCAAATTGGGCATCATCTCTAGAATATCGGGTGGTGGCATAATGGGAAGTGAAAGTGTGCACCGATAACCAGGTTGCTGCTTTATAAATATCCTGAATAGGGATCTGCACTAGGAATGACATTGAGGATGTTTGCAATCTTGTGGACTGAGCAGTCATCTTGTCTGGTGGTGAAATGTCTGCCAGATAATAATGAGATCAGATACAGGACGCTATCCAAGATGAACTTCTCTGTTAGGAGATAGGAAGAACTTTCATTCTGTCCGCTGTAGTCACAAACATTTGGGTGGACTGCTAAAATGGTTTAAGCCTGTCTATGTACAACGGTAGTGCTCATCTAATGTCCAAAGTGTGTAGCCGTTGCTCATCCTTATTTGCATGTGGTTCTGGGTAAAAAACAGATACATAAATTGACTGATTGATCTGGAAAATTTGAAAGTACTTTAGAGAGAAAACTCAGATGTGGGTATAAGTACAACATATCTTTAGAGAAGACTGTATATAGTGGTTCGGATGTGAGGGCACACAGTTCAGAGACCCTTCCGGCAGAAGTGATAGCAATTAGGAAAACCACCTTCCAGGAAAGGTATAGTAAGGATCATGTTGTGGAAGGCTCAAATGGTGGTTCTATAAGTTTAGACAAGACTAAATTCAAGTTCCAAGGGGGAATGGGCTCCCTTAATTGAGGATACAACCTTTCCACGCCTTGAAAGAATCTGACTGTCATGTCATTAGAAAAAACAACAGTTTTCCACACGAGGGTGGAAAGCTGCTATTGCTACCAGGCGAACCTTGATAAAGGAAATTGCTAAGCCTATCTGTTTCAGGTGCAGCAGATAGTTGAGTATATGCTGTACAGATGAATGCATCAGTGAGACTCCAGCATGATATTATCAGATAAAGAACCAATTCCATTTTGACAGGTAGGTGGCCCTGGTGGAGTGCTTTCTGCTATACAGTAAGACATCATGATCTTGTTCTGAGAAAGACTGCTTTCTGGGATTTAACCATGGAGCTTCCAGGCCATTAGCTGAAGAGATTGCAGGTTCAGGTGGAGCAGCCAACTGTAGTCTTGGGAGATCAGATCTGGGTGCAATGGGAGTGAGATTGGAGTTGCCACTGAAAGGCCCAGTAGAGTGGAGAACCAGTGTTGGTGGAGCACACTGGGTCTATTAATATAACTCGAGTGTGGTCCCACTTGATCTTTAGTGGGATTTGGGGAAAAGCATAGTGAAGTTTTTCTGCCCAGGGTAGAAGGAAGGCATGTTTGGTGGAGCCCGGACTGTGGCCTTGCAGGGAACAGAACTGGTGACATTTTCTGTTGGTCTATTTGGGGAGACTATATCTGAGGAAAGGAATCACTTGTGGTGACTCAAAAATGACCTGCTTAAGCCGTCTGCTAGCTTGTTCTGCACCCCAGAAGGTAAGAGGCCTCAAGGTTGATTGAATGGGCTATGCAAAATACCCACAGGTGAATTGCTTCCTGACAAAGGAGGGATAAGTGAGCTCCTCTCTGTCCATTGAGGTAAAACATTGCTGCGGTGTTATCTGTAAGAACAAACTGGTTTCTCCCACTGATATGAGGCAGGAAGGACTGACAAGCAAGACGAATCACCCTGAGTTCTCTGACATTGATATGAAGAGTGAGCTCCCTCGAGGACCAAACCCCCTGAATTGGGGGGGGGGGGGAGATGACAGGTGAGCTCCCCACCTGAGAACTGCCATGTTTGAGACCAGAGTCACTGAAGGTTGAGGGCAGAAGATGGGAAAACATGCACAAACATTGAGTGGCTCCAACCACCAATTCAGTGAAAATAGAACCCACAAAGGTACTGTGAGCACAGTGTCCAGATGAAGACAGCTTGGTGAGTACACTGAGGCCAGCTAAGTCTCGAGAGGTCTGAGGTGCAGCCTCACATGTTGTACTACATTTGTGAATGAGGCCAGTGCCCTAGCACCCCCATACAGTTTCAGGCTGCTGTGACTCGATGAAATGTGAGGTCTGTCACTAAAGATTTACTAGACCAGAATCTTGACTCTCGGAGGAACACTCTGGCCTGGGTAGACTCCAACACTGCCCCTAACAGCACAATCCTCTGTCCTGGGCAAAGAGTAGACTTGTCTGCATTGGTAAGCAGACCTAGGGCCTTGAAGGTTGACTGAACAAGCTGAACACTGGATATAACTAGAGCTTTGGACCAAACCTTGACTAGCTAGTCTTCCAGGTAAGGACAGACCTGCACTCCTATTCTCCTCAGGAATGCTGCCATCATGGCCATACATTTTGTGTATCTGAGGAGCTCCAGACAGACTGAATGGAAGCATCATAAACTGGTAATGTGAGTGCTTCACTATGAACCTGAGGCGCTTTCTGTGCCTTGGTATATTGACACATTAAAGTAGGTGTCTCTTAAATCGAGGGCAGCATATCAGTCTCCAGGATCCATGTAGGGAATAATGAATGCCAGGGTGACCAGGCAAAACATAATCTTTTTGAGATAGTCGTTAAACTGATGCAGATCTAAGATAGGTCTGAGATGTTCCTTTGCTTTTGGGATTAGGAAATAATGGGAGTAGAAAACCTTCCCTCTTAAATTTTGTGGAATCTCCTCTATGGCTTCCACCTGAAAGATGGATTGAACCTCCTGGACCAGAAGTTCTTCGTGAGAGTGGTCCCTGAAGAGGCAGAAGAAGGGAGGGTGGGAAGAAGGGGTAGAAATAAACTGGATGATGTATCCCACTTCTAGAATGCTCAACACCCAATGGTCTGTGGTGATACAGGACAAGGTCTTGAGGAAATGGGAAAGGCAGTTTGCAAACAAAGGAAAAACTGGTTATGGCATCCTGGGAACTGGCATGGCATCCCTGAGCATCACATCAAAATGCCTGCTTAGAACCCCCTAGATGTCTAGGTGTGGCAGGCATTGATACAGAGGCACAAGGGGGAGGTGGTCTATGCCTATAATGTCTACCCTTTTTTCGCTGCAGGTCCTGTCAGACCACTGGAGCAGAATACCAGAAAAGTTGCTGAGGCCGGAAGTGCTTCCTGGTGTGTACAACTTGCAAGACTTAGAAGTTGCCTTTGTGTCCTTTAACCCAGGGAGCTTAGGATCAGTTTGCTCCGAAAAGAGCACAGAACTCTCAAAGGACAGGTCCTGCAGTCTGTTGGACTTCCTTCAGGAGCCCAGAGGACAGCAACCAGGAGCTCCCACGCATGGCCACTACCAAAGCCACAGACTTAGAAGCTGAGTCAGCCGCATCCAGAGCAGCTTGAAATGAGGCTCTTGCCACTGCTTTCCCCTCATCCACTAGTGAGGAGAACTCCTGCCTAGCATCTTCTGGCAGCACGTCTTTAAATTTCAGCATGGACTCCCATACATTAAAGTCATACCTGCCTAAAAGTGCATGCTGGTTTGCAACCCAGTAGAATACACTTTTCTACCGAACAGGTCTAACTTTTTTGAGTCTTTTCATTTTGGGGTTGCATCCTGATGCCCCTGCCTTTCCCTCTCATTGGCAACAGATACTACCAGGGACACTGGGTGGGGATGGGAGTAAAGGACACATAACTTTGTGTGGGCACATAAAACTTGCGCTCAGCCCTTTCAGAAGAGGGCGGAAGGCATGCAGGGGTCTGCCACAGCCACTTTATTGGGTTCATAATGGCGAAATTGAGAGGCAGGGCCACTCTGGAAGGACCTGCAGTGGCTAAAATATCAACCATGTGGTGAAAGTATTTATTTATTTCCTCTACCTGTATGCCCAGAATTCAGGAAACCCTCTTTAACAATTCTTGATGTGCCTTATAGTCATCTCGGGGAGGCGACATGCACCCTCCTGTGACTGCTATGTCAGGGGAGGAGGAAGAGGAGGCCAGCATTAGCTGCAGATGCTCTTTGTCTATTTCTTGATCTGCAAGGTGCTGTTGAGCTGGTTCTTGATGCCTGATACTGAGGTTGGTACCGGAGTCAGGAATTGGTGCTGCCCAGTGGGTAGGTGCACATGTCTTTTTGAGGTCACCAAATATGAGTGCCTGGAATACAATTTGGAAATGGGGTGACAGGCCCATAGATTCCAAAAAGGCCACTGGACAGAGGTAGGTCCTCAGTGACGTTCTGGCCAACCACTTGATTGTACTTCTGTTACCGGATCCATTGAAGGATGGAAATGTATGGAGGAGGGGTAGTGAGAATGGCTCCAAGAATGAGAAATGTAGGATCCAACTTGTGATTCAGAAGAAGGATGACATTCCTTCTGCTTCATGGAGGCACAGTTCCAGACAGTGCCGGTGACAGGTGCCGAGGCCCACAGAGAGGGGAGCATTACAGGTTTTCCCTTTGATGGTACCGAAGAGCAAGATGTCAGAAGTACATGAGACTTGCATGGTACTGAGCGCTGTAGCAATCCTGCTGGTTCTCCTATATCCACTGGCACCGATAGCGTCCACTCTTGTACTGCGTCTGCTGGCACTGACATGAACAGGAAGTCCCTGGCAGCTGCAAATGCCACTGGCATTGTCAGTACCGAGACAGTGTTGGTATAGTGCAGTGCTGAGATGTGGAAGGTGTCACCAGACACCAGACTGAGGTGTCAATAGAAGAAGTTTTACTACAAATGGATATATTAAACAGTATTATGCCACCAGGACCAGATGGTATTTACCCAAGAGTTCTGAAGGAACTCAAATATGAAATTGGAGAACTACAGGATTGGGGCCTTGTTGACTAAATGACTGGCAAGTGACAGACATTCAGCTATGTAAGTAGGCTACTATTTGTGCAGTCCTCTTTGTTAATACTTGTATACAAAACCTTATAATCAAGAATTTGAACTAATCAAAACACTGCATCCCTCTAACAGCCTCAAACTTCCAATACCATTGGCACAATGTGTGTGACCACTGCAAAGGTAAAGCTCAAAATCAAGCAAATCGTTTCACATAAGCAGTGCCTCACACTAGTACTACTTCCTCTGTTGTGCTCGGAAGTATATTTTGTCTTCTACCAGCTTTGTAAGTGGTGTGTGCACTAACAATGATATTTACACTAGTGAACTGCAAATACTTTTAAATAAACTATTTCTGATTAACATGTACATTCTATGTAAATAGATGTGAAGGTTGTGCATCACTGCTACAGAAGATGACCAAACATTTAAATCTGAGCTCATACACCTCATTGTAACAGTTCTACCCTAATACAAATTAATAATAATAACATTAATAATTTCTCTTTACAGCTCTTGAGTACAATAAAAATACACTTTAAAAATAAGAGCAAATGTGAGCATAGACATTTCAAAGTTAAGCCAATGCCTTTATAGGCATGGGGAAAAATTCATCATGAAGAGCAATTGTTTACTTTAGGGAAGAGATAACAGAAGGGAGTATGATAAATATATACAAAACAAGGATTGGGAAAGAGAAGGTAGGTAGAGCACTTAATTGTACTTGTTCATAATATGGGAACAAAGGGAACAATTTCCAGGGAAACTGAAAGGCTGCACATTAAAAATTAATAAAAGAAAATACTTTTTTCACACAATGCACAATTGGAATGTGAAACTCTTTGCTACAGAATCTCTTTGAGGCCAAAAATTTGCAGCATTGAAAAAAGAACTGGGGTTTGTAAGGGCTATAAATCCTCATGTTTCAGGCCAATCTCTAACTAAAGAGGGTTAGGAAGAAACTTTCCAAACTGGGCAAGTTATTGTATAACTGTCTACTCTTACACATTCCTCTGAAGCATCTAATATTATTCACTGTCAGAGACAAGTTATTGGTCTAGAGAGGCCAATGGTCTGATCTAGTACGGTATTTTCTAAAAGGAAAGAATTCTAAATTGTGGATGCAATATGCTGGACACTTCAGAACCACTATATTTTCAATAAATGGCTCTGTATTCATACTTGATCAATAATCTCAGGTGTTGAACTGCAATGCTCTGGAACAGTGTGATCAATGGGCCATTAACTTATTATGATGAACCTAAAGTGAAAATCAAGTATAATCTCCTACCTCATGATGTATTAACTGAGTCCCCAAAAGATCCTTATAGTCACACAACCCTTAACGTCTTTAAATGAATTATTCTCCGAAGAGCGTAAGTATTTTTCATGTTCTCTTTCCCATGAAAAGAAAAGGAAATGTGCAAGAACTGTTAAAGACTGACAGTCATTTCACATCTTATTCCCTTTGCAAGGATGACAACCATTTAAAGCCAGAACAGATTGAGAGGGCAAACAGGTGTCATTTAAGTAAGATGCGTGCACAGTGTAATGACAGCCAGATGTCCTTAATTTCAACCAAGCAAAACCCAAGAGCATCACTATGCCAAAAAATATTGGTGTTTCTACTTTAAATCCTCAAGAGGTTTATAGCATTTCCCTTAAATATTTGTCCAAGATTGAAATTTGGCATGCCAAGACTCAACAAGGTTAGGAAATTAATGAGTTATTTATTTTTGAATATTTTAAAATGAAATCAATTGGCAATTTTAAGTTATATGAACACACACACACAAAACCAGGAGGACAAATGCTGCCCTCAGTTGTGTGTACATGTTTCCTGTTGACATAAATGCATGCAAGTTATCTGAGAGCAGAATATGGCCCTGAAAATTTGTTTTAAATTGTGTTCCAGGGCCTTATTAAAGGAAAAACTGGCTTTGCGGCTGCCACCTCACACACTTTCTCAGGAGCAACTGTAAGGGGCTCCAAAACATGTATCTCTGGAGATCAGGGATGGCAGAACTTATCTTGCCAAACAACTGTAAATATTTGCTTTTTTCAGATTGGTCAACAACAACAACAACGAGAATCCACCATGATTATAATGTAGGTAGATAAATCCTGTCTTCTCAAAATACTGAAAATTAATGGGAAAATGGTTTCCTTCTATAAAAGCACGAAGGCCAAATATGAGAATCTGTGCTGGCCTGAACATTTCAGGCTGGTCTTTTCAGTGGCAGAGCATTTGTAGCTGGTGGGTCAGATTTCAAATCTGCAATGGCAATGGCAAAAGGGTGTAACTTGAGCTCACGCACATAGCTTGGTTGCGGTGAGGGATGCTGGGATTCTGCAGCGCAGAAGAGAAAAAGTTAGACACATGCACTGGGAGAGGAAGACAGCTATGAATGATGGCCCAGCTGTTTTCCAGTTTCTCTTTTCCATTGACTTACCATATCAGGCACACAATTATGGTGCACAATAAATAAAAATAATGGTGCTAATAGGAATGGTTATAATAATTCACAGCTATGATATAATAATCTACTTTGCAGATGCCAATAAGCTGCTTACTGACAGCCAAACCCACAAGGCACAAATAGAAATAGTGCCCCCCTTCTTGCAGATGCTCAGGTCAGCAAGAAATCTCACAGGACACACAGATATAATCCTGGATCCCCCTTCAGGGGAAACATATTTTCTCTGCATATTAGAAAATATATGAAAAATATATTGTGAGCATTGAAAATAAATATTAGATATTAGTAAAGTGGCACCATTTCTGGATACTGCCTAAACTTATTGGAACTCTTTAGGGCTGCTCCTTTAAAAGAAAAGCCCCAGAAAAGTATGTTTGTATTCCCCACTTAGCTGGATGAAGAAGCAAAGGCTCCAGTGGAGCGGGTCTTCCAATATCATTTGACTCCAATATGCCAGGACCCTGACTCCTGTTTTCAGAACTGAGCTGTCCCATTAAGAACAGTGCCCCATCAACATACATTTCTGCTCTGTCCAAAGCACTGCAGCCTGCCATGTAGCTCTGCTGGAGCAATCTATTTCTTATTTCCTTCTTTTTGCTCTGCTATTGACTATTCACTGGCACGTCTTTGCTGCCATCATATTTTTCCTGATGTCATTAATAGATTAATAAAAATGATATTATATTAGGTTTGCGCATTAGACCTAATCTGGGCTAAAAAGTAATAACAATACTCAGTTGTAATCTAGCAGCTTTATCTAAGAATCTCAAAGCACTTTATAAAGGTTGAATTAAGTCTCAGACCATGGCTAGGAGGTAGCATTATTATCTGAATTATACAAAGAAGCAAACTGAATCACACAGAGATTGAGTTCCCCAAGAGCACACTTCAATTCAGTACTAGACTCAGAAAAAAAATGCAGAGTCTTAGGGCTAGATTAACAAGGGACTTTAGGCACTGCATTGTATGGGGAGAACTAGGCACCCAAGAAAGAGAGTCCTAGATGCCAGCAATCTGAGTGGGAAGCCGCTTAAGTGAGCCAGGAGTGAAATGCAGAGGAGAGGGGTGTGGCTTATGACCCAGATCCTCACAGATACTTAGGCACCTCACTCCCACAGATCTGAGTCTTCGGCACCCAACTGACAGGCTGGAAGGAGGTGCCGATCTCTTATTGGGATTCTCAGCTGTGAACGCTCTCCGGGAGATAGGCACCTAAGCCCCATCAGCCCTTTCTTGCAAAACACCAGAGAGAGACCGACAGTGAGAGACAGAGACCCATGCCATTATAGCCAATAGTCCAGTGGTTGAGCATTCCCCTGGGATGTTGGAGAGTGATGTTTGAGTCCCTGCTCCAATGAATATTGGAACAGTCTCTCTGGCATGAGAGTGACCTACTCAAAATGCCCCACAGACCAGTGGTTAGGGTACTCTCAGGGAAAATGGGAGACCGAGGTTCAAGTCCCTGCTCCAAATCAGGCAGAGCAGGGATTCAAAAACAGGTCTCCTTCGTTCCAGGTGACCACAATGAGCTAGTGGTTATTCTGAGGCACAGCAGCGAGTCAGCCCCAAAAGTCCCACCATACTTTCCCCCAGCTGCCTTTTGTGCAGGTCAGGCTACTCTGGTTTTTGTGCAGGTTAGGCTATGTCTACCATATCAGTCCGCACAGGTGAGAAAGGCAGGGGAACACATTGTTTGAGAATCCTGCTGGGGTCTAGTTCCGAGCTAGGGCTCCGAGCAGCTTGCTAGCTATAGGGTGGCCTCAGGTCTAGGCAGCTTTGTGCATTCCTGCCTGTGGGGATTCAGGCGCTTACAGGAGTAGGCAGCAACTAAGCAGTGGTTTAGTGAATGTTAATTGTGTCTACATGTTGGACATAGACACCTAAAGAGGAAGGTGTGTACGTCCTTTGTGAATCTAGCCCCTGGTTCCCTTTTTTCTTGCTCTGACTCCAATCCCCATTCCTTCCATGTTTTACTTTATAATGAGGTACAGTTAGGAGGTATGACTCCACTTATCTTCCCCCCATAAACATATTATTTGTTTTCAAATAACAGCCTTTTCTCTGTTTTGGAGCTTGAAGCCAACCATGCAGATGTATATGGAGAGCTGAGGATTAAGTACAAGAGAACCTTTACAGGTTTAAATTAACAAAACATACTCCATTAATTCAGTGACAGCTAGAAACTTGGGTCTAACTTCATACATTAAATCTTTAAAGGGCTATTAATGCGGCTGATAAGCATTGGTGTTCCTGCAAGATTCTTGTTCTTCTCCATGAACTGTCTTGTCTCTGATAGAATTCACCCATATCTGGATACTGTAAAGGGGCACCCTCAACTTAAAAAGCAACAGTTGTCAATTGCTTTTTACCAACTATAGTACAAGTAATGCTGCGTAAGATTACTATACATGAAAGAGGTTAGAGGAAAAAAATCTAATATTTCAGTTTATTTACTTTGGGCACTTGATAGCATTATGTGTATAGTCACTTTCACTATTTCCTCTGTAAAATCAGTACATCTGTTTTCTCTCTTGCTTGTGTAAATCTTTCACACTAGGAGAAAAGTTTGAAAGAATGATTGTAAAAAGCACAACTGACAGAGGTGGAAAAGGGGCATGGGAAAGGTGAAGTATCTGAAGCTAGTTAGCTCATTTTTTAAAAAAACTGACTAGATTTCAAGTAATAATGTCATTTAAATCATCTGATTATGAGTTTTATCTCCTGACTGCATACAAAAATATTTCTAAAAGGCAAAACATTTGTTTAGCAAATGCATTAGATTGTATTCAGGGTCAAGTATTTTCAAATAACATTCTCAAATAAGATCCTATCACCCTTGTAAGGGCTTCTCCCTTCAGTCTCTCAAAATTCATATTACATAAACTGAACATTTCTATGCAATCAGCATATACTCCAGAGGGTGAAATCCTGGCTCCTCTGAACTGAATGGGAGTTTTGCCGTTGATTTCAATGGAGCCATGACTTCACCCACTATATTTTTTTCATGAAGTAACTATAAACATTTCCAGTGGAGTGTGCTTCAGGCAAGGTTTGTTTACCAAGTTGTGTTGTTTCTCTCCTTAGTTAGGGTTATATTAAATATTATTTAAATAGGGAAAATAAATGAAAATGATTCTCCAGTTCTACATCTTTCCTCCCTGTGAACATATGCACAAGTTGTACACAGTTAATCACCAATTAAGCAGGAGAATTTTTGTGGCAGACTCTTGTTATCATAATGACAGCACTGTTCTGAAGCCTTGTGTAACAGAGGTTAATACTATGTAAAATATCCATCAGTTATTGTTTTATGATACTGAATCTGTTTAGTTTAGTAGGAATGAAACTGTAGGTTTTTGAAATCCTAGGAATCAGGTTTCTCTTACAAAACATTAAAAAAATACTGTGCTACCAAAGGACCTCTCCTAATAACTAGAGAGGCATATTGAGCAATATATATCACATGCATTTAGACCCAGACTTTCCAGGTCAGCTCATGGTAATGGCCAGACTCTAACCTCAGATGCATTGTCAGCATTACTATTTATTTAAGAAATTTGCTACTGGGCATGTAACCAAGTACATGTTTTTAAAACCTCCTCATACATGAATATAGGATCTTATCTCATGTATAGTTGTGGTGAACTGTATTGTGTACTAGTTTCCCTGTCTTGACAGCAACCCCACAAAATTCTTGGGATGGTGTCTATCCAAAGAACACATCTTTTCTTTGGAAGCATAACCAAACTTAGTTTTCGGTTTACTTCACATATCAAGTCCTTTTTCATTTACAGGTGCTCCTTGATTTTTGTAAGGAAGATTGATATCATCTGTTTTATATGCATCTCATTGCTCTGCTTATTCCTAAAAATATTTTTATGGAATTCTTTAGTTAAGACTTGGAGTTCTAGCTTAGAATCCTCTAATTTTCTCACACCTGAACTAACTTATACACGGACTGATTGCTCCTCTCGTACTAGGGTCCTCAATTACCTCGTTCTTACTGAGACCCCAAATACAACCACTTATTCTCCATCAATCCCAGAATCCTCTCTTTTCTTCCTGCTTCAGTTGAGTCTCTGATTGGGTAGAAAGTGCAGAACACCAATACACTCCGACTGATACAAATGTACCAGTCGGAAATAATCCTATGATTGGTTTCAAAATGGAAGAAGCCATTGGCAAATAAAGACTAAAGAATACGTTTAAAGAATCGGAAGAGCTTAATTTTGATTTAATATGTCTGTGAGATGACACAGGATGAGTGGCGAAAACACATATTAAGTAATTAATGTGGACTTATACCATAATTATATAAATAATGTCCACTTAGATTTTTGTTAAATATTAAGAGCCAAATTCAGCTTTCATTTACACCATTGTAAAGCTACAACCACTTCCTGGCTCTCAAAGGAGTTACTCTGTATCTACCCCAGCATGACTGAAAGAAGTATTTTGCCCTAAAACAATAAATATTTGTTAAACATTCTCTTAGCATTTAACAAAATATCATGTTAACATGCTGTTCAAATGCAATATTTAAATGATCTTTTATGTACTTTACAGAGAAGAAATTTGCCAACATCTTGCATTAAGTATGAGAAATACTCAAATTCTACACGTTAACAGATGGGCTAATAAGTAGATAGTAACATTAACAGATCATATGGCAACAGTATTTTAATATCAAATTTCAGTATATAGTCTTCTGTCACAATATTTAAATTACAATAAATATTAAATTTGTTATTAAATACAGATTACACAGTTGTTTAATATTTAAAAATCACACAAAAATTCCATTACAACATGAAAGTATTTCCCAGGTAAATTAAAAAAAATCCCAGCCCTCATCCATGCAAAAGCAAAAAACTCTGCACCTTAGAAAATAAAGCAAATCAGTCTATTTACTATGCAAACCTGTCAGAGAATCTGCCGCCAATTGATATCACTGTATGCAAAGATTGTCATCAAATTGACATTTTCTGTTTTCAGAACATTCAAGAAGCTGAAAGTAAATTAACCTAGGGGAATAAAGCCCTCGGAGACCTGGACCTCCATGCCTTACTCAGGGAAAATCCCCACTGAAACTAATGGGAGCTTTGGTACAAACAGCAGGAATAGGTCCTTATTAAACTGGCATTTTTCAAAGGTCACAGGATCTGGTAAAGACAGGAGGTGCTATGATCTGACTTCTTATATATAAGAAACTGTATAGATCACTGAGTTAATATTTTCTGATTACTTACCAAAAGCTGTCCAGCAAAACAGATAAAAAGAATGAAGGAAAGCAAGAGAAATGCCACCCCAAAGGAAATTCCAAGGATAGATGTTCTATGAGACAATAAGAAAAAAAGTTTATTAGCCATTATGCAAACGATGTACACAAATCTACAGTGCAGCCTTTTTTTGTTCAGAATGTTGGTAAAGACAGTTAGAAAATAATATCCCAGGCATTAATCCTGCCTAAGATGCAATTTTCCAACATCAATGACCCAGGGAAACAAATCCAATATTTTACCAGAAGGCTAATAAGCACTACTTCTTAGTAAGGGGCTATTCTTTGTGTGCCAAATTACAAATTTTCTAAATCCAACCATATCAGCAAGATTGCATTTTTAAAAAAACAAACACATTTTAAAAATATGGTAGCTATGTTCCCACTCCGCCGCCATTCTCTTCCTTCTCAACAAAGGCTGAGCCATCTTCTGTTCACATTTTCCAAAAAATGATACCTTGGGCAGAGTCCAAGCCTGGAAAATTTCTGCCCATGAAGAGCTTCAGAAAATTAGGAATGACTGAAAACAGTGACTTATAACATTATACCACCTTATATAGCTGTTGATAGTGATTTCTGCATTGCTAAATGTTATTGTAGCAAAGGCAATTGATTTCTCCTCTCCTGCAGACATAATATAAGATATTAAACACCAGTTGTCTTTACAAATTCTTAAATGGGAGCAGACATCTATAGTATGTTTTCCTATAGAAACTCTGCATTAGAGGAGAATGTTATTGCTAACCTACTGCTATTTAATTATTTTAGAGTCTATTTAAATCCAAAATTAACAGTAATAATAATATAGGTGTCATAGAAAGGAAACAAAGTGAAAAACAGTAAAAGGGAGCAAATAAATAAATAATAACAAAAAAATTAAAAAGTACCTTACCCATCAAAAATAACAACAAAGAAAAAAATCAACATTAAAATGAGAAAAAGGAATAAAAAAAAAAACCTCTAGTTTATCTGATAACGAGCCTCTAATCCACCCTTTGCTGTGTGGTACCAACGGGAAAAACCTAGTGCAAATATTGTCCATATATGCCCATTAAACACAGAAGAGGAGAAGCAGAAACCATATGGCATTATGTTCCCTCCCCTAAGATACTGGAAGTCCTTCCATGTGAGCACCAAGGCTGGCCATGATGAACCAGGCCAGGTGGAGAGGGGAGGGCAATCACTCCATGAGGTATTATAATATGGACACATGGCAGATTTTCCCAGAAAAATACATTAGAGCTAATTGTACTTAAGGAAGTATTGACTTTTGCTCTGTGCTTTGGGACTGGGAATGAGGAGATGCAGGTGCAGTCATGGCTATCCTACCAATGGCAAAACAGATCCCGGGTTAGCTTTACTCCTGGGGAATGGGGGGAGGGGAAGAGCGGCAGCACTCAAGGCCTAGTTCTTAGCACTTATCTGCAGTTTTACCTACAGCTCTTGAGGCATCTGCAGAGTTTAAAAGTGATACTCCTTGGCTCCTCTGTGCATCAGCAAGCCTATTTCTTTGCCAAACATGATACATGGGCAACACCTGGATGGAGTTTTCAAAATAAGCATTCTACTCCTGCAGATTTTTCTGTTTTATGCCATACTATTGCCATTAAAATAATTTTTTCATGGGTCAGTCATGGTCCATAGCTAGGGCTCTTAGGTGCTAAAGTAATACAATAATAAAAATAAATAAATAAATATAAATAAATAATACACATTTTATAATATAAGCTGTCTAGCCAATTACTTAATGCACCTTTAAACTCTCAGCATTAGTAAAAATTCAATTTGGTGAAAACAGCTCAATAAACGTAAATCTGAGAGGTCATTCATAATGCCCTCAGCATGTATTCATCTTGAAATAATCAGGATTTTTTAAAGTTACCTGAAAATGCATATTATTAATTATTATTATTATTAAATATTTGTGTTACAATAACTACCAGAATCTCCAATCAGGTATTGAGGAAAGATTTGATAGAGGAGAAGGTAGTGGCCTTATAGACCAGTTTTTGGAGGGTATTTCATATGTACGGGCAATGTGGAAGAAGGCATGAGGAGCTGACATATAGGCAGAATAGAAAGGCAATGCTGGCAGAGTGAAGGAGGTATGGGAGAGGAGGTGATTTAATAAGAGGCCAGAGTGGTCAGATAAGGGCAGACTTGTGAAAGGGGCTTCAGGATCTGGACAAGAAGCTTATACATGATGTGGGGAGACAGTGGAGGCGTACAAAAAGTAGGGTGATGTGGTCTAAGTCAGTGGTTCTCAAAGCTGGTCCGCCGCTTGTTCAGGGAAAGCCCCTGGTGGGCCGGGCCGGTTTGTTTACCTGCCACATCCACAGGTTTGGCCAATCGCAGCTCCCACTGGACGCGGTTCGCCGCTCCAGGCCAATGGGGGCTGCGGGAAGGGCGGCCAGCACATCCCTTTGCCTGCGCCGCTTCCCGCAGCCCCCATTGGCCTGGAGTGGCGAACCGCGGCCAGTGGGAGCCGCAATCGGCCGAACCTGCGGACGTGGCAGGTAAACAAACCGGCCCGGCCCGCCAGGGGCTTTCCCTGAACAAGCGGTGGACCGGCTTTGAGAACCACTGGTCTAAGTAACAGCTGAAAAAAGACAATCTTAGTAGCTATGTATTGTATGTGTTGAAGGGGAGCAATGTCAGTGTGAGAGTAGCAGAAGACAAGGAGGTTTCAGTAGTCAAATAACAGATGATGAAAGCTGGGATGAGAATTTTGATTGTCTGGACAGAGAGAAAAGGAGAGATCTTAGAAATGTGGTAGAAGAAGTGGAAAGTTTCGGACAGACTTGATGTATTGGCAAGAGAGAGGGAGTGGCCAAAGGTGACCTCTTAGGCTACAAGCCTGACTGACAGGGATGATGGTGGTCATTTAAACAGTGAGGAGCCTTTAAAGGGTTTTTGAGGAAAGATCAGCATTATGTTTTAGTTACACTAAGCTTAAGTAGTTTCACTTTGCTCCTAAAGCTACCAGAATGCAACAGAAATGGGAAGCAAGCTACAGAAAAATGAAATACCAGCATTTTAAACACTGACCATGGGAAAATTGCATCAGCAATTTACTTTTGTCATTGACATGTTTTAAGTTTTCAGGAATGTCATGCAGTATCGTGTACGGCAGGGGTTCTCAAACTGGGGGTCGGGACCCCTCAGGGGGTCGTGAGGTTATTATATGGGGGGTCGCAAGCTGCCAGCCTGCACCCCAAACCCCGCTTTGCATCCAGCATTTATAATGGTGTTAAATATATTAAAAACTGTTTTTAATTTATAAGGGGGGGTCACAATCAGAGGCTTGCTATGTGAAAGGGGTCACCAGTAAACTAGAACCACTAGAGTACAGGATACTGCATGAAGCAGGATACCAGAGTATGTGGGTAAATAATTTTGATATGGCAATGTTTTTCTTGTGGCACTTCCCACTGAAGTCAATGGGAGTTGCAGTGTCTGTGAAAATCAGGCCACTTATTTAATTGCCTAAATGTAGATTTAGGTGCCTAAAGTGAGGCACTCCAAATTTGAAAATCTTGGTCCGGGTTTTTACAGTAAAGATATGCCTACTCTATTGTGTAAGCTCTCCACATGTACTGTAGAAATTTATCAGATTCTTTTTATCTGCTTGGTTCAGACAAACCATTTTGGCAAAAGGGTATTCAGAAGCCTTCAGGTCTAAGTATTTTACTATACCTATTTGAATACCCTCATTTCCAGAAGTTCCATTCCCAAATGTTATCATTATTTACCTCACTGAGCTTCCTGATTGGCCAAGATTGTATGATATTGCCTGTGGAAGGATTGATTTTTGAAGTGTGATGAAAAGATATAAGAACTCCCTAGTTTTCACAATACCTGTAAGTATGAGGAATTGATGATCTTGAGCATCCACATTATAAGCAGCCTCCTCTTATTCTTATGACTACACTGGGATAACTATATTTTGACCAATTCATCTTTTATGAGATTGTTTCAAATTGAAAATATATTAGTATTATATTCAACTAATGTTAGCAATATTTTTATTGAAAATACTGATTCACTGTAAATGCAGAGATATTAAAAGATGGGGCGGGGGTGATTTTCCTTGTCCCCCACTTATATTACTGTAACAGAATATTATGTGTATTACTGAATATATCTTTAAGAATTCAGTATATGCTATGGTAATTCATGCATCTGTTTCTTCTTGGCAGGGAACTAATTTTCATGTTCATAATTGTTTGACTGCAAATTCTATTCTTCACCTAAAAGCAGTAAAGAAATAATTTTTAAAAAGATGGAGGTTATACATGACAACACTAAATTTAACTTTGTTTTTGTAATCTAACAGTAGCTACATCCTTGGGGATTTGGCTGATGCATTCACTGAGCCTTCCACAGATTCAATCAGTGCAAATACTTTAATAATACAATTGCTTCATTGTTGAGAAAAATCCTTTGAATTTTAAAACTCATTTTCAGTCCTTTTTTTTCTTTATTAGGTGCATCAGAAACAGCTCATAGTGGTGTAGCTTTTTCCTCTTGTATTCTATTCTATTTTGAAAGCTTGCTTTCAGACAAAGGTGCTGCTTTTGTTCCTCATAAAATTCAGCCTTGCTCAGCTGGACACTGTTCTAATCCTGCCCAGAACATGTTCCTAATAAAGTCTCATGGAGAGAACTACATGAATCTTCATGTATGCATGACAGAAGACATGATGAATGATGCTGTTGTTGAACATAGATGCCTGTCAGAACAAAGCCCGGGGAAGAGAACTCAGATATAGCCAGGGACAAACCCAGTACAGGCACAATTGCAAACCCCTTTACTTATATTGATGAGCAGTCACCCAGGCAAGTAGTCCCATTGAATTTGATGGTGAGCAGTTACTCACAGGAGTAGCCCCAATATGAGTACGTAGTTCACAATTTAGCATTCTACATTTCAAAAACCAATAGTGCCAATTTATAGTCAATCAACGGGTGTAATTTGGTGTCGGTTACAAGAGATGCTGCTCTGATCTGAACAAGTTGTAAGCAAGGGAGCATTACTGGAAGTCCTGCTTTGAGAAAATGCAGTGATCAAAGCCTTATGGTCATTTTAATGTAACTGTGTATCACAACTGCACATTAATTTTTTCCAAGATATACTGGGTAACCTGATTGAATTTAACTTTATGCTTTATACTATGCAGTTTATTATGTAAACAAGTAATTAATTTATCTACTCAATAGAAAAAACTATTAATAAACAATGTCATCACAGGATAAAGAACTTCTGCCAATCACACTTCCGAAATATGAAATGTTATAATAATCTTCCAAATATCACGTAAATAGTGACTCTTATTCACCACTGTATTACTCCAGTTTTATGTCATTGAAGTTGGTGTTACAGCAGCAAAACAGGAGTAATATAATACTAAATCAGGCCCCATTATGGATCCAGTTCTAGGTCCAATTATCTCTCTCTAAATTCACTCAGACCATTTCCTGGATTTTTTAAAAACTTTTACTCTGCTGTTATGTGTATCTACGCTCAACCAACATCATCCTGGAAAGCCTGGGAGAGCATTAGTACAGAATTGCAGGGGGGAAAAAAGTTTTAATCTTCTGTTAAAATATAGTTTCTTGAACAGTCTTTGTCTTGAACATAGAGGAATTATGTTAATAGCACTGGAGTAAATTTATTGTACATGACTTTTGTGATTATCAGATACAACCCATTTGCAAATGCAAAGCTTTAGTGTTTAATTGTCCACAAAAGCTGCTAGTTGCCTTGCACACTCCTCCACCATTATCTTTTAATTATGGACATAGCCTGCTTCACTTATAAATGTACAATGCCTTAAAAGTTGTCTGACTTCATTTATTTATTTTATAGGATTAAGAAATACAGAATGTGAACCTTTTAAATATGCATTGACAGCAGGAAAAAATCCCTATGAAATAAGGTATATTTCATTTTGATTAAGTAGAATTAATTCTGAGGATCATCATATATGCCACAATTTTTATAAGCACAATGTTATTATTTGCAATTTGACTTGAATTTATGAAGAATACATTATGTTTTAAGCAAAACAGAAAAGTAATAATTGTCTTGTAATTAGTCATGTGTAACTCTGGATTAGCTATTCAGTTTGAAAACAGCAAAAGTAGCAATTGCAGAATCATGATTGGCACAATTTTGCTTTCTCTATGTAACTCATTTTCATTAGAGACTTTCATTTTTGATAAGTTAAATAGCAGGGCGGTGGAAATGGAATAAAAGGACTTGATTCACTGTCATGGGCTCAAGAGAGTGACCCTCTCAATCTATATGGGCAGGATCAGTATCACACTCATTAATTGCTAGCCTGAGTTCCAAAAAGACCCTCATTGGCAGAGGCTGCCAAGGAATTGCACTGAATCAGTTCATCTTAATTGCTCCCTAGCACAGTGTGAACTTTGGATGAAGAGTACTACTTTGCCTTGATCAAGGTAAACTTTCTATAGCAAAACCCAAACAGAGAAGTAATGCCTGGTATTTATAACCATTACTTTATACAATGAACTTCTATAATATCTTCAAACAGAAGTTCTTAAATTGTGTAAGAAATATTACTGAATTCAGAACACGCATGAGGGGTCAGTATTAGTATTATCCTCGTTTTACAGATGAGGAAACTGAGGCAGAGAAAAGTCAGCTGACTTCCTCAGGGTCACATAGGAAGTTTGTGGTTGAGCTGAAAATAGACACCAGATTATTTTATGAACTTAATTTATGCATCCATTGAACCTTCTATAGATTCATTTAGTGTTAATTAAAAACACTACTGCTTCATTGTTCCGGAAAAACCTCTAGGCTAAAGTTTATGAGGGAGTACTATTGCTGCCTCTTCTCCAGCACAGAGTTTGTCTGTGCAGTTAGGTGGTCTCTAAACACACCTACCCAATTGGGCCTGGCATGCAAGTTAGGCAGAGGAGCAACTATATTCCTCAGATGAGAGAAAGGTGCCTCCCTGCAGCCCAGATGTTGGTACCTAATGCTGTGAGAAGGATAGGATTTAGGACACATTCCTCTTGTCAGCATCTCTCATTGACTAGCTTAGGTATCTCCTTGCCTAGTATGCTGGCTTTTGTGGATCGAATTCTAAGGCGCCTGTGTCTCCCCACACATTGTATGGAGAACACAGATGCCAAACTCAGGCTTTGTGGATCACAGTGTTGTTCCTGTGATTTTTTTAGGTGCCTAAAAGTTAGGAGCTGCAACACTCAGGCTAGGTCTACACTACCCGCCTGAATCCGCGGGTAGAAATCGACCTCTCGGGGATCGAATTATCGCGTCTCGTCGGGACGCGACAATCGATCCCCGAATCGACGCTCTTACTCCACCAGCGGAGGTGGGAGTAAGCGCCGTCGACGGGAAGCCGCGGAGGTCGATTTTGCCACCGTCCTTACAGTGGGGTAAGTCGGCTGCGATACGTTGAATTTGCATATCTTAAATCGACCCCCCCCCCCCCCGTAGTGAAGACGTAGCCTGAGTGTCACAATGCCTAAGTCCCCTTGTGGATCTGGGCTTCAGATCATATGAAACTGTTAGGAGTTTTGAAAAGCAGTAAGAACAGGAATAATGCAAAGGGATCTAAAGAGTTAGAAACATGGAGAGGAAACAAAATGAGATTCATCTTGGAAAAATGCAACCTTAAAATGAAAATGTCTGGACAGACACCAAATAAATATACTTGGAGGGAGAAATCTATGCAGGAATAATGCTGAAATATATGCAAGGCTAATAATGGACAGTAATTTACTAAGATTATAATTTGGTAATTCTACAAAAATGTGCAATTTGGAGTGTCTATACAAGAAATCACATGACAAGAGTCAGAAAGTAGTATTTACTCCCTATACAGCTCTGTTGCCATCACACCTGGAAAATTTCATTCAGTTCTTGGCAACTCATTACCAGAGAGATTGACAAATTGGAGTGAGTCCAAAGATGAGCAAAATGATGACGGGGTACAGGGATTTTATTATGAGGAAAGATTTAAAAGGCTAAATATAGTATAGCTTGGCAAGGTGATTACTATTGTCTGCCACATCAGTTAATAAATATTTGAAGGGTGTTATAACACTGAGAAAAGAGAAGAATTGTTTAGGGTGGTCCAGGATGGCATAACTAGAAATAATGGGAGAAAATGAAGAAAGAGTAAATTTAGGCTTTCTTGTAGTGATAGGTATTCATTTGTAGAACAAAATCCTAAGGGATGTGGTTATACCATCATTGCTCGGGACTTTTACAACTTGATTGGGCAAAACACTAACAAATATACAGTGAGAATTGATACTGCCCTTGCAGACCAATGGACTGGGTGATCTAATCATCTGGATGGCCTTTTCAATCTCTACCTTCTATGATTCTGTCTCCTAATTCCTGATCCCAAGAATGATTCAAAGTCATATTTTCCTCTCCAAAAAGAGGGAGCAGGCAAATATTGAATTTTAACCTTGTTGAATATGCAGTGAAAATTTTAAAAAAATCCATAATCATAGACAAAGATAAACAAAAGGTCAGAATTTGCCCACAGATACACATACACATATAACTCTGCACATATGCAAATGTGGGAAGCATTTGGTCCAAATATTATAAAGTAATTTGTCTTTTATGTTTTGTTTTATTTATTCTTTTTCTGTATTATTTTCTACTCTGTTTTTTTATAACGTGTACTAAAAACGTTTAATCTAATATGTGAGTCAGAACCAAATATTGCACTCTAAAAAAGTTATGAGTTTTATGCTTTACATTTTCTACATTCTAAAGGTGTTATGTAGCTGATATGCTGTTACTTTTACAGTTTAAAATGTACCCTTATAAAGAAAAAAACGTCTTCTAAGTTTGCTTCATGGGGAAAAGATGAATCATACTTGTTTTTCATTTTGTGTGGCATGGAGGTGAGAACATGAGATTATACCAACAGATACCTCCAAAGACAGGTGGACAGTTTCCCATGTTGAATATGGCTCCTGTGAGAAACTATAAATATTTCTTAACTTGGAGTACAAATAATGCATTTAAATGATTGCATATCCAAATTAAGGCACAGAAAAAGAGGAAAGTAGAAGTCCTATCTATTACACAGTGATAAGATCAGGCAATAATACTGTTAACCTAGTAAACTAGTAAAGAGTTAAACCCCTGCAATCAAACAAAAAGTTAATGTGCCAGATAATGTAATGTAAAGATTTATTGGAACTGCATAAGACAAAATGTTGGTAATCTGTCTACTCTCACTTGGTTGGATGAACAATACTCTAGCAAACTCTGAAAGGTACAGATTGTCCCTGGTCCTAAGGGGAGTATGCAAGACAGGAAAGAAGGTCAGTTGTAGTCCCTGTACTTGATAGAAATTCACTAGAGACGTTCAGATGCAAATGTTTATGCTTTTTAAAATTTTAAAATAGAAATTTTATCAAATTTCACAGAAAAGTAATATTTAAGGGATGCAAAAAAACAGAAATTAAATGATGAAAATGTCCATAGATTAGAAGGTCAGAAAGGACCATTGTGATCATTTAGTCTGACACCATGTATCCACAGGCCATAGAAGTGACGTTAGTTACAATTACTTATGCAAAGTATTGGATACTTTTCCACACTCGTTTCAATTTTATACTTGTCCCCATCATAGATCTATTTAAAAAAAAAAATCAAAGGTGATACAAGTATTAGAGCATCAGAATATTATGATATTTAAAAACAGAAGTTACATAACCTAGCTCTGAAGTAATCTGGAAGTCTCATTCATATCTGTTTCATTCCAATCTCCATGAATTAACACATGCATCCTGGCAAATGCTAAATTATTACCTACAGTTTAAGGATACTACCATTTTTTATTTATGATCCAATATGTAGCAATACAAATGCACTGGATACAAACTAGGAATTTTTAATAATATTTACTTACTTTGGTAATACCAGAATCTGCACGATAAAAATGCAGAAGAATATGAGACAAGCACATGTCACATAATACTTGAATGCTGGCAGTGTAGTTGTTCTGTACTACAAAATAAATTAGAAATTGTTAAAACTACAGTTCCCAAAATAGAAAAAATTGCCTACTAGCCTAAGCTGCATTTTAAACAGGCAGATATACATAAAAACCCTTTGGCAAAACTTAATTTATTTTTTCTTCAGCAATTATCCTCCCCACTCACAAAGCAACATGAGATATTTGGAGTCAGGCATTGTCATGCATAGCACTGAAGCTTTTGCTCTCTTTCCACACTTTAGAGAGTACTTCTTCTATCAAACTGAAATGGCCATATATTGTATCTACTCAAAGAGCATGGGATGTTTATAATTAAACATCCTAGGGGAGAGAATTAAGTTAACTCTAGAAACTTTACATTGAGACATGACTGTTATCTGACCTGCAACTTTCCCTATTTCCAGCTGAGGGAGAGATGTGGATTTTACTTGGAATGTAAGATTTGGGCCTTAGAGGGCTTAATCTGCAAATTCTGACCACCTCCAACTGACTCATGATACCAGTCTCCAATCAGCCAGTTATTACATTTTCAAACAAGTATCTTCGTGTTTTCTCCCATGCTGCCCCTCATGCTTGGGAGCAGCTCACTGTGAATATCCACAAAGCTACCTCATTATCCTCCTTCAAATCCCTCCTTAAAACTGTTTGTGATGCTTACAAAAAAACTTGTCAAAGGTTAGGTGGCTGGTATGCTGAGACCACTGCCTATCATGCTGACCAGTACTGTCTCATTGTTTTCTTGTACACCCCATCTCTTGTCTCACACTTAGATTTTAACCTCTGTTCAATTTTTCATTCTCTTTGTTCTTGGAAATGGCTGAACTATTCTGACTCTGAATTTCCAAAACAATTATTTCCTGGAATAAGAACAAGTCTGCCAAATTTCAGCCATAAAGAAAAGTAATGGATGAGAAAGTTATGGGAAACTACAAATTAATTCAAATTCTTGTGCAACCCTAGCTAATGGTATAGGTGTTACAACACATCCCACTTTGTCTAGGGGTGACCCATGCCCTATAGAAGGAACTAGCAATGACACCTATATTCAGGTTGCCTAACACTTTCCATTAGAAAATATTTTTGTGATATTTTTCTGACAAGTTCTCACATGTCCATTGTTTGCAATAGGCCTTTGAAATTTGGCACAGTTATAGTCTGTTAGTGTAAATAGTGTGATGTCATTAAATTATATGCATGCAATTCCACCCTTTGTCTTTATAAATTCCTAATTAGTTTATAGAGAAACATATTTAAAAATAAGAAATAAAATATTTATCACAGGAAATGCACTATTTGCAGGTAGAAATAGAGATGTCTCAAATCTAAACCAATAAAGTATTCTAAAAATAAATGCTTTAAGTATTATAATTGTTCAGGGTCTAGGAATTCAGGGAAAATATAATTAAAGCAAAATAGATCAATGAGTAATTTCATAAGTGCTCAAAAAGCAAACCTTATAAATGATAAGTGAATGAGTTGTGCTTTTTAACTGCAAGTACACTGCTATGCCTTTATACTAAAAGCCAAATTCTGCCCTGAAATACATGCACAGAACTCAAAATGCATGTCTATGGACAGAACATAGCCCAAAATGTGAATTTTAGGACTTTTTCTCCCAGGCACTCTTGAATTCTGTGGCACATTAAAAACAATTTCTATCAGATGGTTAAATGAACTTTAAGGCATATGTCTGAATATATTTGCAGTTGGTTCTGTTGTTGCAGCTGTTGAAGTGGTTTGTAGTATTTTAATAGAACCACTGAACACTTAAGGCCTTGAGCTGATGTTATAAACTCACAAGAAAATTCTGACCCACTTGATAATTTGTTTTAATATTTCACACTTCTACAGGCTTGCAAGAAAATCATGTAATTACCTTCTTGAATAAAATACATTGTTTCTCTCATTACTTTGGTTTTCTTTCAGATCAAATAAGGCCCAATCTTTCTCTTACTGATGTCAACGACAAATCTCTCACTGACTTCAGTGGAAGCTAGGGTTGCCAACCCTCCAGGATTGGCCTGGAGTCTCCAGGAATTAAAAGATTAATCTTTAATTAAAGATTAAAGATCATATAATTATATCTCCAGGAATACATCCAACCAAAATTGGCAACCCTAGTGGAAGCTAGAGTGAGCCCATAGACAATAAAAGAAATTGGAGAAGGAAATTAAAAAGTTGGATATGAAAATAATTATTTGTCACATGGCAGCACTCAGCAGCCCATATAGTGATCAGGGCTTCAGTAAGCTCAGCAATGTGCAGATACTTAAAAAAAAAGTCCCTACCCCAAAGAACTTGGACCCTGCAAAAGCTTACACATGTGCTCAACATTAAGCACAGAGTATTCCCATTAACGGGTCTACTGAAGCGGTTAAACACATGCATGAGTGTTTGTAGGATTGGAGCCTAGCATATCATTTCCTCTCCTCCTCTCAAACTGATTTGCACTTTTCCTCCTTCTCTCTCCTGCTCTTCCTCTCCCCATCCCACAAGCAACTCATTCACTTTCATGTGCATGTGAAGAATGAGTGGGAAAAGAGAGATGACAGGAGAGAGAGGCAGAGAAAGGAGAAAGCAAAAGGGAGACGAGCAAATACAAGAAATAGAGTGATGTTGCTCATTCTCTCATCAGCAGGACTCATTACTTTCTCTCCTGAAGAAAGAGATTCATAGATTCCAAAGCCAGAAGGGACCACAGTGATCATCTAGTCTGAGAGAGATAGAGAATCCACAACAACCCTTGGTAAATTGTTCCAATGGTTATGGTGTTATACCTATCTCTGCTAGATTGAAGAACCCACTATCAAATATTTGCTCTCCCCGTAGGTATTTAAACATTGTAATCAAGTCTCCCTTTAACCTTCTCTTTGTTAAGCTAAATAGTGAGCTCCTAGAGTTTACCACTATAAGGAAGGTTTTCTAAAGCTTTAATCATTCTTGTGGTTCTTTCTCTGAACCCTCTCCAATTTATCAATGTTCTTGAATTGTGGACACCAGAATTGGACACAGTATTCTAGCAGCAGTTACATCAGCACCAAATACAGAGGTAAAATAACCTCTCTATTCTTACTCGAGAGTCCCCTGTTTGTGCACATGAGGAGGAGCTTGAAGTGTGTTTCCCCCCCCCAGCAAAAGGAGTACAGCAGCAGGACTGGCTGGGGGATAGAGGAATGAATCCCTTCTCCCTAAGGTTCTAAAGGTCAGAGGAAAGGAGAGCTCTAGAGGAGAAGCAGATATGATGACAAGGAAAAAGTGTTCTGTGACCCCTTTCCTAGTTGTGCTATGGGTGAGAAAGAGGCTTCTTCTGTCTGCCTCCTACTTCAGGTCCCCGGCTGCATGGGAGAACTCTACCCTGGAACATTTCACACTGCTGTTCACTAGCGTTCTTTTACCTATACACATCAAGTTACAGCCTCCAATGTTGTAATTTAGCAAACATAAAAGAAAATAGACACATTTACCATATTTTAAAAATGTTGTAAAATATGAGTAAAATTTTGTAAAATGGCTGTCCATTAAAAACACAAAAAATGTGAAATTTGATAAAATATACATTCTTTATATTGAAAATGCCCTCATTTACCCACATAAGACCCATATTTTCTATTCTGTTTGGAAATCATGTTTTCACTTTTTTTATCATATTCTATTTTAACAATAACACTTAAGAAAGAGAAAATCAGATTCCCACCCCTATCCACTCCCCAGCCTTACCACACCAGATGCAGCACTTAGGGTACGTCTATACCCAGCCGCTAGTTCGGCGGCTGGCAATCGAACTTCTGGGTTCGACTTATCGCGTCTTGTCTGGACGCGATAAGTCGAACCCGGAAGTGCTCGCCGTCGACTGTGATACTCCAGCTAGACGAGAGGAGTACCGCGGAGTCGACGGGGGAGCCTGCCTGCCGCGTGTGGACCGAGGTAAGATCGAACTAAGGTACTTCGAACTTCAGCTACGTGAATAACGTAGCTGAAGTTGCGTACCTTAGTTCGATTTGGGGGGTTAGTGTAGACCAAGCCATAGTGCTAATATTAGCCACTAACATGAACACTCTGTGTGGTGTGCATCCTGGCAGGTAAGATGTACTGAATTCTGAGGTCTCAATTCTCCCACATTAGCACCATTTGTAATTGAAACTATATAGAGACATTCAGAAATACACCTCTACCCTGATATAACACGGATTCGGATATAACGCGGTAAAGCAGTGCTCCGGGGGGGCAGGGCTGCGCACTCTGGTGGATCAAAGCAAGTTTGATATAACGCGGTTTCACCTATAACGCGGTAAGATTTTTTGGCTCCCGAGGACAGCATTATATCGAGGTAGAGGTGTCGTTTATTAAGTTTGGGAACTTTTACAGGCTGCATTATTTTTTTCCTAGGCCAATATAAATGTAAAAGAAGCTGGTGATAAGTGTTAGCATTTTAAAAACTAAACATGTTAACTGCCTAGCAAATGTCTTTTGTGACTTGCATATTTAAATTAAAATATAGAAATAATTAGTTCTGAGGTGAAAACAACTTACTTCTTTTTCCAGAGTTTTGTTATAGAAAAGTAGTGATATTCTTTGAATGTCTTCAGATTTAAGCCATTGCCTGAAAGAATAAAGAAATACACAAAACATTATAAAGGGCATCAAAAGATATTAGTCCTGTTTTTTCTATCATTGAAAAGCTGTAAACTAAGAAAAACAAGGTGGATGAGGTAATATCTTCTATTGGAGAAACTTCTGTTGGTGGGAGAGATATACTTTTGAGCTACAGAGCTCTTATTTAGGTCTAGTAGGTACTCAAAGTGTCACAGCTAAAGATTAGGTGGAATAGATTGTTTAGCATCAATGGATGACACATATTGTAAGACAGCATTCAAGGTAAAAACAATGAGGAGTCTGGTGGCACCTTAAAGACTAACAGATTTATTTGGGCATTAAGAATAAATGGACACAAATCGGACATCAGGAATAGTAAAATACAAAAGCCAGTAGGAGAAGACTTCAATCTCCCTGGACATTTTATAACAGATTTAAAAGTAGCCATACTTGAACAAAAAAACTTTAAAAACAGACTTCAAAGAGAAACTGCAGAACTAAAATTCATTTGCAAATTTAACACCATTAATTTGGGCTTGAATAGGAACTGGGAATGGCTGGCTCACTGCAGAAGCAACTTTCTCTCTCCTGGCATTGACACCTCCTCATCAATTATTGGAGTGGACCACATCCACCCTGATTGAATTGGCCCTGTCAACACTGGTTTTCCACTTGTAAGGTAACTCCCTTCTCTTCATGTGTCAGTATAATAATGCCTGCATCTGTAATTTTCACTCCATGCATCTGAAGAAGTGGGTTTTTTACCCACGAAAGCTTATGCCCAAATAAATCTATTAGTCTTTAAG
The DNA here is from genome assembly GCF_028017835.1 of Emys orbicularis. Taxonomy (NCBI): domain Eukaryota; kingdom Metazoa; phylum Chordata; order Testudines; family Emydidae; genus Emys; species Emys orbicularis. The sequence continues at coordinate 165,193,875 of NC_088684.1, forward strand.
GTGCCTCGTTGTTTTTGTGGATACAGACTAACATGGCTACCCCCTGATACTTGACATTCAAGGTAAAGTGGCCTCTGCAGTCATAGGCCAAAAATGGGGATTAGTGGGTTACAGATTGTTGTAATAAGCCATAAATCCAGTGTCTTTATTAAGACTATGATTTGTAGTGTCTAGTACAGTTATGAATTTAAGTTCTCACACTCGTCTTTTGAAGGTGTTGTGCAGGTTTCCTTTGAGGACATGGACTGAGAGTTCAGATATGGAGTGATCATTTTGTGAAAAGTGTTTGCCCACAGGTGATATGTGTTTTTGTCTTTCATCATTTTTCTGTGTGAGTTGATTGGAGAGCATAGTGATTGTCTGGTTTCACCCACATAGTTATTGGGGCATTTAGTGCACTGGATGAGATACGTGTGTTAGGCATATGTAGGATTGATGGATTTTGAAAGGTGTGTTGCTGGGAATATTGATCATGGTAGTTGGTTGAGATATGTCTACAGGTTTTGCATCTGTTGTTCTGGCAAGGTCTGGTGCCACTTTGAGTTGGGGGTATTCTGGTCTGTGGGAAGCTTGCTTCTGATGATTAGCTTGGCGAGGTTGGGGGGCTGTTTGAAAGTCAGAAAAGGGGATTTGGGTAAGATTTCTTTCAGGATGTGGTCCCCAAGGAGTATGGGTTGCAATTTTTTAGTGACACTCTGAGTACCTTTCCCAGACCTTAAGAAGAGCTCTGTGTAGCTTAAAAGCTTGTCTCTTTCACCCATAGGTGCTGGAACTACAGTTGCGGGGGGTGCTGCAGCACCCCCTGACTTGAAGAAGTTTTCATTATATATAGGTTTTACAGTTTGGTTTAATGGCTCTCAGCACCCCCACTATACAAATTGTTCCAGCACCCCTGCTTTCACCTACAGAAATTGCTTCAATAAAAGATATTACCTCATCCACCTTGTCTCTCTGATATCCTGGGACCAACACGGCTTCAAGAACACCGCAAATAACAATGCAAAGTAAGATGTCAGTTTATGTATTTTGAAGAAAGTCAGTTATTGTGCTTCAGACTGGATAAAGTAAATCATATTGACTGCAACAGATGATCATGTAGTTCCACCCTTCCACTTGGTTTCTATATCTAACACACACACAAAACTGATATTTTAATGAATGGGCTGTACGTGGATGGTTCATGAAAACATTCAAGAGGGAGAGTTGCATTATAAAGTGCTTAATGTAAATGGCTTTGCTGCTGGTTCTTCACTCTATCTTCTATAATAATGATCCATTCCACAGATGTTCATACCTGGGACATGGGGCAGAACTTGAGGTGATTCTGTCCAACATAACGTACAGTGACTGGCATGTCACAACACACGACCATGCCATTTAATGAATGCTTTACACCATGTGCAAAGGTGAAAAAAGTCATTAAAAAGAGAGTGGGATGATTCTGTGTTTGAGATACATTCATCTGATGAATTTGAACCTCTTTCACACAGACCTTTTATTAGTTATCAAAGCATCATTTCCTACTTACAGACCAAAATATGTAAAAATGTAAAAAGTTGCAGTGAGGTTGCACAATATGTTTTTGTAGCTATGTGTAAAAGTAATGAACATTCTAGCTAATAGATTATTGAAGTAGCACCATTACAAAATGAAGAGGTCTATCTCTGAAAGTCCACATTCAATTCAATGGGAGGTTTTTATTTTTTAAAAAAAATTAAGGCATAATTTAATTTTGACTCTTTCCAACTGGCTAGACTTAATGAGGACTAGTCTGCTAATCTGTAAATAAAAAAAAATGTTAAAAGAGCTCAGTTCTGAGCATGTGCTCAGATTTGCAACACCTAACGTTAGGCCCCCTGCCGCCCACTGGAATCCTCAGCGCTGAGTTAGGCACCCAGGGTCTCTATATAAAGCACAAGGAGAGTTAGGTGCTTAAGAATGGGATTTGCAGAAGCCAGCATGCTGAGCAGGGAGCCACCTAAGCTATCCAGTAGGGAATGCTGAGGAGAGGGGTCTGGCAAAACTATTAATTTAATGGGGCCAGGATTTCATACATTAGCCCTTTTACTGACTATCTTTTGAGTCTTTAGACAGTAACATTAATGTTACATAAACATACATTGTTGTATTTTAGTTAAATATGCTGTTTGTAATGTGACTTGGGAATTTTCACGATGAATGGCACTATATGGGTATTACACATTATTATAGTATGAGAGCTGAGAGATTTAGGGTCATTCTACTTCCTACTGAAAACAATCTATGGAAGATGGAAGAAAAATCTTATTAAAACACTTCAGTGGGCAAAATATTCTTTTTTTATTAGTGCCACTCAGCTATTTGATTATAATGGGGCTAGTCCTCTTGGTCTCTGATTAATGAGTGTTAATTGAGAATTTGCAGCATAAACAATTTTCCTAACATTACAGACCCATTATAGATTTAGAAGCACATTTTAGTTACAAACGTTACCTGGAGTGCATTATCATCTTAAATGAAATTACAGGAAAGAGCAAGGTGAAGGTAATTTTCATGGAAAGCAAAACAAAGCAACTTATTAACTAAGATGCATTTATCAAGTTGTCCAATTACTACAGTTGGTAGAAGCATTTAGGAAAGGTGAATTCAGAGTAGTGTGAGCAGGCAGTGCCTTCATCATTATCTTTAAATGTTGTTTCTCTGAAAAGTGACTCTGGAAAAACTGCACCTTCTTATTCAACCAATCTGTTCCTTGTGGGTATCTAGAGTCACACATATATCCAGGGGTGAAAATGGGCCAGTACGGCGTACCGGTAAGAAGCCGGTACCAGCCCGTACCCAGACGATGTTAAAGCTCTGCTGCTGCGGCAGCGCTTTAACGTTGCTGCCCCTTTTGCCCTACTCTCAGGGTCGCCGGCAGTGGCTGAAGCCCCGGTCCCTTTTAAATCGCCACTGGAGCCCTGGGCTGCACGGGCCAGGCAGTGTGGATGGGCTGGTTGGGGAAGGCTGACCCCCAGCCCCACCCCTTCTACCCAAGGCCCTGCCCCTTCTGGGGGCCCAGAGCCGGCCTCCGTACCGGTAAGGATTTAGTATTACTTTCACCCCTGCATACATCTGATGACATTAACAATAAAAATAAGTTTTTACTGCCACTCCTGTTAGTCCTACAAAGCCATGCCATCTAAGATTAAGTGAGCTGGAATCTCTTTCTTCAAATGCATCAGCAACAGGCTTTTTTCCTTCTTTTTCTGGCCTACAGATTGCAAATGATTCTTTTGGGTGGGGAGCTTGCTACTGCAATACATGCTTTGGTCACCTTAGTCAAAATGCTCAAAGGTAGTTGGGCACCTAATTACCCTGGAGAATCTGGGCCTTTGTGATTACACTGATACTACCACAATGCATCCTACATGAGCATTCATCTTAAAATAATTCAGAAACTGAATCTGGGGTAGATGTAGTAAAAGAACAGGATATTCACTGGCTGCTTGTAGGCTCTGGGTGAAGTTTAAGGTATTGATTTTGACCTATAAAGCCCCAAACACCTGAATATGTTTGCCTGAGAGACTGTCTCTTCCCCTGTGCTATACTGCTGTGGTCAGCAGAGGTGCGTGAGCTGGAGTCCCCTCAGTAGAAAAGAAGGATGGCAACATATTATTTAATTAGCTTTGGAATTCATTCCTCATAGTGGTCTGAAAAAGCCTGCACCTGATGCCATTCAGGGCATACTGCAAGGCCCAACTCCCAGTGTTTTGAGGAGGGAGAGGTATGATGAGGGCTGGTATTTGTGGCTATGGCAGAGTACTGACGGTATTTTTTTTGGATATGATAGTTATCTCTGGTGGATTATTACCAGTTTGTGGGGGCCCTGATTTTCATTTTTTTTGTCATTACATGTTTAAAGTATGCCAAAGTTCTTATTCTTTTAGTTATAAACCAAACAAAAATAAATAAATCAACTGAACTGTTAACCAAGTTCCACTGGAACTTAGATTTTTTGGGGGGCTCCAGCTTCTGTGGTATCTGTGAAGCTGGCTGACCAGGTGCCAGCTCTTGCCAAGGCTTTAGGCCTCTGCTAAGTACTGACAAATTCATTGCTGGAAACCAGTCTGTTTCACCTGTGTGTTCGTATGGTTAAGGTGGGTATCAGACTTATAACAGTGTGTTTAGTGTTTCTTTAGTGATAATTTCTTTATCACATGCTATAAGATAATATTTAAGTTTTTGCTTTGTAACTGTACAAATTGTTTGCTTGGAAACTGAACCTAATCAGGAAGGATTGTCTCCTGCCCATCAAAAAGGACTATCAAAACTAAATGGGCCATTGTGGAACATCACAATACAAAGATTTTGTTAATTGCCCCTTACATTCATGAAAAGGCTATGTGAAAAATGGCTCGTCCCATCAGCTTGAATTCTGAAAGAAGGAAATAAAAATAGCTGACAAGAATATTTTTAATCTCTTTTGCTGTTTGGACTCTCACATAGCTGGAGCTATGAAACAGAAGTAGAGATCCCCAGGGTCAACCTGGGTTAGCAATAAAAGACATTCAAAGGTGACAGATTACTACAACTCTTAGTTCTTAGTTAATAACTCCTTAGTTTACTATAGGGTTGGCTACAAGTGTTGTTTTTGATGTGAGATCTAAGGTACAAATTGACCTAAGGTAAGTGACTGGTCCTTTGGGACTGGGAATAACCTGCATACTTTGTGATCTTTGGTGTATAGCAACCACCTACACTAAATCCAGATTGTCCGGGTGACAAGATAGACTGGAATGCCCAAGGGGACTGTCTGTGACTCCAAGGTAAGACTTGTTATAGTGCTGTAGGAGTTCATACTTGTTACTGGGTTGATGAAATGTAATTATAGAACATAAAACCAGCTTGGGGTCTCTGCCCTGATTCTTGACAGTCTTCCCTGAGGTTGCCACTTACGATCGTGACACTCCTGACAGCATGACAGTGTCTATGATTAAGGCTGTGAGCAGCAGCAGGAGTTTTGGTGTGGGAGGAGGCAGGGGGTTGGGGCATGGGATGAGGTGAAGTGGGCTCTGGGCAGCACTTACCTCGGGGGGCTCCCCGAAAGCGGCAACATCCCCCTCACTCAGCTCCTAGGCGGAGGCATGGCCAAGAAGCTCTGTGCACTGCCTCTGCCTGCAGGCACCGCCCCTGCAGCTCTCACAGGCCACGATTCCCAGCCAGTGGGAGCTGGCGCTCGGGGCAGAGGCAGTGCACAGAGCTGCCTGGCCACACCTCTGCCTAGGAGCTGAGCGAGGGAGATGTCACCACTTCCGGGGAGGTGCAGAGACAGGTAGGAAGCCTGCCAACCCCCTCCCCCCCCAGCACCTGTGGCACCCCTGGTCTGCCCCCTGCAAGATTTAGGGCTATATAGTAGAAGTCATGGGCCCTGAATTTTTGTTTACTGCTCGTGACCTGTCCATGACTTTTACTAAAAATACTCGTGACTAAAATGTAGCTTTATCATAGAATATCAGGGTTGGAAGGGACCTCAGGAGGTCATCTACTCCAACTGCCTGCTCAAAGCAGGACCAATCCCCAGACAGATTTTTGTCCCAGATCCCTAAATGGCTCCCTCAAGGATTGAATTTACAACCCCGGGTTTAGCAAGCTAATACTCAAACTACTGAGCTATCCCTCCCACCCATGCCCTATGACAGGCAGATGAAACCATTTACACCTGTGTAATCCCACACACGGCAGTAACTAAGGCCCTATCTGGCCTGCAGAAACTATATTTTGGGTGAAGCAGCTAACACTATCTATAGTGAAAGTTGCCTGATATTTCCCATTATAAGACCCTATTTGCTATAGTTTATAACTTTGCCAAACTAGGGATTAGGGAAAAATAAATTGTTTTGCCTTTGTTAACAAATTGATTGCAAGATTTTTTTTGAAAAAGATTTTTGATTGCTTTGGAACTGGGACTTGAAATTTGGCACTGGTGTCAGAAATGTGCCTTTTGCTGCTCCTGTGGAAAATATGCTTACATTTGGCCAAGTCTGGCCTTTGAAAAATCTTATTTTCACATATGCTCAGTTCACATCTGACCTGTTAAAGTTTGGCAGTTAAATTTTCTGAATATTCTGTCCGTACTGAGCATGCTCCATGGTCTCACAATTCCTGCATGCCGACCAGGCTGTGCATATGCCATGCCTGCAGAGCGGAGTCACTGAGCATACTCCATTCAAGGACTTTCCCCACAATTGCTTCGCTGAGCTGCTTTTGTGTCAGATGTGACAGATATTGCAACCACTAGCAGTATTTGGGGTCCATATTGTGTTAATGTATTTTATGTTTAAAGTATGAAAACCTCAAAAAGTCATTAGATTGAGATGGGCCAGGCAGTATGAGCTGTAAAAATATGCATAGCTCTTTGTATCAATACAGGTGATGTGTATTTGTGTGTTCCTGGCTCACTGTGTGTGTGGGGAGGTTGTGCAGAATCTGGAATCACTAGGGAGTGATTTCTGCAAAATGCCAAGGGTGGCTCTGTAGATTTCCAGCCTTTGAATCTGACCTCCTGCGAATAAGGGCAGGGATTGGTTGTATCTGTTTTCAGTAGGCTCGGGGACAAAGCAGGACTTTTGGTATAAAAGGCTGAGTTCAAACAGATTCAGGGTTTTCCTTTTGATTCAGCAAATGGATAGGACCTTCTGTCCAAGAAAACGCTCCAACTCTTGCTCAGCAGCTGGAAGGGATGTTGGCCTATCAGACTCCCCATGTGGAAGATGGCTGATTTCTGGTATGTTTGTTAGCAACTCTCTCCTCCCTCCCCGTGCCTCCTGCCTGCAGCAATTAGCTGTTTCGTGGAGTTCAGGAGACTGAAAGGGGGGAAGGGGGGAGGATCAAGGGGGGGAGTGGGGGCGGGCCTGGGGCAGAGCCGGGGGTTTGAGCACCCCCCCAGCACCTTGGAAAGAACAGCAAGAGGAGCAGCCAGACGATCCGCCCTCTTTCACCCTCTGACTCCACCACCTCAACCAAGCTTCACAATCATCATTGCTGAGTACAATATTACATTGTTTAAAACGTATACTGTATATGTATATATGTATATGTATAGTCTTTTGTCTGGCAAAAAAAAAATCCCTGGAACCTAACTCCCCCCCCCCCACCCTTTACATTAATTCTTATGGGAAAACTGGATTAGCTTAAAGTCACATTTTTCAAGAATGTAACTGCAATGTTAAACGAGGAGTTACTGTCCAGGAAAGGGAGGAGTCTGGGGAATAATTAGGGATGGAGAACTGGAGCAGAGGAAGAGAAGCTGGGGTCGGGGCAGAGAGAAGCAGATGCGGGTGGGGGAGGGAGGACAAGAGTTAAGGAAGATAGACACAAGCGTATGGTAAATGGGAGCAGAAACGTCTCTAATAACTTAAGTACACTACCTTCCAGAACCTAGAATTCAGACGAGGAGTTCTCAGGCTCTGCACTCTTCTGCTCCCAGCAAATAGCTCTGAAACTATCTGGCACAGTGAATGTCTAAAGTCCCACCAATGCCTGATCTAATGTGCAGAATTTATGCCTCCTGCAGATTTCTTTGCTTCCCCAGAGAAAAATGACTTTCTGATGGGGAAGCAAAGGGAAGTCAGAAGAGTGGTTATGCACCCATCCCCAGTAGTATGTTTCGGATGCCCAGGGCAACTGGCAGAGAGGTAAATCACTGTGATGCAGGAAGGGGGACTGGGGAAGACCCAGCTGGTGGCTCCTACCCTGCACTGGGTTCAGTTGCTAGTCCCGGCTGGGCTGGAGAGGACGGGACTTCCTCTTCCCCTGCACATTATCCGGGGCTGAGTCAGACCCACCCCCAGATTTCTCCCCCAGCTGCAGGAAACTCTGAAAACTATCCCCCCATGCTTTCTGCACCCATCAATCCTCAGCTGCAGGGAGAGGGATCCCTGTTCAGGGAGCTGCTCCCCCATCTGCCCAACCCCCATGCATCTAGTCCCCTTCAAACCCAGACCCTCCTGCTGAGCCTCACCCCACCACACACTCAGAACCCTCCCGATGAGCCTCACTCCCCCTGCACCTGGACCACCCTGACAAGCCACCCGCACCCGGATCCCCACACCACCGAGCCCCAACCAGCTGCACCTGGATCTCCACCCCACTGAGCCCCACTCCTCCATCGTCTAGACTCCCCCACTGATTCCCCCACACTGAGACCCCCCTGCCAAGCTCTATTCCCCCCCACTGAGCCCCAACCACCTTCACCTGGACCCCATTGCAGAGTCCCATTACTATTGCATTCAGAACCCCCCAACAAGCCCCTGTACAACCAGATCCCCCTGCAACTAGACACCCCACTAAGCCGCCTGTACCCAGATTGCCCCACACAGAACCCTCTCAACCCACACCTGGATCTCCCCCCCATACACTTGCATCCTGCCTGCCCACACCTGGTGCACCTGGCATGGAGGGGCAAGGCCCAGGAGTGTTTCTGGGGGAGATCCGGTCCTTGTGCTGTGTCAGGGTTGTGTGCAGCGTCACTGCTGAGTCTGTGTCCCAGGGGGGAACTGCACAGTGATCTCCCACCTCTGTGCAGACAGTGGCCTGTGCTCCCCAGTGCCATGCTGAAGACTCCACATTTATTTGACAAATAAAATTTGCAGAATTTTAAAATATTGTGTGGAGAATTTTTAATTTTTTGGCGCAGAACGCCCTCAGGAGTAACATATGCAGCCTACTACTGGTATCAGTTAATCTGGTAACAGAGTGCAAATGGTTTGTGCTGTGTATTTAAAAGTTTAGACCCTGCTGATTACCTAAGCTAGTGGCCAATCAGGTTCCACATGATGAATTTTTGTTTGTTCAGATTTTTTTTTAAATAGGAAATTATATGAAAAAACCTTACATTAAAAAAACATTATTAAAGTTGCAAAGCCAAGCACTCAAAAGTTAGGAAATTCCAGAATTAAGGTTGTCCATCAGTGAAGAGGTGGTAATTCAACTTTCCCCCCTTCTTATTCAATGTGTGGCCCCAGGCCTTCTGAATACAAAATTATTCATTACCTCATAGAAGCTTTCATCAACATATCTGAGTGCTTCACAGTTAAGGGCCAATTGTGAACATTTTGGTTTAAGTGACTTGCCCAGAATCACACAAACTCCACAGGAGAGAACCCAATTCTCCATGGCAAAATTCAATTTCTTTAACCATAAGGGTACCCTTTCTCTTCCTGAAATCACTGCCTCACTCACTACACACTATCTTCTGTAATATCAGGGCATATTTTATCAAAAATGATAGAGCAGTCATAGTAAATTTAGTAGAAGTTATGATCTATGATTTTTGATAAAAAAATGTCCTGACAAGTGGGGGAGCACCAAACACTTGCAGCAGCACCCTCCCCACCCCCGGCATCACAATCCTAATCCTGTTTAGTGAAGAGGATGTGTTTGGCAGGCTGGCAAGCAAGCCCACCCTGTACTCACTCCGGCCTTCTGTGTCCCTTGGGGAAGAGTGTGGGGGTTGAGAGCAAGCCCACCGTGCACTTACCCTGGGCACAAGCAATGGCAGGTCATGACCGGGAGGCAGCCGGGCCAAATTTGAATGAGTATGGCTGCGATCCTGTGTCCCAAGTTGCAATGTCCAGAGAGGGGAGCTGGGCCTGGCCCTGTGGGACACAGAAGCTGCCATTTTGGGATAGGCTCTTGCTCTCCAACACACACTCCCCCGGGGCATCACCTCTGCAGTGGGCTCGTGACCCACCTAGAGCCTTCCTGGAGGAAGTCATAGACAGAGAAGTCGCAGAGAAATCACGGTACCCATGGCTTTTTCTGCATCATGACAAACCTGTAGCCCTCCATATGAGGAAGGGGGTCCTACAAACAACAGTCTCATTCAAGATACAGTCCTGATTCATCCTGAGAGCAGTCAATCCTGTGCATTGAATGAGGTAGGGTTCCTACTGTAAAAATATGTGAACATGTAATTATTACTGTGTTAATTCATATGCACAGTCAGCCATATTTTTGATATTTCTTAGTTTTGAGCACTTGACTTTTCAATTTTATTGTTGTCTACATGTAGTTGTTGGATGTAGCTTTTACTAATAATTATGTATGAGAAGGAAAGAACTCAGCTTAGATCTCTGATCATAGGTTAAGACTGCAGGATTGGCAAGTTTTTACATGTAAACTAAGAACATTTGTTATGGAAATCATTGATAAATAACACATAATTGAACCACACAATGCCATTTTGCAGTGTCGCTTTTTAGAACCCATGTACTTTAAAACATACTAAAGCTGTATGGATTGCGTCTTGTAACCCATTCTTAGATTAACAGTGTAAACAAACCTATTTGTCTATCTGAGGACTTGCTTCCAATCATTTTGTTATTTGTGTGTGACATGACTGTCAACATACACTTCCATTGAGAACTTACTCAAAATTGTTTTCTTAAAACTACAGACAGCCTGATGGGATTGTTACACATGAAAATTAAGTGTGGTCCTTGAGTTTCTAGCAATTAGGTGCAGTATACAACTTATTCAACTGAGCAAATATTGGACACCTGCAATGGAGAATACAATTCATAACTACTAACCAAATTTTTGCAAATACATCCCCCTATTTCACCCTGAAGTGATAGTTAATATTTAAAGGAGCCTGTACCCTTCAGTTAGAGAAGTATTGAGCTTGCTCTTATCTGTTCACTAAGAGGATCTGATATCATCAATAAGTGTCACCTCCAGTTCCTCCAAGGACATATACTCAATGTGTACCTCTCTGCCTCTGAGAACAATTTACGTGTGCAGACTAGCTACGTTATGCTCTAATGAATCAATGGACCAACTGAAACAATAATTATCAAAGGTGGCAAAAGAGCCACTTCTAGTTCTGTGGAGCTGCTTCTGTCACTCTGATTTCGGTGGCAGAAAGTCCTGGTTATTATTTAGTCATCTCACTTACTCGTCTACTGTGACAGATGACTGTACTGAGCCAGAGCAAGTAGACATGGAATACAGCCACAGGAGCATAATGCTTTATTCTCTTTTTCCATGTTTATCCCCATCTGCTGTTACCCCTGATCATTAATTATTTCTATTTTCACTCCTTACTACTAAGTTCCTTTGTTCTTTCTCTTTACCCCTCCTCTGTCTTTTCAATTACTAATTTAAGGTGCACTTATCTATGAAATCAGAAAATAAAAGAACAAACCCAAATATTTCACTAGCAGTCCCATCAATTTAGGATATAACTACACTTAATTTCCCAGTTGTATATAAGGCTTTGTACCAATTCTTAGGAGGATGTGGAGAGGTGTCGTAGACATGGGGACTTAGGGCCAAAACGTGGATTCCTGTAGAAGGCCTAAGGAATCAAGTTTTGAGCAGAGGAACTTCAAGGTGCAAACGGAATCTTCCCCCAATGTATGAATGACAAGTGCAGCAGCTATTAGAACAATGCCCTTGAAAAAGTTGCTGCACAGTGCTGTTCCTTAGCCTGCAGGGAGCGTAATGTCTCTCTGAGTGGCCTATTCTACTTTCTGATGTGGAATGGTGGACGCGCCACTGCTTTTTGGGTTTTGTGCATCAATGTAAGGAGAGGCAGCAGACTCTACCATCAGTTGTAGAAGAATGTGAATATGAGATGTAAATATACTTTTGAGCGTTGATTCCATCAATGGCCTGAATCATCCTCTCATTCAATTCTTCTTCAAATCTTTTCTTCTGTGATTTTGTTCTGTAATGAAAAAAGATGAGATATTAACATTGGATCTTGATTGGAAAACTGGGCTATAGTCACCAAAATGAAATTCAACAAAGACAAATGAAAGGTGCTACAGTTAGGGAAGTAAAACCAAATGTACAAATACAAAATGGGAGAAAACTGGCTTGACAGCAGCACTGCTGAGAAGGATCTGGGAGTTGTGATGGATCACAACCTCAACATGAGTCAGCAATGTGATGCTATTGCAAAAAAAAAGTTGCATTAACAGAGGCACAGCATGCAAGTCACAGGAGGTGATAGTACCACTCTACTCAGCGCTGGTTAGGCCTCAGCTGGAGTACTGCATCCAATTTTGGTCATCAATGTTTAGAAAGGATGTAGATAAAATGGAAAGAATTTAGAGGTGAGCAACAAAGACGATCAAAGGGATGGAATGCAAGCCATATGAGCAAAGGCTGAAGGAACAGGGTATGTTTAGTTTGGAAAAGAGGAGATTAAGAAGGGATATGATCAGGGCCGGCTCCAGGCACCAGCTGAGCAAGCTGGTGCTTGTGGCGGCAGATTGTTGGAGGCAGCATTCTGCCCAATCCTAGGGCGGCACGGCCGCTTTTTTTTTTTGTTCTTGTTCCGCTCCGGCCGCCCTGTAGGGGGTGGTAGTGCGGAGAACCAGAGCGCCCTGCAGGGCAGTCCTCTTCCTTCCCTCCCCGCCGACCGGAGCGGAGCCCTCGCGGCAGGCGGCAGGAGGTGGCGCAGCGGGAGGGGCAGCGTGGCAGCGCTCCTGCTGTAGCCCTGGCCACCCCCTTCTCTCTCTCTCCCGCCCGCTCACTCCCCCTCCCCCCCAGCCTGTCCCCCTGCACCCGCGCTCCGGCCACGCCGCAGGTTTTTTTTTATTTGCTTTGCCGTTCTGGCCGCCCCGTTTTTGTTTTGTTTTTTTTTGCTTGGGGCGGCCAAAAAGCCAGAGCCGGCCCTGGATATGATAGCTGTCTTCAGCTACTTGAAAGGCTACTATAAAAAAGATGGAGAAAAGTTGTTCTCTTTTGCCACAGAGGGCAGGACAAGAGGCAGTGGGTTCAAACTACAGCATAGCAGATTTAGATTAAATTTCAGGAAAACTTCCTAAGAGTAGGACAATGGAACAGACTGTCTCCTGAGGCCATGGAAGTTTCTCCACTGGAGGTTTTTAAAAGGAGGCTGGATAGCCACCTGTCTTGGATAGTTTAGACACAACAAATCTTGTATCTTGGCCAGGGTTTAGGCTAGATGACCCTTGCAGTCCCTTCTAACCCTATGATTCTATGACAATCCATCCCACAAAGAACATACTATCTAAAAGCAAAATATAAGGTGGTGCTTTAAAAATAAAACAAAACACACTTGCAAAAAATTAGAGTTGAGGAAATTTCTGTTAAAGGAAAGTGCTCACCTTGGTAATGTAATGAATTTATAAAAAAGAATTTCATATTCTCAGCTCCTTAAAAATATCCATATTTGCTGCAGCTATTTTTGGTCATATTTGTCTGCGTTGTGTGAATAGGTAAGAACATGCCAGTCACATTCATAGGAACACTTTTTTATGGCCTGAATAGAGGATCTAGAACTTTCCAGTAGCAGGTTTGGAAATAATTGTTTTCAAAACTTTATTTTCAAATATATATCAGGTTTCTCTTTATATAGTCTGTAAAACTACTATAATGAACAAAAAGGTTCATTTTATTTTAAGTTAGCTGGGCATGGAATGGACACAATGTCTGCATGGATGGGACTCTCTTCTGTTACACCAGGCTTCACTTGTTGTTCACTTCAGAAGTTGTGCTCTCCTAAAACCTGGAGCATCTCAAATATCTCCAGATTTTCTCTCCATCCTTTCAAGATTAATATCCAAAATTTAAGATATAGGTAGTACCTCAGATTTGAACTACCTGAACTCCTAGAGTTTATGATAACTCACAGATTTGAATTTTGGCAAGGTTAACTCAAGCCCTTCCTCCTTCTGAGCCATGACTTTTGGATTAGTTCTTAATAACTGAGGATCTACAGGATGGTTCAATAGATAAGATAGCGTAGGTTCGTAGAGTAGTTTATATAGAACCCTATTACTTTTCCACTGAATGCAACTGATTTCAAGACTATTGAAATGTATCACTGATTTCATGACTATTAGGTATGTGTCAAGTGTCTATCACCTATTTCTTACAAGTAGTCCAGGATAACAACAGACACTTGTCCAATCTTATCTAACCCTATCTAGCAAATAACTAAAAAGATGGGATTTCAAAAGAGCTGAGCACTCACCTAACTGTTCCCTTTGACCTCACTGGGAGTGGTTGGGTGATCAGCTCTTTTGAAAATCACTACTTATTCAAGTGCCTTAATATGGATATAGGTGCCTGATTTTAGGTTCCTATTTGTGAAAATCTTGGCCATAAGCTATATTATATTTTCAGGCCAAGTTATACAATCATCATTTTTTGTTGAACCTTTGGAGTCTATTTTAGAGTACAATTAAAGAATAAGAAAACAAAAGCATTTCCAGCATTTGAAAGAATTTCATTCTTTGAAAATACCACAATAAAATGGTTCACTCTTTCACTACAGTGCTGACATACACGATTTTCACATTCTGTGCAAATTGAAACATAACTAATCTACTATAGCCTTAAAGCCAGGATGTGTTTGTCAGGTCTTGTAGGATCAGCGAAAGGTTGGTCTTCCTATGGGATCCAGAACTGCTGTTGAATAGGACTACCTGGCTTCCTGTCAACCTTTGGATAACGTACGATATATATGCAGGGCAGGGACATTGGAAGAGAATAAAGAGAGACCACAGATAGGATGAATTACCACCTTAGGCAAAGGGAATGAAAATGTTAGTTTTGAATGGAATGGTTCTTTTAAACCAATTTATGGTACTTGTGATATCACTTATAGCAATGAAGAAAATATGTTATTTACAGTTTAGCTTTCTCAGGCTCTTAAAAAGATGAAATACAGCTCTAATTTTCTTGCAATACCATGCTAATTTTATTTTAAAAAAACAGCCATACTCCTTTCTTTTTTAAAAGAACTTTTTCAGTTCACCTACATCCATTTCTTCTCAATCTTTCCTACTAACGGAAAGTTCAGCCATGAAAAATGACAAGATGAACTTTATCATGTGAATTTATAATCATTTGTCCGGCAGTAACACAGAATATGACACAAACCAGCACTTGAACCACAATAATATTTTCTGAAGCTACTTTATGAAGTAAGTAACACTCAAAAAACTAATTGTCAATTGAAAAAACCCTTACCAGCACCCCCACTAGGGGACAATGAGGCAGCTTCACTTTCAAATGATCCACAATGTACTGTAATGCAACTTTCTATAGGGTTAATGCTGTTTGTTGGCAGATGTGGATCCATAATTAATAAGCACCACTTTAAAATATATCTAGTTTTACATCCAATCTCTTTGTTGGAAGGACTTGCTCTAAAAATCATATTTTGGAAAAAATGGCTCTTGGTAAAAGTGCTGTATCTATTGTACTTTATGTGAATAAATTTATACATACCTTTCTCTGCAACGCTGGAAATGATACTGACCCATTGGCACATCCTAAAAAAAAAAGGGGGGGGGAACCTGTATTAAATGTAGAACATTCTGAAAATATTCCTCATGTTGAAAATATTTGTTAGACTATAGTGATGCAAAATTTGTCAAGAAGAAAACTCTGCAAATACATTAGTGCTAATTAATCTGTTACCAGATCAATATATGAAGTTTTCAAATGGGTGTTAATAAGTAGAAGCCTTTTCACATAATAAGTTTCAATGAAGCAGAAAAGGGGAATGATTTGGAAAATATGATTAGGCAACAAGCTTCAATGTAAATATTAATTTATTAATATGGATTTGGTTGGATCCAAAAAGCTTTTTCCCTATAAGTTTTACTACTTCGGAACCTAATCATGATCCCACTGAAATCAATGCCAAAATTCCCATTGCTTCCAATCGGAGCTAGGGTTATTCAGTGCCTTTGAAAATTAAGTAACATCTGATTAGGTTCCCAAATATAGATTATGACCATTATTTTAAAATGACGATGATTGCTGACAGCAACCATTATTTTGTGACTAAATAATAGTTTCATGCTTTTTATGGTTAACATGTTGCATTCAGGGCCGGCTCCAGGCACTAGCGAAGGAAGCAGGTGCCTGGGGTGGCCAACAGAAAGGGGCGGCACTCCGTCCGTTATTGGGGTGGCAAGTCCGGGTCTTCGGCGGCAATTCGGCGGTGGGTCCTTCACTCCCTCTCTTCCTCTTCGGCGGCACCTCAATCGTTTTTTGTTTTTTTCCCTTTGCCGCTTGGGGCGGCAAAAAAGCTGGAGCCGGCCCTGGTTGCATTAACTTTATATTTTTGCTTTGATGTACTGAACTTACTGATCAAAAATCTTGAGTTAATGAGAAGTTACAGGGTTCAACCCTTCATTCTTGGTGCAAGGAATATGGGATTGAATTCAAATGTTGAGTACAACCAGAATTTCCTTTTTTTTAATTTTTTTAATTTTTTTTTGCTTTTTCAGTAGTAGATGATAGTGATGTGCAGGAATAACAGAGACATTGGGACTGAATGATCAGAAAAAAAATCTCTTATCTAATAAGGGTGCAGAATTTAATGGTGTGCTATAGAACTATTGACCCAAATCCTCATCTATGGTTGAGGAGCCCACAATGAAGCTTGGAAAGGCAGGTGCTGCTGACTTGTGTACTCCAGGATAACTTAGAGCAGTTGAAGGGCACAGGAAAGCCCTGGCCATGCTGCCTTTTCCCCAACTATGCCTATACTGCAGTGAGAGAATATACCTCTCAGAGAATCTCTCTATACTGGTGTTCTCCTGTGGCTGTCTAGCACTGGCTTTTAATCCAGAAACTGCCTGCACGGTGGTGCAAAGTAACCACACTATACCCTGGGGTTGAGTCCATAGGCCTAGAAGGCCCAAGTTTGCTCTCCAATGTGCACACACAATTCCTGTTGATTTCAGTGGGATTTCAGACTTGCACTGATAGCAGAATTTGGCCCTTTCAAATCTGATCCAAAGCCCATTAAGTCAATGGAAAGACTCTCATTGACTTCAGTGGGCACTGGATCTGGCCTTTAAAACTGGATCTCAAAAGAGAAACAAAATACAGAGGCATATGTTTTTTTTTAAACAGGAAATAGTAGTTTTTTGCACTGTTCTTGTTCCCGTGTCTGTCCCAGCATATTAGAGAGACAAGGTGGGTAGGTAATATATTTTATTGGACCAGGTTACCTGAAGAAGAGGTCCATCTAAGTTCAAAATCTTGTCTTTTTCACTAACAGAAGTTGGTCCAATAAAAGATTTCACCTCATCCCATCTTGTCTCAGGAAATAATAGAACATTTAATACCAAAGAGTTAATTTTTCTTTCAAAATAGCTACATAGTTTGAAATGACATAAATAGGCCCATACTGTGGTACTAATCTTGCCATTTTCAGTGGTCATGCTGTCCCTGTGGTGTAAGTGTGCAAATGGCTTGGCTGCACCCCAAGATTCCAGGTACCGGGTCATGCGGACAGAGGCTCTCATTTTAGCTCCATCTAAGGTATGCCGGGGTCTGAAGTGGTGCTGAGGACTTCGCCTTTCTCCCTGAGCGGAAAAAAAAGATGAATATTTATAGATGATTTAATATAGTACATGGTTAAATCCTGTTGTAAACCACACGAGTGCGCTCACAGACATGCAAACATATGTGCATTCTCTCATGCTTTTATATGGTACTATATATCCATACATTTAACTATAACTGAGAGGTGCTGATAGCATGCAATTCCCAGTGGCTCCAATGGGAGTTGCAGAGTTCATTTCTTCTCAGGATCTGGCCATTACTGTATATATCAAACAGAAGGTTTCTGTTCCAATCCAGGTAATATTTGTATAGTACTTCTTGGCAACACTATCATTGTTGTCAAAATTGTCAAAATCATTGTTCTCTGAGTAACATTTTGTGTACAAGTGTGTAATAAAAGAATATAATATTCTTTTTAAAAATAGAACTATGGTTGACAGCATAAACGCAAGTACTACTAACCTTGGGATTGATTACAAAGTAGGTTTTAACATTATGCTCCTTCAGATATGGGTCCCTTACATCTCCATCCCCTTCTTCCACTTTGTATGCTCCATTCAAATGTGCCAAGGTGACTGAAGTAATGTGAACACGGCTGAAATTATGGAACATTAGAAATATTAATTTATAGCATTATTTTTAACTGAAAACAAAAAAATTCAACAGTTTTCCTATATAGATTTTTGTAAATGAAAGATACAATAATTAAGGGTGCCATTTTAAAAAGTTTTTATGTGCAGAAATCAGGTAGAAAGCAACACATCTGGGGTTTTCCGTATAAAAAGTATCAGCTTGAATCATACCTTCCCTCAGGAAAACAACTAAAACATATTATTGATAAGAAGCTCTAAGTCCTGGTTAAGATTTCTTCATAAAGGTCTGCAATCAATTATCTATATATTATTTATTTGATAGGAAAATGTATTAAAGTTCATGTATACAAAGCCTTACCCTGGGACTCCTCCAGCTTCCATGTGGTTTGCCAATGTAACATCATGTGACCATACATCATACTGCCACTTCTGTAGCCCAATAACACCACAAAGGACATTTCCAGAATGCACTCCTACACGCATATTGATATCAACTCCAGTTGCATCTCTGACCTTCCTACAGTTAAGAAGAAGAAGATGTTAGGATACAACATGGGTCCATAATTTTGAATTTACAAGAAAGCCAAACAACAGTGGTAATGGTACCTTATTTCATTTATCTCTAGTACCAGGTTACTCAGATGCTTTCTTTTGCTAAAAGGTTTACTTTTTATATGTTATCCCTATTGTCACATTTTTGGAACCATTCGTTTGTAACAAATACTCATTCTAAGTCCAAGCTAGAGTTCCCTTTTTTAATACCCATGTTAATTATTTTAGGAATAGTAAGCCATACAGAGGAGAAACTTGGCCTTCTGACTAAGCTTGAACTGCAACTCTTTGGAAGATCTTTGTTCTATCCCAGCTCTGTTGCCAAGTACGTGTGAAATCTTTGATAAATCATGTAACTTCTCTGTACCTCAGTTAACCTATAATATTTACCTACCTCAAAAGAAGCGTTATTAATATTTGTAAATGTTTTTAACTCCATGGAATGAAGGTGCTATTCCTGTGTATCAAACTTGGAAGATACTGAGCATGTGAAATCTTCTTTTTTGTGAGGTTCAGAGTGGCAGTATGAAATACTGCTACAAAGAGATCCACATACAGTAGTTATTGTAGGGTTTGGTACATG
The DNA here is from genome assembly GCF_028017835.1 of Emys orbicularis. Classification (NCBI taxonomy): domain Eukaryota; kingdom Metazoa; phylum Chordata; order Testudines; family Emydidae; genus Emys; species Emys orbicularis. Next base: position 165,212,913 of record NC_088684.1, read on the forward strand.
ATATTGGTAACATAATCAGTCTAAGGGAAAGAATGGCACCACATTACTAGCCTGTTGAATTATGGAACAAATATGGCACAGTCATTTCTCTTTCTTCTGAAGCAAGAATTGGCTTGGGCAGAAATGGGGCACTGGACCTAATGGATGACTGGTTTAATCTGGTATGGCAAATCCTATCTTCCTGTAACATTTCTGAAATGGTCTTTGGCCCAGAAGGTGAAAATTGGTGGAGTTTTATTTGACTGCCATTGTACAATGAAATCATGCTTCAAAATTATTTTATGAAAGATGGGGTTGGAGTTCTCAGATATTCTAGGCCCCATTCACTTGATAATGCATGTTTCCTTTCCACTACTGCTCTTTTACACTGTTTTTCTGTAGCTGACATACTGTTGGTAAGTGATCTCTGTAAGCAGTCCCATAAGATAAATGCAGCTTTGTTCTGCAGGACTGTAGTGCAATATATCTTTTTAACAGACTACTACAGAAAATCAACATCCTTGGGAGTTTTTTGTGCTTCAGTAGAGAACAACAGAGAGGACAAAGGTCTCCCAGCTTTATTTATTTATTTTCTCCCCTACCTTGCACCCTTGATAGTCATTTACATCTGTGCATTGTGTTAGCCATCTGTGCAAAACAGGTATAAAATGCTACCAAATCAGAATAGCAGTATTTAGCAAATGCTTTGTACAGGTGGCTAACACAAGGGTCAAAGGCAGTTGAAATTTAGGCCTTAAATCTTTTTCCAGTGACATCCTGACCAAAAGTAAGATAGCAAATTGGCCTCTGCATTTCATTTTAGGTCATAAAGTTGACAAATATTATATGAAATTTGAGGATTTGAATTAGCTTGAATCAGGTTTCAAGGTCACATTTTTCTGTGTGGACCACAAACTCTGAGTTGGTTTTCATTCTTGACACAGAGGGTTTCTGGGAGCGGGAGCAGCAATGAATCCTCATAACTCAGGATGCCGCTGCTAACTTCAGCCCTAAGGTTACAGTTGTCTGTTACTGCCATATTCTTGCTTCACAGATGGCCAATGTATCTGTCTATCAAAAGTTTCAGTGGGGAGCACAGCTTTCCTTCCCCAGACCAACTTTTCCCTGCCCCCAAATCGTGCTGTGTGGGAGCATGGACAGAGCCCACAAAATTTTGCCATTTACAGAGGACCTATATGCCCTGTGAGTGCTTCTCAAATCCTAACCCACGTTCCCTACACAGTGACCACACAGTTTCTGCTGAATAATGTGCTCTCCACAGCTGAGAAAGAGAGAGCAGAATGTGCTCCATACAGAAGTCAAAACAACAAAGAAATATGAGTATCAGAAGTCATCAGAACATTATACTGAGATTATTCAGTTTTGATTTGTTATTACAGTGATGCAAAAAGCAAACAAAAACACAACCCAGAAAAGCTTACAAGAAATCAATTATGTTGATCCTTGGATCACGAAACAGGCTACAGAATATTGTAAAGAAAATAAACCAAATATTAATAAATATTAAGTATTACAAAAATACACAGTTTAGTAAATGAAATCATTATGAACTGTTATTGCTATCATACCCAGGACAGTAAGACTGGGAGAATAAAATGTAGTTGAAGAAAAGGCACTTTAAAGACACATTAGAAACATTTTCATGTAAGGAAGAACAAAATGTTTGGAGTGGCATGGAATGTGAAGTCTGTTAATGCAAAAGGTTGGGTTAATTCAGGAAGCAATTACCATATATCCAGGGCCGGTGCAGCCATTTAGGCGACCTAGGCAGTCGTCTAGGGCACTAGGATTTGGGGGGCACCATTTTCGTCGGCAGCAACCGCGGCGGCTGGATCTTCGGCTGCCCCGGTCGCCGCCGGCATTTAGGCAGAGGGAGCTGGGGCAGTAGAGCGCGGGGAGGCCAATCAGCTTAGGCGCCGCAAGCCTGGGAGGCGGGAGAAGTGAAGCAGCCACGGCGTGCTCGGGGAGGAGGCGGGGCAGGGGTGAGCTGGGGCGGGGGGGGTGCCTCAGGGTGGGGGGTGGGGAGCTGCTGCGGGGGGGCGCCTCAGGGCGGAGCTGCTGTGGGGGGGGGTGCCTCAGGGCGGGGTCTCAGGGACGGGGACGGGGCGCAAGGTGGGAGTTTCGCCTAGGGCACGAAACATCCTTCCACCGGCCCTGCATATATCCTGTTTAAGAATAGCTATATTAAAAGGGTTGAATCATAAAAAAAAAATAGTTAAAATGCTTTCTTTTCTTCTTAATATTTCTTATGTAAGATAAAGTGCTGTTCTGGCTAACTAGCAGGCTTTTTCAGAGGAAACCAAAGCAAGTTCTTGGTTTCTTTTGGATTTCCTTAAGGAGGGATGTATTAACAAAAGAAGAATTAGAAAGACTATTGTAAATTAGAGTTATGGATGCAAAATGTCTAAGGCTGTGGAACTACTCACATTTTTAAAATTAGGCATGTGCTTAAGTACCTTGTTGATCTGGGGCCTAAATGACTTTCTGACTTGAATAAATATGCATACAGACAACTAGATACAGAAATTAAGAATATACACACTCCAATTCAGAAGAGCACTTAGGCTAGGATTTTTCAAAGGAGCCTAAAGGGAGTTAAAGTGCCCAAATCCCATTTAATTTGATTTCATTTGGGACGTGGGCACTTTGGGTCCCATGACATTCCCAGTCTTAAACACCTGATTCAGCAAAGCACTTAAGCATGACTACAGAAACTGAATGCTCACCCTATTTAAAGGGTTTTTGTTGTTCCAACAATTACTTTCACGTCAATGAAAATGTTCTCTGAACAAAAAAGAATTTCATGAGATTAAATCAAAGACAGCTGTTGAGAACCTCTAGTTGAGTAATATTTAATTGAGAAGGCCACCAGATGGTTGTGCGGGAGAGAGGTGAAGGAAAAACAACAACAGAATTTAAAATGAAATGTAGAATATTTCTTTGACATAGAATCATAGAATTGTATGACTCTGAAGAGACCTCAAGAGGTCATCTAGTCCAGTCCTCTGCACTCATGGAAGAACTAATTATTCTCTAGACCATCCCTGAGAAGTGTTTGTCTAATCTGCTCTTAAAAAATCTCCAATGATGGGGATTCCACAACTTCCCTAGGCAATTTATTCCAGTGCTTAACCACCATGACAATCAGGAAGTTTTTCCTATTGTCCAACCTAAATTCCTTTCCTGCAATTTAAGCCCATTGCTTCTTGTTCTATCCTCAGAGGTTAAGGAGAACAATTTGTCTCCCTACTTCTTGTAACAACCTTTATGTACTTGAAAAGGATTATCATGTCCCCTCTCAGTCTTCTCTTCTTCAGACTAAACAAACAAATTTTTTTCAATGTTCCCTCACAGGACATCTTAGCTTTATGCTTAAGCCACCCAATTGAGGTACAATTGCTGTTAGTACAACAGGAAGCATACGTGCATATGGCTTGATGGGAGTCGTGGATACTGAGCTCCTTTATAAGTAAGGCAATAACTGTAAGACATATTGACTCCATATTGTGTAACATAGACCACAGAAGTAAAGCATTCTGAAATAAAGATGATCAGTAGGACTATTCACATATTTACATGGGAGTAATCACAACTTTTTACTTCAGTTGGGATAGTCATGTGTTTAAGAACCAGGCTGAATAAGGGACTAAAAGCACAGATGACTAACTAGGCTTTCTAATTTTTTCTATCGCTTAACAATTTGGTCTAATTCCTCTTCTACTTTAGGGGCCACTGGAGCTGAAACTATCCTCATATGTACATCAAAATCTATGCACAATTGCTAGTTTTAATATCAAAGTGCTTTACTTTTGTAGTTCACAGGGCCCCAGTGTCGACACATGTATTGACCTGAAACAACTAAAAAAAATATTTCAGAGAGAGAAAAATAAATCCCATGCATATTAGATGACTTCCTCCTACAAGCATTCTTCTTCCTTCTAGGTTTTGCACTGGCAGATTTAGAGTTAGTGGGGCCCTGTGCGCTCTGGGAGGAAGTTTGGGTGCGGGGTGTGGGCTCTGGGCTGGGTCAGGGAGTTGGGTTGCAGAAGGGGGTGAGGGGTGTGGGCTCTGGGAGGAAGTGTGGGTGCCTCTGGCAATGGCTCCTAGGCATGGGAGACAGAGGGTCTCTGTGTGCCGCTGCCCACAGGCGCTGCCCCCACAGCTCCCATTGGTCACAGTTCCCGGCCAATGGGAGCTGCGGAGTCGGTGCTTGGGGCGGGGACAACGTGCGGAGACACCCCCTTAGGGGCCACAGGGACATGCCAGCAGCCAGGTGCTTCTGGGAGCGGCGTGCGGCCACCAGCCATGGAATGTAGGCAGCTTGTCTGCCTGAGCCCTGCTGCACTGCCAGCCGGGACATGGGGGCAGGTTGTCAGATGAGATTTGTCCTGCATTTTGGGGGCCCTCGTGTCATTGGGGCCCAATGCCACCGCACTGTTTGTTTCATGGTAAATCCACCTCTGAGGTTTTGCAAGTAGTTTTTAGCAAGTTGGTCATCACACAGATGTAGTGACAATGAAGGAAATATGGAGTTATTAATAACAATACAGACATGCATAAAAAGTCCAAAATCTTGGCTTAGTTTAGACCTGAGCCTTTAAAATATGTCAAACAGCAGATGCTGTTCTCTATTTCAAAAAGAGGAGATGTAGGTTGAGTAAATACTAACCAAAAACCTTCGCTAAGCTGTGAAGTAAATTTCTCTTTTACCTTCTATGCTTTAGGCCTATACATTTGCAATAGAGATATAATAGATCAAGCTATAATATTTGTTACAATATTGTAACAAATTATGTTATTACCTAGATAAAATAATACAGCTGTCAAAATAAATAAAAGATGTCAATTAATATTTAAAAAATGTTACCAGAAAACTAAAGCATTCTGTAACGGACCCCTTTGCTGCAGCCCCAAACTCCTTTCTCATACTTCCTCATTCCTCCACTTGCTAATATACCTCCCTTCCCATGTCTAATTCCTCTCCCCCTGCATACTTTAATTACATTCCCTGCGAACTAAAATTGCTACCCACAATTCACAATTTGTAGCAGTAGCAACCTCCGGACACTCAGTCAAAACTCCTTTTGTCTTAGGTATAGGCTTGTGATTAAATTGCCCTTAGTTATGTTAATGAAGAGTGAGTTCACAGCCATCAAGAGGTCTGTGATTCATCCTGTCATAAGTACCCCTCAGTTTAACAGTGCAAAGCAGGAGAAGGAAACAGGCTTTTTGGAGGCTGGTGAGTCTAACTTGGTAACTCCTTAGTCAAATGACTCAAAATCTTGGTCAAATGCTAAGTTCCTGCTAAGCTTCGCGGCCAAGCCTATCAAGGGTTGCGCAGGCGCTCAGGGCTGCGGCAGGGAGCGGTGGGAAGAGATGCTCTCTTGCAGCCCCGGAGCTGCTGCGGCCAGGGAGAGGCACCTCTCCCCCCCAGCCCAGGTACTGCTGGGGTGTGAGAGGGCTGGGGGGAGTCCTCTCTCCCCGCCGTGGCCCCGGGACAGCCTGCAACCCAAATCCCTCATCCCTGGCCCCACCCCCAAGCCTGCATCCCCAGCTGGAGCCCTCACCCCTCTGCACCAAACCCTCAGCTCCAGCCCTGAGTCCTTTCCCACACACCGAGTTCCTCAGTCCCACCCCTGCCACACATCACCTCCCTATTGGTACACATAACAAAATTCATTCCGCACATGCACGGGAAAAATTAGAGGGAACCAAAATTGGTCAAATGACCCGATGCCCCCATGAAGTACACCAAATTTCAAAGCAGTTCAATTAACTGTTCAAATTTTAGAGCACTTACAAACATTAAAGCATATGAAATGGTGGGAATGGAAACACCTCTAGTCATTTTGCTGTTTTGGTGCATGCACAGTGTAAAAAACCCATGCATTTTCTTAAATACTTTTCTCAGTTTGGGACACTCAAAGATTTAGTGGGTGCCAAGCACCACGTTGGGTAAAACTCGACAGATTGAGACCATTTTAACCTGCATCACATCAACAGTTTGATCTCTAGCTCTATGGCAACCCCACTCCCACCCTAGAATTTTTTTTTAATTGCTGTTTTTTGGGGGGCTGATCTCTCTGGAATCCTGTGCTCAAATGACTCCAAATGTGGGCTACTAAACCACCACTGGCAGGGCCGGCTTTAGGCCGATTCAGCCGATTCGGCTGAATTGGGCCCCGCGCTAAGAGGGCCCCGCGCCACAGCTCTCCACCCCATCCCCAGCTCACTTCCCCCTCCACCCTTCCCCTGAATGCTCCGCCCCCTGCTCCTCCCTCTCCCCTGCTTCCCGCGAATCAGAGGTTCGCGGGAAGTCTGAAAAGAAGCAGGGGCGGGCAGGCAGCACCAGGTAAGCTGAGGTGGCGGGGGGCGCGAGAAGGGCTCCGGCGAGGCGTGGCCCAGTCCGGCCCTGGTTCCGGCCGAGCGCACCGGCCCCAGCGGCTCCGGCCCAGCTTGGCTCCAGCCTGGCCCCTGCGGCACGGCTCCGGCACGGCCCGGCCCCCACGGCGCAGCTCCGGCCCGGCCCGGCCCCCGCGGCGCAGCTCGGCTCCAGCCCGGCCCCCGCGGCGCGGCTCCGGCCCCCCGGCCCGGCCCCCACGGCTCTGCTCGGCTCCGGCCGCCGAGCGGCTCTGGCCCGGACCCAAGCCCGGCGACCCCGGCCGGAGCATGGCTCGATTCCTGGGGACGGGGCTTGCAGCAAGCCCTGCTCCCAGGATCGGGCCCCGCTCTTGCTAAAGCCGGCCCTGACCACTGGACCCTCCTGAGTCTTACCAAATTTTAAAGGAACCCGACAAAACACGTAGATTTTAAAGGACTTTAAAAGGTTGAGCATTAAACAGATGTTGTGGTGCAACCTTAACTATAGCAGTGCTGCCATGCCACTATAATAAAATGTCCTATTTTGTTCCCAGAAGCCAAAATAGCTGAGAGAGAGAGCAAACTGTCATTGCCTGGAAAGCAAGAGTGCCCTTTGCTTGGTAAAAGGACTGCACTGCACCTTAAGTGGGGGAGAGGGGCGGGCATTGTCTGGCTCTCTGGGGGAAGGAGTATAGTGCTTTATGGGTGGGGGGTGAGTGAGAGGCTCAGGAGCTGCTGCAAAGTAAAGTGGGTCAGTGTGGTGACACTGACTCATCCCCCAGTGACTGGCAGGGCTGGGGAGTTCATAAAGGGCAAACCTGGTGGGAGAAGCCCCTTTTCCACAGATAGGTGGAGCAACATCCCCCCCCCCCCCCTTCGGAGGTAGCAAAATACCAGGTTTGGTCAGGAGCTGCTGAGGGCATTGTGCTAGTTGCTGCTTTCTAGATGGGCTGGGAAGGAATTTTTCCCTTACCACCAGATTGGCCAAGGTGGACTGGATTTTTTTTGCCTTCCCTACAGCAGGTTCAGGGGGGGCTTTGTTATGGTGAGTAAGGAAGGGAATTAGGCTCTGATATCGCAACTTGTTATATAAGTGTGGGGCGGATGTCCAGCGCAGATACTCTATAGGGAAGGGACACAGTGACCGGATAAATGGCTTGGTAAAGGACTTAAAAAGCAGATGTTTCTTAAAAGACTGTAATGGGGAAGGGGAATTCAGGGCTCCTATTACTGGCATGGCATGGATCCAACCCCGCTTCCTTATAGCCCAACTTAACCCTCATTTGAGGAGAGGAGGAGCAGGGGGATGGTAAGGTCCCAGCAATGGGTTGGCTGGGGCACCTGGATGGAAAAAGGGGGAGGGGGGGTAGTGAGCTGGCGAAACTGAAATGATCATGAAGTTACCTGTACTGTACACTTTATCTGCCGGGTAATCCCAGACATCTAATAATAAAGTTCTGGCCTGATTAAAACCATATCAAGTGTCTCCTGTCCTTCTTTTGGTATAACTGGACAATATAAAATCTTATCACTGACAAGAACTCTATTAACTTTCTTTTAAGTCTCATCTAGAGAGATTGCTTGAAATCCAGAAAGAATAAGAATACAGCTATCATAACACCTGAATGAACTCTCTTATCTGTCTCAAGAAACCATCATTGCAACTGATAAACAGAATAATTACTTTTATAAGTATATTGTTTCCCTAAATTGCACCCTGTTCCCAGTAAGCTAAATACTTCTCAAAAGTACACACAGGAGTTAAAACCTTCTGTGACAGACCCAGACCAGTGCGGTACAGAAGTCTGGTCCTATTGGGATCCAGGAAGTGGGCGGGTGAAGCCCGCCCACTGCTAAAGGATCCCCCCCAGCCAAAGGGGGGGTCCACAGGACCTGGAGACCAAAAAATTACGGGGGACAACTAATAAAAGAACAGGGACAGGAGTGAGGTCAAAGGGTCAAACGAAGGAAACCAGACGGGGACACCGAGCAGAGAACCCCGGACAGCGCCCACTGCTCCTCGAAGGCGTCAAGGGAGCCAGTGGACGCCGCCCAGAGGAACTCTGCCCGGATACGTGAAAGAACGGAGGACCTGAAATAGACCCCACAGTCACAGGAGACTCCATCGGCCAACCTCCTCACTCTGGTTTTATAGATGGCCAGTTTTGCTAGGGCCAGGAGGAGGTTGACCAGGAGGTCCCGCGACTTTGTGGGCCCACGGATTGGGAGTGCGTAAATGAGAAGGTGAGGAGAAAAGTGCAACCAAAATCTTAACAAAATATCCGTGAGAAGCCGGAATAGGGGCTGTAGCCTGGCGCACTCCAGGTAAAGATGCGCCAGGGTCTCCCTCACGCCGCAAAAGGGGCAGGTGTCTGGGATAGGGGTAAACCGCGCCAAGTACACGCCTGTGCTCACGGCTCCGTGAAGGAGCCGCCAACTGATGTCCCCGGTGGGCTTCGGGATCAGAGCAGAATAAAGGCTGTCCCACCAGGGCTCTTCACCCTCCAGAGGTGGCAGAAGGTCCCGCCACTTCATATCGGGGCGGGATGCGAGGGTGAGGACATGAAGAACATGGAGCACGAGCGTGTATAGATGTTTCCTTGGCGCGGTCTGGAACAGAACCGGCTGCAGATCGTGCAGCCGCCTCATGGCGAAGGGACGGGGAGGGGGCCGGGTGGGTCCACGGGGCAGGGGCCCGATGAAAAAGTCTGGAGGGCTCGGAGTGGAGGGTGGGTGGGGCGTGCCCTCTCGCAGGATCCGGTCGAGATAGTCCCGAGCAGCGGGCGGCAAAGCGGCCCTCACCTCCTGAAGTACGCGCCGGGGAGTACGAGGTCTGGAGAGCCCCATGCGCTAAGCGAGCGTCAGGGGATCCAGCCAGTCTCCCCGGTCGTAGTCCAGCAGGTCTCTGACTTTGGTGACTTCTGCCAGGACCAACCTCTGGCGCACCATGGGGGACTCTGCCACCTGCACACGAAGCTGGGGGTTGTGTAGCAGGGGCTCCGCGAGGAGATCTGCCCCCACGGTGGCTGCCACGGACCTGGTCACTGAGAACAGTTTCCAGGTCCGGAGAAGGTCCTGGTAGAAGACCAGCAGCCCGGAGAGGTCTCGCGGAAGACCTCTCGGATGGAGACAAAAGAGCTGCCGGTCATATCGGAGCCCTCGGAAGCGGCGCAGGAAGGCGTGCGCCAATACGCTCCACACCGGACTACCTGCACCATAAAGGAGCCTCTGCAGGGCCTGGAGGCGGAAGACGTGGACCTGAGCATGCAGACACTTCAGGCCCTGCCCTCCCTCCTCCAAGGGTAGATGGAGAACCCCCGCAGAGACCCAGTGCAGTCCTGACCAAAAGAACTCCAGAATCTATGTCCGGAGGTTGGCCAGGAAACCCGGGACCGGGACCAGGGTGTTGAGACGGTACCAGAGCATGGACAGGACTAGTTGATTGAGCACCAGTGCTGTCCCTCGAAGGGAGAGACACTGGAGCAGTCCTGTCCATTTCCGGAGCCGCGCCGACACCCTGCCCTCTAAACCTAGCCAGTTCTCCGGCGGAGACAGATGCGTGGCAGAAAGGTAAACGCCGAGATAGAGCAGCGGACCCGCGCTCCACCGGATGGCCTGAAGCGCGGGTGGGAGGGAGCTCGCCTGCCACCCATCCCTTACCACCAGGCCAGAGCTCTTGACCCAGTTGACCCGGGCAGAGGAGGCTGCCGAATAGATGGTCTGGCAAGCCTCCACCCGCACCAAGTCGCCCGGGTCCTGGACCACGAGGAGCACATCGTCGGTGTACGCTGACAGGACCAGCCGCAGCTCCGGCTCCCGCAGCACCAACCCCGTCAACCTCCTACGGAGGAGACAGAGGAAGGGCTCGATTGCCAGAGCATACAGCTGGCCCGAGAGGGGGCACCCTTGACGTACTCCTCGCCCGAAGCTGACCGGTTCGGTCAGGGACCAGTTGAGCCTGACCAAACACTCTGCGGAGGTGTACAGCACCTGGAGAAAACCCACAAACTGGGGCCCGAAGCCAAACGCTCGCAGAGTGCCCAGGAGATACCCGTGGTCCACCCTGTCGAACGCCTTCTCCTGATCCAGGGACAGGAGGGCGAACGACAGACCATCCCTACACCCGAGTTCCAAAAGGTCCCGGACCAGATACAAGTTGTCGAAGATGGTGCGGCCCGGGACGCTGTAGGTCTGGTCTGGGTGGATCACGTCCGCCAGCACGGACCCTAGCCGCAGCGAGATGGCCTTCGCTACGACTTTATAGTCCGTGCTGAGGAGCGAGATGGAACGCCAATTCCGTAAATCGCAGAGGTCCCCCTTCTTCGGCAATAAGGTGAGCATGGCTCGCCTGCACGAAAGAGGGAGGGCCCCGCCCTGCAAGGACTCGGCCCAGACGGTGACAAGGTCCGGGCCGAGGACGTCCCAAAACATGCGGTAGAACTCCAAGGTCAGCCCGTCCATGCCCGGAGATTTATTGGTGGGCATGCGGCGGAGGGCTTCCGAGAACTCGGCCAGAGTGAGAGGCAGTTCCAGCCAGTCTCGGTCGCCCGCGCTGACCATCGGGAGTTCATCCCAGAGCATTCTGCAAGCGTTAGGATCGGTCGGATCCGGGGAGAAAAGGCCTGCGTAGAAGGCCCTGGCCCTCCCGCACATCTCCGCCGGATCCGTGAGGGGGGTGCCGTCCTCTGCTAGAAGGCAGGTGACGTGCTTCTTGGCCCCCCTCTTTTTCTCCAAGGCGTAGAAGAAGCGGGAGCCGCGATCCATCTCCCGAAGGAGGCGGATGCGGGATCGAACAAAGGCACCTCGGGCCCGATGGTCCTCGAGGGTCCGGAGCTCCTCCCGCTTCTCCCGGCACGCTCCGCAGAGGGATGGATCACCGGGGCTGGCGGCCAGACGCCTCTCCAGCTCTAAGACCTCCCGTTCCAACTGCCCTATCACCGCATCCCTCCGTCAACTGGCGCCCCGGGTGTAGTCGCGGCAGAAGAGCCGGGCGCGCACCTTCCCCAGGTCCCACCACCGCCGTGCCGAGGGAAAGGCACGCCGCTGCCCTCGCCAGGCCAGCCAGAACTCCCGGAAGGACGTCACGAAGCCCACATCCTCCAACAAGCTATTATTAAAGTGCCAATAGGCCGGCCCCGGCCTCTCCGCGCAGAGAGAGGCTGTCACGGTGGCTAGATGGTGATCTGAAAAAGGGGCCGGCCGGACGCTGGAGGAGTGGGCCCGTGAAAGATGGAAGCGTGACAAATAAATGCGGTCCAACTGGGAGTGGCACGACCGATGGACCTCCACCCGTACAAAAGTGAACGTCGAAACATCATCCGGGTGGTGGTCGCGCCAGACGTCCACCAGGGAGTGATGTTCGACGATCCCCCGGAGGACATCCGCGGCGGCCGGGTGCTGCTCGGTCCCCGAGCGGTCCCGTTCCTCAAGGGTGGCGTTAAAGTCCACGCCCAGGACCAGGCACTCGCGAGGATCCAAGGTGCCGAGGAAGGCGGACGCCTGCTGATAAAAACACAACCTCTCCGGGCCCAATGTCGGGGCGTAAACGTTGACGAGATTAACCACAAGCCCCTCCATGCGGACCCGGAGGTGCAGCAGGCGTCCTGGCACAGCCTCGGCGACCCCCAGCACCTCGGGCCGTAGGTCGGGGGAGAACAGGGTCGCCACTCCAGCCGTACGAACTGTGAGGTGGCTAAAATAGACCCTGTCCCCCCACTCCAGCCGCCAGCTAGCTTCAGCGGCCGGATCCGTATGGGTCTCCTGCAGGAAAATCACAGAGTACCCCCCCTCCCGAAGGAAGGAGAGCACCTGTCTCCTGCGGAGACCCATCCTACAGCCCCGGGTGTTTAATGTTGCAAAGGTGATCGGTGCCATAAGGAGGGCTGGGGGGGATCCTCGCCGGCAGAGACGCTCACGGCCTCCGTCGGGCCGCGCAACAATCCGTGACCTACCCCGTGGGCGATTAAGGAGTCACGGAAGAGGCGGACCCGTTGGTAGGCCACAGCGGCCTGCCTCCTGATCCTCTTACCCTCCCCCATGAGGGTCCTCGCGGCCCGGAGGATCTGATGAAAATCCCCCCATCGGTGGAGTGCAAGCTGCACCTTGTTGCGGGAGCCACGGACGTCCTCAAGGAACTCCCGTAGCTCCTCTCTCAGCGTACGGGGGGGTGGGGTCACTGATCTATGGTTTTCCCCCAGTGGGGCCCCTGTCACAGCCCCGTGGCCCACCGAGACGGGCAAGCAGGGGGCAGACCCTCGACATGGCGTCCGATGGACCAAAGCCACGTGGCCCGCCTCAGATCCTGGCTCAATGGGGGGCGGCGGAGGGAAAATAGCAGCCCCTGATGGGTCGGGACAGGGAAAAACAAAGGCCGCTCCTTGGGGGTCATCCTCTGGGATATAGAAGGAGACAGCCCCAGGGGCGGCAAAAGCATCACGGGAAGTGGAGGGGACAGGGACGGGGTCGGTGTCAGGGGTAGGGCTGGAATCAGGAATAGGGACAGGGGAAGGGGCGATATTGGGATCGGGGGTCCCAGCAGCCAGGCCACTGGGTGGGGGGGTAACACCCCGCAAATGGGCTCAGGGATTTGCGGAGAGGGAGGTGGGCCCTCAGCGATGCCGGACTCGTGCTCCAAGGCAGATGGTAAGGTCACGGCATCCGTAGGTGGAGAATCAACGATGGGGCCCCCACCCGGAAAGGAGGTCGGCTGCCCCTCAGCCACGAGGGAGTCCCCTGGCGACTCGGGTCCCAGTTGCATGGCACTGGCCGTCGCCTCAAGAGGCTCGGCGGCCGCTAGCGGGGTGCCATCTGCAGCCGGGTTGGTGGAAGAGTCCAGGGGCTCCTCGGAGGCGGGAGCGGAAGCAGTGGGTAAGGGGACAGAACATGGGGAAAGGGGGGCCGAGGCGAGGTCGCTCAGATCGAGGCCCGCTGGCAGAGGGTCGTCCTCCCCCTGGGTAACCGGGGTCAGACCCAGGGCCTCGATCGCCTCATAAATGGAGGGGAGATCGCCGTCCACCACCCCAGGGCTCTCCCCGCCTGCACCCGAAGCGACGCTCGCCTTGGTGCTTGCAGGGGCTTCAGATTGTAAGGGGGCGAGAGGGGCTCCATCAGGGGCTTCCATAGGAAGGGACACCGGAGGAGGGGTAGTGCTTTCCTCCGATGCTGCCACGTCTTCCCTAGCCGGCAATGGTGGACAAAACCCACCCAGGGGCAAAGCGGAAGGCTCAGCATCGGTGCCCCCCTTCCTGGTCTTCCGGGGGGCTACCGCATCATATGGAAGGAGCGGAGCTCGAGCCTTCCGCTTGCCCCGCTTCCCCTGTACTAAGGACCAGCCCTCCATGGCATCATCCGGGGGCTGGCTAACAGGAGTCGGGTCAGGGAGCAAGAGCGAAGGCTTAGGGACTCGGGGAGGTAATGGTGGGGCAGCATGTAGGAGGGAGGATTCTCTCTGGGGCATGCCTTCTTCTATGCCCGGCGATATCCCTACCTCACCCTCCTCCACAGGCCCCGCCAGATCGCAGGCGGCAGAGGCGGGGCCCTCTCGCTCGTCTAGGCGCACTGGGGGAGATATCCCTTGGGCCCGAGCGGGAGCTTTGGTGGGCCGGAAAGGAGGAGGGGCGGCTTCGGGCGCCGGGCAGCTAGGGGCGCCGGCGACAATGGGGCCGGCGCCCTGCCGGGGCTCGGGGGTCCCGGATGTCCCTCCGTGCTGGGCCAAGGGGCAGTCCCTCCGGACGTGTCCTATCGCCCGGCAGAGGTAGCACCGGGCCTCCCCTGTTGAATAATGCACCCGGTAGCGGGCCCCCTGGTAGGGGACCAAGAAGGACCCCTCAAGCACCTCACCGTCACGCGCCGCCGGCGGCAGTTGTAACTGTACCTGACGGCAGAACGAGAGGACACGATGGAGGGCGGGGTCTTTGCAGCCCAACGGGAGAGGGCTGACCACAGAGATCGGCCTCCCCAGGGAAGAGAGGGCAGGTAACAGGGCACAATTAGGAAGGAAGGGAGGGACAGAGGTCAGTACCAGTCGGGCCCCCAGGTCTTCTAGCGGCTCCAGGGGGACGAACACGCCTCCCACCGCCAGGCCCTTCTCCACCGCCTCCTGGGCGGCAGCCTCCGATGCTAGGAAGAAGACAACCTTTCCGTACATCTTGGAGGCTGCCACAATGGCCGTGGGCCCCACCACCCTCGCCAACGCCCGCACGTAGGTCTCCACGTGGGGCGAGGCGGGTACCAGGAGGCAACGGACGCTGTGACTCCTGGTCAGGGTGGGGAAGGGGCCCCGGCCACTATAGATGGTAGGAGAGGCGCTGGTCGGTTGAGATGATGATGCAGCGGCAGGCGGGGGGGGGGCCGCCGCCACCTGGGCATATGCCCTGTGGGCCGGGGGAGGGACACCTACAGAGCTGGTGGAGGGAACAGCGGGGAGGGACGCCACGGCCAGTAGCGGGGCCGCGGCAGTGGGGGCAGCCCCCGCCATGGAGGGCCTGGCCTTTTTGGTGGGGCCTTTACCTTTCTTTGTGCCCTGGCCCTTCCTGCCGGCTGGGGGGGCTCCCCCAGAGTTGGAGGGGGCGAGGGACGTGGCAGCAGCGGAGGTCACCTCGTTACCCGCCGCTGCCGGCGCTCCAGCAGGGGCAGTAGCAGGTGGCACGGCAGCGGCGGTTGAGGTAGAGGCTAGGGGGTACGATGGTGGGGCGGGTGGAGGAGGGGCAGCCGGGTCTGCCCGAGGGATCCCACTCGCCTCGTCCCCTGCCATAATAAGGATGGGGGGAGGACAAACACCGAAGGGGGGGGCAGGGAGAGGGGAAGCAGGTCGACCACTCCTCCCCGCTAGGCTGCAGGTAGGGGAGGAGGGCGCCAAAAAAGGAGGTGGGCTGGATGGGGGGGCTATCAAGGGCTAGGGGGTCAGTCACCGACTCGGGGCGGGTTTCCGGCTCCTCTAGTCGCACCAAGGAAGGGGGCATATAACAGCATTGGGGGGGTGCAGTGAGACAGGTTCAAACTAAAACGGGGAGGGACACAAGCGCATGGGAGGGGACATGGGCGCACCAGGGGAGGGGCTAATCAGGGCAAGGGGACCGCAGGGGGAGGGGAACAATCAGGTTGGGAGTGGGGCAGATGAACCACAGGGCTAGCTTCAGAGGCTGGGGCGGGTCAAACAGACAAAGGCTGCAGAAGGAAAGGGCGGGGGGGGGAAACAAACTGGAGCTAGCGAGGGGCTGGGGCAAGGGAAAGGGGGAAAATGCTGCAAGAGGCAAATGGGTAGGCAGCAGGGGCAAAGCTGGGGGCTTGCTGCAGGGGGGAAGGGGTTAGTCCAAAAGGGGGGGGCACGTGCACCCACGTGCGCTTGTAACAAAAAGAAAAAGTCTTTTTAAATTGGCTGCTGCTTCAGGCCCAATGGTGGCAACAGGGCGTGGCAAGTCTAGGTGAGCAGTTGAGTCCCAGAGGCAGGAGCTCGAGGCAGATGGTGAGTAGCCGGTGGGGGTGGTGGAGGGGGCAACGATGATGGTGGTGGTGGGGGTCGGGGTGGGGACACAGATGGACCAGGGGGCAGGCTCTACGCCACACCCCCTGTGTCCCCACAAACACAGTCAAGACCCCCACCACAAGAGCACAGTTCAAAAGTTATTCAATCCGTGAGAATCCCCTCCACGGTGGTCTGTAGAATTCCTACACGCTCCTCCACTGGCAGATGGTCCTCTTCTTCTCCTCCTCGGGGCTCCAGCAGCTCCCCAGCAGCAAACACAGCAGCTTTAGGCGGCAGTCTGGTGGCCAGCAGAAAGGACCCCTCTCAGATGGTGGTGGTGGTGTCCACAGCAGCAGGAGCAATGGCTGGGGGGTAGGCCAGCAGCCCCCCCCCCAAGGGGCTGTAGCTGGAGCAGCAGCAACCAAGGGTGTGTGTGTGGGGGGTCTAGCAGCCAGCCAGCAAGCAGGTAGCAGAGAAGGGGGGTGTGTGTCTGGCCTAGCCAGGGGAGTAGCTGCAGCAGCAGCTGCAGTTGTAGGGAGAACCCAGGGCCTAGTAGCAGGAGGAGCAGTCCCCTACCTTCCTCCCTCTAGGCCAGAGGGCTACAGGAGAGTGATCTATGGGAGAGATCTATTAGCCTCAGATTAAGCAGGTTTTCTGTTCCCTGAATGACCAGAGCAGGGGCTGCACTGGAGTAATCAGGAACCTGCTAGAACCAGTTAAGGCAGGCAGGCTAATTAGGATACCTGGAGCCAATTAAGAAGAAGCTGTTAGAATCAATTAAGGCAGGCTAATCAGGGCACCTGGGTTTTAAAAAGGAGCTCACTTCAGTTTGTGGTGCCAGTGTGAGGAGCTGGGAGCAAGAGGCCCAAGGAGCTGAGAGTGAGAGGGTGTGCTGCTGGAGGACTGAGGAGCACAAGCATTATCAGACACCAGGAGGAAGGTCCTGTGGTGAGAATAAGGAAGGTGTTTGGAGGAGGCCATGGGGAAGTAGCCCAGGGAGTTGTAGCTGTCATGCAGCTGTTACAGGAGGCACTATAGACAGCTGCAGTCCACAGGGCCCTGGGCTGGAACCCGGAGTACAGGGCGAGCCCGGGTTCCCCCCAAACCTCCCAATTGACCTGGACTGTGGGTTCTTCCAGAGGGGAATGTCTATGGGCTGTTCCCCAACCCACATGGTGAATCTCTGAGGCAAGAAAATCCGCCAATAAGCGCAGGACCCACCAAGATAGAGGAGGAACTTTGTCACACTTCCTAATACATTATATGTATGATTTGTATTTGTATTTCGCTAACAAGATTAGTCTTAGTTGTCTAGAAGTTACCCTAAATCAATAAGGAGTTGAGAGTGTTGAGGAACTCATCATAACTAAGCCTAGTACTATTTGTAATGGGAAACTGGGCTTCTCTACAGCAAAAATTATTGTGAGAAACCAGAAGTGTTTCAAAGATTTAGCCTAAAAATCATACAGATTTTGTGGTCAAGAGAACTGAATATTATGTTTTGGGCTTAATGTGTGATATCCTTGTGCATGTGTAAGTGGCAAAGGTTGGCTATAAGTATCTCTTGGCCAACGTAATTTTGAACTGAATTGACATTCTTTGATAATTAAGTTATTTGTCTAAATTTCTAAATTCTACTGTAGAATTGTTTGGTTGAACTGATGTGAACAGTTCCATAATTCCAGTGGCATATAAACTTGGTTGGAAGTAAATAAGGATCAATACTTAAGAATCCACAATTCCATGCTGATACCAAAATCATCTGCCCAGAGTAGTACAGAAGTTTCCCTTTGTAACAAGACTGTAATAAGACCTTGAATTAGGTAACTGATTTATTATCTCTTGAAAGTTATAACTTGCTATTTTGAGTTTTTTTTAATATTGTGAACTCTATCGCCTAACCATCTTTATTTTGCTTTCTGTAATTTCTTATCAGCTTTAAACACTGGTTAATTAAACTATTTAACCAATGTGTGGTTTATAATTTATCTTTCTCATACAAATAGCCGTTTGAAGTGTTGTAGCTCTGTTGGTCCCAGGACATTAGAAAGAGATGATGGGCGAAATAGTATCTTTTATTAGACCAACTTCTGTTGGTGAAGAAGACTCTCTCACCAACAGAAGTTGGTCCAATAAAAGACATTACCGCACCCAACTTGTCTCTCTCATACAGATAACAATTGTATCACAACATTTGGACAGTATTATTACCAAAAACATTTGTATGGAATCATTAGTGCACTTAAGATCTTCCAAAAGAAAATACCAGAGTTCCTGTTGCACCTAGAAGTGGTAGTTACTAATATTGGATGGTATTCTTGTATATGACAAAAGAGAAACACAATGATATAATGTTCAATGAACAAAATATTTCATTGGAAACAATGAAGTCCATAAGTCTCAAGCTCAATAAAGATAAATACTTGATGTACCATAAATAACTGAAAGTGATGTAAAGGGGGAAGACACACTTTTGTATTTGGATTTAAAAAAAAAAACATTAAGGAAATGCACCCTCCTGATTCCATTCCAGTACTGAAAATAATATTATATATCATTCACCAAGTAACAAGATATGAATCCAGCCTTTCAGAAAGGCTACATCCCTTCAATGAATGTCTGATATGCAAGAGCACTTCCTATTCTATCCATCTACATACCCACTCAGGTACCTCTACGGGAGCATACCACAAGAACAGGTATCCAATAGATTGAAAGAATTTTACTGTCTCAAGAATCAATACTTAAGTAACTTAAGTTACATCTGTGATGCCAGTAAGCATGGATGCCTGTAACTATGAATTAGGGGGAGTATTATTGCAAGGTCTTGAAGGTTAGCTAAAACCAGGTACACACAATCTATAGAAACGGTATTATGCATGACAGGTGCAATGCATAGGCAGAGTGTACTTGGTAAGTTCCAGGTAGTTGCTAATACCATGTATAGATACTCTTTGAATGCAACTGATGCAGAAACATTGCAATTAGAAACTGAAGCTTACAAAAAAGCTGGGTAATCTTTAAAACCAAAGTCCAATTCACTGTTACAACAAATCACACAGACCACTACCAAAAATCTGGACATGCAGATGGTGTAATATTTTGTGACATATTGGAAGCTTGCCAAACAGTATTTGGACTTTATTACTAGTGGTGAGTTTTGTCAAGTTATTGAGCATAATTAGTATACAAACACATTAATAGTTGTTTAAGTGCCAAAAACATCCTAGAAAGAGACTAACATGAACTGAAGTATTTGCAGGGCTGGCTCTAGGCACCAGCGTTCCAAGCATGTGCTTGGGGTGGCCCTTTTCAAGGGGTGGCACTCCGGCCTTTTTATTTTATTTATTTTATTTTTTTTTTTGCTTGGAGCGGCAAAAAACCTGGAGCTGGCCCTGAGTATTTGGTTGTAATAGTAGAGCACTTCCTCAAATATTTAAATTTGTACATTTATTTGATGTTTCTACCTTGAAATAGTGCAATTAGATCTCTGCTTAACGGATGGGCTGCCGCATTCTGCACCAGCTTCAGTTTCTGAATGAACAGGTTTAAGATAAGACTCTCAATCATAACTGAAAAGTGCTCAGTGAAGCTAAGGAAAGATGGGGGATAGGACAAAGGTGACTCCACGACATCTTTGCATTTCCCCGATCCTCTAAATTGTCTGTCCCAAGAGCTATTTTGGAAGCCAGAGATAAGAACACCCGAATCATACCCCACACTCCCTCAGGAATGCACCAGGAGAATCCTCAGATGCTGGTTAAACCATCACTTTATTATTATTTTTTATTACAAATATTTGCACTGTAAAATGATAAACAAAAGAAATAGTATTTTTCAGTTCGCCTCATAGAAGTACTGTAGTGAAATCTCTTTATCGTGAAAATGCAACTTACAAATGTAGATTTTTTTTTTGTTACATAACTGCAGTCAAAAACAAAACAACGCAAAACTTTAGAGCCCACAGGTCCACTCAGTCCTACTTCTTCTTCAGCCAATCCCTAAGAGGAAACAAGTTTGTTTACATTTACAGGAGATAATGCTGCCCACTTCTTATTTACAATGTCACCAGAAAGTGAGAACAGGTGTTCACATGGGACTTTTGTAGCCGGCATTGTAGGGTATTTATGTGCCAGATATGCTAAACATTCATATGCACGTCCATGCTTCGGCCACCATTCCAGAGGACATGTTTCCAAGCTGATGATGCTCATTAAAAAAATAATGTGTTAATTAAATTTGTGACTGAACCACTTGGGGGAGAATTGTATGTCTCCAGCTCTGTTTTACCCGCATTCTCCCATATATTTCAAGTTATAGTAGTCTCAGATGATGACTCAGCACATGTTGTTCATTTTAAGAACACTTTTGCTGCAAATTTGACAAAATTCAAAGAAGGTACCAATATGAGATTTCTAAAGATAGCTACAGCACTTGACCCAAGGTTTAAAAATCTGAAGTGCCTTCCAAAATCTGAGAGGGATAAGG
Source organism: Emys orbicularis (assembly GCF_028017835.1). Taxonomy (NCBI): domain Eukaryota; kingdom Metazoa; phylum Chordata; order Testudines; family Emydidae; genus Emys; species Emys orbicularis. Next base: position 165,233,224 of record NC_088684.1, read on the forward strand.
TGTGGAGCATGCTTTCAGAGGTCTTAAAAGAGCATCATTTTGATGCAGAAAAAACAGAACCCGAACCACCAGAAAAGAAAATCAACCTTCTGCTGGTGGCATATGACTCAGATTATGAAAATGAACATGCATCAATCTGCACTGCTTTGAATTGTTATTGAGCAGAACCTGTCATCAACATGGATGCATGTCTTCTGGAATGGTGGATGAAGCATGAAGGGACATAGGAATCTTTAGCGCATCTGGCATGTAAATATATTGCGATGCTGACTGCAACAGTGTCATGTGAACGCCTGTACTCACTTTCACGTAACACTGTGAAGAAGAAGCAGGTAGCATTATCTCCTGCAAATGTAAACAAACTTGTCTGTCTGAGCAATTGGCTGAACAAGAAATAGGACTGAGTGGACTTGTAGGCGCTAAGGTTTTACATTGTTTTAATTTTGAATGCAGTTATTTGTTGTACATAATTCTAAATTTGTAAATTTAACTTTTATGATAAAAAGATTACACTATAGTACTTGTATTAGGTGAATTGAAAAATACTATTTCTTTTGTTTTTTACAGTACAAATATTTGTAAAGAAAATAAATATAAAGTGAGCACTGTACACTTGGTATTCTGTGTTATAATTGAAATCAATTTTTTGAAAATGTGGAAACATCCAAAACTATTTAAATAAATGGTATTCTATTATTGTTTAACAGTGCGATTAATCATGCAATTAATCAAAATTAATCTTTTAATCGCACGATTAATCAAAATTATTTTTTAATCACTTGACAGCCCTATTATATTTAGCTGCAAATAGTATGTTTTCCTGGTTACTAGTTAAGGAGACTCAACCTTTCTTTAGGAAAATAATTAAAAAGTACAAATGCAAAACACAATTAAAACTTATGATTTAAATCAAGGTTTCCTGCTTGCTGATTTAAATCGCTTTAATTTATATCAATCCACCCTGATCTTTATTTTTCTTGTATAAAATTCTCAGGTCTAAGTGTAATCTCTCTGAAATTTCAATCACTTTACATTTAGATTCCCCTATTCCCAGTTCTAATTATTCTTTCAAAGAATAAATGGCGCAACCACGTATTAAAAGAAGAAAGAAAGATATTATTCAGGATCTCTACAAGTCCAAGGCTTGAATTTTCAATGGAGCCTACAGGAATTAGGTGCACAAGACTCTTTTGAAAATCCTAGCCTAAATACTTACAGAGTAAATAATAATAAAAAGAGTAAAAATGAACCAGGTTTTTAAAAGTAAATGTTAACTTTACAAAACCTCACCATACCTACCAAATAACTACATCTAAGAAAACAAAAGCAACAATCATATCAACAGCTAGCACTTATTTTCCTAACTCAATTGTATTAAAAGAGATATTCTTAAGACAGACTCTTTCGTGTGTAACATGCATTCAACTAAAGGAGTGGTCTGTTAAAGACACACAGCTTTCATTTCTTATCTATCCGTTACAGGAGAAGTAGCCTTTTCCAAACTCAATTCTGGCTACTGAGACCTTAACCTATGAGCCAGTAGGCCCATCTCCTCATTAGATGCTGTCATAACCCCAGACTCTCCAAGCCCAGGAAAGTCATATCCATCCAAGACAGAATGGCTCTACCAGTTCCGAATCAAAAAACAAAAGCTGTTATATTAGTCCAAAGAAAGGCTTTGGAATTCACAGAGTTATAGAGTTTAAGGCCAGAAGGGACTACTAGATCATCTAGTCACAGGCCACCAACACCATGCAGCCACCCTCACACCAACCCCAACAACCAGAATTAAATACTTCCCTATCTCTCCTGGAAATACCTTGCCTATTACATTCTAGGATCACATTTGCATTTTTCACATTAGCAATGGCACTGGTGGGTCATCGTCTGCCTGTTATCTACCAGCACACCTAGGCCTCTCTCCTCGTCTGTCACTTTCCAATGATGAACTCCCTGCTTATACACGAAATTCTTATTGGTCCCTAAGTGCATGACCTTGCACTTTTTACCATTACATTTTATCCCATTTCTATTACTCCATTCCTCAAGATCATCCAATTCTTCCTGCATAATATTCCGATCTTCCACTGCCCTGATGCCTTTCAACTTCGTGTCATCATCAGATTTCATTAGCATACTCCTACTTTTTGTGCCAAGGTCATTAATAAAAATGTTAATGAAGATTTGTCCCAAGAGCAATCCTTGAGGAACTTCACTAGTAACCTCTCTCTAGCCTGTGACAATTCTCCTATTCGCACAACCTGTTATCTCCCTTTTAGCCGCTTCCTTAGCAAACTTATAATTCTTTCACTAATCTCCATCTTCTCTAATTTAACTATCCATATCAAATGTTTTACTGCAGTCCAAATATATTAGATCTACTACACTTCCCTTATGTAAAAAATCAGATATTTTCTCAAAGAAAAAAATATTAGGTTAGTCTGGTATGACCTACCTTTGGTAAATCTATGTTGTGATACATACTCTTTACAGTTTACATCCATTAATTTAACTATTAGTTCCTTCAGAATGTGTTCTAAAGCTTTTTCCTCTTTCTTACATATAGGTATGATTTACCTATTCTCCAGTCATACACAAATTGACAGATTTACTAAAAATCCTTGCTACCGGACTAGCAATCTCATGTAGACCAGATTCACTAATACCACCTGAGCATTCTGTTTAAGTAAAGCTGATATAAACCTAGTATAACTGCCAGTTTAGGTGTTTTTACAGATGTTTTGAATTGCTGGAGCAGTGCGGAAGCAGTTGGAGTGCATCTGTGAATTTGGCCCTTAGTTTAAAACTCTAACCATGGGAATCCTTTGTTTGTTTTAACCAGCCCGGAAAAGCTTCATTGTGAATAACTGATAACAGAAATATTTAACAGCAATTGCTGATAACAGGAATTTAATTATTATCGGTAATAATAATTTAAAAAGTGTGCCTACTATGAAGCTGGACTAAAAGAACCTTGTGTATTGTCTCACTGGATTTGTCATAGTCCATCTGTCCTCATTTGTAATCCCCTTCATTCTCATCAACATCTTTGTTGGCCAAATAACTAAACCACTCCTCCAAAAAGGTGACCCAAACAAGACACTGTATCCAAATGTGGTCTAACTAATACTTTATACAATGATGGGACCATATCCTTAGCTTGACACAACTTATTTCAATAACCTTCGGCTGCTGCAGACAGAGTCAAGCTTGCCATTTTGGATCTGGACTTGAAACATGAACACAGAGCTACTGAAATATATAAACCAAAAGCAGAACTGCAGATGGAAACGAATGACATTTTTACTGTTGACAGAAAAATATTGTCCAGTTACAAAGTCACTGCACTTACTTTATGGCTTCACACATGTCCAATCCCATTTTCACACAGTTCTTGGCATGATTCTGAAGAGATATAGGTAGTCCAGATACACAGTAGTAGCAATCACCTAAGATTTTAATTCTCATACATTCATTTTCCTGAAGGAAAAAGCAAAATCAATGAGAAGATAGTCACATGACAAATTACATAAACAAAATGACTAGTGACTGGATGTATGTTATATCATGATGTATGTTACATCTAATGATATATCGGTAACTACAATGGAGACATCTTGTTAAGGAAGAACAGGATCTCTCTAAGTAGGTTAAAAAGGGCTGTTAGAGAATAATGTGCAGTCTCTCTCACCCACTTTCCTTCGCACGTGAAACCAGAAAAGGGCATAGCCTATAACATGTGAATATAGTATTACTTGGCTACTGAGATTTATAAATTTAAATTAAAAAAATATATGTCCACAATCAAATTAGAGCAACCTTTCAGGGACATGCCTGTAATTAGAAGCCTTCTATACTTGAGACCCTGTGGAAATGTTTCTAAATGCTTCCTTGGTTTAACAATCAAAATTATATTCCTACACCTCTGAACTCCTTTAAGGCAATATAAAGAGTCTTTCTATCAATACTTAACAGCATTAAGATTCATCCAGTCAGAAAATAGTCTGCCATATTAGTAAGGCACTTTTACATACTTCATGAGAGTCCAGTCAGGTTTGAATATTTATAAAAGTAAAATAAAATAAATAATATGAATAAAATGAGGGGAAAATCCTATTCATTCCTATTCAATTTTTTTTAGCAGAAATCATGATAGTATGGTAACTCAATTATACTTTGACTGAATGAGTCATTTTTGCTCTTTTATCATCAAGTCTCTCAAATAATTTGTTGGAAGAGCTGAAGCTACTATTGATAAAACGTCAGGCCATAGACCAAGACAGGAGAAACCCTTAGAAGGATAGATGTGAATAAGAGAAAAGTTATTTACTTGTTCTCATAATATAAGAACTAGGGATCACCAAATGAAATTAATGGGCAGCAGGTTTAAAACAAATATAAGGAAGTTCTTCACACAGCGCACAGTCAACCTGTGGAACTCCTTGCCTGAGGAGGTTGTGAAGGCTAGGATTATAACAGGGTTTAAAAGAGAACTAGATACATTCATGGAGGTTAAGTCCATTAATGGCTATTAGCCAGGATGGGTAAGGAATGGTGTCCCTAGACTCTGTTTGTCAGAGGGTGGAGATGGATGGCAGGAGAGAGATCACTTGATCATTGCACGTTAGGTTCACTCCCTCTGGGGCACCTGGCATTGGCCACTGTCGCAGACAGGATGCTGGGCTGGATGGACCCTTGGTCTGACCCAGTATGGCTATTCTTATGTTCTTATGATTTTGCTCTCTTTGGAAGCATCTGAATTCCTTCCCCGAGCAAAGAGGATGAAAACAGTGAGCAGATCTGTGGAACTTCATGACATGATTTAGCATCTCATTCTTACATAGGAGGCACATTAGATCCTGATAGCTCTTCACTTCATATTATTGCTGCTTGTGCACCCTCTCCCCGATCACTGGAACCTCTCACCCACAGCTCCAGGCCCTCCCATCTACAAGCTGGCCTAAAACTGAGGTTTTTGTAACTAAGTGTTTGGTATCTGAGTTAGGACATGTGCATGTGTATTGCCCTAGTGCCTAGTGGCCAAAGCCTGGATTCGGGCCCTGCTATGCTAGGTGCTGTGCAAACACACAAAAGAATGATCCTCTACTCTACACCACTGGGAGCTAGTCTTTGTGTAAGGGGGATTCATTCAGTGTGGGTATTTGGAAGTAAGGTTGGCTTGCAGCGTTTTGTACTATTAGTTAATTTACAATAGTTATTTGATCATATTTTTCAGTTTTCTACTTTCAGTTTTTTACTCCTTGTTAATTTAAATAAAGCTGTTCTGGGAGGACTGTCAACATTCTGTTTTTATTGTCCACTTGCGTGTGCTTTAGTGGGTCCTTAGATTGTAAGGATGGCTTATTCACCTTGTAGTAACCCAAGTCTTTTAAAATATGTTTTCACTATGAGTAATGCACTTCAAGTTGCACATGTGCTCCATAAACTGAGCACCAGATAATTTTTCTTTAGCAGCAGCTATGAAGTCTGTGTAAGCGCCCTCCTCTCTCCTCATGCTCTGCACCAGGGGAATAAAGAGGACTGCCAGACTGCCACCATCTTAGCTCCTTCTCTAACACTAGCTCCCAGTATGGTTGCCAAACCGAACACTCTTGCCCTGCCCCCTGTTTCACCCCTTCCCCAAGGCCGATCTCTTCTCTGAGGCTCCGTCCCCGCTCACTCCATCCCCCTCCCTCTGTCGCTCGCTCTCCCCCACCATCACGCACTCACTCACTCATTTTCACTAGGCTGGGGCAGGGGGTTGGAGTGCGGGAGAGGGTGACGGCTTTGGCTGGGGATATGGGCTCCAGGGTGGGGTCAGAAATGAGGGGTTCAGGGTGCAGGAGGGGGCTCAGAGATGGGGCAGGGGGTTGTGGTACAGGGTGCAGGCTCCGGGAGGGAGTTTTGGTGCAGGAGGGGGCTCAGGGATGGGACAGGGATTGGGGGGTTGGAGGAGGTTCAGGATGTGGGCTCTGGGTGGCGCTTACCTCAGGTGGCTCCCTGGAAGCGGCAACATGTCCATGACATGTATTTTCATGTTTGTGACATGTATTTGTATTTGACATTACAATACATGTCACAGTATCCCCATTGATTTTCATTTAATGAAAATGGATGGGGATACAGTGTACTACGCAGGATCCAAGACAGTGAGAGAAAACAGGGTTTCATTTATATTATCCAAAGAGACATCAAAATGTATGCTTGGATATAATTCAGAGACAGAATCATTAAAATTTGCCTTCAAACAAAGTGAGTTAATGTGCTGACTGTACAGGTTTAGCCGCTATGATAGCACTTACTGCTGATGTGATCAATGACTTCTCATTGAATGAAGTGACACTCATTAAAATGCCAAGCAAAGACATCACCCTCTTAACTGGAGATCTGAACAGAAAAGTAGGAGTGGAAAGCTCTCATAAAGAAGTAATGGGAAACCATGGTCTTGGTTTATAAAATGGGAGAAAAAGGCATTTACTTGAATTTTGCTGCTTTTATCATCTGGTCATTACAAACACCATCTTCACCCAACATTCTATATGTTTCTATACTTGGAGGTCACCCAATGGCATGATTAAGAACCAAATAACAATACATTAAATGATATAATAAAATAATGATAAAGGGATGCTGGGGATTGAGCAGCCAATGGACAAATACTTTCCCGAGTGCAGACTGCAGGTCAGACCATCAACCATTAGCTTCAAAAATAAAGTTAAAACTTAAAAAGGTAAGATGTTCAGCACGACCACTGCATCTGGACTTGTCCAGAATTAACAAAAATTCCATTACTTCTGTCGAGAATGGGTTTGAGGCATTGCGAAAGGTGAAAGAAGAGAAAAATCCAAATGAACTTTGGTATAAAATGAAAACTATCATGCTCAAAACTGCCAAAGTAGATTAATTTAATTATCTGGGATCATCCATATCCAACCAACGAGGCTGCTCCAAGGAAATCTGAAAAAAACTAGGGATGGCTTGCTCAGCCATAGACTCTCTTTCGAAAGGGTGGAAAACCTGTGGCATCTTGAAATGTATGAAGGTTTGACTGGTGGAAAGCTTCATTTTTTCCACAGCAACATACATATGTAAAATCCTGGGAAACTAATGTTGCTGACAAGAGGAAAATTTAAGTCTCTAAAATGTGGTGCTGTCAAAGACTTCTGTATTATCTCCTGGATGGAAAAGATGAATGCTTAAGTTAAAAATATTATTGGAGAGAAGCGGACTTACTCTTGGAAATCTACAGGTGCAAACTTATGTAGTTTGGGCACATCAGGGGTAGAGATGGAAATAATCTCAAGAAAGTTATCATAGAAGGAATAGTAGCAGGTCATCATAGTAGGAGATCACCAACAAGGAGATGGATAAATGGAGTGTGGCAGATCACTGGGAGGTCAGCTGCTAAGTGTGTGAAGTTAGCAATGAATCAAGAATGCTTCAAAAATTTCTGTTATGTCTCCAGTATTCAGACATGAATAAATGGACTTTACATTATATTTACAGCAACAGGATAATGGAGAACAGGGTCATCATTATGAACTTTAGGCGGCAGATGCACTTGTTCAGTTCTCTCAAGTCCAGAATTGCTCTTTATCCCCATGTCTTCACATGGATGAGAAATTACCTCAAATAGAACTCCTTTCTGTAGAAGACACTAGTTCTATTGCCCTCCACTCAAGGATCAAGTCTGCCTCCTGCAGAAGAATGCTCTCATGAGAGGGGTCCCCAAAAGAGAAGGGAGAAGGAGGTGGGGGCTGTAGAGGGAAGAGAACTGGAAGATGACCTCTTGTACCCATCTGCTGGGCATGATTTCTGTCTAGACAGATAGGTAGTTGGAAAGTAAGCCTTTAAAGGGAGGGGGAAAAACAGAGGATTTGTGCAGCTTCAGAGGGAGAGTTGGTGTGCAGCTCTCAACTTTCCAATTAAAACAACTTCTGCCTCTTTTTAGAGGGCTTGGATGGGGAACCTTCCCTCTTGTCCTTATGGGATCACTCATATCTCCCTTCCCCATTTCTGCCCTATCTTTGCTCTCCAATCTCATAGTCAGAGGTGGGAGTGGAGAGCACAGAGATCTTAGAGCAGCACAGGACAGTAGAAGCATTCCCACCTTCTTCAGGCTGACTTAGAGGTGGGTCTCCTCAGTCATAGGTTACACCCACCTTCATGCCCTACTCCATGAGGAAGTTTTGGAGCTGAAACTCCTCAGGCGGCTTAGTTTTACTTGGGAACAACCTGCAGATACTACAGCGGAAAGGAACCGTACCCCTGTTAAACTAATTCCTAACTAACTATACTAAAAACTAACTAAGAAACTATAAACACTATAAACACTTATAAACTCTTTATGAAGTAGAAGTCAGCACATAGACTGAAGCTGCATCCTAGTCCATGAGGGGTAATGAGGAACTAAGATGGCGGTGGTCCAGCAGCCTCATTTATTCCCTCATTACAAAGCATAAGGAAAGCGGGGACGCCTGTACAAACCACACGGACACTGCTAAAGAAAAACTGTCCAGTGCATGGAGCACATGCACAAACTGAAGTGCACTACACAATCACTCAAAGAAGAAACATTGTTCTCATTAGTGCAAGAGGATTTATCCTCCTGGAGAATCTCCATGTGGTTTCAGTTCACTCTCCTGCTTAAAGCCTGAGCATTGCTGCCCAGAAGACTGTGCCCTTGCCAAGAGGCAAGTGTAGAGTTCCCATGAGGAAAGCATTGCACAGTAATAATAAACAGCTGTAGCAGAAATGAGAAAAGCCCTAGCAGATAATTACCTTTGCAATTTGATCAAACTTGCCAAAGAGCTCGTTAAGCATGTGCACCAGTTCTCCAGGTGAGCAGTCACTAGCCAGCCGAGTGAATCCTACAATATCAGCATACAAAATACTACAAAGGAAAGGAAAACACTCTTGATTATCAGTTTCCTTAGCTTTAGAATAAAGAAGTATTTACCCCTAAGCAAAATCCAAAAATAAGTGCTCGGCACATTGCAGAATCAGGCCCATATGCATAAATCAAGGTGCTGCTCACAGCTATTTATTCACAGCTCCTTAAAAATCTTTTTTCAACTTTGTGTGACAAGGCAATGACATGCCATTGCACTGAGACATAATCACACATTCTTCACAGAATTATTCCTTAGTTCATACTATGCTCCTTTCATGGGCACACTTTGTTGTGTCTAATTAGAGGATCCAGATCTTTCCAGCAGCAGGTTTGGAAATAATTATTAAAACTTTAATTTCAAATATATTTCAGGTTTCTCATTATATAATCTGTAAAACTACTATAATGAACAAAAAAGGGTCATTTTCTCTGAAGTTAGCTGGGTAGATTTATGTTAACTCAGAGATTTGAATTTTGACAAGGTTAACTCAGCCCTTCCTCCTTTTGAGTTATGACATCCAACGAAGTGCGTATTCACCCACGAAAGCTCATGCTCCAATACGTCTGTTAGTCTATAAGATGCCCCCCCCCCCCCAAATGCTTTGCTCACCTGGTTTATAGACGGTAGTAAAGTACAATACCTCACATTGGTGTGCCTCTTGACATATAAATTGTGAAAGTTGTTTGTATTTTCCAGCTGGCCTGCTTTGGGGCCTTGTAACCTCTGAATAATCTCAGCTTTCATTTCCATGGCAATGTGAGCAGGCAGTAAAGAAAGTAGAAGACGTTCCTGGAGTTAAAAAAATTGTTTTTAAAAGGTCCAGTATTTTTATATACAAAATTGGAACAGTGTGAAAAGCAAAACTCAGTTACACGTTCACTACTGCAAATAAGCTTTGAATAACTATGTGAAGTGTGTATGCTTGTTTAGGATGGGCTACAAAGGTTATTAGCCACTTGAAATACCTGATGGAGGAACACACACATATATCCAAATAATATCAAATTATTAAAGACTTAGGGTCAATCAGAATAATTATTAACCAAATGTGAAGAGCATTACACTTCCAGTGATTTATTTAATATCTAGATGGATTATAGGATATCCAGAGACAATGGCCATAGGATATATAGACTGAACAAAGAAAAGAAAAAGGAAACAGCTTTGGAATGACAATTTAGCAATGAGGGCTTTAGTCAAATGCAATGCTGTTGCCGAACACTTCCCATTATAAGACCCTGTTTTCAATTGCTTATAATTTTGCCCAAACTTTAACCATTTGGGCTGAAATTTTGCATGACAGTTGTCTGCCTTAGGTTGATTTTTTGTTGGGGGGGGGGGGTTAGGGGGAAGTGATTTCAGCCAAAATGGTTTGGCTGTTTCCAAGAACAAGTTTAGAGAAAAATACATTTTGTCCCTGTTTAAAAAAAAAAATGTTGTGACCTCTATATTTTGGAGCAGGGGCATGACATTTGGCAAGTACAGTAACTCGTTACTTAATGTTGTAGTTATGTTCCTGAAAAATGCGACTTTAAGTGAAACAATGTTAAGCAAATCCAATTTCCCCATAAGAATTAATGTAAATGAGGGGGTTAGGTTCCAGGGAAATTTTTTTCACCAGACAAAAGACTATATATATATATATATATATATATATATATATATATATATATATACACACATACATACATACATACACACACACAGTATACGTTTTAAACAAACAATTTAATACTGGTACACAGTGATGATGATTGTGCAGCTTAATTGAGGTGGAGGAGTCAGAGGGTGGGATATTTGCAGGGAATGCCTTACAGCTAAATGATGAACTAGCAAGTGGCTGAGCCCTCAAGGGTTAACTCTCACACTCTACTGTACAAGGCAGCAGGAAAGGAGGGAGGGCAGACAGAGACAGAGACACACACACTGTGTAAGTGTGAGAGAGAGAGGTGTGCATTTCCTCTTTAAGTATGAAGAATGGGGTCAGAAGTACACTGCCTTGATCATTAGATCAGCAAGCTGAGACCGGACCACAGCTGGCCTGGAAGCTCCCTCTGTCGTGTGTGTCCCCTGCTCTATGGAAGATGGGGTAAGTGGGGTGCAGGAGCAGAGGGGAGGGAGACACCCTGACATTAGCCCCCTCCCCCCCCACAGCAAGCAGGAGTCTCAGGCAGCAGCTCCAAGACAGAGGGCAGGAGCAGCACATGACAGTGGGTGGGAGGGACAGCTGCAATTGCTAGCCTGCTGGGCAGCTGTTGCACAGGGAACTTAGGGGAGCGGGGAGCTGATAGGGGGGCTGTTGGTCCACCCTGGTTTCAACCACCCACCAGCTAGCTTCACCGGGCTGCTCTTCCTGCAAGCAGTGGACAAAGCAGGCGGCTGCCAAACAACGTTAGAAGGGAGCATTGCACAACTTTAAATGAGCATGTTCCCTAATTGATCAGCAACGTAACAATGAAACAACGTTAACCGGGATGACTTTAAGTGAGGAGTTACTGTAGGTGGCCTACATTATCAGAGATGTGACTTTTGCTGTCCTCATGAAAATCCACCTCAAATTAGGCCAAATTATAAGCCTTTGAAAAATTGCAATTCACACATACTCAGTAGAGACTAGCTAGGACTTTGCAGCTAAATTTTCTGATGATTCCTTCCAAACTGAGCATGCTGGAGCCTGGGACTGAGCAGGATTTTCAATGCAATTTACTCTTGAGGGAATTCTGTGCAAAAACTTAAACATTCTGCAACAAAAAATTAAAAATTCTGCACAAAATATTTTCAAATTCTGCATATTTTATTTGTCAAAATAACACAATATAATCACAGCAGTTTCAATTATTTTTGGTCATTTATTTCAAAATACCTGTCAGCAAGTATGTCTGTAACAATACAGACAACAAAAAAAGATTCAGGAAATGTTTTTTGATAAATAGATTCCTTACCTAGGCATATTAATACAGAACTCTGAGTAATAATTCCTTTAAATTACAATACAGAATCATATTTCCCACACCCCTCAGAAGGAGTTCAAAGGCTTGGGGGGACTTAGGGGTAATGAAGGAGCTGAGGGAGAGGAAAGTAATTGCTGGGAAGGAGCCTTGGTGTGAACTTGGTGGGTTGTTAGATATGGTTGGGAAAATTATGGAACAGGTTTTTTTTTTTGGGGTGGTGGTGGTGGTCAGGAAGGGATTGTTAGGAAGCTTCCCATGTGCAGACCCTGGCTGACCCCTAGCCTCTCCCATTCAGTCAGGCACATCTTCCCCTTTCCCTATGTGTCCCTGCACTCCCTGTCCACAGGTGTCCCTCCACCCCCACTCAGAAACCCACTCCCATCATCCTCATGTGTCCTTGCACCCCCCCATCCCCATGTGTCTCTGTGCCCCCACTCAGTTACCCGCTGTCCCAATGTAGCCCTGCACCTCTCGCCCCTCTGTGGCTCTGTGCCTCCACTCCCATTCAGCCCCTGCCTCAGTCTGTCCTCCCCCACTAGCCCTTAGGAGCCCCTGTATGACCCCCACAGCAGCCCCACACTGTCTTTCTCCCCATAGCTCCTGTCTCCTGACCTAGCCCGACAGGTGCTGTGAAGAAAGCAGGCTCTTTCTTTTCCCTAGCTGGCTGGGAGCTGCTGCTCTGTTCTATCGCCACATCGCCCTCGGTGGGCAAAAGGCAGAACTGCAACAACTTTCCAGCAGAACGTTTTTTCTGTGCAAAAAAATTAAAAATATGCATGTCTCATTAATTATGCATGCACACAGTGGCACAGAATTCCCTCAGGAGTAGCAATTGCAGTGCTGGGCTCCTGCAGGCTAGGGCAGGTCCAGGTCTGGGCACTGGAACTAAAAACAAGGATACTATCTCTCCTGTGCTCTCAATGCTCCCCCTCACAGTACCCAGGCATTGTAGAGGAGATAAACTGGTATGGGGAGTTGTTGTGGGGGGCGATGCTGGGACTGGCTGGGCAAGGAGTCTTGGATTGGGAGCAAGGGAGGGAAATGGGGGAAAACTGAGATCAAACAAAGAATTGGGGTGGGGGGCAGACTGAGACTGGCTGGGCAAGAGGTGGGGTAGAAGGTGGGAGGGGGAGGGGAGACAGCCCTGACCAGGATTCAGGGTGCTAAATATCAACACTAGGAAATATGGATACCTCCGGCAAATCTGCAACTCTTTACTTTAATCATGATTTCTTCTTTAAAAATGTACTTTTCTGTGATCATCTTTGTGTGACAATATAATGGTTCACAGTAGCAGACATGCATTGATGAAACAGAAAAACCTTCACATAGTTTGCCTTTCTACTCAGAGTAGACAACTGTGAAGGGAAGTGCTCATGAAATTGAATCACCATGAGACTAATCCTGCACCTACTGACGTCAACAGAAAACTCCCACTGATTTCAATGGGTGCAGACTCAGGTTCTATATTAATTTGCACCAAAACTGATCACTTTGGTTTTGGAATAAATCAGTTTTTCTTTTGAGGTATGTAATTTTTATCATACTCTTTTGTTGCTGTTAGTTTTGATGTACATACTGCTACATATCAGAAGCATAGCAGGCAGTGTTATGAGGAAAATGTCATAAGCAAAGGTATATCTGTCACTTGTTTTACTTAATACTTGCATGTTTTATTCAGAGATATGCTCATCCCTGTAGGCCCCAAATTTGACACTTTCTAACAAGAAGGTGGTCTAGAACATGCAGTGAGAATACAAATGTAAAAGGTTTTCATTAAAATGTGAATGCGGTTGTATTTCTCTGGATGAAAGATAAAGTGGTGTTAAAGGCAGAAATTTGCAAGTACATCCCCAAATCATCAACAGTTTCAGTTTTAATACTGCAGAATTGGAAAATGTCTTTCATTTTCTTGGTTGAGATATTTTGACAACTGCAGAGAATGTCCATAAAAACAAATGGGCATTAAGTACACAATGTGAGCTTACACTTACCGCCTTCTATTTTCAGAACAGTTAGTGGCTGCATATGCTGTGACTTAAGGTACAGGTAAGAAACAATTAATTACTAGCACTATATTACTAATGAACGACTGGTAATATTAGATGAGGTGATGATATGCTCATGTCCTACTTTTTGCTAGACATTTCTAAGCAAAGATTCCAATTATTGCAGACTCATTTGCTAGCTTCCCTGCATTGCTTTGGACCTATTTTAAAATATGGTTTATTTAGATGTTTTTGAAGAATGAACCTATATGCAAAGGTGCAAGCAATCTGATGTAAAGATGGAAATATGCCTACGCAACAGACAAAGCAATGTTTGTTTTAAATTCCCTTGAAAAGAGCACCTATGTATATAGCATGATTCTGGTCACATGGTGACGCTCTCATCTATTGCGGGTGTATGTTGTGTCACTTGCTCTTGTGGCAAGGCTCCACCTGAACCATATAATGGAAAAGGCATCAATAGATACAGAAACAGGCATAAGACTAGAGAAAAGAGAAGGAAAAGGCATTGAGAAAGGAATACATAAAGTTTTGAGTTTGTGAGACAGAAAAAAACCAGCCATGAACATGAGTGTAACCCCTTTGGGGTTTAGAGAGCATGGCCCCTTTAAATCTTTTTCCTAAGGGGGAGGGGGAGAGTAAGAAAAAAGGAGGGAAACTCCAGGGGGCAGCACTGAAGCTCTGAGGAGAGGGAGAGCAGCCTGCAGGTGCTGGAAAAGTGAAGCAGCAGAGAATCTGCCTGAGGCCTGAGAAGGACAAGGCCAATCGGGGACACCTCAGGACAGGAGCCAGGAGGAGCACTGTGCCAGGGAGGAATCGCCCGAGAAGGACAGGCCGGAGCTGGACCCAGTATCACGGCTGCCCAGAGCTGCATGGGGCTGTGCATTGGGAACAAGGAGGGAGGCTGTAGCTAGTTAAGTGGGGAGGTGGTTGCTCTGTTTGGCTTTGCAGAGAGCGGCAGAAGAGGGCAGCGGAGGGGTTTGTTGGGGGAAAGTTCACTGGGGCCGAAGATGACTAGGAGCACCCAAGACTCACCACTAGACTGGAACTTTGCTCAGGACTCCTGAACTCTGTATGCAGACACATTGCTCAGTGTCTGACCTTCCAGACTGTGCTACCACTGGGCCCGTGGGTAGCACAGTCTGGATGTAAAACCCTGTTTTACCCTCCCTTATATTTCCCTTTGTTGTTTTTCTCCTCTCATCCTTCTGTAAATAAATATTTCCCTTGTTATATCCATTGTACTTTTCCTGTGGGTGTCTGTGTTCACTCTGGGGGGTTTGGAACAGGTGGCCCTGGGGTGGAAGGGATTTCTCCTGCTGTGTTCCTGCGCACGCCTTCTCTTGGCCAGAGCTGCCTGCAGAGCAGACTCCATCTTGGCCACGAGGGCGCTAAAGTTACACTTGGTGGCCCGTACGGGGACTTTGCAGTATACACACACACACACACACCCCTACGTTGTGCACCCTGAGCTCTTCTTCACAGAGCAAAGAAATTCCTGAGTGACTTTCATCTCAGTTTAAAAAAAAAAAAAATGGAGAGAGGATTATTAGAAGACCTGTGCCGAGGGGCACGAATCCCAGTAACCAAAGCTGTGCTGGTGGCGGGGTTCCCAAAAGAGATGGAACCAAATGAAATTGAGGAGAGCCTAGATGCAGCTGAAATACTGGGAAGGGTAAAGGTCCACACCCGTATTTACAACCACAAAGTGAAGGTCATGGTAGCTCTATGTACTCACTCCAAGGAAGCAGATCTTGATAAAGTGCCCAAAGAGGTGCAAGTAGAAGGTATTCCCTGGACAATTCTGGGGGCAGAGCAGTCCCCTCCTAGTGTGCCTGTGTCACTTGAGGTGGATTCTTTAGCGCAGAAATTGCAAGCTCTGATGGTGGATGAGAAGCAGACAAGAGAAGAATTAACTTTGGCATTAGGAGGGGCTCCAACACCTACAGCACCCAGCCTGGTGGGATGGGCCAAAGAGCTGGGAAACACTCTCAAAGATGCATTGAGGCCGATATATGAAAATGCTTCATACAAGCGGTTAAGTTCATTCTCAGGGGTGTCACCTGTACCCCCAGGGGAAGATGATTACGAGACCTGGAGGGATTTTACGGGGCAACTTGTCCAAGAGTGGGCATGCTCTGATGCTGAGAAGCGGAAACGTGTGCTTGAGAGTCTGAGGGGACCTGCCATGCGAATTATCCGACCCCTGAAAGACTCACAACCAGCTGCCACAGTGCAAGACTATTTAACCGCTCTTGAGAGTGTCTATGGTACTACTGATAGCAGTGAAGACCTGTATTATTGTTTCCGCCATACCTATCAGGAGCCCCACGAACGATTGTCGGATTTCATCAGGAGACTAGAGGATTTGCTACAGCAGGTACTGTGGAAGGAGGGCATCCCCACCCAGTGCATCGATTCTGCTAGGTTGGACCAAATCCTTCGGGGCACCCGACAAGATGGGTTGATATTGTGGCAACTGCAGCTGAGGGAGCGGGCCCAAAACCCACCCCCATTCCACAAGCTCATTCGAGAGATACGTGAAGAGGAGGAGCGACTGTTGCAAGTGGATGCAGTGGTGCAGCTGAAGATGGCAGGGAGTCGCACCACCACAGTGCTTGGAGAGATGGAAGATGCCCCGTCAGTGGCAGCAAGACTGAGAGATTTGACCCGAGAAGTGGCCATGATGAAGGCTCAGGGACATACTGTGCCATCCTCAACAGGGGAGAGTAGCAGGAGGGGTGATAGCCAGCGAGAAGGTTTCTGTTATAACTGTGGAAGAGATGGTCACTATGCCTTGGACTGCCAAAACAAGACAGATCATGTAAGGGTACGATTGCAGCAGACCATTAGGAAGCTTCAGGGAAACACCAACAGGGCTTGGGGAAGGAGCAACCCAAGACCCTGAAATTCCAAGGCTCCCCAGAAAAAAACACAAACAGGGGTTACATGAGACCGGTAAGAGGAGAAGGAAATAGTAGAATTTCATCATGTTGTAACTCTCTCCTGCAGTGGAGAAGAGGGGCAAGAGAGCACTCTTTCAGAGGGGAGGTGTGATATTGTAGACAAAACCCATATTTGACACCCTGCCATAAGGGTTAATGGCCTGGTCTGGAGAAAGAGGCTTCTGCATCATTCTGCAACATTTACCAGCAATATCAAACCTGGAGGGAAGGAAGCAGGCTTCAGAGGTGGTATGAGACAGATGACCTAGGGGGTGGGCTGAACAGCCCTGAGCTAGGAATACCAGGAGTAGCCAAGCATGGGAGGAAGCCTGGACTGGACTTGTTTGTTAATAAAAGTCAAATTCCAAGAAGGCGTTGATCCTGAACAAGGAACATGTTGTTTTAGAATAGCAAGAAAGTAATCTGATTGGAATAGGGACTGCTGGTAAGAGGGAGCAAATAAAGTGCCGGAGGGAGGGAGAAGCAAAGAAAGATAAAAAAAAAAATCCATTAATAAGATACATGCCAAATTCCTCTCAATCATAATGCTTGTCTGATATATTCCTTTCCTCCACCTTGTATGTTTTGTCTATTTAGAATATAAGCACTTTGAGGCATTCTTTTGGGCACTCTGGCAGGGCGACGACTCACTGGCGCGGCGCCTCCTCCTGGTCATCCAGGGAATTAGCTCTTTCCAGCCTGGAGCGCCCTCTGCAGCCGGTGTCCCTCCTGGACCCCGGTGCCCTTTGCCCAGGGGTTCTGCCCACCGCAGCACCCCCTCACTCTGGATCTCTCCTCCCAGGGGAACCCCAACCCCCTATCCCCACCTTGCCTCAGTGGCTACTGCCAGTCTTCATCTAGCCCCCGCTCCCTGGGGCAGACTGCAGTCTGTAAACCACTCATCATCGGCAAAGGGGTTAGGACCTGCCGCCTTTGCCTATCTCTGGGCTGCGCCTCTGCAGCCCCAGTACCTATTTGTAGGCCTTTAACTAGGGCTGCAGCCTGGGGTTTTGCTAGGCTGGAGCTCCCCAGTTCCCTCTGCCCTTCCCCAGCACTGCTCCACCCTAGGTACCCTTCTCAGCTCCCAGGCAGCCAGGTCCTTCTCTCTCTGAAGCTAGAGAGAGAGTGCCTTCCAGTCTCTGGCCCTCAGCCCTCTGATAGGGCCAGCCGTGGCCTGATTGGGGCATGGCCCCACTGTGGCTGCTTCCCCCAATCAGCCTAGCTTTTCCCCTGCCCCAGCCCTCTCCCAGGGCTGTTTTAAGCCCTTCAGGGCATGAGCGGGGTGACCACCCTGCTACAGGCACCTGATTAATAAAATGATTTTTTCTATGGGCATACCTACATACAGAAAATGTTAAGAAAATGAGAGGCTATTCACTGACAGTAGGAGAAAAATCTTACTTCAAAGTACTGTAAAAAATAAAACAAAAAGAATGGCATACTATTGGTATGATTGAAAGCTAAAAAAATAAAAATAAAGTTACTGAACTTTAATTGTTACTACAAAATAAAGGCCCAATCCTGCAAGAAGGTGAGTACCTCCTAATGGCAGATGCCTTGGAGGGTTGGATCCATAACACTGGCTATAGGCTTTGAAATCTACTCCCAACCTTGGTACAAACTAATACAGGTCTGCTGATTTTCAGAGCATGCTACCACACTTATCATTGCACTTGGACTTCTTCTGGTGATGGTGGGGTCCATGATGAGGGCTGATATTCAGCTTTGTTGATGGTTGCTGTGGGCTAGCTGATTAGTTTAGCTGGATTGTTTTTCTAAGTACGTCATTCCTCAGGATCTGTCAAAGGTGCTCACAGTAGTAGATGGGCACGTTTTGTATATTCAATATAAATTTTAAAAAGTATATGAAATATGCAAGCATGATTTTCAAGCTAGAAGCAGATAGCTTGAATGTTGGGGATAGTGTAGCTATAAGATTCTTTGTGACAAGACTGTTGATGTGTATGAGGAGGCTGCTATGGTTTGAAAACAGAAACTGATCGAGATATTTTCTGGCTATTATCCTGAAAACACAGACAATATAAAGGAAATAAGACAGTTTCCCTCTCATTTACCCATAAGTTCACTTACACAAGCAGCAGATAAAGCCAATAGTGACAAATTAGTCAAATCCCTCAAAAGATAACTTTGCTGTTGTTTGAATGCATGTATGGTAAGAAAGAAAGCTTTCCCACTTAATAGCAGCTTATGTAACATTTATATCCTAAATATACCATTATGTGGGGACACAATAAGTAAACCTGGATCACATTTGAAACAATGGGTTCATTTTTAATTTCTTTTAATAAAAAATGAAATTTGCAAAGGCATCATGCTGTGTCTTACTGTTTACAGTACATGTTACAACATTCCCAGTCGGTTGCTATCAATTTGTCAGAGAAAAAGTAAATTGTAGCTTCTGTCTGCAACTAAGGGATGCTGGCAAACTCAAAATTTTTAAAATTACATACTCCTCTGTGTTTAGTGAGATCTCTGACTGTTAAAAAGGAAACAGTTGAAAACACAACAATGCTTTCTAAACATATCACCCAGCTTGATGCTGTGGACTTAGCTGCCTGCAAACTGGAATGTAATGAAGACCATGACAATTCAAAAAAATGTCATTTACTTTTTTTTTTTATTTGGCTCTGTAGAGAACACTGCTCTCTCCGATGATGATGGGAAATCTGCAATGCACCATTTGAGAGACTGACTGACTACATATTAGATGGCATGCCAGTTGCAGACGATGTGACAGATGAAGATAGTCTGCCTATTTTTAAGGCGTTTGGAGTGGACTGGAAAGAAAAGGCATTTCTCAGAGCTACAATCCAATATGAAAATTCAGGGGAAATTCTAAATAAAGAGGAAGAGGAAGAAGATTAATCTGAAAGCCTATTCAGATTAAAAACTACAATGCAGCAATCAACATATTGGAGGAATTTGGGGATTTCTGTGCTAAAGAGAAAGAAAGAACGGTTACTTACCCTACAGAAACTAGTTCCTTGAGATACTCTAGTCAGTGTGGATCCCACTGTAGGTACGCATGCATCTCAGGGGTATGAGATTGGATTAAAAAAAAAAAAACAGTGTCTGTTGGGGCCATACATGTGCCATGTGCCTCCGCATGCTCCCATATGAGGACATAAACAGTAGAGCAGTCATGTCACTTTCCCCTCTCCCTCCAGTTCTCTTGCAATTCAAAGGCTGTGTTACCAAGGTCTCTAAAGAGAAGGGATAAAGAGTTGGTTGTGGGATCCATGCTAACAACATCTTGAAGAACCACAGTTACTGTAGGATAAGTAACCATTCTCTTTCCTTCCAATATGTGTCAGTGTGGATCCCACTGTAGGTGACTGACAAGCAGCATCCTCCCTGGACAATAGAGTGAGGAATTTTGGCTGAATCAAACAGTGATTGAATTACTGCTCTCCTGAACTTGGCATCTAACCTTGCTGCCATGCCAAGGGCATAACATTAACACAAGTGAGTGGGTTACTATGTTGCAGCCTTGCCGATCGCAGAGACTGGAACATTACTGAAGCAGGCAGAAGATACTTCCTATGCCCTGGTGGAATGATACAGTCAGAGGGAGAGGATTGCCTGCCTTCTGATGGCAGGGATAGCAGTTGAAAAGTGTGATCCACTTAAAGATTTTCTGTGACAAGATAGCTTGACCTTTCAATGCACCGGTTATGGCCACAAAGAAGGGGAGGGACAGACTAAAAGGAGTGGTCTTGTTCAGTTAATAGAGCAAGGCTCTGGATAAATCCAAAGTATGCAGCTTCTTTTCTCTTGGTGTCAAATATGGCTTTGGGAAGAAGACTGGCAAGGTAATTGACTAGTTCAGGTGGAATTCTGAGGCCATATTAGGGATGAACTTGGGGTCTGATCTCAGCACCACCTTGTCCATACGGAAGGCATATAAGGCAGTCTAGCCATCAGGGCTTGAAAATGACTGACTCTCTGTTCTGAGGTAATAGACATCAGAAAAAAAAAAACTTGATGGTCAGATGTTGTATTAAGCAATCTGAAAGTGGTTCAATGTCGAGGTCCCAAATGGGAGTTGGAACTGTAACTGGAGAATAAGTATGGAAGAGGAATTTTGATACCTTTGGATATGAGATAATCATAGATTATTAGGGACCTCAGAAGGTCATTTAGTCCAACCCCCTGCTCAAAGCAGGACCAATCCCCAACTAAATCCCCAAATGGCCCCTCAAGGATTGAACTCATAACCCTGGATTTAGCAGGCCAATGCTCAAACCACTGAGCTATCCCTTTCCCAATGTGTATGATCATACTGACAGGCTTATATTGCTGTATGGTGAACCTTGAGAGTTAAAAGCCATCCTGCCTGTTTCAGGTGCAGCATGTAATCAAGGGTCATCAGTATCAGTGCCTTTCCTGGGTCTAGGAGAGGAAATATTTTCCATTTTGAGGAATAAGTCTTTTTGGTCTGTATGAGAATTTCCTGAACCTGCACAGCGAAGTTTGTCAGTAGTGCTCAGAGAGGCAACAACTGTGGGCCAGGGTGCAGTATCTGACCCTGGTTCTCAGATATTATGTTGGAAGTGCAAAGTGTTTGGGAAGCCCCCTGGACATCTGCATATGCCTGATAGCCAAAACTGACCAAGACAGTAACGGGCAATCAGAATGACCATAACCGTGTCCCATCTGATCTTGGATATTATTCTGGGATGTGCAGTCAACTAAAAGGCATATAGGAATCCTTGAGACCTCTGAAGGAGAAAGGCATCTGGTAATGAGCCTGGGCTCATGTCCCCTCTGGAGCTGAAGTTTAGGCATTTGGTGTTGTCCTCTGTAGCAAACAAGTCTATTACAGCAGCCCCCCACTGATGGAATATTGGCTATAGGATGGACTTCTGCAGCAACTACTCATCAGTGTTTACCCCATGTCTCCTCAAGACACCTGCTATATTTCTGCAGACCCTGGAAAGTGTTGAGACTGTAGGGTTATCCCGTGTTGATGACACCACATTCAGAGCCCGATGGCTTTCTGGCAGAGAGAGGATGATCAAGGACCTCCTTGCTTATTTTTGTAGTGCATAATGGATGTGTTGTCCATCAGGATTTGCATCATGGAATTCTGCAGAATAGACAGGAACATTCTGCAGGCCACTCTCATGCCTCTTAGCTCCAGGACATTCATTTGTAGTTTTAGGTAATTCCGAGAACATGTTCCTTGCATCTACAGATGGTTCAGGTGAGTATCACAGTCTGTCCCTGAAGTTTCTGTGATAAGTGTCTTCACTGGGCAGGTGTTTGAGAATGGTATCTCTGTTAGTAGGGTCACTGGATCTAGTCACCAACTGAACTCTTGCAGGACTTGAAGCAAGACTCTCTTGTTTATGTGATATCTGGATGGGGAGTAGACCTACCTCAGCCACAATTAAAAAGGCCATGGCAATATGTGGTCTAATAGTTCCAGATGTGTACACAATTGTCATTGGATTTGATTTTAGGTCATTTTCTATCTACTACAGAAGCCTGAATCTGTCCTCTGGGAGATAAGCTTTTGCTGACTGGAAGCTGATCATAGCTCCTATGAACTCTATCATCTGTGACAGTATGAGGGATGATTTATCATGGTTAACAAGCAGTCTCCTAGTTGAGAGAACAGGAAAAGGCTGCTACAGTCTCCTGTTGGGATCTGCCTCTGATCAGCCAGTCATCCAGGTACAGGTGTATTCCATGTTTGCCAGGTATAATGTGACAACTCTTGGTGCCATGGAGATTCTGAAGGGCAGAACCCTGTATTGGTAATGGTTGGGCCCCACTATGTATTCCTCCTGTGGATGGATAACTATATGGTAGCACACATTCTGTAAGTTGAGAGCCATGAGTCAGTCTTGAACATGGAGAGATGGAATGATGGAGGCAAACGTTACTCTCCTGAACCCAAGACAGCATATGTATTTGTTGAGTCTCCTCTGGTCTAGGACAGGATGAAGACCCCCCCTTCTTCTTCAGAATGAGGAAATAACAAGAGTAGAAGCCTCTTCTCCTTAATTCTGGTGGAACCACCTTTATGGCCCTGAGACAAAGCAAAAAAGGCCACTTCCACTTGTAACGGGTTCTCATGAGAATGGTTCTTGAAGAGGGTCTTGGAAGGGGGTTATGTAGGGGGCAAAGAGTGGAATTGGATGGGGTAGCCATGTGCGATGATTTCAAGCACCCTCCTGACTGATGTTATGGAAGACCATAACTGGTGGAATGGGGATTGGTGGCTTCTGAACATAGTGCTCTCTGGACTGGATCTGATGTAGCTCCTGACAATCCTGTCAAATTTATAGGAGAGGGATGAACTGTTGAGGAGGAAGAAAGCTGACATCTGTATTGCACCTCAGTCTTTCCTTAGCATGGTACTTAGGTTACCTGGAAAGGTAGGATGGGCCCGTTTTCTTGACTGGGGTTCAAGGTGGTACAGCTGGGGGTGAAAATCCCCCAGAAAGTGCAACGTGAGTTTTGAATTTTTTAACAAGTGCAGAGAACTGTCCTTCTAGTTGCTGAATTCTTCTGCTTCCTCAAAAGGCAAGTCGTCAAATCATGATCTCTACCTCCCTCTTGATGCTCAGTGCCTGGAGTCATACTGGTCTGCACATTGCCACCAGGGAGGCCATAGATCTGGCTATGATGTTGGAGGCATCCATCACTTCCTGTAAGGAGCTCTTGGCCATCAAATGGCCTTCCTTAATTATGCCTATGAATTCCTCTCTGTTGTCATGAGAGAACTTCAAGAGGATGGGTGTAACCCAGTTCCAGGTTAGAAAGTTGTATTTGGCCAGTAAGGCCTGGCAATTAGTCACATGCAGTTGTAGGGAGGCAGAGAAGCATGATTTTCTTCCATCCATCTTTCAATGGAATGAGTTTATTGTAGGATTGATAGGGCTTGAAGCCCAGAGCTTTCAAATATGCCATGCAAAGTAGATCTGTACAGAGTGTAACACACAATAGTCAGTCCAGACATGTTGATATAGATCTCGGCGATCACAATCAAAGACACAGAAGAATTCTGAAGGTTTATAACATGTTCAGAAGGTTTAGCCAAAGCTAAGAACTAGTGGATTAGACACTAGACAGCTGCCATGGGCTGTAAGAGGGAACTGAGAGAGGGTCATGGTCATCCCACCCTTTATGTCCTCATACAAGTCCATGAGGAGGCACAGGGAAAATACATGGCCCTGATGGATATTCAAACATTGGTCTCATGTATGAGGCACATGAGCACCTGCAATGGGAGTCACACTGACACATACTTAAAAAATTTAAGTCCTCCCTGCAATATTGTTGCTAAATTGCAAAATGAGCATCAAATAACTTCCAAACAATCCACAACAAATGATTTATTGGCAAAATGCAAGGAGTCTTAATGTCTTTTGTATTGTCATCGGAAGCATTTTTTAATGTATACACTAGGGCTGTCAAGCAATTAAAAAATTAATTGCGATGAGTTGCGCTGTTAATAATAGAATACCATTTAAATATTTTTGGATGTTTTCTACATTTTCAAATATATTGCTTTCAATTACAACACAGAATACAAAGTGTACAGTGCTCATTTTATATTTATTTTTATTACAAATATTTGCACTGTAAAAACAAAAGAAATAGTATTCAATTAACCAAATATAAGTACTGTAGTGTAATCTCTTTATCATGAACATTGAAGAATTATGTACAAAAAATAACTGCATTCAAAAATAAAACAATGTAAAACTTTAGAGCCTACAAGTCCACTCAGTCGTACTTCTTGTTCAGCCAATCTGTCAGACAAACAAGTTTGTTTACATTTGCAGGAGATAATGCTGCCTGCTTCTTGTTCACAATGTCCCCTGAAAGTGAGAACAGGCATTTGCATGGCACTGTTGCAGCTGGCATTGCAAGATATTTACATGCCAGATGCGCTAAAGATTCATATGTCCCTTCATGGTTCATCCACCATTCCAGAGTAATTAGTAAGGATACGAGTTGGTCATGGAGGTCATGAATTCTGTGATTTTCATGACCTTCATGACTTCAGCCCTGTGCAGCAGGACTCGGACAGTCAGCCTCTCCCATCCCCAACCCCATCCCCACCCCGCGGCAGGGCTCGGGCAGTCAACCCCCCGCAGTGAAATTCGGGCTGTCAGTCCCAGGTGGCAGGACTCGGGCTTCAACCCCCCCACTCCCCAGTGGTCAGCCCCCTCCCATCCCCACACAGGTCCTGGGCTTCTGTGTTTTTTGGTTTATTGCCTCTGCACTGCCTGTGACTTTTACTAAAAATACCTGTGACCGAATCTTTGCCTTAATAATTAATTCTGACAGATGAAGCGTGATGAAAGCTGATTTATTTATATTCTTTGGACATGGTGAGTTCAAATACTATGGTGATGAGCACCTGGTGAATTATTAACAACATAACAATATGAAATACTGCCAGTTTCTCACATTCTGTCACTTTTTACCTTTCTCCAATGTGGTAGTCTCCAGCAGTGGGAATCAAATCTCTCATTTTCTCTTTAAAAGCAAAAACAATACATTCCTTTAATTCCCAAAACAGCCCTTTTCATGAGTTGATGAGAAGGACTTTACATCACTTCTATAATGCAAAACTGAGCAAAATGAGTGCACCTTTCTGTTCCCATAGTGTAGCGAAAGGGATCGCTCTATTGTGGAATAAGCTGACAGTAGGTTCCCAACTGCCAGACTAATGGAGTTTTGGTTGAATGATACAGATATAGATAATGTCAAAGAATCTTTACATACTGTAGTTCTTTAGAAAACACTGAGTACTGGCATTGACTTTGCTAAAACCCTCTTCAGCTGTCCTCTTGGATGCAGAAACAGCAACAAAGAGGATAAGGATAGGAATTGATAGTAAAAGGAGGAAATTGTCTCACTGAATGATGAATGAAAGCATCACAAAATAATTTTTACAGGTTTCATTATTTATCAGCAAAATGACTATGACCCTAAAACCCATAAATCTTTTTCGTTAAATATTCTGCTCCATTTTAAAATTCATCTGATACTACAACTCTGACATAAAATCAATACCTTTTTGCAATCCTTACCTAAATAGGTTGGCCTCCCCCACAGTGAAATTCTAATGACTCAACATGGTGCAACATATAGTATTACTTTCACAACTAAGGTCTATGAGTAAAACAAGCAGAGAACAGCTTGTTTTACTCATAGACCTTAGTATTACTTTCACAACTAAGGTCTATGAGTAAAACAAGCTTTTGCGAACAGGGGCTGCTAACAGGGAGTTTCACAAGGGAGTTCTCCAGGTGAAGGAGGAGCAATACAGCACCCTTTTGGGCGGACAGGGGGCTGCAGACGGGAGTTTGACAGAGGGAGGCTTACGATGGTTAGGAAGACCCGCAACACCTGTGCCAGCACTGCTTCTGTCTCCTCCACCTGTGCCTGTAGCCAGACAGAGCGCCTGAACATGGATGCTTCTACCCAGATCCTGGTGTGGTTTTGCAGAGACTGTAACTTGCAATTTCCACTTACTGATATCCAGGCTGGGGGGACCATCCAATGTGAAAGGTGCCTGCTGGTGGAAACTCTCAGGCAGCAAGTGGGAGAGCTACAGGAGGAGGTGGCTAGGTTGAGAAGCATCCGAATCCACGAGCAATTCCTGGACAGTGTCCATGTGGAGACAGCTGAGGTAGCTGTCCCAGTACACAGGACTGCTGATACACCACTGGTGGAGGAGGAGATGGCTCAGGGTGGACACTGGCAGCTGGTTTCTTCTGGCAGCAGGCAGTGCTCCACCCCTGCTCCGAACCCTCCCACTGTGGTAATAGGTAACAGTTATGCTCTTTTTGATACAGGAAAGAAGGCATCACCCCCTACCGTAAAGGAGGAGAAGCCTCGTACCCCTAAGGCTGGGAGGTCTGCTGCCACCACTGCGAATAGGAAACGTAGGGTAGTGGTGGTCGGAGACTCTCTGCTGAGGGGGACGGAGGCGCCCATCTGTCGCCCTGACATTTCATCTCGGGAGGTATGCTGCCTGCCGGGAGCCCGTATCCGAGACGTTACGGAGGCATTGTCGAGGATTATCCAGCCCTCTGACTACTACCCCATGCTACTCATCCATGTGGGCACAAATGATACTGCGCGGTGTGACACTGAACGGATCAAGAGTGACTACAGGGCTCTGGGAGTACGGGTGAAGGAGTTTGGAGCGCAGGTGGTATTCTCTTCGATTCTTCCTGTCAAAGGTAGGGGCCCGGGCAGAGACAGATGCATCCTGGAGGTGAATGCCTGGCTGCGAAGATGGTGTCGCCAGGAGGGCTTTGGCTTCCTAGACCACGGGATGCTATTTGAGGAAGGACTGCTAGGCAGAGATGGCGTTCACCTTTCGAGGAGGGGAAAGACTCTATTTGGACAGGAACTGGCTAACCTAGTGAGGAGGGCTTTAAACTAGGTTCGACGGGGACAGGTGAGCAAAGCCCACAGGTAAGTGGGGAACATGGAGACCTGGGAGATGGGTCGGAAACAAGAGGGAGTGTGGGCTATATTGGCAGAGAGAAAGGAGGGTCAGGACAAAACTGGGAGGCAAGCTCAAACCAGTATCTTAGATGCCTATATACAAATGCGAGAAGTATGGGTAATAAGCAGGAAGAACTGGAAGTGCTAATAAATAAATACAACTATGACATTGTTGGCATCACTGAAACTTGGTGGGATAATACACATGATTGGAATGTTGGTGTGGATGGATACAGCTTGCTCAGGAAGGATAGACGGGAAAAAGGGAGGAGGTGTTGCCTTATATATTAAAAATGTACACACTTGGACTGAGGTAGAGATGGACATAGGAGATGGAAGTGTTGAGAGTCTCTGGGTTAGGCTAAAAGGGGTAAAAAACAAGGGTGATGCCATGCTAGGAGTCTACTACAGGCCACCTAACCAGGTGGAAGAGGTGGATGAGGCTTTTTTTAAACAACTAACAAAATCATCCAAAGCCCAAGATTTGGTGGTGATGGGGGACTTCAACTATCCGGATATATGTTGGGAAAATAACACAGCGAGGCACAGACTATCCAACAAATTCTTGGACCGCATTGCAGACAACTTTTTATTTCAGAAGGTTGAAAAAGCTACTAGAGGGGAAGCTGTTCTAAACTTGATTTTAACAAATAGGGAGGAACTCGTTGAGAATTTGAAAGTAGAAGGCAGCTTGGGTGAAAGTGATCATGAAATCATAGAGTTTGCAATTCTAAGGAAGGGTAGAAGGGAGAACAGCAAAATAGAGACAATGGATTTCAGGAAGGCAGATTTTGGTAAGCTCAGAGAGCTGATAGGTAAGGTCCCATGGGAATCAAGACTGAGGGGAAAAACAACTGAGGAGAGTTGGCAGTTTTTCAAAGGGACACTATTAAGGGCCCAAAAGCAAGCTATTCCGCTGGTTAGGAAAGATAGAAAATGTGGCAAAAGACCACCTTGGCTTAACCACGAGATCTTGCATGATCTAAAAAATAAAAAGGAGTCATATAAAAAATGGAAACTAGGACAGATTACAAAGGATGAATATAGGCAAACAACACAGGAATGCAGGGGCAAGATTAGAAAGGCAAAGGCACAAAATGAGCTCAAACTAGCTACGGGAATAAAGGGAAACAAGAAGACTTTTTATCAATACATTAGAAGCAAGAGGAAGACCAAAGACAGGGTAGGCCCACTGCTTAGTGAAGAGGGAGAAACAGTAACAGGAAACTTGGAAATGGCAGAGATGCTTAATGACTTCTTTGTTTCGGTCTTCACCGAGAAGTCTGAAGGAATGCCTAACATAGTGAATGCTAATGGGAAGGGGGTAGGTTTAGCAGATAAAATAAAAAAAGAACAAGTTAAAAATCACTTAGAAAAGTTAGATGCCTGCAAGTCACCAGGGCCTGATGAAATGCATCCTAGAATACTCAAGGAGCTAATAGAGGAGGTATCTGAGCCTCTAGCTATTATCTTTGGAAAATCATGGGAGACGGGAGAGATTCCAGAAGACTGGAAAAGGGCAAATATAGTGCCCATCTATAAAAAGGGAAATAAAAACAACCCAGGAAACTACAGACCAGTTAGTTTAACTTCTGTGCCAGGGAAGATAATGGAGCAAGTAATTAAGGAAATCATCTGCAAACACTTGGAAGGTGGTAAGGTGATAGGGAACAGCCAGCATGGATTTGTAAAGAACAAATCATGTCAAACCAATCTGATAGCTTTCTTCGATAGGATAACGAGTCTTGTGGATAAGGGAGAAGCTGTGGATGTGGTATACCTAGACTTTAGTAAGGCATTTGATACGGTCTCGCATGATATTCTTATCGATAAACTAGGCAAATACAATTTAGATGGGGCTACTATAAGGTGGGTGCATAACTGGCTGGATAACCGTACTCAGAGAGTTGTTATTAATGGTTCCCAATCCTGCTGGAAAGGCATAATGAGTGGGGTTCCGCAGGGGTCTGTTTTGGGACCAGCTCTGTTCAATATCTTCATTAACGACTTAGATATTGGCATAGAAAGTACGCTTATTAAGTTTGCGGATGATACCAAACTGGGAGGGATTGCAACTGCTTTGGAGGACAGGGTCATAATTCAAAATGATCCGAACAAATTGGAGAAATGGTCTGAGTTAAACAGGATGAAGTTTAACAAAGACAAATGCAAAGTGCTCCACTTAGGAAGAAAAAATCAGTTTCACACATACAGAATGGGAAGAGACTGTCTAGGAAGGAGTATGGCAGAAAGGGATCTAGGGGTTATAGTGGACCACAAGCTAAATATGAGTCAACAGTGTGATGCTGTTGCAAAAAAAGCAAACATGATTCTGGGATGTATTAACAAGTGTGTTGTGAGCAAGACACGAGAAGTCATTCTTCCGCTCTACTCTGCTCTGGTTAGGCCTCAGCTGGAGTATTGTGTCCAGTTTTGGGCACCGCATTTCAAGAAAGATGTGGAGAAATTGGAAAGGGTCCAGAGAAGAGCAACAAGAATGATTAAAGGTCTTGAGAACATGACCTATGAAGGAAGACTGAAAGAATTGGGTTTGTTTAGTTTGGAAAAGAGAAGACTGAGAGGGGACATGATAGCAGTTTTCAGGTATCTAAAAGGGTGTCATAAGGAGGAGGGAGAAAACTTGTTCACCTTAGCCTCTAAGGATAGAACAAGAAGCAATGGGCTTAAACTGCAGCAAGGGAGGTCTAGGTTGGACATTAGGAAAAAGTTCCTAACTGTCAGGGTGGTTAAACACTGGAATAAATTGCCTAGGGAGGTTGTGGAATCTCCATCTCTGGAGATATTTAAGAGTAGGTTAGATAAATGTCTATCAGGCATGGTCTAGACAGTATTTGGTCCTGCCATGCGGGCAGGGGACTGGACTCGATGACCTCTCGAGGTCCCTTCCAGTCCTAGAATCTATGAATCTATGAATCTATGAAATGTTCAAGTTCAAGTAACATGTTAACAATGAATAATTCTCTGGACAAGTGCTGGGTTTAATGCAGATAAACTAACAGGAAAGCTCTCTCACTTATGATTTCAATGAAAGACTTAGCAACCCCCTAGTCTGGATATTAAACTATGTGATGTGTTCAGGGGTATCAGAATTTTGACATCTAAATTATTTATTTCTCCTCTTTGTTTATATTTCTTCCTATAGAGTTTAATCTTTTCTAGATCAATAAGTGACACTGCTACAAAAGAAAGGTAATTACATTAATATTGACATCTAAACTGGTATCTTACCCCTGTCATTTTTTTCATTTCCTGTTTTTTCCCCCCTCTACCAACCTCCTTTGATTTAACTCCATGCAGTCATACAAACTAATAGGAAGTAAACTGAGACATAACAACAGAAATAATACAGAAATCTGCTACATTCTCCACACCTACATTTGCTTACAACAGTATGGTGCCAAGACATAGCACTTGCCAGATTATGCAGTACAGGTGCCCTGACTCCTTGACATTTAACATTTCTAGGATAGTAGCAGTGGTTTTGTTTTTGATTGATTTAAATAGGATTACTTGAAAATTGAAAAGGAGGCATGGATTTAAAATAGAATTCTCTTAAACTGGACATGATGGTGAATGGGCTTTTGCCCCATTTAGAGAAATTCCCAAATAATAAAAAATACCATTGTTGCTACCCAATTACAAGAACTTATGCCCAAGGAGGCACAGAAAGCTAGAAAATGGTGGACACAGTAGAGTCACCAGGCACATGTTGTTCACCAGGAAGGAGAGCTACAAGCGAGGAACAGGCAGTAGTGACACAAATCATACTTTCTGCAGATCTCACCAGTAAGTATTGCTAGTGAGAAGGCATTCCCTATAAGCTGCAGCCATTGCCATTAGGTATCACTGAGTTTAAATTAGTTCCCTAAGAGACAATCTACTAGGGTGCTTTCTTGACTAATTGCATCACTATTAAGTGGACTGCATGACATCCCATTTTTATTTTGAACACCGTTTCAAAAATGTTCCATCTAATCAGTACAACAATTATGAAAACCACCAAAAGTACATAAAAAAAAGCTATCTTACCTGATAATATTTGTGACTGGGTGCCTGGATGGGCCACATTGAGAATGCTATACTCAGGTCAGACTGCTAGGAATGGGGCAGACAATCCCCCAAACTGGTGGTTATAATTAGATTCACCAAGCCAGTAACAAAACAGCTTCTGTGATACTACACTGAAGCTATATACAATCCCCTTTAAGCACTCCAGCCTTTGGCCCCCATCCAGATAGCCACGTCTAATATAATGAGTGGTTACTGAAAACTTGATTCACCATATGTGAGGTTCACCAGTCCCAAAGGACCGGACATTGATCCATAGGTCCAGAGGTGAAAGTGGGCTGGTACGGACTGGTATGGCGTACCGGTAAGAAGTGGCTGCCAGTACAGGCATGTACACAGCCGACTTAAAAGTGCTGCCCAGGACTGCTGGGCGGGGGGGAGGGCGCAAAAGGGGCAGCTGCCCCGGGGCCTGGCAATTTAAAAGGGCCCGGGGCTCCTGGCTGCTGCCGCTACCACGGCAGCGACCGGAGTCCCAGACACTTTAAATTTCTGCCAGAGGGCCGGGCAGTGCAGAAAGTCTGGCTGGGGGAGGCTGACCCACAGGGCCCGCCCCTTCCACCCAAGACCCTTCAGCTCGAGGCTGTGCCCTGTGCCGGTAAGCCTTTTATGTTACTTTCAACCCTGCATAGGTCAATGTGTCTCAGATCTTACCCAATAATCATGTGGATGCCAGTCATTTAGTAACTAAAAGACTAAAGTTTTAATAATAAAAGGAAAAAGAAAGAAGAGATTTGCAGTGGTTAAGAGATCAGTATACATACAGATATGTGTAAAGTCCTTAGGTCAGTTTCATAGCAGAAATGGTGAGGTTGCTGATTTGCAAAAGTCTTTCTGGAATCAATTTAAAAGATGAGGGATGAGGGGTTGGGGGCGCAGGGGGGTGCTCCGGGCTGGGACCGAGGGGTTTGGAGGGCGGGAGGGGGATCAGGGCTGGGGCGGAGGTTGGGGCGGAGGAGGGGGTCAGGGGTGCAGGCACCGAGCGACGCTTACCTCAAGCAACTCCCAGAAGCAATGGCATGTCCCCCTCCGGCTCCTACACAGAGGAGTGGCCAGGCAGCTCTGCATGCTGCCCCATCCGCAGGTGCTGCCCCTGCAGCTCCCATTGGTCGCGGTTCCAGACCAATGGGAGCTGTGGGGGCGGCACTTGGGGTGGGGACAGCGTGCGGAGCCCCCTGCCTGCCCCTATGTGTAGGAGCTGGAGGGGGGACATGCCACTGCTTCCAGGAGCCATGCAGAGCAGGGCAAGCCCCCAACCCCCCTCCCTGGCTGGAGCACGGCAAGCGCTGAACCCCGCTCCCTGGCAGGAGCTCGAGGGCCGGATTAAAACTTCTGGAGGGCCAGATGTGGCTCCTGGGCCATAGTTTGCCCACCCCTGGATTATAGTCTAGGGGTGGTCAAACCGCGGCTTGTGAGCCGCATGTGGCTCTTTTACACTTAAAATGCAGCTCGTGGAGTCCTCCCCACCCCATTCTTCGCCTACCAGATTGGGGGCGGGGGCTCGGGGTGGTGGGGCTAGGGGCTATAGCCCTGTAGAGGTGCCTGGTATGCCTTGGGGCTTCTGCCCTACGGGGAAGGAGGTGGGGGCTTGGGGCTTCAGTGCCACAGGAGGTGCCTGCCGGGGCTTACAGCCTGCAAGTCCCAAGCCCCAGCAGGGGCACCCCACAGGGCTAAAGCCCTGAAATCCCCCTCCCCACAGTGCAGAAGCCGTAAGCCCCATTCGGCACCTCCGGTGGGGCTGGAGCCCCAAAACCCCCCTCCCCGCGGGGCAGAAGCCCCAGGAGACGCCTCCTGTGGGGATGGAGCCCTGAAACTCTCCTCCCAGTGGGCCTGTGGCCCCGAGCCCCAGCAGGCATGCCCAGCTCTCGAACTTCTCAAGATTAATGTATGCAGTTCGGAGAGTCAGTAAGTTTGGCCACCCCTGTTATAGTCCAATAGACAGTTCAGGCTATTTGAGTCTTTCCGTGCATTTTTCAGGTTATTCTAAATCATTATCTGAAAGATCTCCATCTTACAATTTATACTTTCCCTGTTCAAAGTTTAAGCAGACTAGAGATGGCAGGATCAGGCCTTTGGCTTTCCTTTATAGTACTTGTCATAAATATAAAAGGAAGGGTAACAACCCTTATGTATGCAGTAACATAAAATCCCTCCTGGCCAGAGGTACAGAATCCCCTTACTTGTAAGGGGTTAATCAGTTCAATTAACCTAGTTGGTAAGTGGCACCTGACCAGAAGGACCAATGGGAAAAGAAGATACTTTCAAATCTGGGGGGGAGGGGAAGGTTTTGTTTGTGCTCTCTTTGTTTGTTCCCTCTCGGGACAAAGAGAGAGACCAAGCAGGTAAACCAGCTCTTAAAAAGAGACCTGAAATGATACATCTAAAATTACAGAAACTGTAAGTAAAGGTAAGTAAATGTGTTAGAGTATCTTTTGTTTTAGCTTGTGAATTTTCCCTGTGCTAAGAGGTAATTTTATTCCTGTTTTGTAACTGGGAAACAGAGTCAGAGGGGAATCCTCTGTGTTTTAAACATTTTTATTTACCCTGTAAAGTTATCTTCCATCCTGATTTTGCAGGTGTGATTCTTTTACTTTTTTTTTAAAATAAAATTCTTCTTTTAAGAACCTGATTGATTTTCAGTGTCCTAAAAACCAGGGATTTAGTCTGTGCTCACTTTGTTAATCTATTGGTTGGTATATTATTCTCAAGCCTCCCCAAGAAAGGGGGTGAAGGGGCTTGGGGGGGATATTTGGGAGGGGGGTAGGGCTCCAAATGGCCCCTCCCTGAATGTTTGTTTAAATCACTTGGTGGTGGCAGCAATACCATCCAAGGACAAGGAAAGGAATTTGTGCCTTGGGGAAGTTTTTAACCTAAGCTGGTGGAATATAAGCATAGGGGGTCTTTCATGCGGGTCCCCACATCTGTACCCCAGAGTTCAGAGTGGGGAGGGAACCCTGACAGTACTGTTGCAAGCTGATAAGCCTTTTGACAGCAGTTGTTACAGTAGGACCTTCCCCCGATGAAGAACAGTCAGTGCAGATTGTTACTTTGAAGCTAATCTTCTATTTTCTATACATACACAGGTAAACTATTTGCATTCATTCACATATGGCAATTAGCCAGCAGTTCATTATAGCATAGGCAATCAAACTGAAGACAATTTAAATAATATTAGTTTCCTGCAGTATCTTATATCTTTGATCTTAAGGTTAACTGAACCACTTGCATGAGTAATATAAAGCCATTAAAACATGAAAGGGAATTACCATCTATAAGATAATCTGGTTAAATTGTTAAACTTCTAACAAGATGTAGGTAAACACAGACAGATACTTTTAGCATCTACCCGTGATTTCTATTACTAGAAATAAATGGGTTAATGATTGCTGGTCTAGTACACCTCTTTAAAATTCACACACAACTAGATTGTGTTGCCCTTGTTAAGTTGTCATGGGTCTGTAGCGGGGTGAACACCTGGTCCAGCCCAGAAGGGGTTGGAAAAGCCCTGCTGGCGCTGGGCAAGGGAGTAAAACCCCAGCTGATTGGGGGAAGTGGCTGCAGCTGGGGCCATGCCCCAAACTAAGCAACTGGGCCTTATAAGAAGGCCAGGGAAGCCAGAGGGAGCAGTCTCACTCTGACTTGAGAGGGAGACAGGCCTGGCTGCTGGGGAATTCACCCAGGGGACCTAGAGGGAGGCAGGGCTGGGGAAAGGCCTTAGGAGCTGGGAAGCCCTAGGCCAGCAACTCCCCAGGCTGCAGGGCCTAGTTCTAGGCCTCCTAGGTATTGAGCTTGCAGAGGGGCAGCTGGAGGGTGGGTAAAGACAGCCAGTCCAAACCCCTTGTTGCCTGTGATGATTGGCTGATAGACTGCAGTCTGCCCCAGGGCGTGGGGGCTAAACAGAGACTGGCAGTAGCCACGACTGAGGTGATGTGGGGGTTCCCCTGGGGTGGGGAAACCCAGTAAGACTGTGGGGTACTGCAGGAGGCAGAACCCTGAGATAAGGGCACTGTGGTCCTGGGAGAGACATGGGGGCCAACGGCAAGCGGATCACCGGCCTGCAGAGGGCGCGCCTGGGTCGAAGAGCTAATTCCTGAGGATGACCAGCAGGAGGCGCCGCCGGGGTGAGTCTGCGCTTTGCTACAGGGTCACACACAAGTTGACCAGTCTGTCAGTGTCACACTTGTCTTTCTTGAAGATTCCCTATACCAGTCCGAACGCTTGGGTTATAGTTCCTCCCAGCCAGCAGAAGACAGAACACTACATATTTTGATGATGTCATAACCCCATATGTAAAAATCTAGTAATATCTCATAACTTCAGATAAATACTTCTAAAGCAGTTCCAAAAGACTAGATAGACAACAGCTGCTGATAAATCAACAGCCAATACCTTTAAAGAACCAAAAGAACAGGAACTTGCCCACAGAATACTCTGACACCAAATCTAGTCCTCTCCTCCATGGATACACAGGCTCCTCAGGCAGCAGAGCTGGTGGCAGGTGTGGAGAAGGGCAGATATCAAATCCTCCACACTGTGTGTGTGTGTGTGTGTGTGTGTGTGTGTGTGTGTGTGTGTGTGTGTGTCTGGGGGCGGTGTGCATAAGGAGCAGTGCGGTGTATTCCAGTCTCAGGGCTGGTGTAATGTCTCATTGGTGGCTCCACAGCCATTCCACAGACAGGAGGGAGGATTCTTCCTGCGCATTGTCCAGCACTCAGCTTAGCCCATTTGGCCTGGACGCTGGGCTCACAGTTTGGGACTTAGTGGATTGCCTTTTTCCCAATCACATCAAATGAAAGTATCTCTAAGATACAAAAATTTACTTAAACAGCAGAACACTGTTTCATATATATCACATGGCAGAATTCCTCCTTACTCAGCTAATCTATGTGAAATGGATTCTTCATACATCAGACTACACATGTTAATAATGAATGACCCGATTACAGCATGGCATGGTAATGTAGGAAAACTGAGTGTGCTGCATTACTTCCACACTCTGCTGACAAAACAGAAAATGTTTGGAGTCAAAATACACCATATAATGTCATTGGCGGTAGACACCCCATTTTAACATAGGTAGAGAGAATATAAATGAAACCATGCAGAGAACTAAACTTATTATGTGACAATGATGAAGTTTAATTCTGCATTTTTTTAATATCTCATTTCCTTCCCCCTTAGCAGCAACAGGGTAGTTGCCATTTCCTCAATAAGCTAATTTTCTGTCCCTAATTAGGGGAAAGCTGTCTCACCTTAGGTAGAGACTAAAATGCAGATGGGTCTAGAGTGCAGGGAGGATAGAATAACTCTAATTTTGTTCACTACCTTGATTTTAAACTAATGTCCTATAGATCTTTAGAGGACATGTTCTGTTATTATGCTTTTAAAGCATCCTCCTGTATTCTTACAATGTGCTCTAAATAAAGAACTATACCTGTTTTGCCAGAAATCTCTTTCATTAGTGAAGATTTGAATCTTCTGGTACTTTGCACAATATACATCCTAGGGCATTCTCCTAGTTATCCTGGAAGCAAATAAACTTCAAGATCTGTATTACAAAACATGAGACGATTTTAATCTAGAATATTGATAAATTGAAGAGGTTTCAGAGAAGAGTCATGAGAGGGATTAATGGATTATAAAACTTGCCTTAGAGCAATAAACTCAAGGAGCTCAATCTAGTTATCTTAACAAAGAGAAGTTAAGGGGTGATTTGGTTACAGTCTATAAGAACCTAATATTTAATAACGGGCTCTTCAATCTAACAGAGAAAGGTATAACATGATCCAGTGGCTGGAAGTTGAAGCTAGACAAATTCAGACTGCAAATAAGGTGTAAATTTTTAACAAAGAGAGAAATTAAATATTAGAACTATTTACCAACAGGCGTGGTGGATTCATCATGCTTAGAGACACACAACAGGAGATTCATGCACTAAGATACTCTCCATGCCTTATTAAGCAAAATATTCTTTAAGCCTAAACCATAACAATGGATAAAGTTTTCAAAAGCACCCCGATTAAAAAAAAAAAATCTCTTAAATTACTTAGGGGCCAGAGGGTAACACTTTAAAAAGTGCTTAAGGCCCAGATTTGTAAAGGTATTTAGGCACCTAAACATGCAGGAGGATACCTAATGGGATTTTCAAAAGTACAAAGGTACCTAATTCCCACTGATATCAATTTTGATTTGAATGGAAGTTAGGCATCTAGATACTTTTGAAAATCCCATTAGGAGCCTAAATACTTTTAAAACTCTGGCCCTAAGTGGACTAAGAGCCTAGTCCCATTAATTTTCAATGGGACTTAGTCTCCTAATTCACCCAGGCACTCCTGAGTAAATTATCCCTTGGCTCCTAAGTGATGTAGGTGCTTTTGAAAAAGGAACCCAATTACTTTAGAATCAGAGAACTAATCTGACAGTGATGCCAATACATTTTCATATGTTAATATGAATTAATTTCACACATTAAGTTGTCCTACACAGAAAAATTGAGACTGCATCTGGCTAGGTTTGGTAGCTTTATTTCTAATGAAAATCATGAATGGGATGACTTAAATGTATTCCATAATTAATACTTTTTAATAATTTCAAATAGTTTGTTCCTGAATTAAATTTTTATAGGTATTGGAGAATTCTTTATATGGGGATCCTTTTCAAGTTAATTTTCTACATACAATATCAACAATATATGTGACTTCCCATATTGAGGTAGGTTGGTTGGTGGCAGAGTTCAAACCCAATCAACCAGAATGTAGATACTATATTGTAAGTAGCTGCAATGTGCAAAAAATCAGAATTCAATTCTGATTTAAATAAGTAAAATTGAAGGAGATCACAAGATCATTTGGAAGAGTGGAATGGTCTTACAAATTTAAGACAAGCACCTGGCTCACAGTCCATCTCTTTTTGTGGTGTGCCATACCTCCGGATGTCCTCATTTGTTGTTTTGTAATTTTCATACTGGAAAAACTGGAAAACACTGACAAAAAACATAATTTCAGTTCCAGCCCAGGAAAGAACTCCTACATTTAGCCTAATCAAAATGAAAGGTGCTATAACAGAGTCCTTGGTGATTCCTCCTTCAGTAGGTGAGGGAACCTGACCACACCGACTTATTTACACTGGGTGGTCACAATACAGGCCCCACTTCCCTACCATTTGCAGAGGAGCTTCGTTTAAGTCTCTCTGGCTGGGAGATCAAAATGAAGGTCACAGACATTGCGCATTCAGGGATACTCCTTCCCTGTGGTCCCAGCAAAGTGGGGGGTGGAGTGAGGTGGCTGCCAATAATGCAGCCACAACGTAATGGGTTTGGGGGAATTGGCTGGATCTCTGAGACTGTCCGTCTTACCCTGGGAGTGTGCTGTATACTCCTCAGGGTTGGGGTGAAGGTCCAGGAATTTCCTAGGAATTCCCTCCGTGGTCAGCAGCTTAGGGCAATCTTGCTCCTTCCCCATCACTGACTGCAGTTTTCTCCCTTTTAAAGGCTTCCTCTTTACTATGCATGATTGACAGGGCCGGAGGGGTGGGGTTAGCTATACTGCCAGGGCCTCCCTGACCCCTTCCTCATTCATGTGGGGCCTAGAAACTCCATCACAGTTATCTTAGTCACATTTGGCTCTTTTTCCTGTACCACTCTTGGTGGAAATTCCTGCTCTCTCATTGCTACAAAAACTGTGTTTGGCTGGTGCTAGTGTGCTCATCAACATGGCTGTTTTCTTTTCACTCCATCCTCATTTTCCCCATCTACTTACACTGAACAATCATGAAGAAAATTACAAATCCTAGAGACAGAGAAAGGTTAATCCATCAGTTCTGTACTTTTGCAGCTAGCTACAATAATCAAAACAAACCACACCTACAAAAAAGTAAGAGACAATGAACATGCTATTAAAATAGGCTCAACAATTTATACAAATACGTTATTTTTAACTGAGGATGGGGAGAAAGAGTAGTATCAAGTCTTGATTCAGCAAAGCATTTAAGCTCATGTTAAACTGTAAGCATATGCATAAGTTTATCCTTCCATTCCATTGATATTCTTAAATTGTATATATCACCATGTGATCTGAGCCCTTCAGATACCACCTTCAGTACAGCACTTAAGGACACGCACAACTTTAAGCACCTGCTTAAGCCCGTGCTATTCAGCAAAACACCTAAGCACATGTTCATATTAAACACATGCTGAAACATTGGAGACAGCCTTTCCATGTGAGATTGAACAAGACTCAAACCCACAATTTCTGGGATTACATCTGAGCGGATAAACAACTCAGCCACCATTCCTCACTCAATACGGGGTAACTGGGTGAAATGTAAAGGCCTGTGATATACAGGAGACCAGACTAGATGATCTGATGGTCTAGGGTTACCATTCGTCCGGATTCTCCCGGACATGTCCGGCTTTTTAGGTTAAAAATAGCGTCCAGGGGGGAACTTGTAAATATCTTAAAATGTCCGGCATTCTTCCCCCCCTGCAGAGCATGGTGCGGGTGATAGGGCGGCCGGCTGGATTGAGCCACTGGCATGGTGCTCCAGCAGCCAGAGCCTCTCCTCCGCTTCCCCCCTCCTCTCCCCTGCAGCTTCAAATCACTGGCCAGGCGGTCTCCGGCAGCTCTAGAGCTCCTCCCTCCTCCCCCTCCCCCTCCCCTGCTGCCCAGCGTGCTGCTCCCTGGGGAGAGCCGGGGCATGGCTGTTCTAACCTGCTTTTGCAAGGGGGAGAGAACCGCCCCGCAGCAGGGAAAACAGAGAGTTTAGCTCATGTCTGGAGCCCAGGTGTCCGTTTCCTTGCGGGGCGCTGGTCGTACCCTCGCTGGAATGGAGCGGGGGCAGGGGGAGGGTGACTGCGGGGTACTGACCGATGGAAAGGATTTTGGGGAAGATTTAAAAAAACAAAGCCCCAGACAGATGATGGTTAGAGGCCTTGGGGAGGTCCCCTCCATTAATGTCTTCTGAAGTCTCCCCACCCTCAGGCCCTCTGAGCCAGTTGTGGCTGTGTCCAGATGCCCCCTGGAGTGTGCTGCGGAACGGCACGGTAAGGGAGCTAGGGGGTTGGAGAAGGGGCAGGGGGGTTCTGGAGGGGGCAGTCAAGGGACAGGGAGTAGGGGGGGTTGGAGGTTCTGGGGGGGCCTGTCAGGGGGCAGGGGTGTGGGGAGGGGTCGGAGCAGTCAGGGGACAGGGAGCAGGGGGGGTAGATGGGTTGGGAGTTCTGGGGGGGGCATTCAGGGGACAGGGAGTGGTTGGATGGGTGTGGGAGTCCCGGGGGTCTGTCTGGGGGCAGGGGTGTGGATAAGGGTTGGAGCAGTCAGGGGACAGGTAGGGGGTAAGGTCCTAGGGGGACAGTTAGGGTGGGGGGTGTCTCAGGAGGGGGTAGTCAGGGGACAAGGAGCAGGGAGGCTTAGGTAGGGGGTGAGGTCCTGGAGGGCAGTTAGGGGCAGGGGTCCCAGGAGGGGGCAGTCAGGGGACAAGGAGCGGGGATTGGGGATTCTGAGGGGGGCAGTCAGGGGGCGGGAAGTGGGAGGGAGTGGATGGGGGCAGGGTGGGGGCGGGGCTAGGGTGGGGCTCTCCCCCCCTCTTTTTTGATTGTTGAAATATGGTAACCCTATGATGGTCCCTCCTGGCCTTAAAGTCTATGCAAGCAAACAATCACCCACCAGTGGTAAGATATGAATCCAATTCAGGATGACTTAGTGCCCATCTTTAAAAACAGGGAAAAGGAGGAGCCAGGGACCTATAGACCAGTCAACCTGACCTTAATACCTGGGAAGTTACTAGAGCAATGTATAAAACATCCAATTTACAAATACCTGGAGGAGGAAGGGGTGATCACTAGCAACAAGCAAGGACATGGAAAGAACAAATCATGCCAAACCAACTTGATCATCTTCTTTGACAGGGTAAATGGTTTGGTAAATAGAGGGAATATGGTGGACAAAATATATCTGGACTTTAGCAAGGCTTTTGATACAATCCCACATGACATTCTGATAAGTAAGCTGGAAAAAATCAGGCTCGGCAGAACTATCATTAAGTGGATACAGAATTGGTTAAACAATGACAAACAAACTAAATATTCATTGAATGATGTCAGATTGGAGGGAGGTCTCAAGTGGGGTTCCACAGGAATCTGTTCTGGGTCTGGTGTTTAACATCTTTATTAATGATCTTGACATAGGAACAGAGAGCATACTGATCAAATTTGCAGATGACAAAACGCTGGGAGGTGGGTTGCCAACACTTTGGAGGATGCAGCTAAAATTCAAAGGGATCATGATATGTTGGAGAAAAGGGCCATAGACAACAAAATGAAATTTAACAAAGACAAATGTAAAGTGCTGTACTTAGGGAAGAAAAAACAAATGCACAAATACAGAATGGGGAATAACAGACTTGGCAGCAGCACTGCTAAGAAGGATCTGGGAGCTGTGATGGATAACAATCTCAGCATGACTCAACAATGTGATGCTCTTGCAAAAAAAAAATGCACTTTTAAGTTGCATTAAAAGAGGCACAGCATGCAAATCACGGGAGGTGATAGTACCACTCTACTTGGCACTGGCTAAGCCTCAGCTGGAGTACTGTGTCCAGTTTTGGTCACTGCTATATAGAAAGGATGTAGAGAAACTGGAAAGGATCCAGAGGAGAGCAAAAAAGATGATGAAAGGGATGGAAGGCAAGCCAGATGAGCAAAGGCTGAAGGAACTGGATATGTTTAGTTTGAAAAAGAGGAGGTTGAGAAGGGGACATGATAGTGGTCTTCAAATATTTGAAAAGCTGCCATAAAAAGATGGAGAAAAGTTGTTCTCTCTTGCTATACAGAGCTGGACAAGAGGCAATGGGTTCAAACTACAGAATAGCAGATTTAGAATAAATCTCAGGAAAAACTTCCTAACTGTAAGAACAGCAGAACAATGGAACAGACTGCCTAGGAAGGTTATGTAAGCGCCTTCAATGGAGATTTTCTAAAAGAGGCTGGATAGCTATCTACCTTTGGAGGTTTAGACACAACAAATCCTGCATCTTGGCAGGGGGTTAGACTAGATGACCCTTGCAGTCCCTTCTAACCCTCTGGTTCTATGATTCTATGACCTGATCCTCTCTCATTGCAACTCTCATTTCAGAAACAGGAAGCTGATGACAGGCAGAGGACATTTCAGCAGAGGCGTGTCACCTTGAGAAGGTGGTGGCATGCCCTGTTAAGGTGAGGCAGACTGGATGAAGACATGAAGCAGTGAAGAAAGATGGTGAAGGTTTAATAGCTGTGGAATCAGCTGATGCCAACCGGCAGTTCTGGAGCAGAACAACAAGCACAGAGTGGTGGGACTACATTGTCCCTGAGATGAGCTGCAGTGGCTCCAGAACATTTGCATGAGAAAGGAATAGACACCTTCCTGGAGCTGTATGACATGCTCTCCCTGGCCCTTGAGCACCAGCACATGCAGATGAGGAAGGCCATACCAGTCCAGAAGTGGGCAGCTACTGCCACCTGGAAGTTGGCTACCCCAGACTGCTACAGCTTGGTGACCAATCAGTTTGACAATCACAAGTCAACTGTCAGTGCTGCAGTGATGGAAGTGTGCGAGGCAATTATTGTTGTGATTTATGCCTGTGTGGGGAAGATGGCTAAGGTCCCCAAAATAATTGCAGGCTTTGATTGAATGTGCTTCCCGAACTGTCCTTCAGCCATCGATGCTACACGTGTACCCATGGCCTGCCTCTACAAATTGCACATGAATATATCAACTGGATTGTAGAAGGAGGTTCATGAACACCAATTTGGGGATGCACCATCAGCGTTCATGACATCAGGGTATTCCAGAGAGCTGGCATTTTTAAATTGGGACAAGAGGGGATTTTACTCCCACCCAATAAGATGGATATCAATGGGATTGCTGTGCCTACTGTTATTTTGGGAGA
Source organism: Emys orbicularis (assembly GCF_028017835.1). NCBI lineage: Eukaryota > Metazoa > Chordata > Testudines > Emydidae > Emys > Emys orbicularis. Next base: position 165,276,537 of record NC_088684.1, read on the forward strand.
CCAACCTATCCTCTGGTGTTCTGGCTCATGAAGGACACCGTGGTTCACCCTGATGTGAGAGCAGCTGGAGAAGAAGGTTTAATTACACATTGAGCAGTTGCAGGAAGGTGGTGGGATGTGGATTTGAAGGCAAGATGGCACTGCCTACAAACCTGTTTGGATGCCAGTGTGTATAATTCCATTTATATTATTGAGGCCTGCTGTGCACTGTGCAATGTGTGAGAAGGGGGGGGGGGACTTTCGCCAGAAGTGTGTCGATGTCTGTACTTGATTGCAGGCCCAGTGCAGGCAGCCAGAAAGTGGGTTTGGTCCAGGAACGCCTGGGAAGTAAGGGATGCCTTTTTGTGTGCACTTTCTTGGTTTGGAGCAGGAATTATGATAATGGATAATTGGCATGCTGTATCACTTTACTTGTGAGATAATCAACTTGATAATCAATTGCAGGTATTGTAAATCTGACTTTATTAAAAGTCATTGTATCCTAAGTACTCATACACTGAGAGACTGAAGAGTAATAATAATTTCTTAACCACCAACAGAAGGTTGATTTTTTTTGTTTTTTTTGTTTTTTGTTTTTTGGTGGGTCAGGTTCTGTAGTTTCCGCATCAGTGTGTTGCTCTTCTGAAACTTCTGAAGACTTCTGAAAGCATGTTCCACACCACATCCCTCTCAGATTTGGAAAGCACTTCAGATTTTTAAGCCTTGGTCAAGTGCTGTAGCAATCTTTAGAAATCTCACATTGGTACCTTCTTTGCGTTTTGTCAGATCTGCAGTGAAAGTGTTCTTAAAACAAACAACATGTGCTGGGTCATCATCCGACACTGCTATAATATGAAGTATATGGCAGAAGGCGGGTAAATCAGAGGAGGAAGACATACAATTCTCCCCCCAAGGAGTTCAGTCAGAAATTTAATTAATGCATTATTTTTTTAATGAGCATCATCAGAATAGAAGCATGTCCTCTGGAAGGTGGCCGAATGAAGAGGGATATGGATGTTTAGCATATCTGGCATGTAAATATCTTGCAGTGCTGCCTACAAAAGTGCTATGTAATCACCTGTTCTCACTGTCAAGTGACATTGTAAATGAGAAGCGAGCAGCATTATCTCCCGTAAATAAGAACATAAGAACGGCTGTACCGGGTCAGACCAAAGGTCCATCTAGCCCAGTATCCTGTCTACCGACAGTGGCCAATGCCAGGTGCCCCAGAGGGAGTGGACCAACAGGCAATGATCAAGTGATTTCTCTCCTGCCATCCATCTCCATCCTCTGACAAACAGAGGCTAGGGACACCATTCCTTACCCATCCTGGCTAATAGTCATTAACGGATTTAACTACCATGAATTTATCCAGTTCTCTTTTAAACGCTGTTATAGTCCTAGCCTTCCTTACCTCCTCAGGTAAGGAGTTCCACAAGTTGACACTGCGCTGCGTGAAGAAGAACTTCTTCCTTGTATTTGTTTTAAACCTGCTGCCTATTAATTTCATTTGGTGACCCCTATTTCTTGTATTATGGGAATAAGTAAATAACTTTTCCTTATCCACTTTCTCCACATCACTCATGATTTTATATACCTCTATCATATCCCCCCTTAGTCTCCTCTTTTCCAAGCTGAAGAGTCCTAGCCTCTTTAATCTCTCCTCATATGGGACCCGTTCCAAACCCCTAATCATTTTAGTTGCCCTTTTCTGAACCTTTTCTAGTGCCAGTATATCTTTTTTTAGATGAGGAGACCACATCTGTACGCAGTATTCGAGATGTGGGCGTACCATCAATTTATATAAGGGCAATAATATATTCTCAATCTTATTCTCTATCCCCTTTTTAATGATCCCTAACATCCTGTTTGCTTTTTTGACCGCCTCTGCACACTGCGCGGACATCTTCCGAGAACTATCCACGATGACTCCAAGATCTTTTTCCTGACTTGTTGTAGCTAAATTAGCCCCCATCATATTGTATGTATAGTTGGGGTTATTTTTTCCAATGTGCATTACTTTACATTTATCCACATTAAATTTCATTTGCCATTTTGTTGCCCAATCACTTAGTTTTGTGAGATCTTTTTGAAGTTCATCACAGTCTGCTTTGGTCTTAACTACCTTGAGGAGTTTAGTATCATCTGCAAACTTTGCCACCTGACTGTTTACCCCTTTCTCCAGATCATTTATAAATAAGTTGAATAGGATTGGTCCGAGGACTGACCCTTGGGGAACACCACTAGTTACCCCTCTCCATTCTAAGAATTTACCATTAATTCCTACCCTTTGTTCCCGGTCTTTTAACCAGTTCTCAATCCATGAAAGGACCTTCCCTTTTATCCCATGACAACTTACTTTACTTAAGAGCCTTTGGTGAGGGACCTTGTCAAAGGCTTTCTGGAAATCTAAGTACACTATGTCCACTGGATCCCCCTGGTCCACATGTTTGTTGACCCCTTCAAAGAACTCTAATAGATTAGTAAGACATGATTTCCCTTTACAGAAACCATGTTGACTATTGCTCAACAGTTTATGTTTTTCTATGTGTCTGACAAATTTATTCTTAACTATTGTTTCGACTAATTTGCCCGGTACCGACATTAGACTTACCGGTCTGTAATTCCTGGGGTCACCTCTAGAGCCCTTTTTAAATATTGGTGTTACATTAGCTAACTTCCAGTCATTGGGTAGAGAAGCCGATTTAAAGGACAGGTTACAAACCTTAGTTAATAGTTCCGCAACTTCACATTTGAGTTCTTTCAGAACTCTTGGGTGAATGCCATCTGGTCCCGGTGACTTGTTAATGTTAAGTTTATCAATTAATTCCAAAACCTCCTCTAGTGACACTTCAATCTGTGACAGTTCCTCAGATTTGTCACCTACAAAAGCCGGCTCAGGTTTGGGAATCTCCCTAACATCCTCAGCCATGAAGACTGAAGCAAAGAATCCATTTAGTTTCTCCACAATGACTTTATCATCTCTGTCATAACAATAAAGGGAAGGGTAACAGCCCTCCTGTGTACAATACTATAAAATCCCTCCTGGCCAGAGACTCCAAAATCCTTTTACCTGTAAAGGGTTAAGAAGCTCAGGTAAGCTGGCGGACACCTGACCCAAAGGACCAATAAGGGGACATGATACTTTCAAATCTTGGTGGGGGGAAGGCTTTTGTTTGTGCTCTTTGTTTTGTGGGAGTTCGCTCTTGGGACTAAGAGGGACCGGACATCAATCCATGCTCTCCAAATCTTTCTGAACAAGTCTCTCTCATATTTCAAACTTGTAAGTAAACAGCCAGGCAAGGTGTGTTAGTTTTATCTTTGTTTTCTCCACTTGTAAATGTACCTTTTACTAGGGTGTTTATCACAGTTTGCTGTAACTTTGAACCTAAGGCTAGAGGGGGGTCCTCTGGGCTCTTTAAGTTTGATTACCCTGTAAAGTTATTTCCCATCCTGATTTTACAGAGATGATTTTTACCTTTTTCTTTAATTAAAAGCCTTCTTTTTAAGAACCGGATTGATTTCTCCTTGTTTTAAGATCCAAGGGGTTTGGATCTGTATTCACCAGGGAACTGGTGAAGAGTCTCTCAAGGCTACCCAGGGAAGGGAATTAGCACATTGGGAGTGGTGGCAGCAGACCAGATCTAAGCTGGTAGTTAAGCTTAGAAGTTTTCATGCAGGCCCCCACATCTGTACCCTAAAGTTCAGAGTGGGGAAGCAGCCTTGACAGTCTTTAAGCACTCCTTTTGTATCTCAATCATCAAGGGGCCCCACTGGTTGTTTAGCAGGCTTCCTGCTTCTGATATACTTAAAAAACATTTTGTTATTACCTTTGGAGTTTTTGGCTAGCCGTTCTTCAAACTCCTCTTTGGCTTTTCTTATTACATTCTTGCACTTAATTTGGCAGCCTTTATGCTCCTTTCTATTTGCCTCACTAGGATTTGACTTCCACTTTTTAAAGGAAGTCTTTTTATCTCTCACTGCTTCTTTTACATGGTTGTTAAGCCACGGTGGCTCTTTTTTAGTTCTTTTACTGTGTTTCTTAATTTGGGGTATACATTGAAGTTGGGCCTCTATTATGGTGTCTTTAAAAAGCGCCCATGCAGCTTGCAGGGATTTCACTTTAGTCACTGTACTTTTTAACTTCTGTTTAACTAACCCCCTCATTTTTGCATAGTTCCCCCTTTTGAAATTAAATGCCACAGTGTTGGGCTGTTGAGATGTTCTTCCCACCACAGGGATGTTGAATGCTATTGTATTATGGTCACTATTTCCAAGCGGTCCTGTTATAGTTACCTCTTGGACCAGCTCCTGCGCTCCACTCAGGACTAAATCTAGAGTTGCCTCTCCCCTTGTGGGTTCCCGTACCAGCTGCTCCATGAAGCAGTCATTTAAAGTATCGAGAAATTTTATCTCTGCATTTCGTCCTGAAGTGAAATGTTCCCAGTCAATATGGGGATAATTGAAATCCCCCACTATTATTGGGTTCTTAATTTTGATAGCCTCTCTAATTTCCCTTAGCATTTCATCATCACTATCACTGTCCTGGTCAGGTGGTCTATAATAGATCCCTAATGTTATATTCTTATTAGAGCATGAAATTTCTATCCATCGAGGTTCTATGGAACATGTGGATTCACTTAAGATTTTTACTTCATTTGATTCTACATTTTCTTTCACATACAGTGCCACTCCCCCCCCCCCCCCCCACGACCTGTTCTGTCCTTCCGATATATTTTGTACCCCGGAATGATTGTGTCCCATTGATTGCTCTCAGTCCACCAGGTTTCTGTGATGCCTATTATATCAATATCCTCCTTTATCACGAGGCACTCTAGTTCACCCATCTTATTATTTAGACTTCTAGCATTTGTGTACAAGCACTTCAAAAACTTGTCACTGTTTATTTGTCTGCCCTTTTCTGATGTGTTAGATTCTTTATGTGAACATTTATCATCTGATCTGGCCCTTACATTATCCTCCTCCATCCTCTGCTCCTGACTATAACCTGGAGATTCTCTATCATTAGACTCTTCCCTAAGAGAAGTCTCTGTCCGATCCACATGCTCCTCTGCAGCAGTCGGCTTTCCCCCATAAAACTTGTTTGTTTTAGCAATTGGCTGAACAAGAAATAGGCCTCAGTGGACTTGTAGGCTCTAAAGTTTGACATTGTTTGTTTTTCAGTGCAGTTATATAACCAAAAAAATCTACATTTGTAAGTTGCACTTTCACGAAAGATATTGCACTGCAGTATTTATATGAGGTGAATTGAAAAATACTATTTCTTTTATCATTTTTACAGTGCAAATATTTGTAATAAAAATTATAATATAAAGTGAGCACTGTCATGTTGTATTCTGTGTTGTAATTAAAATCAATATATTTGAACATGTAGAAAAACATCCATAAATATTTAGTAAAATTAAATTGGTATTCTATTGTTCAACAGTGCAATTAAAACTGTCATTAATCATGATTAATTTTTTTAAATTGTGATTAACTTAAAAAAATTAATCACATGAGTTAACTGCAATTAATCAACAGCCCTAGTTTTAAAGTTCCAAGTTTAGAAAAGCAGGCACAAACCAGTTCCTCAAAGACATAAGGCAAACTAACAACTCTGCAGGGCTCAACAAAATAAAAAAAACCTATCACCTAGTTAAGCGGCCATTCTTTGGCAGGAAAAAGGGTGTGAGTGAGAAATCTACATTTTTGGCAAAGAAATAGCTGCAGATTCCCATCTCCACAGATTTGCTGTCTCCTGAACCTCAGCTGGAGATGATTTTCAAAGAAAAAGAAAACTATGAGAAAGTGGAATAGATCCCCCAAATCACCTCTCCCTTCATCTCTACTCATGGCATAGACAACACTTGAAGGACAAAGGAAGCATCATTGGACTGGGGAGGTGTCTAGCCTGATTTCCCACTCTGGCACTTCGAGTGCAGAAGGTGGGGGCCCACAAGGATTTTAAAAATTACTACTGGCCACTCTGGGCTGGTATTAAACTCCCAAGGTCACAGCTTCTCTCTGACCTTGGATGGGTAAATGCTGCCACCAACCCAGTGTAAACCCCCTTTTGAGAACCCAGAAAGGAACACTTGGGAATTCCTTCCTGTGGGGTACCCTCAAGCCCTTTCACCACCAGCCCCTCCGGGGAAGAGCTGAGGGAAAAAAAACCCAAAGGAAATCAGCTGTTGCCATCAGCTAATTAAACAACATATGCACAAAACTCTTAGGACACTAAAAATCCAATCCTGTTCTTTAAAAAGGTAAATTTTATTAAAAACAAAAAGAAAGAAAATACATCTGGAACTTAGGCTTTTGCTAGATTTTAAAAGAGCACTTCCAAAAATTAAGCACCCAAAATAGCTTTCTTGGGGGTTCAGCTTAAAGGCTACAAGCAAACAAAAGCATCTGGGGTTAGCACAGAGGAGTCCACAAGCCAATAAGAAATAACCCTAATCGTGTCTTTCTAAACATTTCTGATCTACTTACACATTTGGAGTTTCAGATAAGTAGGGTTGAGGTAAGATTTGATGTTTTTTCATATCTGGTTTTAAACCTGCTTACAGCATTGTTGCTCTGTGTCTCCGCTCTTTCCCGGAGAACCACAACACACAGACAAAGGGAAGTTTTTCCCCATTTAAAAAAGTTCTAGCCCTCCCACATGCTCTTTTGGTCTGGTGCCCACTCCTTTTCCTTTACCTGGGGAACTTTGTTAACCCTTTACAGGTAAAGCAAGCAGAGAACAGCCACCAAGAGGGACTTTATAGCTAACTGGCTTGCTGGGTTCCATGAAAGGGAGCGTCATTTATCACAGGAGGGATCCTGGCAGAAAAGTGAGAGAGACATTTACTTTGAATTCACTTAGGTTGTTAAGTTAGTCATTAATTGTGTTTTACCTTTTATTTCTTTGTAACCAGTTCTGACTTTTATGCCTCATTACATGCAATCACTTATAGTCTATCTGTCTGTAGTTAATAAACTTGTTTGATTGTTTTATCTAAACCAGTGTGCTTGGATTGAAGTGTTTGGGTAACTCCATTTGATATACCAGGATTTCTGCATATAATTTTCTCTTAATAAATGACAGACTTTATATGAGCTTGTATTGTTCAGGAAAGAGCTCGGCAGTACAAGACACACCTTTCTTGGGAAAGTCTAGGACCAGGAGTTTGCTGGTGTTGCTTTACAGTGTAATTCATGGGTGGCTGGCTATAGCAGTCATACAGTATAGCCAAGAGAAATTTACGTGCTGGTGGCTGTGTGTAAGCAGACCAGGAGAGTGGTTGCTTTCACAGCAAAGCAGTGTAAAAGGCGCCCAAGGTTGGAGAACAGAAGGAATGCAGCTGTTCAACAGTCCAGATTGCACCCTGGGTGGTGTCACAACTATACAACTAGCAAACACTTAAGAAACTTTGCAATTTATCAGTGGCAATATAATGTTTCATTCAGTATCACATCACGCTTTAGTAATTTACATGAGAATGGCATCTGTGTTCTTGCAAATAAAGGCTATTTTTCATATGAAAAGTGAGACTGAACATTATTATTACCTTTTACAAAGTATTAAGTTTATTTATATAAACCTCACTGGCACCAGTAAACACACTTCACTTTCTGAAAGAGTGTAGTGCTATGAAGCATCGCACAACTATAAAATATGCTCCTGAATAGACACATTCTGATCACATATACCCCACAAATAAATTAGTATATATGGGCATCTAACCACTTTCTAATCCATAAGCAAATTTCACTCATGCTCACCCTTGATCTTCTGGATATATTTTCCTACCCAACCTAGTATAGGATATCACTTTAAAACTCCTACTTTGAAATTAAAAGATCAAAAAAGATAACATAAAACTAAACCCATTAAACTAAATATATAAAACTAATGAAATAAATGCACAAAGAAATGGTCTAAGCAAGATTTCCCAGTCAAAAACATCCCTCCCTCCCCATACAAAGTGACAATGACTAGGTTTACCCTTCAATATATTCATTTAGATATGCTGCACCCTTATTGGGACAAAACTGTTTTTTGTAATAATCGTTAATCCGATTGAGTCCTATAAACAGTCAAAGGCTTTTACATTAAGATGAATTATGAACAAGCAAGACAGAGAGTGTTTGGATTGCTCAGGTCTGTAAGATACTCTATTAAGGAAATAAAGCAAGTTCACTGATTTTCATTCTGCATCTAAGTGCATGAAATACTTTCCTTATTTATCATAATATTGATTACTCCAGTGCTGAATAATCCATTGCAATCATAGTAAAGATCTTCAGTCCTCAGCTAATTACATGTATGCAGAGACTAATTCCATTGTAAAGAAAGAATGAAACTGAAGTCACAAAGTGAAATAATTTATGTTGCTCTCTCTCTCTCAAACACTCCAACTTTTTCCTAGTTTAGGACCATAGTCAACAAAGCACTTAACTACCAGCTTATCATTAACTTAAATGGAATGTCAAAACAAGCTTAAGTGATTTACTGAATCAAGACCACAGTTGCCAAAGCTAGTGCAAAAATAGTTCTAGTGAATTGTCATTTACCTTTTCTGTCAATTTTAAAATGACAGTTTCAATTTTGCATAAATGTAGGATAAAAATGTGTGGATATACATATTTGTGTCCCTGAAGGTAAAACTCACTTTTATGATGACTAAATGTGTTTCTTTAACATTAAATTTAACAAAGGAAAGTTACTTTCTGCCTCCTTCTGAATCCAGTGTTGCCAAACTTGCAAATAAGTTTGTTCTAATGATACTAATTTAATTTTAAAAAGTTATCACAATCAAAATGAAACAATATTAGTGGAATAACGCTAATAATTTTAAGTTATTCAAAATGCCCTTTCAACTAACCAAGCTGTTCTTGCAGTTGCTTAAAGTTATACCAAAAAAATAACAGGAGTACTTGTGGCACCTTAGAGACTAACAAATCTAAGGTGCCACAAGTACTCCTGTTATTTTTGCGGATACAGACTAACACGGCTGCTACTCTGAAACCTAAAGTTATACCAGTTATTGATTTGCATTTATGAACACAGGAGGTGGCAGACAAGAATGGATTCTTATTTATTTAATGTCTTCACTCCTTCTCACAGTTGGGAATAGGCTACTGTTTTCCAAAAGAGCCTATTTGATGGTTTTCTTTCAACAGTAACTAGGAGGTGTTTTTTCTTATATTGAGTTTAAATATTTTAAGTATTTCTAAGTGGATAAAGAAAACACAAACTTCACAACACCGCTCACCTCTCTACTCTAGGGGTGCCAGGTGTTTGGTTTTGGACTGGAACGCCTGGTCGAAAAGGGACCCTGGCAGCTCTGGTTAGCACTGCCGACCAGGCCGTTAAAGGTCTGGTCAGTGGCGCAGCGGGGCTAAGGCAGGCTCCTTGCCTGCCATGGCTCTGCTTGGCTCCCAGAAGCAGCGGCATGTCCCCCCTCTCGCTACTATGCGTAGAGGCAGCCAGTGGGCTCTGCACTCTCCCCTGCACCAAGCGCCGGCCCTGCAGCTCCCATTGGCCAGAAACCGTGGCCAATGGGAGCTGCGGAGGCAGTGCCTGCTGACGGGGCAGTGCGAAGACCTGCCTGGCCGTGCCTCCACGTAGGAGGCAGAAGGGGGACATGCCGCTGCTTCTGGCAGCTGCTTGAGGTAAGCGCCGCCCGGAGCCTGCACCCCTGACAACCCAGTGCCCCAACCCCCTGCTCCAGCCCTGATCGCCCTCCTGCCCTCCGAACCCCTCAATCCCAGCCCAGAGCATATTCCTGCACCCCAAATCCCTCATCCCCAGCCCCACCCCAGAGCCCACACCCCCAGACGGAACCCTCACCCCCCTCCTGCACCCCAACCCCCTGCCCCAGCTCTGATCCCCCTCCCGCCCTCTGAACCTCTCAGTCCCAGCCTGGAGCACCCTCCTGCATCCCAAACCGCTCATCCCCAGCCCCACAACAGAGCCTGCACCCCCAGGTATGTTTACTTCAATGGGAGAGGAGAGTGTGTGGCTCTGAAAATCAGGCCACACACACACACACACACACACACACACACACACACACACACACACACACACACATCTATGTGGCATACTATGCATATAGACATCACACTCATTAAAAGAGATGCACACATGTGGCAGAGAAAGCAGAATGAGAACATTGTGTTGGTATAATTATCACAATGTGTCCACTACAGGAGACAGTTGGAGATTTACAAGAGCTCTCACACACAGCACAGCCATTTTAAAGGCCAGGTATCAGAACTGAAATCTGAAAAACCTTTCAGACTGGGGAGCCATCCATTCTTTGTGAATGATGTATCTCAAAACTCCTTTTCTTTTCAGATAACAATTACTGTTGAATATGAATTGTTCAGATGTGCATTACATTTTTTAAAATTACAAAATTGTTCAAGGAACAGAGGGTCCTGTGGCACCTTTAAGACTAACAGAAGTATTGGGAGCATAAGCTTTCGTGGGTAAGAACCTCACTTCTTCAGATGCAAGTCTTGCATCTGAAGAAGTGAGGTTCTTACCCACGAAAGCTTATGCTCCCAATACTTCTGTTAGTCTTAAAGGTGCCACAGGACCCTCTGTTGCTTTTTACAGATTCAGACTAACACGGCTACCCCTCTGAAAATTGTTCAATTCATTAATGGCAAGGCAATGTTCAAGAACATGTCTAACTTTAAGCACATGAATAGTACCATTGACTTCAATAGGACAACTCACTTGCTTAAAGTAAGCCAAGTGTTAGACTACTTTGCTGAATGATGGCCTTAGATAACATAAAATCTCTGAATTTTACTTTTCTACTTTAATATTTTTTAAAATATATTTAAGCCTGTGTCAATGCTCTACATTTTAATCAAGCTACTCCATCTAGAAAAGTGCAAATGACTGTATCATAGAAAAAAATTAAAAAGAAAATTGAATATTTATTGATGGTAGCCTTTTCCTGAAATTACATTTTGCACTTATTATATCTGAATGATCATAATACTATGGCTGGGAAGTGATAAGCTGTAATGAAGTGTGTGTGTATAGTTTCCTCGGTTTTTAAAAAAGCGAAGTGAAAAAACAGAAATCTCATCATATTGACACCCACATGGGTCAACAGTGTTGAAACCTTTAGATCGAATGTGCAGACCTTTGCCGCTTGAGCTAATTGGGTAACTGATAGCAGTAATAGATTGTCATCCTCTGTGGGAACCAGCATTAGAAGGGGAGAGGACACACATTTTGTCAGTGGGTTTTTCACAGCTATTTGCTGACAGCAGAGGACTCAAATCCTGGGTTTTATTCCCAAACTCTGGAGGGAGTATGTTCGAAGTGGGCAAACACCCATCTGCCTGCTGTTTCCCCAAGCCTTACCCCTTCTGCCCCATTCCCTCCAATATGTCCCAGTTTGATCTCTTCCTCATTCAACGCTCCTCATCACAGTCCTAGTCTCCTGATCTAGCTAGTTCCAGACTCTACATCTCAAGTTTCTTGACCCAGTCCTAGTGTCCCCCTCTGGGCTCCTCGTCCAATTTGTCCTTCACCCATTCACCTGTTTGTCACCCTCCGACCCCATTTGCTCCCAGTTCCAGTCTCACTTCCTGGGCTCCTCATCAAATCTGTCTCCCCACCCGCAACCCCTCCTTACTTTCTTGTCTTTGCTCTTTGCTCAGCTAGTCCCAATTGTTCCTCAGCACCCCAGCTCCTCATCAGCTGTGCCCCCTCACCCATTTCTGTTCCCTTCATCGACACCCTCTCCCAGTCTCTTTGTTCACCCTTGGCCACTCTACCTCAGTTACTTGTCAGATCTCAGTCTTCCTGCCCCCTAAATGACTCCCAGTTCCCCCATATCCCCCCTTTTCCTCCAAGACTTCTTACCTGAAGAGTTCCAGAGAAGGTCCATCCAGTACTCTGCCTGAGGCTGGGATAATTTATGTGTGTGTAACACCTATACAATAAGATCCCAGAATTGTCACTCTGTCTGTTTCATTCTAAAGCTTAGAACAGGGGTCTCAAAGTCCTAGGGTGACCAGATGTCCCGATTTCATAGGGATAGTTCCGATTTTTGGGTCTTTTTCTTATATAGACTCCTATTACCCCACACCCCCGTCCTGATTTTTCACACTTGCTGTCTGGTCACCCTACAAAGTCCTGGCCCGCGGGCCATCTGAGGCCTGAGAACCTCCCCAAAGTGGCCCGCGGGGCTCCAGCAATTTTGGGGCCGGGTCTCTCCCTTGGCTCTGCCTGCCGCCCCCGGGCGCTCCCCCTCTGCGCAGCCCCCGGGCGATTTAAAATGGCCAGGGGACAAGTCCACCACTGGCAGTGCAGCGGAGCTGAGCGGCTTCCTGCGCGCTCGCTCCACGTGGTTGCCAATCCCGCCCTGCAGCCCCGGGGTGGGGCGGGGCTGTGCCTCTGCACTCTGCCCTCACCCCAAGTGCCCCCACGACCAATGGGAAGCTGTGGGGGCGGTGCCTGGGTGCAGCAGTGCACAGAGGCCCTCCGGCCTGCCCTGCCTTGGAGCCCCAGGTAACCGCCGCACCCCCAACCCCGTCCCAGAGTCTGCACCTCCACTCCCTCCCCACACACCCCCTCCCGCCCCCAACTCCCTCCCAGAGCCTGCACCCCTCACCCCTTCCTCCCAGATCCTGCAACCGCACCCCCTGCCCCAGCCCAGAGCCTGCATCCTGCACCCCAATTCCCTACCCCAGACCTCCTCCCCCACCCAAACTCCCTCCCAGAGTCTTAGGCAGGTGAGGGGCAGAGTTTGGGGCGGCAGAGTTTGGGGGGTGGGTTCTGGGCAACATGAGTGACATTATTGACCCGCTGGGAGGATTTGAGGACTGGCATTGGCCCTAAGGTAAATTGAGTTTGAGACCTCTGGCTTAGAATGTCTCCCGTGTCCGTATGAAGTGATAGAAGCAGTTACAAGCATGTTTAGCTGGGTTTCATGGTCTGTTACTATCCAGTTTTTAACTTTTCAGCCATTTTGACTTTATGAATTACACCCAAGTGACAGCAAGGCTTTCTATGCCAAGCATCCTAGACCATTGTGATATTAGAGGTAAAAACTAACTACCTCCACCTTAGAGCTAATTTGCACACAACAGTTTCATTGGCGGCATGAAGGATACTGCACAGATCCTGGATTGCATTAACAGAGGCATTGCATGCAAACCACAGGAGGTGACAGTATTATTCTATTCAGCGTTGGTTAGGCCTTAGCTGGAGTACTGTGTCCAATTTTGGTCACCAATGTATAGAAAGGATATAGTGAAACTGGAAAGGATCCAGAGGTGAGTGACAAAGATGATCAAAGGATGGAAGGCAAGCCACATGAGCAAAAACTGAAGGAACTGGGTATGTTTAGTTTGGAAAAGAGGAGATTAAGGGGGGATATGATAGTGGTCTTCAGATATTTGAAAGGCTGCCATAAAAAAAGATGGAGAAAAGTTGTTCTTTTTTACCACAGAGGGCAGGACAAGAAGCAATTGGTTCAAACTACAACATAGCAGATTTACATGAAATCTCAGAAAAATTTCCTAACTGTATACATTGTTTTTTAAATTCTGACTCTGTAACATACTGTACCTGCTTCAGCAGATTAAAGGCCCATTTACTCCACATATTTAAAAAAAAAGCCAGGCAAGTGCAAATAAGCGTTCCTGTTCCTTGTATTCTAAATGATATGCTGGCCTATGTACAACCATGAAGCAACTTTAAGGGCTAAGTGAATGATAAGGATTTAATCTTCTGCACTATCAATGCAGTTTTAAAACAACCTAGTAATTAGATTGATGGCACTCATTACAAAGATAGATGCATTCTGTTACAGTTCTCCTTATAGAACAGTTACGTTGGCCACTTCATTGTTCCTTGTTCATATATTTATCAACACTGTTCATTCTACTAAAATCATATAAAATAACAGATCTATAAGACTTATTAACCAATTCATTTTAAACCATTCACATCTTTAAATTGGCAGCATTTCTTTACTTAACAAAATAACTTAGGCAGACTAAACAGTAACCTCAACTAAAGTACAGAATTTAGGGTGAAATTGCACTATAATCAATTATGTATACAAAATACAATATTTCAATTTATATTCTTACTTAGGACCTCATCTAAAGTCCACTGAAGTCAATGAGGGCCCTTCCATTGGATCCAACTAACTCCATTAGTTGGATTTAGTTGGTGTTGGTCCTGCTTTGAGCAGGGGATTGGACTAGATGACCAATCAGGTCTCTTCCAACCCTGATAGTCTATGATTCTATGATTCCATTGATTTCAGTATACTTTGGACAGGCCCTTAATGTTTGATCATTTCATGTATGCAGGGTTTATGTGACTTTATTGTGCATCAAAGGTTTGTTCTACTGCCACAGATTCTAAATTGAATTATGACATCTCATTTGTGCTTATCAATTTAATAATTTCAAATAAAAGTGAAATGAAGGATTACTGGAATTGAAAACAGCTGCAATTGCCCACAGGTCTAGCTGTAATGAAATCCAAGAAGTGATAAAGGTGTCAACACATTGAAGATGACTATATTAATTTCTAAAGATTATATAAAATAAATATGAGACAAATTATAGTTGTACAGTTTGTTTATATATATAAAAAAAGAGAGACTATACTAGAACATCCCAAGGTTAACAATCACATCTGAATAGAAAAGCGCACATCAATATAGTAAAATATTATTTGACTATTTTATTGACTTTTATAAAGAACACTATCACTGAAAGAATGAAATCACAGAATGTCATTTTAAAACTATCCTACTGGAGCAATAAAACAAATAGATGTGCCTATACATATTCCAGATTATTAGTATATAATCAAAATGGAGAAAGGCACATACATATTTCCATCCAGTGTTGGCCCGTAAACATTTTTCAGCATTTGCTCTCCTTTTCTATCCAGGGGCTACTTTTTTTTTCTGTTTCAAATAGGTCTCAAAATGATAAAAGTGCTGGACACACCTATCTCATGAAACTTCATAGTGAAAAGAGCTATTACTTACTTACAGCAACTGTGGGTCTTCCAGATTTTGTAGTCAGTGTAAAATACTGTAGGTGTGCATGGGCATCACACAGGCAAGATCAGATGTTTTAAATAGCAGTGTTCATCAAGACTGTACGTGTGCCCTGTGCCTCCTTGTGCTCCTATACAAGGGCATAAAGGGTACAGCAGCTGTGACGCTGCTCTCCCCACAGCCCTGCAGATCGCTCACAATTCAAGCCTGTGTTAGCTGAGCATTTAAAACAAAATGGGAATGGAGGGAGGCTTGTGCGTTTCACACTGACTACAATATCTTGAAGAACCACAAATACTATAAGGTAAGTATCCATTATAGCTTCTTTCAATATGAATCAATGTGGATCCCAGTATAAGTGACCCTCTGGACGATGGGAATGAGGAGTTTTATCTGCATCTGTAAAATAGTGATTGCAATACTGCTCTCCCAAACTTGGCAGCTGACCTAGCAGGTAAGTCCAAGCCATAATGTTTGACAAAGGTAGGAGGGTTACTCCACTTCGCCACATCACAAAATTTCTGACACTGGAATATTCCTGAAGCAGGCAGAAGAGATTGTTTGCACTGTAGTAAATCAAGCATTGGTAAGAGAGGTACACCAACCAGTTAGCAACACAGTGAGATGCATTGTGTTATTCATTTCAATATCTTTTGGGATGAGATGGCTTATGTTTAGAATGCCCAGCTATGGCTAGAAATAGGTGGGGTGACAGCCTGAATTACTTAGTCCTGTCAATATAATAAAGTCCTGGATGCATCTAAGGTATGTGATTTCTTTTCTCCCAGTGCAGAGGGTGGTTTTCGGAAGAAGACAGGCAAATTGACTGATGGATTGAGATGAAATTCTGAGACCACTTTAGGAATGAACTTCAGATGAGGTCTCAGCATCACCTTCTTCCTATGAAGAAGGTTTGGCCATAAGAGCCTGAAGCTTGTGCACCCTCCTGGCCAAAGCGATAGTCACTAAGAAAACTGTCCTCAGAGTAAGATGGCGGAAGGAATATTAGGAATAAGGTTCAGATGGAGGCTCCATAAGTCCATCTGACACCCTGTCCCCCATGTTCACCACTTTCATATGGTGATATTATATTTTTCACAAAGTACACCTTGTGAGGTATAATTTGAAATGTCTGCTGAATATTACTATCCTGTTGAAACATGTGTAACAACACTGCATGTAAAATTATGAGATTTTGCTATATGATTGCTACTGAAACATGTTGTAGTTCTGAGTAACACCCACAAATCAATTTCTCAGAGACAAAGACACCCGCACATGCCAGAAAAGTGCTAAAGAGCCATTACCAGCTTAATGAGACATTTTCCAGCAGGGGGGAGTTGTAAACAAGAATTTTACAATTCATCTGAAGGACAGTTTGGAGCTCACATACGCAATGGAACTGTCCCATGACCCAGCAAGGATGTTTCCAGCACAAAGGTTTGGGGTATAAGAAGAGGGAGGAGGGATGTCCCTAGCCACCCCTCTCCACCTTGCATCTCTCTGCTCATGACAACAATGACTCCCAAAGAACTGAACTAGCGGGGGAAGTGGTCCCAGGCTGGGAAAAGACTCAGCCTGTGAAATGTATTGCAGCCATTGGTGAGAAAAACTCTTTTTTTGCTTTTAAACCTATTAGCCTTGGTAAAGTTTAGGAATTAGTATTTATCCTTTTTTTTTTTTTTTTTATAACAAATCCTGACTTATATGCATCTATATTTGTAATCACTTAAAATCTATCTTTCTCTAGTTAGCAAACTTGTTTTATTGTTTTTTCTAAACCAGTGTGTTTTGGTTGAACTGCTTGGGAATCTCTACTTAGGTCAACAAGCCTGGTGCGTAATCATTACCCATTTTTGGAATGATGAACTATGAGCTTGTACTGTCTAGTGGGCTACTGAGCAATACGATTCTGGGGAGTAAGGCTGGGGCAGAGGGATACGTAGGTGTCACCCTGTATATAATTTATGGATGGCAGGGCAAAGCATTCATGTACTCAGCTGAGCATGACTTTACATGCCGGTGGCGGTGACAGTGAGTGAACAGAGCCTGGAGGGGCTGCTGTTCCATCAGCAAAGCAATGTAAACGGCATCTCAGAGCTGAGGGGACACAGCATTCCAGATTGCACCCTGGGGAATGTCACAACTATACTAGGTCCCAGGCAGGGGGTAGGATCTCTGACCAGTGAGTAAATATGCAATAGCCCTTTGAGAAAGTTTATACAGATGGGTGAGAAAAGACCGAACATGACTGCACAGGTGGATGTCATGATGAAATTGCTGCAAGATGGACCAGAATGGCCTGTTTTAAGTGCAATACAGAGTTGAGAATCTTTGGTATTGGGGCCTAGACAGGGCCAGACTCTGTTGGGCTGCTCATACTGAGAACCTATTCCATTTACAGGAATATGTTTCCTGGTAGATGGATTTTTGGTTGCTGTTGGTTTTTTTCTTTGTTTTGTTTTGCTTTGTATCAGGATTTCCTGGACTTGCAGGCAGAAGTCCTCTTCCATGGTACTCGGTCAGTCAACAGCCACACTTTAAGGTGCAACAACTTCAGGTCTGGGTGGAGCATTTGGATGTGGTTGAGGAGTTGGATCAGAGACTGAATGGAAGACTGTAATAAGTCTGATAGCCAGAACAGACAATAATAGATGACCTGTGCCAGATTTGAAGGAGCTGCAGGTGAAGTCTGGCAAGCAGCATTATGTACTTGCATGTTGACATGGCCTAACACTGCAAGGCATTTCCATACTGTCATAGGCAAGTTTGATGTGAACTGTAGTATTGTAATGACTAGAACTATCCTTGGGTAGATAAACTTTTTCCTGATCTGCAGTCAGAGCTCTTATGAACTCTACCATCTGTGATGGGGTTATTGATGATTTTCTGAGTTCACTAGGAGGCCAAGCTAGGCAAAAAGGATAGAGAGCATTCAATGCTTGCTGCTATTTCTTGCTGAGATGTACCTCTGATCAGCCAGTCATCCAGGCATGGGTAAATATGAATGCTCTGCCTTCTCAGGTGGGCCACTACCACCTCTAGATATTTTGTGAAGACGCTTGGTGATGAGGAGAGACTGACCTTCAGTACTTTGTACTGGTAGTGATTTGGTCCCACTGTAAACCTCAAGTACTTGCTGTGGGCTGGGTGGACAGCAACATAGAAGTATGCACCTTGCAAGTTAAGAGACATGAACCAGTCTTGAGCCTGAAGAGATGGAATCATAGAATCATAGAAGTGTAGGACTGGAAGGGACCTCGAGAGGTCATCTAGCCCAGTCTCCTACACTCATGGAAGGACTAAGTATTATCTAGGTTACCCCTGAGAGGTGTTTGTCTGACCAGCTCTTAAAAATCTCCAATGATGGAGATTCCACAACCTCCCTAGGCAATTTATTCCAGGGCGTAACCACCCTGACAGATAGGAAGTTTTTCCTAATGTTCAATTTAAATCGCCCTTGCTGCAATATAAGCCCATTGATTCTTGTCCTGTCCTCAGAGGTTAAGGAGAATATTCCCCTCCCCCTCCACACACACACACACTTCTCTTTGTAACAACCTTTCATGTACTTGAAAACTGTTATCATGTCCCCTCTGAGGCTTCTCTTTTCCAGACTAAACAAACCCATTTTTTTCAATCTTCCCTCACAGGTCATGTGTTTTCTAGACCTTGAATCATTTTTATTGCTCTCTCTGGACTTTCTCCAATTTGACCACATCTTTCCTGAAATGTGGCACCCAGAACTGCATACAATACTCCAGCTGAGGCCTAATCAGCATGGAACAGAGCAGAAGAATTACTACTCGTGTTTTCTTTACAACACTCCTGCTAATACATCCCAGAATGATATTTGCATTTTTTGCAACGGTGTTATACTATTGACTCATATTTAGCTCTGCCCCCCAGATCCCTTCTGCAGTACTTCTTCCTAGGCAGTCATTTCCCATTTTGTATGTGTGCAACTGATTATTCCTTCCTAAGTGGAGTACTTTGCATTTGTCCTTATTGAATTTTATCCTATTTACTTCAGACCATTTCTCCCGTTTGTCCAGATCATTTTGATTTTTAATCCTATCCTTCAAAGCACTTGCCAGCCCTCCCAGGTTGGTATCATCCATAAACTTTATGTACTCTCTATGCTATTATCTAAATCATTGATGAAGATATTGAACAGAACTGGACCCAGAACTGATCCCTGTGGGGATCTTGACTGTGACCATTGATAACTACTTTCTGGGAACAGTTTCCAACCAGTTATGCACCACCTTATAATAGCTCCATCTAGGTTGCATTTCCCTAGTTTGCTTATGAGAAGGCCATGTGAGACAGTACCAAAAGCCTTACTAAAGTTAAGATATACCACATCTACCACTTCCCCTGTATCCACAAGGCTTGTTACCCTGTCAAAGAAAGCTATTAGGTTGGTTTGACATGATTTGTTCTTGACAAATCCATGCTGACTTTTACTTATTATCTTCTAGGTGTTTGCAAATTGATTGCTTAATTATTTGCTCCATTATCTTTCTGGATACTGAAGTTAAGCTGATTGATCTGTAATTCCCCAGGTTGTCCTTATTTCCCTTTTTATAGATTGGCACTATATTTGCCCTTTTCCAGTCCTCTGGAATCTCTCCCATTTTCCATGACTTTTAGAAGATAATCGCTAATGGCTCAGATATCTCCACAGTCAGCTCCTTGAGTATTCTAGCATGTATTTCATCAGGACCTACTGACTTAAAGACATCTAAGTTGTCTAAGTAATTTTAAGTTGTTCTTTCCCTATTTTAGCTTCTGATCCTACCTCATTTTCACTGGCATTCACTATATTAAATGTCCAATTGCTACTAATCTTTATGGTGAAAATTGAAACAAAAAAGTCATTTAGCACTTCTGCCATTTCCACATTTTCTGGAAATGTTAGTGACGGAGGCATGCATTACCCTTCTGAATCAGAGGCAGCAAATGTATTTGTTCAGTCTCCTGAGTACTAGGATAAGATGAAGACCCCTTTCCTAGTTTGGGATAAAGAAACACTGCAATTAAAAGTCTTTTTTCCTCTACACTTCTTTTTGGAATAAGAAGGGTCGTGGAAGAGGATCAGGGAAGAGACGTAGCTACGGGGGCATGGGGCATGGAAATTAATTGGATAGCCATGGGCAACAATATCCAATGCTCATTTCTCTGAGGTGATATTGGATTGGGCTTGATGGAACGGGGAGGTGGCTCTCAAAGATGGCTGATATCTTCTGATTGGGAGTCACATCGGAACCAACATGCCCACCAAATATGCTTCTTTGTTGATGGGATGGGGTAGGTGACAGAAAAGGTGGATGATGTGTGTCTTCTTGAGTATTGCGATCATTTCCGGGGGAGGGGGGGTTACCCTGGCTGGCTACCGTGAGCATAAGGGTGAGCCTGCTGTCTCTGCTGTTACTGATATTTGTAGGACTTTCTGTAGGGGGTTGATGTATAAATCCCCAGTCACCTCAGGGTAACTCTCAAGTCTTTGAGGCAGTGGAGTGTTTTGTCTATTCTTTGCTGAAGAACTCCATCTCATTGAATGGGAAGTAATGTATGCTGTCTTGTACCACACTCTGGATGCTAACAGCCAAGAGGCCCACCTTATGGCCATAACCAGGTCCATCAACCTTGCAGCTGTGTCAGAGGCATCCATGGCTGCCTGTAGGGCAGTTCTGGATACAATTTGGCCTTCTTTAATTATCTCTCTTAATTCCTCCTAGTGCCCTGTGGTACTTCACACAAGAAAGGAGTTACCCATTCCCAGATCACAAAGTTATATTTGACAAACAAAGCTTGGTAGTTTTCCATGTGGTATTGCAAGGAGGCAGATGAGTATGCTTGGCACCCAAAAAAATCCACTTTTTGGGGATCAGCTTGGCTGGGGCATGGGCTGGTATGACTGCCTCATTGGGCGATGAAGAACATTCTTTTGGTGGAGACTGGGGATGCTGTTGTTCTCCTCATACTCCAAGCTCCTGGATGCCAATGTCCAGCTTTGGTGTTGGTGGCATGGGTAGTGTTGCCACCAGGTATCCTGGTCTCCTCCTCTTCCTGGACATACTGGAGAGGAATGGCTGTGAGACACCGGAGATGATGCCCCCACAATAGGGCCATTATGACATGTTATATGGGTACTGGCCCTGTAGTGGATGGTCAGCCCAATGCCACTTGCACCACTTTTTCAGTGGTGCCCTGCATGAGTGACTTCTGTTACCTGCTGTATGGTCACTCTTTAAAGTCATAGGAGAGGCAACCCTGCTCAACACTGAGAAGAAGGTGTAATCCAATGATGAAGAAGAAGACTCTTAAAAAAGTGGTGTCTTTGGATGATGCCTCAGACTTGTCTACAGTGCCAGGCACCACCTCAGTACTGATGATGTCCCCAGAGGGGATCTTGACAGTTCCATGAGGGCATATCTCAGGCCTGTAATCAGCACAGTGGTCAATGCCAGTGCCTTTGTCAGTGCCAGTGCAAGTTTACTGTGCCTTAGCAGAGGACTTAGATGTGCTGTTCTTGGAGGAGTGAGGCTTCTCCTTATGGGATGGCACTTCTGGATGTCTGAACAGTGTTTGGGCTCCACATGGCTCTGCTTTATACAAGAAGGAGGAACCAGCACCTTCTGACCAGCCACTTCCTGTGGACCACAGTTTGTGAAATTTGAGAACTTCTGATGAAGGATACACTTATTAGTGTAGGTCAAGGTAATATGTGGATTGCAAACACTTTTATGTTGGATGTGAGAAGGAAGGAGAGAGAGAAGTATTCAAAATAAGAGTAGGTAAGGGGAAAATATTAAGTGAAAGGAATGCCATGGGGTGTCCAAAGGTCAGCAGCCATATAGACCAATTTCTCTTGGATCATGCCTAAACAGACTCAACTGCATTCTGAAAGATCATAGAACCACAGAAGATTGGGGTTGGAAGAGACCTCAGGAGCTCATCTAGTCCAACCCCCGGCTCAAAGCAGGACCAACCCCAATTAAATCATCCTAGCCAGGGCTTTGTCATGCTGGGCCTTCAAAACCTCTAAGGATGGAGTTTCCACCACCTCCCTAGCTAACCCATTCCAGTGCTTCACCACCCTCCTAGTGAAATAGTTTTTCCTAATATCCAACCTCCCCCACTGCAATTTGAGACTATTGCTCCTTCTTCTATCACCTGCCACCACTGAGAGCAGCCTAACTCCATCCTCTTTGGAACCCCCCTTCAGGTAGTTTGCAGGCTGCTATCAAATCCCCCTCACTCTTCTCTTCTGCAGGCCAAATAAGCCCTGTTCCCTCAGCCTTTCCTCATAAGTCATATGCCCCAGCCCCCTAATCATTTTCTTTGCCCTCACTGGACTCGCTCCAATTTGTCCACATCCTTTCTGTAGTGGGGGTCTCAAAACTGGACACAATACTCCAGATGTGGCTTCACCATTGCCGAATAGAGGAGAATAATCACTTCCCTTGATCTGCTGGCAGTGCTCCTACTACTGCAGCCCAATATGCCATTAGCCTTCTTGGGAACAAGGGCACACTATTGACTCATATCCAACTTCTCCTCCACTGTAATCCCCAGGTCCTTTTCTGCAGCACTGCCACTTAGCCATTCGTTCCCCAGCCTGTAGCACTGCATGGGATTCTTCCATCCTAAGTGCAGGATTCTGCACTTGTCCTTGTTGAACCTCATCTTATTTCTTTTGGCCCAATCCTCCAATTTCTCTAGGTCACTCTGGACCCTATCCCTGCCCTCCAGCATATCTACCCCTCCCCCCAGCTTAGTGTCATCCACAAACTTGCTGAGGGTTCAATCCATTCCATCATCCACATCATTAATGAAGATGCTGAACAAAACCAACCCCTGGACCAACTCCTGGGGCACTGCACTTGATACCAACTGCCAACTAGACATCGAGCTATTGATCACTACCCATTGAGCCCGATGGGTAGCCAGATTTCTATCCACCTCATAGTCCATTCATCCAATCCATACTTCTTTAACTTGCTGGCAAGAATACTGTGGGAGACTGTATCAAAAGCTTTGCTAAAATCAAGGTATATCAGGTCCACCGCTTTCCCCATATCCAAGGAGCCAGTTATCTCATCATAGAAGGCAATCAGGTTGGTCAGGCATGACTTGCCCTTGATGAATCCATGTCGACTGTTCCTGATCATCTTCCTCTACTCCAAGTGCTTCAAAATAGATTCCTTGAGGACCTGCTCCATGATTTTTCTGGGGATTGAGGTGAGGCTGTAGTTCCTCGAATTCTCCTTCTTCCTTTTTTTAAAGATGGGCACTATATTTGCTTTTTTCCAATTGTCCAGGACCTCCCCCGATCGTCACAAGTTTTCAAAGATAATGGCCAATGGCTCTGCAATCACATCAGCCAACTCCCTCCTCACCCTCTCCAAATAGTCCTTAACCTGTTATTTCACCACTGAGGGCTGCTCACCTCCTCCGCATACTGTGCTGCCCTGTGCAGGAGTCTGGGAGCTGACCTTGTCTGTGACGAGCGAGGCAAAAAAATG
Source organism: Emys orbicularis (assembly GCF_028017835.1). Lineage (NCBI taxonomy): Eukaryota > Metazoa > Chordata > Testudines > Emydidae > Emys > Emys orbicularis. The sequence continues at coordinate 165,300,100 of NC_088684.1, forward strand.
CATTGAGTACTTCAGCTTTTTCCACATCATGTCACTAGGTTGCCTCCCCCTATGAAAATGAAAATGTTTTCAAGTTACAAGAATCAACAGCACACCCACAACCATTTTCTAATTTAATTCTTCACTGCTAGAGCTAAAAAAGAAAAGAAAAGAAAAAAAGAAAAGAAAAGGTAAACATATTTCAACCAAATTTAGGTTGAAGTTAATGACTAAAAAGTATTTGCCCCAGGGCTGAGATCCTGTATATTTCATTTAAATCCACAGTGATTCATGTTCACAAAACATGGTGTAGAATGGAATGGTGATAGACAATTAACCATTCAGTGGGTTCAGTTATGGTCCAGTACAGAATGTCGTTAATCACTAATTACAGCCGATCCTCGCTAATTTGATTTTTTAAACAGGCTATTTAGAATGCAAAGGTAAAAGGACAGAGCACTGCATATTTAAGGGTTCTCTGAAATGTTAAACTGTACTTAACAAGAACCAGGCTGCTGCCAAAGCAGTTTAACATTGTAGAAGATATTCTGGAACTGGAGTCATGAGAATCACCAGCTGTTGTAAGGTCAGTGAATTACTTCTGCTGACACATTTTTCAAAATCAAAGTTACTGGGAACTACTGAAAAACTATGTCTCTGCTTTTGAGACTCAGTTGGAAACTTACCTAAAAACAAATCCTTCTTTTAAAAAGGTTCATTGAAAACCAAGTTTGTTCACAAACTAGTTAGGAACAGCTAAGGAAAATTTGAAAGTGATAAAAGTCTACATCTGCTCCCTCCACTTCTCCTTAATATTTTCTTTGATCCCATAAAATCAGAAATTGTGTTGACATCACTGGACTTGGACAGGAGGAGTTCACTAGTGAAATAAGTGCAGTGGAGTTTAGAAAATGAATGCCAGGTTTCAGGGATCAAAGCTGTGCACAAGCAAACAATATGATTGAAATATGGCTAAATGTAAAGTTATGCATCTAGGAACAAAGAATGTAGGGCATACTTTCATGATGGAGGATTCTATCATGGGAACCAGTGACTAGAAGAAAGATTTAAGGGCCATCATGGATAATCACCTTAACATGAGCTTCCAGTGCGACACTGTGGCCAAAAGAGCTAATGCGAACCTTGGATGCATAAACAGGGGAATCTCAAGTAGGCGTAGGGATGTTATATTATCTCTGTACTTGGTAGAGATCCAACCACTGCTGGAATACTCTCTCCAGTTCTGGTGTCCACAGTTCAAGAAGGATGTTGATGAATTGGAAAGGGTTCACAGAAGTGCAATGAGAATGATTAAAGGATTAGAAATCATGCCTTTTAGTGATAGACTCAATCTATTTATCTTAACAAAGAAAAGGTTAATGGGTGACTCAATCACAGTCTATAAGTATGTACACAGGGAACAAATATTTGATAATGGGCTCGTCAATCTAGCACAGAAATGTATAACCAGATCCAATGGCTGGAAGTTGAAGGTAGACAAAGTCAGACTGGAAATATGTTGTAAAAGAAACAGTGAGAGTAATCACTGGAATAATTTACCAAGGGTTGTGGTGGATTCTTCGTCACTAGCAATTTTTAAATCAAGATTGGATGTTTTCTATAAAAGATATGCTCTAATTCAAACAGGAGTTATTTTGGGGAAATTTTGTAGCCTGTGTTATACAGGAAGTCAGATGAGGAAATTCAGGGAGTGTAATTACTTTTCACCCTTGGATAATTCAAAAAGCATGAACACATTTTTCTTAAGCTTTGAAAAATTCACTTTTCTCTGAGACCAAGAATGCACAATTTCAGTCCAACAAGAGAAATTTTCAGAGTTATCAGTGTGTTAAAACAGAGGGTGATAATTAAAACAACTTGGACATTTTTAACTATATTGTTCGCTACCAATCAGATGTTAAATTTTTTGATGAGATGACAAGCTTGGTAAAGATAAATGTATTGACATACTATAATCAGATTTCTGTAAATATATGACTTAGTAGCACATGACATTCTGACTTCAAAATTAGCTGCACAAAATCAAAATTGATATGGATTAAACTCTGGCTAACTGATAGATCTCAAATGTAATTATCATTGAACGAGGCTGTTGCTTCCCTGAGAGATCTGCTCTCAGGCCAATACTATTCAATGACCTGGACGCAAATATAAAATCAGGTGCTAAAATGTGTAGATGACGCAAAGATTGGGTGAGTGGTAAATAATGACAGGTCAGCTATACATTGCTTGTAAACTGGGTTAATTTGAACATGTGTATTAATACAGCCAAATGCAAAGTTATACATCTAGTAACAAAGCATATAGTTCATATTTACAAGATGGAGGACAGTATCCTGAAAAGCAGTAACTCTGAGAAGGACATGTTGGTCATGGTGCATAACCAACTGAAAGTAAGCTCCCAGTGGGATGCTGTTGCTAATAGGGCTAATGTGAACATGGGATATATAAAAGAGAATATTGAGTAGAAATACAGAAGTAGCATTACCTCTGTATAGATCATTGGTGAGACCATTACTGGAATACTGTGTCCAGGATGTAGAGAAATTGGAAAGTGTTCAGAAAAGAGGCACAAGAATGTTTTGAGGTTTTTTAAGGCAGGTAGGAATACCTGCCTTAATGTGAAAGACTTAAGGGATATGTCTACACTGCAAGTGGAAGCATTCCTGCCAGCCCACATAAACAGATTACTGGTAGCTTCGCTCAAGCTAGTGTGCTAAAAATAGCAGAGTGAACGTTGTGACATGGGCAGCAGCTTAGGCCGGTCACCTGAGTGGGTCCGAACTAGGGTGGCTAGCCCAAGCTGCTGTGCATGCTGGAACATCCACACTGCAATTTTTAGAATGCTAGCTGGAGCAAAACTAACATGATCTGAGGCACATTCCCAGCTACAGTGTAGACATTCTCATGAAGCTCAATCTGTTTACCTTTTCAAAGAGATTATGAAATGGCTGAAGATGGCATGCTGGTACCTATGTGGAGAGAAGACTTCTGAGAGCAGAGGGCTCTTTAATCTAGCAAAGACATAAAATCCAAGTTGAAGTTATACAAGTTGAAATAGGAAATATAAGTACAAATTTTTAACAATGATGGTATTTAACCATGAGAACAACTTCCCAAGGGATGTGGTGGATTCTCCATCACTTGAACTCTTTAAATAAAAACAGGATACTGTAACACGGGGCTTGGAGGGCCAGGAGGCCTATCGGTTGGAGTGCTGAGCTTTCAGCTCCCTGCTTGGTTAAGGAGCCTGAGTCTGTAAGGCGAGGTGGTGGTGGTGATGTTAGGGGGACTCTGGCTCTCCCTCTCCACCAGCCCTGTGTCAACCCCTGAACAGCAGGAACCCTCCCAGTTGGGAGTCTAAATCCACTGCCATGGGCTACTTCCTGCCACTATCCCTACAGTCTGGGGTGTACCCCTATAGTCCAATTCACTAGCCTGTCTCCCATATGGCCCTCTGCTGGATCTTGGGTGGCTCTCTGCCACAGTCCCAGGCTCCTTCAGGCAGGGCAGCCAGGAGTTGGTGAGGTCGAACCCCACAATGTCTCTGGCCTTCACTCACCCAGTTATCTCCGGTTCCAGAGGCTCCTAGGTCTCTTCCACAGTCTCCCTTGACTGGGGAGACAGCACTTTCTCCCTGGTGGCTGCCTCATCTGGCAGGCTAGTGACTTTTCCTCTCAGGTAGGGCAGTAGCTACTTCCTGCCTCTTCACTGGCCAGCCCCAAACTGAGTCAGGCTCTCTCCATTTCTCCCCCCTCCAGGCCTGGCATTGGTTGCAGGTGTAATGGGGTGGGGCTACTGAGCTCAAAGGCTCTCTTTAACCCCTGCTGTGCTGGCAGGTAGCTTCTCTGCTTAATCCCACATCTTTCTAAACAATATTTTAAATTCAACCAGGAGTTATAGGAGCTGATATAACAGTAGGAATCTTTAAGAGAAAGTTTATGGCCTGTGTTATGGAAGAAGTCATAAAGATGATCATAATGATCATGTGTGGCCTTAAAATCTATGCACAAAACATTAAAAATAAGAAAGGTGTAGTCACATATGAAGTGCTTATGGAAGCCCCAACTGAACAGAATCAATAAGCCAAAACAGTGCAGCAGGTCAGCACTTATCAGATTGATGTGTTTGATAAACAGAATTACAAAAGGACTATGAAGATCTTTTAGCTTTGCACCATTGACCATATTGCTATGTGGATGCACTGACACGTCCGTGGCTGTGCTACTACAAGTACTTCATGAATATACTGTATATTTTATACTTTACTATTTTTTAAACCAGTGTCTCATAATTTTTACCTTAGAATGTCAGATGTGGTAAATTGAAGCAGATGTGATCTACAAACTGAGAGAAGTAGTCGTAATTCCCCAGCTTCACTGGAAAGTAGTACAATGATTCATTCCCCTTATGATGTCCTTAGGTGGGAAAGAACTGTCATTTTGAAGACTCTGTGTTTCTGTTTTGCTGTGTATGATAGAGACCTATGTATAGTATATTTGCTAAATCATTTGCACTGAAATACTGGAGAATACTATTGTCTCCATGTAAATTACTGGATTTCTGAGGATGGTAGTTCTACCTCTAACAATGAAATACTTATGCTCTGAGATGGAAGGACATGTCTGTAGCATTTCAAGATGTAATGAGCCCTATTTCTACAATGTATTTTGGAACTGCCACCAACCATTCAGCAGACTAGAAAGCTGCAGAGAAATATATTTGTTATGAATTTTAAATTCCATCCATTTAGTTTAAAAATACTGGCCCATTTCCTTGGCCCCTAAGGTAACACAAAGTGGGCAGAAACCTGCCCTAATTAGGCAGTAGAGGGCTTTCCCCACACAGGCTTGGTTCCTGCAAACAAAGAGAGCTGCCTAGCATTCCCATTTGTAGAACTCTACAGCACTGAAACACTCAAGCTATCTCTGGAAGAGAGACAGCAGCTAACTTCAGGTATGAATGGAATAAGGCAATTTTTAGTTTCCCCTTGACCCTAGCTCTTCGAAAAGGTACAGGATGGCAATGCAGAGCATAATCTACATTACTGGGATTATGGAAAAAGAGATAACTCTTCCTCTGTGTCCTATCCTGCCCTGCCTGGCATGATTTCTGTAGACGGACAAGGTGGGTGAGGTAATAATATCTTTTACTGGTCCAATTAAAGATATTACCACACCCACCTTGTCTAATATCCTGGGACCGACACGGCTACAACTACACTGCATACAACAATTGAGGATTTCTGCGACCAGAGTATACATAGAGAACCATCTGTCCTTCCCCTTGCTGCCCCTGCCATTAAACCCATAATATTTGTGATCTGTGGATGATGGTCATGGAATGAATATTAACCCTAATGTGAGACTTGCATAATAAAAGTCTAGCATGCCTAGCTTCTGGATGTGTGGTATTCAAAGAACTTGCCCAAATCTTACCATTCAAATAGTAAAATAGGAATTCTGAATAGTTTTCCCATGGCGGCCTACCTAAGTTATCATCACACAACTTTTCCTAAAAATGAATGATAGTATATCAGCTGTGCTGTACTAATATGCATCTTAATCTGCAAGTACAGGTATCAGTACTAAGAATCAGACACATATACAGAGATATATCATATTCAGCCAAATGTATATAGGGAAATCAATATTTGAAATATTTACAGTACTAAAAAATGTCTGCAAGAATTAAAATCTAATGGAATATGGCACAGCAAGCAAGTCACAGGGAGCATTTTATTCTCAAGGTATACCTGAGTTGATAATGGAAAATAAGTCCATCCTCTTAATGATCAGCAGTTGCATATCATTTACAATGTCACCTTCCTTTGGCCCACAAATGTCTGATAATTATTTGATAATATTATAGTGAAATCATTTTTATTTTCTGAGACTAGAAGCATAGTGTGACAGTGCTTGACCTTTATGATTGTAACAAAAAATAGCCATTAAAATGATGTTTTTCTAATTTCCCAGTGGGATGGTAAAAGCCAGTATCAGATGTGTTATACTGACACACCAATAGCATCACTGAAATCAATGAGCAGTGCAGTCACTATTACACAGCAATAAAAACAGAGATGCAGTTACAATATGTATAATGAGGCTATCAAGAGAGTAAGGAGATTTAAAGGAGTGGAAAAATCTCTTGGATAAGGGAATAACTCGTGCACAGTCACTGACACAAGATGTTTAAAGTCACTGTTGCTCTGATGCTGCTGCCAATAGAGCCCCAAGCTTGTTTACCGCATTCTTCACTTGAACATGAAAATAACCTAGAGCTTATATTCAGAAATATATGGAAAAATAAATTCATTCTTTAGAAATTGAAAAGAAAAACATCAATTCACAGCAGCTGTACTGCAGGCCAGCATTTTGAAAACTATAATCTCTTTCTCTCACCTGAACTACTATGAAAGAAAAATCTGCTATTTTAAATAATAGTGATTTAGGATAGGTTTAGAGTATTTTAGCTTAAAATGCTAAACCTTTGTGAAGAGGCTGCACATGTCCCATTTTCAGAAGGAGCTCAAGACTCCCACATTTCAGCATTGTATGGTACTATGTTCTCCTTTTGATAAAGACCCTGTGGATGGAGCCAAATTCAACAAAAGAATATATAAAAATGCAGAGGGAATGCATTTCTTTTTTTGAAAAAAAAAATGTTAAAAACTACAAGCCACAGAAATCATGTTAGAAATGCAGCATAGCAGTACATTTCACATAGACAGAAGAAGATGAGTATAGTCAGAGCAAAGAAAGAATACTACCAAGTATATTTAAATCCCTCAATCCCACCACCTGCTAAAGCAGTGGTGGGCAACCTGCGGCCCGCAGGCTGCACGCAGCCCATCAGGATAATCCGCTGGCAGGCCGCCAGACTGTTTGCATTTGCCCGGCCGCCTGCAGCTCCCAGTGGCCACGGTTGGCTGTTCCAAGCCAATGGAAGCTGCAGGAAGTGGCACAGGCCACAGGGACGTGCTGGCCGCCATTTCCCACAGCTCCCATTGGCCAGGAATGTGGCCACTGGGAGCTGCGGGCGGCTGTGCAAATGTAAACAAGCTGTCTGGCGGCCCACCAGTGGATTACCCTAATGGGCCACGTGTGGCCTTCAGGCTACAGGATGCCCACCACTGTGTTAAAGGGTAATATATGGTCACTAGAACCAATGACACTGTGAACGATTGATATTGTTGGGTCAGGGGAAAGAGAAAGAGATGATGGTTAAAAATGTTGCCCTGTAGTACAGCTACTGTAATATGCTGTTCTTTTAATTTTTTTCTAATACATGTTTACTTTCTGAATAAAGATATACTGTGTGAAATAATGGAGTGCACAGCATGTTGATTGTGACTGAACCAATTTATGATCACGCTTTCATAGCAGGTGGTATTGCATTGAGATAGGAGCACATATGGAGGTTACATACCAGTAACTGGAGTTTCTTTGAGATGTGTGACCCTTATCTATATTCCGTACATGGGTACGAATGAGTGCCATGTGCCTGAGACCAGAGAATTTGCTATCAGTGTCTGTTAGTTCATGTCTGCATCCTGATGTTCCACATACTCAGTACAGAGGACATAAGGAGAAGTGTGGACTGACTGCTTATACAGTTCCTTCTCTACAATGAACGGAGATGTGATCCGAAACAGAAGGAAAGCAGGGTAATAGTGGAATACAGAAAAGGATCACACATTTCAAAGAACCTACAGTTACAGGTAAGTAACCTCAATTTCTTCTTTGAATGCTGGTCCCTATGTGTATACATGTCCGTAATACTGCTGTCTCAAAGGCTGAATCTGCAGAAAAGGCCTGGACTAAAGCATAATACTTTGTGAAGGCATGGATGGAACTCCAGGTTGCCACCTTACAGATTTCCCTTTTAGGCACTAATCAAGGAGATGCTATTGAAGTTGCTCTAGTGGAATGGGCCCTCACCCTGTCCAGGGGTGGGAGACACACTAAACGATACCAAAGAGTGATACAGCAGAAGATCCACTTGGAGAGTCTCTGAGCAGATAACACTTGTCCCTGTGAACACTCTGCTATAGAGACAAAGAGTCTAGGCATTACTCCTGGGGGCATTCTGCACACACAAAAAATTAAAAATTCTGCACACAATATTTTAAAATTCTGCAAAATTTTGCAAATTTTATTTGTCAAAATAACACTACATAATCACGTCAGTTTAATTTATTTTGGTAATTTATTTCAAAATACCTGTCAGCAAGTACATCTGTAACAATACAGACACACACAAAAATTCTCCTGGGAGTTGAGAATTAGAGAAATACCTATGACAACCCAGTTCCTGTTTCTCTGCCCCCTTCCCACCCCCAGCGCCCAGACGGGCGGCTAGACACCCACAACCCCTCCCCCCCAGAGCCCAGCTGCCCCCCCCCTTGCCCAGATACCGGTCCCCCTCCCCCAGAGCCCAGGGATCCAGAGGGAGAAATAGCCTGATGCTCGGTCCAAGGCTTGCACAGAGTTTCCTGGGTGCTGCCCTCACCTTTCCTCATGGTGGGTCGGGAACTGCAGCTGCCAGGAACCTTCTAGCTCCCTCTCCCTCTCCTCAGCAGTGTCTTCTATGTGCAAGCTGGGCGTTGCCAAGTCCAGTGGCCCTAGTGGCCGCTAGCAGCACTGCAGCCCATTTCTGTGGGGGAAAGGAAATTTTGCACTCACAATGTTAATTTGTGCAGAATTCCCTCAGAGTAAGGCACTTTGGTTTCATTGTTTGCAGGTAGAACACTGAAGCCTGTCTGATGTTGAGGGAATAAAGGCTCTTCTCCTCGCTGGAAGCATGAGGTTTTGGAAAGAATAGCAGTAAGTGAGTAGATAGACATGTGAAACTTGGAAATTACCTTAGAGATGAATTTCGGGGGGAGGTGCATGGAAATCTCCTTATGAAATATGATGTATGACAAATTGACCATGAACACTGCCAGTTCACTCATCCATCTGGCTGACAAGGTGGCGATGAGGAAGGTGACTTTCATGACAGATGGGACATCAAGCATGTGACCAGTGGTTCATAAGGTGGGCTGGTAAGCACTGAAAGTACAAGACTGAGGTCCCATTGTGATGTTGCAAAAAGAACAGGAGTACTTGTGGCACCTTAGAGCTAACAAATTTATTTGAGCATAAGCTTTCGTGGGCTACAGCCCACTTCTTCGGATGCATCGAATGGAACATATATTGAGGAGATATATATACACATACAGAGAGCATGAAAAGGTGGGAGTTGTCTTACCAACTCTGAGAGGCCAATTAAGTAAGAGGAAAAAAAACTTTTGAAGTGATAATCAAGATAGCCCAGTACAGACAGTTTGATAAGAAGTGTGAGAGTACTTACATGGGGAGATAGATTCAATGTTTGTAATGGCTCAGCCATTCCCAGTCTCTATTTAAACCTAAGTTGATTGTATCTAATTTGCATATCAATTCAAGCTCAGCAGTTTCTCTCTGGAGTCTGTTTTTGAAGCTTTTTTGTTGCAAAATTGCCACCCGCAGGTCTGTCATTGAATGACCAGACAGGTTAAAGTGTTCTCCTACTGGTTTTTGAATGTTATGATTACTGATGTCAGATTTGTGTCCATTAATTCTTTTGCATAGAGACTGTCTGGTTTGGCCAATGTACATGGCAGAGGGGCATTGCTGGCACATGATGGCTACTCTGAAATTGTGATGTTGGCTTCACTACTGTTAGGAAGGTCCTAGAGAGACCCTTCAGGAATCTGATCGTTATTGGGTGAGTAAAACTAGAATAGTCCTGTCCTGGAAGACAGAAGGCATTGATTGCTATTAGGTGGACCTGCTGTGAACTAATAGAAAGTCTCGACATCTTAATGGTGAGGAGGTAGTCTAAAAGAGCAGGAATACCTGCTGTTTCTGTGGATAACTGTTCTGTTGCACCCAGGTAGAGAAATGCCTCGATTTAGCTACGCAGCATTTTCTGGTGGAATCTTTTCTGATGTGATAGAAAATAGTTTGAATGGCTTCCGAACATGAATGCTGTAGATCTGACACCCATCCAAGTACCAGGCTGTGAGATCAAGAGCATCTGGGTTCGGATGTCTCATCTTGCCATTTTCCTGAGTCAGCAGATCCGGGAAGGGTCAGATGCTGATAAGAGGATGGGTTGACATTCATAGGAGTTTCAGAACCTGAACGTGTCTGGGGCAATTGAGTGCGATGAGAATGACTCAGACTTGTCGTGACTAATTTTTTTTGCAGAACCTGTGGTACAAGTGGGATGGGGAAAAGATGTACCTCAAGTGGTCTGTTCAGGATAGCAGAAGAGCATCACCCATGGAGTCCCAACTTAATGTTGCTTTGAAGCAGTATAGATTGAAACTGTTCACCTGGGAGAACAGGTCGCAGGATGGTGTTCCCCACTGAATGAAGATTTCATTCAGGACTGAACTGTGTATCTCCCACTCATGGTCTGTAAAGAAATATCTAATGAGAGAGATTAGAGCTAGAGAGTTTTGCACACCTGGAAGGTATGTTGCCAACACTGTGATATAGTTCTGGATACACAAGTTCCTTAAGTGGACCGCCTCTACATAGTGAAGAAGAGATTTTGCTCCTCCTTGGTTGTTTATATAGAAGACAGTCATCATGTTGTCTACCATTATCTGGATGTCTGGACCGTACAAGTGGGAGGAATGAATTGCAGGCCAGTTGGACTGCCCTTTGTGCTAGGAGATTAATGTGCATCGTGGCCTCCTGAGACGACCACGTGCCTTGTGCCATGTGACTGCCCATGTGCACTCCCCGTCCTATGAGGAACATATCTATGATTATGGTCATGTTGGGTGTGGGCAGAATGAAAGGGACTATAGCAAACAACTGATCTAGGTTTGTCCACCTACAAAAGAAGCTGTGACCTTGGTGGGGATAGTTACCTTGGTCATGTTTTCTCAGGCTGGTGAGTAAACAGACTGAAGCCAGGTCTGTAGAAAACAGAGATGAAACCTGCAAACACCATTAGATAGGTACACAAGGCCATGTGGCCTAGCAAGGAAAGACAGACTTTGACTGTGGTTCAAGGTCTGATGGTGACTTTTTTTGCCAGGTTGTTCATGGACTGGAATTTGCCCATAAGGAGTTAGGCCTTTGCTGAGGTAGAGTCTAGGGTTGCTCCTACTAAGTCTATGAGTTTTGTAGGAATCATAGGAGACTTTTCCCTGTTTACATAAATTCCCAAGGATGCCACAAAGTAAAGCAAAGATAAGACTGTGTCATGGCTGGGTCATCAGAAACCAGGCCTAGTGTTCAGAGATGGCATGCACAATCATGGAACAGGAGTCAAGAGTTGGCCGGGTCAGGATACCAGGAGATCAGAGGGAGGAGACAAACAAGAGAACAGAACAACAAATTGGTAACAAGAGTCAGGATGGGTCAGAATACCAACAGTTCAGAGGCAGGAGACCAACTGGAAATCGGAACCACAAGTTGAATGCCAGGAGTAAAGCCAGGTCCAGATGCCAGGAAGTCAAGCCAGGGGGGCAGGAGCAGGAAGCACAATCATAGAAGATATGGGTTGGAAGAGACCTCAGGAGGTCATCTAGTCCAACTCCCTGCTCAAAGCAGGACCAACCCTAACTAAATAATCTCAGCCAGGGCTTTGTCAAGCTGGGCCTTAAAAACCTCTATAGATGGAGATTCCATCACCTCCCTAGGTCACTCATTCCGGTGCTTCACCACACTCCTAGTGAAATTGTTTTTCCTACTATCCAACCAAGACCTCCCGCACTGCAACTTTAGACCATTGCACCTTGTTCTGTCATCTGCCACCACTGAGAACAGCCTAGCTTCATCCTCTTTGGAACCCTCCTTCAGGTAGTTGAAGGCTGCTATCAAATCCCCCCTCACTCTTCTCTTCTGCAGATTAAATAAGCCCAGTTCCCTCAGCCTCTTCTTATAAGTCATGTGCTCCAGCCCCCTAATAATTTTCATTGCCCTCCGCTGGACTCTCTCCAATTTGTCCACATCCTTTCTGTAGTGGGGGGGGGGGGGGGGGCAAAACTGGATGCAATACTCCAGATGTGGCCTCAACAGTGCCAAATAGAGGGGAATAATCACTTCCCTCAATCTGCTGGCAATGCTCCTGCTAATGCAGCACAATATGCTGTTAGCCTTCTTGGCAACAAGGGCACAATGCTGACTCATATCCAGCTTCTCGTCCACTGTAATCCGCAGATCCTTTTCTGCAGAACTTCCACTGAGCTAGTCGGTCCCCAGACTGTAGTGGTGCATGGGATTCTTCCGTCCTAAGTCCAGGACTCTACACTTGTCCTTGTTGTTGAACCTCATCAGATTTCTTTTGGCCCAATCCTCCAATTTCTCTAGGTCACTCTGGACCCTATCCCTGCCCTCCAGCGTATCTACCTCTCCCCCCAGCTTAGTGTCATCCACAAACTTGCTGAGGGTTCAATCCATCCAACCATCCACATCATTAATGAAGATGTTGAACAAAACCAGCCCCCGGATCGACTCCTGGGGCACTGCACTTGATACCAGCTGCCAACTAGACATCGAGCCATTGATCACTACCCGTTGAGCCTGATGATCTAGCCAGATTTCTGTCCACCTTATAGTCCATTTATCCAATCCATACTTTTTAAACTTGCTGGCAAGAATACTGTGGGAGACCATATCAAAAGCTTTGCTAAAGTCAACATATATCACGTCCACCACTTTCCCCTTATCCACAGTGCCAGTTATCATAGAATCATAGAATATCAGGGTTGAAAGGGACCTCAGGAGCTCATCTAGTCCACCCCCTGCTCAAAGCAGGACCAATCCCCAACTAAATCATCCCAGCCAGGGCTTTGTCAAGCCTGACCTTAAAAACCTCTAAGGAAGGAAATTCCACCAGCTCCCTAGGTAACCCATTCCAGTGCTTCACCACCCTCCTAGTGAATTTTTTTTTGCTAATATCCAACCTAAACCACCCCCACTGCAATTTGATACCATTACTCCTTGTTCTGTCATCTGCTACCACTGAGAGCAGTCTAGATCCATCCTCTTTGGAACCCCCTTTCAGGTAGTTGAAAACAGCTATCAAATCCCCCCTCATTCTTCTCTTCCGCAGACTAAACAATCCCAGTTCCCTCAGCCTCTCCTCATAAGTCATGTACTCCAGCCCCCTAATAATTTTTGTTGCCCTCTGCTGGACTCTTTCCAATTTTTCCACATCCTTCTTGTAGTTTGGGGCCCAAAACTGGACACAGTACTCCAGATGAGGCCCCACCAATGTCGAATAGAGGGGAATGATCATGTCCCTCGATCTGCTGGCAATGCCCCTACTTATACTTATCTCATCATAGAAGGCAATCAGGTTGGTCAGGCATGATTTGTCCTTGGTGAATCCATGTTGACTGTTCTTGATCCCCTTCCTCTCCTCCAAGTGCTTCAAAATGGATTCCTTGAGGACCTGCTCCGTGATGTTTCCGGGGACTGATGTGAGGCTGACCAGTCTGTAGTTCCTGGGTTCTCTTTCTTCCCTTTTTTAAAGATGGGCACTATATTTGCCTTTTTCCAATTTTCTGGGACCTTCCTCTATTGCCATGAGTTTTCAAAGCTAATGACCAATGGCTCTGCAATCACATCAGCCAATTCATGTCCAGCTTTTTAAAATAGTCTTAAACCTGTTCTTTCACCACTTAGGGCAGCTCACCTCCTCCCCATACTGTGCTGCCCAGTGCAGCAGACTGGGAGCTGACCATGTCTGTGAAGACTGAGGCAAAAAAAGCACTGAGTACATCATCTGTCACTAGGTTGCTTCCCCCATTCAGTAAGGGTCCCACACTTTCCATGACCTTCTTGTTGCTAACATACCTGTAGAAACCCTTCTTGTTACCCTTCACATCCCTTGCTAGCTGCAACTTCAACTGTGCTTTGGCCTTCATGATTACACCCCTGCATTATTGTTATAGTCCTCCTTAGTCATCTGTCCAAGTTTCCACTTCTTGCAAGCGTCCTTTTTGTGTTTAAGCTCCCTGAAGATTTCTCTCTTAAGCCAAGCTGGTCACCTGTCATATTTGCTATTCTTTCTGCATATCGGGATGGTTTGTTCCTCTGCCCTCAATAAGGCTTCTTTAAAATACAGCCAGCTCTCCTGGACTCCTTTCCCCCTCATATTAGCCTCCCAGGGGATCCTGCCCATCAGTTCCCTGAGGGAGTCAAAGTCACAAGGCACACAGTCCAGAGCAGGGTGGATCCCAGTTGCATGGGCAACTTCCTGTTCCTGTGCTGGGTTTATATAGAAGCTGTGAACCAATCAGGACCCCCAACATTCTATCAATCAGGTTCCAGGATTGAAGTTGTCAGTTAGGGCTCAGCTTCTGCCCTAGCAACTGTTAGCAGGTCACTGGGTGGAAGGCAGGAGCTTACTAGCTCTTAAGTGTCCTGTGCACTGGCGTTCAAGACCTCCAGTTCTTTACAGACTGCTGACTGAACTTCCTAGCTCGCGATACCTGTTAGGAGCCAACTGTCCAGGTACAGGAAGATGGCATAGGTCCTTCATCTCATCTGATCCACCACCACTGAGAAGACCTTCTTGAAGACTCATGATACTGTTACCAGTGAGAATGAAAGTACTCTGAACTGGTAGTGCCCTTGTCCTACCAGAAATCTGAGGAACCTTCTATATGTCCACATAAAAATAAGCATTTTTCATATTGAGAGCTGTGAACCACATACCCTTCTCTGGGGAGGGAATTATGGATGTCAATATAACTATGCAGAATATTCATTTGCAAATAAAAATAATCCATGGACATAAATTGAGAATGGGTCTCCATCCTCCTTTTTTCTTTGGGTCTATGAAATATTGGGAGTAGAAGCATTCCCCTTGATGTTGAGGTGGTATTCACTCTATACCCCCTCACTAGAGGAGAGAATTCACCTCGTGACAGAGGATCACCTAATAAGAGTGGTCCCTGAAGAAGGGCTGAAAAGGGGGTTTGTATGGCAGAAAGGAAAGAAACTTGAGCGAGCGAGAGTGGAGGATATCCAAGACCAAACTGTCCATTTTTTGCCCCCCAGTTGTGGGTGAAGTATGCTAGGTGTCACAAAAAGTTCAGGGGAGGAACATAGGGGATGGCATCACCAGCAGTATGCCATTCTTGAGCATCCTGTCAAAAGTAATCACTAGTTGGTGGATGAGGTTGAGCGGATAATGCCAAAATGGAGGAGGGTGCATACCTCGGTCTTTGTACCTTCTGGTGTTTGTGTAGCAGTTCTTTTGGATGCTTGTGACAGAAAGGTTGTGGGGGAGGCCTTGGCTTATACACTTGTTTACAGTGTTTCCTCTTTAGAGCTGGGGCCCAAATGCCCAGGGAGTAGAGGACGGTCTTGGTGTCTCATCAGTCTTCTTGTTAAAGTAGTTGGACTCAAAGGGCAAGTCATTTTTTGTACTCCAGAAGCCTGTGCTCACTGTGTGGAGAATTTTGTTGTTGTTGTTGCAGCACTACATTTGATATGAAATTTTATCATTTATACACATTACATTAGGATTACCAGCACAATTTCTAACATTCACCTACACTACACACACTGTAGTGTAGCAGGGACATGTGGCCATATATGAAAATGAGAGCTACTAAACAAATATTGCAGAATGAAACTTGACAGCTCATGTTGACAAAAAAGATAGAAATGGTACAGCCTACATAGCCCATTGCAAAGTCCGTCAACAGGAAATGAGCAACCATTTTAGTCTATATAAAACAGCATGGCTTAAAACATTTGAGGTCACAACCATACAGATGAATATGATTATATAGACATAAGATTTAGGCCAAAATTTTCTAACCTAAGTGCCCAAATTAGGTTCTTACATCCACATTTTGGCTCCTATATCAGATTGGACTTAATGTCAGAGGTGCTGAGGATTACTGTTTTTGTCTATTCTAAGTATTTGTAAAAGTATCTAGAGGTGTCTGAATAAATGATTTAAAGAAATATGAATAAATGTGTACTTTGCAATCATAACATATCCTTTATCTCATGTTGATTTTTGTATTATATAATTTCATTTTAAATCACCATAGATGTCTACTACTTCACCAGTAATAGATCTGATGTCATTTACATAAATTGACATAACATGAAAGCGACAAAGAAGCAATTATAATTTGTAGAATTAGCCTTCCTGCTTTTAACTCCCAGGTAAAATCAGATAAAAAATTTAGGGCTGTTCTCTAAATCTAAAGATTACTTTTTGTCAACACCCTGAATCTTTGATTAAGTGAATCTCTGACTCAATAATAAGATCAGAATCATTATATTTTTACATATTATAATATTATCAGTGTTACGGAATTATTTTAAATCTGGATTCATACCTAGAGGGAAATGATCTATAAATGCATCAGGGGATGTATGCTTAATATGTAACAACATGTATTTATGTACAAATATAGACTACACAAATTTCCAAAAATTCTTTATGATCATTGACAAACATACAACCTTGAATGTGATAATACCAGTGACTTTTATAAATAAAACTGATCATCATTATTATTTCTGGTGGTGTGCTTCCGTAAACAGCATCCTGTGCACACAGCAGGGATTAACAAAAGTTTGGGATTATTTTGCAATGACTGGGAGGATTTTTGTTGATGAAGATGTAATTTATTTAGTAATAGGAAGAGGACATGACATTATTAAAGGGGACACCATTTCCTTTTTCATTTCATTCTCTCTGTTTGGAATCACAAGTATTCACGTATTTCAAGACACCTGGCTGTAAAAAAAAAAAATCCAAACCACTGAATAAACTGTGCATCAAATGAGGAAGCTTTGGAGCTTGGTTGATCTGAATTACATGACCATGATAGCTAAGGGAGTTCAATCTAAAAAGACAGACATACTCAAATGTACTACAGAAATTCTGTTTTCTTCTGTTTCCCTATTTTAACTTTCCTTTGCTGAACCAGCATGTGCAGTGTTACCTACTGAGAATTCAACTATTCTGTGAACTAACCCATTAGGTGATTTGTATGCAAAACAACATTCACCATATCACAGCTCTGGAACAGAAAAAGGTATGGTTTTGATTATCTGGATCATATAGGGGTTACCAAAGGCCTGAGTCACCTATTAATTTAATCTTATACAAGAGGAGTGGGGAGTAGAGGATGACAATTGTTTTAAAAGTGCCATTTTCTCAAAATGCAAAGTGCAAGTAAATGAATAGATTCCAGAAAGAAGCAAGGAGGTTTTTGTTTTGTTTTTTAAAGAACAAAACTTTACCTAATAGCACGTTTACTACAGAATCACAGTTGCACTTGCAAGACCCTATTATACTTCCATTAGCTCTATTTAGCATCCCATTCTATCTTTAAAATGCCCACCATTTGGTCTGAAATTCCTCATCTTTGGTTTTAGGCTAAAGATGATTTTGTGAGAGTGTTAGGGCTAGCTAGCTTGTTCAGTTGTAGGGCTCTGAAAATGTTACATTGTTAATATTTTAAAATGTATCTATTTAGACCTCTAGTAACTCAAAAGCAGTTGGAGTTGAAGACTTGCAATTTTCACATAAAATCAGGGTTCGGTACACAATTGTATTGTGTATTGGCACTTCTTTCATGCTTGCTGCCTTCTTGTGCTCCAGAATCTAGGCTTCCATTTAAATGTAATCTTTATTAACTATTTCACTGCTCATCAAACCATGTAAGACAGGAGATGGAGGATCATATTAAGAATGTCTACACAATCTACTGTGAGTGACAGCTTGATTTGGCACCACAAGTCTTGGGAGATACTGCCAATTTCCTCCTCCCACCCACACTCACCCACACCCCATAGTAAAGAAGGGGCTATGCAGAACCAGCAGGGTAAGTGAGCCCCATAATGGGGCATCAAACTCGTGCAATAGTAACAACCCCCATCCTAAGCCTTCAGTGCAGACTTTTACTACTTGGGAAACAATTAATTACATTAGTTCCTGATCCTGCTCTCATTGAAGTCAACTGCAAAACTTCCATTGTCTCCAGCAGTACAGGATCAGGTCCTAAATTGTCAGCAGAAGACTATTATCCTATGTGAACAAGCCACTAGAGAAAGGTGCATAACACACTGAAAAAATGGGTGACCTATACAGAAGTATACACAGACAGCATAGCCAACAAATATATAGCAGATTCTTGCTATGAAGCAGTGTGACATAGTGGATGGGGTTTGGGTCTTTCATAGTAGATAACTGTGCTCCCTTCCCAGCTGGTGTGACCTCTCACTGGGGTTTTAGATATTTATTAATCATAAGAGTTGTAAAGGGTATAGAATCACACCAGTCAGTAGAAGAGTTGATTCTAGAACTCATGAGATCCTGCTTTCAAGTTATTATTAATTATATTTGTAGCTGCTCTATTGGGTGCTTGTGCTGCTCCATGTGGTCCCTCCAGAAAGAAGGATGGACTTCTGGAGTCATGTTTTGGTTCAGGAAGGTGGTCAGAGGAAACAGCTTAGCTTTCTTCCCCTTGCCTCCCCTCCACCATTAGAGCTGCTCTGGTGGATGAATGGAGTCTCTGCTCCTGTGGTTTCCCAGAACAGTGTGTACTATAGGGGCTGAGCCTTAGAATATTCAGGATTTTTGACATGGTGCCAAAATCAAGTAATGGCAATTCCAGCCACAGCAGGAAAACGATAATTTTCCAAAGTTTTTACTCAGTCATATCTGAAAAGAATATCATGGGATGAACAAAATACATCTCTCTAAGCCCAGAGCATTTTCCCTGTCAGATATCAAAGCCCTGCTACAAACAATTGAGCTTCTCAAAAAAAGGTTACAAAACTATTTTATAATGGAAGGTATTATGCAACCTAAATATTGTCAGGAACCAAGGCCTGCAGCAGAGCTAGTCTCTGGGCTGCCTCACCAGTACAGCTGGCCTACAGCAGGCTGTCTGACTAGCCCTGCCACCTGACTGGCTGCGGAGGCCAACAGGCTGGCTTTTAAGCCAGCAGCAGCAGCAGCTCACTCACGCCCACCACTGTGCCGGCTCATGTGTTACTTTGTTCCTGCTACTCTTGCCTTGCAAACTCTGTCCTGTCCCTGCTTTGAGCCCACCCCCGCCTTGCCTGATACCTTCCTCCCTCCAGTTCCTGCCCTCCCATTTGATCCTTGGCTCTGGCTCCTGACTATGGGATCCGGCTTCACCCTCGGCTCTAGTATCTGGATTCTGCCTTCCGGTTTGACCCTTGGCTTTGGCTCCTGACTACTGACTATGACTCTGACACCAGCCATTAGGCCTGCTGCCTGCTCTGACCACCAGGCTAGACCACCATGTCCCAGTCAGCTGACAAATACAGGGTTTGCTGTCAGCTCCCCCTTTAATATTCTAATATTTCGTGCCAATGACTCTTCTTATTTGAATATTACCTAAAACCTCTATTGATGCAGAGTTTTTATAAAGATGTAGGTCAATAGAAAGTGTTGAGTTACAGCAGTCTGTGGCTGTGTATCTTCTTGCAGAATAAGAGATGAGTGCAATTCCTTTGAATTTCTGGTTCTACGTCTAACTGATGGCACTGAGGATTGCTGAACTTCTCCATGCTTCTCCTTATCTCTTCTTGACTTTGAAAGGAAATCCACCAGTTGCTTGGTACCACTGGTTGGTTTCCTTTCAATTGTACCATAACACTCTGCCTCATGACATGTGATGCAAAGAAAAATATTTGTAATTTCACTGTCTGGATCTAGAAATCCAGCAAGTTTTCACTGGGTGCTATATTCTCACCTACCAAATGAGGTGGTGCTTCAGAAGCTGGCAGCTGATTTAGACACCTACTGGGGTGCACTTCTCTACCAGTATTCAATGGTATTCTCATTGGTGGAATGAAAATGTGGTTACTTTTGCCTCCACTCTACATGAACTAGCTGTCTCAGTTCAAACAGTCCCTTCTTCTCAAGTCAAATGACCTGACTCTGAATAAGACAGCAGACATTGAGGTATAAGTAGAAGCAGCACAAAAGGCATTTAATGAATTACCAGTGTTAGTTACTATAGTGTCTTTCATACATGTCCATAAAGTCTAGCAATATTCTCATCATACAAGCAATACTGCGGTGATGGCAGATAAATTCAACACAATACCCATGCCCAGAAATATCCAGCACTGTTGCAGCATTGCAAGCAGGGCTTTGGAGCTGTGCTCTGGCTCCGCTCCAGCTCCAGGCAAAAACCTGCAGCTTCACTGCTCCGGAGCTGCTCCGTGCTCCAGCTCTGGGCTCTGTTCCAAAGCCCTGATTGCAAGAATTGTAATAAACTGAATCTTTGTGCAAGAGTGTCACACTTTTTTTTGCCTCAGGCTCAGCTGAACTGTCCCCTCCAACTGTGATCAACTCAATCACCTCTCAGACTACATCCTTCAAATACCATAACAGTTTTCTGGACAACTTCCTCATTCAGATTTCCAACTGAACCAGCTGGCCAAGGAGAGAGCTCACTGTGGTTTAAGAAAAGAACAGTGACTTACCCTATAAAACTGTGTTTTTTCAAGATGCAATTAGTGAGGATCCCACTATAGGTGCTCATGAGCCTTGTACATGTAAGCTTGGATTCTTTTCTGCATGACAGTGTCTGTCAGGGCCACACATGCACCCTGTGCTTCCTCATGCTCCTATGCATAGGCATAAAGGGTGGAGTGACCACAACACTCCTTTGGTTCCCTTGCAATTCAAAGCCCATGTTAGCTGAGGCTCTGAAAGTGGAGATGGATGGCAGGTGGTGGGATCCACACAGACAATATCTTGAAGAACCACAGTTACAGTAGGATAAGTAACTGCTCTTTCTTCTCTGAGTATGCATCAGTGTGGATACCACTGTAGGTGACTGGCGAGCAGTATCCTCTCAGGATGGTGGGAATGAGGCATATCAGCTGTGTCAGATGAAGCAAGTACCACTCTCCCAAATTTGGCATCTGATCTAGCAGTTAATTCCAGCATATAATGCTTGACAAACACAAGAAGGTTATTCTACATAGCTGTCCTGCAGTTTTCAGATATCAGTACACTTCAGAAGCAGGCAGAAAATATTGTTTGGGCCTGGGGGAGTGAGCCTTAGTAGTCTGTGGGGAGAGATACACCAACTAGCTGGTAATACAGATTCCGACACACAGCATTACCCATTTTGACAGCCTTTACAATGAAATAGCATGGCCCATGGAGTGGCCAACTCTGGTCACAAATAGACATGGGAACAGCAAAGGATTTGGTTCTATCAATGTAATATTGCAAAGTTCTGGAAACATGCAGAGTGTGAAGTTTCTTCTCCTCTTGTGTGGAATGAGATCTGGGGAAGAACTTAAACCGCTCATTCAGTGGTTTAAATGAAACTCTGAAACTACCTTGGAATGAATTTGGCATTAGGTCTGTAATGCGATATATGGGGGTTCTGCCAGGAGTACCTGAAGCTCGTTCATTCTCCTGACCAAGGTGATGATTACCAAGACCACTGTTTTGAGATGGATGAAGCACTCTGAGACGGACTCAAAGGGTGTCTACATAAGCTTTAGAAAAAGTATGTTGAGGTTCTATGCTAGAGCAGGTTCTCTGAGCGATGGATAAGCATTCATTGGGCCCTTGAGAAACTTGGACACTGTCAGATGAGAGAAGACAGAAACCAATTGTACTGGTGGATAATACATCAATATTGATGTCAGGTAAACGCTGATTGAGCTAAAAGAAGGTCGAGAGTGTTTCAATTGCAGCAAATAGTTGAGGATCTTTGATGGTAAGGCATGAATGAGAACTAGACCATATTGGGTAGCCCATAAAGAACCTGTTCCATTTGGAGAAGTAAGTTTTCCTGCTCTGTACCAGGATTTCTTGAACCTGTTAAGAGCAGTATCTTTCCATGGAGCTTAACTAGCTAGCACCCATGCCATCAAGTGTAGGGACTTCAGGTCCAGGTGGAAAACTTCACCTGATCTTGTGACAACAGGACTGGGTGGCCTGGGAACCCAACTGATGGTTGTGTGGACATTTGTAAGAGGTATTTCAGCCAGAACTGCCTAAGTCAGTAGGGAGCTATGAAGATGAGCATGGCCTAATCTTGTCTGGCTTTGGTAATCACTCTGATTCTGCTTGTCTTCAGTGGGAAGCGTATATACCCAGGCCTTGATTGCACTGCAGAAGGGTAGCATCTGGCAATGATCTCAGGCTCATGCCATCTCCAGAACAGAAGTTCAGACACTTAGCAAAGAGGACTATCAATGGAGCCCCCCAGTGACAAAATATCAACTTGGTGACAGACTTTAGCAGTGAACACCTGCAGTTGGTGACAGACTCTGTTTACGAAGTCTGCCAGGTTGTTACTGACTACTGGAAGGTGCAGAGGTACTGGGATTATGACGTGCAGTGACACCATGTAGTGCATAGCTGATATGCTGCCCATCACACTACACTACTGAGTATTGCAGGACAGGGAGGAACTCCACATGCACCACTCTGATAGCTCTGAGTTTTAAGAGCCATATGCAATGCCATGTCCTCTGGGGGCCATGTCCCTTGCATCTCTAAATGGTTCAGAGCTCCCCAGACTGACTAATGCCAAGATGAGGGAAAGAGTCATGTTGGACATTTTTGGGATGCAGCCACCAGTCTAGAACTGAGAGGACATCAGATGGCATTAGGACTTTCTTGCTTACGGGGTGTATTGCAGGGAAGTAGACTAACCTGAGCTAGAGTTGTAGTGACTTCAGTGAAGTCTAGCAAGTGTGGCGCACATGTTCATGCAGACATATGGCATAATCATGAGAGACAAGTTCGTATTGTTGTAACCAGGTGCATTTTAACCATGTTCAGTAATGACTGAAGTGGGAGGAATCTGTCCCCTGGCAAGTAAGGCCTCATTGTCATGGAATCTATCCTGGCCCCTACAAACTCTATCATCTGTGATGAGATAAGAAACAATTTCTCACTGTTCACCAGGAAGTCCAGTGGAATGAAGAGAGAGAGGGTGCAGTTGAGGCTTGTCAGTGTTTCCTTATGTGATCGACCCCAGACAGTTGCCTATGCAGGGTTAATCATGGATTCCTTTCTTTTTTAGGTTTGCCACCACCATGCAAGGCATTTCATAAGGACTCTCATTGCAGTGGAGAGTCTATTTTGTACTGGTAATGAATTGGCCCCACTGTAAATCTCAGGTACTTCCTGTGGAGCAGGTGGATGGCAATGTGCAAGTATGTGTCCTGTATGTCAAGCCACAAGCCAGTCCTGAGCCGCAAGAGATGAAATGATGGCTGCAAGTATTATCATCCTGAATCTGAGGCAGCATATGTACTTGTGCAGTCTCCTGAGGTCTAGGGCAGGAAGAATAACCCTTTTCTTCTTCTTCAGAATAAGAAAATGTTAGGAGTAGAAGCCTATGTCCCTGTATTCTTGCAGCAGCTCCGCTATAGTCCCCTAACAAGGCCACTTCTTGTTCTAATAGGCTGTCAAGGAAGGATCCCTGTAAAGTGATGGGGAAAGATAGTGTGTAGAGGGCAGGGAATGAATATGGATGGGGTAGCCATAAGCAATGATGTCTAACACGCATTTATCATCTGTAATCTTTACTACCTGTGATGGAAAGTGGTGAGGTGATTTCCAAACGTCTGCTCTGGGTACATGCATGTGTGAGTGCAACAGATAGAGATTTAAAAGACCAAAACCAAACTTTATTTATAACTGCTTACAATGTAATTAAAATAACGATTCCTCCTACTGCTTACTCCCCGTCTGATGTTTTAATGCTCAGTAGTGAACTGTCATGTCCTAAACAGAGGATGATGATTTTGGGAAAGAAGAAGCAATAGTGTAAAAGCAAAAACATGAACTCATGGGGGAAATTCTTTTTTTCATGCAAATACAAATGATACATTATCTGTTTTAGGCATTACATTATCTGTTTTAGGCATTAAGTGAGCTTTTATGTATTCATTTTTATGTATTAGTTTAACAGAATATTTTTCAAACTTTTCCATTCATTGTTTAACAGTTTCAATATCTTAGCAATTTGGAGTGAGATACCTTCATTTTGGATTCATTTTAAGGTAGTCCATGAAGACTTTTCACCTTTGTAACAAATGATATGTTTCAATGAGACATTTAAAACCCCACTCAATAATTTGAAATCTCTTTAATTTAAATCTGTTTTAGCTTGAGAGATCTGTTTCTAAACCCATTATGACATTGTCTCCTTTTCAAAGAGGGTATCTGAGAGAGCCCACTGAATGTCACCATCTCTATGCACTTCCTCCCCACTACACTGTAACAATTTCTCAACATATTTTTTCTGTGTCTCATAATGCAAAGCATCAGCAAGAAGGGTAATTATGCTAACTACTTGTCAATGTCAAAATCTAACATAGTTTTACAGATTGATTACCCCTGCTAATTGTCAGCAAGGGTGTATCAGTGAGACAAATAATTTTTATAAAAGGGTATTTGAAATGCATATGCTGCAGCAAAGTTTCATATGTTAGAAGGGCAGGGTAATTTCACATTTCATTTTATATTTATTAATGAGAGGGAAAGAAAAGATGAAACAGGCACATATGAACAGGTAGGAATTCTGTATTCTGAATGATACCTTGAACCACAGATGACATACTGTGTCAGTGAAACTAAAATCCACTGTTAACATAACCATGACTGACAAAGTGCAAAATATGCTAATAAGATACTTGAGAAGGATGCCATCAATGTTGTCATCAATTTCTGGGCCCAAGGGGCGGTAGTAAGTAGACCCATTCCCATTGCACAGCTTCATTTTCTCTCCCTTCTCCTCCCCCTTTCACCCTTTACTGTTGAGAATGTTCAGGACTCCAGAGTCCACGCTTTAAAACCTGATGGACCCCATGAGGATCATCATTTATTATATGGAGATATACCTATCACATAGAACTGAAGGGACCTTGGAAGGTCATTGAGTTGAGGCCAGTCCAGTCCCCTGTCTTCACAGCAAGACCAAGTACTGTCCCTGACAGATTTTTGCCCCAGATCCCTAAATGTCCCCCTTAAGGATCTGTGTTAGTCTGGATCTGTAAAAGCAGCAAAGAGTCCTGTGGCATCTTAAAGACTAACAGATGTATTGGAGCATGAGCTTTCACAGGTGAATACCCATGAAAGCTCATGCTCCAATACATCTGTTAGTCAGGTGCCACAGGACTCTTTGCTCCTTAAGGATTGAACTCACAACCATGGGTTTAAGCAGGCTAATGCTCAAACCACTGAGCTATCTCTCCCCCCAAAGAAAGTTAAGCTTGTGGAGGTGAACAATATGCAAAGGAGTCAAAGTCAATATTTTTTTTTTTTCACCAATGAGTCGAAGGATTTTCAGTTCGTTAGATTTTCTCTGCTCAATCTACATTTCAGAATGGACAGTTGACTTTTTTCAGGTAAATCTAAAGCAACTTAAAAATTGGGGGCACTATGAAGAGCTTTGTACAACTTAATTCAAATTTATAGGGACTTTAAAAGTCCAGGAAATCTTACAACGTATTAAGAAGACTAGGATATTATTATTACAATTACATTGATAATGGAGGATCTGCTCCCACAGAGGGCATATTACATACAGAGGAATCAGAAGAAAAATGAGTCTCCAGGACACCTTAGGTGTATTGCCACTCCAGCCACTGACTCATCTGAATAATACTTTGTGTTTGGCACTTTACAAACATTACTTAATACAGTCTCACAATACATCTGTTAAGCACATAGATAATTGTTTCAGAGTAGCAGCCGTGTTAGTCTGTATCCGCAAAAATAACAGGAGTACTTGTGGCACCTTAGAGACTAATAAATTTGTTAGTCTCTAAGGTGCCATAGATAATTGTGTGTGTGGCATGGAAGAGGCTGGGTGATCTCTTCCTGTCCTCACCCTCTTTCAAAAAAACACCTGAAATTTCCCAGGTAATACAGAAAAAACAACAATCCATAAATGGAACTATTTGGCTTGACCCTACTGGAAAGCCTGGTCCTGCATTAAATCACAGAAATGCAGGGCTAGAAGGGACGTGAAGAGGCCATCTAATCCAGCCCCCTGCACTGCAATAGTAAACCTAGACCATCCCTGAAAGGTGTTTGTTCAACCTGTTCTTAAAAGCCCCCCAATCACGGGGATTCTACAACCTCCCTTGAAAGCCTATTACAATGTTAACTATCTTTACAGTTAGAAAGTTTTTTCCTAATATCTAACCTACATCTCTCTTGCTGCAGGTTACACCAATTATTATTTGTTCTACCTTCAGTAGACATGGAGAACAACTGATCGCTGACCTTTTTATAGCAGCTCTTAATATATTTGAAGACTGTTACCAGGTCTCCCCTACCTTCAGTCTTCTTTTCTCAGTTCTTTTAACCTTTTCACATATGTTACGTTTTCTAATCCTTTCATCATTTTTGTTCCTCTCCTATGGACTCTCCAATTTATCCACATCTTTCTGAAAGTGTGGTGTCCCAAACAGGACACAGTACTTCAGTTCAGGCCTCACCAGCTAACTAGAAAACAAAAAACCCAAACCAAACAAATGTGTGTATACATAATATATAAATACAGTGCAAAATTTAACTCAAGCTCAACTATGTTGAATAAACTATGTAGGTATATATGTACATGTATAATATTTCTGACTCATGTATTTGACTACATATATTCACACACATTTCACCAGTTATTAATGCATTCTGGTAATATTTGTCTTTGTCTAAACAACCCAGTGTGACTTGCCAGTTGAAGTTCTGTGGTGATTTTGCAGAATGCCTTTTCAACTAATTTATTTGGAATAGAAACCAATTTACATTCTCAAAAGCAATTCAAAAGATAAAAAATAGACCAAAGCTCTGTATGCTTTCTTAAAAATAAGGGAAAAACCATCACATGATTTATAATATGAATTGCAGTTCAACATATTTTTCAGTAGCAATTATAAGTTACATATTGTCTATGCATGCAAATTTGATGTGGTGCCCAAAGCACTTAGAAGCACATTCTTCCTGTACTCTTTATTCAAGCAAAACACCCACTGAAGTAAATTAGAATTTTGTCTGAGCAAGGTATGCAGGATGAGGCCCTTTAATTGCCATGCTACAAACTTTTTGTTTTAATGTTTTGCCTTGCCAAATTTAATTGGGCATTTTTAAACACTTACCCTCTCCTACTTTTTAATATGTCTCATTCCTACAGCAGCAAAACATTAACACTAGGCCACAGTAGAATTTAATTTTTCTAATTGAAATGTAACACTGCAGAGCAACTTTTGTATCCTCTCAGCAACACAAGTAGCAATAAAAGACAAAAATAAATTGGTCCTTTACTCATGAGCTAAAAATGTTGCAGACGCAGCTTGCTCAGCCACTGTAGGAGGGAAAAATTCATATTGTTCTGAAGCTACATATCATTCATCATTTTACCTATCTAGATATTCATACAGCATTCACCACCATGATAAGCAGCAATGATGGGATTTCAAAGAGCTACACTTCTTCCCTTTTCAGGTGGAAGACTTGCAGATGTGAGACTGCCAGGTTTGACACAAGTAATTTAAGTGTGGGGGAGCGGGAAAAAGAGAAGATCCTTGGTGGGGAAGGGGTAGAGGTGGTGGTGGTCATAGGGAGGATACAAACAATAATGTGTTTATAAGAGAACATCACTTTGAAAGCAGTTCTCCAATCCAGTTCAATTTAATCTATGCCACTGACCCACCTCAAGTTACCTATAAAAATGTGGAAAATCAGAACTGTAGGAAGTTATTCCTAGGTTTATATATGAGTCAAAGTTGATCATTAATAACAAATAACAAATCTCTTAATTGGCTATACTGCATGTTTATTTCTACTGAAGACAACAATGAAAATAAAGCCTTAGCTTACTATAACAAAGGCAGTGAATTTTCCACCACTGGTCTATAATGATTGACAGAATACATTAATGAAAGGTTGTTGTTATTACTGATTTACACTTTTACATTTTGTCAGGCTCCCAATATTGGGACTACTGTCAACACAACCCTGACAGGCAATATAGATCAAATACCCAACACAGAGTTGTAAATGTGCACAATTGCTTCCTTTCCACCCTCACAACCCCAACCACTTTTGACTGATACCTTTGTGGAAGTTTTGGGAAACCTGAAGTTGCTTACTGGTACCTTCTCAGAGATATTGATATCCTTGAGCAGACAATGCACACTGAAGGAAACCTCAGGCTAAAACTAAATCTTGTCCTACATCAATGACTTTTAAAACATTTTTCTACCCCTTTCATGTGCTACTCTAACCCTTTGTACCTAAGGACTTTGCACTCACAAACTCCCTTCCCTGATTCTGGTACTAATTAGACATATCAACACACTAGCTGTACTTGGAAGAGAAAACAAAAATGAAAATAACACACTGGTCCTTGATACTCAGCTTTGGGCAAGGAGCACACAGCACAGCTCAGGAGGGTGAAAGGCTTAGTTCCTCAAACATAAATAAGAGCACCCTCATTCCTATTATAAATTATGCTGGTTGGCGATGGCCCCAAGGAGCCATGATGGCAGCTGGGAACTGCTGTAGGGATATTAAAGAAGGTACTAACAGTGATTTCCCCAAGTGACAGTGACCCCCCCCCCCCATAATTTGTCCCCCACACTTTAAAATCCAACAGTTTCACCAAGTACAAAAAGCTTTTGGGTCTTCTGTTAAAACTTGTAAGCTACTGTCTGTAGAAACCATTGATTGTATCTGTCCTTTGAAAGATACTTTATCACTATGTAAAACTTACAAACAAGTTAATTGACTTTGTTCTTGAAGTAATTGATACAATGTAAACAAACACTATAAGCCGTTAAGTGACTTTTACTTCATTGTAACAGCAACGGCTCCTAGGAACAGACCACCACCCTCTGTGATTAAAGGGCCGGGAGTCTCAAATGAATTAGCACACACCCCGAAAGTGGTGGAGACAGTAAATTAAAATATGGTTAAGATATGGAATGTATGTTGATGAATGCTTGATGTACATGAATGGTTAGGGAGGTGCCAGCCTAGAAAGGAAGTATCCATCGGTCGAAGAATGTGTAAAGTGGACCACCAGAACCCCAGGAGTGTAAACTGGGATCCACCCCATCACCTGGAAGGATGAGAAACACAAACTTTGGACAGTGTGGAGCCACCAGGAATGTGCCCAGGAATGTGCCATCCGCTGATTGAGTCAGCAACAGCAAAATGAAACAGCTCCCATAGACTAACATAGGAATTAATTCCTATAAGAATAGACTCTCAAGACTGAGGATTTTGCGTCTCTGGTTCTGCTGCCAGCCTCTAGGAGCATCAGGTGCACCTGACACAGACTCGGCTCCATCCTCATGACCAAGATACCTGGCCAGTAACTTGGCATAAGCAACTTCTAGGCTGGTAACTATAACACCCATACAGAACTTAAATAAATGATTGTGTGAATGAATATATATATATGTATGTGTGTGTGTGTGTGTGTGTGTGTGTAAGGAATAAGTAGTGATAGGAATAGGTAGTCAAACAACGTTGTTTACTTTTATCTTTTGCTTTATCATTATATTTACAATAAATGTGGCATCTTTGCCTTATCCCTCTTAATAAGATCCTACTGGTTTTTATTCTATTGGTATAACACTGCCAGAGCACAGGGAAGACCCATATCCACTTTCCCCAACCACGTTAGCTGCAAGGAGGGGGCTCATCATGGGAGCAATTACACCAGCTCTATAACACTGGAGGATTCCTCTACCTTGGAGTGATCCTCCTGTGTGTCTGGCTACGGTCGCTTTGCTCCCACATCATGGCCCAAAGCAAGGATAATTCAGGGACAGTCTGGGGCATTATTACATGAAAAACACTGTGAGAAAATGTATACAGTAAAACATGCATGTTTATTACAACATTGCCAGCAACAAAACCACCTTAGCCAATGCTCCACGCTGCTAGTGGAACATTATAAATATCTGCTCCTACACAACCATGGACACAGCAGCACCTGATGCAGATTTTGCAACTGTCATTAAGGCTTTTCTTACTTCTGAGGCTTTACTACTGTAGTATGACCTACTTAGGGCTACCCTAAAAGTACAACCTGGAAACTTCGGCTACTATGGAATGTAACTGCCCACCAGAGCAAGGTTGGCAGGAGGAACATGTCACACCTATTCACAAGTGTTTGTACGGGCTTCTTGTGGCATCTAGATTCAATTTAAAGTGTCAGTGATGATCTTTAAAGCCCAGAATTGTCATGGTATTTATGAGACTGTCCCCTGGCCCTCTATCCTGTCATAAGAGTTAAGATCAGCTGGGAAACACTAACTATTGGAACATTAATTTGAATATTCCACTTCTGGCAGCAGGGATTTCTCAGCCCACGGCCCCCTTATTTTGAGTTCCTGATCCTTAACAGTTCATAAGAGTCTGAATCTAGTGACTTTTAGGGTAAGATGCAGTTATCTTGTTTAGCATCTGATGAGATATTTTGTGCTTTAAATTTTTGTAACTGTCAGGATGACAGGCACTATGGAAATTGAAAAAGAAAGAAAGAAAGAAAGAAAGAAAGAAAGAAAGAAAGAAAGAAAGAAAGAAAGAAAGAAAGATGTCAGCCTTTTATTCAGCTATTACAATAAGTGACAGATACTCTCATTATGAAATTCCCCCAGCTCTTTGTTATCCTACTTGAACCTTAGAACTATGTCACCTGACTCATCTGTATTGTAGATTGAAATACATTTTTAGGACAATACAGCAAGATTTTAGAGCAGTTCTGTTGGACAGGGAGAACGGATATTTCCCAAAGGCAAAAATCAACATCACATGGCTGATCCAATCAGAAGAAAACAACTGACAGTCCTGAATACAGGTTCTATGTAGTGCCTTCACCTTCCATTGCCACAAAATATTTTTCATAATGTAACTCAAGAGAAGAGGCTTAGATGATAACAGAAATAACAAGTAATTTTACATTCAGATAAAAAATGTGACAATCATTAAACAGATTTTGCATGGAGTTTAAAGCAAAACTTCCAGTGACTTAATCAATAAGCTTTCTTGTACTGACAAAGTGGATTATGCTCTGATAAACTGTTTTTTTTGTTTTTGTTTTGGAAAAGCAACAGAATGGACCAAGGTATGGGAATAACTTTACCTGCTGCCGCTTCTCAAATTCCAACTTAATGCGGGACTTGATGCAGTTGCAGGTGTCCTGATATGTCTGCTGCAAAGCAAGTTCCATGAGGTGCTTGTGGTATGCTCCTGCCAGGTTTCCACAGATAAAAATGATAGCATTTGCCAATATCTAAGGGGGTAAAAAAAGAACAGGCGAGTCAGTGAACTTCTTTAAATGAGATATCAGGAAATAATCACAAGCAGCAGCAAAATAGATTTTTGTAGTTAATGTGTTTTGTTCCTGCTTGAAGTTTATATTTAATGGACCTTCTCCTTTCAAAAAGCCCTATTAATTACAGTCACAAAATCCTCAGAGATTACTTCTTTTGTTTGTTTTTTCATTTTTTTAAAAACAACTTAGAACTCTGATGAACAAATGTGTTTGCCTGTTTTATGATATACTGAAAAAGGAATTCAATTCATGTTCTATGTGCAATATTGAGCATTAATTAGGTGCTGGCCTGCTTTACTACTGCTAAGTGACAGTCTTTGCTATTAATAACTATGTTATTGTTAAGGTCTTTCAATAGACCATTTTCTTTAGTACACCTCTACCCCAATATAACACAACCCGATATAACACGAATTCTGATATAACGCAGTCAAGCAGTGCTCCGGGGGGGCGGGGCTGCGCACTCCGGCAGATCAAAGTAAGTTCGATATAATGCAGTTTCACCTATAACACGGTAAGATTTTTTGGCTCCCAAGGACAGCATTATATTGAGGTAGAGGTGTAGTATAAAGTATGTATAATTTGTTAGGGAATAGCCAACAGGACTTTTGAAAAGAGAAATCATGCCTCACCAACCTATTATAATTTTTTGAGGGGGTCAACAAATATGGACAAGGATGCTCCAGTGGATATAGTGTACTTGGACTTTCTGAAAGCCTTTGACAAGGTCCCTCACCAAAGGCTCTTAAGCAAACTAAGAAGTTGTAAGATAAGAGGGAAGGTCCTCTCATGATCAGTAACTGATTAAAAAATAGGAAACAAAGGGTAGGAAGGCAGGATACCAGGCTAAATGGATCATTGATCTGATCCAATATGCCAGTCAGTTTTCAGAATGGAGAGAGGTAAATAGTGGTGCCTCCCAGGATCTGTACCGGGACCAGTGCTGTTCAACATATTCATAAATGATCTGGGAAAAGGTAAACAGTGAGGTGGCAAAGTTTGCAGATGATACAAAATAACTCAAGATAGTTAAGTCCAGAGCAGACTGTGAAGAGATACAAAGGCATCTCACAAAACTGGGTGACTGGGCTACAAAATGGCAAATGAAATCCAGTGTTGCTAAATGCAAAGTAATGCATATTGGAAAATATAATCCCAACTATACATACAAAACAATGGAATCTAAATTAGCTGTTACCACTCAAGAAAGAGATCTTGGAACCATTGAAGAAAGTTCTCTGAAAACATCCGCTCAATGTGCAGTGGCAGTCAAAAAAGCTAGCAGAATATTAGGAACCATTAGGAAAGGGATAGATAAGAAGACAGAAAATATCATAATGCCAATTTATAAATCCATGGTACACCTACACCTCGAAAACTGCGTGCATTTATGGTCACCCCATCTCAAAAAACCCCACATATATTTGAATTTTAAAAGGTACAGATAATTAAACAAAAATGATTAAGGATATGGAACATCTTCCGTATGAGGAGAGATTAAAAAGATTGGGACTGTTGATCTGGAAAAGAGACAACAAAGGAGGGATATGATAGCGGTCTATAAAATCATGAATGTTGTGGAGAAAGTGAATAAGGAAGTATTATTTATCCCTTCACATACTACAAGAACCAGGGCTCACCCAATGAAATCAATAGGCAGCAGGTTTAAAACTAACATATGGAAGTAGTTCTTCACACAACCCACAGTCAATCTTATTGCCAGGGGATGTTGTGAAGACCAAAAGTATAAATGGGTTAAAAAATGAATTAGATAAGTTCATGGAGAATAGGCCCATCAATACTATTACCAAGATGCTCAGGGATGCAACCCCATGCTCTGGGTGTCCCTAAGCCTCTGACTGCCAGATGCTGTGATTGGACAACAGGAAACGGATCACTTGATGGTTGCCCTGTTCCGTTCATTCCCTTTGAAGCATCTGGCATTGACCACTGTTGGAAGGCAGAATACCAGGCTAAATGGACCATTGATCTGATCCAACAGAACAGCAGAAACCACCTGGCACGTACTGGTGAATCTGTCCATAAAAGTTAAACTAAAAAAAATTGATAATTCATATTTTCAGATAATTAAAAATAGCAAATGGTAACATCCTCTTTTACATTTCTAGTTTAATGTTCATTTATGAATTTTTTAATATAAAAATAATTCATTGTATGAATACAGAACAGAGTTAACGTTGTTTTAAGGTGGATCTCTCTGTAGTGAAACTATGAAGGGGGGATGTAATATGTCTTTTAAAAATCAATTTAATCTGGCACCACAAAAACTCAAATGCCTTAATCATAATTGTATGGTTATTGCATGATGTCATTACAGGGCAAAGATAAGATATGAGTGCCCTAACTGTATATTTCTACATGGGGAAAGGGAAGGAGGGAACAGAGAGAGAGAGTAAGCAACATGAGAATGACTCTGTAGCCTGGTGGTTTTGCACACTGGTCTAGGATGTGGTAGACCCAGTGTTTAGTCCCCCCTACTCTAATGACTTTTTAATTATTTATCCACAGTTCAACAACTTCAACAGGGAGAGTGAGAGAGACCCACAAAACCCAGTGGTTAGAGCACTCACCTGAGAGGTGGCAGATCCCTGTTCAAATCGCTTCTCCTACACAGGTGGAGGTGGGATTTGAACTGCAAGTCTCCTACATCCCAGGTGAGTATCCTAACCATTGCACTAAAAGTTACGAGGAAGCGCCTCCTTGTCTGTTGAGTGTGAACTCAGTTGAGGGTTCCAATCCAGTAGGCATGCTCACCGGTCACCTACTGGATCAGGGCCCGCATGCAACTTAGATAGACAAATGCCTATCTTCCCCTGGTTTGTGAATTGTTCTGATGCATAGGCATGAGATAGGTGTCTGGGTGCCTAGTGGGAAGCAGCAAAGTGCACATGCTCAGAATCAGAAACACACTAGGGAGCTTTTACTGCAAAAACATAGGTGCCAAATTAGTTTAGGCACTAACCGGGTACAGTGGGATTTTTGTGAATCTCAGTGGATCCTAAACCTAGGACTTAGGCACCTAACTCCTTTTGTGTATCAGACCTTAGTGCTTGTTTTTTTGTGAAACTTAATGTTTCTAGCTCCAGGATAGTGGTGGGTGAGCCTCAAGAAATGCCTGGCAGCCTCCTACTTCGGTGATTCTTGGCTGTGATGTTCATCTATGTGTTGAATAATTCTGTTCTTTATTATAGTTTCGACCAATTTGCCTGGTACTGAAGCTATGTTTAAAAAACTTGGCTTCACATTAGCTATCCTCCAGTCATCTGGTACAGAAGCTGATTTAAGGGACAGGTACATAGCACAGTTATCAGAGAGGTAGCTGTATTAGCTTGTATCCACAAAAACAATAAAGAGTCCGGTGGCACCTTAAAGACTAACAGATTTATTTGGGCATAAACTTTCATGGGTAAAAAACCCACTTCTTCAGATGCATGGAGTGAAAATTACAGATACAGGCATAAATATATAGGGTGACCAGACAGCAAATGTGAAAAATCAGGATGGGGGGTGGGGGGGTAATAGGAGCCTATATAAGAAAAAGACCCCAAAATTGGAACTGTCCCTATAAAATCAGGACATCTGGTCACCCTATAAATATATATACTTACAAGTGGAGAACCAGTATACATGGCAGAGGGGCATTTCTGGCAAATGGTGTGGCGACACCATCAGAGGACCCAACCACATCTGAGTTCCTTCAGAATTCTTGGGTGAATACCATCTGGTCCTGGTGACTTATTACGGTTTAATTTATCCATTTGATCAAAACCCTCCTCTGCTGACACCTCAAGATGGGACAGTTCCTTGGATTTGTCACCTAAAAAGAATGGGTCAGGTTGGGAAATCTCACTCGCATCCTCTGCAGTGCAGACCAATGCAAATAATTCATTTGAGTTCTCCACCATGACCTTGTCTTTCTTGAGTGCTCCTTCAGCATCTCAATAGTCTGATGTTTGGCAGGAAATGTTTGGGCTAGTTTTTGAGTCTTTTGCTTAGTTGCTCTTCAAATACTCTTTTAGCCTGCCTAATTGTACTTTTCCAC
Organism: Emys orbicularis; assembly: GCF_028017835.1. Classification (NCBI taxonomy): domain Eukaryota; kingdom Metazoa; phylum Chordata; order Testudines; family Emydidae; genus Emys; species Emys orbicularis. The sequence continues at coordinate 165,335,511 of NC_088684.1, forward strand.
TTTACTTGTCAGAGATCATGCTTCTCTCCATTTTTTTCACTGGGATTTGACGTCCAATTTTTAGAGGATGCCTTTTTGCCTCCAAGCACCTCTTTTACTCTGTTGTTTAGCCATGGTGGCATATTTTTGGTCCTTGTACTATTTTTTTTTAATTTGAAGTATACATTTAATTTGAGCCTGTATTATAATGTTTTTTAAAATTTCCATGCAGGTTGCAAGCATTTCATTTTTGTGACTGTTCCTTTTAATTTACATTTCATTAGCTTCCTCATTTTTGTGTAGTTCCCCTTTCTGAAGTTAAATATTACTGTAGTGGGCTTCTTTGTAATTTCCCCTTCCCCATCAAGGATATCAAATTTAATTATATTATGGTTGCATGCACACAGAGTTTCTCTCTCAATTCTACCCCTCCTTACATGCCCCTGCTTGCACACACACACACCATTTCCCACTCTCTTTTGCACACACACACATTTCCTAGCATATGCAAACATACATAAACACACACGCTGTTCACCATTTGTCTTCTTCCTCCTGCATCCTCTACATTTCCCCCTCCACACGGACACACACAATGTTGCCTCCTTCCTTCTGTCCTCCCTGCTAAGTAGATTTGGAGCAATGGCTTTGGAAAGAAATAGCTGGAATTTAATGTCCATTTTTGCTGTTATTTTTCATAGCTGAAAGTGTATCTGTCAGTACTGTCTGGTACCAAATAGTTCCCTCAGAAAGACTCATTCAGAATTACCCTCTTTCGAAATGGCTGCCATTTCCCATTGTTCTCAGTGGGACTGAGGTTATATGCTGATGCCCACTTTCAAAATGGCTATCACCTCTCATTGTTCCCAGTGATAATTGGCCCAGGGATGATGGGGGCTTTTGTAAAGGCATCACTCAGTGCACTCTCTATTCACAGTACTGCATGCTAGGAATGTGCTGCTTTATTCAACTACATAGTGTAACCCTCTAACTCCCTTACCATAAGCTGGGCCCAGCCAGGACTAAAGATTGCATCCCAGAAGTGTTGCTGCCTTATTGGCAGGCAACCCTCCCTTGAGCAGATAGGAGGCTGGAGAGAGCAGCAGCCCCAGATGTTCCAAAAAAGGGGAGCTCTGATGGGCTCTTTACCCCACAGACCAGTAGGGTTACCACCTTTGAAATTGAAAAATAACCCAGCACACCCCCATGTAAGGCAAGCGTGCTGCAACCTCAACCCCCAACTACAAGGCAACTCTACAACCTCCCCCTTCAACAGCCACTTATAGTCTGCAGCGAGATAACAAATATAGTTAAGATTGATAACATTGCATGTTTCCTCACTCTCAGGTGACTCAAACCCTCTCTCACATACAGGCACGATGCACTTGCCTGTTGGTGGGCTAACAGTTGCTGTATTTTTAACAGTTTTGATCTATTATTGCTTAAACTCCGGAAGGGGAACACTGCAGTATCTTTAGCTGGACACAGAAACTTTTAACATTATATCTCCCAGTGTACTGGGATAATAATGCAAACCTTCAAAATATTAAAAAGCGTTTAAAAAAACCTGGCAGATTAAATGATTTTTCTGGAAACTGGCAAATCCATTAAAAAAAAAAAAAAAAAGGCTAGCCAAATACCAGCCAGGTGGTAAACCCAGAGACCAAATGCCTGTGAGAGAGGACACAGGCCTTCTCCCCGGGGTGTCAGCTGAAAGGAAAGAGAGAGGGAAAGCAATGAAGAGAGCCAGAAATGGAGGGAGCTCCCAGCTCCCCTCACAGACTGACTGTTTTTACTATGTTCCCAATCCACATTTGGGAAACTCTGCCAAGTGAAGTTTCCCTAGGGCCTGCCACACCATTGTGAAGGAAATGACAGCCCGACAGACAGTGCAGCTGACTGCCGCAGCTGTCACCACCTATAGCCTGATCACTAAGTTACTTCAGCCAGGAGGAAGAGCAGAAAGCTTATATCTAAGCTTGTTACCACAATGTGAGGAGGATTCAGACCATCCCTTGGAGCTGAAAAGCTATTTCTGAAACCCAGACAGCTCTGCAGATCATTGGATCCCCAGACAAGACAAACAGCGGGAACAGTGCCTACAGCAGCTACTGGTGCCTCACCAACAGGGACCTGGACTGGGGACTGACATGTTACAGGTAGGGTTGCCAATTCTGGTTGGACATATTCTTGGAGGTTTCATCACATGACAGAATCTTTGATTAAAGTTTAATCTTTAATGATAAATAGCCATTCTTTCTAAAATAAAATTAAGTTTGTGCTTAAGGTGAGCAAATTATCAAACAGAAACGTTCTGACAAACATGGCACCAGGGAATTTCAATTTGGTCTGTAATTCTACTCAAGTTTTTCAGACATATCATGAACTTTTACATCCATGAATAAAATTCTGCACTGTTTTCATGCTGTCTACATTACATCACAGCTACAAACACTAATGGGAGATACTGTGCCCCTGGGAGTTGTCATTAGAAGTAGCCCAAAACTAGCTCCCTTATTTCAACTCTCCTCTCAGCTTTGTGAGTGCCTTTTTAAAATGAGACCAGAACCAGGCATACTGGAAAACAAGTAAGTCTTTTGCAGGGAGAATCATTAGGAATGCCTGAGTTACATAACAAAGCACAAGGGTTGCTATGGCTTATACTTTTTTATCCTAGGTAGGGTGACTGCAAATTATATTCTTATTATTCTTATTTTTCCCATAAATGTGAAATCCCTTCATAAATCCTGCTAAGTGCTTGAGTTGTTGGGGCAAGGAGTTTTGCAGAGTCATTATGCATCGTGCAAGAGTATTTCCTTTTATCTGTTTTAAATTTGTCTTGATGTATCTTTGTTAGTCTATTCCAGGGGTCGGCACCGTTCGGCATGCAGCTCGCCAGGGTAAGCACCCCGGCGGGCCGGGCCAGTTTTATTTACCTGCTGATGTGGCAGGTTCGGCCGATCGCGGCCCCCACTGGCTGCGGTTCGCCGTCCCGGGCCAATGGGGGCGGCGAGAAGCCGCGGCCAGCACATCGCTCGCCCGCGCCACTTCTCGCCACCCCCATTGGCCCGGGACGGCGAACCGCGGCCAGTGGGGGCCGCGATCGGCCGAACCTGCCGCGTCAGCAGGTAAATAAAACTGGCCCGGCCCGCTAGGGTGCTTACTCTGGCGAGCCGCGTCCGAACATTGCCAACCCCTGGTCTATTCATTATTTTGTATACCTCTATTGTGTCCACTCTCATTAGTCTTCTCTTTAGAGTAAATATTCCTAAACTCTGTAATCTCTCTTCAACAAGGACCACTTCCTTCAAAACATAATCTCATGCTCAGATTTTACTGAGTCCTTATTCCAAGAAAAATCCAACTGATTTAATTGCCCAGGTACTGCCTTCACAATTTGTCCCCAGAGGAGAAATATAGCTATAATCCCAAAGAAATACTTTGAGGATAAGATTTTCAAAAGTGCTCAGCATTGCAAAATTCCCATCAATTTCAGAGCCTTTTTGAAAATCCCACCCTAAATTTATCTGCTCTTAAACATTATCAAGACAGCTAGATAACCCACTTGAGCCACTTAATTTGGTAAATGAACCCTAATAGACATTAAAAATGTGCTAAACAGCCAAAACCTATGTATAGTCTTCATATTGGTACTGGATCTAAATTCACAGCAGGTTGAATACATTTTAAGTATGACTGATTTTCTGTAAAAGGAGCTAGGATTTGCCCGCATATCATTCAAAACCTATAACATAACATATTATAACATAATATAAACGTTGGCATACTACGAGAAATTAAGCATTCAGTGTTTTGGTAATGTTTTATTTCCATCTATGTGATTTGAATTTTTAAGGGTGACGATATCACCAATCCCCTCCTTAAAGGAAATGGCTAGAACTAAAAACATCAATAGGAGAGGAAAGATGGTCAAGGTGCTAATCTAGAACTTTGAAAACCTAGGTCCCATTCCCTACTCTGCCACAGACTTCCTGTGTGGGCAAGCCACTTACTGCTACATTCACAGTGTGGCCTTATGCATCTAACTGCCACTTTACGTGCCCAGGTCCAACATTTAGGCACCACTGATATTCACAAAGCCGTCACTCAGACGATACCTACATTTCCACTGGTAACGCACCTAAATTTCTGTTGCTGAGCATGCGCATAGCCACCTAATTCCTGACACCGCCAAGCAGCTTGGTGCCTCACTCACGCTTAAGCCTCAGCAGAATTCACAAACTAGACATTCATCCACTTCTCACCTGTGGCGCATGTTCAACAGCTGCCTAATCACATGCCTACCAGAATGGGCTCCCACAAGAGGAGGTGATGAAAATGGTGTTGTCCCCTGATAGCCCAGTGGCTAGCGCACTCACCTAGGATGTAACAGACCTGGGATCATCCTGTCTGGTTGATTTGGAGCAGGGATCTGAATGCAAGTTTCCCAGGAGAATGGCCCAATCACTGGGTTTTTCTGGGGGTAGATCTCTCTCAATCCCTACTGTTGAATCTGTTCCACCTTGTATACATAATTGAATATTCATTGGGCTAGAAAAGAGAATGTGAGAATGACTATATAGCCTAATGGTTAGTGCATTCTCCTGAAAGACCCAGATTCCAGTCCTCCTCCAATGATATTTAAGTATTTTATACAAAGTGGAATAGCTTCAAAAGACAGAGAGCCCCAGCCTAGAATACTCCATATTCCAATGGCTTCGACACTCACCTGGGAGGGGGAGAGATCTGGATTCAAGTCCCTGCTCTGAGTCAGGCAGTATGGGGATGTGAACCTCTGACTCCCATCTGGTAGAAGATTACTCTAACCATGGGACTAAAGGATGGGGGCAATGCTTCCTTCTCCTGCATTATTCTTGAGAAAGGGCTGACCTGGCTTAGGTGCCTAACTCCAGGAAGCTTAGGCCACATCTATCTCCTCAGCATTTCCTGTGGAATGACTTAAGCAGCTTAGTATGCTGGCTTCTGGGAATCCCTTTTTAGGTGCCTAACTCTCCCACTGCATTGTATAGGTAACCTGGGTGCCTGACTTGTGGCTGTGAATTCCCCTAGGCAGAAGAGCATCTAAAACATAGGCACTGCATTACACAGTGTTGCAACACCTAACCCCCCTTGTCACTCTAGACCCTAGTCTCTCTGTGCCTCTCTGTTACTTCCCTACTTCACAAGGGTGTTGTGAGGATAAAATACATTAAAGATTGTGAGGTGCACAGACACTGCAGTAATGGGGACCATATAAGTACAATAGATCACAAAGATTTATTAAAGCTCCGGGTTTTTTTTTTTACCACCTCTCTTTTTCCCATACTCCCCTACACCCAGAGATATGTATTCAAGGATAATTTTAAGCAAAATATATGGTCTTTGAGTAAAATGTAATTCAAAACACCAGCACAGGCTTTAATGCTATTTTGTCTACAAAATGCTGCTGACTTGAAAGCATATTCAAAGTTATTTTCAGCCAAGAATCAAGTCACAGCAGTATATCGGAGATGCGGTCTTATATGTATATTCCTCTTTTCATGAGAATGGAAAATGTCCTGTTCTTCCCCATTTCCCTCCTATGAAAGAAAAACAAATATATCTTCCTCTTTCAGAAAGACACCAATAGTATGATGAAGAAAATTAACAAGTTGCTTACATGGAAATTGGAAATGAAATAACTAGATCATTTGTATTTCACACTGTTAGTTATTTCAGTGCAAGTCTGTGTGTGAACACTAATTTTCGTTTAAGACTGCCTTTCACGGGGTTGATACACCCCGTTGTGGGGCACAGGGCCATATAAAGAAGAAAGCAGGGGTTGAGGGCCAGAAATCTATCCCCTGGTCAGTGACTCAGACTTCGGGGCCAGAGTCGATGCAGCCTCCCTGGCCTTTGGAGCAGTGGGGCCTAGAGACCGGGGCAGTGGCACCTGCTTCTTCAGACAGTGACCACATCCAGTTTTGGGTGGGGCATGGGGTTAGGGGAATAGGCCTGCCCTACACTCCACTGGGTCCCAACCCAGGGCCCCGAGGATCTGATATTCCTGTGTTCAGTCTTGGTCTCTCGCTGCAAGAATCCTGTTCCCTGAGTCACTTCCTACCCTTACTTCCAGCATTGGTAGTCTCCTGCATCAGCGGTCTCTTCTCTGCCATCCTCGGTGGTCAACTGGGTATCTGCAGTGGCCTCAGGGAGGGATAGCTCAGTGGTTTGAGCATTGGCCTGCTAAACCCAGGGTTTAATCCTTGAGGGGGCCACTTAGGGAATGGGGGTGTTTATTAAAAAAAAAAAAAACAACAACAACACACCACACACACTGGGGATTTGACCTGCTTTGAGCAGGGGGTTGGACTAGATGATCTCCTGAGGTCCCTGATATTCTATGACCTCCACAGCCAGGGGCTCCAGCAGCTTCCTGGCAGGAGTTTGCAACATACATCTGCTCTCCTCCTCAGTCAGCCCAAACTGAGCTGAGTGACTGGAGATTTTCATCAGCAGTGTCCACAGGTCCACACCAGCAACCTAAACATGCACATGCTCCACTACGAAGGCATATAGGGAGGGGACCCACCACCACTCCAAATCCTTCTCAACCATGAAAGTGACACCAAGACAGAGGGGAAGGTGGGTGGGTAGCGGAGCAGTCCTAGAGACACACATCTCAAAGAACTCCAGTTACTGTACAAGGTAAGTAATATCTCCTTCTTAGAGTAGTGTCTTGGAAATCGTGTAACCTTCTGTTATGAGGGCTCGAAATTGTCCTCTCTGATCTTGTGGCAAGTATACAATAAAGGATGAACATTTAGAACAGTTCATAAAATCAGATTTCGGCATCAGGGCTTAGTAATATTCTACTTAGTAATATTCTAATTGCAGTATGGCAGAGAAGAGGCTTTTTTGTTCCAGTCTTTTTTCCATTCATTGATTGCCTCCATATCCATAGAGTTGGGTGCAGGATGGGAAAATAAATATTCTGAGTGTTTGGGAGGGATGCAGTACTTTTTGTCTTCCCTTCAGCATGTAGGTGGTGTGGTAGCTTGCCACACAGAATAGGGTTAGCAGACCACCATTGATGGGCATGGCAATTTGGCCTTGAGGAGATGTCTGAAGTATGTTGGGGCTGCTGCATCTTCTCCAATGGGATGTGCAGGGCCTCTGCTACATGCCTTCATAAGGTCCTGAAAGGCCTTGAAATTGTCAGCATAAGATGGTGGGGGAGGCATGACAGCCTTCTCTGGTGGGGAGGAGGATTTGTGGGATGGCGATGTTTCTTCTTCCATGGGGGTTCTTGCCCCCTGTAAGATCCTGCTGTGTAGAAAGATCCAAGGGCAGTAGCTGTTACTCTTGACATGCCCCTTTATGACATGGACTCTGTAGAAATGGCCACCTTAAGGGGCCCAGGGGTTCCAATAGGCCCACTGTGGTGGGGTGCAAAGGAAAAGGGCAGGACCACACTGTTGTCCTTGTCAATGCTGCGTGTGTCCCCTGCTACAATTTACAACATCAGGGTGTACCCCAAGTGAAGAAGGTTGAAAAGGGGAACTCTGTATAGATATTCACAAATCTGATGAGGTGTCATCTCCTGTGTTAATTTGAGGTGGCAACTGGTGTTGGTACAGGTGGTCAAATTGGTACTGGGATCTGAAAGGGATCTGTAATTGAATCGGTACTGGGTGATGTTGATATGAAGGTACCAGATGGTGTGAGTTGGTACTGGCTGGTGTCTGTGTATCCTCAAAGAGGGACTGGAGGACATGATGGTACCAAAGGATAAGACATCGTTGAAGATGGTAGTGGAGGGTAAGTAGCCTCCGGGAGATGAGATGGTACTAGTGGGGAGTGACTCTCAGTACCCCTCAGTAATGGTGTCTCAGGCTTCTCAAGATCTGAAGGCCTGCATGGATCAAAAGCCTGAACAATACCAGGGACTCTGGGTAAGAAACATCGGGAATCAGAATACCTAGTGGTACCAGAGACAGTACTGAAGTATGATCAGTGCCTCCTTCACATGTGGTTGCTGGAAGTGGTACTGATGATGACTTCAGTATGGCTCTGGAGTCCTTATGTTTTAGAAGCACAGAGTCAATGCTGATATGTGTGTAAAATATATGATATTTTAAGTAGTTTTCCAAACAGTTTCTCAATATGGGGCATGATCATCTTAGCCGGTGCTTTGGTCTCGGTACTGGATGGGATGGGTGCCTCAGTCATACCTGTAATGAAACACAAGGTCTCCTAAGACCCAGATTTAGGAAGTGACTTTCCCTTTCTCTTCTCCTGCTGTGGGAAAGAGGGTCTTCTCTTCTTCTATGGTTTAAATGGTTCTGAAGAGCCCCTAGGGTCTGCTTACTGTTGCAGTAGAGACAGCTGATAGTGCTCTGTGGATCTGATGTACAGGGTAGGAGGGACTTGGATCCTGTGGGTCTCTGGGTGTGCTCTATTAACAGAAGTTTGAGCCTGTCCTCCTTCAATTTTTTTAATGTGTTCTTAAAGCCTGAGCAAATCTTATTTAGAGGGGATGTGAGATTCCCCAAGGCAGTGGAGGCAGCATGCAGGGGAAAGACCTACGGCAGGTCTAGCAGAGTTTGAAGCCCGGGGTCTTGGGCCACAAGCAATTGAGAAGGAACTGGAGTGGTGGCAGATCCACCCCTCCCTACATGCCCGCATGTGCAGACCTAAGGATACTGCTGGTAAAAATCTCTTATCGAGAGTGCATGGGCATGCACACATCCTAATGTGGATCACCCACAGGGACACTACTTAAAGAAGAACTATTCTGTGTTCCCATATGTAAGTCATTCAAAAATGCAGGTAAATCTGTGATACACAGTATTGTTTGCATGTCATATGCTGACATAACAATGTCATAACAAGTCACTATATGTATCCAAAAATAAATATTCATGTAATTCTTATAGATTATCTCCCTAATGTATTTAGCTAACACTCACTGTAAGTATAGTTACACTATACCCATCATCTTTAAAACACTTCAGTTGCAAGTTATATTTTACAGTATTTAGAACACAGCAAATGACATACATCTTCTGGTTACAAAGTGAGATTCAGAGTTATTCCCGACACATTTAGACATATTTGGGCAAAACATAAAAGTGACATTTGGTTAAGCATTGAAAAGAGAATCGTGGGTCCGGTTTTTTTAGCTACGACGTGCAATTATCATGATTGTGTGCACAAATTGCATTACTGAATGCACAAATTACCAGAATTGGTCAATTAATAACAACACTTATATCTTCTATATCACCTTTCATGTATAGACCTTAAAGTGTTTCACAAAGGACAGTAAGCATCCATGTTCCCATTTTACAAAAGGCAAAGAAAAATGAAGTGACTTACACAAAGTCACACAGCAGGTGAGCAGCATTAGGAACACCTGCTGTGTGACTATCCTGAACTCCTGACTTCCAGGTCCATGCATATGTGCTGAGCCATGCTACCTCCTAATGCCCATGGCACTCATTAACCTTCCTCTTAACTTTTAATCTGCAAGACTAGCAACTGAAATGACCCAAAAATCGGGACTCTCCCTATAAAATCGGGACATCTGGTCACCCTATGTGTGACCAAGGGCTGTAATGTTGAACACTTGAGTTTTGTTGTTCATTATGCTCTAATTGACAGATTAGAATAATTTTTCACTGTAAGGCCTGTTTTAAGAGATCTTTTGTCACTGTGTGTGAATAGACCAATTTTTATTTTATTTTTTAAAAGCCTGGGGGGGGAAATAATCTAGCATGAGCAACCATAATGATCCATTACACTGAACACCAGCAGGGTTTGACCCCTTGACCCCTTGACTTTTAGCTCCCCAGCACAGAACTCTACCATTGGAGTTAAATTAGTAACTACTATCCTCTATATAGAGCATACATACACTAATGGGGGACATAAGCATTCTGCTAGTCAGTTACACTGGTATTTGCTAGGCCTTGGCTACACTTGCGAGTTGCAGCGCTGTAAAGCCACCCCCAGCGCTGTAACTCACTCCCCGTCCACACTGGCAAGGCATTTGCAGCGCTGTATGTCCGTGGTTGCAGCGCTGCATGTACTCCACATCCCCAAGAGGAATAGCGTGTATTGCGCTGCCGCTGCAGTGCTGCGGCGCCAGTGTGGCCGCCCAATGCGCTGTGACTGGCCTCCAGAAGTATTTTGCAGTATCCCACAATGCCTGTTCTAGCCACTCTGGTCATCAGTTCAAACTCTACTGCCCTGGCCTCAGGTAAACAACCATGTGACCCACCCTTTACATTCCCCGGGAATTTTAAAAATCCCCTTCCTGTTTGCTCAGCCAGGCGTGGTGTGGAGTGCTATCAGCGAATCTTTCCAGGTGACCATGCCTCCACGCGCCAAGCGAGCCCCAGCATGGAGCAATGGCGAGTTGCTGGACCTCATCAGTGCTTGGGGGGAGGAAGCTATACAGTCCCAGCTGCGCTCCAGCCATAGGAATTACGATACCTTCGGGAAGGTATCAAAGGACATGATGGAAAGGGGCCATGACCGGGACGCCCTGCAGTGCAGGATTCAAGTGAAGGAGCTGCGGAGTGCCTACCGCAAAGCCCGCAACGCAAACGGCCGCTCGGGTGCTCCCCCCGCGACCTGCCGATTCTACAAAGAGCTGGATGTGATATTTGGGGTTAACCCCAGCTCCACTCCGAGCACCACCATGGACACTTCAGAGCCGGTGTGGAGGGGGAGGAGGAGGAGGAAAACGGGAGTGAGGGTGGTGGGCCGGATGGAGACACCCCGGAATCCCTGGAGCCATGCAGCCAGGAACTCTTCTCGAGCCAGGAGGAAGGTAGCCAGTCGCAGCGGCCAGTACTTGGTGGAGGACAAACAGAAGAGCAGGTTCCCAGTAAGCGTTTTTTTTTTTCCGGGAAGGAATTTTTTCGGTGCGGGCTCTTTGGGAGAGGAGAGTTAGGCATGCATGCCTAGATGCGGAATAGTGCATTGATGTGGTTTATCACATCGCGGTAATCGGCCTCGGTAATCTCCTCGAATGTCTCATCCAGAACGTGTGCAATGCGCTTGCACAGGTTTATCGGGAGAGCCACCGTGGTCCTTGTCCCAGCCAGGCTAACGTGTCCGCGCCACTGTGCAGCGAGGGGCAGGGGGACCATTGCTGCACACAGGCAAGCTGCATATGGGCCAGGGCGGAAGCTGCATTGCAGTAGAAGACCCTCCCTTGCTTCCCAGGTCACCCTCAGCAGCGAGATATCGTCCAGGACAAACTCCTGTGGAAAATGTTGGGACAGTGTTCAGTGTAGGTGCCCCCTGAAGCTGTTAGCTCTCCCCAAGGCACAGAAACCCAAAGGACAGTGCAGCCCTGAAACAATCAGTCCCCCTTACTCACCATTTTGAGGCTCCTGTGGGATATGTGTGCTCTGTTTCGGACGGGAAAATTATGCTATTGTGTAGACCCTGTGTGTTTTCTACTCCTTAAGTGCGGGGGGAATCATTACTCTGTCTGGTATAAACAATGCTGCCTCTGTTAAATGTTGCATTTTGCCTATACAGCTGCATGAACCTTGAGACCTCAGCCGTCCCTCTTATCGCCTGCTCAGAGACTGCAAAGACTCAGGAAGAGACCGCGAAAAAGCAAAGAAGACATGCTGCAAGAAGTGATGCGGCAATCTATTAAAGAGAATGAGAAAGCACAGAACTGGAGGGAGAGAGAAAGCAGGATCCGCCAGGAAAACGCAGCGCACCGGCGGCAAAGCACGGATCGGCTCATAAGCATCCTGGAGCGCCAAGCAGACACTATCCAGGAGCTGGTAGCCATGCAGAAGGAGCAGTACCGCAAGCGCAAACGCCACCCCCCCACAGCCCTTGTCCCAAAACTCTTTCCATTGTGCCCCACTGTCACCTCCAACCCACTTTCCCCAACTTCCGTGTTCTTCACACCACCAGCTGCCTCCAACACCAGTATCTTCACCACCCAGCCCTGAAAACCACGACCCTTACCCTCTGCACTCAACCCCCATCACCATGCAGTATAGCTATCCTGAAGTGCAGCACTCACTGCACAGCACACCAGACAGGACATAAGCGAATCTGTGATTGTACCGTTCCCCACTCCACCCCCTTGTTGCTTTTCAATAAATAAATTTGTTTTCTTTTCAATAAATGGATTTCTTGGCTTTGAAAACATTCTTTATTATTGCATAAAGTAAAAGACTCTTTAGTCCAGGAAATAAACAGGCACTGCAAGTCTGCTTGTCTGCTTAGCAAACACTGATTCCTAAAGATTGGAACTACTGCACTTCACTCCCATGCAGGGCACCAGATATCACTGCTGGTTTTCAGCCTCAAATTGCTCCCTCAAGGCATCCCTAATCCTTGCAGCCCCGGGCTGGGCCCCAGTAATAGCCCTGCTCTCTGGCTGTGCAAATTCAGCCTCCAGGTGTTCAACCTCGGAGGTCCATGCCTGAGTGAAACTTTCACCCTTCCCTTCACAAATATTATGGAGGGCACAGCACACGGCTATAACCGCGGGGATGCTGTTTTCGGCCAAGTCCAGCTTCCCATACAGAGATCACCAGCGGCCCTTTAAACGGCCAAAGGCACACTCCACAGTCATTCGGCACCAGCTCAGCCTGTAGTTGAACCATTCCTTGCTGCTGTCAAGGCTCCCTGTGTAGGGTTTCATGAGCCACGGCATTAACTGGTAAGCGGGATCTCCAAGGATCACAATGGGCATTTCGACTTCCCCTACCGTGATCTTCCACTCTGGGAAAAAAGTCCCGGCCTGCATCTTCCTGAACAGCCAAGTGTTCCGAAAGATGCGTGCGTCATGCACCTTTCCAGGCCAGCCTGTGTTAATGTCAATGAAACGCCCACGGTGATCCACAAGTGCCTGGAGAACCATAGAGAAATACCCCTTCCGATTAACGTACTCGGATCCTAGGTGGGGTGGTGCCAGAATAGGAATGTGCGTCCCATCTATCGCCCCTCCACAGTTAGGGAACCCCATTTATGCAAAGCCATCCACTATTTCCTGCACGTTACCCAGAGTCACGGTTCTTCTGAGTAGGATGCGATTAATGGCCCTGCAAACTTGCAACAACATGATTCCAACGATCGACTTTCCCACTCCAAACTGGTTTGCGACCGACTGGTAGCTGTCTGGAGTTGCCAGCTTCCAGACTGCAATAGCCACCCGCTTCTCCACTGGCAGGGCAGCTCTCAATCTCGTGTCCTTGCGCCGCAGGGTGGGGGCGAGCTCCTCACACAGTCCCATGAAAGTGGCTTTTCTCATCCGAAAGTTCTGCAGCCACTGCTCGTCATCCCAGACTTCCATGACGATGTGATCCCACCACTCGGTGCTTGTTTCCCGAGCCCAAAAGCGGTGTTCCACGGTGCTGAGCATGTCCGTGAATGCCACAAGCAATTTCGTGTCGTACGCATTACTCGGCTCGATAGCATCGTCGGACTCCTCACTCTCACTGTCACTTTGGATCTTAAGGAATAGTTCGACAGCCAAACGTGACATGCTGGCGAGATAAGTCAGCATACGCCTCAGCAGTTCGGACTCCATTTCCTGCAGACAAAAGATTGCGCTGCACAGAAACCGTTGAAAGATGGCGCCAAAGGTGGATGGAAACAAAGGGATTTCTGGGATGCAAAGCGATGCATCACGAGTCATTGGGACAGGACCCAGAATTCTCCGCACCCACGCCCCCTTCCCACAACCCATGGCGCCAGAATGGGAAGAGGTGCTCTGTGGGATAGCTGCCCATAATGCACCGCTCCCAATGGCGCTGCAAATGCTGCAAATGTGGCCACGACAGTGCGCTGGGCAGCTGTCAGTTTGGACAGACTGCAGCGCTTTCCCTACTCAGCTGTACGAAGTCAGGTTTAACTCACAGCGCTGTACAGCTGCAAGTGTAGCCAAGGCCCTAGACAGCAGTAGAATATTGAGGGTCAGGATTCCTGATTATGGAAGGGGAGTACTGCCTGCTTGTTAGGGCAGTAATTAGTGATGGGGTTGGTGTGTTCGATCTGAAATGCAATATAGATGATGAATGAGTCATGGGACAAAAGTAGTAAAACATTTCCTAAGTTTGAAAGGGGGAGATTCTGACCCACACTAGTGAAAGATTTTAGATCACTGGATCATCCTTCAATGGTGTTTCATGGTGAGATATGGGATCTTCATAACAATGGAAAGGGGAAACTCCCTATTTCTTCGCTCCCTCCTGACTTCTAACATTCAAAAAGTATAGGCAGCTTTAAAAGCTGCTATTAGAAATACATGTTTTTTACAAAGATTATTACAGAAAAGTTTTCTCCTTTCCTACAAATGTGAAATTACTTCTCCATAATAAAGATGTCTCAAGGTTCATCACAGGCAATATTGAAGCCTTGACAGGTTTACGGTTTTGTATCTCATGGAATAACAGGGCTAGAAACAAGAATGCATACGTTTAGAATGCAAGGAATCCTGTGTTCCCATTTGATAAAGCTTATTGTTTTAAAGTCTTTAAAATTCATGACATTATTATTAAGGCTGCGAGTTTGCCTGCAGGCACCACCCCTGCAGCTCCCATTGGCCATGGTTCCTGGCCAATGGGAGCTGCAGAGCCGGCACTTGGGGTGAAGGCAGTGTGCAGAGCTACCTGGCCACGCTTCCACCTAGGAGCTGAGCGAGGGGATGTTGCTGCTTCCGGGGAGGTATGAAGCCAGGTAGGGAGCCTGCTGGACATGCCAATGCCCCCCCAGCACCTGCGGTGCCTCCGGGCCGCCCCCCCCCACCAAGATTTAGTCAGGGGTATATAGTAGAAGTCATGGACAGGTCACGACAGTGAATTTTTGTTTACTGCCCATGACCTGTTCATGACTTTTGCTAAAAATACCTGTGACTAAAATGTAGCCTTAAGCAATTTTATAAATCTTTAAAAGAGTCTAAAGCGGTGGTGTCCAAACTTTTCCTGTCGTGCCCTCCCCCTTACCAGTAATGGAATCTGTCCGCGCCTCCCCCATTCCATTAATGCACAGCCAAAGCTTCCTCCACAAAGGAGCTTGGGCTGAAGGCACAGACGGGGTCAGAACTGGGAATGGGGGAGGAGCTGGGTCTAGAGATGGAGCTGGCCCGGGGGTGAAGAGTGAATGAGGGCAGACCTGGTTTGGGGGCAGAGCAGGGGGCAGAGTGGAGTGGCAGCTGGATCTGGGCTGGGGGCTGAGCAGGGGGTGGAATGGAGCTGCAGCTGGAGCCGGAGATGGGCTGGGGGCGGAGCTGAACTGCGGCTGGGGGCAGAGCAGGGGGCTGAGTAGAGCCGAGCTGGGGATCGAGTGGAGCTGCAGCTGGGGGCAGAGCTGTTCTGGGGGCAGAGAAGCTCCCTGCCCCCCGGGGTGTGCCCCACAGTAGTGCGGCACACCCCTCCAAATGTTCCTCCATGCCCCCCTATGGGGGTTTGGGGGTGTGACCCACAGTTTGGAGACCACTGTTCTAAAGTGTATAATTTAGATGAACAAACAATGTTAAATAAATAAATATATTTGTCTCTCCAACAGGCCTGGCTTTACAGGTGGAGAATATGAAAACCAGTGCAACTAAAAATTTTCAAAACTCTATAAAATATTTGAGTAACAGAGGGGTAGCCATGTTAGTCTGAATCTGTAAAAAGCAACAGAGGGTCCTGTGGCACCTTTAAGACTAACAGAAGTATTAGAGCATAAGCTTTCGTGGGTGAATGTCCACTTCATCAGACGCAAGGCGTCTGCTCCAAGCTTATGCTCCAATACTTTTGTTAGTCTTAAAGGTGCCACAGGACCCTCTGTTGCTTTTTATAAAATATTTATAATTCTCTGAAATAGTTTCTTTACAAATTGTGGCATATATACAAGACCTGATGGTGGAGCAAAAAGGCTTTATTTGTGCTCTTTGAGAAAACATTCTTGTGGCTATTTTGTTTTTAAATCACAACTATTTGATTCTGCTCAGAAGTCTGTAATATTAGAGTAATCCCAGTGGAGATGGATTAGTGAGGAAAGCAAAGAAAGCAAAGTTGAAAGACTATATAACAAGGGTAATATGTTCAGGCTTCCACGTGTCAGTAAGCATGAGAGCTACTGCATTATGCATGAGCCTCATTCTAAATGTGAAATGAGCAGGAGTGCCTGAAAATAAAAAATTACAGTAGAAAACAGAGAGGGCCTTTTTCAGCAATTCTCATTTGCTGAGCCATGGTCTCAGGCTGACAATATTATCCAGACAGTAAAAAGTTTTAGTAACAAAATGAAGATAAATACACATTGTATGAAATGGACACAGAACATAAATCTGAAGACAATACAACACCCATGCTTTTACATTTAAAGATGAAGTCAATAATACACTCTCAAATGGAAACGCCCTGGAGGGATCATTGCTTATGAGCTGCGTAGAGCCATTAATCACCATTTCTGTTTTGTTCAGCTTCACCTTCATAAAGTCGTGGGGTATCCAAGGCAAAATAACCAGAATATAAATAGTCAAAGTCATGCCTTCATTGTGATAGCTGGATGGAAGAGTAAATTATACAAGTATTATCTGCATAGCTATGAAAAATAGATTATAGTTCATATGACTGAATCTATTGAAGCATGTAAATGGTAAAATGAAGAGCCCCCAAACAGATCCTCTAAGGGACAACAAAAGGAAAGGATGAAGGAATTGATCTGTAATGACCAGAAGGTGCTGTTTCAGAAGTGTATGAAATATGACAAGCCATATCAGGCCTGTACCAGTCAGCCTGACATGGACTCTGAACATGTGAAAAGAATATGGTGTTCTACTGTTTCCAAGGCCATCGAGTGGTCCAACAACAGCAAAAGTGACATTATGATAGCATATAAGCACTTAACAAATCTTCAGTGTATTTATTCTCAGAGGAACAGAAGTCCTATTATACCCATTTTACAGACAAAGGCACAGAGAGACTAAGTGATGTACCTAAGGGCATACAGAAAGTCTGTAGCAGAGTGGGGATTTGAGTCCAGGTCTCCTAAGTCCAAAGCTCGGACCCCCACCACTCGACCACCCTAGGACCAACTCTTTGGATCTATGTGAAACTATGTGTTCTTCCAAGTGCAGGACATTCTCTAAACCAGGGGTGTGCAAACTATGGCCTGCGGCCTGATCTGGCCCATGAGCCGTTTTAAGCCAGCCCGTGAGCCGCACCACGCGACTGGGCCCTGCTCCAGCGCTTCAGCTGGGGCGCTGGGTTGGGGGGCCGCACCACGCAGCTCCTGGAAGCTGTGGCATGGCCCCACTCCGGCTCCTACGCGCTCCAATGGGAGTTGCAGGGGCGGTGTCTGCGGATGGGGCAGCGTACAGAGCCGCCTGGCCACACCTCCGCATAGGAGCCAGGGAAGGGACATGCCACTGCTTCTGGGAGCCGCTTGAGGTAAGCGCCGCTCAGAGCCTGCACCCCCTGAGCCTCTCCCCACGCCCCAACCCCCTGCCCTAGCCCTGATCCCCCTCCCGTTCTCCAATCCTTCGATCCCAGCCCGGAGCCCATACCCCCCAGCCGGAACCTGCAACCCTGCCTCAGCCCTGATCCCCCCCCCCACCCTCCGAACCCCTTGGCCCCAGTCCAGAGCACCCTTCTACACCCCAAACTCTGCATCCCCAGCCCCACCCCAGAGCCTGCACCCCCTCCTGCACCTCAACCCCAATTTTGAGAGCATTCATGGCCCACCATACAATTTCTATTCCCCGATGTTGCCCTCGGGCCAAAAAGTTTGCCCACCCCTGCTCTAAACTATATTTTTATACTCAAAAATTTAAAACTAATGAATGAAGTGCAATATTGCTTAAAATCCGAGACTTCTGCTGGATAAGCGACTTCTTGGCTGCGTTTAGAAACAGAAATCTGCGATGTCTGCTGGAAAAGGGACTTGTTGGCTGAGTTTAGAAACAGAAGATGACAAATTTAAGTAGATCTGACTCTGCACTCACTCGAGTGTCATTGAAGTCAACTGCGTGATTTGAAGAAATGTTGGAATAATTCTGACAGTAGTGCCATTATGATCACTCACTGATACTGCATTTTTCTAATTCTTCAACTGATTAAGCCAGCCTAAAGAGGTATATGCATTCACTGCACAATGAAGTACTATGATATTGAAAAAGAGTGGAATTGTAAATTGTAAAAGAAGGTGTTGATTTTGAAGGACAGTTTATTTGTAAAATAGCTGAGCCCATGCTGTTTAACAACTTCAGGGAAAACTCAGACTTCTCTAGAGACTCAGAGCCTGCTTCCATTCAATGTGGTACTTTGCATCCATTTTTTCTTCAATATCCACTCTACTCTGCTCCCACATGTAATTCTTGCATGAACAGAGTTCTTGCAAAAATAAAACCCTTTATGAACTTGAAGGCAAAGTGGTGATCGAGGTTGTACATTTTCTCAGCACTAAAGTCCTGAAGATCTTGCATGCTTGCTTATAATTAAAAAAAAAATCTCCCAAAGGATTCAATAGATACAATTTATTCTCATTGAAAATAGCAATTAGATCTTTATTTGAATGAACTAGTACTCAAAACTGTCAACCTGATTCCTGTTATCCTCTTACTGTCAACTATCACTTGAAACGGATAATTAGTATGTACTATGAAATGGTGCAGCTGGACTAGGAAGGAGAGTACATTGACTCCTGAGGTTAGTCTATTATAAGAAACTGAACAATTGATTACAATGGTTTTCGGCAACATGCATGAATACGTAAAATGCTATAGAAAATTGGTGGGCGCAGAGGTAAGCCATCAGTGAGCACTTTTGGAAATCCCACCAGTAATTGTTAATCCAGACCAGAAAGAACAATTTTCAATATAATTTAATAAAGCATGACTGAGACTAGTAATGAAAACAGTTTGGACCAGACTACACTCGCAATTAAGCCATTTTCATTTCGAGCTATGGGGACCCATTGCTAAAAAACATTTTCAGCAACAGTTCAGCATTCTAGACAGGGCCGGCTCTAGGCACCAGCGCTCCAAGCATGTGCTTGGAGCGGCACTTTCCAAGGGGCGGCACTCTGCCCCCCCCCTTTTTTTTTTTTTGCTTGGGTTGGCAAAAAGCCGGGAGCTGGCCCTGGCCAGAGCCCTGCCACTGGAGAGCCCGAGCATCGTCCCCTGGAGCTGAGCCCGGGCTGCGGTGGCGAGAGGGCTCCCGGAGTGTGTGAGGAGCCGGGGAGGGAGGGAAGCGGGGCCCGGGATGCAGGGAGGGAGGAGGGATCCTGCTGCCGCCACCACTGCCGCCACCACTGCTGCCACTGCTGCTGCTCTGAGTCTCCCCAGGGCGGCGCGGCGTTTCCCCGCCCGAGTGGGCTGTGCAGGGCACCACCGGGCTGGGCAGGGGGCGCAGATCTCGGCTCGCGCGCTGATGGGGCGAGTGGTTGGGCAGCCCGAGCTGCCAGGGAGCTGCCCCCTCCTGCCCCCGGACCAAGTCCGCCGCGCACCTCCCCCACCTCAGCCCCGCACTGCTTGTCCCGGGTCCCCACACCACCAGGGGTGGGGAGAGGCAGAGCCCGGCTCCGAGCGGGGCAGCAGGGGATACTGCCCCGCAGGGGGACCCCCGCGGCTCGGGCACCTGGGGGTCAGTGTCCGTCCTCTTGGCTCTGCCTTCACGGGGCTGGGAAAGCAGTTGTCAGCGCCTGCTCCTCTCAGCCCTTGCATCTCCCATCCCGCTCGTAGCCTCTTCACTTGTACCTCCCCCCATCACTCCTTCACTGCACCCCTTCCCCTTGTACTCTCCCTTCACCCGCACCTCTCCCCTTGTACCCTCCCCCAGCCCTCTCCTCCCGCACCTCCCCCTTCCCCTGCACTTCTTTTCCCGCAACCCTCCTGATACCCCCTCTCCTCCTCCACCCTCCTCCGCGAGTACATCACACCCCGCTTCTCTGCCAGTGTAGAGCCCCCAAGCACCCCCACACCCACTCCTCTGCCTGAACCCTCTTTACTAGATCCCCATCCCTTTCCGGGTACAAGGTTTGAGGGTTAGTCCCTATGCCTTCCATGTGCATTTGGAGCACTAAAGATGGGGTTGCGGAGGGATGGGGGGGGGGCAAGATTTATACGAAAGTGAAATAAAAATAGGAGAAATGGTTTGATCCCCACTGCAAGTGTAAATGGGAATTGCTGTGGTGAAGGAGGAGGTCACGTCTCAGGGGGGGAGCCCAGGACTGGGGCGGCAGGGGGTGCAGGTGGGGGGGGGGAGAGAGCACAGGGCTGGGGCGGCATGGGGTGTGGGAGGGCACTGGTGGGGGGAGAGCCCAGGGCTGGGGTCGGGGGCAGCCAATTTTTTTGCCGCTTGGGGCAGCAAAAAACCTAGAGCCGGCCCTGATTCTGGAGTAGGCAAAGTTTTGAAGGTGACTGAAGGCAAATTTTGTTTCTCTATAATTGTGTTGAATCTGCAGTTACTTCTGCCTAACTAAACAGGACTGTAGCGCCTCCGACTTTTCAGAACCAACCACAACATCATTACCCTATTTCCAAGATTATAGTTCCTTCCTCCAATAAGCCATTGAAATGGTTGAATCAAACTCAGAAGAAAGAGTTGGACTTTGAGGCAGTTGGACAAGAGGCAATGTGAAACCCAAATGCTTTTTAACACAAAGCTTTTTATCTTGCCTTGCCTAGCACACCAGACTTGAAAGTCAGCAAAACGGGTTAATATTTCTGAGTTTGTAATAATCTGCTAATTGTTGGCATGCCTAATTGGAAACTGGATTATCTTTAAACTGTAATAAAAATAATTTCTGCCTCCTTCTGCACTCCCTTCACTAAACTGAGAATAGTTGTGATGGTTCTTTATATACATAATCTAATAGAAACTGTTAGCATTTTACATTTCCTTTCTCTACTATTTGCTTACATTCTGTGATTTTCCATTTTATAGTGATGGAGAACATAGACACTTTTTTAAATGTCATTTTAAATGCACATTGTTATCTGCTATGTCTAAATAAAAGTACCATTCATAGAATCAATGTGTTTTTCCTGTGTAATGTTTCTTCTTTATGAATTTCCCAAAGTGATCATACTGTCTATGTTGTCTACCAGCCTCAAAAATATTCCTCAAATCATCTATGAGTTTGTTTGGTGACTAAACAGAAGTGCTTATTAGAGTTATTGTTAGAGTTGTACATCTCTGACATCCTTGTCAGGAAAAGGTACTCCTCGGGAAGGATGTATATCAGAAGGCAAGAATAAGAACTCTGTGGGACAAAAAGTGGGAAACTTTGGACACACAAATCTGAATTATGCCAAACCTGGAAAGCCCTCACAACCAGAATATGTTTTTAATATTTATGATACATATTTATAATATTTTTCAAGACCTCCATTTTACTCAGTGGAGATGTCAAATCAACATTCAAATTAATACATAATTGGGAGATTTCTAATGGGAAAAGTTACTCTTACCAAACCTGAAAGCCAGATTTTTCTGGTATCAGATAAGCACTATTGGACAGCGTCAGCAATTCCAAAAGCCTCTTAGGAAAGAACATCTAAATTGTTTTTATATTCAGGAAGGGACAAATTGCACATTAAAGCCTCTGTATACTGCTGACAACTCATTAATCTTCCTATGGGGGATGCCAGTTTCACTTCTTCATGTTTCAAGTCTGCCATTTCAAGTCTAATTTGCTATATCCATTCCTATTACAAAGCACCATCAGTACAGGACTAATTACAAGCACTGAACCAGTAAGGTAGTCAACAGAGTCAATGTAGTAAACAGAGTTTACCCACTTCTCATTTGGGGAATATGCAGTTTAGGTTAGTTTGCTAACTTGTTTTGTTTTGTTTTGTTTTACCATTACCCCACTGTCCTGAACCAAATTCTGTTGTAAGTTGCACTGGAGTCACTTTACAAGTTTACACTACAGTACTGTAAATGACAGAACTTATTTGGCCCCTTCTGTTTACAGATTACATTTGCCTGAAATGTCAGGTAGTACCACAAGGAACAGGCTTTTACTCCTAAGCCTGCTGATATCCAATGAACTTTAATAAATAATTAGATGTTTGCAGGGGGATGTTCCCTTAGGAAATACAGTAATATTTTCCAGACAGCAATGTTTGCTGCACAACTTTTAGCTTGAATATAAAAGTAGTATAATTTCCCCATCTTGAATGATGCAGTAAAATGAGTTGGTATAGAGTTAATATTTAAAACTGCTTTGGAAATTCCATGGTAAAAGCTTGCCACTACATTAAAATGAGAACATTTCCTTTAATTAACAGTACAGGGGATACAAGAAACAATACACCCATGGAGTTAAGATTTAAGACTATATAATGTCTTAAGGAATGTACTCTTATTTAATCAAAAAGTGGGTAAAGTACATTTAAAATAACCAGGAATGAGAGAACATACCAACAGCCGTGTAGATGCTTTCATATGAGATGGGCAGAATGTTTAATGTGCAGGTTGTGTTTTCCTTTCCCCCTGCTGTTCCCTACAAATCTCCTGCTGCCCCCGTGAGTTATTGCTTCTTATCTCTTTCTGTATGAATGACTCAGTCTCTCCCACTCCCACTCCCATGTGTGTTTACACTTTTAAAAAATCAATATGGAGTGGAATCCCTGGGTAGGTGTATGAGAAGAAACAAAAGCATGTCTGGTGCATGAATGACCTCACTTGTGCCTCTTGATTTAGACTAAACTAGAAACACCTGGCTGAGTAAATGGTGCTTTCTGAGTGCTTCTGAACATGCCAAGTGTGCACTCAACCATTAACCACATCTAAGCCCACCCTCAGGGAACTTTTGTACAACTGAAAACCCTGAGCTGCCCAAACATTCCCTAAGCCCAAGCTTTTGAAGGTTTCAACCTATCTGTGTTCATCATGGGACTGAGTTCAGGGCATTCTCAATAGGCTTTGGAACCTGCAGTATCCTCCCCCCACCTATAGCATCCTCCTTTCTTTGGTTTGAAAGGGATCAAATTTGTTCATCTTCGGAAAACTTTGTAAAACCCATCCACTTCCCAGGCTTTTCCTGAGGCAAAGAGTGATAAAGATATTCAAAATTGTACATGCACTTAGAATTCTGGATATTTTTATGTTGAAATGATTGAATATTAAAGACAAATTTCAAATGAACTTTAAGCAAAATCCCATGTATAAAGATCCCCCTTTTCTATAATCTGGTAAAACAAACCAAAAAACACTTAAAGCCTTGATGTTTTCATGTAATTCTCCCTGAATCTTTGCACCAGAAATCTAGCCTGCCCCACCTTTTCTGTACCATATCTGATGTAAAATTTACAAATATTAGGAACAATTCCAAATTTGACTGGCTGTCCCTATTGCAAAAAACAGTAAAGTGTTAATGAGAATGATACAATAAATCCACATGGAGAGTCATCTCACAACATCTCACAACAAATGCTGCAAAAAGGTTTCCCCCCGAGACAATTTTTTTTAACAAAGGAATTGTATTGCACCATATACAGTGGTTCATCACATATAACCTTATTCTTATCCCCAACAACTTACCCCATAAGAGTCACAAGCCTGGCATATTTGTGAGGATGAAAGTACCAAGGAAAAGAGGGAATAAGACTAGAAAAGAGCTACTACTAAAATATAAAGCATTTTGCTACACTTCACAATTAGTCTTTTAATGTTTGCACAGATTGAACATTTTTACTTTGGTAGATTAGCTTTGGCAGAGAAAATGGACCCTGAAAACTGCTGATAAAGTCATGGTTGACCAAATGCCAATTTGGTGAATGGGCTCATCTAGCAGCAGCAAGTGGTACTATAGCAAGCACAACTGCTAACTGGATTCAGATAGCTCTGTAGGTGGTTAGGCTACAGTGCAGTAGACTAATTTACAAAAAAATGAATTATAAAATAAAATAGTAGCCTACATAATTAGTTAGTATGTAAAAAAAAAAAGGATTTAGCTTTACATTTTTTATTTTATTCTTTTGGCCAAATTTTCAATGATCCTGATTGTACATATTTTAATTTCTGACTGATAGCTTAAATAGTGGTGTATTGTTGTGAAGAGATGGTCAACAGGATCAAAAATACATATCATGGCCTTTAACTGTGAAGCACATAACAAACCTATATATTCCATATTGAGTAGGTTTTATAAGAACATAAGAATGGTCCAGTATCCTGTCTTCTGACAGTGCCAGTGCTAGATGCTTCAGAGGGAATGAACAGAACAGGGAAATTATCTAGTGATCCATCTCCTGTCGAAAAATCCCAGCATCTGGCAGTCAAATGCTTAAGGACACACAAAGTATGGGGTTACATCCTTGACCATCTTGGTTAATAGCCATTGATGGGCCTATCCTCCATGAACTTATCTAGTTCTTTCTGAACCCAGTTATACTTTTGGCCTTCATAACATTCCCTGGCAATAAATTCCACAGACTGACTACGCACTGCATGAAATACTTCCTTTTGTTTGTTTTAAACCTGCTGCCTATTAATGGCATTGGGTGACCCCTGGTTCTTGTGTTATGTGGAAAGGTAAATAACACTTCCTTATTCACTTTCTCCACACCATTCATGATTTTATAGACCTCTATCACATCCTCCCTTTGTCGTTTCTTTTCTAAGTTGAAAAGTCCCAGTCTTATTAATCTCGCCTACATGGAGGCTGTTACATTTGTGCTATGAATCTAGGGTGCCAATGTGAGATCTTGGCAGTGAGGCTGACATTCATATAGATTAGAAAGGAATACTTTACCTTAAGCATTCCTAAGTAGTTTCAACATAATATGCGCAAAGAAAAATTATAGTACTCAGTGAAAAAAAACTTGGAAGAATTGCATTTCCATTATAATTGTGTTTATGTTTATATTTAGCTTTGTTTAATTGCTAAATTTTGCATTGAACATATTTCCATTTAATAAGGTTTGTTTATGGTCTGTATATTGCCTTTTAGCAATGTGAAATGTATTGATGCCCATGAGCTTCAAGAGACTGATGTTTAAGTGTATGACCATATTTTTCAAAAATCATGTGACCTTGTCCAAAGGATCCTGTATACAAAGCTTAAATATATTAAATATATTTGACCAGCAAATATCTGGTCAAGAATATTTAATATGAAGAAAAAAGTAGCACTTCAGTGACTGGCCTCACTGTTTATCAATTCCCATAATTGGAAGATTAAGTGCACAGAGTTATTACAATGTAAATGCAATGTATTTAGTGTATTTTTAAACTTTTGATGCATGCGTGAAAGCCAAAAAATAAAGGATTAACTAGTAGTACTATAATGTAATCCCCTGATTTTGAAACATTTGCCTTTCCTTTTTTTTTATCTGTTTTTGGACCCTGCAAGGGAGAGTCCTCTATCAGGATGATGTCCTAGCATGTATCCTACTACTGACAACTCC
Organism: Emys orbicularis; assembly: GCF_028017835.1. NCBI lineage: Eukaryota > Metazoa > Chordata > Testudines > Emydidae > Emys > Emys orbicularis. The sequence goes on from NC_088684.1 coordinate 165,360,868, forward strand.
AACCATACTGCTATAGAGAAGCCATTTGTTCCAGCTGCAGATGGAAGTTAACCTGTACAGTAAAGTAAGCTCCACCCCACAAACTCTCTTCTTAATTGTACTGCATACTTTTGTAAAGCTGTTTCTATTACCTTAAGGACCACAAGATATAAAATAAATATTAAACAAACCTATAAAAACATAAAAAAATGTACAGAAATGGAACTTACTTAACCCCTACATACCAGTGATCATGATCACACAGCCGGCTTGAGGTATAAGGGTGGGGCGGCCGGGGAGGCTCATGGGACAGGGGCCCAATGAAAAGATCCGGAGGGCCCCAGGTGTGAGGTGGGCGGGGAGCACCATCCCTTAGGATCTGTTCAAGGTAAGCTTGAGAGGCAGGCGACAAGGCTGCCCTCACCTCCTGAAGTACGCGCCGGGGAATACGAAGGGTGGAGAGCCCCATACGCTGAGCGAGCATCAGGGGGTCCACCCAGTCTCCCCAGTCGTAGTCCAAGAGGTCTCCGATCCTAGTGACTCCCGCCAGGACCAACGTCTGGTGCACCGAGGGGGACTCCGCCACCTGCACCCAAAGTTGGAGATTGTGTAGCAGGGGCTCTGCTCTACCCCCTCGGTGGCCATCACGGACCTGGCTCCTCTGGCTGCACTGTAGGGGAGGGCTACAATATCATAAGAGGGTTCAGTGAACAATGGTGCTCAACATAAAAGGAGAAAAGGCACAAGTACGCAGGGAGGGGACATGGGCACACAGAGCAAGGCGGCAGAGTAAGAGGAGCAGCGGAAGGCAAGGGAAGAAGGGAACGGGCTGAAAGTAGACCGGGGCAGGGCTAGAAGACCGTAGGGACTAGCTGCAAGGGCTAGGGTGGGGCAGGCAAACCAGCAAACTCCCAGGGACCGAGGAGGGGAAGGCAAACAAGCAAAAACCCAAGGGCTGGGGTAGGGCAGGCAAACAAACAGGGTGTTTAACGTGGCGAAGGTGATCGGTGTCATAGTGAGGGCTGGGGGAGTCCTCGCTGGCAGGGTTGCTAATGGCAGCCGTTGGCCCTTGCAGCAATCCATGACTGACCCCTAAGGTTAGCAGTGAGTCACGGAAGCCATGGGCCCACTGATAGGCCGTAGCCTCCTGCCTCCCAGTACCTTTACCCTCCCCCAAAATGGCCCTCACGGCCCGGAGGACTTGATGGAAATCCCACCAGCACTGGAGAACAAGCTGCACCTTAGTCTGGGACCCACGAACATCCTGGAGAAAAACACGCAGCTCTTCTTGCAGCACACTGGGGGATGGGGTCACTGGCCCCCGGCTGTCCTCCAGTTGGGTCCCCACAACAGCCCTGTGGCCTACTGAGGCGGGCTGACAGGAGGCGTCCGTTGTACCGGTGCCACACAGCCCATCTCAGACCCTGGCTCAGGAGGGGGTGGCAGAGGGAAAACAGCAGCCCCTTACGGGTCTGGATAGGGGAACACGAATACCGCCCTCTGAGGGTTGTCCGACGGGAAGGGGAATGAGATAACTCCAGGGGCGGTATCATCATGGGAGGAAGTGGGTGGAGAGAAGGGAACGGCATCGGGAACAGGGATGGAACTGGGATCAGGCTCATGGATTGAATTCTGCAACCATATGGCTCATATGCAGACTCCTATTTAGATGATGTCTTTGTCTACAGCCAAGATGGGAGGAACATCTCGCACATGTCGCTTCCATCCTACAGTCCTTACAGTGGGCTGGGCTAAGGGCAAACCCCACAAAGTGCAAGATAGAGAAGGAAGAAACCACGTACTTGGGACATACTTTAGGAAAAGGCCAAGTCCAGTCCCTCATGGATAAAGTACAGGTGCTCAAAGCATTTCTATGTTGCACCACAAAGAAGCAAGTCAAAAGGTTTTTGTGGCTTGCAGGCTAATACCGGCACTTTGTGCCAGGGTTTTCAACTATCTCAGCACCTCTGATGAACCTTGTTAAGTACAGTAGCCTCAAGAAGTTACACTGGTCCAAGGCCTGCAAAAGATCTTCTAGAAAATGAAAGAACTCCTATGTAAAGAGCCTGTCCTGTTCAGTACTGACTTCTCAAAAGAATTAATTTTGCAGACCTATGCTTCAGTGGGGTTGGGCGCCATCTTGTCCCAGGCAATAAATGGAAAGAAACGCCTGGTACTCTACTTCAGCCACAAGCTGTTCCCACAGGAAGAGGAATATTCTCCAATAGAATAGGAAGGTCTTTCTGTGAAATGGGCGGTGAACTTTCTACAATATTACCTCCTTGGAAATCCATTCAAGCTTGTCACCGACCATGCCCCTTTCAGGTGGTTAAATGCCATGAAGGACACAAAGCCCCAGTTTATGCATATGTACCTGTCTCTCCAGCCCTACACCTTCCCAATTCAGCACAGAGCTGGGAAAGCTCACCAAAATGCTGATGTTTTCTCCAGGGGGGAGGAGGGGGAGGGAACAATCTAATGGTCCTGGTTCTCCTGTTTCCAACTGGAGGGGGAGGGTGTGTGATGGGTTATAGAAACACCACACTGGGCAATAAGGTATTAAGGAGTTGCTCCGTCCTCAGCTAGTCTGACCCTGCCACACCTGCAACAGATGTACACGCTGGGAAAGGAGTTAAAAGGGAGCAGAACAGCTCATTTCAGGGCAGACCAAGGAAGAGAAAGGACCGCTACCTTGCAGCTCCTCAGAAAAGAGTTGAGGGAAGGCAGGATTTCTCCCTCAAAAACTGCCTGAAGGTCCCTCCCTGAAGAAAGGCTGGACCTGCTTCTGTTATACCCGGAGAGGGACGCATTTCCCGCTCTCGAATACTAATCCAGTTTATTTGTGTTGATTGCCTGTGTTTTGTTTATGGACTAACCTTAAAGGGGAGAGACACAAAAGCACAAAAGGAGGCCACCCCTAGAGGGAGAGAGCTACCCCACCATGCCTGGCCGCAAAAAGTTGCCAAGTGATGAGCTGACCCCCTTCATAGCCTCCTGTGACAGACTGTGAACTTTGGACAATAGCGGGGCGGTAGGGATTGGCTCACGGACAGGGCCGGCTCTAGGTTTTTTGCCGCCCCAAGCAAAAAAAATTTGGCTGCCCCCCGTCCCAGCCCTGGGCTCCTCGCCACACCCCCCTGCCGCCCCAGCCCTGGGCTCTCCCCCACCACCCACACCCCCCTGCCTCCCCAGCCCTGGGCTCTCACCCCCTGACCCGCACCCCCCTGCCTCCCCAGCCCTGGGCTCTCATCCCCCTGACCCGCACCCCCCTGCCGCCCCAGCCCTGGGCTCTCACACACACACACACACACACACACACACCCTGCCGCCCCAGCTCTGGGTTCCCCCTACCCCCCCACCATTGCCCCCCCACACACACCTCCTGCCGCCCCAGCCCTGGGCTCACCCCCCCCCACCTGCACCCTCCTTCCGCCGCAGCCCTGGGTCACTGGTAACTCGCTCCCACGGCAGGTCATTCAGCAGGAATTTTAGATGTGCACAGAACACAGACAGGATTGGTTCCCATATGGTTACAGAACTGCAGTAAAGTGGAACAATTTTCAGCTTATGTGATTGGAGGATATCTGGATGCATATTATAAGACTTGTTCTACATAAATGAGGAAAAGTTGAGGTGCCTTTATTATTCTTTTGTTCCACTCTTTCTTTCTATGGGGAATTTGTCAATGCAATATCACTGTCTTCCTTTTAAACAAACAAACAAACAAACAAACAAACAAACAAACAAACAAACAAACAAACAAACGGCAATGGCTGTTGAAAATAGCAATTCCAGTCCTAATAACCACCGAGAAGCATTTCTTGCTCAATTTTATCCTACTTTTTCTACAGCACGTTACAGTGGATCAGTGTATTTGATTTGGGAGAAATGAAGTAACAGCTGCCCAAACTGAGCTTGAGCACTCCTGAATTTTGAAGTGTTCAAATCTGGAAGGCAGGTCCTGGGGGGGGGGCAGCCTGTGGCTCCGCAGGGGAGCACGGCAGCATGTATGCAGCAGCGTGTCTGGCGCTGCACGAAGCCAGACACGCTGGTCTGAGTGGCACGGTAAGGGGGCTGGGGGGTTGGAGAAGGGGTAGAGGGTTCCGGGGGGGGGGGCAGTCAGGGACAGGGAGCAGGGGGGGTTGGATGGGGCGGAGGTTCGGGGGGGCAGTCAGGGGCAGGGAGAAGGGGGGGTTAGATGGGTCAGGGGGTTGGGGGGGCAGTTAGGGGACAGGCAGCAGTTGGATAGGCATGGGAGTCCCAGGGGTTTGTCAGGGGACAGGTAGGGGGTGGGGTCCTAGAGGGGAAGTTGGGGGGGGGTCTCAGGAAGGGGGAAGTTGGGGACAAGAACCAGTGGGGCTTAGATAGGGGGTGGGGTCCTGGGGGGCAGTTGGGGCAGGGGTCCCGGGAGGGGGTGATCAGGGGACAGGGAGCAGGAGGGTTGGATGGGTTGGGGTTTCTGTGGGGGGCAGTTGGAGGGAGTGGATGGGGGCAGGGTGGGGCTACCTCCCTCCCCGTGGAGTGTCCTATTTTTTGGATGTTAAAATATGGAATCCCTACTCACAGCGCAGCTCTCCATTCACAGCAGGCTACAGCATGAGGTCTCAGCTTCCTCACTCCCTCCCCCTCTTTCCTGTTGGTAGTGGCCAAAGGAATGCTGGGAAATGTAGTTCTTTCCCTGCTCCAGGGCTGGCTCTATAGGCAGGGAGCTAACCAAGGAACTACAGCTCCCAGGGCCCCCTGTTGGTTCTCAGCTCCCATTCTGGATCCCTGCCGCCCCTGCAAATGGGCTGCCCCAAGCACGTGCTTGCTTTGCTGGTGCCTAGAGCCGCCCCTGCTCACGGAGTGCAGCCTGAAGGTGCTCCTGGGTGTCAGACCCTTGTGTTTCCTTCCCAGGGCTCTGGGCTGGAGCCTGGTGGAGTGGGAGGGCCTGGGCTCCCCTACCAACACCCCTCCCCCACATGTTGAAGGGCCTAAGTTCTGACCTCTAGGCAACTCTCCCCCCATCACAGTGCCACAGTGAAACCAATACTTACAATGATCTGGCAGAATAGAAATTTGCATCCTTTAAACTGACAGATGCAAACCAATCCATAACTGAAAACAAAGGAATTATGGAGGCTAAGGTTAGTATTCAAAACTGAAACTTCCAGATGAACCTGTTCAATTTTACTAAATCTAAAATTGGACAGAAACTCTCTCTTCTTTTATACCAGGAAGTATCTTCAACAAACCCCTTGATCCCACAGTTGTTTGGGTAACACTTCAACAACACCAACCTCTGAACACCTGATATAAGAATAACCCCATGGGAATGTTCTCTGAAAAGCAAAATGTTGGGGGAATTGAGGAGTATCTTTCTAACTGAATTGCATATCCCTTCTCTGTAATTTTTAGGACCCACTTGTCCAATGTAATAATCTTCCAATTGTCAAGTAAATGGGCTAGCTTATCTCCAAATAAAGGAAGGGATGCATCCTTGCCAAGTAGTCCATAACTCTTAATCCTCACGTCAAATGAGAGGCCTTGTATTCAGTGAAGATGAAGAGGAAGGAACAGATTGCTTAGATTTAGATCTGGATTGGAAAGATTTCTTTTTATTTCGAGACTGCGATGAAAACGTTATCTGTTGCTGTTGATACTGATGTTTCTGAAATGAGGACTGAGGATAAAACTGCTTCTGATAAAAAAAAAAGAGAGAGTAGGATACCTCCATCTAACAGCAGTATATAACCCCAGTGATCAAGCAGTCAATCTGCTCTTTCAATTTCTCAAAAATGCATTCGTTTTGTTACTGAAAAGACCATCACATTCAAAATGAAGGTCTTTCACTTCAGCCCCAGTATCCATAGTCTGTGATGATCATCACAGCCACGCATGCCTCCTCAAATAACAGCAGATGCCAGTGCTCTGGTCAAAAAGTCAGAAGCATCAAAGTAAGCTCTGAGACCGTGCTTAGCCACATTTTGTCCCTCCATCAATATTGCATTTTCTAATCTCCTCTTATCATCTAGAAAACAAAGCCATCTCTTCTCACAGATGGAATCGGTAATGGGCCACGCCCACCTGGTAATTAGCCACCTGAATTCCCAGAAAAGAGGAAGAAGCTTCCTACACTAAGTTATGGGGAGAGGTAGATAAGCTGGAGGGTAGGGATAGGGTCCAGAGTGACCTAGACAAATTGGAGGATTGGGCCAAAAGAAATCTGATGAGATTCAACAAGGACAAGTGCAGAGTCCTGCACTAAGGACAGAAGAATCCCATGCACCGCTACAGGCTGGGGACTGACTGGCTAAGCAGCAGTTCTGCAGAAAAGGACCTGGGGATTACAGTGGACAAGAAGCTGGCTATAAGTCTATAAGTCAGCAGTGTGCCCTTGTTGCCAAGAAGGTCAATGACATATTGGGCTGTATTAGTAGGAGCATTGCCAGCAGATCGAGGGAAGTGATTATTCCCCTCTATTCGGCACTGGGGAGGCCACACCTGGAGTATTGTGTCCAATTTTGGTCCCTCCACTACAGAAGGGATGTGGATAAATTGGAGAAAGTCCAGCAGAAGGCAACGGAAATGATTAGGGGGCTGGGGCACACGACTTACGAGGAGAGGCTGAGGGAACTGAGGTTATTTAGTCTGCAGAAGAGAAGAGTGAGCGGGGATTTGATAGCAGCCTTCAACTACCTGAAGCGGGGGTTCCAAAGAGGATGGAGCTAGGCTGTTCTCAGTGGTGGCAGATGACAGAACAAGAAGCAATGGTCTCAAGTTGCAGTGGGGTCTAGGTTGGATATTAGGAAAAACTATTTCACTAGGAGGGTGGTGAAGCACTGGAATGAGTTACCTGGGGAGGTGGTGGAATCTCCATCCTTAGAGGTTTTTAAGGCCTGGCTTGACAAAGCCCTGGCTGGGATGATTTAGTTGGTGTTGGTCTTGCTTTGAGCAGGGGATTGGACTAGGTGACCTCCTGAGGTCTCTTCCAACCCTAATATTCTATGATTCTAAGAAAAACTCTCCCCCAAGGGCATCAATCTCCTTCCCTTTTCTGTCTTCAGGAGTCGAACAGTCTTGACCAGACCTGAGCCTATTACTGGCAGCAACAACAATCAGAGAATTAGGCACAGGGTGAGTGTGAAAGTACAACCTCCCCCGCCCCATGAGATTTCTGATACAACTTGTTTGCTTTCTTGGATATAGGCTGACAAGAAGTAGGGGTAGCCCAAACAGTCTTAGCAGGCTGCAAAAGACCATCCAGTACAGGAAATAACATCCTGTTCCTGGAAGAAGCACCAAGACTGTTGAATACCAGATGCAACACCTGTTCCACAGCAACTGAAGGTAAGTTCAACTTGGATACCATACAATCCACTAGGTCATGGAACTGCAAAGCATCCTCAGGAGATGATACAGAAGCAACACCCATGTGTTCATCAGGTGACAAATCAGAAGGGCATGCAGGTCTAGGAGCCAACAGAATCTCTCTTCCTCTCCCTCATTGAGCTCTCACTTGGATATGAGGAACACTCAAAAGCAGAACAGTGAACATCAGCCATTGCCACAGTAAAAGTCCTTTTTGGATCCAAGGATGGTCCCCAAAAGGGAAAGGATGACTGTGCCAGTGCCAAAGAACCAGACCGCACTGGATCTGGAGACTTAGTTCTGCACCCGAAGGCTTTGAAGTCAAACCCAGAACTAATTTAGGTTTCAGTCAGAACCGCAAAGGCCATGTCAGAATCAGATAAATCCGACAAGTCTGACATTTGGGATCTGGCACTGCTAACAGTGGCTGTCTTCTCCTTCGCCTTTTTCTTTTGAACCAACACAGTTGGAATTGACGGTGTGATCCCAGATTCCTTAATAGACAGACAGACAGATAGAGCTGGGGAAGCCTTGAAGGCTTTAGCAGGAAGAGCCGATGAAGCAGGAACCAGAACTGGAACTTTATGCATCTTAATCTTGCTAGATGAAGCAATTGGAGCCAAATCAGGCCTCAGTCTTCTGATCTGATGATCTCCGGAAACCTGACAATTTAGTTGCAAGAACTTTAGTCAAGAGCACCTGCAGTCTGTTCTGCCTGTCCTTACATGCTCTGGGTGTAAAAGTCCAGCAAATAGCACACCCACAAAGATAACAGGCCACTCCGAAGCTCTTAAGGAACCTAAGGTAGTCATTCAATGTGGGGAAGACAGCTGTGCACAAAGTACACTCCTATACCCCAGCTTCCGCTTCTTCAATTCTGACATTACACGGAACTGAACTAACAAATTACACTAACTATACTATTATTAAGAACATGAGAACATAAGAATGGCCATACTGGGTCAGACCAAAGGTCCATCTAGCCCAGTATCCTGTCTATCGACAGTGGCCAATGCCAGGTGCCCCAGAGGGAGTGAACCTAACAGGTAATGATCAAGTGATCTCTCTCCTGCCATCCATCTCCACCCTCTGACAAACAGAGTCTAGGGACACCATTCCTTACCCATACTGGCTAAAAACCATTAATGGACTTAACCTCCATGAATTTATCTAGTTCTCTTTTAAACCCTGTTATAGTCCTAGCCTTCACAACCTCGTCAGGCAAGAAGTTCCACAAGTTGACTGTGCGCTGTGTGAAGAAGAACTTCCTTTTATTTGTTTTAAACCTGCTGCCAATTAATTTCATTTGCTGGCCCCTAGTTCTTATATTATGGGAACAAGTAAATAACTTTTCCTTATCTACTTTCTCCACATCAATCATGATTTTATATATCTCTATCATATCCCCCCTTAGTCTCCTCTTTTCCAAGCTGAAAAGTCCTAGCCTTGTTAATCTCTCCTCATATGGGACCCGTTCCAAACCCCTAATCATTATAGTTGCCCTTCTCTGAACCTTTTCTAATACCAGTATATCTTTTTTGAGATGAGGAGACCACATCTGTATGCAGTATTCAAGAGTTGGGCGTACCATGGATTTATATAGAGGCAACATGATATTTTTTGTCTTATTATCTATCCCTTTCTTAATGATTCCCAACATTCTGTTAGCTTTTTTGACTGCCACTGCACATTGAGCGGATGTTTTCAGAGAACTATCCACAATGATTTCAAGATCTCTTTCTTCAACGGTAACAGTTAATTTAGACAACTTCATTTTATATGTATAGTTGGGATTATGTTTTCCAATGTGCATTACTGTGCATTTATCAACATTAAATTTCATTTGCCATTTTGTTGCCCAATCACTTAGTTTTGTGAGATCTTTTTGAAGTTCTTCACAGTCTGCTTTGGTCTTAACTATCTTGAGCGGTTTAGTATCATCTGCAAACTTTGCCACCTCACTTTTTACCCGTTTCTCCAGATCATTTAAGAATAAGTTGAATAGGATTGGTCCTAGGACTGACCCTTGGGGAACACCACTAGTTACCCCTCTCCATTCTGAGAATTTACCATTTATTCCTACCCTTTGTTCCCTGTCTTTTAACCAGTTCTCAATCCATGAAAGGACCTTCCCTCTTATCTCATGACAACTTAATTTACGTAAGAGCCTTTGGTGAGGGACCTTGTCCTAACCTAACATGATGCTTTACACTAAAAACAACAACTACAACAAACATCCAAAGGCACTTGAACAGGAGAAAAAATCCAGAACTGATGAACCCGAGCAGTTCACTTCTGTCTGGTGCAGCAGTTGGAAGGAACTAATTCGGCCATGAGCTAATTCGGTTTAAACTAAATGGAAGGATTAACACAAATAAAACTGTGACTAAGGTTTACGATTTCAAAAAGGCCAACTTTAATAAATTAAGGCAACTACTTAGGGAAGTGGATTGGGCTAACATACTTAGGGATCTAAAGGCAGATGACGCCTGGGATTATTTCAAGCTGAAGTTGCACGAGCTGTCCGAGGCCTGTATCCCGAGAAAGGGAAAACGGTTAGTAGGCAGGAGAATTAGACCCAGCTGGATGAGCGGGCGTCTCAAGGGGGCGATTAAGAAAAAACAGAAAGCGTACAAAGAATGGAAGAGGGGAGAGAACAGCAAGGAAACCTACCTTATTGAGGTCAGAGCATGTAGGGATGCGGTGAGAAAGGCCAAAAGCCGTGTAGAGTTGGACCTCGCGAGGGGAATTAAATCCAATAGTAAGAGGTTTTACAGCCATATAAATAGGAAGAAAACACAGAAAGAGGAAGTGGGACCGCTGAAGAATGTAGATGGAGTGGAGATTAAGGATAATCTAGGCATGGCACAATATCTAAATGAATATTTTGCGTCGGTCTTTAATAAGGCTAATGAAGGGCTTAGGAATAGAGGGAGCAGGACAGAGGGGAATAGAGGAGGGGCGATTGACATTACAGTATCAGAGGTGGAAGCCAAACTTGACCAGCTAAATGGGACTAAATCGGGCGGACCGGATGATCTTCATCCTAGAATATTGAAGGAGCTGGCGCGAGAAATTGCAAGCCCCTTAGCGATAATTTTTAATGAATCTGTAAACTCGGGGGTGGTACCGTTGGACTGGAAAATAGCTAATGTGGTTCTTATTTTCAAGAAGGGGAAAAAAAGTGACCCGGGTAACTACAGGCCTGTTAGTTTAACTTCTGTAGTATGCAAGGTCTTGGAAAAATTTTTGAAGGAGAAAGTAGTAGAGGACCTTGAGGTGAATGGCAATTGGGACAAATTACAACATGGGTTTACGAAAGGCAGATCGTGCCAAACCAACCTGATCTCCTTCTTTGAGAAAGTAACAGACCTTCTAGATAAAGGAAATGCGGTGGATCTAATATACCTCGATTTTAGTAAAGCGTTTGATACTGTGCCGCACGAGGAATTATTGGTTAAATTAGAAAAGATGGGGATCGATATGAAAATCCAGAGGTGGATAAAGAACTGGTTAAAGGGGAGACTGCAGCGGGTGGTACTGAAAGGTGAACTGTCAGGTTGGAAGGAGGTCACCAGTGGGGTTCCTCAAGGTTCGGTTTTGGGCCCGATTTTATTTAATCTATTCATTACTGACCTCGGAACCGAATGTAGGAGTGGGCTGATAAAGTTTGCGGATGACACAAAGTTGGGAGGTATTGCCAATTCGGAGAAGGATCGGGATATTCTGCAGGGAGACTTGGATGACCTTGTAAATTGGAGTAATAGTAATAGGATGAGATTTAATAGTGAGAAGTGTAAGGTGATGCATTTAGGGATGACTAACAAGAATTTTAGTTATAACCTGGGGACGCATAGGTTGGAAGTGACGGAGGAGGAGAAGGACCTCGGAGTCCTGGTTGATCGCAGGATGACTATGAGTCGGCAATGTGACGTGGCTGTGAAAAAAGCTAATGCGATCTTGGGATGCGTTAGGCGAGGTATTTCTAGTAGGGACAGGGAGGTGCTGCTTCCGTTCTGCAAGGCGCTGGTGAGACCTCATTTGGAGTACTGTGTGCAGTTCTGGTCTCCTATGTTTAAAAAGGACGACCTCAAACTGGAACGGGTACAGAGAAGGGCCACTAGGATGATCCAAGGAATGGAAAACCTTTCCTATGAAAGGAGACTCGAGGAGCTCGGTTTGTTTAGCCTAACCAAAAGAAGGCTGAGGGGGGATATTATTGCTCTCTTTAAATATATCAAAGGGATTAATACCAAGGAGGGAGAGGAATTATTTCAGCTCAGTACTAATGTGGACACGAGAACGAATGGATTTAAACTGGTCGTGGGGAAGTTTAGGCTTGAAATTAGACGAAGGTTTCTAACCGTCAGAGGGGTGAAATTTTGGAACAGCCTCCCGAGGGAAACGGTGGGGGCGAAAGACCTCTCTGGCTTCAAGATTAGGCTTGATAAGTTTATGGAGGGAATGGTTTGATGGGATAACGTGATTTTAGTCAATTAGGCATTAACGTGCCATCGCTGCTAAAATGAGGGTCCGGCTGTAGAATCTTGCCTGTATGCTCGGGGTTCTACTGATCGCCATATTTGGGGTCGGGAAGGAATTTTCCTCCAGGGTAGATTGGCAGAGGCTCTGGAGGTTTTTCGCCTTCCTCCGCAGCATAGGGCAGGAGTCGCTTCAGAAGAGCGCTTCAGAAGTCAAAAAATAATTAAGAAATATAAAGAGGAATTGTGATCAACTCCCAGAGACAATACAAGGCTGACTTGCTCAAAATACATGATAGGAAGTGAGATCAAGGATGCCTTGAAAATGTCTGGTCTTGAGAGGAAAGTGAAGTTCTGGGTTAAGTGGCTTATGTCCTGGGTGTCCTTCTCAGTTCCAGTATACTAGAACAACAGCATCATGCTCATGAATGGTTTGCAAAGTTACATGCACACTTTTTCCTCTCATACTCCTTGAAATAAGTGTTTGATAAACTGTTTCCAGATATGTAAATATATTTAATGTATATTATTTATAAAATGGCATTAGTAAACCATGCATCAGGCTTGAACCACAGACATAATGATATCCTAGCAATATACCAGAGTCCAGATCTAAATTCCAGTGAAATCAAAGAACACCAATAATTATATCAAAGGGCTATACTGGGGTTTCTAAAGTCACAACTGTGTTAGGTGGTGTGAAGGGAGGCTACTACACCAGCTGCAGTTCCAAGAAAAATTCAGAATGCTGATAACAGAAGCAAGCAGATGTCACACACTGGGGTGTGTGCTATGTGTTTTCATTTATCCCACAGAGTACAGAAGAATTCTTGTTGGCCAATAAGAAAAATACACAACTGAGGTAGGGGGAAGGGCTCCTTACTTTTGTCTCCCATCACACACCAGAGCAGTGAGAACCAGAATCTGCCCTATGTTGTTTAACATTCTAAAAGTCAGCAATCAAACCTAGCTGAGTATAAAACTAGCAAGTTATCTTTTTAAAAAATGTCATAGGCTTATCTGTGTTTTTTCAACATTCTGGACTGCAAACTACTGATATCTGTGTTTATAGAGCAAAAGGTACCAAATGAATGGAGCTGAAAATAAGATGTCCCGTAAAATAAATGAAAAGGTAATAAAACAAACAAAAAAAGAACTAGATGAAGAACTTAGCAGGAATTAAATGAAAAATAAAGTCAGTCAGAATGGTTCATTAATGTTTTTAATCACTTGCTTGATTAAGAGTAAATTAAAATTGATTTTAAAAGCATTTCAAAAGAAGAAATATATTTAGGTTTAATAGACTTAAGTAGCACTCTATTCTTCCAACAGTTCTATGTATAGTCTCCTGCTATGTCCTCGGCGCCATATTAAATTGATATTTAAATACTCCTCTACTGAGCTGTGGTTTATGCTTAATATTCCATCTAGCACTCATCCCATGAAACAAAGTATGTATATGCAATCTAAAAGTATGTGAAAGATAAATCAAAACAACCACCAGTGTATCAGACATTGAAGATATGAAAAAACTCACTGGTGTTTTCACCATAAGAAATGCATTAAAAAAGCAGCAACAACCCACAAACGGTTCAAAGTCCATTAGCACTTTGTATTGTGGATTATGGAGAAACTGAAACCATGGTCCTGCCACCATCAGACAACCAATACTGAAAATGGATGCTCAAGGAATACAGTTCTAAAGGACAACAAACATTAAATGATGGAGGGACCAATGACTTAAGAAAGAGTAAAACATGAATATGCATAAGAACATAAGAACGGTCGTACTGGGTCAGACCAAAGGTCCATCTAGCCCAGTATCCTGTCTACCGACAGTGGCCAATGCCAGGTGCCCCAGAGGGAGTGAACCTAACAGGTAATGATCAAGTGATCTCTCTCCTGCCATCCATCTCTACCCTCTGACAAACAGACATGAATAACTGACGATAGGGGAATTTGGTTATTGTCTACAAACATTTGATGGCAAGGAGAGTACACGTTTAAAGTAGTATAACTAGAAGTATCCGATCCCTACCCTCTAGTGTATCTACCATGCCTCCCAGTTTAGTGTCATCTGCAAAGTTGCTGAGAGTGCAGTCCACACCATCCTCCAGATCATTAATAAAGATATTAAACAAAACCGGCCCCAGGACCAACCCTTGGGGCACTCCGCTTGAAACCGGCTGCCAACTAGACATGGAGCCATTGATCACTACCCGTTGAGCCCGACGATCTAGCCAGCTTTCTATCCACCTTACAGTCCATTCATCCAGCCCATACTTCTTTAACTTGGCGGCAAGAATACTGTGGGAGACCGTATCAAAAGCTTTGCTAAAGTCAAGGAATAACACATCCACTGCTTTCCCCTCATCCACAGAGCCAGTTATCTCATCATAGAAGGCAATTAGGTTAGTCAGGCATGACTTGCCCTTGGTGAGTCCATGCTGACTGTTCCTGATCACTTTCCTCTCCTCTAAGTGTTTCATAATTGATTCCTTGAGGACCTGCTCCATGATTTTTCCAGGGACTGAGGTGAGGCTGACTGGCCTGTAGTTCCCCGGATCCTCCTTCTTCCCTTTTTTAAAGATGGGCACTACATTAGCCTTTTTCCAGTCATCCGGGACCTCCCCCGATCGCCAGGAGTTTTCAAAAATAATGGCCAATGGCTCTGCAATCTCATCCGCCAACTCCTTTAGCACCCTCGGATGCAGCGCATCCGGCCCCATGGACTTGTGCACGTCAGTTTTTCTAAATAGTCCCGAACCACTTCTTTCTCCACAGAGGGCTGGTCACCTTCTCCCCATACTGTGCTGCTCAGTGCAGTAGTCTGGGAGCTGACCTTGTTCGTGAAGACAGAGGCAAAAAAATCATTGAGTACATTAGCTTTTTCCACATCCTCGGTCACTAGGTTGCCTCCCTCATTCAGTAAGGGGCCCACACTTTCCTTGACTTTCTTCTTGTTGCTAACATACCTGAAGAAACTCTTCTTGTTACTCTTAACATCTCTTGCTAGCTGCAACTCCAAGTGTGATTTGGCCTTCCTGATTTCACTCCTGCATGCCTGAGCAATATTTTTATACTCCTCCCTGGTCATTTGTCCAATCTTCCACTTCTTGTAAGCTTCTTTTTTGCGTTTAAGATCAGCAAGGATTTCACTGTTTAGCCACGCTGGTCGCCTGCCATATTTACTATTCTTTCTACACATCGGGATGGTTTGTTCCTGCAACCGCAATAAGGATTCTTTAAAATACAGCCAGCTCTCCTGGACCCCTTTGCCCTTCATGTTATTCTCCCAGGGGATCCTGCCCATCTGTTCCCTGAGGGAGTCAAAGTCTGCTTTTCTGAAGACCAGGGTCCGTATTCTACTGCTCTCCTTTCTTCCTTGTGTCAGGATCCTGAACTCGACCATCTCATGGTCACTGCCTCCCAGGTTCCCATCCACTTTTGCTTCCCCTACTAATTCTTCCCTATTTGTGAGCAGCAGGTCAAGAAAAGCTCTGCCCCTAGTTGGTTCCTCCAGCACTTGCACCAGGAAATTGTCCCCTACACTTTCCAAAAACTTCCTGGATTGTCTGTGCACTGCTGTATTGCTCTCCCAGCAGATATCAGGGTGATTAAAGTCTCCCATGAGAACCAGGGCCTGCGATCTAGCCACTTCTGCTAGTTGCCAGAAGAAAGCCTCATCCACCTCATCCCCCTGGTCTGGTGGTCTATAGCAGACTCCGACCACGACATCACCCTTGTTGCTCACACTTCTCAACTTTATCCAGAGACTCTCAGGTTTTTCTGCAGTTTCATACCGGAGCTCTGAGCAGTCAGACTCCTCTCTTACATACAACGCAACTCCCCCACCTTTTCTGCCCTGCCTGTCCTTCCTGAACAGTTTATATCCATCCATGACAGTACTCAAGTCATGTGAGTTATCCCACCAAGTCTCTGTTATTCCAATCACATCATAGTTCCCTGACTGTGCCAGGACTTCCAGTTCTCCCTGCTTGTTTCCCAGGCTTCTTGCATTTGTGTATAGGCACTTAAGATAACTCATCGATCGTTCCTCTTTCTCAGTATGAGACAGGAGTCCTCCCCTCTTGCGCTCTCCTGCTCTTGCTTCCTCCCAGGATCCCATTTCCCCACTTACCTCAGGGCTTTGGTCTCCTTCCCCTGGTGAACCTAGTTTAAAGCCCTCCTCACTAGGTTAGCCAGCCTGCTTGCGAAGATGCTCTTCCCTCTCTTCGTTAGGTGGAGCCCATCTCTGCCTAGCACTCCTCCTTCTTGCAACACCATCCCATTGTCGAAGAATCCAAAGCTTTCTCTCCGACACCACCTGCGTAGCCATTCGTTGACTTCCACGATTCGACGGTCTCTACCCAGGCCTTTTCCTTGCACAGGGAGGATGGACGAGAACACCACTTGCGCCTCAAACTCCTTTATCCTTCTTCCCAGAGCCACGTAGTCTGCAGTGATCCGCTCAAGGTCATTCTTGGCAGTATCATTGGTGCCCACGTGGAGAAGCAGGAAGGGGTAGCGATCCGAGGGCTTGATGAGTCTCGGCAGTCTCTCCGTCACATCGTGTATCCTAGCTCCTGGCAAGCAGCAGACCTCTCGGTTTTCCCGGTCGGGGTGGCAGATAGATGACTCAGGAGGGAGTACCCGACCACCTCAGGGGTCCAATTAGAGTAAGCATATAACAAATACTTGAGCAAATTAACTAAATAAAGAAAAATTAAGATAAATTCATATTTTAAACACACAATCTTATTTTCATCTCTGTATAATATACTTATTATGAAGTTATATTACCAATGTTAAATTCTACTGCATTATCATTTTTAATATAACACCTCTGAAAAAATTCAAGTATATTGAATGGAAAGAAACTGAGCATAAAAGGAAATCAATAAGAATAAACTATTTCTCATCCACATTACCTAAAATATGTAAAGCTATAGATTGAAAAATAATCTTCACAAATCATTGCATTTGTAAAACATTTGTAGTACTATGGCAGGGGTGGGCAAACTTTTTGGCCTGAGGGCCACATTGGGGAATAGAAATTGTATGGTGGACCATGAATGCTCACAAAATTGGGGTTGGGGTGCGAGAGGCAGTGCGGGCTCTGTGGTGGGGCTGGGGCTGAGGAGTTTGGGGTGTAAGAGGGTGCTCTGGGCTGGGACCGAGGGGTTCGTAGGGTGGGAGAGGGATCAGGGCTGGGGCAGGGGTGCAGGAAGGGGTGCAGGTTCCGGCTGGAGGGTGCGGGCTCTGGGGTGGGGCTGGGAATGAGAGGTTTGGGGTGCTGGAGGGTGCTCCAGGCTAAGATCGAGGGGTTTGGAGAGCGGGAGGGGGATCAGGGCTGGGGCAGGGGGTTGGGATGTGGACAGAGGTTCAGGGGATGCCGGCTCTGAGTGGCGCTTACCTCAAGTGGCTCCCAGAAGCAGTGGTATGTCCCTACTCCAGCTCCTAGATGGAGGCATGGCCAGGCGGCTCTGCACGCTGCCCCATCCGCAGGCACCGCCCCTGCAACTCCCAGTGGAGCACGTAGGAGCCAGAGCAGGACCATGCTGCGGCTTCCGGGAGCCACATGGTGCGGCCCTCGACCCAGCACCCCGGTTGGAGCGCTGGAGCGGGGCCGAGCCTCATGGTCTGGCCCCAACCCAGCGCCCCAGCTGGAGCACAGGACAGGGGCCAAACCGCGTGGTCCAGCCCCCAACCCAGCGCCCCGGCCGGAGACACAGAGAGGGGCCGAGCCGCGTGGTCCGGCCCCCCACCCAGTGCCCCGGCCTGCGGGACGTAGTTTGCCCACCCCTGTACTACGGCCTCTGTGCTATCAAAACTCTGTAGAAATACTAATCTGCAAATGCGGCATCCAGCTGTCTCAGAGACAGTTTGCAGTACAGCTGAAGTATAAAAAAATGCTAAGGCTGAAAGGCATTAAACAATAGATATGGCAAATATGACTATTTATTGCTTAAAAATACATTTAAAATGCCATAGCTAGGTTGGGTCCATGATATCCTACATTTGACATGGAGGTACACATGCTGCTCAAGAATGAATGAAAAGTGAATGCAAAATGTCAGTACAAGGATATTGATGGTGAAGGAATTAGCAGACCAATGAACCCTATTCCAAAGGGTTTTGTTAAAGAATTAACCCATAGAAATGGACACATTCTAAGATAATATGGGGCACTACAGTTACCTTCACTTTAAAAGTAATACATCAGTTGACCACATCAGTTTGTGTTTATGTTGCAACATTTTTAAAGTATTTGAGGTCTTAAAAAATATGGTGTGATTACTAAAAAAATGGACAACTGAGTGCATTAAATCCACAGGGGGGAAATAAAACAAAGTAGAAAGTATTGTTAAAGTATCGTTGTTAAAAATACAGTTAGCTACTCCAGATTCCCTCCCACCACAGTCTGTTCATGATAGTTACAGAAACTACTGAGTAATCCTGGAAAAACTATGAAATACTGTAAATGCTTTAACAGCTCTATTCACTTAAGTTGCCACTTGATAAAAGATATTTTGTAAACAAATGACACTGGGATTCTTTTAGCTTCCCTATGCAGTACTTATTTGTTAGTTTCTTAAAGAAAAATCCTGGCAGGGAACAGTCAAAATAGGATGTGACATTGCCTGAAATGTGACAGATTGGGTCTTTAATTAAAGTCAACATGACCTCTGAGACCATATTGAAAATCTTCAGGCTTTAATTCAGACTGGCAGATTTGTTCACAAGATAAAATCAAGTTCCTTTTTGTATACAGAGAAACAATCTAATCTAGATTGAAAAGTGCAAGCATAGCAACTTTATGGTGTTGAAAGTCAATATATAAGGGCTCCTTAGAAACATCATGCTCAAATATGACAAACATATTATTCTTTTCTCTGTAATATGTGCAGTTTCGGGAGGTTCTCAGAGGTAATCACCACACAAAACTTAGCACTTTCCTCAGAGAGGAAAAAAAAAAGTTTACATCTTTTATAAGAACCAGTGAGTTTGGAACCAAACATTGATCTGAGAAGCTACATACAGCTTATTTTGTTTAAGGTTATTTTTCCTGTTTTTTTCAGTCATCTGCTTTTTATATGTAACCCCCATCTGTGGCACCCTGCTCCCCAGGGGCAGTAGAGATTCGTATTCCCCACTGTGGTGGGGTGGTCACCCCCCCATCCCTTGAAGGGCTTAAAACAGCCCAGGGAGAGGGGCTGAGAAGGAAAAAGCTGGGCTGTTTGGGGAAAACAGCCATAGCTGTAGCCTGTGTAATTAGGACCCAGCTGGCCCTTATAAGAGGGCAGTGGGCCAGAAGGAAGATACAGTCTCTCTCCCTCTCTAGAGGGAGAAGGGCCTGGCTGCTGGGAAGCTGAACCAAGTACCTAAAGTGGAGCAGGGCTGGGGAAAGGCCAAAGGAGCTGGGGAGCTCCGGCCTGGAAAACCCACAGGCTGCAGGCCTTGTTAAGGGCCGAAAAGGTACTGGGGTTGCGATGGGGCAGTCCAAGGGTAGGCAGAGGCAGCAGGTCCAAACCCTCCTTGCCAATGATGAGTGGCAATTATACTGCAGTCTGCCCCAGTGAGTGGGGACTAGATGGTGACTGGCAGTAGCCAAAGACTGAGGCGAGGCGGGGATAGGGGGTTGGGGATCCCCTGGGAAGGGGAGACCCAGCGAGACTGTGGGGTATTGCATGGGGAAAGAACCCTGAGAGAAGGGGCACCAGGGTCGGGGAGGGACACCAGGGCCAGCCGCAAGGCGAGACACCGGCCTGCAGAGGGCATTCCAGAGGCTGGCGAGCTAATTCCCTGGACAACCAGCAGGAGGCGCTGCACCGGTGAGTCGTCACCCCACCACACCCACGCTTCAAGGGCTCAGTAATATACATTCTTAGGACTGGGGGGAGTTTTGTGCCTCTGTCTAGTGGCCAGGTGCATAAGCTAGCAGACAGCCCTACGGCCTCTATAACATTATAATATATTGACCCTTTTTGAACCAAGTGACTAGTCAAATTTCAGGGCCCTGGGATGTTCATGTTGAAAATAAAAATTGATGCAATCTTGTTTATTTACAAGAAATGTACAAAGTCCTTCTCTGAACACAGGAGGAACCAAAACCAAAAGGAGCAGTTTCTCAGTTTACAGGCCCGAACCTCTTTAGCCAAGACCAGACTCACAAGCATCCTCTCTAGCTTTTCTCAGGGTCCTACTGTGCTCCCAGGCTATTGCTTGGCTTCTTTGCTTTTTGCCTCTGCCTTTTTGCTCTTGTCTGCTCCCAGTTTCTGTGTGTTCTCTCTCACACACCCACACGTACCTCACAATGCCCAGAGGAACCCACCACGCACATGGTGCTAGTTTCTGGGCAGACTCTGATAGGCCTTGTTTTAGCTGTGGCCCCTTAACTGTCTCTTACATCTTAAATAAATGAGGTTTTAACTGAACTCATAACAAGGTTTCACCCAGCTCATAACAATATAATAAACAAGAAATCAAGGGACTCGGAGAATACATTTTCAAAAGCACTGAGGCACATGACTTCCAGCAAAATCAGTGGGAACTAAGGGCCCAGGCACTTTAAAAAAATCCCACTAGGCACCTATCTGCATCTGTAGGCACCTAAATACCTTTGACAATCTGGCCCTGAGTTCTCTCAGGCTGAAAGAGATAAAATAGAATTTCCAGTTCTGTGTGGCAAAGAGCAACTCATACACTGTGTCCTTTCCTATCACCAACTCCCTCCCCTCAGGCTCAGCACATACATCAGGAAGGTCCCAGTTATAAGCAGGGCTCCAGGGCCTGAAGCTGGTTGTCCTGCTTGTCAGTCCAGCTTCTGGTCTAGCTCCCTAAAGTCTGTGTATATCACTCAGGCACAGATGAGGTAGGCAGTCTCAGTTTCAGTCTGCCTCTGAGATGCTGTTGGTGGAAGCTACTTTTCTCAAGCCTTCACACTGGCAAGGAGAGCTACATAAATTTTATTTGAAACCCAGCTGGTTTGTTAAAAGGGGGTAAAGTTTTATTAATGAAACATTCAGCCCTAAACCCTGCTCTAGCCAGCAGCAATGATGTGCAGAGATGGTTTCCATTGTCTTCTGTCATTGGGATTGGGATCATCCTGTTCACTTCTGATCAAGAGTAGCATACCTATGGGTCTAATGCATTTTGACAGACTACAATGAGGAAGGGAGGGTGCTATGCACCATGGAGGGCTATAAACTGTCCTTGAGGGTGCTTGTAGCACTGCTTGAGCACAATGATATGATCCTGCCCTCCTTTTTGCAGAGAAGATAGATATTTCCTGTACCATATACCCCATTCCAGCTCTCAGCACAGCAAAAGGCCGGGGCTATGTGCAAGCAGGTGAGATTCTCAGTTTGTACACTGTATAAATTCACATTAACTTCTTTCCCGAAGCTTGGCATTATTGGTAACTTTAAAAGCAACAACAGTACATAAACCTCAGCCTACACTTTCTCTCTAAGCATTGCTGTCCCTAAGGTTTCCTGTAGGACCTCCTTGGGTATGTTTACACTGCAACGTAAGCCCAGGGTTAGCAGAACTCAAGTTAGCAGACCCTGGTTTTGTTAACTTAGGGCTTGACCATGTACAATCATTTGTAAACCCAGGTTAGGAATTGTTGAACCCTCTGTCCCAACCTAGGGCTCCACCATCTATACTACATTATGCTGGTCACCCATCAGTCTTATGCACCCTCAGTAGGCCACAGTCCTTCCAAGCTATCCGAGGAAGGATTGGGGCCCGCTTGGACAGAAGGTCCTGTCCACTTGCTGGATGGGAAAGAAGGCCCTGAATGAGTTTAAACTCAGGCTATTTATCCAAAAGTCCTTTGTCTGTTGGTCTCTGGAATATCCAGTTTGAACTAATATATGTGAGGCTCTCTTGCTTGTGGTACTTCTCTGGAGGTATTAAAACCTGAGTAAATTTGCCTAACCTCTCCTCCCTCCTGCCACCCTGACACACACACTGTTCTTAGTTCCCCGAGGGGCCGTGGTTACCCTTCCACAATGTTACATAAACTGAATATAGTAAGATTCCCAAAGATGTTGCAGGAAATTGCCATATCTGTTACAAGGTCTGATTCTGATTTGCCACAGTGATTCTTAGCTCCCTTACACCTGTGCAAGAAGTTACCTTTCTGTTATGGTATCATTTTTTACCCATTCTACACAGTTCTAACTGACTACACAAAGTACAAGACATGTAGAATTTGTTTAAATAGTAAAACAAATGTATTAGTTTCCCAACCCCCGACTCCATTTCTACATGCCTCGGGTACATGGAATATGTCACCAAATGCAATTAGCCTATTATTTTAAAAACAAATTGCCGAGAAGACTGGTTCTGTTCATGCAGTGGTTATTTAAATAAACACTAGCATTGTAGGAAGTCTAGGCAAGTATTAGAAAGCAATGTGAAAACCTTTGGGAAAAAATCCTTACCTAAAGATCTAACAAGCCTATGCTGAGATCTGACAGCAAATTAAAAGCCAGATTGGAACCTATAAGCAAAAGCATTAGACATAGCAGCTACTAGAAATCCAGTAATCTGTACTGCAAATAAATAATCAAAAACCTCCTGAAATGAAAAAAAATAACATGGTCACATGAAAAACATAGATAAAAGTGTAAAACTGGCTGTATGTAAGAAAGCAGGAAATTACATGAAGCAAAGTAAAAAAAGGATTGCCAACCAAATGCAAGAAAACAAAACAAACAAACAAAAAAGTGAAAAATAAAGGGGGAAAAACCTCAGCAGCTTACAAGGGAAGCATCACATTTAGAAGACTAAAATATGATGATGGTCTTTCATAGGCCTTCACTAGACTTTAGGCAAGAGGATAAAACTTTCAGAGAGATCAGAATACAGGCCGATTATCAGACGTGTTCATAAGGAAGAATTTCCTTTTACACTTTCTATTGGTGTAATGAATTGGTATCATGTAAGTAACTGCAGCTGTATATCAGCTGTGAATGTGTCAGAGCTGCATGATTGGCATGACCCTAAAACACATGAGTAAACCAACAGAGACTCCTCACATGAGTAAGGATTGCACAATCTGTCCCTAGATTAATAGTCATGGTTTTTACCCCTCTCTCCAACCTGTCTTTTCAAATCTCTCAAAGACCTCACTGTAGTTAAATCATAGAATATGAGGGTTGGAAGGGACCACAGGTGGTCATCTAGTCCAACCCCCTCCTCAAAGCCAGACAAATCCCAGACAGATATTTACCGCAGTTCCCTAAATGGCCCCCTCAAGGATTGAGCTCACAATCCTGGGTTTAGCAGGCCAATGCTCATCCCCTGAGCTATCCTTCCCATTAAATTAGCTGAGTTAACCCTGAGCACTAGATCAGAAGTATCAAGACTAAATTTTCCTTGGGTCTGTGCTCCTGGAATCACTAACAGGCAGACATAGTGTTTATTGGTAAGGGAGGGAGCTGCCTCAGCCATAGGATGGAGGGACCAGCTCTTGTGGCTCTTTCTTAGCGCTTACCTCCAAGTCTCAAGGAGAATAATGCATAAGGATCTTGCCTGCTTGAGTTTCAAGCAATACATTTAAGTCTATCCCACTCTGTTCTCTGTCTTTTGTGCCCAATTTCTGTGGGAACAAAGAGAATGAAATCTACATGCCAGCCTCCTTGGACACTCTCTCTTTCTATGGTCACATAATCCTTCCTCCTTGGGAGTTTGAAGGGAAAAAGTCTCTCCCCTCCTGCACAGATCCCTGGTTTTCGCCAGCCCCAGAGAGATATCTGTTTTAGGCCTGGCACAAGCACTTTCCTACTTTTTATGGGGGGAGGGATAGCTCAGTGGTTTGAGCATTAGCCTGCTAAACCCAGGGTTGTGAGTTCAATCCTTGAGGGGGCCACTTAGGGATATGGGGCAAAATCAGTACTTGGTCCTGCTAGTGAAGGCAGGGGGCTGGACTCAATGACCTTCAAGGTCCCTTCTAGTTCTAGGAGATAGGATATCTCCATTAATTTAAATTTTACTGTACTCATATCAGTCTGATTGTTACTGAGCGGCTTTTTTAGATTGTGCTCTCTGTGACTCTAACAGCATCCCATTGCGAAAGGGCAGAGGGCTCACTCGTATCTGGTAGTGAGTTTCAGCTGTCCTGACCAGTACAGTGTACCCCAACTCACTAATGTCTTAACCTGTATCTAAAAGGTGTCATATAAGATATTGATAGAAAGCTAATAAAATGCTGATCATTGATATTATTGTGTGGTGTATGTACAGAGGATGAATTCAAAATTACAAACATATTAGGAATTATGTTATCAAAGTATGTCTGCCAGGCAGGAAAGAAGTTACCCCACCCTAGACAAAGGAATGTGGTTCTGCCATCTTGAAGGTAATTCCAAGGTACATCAAGAGACAATGGAAATGCAAAAGGGAGGAGATAACCACTCAGAACCGCAAAAGGAGGGGAGATCTCAGGAAACAGATCAATTTGCATTTTAGCAAACACCAGCAGGGGAAGAAACCAGCACAAAACTTCTTTCACCAGGAGACTTCTGTGATGGATTGGATCACAGAAACCCCCTTGGGAGCTGCCAACTGATGTGCCAAGACTACTTCTGCCCCTGTTTTCCCTCTCCCAGCCTGGGAATCCAGCACCCTGTCTTGCTGAGCCAGACACGCCCATCTGCTCCAATACAGACCCAGGGTCTGAACCAAATGCCCAAAAGCTGCAGACTTAACTGAAAACAGCTTACAGAAGTGTACTTGTCTTTAACACTCAGATGCCCAACTCCCAATGGGGTCTAAACCCAAATAAATCCATTTTACCCTGTATAAAGCTTATGCAGGGTAAACTCATAAATTGTTAGCCCTCTATAACACTGATAGAGAGAGATGCACAGCTGTTTGCCCCCCCCCACCCCCAGACATTAACACATACTCTGAGTTAATTAATAAGTAAAAAGTGATTTTATTAAATTCAGAAAGTAGGATTTAAGTGGTTCCAAGTAGTAACAGACAGAACAAAGTGAATTACCAAGTCAGATAAAATAAAACACGCAAATCTATGCCTAATATAACTGAATACAATTGAGTACAGATAAAATATCACCAGTTCCAGTAAGCTTCCTTTTACAGACTAATCTCCTTCTAGTCCGGATCCAGCAATCACTCACACCCCCTTGTAGTTACTGTCTTTTGTTCCAGTTTCTTTCGGGTACCTTTGGGGGTGGAGAGGCTCTCTGTTTAGCCAGCTGAAGACCCTATGGAGGGGTCTCCCACCGGCTTAAACAGACTTTCTCTTGTGGGTGGAGACCCCCTCCTCTCTCCTATGCAAAGTCCAGCTCCAAGATGAAGTTCTGGAGTCACCTGGGCAAGTCACATGTCCATGCATAAAAAT
Source organism: Emys orbicularis (assembly GCF_028017835.1). Taxonomy (NCBI): domain Eukaryota; kingdom Metazoa; phylum Chordata; order Testudines; family Emydidae; genus Emys; species Emys orbicularis. The sequence goes on from NC_088684.1 coordinate 165,386,059, forward strand.
AACAGGAGTACTTGTGGCACCTTAGAGACTAACAAATTTATTAGAGCATAAGCTTTCGTGGGCTACAACCCACTTCTTCGGATGCATATAGAGTGAAACATATATTGAGGAGATATATATACACACATACAGAGAGCATGAACAGGTGGGAGTTGTCTTACCAAGTCTGAGAGGCCAATTAAGTAAGAGAAAAAAAAGAGAAAAAAAACTTTTGAAGTGATAATCAAGATAGCCCAGTACAGACAGTTTGATAAGAAGCAAGTGTGAGAATACTTACAAGGGGAGATAGATTCAATGTTTGTAATGGCTCAGCCATTCCCAATCCCTATTTAGCCCTGAGTTGATTGTGTCTAGTTTGCATATCAATTCAAGCTCAGTAGTCTCTCATTGGAGTCTGTTTTTGAAGTTTTTCTGTTTTAAGATAGCCACCCGCAGGTCTGTCAAAGAATGGCCAGACAGGTTAAAGTGTTCTCCCACTGGTTTTTGAGTATTATGATTCCTGATGTCAGATTTGTGTCCATTAATTCTTTTGCGTAGAGACTGTCCGGTTTGGCCAATGTACATGGCAGAGGGGCATTGCTGGCACATGATGGCATATATCACATTGGTAGATGTGCAGGTGAACGAGCCTCTGATGGTATGGCTGATGTGATTAGGCCCTATGATGGTGTCACTTGAATAGATATGTGGACAGAGTTGGCATCGGGCTTTGTTACAAGGATAGGTTCCTGGGTCAGTGTTTTTGTTCAGTGATGTGTGGTTGCTGGTGAGTATTTGCTTTAGGTTGGGGGGTTGTCTGTAAGCGAGGACAGGTCTGTCTCCCAAGATCTGTGAGAGTAAAGGATCATCTTTCAGGATAGGTTGTAGATCTCTGATGATGCGCTGGAGAGGTTTTAGTTGGGGGCTGAAGGTGACAGCTAGTGGTGTTCTGTTATTTTCTTTGTTGGCCCTGTCTTGTAGGAGGTGACTTCTGGGTATTCGTCTGGCTCTGTCAATTTGTTTTTTCACTTCAGCAGGTGGGTATTGTAGTTTTAAGAATGCTTGATAGAGATCTTGTAGGTGCTTGTCTCTATCTGAGGGATTGGAGCAAATGCGGTTATATCTTAGAGCTTGGCTGTAGACAATGGATCGTGTGGTGTGTCCTGGATGGAAGCTGGAGGCATGTAGGTAAGTGTAGCGGTCAGTAGGTTTCCGGTACAGGGTGGTATTTATGTGACCATCGCTTATTAGCACAGTAGTGTCCAGGAAATGGACCGCTTGTGTGGATTGATCTAGGCTGAGGTTGATGGTGGGATGGAAATTATTGAAATCATGGTGGAATTCCTCAAGGGCTTCTTTTCCATGGGTCCAGATGATGAAGATGTCATCAATGTAGCGCAAGTAGAGTAGGGGTGTTAGGGGACGAGAGCTAAGGAAGCGTTGTTCTAAGTCAGCCATAAAAATGTTGGCATACTGTGGGGCCATGCGGGTACCCATAGCAGTGCTATATATATGTTTCACTCTATATGCATCCGAAGAAGTGGGTTGTAGCCCACGAAAGCTTATGCTCTAATAAATTTGTTAGTCTCTAAGGTGCCACAAGTACTCCTGTTATTTTTGCGGATACAGACTAACACGGCTGCTACTCTGAAACATGTCCATGCATGACTCACAGCTTCTTACCAGGTAGCAGCCATGGGTCACATGCTACCTTGAACGTCCTCAAATAGACTTCTTCTGTGGATTGAGCATTCCAAGATTCATTGTCCTTTAAGTATTTCTTGATTAGCTCCAGTTACAGTGATAGGCGCAAAAATCTTATTAGTCTTCTGAATGGCCAAGAAAGAGCTGGACATTGCAGAGCATACAGTTTGGGGAAAATCTGGGACTGGGGTTTTTTGGAGTCATTGTGCCAGATGAAACCAGAGCTGGTATATGCCAGAGTGTGACTGGAGTGTAACAAGCAGGCTGCTGGAATCAAGATTTGCTGAGTCAAAGCTGCTCGGTGCATGCTTGTCTGCTGGCTGTCGGTGTCCAGGCTGTGAGCCACAGCATCATAGCATTTAAGGAATCCAGGGTTACAGGGCAGGCAGTAACATAACCCTTCATTGGTCTGGATTGTACCTCAGAATGTGACACTCTCTCTCTCCAGTAATGTCATCATTCCAAATAGTTTTAACTAAATAATCCGTGAAATCCAAACATCAAGTAGTAATATCACATTAGAAGGCAAAAATACCACGAAATACCACAGAGTTTGGGAGTTAAAACCTGTAGTAACTTGGGACTGTGACATTTTGACAATAGATGCCTAGAATCAGCTCAATCACTCCATCATGGGAAATGTTTAGGAAATGTCTTTATCATTTCTTCATTCACATATTTTAAACCTTGGGGGTCTTCCATGATCCTGGTTTTGGGGCCTGACTGCTATAAGATGACCATCTGGGTCTAGTTCTTTCCCAGTGTCTATTTTACTCTCCTGTTGATGAACTCTGGGTGGGTGGACACACTCCTTCAATAAAAGCAAAATTCAAATGGAATGAGGCATTATGGGGTTTGAGTGTCCCCTTTTATTAGTTAGCCAAGGTAGGGGTAGGTCACTTTCACTTTCTGGATATATATGCAAGACTTCTGAGGACACTGAAATGAAGATTTATAACAGCTTAGGAAGCATTTCTGATCATGTCCAGTGAATGCTGGGTGAATGCCTGGCCACTCTTCACATGGTTATTAACAGGGACCTAGAAGTGCCCGAGGGGACATGTTATGTACTGTTGTGGAGACTTACATACCTTAACTTTCTGCTAAATAACTTTATCAAATCCTGGGCACATAAATAGCTTCTGGGTAAAGCAGTCACATTCCAACCTGTTCTCAGTGCACAACCTCTAGTAATATGACACAACAGCATGGAAATATTATTAACCACATTCTCCAAAGAAACTTTGTCATGATGAGCAGGGCTTACTGATTTTTATTAATCTATTGACTTTTTTTCCAGAAAAAAAATCAGAGTTCTGGAAAGGGACAGATGGGTTTAAAAAAAAACAAGAAAAACACCCCACAACAACGCTAAAGCCCACAGGCATTCTAGGAAAACAACTGCATAGAACAAATCTGGTCTGCAGTATAACATTTTATTTGTACTGAACAAAACCTGGAAGGTATTTTCATACCCCATTGCCTTTTAAGGGTGAGCAAAAATAGGGTGTAAGGCATCTAAATGCTCCATTTCTTAAAAAATAAAAAAAATTAATAAAGTCAAGTATTTTTCACGCTTACAAGGATTTCCTTACGAAGAAAAAGGAATTCCTATAAATGAGGGGGAAATGTCATTCTAATGACTACATAGCATCATAGAATCATAGAATATTAGGGTTGGAAGAGATGTGAGGAGGTCATCTAGTCCAATCCCCTGCTCAAAGCAGGACCAACACCAACTAAATCATCCCAGCCAAGGCTTTGTCAAGCCGGGCCTTAAAAACCTCTAAAGATGGAGATTCCACCACCTCCCTAGGTAACCGATTCCAGTGCTTCACCACCCTCTTAGTGAAAAAGTTTTTCCTAATATCCAACCTAGACCTCCCCCACTGCAACTTGATACCATTGCTTTTTGTTCTGTCATCTGCCAACACTGAGAACAGCCTAGCTCCATCCTCTATGGAACCCCCCTTCAGGTAGTTGAAGGCTGCTATCAAATCCCCGCTCACTATTCTCTTCTGCAGACTAAATAACCTCTGTTCCCTCAGCCTCTCCTCGTAAGTCATGTGCCCCAGCCCCCTAATCATTTTCGTTGCCCTCCAATTTGTCCACATCCCTTCTGTAGTGGGGGGAGCAAAACTGGATGCAATACTCCAGGTGTGCCCTCACCAGTGTCGACTAGAGGGGAATAATCACTTCCCTCGATCTGCTGGCTAAGTTCCTACTAATACAGCCCAATATGCCATTGGCCTTCTTGGCAACGAGGGCACACAGCTGACTCATATCCATCTTCTCGTTCACTGTAATCCCCAGGTCCTTTTCTGCAGAACTGCTGCTTAGCCAGTCGGTCCCCAGCCTGTAGCGGTACATGGGATTCTTCCTTCCTATGTGTAGGACTCTGCACTTGTCCTTGTTGAACCTTATCAGATTTCTTTTGGCCCAATCCTCCAATTTTTCTAGGTCACTCTGGACCCTATCCCTACCCTCCAGTGGATCTCTCCCCAAAGCTTAGTGTCATCTGCAAACTTGCTGAGGGTGCAATTAATCCCATCATCCAGATCATTAATAAAATGTTGAACAAAACCGGCCCCAGGACCAACCTCTGGGGCATTCCGCTTGATACCGGCTGCCAACTAGACATCGAACCATTGATCACTACCCGTTGAGGCCGACAATCTAGCCAGCTTTCTATCCACCTTATAGTCCATTCATCTAATCCATATTTTTTTTAATTTGCTGGCAAGAATACTGTGGGAGACCATATCAAAAGCTTTGCTAAAGTCAAGATATATCACATCCACCACTTTCCCCATATCCACAGAGCCAGTTATCTCATCATAGAAGGCAGTCAGGTTGGTCAGGCATGACTTGCCTTGGTGAATCCATGTTGACTGTTCCTGATCACCTTCCTCTCCTCCAAGTGCTTCAAAATGGATTCCTTGAGTACCTGCTCCATGATTTTGCCGGGGACTGAGGTGAGGCTGACCGGTCTGTAGTTCCCTGGGTTCTCTTTCTTTCCTTTTTTAAATATGAGCACTATATTTGCCTTTTTCCAGTCGTCCGGGACCTCCCCCGATAGCCACGAGTTTTCAAAGCTAATGGCCAATGGCTCTGCAATCACATCAGCCAACTCCCTCAGCACCCTTGGATGCATTAGTCCTGGACCCATGGACTTGTGCACGTCCAGCTTTTCTAAATAGTCCTTAACCTGTTCTTTCACTACTGAGGGCTGCTCACCTCCTCCCCATACTGTGTTGCCCAAATCCTTTAATTCTAGCATCTTCCTCATTGATTATCGGATAATGGGTCAGCCAACAGTCTGAGTCTGATTTATTCTGAGCCAGTGGAGCTGGGAGGGTCCAGGCACTGAAATCACGAGGCTGCTATTCCAAGGAAAGCAACTAAATTCCCTGTAAAGAAACCAGGAGAATTGATGCAAAACACACTCCATTCAAATAAGCACTATTTGGGTGCAGATACCAGAGGTGGGAGTTTGATTGTGAGATCAGTTCAAATACAACAATTTCATTGGCCACCAGCATTTCAGAGAGGGTGGATTCTTCAATTTGGTGTCAGAATGCCAGTGATTTCATCACTCCAGTATATTCTGTCAGAACCAATCTCTGCCTCCCAGTATCAGAGTGAAGCAGAGATTAGGGCATCTAACAGCCTGGCTCCCCAACTCTGCCAGAGTTTTGCCAGCCAGGACCTATCACTCTTACAGATGGGCTCAAGCCAAAGAACAAACAACTTGGGTCCAGATCTGTATTTGGCACCAGTTCTGCCAAGAAAAGGGGTATTGGGAAATAGGATTTTTATTTGTGTCCTTCAACTGAGCAGGGGAATGGATATCATCACCAAAATACATGATCTCCATAAGTGAGTCCAATGAGTCTCTTGAGTGCATTCAGAAAGGGGTGAGTGGAGATGTCAGTCAATTCTTCAGCTGCCATGGACTTGCTGCTTCTGTTTGTGTGTTATCTGGGAATTTGATTCAGGCCCATCTCTAGCCAATATGGCTCAATGGAGCCTGAAATGAAGAAACAGAAAATAAACGAGTAGAAATTAGGGGCTTACAAGTCTATAATTTAGCAAAGACCCTGAGAGTGACAGGGACAAGTTTTGTGTCAATAAGTACCTACCAGGTAATAGCAGAGAGAAAGAAAGAGAATTATTCACAGCCTCAAAGGGTAGTGCAATACAATCAACAATCCTAAAGCCAAGGAGGGCCACAGTTAGCTGAAACACCAGGGGAAACAATCACAGTAAAAGCAATTGTTTGGTGGAATAAACTACCAAGGGAGGTACCATCTCTGCAGAGATTCAACAGGGGGTAAGTAAAGTAAATGAATAAATAAATAATGCAAATACCAGTCAATAGGCAGCACAAGATAAGGTGTCCTATTCCTCATAATTTGTCAAATATTTTCTCTTGTCCCTACTGGTATTTATGTTTTTGTCACCTTTTTACAATGTTAATTTCCAAACTGTCTCTTTTCCTCCTGTTTCTCTCTTGTCTGTTTTGCTTCTTCTTGTCATGATCCCTTTGTGCCCTTTTAACACTTGCAAAGTGGACAGCTAAATCCTTTGTATTTTGTCCATAACACTGGTCTACAATTTTTGAGAAGTCGTCTGCTTCAGAGAGAAAATGTGCTATTTATTATGTATTTTGATGTGCTGAATTCAAATATGACAATTAAAACAACTGATTGGCTAGTGTTTCTAAGATATTTAAGTTTTTACATTTTATGTCTATGTATATTGTGTAGATAGTAGAGTTTTAATCATAAATTGTAAACCTAGGTCTTTTCATGTGTTTATGGTTGCTTTACATGATAATATTTCACCTGTCCTGTTTATGTAACACTTTAAAAATCAGCAAAAGGGTTATATAAATAAAATGTATTATGAAACAAAAGGCAAAAAACTATTCTGTACAGAGTTTAGTCCTATTCAGTGTCTACTCGGCGCTTCTTGGCTTGTCTCTTGGATTCATTACATGGAGCAGATGCTTGTCACTGTCCAGCAATAGTCTGCAAGCATTGATGGGCTCCATTTGCCCTGATAGCGTTTCTCCATTGTTGCAATGTCCTGGTGAAATCGCTCGCCGTGCTCGTCGCTCACTGCTCCGCAGTTCGGTGGAAAAAAATCTAGATGAGAGTGCAAAAAATGTATCTTTAGTGACATGTTGCAACCAAGGCTTTTGTATGCCTTGAGGAGGTTTTCCACCAACAACCTGTAGTTGTCTGCCTTGTTGTTTCTGAGAAAATTTATTGCCACTAACTGGAAGGCTTTCCATGCCGTCTTTTCCTTGCCACGCAGTGCATGGTCAAATGCATCATCTCGAAGAAGTTCACGAATCTGAGGACCAACAAAGACACCTTCCTTTATCTTAGCTTCACTTAACCTTGGAAATTTTCCACGGAGGTACTTGAAAGCTGCTTGTGTTTTGTCAATGGCCTTGACAAAGTTCTTCATCAGACCCAGCTTGATGTGTAAGGGTGGTAACAAAATCTTCCTTGATTCAACAAGTGGTGGATGCTGAACACTTTTCCTCCCAGGCTCCAATGACTGTCAGAGTGGCCAATCTTTCTTGATGTAGTGGGAATCTCTTGCACGACTATCCCATTCACAGAGAAAACAGCAGTACTTTGTGTATCCAGTCTGCAGACCAAGCAAGAGAGCAACAACCTTCAAATCGCCACAAAGCTGCCACTGATGTTGGTCATAGTTTATGCACCTCAAAAGTTGTTTCATGTTGTCATAGGTTTCCTTCCTATGGACTGCATGACCAACTGGAATTGATGGCAAAACATTGCCATTATGCAGTAAAACAGCTTTAAGACTCGTCTTCGATGAATCAATGAACAGTCTCCACTCATCTGGATCGTGAACGATGTTGAGGGCTGCCATCACACCACCTATGTTGTTGCAGGCTACAAGATCACCTTCCATGAAGAAGAATGGGACAAGATCCTTTTGACGGTCACGGAACATGGAAACCCTAACATCACCTGCCAGGAGATTCCACTGCAGTAGTCTGGAGCCCAACAGCTCTGCCTTACTCTTGGGTAGTTCCAAATCCCTGACAAGGTCATTCAGTTCACCTTGTGTTATGAGGTGTGGCTCAGAGGAGGAGGATGGGAAAAAATGTGGGTCCTGTGACATTGATGGTTCAGGACCAGAAGTTTGATCCTCTTCCTCTTCCTCGTCTGACTCAAGTGAGAATGATTCTGGTGCATCAGGAACCGACAGTCCTTCTCCGTGGGGTACTGGGCATATAGCTGATGGAATGTTTGGATAATGCACAGTCCACTTTTTCTTCTTTGACACACCTTTCCCAACTGGAGGCACCATGCAGAAGTAACAATTGCTGGTATGATCTGTTGGCTCTCTCCAAATCATTGGCACTGCAAAAGGCATAGATTTCCTTTTCCTGTTCAACCACTGGCGAAGATTTGTTGCACAAGTGTTGGAGCATATGTGTGGGGCCCACCTCTTGTCCTGATCTCCAATTTTGCAGCCAAAATAAAGGTGATAGGCTTTCTTAACCATAGTGGTTATACTGCGCTTTTGTGATACAAAATTCACTTCACCACAAACATAGCAGAAGTTATCTGCACTGTTCACACAAGTACCAGGCATCTCTGCTCACTTTGGCTAAACAGAAATGTGTCCCTTTGCAAAATCAAACACTGACAAATAAGAGAGCAGGACACTGTATGATTTCTAGAGCTGATATAGGGCAATTTGTTCAGCAGAGTGATGTAAGCTTCGTTATGATTGCATCATCCATGACTTCTAGGAATAACATGATGCAATTCATATCATGTATGACGCAATACCAGCTTCAGATTGCATCATTCATTGTTTTGCCTAAAAAGCAGGTACTGTCCAAACCCAGTCATAGATTTATTCATAGATCCAGTCAAAGATGTATTTTAGTCATTTCTGGTTTAAATTGAGATCCCTTCCCTTTATAACTCACTTATCCTCCGCCATTCCCAAGTCAAGGGTCATGTATACTGACCCAATAGCATATCTTGAAAACTAGAGCCAATCAACAATTTTAAGCATCATTTTCGTTCTCAGTGACCCAGAATTAGTAAAGTTTGACTACATTTATTTCAGAAGCATTTTGGCTGTAGAGCAGTGTAATCAAACAAAAACCTGTGTGGCCTTTCGCAGCAACACTGGGTCTGATTCTATTAAATTAATTCCCTTAAAGCAAACCAGCAGTCTCTAGGTATGAGAGGAAGGACCCACGGCTAGGGGACAACGAATGGAGCCAAATAACATTTTGGGGGGAGAGATCAGTCTAAATGCAGCCACTTCACTGCTCAGCTGCAGTTCACAGTTGCTGTCATTATGGTGATGGCTTCACTAGAGTGTCACAATGGGGATTTTTCCATTCCATCTTTCTATTAGAATCTCTCCTGTAACTGGGGCTCAGGCTGGGCCAGGGAGAGGTGCAGCCACAGTCACACCCATGGGCAGTTTACCATTGTTGCTATAATAATAATAATTAATAATAATAATTAATAATAATATAATAATGACATTTTTTTCCAAAAGTCCAACAGTACAAAAACACCAACACCATTCACACAAAGAGTAAATGAGAAAGAGAAAAACAACTGCAGTATCCAGAGAGTAGAGACCATTAGCAAAGCCCATGAGACCCTAGAGGCTGTTCAGACTCTGTCTCATACCCAAACCTGCTTCATCAACAGAGACTGAATTTTGTGTGTGTGTGTGTGTGTGTGTCACATTTAGGGCTGGGCTGTGAACACTTCACTCTCACTGAGGAGTGGTTACTCACAAATATTCCCATTGACTCAAGGAGGACTATTTGAATGAGTAAAAACTCATCAGGGTGAGTGAGCACTCTACTATTTGGCCCTTTGACCATAGACTCTTTGGGGCAGGTTCACATCTTTGTCAGTGCACTGCATCTATTTACAACATAGTTTAAGGGCCAAATTCTGCCACATGTAGGCTGAGTAGCACATTACTCTGCAAGAGATGCCACTGAAATGAATGGGGCTATTGTAGAGCAAGGTACTGCTCAAGATGAGTATGGGGGACTGAATCTGGCCCTAAGACATCTTAATCACCTTGAGTAATACCTTATTGCTTATTAAGGAAATCAGTGAAACAACTCATGGAATAAAATACTACTCAACCTAAGTGTGGGCTGGTAAGAACTCCTCTGAGCTAAGGCAACAAATAATGAATAGTTTAACGAATAGACAGCAAGAGTGTATTCTGAAACTATGGAGAAAATGCACAATGTACTTAGGGCATATCATGAGGTGTTCTACAAATACCCAAGAATTCTTCCATTCTATGGAATCCCTAAGCAACACCCCCCAAAAAATTTACAAAGAGAGACAGCTTACCTGTCAAAAACAGCAGGCCAAACAGAGCTCAAGATTAGTTATACTAAAAATAATCTGTGAAATCCAAATATCAAGTAGTAAAATCACATTAGAAGGCAAAAATACCAAGAATGTACACTTTGACTCCCTAGGCAGCACCATATTCGCCAAAGGAGACCTCAAGATGGAAGTAATAACAAGGATAGGAAATGCTGTGGATACAACATTTACTAAACGTAACATATTGGGAAAAAACATAACATTAGAACAAAACTGGGAAATTTAATTTCAAATGAAATCTCAGTGTTAATTTAGCTCAGAGAGAGTTGGACATCTATCAAAATGTTAGACAGAAAATTAGGGTATGTCTACACTACGAGGGTATTTCGATTTCACTTAAATCGAATATGCGGAATCGATATTGCAAAGTCGAACTTGTGTGTCCACACTAAGGACAGTAATTCGACTTTGTGAGTCCACACTAACGGGGAAAGCGTCGACATTGGAAGCGGTGCACTGTGGGCAGCTATCCCACTGTTCCCGCAGTCCCCGCTGCTCATTGGAATTCTGGGTCGAGCCGCCAATGCCTTCTGGGTAAAAAAAAAGGGTCGAGGGTGCTTTTGGGTAATTGTGGTCATCCGTCTGTCAATACCGCCCTCCCTCCCTCCCTCCCTCCCTGAAAGCGCCGGCGGGAAATCAGTTCGCGCGCTTTTCGGGTCAGTGACAGCGCAGACGCCACAGCACTGTGAGCATGGATCCCGCTGCGACCATCGCTGCAGTTGTGGCACTTGTGAACGCCTCGCAGGTTATCATCCACCTTTACCAGAGGCAGATGCAGATGAACCAGGTGAGGAGGCTACGGCACCGCGGTGAGGGCCTGAACTCTGAGAGGGGCACAGACCTCTCACAAAGCACGGGACCCAGCTCCGAGGACATCACGGTGACAATGGGTCATCTGGATGTTGTGGAACAGCGATTCTGGGCACGGGAAACAAGCACTGACTGGTGGGACCGCATAGTGCTGCAGGTCTGGGACGAATCCCAGTGGCTGCGAAACTTTCGCATGCGGAAGGGGACTTTCATGGAACTTTGTGAGTTGCTGTCCCCTGCCCTGAAGCGCAAGGACACCCGGATGCGAGCAGCCCTGACTGTCCAGAAGCGAGTGGCCATAGCCCTCTGGAAGCTTGCAACGCCGGACAGCTACCGGTCTGTCGCAAACCAGTTTGGCGTGGGCAAATCTACCGTGGGGGTTGTTGTGATGCAAGTAGCCAACACAATCGTCAAGGTACTGCTCTCAAAGGTAATGACCCTGGGAAACGTGGAGGTCATCATAGATGGCTTCGCCGCGATGGGATTCCCAAACTGCAGTGGGGCTATAGATGGAACTCACATCCCTATCCTGGGACCGGACCACCAGGCCAGCCAGTACATCAACCGAAAGGGCTACTTTTCAATGGTGCTGCAAGCACTGGTGGACCACAGGGGACGTTTTACCAACATCAACGTTGGATGGCCGGGCAAGGTTCATGACGCTCGCGTCTTCAGGAACTCTGGTCTGTTTAGACGGCTGCAGGAAGGTATTTACTTCCCGGACCACAAAATAACTCTTGGGGATGTGGAGATGCCTACAGTGATCCTTGGGGACCCAGCCTACCAGCTAATGCCCTGGCTCATGAAGCCCTACACTGGCGCCCTGGACTCTGAAAAAGAACTCTTCAACTACCGGCTGAGCAAGTGCAGAATGGTGGTGGAGTGTGCTTTTGGACGTCTCAAGGGGAGATGGAGAAGCTTACTCACTCGCTGTGATCTCAGCGAAACCAATATCCCCATTGTTATAGCTGCTTGCTGTGTGCTCCACAATCTGTGTGAGAGCAAGGGGGAGACCTTTATGGCGGGGTGAGAGGTTGAGGCAAATAGCCTGGCATCTGATTACGCCCAGCCAGACAGCCGGGCGATTAGAAGAGCACAGCGGCACGTGCTGTGCATCCGGAAGGCTTTGAAAGCCTGGTTCCACAGTGAGCAGGGTGACCAGTGACTTTTAAGTTTCTGTACAGAGAAGCTGAACCTGCCCCCGTTTCTTTACCAAGTTAAGGATGACTATCCTCTCCAGTTACAGACCCCCTCCACCCCCTTCCAAAAAAATAAATTCAGTTTTATTTTGTTAATGAACACCGTTGTCTTTAGTACTGTTTTCGCGGGAATGTTTTAAACCTGGGACGCAGACTGTGGTGGGGAGTGGGTGTAGTGTACTGATGCAAATGATCCTTCTAAACTCCAGGAATGACAGGATTCGCAGTGGCGGACTGGTTGTTTCAACGGAGCCTGCCAGCCCTCCTGAGCGGGACTGCGTGTATGTGGGGGCTATGTGAGTTTATGGCAGGGGGAGGAGGGTTACAGATCCCCTGCTGCGTGGCTCTGTGATCCAGGACAAGGACCGCTGCATAACATCTGTAACTGCCCTCCCCCGCCACAAAGTCACAGAGCAACCCCCCCCCCCCACGCACAGAACATGAAAACCACCTCCCAGACTGACCAGGGTAACTAGTCACTGCACTGTGTATGTGCCCTGCTGCTCGACCTGCCCCCGCCTCTGTAGCCTGCTAAAGGTGACTGTCCTGTCCAATTACCAAGCCCCTTCCCCCCCTGCAGACAGACTCTCCCTCAAAACAGCATGACTGAAACAGTAATGAACAAAAACGTATTTTTTATTAACAACCACACATGAAACTGGGGGGTGAAACTTGGACGGGGGCTTGCTTGAGGCGGCCAGGAAAGGACTTTTCAAATTTTGGGGAATGACAGCCTTCTGGTGCTTGAGCAGTCTGCAGGGGTGGAGTGAGAGTTTTCACGAACTCTTCCGCCCCTCCTTTTTTGGACTTTGGGCGAGGGGGGTATGGGACTTGGTGGCAGGGTAGTGCGGTTCCTGATAGACTGCAGCGGGGCTCTGTCCTCCTGCCTCCGTTCCTGCAGAACATCAACAAGGCGCCGGAGCGTGTCCGTTTGCTCCCTCAGAAGTCCAAGCAGCGTTTGAGTCGCCTGCTGGTCTTCCTGCCGCCACCTCTCCTCACGTTTCATGTGTGTCCGGTGCATTTGGGACAAATTCTCCCTCCACTGGTTATGCTGTGCTGCCTGGGCTCGGGAGCAGCCCATAAGTTCAGAGAACATGTCCTCTCACGTCTTCTTCTTCCTCCGCCTAATGTGCGCTAGCCTCTGGGAGTGAGATTCCAGGCTGGGTTGGGAGACAGTTGCAGATGTGGCTGTGGGAATGAGGAAAAGGCAGTGAATTCCTCCGAAAGATAAATGTAGTTGTGAATCAAGAACCTTGATTCACAAGAACCAAGTCTTTCTCTGTGAACAAGACCATGAACCACACCTATCACATGCGCACTGAGGACAAGGTCGAATTTTCGAACCTCGCCTTCAGTGCCTGGGCTTTTGCACTGGCGATCTGGGAACCGGGGCAGGACACGGTACTCTCTGTAGCAGGCAAAGATGGTAAGCCGTGGACTTGTTGCAGATTAAAACTTTAGGAGCACCACTGGCCATCTTTCACATTGAAAGCAATGCCAGTCTGTGCTGCCAGCAATCGGCCAAGCAAGAACTGTGGCCCTGTCCCACCCCCTCGCGGATGTGCCAGGGAAAGATCCCTGGATGCTGACCCTCTCCTGCCCCCACCGCGTGGCTGTAAACCAGCGGTCACAGTTCTGTAAAGGAACTTGTTGCAAGCAGTCCCAATACTAACAGTCCCCTACCTAATTCAAAGCAGGTTGTCATGAGCGACATTACCCTCATGAGGATCCCGGACACCGAGATCCAGAGGATGCTTCGAGAAAGCCTGCAGAGACCGGGGCCCTATGCCGCCATGATATGCAAGGCACTGATTCCAGAGTACCTGCTTGTCTCCTGGCGCGGGAACGTCTCGTACTTTGGAGGACCAAGTAAAGCCGCTCTCCCCAGGAACCTGATGAACAGGCTATCCCTTTACCTGCAGGAGAGCTTTGTGGAGATGTCTGTGGAGGATTACTGCTCTATCCCCGGACATATAGACCGGCTTTTCATATAGCTGCAGTAGCAGGGACAAAAGAGTGGAGCAGCTTGGGCAGCACAATCATGCACAACCGGACACTGTTTGATTTTTTTATAAATAGTTGTTACTGATTATTTAAGGGCCCAGGGGGAAGAAATCATGAATCAAAGATTGTTATTAGTATTAATATTCAAGTTTTGTAAAAAATAAAGGTTTATATGTTTAAAGCACTTACCGCTTGATCCTTCCCCTGAATCTGTGTCCGGGTTACATGCTGGGGAGGGTTGGTAGGGGATCTCTGTAAGGGTGATGAAGAGCTCCTGGCTGTCGGGCAAATCAGCTTGGTAAGCGCTGCCGACTGCCTCGTCCTCCTCATCTCCTTCCTCATCTTCCCCGTCCGCTAACATGTCCGAGGAACCGGCCCTGGACAATATCCCATCCTCAGAGTCCACGGTCAGTGGTGGGGCAGTGGTGGCGGCCGCACCAAGGATGGAATGCAGTGCCTCGTAGAAACGGGATGTGTGGGGCTGGGATCCGGAGCGTCCGTTTGCCTCTTTGGTCTTCTGATAGCCTTGTCTCAGCTCCTTGATTTTCACGCGGCACTGCGTTGCATCCCGGCTGTATCCTCTCTCTGCCATGGCTTTTGAGATCTTCTCATAGATCTTTGCGTTCCGTCTTTTGGAGCGCAGCTCGGAAAGCACGGACTCATCGCCCCACACAGCGATGAGATCCAAGACTTCCCGATCAGTCCATGCTGGGGCCCTCTTTCTATTCTGGGATTGCACGGCCATCTCGGCTGGAGAGCTCTGCATCGTTGCCACTGCTGCTGAGCTCGCCACGCTGTCCAAACAGGAAATGAGATTCAAACTGCCCAGACAGGAAAAGGAAGTCAAATTTTCCCGGGCCTTTTCCTGTGTGGCTGGTCAGAGCATCCGAGCTCGGACTGCTGTCCAGAGCGTCAACAGAGTGCTGCACTGTGGGATAGCTCCCGGAGCTATTACCGTCGATTTCCATCCACACCAACCCTAATTCGATATGGCCATGTCGAATTTAGCGCTACTCCCCTCGTTGGGGAGGAGTACAGAAGTCGAATTTAAGAGCCCTCTATGTCGAACTAAATAGCCTCGTGGTGTGGACGGGTGCAGGGTTAATTCGATTTAACGGTGCTAAATTCGACATAAACGCCTAGTGTAGACCAGGCCTTAGATGCCTTTGAAAATAAGTGCCTATAAGGGCAGTGGTTGGTGTAGTGAGTCGGTGTGGCTCCCCTCCTGCCCAGAAGAGGGAGCACCCTTGCAGGCACCCGAGTGAGCGGAGCCACCGCCGCCTGTTCCCGCCCCCCAGAAGTCAAGGGGCGGGACAGGAAGTATAAAGGCCGGCCGCCGGAGCTCAGTCAGAGCCCGGCCACCGCAGGGAGCAGACGTGCGGCCGGGAGCTCCCAGCCGGGATACCTCCGAGGCCCGAGTCCGTTGCCCTAGCTGGCCGGAGCTGCCCCGAGCCCACTACGAGGAGGAGCCGCCGGAGCCCGTCCGCTCCTATCGTTGGGAGGAGCCCTTGGAACTCCCCCACACCAACCCCGAAGGCGAGACCGCACCAGAACCCCTCCGCCCCTGCTGTTACCCGGAGGAGCCGCCCGAGTGCAATTGGCCAGATTTCCCCACGGAGCTGCCGGACCTGCCACCAAGCCCCGGCCGAGAGGAGCCCATGCTGGTGGACTGGACTGGGCCCGGTGCCACGGATGAGGTAGGCCCTGAGGGGGAACCTGGAAGTAGCCCGGGGGTAGCCGACCCCGGTCAGGCTGCAGACGCATGTGAGCCAATGTCAGTGTGTTTCGGTCAGGATACCCCACTGACCAGCAGCGGCAGTAACCGCTGCTAGGGCCCCGGGCTGGAACGCAGTGGAGTGGGTGGGCCTGCGTTCCCCCCTGCCACCCCCGCTCACGGGTGGCAGGCTTCCCCCTCACCCAACGCTCAGGTGTAGGAGCCTGGGCTTACTCCAACTGATTGTTGCTCAGCCCCTGCACCAGAGGGCCTGAGCTACCTAACTGTTATTTGTCTGCTCAGCCCCTGCATCCAAGGGCCTGAGCTGTGACTGTTTGTGCCCCGCCCTGATCCAGGGCCTGGGCCTTCCTTGTTGTTTGTCTGCTCAGCCCCTGCATCCAAGGGCCTGAGCTGTGACTGGTTGTGCCCAGCCCTGATCCAGGGCCTGGGCCTTCCTTACCTGATTGTTGCTCGGCCCCTGCACCAAAGGGCCTGAGCTCCCTGAACTGCTTGTCTGCCCAGCCCCTGCACCAGAGGGCCTGGGCTCCTTAACTGCTTGTCTGCCCAGCCCCTGCACCAAAGGGCCTGAGCTCCCTTAACTGCTTGTCTGCCCAGCCCCTGCGCCAGAGGGCCTGGGCTCCTTAACTGCTTGTCTGCTCAGCCCCTGCCCGAGAGGGCCTGGGCTCCTCAACTGCTTGTTTGCTCAGCCCCTGCACCAGAGGGCCTGAGCCCCAGAACTCATTGTTTGTTTGCTCAGCCCCTGCACCCGAGGATCTGAGCCCCTGAACTAACCGGTTGTCGTTCCACCAGTGGTGAGTCGGTGTGGCTCCCCTCCTGCCCAGGAGGGTCGAGCCCCGGCACGAACCTTCTACAGTTGGAAAGACTTCATTACCTACTAAGAGATCTGAGAAATCACCAACCAGTAGCTCACTTCCAACAGAATCAGGAGGAAGTGCTGGAGATATTTGGGGCATGTACTCCAGATGCCAACACACAGATGAAGCTGTCAAGTGGAAAGCAACTGATGTGAGGAAACGAGGATACCCAGGAGAAACCTTAAGAACTCTTAGCAGGGAAGGCAAAATAGTCAATCTCAACACCATAGAGCAGATGGAAGCATCAGCAAATGACACAGCGGAATGGAAGAGACCAGTTTCTGTCCTGTGTACCAACACTGGTGTGAAAAGGACATAATTTAATGGAATAGACAAGTGGTCTTGATGTGTTTCCTAAGCACCTGCAGGGAAATACAACTCATTTTGTTGGTAGGTGCAAACAAGATTAAGTCAAGACAAGGCTAAGCTAACATTTTAATACACATCTGGGTCTAAGTGGAGCGTGTGGGTGAAGAGGAATGTGGAATATAGAAAATTCCAGTTGCAGAGGAGTGTGTTGCTGCATTATGCAAGCTGGCTTTCCACTGTATATCATTCATCTCTAGAAATCTAGTCCAATGGGCCAAACTCCTTTTAAGTATGATAGGAAAAACAGCTGACAAAACTGTAGTTATTTGGTTACTTGCTGTTATGCCTATCACAATGGGCCTGACCCAACATTCAGTAGAGTCAGTGGAAAGGAGCCTGCTGACTTCATTGAGAGCTGATCCATTGCCATGATCATTGTCTTTAAGCACTAGCCCACTGTTTTTAAGCATTAGAAAAAATTGCTTTCACTAATACAGAATTTCAAAACTGCTATCTATACTTAGGTTACACATCAATGAATAAGGGAAATCTTTTGCTAATCACCCTGAGTTGAATCAATTTAACAATTATGGGATTTTGGTTCAGCAATACACAGAGGGGCAGAAAGTGAAAAGTGAGAGGAAGATGAATTTATAGCTGCTCTTCAGGAACATGGATTTCTTACCTATGCAACTAGCTACACTTTATGTAAGAGAAGGTTACTTACCTGTAACTGGAGGGTCTTCAAGATGTGTGTCCCTATCAACACTATTACCTTTATCAACCAAACAATTTACCAAGGGTTGTGATGGATTCTCCAGCACTGACAATTTTAAAATCAAGATTGGATGTTTTTCTAAAAGATCTAAATTATCACAATGGTCTCTTCTGGCCTTGGAATCTATGAATCACCCTAAATCCAGTTTGTATCTGCATTGTTGGGGTAGTTCTCTATCAATACATTGTGTGAGGGATTTTTTATTTGTACAATGGCCCGAAAGCAGTGTTTCCCAAACTTGGGACGCCGCTTGTGTAGGGAAAGCCCCTGGCGGGCCGGGCCAGGCCGGTTTGTTTACCTGCCGCGTCGGCAGGTTCGGCCGATCGCGGCTCCCACTGACCATGGTTCGCTGCTCCAGGCCAATGGGAGCTGCTGGAAGCGGTGCAGGCCGAGGGACATACTGGCCGCTGCTTCCAACAGCTCCCATTGGCCTGGAGCAGCGAACCGCGGCCAGCGGGAGCCTCGATCGGCCGAACCCGCAAACGCGGCAGGTAAACAAACCGGCCCGGTCCACCAGGGGCTTTCCCTACACAAGCGGCGTCCCAAGTTTGGGAAACACTGCCCTAAAGGGTATCTTATTCAGCTGCCCGTTAGCTAGAGGAAGGTTCACACTGTGAAAAGGAGATAAAGAGCCTCATTTGTGGCAAGTATCCCTTCTATGTAGCCATGTGAGGGCAATAGGAAAAAATCAAGGCCCAAGAATATGAAGACATCTTTAGAAATCATTAGTTGATATTAATCTAACAGCCTCTTCTGGGATAGCCTCCACTGACCACCAACCTACACATCAGAGACATTTCTCTAGGAAAATAAATGGACACAGAATTCTCTGCGCATATAAATGGGAAGTTTCATTCAGTCTTGCCCATTTACACCACCCAAGACCTTAGCCCCTTTTTTTTGTTATAGTTAATCTGCTGATACTGTGCTTCTATTTTTTACTGATAATTTAACATTTTTTAATGTAGCCATCTATTAAGGTGCTCACTTAATACTCTGAAGCTCAAATTAGCATGCTAAATAAAATACTCTTTTTTATATGCTGAAGTGTGAATTTGAGCATCCAGACCTAGATTATGGAGGCCCTATTAAGGAGCGTGTGTTTGAAAATCAATCTCACTGTATGATATTGTGAATTTTGTACCATGATTTTTTAAGTAGTTACAATATATAAAGGCTTATGAGGTATTACCAATTCTGAAAGAATTATCTACTAGAATAAATATGTAGATATGACAGTGCCTGGGGTACCCAGAGATGTGAATCACCTTGTTACCTCCTGCCTCTATAATGAGGGACTCTTGCTTGTGGTAACTGGCTGCTACCTCTCTAACACTGGCAGCCTTTCAGCCACTCAAGCGCTCTCCATGGGGATATGTCAGCCCTGTCATAAGAACATAAGAACGGCCGTACTGGGTCAGACCAAAGGTCCATCTAGCCCAGTATCTTGTCTACCGACAGTGGCCAATGCCAGGTGCCCCAGAGGGAGTGAACCTAACAGGTAATGATCAAGTCATCTCTCTCCTGCTATCTATCTTGAGTGGATCACTGCAGACTACGTGGCTCTGGGAAGAAGGATAAAGGAGTTTGAGGCGCAAGTGGTGTTCTCGTCCATCCTCCCTGTGCAAGGAAAAGGCCTGGGTAGAGACCGTCGAATCGTGGAAGTCAACGAATGGCTATGCAGGTGGTGTCGGAGAGAAAGCTTTGGATTCTTCGACAATGGGATGGTGTTGCAAGAAGGAGGAGTGCTAGGCAGAGATGGGCTCCACCTAACGAAGAGAGGGAAGAGCATCTTCGCAAGCAGGCTGGCTAACCTAGTGAGGAGGGCTTTAAACTAGGTTCACCAGGGGAAGGAGACCAAAGCCCTGAGGTAAGTGGGGAAATGGGATCCTGGGAGGAAGCAAGAGCAGGAGAGCGCAAGAGGGGAGGACTCCTGTCTCATACTGAGAAAGAGGAACGATCGATGAGTTATCTTAAGTGCCTATACACAAATGCAAGAAGCCTGGGAAACAAGCAGGGAGAACTGGAAGTCCTGGCACAGTCAGGGAACTATGATGTGATTGGAATAACAGAGACTTGGTGGGATAACTCACATGACTTGAGTACTGTCATGGATGGATATAAACTGTTCAGGAAGGACAGGCAGGGCAGAAAAGGTGGGGGAGTTGCGTTGTATGTAAGAGAGGAGTCTGACTGCTCAGAGCTCCGGTATGAAACTGCAGAAAAACCTGAGAGTCTCTGGATAAAGTTGAGAAGTGTGAGCAACAAGGGTGATGTCGTGGTCGGAGTCTGCTATAGACCACCAGACCAGGGGGATGAGGTGGACGAGGCATTATTCCAGCAACTAACAGAAGTTGCTAGATCGCAGGCCCTGGTTCTCATGGGAGACTTTAATCACCCTGATATCTGCTGGGAGAGCAATACAGCGGTGCACAGAAAATCCAGGAAGTTTTTGGAAAGTGTAGGGGACAATTTCCTGGTGCAAGTGCTGGAGGAACCAACTAGGGGCAGAGCTTTTCTTGACCTGCTGCTCACAAACAGGGAAGAATTAGTAGGGGAAGCAAAAGTGGATGGGAACCTGGGAGGCAGTGACCATGAGATGGTCGAGTTCAGGATCCTGACACAAGGAAGAAAGGAGAGCAGCATAATACGGACCCTGGACTTCAAAAAAGCAGACTTTGACTCCCTCAGGGAACAGATGGGCAGGATCCCCTGGGAGAATAACATGAAGGGCAAAGGGGTCCAGGAGAGCTGGCTGTATTTTAAAGAATCCTTATTGCAGTTGCAGGAACAAACCATCCCGACGTGTAGAAAGAATAGTAAATATGGCAGGCGACCAGCTTGGCTTAACAGTGAAATCCTTGCTGATCTTAAACGCAAAAAAGAAGCTTACAAGAAGTGGAAGATTGGACAAATGACCAGGGAGGAGTATAAAAATATCGCTCAGGCATGCAAGAGTGAAATCAGGAAGGCCAAATTGCACTTGGAGTTGCAGCTAGCAAGAGATGTTAAGAGGAACAAGAAGAGTTTCTTCAGGTATGTTAGCAACAAGAAGAAAGTCAAGGAAAGTGTGGGCCCCTTACTGAATGAGGGAGGCAACCTAGTGACAGAGGATGTGGAAAAAGCTAATGTACTCAATGCTTTTTTTGCCTCTGTCTTCACAAACAAGGTCAGCTCCCAGATTGCTGGACTGGGCAGCACAGTATGGGGAGGAGGTGACCAGCCCTCCGTGGAGAAAGAAGTGGTTCGGGACTATTTAGAAAAACTGGATGAGCACAAATCCATGGGGCCGGATGCGCTGCATCAGAGGGTGCTAAAGGAGTTGGCGGATGTGATTGCGGAGCCATTGGCCATCATCTTTGAAAACTCATGGCGATCGGGGGAGGTCCCGGATGATTGGAAAAAGGCTAATGTAGTGCCCATCTTTAAAAAAGGGAAGAAGGAGGACCCGGGGAACTACAGGCCAGTCAGCCTCACCTCAGTCCCTGGAAAAATCATGGAGCACGTCCTCAAGGAATCAATTATGAAACACTTAGAGGAGAGGAAAGTGATCAGGAACCGTCAGCATGGATTCACCAAGGGGAAGTCGTGCCTGACTAACCTAATTGCCTTCTATGAGGAGATAACTGGCTCTGTGGATGAGGGGAAAGCAGTGGATGTGTTATTCCTATACTTTAGCAAAGCTTTTGATACGGTCTCCCACAGTATTCTTGCCGCCAAGTTAAAGAAGTATGGGCTGGATGAATGGACTGTAAGGTGGACAGAAAGCTGGCTAGATCGTCGGGCTCAACGGGTAGTGATCAATGGCTCCATGTCTAGTTGGCAGCCGGTTTCAAGCGGAGTGCCCCAAGGGTTGGTCCTGGGGCCGGTTTTGTTTAATATCTTTATTAATGATCTGGAGGATGGTGTGGACTGCACTCTCAGCAAGTTTGCAGATGACACTAAACTGGGAGGCGTGGTAGATACGCTGGAGGGCAGGGATCAGATACAGAGGGACCTAGACAAATTGGAGGATTGGGCCAAAAGAAACCTGATGAGGTTCAACAAGGACAAGTGCAGAGTCCTGCACTTAGGACGGAAGAATCCTATGCACTGCTACAGACTAGGGACTGAATGGCTAGGTAGCAGTTCTGCAGAAAAGGACCTAGGGGTCACAGTGGACGAGAAGCTGGATAGGAGTCAACAGTGTGCTCTTGTTGCCAAGAAGGCTAATGGCATTTTGGGCTGTATAAGTAGGGGCATTGCCAGCAGATCGAGGGACGTGATCGTTCCCCTTTATGCGACATTGGTGAGGCCTCATCTGGAGTACTGTGTCCAGTTTTGGGCCCCACACTACAAGAAGGATGTGGAAATATTGGAAAGAGTCCAGCGGTGGGCAACAAAAATGATTAGGTGGCTGGAGCACATGACTTATGAGGAGAGGCTGAGGGAACTGGGATTGTTTAGTCTACAGAAGAGACGAATGAGGGGGGATTTGATAGCTGCTTTCAACTACCTGAGGGGGGGTTCCAAAGAGGATGGAGCTCGGCTGTTCTCAGTGGTGGCAGTTGACAGAACAAGGAGCAATGGTCTCAAGTTGCAGTGGGGGAGGTCTAGGTTGGATATTAGGAAACACTATTTCACTAGGAGGGTGGTGAAGCACTGGAATGCTTTACCTAGGGAGGTGTTGGAATCTCCTTCCTTGGAGGTTTTTAAGGCCCGGTTTGACAAAGCCCTGGCTGAGATGATTTAGTTGGGAATTGGTCCTGCTTTGAGCAGGGGGTTGGACTAGATGACCTCCTGAGGTCCCTTCCAACCCTGATATTCTATGATTCTATGATCTCCACCCTCTGACAAACAGAGTCTAGGGACACCATTCCTTACCCATCGTGGCTAACAGCCATTAATGGACTTAACCTCCATGAATTTATCCTTTATTGATCTTGCAGGTTAACAATAGGTACACCCAAGTCCCTGAGTCCCTTCAGCCCCTGACAATGACTATTCACAGAAATCGCAGAGCCTAATCCTCTAACGGTGCAGAGTACCTCAGTTTGCCAGTTTTGCCTTAAACCACAGCTCCTGTAACCCACACAACAATAGTAATGAAACAAAAGAAAGTTTATTTAAGAAAGAATAGAGATTCCTAGAAACAAGAGACAGTGATGGAAACAAATTGTTACGTAGAAAACAAAATCATAAAAAATGAGCTAGGGCCTTGTCATAACTATAAAGGGAAGGGTGACAGCCATACTGTGTACAGTACTAAAGTCCCTCCTGGTCAGAGACTCTAAAATCCTTTTACCTGTAAAGGGTTAAGAAGCTCGGGTAACCTGGCTGACACCTGACCCAGAGGACCAATAAGGGGACAAGATACTTTCAAATCTTGGGGGGGGAAAGGCTTTTGTGTGTGTCCTTTGTTTAAGGGGTTCGTTCGCTCTTGGGACTGAGAGGGACCAGACATCAATCCAGGTTCTCCCCATCTTTCTAAACAAGTCTCTCTTATTTCAAAATTGTAAGTAAAAGCCAGGCAAGGCGTCTTAGATTTACTTTGTTTTCTCAACTTGTAAATGTACCTTTTACTAAAGTGCTTATCTTGTTTGCTATACTTTGAACCTAAGACAGAGGGGATTCCTCTGAGCTCTTTAAGTTTGATTACCCTATAAAGTTATTTTCCATACTGATTTTGCAGAGATGATTTTTACCTTTTGCTTTAATTAAAAGCCTTCTTTTTTAAAACCTGATTGATTTCTCCTTGTTTTAAGATCCAAAGGGGGTTTGGATCTGTATTCACCAGGAGTTGGTGAAAGGAAGGAGGGGGGAAGGGTCAATTTCTCCTTGTTTTAAGATCCAAAGGGGGTTTGGATCTGTATTCACCAGGAGTTGGTGAAAGGAAGGAGGGGGGAAGGGTCAATCTCTCCTTGTTTAAGATCCAAGCAGTTTGGATCTGTATTCACCAGGAAATTGGTGAAAGGTTTCTCAAGGTTTCCCAGGGAGGGAATCCATCGAGAATGGTGGCAGCGGGACCAGAGCTAAGCTGGTAGATAAGCTTAGCAGTTTTCATGCAGGCCCCTACATTTGTACCCTAAAGTTCAAAGTGGGGATACAGCCTTGACATGGTGGCACAGCGGTGGGATCGTTTTAAACCCAAAAGCCAGTAAGAGATTTTTTTTTCCTTCTAGCTGCTTGGAGAGCAGAGCTGAAGGTAGATGCATATCTTATCTCTCCTTGCCTGAAGGCAGAGGTGTTAAGTTTTTTTTAACAAGGTCCTTTGTTAAGAGAACGGTTCAATCAGTGAGCAAACTTTGATCTGGTAAAGGTAATTTACAATCTGAATTGTGTTTTTTTTTCTTTTTACATCCTCGGGAGTAGCTTGTTAGAAAGTCTCTGTTAACTCAGCAGCACTCAGCAGGAGCCTGAGCTAAATACATCCCAGTTTCAGTCAACTGCAGAGGGGTGTGGCCCAGCACAAGAAAACCAGGAAAATGACTACCAGTGAAGCAGCTAGCAAACTAGAACTGGCCAGACTAGAAGCAGAAGAAAATGAGAAAAAACATCAGAGACTACTTCAAATTAAAAAACTCGAGGAAAAAGCCAAACAGGAGGCCCATGAAAGAGAGGAGAAAGCCAAAGAGGAGGCCCACAAGAGAGAGATGGAGCTGGAAAAAGCCAAAGAGGAGGCGAGAGAAAAAGAAAGGAAGCATGAACTGGAAGCAGCACGTGCTAAGCAGGATGCATCAGACCATCCTAACAATTCCTCTCCAAGTACCACTTCCCATCCCAGGAAATTCCCCACCTACAAGGCAGGCGATGATACTGAGGCCTTCTTAGAAAATTTTGAAAGGGCCTGCCTTGGATACGACATCCCTCCAACCCAGTACATGGTAGAGCTGAGGCCGCAGCTCAGTGGACCCTTAGCAGAAGTGGCGGCTGAAATGCCTAAGGAACACATGAACAGTTATGAACTTTTTAAAAACAAGGCCAGAATCAGAATGGGGCTAACACCTGAGCATGCCCGTCGGCGGTTCAGAGCCCTAAGGTGGAAACCTGATGTGTCATTTACCCGACATGCCTACCACATTGGGAAAAATTGGGATGCCTGGATATCAGGAGCAAATGTTAAATCTACGGAAGAGTTGCCCTTCCTATTGCAAATGGAGCAGTTTTTAGAGGGTGTTCCTGAGGAAATAGAAAGGTACATCCTAGATGGGAAGCCCAAAACTGTAACCAAGGCGGGGGAGATTGGAGCCAAATGGGTGGAGGTGACAGAAAAGAAAAAAGCTAGTAGCAGTTGGAGCGAATATCAGAAGGGGCAAACCGAAACAAAACCTTATCACCGGGGACAACCCAAGGCCCCACCCACATCCCAAGGGAAACCCCAGACGCCTTCTCACCCCACCACACCAGTCTCCATCAACCAACATCGCCCCGGTGATACCTTAGCAGGGCGATGTTTTAAATGTAATGAACTGGGGCATATAAAGGCTCACTGCCCCAAGAACCCCAACCGATTACAGTTCATTACACCCCAATCACACCAAAGAACCCCAGACCCAGATGCCTCTCTCATACCCTCGGAGCGAAGGGAAACCTTGAGAGTGGGCGGAAAGAAGGTTATCGCTTGGAGGGACACTGGGGCACAAGTGTCAACTATTCACCAATCCCTAGTGGACCCCAAACTCATCAACCCGGAGGCTACAGTGACAATTCAACCCTTCGTGTCACAGTCTGTAACCTTGCCTACAGCCAAGTTGCATGTCCAGTACAAGGGCTGGTCAGGAATGTGGACTTTTGCAGTCTATGACAATTATCCCATTCCCATGCTACTGGGGGAAGACTTGGCCAACCACGTGAAGCTAGCCAAGAGGGTGGGAATAGTCACCCGCAGCCAGGCTAAGCAAGCTTCCACCCCCATCCCTGTTCCTGAGCCGTCCACCAGGACCCCGTCTGTGTTACCAGAGACCCAAACAAAGGTGGTGGAACCGGATCCCCTGCCAACGACTGCAACAGCCGTAGTGGATCCAATCCCAGAGACCCAGCCAAAGCCAGTCCCAGAACCGGAACTGGCCACGCAACCAGTGCTGACAATGGTTCTGGTGCTGAGTCCAGCGCTTGCAAGCTGGTCTACAACTCCAATGCCAGAGGACACCAGCGAGCCTGAACTGGCGGAAGCAGCAGATAACCCTACCCAAGAGGCTCAGCCAGAGCCTGAAATACCACATAGTGCACCAGCGGACAGCGGTTCACAGTCAATGGAAAAAGCCCCAGCACCTACATCGCTTCCAGAGGGACCAAGCCCCAGTCCACAGTCCAAGGAGGAACTGATGTCTCCAGCATCAAGGGAACAGTTCCAGGCCGAGCAGGAAGCAGATGACAGCCTTCAGAAACCTTGGGCGGCGGCACGGAGCACCCCACCGCCTCTCAGCTCTTCTAACCGATCCCGGTTTGTTGTAGAACAAGGACTTTTATACAAGGAGACTCTTTCTGGTGGGCACCAGGAAGACTGGCATCCTCAAAGACAGTTGGTAGTTCCCACTAAGTATCGGGTAAAGCTCTTGAGCTTAGCCCATGATCATCCCAGTGGCCATTCTGGGGTGAACAGAACCAAAGACCGGTTGGGGAAGTCCTTCCACTGGGAGGGAATGGGCAAGGACGTTGCTAATTATGTCCGGTCTTGTGAGGTGTGCCAACGAGTGGGAAAGCCCCAAGACCAGGTTAAAGCCCCTCTCCAGCCACTACCCATAATTGAGGTCCCATTTCAGCGAGTAGCTGTGGATATTCTGGGTCCTTTCCCAAAGAAGACACCCAGAGGAAAGCAGTACGTACTGACTTTCATGGATTTTGCTACCCGATGGCCGGAAGCTGTACCCTTAAGCAACACCAAGACTAAAAGTGTGTGCCAGGCATTAGCAGACATTTTTGCCAGGGTAGGGTGGCCCTCCGACATACTTACAGATTCGGGAACTAATTTCCTGGCAGGGAACATGAAAAACCTGTGGAAAGCTCATGGGGTGAATCACTTGGTTGCCACCCCTCATCACCATCAAACCAATGGTCTGGTGGAGAGGTTTAATGGAACTTTGGGGGCCATGATACGTAAATTCGTAAATGAACACTCCAATGATTGGGACCTAGTGTTGCAGCAGTTGCTTTTTGCCTACAGGGCTGTACCACATCCCAGTTTAGGGTTTTCACCATTTGAACTTGTGTATGGCCGCGAGGTTAAGGGGCCATTACAGTTGGTGAAGCAGCAATGGGAGGGGTTTACGCCTTCTCCAGGAACTAACATTCTAGACTTTGTAAGCAACCTACAAAACACCCTCCGACACTCTTTAGCCCTTGCTAAAGAAAACCTAAAGGATGCTCAGGAAGAGCAAAAGGCCTGGTATGATAAACGTTCCAGAGAACGGTCCTTCAAAGTAGGAGACCAAGTCATGGTCTTAAAGGCGCTCCGGGCCCATAAAATGGAAGCGTCGTGGGAAGGACCATTCACGGTCCAGGAGCGCCTAGGAGCTGTTAACTATCTCATAGCCTCCCCCACCTCCAACATAAAGCCTAAGGTATACCATGTTAATTCTCTTAAGCCCTTTTATTCTAGAGAATTAAACGTTTGCCAGTTTACAGCCCAGGAAACTGATGACGCGGAGTGGCCTGCAGGTGTCTACTATGAAGGAAAAAGGAATGGTGGCGTGGAAGAGGTGAACCTCTCCACGACCCTGGGACGTCTGCAGCGACAGCAGATAAAGGAGCTGTGCACAAGCTTTGCACCGATTTTCTCAGCCACTCCAGGACGGACCGAACGGGCATACCACTCCATTGACACAGGTAATGCTCACCCAATTAGAACCCCACCCTACCGGGAGTCACCTCATGCCCAAGCGGCTATACAAAGGGAGATCCAGGACATGCTACAGATGGGTATAATCCGCCCCTCTACCAGTGCATGGGCATCTCCAGTGGTTCTAGTTCCCAAACCAGATGGGGAAATACGCTTTTGCGTGGACTACCGTAAGCTAAATGCTGTAACTCGTCCTGACAACTATCCAATGCCACGCACAGATGAGCTATTGGAAAAATTGGGACATGCCCAATTCATCTCTACTTTAGACTTAACCAAAGGGTACTGGCAAGTACCACTAGATGAACCCGCTAAGGAAAGGTCAGCCTTCGTCACCCAGGCAGGGGTGTATGAATTCAATGTACTCCCTTTCGGGTTGCGAAATGCACCCGCCACCTTCCAAAGACTTGTAGATGGTCTCCTAGCAGGATTGGGAGAATCTGCAGTTGCCTACCTCGATGATGTGGCCATTTTTTCTGATTCATGGACAGAACACCTGGAGCACCTGAAAAAAGTCTTCGAGCGCATCCGGCAGGCAGGACTAACTGTTAAGGCTAAAAAGTGTCAAATAGGCCAAAACAGAGTGACGTACCTGGGGCACCAGGTGGGTCAAGGAACTATAAATCCCCTACAGGCCAAAGTGGATGCTATCCAAAAGTGGCCGGTTCCAAAGTCAAAGAAACAGGTCCAATCCTTCTTAGGCTTGGCCGGATATTATAGGCGATTTGTACCACACTACAGCCAAATCGCCGCCCCGCTGACAGACCTAACCAGAAAGAAACAGCCAAATACAGTTCAGTGGACTGATAAGTGTCAAAAGGCCTTTAACCAGCTTAAGGCAACACTCATGTCTGACCCTGTGCTAAGGGCCCCAGACTTTGACAAATCGTTCCTAGTAACCACAGATGCTTCCGAGCGAGGCGTGGGAGCAGTTTTAATGCAGGAAGGACCAGATCAAGAATTCCATCCTGTCGTGTTTCTCAGCAAGAAACTGTCTGAGAGGGAAAGCCACTGGTCAATCAGCGAAAAGGAATGCTACGCCATTGTGTACGCGCTGGAAAAGCTACGCCCATATGTTTGGGGACGGCGCTTCCAACTACAAACAGACCATGCTGCGCTACAGTGGCTTCATACCGCCAAGGGGAATAACAAAAAACTTCTTCGGTGGAGTTTAGCTCTCCAAGATTTTGATTTTGAAATACAACACATTTCGGGAGCTTCTAACAAAGTGGCTAATGCACTCTCCCGGGAAAGTTTCCCAAAGTTAACTGGTTAACAATTGTTCTTGTAATGAAACATATTGTTAGTTTTTATATAATCAGTAGTATGTCTAAAGGTACATGTGTCTTGTTAACTCTGTTTTCTCCTAGAACTCCAGGAAGAAATCACAGCCAGTGTGGAACCGAACGTCCAACACTATCTGTGATTTGGGGGGCGTGTCATAACTATAAAGGGAAGGGTGACAGCCATACTGTGTACAGTACTAAAGTCCCTCCTGGTCAGAGACTCTAAAATCCTTTTACCTGTAAAGGGTTAAGAAGCTCGGGTAACCTGGCTGACACCTGACCCAGAGGACCAATAAGGGGACAAGATACTTTCAAATCTTGGGGGGGGAAAGGCTTTTGTGTGTGTCCTTTGTTTAAGGGGTTCGTTCGCTCTTGGGACTGAGAGGGACCAGACATCAATCCAGGTTCTCCCCATCTTTCTAAACAAGTCTCTCTTATTTCAAAATTGTAAGTAAAAGCCAGGCAAGGCGTCTTAGATTTACTTTGTTTTCTCAACTTGTAAATGTACCTTTTACTAAAGTGCTTATCTTGTTTGCTATACTTTGAACCTAAGACAGAGGGGATTCCTCTGAGCTCTTTAAGTTTGATTACCCTATAAAGTTATTTTCCATACTGATTTTGCAGAGATGATTTTTACCTTTTGCTTTAATTAAAAGCCTTCTTTTTTAAAACCTGATTGATTTCTCCTTGTTTTAAGATCCAAAGGGGGTTTGGATCTGTATTCACCAGGAGTTGGTGAAAGGAAGGAGGGGGGAAGGGTCAATTTCTCCTTGTTTTAAGATCCAAAGGGGGTTTGGATCTGTATTCACCAGGAGTTGGTGAAAGGAAGGAGGGGGGAAGGGTCAATCTCTCCTTGTTTAAGATCCAAGCAGTTTGGATCTGTATTCACCAGGAAATTGGTGAAAGGTTTCTCAAGGCTTCCCAGGGAGGGAATCCATCGAGAATGGTGGCAGCGGGACCAGAGCTAAGCTGGTAGATAAGCTTAGCAGTTTTCATGCAGGCCCCTACATTTGTACCCTAAAGTTCAAAGTGGGGATACAGCCTTGACAGGCCTACATTTATTAATAGTTACCTTTCCTATATATAAAGTAGCCTTCTCCCTACCCACACCCCGTCCAACAATGTTTAGTCTGTTGCAAAGCTGGCTGGCTTCACAGTAACCAGGAGCCAAACTTTCATGAAAAACGTCCCTGCTCAACAAGATATCTCCTCAGTGAATGGATAGAGAGTGTCACTCCCTACTCTGTGTTATACTGAAACAATCTTTCGTCTTTATTCATAGGCAGCACAATCCCCTGTTTGCTGTAATGTTCCTTTTTTATCTTCAAGTGCTTTTGATTGTTTTCAGTTGTCTTTGATGGTTTTCCATTGACTGTATTCGGATGTGGTGATGATAGACAATTGGGAAGCACATTACATCATTAGCTAATCAAGGAGGGATGGCGATACCCTCCTGAAGGAATAGGTCATCACTCCTTGGTGATTCCATTTAACCTTAAAACCATAAAGGCATAAACTTCAATATAATTACATTATTCCATAAATATTACTTGTACACACATCATGCCATGATTATGAACATTGATAAGTTTTAAGCTTTCAACAAAGACCTTACATGCTATCCTTCATGGACAAATACCCTGTATGCTATGCATTTGATGAAGTGAGTGTGTCAGGTTTGAGACGAGAGTTGTTTGCAAAGAACAGGGAACCTTTTGCCAAAGGGCCTATGTGACACAGTAGTCATTTGTGAAATACGTATATTTACGTTACTTTGGAGATTTTAGCATAGATTTTGTAAATCCATATATAAGTCGGTAATTGTAAAGGGTTGTGAGGGCTTGAGGTGGGTCTGAGAATGAGCTCAGTCCCTATACAAAATGTTCCAAGTGGCCAGCATAACATATAGCCTCTGACAACCAAACTCCTAACTCTTGCCTTCTCAGGGCCCAGGTGTTCCAAACAAAAAGCGGGGGTGTGAAAGGTGTGTGTCTAGAAATTTAAAACCAGACTTCTCAAGGCAGGTGGAGCCTTTTAGCTGTGGCAGACAACTCACCCAGAAGAAGGAAGACTCCAATTTAAACCACCTTAAGTTGTGAACAAACTTTTTTTGACAGCTGGGCAACAGCAGAAATCCTGTGGAGCTCTGGAGAGCCAATTGGAAACCACATATGTACTCCTGAAAACAAACTGGATGGTGTAATATCCACTAAGGGGGAAGCAGCATCCAGCCACTTGTCTTGGCAGGCCTTGCCAGCTGGAGACCTACATCATGGCATTAGGTGACCTTTTGGTATAAGGGGAGGACTAGTCTGGCCTACATATTGCCCCACCAGAGCCTCTTGAAAACATTGGGAGGGATATTTAGCCCCAGACCAGGAGTTTGCCTGCCTCAAGCCTGGCAGCCCCAGGCCAAGAGTATTCCCAGTTACTGGCATCCAGTTGTCTCCCCAGAGTTGGGGAGAACAGCCCAAAAGGTGATTCACCAAATGAAAATTCGGACTCGTGAAAGAAATGTCTAAAAAATCTTTGTGTCAGGTAAAGTCATGCAGCTGGACAAGATGAAGATCCAAAGAAACATCAACATACTCTGTGTGCAAGAGACCAGATAGAGGATAGTAACCAATAGCTATTAGCCAAAAGGGTCAGAGACTCATAGACTTTAAGGTCAGAAGGGACCATTATGATCATCTAGTCTGACCTCCCGCATGATGCAGGCCACAAAACCTGACCCACCCACTCCTGGAAGAATTTTCTCCCTTGACTCAGCTGTTGAAGTCCCCAAATCATGATTTAAAGACTTCAAGTCGCAAAGAATCCTCCAGCAAGCGACCCCTGCTTCATGCTGCGGAGGAAGGCGAAAAACCTCCAGAGCCTCTGCCAATCTACCCTGGAGGAAAATTCCTTCCCGACCCCAAATATGGCGATCAGCTGAACCCCGAGCATGCGAGCAAGATTCTCCAGCCAGACCCTCCGGAAAAAAGTTCTCTGTAGTAACTTTTAATATCCCATCATTGACCATTGTTACTAATTACCAGCGATGGCACATTATTGACCTATTGCCTAAAATCATGTTATCCCATCAAACCATCCCCTCCATAAACTTATCAAGCTTAATCTTAAAGCCAGAGAGGTCTTTCGCCCCCACTGTTTCCCTCGGAAGGCTGTTCCAGAACTTCACCCCTCTGATGGTTAGAAACCTTCATCTAATTTCAAGCCTAAACTTCCAGACGGCCAGTTTATATCCATTTGTTCTCTGTGCTCCGTGTGTCCCTTAACATCCAATTGCCAGAAGGTAGGACTGGATGACGGGATGGATCACTTAAAATTGCCCTGTTCTGTTTATTCCCTCTGAAGCATCTGGCACTGGCCACAGTCAGAGACAGGACACTAGGTCAGATGGACTATTGGTCTGATGCAGTATGGCTGTTCTTATGCTCTTATGATAGTTAGGAAATACAGCCTGAGAACGTGTCTGGGCTGTAGGTTGTACTATGCAGGTGGTGGTGGAAGGAGAAATGGTGTAGGAGTGCTGGTTCATGACTAACTTTGTAAAACTGTTCAGCCAATCATCAGGGTGAATGACCATTTAATGGACAGTCTGAATACAAACGAAGAAGTGCTGGTTATTTATGGTATTGGTATACACCCCACAAGAAGGCTGCCCTGAGGAAGAGAAGAGGATATTGAGCAGAGCCTACAGAACCTAGTGTACATGGTCAGACTAGAAAAATTACTCCTCATCCTGGGACTTAGCTTTCAACCCTTGTATGGTCTCAAGTCAATCAGGCAATAAGCACATACTGGAACAGAACACAGAGAGCGTTGCACTGCTTGACACATATGTTTAGGCAATCAGTGGGTGACTGACACTATTTGGTTTAAGAGATGAGAAAATCATCTTTATACATATCAAAGCAACAGAGCAAGCATGCAAATAGATTTCTTCCTCTCTTGAATGAACCAGAGAATAGTTAAGGATTGTAAGGTTATCCAAAGTGAAATGATCACAACACAACAAAAGCCATTGATGGCAACTGTTGCAACTGGCAAATGGACTTGGTGTGAGTTTTGTTCCAAAACACATATAATGATCTGCACAACTTGGCAGCCTTGTGTCGGATCAATAAACAATCACCAGCCTCCCCAGTTCAGGAACAATTCTCAAAGGTCACCAGTTCAGACCAGTCCGGACCGTCCAATGCCACCCAGGCCCATTCCTCCGGTACCCGCTCAGGCCTGTAAAGAAAAATCCCTTGTTCCCCCGAAACCCTCCAGTCTGCCTGACTCCTCTGCTTTTTCTTATACATGCAAAAATAACCTGAATAAGAATTGGTCCCGTTGCTTGCGCTCTAGCTCTAAAACTGTCCAGGCTCCCCTCCGAATCCTGCACACTGGGGGCCAAAAAGGGGGTCCCACTTGGAGCTATAAACCCTGGACTTGCATAGAGCTCCATTCAATTGTAAAAGGCTTTCCAAAGTCCCTGGAAAATCCTACCAAATTCGCAGAGGAATTTTTGCTAGTATGAAACACCGATGAACCCTCTGAGGCAGACCTCCTGCAGCTGTGTAAGCTACTTGTAACCCCCAGCAAACATAAAAAATGGCTCACAGCAGCAAATTGGCCCATCAGTAAGCTCCACTCTAATTTGCCAGATACCGGTCCTGACGCTAAATACTGGAAAAAGTGTAAGGACGGAGCTAAAAATCTACTTAAAGCCATCCCTCGAGTATAAACTCCTAAAACCAACTGGATGGCCATACACTGCTGTAAACAGCAACAGGAAAAAAACCTGGGCAACTATCACACCCGGCTAACTGATGTTTTTCTGCAACATTCTGGTATACAGCAACCAGATGAAAATGGACAGGGCGCCCTGGCTCATGCATTTGTTAATGGTCTCCTACCTGCTATTGGCAGTATGCTAAAGCGAATAAGTGTTGGGTGAAAAACTGAAACCATGGACAAATTGCAAACAGTGGCAGAGCACTGCCAACGCACTCTGAAAGGAAAGGAGGAACAGTCCTCTCAAAAATTAATGGCCCTGCAAATACAACATTATTCAGGGCAGGGCAAACAGTGTCGGGGACGGGGAAGGTTCCAGGGACGGGGACGTGGTCGCGGGAGGGGTCGTGGAAATGGATTTTCGGGTTTTGGGGATGTTTGTAATTACTGTAAGCAGCCTGGACATTGGAAGAACGAGTGTCCGAGCCGGCCTGATAGCTCTGTAAATAACCAGCTAAACCCCCTGTCAGCACAGCCCGACAGTCCCCAGCCTTACTTTGTCCCACAGCACTAACGGAACGCCGGGGAACCTCAGGAAATTTTAGCTTCTTTACTACCTCTCATTCCCACGGGTAAGTGTGTTTTGACTATTAATAATCTTTCTCTCCCTTTCCTTGTTAATACAGGAGCTTCGCTCTCTGCAGTTCGTACTACCGATCTGCCTGCGGTTCTCCGCTCCGGAAAAACAGTGTCCGCTGTGGGTATTACGGGAATCCCAACCCTTTATCCCCTTTCAAAACCTCTACCGGTCCAGGTTGGTCCCCTTTCCGTGGATCATGCATTCCTTCTCTCTGATTCCACTCTGGTAAACCTTTTGGGTTGGGATCTGTTATGTAAACTTGGCTGTACCATCTATTGTTCCCCGGATGGTGTCTACTTACAAATCCCCCAGTCCTCTCTGAGTAATTCTGTGGCCTCCCTGCTGTCTAAAACTCCCCTTTCCACTCCAGTCCCCTGTTACCCATTAATCCCGTCCCTTAAACACCTAATTTCGCAGGTCCCATCCTCTCTGTGGCCAACCCACCCATCTGAAGTGGGCCGCTTAAATACTGACCCCGTCTGCATTACTGTTGACTCCTCCAAACCCCTGCCTCGCCTGTCTCAATACCCTTTAAACCCCGAAGCAGAGGCTGGCATTGCTCCTGTCATGACCGTCCTGCAGGAACAAGGTATTATTGTCCCCTGCTCCAGCCCCTGTAACACTCCTATCCTCCCAGTTCGAAAAGCTAATGGTAAATCGTGGCAGTTTGTTCAGAATCTTCGAGCCATTAACTGCATTGTTATACCCGCCTTTCCTGTTGTCCCTAACCCAGCAACAATTCTGGCTTCTATCCCACCAGGTGCAACTCATTTTACTGTTGTTAATTTGTGCTCTGCTTTCTTTTCTGTCCCGGTTCACCCTGACTCCCAGTATCTTTTTGCCTTTTCTTACAAGGGGCAGCAGTACACATGGACTGTGGTCCCTC
Source organism: Emys orbicularis (assembly GCF_028017835.1). NCBI lineage: Eukaryota > Metazoa > Chordata > Testudines > Emydidae > Emys > Emys orbicularis. The sequence goes on from NC_088684.1 coordinate 165,421,226, forward strand.
AGGGGTATACTAAAAGCCCATCTTACTTTTCCCAAGCATTAGCCCAAAACCTTGCTAACCTTGTTTTTCCGTCCAGGTCCACACTAGTCCAATATGTAAATTATCTACTCCTCTGTTCCCCTTCGTTGTCTGCCTCAAAAACTAATTCTTTAGTGCTCCTTACTGCCCTAGCAAAAAAGGGTCACAAGGCTTCTCGCTCTAAGCTACAGCTCTGTCAAGCCTCTGTCACATACCTTGGCTTTCTCCTCTCCCAGAGTTCCTGTACACTTTCTACTGCCCACGTCCAAGCTATCCTCAACTTTCCCTGACCCTGCTCCCCATGCCAGGTACAAAAGTTTTTGGGCATGGCTGAATTTTGTAGGCAATAAATTCCCCAATATGCCTCCCTTGCAAAACCTCTCCAGAAACTCACTCGAGTCTCTGTGCCTGACCCCATGCCATGGCCCCCTAAGGCCAACTCTGCCTTTGTTTCCCTCAAACAGGGTTTGGCTTCTGCCCCCGCCTTAGGGCTGCCTGACTATTCTAAGCCTTTTACCCTTTTCTGCCACAAACAATCTGGGTGTGCACTGGAAGTCCTCACTCAGATGCACAAAAAACGCCCAGTGGCTTATTTCTCTGCCACTTTGAACCCTGTTGCCCAAGGCTTACCCCCCCCAACCCCACCCCCACCCCCCGCCTGCATGCTGTGGCTGCCGCAGTGCGCCTAATCAAAATGTCCAAATCCCTTGTCCTCCGTTCTCCTCTTACCCTCATGGTACCTCACTCTGTAAAAACTCTCCTGCTACAACGTAACACAGGCCACCTCTCCTCCGCCTGCCTTAACAGGTATAAACTTTTACTACTGTCGGCTTCGTATATCACCATAAAGCGTTTTTCTCAGTTAAACCCTGCCACTCTACTTCCTTTGTCTAATAACGGTAATCCCCACGACTGCCTTGCAACTGTCTCTGCTGTTACCATCCTCTGACCTTTTTTTGTTTACTGATGGTTCCTGTTTTCAAGACAACCAAGGTCGTCTCTGTGCAGAATACACTGTAGTTTCACTCTCTAAAACTCTAAAAGCTGTGCCTTTACCTTCTGTAACCTCAGCGCAAGTCGCCAAATTAGTTGCCCTCACCCGTGCCTGCTTTTTGGCGGAGAAACGCTCCGCCACCATTTACACTGACTCCCGCTATGCTTTCGGGGTTGTACATAACTTTGGCACCCTCTGGCAAGCTTGGGGTTTCCTTACCTCCACCGGTACCCCTATCAACAATGGTCCCTACACCGCTGCTCTCCTGTATGCAGTTTTACTTCCGTCTGCCCTAGCTATTGTTAAGTGCCCTGGCCACTCAATGGCGGATACTGATGTTGCTAAGTGTAACGCATTTGCTAACGTCTCTGCTAAACATGCTGCTGCCATAGAACCTTCCCCAAATGCATTTCTAGGTTCCCTTTCTGTTTCTATACCACCGCCATCCCTCACTAACCTCACCCTGCTCCAAAACTCTGCCCCAAAAGCCAAAAAAACCTCCTGGGTTGCCCAGGGTTGCTCTCTACATCCTAATTCCCTTTGGCGTTCGCCTACTGGCACCTTTGTGGCCCTCTTTTCACTCTACCCGTCTCTGGCCGCCCTGCTACACGGTGTTTCGCATGTCGGAAAGGAGGGGATGGTCTCTGCTGTAACTAAGGCAGGATGGTGGGCCCCCCCCATTTCAGCTCTTTTGCAGCCCGCCACTGTGCTGCCTGTACCACTTGCCAAAGCCACAATATTGGTAAACCTGTAAAAGTGGCTCAGGGTTTCCGGGGCCTGCCCCAAGCACCATTCTTGCATTGGCAACTTGATTTTGTATAAATGCCTAAGTGTCAACAATATAAATTTATTTTGGTTATGGTATGTTTATTTTCTGGTTGGATCGAAGCCTTTCCTTGTCGCAAGGCTGACTCACTGTCTGTTGCCAAATGTTTGTTAAATCATATTATGCCTCCCAAGGAAATCCCTGCCACTCTGTCCAGTGATCGGGGTACACATTTTACCGGACAACTTATTCAACACCTGGATCGTGTATTACATATCACACACCTGTTGCACTGTCCCTACCACCCACAAAGCACAGATGCAGTTGAAAGACAAAATGGTGTACTTACAAATTTTAGCAAGCTTATTTTTAACTCTACAGGGTTAAGCTGGCCAGTAGCTTTACCGCTGGCCCTTATGGAAATGTGATCCACTCCATCCCAAAGGCATAAATTGAGTCCCTTTGAAATTGTTATGGGACGCCCTATGCAAGCTATGGCTACCATTACTCCAGTCCCAGACTTGAACTTGACTCACAGTATGCTCCTTCAATATTGCAAGGGATTAATGCAAGCCGTAAGTCACTTCCATTCACAGGTTTGAGCCGCCTGGCCGACAAAACCCACCTCTGACGCTTGCCACGACCTCAAGCCAGGTTATTGGGTCTACGTACGGCGCCATCATCGAAAACACGCCTTGAAGCCCCGGTGGAAGGGTCCTCATCAGGTACTGCTTACTACTGCTTAGACGGCTGTTAAACTATCTGGCATCGCAGCGTGGATACATGCTTCGCAGTGTAAAAAGGCACCATCCCCAGTGAACCAATCATCACCTCAGAACCATGCAGAGTCAATTTTGACTCCAAAAGAAGACGTAGAGGAACAGCCTGCAATACCTTACAAGCTACACTCTTGTAAGGGTTGCCAGAAGCAAACAACGACCTAAAGCAAGGCCCAAGAAGAAGCAGTAGCAAGCCTAGCGCCTGCTGCCTGGTGGATGTAAAACCATGACTGCGGTTCCCTCAGTTGAGGTTGTCAGAACCAGAAGGGCCTTGCCTCCAACATGCGCCTCTGGTGGTGCCTGTTCCTCGGCTGCTGGTGTCTTAAGGTCTGGGAAGTCCACAATAACAATTCTTTTATCCAGCAGCAAGTGTGGATAGCTCAGACCCTTAATATTTCTAATTGCTGGGTCTGCAGCCACATCCCAGCCCACTCTTAAACTGGTGTTCCTGTCCTGGCAATCCCACTCAATTCCCCAGACCTCACTGGAGAACCTTGTCCGTTTAACAAAACATGGAACAGCAATGACACTTAGGAAGCAGTGGGAATAAATGTATCTAAATGGATAAGTGTGGTGGAGGGAAAAGGTCATTGGTGTTGGGTGTGTAATGGGACAGGGCTGGATCTGGGAAAAAGCCGTTGCCTTCAGCATATTGTGGCCAATGGTGTATGGAATTATTCGAACAAAACTAAAGAGTGGCGGGACGGGTATGGGAATATAATTTTTTTCTCAACCTAGAATCAAACAAAAAACTCAATCTCATGTTCCCCCTACAGTAACCTTAGTGAAAACAATACAATCTTTCAATGCCATGCAAATAACACCACTCCCCGTAAGAAAAATTACCCTTTGGGGAATATTACCCTGTGCCCTTTGGGGAATATTACTCCTCCTTTGCAGGCACCTATGTAACAAATGGGTGCAACCGACCCTTCCTGGCCTTAATAGGCCATCATTGGGTTTGTGGAACCAAAGCTTATACTGCGTTATCAGCTAACTGGTCAGGTATCTGTTATCCCGCCCAACTCTTCCCAGAATTCCGAGTGCTAGGGTCCTTCCCACAAGAACGCCTCCATAATTTCAGGCGAAAAAAAAGGGACTTACCAGATGCCCAATGGTATGTAAATAACATAAGCCCCTTAACCTGAAAAAAGGCCATTGGCGGTTCCCTTATCCCACTTGGGGGAGTAATACACCATGTAAAAAGGCTCCTAAGGTTACAAGCAGTAGTTAAAATAATGGCAAATAAAAACGAAGAGAGTTTAAAAGCCTTGGCCAAAGAAACAGGGGCGATCCGACAGATGGCCCTCCAAAACCGTCAGGCACTGGACATAGTGCTGGCGGCCAAAGGAGGCACCTGTGCTCTCATTGGAAAAAAATGTTGTGTGTTTATACCTGACAACACCAATAAGGTAATAGATCGTGCTAGCCACTTAAAACAAATCGCATATCTTCCCCATAAAGAGCCAAGTTCTTTATGAAAGTGGCTAAGTAACCTGTTCAATTTCTCTGGTGTAAAAAACTGGTTGTTTCAGAAAGTCCTGACTATCCTGTTTGAAATCCTAATAATTTTTGTATGTTTTCAGTTAATCTCCTGTTGTATCCAAAATTGTGTAAGGTATGCCAACCAGGTAACTGCCCCAAAACAGAGTGCTAATATAATAATTTTAAATATTGCTAATAAACAAAGAGATAAAAAAATGGTTAATATGTAAAACCCAGTAATTGTTGGTCATTGCATAGCTTGACCAAAAGGAGGGATTGTGAAAGTAGAATGAATTATATTGTAAAAATGGAATGGATTAAAGAAATGCTGTATGTACCTTTAAGCAGAAATAAGGAATGTTGAAATACAGGTGTCAGAAAAAGAAACATTAAGGCATAAACAATGAGTCCACTTAAGCTAATCGTGGAACATTAACCGGAGATCTGTAAAAGTTAGTAAGGAAATTGAATATGTATGTCTAGCCTCAGGTAAACTTGTCAGTTCTGCTTTCTTTGTCCTCTTGTTAAGTTTGCGCCCTTTTTATCTGTATAAAATAAGGTAGTGTGGGTCTTGCATGGTGCTCACATTATCTGGGTGTATTAGCAGAGCGCTGTGCTAATAAACAGAGTGGTCTAACAAATTGTGAGTCCTGAATCTAACTTTGACACACCTTAAAGATTAATAGATTTATTTGGGCATAAGCTTTTGTGGGTAAAAAACCCACTACTCCATACATCTGAAGAAGTGGGTTTTTTACCCACGAAAGTTTATGCCCAAATAAATCTGTTAGTCTTTAAGGTGCCACCGGACTCCTCGCTAATTTTAAATGAGCTGTATGAGTTGAACAACTGCCCTCAACCTGCCAAAAAGAAATTATATGCAATTGCACAGACAAAAAACAAAAGAAAGGAAGATGGAGTGAACACACCATTCATAGAGGATGCAAGGGGCAGACTGGTTGTGACAGGAGGCATGGTATGTAACCAGTGGCTGAAGATGGCAACTGGAAAAGCAGCAAGTCCAGACAACATCATGGTGGAAATGATCAACCTTGAGAGAGGTTGGTGTCCAGCGTGAGTCCGGTGTACAGTTTGGACAGGGAAGGAAATTGAAAAGGAATGGAGAAAGTCCAGACTGGTACCAATATGCAAACAAAAATGGTGAAATACATGACTGTTCAAAATACCAAGGAATTAAATTGCTGCCCTACTACAGAAACTGTTAGAGAGAATCACAGATAGTCCCATTCGTCAAATGGTGGAGCCCAACTTAGGAAAGGAGAGCAGTTTGGTTTTAGAAGAGGAAAGGGGATGACAGATGGTATGTTAATTGCTAGAGACTTGGTGGAAAAGACGCAGGAGGGAAATGTCGAGCACGGACGGGCTTTCCTTGATTTGGAGAAAGCATTAGATAAAGTATCTATGTGACTGCTGGTGCCTCTCCTATGATTCTATGAGGTACCGAAGGATCTTGTCCAGATGATGATGGATTTTGTATGATGGCTCGATGACAAAAGGGTGGATGCCCTTCAGTGTAATGGAGGGTTTTGAGGTGAAAGTTTGGCTCCACTAGGGTTCACTACTTAGTTCATTACTATTGGTAATTGTGGTAGTCTTCATAAGTAAGCAAATCTCTACAGAAGGTGGTATGAAGTTGATCTGTGCCGATGACATTGTGCTAAAAACCCATAATGAGGAAAATTTGGTCCAGGTAATAGTTCCTTGATCTAGGTGTGACACTGTATGGAATATGGGTGACCATTTATAATATTATCAATACCAATATTACAAAATTGCTATGAATCTTATACAAGATATGCCATGTAAGGTATCAGTGGAAAAGTGATGATTTGCTAAATATGATAAGCTTGTTTATATGTATATATCATCTTTATGTCATTTATCACACATAAATATGTGTGATATAGTGATATCTCAAACTTGTGCTATGTATCCGGGTGAAATCCTCAGAGAGATTGGCAGCAGCACTATCCAGCCTGCTTGATGGCTCATCAAGGGCAATCAGCTGTATAATCAATCCATTGAAAGAAACCAGGGGTTGTGCCTATGAGTCAGCAGGACATGTAGGGACGTGCCTATTGACAGGGGACTCCAAATATTTTCCATATCCATGTGCTGTGAGCTTGTGTTTGGGACAAAGGATGTACAAGTCATATGGCAGGGGATATAAAAAGGCAGCTGCATCACCTCCATTGAATCTTCAATCCTGCTTTTCACCTCTGAAGTAACTTCTCTACAAATTAAAGCTTTGAACTGATAGACCCATCAGAGCTTTGGATGTGTTCCAGAGGGACTCTACAAGCCAGCAATCTCACCAATACTACTAATAACTTGATATATGGACTCTGAAGTCATATATATGTATGTGATTGCTTTGACCATTTAACAACTCTCTTCTCATTCTTTTCTAATAAACCTTTGATTTTAGATACTAAGGACTTGGCTGGCAGCATGGTATTTTGGGTCAGATCCAAATTAGTACTGATATGGTAATATGGCTGTCCCTTTGGGGATCAGAAGAACATTTTGTATAGTGAATAGAGTTTCAAGTAACTTCTCACTTTACTGGACCTATTTGCTGACTGGGAGCCAGAGAACTGGAATGCAATAAAGGGAGCTGATTTTTTTTCAGCTTCTTGATAACCAGTATGTGGGATCAGGAGCAGAGTTTGTGACTGTTTGGTGAATCTAACTACACGGTTAACTACCAGTTTTGGGAGAATCTGCTCTCCTTTTAGCAGCCTGCCCTGAACTTGACATTTTGTGTGACCTGCCCTAGGCACCTCGGGTCACACCAGGCATCAAAAAACTATAGCCTCAAATTGAGCAAAGAAAAGACTGAAGTAATGTGGCTGACTCCCATAGAAGTAAGACAGATGAATATCAATATTGAGGGCCAGTGCCTTAATCAGATTTCTGTGGTTTAAGTATTTTGGGAGCTGGATAGAGGCAAATGGAGAAATTGGCAAAGAACTACAAGCAAGGGTGCTGAACATGGGGTAAGTTTAGCACAAGATAAGTGGTGTGATTTATGATAAACAGATGCCTAGACTACTTATGGGACACTATACAAAACCATGGTAAGACCAGCTCATCCATACAGATCAAAGACATGGGAGATCCAAGAAAGGCACTTGACAAGATATGAAGCTATTGAAATGAGATGTTTGAGGGCAGTGAGAGGGGTAACACTGCTGGACCATATGTGGAAAGATGTCATCAGGACTCAGACCAAGGTCTGCGATATCATAGAAAAGCTGCAAGAGAGGAGGCTGAAATGGCATGATCACGTACAAAGGATAGATGTAGAGAATCCTGTTGGAGACATTTGAGACTACAGTTCGCAGATGGAGAACAAGAGGACGGCCAAAAGAAACAGTGAATAGATGGCATCTGGGAGGACAGAGTGGATATGAAAAGAGCATTGGACTAGCAAGCTGAGAAAGGGGGGCAGAAGAAGCAGATATATAAGAAAGGTATTCAAAAAAAGATGAATCTATTAATCAAAAAGGAAATCTATCAATCCAGCACATAGAGAGCAAAGATGCTATAGCCATAAAAGAACAGCACTAAAGTCAGCAGCTGTGTTCTATTCTTGGCTCTGGCAAAGACTCCAGATATGACCTTCGACAAATGATACAAATTCTGTGTCTTAGTTTCCCAATTAGTAAAATGGGGATAATATTATTTACCTATCATATCTTGAAGATGTATTATATTTTTAGAGGGCCACACAATGTGTTTATGTACAAAAAACACTGTCACTGGTGCCAGAATAAATATTGCACATCCTGTGCCTCAGGCCAAGGTAAATCTTTTTCATGAAGGTAGAGGGGGGAAAAGGGGGAATTCCATATTAAGGGCAAAGGGAACTGAAACATATTCATGGCAGATTAGCTATTTAGAAGAGCTCAGAGATTTAGAATGTTCAAATAATTCCTGGAGATGAAATAACAGGCAAACGGAAATTGAGGCAGTCAAAGTTGCCTAATAAATCCATTTATCACATGTATGTTACCTCCAAATGTGTCGGGGGAGGAGGTGCACACCTGTCAGTGATGCTTTCCTATTCAGCAGAGTACGCTAATACTCAAGGCATATTCACATATATAGGATACATCCTTCAGCTCAGGAAACATGACACATCATGCTTTTCCCCCTCTTGTTTGAATATATTTTAACATGGTAGGCAAAAACTTAAGCTGAATTTTGTAAATTGACATTCTATACCACTGGAAAATTCCATTTGCTTTATTCAGGCTGTTTCATTTGCTATATTATAGTACATTGCACATTTGTGATGCTTGGCCAGAAAGGGTTAAACATCCTGCAAAATAAATAACCCTCAAAAAGACATGTGGAGGAATAATATTTATGTATTTACATATGTATGAGTAGAGTCAACAATGTAATCAATAGTCCCTGTCTATGGTGTATTCTGATAGTTCCGAATAGTTCAAAAGAACATCCTAGCATATAAATGAATTGTAAACACAGGCTATCTCAGTATTCATCTCTCTTTGAAATATACTGTGAATGGTAGAGGAACAAGCAAATTGCCTTATGTTGATTCTATACCTAAGTACCAGTGATGGACCTCCTTCAAAGTCATCCTAATTACCTTTTGTTCCCGGAGGAACTCCCAACTTGTCAAAGAGGACATGAAATTATATAAAAGATCCTTGGGTCCTGATTCGGTTATCTCAGATCTGCTTAGACTTCATCAGGGGAAGTTTGAGTCGCAAGACTGAGGTCCCAGTTATGCTGGTACGCCCTGAATATGAGATTTGGACATTGGACTATAACCTATTAACTATTTCTGAAAGAACTCTTTGCAACTACAAAGCTCACCATCTCTGCTATGAATCTAAACCTCAATGAATTGAACTCATGTCTGTATGTATATTGATCTTTTAACCATACTCTCTCTCTTTTGTTTTTAAATAAATTTTAGTTTAGTTAATAAGAATTGGCTGTAGCGTGTATTTGGGTAAGATCTGAAACATTCAATAAGCTGGGAGGTAATGTGTCCAATCCTTTGGGATTGGTAGAACCTTTTCTTTTATATGAGAAAATAAGATTTTCAGGAATCTTCATCATATTTGACTAAGGTACCTGGATGGAGGCCTGAGGCTGGATCACTTTAAGGGAACTGTGTTGTTTGGACTTCTGAATAACCAGTAAGGTAATAAAGAAGCTGTTCTATGCTGGCTTGGTAAATCTAAGTATTGGAATATCCACCAGCTTTATGGGGATTGTCTGCCCCATTCTTTGCAGTTCACCCTAATTGAGCTGGCCCCCACTGGGACCCCGGTCACAACATTATATGGATTATTGTGAATTACTATTTGCTATGACTAGTTGCTATTTGTATGGCAATAAATAAATAGACAGTAGTGGGTTGAATTTTGCCCTCAGATATGCAAACAAAACTGCAATTGATTTCAAAGGAACTTGTGCAGATGGATCTTAAGGCAGAACAGACTTATTTAACTGCACATTAACATACTGAATGTGATTGTTATGAAAATTTCAACTTTTTATTTCCTAATTTTTGTCCATTTACAACTGTTGCCTGGAAGTTACATTGACATAAATGTTTATAATTAACATTTCACTTAACACTGTACTTGTACTGCTAAAGTAACGTTGGTATACAGATTGAAACAGTAATTTTATATTTTGTGAATATGTGTACAGAATGGGTATGTGTGTGTGGCGGGCGGTGATGACTTTCTACTATGAGCACAATATTTAAAATGTTTCCTTCATATAAATTTATCAGTTCAGGAAACGTGTCATATTCTGCCGTATTTGTCTTTTAAATTCATTCCAACATTGTTGGCAAACATCTTGTCTGAAGATGTTCAAATCATTTTTGTGCCACTTGGAAATTCTGTATGTTATACTCCAAACTGACTGGCTATTATCCAGTCCTAGTCTGCTGGTGATCTCTCACGCAATCATTCCAATAATAGATACATAGAAAAGTGTTCTGTATAAAAAAATGAAGTAACTGTTTTCACGATAAATTAATACCAGAAACCCTGTCTTGTGGTAACACAGATCTGTATGCATGCTCAGTGATCCCATGCTGTGAGAGTAGCACTGCAACTGTTATCAGACTTGCCACTGCTTCTGGATATCTCCCACCCCTAGCCTCTCTGAATACACAAGCATTCTCACAGATTAACTTCCTGCTGTTCCATGTAGGATCTGTGGAGAGGTGAGCAGGTGTTCTGCTGAGCCCTCTCGCATATTATAGATTCAAAACTGTTTGCAAAGGGATTTTTTCCTACCCCCTGGAAAAAGCTGAGGGTTGAGCTCCCCTTCACCAGGAGAGTCATTCCAGAGGCACCTTTGTGCACAGAGCTGGAGGATCCAGGAGGGGAAGCCAGACTGTAGTACTGCTCTCCTGTTGGGATTCAATGAATCTACGCAAAGATTAAAGCTGGCAGGAACTAGTGCTGCTAGCATGAACCTATCATGAACATTGTAATTTAAAATTTGCATACAGAACCATACCGCAGGTGTAAAGACATGGACCCAGATATAAAAGTATAAAGGAGACAGCCTTTAAAGTCTTATAGAAACAGCATAATCATTATATTTACTATTTGCTTACTATCAGCCATGTGTTCACTGCTATATGATACAGAAAAATAAAGACTGTCAACTGTGAATGGGATTTTGGCTCCTAAGTGCCTAAATCCCTTTTGAAAATATTTAGGTTCCTGAATTAGTTAGGCATTGCAACGCTGAGTGAGAGGCACTGAGATTCACTGACACATGCACTCCACAGTGCACACAGAGCACACTGAGGTAGCAGCTGTCAGCAGGAGCAGGGTATACAGCCACTGCCACACCATCCCCATATAGGGTTGACAGTTTTGATTCAACATATTCCTGGAAGTTTCATCATGTGACATAATCTTTAATTAAAGATTAATCTTTAATTCCTGGATAATCCTGGAGAGTTGGCAACCCTAATATAGGCAGGAGGAGGTAATCAGAGATGGCATCATCCCAAGAGGTTTGGGGTGGTTTCAGACCCAACCTGAACCCAACACTCGTAGTAGGGCCCCACTGGATTTGGGTCAGGTTGCAAGACTCTAATGGTGACTGCTGATTAGGAGAAGATACCTGCATAACATGTTTAAGTTTCCCATTAAGTTGTCAAAACAGATCATATAACTGGGCTCTAGACCCCTGAACAGGCCAGATGGGATAGATTTGTTTGTTTATATCTCAGTGAGTACCATGTGGCTGGGACCCTTGGATCCAGGATGGATAACAACACTGGTCTACAATTTTTGAGAAGTCGTCTGCTTCAGAGATAAAATGTGCTATTTATTATGTATTTTGATGTGCTGAATTCAAATATGACAATTAAAACAACTGATTGGCTACTGTTTCTAAGATATTTAAGTTTTTACATTTTATGTCTATGTATATTGTGTAGATAGTAGAGTTTTAATCATAAATTGTAAACCTAGGTCTTTTCATGTGTTTATGGTTGCTTTACATGATAATATTTCACCTGTCCTGTTTATGTAACACTTTAAAAATCAGCAAAAGGGTTATATAAATAAAATGTATTATGAAACAAAAGGCAAAAAACTATTCTGTACAGAGTTTAGTCCTATTCAGTGTCTACTCGGCGCTTCTTGGCTTGTCTCTTGGATTCATTACATGGAGCATCTCTTGTCACTGTCCAGCAATAGTCTGCAAGCATTGATGGGCTCCATTTGCCCTGATAGCATTTCTCCATTGTTGCAATTTCCTGGTGAAATCGCTCGCCGTGCTCGTCGCTCACTCCTCCGCAGTTCGGTGGAAAAAGATCTAGAGGAGAGTGCAAAAAATGTATCTTTAGTGACATGTTGCAACCAAGGCTTCTGTATGCCTTGAGGGGGTTTTCCACCAACAACCTGTAGTTGTCTGCCTTGTTGTTTCCGAGAAAATTTATTGCCACTAACTGGAAGGCTTTCCATGCCGTCTTTTCCTTGCCATGCATGGTCAAATGCATCATCTCAAAGAAGTTCACGAATCTGAGGACCAACAAAGACACCTTCCTTTCTCTTAGCTTCACTTAACCTTGGAAATTTTCCACGGAGGTACTTGAAAGCTGCTTGTGTTTTGTCAATGGCCTTGACAAAGTTCTTCATCAGACCCAGCTTGATGTGTAAGGGTGGTAACAAAATCTTCCTTGATTCAACAAGTGGTGGATGCTGAACACTTTTCCTCCCAGGCTCCAATGACTGTTGGAGTGGCCAATCTTTCTTGATGTAGTGGGAATCTCTTGCACGACTATCCCATTCGCAGAGAAAACAGCAGTACTTTGTGTATCCAGTCTGCAGACCAAGCAAGAGAGCAACAACCTTCAAATCGCCACAAAGCTGCCACTGATGTTGGTCATAGTTTATGCACCTCAAAAGTTGTTTCATGTTGTCATAGGTTTCCTTCCTATGGACTGCATGACCAACTGGAATTGATGGCAAAACATTGCCATTATGCAGTAAAACAGCTTTAAGACTCGTCTTCGATGAATCAATGAACAGTCTCCACTCATCTGGATCGTGAACGATGTTGAGGGCTGCCATCACACCACCTATGTTGTTGCAGGCTACAAGATCACCTTCCATGAAGAAGAATGGGACAAGATCCTTTTGACGGTCACGGAACTTGGAAACCCTAACATCACCTGCCAGGAAATTCCACTGCTGTAGTCTGGAGCCCAACAGCTCTGCCTTACTCTTGGGTAGTTCCAAATCCCTGACAAGGTCATTCAGTTCACCTTGTGTTATGAGGTGTGGCTCAGAGGAGGAGGATGGGAAAAAATGTGGGTCCTGTGACATTGATGGTTCAGGACCAGAAGTTTCATCCTCTTCCTCTTCCTCGTCTGACTCAAGTGAGAATGATTCTGGTGCATCAGGAACCGGCAGTCCTTCTCCGTGGGGTACTGGGCGTATAGCTGATGGAATGTTTGGATAATGCACAGTCCACTTTTTCTTCTTTGACACACCTTTCCCAACTGGAGGCACCATGCAGAAGTAACAATTGCTGGTATGATCTGTTGGCTCTCTCCAAATCATTGGCACTGCAAAAGGCATAGATTTCCTTTTCCTGTTCAACCACTGGCGAAGATTTGTTGCACAAGTGTTGCAGCAGATGTGTGGGGCCCACCTCTTGTCCTGATCTCCAATTTTGCAGCCAAAATAAAGGTAATAGGCTTTCTTAACCATAGTGGTTATACTGCGCTTTTGTGATGAAAAAGTCACTTCACCACAAACATAGCAGAAGTTATCTGCACTGTTCACACAAGTACGAGGCATCTCTGATTACTTTGGCTAAACAGAAATGTGTCCCTTTGCAAAATCAAACACTGACAAATAAGAGAGCACGACACTGTATGATTTCTAGAGCTGATATAGGGCAATTTGTTCAGCAGAGTGATGTAAGCTTAGTTATGATTGCATCATCCATGACTTCTAGGAATAACATGATGCAATTCATATCCTGTATGACGCAATACCAGCTTCAGATTGCATCATTCATTGTTTTGCCTACAAAGCAAGTACTGTCCAAACCCAGTCATAGATTTATTCATAGATCCAGTCAAAGATGTATTTTAGTCATTTCTGGTTTAAATTGAGATCCCTTCCCTTTATAACTCACTTATCCTCCGCCATTCCCAAGTCAAGGGTCGTATATACTGACCCAATAGCATATCTTGAAAACTAGAGCCAATCAACAATTTTAAGCATCATTTTCGTTCTCAGTGACCCAGAATTAGTAAAGTTTGACTACATTTATTTCAGAAGCATTTTGGCTGTAGAGCAGTGCCAATCAGTGATTTCAAAATAAAATTCTCAAACCTGATTTTTTAAACGTAAATTTGGTTATTTTAAGTTAAATATGCTTTTCTTTTAAAAATAAGCTAATTTAAAATTAAATTTGAAATTACGACAACCTACGTTAAAGCCTAAATTTATTATAATCTATTAAAATCTTTTAAATTATATAAAAATAATCTTCAAGCTGTACATGTTTGCTGCTGAAACTGTAAAGAAAGTAAAATCAGTGAACCAGTGGAAGTTATCACAGTTCAGGGAAATTGCACCTGTATACACCCCTCCATGGTCCCTCAAGGGTACCCACTCTAGACTCCAAGTTCCTTAGCCATCACCTTTCTTGGGCAGAGACCTGCATCTCTCTCCCTCCTGACCAGGATATTTCCAGGCTGCCCAGTTCCCTGTCTACACTGTGATAATACTTCCTTTGTTTAATAAATCAATTAATTTTAAAAGCAAAATGTGTTTTAATACAAAATTTACTTTTTATATATATCCAGCACACATTTAAGGTATTTTTAATTAATAAAAAACAATTTGAAAATGCTATTTATGTGCATTTTTAATAAAATTGCAATTACCATCCAGACGCAGCTTGCCACAATTCATGAGTAAAAAATTGATCATCAACTAAGAAAGAAATGGATCATTCACCATTTTCTAACATAGCAATAAATGTAAAAATAAATAATCTGAATAAATGTCGACTACACTAAATTGCTTTAAAATGTGTACAGATATAATCTCATTGGTTTGCAAAAAGAAACACCAAATTATACCAACCAAAGTCTACCTTTTGTTAGCAAAATAACTAAAAAGTACAATTGCAAAACAAGATTAAAACTGATTATTTAAATCAAGGTTTCCAGTTTGTTGATTTAAATCATAATTAAAATCAGTGATTTAAATTATTTTGGTCTCAATCAATCCACCTGCTTGGGTCTGTGATCAGCCCTGGTATTTGAAGTCTCTGAGAGGGTAATCACTCCCTGTAGCAAGGTGGTGGAGCTGAACAGTGAGGTTTCATATGTAAGTTAATTGCCAGGTGAACAGGAGAAGTAAACAGGGAAGTTTCAGAGGGAATACATGAGGCTATCTTTTTAGGCACAGTTCTATGCTCAGACCATGTTGGCCAGTGATGCAACCATGGTTGTGACCTGCAATGGACATGCCATGATTTCTTTCCAGCCTGAAACCAGAAGGGACTTTCTCTGTATGAAATGCAATTTGCTGCGAAGGAAGCAAAGATTTGTAAATTGGAAAGACAAGTGCAGACACTACAAAGCATCAGAAAGGCTGAGGAGAACTTGGGCAACCAGATTCAGACAATATAATGCTCCTGAAAGAGAGACCGTTGGAAGTGACACATCAGACAACACCCATTAACTGACATATACATCATTTCTGTAACTAAATTCTTCACTGAGAACTGATTTAATTCAAAATGGCAATCCAGGCATTTGTGTACACTCTAGTATTTGAGGTCTGCCTGCAGGAAAATTGGCTATCTTGCTACCATCCCATTTCTAATTATTTTGTAAGATAAGTAAACAGTACAAATGGATAAAATGTGCAATTACATAAATTAGAGCATATTATTATGTCTTTGAAGCTGGGGTCTTCTACAAAAAAATCTGTTGTTTTGTTGTCAGACAAAATAAATACAATTAAAGGCTGGCAGTATAAGCTACTTTCTTTTTTATGGAGCCAATCTATATTGGCCAAACGGAAGCCAAAAGATTTATTTGTTTATTTATTTTCAATCAGAGCCAAATTTAGCTCTATAACTACAATTTGTCCAATTCAGCTCCAAAAGAGCTCAAGGTCTAGAGGTTCAGTCTGCTGGCAGCTTGCTTTTCTCTAGATTTTAACTACTAATCTTTATGAAACAACTTCATTCCAAACCCCTATCTAATCCTCACTGACAACCACTCTTTGTTTAAGGAAAGTTTTTATAGCATGGTCCTATTACGTAATTGAGAAGAGCTATTCTAGGTCATTTATAGACCTGTGCAATACACCAAAACACCTAAAGATAAGTAAATAAGTGTTAATAAGTATTAAACAATGATTTCCAATGTATCCTCCACACCCTGAATGGCATGTTATATGGACTGAATATTATACATTAACAGCAGCAAATCAGAAAATATACCTATTGTCATGTATAGAGATGTAAGAGGGCAATATATTATTCTTTCAAAATATGCAATGGTAAATTTTCTTTATTTCATTGTGCTTCAATGTATTCATGTACTGAAGTGCACTGCTGAGAGTCAGAGAACAAAATTAAGTTATGAAATCCAGTTTGAGGTATATAATTGGCATACACTTTATTTCTTTCTCCCACATAATTGGAGAGTCAAATCCAGCTTTTCTTCACCTATGGATATGGATTGATCTTCGCTTACAAAAAAACCCCAAGACAAACACCCACCTGGAAGCACCCAGTTACAAACAACAGAAATCTAAAGCATTTGGAGATCACACTGCACTACTACAAAGGTACACAGTTTGGCCTATTGCAAACAAAAAAGTGAAATACTGTCCTGAAAATTCAGTTTCTATACAAATTCGCTGGCTGCACAAAGTCTTTCTTCCATTCTCTCCACACCAAACAGGAAGATATAGATGATAGAAGAGATTATTGTTTCTGTGGAACAAGTAATTTCCTTGTATAGATTGTAGAAACACTTCTCTACCTAACAAATAATATACTCTCAAAATATAAGCTTTTGGGGGAAATGACTGCAACAAGAGTTAGAGTGTGAGGTTGTGCCATCTCCTGAGCCATGAAAAGGCAAATAGTGGAGGACTACATAACTGGTACTTTGCCAGCTAGAAGTAGGCACCAGGCATTTGCAAAATGGCCACATCAGGGATGCAGCCATTTGATTGTGCCAAATTTTGAAGAGTTAGAAAGGCATGCTGGCAAAAAACCAACAACAAATAATCTTGTAACTGCCATTACAATCACACATGGATACTGTATGCAGAATCCATTTCCCTTTTATTCATAGAATCATAGGACTGGAAGGGACCTCGAGAGGTCATCTAGTCCAGTCTCCTGCAGGACTAAGTATTATCTAGACCATCCCTGAGAGGTGTTTGTCTAACCTGCTCTTAAAAATCTCCAATGATGGAGATTCCACAACCTCCGTAGGCAATTTATTTCAGTGCTTAACCACCCTGACAGTTAGGAAGTTTTTCCTAATGTCCAACCTAAACCTTCTTTGCTGCAATTTAAGCCCATTGCTTCTTGTCCTATCCTCAGTGGTTAAGGAGAATATTTTTTCTCCCTCCCCCTTGTAACAACCTTTTATGTACTTGAAAACTATTATATCCCCTCTCAGTTGTCTCTTTTCCAGACTAAACAAACCCATTTTTTTCAATCTTCCCTCATAGGTCATGTTTTCTAGACCTTTAATCATTTGTGTTGCTCTTCTCTGAACTTTCTCCAATTTGTCCACATCTTTCCTGAAATGTGGCACCCAGAACTGGACACAATACTCCAGTTAAGACCTAATCAGCGCAGAGTAGAGCAGAAGAATTACTTCTTGTGTCTAGTTTAAAACACTCCTGCTAATACATCCCAGAATGATGTTCACTTTTTTTGCAACAGTGTTACATTGTTGACCCATATTTAGCTTGTTGTCCACTATAACCCGCAGATCTCTTTCCGCAGTACTCCTTCCTAGGCAGTCATTTCCCCTTTTTGTATGTGTGCAACTGATTGTTCCTTCCTAAGTGGAGTACTTTGTATTTGTCCTTATTGAATTTCATCCTATTTACTTCAGACCATTCTCCAGTTTGTCCAGATCATTTTGAATTATAATCATATCTAAATCACTGATGACGATATTGAACAGAACCAGACCCAGAACTGATCCCTGTGGGACCACAATCATTATGCCCTTCCAGTATGATTCTGAACCACTGATAACTACTCCCTGGGAATGGTTTTCCAACAAGTTATGCACCAGATACACAGATATTACGCAGATACAATCACACACACATAAGTGGTAGCTACTATACTTATCAATAATGATTTTTTTAAAATGTATTTGAATGTTTCATATAATATTCTGGCCTTGCAGAAGGCCCAGAACAATTGCACCTTCTTTGTGTTCCCCCAACCCAAGGACCAAAAATCACCACAAATGGGCAGGAAGAAAGTGAGGCCATATTCCTCATCCAAGTGAAACTCCTACAAAGAAATAAACCTCAGATAATCTTTTCCTCGTGCCCCATTTAATATTCTTGATAACACAACCCTGTATTCAAAACTGGAAGTAAACCTAAAATCTACTTTCCTAAAGTAGGAGTTTCAAGATATTTAAGTCGACTTTATTGACATTCACCTATGATTTGAACATGTTATACACAAACTATACTTAGATTCTCTATTTTTTTCTAATTAAAGTTCCAAAACGTGAGTGGAAATGGTTTCATTCTTCACCACTTTATAATGCATTGATTGGTTGTTATTCTTACTGTCATTCTGTTAATTTTCTTGCCTGTTTGATGTATACATTACAAAAATATAAGCAAATTATTTTTTAAGCAATGCAGTTTCAGTGCAAAAGAATATGATAATTTGTTCCTAAACAAGCCCATCTATTTCTGTAGGGTTATACTAACACTGATAACATGAAAATTGTCTTCCAAATGAAATGTAAATTTTCTCCTCAAAATCTGTTTTAAAATCAAAGCTGAGATTCATACATTATTACAAATAATGTAAATAAATTCTGATAATTTGAATTTTTTAAAAAATCTGTGAATTTAACTGTACACAATGTCTCATACAAAAATAACAGAGCTGAGTTACCAATTAGAAATAGTCTTTACTTGGAAAAATGGTATTGTAATTCAGCAATCAGGATAATGGATATGCCACATAGAAAGGTTATGCTAACCTTAGTTTCTGTGTTGATAATTACTAAGCAGCTGTTGCTTCTACTGGTGGAGTGCATGTTCAGCTATCCATTAACATTACTGACATTTAACCTTAATATAAGAAAGTGTGAAGCTGTGAATTAGGTTGAGAAGCAATACAAAAATGCAAAGAGAAATGAATTCATGTTCCTAAGCATAGATCACAGTATCTGCTGCCATGTTTACCTGGCAATTCAGTGCGTAATCAATGATTAATTCTATTAATCACCTACCTGCCAAACCAAGTGTTCCTTTATGATGGCTGTAGTTGATAGACAGATGCTCAGCACAATGGTGTGGGATGAAGAGGTCAAGACGCTGGCAATTATAGCATCTCTCATGTTGAAGGGCAGCATGGTATATACCACAAATATAATGAACAAGAAAAATGATACCTGTGCAGAAGAATAGGAAAAAAAGAAACCTGTCAAATTCACTTTGGAATAAAGAAAAGTTACCACTCAACATTAAACCAGCTAAAACTACAAGCAAATGTTCTTTATAATTCAACTTATGTTAACATATAGAGGAAATTTAAAATGTTCCTGAAGGTGCCCTAGACAAAAGTACTGAATTATATTTGGTTTAAAAATCACAGTTTCAGAAGTTGCATGGTTTCCCATATTTGCTTTACAAAAACATTCAGATTTGTCATTATAAAACAAAATAATAGTTTCATAGTATCATGCCCACAGCTGAAGGGGGATTTTGTTGGAAAGAGAAGCTACTTACCTTACAGCAAGTTGAGTTTTTTAAGATGTGTGGTTCCTATCTGTATTCCACTGTGGGTACACATACACTCCATGCGCCTCACACTGGAAGATTCTTGCTTGCAGTGTCTGTTGGTCTGCATCTCCTCCCCTCTCCTCCTCATGCTCTGAACGAAAGGTATAAAAGGCAGCATGAAACAACCACCTTTCCAGTTCCTTCTCTACCATAAATTAGAAGGAGGGAAGGTAGTGGAATACAGATTAGGACCACACATGTTGAAGAAATTCAATTACTTTAAAGTAAGTAATTTCTCTTTCTTCTTTGAGTGCTGGTCCCTATGTGTATTCTATTTCACTGTGGGCGATTGACATGCTGGCAATGAGAAGGGTGTGAGGATCAGGGCAGCAAAGATGATTGGAGGACTGACACACCAAAGAATGTGTTAGTTATGGAGGCTTGCACTATGGCGTAATGTGTCATGAAGGTACAAATGGAATTCTATGTTGCTGCTTTATTTCTTGGGGCGAGGCTACTAAAGCTGCTCGCACTCTAGTTAAATGGGCTCTTGCTCCATGCGGGACAGGAAGATGCACCGACTGATACAGAAGGATACAGCCTGAAATGCTCTTGAAGACTTTCTGAGAGGAGATCCATTGACCTCTCATTCGCTCCACTAGGGAAACAAATAGTCTAGGTAACTTGCTGATTGATTTTGTTCTTTGCACTAATATTTGTCACACAAACAGGGAATGGAGTATTTTATCTTCAGTGCTGGCATGAGGCTTTGGAAAAATATAGGTAACTGTATTGTCTGATTTATGTAAAAGTCTGAGATTACTTTAGCGGTGAATTTTGGGTGTAATCTCAATGAGACTTCATCCTTATGGAATACTGTATAAGGTGGATCGGCTACAAGGATTCCAAGTTCCCCCACCCTTCTAGTAGAAATGATGGCTACTCGGAAGGCAAGCTTTATCAATAAGTGAGACATTGAGCACCCAGCTAATAGTTCAAACAGTGGTTTAGTTAAGGCTGAGAGTACCCAGTTAAAAGCCCAGGTTGCAGTCAGTATGGTTATTGGAGTAAAGATTCTAACCAAACCTTTAAGAAAATGTACTGTCACAGGGTGGGTGAAAATGGAATGCTCATCAACTGAAGGGTGGCAGGTGCTGATCACCGCCAAGTGAACTCACAGTGAGCAATGAGCTAAGGGAAAGGCCCACAGGAGAAAATCCAGTGCCTGATTCCTCTGGGGACATGTGCGATGCTGGGCCCAAATAGAGAATATCTTCCACTTGGCTAAGTAGCATTTCCTGCTGGATTCTTTCCTATGTTGTTGAGGATGGCTTGAATGGCTTCTGAAAATGTCTATCACATGTCTGACACCAATCCAACACCATGCCATGAGATGCAGAGAGTCCAGATTGGGATATCTGATCTTGCCTTTGTCCGGGGTCAAAAGATCCAGGAAGGATTGGATGCTGCTAGGTGGACAGGTTGACATGTGAAGAAGGCTGGGAAATCACAACTGCCAGGGCCATCAGGGAGTGAAGACAATGATTGTCACTCCATCCAGTGGTGCTGGAACACTTTTTATAGTGGGGGTGCTGAAAGTCAGATAATGAAACTGTAAACCATGTGTGTTCAAAAGCAATGTGAAAAAGCACAATTCCTGCTCACACCACACGGGTGCAGCACAGCTCCCGGGTTCTCAAGAATCGCAAAATAGTTCTAGCTTTGTTCTGTCAGCACCAGCAAACTTTTCACAGTAAAACCTGGGGGTGCTGCAGCACCCCCAGCAACTGTGCCTATGACTCTATCTTGTTGGATCTTTCGGGAAACTCGGGGTAAGAGTGGAATGGGGAAAATTGTATCTTAAATGACCTTCCCATGAGTCTAAATGGCCACCAGGAGTCCTGACCCTGAGCCCCTCTGGAGAAGTAAATTTTGCATTTCATGAGATGTGAAGAGGTCCCAATATGGGGTTCCCCAGTAAGTGACTATATCGTTCACCATGGAATCATGCAGCTTCCATTCGTGGTTGGTCAAGAAATGTCGGTTGAGGCTATCTGCTAGTGAATTGTGCATGCCTGGGAGGTGTACTGCTGATAGGGTAACCTGGTGCCAAATGCACCAATTCCACAGATTGACCACGGACTATAGCCGTTGCCGTTGATCTTGATGCTGTATCTGCTGCATCAACTGCAGCCTGTAGTGATGAGCTATCCATCAACTTGCCTTCACTGATAAGGGCCTGAAATTATGCCCTATCCTCCTGAGGATGTTTATCCTTAAATTCTGAAAACTTCACGTAATTCATGAAATTGTACTTTGATAGCACGACTTGGTAGTTGGATATTCTGAACTGGAGGCTGACTGACATCAAAGCCTTCCTTCCCAGAAGGTCCAAACATTTGGCCTCCTCATCTGCAGGAGTAGATCTTGGGTGCTGTTGCCTAATCCTCTCTTTAGCCACTTGGGCCACCAATGAGTTCATGGCAGGATGGGTAAACAAAAACTGCACCCTTGGATGGAATGAAGTCCCTCTTTTCCACCCTTTTAGAAGTACGCATCTGTTGCTGGAGTATGCCATACAGTTCTGAGCAGTTCTAGAATGGCCTCTTTTATGAGGAGTGCTACTCCTATATGTCCTGAGATTTGTAAAATATCCAAGAGCTTGTTATGAGAGTCCTGAGCTTCTATATGGATTTGGGAGTCTGCCACTCCTTGACAGCTCTTGGAACTGCCTATGGTCATCTAGGGAGAGGATGAGGCAGGAGCAACTACCTCATCAAGGGATGAGGATGATATTCATGACAGTACCAGCAGTACCACTGGATCAGCCTCCTCTTCCTCCTCTTCAATGGATTCTGGATGGAGATCTGGTTGGTCTAATAGGCTAGAATCCTAGAATCGTAGGACTGGAAGGGACCTCACAAGGTCTTCTAGTCCAGTCACATGCACTCAAGGCAGGACTAAGTGTTACCTAGACCATCCCTGACAGGAGTTTGTCTAACCTACTCTTAAAAATCTCCAATGATGGAGATCCCACAACCTCCCTAGGCAATTTATTCCAGTCCTTTACTACCCTGACAGTTAGGAAGTTTTTCCTAATGTCCAACCTAAACCTCCCTTGTTGCAATTTAAGCCCATTGCTTCATGTCCTGTCCTCAGAGGTTAACGAGAACAATTTTTCAACCTCCTCCTTGTAACAACCTTTTATGTACTTGTAAACTGTTATCATATCCCCTCTCAGTCTTCTCTTCTCCAGACTAAACAAACCCAATTTCTTCAATTTTCCTCATAGGTGGCGTTTTCTTGATGTTTAACTATTTTTGTTGCTCTTCTCTGGACTTCCTCCAATTTGTCCACATCCTTCCTGAACTGTGGCACCCGGACCTTGACACAATACTCCAGCTGAAGCATAATCAGTGTGGAATAGAGCAGAAGAATTACTTCTTGTGTCTTGCTTACAACATGCCTGCTAATACATTCCAGAATGATGTTTGGGGTTTTTTTGCAACAGTGTTACACAGTTGACATATTTAGTTTGTGATCCACTATGACCCCCAGATTCCTTTCTGCAGTACTCCTTCCTAGACAGTTATCTCCTCTTTTGTATGTGTGCAATTGATTGTTCCTTCCTACATGGAGTACTTTGCATTTGTCCTTATTGTATTTCATCTTAGAGGGGTGATGAGTCTCCAGGTAGGATTGTATATTCAATCACCATGGTCCCCAATAAGAGCAGTTTGAGGGTCAAAGGCAGGCTGTAGAGGTCCAGCATTGGGTACTAGTGGTCCTCTGGAAGGTATCCAGATATGTAAGGTGGGGCCCAAAAGATTCTCGATCCTCTGTCTGGGCTGCCCTCTGTACGTGGAGGAGCTGTTGGACTATCGGATCTATGTCTATGGGTGGTGTCACTGGTACCACTGAAGTTGGCATATTGCAACTACTAGATGGATTGGGAGATGGACTTCTCCCTTTCATAGTCTCTGTGGACCATTTTTGTTAGAACCTCTCTCATAAGGACAGGTTATTATAGAAAGGGAGATTGTGAATCCAACTGCATGAAAATATCCTCTGGAATGGTACAACTCTCTTCCAGTCTTGGGAGATGCAGACTCTTTTCTTCATATACCATCAGAGCCGGTGAGGAGATGCTTTCAGAGATTGGTGCTTCTTTATGAAACCGTGGTGGTATTGATGGTGTTTGGGCTCTCTATGTCTATCTATTGATCTATACTGATAGTTCTCTTGGTTCCTGGTGTTGAGTGCTGGCTACTGATGGAGTTGGTCTCACTCCAAATGTCAGGGCCAGTACTAGGTACTTCTGGTCTTATGAGCCTGTTGGTTGGACCCATGAGTCTTAGGGACACCTACATCTCTGGAACCAGAACATGAGGGATCCCCCATTTTGGACAGAGACGGGGAAGAAGCCATCCTTTTGGAGGTGGAGTTAGGTGGGAATTTATCCCAAGGTTTCTGAGAGCATTTTCTAGTCTCCTGCTGAGCCTGAGGAGTAGAGTCCTTGGCTCTCCTTTTGCCCACCTGAGTCAGACATTGCACTGCTAGGAGTTGCACTTCTCGATGCTTCTACCCAATGGTCATGGTGATCTGCCTGGCCAGGATCAGAATAGGGCCTCATTGCACACTTTGTAAGATATTTCCTACATCTGAATTCCTGTTTGCCAGGGTCATACAGGAAAGGAGCAGCACATGCAGCACCTTAGCGGAGAGAAAGCTTTTCAAAGGAAGTAAAGGCACAGCTGGAGGTCACTGCTGACCAGAAAGGAGAAGGGGCAGAAGATACAGTTCTTAAGGCCCAGAATCCTGGGCATAATCTGAGCCCTGTACTGGGAATGGGGGTTTCCTCCAGTGGGAAGGGATGTCCCCAAATTCTAATAAGGAATTCTAGACCGACTAAGACTAAATCTAACTAAAAAAGTCTTATTTACAATATTTAAGATTTAAAGTCAGAGGATCAAGTCCATGGACATTGATGGGTCTGTCACAGACCATGTCATGGTAAAAAGGATTGGAGACATGGTCAATCTACCCTGCCCCATGTACTTTCCTTCAGAACACATGAAGAAGAAGGGTGCAGACCAACAGACACTGATAGCAAGAATCTTCTAATCTCAGGCACACAAAGCTCATGCATGCCGACAGTGGAATACACATAAGGACCAGCACTCAAAGAAGAACTGACATCAGGGCTGGTGATATTTTTAGAAAGCATCTATCTAGTTATAGCTACACACACACACACACACGCACAGTAGCTGTACTAATAAGCAGAAGGCACTGTTAAAGAAAAAAATATGCACATTTCAATTTCTGATAGAATTAACATTATACAAATCTTGGTAGACTGAAAAATATCCCAACATAAATGAATATATGAGGACAGATTTGGCCCAGAAGTCTTTCCGTATATAATTAGTCAAAACTCTGACTTTGTGTATGCAGGGATAATGCCTATAAAGTAAATGAAATTGCCTATAAAGCTTACTTGGAGTTCCTGCAATGGTTGCCTCTCAGTCCATAGTACATAGAGCAGCTTACCAAATGTCTAAAACAGTTGTTCTCAAACTTTTGTAGTGGTGACCCCTTCCACATAGCAAGCCTCTGTGTGCGACCCCCCTTTTAAATTAAAAACACTTCTTTACATATTTAACACCATTATAAATGCTGGAGGCAAAGTGGGGTTTGGGGTGGAGGCTGACGGCTCGTGACCCCCCATGTAATAACCTTGTGACCCCCTGAGGAGTCCTGACCCCCAGTTTGAGATCCCCTGGTCTAAAAGGATTTAGGTGCAACACAATATTCGCAGTGACATCCTGCTGTGGGGTCAGTCAACACTGTATACTACATGCTCACTATACTACTAATATGGATTCCTCCAGATCATGATTGTGGAGAAAGGTGCTCCACTGATGACTATGTTATAATCTTTCTGCAAATAGAGGATTTCAATTATTAGAGATGTCTATCCAGCAGCTTTTTTAACATTAGGGGCCTGATCCTGCTGCCACGGAGGTCAATGGCAAAACTTCAATTAATTTTATAGATATATAATAATTATACATACACATTCATATGTGTACATGGATGTGTGTGTGTGTGTGTGTGTGTGTGCGCGCGCGCGCGCACGCACTTCTGACCTATTGCTGAGCTGAAGAGGAAAGAAAGGAGGTATATCATGCAAGTGGCAATGGCTGGAAACATTATGCCCATAGAGGTCAGGAACAGATGTCTCCAGGAGCATTGAGAAATTTTTCCGACATTTATAAACTGCGTAGCATGATCTCCCACCTAGCATAGCCTTCCAGCTACAGCTACTTCTGTGTATGGGAAGCAGGGTGATGGCCACACTCCCATGCCACCAAGATATAACCTTGTGTTCCACTGACCATTCTTGTCAGCACTCACAACTCGAGTTGCCAACTTTATAGTCGCACAAAATCAAACACCCTAGCCCCGCCCCTTCCGAAAGGCACCGGAGCCGCCAGGGTCACTTTTCG
The DNA here is from genome assembly GCF_028017835.1 of Emys orbicularis. Taxonomy (NCBI): domain Eukaryota; kingdom Metazoa; phylum Chordata; order Testudines; family Emydidae; genus Emys; species Emys orbicularis. The sequence goes on from NC_088684.1 coordinate 165,447,319, forward strand.
ACCGAGGGATCCGGTCAAAAACTGGAAACCTGGTCACCCTACACAACAATTCCTGACTCTCAGTGAATGTCTTTCTGCAGAAGCACTAGTGGTGGAGGAGAGCATTTGGGCTCCTTGATTCTTCTCTCCCCCAGAACAACCATAGTTTGGCTGACACTATACATTGCATAACATTATTCTTTTGGGGTTAGGTACACTGTGACGGAAGTAATCTAGTAGAAATAAAACTGATATTCTTTTTAAACAAAAACTGACAAACGACAACAGCTCTCAGCATTTTGCTCTTCCCTCCTCCTTCCTCCCCTAAGTTCCTTTTTGTGTTCTCAAATTTGCATTGCATTTACTCATTCCTGCCTATACAATCAGCCTTGGATACAACAAGTGGGTCTCAAGAGCAGCAGCAGAACCATAAATATTACATTTAAATGCTGTCATCACAGACAGTCATTAGAATATATTTGACTTCCCTGTTCCACTCAAGAAGTCAGATCTATGCATTTCTTTTTAAAGTTACAAACCACACATAATGCACTAGAAATGTACAGTAGCAGTGCTTGACTTGACATGCATTAAATGCAAGGCAAAGAACACTTGAAAATATTTGTTTGTGCAGCTGACTAGTTCATTCAGACGATTCCATTTTCAATGGTTTCTCCTAGTGATGATTTTTTTTTTGTTAAGATAGTGTTTGAGGCTTAATGGGCTTCATTCAGCAGCTGTTTGACTAGATGGTGATCTTGAAAACTGGGTCAGAGAAAGCTGCTACAAAATAGAGGAGTATAGTGATGGCTGGAAGTATTTGTGGCAGTACACTGACAAAGTAAGTAATGCATCAGTTTGAAATTTTTCAAGGGAGTTGTAATTTGCATAGCAGAATTTAAAACCTACCAACAGTGATTTCTTTTGTTGGTGCAGTAGATTAGCATACTTTTTTCTCCTCTTCCTCCCTTTTTTTGGTTCATTTTTCTTATAAAAATAAGCTCCAATTGAGTTGAAAAAAAATCAAGAGAAGCTTTGAACAGCCTTATAATCAAGATACAATTCAAAATATCTGGGGGCTCAGTCATCCTACACTTTGTGTACTGTATGGACAGGAATAACTAAGATGCAGGAGAGATAAGTAAGCAAGCTTCAAAAAAATGAAAAGATCTGTCATGCTCACTCTGAACAGGAGGGTTTGGAGAGGTGAAATCTAGCCCCACCTCCAAGGCCAGGGTAAGGTGTTGCAAAGTGACTATTACCTGTGTTATTGTTACCTTTTCTGACTTTCCATAACTATCAGGAGGTTGAAATAATCATTGCAGTGTCTCCCTGCTAGTTGTAAGGCCAATGGATCTCTTAACCCCTAACCTATTTCACCTCCATCTCCTCCTCTTCATAAGTACCCATAATAAGGTTTAAATGGTGCACAGGGCTTTGCCCTGGTTCTCCATGCCAGGGTGAATTTCACCATCTGTTCATAGTTCTGGATAACAAGCACAATTCAATTGCTGTTCACAATCTCAGAAAAGGGGCATATCGCAGGGAAAAAAGGGTGCAGATAAGGGAAACATGACATTGCTATAAGCAACAGAGAGTCCTGTGGCACCTTTAAGACTAACAGATGTATTGGAGCATAAGCTTTCGTGGGTGAATGCCCACTTCGTCGGATGCATGTCATGAATCCGACGACGTGGGCATTCACCCATGAAAGCTTATGCTCCAATACATCTGTTAGTCTTAAAGGTGCCACAGGACTCTGTTGCTTTTTACAGATCCAGACTAACACAGCTACCCCTCTGATACATGACACTGCTATGTTTCTCTGTTCCAGAGTGCCCCAAGCAGGGCCGGCTCTGGCTTTTTTGCCGCCCCAAGCAAAAAAAAATAATCGGGGTGGCCAGAACAGCAAAGCAAAAAAAAAAACCTGCAGCATGGCCGGAGCGGCAAAACAGAAAAAAACACAAACCTGCGGGGCGGCCAGAGCCAGGGTGCAGGAGGACCTGTAGACGTGCCCTGGCTAGCAGGGGAGAAGGGGGAGGGAGCAGGGGGAGAGAGAGAAGGGGGGTGGCCAGGGCTTCAATGGGCGCTTGCCATGCGGCCCCGACCGCCGCACCGCCTGCCGGGAGGGCTCCGTGCTGCTCTGGTCGACGGGGAGGGAAGGACGCGGGCTGCCCTGCCGGGTTTGCAGACCTAGCACTGGCTGGGGCAGACGGAGTGCGCAGCCCGCTCCCAGCAGGGCGCTCCCCTCCTCCACGCCGCCGCCCCTACAGGGCGGCCGGATCGGTGAACAAAAAACAAAACAAAAAAAACGGCCGTGCCGCCCTAGGATTGGTCGGAATGCCGCCCCGTAGAATCTGCCGCCCCAAGCATGAGCTTGCTCGGCTGGTGCCTGGAGCCGGCCCTGGCCCCAAGCAGATGTATGTTACACTGATCTGCAGACCAGCATCTCTATGATACAAGAGTGATTCCATGAAGGATGGTGTGCCCATCCAGAAACAGCTACTGTCACTGCAGCATGAAAGACTAAGAGAAGAAATAGCTCCTAACCTAGGAGAACAGCTAGGGAGAAAAGGAAAGGCTGATGAAGCCTGTTATTTTTATAACAAATCTCAAGTGACAAGTGGTACAGGCGATACAAGTCAGCACTGGATTACTAAGATACAATTTCTTTCTTTCAAAGCATGCTGAGTAACAGACTTGAGCAACACTAGTTTTGGTTCAAGCCTCACTTTAGTTTTAACATTTGTGAAATATTTTATCTTCTAATCTGCCACAAACTGATATTTTCAGGTTTTTTGCAAAATTAATATTATTTAGAGTTTAGTGGTCCCAAGTGAGAGAGTCTAAATAAAATAGGCAATAAAAAGGGTGAGAGAAAGAAGTCTTACTATCACCATTTTACTGAAGGCAAGACGGAGGCACAGAGATTATATGAGTTGCTTAAGGTCACCTAAGAAGTCTGCAGCAGAGCCAGGAATTGAACCCAGATTCCCCCCTTCCCATCTCTTAACCATAAGGCCATCATTCATCTTTTTCTTTTGTCTTTATTTTTATGAACACTGAAAAAAGTAAACAAAGTTGACAGAATTTACCCCTCACGTCAATTTTACATTGGCTGCCCATTGAAAGGGGAAGGATATTGTAGGATATATTGCTTTTTTACACCAAAAGCCAATTGAGAAAAAGAGATGCTAGATGTGCTTCTTACATCAATTACATTCCAACAATGACCCATGGCTTTTCTAGCTGGATGCCCTTTTTAAACCATTGGTAAATGGTTAATCATAACTAGTCTGGAATTATGTAAAAGTCACCCAACTTAAAATTTTACTGTCATCAGAGTTTTCCCCAGAGCTGTTTTCACTAAAGAGAGTGACATCCCAGCCCTGAAGCAGTCATGCACATCCAAGTACACTGTTAGTGTGAACAAGGAGAAAGCGTTGCTCTGGACAGACGGTGGTAATGAGGCATAAGCCAATAAAACATTTGTAGTTAAACAGGACCATATTTTACTTGTAAATATAGTGACAGCAACATTTCATTAGGAGAATAATAATAGCTTTATGCTGTGTCCCCTAGAAACACCCTGTTGCCAACTGCAAATATACACACTAGTTGGCCAATTTATTAAAGGATAATTCTCAAAGTATTTATCAAGATCCAGCTTCTTTTTACTGTAGAAGGAAATGGAGTAGACATTCACTGAAGAGTAAAGAATTATTCCCTTAAAAGAGAGATATTTGATTATAGCTATTGGTTTCAAAGGAAAGAAAAGGTAGCTCTAAACCAGGGGTCGGCAACCTACGGCACGCGTGCCAAACACGGCATGCGAGCCGATTTTCAGTGGCATGCAGCTCCCTGCCACGGGTCCTGGCACCCAGCCCCACTCAGCCCCCCCGCCCACCGCCCTCCCCTGCGGGGACAGGAGGCAGAAGCTTGGTTCTGCAGCAGCCAAGCTTCCCCCCTCCCCCGCTTCTTCCCCCAGCATGGTACTTTCCGGCCCCTCCTCCTCTCCTTCCCTGCGCCAGTCAGCTGATGGCCCTAGCGAGGGGGAGGGGGAAGAGCGGCAGCGTGCACACAGCTCTGTAGAGGACGCAGAGAGAGGTAGGGACGGAGCCTGGGGGAAGGGGGTGGAACAGGGTATATCCCTTCCAGCCCCCTGCCATGAGCCTCTCCGGGCAGGGGGCTGGGAGCACCCCCACGAGCCAAGCACCCCAGCCTTCTGCCCTGAACCCCCCCCACACCCAGCCTTCTGCCCTGAACCCCCCCACCCCAACACACACTCAGCCTTCTGCCTTGCACCCCCCATACCCTCAGCCCTCTGCCCTGACCCTTGAACCCCCCCACACCCCCAGCCTTCTGCCCTGCACCCCCACACACCCCCAGCCCTCTGCCCTGAACCCCCCACACCCCAACACACACCCGGCCTTCTGCCCTGCACCCCCCACACACCCCTAGCCCTCTGCCCTGACCCTTGAACCCCCCCACACACTCAGCCTTCTGCCCTGCACCCCTCCCACAACCCCAGACCTCTGCCCTGACCCTTGAACCCCCCCACACCCAGCCTTCTGCCCTGAACCCCCTCCCCTAGCCCTCTGCCCTGACCCCTGAAACACCCCCCCCCCGGGTTTGGGGTCCCGGCCATAGGCCCTGCTCAGCCCGCTGCCGGCCTAGGTGAACAGAACCCCAGGCTGGCAGCGAGCTGAGCAGCCTGGTGGCGTAAGATCAGCATTTTAATTTAATTTTAAATGACGCTTCTTAAACATTTTGAAAACCTTGTTTACTTTACATACAATAGTTTAGTTATATAATATAGACTTATAGAACGAGACCTTCTAAAAATGTTAAAATGTATTACCCAGCACGCAAAACCTTAAATTAGAGTGAATAAATGAAGACTCGGCACACCACTTCTGAAAGGTTGCCTACCCCTGCTCTATACAAAAACAGAGAAAAATAAAATAAAATTATACACACAAAATTTATTTAAGAAGTTTATTCCATTTTTTGTTAATGTCTATAGATCTTACAAAACTGTTTATATATATTTAATAAGATGTATGTTTTTTGGTTTAGGGAAGCTGTATTCTCTATTCCGACACAAAGAGTTAATGTTGCAGTTGCATCACAGTTACTTGTGCCCTTCCTGAATGTGAGAGTTTAAGTCCTCAAATATCTAAAAACCAAGGTGCAAAATGAAGTTCATACTTCCCAAACAAGTTTCACTTCATGTTAGGATCACCTTCTGTTCTGAGCCACCTATATGTAGAAGAACCTATATGTAGCCCATATAGGACAATAACAGATAACAAATACAGTACTGTGGCCTACCTGATTTTCAGCAAGCAGGCAAGTTAGCTCCTTGTATACAGGGAGGAGTAATGGGAAGGACTGGGGACTAAAAGGTCCAAAAAGACTTTCAAATTTTATAGAGCATTCCATAAAACCATCTGCCACTCAAAAAGGGGTTGGGGGGAAGGGAGGATGGACGAGAAAAGGCCTTTAAGATGTGAGGCACTGTTCTCAGATATTACAGGGCTAGGTGTAGCCCAAACTGAGGTTTTGGTTTATGTAAAACTATTAGTTATCTATCTAGCTGTAGCTAATACATGCTACACCTCAAGAATAAAACCTAGAGGGTAAGTTTTGCTATTTGGAAGATTGTTGTTATTGAAACAGACGATTCACTCCAGTAGCTTACATGTCTATTTACATATTTATACCTTAATTATGACTTTCCTAGTTTAAGATTATTATTGAACATGGGTTTTTATTTTTTAATATTTTAATAGTAAAGGTGAGAAAATATAAATACATAACCCCATAAAGCATAGTGGTTTTACTCATAGAGAACTCCAAGACTAATAATATAATTACTGTTGTGTAGAGGCTAGTACTTCGAGTTGACCAAGGCAATGAAAGTCCGATACAGCCTACTCCATAAAATTGTTTATGAAAGTCAGTGAAAGTTGGACATAAATAGGCTGGTACAAACTGGATTATTTAAGTTAAAAGAACTGTAAAAAGAAGTCTTCAAGGCCTCTGCTAAAGTCATGGGTTGATATGACAATGAGCTGAAATAGGAGGAAATGTTTATAGTTGAAATCCCTAAGATACATGTGACTGGTTAACATTAATGGGATAAGGCTGCCACTCTTCCAGGACACTGTTTATCTGAGAGTCACTAAAGGGGAGCAGGGAGGAGAGCTCATGAATTAGAAGAAGCAACCTTTACTACTGTGCATGCCACCCCCACAGTCACTAGGGACCATGTGAGCCATGTGACACTGTTGAGCCTTTGTCATCCTGATCCTAAAAGGCATCTTAACCAGAGCGGGCCAGAGCGAGGAAACCAATGACATCGCCACCTCGACTAGCTTCAGCTAAATTCTGCACAAAACCCAGAATGTGTGATGGTGGCAGCAGAAACCTCATTCTCCCTAGTGTGTCATTTTCCTTCTTACCTAATATCTCCTCTTCCCTGTCTCTCCCCTTTTGCCTTCTGTGTAGTGAGTTTGGCTTAGCCAGCCAAGACAATGCCATCTTCTGCAGCACTCTGGTCACAGGCTCACAGTAAAGATAGCTAAAAGCAAAACCTTAAGCAGCCTGACACGGTTACAAGTCTACCAGGTCTCCAAGTGGCTGATAAGAGTGGGTGCTGCGCCTGTGGTTATGTCTACACAGCCAAAAAGATCCACGGCGGCAAGTCTCAGAACCTGGATCAACTGACTCGGGTTCACAGGCCTCGTGCTGTGGGGCTAAAAATAGCAGTGTAGGCATCAGGGCTCAGGCTGGAGACTGGGCTCTGAGACTCTCTCCCCTTGCCAGGTTTCAGAGCCCAAGCCTGAGCCCAAACATCTGTAGTGCAATTTTTAGCCTGTCAGCTTGAGCCCAAGTCAGTTGCCCCAGGTTCTGAGACTCGCTGCCGCAGGGTTTTTTGGTTGGTTGGTTGTTGTTTAGAAGTACTCTGTGTTTCTCCAGCAGTGAGGATGCAAATAAGAGTTAGCACCAGAGACAGAGCTGCATTTTCTATCTTTGCTGTTCTTTTCTCTTCCTTTTTGGGTTTGTTTCTCTTGTGTTGTCTTTTAAGGGCACAGGATCAGACATCTCCAATAACGGCAGCTACCATCTCGACTACCATTTCTCTTTTTTCCCAAAAGGCCAGTTAAATTCCATTTTTAATACCATCTAAAAACTGTCAAATATAGAATTTTCCTTATAAAAACTCTACAACAGAAGGGAAATGGATTAGGGCATGTTGCTAAAATGAAAGCCTTACTTATCTCTTTATATATCAAATGCTTTAACTATTAGTTCTTCTTTTTCAATATCTTTAATAAGAGAATTTTGTAAAGTGGTTGCTACAATAAGAGTAAGCCTGTGATAGCTTGACACAAAACCCCGCACTGTACTTAACTGTTTAATGCTGTAACCATGAACAAAGGTTTCTTCAACATCTTATCACTTGTTGGGGCCAAGTCGTGCCCCTTCCAACACAACATTACATAACATGACACTCAAGGTGCTGAACAATAAATATGATTAAAATATAACAAAGATATAACTAACTTAATGCGCTCTTAGTAGTGAAAGCAAATGAGAGGGTCCAAATGTTGATTAAATTAGTTATGTGCAAACAGAATAAAGTCCAAATCAGCAATATGTAAGTAAATTTGATGCTTCAAAGGATTAAAACAATTATCTGTCAAATCACCTGGGAAAAAGGATTAACACAGAAATATATGAATAATAATTGAGAACTGTTTAAAACATTGTAGATGCCAAAAAAGCCACATTTGAGAAAGAAGATTACACTGGGTAAAAAAATAGCCTGGCTTAGAAAGGAAGTAAAAGCAGCTACAAATAATAAATTACATATAAACAAATGGAAAAAGAGGGAAATTAATACCAATGAATATGGACTATAAATTAGGAATTATAAAAAAAAAATGTATAAGGGAAGCAAAAGATCATAAGGCAAAAATCTATGCCCAGCAGAATTAAGGACAATAAGAAGTTTTTTTAAAACATACTAAGATCAAATGGAATCCTAACAATGGTATTGATTAATTACTAAATGGAAATGCTGGAATTATCAATAATAATGCAAACATGGCAGATGCGTTCAATAAATATTTTTGTTCTGTGTTACGGAAAAAGCCAGATGATGTATCCTGGCCACTACTGGAGACAGGATACTTGACTAGTTAGACCACCGGTCTAGGCCAGTATGGAAGTTCTTATTTACATCATATATTAATGAAATACTTTCCATTCCAACAATAACTCAAGAGTATGTTAAATATCACCTACCAAAAGCATACATTTTAAAATTAGCAGGTCCAAATAACTTGCAGCCAAGTTTTTTAAAAGAATTAGCCAAGGAGTTCTCCAGACCATTAATGTTGATTTCTCAAAAGTCTTGGAACACAGAGGAAGTTCCAGAGGACTGGAAGTATGCCAATGTTATGCCAATATTTTAAAAGGGATGACCTTGGTAATTATAGTATTGTCAGTGTGACATCAATCCCGGGCAAAATAATGGAATGGCTAATAAAGAACTATATTAATAGGCTAACACAATTAATACCAATCAACCTAAGTTGATGGAAAACCAATATTTTCAAACTAGATGTTTTTTTTGAGATTACAACTTTGGTTGATAAACATAATAATGTTGATGTAATATACTTAGACTTCTGTAAGTCACTTGACTTGGTACCGCATGACAGTTTAATTAAGAAACCAGAACAATACAAAAATCAACATGGCACACATTAAATGTATTAATAATTGGCTACTAGATAGATCTTAAAAAATATTTGTAAATGGGGAACCATCACCAAGTGGGTGTGTTTCTAGTGGAGTTCCACAGGGAACAGCTTTTGGCCCTACACTATTTAACACTTTTACCAAAGACCTGGAAGAAAAAACTTCAAATCACTACAGAGGGAAGGAGTTACACTGCCTGGGGTGTTTCACAGCAAAGGTATTGTCTGCTCAGATAAGACATACAGTAAGATCCCTACTAGGTGTTGGTGTTCAAGGGAAGCCACCCATCAGATTGAGGCTTCAAGGGGATGTCTCAATCCTGCCCTGGGTCTGAATGTGCAAATTTAGTGCAGGATCAGAGTCTCAGAGGTCAACAGGAGTTTGCCTGAGTCACAGACAATATAAGGAATTCAAGGTTGAGCCCTAAAGGAACAAAACTAAGCAGCAGTGTTCTGGAAAGTTATGGTTCAAGAAATGCTGTCGGTATAATTTACCTGTATAACCTCTGATGTATTTTGTGTGTCTAGCTGCTTACTCAGTTGTGTACCATACTGAAACATAAGCACTAATAGATGAATATAAAATAAAAAGTTCTTGTTGTACTGCCGCATTCTTTATTATTATTAAGTCTCAGTTTTTCCCCTTTATGTCTCTGTGCAATTAGCAGAAGCTTAACTTTATTAAATATTAGAATTCTAAAAAAAAAAAATCAGTAAAAAATTATACTATAATAAAACACTGAAAGTTCTCCTTTGTGTAGCTTTACATGCTTTGAAAACCTGCAAACATATGGCAGGGTGTATATCAAGGCTTTGAGGCCCCCCTGCTGGAGGCCTTGTGGTCCTACCACACTCCACCCCAGAAAAGGAGCAGTGAAGGTGGGTCCTCCAGGCCTGCCTAGATACTCTGTAAGGAAGCAGCCAATCAGAGCACAGCAGGCTCAGAGAAAAGGCACTGCAGGGGCTGAGCAGATCAGTTGCTGGCTGGGACCAGAAGTGTGAGGAAGGACTGGAAGGCTGTGAATCTCTCCACGTGAAGAGGAAGGGGCTACATGGGAAATAGCCCAGGGAATAGCAGCAGCAACTATTAAAGGTAGCAGCACCTGGCTGCTATTTGTAGGGTGCATGGGTTGGAACCCAGGCGAAGCGGCCAAAGTCCTGAGAAGGGAACAAGTTTCATTTAGAAGCCCAAGCACAGGGCTGGAATGTAAAGGGCTCAAGGATGGGGCTGAAGACCCTGCAGAGGGCCAACTATTTGTTGAACTTCCGTCCAAGGCAATAAAGGGCAGGTGGACCAACAGCATCTCCAGGTCCTTCTCCACTGTGAATCTGACAGATCCGAAGCAGAGGGAAAGACGGTGGGAAGTGGAATACAGATAGGGACCAAACATCTCAAAGAACCTCCAATTACAGGTAAGTAACCTCCTCTTTTAATTCGTGTGATAGTCCCTATTGTATTCCACTATGGGTAACTGACAAGCAGTATCTAATTAGGAGGAAAGTGTGAGGATGAGGACAGAAGGGGTGTGCAGAGGAGGCATCAGCCACCGAGTTCTGCACCAGGGCATAGTATGTTGCAAACATGTGGATAGAACTCCATGTGACCACTTTACAAATGTCTAAAAATGGCACATCTTGAAGAGATGCCATGGTCATTGCTTGAGCTCTAGTGGAGTGAGTGAGCTCATACCCCAGTGCGAAGAGGTAGGTTTGAAAGCAGAGTTTCATGCAGCTTGATATCCATTTGGAAATTCTCTGGTTGGAGATGGCATGTCCTCTGATTCTCTCTGCTATTGCAATAAACAATCTTGAGGACTTCCTGATTGGTTTCATTCTCTGCAGGTAAAAGGTCAAGGCTCATCGAACATTGATGGACTGGAGTCTATGTTCTTCTGCAGACACATGCTGTTTTGGAAAGAAAATAGGTAAGTGAATGGACTGTGAAACCACCTTAGGTATAAATGTTGGGTGCAGGCATATCCTTGTGGAACACTGTAAATGGTGGGTCCACCATCATTGTTCCAAGTTCCTTCATGGAGAGGAGGGCATGCAGCAAATAGCCTGTGGTTCAAAGGTGGGTCTTGTTAATACCAAGAGTACCTGATTCAGGCTCCACTGGGGCGTAATCTTTTGAAGAGTTGGGAAGATCCTTAAGAGGCCTTTCCAAAATCTATCAGTTAGCGGGTGTGTAAAAATGGAGGAATGCGCTAATAGCCACTAGGTGGATTTGTAGGGAGCTGAGGGAGAGACTTGATGTCTTTAAATCCTTTAGATTGCAGTCTAGGATGAGGGGAATCTCTGTAACTTCTGTTAGAACACCTTTTTGTTGTGTCCAAGATGAAAAGCATTTCCATTTAGCCCAGTAATATTGTCAAGTGGAGCCTTTTCTGCTGTTACAGAGAATGTCCAGTACCACCAAGGAATGTGCCCGTTCTAGGGCTCACTCCCATTCAGATACCACGCTCTGAGGTCCAATGGTCACACATTGGGATGTTTGATCATGCCATTTCACTGGGTCAGTTTGGGATAGTAACTGATGGACGGGATGACATGTGCAGTAGTTTGGGGAACCAGAACTTCCTGAGACAGAAAAGGGCAATCAGAATGACCATCACTTCATCTCATCAGATCTTGTGTAGCACCCTAGGTACGAATGGCGCTACACAAGATCTGATGAGAGGGAAGGCATAGTTGAGTTGGTCTAAGCAGGAGAGAAGGAGAGCATTGCCCTGAGAGCAGTAACAGAGGGCTCCACTGGAGCAATATGTGGCACATTGGTGGTTGGTCTGAGAAACAAAGAGGTCTCTGGTTGGGGTTCCCCACTGCGCAAAGATGTCATGTAGTACTCCATTGCAAAATTCCTATTCATTATTACTGGGGGCATTCTGTGCCAAAAAATTAAAAATTATGTAAAATTCTGCAAATTTTATTTGTCAAAATAACACTACATAATCATATGAGTTTCAATTATTTTGGTAATTTATTTCAAAATACCTGTTAGCAAGTATGTCTGTAACAATAGAGAGAGACAAAAAAAAATCCCCAGGAGTAGAGAGTGAAAGAAACCCCTATGACAACCCAGTTCCTGTTTCTCTGCCCCCTTCCCCGCCCCCCCAGAGCCCAGCCTGGGGGCCAGACACCCAGAGTCCAGCCGTGGGCTCCCCCCGGCCAATAAACCCAAACTCTCTCCCCCTCCCCAGAGCCCAACCACGAGGGCCCCCTAGCCCAGATACCCTCCCCCCCAGAGCCTAGCCACACACACCCTGGCCCAGATACCTGCCCCCCCACTCCTAGCCAATACACCTGCATCCCCTCTCCCCAGAGCCCAGCCATGGACCCCCTTGCCCAGGATCTGGAGTGTAATATTCTTCTTCTGCCATTGAGTCTGTGGATAAATTCGATGGATCCATTGGCAGGGAAGCAGATGGCAACTCCTTAGCGGATTGGGGGAATCCAAAGGGGGATATTGATTATAGGGCCCCCAATATGCCAATTAGGCAGGATCAAAGGGAGGTTGCAGGGGCCCCATGGCATAGAGTGCGCCAGGGAAGGTGAAGTAGGGGTTGCTCCCACAGGCGGCAGGTCTCCGTGGTAATGAATACGAGTGGTATGAGAGCAGCAGTTCCTCCAGTGGTTCTGAGTCCCCTGAGGAGGGGAAGGCAGACCCTGGTTGTAATGGCAATACCGTCAGTGCAGATGGAGAGGTGTGCATCGTGTGAGGGGAATGATAGGCCCTGTACTGCAGGCAGGTCCTGTGGCGGGGGAGGGATATGAGTTTCCTGGAGGTGAAAGGACCTGATGGAGGGGGAGATTCTGCATCTGGCAGAGCAAAGATGACTTGAGGTGCAGCCATGGATCTCACAGGTGTAAGGGGGACTCTTTCTGTTTTGTCTATGGGTACCGGCGTTGAAGTCTTTATGGGCACCGGAGAGTCTTGGATTTTGTGAGGCACTGGATACGGGGGTTCCAGAGGAGCACAGCTTGGAGCCAGTTGATCCCACTGTTTTGGGGTTTTCTTATCATTCCTGTGGGACTTAGTATATACCACACCCCCTTGGGCCGAGCTGGTGGGTGGAATGTCCAATTTTTTTTGAGGTGGACATGGAGGAAGACTTAGTCCCATGCTTATGGGAGTGCTTCCTACCTTCCTGACTAGGCCCCACCAGAGGGTCTGTGGGAGTGGCTCCTCTGGTATCAGAGTTGGACTTAGCAGCAGCAGGAGGTACGCTTCTTGCTGATTCAGGCCAATGTATGGCGGGTTTCCCCAGCCTCGGTCTGATTGTGGTCTCATGGGCATCTCCATGAGATATTTCTGAAGATAAAGAGCCCATCCTTCCCTGTTACGGCTGGAGAAAGATAGACAAATACTCTCCCTAGCCATGATGTGAGCTTCTCCCAGGTAATAGAGGCAGCGTTGATGGTAATCACTGACAGAGAAGGATTGCAGGCAAGAGGCACAGAGTTTGAAGCTCGAAGTTCTGGGCATAATCCTGTTCCCAAATGGGGTATGAGAGTGGGACGAACCCCTGATCTCCACTCTACTCAAAACCGTTAAAACTATGAAAACTAACTACTAAGTCTGATAAAGCTATTTACAACTATAACTATTAGAATTGTACCAGAGATGAGGACACTGAAGCTTCTGGCCTGGACCAAGCAGCAGTGAGAAGAAACTAGAGACACGGTTGGTCTGCCCCACCCTTTAACACCTCAGACAGAAGCACAAGCCAAGTCAGGGTGCATGAGTGGAACAACAGATAGGGTGACCAAACAGCAAGTGTGAAAAATTGGGATGGGGGTGGTGGGTAATAGGCACCTATATAAGACAAAGCCCCAAATATCGGGACTATCCCTATAAAATCGGGACATCTGGTCACCCGACCAACAGACAATACTTTCAAATTTTATGACTCCAGGTGCATGGTGTGCATGCATAACCCACAGTGGAATAAATAGGAACCATCACTCAAAGAAGAACTTGTGGATCAGCACTGACTACACACACGTCAAAACAGTTTATCATGACCTAGCTGCAATTCAAGTAAAACGGATCAGAGAAAAAGACTCCATGGTAGTTAATGAGAAATGGGGAAGCAACACAAAAACCCTTCAATTGAGAGGATGGACTGTAGGGGCTTTGGGCTTTGAACTCTTTTTATATTACCATTAAAAGAATAAAGATCAAACACAAAAACTACATTAGAACCCTACTAACAGTTCTAATTTAATCTGACAATCAAGGAGATTCACCATCAATGCTGTCACTCCAACCTTATCTCACTGCATGGCTGGGTATTTTGCAAGGTCATGAACTTCTCTCTACTTCTAACAGCAGGCATTTTAAGGGAGAGGACCTTCTCTGAATTTATCTGAAGTCCAAACCTTAGTATGTTAATGTAGGTTTGTGGAAGTCAGGAAACAGTTATTCAAATTATAACTGTCTTTACTGAGAAATGCACCAACAAAGAAATAGTTTCTTCGCTTTATCATTTTTGTTCTGATGATAGAAAACATAACAGCTAGAAGGATCTAGCTGTCACTTTCTAACTATTTTTGCAATATAAGGCACCAATGAGAAGAATAATGTTCTCAGACCAAGATGTCTGAACAGAACTGGGATCCAAGGTTATATGATCAGTTTATTTTCAGTTTAAAAAAATAAGCCATGCGACTTTGTATGGTTTGGTTTCTGGGTACTTCAGTACTTCTTGACTGTTCCTGGACACAAGCCACTCTGCTAAAATCAAGTTCTGCTAAAAAAAAAAAAAAAAAAAAAATCTACATTTTCAGCTTTCTTTCCCCTTTTACCAGATGGAATGCATTAGAAGACCTCAGTTTTATTCCCAGCTTTCCTATTTTCTGTGGGACCTTGACGAAGTCAATTCACCTCTTTGTACCTCAGTTTCTCCATCTGTAAAATAGGGTTAATAATAATAATACTTTCCTACTAACAGGAAAGTTGGAAGGCTTAATTTATTTATGTTAGTAAGATGTTTTGTGATGCTGAGTTGGAAGGACATATAGAAGTGCAAAATGGTATTTCTTATTATGGTGCAGAATTCTGTTACGCCTTAATGAATATGCATGACTTTCTCCTTTACTCCCAGTACACAACAATACTGCAAAATTCATTGCCTTAAGAAATAGTGTGATTTCAACATCTTATGGGAACTCTTATATTCCGTTACATCAGTATGCTAGTCATATAACATGCACTTTTTGTAATATCAGAATATGTATTATGATTAAAAAGTGCCTGATTTTGTACTGTGGGAGGCAGCTAGAAATGAAATATTACAGTCTTTTGATTTCTCTCTCAGCATCACAATAGGGAATGCTTTTAATCAAATGCAAGTATTTCGCAAACTTCATGCTAAAAATTACAGGAAAATCTGCATCAAATTCCTGTGCTTTTACCTTGGTCAATAATATTTCTACCATGACTTGATAACAAACTGTTGTTAATGCAACAAATCATTAGCTTGAAAAACCAATATATGACAGATATAAAATATTGATTAATTAGTAATGTTAGGGGAGGGATAGCTCAGTGGTTTGAGCATTAGCCTACTAAATCCAGGGTTGAGAGCTCAATCCTTGAGGGGGCCATTTAGGGATCTGGGGCAAAAATCTGTCTGGGGATTGGTCCTGCTTTGAGCAGGGGGCTGGACTAGATGACCTTCTGAGGTCCCTTCCAACCCTGATATTCTATGATTCTATATAAAAAATAAATCCAGAGAGATGAATTATGTAACTATAGCATTATTTAAATATGGTGAACTAAATTCAGCCCTAGGGAATGAATGTAGAGGAAAATTTGTTCCAGTACATTTTAGCAAGTTTTGTAGTTCATGTAACATTATGTTTCAAATATTTTTAAACCACCTACCAAATAATTTACATATTTCATATCAGGTTCCACCCAGCATTTTACCAAAAGGATGTTGTTAGCATCCAATTCTTTTCAATCATTGAAGTTTTTGCCCAAAGTATTCCATAGACTTATTTACACCACAGGAACCATGACTACACAGTATTTCAGGAAACTTGTCTGAATTTTCCTATGAAAGTTCTTGGGAATCCGAATAGGTTTTTTTAAATAAAATGTGTCTAGAGAGACAGTGTGTACCATATACTTCAAAGAAAAAAACGTCTTTGAATGAGGCAATCAGGCTTTACTTCTGCACTTCAGCTAATCATTACAAATCTTGAATTAATATAAAGCTGGGCTCCAGACCAACTGCATGCTGGCAAATGTATAAAAGGACTTTGGGGGCATGGACCATTCAGTGATGAAAAAACCCTTAATAAGGAGTGCACAGGGGTTGACTAAGGACACAGATGCTGTCAAGCCACTTCATGACCTGCACGTAGTTCATATTTGGCCTGTTCAGAGAATTAACACAGTGTCATTACTATAACACTATCCCAATATTTACTCTTACACAGACTGAACCATCCCTCCCTCTTTCAGTGGCTTCTCATACACTAAACAGAAGGCTGACTAAACAGAATGTTACAGCATCTGGCACAAGAGAACCTTCAGGACAGAGGAGAAATCATCGAGTGCTCTGGGTCTTCTATGACAGAAAAGAATGGAATCACTCAAGTGTAACTCCATCTATTCTTAGGGTCCACAAGCATGCCAGCAAAACTTTGTGATCAGTGGTATCAAAAGCAGCTGATTGCACTAAAAGTGTTAGCAAGGACACTTGATTTTTGTCCACTGCCAGGAGGAGATCCTCAATGAACAATACAAGGGCTGTTTCTGAGCCACCCAGGTCTAAAATTGGACTAAAAGGAGTCCTAGAAACATGAGGACATTAGCAACTGCCAAAGCTGCTTCGTTATAATTTTCTCAGTGTTCCAGAATACAGGCAGACTAGCTATAGAGAGATAAGTACAATGATTCAGTATCAAGAGAAGGCTTCTTGAATTTCCCTCGCACCATAATAGTGAACAGAAAGCAGAAGTTAAAGGAAATAATTTTGATCATACATTTCCTTACCTTCCACAAAAGTTTCAGGAAGGTATTCTGAAGCTCACGAAAGACTGATCAGTATTCTGTTCTAAAGCTTTCCACATCACAGAGATATTTCCTTTTCTGCAAATTATCTCCCCCCACCACCAACAACCAAAACATATCTACATTTACACTTTTTTATGGAGGGAGAAGGAGCTATGAATCATACCAAATTACTTCCTATGCTCCAGTTTAAACCTACAATGCTCCCTCACACCCAGGATGGTAGTTCACACATAAAAGTGCAATCAGTAGAAACAGTGGCAATGGAAGTGGCACAGGTGCCTCAGGTATGCTAACTGGAGGAAATAATGATACAACACTGATGCACTGTGTGTATTAACCAGGTGTCAGTGATCAAAGTCTCAGAAACTTTTAGGGGTGCTACTAGTTTTAATAACAGAAAATGGCAGCATCAGGAACCTGATTGTATTAAATGGTAAGGTCAGTATTTACAACAATGAGTGTTGCACTTCTTTAGCACCTTTCCCCAAAGATCATAAAGATTTGTTTGGTAAACAAATGCCTGAGCTCCACAACACAATTTTGAGGTAAATATAATTATGCTCATCTTACAGATGTTGAAATTAAGACATGGAGCTATTAAACAACTTCCCCAAAGTGATACATGAAGTCTGACAGATTTAGGAATGGAATTCTGGAGTCCTGAGTCATAGTTTTCAGCTCTTTGAGCTACCTAGGGATAAATCTGGTGATTATTTTGCCTCCAGTCCATCTCTACAAGCAGCCTGTTCCTACAGCAGTAGCTTAGTGAATGTCTGAACTAAAAATGGCAAAAAGTGTGAATTAAAGATGAAGGGATTAAAATTTAAAAATAGACACTATAAAAAGTGACACACTGAGCAGCACCTTTTTCAGTCACTGCCACTCTAAAAAGAACAAATTTTAAATGAGACAGCCTACTAAACTGGCAATGTAGGCAGCATTTGTGATCACTATGCCAAAGTTGAGTATATAGATAATTTTGGTACCAGTATATTTCTAAAAAGCGCCACCATCATCATTCTAATTATTCACATTCTATACTAGAGATATTACAACACATCTATTTTTAATCTTAATCCTTTTTTTAGTTTGCAAATTGATCTCACTTTTCTCTTTCTGAATAAAGGCATTTTAATTCATGCACATGTTTGAGAAGCTCTTCTCTGGTGAATTAATATCCCTTTGGAATACAATTCTAAAAGAAAAACTTTCCCAGCCAAAGGCAATATGGCCCCAATCCTGCAGAGAGCCACATGGGGACATAGTCCTGTGCCCACGCAGAGACCTACTGGTTCCATATGTGTGAAAAGGTCTGCCTACAAATTACCATGAGGGATCATGGCTTAAAGGCTCCAATCCTGTATGTGCCCTGAACCAGATATGCATTTCTAAGGATCAGGTCCCAAGGGACTAAAGGATCTTTCATCATCACTTAACAGTAGAGACAAATTGACTGTTTCTCAGTAATCCCCTCCCTCACACTGACAGTTATTATCCTGAGATATTATATTATCTCTTGTTTGTAAGGGAGGTGAAAGGTTCCTTCCTGAGTCAGTAAAATGTTACCAAAATATTAGACTGACAATACAGAATAGAGGAAAGCAGGATGGAACTTAACAAAGACAACTCCTAGTACAGAGAATGGACCACTCTTCTACCATTGCTTCTGCACTGACAGATGTTTACATATTCTGTAGGAAAAAAACTGAAGCTTGATAGGATCACATGGGACTAGGAAACCTTTGGGAAGAGAAGTGCACCAGCTCGTCCTATATCCTAACACAAGCTGTTCACAGATGAAAATCCAAATCTCTGATGTCCACTCCACAGAGGTTCTTAAACCAAAATATTCTACAAGCTTGATTTCCCATAAAATGGTTAGCATTCATCATTAACATAATCAAATTAGAACTGTTCCTGTTCAGTCTTTGGGGTACAATAACTGCCAAACATAGTTCATAAAATATGAATGTGTTTTGTGTTGTGTGTATACACACACACACATCAACACAGCCTGGGAAAGAACAACTTGATGTGGTCAGAAACATTGGGCTTGAGTCTGATATCAGTTATGCTGATTTTACTTCCCTGACTTCAGTGGAGTTTTTCCTTTTTTGTAGCAGTGTGAGATCAGGATCAGGTTTATTAGATCTAGTGTGGGAATTGGCGACAGGGGATGGATCACTTGATGATTACCTGTTCTGTTCATTCTCTCTGGGGCATCTGGCATTGGCCACTGTCAGAAGACAAGATACTGGGATAGAGGGACCTTTGATCTGACCCAGTATGGCCATTCTTATGTTCACTTCACATCTTACACAGTTATTTAATTAACTATAATTAAAGGCAATAAAATTCTGGGCCATTTGCCTTTTTAGCTATTTGTATTGCAGAGAATACAAACAGGAATGAGTTCCCTGCATGAGCTCCACTGATGTCATCAAGTTCCTTTAAAAAAAAAGAAACAGAAAGCTCCTCCTGCTGATAGGTGTGTTGAATGAGCCATCCCCTCCCGCACATGAATAATTCCAAAGCTGAGAAACAAAACTGAAACAAATATTACAGTTTGGAAGTGAAGAAATAAACACAACCATTATCTCAACAACAGGTCCAAACTGAGCAAACTGAATAATCAATACATTGCACAGCCAGGACTTAGAGTGACAAAAAGGCATGGTTCTCATTAACTTGATTTTATAACTAGGGCAATCATGCACTAATTCTGATAGAACTGAACTTGAAGAAAGATAAATTTAGATAGATATGCAAGGCCACAGTGATCCTTCACAGTAAATGGAGAGCTCTGAAATCAATCAATGAAACAAACAGAAATCAAACTAACCAATGTATTTTCATCTCCAATCTGTACTAAATGCAGAGTGAAAAGTATATTATACTAAAATAACAGCAAAGTGAAAAGTATAATATATTAAAATTAATTCAATGTTAACAAATATATTCTTTGTAACCTAATTAAGTACATTATTTTTAAATATTTTTTTCACATGGCATTGTCCCTTTAAGTCTCCACACAAAGAAACAAATTGTTCTGCTGTTTCAAGTATTTCTATATGATTCTGAAAATCAAACAAATCTACTAACCATGGAAATAAAACTCTTTCCATCTCCTGATGCATTATTAATCCATCCTTCTCAGGAGTTCATGGAAAAATAATAATTAATATATTGCCTGAAACTAGTTTCAGATTTAAGATCATTTCATTAGTTAGCAATTAGTGTGTGAGCCATTTTCCCTTGACTAACTAAATTGATGGTCCTTGGTGTTCACTAGGAATTTTTTTTTTTTCAATTTAAACAGGTTACTTTAAATCTAGACACAAATTCCCAGTCAATAGTGATTCAATATCTTCTTTTGAAATATTATTCTCTATCTCTCAGGGTAGCCCCAAAATATGTATGCATATTCCTGTTTTTAATAATATTTTCTATTTTCCAGTTTCCTGATAAGAAAAGTAACTTCATTTAAAAGCATTCGAACTAACAAATTCTTTTCATCTAAGCTACAGAGAATTGAAAGGTTTTAGTCAATGAGTCTATGTTTTAATCTGTTACTTTCACTTTATTATATAACCCTTGAAACCTTGCTGGAAAGCCTATACACATCTCTAAAGATTCAATGAAATTTCAGTAAGGTTGAGAAAGTTGACTCACTAGCTTCTGGCAAAACCAGCCCAACTTTTGAGAATCTGTGCAGGAAAAATTCTCAAATGCCGAATTCCAGGCATCCTGGGTCTCCACCCTAACCGCCCCCCCCCTTTTTTTTTTTAGATATATAAAACAAGAAATATCTACATGATCACCTAGGTGCCTACAATACATACTTAAAAGTACAATCAAAGAAAGAAACAGCAGGGCCATAACTTACAATACTGGGTAACCAACCGCACAAAAATAAACCAAATTTCTAATTTTTTTTTTAAATGTTTTCCCCAACAATATTTACTTCAGAGGCCTTCCAAAGAAAATGAGGCATACAATGTTCCCCTGAAGGTCATCAGATTCAGCCTTTGTTTAGGTTGCTTTTCCACCTGAAGACAGTCCTGAATCACTTTCTTTTTCTTGGCTTTTTCCAAGGGCATATTTACCAACTGCAAAGCACAGACAAGATAGTCGTGTTACAGCACTTCCATGCTGTCCCATGCATCCGCTGGGTATTTTAACATTCAAAAAACACCTTCACCAACTAGGCAATTCATGGATTGGCCACTGTAAAGCATGTAGGCACAGTTCTGTAGAAAACAGATGAAAATTATATGACTCTTTCCATACATATGAGCAGTACAGAGATCTAGAGATTCTGGAGGTGCAGCACAGAACACACAGTCATGGGTAGGGAATAAAAAAAAGTGGCTTAAAGCCACCAGTGCTCCTTTCTGAATCTGGGATGTTGTGACCCTGTCAATTGGGGCTTTTGATTCCAAGGCCAGCAGTACCACCTCATGGTGATACTCTGGACTGGGTCGCCTAGTGGTGAGTCTCAGTGACTGCTTTGCCTAGCAACTGGATTCAGTGGCTGTGTCACCCAAGGGCAAGAGACAGTGGCCTGGAGTAGGGGAACCCAAGCACTCCCTGCTCCACCAGGTCCAACCCAGGGCCCAAAGAATCATTCAAAATGCACAGCTTAGGAGATGGCGCCCACCAGGCCTGCTCCTTGGGCCACTTCCTACTCCAGTTTTGAATCCTCCGCTTGTGCCACTGGTCTGTCTTGGAGATCTCTTGGGTCACTCTCCTGCAGGTCTCCCTCCATCTGTGGTGGTTCATCATCCTCGGCCCCTACGTCTGAAAGGTCTGTAGTGGCTTGATCGTGTGGCCTGGTCCCGGCCTTTGGGAACCACAACATCTTCTCTGCAGGAGGCTGCAACACTCAGCTGCTCTCCTGCTCTGTCAATCTAGACTGAACTGAGCTGCTGCCTTTTGAGCTCTGCCTCCACTGTTTTTTTATTTGGTGTATGCCATCCAGTCAAACCAAGCCACAGCATTCTTATCAACAATGTTCAAGGCATGAAGACCTCCAGGAAGTTCAGTCATTTTGCAGTCCTCATCAATGTGTGTCATGGTTTGTGGCTGCCCACATTGACATAGAGGACTGTCTCTAAAACGCCACCAAAATTCTGCTGCAGAACAAATTCGATGTCCAGTATGAAACCGGTTAAGAAGACTTCATTGGCTTCCCAGTAAATCAAACTCGGGTTGATGCTGAGTGGGGTCAGAGACAAGATAATTATTTATCACTTTCTCTGTGGACCATGAAGCTCACCATACGTCCTCTACCATAAATCCCTCACCCAGTAATCTTATTCACAGTGGGTGCCGTGAGGGCAGATGACCACATGGAGGATTAAATAAGTCTTTAGTTAAGGGTAGATGTGGCATATAATGCAATTTCATCACGAGTTTTGCTACACTTTCCTCTCTGCGAACACTGGGTGGAGCAATATTGAAGAGAACCAGTAACCTTGGTAGAGGAGTAGATTTAAGTGTGCCTGAAATAATACGCATGGTGGAATTAAGTTGTATGTCGATCATCCTTGTGTGAGACGAGCGAGCCCATACTGGAGCACAGTACTCCGCCACTGAGTAACAAAGTGCCAAGGCTGAAGTGCATAACGTTTGGGTGTTGGTGCCCCATGTTGTTCTGTCCAGTTTTCTGAGCAGGTTGTTACACGTTTTGACTTTAGTTGCTGTCTTTGTACGATGGTCATGATATGTGAGAATTTTATCCAACGTGACACCTACATAGATTGGGTGTGAATCATGTTTTATTTGCTGACCATTGAGAACTATATTCAGCTCTCTGCCAATTTGTACATTATGTAAGTGGAAGACACTTGACACAGTTTTACTTCCACTTGGTATCAGATGCCACCAATGACAATAATCGGACATAGCCGCCATATCTGCATTCAAAACACTCTCAGGTATGTCAAATGAGTGTGACTGAGTGCTGAGGCATATGTCATCTGCATACACAAACGTGCAAGACTCGGTATATGGTAGGTCATTCAAATATAAGTTGAATAACGTTGGAGATAATACTGATCCTTGTGGAAGGCCATTCTTCTGGTGCCTCCAAACACTTTTTCTATCACCAATATGCACATAGAAATGGTAATTTCTCAAAACCAGTGCCATTTCACATACAAACCAACCCGACATAATTCTAGACAATTTCACCAAAAGGCCCACGTGCCAAATAGTATGCCATGGTCAGGTTAAGAAAAATTGAACCAGGCTTCAGTTTACATTGGAATCCATTTTCGATGAAAGTTGTGAGTGCCAGCACTTGATCACTTGTACTATGACCACAGTGAAAACCAGCTTGCTCTGGTGCCATCATGCCTTCTACAGATGGTGAAATTCTTTGTGAAATCAGACACACAAGCATGTTACAACAGACGCTCAGAAGTGAAATTGCTCTGTAGGTTGTAGACAGTTGTGGATCTTTCCCAGGTTTCAGCAAGGCAATGACCTTCTCTTGGCACCAGATTCTAGGCAGCTTGGATTCCCGCAGAACTCTGCTGAAAAACCGAACAAGCCATTCCCAAGCGCAAGGACCCAGATGTTTCATGAATTGAGGTGCAATTCCATCCTATCCTGGAGCTGTACCCATTTTTTAAATCATTCAGCACTTTATCCAATTCCAAATTAGTGAATGGCTCCCTCTTACCATCGGCTGGATTACTCCTTAGGAAATGCTACCACTCGTCATGCACCTGTCACTTGAAAACCTTGCCAACAGGAGCTCTGGCGACCTTCAACAGATGACGGGCAATCTGATTTGGAGTAACTGCCGGCCTGCTTTGTGTACATGGACGCTGAGCTGCACCCAGTCAACGAATTAAGCTCCAGCTCTTTCAGCTTGACCGCATAAAGTCAAGCGCCACTATCGCTTCCTCCCATCGAGCCAAGCGAGCAGCATCCAATGATTCTATAAGATGGTCTGCAATCTCCAAATCACCTGACTGCTCATACTGCCTCAGCAAGTTTGCACAATCCTCATTCAAATATGGAATGTACACTGGTCAGAAACCTGGAAAACAAGCAGGGAGAACTGGAAGTCCTGGCACAGTCAAGGAATTATGATGTGATTGGAATAACAGAGACGTGGTGGGATAACTCACATGACTGGAGTACTGTCATGGATGGATATAAACTGTTCAGGAAGGACAGGCAGGGCAGAAAAGGTGGGGGAGTTGCATTGTATGTAAGAGAGCAGTCTGACTGCTCAGAGCTCCGGTATGAAACTGCAGAAAAAACGGAGAGTCTCTGGATTAAGTTTAGAAGTGTGAGCAACAACCTTGATGTCGTGGTGGGAGTCTGCTATAGACCACCAGACCAGGGGGATGAGGTGGACGAGGCTTTCTTCTGGCAACTAAGTTACTAGATCACAGGCCCTGGTTCTCATGGGTGACTTCAATCACCCTGATATCTGCTAGGAGAGCAATACAGCGGTGCACAGACAATCCAGGAAGTTTTTGGAAAGTGTAGGGGACAATTTCCTGGTGCAAGTGCTGGAGGAACCAACTAGGGACAGAGCTCTTCTTGACCTGCTGCTCACAAACAGGGAAGAATTAGTAGGAGAAGCAAAAGTGGATGGGAACCTGGGAGGCAGTGACCATGAGATGGTCGAGTTCAGGATCCTGACAAGGAAAAAGGAGAGCAGCAAAATACAGACACTGGACTTCAGAAAAGCAGACTTTGACTCCCTCAGGGAACTGATGGGCAGGATCCCCTGGGAGAATAACATGAGGGGGAACGGAGTCCAGGAGAGCTGGCTGTATTTTAAAGAATCCTTATTGAGGTTGCAGGAACAAACCATCCCGATGTGTAGAAAGAATAGTAAATATGGCAGCGACCAGCTTGGCTTAACAGTGAAATCCTTGCTGATCTTAAACACAAAAAAGAAACTTACAAGAAGTGGAAGATTGGACAAATGACTAGGGAGGAATATAAAAATATTGCTCAGGCATGCAGGAGTGAAATAAGGAAGGCCAAATCACACTTGGAGTTGCAGCTAACAAGAGATGTTAAGAGTAACAAGAAGGGTTTCTTCAGGTATGTCAGCAACAAGAAAAAGGTCAAGGAAAGTGTGGGCCCCTTACTGAATGAGGGAGGCAACCTAGTGACCGAGGATGTGGAAAAAGCTAATGTACTCAATGCTTTTTTTCCCTCTGTCTTCACGAACAAGGTCAGCTCCCAGACCTCTGCACTGGGCAGCAGAGCATGGGGAGGAGGTGACCAGCCCTTTGTGGAGAAAGAATTGGTTCGGGACTACTTAGAAAAGCTGGGCAAGCACAAGTCCATGGGGCCGGATGCGCTGCATCTGAGGGTGCTAAAGGAGTTGGCGGATGTGATTGCAGAGCCATTGCCCATTATCTTTGAAAACTCATGGCGACTGGGGGAGATCCCGGATGACTGGAAAAAGGCTAATGTAGTGCCCATCTTTAAAAAAGGGAAGAAGGAAGATCCAGGAAACTACAGGCCAGTCAGCCTCACCTCAGTCCCTGGAAAAATCATGGAGCAGGTCCTCAAGGAAACAATTCTGAAGCACTTAGAGCAGAGGAGAGTGATCAGGAACAGTCAGCATGGATTCACCAAGGGCAAGTCATGCCTGACTAATCTCACCATAGAAGGCATTTAGGTAACTGGCTCTGTGAATGAGGGGAAAGCAGTGGACATATTATTCCTTGACTTTAGCAAAGCTTTTGATACGGTCTCCCACAGTATTCTTGCCAGCAAGTTAAAGAAGTATGGGGTGGATGAATGGACTATAAGGTGGATAGAAAGCTGGCTAGATCGTCAGACTCAATGGGTAGTTATCAATGGCTCCATGTCTAGTTGGCAGCCGGTGTCAAGTGGAGTGCCCCAAGGGTCGGTCCTGGGGCCGGTTTTGTTCAATATCTTCATTAATGATCTGGAGGATGGCGTGGACTACATCCTCAGCAAGTTTGCAGATGACACTAAACTGGGAGGAGTGGTAGACATGCTGGAGGGTAGGGATAGGATACAGAGGGACCTAGACAAATTAGAGGATTAGGCCAAAAGAAATCTGATGACGTTCAACAAGGAAAAGTGCAGAGTCCTGCACTTAGGATGGAAGAATCCCATGCACTGCTACAAACTAGGGACTGAATGGCTAGGCAGCAGTTCTGCAGAAAAGGACCTCGGGGTTACAGTGGATGAGAAGCTGGATATGCGTCAACAGTGTGCCCTTGTTGCCAGGAAGGCTAACGGCATTTTGGGCTGTATAAGTAGGGGCATTGCCAGCAGATCAAGGGACATGATCATTCCCCTCTATTCGATATTGGTGAGGCCTCATCTGGAGTACTGTGTCCAGTTTTGGGCCCCACACTACAAGAAGGCTGTGGAAAAATTGGAAAGAGTCCAGCGGAGGGCACTAAAAATGATTAGGGGTCTGGAGCACATGACTTATGAGGAGAGGCTGAGGGAACTGGGATTGTTTAGTCTGCAGAAGAGAAGAATGAGGGGGAATTTGATAGCTGCTTTCAACTACCTGAAAGGGGGTTCCAAAGAGGATGGATCTAGACTGTTCTCAGTGGTAGCAGATGACAGAACAAGGAGTAATGGTCTCAAGTTGCAGTGGGTGAAGTTTAGGTTGGATATGAGGAAAATCTTTTTCACTAGGAGGATGGTGAAGCACTGGAATGGGTTACCTAGGGAGGTGGTGGAATCTCCTTCCTTAGAGATTTTTAAGGTCAGGCTTGACAAAGCCCTGGCTGGGATGATTTAGTTGGTGTTGGTCCTGCTTTGAGCAGGGGATTGGACTAGATGACCTCCTGAGGTCCCTTCCAACCCTGATATTCTATGATTCTATTCTATGATTCTATGATATGGAGTTGTTGCACTTGCAACTTTTAAAATGGCACAACAGAAACGACGGTTTGCATCTTCCCTGCAGATGATGTTTAATGGGATGCTTATGACACTCTGTTCTAAGTACTCTGTAACAGAGCCCCAGTGTGCCTTCCGGAAGTTCCATCAAGGCTTTGGGATGCGTCTTATGATCGGAAGATGCATTCCCATCTGAATCAACAACAAACGACGTTGGCTATGTGGAAAATCATTAAATACAGTACATGACGTTGGCTGCGAGTGATTGGCAAATGACGTGACTCAGCACACATCTGGGCAGTAGTCCCTATTCCAATGTGCTGAATTCCAGGTACCACGCTGCTTAGGATCATGGACAGTGTGAGATCATTATTTGTTGCCCACTCCAACAGTTGTTCACCGTTAGGGTCTGCAGTCGCATAACCCCACTTGGTACAACGACTATTAAAGTCGCCAACATACACTGCCGGATCCTTAAGCCTTGGGAGAACTTGTGGACCCCATGTTTCACACATTGGCTTATATACGTTTGCGATTAGAAACCGACCAACTTCAATCGTGTCGCAAAAGGGTGAAGCTTCAATATGGACAGCATCCAATATATCACTGCAGATGTACATGGCTCAGTCATGTTTCACATGAAGATCGTGACTTAACATATCAAAACCAATTATCTTAAACCGACATGCTTCATTCAGTGTGATGTGAGTTTCTTGTAAACAAATAATGTCAGCTAGAACTTCCTTTGCCAGAACACCAAGAAGTTCCCTATTGGAGGAAGACAACCCTTCAACTTTCAGCTGGAGGACGTATGCCCTGTTTGACAGGTTGACCAAGATTCATGGTAATACTCAAATTCGATCTGCTAGTTGGAGTGTCCGTTTCTCCAGACCACAGACAAGCTGCAGCTGGGTACTTACAGGGGGTGTGTCGTGAACGCCAATCCATTGTCCCCCAACTCCACTGTGAGCAGTTACTTTGAGTAACTCTTTAACCCTCGCTTCACCAGTATGGGGTTCGTACCCACCCTCACATGCCCCCAGAGTAAATGAGAACAGCCAAAGGCTCCTCTAATTTACAGCAGCTTCCCAAGAGCTGCCAATGGAGCAGCATAGAGTCTTCAAAGTGCTTGGAACTTTCAGGTCCCAGCCTGTCCCTCACTACACCCCTGTGTGAGTGCTTGCACGGGAGTGGCAACATAGGTCATAGTGTTGCCAACTCTCATGCTTTTCTTAAAGCCCCAGCTCCTGGATTCATATGATTACATGAGAAGCTCAACTTTCATTTAAAAATAGTTTCTAACCATTACAGTTGTAGAGAGAAGTTTGAACTTGTGACCCAAATGCAACCTAAAGGTGACACCAGAAGATAAATAAAAAGATCTCCCCAAATTATTTTTAAAATCTTGTGATTTTTAAGCAAATCTCATGATTTTTTGTGGGCTGACTTGTAATTTTAGAACACCTGATTTGGCAATCCTGCTGAGTTTCCTGTAGGCTCATCTCTCCTAGCACTGACTGGAGTCTGAATGAGTCTCTGCCTCCTTGTGGATTTGACTTAGAAGAGCTGACTCAAACAGAGGGGGCTCACTAAGAGGCTTTGCAGTAGGAAAAGAACTGGTGGCAATATGTGACAGGACTGGTGGAGGTTGATATTTGAGGTCCTCATGTACTCAGACTGGCTCAGCAGCTACTTCCTGTGGCCAATCTGCAGGGATTTACATAAAATGAGATATAAACAATGCTAGAATAGGCCCTGAAAACAGGAACATCTTGTCACCATAGTCTGGGGGAACTTGGTTTGAACAACATTGTTTTCCAGTTTCTGTAAAAACGACTGAAAAGCTTAAGCAATAGGGAATTTTTACCTAGTAATAATAAGGCTAATTAAAGAATAGGAACTATATGAGCACTTTTTATTACAAGATTCCCCACAGACTACAGAACAGAGCTACTCCAACTTGCCTATATAGTATTGTATTGTATTGTATTGTATAAAACCTCCTACTTACACTCTCAATAACAATTAAACCTCCAATCATAAATCAAGCCGCCTTCACAAAAATAACTTCCTAACCATTGAGAAAGCTAATTTGTACCACTCAAACCAGAAAAACCTTTAATTCTGCATCCACTGAAAATGCAAAACTTTACTGTCTTTGAACATCACTGTAGAAATGAGGACAACAGAACAGCAATATAGTGCTAATACCGACAGTATGTCCTCCCTTCCATCAATTAACTACCTGTCAGTCACAATTATTTGTCAATTCCCAGTAAGATTTAACTCAAACAACAAGAAATTTCCTGAAAATATAAAAATCAGATAGCAAAATCTATACAGCTAAATCAATTAAAGAATTCTATGTTTCTTATATAAAACCAAAGCAAATCTCAATTTTTCTTAAATGAATATATGTAAATTAGACAAAATTGTGCAATTGTCTCTTTAAATAGTTGGTATTCTTCTCTTGGGCTGATGTGCTCATTTAGTGGGGAAGGATGTTTTGTCTCTTTGCAAAAGATGGCATGGAAAGGAATCAATTTACTAAAATATATATCGAGTTCCACAGGAAACATTTTTTAGCCACATCCATAGTGTAAAATAAAAGTAAAACTGGCCTGAATTGAGGGACCCTCATTCACCGGCCTCACGGAAAGGAAAAGAATGGGAAAGCCCAACTCCTATAAGAGGGGTTCCCAAGCTTCATCATGTGGCTTACATTTTCCAGGATAGATTGTCTTATGGATCTCTTCCTCTCCTATATGCAATTGCACAAACCACTTATTCTCCCATTCATAACTGTGAAACATACCTGTGGCAATTTCAAGAATTGCTTAAATATGGGACAAGTAACATTGGGAAGGTTTTATATATAAACTCTGTTTAGTGCAATAAATGTTTTGTCCTTTCTTTAAAAAGCTAATCACAAGTTTTATTTTATTCTTTTTCT
Source organism: Emys orbicularis (assembly GCF_028017835.1). Classification (NCBI taxonomy): domain Eukaryota; kingdom Metazoa; phylum Chordata; order Testudines; family Emydidae; genus Emys; species Emys orbicularis. The sequence continues at coordinate 165,476,927 of NC_088684.1, forward strand.
TCTTCATCTCCATTCACATCTATTGTTCTTCTCTCAGCTGGAAACAAGCAGCAGAGCTGGTATCATGCAAACAGCCAGCTCTCCACACACCACCAGCAAGTGCTCCATGAGCCACCAGTAATCCATGAACCACAGTTTGGGAACTGCTGCTTTAGAACTTTTGCAGAGCTTGCTGAAAAGGAGGCGTCAACATGGCTAACAAAGTTTGACAGCACTGGCTGGAAAGCACATTCCTTTATTAACCTTTGCCAGTAGGGTTCCAACTGGAGCTTAAAGCTTCCCTTGCCTGTTCAAAAATCAGAGGTGGGGGACAGGCAGGGGTAACACTGCCTGTCCTATCTTAAGAGGAATCAACCTCAGATGCAGGTGTCCAAATTGGCACAGAAGGAAGTACTTTTTTAAAAAATTTTTGCACCAGTCTGGCTCAATCTAACCCTGTATATTTTTAACATTGAATAAACATATTCAAAGGATAAAACCCCTACAGGTTTGAGAATTCTATAATGATTACCCAAAACATTCAACAAACAAAAAATAAGGGGAAAGAATATTAGATTTGGACATCTGGTTAAAGAGAGGGACTTGGCCCACAACATTTCTGCAGAAAATGTTTTTGTTAACAGTTTTGTTGGAGAGTTAGTGATTAGATGGGAAAAAATTTTGATGATTGTTTAGCTTGTTTATATTGGGTTCTATTAGAGTTTTGTTATGAATGGGTTATTATCCTTCACAGTTCTCTGTATTTAAGTCAATATTTACTGATAGCACCGAGTTTTGTCCAGAGATGTCCGGTGAGTTAATAAAGTTCCCTTTGTTTCTTTTGCTCTCTGGAGTGCAGCTGCCCATGGTTAATGAAAAGAAGTCTGTCTCTCATAAATGTGTTCTGTTAGCATAACTTCTCTCATTGACCCTGTTTTCATGACTAGTGACTTTCATTGCTAGTGCTGCTTCTTTCAATACTATATTCATTCAGTAAAGCTTAAGCGGTTCCCTAAAGACTGTCATTTGGGCCTCATTGCTTATGAAATATGTGAGTTTAAATATACGGTAAAATGTCTAGGACCAAATTCTACTTCATAGAATCGTGCTGGATTTAGACTGGTATATAGGAGAGAGTACAATTTGAACTCTAATGGTTTTTTTGTTTTACTCTTAGATGATTCAGATTCTTGATTTTGCCAAAAGTGATATACAAGCCCAGATAAAATTCTGACAGGCAAAGCTTCTGCACACAAGGATTCTTTGAGTGTGTACACTGTTTATTACAGAGGCACTTGGCAGCAACTCCAGAGTTAGAGTTGCATTCTGAACTAGGCTTCAAATAGGCATCGGTTCCTGCTTTTCTCTAAAAGTAGGTTTCTAATCAGTAAGAAATTTCACACATTAGTTTTTATGACCTTTGAATTTTCTATGTAGTCTGTTCAGTTTCTCTTATTAAACATTTATGAAGAAGTCTCTACATTTGGGCTCTGGGTGACATTTTTCCTTGATAGTGATCAACAGTGAAAAATAGAACTATTTCCTATAAAATATTGCCCATTTCACAAAATTTTGGTAAAGAGATGCATCCTAAGTAGATCAGTACAATAGGAATTTATCTATCGATCGATAGATAGATATAGCTACAGCTAGATAGATAACGTTTATGTTGGACTTTATTCACATTATAACTGAAAGTTTATGCACTGTGCACACAAACTTGATTGGCTGATGAGGGCTGAGCACACACAAGTCAGACTGACTTATAGGGAGGTCACACTTGAACTTGACTGATAGGGCTGAGTACAAATAAACCTCATCAGGAGCTACACTTTTCTGTCAGATTTTCTCCTTCAACAGAGAAGGTTTCATGTTCTTTTGTTGTTACATAAAGGGTTTATGCACCACTGCTGACAAATAAAATATTCTCCGTTAGCAGCTGCACTTTTACCCTCAAAGGGCTGCACCCCACATCTCCAATTAACCTGAGCAAAGTATTGCACCAGAACTTTGTTATGAAGCAGTTAAGTTTGCTACACACAGACATACAACATACCTAACACATACCTACAAAAGCAAATAAATGACAAGTTAAGCCACATAATTGTACAACTCTTTTCTATGGGGAGAGAATGAGGTTTAAGAGGAGAAGAAGTGAGAATGGAGTTTGTGGAAGGAGGAACATATATTGCTAGGAGCCTCCTGAGGCTGGGACCTCATACACCCAACTAAACATTTGGATGACAACATACACCACCACACAATGTATGGCATGATCAAATGTATTGTAAAAGCATTTCTTGGTTAAGCCTTGTTGTGTCTTGCTGGTCTTAAAAGTGAAGTGAAAGAAACTAATGACATATTTCTTATTAGAAAAGCGATAGTGCAGTTTCTTTTGTTCTGATTAGTACTCAGAGTTGTGATGTTGATGCTTCACATGTTGGGAGTTTGTTTTTTTATTTTCATTTGAAGAAGTGTCACAAGCATATCTGATTTCAACTATGCCTATATCAGACAGATGGTTTGTTATACAGAAGGTTCTCCCAGTTCTCAGTTTATGCCTGCTAAATAAATGCATCTGATCTAAATTTCAATTTCAAATTATATAATTGTATCTCTGTACAGTAATGATGAGTACTCAGTAGATGCATTTTAACTGGTTTTGTTACTTGAGAACACAAAGGGTATGCCTACACTACTGGATCGGCGGGCAGTGATCGATCCAGTAGGGATCGATTTATCGCGTCTAGTCTAGACACGATAAATCGACCCGAGAGCTCTCCCATCGACTCCTGTACTCCAGCGCCGCGAGAGGCACAGGCAGAGTTGACGGTGGAGCGTCAGCAGTTGACTCACCACGGTGAAGACACCACAGTAAGTTGATCTAAGTACGTCGACTTCAGCTATGTTATTCACATTATTCATGTAGCTGAAGTTGCGTAACTTAGACTGATTCTCCCGCCCCCCAGTGTAGACCAGGGCAAAGTATTGAAAGCTTCAAATGGTTTATTTTTAGCATTTATTGTTCTACTTTGTTTTATTATTTTTTAAAATTACATTTACAATAAAAACAATATATCATTTTTAATCATCTGAAAATACAGTTCTGAAAGTGGCACTGATCAGAATGGTGATTATGAAATTAAGATTTGGGTGTTCCAAATTTGTTTTCCATGTATAAATGTCATAGCAAATTCATATTGAGTTTAAAAATATATGCATATTTTTCTATCAACTGGCAATATACTATGAATTTGGTATCTAAAAATCAAGCTGAGTTCCTGTTTTATATATCACCAATTCTGCAGTCAGAATGTATATGGTAATTCTGCTGATGATACATGGGGCAGCAAAATGCAGCTCATTGCCATAATTATAGTAGAGGTACTAGTACACAGTGGCTGACAGTCAATACAAACTGTTTGGGTCAGTTTTAATTAACCAAATGTAAGTTGAAAGAGACAGAACACAAAATTTTACACCAGTGTAACTAATTTCATTGGACTTACTCCCAATTAAGGCTATTTTGCTAATATTAGTTAGATTAGAATTAGTTCTACAGGAAATAAATATGTGCATTACTCAAGTACCATTTACACAAGTAGTTTTTCCACCACAGCCAGGTGGTAATAAGAAAATCCCTTCCAACATACTGTTGTTTTTTCAAATTTAATCAGACTGATTTTGACAAGTAAAATATTAAACACATGCAGCTTTCCTCTGTCTTCTCTATTTCCTTAAAAAAGCAGAAAACCTTGATGCATATCACATTTTCATGGCCTCGATTGATATATTGTGAGTCAACAAATAGTTTCTCATCATTACACATACAATGGGATCTCCTTCACACAGAAAAAGAAATAAAACTATAGCTCACAGTTCAGAACTTCCTAATAAAGTCATGGATATAAACCACATATCTATGCACTGTCCAAGGAAACTGCAAAATATGCAGTTATGTGTGATTTATTCCAACTCTTGACAGCTGGAAAAAGAAAAAAGGGTTAGGTTATATGGAAAAAACATTTACATGCTGGGATAATTCAAGGCCCCAATGAAGTCAATAGGAGTAATGGAGCAGGATTTCACCCTGAGATTTTTTTCCCTTTTAGTTCCCCATGTACGTGGTATTTCTGGTATTTGTTACTATCACTGTACATTATTGCATGGAAGCAACATGATTTTTTTTTAAATTGGTTAAAGAAACTGATTTAATGTGTTTATGCTTCATAAATATTTGGATATTGTCATTTGATTTTGTGCTAGCCAGAATTTATAAACTGAAATGGTCAGGGATGAAGTATTCATTCATGTCAATTATGTATCTTACTGAACCACAGTTCTAGATTTCAGTGTTCAGAAATCAATACTTGAAGATTATAACTATAGCAGAGACACAGCCCACAACTCAGAATCTATGGGTGAGAGAGGGATACGGTGCCTTTAAGCTACCTTTACACCCTCTCAATTCTGGGCTGCTCCAAGGGTTGGAAGGGCCCCCAGCATAACACAGACAGTCCTGAGAGTCCGTATTATTTTTATTTACCACATTGCCTAGGAACCCTACTCATGGAGCAGAATCCCATTGTGCTACGTGCTGTACAAACACTGAACAAAAAGATATGATTCATCCCCCAAAGAGCTCACAATCTGAGTATGAAACTAGAGACAGCAGATGGGTACAGACAGATTGGGCAATACAAATGAACAATGAGACAATATTAGTCAGCAAGACCTCAGCAACAGCCTAACCAAGTATTTTGTAGGCATCACAGAAAAGGAGAGTTTTGAAGAGGGATTTGAAGGTGGATTATGAGGTAGCTTTGCAAGGAGTGCCTCACAGGCATAAGGTGCAGCATGAGAGAAAGCACAAAGGTGCTTCTTTGAAAATGTAACAAGTGGGTGATGCAGGCTGGCATCACAGGCTGATTGGAGCACCTACATCTCAATATTGAATGGGAGATGATAGGTAGGGTGACGACCGACTATGAAGGGCCTTGAAAATCAAGACAAGCAGCTTATGTTTGATGCACTAGAGAAGGAGGAGCCAGTGGAGGATTCGAAGCAATGGGCTGGGAAAATGATCTTTGCAGCAGCTTCTGAATGGATATGAGCCAGCATTTGTCAAAGCCACACAGAAGGATGCTGCAGTAACTGAGATGTGAGATGAAGAGAGCTTGGAAGAGAATTTTTGTTGTATGGATGGATAGAAAAGGTCCTGTCTTGGCATCCTGCAGCCCTGTCCCCAACACACTACCCCCAACCCTGCTATATGCCATAGCTTACAATCCTTCTCTAGTTGGCCCTGTAGGCTTTTATGGACCCTTTACACATTTCAGCCCTTTTCATTAGTTGAAAGGATTTCACCCCTGGCCTCTGCTTAAAGATGGTTTGTTTGTTTTTTTAAAATTTGAACAAATATGGTTCAACTACTTTTGAGTATGTGGAGGATGGGGGGGAAATACACTTTCTCTATGTTATTCACAACTGGAACTTTTTAAAAACAACAACCCACTAATGTTTACAGACCTGGGAGAAAGTAGCTGAAATTTGGCAGGGAAACAGACCTTGTTGAACTGTATTCCAGTGAAAATTAGTTTTGATTTGGCTAAATTTTAAGCCTCTAGTAATAAATATTTGGTGCATGTTATTTTTTCAACAATTCTCAACAATTGTAAGATGAGAATGTGCCCTGTTTCATTCTCTAAGCACCTGATAAGTGTTCATCAGCCTAGGCACACATTATAAAGTATTCATATCAGTGTAAATATCCCAAGACACATTTTATGAAGTATGGGTTGAATGGGGCAAAGATACATATCTTTAAAATGGAATTTTATGTGTAAGAAAAATGTTAAGGATGTATAATTAAGCCCTCAAACATCACAAGCTACCAAAATTAAAGTTCTACATACACGTTTAGCTTGCCCTTTGATAATTTTGAGCTCTTAACCATGTACACTTAATATTTTTTCAACTTTGCTTCACTCTAAACCATCCCACTCTACCCCCTTTTCTATACCAAATACATAAGGCACAACTTTTAGAATTAAGGTTTTTTAATTACAAAAACTAAAGTAATGATCATTGTAATATTTATATTTCATGTCAAATTAATGAAGGAATTAATTGTATATTTACTGAAGGGATCCTTTGCAGCTGAGAAACCACACACTAAAATAAGCTATCCTTCTGTTTGTTGCTCATGAGTGCAAAGAATCCTGTAATTCAAGCACTTGCATCAAAACATCCATTCTGCACTCATTTATATCAATGCAATTCCATTCAAGTCAAAATGTTAACCAATGAATGTATCTTTATATATAAATAGGGCGGAGACAATGTTTAACGCCTCAATCCTGCAATGAGCTCTGATGTATTACTATACCAAGGGTCGGCAACCTCTGGCACGCAGCTCGCCAGGGTAAGCACCCTGGCGGGCCGGGCCAGTTTGTTTACCTGCCGCCAGTGGCGTAGCCAGGTTCTAACATCACGGGGAGCGAACACATAAAAAAAGGTGCCACACGCCGCCATATCAAATTACTAGTTACATACTTTTAAATTCGTTATACATATTTATTTTGTACTTAAAATAAAAACACAAGAATTATATTGTTTTATAAGTATGTGTGTTATTTTGCATTTAAAATATAAAAAAAAGGTTTACAGTATTGTATATAAAATCAAAACATAATAAAAACGTGTTATTTACTTATTTTATATTTCAAAGATAAGATCAAAACAATATGATAATCTATGAAGCAACTACAACAGCCTCAGTACCCACCCCTTAATGCAATCCCAATGCTGCCTCAGGACCTGAGCCCCCAGGATCCCAATGAAAAGGGCTGGGGGGGGGGGCTGGTTTGCTTTCTGATAGGCAAATTCTGCACGAAAAAAGCAAGTCCTATTGATGTGTCATTGAATGAAGGAGAAGCCCGGAGCACTAGCTCTGCACTTGGGCACACCTGGAGTGTCAGTGATCAGGCTTGCTGGCCTGGCCCCCAGCCCCCATGCTCAGCTCATGCTGCCTCGCACTCCTCAGGCCGGGGTCACCACCCAGATGGAGGCAGGGGCAGTGCAGCATCTTGCTGTGAGGGGGCCATTGCTTGCACGCACCCGGTGGAACAGCACCTCTCATCTCTCCTGAGGGGGCAGCTCTGCAATCTGTGGCCCCTGGAAGCAGGCAGCACACAGGAGCAGGGGGGGCACAGTCCCCCGCATGAGAGAGACAATCGGACAGAGGTGGGCAGGGTCTGTTGGGGGTTCACATGGGGGAGAGGGGATGGGGGGCTGCACCAGGAGACTCTCCAATGCAGCACCTAGCCACGCTGGCTCTGTGTATCATGAGGCCACTTGGGAAAAGGAGGCAGCAAGAGAGAGGCCGAGGAGGAGGTGCCCTTCCCCTCCCAGCTGGGTCTGTGAGTCCCTGATCTCACAGAGTCTCAGCGCTGCAAGCACCCAGCCCCCAGGTACTGGGCCGCAGTGCAAGCTAGAGGGGCTGATACAGAGAAGTCAGGACCAGTCAGAGCACTTCCCATGTCATCATGAAAACTCACTCCTGGAAAGCTGGGTGAGGTAATATGGTGGGGGGAGGGGGGTAATATATATCAAGGTGGGTGAGGTAAAATATTTTTTATTGGACCAGCTTCTGTTGGTGAGAGAGACAAGCTTTTGAGCTTTCACAGAACTCTTCTTCAGGAAGAAGAAAGAACTCCATGAAAGCTCCAACGCTTGTCTCTCTCTCACCAACAAACGTTGCTCCAATAAAAGCTATTACCTCACCCACCTTGTGGCTCTAATTTCCTGGGAACAACAGGGCTACACCAACACAGCATACAAGAATGCAAGATTCACATGAACAGCATAGAGTGACCATCACACCAGGACACTATTTTCACAATTCATCTGAGCATAATGTCATCATCACTACAAGGAAGTAGCACCAGCGCAATGAGATAAATATAGCCACATGTGCATGCCAAAAATTCACAGTACAAGCACACTGGGATACACACAGCAGGATAGTAGTGTCAGTTTAGCTCTCAGTCTCTGAGTCCATCCCCACTAAACTGAGTCCAAAGGTTCAGCTAAACACAAGGGCACCAGGGCCCCCCTCCCCTCCCGAGTCCTGCGGCAGCTTCCCACCCCCCCTCCGCCCTGAGGCGCCCCTCCCACGACAGCTCCCCCCCCATCCCGAGGCGCCCCTCCCATGGCAGCTCCCCCCCCCGGGGAGCCGTGCGGCAGCTCCCCACCCCAGCTCACCTCTGCTCCTCCTCCTCCCCGAGCATGCCACCCCCGCTCTAATTCTCCTTCCCTCCCAGGCTTGTGGCGCCAAACAACTGATTGGCGCTGCAAGCCTGGGATGCGGGAGAAGTGGAGCGGCCCAGGAACACTGTAAAAAAAAATTGGGGCACCACTTTTTGGCACCCCCAAATCTTGGCACCCTAGGCAACCGCCTAGTTTGCCTTAATGGTAGCACCGGCCCTGAAGGGCACCTGCAAATAGCTGTACTAACAGCAGGATCTACACTGGCACAATAGGAGGAGTTGCATGTCAGGGCACTAATTCCCAATCCCAGTGCAAGGCAATATGGGATCCAGGCACCAGGTCTTTAGAACCAGAATTTGTACTCCCAGGAGAGTAGGATGAAATTAGAGAAGTTACAGAAGGCAACTCCCAAGAAACAAGGCACTTGGCCAAATGGCTGGGTGGATGTTAAACAACCATCACCAGCCATTGTGTGCAGCAAGTGAATGACAATTAGTAATTTAATGACCATCATCACCAGAGAATTACTCAACCCTGGGACTCAGCAATGCCCCCCCTCCTCCTCCCAACATGATCACAAGCCCTTCCCTTAGGAGACAATTCAGGTTTCCCCTGATAGGAGAGGGAAAATCAGGCTACCTCTCCCTGCCCCCCAACATGGTGCCTGGACTTGTGTTTGCCAGAGCACATGGACTAAACACATATAATGTTTTCACCCCTCAGCTCACAGAGAGCATAGCAGATAGTTCCAGCCTTCCCTTGGAAGACAATTCCATCCACACCCCCAAGGCAGAGATTGTAGCTATGAAGATGTCCCCTCATAGTCTCAGTTTTCCTCTCCTACCCCCCCACCGTTATCCCTTCCCCACTGCCTCTTCCCTTCCACCCCTCACCCCCTAAGAGGCAGTCACCCAGATGCCAGGGAGGGGGAACCAAGCGCACTACATGGCCACTGTCTCTGAGAAGCAGGCGTCTCTGCCTGGGCAGGGAGGGCAAGCAGGGACACCACGCCCCACAGGAGACCAGGAGATGTTCTTCCCCCGACCCCCCCATGCCTGTCCTGGTCCAGCTGCCCGGCAGGGGCTGGTACTCTCAGTCTCTCTGTGCTGCGGGGGTGCAGGGGATGTTTTTGGAGATACCTCTGGCTGAGCCCCCTGCCCTTCACCATGCAGACAGCCATCCCACAAGCAGCCAGGTGCTGGCTCTCACAGCCGGCTGGGGGGTTTCCAGTCCCCCCCCAAGCCACCCTCACCACAAGAAAGACCCCCTTTGAAATACACTTACCAGCTGCTGCTACTGGCTGCCTTTAGTTGGGTGAGAGGTTAGGAGCTGCTGCTGCAGAGCCAGAGGAAGCACACCTGCCACAGTGCCACAAGAAGCAGGTAGAAGAAGGAGGCGGGGTCTCTCAGCTCAGCCCCTTGCTCCAGGAGCAGTTCCCCTCGCTGATTGGCTGGTGGCCAAAAACCAGCTAAACAGCGAGCACTCACACTCCCCTAGACAGCTACCCTACTGTCCCCGCCCCGGCCGAACAGCTGATGGCTCGTGGGCCCCCAAGGGCCCCATAAACAGTTGACTGGTGGGTGGGGTGGGTGCTCCTGCCCCCTATAGGGCATGCCCCGACCGACCCCCTTCTTCCCCAAGGCCCCAGCCTCTCCTCCTCCCCAGGAGCCCAGCTTGCTGGAGCTCAGTTCTTTCCCACTTCCTGCCTCGCCGATTAGCAGTCTGTCTCCCTCCTGCTGGGAGACAGCCAATCAGCACGGCAGGAAGGGGGCAGGGTATGCAATGCAGCATGCTGGGGGAAGCCGGCAAAGCCTGCTTGCAGGAGCCCAGCTTGCTGGAGCTCATTTCTTCCCCTCCCTGCCGGGCAATCAGCTGTCTCCCTCCTGCTGAGAGACACAGCTGATCGGCGCTAAGGAAGGCGCGCATCTCCTCTGGCTCCTCCCACTGAGCCCAGCTTGCCGGAGCTCAGCTCTTCCCTCCCCTCCCCGCCGCGCAATCAGCTGTCTCCTTCCTGCTAAGACACACAGCTGATGGGCGTGGGCCCCGCCGGCGCCGCTGGCGCCATGGTAACCCCACCTAACTAAGGCCCGGCTTTTGAAAAATGTGCTGAGGGGAAGCAGCTGCTTCCCCTGCACCCCTATAGCTACGCTACTGCCTGCCGTGTCCACAGGTTCGGCCAATCGCAGCTCCCACTGGCCACAGTTCGCCACTCCAGGCCAATGGAGGCTGCGGGAACAGCACGGGCCGAGGGATGTGCTGGCCGCAGCTTCCCACTGCCCCCATTGGCCTGGAGCGGCAAACCGCAGCCAGTGGGAGCAGTGATCGGCTGAACCTGTGGATGCAGCAGGTAAACAAACTGGCCTGGCCTGCCAGGATGCTTACCCTGGTGAACCGCGTGCCAGAGGTTGCCAACCCCTGTACTATACAAACAAAGACATACATAAATTCTTCCTGTCCCATATAAGGAAAAAACCTTGCTGAGTTTCATTCTCAGTACTTCCATTTTGCTCAATTTATTATGTCATCTAGAATATTATTGTGAAGATCTAGCTTGACCCAACCTCAGATACAACATTAACAATGTGGCTGCAAGTCAGAAAGCAAAGGAACAGTCTGTAGTCTGTATCACAGAAGTCTCATCATTTGTTCTGCTTGCATGTTGATAATTACCCAATTCTTCATGCTTTATATGTTTACATACTACAGAATATATAGAATTCTACATGAATAAAGCTATATATTGTCATTAGAAATATGCAATAAAGAAAAAGCCATTTTGATATATAAATGATAGAAAGAACACTCAGCCAAGGGTTCAAAAGATGATTTCACCAGCACGGCCAACAACAAATTGAGATCCCTAGAAGGGACAGGAAAGCTAAGAGGGGTATACACATTTGATAAACCTTTCATCAACCTTTTGACCAAACAATGAACAAAGAATGATCTACCATCACCAAAAGCATGCTATGTGGAGATGGCGGCCACATGAACTTTTAACCATGAGTTAGATAACCCTTGAGACTTTAAGTACATTAAATATTCCAGAACAGAAGGAATGGAAAAAGATACAGGGAAATCAGGTTTTTCCTTCATGCATGCCTGAAATCTGGTCCACTTTAAAAGGTAAAAGCTTAGTGCACTGTTTTCTGGAGTTAATTAGTACAAGCAAAGAATATTACTGCTCCAGAGCAGTCAGACTCAAAGTCCAATAGCCCACACCATCAGGTGAAGAGACTGAGTCCATGTGAGAGATCTTGCCCTCCTGCTGAGACCGTAAGTCTGGAGACAGAGGAATACACATAAAGATTCTGCCGGACAGCTTCAGAGATCAGTAAATCACTGCCGATGTGACCAAGCAGGGGCAATGAGAATCATTCTTTCCCTGTCTTGATGTATCTTTCTCACTACCTTCTGGATCAATGGAAAGGGTGAAAAGGCATACATCAAACCTTCCCCAGTACAGAAGGAAAGCATCAGATGGGGATAGACTGTCCCTGCCTGCTCTGGAACAGAAGATGTGACACTTCCGTTAACACTCATTGCAAACAGGTTGAAATCTGGTCAAACCCAGCAGGAGAATATGGCAGGGGTAGCCATACTTACTGACCCTCTGAGCTGCATATGACAATCTTCAGAACTTCAAGATCCAAGGAGAGCCTGCTGGGGCTCGGGCCTTCTGCCCCACAGGAGGCACCTGCCAGGGTTCAGGGCTTCAGCCCCGCTCCTACTGAAGCTCCAAACCCCAGCAGCAGTGCCCTGCAGGGCTGAAGCCCCAAAACCCCCATTCCCCTTGGGCAGAAGCCCCTACACCTCCACCCTGCTGCAAGGCAGATGTCCTGAGCTCCTCCCTGCCCAAGTCTGGTAGGTGAAGAATGGGGGGAAGGTTGTGAGAGGGTCCGCGAGCCACACTTTAGCTGTAAAAGAGTTTGGCCACCCCTGGAATATGGTCTGAGCCAAGTGATCCTTGAGGGACCATTCATCCATCTGTGAGCTGTCTCTGCAGAGATGATCTGCAACTACATTCCCCCCCCCCCCCGCCAAACATATGGCCATAGTATAAACATCATGACAGATATGTCAATCTCATAGACTTAAAGTCTCTTCACACAGCAGAGTGGAGTGTGCACCCCACTGCTTGTTGATGTAATACATTGTCAATGTATTATCCATCACCACCTGAACAATTCTTCCCCACATAGGTGAGGGAAGCACAACTAGGGCCAGATAAACAGCTCACAATTCTGACATGTTGATGTGCACAATTCTCTCCCAATAAGACCACTTCCCTTGAACTGTCAAATGATTCAGGGGCATCTGAAGTTACCATCAGAGATGAATCCAGGGGATTGAACTGTACATCTTTGAGCACATTCACTATGACTGACCACCTAGGGAGACTATGATGTTCTGAGGCACAGTGATCCACATATGAAAGTTGTCCCAACTTGGTCTATAGACCTGAGACATCCAGTGCTACATAGGTCTCATTCTCAGACACGCAAGCAGAGTTCCATAAGTAGTGGCGGCCATAAGACTCATGGGACACAAAAATAATTTTACTCCTTCAGTGGGATACTGTTGAATTTTTAATAGATGTTGGCTCATTTTGAGAAATGTCTCTTCTAGTAGGATGGGTCTCCCTTGAACAGAGTCCAATATTGAGCATAAAAAGGGAATTCTTTAAGTAGGTTAAAAATTGACTTTGTTAAGAAGGAACCCAATGTCTAAAAAGAGATTGATTTTCAATGCAATATGGCATAACGAGTCTTCGCAGACACTGTCCTGCTATAGCCAATCATCTAAATAGGGGTAAACAAAAATACCCTGATTTCTCAGGTGAGCGGCTACCATAGAGAGGCACTTTGTAAAAACTAAGTGCCATGGAAAGGCCAAATGGAAATACCTGGTACTGGAAATGGCATCCGACCACCATAAAACAAAGGTACTTGCGATGATTGGGATGAATTAATATTTGAAAATACACATCCTTAATAGAAAATTGCAAACCAATCTATGATCAACAGCAAAGTGATTAAGGCAGTCAACAGCAACATATGGAACTGAAACTTCCAAATGTACTTGTTCAGGTTCTTTAAGTCTAATATCAGACGAATCAACTCCCTCCCCAACCCCATCCTTTTTCCTTACTAGAAAGTAACAGGAATAAAAGCACTGAGCCCTCTGGCATTTGAGGACCTCCTTGATTGCTCCTATCACAAGCAACTTTTCTACTTCTGCAAAAACATTCTCATGAGGGGGTCCCTGAAGAGCTATGGGTAGGGGGAATCAGGTGAAGACAATTTTTCAAATTGTATGGCTTACCTCCTTTCTACGATTTCTAGCACATATTGATCTGAGATAATTTGCCTCCATGCATTGATAAAACAGACTAGTCTGTCTCCAAAGGAGCGGTAAATTGGTCCTGATTGGATGGTTCTTGATTATCTCATCAAAACTGAGGCTTTGTGTTCCGCAATGAAGACAATGATGAGGAAGTGTGTTGTTTAGAGTTAAACCTTGGTTTGAAGGGCCTTGTAACAGCATCTGTGGGGGTACCTCCCTCAGCAGGTGGGAGGACCCAACCATGCCCAGTTATTTACACTGGATGGTCCCAGCACTTCCTTACTATTTGGGGCAGGGGGGGAGTCTCAGTGCTTTGTGGGCCTTCTTACATCTCTCCAGATGGGAGATCAAACTGAAAATCACAAACCCTAATGTATTCCTTGACTTTAGCAACGCTTTTGATATAGTCTCCCACAGTATTCTTGCTGGCAAGTTAAAGAAGTATGAGCTGGATGAATGGACTATAAGGTGGATAGAAAGCTGTCTAGATCGTTGGGCTCAACGGGTAATGATCAATGGCTCCATGTCTAGTTCGCAGCGGAGTGCCCCAAGGGTCGGTCCTGGGGCCGGTTTTGTTCAATATCTTCATTAATGATCTGGAGGATGGCGTGGACTACACCCTCAGCAAGTTTGCAGATGACACTAAACTGGGAGGAGTAGTAGATACACTGGAGGGTAGGGATATGATACAGGGGGACCTAGACAAATTAGAGGATTGGGCCAAAAGAAACCTTATGAGGTTCAACAAGGACAAGTACAGAGTCCTGCACTTAGGACGGTAGAATCCCATGCACTGTTACAGACTAGGGACCGAATGGCTAGGCAGTAGCTCTGCAGAAAAGGACCTAGGGGTTACAGTAGATGAGAAGCTGGATATGAGTCGACAGTGTGCCCTTGTTGCCAAGAAGGCTAATGGCATTTTGGGCTGTATAAGTAGGGACACTGCCAGCAGATCGAAGGACGTGATCATTCCCCTCTATTCGATATTGGTGAGGCCTCATCTGGAGTACTGTGTCCAGTTTTGGGCCCCACACTACAAGAAGGATGTGGAAAAATTGGAAAGAGTCCAGTGGAGGGCAACAAAAATGATTAGGGGGCTGGAGCACATGACTTATGAGGAGAGGCTGAGGGAACTGGGATTGTTTAGTCTGCAGAAGAGAAGAATGAGAGAGGATTTGATAGCTGTTTTCAACTACCTGAAAGGGGGTTCCAAAGAGAATGGATCTACTGTTCTCAGTGATAGCAGATGACAGAACAAGGAGTAACGGTCTCAAGTTGCAGTGGAGGAGGTTTAGGTTGGATATTAGGAAAAACTTTTTCACTAGGAGGGTGGTGAAGCACTGGAATGGGTTACCTAGGGAGGTGGTAGAATCTCCTTCCTTGGAGGTTTTTAAGGTCAGGCTTGACAAAGCCCTGGCTGGGATGATTTAGTTGGGGATTGGTCCTGCTTTGAGCAGGGGATTGGACTAGATGACCTCCTGAGGTCCCCTCCAACCCTGATATTCTATGATTCTATGATTTGGGGATACTCCCTGTAGACCCAGCAAAGAGGGAGGTGGTGAGTCTACAGTGCTGTCAATAATCCAGCACCAATGGAGGTGGGTTTGGGGATACCGCTCTGGCTGGGTCTCTGAATCAGGCTCAGCCTGTCCATTTTACCCTGGGAGTTTGCTGTACTCTCAACAAGCACTAGAACTGTAGCATGCTATTCACCCCATCTTCTTCTGTCGTCAGGTAAGTCTTATAAAAACAATTTCACCTTCTTGGATAAAAGGAATTGGTAGCAGATCATGAGTACCTAATGATTTGCACCCTAATACCAAGGGATGATGATGTGATTGGAATAACAGAGACTTGGTGGGGTAACTCACATGACTAGAGCACTGTCATGGATGGGTATAAACCAGGGGTCGGCAACCTCTGGCATGCGGCTCTCCAGTGTAAGCACCCTGGCGGGCCGTGCCAGTTTGTTTAGCTGCTGAGTCCACAGGTTCGGCCGATCGCGGCTCCCACTGGCCATAGTTCGCTGCTCCAGGCCAATGGGGGCTGTGGGAAGCAGCACGGGCTGAGGGATGTGCTGGCCACGGCTTCCCGCTGCCCCCATTGGCCTGGAGCGGCGAACCGCGGCCAGTGGGAGCCGCGATAGGCCGATCCTGCGGACGCGGCAGGTAAACAAACTGGCCCGGCCTGCCAGGGTGCTTACCCTGGCGAGCCGTGTGCCAGAGGTTACTGACCCCTGGTATAAACTGTTCAGGAAGGACAGGCGGGGAAGAAAAGGTGGAGGAGTTGCACTGTATGGAAGAGAGCAGTATGACTGCTCAGAGCTCCATTATGAAACTGGAGAAAAGCCTGTTGAGAGTCTTTGGGTTAAGTTTAAAGGTGAGAGCAACAAGGGTGATGTTGTGGTGGGCGTCTGCTATAGACCACCAGACCAGGAGGATGGAGTAGATGAGGCTTTCTTTGGACAACTAACAGAAGTTTCCAAATCACAGACAATCCAGGAAGTTTTTGGACAGTGTTGAGGACAACTTCCTGGTGCAAGTGCTGGAAGAACCAACTAGGGGTCGTGCTCTTCTTGACCTGCTGCTCACAAACAGGGAACAATTGGTAGGGGAAGTAGAAGTGGATGGCAACCTGGGCAGCAATGACCATGAGATGGTCGAGTTCAGGAACCTGACAAAAGGAAGAAAGGAGAGCAGCAGAATACGGACCCTGGACTTCGGAAGAGCAGATTTTGACTCCTTCAGGGAACTGATGGGTAGGATCCCCTGGGAGGCTAATATGAGGGGGACAGGAGTCCAGGAGAGCAGGCTGTATTTTAAAGATGCCTTATTGAGGGTGCAGGAACAAACCATCCCAATGTTCAGAAAGAATAGCAAATATGGCAGGTGACCAGCTCGGCTTAACAGAGAAATCTTCGGTGAGCTTAAAAACAAAAAGGAAGCTTACAAGAAGTGGAAACTTGGATAGATGACTAGAGAGGAGTATAAAAATATTGCTCAAGCATGCCGGGGTGTAATTAGGAAGGCCAAAGCACTATTGCAGTTGCAGCAAGCAACGGATATGAAGGGTTTCTACAGGTATGTTAGCACCAAGAAGGTGGTCAGGGAAAGTGTGGGACCCTTACTGAATATGGGAGGCAACCTAGTGACAGATGATGTGGAAAAAGCTTAAGTACTCAATGCTTTTTTTGCCTCGGTCTTCACAGACAAGGTCAGCTCCCAGACTGCTGTACTGGGCAGCACAGTATGGGGAGGAGGTGAGCAGCCCTCAGTGGTGAAAGAACAGGTTAAGGACTATTTAGAAAAGCTGGACATGCACAAGTCCATGGGGCCGGATGCAATGCATCCGAGGGTGCTGACGGAGTTGGCTGATGTGATTGCAGAGCCATTGGCCATTATCTTTGAAAACTCGTGGTGATTGGGGGAGATCCCGGACTTTTGGAAAAAGATAAATATTGTGCTCATCTTTTAAAAAAGGGAAGAAGGAGAATCTGGGGAACTACAGACCGGTCAGCCTCACCTCAGTCCCTGGAAAAATCATGGAGCAAGTCCTCAAGGAATCAATTCTGAAGCACTTAGAGGAGAGGAAAGTGATCAGGTACAGTCAGCATGGATTCACCAAGGGCAAGTCATGCCCGACTAACCTAACTGCCTTCTATGATGAAATAACTGGCTCTGTGGATGAGGGAAAAGCAGTGGACATGTTATTCCTTGACTTTAGCAAAGCTTTTGATACGGTCTCTCCCAGTATTCTTGACAGCAAGTTAAAGAAGTATGGGCTGGATGAATGGACTATAAGGTGGATAGAAAGCTGGCTAGATCGTCGGGATCAATGGGTAGTGATCAATGGCTCCATGTCTAGTTGGCAGCCGGTATCAAGTGCAGTGCCCCAGGGGTCGGTCCTGGGGCCGGTTTTGTTCAACATCGTCATTACTTATCTGGATGATGGGATGGACTGCACCCTCAGAAAATTCAGGGATGACACTAAGCTGAGGGGAGAGGTAGATATGCTGGAGCATAGGTATAGGGTCCAGAGTGACCTAGACAAATTGGAGGATTGGACCAAAAGAAATCTGATGAGGTTCAACGAGGTCAAGTGAAGAATCCTGCACTTAGGACGGAAAAATCCCATGCACGGCTACAGGATGGGGACTGACTGGCTAAGCAGCAGTTCTGCAGAAGAGAATGTGGAGATTACAGTGGATGAGAAGCTGGATATGAGTCAACATTGTGCCCTTGTTACCAAGAAGGCTAGTGGCATATTGGGCTGCATTAGTAGGAGCATTGCCAGCAGATTAAGGGAAGTGATTATTCCCCTCTATTCGGCACTGGTGAGGCCACACCTGGAGTATTGCATCCAGTTTTGGGCCCCCCACAACAGAAGGGATGTGGACAAATTGGAGAGAGTCCAGCAAACGGCAATGAAAATGATTAGGGGGCTGGAGCACATGACTTATGAGGAGAGGCTGAGGGAACTGGGCTTATTTAGTCTGCAGAAGAGAAGAGTGAGGGGGGATTTGATAGCAGCCTTCAACTACCTGAAGGGGGGTTCCAAAGAGGATGGAGCTAGGCTGTGCTCAGTGGTGGCAGATGACAGAACAATGAGCAATGATCTCAAGTTGCAGCGAGGGAGGTCTAGGTTGGCTATGAGGAAAAACTATTTCACTAGGAGGGTGGTGAAGCACTAATGGGTTACCTAGGGAGGTGGTTTTTAAGGCCCGGCTGGACAAAGCCCTGGCTGGGATGATTTAGTTGGGGCTGGTTTGAGCAGGAGGTTGGACTAGATAACCTCCTCAGGTCTCTTCCAACTCTAATCTTCTATGATTCTATGATTCGGGCTCATTAGAGCAGTTAAAACACTGTGGAAACCACCTGCTAAGCACTGCAATGTAGATTCACAGATTTGAAGGCCAGAAGGGAAGTGATCATCTAGTCCGACCTTCTGTGTAACACAGGCCATAGAACTTCCCCCTCCAAAGTTCCTAAAACACAGCTTGTAAAAAATCCCTGCAATCTTGATGTAAAAAATTGTCAGTGATGGAGACGTCACCACAACCCTTTGTAAATTGTTCCAATCATTAATTACTCTCCCAATTAAAAATTTACACCTTAATTCCAGTCTGAATTTGTCTCAGTTCAGCATCCAGCCATTAGATCTTATTATACCTTTCTCTGCTAGACTGAAGAGCCCGTTACTAAATATTTGTTCCCCATGTTGGTACTGTGACAAAGTTCCTCCTCTATCTTGGTGGGTCCTGCGCTTATTGGCGGATTTTCTTGCCTCAGAGATTCACCATGTGGGTTGGGGAACAGCCCAGAGACGTTCCCTTCTGGAAGAACCCACAGTCCAGGTCAATTGGGAAGTTTGGGGGGAACCTGGGCCCGCCATCTACTCCAGGTTCCAGCCCAGGGCCCTGTGGACTGCAGCTGTCTATAGTGCCTCCTGTAACAGCTGCATGACAGCTACAACTCCCTGGGCTACTTCCCCATGGCCTCCTCCAAACACCTTCCTTAGTCTCACCACAGGACCTTCCTCCTGGTGTCTGATAACACTTGTGCTCCTCAGTCCTCCAGCATCACACCCTCTCACTCTCAGCTCCTTGCGCCTCTTGCTCCCAGCTCCTCACACTCGCACCACAAACTGAAGTCAGCTCCTTTTAAAACCCAGCTGCCCTGATTAGCCTCCCTTAATTGATTCTAGCAGCTTCTTCTTAATTGGCTCCAGGTGTCCTAATTAGCCTGCCTGCCTTAACTGGTTCTAGCAGGTTCCTGATTACTCTAGTGCAGCCCCTTCTCTGGTCACTCAGGGAACAGAAAACTACTCATCCAGTGACCAGTATATTTGCTCTCTACCAGACTCCTGTACCCCACTGGTCTGGGTCTGTCACAGTACTTACAAACTGTGATCAAGTCACCCCTTAACCTTCTTTTTGTTAAGCTAAATAAATTGAGCTCCTTGAGTCTATCACTATAAGGAATGTTTTCTATTAATTTAATCATTCTCATGGCTCTTCTCTGAACCTCCTCGAATTTATCAACAATCTTGAATTTTGAACACCAGAACTGAACACAGTATTCAAGCAATAGCCACACCAGTGCCAAATACAGAGGTAAAATAATCTCTCTACCCCTATTTGAGATGTCCTTGTTTATTCATCCAAGGATCTAATTATCTACCATGATTCTCAAATCTTTTACAGAGTCACTGCTTCCCAGGAGAGTCCCCCATCCTGTAAGTATGGCCTACATTCTTTACTCCTTGTTAGCCATATTAAAACGTATATTGTTTGCTTGTGCTCAGTTTACCAAGCAATCCAGATGGCTCTCTCTAAGGCCTGGTCTACACTACCCGCCGGAATCGGCGGGTAGAAATCGACCTCTCGGGGATCGATTTATCGCGTCCCGTCAGGACGCGACAATCGATCCCCGAATCGACGCTCTTACTCCACCAGCGAAGGTGGGAGTAAGAGCCGTCGATGGGAAGCCGCGGAGGTCGATTTTGCCGCCGTCCTCACAGCGGGGTAAGTCGGCTGCGATACGTCGAATTCAGCTACGCTGTTCGCGTAGCTGAATTTGCGTATCTTAAATCGACCCCCCCCTGTAGTGTAGATGTAGCCTCAGTGACTTATCCTCTTCATTATTTACCAATTCCACAATTTGTGTGTCATCTGCAAACTGTATCAGTCATAATTTCATGTTTTCTTGCAGGTCACTAATAGAAATGTTAAACAGCATAGGGCCAAGAACAGTTCCCTGTGGGACCCCACTACAAAAACACCCATTTGATGATGATTCCCTGTTTATAATTACATATTGAGACCTATCAGTCTGCTTTTAATCTATCTAATATATGCCATGTTAATTTTATATTCTTCTAGATCTTTTAATTAAAATTGTTTGTGGCACCAATTCAAACACCTTATAGAAGTCTAAATATATTACATGAATGCCATCACGTTTGTCAACCAAAGTTTTAATCTCATAAAAAAGATATCAAGTTAGTTTGACAGGATCTATTTTCTATAAACCCACATTGATTGATATTAATTATATCACACTCCTTTGATTCTTTATTAATCAAGTCCCATAATAGCCATTCCATTATCTTGGTTGGGATTGATGTCTGACTGACAAGCCTATAATTACCAGGTCATCCTGTTTAACCTTTTAAAATATTGACATGTTAGCTTCTTTCAAGTCTTCTGGAACTTCCACCATGTTCCAAGACTTAATGAAAATCAACATTAATGGTCCAACAAGTTCCTCAGCCAGATCTGTTCATAAAATCATAGAAACAAGAGGGCTGGAAGGGATCTCAAGAGGTCATCTAGTCCAGCCTCCTGCGCTAAGGCATGACCAAATAAACCTAAACCATCCCTGGACAGGTGCTTATCCAACCCATTATTGAAAATCTCCAATGATGGGGATTCCACACCTCCCTTGGAACCCTATTCCAGAGTTTAACTATCCTTATAGTTGGAAAGGTTTTCCTACTATCTAACCTAAATCTCCTTGCTGCAGATTAAGACCATTACTTTTTGTCCTGCCTTCAGTGGACATGGAGAACAACTGATCACTGTCCTTTTTATAACAGCCCTTCATATATTTGGAGACTGTTATCAGGTCCTCCTTCAGTCTTCTCAAGACTAAATGTACCCAGGTTGGTTTTTTTTAACATTTCCTCATAGTCAAATTTTCTAAACCTTTTAGCATTTTTTGTTGCTCTCCTTTGAACTCTCTCCAATTTGGTTTAATCTTTCCTGAAATGTGGCACCTAGAATTGGACACAATACTCAAGCTGAGACCTCACCAGTGCTGAGTAGAGCAGGACAATCACCTCCCAGGTCTTACATATGACACTGCGGTTAGTACACCCCAGAATTATATTAGCCTTTTTTGCAACTGCACCATATTGTTGGCTCATATTCAATTTGTGATCCACTATGACCCCCAGATCCTTTTCAGCAATACTACCACCTAGCCAGTCATTTGCCATTTTGTAGTTGTGCATTTGATTTTTCCTTCCTAAGTAAAGTACTTTGCATGTGTGCTTACTGAATTTCATCTTGTTGATTTCAGACCAATTCTCCAATTTGTCAAGGTCATTTTGAATACTAATCCTGTCTTCCAAAGTGCTTGCAACCCTTCCCAGCTTGCTTTCATCTGCAAATTTTATAAGCGTATTCTCCACTCTGTTATCCAAGTCATTAATAAAAATATTGAATATTTAAAATTCTTGGATGCAATTTATCTGGACCTGCTGTTTAGTAGCTGTTTACCATCCTTCTGAGACACCAGTCCAAATGGAAAGAGTTATCATCATCCTATGACATGACTACATCATCTGTTTTTTCCTAAATATAGATCAGAAATATTTATTGAACACTTTGCCTTTTTGCATTATTATTAATAGTTCAACCATTTCCATCTAGTAATGGACCAACACTATTGTGAGCCTAGTAAAGGATGGTCTTTTCTTTTGCTTGCAGGTATCTGAACCATTTCTTGCTGTAGTCTCACTGATCCCACTGAGTTCTGGTACTCCCAATATATTCATATTATTTAAAAATAAATAGCCACCTTGCTAAGTCTTTTCCCCATTAGTGTCTGATTAGCTGCAACTCCATCCATTCCCTGAGATGCCAGATTCAATATTTGTGATGAAGCAGTTGAGGACACAGTCCAAGATGAAGACAGAGCTCTGACATGATGTTTCTCTGTGATTGCAAACTGTACCAGCAACCCCCCAGGCACCATGAATACCACCAATCCTGGATTTTCAGATAAGGAGTGTTGCAATGGGTGGTCTGGAGGTCCAGACAGCCTAGTGGTGAGAGCACATGGCTCCCGACTCCCCCGCTCGGTTGTGGGGCCACAGTCTTCACGGCTCGGAGGAGAAGTAGGGGAACCCAGGTCCTCCCTCTCCACTGGGTCCCAGCCCAAGGCCCTGTGTTTGTCAGCCCCTGAACAGGGGCAGCCTTCCTGGCAAGGAGTCTAAATTCACTGCCCTGGGCTACTTCCTACCAGTCTGTTCAGTTTGGGGTATGGCCCCTCCAGTGCATGTAGTTGGATGGCCTGCGTCCCGAAGAGTCCTTCTTGTGAGTCTTCAGTGGTGCCTAGTCAGTCTCCAGCTCCTTTAGGCAGGTGGCTGCAAGTTTGGGAGGCCGAGCCCCACAATGTTCCTGGGCTTCACCCACTCAGTTGCCTCTGGAGCTGGAGGTTTCTAGGTCTCTTCCAGAGTCTCCCCAGGCTGGGGAGACAGTGGTTCCTCTCATCTGGCTACCTTGGCAGACAGGTTAGTGCTTCTCCTCTCAGTTAGAGAGGCGGCTAACTCCTGCCCCTTCACCAGTCAGCCCTGAACTGAGCTAGGCTCTTTCCTTTTCTCCTCCTTCCAGGCCTAGCTGCAGATATAACAGGGTGGGGCTAGCTGGGCCCATAGGCTCTCTTTCAACCCTGATGTGCCGGCTGGCAGTTGCTCTGCTTCATCACAAGTCCCTCCTCTCGTGACCCCCATTTGGGGTCTGACACCCCCCCATTGGGTCTCCTCCATCCCGTGAAAGGAAGTTGGCATTCAGGTGGGCTCTTCCAGCCCGATGTTGAATACAAAAGGAGAAGGGCTGAAGCGAGAGGTACCATCTCATAATTTGGGGGTTAGTCTCTTGCATGGCATGTAGCCATCATAGGGGGGCATGACTAATGTGAAGTGTGTGCCCAGAAAGTAGTAGCGGAGCAAGTCCATAGCCTACGGCTCTTTTTCAATTACGGAGTAGGCTTTCTCCGTTGGGAACAGCTTACAGCTAATATGCAGGATGGGGTGTTTATCCCACCCACTACCTGGGACAAAATAGCTACTATCCCCACATCCAATGCATCGGTTTGATGAAGTTGGGGCTCTACAAAACAGGTTCTCAGCAGAGCTGGGCCTTCAAGGCTTGAAAGACCTCTTCACAAGCTTTGGTCCACTGCATTGTCTTGGGCTATCATTCTTGAGAAGATCAGTCTAGAGAGGCCACAACGCTTTAGAAACTCTGAATAAACTGGCAGTAGTATCCAGCTCATCCTAAAAATCAGCATACCTGTTTCCTCAAGGAAGGTGTGGGGCATGTCTGGAGAGCTTGGACTTTATTAACCAAGGGTTGCACTGTGCCCATTCCCAAAGTGTATCCAAGGTAGGTTGTTTCATTCTTGCCCAGGTGGCATTTGGAGGGATTTGCAGTCAGGCCTGCCTCCTGGAGGGATCATATCATGGTCATCACATGTTTTAAGTGATCCTGCCAGTTTTGACTGTAGACTACAATGTCATCTAGGTACACAGCAGCATACTGGTTATGTGGTTGGAGGATTCGGTCCATTGGCCACTGGAACATGGCTGGGGCTTCAGGCAACTCAAAAGACATTGTCTGGAACTGAAAGAACCCAAAGGGAGTGGAAAAAGCTGTCTTTTCTTTGGACTCTAGTGAGGGGGGGATCTGCCAATATCTCTTCATCAGATCCAGAGTGGTGATGTATTGCGCTTCCCCTAGCCGGTTGAGCAGTTCATCCACACGAGACTTCAGGTATGCATCAAATTTTGAGACTTTATTGACTTTTTGGAAATCAATGCAAAACCAGGTGGTCCCATCAGGGGACCAACACTACAGGGCTTCTCCAGTCACTGAATGGTTCTTCAGTTACTCCTAGTTTGAGCATTGATTGGTGTTCTTGCTTCATGGTTTCCTGAAACTTCTGTGGAAAGGGTAGATGGTTTTCTCTGACTTTAAACCCCGGTTCCATTTGGATATTATGAGTTATTAAATGGGTCCATCCAGGTTGAGTAGAAAATACGGAGAAGGCTGTGATCACCTGTTGAGCCTGGGTCCTCTGGTGTAGGGTGAGGTTATTTCCAATTTTGACTGGCCCCAGCTCCAAGGCCTCAGCAACCTGTAGGCCTAACTCATGTTCATGGGGGTTGAGAGCTATTAATAGGCTTTCTCTAGCTTTCCACCGTTGGGCCTTCTTGTGAGTCTTGAGCGGCGCCTAGTTGCAGTCCCCGAGCTCCATGATGTCCCTGGGCTTTGCCCACTCAGTTGCCTCTGGAGCTGGAGGCTCCTATGTCTCATCTAGAATCTCCTTTGGCTGGGAAGACAGTGCTTCCTCTCTGTTGTCTGCCTTGGCAGGAAGGTTAGTGCTCCTTCCCCTCAGTTAGAGAGGAGGCTAGCTCCTGCCCCTTCACCAGTCAGCCCCATATTGAGCCATACTCTTTCCTTATCTCCTCCCTGCCGGCCTGCCATTGGCTGCAGGTATAACAGGGTTGGGCTAGTTGAGCCCAGGGGCTCTCTTTAACCCAAGGGTGGGCAAACTTTTTGGCCCAAGGGCCACATCTGGGAATAGAAATTGTATGGCAGGCTATGAAGGCTCACAAAGTTGGGGTTGGAGTGAGGGAGGGAGGGAGGGAGGGAGGGCTCTGGCTGGGGGTGCGGGCTCTGGGATGGAGCCAGAAATTAGGAGTTCAGGGTTCAGGAAGGGGCTCTGGGCTGGGGCAGGAGGGGTGGGGTGCAGGTGGGGTTGAGGGCTCCAGCTGGGGATGAGGAGTTTAGGATGCAGGAGGGTGCTCTGGGCTGGGACCAAAGGGTTCGGAGGGCAGGAGGGGGATCAGGGCTGGGGCAGTGGGTTGGGGCGCAGGGGAAGGCTCAGTGGTGCAGGCTTTTGGTGGCACGTACCTCAAGCAGTTCCCAAAAGCAGCAGCATGTCCCTTCTCCGGCTCCTATGCGGAGACGCGGCCCCATCCGCAGGCACCACCCCTGCAGCTCCCATTGGCCACGGTTCCCGGCCAATGGGAGCTTCGGGGGCAGTGCTTGGGGCAGGGGCAGCGTGCAGAGCAGATCCCCCTGGGTGCCCCTACATGTAGGAGCCAGAGGGGGGCTATGCCGCTGCATCTGGGAGCCATGTGGAGCGGCCCCCGACCCTGCTCCCCGGCTGCAGCGCCGGAGTGGGGCACGCCCCAGACCCCACTCCCCAGCAGGAGCCCGAGGGCCAGATTAAAATGGCTGATGGGCCGGATCCAGCCCGCTGGCCATAATTTGCCCACCCCTGCTTTAACCCCTGGTTTGCTGGCTGACAGTTGTTCTGCTTCATCTTTAAGGAAGTCCCCTCGTGGAGCTTTTTATGCTACTCTATTGAGTACTTCATTGCTACTTCATTAAGTGCCACAGTATGGTGAAACTGCTCAGACTGCTTCCCCCTTCCTTTCAACAAGGGAAGTTGGTGAGGCTTTGCCATGATTGTGGAGAAACTAGATCATTTCATTGCTTGAGTTAAACCTTTCAGTATCCTTATATAAATGTGCTTTATAATCCTGGTAACATGCTTCTCCAGTCACAGTGGCAGGGGCGGCGAGTTATATGGGCCCGTGGTGCCCATGCTCCAGGAATATTCAGGGCCCGGGGACCCGGCTCCACCAATGTTAGGGGGTGGGTCTCTTCCCCAGCCCCACCTGCCGCCCCCGTGTGCCACCCCTGGAATGTCTCCCGGCCCCACCTGCTACCCCCAGATGATTTAAAAGGGCCTGGGGCCCCCCGGCCGCCGCTGCCACCACCAGCAGCATAGCAGGGTTAAGGTGGCTGTTAAGGCTGCCTGCCCTCGCTCCGTGCCACTCCCGGAAGCGGCCGGTATGTCCCTGTGGCCCGGGGGGGCTGTGTGTCTCCGTGTGCTGCACCTGCCCCGAGTGCTAACTCCACAGCTCCCATTGGCTGCAGGCAACAGTGCGCGGAGACCCCCCTGGCCCTCCTGCCTAGGAGCCGCCACCAGAGGGGTATATGGGTCGCATTCGGGAGCTGCCCAAGGTAAACACCGCACACCCCCCACCCCTCCTGCACCTCAACCCCCCTGCCCCAGCCCAGAGCCCACACCCCGCAGGCAAACTCCCTCCCAGAGCCTGACCCCTCACCTCTCCCACATCCAAACTCCCTCCCAGAGCTCGAACCCCTCACCCCCTCCCCCACCCCAACCCCCTGCCCCAGCCCAGAGCCTACACCCCGCACCCCCTCCTGCACCCCATGGGAGTCCCCCCGAGGTAAATGCTGCATACCCTCCACCCCCTCCTGCACCCCAACCCCGTGCCCCAGCCCAGAGCCCGCACCCAAACTCCCTCCGAAAGCCCACACTCTTCCACACCCAAACTCCCTCCCAGAGCCTTATGCAGGTGTGGGGAGAGGCGGGACTTGGATCCATTCTGGGCACCACCAAAAATTATACACACCTGCCGCCCCTGCACAGTGGAATTGTAATGGCTGCCTATTCACTTTCTGAAAACCTCTACTATTGCAGTCTGTCTGGATTAAACCCCTGTAAATGTGAAAGTGGACAACAATATTACACCATTTGGGGATTTACTGTAGTGGTTTAACTAACCATAGTAATCAGATTACAGCCCTATAACATTGAGCTTTCTCACTGCAGCAGGTCTAAATTGCAGTGAATGACCATGCTCCCCCTAAAAGGGAGCTACCAGATTTACAGTGGGCTGGATTAAATTTATAAGCCACAGCCCTGTGTAGGGGAGATGGTACAGAGCCCTACTGCCCCAGGATTAGCACTAGAGAGATTTTGCCAAAGAGGCACAATCTTTTCCAGTGCTGCTCCTTGCACATAGGATGGATTTCCCCCAGTACAGATCCTCCCACTCCATGGGTAGATGCAGGGCCAACAAAGGCGGTGAAGTCATGGCCCCACCTCTACCTTGCCCTATTCTCAGAGTTCTGCATCAAGAGACTGCTATCTCTCATACTTAAATTACCCCCATTACAGAAGGAATTGTGAGTAGCAAAGCATTGTGAGGTATCCAAGGGTGCAGGTCAGGTAGTAACACAGCCCCTCACTGGTCTGGATTGCACCCTGGAATGTCATAAATGTAGCTAAGTACTGTGTGTTAAGCGGAGCAGTGATCTGACATGAAAGTGGTAAACTGGTGCACAGAAAGCAACGGATCTGTGAATACTGAGGGTATCCAGTGGAACAGAGGCTGGACGCTCCAGGGACATGCTTGGAGAGGTTAGGCGTTGGAGAAGCCTCTTGCTAACCTGTAGAGAGATAGTGGAACCTGTGTAGGTCTAGAGGAGAGTGTTTGTGTTGCCCATGGCTAATGGAGTCAGGGAGCTGATCCCTGCCAAGCACAGACAAGACTTCCTCATTCTAAAGGCAGCTAATAGTGAGGCACCTCACAACCCTGGGTATCCCCAGGAACTGTCACACCTTCTCTTTCATTTTCTTCTTTATGATAGTTGGTAGATCAGGTATCATTATGTGGAATCTCTGCTATTAGTTAAGAAACATGGAAAATGCATAGTTTTCAAGAGCTGTAAAGGAAAATTAGTGCAAATTTCTTTTTTAGAAAGAACAAATTACAGTTCTTGGCAATTTATCTTTCTGTTAATTGATGTTAATATAATCAAATAATAATGATCATATTGAAGACTATGTTCCTCTACAGAGTTGCCTGTTGTCAAATTTTCTGCATAAGTCCTAGTACAAATAGTTCGGCTTTGCTTATTTTGCTTATACATATAGCACTACATAAAGTTCAGGCTATGTGAAGCCATACCACAGCTGTTCAGGGGCTACACTAAACAGGAGGTAAAGGCTGGTCCGGTGGTTAGGGTGCTCATTTGAAACTCAAGACACCATGGTTCAATTCCTTGTTCTACCAGACTCCCTCATTTCCCAGGGGTGTTTGGAAGAAAACTCCATTAAAGACCATGAGATGCTCAAATAAGTCACTTTCAGGAAAATGTATTTCAAAGGGTGACAGAACTATAAATGTGAGGGGCAAAAACTCCCCAAGGTATCTCTTCTTATCTATTTCTCTTTTTTTCCACCTAAGAAGACAAAAGAAAACAGCTGTTGGACATTGGGAGCAGATCCTGGTCTGAGAATTTGGTCAACAGTGTACTCAAAACATGTGGTAAGGGTCTTCAGCTTGAACCAAGTCTAGTTTGCTAAGTTTAGAAAGCTCACAAACAGCCTGCCAGCATGCAAGTCACACCCTGAGTGTCTGTGTGTAGCTCCAGCCTGTCAGCACACTCCAGTCACTCTCTAGCTTCTGCCAGCTTTGCAGACCACATAAAGAGGGACCACAACACACTCACAGTCCTGGATTTTCCCCTAAAAATGTGTTCTGCACTGTCCAGCCCTCTTCTAGACAGTCTAGATATATTAGGTCCATTGCCCCTCTAAGGGGATCAAGATACAACAGGTTGCCACCTAAGCAGCTTATTAAGAACCGGGCAGGTGCTCAGGGCTGTGGCAGGGAGAGATGCCCCTCCCCCGACCCAGCCCAGACAGTACCAGGTTTATAATAGCAGCAGGCCCACACCTAGCAGGGGCCCGGCCAGCCCAGCTCAGGCTCCACATCACTTGGCTGCAGCGCTGGCTCCTCTCCTCTCCTCTCCGGCCCCTCTCCCGCAGTCCTCTAAGCCCGCCGGCCCAGGGCTTCTCACCTCCCCCTCCGCTCACTCGCTCCTCTCAGCTGGCTGGCTGAGGGCTCCTCTCTCCGCCCCCACCATCTGTCACCACCAGCTGCCTGCCAGTGACAGGGCCAGAAAGGAGCCCATAGCTGCTGCCGCTCCTCCAGGCCACTGGTGATGGACGGTCCACCTCTTTGGGCTCCCCTGGTGAGCCTGAAGCCACGGACCGTCACCAGCAGCCTGGACAGCGGACAGACCTGCCACAGCTGGGGGAGAGGTGCTCCAACCCAGCCTTGGCCCGGCCTGCTGTGGCTGGGGGAAAGGTGCCTCTCCGCCCCCAGCCCAGGTACTGCTGTGGGGAGAGAGAGCTGGTGGGGAGTCCTCTCTCCCCACTGTAGCTCCAGGGCAGCCTGCACCCCAAACCCCTCATCCCTGGCCCCACCCCAGAGGCCACACCCCCAGCCAGAGCCTTCACCTCCTCTTGCACCCCAACCCTCGCCCCAGCCCTGAGCCCCCTCCTACACTCCGAACCCCTAAGTCCCACCCCTGCCACATGAATTTTGTTATGTGCACCAATATGGAGGTGATGTGCACCTCCATATTGGTGCACATAAAATTCATTCCGCACATGCGTGGGAAAAATTAGAGGGAACACTGGTTGCCACCTCAAATGGAGTTAGCCATACACTTCACAACACTGGATAGTTTTCATTGAAGCATAAAACAAATGTATTTAACTACAAAGAGATAGGTTATAAGTGAGTACAAGTAATGAGGCATTAAAGTCAGAAATGGTTATAAGAAAAGTAAGATAAAACACTTTCTAAACTTAACAAAACTACACTTGGTTCAAGATGAAGTCCCTTACCACAGGTTTTCAGTACATTGCTGACCAAACTCTCAGGCCAGGATCTGCTCTCCGCATCCAACAGCTGTTTTCCTTTGTCTCCTTAAGTGAAAAAAGAGAGATGGATTGGGACAGATAACTTGGGAGTTTTTTCCCCTGACTTTTATAGTTCAGTTATCCTTTAAAATGCATTTTCCTGAGAGTGACCCTTAGATAAAATGCTTTCCAGCTGAGAGCAATGCGACATGGAGTCTGGTGGAGGAGGTTCCATACTGTTTCTTTTCACCTGAAAAGAAATGCAGAAATGCAGATTTGCCAAGCCTTGATATGAACGGATTTTGAGTTGCTGTATTCTGTTTTGTAAGCACAGCACTGAAAACATTGGTCTGCCACCATTAACTGAAAATAGGGAAAGAACTGAAATAAAATTAACTAAATTGGTAAAAAAAATGGGGTGGCAGCAGTAGACCATAACACTAAGGTGCATAAGTTAACAATTAAGCATATACTAAATAAATAAGGTATAGTTTAAAGTTTAAAAGTTTGGTAATCTAAGCATGCGTATAATGTTGGAACACAGCCAAGGACAGTGAACTGGCAGTTTAAGCAGGTTAGCCTATGGCTAGTGTATTTTTTTTTCTTTGTGCTAACTTAGAAAGAGCTATGTTGTAACTTATAACCGGTGGCCATTACATAAGCCATCAGAGAGCAAGCAAAGTGCAGACACAGGCCTGTTTAGGCAGTCTGGCTTGCTGGGGATATGACAGTGTAGGCAGGGAACTGTGCAGCTTGGAAAAACCCTCATCAGGAGGGAAAGAGATGTGGGTCTTTGTCCAAGAGAGGTGATGACTGGAAGCCTAGAGCAGGTGCCCTCAAGGGACCACGAAGGGGGAATACAGGTGCAGTTGCCATGAATTATTACAATATACACTGACACCTTAACTCCTCTCTGTCCATCCTTTCTACTTGCCTTGACCAAAAAAATGTGTGGATTCACCTCAACTGAGACAGTTTCATCTATTCTATTGCCTTCTTCCCACTTTCCAATACTGCATAACCATGTGTGACAGGGTTGGGCCAGATGGCTACAGGAGAGTGACTTTTTTTTTTTTTGGTGAGTCCGGGGGACCACTAATAAAATAACAGGAACAGGAGTGAAGTCAAAGAGTCAAATGAAGGGAACCTGACTGGGACACCAAGCAGAGAACCCCAGACAGCGCCCACTGCTCCTCGAAGGCATCAAGGGAGCCAGCGGACGCCGCCTAGAGGAACTCTGCCCGGATGTGTGAACGGTCAGAGGATTGGAAATAGGCCCCACAGTCACAGGAGACCCCGTTGGCCAACCTCCTTTCCCTGGTCTTATAGATGGCCATTTTAGCCAGGGCCAGGAGGAGGTTGACCAGGAGGTCCCGTGACTTCGTGGGGCCACGGATAGGGAGTGCATAAATAAGAAGGTGAGGGGAAAAGTGCAAGTGTATTGGTAGGCAGAGTATGGACTGAGGTTAGGTAAAGGTCACTCCAAAACTGAAGGGAGGGGTCAGTCAGGCATGCTCAGTCCAAAACTAGGTGAGGGTCCCCAGACATAGGCACCAGCTTCCTCCTTTCCCCGGGGGTGCTCAATCCCCCTCCGCCCCAGGTCCCACCCCCACTCCACCTCTTCCTCCATGCCCCCACCCCCACTCCGCCTCGTCTCGCACCTGCTCTGCCCTCACCCCACCTCTTTGCTGCCTCTTCCCACGCAGTTTTGTCCCCTCCTCTGAGCGCACCCTTTCCCCACTCCTCCCCCACTCCCTAATGCCTCCTGCATGCTGCAGAACAGCTGATCACAGTGGGCAGGAGGCGCTGGGTGGGGGAAGAGGGTGAGCTGGCTGCCAGAGGGGCTGGAGCACCCACGGAGTCAGCTTTTATGTCCCCAGACCATAATAGTAGACATCCCATCATACTAAGAATTGTGTAGCAGATTTGATTGACAGATAGACTTTTTAGCAGTTACGATTGGTCTGTAAGTATGAACCAATCAGAGAGGGTCTGAAGGTGACTAGAGGATAGGCATGCTAATGCTAGGATTGGGAAACAAGCCAATCAGAACAGGCCAAAAATTGTATAAAACATAGAGAGGAAGCAGGCAAAAGTCAGTCGAGTTAGGTGCTGGAGAAGAAGGAGAACCAGAAAAAGACCAGAAGAAACTTAAAAGAGCAAAGGAATCAGAAGAAATAGCAAAAGCAACTGCAGGGTGATAGCAGCAGCAGCGGTGTTGCTGGGACAGAGCAGAAGGACCCTGACAGAACACAGGGAGAGAAGCCTATGGAGAGTAAACATGCCAGCCAGAGTATAGGATATAGAATAGAAATAGAATTAATGAATGCGTATGCTTGCTGTAATAAAGATGAGCGTTTGTGGTGTGTATGTTTATGTTACTATGTATAAAGTTTAAAGTTTATTAAGATTGCTGTCAGTGTCCTGCATATAACTGATCACCATGTGTAGAACATAATCACTTAAGTCATTCCAATTGAATGACATTACGGTCTTGGGTACTTTAACATGTATACCTGTGCTAAGAGATTTATGTTTTAATTTAGGTTTAGATTAATTGTATTAGGAAAGATTGGTTACACTAAATAAAGAAAATGCTTTGTTTTGGAAAAGTATGTCTGGGTGTCAGTCCTTTGAGCGGAGAGCTGTATCTGTGTCCTCCCAGGGGTGAACAGATCTAGTCTGTTCTGGGGAGTTTCCTGAAGGGCAAAGGTAGATCCTTGGTAAACTCTGGCAATTCTACTAGGGTGGGCCCCCTTCTTTTACCTTGCAGGAACAGAGTAATAGGTCAACATCTTCAGAACCTGGAAGGAAGCAAAAGGAGGGCTACTCTGAGATCCCTGAGACTGTTCTTGGAGTAACAGCCTCTTGCCTTCCCCTGTTTCCATGCCAAAGAATGGCCACATGATAGGTGATGGTCCATTAGCTTTGATGACACCTGGCTAAGGGCGTCAATTTGTCCTTTCTCTTTGAGAAATGTTTTACCCACTTCCCAGACTTGACCGGTAAACACAATTCAGTCATGATTTCATAACTTTACATATAATGTTGCTACATGCATTTCACTATATTATTGACCAGCAAGTTATTAGTTTTCAAATGATTCCTTACAAGGCATATTTTGTACAAAGATTATTATAATAGTGTGTAGGGTGTGAATACAGGTGTGCATTCCATCATGGTGTTTATAGTGAAAACAAGCAAAAGGTTATTTAACAAAGAGAAGAGTTTCAAATGATAGCAAGTATAGTTATTGGAAAGAAATGGTTACATAGAAAATAAAATCACAACACACATTCTAGAACCTAGACTTAAGAACATAAGAACATAAGAACGGCCGTACCGGGTCAGACCAAAGGTCCATCTAGCCCAGTATCCTGTCTACCGACAGTGGCCAATGCCAGGTGCCCCAGAGGGAGTGGACCAACAGGCAATGATCAAGTGATTTCTCTCCTGCCATTCATCTCCATCCTCTGACAAACAGAGGCTAGGGACACCATTCCGTACCCATCCTGGCTAATAGTCATTAACGGATTTAACTACCATGAATTTATCCAGTTCTCTTTTAAACGCTGTTATAGTCCTAGCCTTCACAACCTCCTCAGGTAAGGAGTTTCACAAGTTGACACTGCGCTGCGTGAAGAAGAACTTCTTCCTTGTATTTGTTTTAAACCTGCTGCCTATTAATTTCATTTGGTGACCCCTAGTTCTTGTATTATGGAATAAGTAAATAACTTTTCTTTATCTACTTTCTCCACATCACTCATAATTTTATATAGCTCTATCATATCCCCCATTAGTCTCCTCTTTTCCAAGCTGAAAAGTCCTAGCCTCTTTAATCTCTCCTCATATGGGACCCTTTCCAAACCCCTAGTCATTTTAGTTGCCCTTCTCTGAAACTTTTCTAGTGCCAGTATATCTTTTTTGAGATGAGGAGACCACATCTGTACGCAGTATTCAAGATGTGGGTGTACCATCAATTTATATAAGGGCAATAATATATTCTCAGTCTTATTCTCTATCCCCTTTTTAATGATTCCTAACATCCTGTTTGCTTTTTTGACCGCCTCTGCACACTGCGTGGAAATCTTCAGAGAACTATCCACGATGACTCCAAGATCTTTTTCCTGATTTGTTGTAGCTAAATAAGCCCCCATCATATTATATGTATAGTTGGGGTTATTTTTTCCAATGTGCATTACTTTACATTTATCCACATTAAATTTCATTTGCTGTTTTGTTGCCCAATCACTTCGTTTTGTGAGATCTTTTTGAAGTTCTTCACATTCTGCTTTGGTCTTATCTTAAGCAGTTTAGTATCATCTGCAAACTTTGCCACCTCATTTTTTACCCCTTTCTCCAGATCATTTATGAATAAGTTGAATAGGATTGGTCCTAGGACTGACCCTTGGGGAACACCACTAGTTACCCCTCTCCATTCTGAGAATTTACCATTAATTCCTACCCTTTGTTCCCTGTCTTTTAACCAGTTCTCAATCCATGAAAGGACCTTCCCTTTTATCCCATGACAACTTAATTTACGTAAGAGCCTTTGGTGAGGGACCTTGTCAAAGGCTTTCGGGAAATCTAAGTACACTATGTCCACTGGATCCCCCTTGTCCACATGTTTGTTGACCCCTTCAAAGAACTCTAATAGATTAGTAAGACACGATTTCCTTTTAGGGAAACCATGTTGAATTTTGCCCAACAATTTATGTTCTTCTATGTGTCTGACAATTTTATTCTTTACTATTGTTTCGACTAATTTGCGCGGTACTTACCGGTCTGTAATTGCCGGGATCACATCTAGAGCCCTTTTTAAATATTGGCGTTACATTAGCTATCTTCCAGTCATTGGGTACAGAAGCCGATTTAAAGAACAGGTTACAAACCCTAGTTAATAATTCCGCAATTTCACATTTGAGTTCTTTCAAAACTCTTGTATGAATGCCATCTGGTCCCGGTGACTTGTTAATGTTAAGTTTATCAATTAATTCCAAAACCTCCTCTAGTGACACTTCAATCTGTGACAGTTCCTGAGATTTATCACCTACAAAAACCGGCTCAGGTTTGAGAATCTCCCTAACATCCTCAGCCATGAAGACTGAAGCAAAGAATTAGTTTAGTTTCTCCGCAATGACTTTATCGTCCTTAAGCGCTACTTTTCTATCTCGATCATCGAGGGGGACCACTGGTTGTTTAGCAGGCTTCCTGCTTCTGATGTACTTAAAAAACATTTTGTTATTACCTTTTGAGTTTTTGGCTAGCCATTCTTCAAACTCCTCTTTGGCTTTTCTTATTACATTTTTAGACTTAATTTGGCAGTGTTTATGCTCCTTTCTATTTACCTCGCTAGGATTTGACTTCCACTTTTTAAAGAAAGTCTTTTTATCTCTCACTGCTTCTTTTACATGGTTGTTAAGCCACGGTGGCTCTTTAGATCTTTTACTGTGTTTCTTAATTTGGGGTATACATTTAAGTTGGGCCTCTATTATGGTGTCTTTAAAAAGTGCCCATGCAGCTTGCAGGGATTTCACTTTAGTCACTGTACCTTTTAATTTCTGTTTAACCCCCTCATTTTTGCATAGTTCCCCTTTTTGAAATTAAATGCCACAGTGTTGGGCTGTTGAGATGTTCTTCCCACCACAGGGATGTTAAATGTTATTATATTATTATATATATATTTATTTAACTAGATACTTTAAAGAACACCCCAGTCCTTCCAGCATTTTTCATCCAGGCCTAGCTGTGATCCTTTTTTTCATGGGATAAATATGCTGCCAATTTATCCCCTAGGGTAAAGCTACTGTGTGTTTTTTTGCAACCCCAGATATATCAAAACATTCCTTCAATCTTTATTCATAAACTAGACACCTTCCTGCTGCATGTTCCTACCTGTAGATTTTGCAATCTCTTGTTGATTTCACAATCTTGGTTAGCTGATGGCTCCATATGCAAATAGACTTCTATTATGAGATGCACAATACACAATGGCCAGGCAGCGATTTAAGCATCTACTACCCTCTGCCTGAACAGAACCTGTTCAAGGCACATCACCTCCTGGTAACATGCCTTTAACTTCAAATGCTTTAAGAACACAATTTCCAACATTGATACATAACTTCTTAAATATTATCCATACATACATTCTGCAATGATTATGACAACCAGTGGGCTATTTGATCTTGGTAGAAACCTTACATGCTACCCTTTGGTGAATTATTGTCCATATACTTCACCCAAGGGATCCCTGCAAAACTCTATGCTCCTCTGTTGCCTCTGCCAGTTGGCACAAAGAGATTCCTGGGTCACAGAAAGGAGAATTTTTCTTCTCAATCACACTGGTAAAAATTCAGCATGTCTCCTCCAAAACCAATGGAGTTGATCTGCGCTTCCATTGGTGTAAGTGACAGCAGAATTTGGACCCAACTATTTATTCAAAAGTAAAAAAAAGTCATAAGGTTAAAAAAAGCCTAGTTTTGCTATCTCAAAGCTCTTTTTACATGCAATTTGTTAACCATTTGTTAGCCTGCATATCATTTGATATGAAACAATATAACATTCAAATATAATTGATATTGCACTAGTGCAATTAATGTTAATGATGCTGAATTAAAATCAACCCAAGGAAGTTTAAAGCAATGCAAATAAAGTTGCATTGGTTTTGGAGAGGTTGTTTAATAATGGTTATCCACTGAAACATTTTCACAAGTTGAGAGCTAACAGTTTTCATGAGAACTGCATTTAATAACTCATGTGTAGAAAAGCATGCACTTGAGTTGTACCATTAATTCTAAAATTTTCTTTTATTTAATATATAAAAGAGTGATTTACACAGACTGAAGGAAAAAGGTTTTGCAAATTAATGTTCCCTGTCACGCTTGTCATTGCAAATGGAATCTACAGGTTTATACATTTTACATGACTGTAAGACTGATTTACTTCAAAGAATGCAAACTTGGTAAAGTGTTTGTATATCTTTACACCGGCCTCTAGTTATTCACCACCTAGGAAAGACAAGCTCAGCATGCTTTGAAATTGCCATGAAATTACTTCAGAGTTAAACTGGTTTCTTCAAGTTGCCCTCAGCATCATCCAGTAGTATGCATCAAGATATCTTGTCTTTTCTAATGTGTTCTTAATACATTCTTGAAATATAAAATGTATCAAATGCCCTGCAAAAATATCAGATTGGAAAAGCAGCCTGTGATGAAGCGGAGAAATTCTCCACCGGCATGGCAGGGATTAAAGAGACCCTTTGGGCTTGGTCAGCCCGGCCATGTTATACCTGTAGCCAATGCCAGGCCTGGAGTGGTGAGAAAAGGAGAGAGTCTGGTCCAGTTCAGGGCTATCTGGCGAAGAGGCAAGAGCTGGCTACTCCCCAACCTGAGAGGAAGGGTCACTATCCTGCTAGCCAAGGCAGCCACCAGGAAGCACGTTATGTCCACCAGCCAAGGGAGGCTGCAGAGGAGACCTAGGTGCCTCCGGCAACAGAGGTAACTGGATTACTGCAGCCCAGAGATATTGTGGGGTTTGGCTTCACCAAACTTACCCCTGCCCTACCCAAAGCAGCCTAGGATTGCAGCAGGGTGCTGCCCAAGATCCATGAGAGGGTGCATGGGAGGCAAGCCACCCCAGCAAATTAGATTCTATGGGCCATGTCCCAAACTGAAAGAACTCTGGTAGGAAGTAGGCCAGGGCAGTGGCTTTAGACTCCATACTCAAGGTGACCCTGTTCAGGGGTTGACTCACACAGATCCCTGGGCTGGGACCCAGTGCACTGGGAGGGCTCAGGTTCCCCTACTCCCACTACCTGAAAGACTAAGGCACTTTGACCAAAGAAAGAAGGGGCCAGAAGTCTGGTATGCTAACTACTAGGTGACGTGGCCCTCCTGTTACAGAGTTCATAAAGAGGAAAAAAAGTTATTTATTAATTTATTTATTAATAAAGGGCTCATCAAATACTGTAACACATCAGGGAAAACACCAGCTCCCAATGTATTCCACTTATCTTTAAAAATCTGACAAGAGCATCAATGATAAGGATAATTAAATGTATTGTAGTTCACAGTTAAACACCTCTAAACAATGAAATTGTTCATATTCCTTCAAATTAGTAATATGAAGGAATATTACTGTCTGGTATTTAGTGTCTGGTATTCAGACACTAAAACTAATCTACCTTGTATAGGTTTATTTAACGGGCGGGGGGTGGGGGGAGTGGGGGAGCATGTACCCCTGTTGAAATTGTCTTTATTTGTTTTAACTTCTTCCTCATAATTTACAAACTCTGAAAAGGATTTGGAGAGTAATGGGTTGGATTCTCCTGATAAAAACTGTTTTAGGTGCATCTTACAGAACCCAAGCATGGCTCAAAATTGGTTCTGTCAGTGGCTAATTTCAACTTTGAGAGCTTTGTATGAGAGTTGGATAAATATCATGTGACCCAGCTTAATGAGAAATAAAGATTCCTTTCTCCACATCACAGCATCTCTTTTTCCACTCCTTTTAGAAGCTTTCCAGTTCTTTAAGTAAACACATTTCATTTCTAATCCATTAGTCTGTGGAGTTCTATCACACTTCTATGTTCAGAGAAAATCCATCGTGTTTATTTCACTGACTTACTGTACAAGATGAGTCCCAGATGCTAAAACAATAGTCTTTGTTAAAGTGACATAAATGGTTCAATGCATTCCAGCTGGGTCACATTAAGCATTGCTAGATAGCACACAATACACCTAAAAGCATCATGGTCATTACATCCTTTTGTTAAAAAAAATAAAGACTAAATTTTGATTTTGCATGTGTCTGACACACTGTGGGAAATAGTGGATTTGTAGTGGCTGGACAGAGTTTCTTTGCCCTAACCAGAAAACAGGACTCAGCCTGGTTTGGGGACAGGACTTGAGGCAGCCAAAGCAGAGAAGGTGGTGAGGCCTGCCCTCACCTTCTCTCTGAATGACCACATTTCCTTGAAGCTTTGGGACTCCAATGAGAGCATTAGCTAAGCCCCTCCTCATCACACACACACACACACACACACACACCTAGTGCATTGCACCTGGTTCTAATAAGGCTGAGCTAGGTGAGGAAGAAGCTTTCTCAGTCAGTGGTAGTTTTGCCTTAACAGAGACTGAGTAAGGACTTCTGGATCTGATGTATTACAGAATTTTTTTATTCATTTCACAGAAAAGCTGTCTTTATACCTTTCCAAGGAAAAAGTATTTTAGCCCCTTCTCACAATCATATATTTATTTTAAAATATTTATTATTTTTGCTTTGAAAATATACTAATTTGTATCTCAGACTTTATTTCAAACAGAAAGAATCCTGCCATATTCCTATAGTATGTACTATAACAGAAGTTTACATGAAAATACGTGAGGCATTAGTAAGAGAAGCTTAACATGAATTTTTTTAGTTTTCATAAATGAATATAAATGCACTATGAACTGAAGCAGAATTCACATATCTCCCTTATAAAGGAAATTTCAATAATATTTCTGGTCAAGAAAACCAGTGAAAAAAGGAAAATATGGAGTTTTCCTGAAAAATGAAAGATAGGAACTTTAAGAATCAATTTGTTAGAGAACTGAGAAAGAAATCCCATTGTAATAGTGTTAAAATCGTAGAGAAGCTAACATACTTCTTATTGTAAGAGTTACAGTTCAGTTCATGGTTGTGCTTTTGCATAATCTTGGGAAAGTCAATTAAGGCTGTCGCTTTAGGTATCATTGGCATTCGCAAAAACCCCTCTCAGCTGACGCTTAATCCTGGAGGCACTTAAGTCCCCAGGTGCTTAAGTTTCCACCAATAAAGCCCCCTAGTACGTGCCTAAATGTCTCCTGATGGACATATACAAAGCCACCCAAGTCCTGATGCCATTGAGCTGCTCAATGCCTAACTAACACTTAATTCCTGGTGCCATTCACAAACTATTCAGTCCACCAGCCATGTTGCCTGATCCAGTAGGTGGAGGCAATACCACTGCATAAACCCAGTAGTTAAAGCACTAACCTGAGATATGGGAGATTCAGGTTCAAATCCCTTCTCTGCTCAATGAGGAACAGGACTTGAACCCAGGTTTCTACCTCCCAGGAGAGTGGGTTATTTGGGGGATGGGTCCCTTTCAATCTCTCCTGTTGAAGCTGTTCACTTGTATAGAATACTTAAATATTCATTGGGCCATAGGCAGTGAGAATGACTCTATAGCCCTGTGGTTAGGGCACTCACCTGGAAGAGGTCAGATTGTTCTAACCACTGGGTTAGTGGTATAAGCACACCACAACCACTTTTTTTCTAGAGAAAGGGCTGAGCTGGCTTAAGTGCTCAACTCCAGGAAAGGGTTCACGGCTATGAATCCCAAGGAGCCTAACTACAGGCCAGAGGGAGGCACCCAACTCAATTTGAGGGGCAGGGTTTAGGCCACACCCTTTCGACGGCATTTCCTACTGGTTAGTTTAGGCAACTCAGCATGATGGCTTCTGTGAATCTTAGGGGCCTAAGTCTCCCCATGCATTGTGTAGGGAGCCTGAGCACCTAACCTGGGAACGTGAATTCCATTAGATGGTAGGGCACCTAAAATGTATGAGCTGCTATGTTTAGCTTTGCAATGCTGAGGTACTCCTTGTGAATCTAGCCCTAAAACTCTCTGTACTTAACAAATATAGGGCTACAAATCAATTCATAAATTGAAAGAACACAGACTTCCTGTAAACTCCATGAAGCTAAACATCATGAATATCTGAATACTCACTTTTAAATTACTGATAACAATTACAGCTGTAACCAGTTCAGATTACTTTTATGCAACAATTGGAAATATTAACTGGAAGAATTTTTTGCTTGGCAAATTCTTTTCTTAGAAAACATGCTGAAACTGTGACTACTTTTAGTTGTATTTAATATTGGTAACTGTATTTTGTAATTTCAAAAGCAAACCTAGTATAATGAGGCTGGTTTCTTTGCAGTGCTTTTCATTCCTATTGCAGAAACAGGGACTATGATGAAGTAGATCATAGTGTTCTTTAGATTTTTATTTTGTTATCCATGTTGTCTATCTATATTCTGCATTATAATTTATGCACTAAAAAAAGCTCACACTAGCACAATTTCACTTAAACTTTCCAAGGACCATATTCATTTTTCTTTGTTAACCATTTGTGTCACGTCACATTATGTTCAAAAGAAATACAAGTTTTTACATTTGTAAAATAGCAGATGCACATCATGTATTTTAACCAGCAATAGAAATTACATCCTGAATTACATGACTTTAATTAAACTGAGATCATCTTAAAGAACAGACAGGTGCTAACCATGGTCAGTAATGGAGACTAAGCTCTTTGAGGAACAGTCTTTTTACTATGTGTTTATGCAGTGCTTGGCACAATGAGGCTCTGACATATGACTGGGAGTTCTATGTGCTACCAAAATACAAATAATATTGATTCTGTGGATATGAATTTCCATTTGCAACTAACTTTAGCAGCCACTAGATGTTACTGTTACTCCAGATGCTGTAGCTTGCAGAATATTTGTGTGGCTATAGAACATGAGGATATGCAGGTCTCAAATCTGGACCCATGAGTCCCCAGTGAGTGCTCAGACCATGACCAGGACCACCCTCCAACAGCTCTGCTAAGTAATCACACAAGGGAACAAGCCAAGTGCTAGCTCACAGAGGGCCCTGCCCCCAGAGCTCCTGATTGGGGGAAACATCCAGCACCCTCAATTGGCTGACAAGCCTATATAAATCAGAAAGTAGCACAGGAAGTTATCTGAGCCAATGGCTCTCAACCTTTCCAGACTACTGTACTCCTTTCAGGAGTTTGATTTGTCTTGCATACTCCCAAGTGTCATCTAATTTAAAAACTACTTCTTGCAAAATCAGACATAAAAATACAAAAGTGTCACAGCACCCTATTACAGAAAAATTGCTTACTTTCTTATTTTTACCATATCATTATAAAATAAATTAATTGATATATATAGAGAGTACTTACATTTCAGTGTATAGTATATAGAGCAGTATAAACGAGTCATTGTCCGTATGAAATTTTAGTTTGTACTGACTTTGCTAGTACTTTTTATGTAGCCTGGTGTAAAACTAGGCAAATATCTAGATGAGTTAATGTACCCCATGGGAGACCTTTGCATACCCCCACAGATACACATACCCCTGGTTGAGAGACACTGATCTGAGCAACTAGTAGAATCCCTGGCTGGCTGCTTCTATGGACTCTTCCTGCTTACCTGACTCCTGGTTGCTGCCTGTCTGACTGGGTCTTATCCTTCTTATCCCAGACCCCCATCTATTTCCAGTTCCTGCCTTACTCCTGGTCCCTGCTCCTACACCTTAACCCAAAACTGGCTCTGCCCTTCAGCTTGGCACCTGCTGCTGTCTCTGGCTCTGATCTTTGGCTCTGACGG
Organism: Emys orbicularis; assembly: GCF_028017835.1. NCBI lineage: Eukaryota > Metazoa > Chordata > Testudines > Emydidae > Emys > Emys orbicularis. The sequence continues at coordinate 165,519,280 of NC_088684.1, forward strand.
GTAGACCTGACACCTGCTCTGACCACTAGGCATGACTGCCCATGCCCTGGTCATTGCATAGAAAGTGTGACATTTTTCTGAAACCTAAATGAGAGCAAATGTGCTATTTGTAGTTAGTGGATGATTTAAAAAAAAAATACCCTGCACAGTATAACACGGCTGACTTTTCTCCTAGCGCAAGTCCTTCTAGAGAAACGTATCCAGCAACCACTTGTCTGAACCACATAGGAAGACAAAGTTTTGCTTTGATGCTAGCTCACAGTACTTGATATGGTGAAATGTAACCAATAAATCATGAATCACTAGTGATTATACTACATTACCATATTTCTACATTTCAGTGTCCAGACTATTACAGAGTATTTGTGTGTTTTTGTTGCATTTTTCCAAATTCTTGATGCTCACTTGAAAGGAATTAGTTTTCTCTCAATTACTATAAACAAAGAATAACCATTTTTTTTTCACAAAAAAGAAATAGAAAAAATCAAAAGAGCAATTCTCTTGCTAAATATTACTTGCATGCCATTCAGGCCTTTGTTATAAACATTAACATACAGACTAGTACTATGAAGTAAATATACCTCCCTTCCTTATGAGAAATCTTCATGACATGGTAGTCATGCCTGTTGATCAATATTTGACCAGTCTGAAAAACCAAAGTAAATTTTGACATCTACAAATAATAAGTTTAAATGTCTAAGGGAACATCCAGATTGTTTCACAAAAGAAAAAAATATTGACCAATGGCCAAACAGCTAGAATTGCATTATAAAGGTTATTCAGAGAATGACCTAACACACTACACTGCATCTTTTTAAAATGTGAATTAGCTTTGTCTGAAACCCTATAGCAGTGAATATCTACTTATTACTGTATTATAAAATACGAAATGGTAACACCCAAATGATCCCGTCAAAACTGGGACTTCATGCTGCCCATTGTACAAACCTAGAAAAGAGATAATCCCCTCCATATATCCATTACATATATGAGAGAGAAACGCAAAATAAACAACATTGACACTCATACTGTAATATCAGAAAAGAATGGAGATGATTTACTGAAATTCCTTAGTCACAAGTAAATAAAAAGAATCTGTAATACATTTGTTCTTTGCTTTCTCTAACTGGACCTTTTATATACAAAAGCCAGTAGGTGAACACTTCAACCTTCTTGGACATTCTATAACAGATTTAAAAGTAATTATTCTTGAACAAAAAAACTTCAGAAACAGACTTCAAAGAGAAACAGCAGAACTAAAATTCATTTGCAAATTTAACACCATTAATTTAGGCTTGAATAGGGACTGGGAGTGGCTGGTTCATTACAAAAGCAGCTTTGCCTCTCCTGGAATTGACACCTCCTCATCTATTATTGGGAGTGGCCTACATCCACCCTGATCGAATTGGCCCTGTCAACACTGGTTCTCCACTTGTGAGGTAACTCCCTTCTCTCCATGTGTCAGTATATAATGCCTGCATCTGTAACTTTCACTCCATGCATCTGAAGAAGTGGGTGTTTTACCCACGAAAGCTTATGCCCAAATAAATCTGTTGGTCTTTAAGGTGACACCGGACTCCTCGTTGTTTTTGTGGACCTTTTATGGAATGCAGAAAGTTTACATTAATATGCACACTTAACAAGTATTATTGATGTGCTCAGCTTGCTTACGTGACAGATGATATTATACTGAGTAATGAACTTGCTGCACCACTCAATTATTTTTTAAAAATTATGGAGCACTGGAGAAATATGAGCATACTAAAGAAAAAAAAATCTAGTTCTGATTTTTAAAGAGGAAGAATAATCCTAGCAATTTCTTTTCTTTAAGACTAAATTCTACCACAAAACAACAGAGCAAAGAAAAATTCCCCTACGTATCTAGAGGATAATGGGATATATAAGCAATACACAGCAAGAGTTTATACAGAACCAGCCATGCCAGAGAAACCTGATTTGTTATTGGTAGAATTCTATCAATGTGGATGAAAGGAATATGATAGATGTAGATACGGCCCTTTGATATCTGGATTTAAGTAACTAATAACAATGTTTCTCAAAAAAATCATACTGTCTTAATATTTTAATTAAAATTACTGTAGACAACAAACACCACTTCGTGGACTGAAAATTGGTTGCAAGGCCAAAAGCAAGGATAAATGGGAACATATGAGAGGAGGTGTCTTCATTGATAATTAGGAAGAGGGTAGAAATGTCATGTTAATGAAATGTGCAGATGATACCAAAATTAGGGGAAAGGGATGACAGAAAAATAATACAAAAGAACCAAGAGGGATGACAGAAAAATAATACAAAAGAACCAAGAGAGATAAAAAACTCAAGCAGAAAATAATCAAATGAGATTCATCTGGGAAGAATACAAGCAACACATTAGGGAAATAATCTCAAATGGAGATAGTCAAAGAAGAAAAAAACCTAGAACTACTGAAAGAGACCCAGTAGACAGCAAATTAGACATGATTTTGCAATGAAGTATAAACACAATTTTGGGCTGCCCTACATAGAGGTGTTATGACATGAAGGAGAGAGGTTATAGACACTCTCTGTACAACTACTCCACTTCGGATAGTGCAAATAATTTCTGACACATGATTACAAGAAAGATATTGACAAATTAGCAGAGCTCGCAGTATAGCAACAGAAATGATTAAGGGACTATGGTAATGGGCACTATACAAGCAGCTTAGATAGAAAGAGAAAGACAACTTAATAAGTTTAAATGGTTTCTTAGCTCAATTACATGACATTAAGATGGACAAAACAGTATACAAATATTTGAAGGATGTAAAACACCAAGAAGGAGCTGCATTTGTAAGGTGGTACAAAGAGATATAAGAGGGAGGTACATGGGATGAATTTTAAAAAGGGAAAAATTAGATAGAATATCATGGAAATGTCCCTAATAATGAGATGTACGGGACAGTAAAGAGTCTCCCCAGCGAGGTGATGCAAGCCCTATTGTTTGGGACACTTAAAACTATGGTGGACAAAATTCTAGGACATATATTGTAATAAAGAATCTTTCACTGGGAGGGAGGATCTCCTAGAAGATCTTTTCTTATTAATCATAGTTTTAAAATGTTTAAAGGAACATTTTTTTAATAAATGTATTGAATGTAAATCTATGCTTCATAACTAACACATTCTTGCTGTCATTAATAATTGATGCTTTCTGTCATCAATCACAATTATCAAACCACCATGGAGATGGAATGTAGTAATATACATAAAACATCAGCAATGATCTGATGGTAACATTTTTAGAAAAGACATGCAGATGCTGCAATACTTAACTTGCTATACTATACACAGTATATTCCATTAATGATTCTGATATTGTAAAAATTTAGCTTTCCTATTGCAGTTGGACCTAGAGGCCTCAAACAGTTTGGGACCCCAGTGTTATAAACACTGTATGGACATATAGTAAATAAAAGTCCCAGCCCCAAAGAGCTTATTTTGACACACGATCTGAGCAATGAGACAGCAGATAGTTTTTCAGGATTATTTAAAAAAAATAAAACTAGAACTTGGAAATCTTATTAAGCTAATAAGGTCCACCGATATTTAAATTAGGGACACAGGGAGAAGGGGGCAGAAATTAGTAGCCTACAGTGAAAATGATTTTAATGTTTCCAGAATTTAACAGTAGAATGTTTACATTTAAAGAAAAAGCCCACTGCACTGAGAACCTTGTCTAAGTACATCATCTACCCACTATTCGATCGCTTCTCGCTTCTCGGCTCTCTATGAGCTGAGGGGTGAAAAGATTATCTCCCTCTAAATTGTCTTATCTACTGTATGCTTCTTAAACAAACTGCAAAAAGGAAAGCGCTAAATATACCATTTTAAATGTTATTTACCACTTCACATAACACAAGAACTAGGGGACATCCAATAAAATTAATAGGCAGCAGGCTTAAAACAAACTTTACACAATGCACAGTCAACCCATGGAACTCATTATCAGGAGATGTTGTGAAGGCTAAAAGTATAACAGGATTCAAAAAAGAATTAGGTAAATTCATGGAGGGCTAATAATCTTGATAATTTCCCTCTTTTGTTCATTGCCTCTGAAGCATCTGTCATTCGCCACTCAGAATACAGGACACTGGAATAGATGGACCATTGATCCGACCCAGTATGGCCATTCATAAGTTCTTAAATAAGAATAAAGCATTAAAAAGAAAGATATGGAAGTAAAACCTGGTGTTGGACTTCAGGGTTCTTGTGCAATTGCTTTTCTATTTCCGCTAATACTGATTCCACAGACTGATACGTTAACCACAACTTCTTGCTAAGCTTAAAATCTGAGAGCATTCATACAATTTTTTCTGAATAGTTTGTGTGAACCAGATGTTAATAAAGCACTTTTGCACTACAGTGAGGGAAAAAGCGAAAAACCTTAGCTCTACACTGGTTATTGTCTTATTTTATTCAAATGCTCATTACTTTTGTTCTGATATTATTTAGATAAGATGGTATGTGCAAGAAGCAAATAGAAAAGATGTATCCTAGGCACAGATATGATGAATAGGTATTAAAGTTATCTTCAATTATCACAATTAACAATGTCAATGTAACATTATTTAAGTTATTATACTAAGATATTAGACAAATATTACTTTGTCATAAAGTAACACACTTATCAGGATGTTTGTTTTAAGCTACAAAATTAAAAGACAGCATTACTATTAAAATAATGGAATCTCCCATCTTCTTCCTAATTGGCAACATGCAGCATGCTGCACAAGACTCATAATACAATACAGAGCGGTTGCTTATTAAAATCCCCATCTAGCATCATGAATGTGACTTTTAAAACTGGGTTGAAGAAAAATACTGGAGCTGTTTACCACTGTCACAGTTGCAGGGCTAGCTGCACCTCCTGTCCCCTTTCTAGTCTCTCTCTGTGCATCTCCTCCAATATCCAGCCCCAGGACTTTATCTGTCCCAGGGAGGAATTTTCCAGTTCCCACACCCTGAGACCCAGGCCTTGAGTTACAGTATTCTATATATCAACCATTCTCACCCTGCAGGTCTGCCTAATTTTGAGCACCTGCTGTTCTTCCCTTAGAGAATCTGTGACCAGCACTATCAAGTATTCCAGCCTTCTTAAAACAAAAGTGTGGTTTCTTTTAGCAGTAGGAACAAAGCTTTCAGAAAAAAAGGATTTTAAAAACAACCATCTGCACATGGCTATCTTGCCTGAAGCCCTGCTATCCTGTGATGGTGACCTAGACAAGCCAAACTTCTCCAAACAATCCAACAGGGTGTCAGGTACCTCACTTGGTTCCCCTGAACCAAGTGACTGCCTGTCTCTTGAGAGAGGGTCCCTTTTAATCCCCCCCCCCTCCCCAGAGTTTTGTTCTTCTGTGCTCTCTTCATCCTGGTTGGAACCAGTACTGGAGGTTGGTTGGAGAGAAGGCAAAATCACAGATAAATTAGTCCTGGCATTGTCCCCCAACAACACGTAAATGTTTGCTGAGAGGTGGTTCTCTTGAGCCATTCCTACCTGTTTTTCCAGACAGACTCCTCTTACGTTAAACCAATATAGTTGTTCAGAATAAACCCCAATAATTAAGCCAACATACATTATTGATACTTTGTTAAAAAATCTGTTTGCCACTTAGTAAATGAAGCATCAGTTATCAAATGAAGATAAGTAACATCCATCCTGATAAGTGTGCATCATACAGTATTCTACCCCCAAACTGAAACACATTTTCACACAGCTCCTATTATTTATATCTAGTGATCTGTGACTCTGAAAATATTTCCATCTCTCCTCTGCTTCCTATTTCCTCAGAATTTTATAGAGAATTTAGAGGGTTTTATTGCACCGATGAATCAGTAGTAAATGCCTTTGAAAGTTTATGGTATCTCCTGTACCATAAAACTTATTTCTGACATATTGGTTAGCGAGTTAAAGAGTAGAGTCAAAGAGTATTAAGCCCATAAAACGGGCATAAGTTTCAGTACTAAGAGTTTAGTATGTGGCTCCAGTAATATGGGAAATTAAAGTTCATGATAAAACTCGAACCCTTGCTGACAATGAATCTAGGTCATATATTTTATTTCTAATAGCCATTGTACTTAGCCATCCTTATTCATGTCATTGCTAGAATAATAAAAGGCAATTATATGTAGATCATTTTGGCTATTCAACAGGTTTGACACGCTAATAACCATACTACTTTCTTGCATATGAATTCACATTAACATACTGTAAACAGCAGTTATCCCAATATTTATATAATTTTACAGATTCATCTGGCTATCCATGAGGCTGACATTTGCTGAAATACATTTATTTTAAAGTTTCCTCATTACAGGTTGCATTCACTCAGAGGCAAATCCTGCCATCTCCTTCTTAGGCTTAAAAAAGCTCAGATTCTGGAGTGATGTGGAAAGCTACACTCTGTCAATAGAGTTAGCATCCTTCAGTAACTACTGTTAACTATTATTATTTATACAGGGCCACAAATGTACCTGGAGCTTCATAAAACACATAGAAAAAGATGGGGGTCACTGCTGCAAAGAGATTGCAGTGCAATTTTAGCTACTTCTAATCAATTTTCTCTCTGCATTTTACTGTATTTGGAGCAAAAACTTGCAATCTTAAATTACTGAAGAATTAGATACTTGCTTACAGGAATGGCATTTTGATAGCTTACCTCCATTTGGTCAAGCAAGTGAAGAAATCTGAGCAATAACTGAAATCTGCAATTAAGTGTTTCATTGCACAACGGCTGAAAACACAATATATTACACGGTATGCCTAGTCAACGTGTTATGACAGAAACATTTCTATGGCAGACAGGTAACCGAAAAACTACAAATGCACACAAAAGAAAAACAAAAAAATAAACACAAATATAAGGGACAGTATCATATTTATGCCTGCCTTGCTCAAGTTCTCTCTCAAATAAGCTTAATCCTTTACCATATTTCTCAGAGGCAAATATCAACAGTGAAAAACAGCAAAGTTTGCCAGAGTATCCCAGATGACACTTTCATAACAAGAACTTTTGGAAAAAACTTTCAACAATTCTCTGAAATCTCATAATTCAAGTAATTGACACTAATATCTGTTATTACAAAAGACTATTAAAAGGATTATTTTCTAGCATAAAATCAACTATTAAATGCATGTGAGTCTTACAATACTTTCTGAAAACAACATATTTCATTTTTAATTATGAAACAGCTTTAGAACACTAGAGTCAAAGAGATGGACCTCCAGCAGATTAGCAGCAGCAAGACAGACAAAACAATATTGTGTGATACTATTTGGAATGAGAGTCCTGATTGCTTCAACCTTGGTAAAAACATTTTGAGTTAATACATGTGATTGATAGTGTTATTTCTTTCACAGTTTACACTGGCCAAAAAAGTGTTAAGGTTCTAAGCAAAAACCTTAATTGTTTTAGATTGAAGTTGTCCTCAGATAAAGCCTGCGGCCTGCAATACTGATTAAGAATGATATACCAGGATGAATTCCAGTGGATCCAACTGCCAGAAACACCCAGATCTGTATTATGTCTATTTCAGATTTGCAATTGCCATGCATTTCTCTGTGGAATTATTGTAATATTCTCCTTGGCTAAATGCATATGTATCCTTCCACGGAAAATCTCACAAGGCATACAAGCTGCACAATAATCCCCATAAAATGCATTGTTGATTGAATCTTTGCATTTAAATATGCTCAATCCTATAAAAGAAACTTCTAGAGTGCACACAATTCACTAATGAAAAACAAAATGCTGGAAAAAATCTCAGAGGTTTCAAAAGCTTGTTTAGATAACAAGCCAAAAGATATTTTATCATGAATTAGATTAAATCTTCTCTGATTTAGAAATATATCTCACAAGATTTACAATAATTCTCGGACCTGGATGGATCAAAAATATAGCTAGAATATCATTTCAGGATATTTCAATACTTCAGGTACGTGATCCAGGTGAACTCTGAAAAGGTAGAAGCATTCAAAAATAAAAAAGTTAACTGCAATATTTTAAGCCTGAAAAAATTTGGTGTGGTTTTGGTTTCAATTTGAGGAAAGGTTCATGTTGAACTTTATTTTATCTGAAATAGTTCACTGATCCATATATGATAATAAATGCAACCTCCTGCACTGAGGGAATTTTGCATTTTAAAGCTAATCTCTTTCATACTTCTAACTCTGCTGCTGTGTTCAATGATGCCAAGGGTTTATGTGATCTGGACACGTAGTCAGAAAATGTTACCCACAAAACACTCAAAGAAAAGATTTTTTTTCAAATAATCAGCAACATTAATCGATTTTAGAGATGGTATGGGGGAAATTATGCACCCTGAAAACTTCATTTAGGGCTAGATTCTATCATCAAATGCATGAAAAGCATCTAAAAAAATTATAAACCCAGCATGTCATCTGCAAATTAGTATTGTTTCCAAGGTTTCAGAACACATTGAAAAAATACTGTAGTTTAGGTTTAGTAAAAAAAAAAAAAAAGCATTTATGCTCAAATATCCAAAAGAGGTTAATCTCTAAAATTGTGGGAATCAGAAGTATCAAACTTTACCTGAAATAATTTATGCACCATAATTGAGCATACATGAGGAGCCAACTGGAACACATCTGGTGCCAGGGCTGTGCACCCATAATTGTAATTAAACTGAGATGAATACCAAAAATCCAGAAATTATGGAATTCATTACAAGAATGCTATCTGAATTGCTTCCTTCTCAAGATCCACATTTTACTTTCTACTTAAACAGCACTTTTCACCCCTGGATTTCAGTGCACAACGAATGGCTTGTTCACATTTAACATATCCAAGCACACTGACATACCTCCTATACAAAAGACTGACAGCTATTAAATATGTCACAAGACTATGTAAAAGGTGACTGTTGTCTAATAAGTAAACTGTCAGTGAAATGAGAGGAAAATCACCCAATTTCCTTCCCATATTATATGTAATTCTGCCTTTGGGTGGGGCATTTACTCCTCCATCATCAGGTGCAAGAGGTGCTACTGCCTCAGGTTACCCTCACTGGTTGGACAGTTTGTATCTCACTGTTTGGTTAATTTAGTCAAATCAGAAAGTTCACACTTTCCAGGATAATGAAAAGTCCAAATAGAACAAAAACAGTACTTCACTCTAATTTAAGGTTTTGTATGCCAGTAATACATTTTAACATTTTTAGAAGATCTCTTTCTATAAGTCTACAATATATAACTAAACTATTGTTGTATGTAAAGTAAATAAGTTTTTTAAAACGTTTAAGAAGCTTCATTTACAATTAAATTAAAATGCAGAGCTCCCCGGACTGGTGGCCAGGAGCCGGGCAGTGTGAGTGCCACTGAAAATCAGCTCGTGTGCCGCCTTCAGCACACGTGCCATAGGTTGCCTACCCCGATATACAACATGCCAGCCACAATGATTCTCTTTTCCTATGCAACATAGCTCATTGGTCATATTTTGCAAGACATGTTGCTGCCATGTGGACACCAACCCCTGGCTTCTCCTAGAGAGGCAGCCTGTAATTATGCCTTCCTCACCCCAGGTTATGGCAGTTGGTTTGCTAGAGGTTGGTAACAAGGTGTTGACATAAATGCAGGTCCACAGCTGAAGGATCTAAGAATGTTACAACATAAGAATGGCCATACCGGGTCAGACCAATAGTCCATCTAGCACAGTATCCTGTCTTCTGACAGTGGGCAGTGCCAGATGCTTCAGAGGGAATGAGCAGAACAGGGCAATTTATTGAGTGATTCATCCTGTCAGCCAGTACAGCTTCTAGTAGCAGAGGTTTAGGGACACCCAGAGCATGGGGCTGTGTCCCTGATCATCTTGGCTAATAGCCACTGATGGACCTATCCTCCATGAACTTATCTAATTCTTTTTTGAACCGGGTTATACTTTTGGCCTTCATAATATCCCCTGGCAACAAGTTCCACAGGTTGACTGTCCATTGTGTGAAGAAGTACTTGCTTATGTTTGTTTTAAACCTGCTGCCTACTAATTTCATTGGGTGACCACTGGATTTTGTGTTATGTGAGGGGGTAAATAACACTTCCTTATTCACTTTCTCCACAAGATTCATGATTTTGTGCACCGCTATCATATCCACCCTCAGTTATCTCTTTTCTAAGATTAACAGTCCCAGTCTTTTCAATCTCTCCTCATATGGAAGCTGTTCCAAACCCTTAATCATTTTTGTTGCTCTTCTCTTTACCTTTTCCAATTCTAATATATCTTTTTTGAGATGGGGTGACCAGAACTGCATGCACTATTCAATATGTGGGCATACCATACATTTGTATAGCAACATTATGATATTTTCTGTCTTATTATCTATCCCTTTCTTAATGGTTCTTAACACTGTTAGCTTTTTTGACTGCTGCTACATACTGAGATGTTTTCAGAGAACTATTCCAGATGACTTCAAGATCTTTTTCTTGAGTGGTAACAGCTAATTTAGACGCCATCATTTTGTCTGTATAGTTGGGATCATGTTTTCCACCGTGCATTACTTTGCATTTATCAACACTGAATTCCATCTGCCATTTTGTTGCCCAATCACCCCATTTTGTAAGGATCCCTTTGTAACTCTTCACAGTCAACTTTGGATTTATCGCGAATAATTTTGTATCATCTGCAAACTTTGCCAATTCATTATTTACCCCTTTTTCCAGATCATTTATGAATATGTTGAGTAGTACTGGTCCCAATACAGATCCTTCGGAGACCTTGCTATTTACCTCTCTCCACTGTGAAAACTGACCATTTATTCCCTACCTTTTGTCTCCTATCTTTTAACTACTTACTGATCCATGAGAGGACCTTCTCTGTTATCCCATGACTGCCTGTTTTGCTTAAGAGACTCGGTGAGGGACCTTGTCAAAGGCTTTCTGTAAATTCATGTACACTATATCCACTGGATCACCCTTGTCCACATGTTTGTTGATCTCCTCACAGAAATTCTAATACATTAGAGGAATGATTTCCCTTTACAACAGCCATGTTGACTCTTCCCCAACATATCGTGTTCATCTATGTGTCTCATAATTCTATTCCTTACTATAGTTTCAACCAATTTGTTTGGTGCTGAAGCTAGGTTTACCAGCCTTTAATTGCGAGGATAGCCTCTAGGCGTTTTAAAAAATAGGCATTACATTACCTAGAAGATAATAAGGTGATAAGTAGCAGTCAGCATGGATTTGTCAAGAAAAAAAATGTGTCAAACCAACCTAACAGCTTTCTTTGACAAGGTAACAAGTTTGTGAAAGGGTGGGGGGAGCAGTAGATGTGGTATATCCTGACTTTAGTAAGGCTTTTGATACTGTCTCACATAGAATCATAGAATATCAGGGTTGGAAGGGACCTCAGGAGGTCATCTAGTCCAACCCCCTGCTTAAAGCAGGACCAATCCCCAGACAGATTTTTGCCCCAAATTGCCCCCTCATGGATTGAATTTACAACCCTGGGTTTAGCAGGCCAATGCTCAAACCACTGAGCTATCCCTCCCCCCATGATTGTCTAATAAACAAACTAGGGAAATACAACCTAGATGGAGCTACTATAAGGTGAGTGCATAACTATTTGGAAAACATTCTCCAGAGAGTAGTTATCAGTAGGGCCCTACCAAATTCACGGCCATGAAAAACATGTCACAGACCATGAAATCTGGTCTCCCCACCGTGAAATCTGGTCTTTTGTGTGCTTTTACCCTATACTACACAGATTTACTGGGGAGACCAGCATTTCTCAAATTGTGTGTCCTGACCCAAAGAGAGTTGCAGGAGGATCACAAGTTATTTTAGGGGGGTTGGGGTATTGCAACCCTTACTTCTGCACTGCCTTCAGAGCTGGGCATCTGGAAAATGGTGGCTATTGGCCAGGCACCCAGCTTTGAAGGCAGTGCCCCCCAGCAGCAGTGCAAAAGTAAGGGTGGCAATACCATACCATTTCATCCTTACTTCTGCGTTGCTGCTGGTGGTGGCCCTGCCTTCCAAGCTGGGCTCCCGGCCAGAAGCCACTGCTCTCCAGCTGCCCAGCTCTGAAGACAGCACCTCTGCCAGTAGCAGCGCAGAAGTAAGGGTAGCAGTACCACAAACTACCTCTCAATAAGCTTGCAAACTCCCTCCCCCCCCACACACACAACTCCTTTTTGGGTCAGAATCCCTACAATTGTGACACTATGAAACTTCAGATTTAAATAACTGAAATCATGAAATTTACATTTTTTAAAACCCCATGACCGTGAAATTGACCAAAATGGACTGTGAATTTGGTAGGGCCCTAGTTATCAGTGTTTCACAGTCAAGATGCAGGCCATATGGAGTGAGGTCCTGCAAGGATTGGTCATGGGTCCATTTCTATTCAATATCTTTATAAATGATTTAGACAATGGCATAGAGAGTACACTTATAAAGTCTGTGGACAATACCAAGCTGAGAGAGGCTGTAAGTGCTTTGGAGGATCAGATTAAAATTCAAAATGATCGGGACAAACTGGAGAAATGGTCTGAAGTAAACAGGATGAAATTCAATAAGGACAAATGCAAAGTACTCCGACCAGGAAGGAACAATCAAATGGGAAATGACTGCCTAGGAAAGAGTACTGCAGAGAGGGATCTGGGGGTCATAGTGGTTGTATTTCCCTAGTTTGTTTATTTACAAGCTAAATATGAGTCAACAGTGTAACACTGTTGTAAAATAACCAAACTTCGTTCTGGGACGTATTAGCAGGAGTATTGTAAGCAAGATATGAGAAGTAATTCTTCTGCCCTACTCCATGCTGATAAGGTCTCAACTGGAGAATTGTGTCCAGATCTGGGTGCCAAATTTCAGGAAAGATGTGGACAAATTGGAGAAAGTCCAGAGAAGAGCAACAAAAATTATTAAAGATCTAGAAAACATTACCTACAAGGAAAGATTGAAAAAATTGGGTTTGTTTAGTTTAGAGAAGAGAAGACTCAGGAGGGACATGATAACAGTTTTCAAGAGGTTGTTACAAGGAGGAGGGCAAAAAATTGTTCTCGTTAGCTTCTGAGAATATGACAAGAAGCAATGGGCTTACATTGCAGAAGGGAGGTTTAGGTTGGACATTAGGAAAAACTTCTTAATTGTTAGGGTATTTAAGCACTGGAACTAACTGCTTAGGGAGATTGTGGAATCTCCATTATTGGAGGTTTTTTAAGAACAGGTTAGACAAACACCTGTCAGGAATGGTCTAATTATTACACAGTCCTGTCTTGAGTGCAGGGGACTGGACGAGATGACCTCTCAATATCCCTTCCAGTCCTACACTTCTCTGATTCTATGATTAGCTATCCCACAGTCATCTGATTCACAGGCTGATTTAGGTGATAGGTTACATACCACAGTTAGCAAGTCTGCAATTTTATATTTGAGTTCCTTTAGAACTCTTGGATGAAAGCCATCTGGTCCTGGTGATTTATTACTGTATAATTTATCCATTTGTTTCAGAACCTCCTCTACTGACATCCCAAGCTGGGAGTTTTCAGGTGTGGGAATCTCCCTCAGATACTCTGCTGTGAAGATCAATGCAAAGAATTCATTTAGCTTCTCCTCAATGGCCTTGTCTTCCTTGAGTGCTCCTTTATTGCTTCAATAGTCCAGTGGTCCCACCGATCATTTGGCAGACTTACCGCTTCTGATGTACTTAAAATATTTGTTGTTTGTTTTTTTAGTGTATTCTGCTAGTTTCTCTTCAAATTCTTTTTTGGCCTTCATAATTATACTTTTACACTTGATTTGCCAGAATTTATGCTCTTTTCCTTTTTTCTTGATTAGGATTTGACTTCCAGTTTTTTAAAAATGTCTTCTTATCTCTTTTATTCTGTTGGTTAGCCATGGTAGCATTTTTTTGGTCGTACTGTTTTTTTTGTTTTGTTTTGTTTGTTTGTTTTTTAATTTGGGCATCATATAGTTTGACCCTGTAATTTGATGTTGTTGTTTTTTTAAATTAAATGCAGCTTGAAGGCATTTCACTCTTGTGACTGTACCTTTTCATTTCTATTCACCTAACTACCTCATTTTTGTGTAGTTCAATTTTTTGAAGTTAAATGCTACTGTAATGGATTTCTTTGGTATTCCCCCCCACCCCTCAAGGATGTTAAATTTAATTACATTATGGTCTCTATTACCAAGCAGTGCAGCTATATTCACCTCTTGGATCAGATCTTGTATGTCACTTAGAACTAAATCAGGAATTGCATCTCCCCTTGTCGGTTCCAGACCTAGCTGTTCAAAGAAGCAGTCATTCATAGTGTCTAGAAACGTTATCTCTGCATCCAATCCTGAGATGACACATTCCCAGTCAATATGAGTATAGTTGAAAGATGAGATGAGACACAGTAAAAGGACCAAACAGCCTGTAGAGATAGCCATCTCATGTTGACAGCATTCATGTTTTTTGTCAATTTCACACCAGACCACAGGATTCTAATCAACAGCAGTGACACTGACTGTCATTTTATTTTCATTCTTCTGCTTGGGGAACTATGAACAGCAGTAGAGACATCTTAGATGTTTGTCTGCAGACTTACGGCAGGTCTACACTACAACTTAAGTCAATGTAACTTACATCATTCAGAGATGTGAAAAAGTGCGTTTCCTCCCCCCTGAGCGATGCAAGTTTGGCACAGTCCACACTGGCGCTATGTCGGTGGGAGGCGCTCTCTTGCCGACATAGCTTCCACTTCTCACCGAGGTGGAGTAATTATGACAAAAGGAGAGCGGTCTCTCATCGGCATAGTGAGTCTTCACCAGATGCCCTACAGCGGCGCAGCTGCATTGGTGCAACTGCGCTGATGTAGCACTGTAGTATAGATTTGGCCTTAGGAAAACAATGCTACAGGAGTTCAGTGCACATTTGAAAAACTTCTCTCTGAAACCCTAAGAGTTTTTTTTTTAAATAAAAAAATCAGCTTTGAAAAGAAACTTAGGCCTGGTCTACACTGGGGGTGGGAGGGGAGGGGATCGATCTAAGATACGCAACTTCAGCTATGTATCTTAGATCAACTTAGAATCACTTACTTCGCGTCCTCGCGGCGCAGGATCGATGGCCGCCACTCCCCCGTCGACTCCGCTTCCGCCTCTCGCCATGGTGGAGTTCCGGAGTTGACGGCAGAGCGATCAGGGATCTATTTGAAGGCTATTTTATGGGTTTACTTTGTGTAGATTATATTCTTTATCACCTGGCTTCTGAATTACTGTATTAGTGACATAGTTTAGGAGGCAGAAAATACTCAGCACTTGTCTACATGGACACATCAAGGAAAATTAATCCAAAATAACTGGTGTGAATAATAATAAAGGTGTGAATGTGAAATGGATTGGTTAAAACACATTAAATCCCTGTGTGAACACCCTCATTCAGAATTCAAGTGTCTTTAATTCAGTTTAGTTTATTTCACTTGCAAAGTGAATTAAACTAAACTGAATTAAGACCACTTTAATTCTGAATAACAGTGTGCACATAGAGATTTAATGCTGTTTAACTAATCCAATTCACATTAACACCTTTAGTTCATTTGGATTAATTTTGCTGGATGTCTCTATACACACAAGACATAAGGGTATTTAAATACCCGTAGGTATTTTACTACTTGTAGAAATTTGTACAGACTTCCAAAAATCACATGGAGGATTAATTCTACCATTTAAGATCATTTTATATCATACAAAAATACTTTTTTTCTACTTTACTCTGAATTAATACTAGACAAAAGCATGCATACAAAAAAAAAGATAGCCATACGGTACTATAAATAACTTTAAAGGAAAATTAATCTTTTAGTGGATGTACAGGTAATATGCTGAATTTAAATCCTAGAATGTAAACACAGCCTGAAAAATTCCAACATCACAACCCTCAGCCAGCAACAGAAATACTCAGTAGCAAAGCAAACAACACAAAAAGAAAAGTAAAGGGAAACAAAAAAAAATACTGAGGTAAACCTATGGGTGCCACTGATGTATTATTAGACATGTTATACCTCAATATTTGAGTATTCTTGGTATTTCCTTTAGCAAGTATAGGGAAGTAAAAAATGACTGCTGTAGATACTAAGGTGATATACTCAAATGAAAAATTGCATTTTTTTAAGGGTAGCCCCTGTATTCTTATCCCTATCTTTTGCAATAACTGCAATGTGTGAGTTATTTAGAGGTGCAGTATGAAATAATGAATGTTTGAATAATCCAGCCTAGAGATCACAAAGGTATCGAGTCTCCATTATCTAGAAGAGATTTCTTCTCACTCCCACCAATTCATACCTTCCTTTTTATAGTAGAAAGTTTTTGCCTGGGCCTATAGTGCCAATCAGTTAATAACACAGTGAACAGTAAATTTATTTGTTCTACTACAAGGCAGATCCTTTGACAGCGAATCCCTGAATCCTCAATAGTCACCTATAGAGTGGAAGGCCTCAGACCTACAATTACTTACATAAATGCTCAATTTTAAGCACAAGTCAACAGTTTTAAAGGGACTGCTCATGTGTTTCAAGTTTAGCATGTGCCTAAGTGTTTGCAGGATCGGGGCCTAAGTAATAAGGCAGAGTGCTTTTTGAAGTTACTGTTTATCTTAAAGGATTAGAAGCCACCATATATATAGCACAAAAATGTTAAAGATTCTATCAAACTTTCAGTCAACAAGAATTTGCAAAAGGAAAACTTAATATACATGATAAAATACTTGTTACAATTCAATGGGAGGGGAAAGCAAGAAAATAAAAGTTGCAAAATATCATTCTATATACAGTGGATTAATAATAAGTATTAGAAATATGACAAATAAATCCCAGTAGATTTACCAATTTAGGTGTCAGTTCTGTGCCAACTGAATTTAATGGGCATTTTGACAGGAGTAGGTCATGCATTCCTGCAGTGATATTCATGGGAATGACACTGGCATGGGACAAGGCAGAAGACTCCATCAGATATACTTCATGTTGCTCAAATCCTCCCCGCTGTGAGGAAATACTGGGGTGCTGCAAAAAAACCAGGAGGTGTAGCCTCCCAACCCCATAGTTTTCTTCTAAACAGATACTGAGGGTCCCCCACTTCCATGGAGGGGCTGCCTCTATGCATTGCTGCTGCTGCACCATGGCGTAGTCCTTCTGAGGCTGTGCTATAGCTGCCATGGAGAGGGGGTACCTAGCAAGGCTTAATGCTCTTGAAGCAGCATTAATTCACAATCAGATTTCTGCATGGAAATCCACAGTCTTGGCAGGGGCTGATGTCATGGAGCTTAACTGAACGTAAAGAGCTTCAGTGAGGTGCTTCAGTAAGATCCCATAGAGGCAGAAATAATGTTTCCCACCCCCACCCTCACCCTCACCCTCACCTTCACCCTCATACCTCCCAGGAGAGATTTTCTGGCCATTAGCTTGTCCAGTCACAGAAGTCTAGGGGTGATATGGACCTTAGTTTTTGATCATTTATATATCACAGTTGTTTTTGTTCTCCTAGATACATTTTTATATATCTAATTTAAAAAGCAACATGCTGAGTCTATCATCATCTGATTCACCTTGTTTAGTTCTTACATTAATTGAGAGACTTAATACTGCACTCCTTAGCAAGTACTAATAGCAAAGCATGTTGGGGGGGGGTGGGTTGTTTTTAGTTTTAGTCATATTAGATTTAATAATTATATTTGTCACACTTTGCTCGTTTTCCAAGCCTATACTGAAAGCAGAAGTGAATTAGTTCTCTGGAATAAGTTACTTAACAGAGGAATTCTAATACTCATTTACTTGCTTTTTCAAGTAGCTTAATCTGCCAGTTAAAGGATACAAGGACATTATTCAATACAACAGGATTCTTTTTTCCCTTTTATTTGTTCCGTGCTACAGAATTTCAGGTGTTGCTTAATGGTTATTGATATGAATAAACTAATTATAGATTAGGGTTCACATTCAATGACCTTCCAAAAACACCTACACTAATCAGAAGAAGCACCTCTTTTTTAGTTTATTTATCATACATTATGTTGTTAGAGGGGTAGGCATGTAAAGATGATCTGCTAAGTGGGTTTGAGGTTTTGTTTTGGGTTTTGTAATTGGGCTTATGCCCTATCTTGCTCCTTTAAGACATATAGAGAAGGCCTAGAAGGTTGTGGAGGAAAGTATTTCCCCCCCTCCCTAATTGTTTATTATCTTAGGCTAGGTCCACACTACCCGCCTGATTCGACGGGTAGAGATCGATCTTCTGGGATCGATTTATCGCTCCCCCATCGACTGCGGAACTCCTGCTCGCCGAGAGGAGGAAGCGCTGTCGACAGGGGAGCTTGCCTGTGCCGCGTGGACCCGCAGTAAGTAAACTTAGTTCGATCTAGGAAACGTCGACTTCAGCTACGCTATTCTCGTAGCTGAAGTTGCGTTTCCTAGATCGATCCCCGCCCCAGGGTGGACCAAGCCTTAGAAGTATTGGGGGTGTCCAGAAAGTTTGGGTTTTGTGGAGGATCTGTTGGAGAGCTCAGAACATTTGTACTGCAAGGGTTGGGAACTGAAGAGATGGGAATGTTGAACCTTTAACAAATACATCTTTTCTCCAATGGGTTGGAGTTGTAATTTATTGGAATTGAACAGGTGTTAACAAAAAACAAAGTTTTAAACAGTTTGACTAAAACACCCTTTCCCTCTCCATAACTCTGCTTTTGGTGACTTTACTCTTCTGATACCATAATTGCACTAGTTTTCCAGTCACCACAGAATCTTTCATGATAGAAAAAATAGAATGTTCAATATCTAAACAAGGAGGCAAAAAGAAAAGAAATATTTCAGACCTTCTTTCTACAGTATTAAGAGCAAAAGAGGGCACAAGCTCATTTTTTTCATGTTGCAGATAGAAATACATTTATGTAGAGTCTGAGCCTGCAAACCCTTACTTATGCAAGTATTTCACATGAGCTATCCCACTGACAGGAATGAGAATAGTTGTATATGAAAGGGTTCTCCGGATCTGACTCAAATATAAAGAAAAACAAATTTAAAAAAAAAAAACTTACCTGGTCCCAGGGACACATGATACCTCCAAAACACATGAAGAGATATCCCATGGCAACAAGACACACCCACACCACCAAAGAGAAAATACGGAGCAGCTTCTTAAACACAGATTCTATGCAGACAAGGATAAATATGGCAAAGAAGATTGCTAGGGCTGTTGGAACGGTTATTAAAAATGCCACATGATCGTCAATTTCCTGGAAAGAGAGAGAAGTGAAAAGGAAGTTAAAACTTAAAGCACTTGGGCTCACAATTAAAATATGTCTTCCTCAAAAATATTTGATTAAACAATTATTTGTTCTAAATTGATAGCCCAATGAGTCTGAATCTTACAAAGGCATGATGCTGAATACACAGAAATATTTTTTTCACTTTTAATATCGCATTTGGGGCTATTTACATAATACAAAAACTATTAACTATACTATTGCAATGTGCATCCTATGATAAATGGAGGAAATGATTATTACAAAGTAGAATCAGGAAGATTATTATACACACTGAAGTGGGACTTAGCCATTTAAACTGTTTAGGCTTGCAATGCTGAGCGGAGCAATGCCTAAATACCTTTAAAAATTTGGGCTTAACTCCTTCTTACCTAGTCCAGAATAGCAGCAAAGAATGTATGGGTAAAATAGGAATGTATTATTCACACTTCTCTGGAGGTTTTGTTGTATTGAAAGCTATATCAATTACTTAACTAAATGTTTCATATGCATAGACTAAGTTTAGTTTCTTAAGCCATCTTACTGGAAATTTAGTAGTTAATGGAATCCCAGAACTTGGCAAAATCAGTTACATGTGAATCAGGTTTCAATCATATCCAGTCTACAATGAGATTTATTTAAACTAAGCAATACTTAAAATTATTTGCCGAACCAAAAAATAAGTAATCAGTTGTTACTACATGACTTTATAACTTTCAAGACAAATCACTTTAACATTATACTAAAATAAAATTAAGAATTGTTATATACCATTCTATTAGCTCCACAGTACTTATGGTTAGAGGCACTAGCACTGTAAAGACCTGATCCTGCAATCCTTATACACACAGTTACTCACTTATGCAAGCAGTCCAGACTGCAATGGGATCAGTAGCGTGAGCAAGAGCTGCAGAGTCAGGCCCCAAGACCCTATTTTTCAAGAGCTTAAACCTTCCAGAAAATTACCCTTTAGGCTGAAATTTCTCATATTTGTTTCTCAGCCCAAAGGTGAATTCTTCTGGATAATATGAAAAATTCCATTTGGTTGATTTTAAGATGTGCAGGTATGTTTCTTATTCTTTAATTTTGCTGATGCTTTTTTCTGCTCTGATAACTTAAAACTGGCTTTATTTTTAAACTTTAGAACTTGGCATGTCATATAATAGTTCTCAATGGGATGTGCACATTTTCTTTTGTTTGAACAAAAATTGTCTGACTAACAATGAAGTTAGATAAGATTGAAAACATGTTCTGGAGGTGCAGTACATTCTCATTCCCTTTCCCCCACTTAGTGATTCAAGAAAACACTGAATATCTGCAGAGATATTCTTAACATCTTCCCAAAGTCTCTGGCAAGTCCTTCCCTTCCCCCTCTGCCCAAAATCACCTTTTTTTGTTTGTAGTATGTGATCATCATTGCATATATAATTCACATTTCTAGCACTCAGATGCTTTGCACCTCTTAGTGTACAGTATCCTGGAAACCATTAGGGTAGTGAAGAATGAGGACCCCACACTTTCGGGATCCCAACATACTCCTTTTTAAAACACTGGGATGGTTTATGACACTTCTCTTACCCACCTTTAAAGTTAGCACGTTCAAAATATACACTTATTTGACCGTGACTACAGACATGTAAATGTAGCAGCAGCTTTCACTCTCACCTTTTTGTTTCTACTTTTCCTTTCTGCTCTTTGAGATGACCCATGCTCCTGTGCCCATTAAAGTCAATAGCAAATCTCTGACTTCAGTGGGATCAGAAGTGGGATTGTAATGTGCAGAAACTCACTTTTCTCCTGTTTTTAATTTTTTTCCCTTTTAATTTAAAAAGGTATCTCAAAAAATTGTGAATTCAATATTAGCAATCAGAACTTAAACAGAAAGAACTAATATCAGGAAATTTCAAGTTATGGTTCTTATATCGCACCATGCAACTTTGGCACATTGCACATAAACACATACACTTTTATGCATATGTTTACCTTTAAGTACCTGAGTAGTGTTTTTGAAGACAGATTTCAGAGTAGCAGCCGTGTTAGTCTGTATCCGCAAAAATAACAGGAGTACTTGTGGCACCTTAGAGACTAACAAATTTATTAGAGCATAAGCTTTCGTGGGCTACAACCCACTTCTTCGGATGCATAAAGAGTGAACCATATATTGAGGAGATATATATACACACACATACAGAGAGCATGAACAGGTGGGAGTTGTCTTACCAACTCTGAGAGGCCAATTAAGTAAGAGAAAAAAAACTTTTGAAGTGATAATCAAGATGGTTCAGTACAGACAGTTTGATAAGAAGCAAGTGTGAAAATACTTACAAGGGGAGATAGATTCAATGTTTGTAATGGCTCAGCCATTCCCAATCCCTATTTAGCCCTGTAGGGATTGGGAATGGCTGAGCCATTACAAACATTGAATCTATCTCCCCTTGTAAGTATTTTCACACTTGCTTCTTATCAAACTGTCTGTACTGAACCATCTTGATTATCACTTCAAAAGTTTTTTTTCTCTTACTTAATTGGCCTCTCAGAGTTGGTAAGACAACTCCCACCTGTTCATGCTCTCTGTATGTGTGTGTATATATATCTCCTCAATATATGGTTCACTCTTTATGCATCCGAAGAAGTGGGTTGTAGCCCACGAAAGCTTATGCTCTAATAAATTTGTTAGTCTCTAAGGTGCCACAAGTACTCCTGTTATTTTTGAAGACAGAGAAGACTACTGCTTAAAGTTAAGCATGTGTATACATATTTGCAGCAGTAGGATCAAATATGAACACAAATGTAATCACACATACTGAATGCCGAAATATTACATATGGCTAATGTAGTAGAGTTACAATTGCTGAACTCTATCTTTGAATCTCCTGAATGTTGTGCATCTGAATTCCTGATCTTAATGATGTATTACTATACCTCACTGCATTTATTTTTTACTGTCTTAACCAAAGGGAGGTTAGACAAAGCCATACAAAAAGGAATTTCAGCTGAGTTTTTCACTTCTGCACTTCTACTCTGGGATTGCATGGATCTGAGCCCAGAACACTGTGTTATATTCTAAAGGGTCTAGTTTCCCTAGATTACTACATGCTAACATTATGTTGCATGTTTTGTGTCTCATAGAAAGTGATGTTGCTAGCATTAAAGATGAGCAGACTGCTACTGAATAAAACTAACACTGAAGAGAAACAGGGACTTAAAAGATTGCTGAGGCTAAAGTTCAATGATGAGAACAATACTGAAAATATCTGTTTTCATTATTTCAGTATATTCAATCATTTGTTTATAGATTATTGGGAAACCAGGCATCCCTAGCAATTCAAAATTCCACCCATTTCCCTCTTTTCAACAGCCAATGAAAATCGATCCAATGCACTAACTATGCCCCTAGACAGATTGTGTCCAAATAGGGAGAACAAGAAGCCTTAGAACATAATGGGACAGATCTTCAGTTTATGTAAATGAAAACATCATTGATTTCAAAGAAGCTACACCAATTTACACCACATTAGGATCTGGCTCATGTTTTTAATATCCAAATCCTTTCAAATATCGCTTATGCTTGTGTAAGTATATGTCAGAGTCAAAGAAGTTCAAAACAATGAAACAGTTTAGAAAACACACACACAAATTACTAAATTGGGATTTTTTTCTAAAAAAAAAAAAAACCCTTAGGTATTTCACAACTCTGCATGTAGAAATAAATGTTAATGTAGTGTCAGCCAGGGTGGAGGATTTGGCCCATAATTTTAATTTGGAACCAGCTTTTAACCATAATATTTTCTTATATTGCTTCATAGAAACTAAGGATGATCAGTGATATAAATTCAAATGCTGAACATTTAAAACTGGCAAAACACTGATAAGAAAGTTACAAATATTAACATGATCAGTAGGCTAAAATCAGCAGACAAGTGCAAAGAGATGAAACCTTGAAAACCTAAACGTTACATTTCCTTAGCCCTTTTCCAAAAAGTAAAGAAAATATTTTTGTCTTTTCTATCATTGGTCTCAGAGATTAAAGTACACTGAAGGTAATGGAATTAAACTGACAGCATGGTGCCTTCCAACATAATGGCTTAGCCTACAGTATATGGTTCTTCTTTGATCAGCTCTTTATCTTTCTAAACGTTTTCTCCCTTGCTGTCTTTTAATTACTGAACAAATTAAATGTCTACCACTGTTCTGGACAGAATTCTGAGCTTTTATGCAATATGCAATAATCCTGTTATCTCAGGTGGAAACTGAAGAATCACTCTCTGGGGTCTTTTCAAGAAGCTACAGCTTTTGTCATCCTTTACGCAATTATTTCTTTGTCCAAATAAATGGCATGACCTCAGTTTAGATTTTAAACAACAGAACTACTGTACATCACTGAACTCTTTTATGATAAATCATACATTTTAATGAAGTGTCTCTATAAAATAATGGAAGCTTAATATTTTCAATTTTACCAAATAATATGTTTCCATTGGCTACTTTAATCCTTTGGTACTTTATAGTTTATTCTGTACTGCTAATGTAATTTGCCTCCAGCCTATGTGTAGCAGACTACTGCTGCGGTCTCAATCGTTTTATCAATCTTGTGCACACTCAAGCTGAACTAACTTGAATAGCTTATTATGTCCGTAGCTGAATATTATGAAATGTTTTCTAAATTTAAATGTAAAAGCAAAAGGAGAATTTTGAAATGCTTCTTCAAACAAAATAGCAAAGTACATTAGTCTTCACATACTTATTGTTAAAAGTGTGGCTCTATTCTGAAAAGCAACTGTAACAAAAATAGGACTTTAGGGTTCAAGGGTTATCATCCCTCAATGATTCAATTATTTTTGTATCAAATGTGACCAGTTTAAAAGTTAAAAAGGTATTTTTTTCTAACTTCCAGCCAAGCAAATTTAGCTTGGGATGTGGAAGCCAAACTGGATTATTTCCCATCATGCATCATCATCACCAGTAATAAAAGGGTCTTCAGGACAAATTATGCCCTCAGTGGGACTCTTGCCACCCATGGAATGGCAAAGGTGTAAATTATTTGGAATCTAGTAAACAACTACGTTCATGATGCACAAATTGGAACAGAACACTAAGCTCACTTAATCTTAGCACTCTTGGCTCTGCAGAGTTGAAAGTAGTGAAAAGCAGAAAAATATATTTTTGTCACTAAAGTGAGCTGGATATAACTCTGAATACTCAGAGGGAAGAGATCTACTGAATAAGATGCCATTTTCCCATATTCACTTTTCAGAGTGTGATAAATTATTATTTAATATTGGATAAATTCCAAAGATAGAAGGTTTTCCAGAAAATACATGACTGCATTAAAATACACCCTATTTTTAAAATTACATAATCATTTTTATAGCATTTTGTTTTCCATCTAAAGAACAGAGTCAAATTCAGCTCCAGTGCAACTCTTTTGGATTAAACAGAGACAAGCCACTGATAGTTTCGATGTTGGAGGAATGTGGTTTGACCCTATGTTATACAAGATTCAGGATGACAGGGTGATTTCTGTAAACTGTTTTTATGCCTGACTCTATCACACATATACCACTATAAAGCAGAAGTAACCCCCTGGGAGTCAATGTAGTTACACCACCAAAAAAATGGTATAGGTGATCTGAATCATGCCCTATGTGCTGGTGTAAGTGATCCTTGCTTAATGACGGCTTTGGCAATCCCCAGACACCCAGCCTGAGCTGTTCTGACTCCAACTATAAATCCATTCTTCCTGCTTTTTATTTGTTCATTCTATAAATGTCACATGTTTTTGGCAGCTTGCAGTATCTGGAATTCTTCTTCATTGATTTGCATCACTTGACTTTGTTAATGGTATATGAAATAAAATCTGTCAGTGCATATTAATAATTCATCTTTTTGGTTCTAATGGACTGGATAGGGTTCGGGGGATTGGAAATTGAATGCACTTATATGCCACCATTTGAAATCCAGCCCAGCATGGCAGTAACCAACAGTTGCTCCCATCTGAAAATGTTTAATATGGTAAATGAGTTAGTGGTCTCAGTCCAACTCCTAGTAGACTGGTGTCCACATCAGAAAACCTTTACAATTGCTGCTGGGTGGCACTCACAGAAGAGAAGCCAAGGACTAGATGGGCAGTAACAATTAACTATATTTTCACCCCTTGAAGTGTTCCCTCTAAAAAAGAGGTTAAGGCACATTAGCAGAGAAGTGCATGAAAGCAAGTACTGTACCTATCCTTTTGTTAAATAAGATTTTCAAATAAATTCATCTGATGTTTAATGTATTTGAAATCCAAATACTCAGATACATGTAAATACATGTTTGAAGTATACTTACTGAAGTATATTGTTTCAATTTTAAGTGTTTTAAACAATAACGAATTTAGTGCAAAAAAGCTAAATTAATGCAACATTCTTATGCAGTTAAAATATCAATGCTAGTCACAAGAGTCAAAGTTATGGTTTTCAGAGCAACAGCACTGGGTATACACATCAAAGGTCAAATATATGCTTTTTTATATCCATGCAGCCCAACTGAAGTCAGGACCATGAACTGATGAATATCCAAGTCTTGAAC
This sequence comes from Emys orbicularis, assembly GCF_028017835.1. Lineage (NCBI taxonomy): Eukaryota > Metazoa > Chordata > Testudines > Emydidae > Emys > Emys orbicularis. The sequence goes on from NC_088684.1 coordinate 165,545,115, forward strand.
CATTAAATAACGTAATGATAACTTTGCACTTTGACTCCGACTTTCAAATCAGCTAAAAAGTAGTTGTCTCCTATAATTTTGTTCCTGATATAGAACCAAATGCAGTCCCTAAGCAAGCAAAATTCTTGATGACTTCAGGAACTGTTTTACTTGTTAAGGATCACAAAATTTGAGACGGAGAGTACATAACAAATTTAATATGAGAGAGAGGAAAATGGTACTTATTTATTTTTATTATTTTTTAATGACGCTTACTATTGCTGGATAATTATTTTAAAACTTTACATTTTTCAAGCATTGATCCAGAAACTTGAGAAATCAGTATAACTAAATAACATTCTAATAATTTAAACACAGAACAGTGACTACGGAATAGTGTTTCAAATGTGTCATAAGTAACTACAAATCCATATGAAAAGTTATAGAATGCAGTTATTCTTATCACAGAAAAGATTCTTAAAGTTCATCCCCTAAAGACACATTCTGCCCTCTTTCATGCCTGTGAATCAAACTGATTTAAAATCAAAGGGATTTTTACTTGAGTAAGGACTGTAGGATCAGACCCAGATTCTGCCTCTGTAATAATGGAGCACCAGCATCTGATTTTTTTTTTTCTTATTTAAAGAAAAACTAAGCCAAATTCTGGTAGCTGGAATATGAGCAAAATTCAGCCACACAACTATAGACAGTGCACAGGATACTCTACTATTTAAAATAGATGTGACCAATCTAACGGTTGAGTGGATTCCACTGTTACTTCACATGGTTACTTCTACCATATTGTAGTTAATAAAACAGCCATCCAAATATATATGCTCTTTAAATAGTAATTTTAAGGTTAAACATTTACATATATGTAGCATCTCACTTCCAAAAGTGACCCCAACAAAATCTTCATTTAGTTATATAAGGAACAGAATGTCACAACTGTAGATATTTCAGACACACTCCTTCACAATTCTACATTTCAATGACCTTCAAGCCCAAAATTAACCAATTCTTTTTTATTCCTACAAATTGGGATTATAACGCATATATGGCCAGAATTATTCAGTGTATTGCTGGCAATAGTAAGTAGTTTGTATACTAACAAGGAGGGGGGAAATGGGTTCCTCTTGCTCCTTATATATGGAACAAGGAAGCAACAAGAGAGTAAGTAGCTACTGAAAATAACACTGACATCTGGCACTGCTTTCTTATTACTGGAAGGCTCTTAGGGATCTGGGAATAAGGAATTTGCTCTCCATCTTTTCAAGCAGCTGCCAAAGATGGAAGCCTGACCTGTTTCCCCAGTGTTTGATTTATTATATATTTTATGTCAGGTGCAGAGAAGCAAAAGGAGCTACATGATAGAAGGACATTTAAAAGGCTGACACAGAGCAGGAAAGAAAATGTACAGTATCATTTAGAGCTTCTAGCTCTGACTGTTCATCTACCACTATCCCAGGAATTGTATATTTAATATATAAGAGGTTCTAAACTTTAGTTTCAAAGGTCAAAAACACAGTATTCTTATGATATAGAACACAATCTCCAAAGAAACCATTTAAATAAAAACCAGTGTACTGCATAGTTAACAGAATTAGATTTCAAATAGCAATTTGAAATTCAAACCACCTTCTTTAATATAATTCTTTTGAAGCTTCTATGAATTTTTCATCTTATAACTGGTATTGTGACAGGTCGAAGTAAATGACTAAGTGTAACATTTCCCTGTAAGGCTGGCCATATTTTGGAAATAGTTGAGAATGTATTATCAAAAAAGAAAGATGAAGTCTGAGACATACATGAAATATATCAGAAATCAATTAGGCATGGCAATCTATTTTAACAAAATAAATACAAATACTAAATAAAAGCAAAAAAGGTAGTTGTCTTATGACTGTCAGACTCAAATTTTCTTAGGGGAAGCCTGAAATATAAAAATACTTAATAATTTATGTTCTTCCTTTTACCTAACAGATGCCTGATTCTAGAGTTCACTTCTCAAATTGGAAGTAAAAATAAGAAAATGAATCAAATTATGTTGTAAAATGTCAAACTGGAATTTGTTTTCACAATGCACTTAAGATTCTTTCAAAATAATCTTAACTGCATAATAAGAAACCCAAAGGTGTGACTGTTAAAGATTTTCTTTAACTTCAAAACATGGTACATAACTGTTTAGAAATAGTATTGCGTTGGACTGAAAGATGACTTCATTTCTACTCTGTTACTGTCTGACCTAATTAAATATTGCACACAAAACCACCACATACTGTATGTGCAAAATAAAGTCAGAGCTGGTAGTATTCCAGAATGGCTTTTCCAGATCAGATATGAATAATTTTATATATAATTGCCCAGACCCTTCATCTTGCTATGATTATGGTCCTATATCTAGGCAAGGAGGATGTAAATTCTAAATCAGATATAAGAGAAACAGATTTAAGCCTTCAAAAAATTCCTTGGCTGTGAATAAATCCAGGCAAGATTATTCTAATATGACATTTTTAGGTGGAAATCTAGGCAATGATCCAAAGAATTTTGTCCAATATCCAGTGGCTGCAGTCTCCAATGGCAAACTTTCACTCCATCTTGAAAATGAAATCACTTCCATCTCACAGCTGAAAACTTCAAAGAAGAATCCTTTCTCTCTCCTCACTCACTCTTTTCATTGTCAACCACCGGAAAATGAAACATTGGAAAAAAGTTCTAAAACCAGTTTTTTTCTCTGTGGTATGTCTGGAATTCCAATGACAGACTGAACTATAAAATTCAGAGTGTTTCTGAGGTTGTAACTCGTCACAAGACTTTGCCAACTCATACAGCTCTGTTTCCATAACTCTCAATAGTCTTTCAGTTTAGACCTGCTGTTACACCACTATTGCAAATGATTTACTTCAGAAATAGAGTTATGAAACTGAGCATGTACAGCCTGTTATAACAAGTTGTGAATTACACTGAATCAGAGAAATGAATGCTGGTTTTTATTTTTAAAATGTGAATTTTAGTGCTAATGATTGTGAGGTCCTGGTGGCACTGCCTTGACCCAAACAACCTGTAGGCAGGTACTCTGCAACCTTAGCTATGCAAATACATCTCAATGTTGGCATCCAACATGGACACCTGCTTCTCCAGTCCTGGGTCTCTTGAGCACTGATTGTTAAGCACATTGAACTGTGCAAAAATGTCTTTAACTAACTAGAATGAGATCATCAATTTAATCTGTGGTTTGAACACAGGGTTCCTGAAGTGAAACACTAGTGCACTAGCCTGCAGTACCACTAGCCACTTCTGCTGCTACTAGTTTTATGTTCCTGTTGTTTTGCATCTATCCTCCATTTAACAGACTGGGAACCTTACCTTAAAACAAACAACAAACATCAGACTTCATTGTGCTTCTTTACCTAGTCTGAGCCCCCTCAAAACACTTTGCTTCAGTTGTCAAGAGAGAAGTCTTCAGGTGTCATGAATGCTGGTGTTTGCACCTAGTAGGTAAGGGAAAAAAGTGCCTACAGGGTTCACCAATTGTTTAAATATGCAATATCCTTCTTGAGCTTGTAACAGAAGAGATACAAATCTGTTCAACTTCATCCTCACTTGGAGGCTATTAACTACAGCCAATAAATGTTATTAGACCATTCCGACAAAACATACAAACTGAAAACCAGAATGTTCCATTCTTTTATTTAAAATCTGAAAGCACTATCACTCAGTATACATTGTGACAACCTGAACATTAAATGTGGAAAGATAAGGAATAGGAATTTTACTGCCCTCTACAGCTTTTCCTCTCTGTTCAATTCAAGGGTACAAATCCACAGATTTTTGAAGGAAATCATCAGCTGGTAAGATTGAGATCTGCTGTTGTGACATTTTATTTCCCAACTCCTGGAAGCTCTGCAGTTAGAATGCAGGAAGGGTAGCGAGCACAAGAAACTTTCATTCTCCTAAAAATTAAAGGCTTCACTCTGCAGCAGAATCTCTGTCTAGAAACTGGGTCAGTCTCTGAAAACGTTGTGACTACAAAGAAGAGGAAAAGGCTCCACTGCCTTTCTTCAATGCCATAAAATGGGTTGTTTTAAAATGCTGCTGGGGACTAAAGGTTTTTGCAGATTTAAATCCTGCTACTAAAAAAAGGTCAATACGGCTAATCTGAAACAGAGCCAATAAATTAAGCGAATTAAACTCGATGTGTTGTCGATGCAGCTTTAGATCCATTAAATAGGAGCCCAAACTTCTAACTGCCGCTGCTCTAACTCGTTTTAAGACTACAACAAGAAGCAGCGAAGTTTGCGGCGGAGGAAGGGCTGTGGGTGACCAATGGAGCCCCGTACCCCTGCCTACCGAGCTGCTGGACCACGCCACCCCTGGACAACGCAACTTTCTTTAGCAACGCGTCTGCCGCCTTCGCTGCACCCCCAGCCTGCTCTGCAGAGCGGAACGCGGCCACCAAATTAGATAACAAGGACCCGCAGGGAGGCAGGGCAATGGGAGGGGAGGGGGCTCGCGGGGCAGCGGTGGGGAAGGAGAAGGGCAGGAGCGGGAGCAGGTCGCTTACCAGCCCCGAAGCGAAGAAGACGGCGAGCAGCGCCAGGCAGGCGCCCATCACGATGAGCAGCAGGAAGACGAGGAGCGGGTGCTGCTGGCTCATGCAGTAGTAGGACTCGTAAAGCCAGTCCCGGGAGCGGGGCTGCTCGCTGCTCACCCCGCAGCCCCCGTCGGCCGCCTGCTCTGCCCGCTCCAGCAAATAGCGGCGCCGCCTCATCATCGCTTCTTGCCACATCCGAGCGGCCCAGTGCCCCGCGCAGGTGGCCGGCGCGGCCGCTCACCCCGGCTGAAGCAGGTTCCCCTCAGCGCCGCTGCGGCGGGCGGGCTGGCTCAGGAGCGGGGCGCAGCCTTGCGCTGGCCAGCGAGAGGAGCAGCATGGTGCGCCGGCCGCCGCTTGGCTCGCAGCTCAGTGTGGCTCAGCAGCAGCAGGCACCACCCCCTGTGCACATGCCCTGCCCGGCTCCGCCTGAGCAGGGGTAGCGGAGCAGCTCCTCCTCGCGGAGGGGCGGTGCCCGCAGCAAGCGTCCGGGGTAGCCCCGAGGTTGGCTGTGCGCTCCCGCCCCTCGTCCACCAGCCCAAACACAGCCAGGGGATGCTCCTCTCCCGCCGCCCCAGCTCCGGGGCAGGGTTCCCCGTCTTCGGGCGACACCGGCAGGCTCCCCAAAGGACTAGCGCATCTGCTCTCCCGCAGCTGCTTCGCCTCCCTCCCGGAACGCTCGCCCTTCGCTGTCTGTCTGGGGCGTGTGTGAGAGACTCGCTTGAGCTGCCCTCCCCTCCTCTCTCTGCAAACATTGCCAGCCCGGAGGGCTCTCCACACCGCACTGCAAGGGGCAAAGGGGAGAGAGGAGGCTGGGGACAGTTAAAACATGGGCTCAGGCCAGGGTTATATGTAGAGATAGTTGGCAAATGTATGAATGAGTTCAGGCTCCCACTAGTCCTAACCCTCAGTTGTGGGGATTGTGCGTCCCCGAGGGTACATAATTAGCATCCTTGGGAGAGAAGGCAGAACAGATTCACTTCAGTCAGCGTCGTGTTTGAATTTGTTCTTCCCATAAAATATAAATGTGAAAGGCGGAAGAGAGCTGCGGGGAAGAGGAGATGCTGAAGACGAAAGAGACAAAGCAAGTCATTGAAAGCCGTGCCACAGTGTTTGGCAAAGTGCAGCGTTCATCAGAAAGATTTGCCGCCGCCCCCCTCAAGTGTCTCCACTCCCGCAAGAAGGGAAGGAGAGTTGTATCTTTTGGACTCTTTCAAGTTGTGACACTTGTAACAAGAAAATTTTAAATTGACTAACTGCTGCGCTGCAAAATCTCTCAGGCTCAGCACAAGAGGGAGATACTTTAAAAATTGCCTTAAAACGATTCCTAAATTGGGGGGGGGGGGGGAGAGATTTGTTTCACTGAGTTCCTTTTCTGGAGATTGAATCGTCTCTTTTAAATCATGCCTTCATTTTTATCACAATAAGAATTTAATTAGGGAAATGAAGTCACTGACATTTTATCTTTGTAATTTAACCGTCTTTCTTTTGTTGGAAGTCTTGGCTAATCCTAACAAAATAGGAAATTGAATCATAACAATTTTAGTTGTGCATCTCAATTAATGCTTCTGTCATACACATGATCTTCGGAAAACAGATCGCATGACTTTTAAATCAGTTTTAAAATAGATTAAAATTAAAAATAAGAAGAGCAACCATCATGGAAAAGCTCGTTATTAGTCTTGGATGAAAGGTACAAACACGACTACAAAGGTACAAACACAGACCTTGAAAACTGTAAGGACTACTTGACAGACTGATTTACTATGTTTCAACATACATAGTGATTGGTGTCACTTCCAGGGCCTACCATATATGCAGTACATATAAGAACATCAAGGAAAGGGAAGACATCGAGGTACTAACTCCCGTTTCCCCCCTCCCCCCCCTCAATTTGAGCTCTGTCCACATGTATAAATGTAAAAAGCAACAGAGGGTCCTGTGGCACCTTTAAGACTAACAGAAGTATTGGAGCATAAGCTTTCGTGGGTGAATGCCCACTTCATCAGAGCCTGAGAGATTTTGCAGAGCAGCAGTTAGTCAATTTAAAATTTTCTTGTTACAATGTATACATGTATAAATGTGTGCATTTTCCTGAATACATTTAGACCGTCCTCTGTTATCTTCTGCAGAAGGATGTGGACAATAACAGAAACCCCTTGAGACAGCAGAGACAACTGTTATATAAGGTCCAACATAATACTACAGTAGAAGGCCGTGGCATACAGAGTAAAAATCTGATACCTGCCTATTCATGCAATTCATGCCTATTTATGCAATAATATTGTACGGCAATAATATTGAAGGGCACCAGAATTCGAGGTAATAAAGTTGACTCGTAATCAGCTACTTCCTGAGCTAAAAGAGCAGCAGCTCAAGTTGCAGTGAACACTTTGACAGATTAACTTTATTACACTCTGATAGCAAATGTCAGTAACACACATGCCACTTGGTGCACAGGGTAATCTGTTGCTGATACAGAATTTGCCCTAAAATATTTCTTCATAATGTATTTATTGTAGTAGTTATGTGATTCAGCTAGCATCTAGAGTACAGTAGGAGCTCTATAAAGGATGGCGGTCCCTGTACATGTATATAGAATCACTGTCACCATCCAATATAGTTTATGTGGCTCTGATATATTTTAACATATTTGTAAGGGCTAGATCGTGTCCATCTGATTGGAGGAAAGGGCAGGAGGGATGATGCTGGTTTGCATATGCTCTCCCCCAAATGATTCTGATTAATTTTAGTGGGGTTTTCACTACTCTCTACCATGCCACACTTAATCCGAGGAGAAAATATGGCCCCGGGGTACATTCCACAAAACAATTTTACTATTATGGCAATGGGGTCACTTGTTTGCTAGTTTGCTCCAGAGCAATTTGAATGATTGGACCAGCTAGTTCCTCATTATACTAATTTCATGCAATTGTGCAGACTTAATTGACTATCTTGTGCATATTCATTATGATGCATTCATGATCACAAGCTGTTTTTCCACAGGACCCCTACCTCATTCAGTACAGAGGATGGAGCTACTCTGGAGCTGAATGAGGGTTATGTAGTGAAGGAGGCTGTTGTGTGTAGGATCCCTGCTTCATTTTTTGCAGCAGCTGGAAGGTTTAAGGTAAATGAGGCAGGAACTGCAAGATGAGAAAGGAGCGAAGGGAATAACTGATAGCTGTAGAAGCTGTCTTCTCTCTGGACGTGCTACTAGAGGGGAATGGAGACACATACTTTGCCAGTGGGTTTCATAGCTATTTGCTAGACAGCAAAAGAACATTGAGACTTAGGAATAATGGATTCAGTTCTAGGTTCTATAGGGAGTGTCATAGGGCAAACAGCCTTCTCGGAACCCCCTTATGGCTTAAGGTTGCTCTACAGGCAGCCTGCCTCAGTTTTCTCCCTTCAAGCATCTCCTTAAATAAACACACAGAGTACAATGCCACCCCTACTTGGGGTCAGGTTTTATTAACAAAATATTTCAAAATCAGGTCTTATCAAGTCCATCCATTTACCCACTCCTAGGTCTTTCTCACTTGTAGTCTCACTTGCCTGTTGTCTCACTCCTAAGTCCCAGCTTTTTCAGTAGGAGCTTACTTGCTCCCAGAAGCCTCTGTACTTCACCCTGGTCTCCCTGAGTTTATCCCATCTCTGCAGGTTCCTGCTGCTCTTTACAGGGGAATCAGTTAATCCCTGCTCAGATGTGTCTCTTGAGTAACTAGGGTTGGCTGGCCCTAGGCCTGTAGCCTTTAACAGGCAAGCCACCCTGTTATAGGCAAGATATTGTAGCTACAGACCTTCATGCTCCTGTCTCCCCAGGCTGTCCCTGTCCCCTTCTACTCCTATTCCCCCTTCCCAGCTCCTGTTCTTACACCCCCCCCCCCACACACACACGTTCTGCTTCTACTCTGGCTCCTGGCTTGTGCCCCTCATCTGTTCCTGTCCCTCTCTCCCTGGATCCTACCCCTCTCCTCTCCCCTGCTGCTATCTCCCTGCCTCCTCTCCATTTCCTCTGCCTAATTCCTACCTCTGTCCCCCTACTCCTATCCTCCCCACTCTGGTTTCTGCCCTGCCTCTCTCCCCCTCCCTCCTCTGCTTCTGTCTTCTCCCATCCCTGGCTCCTGCACCCTTTTCTGGCTCCTTCTCTTCTCCTTCTCCCACCACAGGCTCCTGTACCTGATGCACCTGTCCCCTGCTGCTCTGCATCTCTTCCCTCTCCGCAATTTCTCTGCCTGGGCATTCCAGACAAGGAGCTAAACTTCCTTTTCCTTGCTGTCTGGGTGATAGCTAAAGGAGAATTCAGAATACACAAGACACAGTCTCCCTGCTCTCAATTAGCCACCTGTCTTGGATGGTTTAGACGCAACAAATCCTGCATCTTGGCAGGCAGCTAGACTAGATGACCTTTGTAGTTCCTTCTACCTCTATGATTCTATGAATTCCTGGACCCAGCACCACATTAGTCCCTGTCAGACAGGAGGAGCAACTGCAGGGAAAGTTCTGCTCAGCCCCTGTATCTCTGGGATGGAGCATTCTCAGATATTCTGTGGGATGGTGCATGCAGTCTGGTCAGCACTAAGACCAATGAGGGGATGGAATTAGGGTGACCAGTTGTCCCGATTTTATAGGGACAGTCCCGATATTTAGGGCTTTGTCTTATATAGGCACTTATTATCCTCCATCCCCTGTCCCTATTTTTCACACTTGCTGTCTCGTCACTCTAGATGGAATCTGCAGAAAAATTATCTGTCAACCTCTTAAGTCTCTACTAAGCATGTGCGAACTGAGGTTTTGTTTTCTTTTAAATCATCACTTGACCAATTTTGTGCAGATTTACACAGGGATAGCACAAGGTGCATCCCTGTCACCAGAGAGACCCTCCCCGCTGCCAAATTTCAAGTCTTTGTCTCAAACCATGGGAGCAGTAGAACTTCTCAATAAAACCATTGTAAGATTTTTTCTAACCTGAGCAAAACACCATATTTTCCTCTCTAACTTTATTCTCAGAAGTGGTATAACCATTTTAGCTGAAACTTTCCCCCAAAAAATTCAGTCTTAGGCAGACAGCTGACATGGGAAGTTTCAGCCCCAACAATTTAAATTTTACAAAGTTCTAAGGAAACAACTGAAAATGGGACCTTATAATGGAAAGTGACATGCAGCCTTAACTATGGGAATTGCTACCTGCACCACCTATAACTGTCACGAAACACTGTTTTTGTTTATTTCTGTTGCTATTTTATTTTTTTAATAATAAACATACAATGATAAGTGGGTCTGAGAAATATGTTCTTGCACTGTAGCCTGACACAGTCTATGGAAACTGGCATCTAATCAAAATTTATAACTCTTTATATTCAACTATTTCAAGAAGTTCAAAAGCAAAAATAGGTGAACTATAATGCCTTGCAATGTACAAGGACTTTGGTAATACAGTAATAGATATTATACATAGTAGAGTGACAAATACTGGGTATTGTAATGTCTGGGTGCAAACTATGCAGAAAAAGCAGACTACACTGAAGAGATAGGAAGGTAGCACTGTATCTAAAGGATTTCATAGAATCTAACAAATTAAAAATTCTGCATGAAGGGGACTACACAGTTGACTCTATATGGATACAGTTTCAAGCTATAAGAATGTAAATATATTAGTATGGCTATACTTCCAACCTCTGCATTAAGAAAAGGCATCTGAGAGCACAATATTGAGAAAGATCAAAGTAGCAGCAAAATCTAACAAAAATGATAATAATGTGAGGGGCCTGCCCTCAACTACCCAGGCATAGATTGGTCAAACAGCGCAACAGAACAAAATTCAGAAAAACAATTTATTGACACTTGAAGCAATTGCTTCTTGGAACAGCTAGTTCTAGAGCATACAAGAGCAGAGGCCACTCTTGATTTAGGCCATGGGTACACAGGGATGTTACATCACATCAGTTTGTTCGCTCTAAGTGCAGTGATTGAACTATATCAAACAGAACTCCATCCACACCACTTTGTTTTGCCAATTTAAGGTACTTTCCTTGCTAATTATTGCATCTACACAGCTCTGCACTGGTTCAAATTAACTATTCACCATTCTGGGCAGGTATACCATGGTGCAGCGTTCTCTTGTTAAGTTCTATGATCTGTGATTTTTCGCACGATGCATTATGGAATGCCTGCTGGAAACTACAGGAATTCTGGAGCTAGGGATCAAACTAACAAACTCCCATGACTTCTCCGCAGCATCCATTAATTTTGCCGGCACCATTTATGAACTGATGTCAGGCAGAATGGAGGTCTCAGTGCTGACTACCATGATCATGACAATTGTTAATGCAAACAGGATGATGCAAGGCATTTGTCATTACACAGGTGTATGGATTTGGCTCTGTTTCTTCATCGTATTTTTGATGCTGCAGCAATATTGCTAATGGAGGAGGAGGAGTAGGGGGATGAAATCAAGCAGTTACTTCTTGGGCATTTATCTGAAGCAGCTTTATTTGGTGGAGTGCTGCTTCTGGGCTTGGTCAACCAGAAGTGACTTGTGGGAAACTGTAGTAATGCAGAACTGGGATGACCAGAAGTGGTGACAGAATTTTAGAATTACAAAGACTACTTTCCTAGAAAGCCGAGACAGAACACCAATGTGAGAGTTCCCCTCAGCATAGGAAAGGTGTTGCCATCACAATGTGGAAGCTCGTCACACTGGATTGCTACTGTCAGTAGCTTACCCAACCTCACTCCCCTGCAGGAGCCCTGGGTAGGTGGAGCAGGCAAGCCCTCACACCCAGACCCTGCTCCATGGCAGAACTGCTGGGCGGATCATGGAAAGCCCCCACACCCCAACCCTGCTCCCTGACAGAAGTGCCGGGCGGGCAGAGTGGGCCATCCCCTGTGCCCCAACCCCATTCCCTGGCAAGAGTGCCAGGCGGGAGGATGGGGCAAGCCCCCGCTCCCTGACCTCATTTCCCCAGCAGGAGCGCAGAGGCAGGACTTCAGGCGGAAGGGGTGGGGAGGGACCTCCACTTGTCTTGGCCCCAGAATTCACAAAACTACTCACCATCTGTGGGGGCAGGGGGCGCCCCTGTCATTGCCTGCCTACCTGAAAGCTGAGGTCCAGCCAGTTTTCCTATCCTAGCTATGCCACTGCTGTGTTGTCTGCATCATGTACAATTCCAGGGCCATGTACTCCATTTTGCTCCTTTGAGAATACTCTACGAACCATCTGTGACAGGGTAGTCTGCCATTGAGGGCAGTGATGCCTAGTGGTCAGCCCAAACCCGCCATCTGACTTGGCCCTTTAAGGGTTTGGAAAGGTCCAACAGATACATATAGAGACCTCAGGGTCCTGGAATGAATGGTGATTGGGGAAGGAATCTGGAGACTGTACCTTTAAGGGCCTGAAACCTTGCAGAGAAGGGAAGGCAAGGCTCCCCTTTCACCCAGCCAATGGGGAAAGAGTTGGGAGAAGGGAAGCAGCATAAAGGGTGCCTCATCTGTCACTGCAGACAGACAGACACTAACAGGGGAAGGGTGGACTACTGAACCCAGTTTGGAAGACTAACTGGGAAGAGTGTTCTGCTGAAGGCAGCTGGCAACTTCCTAAGCTAAGGCAAGAGCCTGGAGATAGAAACCCCAGCTCAAGAAAGAGAACTGAGGGGAACTCCTGCATGAAGGAGAGAAAGACAGATTACTCCATGGCAAAGAGGCCTGGGATACATTCCCAGCTCCAGAAAGAGGGCTGAATATCTCCTGTTTAACGGAGGGTTTAAGGCAAGGGTCAGAGAACTGCTAGCAGTATAATCCAGCTGCCATGGGGAAGAGCTGAGACTGACCTTTAGGAAACACTTCCATAGCTAGTACCAAGAGAATCCATAAAGTCAGGGTATGATGTTATTGACATGAACTGTGACCGTATAGATCATTGTTGCATGCACCAAATCTTGTACAAAGGAGGTCAAATAAGGTGTCTATGAAAAGGTTGTAATTTTCTGATTATGATTATGCTATCTGGATGTGTGTATCATTTTTGTATTTGAAGTTATGAATATTGGCTATGTACTTGTATCTCAATGTGTTTGATTCTAAGTAACACCAGTGAAGCACTTGGCCAGCTTATTGAGAAGGGACTCTTCAGATTAAGTGCCCAATCAAGAAACTCTTAACTGACAATGGACCTTAGGAGACTCCAATCCACATATAAGGAGTCTTCCTGGGAATGTTCAAGGTAGCATGTGAGCAATGGCTGCTCTACCTGTAAAGAACTTGAGTCATGCATGGACATGTGACTTGACCATGTGACTCCAAACGCCATCTTGCTGCTGTGATTTTGCCCAGTAAGAACAAAGGGGTCCTTCCACATGGCAGAGGATATAAAAGGCCATGGAAACCCCTCCATTTTGTCTTCAATCCTGCTGCTGACCTCTGGAGGGACTGTGCTTGAAACTGAAGCTGTGAACGGGGGACTGAACGACCCATCCAAGCTGGGATGTTTGTATTCCAGAGACTTGATTGGTTTAAATCAGCAGTAATCCCATCAAGCCTGAAACAGGCCTGAACTAAGAACTTTGCAATTGTTGTATGTATTTGATTCCATTTAACCAATTTTAACTCTCATCTATATTTCTTTCTTTTTATGAATAAACCTTTAGATTTTAGATTCTAAAGGATTGGCAACAGCGTGATTTGTGGGTAAGATCTGACTTGTATATTGACCTGGGTGGGGGGCTTGGTCCTTTGGCATCGGGAGAATCTTTTTTCTTTTACTGGGGTATTGGTTTTCATAACCATTTATCCCCATAACGAGTGGTGCTGGTGGTGATACTGGAAAACTGGAGTATCTAAGGGAATTGCTTGTATGACTTCTGGTTAGCCAGTGGGGTAAAACCAAAGTCCTCTCTGTTTGGCCGGTTTGGTGTGCCTTAGTAGTAAAGGAACTCCAGCTTTGGGCTGTAACTGCCCTGCTCTAAGCAATTTGTCCTGAATTGATACTCTCAGTTGTGTCCTGCCAGAGGCCACTTTGTTACACAGGGTGAGGGCAGCAGAGTGTGCAGACCGTGAGAAGATGCCGATCTATGACGAAAAGGTAGGAGCAGCACAGGGACAATAGCAGAGAGATTGAAGGAAAGGTCCTTAGCCATCTAAACAGGGGCCCAGAGGCAAAGATGGGCCTGGGTTCCTCTACCTCTCCCCCAGGCCAAGAGCAGAAATGGCTGTCAAGAATACAGGAAACGAAGAATGGCAAGTGCCAGGAGATGGGCTTGAGTGATATTAGATTTTGTGTTTCCAATTTTCTGAATTTCTGTTAACTGCCGGAAGGGGAATGGACTGAGCAGTGATGTAGCTGGAAGGCTAGGCCATGTGCATCAACACTTTTGTGGCACTAGGATAACTGAAGGGGATGCTAGGCTGAGAAAATCCATGCAGCATGGCCAGTGGACACTAGAAGGCATTCTAGAGATGAAAGTTCCCCTATGACACCATCCCCCACAACTCTACCTTCATGGCCTTCTGATGGGATGAATTCAATGAGGATAAAATGGTTGTTTTCCCACAGTTTTGGAATACCATTCCCATCTTCTCTTCCCACTCTGGGGTTTGCTTTGAGATGGTAAGACGTTTTCCAAATTACTTCCCTTTGTATAGGCCCCCTGTAACAAAGGCGGGTGGCTGGGTGGCTGTGAGGGTTCTAAGTAGATGGGGGGGGGGCTGTGGTATGTGTTGTGTAGGGGGGGAACAGGTGGCAGATTAGTAACTGCATGTGTACCCCAAGCAAGTTGTCCTTACGTTGAACGATATTACTTTGATGCAAATCCCCAAGAGACATACATGGGCCTTTTTCAAAAAGGCAATAGGCAAACCAGGAAGATATAATGCGCTGCTATTTACCAGGATGGTGTAATCTCAGCTAGTGCGGGAGTGGAAGGGAAATGCTGGCTAGATGGACAGTCCTGAGAGAGCTGATCTGCCTTGCAATGTGAGTGCTGAAATTGTCTTATGTTCTTTGCTGACACCTAAAGATCAGCATAAAGTACACTGCAAAATTAATAGAACTTTGCAGTAATTGTTCTGAACCCAAATGCGGTAGAATCTCTATGCATTTTGAAACGTCTCTGTAGCCTGACTTGGACCATTTACTTCATGAAAGCATGGGCCTTTCATGAACTTTACTAAAAGCTGAGGGCAAAAATAAAACTGTGAACCAATGTACCTTTTCTATTGCTTTTTCCTTCTTTGCGTCTCTGCTGCTACAATAAACATACTTGACATGCAATGTCTTTCTTTGTTGTTGTTTTTTTAACCCCTGTGGTGCTGACATCTTGAGTGAGGGTAGTGAAAGGGGCTGTAGTGGATGACTGGGGTGTGGGGAGAAAACAAGCAGCTCAAGAAAGGGGATATGGAGGTGAAAAATGTGGCCAGTGGTTACGGGATTTGATAATGAAGGGAAATAAATAGTTAATAGTTTAAAGTCTCTGGTGGGGATGCCATTTTGAGCATGCTGGGAGAGGGGGTTAAATGCTGAGCAGCTGGAGAGAGACTCCTAGCTCCGCCCAACATGGTGGACACCTGGTATTCAGAACAAGTTGTTTATTTCTTCCAATGCATTTGTATTGTAATACAGGACACAGTACTTACTGGTACAGCTCCCCTTAGCATCATTTTCTGGCTGGCTGCTGGTACATCTCCTCCACATCAGTTTCAGTATGGCTCTTAGAGCTCTTGTGTAACCTCCAAATTTGCTTGTCATATAGTTCTTGGCTGCCCTGATAAATTTCCTCCAGGTTGGACCCTTTGGCATAGGGTTAAGGGAGCTTTCTTTGGGGTTTTGGGTGATTGCCATGCTGTCTTGAGTGCTTTGTGAGTAACTGTCCACCACATCATTCTTAGGTACAGTGGTGGCATCGCTTGCAAAAATGTGGTCCAGTTTCTCATAGTGTGGGCAGGAAGTGGGAGCATTACCAGGTGTCCTGTTTTTTTCCCTTGTCTTCAGGTATATCTACATCTATAGAATTCTTTGCTTTGACTTGGCACTTGGTACAGCTCCAGCAGGAGTGCCCTCACTTCTTCATTTGATCTGATAGTGTCTTGTAGATGACGGCATTCCAGCGACTCTTCTCCAGAGGAAACTGGAGATGCAGCTTTCCAAAGAGGGCAATCAAGTCCATAACCTCTGCAAGGGTCTATGAGGTGATACATGGCTGCTATAATGGGTATCTGACTCTGAGTGCATGAACTCACTGCTACATGGTATGGAAAAGAGGCCTGCGAACATTTAAGCAGAGGGGTGACATCTGGTCAAGACGACCCTGGAGCAATGGAGAGCACACAGGCAGTGTGGGATAATTGTTGGAGGAGTTGCAGAAGTGGAAAAGTTAGAAACGTGTCCACACAAACTTTAAATCAAACAAACTGACTATGAAAAGGACTTACTCCTGTTTCAAAGATGATTACTTACTGCTATCTAAGACACCAAATAATTTTCTTTTAGAAAAGGTTGTATGTGAACACAAGGCATTTTAAGGCAAACTAACTAAAGTTTATCTGATTTAACATCCCCGTGTACACAAGCATCTTGGTGGGGGCTTAGACTAGATGACCCTTGCGGTCCCTTCTAACTCTATGATTCTGTGATTCTAAGCCCTTAGTCTTAAGTAACACACAGGAGCTAATTCAAGAAGTGAGAGTACCTGGTGCAGGGGGAAATAGTGACCATAATTTAAATATGTTCAAAAGCTTGGGGGGGAAAGTGACAAAGTGAAACTAAATTTAGAAAGGAAGATTACAATAAAATGAGAAAGTTATTCAACAGGCTTTAAAAGTGAAGGAAGTAAAATCCTTAGATGTGGTAGAAGTGCTACTTCAAAAAAATAAAATAATAATAAAAAAATCAGAAGATAGATAGTGCTGAACAAAAAGAGAACCCAGATGGCAATATGTCTAACTCACAAAGTCAGAGAGGCTATCTGAGCCAAACAGAAATCCTACAACATTTGGAACTTTGACCCTAATGAAGACAATAAACAGGAGAATAAATTACAGCAAATAGCTAAATGTGTAAAAATAAACAAGAGATTCTCTAGGTATGTTAAGAGCAGGAAACCTGTGAAAGAATGGGTGGATCTACTGGATCATCAGAGATTCAATGGAGCAACTAAGGAAGAAAAGGACATTGCTGAGAAGCTAAACAATTTCTTTGCATTAGCTTCACTTCAGAGGATGTTGGGAGACCTACCTCAGTCCTGCTCTTTTCTGGTAATAATCATAAGGTGATATCAGAGATTTAAAAAGCAACAAGCCCCAAGGCCTAGCTGGTGTCCCTGTAAGCATTTTAAATGAGCTTAAGTAGAAAGTGGCTGAGTTATCAACAAAAATATGTACTCTTGTTAAAAACAGTCACTGATCCAGAAACCAAAACCATTTGGTTTAAAAAAGGACAGGGCAACTGTGCGGCCAGTCTTTTTAAATGGGTTTTTTCTAATGACCTGTGATGCAGATGTGGTCAACTTCAGACTATATCACATATCATTGTCGAGTGCCAACTGATTTATTTTGACAGTGGGCTACCAGCTCTCCACTTGGCTGATGATGACACCATTAAACAGCTAGGCACATTGCTGATGATGACTGATCCAGAGGATTGGAGCATAGCACCTGTTGTATCTCTATTTAAAAAGGTTCTAGGGGAGATCCAGGGAATCATAGGCCAATGAGCCTTATACCTGTATCTAGCAAAATGGTTTAAAAGATCATTTAAAAATAAAAAATAAACAAATAAATAAATAAAATCATGGCTCTGCTATATTCCCAGCCATGAAAAATGCATCACAGACTGTGAAATTTGATTTCCCCTGTGACATCTGGCTATTGTAGGGGAGGGGCAGGGCTCAGGGTGCCCCAGGCTCCAGCTGCTAGTCCTAGCCTGGGTTGGGGAAGGCCAGGACTTCCTCTTCCCCTGCAGGGGCTGCTGGGCATGAGGCTGCCAGGAAAACCCGGACATATGATAACCCTCCCTCCCCCATACCCTGTGACCCTCACTTCTGCGCTGATGCTGGCAGTGATGCTGGTTTTAGAGCTGGGTGCCAGGCCAGCAGCTGCTGCTTTCCAGCTGCCCAGCTCTGAAGGCAGTGCCCCACCAGCAGCAGCACAGAAATAACAGTGGCAATCCCATGACCCCACTACAAGAGCCTTGTGACACCTCCCTCCATGACCCCCATGGTTACAAAACATTGAAATTTCAGATGTAAACACTTGATACCATGAAACTGACTATTTTTTAAATCCGATGACCTTGAAATTGACCAAAATGGGCTGTAAATTTGGTAGGTCCCTAAAGATAGGACAAGGTATAACCAGCCTGGTTTTCACAAAGGAAAATCATGTCTCAACAGTCTCCTAGAATTCTTTGAACATCTCAACAAAGTAGTGGAAAAAGGAGAGCCAGCTGACATAATTTATTCAGACTTCCAAAAGGCCTTTTATAAAGTCCCCCACAAGAATTAACAAAGAAGCAAAGTAAGCAAGCATTGGAGTGAGAGGCAAAGTATTGTAATAGATCAAAAATTGGCTAGGAAACAAAACAAAGAGTGGTCACGTTTCATCAGGACAAAAAATTAACAATGGGGTTCTTCAAGGTTTTTTTCTAAGTCCTGTGTTGTTTAATATATTTATTAATGATCCAGAAAGGGGTGGGCAGATGACTCATGAGGTAGCAAAATTTGTGGATGACAAAGTTATTTATGTTAGTCAGTACCAGATAGGACTGTGAGGATCTTCAGAAAGACAAGCTAAATGAATGTGCAACAAATGAAGCTCATTGACAAAAGCAAAGAAGGGAGTAAATACACAGTGAAGGGAAAAAATAAACTACTAGTACACTTTACGGGGTTCTAAATTAACTGTGTCAATTCAGCAGAAAGAGGTATGGTGGCTAAGTAATTAGGGTGCTTGGCTACAAAGCTGAAGGTCATGGGTTTTAGTCTTGCTTGATGTTGTGCTGAAAGGCTATCACCAGTTCATGCAGCTACAAAATGGATACCTGATCCATTGGGTTAGGACACTCAAGGGTGATTAGTTATGATTCTGACTACATCACTCCTTTGGCTATGAAACTGATGTGCCTTAACTGCATCAGCCTGGTGAGCCATTGGCTTGGGGGAACTTTGAACTCAAGAAAGGGACCTGGACATCATTTCAGACTGCTCAATGAAAACCTCTGCTTAATGTACAACTGTGATCAAAAAAGTAAACAAGATGTTATGGTACATGAGGAATGGTGAATAATACAAAGAACATTATAGTGCCTTTCTGTAAATCAGTAGCACAGCCTCATCTGGAATACTGTATTGGAGACCTGTGTTAGGATGTGGCCTTTGAACACCCCCTTGTGACATGACATGATCCTGAGCATTCTGCCTCAGTTGTCCCTAGATGTCTTGTGACCTACCCAGCTGTAATATCAGCCTATCCTTCCGGCCAGATGAACTCATATGGTGTGCCTACACTGCATGCTTCTTTGGGCCATGTGTTGCATACATAGTTGTGTAGCTCCCCAGCACGGGTATAAATAGCAGTGTAGATGGCAAGGCACCACGGCTTAGGCAAGCAAAGAGACATCGGAAGAATGAGGGTCTGTACTCGGCTCCCTACTCACCCAAGACATGCCACCCTATCCTACTGCCTCCTAAGAATAGCAGTGTAGTGTCCTACTGCCTCTCCACACTGGGAGCCTTTCCCTGCTGCAGGAAAAGACTCTGGCAGTGGAGAGGAAACAGGGAAAGGCTTTGTCAGCTCTCCAGTGCTGGTGCCTTTCCTGCACCATAGGGAAAGGCTATAGCACTGGGGAGGCAGCTCTCCTCTGCCAGAGTCTTTCCTTGTTGCAGTGAAAGGCTCTCACAGTGGGAAGCTGCTGAACAGGGCCGGTGCAACCCATTAGGCAACCTAGGCGGTCGCATAGGGCGCTAGCATTTGGGGGGTGGCATTTCGGGTCCTTCAGCGGTGACGTCGGCGGCCGGATCTTCGGCCGCCCCGGTCGTTGTCGGCATTTAGACAGAGGGAGCTGGGGCAGGGGGGCGTGGGGAGGGCCGCCTGCAGCAAGTAAGGGGCGGGGTGGCACGCAGGGGAACTCCCCACCCCCGCTCACCTCTGCTCCGCCTCGTCCCCTGAGCACGCTGCCCCGCTCTACTTCTCTCCCTCCCAGGATTGCGGCCCCAAACAGCTGATTGACGCCGCAGGCCTGGGAGGCGGGAGAAGTGGAGCGGCGACGGCTGGGAGGTGGGAGGAGGCGGAGCAGAGGTGAGCTGGGGCGGGGAGCTGCCGCACGGCTCCCTGGGCCGGGGGGAGCTGCTGCAGGGGGGGCGCCTCAGGGCGGAGGGGCGGAGGGGGGGGGAGCTGCCGTGGGGGGCAGCACCTTAGGGCGGAAAGCTGCCACAGGGTTTGGGGGGGGGCGCAAGGTGGAAGTTTCCTTGCACCCTCCCTGCTGCTGAAACCTTTCCCCACTGCTTTCCCTCTGTCAGACCCTTTCCCTGACACATGTAGCTACACAGCTACACAATACAGTTGGACATGGTGATCTTTTCACTGTGGTCTGTAGCTACATGTACATGCCACTTCCAGTAGTGTGTAGTGTAGACATAGTCAGAGTGTCTAAGCTCTTTTGGGATAAAGGAGTCCTTCAAAACTCCTTTAACAATTTGGGTATTTATCTACTGGGATAATTTACCAAGTGTGGTGGATTCTCCCTCACTGGCAATTTTTTAATCCAAGACTTGATGTTTTTCTAAAAGCTATGCCCTAGGAATTATTTTGGGGGAAGTTCTATAGCCTGTGTTATAGAGTCATAAAGTTTAAGACTAGGAGTGACCATGTAGTCTGACATCCTTGTATCACAGGCCACCAACACCACCCAGCACCTCACACTAACCCCAACAATCAAAATTAGACCAAAGTATTACAGCCCACCAGAGGTCAGAATAGATTATCACAACAGTCCCTTCTGGCCTTAGAATCCACGAATCTCTGAAAAAACAAATTCTCAAAAGATACAGCACAAAGGATTCTTCTGCTCTGCCAGGCTCTACTTACCGTCCCTGTTTCTGCATATAATTGTTAGCTGTCACACCCTGGCTGTTCAGAGTGACAAAAATGATCAAGGACCTGGAAAAACTCTCATTTGAAGAGAGATGAAAGATTGGGATTGGTTACTTCAAAAAGGAGACAAATAAAAGGGTGTATGATAAAAGTACATAAAATAATGAACGGTCTAGAGAAGTCTAATTGGGAACTTTTGTTCTCCTTGTCTCATAATACAAGAACAAAGAGACATTCAATGGAATGAAAAGGTGGAAAATGGAAAATTGACAAAAGGCAATAACACTTTTTCACACCATGAGTGTTTAAACTGTGGAAATCACTGCCACAGGGAGTCATTGAGGCCAAAAATGGATTGGGCATTTCTTGGATAACAAGAATATCCAGAGTTATCACAATGAATAACAAAAATTTTGGACAGGATATTACACCTTGTGCTTCAGGGTCTATGCCAAACTCTAATTATTAGAGATCAAGATGAGACCTAATGGGCACATGGCTGTGGGGAGGCAGATTAACCCACATCTGCCAACTGTGTGGTTCTTATCCCTTACACTGCAGCCCCTTGCAGTGGCTACTCTCAGAGATACCATATTGAATTACATGGACATTGTCTGATCCAGTATGGCAGTTCTGATGTTCCTAACAATTTTATAAGTTGATAAGCAATACTGATTTCTTGCTTAGAAGGCGTTCTAACTAAACTGCAGTGACTCACTCAATCCATATTGGGCAGTCTACATATTCAGGATACAAAAGTGAAGGAACTTATATGTGTTCAAAGTAATTTTGTTATGATCGTTGTCTTGTTTCCAAGTATTAAAATAAAACTTCTCAGCGGTACCTAAAGGAAGATCTTAACATTTGTGTCCCCCAAAAGTTAGTAATGTCCATGTATCATATTAGATAATTGTGAGAATCAGAATATACTTTAGGAAGACATGGAAATAAAGCCTGGATTTAAAAGAAAAATAATGATTAATTAAAATAGCAAAGTTCATTAAATATATGCTTACTAAAGAAGTTGTTCAAAACACTTCTTAGAAATCCCTGTCATCTTTTCAGTATCTTCCTTCAGTGAATGGGAAAGCTGTCTCAGCGAAAACTGATTCCCAGAAGAGGCCATGGTTGATTATGCAAACTAGTGGCCCAATCCTGCGAAACTCAAACAATGGCCCCGATCTCACAAACACTCAAGCACATGAGAAATTTTACTTACATGAGTGGTCCCTTTGAGTTCAAGTGGTCTCCTCAATAGTAGAAAGTTACACAGTTATATAAGTGTTTGCAAGATCCAGGCCAGTCCTTGTAGTACTCTCTATTTTTAGTTTTATAACACCCTTGATTTCAGTGGGCTCATTATGTTTTTACAGTAATCATTCACTATTTCTTTTTCTTTTACAGTTATCATTCTATTACTTGGTTTGCTCAGGTCTGGAAGGGTATACTTGGGGAAAATGGCAGTCTATTTAAACATTAAAAATAATTGGATTAGCTCTGGAGTGACTTCAATATTTGGCTCTTTCCATTAGAGGTCTCTCTCTGCTCCTCAGATGAAAAGGGAGGGAGACACAGGGGGGTCTAGATTTGTCAGAGGAGCAGCTGAGGTCCTTCGGGCACAGGAGAGCAGCAGCCAATAGGAGCAGAGCCCTGCAGATCAGACAAGCAGCATTAAGGGCTCAATCCTGCCAGGTGCTGAGTGCTCTGACCCCAACACAGCAAAGCACTTAAGAATGTGCTTAATTTTAAGCAAAGACAGAATGCTGATTTTATTCCTCAGTTTATATGAAATAAACATTAAAAAAAATCAGAATGTATTTGTGATTGGCACTCAAACACATACCAGTTCACCTACACAGTAGTGTGAAAATGTCATTTTTTATAACTTATGTC
This sequence comes from Emys orbicularis, assembly GCF_028017835.1. Classification (NCBI taxonomy): domain Eukaryota; kingdom Metazoa; phylum Chordata; order Testudines; family Emydidae; genus Emys; species Emys orbicularis. The sequence goes on from NC_088684.1 coordinate 165,567,661, forward strand.
AAATTATTTTTTTATTGACTCACATGAGCTCCAAAGTATTAATAATTAATTATTTTCTTGAACTTAAGAGGACAGCTAGGAAACTAAATGGGAAAATTGTGTAAATTATTAACCAACTGTTCAATGTGTTAAAACCATATTTTGTCTAGTTATAGAGGTTTCTTTTCCTGATTTTTAGAAAGGGTAACCTAGAAAAGTCTAATTTTGACATCCGTGTCTCATTTGAAATGTTATATAGCATCTCAGAATATGATCTTGAGACACCTCACAAGCTACAGAAAGTCAGTTTGGTCAGTACCTGAAGGGAAGTCCTCCCAGGGAAACCCCAGGGTACTGCAGGATGAGGTGCTGAAGAGCCAATGTTCCAACATGATATTAAGGAGCACTGTGCTGTTGCTGCCCTTCATATGAGGTATACAACTAAGGACATGCTTTAGAGCCATGAGAACTGTTCTATGCATTTAAAATAAGCTGCACTTGAAATTTGAACTGCAAATGGAAACCAGCAGAAATTTGTTTAATTTTGTTCAGATCTGTAGAAATTTTCTGCAAACTGAATGTGAACTTTTCATTACTTGTTTTGAGTTTTAGATTTTTTCATTTAGATACGTCACTAGTTATTTTTTCTGTGTTCCTGCATGGCTAAAACTGTCCTATGTGAGCAGGAAGGTCAGCCTATTGCAGCAGAAACCATTTTACTTAGTTTATCAGAAAAAGGTTAGGCTACATTTAAGCTCTCTACTCCATCTAGAAAAGTAAAAAAAACATTTTCTCCACCACATGTTGTCTGGCAAGGGCAATGACCTAGTAAAATTGTATCTTCTTTAATTTCTCAGCTCTTAGGGAACTCTCTTTTTCATTTTAGGTGGGGTTGGTAGCACCATTCACTATTAAGACTATCTGACACATCCTACTGTAAGACCCTGTTTTCATTTGCTTATAACTTTCCAAATTTTAACTATTTAAGTTGGCATTTTCCATGCTGTGTATCTGCCTGAGGCTGATTATTTTTTATTTTGTTTTGAAAGTGTCAGCTAAAATAGTTCAGCTGTTTACAAGGCTAGGGAAAAGAGTTCTTACAGCCATTTTATTAAGAAGCTCTATTGCCTTCATGCTTTACTGAAGGGACATCTCCTTAGCATCAAAAATTCTTGTCAAAAATCACCCACATTTGGTCAAGTTAGTTATAAGCCTCTGAAAAATCTCAGTTCACACATACTCAGTAGAGACTTGTTAGAGTTTGGCAGCTAAATTATCTGAAGATTCCTTCTTCACTGAACATGCTCCAAAACAATATCTGATCATGTAATTAAAGATTGTATCATAATGCATACACACAAGAGGGTTGAATTAAGGTTGAAGAGATGACCTTAATTCTGGCATTTCCTAACTTTTGAGTGTTCGACTTTGTAACCTTAATACTGTAACTTTAAGATTGTGTGTGTATGTGTGTGTAAAATATGTGCCAAAAGAAACATATGCCAGTTTCAAAAGTTTTCTTAGAATCACATAAAGCTGATCCCTAGTCTCTATGTATTAACAGCTGAGGCTTTCTGCAGTTCCCTCAGTTAATGGGAACCATTTTATTATCAGAGCCCTAGATCTAAATATCCCCATGCTTTGGAAAAATTTGGATCCAGTTCTGAACTTGAATTTTCAAGACTATTTATAATTCCTATGCCTATCAATCTTACATGGATTTTCTATCTCCATAGTCATAAGGGGCAGAATCAGATCTGTCACTTAGGGGTCTACATTCCACCAACAGAAGCAATACACAGATTTTTGGCCTCCTTTACTACAACAAGGTGATTACAGAGAGAAAAAAAATCTTTGGCTATTTTTTTTCTATGTAAACAGAAAGAGGAGTGATTTGATTACCAAAGAGGACTATGAGAAGTTACATACACCATGTAGTTAAATAGAAGCACTCTGCTGTTAAACTGTCAGCAGTGGGAGAAATGGGATGACATGTCAAAGAAATCAAAGTTATGATCTAGAAACTGAAGTTTGCTCCCAGTCCCCTTTAACCTAAGGAAGGGGAATTCTGTCTCATTTATACTATGGAGAAGAGCACCAAGGAATGAACCAGCAACATTAACATATCCTTCATCAGGAATGCTGATGTCCTTCCTACACTGTGATTCAACATCCTTTTTACCTGATAGGAGTGCCAGATCCATCTAGAGTCTGAAAAACATTTTATGTCTCCCACAGTGTCAGCTGTATGAATAGGGATAAAGAACAGCCACTGTTTCTGCTACTACTGCCCTGCATATGATGGTGACGAATAACTCCCATAGAGGAAAGGAAAAATTATTCAGTTATTTTCTCCACTGGCATATATAGCCTACTGTGGACTGGATTTTATGTGGGATAAAGGAGAGAGAAAAATGCAGATTTTCCTAATAATTTCTGTTCCACTGTTTTTCATATCGGCCAGTCTAACCAACCCATTTCATGTACTTTGAGGAAGATTGTCCTGTGATTAGGGCATATGATGGGGAGTCAGAAAATATGGGTTCTACTTCTGATTCTACCACAGTCTTCCTGAGTGACCATAGGTATCTCACATAGTCTCCCGGTCTCAATTTCCTCATCATTATTGTGGGGATAATAATAATAGTTATCTGGCTGGTGAGGGTTCTGTGAGATTAATAAATGTTCGTAGAGTATTTGACATCTTCAGGTGGAAGCTGCTATAAAATACAAAGTATTACAATTACTTACAACTTTAAAAGTTTGTTTTTCTCTAGTGTTTTGAAGTTCTAGTAGTTTTTAAAAAGCTGGATCATCAAGTTATATTGGTATTCTGTGGTGGTTAACTTCCTATCAGTGCTGTGCTGTGGGGATTTCTCCCGAATACATGGTTTAGGCCCAACACTTGAAGCACCTAATCTGGTTCTAACTCCTGTCACTATGCAGATGGAAAGTTCACTGTAGAACTGCATCGGACTTGGGAACTAGGAGATGAAAATTATCAGGGAAACAAAATTTTGGGCTCATGGTGGATCCCAGGCTTGCGATCCACTGAGGGGGGAGCGTCCCAGTGCTTGGGCTTCAACGCACAAGCCCGAACATCTACACTGCAATTAAACAGCCCCTTAGCCAGGCCCCATGAGCCCACATCAGCTGACATGGGCCAGCTGTGGGTTTTTAATTGCAATGTAGACATACTCTTTGACTCCCCCACTCTCTCAAACAACTTGTCACATCCAATTTTTGCATTCTGTATTAAATGAAGTTGAAAGCTCTCCTGAGCAGGAACCAGATCCAGATTAGGTCTCTTAGTACTACCATAATACAAAAAATAAATAAAATAATTATACATACAGTCCCACTGCAATTTAGAATGGATACATTTTTCTTCACCATTTTGTGTTCTAAACTGTTGTGTACGGCTTTTTTGTTCTGTTAAGCATCCTGTTTCACCATAGTGATTGGTGAAATGATTCCTATACTTGTAAAGTACTCTGGGGTCCTCCAGAATGAAATGCTCTACAGAAATATAAGTTGATTTCACTGTTTTCCACCTAATAATATCAGTAAAACTGAATGTTAAAAGTAATTCTACTTATAAGGTATTTTTACATTTCCTTGTCAACATCCAGGGCACAAATGGCACAAGCTAACTCTTGCATGTATCAGGTGTTATTTCAGGTCCATAGATGTGGCAGGATGCCTAAACTGATGCCCATCATGTATTAATTGAACTTGACATAATGTACTTTTCTTTATTTAATACTGTCTAAGATAATTACATGCATTGACAATAAAGTAGAGATTTTTGTAAACACCCAAGCTCTGAGAACTTATACAACTATACTAAGTGCATTCTGCAGTACAATAAGTTAGGTCTGTCAGCCATAAAGAAACATTCAGTAAATGAGCCTTACCATTCTAGAACCAAATAATCCTGATCACTCATTGTACACCAGCCTTGTAAATGCCATATGTAGCTGAAGCGTGTATACTGGTCATACAAATTATTTACACTGTTACTGGGAAACCTTGCGCATTAATTTGAGATAACCACATAGTAAACTCCACTGGATGCAATGGTAACTAGGAGGAAGTTGCACTACCATTATTGCGTTATAGCTTGATACTGTAAACAATATGAAAATAACTTGTTTCGCCGGTGATGTCTGCATTACCTTATTACTACTTTTAAGGTAATAATAATAAACAGAATGTGATCCTTAAGCTAAGAAATGATGGGCTTTTAGGTATTTCTGGGAAAAGAACAGCAAAAGTAAGAGAGAAAAATTATTATAACTACAGTGCTGAGAACAGTTATAGTTAGGGTCACCTATCTGTTTTCATTATGTTTCATTATAATCTTCTGTTATCAGCTGTATGGAACTTTCATCTTTCAGGCTGAAATTGTTCCAAGCCAGGTACTGCCTGAAAGAGCTTTTTTTTTGTAAATCGAAGTAAAAAGGTTCAATCCTTTTAGGACAAGGGTGAATTAAAAAAACAAAAACAAAAACAAAACATCCCCTCCACAAAAACAACTTCTCACTGTAAAGAATTCTTACAACCTCTTTTGAGCTGTTCTAGCACAGAAATTACTAGGGCAGAAAGATGAAATTTGGCAGGGACATAGCCCTCTAAAGGCACTCCCTGAGTGTATCATAGAGGGGAGGGATAGCTCAGTGGTTTGAGCATTGGCCTGCTGAACCCAGGGTTGTGAGTTCAATCCTTGAGGGGGCTATTTAGGGAACTGGGATAAAAATCTGTCTGGGGTTGGTCCTGCTTTGAGCAGGGGGGTGGACTAGATGACCTCCTGAGGTCCCTTCCAACCCTGATATTCTATGATTAGAGCCCTCACTTGCTGCTGTGTTCTATCCCATGCCAATCTCTTTCCTTCCCCACACCTCATTCTGCTTCTGGGGAATGTGCCATTTCAAGATACCATGGAGCCAGCTGCTTTTACCTGACACGGTAGATGTAGTAGTTTGACTTCTATATTTTCAGGGGAGGGGGGAGTTCCAGTCAGGCCAGTGGGGCAAATTCTTCACCTGCCTGAGGCTACGCCAATGCCTGACAGCTCTCACTTTGCCACATCCAGAGCATCTTGATGTGACACATTTCCCCGAGAGTGAAGCATGGTGCATACAAGGTATTGGGGTGATGGAAAAGGATCCAGAATATCTTCACCTAAAAGTAGGCTGTGGTCTTATTGGAAAACCCAGGATGTGGGCGGGCACAAGCCCGCCCACTTCTAAAGGCCCCTCCCCCAGCCTAGCGAGAGGGACCACTGGACCCAGGGACCAAATGAGTACGGGGGACAACAAATGAAAAAAACAGGGACTGAGGTGAAGGTCATAGGTTCAAAACGAGGGTACCGGATGGGGACACCGAGCAGAGAACCCCGGACAGCACCCACTGCTCCTCAAAGGTGTCGAGGGAGCCAGCGGACGCTGCCCAGTGGAACTCTGCCCGGATGCATGAAACTAGGGAGGAACGGAAATAGGCCCCACAGTCGCAGAGCACCCCCTCGTCCAGCATCCTTCTCCTGGTAGTGTAGATGGAGAGTTTGGCCAAGGCCAGGAGGAGGTTGATGAGGAGGTCTCGTGACTTCGTGGGGCCACCGATGAGGTGTGCAAAAAGGAACAGGTGCGGGGAAAAGTGCAGCCAGAACCTCAACAAGAGGTTCTGGAGGAGCCGGAATAGGGGCTGCAACCTGGCACATTCAAGATAGGCATGTGCCAGGTTCTCCCTCACGCCGCAAAAGGGGCAGGCCTCAGGTACAGGTGTGAACTGCACCAGGTAAAAAGTAGGCTGTGGTGGTGTGTCTGTCCCACCACACTGGAGGTGAAAGTGTTATTGTAGGTCTCAAAGGCCAGTTAACCTACTTGGTTGCACCTGGAGTGTGAGCCAGGCATAATTAAAGATGAAGCACAGCCGGGGAGGAACTGGGTGGTGTTACATAGAGAGGAGGCCTGGAGCAGAAGGTGGCTGTAGGGAGAGAGGTAAGAACCCTGCAGCCATTCTTTTGGTGTCAAAAATAGGCAGACTCCTGTAGGATGCGGAAGCACAGGGCGGGAAGATGCTTGGCACATACAGGATTGGTGCAAGCACCTGGGCTGGCCTTTACAGAAAGGTAGGATTGGACCTCTAGGAGAAGCTCTAGGAGGTTTTTCTTGTTACAAAGAACCCAGGAAAGGGCTGGGAAAATGGCTGGAAGAAAGACTAATGGTAGGAAGGGGTCCAGGGAGGCAGTGGTGAGGTTTCTATTGGAACAGACCTTGACTGGTTGTTCCAGGGTTCCTGGGCTGAAATCCAGTGTAGATGGTGGGCCTAAGTTTCTCTACCAGCCACTGAGAAAGTGGTGTGAAGCCCCCTGATGTAAGGTGAGGGAAAGATGATTTATAACCCCGAGGGAAGGGTGCTAGAGGGGACACAAGATGCTTTTGTTGTGATTGGTGTTTTGTTTTTGAGCTGGGTTAAAAGACTCTAGGGAGAAAGCCTGGGGCTACTACTCTGACAGAAGATGAGGATGAAAGAGGAGTCCTGAAGGGGTGGAAAATGTCATATTGATGGCCAATGTCAAGTGGACACTGGCCATTTGGGCTATTGATACCCCAAAAGGAGAGAGACTTTAAAGTGAATGGCCAGAGGGTCAAGTCACAAAAGGAGAGACATCCGCAAGGCCAACATTGTAATCAGCTGGGTGCATTAGATCACGAAAGAGCTGCTTTGCCATGCCCAGCCATGAGGGGGCATGCCAGTGGTGAGTAATCTCTTCTATACAGCCATAGTTTCTTGCCATGACCCTCAAACACACAATTCTTTTTGTCTGCAAGTGATTTGTGGACTGGAGTAATGACCAAAAAAACTATAAGGGTGAATGTTTGGCTCTATTGAAGTAAATGGGAGCATTGCTATTGACTTCAGTGAGGCCAGGATTTCACCATAGCTGCTCTTTTTTTGGGGGGGGGGGGCGGTGGGGAGGTCCAGGGTAGAAAAAGTGTGATGACCGCTATTGCAAGATTTAAGTTCAACTTCTAATGTTGTAAATTGTGCAGTGATGGGGAATGCCCTGTTGGTGAATTGGGCCTACAAATTTACCTGAATTGTGAGCTCAACTGTAAAAAGTATGTAAAAGTTCATAAGGTATTACAATAATCTATAGCAACAATTGTTGATGGCAAAAGGTATGACAGGGAGACACAATAGCTGAATTAGTCTGACTAAAAAGGCTAAGTTGATATGATTCAAGGACAGTGCTGAAATTATGCTTGTTAAACAAGAGATGTGGAGTGGGAAGTTAATAAGCCAAAATTGGCATGTTAGATATTAGGCCTAATGGGTGGACAAAATAATGAGGGGATTGGCTATTCCACCCACCACACCCTTTAAAAGAAAGCAATTTTGTGGGGAAAATATGAAAGAAAAAACGAAAGAACAGACAAAGGCTACTGAAGCAAGCCTTCACCATCAGGGCTGCATCATTTTCTGGTCCCACCTGATCTTGAGAGGTGTCCTGATAGAATGGGGCAGAGTGAGAGGAAGCCAGATAAGATTGCTACCCATATCAGCTCCAAGGGAATCCCAAATGCCACTTGGTATGTCTGTTATTACCATTTTTAATAGCATCTAAGAGACTGTCAAACAACAGGGTTTTTTTCATTTTAAAATCTCTCTCCTGCTAAAGGAAAAGGGAAGAAGAAATGTTAAAATGAAAGCCTTATTAAATACTTTACATTTCAAATTTTTCCTTTTCTGTTTTTTTTTTTAAATAAAAGATTAAAAGGATTTTTAATGGTCTGTTTGCTATGGTGCTAATCAAGCGGAGGTCTCTCAGCCCCAACCCTGGACCTTGTTTATAACTGTTTAATGTTGGACAGTGACAATGTTATGTTAACACCTTTGGCCCATTTATACCATCTAAAATAATACAACATATTCATCTTCAGCCTATTCATCATGATACAGTATTTAATTACATGATTACATACTATTCTTTCAAATAATACATCACACTTTTCCCCCTACAATCTTTTAAGTTGGACAGTGAAATGCAGAGTTCTGCAGCTGCTCTGCCTAATTCACTTTGGATATTGTATTGCACAGAGACTGATTCACTGAACAGCTTGAATATAAATAACTTAATAAGACAATTAAATATTGTCTATACAAAAGGGAATCAAATTAAGGTTGCATGTGCAATTTTCAGGTTAAAATGTCCAGACTTTTGAGTGCAATGTATCATGTTTTTAAATGAAATCTATATAAGAAATCTGAAAATAGTTTGTGCAAGAATTATTAAAAGAATATTTCAAGGAATATCAGTTGAATACTTTCGATGTTAAAAAGATCCAGTAAGAGAGAAGGCAAACCCTATCATGTTCTATGCAGGATGGAGTTATTATAAACTAGCTGTAAAATCAAAGATAATAGAGCTGGCTGGAAGTGCTTGCTTCACCAATATACAAATGAAAAAATGTTTCATGTCTGTAGACAGATTCAGTATAGGAGTCAGCAAATGTATAGGGGTGACATGTTTCTGATGGCTCATCATGGACAGTGTGTGTCCATACATTCTATGTTCTCTAAGTATCTTGATGATATAGGCCATATAAAGCCTTATATATTTTGGAGTTTTCCCCTTGGTAGTCAACATGGTAAAGCACAACTACTGTAACTTCTGGCACAGACTCTATCTAGCCTAATCATTAGTGTAAATGGAATTTATAGATGATCTGTAAAGGGAAAAGAATCAATATCTACTCTTTCTTTGTCTTTGTGATGTATCACACGGGTTGGAAAGATTTTTATTTATTTTTAAAGGTGCGTGTGTGGGGAGAGGGTGGTTTTCCTTTTCTATACCTGAAAGTCAGATCTTGTCTACCCAGTTTTTCTTGCAAAACTATAAACATTTGGAGAACCAGTAAGATTATAACTTCTGAGACACTGTGCAAGTGAAATCTGATCTAGAGAAGAATTCTTTTTGATTTAGACTATTTAAAACCAGTGAAGACAAGACTTGACATTACTGATATTTTTAAGGTAAATACAAGCAGAGGGAGGAAAGAAAAATAAAACCTTTCAGGCCTTCTTTATTATATGAACTCATATTAGAGTCTCATGTCTTATTGCCCACAAACTTTTTCAAAAGAATTCTGGAAAAAATTAGTCTACTCAGTTATAATGTGTTATAATATTGCTAAGTATAAATGTATACCTCTAGGAACAAAAAATGTAAGCCATATTTACAGAATGGTACCCTGGGTAGCAGTTATTCTGAACAAGATTTGAGGGTTGTGCTGCACATAAGGTCCTAGTGTGACACTGTGGCCAAAAGTGTTAATGAGATCCTGGGATGCATAAACAGGGGAACTTCGAGTAGTAGCAGAGATGTTATTTTGCCTCTGTTTAGCACTGGTGCAGTCACTACTGGAAATTCCAGTTCTGGTGCCCACAGTTCAAGAAGGATATTGATAAATTGGAGAGGGTTCAAAGAAGAGAGATGAGAGTGATTAAAGGATTAGAAAACATACTTTGTACTGATAGACTCAAAGAGCTCAGTCTACTTAGCTTAACAAAGAGAAAGTTAAAGGGTGACTTGATTAGCCTATAAGTACCTACATAGGGAACAAATATTTAATAATGGGCTCTTCAGTCTATCAGAACAGGTATAGCAATCCAATGTCTGGAAGTTGAAGCTAAACAAATTCAGACAGGAAATAAGGTTTACGTTTTTAACAGTGAGAGTAATTAATCATTGAAACAATTTACTAAGAGTCATATTGGATTCTCCATCACTGATCATTTTTAAATCAAGATTGGATAGTTTTGTAAAAGCTATGCTCTAGGAATTATTTTGGAGAAGTTCTATGGCCTGTGTTATACAAGAAGTCCGACTTGGTTTTTATGGAATTAATATTGTAAACTAAGAGGCACCAATCATTGCAGAATAGGGGAGGATTTTTTTTAGCATTTTATATGTACCAGCCCATTTATATCAAGATACAGAGCCTTCCAAAAAAGGGGCTTAGAACTGTCAAATGCATCATGAAATTACATCTTCTTTTTATAATGAGAGTTTACTTGTTACTACAATCTGCTGGTCTCTTGAATACATCCAGTCTAATAAATAACTTGTGGCCTCCGAAGACTGTTTAAGTAGCATCTTAATAATGGTAAATTTGAAGTATAAAATTGCAGCTAAAGTCTATTGTGTTATGTAGACTAGCATTAACTAGCAATAAACTTTTTTTTAGAAAGAAATATCTTCATCAAATTCTGTTCAGAAAGATTTTGTTAACTGTCCTCTTTAACCCAGTAAAAAGGACATATCAATATATTGCATGTTTAAAATAAAGCCTACTTATTTACAATAAAAAGCAATCCCAGAATTAAATAAAAAATGTTATAATATTTTGTGTCTGTAAACACTTGTTGCTTCTTTCTAACCACATCAGTCATCTCCACCCTCCAATGCTTCTGTCAACCTCACCATCTTCTACTGCTCCAGCCATGTGTGTCCCCACCCCCCAAATCCCTTCACAGGTTTCTACTCTCCTTCCACAGCAAATACAACTCATCCTTTCTTATATTCTCATTTTGTAGCTCCATTCTGGTCTATAGCTCTTCATAAATCCATGCCTTTGCTCACTATGCCATATTTAAGGCCTGGTCTACACTAGGAGTTTATGTCGAATTTAGCGCCGTTACATCGAATTAACCCTGCACCTGTCCACACCACGAAGCTATTTAGTTCGACATAGAGCTCTCTTAAATTCGACTTCTGTACTCCTCCAAAACGAGAGGAGTAGCGCTAAATTCGAAATGGCAATATCGAATTAGGCTAGGTGTGGATGGAAATCGACGGTAATAGCTCCGGGAGCTATCCCACAGTGCACCACTCTGTTGACGCTCTGGACAGCACTTCGAGCTCGGATGCTCTGACCAGCCACACAGGAAAAGCCCCGGGAAAATTTGAATTCCTTTTCCTGTCTGGGCAGTTTGAATCTCATTTTCTGTTTGGACAGCGTGGAGAGCTCAGCAGCACTGGCAACGATGCAGAGCTCTCCAGCAGAGATGGCCGTGCAATCTAATAGAAAGAGGGCCCCAGCATGGACTGATCGGGAAGTCTTGGATCTCATCGCTGTGTGGGGCGATGAGTCCGTGCTTTCAGAGCTGCGCTCCAAAAGAAGGAATGCAAAGATCTACGAGAAGATCTCTAAAGCCATGGCAGAGAGAGGATACAGCCGGGATGCAACGCAGTGCCGCGTGAAAATCAAGGAGCTGAGACAAGGCTACCAAAAAACCAAAGAGGCAAACCGACGCTCCGGATCCCAGCCCCACACATCACGTTTCTACGAGGCACTGCATTCCATCCTAGGTGGGGCCGCCACCACTACCCCACCAGTGACCGTGGACTCTGAGGATGGGATATTGTCCACGGCCGGTTCCTCGTCGGAAATGTTAGCGGACGGGGAAGATGAGGAAGGAGATGAGGAGGACGAGGCAGTCGACAGCGCTTGCACCGCTGATTTCAACGACAGCCAGGAGCTCTTCATCACCCTTACCGAGATCCCCTACCAACCGTCCACAGCCGTTACCCCGGACACCGAATCAGGGGAAGGATCAAGCAGTGAGTGCTTTAAACATCTAAACATTTACTTTTAACATAACTGGAATATTTATATTGTTAAGAATGGGGTTTTCATTCACTCATTTAAACATAGAAACTTTTATTTATAACAAAACAGGAATATTAACTATATCAGCAATTGGGTGTTCATGATTTCTTTGGCTTAGTCAACTATTTAGTCCCAACTATGTATAAAAAATCAAATAATGTCCGGATTTTCATGATTAGTCCACCACAGGACGCTCCACTCTGTAGTCCCTTCTAGTGCAGTTAAACGAAAAGACGGTCAATATGCCCGGGAATTGACAGAGAGTCCTCCTGGGATAGCTCAGCATAGCTCTCCTGGAGGTACCGCTCAAGCATGCGCATCAGGTTCCGTGGCAGGGCGATCTTGTTCGGTCCACCGTGGTAACACACGTTCCCACGCCATGAGTCTATTAAGTAGTCCGGGATCATGGCACGGCAGAGCATGGCGGCATACGGCCCTGGCCTCTGCATGCTCTCCCGAAGCATCCGTCCCCTCTCGCTCTCCGAGATCCTCATCAGCGTTATGTCGCACATGACGCCCTGCTTTAAATTAGGGAGGGGAATGTTAGTATTGGGACTGCTTTACAGCCACGCGGTGGAGGCGGCAGAGGGGCAGCATACAGGGATCTTTCCCTGGGACAGCCGCGAGGTGGTGGGACAGGGGCAGAGCTCATGCTTCCCTGATTGCTGCCAGCAGAGAGTGGCCTTGCTTTCAGTGCGAAAGGAGCCCAGTGCTACTATTACATTTTTAAGCTGCCACAAGTCTACGGCTTACCATGTTTTCCGGCAACAAAAGTAGAGGTGTCCTGCCACGCTTCTCTGATTGCAACTGCAAGACCCCAGGCACTGAAGGCGAGGGCCGAAAATTCGACCTTGTCCTGAGTGCGCATGTGAAAGGTGCAGTTCATGGTGTTGTTCACAGAGAAAGACTATGTTCTTTGTTAGCAACTTCATTTATCTGTCTCAGGAATTCACTCCCTTTTTCCCATTCCCACAGACACATCTGCGACTGTCTCCCAACCCAGCCTGGCATCACACTCCCAGAGGCTAGCGCAGATTAGGAGAAGGAAGAAGAAGACGCGTGAGGACATGTTTTATGAACTTATGGACTGCTCACGAGAGCAGGCAGCCCAGACGACACAGTGGAGGGACAACTTGTCACAAATGCACCGAGCAGTCATGGAACGGGAGGAGAGGTGGCGCCAGGAGGACCAGCAGGCTACTCAAATCCTGCTTGGACTAATGAGGGAGCAAACGGAGACGCTCCGGCGCCTAGTGGATGTTCTGCAAGACCGGAGGCAGGAGGACAGAGCCCTGCTGCTGTCTATCTCTAACCGCCCTCCCCCGCCACCAAGTCCCACACCCCCCTCACCAAAAGTCCAAAGAAGGAGGGGTGGCAAGGGCCGTTGAAACTTTCAGTCAGCCCCTGCACAGTGCTGCAGCAATAGAAGGCTCTCGTTGCACAAAGTTTGAAAAGTCCTTTCCTACCCATCTCACACAAGCCCCCGTCCAAGTTTCCTCCCCCCCCCTTTTCATGTGCGGTTCATAATAAAACATCTGTTTCTGTTAAGTACTGTTTCCGAGAGTGTCTTTTAGAGGGGATTCTGTCTGAAGGGGGGGAAGGGGTTTGTTACTTGGACAGGACAGTCACCTTTAGCAGGCTACAGAGGCGGGGGCAGGTCCAGCATCAGGACACATACACAGTGCAGTCAACAGTTACCCTGGTCAGTCTGGGAGGCGGTTTTCATGTTCTGGGGTGCGGGGGGGTTGATCTGTGACTTTGTGGCGGGGGAGGGCAGTTAGAGATCTTATGCCGCGGTCCTTATCCTGGATCACAGAGCCACGCAGCAGGGGGTCTGTAACCCTCCGCCCCCTGCCAGAAAGTCACTTGGCCGACACATACACGCAGTCCCGCCCAGGACTGCTGGCAGGCTCCGTTGAAACAACCAATCCAGCACTGCAGAGCCTGTCATTCCAGGAGTTTAGAAGCATCATTTGCATCAAAACACTAAACCCGCCCCCCGCCACAGTCTGCGTCCCCGGTTTAAAACATTCCCGCGAAAACAGTAAGAAAGAGAACCTTGTTCATTAACAAAACGGAACAGATTTTATTTGTTGGGAAGGTGGTGAAGGGGGTATGTAACTTGGAAGGATAGTGAACAGTAACTGGGTAAAGAAATGGGGGCAGGTTCAGCATCTGTGTCCACAAACTAAACAGTCACTGGAGACCCTGCTCAGTCAGGAACCTGGCTTTCAAAGCCTCCCTGATGCATAGCGCGTCCCGCTGGGATCTTCTAATCGCCCGGCTGTCTGGCTGGGCGTAATCAGAAGCCAGGCTATTTGCCTCAACCTCCCACCCCGCCATAAAGGTCTCCCCCTTGCTCTCACACAGATTGTGGAGCACACAGCAAGCAGCTATCACAATGGGGATATTGGTTTCGCTGAGATCACAGCGAGTGAGTAAGCTTCTCCATCTCCCCTTGAGACGGCCAAAAGCACACTCCACCACCGTTCTGCACTTGCTGAGCCGGTAGTTGAAGAGTTCTTTCCCTGAGTCCAGTGCGCCAGTGTAGGGCTTCATGAGCCAGGGCATTAGCGGGTATGCAGGGTCCCCGAGGATCACTGTAGGCATCTCCACATCCCCAACAGTTACTTTGTGGTCCGGGAAGTAAAGACCTTCCTGCAGCCGTCTAAACAGACCAGAGTTCCTGAAAACCCGAGCGTCATGAACCTTGCCAGGCCATCCAACGTTGATATTTGTAAAACGTCCCCGATGGTCCACCAGTGCTTGCAGCACCATGGAAAAGTATCCCTTTCTGTTTATGTACTGGCTGGCCTGGTGGTCCGGTCCCAGGATAGGGATGTGAGTCCCATCTATAGCCCCACCGCAGTTTGGGAATCCCATCTCGGCAAAGCCATCTATGATGAGCTCCACGTTTCCCAGGGTCACTACCTTTGATAGCAGTACCTTGACGATTGCCTTGGCTACTTGCATGACAGCAACCCCCACGGTAGACTTGCCCACACCAAAGTGGTTCGCGACTGACCGGTAGCTGTCTGGCGTTGCAAGCTTCCAGAGGGCTATGGCCACTCGCTTCTGGACAGTCAGGGCTGCTCGCATCCGGGTGTCCTGGCGGTTCAGGGCAGGTGACAGCAACTCACACAGTTCGAGGAAAGTCCCCTTCCGCATGCGAAAGTTGCTCAGCCACTGGGATTCATCCCAGACCTGCAGCACTATGCGGTCCCACCAGTCCGTGCTTGTTTCCAGGGCCCAGAATCGCTGTTCCACAGTATCCACAAGACCCAGTGACACCGAGATGTCCTGGGCGCTGGGTCTCATGTTTTCTGAGAGGTCGGAGCTAGTGTCCGACTTCATGCCGTCACGGTGGTGCCGTAGCCTCCTCTCCTGATTTCTCTGCAGCTGCCTCTGGTAAAGGTGGATGAGAAGCTGCGAGGCATTGAGAACTGCCACAACTGCAGCGATGGTCGCAGCGGGATCCATGCTCGCACTGCTGTGGCGTCCGTGCTGTCAGTAATCAGAAAAGTGCGTGAACTGATTTCCCGCCGGCGCTTTCAGGGAGGGAGGGAGGGCGGGAGTGACGGACGGATGACGACAGGCACCCAAAAGCACCCTCGACACATTTTTTTACCCAGAAGGCATTTGGGGCTCGACCCAGAATTCCAATGGGCAGCGGGGACTGCGGGAACTGTGGGATAGCTGCCCACAGTGCACCGCTTCCAATGTCGACGCTTGCCCCGTTAGTGTGGACTCACAAAGTCTCACAAAGTCGAATTACCGTCCTTAGTGTGGACACACACGTTCGACTTTGTAATATCGATTCCACATAGTCGAATTAACTAAAATCGAAGTACTCTCGTAGTGTAGACATACCCTAAGACTCTCTTATGTTATCCTTATGTCTCCTTCCACTTTGTGCCTTCCTTATTGCCCCAACTTTTGCTTGGAACAGCCTCCCAGTTATTTTTACTGAAGTGCTCTTATTTTTCTCCAAAGTAACCTCTTGTAAACTCACCTGTTCCTTGAAGCATTTCAACTCTACCAATGATACCCCACTCTTTAGTTGTTCTATTTCCTATTGTTCTGCATTGTACTCCCTTTGGCTTTTAGATTGTAAGGTCTTTGGGGGCAGGGACTTGTCTCACACCTTTTCATATTTTACAGCATGGTGTACATTTCTGTCAGTCAGAAATGGACAGCAGTGGGTATATCTGGATCTGAATTAGATTTAAACAAGAGTTCTGATGCAAGGCCAAAGCAAGCCTGGTGTTTGATATTGTCTGTCGAATGTCATAAGGTTCTGTGAGATTTTTGCCTCAAATCACAGAAATCTCACAAGGTCAGGTGATCTCCTGAGAATTCTGCCATCTTGAAGTCATATCTTGAATTGCAGAAATCTTGAGAGATCTGCATTTATTGCAGTATTTCTGCCATTTTGATCTGAATTCTTTCAAGAATGGCAGTTCTCATGAGACTTCATTCACAGTTAGAGTGAGAACAGAAAATAAGTTCCTTCCAAATTTAGATCTGACCTGTTACCAAAAACATAGGGCTGAGTTTAGATCCAGTGATTCAAAACTAAGCCTGCTTTCCTCCACAAAATTTGAGTGGGTTCAGATTCAAAGTTCCAGTTTTGACTTTTTTTGCAACCTATGCATAGTACCAAACAAACTGTTGTATTAGCAAACTGTGCTAGGATTAGCCCTGCCCCATCCTTCTTTCTCCCACATTCATAACTGGTAGAGGTCTTGTCAAAACAGTTTTCCCCCTGGAAGCTGACAGAAACCACTGAGTAAAGAAATGGTACAGATGGCTTCCTGGCCTCTAACAGACCTCCCGGGCTTAACCAGGAGATCTTCAATGATCTGAAACTCAAAGATTCTTATAAAAAGTGGAACCTAGGTCAAATTACAAAGGATGAATATAAACAAACAACACAAGCATGTAGGGACAAAATTAGAAAGGCCAAGGAAAAAATGAGATTAAATTTGCTACAGACATAAAGGGTAACAAGAAAACATTCTACAAATACATTAGAAGCAAGAGAAAGACCAAGGACAGGGAAGGCCCTTCACTCAATGAGGGCGGGGGGGAACAATAACAGAAAATGTGGAAATGGCAGAAGTGCTAAATGACTTTTTTATTTCAGTTTTCACAAGAAAGCTTAGTAGCAATTGTACATCTAACATAATGAATGCCAGAGAAAATGAAGTAGGATCTGTTGCTAAAATAAGGAAAGAACAAGTTAAAAATTACTTAGACAAGTTAGATGTCGTCAGTTCACCAGGGCCTGATGAACTACATCCTAGAATACTCAAAGAACTGACTTAGGAGATATCTGAACCACTAGCAATTATCTTCCAAAACTCATGGAAGGCAGGAGAGATGCCAGAGGACTAGAAAAGGGCAAATATAGTGCCAAGCTATAAAAATGGGAATAAGGATAACACAGGGAATTACAGACTAGTCAGTTTAACTTCTGTACCTGGAAAGATAATGGAACAAATAATTAAACAATCAATTTGCAAACCTAGAAGATAATAAGGTGATAAGTAACAGTCTGCATGGATTTGTCAAGAACAAATCATGCCAAACCAACCTGAAAGCTTTCTTTGACAGGGTAGCAACCCTTGTGGATAGAAGGGGAAGTGGTAGATGTGGTATATCTTGACTTCATTAAGGCTTTTGATACTGTCTCGAGTGACCTTCTCATAAACAAACTAGGGAAATACAACCTAGATGGAACTATTATAAGGTGGATGCATAACTATTTGGAAAACCATTCCCAGCAAGTAGTTATCAGTCAAACTGGAAGGCCATATGGAGTGAGGTCCTGCAGGGATTGGTCATGGGTCCAGTTCTGTTCAATATCTTCATCAATGATTTAGATAATGGCATAGAGAGTATTCTTATAAAGTTTGCAGATGATACCAAGCTGGGAGGGGTGGCAAGTGATTTGGGGGATAGGTTTAAAATTCAGAATGATCTGGAGAAATGCTCTGAAGTAAACATGATGAAATTCAATAAGGATAAATGCAAAGTACTCCACTTAGGAAGGAACAAACAATGGTACACATACAAAATGGGAAATGATCACCTAGGAAGGAGTACTGTGGAAAGGGATCTGGGGGTCATTGTGGATCACAAGCTAAATATGAGTCAGTAATGTAACACCGTTGCAAAAAAAAGCAAACATCCTTCTTGGAAGTATTAGCAGTAGTGTTGTAAGCAAGATATGAGAAGTAATTCTTCTGCTCAACTGTGCAGCTGATAAGGCCTCAGCTGGAGTATTGCGTCCAGTTCTGGGCACCACTTTTCAGGAAAAGTGGACAAATTGGAGAAAGTCGGAGGAGAGCAACAAAAATGATTAAAGGTCTAGGAAACATGACCTGTGAGGGAAGATTGAAAAAATTGGGGTTTTTTTAGTTTAGAGAAGAGAAGACTGAGGGAGGACATGATAACAGTTATTATCAGTAAAAGGTTGTTACAAGGAGGAGGGCGAAATATTGTTCTTGTTATCTTCTGAGGATAGGATAAGAAGCAATAGGTTTAAATTGCAGCAAGGGAGGTTTAGGTTGGACATTAGGAAAAACTTCCAACTGTCAGGGTGGTTAAGCACTGGAATAAATTGCCTGGGAAGCTTATGGAATCTCCATCACTGGAGGTTTTTAAGAGCATGTTAGGCCTGGTCCCCACTAAGCCTCCACTTCGGACTAAGGTACGCAAATTCAGCTACGTTAATAACGTAGCTGAATTCGAAGTACCTTAGTCCGAACTTACCGCGGGTCCAGACGCGGCAGGCAGGCTCCCCCGTCGATGCCGCGTACTCCTCTCGCCGAGCTGGAGTACCGGCGTCGACGGCGAGCACTTCCGGGATCGATCCCAGAACATCGATTGCCTGCCGCCGGACCCTCCGGTAAGTGTAGACGTACCCTTAGACAAACACCTGTCAGGGATGGTCTAGATTATATATCCTGCCTTGAGTGCATCACACTGGACTAGACTTGAAGACCTCTCAAGGTTCCTTCCAGTCCTATGATTTTATGATTCTATGATTCTAAGGTGCTATGATCCAAAATGTAGACTTATTCCTCCCTGATTTATGTATAAAAACAAAATGACAACCACAAGCACTGTATATCTCCTCTAAAATGTGCAGATAAATGCATGCCAATGATTACATTAAAAATAGATGTAATATTTCCCTTAATGTCATGTCCTCATCTATGAAATGAAAAATATACAAAACCAGGGGGGAAAAACTGATTTAAACAAAACACCTATCACTGGAAATTATACACTATTTCAAGACATGGGCCTACTGGTAACATCTTGCAGCGACAATTAAATCACTCAAGATAGCCATAGCAGAATACCAAACCCATACACCTAGATGCGGTTTAAATTACTCTAATCTGAGTTGTTTGGGTGTAGTACATTTCAACATTGTAGCGTTTTACTTAACATGAGAATAACATTCTGTTAAAATTATTATTGCAAGACCAACTCCTGAGAAGTGCTCAGTACCTGTAGTTCTCACTAAAATAGGTTACTTCAGTGTTCAGCACCTCTAAGAAGTTGATCTATAGTGTTTTGATTTTGAAATGTTCTCATTTAGCCTTTTATTTTCCTTTGGATATATGGATTTTAGACAGGAAAAACGTCTTCTGGTTGAACAATTTTAAATGGACTTGACTCCTGTATTAAATATCATCTAAGCTATTACTCCACAAAGCTGTTTCTTGGCAAACAATGTTGCTCCTCTGAACTGGCTCAAAACACTGGAACATTTTACATGGGCAGATGGAACACAAGGCTATTTTGATCACCAAGTGAGAACATGCTGTTGTAATCATAGCCATTCAACAGTGATTTAAGAGCTAAAATTTCCATGCACAGGGGCATAATCTCCCTGTGACATGTGGGATTCTGGCACTTTGGGGAGTTCCACACATGAATAATAACATTTTTATGATACAGTACATTTACATTCAAAATGCTTTACAAACATTAACTAAATCTCCAGAGACCTCAATGGAAGGAAAGTATTATTGTCATCCCCATTTTACAGATGGGGAAATGAAAGACACTGAGATTGATTGATTGATTAATTCTCTCATGGCTATAGAGAGAGTCAGTGTCAGAATCTGGTCTAAAACAAAAACAACGAGGAGTACTTGAGGCACCTTAAAGATTAACAAATTTATGTGTGCATAAGCTTTCGTGGGCTAAAACCCACTTCATCAGATGCATGGAGTGGAAAATACAGTAGGCAAGTATATATACACAGTACATGAAAAGATGGGAGTTGCCTTACCAAGTTGGGGGGGGGGGGGTCAGTGATTCAATTAAAGTGGAAGTGGGCTATTCTCAACAGTAGAACACCAAAGGAGGTGTTGAGAATAGCCCACTTCCACTTTAATTGAATTGCCTCGTTAGCACTGACCCCCTCCACTTGGTAAGGCAACTCCCATCTTTTCATGTACTGTGTATATATACTTGCCTACTGTATTTTCCACTCCATGCATCTGATGAAGTGGGCTTTAGCCCACAGAAGCTTATGCACAAATAAATTTGTTAGTCTCTAAGGTGCCACAAGTACTCCTCGTTGTTTTTGCTGATACAGACTAACACAGCTACCACTCTGAAACCTAGTCTAAAACAATCATTCCTAGCTCCCCATCTCAGATCACCAGGGTACTCATCTATCTATGCCTTTTAAAAAATACTGGCTATTAGCAGAATGAAATATATTTAATCAGGACAGCTCATTCAGGATTTATATTTGCAAAACTATCCTATGCTGATAACATTGCCACACTTTATCATCACTTTTACAATTCCGATAATGCATACACATTCTCATTCAGTTAAGGGTTTTCCGAATGCACTGGTCTACACATGAACTCAGAACCTCTGAAAATGCTGAGGAAATTATTCCCGTTAATGCAGCACAGTCTGTGGCATTGTGGTAAGGGCTATTAGTAAGGCAGCTACAGGACAGGATGAATATTTCCCTATTCTGCAAATGAGTGCATGGGGGTGACAGTCTGAATTAAGCAGCAGGCTTACCTGTTGACAACCACCTCCCAACTATGTCAGATGAATAGATACGTAGAAAGCATGTAGAAATTGAAAGCAAAACTGGGGAGTCTTGACATCATGGGAGGAAAACCTGCTGATTCAGTTTGCCAAAACCCATGTGAACCAAAATCAGAAGGTTAAGTACAAACCTAATGTTCTCCTTGTATCCTTGCTTCAGTTTGGGTAAATACATTCTGCTTACTTATACAATTATTTGTACAACTGATTCACAGTAATTTTCACTCGATGTGGCTTTCTCTCTTTACACTTCTATAATTTGATATGTAGTATTGCTTTCTTTTGTAAAGCATTGCCATGCTTCACCTCAGACATGGCTGCATTTAAGTAGCGACATGATGAACATATTTTACTGTTAGCATTTTTATAAAGAAAGCAATAGTATTGATGCAACAGTAAAGGCGAATAACCATGTACACAAAAAGTCAGGAAATGCAAATTTAGGGCTGAAAACTCAATATGTTGCTTATATTTTAAAATATGGTCTCACTTTGTATCTTTATAAATCATTTGTCAATTAAAATAATACAAACAGGAATTTCTGACACAACCTTGCATACTGATATAATACAGTACAGGACACACAGGCTTCAGAGATGGTTTGATTTTTTTTTAAAGGATCAATGAGATCTACAAAGCATTTTTATATTTGAAGAAGGTTGGGGAAGGGAAGAAGTAGGCAGGGAGAAGTTAAAAGATAAAGATCAGTTTACTTATGCTTGAAGTTTGGTCATATCCAAATAAGAAAAGCAGGATTCATTGTGTGAATGGGTTACTAACTTGCATGGAAGGAAAATGAATAGAGTGGTGCAAAATAGTAACAGTGAGTTAGTGAAAGAAGGTGCAGTAAAATGAACTCTGCAGAATAAGACAACCAGAAGCAACAAAATAAAACTGGTAATGAGTTACATGGCAGGCTAAATAAGCAATTGGCTGAGTAAATCAGATGACAGCAAAGGCTCAGTTATAGTCAATTAAATAAGCCAACGCTTAAAAACAGTAAAACGTGGAACTAATCTGTTGGCAAAATCAATCCATTAAATGACAAATGGAATAATTAACTTAGCCCTGGTCTACACTATGAGATTAGGTCGAATTTAGCAGCGTTAGGTCGATTTAACCCTGCTCCCGTCCACACGACCAAGCCTGTTTTGTTGACTTAAAGGGCTCTTAAAATCGATTTCTGTACTCCTCCCCGGCAAGTGGTTTAGTGGTTAAATCGACCTCGCTGGGTTGAATTTGGGGTAGCGTGGTCGCAATTCAATGGTATTGGCCTCAGGGTGCTCCATTGTGACCGCTCTGGACAGCACTATCAACTCAGATGCACTGGCCAGGTAGATAGGAAAAGCCCCACGAATTTTTGAATTTCATTTCCTGTTTGGCCAGCTTGGCGAGCTGATCAGCACAGGTGACCATGCAGAGCTCATCAGCACAGGTGACCATGGAGTCCCAGAATTGCAAAAGAGCTCCAGCATGGACCGAACAGGAGGTACTGGGTCAGATCACTGTATGGGGAGAAGAATTCGTGCAGGCAGAAATCCATTCCAAAAGATGAAATGCCAATATATTTGCCAAAATCTCCAAGGGCATGATGGACAGAGGCTACAACAGGGACACACAGCAGTGCCATGTGAAAGTTAAGGAACTGAGGCAAGCCTACCAAAAAACAAAGGATGCAAAAGGTGGCTCTGGGTCAGAGCCCCATACATGCCGGTTCTATGATGAGCTGCATACAATTCTGGGGGGGGGGGTGGCTACCACTACCCCACCACTGTCCGTGGACACCTGCAAGGGGGGAGTCTCACGCAACAGGGATGAGGATTTTGTGGATGAGGAGGAGGAGGTGGTTGAGGATAGCGCACAGCAGGCAAGCGGAGAATCCCTTCTCCCCGGCAGCCAGGAACTGTTCATCACCCTGGAGGCAATACCCTTCCAACCCTCCCAAGGCGGGCTCCCGGACCATGAAGCCGGAGAAGGCACCTCTGGTGAGTGTACCTTTGTAAATATAATACAGGGTTTAAAAGCAAGCGTGTTTAATGATTAATTTGCCCTGAAGACTTGGGATGCATTCACGGCCAGTATAGCTACTGGAAAAGTCTGTTAACGTCTGGGGATGGAGCAGAAATCCTCCAGGGACATCTCCATGAAGCTCTCCTGGAGGTACTCTAAAAGACTTTGCAGGTTTCTGGGGAGGGCAGCCTTATTCCGTCCCCCATGGTAGGAGACTTTACCATCCCAAGCCAGTAACAAGTAGTCTGAAATCATTGCAGAACAAAACATTGCAGCGAATGGGCCTGGGCTTTGGTGGCATTCAAGCAACATCTTTATCTCTCTGTGTTAGCCTCAGGAGAGTGATATCATTCATGGTCACCTGGTTGAAATACGGGAAATTTGTTTAAGGGGACATTCTGAGGTGCCCGTTCCTGCTGGGCTGTTTGCCTTTGGCTGAAAAGAAATCATCCCCACTGTTAGCCACGCGGTGGGGGGAGGCCCGTTCATGCTGAGCTGTTCGCGTTTGGCTGACAGGGATCTTCCCTGATACTAGCCATGTGTTGGAGGGGGGCGGGGGGGAGGGTTTGAAGCGATCATCCCAGATAATTGGGTGTGTGGGGGGGTTGGATTGTGCTGCACATTCACCCTAAAACTGCAGCCCCTCCTTTTAAATGGCCAACCCAACAGGCTTTGCTTGGTATGGGAAAGGAGAGCGCTGCTGTTTGAAACCATTCCCACATGTTATGAAGGTTGAAGATGCCGAAACCCTTTGCTTTACCATGGCTGCTTGCAAGCCGAATTCCGTTGCCCAGCCGAGCATGTGTGATGTCTCACACCAAACCGGAAGGCACTCAATATAAGAGGCAAAATGCAACCTTGTACCAAACGCACATGTGCTATGTAATGTGAATCGCTTGACTCGGTGTGAAATAGTCTTCCCTTTGTTCTCTAAAATGTATCTTTTTAAATTCTACTCTCCCTTTTTTCCTCCTGCAGCTGCAAATGTTTCTACGCTCCCCTTATGATCTCCGTCCCAGAGGCTAGCGCAGATTAGAAGTAAAAAAAACAACACTTGCGATGACATGTTCTCAGAGCTCATGCAGTCCTCCCACACTGAAAGAGCTCAGCAGAATGCATGGAGGCAAACAATGGCAGAGTCCAGGAAAGAGTTAAATGAACGCGATGAGAGGAGGGAGGAGCATGCTGAGAGGAGGCAGGATGCAATGCTGAGGCTAATGGGGGAGCAAACTGACATGCTCAGGCGTCTGGTGGAGCTGCAGAAAAGGCAGCAGGAGCACAGACTGCTGCTGCAGCCCCTGTATAACCACCTGCCTTCCTCCCCAAGTTTCATATCCTCCTCACCCAGATGCCCAAGAACGTGAGGGGGAGAGGGGGAAAGGCTACGGGCACCCAGCCACTCCACCCCAGAGGATTGCCCAAGCAACAGAAGGCTGGCATTCAATAAGTTTTGAACTGTAGTGTGGCCTTGTCCTTCCCTCCTCCCCTCATCCACCACCCCACTCGGTGCTTCCCTCCTCACCCACCTCTCCTGGGCTACCTTGCGAGTTTTCCCCCCTATTTGTGTGATGAATTAATAAAGAATGCATGATTTTGAAACAATAATGACTTTATTGCCTCTGAAAGCAGTGATCGAAGGGGGGAGATCGGTTGGCTTACAGGGAAGTAGAGTCAACCAAGGGGGCGGGTTTTCATCAAGGAGAAACAAAGGGTAGGTCTACACTGGGGGGGGATCGATTTAAGATACGCAAATTCAGCTACGTGAATAGCGTAGCTGAATGCGACGTATCCGAGCTGACTTACCCCGCTGTGAGGACAGCGGCAAATCGACCGCCGCGGCTCCCCCGTCGACAGTGCTTACTCCTACCTGGGCTGGTGGAGTATGCGCGTCGATTCGGGGATCGATTGTGAGAGATCGATTTCTACCCGCCGATCCAGGCGGGTAGTGAGGACAAGCCCAAAGAGAACTGTCACACCGTAGCCTGGCCAGTCATGAAATTGGTTTTCAAAGCTTCTCTGAAGCGCAGGGCGCCCAGCTGTGCTCTTCTAATTGCCCTGGTGTCTGGCTGCGCGTAATTGGCCTCCAGACGATTTGCCTCAACCTCCCACTCCGCCATAAACGTCTCCCCCTTACTCTCACAGATATTGCTGCTTGCTGTGTGCTCCACAATAACAATGGGAATATTGGTTTCGCTGAGGTCTAACCTAGTCAGTAAACTGCGCCGGCGAGCTTTTAAATGTCCAAATGCACATTCTACCACCATTCTGCACTTGCTCAGCCTATAGTTGAACTGCTCCTTACTACTGTCCAGGGTGCCTGTGTATGGCTTCATAAGCCATGGCATTAAGGGGTAGGCTGGGTCCCCAAGAATAACTATAGGCATTTCAACATCCCCAATGGTAATTTTTTGGTCTGGGAAGTAAGTTCCTTCCTGCAGCTGTTCAAACAGACCAGAGTTCCTGAAGATGCGAGCGTCATGCACCTTTCCCGGCCATCCCACGTTGATGTGAGTGAAACGTTCCTTGTGATCCACCAGTTCTTGCAGCACCATTGAAAAGTACCCCTTGCAGTTTACATACTGGCTGCCAAGGTGGTCTGGTCCCAAGATAGGGATATGCGTTCCGTCTATCACCCCACTACAGTTAGAGAACACCATTGCAGCAAAGGCATCCACTATGACCTGCACATTTCCCAGAGTCACTACCCTTGATAGCAGCAGCTCAGTGATTACGTTGGCTACTTGGATCACAGCAGCCCCCACAGTAGATTTACCCACTCCAAATTGATTCCCGACTGACCAATAGCTGTCTGGTGTTGCAAGCTTCCAGAGGGCTATCACCACTCACTTCTCAACTGTGAGGGCTGCTCTCATCTTGGTATTCTTGCGCTTCAGGGCAGGGGAAAGCAAGTCACAAAGTTCCATGAAAGTGCCTTTACACATGTGAAAGTTTCGCAGCCACTGGGAATCATCTGAGACCCGCAACACTATGTGGTCCCACTAGTCTGTACTTGTTTCCCGGGCCCAGAATCGGCATTCCACAGCAGGAACCTGCCCCATTACCACCATGATGTCCAAATTGCCAGGGCTCGTGCTTTGAGAGAAGTCTGTGTCCATGTCCTCATCACTATCATGATTGCGCTGTCGTTGCCTCCTCGCCTGCTTTTGCAGGTTCTGCACATAATGCAGGATAATGCACGAGGTGTTTACAATGCTCACGACAGCAGCGGTGAGCTGAGCAGGCTCCGTGCTTGCCGTGGTATGGCGTGAGCAGGAGAGCAGAGTTGCAGCGGAAGCGGTGGATGAGGACGGATGCCACGAGAATAGATATTTATACAGAAAGATGAGAGGACCTGCGAGGTGGATTCATGGCACCAGGAGAGCAGGAGAGCAGAGTTGCAGCGGAAGCGGTGGAGGACGATGGTTAGCACCGCGCACGTTTCCCGAGGAAGAACACATGTACCCAGGAGCACATGACAGACAAGATGGAGAAATTCGCTATTGAGACAAGAGCAGCAGAGCAGAGTTGCAGCGGAAGCAGTGTATGACGATGGTTAGCAGTCCTTCTTCAGCGTCTGCTGACAGCAGCACCCAGGACACAACAGCGGCAGTGTCGGTGAGCTGAGCTGAGCTAAGCGGGCTGCATGCTTGCCATGGTATGGCGTCTGCACAGAAAAAAGGTGCGAAACGATTGTCTGCCGTTGCTTTCACGGAGGGAGGGGCAATTGATGACATGTACCCAAACCCACCTGCGACAATGTTTTGCCCCATTAGGCATTGGGAACTCAACCCAGAATTCCAATGGGCAACAGAGACTGCGGGAACTGTGGGATAGCTACTCACAGTGCAACGCTCCGAAAGTCGATGCTAGCCATGGTACTGTGGACGCACTCCACCGACTTAATGCGCTTAGTGGGGACACACACAATTGACTGTATAAAATCGCTTCCTAAAAATCGACTTCTATATATTCGACCTAATTTCGTAGTGTAGACACACCGCTAGGAAGTAAAGGCACATTCCTAGCCATTGAAAGAGTTCTAAAGTGTGCAAAGGTCAAAGAAAGCTAGATGCGCTGAAGACTCTCTTCTACTGGTGAGCTGCTGTTGCTGCTACTTGTAGGAAGAGCAGCAGATTTGAGCATTCAAAGGACGTGGGGATTTATACAATTTGCCTCCAGAAGTATATGGTTTCAAGAATCATAGAATCATAAAATATCAGGGTTGGAAAGGACCTCAGGAGGTCATCTAGTCCAACTCCCTGCTCAAAGTAGGACCAATCCCCAACTAAATCATCCCAGCCAGGGCTTTATCAAGCCTGACCTTAAAAGCCTCTAAGGAAGGAGATTCTACCACCTCCCTAGGTAATCCATTCCGGTGCTTCACCACCCTTCTAGTGAAAAAGGTTTTCCTAATATCCAACCTAAACCTCCCCCACTGCAACTTGAGACCATTACTCCTTGTTCTGTCATCTGCTACCACTGAGAACAGTCTAGATCCATCCTCTTTGGACCCCCCTTTCAGGTAGTTGAAAGCAGCTATCAAATCCCCCCTCATTCTTCTCTTCTGCAGACTAAACAATCCCAGTTCCCTCAGCCTCTCCTCATAAGTCATGTGCTCCAGACCCCTAATCATTTTTGTTGCCCTCCGCTGGACTCTTTCCAATTTTTCCACATCCTTCTTGTAGTGTGGGGCCCAAAACTGGACACAGTACTCCAGATGAGGCCTCACCAATATCGAATAGAGGGGAATGATCACGTCCCTTGATCTGCTGGCAATGCCCCTACTTATATAGCCCAAAATGCCGTTAGCTTTCTTGGCAACAAGGGCACACTGTTGACTCATATCCAGCTTCTCATCCACTGTAACCCCTAGGTCCTTTTCTGCAGAACTGCTGCCTAGCCATTCGGTCCCTAGTCTGTAGCAGAGCATGGGATTCTTCCATCCTAAGTGCAGGACTCTGCACTTGTCCTTGTTGAACCTCATCAGATTTCTTTTGGCCCAATCCTCTAATTTGTCTAGGTCCCTCTGTACCCTATCCCTACCCTCCAGGGTATCTACCACTCCTCCCAGTTTAGAGACGTGTGACTTTGTGGTTGAGGTAGTAGACTGGATCCAGGTGCAATTCCTGGCTTTGCTACAGATTTCTGTTGTGATCTTGGGAAAATCACTTCATCTCTATAGATCAGGGCCTGGAGTCAATATCACATTCCAGGAGCTCAGTGTAGATACATTCATTAATATCTGTGAAGCATTTGGATATGATGGTGATGGTAGTCATATAGATACCTAAATAGAAAGGTTCATGGGCTGAGACCTTGAACACAATTTACACCACCGAGGAAAGAATTGTTTGAGTCTAAAAACAATCCCAAGAAGAGCTATGTAAAATATAATCCATATTTGGAGCCTGGAAGGCATGCAAACAAACAACATTTTCCTGGCCTATTCACCCTCATAGTAGTAATTTTGCTTGCTTCTGTATGTATATGGAATGTGCAAATTAAGACACAAAAGAAAACACTCAATTCTTCTCAAAACTCCTTTCATGTCTTCTAGCAAGTTCTCCCCCGTCACTGAGCCTGTCTGTATACCAGTCTATTCCCAAATGCCAAACTCCCTTCAAGCAAACTCCAGAAACTCAAAGAAGCCTTTTATCTCACCTGTACTGCAGTCTCTTGCATTGCAAACTTCCCTTCCACCAGCCCCTAATGAATGCAGTTCTCACTTAGTAGGCTTTTGCAGATCAGCTTTCAAGTAAAAGTCTTTATTTTCCCTGCTCTCTATGGACGTGCTCCTACTACCACAGAAGTCAATGATAAACTTCCCATTGACTTCAGTGGTGTTGGCATTATATCGACATAGTTGTGTGCTCACTCCCTACGTTTGCACGGATACATTAGAGATACAGTAACTCCTCACTTAAAGTCATCCCGGTTAACGTTGTTTCGTTGTTACGTTGCTGATCAATTAAGGAACATGCTCATTTAAAGTTGTGCAATGCTCCCTTCTAACGTCGTTTGGCAGCTGCCTGCTTTGTCCACTGCTTGCAGGAAGAGCAGCCCGTTGCAGCTAGCTGGTGGGGGCTTGTAACCAGGGTGGACCTGCAGCCTCCCCATCAGCTCCCCCTATCAGCTCCCCGCTCCCCTAAGTTCCCTATGCTGCAGCCGCCCAGCAGGCTATCAATTGCAGCTGTTCCTCCCGCCACTGCCATGTGCTGCCTCCTGCTCTCTGCCTTGGAGCTGATCCCAGAGACTCCTGCTTACAGTGCAGAGGGGGAAGGGGGGGCTAATGTCATTGTGTCCCCCTCCCCCCTGCTCCTGCACCCCGCTTACCCCTTCTCCATATAGAGCAGGGAGGGGACAGGGACAGAGAGAGACATAGAGAGCTTGGGGCAGCAGCTGCTGTCTCAACTTCCTGATCCACTTAAAAAGACAATGCACTTAAGAGTGGGTCAGCTTACTTAAAGGGGCAGTGTGCATCTCTCTCTCTTTCTCTCCCACACACAAAGTGTGTGTCTGTCTCTGTCTGCTATGCTGTCTCCCCTCCCTCGTGTTCGTGCTGCCTTGTGTGAGAGGCTACGTTAACAACACTGTGTTAATCCTTGAGGGCTCAGCTTAGTGCTAGTTCATCACTCAGCAGCAAGGCATTCCCTGGGAAATATCCCTTCCTCTTCCACCTTCTTACTTCACCACCTCAACAAAGCTTCACAATCATCATAGCTGTGAACAGTATTAAATTGTTTGTTTAAAACATATACTGTGTGTATATCTATATAATATATAGTTTTTTGTCTGGTGAAAAAAATTTCCCTGGAACCTAACCCCCCATATTTACATTAATTCTTATGGGGAAATTGGATTCGCTTAACATCGTTTTGCTTAAAGTCTCATTTTTCAGGAACATAACTACAACGTTAAGCGAGGAGTTACTATACCAGGATCTCCATTCCCCATGTAAATATTTTGCAAGTTGTTTACAGTGGCTCACTACAATGTTGGTTATCGTTGGTTCTGCCTTTCCTTTCTTGCATTAGATATTTTCAAGTCTACTAGTAAATGTCTTCTACCTGTGTGCAATATTTTGTGTCTTTAAATAGTAAACCATAAGAGTACTTATCCAGATATTGAAAGCCCTGACATTACTGATGGTATTTTCCTGTTTTTTTCCCCAAAACATGTTTGAGCAATTTTTAGAGACTGCAGTTTGTCTTCTAGATGAAATGTGTCTACCAGCTCCATACAGGGACTAGCTACATATCATATGGTGCATACAAAAAATGACAGCTTATTTCTTTTGCTCGCATCCAAATTAAGCACTGAAACTCTAAAATAAGCAACTCATTAGAAAAACTCAATTACATTTCTACAGATTATAAATTTGACATAATAAGTGGCTTCTGCAGATGCATATCTACTTATAATATTCTTATGGCAGGTTTCACCAGGTGGTGCTGTTACACATAGGCTTCAAAGTTTATTTTCCCTTTGGGATTGTCTACACAGCACGTTTTGCCGACAAGCCAGGGTGCAAGCCTGCAGTGCACCAGCTTGCTGCAAAGTAATGTCCCATATGGACACTGCTACTGCACACTAAAGGTCTCGGAGTGTGCCTTAGCACACTGTGATTTCAGGTAGTAGCATGCCAAGCTGTACTCCAGAACTTTCACTGCACTGGAGCAGTGTCCACATGGGATGTGACTATGTGGCACAGTTTGTGACTAGATTCACACTCTAACTTGCTGTGCAGTAACATGCAGTGTAGGCAAGCCCTTCATGTGTGAACAAGTTCTGATGCTTGGGAACCACCTGCTGGGGTGGTGTTACCTTTGGATTTTACAAAGGTGCATGTAGAGTCAGCTTTGGAAGAAAGAGCTGTGCAAAGCGCAAGAAGGTTTGCTCTTTCTCTTGGGCTATAATCAGAGTCAATTCTTAAGTCAGTCATTTGTTGAGAACCAGGCTTTGGTGTTGGCCTGAAATTCCTGGAAGAAAGGATTGGCCGGCATGCTGTCTGACCATCTTATTTCAGGATTCATGTATGTAAATAAAGGAGGTTACACTTACACCCAGACTTTGCATTACCGATTTCTCCCTCATTGGGAAGCCAATCTGTAAAGCTTTGGACATCTGCTACTGTGTGGCAGGGAGGAGAAACTGGTGTCAGAAGAAGAGGAAATAGTATAATTAATTAACATAGATCCATAATATGTAACTGTTTATACTTTGTATCTATTATGCAGCATGTTTAATATATATTCATTCATGACATACATACTTACGATGTGTAGCATTAGGATCAATCTTTATTCCAAAACGTGGCAAAATCAAGCCTGAATTGTACATTAAAATAATGGCTTCATAGATATTATTTTGGGTCCAAAAGACTCAAAATGTGACATTTTCTTTTACGATTAATTTTATAACAATTGAAGGAAATAAAATGCAAACACATAGTCATGTCCACTTTTGTATATAAAAATTGTGTCACTACTCAAATACATAGGTCATCTTTCACCTGAAACTTACCATGTGAAAAATGTTTTAGGGCACAGGAAATGGTATAATCAGAACTAGCAGAACATGCTGAATCAACTGTCATATTATTTACCAAGTTGTGGCAGTGTTTTGTGCCATACCACTGCTATCAGGATCCTGGGCAAAGGTAGGTGAGACTAGTGGGAGGAGCTTGGTAGGGAAGAAAAACTGTCAGGATTCAGAGTCAGTATCAGGGTCATTGGTCAGGCCAAAGGGCAGAGCTGGAGACAGTTCAGGCATGGTCAATACAAGGTATCAGGGTCCATGTGGGTGTTTCAGGGTTCAAACAGGAGTCAAACTCCAAATCAGAGCCAAGGTCAATAGTGGGAGTTCAGGAACGGGTACAGGGTGGTTGTGGCAGCTAGCTAGTGATCTGTGTTATTGCCCGGACACTTCTTGAATGCCCCTTGGGTTAATATAGGTCAGGGAGCCAATTAGGCACCTTGAAGCTGCTGTCTGTAGGTAGGGGTCCCTGAGGTGGGACTTCCTGTGGTCTGTGCCTGGAGCAGGTAACGGGTAGGGGAGTGAGATCTGGTTATAGCTGCTGCTGGGTGGTAGTGTGGAGGTGTTTGCTCCCTGAGAATTCTGCTGGTTTTGATTTGAGACTTGTTGGGCCTTTATTACTTTCTGCTCTAGGGCTTTGCCTGGGAGAGCTGTGTGGAAGCCTGCCATGAGGTCAAGGGCATGGACCTGGGAAATTGAATCCTAGGCTTGCTCTTCTGGGCCACAGCCCTCCCAGTTCACAAGGTAGCAGAGGGACCCCTGTTCAATTTTTGAGTCCAGCATCTCATGGGCTCCGTACTCATTGTGACCCAGGACCTGCACTGTAGGGGAAGGTGGGAGGTGTAGTGTTTGATGTGGAAAGGGGTTGGTGATGTATAGCTTCAATAGAGAAACATGAAACACCTTGAAGGATCTGGGTAGTTGGAGCTGAATGGTTACTGGGTTGATCAGCTAGCTGGTCGGGTATGGGCTTAAGTATTGCTGGCTTAGTTTGCAACAGGGTCAGTCTGTGTGGAGGTGTTGTGCAGAAAGCCCCACCTTCTGTCCCACAGCAAATGGTGGGCCTTCTAGATGCTGAGGGTCTGCATGTCGGTTGTAATCCTTCTTGGTATTTTCAAGATGTGTTTTAAGTTCCTCTTTGGCCTCATGGATTTGATGGACCCAGTCAGAAGCTATGTGGTTTGCTGAGGTGGTGGGTACAGTCGGGTGGAAATGGTGGTGGAACTTGAAGTGCCTGGTGGAGACATGGACAATGTTGTTATAGGTGAACTCTGCTTAGGACAAGAGGGCTGCACATTATTCTGGTGGTAATTCATAAAGCATCTCAAGTATTGCTCTAAAACTTGATTAACTGTCTCATACTGGCTATCCATTTGTGAATGGTAAATGGAGGATTTATAAGCATGGTCTCCAAGCAATTGTAGAGTTTTGGGCCAAAACCCTGACATGAATTGTGGCCTGTGGTCAGATGTGATCTGTTCAGGGAGTCCATGGAAACAGATGATGTGTCATCAGGAGCTGGGCTATTTCTTCTGTGGAGATGCATGATGGAGCCGGCAAAGTGAGCTGTTTTAGTTAGTTGATCTACCACTGTGAGGATGACTGTGTGCCTATCAGATACAGGGAGCTCACTATAAAATGTAGAGTAAATGCTGCCCAGGGTTTAGGTCAGGGGTTCTCAAACTGGTGGCCAGGACCCCTCTCGTGAGGTTATTACATGGGGGGGTCGTGAGCTGTCAGCCTCCACCCCAAACCCCGCTTCGCCTCCAGCATTTATAATGGTGTTAAATATATTTAAAAGTGTTTTGAAAGTATAAGGGGGGGTCACACTCAGACCTGCTGTGTGAAAGGGGTCACCAATACAAAAGTCTGAGAACCCCTGGGTTTAGACCGTCTTTCTGCAGGCATTAAGATGTCAAGGAGTTTTGTGTGTGGCTTCTTGGTGTGAGCGCATAGGTCACAGAAGTCAGCGTAGCTGTGGACTGTTGCACACATCCAGGGCCACCAGAAGAAGTGGGCAACCAAGTGATAAGTCTTGAGGTACTCAAAGTGCCTGGCTAATGGAGCATCATGACACAGCCATAGCACCTCCCTTTAGGGGTATCCTAGTGGAATGTATATGTTGCACTTGACGTAGAGCAAGCCATCTTTTACCTTGTGTTGTTCTTTGCTTACTGCCTTAAAGTCCCTGGGGAGTAACACCTCCTTCCCAGCAGAATGGATTAGGGAAAGAAGTCTTGGGGAATGGCAGCATTCACAAACACTTCAACCTCCCTGGCCACACAATAGCAGATGTTAAGGTAGCCATCTTACAGCAAAAAAACTTCAGGACCAGACTCCAAAGAGAAACTGCTGAGCTCCAGTTCATTTGCAAATTTGACACCATCAGATCAGGATTAAACAAAGACTGTGAATGGCTATCCAACTACAGAAGCAGTTTCTCCTCCCTTGGTGTTCACACCTCTACTGCTAGCAGAGCACCTCACCCTCCCTGATTGAACTAACCTCGTTATCTCCATACTGATTTATACCTGCCTCTGGAGATTTCCATTATTGCATCTGAAGAAGTGAGGTTCTTACCCACGAAAGCTTATGCTCCCAATACTTCTGTTAGTCTTAAAGGTGCCACAGGACCCTCTGTTGCTTTTTACAGCATTCACAAAGTTACAGGTCTTGAGGTTGTATGGAAGCTCTGTGCGGGAGTGACCATGGTCAGGGAGGTATTCCCATTTCAGGACAGAGCATCGGCTGCCTTGTTCTGGGGTCCTGGGTGATAGGTAATGGTAAAATCAAAGTGTGTGAAGAACAGGACCCATCGAAACAGTCTTTGTCAGTGCCTTCACCTTATGAAGGTATTCCAAGTTTTTATGATCAGTGTACATCTGTATGGGTGTTTTGGCACCTTCGAGGTTATGGCACCATTCCCCAAAGGTGGCTTTGATTGCTAGAAGTTCCAATCTAAAACTTCATAATTTTGTTCTGCTGGTGTGAGTTTCTGAGAATAGTAGGCACAAGGGAACAGGTGATGTTGGGGGCCATATCTTTGGGAAAATATTGCTCTGATTGCAACATTGGCTGCATTGGTCTTGATGATGAAGGCCTGCATTGTAACACATACATAAACACAGGGTTCCATCTTTATTTTTAACGTAAAGAACTGGGGCCCTAGCAGGGGAGGTGGAGGGACAGATAAATCCCTTGGCCAGATTCTCCTGGAGATAGGATTACAAAGCGGCCAGCTCCAGGTCTGACATGGTATAGGTGCAGCTGAAAGATATCTTGGTTCCAGGTTGCAGCTCAACTGGACAATCATAGTTATGGTGCAGTGGTAGGGCACCCATATTCTTTTTCTCAAAAACATCCATGTAGTCATGGTACTTCGCGGGAAGAACAGGAACTTGTTTTGATGGGGGTCCCAGATGGAGTACAGCCTGTGCCTACAGGCTCTTTGATGGCATCCTGGACTCAGGCTGGAGGGATGTATCTTGAAGCCAAGTTTCATCTGATGGTGCACACAGGCAAACTTACTGACAAAATTCAGAGTAGAAACTAATTTTCTGTTCATGCCAAAGGACATGCAGGTTGTGAGTGGCCAGCCATGAGATGCCGAGAATTATGGGGGAGTGTGGCAAGTGGATCACTCTGAACCGTAGGATCTCTCTTTAGTCCTGGATAACAACTTCTATTAGTACTGTTCCTAGTGTTACTGGGCCTGAAGACAGGAGTGAGCCACCTATAGTCTCTATGAGGTCGGCGGCCATTTTTTGCTGTAGCGGGATGCCCAAGGCTTGTGCCATATTGGTGTCTATGAAATTGTCCACAACACCAGAGTCACAAATGCTCTCGGCAGGGTATTTGTTGTGGTTTCACTGGGATGTGCTGGCAAACCTGGTCTTGTAAGTGCAATGGAGAGTCACTGTATCTTGGACGTGCTTCAGTAAGAAGTGGGGGGGGGGGCAGAGATGGATATCCCAGGGTCTGCCCAAGCTGGTCTCCCTTACTGGGCATGGACTCGGTCATTTTCTGACTTTTTCTGTGAGAGAGCCTGTGACATGCAGCTGATGAACTGTGTCAGATTCTCCACAGTAGAAACACAAGCCATGGTGTCAGCAACACTCCCTCTCCTTGGAGGTCACGTCATGACAGACCATGTCGAATTGCATCGCTTCTGGGACTAAGCTGGAGGTGGGTACTGGGGAACATTGGCTAGATGGTGGCGCAGTCCCTCCCCCCCCTTTGCTTCATTTGTGCAGCCTGTTGTCAAAGCATATAGTGAGGTCGATGAAGACATCTAGGCGGGTCACAGTTTCCATGTGGGTAGCTCATCTTTGATTACTTCATGTGTTCCCCACTAGACTGGTAGATCTGAGCTGTTTCATTCCACTCTGTATTGAGGTGAGTCACCTCAATTGGGCTGTGAAGGAGGTGGTTGGTCCCTGTCCTTGCTGTAGTTTTTGCAGGGCTGCTTTGGCTGAATGAACATGGTGGGGCTCATTGAGAAGGCCTGGAGGAAGGAGTCCCAGTTCAACAGTGTCAGATTCTGTTGTTCCATTAGTGGCAAAGCACAATCCAGAGCCTCTCCTGTCAGGAGACTGATTATGAGTCCTACTTTGGCCTGGTCAGTGGGGTAGAAATGTAGAGGAAAAACTACAAGTTTCATTGTGTTTAGGCACTTTGCCATTTTGTTTGTAAGGAGTTGTTGTTTGTCCACCATGTTGGTGACCTTCTTCTTGAGACAATTGCCGCTTTTTTCTCTCTAAGGTGGGAAAGAGCAAGGGTCACATGGCCTGTGTTTTGCCTAGTAACAGGAGAGCATAAAAGACTGCTGCACCTGAGAGGACAGGCTGTCCTTCCTGGTGGCAGCGCAGTACATGTCCTAGCCAAGACTTTGAGGAATCTACACAAGACCACAGAAGAAGATCCAAACGCCATAGTTCCAGGTATCAGTTCCTGATTGATTCCTACCTTACCAGTATACTGAACTCCGGTGTCCTCACCTTGCTGTCCTGATGTATTCCATCCATGATGTCCTCTGTCTTGGGTCCATTCCTCTGAACCTGGTGTTGTATGCTGTGTACCTCTGTACCTTACCTGTAGCAAATTCCCGTTATTCTTATGGGTTTGGCACCTTGACTTTATGTCAGTTTGTTGTGCCAACCTGGACCTGTATGCCCTTTGTGTATTGTTTTGCTGGGGGTCCTATAAATTATTGTTTCTCGTTTGAGTCCCTGTTTAATAAACCAGTTTGCTTTATAGTTAATCCTGTCCTTAGCTTTCTCTCCATTGATAGATGCGGTTTGGGGGAACAAGTCTGCTGAATGGGGACTCTGAGGTGTAGCACCTAGAGCACATCCAGTTAACCATAGGTAAGATCTGAGTTCCTGGTTAACAGAACTGGGAGAGAAACAGCAGGCAACATAGGTTGAGGGAAACCCCTAAATATTTGGCAATGCCATGGGAGGGGGACTGTTAGCCTGCGGTATGGGTGCATAGTCATAGCACATGCCTGGAGCATGTTGTTCTCATCTCGCAATCGGGCAACCTGCTCTTGCAGTGTCTGGGTCTCGGTAGCATACTGTGCTTGTTGGGGCCATACACGCAGTGTTTTCCTCAAGTAGCTGGATGGTCTACACATGCAGGGCCTGGTTCTTAGGTGAGAGATGCACCATTTGGGCCCACAACATGGAAAGTTCCTCCTTGGGGCTGGCAAGCTGTTCCAGCATGCCTTTTGGGACATACTTGGTAGGAGTACCCCACTGCCTCCATGACCCACAGGGCCAGCCTTCTCACAGGTTAGAGTGGTCCAGACAAACTGTCAG
Organism: Emys orbicularis; assembly: GCF_028017835.1. Lineage (NCBI taxonomy): Eukaryota > Metazoa > Chordata > Testudines > Emydidae > Emys > Emys orbicularis. The sequence goes on from NC_088684.1 coordinate 165,604,781, forward strand.
GATCCCAGGTGAAGATAGGTGGGACGTGTGGCAGGAGTGCAGTATGCAGGATCAACTGCCGGAGTTTGGAAACAATATCAGGGTCTATAGTCAAGCTAAGGGTCAGGCCGAAGGCACAGAGGAGACAGGTTGGGGATCAGGCTGATCAATACCAGGTATCATGCTCCATGTGAGTGTTCTGGGGTTCAAGCGAGAGTCAAGGTCCAAGTCAGAGCCCAGGTCAATACCAGGAGTTCAGGAATAAAGAATGCAGGGAGGTCATGGCAGCTAGTGATCCATGTTACCTGGATGCTTCCTGGAATGCCCTTTGGGTTTATATAGGGCAGCGAGCCATTTAGGTGCCATGAGGCTGCTGTCTGTCGAACCCCTGGAAGAGGTGGGACTTCATATGGTCTGTGCCTGTAGTGGGTCATGGGTAAGGGAGTGAGAGTTAATTGCCGCTGATACTTGTTTGTTGCTTAGCATTTGCCCAGGTTTGAGACTTGCTGGGCCTCACAACTGCTGAAAATACATATTGCTAATTTAACAGGTATTAATAGCTTTATAGGTTGCCCAGTCCCATTCTGTGGCAAGAACTGCATGTATGGGGGAGAGACCTCTTCTGCACACCTTAAAATGTGCACTTAAGAGGCTCAGCCTAAACCCTGTCCACAAGCAAACAAGGTGCTGTGTTATATTTAGCTATCATGTAATTTAAGATTCTGCAGCAAATATACCCTCCTAGCTGCACAGGGAAACTGATTAAAAATGAAACTTCTCCCATAAACATCAATTCAATGTTGATGCATACTGCCTTGAGCAGGCATCCACTGTACAGCATAAATCCTGGGGCTGTATTTCATTTCTGTAACCTTTCAATAAGCAGAATAGCAATGAAAGGGGAAAAGCACATGATGCCAGAAAAGCAGCATATATTGTGTTTCATTATTCCTCATTAGGACTTACTTATATACCAACAATTCTGCAGCATGCTCACTTTAGATAGTACAGATACTAGTTTGTTTGTTTTTCAGTAGAAGTACAGCATATGCTTCATGAATCCATAACAGATGCTACAGTTTGTCAAGCCACATCAGTAGTCAGTGACCTCATCCTTTGTTTCATGTACACTTGATGCATCTCCATTTCAGGAAGGAATGGTAAGGCATAGGAGCTTGCAACATAATATCCCAGCATGGTTTTCAGAACTAAAATCCTAAAAAACAATGGTATAAAAGCCGTTGTAGACTCCAACAAGCAGTAACTTTATAAATACAATTGTGGCTGCCAGTTTCAGGCCCCACGTGGGTAGCTCCTGTATGTTTCTTGGCAATACAAAATACACCACTTAAAGCTGTAATGGTATCAGTTTTATTGCACAGAGACCACTCCTTCTCAGACAATAATCCCTTGCTAGTATCTAATGCATGTGTTAATCCCAGTTGATTTCTGAATAGATCTAATGGGTTTCAGTCCTTTAAAAAGATTTAGCCACTGCACAAATTTAACATTTCATCCTTCTATGGGTATATGTATGACAACTTTTCCACTTCTGCAAGAATGTTTATTTTACTATTTCTTTTGATTTACAGAGGTGCGTACGGGAGTATGGCATTCAGACTGGCAGCCATAAAAGTAGCAGTAAGATGTGCTCTTTAGATTTTGCCCTTATAAAAAAAAGAACAGGAGAAAAAAATACTATCTGTATCTAATCTGCAGCAGATGTAATTCACAACTGTGCAGAGGACTGTTTCAGCCCTCAGCACAAGACCCAGGCACCACTTGAGACCCAGTGAAGCCCAGAGGGAACTGGGATCCAAATACTAGGAACCCCAAATCCAAATACCAGCCTTTCCATATGTTCCTAGTGGGCACAGTAAATATGACATGATGGAGTCCCAGCATAGGAGATACAAAATATCTCTTCTGTTTGTGATGTTTGATGGTTTTGTGTAAATATTCCAAGTACAATGTGGAAGAACCTTTCAGCATAACTGTTAAGATATTGCAATTTCAGCAGATACATACAAGTACTTCTGTTAATCCCATTTCAAAGCAGAATCAGAGTACCTTCAGGGAAGATAAATACTAGGGAGCCATTTTGCATTTGTAACCTATATTGAGCTTCCTTAAACTAAAGACATGTTTCAATATAATTCCAGATGTGTTTAGATATATCTGAATCCTGAGGATGGCCCAGGTTCAGAAAGTAGGAGAAATTCCAAGGAAGTCAATGGGAGATGCTTTCACTTACCATAGGGCTGAATTAGCTTCTAAGTATTGAAGCTACCATCCGCTATCAGGCCCAGATCCAGCTGTGAACATGTGATAATTATTGAACACTGTGCAGCTCTGATCACATAAAGACACTTAAAGAATTGAGAACTAACTGCATGGTTTTACCCTAAAGCATATACTGCTCTTGATCTGCTATACAAATTCTATGTATACATTATTTGTTAAGGACAGTCATGCACCAAATTATGACCATCTCTGGCCTTGTTCTTTCTTGACCTCTCTAGGCTGTCACAGTGCCAGTTACCACTTTGGGGTTGGTACAAAGAATGCACTGTACTGTAGATGCTGAGAGGGGGAGGTGAATTTTCTTCAGAAAAAAAGTAAACTAAAGTCCATTCTGACCATTTAAAGGTCTGTTCCAATGACACTTTTCAAAAAGAGTGAGAGAGAACTCCCAAGCCATAGCTAACATTTCCTCTTAATAAAACTATATCAAAAGATATCTGTTAGCAGCCGCTGAGCACATAATGGATACTTTACTTACACAGCCACTGCACTATCAACACATAGATCACCTTTAAAAATAATTGTATTTACCTTAGAAGTAAAATTAGCATGGTTATCCATGCAGAATAAACACTGCATTCATAAAATGCCGTAAATTACATGGAACAGACATAAAACATCATTGCATTGTATTAATGCTTATCTTATAGGTAGTGGCAACGTTAGTTCCATTATGATCCTGTTTTCAGTTGCTTATAACTTTGCCAAACAAACAATTTCAGCTGAAATTTTCCATGCTGGGATCTGACTGAAGCTGAACCTTGGGGGAAAGTTTCAGCTAAAATGGCTCATCTATTTCAGTGAAAGAGGTTAGGGAAAATGCTTGGTGGTGGTTGTTGTTTTTTGTTTGTTTGGTTGGTTTGTTTTTTGGGGTTTTTTGCCCATGTTAAAAGAATTCTTACAGCTGTTTTCTTGAGAAGATCAAATGCCTTCATAATTTGGAGCAGAGACTTGAAATTTGATGGCAGGTGGGAATAGAGAGGAAGGTGTCTCCTTAGCATGAAGGATGTGCCTTTTGCTATTACTGTTAAAAATCATCCACATTTGGTCAAGTCTGTTTGTACATACTCCAGCAGAGACTTGTTAGAGTTTGGCAGTTCAGTTCTCTGAAGTTCCTATTTGTGTTGAACATGCTTCTTCCCCTCATCTCCTACATGCTGACCAGACTGTGCATGCTTGACTTTGCAAACTTTATGTTCTTTTAACATAGTTTTTATGTAATTGATATAGAACATAAAACAATACTGTATCACTTTTATTGTTGAAATCTGTACATGTGCTTAGAGTCCTGGATGGGTGGATTTAAAGCAAATTAAAACAGAGAAAATTAGTTCCTGACCTAAGGCAATATTGTAGTCAGTGTTGCCAATTCTCAGGTTTTAAATGATAGTCTTGGAATATTTGGTGTTCTTCTTAAAGCCCCAGCTCCAAGAGTCATGTGATTTTCATGAGAATCTCATAAAAATACCAAGCCCTCATAGTTGCAGAGAAAAGCTGGAAAACATGAACTCTAAAAGCTCCAAAATAAGAAGGCAAAAACTAACCCCCCAGCCAAAAAATTTATTAGTTAAACCTACCTCATAATATTTAAGCCAGTCTCATGATTTTTAAATGCTTGGGGTTGGCAGTAGTGTGTAGCACTTGGGTATTGGGTGGGACAGGCTGAGTCATTAGTGTTCCATAGCTGAATATTCTTGGACTGCTTAAGCAAAAGGTTGCAGCCATCCCAAGCAATAGATCTAATAGAATAAATATAAATCTTAAATCCATGAGTTGTCTTCTGTTTTTTATCGCTTTGTTAATTTTTGTCCAATTACTTGTTTTTTACTATAAAACTTGCTGCAGTGCAAGTAACATATTCCAGCCTGACTGTGTTAGCATGCCATACTTCCACCTAATCCTATCAAAACATCTTCTCAGACTATAATAAATAACACTGATTCTTTCTAAAGGATTAAAAGTAGAACTATTCAGAAATTTTCTGATGAAAGCGGGTTGGGTTTGACTAACTTTTGTCAAATCACAGTCGGAGTTCTGATTTGGAACGAAACCAAATTTCAAAACATCAGTATTTCATGAACCAGAAATCCTGCATTTTGGCCTGCTCTAGTTAAGAGGTTATTGCCAAAATTTTGCGCAAGTCATACTAAAGCCATAATATAACTAAGGCCAGTTTTACTCTACTAAGTATGATTAATGCTATGAAATATGAAATATTATTCAATCTCAGTCAGGATTAGTACAATTAATATCATTTTATAAAATTTGGATCTATTAGTGGAGAAGGAACCAGGTCTCTTACACATGAAGCCCTGATGAGGACTGCCATGGAAGGAAAAATGCACTTGTGAAATAAAATTCCACCATGTTAGTTGAGAATGAAATCCACCCCACTCACACAAAGCTTAAGTAAAACTGTCTGTGAGTGAAGTATGCCATGTGTTGGCCCCCTTACAATGGGTGAACATCACCTGGAGGAAATATAAAGGAAATTTTACCTACAATCCCACACACAGCACTGAAAACTGATTAATTGTGCATTATTGGGTGGTTATTTTTATAGGTGCAAAAATCAGTCTTCTAATTTTTTTTATCATCAGTAAAATGCCCTTTTCAATTGTCTCTTAGTATACATACAGTAATGAAGCACAGTGAGGCCTCGACCTTGCATACCCTTTCTTTGAAATCAGTGGGACTCTCATGATGGTAAAGTTAAGCAGGACCATAACTGTTTCCAGGACTGGGTGGCCATATACATACTAAGTACTCTTTTTACTGAGAAGATCAATATTTAGGTGTTCACACATTATTCTGCATTGAAAGATTTTGAGTATTGCATGATAATGTTTATAACAATGACACAGAAAAGAGAATTCCCGTGGTAGGTTATTGATCATGAATTGATTTATGCAATACAAGACCAATGCAATTTGAACCAATAAGAAATTTCTAAGTATCATTATCTGTAATAAATGCAACTTGCATTAGTTAAAACTTAGATTCTTCCCGAGATATACAACAGAAAATGCATTTGTTAGCATGCCTAAATTTTCTATATTGTATAAATACTTTCCATCATTTTCATAAATTCATTCTTCGCAACAGAAACATGAGAAGTCTCATTAGAAATATTTACCAGGTTAGGTCTTTACCATTAGCCGAGTAATGCTTTCACAATATGTTGCAGATAGGATGTATCAAATAGATCAACATATACAACGTAGGAATATATGGTAGTGTTACTTGAACACATTAGGATCAATAAGACTTCTTGGCTCAATGTGGAAAGAGTCAAAAGTAATGTGTAGTAAAGTATATAGATTTTTAGAAATCAATGACCAAGAACTCAATAAATATGAGTACCTGATATGAATGGACATTGGTCTTGTCTAAACTTACTGCATTATTAAATGGGACTGTTTATTTTCTCTTCTAAATTTTTTAAGCTTGGTCTGTATCATCCTCCACAGATCCATGTGTGTAGGGAAGGCTCTATGTGCAACTAACACCAATTCTGCAGGGAAAGGGTTGGGGCTCAGCTACCTCTGTGGCATCATTTGCCCAATTTTGGGCCCCATGAGGCCTCTCTGAGGGACCTAGAGTCTGCATGGTGGTAGGGGATGGTGGCCCAGAAGATAGGAGTGGCTGGATTGGAAAAGGTAGTGGGGGGGTGGGGCGAGCAGAGAGGTGTGCTAATATGTGCACTCTCCCCTTCTGGCTCCAAGAATATGGTAGAAGAGAAGACAAACAGTCTGAGATTGCATTATTGTCTCTACAGAGCATGCCTCTTGGAGACTGCACTGACCGGAGGGTGTCCTTAGTAGTTCTGCTTAACAGTACAGTGCTAAAAGGAAGAACCACAGGCACCATACAGATACCCCTGGCATCTCACAGATGGTGAGGGTGAGGAAGCAGTCAGGTATAGGAGGCAGGTTTTCCTTCAGGGAAGCAAATCATACCCAACGACTGGACACTGTGGGAAAATCTCTGTGAGCGGATCCATGTGATATTTCCTCCCCAGGAATCCCCTTCCATAGCAGAAAATGATCCGGAGCCCTGTGTGGATACTGCTATTTGATTTCATTAATTTGCGAATATGTCCTAGATATGAAATGGAAAATAAACAGGGAGAAACAGTTCAAATCTTGTGAGAATTCAAACTTGTATTTATAATGTTAATTCAGAAAATCAAACTATTCTAAACCATTGTTTGTCTCAACGGTACCTAAAAATCAACTAGTATGAGTCATTCAAGGTAATACATTTATCATTATCAGAAAATACCAGAGCTTAGAGACAATATCAATATTGGTGAACTGAACTCCCATCTAAAACCCATGTTATTTGGCACCAGTTAGGATGTAAAAAATATGATCTACATAAGATTTCTGTACAGTGTTTCACATTGACCACTGATAATACTTAAAAAGAAAAACAACAAATCTGAGAAAGAACTGCACATGAAAACATTGACAACATGTATGCTCCAATTCATTCTCTGCCTGACAATGATCCAACAAGAGATAAATATTGATTCCTATTAAGTGAGAAATGTTTCCGACAACCCTCTTAGTGTTTAGGGAAAAATATCACTTGAGGCTCTCCATTTTACCGATTCTCTAAAGAAGTGCCGGAGAAAAACACAGAAGCAAGCACAGAAACAGAAGGCAGGGAAATATGAACAACAAAAAGTATTACTATATTGGATGTCTCTGTTCAACAGACCCAAGATTTAGAGAAAAACACAATAGTTATTCCTTTGATAGGGGTCAAAGAATTGAGTACCTGTCAGGAAAAATAGGTCATCCTCTGATATTAAGCTCCATTTTGTAAATGTTACAGCTTAGTAAAACTGCTGATTTTGGGGGGCTGGAGGAGAGGAGGGAAGCAAGAGTCATTATGTTAGATTTAAAAAGCCATGGCCTGCAATATTTTAATTATGATTGTATTTATTTTCCATTACCAAAGTGTTAATCAGCTGTCATTAGTTTAAGTATATAAAAAGTGAGCAAAACACCAAAGATAATAAGCAAGTTATAAATGTGTATGAATTCAAGGAAGCATCTTATTCAGTAGAAGCAACCTGGGCTGAAAAGGACCAGGACTATTCATGAAAAAAACCCTACAAGTCACAATTTTTGTCATGGAAATCATAGTGATGACAAAAACCTATAGTCTTAACTATTAGATAAATTAGCAATTAAAAACAGTCACTAGGAGCTAATTAGGAAAACATTGTAGCCAATATGAAAGAAAAAAGGGAGCACTGGTGTAGATAAAACTGTACAATTCAGCATATGCTGACTCACTATGGGGTTCCTGCATTGTTTCTTACCCTGAGTTGTGCTGAATACAGCTCGGAGGAGATTTTACATTTGCTATGATGGGCCAGCTCAGATATCAGTGATGTAGACTGTTAAACACCTGGGGTGAGATTCTGTGCTAGAGGTGCAGCACACATTTTTTTGTAGCCCAGGGGAGGGGAGGCTAAGGCGACTTTAAATCACCCTTATGCCCTCCCATTCCTGGGCTGCTCTGGGGGCTGAAGAGTCCCCTAGAATACTGAGATAGCCCTGGGGCCTATTAATTTATGGCAGCTTCCGAGACCAACCTCTAGCATGCCCCCTGCACCAGGGCTTGTGAATGGGTTCTCTGAGAACCCCCTCCACCCCTACTCCCTGTGCCTATGTTCCACAGTGCTTCTGCCAGGGGAATCCTCCCCTGGCTGGATATGGGGCTGTGACCGGGGTTCTAGTGTGGAGCTAGCTGTGGTCACTCAATTAAGGTGAACTGCAAAGAATGGGGCAGACAATCCCCATAAAGCTGGTGGATATTTCAATACTTAGATTTACCAAGCCAACATAAAACAGCTTCTTTATTACCTTACTGGTTACTCAGAAGTCCAAACAACACAGTTCCATTAAAGTGGTCCAGCCTCAGGCCTCCATCCAGGTACCCACATCAAATATGATGAAAATTTCTATAAATCTTATTTCATCATATAAAAGAAAAGGTTCTACTAATCCTAAAGGATCAGACACATTACCTCCCAGGTTAATGAATGTTTCAGATATTACCCAAATACACGCAACAGCCAATTCTTATTAACTAAACTAAAATTTATTAAAAAACAAAAGAGAGAGAGAGTATAGTTAAAATATCAATATACATACAGACATGAGTTCAATTAATTGAGGTGCAGATTCATAGCAGAGATGATGAGCTTCATAGTTGCAAAGAGTTCCTTTAGAATTCAGTTCATAGGTTATAGTCCAATGTCCAAATCGCATATTCAGGGTGTACCAGCATAACTGGAATCTCAGTCTTGCGACTCAAACTTCCCCTGATGAAGTCCGAGCAGATCTGAGATGACAGAGTGAGGACCCAAGGATCTTTTGTACAATTTCATGTCTTCTGACAAGTTGGAATTCCTCAGGGAACAAAAGGTAATTAGGATGACTTTGAAGGAGGTCCATCACTTAGTACACAGTACTTAGCTATACAAATTAACATAAGGCCATTTGCTTGTTCCTCCACCATTCACAGTACATTTCAAAGAGAGATGAATACTTGGATATCCCATGTTTACAATTCATTTACATGATAGGCTGTTCTTTTGACCTCTGAATTATCAGAATACAGCATAGACAGGGACTGTTGATTACATTGTCTACCCTACTCATACATATGTAAATGCACAAAAACACAAACATTATCTCCCCACATGTCTTTTGACTGTTATTTATTCTTCAGGATGTTTAACCCTTTCTAGCCAGGAGTCACAGGGGTGTTTAGGATCTCTTTATGCTGCTCTGGCCATTTTACGCAGTGTAATGGGGCTGGAGCAGAGGTGAGTATCTGGCTGCTGGAGAAGTAGGCTTGTTGAAAGCCATCTGGATTTTGTCACCATCAGAAATGCTCTTTTTCCTATTGTCTAATTATTGGCCTGTAGGAGAAGAAAATCATTATCCCTGTAGGGTAGAAAGTACATCACATATCTCTGTGTTTGATGTGGTGAAAAATGTACCTTGCAGTGTGAAAGAAGAAGAAGATAGAGAAATATGAATTGCTACTTCTTCTCTACAAAATGAATGTAAGAGTGTTACCCTCACTACATTTGTACAATCATTCCAAAAACATAGATGCAACACACTGTCAAAGAGCTATTAATAGTAAAAATACCACATGAGATGCTGGATTTCCTTGCAAAATTACCACATCCGATGATATGAGTGACCTTTTCTACTATTAGACAGCACTTAAAGACAAAATCAATTAAACAAGTATATGATCTCCGATACACTACCAAAGAGACTTTTATACAAATGACTATAACCCAGTTATCTTCTCGGTTGGCACTCCAACACCGATCCCTTTTTTGTAGCTGATAATACATTAGCATTAGCAAGTTACACAGCATTGTACTGAACATAATCCAATATAAAATCTGTGGAATGAAATGTCTACTCAACTAACTGTTGCAAGCAAGTAGACTTTGGACTACTGGTTTACAAACAATCTTATTGAGACTGTGGAGTGTATGAGGCAGCTAATCATCTCACTATAACCAGTCTCTATGAAAAACCAGAAGGGCAAGGGTTTATTAAAATACATTTCAAACAAAATAGATACAGAGTTTTAACATCAGAGGTAGAAATCTTTACAGAAGCTAATCCAGACAGTGCAAATTTATTAACGAACTTTCTGGGTACATACCATGCAAACAGACCAGATTATATGGAAAATATGTACTTATGTGAACTAGCTGAGTGATATGGCAAGAAAGGTTGTATGGAACACAGTCCCCCACAAAAGTATAATAAGTTAAAACGAACAGCCACAGGTGAGGCTAATTAACAATCAAAAACATCACAGCTTAAAAGGAAACTAAACTGAAATCTACTATATCATTCTCTTTTTCCTATTCAAACCAGGGAGAAATAAAAATTAATAAAGGGTACAGAAAGGAAAATTTCTTAAAAGGACATGTTAAGCTTATCACAATAGATACGATAGACAGTTATAACCTGACCCCAAAAGTACTCAAAGCTAAAAATGTTCATGTACAGCAGGACTTGAAACTCTTCTGAAAGCTGCACTAAATTGCAGAGTAAATCTATGACAAAATAGCCTTATAGAATGTAATAATGAATGATATAAATTACAATTCCAATCTAAAAAAAAAAAGGGGGCGTGAATCTTTTTCACATTTGACAATGTAGATACTTCACAACTGCTCCAGAGAAATATGACATTTCAATGGATCAGTGATGTTATAGGGTTACCATACGTCCGGATTTTCCCAGACATGTCCGGCTTTTTGGGCCTCAAATCCCCGTCCGGGGGGAAATCCCAAAAAGCCGGACATGTCCGGGAAAATAGGGAGGTAGGGCCCGGCGGTGCGGGGCCGGGGGCCGGGGGCCGGCGCGGTGCTCGGCAGGGGCTGGGGCCAGGGGCGCGGGGCCGACGCGGTGCTGGGCTGCTCCGGGGGCCGGGCCAGGGGCGCGGGCACTTGGCCAGGGGCCAGGGCCGGGACCGGGACCGGGACCGGGACCGGGGTCGGCGCGGTGCTTGGCCGGGGCAGGGGCCGGGGGCGCAGGGCCGGCGCGGTGCTGGGCCTGGGGCGCGGGCACTTGGCCGGGGGCCGGGGCCGGGACCGGGGTCGGCGTGGTGCTGGGCCGGGGGCCGGGCCGGGAGTGCGGGCACTTGGCCAGGGGCCGGCGCGGTGCTCGGCCGGGGGCCGGGGGCCGGCGCAGTGCTCAGCCGGGGGTGTGGGCACTTGGCCGGGGGCTGGGGCCCCAGCCGGGCGGGAGACGCCGGGGCCAGAGCCTCTTGGCCTGGGCCGGCCGGCCGCCGAAGGGAGCCGCTCGGCCAGGGGGGCCGGACTGAGCCGCGCCACGCCGCGCCGCACCCCGCCCCAGCTTACCTGCTGCCTCCCTGTTTCAGGCTTCCCGCGAACATTTGATTCGCGGGAAGCAGGGGAGGGGGAGGAGCAGGGGGCAGAGCGTTCAGGGGAGGGGGCAGGGTTGGGGCGGGGCTGGGGTGGAGTTGGGGCGGGGCTGGGGGCGGGGAAGGGGTGGAGTTGGGGCGGGGCTGGGGCCCCATGGAGTGTCCTCCTTTTTAAAAATTAAAATATGGTAACCCTATATATGCATAAAGAGAAAGTAGCAACCATTAATTGAAATTTTTGTTGAAAAATGATCTATTTTTCAAAAGATGAAACTTTTTTCACACATAATTGGTGATGATTGAAATGAAATAATCTCATCTTTGAAAGTGCATAGGACTTTGAGGGGGAGAGGGGGAAGCATGGCTCAGGTATATTTAACCTAGGCTAATATTCTTAGTCCTCAGTTGAGCAGGTTTTTGAGAACTTTTTTCAAGACCTGTTAATACACTTTCTGGATATTCCATCAATGTGTTAAAACTAGGGCTTTCAAGAAATTAAAAAAGAATAATTAGGATTAATCGCACTCTTAAACAATAATAGAATACCATTTATTTAAATATTTTTGGATGTTTTCTACATTTTCAAATATATTGATTTCAATTACAACACAGAATACAAAGTGTACAGTGCTCACTTTATATTTATTTTTATTACAAATATTTTCACAGTAAAAACAAAAGAAATAGTATTTTTCAATTAATCTAATACAAGTAATGTATTGCAATCTCTTTATCATGAAAGTTGAACTTATAAATGTAGAATTATGGAAAAAAAACTGCATTCAAAAATAAAACAATGTAAAACTTCAGAGCCTACAAGTCCACTCACGCCTACTTCAGCCAATCACTCATACAAACAAGTTGGTTACAGTTTGCAGGAGATAATGTTGCCTGCTTCTTGTTTACAATGTCACCTGAAAGTGAGAACAGGAGTTCGCATGACACTGTTGTAGCCGGCGTCACAAGATATTTATGTGCCAGATGCGCTAAAGATTTATATGTCCTTTCATACTTCAGCCACCATTCCAGAGGACGTGCATCTCTGCTTGCGATGGGTTTTGCTCGATAGCGATCCAAAGCAGTGCAGACAGACGTATGTTCATTTCCATCATCTGAATCAGATACCATCAGCAGGTTGATTTTCTTTTTGGTGGTTCAGGTTCTGTAGTTTCCTTATCAGAGTGTTGCTCTTTTCAGACTTTTGAAAGCATACTCCACACTCCATCCCAATCAGGTTTTGGAAGGCACTTCAGATTCTTAAACCTTGGGTTGAGTGCTGTAGCTATTTTTAGAATTCTCACATTAGTACCTTCTTTGCGTTTTGTCAAATCTGCTGTGAAAGTGTTCTTAAAATGAACAACACGTGCTGGGTCATCCTCCAAGACTGCTACAACATGAAATATATGGCAGAATACGGGTAAAACAGAAAGGAGGCATACAATTTTCCCCCAAGGAGTTCAGTCACAAATTTAATTAACACACTGTTTTTTTAATGAGCTTCATCAGCATGGAAACATGTCCTCTGGAATGGTGGCTGAAGCATGAAGGGGCTTACGAATTTTTAGCATATCTGACATGTAAATACCTTGCAACACTGGCTACAAAAGTGCCATGTGAACGCCTGTTCTCACTTTCTGGTGACATTGTAAATAAGAAGCAGGAAGTAGTATCTCCCATAAATGTACACAAACTTGTTTGTCTTAGCAATTGGCTGAACAAGAAGTAGGACTGAGTGGACTTGTAGGCTATAAAGTTTTACATTGTTTTGTTTTTGAGTTCAGTTATGTAACAAAAAAAATCTACATTTGGAAGTTACACTTTCACAATAAAGAGATTGCACTACAGTACTTGTATGAGGTGAATTGAAAATACTATTTCTTTTGTTTATAATTTTTACAGTGCAAATATTTGTAATAAAAATAATAATATAAAGCAAGCACTTTGTATTCTGTGTTGTAATAGAAATCATATATTTGAAAATGTAGAAAAACATCCAAAAATATTTAATACATTTCAATTGGTATTCTATTGTTTAACAGTGCGATTAATTGTGATTAATTTTTTAATTGTGATTAATTTTTTGAGTTAATCATGTGAGTTAACTGCGACTAATCAACAGCCCTAGTTAAAACCACAATCTATCTCTGTTGATTTATAATTATGAGTTTTAAAAGTGAAATATATTGAATATTTTAGCTGTAAAAATACACAAAAATTTTCCTCTTGTTTTCTACATAGATATATAAACTTTAAAATGTTGCAATTCTGATTTTGTTCTTTGAGTTCTAACTATATTTGAGTTCTTTTTTAGCATATTTTAGTCCAGAAGGAATGTCATAACTATAAAGGGAAGGGTGACAGCTCTCCTGTGTACAGTACTAAAGTCCCTCCTGGTCAGAGACTCTAAAATCCTTTTACCTGTAAAGGGTTAAGAAGCTCAGGTAACCTGGCTGACACCTGACCCAGAGGACCAATGAGGGGACAAGATACTTTCAAATCTTGGGGGGGGGAAAGGCTTTTGTGTGTGTCCTTTGTTTAAGGGGTTGTTCGCTCTTGGGACTGAGAGGGACCAGACATCAATCCAGGTTCTCCCCATCTTTCTAAACAAGTCTCTCTTATTTCAAAATTGTAAGTAAAAGCCAGGCAAGGCGTCTTAGATTTACTTTGTTTTCTCAACTTGTAAATGTACCTTTTACTAAAGTGCTTATCTTGTTTGCTATACTTTGAACCTAAGACAGAGGGGATTCCTCTGAGCTCTTTAAGTTTGATTACCCTGTAAAGTTATTTTCCATACTGATTTTGCAGAGATGATTTTTACCTTTTGCTTTAATTAAAAGCCTTCTTTTTAAGAACCTGATTGATTTCTCCTTGTTTTAAGATCCAAAGGGGGTTTGGATCTGTATTCACCAGGAGTTGGTGAAAGGAAGGAGGGGGGAAGGGTCAATCTCTCCTTGTTTAAGATCCAAGCAGTTTGGATCTGTATTCACCAGGGAATTGGTGAAAGGTTTCTCAAGGCTTCCCAGGGAGGGAATCCATCGAGAATGGTGGCAGCGGGACCAGAGCTAAGCTGGTAGATAAGCTTAGCAGTTTTCATGCAGGCCCCTACATTTGTACCCTAAAGTTCAAAGTAGGGATACAGCCTTGACATGGTGGCACAGCGGTGGGATCGTTTTAAACCCAAAAGCCAGTAAGATTTTTTTTTCCTTCTAGCTGCTTGGAAAGCAGAGCTGAAGGTAGATGCATATCTTATCTCTCCTTGCCTGAAGGCAGAGGTGTTAAGTTTTTTTTAACAAGGTCCTTTGTTAAGAGAAGGGTTCAATTAATGAGCAAACGACTGGTAAAAGGAATTTACAAGGTGAATTGTTTTTTTTTTTTTTCTTTTTACATCCTCCGGAGTAGCTTGTTAGAAAGTCTCTGTTAACTCAGCAGCACTCAGCAGGAGCCTGAGCTAAGTACATCCCAGTTTCAGTCAACTGCAGAGGGGTGTGACCCAGCACAAGAAAACCAGGAAAATGACTACCAAAGAAGAAAAAGCTAAAGAGGAGGCCCACAAGAGAGCTATGGAGCTGAAAGAAAAAGAGATAGAGCTGAGAGACAGAGAAGAGAAAGCCAAAGAGGGGGCCCACAAGAGAGAGATGGAGCTGAGAGACAGAGAAGAGAAAGCCAAAGAGGAGGCCCACAAGAGAGAAATGGAGCTGGAAAAAGCCAAACAGGAGGCCCATAAAAGAGAGATGGAGCTGAAAGAAAGAGAAGAAAAAGCCAAACAGGAGGCCCATAAAAGAGAGATGGAGCTGAAAGAAAAAGAGATGGAACTGGAAGCAGCAAGAACTAGGCAGGGTGCATCAGACCATCCTAACAACTCCTCTCCAGGTACCACTTCCCATCCCAGGAAATTCCCCACCTACAAGGCAGGCGATGATACTGAGGCCTTCTTAGAAAATTTTGAAAGGGCCTGCCTTGGATACGACATCCCTCCAACCCAGTACATGGTAGAGCTGAGGCCGCAGCTCAGTGGACCCTTAGCAGAGGTGGCGGCTGAAATGCCTAAGGAACACATGAACAGTTATGAACTTTTTAAAAACAAGGCCAGAATCAGAATGGGGCTAACACCTGAGCATGCCCGTCGGCGGTTCAGAGCCCTAAGGTGGAAACCTGATGTGTCATTTACCCGACATGCCTACCACATTGGGAAAAATTGGGATGCCTGGATATCAGGAGCAAATGTTAAATCTACGGAAGAGTTGCCCTTCCTATTGCAAATGGAGCAGTTTTTAGAGGGTGTTCCTGAGGAAATAGAAAGGTACATCCTAGATGGGAAGCCCAAAACTGTAACCGAGGCGGGGGAGATTGGAGCCAAATGGGTGGAGGTGACAGAAAAGAAAAAAGCTAGTAGCAGTTGGAGCGAATATCAGAAGGGGCAAGCCGAAACAAAACCTTATCACCGGGGACAACCCAAGGCCCCACCCACATCCCAAGGGAAACCCCAGACGCCTTCTCACCCCACCATACCAGTCTCCATCAACCAACATCGCCCCGGTGATACCTTAGCAGGGCGATGTTTTAAATGTAATGAACTGGGGCATATAAAGGCTCACTGCCCCAAGAACCCCAACCGATTACAGTTCATTACACCCCAATCACACCAAAGAACCCCAGACCCAGATGCCTCTCTCATACCCTCGGAGCGAAGGGAAACCTTGAGAGTGGGCGGAAAGAAGGTTATCGCTTGGAGGGACACTGGGGCACAAGTGTCAACTATCCACCAATCCCTAGTGGACCCCAAACTCATCAACCCTGAGGCTACAGTGACAATTCAACCCTTCGTGTCACAGTCTGTAACCTTGCCTACAGCCAAGTTGCATGTCCAGTACAAGGGCTGGTCAGGAATGTGGACTTTTGCAGTCTATGACAATTATCCCATTCCCATGCTGCTGGGGGAAGACTTGGCCAACCACGTGAAGCTAGCCAAGAGGGTGGGAATAGTCACCCGCAGCCAGGCTAAGCAAGCTTTCACCCCCATCCCTGTTCCTGAGCCGTCCACCAGGGCCCCGTCTGTGTTACCGGAGACCCAAACACAGGTGGTGGAACCGGATCCCCTGCCAACGACTGCAACAGCCGTAGTGGATCCAATCCCAGAGACCCAGCCAAAGCCAGTCCCGGAACCGGAACTGGCAACGCACCCAGCACCAGAACCATTGCCAACACTGAGTCCAGCGCTTGCAAGCCCGTCTACAACTCCAATGCCAGAGGGCACCAGCGAGTCTGAACTGGTGGAAGCAGCAGATAACCCTACCCAAAAGGCTCAGCCAGAGCCTGAAATACCACATAGTGCACCAGCGGACAGCGGTTCACAGTCAATGGAAAAAGCCCCAGCACCTGCATCGCTTCCAGAGGGACCAAGCCCCAGTCCACAGTCCAAGGAGGAACTGATGTCTCCAGCATCAAGGGAACAGTTCCAGGCCGAGCAGGAAGCAGATGACAGCCTTCAAAAAGCTTGGGCGGCGGCACGGAGCACCCCACCGCCTCTCAGCTCTTCTAACCGATCCCGGTTTGTTGTAGAAAAAGGACTTTTATACAAGGAGACTCTTTCTGGTGGGCACCAGGAAGACTGGCATCCTCAAAGACAGTTGGTAGTTCCCACTAAGTATCGGGTAAAGCTCTTGAGCTTAGCCCATGATCATCCCAGTGGCCATTCTGGGGTGAACAGAACCAAAGACCGGTTGGGGAAGTCCTTCCACTGGGAGGGAATGGGCAAGGACGTTGCTAATTATGTCCGGTCTTGTGAGGTGTGCCAACGAGTGGGAAAGCCCCAAGACCAGGTTAAAGCCCCTCTCCAACCACTACCCATAATTGAGGTCCCATTTCAGCGAGTAGCTGTGGATATTCTGGGTCCTTTCCCAAAGAAGACACCCAGAGGAAAGCAGTACGTACTGACTTTCATGGATTTTGCTACCCGATGGCCGGAAGCTGTACCCTTAAGCAACACCAAGACTAAAAGTGTGTGCCAGGCATTAGCAGACATTTTTGCCAGGGTAGGGTGGCCCTCCGACATACTTACAGATTCGGGAACTAATTTCCTGGCAGGGAACATGAAAAACCTGTGGAAAGCTCATGGGGTGAATCACTTGGTTGCCACCCCTCATCACCATCAAACCAATGGTCTGGTGGAGAGGTTTAATGGAACTTTGGGGGCCATGATACGTAAATTCGTAAATGAACACTCCAATGATTGGGACCTAGTGTTGCAGCAGTTGCTTTTTGCCTACAGGGCTGTACCACATCCCAGTTTAGGGTTTTCACCATTTGAACTTGTGTATGGCCGCGAGGTTAAGGGGCCATTACAGTTGGTGAAGCAGCAATGGGAGGGGTTTACGCCTTCTCCAGGAACTAACATTCTAGACTTTGTAAGCAACCTACAAAACACCCTCCGACACTCTTTAGCCCTTGCTAAAGAAAACCTAAAGGATGCTCAGGAAGAGCAAAAGGCCTGGTATGATAAACATTCCAGAGAACGGTCCTTCAAAGTAGGAGACCAAGTCATGGTCTTAAAGGCGCTCCAGGCCCATAAAATGGAAGCGTCGTGGGAAGGACCATTCACGGTCCAGGAGCGCCTAGGAGCTGTTAACTATCTCATAGCCTCCCCCACCTCCAACATAAAGCCTAAGGTATACCATGTTAATTCTCTTAAGCCCTTTTATTCTAGAGAATTAAACGTTTGCCAGTTTACAGCCCAGGAAACTGATGACGCGGAGTGGCCTGCAGGTGTCTACTATGAAGGAAAAAGGAATGGTGGCGTGGAAGAGGTAAACCTCTCCACGACCCTGGGACGTCTGCAGCGACAGCAAATAAAGGAGCTGTGCACAAGCTTTGCACCAATTTTCTCAGCCACTCCAGGGCGGACCGAACGGGCATACCACTCCATTGACACAGGTAATGCTCACCCAATTAGAACCCCACCCTACCGGGAGTCACCTCATGCCCAAGCGGCTATACAAAGGGAGATCCAGGACATGCTACAGATGGGTATAATCCGCCCCTCTACCAGTGCATGGGCATCTCCAGTGGTTCTAGTTCCCAAACCAGATGGGGAAATACGCTTTTGCGTGGACTACCGTAAGCTAAATGCTGTAACTCGTCCTGACAACTATCCAATGCCACGCACAGATGAGCTATTGGAAAAATTGGGACATGCCCAATTCATCTCTACTTTAGACTTAACCAAAGGGTACTGGCAAGTACCACTAGATGAACCCGCTAAGGAAAGGTCAGCCTTCGTCACCCAGGCAGGGGTGTATGAATTCAATGTACTCCCTTTCGGGTTGCGAAATGCACCCGCCACCTTCCAAAGACTTGTAGATGGTCTCCTAGCAGGATTGGGAGAATCTGCAGTTGCCTACCTCGATGATGTGGCCATTTTTTCTGATTCATGGACAGAACACCTGGAGCACCTGAAAAAAGTCTTCGAGCGCATCCGGCAGGCAGGACTAACTGTTAAGGCTAAAAAGTGTCAAATAGGCCAAAACAGAGTGACGTACCTGGGGCACCAGGTGGGTCAAGGAACTATAAATCCCCTACAGGCCAAAGTGGATGCTATCCAAAAGTGGCCGGTTCCAAAGTCAAAGAAACAGGTCCAATCCTTCTTAGGCTTGGCCGGATATTATAGGCGATTTGTACCACACTACAGCCAAATCGCCGCCCCGCTGACAGACCTAACCAGAAAGAAACAGCCAAATACAGTTCAGTGGACTGATAAGTGTCAAAAGGCCTTTAACCAGCTTAAGGCAACACTCATGTCTGACCCTGTGCTAAGGGCCCCAGACTTTGACAAACCGTTCCTAGTAACCACAGATGCTTCCGAGCGAGGCGTGGGAGCAGTTTTAATGCAGGAAGGACCAGATCAAGAATTCCATCCTGTCGTGTTTCTCAGCAAGAAACTGTCTGAGAGGGAAAGCCACTGGTCAATCAGCGAAAAGGAATGCTACGCCATTGTGTACGCGCTGGAAAAGCTACGCCCATATGTTTGGGGACGGCGCTTCCAACTACAAACAGACCATGCTGCGCTACAGTGGCTTCATACCGCCAAGGGGAATAACAAAAAACTTCTTCGGTGGAGTTTAGCTCTCCAAGATTTTGATTTTGAAATACAACACATTTCGGGAGCTTCTAACAAAGTGGCTGATGCACTCTCCCGGGAAAGTTTCCCAGAGTTAACTGGTTAACAATTGTTCTTGTAATAAAACATATTGTTAGTTTTTATATAATCAGTAGTATGTCTAAAGGTACATGTGTCTTGTTAACTCTGTTTTCTCCTAGAACTCCAGAAAAAAATCACAGCCAGTGTGGAACCGAACGTCCAACACTATCTGTGATTTGGGGGGCGTGTCATAACTATAAAGGGAAGGGTGACAGCTCTCCTGTGTACAGTACTAAAGTCCCTCCTGGTCAGAGACTCTAAAATCCTTTTACCTGTAAAGGTTTAAGAAGCTCAGGTAACCTGGCTGACACCTGACCCAGAGGACCAATGAGGGGACAAGATACTTTCAAATCTTGGGGGGGGGAAGGCTTTTGTGTGTGTCCTTTGTTTAAGGGGTTGTTCGCTCTTGGGACTGAGAGGGACCAGACATCAATCCAGGTTCTCCCCATCTTTCTAAACAAGTCTCTCTTATTTCAAAATTGTAAGTAAAAGCCAGGCAAGGCGTCTTAGATTTACTTTGTTTTCTCAACTTGTAAATGTACCTTTTACTAAAGTGCTTATCTTGTTTGCTATACTTTGAACCTAAGACAGAGGGGATTCCTCTGAGCTCTTTAAGTTTGATTACCCTGTAAAGTTATTTTCCATACTGATTTTGCAGAGATGATTTTTACCTTTTGCTTTAATTAAAAGCCTTCTTTTTAAGAACCTGATTGATTTCTCCTTGTTTTAAGATCCAAAGGGGGTTTGGATCTGTATTCACCAGGAGTTGGTGAAAGGAAGGAGGGGGGAAGGGTCAATCTCTCCTTGTTTAAGATCCAAGCAGTTTGGATCTGTATTCACCAGGGAATTGGTGAAAGGTTTCTCAAGGCTTCCCAGGGAGGGAATCCATCGAGAATGGTGGCAGCGGGACCAGAGCTAAGCTGGTAGATAAGCTTAGCAGTTTTCATGCAGGCCCCTACATTTGTACCCTAAAGTTCAAAGTAGGGATACAGCCTTGACAAGGAAATTTCAAGAGGTTGAGTTATAGATTTATGAAAGATCAATTGCAGTCCTTTTGGATAATGCGGTAATTCATAAATATCCTTTTATTTCTCACAATTAGGCTGTAGAATGTTGTCATCAAAAGCCTCCATCATTCATCATTCATGAAGCCTCATTTGTCAGCCATTGGCTTTGTAATGATAGTCTGAAGGTTTTACATGTTTATTCTCCTCCACCATAAGTCAACCTTATCAGCCGTTGTTAAGCTTGATTTCTCTTCATGTTTGTCTTTTCATCAGGAAATATTTCTTTTGTGCTCAGTTAAGATATTAATCAATTTACATTCAGGACTGAACAGTGTGTCCTGTGTCTCCCTGTTTATTTTCCCCCCAAGCATTGTGAAAATTTATTAACAATAAAAACTAAGGGTGAATGTTTTTAAGGATATAATTGCAACCTGTCCTGCTGGAATTTCTGTCCTCACTCCTGGGATTTTTGCAAAAGGATTTAGGTTCTCAAGCACCAAAATAATAAAATCACCAGAAAAGTAAGTGTAACAGCTAACATTTAAGTGCATTAGATAAAGTGCCACAGAGAAAGGAAATGGTTAAATATGAACTAATTGGAAAATAAAGTCTAATTACCAGTAGAAATATTTCAAAGGATTGGGTGGAAATTGAAATTCTGTTCCCACAATATAAGTGTCCTGATCTAACAGGTTTTAGGTGTTGTTTAATATACACAATAATTACAATATACAGAAAGGGGCACCTACTGATTTTTAAAACATGAATCTTTGCATGGATGGGAAAGAACATTGAAGGGGAAGAAGCATTACAAATACTGCTTGAGATAGTGTAGATTCATAAAGACTATTGTTTACATTTCTTATCAGGTATATACTAAAAGAAGGTCCTAGCCTGAAAAACTTTACTTACATAGTTAGCCCTTACTTACATGAGATGAGCCATTATTTCCAATGAGATTATTCTTGTAAGGACTATGTGTGTAAGTGAGAGTTTCCAGGACTGGACCTTGAATCGCTAAGTTATTCCTCCTTCCCAGGCAGTTATTTAAATATACCACAGAATAGTGTGGCTCGGAATCTCTTTAGATCAAAGTCTTGTGGCTAGTGGGGTCTGATCAGTTTGCTTGATAGACAGCATCTAATATTGCAATGCTGATTAGTATCTTCAGCTGCCCACATAAGCTTCTTCCCTGCTGAGAGATCGCAAAGTAACTATTCATTCTGTAGGCTGAGTTTTTACTACTCTGCAATATTCAGTAGAAATAGGAGAAAAATGAACACAACATTTTAAATGGGCTCGACAACGTATGCGTCAAATTCTCTGCTGGTGTGAAAGGGCAGGACTCCATTACACACCTACTACACTTCCCACAACCATATTTCTCTGTTATTCTCCATTGTTTGTATAATAACCATAGCAATTTGAAAACGAGAGAATTTATTCTGCAGACATAATTCAGGCAAAACTCCCACTTGACTTTGGGCCCAAATGTCAATTTACATTTGGCAAACATTGATTTCCCCTTGCACTCGCCATTTCATCCTATTGGAATGGAAACTATCAGTGCTATTTCTTTGCTTACTCATTTGTGCATCAGCATCAGCACAGCTGCAGGTATAGTGTTTATGTGTTACATGCTGTTGCAGAGGGAAAATTATATAAATTCATCCTGCTACTTTTATCAAACCACCAAAAAACTAACTAAACACAGCTAACCTAACTAAACACAGAGAAATCAATAGAGAAAATCATTGCGAATGACCATGGCAAAATGTCTCCTCTGTACCCTTACCATGAGAAAAAACAAGGTTTGATGTAAACTCATTTCAAGTTGGGGAATTAATTTTAGCTCAACACTGGGGCCTCTCCATTGCCATCAGTGTAAGCAGAATGAAGGCAAGATACTCAAGTCAGATGTAAAAGCATGTGATAATAGTAAGGGCCTCTCTAAATATTTCAGTCCTATATTATGGCAGTCTTCTTAATCTAAAACAGAATGATACTCAATATCTGCGAGCAGAGCAAACTGCCATATGAAAAGTTCATTTCTATTTTGCTATAGAGGAACCAGGTAACTACATTGCACAAGAGGATGTGAATAAATTAAAATGTAAAGGATATCTAGCTTCTGAAAAGACAATGATGTGAGAAAAGACAACCTATGGTATAGCACTGTAATATAGAATGCCACTTTGCCAATTTAGAAGCTAGGTTTTCTTAATGCTACTGGAAACCTCAATATAACAACTGGTACTGCTGCTCCATGTATGTTAGTAAGCCATCTGAATAATGAATTCTTTGTAAGAACAGTATGTCTGTTGCCATTTTATTCTGTAGTGGCATTAAAACACACATACATTTCTTTGAACCATTCTGTGTGAAATCCTGTGGCTTATTTCAGTAGCTAAAGTTTAAACAACTTGACTTGCTGCATCTCCCAAAGGCAGACTGGTTCTAAACGCCAGGCTTTCCTATCAAATGGAGAAAGTACCACAATGCATCTGATTTGCCATGGCAAATGTCAAGGACAGCTGCTAAGCAGAAATGAACAAATGGTTTTGAGTGCTAACAAAGAGACTGACTTTCCCTTCCCTGACTGGAAGTTTCACTCATGAAACAGCTGTAGGATCGGGCCCCCTTCCCAAGAGGATAGACTCAGCTCAGCTGTTATCTGTGATGGGAAAGGTTACCCTGAAAATTATGTGATAAAACTAGCACAAGGAAGGCCAATAAAAGAGCAGCATGGATAATAGATGAGATAGTAAACATGGTCAAGGTAAACTGAGTAGCTGAGATGGCTTCTCAATGAAAGTGTGTCAATTGAGTGAAAGATGACTGAAAGATACAACAGGTGGTGGAATAAATTATGCGGAGATTCATCCAGGAATGGTGTCTGGAATTTCAGCAGCCAAGTGACAGGGGGACTATACTGAAAAAAAATATTTTTTCATTTGTTTAATAATTTTTATTTTTAAATCCCCCAAACATTCTCTTCTTTCTTCAGTGTCAGGAAATGAGTAAGTAAGTAATTGCTGGGGAAAATGTTGTGACAAACTGTGAGTCAAAAAGAGAACTCATATTCCACTGTGGTAAGATAATCATCTTCACAAGAGAACTTCAAGCTTATGTGGGAAGAGTTTTAAAACTACAGTAAACAAATAGCTCAGGTTGGGAAAGGCAATTGGTTTACAGATGAGTTATTAAAAGAGGTTGGTGATTGTATGAATAATGCCCATTGTAAAGTTTCATAAGGTGGGAGAAAATGGGTAATGGTTACAAAACTGGTTCACTTTAGTCTACTTCATATTAGAGAGAAAATAAATTGAGAGTATATAAGAACTGAAGAACAGTATTGTTAATCTTTAGAGTTGTGCAGGAACTGGATTTTTTTGTTTTGGGCAAATTTAACAATTTGAAATTTCTTCCATTCCAGAATAGAATAAAAACAATCTCAAAAATTTCCCACATACTGAATTCTGAAAAAAAATGCAATTTAGGTTGATCTAAATGTTTTATTTTGACAAAATCAAAAAGTTGTATTCCCATTTTAACATTTTCATTTTATGATACTTTATAATATAACATTTAAAACATTGAAACAAAAAGTCATTTTGAAACAGCAAATTAAAATGTTCCATTCCAAAAAGTTCAATATGGAATGTTTCAACCTTATCAAAATGCTTTTTCTGCCACAATATTTGTTTTTAAGCAATTTTTAATCACAGTATCTTTCCATGAAACATTTTCACCTTTGAATTATTTTCCAATGGAAAAATATTTCATCAGAAAATATCCAACCATTTCTATTAACCATGCATATTGCTGTTGCTTTCTGAAGAAAGAGGGACACCAAGGAGGCAGTTAGACAAAATTTCTAAGTCTCCTAGGTTTCATCTTTTGAATAGTACCCCCATCTCCCACATAAGTTGTGCCAAAATACCTGCAAGGAGAGGATATGCATCAAAACCAGGGCACAAGGTAACATCTACTATACTTTCTAATGTGTTTTGTAAGACTGGTGACTAGCCAGAAGAAAGTTCTGGCTAATGGAACATACCATTCCCGTACAAGAAAAAGGGTCGTTGCTGTAGCTTTTGCAAAACCAGAGGCAACATTAGAGGGCACACAACAGCAACCTCAATAGATGTTTTTAGCACTAGTAGACAATCCCACTACTAATAAATCTATACAATAGGACACTGGAAGGAGAATGTACAATGGGTACCTATGAAAATTGCCTGTTTTCTGTGTCTCTTTTCATATCATTCACTGTGTATCTGATTCACTGTAACAAAGTTCTTGTGTTGCACTGAAATCTGCTGCTGCCATACCATGGCATTTATTGATGGCATTTATTGGATGTCATCTGAGCTAGTGCCCACACAGTGCTTGGTCATAGATGATCTCTGACTGCTTTTGCTGTATGATGCATTCTGACCTCATCCTTAGCATAAGTCTCTCTGGATGTGCACATATACAACAACCCAGATGAGCTTTGGTTCTTCTCTAGGTTGATGTGCTTTGCACTGGGATTTGTGCTAGTACTTCTTTTTCCTTCAGGTCAGCTCTGTAAGTTGTCTATGGGTTGTCTTTGTTTCTCATTTTGCATCAGCCCTTATCCTCTGATGGTTGTACAGAGTTGGACTGGGTCTTGCTGGCTGTGGGCAATCAGTCTTTGTCCCTGAACTGTACTCCCCTGGATTGGTGTGCTTCTCATCGGGGCCATACTAACAAGACCACTGTTTTCCTCTAACTGATATTGCTTTGCTCTTAGCCCCAAAGTGGTGCATGACAGATGTAGTTTAGCTGAGTCAGCTTTACATTATGCTTTTGCTGCACATTTTATGAGTATGTGCTGTGTGCAAACTGGAGTGGCTATATATGTCTCCTTATGTTCTTTTGCTTCCCTTATCAATTCTCTACAATTCCTAGCTTCTAATTTATATTCATTACTATCAGCTTCCCCTTTTCCTGTTTATTTACATATTTTTTAGATTTTTATAGCTGTCTTTACTTCCTCTCTGTAATCATCTTGGTTTGTAGCCAACACAGCCGTCTTCCTTGATTGTGTCTTTTGGTGCATTTAGTAAAGTGTTCATAAACAATTCACAATTATCATTCACATTTTTATGATTAAATTCTTCCAAATCAGCTGTTTGGCTCCTAATTGTTTTCAGCTTTATGAAATTGGCCCCTTTAAAGCACCAACTAAATATATCATTGGACTGGACTTTATTCTGTTTGCATATTATAAATGTGATCAAGTCATGATCATTTGTTCTAAGGATATGGCTATGCTGCAAAAAAACACGGCAGTGAGTCTCCAAGCCTGGATGAAGCTACAGAGTTATTTTTAGCACCATAGGGCAAGCCCTGTGAGCCTGAGTCAACTGAGCTCAGATCTGAGATTCACTTAGGGTGACCAGATGTCCTGATTTTATAGGGACAGTCCCAATTTTGGGGTCTTTTTCTTATATAGGCTCATATTACCTCCCACCCCCAGTCCCGAATTTTCACATTTGCTGTCTGGTCACCCTAGATTTGCTGTTGTATAGGTTTTTGTTGTTGTTGTTTTTGTAGGGTAGACGTACCCTTGGTTACCATTCACTGTTGGCTCTGGGATCAGTTTCTTTTTATTTGTCAAGATAAGAATACCTTCATGTGGAATACAATACTTTCTGAATTTGGAAATTGTCATGTATAATACTTAGCAATTCCAAGGATGTTTTAGTGCTGGCAGCATGTGACCTCCAGCATATGTCACTCTAATTGAAGTCCCCTGTGATCATGCAAAAAATTTTCCTACACATTATAGGAAGGTGCATAAGGTGGTAGTCATCCTGTTTTCTAGTTTGATTTTGTGCTCTGTAGTAGACACCAACTAATACTCCATCTTGTGCTTTATCTGTTACTGATCCATAGCACTCAAGATCATTTTCTCTGAATTATCAGTGACTCAGAAACAGCTAATGCCATTTTTGACATAGAGTGCTGTGACATTTTGGGGATCAACCACACCACTAATGGGTTCCTTCACTGCCTGTCTTGTAATTTGGGTGCCTTTAATGCTATGCTGCTATTGCTCAGAGCTCAGATACCAGTAGCCAGCCTACAAGCATTAAAGTCTCACCCTGGCTTCCACCTGCTTAGTTACTCCTTTCAGTGTGACCCCAATAACCCTTCTGGTCCTGAGTCTCCTCAAATCCAACATCTGAGTTCTTAACTAGACCAGACACTCAGAATTTTCTCTTTTGGTTTGTCACCCCTGAAGGAACGAAACCTGCCCCCAGTTATCAGTATACTTGGGGCTGCACACTCCACCCAGGCTGCAAAACAGAGACCTCTTAGGAAAAAATAAACAAAAAGTTATGTAATAGAAAAATCGCATTCAAAGATGAAATAGTAAGAAAAAACCAAACACATAGACATTACACAGAAAATAACCATAATGACACAACCTCAGGCTTTATACTTTTATGTTAGCTAAATTCCCTCCCTAAATTCAAGTTACCTATTGTCTCAAGAATTTCCTACCATGCTCTCCATCAGAGAGGGGATCCAGTGTTTCATGGCAGCACCCTGTTTAGACGCTGGCCCACAGGAAAACGTCCTCTTTCCTTAGTTTTCTAATACTGGGGTTTTCTTTTCAGTTTCATTGCCTTTCCTTTAATGCTCCTCCATTGTCTTTCCCTGGGTTGTACAATGCTAGGTGATTGGAGTGAGTTTTGTGTGAACAGTTAGCCTACGAGGTGACTCTCCCTGCTTGATTGCTTCCCTACCTGCTGTGAGGTGATGCTGTAGTTGCACCCTGGTTACACATATACACATGCATACATTCATAACCATAACCTGGATACATATCTCCTATTGACCATCAAGTTCAGAACCTTACATGCTTTCATAAAAGACCTTACATGACATATGTTTATACACAGTAATAAATGTACACAATCAGTTGATTTAATTGCTTTTGCTTTGGGTTCAGAGCCGCTGTTCTCCCCTTGGGATGTGACAGATAGGATCCAGACAAGTGCCATGCCCCTTCCCCCTTTGCCCACTCTTACTACTCATTCTCTTGTCATTTCTTTGTCTCCCATTGTAATGAAAGCCTTATGCAGAAATACATCAACCTTTCTTCATTTCTAATTGGCAATGTGCTCAGCTCTCTTTCTCTCATATACATATGAGTGACCATATGGTTAAGGAATAGCTTCTGATTGACTGAGGCTACATCTACACTACAGGGGGGGGTCGATTTAAGATACGCAAATTCAGCTACGCGAATAGCGTAGCTGAATTCGACGTATCGCAGCCAACTTACCCTGCGGTGAGGACGGCGGCAAAATCGACCTCCGCAGCTTCCCGTCGACGGCTCTTACTCCCACCTTCGCTGGTGGAGTAAGAGCGTCGATTCGGGGATCGATTGTCGCGTCCTGACGGGACGCGATAAATCGATCCCCGAGAGGTCGATTTCTACCCGCCGATTCAGGCGGGTAGTGTAGACCAGGCCTAAGAGAGGTGTGGCAAACTCCCAGAACCAGAGTTGTTGCCTTTTGGCTTGTGACACTCAGTGGTGTGAGCTACTTTTCTTTTCTATCAGCCTTTCCCTGCCTATTATATACTTTTAAAAAGTATCTTGGACATCTCTGAAAGGAGGCTGTAGAAAAACTGTACCCTGTACATGTGTAACTTACTCTGTTATATTTTCTCTAACATTAATACTTTTCAGCCTTTGTGCAATTATTTAACTGAATTTTAGAATTGTACTAGCTGCATACAAGAATATTTGTCTCTAAAATGAGGAAAATTATATATGCGTATAAAATATATGTATATAGAACTTCCTATTTATTCCTTTATTACTAAGCTTTTTGAAAGCATTTGATTTCTTTAGAATTGTACAAATAGTTCTGTGCAATTATGTAATTGTTTATTTAGATTTGTACTATTTTTATTTGTTTTAATGTGTCCAATAAGAATAAAATAACTAAAATTGCAAGAATACCCCCACTTGCCTCCCCCCCCCCAATGGCCAAATGGCACCATACATTCATAGAGGCCTCAGAAGGAAGAAAAGGTAGGTGGGACTTCCAGAAGCATACAGCAAAGTCATTGGACAAAAATTGCTCAGGACAGTAGTAGGGGGTAGTGTAATAGGAGGTCTAAGTGGCACAATATCATGGGGTATATGGAGACTTGTCAAAAATATATGATGAAGAAAGGTAAAGAGTTATGATTACTGAAGTTTCATAATAACAATATGCTCTTATAAGTGCTACTTATATTTCCTTTTTACTTTCATTCTTTCTGAGCCACCAGAGAATTCACACAGTACAGTCTGTTTCTTTTTTACATCTCTAACCTTATTTTTATTATGATCCCTTCTAACCTTTCTGCATTTGGAAAGAAATAAATGTTACTTTCTAATAATATTTTTCAGTCTCAACATACCTTGTTCATGTGAGCCTCTCTCTCTCTCTCTCGCTCTCTTCCCCCCCAACAAAATTTAGAGAGATCATAAACCACACAATAACTATACTACTTATTAAAGTAAGCTTTAATAGTAATTCTGTTCCCTATATTTTCTGTAGATAAATTCAAATGTTTATCAAGCTGTGCTGTATTTTCAAAGTAAGACCATTTTGGGGGTTGGGTTGTGGAATGAAGGGATTTATTTTCACTCAATGAAGTGATGGGAAAATATCAGGTAAAAATCTTTAAGATAAAAAAGTACATATTGCAAAAATAAAAAATAATGAAAAAATTATAAATAAAAAATAAAACCAATGCATGAAAGTCAAGAAAATCATGTTTAATGTTCAGTACTCAGTGTCAAGATAGGAAATAAGTATTCTATCGAGTAAGAAACTTCCCCAGGTATAAACTGATGCAGTTCTAGCTTCCTAAGTCTGAAGACAAAGTGTTTCATTGCTTTTGTTGCTGTTCATAGTTTTACCAAGTTGCATCACAGCAAAAACTGACTTTTTTCAGTTTTTCACAATTGCTTATTAAGAACCCTGTGAGCTGAGTGAAGCTAACAAGAATTAGCTCTAGTTATTTGGATGTAGCTGGGAAAGCTTGAGCAGTAGGGGTGGATGGGGATGGGCAAGAAAGACAGACTGGTGATGGGATAAGATTAAAAAAAAGTAAGATGTGATGCTAGTGTATATATATGTGTGCGTGCGTATACAAAGAGATAAATTTATGTTGGAGAGGTGAGAGAAGAAAGAAGAGACAAAATATAGGGAAGGAGCTAGAGGACACCATGGGGAGAGGCAGAGAGAGAGCGAAAGAGGGAGTGAGAGAGAAAGCCAATGTAACCCACACTCCTCCTGGGTGTGGTGTTCTGTCCCATCTAGTGGCACCGAGACCACTTAGAGAGAGATTATTGAGTCTGCTCTACATCTTAGCTAAGAGCCATGTGGCTTTTAGCTCATGCAGTAGAGGCTCATGCACGAAACTCCAGTGGTCCCTGTTCGATTCCGCCCGCCAACGACTGGGGTCTGTCGGCGGTTCACCAACACAAGTAAAGATACACCCTGAGTAAGGAAGAAAAGAGAGAAATTGGAATCAAGCTAAGAAAAGTTACAACAAAAGCAAGAGATTTTACCTTTAAAATATTATTTAATTTGAAAATGCATACTACTAGCAGTATCCCTGTCCATAGCAGACAAAGATTCCTCCAGGCCAGGTAAATTTGTGTTAACATCAAGGCCCCATGTTTTTATAATTCTGTAGCTGCAAAATTTGCCATAGAATCTCTCTCTCCTTGAAAAGTCTGGATGTGGATTTTCTCCCATCTCCTATTTTATCTCTTCAGTGGGTCACTCACAGAAACCACTACTGCCTACCTCACTCCCAAATCTTCAGCACCCCAGGATATCACTGGTCTACAATTTTTGAGAAGTCGTCTGCTTCAGAGATAAAATGTGCTATTTATTATGTATTTTGATGTGCTGAATTCAAATATGATAATTAAAACACCTGATTGGCTACTGTTTCTAAAATATTTAAGTTTTTACATTTTATGTCTATGTATATTGTGTAGATAGTAGAGTTTTAATCATAAATTGTCTTTTCATGTGTTTATGGTTGCTTTACATGATAATATTTCATCTGTCCTGTTTATGTAACACTTTAAAAATCAGCAAAAGGGTTATATAAATAAAATGTATTATGAAACAAAAGGCAAAAAACTATTCTGTACATAGTTTAGTCCTATTCAGTGTCTACTCGGCGCTTCTTGGCTTGTCTCTTGTATTCATTACATGGAGCATCTCTTGTCACTGTCCAGCAATAGTCTGCAAGAATTGATGGGCTCCATTTGCCCTGATAGCGTTTCTCCATTGTTGCAATTTCCTGGTGAAATCGCTCGCCGTGCTTGTCGCTCACTCCTCCGCAGTTCGGTGGAAAAAAATCTAGAGGAGAGTGCAAAAAATGTATCTTTAGTGACATGTTGCAACCAAGGCTTTTGTATGCCTTGAGGAGGTTTTCCACCAACAACCTGTAGTTGTCTGCCTTGTTGTTTCCGAGAAAATTTATTGCCACTAACTGGAAGGCTTTCCATGCCGTCTTTTCCTTGCCACACAGTGCATGGTCAAATGCATCATCTCGAAGAAGTTCACAAATCTGAGGACCAACAAAGACACCTTCCTTTCTCTTAGCTTCACTTAACCTTGGAAATTTTCCACGGAGGTACTTGAAAGCTGCTTGTGTTTTGTCAATGGCCTTGACAAAGTTCTTCATCAGACCCAGATGGATGTGTAAGGGTGGTAACAAAATCTTCCTTGATTCAACAAGTGGTGGATGCTGAACACTTTTCCTCCCAGGCTCCAATGACTGTCGGAGTGGCCAATCTTTCTTGATGTAGTGGGAATCTCTTGCACGACTATCCCATTTGCAGAGAAAACAGCAGTACTTTGTGTATCCAGTCTGCAGACCAAGCAAGAGAGCAACCACCTTCAAATCGCCACAAAGCTGCCACTGATGTTGGTCATAGTTTATGCACCTCAAAAGTTGTTTCATGTTGTCATAGGTTTCCTTCATATGGACTGCATGACCAACTGGAATTGATGGCAAAACATGGCCATTATGCAGTCTGGAGCCCAACAGCTCTGCCTTACTCTTGGGTAGTTCCAAATCCCTGACAAGGTCATTCAGTTCACCTTGTGTTATGAGGTGTGGTTCAGAGGAGGAGGATGGGAGAAAATGTGGGTCCTGTGACATTGATGGTTCAGGACCAGAAGTTTCATCCTCTTCCTCTTCCTCGTCTGACTCAAGTGAGAATGATTCTGGTGCATCAGGAACCAGCAGTCCTTCTCCGTGGGGTACTGGGCGTATAGCTGATGGAATGTTTGGATAATGCACAGTCCACTTTTTCTTCTTTGACACACCTTTCCCAACTGGAGGCACCATGCAGAAGTAACAATTGCTGGTATGATCTGTTGGCTCTCTCCAAATCATTGGCACTGCAAAAGGCATGGATTTCCTTTTCCTGTTCAACCACTGGCGAAGATTTGTTGCACAAGTGTTGCAGCATATGTGTGGGGCCCACCTCTTGTCCTGATCTCCAATTTTGCAGCCAAAATAAAGGTGATAGGCTTTCTTAACCATAGTGGTTATACTGCGCTTTTGTGATGCAAAAGTCACTTCACCACAAACATAGCAGAAGTTATCTGCACTGTTCACACAAGTACGAGGCATCTCTGCTCACTTTGGCTAAACAGAAATGTGTCCCTTTGCAAAATCAAACACTGACAAATAAGAGAGCACGACACTGTATGATTTCTAGAGCTGATATAGGGCAATTTGTTCAGCAGAGTGATGTAAGCTTCGTTATGATTGCATCATCCATGACTTCTAGGAATAACATGATGCAATTCATATCATGTATGACGCAATACCAGCTTCAGATTGCATCATTCATTGTTTTGCCTAAAAAGCAAGTACTGTCCAAACCCAGCCATAGATTTATTCATAGATCCAGTCAAAGATGTATTTTAGTCATTTCTGGTTTAAATTGAGATCCCTTCCCTTTATAACTCACTTATCCTCCACCATTCCCAAGTCAAAGGTCATATATACTGACCCAATAGCATATCTTGAAAACTAGAGCCAATCAACAATTTTGAGCATCATTTTCGTTCTCAGTGACCCAGAATTAGTAAAGTTTTACTACATTTATTTCAGAAGCATTTTGGCTGTAGAGCAGTGTATTCAGGGAAGAGCTGCTTCTCTTTTCCTTCTCTACTAAAATGCTGCATCCATATGCTCATGTGTCTTCACCTCCCCATCCTCCAGTCTGCATGACATGTGTCCAAGCTTTTGATTTTGAGAATCTGATCATTCTAGCATTAAGATCTTCCTCAGGCAGCTCCTGGTGAGCAGCACAGCAGGGCTAAGGCAGGCTCCCTGCCTGTCCTGGCTCCGTGCTGCGCCCTGGAAGCAGCCAGCAGGTCTGGCTCCCGGGCTGGGGAGGGGGTGCAGGAGGCTCCGTGCATGGCTCTCGCCTGCAGGCACTGCCCCCCCAGCTCCCATTGGCCGCAGTTCTCGGCCAATGGGAATGCGGAGTCAGTGCTTGGGCCTGGGAGCCGGACCTGCTGGCCGCTTCCAGGGCACAGCGTGGAGCTGAGGGAGGTAGTGACTAGCCTGCCTTAGCCCAGCAGCACCACCAATTGGACTTTTAACGGCCCAGTTGGCGGTGCTGACTGGAGCCACCAGGGTCCCTTTTTGACCGGGCGTCCTGGTCGAAAACCGGACTCCTGGCAACCCTAGGAGGAGGAGCAGCTGCAGAGGATGGAGACAGCACAGAGGGCTTACTTCTACATATTGTGATGGGCCTACAAATCCTAGCTGCAGCTCCGTGGAGGTTCCATCTTTGCCACAATTTTTAAATTTTATATATAATTTGTATATTTTTAAACTGGTCCTGAGCACAAGTTCTTATGGAGGACCAAGAACATGCTAAGTTTGAACACTCTGTAGCAAACCCTATGGTACTAAGTTATGAGTAGATAACACACATTTCCAAAATTGGAAGAAACCTAGCAATTTCCTAATTCTCATACCCCAAAAAGACCTGTTATATTGAGTTTAAACTCTCAACAAAAATATAACTTTCCCACTTGCCTGAGCCAAAGTATGGGAAATTTCAGGCTTAGAATGGGTACTTTCCTTTAGCCTTAACTATAAGCACTACAATCATTATTTTTTAAAAAATGAAGACAATGTTAGGAATGGGATAATAAAAGGACAGTTCTCTAATCTATTGGATAATGATACAGCAGTGGATATTCAGTTTCCTATAGAGTAAATGTTTTCTTAATCATACATTTGTACACTGACCTAATTTCACTGACCTAATTCTACTTTACTGAGGTAGAACAAATTTGAGCATTGCACTCTTTTATATAATGAATCATCTGTTTCTCAACCTTCTGAACTGGGAGGCTTTGTGATCTGTGCATTTGAAGGGCATTTTGTTTGTAATCTTGTGGAGCAATTTTCTGAACAGTGACTCTCTCTTATCAAAGCAGCTTCTGTTACCTCACAGGGAGTAAGCAAGGCAAGAGAAGCTTGCTGTGTGATCTTAAAAACCAATTCAAAACTGCGTGATATGTGGCCCATTAATGAAACTTAGGAAATAGTATTGGAGGGAGAAAGCTTATTCCACAGATAGGAACCTGTCTACCTCAGCATAATTGCACACATACACAAGGACAGCTACAGGACTGTCCCCTAACAATGATACACAGAAGTGCAATGCCATTCTTCAGTATGTGTTTTTTTTGTTTTGTTTTTTGTTCTTTGTTTATTTGTTTGTTTAAAGTATAAGGTAGAGATGTTCCCGTATAGAAGCCTTGGATCAGAAACCCACCTTTCAGGTTCCAGGGCTGAAGGCTCAGAATCATAATAATGGGCCAAAACTTTAGAGGTGTTTGAAAACTGGCTCTCTGTTTTAGAGTTTGAGCCCATCTTTAGAATTACAGCCAATCTGCACAATATGGATCTTCCCTATTTCTTCTGCTGCTGCTGCCTAGAACAAGTACTTCCTTCTCTGGAGTGACCAAAAAAATGTTGTGCTCTGGTCTGGCTAGGTTGTTAGTTTTAGATTCTCATTGCCTATTCTTCTCATTTCCCTGAAGATCTGATTTTATTGTTGATCTCAGTTTTTCATTCACGGGAGACTAGACAAAAAAATAACTTGGAAAAACTATAGTGTCTTATCTTCACTTTCTGCTGCTGATTTTACCCTGATTCAACAAACAGTTTCTAATCGTCAGGCTTTCTGATGGTTGAAGCCACAGAAGTGATTGACTCTAAATTCTACAAAACAGTCACCCAGCTTGTTATCCACTATGTCTGAAACATAACTAAAGATCATAACTTTGAATGCCTTTCTCTAGCTGTTGAAACAACTACACAGGAAGATGACTTTTGACAGACCAGCATGGAAAGAGTTAACATTATACATCTCTCAGAGACTAATTGGAACTGATCCTTTCATGAATTTACAGGCTTTCACAGCCATAAATTGTAATAGAGAGACAAAGTGGGCAAAGTAATATCTGTTATTGGACCAATGTCTGCTGGTGAGAGAGACAAGCTTTTGAGATTACACAGAGCTCTTCTTCAGGTCTGGGAAAAGACCCACCTTGTCTCTCTAATATCCTGACACTGACACAGCTACAACAACACTGCAGACATAAATTGGAATATGCCTAATGAAAAAATCCAGAAATACCTTTGTAAAAGCTGAGAAATTTGGCATAGTTTTTGAATTTCTCCATTCTTGCCAGGTCTTTAAGTGATATTGAATGGTTGATCAAGCAATTACCAGCCTCCTATTGCCCTCATGAGAGCTGACCCAGTTCTTATTTATTATAAAGCAGATGTAATTGAAGCTATTTTATCTGCAGTTAAACTGTTCCATGATAACTCTACAAACAATACTTGCTGCAATCTCATAATTGCTTTCTTTCATATACTGTGCTGTGTACATGAGGATGAAGGAGGAAGAAGCAAAACTAGAGTCCAAATGACAATAAAATGTGTGAGGAGTCCTTGGTGCCTTATGGAGCTCAGAAAATTAGTGGTAACGTAGTTACAAGTGATCATGACTTGAACACATTTGTGATATGCAAACAGAATAAAGTCCAAATCAGTTATATAGATATATACATACACACACACACACACTTATTGCTTTTAAAGGGCTAATGTCACAAAGCTGAAAACAATTATGAGCCAAATCAGCTGGGAGGAAGAAATTAAACAGAAAATACGAATGATAATAGGGAATTGTTCAAAAGCACTTTACTAGATACCCAAAAATCCACAATTGTTCAATCAAGAGAGAAGGCTGTACTGGTTAAAAATACAACCTGGCTTAGAGGGGAAGTGAAGGCAATTATTTAAAAAAAATGAAAAAGAGAAAATTGATAGTAACAAATATAAATCAGAAGCTAGGAATTGCAGAAAATTGTTAAATGAAAAAAAAAAGAGACACAAGGAGAAATATATGGCCAGCAGAGTAAAGGACAATAAGAAGCCGTTTTAATGTATATTAGGAACAAAAAAGCAACAGAGGGTCCTGTGGCACCTTTAAGACTAACAGAAGTATTGGGAGCCTAAGCTTTCGTGGGTAAGAACCTCACTTCTTCAGATCTTGCATCTGAAGAAGTGAGGTTCTTACCCACGAAAGCTTAGGCTCCCAATACTTCTGTTAGTCTTAAAGGTGCCACAGGTCCCTCTGTTGCTTTTTACAGATTCAGACTAACACGGCTACCCCTCTGATACTAGGAACAAAAAGAATCCTAACAGTGATACTGGTCCATTACTAGATAAAAATTGTAGAATTATAAATAATAATGCAGAAAAAGCAGAAATGGTCAATAAATATTTCTGTTCTGTATTTAGGAAAAAACAGATGATGTAGTCATCCATATGATAACACTCTTTCCATTCCACTATCATCTCAGGAGCATGTTAAACAGCAGCTACTAAAATGAGACATTTTTGAATCAGCAGGTCCAGATAACTTGCATCCAAGAGTTTTAAAAGAGCTGGTTGAGGAGGTTGCTGGATGTTAATGTTGATTTTCAATAAGTTTGGACCACTGGGGAAGTTCAAGAATAAAACTAATACAGCCATTTTTAAAAAGGGTAAATGAGATGACCCAGTAATTATAGGCCTTGTGGCAGGGTGTGTGTCCCTGCTGTTGTTGGCCACCCTAGGAACTGATGAGACTCTTCTTTTAGTATCCATTCTGTATAATTTATTTAAGTCCCCTCCACCAATACCTATACATTGTACACAACAGTCCTAATCCTTATGACCTTTAGCTCCTATTCATCTGGGCCCTGGGAGGAAAAAAGATCCATTTTCCTTGGGATCTCCTTCAATATGGGCACAGCTAGACATGTCCTCCACCTCCCATTATTTTCTTCCCGCCTTTTATCAAGCTAGTAATCTGATATACCAAATAATTCCTTAACTCAGGGAGACTGGGTATATGATTAGATAAATCCTCCTTATTTTCTCAATCAGCCACCACTGGGGAAACTAACTGAGCCTACAGTGCTTAGAGTGCTGACTCATCTGTCAGGCCTTAGCATTCTGTCACAGACCTGTCAGTCTAACATCGATCCTGGGCAAGATAATGGAGCAGCTGACATGGGACTCTATTAATAAAGAATTAAAGGAGAGTAATGTAATTAATGCCAATCAACATGGGTTTATGGAAAAATAGATCCTGTCAGACTAATTTGATTTTTCCCCCCCATGAGATTACAAGTTTGGCTGATAAATGTAATAGTGTTGATGTAATATATTTAGACTTCTGTAAGGCATTTGACTTGGTACCATGATATTTTGATTAAAAAAACACACCCTAGAACAATATAAAATTAACACATGTATTAAAAGCTGGCTAACTGATAGATCTCAAAATGTAATTGGAAATGGGGAATCATCGAGAGTGTATGTTTTAGTGGGGTTCTGCCAGGATTGGTTCTTGGCACTGTGCTATTTAATATTTTTTCAATAACCTGGAAGAAAATATAAATACAATACTGATTAAGCTTGCAGATGACACAAAAATTGGAGGAGTGGTATATAATGATGAGGACAGGTCACTGATGAGAGTGATCTGGATCATTTGGTAAGCTGGGCAAAATAATATGCATTCTGGGAAGCAGTGACTCTGAAAAAGACTCAGAAGTCATGGTGAACATGAGCTCCCAGTGTAGTGCTGAGGCCAAAAGGGCTAATGCAACCCTTGGATGCATAAATTAGGGGCATCTCAAGTAGGATTAGAGAGGATATATTGTGTCCAGTTCTGGTGTCCACAATTCAAGAAGGATGTTGATAAATTTGAAAAGGTTCAAAGAAGAGTCCCAAGAATGATTAAAGGAGTAGAAAAAATGTCTTATAGTGACAGACTAAAGGAGCTCCATTTATTTAGCTTAATAAAGAGAAGCTTAAGGGTAACTTGATTACAGTCTATAAGTGCCCACATGGGGAATAAATATTTAATGATAAGTACATACAAACATAAGAATGGCCATAGTGGATTAGACCAATGTGCCATTGAGCCCAGTATCCTGTCTTCTGATAGTGGCCAGTGCCAGACGCTTCAGAGGGAATGAACAGAACAGGACAATTATCGAGTGATCCATCCCCTGTTGTCCTGTCCCAGCTTCAGGCAGTCAGAGGTTTAAGAACACCCAGAGCATGGGATTGTGTCTCTGACCATCTGGTTAATAGCCATTGGTGGACCTGTCCTCCATGAACTTATCTAATTTTTTAAACCCAGTTATACTTTTATCTTTCACAACATCCCCTGGCAATGAATTCCACAGGTTGACTGTGCATTATGTGAAGATATACTTCCTTTTGTTTGTTTCAAACCGGATGCCTATTAATTTCATTGGGTGAGCCCCTATTTTTTATGATACTTGAAGGGGTAAATAACACTGCCCTATTCACTTTCTCCACACCATTCATGATTTTATACACCTATGATATCCCTCCCTCAGGCATTGCTTTTCTAAGTTGAACAGTCCAAGTCTTTTAGTCTCTCATTATATGGAAGCTGTTTCATATCCCTAATCATTTTTGTTTCCCTATAAATGCTCTATACTTTTTGCAATTCTAATATATCATTTTTCAGACGGGCTGACCAGAACTATATGCAGTATTCAAGGTGTGGGCATGAATTT
Organism: Emys orbicularis; assembly: GCF_028017835.1. NCBI lineage: Eukaryota > Metazoa > Chordata > Testudines > Emydidae > Emys > Emys orbicularis. The sequence goes on from NC_088684.1 coordinate 165,643,438, forward strand.
GGATACTGGAATTATGATATTTTCTGTTTTATTTTCTATCCCTTTCCTAATGGTTCCTGACATTCTGTTAGCTTTGTGGACTGCTGCTGCATATTGAGCAGATGTTTTCAGAGAACTATCCACAATGATAGTGGTAACAGCTAATTTAGAGCTCATCATTTTGTATGAATAATTGGGATTATGTTCTCCAATGTTCATTGCTTTGCACTTATCAAGATTGGATTTCATCGGCTATTTTGTTGCCTTGTTTAAGGAGATCCCTTTGTAACTCTGACTCAGCTTTGGACTTTTCAGTCTTGAATAATTTTGTAACATCTGCAAATTTTGCCACATCACTTCTCACCCCATTTCTAGATTGTTTATGAATGTTAAATAGCACAGGATCCAGTACAGATCTTTGGAGGATGCCACTATTTACCTTTCTCCACTGTGAAAACTGACTCTCTATTCCTAACTTTTGTTTCCTATCTTTTAATGAAATTGTCAGTCTGGCAGAGAAAAACATAACATGATCCAATGGCTGGAAGTTGAAGCTAGATAACTTCACACTGGAAATAAGGCGCAAATTTTTAACAGTGAAAGTAATTAACCATTGCAACAACTTATGGCTTATGGTGGATTCCCTATCACTGGCAATTTTAAAACCAAGATTGGATGTTTTTTCCTCAAAGCCATGCTCTCGGGATTACTTTGGGGAAGTTCTATGGCCTGTGCTATTGTAGGAAGTCAGACTAGATGATCACAATGGTCCCTTCTAGACTTGGAATCAATTAATCTATGAAAATACTTTCCTTTTTATGTAACCCATAAGCTTAACATTTATTTATTGTTTAAATAGAGTGATGAGGCTTTACTTGAATTTCCTCAAGATCTGGTAGGAGGGCTGACAAATTTTGGCAATTTATTTATTATTTTACAGAATTATGTTTTAGCTTTGTAAAAATGGTTTTAAAATTGAGTACATATACATATAATCGAAATAGACTAAAGGAGCAGTCAAATTCAAGATTTGCAGTTATTCCCCATAATCCTCCCAATAATGTGAACTATTGGCATTAATAAATATGGAGGTTGTGAAATAATTGTATTTTAAAGTTTTTTGTTTTTCTCTCTTTCTAGTGAAACAGGGAAATTCAGGATACTGTAGCTTCTCCTGATAACCCCCAAAACAGTAATTAATAACATTGTGACTCTGAAATATCTGTATTTTAAAGGGTTTTAAAATTATCAATAGACCAATTCAGCATTCCGATTCAAGGCAATGTACTTCTCCCTGATAATCTTCAGATCAGCAAGTATTATTACTATTAATTTGTGATTAAAGGCTCTGTGCAGTAACATAATGTGAGGTAGAGATTAAATGGTATTAAAACTCTTACTTTCACTAGGGTTCTGTGCGTGGGCTTTTGGTTTTGCTTACACAATAGTTTTCAGAAGTGGTTATGTTGAATAGTTTCTGAAATAGTTGTATTTTAAAGTTTCTTTTTAGTTTAAATATAGTCAAGAGTTAAAATGCATTAAAATGTGTTGCCATTACTAGTGACAGGTTATATATGTGTTAAAATATGGTGTTTTGTATAATGTAAAGCAATATTATTTAATTCTTGAGGGCCAGATTATGTAATCAGTGAACTCTTTTCAGGAGAGAGAAAAAAGTTTAGAGAAGATGGCCCCGTTCACCCCATTCACCCCCACACTCCCTAAGCTAAACAGCTTGTTTTATATCTCACTCAAATATTATTTTTAAATAAACATGACAGTACTTGTAGTTTTATAAAGATTATTTACATGTTATTTTTAAAAGTATGTGTTATAATTCTGATCAACCCAGCACTGCTAGGGCATTCATCAAGCATAAACCCGAGGCCAGACCCTCTGTAGCATTACAGCATTTAAAGAGTTAAATATTTTTGACTCTGCAACAGGTGCAAGCTTTGAAGGAACAATATAGAAAATGAGCAAAGTTTTCTTCTTGATAGTTGAAAATAGTCGGTCAAGATATAAGTAATAGAGAAAAAGATTAATCTAATTTTTGATCCGTTTAAAAAATTAAAGGAAATCTGTCCCTTGGGGATTATTTAGGGGGATCTGACCAGCAAGATCACATCAGATGGACATTCAGTAGAATTTGTAGCTGCAGATCCTACCACATATGGGTACAAACTAGTAGGTGGCAGTATGACTTTTCTGAAGGTAAGAGATCATGTTCAACTCAGGGAATAGAGATTAAAAATCAATTTGAGAGTTTAAAAATTTATCTTGGAGTCCAGTTTAAGCCCAAAAGGGGATGACCCAAAACAGATTGGGGTACAACAGCCTGGGATCGTGAGTGTGAAAAACCATTGTGTGATACATATAAAAACCCTTAAAAGCCCTAGAAAGTTGAGAAAATAATTCTCAAGGTAGATATTAAAACCCTGCTCATGTGGGTACCAAATATTAGGCAAAGCCATACCCAGTTTGTGCATCCTTTTTCCTGTTTGCTTCATGGCCTTTCAAATTCAGGAACATACTTTATTAAGCAATTGTTAGAAAATAGTAATGGACAGTTATTGGGCATGCCTGAAAATATTGTTGGTGCTATAGCTGTTGGGAGCAGTTATATAAAGAGTTCTTACATAAATTTACTTGCATCAAATTTATGGAAGGTTTATCTGATACTAGGAAATACATTTACCAATGAATGTGTATTAAATGAATATGGTTATTGTAGATGACCTGATGGAATCTTCCTCCAAAAGTGGTGAAATTGAGAGTCTTTTCTAAATATATATTATATATATCTCCTAGGAACATGAATATAATGTGCATTGTACAGAATGTGTTTTGCCAGGGGAAAAAGAACTGTGCAATTAATTTAAATGCCAAATATATGGCTTTTTAAAAAAACTACCGAGAAACTGCAGCAAATGTACCCAGGTAAGATGCAGTTCTTTATAAAGGCTTTTGAAGACACTACCAAAAACTCTATGGTTACTGGTCCTGTTCATGCAATTAAACTCTTCTATGCCCAAAGCCTACAAGTTGAGAATGGGGCTTCCCTCGACTGGCCATCTGTATATCTCTGTATAAAAAAAGCCATAAAAATGATTGTTTTGGTAAGCCTCACCCTTTCGAGAAAGGTCAGACCCTACACCTGTGATCGGGGCATGCACAGGTATTAAATTTTACTGCTTTTTTGGGGGAGGGGAACACATTAAACCGTAACACACCCACCCACACCATATACAAAGAAATAAACAGCAGTATAGTCAACATTTTAATGAAAATCCATGTGTCGTGGAGTCATCTGAATAAATGTATCCACAGCCTCTTCTATGTTAAACTAACACTGTTGATTAAGTCACTCTCTACTGCAAGAATTAACAGTTTCTGAAGATAAGCTTCTGTCAGTCTGCTGCGAAGTCTAATAAGGATGCACTTTTTAGCACTAAAAAGTCTCTGCCGTTGCAACTGTAACAGGTAGCATTGCCAAAAGCACCAATAAGTAAAATACATCAGGATACAAAAGCTCCAAGTCATGTTCTTTACAGACCTTCATGAGTTCTGGAAAAGATATTGCACTGTCCAATACCTGAGTGTTTAAAATAGGCTCAATGTGGTGTATAAATAATCGTACTGCATTTCAGGAACTCTGCACTGAAATTTTTAATTCAGTTTCACAAGTGCTTCTTTTCCTTTTCGTATTTTAACTTTCAGATTTTTTGCAGTGAGATAGGACACAGCTTTGAGTATTACAATACTTTTCTGATTAAATTGTCTGTCCATTTCCCTGCACTTGATGCTGCAATAAATGAAAAGAAATATAAAGTTGATTTCTCTTTTCTAAAGATTCAAAAAAAGTAGGATTCTGTGCAACTCCCATAAAAATGACCAAGAGTTTCTGTTTTTTCCCCATAAGTTGGCATTTGCAGATTCAGTTCAGTAGCCCAATGTTCAGCTTTTACAAAGTATTCATGGAACTCTCCATCCATCCTCAGGTTGCACAAAACTTTTAAACTCCTCTTCATTTAACAACTTTGCTTTACTACACAGGCAAAAATCAATGTTTTCCTGCTGCAAGAAAGTGGTAGCATAATACATGCAGTTTAACACATCCAAAAATACCAAAAGGGAGATTGTGAATTCGAAATCCATCTCTACCATAAGCCCCTTTGCTTCTGCTGACCAACTTGCTTTGGTGGCATTCTGCTGAATATTGACTAAAGTTTCTCTAATAACAGAAAACTGTTCATCTATGACCTGCAAAGCTCGGCAGTGTGAATACCAGCGCATTTCGTGAAGAGCCTGAAGATGTCTCTCTCGACCACTGTATTCGTTGCCACTGACATTTGAAGTCATTTCTGTCTGTCATGGTGTCCTTCTGTATTTTTTTAAAAACGGTGTTGCAGTGACTGCTGGCGTGGATGAATGTATACAGGTTCTGAACAGGTCCAAAAAAGTTCTTTGAAATGATATTAGAGTTCACAGTATCAACCACAACTAAATTTAGACAATGTGTGTAAACAGCACTTGGTTGTTTTTTCTGAACAAGAGTTTGTAACCCTGATACATGACCACTTACATTTTTTGCCCCATCATAGTACTGTCCTCTTAACTTGTCAAAAGACAGATTCATTTTAATAAGCATATTCTCTAAAATATGAAAAAGTTCTTCAGCTGTTGTATTTGATATATCTTGCAGATTTACGATCCTCTCAATTTCACAGTCACTATCGCTTACATACTGAATGCAACTGCTACTTGTTCCCTACCAGCAAAATCAGGAGTTTTGTCTAGTATGACACTGAAATATCTGGCAGTGGCCAATTCATTTCTGATCTTATTCTATACAGCGGTAGCTAAAGCAGATACTATATAATTTTGAGAATTGTTTGATAAGTAGGTGGCATTTTTCTGCACATGAGTCAATCTTTCTTGCATAAAGGGATCCCAGTGATTAAGACAAACAACAATCTCCAAGAAAAGTCCCCTATTCTTTGAATTTGCATGTTCATCATGTCACCGAAGTGGTAAGCCAATCTTCTCCAATGTACGACATAGATCTAACAGACATGCAATATTTTTGTTTTGGGTGCTGTGCTTGCATTGCTTTGCTTAACATCAAATCCACATATAACTTTATGATTAAAATGGCTGATACATTCAACTGCTGTTCTGTGATGGCTAGTTTTTGCATGCTCTTTAATTTTTTCCGGGTCCTTTTTTCCAGTTGCAACAGACAGATGATATCCAAGCTGGGTCATTTTTGCTTGTTAAATTGCATGAAAACAATCCAATAACGAAACAAAACATTCTGCCATTTTTTTCTGAATATTCAAGCCAAGAGTCTGCTTCTGGTATTTTATACCATGCTGCATTAAAAGAGCGTAATTTATTTCCAAACGTGTTGGGGATATCTATTCAGCACAGGCTGATGTGGCCCTTGCTTTACAATGCATAAGAGTTCTATATCATTATACGAAAAGGGCAGCCCATGATGAGAATTACTAGGGTACTCACATTTAGAGAAGCCTTCAGGTCCTGTAATGTTGTTTCAGTCGCTATACATTCAGTTCTCTCGCTGAAGCTGCTAGTTGAAGCACTGCCTTCCGCTGAAATAATGTGTGTGAAGGTCTTGCTTTTCTTTGCTGGAAGTTGAGGAAGGTCTAGACTCTTGATAATCAGACCGCTGAACCTCAGATGTTGTGGACATGTTTGAAAAGAATGTTCTTATGTCCATCATGGTGATTTCTTTAAAAAACTGCTCTTTTTCTTCCTATTCTAGCACTACCACTTAACTGTAGCTTTAATCCACCTCGAACACAGGCTCCTTAACATGGGGGGGAGAGGGGCGGGGGGAAACATGTGCAAACCAAGTAGGCACACATGCTGCAGAGGGGAGAGTGAGCTCCTTCAGCCCGGGGCCCCCCATGAGGGGTGCAGAACTCCCCCTATCCCAGGCTGTGGTGGGGAGCAAGGAATCCCCCAGCTCCAAGGCTGTGGCTCTGTCCCCGCCAAGCCCCAGGGCAGGGGAAGTCCTCTCTCCCTGCCTCAGCCCTCGAGCTGGGGGGGAGTATTACGTCCCTCACTGATTATTGGAGTGGGGGCTGTGCTCCTGCTCATCCCCCCTTGCGCACACCCCTGCCCCGATATCTGGATGTGGAAAAACTGGGCCCTTTTAAAACTGCTCATCAAATCCACCCTGCAGAAGAGGAAGGCTATCTTGTGCACCACCTCTGATGATTTCTTAGAAGTATACTTAACACCTTAAAAGGAAATGTTCCCTGAAACCTGACAAATAAGCTTAGTAAAAAGGAGTGATAAAAAACTGAGCAATAAAAGGCTATCTCAAAAGAAAGATGCAAATAGTAAAGCATTCTGGGGGTGGGGAGGGTGAAATTGGCCCTTTGTTATCCCCCTGCTAATAGGGCTTTTAAATAATTGATAATAGAACACACTGAAAAATTTATCTGGTTCTGAGCCACCAACTAGAACAAATAAGAGGGGGCGCTGGTGGTGAAAGAAATGTTAGAACTGCAGCAATGTGGTAGCTGAATTCTTAAATGAAAATATTCTTCAAGGAACTGGTTTATCTGATTATGAAAGGGCTAAACTTTGTGACAGTGTACTTCAGAGATACCTGGTATTTGCCAGGCAAGGTGGGGAAAAAAAAAACTAAAGTAAAGCTTCTTTATCCCTAAACAAGATTAAAACCAGGCTCCCGAATCTGGGAGGGATTCATCTGATGCTATCAGTTGAGAGGCTGTGAAGGGTGTAAATGTGTGCTATAAGAAAAATGCAGACGTGTTAAATAAACTGAACTAGTACAGAGATGTCTCTTATTAGGATGATAAAAGAAGCTTGTGCTGGGGGAAGCTGTTGTGGTATCTAACATATTTGATTTAGTCAGTGACCCAGGTTCATTCTCTTCTAACATGAGACAGCCTAAAGTTTGGGATGTTTTTTGTTTTTAATGAAAAGGACAGCAGCGCGGAATGTGCTCACCTCTTCATGGGAACCTCACACCAGTAAAGAGTTTTTAGAATGTCTAGATATGGGTATAGAATCTGGAAGGGGGCAGATGTTGAAAACAGCATCAATTCTTTCAGAAATGTGCCTCCTAAAAATGGTGGATGTTTAAAAGACCTGATTGGTTAACTCCATAACGCTGTAAAACAAATATCAGACCAGAAACCACATTGTATTTATCTGCTTTTTTTAAACCTCAGCTGTTTGGGTGCTTTCTTGATACAGACCTTTAAACTCATGAGAAGACAGACAAGTCTGGACATGTTGTAATATGTTTGGGGTTTGTCTGAACATGCCTAACTTTTTTTTGCTTTTACAAACTGCACTATCATCTGTCATTTTCTGGCAAATCAGTATACAATTTTAAAATCTGATCTAAAGATAATCCCTTACAATGGCTTGATTAGAAAATTATACAATGGTAACCACAGGTAAGAGTGAGGAGGTCTTCTAATTGTCTGATCAAACTTATTATCTGAATTGTGAATTTAAAAGGTCATGCCATTCCTGACTTGCTCAACAAAAGAGATGCTTTTTTCAAACAGGACTATGGACACTAATAACCCTGTAGACAATGGCATGGGCAAAGCGATAACATAATTCTTCAAAAGGCTAAAAGATAAGCAATACATTCCAACTGGCTCAACCAACAGGGCATGGTTTGTTGCAAGCTCCCAGAACCCGGGTTTCTACCATTCAGCTGGGGACGCTCAATGAGGTGAGCTGACTCTCTTCTTTCTGCTTTGTTTTCCTTATATGCTTTTTAATAAACCTTTCTTAGACAACTCTGAAAGGAGGCTCTAAACATGTGTGCCCCATCTGTATATGAGTAACTCAAAGGTTAGAGTTTCCTCTGTCACTAACATCTTGTGTATTTTGTGCAATTATTTAATTACACCTCTACTGCGATATAATGCGACCCGATATAACACGAATTCGAATAGAACGCGGTAAAGCAGTGCTTCGGGGGGGGGGGGGGGGAGGGCGGGAGGTGCGCACTCCGGCGGATCAAAGCAAGTTCGATGTAACGGGGTTTCACCTATAACGCGGTAAGATTTTTTGGCTCCTGAGGACAGCGTTATATCGGGATAGACGTGTATATTTAGAATTTTACTGTCTAAATGAAAATTTTTTTCTAAAAATTAAAATGCAAAACACACTTTTCATGAATTCCTCTGTTACTATGTGTTTCTGCATGTATTTAATTTACTTAGAATTGTACTAGCAGTTTTGTGTATGCATTTAATTCAATTTATTTAATTTGTACTAACAACATATATTTTTCCTCTAAACATTAAGGATAATGCATTAAATCTCTATTTATTTATTTACTTTTAATGGTTCCCATGGGGATAAATTAACTAACATTTAAAAAAAAATTTTTTTTGAAAATGACCAAATAGCTCCATAAATGTACACATGTCCAAAAATTATAATTAAGAACCCTAGAAAGGGTAAGAAGGACTTCCAGAACTATGTGGCCAACTCACTGGACAAAAAGAGGGTAGGACAAAAGGAGGGATGTATGTTCTAATACAGAAGTTTAATTGGCACAATATTCCAGCTGGGTGTGAAAACCTGTCAAAATATGTGCTGGGTTATCGAGGTATTACTAATGGGGAAATGAAGACAATAGCCCTTGTTTACTTTCCATTGACACAATTAATTGGATCATAAAGTTTGCTGAGATTTTGTGAAAAGAAGGAACTACAAAGAGAAATGTGCTTGTACAATATAAATAATGGTAGAAGTGTAAGTGTAGGAAAGCTGCTTTAAAACAGCAGGTAATCGCCTATGCTACGTGTCTCCGAAACTAAAAGAAAGATTTCAGGGGATTCCATTGGCTATCTCAGATAGCTTTAAAGAGAAATAGTAGATGCTTAAAGTAAGCCAAGTCTGAACATGAATAGGAAAGAAGACAAAATCAGAGTCCTTAATTCTATCTTCTCACACTTCTATAGTCCAGGAATATAAGAAGATACTGGCCGCTCCAGACCTGCCAATACATAAGACCTCAATTCACTGCCACTCTCCTGACTGAAATCCAGGAAGCCTTTCTGGATACACGTCAATGTTACCGGCCAATGGAAAGGATGCCAGCACTCATTGGCTCAAATTGTGGACTGCTTGTGACATCCCAAACAAAGACTTGATTGAAGATCCAGTGAAAGAAGTCCTGGGATTCTGCCTTCCCCATAGGCAGTGGGCTACACTCAACCATGTTTGGACCACACAAGGAAGATGTGGATCTCCTCCACAAATGGGGGGGGGGGGAACCAAAGAAACACCAACTTGTGACTCTGATGAGATACAAACCATGTGACACATTTTGGACAACTGCCCCATTTATGCTTAGTGGTGGCACAAAGGCGAACCAGCTAGCCACCCCAGCTCCACCCATAATTTCAAAAGATGACCTCCTTTTTGCAACCAGAAACAGGTGCAAATAACTGAGTGCAGTTTTTGTTCCCACAGTTTCTTCCATGCACATTTGCTATCACTTGGTACTTAGATTGTGCCAGCAAATCCAGCACACTATCAGATACATGATGTTCATATGACTAACTGTGGGCACAGAATTGCATCCCCAAATTATTTGTGCTCATAATTGTGTCAAATGTTTAATGTGTGTGAGGCACTGCTCCTCTTTCTCCTGCCACTGATGTGTTTATTTAGAATCTAGCCCTAAATAAACACATGCATAGACCCTACATGGGAGTATAGAGTGCAGGTGAGGGAGAAAGGAGCCTCCCATGCCTTTGTGCAGCCTGGGTAGAATTGCAGTTCAGGAACTGCAAGTATTGATCCCTAAATAGTTTCCTTACCGTATATGGGGTCCCCAAAGGGAGGAGAGGCAAGAGTAGGTGGACTCGGTGGAGATGTGGCTAGAGGTAAAGCATGACTCCTGCATGTAACAGTTGGTAGAGCTGACTGGCCATGTGAATAGTGGAGAGTATGTTGCACCCCAAAAAAGGTGTAGCATTTAACATGCTCCCCCTTCAAAGAGGTGTTCTGGGGCAGGGCAGTTCCATATGATCCCTTACTACAGACTCTGCGCTAGTAGCACAGTCTAACTCTTAGAGAGCTCCAGATAGTTTAATGAATTAATACTCACTGTGACGCTGGTAAATCTGGTGCCAGCTCTTGCCATGTCTGTAGTTGTTAGACTTGTAAGGATATGTTTAGACTGTATAAAATCCTTGTAAGTTGCTGCATGCATTAATCTTACTTGTAATGTCTGTATTCCATGCTACAAGGTAAAATATGTTTTATAATTTTAAAAATATCTGCTCTGACTTTGTGAACTCCGATGGGAATAGTGGCTCCCCCTGCCCATCCAGGAGGACTATCAAAAAAATTAAGTGGGCTGTTGCAGGACAAAATCTTTGTTGATTGCCCATTCACCCATGGAAAAGTACATGCAAAAGGCCTCATCCCATCGGTTTGAATGCTGGAAGAGGGAAATAAAAATAACTAACATGAAAATGTTTCATCTCTTTGCTGTTTGAACTCTCACAGAGATAGAGATTTGGATCTAAAGAAAAGATCCCCAAGGTTACCCCTCGGTTCACCTTGAAAGACATTTTCAGTTGACAGATCATTACAACTCTGTCACTTTTAGGATATAGATTGTAACTCATCTGTGCTAGATTGCTTTTGACCTGTAAATAATTCTCATTTCTTTTTCCTAGTCAATAAACCTTTAGTTAGTTTATTTCAGGATTGGCTGCAGGCTGTCTTGTGTGAAATCTAAGGTACCAAATTGACCTTGGGTAAGCAACTGGTCTCTCGGGATGGGGAGCAAACTCAATATTTTGTGATTTTTGGTGTAAATCCAGCTTGCTTGGGTGGCAAGATAGACTGGACAGCCCAAGAAGACTGTCTGTGACTCCATAGTCAGACTGTTACAGTCATCAAGGAGTTCACTGGGGTGGTGAAATCTAATTGTAGAACATACCACCAGATTGGGATGTTTGCCTTTTGACACTCTGCCCTGAGTTTGGCACTTTTGGTCATGAGCCACCCAGACAGCATGACACTCACCAAGATGATAATGCAATTGAGAAGAGAGATTCAAGATCTGGTTTTAAGAAGGAAGACTTTATATCTGAAATAATAATAGATGTTACCATCATGAATGATCAATATCTAACATTGAAGGGAGACTTTACTTCCCTTTGGTTCTCTGTCCATATTTAACTGGCTTAGCAAGAAGAAAACAAGTTCCTCCTCAGTTTCAGCTCTAGTTACTATATTGATTATGGGGAGGGGAAGAAAAGAAACTGAAGTTACAATACATGCCAGTGTAAGATTTTGAAAAGGAATAATGAACCCCAAACCACATTTTGTTTTATTGTTTCTTTGGCTCAGTAGAATGTCTTTTTAAAAAATGCATCTAAGTCATCATCATCTATACTAGGTTTCAGTCCAATACTCAATAAAATGTTCAGTTTCAAACTTCTCAGAAATACGGAATAAGTACTAAATGACATAACTATAGTTACCAACATCAATACACTACTTGAGCAGTTTTAAATACAGGCCAAAGTGGTTAACAAAGAAAACTATGACGTTTAGGGCTAGACTTCTGCCTTCTGTACACAAAGAGTAGGATCTTATCCTGCAGGTAACCATATAGCCCCATAGACTTCAAGGTATAACTTTCTGTGAGTAAAGCTGACAGAACACAGTACTTAGGGTTCTTAGTAACATCTATACAAAATAATTACATGTCTTGAGATTCAGTGGAGAGTAGCTGTTGAAAAACCAAACTGTTGCAATTTGCATTTGACAACTGATATAGCTCACAGATAGATTGACCTTGGACTGTGCTGCCATTAAAATTTAGTACACGTAGAAATTCAGGTAGATACTGAGTTAAGTTTAAGAACATGGTGCTAGCTTTTTAAGAAGATGGTGCTAGTGCTATGTTAATGGAAGGGTCCATAAAACTTATTTTGAATGTCCTCATTTATACGAGTCTCCGGATGAAATAGCGTGTGCTTTTCAAATCACCATTACTCCTCCTTTGCTACGTGTCTTCCTGTGCGTTGGTCCTGTATATGATCATTTGAGTAACTGTCCTTTGTGGTTCCCCCTCTCCCAACTGATAAATGATTTTAGAACTTTTGCTAAAGCAACCTTGACATTATATGAGTGGATGTTATTTTACAATCAATAATGAAGACCAGCTCCCTCCAGGGAAGAAGCAGAAATGGACAGCCAAGGTTGGGGGAACACTAGAGAGTTGTCAGTGGCCAAGACAGCAAAACAGAGAGCAAGCTATAGTGTGAGCAGGAAAAGAGATGCCAGTAAATGCATAGGTTGTGTCAGGGAGTGCAGCCAATGACTTACAGAGGAGCAGAGAGCTGGAACAGACCTTGTTATCAGAGGATTAGCAATGGCTGAGGTGCCTTCAAAGCAGTTTGCACCATCTACTGAAGCAGCATAAAGGGCAGGCTATGGACAGCTATGCATAATCAGAGAGGGATAGAAATGAAAAGGGGCACAATGTAGGGGGACCAGCAGGAAGGGCTGATACAGTAAATCCAACGTCTTTTCTCAAATTGAGGATTTCTAATCTGAACTGAAGCCAGATTCCCAAGATGAGGTCCTGTGCATGCTCTTGCTAAAGCATGTCATCATAGGAGTTTTATTTGTTTATAGTGAAGCAGCTGGGCATCCTATGTATAAATGGAATCCAAATGACAATAATAGATGAGCATATTTGTACAAGTAGAACTAGTGGGCTAATTCCAGGAGGGTTACAAGTAGATTGTTTAACAATATGAAGGCTCACATTGACTCAAATCCCACAATTCAACTAAAATAGATATAGGTAAAGAAGACTTGACATCCTGCATGTAATAAAGGTGTTACATAACATTACAAGTGATGGGCATTTGGATTCCGGCCCTTCTGTTTCCAAAAGGTATAAAAGTCTACACACTGTAACAAAAATGATTTGCAATGAATCACATATATCCCTCCTCCTCTGCATCTTTTTATGATTATTCACTAATAAAAAATATCAACATGGTAAGCACACACAGGAATATAGAACATAAATATCCTAAAAGAGTTAATGTATTAAAATACAATCCAATCTAATTAAAAACACAGACAGGATGACATGAGAATTAATGTCTTCAGTGGAAAACCAGCAAAATGATATGCAAATGAAAAATCCAGATTCCATAATGAAGAGTAAAGCTGTACAATAAGCACGAGAATCACTGTACTACTTTAATCAAAGGGCATAGAGTAAGGTACTACTCAGTATAAGAAAGGGTGGTAGAATCAGGCTCTCAGATCTGCCTAGTTTTGAGTCAGCTACTGTGCTTGGGCTGGAGTGTTGAAGTCAGACACTCAATGCCTTTTTTTTTTTTTGCCAGTGAAATAATGTGTCTGTTGGCATTTTTCTCTTTGAAAAGCCATTACCTGGGGAACACTGTCCCAGATTCACTTGCTGCATCTTATAATGCCTTTGTTGTTGAGATAGTTCCTTCCCATGGCAGCAAACACTGAAGTGAAAAAATGACTTTGAAATTCCAACTTGTCAAGTAAAGTGAAAGTGTGCTAAACAATACATTGTTTTGTATAGAAAGTTTCATTACCAGAGAAACACGAAAAAATGTTTTTTCTCCCAAATAATATCTTAGGTCTTTAAAAAACAACAACAACTATGGTATAAAATCCTGATCTTGTTTCTTAATAGGTCATTCTTTATACTTTTTAAATTATAAATGGCTTCAGCATATCTGCTATGCTTCTAAATATGGCACAAATGTCTACATTGTACAGTAAGGTCATCCCGGATCCCAAAGGAACTAAGCTTAATGTGTCCTTTCTATTCTCTTTTTGTTTCTTTGTGGCATGTATACATAGGAACCTTAAAGGTAGAGAGCTAAATGATTTCATCATTCTAAAAAGTCCTCAGGCTACTGCCTCTTATTATATCTTCTGGTTGATTTACATCATCAAGGGAGGGTATTATATGCCAGAAAGGGCCTCCACTTCTCCTTAAATATCAAGGAAGGCAAAGGCAACTCTCTGGCATACATTGTTCTCCCTGGTTAACATCAGAAATAACAGGGAAGTGCTTTCCCCGGTCTTAAAATAATAGAGCCAATATTTTCAAAGTTGGGTGCCTAAAGTTAGACATCTAACTACATATTTAGACCCTTAAATAAATGGCTTGAATATCAAAAGTACTAAGCAGCTATCTGTCTCCGTTCTTGTAACACAGCTTATAACTATAGTATTTGAGCATCTCCTGAAAGATAACTAACATCACCTACAGCTCCCATTGAAAGGATCTGCAGATGCTTAGTATCTCTGAAGATCAGGCTACTTGTTTAGATAGCTATGTTTGAGCACCCAGATTTGAAGGTTATGGTTTGGAAGACTATTTAAGTATGCTTAGTGGTATGTTGACATTATTGTCAAAGCACCACACACACACTAAGGGCCAGATTTTCAAAAATGCTAAGTACCCTTAATTGGTGTGAGATTTCTGAAAGGGCTCAGCTCCCATTCAGAAGTGGCTAGATTTGCAAAGCTGTTCAGCATCCAGCAGCTCCTGCTGACCTTTGAAAATCTGTCCATTTCATTTAGGTGCCAAAATAGGAGCTGTTGAGGCCCGATTCTTTGTTGCCATGAACTTTGTGTACTCAGAGGAGCTACACAAATGTACACCAGCCCAGAATCTTGGAAATGACACCTTAATGCAGCTAGTGGTATTTCATTTTCTGTATTTGTAGGTTTCTCTTCTTTTTATCCTTTGACTATAAAGAAGTTTTTATGGTCACTTCCCCATGTCCCTCACATAGTACTCTGAGCCTCTCACAGAATGTCCTTCATACCTTGCACACAGGGGCATCATTTGCTATGAGGGAAGGGAGCAACTACCACCCCCAGACCTTCGTTTGCTTCCCTTCCCCATATTTCATAGGGCTTGTGATACATGGTGTGTGTGTGGGGGGGGGGGGGGGGAGAAGTAGCTCCCTTTGATGGACACCCAGCCAGCCAGTTAGCTGCAAAATCCCTCTTAGTGTCTGTTCTCTGCTTGCTTTACCTGTAAAGTGTTAACAAGCCCACAGGTAAAAGAAAAGGAGTGGGCACCTGATCAAAAGAGCCAATGGGAAGGTTAGAACTTTTAAATTTGGGAAAGAAACTTGCCCTTTGTCTGTTGTTCTCTGGGCTGTAGGGACATGGAGCAGTAATGCTGTAACCAGCTATAAGCCAGGTATGATTATAGATTATCAATTCATACCTCAAACCTACTTATCTGGAGCCTCAGATATGTAAGTAAAATAGGGGAATGTCTAAAAAGACATGATTAGTGTTATTTCTTTTATTCTTATTGGCTTGTGGACTCCCCTGTGCTAACCCCAGATGTTTTTGTTTGCTTGTAGCCTTTAAGCTGAACCCCCAAGAAAGCTATTTTGGGTGCTTAATTTTTAAAATCTAGCAAAAGCCTAGGTTCCAGATGTAATTTTCTCTTTTGTTTTTAATAAAATTTACCTTTTCAAGAACAGGATTGGATTTTTGGTGTCCTAAAAGGTTTGTGCATATGCTGTTTGATTAGCTGATGGCAACAGCTAATTTCCTTTGTTTTCTCTCTCAGCTCTTCCCCGAAGGGGGCAGGTGTGTGATGTTGCACCCCATAATGTTTTATAGAAATAGGCTTATGAGTGTAAATATGACATAACCCATATTCCAGTTATGCTAGATATGCCATGTTACATGTCTTTGCAAAGGTTATGATCTACTAAATATATTCATCCTATTTGTATCATTGTATCATTTTTATATCTGAAGTTATGAGCGTTGGCTCTATGCTTGTACTTAAAGTGTTTGCTGTAGGAAGCACATAACGCTGAATTTGGTCAACATAGTGTGAAGGGATTATTCAAGTAATTGGGAGTACTTAACTAACAATGGACTTTGGGAGATGCCAATCCACATCTGAGCTTTCCTGGGAATGTTCAAACTAACATGTAAACAATAGCATCGGCCTGTAAAAAGCTGAATCATCCATAGACATGTGACTTTCCCAGGTGGCTACAGACTCCATCTTGTTGTTGTGATTTTGCACAGGAGAACAAAGGGGTTTCCACCCACAAGAGAGAGAATATAAAAGGCCCTGGAAACCCCTCCATTTTGTCTTCAGCTGGCTCAAAAGATAGCCTCTCCCCACCCCAAAGAGATGCCTGAAAGAAACTAGAACAAAGGACAGTAACTACGGGGGTGTGAGTGATTGCTGGACCCAGACTAGGAAGGAGTGTAGTCTGTCAAAGAAGCTTATTGGAACATCTGAGGGTGAGATTTACCTGCATTTAGTTTCCTACTGTATTAGGCTTAGAGTTGCGTGTTTTTGTTTTATTTTGCTTGGTAATTTACTTTGTTCTGGAACCACTTAAATCCTACTTTTTATATTTAATAAAATCACTTTTTAATTATTAACCCAGAACACGTAATTAATACTTGGGGGAGCAAATAGCTGGGCATCTCTCTCAGTGTTATAGAGAGCGAGCAATTTATGAGTTTACCCTGTATAAGCTTTATACAGAGTAAAACGGATTTATTTGGGGTTTGGACCCCATTGGGAGCTGGGCATCTGGGTGCTGGAGACAGGAGTGCTTCTCAAGCTGTTTTAAGTTAAGCCTGCAGCTTGTGGGGGATGTGGGTCAGACCTGGGCCTGTGTTTGCAGCAGGCTAGCATGTCTGGCTCACCAAGACAGGGTACTGAATCCCAAGCTGCCAGGGAAAACAGGCTCAGAGGTAGTCTCAGCACATCAGGTGGCAGTCCCAAGGGGGTCTCTGTGACCCAAACCATCACAGGGGGTGAAAGCACTTGAGGGTACCCCACAGGGAGGAATTCCCAAGTTGCTCCTTCCTGGGTCCAAGGGATTTTTTTTTGCATTTGGGTGGTGGCAGCGTTTACCAAGCCAAAGTCAGAGAAAAGCTGTAACCTTGGGAGTTTAATACAAGCCTGGAGTGGCAAGTATTAATTTTTAAAATCCTTGCAGGCCCCCCACTTCCTGCACTCAGAGTCACAGAGAGGGGATTCAGCCTTAACAGGGCTATATGCTGATAATGTCATCCACTTTTTGCCCCCCCCCCCAACCTTGGACATGGTCATTATGAAAGCAATAATTGCCTAGTTTCTCTCATTCATGATGCTATTTGGGACTGATTTTTTCTGAAATGCTGCCCCTGCTTGCATATGCAACTGCAGTGAGACACTGCCAGTGGGGTGTCAAGGACACATGGGATATTTAACAGAAACCAAGCCCGGAAAACAAGTTTTGGTTTCCACAAAAGTAAATGTGTTTTATTCAGTGCCTTAAAACCATGTTAAAAGTAAAAGCAACTACCTACATGGCCACAAATCTCCCTCATCCAAAATAAGTAAACAGCTCCCATTTACATTTACTTGGCAGCTAGCCAGAAACCTAGTGGCAGTTACCGTCCTCCCCACCCAAGCAGGCAGATGGTGTTGTGTTTATGAACTTTGGGCCCCTCCCAACTCACTGGGCACTTTCTGTGCATGTATTACTTGCTAGTCATTCTAGGAACAGGCACAGGCAAAAAAATCCAAAAAAACCAAATCCAAACCAGCTACTCACAGAGCCTCATTTCTGTTAATCAACAGCCTGCTTTCTTACATGTTAGAATAGGTTCCCCGCCTGCCTATAGTCTGCACCCTTGAGCTGCCTGACCCCATACTACGTAGCTAGACTAGGCTATTAAATAACGTTGGTTGAGCAAACAGGAGCTAGCAGTATTTGTGCTCCATACACATTTCCTTTGCAAATGCAAGATGTGTAGATGGAGAAAGCAAAGCAGGCTGAGGTTTTTAGCAGTAACACTTGTTTCTGTTTACATGCCTCACTTATTTGGTGAGTGAGGGACTGGCTTGTATCAGTAATGGAAAATATGAATGGCGTATGTATGTTTTAAATATGTTTACTCAAGAAACTGCTTCCTGTTCTGATTGCATACAGAGGTGAACCAACCTTATGTGATTATAAATAAACAAGCTTAATAGCAAAGGAAGAGAAAGTATGAATGAAGCACTATTGATGCCATTAATTGTCTAGAGAGAGTACCATGTAACTTCTGATTTTGTAAAGTATCACAAATTATTTACAAGCAGTTTATATTGTATTGGAGACAAATGACTACTGTTCATATTAACTAATTCTCACTGACATATTGAGGTTTCTAATGCAGAAGCTGTCAAGCTGTGGTCAGTTCTTTCTTGTTGGTAGCCTGCAGAAAGCTGGCAGGTCACATGGTGCTGGCTCGCTTCCTTGTTTCTCGCTGCTAAATAGCACTGAAGAAGTTAAAAATACATTAACTATTTTCCTACTATTATTTGTCCAGGCCAGCCAATGCTGTAATTGGCACAGAGATCTTGTGTGATTGTGAATTGAAGGGTAGCTAATTCATCAGAATCTCTCTAGTAAGATATGGTCCACACTATGAAAAAATTTATTCCAATACTTGGACTTTTAAAAATGTAATGTTTTTTCTTGTTTAAAATGATTGACTTTCAATTTGAACTCCAGCTTTAATTTTTTTGTTTGGGAATATACATCTAAGTAGTGTGAATATCAGGGTGATATGCACAGATGCACAGAGAGAGAGAGAGAGAGAGTTAGTTCAGTTTGGTAACTAAGGAGCAGAGTGACAGGGAGATTTCTTTTCCCTAACTCACAGTAGGTGCCAGTTGTTCAGTGTTGCCTAGAGTTAGATGATTTCTGACAGGGTGCTGGGTGGCTGGAGGTGGAGACAAGTGAAAGTCTAAGTTGATCTGGGATACACCTGAATATATTACCATATGTATTCTAGTGAGGCAGTTGTACTAAACCTAGCCATGCTGGACATATATTAAATTTGCAGGTATTAAAAGGACACTGCTAAAAACTGTACATTTGAAGCCCTCAGTGGTGAAAGTAGTTGAGCTATTATACCATTTCCCATGCTCAGTAAAGGGAATGTCAAACACTGTAGTAATGTTAAATTCTGCAATGTGATAAATATCTATTTTTTTTAAAAAATGGTGCTCACTGTACACTTAAATAACACTGCTGCACAAATTTTTACAGATCATTGTTCTAAATTCAATTATCAATAATCTCCCAAACTGTATTATGGATATACAGTGAAACCCCACTATAAGGTGATGATTGGGGTCCAAAAAATTCGATTGTGATAAATGTGGGGTCACGGTATAGCGAGGTTTACCATTTCAAGCCGGTCAGTTTCAAGCTGGTCAATTTCTCTTGGGCAGAAAACGACTTGCGTTTGTGAACTGCCCATAACAATAACTGAAAGGGTGCAGCTCCAGCAGCAGAGGCTCTCAGCCATGCAGCGAGAGAGGGAAACACTTGGGGAGAGCAGGGGAGACGTGCAAGGGGCAGAGGAAGAGCAAGGAGCAGCTGGGGAGGAGAATGGCTCTTCTCACCAAAAGGAGAAGCGGGGGTAGGGGGAAAGAGACAGTGGGGAAGGCACATTCCATTTTTTGTTTTTTTTTCCTTCGGCGGCACTCCAGCCTCTTTTTTTTTTTTTTTTCCTTTTTCTCTTTTTTGTGCTTCCGCGGTGCTCTGGCCGCTTTTTTTTTTTTTTTTTTTTTTTTTTTGGCGCTTCGGCGGCGCTCTGGCCACTTTTTTTTTTTTGCTTGGGGCGGCCGGAGCCACCTTATGATCACGTTATATCCAAATTCGCATTATCGCGGGCGCATTATAGCGGGGTTTCCCTGTAATTAAGGATAAAGACAATTGATATGATTTGTTCGCCCAATATATCATTTTAAAAATACTCCATTCTTATTTACACAAAAAAAATCATTTATTCATTTTGGATAAATGGATGTACGTGTGAGATGTAATACACAGTTAAAATGTATTATAGGGTCAAATTCCTGAGAAAGATGGAATGGACCCCCAAATAGGTTCACATACTCTATACAGGTCATATATAGCATTTATGTGCACCTGTATTGTAGCTAGCAGCAGCCCCATACACAATCTCTCCACACACAGATTAGTTTTGTTATGAGACCAAATAATCTGTGCAGAGTGTGTGGATAATTCCCACAGTGTGGCCATGGGGTATAAACACAAACATGTTGGTCATATTTTCTGACCCCCAGTTTCCTCCCTGCATGCTCTTTCATGGGTCTGGTCATGAAGGACCTGCCACTGAGACTCTCTGTGGGTTTGGGGGTTGCACTCCTGCTGTTGACATCATGCTTTCAGCTGGGTGCTTATATGCACCTCCTGTCAATATTTGGCTGCACCTTCTTTTCCATACCTCAGACTCTTCATCACCCCAATCTCTTATAACCCTTCCGCAAGGTGAAGTCAGCAGCTAACAGTGGCGTGTTCAATATCTACAGCTTCCTTTTCAACCATACAACACAGAACTGGCTTGACACCCACCCAGTAATCTGGGGAAATTACACACCATCCCTGAGTGCCTCTGAGAGGCAATACTTCCCCTCTCACAAGCACAGAGTCTGTGTGTAGAAAAGAAAGGAGGGGAGTCACCTAACATTAATTAGGAAAAATGCCACAAGCAGGATTCATGATCATAAAACTGTGAGCAGGACACCCACCCCAGAGTGAGTGGGGCAGTGCCTTCCACCTCATGTTCTTGAGTTCTACAACCAAAAGTTCCTTTACTGTGCCCCCCTATGCTCCCTCACCATACCCCACTCACAGGGGCTGTCCTTGGTCAGTGAGGATCCAGGGTTCGAGGTGCATCTGTGAGAGTTCATCTCCCACCCAGGGAAGAAGGCACCTTGCTTGCTCTGCCATCTGAGCTCTTGGTTTGGCTGGCTGCCCTGCCAGGCACAGCTCTTCTCCACTTGCCCCCCTCGCCAGCCCCGGTTCCTCTCCTCTGGCTGCCTTGCCAGCTGCAGCTCATCTCCACTGGCCCTCTCGCCAGCCCTGGTTCCTCTCCACTTGCCACCCTGCCAGCCGCTCATTCTGCTCTGCTCGCTGCCTTGCCAGCCACTGTTCCACTTGCCAGTCACCTTCTGCCAGCTACCTCTCTGCTGTGACCTCTGCAGGTCAGTCTCTGAGGTTCCACCCAACTCTAGTGATTTTCAGCTCTTAGGCTGGGCAGAAACACTGTCCCACCACAAGTGATTGTAAGCACCTTTGAGCATTTAAAATAACAAATGGTTCCTAAGAGAGCCTATTTAATTCTTTGAATAGTGGGGAGAAACAGGTTAAACCAGTCCAGGGACCCTGGCTGGGATACCTATCCCCACTCTTCTTACTTTCACAGGAGCCTGGCGTTGAAGCCCCTGGCTTAACAAGGACCTTTCAGCTGAGGGTGATCCCCTCTTTTGGGGCTGGTTAAGCATAGTTCTGCTCCCCTTTACTCATGCAATAAAGGCAACAATATTTCCCTACCCCTGCATTCAGCACTAAAGTGATTTGTAACCCAACACCAGGCAAAGTTGATCACTTAAGCAACGCCGCTCTATCTGCTGGATATCTAGGCAGAACATGTAAATACAGTTTCTCCCAGCTAGCTGTCAAGGGAGAGCTCATTCAGACCTTGCTTACATTCTTATAATTTTTGTTCTCTCTCTTACTTACATTTCTTGTCCTCCTTTTATTCACTCTCTGCAGGTTCACAGAGCTCTTCTATAATATTCTCATTCCCAAATAACCTAATGTGATGTTTACACTTTTCCAATTATATTTGTATAATATCAGTTTCTAATTACCAATAGTGACTGATAAGCATTGATAGCATGAATGGAATCTGGCTGATGAGGTTTCCAATGTAACTACTTTATCACAGGACCAAAACATTTTAAAAATGCAAGTGTGACAGTATGACCTGCTCTTTTAAGGGCCAGAGGCCTGGGGCTGGCCAGCCCTATTCATTAACCAAGTGCAACTGAGGAAGGGGCAGGTGTTCCCTATATAGACAGGCTGTTAAAGATTAAGAAGCTCAGAAGGGAGTAGGAATGGCAGAAAGGAGTGCCCTAGGAAAGGCCTGGGGAGTCTCTAAAGCCAGAGAGGCCTAAGACAGAGGTTTGGAAGCCAGGAAGACATCTGGAAAGGACTCCACCTGGAAGGGCTGGAGCAGCAGTTGTGATACAAGAACAGTTGGGGACTGAAGGAAGCCTGAGTGTGGCAGAAGCTGCCAAAGTTATTGTATGAGGTGTTGTTGGACTGAGTTTGGGAACTTGTATGAGATATGTGCTCTACATGTGAGAAAAATGGACTGTATATTGATCTTTTAAGGTGTAACAGTGCATGACTCACCACCGTGGCACTTCCTGCTGGCCATCCTGGGAATTAGCTCTTGGCCCTGCCAGTCCACCTTCAGCTAGTGGTGTCATGCCTACCGTCACTGCTGTCTCCACCCTTTGAAGCCGTGTTGCTCCCCGGACCACAGTGTCCTCTTCTGGACACGGTCCTCTGGCTGTGCCTCCGCACTGGCATCTCCCCCTTCCAGGGGACCCGCAGTCCTTAGTCCCGCCACTTGCCTCAGCAGCCAACTGCAGTCCAAGGTCCAGCCCCTCGCTTCAGGGGCAAACTGCAGTCTGGATACCAGCCACTCTCCTCATTGGCAAGTGGGGTACAAGGGAGGGTGACCCAGGACTGCCTGCTACTTTGGGTCCCAACCTAGGGACCCTATAGCCAACAGCCACCTACTGCCCTCCTCTAATCTGCTGACTATTTTCCCTGGGACACATCCCCTGTAGCCCTAGCACCCTTTCAGCCCTTGTAGCACGGCCCCAGCCTGGCAGTGGACAGCCAGCAGCTCACCCTTGCACTCTGCTGCCCCTGCCCAGCACTGCTATAGCATTTCCCCAGACAACTAGTCCTCCTCCCTTGCCTTCCAGGAAGAGACTGCCTTCCTGCTCTGCTGGGGAGCCCTTTATATATGGCCCTCACCAGCCCTGATTGACTGCTCCAGCAAGCCTTCCCCCATTGGTAGGCTCAATAAACCCTTTCCTGATTTGTGGGTTCTGCGTAGCCTCCCTGGCGCTACTTTTAACCCCTTCTCCCTCTGTGGGGCAGCTGCCCCACCACACAAGGGCTACTTTGCACAGCATGGGACAATAAACTGGCCCTATGTAATATTGTACACAAGACAACATGTGGTGGAGTCTTTTAAGGAACCTGAGAGGCAACACTGAGGGAGTGATCCCTGCCACTAGAGGTTGAGAAGGGGCAATCTATGACAGCAAGAATATGCTTATATTGTAGATCTAGATCATTCTTATAATACTCAAGGAGTATGGGGAGTTGGCCTTCAACCTCATGTTTGGCAGCCCACCCATGATGTGTAGATAAACTGTGCAGCCGTACACATTGTCATGCTATTTTATGCGTATACAACTGAGCTTCAGACAGATTCTTAGCTGGTGGAAATCAGCTGATATAGACATGTATTGATAGTGTACTGGATTTTCAGAAAGCATCTGACAAGTCCCCTCATCAAGGGCTCTTAAGGAAACTAAGTAGTGACGTGATAAGAGGAACGATTTGCTCATGGATAAGTAAATAATGGTTAAAAAATAGGACACAAAGGGTAGAAATAAATGGTCAGTTTTCACAATGGACAGAGGTAAACAGTGGGATCCCCCAAGATATTTACTAGGACCTGTGCTGTTCAACATATTCAAAAATGATCTGGAAAAGGGAGTGAACAGTGAGGTTACAAAGTTTGTAGATGATACAAAATTGTTCAAGATAGTTAAGTCCAAAACCAACTGCAAAGAGTTACAAAGGGATCTCACAAAACAGGGTGACTGGGCAACATAATGGAAGATGAAATTCAATCTTGATAAGTGCAAAGAAACGCACATTGGAAAACAAAATCCCAATTACACATAGAAAATGATGGGTTCTAAATTAGCTGTTACCATTCAAGAAGGAAATGTTGGTGTCATGCATAGTTCTCTGAAAATTTCAGTTCAGTGTGCAGCAGCAGTCAAAAAGACTAACAGAATATTAGGAACTATTAGGAAATGGATAGAAAATAAGATGGAAAATATCATAATGCCATTATATAAATCCATGGTTTGCCCTCACCTTGAATATTGTTTCCAGTTCTGGTTGCCCCTCTCAAAAAAGATATATTAGAATTGGAAAAGGTGCAGAGAAGGGCAACAAAAATTATCAGGGAATGGCTTCCATATGAAGCGAGACTAAAAAGATTAGCAAAAAGAACAGGAATACTTGTGGCACCTTAGAGACTAACAAATGTATTTGAGTATAAGCTTTCGTGGGCTACAGCCCACTTCATCAGATGAATAGAATGGAACATTAGCCAAGATGGTCAGGGACACAACCCCATGCTCTGGGTGTCCCTAAACCTCTGACTGCCTGAAGACAGGAGGGGAAGATGGGGTGGATCACTCCAAGTGCCCTGTTCTGTACACTTCCACTGAAGCTCTGGTACTGGAAACTGCTGGAAACAGAATACTGAGTTAGATGAACCATTGGTCTGACCCAGTATGACCATTCTTATGACAGCTCATACCAGCTGAGGATCTGGTCCTTTATCTTTTATTAGTTTATTACAAGTATTTATAGAATCACAATGGGGATGATCTGATGTATCTTCTCTCTTCTTGGGTATGTCTACACTGCATAGTAAATGCAGGCCTACATTCAGGTTTAAGCCCAAACCCTGCTGCCATCCACACACTAAGCCTTCTGACATGCACCAGAAATCTTCAGGCTGCGGGCCTGTGGACTTGCCCAAAGGATATGGGCAGGAGCCAGAGTCCCACTGCGGTGCAGGTCCAAGCCCACTTATTTTGCACTGTAGACATGGCTGAAGCCTGGGTTGTTAGGCTTTGTTCAGAGAGTACACCAATGCTATCCCACAATCCCCTTGGCCTGTGTGTCCCGGCCCTTCTCTTGCCAAACTACCCAATTCATTCCCAAAGCAACCAGAATACTGCTGGTTGGTGCTTAACCCTTCATTTTCACATGGACTGCTCAGCTGTAAATACAGTTAACCCCATTGTGTGTTACATAAGAGTGTCACTAAGAAAAAACCCTACGTCTGGTGTGCTGCTAGCTCGCCAGAGTAACGCAGCCAGATTCTGGTAAATTTGTGGTGTGAGAAGAGCAAGACCAGGATTCAGGAAGAGCACAAGAAATGAGCATGTCCACTCAAGAATCTTGGAGAGGCTGGCAGAACTGGAGAGCCACCAGACTGCCAGTCTATGGCAGGAGGGAGTCATGAGCCTCAAGACTACCTACTGCCAAGCCAGAGCTGACAACCGCACTTCAGGGAACTGTCCATCTGTCTGCCTCTTCCATGAGAAATTGAGCTGCAGTGCTGCATGGCAATCTTCTGAGCAGGGATGGAAAGCTTGTAACCCTAGAAGCAGAAGCACTGCTGGGGGACAGGCTGGAATAAACGACTGAAGCAATCGTCATTGCTGATACTGGTCTGGGATCAGTCTGTGCTGCCAGAGCAGCTACAGCACATCCTGGGTCCATATTTGGAGGACCCAGTTTAGGGACAGTCCTGGGGAGTTGCCCACAGCTGAAGCAGCAGCAGCACAACAAGGTCTGGAGCCAGAGCTTGGTATGTTGTGGTCACTTTTTTGTTATTAATAGTAAGAATGAGGGGGATTTCTGGATGATGCCCAGTTAAATTATTACAAGCTGTAGGATGTGGTGTGTTTCTATTGAAGGTGGAGTCATGACATTTCTCTAGGTCCCCCCCGCTTCCCTCCCAACACCATGTGGGATTTAAAATGGATACTGGGAAATTAGATAAAGCCGTTAAACAAGTGGTTAGCATTAACTTTTTACTAGATGCAAATATACATATGGTAAAGAAATTCAAGCCAGTATGGGGATATATGGCTTAAGGTGTGTTCTGGCCGAATGCACTGTCATTGTTCTATGGGGAGGAGGTAGCCCCTCCCCTCAGAGGGAGGGGGAGTGACAGTTGGAGGGGAATGGGACAGATTTTTGTTACCAATCTGCCTGATGGCGTCAGTTGATCAGGCTGATGCCTCAGGATCTTTTCGGGGACTCCCTGATGGAGGGGGCCATTGGGGTGTGACAGGAAGAGGGGGATAGTGGCAGGCAGTGGGGAGCTTGAGAGAGAAAGATGGAGGGAGAGAGGATGGCCAGAGGGATGGTGGGAAATCGGGACTGAGAGACACCGAGTGTCAGTGGAGAGACGGAAGTTGAGCAGGACAGACAGACGTGCAGAAGAAGTTCTTCAGTTTAAAGCTGGCTGGGCAAGGCAGTCCATGTATGATGGCATGTTCCTGAGCATCCATTACTGTTTGTTCCTGTGCATCAGCTCTTGGCATTTCCTATAATTGATTCCTGTGGTCCTGGAGATCTGGGACAGGAGAACCAATGGTCTTTTGGATCCCATGAGTCTGGTCTGGTCTGTGCACCCCACAAGCAAGCACCACTGGAGTTGAGTCCATATCTTGAGGAAGTCAGGACAGACACTTGAGTTCAAAGACTGACTTGGGCATTAGACAGTACCCAGTGAGATATCTGGGGAAAGGGGGACCTTGAACTAGGAGAAATAAGATAATAAACTTTGCATATCAATTAAATATGTATAATATATTTATGCATATATTTAGAGTTAGATTTATTTAAGTACACTTAGTAGTCAGTTATTGTGTGTTTGTGTTTAAATAAAATCCTCATTATGATGTGTTTTCTTTTCTTTTTCTTTTTTTAAACATTCAGTTGTATTATCTTGTCTACCATTAAATAATCTTTAATCATGGCATAACATCCCTCAGCTCTCACCTGCCAGGTAAATTATACCACCACTGTGACGGATCATTGCTAAATCTTGGTCAGTGGTTTTGGGCTGGACTGATCCTTGGGTATATTTCAAATTATAACACAATCACCCTATTCCAAGAGATCTATTTACACAAACTTTCTGGCAGAAAGATGAGTTGAGGTATTAGGCTTATGGAGCTTACATTCCTTATTCCCACAAGTACCACACAGTTTGTAACTCAAGTCATGCTGAACCATATTCTCAGCATAACTAAAGTGATCTGGTCTGTCTGCATTGTCAGCCCAAATGGTAGTGGAGAGTGTATCTAGACCATGGCTGCCTGTATAACGAGTCCAAATGGTAGCGATGAATGTATTTGGTCCCAGTCTGCTCTGTACAGGAATGAAGTCTGGCCAGTCTGATCTGTACAGGACTGCAGGGGACTTGTAAGGAGGCATTCCTTACCCATCCTGGCTAATAGCCATTAATGGACTTAACCTCCATGAATTTATCTAGTTCTCTTTTAAACCTTGTTATAGTCCTAGCCTTCACAACCTCCTCAGGCATGGAGTTCCACAGGTTGACTGTGCGCTGTGTGAAGAAGAACTTCCTTTTATTTGTTTTAAACCTGCTGCCCATTCATTTCATTTGGTGGCCCCTAGTTCTTATTATGGGAACAAGTAAATAACTTTTCCTTATTCACTTTCTCCACATCACTCATGATTTTATATACCTCTATTATGTCCCCCCCTTAGTCTCCTCTTTTCCAAGCTGAAAAGTCCTAGTCTCTTTAATCTCTCCTCATATGGGACCCGTTCCAAACCCCTAATCATTTTAGTTGCCCTTCTCTGAATCTTTTCTAATGCTAGTATATCTTTTTTGAGATGAGGAGACCACATCTGTCCACAGTATTCAAGATGTGGGCGTACCATGGATTTATATAAGGGAAATAAGATAGTCTCTGTCTTATTCTCTATCCCTTTTTTAATGATTCCTAACATCCTGTTCGTTTTTTTGACTGCTACTGTACCCTGCGTGGATGTCTTCAGAGAACTATCCACGATGACTCCAAGATCTCTTTCCTGATCAGTTGTAACTAAATTAGCCCCCATCATATTGTATGTATAGTTGGGGTTATTTTTTCCCAATGTGCATTACTTTACATTTATCCACATTAAATTTCATTTCCCATTTTGTTGCCCAATCACTTAGTTTTGTGAGATCTTTTTCTTCACAATCTGCTTTGGTCTTAACTA
The DNA here is from genome assembly GCF_028017835.1 of Emys orbicularis. Taxonomy (NCBI): domain Eukaryota; kingdom Metazoa; phylum Chordata; order Testudines; family Emydidae; genus Emys; species Emys orbicularis. The sequence continues at coordinate 165,671,481 of NC_088684.1, forward strand.
TCTTGAGCAGTTTAGTATCATCTGCAAACTTTGCCACCTCACTGTTTACCCCTTTGTCCAGATCATTTATGAATAAGTTGAATAGGATTGGTCCTAGGACTGACCCTTGGGGAACACCACTAGTTACCCCTCTCCATTCTCAAAAATTTACCATTTATTCCTACCCTTTGTTCCCTGTCTTTTAACCAGTTCTCAATCCATGAAAAGATCTTTCCTCTTATCCCATGACAACTTAATTTACGTAAGAACCTTTGGTGAGGGACCTTGTCAAAGGCTTTCTGGAAATCTAAGTACCGTATATACTCGTTCATAAGCCGAATATTTTTGGTAAAAAAGTGATGTATCAAAGAGCGGGGGTCGACTTATAAATGGGTCTACACCAAAATTTAATGATTTTAAACTCTATGGAATCATTTAATTGAATATCTAATACATTGTCGTTTTGTTTATCTGGAGCATCTGCAGGCATGGAGCCCCTCAGCTCCCTGTGACCGTGGTTCGCTGTTCCCAGCCAATGGGAGCTGCAGGAAGTCGCTTACCCTGACGGCCAGGTGCCAAAGTTTGCCAACCCCTGAAATATAGGGTCGGCTTATGAAAGGGTCATACAGTTTTTGCTATTTTTACCAAACCATCTTGGGGGGTCGGCTTATAAACAAACGGGCTAATGAAAGAGTATATACAGTACACTATGTCCACTGGATCCCCCTTGTCCAGATGTTTCTTGACCTCTTCAAAGAACTCTATTAGATTAGTAAGACATGATTTCCCTTTACAGAAACCATGTTGATTTTTGCCCAACAATTTATGTTCTTCTATGTGTCTGACAATTGTATTCCTTGCTATTGTTTCAACTAATTTGTCCGGTACTGATGTTAGACTTACTGGTCTGTAATTGCTGAGATCACCTCTAGAGCCCTTTTTAAATATTGGGGTTATATTAGCTATCTTCCAGTCATTGGGTACAGAAGCTGATTTAAAGGACAGGTTACAAATCATAGTTCCACAATTTCACATTTGAGTTCTTTGAGAACTCTTCGGTGAATGCCATCTGGTCCCAGTGATTTGTTACTGTTAAGTTTATCAATTAATTCCAAAACCTCCTCTAGTGACACTTCAATCTGTGACAATTCCTCAGCTTTGTCACCTACAAAGGTCGGCTCAGGTTTGGGAATCTCCCTCACATCCTCAGCTGTGAAGACTGACATAAAGAATTCATTTAGTTTCTCTGCAATGACTTTGTCGTCTTTAAGTGCTCCTTTTGTACCTCGATCGTCTAGGGGTCCCACTGGTTGTTTAGCAGACTTCCTGCTTCTGATATACTTAAAAAAAATTGTTATTACCTTTTGAGTTTTTGGTTAGCTGTTCTTCAAACTCCTTTTTGGCTTTTCTTATTACATTTTTACACTTAATTTGGCAGTGTTTATGCTCCTTTCTATTTACCTCACTAGGATTCGACTTCCACTTTTTAAAATATGTCTTTTTATCTCTCACTGCTTCTTTTACATGGTTATTAAGCTACGGTGGCTCTTTTTTAGTTCTTTTACAGTGTTTTTTTTAATTTGGGGTATACATTTAAGTTGGGCCTTTATTATGGTGTCTATGAAAAGTGTCCATGCAGCTTGCAGGGATTTCACTCTAGTCACTGTACCTTTTAATTTCTGTTTAACTAACCTCCTCATTTTTGCATAGTTCCCCTTTCTGAAATTAAATTTCACAGTGTTGGGCTTCTGAGGTGTTCTTGCCACCACAGGAATGTTAAATGTTACTATATTATGGTCACTATTTCCAAGCGGTCCTGTTATAGTTACCTCTTGGACCAGATCCTGCGCTCCACTCAGGACTAGATTGAGAATTGCTTCTCCCGTTGTGGGTTCCTGTACCAGCTGTTCCAAGAAGCAGTCATTTAAAGTATCAAGAAATTTTGTCTCTGCATTTCGTCCTGAGGTGACATGTACCCAGTCAATATGGGGATAATTGAAATCCCCCACTATTATTGAATTCTTTATTTTGAGAACCTCTCTAATCTTCCTTAGCATTTCATAGTCCTATCACTGTCCTGGTCAGGTGGTCGATAATAGATCCCTACTGTTATATTCTTATTAGCGCATGGAATTACTATCCAGAGAGATTCTATGGAACATGTGGATTCATTTAAGATTTTTACTTCATTTGATTCTACATTTTCTTTCACATATAGTGCCACTCTTCCCCACCCCCCGCATGACCTGTTTTGTCCTTGCGATATATTTTGTATCCCGGAATGATTGTATCCCATTGATTGTCCTCACTCCACCAGGTTTCTGTGATGCCTATTATATCAATATCCTCCTTTAACACAAGGCATTCTAGTTCACCCATCTTATTATTTAGACTTCTAGCATTTGTGTATAAGCACTTTAAAAACTTTTCACTGTTTATTTGTCTGCCCTTTTCTGATGTGTCAGATTCTTTTTTATGTGAATGTTTCTCGTCTGATCTGGCCCCTACTTTATCCTCTTCCATCCTCTCCTCCTGACTAAAACCTAGAGAATCTCCATCAATAAACTCTCCTCTAAGAGAAGTCTCTATCCGATCCACATGCTCCTCTGCAGCAATCGGCTTTCCCCCCATCTCCTAGTTTAAAAACTGCTCTGCAACTTTTTTAATGTTAAGTGCCAGCACTCTGGATCCACTTTGGTTTAGGTGGAGCCCATCCTTCCTGTATAGGCTCCCCCATCCCCAAAATTTCCCCAGTTCCTAATAAATCTAAACCCCTCCTCCCTACACCATCGTCTCATCCATGCATTGAGACTCTGAAGCTCTGCCTGCCTACCTGGCCCTGTGCGTGGAACTGGAAGCATTTCTGAAAATGCCACCATAGAGGTCCTGGAGCATGACTGGAGGTTGAAAGGGAGGACAGAGTGCAGCAGAAGGGATTCTTTGAGAGTTTGCTCACTTTCATGGACACCCAGCCACAGGCTCCAGCTCCACACTGAGTCCCTTCTATGTTATTGTGTCATGCAGCCTTTGGACTGGGGTGGCTGGTCCATGGCCCAAGCAATGAACACTACATGAAAGAGTCAAATGTACCCTGTACATTTCTTCCATGCCTGTGGCCCATGCATGTGAACTATACCGAAAGGGCCAAGGAGAATAGAAACACAGAGGACTCTCAGTTCCAGAAACAGTGAAACTGCCATGGTGGCAATGTATTTGGTTTGGGTATTTTGCCCTTTTGTTCATTTGGCCACCCTCACATGAGTGTCTTGGTGCTAGAAGGTCAGGAAAAGCTGATTGCACAGTTCCAGAAATGTCTGTTTCTTCATGCAAAAGTTCCGGAGCCACTGCTGGTCATCCCAGGTCTGCATGACTTACCCCTCCAGTCTGTGCTCATAGCTCTTCTCGAGAAGTGCTAGTCTACATATGGAGAATCTGTGGTTAAGGCAAGAGGCATAAGATGCCATGACTGTACTCCTCTCAGAGAGGTGTATTCAAAAGTACAAATACTGCCACCACTGAGAACACTTCAACCTCCCTGGTCACTTGACTACAGACCTCAAAGTCGCAATGCTACAATAACAAAAAACTTCAAAAACAGACTCCAACGAGAAACTTCAGAATTGGAATTAATTTGCAAACTGGACACCATTAAATTAGGCTTGAATAAAGACTGGGAGTGGATGGGTCATTACACAAAGTAAAACCTATTTCCCCATGCTAATTCCCCCCCTACTGTTACTCACACCTTCTTGTCAACTGTTGGAAATGGGCCATTCTGATTATCACTACAGAAGTTTTTTTCTCCTGCTGATAATACTTCACCTTAACTGATTACTCTTGTTATAGTTAGTATCGCAAAACCCATTTTTTTCATGTCCTCTGTGTATATATATCTTCCTACTGTATTTTCCACTGCATGCATCCGATGAAGTGGGGTTTAGCCCACAAAAGCTTATGCTCAATGTGGAAGGTTCGTGCCGGGGCTCGACCCTCCTGAGCAGGAGGGGAGCCACACTGACTCACTACCGGTGGGACAGCGGTATAGTTCGCGGGGTCAGGGCTCAGGCCCTTTGGTGCAGGGGCTGGGCCACAATATAACAGTTAAGGAGCTCAGGCCCTCTGGTGCAGGGGCTGAGCAACAGTACAACAGTTAAGGAGCTCAGGCCCTCTAGTGCAGGGGCTGAGCAACAGTACAACAGTTAGGGAGACAGGGCCCTACACCTGAGCGTTGGGAGAGGGGGAAACCTGCCACCCGTGAGCGGGGGTGGCGGGGGGGATGCAGGCCCACCCATTCCACTGCGTCCCAGCCCGGGGCCCTAGCAGCGGCCACTGCCACTGCGCGTCAGTGGGGTGTCCTGACCAAAACACACTGACATCGGCTCATACGTGGCTACAGCCTGACCGGGGTCGGCTACCCCCGGGCTACTTCCAGGTTCCCCCTCAGGGCCTACCTCGTCCGTCGCACCAGGCCCAGTCCAGTCCACTAGCATGGGTTCCTCTCGGCCGGGGCTTGGTGGCAGGTCCGGCAGCTCTGCAGGGAAATCCGGCCAATTGAACTCGGGCGGCTCCTCTGGGTAACAGCAGGGGCGGAGGGGCTCTGGTGGCATCTCGCCTTCGGGGTTCGTGTGGGGGAGTTCCAACGGCTCCTCCCAATGACGGGAGCGGGTGGGCTCCGGGGGCTCCTCCTCGTAGTGGGCTCGGGGCAGCTTCGGCCAGTTAGGGCAACGGCCTTGGGCCTCGGAGGTCTCCCGGCCGCGAGCTCCCGGCCGCACGTCTGCTCCCTGCGGTGGCTGGGGCCTCACTGAGCTCTGGCGGCCGGCTTTTATACTTCCTGTCCCACCCCTTGACTTCCGGGGGGCGGGAACAGGTGGCGGGGGCTCCGCCCACTTGGATGTCTGTAAGGGCACTCCCTCTGCTGGGCAGGAGGGGAGCCACACTGACTCACTACACTCAAATAAATGTGTTAGTCTCTAAGGTGCCACAAGTACTCCTCGTTCTTTTTGCTGATACAGACTAACACGGCTACCACTCTGAAACCTAACTCCAGTTAGTTTTCCAGACCTGAAGAAGAACTCTGTGTGGTTTGAAAGCTTGTCTCTCAGAGGCCTGGTCTACACTAGGAGTTTATATCGAATTTAGCGCCGTTACATCGAATTAACCCTGCACCCGTCCACACCACGAAGCTATTTAGTTCGACATAGAGCTCTTTTAAATTCGACTTCTGTACTCCTCGAAAACTAGAGGAGTAGCGCTAAATTCGAAATGGCAATATCGAATTAGGCTAGGTGTGGATGGAAATCGACGGTAATAGCTCCGGGAGCTATCCCACAGTGCACCACTCTGTTGACGCTCTGGACAGCACTTCGAGCTCGGATGCTCTGACCAGCCACACAGGAAAAGCCCCGGGAAAATTTGAATTCCTTTTCCTGTCTGGGCAGTTTGAATCTCATTTTCTGTTTGGACAGCGTGGAGAGCTCAGCAGCACTGGCAACGATGCAGAGCTCTCCAGCAGAGATGGCCGTGCAATCTAATAGAAAGAGGGCCCCAGCATGGACTGATCGGGAAGTCTTGGATCTCATCGCTGTGTGGGGCGATGAGTCCGTGCTTTCAGAGCTGCGCTCCAAAAGAAGGAATGCAAAGATCTACGAGAAGATCTCTAAAGCCATGGCAGAGAGAGGATACAGCCGGGATGCAACGCAGTGCCGCGTGAAAATCAAGGAGCTGAGACAAGGCTACCAAAAAACCAAAGAGGCAAACCGACGCTCCGGATCCCAGCCCCACACATCACGTTTCTACGAGGCACTGCATTCCATCCTAGGTGCGGCCGCCACCACTACCCCACCACTGACCGTGGACTCCGAGGATGGGATATTGTCCACGGCCGGTTCCTCGTCGGAAATGTTAGGTGACGGGGAAGATGAGGAAGGAGATGAGGAGGACGAGGCAGTCGACAGCGCTTGCACCGCTGATTTCCCCGACAGCCAGGAGCTCTTCATCACCCTTACGGAGATCCCCTACCAACCGTCCACAGCCGTTACCCCGGACACCGAATCAGGGGAAGGATCAAGCAGTGAGTGCTTTAAACATCTAAACATTTAATTTTAACATAACTGGAATATTTATATTGTTAAGAATGGGCTTTTCATTCACTCATTTAAACATAGAAACTTTTATTTATAACAAAACAGGAATATTAACTCTATTAGCAATTTGGTGTTCATGATTTAGTTGGCTTAGTCAACTATTTAGTCCTAACTATGTATAAAAAATCAAATAATGTCCGGATATTCATGATTAGGCCACCACAGGACGCTACACTCTGTAGTCCCTTATGCTGCACTTAAAGGAAAAGACGGTCAATGTGCCCGGGAATGGACAGACAGTCCTCCTGGGATAGCTCGGCATAGCTCTCTTGGAGGTACCGCTCAAGCATGCGCATCAGGTTCCGCGGCAGGGCGATCTTGTTCGATCCACCATGGTAACACACGTTCCCACGCCATGAGTCCATTAGGTAGTCCGGGATCATGGCACGGCACAGCATGGCGGCATACGGCCCTGGCCTCTGCATGGTCTCCCGAAGCATCCTTCCCCTCTCGGTCTCCGAGATCCTCATCAGAGTAATATCACACATGACGCCCTGCTTTAAATTAGGGAGGGGAATGTTAGTATTGGGACTGCTTTGCAGCCACGCGGTGGAGGCGGCAGAGGGGCAGCATACAGGGAGCTTTCCCGGGGACAGCCGCGAGGTGGTGGGACAGGGGCAGAGCTCATGCTTCCCTGATTGCTGCCAGCAGAGAGTGTCCTTGCATTCAGTGCGAAAGGAACCCAGTGCTACTATTACATTTTTAAGCTGCCACAAGTCTACGGCTTACCATGCTTTCCTGCAACAGAAGTAGAGGTGTCCTGCCACGCTTCTCTGATCGCAACTGCAGGACCCCAGGCACTGAAGGTGAGGGCCGAAAATTCGACCTTGTCCTGAGTGCGCATGTGAAAGGTCCAGTGCATGGTGTTGTTCACAGAGAAAGACTATGTTCTTTGTTAGCAACTTCATTTATCTGTCTCAGGAATTCACTCCCTTTTTCCCATTGCCACAGACACATCTGCGACTGTCTCCCAACCCAGCCTGGCATCACACTCCCAGAGGCTAGCGCAGATTAGGAGAAGGAAGAGGAAGACGCGTGAAGACATGTTTTATGAACTTATGGACTGCTCACGAGAGCAGGCAGCCCAGACGACACAGTGGAGGGAGAACTTGTCACAAATGCACAGAGCAGTCATGGAACGGGAGGAGAGGTGGCGCCAGGAGGACCAGCAGGCTACTCAAACCCTGCTTGGACTAATGAGGGAGCAAACGGAGACGCTCCGGCGCCTAGTGGATGTTCTGCAAGACCGGAGGCAGGAGGACAGAGCCCCGCTGCTGTCTATCTCTAACCGCCCTCCCCCGCCACCAAGTCCCACACCCCCCTCACCAAAAGTCCAAAGAAGGAGGGGCGGCAAGGGCCGTTAAAACTTTCAGTCGGCCCCTGCACACTGCTGCAGCACTGGAAGGCTCTCGTTCCACAAAGTTTGAAAAGTCCTTTCCTACCCATCTCACACTGGCCCACGTCCAAGTTTCCTCCCCCCCTTTTCATGTGCGGTTCATAATAAAACATCTGTTTCTGTTAAGTACTGTTTCCGAGAGTGTCTTTTAGAGGGGATTCTGTCTGAAGGGGGGGAAGGGGTTTGTTACTTGGACAGGACAGTCACCTGTAGCAGGCTACAGAGGCGGGGGCAGGTCCAGCATCAGGACACATACACAGTGCAGTCACCCTGGTCAGTCTGGGAGGCGGTTTTCATGTTCTGGGGTGCGAGGGGGTTGATCTGTGACTTTGTGGTGGGGGAGGGCAGTTAGAGATCTTATGCCGCGGTCCTTATCCTGGATCACAGAGCCACGCAGCAGGGGGTCTGTTACCCTCCGCCCCCTGCCAGAAAGTCACTTGGCCGACACATACACGCAGTCCCGCCCAGGACTGCTGGCAGGCTGCGTTGAAACAACCAATCCAGCACTGCGGAGCCTGTCATTCCCGGAGTTTAGAAGCATCATTTGCATCAGAACACTAAACCCGCCCCCCGCCACAGTCTGCGTCCCCGGTTTAAAACATTCCCGCGAAAACAGTAAGAAAGAGAACTTTGTTCATTAACAAAACGGAACAGATTTTATTTGTTGGGAAGGTGGGGAAGGGGGTATGTAACTTGGAAGGATAGTCAACAGTAACTGGGTAAAGAAACGGGGGCAGGTTCAGCATCTGTGTCCACAAAGTAAACAAACAAAGTATTCCCCAGTGTTAATGTCATTTGTTACATTGCATCAGTGACTCTTGTTGACAGAACCTTGATGTGCACTCTTGAGGACTAACTGAAGGATGTTTCCATTGAATGACCCCTAGTTGTGGAGCTTGCTCCCTCTAGTGGTCCTCCAGCAGCTGAGTTTACTGACCTTAAGAGCACAAGTCACACCTTTTAAGTCAAGCATTTTGTTTCCTGTGGAGGTTTCTCTCTAGTGGACTGGAGTGACGCAGGAAGCAGGGGTTATTTGTGCTGTGTGTTGTGCGCAGTTGCTTGTAATATGTTACTCGTTTTACTGTATGTCATGTGCCCATAGAGCACAGCCATGAGTGTGCCTGACTTTTGTGACTACATTTTCCACTTAAGGCCAGGATCTATTCTTGGCTATTCTTGGCTATGACTCTCCCTCACATCAATGGAGTTACATCCATCTTACTGAAAAGAGAATTTGGCCCACAGTATGGAAGAAGAAAATGCAGGTTCTTTCTGTCTCCTCCTCAACCAATACTTCCTAATTTTGGAAAAGAAAAAAAAATCTATATGGGTTGCTAATGGGATTGCATAAGATTCTATTATAAAATGCTATGATGGAAATGATTCAACACATAGCTATTTTCTCATTATTGTGTTTTTATATGCCACTATTCTGTTCTTTAATTCTGGTTGTTTCTCCTATATAATGTAACCAAACAGGGTCTCTTGTTATCTATACTAATTGGTCTGATTCACAGATTGGTCTATTTTGTGTTCTTTTACAGAATACAGACAGTAAAACCTATCTCTTGTTCACATGCCATTAATACACTTCCCACAGAATAACTACATACTCTGACAGGTTTCAGAGAGGTAGCCATGTTAGTCTGTATCAGCAAAAACAATGAGGAGTCCTTGTGGCACCTTAGAGACAAACACATTTATTTGGGCATAAGATTTAGTGGTCTATAATCCACTTAATCAGATGCATGGAGTGAAAAATACAGTAAGCAGGTATAAATATACAGCACATGAAAAGATGGGAGTTGCCTTACCAAGTGGGGGGTCAGTGCTAAAGAGGCCAATTCAATTAGGGTGTTCAATTAGAGCAGTTCTGTGGTAGATCCCTGCTGAGATTATGAGCCCCTGAGGAGAAGGTGGACAGGGAAGAAGCAAGATGTCTGAGTAAATCGACCTTAACCCTTTGCCACAAGGGTCCCTGAGCTGGAACCCATGGTAGAGGGAGGAACTGGGATCCCCTACAGCCTTACAAGGAGGACTAGTGGGAAGATCTCAGACACAAGGGTCCAGTAGGACTACTGGACCTGGACCAGGACTGTCAATCTGATGTGATAACCTGGGACTATTAAATGAAAACTCTGGTTTTCACTGAAAGGGGTGAGAACAAAGGTGACTTGGTTGGAAGGCCAAGTTACAAGTCAAAAGGGGGCCACCAACAGATCTAGGTGACAGGACTAGATAATGAAACCCTACAACACCACTCATAGCCACCAGGCAGAGCACCAGCTGGTAAGTCACTTTGTCACACCACTGCTTACCTGAATAATAGCATTACACAAAGTATTCATGCTGATTGCTCCTTCCCAGTCCTCAACTACTCAGGACAGTGGCAATATTTGGATGTGGACCTTCAGAAATGGATTAGAATTTAGATTACTGATGGAACACTTACGAAGTCTCTTTGAAAAGCCATACAAGTAGCCCTCCAATATGTTTCTTTTGAAATGTGAAATGCTGACAGCCAAGCTCTTAGGTTTACCCAACAATAAAATCCAGTGCATATTACACAAAACTACACAAAAATGAGGAAGTTAGTTAAACAGAAATTAAAAGGTACAGCACCAAAAGTGAAATCTCTGCAAGCTGTGTGGAAACTTTTTAAAGACACCATTATAGAGGCTCAACTTAAATGTATACCCCAAATTAAAAAAAACAGAGTAAGAGAACCAAAAACTAGCCACTGTGGCTAAACAACAAAGTACAAGAAGCAGTGAGAGGCAAAAAGGCATCCTTTAAAAAGTGGAAGTTAAATCCTAGTGAGGAAAATAGAAAGGAGCATAAACACTGGCAAATGAAGTATAAAAATACAATTAGGAAGGCCAAAAAAATTTGAGGAAGAGTTAGCCAAAGACTCAAAAAGTAACAGCAATTTTTTTTAAGTACATCAGCAGCAGGAAGACTGCTAAACAACCAGTGGGGTCACTGGATGATCGAGGTGTTCAAGGATGATAAGGCCATTGCAGAGAAACTAAATGAATTCTTTGCATTGGTCTTCATGGCTGAGGATGTGAGGGAGATTCCCAAACCTGAGCCATTCTTTTTAGGTGACAAAGCTGAGGATTGAGGTATCATTAGAGGAGGTTTTGGAATAAATTGATAAATTAAACAGCAATAAGTCACCAAGATCAGATGGTATTCACCCAAGAGTTCTGAAGGAACTCAAATGTGAAATTGCAGAACTACTAACTGTAGTCTGTAACCTATCATTTAAATCAGCTTCTGTACCAGATGAGTGGAGGATAGCTAATGTGACGCCAATTTTTAAAAAGGGCTCCAGAGTTGATCCCAGCAATTACGGGCCTGTAAGCCTGACTTCAGTACCGGGCAAACTGGTTGAAACTATAATAAAGAACAATATTGTCAGACATATAGATGAACATAATTTGTTGAGGTCAACATGGTTTTAGTAAAGGGAAATCATGCCTCACCAATCTACTAAAATTCTTTGAGGGGGTCAACAAGCATGTGGACAAGGGGATCCAGTGAATATAGTGTACTTAGATTTTCAGAAAGCCCTCACCAAAGGCACTTACGCAACAAAGTAAGCTGCCATGGGATAAGAGGGAAGGTGCTTTCATGGATTGGTAACTGGTTAAAAGATAGGAAACAAAGGGTAGGTATAAATGGTCAATTTTCAGAATGGAGAGAGGTAAATAGTGGTGTCTCCCAAGGGTCTGTTCTGGGACCAGTCCTATTTAACATATTCATAAATGATCTGGAAAAAGGGGTAAACCGTGAAGTAGCAAAATTTTCAGATGATACAAAATTACTAAAGATAGTTAAGACCCAGGCAGACTGTGAAGACCTACAAAAGGATTTCTCAAAACTGGGTGACTGGGCAATAAAATGGGAGATGAAATTTAATGTTGATAAATGCAAAATAAGGCACATTGTAAAGCATAATCCTAACTATACATATAAAATTATGGGGTCTAAATTAGCTGTTACCACTCAAGAAAGAGATCTTGGAGTCATTGTGGATAGTTCTCTGAAAACATCCACTCAATATGCAGCGGCAGTCAAAAAAGTGAACAGAATACTGGGAATAATTAAGAAAGGGATAGATAATAGGACAGAAAATATCATGTTGCCTCTCTCTCTATATATATCCATGATACACCCACATCTTGAATACTGTGTGCAGATGTGGTCGCTCCATCTCAAAAAAGATATATTGGAATTGGAAAAGGTTCAGAAAAGAGCAACAAAAATTATTAGGGGTATGGAATGGCTTCTGTATGAAGAGAGATTAATAAGACTGGGATTTTTCAGCTTGGAAAAGAGACAGCTAAGGGGAGATATGATTGAGGTCTATAAAACCATGACTGGTGTAGAGAAAGTATATAAGGAAGTGTTGGTTACTCCTTCTCATAAAACAAGAATTAGGGGTCACCAAATGAAATTAATAGTCAGCAGGTTTAAAACAAACAAAAGGAAGTATTTCTTCACAGAACACACAGTCAACCTGTGGAACTCCTTGCCAGAGGATGTTGTGATGGCCAAGACCATAACAGAGTTCAAAAATGAACTAGATAAATTCATGGAGGATAGGTCCATCAATGGCTATTAGTCAGAATGGGCAGGAATGGTATCCCTAGCCTCTGTTTGCCAGAAACTGGGAATGAGCAACAGGGGATAGATCACTTGATGATTACCTGTTCTGTTCATTCCCTCTGGGGAACCTGACACTGACAACTGTTGGAAGACAGAATACTTGGCTAGATGGACCCTTGTTCTGATCCAGTAAGGCCATTCTTATATTCTTAAGTATACTTCTGGAACACAGTTCAGTAGAGAAGTAGTTTGCTGCTTCAAGCTTCCAAAAAGATTATTAAGAAAAGGAAATTGAGGGTCCATTTCAGTAACTGGCATTCAGTATTTTTCTTTTGTACAGAAGTTTTGTGCAGATTCCACCATGGAAGTTGGGAGGGCTTGGATAATTTTTTTTTCCAACCACTTGAGCTTGAGAGCACTAACAAGTCTTTAGCATACTGTGAAATAAAGCAGATGTGTTTTTCATCAGCAGAATTTCTGGTTAAACATTAAACAAATTAATACATGGATTTTAGTCTTAGTTTCCTATGTATGTAATCCAGATCTACTGCATGCTATCGTCACTTTTTAAATTGAATTGTAACCAGTGGAACTTGTGATTTTATCCATTTTTTTTAATTGCGGAGGTTGGAAGGGCTTGGATAATTTTTTTTCAACTTTTTCCTCATTTGTCTTTTTCTAATGTTCCAGTTGCTGTCCCTGTTTCCTAAATCAAACACTCTTTCCATTCATGGGCATAGCTAATCTCCATAAATTGGCTTAATCTATCATATTTGCAGCAGATATGATAGCTTTGTGTAATATATGGGATTGCACATTACAAGGAGGAACCATCTGGTAAGTGGTAAATAGGGAGAAATGGTTAGGAGTGCATTTGGAGGACACTGTATAATATTTCTAAACAATAACGTCATGATATGCACACATCTTAGTGGAGTCAAATCACAGTCCCGTTGAAGTCAATGGCAAGATTCCCATTGACTTCAGTAGGATTAGGATTCAATACATAAGTAAAACATGAGGGTCAAGTCATACAGCTTCCTTGGCTTGTTTGTATGACTTGCTGCATAGCATACAATAAAGTACAAGGTGGCAACAGACAGATCTCCCTCTATGTATATAAATACACATGATCCTACAGAATTCAGTTTATACCTTCCTTCTTAATCTAACCATTCATCTTAACTAAATTGATAGAACAAAATTGGTTTAGCCAAAAAAAATTAACACACAAGTTCTAAACAGTGCTGCTGAGTTAAGTGTGCTCCAGTTATATATCTTCTTACTTGGTCCTTAATTTGTTAACCTTCTTGAGTTATGACTAATGTATCACATTCAGAATTCATTGTCACAAAGATAATTTCTTGTCAGAGTCTAGCAGAAGGTCTTAGTCACAAGATAACGTGAAGCATGGGGGAATTTCAAAAGCTCATAGGTGACTTAGGAACACAAATCCCATTGACATTTGATATAACTTATGTTCCTAAGTCACTTTGTGATAGATCCAAAAAGGGACTTACACCCTTAATTGTCACTTTAGGTGCTTAGTTCAAAATGTAGGCACCTCAGAGATCTTTAAAATCCCTGCTCATCTGTCACCCACCCCTGTAGGCATCTAAGTTTCCACCAGTTAAAACATATAAAACAGCCTCAGTCCTGATTCCACTGAGCTGTTCAGCACCCTCACTCTTGCCTAAGTTCTGGCAGGATTCTCAGACTGGGAGTTCCCTGGCTCTGAGAACACCTAGTGGACTGAGTCCCATAGGAGGCAGGAAGAAGTTTGGCTGTCTGTGTGTGAGTGTGTGTGTGTCCCATTGTACCCACTAGCCCAGTAGTTAGTGCACTTACCTGAGACACCCAGATTTGAATGCCCACTCCACCTGATTTGGAGCAGGGAATTGAATGCAGATCTCCCACCTTCCAGGAGAGTGTCCTAACCACCATGGTATTGGATATTCTAGGTGGGACTCTTAATCACTCTTGTTGAAGCTGTTTATATTTTAAAGTACTCCTGTTTAAACACTGTCAAGATACTGCTCAGCAAAGAAAACCATGAATGACAGCTGTTCCCCCCCACTCCCAAAAGCTCAAGACTCCCAGGACTATGCTCCCAGGACTATGCTATAGGCATTTCTAAGCAACAGACACTTTCATGTATTCTCTGTCTGCCTCCCTGCACATTGGACAGTTGAGAGACATGAAAAAAATGATGCTTGTATCAGCATCTTGATAGCAATTCACTGCATGGTTTGCTTTCTGTTTTGGTGAAGGGCTATCCTCAAAGTCATGAAAGACTTGAATCTTGTCCTAGAACAAGGTATAGAAAGCAATTTTGTGATTGTAACAGTGCTTGAGCAACAGTAATTGTTTGGAATCATCTTTTATTTATTTCAGTGTTAACTGCCATACTGAATGAATCTCTAAGGCAATTTGACTCGCTTATAAAGCATCACAAAATAACTGATAGAATATCAGGGTTGGAAGGGACCTCAGGAGGTCATCTAGTCCAACCCGCTGCTCAAAACAGGACCAATCCCCAGACTGATTTTTGCCCCAGATTCCTAAATGGCCCCCTTAAGGATTGAATTCACAACCCTAGGTTTAGTAGGCCAATGCTCAAACCACTGAGCTATCTTGGCAATAGTGAAAACAGCAAGGTGTAACTGAGACCAATGTAGAAAGTTTGAAATGCTTTCTTCTCCCTCAGGTTCTGCTTTTCTTCCAAATATGTCTGAATAAAAAAACCTGAGCAAATGTTTTCACAGGAGAAAAATTCTGTGGTTCAATATGAATCCATTTAATTAATCACATCTGACTGATTCACTGCTCTACAGCCAAAATGCTTCTGAAATAAATGTAGTCAAACTTTACTAATTCTGGGTCACTGAGAACGAAAATGATGCTTAAAATTGTTGATTGGCTCTAGTTTTCAAGATATGCTATTGGGTCAGTATATACGACCCTTGACTTGGGAGTGGCGGAGGATAAGTGAGTTATAAAGGGAAGGGATCTCAATTTAAATCAGAAATGACTAAAATACATCTTTGACTGGATCTATGAATAAATCTATGACTGGGTTTGGACAGTACTTGCTTTTTAGGCAAAACAATGAATGATGCAATCTGAAGCTGGTATTGCGTCATACATGATATGAATTGCATCATGTTATTCCTAGAAGTCATGAATGATGCAATCATAACGAAGCTTACATCACTCTGCTGAACAAATTGCCCTATATCAGCTCTAGAAATCATACAGTCGTGCTCTCTTATTTGTCAGTGTTTGATTTTGCAAAGGGACACATTTCTGTTTAGCCAAAGTGAGCAGAGATGCCTCGTACTTGTGTGAACAGTGCAGATAACTTCTGCTATGTTTGTGGTGAAGTGACTTTTGCATCACAAAAGCGCAGTATAACCACTCTGGTTAAGAAAGCCTATCACCTTTATTTTGGCTGCAAAATTGGAGATCAGGACAAGAGGTGGGCCCCACACATATGCTGCAACACTTGTGCAACAAATCTTCGCCAGTGGTTGAACAGGAAAAGGAAATCTATGCCTTTTGCAGTGCCAATGATTTGGAGAGAGCCAACAGATCATACCAGCAATTGTTACTTCTGCATGGTGCCTCCAGTTGGGAAAGGTGTGTCAAAGAAGAAAAAGTGGACTGTGCATTATCCAAACATTCCATCAGCTATACGCCCAGTACCCCACGGAGAAGGACTGCCGGTTCCTGATGTACCAGAATCATTCTCACTTGAGTCAGACGAGGAAGAGGAAGAGGATGAAACTTCTGGTCCTGAACCATCAATGTCACAGGACCCACATTTTCTCCCATCCTCCTCCTCTGAACCACACCTCATAACACAAGGTGAACTGAATGACCTTGTCAGGGATTTGGAACTACCCAAGAGTAAGGCAGAGCTGTTGGGCTCCAGACTACAGCAGTGGAATCTCCTGGCAGGTGATGTTAGGGTTTCCATGTTCCGTGACCGTCAAAAGGATCTTGTCCCATTCTTCTTCATGGAAGGTGATCTTGTAGCCTGCAACAACATAGGTGGTGTGATGGCAGCCCTCAACATCGTTCACGATCCAGATGAGTGGAGACTGTTCATTGATTCATCGAAGACGAGTCTTAAAGCTGTTTTACTGCATAATGGCAATGTTTTGCCATCAATTCCAGTTGGTCATGCAGTCCATATGAAAGAAACCTATGACAACATGAAACAACTTTTGAGGTGCATAAACTATGACCAACATCAGTGGCAGCTTTGTGGCGATTTGAAAGTTGTTGCTCTCTTGCTTGGTCTGCAGACTGGATACACAAAGTACTGCTGTTTTCTCTGCGAATGGGATAGTCGTGCAAGAGATTCCCACTACATCAAGAAAGATTGGCTACTCCGACAGACATTGGAGCCTGGGAGGAAAAGTGTTCAGCATCCACCACTTGTTGAATCAAGGAAGATTTTGTTACCACCCTTACACATCAAGCTGGGTCTGATGAAGAACTTTGTCAAGGCCATTGACAAAACACAAGCAGCTTTCAAGTACCTCCGTGGAAAATTTCCAAGGTTAAGTGAAGCTAAGAGAAAGGAAGGTGTCTTTGTTGGTCCTCAGATTCGTGAACTTCTTCGAGATGATGCATTTGACCATGCACTGCGTGGCAAGGAAAAGACGGCATGGAAAGCCTTCCAGTTAGTGGCAATAAATTTTCTCGGAAACAACAAGGCAGACAACTACAGGTTGTTGGTGGAAAACCTCCTCAAGGCATACAAAAGCCTTGGTTGCAACATGTCACTAAAGATACATTTTTTGCACTCTCATCTAGATTTTTTTCCACCGAGCTGCGGAGCAGTGAGCGACGAGCACGGCGAGCGATTTCACCAGGACATTGCAACAATGGAGAAACGCTATCAGGGCAAATGGAGCCCATCAATGCTTGCAGACTATTGCTGGACAGTGACAAGAGATGCTCCATTTAATGAATACAAGAGACAAGCCAAGAAGCGCCGAGCAGACACTGAATAGGACTAAACTATGTACAGAATAGTTTTTTACCTTTTGTTTCATAATAAATTTTATTTATATAACCCTTTTGCTGATTTTTAAAGTGTTACATAAACAGGACAGGTGAAATATTATCATGTAAAGCAACCATAAACACATGAAAAGACCTAGGTTTACAATTTATGATTAAAACTCTACTATCTACACAATATACATAGACATAAAATGTAAAAACTTAAATATCTTAGAAACAGTAGCCAATCAGTTGTTTTAATTGTCATATTTGAATTCAGCACATCAAAATACATAATAAATAGCACATTTTATCTCTGAAGCAGACGACTTCTCAAAAATTGTAGACCAGTGTTAGCATTGGTACAGAATAATTCATACAAAAGTATCTCAAAACTTCATAGTGAATACTTCCCACACAATAATTATTTTTATAATGAAACTAGTGGACATAATGGATCAACTTCTCAGCTATCTCAGAACTCTGTTCAGGGGTGGGCAAACTTTTTGACCTGCGGTCCTCATCGGGGAATAGAAATTGTAGGCAGGCCATGAATGCTCATAAAATTGGGGTTGGGGTCTGGGGTGGGGCCGGGGATGAGGCGTTTGGGGCGTAGGAGGGTGCTCTGGGCTGGGATTGAGGGGTTTCGAGGGCGGGAGGGTGCTCCGTGCTGGGATTGAGGGGTTTGGAGAGCGGGAGGGGGATCAGGGCTGGGGCAGGGGGTTGGGGCATGGGGAGAGGCTGAGGGGTGCAGGATCCGAGCAGCGCTTACCTCAAGTGGCTCCCGGAAGCAGTGGCATATCCCTTCTCCTGCTAGAGCACCAGAGCAGGGCCAAGCGGCTGCTTCCAGGAG
Organism: Emys orbicularis; assembly: GCF_028017835.1. Classification (NCBI taxonomy): domain Eukaryota; kingdom Metazoa; phylum Chordata; order Testudines; family Emydidae; genus Emys; species Emys orbicularis. The sequence goes on from NC_088684.1 coordinate 165,689,482, forward strand.
CGGCGTGGTGTGGCTCCCGGTGCCCCGGCTGGAGCGGGGCCGAGCCCATGGTGCGGCCGCCAACCCAGTGCCCTGGCTGGAGTGCTGGAGCGGGGCCAAGCCACGTGATGCAGCCCCTGACCCGGTGCCCCAGCTGGAGCTCGCAGGCCGGCTTAAAATGGCTCATGGGCCAGAACTGGCCAGTGGGCTATAGTTTACTCACCCCTGTTGTAGGTCACTTTTGCACAAACCAAATCCCAGGAGAGGCAAGAGACTAGATTGGTCCCTTTGTAATTTAGAGATGTCTCAGTTCTGCCTCACCCCCTCATATCCCTGGTGTGTCCTCTATGCCAGGTTGAGGGGTGGGCAGTGCAAGAGAGGGGGCAGTGGGGGAATTTACTTCTACCCCATTAGGGAAGATTTCTGGGCATTTGTATCTGTAGCAAGGGATCAGAGAGGAAGGCAGCCCTACTGCAGAAACTATGGAACAGGACAGGCAGGGAAGGAGCAAAAAGTTGCCTTCCCTGCTCCTCTGTAGGCTTTACCCTAAACCAGATTCCAGCTGCTCACTCTACCCTCGCATATTAGCCAAGGTTTCCCAGAAATCCCCAGAATGATGTGGTCCTCTTTCCCAAGTGCCTTTAAGGTCAGTGGCTTCTAACTGCATTTGCCTTTTTCCTTTTCCATATTCCCCACCCAAAGGCTTTGAGGACTTCTGTACAAGGATGCAGTGACAACAGAAAAAAAAAATCTGCCAGTAAGATCTGAGGGCCATATTCTGGTCTCCTGTTCCAAGTATTGTCCATTCACCACTATCTCAGCCATAAAAATCATGAGATTACTAAAACAGGGTGGATTCTTCTTATTTGCCTTCTGATGTTTCCAAGATTTCCTCTGCAACCATGAGAGCTAGAATCTTACTTTTGTTTTGATGAAAGCTGAGATTCTCAGGTAATCACATGACTGTAGGGTCTTGGGCTTTAAGAAAAACACCATATATCAGAAGACTAACACTAAAAACAAGAACAGTCAACATTTCTCGTCTTCTGTCTCAGTACCAAAGTGAGGCAGAGGCTTGGACTGTCCAAGTTTGCAGTGTAAGTTAATTACAACTGAAATCCTTCTACCAGGTGTTGTTGTCAGCAAGAATGGCTTGGTTCAATAGCTAGGGGTTCCTTTTAACATTACAAAACAGAACCAGCTTGAGCCTCCACCCAGAAATCTGGGGTAACTAAACACCACCCCGGGTACCTCTAAGACACAGTGCTTTCCCACTTGCAAGCACTGAATCTGTGTAAAACAAAAGAAAGCTTTTATTAAAATGGAGACAGAACTCAGCATTAATTTGGGGAAACATCACAGCAATGATTTAAAAGTGTGCAAACAATAAGTAAGCACCTGCCTCACAATATCTTGGAGAGTAATCCTTTGCCTTAGTTTGCCACCCTGTAGTGTGAAAGTCCAATGGACAAATGTCCCTTCAACATGCCACTTCCCTTTTTCCACCACTGCACCTCACCCATAGATGGTAGTCAGAGGTCAATAAAGTCCCAGAATCCAAAGGTCCATTCACACGGGTTCAGCTCCCATCCCTGAAGGGGTGGTGGTGGCCAAGCAAAGCCTCTGTTGCTCATTGCTGCCACTTCTGCCTTGGCTGCAGCTTGTGGCTGTTCCCTCTGCCACTACTCAACACTGCCTCTAGCTGCAATGCAGTGTTCAGAGGTTCTACCAATCAGCCCAGTTCTTAGTGATTTCACCAGGTGGTGGGGACCCTCACTGCTGCTGCATCTACTGCATTGTCTTTCACTGCAGTACAATCTCCACTCTAGATCTAAGGATCAGCCCCCTAGACCAGCTTATTCAGCTGTAGCAATCATTGAGCTGAAAAAATAATCTGATCAGCCATCTCTAAACACGGGGGTGGGGGGGGAGTGTCAAATGGTATCTATGACTCTTTAAACACAATCCACACCGACTCTGACTTTCACTTGGGTTTGGCATCACTACCCTCCGCTTTGTGAATGATATTAACTGAGGGTGACCCCCTCAATTAAGGCATATTCAGTACAGTTCTGCTTCCCTGTACTCATGCAATAATGATACCAACATTTAATTACCCCTGCCTCTAAGAGTAGAATGACTTTTAACCCAAAATAGCAAAGCAGGTCTGTCTGCTGATCACCTAGGCAAATTTGGTGTGTCTATGTAAATACCGTCTGCTCCTGAGTCTTTTCCCCCAGTTCATCAATAGATGGCAGGAGAAAGCTCCTTTAGACCCTGGCTTACACAACATTCACATGCTTTTTTAAATACACCCCATATGGGGTCTAATGCAGAGGTAGTTTACTTTTCTTTAGAGCTATTTCTTTTGTAAGACCAAAGCTCAAAGTGGGAAATACTTTCTTTTCTAATTGTAGCCTGTGATATTTTCTGTGATAGTAATAGTTTCTAAGATGTAGATTGGGAGTACCCTGTCACACACCCCAAATAGCTTTTATTAATAATTATGGTTTAAATGTTACAAGGAAATAGACTTTTAAAGGAGAAAATATTTCCTTAAGTAAAATTAAAATATTCCAGAAACCATGCTTTTCTTTTTGGAGACTGGGAGGCACTGATAGACATATGCCCTGAAAACACTAAAGCTTCATACTACTACAATGATTTCTTCTGTCCTCTGTCACTGGTCCATGATTTATTGTGTCAGAGTATATTTGCTCAAGAAACACTATCTCCTGTCAGAGTCTAGATGCTTCACTGGCAATAAAAGTGGTGTACTAAACAAAGATGTTTTAGAAAACATCAGTCTGCTGAAATACCAGCTTCTCTCTAGCCAGTATTTTCCATGCTCAATCCAAATGCAAACAAAGCACTTATGTTTGTTAGACAAATGATAGGTTTATTTTCTGGCCAGTCATTTATTTCTGACTCTTAGGTTGAGCTATTCCATTCTAGAGGCTGATTCCTGACATTTTAAGGGTTTTGTACATTGTAGAAACCGATGGAATGCCGTTTTTTCCCCCACCATAACTATGGTAAAGCTGGATATGCCCTTTTGCTAAATCAACTCCTACATTTCTTCTGCCTTTAATTTACCTTTCACTTATCACTGTTATTAAGAGTTATTATTATCTGTGTGTAAATGTAACTTTAATGGTTGCATTGCAGGAGTATGCTGCTTTCAAGTACAAGATATCATGTGCTAATTTTTCTTCCTTAATTTATTTTTGTCTTTCCTTTATTGGATTGCTTCTTATCCTATTATGTTGCCAGGAGATTAGAGGAGTTTTGTGGGTAAGTATGAGGGGGAGATAGTGCAACTGACCCCATTCTCACAGGAGGGATGAGGGGCAGAAAGAGCCCAGAATCTCTGGTTCCTCCTGTGAAAAATGGATCAGTCTGCTCTCTGCTTCTCCCCCATCCCCATCCATCCCTGTAATCCCAGATCTGGGAAGGAGCAGAGAATTATGAAGAACCATCTGCAGGGGGATCAGAGGTGGGAGCTGGGAAAGCAGAGTTGGTGGGGTCTGTGGAGAAGCTGGAAGCTTGACACCATCAGCCAGAGCTGCTGCATTAGGTGCCAAAACCACTTTCTAAATTTAGAAGAGCTGACCACACTAATTGTCTCACACACACGGGGGGAGTTCAAAAATAAAGACAGACCAAAATTACAGATATAATGATCGTGGTCTGACACAAGGTTTTTGAACTTTTGGGAATGACAATACTGTATTTCACACCTGATACTTAGATGTCCTATCCAGAAAGAAAAACAAAGAAACATTAAGATAGACCTGTCATACCTGGGCACAATGGAAAATGAGATAAAATAGTCCCCAAGTCTACACAAGAAGTGGAGAGTTACATGGAAGTATACTTTCTAAAGTGAATGGAGTATAGGATTGACTTAAAATCAGAATACAGCAGTGCAGCTGGAATCACTCTGAAAATAAGACATCTTCCATAAGACATTCCAAGCACTGGCATTAGGACATTTTCTATTTCCTTTGAAATTGTTTAGGACACTGATTTATGCTTTATTATTATTTATTTGAGATAATGGCTAAATTCCAAGATTTCAAATTCTGGGACAGTACTTTCACTTAGAAGAACATTTTTGGAATAATACATATTCTATCTATATCTTAGGAGCCAAAACCACAGAGTATTGTTATTACACAAACAGCCAGAGGTTTGATTTTATAAACATCAGCCACATGTGAATATGTTGGCTTCAGTCTCTCCCTGCTCAACTGTGAATTTCAAACTGAAATAGAAATCTCCTTTTCCCTTTGATGGATCATCTACTCTTACCTTGTACATAACAATTCCCCACAACAATTCCTGTATGAACTAGAGGATATTTTTTCAAAAATCATCCAGACTAGATTTTAAAAATTGCCAGTGATGGAGAATCCACCACAACGCTTGGTAACTTGTTCCAGTGTTCAATTACCCTTACTGTTAAAAGTGTACATTTTATTTCCAGTCTGAATTTAATTTGTCTCGCTTCAACTTCCAGCCATTGCATCATGTTATATATTTGCCTTCTAGATTGAGGTGCCCATTATCAAATACTTGTTCCCCATGTAGGTATTTACAGACTATGATCAAGTCACCTCTTAGCTTTCTCTTTGTTACACTAAATAGACTTCAATGAGCTCAGTCTGTCACCATAAAGCATGTTTTCCAATCCCTTAATCATTCTCATGGCTCTTCTCTGAGCTCTCTCCAATTTATCAACATCCCTCTTGAACTGTGGACACCAGAACTGGACACAGTATTCCAGCAGTGCCAAATACAAAGGTAAAATAACCTTCCTATTCCTACTTGAGATTCAAATGTTTATGCTTTTATTACATTAGCTAGCCCTTTTGGCCACAGCATTGCACTAGGAGCACATGTTAAGCTGATTATCCACCACGACCCCAAATCTTTTTCAGCGTCACTACTTCCCAGGAGAGAATCTTCCATTCTGTAAGTATGGCCTACAGTCTTTGTTCCTAGATGTATACATTTACCCACATTAAAACCCTTATTGCTTGCTTGTACCCAGCTTACTAAGCAATACAGATCTGTATCAGTGACCTGTCCTCTTCATTATTTACCATTACCCAATATTTGTGTCATTTGCAAACTTTATCAGTGTTGATTTTATATTTTCTTCTAGGTCACTGATAAGAATGTTGAATAGTATAGGGCCAAGAACAGATCTCTGTGTCATCCCACTAGAAACATGCCTGCTCAGTGATGATTCTCCATTTGTCTTGTCCTGCTTTTAGTAAATAGGAGGGGGGAAAAAGATTGGAGCAGGTCAGGAAAATATTTTATTTCCTGTAAAATTTAAAAGAAAACAAAGATTTTTGTTTTTGTGAAAATTTAATGGATTTTTTCATGTTTTCATGAAAAAAGTAAACTTGAAAACACAAAATAGTTTAGTTTTCAGCAGTTGTTGAAAACTAACATTCATTTTTTTGAAAATGATCCTACCCCTCCAAATTTTGACCAAAAAAAATTCTTGTGAAAATGTCCATTTAGTGTGTGTGTGTGAGCGCACGCACGCACACACACACACACACCCCACAATACCTTGTAACAGTACCAGCATTTGGCATAGGCAAATAAGAAATGTGTGAAAGTCAAGCAATATGAATGTTCTGCCCTGTTACAGACTTGGGAGGTGCCTTCCCGCCTATTGGTACTTGGAATGTGATGTCCAAAATAAGAGATAAGTAAAGGTACAGAAGAGCAAGTTAAGGAATTGGTACAAACTGGTGAGTTGGATCTTAGGCGGCATATTGAAAACCCTCTTGTAAACAGTTCTGGTATATAAACAGAGGTAGTTTTGTGGGATGTATTACGGAAGCACACCACCTGTGTAAGGTAAACTGAACACAGTGCGATAACCTGCTTCCTGGAAGGATTGGTAACATATTAACTCTTTCTTTCCTGTATTGTACTGCTTTGCCCTTAAACAATAATTAGCTAAGCTTAGTTATTTGGTCTCTTGAACACTTTTAATACCAAACCAAAAGTGTAGACAAGCAATTGGCTATATATTTAGCAATACAGGTCTCCCAACTAGAGCTGTGCCAATTATGGATTTTTCATTCTATTAAAAAAAAAATGGTTTGGGTTGAATAAAATGTTTTGTTTGACCCAAAGTAAAACATTTCCTTTCAATGTAGAGTCTTTTATGCTTTTTAATTAAAAATATTATCTGAAGTAAACATTTTATTTTGGTTGCCTCAGTTCTGGGAAGACAATAACTTACGCCTTATTTTTTCAAGGTGTTGAATTCAACTAGAGTCATTCTGGTGGTCAGAACTTTGAAAAAAATCAGGCCCAAAGTGTCTAGGGAAGGCACCCAAAATCAGTGGCCCATTCTGAAAATGTTGACCCTGCCAGTTTCTTCCAACTTGCTCGCAGGGAAAACACAAAAAGCAGCTCCTCCCACTTAGAAGTCATTTTCACTCATTTTCTGCTGAATCTATTGAGCACCTGGGGATAGACTAGAATTATGTGACTTTCACCATTAGACCTCCTCCACATAACCAATCTCCGAACTTGGAATGTGTCAAATGCACTACACTGTGTATGATCTATGCTAACCCCAGGAGACATTACAAACAGGTGTGAGCTACAGTATTGCTTAGGCTGCTCTAACTTGCGCCAGGGGCTTGTCTGACCTTTTTGGATCTTTTGGTTGACACCTGATTCAGCAGTTCTGTGAACCAGATAAAGTAGACCAACAAAAACCAGAACTTGCAAACAAGCAATATTTCCCTTTTTGAACTTTGATTCATTTTAAATACTAATAGCAGAAAAGAAATTACCTCAGTTCACAGAACAAGTGCAAGCATTATTACAGGGCTGCTAAGTGTAGCACATCTCAAGTGATAGTCATGCAGTTGGCAGCCCTGTCATGCCTACCTGAGTCTTTGCTTGAGTCACAGGCCAGTATTCAGCCATTTTGTTACAAATCCAGCTGTAGTGTTTTCACAGAAATTATGGCAATTACAAATGAAAAAGTCCATAGGAACTTTCGTTTGTTAGACTTATTAAGAGAAGGTAAAATGGCTAAACTTATCAAAATTTGTTTAATTGTATTACAGATATACAAAAAAATTGTTATGATTAGTGTTGTCTTCTGCTCATTATACAACAAAAAATAAAATGAAGATGCTACTTGGAAACAGTTGGCTCGCAAATAATCATGTTTATTAATTATATGCAAACATACAAGGCCTAGCTTAACGCATATCACTTCTTAGTGTATGTGCAACATACCTCAGATGGCACGTGACCAGGATTCATCACTGAATTTGATCTGTTTGTTGGATCAATAGCTTCCTTGACTTCCAGTTTGGCTCCCATCCTGATCCTCTGGTATCCTGACCCAGCCTGATCAGGTCCCAGATTTGTGGTTCTAATCTCTGGTTTGTCTCCTGCTTCTCACCTCCTTGCATTTAACTCCTGTCTTGTGTCTGTGGACTCTGGCTCCGATGACTACTAGGTTTGGCTGACTATGACATAATGTGAATGTACATCTGTCATATGATGTTTGTTCTCTCATCTTCTCCCCAGAGAGAGAAGTTTGTGCAGTGGATTGTCTTGTTTTTGCAGGGTTTGCTGTGTGTTCGTTAGAGAAGGCAAGGTCAAAGAAATGAACTTTACACTTGGAGCAGATGCCGGTGAGGTTTGTAATGGTCCTTAGTTCCAGGAGGAGTTCATTCCACAGTGTGGGGTTGGCCCCTGAGAAAGTACTTGAGAGAGTTGCATTGTGCATGAAGAGTGGAGTTATTGACTACCGGTTTTGGTCCAGAGCTTAGGAAATCTTTTTGATATCCTGGGCCCAGGCCATTGAAGATAAGGACTGAGACCTTGAACTTGATTTGAAATTCTATGGGAAGCAAGTGTGGAGGACAATTGTGATGTGTTAATGGAAGCCTGTGTTGCTGAGGAGATGACCTGCAGTGTTCTATACTAGTTGGAGTTTCATAAATGTTGAAGGCTTCATAACCAGATATATCACATGGCTGTAGTACAGCCAAGAGGTGATGAAGGCATATATAACTGAGTACAGCTCATTTTCCACTAGGATAGGTGTGATGGAATATACCCCTGTACTCACATCCTACTGTAGCGAGGTGGTGGGATACCCCACAGCCCCACGGAAGGATGAGCCTCCCCTAGCACCAACGTGAGTGGAGCCAGTGGATCCTGCGCCCGCCCCCCAAAGGTCACGGCGCAGGACAGGAAGTAGAAAAGCCCAACTGCAGAGCTCACTTGAACGCCAGCCGCTGGAGAGGCCAGATGCCTGTGGCCTAGCTCCGGGTTGGGGAACGCTGGCAGGCCGCGGCCGACCCGAGGACTGGCCAGGCCAGCCAAGCCTGCCTCTTGCCAGCTACCCCGAGGAGCAGCCGGGCCTGCCTCTTGCCAGCTACCCCGAGGAGCAGCCGGGCCTGCCTCTTGCCAGCTACCCTGAGGAGCAGCCGAGCCTACCCCTCGCCAGTTACCCGGAGGAACCGATGGTCCTGGAAACCTCCGAGCCCTAGGCCAGGTACCGTACAAGGGGGAGTCTGGAAGTAGCCCGGGGGCAGCCGACCCTGGTCTGGCCGCAGCACTGCCAGAACCAATGTCAGTGTGTTGCGGTCAGGATCCCCACTGACAGCTGCGAGTCTTCTGCCACTGCTAGGGCCCCGGGCTGGGACGCAGTGGAGTGGGTGGGCCTGCGCCCCCCCTGCCACTCCACTCATGGGTGGCAGTCTCCCCCTTGCACCAGACGCACCAGACCTGCCTAAGGGCCTGAGCTCCTGACTATTTGTTTGCTGCCCCGCCCTGACCCAGGGCCTGGGCTTCTCTTGAACTATTGGCTCAGCCCCTGCCTAACGGCCTGAGCGCCTGACTGTTTGTTTGTTGCCTCGCCCTGACCCAGGGCCTGGGCCCATAGCAAACTATTGTGAGGCGGTGGAATACCCCACAGCCCCGCGGAGGGACGAGCCTCGGCCGAGCCCCTTTACACCTACACACTGTTGTAATAATCTTTGGACAAAGTATGCCTTGTAAGGTATCATTTGAAAACTCATAATTTGCTGGTCAGTATTGTCCTGGTAAAAAGGGGGGCAACATTGAATGTAAAGTTATAAGATTCTTCTGTATGATATTATTAACACATGTTTCAAACCCCACAGCCCTGCCCAGGCAGAAGTCAGGTCTGTCCTAAACAAAGGAATGAATGTGTGTTTACTTTAATTTTCATTTAATCAGTAAACAGAGTCATCAAGCAGAGAGAGAAAACAAATGAAGCTCAAACAGGTTCAAAAAACAGCATGGAATATCTTTTCACACAGATTCTTTATGTTTTGGGTCTCAGCTGGAAATGTTTTCAAGAAACTGAAACTATAAAAATGAGGGACAAACATCCCAAGGCGCCCTCTCTCTCTCTGTGCCCATCACATTCTCTGCACCTGAGAAGACAAAAGGAAACAGATGTTGGATTTAGAGTGAAGAGCTCATGACTTGAAGAGCTTGCCATTTTCCATACAACCATGTTGACTGGAATTAATTATATTCCTATGTTTTAATTTATTAGTAATTGAATCTTGTATCAGCTTTCCCACTGTTTTGCCTGGGATTGATGTCAGGCTAACCAGCCTACAGTTATCCAGATCATATTGCTTCCAGTTTTTTAATATTAGCACAGCAATAGTACTCTTCCTCTGGAATTTCCCTGATATTCAAGAAATTATTAAAAATTAATAAAGATAGGCCGCAGAGCTCCCTAGCCAACTCTTTTATGACTCTTGGGTGCAAGTTATTAGGGCCTGCTGATGGGCTGGAAATAAATTTGTCAGCCTCATGTGATATGGATACATCATCCTGCTTTTTTCCCCCCAAGTACAGAACAGATATTTATTTAACATTTTCACGCTTCATTATTAACAATTTGACCATCTCCATATAGTAATGTGCCTATACCCCCACACTTTTCCTAGGATTTTTTTAGTTCTTAATAGTCTGTATAAAACTCCCTTTTGTTCTTAGCCTTACAAGCCGTGGATTTTTCCCTGGTGTCTTTAGCATTCCTTATCAGTTTTCTATACTTCATAACTTCTAATTTGTAGCGATTGCTGTTTATTTCACCTTTTCCCCATATATCATATATTGGAGGGGTTTTGAATTGCTGCCTCCATTTTGTTAATACTGGTTAATGTTAACCCTTTTAATTTTCTTTTTCTTGTGTATTAAATGTATTTACATATGAAATATTCTCCCAAAATCTTTATGATATTAGTAAAGAGTGTTTTTGAACTCTAAGGCCCAGAGTATTGGTTTCTAATCTGTGAGTGGCCTGTATTCAGGAACTTCCAGTGATCAAATATTGAAATGTATTTCATTATGGCTGGTGCCTTCAAGACTGTGGGAATGTAGATGTCCAGGGAAAAGACCACTCAAACTACTAAAAGTGCCTGAAGAAGAATAAACAAAACTGGGTGATGAATAAGGAATACTCGCTAAGGCATATGTTTTCTGTAACGGACTGGGTGGTCAATAAAGGATACTTGTTAGTACAGATGGATTCTATAAGGGATGAAAGTAATAATGATCGGGTTGGAATGCCCTTTAGCTTATTGATCATGTAATCTAAAGATACCATAAAAGAAATTCCATAAGTAATTAGGGGTCCTGTTTTGATATTTTTGTTTTACCTAAAGAAATGAATCATGGGAATATATTTTTCCCTCTAAAAAGAGGTTTCTTTGTCTCATACCCTATAAAAAGGCAGAGGTTTGGGGAATTAGGTTGGGAGTACAAAGTGTCGGCATTGACTGGTTACAGAGAAGAGAGACAGAGCTCTTTACCTTACACTAAGGGTGGTAACATAGCTATTGTTTCTGTGTAGTGCTGTGCTAATCTCTAATTGATAATCTTGGATTAAATAATTCATTTTAGCCTGTTGTTTGACAATCTCAAATCATTATTAAAACACTCAACAACTTCTACATTGAACCAACTTTACCCAAAGTTGACCTCTTTCTTGATTGTGGAATCATGGCTTTTTGTCCATCTAATAAACTCTTCTTAAATAACTGTTTTCATTCACATTACTCAGTCTAAAAATTCCCCCAATCTATTTTACTAATATTTTTCTTAATCTTTGCGAGATTAGCCCTCTTGAAGAATCAGAATATATATTACTAGTTGGGACTGTCCTCGGTTTGCCCACATTCAATGTAATCAGGTTGTGATCACTGGTCCCTAGGCAACCACTGTCATCTTGTCCAATGTCATAATGAGGACCAAAATAGAGTTACCTCTTGTTGAGTGAAATACCTGCTGTGTTAGAAAATTATCTATAATTTTTAATAACCAATGTATTATTACTGGCTACATGAGACTTCCATTATATGTCTCCCACACTGAACTCCTCCATAACAACAACATTTCTGTCAACACATTACAGACAGGTGCTTACGGAGAATCTTAACCTGTTCTCTGGTTTGATTTGGTGGCCTGTAACAGACCCCCACTAAACTCTGTCTTGGGCTTTTTTAGTTAACACATTGATCCATATGCATTCAAAATCCTGTGGTTGTGAGTTATCAATAATTGTGAAACAGGTAATGGTGTCTTTAATATAGACATATTAAAGACACCTCCCCACATACCTCTTTTATTTATTCTTTTTAAACAGGTTATAATGTGTCATATTAATTGTTCCACCAGATTTCAGTAATTCCAGTTATAAACATTTCTCTTTCATCAATGAGAATTTCTAACTCTTCTTATGTGTTACCCCGAATTGTAGCATTGGTATAAATGGCATTGAAAAAATTCTGCTATTTGCATTCTTTGCCACATCAGTTCAATTTGTTGTGACAGCCTGAATGAGTTTTATACTGCATTGTCTCATTAGTTGGTAGTTGAATGCCCTCCTAGCCACTCCAGCTAATTTCCACTCAAGAAGGTAAACTCTCTACTTGTGAGAACACAAGCCATCCTGTTTATGCAGCCCCCTCTCCCACTGAAATGTGGTCCAATGCTCAACGGAAGCAAAATCTTCATCATCACACAATCTGTGCAGCCAACAGTTCACCTCTAATATTTTTTGCCTTCTGCCTTCTCCCTTCTCTTGATCATTGGACTGGTAGCACACATCACACAGTCAAAATATGGAACTCATTGCCAGGGGTTGTTGTGAAGGTCAAAAGTATAACTGGTTTAAAAAAAAAAACTTAGATACGTTCATGGAGGATAGGTCCATCAATGGCTATTAGCTAAGATGGTCAGAGACGCAACCCCATGCTTTGGGTCTCCCTAAATCTCTGACTGCCAGACCCGAATGACGGGATGGATCACTTGATAAATTACCTGTTCAGTTCATTTTCTCTGAAGCATGTGGCACCAGCCACTGTTGGAAGACAGGATACTGGGCTAGATCGACAATTGGTCTGACCCTACTATGGCCATTCTTATGAAGAACCTCTTTTGGTTGGCGCTCATTTCATTCTGGAAGGAGAGCCATAAGTATGTCTCCTGTAGCTTTCTGTTCCATTCCTCCTGAGACAGGTTGTTCTGTAATTGACTTATTGAGTATCTGTAGCGGGGTGATCACCCGCTCCAGCCCTGAAGGGGTTGGAAAAGCCCTGTAGAGGGCTGGGGCTGGGTAAAAAGGAGCAAAACCCCGGCTGATTGGGGAAGTGGCTGCAGCTGGGGCCACGCCCCAAACTGAGCCACTCAGCCTTATAAGAAGGCCAGGGTAGCCAGAGCAGAGGAGTCTCCCTCTGACAGGAGAGAGAGACAGGCCTGGCTGCAGGGAGCTCACCTGGGGACCTAGAGTAAGGCAGGGCTGGGGAAAGGCCTTGGGGGCTGGGAAGCCCTAGGCCAGCAACTCCCCAGGCTGCAGGGTCTGGTCCTAGGCCCAAATAGGTATTGGGGTTGCACAGGGGCAGCCAGAGGGTGGGTAAAGTTCAAACCCCTTGTTGCCGGTGATGATTGGCTGATAGACTGCAGTCTGCCCCAGGGCGCGGGGGCTAGATGGAGACTGGCAGTAGCCACAACTGAGGTGACATCGGGATAGGGGGTGGGGGTTCCCCTGGGTGGGGAGACCCAGAGAGAGAGTGGGGTACTGCCAAGGGGGGGCAGCACCTAAGCCAAGGGCACCGGGGTCCGGGAGGGACCCGGGGGCCAAAGACAGGCGGGACACCTGGCCTGCAGAGGGCGCTCTGGAGGCTGGTGAGTTAATTCCCGAGACGACCAGCAGGAGGCACCGCAGGGGTGAGTCCGCGCCTGCTTACAGTATCTGAATATGTTTTGATACTTCTAGTCAAGTTGAGTGACTCCTGGCTCTCTTTCCCCTCCTGGGAACAAATCACCCGCCCACGTCTTTGGTTTCTACTCTTTCCAGTTCCCTTATGGATGATCTTTCCCCTTGTGGTGTCTGTGACAATGATTTCCAAATTTGGTTGTCCAAGAAGTCTTTGTTTTCTCATATTCTGCACAATGTTGCAATTTATGCTTTCAGACCATGTTTCGGCCACCAGCTTGCATTTCATACACCAGAAATCTATTCTGTCTTCCAGTAAGAAGGAAAACACAGTACATCCAAGGCAGGTCACAGCAGTTGTTCCTTCGTCATCTGTATTTGCTATCTGGTGTAGAGCCATAATACCTAAGACAGAAATCAGACTCCTTCTGCAAACTCCCACCAAACTCATCCAGTTTGTCACTCCTGTTCACCTGACCATTGAATTATATACTAAGCCTCACTGTTCAGCTCCTTCCCTCGCAAACAGGGAGAGACTAACTACTCAAAGACTACAAACATTGGTTCTATTCAAAGCCCCCAGGTTCCCAGAGACAAAGCCCTTATGGAGTCACAAACAGATTTGTCTCACCTGGCCAGTTCCGGGGTCCACACCCCAGCCACGCGACACTAACAGAGAACAAATAATATATGAAACAAATACAACACTTGCCAAATCCCTCTACTTTCAGCTTCCCCCTCTAAAATGCCCGTGTTTGGTACTCCTCTTGCCCTGCTAAATTGTGTCTGTTTCAGCACAAAGGGGAGAAGAAGCGGGAAATGGGCTGGTGACCTGGGCCACAATTTTTTGGAAAGAAAAAGTTTCAAGACAGGGAGTTCCGTGCCTCAGCTACATCAAAACAGTTGTTGGGACATTTTATCACATACAGCCAGTCAATCCTGCCTCCTTATTCAAACTCCATATTCAAAATGGAGGTGTGGTGGGGCTGGTGCCATTTGGCAGCAAAATGTGCAGCAATGAAGCTTCAGGTCAGGGAGTGATATGTTCCTGCTCCTTCAGAACAGTCAGATGGTTTTGCCAAGTAGAGCCAGTCAAAACTCAGCTCTGATTATTTAATTAATAAATACTTGTAGTGCCCCTCTCCACCTGGTTACCTCCTTTAATGGCAATCCGCTTACAGGTTTTGATGGACAGGTCTGGGTTCTTTTGGATCCCGCCACCCACTCAGCAGGGTGAATCTTTTTTCTATGAAATTATTTGGCTGTGCCTCCACCCCCCTCGCTCCTTCCTGGCAGGGTCACCAGGGCAGCTTGGGCGGAAAATTCTAATTACAGAGTAATCTGCATGTACTTGCCAGATAGTTGGAGACTTCCAAGAAATAATACAACACATAAAAATATATTCAATACAATAATTATATTAAACAGGCAACAAATACAACATAACAGGGTGAAACATTATTTTTAGGGTCACCGGTGCCCACACTGAAAATACCGGTGACTTGATGTAACAAGTGTAAAATTAGTGTCCTGTTGGTACGCGTACTTTGCTGGGGCCCTTGATGACCTATAAAATTCTCTGCAGTGGTTTAGCAGTGTGGCGGACTGGGTTCAGTACAGCCTAAAGGACCCACAAGTGGGAGGAGGTGGTGAATCCCTCCACAGGTATAATAAGCAGTAGGTTATAAAATCCTCCAACCCTTACTCCCTGGCTTGAGGACACAGTTCAGGGAGTAGGGGGTCTCCAAAACAAATTCCCTGACTGACTAACTAAAAGACGGTGCACTCACAAACTCCATGAATGATCTTCAGGTTTGAAGATGACACTGGACTCTTCAGTCACTGCAGAGGGGCTGCTGTCTGCTGTCAGGGATTCTCCTCAAGCAGGAATCAGGCTGCGTTGGTCCCAGGATTTCCCTCACCACAAAGCGGTGCAGGGCTCAAGGTGTAGGTTATACAACTACCCTAACATCCAAACTGTAGCCTCCTAGCCCAGGCTCCAGTCACACACTCAGCAGGCAGCTTCCCTGGACTAGCAGAGCTGACCATGTGGTGACTAGTCTCACCTAGGGAGCTGGAGGTGAACCCAGCCTGGCTGGGGAAATTTCTCAGCAAATGCTACCAACTGGGACTCATCCGTGGGGAAAGAAAACCCAGGTGAGGGATCGGCTGTCAGGTCCTTAGAGGCCAGTTCTCAGGGGGAACCCTGCTTGCAGGCCTGGGACTGACCAGCTCCCCACACAACCAGTCCTGCCCTTCCCCTGGCTGGCTCCAGCCTCTCCAAAATGGCTTCTCCCCTCTCCTGAACACCCTGGGAGGGGCATCTCACTCCCTATTGGTTGCCGGGCAGACTCTGAGTTTTCCTTGGCTCCTCCTCCCTGAGCTGCCAGCAGACAGAGCTCCAGGAATCTATGTAATCTCCTTGGGGGTTACATACTTAAATAATTTTAAATTTAATTTTTTATCACATTCAGTCATATTAATTTGATTAAATCTCTAAAAAAAAAATCTTACGTTGATGTATTTTTAAGTAATTTTGGCCTTTGAGTAAGGAGCTCTGCTTGTGCTGCTGCTACTGCTAAACACTCCTTTGAAGGGCTTGAGGGTACAGTGTGCATGTTAATTTAGCCCACAACAGCAGTGTATGATGTTAGGGTCACAGCATACAAACAGAGAAGTTAGATTAAAACACCAAATACTCTTGCTGGAAGGTTGCAATGTAACATTATATTAGTTCTTAGAATTCACTGTGATAACACACAAGAACCCAAAAACAGAGACAAATCATGTGGCTCCCTAAACAGAGAGGCATAACTCACCCAACATTACTAGGCTGTCTACCTGCTGACCAACTCAGATGACCCAAATCACATGGCTTCCCTCAGAGCCCCATAGCCTGCAAGCAGGACCAGGAAATTCTCACAGTGATGGCTTGCAATTTTTAACAATGTCCAATACACCACATATGAGAAAGGAAGGGTAACTAACCATTATAAAACAGTGAAACCAATTTGCATAAATTTCAGTTGGCTTTGGGTCAGGCCCAAACTGAAAAAAAGGAGATTTTTTTCTTTATTTTCTTTCAGTTGAAGTGAAAGTAGTAGGTAAAAAAACTTCAGATAGAAGTTTTCAAGTTGGTTGGCGTCCAATTGCTTTAGCTTTACAGGGCAAGGTTGAGACAAAGGGTAGGAATAATGGAGATCTTGCCATCTGGGTGTCCTTAGAATATCATAAACTTTACTGTGATGGACTATATTTAAAATGAAATTTGGAAAAAAAAATATGTAATAGTTTCAAGTATTTACACATCACATTTATTTATGAACAGTGTTTTTTAATATTGATCTAACTTCCCATAGCTGCTTATTCCATACTTTTAAATGCGTAAGTTTATTTTGCTGTGAGTTGTCTTAGTACATATACATTTTAACTTTGACGGTAACCAAGATTTTTTTGTCTGTTATATTGCTAGGAACTCTGATCGGGGATAGTTGGATGTCTTAATTGTTATTAGGTTTTTCCACAGACAAAGAGTAAACATGTACTCTCAATCTTGACTATTTTAATTTTAGATAAAAGGAAGTAAAGAAAAAATTAAAGACTCAATGGGAGAGCACAGTGTGTGAGATTCACTCTGTAACACCAGCCATCTTCAACTACTCTCAAGGAAAGCCCTACAGATGGGTATAAGGGCTACTTGATTCTTAGAGATGCAGTGTATAGACAAGCCCTTATCAATCACAGGTCTGCTGACAATTTGGACCTTACAATTTTTAAATACTTTTGAATAAAAGATGCTTTGAAAACATGGACTATTCAAAGACTATTATATTAATGTTATATGTATCTTTTATGGTTTTGCTAGTGATTGATTCCTGGCTCCATGGGCGAGCTAAAATGTGCTCCTTGCAATGGCAATGGGGGATATTATTTCAATCTCCAATATTGATACAATACAGGTAACAAATCTTTTTGAAGTTTCACCTCCTGGGGAAACAGCATACAGATTGATGTGACCTGCTTCAGAAACCTTAACAAACAATGGACTTGAAACTGTATCAGATATCTGCCCTGACTAGAGGAGATGGTCACTCACGCTCGATCCACAAACTGACTGTAACAAAGAAAGACAGGCCTGGTGAGAGAGCCTGAAATACTTTAGTCCAATCAGGATCACTGTGTGGAAGATGGATGACCACCTGGTAAGACAGGCACATAAACTATTTGTCGTTTTTATGATGTTTTCTCTGATGCTTTTGTTCTGAATTAATAATGCTTTATTTGGTTAACTTTGCCTCTCCCTCTGGGAGAACAGAACTGCAGGTGCTGCACTGAAGTCAGATGTGCTGAAGTTGTCACAGTGAATTGCAGGATTCTGCACCCTAAGTCATAGATGCTGGAACTAAGAGTGCAGGGGGTGATGCAGCACCCCCTGGTTTGAAGTGGTTTCCTTCATATACAGGTTTACAGTTTGGTTCAATGGTTCTCAGCACCCCCACTATACAAATTGTTCCAGTACCTCTGCCCTAAATTCCAGTCTGGAGGGAAAGGGTTGCTGCATCCTGCCCTGAGAAAGGTGATGTCTGGAGGCTTTGAGATCTGAGTGGGGAGTGCCCTCAAGGAGGCCCTGAAAGTGTTAAAGGTGCAGTTAAACTCAGCAACTGTAACAAGGACCTTGTCTTTTTGGGGCTATGATCCTGATGGAGACCTCTGAATTCTATTGTGATAGTAAGGATATTAATGATAATATACAACTTCTAAGGAATGGATTTCCCTAGATTCTTTTTATAGGCCTTATCTAGCTACTTACCGATACATAATCATGGTCCCTTAATATTCAATTTTGGTGTCTGATTTCTATGGCTTTCCATGTTAACCCTGCAGTGTTCCTTAAGCATAGAACAGTCATTTCATTACAATATACCGAAAATAGCACAGAACAGCATGAGGAATATGTTCTAACCTACTGGGTGGTGGGGAACTCGTGTAGTGAGGATGTCTTTTAATTTTCCTTCAATCTGTTTCCTCTGAAGTTTCTGCTTATTTCAAATTGTTCTCAGTAAATTTCTTCTAGACATTTCTTTTATTTGTCTATGTTCAATGAGCTTTTGGACCTTACAATATCACCAAGTCCATTTTCATATTTTCCAATTATAGTACTTTCCTTTAGGGTATGATGTCTTATCCAAATGGATCACACATTTATTGTAAGCTTTGTGAATATCTGCATGTCTGAATTTAGAAACAATTTTACTGTGTTTCTTTTAATACTTATCTTTGCTCCATTTTGCTGGCATTCTTGAATAACTTTATTCTTTGTAACGTATTAAAGAATTAAATTAGTCTCTTCTTTCTGCATCTTAAATAAAAGGTTATCTAGGCAGATTCATATGGATGGGTGGTAATGAAAGGCCTTATCCCATAAATCTTTATTCATGTGCATATTTCTTACTCAAATGAATAACTCCCTTGCATTAGTAGGACTGCTTGTGAATGAGAGGTTTAAACATAGGAAGAATAGCTGCAGGATCAGTCCTATGAAGCTGTCTGCCCTTTAGGTCCTGACCGAATCCTCTTATTAAATTTTTTCTACATAAAGAATAAAGCGTGCACTTGTACCATATAAGGACAGAATAAAGAGAAGTTTACTAGCCTAAATCTGTAAGTAGAAGGAAAATATAAATCTAATATCAAGAATGCTCTACATTTACTTAACTTATTAACTACATAACATTTCACATAAATTAATAAAAAGGGTAAAATACCACCAAATGAATAGAAAAGTAGACCAACTTATAAATTTTAGATCCATATTCTAACTGATTTTTCATAAAAATTCTATTGGCTTCATTGGGAGTTTTGGTATGAAATTGGAGTAGACTATAATCCTTAACAGGTCAACTGAGGACTTGCCTACACTGCAAAGTTAAGTTGACTTAAGTTATTCCGACATACAGACACTGCTATAATTAAACCCCTGTTGCATGTCCACGCTATACTCCTTGTGTCAGCAGAGTGCGTCCACAGTAGCAGCTCTTGCACTGACACAGAAAGCAATGCACCATGGGTAACTAACCCACTGTACAACTTGCAGCCATCTACCACACGATACTTTGGGAAGGATTTGCAACTCCCCACACCACCTCCCTCATACCAGGGGCTCTGTATGCCTCCACATTCCTTCTCACCACATGCTCAAATAACCAGATGCTGGGGCTCTGAGTGTCCCCCTATTTTTCTCCTTCCAGTTTTCTGATTTCCCCCCAAACCAAAAGAGTTCTGCTCGTTGATATCTAGAATATTCCCTGGAATTTTGGAATTGATCAGATGTGGCATTCAAAATGTATCACATTATAGCCAAATAAAGAAATAGAAAAATGTCATCAAGTTGCATGTAGGACCTCACTTTGCAAGGTTAGTAATAATAAAGGCTATGGCTACACGACAGAGCTCACAGTGATGCAGCTGTGCCAATGCAGATCTGTGGCACTGCTAATGTAGACTCTCTAAGCAGATGGGGGAGAGATCTCCTGTTGACTTAATTACTCCAGCCCCCACAAATGGTGGTTGCGCTGTCCACACCAGAGCTTAGGTCAGTGTAACTTACGTAGCTCAGGGAGGTGGCTAATTCACAACTCTGAGTGACATAACTTACACTGACTTAAGCTGTAGTGTGTACATAGCCAAAATATGTTTGTTCAAACCATCTCAAAGGGCTTTTATAAATATTAGTTATGCTTTTTAGTTGAACTTTGGGTTTCATCCATTTCACAGATGGGAAAACTGAGGCTCAAAGAACCTTAGTGAAAACAGCATTTTCTTTGATTATTCTGACTTTCAACTAAAAAAAGAAACTATTTCCCCCTTTAGTTGATACATAGGTACAGTTTAATTCCTGCTTTCCTCAAACATAATATGGTACTCGCACCTTCTTGTCAACTGCTGGAAATGGGCCATCCTGATTATCACTACAAAAGTTTTTTCCCCCCTCTCCTGCTGATAATAGCCCACCTTCACTGATTACTCTCTTTATAGTTAGTATGGCAACACCCATCTTTTCATGTTCTCTGTGTATATATATCTTCATACTGTATTTTCCACTGTATGCATCTGATGAAGTGGGTTTTAGCCCACAAAAGCTTATGCTCAAATAAATTTGTTAGTCTCTAAGGTGCCACAAGTACTCCTCGTTCTTTTTGATCATATGGATTGGTGCTATTACTGTGCATCTCAGATGCTATGTATCAGATACATTATACCTTTTGGATAAGAAGCACAATGAAATCTAATAAAACAGTACTTTACTGTGAATATATTATTAGATACATTCATAAATGACCAAGTTACATTATTGATATCAGGTTATGTCACAGCATCATGGCATGTGACATAGCCTGATATATCTATCAGAAAGCATTGTTCAGCATGTGTACCATTGTCCCAAGCTAAAATCAATGCTCTGTCTTCAAAAGCAAATCAGTGTAGAACAGAATTACAGGTATTATTTTGATCAATGCTGCAGAATATGGGGAAGCTCCCTGTTGTGTCAGCAAATCAGTACAATCTCATTCTCTTGTCTTCCTGCTGAGCAGAATGATACATCTACACTGAACTCTCCAATGGTCTCCATCACTATACATTTCCTTAAAAGGCTATTGTCACGTAGTGTTTAATTTTCAGGGTTTTACTCTAATGTTGGCAATAAAGTACCCTCTGACATTTCAGAGTCATCCACTTCAGAATTTCCTCACTTTTTGCCTCCTGTATTTAAAAAAAACAAACCTGAAATTAACATGGTTCTTTGATTTAACAAAGTATAAAATGTGATGTAATTGTAGGGTGACCATATTTCCCCTAAGGGAAAACAGGACACTGCCTGGGGCTAGCCCAAGGCCTTCCTCTGCCCCCTGCATGGAGCTAGCCTGAGTCCTGCACCCCCCACTCCATGCTCGGTGATGGCATCAGCCGCTGTTCCAAGCCCCCCGACATGCAGAGCTGGCCTGAGCCTCTTGCCCCTGCTCTCTCACCTGCATGGGGCTGGCCTGGCCTGAGCCGCTCACTCGAGCTCTCTCCCGCCTGCAGGGGGCTGGCGTCGGGCCCCCCTCCGCACATTCCTCTGCATTAGGGTTTGCACCCCACTTTTCTGGCAAAACTGGGCATTTGTCCCATTTGGCTAGAGCAAACAGGACAAATGCCCAGTTTTGCCAAAAAAATTGGGACAGCTGGGACAGGGCTTAAAAAAGGGATTGTCCTGGCTGTAGCCCAGTGGGCTAGCTTGCCTTTATTATATTCACTACTTTGCATTATATTCTGATTTGCATTATATTCACAGTAATGCAAGGAACCTACAGACCTGTATCCTGTAAGACATTAGCTTCAGCAAGTTAGCATAAGGCTTGAGGCCTATGCATTTTGAAGAGATAAACTTTGCAGAGACACACGACCCAATGGAAACTCTAAGTATTGTGGAGCTGAAAATAGAGTGTTTAAGAGGAATTTCTGACCACAGGAACATGACCCAGTCACAAGAGTGTCCTGGCAATGAACTGACAAACATAACAGGTACATGAGATACGTGCATAGATACCTAACCACAAAAGTGCCATGGTAACGAATTGATGTATATAATAATAAGTTATGATCATAAATATACTAACCTATAAAAGAAAGACACTCCAAAATTAGTAAGGTAAGGATATACAAATAAAGAAAAAGGGAAATACCCCTACTGAATATGCATCAAGCATAGTGTTGTCAGCATATCATATTATAAAAGTTGCATCCCAGCAACTAATTTCCCTCTGTTTAGAGCCCATCTGTGAGGGGGGTTAATCCTGGGCTCTCAACAACCCATTGATGCATCCCTGGTCAGACACAAAAGACAGAAGGGCTTTATTTGGCTGTGGCCCCCTTCAGACAGGGCACCACCTGCAGCAATCTTACTCAGCAACACTGGGCAAACAATGGGTATCAAATCAAAACAATACATCCAGATTAGGCCTACCTTCCCTCAGGGAGTCTCTGGCTGGCAACAGTCATCTAGTCAATTCCTGGCCCCAGCCAGGCTGTCTGAAAGAGTGAGAACTAGAGGTCTGCTTTCCCTCCCAGCCAGCTCCCAACTGAGCTGGGCTCTCCCCTTCTAAGTCCTTCCTCCAAGCCTGAGCTCATTGTAGCACATTAACCCTTTTCTGGCCAGTGTGGGGTTTGTGTACCCCATCACAGCTACACCTGAATTGGCCATAGAAGACAGTGCAGAAAGATATGAAACTATCCCTTTCTTCTGCACCATTTCCATTCCCTAATGGCCTTCAGCTGACTTGGAGTGCTCTGAAATAGAACAATGTGCTGCTACTAGATAGCTGAGCATGCTTGTAGTTTAATTTACATCTTCATTAATGGAGACCATATAGCAGTATCGATCTATTGCCTAGTCATGCTATCATAATGACATAATTACAGATCATATACATAGAAAACAGTGCACAGTACAATGCTGAAGAGTGCTCTGTCTGGGTACCTGTTGCTTGGGGGATGGCGGAAGCAATGGTAGCATGAAACATGTTTAGCCAAAACTGGCCAAACAACTTCTAATTTTCATATATATTGAGGAGATCTTCCTTGACCTTTCCTCACAGGAATATTATTTTACAAATTTAGAAGACTGAGCTCAGCACAATCATGATCTTTCTCTCTAGTCTGATGATAGTTTACCTTAGCAATCCACATGCTCAGCGGCTCTCAGAACTGGAAAGATACACTCAAACACTTTTGCTGTGCCCCCGCAGATATTTGTTTTGATGGTATTGGGTTGTTTTTTTCTTTGTCTCTTTTACACTGTGTGTTCTAGGAACTTGTGAACATTATTGTGCTTCAGGCTACACTGATGGCACAGTCAGATGTCCTTAACTAAAAGGAAATACGGACTATATTTTATTTCAGTTGTATAATGTGATTTGCTTAGCCTGCACATAGGAGCTGAGATGGCAGCTGACAAAGGAATAGCCTGCAGCACTTTGATTAGGGGAAACTTCCAGTGATTCATGTATCTGGCAGAAGGATGGTTTCAATTCTGCCCTTGATATACTTATCAAGTCTTGTTTCCTTATATAACTGGAGCAGGCAGAAATGAGATAAAATAATGGAAACTAGTTAAATGTATGGCCTGAAAAACAGAGCAGTGAATTTTTTAAAAAGCATGCACTAACATTATAACCGTATACCCATGGAATGCTAAATATCTCAAATTAACAATGCTTAGGAGCAAGTGTTTCATTCTTTTTTTCTCATGGGGCTTACTCTTGCCACCCATACTCATCCACAAGTGGACCAACTGAAGTTGACAGGACCTCATGTAAGCAAGGATTATTCATGTGACTAAAAGGCGCAGGGTAGGTCTTTATAGGCTGTTTGAAGTAAATAACACTCATTGACTTAAGTGGGTGCAAAATTGATTCCTCAAACTGGGAGGAAGAGGAATGAGAAGGAGGTTGTTGAGAGAGAGCTCATTTGTCTTTCTACATGGATTTGTAAAGTGCTGTGTAAATTGACAGTGCTATATACATTATTTTATACTAACACTATTGAGCCTGTACTGAATTCTTCACTCAGTACTTAATGAAAGCCATTGGGATTTTGGCCTGAGGAAGAATGGGATAGGATTGGCCCCAAATGATCACTGACTAATGACCATTTTTTGATGGATGAATAAAATACCATTTCTTTTCTCATTATTATCATTCATGATGGTTAATGGTAGGTGACTAGATTTTTGTGCCAGGTCTGATAAATTTTCAAATCAATTTTTCAAGACTGAACTGAACGCTGTATATGTGACTGTGGGTTTGAATGTCAATAGTAACATGACAAGATGTCCCTCCGCTTTCCTTCTTGATTTGTTTACAACAACAGCAAGTTATGTTTCATCTCTTCCTTCTATGACAATACCCTTCATGGGCTCAAAGCCTGAGAATACTTTTAAAACATACATCTTCCCTTGATTCTGTGACAGTGATATTCTGTGGGATTAATTCTCCTTCCACGTGTGGAAAAATCCTATAGATTATAATAAGGATAAAACCAACAAGTTCCTATAGAAATTTTGTAAGGTTCTCTTGAAATATCCCTAAAACTTTAGAATATAATTCAGTATTTTTCCTTTATACTGGTTTTTGGAACCACCCCTACCAATTTAATAGAAAATTCTGCCCCTGCAATAGAAAACAGTCTATAGTAAAAATAGAATTTTCTATTACATAGGGTGATCTACAGAGAAATTATATCAAACATCCAGTCAGTGGGCCAGATCTAACCTGTTTAAAGCATTTAGCCAGCCCCTTCGATCATATTCAGGTTTAGGAGAATGCAAGTTTTCTAAACTAAAAAGAAACTTAAAAGTTTCTAGCCCTTGTGGTTATGAAGAAAATCTTCCAAACGTGAACTAACTGTAACTGATGCAGAGTTACCTGTTGTCTCAGGAAGATCTCCAAGACATGAAATGCCCTCTTTCATTCCAATGGAGATTTATCATTGCACTTGAAAGTTAACACGCCAAGTCAACTTTTCAAATAACTTTTTGTTAAGGCAAAGTTACAATAAAACTTTAACTTACTACACAGTACATTGCTTATTAGTTATTCAGGATCATGGTAATATTAAAAGTACCTTGCTAAAAATTCTGGCTTGCTGACTGAGGAGCCCTCTTCCTCTGTGTACACTAAAGAGGGTGACCAAATTTTGAAATAGCTATCCTAATTTTCATCCTTCTCTTGTATATGTACTTGGTGTGAAAGCTTTTCCATTAGAACAGTCAATGTTTTACTATACCACAATTCCATAGGAGGAGAACTTATATTTTTCCAATAATGCATGATACAAGTCTATCTGCTAACAATAAAAAAAAATTGTCATTCTCTTTAAAAAGTTGATCCTTTTCTGGAGCATTGAGTAAGCAGATCAGAGGATCTTTAGGAAGCTAGCATTTTGTCATCAGATTAATTTATTTAATGATTTCCTCCCCAAACCACCCATTTCCTGGGCACAACCACAACATGTGCAAGTATATTCCCCTTTCCCTGCAACTCCTCCAGCAGAGTGCCTTCCTAGTGGGAAAAATTGAATGGATCTTAACTGGAGTCAAATGCCATCTATACATTAATTTGTAAAAATTTTCTTTATGAGCTACAAATTCCAAGATAGAGACCCAATCATTCAGATCAATTTCTTTGTCCAAATCCATCTTCCAACTTTTGATCTGGGTTGCTTTCTTATCAATGTCTTTTTCAATCAAAATTGTACAAATATCTTAGAAATGCTTAAATAATTTAAATGTGCATGTATGCACCTATAGTAATTTGCATAATTACTGCACTCTGAACTGTGTGCAGAAATGGGTAAGTTCACGTGTCAATTGCCAAACAGTCAATGTGAAGGAATAGCGGCGTTCCTAAAAGTGCTCTGCATCATTTTTTCCAACTAAGTAATGATAAGTGCACCAGTGACTTTACTAAGTAAAAGAAGTTAGTTACTACATAATAGCCATATTCTTTGCTGGATCTTTGTGCAACCCTGTCATTATTTCCAGTGGGAGATTGAGATTCTTTCTTATTGAGGCTGACTTGGAGAGGTATCCATTAGTGAGATAGTAAAATTTACAATACAATACTTTTTTTTATTTTGAACATTAGAATTGGATTGAGCATAGTATATCACCCTGTTTATTAGATTTAGACCATAATAAAAATATACCATGACCATCTCCACAGGATTAATTTGACATCTCTGCTACAAGACTTTTCCACAGAGGCAAATTAAAAGTACCTTGATTTAAATCAATGGGGCTATGCTAGTGTACAACTATTGTGAAAAGAGAAGTGGCTCCTATATTCCTTTATGAATTTACGTCAGTACCAGGTTTACAATGGTGCCACTGGCACCGGGCCCAGACTCCAAAGGGGCCTCAGCCCAGCTCTGCTTGGGCTGCAGTCCAAGGCCCCACCAGTTTTTCTCCGCCCACACCTCTGTCCTGCACCCATTGGAAGCCAAGCACCCTCCTCCCCCGCCTCTTCTCCGACTCCTCCCGCAGCGTGCCATGTTCCCGCTACTCCCCCTCCCTCCCAGCGCTTCCCCCACGGCTGAACAGCTGTTTGCCGGTGCTCTGGGAGGGACGGGGAGGAGCAGGGTCACAGCGCACTTGGGGGAGGAGGCGGGGAAGAGGTGTGGGCGGGGCCTTGGGGAAGGGGGTGGAATCGGGGCAGGGTGTTGCAAAGCCATTCCCCCTACATATAACCCCCCAGCCCCCTGCTGTGAGCTGCTCAGGGCAGGGGGCTGGGAGCACCCCCATGACCACAGCCTACACCCCCAGCCCTGACTCCTGCACCTCCCACATATACCCAGCCCCCCCACGCCCCCAGCCCTGACTCCTGCACCTCCCACATATACCCAGCCCCCCCACCCCATTCCCTGACTCCTGCACCCCCCCACATCCCCACCCCCACCCTGAGCACCAAATAGGAGCTCCTGAACACACACCTCCACATTCCCACCTGCACCCCTCGCACCAAACAGGAGCTGCCCCAGGTAAGCGCTCCACACCCCAACCTCCTGCCGCAACCCTGAGCCCCCTCCTGCATCCTAACTCCTGGCCAGACCCTGCACCCCATCCTGCTCCTGCACCCTAACTCCCTCACAGCCCCTGCACCCCCAGCCCTGACTCCTGCACCCCCCACACCCTCCCCTAGCCCCCTGCCCTCCATGACTCCTGCACCCCCTCACACCCTCCCAGCCCTGACTCCTGCACCCCCCCACATCCCCACTTGCACTCCTCGCACCAAACAGGAGCTGCCTCAGGTAAGCAGTCCACACCCCAACCTCCTGCCCCAACCCTGAGCCCCCTCCCTCACCCTCCCTCACCCTAACTACCTCCCAGACCCTGCATCCCCAGCCCTGAGCCCCCTCCTGCACCCTAAGTCCTGGCCAGACCCCATTTTTTTTATAAAGTGCTCTAATCCAAAGCGCTTTACAATAGTTAGCTAATAGTACAAACAATATTTGGAAAGACCATTAAGTGGTCCACCGAGAACCTCAGCCACTTTCAAGTGGTCTGTGGAAAAATAAGTTAGACTACAAAAACAATCACGGTACCTGACTTTATTTTCATTTACTTGCTATTTCTGATAGGAGGAGGATGAAGAAAAAAAAAGAATGAAAAATGGGGGCGGGGGAGGGGAGATAAGAGCGAATGTTCTTTTTCTTGGCTGGGTCTCAAGGAGGGGCCCCAAAAATGCAGCTGAGCACAGGGCCCCACTAACTCTAAATTTGCCACTGGGACTGACCCCCCTCCCCGAGCACCACATGCTGCTGCCAGGACAGAGGCTGACCCCTCCCTTGCCCCAGCTCCATGCACCACTGCTAGGAGCTGGGGCTGACAAATCCCCACCCTGCTGCCAGGGGCTGGGGCTGGCCCCTAAACCCCCAAGCTCCATTCTACCTGGGGCTGGGGCTGACCCCCCTAAGCCCTGCTGCCTGACACCTCGCGTCACCACCCTCCCCACCCATGTTCCTCCACGCCCCGCTAGGGGGGCGCACTGGACTTTTTCGGTGTGCAGGCCACTGCATTTGTGGTGGAGGATCTGTGGGGGGAAGGGGGGCTGCTGGGCATAGCAGTTCCAGGCGATGCTGGGCATAGGGAGTCGGGGGCTGTGTGGCACGGCATGGGCCCACCCCCGAGGGGAAGGGGCACGCTGGCAGCACAGGGCTGGGCGGGCCAGTGTGTGTCTGGCAACTGCCAGTTTGTATACAGTGCCCTTGCACTGGGCTGGGTGGAGCGGGTCCGGCCCCCCATGCTATGCCCCATTGCCTCTGGCTGGCCCCTTGCTCTGGGGACTGACCTCCCCACGCCATGCTCCTTGGGCACCCATGGGGGCCCACAAATATGTTTGGTGCTGGGCCCACAAAAGGTTAATCCGGCCCTGATTTAGGTGACAGTGTAGCAGATTGTTTGAAGTTGCTGATACAGACTAATACGGCTACCACTCTGAAACCTGTCTGAAATGGGCCACTCTCAGTACCACTTCAAAAGTTATTTTTCCTCCCTTGGTATCCTGCTATTAATTGAATTGTCTCGTTAGACTGACCTTACACTTGGTAAGGCAACTCACATCTGTTCGTGTATTTATACCTGCTCCTGAATTTTCCACTCCATGCATCTGATGAAGTGGGCTGTAGCCCATGAAATCTTATGCCCAAATAAATTTGTTAGTCTCTAAGGTGCCACAAGTACTCCTGTTCTTTTTGCTGATACAGACTAACACGCCTGCTACTCTGAAACCTGTTCAGATTTTTGCTCACATATTAATTTCTTTTCACTCTGATTCATTCTGGATGTTTGAGCTGCATAATCACTGTGCAGTTATTATTCAATAGCTGTACAGTATGCTAATCCCTGTACTCTGATTGACTGAAACCATTATTAGCCAAACTGCAGCAATATCAATGATCATGTATAGTGATTATTGTATGGTTATGTCTCAATAACCATACTAAGGATAAATATTATTAGCTAATTAACTGCTATAACCCTTCAGGTCTGATAGGTTCCTCCATATAGAATTTTCAAGCTGCCAGTTAGCAACAAGGGAATAGTATCAGAGGGGTAGCCGTGTTAGTCTGCATCCGACGAAGTGGGTATTCACCCAGGAAAGCTCATGCTCCATTACATCTGTTAGTCTATAAGGTGCCACAGGACTCTTTGCTGCTTTAACAAGGGAATAGATTCACAAAGGGGATTTAGGCTCAGTGTTGCAATGCCTAACTTTAGGTGCCCTGTTGCCGAATGGTATTCACAGTCCCAAGTCAGGAGCCCTGGTTCCTGGTGCAATTCCTGGGGAGAGTTAGGCTCCTAAGAATGGGATCCACAAAAGTCAGCAAGCTGAGCAGTGAGTTGTGTAGGCTTCCAATGGGAGATGCCGAGGGCAGGGGTGTGGCCTAAGACCTACACCTCTAAGGGACTTAGGCACCTCTCTCCAACCTGGAGTTATCTCCACTTGGGATTCACAGCTGGGAACCCTTTTTGGAGTTAGACGCCTAAGTTAGATCAGCCCTTTTTCTCAATAAATGGAAGTGGAGTGGTGAGGGTGTGGTCTTTTATCCAATAGCCCAGGGGTTAGAGTGCTCACCCTGGATGTGGGAGAAACAGATTCAATTCCCCATTCTGTTTGAGAGGAGCAACGGCTTGAACGCAGGTCTCACATCCTCCAAGAGAGTTCCCTACCCATGGGCTATGAGTGGGACTCTCCTAATCTCTCATGTTGCGGCTGTTCCACTTTGTAAAAAAATACTTAAATATTCTTTGGGCCAGTGATAATGTGTAGCCTGGTGGATAATGCATTCACATGGGAGGCTGCAGTTCCTGCTCTAATGACTCCCTCAGGACAGGGTCACAAGGCTCTTTTCCCCACAATAACTCTCTCATATGGGGTTAGGGTGACCAGATGTCCCGATTTTATAGGGACAGTCCCGATTTTGGGGTCTTTTTCTTATGTAGGCTCCTATTACCCCCCCACCCCCTATCCTGATTTTTCACATTTGCTGTCTGGTCACCCTATATGGGGTGTGCATTGGAGAATCCCAAACAGTCATTTTGGTTCTGGGACATGGTGTAAAGAAGAACAAAACAGTCTGGACAGAAGAGCACTGCAAACATGCAGCATGTAAATGGCAAGGAGACAAGATGAAGTGGGAAAGCGAGGGCCAAAAAGAATTTATATATTTTTTTAAATGACCATTTAGGAGTTACACAGACTGTTTTGTTCTTGTTGTTTTCTATGCTCTGTCATTTCAATTTAAAGCATGTAATTACAAAATTCAGCATAGTAATTACTTGAGGGTGCTTGTTATCCTGAAATATTTTTTTCTCAGTTTACTAAGGGCCCAATACAATGGCCACTGAAATGTATGTCCATTGATTTCCTTAGGAGTTGCAGACTGAGCCAGATTCTTAGGTTTTGGCCTGAAGTTAGGACTGCTGTGAATGCCATCCTTAGCAGCAGTATTACTTTTGCTTAGCACAGTGGCTGATTTATAGGACATGAAACAATATGATAAATCTTGGTGATGCTCTTTGCAGCTAGCTCTGCTTTTTCTATTTTTGCATCTGTTCCTTTGAGTTCTATAACTTCCAGCACATGACAGATCGTGACTTTTTCATGGGCACACATACGCCAAAAACCACATGGGGCCTGGTGCTTTGCTTTATAGGAGCACTCTGGGAGTTTATTATTTAAAATGTTTCTCTTGTTCCTTCTACAAAACAATATTTAATAGGCAGAATAAGCCAAGAGACCGGCTCAGAAAAGAGTTGATTTAAGTGTGTGTGTGTAAGCAATATCTCAGATCAGAGTGATAGTGTATTGTCTTTTTCATAGCTCACTGAAATGCAAGATCTGTTCAAATCTCAACCTTCTCTAGAGAATAAGATGGAGAATATATTATTGCCCTTATATAAATCCATGGTACGCCCACATCTTGAATACTGCATACGGATGTGGTCTCCTCATCTCAAAAAAGATATACTGGCACTAGAAAAGGTTCAGAGAAGGGCAACTAAAATGATTAGGGGTTTGGAAAGGGTCCCATATAAGGAGAGATTAAAGAGGCTAGGACTTTTCAGCTTGGAAAAGAGGAGACTAAGGGGGGATATGATAGAGGTATATAAAATTATGAGTGATGTGGAGAAAGTAGATAAGGAAAGGTTATTTACTTATTCCCATAATACAAGAAGTAGGGGTCACCAAATGAAATAAATAGGCAGCAGGTTTAAAACAAATAAAAGGAAGTTCTTCTTCACACAGCGCACAGTCAACTTGTGGAACTCCTTACCTGAGGAGGTTGTGAAGGCTAGGACTATAACAGCGTTTAAAAGAGAACTGGATAAATTCATGGAGGTTAAGTTCATTAATGGCTATTAGCCACGATAGGTAAGGAATGGTGTCCCTAGACTCTGTTTGTCAGAGGGTAGAGATGGATGGCAGGAGAGAGATCACTTGATCATTACCTGTTAGATTCACTCCCTCTGGGGCACCTGGCATTGGCCACTATTGGAAGACAGTATACTGGGCTAGATGGACCTTTGGTCTGACCCAGTACGGCCATTCTTATGTTCTTATGTTTTCTTTCCCCACCTCATTCATACACCAGGATTTGATCCAATTATAAAACATGGATTACTTGACATTTTACTTCAAAAACTGAGTGATGTAAACTCCATTGCTTTTTGCTAGCAAACGGACAAGGGTCCAGAGAAGAGCCACAAAAATGATTAAAGGATTAGAAACCATAGCTTTTAGTGATAAAATGTTGTAGCCATGTTGGTCCCAGCATATTAGAAAGACAAGAAAAGATATTATCTCACCCACCTTATCTCATAATGATAGACTCAAGATCTCAATCTAGTTTAACAAAGAGAAGGTTAAAGGGTAACTTGATTAAAGTCTATAAGTATCTACATGGGCTTAATAATGGGCTTTTCAATCTAGCAGAGAAAGATACATCACACTCCAGAGGCTCGAAGTTGAAGCTAGACAAATTCAGACTGGAAATAAGGAACACATTTTTAATGTGTATAATTAGCCAGTGGAACAATTTAACAAGGGCTGTGTTGATTCTGTCACTGGGAATTTTTAAATCAAGATTGAATGTTTTTCTAAAAAAATAAACTCTAGGAATTATTTTGGGGAAGTTCTATGGCCTGTATTATATAGGAGGTCAGACTATATGATCACAATGGCCCCTTCTAATCTTGGAATATATGAATCTAGTGAGTTCAGAGGTTTTCTCAAAGGAAAATCACGTATTTTAGGGTTCAACAATGTTTAAAGGCGAATCTATTGACATCAGTGAGAAATTTGCCAATGTGAGGAAAACAGAATAGAACCCAGGGTGATTCATGAGGTGCATTGGATCATTTTTATATCTCTTCTCCCCTCACTGCAAACAACTACATTGGCTTTTTTTTTTTAAAAGTAACATTAAATTTTTCCAACGAATTAAGAAAAAACTTTCTAGTTAATCATAAAATATCATTAAGGGCTCAATCCTGCAATCCTCACTAAGATGACACTCACTAAGGGAGCTGGAGAGGACAGCTTGTGCATAATGAAGACTGATTATGTACTAAATGAATTTCCCTCTCCATTTGCACTCCCTCTGTATTTTTATTTTGAAGAATTAAAGATTTCCTGTGCACTTCTTGAACACGCATTTTGCACAGCTGTTATAAACTACTCATGTTTTTCTTTTCTTCTTTCCTCCTGTAGTAATTTAAGTTTATCTTTGAGCCCTGCAGGTCTAACAAATTAATGCACTATATCTTGTCTAAATTCCCGGGAGTTTTCTATCAGATTTGGCTGAGGCAAGACATTGAAAACTCAAAACAAGGAAAGAAAGGAAGAAAATGGAAATCTGACTTGAACCTTTCTATGTTGTGAGACTTTGGGATCATTACATTTGAAATATAAAAATCACATCAGAATGCCAGTATCAGTCTTCATTCCTTGATCTTTTAGAGGTAACAGAAAAATAACAGTCCTGAGCTCTTATGCTGTTGTTGGTTCCCTTTCTCCATCTCTGAAGACATTACATTTTTTTACTTCAAAAATCTGAAGTTTTTTGCACTGGGCTGCTGTACATCTGTTGGTCTAGAATACCTCAGAGAATAATCTCAGTTCACTGAGTTGTAAATGTAGCAAGATTTCTATTCTTAATGACCTTTTATAAAAAAAAAGGTTTAATTTGGTGATTGATTTTTTTTCTCAAAAATTGTGATTCCCATGATAAATTATTAGCGTTATATAACAACTAATTGTTAGGATAGTGAATCACTTACATTATTTATACTACACAGGAGATATTCTAAATGAACCCAGCCTTTCTGAGCACAAAACCAATGTGCAAAAACTTTCAAAGGAACCTTTGCAAACTTTTATTTTTAAATGAATTTCAGTCAGCTCTAATCACATTTATTAGGGAAATACTGGGTAACTGAATTTAGAGATGGAAAAGACCTATTAGATAATGGAATCCATCTCTCTGGCAGTGCAGTAGATACTAGAAGAAGAAGAAGAAAAAGAAGAAGATTAAGGTTGGAAGAGACCTCAGGAGGTCATCTAGTCCAACCCTCTGCTCAAAGAAGGACCAACACCAACTAAATCATCCCAGCCAGGGCTTTGTCAAGCCAGGCCCTAAAAGAGGATGGAGATTCCACCACCTCCCTCGGTAACCCATTCCAGTTCTTCACCACCCTCCTAGTGAAATAGTGTTTCCTAATATCCAACCTAGACCTCCCACTGAAACTTGAGACGATTGCTCTTTGTTCTGTCATCTGCCATCACTGAGAAGAGCCGAGCTCCATCCTCTTTGGAACCCCCATTCAGGTAGTTGAAGGCTGCTATCGAATCCCCCCTCACTCTTCTCTTCTGCAGACTAAACAAGCCCTGTTCCCCTCAGCCTCTCCTCGTAAGTCATATGCCCCAGCCCCCTGATCATTTTCATTGTCCTCCGCTGAATTCTCTCCAAATTGTCCACATCCTTTCTGTAGCGAGGGGCCCAAAACTGGATGCAATACTCCAGATGTGGCCTCACCAATGCCGAATAGAGGGGAATAATCACCGGTATACTATAGTACACCAAATAGAGGGGAATAATCACAGGTATACCAGTACATTATGTATTAGAATTAAACTGATACTATACTTAAGGTTCAGGAAATGAATTACTATATGATATTTGGGCCCTCTGCTATGGAGTTGATTTTATCTTTACTCATTAATTTTCATATTTCAATGATTTATAATGGGTGTCCCTGTCCCTAGCATGAATGATTCAGATTCTACTCTATTATACAACATATATAACTTATAATATGAAAGCACTTTTGTATTTTACCTCTTGGTTGTCTGATCTGAATACTTACATAAAAATGAAACAATTTTAATCTTAAAAGCAGAAGAGCAATATGCCATAGGTGAGTGTTCATCAATAGCCGAGAAAGAGTGACCAATTGAGAGGTGTGGGTGTGGGACGGTGGAGAGAGAATGAGTTTGTACGGTGTCCAGCACAATGGGCTGATTTTGATTGGGGCCCTTAGGAACTACTGCAACACAAATAATGATCACCAGTGATGCATCATTAATAATATATGATGCTGTGGTATAGTTCAGAGGGATTTTTGGCATGAGTTTGCGATGGCTGCTTTACAATATTACAAGTGGTGAAGTCACTGTCATATATTCTGTAAATGCGACATATGTTAGAGGTCTATCTTAAAGAGTTGTAAAGATTGTATTGGCGTTATTTTTTGTATCCTTCTACCTGTAAAGCCAGGTGCCTTATTTACCATGACTCCCTCTGTGTGAGGCTCAGAGGAAATCACAAAAACTTCCAAAAATGACCTAAACTAGCTCTTCTAGATATACAAATAATCAGTTTTAAGGTTCAAGAATTTTAAGATTGGGACTTTCAGGAAAGCTGGAGTTCTCCCCTTCTCAGTGCTAAAAGGACTCCTATTTTTAGCCCTTTGGTGTCAGGAGATATTGGACTTTGAAACTGTGACATTTTTATGTATAGAAATGTTGTCACTATTGCAGCACTGAATGTTTCCTGTTCTGGTCTTCAATAGATGTGACTTTGTGGGGGAGAATCCACATTCAAGGGACAAGAAGAAAACATTTGCCTGGAAAGTTGTATTTTTTTCTTTTTTTAATGTGTGGCTGATTGAAAATGCCCAAGGTTGGTGTGGAATATCAAAATGTGCCCCAGATTGCTGGAGTAGTGAGCAGAGTACAGGTGCAGCAGACAAATGTACATGATAAATTAATTTATCACGAGGTCCTTCCATTTATTTCATAACAATTCCTTCAACATATGATGTATGTATATGATTATGTATGTTCTCCTACAATGCTTTAGAGACATGGGGACGTTCAGTCAATAAAGTCAGAATAGCAGAGAATTTGGCACCAGGTGTGAAATCAGAATCAGGCTAAGTGGCCTGTTTTTCAAAAGTGCTAAGCACCCAGCAGCTCCCATTAAGGCCACTTATTTAGGTACCTAAATGTGGATTTAGGAGCATAAATATTTTTTTTAAAGTCTTTGGCACTGTGACTTATTCCTGCTTCTTCTACTAACTCTGCTTGACCATGGGAAATCACTTAGGCCAAACTTTTCATACTTGGGTACCTAATATGAAGTGTCTAAGGCATATTTAGGTTCCACAAATACTATTGATTTCAGTGAATGTCAGTGAACTTGAAGTCCATGGGAGTTGCCTAACTTTAGGCACCTGAGTTTGAAAATTTTGGCTTTAACTTCTCTGTGCTGTAGTTTCCTCCTCAGTAAAGTGGGGATAATAATTCTTACCCACTGTACCTCACAGGAGTATTGTGAAGCTAAATGAATTAATGCTGGTAATGTGTTTTAAGCTTCTTGGATAGAAGATGCTATTTAAGTGTAAAATATTATTCTTATATAATGGGCCCCTTCTTTGACACAAAATATCAATATTTAAATATTTACTTAGACTTCATTATATCTTAGTATGGATAATTTTCTGAACCAAACCTCAGGAATGATTTTATATTTCCTGCTATAACACATTAAATATTCATTTGGCTACTTACCAAAAGCAGTAAATGTAAAAGTTCTGCAGTTAGATCTATTAAATATATGCAGTCTTTACAGTATTGTTTGAATTGTAAGAATCAAGAATACCACTCACAATATATTATTATAGATTTACATTACATTACAAGGCTGGTTATTCTATTATCTCGCTACTATAAGGCTACTTTTCATTACTTTGGCTTCCAAGTACATCAATCTGATTATCATTTTTTTGCCACACCATTTTATGATACCCAAAACTTCTGCCTCCGAAAGGCATTTCAATAATATTAGTGGAGTAATGTGATGCTCTCCTCAGGGCAGCCCAGAACTGTAAAACACTGTGTTACCCCTCTGCCTTAGCAAGACTGAGCATTGCTGGAGAACAGATTGTGTGTTTGGTCCCTGCCACACCAGTCTGCCCACTTCACTAGCAAAATCCTCAAGATTCTGCCAATTCAAACCTTGCCTTGTAGGTAATCATCAGTGAACCCCAGTTCCCAAGTTCCCCAGAGATGGCTCTCTACAGTGTCCCATTCCTCTCACTGGACATGCTCAGAAATTATTACATTCACTGCCTCCAGACCAGGGGTCGGCAACCTCTGGCACACGGCTCGCCAGAGTAAGCACCCTGGCGGGCCGGGCCAGTTTGTTTACCTGCTGCGTCGGCAGGTTCAGCTGATCGCGGCTCCCACTGGCCGCGGTTCACCGGCCCAGGCCAATGGGGGCTGCGGGAAGCGGCATGGGTGAGGGATGTGCTGGCCGCAGCTTCCCGCCACCCTCATTGGCCTGGGACAGCGAACCGCGGCCAGTGGGAGCCACGATCGGCCAAACCTGCCGACGCGGCAGGTAAACAAACTGGCCCGGCCTGCCAGGGTGCTTACCCTGGCGAGCCGCGTGCCAGAGGTTGCCGACCTCTGCTCCAGACAGTGTACATATTAGCCTGTTAGGTTAGCTGAGGGCTTCAGTATACTTCAATATAACAGCACTGAGATGGTTTATAGTAAAACTAAGTTTATTAATATAGAACAGAGATTTAAGTGATATTCAGCAGAGGTAACCAGAAACAAGAAATGGTTACAAACAAAATAAAATAAAATGCTTTCCAGTATCTAAGATTTAACTTTAACAAGCTACAATCTTTGCCTAAACAGCTTTCTCACTTACATCAAGTCACCAGCATCTCCAGACCTCTGGCAAGAAGATCCAATGTTCATGGAATTAGAGGGTGCTGCCCTCTGTATCCTAAGTGATGGATATCTAGAATGTTTTTTGCTTTCCTGACATTTCCCAAAGTCCACTGTCTTAGCCTCAAGGGCCAGGAAGACCTCATGGGAGTTCAGACTTCGGTGTGTCCTCAGTGTGCTCACCAAGCTGACACGTTTTACTTTGCTTTGTTTTCCTTATATGTAAATGTACATTCATTATCATCTAACTTACAAAGCTTGACCCAGACAGGTAAATCCACATTCCTTTATTTAAGTCAGGCTTATTTATCAGCTCTTTCCACAATGTATTTTAGGAACATATTTCCAGCACACGTACATAACTATATTCCACATGTATATACAACGCACAATAATATTCATGGCCAGCATGTCACCAGCTTTCATAAAAGATCTTACTCAGTACCCTGTTATAGTACAATAATTATTGTATATTTATCAGTTGATTCAAGTGCTTGATCTTTGGGATTCAAACCCCCTGCTTTCCCCCTGGGGTGTCTGGATTTTGATCATTATAAACAAATATATCTATTTACATTTGAACAAAAAAAATCCTAACAAATAATAGAACAAAGCAACATTATTCCAATATGTGCCAAGTCAACTCTATGCCTTACTAAGCGACCTCAAAAACTTCTGATTTAGTAGAGTATTACCCTGTAGTTTAAGAAAGTGGCTTTCAACCTTTCCAAACTACTGTACCCCTTTCAGGAGTCTGATTTGTCTTTCATACCCCCAAGTTTCACCTCACTTAAAAACTACTTGCTTACACAATCAGGCATAAAAATGCAAAAGCGTCACAGCACACTATTACTGAAAAATGGTGTCATTTCTCATTTTTAACATATAAAATAAATACATTAGAATATAAATATTGTACTTATATTTCAGTGTATAGTATATACAGCAGTATAAATAAGTCATTATCTGTATGAAATTTTAGTTTGTACTGACTTCGCTAGTGCTTTTCATGTAGCCTGTTGTGAAAGTGGGGCAAATATCTAGATGAATTGATGTACCCCGTGAAAGACCTCTGCATACCCCCAGGGGTACACATACACCTGCTTGAGAACACACACACACAGCCAAACATCTATCAGCATCTAACCACAAGAACCACTGGTTTAAGACACCAAAGCAGAGTTCACAGTGAAAATCATCCTGCTTAAGAATGTCTTAGCCTGTACTCACTGAATAAACTTTATCTGGAATTTGACCTATGCCAAAAAATTAGGGTTATGTTTGCTTGAGAAGTGAAGAGTACTTTTCAATAGGCCTAAAGGACAGGAAGGTTATCACATTATCTATAGGGTCTCATTTTAAGTCCTACCATAAGAAAACATAAAATAGAATATGTAGTCTATGTAGGCTATACTACCACTAATGTAGACTATACTACCACTAATCACATACTATTCTTATTTTCATGAGATTATTGCTATTACTGAAAATACTTTTTATGGCATAAAAAGATGAAAATAATGAGGAAAAGTATAGAAGATCAGAAGATAATATATCTACAACACACTAGTTGAGTATTTGTCTTTGTGACCTGTTTCTGAGCTAGTGACCTTTGAGAGGACAAGAAGAATGTGAGTAAAATGCTGGCCCGTGGTGGTTGCCCTACATTGTGAAACAGTTCCTGGAAGTGCCACCTTCAAAAAGTGGCATTTCTAGGAATGACATAAAAATATGGCATAGCCCACAGGTTGATAGTGCTCATGAGTAGGTGGGGACCTGGAGGACACATGGCCTCTGTAGATTCAGAGAAGATGTGTAAATGAGAATCCTTATCCCCAGTTCCCAATGACGGCCCAGCTAAGCTCAGTGTGCATCAGTAACACTCCCTCCTCCAACCTTGCCCCAGGGACTTCAAGGCACAGAGGCGCATGGAGGGCTATTCTGCCAGCACCTTAATAGTGGGAGCATTCTCTGGTGAGTAGATCATCTATCTTTTTAGCCCCTTTATACTGACAGAGCCAACATAACGGGTCTATAGTTGGACTGGGGTAGGGGGCTCCTTATACTAACTGAAACTCTGCTGCATTTGGCTAAACTCGCTTATGTCTGCTGACATCCACTTTAGGGTGACCAGATGTCCCGATAAAATCGGGACTGTCCCGATTTTGAGGAGTTTGTCCCGCGTCCCGACTGAAGTATTGTTGGGACGCTATTTGTCCCGATATTTTGTTTCGGGCGTTTTATTGTTTTTTTTACACTCACCCATTCGGGTCTTCGGTGGCAATTCGGTGGAGGGTCCTTCAGTCGCTGACGGTCTTCGGCGGCATTTCGGTGGCGGGTGCTTCTGTCTTTGGCAGCAAGGTTTATTACCTGCCGCCGAAATGCCACCGAAGACCATCAGCGACTGAAGGACCCTCCGCCGAATTGCCGCCGAAGACCTGGACGGGTGAGTGTAACAATTAAAAAGGCGCTCCCCCCTGCAGCAGTCCCGATATTTTCCACTTAGCATCTGGTCACCCTAATCCACTTACTGAAGAGCATGGGATTCAAAATGTATGTTGTTTACATGCTGAGTGAACCAGGAGATTAAAGCTAGCTCAGGTATATCTACATAAGCTACTGTGATTGCAGTATGGACATACCCTAAGGGGGTTTAAAGTCCAACCAAATTGGTCTGACAGGCACATTAAAAGGGTTGTGTAGCAGTGCAGACTCACCACTGTGGCACCTCCTGCTGGTTGTCCTGGAAATTAGCTCTCTTGGACCACCAGGGCACCTTTTACTAGCAGTGTCTCACTCACCATTACTTCCACTTCCTCCACTGTCTCCACCATCTGGACCTGCATCACTCCCAGACCGCAGCATCCACCCAAGTAGGGGTAAAGGGGGGAGGGGGAACTTGGCCCACCTACTATATTGGGACCCCATAGCTGGCAGCCACTTACTTCCCCTCCTCCTATTCCCTCTGCCTACTTTCCCCCATAGCTCTAGCAACCTTCCCTGCCCTTGCTTCAGGGCCTCATTCTGGCCATGGTCATCCAAGAGCTCCCCTATTGCTCTGCTACCCTGCCCAGCACTGCAGCATTTCCAGTGCTCCTTAGAAGATAGTCCTTCCCCCTTGCCCTCCAGGGAGAGACTGCCCTTGCTTTGCTGAGCAGTGCTTTATATATGGGCTGCTCCAGCAAGCCTTGTCTTGATTGGCTCTCCCAATAAGTCCTTTCCTGATTGGCGGGGTTCTGTGCAGCCTTTTCCAGGCTGCCTTAACTCTTCTCCTGCCTGTGTGGGGCAGTCGCCCCACCACAGGTAAAAAGATGATGTAAGGTGCACTGTGTCAGACGCCTTCTAAACTTATATAGATTTTCTTAGACTCAAGAGTTTGCAAATGGATTTGCAAATAAAAGAAAAGCTGTTTAGGAATTGAGGCCTGTTTGTGTTCTAGACACTGATTATATGTTCCATGTATAGCTATGACAATATACTTCATCTATATTGTAATTAGAACCTTAGAGTGCTGTTTGCCTGAAACGTTACTTGTGTTACAAAAGCCTTAATACATATGCAGAAAATACACAGGCTTTCCTGTCTGTCTGCCTAGTATGGTCTAGTTAGCAAAGATCTTCATTGCAGCCTCACTTTTTTAATCTTCCATTAAGAATGATCTAGGTTTTGAACTAGGATGTCAAAAATATGTATAACAACCAGCACAGTTCACCTTCATAGAATCATAAAATATTAGGATTGGAAGAGACCTCAGGAGGTCATCTAGTCCAATCCCCTGCTCAAAGCAGGACCAACCCCAACTAAATCATCCCAGCCAAGGCTTTGTCAAGCCGGGCCTTAAAAACCTCAAAGGATGGAGATTCCACCACCTCCCTAGGTAACCCATTCCAGTGCTTCACCACCCTCCTAGTGAAATAGGAGGGTTTGGATTTCTTGTTTTAATTAAACATCTAAAGAAATAAACCCTTTCATTAGAAGAGCACATTTTTAACATAATAGTTTACATCTGTGAGAGGGAGGAAAATGAAAGGAAATTGAGCATGAAATGTGTGTTATGGCTGCTGTCACCCAATAGATGTAAGTGCAGACACCCAGGGAAATTATGAATTGGAATTTTACTTTTATAGGAACTTTTTATAAAGTAGCTCCATCTCTGCTAGCTGATGTCCCATTGCATAAATTTTATTCTGTGGTTGATGAGATTCCTTTTGGGACCACCTTTGGGTGTTTGTGAACAACCTTGCTTTTGGATTTGAGACTTTGAAAGAATGTTCAAATTCAGAAAAAAGAATAGCTTCCCTTCAATGCTATAAATGAGACTATTAATGCTAGAGGTAAGATTAGTATTCTCATTTTATAGCTGCAATTGCTGGAGTATTTGCAAGCTTCTTTGTACTTCTGAAAATCTAAAATACTTGAGATAAAAGCAGACCTTTTGAGATGATGCATACTTTATTTCTGTCCTCAACTCAACAGCTTCTTTGCTTTGCAGACACCACAGAAATCTTACTTTTGGGAAACAGCCAGAGCATAAAAGATGAAAAATGTTTTTAAGATCCCATGAAACTGTTTCTTAGCAAGTTCACTTGATTTCTTAAATATGTTCTGGCACCAACCAGTCTCCTCTCTGGCATTTCAATCAGTCAGAGTAAAGAAAAATATTGAAGTAATGTTTGATTGAATATGAATAATTTATGTTATGTGAAACTCCTCACCTTTATAGGGAAGCACTCAATATTTACAGGACCCATATATGGCCTTCTCCCTTTCAGTATCTACATCTTACCTCATAAATAGATTCCTAATATTAGAAAGACTATACACTTGTTTTTACCGTATAGTCTTGGTCTGTTTCACAAATAGACAATTTTGGCCATAGTATTTAGTCGACATGAGCTGAGCAAAACAGTCAAAATTCATCCCTCTGTAACTCCACTGATTTAATTGGTTTTACATCAGGATTGATTTTGGCCCAACACACCCATACCTACAAATTTCTGATGCCCAGGACACTTACTTTCCCAATAGGGGAATGTTGCAGAAATTTGAAGACTATTTGTTCTTAATGAAATCTAACCATTTGTCTTTAGTTTTGCATGTGCTATCATTGTCTTCACAAAAATGAGAATTTATGTCCATAAATGGCAATATGCATCCAAATCAGGTAGACAGACACTGATATAAAAAACTAGAGTTACTGGGTCAGAAATCGTCTTCACTTGGCTGCAACATTATCCTGCCAACTGATCAACATTATCCTGCCAATTGACCAAGATTTTACAGTGGCGGGCTGTACACATCTCCTGGGCTTGTCCCAAATTAAATACATACTGGAATGAAAACCTGATTCCCAAATTAATGCACATAGAAGTACCTTTTAGTCCAAAATTTTGCTTGATATATATTATAAGGGAATTTTCCTTAGACTTATAAAAAGAAAAAGGCGTATATTTGTTTTTCAAGATTTTTATAAAACATATAATTACTAATTCAAAATATGATTCCCTCCACCCAAGATTATATATATGTGATGGAATCTCTGTGTGTATGTTATATATAATCAGTCACTTGGGAAAGAATTCTCTGTAGTAACTCAGAGCTCTCTCCATCTAGTATCCCATCACTGGCCATTGGAGATATTTGCTGCTAGCAGTCACAGATCAGCCATATGCCATTGTAGGCAGTCTTCCCAAGGCACAAACTCTTCCTTGTACCTTGGATTAAGTAATGCTGCCACCACCAAGTGATTTAAACAAACATTTAGGGAGGGCCACTTGGAGCCCTACCTTCCCCAAATATCCCCTCAAACCCCTACATCCCTTTTCCTGGGCAGGCTTGAGAATAATCCCCCAAGCCCCTACACCCCCTTTCCTGGGGAGGCTTGAAAATAATATCCTCACCAATTGGTACAGGTGAACACAGACCCAAACCCTTGGATCTTAAAACAATGAAAAAAATCAATCAGGTTCTTAAAAGAAGAATTTTAATTAAAGAAAAGGTAAAAGAATCACCTCTGTAAAATCGGGATGGTAAGTACTTTACAGAATAACAAAAGACTCAAGAACATAGAGGATCCCCCCTCTATGCAAAATCTTAAAGTTACAAAACCAGGGATAAACCTCCTTCTAGACAAGGAAATCACAAGCCAATATAAAAGTAAGCTAACGCATTCCCTTATTAGTACTTACTAATTCTAATTGAGTTGGATTGCTTGCCTTCTTGATCTGTTTCCGGCAAGCACACAGAACAGACAGACCAAAGCCTTTCCCCCCACCCCCAGATTTGAAAGTATTTTGTCCCCTTATTGGTCCTTTTGGTCAGGTGTCAGCTAGGTTACCTGAGCTTCTTAACCCTTTACAGGTAAAAGAGGAATTAACACTTTACAGGGTAAAGAGGGATTTTATGCTACCCTTAGCTGTATGTTTATGACAACTGCATTTCCTTTGTGTAAAATATCTGTTATCTTCTCAAAGAAGGAGATCGGGTGGATCCGGCATGATCTACCTTTTCTAAAACCATGTTGTATTTTATTTCAATTAATGTTTACCTCTATGTCCTTAACTACTTTCTCTTTCAAAATTTGTTCCAAGACCTAGCATAAACCTTCCCATTAGTATTTATTTCATTAAAAACATTAAAGAGGTTTCTATCCACATCCAGATCAGACCCTGGGGGTCTGTAGCATACCCCAAGCACTATCCTAAGGGAACCTCTGTTAGTTTTCTGCCCCAAAGTGATTTTGACCCAAAAAGACTATGTCTTATACATTCTATCAGTTCTAATTTCTTTACCATCTACCTCTTCATTAAGATACAATGCTATTCCACCACCTTTACTTTTATACCTGTCTTTCCTGAACAGCACATAGCCTTCAATATCTGTACTCCAGTCATGACTACTATTATCCCTATAATATCTGGTTTCACTTCCTGCACCAGATGTTCTAGTTCCTCCATTTTGTTAGCTAGGCTCCTTGAACTGTTATACAAACATGTCAGT
This sequence comes from Emys orbicularis, assembly GCF_028017835.1. Taxonomy (NCBI): domain Eukaryota; kingdom Metazoa; phylum Chordata; order Testudines; family Emydidae; genus Emys; species Emys orbicularis. Next base: position 165,733,570 of record NC_088684.1, read on the forward strand.
TGTTTCTGCTTGGCTTTGCCAAGATTCCTCACCCAATTGGATACAGTCATTCTACCGCCAGATCGCCTACCTGACTGTTTCAGTGCAGTATTTCTAATTACCAGTAGATATTTTCTTATAGAAAACTGCTACTTTACCCACTTTTTCTTGAAAAATGATTCACCAAAACTGAGAGACAATAGTCTTGATTCATATGCATTTATGTTCTAAAACTACAAGCCTTGTTTATTCCAGCAAAGTGGTAAAAGCCAATTTGAAATGACATTTCTTCCAAAACGTAGCCATTGCATCAGGCATATTAAAGAGCAGAGCGCTCATCAGCCAAGGTATATATAGTACCAAGAATTCTATTTTGGGTATTGGAGAGCCAACAGGTTTCTCCCTAGTTATCAGCCACTCTGCCAGGCTCCTTCCACATTCAAACAAAATGTGAAACACCTGTCAATACAGACTTCTAAAATAACAATAATTTTTTTCTGTTTTATTCAAACTCAGCAGAGCTGTTCATTACATATATAATGGGAAGGAATTGTAGATTTAATCTAAAATCGTGAACACCTCTTAAGCACTAAATCTGTTTGTCTGTATAGCTCTACCAACCACAGAGGCAAATGGCCTTTTGAAAGGACAGCCTTCCCTTCTGTGCTTTTGAGACCCACTTTATACTCTGTGTGCATTGCAGGTGAGGCTTGACAAGAGGGATCAAGGAAAAAGGGAAAGGAGAGATATAATTGTCATAGTGGAAGAAGTACAGAGGAGAGAGGCACAATAAATACTGTATGCTTCAGTATCAGGTGAATACATATTTTATTCTGTATAATAACTTACAGAAAAAAACAATAAAGGCCATTATTCTGTAATGTGTTACTCCAGTTGCCACACAAGTCTGATTTTCAAGCGAGAACCTACAAATGCATATATATGATTTATGTATTTATTGAGGTTTATTTATAGTAGTCATTTCAGCCAAGTCAGAAAAAGAATACTCTTGTTAATGGCCCTGATTCAGGAAAGTTCTTAACAAATTCTTAGCTGTTATCCCAAAATAGCAACGCTTTCCTGAATTAGAGCTAATACATGCTGCAGGACAGAACATGATGAAAAAAAATCATGTATTTACTTGACAATGCCAAACCCGATTTTCTTAGTTTCACAGACTTTAATGCCAGATGAGACCATTAGATTATGTAGTCTGATCTCCTGTATATTACCGGCAATTAAATTTCACCCATTTACCCCAATTTTGAGCCCAATAACTTTAGTTAGACTAAAGCATTTCAGTCCTCAGGAGACTAAACTGTTGTGTGCCACAGGCAGAGAACAGGAAAGACTGAGGTGCTACCAGTGCCCAAGATCCCTTCCATAACAAGGAACTGACTGAGACATACTCAGGAAATCCCAGCAGGTGATCCATTCCCCAAGCTGCAGAGCAAGACAAAAAACCTTCAAGGTCTGTGCCAATGTGACTGAGAGAAGATTCCTTTACAACCCCAAATCTTGTGATCAGTTTGACTCTGAACATATGAGCAAGACACATAAGCCAGCCATCTAGAACGAGGATTCTCTATACCACCTCACAATGTTGTTCTACTCAGTCAGTGTCTCATCTCCAGCTGTGGACAATCCCTGATGCTTCAGAGGAAGATGAAAAAAAGGCCCCTGCATGTGGAATACATGTGGTCAATTGTGCACTGGGGGAAAAAATTCCTTCCTGACCTTGTAGGTTACCAGCAGAAGCCATGAAACATAAGATTTGATTATAATCAACACAGTTGCCTTTATGTAAACCTGTCAAAATGGTTTGTTTGACAAGACCTTCCTTCCATGAAACCATGCCGACTGGCATTAATTATATTTTAGCCTCTAATTCTTTGTTAATAGATTCCTAAATTAATTCTTCATTCCATTATTTTATTTTACCTAGGATTGATGTCAGGTGAATTGGTCTATAATTCCCTGAGTTGGCAGGGTTCCAATCCTATGGCATCTCCCTAATTTTCTGAGATTTGTTAAAAATTAACATTAGTAATTCAGAGGGTTCCTTAGCTAGTTTCTTTAAGACTCTTGGGTATAAGTAATCCAGGCCTGTTGATTTGAAAATGTTTAATTTTAGCAGCTGCTACATCACATCATCCTTTGTTACAGAGGAAAAACATTCTGTTCTGTCCACAACGTTATGTGGGATGGAGACATCCTCGTACTGTGTCCAGATACATAACAGAAATATCTACTGGACAGTTCTGCCTTTTCTACATTACTATATACAATTTTACCATCTGCATCTAGAAATATCTGACTTGGGGGTTTTCTTGTTCCTAATATGTTTTAAAAATGCATTCTTATTGCCTTTAACCCTATTGCCTTTGCTATTTCATTGATTCCCTTCCCTTTTCAGTCACCTACATTTAACTTGTAACTTATGTTCATTACCATTTTCTTCTCCTTTTTCCATCCTTTATGTATTGATTTTTAATGTTTTATGGGGCCAAATCCTGGCACATGTCTATGTGATGGCATGAGATGTGGAAGCTCCTTATTGCCACATATACTATCTCCATGACGATAACAAGGTTAAAAAAAGAACTAGATAAAGTCATGGAGGATAGGTCCGTCAATGGCTATTAGCCAGGATGGGCAGGGATAGTGTCCCTAGCCTCTGTTTGCCAGAAGCTGGAAATGAGTGACAGGGAATGTATCACTTGATGATTACCTGTTCTGTTCATTCCCTCTGGGTACCTGGCATTGGCCACTGTCGGAAGACAAGATACTGGGCTAGATAGACCTTTGGTCTGACCCAGTATGGCTGTTCTTATGTTCTGTACTGGCTAAACCAATACTGAAGACAGTCTGGGCAGCTTCAGAAGAAGACTCAGTGGTTCTGTGCCTACTCTGTGGCCTGGACCCCTGAAGTTACTGGAGAAGATGGTATGCTTATTCAGTTTAGTACTTTCCTCATGCAAATCTTTGCACATCTTGGTCCCCTTTTCTCTTAGCACAGGAGTTGTGGGGTCTATTGTGGCTCTGGGACAGAGCTAATAATAAAATGTATATCCTTTATCACAATAAGGAAACTACTCCAGCCCCTCCAAGCACACTCTTCTCTGCCCCCACCTCCCAACTCCCAAGTTGTAATAATATATCATTTTGACCATACTATCCTGCATCCAGATGATAGCACTTGAGCAACCATATTGCTGCTAGCACTGATTGTTTTAGAAATAGCTAGCCCAATGGGAGAAAGAGTTGTGTGGTTATCATATTCTGGGGTGCAATCCAGACCAGTGAGGGTTTGAGTCACTATCTGTCCTGCAGTGTTGGGTTCCTCAGTATGCTTTGCTACTGTAGCTGCCAACCTGGGCCCCTCACAAACAGCCAAACAGCATGCAGGTCACACCCTGAGTGTCTGTGTATAGATGCAGCTTGCCAGCACACTCTAGTCACACCCCAACATACTCCCACTCCCAGATTTCCCCCCAAAATGTGTGTTCTGTTCTGTCCAGTCCTCTCTTGAACAGTTCAGATATTAGAGAGCTATTGTCCCTGTAAGAGGTGAATGTACAACAGTTTGCTACTTTAATTGGAGATACCAAACAATTCAATTTAAACGCAGCACTGGATTAATTTTAATTAAAAAAAGGAAACAAGTTTATTAAACTACAAAGAGAAAGTTTTTCAGTCAGAACTAGTATAAGACATCAAACTGAGGCCTGGTCTACACTAGGCGTTTATGTCGAATTTAGCACCGTTACATCAGATTAACTCTGCACCCGTCCACACCACGAAGCTATTTAGTTCGACATAGAGGTCTCTTAAATTCGACTTCTGTACTCCTCCCCAACGAGGGGAGTAGCGCTAAATTCGACATGGCCATGTTGAATTAGGCTAGTTGTGGATGGAAATCGACGGTAATAGCTCCGGGAGCTATCCCACAGTGCACCACTCTGTTGACGCTCTGGACAGCAGTCCGAGCTCGGATGCTCTGACCAGCCACACAGGAAAAGCCCTGGGAAAATTTGAATTCCTTTTCCTGTCTGGGCAGTTTGAATCTCATTTCCTGTTTGGACATCGTGGCGAGCTCAGCAGCACTGGCAACGATGCAGAGCTCTCCAGCAGAGATGGCCATGCAATCTCAGAATAGAAAGAGGGCCCCAGCATGGACTGATCGGGAAGTCTTGGATCTGATCGCTGTGTGGGGCGATGAGTCCGTGCTTTCCAAGCTGCGATCGAAAAGACGGAATGTAAAGATCTACGAGAAGATCTCTAAAGCCATGGCAGAGAGAGGATACAGCCGGGATGCAACGCAGTGCCGCGTGAAAATCAAGGAGCTGAGACAAGGCTACCAGAAGACCAAAGAGGCAAACGGACGCTCCGGATCCCAGCCCCACACATCACGTTTCTACGAGGCACTGCATTCCATCCTAGGTGTGGCCGCCACCACTACCCCACCACTGACCGTGGACTCTGAGGATGGGATATTGTCGACGGCCGGTTCCTTGGAGATGTTAGCGGACGGGGAAGATGAGGAAGGAGATGAGGAGGACGAGGCAGTCGACAGCGCTTACAACGCTGATTTCCCCGACAGCCAGGATCTCTTCATCACCCTTACAGAGATCCCCTACCAACCATCCCCAGGCGTTAACCCGGACACAGAATCAGGGGAAGGATCAGTCAGTAAGTGTTTTAAACATGTAAACATTTATTTTTAACAGAACAGGAATATTAACAATATTAACAATGGGTTTTTCATGATTACTTTGCCCTAGGCGCTTAACGTTTCAGTCCTTGGCAGTGCAACTACTGAAAAAAAATCTAACAATGTCCGGTTTAGCATGATTGTTTTGCCCTAGGCGCTCTACTGTTTAGTCCCTGCCAGTGCAGCTACAGTAAAATCCGGTCTATATGTCCAGGGATAGAGCAGAAATCCTCCTGGGACATCTCCACAAAGCTCTCCTGGAGGTAATTGAAAGCCTTTGCATCAGGTTCCTGGGGAGAGCGGCCTTATTGAGTCCTCCGTGGTAGGAAACGTTTCCGCGCCAGGAGACAATCAAGTACTCGGGTATCATTGCCTTGCAGAGCATGGCGGCGTACGGCCCTGGTCTTTGCAGGCTTTCCCGAAGCATCCTTTCTTTCTCCGTCTCTGAAATCCTCATCAGAGTGATGTCGCTCATGGTGACCTGCTTTGAATTAGGTAGGGGAATGTTAGTATTGGGACTGCTTGCCTGTTCCTTTACAGAACTGTAACCGGCGGTTTACAGCCACGCGGTGGAGGTAGGAGAGGAGCAGCATACAGGGATCTTTCCCTGGGACAGCCGCAAGGGGGTGGGACAGGGGCAGAGCTCATGCTTGCCGGATTGCTGGCAGCAGGGACTGGCATTGCTTTGAACGTGAAAGGAGGCCAGTGCTATTATTAAAGTTTTAAGCAGCCACAAGTCTATGGCTTACCATGTCAGCCTGTTATCCAAATTCCGCTGTCCTGTCCCGCTTGTCTGATCTGCACTGCAAGACCCCAGGCACTGAATGCGAAGGCCGAAAATTCGACCTTGTCCTGAGTGCGCATGTGATAGGTGCTGTGCATGGTCTTGTTCACAGAGAAAGACTATGTTCTTTGTTCACCCAAAAATTTATCTTTCTGAGGAATTCATTCCCTTTTTCCCATCCCACAGCTGCGACTGTCTCCCGACCTACCCTGGCATCACACTCCCAAAGGCTAGCGCAGATTAGGCATAGGAAGAAGAGGACATGGGAGGACATGTTCTCAGAACTTATGGGCTGCTCCCGAGCCCAGACAGCCCAGCAGACCCAGTGGAGGGAGAACTTGTCCCAAATGCACCGATCACACATGGAACGGGAGGAGAGGTGGCGGCAGGAAGACCAGCAGGTGACTCAAACGCTGCTTGGACTAATGAGGGAGCAAACGGACACGCTCCGGCACCTTGTGGATGTTCTGCAGGACCGGAGGCAGGAGGACAGAGCCCCGCTGCAGTCTATCTCTAACCGCCCTCCCCCGCCACAAAGTCCCATACCCCGCTCACCCAAAGTCCCAAGAAGGAGGGGCGGCAGAGTCCGTGAAAACTCTCACTCCACCCCTGCAGACTGCTCAAGTACCAGAAGGCTCTCATTCCCCAAAATGTGATAAGTCCTTTCCTTCCCGCCTCACCCAAGCCCCCGTCCCAGTTTCATCCCCCAGTTTCATGTGTAGTTGCTAATAAAAAATACGTTTCTGTTAATTACTGTTTCCATTATGTTCTTTTAGAGGAGAGTCTGTTTGAAGGGGGGGAAGGGGGTTGGTAATTGGACAGGACAGTCACCTTTACCAGGGTACAGATGCGGGGGCAGGTTCAGCAGCAGGGCACACACACATTGCAGTCACTAGTTACCCTGGTCAGTCTGGGAGGTGGTTTTCATGTGCTGTGTGTGTGTGTGGGGGGGCTATGTGACTTTGTGGCGGGGGAGGGCGGTTAGAGATCTTATGCAGCAGTCCTTATCCTGGATCACAGAGCCTCGCAGCAGGGGATCTGTAACCGTCCTCCCCCTGCCACAAAGTCACATAGCCCCCACACACAGAGTCCCGAACAGGAGGGGTGGCAGGCTCCGTTGAAACAACCAGTCCACCAGTTCGGAGCCTGTCATTCCTGGAGTTTAGAAGCATCCTTTGCATCACTAACTACACCTGCTCCCCACCACAGTCTGCGTCCCAGGTTCAACACTTTCCCGCGAAAACAGTAATAAAGAAAACGGTGTTCATTAACAAATTTCAAGTGATTTTATTTTTAAACGTGTGTTGGAAGGGGGGGAACGGGGTGATCGGGGTATGTAACTGGAGAGGATAGTGAACATTTACTGGGTAAAGAAACGGGGGCAGATTCAGCTTCTCTGTAAACAAACTTAATAGTCACAGGTTACCCTGCTCACTCAGGAACCTAGCTTTCAAAGCCTCCAGGATGCACAGCACGTCTCGCTGGGCTCTTCTAATCGCCCGGCTGTCTGGCTGGGCGTAATCAGCAGCCAAGCTATTTGCCTCAACCTCCCACCCCGCCATAAAGGTCTCCCCCTTGCTCTCACACAGATTGTGGAGCACACAGCAAGCTGCAATAACAATGGGGATATTGGTTTCGCTGAGATCAGAGCGAGTCAGTAAGGTTCTCCATCTCCCCTTGAGACGTCCAAAAGCACACTCCACCACCATTCTGCACTTGCTCAGCCGGTAGTTGAAGAGTTCTTTTTCAGTGTCCAGGGCGCCTGTATAGGGCTTCATGAGCCAGGGCATTAGCGGGTAGGCTGGGTCCCCGAGGATGACTATAGGCATCTCCACATCCCCAAGAGTTATTTTGTGGTCCGGGAAGTAAATACCTTCCTGCAGCCGTCTAAACAGACCAGAGTTCCTGAAAACACGAGCGTCATGAACCTTGCCTGGCCATCCGACGTTGATGTTTGTAAAACGTCCCCTATGGTCCACCAGTGCTTGCAGCACCATTGAAAAGTAGCCCTTTCGGTTAATGTACTGGCTGGCCTGGTGGTCCGGTCCCAGGATAGGGATGTGAGTTCCATCTATAGCCCCACCGCAGTTTGGGAATCCCATCGCGGCGAAGCCATCTATGATGACTTCCACGTTTCCCAGGGTCACTACCTTTGAGAGCAGTAACTCAACGATTGCATTGGCTACTTGCATCACAACAACTCCCACGGTAGATTTGCCCACGCCAAAGTGGTTCGCGACTGACCGGTAGCTGTCCGGCTTTGCAAGCTTCCAGAGGGCTATGGCCACTCGCTTCTGGACAGTCAGGGCTGCTCGCATCCGGGTGTCCTTTCGCTTCAGGGCAGGGGACAGCAACTCACAAAGTTCCAGGAAAGTCCCCTTCCGCATGCGAAAGTTTCGCAGCCACTGTGATTCATCCCAGACCTGCAGCACGATGCGGTCCCACCAGTCCGTGCTTGTTTCCCGGGCCCAGAATCGCCGTTCCACAACATCAACATGACCCATTGCCACCATGATGTCCTCGGCGCGGGGTCCCGTGCTTTGTGACAGGTCTGTGCCACTCTCAGACTTCAGGTCCTCACCGCGCTGCCGTAGCTTCCTCGCCCGATTTCTCAGCATCTGCCTCTGGGAAAGGTGGATGATAAGGTGCGAGGTGTTGATAACGGCCATAACTGCAGCGATGGTCGCAGCGGGCTCCATGCTCGCAGTGCTGTGGCGTCTGCGCTGTCACTGACCAGAAAAGTGCGCGAACTGATTTCCCGCCGGCACTTTCAGGGCGGGAGTGACGGTTGAATGACGACAGTTACCCAAAACCACCCTCGACACATTTTTTCCCCCAGAAGGCATTGGGGGCTCGACCCAGAATTCCAATGGGCAGCGGGGACTGCGGGAACTGTGGGATAGCTGCCCACAGTGCACCGCTTCCAATGTCGACGCTTGCCCGTTAGTGTGGACTCACAAAGTCGAATTACTGTCCTTAGTGTGGACACACACGTTCGACTTTGTAATATCGATTCCACATATTCGATTTAAGTAAAATCGAACTACTCTCATACTGTAGACATACCCTGAGAAATGGTTACATGAGAAAAGATAAAATGCTTTCTATTAACTAAAACTTAATAAACTAACCTTGTTTCAAGGTGAAATCCTTACCATATGTTCCCAGCAACAAAGCTGACCAAATTCTCAGGTCAGAACCACTCCGAAAGTCAAAAGGCTGGTTCCTTAGTCTTCTCAGGTGAAAGAGCAGAAGAGAGAGAGAGACTACCTAGGGAGTTTTTGCCTCTCCCTTTTATAGTCCAGTCACTCTTTGAAATGCATTTTCCTGTGGGTTACCCCTAAATAAATTTCCTTCCAACTGTGAGGATGGAGACACGGGGTCTCATGGTGAAAGAGGCTCCATGTTGTTGTTGGTTAAAATGCAAATCAATCTGGTTCTTGCCCACCTGCCTGCCAAAGACTGGCTATTTGACTGGTGTTTGCCAAGCTAGAGGCATCAGCTTGTCCTTTGTCTTCAACAAACTGGTGTACCCTGTCTCCAGACTTTTGTCTGGCAAACACATTTGTCATAATTTCAGCTTCTGTTTATAACCTTACATATAATGTTGCTACACACATTTCACCATGACATTATTGACCAGTGAGTTATTAGTTTTCATATGATACCTCACAAGGCATATTTTGTGCAAAAATTATTACAGTGGTGTGTTGGGTGTCAATACAGGGGTGCATTTGGTCACAGTGATACTTGCAGGAAAGGGTGTCAGCACAGCAAAGTAGTTCAGTGGAAAGCCAATAGCTAAGCATAAAAATACCTGCTTTAGTCAAAGATCAGCAAATAATTTCAAAAACTGTGGGGGGTGCTACTCTTTTGTGGCCACTGATCAAATTATATTCTGTCAATATTAGCAGTAAAATATTTGGTGTGTATTATATAGTTCTATTAATCCAAAAGGCTTAAAGTGCTTGTCAAACATTAATGGGCATAGGAAGTATTACTTGGAATGTAGGGCATGGCAAGCTCCATTCTGTTTAAACATGCCTATACCTGCAACTTTCTTCCTGGAACAAGAAGACTATTGCTGAAGAGCCATCAAAAACAGATAGCTAGGAAAATTTTAGAAGTGAGCTCGCAAAAGTTGTAGACAATACAAAATTACTTAATATAGTTAAGTCCAAAGCAGACTGCAAAAAGTTACAAAGAGATCTCACAAAACTGGGTGACTGAGCAACAGTGGTGCTGGAACAATTTTTATAATGGGGGTGCTGAAGGTGGAAGCCATGTATATGGGTTTTTATTACTACTTCAAGCCAGGGGGTGTGGCAGCACCCCACACACCTCTAGTTCCAGCACCTATGCTGGGCAACAAAATGGCAGATGAAATTCAATGTTGATAAAGGCAAAGTAATGCATATTGGAAAACATAATCCCAACTATACATACAAAATGATGGGGTCTAAATTAGCTGTTACCACTCAAGAAAGAGATCTTGCAGTCATTGTGGATAGTTCTCTGAAAATATCCACTCAACGTGCTGCAACAGTCAAAAAAGCTAACAGAATGTTATGAACCAGTAGCAAAGGGATAGATAATAAAACAGAAAAGATCATAATGCCCACTACATAAATCTATGGTATGTCCATATTTTGAATATTGTGTGCAGTTCCCATCACCCCATCTCAGGAAAGATATATTAGAATTGGAAAAAGAACAGAGAAGGACAACAAAAATGTTTAAGAAACAGCGTCCATATGAGGCAAGACTAAAAAACTGACTTTTCATCTTTGAAAAGAGAAGAGTAAGAGTGGATATGATTGAAGTCTACATAATTGTGACTGGTGTGGAGAAACTGAATAAGGAAGTGTTATTTACTCCTTCACATAACACAAGAACCAGGGATCACCCAATGAAATTAATAGGCCGCAGGTTTCAAACAAACAAAAGGAACTACTTATTCCAACAGTGCATGGTCAACCTCTGGAACTCATTACCAGGGGATGTAGTGAAGGGCTAAACTATAATGGGGTTCAAAAATAATTAGATACGTTCCTGGAGAATAGGTCCATCGATGGCTATTACCCAAAATGGTCAGGGATGCCATCCCATGCTCAGAGTATCCCTAGCCTGTGACTGGCAGAAGCCAGGAGTGGATGACAGGATGGATCATAGAATCATAGAATCATAGAATATCAGGGTTGGAAGGGACCTCAGGAGGTCATCTAGTCCAACCCCCTGCTCAAAGCAGGACCAATTCCCAACTAAATCATCCCAGCCAGGGCTTTGTCACGCCGGGCCTTAAAAACCTCCAAAGAAGGAGACTCCACCACCTCCCTAGGTAACCCATTCCAGTGCTTCACCACCCTCCTAGTGAAAAAGTTTTTCCTAATATCCAACCTAGACCTCCCCCACTGCAACTTGAGACCATTGCTCCTTGTTCTGTCATCTGCCACCACTGAGAACAGCCGAGCTCCATCCTCTTTGGAACCCCCCCCCCTCAGGTAGTTGAAAGCAGCTATCAAATCCCCCCTCATTCTTTTCTTCTGGAGACTAAACAATCCCAGTTCCCTCAGCCTCTCCTCATAAGTCATGTGCTCCAGACCCCTAATCATTTTTGGTGCCCTCCGCTGCACTCTTTCCAATTTTTCCACATCCTTCTTGTAGTGTGGGGCCCAAAACTGGACACAGTATTCCAGATGAGGCCTCACCAATGTTGAATAAAGGGGAACGATCACGTTCCTCGATCTGCTGGCAATGCCCCTACTTATACAGCCCAAAATGCCGTTAGCCTTCTTGGCAACAAGCGCACACTGTTGACTCATATCCAGCTTCTCATCCACTGTGACCCCTAGGTCCTTTTCTGCAGAACTGCTACCCAGCCATTCGGTCCCTAGTCTGTAGCAGTGAATGGGATTCTTCCGTCCTAAGTGCAGGACTCTGCACTTGTCCTTGTTGAACCTCATCAGGTTTTTTTTGGCCCAATCCTCTAATTTGTCTAGGTCCCTCTGTATACGATCCCTACCCTCTAGTGTATCTAACACGCCTCCCAGTTTAGTGTCATCTGCAAACTTGCTGAGAGTGCAGTCCACACCATCCTCCAGATCATTAACAAAGATATTAAACAAAACCAGCCCCAGGACCGACCCTTGGGGCACTCCGCTTGAAACCGGCTGCCAACTAGACATGGAGCCATTGATCACTACCCGTTGAGCCCGACGATCTAGCCAGCTTTCTATCCACCTTACAGTCCATTCATCCAGCCCATACTTCTTTAACTTGGCGGCAAGAATACTGTGGGAGACCATATCAAAAGCTTTGCTAAAGTCAAGGAATAACACATCCACTGCTTTCCCCTCATCCACAGAGCCAGTTATCTCATCATAGAAGGCAATTAGGTTAGTCAGGCATGACTTGCCCTTGGTGAATCCATGCTGACTGTTCCTGATCACTTTCCTCTCCTCTAAGTATTTCATAATTGATTCCTTGAGGACCTGCTCCATGATTTTTCCAGGGACTGAGGTGAGGCTGATTGGCCTGTAGTTCCCCGGATCCTCCTTCTTCCCTTTTTTAAAGATGGGCACTACATTAGCCTTTTTCCAGTCATCCGGGACCTCCCCCGATCGCCATGAGTTTTCAAAAATAATGGCTAATGGCTCTGCAATCTCATCCGCCAACTCCTTTAGCACCCTCGGATGCAGCGCATCCGGCCCCATGGACTTGTGCTCATCCAGTTTTTCTAAATAGTCCCGAACCACTTCTTTCTTCACAGAGGGCTGGTCACCTTCTCCCCATACTGTGCTGCTCAGTGCAGTAGTCTGGGAGCTGACCTTGTTTGTGAAGACAGAGGCAAAAAAATCATTGAGTACATTAGCTTTTTCCACATCCTCAGTCATTAGGTTGCCTCCCTCATTCAGTAAGGGGCCCACACTTTCCTTGACTTTCTTCTTGTTGCTAACATACCTGAAGAAACCCTTCTTGTTACTCTTAATATCTCTTGCTAGCTGCAACTCCAAGTGTGATTTGGCCTTCCTGATTTCACTCCTGCATGCCTGAGCAATATTTTTATACTCCTCCCTGGTCATTTGTCCAATCTTCCACTTCTTGTAAGCTTCTTTTTTGCGTTTAAGATCAGCAAGGATTTCACTGTTTAGCCAAGCTGGTCGCCTGCCATATTTACTATTCTTTCTACACATCGGGATGGTTTGTTCCTGCAACCGCAATAAGGATTCTTTAAAATACAGCCAGCTCTCCTGGACCCCTTTGCCCTTCATGTTATTCTCCCAGGGGATCCTGCCCATCTGTTCCCTGAGGGAGTCAGTCTGCTTTTCTGAAGTCCAGGGTCCGTATTCTACTGCTCTCCTTTCTTCCTTGTGTCAGGATCCTGAACTCGACCATCTCATGGTCACTGCCTCCTAGGTTCCCATCCACTTTTGCTTCCCCTACTAATTCTTCCCTGTTTGTGAGCAGCAGGTCAAGAAAAGCTCTGCCCCTAGTTGTTTCCTCCAGCACTTGCACCAGGAAATTGTCCCCTACACTTTCCAAAAACTTCCTGGATTGTCTGTGCACCACTGTATTGCTCTCCCAGCAGATATCAGGGTGATTAAAGTCTCCCATGAGAACCAGGGCCTGCGATCTAGCAACTTCTGCTAGTTGCCAGAAGAAAGCCTCGTCCACCTCATCCCCCTGGTCTGGTGGTCTATAGCAGACTCCGACCACGACATCACCCTTGTTGCTCACACTTCTCAACTTTATCCAGAGACTCTCAGGTTTTTCTGCAGTTTCATACCGGAGCTCTGAGCAGTCATACTCCTCTCTTACATACAACGCAACTCCCCCACCTTTTCTGCCCTGCCTGTCCTTTCTGAACAGTTTATATCCATCCATGACAGTACTCCAGTCATGTGAGTTATCCCACCAAGTCTCTGTTATTCCAATCACATCATAGTTCCCTGACTGTGCCAGGACTTCCAGTTCTCCCTGCTTGTTTCCCAGGCTTCTTGCATTTGTGTATAGGCACTTAAGATAACTCATCGATCGTTCCTTTTTCTCAGTATGAGACAGGAGTCCTCCCCTCTTGCTCTCTCCTGCTTGTGCTTCCTCCCAGGATCCCATTTCCCCACTTACCACAGGGCTTTGGTCTCCTTCCCCCGGTGAACCTAGTTTAAAGCCCTCCTCACTAGGTTAGCCAGCCTGCTGGCGAAGATGCTCTTCCCTCTCTTCGTTAGGTGGAGCCCATCTCTGCCTAGCACTCCTCCTCCTTGGAACACCATCCCATGGTCGAAGAATCCAAAGCCTTCTCTCCGACACCACCTGCGTAGCCATTCGTTGACTTCCACGATTCGACGGTCTCTACCCAGGCCTTTTCCTTGCACAGGGAGGATGGACGAGAACACCACTTGCGACTCAAACTCCTTTATCCTTCTTCCCAGAGCCACGTAGTCTGCAGTGATCCGCTCAAGGTCATTCTTGGCAGTATCATTGGTGCCCACGTGGAGAAGCAGGAAGGGGTAGCGATCCGAGGGCTTGATGAGACTCGGCAGTCTCTCCGTCACATCGTGTATCCTAGCTCCTGGCAAGCAGCAGACCTCTCAGTTTTCCCGGTCAGGGCGGCAGATAGATGACTCAGTCCCCCTGAGGAGGGAGTCCCCGACCACCACCACCCTCCTCCTCCTCTTGGGAATGGTGGTCGTGGAACCCCCATCCCTAGGACAGTGCATCTTTTGCCTTCCAATCGGTGGACTCTTAATGTTCACTCAATGATTGCCTGTTGTTTATTCGCTCTGAAGCACCTGGTATTGGCCATGGTTGGAAGACAGGATACTGGGACAGATGGACCATTTTATAATGGTCTGAGCCAGTGTGGCTGTTTTTATGTTCTAAATAAATGCAAAATTCACAGCCATTGTGTGACCTCTTATTTGTTTCCTTTCTAAACAGAATAGTATTCATTTATTTAACTAGTCTCACAAACAATTATAAAAAAATCAGGACTATGTCATTTTGATAGGTCATGAACAAGTAGTGACTTGAAAGAGATAACAAAAGTCATGATGATGTAGAGAAGGTCATTCAAATGTTCATTACAGGAGAAAAGGAAAAAACAGTTATATTAAAATGTATCAAATTTAAAACTGATCAAAGGAAATACTTTTATATACAATGCATATTTAAACTGAGGAACTCACTGCCAGAAAAAAAAAAAGATTGAGACAAAGAGTTTAGTGTAATTCCAGAGATTAGACATTTATATAAATAAATTCTTGGTGGACAGATATGCACCTTTTGCACTAATTAACACCTTTGCAGTCAGGGGCTGGATGGACATAACATTTCTCTTCTAGCAGTAATCTCTTAAAATCTGGCTGGATGAGAAGCAATGTGGGGAGCTAACAAGACTGTTATCTCTGCTGTACTTGTGCTATGGCTAAATGATTCAGTCCCAAGAGCTCTCAATGCAGCACCTTTCATGAGCTCTAAATTCACATTTACAATTTATTTTTATGTTTATTGTATTGGGTAAAATGAGACACAAAAGAATGTCTCCAATTAGGAGGGAAGAGTCATCACAGAGGGGAACCAACAATAGAGGAGAGAAGCTATTGTTTTATTAGGCCCTCGCTATAGGATTTATTTGTATATTTTGGACTTTGGTCTTGATTCAGCAAGATACTTAAGTCCATGCCTACCTTTAGACATGTGAAAAGTTAATAGGATTACTCACATAATTAAAGTGCATTCTGCCCAAGAAGCACTGCAATGACACCATTTGCCCATTAGTGGCTGCTGTGGTGCCACAATAGAGGGCAGCCACTCCTGGGCAGCAGCAGCCAGCTGCAGATAAGAGGCTGCGTTCCTCACAGCACCCTGCCCATGAGGTCAGGTGAGGAGGCACAGGATATGGGGGGATGGACAGCATGTGTCACAGGAGGCTGCTGGGGGATCACAGACTGGGGTTCAGAAGGACTAGTAGCGGGGATGGACTGGGGAAGGGCCTGAATGAGGGTACTGGACCACAAAGGGATGGGAGGTGGGTGTAGGTGCAGGCCCACATGGGGACGGGGGAGGGGATGGTTGAGTGGGGGTGCAGGGACACATGGGGATGGGAGGAGGGTGTGCAGGGACACCTCAGCTCCTCCATTACCCCGACTTCCTCAAGCCTTTGCACTGTTTCTGAGGGGTGTAGGAAATGCATTTCTGTATTGTAATTTAAATGAATTATTACTCAAAGTTCTGTATTAATATGCTTAGTAAGGAATCTTTTTGTCAAAAACCATTTTCTGAATCTTTTTAGTTGTCTACATTGTTACAGACATATTTGTTGACTGGTATTTTGAAATAAATTACCAAAATAATTGAAACTGGTATGATTATACTGTGTTATTTAGACAAATAAAATATGCAGAATTTTAAAATATTGTGAGTAGAATTTTTATTTTTTGGCATAGAATTCGGCCAGAAGTAACACATGTATATTTATGAAGAATTAAGAAGATCAAGATTGAATGACAGAGACAGGGTAAGATGAGGGGTGTCTGTGTATGAAATTATTTCTTTAATGCTTCCAGTTCCATGTTAGTTTATATTTGTTCTTGGTGTAATAAATAAGATAAATTGTTTTCATTAACTCTAACACTATGCCTGCTATGGGCCACTATATTGTTTAGGCACCTGACTGCTGCTTCTTGAAATGACTCTACATAATAATTACCAGTTCATGGGGGGAGGAGGAGAAGGCTAAAACCTTTTAACGCTATTCTAAAAGGGACAAAGAGTGAATAGTGGACAGTTGCAGCAATGGTACCAGCATTTACTCACACAGACTGATAAGAAAACAAGAATTCTGTTTCATGAAAATGTTTAAGGTTTCAGACTTTGCTTTCAGTCCACATCAGGATGATATTGAGACGTTGTGAAATTTTTTGTGAAAAAATGAGAATGAGAATGAGAATGAGAACAAGAGATCCATCACAAAACTGTCAATAGCCCATATACCTGGGATGTAGGAGATACAGATTCATCTCCCTACTGCATTTTCCCAAAAAATCAGCAAAATTTAAATTTATTTTGGTCTAATTTCAGTTGTTGTGCTGAGTGTGCAGGTGCTGGGTGGTTGGTGGCCTGTGATATAGAGAAGGTCAGGTTAGATGATGTGATGGCCCCTTCTGGACGTAAACTGTATGACTCTATGAGATGCAGCTTTGAAAAATGTAATCCCCTCACAAAGTGTGTGAGTGACTTATAGCATGTTCATTGAGATGGAGGAATCAGTGGGAAGAAGAAGCTGGGAAACAGTGATATTGAATGAGACCCTGAGGTGGCAGGCAACAACAAATTAGAGACGAGTAGAGCAGTTGGAAAATTTTTGGATGACGGTTTTTTGCCTGAAAATGCCTTTTCATTGAAATGAAATTGTTTCATAGGAAGTGTCAATGTTAATGAAATTTTGTTTCAAAAAATTGAAATATAAAATAAAAATATATTAACATAATATTAAAATCTTCAAAAATGAAACATAACATTTTGGAAATTTTGTTTTGAATGAAATTTTGAAATTTTCCAATTTGGAAGCATTTTTTTGGAAAATGTTAGACTTTCTCACAGAACAGAAATTCAGGGTTTCAACCAGCTCTACAAATGAGCTTGCAGATGTTACTGCCCACAAGGCCAGTACAGACCCAAGAACAGAACAGAACAGGGAGGTAACAGTCCCTGTCTAGACTAAGACTTTTCTCTTGCGACTGCACCTGGAACACTGTGTTTATTTTAGATACTATGTTGCCAGAAAGATATTAGCAAATGAGAATGAGGAAGTCAGTAAAAATGATCATCAAGCTCAAATGCTTGATTAATGTATGAAGAAAGATTAAAAGAGTAAATGAGGTATTTCTGGACTAAGTTACAGCTGATGGAGACTACAAATAATGAAAAGTATAAACAGTAAGAGGGGAGAAGAATTAGAGAGGGTGGTATATAGGCTGTAACCAGGAAATAATATGTATAAATTAAAAAGGGAAAATTTAGGCTGAATATTAGGAAGCAATTCCTGACTCTGAGTTGTGTTGGTTATGGAATAGTCTCCTTAGCAAAATGGTGGAAGCCGCAAGACTTGGGACTCTAAAACTGCACTGGATAGAACACTAGAAAACATACAGTTGTTACAGAATACTGTACTGGTAGATTGACAGGTGAACTGGAGAATCTAACAAGGCTTTTCGATCTCTAACTTCTATGATTGTGAAAGGGGAAATTTAGTAGAAATTTGGCCGCTTTCACAGCATGCAAAGTTTCCTTGGAATTTAAGGCGTAAGTACTTTTCTCTGAAAGGACATTGAGAAACCCTAAATCTATTCTTGTTAACTTATAGAAACTAAAAAAAATATAGGGTTTGCTGTAATTTGTTAGTTTCTATCAGCATGGATTTTTGTCCCTGAAAACTTGAGGCTAAGCAATCAGCAGTCTAGTCAGCTTATGTGAAACTTCAAACCCAGTTAGCAATATACTGCTTACAGCTACAGATAAAACCAGAAGATTGATTTTAAGAATGTTTGAAACAGTTTTAACACCAATGCTGTTTAGCAAGGAGTTAGCCTGAGGACATATTTTGTTTTAGTTTCTGTTTAAAAGAATCCTTAATGTCTTCGATGTTTACATCAGCAAGACACGTGAAGTTGAAAGATATCCCTGTTCTCAAGGGCAGAGTCATGATCAAAAACAGATATATGAAACCTTAATTTTCTCTGTTTGCTCATGGCCTTAGCTAATTTCTGAACTAGAATCCTTTTTCCTGTCTCAGTAAACAAATTAATGCAACAATTACTCTCGCTTCATTCTGAAACTTTGTAAGTAGCAGTCTGCTCAACTATGTTTTCTCCTCCACCCTAACAATATCATTGCCATGATGTGGTTTTTGCAAACTAAGATCTACAATTCTTAAATCACCTTTGTAACTCTTTTTCTGCAGCACAATCATCTGCATCAGACCTCTTTCCACATTAAATCCAGTAAGTTTAACAAATTCTCTTTAGTTCTCAGGAATACTAATTTGAATGTGTCTCGTTATTATATTCTCCTAAAATTTCTTGGAGCAGAGCACCTACCCACACATGTCTCTGGAGAATTACAAATCTATAACACAACTTCAACTTTTCAAATTTATGAACATTTTAAGAGAGTTAATAGCAGAGCAATTCACTTAATAATAGTTCATTGTGTTTGGAATGACGCTCAAAGCCTGATGTGAGCATGTCCAGAACTTCTAGAGCTCTGGAATGCAGCACAGACAAGGGTCAACTTGGCATTGTATATGAATTTGGAGCTCAGATAGATGAGCTATTGTGGGACTTAGCTATCTAGAGACCTTGATTTAATAGAAATGGGAGCAATGATCACTGCTAAGAGGTTGATACTATTCTTACAAAATCAGCACACAATACCTGGGATATTACATTGGTGTAACACATTTCTAGAAGAAGCTAAATCTGAGAAAGTGACTTTTGCCAGGTCTACCAAGCCACGTTGCTACGATAGTGTCTGCCCTTTTCAAAAATACTTTGTGTGTGGATTTCAAGAGTTAAATAGATATGAGGGTGAGACTTATTATAATATGTACCATAAATTGGTGAGTACGCAGACCATGGTGCAGCATCTGAGTGGTTATGAAATTTTGTGCTAGCTTTAGGGATCCACTAGAGGCTGCTGCTATTTCTCACTGCCCATAGATTGTCTCCTTTATTCTGCTTTTGAGGAATGGGTGCAGATGGGGCAAAAGCATGAGTTTGAATGACATGGTTTTGGCATGGAAGGTTGGTCTAATCTAGTGCTGGGCAACCTGCGGCCCGCAGACTGCACATGGCCCATCAGGGTAATCTGCTGGTGGGCTGCGAGACAGTTTGTTTACATTTACACAGCCACCCGCAGCTTCACAAGTAGTGGTCACAGCAGCAATACACAGAGTTCACATAAGGCAATATAATGTTCTCATTGCTAATAGTGTTAGATGGAATCCTGTGGGTAAGAATTAATGGGTTGTTAAAGGAGAAGAAAACTTGTATATTTCAGCAACTGTGGGATCAGCAGAGTAGAGATATATCTGTTAATGGGGCATATTGGGGCATTGTTGAAAGATGGCAGGATTAAGATTGAATGGGCAACCTTCACTGCATTTCCTTGTTTTCAGAATTTGAGTATTGCTCAACTCAATGTGCTGCCAGAGGATGACAGACCACCAAGCAACTTTAACTCATTATTAACATGTGTATTTTGCCAGCAAGTTGCCAATCTAGAGGGGGCTTGTTGATAGAAGATATTGTAGACGTGCAGCTTTTTGGCACAAACACTAGTGGCTCTACCAAGTGTAAAAATTACCACTGTCCTATTCACAACATATGCATAGTGTTCTGTATGCTGGTACATAAATTATTTCCTCCTGTTACTGATGTTTTATAAACTTATGGGTTTGTTGCTATGTAGTCAGACATTTTGATTAATTTATAATTATTGAAATACAGGACATGACTTTTATAAGGTTATTTTCTCTACCCTACTCTTCCTCTCTCATGAGACATAACCAGTAAAGGGGAGTGGGGAAACCAGAAATAAAACAAATGTTTTTAGTTGTTTAGCTTTCTCCCTTAGGCAGCTTCCAAGTACAGGAGGTGTCTAATATGAAGACTTGTATTGCTTCTCTAAGGAGAGAGGTTCCAGGCAGAAGCTTTAAAGTAAAGCAGGGAAAAATAGAGTGCCTTTGGTAATACTGTTTTGCATAAGAAAATGAGAAAAGTGTCTATTTTTAGCACTTCCAGGGTGCTGCAAAAGTGTTCCAATTGCCTGGATGTAGTTCAGAGCAACTCTGCATGGCTGGCTATAGCCCCAAAGGACCATATGGCACATGGGAATTGCTGAGCTGCACTGTACTCTAGTCATGTCCCTGGGAACACCCCCAGCATGTCTATTTTGCCAGGACTGCAGAGGGGTAGTAGAAGCTATTTTGTCTTTGCACCATCTTGGGAACTACCCATCCCCTCAGAGCAAAATTCTCAACCAAACTTGCAGTTCAGAATTTATCCTCTCCAGGTGCAGTATATGCCATTTGAAGCAATAGTAATGTCATTACCTACCAGTTTCATGGGAGCTTCACTCTCTACCTTGTAGATATGCTTGGCTTATGCTAAGTTTGTCTCCTAGGAATAGTAGTCAGGTGGTTTCTCTCATTTAGAATGATGAATTACTCTTTGTATGTAATGCTGAAAGTTTTACATCTGTTTTGACGGCTAATGATATTCTAGGTGGATACAGGACTAGGCAAACATTTACATGTGGTGTAATTGATATTAATAGATCAATTCTCATAAAAATAAAAGTGATTCTTTAAAATTATGATTATAAAAATTAAATCCTATATCATGTTTTATGGAACTCAGTAAAGTCAAGGGAAAATTTGCAGCCATGCTCAAAATTACCATTAAGAATTACAAAATGTAGATGAACCAGTGTATGTACACAAGCCCAAAAATATACCCTGAATCATAGAATCATAGAATATTATGGTTGGAAGAGACCTCAGGAGGTCTTCTAGTCCAATCCCCTGCTCAAAGCAGGACCAACACCAACTAAATCATCCCAGCCAGGGCTTTGTCAAGCTGGCCCTTAAAAACCTCTAAGGATGGAGATTCCACCACCTCCCTAGGTAACCCATTCCAGAGCTTCACCACCCTCCCAGTGAAATAGTGTTTCCTAATATCCAACCTGGACCTCCCCCACTGCAACTTGAGACCACTGCTTCTTGTTCTGGGGAATAGTTTTACTTTGTGTAATGGCCCATCCACTCCCAGTCCTTACTCAAGCCTAATTTAATGGTGTCCATGTACATTGGCCAAACCTGACAGTCTCTACGTTAAAGAATAAATGGACACAAATCAGACGTCAAGAATTATAACATTCAAAAACCAGTTGGAGAACACTTCAATCTCCCTGGCCACTCGATTACAGACCTAAAAGTCGCAATATTACAACAAAAAAACTTCAAAAACAGACTCCAACGAGAGACTGCTGAATTGGAATTAATTTCAAATTGGACACCATTAAATTAGGCTGATAAAAGCTCACCTTAACTGATCACTCTCCTTATAGTGCAGAGTGCAGGAGGGGGATCAGGGCAGGGGGTTGGGGTGCAGGAGGAGTGCAGAGTGCAGGAGGCAGCTCAGGGCAGGGGGTTGGGATGCAGGAGGGGTGTGGAGTGCAGGAGGGGGCTCAGGGCAGGGGGTTGGGGTGCAGGAGGGGTGCGGAGTGCGGGAGGGGGCTCAGGGCAGGGGGTTGGGGTGCAGGAGGGGTGCGGCAGGGGGCTCAGGGCAGGGGTTTGGGGTGCGAGGTGCAGGCAGGTGGCTCAGGGCAGGGAGGGGCTCAGAGCAGGTGGTTGGGGTGCGAGGTGCAGGCAGGGGGCTCAGGGCAGGGAGTTGGGGGGTGGGGGCAGGAGCGGGCTCAGGGCAGGGGGGGTTGGGGTGCAAGGTACAGGCAGGGGGCTCAGGGCAGGGGATTGGGGGGCAGGAGGGTAGGCTGTTTGCAGGTGGGCCCCCGGCTGGAGATCTGAGCTCCCCCATCCCGGCGGGCAGGCTTGGGGGCCGGGCCAGGCCAAGGGAGCTGGGTGGGGTGCTTGGGGCCGGGCCAGGCAAATGGGGCTGGGGCGGATCGCAGTGGAGCTGGGCTGCTCCCGGAGCTGGACTCAAAGCTGAGGGAGCCGGGCTGGAGCCCCCAAACAGCGCCGGGGAGCTGAGCTCGCAGCCAGGCTCCGGGGGGGCCTGTGGGCCGGGCTAGCCCCCTGGTCCGGGCCCGCTGGCTCCCGGGCCCCACTTAAGGTGGGCTGGGCTCAGGGGCGGCCTGACCTCCCCCCAGGCAGTGCCCGGGCCCACGGCCAGTGCTGGGAGCCGCAGGCGGGTTTGGGGCCCCAGGCGCTGGAGGGGGGCAGCTTCCTTGGGAGTGGGGGGGCTGCAGCAGTGCCCCCGCGAGCCACCTTAAGCAGCTGTGTTGGTGATGCCAGGTGGGAGGCTGCCAGCGAGCACATGGGGCTGTTAAAGCAGCCGGGCCCGGCCCTGGGGAAGGGGAGCCTGGCTCAACAGGGTGCAGGCAGGGAGGGGGAGGAGGGGTTCGGGCTCCGGCCCGGCGCCACTTACCCGCAGCAGCTCGCTCGCTCGCTCCCTGCCTACCTACCTACCTACCTGGCCTGGCCCCGCTCACCACGTCCCCACGCAGCCCCGGGGGGGGGGGGGGCGGCACAGGGTTCTGCACGCTGCCCTTGCCACGCCTCCAGGTACCTCCCTTGAAGCTCCCATTGGCCGCGCTTCCCCGTTCCCGGCCAATGGGAGCTGCGGGGGGCGGTGCCTGGAGCAACCCCCCCCCCCGGGGCCCGAGGGACGTGGTGCGGTGCCGACTGCTTCTGAGAGGGCATTAGGGTGTGCCTGGGCACACCCGGCACACCCCGTGCGCACGCCTATGCTCAGCTAAATATAGTGAGCAGAGCCCTAGATGCTGTTTTAACCTCTATATTAGAGCAACTGCCTCTGGGTATCTAGTGACAAAGTACACTACCACTAATATAAATTTCTTTCTCCTCTGGGTTGGCTAGGGCATTGGCCCAACAAAATCTATGACCACCCTGAAATTCTTCCTTGATTATTGGTAATGGGTGCAAGGAAGTCTTGTGGTGCCCTACAGGCTTTTTTCCGCTTCTGACATAAATCACAAGTCCTGCAATATTTCTTTACTTCATTCTCAATAGTAGGCCAAATAAAAAATGTTCTTTAACCTTTCATATGTTCTCTCTGATTCCAAGTGTCCTACTAAAAGGCATTTGTGGGCTAGTGACATTAACTCCATATGATGCTTAGAGGGCACAATCAATGGTCTGTAAGGTTCCCCAGGACTTCTTTTTCCCCAAGAGTGTTTCTCTGCACATCCTTCCCTCTTCTGCAAAGAACCTTCCCATGTTTTCTTTATCTGGGGCCTCAATGAGTATGGCTGCTTTTATGCTTTCTAGGGATGAGTCTGCTTCTTTTTCAACAACAAAATCAATTTGTCTTTTGCTTGCAAGGAGAGTTGTTACGGGCTGGGGGGAAGGCTCCCTCTCCTTCTGCCCTGAAGAAGAAAAACTGAATAGAGACCAGAGGCATTCTCTTCCACTTCTGCTGCCTTTCCTTCCTCAGGGTTCACTCCCGGGAACTCAGATAGATATTCCCTTTCACTATGGGTCACAATATTACCAGCTTTGGGCAGTGATATCATGCCATTACCAACCAGCATATCATCTGGCAAATTCTCAAGAACCTTAATTTATAGTTTACTCCTTAAACCTTCCCATTCCAATTCAATACATGCTAAAGGCACTGTCATTTTAACCACACTCAAAGCTAGCAGGGTCAACTATTCCCCAGGGAGCATACTTCTCTCCTAAATCACATCTCTCTTGATAAGAGAGATCTGAGCACCAGTGTGTCGCTAGCCTTGGAAGACTTTTCCACTCATTTTGGCCATTTTTATAACCTATTTCTCTACCTCCAAGAGGTCAGACCTAACGAAGTTAACAAGGGCACTCTCTGTCACCACTGAAGTTTCTGATCCCAGGATAGATGGATTAACCTGAACAGATCAGGGACTGAACTTGGGACCCTCATTCTTAGGATACTGCCTTTTCATATGATCAAGGGAAACACATGACACTTTCTTGGGCCCACTTCCTAGGCCATGGTCCAATAATTAGGGTTACTAGAAGGAGATCAATGGGGTGATGTGGATTTCATTTCCCCACCCCTTATTTATTCCTAGGGACAAACCAGGGACCCACTTTTACTCCAAGTTTTTGTCCTTCTCTTTGGGACTTGTGTTAGGGGGCTTATTCCTTCACCCTCTCACTTCCCTGGTCCTTCTCGCATGAACAGAGAGCAACAATACCCCAAGTCCAAAGGCGCAAACAATTCGATGTTTATTGGGGTGAACTTCCAGCAAGCATGATTCCAGTTTCATTCCTCAGTGTCCCCCTTCCCAGCTCTGACACCACAGAACCATCCCTGTTCCCATTCCCTGTTCCCATTCCCCCCTTAGCAAAACATGATTCCAATTTCCCCACCCCCATTCCCTGTTTTCAGTCCCCCCCGTAGCAAAACATGATTCCAATTTCCCTACCCCCATTCCCTGTTCCCATTCCCCCCTTACTTCCTGATTGACTGCAGACTATATAGTAAAACTCGAGTTCTGCTTAGCTATACCTTAACCAATCATTTTACTGAAATTTAATTAACCAATCCTAACATACTGTAACATGGTTATTTAACCAATTATATTCCACCACCTTAATTAGTTTACACCCAGCAAAATTAATTATACAGCAGACAGAAAAAATTACAGAACCAGACAGAGACCATGCAAATAAACATACAAAACAATGCAGAAGTCAGGATTTCACAACTACATCTATACAGACATAAGGGTTTTCCAGCTGTGTCTATTGATAAGTAAGTTCTTACCAGACAGAAAACTATCAAACTAAATTTCCTTTTACATGTTCTAGGCTCTTTCTTTTCTCTGGAGGTCATAGGAATATCAGGACAGAATTGTATTCCTAACAGCCCAATAGCACCTTATTTCCATGTGACTAGTTTGGAATGTGAGGATGTAACCGTTCACTTCTCAGCTTATGGCTGCCTCTGCTGCTTAGCCAAAGGCCTTACTTAGCCTAAGAACAGAGCCTCAGACTGTCCCTTACACATACAGAGAGTGATTTTGATTCTTTCTTTTATACCTCTATAACTAGCTAAGTGATAAGAATACACCTAAATTCTTAAAGTATAGACCTTTACAGACAGGCCTGAATATCTATAGCCTAACACTCCACTCCTTTTTTCTTTTTCTTTTGGGATCCTCCTGCCTAGGTATCCCTGGAAAAGCATAGGACATATGGCGACACATTTCCTGATAGGGCCAGGCATCAAGGTGGAAGGTGTCAATGTAGTTGTGAAATCCCCAACCCCCTGCCCTGAGCCCCCTCCCGCACTCCGCACCCCTCCTGCACCCCAACCCCCTGCCCTGAGCCCCCTCCTGCACTCCACACCCCTCCTGCATCCGAACCCCCTGCCCTGATCCCCCTCCTGCACTCTGCACTCCTCCTGCACCCTTCCTCTGCCCCAATCCCTTGCCCTGAGCCCCTTCCTGCACACCGCACCCCCCTCCCACACCCCGCACTCCCTCCCATACCCCAACCTTTATGATGTTCGCCTTTAAAAAAAAATATTCCCTGGGTGCACACCCTAATGAAATGTGCTGCGCACGCCTATGTAGCTGAGTAGGTTTTCCAAAAGAGATATTATCAGGCCATGAGTCAAATTTCATATCCCAGCTATTTAGTGAGTTATGGAGGACATATGGGGTAAAACTGTTTCGCTGAAAGGTTCAATGGGACTTAGGAACAGTCAACATGGATTCACCAAGGGCACGTCATGCCTGACCAACCTGATTGCCTTCTATGATGAGATAACAAGCTCTGTGGATATGGGGAAAGCGGTGGACATGATATATCTTGAATTTAGCAAAACTTTTGATACAGTCTCCCACAGTATTCTTGCCAACAAGTTAAAAAAGTATGGATTGAATGAATGGATTATAAGGTGGATAGAAAGCTGGCTAGATTGTAGGGCTCAACGGGTAGTGATCAACGGCTCAATGTCTAGTTGGCAGCCGGTATGAAGTGGAGTACCCCGGGGTTGTTCCTGGGGCCGGATTTGTTCAACATCTTTATTAATGATCTGAACGATGGGATAGATTGAACCCTCAACAAGTTTGTGATGACACTAAGCTGGGGGGAGAGATAGATATGCTGGAGGGTACGGATGGGATCCAGAGTGACCTAGACAAATTGGAGGATTGGGCCAAAAGAAATCTGATGAGGTTCAACAAGGACAAGTGCAGAGTCCTGCACTTAGGAAGGAAGAATTCCATGCACAGGCTGGGGATTGATTGGCTAAGCAGCAGTTCTGAAGAAAAGGACCTGGGGATTACAGTGGATGAGAAGCTGGATATGAGTCAGCAGTGTGCCCTTGTTGCCAAGAAGGCCAATGGCATATTGGGCTGCATTAGTCAGAGCATTGCCAGCAGATTGAGGGAAGTGATTATTCCCCTCTATTCAGCACTGATGAGGCCACATCTGGAGTATTGTGTCCAGTTTTGGGCCCCCCACTACAGAAAGGATGTGGAAAAATTGGAGAGAGTCCAGCGGAGGGCAACAAAAATGATTAGGGACCTGGGGCACATGACTTACGAGGAGAGGCTGAGGGAACTGGGATTGTTTAGTCTGCAGAAGAGAAGAGTGAGGGGGATTTGATAGCAGCCTTCATATACCTGAAGTGGGGTTCCAAAGAGGATGGAAGTAGGCTGTTCTCAATGGTGGCAGATGACAGAACAAGGAGCAATGGTCTCAAGTTGCAGTGGGGGAGGTCTAGGTTGGATATTAGGAAAAACTATTTCACTGGGAGGGTGGTGAAGCACTGGAATGGGTTACCTAGGGAGGTGGTGGAATCTCCATCCTTAGAGGTTTTTAAGGCCCGGCTTGACAAAGCCCTGTCTGGGATGATTTAGTTGGGCTTGGTCCTGCTTTGAGCAGGGGGTTGGACTAGATGATCTCCTGAGGTCTCTTCCAACCCTAATCTTCTATGATTCTATGACTCTGAAAGCTATGCTGGGAGTGTAAGCATCCAAGCAGACAAGTGACTGGGATGCAATTTTACTCTATCAGTTATTTGCTTACAGGGATGTATCCCAAGAGTCCACAGGATTCACCCCATTTGATCTCCTGTGTGGCAGAAAGGTCAGAGGTCCCATGGATCTCATCAGGGACTCCTGAGAAGGAGGCTCTGAGACAAGGGGGGAACCAGTGGCTGAAAATGTACAGAAGTTAAGGAAAGATTTAAAGATTAATGATGGAAATGATTCAGCATAACCTCACTAGAAGCCAAGCTGCTCAGAAAGAGTGGTATGCCCCCAATGACTGTGAGCAGTCATTTGCCTGTAAAAAAGCACAAATGAAGAATACATGGGAGGGCTCTAATGAGATTGTAGAATTGGTTAACAACGGTTCTTATAACATACAAAGATCCTGCAGCAGGGTTGCTCCACAGATGGTACGTGTAAACAGGTTAAAAGTCTACCACAATGGAGAAACCATTGTAAACATGGTATGTTGTACAAAGAAAGTGTCTCAATCTGCAACTTTCATTGATTTGATGGCTGAATGCCAGAGTGACTCCTCACTGGAGTGCATTGAGGTATGTGCAGAGTTAACCCCAGCTGAAAAGACAGAGGTTATGAGTGTGTTGCAGAGTCACCAGCAGGTATTTTCCAGCAGGCTGGACCATAAGATTGACACTGTGGATGTCAGTCCGTCTCTTGTAGGGCATATCAGACCACTGGACAAATGCAGCAGCAAATTCATAAAGAAATAAAAAGTATGCTGGAATTGTGGACAATTAAAGAATCAAACAGTTCCTTGGCCACTCCAGTTATCATGGTTCCAAAGGAGGATGGGATAATAAGGTTTTGTGTTGATTACAGAAAACGTTGTACGTGATTTTAGTGACATTGTGTCTGCTGTCACAGACTTGTGCAAAAAGACAAAGCCTAATTAAGTAGTGTGGACAAAAGCCTGTCAGAAAGGTTTTGATGAGATAAAGAAAGTCCTGTCAGGAAAGCCTGTTCTGGCCAGTTCATTTTGAACTCAGACAGAGGTCTAGGAGCAGTACTGATGCAAATAGGGGAAAGTAACAAAAAACATCCCATTGCTTTCTTCAGTAAAAAACTGACACCTATTGAACAGAATTACTCTGTCATAGAAAAGGAATAGTATGCTACTGTGTGGGAAATAAAGCAGTTAAAGCCTTACCAATTTAACCGAAAATGTAGGGTCCTGACAAACCATTCTCCATTGGTATAGCTATAACTAAACTGAACAAAAGGTACCAACTCCAAGCTACTACATTGGAGCATCAATCTGCAAGAACATGACAGGAAGTTCAACTACAATTTGACATTGACAATGGATGGAGAGGCATTGCTGTCGAGAGAAACTCAGTATACCTTAGAATGACTTTGGACACAGACAGGGCCGGCTCTACTGTTTTTGCCGCCCCAAGCAGCATGCCAAATTGCCACCGCAGATGGCGGGGGCAGTCCGTGTGCCGTTAGGGCAGCACGCACGTTTCCACGGCAGCGGCAATTCGGCGGCAGCTTCTGTCTTCAGCCGGAAGACAGAAGCCGCCAAATTGCCACCGCGGGCAGCTGAATATAGAAGCTGCTGCCAAATTGCCGCCGCCGCGGAAATGCGCGTGCCGCCCTAAAGGCACACTGACTGCCCCCGCCATCCGCAGTGGCAATTCGGCTAGCTGCTTGGGGAGACAAAAACTCATGGACTGCCGCCCCTTGCAGATTGCCGCCCCAAGCACCTGTTTGGAATGCTGGTGCCTGGAGCCGGCTCTGGACACAGAACTAAGGTTTGGACCACAAGTCAGAAAGGTGGCAGCCAAAGCAAAGAGGTGGAGTATTCTATGATGTATTGCTGGTACCAATTAGAGTCATGTGTTAGGGCACTGAAAAAAAATGCTGCTCAATAGTTCATCCAATACCTGAATATGCCTTACTTTTCCGGTCACATATTGGTCCCTGTAATCTTTCTAAGGTGGACGTTGTGCAGCTGTCTGTAGTACACATGATAATTGGAGCTATAAGATCCACTCCAATAGCAATTTGTGAACAAGAGTCTATGCTCAACCTCTTGAGAAGCATGGAAAGGAACAACTAATTTGGTATGGAAATTGTGTTTGTTCCCTACCTGAATGTCATCAGTGTTCAGGTCTGTTCAGAAATTAGAAAACCAAATTGAGGCTGAAACAATCATTTTCTTTTGAAAAGTATGTAAAAGCTACTGAAGAAATGGAATCACTTGATGATGTTAGGAGGGTGAAATGAGTGAAGAAGTTTCTGTGATCATCAATTCGTCCACATGAATCTATTTGCTTTTGTAAATGTCTCTCCCTTTTGGAACCTTGCCCAAAGAAACATATGGCCTTGGCCATATTAAGGAAAATTTTAGAAAAGACCATCCAATAGTATCAGTTACAAGGCAAACAAGTTAATGTGTACACTGATGGTTTGTCAGACAAATCCGTCAAGAATGATGCTTGTGGTGTCTTCATCCAGCGGTCTAATGGAGGGAGTACAAGAAAAGGCACTAGTTCAGGATATATCAGCTTGAATTTTATGGCCAAACTGAAAACTATTCTCACTGCACTGCAAGAAACAAAAAGAGAAGAAACACAGGTGGATGTTGTGATGTTTGTTGACTCACAGGCAGCGATCCTTGGTTCCTTTCAAAGAAACTAGAACACTCTGAAAAATACAATTCATAAAGAGGCTCAGAGGATTAGAAAGTTAGGCAATAAGTTGACTTTTCAGTGGATTTCATCACACATTGGTGTATATGAGAGTGAGGTAGCTGATGATCTGGCCAAAATTAGATGATCAGAAACTCAGGTGGGAAGGACAATAGTTGAGGATATTCAGGCCCTATCAAGGGAAATATTAGCTGAAATAAATGGTAAAAAATGAAAGAGCCTGTGATTGGTATAAATGCATATTGGAAAATAACACCTGCTATTGTGAGATTGTGGTGGAGGAATGAAAATCAGTAGAGATGGGACCAAGTTATATCCACTCTGCAAAGTGTCTTAGGGGCAGGTTTTAACACCTGTCCTCACTTTAGAATGTAATATTATAAGGAAAGGGAAGCTTTTTCTATTAGATACCTTGTATCAAGCCCTTCCAACAATCCTGCACGAGTCTCTGATTTCATTCTCAAACTTCATGGTCTGATATGATTATCATAGGGCAAGACAACAACAACCACCCCTGGCTCAAATGAACCTAAATGTGGGTTCTCTCGTGAGGCACAGCAAATTTCAAGAAAATCCATGCAAGCATGCAGATTTTAGAGCAATTAGCAGCACTGTCTTTTAAAAAGGAAGTATAGAGGGACGGTGGAGGAAAAGGGCTCCTCTACTCATCCCTCTGTGGAATAGGAGACTCTGAAAGGTGTGAATTGGCCCATTCATCTCAGTGTGATGTTCTCAGCTGAATGAGAACCTCCAATACAGATTAATATAACCTAAAACAATAGCTCTGAGGTGTGTGAACTGCTCCATTCATCTCAGTGGGTGTTTCCATCCCCTTCCTGTGTGTTTTTGAGCCTGAGATATGCATGAAGTATGCCTGCTTCCTACCAAAAGGCAGGACTTCCTCAGATCCTCCTGGCTCCCCAGACCATGCCAAAAAGGCAAGTCCCTCCCCACTAAACCTGGCTCAGATGAGTGGGGAGAGGATCTAACCCCAGTGGATGGGCATGGGACCTTCAGATCCTGGCACACACATACACCCATGGAGGCAGTGAGAGGGGTTCAGATACCCCTAGAGGGGCAAGGACCCCATATCCCAGCTCATATGAGAATAGAGCCAGGGGTAATTCTCAGGCCCAGACTCTCCCCCTAGAAGAGCAAGAGCCCCCCAGATCTGAGCACACACACACACAGAAGGGGAGAGTCTGGGCCTGAGAATTACCCTGGCTCTATTCTCCCCCAGACCCCGGGTCAGTTACCTCCGTATTTCCCTCTCCACGTGACCTAACCCTCCACTACCCTCAACACTCAAGTCTCCCTCATTTGAGCCGTCAGTCTCTCTCTCTCTCTCCTCTGCTTGCTGCACCCGAAACCTCTCTCCCCCCCCCCACTCCTCTGCCCCTAATGCCCCTCCCAGGAAGCATTCACATGTCTATTTCCCCCCCAAATACTTTGATTAAATTCCCCCCAAATCAAAATTGCCACCCATGTCACAAATTATGGCAACCTCCCACCACTTAGTCCTAAATACCTTTTTTTCCTTTTTTGGTAGGGAATTGAGATTAATTTATACTTAGTTATGTTAATGGAATGGTGAATTCATAGCCATCAGTCTCAACGAAATCTGTGATTCATCCAATCATTTAGTACCTCTCAGTTTAACAGTAAAGGCAGCAGAAGGAAACCGTTCTTGGGTGGGCCCTGTAACACAGGAACCCCTCAGTCAAATTATCCCAAATCTGGGATATTAACCATTAACATGCACCCACCTGAGGGACACCACATTTCAAAGGAATCCAATGAAACATTTTGATTTTAGAGGACTTAGAAAAGTCGACTTTTAAACAAAAGTTGTGACAATCTCAACTGTATGGCACTGCTGTAGTGGCACTACAAGTTGTGTAAGTAGTTATATATTTACATATGTTCAGGTACAAGCCATCATATATAAGCTTTCCCATTTCAAAGTTGTGCCATAACAAATCCCAATGTGGGGAGATGACTGCATGCATTTGAGGGAATCCTAGCATTTGATTGATGCCAGATATTTGTAAATCAATAACAACAGCAATAATGAATACAAATTTTAAACTGCAAAATTCTAAGGTAGCTCCAAGAAGCTCTTTGAGAAAATTTAAAATGTTAGTAGGATGAAATGAGAAATCAGATTTTCTCTGTGGGAGGTCCTCAGCACGAGACTCTGCTTTTTGATACTGATGTGCAGCCTATGGAGCTGGCTGGCTGAGCCATTATCATGTGGCAATCCTTTCATAAATTCTGGAAGACAACACCTGTATTTACAGGCCTGGAGAGGAGGAGCCTGCACTCTACTGGAGAGGAGGAGCTGTTACACTAAGCATTGCATTTAAGAAAGGCATTTCTCCTCTTGTCTTGACTGAAAAGTTTTCCAACAAAAGATAAAATCTTGCACAAAAGACTGGTAAATTGCAGATAAAAGAAAATAACTGCTAAAATGGTGGAGCAGCATCTGACTTCTCTGCACTCAGCAGAGGTAGGAAAAAATGAAGGGGAAAAAAGTGCAGAGTGGCCAGTGAGAAAGTACTGAAGTGAAGGGTTCTTCTTTGACTTGTCACCTTGCCTGAGTAAGCAGTGTCATTGTCGCCATGCTGGTTCCAGGATATTAGAGAGACAAGATGGGTGAGGTAATATATTTTCCAATAAAAGATCTTACCTCACCCACCTTGACTCACTTTGCCTGAGTGACAGATTGATTATACTTACTACCTTTCCATCTACATTGGCAACAACCAGGCCACAGACAAATATGATGACAATGGACCACGTTCTTGGTCCTGATCCACCTCACTTACTTGTGCCTCTGTGGCAACACAAAGGGGGAAGAAAATTGGCTTAACAGTTACCTAGGGATTCTCTTTGCACAGGGGAATCCTCATATGATGTAAAGTGGGCATTGCTGTCTCTATGCTACCAGCTTCAGGACTCTCCTTGCACAATATGTATTTCAGTCATGCCAGGGGTGAGACGGGCCATGGCTGCAGTACACTGTGCACTAGTGATCCTGGAAAGCTGGAACAACATCTTGGGAATCAACACTATCAATTTAAGATACAGTAGCCCTGAGGCTGCTCTAATTTGAGTCTGGAGCCAAACCAGCTCCTGATTTCCTCTAGGACTGAGGGATGGAATGTAACCTCTCATTAACTGCATGGAACATAGCTTTGGGGCACCCCATGCTGGCCTATTGTCCCAGCCCTAAAGAGCTTACAAGTGAAGTAGATGTTATACAGAAAAGGTTTACAGAGGTTAGGGGAACAATAAAAAGCAATTCAGTTGATTGAAGTTAAGCACATATTTTGTTAGTTTTACAATTTTTTATGCATTTTGCCCATGTGACATCAAAAATAGTTGGATTTTAAGCATTTGCACAAAAGGTTTGTTCCATCCTTAAAAGTTCATAAATTCATAGATTCCAAGGCCAGAGGGACCACTGTGATCATCTAGTCTGACCTCCTGCATAACACAAGCCATAGAACTTCCCCAAATAATTCCTAGATTATATCTCTTAGAAAAAAAATCAAATTTTGATTTTAAAGTTTCCAGTGATGAAGAATCCATCACAGCCCTTAGTAAATTGTTTCAATTTTTCCCCTCACTGTTGAAAATTTATATCTTATTTCCAGTCTGAATTTGACTAGCCATCAACTTCCAGCCATTATCATGTTAGATCTTCCTCTGCTGGACTGAAGAGCCCATTATCAAATTGTTGTTCCCCATCTACTATATGTAAAATGTGATCAAGTCACTCCTTAACCTTCCCTTTGTTAAGCTAAAGAGATGGAACTCCTTAAGTGTATCACTACAAGGAATGTTTTCTAATCCTTTAATAATTCTTGTGGCTTCTCTATGAACCCTCTCCAATTATCAACATCCTTCTTCAATTGTGGACACCAGAACTAGACACAGTATTCCAGCAGCAGTTCCAGCGCCACTCCCCCAATTTTTGTGTTGTCTGAAACCTTATCAGTAATGATTTTATGTCTTCTTCCAGGTCATTGATAAAAATCTTAAATAACATAGGGCCAAGAACCAATCCCTTCAGGACACCACCAGAAACACACTTAGTGGATGATGATTCCCTGTTTACAGTTACATTTTTAGACCTATCAGTTAGCCAGTTTCTAGTCCAGTTAATGTGTGCCAGGTTAGTTTTATATCATTCTAGTTTTTTTAATCAAAATTTAATGTATTACCAAGTCAAATGCCTTACAGAAGTCTGTTATATCAACGCTATTACCTTTACCAATCAAACTTGTAAACTCATTAAAAAATATATATCAAGTTAGTTTGGCAGGATCTATTTTCAGTATCCCCATGTTGATTGCCATTAATTACATTATCCTCTTTTAATTCTTTATTAATCGAGTCCTGTATCAGCTGTTCCATTATCTTCTCTGAGATTAATGTTAATTAGGTGCTTCTCAGCCGGAAGGGTGGGAAGAGGCATTAATGGTCATCTGGGCCTCATGAAAGGGAGAGAGTTTTGTCTGAAGGAGGGGTCCACAGGGACTCCTGTTAAGGGGCCTGAGCCAAAGTCAACAGGAGAACAGTCACCTTGGGAAGGCAATCTGAGGGCTTGTGCTCAATATTGAAGCTATGGGGAGATGACTCTGGCCTAGCTGACAAAGAAGATTGAAGACAGAGCGCAGATTTGTTGAGAGACTGGATATTACACGTTACCCCAAAAGCAGTCTGAATTACACGTTTCTCAGCTGGAGGGCTGAGTTGTACACAATGGCAGACAGCCTACATGGGGCACAAAGACCCCAGCAACATTGCACCCTGATGCGAGGGTGCACACGAGTGGTGAATGTGTACCATAACTGGTCATAACTCCATTCATTATCTAATCTCA
Source organism: Emys orbicularis (assembly GCF_028017835.1). Taxonomy (NCBI): domain Eukaryota; kingdom Metazoa; phylum Chordata; order Testudines; family Emydidae; genus Emys; species Emys orbicularis. The sequence continues at coordinate 165,768,360 of NC_088684.1, forward strand.
GGAGATTATACTTGTCTGAGATATTTCTCACATACATTATTTAATCTATTACCATCAGTATTTAAATATATTTAAAAACAATTAAAAAGAACTGCCTCAGAAAGCTAAGCAGTGCTCCATTTCACAGAGTACTAATTACACTAATTAACTACAGAAGTAGTTCTGTTTTGTTTTCCTTCACCATGAGTTTGGGATTTTCCTGAAAAAATAAAAATAAAAAATCTTTATTATCTCATAGACTCATAGACTCATAGACTTTAAGGTCAGAAGGGACCAATATGGTCATCTAGTCTGACCTCCCGCATGATGCAGGCCACAAAAGCTGACCCACCCACAACAGAATCCTCCAGCCTGCGACCCCTGCCCTATGCTGCGGAGGAAGGCGAAAAACCTCCAGGGCCTCTGCCAATCTACCCTGGAGGAAAATTCCTTCCCGACCCCAAATATGGCGATCAGTAGAACCCCGAGCATACAGGCAAGATTCTACAGCCGGACCCTCATTTTACCAGCGATGGCACGTTAATGCCTAATTGACTAAAATCACGTTATCCCATCAAACCATTCCCTCCATAAACTTATCAAGCCTAATCTTGAAGCCAGAGAGGTCTTTCGCCCCCACCGTTTCCCTCGGAAGGCTGTTCCAAAATTTCACCCCTCTGACGGTTAGAAACCTTCGTCTAATTTCAAGCCTAAACTTCCCCACGGCCAGTTTATATCCATTTGTTCTCGTGTCCACATTACTACTGAGCTGAAATAATTCCTCTCCCTCCTTGGTATTAATCCCTTTGATATATTTAAAGAGAGCAATCATATCCCCCCTCAGCCTTCTTTTGGTTAGGCTAAACAAACCGAGCTCCTCAAGTCTCCTTTCATAGGAAAGGTTTTCCATTCCTCGGATCATCCTAGTGGCCCTTCTCTGTACCCGTGCCAGTTTGAGTTCATCCTTTTTAAGCATAGGAGACCAGAACTGCACACAGTACTCCAAATGAGGTCTCACCAGTGCCTTGTATAATGGAAGCAGCACCTCCCTGTCCCTACTAGAAATACCTCGCCTAACGCATCCCAAGATCGCATTAGCTTTTTTCACAGCCACGTCACATTGCCGACTCATAGTCATCCTGCGATCAACCAGGACTCCGAGGTCCTTCTCCTCCTCCGTCACTTCCAACCTATGCGTCCCTAACTTATAACTAAAATTCTTGTTAGTCATCCCTAAATGCATCACCTTACACTTCTCACTATTAAATCTCATCCTATTATTGTTACTCCAATTTACAAGGTCATCCAAGTCTCCCTGCAGAATATCCCGATCCTTCTCCGAATTGGCAATACCTCCCAACTTTGTGTCATCCGCAAACTTTATCAGCCCACTCCTACATTCGGTTCCGAGGTCAGTAATGAATAGATTAAATAAAATAGGACCCAAAACCGAACCTTGAGGAACCCCACTGGTGACCTCCCTCCAACCCGACAGTTCACCTTTCAGTACTACCCGCTGCAGTCTCCCCTTTAACCAGTTCTTTATCCACCTCTGGATTTTCATATCGATCCCCATCTTTTCTAATTTAACCAATAATTCCTCGTGCGGCACAGTATCAAACGCTTTACTAAAATCGAGGTAAATTAGATCCACCGCATTTCCTTTATCTAGAAGGTCTGTTACTTTCTCAAAGAAGGAGATCAGGTTGGTTTGGCACGATCTGCCTTTCGTAAACCCATGTTGTAATTTGTCCCAATTGCCATTCACCTCAAGGTCCTTAACTACTTTCTCCTTCAAAATTTTTTCCAAGACCTTGCATACTACAGAAGTTAAACTAACAGGCCTGTAGTTACCCGGGTCACTTTTTTCCCCTTTCTTGAAAATAGGAACCACATTAGCTATTTTCCAGTCCAACGGTACCACCCCTGAGTTTACAGATTCATTAAAAATTATCGCTAAGGGGCTTGCAATTTCTCACGCCAGCTCCTTCAATATTCTAGGATGAAGATCATCCGGTCCGCCCGATTTAGTCCCATTTAGCTGGTCAAGTTTGGCTTCCACCTCTGATACTGTAATGTCAATCGCCCCTCCTTTATTCCCCTCTGTCCTGCTCCCTCTATTCCTAAGCCCTTCATTAGCCTTATTAAAGACCGACGCAAAATATTCATTTAGATATTGTGCCATGCCTAGATTATCCTTAATCTCCACTCCATCTACATTCTTCAGCGGTCCCACTTCCTCTTTCTTTGTTTTCTTCCTATTTATATGGCTATAAAACCTCTTACTATTGGATTTAATTCCCCTCGCGAGGTCCAACTCTACACGGCTTTTGGCCTTTCTCACTGCATCCCTACATGCTCTGACCTCAATAAAGTAGGTTTCCTTGCCGATCTCTCCCCTCTTCCATTCTTTGTACGCTTTCTGTTTTTTCTTAATTGCCCCTTTGAGACGCCCGCTCATCCAGCTAGGTCTAATTCTCCTGCCTACTAACCGTTTTCCCTTTCTCGGGATACAGGCCTCGGACAGCTCGTGCAACTTCAGCTTGAAATAATCCCAGGCCTCATCTGCCTTTAGCTCTCTAAGTATGTTAGCCCAATCCACTTCCCTAAGTAGTTGCCTTAATTTATTAAAGTTGGCCTTTTTGAAATCGTAAACCTTAATCAGAGTTTTATTTGTGTTAATCCTTCCATTTAGTTTAAACCGAATTAGCTCATGGTCACTCGAGCCAAGGTTGTCCCCTACAACCATTTCCTCAATGAGGTCCTCACTACTCACCAGCACCAAATCTAAAATGGCATCCCCCCTCGTCGGTTCAGCTACTACTTGATGAAGGAATTCATCTGCTAGCACGTCTAGGAACATCTGAGCCCTATTATTGTTACTAGCATTTGTTCCCCAATCTATGTCTGGGAAGTTAAAGTCCCCCATGATTACACAGCTCTTATTAGTTTTTACTTCCTTAAAAACATTAAATAGTTCTCTGTCCGCATCCAGGCTAGATCCTGGCGGTCTATAGCACACCCCAAGCAGTATCTCAGGGGAGGCTCTAGTAGTTCTTTTACGCAGTGTAATTATTGCCCATACAGACTCCGTCTTATCCATTCCATCACTTATTATTTCTTTACATTTTAGCTCATTATTGACATACAATGCCACACCCCCACCTTTACCTTTTTTCCGGTCATTCCTAAACAGCACATACCCTTCCATACCTGTACTCCAGTCATGACTACAGTTCCACCACGTTTCGGTTATTCCTACGATATCAGGTTTCATTTCTTGGACCAGGAGCTCCAATTCCTCCATTTTGTTACCTAGGCTTCTCGCATTTGTGTATAAACATCTTACTGTATGCTGTCTATCCTTTCTCCCATTAGTTATGAAATTTGGTACGGACCCCGTACTGTCCATCCGCCCCCTCCTTCTTATGTCCAATTCCCTACCCCTACCTATATCTGTGCTGAATGTCATTTTTACATATCCAGAGTTATATCTATTCTCTGAAAGGGAGCAGGTTTATTTTTTTTAAAGAACCACATTCTGATAAGAAAAGAACCTGAAATGAAGAGTGTAATTAGTACTCTGTGAAATGGAGCACTGCTTAGCTTTCTGAGGCAGTTCTTTTTAATTGTTTTTAAATATATTTAAATACTGATGGTAATAGATTAAATAATGTATGTGAGAAATATCTCAGACAAGTATAATCTCCTGAGATTAGATAATAACTATATTCAGAATACTTCCATTCAGTCATGCAATGTACAAAGAAGGTTTTTATCTTTGAGGTCACTTTTGGATATATATTAAGTTAGAGGTGTTAAAAAAGCATGCTGTAGCTTTTTTTAATTTGTTCATTGCGAGGCTATTGAAATACAAAATAACTATATTCCTCCATCAGGAAGGATCAGGAATGTGTTTTCTAAATGAACTCAGAAGTAAAAGCAAAAAGGAATCTGTTTTTGTTTTCGACTGCTCCTTCAAGGAATTTTAAAGATGGTTCTCAACTTCAGCATCCTCTTCCTTCTCAGGGGAGGTTTGGGAAGAGGGCAGGGCTAGCTGCAGAACCGTTTACAGTCTCACAATCCCTCAGACCCCCAAAGGTAGTGCCAGGCTCTTTCAGCAAAGACAGGAGATAATAATTCACATGTAAAAAATAATCAAGAAAGGAAGATGATTTTTGTTGCTTTTTTTAAAAAGATCATTTTAAAATTAGAAAAGGAGAGGTTTTTTTTACAAGGAACATTTTGCCCATGAGTAATTATGGAATAGAGTTCAGATATTACAATGATAGATGTAGACAAATAACAAACAATTCACTTCCAGTCAGAGGCATAGCTACAATGATGCAAGAGGTGCAGTTGCATGCAGGCTCACAAGGTTATGGGGAACCCAGCCAGCAGAGACCACTCTACCTTAGGCACCATTGTAGTTACACCTGTTTACCTATAGGCAGGTGGGGTTCTGAGGAGAAGGAAGCAGATCTCAGCCAGCTGGGTTGCTAGGGAAATACTTTTCACCTCCAGTGCAGATAAGATCACTGCCACAGCTCCTCAGATGCTGAGCAACTCGAGGCTGCTCCTGGCAGTGCCCAGACTGCATCTGCCACTCTGTTCCCAGACTCCAACGAGAGACTGCTGAGCTGGAATTGATATGCAAACTAGACACAATCAACTCAGGATTAAATAAGGACTGGGAATGGCTGAGCCATTACAAACATTGAATCTATCTCCCCTTGTAAGTATTTTCACACTTGCTTCTTATCAAACTGTCTGTACTGGGCTATCTTGATTATCACTTCAAAAGTTTTTTTTCTCTTACTTAATTGGCCTCTCAGAGTTGGTAAGACAACTCCCACCTGTTCATGCTCTCTGTATGTGTGTATATATATCTCCTCAATATATGTTTCACTCTATATGCATCCGAAGAAGTGGGTTGTAGCCCACGAAAGCTTATGCTCTAATAAATTTGTTAGTCTCTAAGGTGCCACAAGTACTCCTGTTCTTTTTGCGGATACAGACTAACACGGCTGCTACTCTGAAATCTGTTCCCAGCTCCCACAGGCTCTGCTGCCCAGGCAGCCTCTGGTCCCTGCCCTGGACACTGCCTGCCTGGACTCGCACAGTGGCTGCTGCTTCAACAGTGAGGAGCTCATTCAGTAAGACGCAGGGGGCTCAGGGGTTGCTGGGGGCCAGGTGGTAGGGGTGGGCTGGGCTGGAGTGTGGAGTGGGGGTCCAGATGGGGGTTGCAGGCTTAGGGCTTCTGCTGTGGTTGAGCTGAGTGGCTCCAGGGAAAGGGTTGTGGGACATGGGGGTGCAGGTGATGGAGCATGAGAAGGTTAGGGAGGTTTGCTGCTGCCGGTTAGTGAGCCAGTTCCTAGGGTTGCCAACATTGTATTTCAAAAATACGGGACTGTTTTCTTAGCACCCCCACCTCACCCCTCCTCCCAATTATATTAACATCATTATTATTAATAGTAATAAGCAGTACTCACCTACATTTGCCATAGGTATTTCTTGGTGCTTTTGCAGCACTGTTACTTTTTGCAGTAACCCACAATCTTGTTGTACAGAGATGAAAAAATCTTTGCAGAGTAACTGGAAGTTTATACAAATTTGGAGTTTGCTTTCAATTAAATGTATGCTGCATCTGTTCTGTATGTCAGATCATTTATTCCCCATTTATGAAAAAAATCCTTTTGATAAATGCATTTGATCCTGGTACACTAAAGTACAAATGATACAATTTGTAACAAGTTTTTTAAGTTTTCTTTTCCACAGTTCTGAAACACATACATCCATTTTTCACTGATAGATTTGGAAATGAAATTTCTTGATGTTTCAATCACATCTCGACTGTTGCAGAATTCCTCATAGAGCTGGTTAATGTTTATGATTTCTCTCATTTTGAGTGCATCCCTTACATCCCCAAGATCTGAGAAACTAAGCTTCTTGTAGAGGCAAATGGGTTTCAGCTTCATCACTGCATTGTCAGTAGAGAAATTAAACCATTTATCGATGTACAAAAGCACAGAGTAATAAAACTTAATGAAATCTTGCTTTAACTTCGCTTTTTATTGTGGCAGTAGCTTTTCTATCAGTTGTTTGGCTTGGAAACCATAAAGCAATCCTCTTTAGCATCTTCATCTTAAAACGGCACATCTCTGCATACACATCAGTAATGCATAGCTTTGATTCCTCCAACTTTCTCACAAGTTCATCAAAGACACAAGCCACATTGTGGAAAAAACGTATGTATGTTTCCACGATGCAGGCATATACACCCTTTTCTGTGAACATGTTCTTTAATGCTATTGGACAAGACTCCCCTAGTGACTTGAAGTAGGCTGTAATTGCTGGACAGTTTCCGAAAAGTTGATTGACTGCTGGGTTAAGGGAGAACCATCTTGTACTCACATACCACAGTACTTGAACAACAAACTCAAAAAAATTCCAGAGTTCGTCTCTGTGAATTGTGGACACAGAAAAATGGCTGTAAATTTTCAACACAATAATTTCTATATCAACCGATAGCTGATCACTCGCATGTTTGAAAGTATTGTGGGCTATGTTTGCAGGGCAGTTCACCTTAAAAATGTGGTCATTTTTAGTACATAACAACTTAAACACCAAATTGTGTTTGCCATAGTCCACATTTACATTATCAGCAGTTAACGTTAAGCTGGAGATTCTCTAGGCAGTTCATTATAGCACGATGAATGCCGTTTGCAGATTCATCACTGTCTTCATAAAAATCGAGCAGCTTGCACTGAACGCCATCTGATACGGCAAAATATCAGAGGCACATCAGAAACATCTTTCTGTTCCTCTTATTTGAGGCATCAGTCACTACCAAGAAATACATGTGCTGTTCTGATGGCGATGGTAATAAATCCCGTAAACCATCCCTCACAGATTTTGGGGCCGAAAAAAATTGGTCACTAATAGCTCTGCTTTGATTCTTCCACATCACAATTCGTTTGCAATATTTGAATCACAACACATTTCACAGGTAATTTATTACCACAATCCATGCTGTTGTAACTTAGGCTGTGTTTAACTATGTGGTAAACAGTTGCAAATTTTGCATGGTGCAATTCTGTCACTTTCAGTGTTTGAAGAGACAAATATTTTGCTAATATTTGTCATAGCTTTAGCCTGTGTGATTTTCTTATGTCCATTGGTTACTGTGTGCTGCTTCAGGTCAGTATTGCCTCCAGGCCCAACAATGAATTCATGCCGGCACAAAGTACAAAAGGCTTTACCAGAATTGCAACTGACAGGTTTTACCCAGTTGTATTTTTCTTCCCATTGACTTTTATATCTACAAAGTCTTTTCGTTTTTTTTCTGTTTAGATCCAGGAGGAGTGTTTGGTGTTCCCGCTGCTTCACTCATAACTGCATCTAACGCTTTCCTGACCACATGTAAAAGTCTGCTGCAGCTCTTGTTAGGCACTAATAACATCACTTCCAAATATTAGTTCCACTATAGGTACATTGATTCAGTAATCATGAGATTAATTCTGCATTACTATATTGTCTAATTTTACAAACTTGGTATCATTGGAAGGCAAGGTAATAATAAAACTGCCTTTGATAATAATAATAATGTTTTTAATATGTTGAAATATGGGATAAAAGGCATCCCATACAGATTAAGTAATGGACAGGCAATTTTCTATTTAAATTAGGGACGTCCCTTGTAATACAGGACTGTTGGCAACCTTACTAGTTTCTGGCCCCGGGAGAGGAGTGGTGGAGGGGGGAAGACAGGGAGAGCCTCTGATGAGAATTAATCTCTTTACTCTGTTAGAATGTGTCTCCCCTAATTAGGCTAGATTCACTGGTGCATTCTAGCTCCTATGCAACATTATGACAATGGGAAACTATTGTCAGCCTGGTCTGATCTGCCTGTTACATTGGGTTTCTGTAGAGGCCCAAAAGTAGCTGGAGCATACCAGTGAATCTTGCCCCATCTGGGGTAGGATCAAACCCTATTTGAATAGCTTGTTTATCTTAGAGGTACTTGGAACATGGTACAGATGTTAGAGAGGGCTGGCTTTTTATCGAGGACAGGTAACATTTCTATTATATGAAATCAGACATACGATAAATGCCTGGCTTTGTTAGTAATATAAAATGTACTAGGGATTATGACCTGTGAAAAGTGCTCACGATGTAGTTGTTTTGATAGGTTTTGTTTATTTGTTTTAATTGCATGGCAGTATGGATTCTTGTATGTGGTTTCTGAGACACAAAGATCACATTTTCAAGAGTGGTCTGTATATTTGTGACAACATTTGTTTGCGTTTGGTGCCCAGCCACACAATTGATGAATGCAAAGCAAATGTTGTTTGTGCTCAAATTGCATGTTTTTCCATGGGCAAATTTGTGGGTTTAGAGATAAAGATTGGGGGGCTGATTCCCCATTGCTTTACTCTTATTTTACAGAAGTGTAACTCCATTCATTTAGTTCCAATAGAGTTGCCCCACCTTGAAACTGGGGTAACATAATGGTGACTCAAGCCTTTGGGGCTTTTTGACTAAATACATTTGTGCCCAGTAAGGATCTGTGAAGCTCCCAGAAATATTTTTTGAACACCTAGCATTCAATGGAACAACAAATAGGATAGCTTTACAATTAGCAAATCAAATTTGAGCCATTTATTAACAAATATATTAGTAAGTCTGCTTTTTCAATATTATACCAGCTCTACTATACAGTAGTTTATTTTGCTCCAAATGTCCAGTAGATGGCAATGCTTACTCCATATAGTGTACTGAAAATAACAGTCCTCACTCAGACAAAAACATCCATTTGACTTTAGGATCAATGCCACAGTTTAATTCTTTGGCATATAACTCTTATTGTTGTTCATTTTTAAAACTGAAGTGTAGCAATACAGAACAATTTTATTATTAAAACATAAAAGGAAATGTTAAAAATGCAGCCTTTTAAAATTAATATACCTCTAAAATTGCTTGTTCATGATCTTTGTATTGCGAAAGTATTGAAGAGGAAATGCCATGCCATGCCATCTAAAATGGAGAGTGGATAGCTATATAGGTAAGATAGTGCCATAATAAAATTAATCTGTTAATGGAAGGATGTACATCAGTAAATACTGTTATATGAATGGGGCTTAGGTGCGTTTAAGTAAGAAGAGTATTTTTATTTTAAATCCAAGAAATAAGGGTGCTGGAGAACAAAATGACCTTAGGTTATAAAATATGGTAAGTAATTTTTACACTGATATATAGGTGGAGATGACACAAAGCCATATTCTGCATTAATTAAAAACCTATACAACCTCATTGGTGGTGTAAAATGGGATAGATTAATTTAATTGACAGACATTCACAAAATCTACCTACATGTATCTTGCTTATTGAGGGTATGATCCTGAAAGGTGCTAACCATCATCAACTAGCTCTGAAATCAATCCTTCTGCTGGCTAATGTATTCTAGATGCAAGGTGGGTGAGTTAATATCTTTTATTGGACCAACTCCTGTTGGTGGGAGAGACGAGCTTTCAAACCACAGAGAGCTCTTCTTCGGGTGTGGTTCTAGGCATTAATGAGATTCTTTTTGTATCCATGATAAAGGATTTAGCTTTTTCTTCCCTTGTCTAACCCAGTACTGTAAAGCAGTCCCAAGTCTGAAATGTAGCCAATAAAGACCAATAACTGCCCCAAACTTTCTCTTTACTAGGACTTGATTAATAAAGAATTAAAGTAATATAATTCATGGAAATTAACATGGGTTTATGGGAAATGATTCCTGTTAAACTAATTTGATATTTTTTTTTTGATGAGATTACAAGTTTGGGTGATAAAGGTAATAGTGCTGATAGAATATACTTAGGCTTCTGTGGGGCATTTGACTTGGTAACGCATGGCATTTTGACTAAAAACTAAAATTATATAAAATTAACATGACACACATTTAATTGATTAAAGCTGGCTAATTGATAGGTCTCAAAATGTAACTGTAAACAGCGACTCATCATCAAGCAGGTGTGTTTCCAGTGAGGCTCCTCGGGGATTGGTTCTTGGCCCTATGTAATTTAACATTTTCATTAATGAAGCAAACATAAAATCATCTGCAGATGACACAAAAATTGGGAGAGTGGCGAATAATGAAGAGGACAGGTCACTGACACAGAACGAACTGTATTGCTTGGTGCACTGGGCTCAAGCAAACAATATGCGTTTTAATATTGCTAAATATAAATGTATATATCTAGGAGCAAAGAATATAGGCACTATTTACAGGATTGGGGTCTCTGTCTAGGGAAGTGGTGACTGTGGAAAAGATTTGTGGGTAGTGGTGGATAATTAGCTGAACATGAGTTCCCAGTGTGACACTGTGGCCAAAAGGGCTAATGCGATCCTGGGATGTGTATATAGGGGACTCTTGAGTAGGAGTAGAGAGGTTATTTTACCTCTGTATTTGGCATTGGTGCAATCACTGCTGGAATACTCTGTCCAGAAATATATTTCTTTGCAGCTGCGTAAGTTACTTAATCTGTGAATGCCTTGGACAAAATGGGAGAATAAAAACTATTTAAAAAATATGCCCAGATAAATCCACAAGAAGGGTTAAATAGCAATCTTTATTATCTTATAATAGCAATCTTTGCACTGGGGTGAAAACTCCAAAAATGTCCAGTTATGAAGGTGAATTTGAAACCCAGTTTACAAGAGTAATCAGTAAATGCTGATTTGACTTAATTGGTTCTGTGAGGTAAAACAGTCAATCAATGGCCTTCAACAAGGTTGTATTTTCCTCTACTCCATCTGTCATGGCAACTTTTTAAAATCAGTTGCCATGAGCTTAATTTTTAGGGCAAAAATAAGTTGAAATAGAAGGCAGACTTGATGAAAGTCCTTGTGTGGCATGGACGATAACAGTGCCAGGAGTGCCTTGCCCACCATGGAAGTAATCAAATAAAGAAGAGACGGAAAGGTTATTCCTTGGTACAGAAAATTAAGCCAAATGTGAGCCCTGATGCCTCTTCAGCTAATGATCTAAATATTATTGGTTACTCCAATTCTACCAATCTGACCAGATTCACAAAGGGATGTGTGTGCCTAAATGCCACTTCAGTCACCTAAGTCCAACATTTAGGCACCACCGACAATCACAAACCCCCTGCTTAGCTGCCATCTAGCTCTGTAGGTGCCTAAGCTCTCTTGACCCCTACACTTCCACTGCAAAAGTTCCCTGTAGCTGGGGTAGTTATGTTTCTGCCTCTGGGCATTTGCACTACTGCCTCACTCTAGGTCAGCGTTTCTCAAATGCAGCCACTGTGGCTGCATGTGGCCACCAGGAGGTTTTCCTGTGGTCACAACAGCCTCTTGCGCAGAGCTGGGGGCCCCTCCCTGCAGTGGCCCCTCCCTGCAGTGCTCAGAGGTGGGCTTCAGCCCCCCTCCATTGGTTCAGGCAGAGGCTCTGGCAGCAGGCTTTAGTTCCCCCCTACCCAGCTGCAGCTGCGGGATTCCTGAGGCAGGCTTCAGCCCTCCTTCCCCCACCCCCCGCCCCTCGCCCATCTTCAGGGCTCTGGGTTTCTGGGTAGCAGGGCTCTGTCTGCGCACTCTGGGTTCAGCTCATCCCCCATCCCTTGACTCCGAGCTCCAGCCACAGGGCTCAGGCTCTGGGCTTCTGCAGGGTTGGCCTTACCGGGTGCTATGGTCCAGAGGCAAGAAGTGGGGTGAGCCTGGGGTCCGAGGCCATGGAAGGGAGCCTGGGGCAATGAGGGGGAAGCAGTGGGGCCCGGGGGAGGTGAGGGGAGGACAGAGAGAGGCAGTGGGGGCCAGGGATACCAAAATATTATTGAGTCTTCAAAAAAAACCTACATCGATCAATTATAATGATTTGGATATGTAAATATGGATATTTATTTGTTTTTCTTAAAGTTAATTAAGTATTTTAGAAAAAATTGTCAGAGCGGTCACCAGCAAGAGTTGGTGTGAGAACCCCTGCTCTAGATGTCCAGACTCCTAAGCCCCAGTGCAATCCATAAACCAAGGGAAGATAGGTGGGGAAATGATTAAAAAATCATGAGAGCAGGAGGAGCAGATGCCGGGTCTCCCACCTTCTTGTTAATGTCCACATTTCTTGGTCAAGGTATAGACAAGGTCCAGATTCCAGAGAAAATAATACAAAAATAATAACCATAATGATAATAATAATAAGTAAATAAAAAGATATTGCAGCCTGTTCAAAAGCATCTGGTGGTCCAGATTTGGCCCCCAGTTTGCCTATTGACTGCCCTGCTATACAGTTATTTTTGTTCTTCCACTGTTCCAGTGACTAAGTGTTTATCCAAAGTGGGAGTCACACACATCAGAATATCCTGTTGCCCAGTGGTTAAAGCACTAAACCTCAAGATGGATGACCCCTGTTCCAATCATTTCTCCACATGGGGCAAAGAAGGGGAATTGAACCTGGGTTTCCCACATCCCAGGTGAGTGCTCTAACCACTGGGCTAAAAGTTATAAAGTGGCAGCAGCACCAGTGCCACTTCCTCCTCCATTTTTTGCATGAAATGGGTTAGGTATCTGATTCAAGGAGAAGGTTCCCCTCTCAAAAGCAAAAATAGGTGCCTCGCAGCAGCCTGGACTTTGGCGCCAAACTCCAGGAGAGGGGCAGGACATCCATCTCGTCAGTACTGCCTATTGGCTAGCTTAGGTAGCGGCTCCCCGCTCAGTGTGCTGGCCTCTGTGAATCCCATTCTTCGGCACTTATTTCTCCTAATGCATTGTATATGGAGCCTAGGTGTCCAACCCAGGCTTTGTGGTTCTCAGTGATTTTCTAGGCACCTAAAAGTTAGTTGCAATGCCTAAGTGCCTTTGTGAAACTAGCCCATAATTTGAAGATGTGCTGTCAGCTAATGGTCCAGTTATTTCATTCTATTTGCTTTAGTGTTATCTGTATATTACAGTTGACCCTCTTTGCTCAATACCCTGTGGGGTGCTGATTTCACCCTGATTTCAGTCGGAGTTGAGCACCTCCAACATTTCTGTGGAGGTGCTCAACATTTTTTAGCATTAGGTTTAATGGTTTCACAAAGTATTCAGGACACAGGTGATAGGCTTGAGACTCTGGACTGTACTCTTATTTTTCTCAAAAGTGTAGTGAAGCAGATCTTTAACAGTGTCTGGCAATTCAGCATTGGTCAAAAAGCATGCAGTAGGAGCATTGCTATTTTGAAAATAGTGCCATTTTCTTATCTATTTGTGAATTACTTTATTTTGTCTATTTTGCCATTTCAGTTTTTGTAAACTACCATTATTTATGTATTTGCTTTATGGCAGTGTCTAGAGGTCCTAACTAAGATCATGGTTCCATTGTGCTGGGCACCATACATACAAGTAGTAAGAAATAGTCCTTGTCTGGTTGGGTTTATAACTTAAATAGACATACAAAGAGGGGGAGAAAGGGATTATTTTTACCCCCATTTTGCAGACGAGGAAATGAGGAACTGAGAAATTAAGTGATTTGCTGAAGATCATGCAAGAAACATGTATCATAGATGAAAACTGAACCTGTATCTCCAAAGTTCCGAAAGCATCTTTCAAAAGACTTGGAAATCCACAGTTAACATTCTTCACTTTCTAATAGATTTAAATCTCTTTTAAAATCACTGCTGTATTGTGTATGGGTAATGGTATGTTCTTCTAAGGCCACCATGTAGTTATAATACGAGCTCTAGAATTGGTCAGAGGTGCACAAACTGTTAAAGGGTGTGAAAAAACGTACTGGTGTCCTATCAATGAAATAACATTGAATCTCTTCCTGTGCATGGCCCTGGATTTAATTCCTTCAAGGCCATACAGAATAGTAATGGAAACAGATGTTAAAGAAGGAAAAAAAGTACAAAGCAGTACAAAGCTTCTTTCCACAAATCCTCACAAGGGAGATAATAGGAGAATCAAGTATATTTTAATGTTGTCCCTGTTGCTCTTTCTCATCATGTCATTTCAACCATCATTTTGAAGTTGATTGCCCACCAGATGCCATTCAAACCAATTCTCCAGTAAAGTCAGTAAGCTTTAAACTTCTAATTCTACTCAGTTGCAAATGTGATCTTCCCCAGATCATTGTAAAACAATGTAGCAATGCTATTTCAAGGTCACTGCAATTGGCTTAATCTTTATTATTTTTAGCGTGGTTTATTTAGGAAAGATGAGCAATTTTACAGCTCATTACCATACATATACCAGAAATGTAATATTAACAATTACAAATATGTACTTAATACTTTTTGTTTAGAGAAACATTATGCAATGATATAGTCATCAAGTTTTTTCCACTTGGTGAGTAATACCAAGTCATGGGATCTTTAAACCACTACACATTGTTTCTGAACATTTTCTTTGAAAACTGAAAGACAATAATGTCTTTGCTCATATTAACAAACCAAACAAGTCAGTTATTATTACTGAAGAATAATAAAGTCAATTATCACATTATATTTATGTGTGCATTGTTTTGGTGGGCAACTGTATTCTCTCTGAGCACTGAACAAATGGTAACTAAATATTTATGTATCTGTTTATCATTTGTCTATTTTTCTGTGTACACACTTGATGAGTTAATATTTTCATAGCAATAACACTCCCTGTTTTTTTAATGATTCTTCTAATTTTGGAAAATTTTACCTTTTCCAGCAAGAAACTGTCGATAGTCTAGCAACTACTAACAGCAGAGAGATTAATTCTTTATCTAGTGAGACCATTTTCACTAGTCCCAGAAGGATTGCCAAAATATCATTTGCTAATAAGTATCTGACCATTTGAATCAAACTTTATATTAAGGTTTCATTTATAAATAGTTTTAGAGGGTTCAAATGATTAATAAATATTTAATAAATATATAATTGTTTGTTAGTTTATTATAGAATGCAGTAGGTCAATAGGCTGTTTATGACCATGTCTGTTAACCATCTGTAACACGTTACACTGATGTGCTTATAACCACCTCTAATATATACAACTCATAGCTGTAACATGTATATAACATCTATTAATCATTTAATACTTCATCATAAACTATATATTAATGTACCTTGATAAAAAAAGTGTGACGGCAGTTTGAAAATTTGGTTGCAAATCACATCCCAACACTTTGTAGTAACTGAACATGTCCAGCATATACAGTACACATAACATCACCTTTTTCTCATAATATCTCTACCAGTTACCTTCACCCAATCTGTATAGTTTTTGCATCATGGACTGCACGGCCATAAAGCATTAGTTCCTAGAGTCATGCAAATTTCAGTGTTCATTTTAAAAACAAAATAAGTTTCTAGCCTTATGCTTACAGAGCAAAGCTTGAAAATGTTGTCCCTAATGGTTCAGTAAATGTTGGATTATTTGTGTTTGCCTTCTGTTTTTAAAGTTTCATAATTTTAAGGCAGTTCCCTAGTTTTGGTGAGGCATGACATATTTTGAACACTTGGGGATGGCAATACTCATTTATATGGATCTAAGTGCCTAATTTTAGACAACCAAGTTCAAAATTTTGGTCTAAATGGCCTACATAAGATGACACTGAAAGTTAGTGGCATTTTGGAGTAGCATCAACATCTTTAAATACCAAGTCCAAGTCTTTAACCACAAGACCACTCTTCCTTACAATGGAGAGTGTACTAATCTCTCTATGCAGTAGTTTATATTGCAAATAATTGTCTTTTCTTAATCAAATTTTGCCTACATCCATTAGATCTTTCAAAAATGATCCTTTGACGAGATTCAGACAAGCCATTTGTGAATTGAAGAATTTAGGAAGAGAGAGGGATTACTTTTTTGTGAAAATTCTTTGCATTCTTTTTGTTACATTGAATTTCAAAAATAGTTTTGGCCTAGAACCTTTAAACTCCCCTTTCCTTGATGAGATTTAGTACACAGAATTAGTGAGAGTGTAACCCACACACCTTCTGGGTGTGGTGTTCTGTCCCATGTAGTGGCACTGAGACCCCTTAAAGAGAAAGATAAAAATGAGTCTGCTCCACAGGCTTAGCTAACAAGCAGTTGGCTTTTAACTCACTTAGTAGAGCAGGGATGGGCAACCTTTAGCACGCAGCCTGCCAGGGTAAGCACTCTTGCGGGCCGGGCTGGTTTGTTTATCTGCCGCATCCACGGGTCCGGCCTATCGTGGCTCCCACCGCTTCAGGCCAATGGTGGCTGTGGGAAGTGGCGCGGGCTGAGGGATGTGCTGGCCGCCGCTTCCCGCTGCCCCCATTGGCCTGGAGTGGTGAACCGCGGCCAGTGGGAGCCGCGATCGGCCGAACCTGTGGACGCAGCAGGTAGACAAACCAGCTCGGCCCGCCAGGGTGCTTACCCTGGTCGCCCGCCTGCCAAAGGTTGCTGATCACTGCTGAAGAGGCCGAGGTTCGATCCTGCTCGCCAATGGCTGTTTAAAGCTTCAGAGTTAGTCACTACTGATTTACTAAGATTTGGTAACTTTGTAGCCATTCTGGCATAGCTCTCCCTCCATTGAACATAGAGACATAATCCACTCTCCCTTTGTCATCCCTCCACCACTTACACAATCCACCCAACATAAGAGTGTGTGCATGCACACATGCAAACACATCTACTCCAAGTCTCTTTTCATAGACATGCACACACACACACACACACTACCAATGCTTTCACAATAGTTCTCTCATATACAATCCTCTACCCCCACCCTGCCTATTAATACACACACCCCTCCTTCCCTTTGCATACACATAAACATACTTATTCTCCCCCGGAGCACAAACACACAGATCTTTCATTTATTTTCCCCTCCTGGGCTGACAGTTCTATGCTAGTCAATTCCACTCTGAGGACTGGCTGACATATCTTCCACTAGCATATAAAAACATTGTGATTTCTACTGACTTCTTTTCTGAAACAATAATCTTGTAATCTGTTCATCTCTTTAGTTCTTTTCTTTAGTTTTTTTAAAGCAGCTTTTGTTTATTGACTCTCTGTTTTGGAAGTTAAAGATTTATACTTTCTTTTAATGTACAGTAGTTTAGTTCTGCATTTGTCCTTATCAGGGAAGTCAACCTTGGCTATGCAATACCTCTGCCCACCATGATCTACATCTCCATGAGGGAGAACTATTTTCATTCCACACCACCCAGGAGAAGCTCCTAATGGTCAGTACTGATGGACATAGTATCTTGTAGAAAAGAAATTAAGAGATTAAGCCATTTTTTTCTTTAAAACATAAATGTTTTCAGTTTTTTTCTTTCTTAACTTAAATATAGTACTTGTGCAAGAAACTGCCTTGACAGTCTGGGTACCTGAGTTGTCTGCCTGCAGGTCAGGTACAAATGGCAGCAGCAAAGCAAGTTTCCCTCATACTGCTCTATTCCTGTCCTGATGGAACCTTTCCTATGGATAAAAATTTAGTTTGGTCTCCATGTCCTTTGCCTGTTTGCTCAGAATACAAGTACAAGTGCCAGTTATGGTAGTTTGTATAATCTGGATACAGATTTACTAGGAAGTAAACTGAAATCATGAACTAATTCCACACAGGCCACTGAGTAGTCATTGGATAATGTTAATACTAACCAGGACTAAATTTGAACCCATGATCTGGTGGTTAAGTCCCCTATCCAAACCCATTCTGAGGCTTTGTCTTCACTACCCGCCGATCCGGCGGGTAGCAATCGGTTTATCGGGGATCGGCTTACCGCGTCTAGTGAAGACGCGGTAAAATCGATCCCTGATCGCTCTGCCGTCGACTCCGGAAATCCACCTCGGCAGGAGGCGGCAGCGGAGTCGGCGGCAGCGCGGCAGCGGTCGACTTTCCCGCGTCCTCACCGCTAGGTAAGCCGACCTAAAATACGCAACTTCAGCTACGGTATTCACGTAGCTGAAGTTGCGTATCTTAGGTCGGACCCCCGCTGTAGTGTAGACCTAGCCTAAGTTTTGCAGTCCTCGAACTTGTCAGTATACTGTAAATATTCCAGCAGTTTGGCAGGAAGCCCAAAACACTAGATTTCCAGCTCTCTTACAATGTTTGTTACACGCCTTAGTATTACAACACACAGTTCAATAATTTTGGCTCATTTACCATTCCCACTCAGGCAATCCAGAATTAAATAAGTATGTTGTTTCAGTTATGATTTATCTCATCTTAATTCAGAATTTATGTTGCTGGAGAAACAGTGTGAGAAATTTTGGGATTGCCTCCGCCACTTTCAGTGCTGCCTGTTAATAAATAGAAAATTCTCCATTCACTGTTGTTAGCTTCTTAATGTTTAGATGAAATATGATCAGTTTCTCCTCATGAAAATGAGATTGAGGAAAACAAATAACAATGTTTAATAGAGCTTCACAGAACAATTTGAATTCTGAAAAAATATTGTTTGGTGAGCAGAAGATTGTTCAGATTTTGTTCTTGATGGATCAGCTTACATTTGGATCACAGAAACAGACATCGTGAGTACTGCAACGGCTCTAAAAAAGTCCTTACATGCTCCCTACCTATGTTCCCCCCACTGCTAATGTAACACCTCTCCCTCATATCTCTCTGTGCAGAACGGAACAGTAAGCCTGTTACCAAAACATGTTTTGGTAAATTTGAAAGTAGTTTTAGAGATGCTCACCATTAATTCCACCTTTCTACCTCCTAGTCCACATGCCAGCACCAGGAAGAGGCGAGGGGCTTCAACTCCTGACAGGTGGGATGATTCCCTCTTTTGCTTCTGGTGGCCAGAAGAGGTGAAGGAGGGAGCAAGTGCTTCTCTATCCCAACACTCAGGATGTCATCTCACCAGCCTCCAGAAACTGATGAGGAAAGAGAAGCTTCCTTAAGTTCCCAGCAGCTGGGATGTGCCCACCCAGTATTTTCCAACAGGGATATTCCTTCCATCTCCCAGGAGTCATGAAGAGGCAGAGGGCAGGAACACTGAGTGATCTGGAACTGAGTCTCCCAGGTGCCAACAACAAAAGTAAGTTTGCAGAAATTACAGAGTAGTGTATAAGGATGTTTTGCCTCAATCCTGGGCTAGAAGGAGGCCCCAAACCCAAATACATAAACTCCATCCTCAACAACTGCCACCTTAAGAGAGCAAATCATTCCATGTTACAGAAAGCACATAAAGAATGTTTATATTCTGGAGATAGGGCACTGGAGTTTTGACCAGCACTCCTGGGAGAAGCCAGCTCCCAGGACAGCTGCTCCAAGTCACGCTGCTCTGATAACTGTGACAGAATGCCTGTGTTTCTGGAGATGTCCAAACTGTGCTGCAGACATGTAAACTCAAGTGCCTGAGATCTGCTAATGTAGAGACATATACGTGGTTCCATGGTGAATATATATCAGCAGTAGGATGGCTACCTGATGAATGTAAGCGGAACAGGGAGAACCAGTTGACAGAAGTGAATCATGTCAGGGTTGAGGCACAATGATGGAGATCTTGTGCTGTGGCTATCCATGTTCTTCAGATAAATGAAAGACTTCATACTCCCAGGTTGTCAGTACAGCACCTTTTACAAGAATTGTGTTCACACATCAATGTCCAAATGAAAAGAATGGCCACTTAGCTAGTGTAACCATGCCCCGGAGGGTCACAACTGAGAATGCCAAATTCAGGACAAACTGCTGAGAAATAGGGCAAATACACCCCAAGACTGGTGGCTAATTCCCATGTCACGGGTTCAGTCACAGAGACCCCCTTGGGACTGTCACCTGATGTGCTGAGATTACCTCTGAGCCCGTTTTCCCTGATGGATTGGGACTCCAGAACACTACCTTGTTGAGCCAGACATGCCAGCCTGCTGCAACACAGACCCAGTTCTGAACCACATGCCCTAATGGTGCAGGATTTAACTGAAAACCACTCAGGAGGTTACCTATCTTCAGCACCCAGACACCCAGTTCCCAATGGGATCCAAAACCCAAATAAATCCGCTTTACTCTGTATAAAGCTTATACAGGGTAAACTCATGAATTGTCCATCCTCTATAACACTCATAGAGAGATATGCACAGTTATTTGCTCCCCAGGTATTAATCACTTCCTCTGGGTTAATTAATAAACAAAAGTGATTTTATTAAGTATAAAAAGTAGGATTTAAGTGGTTTTAAGTAATAACAGACAGAACAAAATAAGTTACCAAGCAAAATAAAACAGAACACCCAAGTCTAAGCCTAACACATTAAGAAACTGAATACAGATAAATCTCACCCTCAGAGATGTTCCAATAAGCGTCTTTCACAGACTAGACTCCTTCCTAGTCTGGACCCAATCCTTTCCCCTGGTACAGTCCTTGTTAGTTCCAGCACAGGTGGTAACTAGGGGATTTCTCATGACTGGCAGCCCCCTTTGTTTTGTTCCACCCCACAAGGAGGGAATCTTTTGTCTTTCTGGATCCCCACCCCTCCTTCTGAATGGAAAAGCACCATGTTTAAGATGGATTCCAGTTCAGGTGACATGATCATATCATGTCATATCAGACCTCCTTCTTCATTACGTAGTAGCTGGAAGACACGTACATAGGAAGGCTTGCAGGTAAACAAAACGATTCACAGTTCATTGATTCTGAAGCACCCTTAATGGCTTCCACTTAACATGTTTACATCAGTAATACAAGTTTATATCTTATTCTCCTAACTCCAGACATAGAAAAGATACATGCAAACAGATAGGATGAACAGACTCAGTAGATCATATGCTTTGTAATGATACCTTACAAGAGACCTTTTGCATGAAGCATATTCCAGTTACATCATACTCACACTTATAAACATATTTCCATAAAAACATATGGAGTGCAATGTCACACTCCCATAGAATATACCAAACCAGCAACAAAAGTAAACTTCTGTTTCACCACACTGGCTAACAAGAAGTCATAAAAGCAGTTTCCTTAGGCATTCCAGTTCTTGTATTACCACCAAAAACATTAGACTTAAAGATGAGTGGTTCTTTAAAACCAATTTAATCAAATAACAGGTTCTTCTGATCCCAAAGGACCAGCCACACACCAAGGTCAATATATAACTCAAATCTTACCCAAAAACATGCTGTTGCCAATCCTTTAGTATCTAAAATCTAAAGGTTTATTTATAAAAAAAGAAATAAAGAATGGTGAGAGTTAAAATTGGTTAAAGGAATCAAATACATACAGTAGATGCAAATTTTTTGGTTCAGGCTTGTAGCAGTGATGGAATAAACTGCTGACTTAAGTCAAGTCTCTGGTTGCTTCCAAATCATTGGAAGGTCCTCAGTCCATTGGTTAGAATGCTCCCATTAGTATAAGTTCATAGTCCAGAGGCTTGAGCCGGATAGAAGCTGGGAGCAGGAGAGAGGCAAAATGGAGGAGTTTCCAGGGCCTTTTATATCTTCTGCCATGTGGAGGGAAACCCATTGTTTCAAACAAAGCCTGCCGCACAGCTAGTGGAAAATTACAGGTGACAAGATAGTGTTTGGAGTCACATGGGCAAGCCACATGTCCATGCATGAAGGTTTGGACACAGTAGAAGCCATTACCTATACCTCAAACAGCACGTTTGCAGGACAGTCCATTCAGTGTAGATGAGCGTCTCCCATGGGCCATTGTCAGTTAAGTGTTTCTTGATGAGCCACTTAATCTGAATAGTCCCTCCAAGATGTGCTGGCTAACTATCCTGTGGGCGTTACCCCAGGAGCAAACATTTGAAATCCAGGTATAGAGTCAATATTCATAACTTCAAATACAAAAATGATACATGCATACAGATAGCATAATCATAACCAGCAAATCATAATTTTTTCATAGACATTTTGCATGCCACATTTTGTATAAGATTTGTTGTGAATATATTACAGTGGTTGCAATACTGATCTATATGGTCATATTTTAATCAGATAACATCACAGCTAGTACCCAATGTAAGGAACTCATTTGTTAAGGCAAGTCACTGTGTTGTTCTGCTCTTTGTGACAGTCTGCATCCCTATGTTCACCCTTTTTACAAGACTATGATACATTTTGTACAAACTATGCCTTTGTGAGGTTTCATTTGAAAACTCATAATCTGCTAAACATTATTGTCCTGGTAAAATATGTGCGGCAACATTGCATATGAAGTCATAAAATTCTACTGTAAAATACATGTTCTTAGTCTAGGGAAACAGCTTCAAACCAGTTCCCCACAGATAAAAGGCTAGCCAGCACCTCAGCCAGGTATCAGCATAATCAAATGGATTATCACTATGTTAAACAGCCATTCTTTGGCAGGAAGAAAGGTGTGAGTGAGAAATGTATATCTTGGCAAACAGATTTGCTGTCTCCTGAACCCCAGATGGAGATGATTCTCAAAAATACATAAATACCAGAACAGAGTCCCCAAATCACCTCTCTCCCTTCATTTCTATTCCTGGCATTAACAACACTTGGAAGACAAAGGAAGCATCATTGAACTGTTAGAAGAAACCAGCCAGACTGCTGTAAGCATGTGGTGAAAGAACTTTTTTGCTTTAAATTCACTTGGCTTGTTAAATTAGGTACTAGTTTGCATTTTACCTTATATTTCTTTGTAACCAGTTCTGATATTTATGCCTCATTACTTGTAATCACTTAAAACAATAAAACAAGTTTATTAACTACAGAAAGATACATTTTATCTAAGCCAGTGAGTTTGGATTGAAGTGTTTGGAAAACTCCATTTGAGATAATAAGGCTTGTGCATATCATTTTCTATTAATAAAATGATGGACTATCTATGATCTTGTATTGTCCAGAAGGAAAGAGCTAGGCAGTACAATACGCACATTTCTGGGGACAAGACTGGGACTGGGAATTTGCTGGTGTCTCTCTGCAATATAATTCAGAAGTGGCTGGCTAAAACACTCATATTACTCAGCTGTGAGTAATTTACATGCTATAGGCTGTGTGTGTTCAGGCCAGGAGTGATTGCTCTCATAGCAAACCAGTGTATAAGGCACCCCAGGTTGGAGGATTGAGGGGACACAGCTCTTCAGCAGTCCAGATTGTACCCTGGGTAATGTCACACCCTTATTGCTACAATGTTTCATGTTCCCCACACGACATTCACATTTTCTATTTTAAATACAGTGTACATAAATAACAGATAGAGATTCAGAGTACCTGTTATTTGAAACTATAATTAGTGCCATTAGAAGCAGACAGATGACAAGTATTCCGGCTGAAACACTCAATATCTTATTATTTCACATCGATACTATTACAAACCTAAAGGAATTTCAAGACCTGTACCTTGTGTATTACTGAGCCACAAGTTGATTACTGGCTCTTCAGACACTATAACAAATTTGCTTCCATCAGTATTTTCTTTTTGTCTCATGCGCAAAATTAGTTTCATTATATCGGATCTCACTTCAATAGTACTCACATTAAGAAAGGAAAAGAAAAGACGTATTGATTTACAGAACACAAAGCAAAAGGTTGCAAATAACCTTTAATGTCAAACTAAAACCAAAACTGAGATTAAAATTGAGAAGACATAAATAAAGCAAAATGTTAAAAACAATTCATGTATTTCAAAATCAAATGAAAGCTGAACGTTTTAGTTTCCTACAAAGGTCACTTTGGTTTTGCAATAAACGTATAAACAACAGTAAATGCATTGACTTCTATTTGCTGTCTTTCTTACAGAGATGACCTTTTATTATGATGTTTGTGTGCCCATATACAAACTACTACCTCAGCATTTATTTAGGTGGATCTTCTTTCTCTCCATTTGCCATTTCTGTTGGAGTCCTTCCAGGCTCTGTTCTTGGCCTCCTCTTCTTCTTCTTCTATGCATTTTCCTTGGGTGACGTTATGAGCTCCCAGGGGTTCAACTACCACATCTTTGCTGGCAATACCCATTTATACTTGTCCACTCTGGACCTATATCATGCAGTTCAGTCTCATTTCTATCACTGTCTCTTCAAAGTCCCATCCTGGATGGCTTGCTGTCAACTCAAACCCAAAATGATCAAAATCACATTCATAATAATAGAATAATAGAAATGTAGGACTTTCTTTCTAATCCCTCTCTGCTACCTCCATTCTCCATTATGGCTGAAGACATTGCTATCATACCTGTTCCCTGGCCTGGAAGAAGAGAAAGAAGAGTATAAAGAAAGCTGAAGAAACAAATAAGATAGTCATTTGATTTAATTTAGTCATTTGATTTCATTTTATAATATTCCTCTGACTGTAAAAGGGGAATTGACAGGAAGGGGAGAACACGATTACATGGCAGGAAAATGGAGGAATGTACGTGAGCTGAATGCTGACTGAAGGGCAGAGCAGAAGAAAGTACCAGTATCACTCTCTCGCTGTCTCTTTTTTTCCTGTTGGGGCACTAATGGGCCACCGGCTGAGATGAGAATAGAGCTCTGGAAAACGGATTATTTTTCTGTGGAATATCTTTTGCTATTTTATTCTGTGCAATTCTGTGCCCCTATTTTCACATCTCAATGGAATTTGATTAAAAGGCTGTGTTTTAATTAAAACCACATGAAAATATATTTTTCAAAATTTGGGTTTCAAACTTCAAAGACATCCGACACAAAATAGGCTAATTTTCATGGAAAAGGCCCTATTTTCAAGCAGAAATTTGAGGAGCATGTCAGATTTTTCAAAAGAATGGGATTCTTTTTTGAGTATGTAATGAAGTTAAAGACCCCTCAAATTCTGAGTAGTTTTTCTTTCCTTTGTGAATATTTTGCTTTTCATTGTGAACATTCTCTAAACCTTTTCCCAGACAGAGGGAGTGAGTGGTGTGGCAGGGATGAAGTGCAGATGATGAAGTGAATTGCAAGAGAAAAAATGGGGGCTCATCTGGCAAAGTGGCAGGGGGCATAGTGTATTTTCTCTGACTAATTTGAAATAATTGATGGAGTAAAGGGACATGCTGTGCATTGAAAAGAAACCCAGGTAAAAATAATCTGACGTGTTTCTCTCTTGTCTGAGTTCATTAATCCTTACTTACATAAAGGAAATGCAAGACAAAAGGAAGTAGATATAATTTTGAATCCATGGGTGTTTCCTGTCCTTGTGTGCTTTTCTATTAATGGAAAGAACTCCAGTCAGGCTCTGCTTTGACCAGAACCACGCTTACTAAGGGCATGTCTATACTTACCGTGGATCGCTGCTGCGGTGATTGATCCACCGGTGGTCAATTTAGCTGGCCTAGTGAAGACCCATTAAATTGACCACAGATCGCTCTCCTGTCGACCCAGGTACTCCACCGGAATGAAAAGAATAAGGTAAGTCGACAGGAGAGTTTCTCCCATTGATCCAGCATGGTGTAGACACTGCAATAAATCGACCTAAGCTACGTTGACTCCAGCTACGTTATTCACATAGCTGGAGTTGCGTAACTTAGGTCAACTTAATCCTGTAGTGTAGACCTGCCCTAAGAAAACTCTTTTTTCTATGTAGTGTCATTAGGCCCCTATGGTAGCCACTGAGGCCTACACATTTTTCCGTTTTACACACTCTCTCTCCCTCTCTGCATCCACAACCTGCAAGACACAAACACATAGAGTAGCTATGATTCTTGCAGGGTGAAGCGCTCTGTACACTTTAGAAAAGGGTGAAATAACTTTTGGTGTATCTGACTGAGCAGCTACTTTTATGTGTAGTGCTCCTATCCACCCAGTTACCTACTTTAACACTAATCTCCTTATGGGTTTTGATGGACAGGCAATGTGCAACTTCCTTCCCACATGAATTTATTTGGCAGTGCTGCCCCCCCGCTCCTTCCAGGCAGGGTCACCAGGAGATCTCAGAAGGAAAATTCTAACCACAGGGTAACCCCCACTTATTCGTCAGATAGTTTAAGACTCCCAAGAAATAATACAAGCATGCACAATAATATTATATTAAACAGGAAGTAAATATAACAGGGTAAAATAATACTCTCACAGTCACCGGTGCACATACTGATAATACACATGAATTTCCCCATTCACATGACCTGATATAGCAAGAGTAAAATTTAATGTCCCTTAACTCGTGGCTTGAGGATGCGGTTCTGGGAGTAGGGGGGTTCCCAAACAATTTCCCTATCTAATTAAAAAATGGTGCACTCACAAATCTGTGAATAGTCCTCAGGTTCAGAGATGAATCTGGACTCCTCAGTCACTGCAGAGGGGCTGACACTCCCGGCTGGTAGGCATGTTCTTCATGTAGGAGTCAGGCTGCTTCTGTTCCCAGGATTTCCTCTCACCACAAAGGGGTACAGAGCTCAAAGTGCAAATTATAATATCTCTACTAAAAACCTAACTCTAATATCCTACCCTAGTGCTCAGATACTCTAGTGGACAAATTGGAGCGAGTGCAGCGGATGGCAACGAAAATGATTAGGGGGCTAGGGCACATGATTTATGAGGAGAGCCTGAGGGAACTGGGATTATTTAGCCTGCAGAAGAGAAGAGTGAGGGGTGATTTGATAGTAGCCTTCAACTACCTGAAGGGGGGTTCAAAAGAGGATGGAGCTAGGCTGTTCTCAGTGGTGGCAGATGACAGAACAAGGAGCAATGGTCTCAAGTTGCAGTGGGGGAGGTCAAGGTTGGATATTAGGAAAAGCTATTTCACTAAGAGGGTGGTGAAGCACTGGAATGGGTTATCTAGGGAGGTGGTGGAATCTCCATCCTTAGAAGTTTTTAAGGCCTGGCTTGATAAAGCCCTGCTGGGATGATTTAATTGGGGTTGGTCCTATTTTGAGCAGGGGGTTGGACTAGATGACCTCCTGAGGTCTCTTCCAACCCTAATCTTCTATGATTCTACATTCACAGTAGGCAAACCTGAACTAGCAGCCAGAGCACACATGCCACATGGTAACTGATTTACCTAGGGAGCTGGGGGGCTAACTCAGCCCTGATTGTGTGGCAGATTTCCCAACAAAATTCTATACACTGGGAGTCACCTTGAACAGGGAAAGGACCAGGCGTAAGGCTATTGCTTCCAGGTCCCCAGACGACAGTTCTTATGGGGACCCTGTGTGCAGGCCTGGGACTCACAAGATCACCCACAGCAAGTCCTCCCCTTTCTGTGCTGGATCCATATCACAGGCACTAGGATGGGCGGAGTGGGGGGTTAGGAGTGGGGTCTGTGGAGGAACATAAGAACAGCCATAATGGGTCAGATCAAAGGTCCATCTAGCTCAATATCCTGTCTTCCGACAGTGGTCAATGTCAGGTGCCCCAGATGGAATGAACAGAACAGATAATTGTTAGAAGAAAAGAGAGCAGGTTGACACAGAGGCGGATTGAGTAGATGGAATCGTTTATTGCTATATTTGTTCCCCTGGACCCAATTGTCCAGTAAGCACTGAATTAGTTACATCACACTCTTTTTGTCTAAGTTAGTATGTACATGCCTACATCTGTTACAATGTTACCCGGGGTTCTTTCAACCCAAAGCTCTTGGTAACTTTACTCTGTGCGAGGAGGTGTCAGGAAATAAATCAGGGGAGACACGGCCATCTGACTGATAGATGGCTGGCACAAACAGGACAACACAAGAGTGCTTTCACTTAAAGCTAAACTTTACTAATCTCAAGCACTTACACACGTCCACAACAAGTTAGTAAAACACCCCCAACCCTTGATAATTACCAAAGCTGAGTGTGGCTCTCGAGTGACACAGCGGCAGGCTTCCGGTGGCCAAATCTTCCGTCTGCCGGTGGGGACTGCAAGATGTATCCAGAGGGAGAGTCCAAAAGAGTCCCCAAACGAGTCCAACTATCTCAAGCTTTTCCCCCTTATTTATACATTAGTAATAGAATGACATGTCCCTTAAAGAAACCTTGTTAAGTAAGCAGTTTCAAGCAAGAGGTTCCTTCTGACTATTGATTAACCAGGTGTGGGTTTTCCAGAGTCTGCAGCTCTGAGACCCCACTAGACATTCCTGCTCTTTTTAAAATGCATGTATCAGCAACTTCAACACAATTCTTATCAGGAAGGATGCGGGGTCAAGCTGCCCTTTCCATGGCACCCAAAACCCCCTCCCCTCCTGCCTTGTTCAAGCCAAGATTGCTGAATGATCAATTTACAGCTTGCTGAATAGGTTGCTTTTTAACAATAAGCCATAGTGGTTTTAGGCACTTTACTGGTTTGCCAAAGTCTCCCCGCACAGTAACACCCCCAAAACACTTATTAACACTTCCAATTGGTCAGTCCAGCTCTTCCTCCCAGGTTTTATTTGTCAATTTGACTCTTCCCCCTTCCTTTCTCACAGACAGGGCTTCTCCTCTGAACTCGCAATCTGGTGCCTGTCCAGGCACCCTGCTATCCTTCCCTGAGTCAACAGGGTCCCTATTTCTTGAAATAGTGTCTCTCCTTTCTTCTGCTTGATTGTCTCACAGACTCTGAGTTTGCCTTTGGCCCCCCTTCTTCCCAAAGATGGTGCCTCTACATGAATTACAAGCACACAAAGACCCGGGAACCCATGGAAAGCTCCTTGGAGGTTCCTACGAATCATAAATTCCTGTCATTCATGATATGTTCTTGAAGGCTTGCTTAAAATATATCTGACAGCTAAAAAACAAATCCTTAGGTTTTGACCAACCTGTTTTGCCAATTATTGCCATGGCACTTTGTGTCTTCTAGCGCAGATTATTCACCCTTAAAGTTAATTCTGATAGCTCTGACTTGGTTTCAGTTTTCCTTTAAAAAATCTGTAATTGATTTAACTGATTTTCACTCATGTGAGCATCTCCTACCTATCTTGAAGGATTGTGATTTATGGTGACAAAGTTTCTTTGGTGGTGGGATATTACACAAAAGGGGCAAAGCTAATGATTAGAGATATCAGCGTGAGGGGTCTAAATGAGAAAATTGAGTTTCCATGCCTCTCTCTGACCTAAAGAAGACCCCATCTTCCTCCACAAGGTTGGTCCCTCCAAAATCCAAAACAAATTATTAATATTTAATGTTTGTATTATAGTAGCTCCTAAAGACCTCATCTGAGATCAGCCCCCCATGTGCTAGACACATAAGAGACTGATAGGGGATCTACCCCCACACAAGGCATGAACAGATAAAATAGGCCAATTATACATATAGGCTGCACCTGGAGGAAAACCAAGGACTAATAAAGCCTAATTGCTGATGAAGTCCAACTGGGGGAGGAGCTGGGCTAGGCTTATAAAGAGAGGAAGTTGGTGATAAGAGGGTTGTGACGTTGCACTCCATATGATTTTATGAAAATATGCTAATAAGTGTGACTATAATGTAACTGGAATATGCTTTCTCTTGTAAAGTATCATTACAAAGCTGATAATCTAATGAGTGTGTTCATCCTATTTGTATGAATGTATCATTCTTGTATCTGAAACTAGAAATATGAAATATAACTCTGACGTCCTATTGTAATTATGCAAAGTGTGGGCCATTAATGGTGGGTTGGAATCTTGATGGCTCCCATTACCCAGGACAATTGATGGTAGATGGCTCTGTTTACTTGCAAGCCTTCCTATCACTCAGTCCGGGAAAAATGAAGGCTTGGTGTTCTTACAGCACATGTGTGTGACCATGTCACCTGGTACTGGAATCCATCTTAAACCTGGTACTTTTCCATTTAGAAGGAGGGGTGGGGACCCAGAGAGACAAAAGATTCCTGCCTTGTGCCAAAGCTATATAAGGGGGTGGAACAGAACAAAGGGGGCTGCAGTCATGAGAAATCCTCTAACTACCACCTGAGCTGGAACAAGGACTGTACCAGGGGAAAGAATTGGGCCCAGACTAGAAAGGAGTCTAGTCTGTGAAAGAAGCTTATTGGAACATCTCTGAGGGTGAGATTTATCTTTATTCAGTTTCTTAAATGTATTAGGCTTAGACTTGTGTGTTTTTGTTTTATTTTGCTTGGTAACTTACTTTGTTCTGTCTATTATTACTTGGAACCACTTAAATCCTATTTGTTATACTTAATAAAATCATTTTTGTTTATTAATTAACCCAGAGTAAGCAATTAATTCCCGGGGGAGCAAACAGCTATGCATATCTCTCTATGAGTGCTATAGAGGGCGGACAATTTATGAGTTTACCCTGTATAAGCTTTATACAAAGTAAAATGGATTTATTTGGGGTTTGGATCCCATTGGGAGCTGGGTGTCAGGGTGCTAGAGACAGGAGCACTTTCTAAGCTGTTTTCAGTTAAGTCTGCAGCTTTTGGGTGATTCAGATGTGGTTCAGACCTGGGTCTGTGTTTACAGCAGGCTAGTGTGTCTGGCTCAACAAGACAGGGTACTGAAGTCCCAAGCTGGCAGGGAAAACTGGCTCAGAGGTAGTCTCAGCACATCAGGTGGCAGTCCCAAGGGGATCTCTGTGACCCAACCCATCACAAGGGTATTGCAGGAAGGAACTCTGAAGTCATTCCCTAGAGAGGAGGGGAGGTGGTAAGAGACTTAGGGGGAAGTAAACCCTGGGATACTACCTGGGAATGCAGTCTCTGACAAGTCACAGAGGAGGTTCCGGTGATAACCCAGGTATGGGCCAGAAGACACAGAAAGGAAGGTAGGAAGGAGTCAAGGGAGATAGTGACAAGGTCTAGGCACAAGCAGCCCATAGTTACTGGACATAGTGTCCCTGGGGCTGGAATCCACCGGCCTAGGTTCCCCTACCAGCCACTGGGAAAGTGGCACAGTCTGGGCAATGGAATGGACGATGCCTGAGACGGATCATCCAGTAGAACTGTAAACTATAGTGACCTAGCCGGAGAGACAAGCCATGGAGAAGGAGCACCCTGATTTACGAAGAGGTAGCCATTGAGTCCAGAGAAAATGGGGGAGGAGGGGAGAGATTGGGCAAGCAAATGAAAGAGGGGGAATCAGACTTATCAAGAGCTTATACCCAGACATGGCCATAAGGAGGTACCATGGGGTGAGTAGTGTACCCTGTGACAGAGACACATGTAGTAGAAAAAGAGCCTAAGACATACAGCCTTTTATTAGAGGCTTGGTATAAGGCAGGACCTGCTCACAGAATATGGCAAGAACAGGGCTAATATTGCAGAAATACACATTCCTAAGAAGTGCTAGTCGCAGAGTACTAACGCAAACACATCCCGATATCAAGTGGTACCAAAACATACTGATATCAAAGATGATACAAAAACATTCCCTAAGAATAACAGGAACACACTGACCCATCCTAAAAGATAAGGTCTGGATACTAGAATGTAATAGAAATGTTTTAATTGAACCAATATGTACAAGATGGTGGGTGATAACTAGCGATGTCAGGGGGCAGTAACTAACTATGTCAGAAGGGAAGTACTAACTTGTTTGTATTGGGGTATAAAAATGTATCACAGCGGGAGTATCTTTGTCTGGCCTTAGGGAGGAATGGAAAGTCCCACCATTCACTGAGCTGGTCCATTGTTACGAGCATATATGTATTAGGGGTCCGATAGAGTCTGTAGGATACCAGTGCCATGCTTTGTCGACAATAAACCTAGCTGGGTGTCTTCATCCCTTAACGGATCTTGTGGTCATTGGGTGGTTCGCTCAAGGTCTGCTGTGCCATCTGTCTACGCAGGGCTGGGGTGGCACACAAAGGGAACAAACACACACAGCCAAACATCTATCAACATTTAACCACAACCCGCAAAAGACAGTTCCTGTCTCAGAGAGCAACCTCTCCCAACTCTCCCTAGCCAGTATTATTTTTTAGCACCAACAGTGTGCTCAGTGCTGTACAGTATACAAAAATAAGGACAGTCAGTGCTCTGAATTGTTTACAGTCTAAATGGCAGATGAATAGAAGATGGGACACATGAAAACTGAAAAGTGGGTATAACTTAGTTTATATACATGGGTTGGGAAAATGACACTAAGACTTGGTCTATACTACAGAGCTAGATCGACATAAGGCAGCTTATGTCGACCTAACTATGTCAGTGTCTACACTACAGCCTTGCTCCCGCCGATGTAAGCGTCCTACTACATCAACATAATAACTCCACCTCCACAAGAGGCGTAGGGCTTATGTCAATGTAGTTAGGGTGACACAGTGTCTGTGTAGACACTGCGTTCCTTACGTTGGCTGTCAGCTGTCTTGTCAATTTCAGAGCCTTGAAATTGACAAGAAAGCTTGCTCCCCAGCCAGGCTGCTGCCAGGTCTCCACTCCAAGCTGGGTTGCCACCCAGGTCCTTGCTCCCCACTGGGAGCGCAGCAGCTGACCGGATTCTGGGTGTGAATCTCTCCCCTGGAGGTGAGGAGCCCCAGGCAGCTGCCCCACAGCTCCCTGCTGGGAAAGGGGAGGCAAGAAGCCCAGGAGGCAGCTGGGCTCCTGGCAGGGAGCTGTGAGGAATTGAGAGGGTGAAAGCACTCTTGGTGAGGACGCATACCACCGATAGAAGGAGGGTAATGTGGACATCAGCCACTGCAGTAATTACTAACAAAGGTTGTCTTTAGATTGCAGTGTAGACATTACCCCTAAATTATAAACTCATTTATTGTGGGCTTCATAGAAGCAATAGGTTGGTGAAAGCCATTGTATCCCATGGTGTTATCTTACTTTATTCCAGAGTACTGGGGAGGAAAGAAAGTTTTGGGTTTTGAAGCAGGTAGGTAATATTAACACATCCAGGCTCTGGTAGACAAAGGGGGAGAGCAAATTTCAAAACCAAGTATCTTTCATGGAGGACATCATGCCATCAGCCCCCTCTCTTTTAAAACAAGTGGGTTTAGCTGATGATTATCTCTGTTGTTTGCAATTGTGGTAGTATCACACAGGTAAGAGGGGGTGGTTAAAAGCTATACCTTGAGATTCTGGTACTATAGTGTAATGCATCTTATTTAATGGAAAATAGCAGGGAGCCTTTGAAAGATCTGGACAACTAACCTAGCAAGATGAAAGCTAGTGGAAGGAATAAAATCCATGGGAAGGATTTCCTTTTCCCTCCTACTATGGCTCCTTGCAGCAGTATAAAGGTGATGGATAAGCCCCAGATCCAACTCTGTAGAATTCCCCCAGTGCAAGAAGAAAGCAAGAGACATCTTCCACAAACCACAATGTAGGGGGCATGCTGTGGGTGAGGCCAACTGTGGGTTTGTAATGGATCCAACCAGGGCCAGAGTAAGTCATAGACACTATGGCTGAGATCCCCAAAGGGATTTAGGTGCTGTCACATTCATCATCCCATTGCCTAACTCTTAGGCTCCTAGAAAATCACATGAACAATGCTGCAATCCACAAAGCCTGAGTTAGGCACCTAGTCTTCCTATAAAATGAATGGGGAGAAATCCACAAAGCCAGCACATTAGGCAGGGAAACCCCAAAGAGAGCCAGTGGGATACACTGTCTAAAGGAGTGTGTGCTAAGCCCCACCCTTCTCGTGGAGATAGGAGCCGAAGTCTAGACTGCTGGGAGGTGCCTATGTTTACTTGTGATCCACAACTGGGAAGAACTGAGACAGATATTGCACCTGATGGTGTAGCGGGGTGGTTACCCCGCTCCTGCCTGGAAGGGTTTAAAACAGCCCTGGCAGAGGGCTGAGGCAAAGGGAAAAGCTACTGGGCTGATTGGGGAAGTAGCCACAGCAGGGCCACGCCCCAAACAGACTCAGCTGGCCCTATAAAGGCCAGGGCAGCCAGAAGCTTAGCAGTCTCTCTCTGAGTGCAGAGAGAGAAGGGCCTGGCTGCAGCAAGCTAGAGATAGTGTACCTCAGTGGAGCAGGGCTAGGGACAGGCTGAGGAGCTGGGGAGCTCCAGCCTGGATAGCCCCAGGCTGTGGCCTGGTAGGAGGCCAAGGGGTACTGGGGGTTGCAGAGGGCAGCCCAGGGCTAGGCCAAGGCAGCAGGTCCAAACCCTCCTTGCCAGTGATGAGTGGCCTATACTGCAGTCTGCCCCAGGGAGCGGGGGCTAATTGGTGACTGGCAGTGGCCTGGTGCTGAGGCAAGGTGGGGATAGTGGGTGGGGGTTCCCCAGGGAGGGGAGACCCAGATCTGTGTGGGTATTGCCAGGGGGCAGCACCCAGAGCAAGGGGCACTGGGGTCCTGGGAGGGACACGGGGGCCAGTGCAGAGGACAAGGTGGATCACTGGCCTGCAGAGGGTGCTCCAGAGGCTGATGAGCTAATTCCCTAGATGACCAGCAGGAGGTGCTGCAGGGGTGAGTCTGGACTTCTTACAGATGGATAGAGGCATACCTGAGATGTTATGAATGCCCAAGAGAGCATATGTATGAGATGTGGAAAGACTATAGTGATTGAAAATAGATGGAGACACCACAGCCTCAAGAAATCTCCGCCTAACCTTTGGAAAAGGTCAGAACACAACTATTCACTTTTAATGGAACTACAGGGTCACAGTAGATTACCATTCCAATGTTGGGAAGGTGGACTATGAGGGAGGGGGGGGACTATGATCGGGCATAGCTCTGCTCCTGTCTTCTTTGATATAGAAACTGCACTGACTTCACCAGGTGTGCACTCAGTGAACTTTTATTTCAAGTTCCCTCCACTACAGTCCCCATACAAGTGTCTATTTACAATATCTATAGTGCTTTTAGGCTCTCTCCTCAGGACCTGGGGGGACTAGAGGTCTCCCTTCTCTGAAGCTCCCCACCCTCTCTGCCCCTTCCCCCCGCCCCCTCCCCGGCACTTCCTTCCTGGGCTTCTTTATCAGACTTGGGCTGATGGACTATGTGATAAATGAAGGGGGGGGGGGAATAGCTCCCTTTTATGGACAGCCAGCCAGTAGCTATAAAATCCTTCTTAGTAGCTGTTCTCTAAATGCTCTACCTGTAAAGGGTTAAAAAGTCTCATTGCTATGCATAGGTAAAAAGAAGTGAGTGAGAACCTGGCCAAAAGAGCCATTGGGAAGGCTAGAACTTTTTAAAATTGAAACAAGACTCCCCTTTTGTCTGTCTGTTGTTGTTCTCACAGGGAGAGGTGGACAGGGCAGAGTTAAGCTGTAAGAAGCTTGGGCCAGGTCTGAAAAATCATCAGTATCATACCTAGAAACTACTTATTTGAAACCCCAGATATGTAAGTAGATCAGGAAATGTCTAGGGAGATGCAATTAGGTTTATCTCTTTTTATTTCTTTATGGCTTGTGGACTCCTCTGTGCTAACCCAGGTGCTTTTGTTTTGCTTGTAACCTTTAAGCTGGACCTCAAGTAAGCTATTCTTGGTGCTTAATCCTTGTAGTTGCTCTTTTAAAATCTAGCAGTAGCCTGAGTTCCCTGATGTATTTTCTTTTTTTTATTAATAAAATTTACCTTTTTTAAGAACAGAATTGGATTTTTGTGTCTTAAGAGGTTTGTGCACGTTGTTTAATTAGCTGGTGGAAACAGATGATTTCCCCCCTTTTTTCCCTCAGCTCTTCCCCTGTGGGGGAGGGATGAAAGGGCTTGAGGGTACCCCACAGGAAGGAATTCCCAAGTGTGCTTTCCTGGGCTCTCAAAGGGGTTCTGTACTTGGATGGTGGCAGCATCTACTAATACAAGGTCAGAGAAAAGCTGTAACCTTGGGAGTTTAATACAAGCCTGGAGTGGCCAGTATTAATTTTTAGAATCCTTGCGGGCCCCCTCCTTCTGCACTCGAAGTGCCAAAGTGGAGAATTAGCCTTGACAGCCTAACTGAATTTTTATCCCAGCCAGCCTGATTAGATAAATACCCCAATCACCTTCTTCTAAGAAACTCTGGGGAGTGCATGCTCAGGTGTTTATTCCTTGCACTCTGTCACAGGGACACTTGGGCAAGTGCTGTTATCAGGAAACTGAAGGTGCATTTTATAAGGTATGAGATACCTGACATGCTGTGCTCCAGCAAACAACCACAATACATTACTTGGACAACAATTGCTTATTTCTTCAGACCACCCTTTAATTATCAATTCTTTTAGGATCCCCAGTGATTCATCTTTCTCCATTTCCCATCTTATTTGTTGCAGTTTCCTGTTAGCTATGGAAATTGATTTTACAATCAGAGCTAGAGATAGAGATGCAAGCCTGTGTAAAGTCTTCTCTAGTTTCCTAGTGGGAGTCACTGCTCAGGAAACTGAAACTGCATGAACATGAATTTACCAGGCATGTAGGTTACAACCAAATCATACTTTTGTAGCTTTATCATCATTCTATGAATCCTTAAGGTACAGTCATTTAGCGGCATAGGCACCAACTTTTGTTGGCACCGGTGGGTGCTCGCGCCCCACTCTCCTGCCCCTGGCCCTTCCCCGAATCCCCACCCTGTCCCCGCCTCTTCCCCAAGAGCGCTGCGTTCCTCCTCCTCCCCCCTCCCTCCCAGGCTTGCTGTGTGAAACAGCTGTTTCGCTGTGCAAGCGCTGGGAGGGAAGGGGGAGAAGCAGGACATGGCGGCCCACTCAGGGGAGGAGGTGGAGCAGAGGCAGAGGTGATCTGGGGCGGGTCAGGGAGCTGCCAGTGGGTGCTCCACACCCACGGATTTTTTTTTTCCAGCCCCAGAGCACCCATGGAGTCTGCGCCTATGTTTAGCACTTTGCTAAATAACTCTATCAGGGGTTTGTGGTCTGTTTCTACTTCCACTGTCTATCCATAAATATACTGATGGATTCTCTCACAGGCAAATAATATTCCTAAAAGCTCCTTTTCAATCTGTGTATATCTGATTTCTGCCTCAGACAGTGATTTGGATGCATATGCCACTGGTTGCCAACAATCCTCATGCTTCTGTAAAAATCACTGCACCTAACCCAGACTGTGAAGCATTGGCTGAAATTTTAATAGGCCTTCCTGGAGCATAGAACTTCAACACTTGTTCTTGTATCAGTTCTTGTTTTAAACTTTCCTGTGATTCCTTCTGTTCTGCATCCCAACATCATTCATTTTTATTCTCTAGAAGATTTCTCAAAGCTGCTGTTTGGTAGATAGATTAGATATAAATTTTCCAAGGTATTCCCAGGAACTGTTGGACATGTTTCTTTGACTGCAGATGTGGCATCACTTCAGTGTCTGAAATGCCACTTCTTGCTAGCAAGCTAAAGAAATATGGATTGGATGAATGGACTATAAGGTGGATAGAAAGCTGGCTAGATCATTGGGGCTCAACCGGTAGTGATCAACAACTCTGTCTAGTTGGCAGCCGGTATCAAGCGGAGTGCCCCAGGGGTTGGTCCTGGGGCCGGTTTTGTTCAACATCTTCATTAATGATCTGGATAATGAGATGGATTGCACCCTCAGCGAGTTCGTGATGATGCTAAGCTGTGGGGAGAGGTAGATACTCTGGAGGGTGGGGATAGGGTCCAGAGTGACCTAAACAAATTGGAGGATTGGACCAAAAGAAATCTGAGGTTCAACAAGGACAAGTGCAGAGTCCTGCACTTAGGACAGAAGAATCCTATGCACCGCTACAGGCTGGGGACTGACTGGCTAGGCGGCAGTTCCACAGGAAAGGACCTGGGGGTTACACTGGACAAAAAGCTGGATATGAGTCAATGGTGTGCCCTTGTTGCCAAGAAGGCTAATGGCATATTGGGCTGAATTAGTAGGAGCATTGTCAGCAGAACAAGGGAAGTGATTATTCCCATCTATTTGGCAATGGTGAGGCCACATCTGGAGTATTGCATCCAGGTTTGGGCCCCCCACTACAGAAAGGATGTGGACAAATTGGAGAGCCCAGCAGAGGGCAACAAAAATTATTAGGGTGCTGGGCACATGACTTATGAGGAAAGGCTGAGGGAACTGGGCTTATTTAATTTGCAGAAGAGAAGAATGAGGGGGGATTTGATAGCAGCCTTCAACTACCTGAAGGGGGGTTCCAAAGAGGATGGAGCTAGGCTGTTCTCAGTGGTGTGTTGTATCCACCAAGCAAAGTATTAACAACTTCAACAGAACTTTATTTACAGTGGAAGTCTCTTTTCCAAGTTGTAGCTGCACACTCTGTAACTCTCCTAGCCTCCTTAACTCCTCCCCCCTCCTTCCTGTTTCCTGTCCTTTCAGACTCCCAACAGCCAGTGCTCCCAGTTCTAATAATCACATGCAGCATCTAAACACCACATGGTGGCAGATGACAGAACAAGAATTGGTCTCAAGTTGCAGTATGGGAGGTCTAGGTTGGATATTAGGAAAAATTATTTCACTAGGAGGGTGGTGAAGCACTGGAATGGGTTAGCTAGGGAGGTGGTGGAATCTCCATCCTTAGAGGTTTTTAAGGCCTGGCTTGACAAGGCACTGTCTGGGATGATTTAGGTGGTATTGGTCCTGCTTTGAGCAGGAGGTTGGAATAGATGACCTCCTGAGGTCTCTTCCAACCCTAATCTTCTATGATTCTCTGAAATCTTCCTCTTATCAGGTTTTACACCTTCGTTCGGAATAATGTCCCCAACAAAAGTCAGTTCTGTAGCCCCTAAAACACATTTCTCCCTATTTAGTTTGAGGATTGCAGTTCTAGTTGCATCCAGGACTTCCCAAAATCTATGATTATGCTCCTCTTTCATTGAGCCCCAGATGATGACATCATGCATTGAGGTGTCAACACCTATTTCTGAAGAAATTCTGTGCCAAAACAAAATTCTGCAAATTTTATTTATCAATAAATAAATGTGGCTTCAGCATGGCAGTGGGGAGCACAGGCCACTGGCTGCATTGAGGTAGAAGATCACCCTGAAGCCCCCATCTCCAATACAGGGACTTGGCAGTGAGGCTGCACCCGATCCTGACACAGTGCAAGGGCTGTGCCTGCCCCAGAAACACCCAGGGGCACTGCCCCTCTTTGCCAGGTGCATACGTGCTGAAAGTAGGGGTGTGGAGGGTGCTTCAATACTCCCTGGCCTGAAGTGGTTTCCGTTTGGTTCAATGGTTCTCAGCACCCCCACTATAAAAATTGTTCCAACATCCCTGGCCAGGCACACCAGGTGTGGGTGGGTAGACTCAGCCCTGCAGGATCCAAGTGTGGAGGGGCTTAGTGTGGGGGGGATCCAGGTGTGGGGTGAAAGGTTTCTGTTTGGGGCAATCTGGGTTCAGGTGGCTCAGTGGGAGATCTTGATGCATGGGGGCCTGTTGGGGGGGGGGGGGTTACTGGATGCAGGGGCAATGAAGGTGGTTGGGGCTCAGCAGGGGGGTTCTGGGTGTGGGGAGATGAGGCTCAGTGGGGGGTCCAGGTGTGGGGGGTTCTGGGGGGGGGGGCTGGGTGCTGGGAGAGAGAGGCTTGATGAGGTGCAGGTCCAGGTGCAGCTGGTTGGGGCTCAGTGGGGTGAGGGGTTTGTTGGGGGGGGGGGGTCCAGGAGTAGGGCTTGTAAGGGTGAGGGTTCGATGGAGCTGCTTAACAGGGAAGCCCAAGCTGTTACCGAGGAGACACTGCATACTGGGATCCTGCTTCCCCCCACGATTCCCATATCTCCTTTTCTTCCCCATCTCATCCCCCTCCCTTCACTCCCACACTCCCCTCCACCTGCCCTATTCCAGCCCCTCATCCTTCCCCACTGCCTCTTCCCCTCCACCCCTTTACTCCCCCTTTCCTCATTTGCCCCCTTACTCAGCCCCACTGCAGGCACACACTGTTGCAGAAAACAGGAAGGCTCCCAGCACACAGAAAGGGAGCACAACTGGTACTAGGACGCAGGAGGTGGCGTTTAGCTGCAGAGTCAGTGGAACAGAGACACAGCCTCCTTCAGCTGGGCAGCTCTGCACTTGCAGAAATGAATGGGGGGCAGTGGCAGGTAGCCCTGTGTGCCCCCCCATGCCCTGCCTCTGTTTGGGAGAGCAATTCCCCCCCGCAAAAAACCTGCACCCATAGTTGCCATCATCCCCCACACACACCCGCATGGCTTCCCTGCTGTTTTCTGCAGGGAAGCACAGGAATTCTGCAGGGGATGAGGGGTTTCTACGGGCAAGCAGTCTCGCAGAATTTCTCCAGGAGTAAATAACATTAATATGTTAATAGATCATATGTATGGTTTTGTGGTACACTTCTGATGCTGAAGCTATGCCAAAGGGTAAGCATAAGAATATGTATCTTCCCATTGGGGTATTAAATGTGCATAGTTTTGAACTTTCTTCAGTTAATTTTAGTTGCCAAAAACCTGAGGATACTCAAAATTTCAGTAAAATGGATGCATCTTCAAATTGAGCCCTAATCTCTTCTCTGTTTGGTAGTTTGAAATGTTCTCTTTATATAGCCTTGTTGAGGTCTCAGGTCTAAGCATATGCGTAGCTGGCCGTTACTTTTCTCCACAATGGCTAGGGAGCTCACCTATTCCGTTTGCTTTTCAATTTTTTGTATTACTTGCATTGCTTCCATCTTTGCAAGCTCAGCCTTGAGTTTATCACACAGTGCAAATGGCACCTTTCTGCATGGATGGATAACTGGAGGGATCAGCTTGTTTATCTGGATTGTATGTTCACTCCACAAGCAACCCAACCCTTGACCCAGATCATGATATACATGAATGAGTGCCTCATTGCTAGGTTCAGTATGATCTTGTAGTGAGAGCACCCATTCTACCAGATTGTTTTTCACACACAGCCAGGCCTAAAATTGACGTCACCTCCTTTGGCACTACAATAAATGGGCGCCTGTACATGATGGTTTTTATTACTTTT
Organism: Emys orbicularis; assembly: GCF_028017835.1. Lineage (NCBI taxonomy): Eukaryota > Metazoa > Chordata > Testudines > Emydidae > Emys > Emys orbicularis. Next base: position 165,808,835 of record NC_088684.1, read on the forward strand.
ATTTATGTTGGTCCCAGTTTTGGTCTTATTTTCAGTTTCTCATAATCTTGTTCAGACTGAATATTAACCTGAACTCCTGTGTCCAGTTTCAGTGGAATAAGTGTTCCATTCACTTTTATAGGCAGTATCCAGTGCCTCTCATCAGGCTTGCTTGATCCCAGTACATCTCCTCAAGCAGGTTTGTCTTCAACTGAATGCACTTGATTCCTCAAGCAGGTTGTCTTGCAGCTCTAGTTGCATCCAGGACTTCCCAAAGTCTACTGTGATGGGTTACCCCCCCCCCCCACACTCCAGGGTGCCACCTGATGTACTGGGGTACAACTGAGCCCACCTGTTCCACCAGTGTGGACTCCCTTACACTGCCTTGCTGAGCCAGGCCATCAAGCCTCCTCCAGCACACACGCTGGTAGGAACACACCCAACTGCAGAAAGACTCAGACACTGAGGCTTGGTCTACACTTACCCCCCAAGTCAAAGTAAGGTACGCAAATTCAGCTACGTGAATAACGTAGCTGAATTCGACATACCTTACTTCGAACTTACCGCGGTTCAGACGCGGTCCACACGCGGCAGGCAGGCTCCCCCGTCGACTCCGCGGTACTCCTCTTGTCTAGCTGGAGTACCGCAGTCGACGGCGAGCGCTTCCTGGTTTGATTTATCGCGTCCACACCAGACGCGATAAATCGAACCCGGAACTTCGATTGCCAGCCGTTGAACTACCGCGGTAGTGTAGACATACCCTGAGATCAGCTCTGCATGGGAAGACTTAGATTGGGATTTGCCCAGCACTCAAATGCACAAACCCTCGAATGTAAACCCAAAATTGTATCATCTTGCACTGCACCGAGAACTGTACAGCGTAAGCTCATGAAATCTGCCCCTTCCCTCAATGTGGATGAAGATGTGCACAACTTTTTGCCCCCCAGTTATGAATTCGACAGACTGGTTTTAGAGTTATTAAATACATAGGATAGATTTTAAGTGATTATAAGGGATAGAAAACAGATCAAAGCAGATTACTCTGAAAATAAAACAAAAACCACAATGTAAGCTTAAAACACTAAATAAATTGGTTACAAGTAGTAATATCTCACCCTAAATGTTGTTTTAGGCATTTCTTTCCCAGGCCAAAAACCTTTTCCAGCTTGGGCTCAGCTCTTCTCCCCCCCTTTTTGTCTTTGTTTCTTAGGGCTTCTCTACACATGCAGCTTTTAATGACAAGGCAACACCGCCTTGTTGCTAAAAGTCAGCATGTGTAAACACTCTTTGTTGGTACTTTGTCAGCAATTTTGCCAACAAAATACTTCCAGCCCCGCAAGTGGCATTAGCTTTGTCAGCAGTTTTGTCTACAACTTCACAGTGTAGACATACCTCTAGATGTTTCCAGCAGTCATCCTGGGCAGGGATTCAGTGAAGAATGAACCCTGATTAACTCCCTTCCCTGCCTTAAATAGGATTTACATATGGCAGGAATCCTTTGCCTTTCACTGTGATTCCCACCTCACTCAGTGGAAAAATACTGGTATTCTATGATGGAGTCCAGTACCAGGGGACATGATCACATGACCCTGGAGTGTCAAAGCAGCCATGACTAAAAGGCCATTTCTAGCATCCCAGAAGGCTTCTCAAGAAGGTGGGAGATAAGCATCTTCAAAGACATATTGTCCTCACTAATGGTTCATTGACTTGTCCCCAGCTAACCAGCCAGACTGATTGCATTTTGTCTGGTGGGCATTCCCCAGGTGCAAACACTTTTGTAAATGATCCATAGTCAATATTTGTAACTTTAGATACAAAAATGATACATGAATACAAACAGGATAATCACATTCAGTAAATCATAACCTTTCCAATGATATCTCTCATGCCTTATCTTGCACAAAACATATAGTTATGCTATAATCATATTATAACAATATTTCTATGAAGAAGGGTGTAACGTCACATCTACAATCATGAAAACTCCACAAGCAGAGTGTCTTCAACTAAATGCACTTGACTTTTCTGCATTTGAGACCTGCAGCATTTTGAAAAATGATTTTCTCCACACTTATGAGAGAATTTCCCAAAGTCAACACACTGTTTGGAACCATGATGTGATCCACTGCTTCCACATAACCATCTGTACCCAGTCTTCCCCCTTGCAGTGGTTTTCATAGTGAGTAGTTCCACTTTTTGATTTGACCTATTTTGGCTATATTCTTTAGTACTCAGTACATGGATAACCCCTTCTGGTGAAGTCAGCTGTTTGGCTTGTGCTTTCACTGTTTCTGCTGCCCTGCATATTTGGAGACCTTTTTCTAAAGTTAAATCGTCTCTTAACACATTGTCTTTAATGACACAAATGATTCGGTCTCTGACCAGAATGTCAACTCACCAAAGTAACAGGTTTTACTGAGTTTCCTTAATTCTGTGATGTATTGCTCTATGGTGTCATCAGTTTTTTGCATGCATGTAAAAAATTTGTCTCAAAGATTTCATTCCTTTTTGGCATGCAATGTTCCTCAAATTTACTCAGCATTTTACTTAACTTAATGCTTTCACCTTCTTCGAACTTAAAGTTGTTATATCCAATGCTTTCTCCCCAACAACATGCAAAAAGATTGAGGATTTCACTTTATCATTTTTCTCCTCTGTCTCTATGGCTGCTAAAGATAATTCAAATCTCTGTTGGAATTTTTTCCAGTTCTCTGCAACATTGCCTGACAATTGCAGACTAAATAGAGGCTGTAACACATCCATTTTTGTCTCTTCCCCCCCCCCCCCTTCTTAAGCTAGTCAAGCTACTATTGTACTCATAAAATATATACAAAAGCCTTTGTTCTTCTGTTTGCTTCTCCATTTGCTTCCCTTGCCTGTGCTTTCAGCTGCAAACTGAGAAGGTAACTGCAGTCATTTTGAAGTTAACTCCTCTTTCAGCACTTCTGACACCATGTAACGATCTTGGGGTTCATTAAATAACAAACCAGTGAATAAGAGAGGAATAAAATTCTTAATAAAACAAACTAGAGAGCTTCTGTGGTGAACGGCTGTGCACAACTACTGTGTTGTCAACCCCAGCTTCCAGGGCACATCTCTAAATTCCCATATTCATAATAATGTCCCTTATGAGAGAGCATCTCTAAATTATAATCTTCAACAAGCATATCTCTCTATAGTTTGTTGCACAACTGGGACCTAAATCCTTCCAGTACTGCTGGCAAATTTCACTGGAGATGTACTTATGCAAAACAATAGTCCCTTTTCCAGAAATGTTGAAAATAAGTTCTTATTAAAAACAGAAAAACTGGCTGAAGAAAAACATTGTAAGGTAACAAAAACTAAGCATACTGGATGAGACAATGGCCATGTTTTAGCTCTTGATTATACTGAAAGTCAAATCCAATTATGCAAAAGAAAACTACCATTTTTCTGCTTTGAGTGAATAAAGCCACTATTCAATTGCGTGGATATGCTGAAATACTAGTTTACAGGTTTAAAAAGCCACAGTTTAATAAACATGTCCTAGGGTAATTTGCAAAAAGAAAGATTTGAAACACTTGTCTTTCCTTCTATGTTTGAAATTATCACGTTAACCAGAGAAATAAAACCTCTTCCAGACATTGAAAAGCATGGAACAAGCCATGCATCATGTAATTTCAGATTACTAGGCACGAAGTTTTCTTCAGGGCATCCTTTCAGTTAGCATTCTGAGAACTGCATTCAATTAGGATCAAAAGTGTATTGATGAGACAACATAGCACAAGTGTAGTGGGAACAATAGCAAAAACCTGAATTGAAAGAACTTGATGATTTACACCTCAATATATTGTCAAAGATGCTAATACTACAGGCACCCATCACTGTCAAATTACCACATCAACAGAGATATCATTAGGAGGAGCTATAATTATAGCTTTGCTCTGAGGATGACAGCTAGAAGCTCTGGTGTTTTCCCTTCTTTCCTATAGCAAAGTAGTTTATAGGTGTGTGTGTGTGTGTGTGTGTGTGTGTGTATAATATATATATAAAATCTTACAGTTCCACATACTCTGTAACATTTATCTGTTTCTACTGATTTAGCCTCCTTTTTTGCAGCTAACCTTTAGGACCCTGAAGTACACTTATATTCTGCATTCATTTACTCTGGAGCTATGGGATCATGGTACACAGGGCAAGACAGCACTTGTCCTTTTATCCAAAATTAATATTCTCCCCCCCCCCAAACAAATAAACAATTTGTTATTTATTTACCTTGCCTCTCACTTTAATTGGGATGGCAATAAATAGAACTGCACTTTACTTGAGAGGATGCGCTCTGTAAAGTTATATATTAATAGCTCATCGCCAGCTCCAGGAAAATAGAAACATGGAGTAATAGAATGCATAAAGATGAAGGAATTATATTGTCTGATTCTTTTAAATCATATTCAATCTTGGCCCCAGTAATGGAAGGTATTACTTTCTGTTAAAAATTTAAAATCATTATTAGTGACAGTGCCCTGACAGAAATCAGTTTCTTACAGACTGCTCCCAAAAGCTTTATTACGGAGAGGATTGTACCATTTCCTGACATTGTATAATAATTAACACAGCGTGGAATTCCATGATCTATTTGGGAAATCTTCTGATCTGCATGCAGTATATAGAAACTTGAAAATTGTAGGCTTTACAATTCAGACATGGAAATACAATCAGAATCTCCATTTGCTTTGTAAGAGGACAAAGTGAGTTCTGTTAGGCATTTTAAAATAACAAGACCAGTCTATCGAGTTATAATTGGCTCTAATTAACACTGCCAGAAGCTACAACTGTTAAATTCTTTACCTAGAACTGAGTCACACTTAAAATGGTGCAAAATTATTTCCTTGCCAGAGAAAATCACTTCCAATCTGTTCCTTAAAGCTGAAAGCTGACTGATCATTGTAAAAGAAGACAAGCACATCAGAACAATGGAAACTCTTTTCTAGGAAATTAAGATTTGATCTGTATACCTGAATGGTCTCAAAGTGAGGTAATCCATAAAGTGAATTCTACTGCAGTGAAATGAATGGAATGTACATAATTCATTCTATGTTTGTGCAAATATTAAATTACAATACTGAGCTTCATCAGTAGATATCCAACAACTTAACAAAGACAGGGAAATATCATTATCTCAGTTTTATAGATGGGGAAACTAAGCACACAGCGGTGACGTGACTTGCCCAAGATCACACAGTAAGTGGCTTATGGTAAAATATTAACAATATTTGGTAAGGAGAGATTGAAAAAAATGGGTTTGTTTCTTCTGGAGAAGAGAAGACTGAGGGGGGACATGATAACAGGCTTCAGTACATAAAAGATTGTTATAAAAAGGAGGGTAACAAATTGTTCCCCCTTAGCCACTGAGGACAGGACAAGAAATAATGGGTTTAAATTTCAGCTAGGGAGATTTAATTTAGACATTAGGAAAAACTTTCTAACTGTCAAGGTGGTTAAGCACTGGAACAAATTGCCTAGGGAGGTTGTGAAATCTCCATCACTGTATGTTTTTAAAAACAGGTTAGACAAACGCTTGTCAGGGATGGTCTTGGCAATACTTAGTCCTGCCTCAGTACAGGGGACTGGACTAGATGATCTATTGAGGCCCCTTCCAGTCCCACATTTCTATGGTTTTATGAGTATATAATCCAATGTAAAAAACCTTATCTTAATACAGAGTTAAGGTTGCTTGTTGGTATACTACCTTTTTGCAGAATGTTGAGCTGAGCAAAACTTAAACTTCTGTAAACCAGGAACTGCGGAGTTAAGGTTGCCTGTGCAGGGAGTTGTTACCCCTCCCTGATCATCTGATTATGGAAGGTATTGCTCATAGTCTACCTGTCAAGGCTGTATCCCCACTTTGAACTTTAGGGTACAAATGTAGGGGCCTGCATGAAAACTTCTAAGCTTATCTACCAGCTTAGCTCTGGTCTGCTGCCACCATCTCAAGAATTCCCTCCCTGGGAAGCCTTGAGAAACCTTTTACCAATTCCCTGGTGAATACAGATCCAAACTCCTTGGATCTTAAACAAGGAGAAATCAATCAGGTTCTTAAAAAGAAGGCTTTTAATTAAAGAAAAAGGTAAAAATCATCTCTGTAAAATCAGTATGGAAAATAACTTTACAGGGTAATCAAACTTAAAGAGCTTAGAGGAACCCCCTCTGTCTTAGGTTCAAAGTATAGCAAACAAAGATAAGCACTCTAGTAAAAGGTACATTTACAAGTTGAGAAAAACAAAGTAAATCTAAGACGCCTTGCCTGGCTTTTACTTACAATTTTGAAATAAGAGAGACTGGTTTAGAAAGATGGGGAGAACCTGGATTGATGTCTGGTCCCTCTCAGTCCCAAGAGCGAACAACCCCTTAAACAAAGGACACACACAAAAGCCTTTCCCCCCCAAGATTTGAAAGTATCTTGTCCCCTTATTGGTCCTTGGGGTCAGGTGTCAGCCAGGTTACTGGAGCTTCTTAACCCTTTACAGGTAAAAGGATTTGGAGTCTCTGGCTAGAAGGGATTTTAGTACTGTACACAGGAGAGCTGTTACCCTTCCCTTTATAGTTATGACACGCCCCCCAAATCACAGATAGTGTTGGACGTTTGGTTCCACACTGGCTGTGATTTCTTTCCTGGAGCTCTAGGAGAAAATAGAGTTAATAAGACACATGTACCTTTAGACATACTACTGATTATATAAAAACTAACAATATGTTTCATTCCAAGAACAATTGTTAACCAGTTAACTCTGGGAAACTTTCCCGGGAGAGTGCATCAGCCACTTTGTTAGAAGCTCCCGAAATGTGTTGTATTTCAAAATCAAAATCTTGGAGAGCTAAACTCCACCGAAGAAGTTTTTTGTTATTTCCCTTGGCGGTATGAAGCCACTGTAGCGCAGCATGATTTGTTTGTAGTTGGAAACGCCGTTCCCAAACATATGGGCGTAACTTTTCCAGCACATACACAATGGCGTAGCATTCCTTTTCGCTGATTGACCAGTGGCTTTCCCTCTCAGACAGTTTCTTGCTGAGAAACACAACAGGATGGAATTCTTGATCCGGTCCTTCCTGCATGAAAACTGCTCCCACGCCTCGCTCGGAAGCATCTGTGGTTACTAGGAACGGTTTGTCAAAGTCTGGGGCCCTTAGCACAGGGTCAGACATGAGTGTTGCCTTAAGCTGGTTAAAGGCCTTTTGACACTTATCAGTCCACTGAACTGCATTTGGCTGTTTCATCTGGTTAGGTCTGTCAGCGGGGCGGCGATTTGGCTGTAGTGTGGTACAAATCGCCTATAATATCCGGCCAAGCCTAAGAAGGATTGGACCTGTTTCTTTGACTTTGGAACCGGCCACTTTTGGATAGCATCCACTTTGGCCTGTAGGGGATTTATAGTTCCTTGACCCACCTGGTGCCCCAGGTACATCACTCTGTTTTGGCCTATTTGACACTTTTTAGCCTTAACAGTTAGTCCTGCCTGCCGGATACGCTCGAAGACTTTTTTCAGGTGCTCCAGGTGTTGTGTCCATGAATCAGAAAAAATGGCCACATCATCGAGGTAGGCAACTGCAGATTCTCCCAATCCCGCTAGGAGACCATCTACAAGTCTTTGGAAGGTGGCGGGTGCATTTCGCAACCCGAAAGGAAGTACATTGAATTCATACACCCCTGCCTGGGTGACGAAGGCTGACCTTTCCTTAGCGGGTTCATCTAGTGGTACTTGCCAGTACCCTTTGGTTAAGTCTAAAGTAGAGATGAATTGGGCATGTCCCAATTTTTCCAATAGCTCATCTGTGCGTGGCATTGGATAGTTGTCAGGACGAGTTACAGCATTTAGCTTACAGTAGTCCACGCAAAAGCGTATTTCCCCATCTGGTTTGGGAACTAGAACCACTGGAGATGCCCATGCACTGGTAGAGGGGCGGATTATACCCATCTGTAGCATGTCCTGGATCTCCCTTTGTATAGCAGTTTGGGCATGAGGTGACTCCTGGTAGGGTGGGGTTCTAATTGGGTGAGCATTACCTGTGTCAATGGAGTGGTAGGCCCGTTCGGTCCGTCCTGGAGTGGCTGAGAAAATCGGTGCAAAGCTTGTGCACAGCTCCTTGTTCTGCTGTCGCTGCAGACGTCCCAGGGTCGTGGCGAGGTTCACCTCTTCCATGCCACCATTCCTTTCTCCTTCGTAGTAGACACCTCCAGGCCACTCTGCGTCATCTGTTTCCTGGGCTGTAAACTGGCAAACGTTTAATTCTCTAGAATAAAAGGGCTTAAGAGAATTAACATGGTATACCTTAGCCTCCCCCACCTCCAACATAAAGCCTATGAGTTAACAGCTCCTAGGCGCTCCTGGACCGTGAATGGTCCTTCCCACGACGCTTCCATTTTATGGGCCTGGAGCGCCTTTAAGACCATGACTTGGTCTCCTACTTTGAAGGACCGTTCTCTGGAATGTTTATCATACCAGGCCTTTTGCTCTTCCTGAGCATCCTTTAGGTTTTCTTTAGCAAGGGCTAAAGAGTGTCGGAGGGTGTTTTGTAGGTTGCTTACAAAGTCTAGAATGTTAGTTCCTGGAGAAGGCGTAAACCCCTCCCATTGCTGCTTCACCAACTGTAATGGCCCCTTAACCTCGCGGCCATACACAAGTTCAAATGGTGAAAACCCTAAACTGGGATGTGGTAGAGCCCTGTAGGCAAAAAGCAACTGCTGCAACACTAGGTCCCAATCATTGGAGTGTTCATTTACGAATTTACGTATCATGGCCCCCAAAGTTCCATTAAACCTCTCCACCAGACCATTGGTTTGATGGTGATGAGGGGTGGCAACCAAGTGATTCACCCCATGAGCTTCCCATAGGTTTTTCATGTTCCCTGCCAGGAAATTAGTTCCCGAATCTGTAAGGATGTCGGAGGGCCAACCTACCCTGGCAAAAATGTCTGCTAATGCCTGGCACACACTTTTAGCCTTGGTGTTGCTTAAGGGTACAGCTTCCGGCCATCGGGTAGCAAAATCCATGAAAGTCAGTACGTACTGCTTTCCTCTGGGTGTCTTCTTTGGGAAAGGACCCAGAATATCCACAGCTACTCGCTGAAATGGGACCTCAATTATGGGTAGTGGCTGGAGAGGGGCTTTAACCTGGTCTTGGGGCTTTCCCACTCGTTGGCACACCTCACAAGACCGGACATAATTAGCAATGTCCTTGCCCATTCCCTCCCAGTGGAAGGACTTCCCCAACCGGTCTTTGGTTCTGTTCACCCCAGAATGGCCACTGGGATGATCATGGGCTAAGCTCAAGAGCTTTACCCGATACTTAGTGGGAACTACCAGCTGTCTTTGAGGATGCCAGTCTTCCTGGTGCCCACCAGAAAGAGTCTCCTTGTATAAAAGTCCTTTTTCTACAACAAACCGGGATCGGTTAGAAGAGCTGAGAGGCGGTGGGGTGCTCCACGCCGCCGCCCAAGCTTTCTGAAGGCTGTCATCTGCTTCCTGCTCGGCCTGGAACTGTTCCCTTGATGCTGGAGACATCAGTTCCTCCTTGGACTGTGGACTGGGGCTTGGTCCCTCTGGAAGCGATGCAGGTGCTGGGGCTGTTTCCATTGACTGTGAACCGCTGTTCGCTGGTGCACTATGTGGTATCTCAGGCTCTGGCTGAGCCTCTTGGGTAAGGTTATCTGCTGCTTCCGCCAGTTCAGGCTCGCTGGTGTCCTCTGGCATTGGAGTTGTAGACCAGCTTGCAAGCGCTGGACTCAGCACCAGAACCATTGTCAGCACTGGTTGCGTGGCCAGTTCCGGTTCTGGGACTGGCTTTGGCTGGGTCTCTGGGATTGGATCCACTACGGCTGTTGCAGTCGTTGGCAGGGGATCCGGTTCCACCACCTTTGTTTGGGTCTCTCGTAACACAGACGGGGTCCTGGTGGACGGCTCAGGAACAGGGATGGGGGTGGAAGCTTGCTTAGCCTGGCTGCGGGTGACTATTCCCACCCTCTTGGCTAGCTTCACGTGGTTGGCCAAGTCTTCCCCCAGTAGCATGGGAATGGGATAATTGTCATAGACTGCAAAAGTCCACATTCCTGACCAGCCCTTGTACTGGACATGCAACTTGGCTGTAGGCAAGGTTACAGACTGTTCCACGAAGGGTTGAATTGTCACTGTAGCCTCCGGGTTGATGAGTTTGGGGTCTACTAGGGATTGGTGAATAGTTGACACTTGTGCCCCAGTGTCCCTCCAAGCGATAACCTTCTTTCCGCCCACTCTCAAGGTTTCCCTTCGCTCCGAGGGTATGAGAGAGGCATCTGGGTCTGGGGTTCTTTGGTGTGATTGGGGTGTAATGAACTGTAATCGGTTGGGGTTCTTGGGGCAGTGAGCCTTTATATGCCCCAGTTCATTACATTTAAAACATCGCCCTGCTAAGGTATCACCGGGGCGATGTTGGTTGATGGAGACTGGTGTGGTGGGGTGAGAAGGCGTCTGGGGTTTCCCTTGGGATGTGGGTGGGGCCTTGGGTTGACCCCGGTGATAAGGTTTTGTTTCGGCTTGCCCCTTCTGATATTCACTCCAACTGCTACTAGCTTTTTTCTTTTCTGTCACCTCCACCCACTTGGCTCCAATCTCCCCCGCCTCGGTTACAGTTTTGGGCTTCCTATCTAGGATGTACCTTTCTATTTCCTCAGGAACACCCTCTAAAAACTGCTCCATTTTTACTAGGGAAAGCAGATCTTCCAGAGATTTAACATTTGCTCCTGATACCCAGGCATCACAATTTTTGTCAATGTGGTAGGCATGCCGGGTAAATGACACATCTGGTTTCCACCTTTAGGGCTCTGAACCGCCGACGGGCATGCTCAGGTGTTAGCCCCATTCTGAGTCTGGCCTTGTTTTTAAAAAGTTCATAACTGTTCATGTGTTCGTTAGGCATTTCAGCCGCCACCTCTGCTAAGGGTCCACTGAGCTGCGGCCTCAGCTCTACCATGTACTGGGTTGGAGGGATGCTGTATCCAAGGCAGGCTCTTTCAAAATTTTCTAAGAAGGCCTCAGCATCATCGCCTGCCTTGTAGGTGGGGAATTTCCTGGGATGGGAAGGGGTACCTGGAGAGGAGTTGCTAGGATGGTTTGATGCATCCTGCCTAGCACTTGCTGCTTCCAGTTCATGCTGCCTTTCTTTTTATTTCGCCTCCTCTTTGGCTTTTTCCAGCTCCATCTCTCTCTTGTGGGCCTCCTCTTCAGCTTCTTTCTCGAGTTTTTTTAATTTCAAGCAGTCTCTGATGTTTTCTCTCATTTTCTTCTGCTTCTAGTCTGGCCAGTTCTATTTTGTTAGCTGCTTCTTTGGTAGTCATTTTCCTGTTTTCTTGTGCTGGGTCACACCCTCTGCAGTTGACTGAAACTGGGATGTATTTAGCTTAGGCTCCTGCTGAGTGCTGCTGAGTTAAGAGACTTTCTAACTAGCTACTTCCGAGGATGTAAAAAGAAAAAAAAAAAACAATTCAGCTTGTAAATTACCTTTACCAGATCAAAGTTTGCTCACTGATTGAACCCTTCTCTTAACAAAGCCCCTTGTTAAAAAAAACTTAACACCTCTGCCTTCAGGCAAGGAGAGATAAGATATGCATCTACCTTCAGCTCTGCTCTCCAAGCAGCTAGAAGGAAAAAAAAATCTCTTACTGGCTTTTGGGTTTCAAACTATCCCACCGCTGTGCCACCATGTCAAGGCTGTATCCCCACTTTGAACTTTAGGGTACAAATGTAGGGGCCTGCATGAAAACTTCTAAGCTTATCTACCAGCTTAGCTCTGGTCCGCTGCCACCATCTCAAGAATTCCCTCCCTGGGAAGCCTTGAGAAACCTTTTACCAATTCCCTGGTGAATACAGATCCAAACTCCTTGGATCTTAAAACAAGGAGAAATCAATCAGGTTCTTAAAAAGAAGGCTTTTAATTAAAGAAAAAGGTAAAAATCATCTCTGTAAAATCAGTATGGAAAATAACTTTACAGGGTAATCAAACTTAAAGAGCTTAGAGGAACCCCCTCTGTCTTAGGTTCAAAGTATAGCAAACAAAGATAAGCACTCTAGTAAAAGGTACATTTACAAGTTGAGAAAACAAAGTAAATCTAAGACGCCTTGCCTGGCTTTTACTTACAATTTTGAAATAAGAGAGACTTGTTTAGAAAGATGGGGAGAACCTGGATTGATGTCTGGTCCCTCTCAGTCCCAAGAGCGAACAACCCCTTAAACAAAGGACACACACAAAAGCCTTTTCCCCCCCCCAAGATTTGAAAGTATCTTGTCCCCTTATTGGTCCTTGGGGTCAGGTGTCAGCCAGGTTACCCGAGCTTCTTAACCCTTTACAGGTAAAAGGATTTGGAGTCTCTGGCTAGGAGGGATTTTAGTACTGTACACAGGAGAGCTGTTACCCTTCCCTTTATAGTTGCACCAACCCAGACAATTCAGTGAAAAACCATCAAAGACAAACTATAAACTCCAAAAACTCTTGGAAGCGAAAAGGAACAATATGATAGAGGGACTGCCATGCCTGTGAATTAAGACAAGACTCCTTCATAATATTACAGGATGGAGAAAGACACTGGATCCATTCATGAAAGAGGTACCTTGATGAACAGGGATGCATCCTGAAAGACTTGGTCCTGGCTCCTTGGGGCTAGCAAGTGCTGCAAAAGACTGAACTTTGGGGAGAATCTACTTTATTAGATAGGAAAAGTAACTATTAAGTGAAGGCTGTAGTTCACATGTAATTATTGTTTTATATGTAACCAGTTGTTTCCATCACTTTCACCTATTTCTATTTGAATCTCTATTCTTTCTTAAATAAATTTCCTTTTGTTTTACTATAATTGAACTCAAATCCTGTGTGAAATAGGAGCAGTGGTCTAAGGTGAAACTGGGGTACACTGTTCCTTTGGGAATGGAGAATCTGGGATTTCCATGTGTATCCCATGAGCAGGAACTGGATACCACAGGGGGACACTTTGAAGGGATTTGGGGACAGAGAGCATCTATTGTGAACCAGCAGGGCTGAGGAGAGTGCTTGAATGGCGCACAAGCTGGTTGTGTTAGGGAAACTTAGAGGCAGGTGCCAACAGGGTGACTCACAGCCCTGGGTAGTCAAAGAGGTGTAGTTCAGCCTGCGACCCCAGATCCTGGCACATTCACAGGGGCTCTGACAGCACCAGAGGCGCAAGAGCCACCATGTTCCATATCATGTGAGGTGGGATGGAGGGGAAGCAGGGGAAGGAGGGAAGCTCAGGCCCCCCAGAGGGGCAAGAACCCCCCCAGATCTGGGCACAAACACAGGAGGGGTGAATGTGGACTGATGGTCGCCCTTGCTCATATTCTTCCCCCAGACTCCTTCCACTCATATCCACATCTCCCTTCCCATTGCCCTACCTCGCATAGAATCATAGAAGATTAGGGTTGGAAGAGATCTCAGGAGCAGGGCCGGCTCTAGGCACCAGCAAATCAAGCAGGTGCTTGGGGCAGCACATTTGCAGGGGGCGGCATTCTGGCCATCCTTTTTAAAAAAAAAAAAAAAAAAAAACCTGACTTCCTCCCCTCTCGCAACGCTGCAGAAGTGGAGAACCCATGGGACCCTGGGAGCTGTAGTTCCTTGCCTAGCTCCCTGCCTATAGAGCCAGCCCTGGAGCAGGGAAAGAACTACATTTCCCAGCAATCCCTTGGCAGCTATCAACAGGAAAGGGAGGGGGAGGGAGTGAGGTAGCTGAGCCATGCTGCAGGTTGCTGTGAATGGAGAGCTGGCTGCTAGAATGGGGTGGCACTGTGAGTGGGGGACAAGTGTGCCCAGCCCAAGGAGTAGAAGGCTTTGCCCCAGATATCCCCTTCAGAAGACTTCCCCAGACTGGATTAGGGATACTGGTGTGACCTCACCTTGCAGCCACCAAAGAAGGAATTGGGTGGACTAAAGGGACAGTGCACCTCTCTATCTGAAGCCTAGCAAGGGAGGTATGTGGATCCCACTAGAATTTAAAATGAAAAGTAAGGGAGGGGAGGCTCTGCTAGAGGACCTGGGCAGCTTTAGATACAGTACCAGGCATGTAGGAGGATTTCCACTTCTGAGCCATGGAAGCAGAAATTGACTTTTCCTTTCCAGATATAGCTAATATTCAGAAAGGGAATCTAGCACCTGCCTTCCAGATTTGAACACCCTCAAAATTCAGGAGTGCTCAAGCTCAATTTGGGCAGCTGTTACTTCATTTCTCCCAAATCAAATATACTGATCCACTGTAACTTGCTGTAGAAAAGGTAGGATAAAATTGAGCAAGCAATGCTTCCCAGTGATTTTTAGGACTGGAATTGCTATTTTCAACAACCATTGTGTTTTTCTTTTTTTTTTTTTTTTTTTTTTAAGTTTTATTTGTTTCAAAGGAAGACAGTGATCACACTGGCAAATTCCCTATAGAAACAAAGAGTGGAACAAAAGAATAATAAAGGCACCTCAACTTTTCCTCATTTATGTAGGACAGTCTTATAATATGCATCCAGACAGCCACCAATCACACAAGCTAAAAGTTGTTCTACTTTACTGCAGTTCTGTAACCATATGGGAACCAATCCTGTCTGTTCTGTGCACATCCAAAATTCCTGCTGAATGACCCGCCCTGGGAGCGAGTTACCAGTGACCCAGGGCTGGGACAGCAGGAGGATGCAGGTTCGGGGGGGAGAGCCCAGGGCGGGGGCAGCAAGGAGTGGGGGGGCGCCCAGGGCTGGGGTGGGGGGGGCAGCCACAATTTTTTTTGCTTGGGGCGGCAAAAAACCTAGAGCCGGCACTGCTCAAGAGATCATCTAGGCCAACCCCCTGCTCAAAGCAGCACCAACAGTAACATCATCTCAACCAGGGGCTTTGTCAAGCTGGGCCTTACAAACCTCTAAGAATGGAGATTCCACTACCTCCCTAGGTAACCCATTCCAGTGCTTCACCACCCTCCTACTGAAATAGTGTTTCCTAATATCCAACCTAGACCTCCCTCACTGCAATTTGAGACCATTGTTCCTTGTTCTGTCATCTGCCACCACTGAGAACAGCCAAACTCCATCCTCTTTGGAACCCCCCTTCAGGTAGTTGAAGGCTGCTATCAGAACCCCCTTCACTCTTCTGCAGACGAAACAAGCCCAGTTCCCTCAAGCTCTCCTCATAAATCATGTGCCCCAGCCCCCTAAACATTTCCGTTGCCCGCCACTGGACTTTCTCCAATTTGTCCACATCCTTTCTGTAGTGGGGGGCCCAAAACTGGACACAATACTCCAGAAGTGGCCTCACCTGTGCTCAATAGAGGGCACTAATCACTTCCCTCAATCCGCTGGCAATGTTCCTACTAATTCAGCCCAATATGCCGTTAACCTTCTTGGCAACAAGGGCACACTGCTGAATCATATCCAGCTTCTCATCCACTGTAACCCCCAGGTCCTTTTCTGCAGAACTGCCGCTTAGCCAGTCGGTCCCCAGCCTGTAGTGATGCATGGGATTCTTCCATTCTAAGTACAGGCCTCTGCACTTGTCCTTTTTGAACCTCATCAGCTTTCTTTTGGCCCAATACTCCAATTTGTCTAGGTCACTCTGGACCCTATCCCTATCCTCCAGCATATCTACCTCTCCCCGTAGCTTAGGGTCATCTGCGAACTTGCAGAGTGTGCAATCCATCCCATCATCCAGATCATTAATAAAGATGTTGAACAAAACCAGCCCCAGGACTGACCCCGGGGCACTCTGCTTGATACCAGCTGCCAACTAGACATCGAGCCATTGATCACTACCCGTTGAGCCTGACAATCTAGCCAGCTTTCTATCCACCTTATAGTCCATGCATCCAATCAATACTTTTTTAATTTGCTGGCAAGAATACTGTGGGAGACTATATCAAAGCTTTGCTAAAGTCAAGGAATAACATGTCCACTGCTTTCCCCATATTCACAGAGCCAGTTATGTCATCATAGAAGGCAATCAGGTTGGTCAGGCATGATTTGCCCTTGGTGTATCCATCCTGATCACGTTCCTCTCCTCCAAGTGCTTCAAAATGGTTTCCTTTAGGACCTGCTCCATGATTTTTCCAGGGACTGAGTTGAGGGTGACTGGTTTGTAGTTCCATGGGTTCTCCTTTTTTAAAGATTTGCACTATATTTGCCTTTTTCCAATCATCCGGGACCTCCCCCGATCGCCATGAATTTTCAAATATAATGGCCAATAGCTCTGCAATCATATCATCCAATTCCCTCAGCACCCTCGGATGCATTAGATCTGGACCCATGGACTTGTGCATGTCCAGCTTTTCTAAATAGTCCTTAACCTGCTCGTTCACCACTGAGGGCTGCTCACCTCCTCCCCATACTGTGTTGCCCAGGACAGCAGTGTGGGAGCTGACCTTGTCCATGAAGACTGAGGCAAAAAAGGCATTGAGTACTTCAGCTTTTTCCACATCATCTGTCACTAGGTTGCCTCCCCCATTCATTAAGGCTCCCACACTTTCCCTGACTTTTTTCTTGTTGCTAACATACCTGTAGAAACCCTTCTTGTTACCCTTCATATCTCTTGCTAGCTGAAACTCCAGTTGTGATGTGGCCTTCCTGATTACACCCCTGCATGCTCGAGCAATATTTTTATACTCCTCCCTAGTCATCTGTCCAAGTTTCCACTTCTTGTAAGCTCCCTTTTTGTTTTTAAGCTCACCGAAGATTTCACTGTTAAGCCAAGCTGATTGCCTGCCATATTTGCTATTCTTTCTGCACATTGTGATTGTTTGTTCCTGCACTCTCAATAAAGCTTCTTTAAAATACAGCCAGCTCTCCTGGACTCCTTTTCCCCTCATATTAGTCTCCCAGAGGATCCTGCCCATCAGTTCCCTAAGGGAGTCAAAGTCTGTTTTTCTGAAGTCTAGGGTCCGTATTTTGCTACTCTCCTTTCTTCCTTGTTATGAGGATCCTGAAATCAACCATCTCATGGTCACTGCTGCCCAGGTTGCCACCCACTTCTACTTCCCCTACCAATTCTTCCCTGTTTGTAAGCCTCACAGGTCAAGAGGAGAACGGCCTCTGGTTGGTTCCTCCAGTAGTTGCACCAGAAAGTTGTCCCCAACACTCTCCAAAAACTTCCTGGATTTTCTGTGCACTCTCCATTCTCTTAATCCCCAAGCCTCCCTCAATGGAACTGCCAACCACTTTCCCCTATCACCCATCCCCATTTATCCTCTGCTCCATAACACCCTTCCTGTTACTGCAGCCCCAAACCCCTCTTCCTCCTTCCCTCCCGGGATGGAAGTATCCATATGTCTAATTTTTTTCTCCAAATACTTTGATTACATCCCCCCTCCCCCCCATTAAAACTACAATAATAGAATGTAGGGTAGAAGGGACCGCAAGGGTCATTTAGTCTAATGCTCTGCCAAGTTGCAGGATTTATAAAACTGCCACCATGACTCACAATTTGCAGCCAACTGCCAGCCATTCAATCCAAAACTCCTTTTGTCTTAGGTTTGGGGTTTTGACTGATTTATCTTTTGGCCAATATAAAGCCACAGTACACCCACACCTTGAACACGGTGTGCAGTTCTGGTCACCCCATCTCCAAAAAGATTTATTAGAATTAGAAAAGGTACAGAGAAGTGCAACAAAAATGAGAGATAAAAAAGACTGGGACTATTCATCTTAGAAAAGAGATAACTAAGGGGGTTTGTGATAGAAATCTATAAAATCATGAATTACGTGACACTGGCAGACCAGATGTCAACTCATGCCAAAGCCCCAGGTCAATTCACATGTGTATTAGTATTGATCAGAGTGACTGTTAATCTATAAGATTTGGTGTTTAAACTTCATGAAAACTAATGGGATGTTCCATGCATTGTTTTTATTTATCGGTATCCTGTTATAATGTAATAGCAAACATTTGTATTGTAAATACCCCTGTAACTAAACCCATCAAATGAGAAGGAAGCTTCGTGGAATGCATACAAAGAACTTGAACAGAAAAGTGCTGACTTCAAAGCAAGTGGTCATTGTGTGTGATGATCGGAGGTCAAAGCCTCTAAATGCATCCCTCACTATCATCAAAGGAAAAACCCACGTGGGTAGTGATACTGTCAGCTTGTTTTCTGCGAGAAGAAGCTATGAGCAATGGATTCAAGGAAAGATCCTTCATCTCTGGACTGTTTGGATTCTAACAGTGAGGAATTACTGAACGAGAAGACAGAGATTCCCGGAGTTGTTCCGGGTAGACCTGAGAGACTTTTGGAAAACTGGCAGATTACTATATCTCAGCTACCATTTGGAATTATAGACTGTGCTTCACCTGTACATATATTTTACCTGCTTTAACCTCTCAATAACTCTTACTTCCTTTTCTTAGCTAATAAACCTTTAGTTAGTTTACTATAGAATTGGCTACCAGTGTTGTCTTTGGTGAAAATTCTAGAGTACCAATTTGACATGGAGCAAGTGACTGGTCTCTTGGGACTGGGAGCAACCTGAAGTGATGTGATTTTTGGTTTAAGTGACCTTTTATCACAAAGTCCAGTTTGTCTGGGTGGCAAGATAGACTGGAGACTCTAAGGGCACTGTCTCTGACTCCATGATAAGATTGGTATAGTGATCCAGGAGTTCACATTTGTTACTGGCTGAGTGAAATCTAATTATAGAACACACCACCAGTTTGGGGTGTCAGCCGTGTTTTCAGAAAGTCTACCCTGAGGTAGGTACTCACAGTTGTGAGCCACTCCAGACAGCGTGACAAATGGTGTGGAGAAAGTGAATAGTACTACTGGGGGAATTCTATGCCATTGCGCATGCTCAGAATTCATGTCCCCTGCAATTTTTTTTCTCAGCAGAAAATACATTCTGCTGGAGAGGTCCTGCAATTACGCCTTTCGCCCACCATGGACTGCTGTAGCACTAGAACAAAGGGTAGCCAGCTCAGGGCTGTAGCAGTCAGCAACCAATAGGGAGGAGGAGGAGATGCTGGATTCCTCACAGTGCCCTTCCCATAGGGCCGGATGAGGAGGCACGGGATATGGGGGAGACAGACAGAATAGGGCACACAGGGCTGCTGGGGGGTCACCTAGTCTGGGGTTCAGAAGGGATACTGGGGGGGGGATAGACTGGGCAGGGGCTGAGTGGGAGTGGGGGGTGCAGGACTAGATGAGGATGGCAGGGTGCAGAGCCGGATGGGGATGGGGATGGGTCATGGCTGAGTGTCATACAAAGAATTTTAATCTGCTGTATTTGGTTTCTTAAGCACAGCACTGAAAACATTGCTTTGCCACCATTAACTGAAAATAGGGGAAGAACTAAAATAAAATTATCTAAATTGGTAAGAAATGGGGTGACAGTGGTAGACCATAATTTTAAGGTGCATAAGGTAACAATTAAGCATACACTAAAGAAATAAGGTGATGGTTTATAGTTTAAAAGTTTGGTAATTTAAGTGTGAGTACAAAGTTGGCACACAGCCAAGGACAATGAATTAGCAGTTTAAGCAGGTTAGCCTATGGCTAGTGTGTTGTTAGGCAAAGTGTGAACTGAGATTAGGAAAAGATCACTTCAAAACTGAAGGGAGGGGTGAATCAGGCATGCTCAGTCCAAAACTTGGTAAGGGTCACCATCCCATAATACTAAAATGTGTTGTGTAACAGTTTTGATTGCCAGCCAGATTTAGCAGTTATGATTGGTCTATAAATATGGACAATTAGAGTAAGTCTGAAGGTGATTGGAGGGTAGATATGCTAATGCTAGAATTTAAAAATAAGCCAATCAGAAGAGCCCAAAAACTGTATATAAAGCAGAGAGGAAGCAGGCAAAAGTCAGGCAAGTTAGGAGCAGGAGAAGAAGAAGGCGAATCAGAAGAAATTAGAAGAAACCTAAAAGAGCAAAGAAATAAGAAGCAGAAGCAACTATGGGGTGACAGTAGCAGCAGTGGGCTTCTGGGACAGAGCAGAAAAGGATCCTTAAGACAGAGCAGAGGGAAAGAAAACTATGGAGAGGAAGCATGCTAACTATAGTATACGATATAGAATAGAAATAGAGTTAATGAATGTGTACATTTGGGATAATAAAGACGAGTGTCTGTGGTGTGTATGTTTGTTACTATGTATACAGTTTAAGGTTTATTAAGATGGCTGTTAGTGTCCTGCATATGACTGATCACCATGTGCAGAATATAATCGCTTAAGGCACTCCAACTGTACTTCTACAGAAGTACAAGGGGCTGGCTTCCTTTGTCTTCCTAGGGAAAAGATCTTTGCCTAAGTAGGTTTCTCATCTATATTCAGTTCCCAGAGACTTCAACCTCTCCTTAGGTGAAGGACCCATCTTTCTCATCTTGCAAGAGCTCTGTTGCCTTGTGTCTGTCTAGTAGTGATGGATGCCAAAAATGGCTTCTGTCCTTTTCTTATATCTTCCAAAGTTTAATGACCTTGTTTCAAGATGCAGGATGGCCTCATGCTGTTCTTCTCTTCTCAAAGACTTCCCATCCCCCTGATGATTTCTGTGTAAAAGAGGCTTCCATTGGTTTTGGTCACACCTTCCTTAATTTCATTGAAGACAGGCAGCAGGGCCGGCGCTAGGATTTTTGCCGCCCAAAGCAAAAACAATTTTGGCCGCCCCCCCCCCCGTTTTTTAATTACCCCGGCCCCGCCTCAACTCTGCCCCTTCTCCAAATCCCCAGCCCTGCTTCCTCCCCCCAGGCTCTCAAGCCTAGGAGGGAGGAAGGGAGGGGGAGAAGCGGCGCCTGCGCCGCGGCCGCTCGGGATCTCCCCCTCCCTCCCAGGTTTGAGAGCCTGGGAGGGAGGGGGAGACTACGAGTGGCCACGGCGCGGGCGCCGCTTCTCCCCCTCCCTCCCAGGCTCTCAAGCCTGGGACGGAGGGGGAGCAGCGGCGCGCGAAACGGCCGCTTGGGATCTCCCCCTCCCTCCCAGGTTTGAGAGCCTGGGAGGGAGGGGGAGACCCCGAGCGGCCGCGGCGCGCGAAACAGCTGATTCGCGTGCCGCTGCTCCCCCTCCCTCCCAGGTTTGAGAGCCTGGGAGGGAGGGGGAGAAGCGGCGCGTGAATCAGCTGTTTTGCGCGCCGTGGCAGCAGCAGCGGAGGTGAGCTAGGGCGGCCGGGGCACATTTTTAGGGGCGGCATTCTGGCGCCGGCCATGCCGCCCCTAAAAATGTGCCGCCCCAAGCACCAGCTTGTTTTGCTGGTGCCTAGAGCCAGCCCTGCAGGCAGATAACTAGCATTCTTCTGTCTGGGAGGGAACCTGTTTCTCCCTGTTTGATCACAGACTTTAAAGCATAATATTATTAGCTATCCATATTTCCTCATATAGCATTAATACATATCTTTTACAATTATATTAAACACCAGGGTGTCATTAGCTTTCAGAAAAGACCTCACTTTATACACTTTTATAATACTGTAAAATTGTATACAATCAGTTGATTCAATTGCTTATCACTTGAGGTTCAACCCCCCTTTCTTTATAGACCAGTATTTTGCAATGTATTCTTTGAAAAGTAAAACCTGGATCAAACTTCTCTCTCCTGCTTGGGCATAGACACCATGCTGTCTTCTCCCCCACTTGTTAGCTTGATAGCTTTGTTTACTAATATGTAAATGTACCTTCATCATCTCTGTCTGATGAGCAGGCTGGTCAGAGAAACAAACACATTTCTTTACCAACTCCCCCGACATGCCTGGTTTAAACACACTTTAGTCATAATTCCAGTCATATCTCGTAATAGACACCAGGTACATACATCATGCAAGAATATTGATGATCAGTGAATTATTAGTTTTCAAATGATACATTACATGCCACCTTTTAGATACAGATTATGACAACAGTGTGTTATGTGTAGTGAGTATGTCAGGCCTGAGAAGAGTTGCTGACACAGGTAGTGAACCATGAATGGGCCTCTGGGTCCCAGGCCCCCACTGTGGATTTTTCGCCTCCAAAGTGATTGCCTACTGACTGGTAGGAATCCAGGGTTGCAAGCTTCCAGAGTGAGATTGCCACTTACTTCTTCAATGTCAGTGCAGCTTGTTACGCAAAGCAGGGCAAACCCCCCAAACTGGTAGTATTTTCTATAATTAGATTTCACCAACCCAATAACAAGTGTGTACTCCTAAAGCACTGTAACAGTGTTACGATGGAGTCAGAGACAGTCCCCTTGGGTTCTCCAGTCTAGCTTGCCACCCAAGCAAACTGGAATTTGTGATAGATGGTCACTTTACATCAAAAATCACAACAATATTCAGTCTCACAGGATGTGTGACTTACCCCAAGTCATTTGTTCTCAGATCTCAAACCAAAGACAGTGCATGTACCCAATCCTGTAGCATACTAACTAAAGGATTATTAACTATAAGAGTTATTTACAAGATTAAAACAGATAAGCATACATACACAAATGAGTTACAGTCAGGTTTCAGAAGGTAATAGAAACTTCTATAGTAAGCAGATTCTGTATATCCTTTAGGACTAACCCAGACAAAACAGCTGGAGACTCCTTGCTTATGCTTAGAAATCCTCATCCCTCAGAGTTCAAGCAGCATAGGAATAATAAATTCTCCTTAACAGGCATTTTTACTTCCTTCCCCCCAGGGTTCAAATTGTGATGAGATGAGGGCTTGGACATGTACTCTATTCAGGGCTTTGAGGGAAGCAATCAACAAAGATTTTTGTCTGCAATGGTATCTCTGATGTCTGTAGACCTATTTTTGGTGGTGATGGGGGTGGAAGAGATAATACCTCTTCTGCTGAACTAGTATTTCACACGTGGTGATGCTTCTCTCCTGACTGTGGGGGATTTACAGCCTTAGCAAACATTTTATATTTACAGAGCAAATATTTAAACATTACCTTATAACATGGGATACAGTTATTATAAGTAGGTCTAATGCATTCAGCAACTTACAAGCATTTCATAAAGTCTAAACACATCATTACAAGTCTAATACCTATTTTAGCAATACTAATACAAAGGTGAGTCAGACTGGTTTCCAGTTATGCATTTGATAGTATTGATTTGAGGCCTAGATACCCTGGCATGAGGTAGCTCCTGGTCTACCAGAATCACACAGCTCTCTTTCTGGAGTCCCTGTACTGGAGGGCAGGGCAAGTTCAGCACACAGATCCAGGAAAGTGGCTTTTCCCATCCAAAAGTTCTGCAGCCACTGCTTGTCATCCCAAACCTGCATTACGATGCAATCCCACCAGTCAGTGCTTGTTTCTCAGGCCCAGAAGTGGCACTGCACCATCTGCAGCTGCTCCATGAACACCACCAGCAAGCTTGAATTGTTTTTCACTGTGACCTTTAGGAAACTGTCCTTGAAGAAATCCTCATGTCCCCACTGGTAGCAACATTTGTGAGGGTCTGCAAATTCAGGGAACTCATGTGTCCTGTATTTGCAACATTCTTGAGAATAGTGCAGAGCTCTGCAGGATCCATGCTTTTGTCAGAGATGGCAGAGGCCAAATAGTGCTGCATGGGTTTGTGGGATTTTTGAAAAACAGCACAAAAATTATGGAACATGAATGCCACTATGGGATGGAGAAAGTTGTATGCTGGGAACTTGATCCCTAGCTCCAAGAGATCCCTGGATGAGACATTACCATCCCACAAAAATGTCCCAAAAAGCCACTGCCACATAGCAGTGTGGGACATATGCATTGCACTTAATATTGACACAAGCTTTCTTGGTGAGTATGCACAGTGCCCACACAAACAGCCAAATGCATAGGCACCCAAGTGATGTACAAACTTCGGCAGCTTTACACTGACATAACTCGAGTTGACCAATGTTTGTAGTGTAGACATGGCCTTAGTTATATTAATTGAAAGGTGAATTGAAAGCCATCTAGGGTGCGTTCACAGTCATCATACTCAAGGAGGTCTGTGATTCATCCAGTAATTAGTGCCTCTCAGTTTAACAGTACAAGGCTGTGTAAGGAAACTGTGTATTGGAGGGCCTGTAATTCAGGACTCACTCAGTCAAATGACCCAAAATTTGGATCTCTAAAGCTACCCTGTACCTTCCTGAGGCACACCAAATTTCAAAGCAATCCAATTAACCATTCCGATTTTAGAGCACTTAAACAACTTGAGCTTTAAAGAATATGAAAGGGTGAGAATGGAAACCCTCTAGTTGTTTTTCTGCATTGGTGCATGCACAGTGTAAAAAATACTTAAATACTTCCTTAAATGGGTCCCTCAACATTTTACTGGTTGTCTTGTTCCACATTGGGTAAATCTTGACAGATTGACACCATTTTGATCCACTAATAATCAACAGTTTGATCTTTACCTCTGTGCAACCCCCCCTCAGCTTGTTTAAAAATGGCTATTTTTAGGACTCTTATCTCTGGAACCCCACACCCAAATGACTCCACTTTTAGGTGTTTGACACTACTGTGCACCTTCCTGAGGAGCATGAAATTTCAAACAAATACATTTTAGATGGCTTAGAAAAGTCAACCTTTAAACAGATGTCTTGATGCACCACTATAAGAGATGTATTGCAACAGATGTATTATAGCTGATATGCCACTATAACATTTTCTTGTGTCCTCAAACAGCTGGCTTTTGGCTGAGAGTTTGTGATTAACTTCACCACTGTTGCCAGCCACCATTTTCCTTCTAACGCTGAATTAAATGAATGATGCATAAGTATTCTCTGGCTCAGGGCCAGATAAAGGCAGTCTTTGGTATTGGGGGCCCCCCATGGCTCCTGCCCCACATAATGGTGTTATACTGCCATCTGGAATGGCAGTGAGAAGGGATCCCCCTCCCTTCCCAGAGAGGCAGTGGCGTGGGGCTTCCTCAGTCCTCTCAGAAAAGGAAAGAAAGGCCTCCCTCCCTTTGGGATCTGCAGCAATGTTAACTAGTGTAACCCGGGTTAATGTGTCTGATGAAAAAGGGAGCCAAGCTTCATGGGTGTCGGAGCCTTCCCAAAAGTGGGATGGGTCCAGGAGAGAGGAACACAACCAAGACAGAAAAATTGAATGGGGAAAAAAAAGATAAAAACTGTAGGTCAAGAACTGTGTGTGGTGCGGAAACTGGGGGAGGGAGACTGGGGGGAAGAAAGAATGAGGGTGCAGGCACCATGGTGCCAATACACCATCTATCACAAAGAATGCTTCAAGAAAATACATTTGGGGTACTGCTGAGCTATTCAATGAGGGTGGGATCATGGCCCCTGTTGGGACAGTGCCAAATTATTATGAATTACTGTGACTAATATGAATGAATGTGGTAAGCATGAGTTTGGTGTGGCTTGAGATGTCTGAATTGGCTAAAGGTTTCTGGGCTCAGGATTCTTCTAGCATCAGACAGTTGGTGTGGAAATTTACCAAGAGTGCTGAAATTGCACTTGAATGGTTAATTGACGCGCTATCTGTGCATGTGTTTCAACATGAAACTTTGAAACATGTCAGCCAATTGACCAGCTCACAAAGTAAAGAAAACATAAAAACACGCGATCAATGGGCTTGGTACAGGTTTACCCAGGTCAAAATAACCCCTTTTGGATGACACCGCACCGGGAGCTCAAGTGAATGATTGATGAGAGGGTAAATGTCAACTGATATTTGAAGCCCCCTTCTGAAATATTAATTAGAAAAACCAGTAATGAAACTCCGATAGGGCATATTTCTGGGACATGTGACTCCTTTGTGTAGCCCTAAGGATTAATCTGTTTGTCTGTATAAATATATCTTTCTTATAAAAATGAGTATTTGATGTATTAAGGCTTATAGATTTTATATTAAAAGTAAGTTTGGCTGTAATGCAAGAAACCTACCTACAGGCCAAAACCCTGTATGATTGAGCTAATGCAAAGTTAACACCTTTTGAGACCCTTACCCAGAAAAAGTAAAATTAGACAGAACACCCACGCAGATGTCTAGAGACCTTTACCTAAACCAATAATAATAAAGGGTAAAAAAAAAAAGGGGGGGGGGGGTTGCCCACAGTCTAACAAATACACCACAAGTGCCTACATACCTGTCATCCATACGCACATACATATTAGCCTATGGGGTAAGTGTACCCTAACATTTCCGTGGGGGAGGAATGAAATTTGGGCATAAGAGGAAGGATTTCTGATTAATACCCTATAAAAAGGCGAGGCAGCTCGCCATTAGACAGGCAATCTACCCACCTATCTGCTCCTGTCTACTCTTCATTGCCTCCACCTTCAACTACGTATCGATGCTACCCATCTCCTACACGACTATTAACTATTGATAGGCCGTTCTTCGTTCTTCATTTCTTTTAAACTGTAAGTGAAAAAGGGATTCGATCTCCCTCATGTTTTATTTTAGTTAATGCATATAGGGTTAAGTTAGAAAGCGAACAACCCTGCTGTAGCTTCCTCTGCCAGAGGTGTGAAAAATGCCCAAGGTGTTGCTAACACCTGGTTATTATCAAAACAGGGTGTGAGTATTAATCAACTTTGCAGTTTATAATCTTATATTCATATAGATATCTCTTAAAGAACTGTGATAAGTGTAACTCTGTAATTCTAACTGTTTTACCATTTGCTTACTATCTTCATTGATTTTAATAAAAAGGTCTTGATGGCTATCTCTGTAAACTTCCTGTCATAACCCCGAAGTTCCTTTTATAAACTCTGTGAAGCCTGATTCAGGACGAACTTTATCTTCTGATTAAACAAATTGGCGAGCCGAAACCCATACTAATTAATATCCACAATAATCATTATTAAAATGATTAATTAATTAAATAAAATTAAATTAAGTGGATAAATTAAATCAACACTACTAACACACCCCAAATCAGGCTACAAAAGGTATAACAAAAGGTATAAATGCTAAGCAGAGTAAATTAGTTAGTTAGTTCCCCAATTAACATCTGAAGAGGTCCGTGACGCTGTAAGACAGAGGGTCTCAGGGTAGCCAAGACCCTGCTATGAGGGATTTTTGTAGGACTTTTGAACCCCTCAGGGTAACCAAGATCCTGCATCGGGGAACATTTGACAGACTAAGTACTTGAGAAGGGAAGAGAAGAGAAGAGAAGAGAAGAGAAGTCTCCATCTAGGACTGACAGCTATACCAGCTTTGTTTGCCAATCAGAATACTGTGTAAGGCCAACATACTTACTGAGGGTTTATGCTTGGAGAATTGAGGCTTATTAGGGAGACATATTATATAACCTTTTACGCTTGTGTGATTCTTTCTCAAATAAACTGTTGTGCATAGAGCAAACTGAATCTGAATTTTCACTGGTACTGGTAACAATCTGCCCAGCTGTGGGCCACTAAAGATCCATGCCAACAGTCCCTTAGTCACCCACTGCACTAATACCTGTGAGAGTTTGAATGTGGGTGAGCAGGCTACACCCACTGAAAGAATGAATTCCTGAGGTAACCTGAGTCAACCAGCATCCCTTCTAGAGGCAGCTGCTATAGTATGTCCCCTCCATGCCCTTTTCACTGTGCTCCAGGGCTTAAAAAGCAGCATCTGCCCAAAGTGTGGTTATTATAGTCTGTTTATTCACTATGTATGCCTCTTTTTTGCTTAGGAAACCCTTCAGAGAAGATGCCTAGTATTCTGTTTCTGAAATGGATCAGAGGCATGTTAGAATTAAAATTCATTAGAATGCTGGATGCCTGGTTACATTATTGTCCTCCAGGGATGTGAAGTGGAAAGAGACAGAAGTAAAACAATATTCCAGGCCTCCAATCTATTTTATTTAAATGCAATTTTTCTTCCAGTTCTTTTTTGTTGTTAACCTCTTTATCAAGAAAAATAACACCGTTGCTGACATATATGTTGTAAAACTGAGTTTTAACTTAGCACTGCTTTATGTTAAAATAGTATTTCCCTTAAATAGCAGAGTGAAATTATGACATGGCTTATTTAATGAAAAATCTGGAAAATGTCTAGCATGCTACTTAATTTCTAGGCACATATCTCCACTTGAAAAGTAATTCCACTGCTGATTAATCCCAGTCTAAATCTACTTGTTATTATTATTATTATTGTAACACCTACCAGCTCCAACTGAGATGGCAGCCTCAGTGTACTATGCACTGTACAAAGAAACATTGAGACTCCCGTACTTGAAGATCTTACAATGTAGTAAAGTCCAGATTCTGATCCCTACACTCATGTTGAGTAGCACTTTACTCTCCACAAATTTCATATTCTCTTCAGTGCCACTGCTTGCAGAGCAAGGTACTTCTCAGTGTGAGTGAAGCTATTAGCACTGACTAGTGAATAGTTAGGACAGACAAACAAAGCATCACAATCCTTACTTTACAGATAAGGAGCTGAAGTACAGGACATCAAGGAATTTGTCCAAGGTCACACAGAAATTCTGCAGCAGAGCCAAAAGTTGAACTCAGATTTTCAGACTCCTAGGTTACTGTCTTAAGAACAAGATCATTCTTCCTCTTTATTTTAAGATTTATCATACAATAGGGATCCATAACTCACTGGTACTAAGTATGGTCCTTGCGAAAGGATCAGCTAGCATGAACCTATAGAGTCTCCATGTGGACTTATTAGGCTGATGGTGCAAATCCTGTTGCAAACCTAAAACACTTTTATAAAGATAATAAATAGTACATAGCAGAAAAAAGATTTACTTTTAGCACACAGTCATCTCTATTTGCCACGCTAATCCAAATGTTATTTTGTGCTTCCTCTGTGTGTGCTATCCATCTATAGTTCCTAGACATGATCATATGTAGAGCTAGCTAGAAAAAATCCATACCAAATCAGGACAAAAAGTCAAAACAGCAAAATTTTTAATGAGAAGGGATTTTAAGAAGAAAATTGTGCTTGGGGAGAACTGAAATAAAATTTTGCATCTTTCCAGATGCCGACTCAAGAGCCTTTCAGCCCAGCAGCCAGAAAGCAGATATCCCAGCTGCCCAGCTTCCTCACAGCTCAAGGAGCCAGAGAGCTCAGCTTCTCCAGCCCCATAGCTGGTGGGGAGCCAGGGAGGCTCAATGGTCCATCTCTCTGGCCCAAGGTCTTAGGTAAAGGAGTCAGAGTGCTCAGCCTTGGAAGCTGATAGAAAATCAAAAAACCTTGGCAAAATTTAATTTTTCCTGAGGAAAATTTTGATTTTGTGAAAAGGACATTTTCTGTCAGAAAATCACCCTGATGGAAAATTTCCAGCCAGCTGTAATTGTAAACTCTTTCAGGCAAAGATGTCTTTAGGTTACGTGTGTACAGCTTTTCGCGCAATAGGGCCATAATCTATGACTGGGACTAGTAGGTGCTACTGCAATGCAAATAATAAATCATCAAAATAATAAATACTTAGGTTCCAATCCTGTATATTTTTCTGTGTGGGGAGATGCCTCTCTGTGCCTGTGCAGGATCCCACTCGAGTCAATGGGACTTTCCACAGGGTCAGAGATTCTCCCACATAGAACAACTTTCAGGACTGGTGCCAAAGAGTGACACTGGGCTAAAATGACCATGCAATGTGTCCTTGTAGAAAATGACAGGCTTACAATTCTAGGAGCTACCAACTCTGTTAGAAGCTTCTGACAATACACTTATTGGGTATCTACTAGAGAAGTCTTCTAAATAACAAAAGCCTTGGCTGGGATGCTTTAGTTGGGGATTGGTTCTGCTTTGAGCACGGGGTTGGACTAGATGACCTCCTGAGGTCCCTTCCAACCCTGATATTCTATGGTTCTATGAACAAGAAATAATAGCATTTTTAAATATATATTCTGGTATCCTGGAAACACACTCTTTTTTTTAATGTCTCTAACACTAAACATTTATCATGACAGCAAAGTGCTTTGTCATACCTTGAAAAACTTGTTCCACATCAAGGGTGCATTATTTATTATTAAATAGTTATTTAAAGTTCAGGAAGTTTTGGAACTGGAACAAATCTTGACACCTGGATAAAACAGGTATTATATCCTAAATTTTTATATTCTAAAAAGTAATCAGTAGTGACCATTTCAATGGAAGGAAAAGGTACATTACTACTGTCAGATGGGGTGTGTTTTGCTATTTATATTTTGTATAAACAATGTATGATGGGGTGTACAAACCCCACAATGGACAACAAGGGGTTAAGGAGCTGCTGCTCTGGGCTCAGCCAGGTCCACCCCACTACACCTGCAAGACACAACAGGCTGAAGTAGGTAAAAGGGAAGCAGAACAGTTCACTTGTTGGCAGACCTGGGAAGAGAAAAGACCTTCAACCTGCAGCTCTGGAAGAAAGGGCTGACTGAAAGCAAGAACTGCCTAGATGACCACTGTCTAAAGGCCCCTCCCTAAGGGAAGGGAGGCCAGATTCTGATGCACCTGAAGGGGGACTCAATCCCTTCTGTTTCAGATTAACTCAGTTTCTTTGTGTTCATTCCCCTTGCTATTCGTTCATGGACTATCCCAGAAAGGTGGAGACTTTAAACTGCCCTGGGTGGAGGGCCAAGTTGCAGGAAGAGGCAGGTCACTATAGAGGCAGAGCAGCTGTCAGCAGGAGACACCCAGTGGGGAGAGAACTGCTACACCATGCCACAAGGAGGTGCCAGTGGTGAAACCATCCCTTCACAAATGTCAGTTATAACACAGCATACCATCTTGAGGTTGTATTATACAATACTGTTCTCCTTCACAACTCCTTAATGTTCAGATATGGTACTATCAACCGGGTATTTTTCTTACTATAGCTTCCCTGTAAGGCTGTTAGAAATTAGACAGGGTATCATATTTGCACTACTTGCTCCTGCCTCTCTTGGGGGCCAAATTTTGAAATAATGAGACTTGTGATCTGTGCATATTGTCTGTCTGCATCTGCATTTACAAAACAGCCAGGCTGTGACCAAACTGTGAAAATAGAGATTCACAGCTGCCTGCACACAGGTTTTATTCACTGACAATTTGGCCAAAAGTGTCTAGTATTGTAGCACTGTGGATGGTCCATATATAGACATCTACTACAGGGAGGGGGGAAATATACATATTTAGTTTTATGTAAAATGTGCCTGTCTGTTGTTGTAGGTGCATGTAAAGTAATACATTTTAATTCAAAACACATACAATATCAATTTATCTGTTGGGCCAATGCACACAGATTTATAACTTTCCCCTACTCTCCTAAATTCAGACCTTCCCTACCACTATCCAATAAATCCTCTATATTCCAAGAAAGTTTTTGCGGCATCAAATGTCAACAGATTCAGCTTCTGGTGGACCAAGGAATGAAAATGAGTTCCAGATTTGAGGGTCGTCATGGAGAATGGTTTCCTCCCAGCCCTTCCAATTTAAACTAGGTGGTGAAAATTCCTCACAGTGAGTAACATTCAGTTGTGCCACTAATTGGAGACAATCTGGATCCAACAAATTATTTACAACTTGGAGCAGTTCCCTAGCCCCATTTACCCTAGATACCATGGAAGCCTGTTTGTTGTGGCTCCCTGCAGTTCAGATTCCATGGGTTGGGAAGGCATGGCTGACCATAACTCCAGATCAGCCTGCAGGGTGAGGAGGTGCAAGTTACAGATGGCAGAGTCTGTGCTAATTTGTGCAGCTTCCCCTTCTATGCTGTGTAAACCTCAAGCCTTTCCGGAAGGGTTCTAGATGCAACCATTGGTACTTCTCACACATTGGTGACCCTTGAGTCTAGTTGATTCTCAATGTAGGTCTCAGGGGATACACATGTTAAGGAAACTGAACTCTTGGGCTTTTCTGCAAGTGAAAGGAGGGGTAAATCACATTCCTTCACCTCCAGTGGAAAAATTCCATTGAAACTGTGCAAAATGGAGCTAATAGACATATCAGTTGTACCTTTCATGCCCAATGTGTAGTAGGGAGTCATGCAGTCATGCACTATCTCAAGGAGAAATTCTGACTCTTAGAGCTCCCCAGGCTCTCAGAAGCTCTGAGCTTGTAACTGTACCCTTTTATGGGGCACAGCTTACAGGGAATTCTTGGGGGTGCAGAGCCATGACCTTGCTCCTGCCATTGGGTTACTACATTTCTGCCTGGCCCTTTCCACACAAGGTTGGAAAGTGGCCAGAATCTGGCTCACAGTTTCCACTACTCTACATGCAAGCAACCCACATAAGAGGACACAGGTCCCCAGTTACTTAACCCCCGCTTCTCAAATACCTTTTGACCTGCATAATACCCAGAGTATTTATGCGGCTCGAAAATACAACTAGTCATAAATGTTGGCACCCTGCTTGAGTTAAGATAATAGAACCTCACAATGTAAGAAAGCAAAACATTTTTTCTGTAAAGTGTCTTAAAGCAAAAATGTTGACCATACTTTAGACCGGTTAACGCTCTCAAGTCTTAGATGTCAATCTTATTCCTCTTGAAGTCAGTGACAGAACTCTTACTGACTTCAATGGACCAAATATTGGTTCCTTAATTTGTGTTTAAAGGTTCTGAAGTGGTTATCTGAAATGTATCGGTAAGTTAGAAATACCATGTTAGCCTACTCATGGGTAATGAAGTGCACTCAATGTTGGCAGTCAACCAATGTAAACATGTAGTCAGGGGAACAGCCATTTAAAAATCTGACCTTCAAATTTTGTGGTTGAAATGGATTTTAGAAAACTTATTTTGCAATGCCCCATAGGTGACTAGCTACTTCTGAAAACAAGCATTTTCCTCTGTTTAGCAAGGAGATACATATTAAAATAATACATATGAATGCCTTCATGTACTGTGTCATAAAGTTACAGTTAGCATTATTAGAGCATGCAATTAAAATACCAAGACATCCTGATAGCAGCAGGGTGTTCAGTGCAATGGAAAGCAATAGTGTTATCAGAGTGGATTTAATATCCCAAATGCCTTTAGCTAGGTTATCTCAGGGGGTGTGGGTGGAAGAAACATGTGAGAATGCACAACATCCATGTAATTTTAAATGGGCTGTAGTCTGAGATTGAATAGCCTGATTTGATTTCTAGGGTGTTTAAAAGATAAACTGAGTGAAGTGAACAAGACCATTAAAAGCTTTAAAACAGAGCAGTGAGACTAGAAACTAGAAAAAGCAACTTGGTGAGCACTATTTGTATATTTTTTTAAAGGCCACCAGTTTTGAAAGTTAGTGAAAGTTAATGGAGAAACAATGGAAGGAAATAATTAATGTAGTATGAATTAATTCACAAATATTGCAGATCCCTTGAAGCTCATGCAGGAGAAACAAGAGCAGTTTGACAGCATTGATCACTCATATGAGGGATGAATTATGGGGAAACCTCAGAGAGGCAATGGAAACTCCATGCAAATTCTAACAGTAGAATCTATTATTTGTATAGTGAATTTAATACACGTGAAAGGATCCAGATTGAGAACCCTTAATACTATTCAGATCAGGTAATCTATTGCAAGATTCTCCAACCTGTCCTGGAAATGTGCCTCTACACTGATATGGAAAAAACCTCTAGAGCATGTTGATTAATATATTCTGGCTAGCATATATATATGGTGTGGGAAATTAATATTATATATATATATATATATATATATTATATTATATTATAATATTATAATATTATAATATAATATTAATTTTCCACACCATATGCCTATACTGGCCTATACCATCATCCTGTTCACTTATGCTCAGTATCCCATAATTCCTTGCATTTGCTGAAGTAAGCATCTGGCATATGCAAATAGGAAACCTGCCAAAATCAAGATAAATTCCTTCTATGTCTTAGTACAAGCTAGGGAAGTATCTTCATGGATCCATATCTGGAATGCTAATATCCAAAATAGAGATAAGGAAAGAATAGAACGACAAATTAGGGAACTGGAACAAACTAATTGGTTGGATTTCAGTGGTGTGTAAAGAAATGTGTAACTTGTGAAATCCTATAAATAACACCAGTTGAAATGTGTGTCTTAGGGAGCACACTTTCTGTATAAGATGAACATAACATTGTAACATCGCTGCACGGGACTGCATCTAAATAAAAGGGATGCTGAAAACAAAAGTGGACTGGCTCAGTATCAAGAGACAGGCAACTCAGAGTCGTTCCTGAACCAGCAAATGTTCTGTTGATATCCAGGCTACCCTCAAAATGAACCTACTATCACCCTGTCAAAAGAGAAGAGCAAGACTCTTCTTTACAAGGTAAAGAAACTCAATATTTCTGGGACCAGATGGTTTGGATTAGAGATAGCTGCATTGGTTTCTATATGTCTCCCACACAAACTGCAACTAGATGTTGTGATTTCATATGGAAACTGGTTAATGGAAAATAACATAGGGCCACCTGCTACCAACAGGTCCCTCTGTGGAGATTAATCATGAGAAGGTCATGTCTGGAGCTTTGAATGCTGACTTTGGTCATATTTGGATTCAGTAATATACTTCTCCAAAAGCCAAGACTGACGTGCCATCACACATGACTATAGTGTGATAGTGCTGTTGACAGCTGTTTCAGAACAAAAGGCTATCTTTAGCTGACAGCCACTGGTATGCAGGTGGTGCTTGATGCCCAAAGTATAAACAAGAGTTGGCTAGAGACAACTTAATTGGGTGTAACTATGTGAGGAACTTTTGACACATCGGTACAGGAAAACCAGTTGCAGGTCTTAAAACTAATGGTATGTTTACACTGCAATTAAAAACCTGCAGCTGGCCCATGCCAGCTGACTCAGGCTCTGAGCTGACTAAGGGGCTGTTTAACTATGGTGTAGACGTTTGGGCTTGGGCTGGAGCCGGGCTGTAGGACCCAGTTAAGGACAGGTTAAGGACTATTTAGAAAAGCTGGACATGCACAAGTCCATGGGTCCAGATCTAATTCATCAGAGGGTGCTGAGGGAATTGGCTGATGTGATTGCAGAGTCATTGACCATTATCTCTGAAAACTCATGGCGATGAGGGGAGGTCCCGGATGATTTGAAAAAGGCAAATATAGTGCCAATCTTTAAAAAAGGAGAACCCAGGGAACTACACAGCCTCATCTCAGTCCCCGGCAAAATCATGGAGCAGGTCCTCAAGGAATCCATTTCGAAGCACTTGGAGGAGAGGAAGGTGATCAGGAACAGTCAACATGGATTCACCAAGGGCAAGTCATTCCTGAGCAACCTGATTGCCTTCTATGATGAGATAACTGGCTCTGTGAATATGGGGAAAAGGGTGGATGTGATATATCTTGACTTTAGCAAAGCTTTTGATATGGTCTCCCACAGTATTCTGGCCAGCAAGTTAAAAAAGTATGGATTGGATGAATGGACTATAAGGTGGATAGAGATCTGGCTTGATTGTCAGGCTCAATGGGTAGTGATCAACGGCTCGATGTCTAGTTGGCAGCTGGTATCAAGCGGAGTGCCCCAGGGGTCTGTCCTGGGGCTGGTTTTGTTCAACATCTTCATTAATGATCTGGACGATGGGATGTATTGCACCCTCAATAAGTTTGCAGATGACACTAAGCTGCATGGAGAGGTAGAAATTGGAGGGCAGGGATAGGGTCCAGAGTGACCTAGACAAATTAGAGGATTGGGCCAAAAGAAATCTGATGAGGTTCAACAAGGACAAGTGCAGAGTCCTTCACTTAGGACAGAAGAATCCCATGCACCGCTACAGGCTGGGGACCGACTGGCTAAGCAGCAGTTCTGCAGGAAAGGACCTGGGGATTACAGTGGATGAGAAGCTGGATATGAGTCAGCAGTGTGCCCTCATTGCCAAGAAGGCCAATGGAATATTGGGCTGTATTAGTAGGAGCATTGCCAGCAGATCGAGGGAAGTGATTATTCCCCTCTATTCAGCACTGTTGAGGCCACACCTGGAGTATTGCGTCCAGTTTTGGTCCCCCCACTACAGAAGGGATGTGGACAAATTGGAGAGAGTCCAGCAGAGGGCAACGAAAATGATTAGGGGGCTGGGGCACATGACTTACGAGGAGAGGCTGAGGGAACTGGACTTATTTAGTCTGCAGAAGAGAAGAGTGAGGGGGGATTTGATAGCAGTCTTCAATGACCTGAAGTGGGGTTCCAAAGAGGATGGAGCTTGTCTGTTCTCAGTGGTGGCAGATGACAGAACAAGAAGCAATGGTCTCAAGTTGCAGTGGAGGAGGTCTAGGTTGGATATTAGGAAACACTATTTCACTAGGAGGATGGTAAAGTCCTGGAATGGGTTACCTAGGGATGTGGTAGAATCTCAATCCTTAGAGGTTTTTAAGGCCCAGCTTGACAAAGCCGTGGCTGGGATGATTTAGTTGGTGTTGGTCCTGCTTTGAGCAGGGGGTTGGACTAGATGACCTCCTGAGGTCTCTTCCAACCCTAATCTTCTATGATTCTATGACTCTGCTAGGAGGTGAATCCCAGAGTTCAGGCTCAAGTCCAGGCCTGAATGTCTACACTGCAATTAAACAGCTCCTTAACCTGAGCCCTGCGTACCTGAGTGAGCTGGCACAATCCAGCTGTGGATGTCTAATTGCAGTGTAGACATGCCCTCTATTGCCTGTGCTCCAATTGATCTGAAAGAAGGACACACATTGTAAGCTGTGAATAACTTTACTTAGGAAGTCAGTAAAATTTAGATGTAATGGCTCTAATTAAAGAGAAATCAAGAGCAAATTTAAATTGTGTGTTCTTCACAGTGGGGGAATGGATATTTATCAATAAAATTCCAGGAGATTTCTTTCCTCAACAGAAAAAAGAAACAGTCTTTATTTGAAAAGAAATTATCTTACCCTTAGCATCATCACATTATCAGTCTCTATCTCTTTCCTATCACTGCAGGGGGGTGGAGCGGGAAGTGGGGAAATGCTGTAGGATTAAGGTTTATGCAAAGTCAAATAGTTCTCTCACAACTTAATCCTGTAATATCCTCTCACACAATTACTGCACCAAAACAATACTTCAAACACTTTGGCCTGAATACACTAAAGGGGTTAGTTTTTCACTCACGTGATTTCCCATGCAGTGAAAGATGAAAGGAAGGATTGCTGTACCACCTGAAGAAGTGAGGTTCTTACCCACGAAAGCTTATGCTCCCAATACTTCTGTTAGTCTTAAAGGTGCCACAGGACCCTCTGTTGCCTTGTACCACCTGATGGCAGATAGGCCTAAAGCTCCACACATCCTTCATGGTTATGCTGAAAGAATTGTTAGCATATAGGCAAGACTCCCAAGAAGCTATGCAAAAATTGTGCTGAGAAAAGAGAATGGAACATAAGAATGTAAGAACAGCCATACTGGGTTAGATCAAAGGTCCATCTAGCCCAATATCCTGTCTTCTAACAGAGGCCAATGCCAGGTGCCCCAGAGGGAATGTTTCATCAAGTGATCCATCCACTGTTGCCCATTCCCAGCTTCTGGCAAACGGAGAAGGGACACCATCCCTGCCCATCCTGGCTAATAGCCATTGATGGACCTATCCTCTATGAATTTATCTAGTTCTTTTTTGAAGCCTGTTATAGAGATGGCTTTCACAACATCCTATGGCAAAGAGTTCCACAGGTTGACTGTGAATTGTGTGAAGAAATACTTCCTTTTGTTTGTTTTAAACCTGCTGCCTATTAATTTCAGCTGGTGAATCCTAGTTCTTGTGTTATGAGAAGGAGTAAATAACACTTCCTTATTTACTTTCTCCACATCAGTAATGATTTTATAGACGTCTATCATATCCCCATCCCTTTTCCAAGCTAAAAAGACCCAATTTTATTAATCTCTCCTCATATTTACTAGTAAGGAATTTACTAGTAAGTAGAAGTCATATTGCTTGTAGAACAAAAATATGTTTAAGAGCATGGCACACTTTTATAAACTATTATTAAGGTTGTTTTTATGCTTGTGTGACATTCCTCAGGGTACATTCTGGACTGTTGAACAGCTGTGTCCCCTCAATTCTCCAAACTAGGCTGCCTTTTACACTGCTTTGCTGTAAGAACAGCCACACCTGGCCTGTTCACACACAGCCTCTAGCATGCAAAATCACTCCAATGTATGTTACATGAATGCTTTCCTAGTCCCAGCACTGTCCCCCAGAAATGTGAATTATGTACTGCCCAGCACCCTACTGGATAATACAAGCTCATAGAAAGTTCATCATTTCATCAAGGAAAATGATATGCACCAGCCTTGTTATCCCAAATGGGGTTTTCCCCACCCTTTAATCCAAACACATTGGTTAGATAAAACAGTGCAAGAAGTTTATTAACTACAGAAAGAAAAGAAAGATTTTAAGTGACTACAGGTAATGAGATATAAAAGTCAGGGTTGGTCAGAAAAGAAATAAAAAGATAAAACACAAGCTAATTGCCTAACACCTATCTGAGTGAACTTAAAAGCAAAAGGGTTTTCTAACTATAACTGTACAGCAGTCTATATAGGCTGCAAAGCCTCCTAGTTCAGTTCTTTGAGAGTTGTTAATGTCATGAGCAGAGATGAAGGAGGAGAGTGAAATTAAGCGTTTTCCCCCCCTCTTTATAATTTGATTTCTTGTGCTAGAAACATCCTTGCTGAGTCATGGTGGCAAAACAGTCTCTTGTGGACATGAGGTTTGAACCATTCTTGTGATGAAATGTAAATTTCTTGTTCATGCCTTCCCTCTGTCAGAGAATGGTCACTTAACTAAGTGATAGCCCACTTGTCTTTGCTGATATCTGTCTGGATTTGAAGGATATAGTGGAATATGACATTTGCTGTTGATTGGATAACATTAGTTACATAATTAACCATGAGACGTAGAAAGAGATAAACAAATGGTCTATAAAAACCTTTAGAATTGTATATCAATCCAGGACTGAGCGAGCTGTGGACTGGACCCTGGATTAGTGAGTACCACCTTTCTGTTTGTGATGATTAATCCTGGATGTATAATCATTGATTAATAAAAAACATATGGACTTAACTATTGATGTCTCATCGATTAATAATGGAAATAGAGCCCATTATTACATTCTAATACACAGAGCCACAGTAATGGCAAAGATGAGCATATTCCACCCACAAAATCTCCTGAAAGGAAAGGAAATTAATTTGTCAAATTACAGTATGCAGGAATTGAACTGTGAGTAGAGATGGAGGGGGATGGGAAAATAAACACACATTTCTGGATGAAGAGTTACCTTTAAACATAAAGGTTACCTTCAAAGTTTTCAACCTAAACATATACATAAAGACCAGGTAAAATAATCCAATTCTGAATTTAAATCTTAAATGATGTTTTGAAATGATTACATCTGGATTGTAGATTGGAATTAACTGAATTCACTGAAAGGAAAAAAAGACTAGAATGAGAAGCAGCAGTGGCAGTAAAAACTTTGATGATTGTCATGGACACTATAGGAAGGACATGAGCAAACTCGGTTAGGTGGAAAGCTGGTATAATTTGAGACACAGGCTATTGCAACAGATTAGACTGTTATAAAAAGTTTCTGGATATTTTATTTTTAAAATCAGATTAAATCAGTGGCAGTACTTCAAATGAATGGACTTTACCAGCCAGTTGCCAGGAGTCAGGTTATGAGAAGATATAGGCGCAAACTAAAATCCCATTGTCAAACCCTCTTGAACTTTGAGGGAATTTGAATGCAGATCTAGATTTGCTGCTGTGACCTCTTTCTGTAATCAGTTCAACCAACACCCTTGAACCAAATGCCTATGAACTTTGTGAAAGTTCAGGAACTGGTGTGACCTCTGCAACTGAAGTCCTTCTCTTACAGTGAGTAGAAGAGATATTAATCGTGTGAACAGAACTTCCTAAATACAGGCCAGACAAAAGCTTGAATTGTGTAGTCATGTGAGAGATGTCTAAGAGGAAAATGTTACTGGACTTAATAGTGAATGTTATACTTAAACCTGAACATACAAATAT
Organism: Emys orbicularis; assembly: GCF_028017835.1. Taxonomy (NCBI): domain Eukaryota; kingdom Metazoa; phylum Chordata; order Testudines; family Emydidae; genus Emys; species Emys orbicularis. The sequence goes on from NC_088684.1 coordinate 165,848,609, forward strand.
GCTGAATTATATTTCATGACTGAGGGGAAAAGTTTGTTCTCAGATTTTCACATGGGATTCTGAGAGACTACATTAGGAGTATATCCAAAGTCAGAATTTGCCCTAAAGCTGTATTTATTTTTTTCTGATTTATATTGACTATTTACAGCATGGGTATCTTTCATAACTGATAAATAAGGCTACGTTTTAGTCACAGGTATTTTTAGTAAAAGTCATGGACAGGTCACGAGCAGTAAACAAAAATTCATGGCCTGTGACCTGTCCATGATTTGTACTCTATACCCCTGACTAAATCTTGGGGGGGGGGAGGGTGCGGCACGGGGGTTCTGTGGGTTCCTCAGGTGATCGTGGGGGCAGCCAGGGGGGGTGCTGTGGGTACTCGGGGGATCCACTTAGGGGGGGTGGCCTGGGGGGTGCCACGGGTGCTGGGGGGGGGGGCGGGTGGCAGCACGTGGCCCGGGACCCCCGCTGGTGCAGGGGGGTGGGATTGCTGGGGCTAGCGGGCTCCCTGTCTGGCTCCGTGCTTCCCTGGAAGCAGCAACATCCCTCAGCTCCTAGGCAGGGGCATGGCCAGGCAGTTCTTTTCTGCCCTGAGTGCCAGCTCCGCTGCTCCCATTGGCCGGGAACCGCGCCTAATGGGAGCTGCGGGGGCGGTGCCTGCAGGCAGAGGCAGCATGCAGAGCCCCCTGGCTACACCTCCGCCTAGGATCCGAGGGATTTTGCCGCTTCTGGGGAGCTCCTCCCACCCTTCCCCCCAAGGTAAGCGCCACCTAGAGCCCTCACCTCCTCCCACGACCCAAGCCCAAGCCCTGAGTCCCCTCCCACACCTAAACTCCTGCTGCTGCTGGAGGAGTGCGGTGCGGTGACCCGAGAATGCCTCATCAGTGGCCGGTGCGGCTGCCCAGGGGCTGCCCAAGCTCCTCAGGCGGTCCCCGGGCGAACTGCACTGGCAACTGCAGAAGTCACAGAGGTCCCGGATAGTCACAGAATCTGTGGCTTCCGTGACCTCCATGACAAACTTGCAGCCTTACTGATAAATACTATTCTTGGTTCCTATTAGTCCTTTCCATCTCACCTACTAAGTTACAGAAGTAATAAAGTTGATTAAATATGTACTGCAATGTAAATAACAAGTCATTTCATGGTAATTTTGTGCTAAAATTATTGCAAGTCATGGTAAATGCCTGAGAATTCATATCACCATGCTGTCTCCTGATATTTGTGCAATTAAATCATGATACTGCAATGTGATGAGGCCTCTTAACTCCTATTGGCTTCAGCACCTCATAGGGCCAGATCCTTAATTTGCAACACTGCATTTGCTATCTAATCCAAAACATGAAATTAGAATATGAAATGTTCCTGTCTTATTAGGTTTTCTTCCTCATGCACTTGACTGCTTCAAGGCATTTCACTGATGAAATGAGAGTATGTGGGCTGTGGTTTACATCAACAGAGTAAAATATTAACTTTCTTTTGAGATTATGTGAACTGTAAAGATTGAAGCTTCAGTTCTTTTATCTGTGTTATATCCCTTAAAGTGGCAGTTGGAACTACAATAAACACATAATTAAATAAAACCATTTAATTGCAGAAATGTTAGCATTCAGAAGTGCCAGTTGAAAAAATAAACTGTAAACAAATCTAAATTCTCACAACTCGTCTCTCATCCTTTGTTCGTCTTCGCCATTTAAATCATGAGCTTTTGAAGTTTGGAGTTTTATCTCACCATGTGCTTGTGCACTACCTAGAACAATGGGTCCCCAATCTCTCGTGAATCTGCTAGGTTTTGGGGGCTGTGGGCACTATAGTAATGCAAATGACAGTAATTTTATCTCAAACTGTAATAACACTCAGGAGAGGACAAGACAGAGGAAGGGGAACCAGAGTCACAGCAAAATAAAGTGCCTTGTCCAAGATAACAGAGTAGATCAGTAGCAGAGCTGGGAATTGAACGCAGCCCTTCTGATTTGTCACCCCAGTGCTATTTTTCATTCATAGGGGCTCAAGTAAGCACACTTATGAATCTTTTCAGCGCAGCTCAGTGACCATTTATAATGATTCTGTAGAAACAAGACACTGTCATTTTAACAACTGTTGAGAATCAGGACCACATGTTTGTTTACATCATTTCCTTTCAGATTGGGAGCTTTAGTAAGAGAACTGAAAGAGACACATGGCAGAGTGATGAGCATGGCATAAAAGCCTAGGCAGGTAGGTACATGGAGTCATGTGGAGTGTTTAAACAACAGCAGCATGAAACAAAGAGCTTCTGAGGAATTTGTAATTTGACAGCTCAAGCACAAGCTATTTGAAAGACACAAACAACAGACAATAAAATGTGTGTACCATGCTCAATCAAATTTGTAAGCTACATTTTGAGACTAGAACTAGGCATATACAATAAATAAACCCGTACCTACTGTCTTATGCCCATTCAGTCAGGAAGAGGAGACATAATGACTCTTTCATGAATGAGTTGCAGACCAAGAATTATTTTGAATAATTAATACATTTGTGACAATTTCAATCCATTCACAATTTGCAACCAGAAAAAAGAGTTAAAATTCACTTAATAAATGATTAAATATAAAGTATTAGCCAAGCTGCAATAAAGACACAGTTTCAAGAACCCTTCTCATGTACTGGATTTTCTTTACCTGGCCTGTGCTGCAGGGGAAAATATTAATCACATGATGTTGGTTGGCGGGAACCAAATAGTAAGTGTTCCAGATAGTATAAATATAAGTCAGATGACTATGGAAAAGAATTTTTGCCAACATTCATGTCATTCAGATTCAGACATCCCATCCCTGCCTTTAGGTTCCCGCCTACCTAATCAGAAAGAAAAGAGAACTTGCTGCTGTAACATTGACTGCATGGCTACTCCCCCAAGTTGGGGAAAAAATGATGTTGTTCCCTGCCTGGAAGGCAATTCCCCAAGCCAGTCTCTAGCTCTGGGATTTAAAAACAAGCAGGTGATTTTTAACATAGCAGAGGTGGGCAGGAAATGGCTTTGAAAGATTTTCAAGATTTTAAAAAATTCCACATTGTGAGGAAACGGAGACCTTCGGACTAAAAGAGACAGACATTCCCTAACCTGCAGCGAAGCCCAAAGCCTTGTACTCACCTAGGACATGGGATATCTGAGTTAAGTGCCTGTTCTGCCTGACTCAATTTTTAATTTTCCACCAAAAAAATTCATGGAAAAATTCTCAACCTCTCATCTTATGAGTTTAATAATACCTGCAAGTGCAGATCTGATTCTATTGCACAGATGGAGACAACAGCTCAAATAAAAATATTTCATTTGGCCCTTGAACCAAGCTGAACTTGGAAGTCTGGTTTACTAGTCACAGCTCCTTACACTTCTGCCCTCCGAAAGACAGCATTGCTTCTATTGCTGCTGCCTTTTTGTCCTCTGCTGTTCTCAACTGAACAAGTTCCAGTATTTTAAAAAACACCTCAGTTTGAAACATTAGTCAAGCAACCTAGCGAACAGGGGACTGCAAACAGGGGAGTTTGAGAGAGGGAGTCATAATATAATCTCTATGGTTAGGAAGGGCTGCATCGCCAGTGCCAACACTGCTACTGTCTCCTCCAGCTGCGCCTGTATCCAGAGAGAGAACCTAGCCATGGGTGCCTCTACCCAGATACTGGTGTAGATTTGCAAAGACTGTGGCCTCCATTTCCCACTCACAGAAAGCCAGGCTGGGGGGACCAGTGTGCGAGGTGCCTGCTGGTGGAATCTCTCAGGAAGCAGGTGGGAGAGCTACAGGAGGAGGTGGCTAGGCTGAGGAGTAGCCGTGCACATGAGGAATTAATTGACAGGATTCATATGGAGGCTTCCCAGGCTGAGGAAGCTATCCAACTACAGAGGATTGCTGTCAAACCACCGAGGGAGGAGGATAAGGCTCTGGTACTCGGAGGACACTGGCTACTGGTTACTTCTGGAAGCAGGCAGTTCTCCACCCCTACTCCCAACCCACCCACCATGGTGATGGAAAACAGTTATGCTGTCCTGGCATCGAGCAATGAGGAATCACCCCTCAAAGGTTGAAAAGGAGAAGCTATGTACCCCCAAGGCTGGGAGGATCACAGCCACCACTCCCAGGAGGAAATGTAGGGTAGTGGTGGTTGGAGACTCTCTTCTGAGGGGGATGGAGGCATGCATCTGTCGCCCTGACATGGCATTCTGGGAGATATGCTGCCTACCAGGGGCCTGTATCTAAGATGTTATGGAGGGATTGTCGAGGATCATCTGGCCCTCTGACTACTACCCCATGCTACTCATCCATGTGGGCACTAATGATACTGTGGGGTATGACCCTGAGCAAATCAGAAGTAACTACAGGGCTCTGGTAATAAGGTGAGGGAGTTGGGAGTGCAGGTAGTGGTCTCTTCAGTCCTTCCAGTCAAGGGTAGGGGCCTCGGCAGAGACAGATGCATCCTGGAGGTGAATGCCTGGCTGTGAGGATGGTGTTTCCAGGAGGGCTTCAGCTTCCTTAACCACTGGATGCTGTTCCAGGAAGAAGTACTGCTAAGCAGAGATGGGGTCCACCTATCGAGGAAGGAGAAGAGCATATTTGTCTACAGACTGGCTAACCTAGTGAAAAGGGCTTTAAACTAGGTTCAATGGGGGCAGATGACCAAAGCCCTCAGGTAAGTCAAAAACATGGAGACCTGGGAGAAGGGTCAGAATCTGGGGGGAGCATGGGCTGTTATAGCAGAAATAAGGGAGAGACAAGAAAGAAATGGAGGGGGGGAATCAAATCAGTATCTTAGATGTCTGTATACTAATGCAAGAAGAATGGGGAATAAGCAGGAAGAACTTGAAATGCTAGTAAATAAACACAACTATGACACAGTTGGCATCACGGAGACTTGGTGGGATAATACGCATGACTGGAATATTGGTATAGAAGGGTACAGTTTGCTCAGGAAGGACAGGCAGGGAAAATAGGGAGGAGGTGTTGCCTTATATATTAGAAATGTGTACACTTGGACTGAGTTTGAGATGGAAATAGGAGACAGACTTGTTGAAAATCTCTGGGTAAGGATAAAAAGGGTAAAAAACAAGGGTGATATCATGGTAGGGGTCTATTACAGACCACCAAACCAGGAAGAAGAGGTGAATGAGGCTTTTTTTAAACAACTAACAAAATCATCCAGAGCACAGAACTTGGTGGTGATGGGGGATTTCAACTACCCAGACATCTGTTGGGAAAATAACACAGCAGGGCACAGATTATCCAACAAGTTCTTGGAATGTATTGGAGACATTTTTTAATTTCAGAAGGTGGAGAAAGCTACTAGGGGGGAGGCTGTTCTAGATTTTCTTTGCTTCTAAGGAATGGTAGGAGGGAGAACAGCACAATAAAGACAATGGATTTCAAGAAGGCAGACTTTAGCAAACTCAGGGAATTGGTAGGTAAAATCCCAAGGAAGTCTAAGGGGAAAAATAATTGAAGACAGTTGGCAATTTTTCAAAGAGACATTATTAAGGGCACAAGAGCAAACTATCCCAAGGTGTAGGAAAGATGGGAAGTATGGCAAGAGACCACCCTGGCTTAACCAGGAGATCTTCAATGATCTAAAACTCAAAAAAGAGTCCTACAAAAAGTGGAAACTCGGTCAAATTACAAAGGATGAATATAAACAAATAAGACAAGAATGTAGGGACAAAATTAGAAAAGCCAAGGCACAAAAAGAGATCAAACTAGTTAGGGACATAAAAGGAAACAAGAAAACATTCTACAAATACATTAAAAGCAAGAGGAAGACCAAGGACAGAGTAGGTCTGTTATTAAATGAGGGGGGAAAGACAATAACAGAAAAAGTGGAAATGGCAGAGGTGCTTAATGACTTCTTTGTTTCAATTTTTACCAAGAAGTTGGTGGTGATTAGACATCTAACATAGTGAATGCCAGTGAAAATGAGGTAGGATCAGAGTCTAAAATAAGGAAAGAACAAGTTAAAAGTTACTTAGACAAGTTAAAAGAATGAAGAGTATTTGTGGCACCTTAGAGATTAACAAATTTATTTGAGCATAAGCTTTCGTGGGCTAAAATCCACTTCATCAGATGCATGCAGTGGAAAATACAGTAGGAAGTTATATATACACAGAGAACATGAAAAAATGGGTGTTGCCATACCAGCTGTAATGAGAGTAATCAATTAAGGTGGGCTATTATCAGCAGGAGAAAAAAAACTTTTGTAGTGATAATCAGGATGGCCAATTTACAACAGTTGACAAGAAGGTGTGAGTAACAGTAGGGGGGGAAAATTAGCATAGGGAAATAGTTTTTACTTTGTGTAATGACCCATCCACTCCCAGGAACCTATCCTTGCAACAAAGCCCGTTGCCAACTCTGTCCACATATCTATTCAGGGGACACTATCATAGGACCTAATCACATGAGCCACAGTATCAGAGGCTCGTTCACCTGCACATCTACCAATGTGATATATGCCATCATGTGCCAGCAATGCCCCTCTGCCATGTACATTGGCCAAACTGGACAGTCTCTCCACAAAAGAATAAATGGACACAAATCAGACGTCAAGAATTATAACATTCAAAAACCAGTCGGAGAATATTTCAACCTCCCTGGTCACTCGATTCCAGCCCTCAAAGTCGCAATACTCCAACAAAAAAAACCCCTTCAAAAACAGACTCCAACGAGAAACTGCAGAATTGGAATTAATTTGCAAACACCATTAAATTAGGCTTGAATAAAGACTGGGAGTGGATGGGTCATTACACCAAAGTAAAAACTATTTCCCCATGCTAATTTCTCCCCCTACTGTTACACCATCTTGTCAACGGTTGGATATTGGCCATCCTGATTATCACTACAAAAGTTTTGTTTTTCTCCTGCTGATAATAGCCCACCTTAATTGATTACTCTTGTTACAGTTGGTATGGCAACACCCATTTTTTCATGTTCTCTGTGTATATATATCTTCCTACTGTATTTTCCACTGCATGCATCCGATGAAGTGGGTTTTGGCCCACGAAAGCTTATGCTCAAATAAATTTGTTAGTCTATAAGGTGCCACAAGTACTCCTCGTTCTTTTTGCTAATACAGACTAACACGGCTACCATTCTGAAACCTTAGACAAGTTAGATGTCTTCAAATCACCAGGGTCTGATGAAATGCATCCTAGAAGACTCAAAGAGCTGACTGAGGAGATATTTGAGCCATTAGCAATTATCTTTGAAAAGTCATGGAAGACGAGAGACATTCCAGAAAACTGGAAAAGGGCAAATATAGTGCCCATCTACAAAAAGGGAAATAAGGACAACCCAGGGAATTACAAACCCATCAGCTTAACTTCTGTACCCAGAAAGATAATGGAGAAAATAATTAAGCAATCAATTTGCAAACACCTTGAAGATAATAAGGTGATAAATAGCATTCAGCATGGATTTGTCAAGAACAAATCATGTCAAACCAACCTGATAGCTTTCTTTGACAGGGTAACGAGCCTGTGGATAGCGGGGAAGTGGTAGATGTGATATATCTTGACTTTAGTAAGGCTTTTGATACTGTCTTCCATGACCTTCTCATAAAGAAACTAGGAAAATACAACCTAGATGGAGCTACTATAAGGTGGCTGCATAACTGGTTGGAAAATTGTTCCCAGAGTGTAGTTATCAGTGGTTCATAGTCATGCTGGAAGAGCATAATGAGTGGGGTCCCGCAGGGATCAAATCTGGGTCCGGTTCTGTTCAGTATCTTCATCAATGATTTAGATAATGGCACAGAGAGTACACTTACAAAGTTTGCGGTGGATACCAAGCTGGGAGTGGTTGCAAGGGCTTCGGAGGATAAGATTAACATTCAAAATGCTCTGGACAAACTGGAGAAATGGTCTGAAGTAAATAGGATGAAATTCAATAAGGACAAATACAAAGTACTCCACTTAGGAAGGAACAATCAGTTGCACACATACAAAACGGGAAATGACTGCCTAGGAAGGAGTACTGCGGAAAGGGATCTGGGGATCGTAGTATCAGAAGCTAAATATGAGTCAACAGTATAACGCTGTTGCAAAAAAAGCAAACATCATTCTGGGATGTATTAGCAGGAGTACTGTAAACAAGACACAAGAAGTAATTCTTCCACTCTACTCCGTGCTGATTAGGCCTCAACTGGAGTATTGTGTCCAGTTCTGGGTGCGACATTTCAGGAAAGATGTGGAAAATTGGAGAAAGTCCAGAGAAGAGCAACAAAAATGATTAAAGGTCTAGAAAACATGACCTATGAGGAAGATTTTAAAAATTGGGTTTGTTTAGTCTGGAGAAGAGAAGACTGAGAGGGGACATGATGACAGTTTTCAAGTACATAAAAGGTTGTTACAAGGAAGAGAGAGAAAAATCGTTCTCCTTAACCACTGAAGATAGGACAAGAAGCAATGGGCTTGAATTGCAGCAAGGGCAGTTTAGGTTGGACATTAGGAAAAACTTCCTAACTGTCAGAGTGGTTAAGCATTGGAATAAATTGCCTAGGGAGGTTGTGGAATGTCCATCATTGGGGATTTTTAAGAGCAGGTTGGACAAACACCTGTCAGGGATGGTCTAGATAATACTTAGTCCTGCCTTGACTGGACTAGATGACCTCTCGATGTCCCTTCCAGTTCTATGATTCTATAACCTGGGCAGCAGTGACCATGAGATGGTCGAGTTCAGGATCCTGACAAAAGGAAGAAAGGAGAGCAGCAGAATATGGACCCTGGACTTCAGAAAAGCAGACTTTGACTCCCTCAGGGAACTGATGGGCAGAATCCCCTGGAAGGCTAATATGAGGGGAATAGAAGTCCAGGAGAGTTGGATGTATTTTAAAGAAGCCTTATTGAGGGCGCAGGAACAAACCTTCCCAAAGTGCAAAAAGTATAGAAAATATGGCAAGCGACCAGTTTGGCTTAACAGAGAAATCTTCGGTGAGCTTAAACACAACAAGAAAGCTTTCAAGAAGAGGAAACTTGGACAGATGACTAGGGAAGAGTATAAAAATATTGCTCGAGCATGCAGGGGTGTAATCAGGAAGGCCAAAGCACAATTGGAGTTGCAGCTAGCAAGGGATGTGAAGGGTAACAAGAAGGGTTTCTACAGATATGTTAGCACTAAGAAGAAGGTCAGGGAAAGTGTGGGACCCTTACTGAATATGGGAGGCAAGCTAGTGACAGATGATGTGGAAAAAGCTGAAGTATTCAATGATTTTTTTGCCTCAGTCATCACAGACAAGGTCAGCTCCCAGACTGCTGCACTGGGCAGCACAGTATGGCAAGGACGTGAGCAGCCCTCAGTGGTGAAAGAACAGGTTAAGGACTATTTAGAAAAGCTGGACATGCACAAGTCCAAGGGGCTGGATGGAATGCATCCAATGGTGCTGACGGAGTTGGTTGATGTGATTGCAGAGCCATTGGCCATTATCTTTGAAAACTCATGGTGATCAGGGGAGGTCGTGGACAATTGGAAAAAGGCAAATATAGTGCCCATCTTTTAAAAAGGGAAGAAGGAGAATCCAGGGAACCACAGCCTCACCTCAGTTCCCAGAAAAATCCTGGAGTAGGACTTAAAGGAATCCATTTTGAAGCACTTGGAGGAGAGGAAGGTGATCAGGAACAGTCAACATGGATTCACCCAAGGCAAGTCATGCCTGAGCAACCTGATTGCCTTCTATGATGAGATAATTGGCTTTGTGGATATGGGGAAAGGGGTGGATGTGATATATCTTGACTTTAGCAAAGCTTTTGATAGAGTCTCCCACAGTATTCTTGCCAGCAAGTTGAAGAAGTATGGATTGGATGAATGGACTATAATGTGGATAGAAAGCTGGCTAGATCGTTGGGCTCAATGGGTAGTGACCAAAGACTCGATGTCTCGTTGGCAGCCAGTATCAAGCGGAGTGCCAGCCAGTATCAAGCGGTCCTGGGGCCAGTTTTGTTCAACATCTTAATTAATGATCTCGATGATGGGATGGATTCCACCATCAGCAAGTTTGCAGATAACACTAAATTGGGGGGAGAGTTAGATACGCTGGAGAGTAGAGATAGGGTCCAGAGTGACCTAGACAAATTGATTGATGGCTAAAAGAAATCTGATGAGGTTCAACAAGGACAAGTGCAGAGTCCTGCACTTAGCATGGAATAATCCTATGCACTGCTATAGGCTGCAGACCAACTGGCTAAGCGGCAGTTCTGCAGAAGGCTAATGGCATATTGGGCCGCATTAGTAGGAGTATTGTCAGCAGATCGAGGGAAGTGATTATTCCCTTCTATTCGGCACTGGGGAGGCCACATCTGGAGCATTGCGTCCAGTTTTGGGTTCCCCACTACAGAAAGCATGTGGACAAACTTGAGAGAGTCTAGGTTGGATATTAGGGAAAACTATTTCACTAGGAACGTGGTGAAGCACTGGAATGGGTTACCTATGTGTAGGGCTATTTTTCCAGAAAGCCTCCGCACTTCTTCCCTACATTAATAACCTTCCTTTGGCCACAAAGTGTTCTCCATATTCATATAGAAAGCACATTGAATACATGATTGGAGGTGGGTGGCTCCATGATACAATGCATCACTTGTCATTCCTGTCACATAGACTGGACTGCTGCAGATCTAATATCTGTAATGTCCTGCCTCATAAAGCCATGAGGCAGATTTTTATTTTCTTTAGATTTTGTTGTTCTGTGCTTAGTTGTGGGTAGCTTGTCTTGTGTGCAAAGTTCTTTCATCAATCATTTTCAAAAGTCTCTTTATATTAATTTCACCATGGTCCTGAAAGCCAGGAAGTAACTGTGCATTAGCTGTGACATTTGGACTGTCATACACATTTGAAATGGTGGCTCCTACCTCACTGGCAAAGGCCTTCGGGTGAGTAAAGCAGTCTAGTCATCAGGTGGCCTTCTAGGGGTATAGTTCTCACTTGTAGTGCTAAGAAGTCCTGGGTTCTAAACCCAATGCTACTCTGTCTAGGAGGTTGTATATTATGACACGCATAGTTTTTTCAGGAAGAACCTCTAGTGAAAAGAGCAAGTTTCTTAGTATAGATGGCTGCACTTGGGGCCTGAAGTAATACCACTGTATGGGTCTTGCTTGAGCTGTCCTGACCCCTTGTCTCCTTTCCTATCTCAGCTCCCAGGCAAAGTAGCTGGGGCCCCTGCCAGGCACCTCACCCCCACTACAGCCATTTCCTTCTTCTGGTGGTGTCCTTTACCTCTGTAGTGCAGACCTTTACCTCTGCAAAAACATGCCACACCCAGTTGCGACTCTGAGCAGAGCAACTATGGCTGGCTTCCCGCTACTGGGCAACTCAGTTACCTAGGCTCCCCTTGCCTGCCCCCTCAGCTCCTTCACTACAGCTTGCTTCCTGCTGCTGGTGAGGCAGACCCTATCTCTGTTTATGTGGGCTACAGGACCAGAGAAATGGTGGACACTGGACTACTTTTACCAATTTCAGTTGTGCTTCACAATCACTGTGCTGCCCTCTGGTGACTCAAGGTGTACTCTGTTCTATGTGCCTTCCCCCTGCCTCTGCTTCTCTCCTGGTAGAAAATCTAACCCATTTTCCCATTCTAGCTTGAGTTATACCCCATAATTTTCCCCTTTCCCCCTCCACATTAAGAATACTGGAGCAAATAATTAAACAATCAATTTGCAAGCACCTAAAGGATAATAAGGTTATAAGGAATAGGCAGCACAGATTTGCCAAACTAACCTAAATTTCCTTCCTTGACAGTATTACTGGCCTAGTGGATGGGGTGAAGCAGTAGACGTGCTTTGTCTTGACTTTTGTAAGGCTTTTGACATAGTCCCACATCACATCCTCATAAGCAAACCATCAGGTACCATAGGTCTCAAACACTGGTATAAGGTGTTCTTTAGGAGCCACTTTGTTCCAACCTGCCCACAATGGACAGAAATAAAGGCTGAATTCTGACGGAGGACTCCAGTCCTGGGATCTAAAAGGCAAAATTCTGGGGTCCAGACTGGTTCCTTGTTTGTATTTAAACTGAGTTCAGGAACAGGAAGTTGTCCATGCCAGGTTTCCCCAGCTTAGGACTGTTTCTCTTGTGCTACCTTCTCTTACTGCCTGACTCTGATTTCCTGGTAACCTGACCCTGCCTATCTACTGACCCCTGACTCTTGGTTTGCTATCTGGCATATCTCAGACTGATCTCTTGGTATCTGACCCTGCCTGGATATCAACTTCCACTCTGACCATTAGGTCAGATCACCTATGTCCTGATTGAGACATAAACTAGGGAAATGTGGTCTAGTATAAGAGGGTGCATAAGTGGTTGAAATACCATACTCAAAGAATAGTTATCAATGTTTTGCTGTTCAAATAGCAGGATGTGTCTTCTGCAGTCTTGCAGGGGTCAGTCCTAAGTCCAATACTATTCAATATTTTCATTAACGACTTGGATACTGAAGTGGAGAGTGTGCTTAAAAAATTTCCAGATGGCACCACGCTGGGAGGGGATGGAGGACAGGATTAGAATTAAAAACCACCTTGACAAATTGGAGAATTGCTCTGAAATCAACAAGATGAAATTCAATGAAGACAAGTGCAAATACTACATTTGGGAAGGAAAAATCAAATGCACTACTACAAAATGGAAAGAACTGGCTATGTGATAGTACTGCTGAAAAGGATCTGGGAGTTCTAGTGGATCACAAATTGAATATGAGTCAACAATGTGGTGCCGTTGTGAAAAAAACCTAATATAATTCAGGGGTGTATTAAAAGGAGTGTTATAAGTAAGAACCAGGAGATAATTGTCCCACCCGACTTGGCAGTGGTGAGGCCTCAGCTGGAATCATAGAAGCATAGCATCATTAAAGATTAGGGTTGGAAGAGACCTCAGGAGGTCATCTAGTCCAGCCCCCTGCTCAAAGCAGGACCAACACCAACTAAATCATCCCAGCCAGGGCTTTGTCAAGCTGGGCCTTAAAAACCTAGAAGGATGGAGATTCTACCACCTCCCTAGGTAGCCCATTCCAGTGCTTCACCACCCTCCTAGTGAAATAGTTTTTCCTAATATCCAACCTAGACCTTCCCCACTGCAACTTAAGATCATTACTCCTTGTTCTGTTATCTGCCACCACTGAGAACAGCCTAGCTCCATTCTCTTTGGAACTCCCCTTCAGGTAGTTGAAGGCTGCTACCAAATCCCCCCTCACTCTTCTCTTCTGCAGACTAAATAAGCCCAGTTCCCTCAGCCTCTCCTCATAAGTCATATGCCCTAGCCCCCTAATCATTTGTGTTGCCCTCCACTGGACTCTCTCCAGTTTCTCCACATCCTTTCTGTAGTTGGGGCCCCAAAATTGGACACAATACTCCATATGTGGCCTAACCAATGCCGAATAGAGGGGAATAATCACTTCCCTTGATCTGCTGGCAATGCTCCTGCTAATTCAGCCCAATATGCTGTTAGCCTTCTTGGCAACAAGGGCACACTGTTGACTCATATCCCGCATCTCATTCAATGTAATCCCCAGGTCCTTTCTGCAGAACTGCCACTTATCCAGTCGGTCCCCAGCCTGTAGCAGTGCATGGGATTCTTCTGTCCTAAGTGCAGGACTCTGCACTTCTCCTTGTTGAACCTCATCAGATTTCTTTTAGCCCAATCTTCCAATTTGTCTAGGTCACTCTGGACCCTATCCATACCGTCCAGCATATCTACCTCTCCACACAGCTTAGTGTCATCTGCGAACTTGCTGAAGCTGCAATCCATCCCATCATTGAGATCATTAATGAAGATGTTGAACAAAACCATCCCCAGGACAGACCCCGGGGCACTCTGCTTGATACCGGCTGCCAACTAGACATCAAGCCGTTGATCACTACCCATTGAGCCCAACGATCTAGCAAGCTTTCTATCCACCTTATAGGGGATACTGTGTTCAATTCTAGGCATCACACTTTAGGAAAGATGGACAAATTGAAGAGAGTCCAGAGAGCTACAAAAATTATTAAGATGTTTAGAAAACCTGACCTACAATGAAAAAACTGGGCGTGTTCAGCCTTGAGAAAAGAATACGGAGAGGAAAACCAGATGAAAGTCTTCAAATATATAAAGAGTTGTTATAAAGAGGACAGTGATCAACTGTGATGAATCAAGGTTAGATATTAGGAAAACTTTATAACTATATGTAGTTTAGCTCTGGAATAGGCTTCCAAAGAAGGTTGTGGAATCCCCATCATTGGAGGTTTTTAAGAACAGATTGGACAAAAACCTGTCACAGATGGTCTAGATGTAGTTGTTGTTGTCTCAGCACAGGGGGCTGGACTTAATGACATCTTGAGGTCCCTTCCAGCCTTATGTTTCCGTGATTCTATGAAGTGTCTTCTAGTCAGATTTCTGATGGTTTAGATCTGCAGTGGTATTTTTTAGCCCAAATGCTATAAGGTCTCTGTGTTAGGTAACCAAATCCTTCTTTGTTAGCTTCCATGGTGTGCATAATTGTCTCAGTATTTATGCGTCTGACGAAGTGGGTATTCACTCACGAAAGCTTATGCTCCAATACTTCTGTTAGTCTTAAAGGTGCCACAGGACTCTCTGTTGCTTTTTACAGATCCAGACTAACATGGCTACCCCTCTGATACTCAGTATTTATGAGGTCCTGATTTTTTGTGGGCCATGCCACCAGTAAATTCCTTCAGATTACATGCTGATTCCATCTTTCTGTAGCTTAAATGGGAGTTGTGATGGGGCAAGTGGTCTGGGGGTCACCCTTTCCCCCATCTGTGAATGGTTGAGTAGCTGTCCTTTGGAAAGTCCGACCAATGAATGTCTCCAGTGGCGGTGATCCATAAGTTTATGAGAGAGCTGCTGGAATCATTCCCCCCTTCTTTTCTCCTCTCTGCCTTTTCTCTTCAGTGACATTTTTTTGTCTTAGGCAGCTGATTACTGTCTTAATAAAAACTTGTACTCATATGTTTGACACTGAAAATAAAAGTGTCTTAATGCATTTCTTTAAATGTATGTATCAGCGTAACTGGCATGGGGTTTTGTTTTGGGTTTTTTTGCTATTGGGGAAATATGACCTTGCTCATGTTTCCTTTTTTTTGATCTCCCACACCCTCAGGTGCATAGGGAGATCATCAGTTTCCACCATTTATTCTGGTCTTCTGCTGGTCTGCTTAGGCTTCTGAGTGTCATATTGACTTGGATTTGTTCTCTATTGTTGTGCATAATGTTTATCTAAGTCCCCTTCCTTTTCTTTTTCCAGGAGGTCTCTGTATTATCACTTGCTGAGGAAGTTGTTTTGGTGGCATCCTTAAAGTATGTCCTAAATATGTCCATCATCATCTTCTTCACATATTTTATGCTTTAGATTGATTGACACTACTTATATTTCTGATATTACATGAAACTCTTTCCAATGGACTCTGCAGATCTTCCACAGGCATTTACTTTGAAATGAGTTGCTCAAGATGAGAAGAAAATATTAAGTGGGAGGATAGAAGCTGCCTTCTTTGCAAGTCAACCTGACTTTTGACCTTTCTGATGAAGTGGTTTATTATGTCCATAATTACCCTATATACTCATTAGCATTCAGTATTAGTATCACAGATTTCCAAATGTTGTCAGCAGTGTTTGCTGCAATACAAAATATATGAAATGTATGCTGTGTTTGAGTGTGTATCTTCCAGGAAACCTCAGCCAGTCCCTTTTGCATTCATACATGTAAGTGATCTAGGTGTTTTGAATTGAAAATATTTATTTTTAGATGCTGCTGCTTTACATCCTCTTTTTTTATAGAAGGTAATATTGCTGTTCCATCGACAGCATCACAACGGGAAATGAGGAGCTCTCAGAACCATTAATGTTAATTTTTAACAAATCTTGGAAAACTGGGGAAATTTCATAGGACTGGCACTGGCGAATGTAGTTCCAATATTTAAAAAGGGTAAAAAGGATTACTCCAGGAATTATAGACTGGTTAGCCTGATGTTGGTCCTGGGTAAAATAGTGGATATGTTAATTCAGGACTATATTAGCAAAGAATTAGAGTCTAAAAATATAATTAATGCCAGTCAGCTTGATTCAATGGAAGATAGGTCTTATCAACCTATCCTGTTGTTCTTTGTGGACAAGATTACAGGTCCAGTTGATAAAGGCAACTGTATTGATATAAGAACAGGAGTACTTGTGGCACCTTAGAGACTAACAAATTTATTTGCGCATAAGCTTTCGTGGGCTACAGCCCATTTCATCAGATTGCACCCACTTGGAGTTCCTGTTTCCCCAAAATATCCCCCCAAACCCCTTCACCCCCTTTCCTGGGAAGGCTTGAGAGTGATTGCATCGGATTGCTGTAGTCCACGAAAGTTTATGCGCAAATAAATTTGTTAGTCTCTAAAGTGCCACAAGTACTCCTGTTCTTTTTGCGGATACAGACTAACACGGCTGCTACTCTGAAACCTGTGTTGATATAGTATAGTTGGATTTCTCCAAGTCATTTGACTTAGTACCACAAGACATTTTAATTTAAAAACTTGCATTACATGGAAATAACAGCGCATAGATTAGACGGATTAAAAATTGTCTCACTGACAGATCTCAAAATGTAGGTGTTAAGGGGGAGAAATTAATGTGCAGGGCTGTTTCCATCAGGGCCCCTGTCAGGGTTCCCTCCCCACTCTGAACTCTGGGGTACAGATGTGGGGACCCACATGAAAGACCCCCTAAGCTTATTTCTACCAGCTTAGGTTAAAAACTTCCCCAAGGCACAAATCCTTCCTTGTCCTTGGATGAGTACTGCTGCCACCACCAAGTGAGTTAGACAAAGATTCAGGAAAAGAACCACTTGGAGTTCCTGTTTCCCCAAAATATCCTCCCAAGCCCCTTCACCCCCTTTCCTGGGAAGGCTTGAGAGTGACCAAGGTGAGCACAGACGAGACCCTTAAAAATTCTTAAAACAACAGAACTTTATTATAAAGAAAAAATAAAAGAAGCACCTCTGTAAAATCAGGATGGAAGGTAATTTGCAGGGTAATCAGATTAAAAACACAGAGGATTTCCCCTCTAGGCAAAACTTTAAAGTTACAAAAACAGGAATAAACCTCCCTCTTAGCACAGGGAAAATTCACAAGCTAAAACAAAAGATAATCTAATGCATTTCCTTGCTATTACTTACTATTTCTGTAATATTAGATACTTAGTTCAGATATGGCTTAGGGAGATGTATTTTCCCTGCCCTGGTTCCTCGCTGACCTGGAGAGAAGAAAGAACCCAAAACAAAAACCTTCCTCCACAGATTTGAAAGTATCTTCTCCCCTTATTGGTCCTTTTGGTCAGGTGCCAACCAGGTTATTTGAGTTTCTTAACCCTTTACAGGTAAAGGAGGGATTAACCCTTTACAGGGTAAGGAGGGATTTTATGCTACCCTTAGCTGTAGGTTTATGACAGCCCCCCAGGGTTCTTAAGTAAACTCTATTCAATATTTTTGTCAACATTCTAGAGGGTGCTATAAAATCTTTGCTTGTGAAGTTTGAGGATGACACAATGATTGGTGGGGCAGTAAAAAAGGAGGACAGATTACTGTTACAGGGTGCTTTGATTTACCTGCAGATATCGTCACAATGTGTTTTAATACAGACTAATGTAAGTACCTACAAGTTGGGAGACTGTCTTGAAAAGCAGTGATGCAGAGAAGGACTTCGGGGTCATCATTGATGATTGCTTCAACATGAGCTCTCAGTGCAATGCTGTGACAAAAAAAAGCTAATCCGATCCTTGGATGTATAAAAAGGGGAATATCACATGGAAATGACACCATTAGTAAGATCTTTACTAGAACACTATGTCCAGCTCTGGTGTCCGTACTTCAAGAAGGATATGGAAAAACTGGAGAGAGTTCAAAGGAGGGTCAAATAATGATCCAGGGAGCGGGAAATAAGCCTTATGATGTGAGGCTTAAGGAGCTCAACTTATTCTGCTTCTCAAAGAGAAGGTTGACAGTTGCCTTGATCACTGTGTATAGGTACTTACACCTTGAAAAGATATCTGATAGTGGTGGTGGTGAGGGGCGCTTTTCAGCCTTTCTGACACAGGCATAATAGATCCAATTGCTGGAAGCTGAAGCTAGATCATTTCAGCTTTGAAATAAAATGCAATTACCTAGCAGTAAGAGTAATTAACAATCAGAACAGCCTATCAGGGGAGGTTGTAGACTCACCATTACTTGGATTGTTTAAAATGAGATTAGAGATCTTTCTAAAATATATGCTTTAATTCAGCTTCTGGGAGAAATTCTATAGCAGGTTTGTGTGCTGGGCATTGGAATGAAGAGTCATAGTGGTCCCCTCTGGCCTTGGGATCTATGAATTTATGAAACCCACTGTTCATTCCCTTCCTTCATGGGCCATGGGGAAAACAGGAAGTTCTGCATTGCCCTCAACATTCTCATAACACTTGCAGCTCTTCATTAACACCATGACTATAATTAAATCTAATGCTTCAGGATGGTCAGGAAGGATTTTCTCTCATTGTATAATTGGCCAGATATATCCAGAGGAAAGTTTCACCTTCCTCTGAAACATCAAAATTGGCTAAAGTTTGAGATGGGACAGTGAACTGGATAGACCAGTGTTCTGAGGTGGTACAGAGAATCCACTTTCTAGAAGGCTGGCTGATGTGTCTTGCTCCCCTGCTCAGGGTCCTACTGATTGTGAGTTGGAGTTGGGAAGGAATTTTCTCCAAGGTCAGGTTGGTGGGAACCTTTCTTTTTGTTTGTTTTTCCTTCCTCTGCAGCATGAGGTGTGTTTGAGCTGCTAGAATCATCTGGGCATATCTCACCTACTCAATGCCCTGCCATTACAGAATCCTCAGGCATTGGTGGCATCTCAGCCTCTTCTGATCTCTGCCTGTGTCACACAACAGTTTAATCTCCTGAGGACAGAAGTGCTTTAATCTAACACAAGTCACTGGACTCAGTGGGGTGAAATGTAATGGCCTGTGATATACAGGAGGTCAGACTGGTTGATTTTCCTTCTTGTCTTAAACTCTACAAAATCTTTTAATTCAGAAACTGTGGAAAAGAGGTGCCCAAATTCTTTTCTTTAGCCAGTATCCAGAAAAGTTTTATTGGAAACTAACTACCAGTTTGGCTCTTTCAAATACTTTAGAAATTATTCCCTCACTACAAGAGACAGGCTTTACCGGGAAATCATAATCAGCAATCAAATTTCAGGTTACCTTGTAATCTGAGGCCTGAAAGCTATGTGACCTTTGCTATTCTATTTATAACAAAGAGTCCCGAGTTGAGATCCTTTTTTTAGCACATACTACAATTATAATTCCAAGATTTTGACGTTTCCACCCTGTGTCTTACACAGAGAACCAATTTTCTGGAGGTTTTGTGCTAAGAATCAGGGAATTGTGCATTCAGAAGCAGTACAAAATGTTATTTGTTGATTCATTGGGGAAGTGGAAAATGACTGTTTAGTACAATTCACAAGTTAATCTGCAGCTCTTGTTAATGTTACAG
Organism: Emys orbicularis; assembly: GCF_028017835.1. Classification (NCBI taxonomy): domain Eukaryota; kingdom Metazoa; phylum Chordata; order Testudines; family Emydidae; genus Emys; species Emys orbicularis. Next base: position 165,868,116 of record NC_088684.1, read on the forward strand.
GGGAGACATGGCTAAATTCCAGTGCACTGTTCTGAAAATGTATCCTCTGCTCTCTAAAATAGACATAGTTAGCTGTATCATCTTTGTTTCTGGATATTACTTTGACAGTATTATACAAACTGAAAGCTATTTTGTCACACCTGTTTGAGAGCTAATAATTTCATTTTGCTCAATATGTTACCAGCATGTTGTCTGAAGTACTTTAATCAAGTACTTGATGCATACCCTGTAAAGGACATTAGGGTTTGGGCAACTCAGTTTAGTCAAATTTCTCAGTTACTCCAGCACTGAAGATTCAAAACTTCCTGTGGACTGATTTGGGAAACTTTTGAAGTTTTTATTTAATATAGGCAGTCAGAACTTGGTGGGACTGACAGGGGCTTGGGGTGCTGGGTGGGGAAATCATTCCAAAAAGGCAAATTTCAACGGAATATTTCCATTATGGCTTTCTAAAAATTAGATCTCTTGTACAATACATAGTACTAAAGAAAACTATACACTAATAATCTTGAAATGTACATAAACATACCATTGTGTGTGTGTGTGTATATATATATATCATATATATATCAAGTAACAGGTTGCAGTTATTGTGCATTGTAGTTAGGGATTGTAGTGGATCACAAACTAAATATGAGTCTACAATGTAATACCGTTGCAAAAAAAGCAAACATCATTCTGGGATGATGGAGTCTTGTAAGTAAGACACAAAAAGTAATTCTTCCACTCTACTGAGCACTGATCAGGCCTCAACTTGAGTACTGAGCCCAGTTCTGGGTACACTTTGGGAAAGATATGGACAAACTGGAGAAAATCCATAGAAGAGCAACAAAAAGAGCCAGACGTGTACCCAGAAGCCTCCTGCTACAAGACAGGCCCCAAAAAGAAACCAACAGAACTCCACTGGCCATCACCTACAGTCCTCAGCTTAAACCTCTCCAACGCATCATCAGTGATCTACAACCCATCCTGGACAATGATCCCTCACTTTCACAGACCTTGGGAGGCAGGCCAGTCCTCGCCCACAGACAACCTGCCAACCTTAAGCATATTCTCACCAGCAACCACGCACCGCACCATAACAACTCTAACTCAGGAACCAACCCATGCAACAAACCTCGATGCCAACTCTGCCCACATATCTACACCAGCAACACCATCACAGGACCTAACCAGATTAGCTACAACATCACCAGCTCATTCACCTGCACATCCACCAATGTTATATATGCCATCATGTGCCAGCAATGCCCCTCTGCTATGTACATTGGCCAAACTGGACAGTCACTACGCAAGAGGATAAATGGACACAAGTCAGATATCAGGAATGGCAATATACAAAAACCTGTAGGAGAACACTTCAACCTCCCTGGCCACACAATAGCAGATGTTAAGGTAGCCATCTTACAGCAAAAAAACTTCAGGACCAGACTCCAAAGAGAAACTGCTGAGCTCCAGTTCATTTGCAAATTTGACACCATCAGATCAGGATTAAACAAAGACTGTGAATGGCTATCCAACTACAGAAGCAGTTTCTCCTCCCTTGGTGTTCACACCTCTACTGCTAGCAGAGAACCTCACCCTCCCTGATTGAACTAACCTCGTTATCTCCATACTGATTTATACCTGCCTCTGGAGATTTCCATTACTTGCATCTGAAGAAGTGAGGTTCTTACCCACGAAAGCTTATGCTCCCAATACTTCTGTTAGTCTTAAAGGTGCCACAGGACCCTCTGTTGCTTTTTAAAAATGATTAAAGATGTAGAGAACATGATATATGAGGAAAGATTGAAAAAACTGGGTTAGTTTCATTAGGAGATGAGAAGACACTGCGGGGACTTGATAACAGTCTTCAAGTACATAAACAGCTGATATAAAGTGGGTGATATTTTTTTCTGCTTATCCACTGAGGAAAGGACAAGACGTAATAGCCTTATATTGCAGCAAGGGAAATTTAGGTGAGACACTGAAAAAAACCTTTCTAACTGACAACTATTACGTAGGGAGGTTGTGGAATATTTGTTACTGGAGGTTTTTAAGAGCAAGTTAGACAAACATCTGTCAGGGGTCTGGACTAGATGACCTACCAAGATCTCTTCCAGCCCTACATTTCTATGATTCTATTTTTATGTAGGTTTCTCATCCCCAGTTGGGCAGAGTTTGCCCTATGTACCAAAGTTCTCTAATGCTTATGAATAAATGAATACAGGACACATAAACATTGCCCAGCTGCCGTGGACGTCCTCCAGGACATTGTCGACCATTACTTCCTGGTGGACGTCTGGCGCGACCACCACCCGGACGATGTCTCAACGTTTACCTTCATCCGGGTGGAGGCCCATCGGTCGCACCACTCCCGGTTGGACCACATTTACTTCTCATGCTGCCACCTTTCATGGACCCACTCCTCCAGCATCCAGCCGGCCCCGTTTTCGGATCACCACCTAGCGACCATGACGGCCTCTATCTGTGCGGAGAGGCCAGGGCCGGCCTATTGGCATTTTAATAACAGCTTGTTGGAGGATGTGGGCTTCATGGTGTCCTTCCGGGAGTTTTGGCTGGCCTGGCAAGGGCAGAGGCACGCCTTTCCCTCGGCGCAGCAGTGGTGGGATGTGGGGAAGGTGTGCGCCCGGCTCTTCTGCCGCGACTACACCCGGGGCGCCAGCCGACGGAGAGATGTGACGATAGAGCAGTTGGAACAGGATGTCTTAGAGCTGGAGAGGTGTCTGGCTGCCAGCCCCGAGGAGCCATCCCTCTGTGCAGCGTGCCAGGAGAAGCGGGAGGAGCTCCGGGCCCTCAAGGACCATCAGGCCCAAGGTGCCTTTGTTCAATTCCGCATCCACCTCCTTCGGGAGATGGATCACGGCTCCCACTTCTTCTATGCCCTGGAGAAAAGGAGGGGGGCCAAGAAGCATGTCACCTGCCTCCTGGCAGAGGATGTCACCCCCCTCACGGATCTGGCAGAGATGTGCAGGAGGGCCAGGGCCTTCTACAGAGGTCTTTTCTCCTCGAATCTGACTGATCCTGACGCTTTCAGAGTGCTCTGGAACGGACTCCAGACAGTCAGCGCAGGTGACCGAGACCGGCTAGAGCTGCCTCTCACTCTGGCCAAGTTCTCGGAAGCCCTCCGCCGCATGCCCACCAATAAATCTCTGGGCATGGACGGGCTGACAGTGGAGTTCTATTGTGTGTTCTGGGATGTCCTCGGCCTGGACCTTGTCACTGTCTGGGCCGAGTCCTTGGAGAGCGGGGTCCCTCCCCCTGTCGTGCAGGCGAGCCGTGCTCACCTTGCTCCCAAAGAAGGGGGACCCCCACGACCTTCGGATTTGGCATCCCATCTCGCTCCTCAGCACGGACTACAAAGTCGTGGCGAAGGCCATCTCGCTGTGGCTGGGGTCTGTGCTGGCTGATGTGGTCCACCCTGACCAGACCTACACCATCCCGGGCCGTACCATCTTTGATAATCTGTGTTTGGTCCGGAATCTCTTGGAGCTCGGGTGTAGGGATGGTCTGTCATTCGCCCTTCTGTCCCTGGATCAGGAGAAGGCATTCAACAGGGTGGACCATGGGTATCTCCTGGGCACTTTGCAAGCATTCAGCTTCGGACCTCAGTTTGTGGGTTTTCTCCAGGTGCTGTACGCCTTCGCGGAGTGTCTGGTCAGGCTCAACTGGACCCTGACCGAGCCAGTCAGCTTCGGGTGGGAAGTATGGCAGGGGTTCCCCCTCTTGGGCCAGCTGTACGCTCTGGTGATCGAGACCTTCCTCTGTCTCCTCTGCCAGAGGCTGATAGGGTTGGTTCTGCGGGAGCCGGAGCTGCGACTGGCCCTGTTGGTGTATGCTGATGACGTGCTCTTCGTGGTCCAGGACCCAGGTGACTTGGTGCGGGTGGAGGTTTGCCAGGCCGTCTACTTGGCAGCCTCCTCCGCCTGGGTCAACTGGATCAAGAGCTCTGGCCTTCTGGTCGGGGACGGATGGCAGGCGAGTTCCCTCCCACCCACGCTTCACGCCATCCGGTGGAGCATGGGTCCACTGCTCTATCTCAGCGTTTACCTTTCTGCCACGCATCCATCTCCGCTGGAGAACTGGCAAGGTTTAGAGGACAGGGTGGTAGAGCGGCTCCGGAGATGGACAGGACTCCGAGAGAGGGCACTGGTGCTCAGTCAACTAGTCCTGTCCATGCTCTGGCACCTGCCCATCACCCTGGCCCGGCCCCGGATTTCCTGGCCAACCTCCAGAAGTCGGTTCTGGAGTTCTTTTGGACAGGACTGCACTGGGTTTCTGCAGGAGTCCTCCACCTACACCTGGGGGAGGGAGGACAGGGCTGCAGCGCCTGTGCACTCAGGTCCACATCTTCCACCTCCAGGCCCTGCAGAGGCTCCTTTATGGTGCAGGTAGTCCGGCGTGGAGCGTACTGGCACACGCCTTCCTGCGCTGCTTCCGAGGGCTCTGATACGACCAGCAGCTCCTTTATCTCCATCGGTGCAGTCTTCCGCGAGACCTCTTTGGGCTGCCAGTTGTTGTCAGATGCTACCGGTGTGGTGCTCTGCTCTGTTCAATGTTGATAACAGTTGGCTGCGTGCATGTGTTCCCTCTGTGTGCTGCCCCGGCTCTGCACAGATAGCTGACACAGCAGACCCCCGAGAGAACCCCCAAGGACCACAGACTCTGATAAGCTATGAAGGCACCCGGCCAGGTTTATTGCCAAACGAAACACAGCTCCCCGCATTAGATACCCACAGTTCTGCTAGTACATATGTGCTCCCTGACAATGGACCTGCTCAGTCAGTGGTGGGACTTTCCACTGCCCCCTAGGCCAGACAAAGACACCACCCCAGGGATGCATTCTTATACACAGGTACAAACAAGTTACACATCACTCCTGATGTATTGAGGTGCAACCCCTCTACATAGCAAGGTGCAGCCTCTCACCTTGTACATGTTGGTTCGAACAAAAAACTCTATCCATCATATTACCCTTTTGGCCCTGTCTTTGGGATGGGTCAGCCTGTTCCTTGTTATCTGTCTGGAATGTACAAGTATGCAAATGTTCTGGTACCATATGTTTATATCTCTAGTATCCAATACATTGTAGGTATATGTTTATGCAATATCAGCCCTTTCCTGGCCAGCTTCTGTGAGCAGGGCCTGCCTCTGGCTCACAGCATAACTTTGCTTTATGTTAGCAAAGTCTTGACCATTACTTTAGTCCAGGCCTTAGGCCTCATACCAGGCCTCTGAAACCAAGGGTTTATGTTTCAGGGCCTCGTTTTACTACACCTGTCTTCTACCAGGACCTCCTCCAGACCTGGAAACTGGTTTTGGCCACCAGGTCCGTGGCAGCTGCCGAGGGGGCGGATCTCCTCGCGGAGCCCCTGCTACACAACCCCCAGCTCCGTGTGCAGGTGGCGGAGTCCCCCTCGGTGCGCCAGAGGTTGGTCCTAGCAGAAGTCACCAGAGTCGGAGACCTCCTGGACTATGACTGGGGAGACTGGCTGGATCCCCTGACTCTCGCTCGGCACATGGAGCTCTCCAGACCTTGTACTCCTCAGCGCATACTTCAGGAGGTGAGGGCTGCTTTACTGCCCACTGCTTGGGTCTTCCTTGACCAGGTCCTGCGAGAAAGCACGCTCCACCCACCCTCCACCCCAGGGCCTCTGGACCTTTTCATCGGGCCTCTGCCCCATGGACCTATCAGGCCATCCCACCCCTTTACCATGAGCCGGCTGCACGAGTTGCAGCCGGTTCAGTTCCAGACTGTGCCACGAAAACATTTGTACACGCCCCGTCCCGAAGTGGTGGGACCTTCTGCCTCCTCTGGAGGGTGAGGAGCCTCGGTGGGCCAGCCTATATTCCACCCTGGTCCCGAGGCCCACCAGGGATGTCAGCTGGCGGATCCTTCATGGAGCTGTGAGCACGGGCATATACTTGGCGTGGTTCACTCCCCTCCCGGACACCTGCCCCTTTTTGCGGCATGAGCGAGACCCTGGAGCGCCTATACCTGGAATGTGCCAGGTTGCAGCCCCTATTCCAGCTCCTTTTGGATATATTATTACGTTTTTGGTTGCACTTTCCCCCTCACTTATTCATCTACACACTCCCCATCCGTGGTCCCACAAAGTCGCGGGACCTCCTTATCAACCTCTTCCTAGTCCTGGCCAAAATGGCCATCTACAAAACCAGGGAGAGGAGGTTGGCCGACGGAGTTTCCTGCAACTGTGGGGCCTATTTCCGCTCCTCCATCTGTTCACGCATCCAGGCAGAGTTCCTCTGGGTGGCGTCCACTGGCTCCCTTGACACCTTTGAGGAGCAGTGGGTGATGTCCAGGGTTCTCTGCTCGGTGTCCCCGTCAGGTTCCCTTCATTTAGCCCTGTGACCTCACTCCCGTTCCTGTTATCTCACTAGTTGTCCCCAGCAATTATTTGGTATCACGGACCTGTGGATCCTCCCCTTAGGCTGAGGGGAAGTCCTTTAGCAGTGGCCAGGCTCCACCCGCCCACTTCCTGGATACCAACAGGACTATTCTGCTGTACCCCCCTGGCCTGGGTCTATCACATTACATTATAAATATAAATAAATACATAAAATATTCATTCTGTGGTGAGCCCAAAACTCATCCTATTCACCATCACCATCCATCTGGCATCCATCTTAGACCATCTTTCAACATTAAAACAAAAAATGTTCCAAAGGCATTCTTTTAATGTAACACATATGTTGTACTTTCTCAGTCTTTCCTGGAGCAGATCCCTCCACTTTGATTCATTTTACATTTTATTCTGGTTAATTTGTTTTATTTATTATTTTACTGTGCTTTCATAGAATCATAGAATCATAGAATATCAGGGTTGGAAGGGACCTCAGGAGGTCATCTAGTCCAACCCCCTGCTCAAAGCAGGACCAATTCCCAACTAAATCATCCCAGCCAGGGCTTTGTCAAGCCGGGCCTTAAAAACCTCCAAGGAAGGAGATTCCACCACCTCCCTAGATAAAGCATTCCAGTGCTTCACCACCCTCCTAGTGAAATATTTCAGAGTAGCAGCCGTGTTAGTCTGTATCCGCAAAAATAACAGGAGTACTTGTGGCACCTTAGAGACTAACAAATTTATTAGAGCATAAGCTTTCGTGGGCTACAACCCACTTCTTCGGATGCATATCCGAAGAAGTGGGTTGTAGCCCACGAAAGCTTATGCTCTAATAAATTTGTTAGTCTCTAAGGTGCCACAAGTACTCCTGTTATTCTAGTGAAATAGTGTTTCCTAATATCCAACCTAGACCTCCCCCACTGCAACTTGAGACCATTGCTCCTTGTTCTGTCATCTGCCACCACTGAGAACAGCCGAGCTCCATCCTCTTTGGAACCCCCCCTCAGGTAGTTGAAAGCAGCTATCAAATCCCCCCTCATTCTTCTCTTCTGGAGACTAAACAATCCCAGTTCCCTCAGCCTCTCCTCATAAGTCATGTGCTCCAGACCCCTAATCATTTTTGTTGCCCTCCGCTGGACTCTTTCCAATATTTCCACATCCTTCTTGTAGTGTGGGGCCCAAAACTGGACACAGTACTCCAGATGAGGCCTCACTAATGTCGCATAAAGGGGAACGATCACGTCCCTCGATCTGCTGGCAATGCCCCTACTTATACAGCCCAAAATGCCATTAGCCTTCTTGGCAACAAGAGCACACTGTTGACTCATATCCAGCTTGTCGTACACTGTGACCCCTAGGTCCTTTTCTGCAGAACTGCTACCTAGCCATTCGGTCCCTAGTCTGTAGCAGTGCATAGGATTCTTCCATCCTTTACACATGTATACAAAATAGTTGTGATTTTTTTCACAGCACTCCATAATGGATGATGTGTCTAAGTCCCCTAGTCTCTGTTGGGACATCTCAACAATGTATTTAATATATACTTCAGGAGACATTTTTTTTTCTTTCATCTTCCTCTGAAACATCAGAGATTTTACCACAGTGGGAGAAAGGATACCACATGGGACCAGTGATCTGAAGTGGTACAGAGAATCCTGTATCTTAGGTGCCTGGCTGGTAGGTCTTTCTCTTATGGTCATAGTTAAACTGATCACCAGATTTGGGGTCAGGAAGAATTTCCCCCCCTACTTCAGGTTGACATGGACCTTGAGTTTTTTGTCCTGCTCCATAGGATGGGGTCAAGTATCAAAGGGGTAGCCGTGTTAGTCTGTATCCACAAAAACAACAAAGAGTCCGGTGGCACCTTAAAGACTAACAGATTTATTTGTGCATAAGCTTTCATGGGTAAAAAGCCCACTTCTTCAGATGCATGGAGTGAAAGTTACAGATACTGGCATAGATATACTGGCACATAAAGAGAAGGGAGTTACCTTACAAGTGGACCACATCCACCCTGACTGAATTGGCCTTGTCAACACTGGTTCTCCACTTGTAAGGTAACTCCCTTCTCTTCAAAGAGTCTGGAGCCCATGACCCCAGGAAGTCCCCTCTCTATGGCAGGCCACCAGGCTGCTAAGGAGCTGGGCATGCATGTGGCAAGCTATCCAGAAACCAGGCAGGATTCCATTGGAACTATTTGAAAGATTAATCAAAAGAGTAATCAAAATTGACACGCTCCCATGGAACATTTAGCTTCCAACTAATCAGTATTTTCTGACAGAAAAATGTTCTGTTGGAATATTTCCAACCAGCTCTACTTATCATAATCTATAACACCTTTGAATGATGTGCTTATACAAATCTGTGACATATACTTTTCATGTCTGTGATACCCTTGTAACATCTGTTAATCATTAACCTTCTATAAACTACTTATAAATATAACTTTAATATGAAGTGTGACCATAATGATTTGAAGAAAGAACTGACTGGGTGGCTACACTCACTGGCTGTGTCCCTTTGAGTAACTCATTATTTTCTGTAAGGATGGCTCAAATCTGCATAGAAAATGTGGAAAATTTACATGTAGATAATAACAAGATACTCTGTGGGTGAGGTTAGCAGCTGCTAATAAAAAATGTTAATGAATTATCACTTACCTGTCTGTAGTTAACATGCAGACAGAAACTGAACATAAAATAATCAATCTTGGCATAATAATTCAAAATATGATATAGATGGGTGGGCACAATTAATGTTTAAATTATAAATGGTGAGTTACAAAACCAAGCAAACAACCCCTCACTCTTGGGATGTTGATAAAATAACACCTTCTGTTCACTATGGCACTAAATCACTAATAACTACATTCTCCACAGACTTAAATTGCTTAAAATAAACAATACAAAACTTTGGGACTGGGACAATTTACAGTATCAAGCCCATCAGGACTAAAAAGGGGATGGATTTTTGAAAGTGCTCAGCTTTGGTCAATATGGCTGCCTCTTGCTCAGGACTGTGCAGCCTAATGGCTAGAGTCACTATGGCTGCTCTCTCACTCAGGGCTGTGTAGTCTAACGGCCAGAGTCAATGTAACTGCCCTTTCCTTCAGGGTTGGGTGGCCTGATGGCCAAATGGGAGGAGTCAACCACCACCTGGGGTTTGGGGGGTGGCCAGGGTAGGGAGACCTTGGCCCTCCCTGCTCCACTAGGTACCAGCCCTAGGCCCTGTCAGTGGCAAGAGTATTTTCCACTGAGTCAGCAGGGATCCAACCGAAACATGCTGACTCCACCTGGCTCTATGGCCAGTCCCTCTGGGATACTTCCTACCCTATTTCATTGTGCAGTGGTCCGGGCATCTCTGGGGTCTCTGGATTCCTCAGCTGGGCAATTCTTGGGGCTCCCCCCCTCTCTGGGACATCCTCCCCTGTCCTATTGTACCTCCAGTTCTCGGATGGTTTGGCTTCCATGGTCTGGGGATCTGACAGTTCCCAGGCTGGAGCCAGCAACCTGCATCCTCCCTTCTCAGTGGTCAGCCCCAAGTGAGCTGAGTTGTTCCCTTTTATACCTGGGTTCCAGCCAGAGCATGCCCAGCAAAGCTGAAGGAGTGTGGCTTCCTTGGGCCACAGAGTAGGGTTAATATTTGCTGAACCAGTTAATAATAAATAATATAGAGAGATATACCTATTTCATAGAACTGAAAGATCATTGAGTCCAGTCTGCTGCTTTTACTAGCAAGAACAAGTACTGTCCCTGACAAATTTCCCCCTGATCCCTAAATGGCCCCCTTAAGGATTGAACTCACAACACTGGGTTTAGCAGGCCAATGCTCAAACCACTGAGCTATCCCTCCCCCCAATGTAGGGGCAAGCATGTCCCATCACACCTCCTAAGACAATTGTTTAGCACACATTGCTTTTCATAGCTGAGCTTCCTTATATTTACCAAATTCGGACACATACATTCTTGTTGTCCCAATCCATTACCACTACACCTCTGTTAGTATTATTTATATAGCTATTACAGACCAGATTATATTTCCAAAAAGACTTAGGTGCCTACAACCCATAATCAAGCTCTAATGGGCTTCACAAAACCTTTGCTTAACTGCCACTAGACTCTGTAGGTGCCTAAACTTACTTGGCACCTAAGTTTTTACAGTAAAAGCTCCCTAAACCCTAGGTTTCTGCATCTGGGTACATGTGCTGCAGCTTCATGCCAGGCATCTGGATACCTAAGCCTCAGTGAAATCGATGTGTGACCACACCTGAAAAGTTTCAGAGTAGCAGCTGTGTTAGTCTGTATCCACAAAAAGAACAGGAGTACTTATGGCACCTTAGAGACTAACAAATTTATTTGAGCATAAGCTTTCGTGGGCTAAAACCCACTTCATTGGATGCATGCAGTGGAAAATACAGTAGGAAGATATATATATATACACAGAGAACATGAAACAATGGGTGTTACCATACACACTGTAACAAGAGTGATTAGTTAAGGTGAGCTATTACCATACAATCGCATTTGCTCCAACCCCTCAGACAGAGACAAACACCTACAAGATCTCTATCAAGCATTCTTACAACTACAATACCCACCTGCTGAAGTGAGAAAACAGATTGAAAGAGCCAGAAGAGTACCCAGAAGTCACCTACTACAGGACAGGCCCACCAAAGAAAGTAACAGAACGCCACTAGCCGTCACCTTCAGCCCCCAACTAAAATCTCTCCAGCACATCATCAAGGATCTACAACCTATCCTGAAGGACAATCCATCACTCTCACAGATCTTGGGAGACAGGCCAGTCCTTGCTTACAGACAGCCCCCAAACCTGAAGCAAATACTCACCAGCAACCACACAACAAAAACACTAACCCATGAACCTATCCTTGCAACAAAGCCCGTTGCCAATTCTGTCCACATATCTATTCAGGGGACACCATCATAGGACCTAATCACATCAGCCACACTATCAGAGGCTCGTTCACCTGCACATCTACCAATGTGATATATGCCATCATGTGCCAGCAATGCCCCTCTGCCACGTATATTGGCCAAACCAGACAGTCTCTATGCAAAAGAATAAATGGACACAAATCTGACATCAGGAATCATAACATTCAAAAACCAGTTGGAGAACACTTCAATCTCCCTGGTCACTCGATTACACACCTAAAAGTTGCAATATTACAACAAAAAATCTTCAAAAACAGACTCCAGAGAGAGACTGCTGAATTGGAATTAATTTGCAAATTGGACACCATTAAATTGGGCTTGAATAAAGACTGGGAGTGGATGGGTCATTACACAAAGTAGAACTATTTCCCCATGTTTATTTTCCCCCCATACGGTTCCTCACACCTTCTTGTCAACTGCTGGAAATGGACCATTTTGATTACCACTACAAAAAAGTTTTTTTTTCTCTCCTGGTGGTAATAGCTCACCTTAACTGATCACTCTCGTATAGTGTGTATGGTAACACCCTTTGTTTCATGTTCTCTGTGTATATATATATATATATATATATATATATATATATATATATATATCTTCCTACTGTATTTTCCACTGCATGCATCCGATGAAGTGGGTTTTAGCCCATGAAAGCTTATGCTCAAATAAATTTGTTAGTCTCTAAGGTGCCACAAGTACTCCCGTTCTCTTCACACCTGAAAAGTTTCTTTGTGAATCTAGCCCTCAGTTTCTTCAGCATGAAAGGAAAAACAACTCTTTTATGGGGAAAAAAAATCATAGAAGAGACAAAAAAATGAGAGAGGAGAGAAAAATCTATGATTTCAAATTATGCAGATGAGTGAGGATGATCTTAGCTATTTTCATAATAGATGTATTTCCTAGACTAAACGACCTTGTCTACACAATTTTCTTACAGTCTCAGAATGGCTTGAGAACCACTGCCAGAAAGATTTTTGATGAATATTTCTGTGACAAGGGCTAGATATAAGCAAAGGAAAGAACAGCCACAAGACTATTTTATTTTTAAAAAGGTTAATAATTAATATAGAAAAAATCACTATTAGCAAATCTGTGGGTTTCTGCCTTTGTTTTTGTTATAGTGGAGGTAGTCCAATTATTAAAATATGAAATATTTGAAGCAAAATCTGGTGTTTTTAATTTGTGTATTTAAATGTGTTAAGAGGATATTAGACAATTGACAACTCAATAACCAGAAAATGTCAAGTTACAGGTGAATACTCAACATTAACTCTTACCTTCTTCTGCATATGAATCACAACACAGTCTTAGATTTTTTTTATTCTTTATTTTTACCACATTCCCAAATTTTTGCTCATTGCCTCACAATCATATAAACTTGTATAGTGTCTTGCTTTATTGTGTAACAGTATGTGTAACACAGAGAATATGTGAAAATCAGTGACAGGGAAAGTATAGAATAACATATGCTTATGTAACTTACTACACTAGTGTGTGCTCATTAGCAGCAGCAGCATTATGTGTTGGTGTATGTATGTCTATGTATATTTACACTCCGCATACATATGTTAACACTTAAGTAACATGACCTGATTCAACAACTACAGCACTATAAGGATGAAAGTCTTCACTGTGAGAAGGCCAAGAGAAGTACTTTGATTCACTTGAATTGCACTTAAGCTCTATTTTTGAGGACTTAATAGTGCGGCTGAATTTTTTTTGGTTCAATCTTCCATCTCTCTCTCTCTCTCTTTCTTTCTGATTTCAGTGAGCTGGGAACATGACTGGGCTATGAGAAAGGACTAAAAGCTTCAAGATTTCTTACAGTGTAGTCTGCCACTATTATTTAACACATTTACATATTTAGCTTTTGGAAAAATACAGTATCAAAGCATCCTCTTAGTTACAGTGGTGCAAACCCCCATTAACTTAACTTAAATGGAATTGCATGGGTGTAATGGAGAAGAGAATTTGGCTCATAAGGCTTTGCACAGATATGCTAGACCAGTGGCTCTCAACCTTTCCAAACTTCTGTACCCCTTTTAGGAGTCTGATTTGTCTTGCATACCCCCAAGTTTCACCTCACTTAAAAACCACTTGCTTACAAAATCAGACATAAAAATAGAAAAGTGTCACAGACCACTATTACTGAAAAATTGCTTAATTTCTCATTTTTACCATATAATTATAAAATAAAGAATTTGAATATAAATATTGTATAGTATATAGAGCAGTATAAACAAGTCATTGTCTGTATGAAATTTTATTTTGTAGGAGGGAGAAGAGGACGATGTTCTTGTGCTGCAAAAAGCTCTAGTGGCCTCACAGAGGAGGCATGTCTGGTCAGGAAAGGACCATGCCCCATTTCAATCTTTCCCCCTGACTCTCCCAACCCTTATGCAAGAATGCTGGTGTAGAATGCTGGCTACATATTTGCAAAGGTGTAGTAATCTTGTTTCCTAATGCACTCGCTTCAGCAATTCCCAGAGGCTTTATACCTTCCTAAGGCATAACACTTCCAAGCACTGGCACTCCGGTGGTGTGTCTTCTCCTACTAAGAGGTAAAAATGAGCCTACGCAAATGTATATTTGCTTCCATAAATATTCAATTTTCACTTTAGTTTAACTTGTGAAGACAGAAATATATTTAATTTCAAGTCAGCAGTGAACAAGTATGAATTCTGTAAGCAACAAGTTATAATAGGAAATTTAAGACAGAATTTTACAATACTTTAAAGAAAGAGCACTCTGGTCCATGAAAGTTAATATCTTATGCCTTAAGACAGTTTGGAGACAGACCACAGAAAAGACATTTTAGATAAACATCCACGTAGCCTACCACTGTTGGGGCCTGCTCCATGACTAGGGCTTCTAGGCACTATGGTAATAATAATAGTAAATAATAATGAATAATAATTAGAAGAAGAAGAAATGTGTTCCATTAATGTAACCTTCTAAAGGCATTTATCTGAGAAACCTTTAATGCTTTAGTACAAAATATAAATTACTGTTCAGACGTAGGTGTTTCTGTGTCCAATGGTGTAAAAATATCCTGCTTAGATGTACAGTACACATGAAGTTACAACATTTTAAAAACACAATGTATAATACAAAAACTTGTATATGGAAACAGTCTGTTAATAATGATATACTATATAAGATTATACAAGTTAAGTAAAAAATGACACCAATATATTACAATATATTTCACATGTATATAGGTTTACAAAAATATTATATTTTATTTAGGGCTGTCAAGTGATTACAAAAATAATCGTGATTAATCGAGCAATTAATTACACTGTTAAACAATAATAGAATACCATTTATTTAAATATTTTGGATGTTTTCTACATTTTCAAATATGTTGATTTAAATTACAACACAGAATACAAAGCGTACAGTGATCACTTTATATTTATTTTTATTACAAATATTTGCACTGTAAAAAACAAAAGAAATTGTATATTTCAATTCACCTAATACACGTATTGTAGTGAAATCTCTTTATAATGAAAGTTGAACTTACAAATGTAGAATTATGTACAAAAAATAACTGCATTCAATAATAAAACAATGTAAAACTTTACAACCTACAAGTCCACTCAGTCCTATTTCAGCCAATCGCTCAGACAAACAAGTCTGGTTACAGTTTGTAGGAGATAATACTGCCCACATCATGTTTACAATGTAACCTGAAAGTGAGAACAGGCATTCACATGGCACTGTTGTAGCCAGCATCGCAAGATATTTACATGCCAGATGCACTAAAGATTCAAATGGTCCCTTCATGCTTCAACCACAATTCCAGAATACATGCATCCATGCTGATGACGGGTTCTGCTCAATAATGATCCAAAGCAGAGCGGACCGACACATGTTCATTTTCATCATCTGAGTCAGATGACACCAGCAGAAGGTTGATTTTCTTTTTTGGTGGTTCGGGTTCTGTAGTTTCCGCATCAGAGTTTTCTCTTTTAAGACAGCTGAAAGCATTCTCCACACCTCGTCCCTCTCAGATTTTGGAAGGCACTTCAGATTCTTAAAACTTGGGTCGAGTGCTGTATCTATCCTTAGAAATCTCACATTAGTACCTTCTTTGCATTTTGTCAAATCTGCTGTGAAAGTATTTTTAAAACGAACATGTGCTGGGTCATAATTTTTTTAACGAGCATCATCAGCATTGAAGTATGACCTCCGGAATGGTGGCTGAAACATGATGGGGCATATGAATGTTTAGCATATCTGTCACGTAAATACCTTGCGATGCCGGCTGCAAAAGTGCCATGTAAATGCCTGTTCTCACTTTCAGGTGGCATTGTAAATAAGAAGCAGTCAGCAGTATCTCCCGTAAATGTAAACACACTTGTTTGTCTTAGCAATTGGCTGAACAAGAAGTAGGACTGAGTGGACTTGTAGGCTTGAAAGTTTTACATTGTTTTGTTTTTGAGTGCAGTTATGTAACAAAAAAAATCTACATTTGTAAGTTACACTTTCACGATAAAGAGATTGCACTACAGTACTTGTATGAAGTGAACTGAAAAATACTATTTCTTTTGTTTATCATTTTTACAGTGCAAATATTTGTAATAAAAATAATAATATAAAGTGAGCACTGTATGCATTATATTCTGTGTTGTAACAGAAATCAATATATAGAAAAACATCCAAAAATATGCAATAAATGTCAGTAGGTATTCTATTGTTTAACAGTGAGATTAATCGCGATTAATTTTTTTAATCACAGTTAATTTTTTTAAGTTAATCACATGAGTTAACTGTGATTAATCAACAGCCCTAATTTGATTATTTGAAAAATAATATCTGATGTGATTACATAATTTAAAACTGTATCCTCAAGTATACATACAAGGGGGGTGCTTGTATATTTAGCATTAACTTTTATGAGTACTTACCTGGGTAATCTTAACTTTACATCAATATAGTTTTTCATATTTAGATAGGGATCCTGTATCCTGAACTGATTTCTTGCTCCTTACATTCCTCCCATGTGTCGTATTTTTATATATGTTACATATGACAACTGCAGTATGAGAGAAGGGCCACTTTCATATTAGTTCCTATACAAGTTAATGGATAATCTCACATAAATTAATATTTAAAACAGATGTTACATAGCATTTTTATGTTACATATATTTTTATTCCAGATTAAATAAGTCTAGAATGACTTCTGATTAAAATGAATTCTATGATAATGGTGATTTGTGACACTGACAGACTGGTCATCTTGTGTGCCCTAGACCAGCAATCATTAACCCATTTATTTGTAGTAATGGAAATCAAGGGTAGATGCTAAGTGTATCTGTCTGTGTTTACCTATATCTTGTTAGAAGTTTGTAGATGCTAAAATTCTTTCTTAAGAAGGGAGGCTTGGGAAGAACTGGCTGACAATGGACTGTAATGGTGTTGCATTATACATCAAGTCTCAGCCCATTTTAAAAAGAATCGCCTTGTTCAAGAGGCTGAGAAACGGCAGAAGAGGAAGGAAAGGGTGCAGCATCCTGGCCAGCAGTTATGCTCTTTCCGAGCAACCAGCTGTCACATATGTGGAAAAACCTGTAAAGCAGGAATTGGACTCCTCAGCCATCATAAGTCTCATCAATGATTTCCCCCGCTGCAAACATCATCCTCATATCCAGGGATAACCGACAACGCGATGGTAAAATCCTATTCCTGTCTTTTAATGCTTTATTGCTGTATTCTATTGACTCAAAGATCAAAGATGTAAGATACTACAGGAACTAATATTATTACTTACATTGTCTTTAGCTTAATTATCTATCCTGTAATGAACTGCCTTGATAGTTTGAATGCTAACTGCCTTATGTTAATGAACACTCCTAGTTTATCTGTGTATGCATAGTGTCATTAGATGTTTGGCTGCGTTTGTTCCCTCTGTATGCCATCCCAGCTCTGCGTAGGTAGCTGGCACAGCAGACCTCAAGCAAACCGCCCAATGTCCACAAGATCCATTAAGGCACGAAGGAATCTGGCCAGGTTTATTGTCAACAAAGCATGATAATAGCACCTGGCAGACTCTACGAGGATACTAAGACATGTATCCCCATGACAATGGATGCAGCTCAGTGAATGGCAGGACTTTCTATTTCCCCCTCGGATGGCCAAAGACACTCCCTGTGAGACTGCATTTTATGTACCAATACAAACAAGTTATGTATTGCCCCTCTGACATGGTTAGTTACTCCCCCCTGAGGTGGTTAGCTACCACCCATTACCTTGTACATGTTGGCTCAATCAAAACATCTCTATCCATCACACTGTCATCCTGATCTTATCTTTAGGAGGGGTCAGTGTGTTCTCATGTGGTGGTGATGCTGTTTGTACCATACTTGGTATGGTGTGTTCTGGTACCACCCTTCTGGAATGAGTTTGCATGTGTTTCCTGTGCCTAGCACTTTTCAGGAGTGTGTGTGTCTGCAATATCAGTCCTGTGCTTGCCAGATTCTGTGAGCAGGGCCTGCCTCTAGTTCACAGCCTGACTTTGTTTTATATTAGCAAAGCTTTGACCACTACTTTAATCCAGGCCTCGGGCCTCATACCAGGCCTCTGACACAAGGACTTAAGTCTCAGGCTCTCTTCCTTCTACATTCCCCCACTTTTTGTCTTTTTATAGGGAGGAAGTTTACCCATCGTCCCAGAAAAGCGTAACACGTAGACTGAAGATGACCCAGTGGGCTAAACATGTTATGTGGCCATCTTACTTTATCATTCACATCCATCTATCCCTTAGTCTGCACATTCCCTAGTATGACTGATGGACAGATTTTATTTTCCAATCATGTGTAGTCCCTTATGGTGGGACTGGGAATGTTGGGACTAGGACTTCGATTGAGAAATGTAGTTTTATGATTGAGCCTTAGAGGCACTCTCAAATAATTAATATATATGAGTAATATAGATAGGTGTATATACTTGTAGTGTATATGGGCATAGATGTATAATATGTATGTGTACATATGACACCACTTTATATCCAAGCGTAACAATCCTTTTCCAATCTGGGATTGTGGTTTGACCCTTGTGGTACCACAGATAGCCACACACTCCTATTAGGGCATTTACAGTTGCAACCTGTATTATTATTGGTAGTAGGCTGAGTGTTTTTGAAATACTGGGATAGGTATTATTACAGTGTGATTTATAGTGCTATGTATATGAGAAATAATACAAAAATTTGGAGTAGTGACATTACAAATGAGGCCTTTATCTATATAAATTCTTGTGATTAGTTACTACACAGTACTGTCCATCCGTGTTATAGGATTCCCTTACTGCTGGTTGTCACCCTTTGGTAAGTTTTGTGGGGCAGGAAACAGGAATGGCTAGCTTTTTTGTTCTGATTCACCAATAGTTGACGTAGATTCAGTTGTTTCTTATGGATACTGTTTTCCAGATAACTAATTTATCAAATGTGCCATGATTTAGTATTGGTACCCAGACACTGAACAAGATTGTTTTGAATAACATGTCCCTCACTTAGGATGCAGTGTCACTGACCCCAAAGTGTGACTGGTACTACTAGGCAATTTGTTTGCCCAATATGTAGTTACTGTGTAACTTCATTTCTTTACCACTTTGTTTTTTCTTGCCTTCATGTTCTTTGCTGCCATTCATTTGTTGATTTTTACCTGTGTGTTGGTTAAACAGCTTAGCAATGTTATGCACATTGTAAATGTTGAACAATAATACAACAGTACAGCAATAGTACAACAATACAGCAATAATACAGTTGCTTTTACACAGTAGCCAAATTCAAATTAAATGAGAGTTTAACCTGGTCCAGCTAGTGGTTTCTAACTGATTGCCAATTTAACTGTCCATATATGGTAGACTGAGGTATAGTTTACCAATCTCTTATTTATAAAGCACTTTTTTCTTTTCTTGATGCTTGGGGGTTTCTTCACTGTGTATTGATATCTTCTGATGTCTTTGGGGTCTGTGGGATACAACCTTAAACAGCTTAAGTTAGTTAACATAATAAAGTTTTGTTTGTTTTACATTTCTTCTTGTTTTAAGTAACCCAAATTTAATACACTTATTAATTTAGTGTGTTTAAAATATAATAGGGACCAAGTCTTTCATAACACAAGCTATACTTTTGCAATTGTTGTACAGACATTCATTTTTTACTTGAGGTGAATTACTAATAATTTATACTTAATATAATGTTTAACTGCTCAAATAGATGTGCACAATCTTCTATGAGACGGTGTATTGCTTTTCCCTGCTGAGCCCTGTTTTAGCAAAAGAGTTAATATTAGAATTCTTACCCAAGCTTTTTAGAGTTAATTTGCTTGTGATACCAATTTCACTTTTGTTAACTGTTTAGAGGCACAAACGTTAACAACCACTATTTCCCTTTAACATAACTTAAAAGAGAATAAAAATTAAACCAAAATGAATCTTAAATACAGGTCTATGCAAATATTTTGAGGGTATTATACTTTGATGACACTTGGCTGTGTTTCGGAGACAAAGGTGGAAACATGTTGAAATTGCTTGGTTAGCTTTATGCATAAATTGTTTGTTTTTAACATTTTTGCTATGACATTCTTATAACTATAAATTTAATACTTAATAAGATATAAACGAGTTTATAAAAACCCCAAAAAGAAATTTACATTTTGTTAATATTACCTTTTCCTTAAAGTTGAGGTTTCCCTTACATTTTTTTCTTTAAATAAAAAACCTGTGATTAGTAAAATAATATTCTTTTTGTTTGCACTTGCATTATTTGTTGAGGCAGAAACATATGTACATATATTAATAACGGAGAGCTTTTTGAACTTTGAAATAAGTGGTAACACTTACATTTTAAAAAGGTATAAAATCAACTTTTGTTGCAACAAAATAAAAAATAGTCACAGGACAATATACATGACATACAGGACAAACTTACAAAGGACCTAGGGGTTACAGTGGACGAGAAGCTGGATATAAGTCGACAGTGTGCCCTTGTTGCCAAGAAGGCCAACGGCATTTTGGGCTGTATAAGTAGGGGCATTGCCAGCAGATCGAGGGATGTGATCATTCCCCTCTATTCGACATTGGTGAGGTCTCATCTGGAGTACTGTGTCCAGTTTTGGGCCCCACACTACAAGAAGGATGTGGAAAAATTGGAAAGAGTCCAGCGGAGGGCAACAAAAATGATTAGGGGGCTGGAGCACATAACTTATGAGGAGAGGCTGAAGGAACTGGGATTGTTTAGTCTGCAGAAGTGAAGAATGAGGGGAGATTTGATAGCTGCTTTCAACTACCTGAAAGAGGATGGATCTAGACTGTTCTCAGTGGTATCAGATGACAGAACAAGGAGTAATGGTCTCAAGTTGCGGTGGGGGAGGTTTGGATATTAGGAAAAATGTTTTCACTAGGAGGGTGGTGAAGCACTGGAATGGGTTACCTAGGGAGGTGGTGGAATCTCCTTCCTTAGAGGTTTTTAAGGTCAGGCTTGACAAAGCCCTGGCTGGGATGATTTAGTTGGGAATTGGTCCTGTTTTGAGCAGGGGGTTAGACTAGATGACCTCCTGAGGTCCCTTCCAACCCTGATATTCCATGATTCTAAAACCAAAAGGTGACAGAATTTTATTTATAGCTATATGAAATAAGGCATTAAGAACTTAGTTATTAAAATAATGAATTTTTAATAAATAACAAATAGGGTTAAACGTTTAAATAAGCAAGTTTATAAGCTTGTTATTTAAAATTTTAATAAAAAATTATATTAAATTATTTGCCAAATTTGTTGTATTAATTTAGTAACTTAAGGCATTTTTCATTACTTTATATTAAACTTTATTTTAAAACACTGCTATACGGAAATAAGGAAAGCCCATGTTTCAAATATTAGTCAGTAGTTAAGATTAGAAGTGGAGTCTGCATTTCTGTTGCTTGGCAACCATACCTTCAAGAAAGTTAGGACTAATTCCAGCTCTTGCATTCCTGAAGGGTTAAAATAATTAATTTACTGGATTTATTTAAAGTTTTTATCTCATTTTTTCTTTGTTGTTTTGTTTTATTTTTAATTGTTTTATCTTTAAGATTTCTATAAAAACTTTAACTTTTAACTTTTAAAACAAAGAGAGAGCAGAAGTGAGGAGAGCCGGAGTAAGAGGGGATCAACCTAGGGTACGTCTACACTTATCTCCGGGTCCGACGGCAGGCAATCAATCCCGGATCGATCCCGGAAGTGCTCGCCGTTGACGCCGGTACTCCAGCTCGGCGAGAGGAGTACGCGGCATCGACGGGGGAGCCTGCCTGCAGCGTCTGGACCCGCGGTAAGTTCGGACTAAGGTACTTCGAATTCAGCTACGTTATTAACGTAGCTGAATTTGCGTACCTTAGTCCGAAGTGGGGGGGTAGTGTGGACCATGCCTTAGGAAGGTACTGAGACCTGAGCCAAGAGACATTAACTCTATAAAATTATTTTAAGGTACAGGCAGCAGCAGCAAGTTTAGCAAACTGAAAAAGTATATAAAGGAAAACTTCACCTGGTATGTAAAAATATTTGAGAAAGAAGATTATATTTTTAGCTCTGAGAAAGGAGTGTGGCTCCAGGGGATAAAGCAGTTGGCAACCTGCACTGTTGGGAATCCACACCCCTGGTATTTATCTTGGTTTTGAAAGGAGAGTGGGGGTCCTTAGCTGCTCCTACAAAACCTGAATTTGTTCCCCCAGTGTCTGTTGCTTTTGTCTGCATGCCAAATGGATTGCAAGAGTGCCCTTTTTTGCTGCATTTAACTGTTTTTGAGACACTCCATGTGTTAATGCATTAATTCTAGGTGTTAACCTGCCCAATTTTGGTTTTTCACTTTGAAATTCTTTTTTATTTACTTCCCTGCGATTGAGTCACAGCTTCCATCTCCTAATGTGCTTTGTGAACCATTCCATTTTTCCCTTCATCTGATTTACCAGTTCAGTGAAAGTATTGTTTGCTACTTCTCCCTCCTGTGCACTTCTCCCATTCCGACAGGCACCAGTCTAGGGGTATGTCTACACTACGGGATTAATCCGAATTTATATAATTCGAATTTAGAAAACCGATTTTATAAATTCGAATGTATTCGGCCACACTAGGCACATTAATTCGGTGGTGTGCATCCAAGCTACCGTACTAGCATTGATTTCCAGAGCGTTGCATTGTGGGTAGCTTTCCCATAGCTATCCCATAGTTCCCGCAGTCTCCACCCCCCTTGGAATTCTGGGTTGAGACCCCAGTGCATGATGGGGCAAAAAACATTGTCGCAGGAGGTTCTGGGTACAGCCTCCCCCTCCCTCCCTGAAAGCAACGGCAGACAACCGTTTCGCGCCTTTTTCCTGGGTGAACAGTGCAGACGCCATACCACGGCAAGCATGGAGCCCGCTCAGCTCAAGACAGCAGTCATGAACATTGTAAATACCTCGCGCCTTATCGTGCAGTTTATGCTGAACAAGAACCTGGAAAACCAGGCGGCGAGGAGCAGGCTACAGCAGCGCGGCGACGAGAGTGATGAGGATATGGACATGGAATTCTATCGAACCGCGGGACCCGGTGCTTTGGAGATCATGCTGTTAATGGGGCAGGTTATAGGCATGGAACGCCGATTCTGGGCCCAGGAAACAAGCACAGACTGGTGGGACCGCATAGTGTTGCAGGTGTGGGACGATTCCCAGTGGCTGCGGAACTTTCGCATGTGTAAGGGCACTTTCATGGAACTTTGTGACTTGCTTTCCCCTGCCCTGAAGCGCCAGAATACCAGGATGAGAGCAGCCCTCACAGTTGAGAAGCGAGTGGCAATAGCCCTGTGGAAGCTTGCAACGCCAGACAGCTACCGGTCAGTCGGGAATCAATTTGGAGTGGGCAAATCTACTGTGGGGGCTGCTGTGATGCAAGTAGCCAAAGCAATCACTGAGGTGCTGCTACACAAGCTAGTGACTCTGGGAGATGTGCAGGTCATAGTGGATGGCTTTGCTGCAATGGGATTCCCTAACTGTGGTGGGGCGATAGATGGAACCCACATCCCTATCTTGGCACCGGAGCACCAGGGTAGCCAGTACATAAACCGCAAGGGGTACTTTTCAATGGTGCTGCAAGCACTTGTGGATCACAAGGGACGTTTCACCAACATCAACGCGGGCTGGCCGGGAAGGGTTCATGATGCTCGCGTCTTCAGGAACACTACTCTGTTTAAAGGGCTGCAGCAAGGGACTTACTTCCCGGACCAGAAAATGACCGTTGGGGATGTTGAAATGCCAATAGTTATCCTTGGAGACCCAGCCTACCTCTTAATGCCATGGCTCATGAAGCCATACACAGGCAGCCTGGACAGGAGTCAGGAGCTGTTTAACTACAGGCTGAGCAAGTGCAGAATGGTGGTAGAATGTGCATTTGGCCGTTTAAAAGGTCGCTGGAGATCGCTACTGACTCGCTCTGACCTCAGCCAAAGAAATCTCCCCATTGTTATTTCTGCTTGCTGTGTGCTCCACAATCTCTGTGAAAGTAAGGGGGAGACCTTTATGGCAGGGTGGGAGGCTGAGGCAAATCGCCTGGCTGCTGATTACGTGCAGCCAGACACCAGGGCGATTAGAAGAGCACACCAGGAAGCAGTGTGCATCAGAGAAGCTTTGAAAACCAGTTTCATGACTGGCCAAGCTACAGTGTGAAATTTCAGTTTGTTTCTCCTTCATGAAAACACGCCCCCTTTATTGACTCATTCTCTGTAAGGAACCCACCCTCCCCCTTCCCCCACCTTGCTTTCAAACCAAAATAAAGTCACTATCGTTTAAAAATCATTTATTCTTTATTCATAGATTATAAAAAGAGGGAGGGAACCCGGGTGGGGTTTGGGAGGAGGGAAGGAAAAGGCCATTAAAAAATGGTTAAAAAAATGACAGCCTTTTGCTTGGTCTGTCCACTGGGGTGGAATGGGAAGGTGTACGGAGCCTCCCCCCCCCCCCCCCGCGTTATAGACTCATAGACTCATAGACTTTAAGGTCAGAAGGGACCAATATGGTCATCTAGTCTGACCTCCCGCATGATGCAGGCCACAAAAGCTGACTCACCCACAACAGAATCTTCCAGCCTGCGACCCCTGCCCTATGCTGCGGAGGAAGGCGAAAAACCTCCAGGGCCTCTGCCAATCTACCCTGGAGGAAAATTCCTTCCCGACCCCAAATATGGCGATCAGCAGAACCCCGAGCATACAGGCAAGATTCTACAGCCGGACCCTCATTTTACCCGCGATGGCCCGTTAATGCCTAATTGACTAAAATCACATTATCCCATCAAACCATTCCCTCCATAAACTTATCAAGCCTAATCTTGAAGCCAGAGAGGTCCTTCGCCCCCACCGTTTCCCTCGGAAGGCTGTTCCAAAATTTTACCCCTCTGACGGTTAGAAACCTTCGTCTAATTTCAAGCCTAAACTTCCCCACGGCCAGTTTATATCCATTCGTTCTCGTATCCACATTACTACTAAGCTGAAATAATTCCTCTCCCTCCTTGGTATTAATCCCTCTGATATATTTAAAGAGAGCAATCATATCCCCCCTCAGCCTTCTCTTGGTTAGGCTAAACAAACCGAGCTCCTCAAGTCTCCTTTCATAGGAAAGGTTTTCCATTCCTCGGATCATCCTAGTGGCCCTTCTCTGTACCCGTTCCAGTTTGAGTTCATCCTTTTTAAACATAGGAGACCAGAACTGCACACAGTACTCCAAATGAGGTCTCACCAGCGCCTTGTATAACGGAAACAGCACCTCCCTGTCCCTACTAGAAATACCTCGCCTAACGCATCCCAAGATCGCATTAGCTTTTTTCACAGCCACGTCACATTGCCGACTCATAGTCATCCTGCGATCAACCAGGACTCCGAGGTCCTTCTCCTCCTCCGTCACTTCCAACCTATGCGTCCCTAACTTATAACTAAAATTCTTGTTAGTCATCCCTAAATGCATCACCTTACACTTCCCACTATTAAATCTCATCCTATTATTGTTACTCCAATTTACAAGGTCATCCAAGTCTCCCTGCAAAATATCCCGATCCTTCTCCGAATTGGCAATACCTCCCAACTTTGTGTCATCCGCGAACTTTATCAGCCCACTCCTACATTCGGTTCCGAGGTCAGTAACGAATAGATTAAATAAAATCGGACCCAAAACCGAACGCGTTCTTACACGTCTGGGTGAGGAGGCTATGGAACATGGGGAGGGGGGAGGGGGGTTATACAGGGGCTGTAGCAGCACTCTGTTATGAAAACCAGCCCCCTTTATTGACTCATTCATTCTCTGTAAGGAACCCACCCTCCCCGTTTAAAAATCATGTATTCTTTATTAAGTGATTATAAACAAAGGAAGAGAACCAAGAAGGTAATCTGGGTGAGGTTTGGGAGGAGGATAGGAGGGAAGTAAAAGGCCACTGAATAAATTCAATATAATGACAGCCTTTTGGTTGGGCTGTCCACTGGGGTGGAATGGGAAGGTGTACGGAGCCTCCTCCCCCCCCCCCCCCGCGTTCTTACACGTCTGGGTGAGGGGGATATGGATATGGAACATGGTGAGGGGGGAGGGAGGTTATACAGCGGCTGCAGCGGCAGTCTGTCATCCTCCTGCTGCCGTTCCTGAAGCTCCACCAGACGCCGGAGCATGTCCGTTTGCTCACGCAGCAGCCCCAGCGTTGCAGCCTGCCACCTCTCATCTCGAGCGTCCCTCAAGACCTCACGTTCACTGGCATCTTTCCTAAATTTAGATACAGTGTCCTTCCACTCATTCAAATGAGCTCTTTCATTGCGGGTGGATTCCATTATTTCTGTGAACATTTCGTCTCGCGTCCTCTTTCTACGCCTCCTTATCTGAGATAGCCTTCGGGACGGAGGAGGGAGGCTTGATAAATTTGCAGCTACTGGAGGGAGGGTTGAAAGAAAGGAGAGAAGTTTTTTAACTGATACATTTTACAGAACAATGCTTATACTCTTTCATGGTGAAAAACACTATTCACATTACATAGCACATGTGATTTCAGTACAAGGTCGCATTTTCCATCTTAATATTGAGTGCCTGTGACTTTGGTGTTAGAGATCACAGACGCAGGTCCGGGCAACAGAATTCAGCTTGCAGGCAGCCATGGTAAGCCATTGTCTTTCGGCTTCTGCGCCCTCCTTTCCCACATACCAAGCAAAGCCTGTTGACTGCTGCGGTTTTCCTGTTAACCTTAAGCAGCAGAAAACAAACTAACCCCCCCACCATCCAATTCTCTGGGATGATCGCTTTATCCCTCCCCCCACCGCGTGGCAGGTATCAGGGAAGATCCCTGCAGAAACCAAACTAACCCCCCCCCCCCTCCCGCCATGAATTCCCTGGGATGATCAATGTACCCCTCCCCCCACCGCGTGGCAGGTATCAGGGAAGATCCCTGCAGAAACCAAACTAACCCCCCCCCCCGCCATGAATTCCCTGGGATGATCAATGTACCCCTCCCCTGACCGCGTGGCTGGTAACAGGGAAGATCCCTGCTAGCCAAACGCGAAAAGCTCAGGGCCAATTCCCCTCCCCCACCCCGTGCTTGGCTAACTGCAGGGAAGGATTTCTTTTCAGCCACAGGCAAACAGCCCAGTAGGAATGGCCACCTCTGTCCCCTTAATTAAGTTCCCGTATTTCAACCAGGTTACCATGAGCGATATCACTCTCCTGAGGATTACACAGCAAGATAAAGAACGGATGTTGCTTGAATGCCAGCAAACACCGGGACCATACGCTGCCAGGCTTTGTCAGGCAATGATACCAGATTACTTGCTGCAAGCATGGCGTGGTCAAGTGTCCTACCATGGAGGACGGAATTAGGCTGCACTGCCCAGAAACCTTGTGGCAAGGCTTTTGGAGTACCTCCAGGAGAGCTTCATGGAGATGTCCCTGGAGGATTTCCGCTCCATCCCCAGATACGTTAACAGACTTTTCCAGTAGCTATACTGGCCGCAAATGCATCCCAAGTCCTCAGGGCAAATTAATCATTAAAAAACGCTTGCTTTTAAACCATGTTTTATATTTTAAAAGGTAAACTCACCTGAGGTCCCTTCCATGGGGTCAGGGTCTTGGGTACTGGCTTGGGAGGGTACTTCAGTCAGGCTGAGAAAAAGATCCTGGCTGTTGGGGAGAACGGAGTGCTGGGTGCTCTCTGCAAGCTCGTCCTCCTCGTCCTCCTCCTCTTCCCCATCCGCAGAATCCTCAGGTGTAGCTGATGAGACTATCCCCGACCCGGAATCCACGGTCACAGGTGGGGTAGTGGTGGCGGCCCCCCCTAGAATTGCATTTAGCTCGGTGTAGAAGCGGCATGTCCGCGGCTCTGACCCGGAGCGACCGTTTGCCTCCTTTGCTTTTTGATAGGCTTGTCTGAGCTCCTTGACTTTCACGTGGCACTGATCTGAGTCCCTATTGTGGCCTCTCTCCATCATGCCCTTGGAGATTTTTTCAAAAGTTTTGGCATTTCGTCTTTTAGAACGAAGTTCTGCTAGCACTGAATCCTCTCCCCATATAGCGATCAGATCCAGTACCTCCCGTGCGGTCCATGCTGGTGCTCTTTTTCGATTATCAGCCTGCATGGTTACCTGTGCTGATGAGCTGAGGTATCTGTGGTATCTGTGGTCACCTGTGCTCTCCACGCTGTGCAAACAGGAAATGAAATTCAAATTCTCCTGGGGCTTTTCCTTTTCCTGTCTATCTGGCCAGTGCATGCGAGTTCAGATTGCTGTCCAGAGAGGTCACAATGGTGCACTGTGGGATAGCTCCCGGAGGCCAATACCATCGAATTGCGGCCACACTAACGCTAATTCGAATTGACAAATTCGATTTTGGCGCTACTCCGCTCGTCGGGGTGGAGTACAGAAATCGAATTAAAGGGCTCTTTAATTCAAATTAAATGGCTTCGTTGTGTGGACGGTTCCAGTGTTAATTCGAATTAAAGCCGCTAAATCCGAATTAAAGGCGTAGTGTAGACCAGGCCTAGGTCTCGATTTAAATTTTATCATATGGTGGTGGTTGCAATGCAGTAGAACCCGTTTCATCTTGTAATTTTGCTAGGGCCACCTTTTTCCATTTCTGTCCCCATTCTTCAGGCACAGTGTGGCTACCTGAAGCCTGCTGTTGACCACAAACATTTATAACAGGGGATGGCCTCTCTCTTTTTTGTAGGTTTCTTACAGCTGTTTCCAATGTTTTATTCTGTTCCTGTGCTTGCTGTCTCTGGACTGCTTGCCACACTACGAGAAGAGTGGGAGCATTCCAAGGCTCTGTGGCTTCTCCTGCTTCTTTTAACTCTTTCTTTGGTTCTGTTACTTGCCCCATCAATTTTGTGGCATGTTGTTTTAACCATTTATCAGCCATGGCTATAGTTTGCAGGATTCTACATTTCAAGGCTACAGTCTCTGCCCTAGCCTTACAAATTTTGTTCCATGTTTCTTCCCCACTATATATTTGAAATACATATGGACCTGTTTTGCTAGCAAACCAGCACGTCCATAACTTATGAAACTCTGTGGGGATTTTAAGGGAGGGATCAAGGGGGTTTCCTAGCATGTAGTTTTCTGCCATGTTAGATTGCAATTACTACAGAGGACAGCTTGCTTACTTACCAGATTAGTGGCCAGTGTAGTTAGATGTTTGGCTGCATGTGTTCCCTCTGTATGCTGCCCCAGCTCTGCGCAGGTAGCTGGCACAGCAGACCTTGAGTGAACCGCCCAATGACCACAAAATCTTTTATGGCATGTTCAAATTTATTGTCAATGAAGCACGGTAATAGCACCTGGCATGTCCATGAGGATACAAAGACATGTATGCCCGTGACAATGGACGCAGCTCAGTGAATGGTGGGACTTTCCATTCCCCCCTCGGCTGGCCAAAGACACTCCCTGTGAGACGCCATTTTATATACCGATACAAACAAGTTACTTATTGCCCCTCTGACATGGTTAGTTACTCCCCCCTGAGGTGGTTAGCTACCACCCATTACCTTGTACATGTTGGCTCAATCAAAACATCTCTATCCATCACACTGTCATCCTGACCTTATCTTTAGGAGGAGTCAGTGTGTTCACGTGTGGTGGGGGTGGTGTTTGTATCATACTTGGTATGGGGTGTTCTGGTACAATCCTTCTGGAATGAATTTGCATGTGTTTTCTGTGCCTAGCACTTTTTAGGAATGTGTATTTCTGCAATATCAGCCCTGTTCTTGCCAGATTCTGTGAACAGGGCCTGCCTCTAGTTCACAACCTGACTTTGCTTTATATTAGGAAAGTTTTGACCACTATTTTAGTCCATGCCTCATGTCTCATACCAGGCCTCTGATACAAGGGCTTATGCCTTGGGCACTCTTCCTACTATACATAGGAAATAGAAGATTAACTTCAAAGCAAAGGTCCACATTGGCTATTCTTCCTCAAGGGAAGGCCGTGCTATAACATTTTCTGTGAGGAGACTTGTCAGCCTGCCAGAAGAGCTATAAAAGAAGCCTTGGGCTTGATCCTGCCATCTCAGGTCTGCTTAAACTTTGACAGAGAAGGTCTAAGCCACAAGACTGAGGTCTCCAGGTTTACTCTGGATTTACCCTGGAATTCTCATGGAAGAACTTGAACAAACTTTACACCTGAAATGCTTATTGGACTATAACCTTTTAAATTGATTCCAGAAAGACTTTTGCAAATCAGCAGCCTCACCATCTCTGCTATGAAACTGACCTGAGGACATTACACACATTTGTATTGTGACAAAGCTCTGTCCTTGTCTCCATTGGTCCCACATTTCCTGGCGGATTTCGCTAGCCTCAGAGGCTCACTGTGACCCTCCACATAGCCCTTCTCTCTCTAGAGGCAGAGGTCACAGCCTACTGAGCCATTTTCATCATAAGCCAGCAAGGGAGGTGAGGATAAACTATCCTCCCTTGGACAGTCTCTGTTGTCTCTCAGTCATTAATCAGGGGAGGCAAAGGGGGGAGCCCGGGCCCGCCATCTACTCCAGGATCTAGCCCAGGGACCCTAATAATATCAGCTATGGTAGCTGACCTTTTAGAAACAGGACACATACAATTCCCTGGGCTACTTCCCCACAGCAGCCCCCACTTCCTCCAGCTCCAGTTCACTCTTACCTCAGGGCCTCCTTCCTTGTGCCTGTTATGATGTGTGCTGCTCAGTCTCTCCAACAGCACGACTTCCTCCCACAGCTCATGGCATGCACACCTCCCTGACTAACTGGTTTTTTTTTTTAACTAGTGTCAGCCAGTCCCTGATTGGCTTCAGGTGTCCCAATCAACCTAGCTGTCTCCACTGCTTTCTGGAAGTATCTTAATTGGCCCCAGGTGTCTTGATTAACCTGGAACAACTGCCATTTGGTTACCATGATAACAGGGATTTGTTTAGCCTGGGGCTAACATACCTGTTTCTCACTACTTTCCTATAGCCATCTGTCCTTGCCCCGTCATAGTATGTATATTGATCTTTTAACCATATATAACTCTCTTTACTTTTTCTTTTATTAATAAATCTTAGATTTGGTTAATAAGGATTAGCTCTAATCATGTATTCATGTGAGATCTGAAATACTCATTAACCTGGTGGGCAATGTGTCCAGTCCTTTGGGATTGGTAGAACTTTAAGTCTGGTGAATAAGTTTTTCAATAAACCCTCATTATATTAGACTTGGCTGTCTAGATTGGGGGTAAAGGCTGGATTGCATAAAGGGGACTCTATTTGACTTCTGTATTTGACCAGTGTGGTATTATAGAACTTGTTTGGTTACTGGCTTGGTGAATCTAGTTATAGAATAAATCACCAATCTTGGGGATTGTCTGCCCTAATTCTTGCAGTCTGCCCTGAGTTGGCATTCTCAGCATGGCCCATCCAGGCACCACAGTCACACCATTGTTACAACATCAAGAGTCAAATTCTCAGCTCATATACACTGGCACAGTTTCATTGACTTTAAAGAGGTATGCTGAATTACACCAGCTGAGAATCTGATTCATTTTCATTATAGCATTTAAGATTCTGCTGTTTCAAGGTGTCAGGAGAAACCTTAGGCACAGACAAAGAAGCCAGGCTGCACTTCCTTCCAAGCAAGGGATCAGCACAAGGCTTCACACTTGCAGGTAGTAAAAAAGATTCAGGGGGTTATTTAAGTAACAAGGGGCATCAAATCCCATTTTTATTTATGGTACCAATATTCCAAAGGGCAGTCTTTGATGAAACTGGGGTTATGAAAAAATGCAGTATATATATATATATATATATATATATATATATATATATATATATATATATTTTAAACAAATACATTTTTTAGAAGTTGTGTCACTATAACATTTCATGCAGGACCGGCCTTAGGGAAAATGGCACCCTGGGCAAACTTGTATTTTGGAGCCCTGTCCCCTGCTGCCTCCCAGGGCTCCCCTGCATCACCCCCGAGCCCTGCTGCGTCCCTGCCCCCCATTGCCCCAAGCTTCCTTCCACACCCTCACATGCCAGGCCCGCCACGCTCCTTGCCTCTTGACTATGGTCCCCACCCTTAAGCCCAGCCCTGATTTCATGCAAAGCTTCTGCATAGGGCACTCCATCCAGATTTTGCATGCCATATTAATTAAGCACATTATTCTGGTTTACCACAAAGATAGAAATCATACAGCAAATTAATTTTACATCTGATTTGTAATGACATAACATAGCATGCTTTTCAACTGGAGGGTCAATATTGTAAATTGTTCTGGAGCAGCTTAATATTGAATAGGGATTTTAACATTTTATTATACAGCCCCTTGGCCCCTTAGATGAAACATAGAAATACCTAGCTAATTTCAAATGAAGAAAGCTATAGCAGGCAACTTTAAAGAACTGAAGTACTTGCACAACACAGTGATGCCAACCTGAGATAGAATCTGGCTCCCTGAAATTTAGGGCTACGGGGCAGCATTTTCTTTTATGTGATGGCTCAAACATCAATTGACATTAAAAACTATATTTACAAGTATAACTCCCCATTAATATATACCTAGAACAGCTGATATTTTAAATAGAAATACAACATCCTGCCAATTTAGAAAATGTTGCTTTATGCATGTTGCCCATACAGTCATTCAAGAGTGATTAGTGAATGGAATTATTCACAAGAAGAAATTTTTAATGATTCTCACAGGAGATATTTCAAAAGCAGAACAAACTGTATCTGCTGCATAATTTAGAAAGGTGATTTGTGTCCATGACATAATTACCCTAAGTAACCTGACACAAATAGTTGTTGTAACACCTTCTCAGCATGGCAAACCAGTCAGAAACATGATCTCATAGATAAAGCAACCATTCAAGCTCTGGCAATGGGTTTGTGGTTCCTGTGAATCATCACTGTATTCAAAGAATTAAAATGAATACTGTTCACACAATCAAAATACAATCTTTAGTGTTCTCATTTGATGTATCTTTTGAGAACTTTTGACTTTACAGCACTCAGGCAGTTTCAAAATTTGCACAGAAAGCCGCAGATTGAGATGCTGCCTGTCCAGGCACATTGGAAAAAGAATTTCCAACTAGGAACATGGATAACATTAGAATAGTTAATATTTGAGAGGCTGGAATGCTGATGTACATGGAGTGTGACATCCACATTTCACCGGCCCACTCCATGTCTGAAATAGGGGTCACTCTGTCCTTTTACAAACCAATTTCATTCCCACTGTGGGTTTGTTTTTCCCTAACAATCACTTTGTCTTGCTATCTCACTGTACTGAAATAGCACAGAGTCAGTGAATTAATGAGAGGAGCTGCCTCTTAAAAAGTGCACACAATGCAATGGAAAGGCTAGCAGAGGGAACTTTGTGGCTGTACCAGTAATGAAAAGGGGTTACAATATTTTTTAAAAATACAGTTCAAAAGAGAAAGAGAAACTGATCAGAAGTCTGAAACTGACTGAAAAGATGGAGAAAGATCTGGAGGAAAAGAGATAAG
This sequence comes from Emys orbicularis, assembly GCF_028017835.1. Taxonomy (NCBI): domain Eukaryota; kingdom Metazoa; phylum Chordata; order Testudines; family Emydidae; genus Emys; species Emys orbicularis. Next base: position 165,901,424 of record NC_088684.1, read on the forward strand.
AAAGGAGAGGAAAATTATTTTTGTTCCCTATCCCAGCAAAAATCATCATTAATACCCTACTCATCAGACATGTCATGTAGAAAACAAACTATTTGAACAGTTAGAACAGGCACCAGTGAGATCCATGTGCATAGGTTCTGTTCTGAATGTGGAAATGAAGGGCAAAATCTGGCCCAAGATGTCAAAATGTTTAGAGATGTGGAGCACCTACAGCCAACCAATAGGAGCTGTGTTGGTTTGGCTCTCAACTGTCCTCATCTGGATGGTATAATTAGCCCTTAGTACCTGTACACTTTTTCTCACCCTCTTCATGCTTTTAGAAATATTCGAATTATGTCCCTTTCCTGGTCAGCTGCTCTAGAAAGATTGTATGGTTCAGCAATGTTTCCTTCAAGCTTTTCAAACAGTTGTGCAGTTCAGCTATTTATCATAGTGGTGGTGGTGGACAAGGAGGTGCAAAGTTTGCAGGGTGGATGGCAAGTGCCTAACTGTGGCAGATGAGCAAAAATATTTTTTTCAAGTAGAGCCATGTTTTTCCACATGTACAGAATTTCTTTGTTAGCTACATGACCATAGATTGCTTAAATACAAGGATCAATGAAAGGGCTAGGAACAAATTAACTGAAATATAAAGACCAGATTCATGGCTGCTCCGTTATTTTTACTACAGTGACATTAATTGAAACATTTTGAGCACAACAAAGGCATGATTTCCCCAAAATTTCAATATGGCAAAAGTATTTGCTCTGTAAAATAATTTGCTCAGTTTTGAAGGCCCTGGAATGTGAAAGACCAGTGACTGATTGTGAAGGTTATTCAAGAGTAGAGCCAAAGTCCTTCAGAGGGGTAGGAGAAAATCCAGTTCTTCTTCTCTGCCTTAGTCCAAACAGAGAGAAACTTTTAATATTTGTCTGATACTATTGCCCATTTATTTGTCTGTAACCCCTTTGAGGTCTAGAGAGCATGTCCCCTTTGTCCTGAGGGTGAGGAAGTGCTGTTTGGGTGGGGAGAGCGGGGAAGATCGTGGAGAAAGGGAGAGAACAGGGTGTGTGTGTCTGGAGCTCCAGACAGAAGGGCTGCAGCAAGCAGGCCCTCACAGAGTGAAGCAGCCAAGAACATGCCTGAAGCCTGGGAGGGACAGAGCGGCAGATTGGGGACACCCCAGGACAGGAGCCAGGAGGAACACTGTGCCAGGGAGGAATCACCCGAGAAGGACAAACCAGAGATGGATGGACCCAGTATCACTGCTGCCCAGAGCTGTATGGGGCCGTGAGTACCGGGGCTTGTGACCTTGCACTGGGAATAACGAGGGAGGCTGTAGCTAGCTAAGTGGAGAGGTTGTCACTGTGTGGGTTTGCAGAGAGCAGCAGAAGAGGGTAACTTTTTGTTGGGGAAAGTTTGTTTGGTGCCAAAGATGACCAGGAGCACCCAAGACTCACCACCAGACTGGAACTTTGCCCAGGACTCCTGAACTCTGTGTGCAGACGCATTGCTCAGTGTCTGTCCTTTCAGACTCTGCTACCACTGGACCTGTGGGGCCTTGTGTTGAATGTAACCCTGTTTTACCGCTCCCCCTAGCTTCCCCCCTCTTGTTTTTCTCCTTTCATCCCTCTGTAAATAAATATTTCCCTTTCCTATATTCATTGTACTCTCCTGGTGAGTGTGTGTGTTCATGCTGGGGGGGAGGGGGAGATGTTTGAAACAGGTGCCCCTGGGGTGGAAGGGACTTTCCCTGTTGTGCTCCTGCAGGCTCCTTTTCTTGGCCATAGCTGCCTACAGAGCAGACTCTATCTTGGCCATTAGTGCACTAAAGTTACATCTAAATATATGTTTTACCTGGGGTATGTAAGACTCAGATGGTGTTGTGAGCTTCCCACATGTTATCTCCCTGATTCAGATATTAAGGAGACACATGCACACTCCTCCCCCCCCCCACACAAACAATTTCACTGATGGGGCTGAGAATCCAAAATGAAATTGGCACTGGAAATAAAAAGCAAGACTGAAGCAATTTTAGATAAAAAATTGTATTCCAATTCCAATAGCAATCTCATCCTCTTGCCAGTGTAAGGTTTTCTGAATGTTTTCATAATGATTTCTAGCCAGTTGATGAATCCTGGAATTTTAATTAAAAAAAGCTTCAGGTCTGTACCTTTGAATAATTTAGCCTAACTATGCCCTTGAGGCCAATGAATGTTTAAATAAACATTTGTGCTCCTAGAAATCAATTTCCAGCCATGTGTAACATTGCACAGTTCATAATTAAAACAATCTGATACATTTTTGAGCATACATTTTGTCTTAACCTCATTTTGAAAGCTGTCACAAAGCAAACAATTTGTGCAGTGCATTTAACATTCAGGACCAAGAGTTATTATTAGAATATGGAGGCAAACAGATTGCTGCAACATTGATAAACAGAATATTTTTTATTTTAAAGAGAAAAAGTATGTGTGTGAGAGAGAGGAGGTAGGGGTTTGGTTGGAGGGTTCGATAGGGTTCCAGAGATGAGGGGGAGAAAACGAAGTATGTGGAAATAATAAGCCAGATCCTTACCCAGAGCTACAGTTGGTCAAGAGTTTTTGCACAAAAATATTTTCTGCTGCTAAATATGATTTGTGGAAATCAACAATTTTGGGTATTGACATTTTCCCATGTAACCCCCAAGGAATTTACCTTGGTTCCTGGGTCTCTGTGTGCTTGTAGCACAGGGAGAAGCAAAGTCCCTGGGAAGAAGAGGGCCCTGGGCAGACTCAGAGTCTGAGAGGCAACTAAGAGAGAGAGAGGGGAGAGACTATTTTGATCAATAGGAGCCCCCTTGGCTCGGGGGAGAATAGCAGGGAACCCGGATGGCCACTAGCTCATGAGCTCAGAGGAGGGGCCGTGTCTGTGAAAAACAGGAGCAGAGTCAAATAATTGATAAGTAAAAGACCGGAAAGAAAAGCTAGCCTGCCCAATAGGAAGATCCTCAGTGAGATGCCTGCCAACAGGAGCACTGTGAAAGAGAAGAAGCATTTTTTTGAGGGTCTGGAGCTGGCCACTGTAAGGGCAGAGCTTGCTGTGGGTGAGCTTGTGAGTCCCAGGCCTGCATGCAGGGTCTCCCTGAGAACTGGCCTCTGGGGACCTGGAAGCAGGATCCCTCAGCTTGTCCTTTCCCTGATCAAGGTGACTCCCTATGTATAGAGCAGGGGTGGCCAACCTGTGGCTCCGGAGCCACATGCGGCTCTTCAGGAGTTAATATGCGGCTCCTTGTATAGGCACCGACTCCAGGGCTGGAGCTACAGGTGCCAACTTTCTAATGTGCTGGGGGGTGCTCACTGCTCAACCCCTGGCTCTGACGCAGGCCCTGACCCCACCCCACCCCTTCCCACCCCCTCCCCTCAGCCTGCACTGCCCTCCCTCTTCCCCCTCCCTCTCCCCCCCCAGAGCCTCCTGCATGCCACGAAACAGCTGATCGGGCGAGGTGCGGGGAGGGAAGGGGAGGCGCTGATCGGTGGGGCTGCCAGGGAGCAGGAGGCACTGGGAGCGGGGTTGGGGAGCTGCTGATGTATTACTGTGGCTCTTTGGCAATGTACATTGGAAAATTCTGGCTCCTTCTCAGGCTCAGGTTGGCCACCCCGGTATAGAGTTTTCTTGGAAAATCATACTCCTCCCTCGCCCAGCATCAGGCTGAGTTAGCCCCCCGCCCTCCCCCCAAGCTCCTTAGGTAAATCAGTTACCATGTGGCAAGTGCTTTTTGGCTGCTAGTTCAGGGTTGCCTACTTAGAGTGTGTCTGAGCACTAGGTCAGGAGATTAGATTAGGAGATTAGGTTTTTAGTAGAGATATTATAATTTGCACCTTGAGCCCGCTGTGGTCAGGGGAAATCCTGGGAACAGAAGCAGCCTGACTCCTGCATGAAGAAGTGTCAGCCCTTCTGCTGTTAGTGAGGAGTGCAGATTCATCTCTGAACCTGAGGACCATTTGCAGATTTGTGAGTGCACCATCCTTTAGTTAGTCGGGGAAATTGTTTGGGAGACCCCCTACTCCCTGAACTGTGTCCTCAAGCCAGGAATTAAAGATTTAGGGATTTTATTACCTGCTGCCTATTAAATCTGTGGAGGCACTTACTATTTTATCTCATGTGTGAGTCTTTTGGGCTGTACTGAACCAAGTCAGCCAAGTTGCTTATTGCTACACAGAAGATACCGCGTTTTCACAGGTCACCAAATGCCCCTACAAAGTACACAACCCAGTGGGACACTAAATTTTGCTCTTACTATATCAGGTCATGTAACAGGGGAGATTCATGGGTATTATCAGCATGGGCACTGGTGATCCTAAGAATAGTGTTTTACCCTGTTACGTTATATTTACTTCCTGTTTAATATAATTACTCTGTTGAATATATTCTATGTGTTTATGTTATTTCTTGGGAGTTTTCAACTATCTGGCAAGTAAGTGGGGATTACCCTGTAGTTAGAATTTTCCTTCTGAGCTGCCCTGGTGACCCTGCTAGGAAGGACCAAAAGGGGTGGAAGCACTGCCTAATACATTCATATAGGAAGAAAATAAATATCTTGCTGAGCTGGAGGTAGGATCCAGATGAACCCAAGCCTGTCCATCAACATCTGTAAAGAGATTGGTGTTAAAAGAGGTAACCAGGTGGATGGAGGGCTACCCACTGAACAAAATGTTTCAGTTTTCCATAGAGAAAATCAAGATGGAAAATGTTGTTTCAAAATGTTGAAATGTTTTGTTTCAATCCAAAATATTGAAAATTTTCATGTAGACATTTCCAAATTGAAATCTTCAGAATTTTTTTCATAACACTTTTTGATATTTCAATTTTTTTGCCTAATTGGGGATGAAAACAAGTGTTAAATCATGAGAAGTTGCTGAGTTCCAAATCTCATTTTTCTAACATGTCTACCCACAGTGTCAGGAGAAAAACAAAGTGAATTATTTTCCCTCTTAGTATACACACACAGTAAAGCACTGAAAATATTATGTGTATTAAAACCCAAAATGTTGTAAGCAATGTACATTTGACTGCTCCACACTATGGAAATAGTAGTCTGGACTTGGGTGGTAGAGTTGCCAACTGTCTATTTGCAGAAAACCGAATATCCTGGCCCCGCCCCCTGCCCACCCCTCAGGGCCGGCTCCAGGCACCAGGCAACCAAGCTGGTGCTTGGGGCGGCACCTGGAGGGGGGCGGCGCGGCGCTCGGGCCGCCGGGGAGAGCGGGGCCACAGCCGGGCTCGCCGCTCTGGCTGCCGGGGGGAGAGCCGAGCCCCCGCCGGGGCTCACCGCCCTCTCGCCGCTCTGGCCGCCGGGGCTCGCCGCCCTGCCCCCGCCGGGGCTCGCCGCCCTCCTCCCAGGGCTCCGGCCGCCCTCCCCTCCGGCGCCCTCCCCCCGGCCGCCGGGGGGGGGGGTCGCCGCCCTCCCCCCCCGCCGCCGGGGGGAGAGCGGAGCCCCCGCCGGGGCTCGCCACCCCCCCCGGCTCCGCCCCCCCCCCCCGCGGGAGAGCGGAGCCCCCGCCGGGGCTCGCGGCCCCCCCGCCGGGGCTCGCGGCCCCCCCCCTCCGGCTCCGCCCCCCCCCCCGCGGGAGAGCGGAGCCCCCGCCGGGGCTCGCGGCCCCCCCCCCGCTCCGCCCCCCCCCCTCGCGGGAGAGCGGAGCCCCCGCCGGGGCTCGCGGCCCCCCCCCTCCGGCTCCGCCTCCCCCCCCGCGGGAGAGCGGAGCCCCCGCCGGGGCTCGCGGGCCCCCCCCGCTCCGCCCCCCCCCCTCGCGGGAGAGCGGAGCCCCCGCCGGGGCTCGCGGCCCCCCCCTCCGGCTCCGCCTCCCCCCGCGGGAGAGCGGAGCCCCCGCCGGGGCTCGCCGCCCCCCCCCCGCGGGGGGGGGGCGGCCGGAGGCTTTTTTGCCTGGGGCGGCAAAAAAGCCAGAGCCGGGCCTGCCACCCCTTCCCCGGGGCCATGCCCCTGCCCCACCCTTTCTCCAAGGCCTCACCCCTGCTCACTCCATACCCCCTCCCTCCATTGCTCGCTCTCCCCCGCCCTCACTCACTTGCTCATTTCCCCTGGGCTGGGGGAAGGGAGTTGGGGTGCAGGAGGGGGTGAGAGCTCAGGTTGGGGGTACAGGCTCTGGGGTAGGCCAGGGATGAGGGGTTTGTGGTGCAGGAGGGGCTCCAGCATGGGAGCTGGGGCCGAGGGGTTTGAAGTGTGGGGAGGGCTCCGGGCTCGGGCAAAGGGTTAGGGTGCAGGGTGAAAGTTCCAGGAGGGGTTATGGGGTGTGGAAGGGGGCTCTGGGATGGGGCGGGGGTTGGGGTGTGGGAAGGGATACGGGCTCTGGGCTGGGAGTGTGGGCTCTCGGGTGGGGCCAGGGATGAGGGGTTTGGGGTACAAGAGGGAGCTCAGGGCTGAGGCAGGGAGTGTGAGGTGCAGGCTCTGGAAGGGAGTTTGGGTGTGTGAGGGGGATCTGGGCTGGGGCAGAGGGTTGAGGTGCAGGAGGGGTTTGGGTTGCAGGCTCCAGCTGGGCGGTGCTTACCTCAGGCAGCTCCTGGAAGCAACGACATTTCCCTCTGGCTCCTAGGTGTAGGTGTGGCCAGGCGGCTCTGCGTGGTTCCAGGCCAGTGGGAGCTGCAGAGACAGGGCTTGGGGCAGGGGTTCCACAAGGAGCCCCTGTGGCCACCCCTGCACCTAGGAGCCAGAGGGCGATGCCGGCCATTTCCATGAGCCACGCGGAGCCGGGAAGGCAGCCTGCCTTAGCCCCGCTGCAAGCGGCCAACTGAACTTTTAACGGCCTGTTCAGCAGTGCTGACTGGAGCCATCAGGGTCGAAAACCAGATGCCTAGCAACCCTTCTTGGTGGAAGTAAATGAACCAAAGCAAGTGCCCGTTAAAACTAGCTGCCTCAGATTTCCTAGTCACACTGGATTACTGCTTCTTTTTAGGAAGTGAAACTGGTTGAGCGACACTGGGAATGAGTGTCTGTCCACAGGCTGGATGTTGCTATGAATAGTGGATCCACACAAGTGCTTTGAGGTGGCGTTCATTGCCACAGCTGGTGATATAGTATATCTCTCCTCTGTATAAATTGATAACAGTCTTGTAAAAATAAAAGAACAAGGACCCTGCCATAAGGAGATTACAATTTAAAGAGAGGCCAAAGAGAGAAGAAACAGCACACCAGTGCCAATTGGCAAGGGGATCCTTTGTATGTAACAGTAAAACTCAGCTGGCCTGACCAACTCCACACACCTCACACACTGGTGTCATAATATTTATTTAAAAGGTGTCATTTAATATATCATTGGAAAACTAATAACTCACAGATCTTTAATATTCTTGAATGATGTATGTATAGTTGACCTACAAAAAATTATACATATGTGCCGGAAACATGTAATTAAAATGTGTTTAAGTCTTGTCCAGGGAAGTTTGAAAAACAGTTTTCCAGGTAAAGGAAAAGGGCCAGTGTCTCAAGCCAGTTGTGGCCCAAAGACAGTGGGCTATTAATTTGTATCAGACATTGCAGGAAGATCAGCTGCAATGTAAAAATCACAAGCAGGGGAGAAGCCAGTATGGTATCTACACCAGGCAGCCAGGTGTGTACACACAGCAGGGGAAAGGAACTTTTTCTGATGATACACTTCAGAAGAATACATTTCAAAGGTCTACTGAACTATAAAGAGAGGGGGAGAGAACTCCTACTTAATCCTTCGTGTGGGGAGTCAAAGAAACCAGCACTCTGAGCTCTGTGTGTTGGGTCCTGGCTAACGAATGGGCCAGCTATGCTGGAAGTATGACCGTGGTGAGAAAAACTTAATTGAACAAAATATTCTAGTTTGTTAAGTGGAGTTTTAGTCTGAGGATTGTGTTTTTACTTTTGTTAGTTTGTAACCATTTCTATCCTTATTCCTTATACTTGGTATCACTGAAACATTTTGTTAATGACTGTTTTACTTTTCCCATAAACCAGCTCAGTGCTTTGATTGGAGTCTGCAGTTTGTCAATCCCAGTTAGTTAATTAAATGCGGTGTACTGTCTCTTTAAAGGGGAGCAAACCTGATAAAGTTTAGTACGTGCTACAGACAGAGGGGTTGAGCACTGCAGAGAAAGAAGTTTTGGGGGGAGAACTCAGGGCTGGAAGGGTTGTTGACATCCTCCTGTATATTGTAACTAGAAGATGGAAGCCAGGCTGAGGCTATTGTGCTGTGAGCAAGCTGTTGGTATCAGGGCTCTGAACCAAAGCTGAACAACACAAAGGAACCCAGGGTTACAGTGGAGGCAGTGACAAAACCCCTTACTGGTATGGGTCGAACCTCAGAGCAGCTCTCACACATATGAAATGGTGCAGCTAAAACAGCGGAAAAACAAGAATAGGGGCATAATAAACCTTGTAGACATAATAAACTATAGTGGACAAGAGGAAGAAGATGATTGCAACTTGGATTTCAAGTTTAGGCTTGGTACCACAAGCTTTTCCATGGTATGCTTGTGGAATACTAAATCCATGCAGAACCACCTTGAAATCTGGGCATATTAGTTTTCAGGACTAGGGCCTGATTTATTTAAATTTATTTCAAATTCATATATTTGGAAATGTGTTACAATATAGGATTACAGTTGCTAGGCCTATAGAAAGAAGTGTGTTTTTCTATATGCACAGTAGATAGCACTGACTTTATCTAACAAATGGATCTGCAGCCCTAGAATTCACCATTGCCTGTTAATTCTTCTCAGTAAACTTTATTACCTTGTGACATAACATACTAAACAATACAAAGTCCTTTATAGATATTATTGCCATTATCTATACACCATTATAATATGTGAGCGAGACAAGGTGGGTGAGGTAATATATTTTATTGGATCAACCTTTGTTGGTTTAAAAAAAAAAGGAGATTTTTGAGCTCTACAGAGCAACACTTGTGAATATTTTAATGTCTTTTTAAAACAAAAACAAAAAGATAAAATGTAATTATTTTCCTTTAAAACTGGGCTTAGTAAAGGTAAAAACTTTTGATGGTAAGATTAAAAATTTAAAATTTACTGCACTCTCTGTAAAGGAAATTATTGGCATTTATTTATATTTTGAAAGTCTAATGTATTCCATAGTAAAATGCATGTTTTGTATCATGTATTTCCCCTGCCATTTTATAGGCAACAGCTCTCTGGAAACTTGATACAATTACAGTTTCATAGATCAATTAAGCATGAATCAGTCTAAGTATTCCCTTAAAAACAAAATGAGATTACCGTAGTCTCCAAAACAGTATGGCTGTTGTAAAAAAAATGTATGTTGAAGTGGCATTCTAGTTTAGTTCCTTGTAAAAACTCAAATGCTTTTGAAAATATAATAAAATGAAGATTAATGTATATTGCCTAGAATTATAAATAGAAACCTAAATTGTTCTTCTTGCCATGCTGTATTTTAGTGTTGACAGCCTATTATTGAAGAGAGCTAGGTGTAACCGATTCTTTTCTGCAGCTTTAACTTTTTATGCTAACCTCATCTCTGGTATAAATGAGGACAACTTTACTTTTAATAGATTATAAAGCCAGAAGGGACCACTATGATCATCTAGTCTGATCTCCAAAAGGCTGAAGGAAAAACAGAGGGAGAAGTGACTTTCAGAAGGATGCAACTCTAGGTTGGAAACAAAGGTGTGATTAGAGCTCAACTCTCCTAGTCCAGTGTCCACACCTGCTACAAACATCGCCTGCTCTATGAGACCTGCTGTGCCTCCTATTCAAAATGGACAGTATCAGTGTTGATGGTATTGATGTTAGACCTCACTGCCAGGTGCATTTAGAATATCCCCTCCCTCAAAATTTGAGTCAAGCACCTTTTTGTAATGAGATGGCTTTCTTCTAGCTCAGTGGTCCCTATTTTACCTTGCGTCCTCATTTACCCCTATCTGCTCCCCACCTCAGCTGCGGTTGGGAGCTGGGTCCAGGAGCAGGGGCCATGATCAAGGCTGTGGCTGAGAGCAGGGATGGGGGCTGCAGTCAGGGCCAAGGCTGGGCCCCGCCATGCCCCCCGCAATGTTTCTCCATGCCTCTCTAGGGGCAAATGCCCCAGAGTTTGGTGATCACTGTTCTAGCTGCATCTTGTGGACTCAGTCCACTGAGCTAAAGTACAATGGTTGCCCTTAAAAACTTGTCAGGTTATCCTACAATAAATAAAAAGGGTTTTCAAAAAATTTGGAAGACTTGCTAATAAAATGATTCATGATCAAATATTTGAAAAGACAAATAATTCCAAAAATCAGAGCATGCCTGTTAACAGAAAGATTTATCCTTTTATAAAAAGCAACAAAGAGTCCTGTGGCACCTTATAGACTAACAGATGTATTGGATCATAAGCTTTCATGGGTGCATCTGACGAAGTGGGTATTCACCCACAAAAGCTTATGCTCCAATACATCTGTTAGTCTATAAGGTGCCACAGGACTCTTTGTTGCTTTTTACAGATCCAGACTAACACGGCTACCCCTCTGATACCACTGGTCTACAATTTTTGAGAAGTCATCTGCTTCAGAGATAAAATATGCTATTTATTATGTATTTTGATGTGCTGAATTCAAATATGACAATTAAAACAACTGATTGGCTACTGTTTCTAAGATATTTAAGTTTTTACATTTTATGTCTATGTATATTGTGTAGATAGTAGAGTTTTAATCATAAATTGTAAACCTAGGTCTTTTCATGTGTTTATGGTTGCTTTACATGATAAGATTTCACCTGTCCTGTTTATGTAACACTTTAAAAATCAGCAAAAGGGTTATATAAATAAAATTTATTATGAAACAAAAGGCAAAAAACTATGATGTACATAGTTTAGTCCTATTCAGTGTCTACACGGCGCTTCTTGGCTTGTCTCTTGTATTCATTAAATGGAGCATCTCTTGTCACTGTCCAGCAATAGTCTGCAAGCATTGATGGGCTCCATTTGCCCTGATAGCGTTTCTCCATTGTTGCAATGTCCTGGTGAAATCGCTCGCCGTGCTCGTCGCTCACTGCTCCGCAGTTCGGTGGAAAAAAATCTAGATGAGAGTGTAAAAAATGTATCTTTAGTGACATGTTGCAACCAAGGCTTTTGTATGCCTTGAGGAGGTTTTCCACCAACAACCTGTAGTTGTCTGCCTTGTTGTTTCTGAGAAAATTTATTGCCACTAACTGGAAGGCTTTCCATGCCGTCTTTTCCTTGCCACGCAGTGCATGGTCAAATGCATCATCTCGAAGAAGTTCACGAATCTGAGGACCAACAAAGACACCTTCCTTTCTCTTAGCTTCACTTAACCTTGGAAATTTTCCACGGAGGTACTTGAAAGCTGCTTGTGTTTTGTCAATGGCCTTGACAAAGTTCTTCATCAGACCCAGCTTGATGTGTAAGGGTGGTAACAAAATCTTCCTTGATTCAACAAGTGGTGGATGCTGAACACTTTTCCTCCCAGGCTCCAATGACTGTCGGAGTGGCCAATCTTTCTTGATGTAGTGGGAATCTCTTGCACGACTATCCCATTCGCAGAGAAAACAGCAGTACTTTGTGTATCCAGTCTGCAGACCAAGCAAGAGAGCAACAACCTTCAAATCACCACAAAGCTGCCACTGATGTTGGTCATAGTTTATGCACCTCAAAAGTTGTTTCATGTTGCCATAGGTTTCCTTCATATGGACTGCATGACCAACTGGAATTGATGGCAAAACATTGCCATTCTGCAGTAAAACAGCTTTAAGACTCGTCTTCGATGAATCAATGAACAGTCTCCACTCATCTGGATCATGAACGATGTTGAGGGCTGCCATCACACCATCGATGTTGTTGCAGGCTACAAGATCACCTTCCATGAAGAAGAATGGGACAAGATCCTTTTGACGGTCACGGAACATGGAAACCCTAACATCACCTGCCAGGAGATTCCACTGCTGTAGTCTGGAGCCCAACAGCTGTGCCTTACTCTTGGGTAGTTCCAAATCCCTGACAAGGTCATTCAGTTCACCTTGTGTTATGAGGTGTGGTTCAGAGGAGGAGGATGGGAGAAAATGTGGGTCCTGTGACATTGATGGTTCAGAACCAGAAGTTTCATCGTCTTCCTCTTCCTCGTCTGACTCAAGTGAGAATGATTCTGGTGCATCAGGAACCGGCAGTCCTTCTCCGTGGGGTACTGGGCGTATAGCTGATGGAATGTTTGGATAATGCACAGTCCACTTTTTCTTCTTTGACACACCTTTCCCAACTGGAGGCACCATGCAGAAGTAACAATTGCTGGTATGATCTGTTGGCTCTCTCCAAATCATTGGCACTGCAAAAGGCATAGATTTCCTTTTCCTGTTCAACCACTGGCAAAGATTTGTTGCACAAGTGTTGCAGCATATGTGTGGGGCCCACCTCTTGTCCTGATCTCCAATTTTGCAGCCAAAATAAAGGTGATAGGCTTTCTTAACCATAGTGCTTATACTGCACTTTTGTGATGCAAAAGTCACTTCACCACAAACATAGCAGAAGTTATCTGCACTGTTCACACAAGTACGAGGCATCTCTGCTCACTTTGGCTAAACAGAAATGTGTCCCTTTGCAAAATCAAACACTGACAAATAAGAGAGCACGACACTGTATGATTTCTAGAGCTGATATAGGGCAATTTGTTCAGCAGAGTGATGTAAGCTTCGTTATGATTGCATCATCCATGACTTCTAGGAATAACATGATGCAATTCATATCATGTATGATGCAATACCAGCTTCAGATTGCATCATTCATTGTTTTGCCTAAAAAGCAAGTACTGTCCAAACCCAGTCATAGGTTTATTCATAGATCCAGTCAAAGATGTATTTTAGTCATTTCTGGTTTAAATTGAGATCCCTTCCCTTTATAACTCACTTATCCTCCGCCATTCCCAAGTCAAGGGTCGTATATACTGACCCAATAGCATATCTTGAAAACTAGAGCCAATCAACAATTTTAAGCATCATTTTCGTTCTCAGTGACCCAGAATTAGTAAAGTTTGACTACATTTATTTCAGAAGCATTTTGGCTGTAGAGCAGTGTACTCAACCTTTTATAAGGATGTCATGTTACTTAAAAGAATTGAAGACCATTAAAGAGGAAAATCATTGTCTTATATAGTCCAGTGATGCTTCACAGATCATTGATATCAGTGTGGTAAGTAGATACGATGTTAAGGAGAAAACTTCATATTTGTAACTGGCAAGCAAGTCACATTATAAATAATAAATCTCATTTTAGATGTCGTGAGGGCATTCGTATGGTTGACTTTCCAAAATACCAGGTAAAAATGCAAATTGCAGACAATGTCATAAAAACACATTTTGCTGAAGTATGCAGCGCTTGCATACATTTGAATAAACATAAACCAGATTAACTGTAACTTGCAAAGTGATGTGGCTCCCAAATTGTCTGTGACCACAGAACTGAGCAAGACTCCAGATGTGATTTAACTATAAGTGGAACTGGAGTAAACATTTTAATAGGCTCTGGTTCCCCATATTAACATTTGTGATTCGCTGCCGTAAACTTTATTTTCAAGTATACATGCAATTTGATGTAAACCCAGGTACTCTTGGAGTTTACCCAATTAACTTTTTCACTGCTGGAGTCACAACATTTTTAGGTCAAAGGGAAATGTATGTTTCCTCTTCAAGTTGGCTCCTGTTACATATATTTGGACCCAGCAGAGAAAGGAGATAGATACAGAGGGAGCTGATAGAAACACAGCTGTCTGCTGTGAGCCAGTGGAGACTTTATTGTTCTGGCAGCAAAACTGAAACTGAAACAAAAGTGAGGCTGTGCCTGAGTGAGCACAGAATGCCTCACCATTTAAAGGGATAGGACATCACAGCTAGGATGACAGCTAAGGAGCTGAAGATTTCACAAAAGTGTTTCAACATTTTAATGGCAGATTTTACTTTGACATTACTCTGGGAAAAACATGGGATGGATGTTGTGTGGGAAATCAGTATGTGTCTGCAAACTTTAAAAAATCTGTCCTGAAAACAGGACTACTATCAGAAATCATTTGCACAGGAACCACATAGTAATCAAATATCATTATTGCACTAGGCATGGTCATTCATAACCTGCCTATTCCAATGAATGTTGAGAAGTAGGTGAGCCATAAATGATAGGTAGCTCATCTAGTTGCTAAAGATCTATAAACTTTTTGCTATGGTCTGTCTGGTCCAGTGGCTGGGTTTTCAGCCAGCACAAATACCACATTTCAAAATTCACTTTTGTAGTTGTTTATTGAGTCCAGGTCTGTCCCCCACATTTTTATGATCTTTCTGCATTTTGTCAATGATTTTCTGTTGTGTTAGTTTAGGAATCGCTAATTTGGACTGTATCAGTGAAAAAAAAATGTATTATGGTAAGATCTCCTAAAACTATTCAGTATGGTTTAATATGTTACTTACATATATTTATTGATTATGTTGGTATTTAATTAACAAAAGATATGTGTGCACTACTGGACGCTAAATGCTAAACATAGTAGAAAATAGGTAGATTATAGTGTTACTGATTAATAGACACAAAGACTCAATCATAGAAGATGACAGACAATTGCTTCAACTACTGCAAACATCCCCTCTCTGGCACATTCCACTTCACATCTATTCAGAATGCTACTATCAAAATCACCTTTCTGATTGTCACTCTGACCACATCCCACCTCTCTTTGCTTTCTTCCCTTCCTTGGTTCCCTCTTCTCCACCACTGTTGTGTATTTGGTTGTCGTGGTAATAGAATCTTGTGTTGCTATAGGTTCCACAAAAGGGAGCAGAAAGAAGATGAAACAGTTGTGCAATTTGTAGCAACTTTGAGAGAGCTTGCAGAACACTGTGAATTTAAGGAGATATTAAATGATGCCCTACGTGACAGGTTAGTGTGGCCTGCACAGTGATGCTATACGGAAGCGTCTATTGACAGAGGCTCAGCTTACTTTACAGAAGGTCATTGATATTGCTGTCTCCATTGAACTGGCTACAAAGGAGGCACAATCCATCGGTGCATCCCCTAGGGTGCATAAGGTGTCACAAGAACCTACCCACAAAACTGTGGGGAGTCAGGAATGTTACCGCTGTGGTAAGCTGAGCGGCGAACAGCAGAGGGAGTTTGCCTGGGAGCTGTCCGAGAGGAGGTACGCTAAGTGCTGCATTAGGGGGGCTGTGTTGGTGAGTATCTGAGTGTCTGTTGCTGGGACAGTTTGTCAGTTTGACCGTGTGCTTGATTGCTTGCTTGTTTGTTTGAAAAGTGTGAATTGGGAGTGCTTTGTTCCAGGTGGGCCTGACTGGTATATAAGGGCAGTCAGCAGCGAACCAGCTGAGTGGCAAACAGCAGAGGCTAACAGAGGGAGTTTGCCTGGGAGTTCGCCTGGAGAGAGCTCACTGAGGCTTTCATCCGCTGGTTTCTCTGAGTAGTTCCTGCAATAGCTGAGGAAGCTCTTAAGAGGAAGGTGATATGGAAGGTGAGCGATCAGCTGTTGTAACCTGCACAGGTTGTGCCATGTTTGTCTTTCTTCCACAGGACAGAAGCAACTTTGTCTGTACAAAGTGCAAGCTGGTCTCCATATTGGAAGAAAAGGTTCGAGGTCTGGAGAAACAAAAATCGACTCTGCGTTGCATAAGGGAAAATGAAGATTTCCTGGACAGACGTCAGGAGATGCTTCTACGGCCACAATGTTCTGAAGATTCAGAGCAGGCGCAGCAGGGACAGATGGATGATGAAGAAGTTTGGCAGCATGTGACGTACAGAAGGAGAAAGAGGAGCGTCCATGTACCAGCAATGGAGATACAGGTGAGCAATCGTTTCCATGTTCTCTCTACAGGTACTAATGCGGAGAGTGGAGTAGATGACCCATCTGAGGGAAGGGAGCAGAAGGAGACTCCACCGATTGGAAGGCAAAAGATGAACTGTCCTAGGGATGGGGGTTCCACGACCACCACTCCCAAGAGGAGGAGGAGGGTGGTGGTGGTCGGGGACTCCCTCCTCAGAGGGACTGAGTCATCTATCTGCCGCCCCGACCGGGAAAACCGAGAGGTCTGCTGCTTGCCAGGAGCTAGGATACACGATGTGACGGAGAGACTGCCGAGACTCATCAAGCCCTCGGATCGCTACCCCTTCCTGCTTCTCCACGTGGGCACCAATGATACTGCCAAGAATGACCTTGAGCGGATCACTGCAGACTACGTGGCTCTGGGAAGAAGGATAAAGGAGTTTGAGGCACAAGTGGTGTTCTCGTCCATCCTCCCTGTGCAAGGAAAAGGCCTGGGTAGAGACCGTCGAATCGTGGAAGTCAATGAATGGCTACCCAAGTGGTGTCGGAGAGAAGGCTTTGGATTCTTCGACCATGGGATGGTGTTCCAAGAAGGAGGAGTGCTGGGCAGGGACGGGCTCCACCTAACGAAGAGAGGGAAGAGCATCTTCGCCAGCAGGCTGGCTAACCTAGTGAGGAGGGCTTTAAACTAGGTTCACCGGGGGAAGGAGACCAAAGCCCTGAGGTAAGTGGGGAAATGGGATCCTGGGAGGAAGCACAAGCAGGAGAGCGCAAGAGGGGAGGACTCCTGTCTCATACTGAGAAAGAGGGACGATCAGTGAGTTATCTTAAGTGCCTATACACAAATGCAAGAAGCCTGGGAAACAAGCAGGGAGAACTGGAAGTCCTGGCACAGTCAGGGAACTATGGTGCGATTGGAATAACAGAGACTTGGTGGGATAACTCACATGACTGGAGTACTATCATGGATGGATATAAACTGTTCAGAAAGGACAGGCAGGGCAGAAAAGGTGGGGGAGTTGCGTTGTATGTAAGAGAGGAGTATGACTGCTCAGAGCTCCGGTATGAAACTGCAGAAAAACCTGAGTGTCTCTGGATAAAGTTGAGAAGTGTGAGCAACAAGGGTGATGTCGTGGTCGGAGTTTGCTATAGACCACCAGACCAGAGGGATGAGGTGGACGAGGCTTTCTTCTGGCAACTAGCAGAAGTTGCTAGATCGCAGGCCCTGGTTCTCATGGGAGACTTTAATCACCCTGATATCTGCTGGGAGAGCAATACAGCGGTGCACAGACAATCCAGGAAGTTTTTGGAAAGTGTAGGGGACAATTTCCTGGTGCAAGTGCTGGAGGAACCAACTAGGGGCAGAGCTTTTCTTGACCTGCTGCTCACAAACAGGGAAGAATTAGTAGGGGAAGCAAAAGTGGATGGGAACCTGGGAGGCAGTGACCATGAGATGGTCGAGTTCAGGATCCTGACACAAGGAAGAAAGGAGAGCAGCAGAATACGGACCCTGGACTTCAGAAAAGCAGACTTTGATTCCCTCAGGGAACAGATAGGCAGGATCCCCTGGGAGAATAACATGAAGGGCAAAGGGGTCCAGGAGAGCTGGCTGTATTTTAAAGAATCCTTATTGCAGTTGCAGGAACAAACCATCCCGATGTGTAGAAAGAATAGTAAATATGGCAGGCGACCAGCTTGGCTAAACAGTGAAATCCTTGCTGATCTTAAACGCAAAAAAGAAGCTTACAAGAAGTGGAAGATTGGACAAATGACCAGGGAGGAGTATAAAAATATTGCTCAGGCATACAGGAGTGAAATCAGGAAGGCCAAATCACACTTGGAGTTGCAGCTAGCAAGAGATGTTAAGAGTAACAAGAAGGGTTTCTTCAGGTATGTTAGCAACAAGAAGAAAGTCAAGGAAAGTGTGGGCCCCTTACTGAATGAGGGAGGCAACCTAGTGACCGAGGATGTGGAAAAAGCTAATGTACTCAATGATTTTTTTGCCTCTGTCTTCACAAACAAGGTCAGCTCCCAGACTACTGCACTGGGCAGCACAATATGGGGAGAAGGTGACCAGCCCTCTGTGGAGAAAGAAGTGGTTCGGGACTATTTAGAAAAACTGGACGTGCACAAGTCTATGGGGCCGGATGCGCTGCATCCGAGGGTGCTAAAGGAGTTGGCGGATGAGATTGCAGAGCCATTAGCCATTATTTTTGAAAACTCATGGCGATCGGGGGAGGTCCCGGATGACTGGAAAAAGGCTAATGTAGTGCCCATCTTTAAAAAAGGGAAGAAGGAGGATCCGGGGAACTACAGGCCAGTCAGCCTCACCTCAGTCCCTGGAAAAATCATGGAGCAGGTCCTCAAGGAATCAATTATGAAACACTTAGAGGAGAGGAAAGTGATCAGGAACAGTCAGCATGGATTCACCAAGGGGAAGTCGTGCCTGACTAACCTAATTGCCTTCTATGATGAGATAACTGGCTCTGTGGATGAGGGGAAAGCAGTGGATGTGTTATTCCTTGACTTTAGCAAAGCTTTTGATACGGTCTCCCACAGTATTCTTGCTGCCAAGTTAAAGAAGTATGGGCTGGATGAATGGACTGTAAGGTGGATAGAAAGCTGGCTAGATCGTCGGGCTCAACGGGTAGTGATCAATGGCTCCATGTCTAGTTGGCAGCCAGTTTCAAGCGGAGTGCCCCAAGGGTCGGTCCTGTGGCCAGTTTTGTTTAATATCTTTATTAATGATCTGGAGGATGGTGTGGACTGCACTCTCAGCAAGTTTGCCGATGACACTAAACTAGGAGGCATGGTAGATACACTAGAGGGTAGGGATCGGATACAGAGGGACCTAGACAAATTAGAGGATTGGGCCAAAAGAAACCTGATGAGGTTCAACAAGGACAAGTGCAGAGTCCTGCACCTAGGACGGAAGAATCCTATGCACTGCTACAGACTAGGGACCGAGTGGCTAGGAAGCAGTTCTGCAGAAAAGGACCTAGGGGTCACAGTGGATGAGAAGCTGGATATGAGTCAACAGTGTGCTCTTGTTGCCAAGAAGGCTAACGGCATTTTGGGCTGTATAAGTAGGGGCATTGCCAGCAGATCGAGGGACGTGATCGTTCCCCTTTATTCGACATTGGTGAGGCCTCATCTGGAGTACTGTGTCCAGTTTTGGGCCCCACACGACAAGAAGGATGTGGAAAAATTGGAAAGAGTCTAGCGCAGGGCAACAAAAATGATTAGGGGTCTGGAGCGCATGACTTATGAGGAGAGGCTGAGGGAACTGGGATTGTTTAGTCTCCAGAAGAGAAGAATGAGGGGGGATTTGATAGCTGCTTTCAACTACCTGAGGGGGGGTTCCAAAGAGGATGGAACTCGGCTGTTCTCAATGGTGGCAGATGACAGAACAAGGAGCAATGGTCTCAAGTTGCAGTGGGGGAGGTCTAGGTTGGATATTAGGAAACACTATTTCACTAGGAGTGTGGTGAAGCACTGGAATGCGTTACCTAGGGAGGTGGTGGAGTCTCCTTCCTTGGAGGTTTTTAAGGCCCGACTTGACAAAGCCCTGGCTGGGATGATTTAGTTGGGAATTGGTCCTGCTTTGAGCAGGGGGTTGGACTAGATGACCTTCTGAGGTCCCTTCCAACCCTGATATTCTATGATTCTATGATTCTATGATTCTAAGCTGGGTCACCTTGCATCAGAATGCTGGTGTAAGGACCTGGTGTGTCGACACTGTGGCAAAAAGGGACACATTTAGTGTGCCTGTAAACAAAAGAAAAAGAGACCTGTGGTCTGGCAGACCAAAAAGGGAAATCTGCATACCCTAGAGCAGACCCAGGATGACCAAGGAGATACCTCCTCACAAGAAGAAGAGCCACTCCACGTTTTGTCTTTGGCAGTGGGCTCACATGAATACTGGGTAACCCCGTTGTTGGACGGCAAACCTATACACATGGAACTGGACACCAGTGCAGCCGTTTCGCTGGTCTCAGAGACTGTGTATAAAGACAAGCTACAGCATCTTCCACTTAAAGCAACAAAAACAGTGCTGAAGACATATACGGGAGAAGCTGTGCCCATGTTGGGCACTACTGATTTTAAGGTGGAGCTCAATGGACAGGCTGCTAAATTGCCACTGTTTGTGGTGAGAGGTAATTACCCAGCCTTAATGGGTAGGTCTTGGCTTAGGAAGATCCAGCTGAATTGGGCAGAAGTGCACCGAGTGACTAAAGAAGAAACCGGTCTGACCACTATACTAAGGAAACATGCTGCTATTTTTGGAGAGGATCTGGGAAATATGAAGGGAATCACTGTGACATTGAACATTAAACCTGACAGTCAAACAAAATATCTGAAAGCCAGAACTGTGCCATATGCCATCAGGCCGAAAGTTGAAGTGCACCTGGAGCGCCTGGTCACAAATGGAGTCCTAATACCAGTTACCCATAGCCCATGGGCAACTCCTATTGTTCCAATAGTGAAGAAAATCCCTACGGATCTGCGGTGATTTTAAAGTCACTGTCAACCCAGTGTTATGTGCAGAGCAATACCCACTTCCCCGCATCGATGACCTCTTTGCAGGCCTGGCTGGGGGACAAAAGTTCAGTAAGATTGATCTGAGTAAAGCATGAAAAGTCCCAAGAGCTATTGACTATTGTGACGCATAAGGGACTTTATCGATACTGTCACCTACACTTCGGAATAACATCTGCTCCCGCCCTGTTCCAGAGGGCTATGGACCAGATCTTGTGTGGCTTGCCAGGAGTCCAGTGATATCTGGATGACATCCTGGTCACTGGAAGGAATGAGGAGGATCACCTAAAGAATTTAGAGGCTACCCTACAAAGACTGGAAGAGTCCGCAAATACAAGTGTGAATTCTTCCTGCCCTCTGTTGAATATTTGGGACACATCATTGATGCTACAGGTCTTCGTAAGGCCCCTGCCAAAGTTAAGGCAATTATGGAGGCTCCCCCTCCTCAGAATGTTAGCCAGCTTTGCTCGTTTCTAGGACTATTGAACTATTATGGAAAGTTTATCTCACAGTTAGCCACACTGCTAAAACCACTTCACGAACACCTTGGGCAGAACAAGGCCTGGAAGTGGACTGAAGCCTGTGATGTTGCATTTAACAAAGCTAAGGATGCATTGCTAAATTCTGAAGTTCTGATGCACTTTGATCCATCTTTACCCCTACAGTTGGCCTGTGATGCGTCCCCTTATGGAGTGGGAGCAGTCGTGTCACACATTATGCCTTCGGGAGAAGAGAGACCTATTGCTTTTGCTTCACGGACTCTAAGCAAAGCAGAAACTAACTATGCCCAAATTGAACGTGAGGCATTGGGAATCGTTTTCAGAATTTGGAAGTTTCATCAGTACCTGTTCGGACGGAAGTTTACTCTTCTCACAGACCATCAACCCCTGACTTCAATTTTTGGACCCCACAAAGGCATTCCTCCATTAGCCGCTACTCGTATGCAACGGTGGGCATTGTTGCTTTCCGCGCACACATATGAAATCAAATATCAGAAATCCACTCTGCACAGCAATGCGGATGGTCTCTCAAGGCTGCCTTTGCCAGTCAACCATCGAGATAGTGCCCAGAAGGAAATCTTTTACTTTGAACAGGTAGAGAATACACCCATCACCGCTATTCAGGTAAAGAAGGCAACTCGAGTTGACCCAATATTGTCCCAGGTTATGGACCTGGTGATGCATGGAACATCTCAACGAACCTCTCGGGTCTCACCCGACCTTGTTACCTACATGTCCAGGAGGACGGAGTTATCAATCCAATCTGGTTGTTTGTTGTGGGGGAGACGTGTCATTATCCCACCACCACTGAGATCACAGATGTTAGAACAGCTCCATTCCGATCACTGTGGAATAGTGCACATGAAGGAAATTGCACAAAGCTATTTTTGGTGGCCTGGGTTGGACAGTGCTATTGAAGAGAAGGCAAGAGCTTGTATGTCATGTCAGGGTGTGAGGAATGCACCCCAGTGGGCACCCCTACATCCATGGGACTGGCCTGAAAACCCGTGGCAATGTATTCACATTGACTTCACTGGCCCCCTTGAAGGAAGCATGTTCTTGGTGGTGGTAGATGCCCATTCTAAATGGCCAGAAGTCTCTATAATGCAGTCCACTACTGCAGAGAGTACTATCCAAAAACTATGAGGACTCTTTAGTCATTTCAGTCTGCCAGAACAACTTGTGAGTGACAACAGACCGCAGTTCGTCTCTCAGGAGTTTCAAAAGTTTATGGAGGCAAATGGGATTCACCACATCACTTCAGCACCATATCATCCATCCACCAATGGATTAGCTGAAAGATTTGTGCAGACAATGAAACAAGCTTTGAAATCGGCAAGGGGACATTTATCCATTCAAAAGCGTCTGGACACCTTCTTACTATCCTACAGAAACACACCTCATGCTACGACCAAGGCATCCCCAGCCTTTCTAATGATGGGACGACAGCTGTGCACTTACTTTGATCTGCTGAAACCTTCTGAACCCCGACAAATTGTGCAACGTCAGCAGCAAGATCAAGTCATCAGGCGTGCACCCAGAGCAAAAGATTGAACCTTTAGCCCGGGAAAGCCGGTTTTGGCTTGGAATTATACTTCTGGAGCTAAATGGGTCTCTGCCACTGTCATCGCTCAAACGGGACCTGTTTCCTACACAGTCCAGACTGCAGAGGGTCTCACCTGGTGGCGACATATAGATCAGCTGCTGCCAGGTCATACCAGTCCTCAGGACACATCTTCAGTTGAGTTGCCTGACTTCAACACCTCTGGCGAGACACCAAATCAAGAGTCACCTGTTCCTTACTTTTCCCCTCCATTACTGCCAGTGGCAGAGATACCCCTCTGCCCGGCACGAGCTGATACCCCATCTTCACCCCTTTGCCCTACGAACCCTGAGCCCATTGTCAGGCCCGCGCCCAAGACACTTTCGGGTGCAACAACACCAGAAGTCCGCCGTAGTCCACCTAGAGACAGAAGGCCTCCTTATCGGCTGGATCTTTAGCTAGGGCAAACCCACGGTTATGGGGCAAAATAATCCCTGGGGTTTCATAGATTCATAGATTCATAGATTCTAGGACTGGAAGGGACCTCGAGAGGTCATCGAGTCCAGTCCCCTGCCCGCATGGCAGGACCAAATACGGTCTAGACCATCCCTGATAGACATTTATCTAACCTACTCTTAAATATCTCCAGAGATGGAGATTCCACAACCTCCCTAGGCAATTTATTCCAGTGTTTAACCACCCTGACAGTTAGGAACTTTTTCCTAATGTCCAACCTAGACCTCCCTTGCTGCAGTTTAAGCCCATTGCTTCTTGTTCTATCCTTAGAGGCTAAGGTGAACAAGTTTTCTCCCTCCTCCTTATGACACCCTTTTAGATACCTGAAAACTGCTATCATGTCCCCTCTCAGTCTTCTCTTTTCCAAACTAAACAAACCCAATTCTTTCAGCCTTCCTTCATAGGTCATGTTCTCAAGACCTTTAATCATTCTTGTTGCTCTTCTCTGGACCCTTTCCAATTTCTCCACATCTTTCTTGAAATGTGGTGCCCAGAACTGGACACAATACTCCAGCTGAGGCCTAACCAGAGCAGAGTAGAGCGGAAGAATGACTTCTCGTGTCTTGCTCACAACACACCTGTTAATACATCCCAGAATCATGTTTGCTTTTTTTGCAACAGCATCACACTGTTGACTCATATTTAGCTTGTGGTCCACTATAACCCCTAGATCCCTTTCTGCCGTACTCCTTCCTAGACAGTCTCTTCCCATTCTGTATGTGTGAAACTGATTTTTTCTTCCTAAGTGGAGCACTTTGCATTTGTCTTTGTTAAACTTCATCCTGTTTAACTCAGACCATTTCTCCAATTTGTCCAGATCATTTTGAATTATGACCCTGTCCTCCAAAGCAGTTGCAATCCCTCCCAGTTTGGTATCATCCGCAAACTTAATAAGCGTACTTTCTATGCCAATATCTAAGTCGTTAATGAAGATATTGAACAGAGCCGGTCCCAAAACAGACCCCTGCGGAACCCCACTCGTTATGCCTTTCCAGCAGGATTGGGAACCATTAATAACAACACTCTGAGTACGGTTATCCAGCCAGTTATGCACCCACCTTATAGTAGCCCCATCTAAATTGTATTTGCCTAGTTTGTCGATAAGAATATCATGCGAGACCGTATCAAATGCCTTACTAAAGTCTAGGTATACCACATCCACAGCTTCTCCCTTATCCACAAGACTCGTTATCCTATCAAAGAAAGCTATCAGATTGGTTTGACATGATTTGTTCTTTACAAATCCATGCTGGCTGTTCCCTATCACCTTACCACCTTCCAAGTGTTTGCAGATGATTTCCTTAATTACTTGCTCCATTATCTTCCCTGGCACAGAAGTTAAACTAACTGGTCTGTAGTTTCCTGGGTTGTTTTTATTTCCCTTTTTATAGATGGGCACTATATTTGCCCTTTCCCAGTCTTCTGGAATCTCTCCCGTCTCCCATGATTTTCCAAAGATAATAGCTAGAGGCTCAGATACCTCCTCTATTAGCTCTTTGAGTATTCTAGGATGCATTTCATCAGGCCCTGGTGACTTGCAGGCATCTAACTTTTCTAAGTGATTTTTAACTTGTTCTTTTTTTATTTTATCTGCTAAACCTACCCCCTTCCCATTAGCATTCACTATGTTAGGCATTCCTTCAGACTTCTCGGTGAAGACTGAAACAAAGAAGTCATTAAGCATCTCTGCCATTTCCAAGTTTCCTGTTACTGTTTCTCCCTCTTCACTAAGCAGTGGGCCTACCCTGTCTTTGGTCTTCCTCTTGCTTCTAATGTATTGATAAAAAGTCTTCTTGTTCCCCTTTATTCCCGTAGCTAGTTTGAGCTCATTTTGTGCCTTTGCCTTTCTTATCTTGCCCCTGCATTCCTGTGTTGTTTGCCTATATTCATCCTTTGTAATCTGTCCTAGTTTCCATTTTTTGTATGACTCCTTTTTATTTTTTAGATCATGCAAGATCTCGTGGTTAAGCCAAGGTGGTCTTTTGCCACATTTTCTATCTTTCCTAACCAGCGGAATAGCTTGCTTTTGGGCCCTTAATAGTGTCCCTTTGAAAAACTGCCAACTCTCCTCAGTTGTTTTTCCCCTCAGTCTTGATTCCCATGGGACCTTACCTATCAGCTCTCTGTGCTTACCAAAATCCGCCTTCCTGAAATCCATTGTCTCTATTTTGCTGTTCTCCCTTCTACCCTTCCTTAGAATTGCAAACTCTATGATTTCATGATCACTTTCACCCAAGCTGCCTTCTACTTTCAAATTCTCAACGAGTTCCTCCCTATTTGTTAAAATCAAGTCTAGAACAGCTTCCCCCCTAGTAGCTTTTTCAACCTTCTGAAATAAAAAGTTGTCTGCAATGCAGTCCAAGAATTTGTTGGATAGTCTGTGCCCCGCTGTGTTATTTTCCCAACATATATCCGGATAGTTGAAGTCCCCCATCACCACCAAATCTTGGGCTTTGGATGATTTTGTTAGTTGTTTAAAAAAAGCCTCTTCCACCTGGTTAGGTGGCCTGTAGTAGACTCCTAGCATGACATCACCCTTGTTTTTTACCCCTTTTAGCCTAACCCAGAGACTCTCAACACTTCCATCTCCTATGTCCATCTCTACCTCAGTTCAAGTGTGTACATTTTTAATATATAAGGCAACACCTCCTCCCTTTTTCCCCTGTCTATCCTTCCTGAGCAAGCTGTATCCATCCACACCAACATTCCAATCATGTGTATTATCCCACCAAGTTTCAGTGATGCCAACAATGTCATAGTTGTATTTATTTATTAGCACTTCCAGTTCTTCCTGCTTATTACCCATACTTCTCGCATTTGTATATAGGCATCTAAGATACTGGTTTGATCTTTCCTCCCAGTTTTGTCCTGACCCTCCTTTCTCTCTGCCAATATAGCCCACACTCCCTCTCGTTTCTGACCCATCTCCCAGGTCTCCATGTTCCCCACTTACCTGCGGGCTTTGCTCACCTGTCCCCGTCGAACCTAGCCGGGAATGGAGGTTTAGCCGGGAATGGAGGCAGTCTACCCTCCTTCTCTAGTTAGTGTTTGTTTTATTTTGGGGACATTCTTATTAAGGGGGGAGGAATATGTTGTGTATTTGGTTGTCGTGGTAATAGAATCTTGTGTTGCTATGGCAACTGAGTTAGATTATTAGGGGATAGCCCAGCCTGTTTGGGCTGGCTTTTGGTTAGTTCTCTGTGTAGCAATAAATGGCTGCTCCAAGGTTTACAGCTCTCTGTGTCCCAGTGATTTCTTCCTAAAACTGTTGCCCCCAAGGATATAACAACCATATTGAAGACAAATTTCTCATCTATATGTTAATGGCCTTCTCCAAGTTAGTCTTGCCCTACCTAGCTGATGTACTAACCTCTGGAACCTTGATCCCTGCTGTCTCACCACCAATGTTCCCAGTGTTTACTACCCACCAATCAGCTTTCTCAAACATTTGCATGTCTTCTCCTTTGCAACCCCATTGGATGGGGAAAATTTCACAGCAAACTCCAAATTCTCCTTCAAATATCTTCTGAAGACTTACCTTTGCCATGGTGCTTATGAAATCATGCCAGCTGATCAAAGCTAAGATGTGAGCTTTAACTACTGCTCATTGTACAACACTTGTGGTTTTTTTTTAACTTTGCAATCCTCTCACTCCTCCATTCCTGTTTGTCTCCTCCACTTTTTGTGCCTTTACATAATACTGCAAACTGTGTAATTTGCTTAAATGTCAGTACAGTGCCTAGCACAATGCGGCCTGGTTGGGGTCTGTTGGTGCTACTGAAATCCTAATCCTAATAATTTCTGCCATAGCACCAACAGACTGACCCAGAATGAGAGCTACACAAATCTATCAAAAACTGATCCAGCCTATAATTAAAAATAACAGCAAATATAAAGTGTCAGTTTTAATTCCTTTTGTAATGCAAGCCAGTTAGCAGTTGCTGAAAATTCAAAAGGCCGTCTATCAAAGATCAGATGAAACTTTTGCAGCAACCAAGTTAATAAAAACAACAGATTGTAAATGCTGAACTGATGAAGAAAACATAATTCAGTTATGAAAGTAAACTGGAACTTTGCCAAACTCTTCCCTAGCAATGAAGTGTTGCGTTCATAGAACTTACAGCCAGTTTAAAAGGCTTATGTATGACACAATCATGACTTCAGAAAAGAAATACTATAACAAATCCATTTGCTGCAAGGTGTTAGAGTTCAATCCTTTCCACATACTCAGAAACCAATGAATTGAACATCTATCACTTGTCTAAAAATGACAGTTAGGCAATCAAGTTAATTTTCTGCACTCACAAGGAAGGGTTTAACTATATTCATGGGGACATCTCACAGAGTTGTTCCAACCCAACCAGATTATACAAATCCTTCAATGTTCTGATTTCTGCACCTTTACCCAATTTGTGGAGATAGTTTCCCATCAGGGTGGTGGCTTCCATATATGTCATACCCAGGGTCTTTTGCACACCCCAAAACCTTTTCCTAGAAGCCTCAGGTGTCAATTCCAACTTAAGAAATAGTTCATAGTCATGAACCGTTCATAGTCACCAGTATCAAGTCAGTCCTTCTGGTTGTATGCCTCTATAGCTTTGGGACCAAAGTGAGAGGGCAAGTCAGTGAAGCTAGTCTGCAGGATCAACCATGTTTAAATAGCAAACCTTCTCAAAGGCACTGAGGTAGGCATCTACATCCCACCCCCTTAAACTGGGGCAACAGTTTGGTATCTAGGCTCCCTGCAGAATTGGCATCCTGGGGTCTTTCCCCACTTACCCCTCTGTGGGTCCTCTTGCTCCTCCTCTTCTCCATACCTAGATCAAGCTTTCACTGCTTCTCATGGTCAGCTCGCTCTCTTTTCTGGTCCTCTAGTTTTTTTCATTCTCAGCTCCAACTCCCACTGCTTCAAATCTATTGGAGGGGAACCATATCATGAGGACACTCTGCTGGAAGGGGAACCAGGTCTTGAGGGCATTCTGCTGCTGCCTCTGTCACTCTCGGACCCTCTCAGAACCACTGCTGGGTCTGGAACCTGCTTCTTCATTCAATCATCCTTTACCAGCTGTGCAATCAGCTACGCCTTGTTGAACTTCCTTAACCTTCTCTCCCTGCACAGGTTTACAATGTCCTTCTTAGAGAGGTGGATATACACCATTTTCTTGCTTTTTACTTTTGACTAACTTTATTTTATGGTTGCAAGTCACTTATTGCAAAATACTATTTGTGCATTCAGTATCCCCTGGTTACCACCAATTGTCATGGATCCACAGGATTGGTGCTATGCTCCTACCTTTGGAACAGTATCTTGAAGGAACCCCACTGAGGTGCCAGACCCCAAGTGTCTCACTCTTTCTTCAAGGTAGGCCACATGGCCTCACTGACTCCTGAGATTGAACCTCTGGGCTTCAGCACTTTTATTTCACACCCTAAGCTCTGTTCAGCGAGTCCAATGAGAAAGGCTCCTGGAGAGACTTGTGCATGCTTCAGAGATTAATGCGTCTCACTAAGTATTTACAATGCCACTCAAGCAACATTTTCTAAACAGTAGGGTTCATTAGTCAACTGGAACACAGAATAGGAAGTCCTTAGCCTAGAGAAATGAAGGTTAAAGTATAGTCCACTCTGATCAGCCCAGAGCCCCAGCCAATCTGCAGTGAACTCCATTTTCAGGCTCTGTGTGTCTCTCTCAGTCTGACTTCCTTAGTCAGGTCCCAGGTGAGAGAACTTAAGCTTCTTCTAGAGCTCACACTTATCCCCCAGCCTCAGACCTCTCAGTCTTTTGTCCTCAAGTGGAGTCTTTGCTCAGCTTCCCTGGTGAGAAGTGGGGAAATCCATTAGTTATTGGAGCTTGCTTTGTCTCTCTGCCTCCTTCTTGATCTGGGTCAGTTTTAACCAATTCCTTAATGACTTTTGCTCCACACAGACGGAGAGGTGACACACACACACCTATTTCTCTCACACTGTCCTCAGAGCAAACTGGGTTGCAATGCACTGTATAAGGGAAACCAAGGCACACATAAGAGTCATAAAAAATATTACAAAAATGTCCACTTCATCACAATCTCTAACCTCTGTTCAGGAAAGCCTCCCTAATTCAGGAGAATGCTTAACTGGGACCGTTGCACCTCAGATACCCCTTTGCCAAATGGTGATGATGACATTTCCTTTTCCCCTCGCATTGTATTTAGATTTAGATTAGGGGATGTCTCTGACTATATGTTTATCCATCACCAAACATAATAGGGCCAATATCGATTAGGGTGTCAATGTGCTACTATATGTATGTGATAGGATCCCCGGGGTACAACCTTGAACTCTGGGGCTGCTGTGCTTCCGTAACTCTCCAGCCTGTGTTGTCTCACACAATGCTATGCCAGTGACAACCAGCAAAACCCCTCCAGGAGCTGTGGTTACTCAGCCATCAGCATGTGGAGCGCTACATACAGCGAAATTGCATGAATGCTCACTGAACCACTCATGAATCATATGGAGAGAGGCATCAGCTACTCACCACAACCTCCAGAAATGTACCATCTTACATTGCTCAAGACTCCCTTGGGCAGTGCAAGCTCATTAATTAGTTCTTCACTCCAACAAAAGGGTAGTGGATGTGTAACAGCCCTTGTTAACCTGAGCTGAGATTCTCCAAGCACTTCAACCAAAAACACATTGTTTTAGGTAAAATATAAAACAGATTTATTAACTACAGAAAGATAGATTTTAAGTGATTATAAGTAGCAGGCAAAGAGATCAAAGGTGGTTACCTAAGAAACAAAAATAAATTTGCAATCTAAATTCTAACTTTAACCAACTAAGCAAGATTTGAATCAAACAGTCTTTCACCCTGATAGACATTACAGGCACCTTACAATTCCTAATATACAGACTGATTTCCCTTCCAGCCTGGGACCAATCTCCCTAGTTCAAAGTCTTTGTCTCCCAGATGATCTTCCAGTTGTTGATATGGGGGGAGAAGAGAGGCCAAGTGATGAAGTCACTGTCCTTCTTTTATTCTTTCTTCCAGCTGCTAGAAAGATCCCTGCTGTGATGTGAGTTAGGCCACCCTCATTGTGTACATGCCCTCTCTGAGCAGCCTTTAGGACAATGAATTCTTCTTGATGGGCCATCACTAACTGTCTTGCCAGTGATGGTTGCCCCTTTGTTGTTACTGAAAGGCCTGGTGTGGGCATCTCCCAACCTCACAACATATTTCAGTAACACATCTAGCAATACTTCATACTTTCACATACAATGATAATACATACAATTCAACAGGATATTAAGGTTCATCAGATCAAGACTCTTAAATGAAACCTCACAAGGCATAATTTGTACAAAACATATTATAATCATATTACAATGGTGAATAAGGGAGTCCAGGGTTCTACTTTGAGGTGCAGAGTGTCACAATGTAATCATCAGAAATCAGGGCCCATAACTCTGGAGTGCTGAATTAAAGTGGCTTCAGGCATTATTGCACAGATTAACTCCTTTATGGCATCCTGTGTATAAGAAATGCTGACAGACTCTTACTTAAATCTCTTTTCCAACGTGCTCAAAGTCACTTTGCTCAGTTAGAATTGTACTGGGCTTTAAGTCTAGCTACCCAAGACTGCTGCCCTTAGAAAAAAGTAGGAAAAAATCAGTAAATTTATTGCACATGAAATTGTGTTTCTGAGAAAGAAATGATTTTATAAAAGCAGCATTGTGATAACTTTACAATATATTTATCCTATACTGCATTATTAATGGATTTGTCAAAGTAATTGTTTGCTATTCTATCCAGAGTCAACCAGTTACATTTCTGCTACAGTACTTACAATATATTTTAAAATCATACAAAGTAATTTGATCACATTTGGAACTCTTGTGTGTTTTCTTGTTATTGTCATTTAGTTAAAAGTGATAGTCTCTACTTTTAATTAAGATGAGCCCATAGGGTTCATAAGAAAAGGAAAATAATCAGCAAAAAAAAATTAATTATTAGCTAGATAATAAAGGTAACATGCAGTCTGTCAAATGTTTTTGGACAAATGGCTATTTTTTCTAAAAAAAGTCTTCTTTAAAGAAAATATATAATTAAGTTGTGTAACAAATTTAATATCAAGAGATAAAAAATCTAATCCGTTATTTGTTCTGGAAGCAGATGTGAACATGTTTTGCTTTGCTGGAGCAGAAATGCACTATCCCCATTAATGTTTAAAGATTAAAAGGGAGCATTCTGCAGCTGCTGCATCCAGGGCCTTATCCTGGGAGGAGCTGGGTGCTCTAACTTCACAATGAAGTCAGTAGGTCTAACTCTGCTCCTATGGAAGCTAATAGCAAAACTCCCAATGATTTCTTGGGAATGGAAAGAATCCAAATGGATATTGAGGGCTTTCAACATCTCTCAAGAGCTACTTAGCACCTTGCAGGACTGAGATTCCCAAGTCTAAAGTGAATTTCTGCAGGATTATATATATCAGTGCTCAACACTAGACAGTGTATCTGTGGCTGATTGTTTCTACAATTTAGAGATCAGAACCTGCAAATACTCCACACTCAGTCAACAGGAGTTCTGAGGGTAGTCTCTCTGTGGAATTGGTCCCTACGTCTAGCACATTTTGCAAATATTAGTCATTCTATAAACTTATTTATTGTATTAAACATGAATTTTCCTGACTTCCTATTTCCTAAAAGACAATGCGTATTTTCTGTTACTTCTGTGAGTCCTTTATAGCATTCAGTCTGGGTCCATAAGAATAACAAGGGATCCATGAATAAAAAAAATGAGCCGAACCAGAATTTTTAGGAGAAGCAAAAGTTCTCAGGCATTTCCTCCTGCACTGAATTACTTTGATTATGACTGACAGGTACTGTAGGTCAAAAAGTACACTCACTTTTGCATACCATTCATAATTCAGACTTGGTTTCTTCCTACTCTTTTCCCTCTAAGCTGCTTTCATTTATTGTTGCATGCATTATTTAATAAGAGATAACCTATCAGAATATACTCAAATTCTTTGATCTCCTTTAAACTTAGATTATTTCATATGTATTTTCTTTAGTCCTGGAAATCCAACTACTCATTTTATTTTCAGTTGGAAAATTTTCATGCTGTAAACCCAATCCTGCAAGATGATGCTGAGCAACCCCTGAGTGGTCCAGAATACCAGCAGTTCCCATTTACTTCAGCACAAGAAGATATTCAGCACCTTGCAAAATTAGACCCAAGTTCATTTTATAACAAATTATTTTTTCACAACATCATATTTACAATTATTAGAGCTACTTATTCCAAAGAATTCCAAAATCAACATTATATTAGGATCATACATCATATCCTAGAATATACCTCAAGTTGAGAAAAAATTGCCCCTCTAATAACATACAACACTACCATCCACTCATAACAATTGTGACAGACACAGACCAGTTGGGTGCAGGAGTCTGGTCCCGTTGGTATCCAGGAAGTGGGTGGGCGGAGCATGCCCACTGCTAAAGGGCCTCCCCCCAGCCTAAGGGGAGGATCCACAGGTCCGTGATACCAAATAATTGCGGGGGACAACTAATGAGATAACAGGAATGGGAGTGAGGTCACAGGGCTAAACAAAGGGAACTGAATGGGGACACCAAGCAGAGAACCCTGGACAGCGCCCACTGCTCCTCAAAGGTGTCAAGGGAGCCAGCGGACATGCAGGAGTCTGGTCCTTTTGAGTACCGGGACACGGGCGAGCACTAGCTCGCCCACTGCTGAAAGTCCCTCCTCCAGCCTAGGGAGGGGCTACTAAACCCGGAACCCAACTGAGTTCGGGGGACAACAAAGGCAACAACAGGAACCGGCGTGGGGGTCAAAGGGCCAAAACTAAGGAACCGAATGGGGACACCAAGCAGAGAACCCTGGACAGCGCCCACTGCTCCTCAAAGGTGTCAAGGGAGCCAGCGGACATGCAGGAGTCCGGTAGAAGGAAAACATACTGGACACTGGATGAATAGTTTTCTGTTCCCTGAGTGACCAGGGCAGGTGCTGCCCCAGAGCATTCAGGAATGTGCTAGAAGCAATTAAGTCAGGCAGACTTCATAAGACACCTGGAACCAATTAAGAACTGATTAGAAGCAATTAAGGGAAACAGGCTAATCAGATCACCTGAAGCCCATTTAGAACCATCTGGGACTAGTTTAAAAGGAAGCCCCTTCAGAGAGGCTGGCTGGTAGGAGCTGGGAGTAAGTAGGTGTGTTGTGGGAAGACTGGAAGAAAGAAGGTGCGCAGTGAAAGAGCTGGGAGGACAAGCATGGTCAGGTACCAAGGAGGTTACTAGGAGGGTCCTTTTGGGGAAGTAGCTCAGGGAAGGGCTATAGCTCTGGTAGTATAGGAAAACTACCTGTTGCTGGTGCCATTAGGGTCCCTGGGCTAGAACCCGGAGAAGAGGATGGGCCTGGGTTCCCCCCAATCCTCCCCACACCTCTACACAAACACTCCCTGAGTAGGAAGACAGGGACTAAAGAGGGCTCTTACACCAAACCCATTGACTGGCCGATGATGAAGGTGGCTCAATAAGCTGTAACCCTTGCCTATAGGAGGGGAGAGAGGCTACACTGAGGGTCACAGCAAACCTCTGAGGCAAGCCCTAACTTTCTAGAAGCACAGGAACCCCCGAGGCAAAACCGGAGCTCTGCCACACGGTCTAGAATGCATGTATATCCTTTCATGCCGCAGGCACTGATGGCACCTCAGTCTCTCCTGTTCTCTGCCCATGGCACATGGTTTTATCTCCTGAGGACTGAAATGATTTGGTCTAGATAAGGTCAATGGGCTCAGTGCAGGGGTGACTGTGTGAAATGTAATGGCATATATAGGAGGTCAAACTAGATGATCTGCTAGTCCCTTCTGGCCTTAAACTCTCTGAAACTTAACATTTGAATATTAGACCCAATCCTGCAGGTTTCAGTGAATCCTTTTTCAGACAGAAGGTGGGGATTTTCAAAGGGGCCTAAGTCAGTTAGACTCTCAACTCTCATTGACAGGTGGTGGGGGATGGGCACCAAATCCCTTTTAGGCGCCTTTGAAAATCTCAGCACAATCTCTCATGGAAGGCAATAAGACTTTTGCCTCAGTTGAACTGCAGGAACGGGGCATATTCAGAATAAGCAAATTTTATAAAGGGTAAAATTGTTTTAAAACACTTACAATGGAGCAATATGTACCAAGATTATTGTTGAGTATACTTGATCTTCCAAAAAATATTTCCTGATTAATTTTCAATGCAGTTGCTCTTTCCAGAGGCTTGCATTTACATTCACCCATGGTACTGACATTCCTTGTGAATTCCTGATGAATTATCTGACACCTGAACTACTTAATTGATATGTATAATTTCCCATGCATCTTGTTACTTGAACTGAGGAATAAAATATTATTTTGTTCTTTTGGCTAATAATCAAACATTTATAGAAATTTTCAGAGAAAAAGCTTTTAAACACATATGTATATGAATCAAAACATACCACTGTTATGGCAGAGGACATCCCTGCACACTCCCTTGTGGTCAGGCATGGCACTGCAGTTGAGCCCAGCCTTGATTTCCCCACTCCTAGATATAAACAAATCCAAACAGACCTTCAGGTACTAATGAGCACCCCCTTTGGAGGGTCTTGTTTATTAACTGAAAAGACCAACACAAAACAATAGGTCGAACCTTTGCTCCACTACTCCACAGGAAAACCTAATGCCTCTGGGTTAGTCAGTCTTATACCTTGGTCCTTTATCCATGGAGCACTCCTGTGCTGAATTCCTCTTCTGGAGTCATGGACTCTGAGGGACATTCTGATGGCTGCCACTTTTTGCTTGACAGTGTGTCAGTCTTTGTTGGGTAAGCTATCCAGGAGGTCCCTTGACCAGTTCCTTCTCCCAGGCAACTCTTTCCATGAGCCCATTCTATCCAGAAGCACCTTTACCCTGGGATACCTACCCAAACTCAGTTAAGGTAAACTTTGTATTAGGGCCAGGTACTCATTTACTACTTAACCATTCAGCAGTCACCAAGGGCAGTCAGTTACTCCCAGATGGGCCTGCACAAAGCAGTTACAGGCAGACTGACACCTCTTAAAACCCTGTGACAGTCACAATATATGAAATATCCATAGTATAGCATTAACTATGGCTTCATGCCTACAGCCTGTCAGGAAGAACATTTTGTGTCACCACTAGTTTGCTTCTATTTGTCATTTTCTTCCCCTGCACTTGGCAGATTGTGCTGTACAGTCATTTTGTGAGGTGGAGCAATATCTGTTAGGATTAGGAAGAAGCTACCATTATAATAACTTTCAGTTGTGCCTGAAGTGGTATTTAAGCCCAAAATTCTAAAGGCAAAAATAGATACAGCGCAATAATTCATTGTCCTATGTCAGCATTTTTTTTTCATTTTAAAATTTTAAAATTTGCATTGACTTTGGACTGACTTGTGCTCTCAGTTACACTGGTATAAACATGGGGTAGCTGCATGGAAGTCAAGAGAGTTACTGTAGATTTAAGAATTTGGTGTGGGATTTTCAAAATGGCATAGGTGAGTTATAGACTTGTGCTCCTAAATCACTTAAGGCCATATTTTTAAAGGTTTTTAGGTGCCTAAAGTTGCAATTAGGTGTCTAAATACATTTAAAACTCTAGCCCCTAGAAGATTTTGAAAATCTCACCTGTGGTCTTAAGTCAGTCTAACAAAAATAATTTCATTCTGTACCTCTCCTGAGTGCATTGGTGAGTGCATACATTCGTCATTCCATTCATTATTTCCATACAGATGCCAACATATTCAAAAATAGTTGCCAAAAGTTAGGTTTCTATAGCCATATTTAGGGCCTAATCCAACTCCTATTGAAATCAATGGAACGTAACATTTTCTATAATGTTGTTTTTATACATCTCAACATATTTCATAAGAGCTAGAGAAAAGCTGCTGCTTTTTCTCCTCATGTAAATCATGTTATTCTTTTCTTTTGGATACTTTCATTGATATACAAGTTCTATTTTGTTTTGGGCTTTTGCATTCTAAATCTTCTGAAGTTGTTTTTCTTTTTAGAAGATTGTGACAGTTTCAAAAGAAAAATCTCAAAGTATGTTTGGGAGCAATACATTTTTCTCACTGATAGTGTTCATTTACACAAGGAAAAAGATATTGGCCCAATACTGTCAAGATTTCCCATAGAAATCACACAGAAAGTGGCACAATAAGCTCCTCTGAACAGATTTGCTGTCAGTTTATAGATCTGTGGCACAAGGGCAGATATAGTTCTTTAACCTTCAAGCAGTTTGACCTAACTCTTAGAATTCCAGTGTTGTGAGCACTTTTTCTCTGCTGTATCACTTTAATATTTTAACCATTAAACCCCTCTGATGTTTTTACTTCTGTCTTTTCTCTTCAAGGGATCTCATTAATATCATTCTTATGAATTATCAGCATGCACAGGAGAGCTCCAGATGATTGTGCTCTATTTCCTGGCACACGGTGCAGTACTTGCATTATGCAACAATGTGACTGTTTTCTAGCTTGAACCATGGTGATTACAGCAACTTGTACTTTAGCACAGCTGTGTCTGAAATATTGATTAAAGGTTTGCAAGCTATTCCAAAATAAAATTCTCAGTATAAAAAAACTATCAAGCACATTCTTCCCTTTGTGTGTTCACAGGAGTGCAGTCCACCCCAAAAAAAGGGTTGAAAAAGGCAGGGAGGAGGCTAGCTAGATGCAGAGAGGGGAGCAGGGTGGATACCTCCCCTCTTATAAGGGAGATTATGGGTACCCAGAGTTGGCTGATGATTAAATTCCATAATCTCATTCACAATGGATTCTTGCACTACTGTCCTCTGCTGGATAGAATGTTAGAAATGCTCAAGTGTTTGTGATCATCCTCTTCTACTAGTTGCATTAAACATGGAGATATACCTCTCTCCTAGAACTGGAAGGGACCTTGAAAGGTCATAAAGTCCAGCCCCCTACCTTCACTAGCAGGACCAAGTACTGATTTTGCCCCAGATCCCTAAGTGGTCCCCTCAAGGATTAAACTCACAACCCTGGGTTTAGCAGGCTAATGCTCAAACCACTGAGCTATCCCTCCCCCCAATGCATCCTAAAGAGACTATTAAACTGTAATACTGTTATACAAACTTCAGTATTTCACAGGGTACTGCGTGAGGGTAATAATCTATTTAAAATATTTATCAAGTGAAACTGTATTCTTCTCAATACCCCTTTAAGCCACTTAGAGTAAGAAATGAAGCAAGTTCTCCAGATTTCTCATCCCCTGCTCTAAGTATATAGCCATGCGGTCTCTCTTTCAGCTACTTAAAAAATAATGGAACAAATTAATCAGTGATGTAAAGCCATTAAAATCAACAGACCAGATGCTGTTTTTTTTACATCAAAGTAAATAGAAACTCCAGTAAGTTCCTCTGAATGTTGACCATTATAACTGAGGTCAGAATCTGGCCCTATGGTTTTACAAAAGAGATGAATTTGCTTTGCTGTCTTTTTTTTAATTGTAGAAACTATGAAACAGGATAAACCAGAATAAATTACACTACTACTGGAGCATGAAGAAGCAAATGTTCCATTCTGTCCCTAATATCCCCCACCAAAAATGAAAGCAACTAATCAGCCAAAGTAACTATTACTCTTTTGAAGTCACCAGAGACCACATTAATCAGACATTTTAAACTTAGTTGTTGATAGCAGAATTCTGCTATGCTTTCCTGGATCAGGTTGGAGTGGGAGCAGTAAATATGTCAGAATTGTCCCTGAATTAGTGATTAAAGTAGGGGAAGGGGGATTAGAGGGCAGTGCCAATACACCCACTCCTTATTGCAATTGGTGGGAAGGGGGCCTACCATTTTCTCCCTGTATCCAATTTCAGGGTAGACTGTAGCATTGTCTAGCAGTATTCTTGGATAAATAATCCCTGATCACACTGCTCAAGGACACTATTATAAGTATGGTTGTGGCTAGTGTGGTTGGACAGAACCAGTGTGTACATGACTACCAGGAAAACAAGGACTGAAAATAGTAAATTTAAATTTCTTGTTAAGATTGGAAAGTGATAATGTGTATTTCTGACTAGAGGCCAATGGATGGTCAAGGATCAGACTTGTTTAAAGTGAGCTCGAGAAGTCAATGTCCTTGAATGAAGTTGTGGCAAATCCTTAATAATCTGACATCACTACCATATAGTCACAATGAGAGCCTGTGACTCTGATATATATACAGTGAGAGTATATCACTTAATTTTATTTTTCTTCTGTGTATGATAGCATTACATTCTCTAGCTTCTACAACTCTTTTTCAACATCTTCAAAAAGTGCTGAATAGTGTGCCAGATACCTAGCTTCTAGCAATAATAAAGAGGAAGACCTCCTGCATATCCTAGATGTGAGCTGATATCACACGACAAACAGAAATGGGGTTTGGAGAAATATACAGGCCCAGACATAGTCACTGGAGAAACTGAACTGATCTTTATTGCAGTGTGGCTGAAACATCACTTGTCCTGGGGTCCTTAACTTAGCATTGTCAACCTCAAGAGATCAAAAACCATGAGTTGGACCTCAAAAATCATGAGATTGTTTTAAAGGACGCTATGGGGGGGGGAGGAGGAGAGGGAATTCTGTTTTGTGATTTTTGAAATCCCCCTGCCCATCACCGGTGCATGAGTATGTGACAATTAGTGTTGCCCACTGTTGTAGTAATCTCAAGGGTCAAAAGAGTTAAAGGTGTTATGCACTCTTGCACTGTCCAACCTAAACATTGTGATACAAAGAGGTTCAGGGGTTTTTTTTCTACAGAGATCTTGGTTTACTCATTTTCTTGGCAAACACCCAAAAGCCTTCATTCTAAAAGTTGAAAGTGTATTGATCATACACAAGAAAGAACAAGAAATTAAAACAAACATTTATATTGAAACTGAAATTGAGTGATCATACAAAACAAACAATCAAAACCTTTAAAGTCTCTCTCCTTTTGGAGGCAAAATATCAGAGTCTCTTATTTTCAGAACAATCTTTCTTTGAAAAAGAAAGGGTTAATTTTAATTCCAGCCCTGATGTGTGAAGGGTATTTACTTCTGCTATTTCTGACAAACAGACACTAGGTGGAGGAGAGATAGGATAGAAAAGGCGGAGAGAAAATGGCTTTTGTTGATGTCTTTCCAGCACTGGATGGCTGGTCAGTCACAAATAGGTGCTTTGGCTGGCAGGTTGACCATGGGACTCTGGTTCCCATTCTGGTCAGAGATGCCATCTGCTTGGGTTCTTTCCTCTTTGGACAGGGCAGGCTTGGGTGGACACAGTTTAGCTGATTTCAGGATTTGATGCAAAGCTGACAGAGAGAGCTAGGATAGGAGGAAAAAATAGTGGGGCAGAAAGTGACACAAGAGGGAAGGGTGGCAAAACAGGATCTTTCATGCCTTTGTTGATGCTGGCATTTAGATACCACAGATGGGCTGAGGACAGGATATCAGGATATTATGATTTTCAGAACTCACAAGTGAAAAAGTTATTTGTATCAGAGCAAGCTCAGCTGGCCTCCCTTCTGTCTGGTTTTCTTGCACTAGTTCATAACAATGACAACCTATTTTTGTGGTTCATTTCCAAGAAGACAAAGTATAGGTTATTGTAATATTTTACGAACTTTCACATACTTTTTACAAAAAGAACAGGAGTACTTGTGGCACCTTAGAGACTAAAAAATTTATTTCAGCATAAGCTTTTGTGGGCTACAGCTTTTCCGGGGGGGGGGTGGAAACCCAGAGGGACAAAGGGTTCCCGCCTTATGCAAAAGATATATAAAGGAGTAGAAGAGAACAAGGGGGGAGAGGAGCCATCATGAAGAATCCCCTAGCTATCACCTGAGCTGGAACAAGAGCTGTACCAGGGGAAAGAATTGTGCCCAGGCCTGGAAGGTGTCCAGTCTGAGAAAAAGCTTACTGAAGCATTTCTGAGGGTGAGATTATCTGTATTCAGTTTGATTAGACATAGATTTGTGCATTTTATTTTATTTTGCTTGGTGACTTACTTTGTTCTGTCTGTTACTACTTGGAACCACTTAAATCCTACTTTCTGTATTTAATAAAATCACTTTCTACTTAGTAATTAACTCAGAGTATGTATTAATACCTGGGGGAGCAAACAACTGTGCATATCTCTCTATCAGTGTTATAGAGGGCGAACAATTTATGAGTTTGCACTGCATAAGCTTTATGCAGGGTAAAACGGATTTATCTGGGTTTAGACCCCATTGGGAGTTGGGCATCTGAGTACTAAAGACAAGCACACTTCTGTGAGCTGTTTTCAGGTAAACTTGCAGCTTTGGGGCAAGTTATTCAGACCCTGGGTCTGTGCTGGAGCAGACGGGAGTGTCTGGCTCAGCAAGATAGGGTGCTGGAGTCCTGAGCTGGCAGGGAAAACAGAAGCAGGAGTAGTCTTGGTACATCAGGTGGCAGCTGTAGCCCACAAAAGCTTATGCTGAAATAAATTTGTTAGTCTCTAAGGTGCCACAAGTACTCCTGTTCTTTTTGCGGATACAGACTAACACGGCTGCTACTTTGATACTTTTTACAGTTAAACTCGGTCCTGGGGCTGGTTTTGTTCAACATCTTTATTAATTATCTGGATGATGGGATTAATTGCACCCTCAGCAAGTTCGCAGATGACACTAAACTGGGGGGAGAGGTAGATAAGCTGGAGGGTAGGTATAGGGTCCAGAGTGATCTAGACAAATTGGAGGATTGGGCCAAAAGAAATCTGATGAGGTTCAACAAGGACAAGTGCAGAGTCCTGCACTTAGGACAGAAGAATCCCATGCACTGCTACAGGCTGGGGACCGAGTGGCTAAGCGGCAGTTTTGCAGAAAAGAACTTGGGAATTACAGTGGACAAGAAGCTGGATATGAGTCAACAGTGTGCCCTCGTTGCCAAGAAGGCCAATGGCATATTGGGCTGTATTAATAGGAGCATTGCCAGCAGATCGAGGGAAGTGATTATTCCCCTCTATTTGGCACTGGTGAGGCCGCACCTGGAGTATTGCGTCCAGTTTTGGTCCCCCCACTACAGAAGGAATGTGGACAAATTGGAGACAGTCCAGCGGAGGGCAACAAAAATGATTAGGGGGCTGGGGACCATGACTTATGAGGAGAGGCTGAAGGAACTGGGGTTATGTAGTCTGGAGAAGAGAAGAGTGAGGGGGGATTTGATAGCAGCCTTCAACTACCTGAAGGGGGTTTCTAAAGAGGATGGAGCTACGCTGTTTTCAGTGGTGGCAGATGACATAACAAGAAGCAATGGTCTCAAGTTGCAGTGGAGGAGGTCTAGGTTGGATATTAGGAAACACTATTTCTCTAGGAGGGTGGTGAAATAGTGGAATGGGTTACCTAGGGAGGTGGTGGAATCTCCCTCCTTAGAGGTTTTTAAGGCCCGGCTCGACAAAGCCCTGGCTGGGATGATTTAGTTGGTGTTGGTCCTGCTTTGAGCAGGGAGTTGGACTAGATGACCTCCTGAGGTCCCTTCCAATATTCTGGGATTCTATGATTAGGGTAAATTCTGGAAGCCCAACAGCCAAAAGACCACTCCCTCAAATGCATTGGGTAAGTGATTTTTGTCCCCTGATGCAGGAGCTCTTACATCTTTTGCCCAGTAATTAATTCTGCCCCCACCCAATCAGCTCAGCCCCCATCCAACCCTGTTCAACCCTCCCTCAGTTTTGCCCCTCTGCCTCACTTCTGCTCCTCCTGGGATTCTTCACCCCACTTTCTCAAGCCTGGGGGAGCTGAAGAGGGGAAGGAGCAGATGCATCATCTTGTCCCCATTGCTTATGAGAAGAAAGGGATTGGGGAGCTGCTGGGCTCTTTCTGTTCCCTCCTTCTGCCTCCCTTCCTGTGCGAATCTGGCTTCAGATTGCTGAGGGGAGGGACATGGGGGAAGAGAGAGCTCTGCCTGCAGCTGCTCTGATTGGCTGTTCAGGCATAGGAAGTGGTCAAGTGGGGCATGTGAGGCAGCCAATCAGAGGTCTCAAATTCGCTAGAGGGCTGCAGATTCTGACATCTCCATTAGATGGGGTTTAGCCTAGCCAAAACCATGCTACTCACTAAAGAATCAGGAGAGCTGGCAGCAGTGGTACCTTTGCTGGGCAGTGCTCCCCTTTCCGTGCATGGCATCTGTGCACCTGAATTTGCCTGGAGCTCCTTTGAGCTATTTGTGTCTGACTGGCCAACAGTTTCTCCAATAAAGGAGGAAAATCCAGCAATCACGTTGAGGGGCCCAGTTGTCTCCCAAACACCATTGCTAGCTCCTGCCTCTCAGTCCCTCTTTTTTTTCTTTCAGGTCCAACTTTCCTGTCCCACTCACTCATACTTCCAGACTCATACCTCCCAGTGTTTAAAGTGGCCTAACTGGGCCAGATGCTGCCTCCAGGGGATGGGGGAATGAGAGACCCAAGGGTAAGTTTCAGAAAAAGCCTGCCCCACACTTACCAGCAACAGCAGTTCCTGTGGCTCCTGTCCTGTGGGGTAGCTGGGCAGGAGTCGGGCCAAATTTGAATGACTGGCATTGCACCTTGGTGGACAGAGTTGCAGCTCCACTCACTCAAATTTGTCCTAGCTGACCTCCTCATCCCCCACGGTCAGGGAGGCTGGGCAAAACCTGAGTAGCACTGTGACCCCATGTTCTGGTGGGCAGGTCGCAACACCTGGAGTAGGGAGCTGAGCCCACCCAACCCCATGGGACAGGAGCTGTTTCAGCCGGGACAGGAGGTTTTGGGGTCAAAGTGAGACAGTCTGGCAAAACCCGGGACTGGTGGGAGGTCTGCAGACTGGTGCTGTTGATCTGCCAGGTGGGAGCCATAATGAACAGTTGCCCCGAGTGGTTCAGTTTGGAATTATACTTGCTATTCTAAACATTGCCACTGAACAAAACATTTACCTTAACATATTTCAAACAGCCTTCTAGGCGATGAATATCACTATATCCTATAAAAGTGAGCACCAATGCTGAAAAATGTGGCCCCATTCTTCCACATAAACAAATGATCAACATGCTGTAAATGTATTTTATATTCCTCATACAATTATTTATATATTAAATGCAGCCTTGAAATAATGTTTGTAAAGGGCTTTGAAGATGGAAAGAACTAATAAATGCATTTTAAAATGCATTTCTTAGCTAGTGTAGTTGAGCTGTTATCTCACGGCTCTCATAAGCAAAGACAGGCCAGGACTGCTCAATACATGGATGGGGAAATGTAGATTTTGCAGATAACTTCAGTGGGAGCTGCTGCTGCTCAATACCCCTGAAAATCAGGTCGTTTTTTTTCAGTCCCTATAAATATCATTTCTGGCACCCAGTTTTCAAAATTTTGCCCTAAATGACTTGCCCATGGCTGCAGAAGGTGTCAGAAGCAGGATGAGCCTTGGGAATTCCATGCTTTCAGTGCTGTTCTTGGACCATACCACACTTCTCACAGTTAGACCACATAATTCCTTTAAATATGCTTCCCACAAACTAATCTTCAATCCAATAGGAATGGAAACCATATTTAAGGACTAGATTGTGCCATGCCTAGCTTGGGTGCCCATTTCCTTGGGGAAATGGCACAAAGGAGCCTTCCTTTCTTTGCAGAGCAGAGGTCAGACATGGCATTGGTCCATGTGAACCATCACATAAGGACCCAAGAATATATGCAAACAGCAGCGCCTGAAATTTTTTATGGCCAAGATAAGGCAAGGGCAGGGTCATGGATAAACTCTTGCCTCCTACTGCCACTTCTGCAGTAGTGAGTAGAGCTGGGCTTGTGCAGAGTAGGGCATGCACCCACATTGCAGCCTGTAAAACAATGTAGTAGTGATTTCACAGTGTCTTTAAGAGCAGCCTCCAGTGTACAGTTCATTTTTCCTCCTGGTCCCCCACCCTCAA
This sequence comes from Emys orbicularis, assembly GCF_028017835.1. Lineage (NCBI taxonomy): Eukaryota > Metazoa > Chordata > Testudines > Emydidae > Emys > Emys orbicularis. The sequence goes on from NC_088684.1 coordinate 165,945,232, forward strand.
CGCAGACAGTGATCTAAAGCAACCATCCAGCTAAAAATTACCATGCAATTTCTTCCTGATGGATGTAATTGTAACTGGAGTAACAGCAAAAGCACAATCCCTTCAGTCATCAGTAAATACTCTTAGGGGAAGGAGCAAGCAGACATGGACTTTTCCAAACTACCGAAGCCTGAATTCAGCTCATATTCCTCAGTTTGGAAGATGAAATGTGCAAATTGATTGATTTAGTTCAGTTACTGTTTATATTAATACTCTGCTGAGCTAAAACATCATACTGACCACATTCTAAAATAAGATTACATTTGAGCTGGATGTGCAAAGAGAACATCTTCCCAGTATGCTATTCACTTTAATCTAGTTTAATAGCATGAACATCAAGGAAAATATAATATTATTTCAGCAGTGGCCTATAATTATAATAAAGAGCAGTCATCTGGTGAATTAGCCTAAATTTTACTTTTAGAAAGAGCTACTTTCTCTGACTTCTTGAAGGAAAGTTTCATATATTTACAATGTATTCAACAATCTACTGTACCTAAGAGGAAAACTGAAAACTGCACCTATTAATTTCTGTTGCTAGTGCTTAAAGGAAACAGCAAAATGTATAGTGCAACAGTTCAGGAGAAAAAGCCATTTCCCAGCACTAGAGAGGTGATGTCCATGGCCTAGGTTGTGATTGTACTGTATGCCTTGGCAAAGGAGTAAGAGGGAATAAAAACTCACCCCTGCCATGGACTACATGACTTGGGTTCATGTGTACAGGAATAAGTGGAGCTACATGCCTGCTTACTTCCACCCTAGAGCACAGGGGCTATGGGTGAGGAATGAATGGAACTTTGTCCCCCCGCCAACTCTCTAGGTAGAGTAACTGAATCAATATAGGGTGTGTGTGTATGTGATGCTGTACTTCTGGACTATACACCAAGCCTATACCAACAGTAAATTACTACCACTGAGGCACCAGGAGGAATCAGGGGAGGAATTATGACTGAGTAGTGTCTCTGGGATGGTGCAGTTTATGTGCTGGGTGAATAAAGGATTTTTAGTTCATTGGCAATTTCAAAAAGTCAGAAAAAAATTGTTTTGGGTCACACCAAAACCAAAAAAATTTAAATTTCTTGCAAGTTGAAAAAAATATTGTTTCAGGGCTAATGAAACATTTTGTTTGAGCCACAATTAAATATTTCATTTTGATTTCAAGTATTTTTAAATGTTTTTGATTTTAAAAAAAGTAAATTGAAAGAAATTTTGAAACAAAAACTAAATGTTTTGTTTTGAAAATGTCACAATGAATGGTTTTGATTTTTTTTTGATTTTTTAGATTTTATTTAAAAGTGAACAATTCAGTGAAATGGACACAAATTTATGAAACGTTTAGGTGTTTTGAATCTACATTTTTTATGGAAAAAATATTTTGGTAAAAAAAATTCACTGCACTTTACTCCCTTTGTTCAGAGCCGCGTCTAATGGCAAAATCTAGCCCCCGGTAAGCAATGCAGAGAGTTAAGTTGCTTGGAAGCTCTGAAGAATTTAAATTCCTTTAAAAATATCCACCATCTCAGTTTGTCCCCTGGATCTGCTTAGATACATACCCAGTGCTGGAGAGACCTGTGCAGTGTTACAGACAATTTGTATAGGAAAATAAGGGTTCAGCATTAAAATCTGTATCCAGAGTTTGCCAAATGGCTTGTCAGAAATGAAGATGCCTTTGAACATACAGGTTACTGACTGGACTCCCTACACAACGAAACTTACTTCAGGAAGTTTCTCTAGGACAGGAATATACACTGCATTTATTTGTTATTAATATTGCTTACTTTCTTATGATGAAAACTTGTAAAACTTTTATATATTTACATAATTGGACAGTATAATCTTGTCCTAACTTCAGAGCTGTTGGCAAGAAAGTAACTGAACAATACAAATTATTGAGAAATAACCTTTCAAAACACATAATATAATTTTGTATAGTTTTAGTACTATCCACCAGTACATTTGACCAATGGATGCAAACTGGGAATCTGCAATTTGTGTAGTTCTTCCAATATTCAGAATGTTCCCATAAAACCTATTTCTACCACATTTTAAGGTGGTGGCAGTGTATGGACTAGATGCATGAAAAAATAATCTGTGTATGGTGGAATGTTGCAGTATCTTCTTTCTCTCTGCCCTTTTAACTATCTGGTGGCAATATCCCTTATGCACATTCTAAACCTTTGCTTCCTCTCAAAGAGTCAATAGTCCCATTCTAACAGGTGAGACATTTTGCCTGGGGAGCATTAATTAACCTAAAGCGAAAATAGACAATTCCCAGGAAAGGAATGATCTGATGCTTGATGAGAAATTTTCCAATTTATTGTTAGTTTTTCAGACCAAAGACTCCATAATTTACTCATGGATGAGATATCCATCTCTCTTAGTCTAGACACGGATGATCCCCACCAGGCAACAGACAAGAGTTATTGCCCCTTTTCCTGTTCAAAGTGTCCTATTGTCTCCTATATGTTAATTAAGAACCAGAGGAGAGGAAAAACAAAATGTAGGTTTAAATCAGTTAGGAATAATTTGCTGGTGACTCAAGAACTTGAAACTTCCAGAGGTCAAACTTTGTGATACCTCAAGAAGCCAGTATAATAATAATTATTAATAATAATATAATGATAATATATTTCTCTCCAACTTAGGAACTGTCCATTTGTTTGAGGCTAAAAATGACATAGAATTCATTACATGAATCAAACCTGACACTAAAAGAAACATAGAAGAAATTTATTATATACTGATGTCATTTACTGGATATCAGTGGAAGCAGCAGAGAAACTGAGAAAGCCAAAAGCTAAAAGCCAGTTCGCAAATGGCAATAGAAATCAGCTTCAAACAAGCCTTGAAATCAAAGTATATAAAACTGAGGTCACTGTGTAGAACCTCAGAGTTTTTCCAGCAGATTTTTGCTGAACCCTGTAGTAGACAGAGAGAGCCTGAAACATGAGGCCTGGCCTGAGGCCTGAACTAAAGTGATAGGCCCTGCTCATATAAAGCAAAGTTACCAAAAGTCGGACTGTGAGCAGAAGTCAGGCCTTGTTATAAAACCTGCCTGCTTGCAGGTTCACTATCCAATACATTAACTTGGCAAGAAAAGGGCTGGCATTGTGAAAACACAAGCATTCCTAGGCATTAAGTATTCACATAAACACATTCCAGAAGGGTAGTATCAGAATACCCTAATACAAGGTTATGGTGTAAGCACACTCCCCAAAGATGATACAAGGACACACTGACCCCCTCTTGAAGATAAGGTCAGGATGACAGGGTGATGGATAGAGATGTTTTGATTGAACCAACATGTACAAAGTAAAGGGTGGTAACTAACCACATCAGAGGGGCAATACACAACTTGTTTATATCATGGTATAAAAAGGGTGTCACAGGGTGTGTGTCTTTTGCCAGCCGAGGGCGGAATGGAAAGTCCCACCATTCACTGAGGTGAATCCATTGCAATGGGCATAAATGTGTTAGTGTACCTGTAACCCTTGAGCCAGAGCATTAGGACCATGCTTCATTGACAATAAACCTGGCCGGGCGCCTTTGCTACTGAAATGCGTCTGTGGTCTTTGTGGGCAGTTCAATCAAGGTCTGCTGTGTCAGCTAGCTGCACTGACCTGAGACAGCACACAGAGAGAACACAGCTATTCAGCCAACCATTGACTAAAATCCCTATGTGGGAAAGACTCTCCCTGGTCCAGGGTCTCAGGATAAAGAAGAGTTGATTGAACCCACAAAGAAGCTAAAGAATCCCTAGTGCAACCAACAACTGGACCAGCTGTGTGGAAAGGACTCAATCTTTTTTCCAAGATCAACAGAATAAGAAAATGTAATGAGATTTAATTTCAAGGATTGTATTTCCTCTTCTGTTCTTTAACATATATAACTGTGGGTTATTTTGCAGAGTCTACTCTCTTTAGTGAGATCTCAAGTAGCCATATTTTGGATTATAACTAATACTATACACACACCCTTCCTTATAAGTCCAAGCACATTGTCTTAAGAGAGGTTTGAACCATAACTTTAAACAATTGTGTTGGATATTCTAAAATTGCTCCTTTTTGGACAAACCATTCAAATAGTAGGGACTATATGCTTAGAAATACCTTAAAGACAAGTGCATTTTTACTTCTTGGAGAAACACTGGAAAGATGTTAAGTACTAAAGAATTGATGATTAATGTCATAAGTAAATGTAATAAAAATCTTGGTGATTTCCATTGTTTGTAGATATAATTACAGAGACTCAACTATAGTCTATGACAGGGATGAGCAAACTACAGCCCACAGGCTGCTTCCAACACATCAGACATTTTTATCTGGTCCTCAAGCTCCTGCTAGGGAGTGGGGTCGGGGACTTGCCCCGCTCCACCCGCCTGGTGCTCCTGCCGGGGAGTGGAGTTGGGGGCTTGCCCCACTCCGCCTGCCTGGCACTCCCCAGCCCCCCACTCACAATTCCACCATCTTCCGGCATGCACAAAGCCACACTGCACAGGCGTGACTTCACCATGCTGTTTCCAGGATTGGAACCCCACCCCTACGCAGCAGCCCCCCCTTCACAGCATCGTGCCCAATCCCCTCCCAGTCTCCTACAGCCTTACCTTTGAGAGCCTCGAAACTGCCTGGGGGCAACATCTGTCCCAGCTAGGGTTCCTCCGCCCATGGCAGTGCCTGGTATGGCTATCTTGGTGTCACTGCCAGCAGGGCCCCTAGGAGTCCCCGGTACTGCCCCTGTAGAGCCCCTCCCGCCATACCCCATGAGTCCCACCTCAGCCCACCTTACCATTGGTAACATCCCTTATAGAGCCCCCCATGCTACACCCCATAGATTCCCTCTCCCCCACCGGGCATTCATGGCTCACCATACAATTTCCATACCCATATGCGGCCCTCAGGTCAAAAAGTTTGCCCACCCATGGTTTATGACAATTGCTTGCAGGACTGTATTGGTGTGTTCAATACATGTCTAAAGTATTGGTTGTGTCTACACTTGCTTGATGAATTGTTGATTGTATATTAATGTGGTTCTGTCTGGTTAATAAACTGATGATTGGTTAAGAATAACCAAATGTTCTGATTTGAGAAACACTGTTCAAGTTCAAAGATGACCTGAAAATAACCTAGCATTAAAATTACTAAGCTAATGCTCCCTGGCCTCAGTAAAAAGGGGATTATCCTGTTAGATTCCATTCTAACATTGGCTACAATGTTCATCATATTGGCAAATCTGATTTGTTAGATTTCAGTTTAAAAATCTGACAACTCAGAAAATCCATACATTGACCCCCTTTCACACTTATAGCAGCTATTCCGTGTTAGCAACTCTACACAACAGTTCTTTGGAGGGGAAGAGAAAAATAATTGCAGGGGGGAATTTTTTGTAGCAAAATATAATAACTCAAAGACAAATTCAGGCAGGACTCTTCTATTGTTGCAAAAGGAGCTGTGGGAGCTTGAATGACCACAAGTGATTAGTATAGCACAGTGCCCTCTGACACATGTTGGGGCCTGGGTTCAGTGCTGGCACAAAGCATGGTGATAGTTACCGAATCACCTATGGCATATGGATTTGTGTGGAGGATCTTCCTTGCTAGTGATCTCCAGGCTTGGCTCTGATTTGCTGATTACTAGTTTATAATACAAATTGTTCTGACTGTCAGAATCTTTCTCATGAAGGAAACCAGGGATATTTTTCACATCTCCATGTACTGTATGTAGGCCTTGACAGGATCAGAAATAGCAAAGAAAATCCTTCACTGGGATATATAAGGCCTCCTGTTGTCATAGCATCAATCACCTTCCTTCTTTCACTCTCCCAAAACAGGAACAGACATGTTAATCAATGCAAAATGTAAACCTATTTAAACTGTTGAAATTTACAACAATACAGTCCTCTGTGAGCAAATGGGTAGGGAGGGGCAGGGAGTAGGTGGATCAATGACTCTATCCCTGCCTACATAACTGCTGGTTAGGGTTGCCAGGTGTCCGGTTTTCAGCCAGAATGCCCGGTCGAAAAGAGACCCCGGCGACTCCGGTCAGCACTGCTGACTAGGCCATTAAAAGTCTGGTCGGCAGTGCAGCGGGGCTAAGGTAGGCTCCTTACTTGCTGTGGCTCTGTGCAGCTCCTGGAAGCAGCAGCATATCCCTCCTCTGCATAGGGGCAGTCAGGGGGCTCCGCACGCTGCCCCCGCCCCAAGCATAAGCTCTGCAGCTCCCATTGTCTGGGAGCCACGCCCAGGGCTGGCTCTGGCTTTTTTGCTGCCCTAGGCAAAAAAGCCACCCGCCGTCCCCCCCCCCCCCCTCCAGCGCGGCAGGGGAGGGCACTGAGCCCAGCCGCGGGCCCGCAATCCCCGACCGGCTGGAGCGCCGGGGGGAGGGCGGCGAGCCCGCCGTGGCTCTCCACTCTCCCTGGCGGCCAGAGCGCCGGGAGCAGGGCGGAGAGCCCAGTCGCGGCCCCGCTCTCGGGCCGGAGCGCCCCGCCGCGCCGCCCCCCTCCAGGCGCCGCCCCAAGCACATGCTTGGTGGGCTGGTGCCTGGAGCCGGCCCTGACCACGGCCAATACAAGCTGTGGGGGTGGCACCTGCGGATGGGACAGCATGCAGAGCCACCTGGCCATGCCTCCACATAGGAGCCAGATGGGGGACATACCGCTGCTTCCCGGAGCTGCTTGAGGTAAGTGCCACCTGGAGCCTGCACCCCTGATACTCTCCCCACACCCCAACCCCCTGCCCCATCCCTGATCCCCCTCCTGCCCTCTGAACCCCTCAATCCCAGCCCGGCACACCCTCCTGCACCCCAAATCCCTCATCCCTGGTCCCACCCCAGAGCCCACACCCCCTCCTGCACTCCAACTCCCTGAGCCAGCATGGTCAAAATGAGTGAGTGAGTGAGTGAGGGTGGGGAGAGCGAGGGACAGAGGGGTGTGTGAAATGAAGTGAGCAGGGATGGGGCCTCGGAGAAGGGGCGGTGCAGGGTGGGGCCTTGGAGGAGGGGTGGGGCAGGGGGCGGGGCAAGGGTGTTCGGTTTTCTTGCCAGTAGAAAGTTGACAACCCTACTGCTGGTGGAGCTGGCTGGATGAGGGCTGATGTAGCATCTTCCTGCCTTCCTCCCCCCTACATATGTACCAGCTGTAGAAGTTTGCTCTGGAAGCAAAGTACTTCAAAGTGGTGTCATTAAGACACAATTCTTTCCTGGCACTCATCCTGGGATGGCTCAGCTGTGCACTGCCACTACTTAGGGCTGAGCCTTAAATTTCAATTTAGCCCTCAAGATGCTAATACTTTGAGAAAAGCAGTTTTAAAAAAGGGCTTTGCTGGGGATTTGGGGATGGGTTTTTTTAAAATGTTCATCTTTGGGGAACTGATTCCTTTGCCTCTTAGACTTGCTCTGTCACAAACTGTGTGATATAAATGTATTCATTAAACTGTTCACACACCTAAATTATACTGTTCATACAGACTAAATTTGTAATAGTAGCTATTTTTCAACTTCTTGCCATGATGGAAGACAAGTCAGAAAGACCAAGAAAATAGCAAACTCATTAAAGGAAATGGATGAATGCATCAAGATACTGAATGCATGTGCTAATCCATTAACTTCTGGAATTCAGTGATTATTAGTATCAACTTCGTTTTCAAGTTGCGGAAAGTTTATTAGCATTTAAACATCCAATCATCTTTTACAGGGATTATGTTAGTATTGCTGTCACTTAATTCTCCCACTTCATATCAGTAAAAACCCATTTTCTCTGTCAAGGGTACTGACTAGATGAATGTTATTGGAAATAAATTGGGAAACATTATTGTAGAAAGAACTATGGCCTGATCCAAAGTCTGGAGTCAAGGGAGTCTTTTCGTTGACTTCAATGGGCTTTGGATCAGGCAAAAGGAAAATCATATATGGTTTGCTAAATATGGGTCAGACTGCAAACACCACACTCTCATTGATGAGTAGTTACTCACCAAGCAGTTCCATTGACTTCAGTGGAACTAATCATGGGATTAAATGCTCATCCCTGTGAATAAAGGATGCAAAATGCAAATGTCTAATTTTAAATATATGACTGAAATTTGTAGTACAAAGAGTGCCTGAGATATAAGGCCTTGTATCAGAAGCCCAGTGTGAGATCTAAGGCCTGATCTAAAGTAGTGAGCGGGCTTTGCTGATATAAAGCAAAGTTAGCAAAAGTCTGCTAGGAGCAGAGGTCAAGATCTGCCTGCTTGCAAGCTCACAAAACCTGGCAAGACCAGGGCTGGTATTGCAAAAACACACACATTCCTGAGAAGTGGTAGGCACAGGAAACTCATGCAAACACATTCCAGTAGGATGGTACCAGAACACCCTGATAACAAGTATTGTACAAACACACCCCCTAAAGATAATGAGAACACACTGACTCCTCCTAAAGATAAGGTCAGGATGACGGTATGATGGATAGAGATGTTTTGATCAAAACAACATGTACAAGGTAATGGGTGGTAATAAAACACATCAGGGGGCAGTAACTATGTCCAAGGGGCAATACGTAATTTGTTTGCATCGGTGTATAAAATGGAGTCTCAGAGGGCTTGTCTTTGGCTTGCCTAGAGGATAATGGAAGTCCCTCAGCTAACTGAGCTAGTCCATTGCAATGGACATACATGTGTTAGTGTACCTGTAACCATTGAGCCAGGGCATTAGGACCATGCTTCATTGACAATAAACCTGACCTAGTGCCTTTATACCATAACGGATCTTCTGGTCATTGGACGGTTTGCTGGAGGTCTGCTTTGCCAGCTACCTGCGCAGAGCTGGGACAGCATATAGAGAGAACACACACATGCAGCCAAACATTTGACAACAAAAGTAAGTCTGCAACCCTTATTCATTTTGAGTTGCACCTTACTTTGTGAGTTGTTCCATTGATTTTGTTACTTAGCATGAGTAAGGGGGGTAGAAGCTAACCCTTTGAATAAAATTTGTAAATTCATAGCCGGTTTGTAAATTTAGGTCAGATTCTGCCATCCTTACAACTAAGGAATAATATCAGTGGGGATACTTATGGAGTAAGATACTGCTGTATAAATATGGTCCAGATTCCGAAATGCTTACGCACTTTGAATTTCACCTTACTCTGTGAGTTTGTTTTCAAGAGACCAGCAAAAAGCCAAAACTAATCAATTAAAATGTATGTGAGAAACACCACAACCCCAGTCATCAGCATCAGCAGAGTAGTTATTTTCTTTTTCTTTGTCAGAAATCAATGTCACATTCAAAACAAACCAACATTGAAACTGGTACACAAGTTGCTTATTTATATCTACAGTCAGACAGTGTGGATGCATGTGTGTTTGCTTTTATTCAAATAATACTACTTCATCGAGATGTAAAAGAAACAAATAATAGATGCATGCAACCCAGTAGACTTTATCTTAATGCAAATCAATATTCTTCATCCACCAAGTTGTTCTAAAATCAAGTGAATAATATTAGCATTCATCAGCATCCCAGTCTTTTTACTGCTCAGATTAATATTACATTATAACATGATAGTGTAATCACACAGTTCAACTGATGCAAAAGCTCTTTACATTGTGCACTACAGTGTGTTCATGGACTATTATTATACTGACATGGAACTATTTTATTTTCTGGAAAGTGATTATTGTTGTTGTAGTGAATTATTATCTGAAAGAAATTTAAAATAGCCAAATCAGAATTTTTAAAAATGTCACTTTTTTGATCAAAAACTAGACTATTGACTCAATGGGACTACTTCCATACTTAAGATTAAGAATGTGCTTACATGTTTTGCTGGACTGATACCAAGAGAACAACTCTGACAGCTGCTGACACAGTTCTGAGAACAGCTTTCCATGAAACATCCTTTTTCAGGCAGGGTTTATGTGCTCAGATATTAGCATGATGGGTGCCAGTTAATAACCGATTTATCTTCCATCTGCAAGTTTTTATAGCAAAGCTTCCCTTCTTTGTAGCAGCTGTAATATGGGTGGGCATTAATTAATTACACTGCTCTACAGCCAAAATGCTTCTGAAATAAATGTAGTCAAACTTTACTAATTCTGGGTCACTGAGAACGAAAATGATGCTTAAAATTGTTGATTGGCTCTAGTTTTCAAGATATGCTATTGGGTCAGTATATACGACCCTTGACTTGGGAATGGCAGAGGATAAGTGAGTTATAAAGGGAAGGGATCTCAATTTCAACCAGAAATGACTAAAATACATCTTTGACTGGATCTATGAATAAATCTATGACTGGGTTTGGACAGTACTTGCTTTTTAGACAAAACAATGAATGATGCAATCTAAAGCTGGTATTGCATCATACATGATATGAATCGCATCATATTATTCCTAGAAGTCACGGATGATGCAATCATAACGAAGCTTACATCACTCTGCTGAACAAATTGCCCTATATCAGCTTTAGAAATCATACAGTGTCGTGCTCTCTTATTTGTCAGTGTTTGATTTTGCAAAGGGACACATTTCTGTTTAGCCAAAGTGAGCAGAGATGCCTCGTACTTGTGTGAACCGTGCAGATAACTTCTGTATGTTTGTGGTGAAGTGACTTTTGCATCACAAAAGCGCAGTATAACCACTATGGTTAAGAAAGCCTATCACCTTTATTTTGGCTGCAAAATTGGAGATCAGGACAAGAGGTGGGTCCCACACATATGCTGCAACACTTGTGCAACAAATCTTTGCCAGTGGTTGAACAGGAAAAGGAAATCTGGGCCTTTTGCAGTGCCAATGATTTGGAGAGAGCCAACAGATCATACCAACAATTGTTACTTCTGCATGGTGCCTCCAGTTGGGAAAGGTGTGTCAAAGAAGAAAAAGTGGACTGTGCATTATCCAAACATTCCATCAGCTATATGTCCAGTACCCCATGGAGAAGGACTGCCGGTTCCTGATGCACCAGAATCATTCTCACTTGAGTCAGACGAGGAAGAGGAAGAGGATGAAACTTCTGGTCCTGAACCATCAATGTCACAGGACCCAAATTTTCTCCCATCCTCCTCCTCTGAACCACACCTCATAACACAAGGTGAACTGAATGACCTTGTCAGGGATTTGGAACTACCCAAGAGTAAGGCACAGCTGTTGGGCTCCAGACTACAGCAGTGGAATCTCCTGGCAGGTGATGTTAGGGTTTCCATGTTCCGTGACCGTCAAAAGGATCTTGTCCCATTCTTCTTCATGGAAGGTGATCTTGTAGCCTGCAACAACATCGATGGTGTGATGGCAGCCCTCAACATCGTTCACGATCCAGATGAGTGGAGACTGTTCATTGATTCATCGAAGACGAGTCTTAAAGCTGTTTTACTGCAGAATGGCAATGTTTTGCCATCAATTCCAGTTGGTCATGCAGTCCATATGAAGGAAACCTATGACAACATGAAACAACTTTTGAGGTGCATAAACTATGACCAACATCAGTGGCAGCTTTGTGGCGATTTGAAGGTTGTTGCTCTCTTGCTTGGTCTGCAGACTGGATACACAAAGTACTGCTGTTTTCTCTGTGAATGGGATAGTTGTGCAAGAGATTCCCACTACATCAAGAAAGATTGGCCACTCCGACAGTCATTGGAGCCTGGGAGGAAAAGTGTTCAGCATCCACCACTTGTTGAATCAAGGAAGATTTTGTTACCACCCTTACACATCAAGCTGGGTCTGATGAAGATCTTTGTCAAGGCCATTGACAAAACACAAGCAGCTTTCAAGTACCTCCGTGGAAAATTTCCAAGGTTAAGTGAAGCTAAGAGAAAAGAAGGTGTCTTTGTTGGTCCTCAGATTCGTGAACTTCTTCGAGATGATGCATTTGACCATGCACTGCGTGGCAAGGAAAAGACGGCATGGAAAGCCTTCCAGTTAGTGGCAATAAATTTTCTCAGAAACAACAAGGCAGACAACTACAGGTTGTTGGTGGAAAACCTCCTCAAGGCATACAAAAGCCTTGGTTGCAACATGTCACTAAAGATACATTTTTTACACTCTCATCTAGATTGTTTTCCACCGAACTGCGGAGCAGTGAGCGACGAGCACGGCGAGAGATTTCACCAGGACATTGCAACAATGGAGAAACGCTATCAGGGCAAATGGAGCCCATCAATGCTTGCAGACTATTGCTGGACAGTGACAAGAGATGCTCCACTTAATGAATACAAGAGACAAGCCAAGAAGCGCCGAGTAGACACTGAATAGGACTAAATTATGTACATTATAGTTTTTTGCCTTTTGTTTCATAATACATTTTATTTATATAACCCTTTTGCTGATTTTTAAAGTGTTACATAAACAGGACAGGTGAAATATTATCATGTAAAGCAACCATAAACACATGAAAAGACCTAGGTTTACAATTTATGATTAAAACTCTACTATCTACACAATATACACAGTCATAAAATGTAAAAACTTAAATATCTTAGAAACAGTAGCCAATCAGTTGTTTTAATTGTCATATTTGAATTCAGCACATCAAAATACATAATAAATAGCACATTTTATCTCTGAAGCAGACGACTTCTCAAAAATTGTAGACCAGTGTTATATTATCAAAGGCTCAGCTTTATTTCAGACTTTCTGGAGCTCTTATAGTAGCCCATCACATCAGAATGGCAGCCTCTTGCCGTTGGAAAGCTGGGTTCGTGAAACACTCCTCTAAGCTGGATTTCTCTTTCATCATAAAAAAAAGTCAAGAGTAAAATAAAACTAAACAAAAAAGATATTTTTATTTTATTTTATTTTATTTAATCATAGACATTTTTTAGCAGAGCCTCACAAAAAAACAAAATACCTCCCCCCCCGAACAACCCAGGAACAAATGCATCATTGGATGGATATTTATTTGTGTTTGGACAGTCTTTATCTTGTATTTTTGTATTGTGTACTTTTAATTTATGGGATAGATTCCCAGATCAAAGGTTGTGCACCCATTAGGAGTTTATAAATTTAAGTATATAAATAAATAGGATTAACATCTCTGGGATCATCTTATCAAACAGAAGGTTAAAGGGTGACGATCACAGTTTATAAGTAGCTATGTGAGGAACAGATATTTTATAATGGGCTCTTCAGTCTAGCAGAGAAAGGTCTGAGGCTGAGCTGAGGGAACTGGTGGGCTCAGAGGTCTCTGACAACTTCTTGGACCTAGATTTTGCTCAGACCATATGTCATGAACATACAGCTAAGGGTAGCATAAAATCCCTCCTTTACCTGTAAAGGGTTAAGAAGCTCAAATAACCTGGTTGGCACCTGACCAAAAGGACCAATAAGGGGAGAAGATACTTTCAAATCTGTGGAGGAAGGTTTTTGTTTTGTGCTCTCTTTGTTATTCTCTCTGGGACAGAGAGGGACCAGGGCAGGAAAAATGCATCTCCTAAAGCCATATCTGAAATAATCATCTAAGATTACAAAGTGTAAGTAATTGCAAGGAAATGTGTTAGGTTATCTTTTGTTTTAGCTTGTGAATTTTCCCTATGCTAAGAAGGAGGTTTAGTCCTGTTTTTTGTAACTTTAAAGTTTTGCCTGGAGGGGAATCCTCTGTGGGGGAGGGATAGCTCAGTGGTTTGAGCATTGGCCTGCTAAACCTAGGGTTGTGAGTTCAATCCTTGCGGGGGTCATTTAGGAATCTGGGGCAAAAATCTGTCTGGGGATTGGTCCTGCTTTGAGCAGGGGGTTGAACTGGATGATCTCCTAAGGTCCCTTCCAACCCTGATATTCTATTACTACCCTGTAAAATTATCTTCCATCATGATTTTACAGAGGTGCTTCTTTTACTTTTTTTCTTTATAATAAAGTTCTGTTTTTAAGAACCTGATTGGTTTTTAGGGTCCTAAAAACCCAAGGGTCTGGTCTGTGCTCACCTTGTTTACCTATTTGATTGGTATATTATTCTCCAGCCTCCCCAGGAAAGGGGTTGAAGGAGCTTGGGGGATATTTTGGGGAAACAGGAACGTCAAGTGGTCATTTTCCTGAATCTTTGTCTAACTCACTTGGTGGTGGCAGCATACTGGGCAAGGACAAGGTAGAATTTGTGCCTTGGGGAAGTTTTTAACCTAAGCTGGTAGAAATAAGCTTAGGGGGTCTTTCATGCGGGTCCCCACATCTGTACCCTAGAGTTCAGAGTGGGGAGGGAACCCTGACACCATAACATTCCCATTCAACGTAAGAGCATCCCTGATCTGGTGGAATCCATTGATGGGTCCCCCATTTCCTCTGGCCCAGTTACTCATCAAATGACACCACTGACTGTGACCACACTCCAGGACCAGTGGAAGGTGCTGCGGTTGATCTGAGCCCCTCCTTTCCCTGTCATCCTTTGTATTTATTGGCTGGTCATCCATGGCCCATGCAATCAGTGGGGATCAGGCAAGGTGCACTTTACATCAAGATTCTGCTGCCAGTGATGTCTCCCAAGATCAGGAGTCAAACCTGAACCTCCTTGTGATAAATTGCTGAACGGGGGACTTTAAAGGTAGATGCCACCCTCTCTGTCACCCATTCATTCACTTTGGATATTCCCGAGAAATATCAACACTACACTGATGTCTTTGACAAAAAAAAAAGGGCAGACATCTTGCCACCTCATCACAACTAAGATTGCCCCATTGACCTACAACCCAGGGCTGATGTTCCCCCTCAGAACCAGAACTCCAAATGCTCTGGGAATACATACATGACAATTTAGAGAAGGGGTTGATTTGTTCTTTTGCCTCTCCAACGAGGGCTCTGATCTTTTTTGTGGCAAAAAAAAGATGGCTCCTGGCTCCCCTGTGTAGATTACCAGGCTCTGAATACAGCAACAGTTTGAAATCATTACCCTTTGCTACTTATCAATGAATTCTTTGATAGACTTCACTCTGCCAGGCTTTTTCTAAACTGGACCTTCCAGGGGCCTTCCATCTGGTTTGTATCAAGGAAGGCAAAGACTGGAAGACTGTGTTTTGCACTCAATACATTTTGAGTATTTAGTTATATCAATTGGGACTATGTAATGCTCCAGATACACTTCAGTATTTTGTGAACTCATTTTCAAGATGGACCGATTTGTTGTTATCTGTTTAGATGATATTCTTGTCTTCTCTGAAAAATAGAAGGTACATGAACAACACGTTCACCTTGTCCTTGGCAGACTTCACCAGAATCACCTTTATGCCAAGCCAGAGAAATGCGAAGTCAGTAAGGATGCTACTGAGTTTCTTGGACATATCATTTCTCCCAAGAGCTTAACAATGGACCCACAGAAAGTGTCTGCCATCACTGGGTGGAGTACTCCAAAGGATGTAAAGGGAGTTCAGTGATTTCTCATTTTGCCAATTTTTATCAGCTCTACATTAAAGGATTCTCCTGGCTAGTAGCACCAGTAACTGCACTCCTCCAAAAACTGGCTTGTTTTGTCTGGTTGATGGATGTAAAATAAGCTAAAAAATTTAGCTTCAATAAGCTAAAAAAGCCTTCACTTCGGCTCCTGTTCTTGTGCATCCATACCCTGCTAAACCTTTTACCATGGAAGCAGACACCTGTGACCTGAGCTGCTGAAGAAAGTGCCCACATGCTAAATTGCTCAGTCTACTCCAGACTCTGCCCACCCAACCTCAACTCTGATATATGATCTCATTGGACTTCATTGCAGACCTGCCTTGTTCCCAAGATTGCACTGTCATCCTGGTAGCTATTGATCTTTTCACTAAGCTGGCACATTTTATTTCTTCTCTCTCTCTCCCCACAGATCAAGAAACAGCCTGTCTGTTAGCAAACCATGTTTTTCATCTTCACGGATTGCCACCTCGAGTAGTGTCTAATCAAGACCCACAATTCACTTCTTAGTTCCAGCATGAACTCTGTAAACTTCTAGGAATTGAACTCTTCACATTCTTAGACTACCACCTGCAGACAAACGTGCAGATGAAGTGGGTAAATCAAATCTTACAGCAATATCTTTGATGCTTTCTTAACTCTCACTAAGATGATTGGGTCACTCTCCTGCCATATTTGCTTACAATAGCTCCATGGATGCCTCATGTCTGTCTAGTCACACCTATAGACTTGCACGTTCCTGCTGTGGCACACCTCATTGCCCACCTTTATCAAGTTCACCAGGAACTTATGGAGCATCTGGAAGCCACCAAGAAAACATATCAACTGAGACTGTCAAGTTGCACCGACATTGAGTGCAACTAAACATCTCAAATCCTCATGCCCATCTACCGAATTAGACTATCCATACCTAGGTCCATTCAAGATTGCTGAACAAGTCAACCTGGTAGCATTCCATCTCTAGCTGTCCAAATCCCTGAAAGTCCACCCAATTTTGCACATGTCACTCCTCAAATCCCCAGCTACTCCACTCCACCACTCCCTCCCATGGAAGTTCAGGGGCAGGAAAAATATGAAGTATGATAAATCCTGGATTTTAAGCAAATCCTAAATTGACTTTACTACTTCGTGGACTGGGAGGGTTGTGGCCTGGAAAAATGGTCTTGGGAATTGGAAGGGAATGTTCATGCTCTGGAGCTCATACTCCCCCTTCACCAGAAGAACCCAGAAAAACCAGACCCTAAGGCCCCTAGAAAGCGCTCTTGAGTTGTGGGGGGTACTGAGGAAGCCAGCTTCAGCAGGGTCTGCTAGCAACACAGTGGGCATAACTGATCCTAGCAGGGGCTGCCTGATTGATTGTACTTCCTAACTGGTAGACAGGTAGAGGTAGCTACTGCTTGACACTGTAACATCCAGAGCTTGCTCACTGCTCAGCATAGTCCATATCTGCAGCTGTGCTTGGACCTGTCTCCTGCCCCTTCCCCACCTGCTCTTGTGCCTGCTTCAGCCCTTGCCCTTCTCCACACTTGACACTCCTGGCTCTGACCCAACCTCTGCTTTCTCACCATGTTTCCAGTTCACTCACTGGCTCTGGCATTCGGCTTCTGATCTCTGGCTCTAACCCTGGGCTCTGCTCTTGATTGTGCCCCTGGGTGTGCCATGGTCCTGATTTTTGACTATGCGCTAACCTCCTGGGTTGGCTACCTTCATGGCTCTGAACATTAGGCCTGACCACAAACATCCCGGTTGTGTTCCTGACAGAACTATCTCAGGTGACAACAATTTGCAGAAAGAACAATATAAGATACCAGTGGCGGTTCCCATTTACATTGTTCTTGAAATGTAAGGACAGATATAGATCCAGCTGAGATCCAAAAGAATGGAAACAGGTATGTTTGAATGTGGGAATAGGTGAATCAGCTCAAGTACAATCTGAATGGGATCAAAGACATCAGTCCCACAGGTTACCAAGAAATCACTGGGAATGAGTTAGATCAAAGAGAGCCAGAACAGCCACAAAAGGTGCATCATCCAGACAACAGGACAGAAATAAGAGCAGAAGAAACCGTTCAGATCCAGAAGAACAAGATTAACATATAGCAGTGGTGGACAACCTGCAGCCTGCGGGCTGCATGCGGCCTGTCAGGGTAATCCGCTGATGGGCCGCAGGACAGTTTGTTTACATTGACCATCCGCAGGCACGGCTGCCTGCAGCTCCCAGTGGCCGCAGTTCTTCGTTCCCAGCCAACAAGAGCCCACCATTGGTATATAGACTAAGACATTGCAATAAATAATGGATATTATATCCAAGTGGTTAAAGCGATAAAGTGACATGTTTAAATGGAACTGGACTGTATCGCACCCAGAGTATTTTATTCTGGGGCTCTGAAACTGAACAAATGGAGAGGGTATCCTCCTTTTAGCCCCACAGCGTGAGCACCAAAAGTCCGAGTCAGTTGACCCAGGCTCTGAGATGTGCCACCACAGGTCTTTTCTTGCTGTGGAGACATACCCTTGCTAGCACACACTATCTCAGTCATAGGCATGAGAACAGAGACACTCCTCAATTCCCTGAGAACCACTATCTGAGTGAGGGGTCCTTCCTATATGGCAGTGTAGTGAGGCGGTGTGGTTCCCCGTCACCCCGGAGAGAGATGAGTCCCTCTGGACACCAGAGTGGGCAGAGCCAGGGAGCTCTGAGCCCACCCCCTAGAGGGTCAGGCGTTGCCCTGGAAGTATAAAGGCCCGACCTCAGAGCCCACTGACAGAGCAGCTGCCGGGGAGACCAGACACCTCCGGCCTAACTCGCAATTGGGAAACCCCAGTGGCCTGCAGTAAACCCGAGGACTGGCCCGACCTGCCCCACACCAGCTACCAGAAGGAGTTGCCAAGTCTACCCCTTGCCAGCTATCCTGAGGAACCCATGGTGCTGGACCCCCCTGAGGACATCACCCCGACCCAGGTACCTCAAGAGGGGGAGTCTGAAAGTAGCCTGGGGGCAGCCAACCCTAGTCTGGCTGCAGCACTGCCAGAGCCCATGTCAGTGTGTTGCGGCCAGGATTCCCACTGACACAGTAGCAGGCCTTCTGCTGCTGCTAGGGCCCCGGGCTGGGACACAGTGGAGTGGGAGGGCCTGCATTGCCCCTGCCACCCAACTCACGGGTGGCAGTCTCCCCCTCTCCCAGGCCTTTGGAACCTAAGGCCTGGGCTTACTCTTATATACTGTTACTGCTCAGCCCCTGCCTGAGGGCCTGAGTGCCTGACTCACCATTGCTCAACCCTGACCTAAGGCCTGGGCTTACTGTGTTTATTTCTACCTTCACAAAGGCCGCAGAGGAAGACTCCCATGGCCGGACTAATTCCCCGCAAGAACTATTCCCAAGTTTAGTGAGGTGACTTTTAATCCTATCCTCCAAAGTTCTTGCGACCCCTCCCAGCTTGGGATCATTCACAAACTTTATAAGTGTACTCTCTATGCCATTATCTAAATCATTGATGAAGATATTGAACAGAACTGGATCTGGAACTGATCCCTGCGGGACTCCACTTGATATGCCCTTTCAGCTTGACTGTGAACCACTGATAACTACTCTCTGGGAACAAGTTATGCACCTACCTTATAGTAGCTCCATCTAGGTTGTATTTTCCTAGTTTGTTTATGAAAAGATCATGCAAGGCAGTATCAAAAGCCCTACTACAGTCAACATATACCACATCTACCGCCTCCTCCCCATCCATAAGGCTTGTTACCCTGTCAAAGGGGAGGGAAGAGCTGTCTTTGTATTGGTGAACATTTACTTACACAGAAGAGCTATAATATTTTTATAATTGTATGTATTATTTAATAACCATTACAACATGTATTGCAGCTGTAAACCTTGGGCTGTGAACCGATCAGACTTCACCGGCTAAGGATGGGAGACATCTAAGGAAATCTCAGGTGCTGTTTCACTGGGTGGAGATATATTTAACTTTGCATGAAAAACTGCTCTTTCACCCAGCCAGGACATACACTTTCTTATAATAACATTTGTGACAGGGCAGATTATACATATTGGGCTAGAATGTGCATGTGGAATGTGCTGCTGATTTAAAAAATGAAAATAAACTGAATTGATCAAATATGATGAGATTACTATCATAAAAGGAGATGTTTATGCTACCAGAGATTCATTTCTATTATGTTGTATAAATTATTGCAGACCATGAACTATTGCAATTAGAATATGTAATATGGCACATGAGATAACAGTTTCAGATAAATGGATTTGGTTGGGGAGAATGAAGTACTATGCTGTCACACCTTTTTGGGTCTGACATTTTGTAGATAGGGGAACTTCTGATTTTGATGGCAAAACTGAACATTTTTATGAGTCTGAGAAAAAAATGTAAAAAAGTATGGATTGGATGAATGAACTATAAGGTGGCTAGAAATCTGGCTAGATTGTCAGGCTTCACGGGTAGTGATCAACGACTTGAGGTCTAGTTGGCAGCCAGTATCAAGTGCATTGCTCCAGGGGTCTGTCCTGGGGCTGGTTTTGTTCAACATCTTCATTAATGATCTGGACAATGGGATGTATTACACCCTCAATAAGTTTGTGGATGACACTAAGCTGCGGGGAGAGGTAGATACACTGGAGGGCAGGGATAGGGTCCAGAGTGACCTAGAAAAATTGGAGGATTGGGCTAAAAGAAATCTGATGAAGTTCAACAAGCACAAGTGCAGAGTCCTGCACTTAGGACAGAAGAATCCCATGCACTGCGACAGGGTGGGGACCAACTGGCTAAGCAGCAGTTCTGCAGAAAAAGACCTGGGGATTACTGTGGATGAGAAGCTGGATATGAGTCAACAGTGTGCCCTTGTTGCCAAGAAGGCTAATGGCATATTGAGCTGCGTTAGTAGGAGCATTGCCAGCAGATCAAGGGAAGTGATTATTCTCCTCTATTCGGCATTGGTGAGGCCACATCTGGAGTATTGTGTCCAATTTTGGGGGCCACACTACAGAAAGGAGGTGGACAAATTGGAGAGAGTCCAGTGGAGGGCAACAAAAATGATTAGGGGGCTGGGGCACATGACTTATGGGGAGAGGCTGAGGGAACTGGGATTATTTAGTCTGCAGAAGAAAAGAGTGAGGGGGGATTTAATAGCAGCCTTCATATACCTGAAGTGGGGTTCCAAAGAGGAGGGAGCTAGGCTGTTCTCAATTGTGGCAGATGACAGAACAAGGAGCAATGGTCTCAAGTTGCAGTGGGGGATGTCTAGGTTGGATATTAGGAAAAACAGTATTTTATTCCATTATATTTTGTCAAGAATTCATTTTTTAAAAATAAAAGTCTTATTCTCTATCTATGAACAAGTTCTTCATTGGTGGCTTGCTGTGAGACTTCTGAAATCCATGTACCATCAAGACCTTTCCTTATTTGCAATGCCTCATGACTGACAGAACTGCAATATAAAAAAGAATATGCATATATTAGTTTCTGAGAAGATAGAGAATAATCTTCCTGAGGGATAGCTGAGTGAACCACCCTTAACTGCAACAGAGAATGTATATTCAGTACCATGGTTCATTCACCATTTGTTATATAGATTTTCAGTATATTTGTAGATTTAAACTATTTGATAGTATATAAAGTCAACATTTTCCATGTTACATCTCTAACATTTTTTGATCTCAGATAAGTCTCTGTTTCAGTTTGGCGGAGTCCAGTAAAGATCTTGAATAAAAAATTAATGTTATATTTTAATGTTTTCATTTATTACTATATTAAGTGTCAAGTATCAGGGGGTAGCCGTGTTAGTCTGTATCTACAAAAACAACAAGGAATCTGGTGGCACCTTAAAGACTAACAGATTTATTTGGGCATAAGCTTTCGTGGGTAAAAACCTCACTTCTTCAGATGCATAGAGTGAAAGTTACAGATGCAGGCATTATATAGACACATGGAGAGCAGGGAGTTACTTCGCAAGTGGAGAACCAGTGTTGACAGGGCCAACTCAATCAGGGTGGATGTAGTCCACTTCCAATAATAGATGAGGAGGTGTCAATTCCAGGAGCGGAAAAGCTGCTTCTGTATAGAGCCAGCCACTCCCAGTCCCTATTCAAGCCCAGATTAATGGTGTTAAATTTCCAAATGAATTTTAGTTCTGCTGTTTCTCTTTGAAGTCTGTTTCTGAGGTGCTGTAGTCATAATGAACAGGTCACCAGACTCCTTGTTGTTTTTACTATATTAAGTATTATTGAATAAGAACTCACTCATTTATCAAAGCCCGCATAGTTCTAATATTTATTTTGGCACGGATAAACAGTAAACCAGTAAAAAACATGGTGCTGTGACACGTTGCAGGAAGAAGTTCACCTAGTTTTCAACAAATCTGTACAGCAATGGCTCGGCTTCTGAAAAGTAATTTAAGGCTACTGTCATGTTTGTCAATTTTTCAACAGGAAGAAATGGATTGAAAGAAAATGTAGTAATATCTTGTCCCTTTAGCTCTTCTCCTCCATGGTTGGCAGGGTTCCATCAGTAACATTATGCTGAAGTATCCCAGTTTGGTCAAAGTGGAAAGGACATTTTCACATAAGGGGTGCTGTCCTTTGGGAAAATAACTAATACTATTAGGCTGTTCACAAAGAGTATAACCCAGTACATGAACACCAGGGGACAGGAAACACCAGCTGTAGGGGAAGAAAAGGTTAAACTACAATGTTAAAACATTAACAGTATAACAAATTCCCCACCTCCCTGTATTCACCATTGTACACAGACCCCCCAGCTTCCTCCTTAAAACCATTCCAGGCTGATCATAGAATCATAGAATCATAGAATCATAGAAAATCAGGGTTGGAAGGGACCTCAGGAGGTCATCTAGTCCAACCCCCTGCTCAAAGCAGGACCAATCCCCAACTAAATCATCCCAGCCAGGGCTTTGTCAAGCCTGACCTTAAAAACCTCTAAGGAAGGAGAATCCACCACCTCCCTAGGTAACCCATTCCGGTGCTTCACCACCCTCCAAGTGAAAAAGTTTTTCTTAATATCCAACCTAAACCTCCCCCACTGCAACTTGAGACCATTACTCCTTGCTCTGTCATCTGATACCACTGAGAACAGTCTAGATCCATCCTCTTTGGAACCCCCTTTCAGGTAGTTGAAAGCAGCTATCAAATCCCCCCTCATTCTTCTCTTCTGGAGACTAAACAATCCCAGTTCCCTCTGTGACGTTATTGACATTAATTGGGACCATATAGATCATTGTTGCAACCAAGGTCCTGTAGTGGCACCCAAATCTTGTATAAAGGGGGTCAAATGGGGTGTCTTAGACAAGGTCAGGGTTTACTGGTTATGATTATGCTGTCTATATGTGTGTATCAGTTTTGTAGTTGAAGTTATGAATCTTGGCACTATACTGTCTGTATGGCAAACTTATGCTATGCTTCTGGGTGACATCCCAGACAAGCTGGGATTAGCTCTGCCTAGCCTCCTTGATGGCCCATTAAGGACCATCAGCTATACAATGGACCCATGGAAAGAAGGCAGATACGCCTTGTAACTCAGCAAAGTATGCAGGAACTGGCCCATATGACTCCAGACTCCATGTTGCTGTAATTTTCCACAGTAAGAACAAAGAGGTGTTCTTACACCTGGAAAAGACTATAAAAGGCTGATGCCTCATCTCCATTTTGTCTTCAATCCTGCTTCATACCTCTGGAGGAACTTTACTACAAGCTGAAGCTTTGAACAAAGGACTGAGGACCCATCCCAGTGGGGGTGTATTCCAGAGACTTGATTTGAACCTGAAGTTTATTCCATCGCTGCTGCAAGCCTGAACCAAGAACTTTGCCATTACTGTATGTAATTGATTCCATTTAACCAATTCTAGCTCTCATCTCTATCTTTTTCCCTTTTATGAATAAACCTTTAGATTTTAGATTCTAAAGGATTGGTAACAGCGTGATTTGTGGGAAAGATCTGATTTGTATATTGACCTGGATCTGGGGCTTGGTCCTTTGGGATCGAGAGAACCCTTTTTGTGTATATTGGGATATTGGTTTTCATAGCCATTTATCCCCCATAACGAGCGGCACTGGTGGTGATACTGGGAAACTGGAGTGTCTAAGGAAATTGCTTGTGAGGTTGCGGTTAGCCAGTGGGGTAAGACCGAAGTCCTCTTAGTCTGGCTGGTTTGGTTGCCTTAGAGGTAGAGAAACCCCAGCCTTGGGCTGTAACTGCCCTGTTTTAGCAATTTGTCCTGAGTTGGCACTCTCAGTTGGGTCCCGCCAGAACCGCATTGTCACAGTGGCGTAGTCGGCAGGATCCACAGAACCAGGTCAATTAAGCTTTGGGTCAGAACCCCACGCTATCCAAATTTGAATTTTGGGATTGAGAGTTTTGTTGGTTAAAGAGCTGCTGCAATGGCTGAGCAAAGAGCATATGAGGGACTTGGCAAAAAAGCCCTGGAAAATTTGTGTTCAGAAAAGAGAATAAGCTTTAGAAAGAAAGCTACAAATCAAGAACTGAGAAATCTGTTAATAGCCAGTGATCAGGGGGCAAGAGCACAGCCCTTACCTGAGGCTACAGAAGATGCAGAAAAAATTAGGATGCAAAAGGTGACAAGTAAACTGCAATTTGAGCATGAACAGAAGCTAGCAGATCTTCGATTGCTGGAGAAGCAAAAATAGCACAATTAGAGAAGGAGGCAGAAGAGAGAGCTCGTAAGGGGCGTCTAGAGCTGCTCGCTGCTGAACAGGAGACTCACAAGATGGAACAGGAGACGGCCAGACTTCAGCTCCGAGTAATGGAAGAGCGGAGAAAGTCATCCCCACCTGGTACTCCACTTCCCCACCGCCATGAGAAAAACTGGGAAAGGATGTGTCCCATTTACAATGATACTGAGGATATAGAGGAGTTTTTGTCTACCTTTGAACGCCTCTGCAGTCTCTACCAGATCCCCGAGGGTCAGCGAATGCCTATCCTGCTGACCAGACTGACTGGAAAAGCCAGGGAGGTATTTAATGAATTGGGGGAAGAAGAAGCCTTGGATTATGAGCGGTTTAAGGATTCTGTGTTAAGGCGGTTCAGGGTTACTCCTGAATCCTACAGAGTTAAGTTTAGAAAGTTTAAGATGTCTAATGATTGTACTTTTGTAGAATGTGCTCATAAGCTGATGGGTTTTGTTAAAAAGTGGGTTATGGGAGCCAAGGCACATGGGAATTTTGAAAAACTGCTGGATTTAATAACTTTGGAACAGTTCTTAGACATTGTGCCTGACAATGTGAGAGCAGCTGTGTGTGATAGGGACCCTGAGTCAGTCCTACGGGCAGCAGAGATTGCAGATGCCCACACCCAAAACAGGGCTCGGGAAGGGTGTAAAACCCCGGGGAAAACTAATCCCCATTCTCCCCAGTTCAAAAGGAGGGAAGGATTTAAAAGCAAACCTGACTCTTCTAAAGGAGTTCAAGGGGGCCCGGAGGGTAGGAACTCACATCCCAGGACGGAACAGGTTACATGCTATCACTCTGGTATGCTGGGCCATATGAGACCAGACTGCCCAACACTGAAGGGCAGCCCAAAACCAGCA
The DNA here is from genome assembly GCF_028017835.1 of Emys orbicularis. Lineage (NCBI taxonomy): Eukaryota > Metazoa > Chordata > Testudines > Emydidae > Emys > Emys orbicularis. The sequence goes on from NC_088684.1 coordinate 165,970,177, forward strand.
ACCCCAAATGCCACGGCAAATGCTAACCCTGTTGTTGTAAACTCACAGGCAAGCTACACAGAGCCCAGCTCTATTGCCCTGTATGCAAATGCTGTTTCTGTGGTCTCTGAAGAATTTGACCTTAAAACTCACATTAAAGCTAAATATGGGGGAAATAATGCAGAGTTTATTAGCAGTGCAGAAGTGAATGGAGTAAGGTGTATGGCATGGAGGGACACCGCAGCAGATATTACTCTGGTTAAAGCAAGCCTTGTCAGGAAGGAAGATTATTTTCCAGGTGAAGATGTAACTGTTGTAGCCTTCTCTGAGTATTTTGTCAGGGTGCCTTTGGCTAAAATCCACCTGAAATGGGAGGGATTTGAGGGCACCATGGTTGTGGGAGTAAAAGACACAATCCCTAAGGATATTATGATTGGAAATGATATTAAAGCTATGGTCAGTCAAGTTAATGCAAACCAGGCACAGGAGAGGATTGATCCTAAGGTTGTGTCTATAAAGGGTTTCTCCAAAAGTTGGTCTTTGGGAAGTAGCTGTTTGGCTGTGAATGAAGTTTCTGAATGTCTGTCTAATGTCTCAGAAGTAAATCTGAAATTAGATCAAGCGAAGGGAAAGGAGAACAAGGAGGTTTTGGAGGAGCCTAGGCAGTCTTGCGAGCTGATGGCTTTATCTAGTCAGCAGTTTGGGAAGGCAAGGAGAGTGGAAGATGAGTGTCCCTATCCCTTACCTGTGTCCTGTGTGAAGAATAGGGATAATGAAGGGAATGTGCCTGTGTCTGTCAGGGGTATTGACTTGCCTATGGAGGAAGCTACCCCAGTCTCCAAGCAGTTGTCTGGGAACAGCCCTGTGGGCTGGGACGAGGAAAATGAAATCCCAAACTGTGTATCTAATAAAGGAAAATGTGTATCCAGCTCTTCTTTGTCTGTGGAGCAGACAGAAGGTGCCTTTCAGCCTGTGATGGTTGAGAGTAATTCAGTTGTCTCAGAGATGGTTCTGGATTCAACTAAAGCCCAGGAAGGGAATGGTCCTAAGTCTGTGTCTGCTGGGGAGATTGGCACTGTAACTAGGTTGCATCCAGTTAGTGTCTTAGCAAAATCCCAGAGACCAGACAATTCTGGTGCTTGTATTTTGCCTGTTGCTCATATGTGGTTGGAGAAGGGTGTAACAACTCTGTCTAATCAGGGTAATACCCTAGCCAGGGCACAAGAAGAGCGAAAGGGTAATTTGGTTGTGGTACCTACGGACAGTTTAACAACTTGTAGCAAAAAGGACAAAATTCCTAAGCTTGCGTGTGGCAAAGGAAAGAAGGATGCTTCTGACCTTTCATCTAGTGAGTCTAGGGGTTTGCCTGAAAGGGGATTGTGTAGAAATTGGCCTGGTGGGCCAAAGGTGATCCTGGATGTGAGTAAGACCCAGACAGGGTCTGTTGTTGCTCAGGGAAGTGTTCCTTTAGAGCAAGCCCTAGGTGAAGAGGGTAAGGGCAGAATTTCTGTGAGGGGTGAATTGCTGCTTAGAAAAGCTCCTGGGGAAAGGAATCCTCATGGTAATCTGTGCAAGCAGTTCCCTGCAACTGAGGGGTGTGAGAGTGATTTAATCAAGGAAGTTTCAGTTCCTAGCAGCCAGAAGTTGTCTGTTGTGAATGGATCCACTGACTGTCCTTTTGAAAGATCCAGTGTGGGTAGCTTTGAGAAGGTCTCAGAGGAAGTAAAAGTTGTTAAGGAATTGAGGCAGCCCTATGACCAAGTGGCTGTGTGGGGCCAACTTGTTGAAAAGACAATGGTGTTGGAACAGGAATGTCTCCATTCTGATTCTTTCAATAAGCAGTTTGTGCTTCAGGGTCTGAGAACAGATTTGGTTACTGATGGGACAGAGCAGAGCAGTTTTATGGCTAAAGGCTTGAGGATGCAGGGGAGAGCAAGCAAACTCTCCCCGTCAGACTCTCTGGGTTTGTGTGATATCTCTTTAAGACAGAGTCCAGCCTTGGAAATGATAGCAGTTAAGGATATGAAAACTGGTGGACTGGCTCCTGTCTGTGGTAATGCAAATTACTTGCCTGGCTGGGAGAGGAAGGATTTGCTAATAGCTGTTAGCACAGAGAGCCCACCCCATCAGCCAGGGAATTCTGTTAAGCAAGAGAAATCAGGGTTTGATCCTGCAGGACAAGGAGGAAAGAGAAAACTGAATTTGGCAAAGGGAAGCCACAGGCTAACCCTAGAATGCCCAAACTCCAGTGGTATTGAGCCAAAAATGGGGCATGACAAACATGATTGTAAATGGACATTCGCAATGAATTTGTTGTTATTGCTGATGGCAATTTTTGTAACACATGTGTTGCTATTACCACAAACTGTAAAAGTGTACAATGCGCATAATCTTTTGGAGAATCCCTTGAACATGTTAAAAGGAATACCTGAGAACACAATTTATGTTAAAAGGCCTTGTTATGCTAATGTTGCACAGGTAATGCCTGTAAACAATATTGGAACTTTTCACAGGGGAAAAGACATTCCAGACCTAATGTGCTGTATAAAAAGGGAAACCGAGGCACACTACCATATTGCTTTCAGGGATAAATGCCAAGATTCCTGTACTATGAAGAATATTAATATCTGCATTTATTTGATGTTAATTGGGTTCCAAACATTTGCCCGAGCATGTATAAATAAAGTAGCTGTTTTCTTTAGCTCTTGGCAAGATCGCATAAGACATACAGGGACCATACTGCAAGAGCAGATCCAATCCACTATTGTTCTAACTAAGTTTTACCTTGAGTTTGTAAAGAGGTTCAGTCATGTTGTTGAACATGACTTTGATAAACCATTTCTGTTATACACTGGTACGGCTTCTATCCCAATACTAGCTGTAGTGAGACAGAACCCAGGATGGGGAGCTCTTGGGATGCAGTCAGTGATGTTTGTGTCATCCCTTCCTGCATCCATTTTGCGTCGGGGGTGTGACGTTATTGACATTAATTGGGACCATATAGATCATTGTTGCAACCAAGGTCCTGTAGTGGCACCCAAATCTTGTATAAAGGGGGTCAAATGGGGTGTCTTAGACAAGGTCAGGGTTTACTGGTTATGATTATGCTGTCTATATGTGTGTATCAGTTTTGTAGTTGAAGTTATGAATCTTGGCACTATACTGTCTGTATGGCAAACTTATGCTATGCTTCTGGGTGACATCCCAGACAAGCTGGGATTAGCTCTGCCTAGCCTCCTTGATGGCCCATTAAGGACCATCAGCTATACAATGGACCCATGGAAAGAAAGCAGATACGCCTTGTAACTCAGCAAAGTATGCAGGAACTGGCCCATATGACTCCAGACTCCATGTTGCTGTAATTTTCCACAGTAAGAACAAAGAGGTGTTCTTACACCTGGAAAAGACTATAAAAGGCTGATGCCTCATCTCCATTTTGTCTTCAATCCTGCTTCATACCTCTGGAGGAACTTTACTACAAGCTGAAGCTTTGAACAAAGGACTGAGGACCCATCCCAGTGGGGGTGTATTCCAGAGACTTGATTTGAACCTGCAGTTTATTCCATCGCTGCTGCAAGCCTGAACCAAGAACTTTGCCATTACTGTATGTAATTGATTCCATTTAACCAATTCTAGCTCTCATCTCTATCTTTTTCCCTTTTATGAATAAACCTTTAGATTTTAGATTCTAAAGGATTGGTAACAGCGTGATTTGTGGGAAAGATCTGATTTGTATATTGACCTGGATCTGGGGCTTGGTCCTTTGGGATCGAGAGAACCCTTTTTGTGTATATTGGGATATTGGTTTTCATAGCCATTTATCCCCCATAACGAGCGGCACTGGTGGTGATACTGGGAAACTGAAGTGTCTAAGGAAATTGCTTGTGAGGTTGCGGTTAGCCAGTGGGGTAAGACCGAAGTCCTCTTAGTCTGGCTGGTTTGGTTGCCTTAGAGGTAGAGAAACCCCAGCCTTGGGCTGTAACTGCCCTGTTTTAGCAATTTGTCCTGAGTTGGCACTCTCAGTTGGGTCCCGCCAGAACCGCATTGTCACACCCTCAGCCTCTCCTCATAAGTCATGTGCTCCAGACCCCTAATCATTTTTGTTGCCCTCCGCTGGACTCTTTCCAATTTATCCACATCCTTCTTGTAGTGTGGGGCCCAAAACTGGACACAGTACTCCAGATGAGGCCTCACCAATGTCGAATAGAGGGGAATGATCACATCCCTCGATCTGCTGGCAATGCCCCTACTTATACAGCCCAAAATGCCGTTGGCCTTCTTGGCAACAAGGGCACACTGTCGACTCATATCCAGCTTCTCGTCCACTGTAACCCCTAGGTCCTTTTCTGCAGAACTGCTGCCTCGCCATTCAGTCCCTAGTCTGTAACAGTGCATGGGATTCTTCCGTCCTAAGTGCAGGACTCTGCACTTGTCCTTGTTGGACCTCATCAGATTTCTTTTAGCCCAATCCTCTAATTTGTCTAGGTCCCTCTGTATCCTATCCCTACACTCCAGAGTATCTACCACTCCTCCCAGTTTAGTGTCATCTGCAAACTTGCTGAGAGTGCAGTCCACACCATCCTCCTTATCATTAATGAAGATATTGAACAAAACCGGCCCCAGGACCGACCCTTGGGGCACTCCGCTTGATACCGGCTGCCAACTAGACATGGAGCCATTGATCACTATCTGTGGAGCCCAATGATCTAGCCAGCTTTCTATCCACCTTATAGACCATTCATCCAGCCCATACTTCTTTAACTTGCCAGCTTTTTCCACATCCTCTGTCACTAGGTTGCCTCCCTCATTCAGTAAGGGGCCCACACTTTCCTTGACCTTCTTCTTGTTGCTAACATACCTGAAGAAACCCTTCTTGTTACTCTTAACATCTCTTGCTAGCTGCAACTCCAAGTGTGATTTGGCCTTCCTGATTTCACTCTTGCATGCCTGAGCAATATTTTTATACTCCTCCCTGGTCATTTGTCCAATCTTCCACTTCTTGTAAGCTTCTTTTTAGTGTTTAAGATCAGCAAGGATTTCTCTGTTAAGCCAAGGTGGTCGCCTGCCATATTTACTATTCTTTCTACACATCGGGATGGTTTGTTCCTGCAGCCTCAATAAGGGAGGCTGAGGATAAGTTCTGTGACAAGTGCTGCAATGCTTTGAACATTGGCAGGCTTAAAGTAAAAGAAAGGCGTTCCTTTATGGTGTCTTCACCCCTGAGTAGGGATAGGGTCCTCTAAAGGCTCCCTAGTCTGGAGTCCTGTGGAGGTCTCGCCTGGCTGTGGGTAGCCAGCACCAGGTTGGTTCTCTGATTACTCGATCCCTGGTCTCTGCAGGACTGGCTCTCCCCTGTCATGTTCTAAATCCCAAAATAGACTGAAGTCTCCCTTTGTGGGAGGAGTGGGAGTTGATCAGAAATTCCCCAGGCTGTGCTGCTCCTCTCCCAGCTCCAAACACAAACAGCCCAAAAGTCAAATCAAAAATATTCCCTTTATCTCTGAAGCAGTCCAGCCACCTCTCCACACTGAGGACTGAGCAGCCTTGCCTTGGCTTCTCATCGGCCCAGTGAACAGTAAATCACTACCCCTGAAACTCTCCATTGGTTTTTAGGGGCACTTCCAGTCTATTCTCTCTGGGCCCCAGACCCCAAGCAGGCTGGGAAATGGTATCCAAAGACTCTGGAGCCATTGTTGCTGTAGTCCAGGGTCAAGAACACTACAGTCTCAGTTCACTGTTCCAGGAGCTAGCAAACCCCAAAGTGGGTTACAAATATCATTAATGCTTACAGTCCAGAGTTTGGAACTGGAAACATAATTGAAACTCCATTTTCTTCTCTTAAGAAGGAAGTTTTAAGTATTGTCATTTGGGTAATACTCCCTTTAATTGTTGACTGGGATGGAAGCACAGGCACCAACTTCTGCTGGTGCCAGTGGGTGCTCGACCCGCTTCTGCCCCTGGCCCCGCCCCAACTCCACCCCTGCCCCGTCCCCTCCCGGCCATGCCCTGCCCCCATTCCAACCCCTTCCACAAATTCCCCACCCCAACTCCGCCCTCTCCCTGCCCCTAATGGACTCCTGCCCCAAATCCCTGCCCCGGCCCCACCTCTTTCCCACCTCCTCCCCTGAGTGAGCCACATTCCCACTCCTCTCCCCTCCCTCCTGGAGCTTGTTATGCCATGAAACAGCTGTTTCGTGGCGGCAAGTGCTGGGAGCTCGGGGGAGAAGCAGGGACGTGGCGCGCTCGGGGAGGAGGCGGAGGAGGAGGTGAGGTGAGGCGGGGGTGGGGAGGGGAGCTTGGCTGCTGGTGGGTGCAAAGCACCCACCAATTTTTCCCCATGGGTGCTCCAGCCCCGGAGCACCCACAGAGTCGGCGCCTATGGATGGAAGAAGGTATTAGCCTACAAAACAGGTGAAGAGTCTATGGGCACTCTGTGAGATATTGAAGAAGGAGTGAGCTGTTTGCTGCTTCTTCCAAAACTCATTATGGGAACAACTGGCCAACAAGTTACCCCCTAAAGATACAGGAGGAAGGGTCACCCACTTTGATATGAAGGGGGATTGCAAGCCTATTCCATGGCAGAAGATGGCTAAAGATCAGGAGACAGAGTCTTTTGTGAGCTCTAGGAAAGAGGAAACCAGGTGAGGTTTCATTACCCTTGATAAAATTCAACTAGGTTTGCATGATTCTGGCTGCATCTAAACATTATATGAAACTCAGAACAAAAATGGAGTCTCCCAAAGCCACATGAAAATAGAGCTTGTTGGAATATGGTCAGTATTTTCAACAAAAAAGAAAGTTTTTTCACATTTTGGGGGACTTTTCAATAAAAAAAAACTAAAAAATCTTTTTTGTTTTTCATTGAAAAAATTGGAAAATGTTGATTGAAATTAAATTTTTCTGTGGATTTTTTTCATTTAAAAAGAATTATTGTAAAAAAAATGTTTGAATGGAAAAAATTTGAACAATTCTAATTGAAACCTGTGAAAATTGACAATATCAGGTATGGTGCAGCCATAATAACACTGGTCTACATTCCAGGGTAAAGGGAAAAAAAAGCTTCATGTCTAAACTTTTTTTCCTTTCTTTGATTGTATTTAATAAGATAAACTTGTTTGGAAACTATTAAATCTCATCTCAGCACCCAAATGTAAATATCAATCCTAAAAATCTATCATTTTTTCCCAGCTATTACCTTCCCTACACAAGTTTTACTGGTAAAAGATTAGTTCAGCTTCCATATATATTGAGCCCTTGGCCTCTGCTGACATTGCCAGCTGTGGTGGGTTTTCATTATTTTTGTTTGTTTATTCTGTGATATGGACAACTGTGCACTAGGAATTGGATTTCACATAGTACACCTAATAGCCATTATATGGTAACAGCTTTTGGTTAGTGTTTGCTTAGGCTAAATTTGACCCGGTAACCTAGAAGTGAAAGACTATATTACAGTGCCAATCCTCTTAGTTATCCAGGCTTCCCTACTACAGTAATTTAAAACATTGAGCTAATGCATATTAGTGGAGCAACCCATCTATGACAAAACATTTTGAAGTGGGTAGCTGGTATGTAAAAATAGTCTTTCTTAAATGACAAAATAATGCACCAAGAAAACCTTACCAAAAAACCTCTGGAAAATAAAAGTGTGTATCAGCAACTTATCCTGTGTTGTTGTTGAATGGTGCAGTTTCTTTTAATAAAATTGATGCTGTAAAGTGATGCTATTGTAGTAGCCCCCTTAGATACATAGATAGACCAAATGAGAGATGCAGTTCTGGCTAGAGAGTTCTTTGCGGCTGGGAGAAAATAAAAGATCCTTCATATCTCAGATCATCTTCATTGCTTTTTTTTCTCCTGCAACCCAATATTACCCTTAGAACTGAAATATCACCATCTACCTTATTTTCCCAGTCTAGAGTGTCTCAAGATTCTCTGTAATTTGTAAAGAAAGTCCTAATAATAACTCACTACTTTGAGAATTACACTTTCTTTCACCTGGAGACCTTGCATATTGAACGTCTCTCTCTGCAACAATTACAGCAAGTAGGCGTGTGAACACCACAGGCCTGCTGAGACTGCAAAAAAAGTCTAATAAAATTCATGTTAAAAAGGTTTCCCCATTGCCTGCACTGACTTTACTACCTAAAAAAAGAGTACATCTGCAAGCTCATTGATGCAACCTGAATCATTTTTAGATGAGGTGCCGAAGGACTATTTTTAAACATAGAAAGCACTTTAGCAAAATGTTCCCCTGTGCCAGCATTAAACAATGTCATTCCTTTATTCTGCAAATCTCTTAGTGCAGCATGTTTTTCTCCAACTATGAATTTAAGCAATGGGCACCTTTAAGTTCTAAGCACACTGACACTCTGAAAGACCATTTTTCACCTCAGTAACATGACATGAAAATTCAACCACTAGGAGTCATGAGGCACCTGCTACAATTAAAATTACAGCATCTTTACACCTTCTATAGCAACATATTAATATGGAGAATACAGCTGTGGCTTTCAGTCTCTCAAGAAGAAGTTGATAGCAATTTGGGCAGAGGTAGCAGCTTAATAGGATTAGAACATTTAGAAAAGGTTAAACCTTTCCCTTCTGAGCCACATAAACCTTTCTCGGGGCATCATTCCTTGTTCAATTAGGTTACTGTATGATTCGTTAGCCTGCTGCAGAGTTTAAATTTGATTTGCTTTGGGCATAGTCACAGAAAGGAATTGTGTGTATGTATATACATTCCTAGCTACAGAGTATGGCCGAGTCCCTATTGTGCTTATCTAATTGCCTCTGTGCCAGGGCTTGGGTGAGACGTTTTGGGAATTATGACTTCTGGCTATATCAGGCATTGCCCCATCCCACATAAAATACTTATGATCAATTGACATATCACCTTACAATTCACTTCCTGTCAGCATTTGCACAAGAAACTCCTGATTGCCCAAATGTTCACAGATAGCAAACACAGAAAGGGCACAGCCAGAGCAAATGTTTTTAAAAGTGATGTGAATAACTGGAAAATTCTACAGGGTTCGTCTAGTTCTAGTGGGGATGCCACTATTCAATTCTATTCTAAATCAGAAGGACCATATTACTTTTTTTGTTTGTTTCTTAAGAAAACATGCTCATTTGGCCAACATTCTGGCAGAGTGGTGGAGTATTACCAGTGTGGCATCATCCCCTTTTTACAAACCTGTGGAAGGCCACACACAAACCACAGGTTTTGGGCTCAGCAGTTTTGGGTGTATGTGGGAGCAACACTTTCTCCAGAATCATCCCTCTTCAAATCTGCAGCAAGTTCCCTGCAGCATGACCTTATGTGGACCTGTATTCCATGGCGTCAAGCCTCCCTGTGAAAGTGCTGACCCAAGCACTGGTGGGAAGGTTATGAGATCATGGCGCCCTCAGGACCACTGCTGCAATTGGAGATGGAGTTGGAGACTAGTGAAAAGGCATTGGACTTCTGTAGAATGACTCAACCTAGAGATCCTCAGCATTTTCCCATAGCTGTCTGGATACGCACGTGTTTGACTCATAGACTCATAGACACATAGACTTTAAGGTCAGAAGGGACCAATATGGTCATCTAGTCTGACCTCCCGCATGATGCAGGCCACAAAAGCTGACCCACCCACAACAGAATCTTCCAGCCTGCGACCCCTGCCCTATGCTGCGGAGGAAGGCGAAAAACCTCCAGGGCCTCTGCCAATCTACCCTGGAGGAAAATTCCTTCCCGACCCCAAATATGGCGATCAGCAGAACCCCGAGCATACAGGCAAGATTCTACAGCCGGACCCTCATTTTACCCGCGATGGCGCGTTAATGCCTAATTGACTAAAATCACATTATCCCTTCAAACCATTCCCTCCATAAACTTATCAAGACTAATCTTGAAGCCAGAAAGGTCTTTCGCCCCCACCGTTTCCCTCGGAAGGCTGTTCCAAAATTTCACCCCTCTGATGGTTAGAAACCTTCTTCTAATTTCAAGCCTAAACTTCCCCACGGCCAGTTTATATCCATTCGTTCTCGTGTCCACATTACTACTGAGCTGAAATAATTCCTCTCCCTCCTTGGTATTAATCCCTTTGATATATTTAAAGAGAGCAATCATATCCCCCCTCAGCCTTCTTTTGGTTAGGCTAAACAAACCGAGCTCCTCGAGTCTCCTTTCATAGGAAAGGTTTTCCATTCCTCGGATCATCCTAGTGGCCCTTCTCTGTACCCGTTCCAGTTTGAGTTCATCCTTTTTAAACATAGGAGACCAGAACTGCACACAGTACTCCAAATGAGGTCTCACCAGCGCCTTGTATAACGGAAGCAGCACCTCCCTGTCCCTACTAGAAATACCTCGCCTAACGCATCCCAAAATCGCATTAGCTTTTTTCACAGCCACGTCACATTGCCGACTCATAGTCATCCTGCGATCAACCAGGACTCCGAGGTCCTTCTCCTCCTCCGTCACTTCCAACCTATGCGTCCCTAACTTATAACTAAAATTTTTATTAGTCATCCCTAAATGCATCACCTTACACTTCTCACTATTAAATCTCATCCTATTATTGTTACTCCAATTTACAAGGTCATCCAAGTCTCCCTGCAGAATATCCCGATCCTTCTCCGAATTGGCAATACCTCCCAACTTTGTGTCATCCGCAAACTTTATCAGCCCACTCCTACATTCGGTTCCGAGGTCAGTAACGAATAGATTGAATAAAATCGGACCCAAAACCGAACCTTGAGGAACCCCACTGGTGACCTCCGTCCAACCCGACAGTTCACCTTTCAGTACTACCCGCTGCAGTCTCCCCTTTAACCAGTTCTTTATCCACCTCTGGAATTTCATATCGATCCCCATCTTTTCCAATTTAACCAATAATTCCTCGTGCGGCACAGTATCAAACGCTTTACTAAAATCGAGTTAAATTAGATCCACCGCATTTCCTTTATCTAGAAGGTCTGTTACTTTCTCAAAGAAGGAGATCAAGTTGGTTTGGCACGATCTGCCTTTCGTAAACCCATGTTGTAATTTGTCCCCATTGCCATTCACCTCAAGGTCCTTAACTACTTTTTCCTTCAAAATTTTTTCCAAGTCCTTGCATACTACAGAAGTTAAACTAACAGGCCTGTAGTTACCCGGGTCACTTTTTTTCCCCTTCTTAAAAATAGGAACCACATTAGCTATTTTCCAGTCCATCGGTACCACCCCCGAGTTTACAGATTTATTAAAAATTATCGCCAAGGGGCTTGCAATTTCTCGCGCCAGCTCCTTCAATATTCTAGGATGGAGATCATCCGGTCCGCCTGATTTAGTCCCATTTAGCTGGTCAAGTTTGGCTTCCACCTCTGATACTGTAATTGCAATCGCCCCTCCTTTATTCCCCTCTGTCTCGCTCCCTCTATTCCTAAGCCCTTCATTAGCCTTATTAAACACCGACGCAAAATATTCATTTAGATATTGTGCCATGCCTAGATTATCCTTAATCTCCACTCCATTTACATGCTTCAGCGGTCCCACTTCCTCTTTCTTTGTTTTCTTCCTATTTATATGGCTATAAAACCTCTTACTATTGGATTTAATTCCCCTCGCGAGGTCCAACTCTACACGGCTTTTGGCCTTTCTCACCGCATCCCTACATGCTCTGACCTCAATAAGGTAGGTTTCCTTGCCGATCTGTCCCCTCTTCCATTCTTTGTACGCTTTCTGTTTTTTCTTAATCGCCCCTTTGAGACGCCCGCTCATCCAGCTAGGTCTAATTCTCCTGCCTACTAATCGTTTCCCCTTTCTCGGGATCCAGGCCTCGGACAGCTCGTGCAACTTCAGCTTGAAATAATCCCAGGCCTCATCTGCCTTTAGCTCTCTAAGTATGTTAGCCCAATCCACTTCCCTAAGTAGTTGCCTTAATTTATTAAAGTTGGCCTTTTTGAAATTGTAAACCTTAGTCACAGTTTTATTTCTGTTAATCCTTCCATTTAGTTTGAAGGGCCTTATCTCCCACTGGGGAGGGTTTTACTGTCTTATTTATACCCCTTTCGATATGGTTGTAGATTAAGTTCCTAGGTGAGCCACCTGTAGGTGATTAGGGCATAGGTGGATTTATGTCATCTTTCTGCTTTGCTAATCCTGCCAGGAACTAAACTGGCCCCCAGTCAAAGGTACAGTAGGGTCAAGGATTCTTTAACTAACATTATTGGATACTAAATCCCAAGGAGCCTTTCTACAGGCCAGAATTTCTGTGGTGCATTGTGTTCCAGCCCTGCGTCCTCCCACCACTGACAGACCCCTTTCTCAGCCCTGGACTGTCCTCTATGCCAGAGTGCTTAGAGGGGGAGCAGAGCTAAAGACTGCGGAAGATTCACCTAGGACACAGGTGCCCTCAGCTGCTGTCTTGAGGCAGCTTTAAGACACCTTTGTGTGGCTGAAACTATTGCATGATTTATTATGATTTTATATTTACTACATAATGAAATGGAGATGTGTGATTTTGATACCACAACTCTTGGCACCATCTGTTTACTTCAGTTCATTTTGGAAATGCCATGTCTGACCGCTAACCTTGTTAAGAACTCTTGCATATCCACCTGCAGAGCATGTAGCAGTGGGTGTGATGGGCAACATGATAGCTGGACTCCAAGGTGCAATTTGCGGATCCCCAAGGGCTCTCAGGGCACCAGTGATGTGCTAGGTCCCACTGGACAAATGTAGATCTGTCTCCAAGCCATGACATAGGCCATCTCAGTTTGTTCCTCTAGATTATCCCCTAAAATCACATAAAAAGTGTGATGATCCTCCAAACACACTTCTCCTACTCTGAAACAACTTCCCAGATCCATAATCATTCAGATCAAGGAACCTGTGTACGTAGGGCCTGGTTTCACCTCAGTGGAGGGGCAGCATTTATGCTGGCTGGATCCAGTTACTGATCACCATGAATCTCAACACCCAAGACCCAGAGACCTGGCACCTGATTTCAATTAACTCATATACAAAGAAAAAGATTTGTTTACTAGGGATGGGTAGGAGCTAAGTATATTGAGGGATATAACCTGTGAATTTGCTGCAACCAGTCTCAGATCCTTCCTGTCCTCTTGTTTTCTAGGTTGAGCAAGTATATGAAGAAATAGCCCATATCTGGCTTCCCCAGCATCACTTCTCTTTTGTCTCTCTTTTATCATGATGGGATGGCCTATGGATAGTTTAGGCTGAGATCTCACTGACATATGACAGTGCCCATCTCTCTTTCTGCCCTTAAAACTGTATTTTCTCCTCTATCCCCCTTGAGTCCCTGAGGGTTTCATGGACACAAACCAGTCTGACAGCTTGGGAACCTCTTGGCTGGATTCCTACTTAGTTCTTCACTATGTATCATCATGAAGTGCTCTAAGACTAACATATGCCTTGTTTTCCCCGTGGTCTCAGGGTGCACCATCCCCATCCATTTTACCCAGCCATTCACCAATTGTTCCTGTAGCTCAAAGGAGCTATCACCAGCTCCATTTGTGAATAGCCAGTGAAAGGACAAATGGCATGTGAACTCTGGCAGCAAACACTGTGGTTCCAGTTTGCGAGAAAATATGTTTGTATCACAAAGAAATGGCGACTCCAGATAAATACAACTCAATTTATAATCTTTCCAAATGAATTTTATTGAACCAAGTTCATCATTATAAAATGTAAATTGGGCCAATTATCCTGTAAAATGTAGATTCTCCAGGAGATTAAACTGTTTTTAGCCACAGATAGAAACAGGAAGGACCGAGGTATCCCCAATACCTGAGGCCCCTGCAATGGCAGGAAATAGCTGTGTGAGATGAGCCCAGGTGATCCCTGAAGATGCTCTATGCCTGACACTGCAAATGAAAGTGGACACACACACACACACCCGTAAGGTGTTGGCCAATCTGACGTGAAGGAAAATTCCTTCCTGACCCCATATCTGGTGATCAGTTTAATCCTGGACACATGAGCAAGAACAGGCTAAGCACCTATAACCATAGGATTTGTGCATCTAGTCTGCTGTCCTGCCTCCAGCTGCGGCCAATATCTGATGTTTCAGAGGAAGGTAAGAAAAAACCACAATTCATCTGGCCAATTATGAGCTGGAAGGAAAAAGTCCTTCTTGACCCCTGGACACTATGGGCACAAGAAAACTATGGAATATACCTCTCAAGATCCAGCAGGTCCAAAAAATAAAGATATATATGGGACATGTGTATGGATGGCAGGTCGGCACAACCTATAAGAAAATCATGTTTACACCCAAAGAATTCTTCAACCCTCCAAGGAAAATGGAGGATCTTTGTTGCAGATTCTATATTCAGAAGACTCGAAAGAACATTCTGCAAGGGACAGGTGGACAACAGAACAGTGTGCTGCTTTCCTGGAGCCAAGACACAACATGTAACTCTAAGATTTGATAGGCTTCTGAAGTCTACAGGCAAAGATCCACTGGTGATGGTTCATTATCACTACTAAGGACTCTGCATCGCGGGATATCTTGCAGATAGCAGATGACTTCAGGGAACTTGGAAGTGTGCAAAAGAAGAAGAATGTCCAAGCAATCTTTTCTGAGATCCTTCCTGTCCCACATGCAAAGGCAGACATAAGGCAGAAGATTCTGGAAGTGAATAGCTGTGAATGTGCCGACCTACCATCCATACACATGCCCCATCTCTCTCTCTATTTTCTTAGAAATGAAGAGCTGGCTAGATAAGTGGTGTTGGGTGGAGGGCTTTGGTACTGTGGAACATTGGTCCACCTTCTATGGGGAGAGAGGGCTGTATAGTGTGGAATGCCTCCATTTCAGAAGAAGATGAACCGATCTCTTTGGGGACTGGCCTGGCTAGAGTAGTCAGGAGGGGGTTAAACTAATAGCAAAAGAGGCAAGATATGAGCACTCAGTACAAAATTAAGATGTTGAGAACAAAATTAATCAAGGAACCAAAGGACATGAAGAGAAGAAATTCTTCAATTGCCTATACACTAATGCTAGAAGCCTGGGGGAATTGGATTTGCTGTTTTATATGCATACATTTGATCTAGTTAGTATTACTGAAACCTGGTGGGATGATTTGCACAATTGAAATGTTAAAACCAATGGTTATAACCTATTTAGGAAGGATTGAGTGCACAAACAGAGAGGGGGAATGGCACTCTATGTCAAAAATGCCATTATCTGTTTCCGAGTCACTGATAACTCAGAAGAAAATAAGCTTGAATGCTTATGGATCAGTGTCCTACCAGATAATGCACAAGATGGGGTTCTAGTCAGTGTCTGCTATAGACAACCAAATCACACTAGGGAACAGGATGACTGCTTCTTTGAGCACCTATTTACAATGTGTGTGTGTGTGTGAAAAAACCCTGTGTGATCATGCAGAACTTCAGTGTGAATGAGATATGCTGGAGGTCTCATGCTGCCAGTACTAAAACATCCTTGATATTTCTAAACATTAGAGATGACAATTTCCTAACTGAAAAAGTGTTGCAACAACATAGGAGAATTCAATATTAGACTTTGTCCTAACAGATAAAGAGGAATTGACCACAGAACTAAAAATTAATGGTAGCTTAGGTACAAGGGATCATGACTTGTTCACATTTATAAAGTGAAAGCAGAATAAAGTCCAGACCAGTAATATATACACACTTGCTGTTTTTATAGTGCTTTAATTTTATAAAGTCAAAAAGAAATATGAGCCAAATCATCTTAGAGGAAGAATTTAATCAGAAAAAAATTTGAATGATAATTGGGAATAATTTAAGAACACCTTACTAGATGGCCCTAAAGCCAGAATTCCACTACTGAGGAACAAGGCTCTGCTGGTTAAAAAACTGACCTGGTTTATGGGGGAAGTGAAGGCACCTGTAAATGGAATAAATGGGAAACTGATAGTAATGAATATAAATCAGAAGTTAGGAATTATAGAAAATTGATAAGAGAAGCTAAGGGACACAAGGATAAGTCTATGGCCAGCAGAGTTAAAGGAAAATAAGGAGGAGTTTTTAAAAAATATATTAGCAACAAAAAAATTCCTGATAATGGTATTACTAGATGGAAATGATAGAATTATCAATAATAATGCAGAAAAGGTGGAAGTGTTGAATAAAGATTTCTGTTCTGGGGGAAAAACAGATGATATAGTCTAATCACATGATGACACTCTTTCCATTCCACTAGCAGCTCTGGAGGATGCTAAACAGAAGCTACTGAAGTCAGACTTTTTAAAATCAGCCTGTCCAAA
The DNA here is from genome assembly GCF_028017835.1 of Emys orbicularis. Taxonomy (NCBI): domain Eukaryota; kingdom Metazoa; phylum Chordata; order Testudines; family Emydidae; genus Emys; species Emys orbicularis. The sequence continues at coordinate 165,986,398 of NC_088684.1, forward strand.
TAACTTGCAAGAGTTTTAAAAGAGATGTCTGAGGAGCTGTCTAGACAGTTAATGTTGATTTTCAATAAGTCTTGGAGCACTGGGGAATTTCCAGAAGAGTGTCAGAAAGCTAATGTTTAAGACAATGTTTAAGCAGGTTAAAGGGGATGACCTATAGGCCTCTCAGCCTGACATCAATCTGGGGCAAGATAATGGAGTAGCTGATAACAGGAATCAATTAATGAGAATGAAAGGAAGGCTATGTAATTAATGCAAATTAACATGGATTTATGGAATATACATATATATGTTGAGATGACAAGTTTTGTTTATAAAAGTAATAGTGGAGCATATTATACTTAGACTTCTGTAAGGCCTCTGACATGTTACTGCATGAAATTTTGATTAAAAACTAGAATGATATAAAATTGACATGGCAGATGTTAAATGGAAAAAATCCTGGCTAACTGATAGTTTCAAAATGAAACTGTAAAGAGAAAATCATCACTGAGCAGGTCTATTTCCAGTAAGGTCCAGCATGGATTGGTTCTTGGCCCTCTGCTGTTTAACATCTTTATCAACAACCTAGAAGAAAATATAAAATTATCAGTGATAAAGTTTGAAGATGACACAAAAATTGGAGAGTGATAAATAATGAAGAGGACAGGTCACTGATTCAGAGCGATCTGGATTGCTTGTTAAACTGGGTGCAAGCAAAAAATACGCATTTTAATATGGCTAAATGTAAATATATACATCTAGGGACAACAAATTCAGGCCAAACTTCCAGGATGGCGGACTCTATCCTAGGAATCAGGACTCTGAAAAAGATCTGAGGTTCAGCTGAATATGAGTTCCCAATGTGACGCTGTGGCCAAAAGAGCTACTGTGATCCTGGGATGCATAAACAGAGGAATTTTGAGTTGGATTAGAGAGGTTATTTAACCTCAGTATTTGGCACTGGTGCCACTGCTGCTGAAATGCTATGTCCAGATCTGGTGTCCACAATTGAAGAAGGATGTTGATAAACTGGAGAGGGTTTAGAGAGGAGCCACAAGAATGATTAAAGAATTAGAAAACATTCCTTGTAGTCATAGACTTAAGGAGCTCAATCTGTTTGGTTTATCAAAGAGAAGACAAAGGGGTGACTTGATCAAAGTCTATAAGTACCTACACGGAGAACAAATATTTAATAATGGGGTTTTCCATCTAGCAGAGAAAGTTATAACACTATTCAATGGCTGGAAGTTAAAGCTATATAATTTCAGACTGGAAATAAGATGTACATTTTTAACAGTGATGAGAGTAGTTAACCACTGGAACTATTTACTAAGGGTTTTGGTGGATTCTCCATCACTGACAATTTTTAAATCAAATTGGCTGTTTTTCTAAAAGTTATGCACTAGGAATTATTTTGGGGAAGTTCTGTGAGCTGTGTTATACAGGAGGTCTGACATGCTGATCACAGTCGGGACTTAGAATCTATGAAGCGGATGAAGCTCTGAAGTATGAGATTTGATTTTCCTTATTATTTTATCTACATGGATAGATGTGTTAAGCAGAGACTCATTTTCTTTTTTGTGTGGTGGAAGTGATGGATGCAGAATGGAGGGGTAGGGGATATTATAACTCATAGAGTGTCAGCTTCTGCAATCCTTACTCATATGAAGCTGTGCCATACTGCATGTGTTGTTCCAGGCATTCCAATGGTCCCTCTTATGGAATAAAGTACTACTCAGACTGACTAAATGCATTGGCCTGAGTAAGTGTGTCAGCCTGCGGGCATGTCTACTGGCAGAGTTACAGTGCCGGGAATTACAGCGCCATTCAGAGAGCACTGAAGGGAAACTGCTGTTGCGTGTTCACACTCAGCTGCCTGAGCAATAGCGTGTTCACACTTGCGGCACTTGCAGCGGTATTTGGAGTGGTGCACTCTGGGCAGCTATCCCACAGAGCATCTTTTCCTCTTCTGCCGCTAAGAGTTGTGGGAAGGTGTAGGGTGTCGCGGGGCATCCTGGGTCCTGTCCCAATGCTCCATGATGCATTGCTTCGCATCCCAGCAATCCCTGTGCTTCCGTCTGCATTTGGCGCCATCTTTCAATGGTTTGTGTACTGCACACTTTGCCTCTTAGGGCTGCAGGAACAGATCCTGAACTGTTTACCAGTATGCTGCTCACTCTGACCAACACGTCATGAGTGGCAGTGGAGTTATTCCTTAAACTACAAAGGCAAGAGGAGTGCGACATTGATCTCACCACGCATGGTAGCTATGACATGAGATTGCTTGTGGCATTCACAGAGGTGCTGACCACAGTGGAACGCAGCTTTTCGGCTCGGGAAACAAGCACTGAGTGGTGGGATCACATTGTGATGCACGTCCGGGATGATGAGCAGTGACTGCAGAACTTTCGGATGAGGGAAGCCACATTCATGGGACTGTGTGATGGGATGAGCTTCCCCCAGCCCTGCAGCACAAGGACACGAGAATGAGAGCTGCCCTGCCGTTTGAGAAGCATGTGGTGATTGTACTGTGGAAGCTGGCTACTCCAGACTGCTACCGATCGGTCACTAACCAGTTCGGATTGGGAAAGTAGACTGTTGGACTTGTGTTGACAGACGTCTGCAGGGCCATTAATCGCATCTCGCTCTGAAAGACCATGACTCTGGGCAACGCGCATGACATTGTAGATGGCTTTGCACAAATGGGCTTCCCTAACTGCGGAGGGGCGATAGATGGCACGCATATTCCAATTCTAGCACCAGACCACCTAGCCACTGAGTACATTAATCGCAAGGGGTATTTCTCAATGGTTCTCCAGGCGCTTGTGGATCACCATGGGCATTTCACAGACATTAACGCAGGCTGGTCTGGAAAGGTGCATGATGCACGCATCTTTCGGAACACTGGCCTGTTCAGGAAGCTGCAAGCAGGGACTTTCTTCATGGACCAGAAGATCACCGTAGGGGAAGTCAAAATGCCCATTGTGATCCTGGGAGACCCTGCCTACCCCTTAATGCCGTGGCTTATGAAGCCATACACGGGGCAACTTGACAGCAGCAAGGAGCAGTTCAACAACAGGCTAAGCAAGTGCAGAATGACTGTTGAGTGTGTTTTTGGCCATTTAAAAGCCCTCTATGGGAAGCTGGACCTGGCCGATAACTATATTCCTATGCTTATAGCTGCGTGCTGTACGCTCCATAATATTTGTGAAGGGAAGGGTGAAAGCTTCACTCAGAGCTGGACTGCAGAGGCTCAGCACCTGGAGGCTGAGTTTGAACAGCCAGAGACCAGGGCTATTAGAGGGGCACAGTGCAGGGCCATAACAATCAGGGATGCCTTGAGGCAGCAATTTGAAGCCGAAAGCCACTAATATTTGTTGCTATGCTTGGGAGTGCAGTGCTTGTAATGCTAGTAGGCGATTGGTGCCGCCGAAGCAATATGTGGATTTAACATAATTGTATGTTGCTTTGCAGGACTCTTTTTGCTTTCAATTAATAGAATCAAGATTGCTTTCAAACCAACACAATTCTTTTATTAAAAAACAACAATGGAGGACATAGTCAAACAAAACAAACAAACAAAAAAACCCCATCAGCAGTGAGGGGTATGGGGGAAGGCAAGGTCTCAGGAGGAGAAGGGGTCCCAGGACGGCTAAAGATTTGTGTATGTCCAGGGATCATATCCAACCTTTCCTTTGGAGCACAATGCAGTGGGTACTGTGCTTCAGCAGGGCCAAACTGCAGAGGGATGGGCGTTGAGTGCAGTGGGTAGTGGGAGTCTGCAATGCTGGTCTGTGAGCAGGGAGGAGTGGAATGCCGTGAGTATAGACTGGAGCCAGGAGGTTGATAAGATTGTGTTGGCAGTGTGTGAAGGGAGCATGGGAAAGATTTTTGTAACAGCGGCTGCAGGGGTGGGCGGGCGCGGAGCTGCTCCGTTTGAAAAGCTAGTATCGCCTGGAGCATGTCTCCTTGACACTCCATAACCTTTAAGAGATGCTCTGTGGTTTCATTCTGGCATGCCGTGTTCTCCTTTTGGTCCCTCTTCTTGCTGTCCCGCCACTCCTTCAATTCCTGTTTCTCAGTGGCGGAGTGCATCATAACATCACGCAGAAAGTCCTCTTTAGTTCTTCTTGGCCGCTTTCTAATTCTGTGCAGCCGTTCAGCCGCCGATAACCAAGAGGGAGGCTGGGCTCCCAAGATCATCTCTGTGAAGTTTAAATGCAACATTTTACAGAAGCAGTATTGTTTGCAACACAGAGAACACTGATTCAGTGCTTTAAAACACAGCCAGTACTCACACACCTGTCACTAACTGGCTGACCCAAGGCAAGCACACAGGAACCACAAGACCCCCAAAATGGTGAGTAGCCGCAGGGGCAGGGTAAATCACTCTTCCCGGACCCTGCTGTACACTGGGCATGTGGCTCTTGGGGAGAGTCAGCACTGTAGGGGGGGCCTGATAATCATTCCTGTCCGCAAACTTTCCTCAGGATGTGATCATTATGGAAGATATCTCGCTGCTGAGGGTGAGCAGGGAATCAAGGGAGGGTCTTCTCCAAGACTGTGGCTTCCGTCCTGGCCCCTATGCAGCTCGCCTGTGTGCAGCAATTATCCCTTTTGCCCCCCATGATGGCACAGTGGCACAGGAAAGTTACCGTTAATGGGGCAAGAAACAAAGCAGCTCTGCCGAAGAACCTGTGGCAGCGGATTGCCAAGTATCTCCATGAGAGTTTCCTGGGGATCTCTGAGAGAGATTCCTGTGAAGTGAGGGAGTCAATCAACAGCCTGTTCTGCTGCTCAGACTAGGCATGCGGTGGTAGACAATCCTGCTTTCTGCAACCCTCCTTCCCCCAACAACTCACTTCAGTGATTCCCCAAATAAAATCCACTTACCAGGGGCCTCCTCTCCTGTTTGAGCTTCACCAGCATCTGACAGCTGTGACTAACTAGGCTCCTCCGGGGTAGATAAGAGCTCCTGACTGCATGCGTCTCTGACCTCCGAGTCATCCTCTGCCTCTGGGTCTCCCTCCCCCTCCACATCCTTGTCCAAGATTTCCTCCTCCTGGCTCAGTCCACTTTAGACTGGCACGCAAACCACCAAAGTATCCACAGTGGTCTTTGCAGCGGAGGTGGGGTTGCTGCCGAGTATCGCGTCCAGCTCTTTGTAGAACCGGCAGCTCATGGGCGCAGAACTGGAGCAATGGTTTGCCTCCCACACCTTGTGGTAGGCGTTCCACAGCTCCTTCACTTTGACCCTGCACTGCAGTGTGTCCCAGTCATGGCCCCTTTCTGTCATGCATCATGAAATCTGTCCGTAGGTATCATAATTCCTACGGCTGGAGCACAGCTGGGACTGGACAGCCTCCTCTCCCCAAATGCTGATGAGCATTGCTCCAAGCAGGGGATCGCCTGGTGCATGGAGCAGGCATGGCCACCTGGAAAGATGCGCTGAGACCACTGCATGCGTCACTGAGCAAACAGGAAGGGGACTTTCAAAATTCCAAAGGAATTTGGGGATGATGGTTGGTCACCTGAGGGCAGGGAATGAGTTCAAACCAATGACCAGAGAGGCGATAACAGGCATTGTGGGACACCTCCTGGAGGCCAATCACAGTGCTGTAATCTACCAGGGTGTCTACACTGGCACCGCGGCACTGTAGCCCTGGCGCAGAAAGCTGTATGCCTCTCTTTGGGGTGGTTTTTTTACAGCACTACAATGACGCCATTTCTGCACACTAAGTGGGGCTTGGCAGTGTGCACACCTCTGGAGTTACAGCACAGAAAGCTGCTTTACTGCGCAGAAACTTGCCAGTGTAGACAGGGCCTGCCTCTTGAATAACATTGTAAATATGCATGAGAGCTTACAGACAAAGGGCCAGATTGTAAAGCCCTTACCTTGCTGAAACATCTACTCAAATTGTAGCACTGAAGTCAGTTGTTTCACTTGTGTTAGTAATGGCTCACTAATGGGAGTGAGGGGTTCACAAGTTCACCTGCAAGAAAAAACACATGAAAAAAAAAATTAAATCTCTGAGGTTGTAGCAGGTGTGGGGGCGAGGCAGAGTCTGATCTGTCTCCAGAGTCTCATGGTTTCACTGATGGTCTCTGATCTTTGGGTGTCAGGCTCGTTTTCTCTCTCATTCTCTCTCTCTCTCTCTCTTTCTCTTTCTCTGTGTGTGTATGGGCTTTGATGCTTGTGCAGTTAGATCTATGGAAAGAAATGCAATTATTATAACAACAATGGTAAACTGTCCCTGGGTGACACTGCCTGCACTTCTCCCTGACCCAGCCTGAGGCCCAGTGACAGAGGCAGGAGAGACTATAATGGAAAGATGGGATGGAAAATTCCCACTGTGACATCCCAGTGAGGCACACTCAGACTTTAGATTGTTTGAAATCTGGGTTGGTGTATTATTACTCTGTCCCATCTCTGATATTACGGACACATTTTTCAGTGTGAGCTCAAGGAGACATGGTAACCTTCTTTCTCCCTCACTCTTTATCACCCACACAAAGGGAGTGAACCCAGGACAACCAGAGAATGCACAGACATTTCTATATCCCCCTTTCAACTTACCTATGCTATGGGAAGATCATGTGTTCCGCTGATGGTCTCCAGTCCCCTTTTGTTCTCACTATATTATAGGTTAGAAATGGATGCAAACCAAAATCCTGGACCCCAGAACTCTTGATCTTTGGAAGAATAGGGATGAAATTCTTCTCTGGATCTGAATTCTTTGATTTGGGTCCAGCTGCAAGAGTGGTAAAGCCTGGCTGGTAAACCCCTGGCAGAGCTGGAGAAGCAGGCTGTTAGTTGCTCCTAACCCTGCCTTACTCTTACTCTGGGAGGCAGAGATTGGCCCCAACAGAACACACTGGAAAAATGCATTGTGACACCGTATTGAGGATTCCACCTTTCCCTGAACTGCTGCTGGCAAATGAAATTGCTGTATTTCAACTGACATTACAAACATGGTGCCAGTCCCACTCCCTGCCCCCATGTGCCAGCTCTCATGCCAATGGGGCTTGTTATGCCTCTTTAGCCCAAGTTCTCTGGTTTCTTTACAGGGAATGTAAAGGTTTTTCCTGGAAGAGCAGTTGATATATTTCAGGGACTGCTCCATCCCAACTCTACTGATTCAGAATAAATCAGACTCACTGCTGGCTGGACTATAATTTGATAATCAGTAGGGAGGAGGCTAGAGCTAAAGGATTTCTGCCCATCAGAATGACATTTTCCCCATAGGAAACACTATTTCACTAGGAGTGTGGTGAAGCACTGGAATGGGTTACCTAGGGAGGTGGTGGAATCTCCATCCTTGGAGGTTTTTAAGGCCCAGCTTGACAAAACCCTGGCTGGGATGATTTAATTGGTGTTGGTCCAGCTTTGAGCAGGGGATTGGACTAGATGACCTCCTGAGGTCTCTTCCAGCCCTAATCTTCAATATTCTATGATCGTGTTTCAGACCCTGACCTTTACATATGGTGTGAGATTCCCATTAGCAAACACACTTCCTTCCCTGGGGATACAAAGCTCCCACGGCACCGGCACCAGTTACTGAGCAACCTGGTGCCCTGACTGTGGCTTGCTAAGAGAAATTTATTCTTTTCTTCCCACTCCCTGGGTGTTAAGTAGTAGCAGCATCTTAGCAACTGCATGTGTATTTCAGCTGTGAAAGTATGTCACCGCTGCATGGGGGCTCCATCCTGAAATCCCTGTGTTTCTAACATCAATCTGTATATTAAATGTTTAGCTTTTCTACAAAGGTACCCAAGAAAGGTTGAGATCACCAAGGTATTTTTATCTTCTATTAGGAAACCAAAAATGTACAGAACTGTCCAAATCCTACAGGAAAAGGAGAATGGGTGGAGTCACTTAGTGATGAGAGGAGAGAGTGGCTAGGGTTGGAATCAGCTGTCACTGGAAGTTTGAGAAAGAATTGGTGGAGTTGTATATTGTTAATAGGGCTTGGTTTGCTAGAATATAGAAACTTTTGTGAGCTGGGCATGGCATCTGATAACATTATTTAAAAATAGCTAGCTATGTCATCTTGTTTTCAATCTTCACAGTGCTGATTCATAAGACAGTTGCTTTTTGTTTTACTGTACTAAACATGAAAGTGTCTGCTTGCTATGGCAAACGGAGAATTAATCTTTGAATGATTATGAAAAATCAGTGTATGAATGAATCTGACACCGCATGTGTAAAATTGAAGGCAGTGGTAGGAAATGAGTGAGTGTATGGACTGAAAGAATGAAAACAGATAATTCTTCTAAAGCAAAATGTAAGAATTGCCAAGTGTAGTTAAGTAACAAGATAGAAAGGATTTGCAGATACTATGGTGGAGGTGAAGAAACCATTCTTTACTTCCTACACAGACATGGCATATAACCACAAAAATTCTTTATGCTACAATCAGTCAGACTCAAAGTGAGACTTCCTCCACTGGCATGTAGCTGCCTTCCCTTTAGTTTAATTAGTCACAGGTTATTTGAAAACCACAGTGATCTGAAAAAATGAAGAGAAGGAAGCAGGCATTTAGGAACCACTTTATTGATAGCCAAAGAAATCCTACCATGATATTAATAGTGTGGTTTGCTGAGAAGAGAGTATTCTTCCTCAGAATCCTCTAAAACCAGTGGGTTCAATGAGCTTTGCAGAGTTTATATCTCCAAATTATATCTTCAAACTATTTAATAAATAAGCACTGCGATCTTTGTAGTGAATCCTGCAATCCTCACTGTGGGGAATTTGGCCTGAATGAGACAGAAGGTACCCAGGCTATTTAAAATTAAGGTCAGGTTTCAGATGCTCATGCGCTATACCAAGTACACACAAAAATCCCTACTCTTTCATTTTTTGAACATTTAACCTTTTGTGTCACAAAGTACTATACTGGATTTAAATACAGAGAGGACATATAGAGTACACTCAGATTTTGAACACCGACTATCAGCAAATACAGGCAGACATAGATAGCTTAGACATATAAGTAATTTAAAATGTTTTTCTTAACCCAAATTTGAATAAATAGGAGCTCCTTAAGCTTCCAGTTCCATGAGCAGGAGGGAAGCAAAAAAGTATGCAACTGGCCTGGAAATTATAAAGAATAATGCCTCAGTACCAGCATCTCCATCTTCCCATAGCCCTACAGGAACATCTCATGGGTATATTGTGTCAACAGGGCTCAGAGTATTGGGAGGGCTTGGGGGTAACAACTCTTTGCATCATCAGCCTCACCCCAGCTCTTTGGGGAATCTCAGGCCTGGTCTACACTAGGAGTTTATGTCGAATTTAGCACCGTTACATCGAATTAACTCTGCACCCGTCCACACAACAAAGCTATTTAGTTCGACATAGAGGTCTCGACTTCTGTACTCCTCCCCAACGAGGGGAGTAGCGCTAAATTCGACATGGCCATGTCGAATTAGGCTAGGTGTGGATGGAAATCGACGGTAATAGCTCCGGGAGCTATCCCACAGTGCACCACTCTGTTGACGCTCTGGACAGCAGTCCGAGCTCGGATGCTCTGACCAGCCACACAGGAAAAGCCCCGGGAAAATTTGAATTCCTTTTCCTGTCTGGGCAGTTTGAATCTCATTTCCTGTTTGGACATCGTGGTGAGCTCAGCAGCACTGGCAACGATGCAGAGCTCTCCAGCAGAGATGGCCATGCAATCTCAGAATAGAAAGAGTCCCCAGCATGGACTGATCGGGAAGTCTTGGATCTGATCGCTGTGTGGGGCGATGAGTCCGTGCTTTCCGAGCTGCGATCGAAAAGACGGAATGCAAAGATCTACGAGAAGATCTCTAAAGCCATGGCAGAGAGAGGATACAGCCGGGATGCAACGCAGTGCCGCGTGAAAATCAAGGAGCTGAGACAAGGCTACCAGAAGACCAAAGAGGCAAACGGACGCTCCGGATCCCAGCCCCAGACATCCCATTTCTACGAGGCACTGCATTCCATCCTAGGTGCAGCTGCCACCACTACCCCACCACTGACCGTGGACTCTGAGAATGGGATATTGTCGACGGCCGGTTCCTTGGAGATGTTAGCGGACGGGGAAGATGAGGAAGGAGATGAGGAGGACGAGGCAGTCGACAGTGCTTACAACGCTGATTTCCCCATCAGCCAGGATCTCTTCATCACCCTTACAGAGATCCCCCACCAACCGTCCCCAGGCGTTAACCCGGACACAGAATCAGGGGAAGGATCAGTCAGTAAGTGTTTTAAACATGTAAACATTTATTTTTAACAGAACAGGAATATTAACAATGGGTTTTTCATGATTACTTTGCCCTAGGCGCTTAACGTTTCAGTCCTTGGCAGTGCAACTACTGAAAAAAAATCTAACAATGTCCGGTTTAGCATGATTGTTTTGCCCTAGGCGCTCTACTGTTTAGTCCCTGCCAGTGCAGCTACAGCAAAATCCGGTCTATATGTCCGGGGATAGAGCAGAAATCCTCCTGGGACATCTCCACAAAGCTCTCCTGGAGGTAATTGGAAAGCCTTTGCATCAGGTTCCTGGGGAGAGCGGCCTTATTGGGTCCTCCGTGGTAGGAAACGTTTCCGCGCCAGGAGACAATCAAGTACTCGGGTATCATTGCCTTGCAGAGCATGGCGGCATACGGCCCTGGTCTTTGCAGGCTTTCCCGAAGCATCCTTTCTTTCTCCGTCTCTGAAATCCTCATCAGAGTGATGTCGCTCATGGTGACCTGCTTTGAATTAGGTAGGGGAATGTTAGTATTGGGACTGCTTGCCTGTTCCTTTACAGAACTGTAACCGGCGGTTTACAGCCACGCGATGGAGGCGGGAGAGGAGCAGCATACAGGGATCTTTCCCTGGGATAGCCACAAGGGGGTGGGACAGGGGCAGAGTTCATGCTTGCCAGATTGCTGGCAGCAGGGACTGGCATTGCTTTGAACGTGAAAGGAGGCCAGTGCTATTATTAAAGTTTTAAGCAGCCACAAGTCTACGGCTTACCATGTCAGCCTGTTACCCAAATTCCGCTGTCCTGTCCCGCTTGTCTGATCTGCACTGCAAGACCCCAGGCACTGAATGCGAAGGCCGAAAATTTGACCTTGTCCTGAGTGCGCATGTGATAGGTGCTGTGCATGGTCTTGTTCACAGAGAAAGACTATGTTCTTTGTTCACAAAAAAATTTATCTTTCTGAGGAATTCACTCCCTTTTTCCCATCCCACAGCTGCGACTGTCTCCCGACCTACCCTGGCATCACACTCCCAGAGGCTAGCGCAGATTAGGAGTAGGAAGAAGAGGACACGGGAGGACATGTTCTCGGAACTTATGGGCTGCTCCCGAGCCCAGGCAGCCCAGAAGACCCAGTGGAGGGAGAACTTGTCCCAAATGCACCGATCACACATGGAACGGGAGGAGAGGTGGCGGCAGGAAGACCAGCAGGCGACTCAAACGCTGCTTGGACTAATGAGGGAGCAAACGGACACGCTCCGGCGCCTTGTGGATGTTCTGCAGGACCGGAGGCAGGAGGACAGAGCCCCGCTGCAGTCTATCTCTAACCGCCCTCCCCCGCCACAAAGTCCCATACCCCCCTCACCCAAAGTCCCAAGAAGGAGGGGCGGCAGAGTCCGTGAAAACTCTCACTCCACCCCTGCAGACTGCTCAAGTACCAGAAGGCTCTCATTCCCCAAAATTTGATAAGTCCTTTCCTTCCCGTCTCACCCAAGCCCCCGTCCCAGTTTCATCCCCCAGGTTCATGTGTAGTTGCTAATAAAAAATACGTTTCTGTTAATTACTGTTTCTATCATGTTCTTTTAGAGGAGAGTCTGTTTGAAGGGGGGGAAGGGGGTTGGTAATTGAACAGGACAGTCACCTTTACCAGGGTACAGACACGGGGGCAGGTTCAGCAGCAGGGCACACACACATTGCAGTCACTAGTTACCCTGGTCAGTCTGGGAGGTGGTTTTCATGTTCTGTGTGTGTGTGGGGGCTATGTGACTTTGTGGCGGGGGAGGGCGGTTAGAGATCTTATGCAGCGGTCCTTATCCTGGATCACAGAGCCACGCAGCAGGGGATCTGTAACCGTCCTCCCCCTGCCACAAAGTCACATACCCCCACACACAGAGTCCCGAACAGGAGGGATGGCAGGCTCCGTTGAAACAACCAGTCCACCAGTGCGGAGCCTGTCATTCCTGGAGTTTAGAAGCGTCCTTTGCATCACTACACTACACCCGCTCCCCACCACAGTCTGCATCCCAGGTTCAACACTTTCCCGCGAAAACAGTAATAAAGAAAACGGTGTTCATTAACAAATTTCAAGTGATTTTATTTTTAAATGTGTGTTGGAAGGGGGTGAACGGGGTGAACGGGGTATGTAACTGGAGAGGATAGTGAACATTTACTGGGTAAAGAAACGGGGGCAGGTTCAGCTTCTCTGTAAACAAACTTAATAGTCACAGGTTACCCTGCTCACTCAGGAACCTAGCTTTCAAAGCCTCCCGGATGCACAGCGCGTCCCGCTGGGCTCTTCTAATCGCCCGGCTGTCTGGCTGGGCGTAATCAGCAGCCAAGCGATTTGCCTCAACCTCCCACCCCGCCATAAAGGTCTCCCCCTTGCTCTCACACAGATTGTGGAGCACACAGCAAGCTGCAATAACAATGGGGATATTGGTTTCGCTGAGATCAGAGCGAGTCAGTAAGGTTCTCCATCTCCCCTTGAGACGTCCAAAAGCACACTCCACCACCATTCTGCACTTGCTCAGCTGGTAGTTGAAGAGTTCTTTTTCAGTGTCCAGGGCGCCTGTATAGGGCTTCATGAGCCAGGGCATTAGCGGGTAGGCTGGGTCCCCGAGGATGACTATAGGCATCTCCACATCCCCAAGAGTTATTTTGTGGTCCGGGAAGTAAATACCTTCCTGCAGCCCTCTAAACAGACCAGAGTTCCTGAAAACACGAGCGTCATGAACCTTGCCCGGCCATCCGACGTTGATGTTTGTAAAACGTCCCCTATGGTCCACCAGTGCTTGCAGCACCATTGAAAAGTAGCCCTTTCGGTTAATGTACTGGCTGGCCTGGTGGTCCGGTCCCATCATAGGGATGTGAGTTCCATCTATAGCCCCACCGCAGTTTGGGAATCCCATCGCGGCGAAGCCATCTAGGATGACCTGCACGTTTCCCAGGGTCACTACCTTTGACAGCAGTACCTCAATGATTGCGTTGGCTACTTGCATCACAACAACCCCCACGGCAGATTTGCCCATGCCAAAGTGGTTCGCGACTGACCGGTAGCTGTCTGGCGTTGCAAGCTCCCAGAGGGCTATGGCCACTCGCTTCTGGACACTCAGGGCTGCTCGCATCCGGGTGTCCTTGCACTTCAGGGCAGGGGACAGCAACTCACAAAGTTCCAGGAAAGTCCCCTTCCGCATGCGAAAGTTTCGCAGCCACTGTGATTCATCCCAGACCTGCAGCACTATGCGGTCCCATCAGTCCGTGCTTGTTTCCCAGGCCCAGAATCGCCATTCCACAACATCAACATGACCCATTGCCACCATGATGTCCTCGGCGCGGGGTCCCGTGCTTTGTGACAGGTCTGTGCCACTCTCAGACGTCAGGTCCTCACCGCGCTGCCGTAGCCTCCTCGCCCGATTTCTCAGCATCTGCCTCTGGGAAAGGTGGATGATAAGGTGCGAGGTGTTGACAACGGCCATAACTGCAGTGATGGTCGCAGCGGGCTCCATGCTCGCAGGGCTGTGGCGTCCGCGCTGTCACTGACCAGAAAAGTGCGCGAACTGATTTCCTGCCGGCGCTTTCAGGGAGGGAGGGCGGGAGTGACGGTTGGATGACGACAGTTACCCAAAACCACCCTCGACACATTTTTTTCCCCAGAAGGCATTGGGGGCTCGACCCAGAATTCCAATGGGCAACGGGGACTGCGGGAACTGTGGGATAGCTGCCCACAGTGCACCGCTTCCAATGTCGACGCTTGCCCCGTTAGTGTGGACTCACAAAGTCGAATTACTGTCCTTAGTGTGGACACACACGTTCGACTTTGTAATATCGATTCCACATATTCGATTTAAGTAAAATCGAACTACTCTCGTAGTGTAGACATACCCTGAGTGTGAGTCACATAATGCTGATCATAGCAGCACTAGCTTATACAGAGTCTCTTCCAGTTCAGTCTCTCTGGATCTTAGGAGATCTAGGGGGTTAGGAGACTGAACCCTCTGCCAATTCTACAGTGTTTCACTGCTACTAATGATTTCCTTGCCAGTCTCGCCCCCAATTGAGAAACTCTGAAGATGGAACTCTTAGTGCAAACATGAGGGATGATATGGCATTTTGTGACTGAAAGGAATTAGACGGACTGATATCAATTTATTTTGTAAGATTTCATTGTTATGTGATAATGAATAAATGGATAGTATAACTAAGTGATATTTGAAAGAAAAAAAATACTGAATTTCTTTTACTTTTATCCAGAATCATAGTAGTAAATACTTTAAAACTTTGTTTAGGAAGGGATATCAATCTTCATGCTTCAGTGCTTACAACAATATTTAACAACTGGGGCTTGAGAGGAAACGTCCTGGAATTGGGATATCCCATAATTGCCTATTGTAGGATTCTTGTGCCTTTCTCTGAAGCATCTGATACTGACCACTGTCAGAGAGACTGGATACTGGACTTGATGACTACTGATCTGATCCATTATGGCAATTCCAATGTTCCTCTTCTCTTCCCTTTCACCCACTTGATTGCTATAGAAGGGAGCTATGGTGTACAACATGAGTAAGGGGTCACGATTAGGTTTTGGTGTGGGTTTTGTTTGATGAAAGTTTTGTGGCCCCCAACAAATTGGCCAACAAAAAGCCAGTAGAGACTTTGGAAATTTCAAGGAAGAAAGGTAGTGTGTCCTACCTCACCAGCTGTTTGCCATACCTCATGTAGATTTTGGGGGTTCTGCTTCATATGACTGAATTAACGGAAGACAGATAGTGGTTGTATTACCAGGTTCTGCAGAATTCTGTGTGCTTTCTGAGAAGAGAAGAAACACCTTAAGGGAAGCCAGGGTTTAGTGGAAATTCCTAGGACCTGTGAGTGTGAATGATGCTCAGGGGGGATTCCAGCCAAATGTTTGTCCATCTTGGAAGTCTTCCTAGCTGTTAATGTAGTGTTATTACACTGAACTCAGGCCTGGTCTACACTAGGAGCTTATATCGAATTTAGCGCCGTTACATCGAATTAACCCTGCACCCGTCCACACCAGGAAGCTACTTAGTTCGAAATAGAGCTCTTTTAAATTCGACTTCTGTAATCCTCGAAAACGAGAGGAGTAGCGCTAAATTCGAAATGGCAATATCGAATTAGGCTAGGTGTGGATGGAAATCGACGGTAATAGCTCCGGGAGCTATCCCACAGTGCACCACTCTGTTGACGCTCTGGACAGCACTTCGAGCTCGGATGCTCTGACCAGCCACACAGGAAAAGCCCCGGGAAAATTTGAATTCCTTTTCCTGTCTGGCCAGTTTGAATCTCATTTTCTGTTTGGACAGCGTGGAGAGCTCAGCAGCACTAGCAACGATGCAGAGCTCTCCAGCAGAGTTGGCCGTGCAATCTAATAGAAAGAGGGCCCCAGCATGGACTGATCGGGAGGTGTTGGATCTCATCGCTGTCTGCGGCGATGAGTCCGTGCTTTCAGAGCTGCGCTCCAAAAGAAGGAATGCAAAGATCTATGAGAAGATCTCTAAAGCCATGGCAGAGAGAGGATACAGCCGGGATGCAACGCAGTGCCGCGTGAAAATCAAGGAGCTGAGACAAGGCTACCAAAAAACCAAAGAGGCAAACCGACGCTCCGGATCCCAGCCCCACACATCACGTTTCTACGAGGCACTGCATTCCATCCTAGGTGCGGCCGCCACCACTACCCCACCAGTGACCGTGGACTCCGAGGATGGGATATTGTCCACGACCGGTTCCTCCTCAGAAATGTTAGGTGACGGGGAAGATGAGGAAGGAGATGAGGAGGACGAGGCAGTCGACAGCGCTTGCACCGCTGATTTCAACGACAGCCAGGAGCTCTTCATCACCCTTACCGAGATCCCCTACCAACCGTCCACAGCCCTTACCCCGGACACCGAATCAGGGGAAGGATCAAGCAGTGAGTGCTTTAAACATCTAAACATTTCATTTTAACATAAGTGGAATATTTATATTGTTAAGAATGGGCTTTTCAGTCACTCAGTTAAACATAGAAACTTTTATTTATAACAAAACAGGAATAATAACTATTTCAGTAATTTGTTGTTCATGATTTATTTGGCTTAGTAAACTTTTTACTACTAACTATGTATAGAAAATCAAGTACTGTCCGGATATTCATGATTAGTCCACAACACGGCCCCTCCACTCTGTAGTCCGTTATGCTCAACTTAAAGGAAAAGGCGGTCAATGTGCCCGGGAATGGACAGACAGTCCTCCTGGGATAGCTACGCATAGCTCTCCTGGAGGTACCGCTCCAGCATGCGCACGAGGTTCAACGGCAGGGCAATCTTGTTTGGTCCCCCGTGGTAGCACACGTTCCCACGCCATGAGTCCATGAGGTAGTCGGGGATCAGTGCGCGGCACAGCATGGCGGCATATGGCCCAGGCCTCTGCATGCATTCACGCAGCATCCTTCCCCTCTCGGTCTCCGAGATCCTCATGAGGGTTATGTCACACATGACGCCCTGCTTTAAATTAGGGAGGGGAATGTTAGTATTTGGACTGCTTTACAGCCACGCGGTGGAGGCGGCAGAGGGGCAGCATACAGGGATCTTTCCCGGGGACAGCCGCGAGGTGGTGGGACAGGGGCAGAGCTCATGCTTCCCTGATTGCTGCCAGCAGAGAGTGGCCTTGCATTCAGTGCGAAAGGAGCCCAGTGCTACTATTACATGTTTAAGCTGCCACAAGTCTACGGCTTACCATGTTTGCCCGCAGCAGAAGTAGAGGTGTCCTGCAACGCTTCTCTGATCGCAACTGCAGGACCCCAGACACATAAGGCGAGGGCCGAAAATTCGACCTTGTCCTGAGTGCGCATGTGAAAGGTGCAGTGCATGGTGTTGTTCACAGAGAAAGACTATGCTCTTTGTTAGCAACTTCATTTATCTGTCTCAGGAATTTACTCCCTTTTTCCCATTCCCACAGACACATCTGCGACTGTCTCCCAACCCAGCCTGGCATCACACTCCCAGAGGCTAGCGCAGATTAGAAGAAGGAAGAGAAAAACTCGTGAAGACATGTTTTATGAACTTATGGAGTGCTCACGAGAGCAGGCAGCCCAGACGACACAGTGGAGGGAGAACTTGTCACAAATGCACAGAGCAGTCATGGAACGGGAGGAGAGGTGGCGCCAGGAGGACCAGCAGGCTACTCAAACCCTGCTTGGACTAATGAGGGAGCAAACGGAGACGCTCCGGCGCCTAGTGGATGTTCTGCAAGACCGGAGGCAGGAGGACAGAGCACTGCTGCTGTCTATCTCTAACCGCCCTCCCCCGCCACCAAGTCCCACACCCCCCTCACCAAAAGTACAAAGAAGGAGGGGCGGCAAGGTCCGTTAAAACTGTCAGTCGGCCACTGCACACTGCTGCAGCAATGGAAGGCTCTCGTTCCAAAGTTTGAAAAGTCCTTTCCTACCCATCTCACACTAGCCCATGTGCAAGTTTCCTTCCCCCCCCCCCCTTTTCATGTGCGGTTCGTAATAAAACATCGGTTTCTGTTAAGTACTGTTTCCGAGAGTGTCTTTTGGAGGGGATTCTGTCTGAAGGGGGGGAAGGGGTTTGTTACTTGGACAGGACAGTCACCTGTAGCAGGCTACAGAGGCGGGGGCAGGTCCAGCATCAGGACACATACACAGCACAGTCACCAGTTACCCTGGTCAGTCTGGGAGGCGGTTTTCTTGTTCTGGGGTGCGAGGGGGATTGATCTGTGACTTTGTGTCGGGGGAGGGCAGTTAGAGATCCTATGCCGCGGTCCTTATCCTGGATCACAGAGCCACGCAGCAGGGGATCTGTTACCCTCCGCCCCCTGCCAGAAAGTCACTTGGCCGACACATACATCCAGTCCCGCCCAGGACTGCTGGCAGGCTGCGTTGAAACAACCAATGCAGCACTGCGGAGCCTGTCATTCCCGGACTTTAGAAGCATCATTTGCATCAAAACAGTAAGCCCGCCCCCCGCCACAGTCTGCGTCCCCGGTTTAAAACATTCCCGCGAAAACAGTAAAAAAGAGAACCTTGTTCATTAACAGAACAGAACAGATTTTATTTGTTGGGAAGGTGGGGAAGGGGGTATGTAACTTGGAAGGATAGTCAACAGTAACTGGGTAAAGAAACGGGGGCAGGTTCAGCATCTGTGTCCACAAAGTAAAAAGTCACTGGAGACCCTGTTCAGTCAGGAACCTGGCTTTCAAAGCCTCCCTGATGCACAGTGCGTCCCGCTGTGATCTTCTAATCGCCCTGCTGTCTGGCTGGACGTAATCAGAAGCCAGGCTATTTGCCTCAACCTCCCACCCCGACATATAGGTCTCCCCCTTGCTCTCACACAAATTGTGGAGCACACAGCAAGCAGCTATCACAATGGGGATATTGGTCTCGCTGAGATCACAGCGAGTGAGTAGGCTTCTCCATCTGCCCTTGAGACGGCCAAAAGCACACTCCACCACCATTCTGCACTTGCTGAGCCGGTAGTTGAATAGTTCTTTCCCTGAGTCCAGTGCGCCAGTGTAGGGCTTCATGAGCCAGGGCATTAGCGGGTATGCAGGGTCCCCGAGGATGACTGTAGGCATCTCCACATCCCCAACAGTTACTTTGTGGTCCGGGAAGTAAATACCTTCCTGCAGCCGTCTACACAGACCAGAGTTCCTGAACACCCTAGCGTCATGAACCTTGCCAGGCCATCCAACGTAGATATTGGTAAAACGTCCCCGATGGTCCACCAGTGCTTGCAGCACCATGGAAAAGTAGCCCTTCCGGTTGATGTACTGGCTGGCCTGGTGGTCCGGTCCCAGGATAGGGATGTGAGTCCCATCTATAGCCCCACCGCAGTTTGGGAATCCCATCTCGGCAAAGCCATCTCTGATGAGCTCCACGTTTCCCAGGGTCACTACCTTAGATAGCAGTAGCTTGACGATTGCCCTGGCTACTTGCATAACAGCAACCCCCACGGTAGACTTGCCCACGCCAAACTGGTTAGCGACGGACCGGTAGCTGTCTGGCGTTGCGAGCTTCCAGAGGGCTATGGCCACTCGCTTCTGGACAGTCAGGGCTGCCCGCATCCGGGTGTCCTTTCGCTTCAGGGCAGGGGACAGCAACTCACACAGTTCGAGGAAAGTCCCCTTCCGCATGCGAAAGTTGCGCAGCCACTGGGATTCATCCCAGACCTGCAGCACTATGCGGTCCCACCATTCCGTGCTGGTTTCACGGGCCCAGAATCGCCGTTCAACAGTATCAACAAGACCCAGTGACAGCGAGATGTCCTGGGCGCTGGGTCTCATGTTCTCAGAGAGGTCGGAGCTAGTGTCCGACTTCATGCCGTCACGGTAGTGCCGTAGCCTCCTCTCATGATTGATCTGCAGCTGCCTCTGGTACAGGTGGAGGAGAAGCTGCGAGGCGTTGAGAACTGCCACAACTGCAGCGATGGTCGCAGCGGGATCCATGCTCGCACTGCTGTGGCGTCCGCGCTGTCAGTAATCAGAAAAGCGCGCGAAATTATTTCCCGCCGGCGCTTTCAGGGAGGGAGGGAGGGAGGGAGGGCTTGAGTGACGGACGGATGACGACAGGCGCCCAAAAGCACCCTCGACACATTTTTTTACCCAGAAGGCATTTGGGGCTCGACCCAGAATTCCAAAGGGCAGGGGGGACTGCGGGAACTGTGGGATAGCTGCCCACAGTGCACCGCTTCCAATGTCGACGCTTGCCCCGTTAGTGTGGACTCACAAAGTCTCACAAAGTCGAATTACTGTCCTTAGTGTGGACACACACGTTCGACTTAGTAATATCGATTCCACATAGTCGAATTAACTAAAATCGAAGTACTCTCGTAGTGTAGACAAGGCCTCAGACATTTTTACTGCTTTTAACACCTGGTGGTGCTTATGTGGCATTATTTATGTTTATGTCAATGTGCTCATTAATATTTTGTTCTATGTGTGATATTCTATGTATTGTTTAACATACATTCTATAAAATGGCATACAAAAACTACATTAAAAGAACATTTTAAGGTTGCTAATTCAAGCCCTCAAAAGTTAGGAAATAAAATTGCCTGCCCCACCTTAATTAAGCCCACTTGTACATGTTCATTATGAGATAGTCTTTAATTACATGATCACATAATATTTTTCCACAGCATCCCTGCCTTATTCAGTGCACAGGGTGGATGGTGTTCAGTTAATGAGAAGCTATTCAATATTGTGTTTTATCCTCATTGTTCAAGGTGTGGCCTCAGGCTAGATTTATGGCACATAATTCAAACGATCTCTGATGACAGCATTATTAATTCCCTCATGGCGTATAGTATCTGAGTACTTCACAAACAATAATTTATCTTCATAACACTGCTGTGAGCTGAGGGAGTGATATCTTCCTGTTTATAGATGGAAAACGGAAGTATAGAGATTAAGGTAAAAAAGGTACACTAATTTTGGGGGCCCAGTTTGAGATGCTGATGGTCTGATTTTTCAGAGTACACAGAACTTTATACATGCAAAGCACAGCTGACATTGACTTCAGTCGCAGCTGTGGATGCTCAGCAGTTCTGCAAATCAGACATTAGGGTCTCAATCTTGGCATCCAGGAAATGAGAAACACACAATTACTGAGCACCTGTGAAAAATCTGGTTTAAGATAGCTGACAAGGTTCACACAAGAACTCTGTGGCAGTGGCCGGGATAGAATCCAGTTCTCCAGGGCAGCATTCAACTGCCTTAACCAGGGGACCATTTTTTCTCTTCCTGCAACCCCCCTGCCTCATTCACTACACACCTTCCAACTTCTACAACAAATAAGGCAGGGTTCCTACAGACAACAGCCTCCTTCACTACAACAACCCTGCTTCACCCGCCAGAGTAGGTCTTTCCTGTGCACTGAATGAAGCAGGAGTCTTGTGGAAAAAATGGTATGTGAGCATATAATTAAAGACTGTATCATAATGCATTGTGAACAACCAGGCTACTCTTAATTCTGGCATTTCCTAGCTTTTGAGTGTTTTACTTTCTTTTAATGTAGCGTTTGTGTGTAATTTCATAGTTGTTTTTTTTAAAGCAAACTGAAAAAATAGAAATTCCATCATATGGCATCACACTGACATCTGCCTGGAACCTTTAGATCCATCACACAGACCTCTGCCATGGAGCTAATGACATAACTGATAGCAGTAGTAGGCTGCCATTCTCAATGTGGACTAGCTTTTGAGGTGGATGAGACCCGCACTTTGCCAGTGGGTTTCACAGATACTTGCTGACAGCAGAGGAATGGTGACAGTTAGCAATCTTGGGTTCCATTCGAGACTCTGGAAGGGAGGGTGCTGTAGTAGGCACAGACTCCTCTGCCTGTTATCCCCTTCTCACCTGTCCCTGTCTCAGTCCTGTCTCTTCATGACTCCTGGCTCAGGGTCCCCGTTCCCACCTGCACGTCTACTAATGTTATCTATGCCATCATGATGATACCAAATTGGGAGGGATTGCAGCTGCTTTGGAGGACAGGGTCATAATTCAAAATGATCTGGACAAATTGGAGAAATGGTCTGAGGTAAACAGGATGAAGTTTAACAAAGACAAATGCAAAGTGCTCCACTTAGGAAGGAAAAATCAGTTTCACACATACAGAATGGGAAGAGACTGTCTAGGAAGGAGTATGGCAGAAAGAGATCTAGGGGTTATAGTGGACCACAAGCTAAATATGAGTCAACAGTGTGATGCTGTTGCAAAAAAAGCAAACATGATTCTGGGATGCATTAACAGGTGTGTTGCGAGCAAGACATGAGAAGTCATTCTTCCGCTCTACTCTGCGCTGGTTACGCCTCAGCTGGAGTATTGTGTCCAGCTCTCGGCACCGCATTTCAAAAAGATGTGGAGAAATTGGAGAGGGTCCAGAGAAGAGCAACAAGAATGATTAAAGGTCTTGAGAACATGACCTATGAAGGAAGGCTGAAAGAATTGGGTTTGTTTAGTTTGGAAAAGAGAAGACTGAGAGGGGACATGATAGCAGTTTTCAGGTATCTAAAAGGGTGTCATAAGGAGGAGGGAGAAAACTTGTTCACCTTAGCCTCTAAGGATAGAACAAGAAGCAATGGGCTTAAATTGCAGCAAGGGAGGTTTAGGTTGGACATTAGGAAAAAGTTCCTAACTGTCAGGGTGCTTAAACACTGAAATAAATTGCCTAGGGAGGTTGTGGAATCTCCATCTCTGGAGATATTTAAGAGTAGGTTATATAAATGTCTATCAGGGATGGTCTAGACAGTATTTGGTCTTGCCATGAGGGCAGAGGACTGGACTTGATGACTTCTCGAGGTCCCTTCCAGTCCTAGAATCTATGAATCTATGAATCATGTGCCAGCAATGCCCCTCTGCCATGTACATTGGCCAAACCGGACAGTCCCTATGTAAAAGAATAAATGGACACAAATCGGACATCAGGAATGGTAACATACAAAAGCCAGTAGGAGAACACTTCAATCTTCCTGGACATTCTATAACAGATTTAAAAGTAGCTATACTTGAACAAAAAAACTTCAGAAACAGACTTCAAAGAGAAACAGAAGAACTAAAATTCATTTGCAAATTTAATACCATTAATTTGGGCTTGAATAGGGACTGGGAGTGGCTGGCTCATTACAATAGCAGCTTTTCCTCTCCTGGAATTGACACCTCCTCATCTGTTATTGGGAGTGGACTGCATCCACCCTGATCAAATTGGCCTGTCAACACTGGTTCTCCACTTCTGAGGTAACTCCCTTCCCTTCATATGTCATTATATAATGCCTGCATCTGTAATTTTCACTCCATGCATCTGAAGAAGTGGTGTTTTACCCACGAAAGCTTATGCCCAAATAAATCTGTTAGTCTTTAAGGTGCTACCAGACTCCTTGTTGTTTTTGTGAATACAGACTAACATGGCTACCCCCTGATACTTGATACTATAAAAGTAACATCCCAGGTGCAGCAGATAGGTTGGAAAGATGTAGACCTTGGGAGGGGCCAGAATGATGGCCACCGGGGAAGATGGGGACGATGACAGTGATGAGAAAGATAATGGTTAAGTATGAAAGATAAAGGTGTAAGTGTGGATGTCCAAATGTACTTTCTGTATTATCTCTATCTGCTTTGTTAAGTTTAAGTGCGTGTATAATCTTTGCTAAATTATTAATAAATCATATATTTATATATAGAAAGAGTTCCTATAGTGTGAGTGTTGCACCTGTGCACATCGGGGTTCCCAAATTATATGATAATTTTACAGGGCCTGATTTTGGGACAAGAACCTGTTAATCCTCAAGTTGCAATTATATTTACCCAACTTTGAGTCAAGCTACAGCATGCTCAATTAGGTTGGAATATTAAGAGATTTTTAGCTGTGAAACTCTAAGAAGACTCCACTGAGCATGTGCAAACTGGTATTTATCAAATACTTATAAGTTAGCCAAATTCAGGTGAGTTTCACAGGAACAGCAAAAAAGCACATCCCTGACACAATAGCCACCTCATGCCAAATATCACATTTCTTTTCCAAAGCACGGGAGCTCTAAAACTTAAAAGAAAAAGTGTCCAGAATTTTTTAATAAGAACAAACCAATGTATTTTTCTCTAGCTTTGTCTCAGAAATTATTGAATATTTTGGCTGAAACATTTCAACACATTCAGCCTGAGGCAGACAGCCAGCATGGAAAATTTCAACTAAAATGGTTAAAATTTGTCAAAATTATAAGCATCTGACAATAGGGTCTTATAAATGGGAAATGTCAGCCCCACCTATAATATATGAACTGGAAAAAACACTTAATAGAATAAAAGAAAGAACCTTATAGCCAATGGAGTTGCTGTTTCTTAACAGTCTATACAGGAATGAATCTGAAAGCCAATGTCAGAAATAGAAACAAACCATTTCTTCACTTTCTACCAAAGCATTATGAATTACTTTTTAAAATTTTCTTATTCATGGGTGCCAGTTAACTTAGTCTGACCTGAGTGCCATTGTAAATGAGCAGTAAGTAACAGTATTCATTTCATACAAACCAAACAGAACAAAACAGTGGCTACAATGAGATCAGACCTGCCGACAGCAGTTCCAGGCCCCAGGGCAGAACAGCCAATGGGCCCCCTAGAAAGGGATGGCTAAGGTTTACAACGCTACTTTTTATCCTATTGATAACACATTATAACCCACTATACGTAAGTTGTGGCATTGCTTAATGTAGTTAATTTTTTCCCCCAGTTACACCAGTATTAAACAAAGCTTAAATATAAGATGTAGAATTTATTATTTTGAATTATATATTTAAATTAAAAAATACATTATGGAATGAAATTGGAGAGAGTCCAGTGGAGGGCCATGAAAATGATTAGGGGGCACATTACTTATGAGGAGAGGCTGAGGGAACTGGGCTTATTTAGTCTGCAGAAGAGAAGAATGAGGGGGGATTTGATAGCAGCCTTCAACTACCCTGTATGAAATTAATTCTTTATAGGATATCATAGAATCATAGAATATCAGGGTTGGAAGGGACCTCAGGAGGTCATCTAGTCCAACCCCCTGTATGAAGGACTGCATACAGTACATGGAAGAGGAAGTTGAAGCTATGGAAGAGGAAGTTGAAATAAAACATACAACACAAATTTTCATTTCTAGGGAAAATATTGGATTTTATCTGGTCTTGAGAGGAAAAGTCATCTGTATGCATGTGCTGAATGTGGGGCTTTGTATATTTGGACAGAGACCAATCTTATTGATAGTGATATACTGAAAACATCATAGCCAAAGATGCCTTCCTGAATATTGCTAGATATTTTTTTAAGATACAAATATGTGAAGTGACAATGTCATTCACTGAATTGTGTGTGTGTGTCTGTGTGTGTGCATGCACGTGTAGTGCTGCACCTGTGCTGGCTGGTGCCCATCGAGGTGCCGGTTGCGCTGCTGGGTGTGCTCTTCTGTCCAGGCCAGGGCTTCCACATGCCTGCCTGGCTGCCTTCGCTGCTGCTTGTACCACCCCACATGCACCTAGGAGCCCTGTGGCCTGCCGGGGAGATTTAAAAGGGCCCTTTGGCTCCCAACTGCTGGGCCCTTTTAAATCGCCCGGGCCCCTGGGCAATTACCACGCTTTGCCCCACCCCCCAGTCGGCGAGCCTGAATGAGGTACTTCAGCTACCCTGCAACATTTCTGTTTAGGCTGTATAAATTAGGAGCATAGGCCTAGAGTCACAAAAGTACTTAGGCACCTAAGTCCTGGTTTTAGGCTTCACTGCCTAAAACTCCTGCGAGCCCTGCAAGTGCCTAAATTTACTTGGTGCCTAAGTGTTCCCAATAAAAATCTCCCTAGGTGCCCTTATTTTTGCCTCTGGGCATGAGCATGGCTGCCTCCCTCCAGGTATCTAGACACCTATCTCCCAACTAAACCCAGAGCAAGCTGCAAACCAGGGAAAGTGAGACATTCAGCAGCTTAACTCACATGAGGGGCCTGATCCAGTGGGCATGCTCAGAGGCCACCTCATGCTCAGATCGAGCCTCGGGGGCAAGTGCACCCAAACAGTTTGGACGTGGAGAGGATGTTCCTTATAACTTTTAGCCCAGTGGTTGGGGGGTAGTTTGCACTTTGGATAAATAATTAAAATCATTTGGATGAGGATAAGAGAGAGGGAGAGAGCACAAGCAAGAGAATGACTCTGTAGGCTGGTGGTTAGAGGACTCACTTGGGAGGTGGGAAACCCAGGATTTAGTCACCCTGCTCCAATGACTCTTTAATTATTTATCCAGAGTGCAACAGCTTCAACAGGAGAGACTGAGGGAGCTCCACATCAGAATATCCCATAGCCTAGTGATTAGAGCATTCACCTGAGAAGTAGCAGCTCCCTATTCAAATCCCTTCTCCTCATCAGCTGGACAGGGGGACTTGAACCAGAGGTCTGCCATATCCTGTTTGAATACTCTAACCAATGAGCTAAAAGTTAAGAGGGAGCTCCTCCTGCCCCATCCCCCTTGGATTCTTAAAAAACTGCTTTAGGCCACTAACTCCAAAAAGTGTTTCTGACTGTGAACCACTAGCAGAAATAGGTGCCTCCATGCAGTTCAGACTTAGCCTGTCTCCACAAGGGGGAAGAGCTTTGGCTCTGGTTGGTTTAGGTGGGTCCCTAGCATGCTGGCCTTTGTGAATCCCATTCTTATCTTTCCCCATTCATTGTATAGGAGGCTAGGTACCTAACTAATATTTTGTGAATCCCACTGTGTTCCTGTGATTTTCTAGGCATCTAAAAGTTAGGTGCTGTGATGCTCGGCACTGCAATGCCTTAGTCCCTTTGTGAATCTAGGCCAGTGGTGGGCCACATGTGGCCCATCAGAGTAATCCACTGGCAGGCCGCGAGACAGTTTGTTTACATTGACCGTCTGCAGGCATGGCCGCCCACAGCTCCCAGTGGCCGCGGTTCGCCGTTCCCGCAGCTCCCATTGGCCGGGAATGGCAAACCGCGGTCACTGGGAGCTGCAAGCAGCTGTGTCTGCGGATGGTCAATGTAAACACCACTGAACAAGGCCATACTTTTTGACTGGGTTGTGCAGAAAAACAAAATACCAAAGTTCAATTATGGATAGATAGATTTTTTAAAAACATACAATCATTCTGAAATATTTGGCACTAATCAATTCATTAATCAATCATCAGCAATAACTGCTGCCAATGTAACATTGGAAGTTCAGAATATCCAAAAGAGGGATTAGTGAATGTGTGACAAGGATTAGCTATTTATTCATTTATGTATTTTTTCAGATCATTGGCTAGCAGAAACTAAATTGTCAGTCGGCTAAAAATAAATTTAAAGTGCTGCTGTTACTAGAAAATTCTGGTCAAAACAAGTTACAGACACTGATATATAATTGTTCATCCTAGTCTCCAGTAGACATTTCTCCACATTTAAAAATCACTACAGAAGTTTAGCACAATGGATGTGGCTGCTCAGAGAGCCACATGGTCTCTTATACACTGGGTGTGTTGCCAGTCAGGAGTGAAATGCACTGGTCGAGATGCATATGGGAAGTTTGCACAATGCTTGCCTTTATTATGCCTGACTTCAGCTGATGCTGTTTGTTGTCAATCTCCAGACAATCAGGGTCAGTTCCTCAGCTTGTGTAAATTGGTGTGGCTCCACTCATTTCAATGGAGCTACACTGATTTATAACATCTGTGATCTGGACCCTACCTTTTTTTTTTAATGTAAAAAAGTCATATAATTTCCCTTCTTTTAGAAATTAGACATATACACCTCTACCTCAATATAACACTGTCCTCGGGAGCCAAAAAATCTTACCATGTTATAGGTGAAACCACGTTATATCGAACTTGCTTTGATCCACCGGAGTGCGCAACCCCCTCCCCCCCCCCCCGGAGCACTGCTTTACCGCGTTATATCTGAATTCGGGTCACGTTATATCGGGGTAGAGGTGTATAGTTAACATTGTATTAAAGAACAGCATAATGAGATGCTACCCCATGTTTTATAATGGAAAAAAAGAAGGGTTATACTGGGTCAAATTTATCCCCGTGTGACTCCATTGACTTAAGGGACTTATGCCAAAGATGAGTTTGGCCCAATATAAAATTTAGTAGCTTCAGTCTTTAGCCCATTGTTGCTGGAAGTAAAGAGGAATCAATGCTATGGATTAAACTAAGTTTTGTGATTCTACCAGCAATCAATCAATCAATAAATTTGTTTTTCAAAACCCAAATATAGTAATGATGTATTCTGTACAACTATAGGTTGGTAAAGAATAATTGAAATATACTAAAGAACTGGCTACTGCATAGGCTGATGGGGGACTGGGCTGGCAGAGTTCAGTGGTGACATTATGGTGATGGTATTATTATACCCTGTGCAGTAACTAAGCAGGGACTGGGAAAGCCATTAAAAATGCTTTGAAATGAGATTGCTATGACATAATATACTGAGACAAACTTCAGATAGCCATGTACTTTTTAAGCTATCATGAGAAATTGTACAGATAGAGGGGGAAGCACTGGGCAGAAATCTTTCAACTCTATTATGTTTTCCCCCCAAAGCCAAATAATTGCTTCTTTATAATACCATGAACTAGCACTATGGAATAGGTCATACAAATCAAGAAGAATGCTCTCCACATTTGTGTGTGTACACATGATCTGATCCAGCAATAGGAGATCTGCATCAATCCCAGTGCAGATTATTCCAGGTATAGCAGGAATTCTTGAATCTTCTCCCTTTTGTACACCAGCAACCAGAAAAGCATGGACTGGGCAATTCAATAGCTGATCCTTATGGCAGGAGGAATGAGTTTCTTTTACATTCAGAGAGATAGCAACTGTAGGAGCCCGTTTGGGAGCATGGACTCCAGGGTTGCCTCATTGTAACTTTCATTACAATTAGCTGAAAGGGAAGAAAAGAAATACAACTGACAGGAATGTTTTCAACGAAATGCTGTATGAGTGCCTCTACCACTGGGCTGGTTCTCTCTCTGTTTTCTTGTAAAAAAAATACAAAGGATCCTGACATGAAACCAAATGTTGAAATTTTTCACAAAATGGAAGTTGTGTGTTCTGGCCATTC
Source organism: Emys orbicularis (assembly GCF_028017835.1). NCBI lineage: Eukaryota > Metazoa > Chordata > Testudines > Emydidae > Emys > Emys orbicularis. The sequence goes on from NC_088684.1 coordinate 166,015,176, forward strand.
CTAACAGTAAAACATATTGTAATTAAATTAACCTTCTAGAAGCCTTAACTTTCTCAACATAAGCTGTACCAGTTGTAAACATAAATGCAGTAGTTCATGGCAGGCTATAGCCCCCCAGCCCCAAAAAAGGACACTTCCTGAATGTGTTTTGTTTTCCAAACTCTCTTTAAAGTTATTGTGTTATCTTTAACTGAGAAAAAAGGTGAAAATTGAAGTTAATGAAAATGAAATGAAAGCATGATGAAATTACAGCCCAATTTTTAGAAACATCCAGTTTTACCAAATGCAATGATGCAACAATCAGGGCAAATAAATAAGCAGTCAACTCCAGCTGTAACCTGATTACACTGATTAGATCCAACCGTTCCCAGGTGTTTGTACATCACCACAATTAAGTAACAGATTTGCATAGAACATCACCCTTTGCTGTAAAGCTCTTTAAAACAATTTGTAACAGTTCTCAGTATGTAAAAATATAATCAACAGTAAGTAAAAATCTCTCCTTTTCTATATGTAGTTGCAATTTCCTCTGCTAAAAGAATTTAGTCAATCTGTGCCTTACTTATCCCCATAGGCAAAGAAGACATAAGGTAACCTAGGATACACAGACTCAGTTTTACTAGCACTGACATGTTGTGGAATATTGATTGTATGATTAGAAAGCACTATACAGCATCTTAAAAAAAAATCAACATTGTGAATATAATTCCTTGTATGTAAGCCAAAATTTACAGTATTGTTATTTTTATGTCTCTATCACAATGTCTCTAGGCACATATCCAGAAAAGTAAGACAAAATCAATATAACTTGATTAAACAAAATAGACCCTCATATAAAAAATGGGAATCCAAATATAATCCTTCAGGTTAAAGTCTGAGGAACAGCTTGTCCTTGGGCCTTGTGTTGGTGTGTAGTGGGGAAGGGCACAACTTGCCTTCTTCCATCACTCTTGTTTGCCCCATGCATAGATCAGGGAGAATTGCAGTCCATGCATTTGGGGAAGCACAGTGACAGTTCTGCCTATGCAATCCAGGAGCACGCGTTGCCCCAAAGTGAGCAGGGAGCAGCAGGGTAAGAGGTGGGCGGTGATGTAGCTTTTAAGATGGTGCAGCCTATGTGCTTCTCCTGTGCAATGGGGACCTTGGGAAGGATCGTGCCCTCTTTCTGTCTGCACAACTGATGTGGCTAAATTCTATAGTCTTGCCCTCAGTGAGCATGAGGGCTGTGCACTGTGTCCTTACATTCTTGAATTAATTGGAGCAGTGAATGCCAGAGTCAAAGATCCTTTGGTTTGCCAGCTCCAAAGGATTTTTCATTTCAAAATTTATGTTATAGTAAAACAACAACAAAAAATAGAAAAATGGTTGAAATTGAATTTTTTTAAATAAATTATCAAAACAAAATGTTTCCGTTGACCCAAACCTTGGTTTTTAATATATTTTAAATTTGGCAAAATTTTCAAGATTTTGACTTTTTGTCCCAATGCAGGACAAATCTTGAAAATTTTCATGGGATGGGAATACTACTTTCCACCCAGCACTAATTTTATATAGTAAATGCAGGATGCCAACTTTACACTGTTTAAATTTACATCTAAGGCCTTTGCAACTCTGGTTGGTTTTATGCATTTTGGGGAGATTTATGAAACCACAAAGGGTCGTGGGTAGGGCCCTACCAAATTCATGGCCATGAAAAATGTGTCATGGACCGTGAAATCTGGTCTTTTGTGTGCTTTTATCTTATACTATACAAATTTCATGGGCAAGACCAGTGTTTCTGAAATTGGGGGTCCTAACTCAAAAGGGAGTTGCAGGGGGCACAAGGTTATTGTAGGGGGGCTGCAGTATTGCCACCCTTACTTCTGCGCTGCCTTCAGAGCTGGCCCACTGGAGAGAAGCAGCCATTCACCAGGCGCCCAGATCTGAAGGCAGCACCCAGATCTGAAGGCAGCGCCCCGCCAGCAGCAATGCAGAAGTAAGGGTGACAATACCATACCATGCCATCCTTATTTCTGTGTTCCTGCCTTCAGAGCTGGGCAGCCGGAGAGTGGCGGCTGCTGACTGAGGGCCCAGCTCTGCGAGCAGCAGCGCAGCAGTAAGGGTGGCAATACCATACCATGCCATCCTTACTTCTGCACTGCTGCTGGCAGCGGCTCTGTCTTCAGAGCTGGGCTCCCAGCCAGCAGCCATCACTCTCCAGCTGCCCAGCTCTGAAGGCAGCAGTGAAGAAGTAAGAGTAGCAGTACCACAACCCCCTCCGCCCATAGCCTTGCGCCCCCTCTCACCCCCGCAACTCCTTTTTGGGTCAGCACCCCTACAATTTCAACTCTGTGAAATTTCAAATTTAAATAGCTGAAATCATGAAATTTATGATTTTTAAAATCCTATGACTGTGAAATTTACCAAAATGGACTGTGAATTTAGTAGGGCCCTAGTCGTGGGAGTTAGGCACCTAAATCCCATTTGTACCTTTGAAAAAACTCCCCCTTACTTTTGATAACTTCTCTACTGCTTGGGGGTGCAGCTGGTGCACGAGCCTACTCAGCCAGTCTTGTATCAGCACTGAGTTCCCTGCCACTTGTAGAATGTTGTGCTTCCCATGAAGCTAGAATCTTGCCTCTGTTTTGATAATAGACAAGAATCCAGTGCTCCAAGTTGAATATACTGGCGTATGGCATTTCTTCTGGCATCAGCTGGTCCCCCATCTGATCTGTCTGATCAACACTTATGTATTATTTATAGTTCATATCACAGAAGCATTTTTTGTTTTAAAATCTACACTGAGATTTCAAGTATCTGGCAAGTGTGAGATCAAGACAGAAAAATGTTTTAGCCAAGGAAATTGACATGATTAGTTTCTAAAATACCATGCTATTAAGGAACCAGTCCTGCTCCCTTTAACATCAATGACAAACCTTGCATTGATTTCAGTGGGAACAGGATTGGGCCCAAACTACATGCAGAAATAAATTACAGAAATACATAAAATCAGAAGATTACAGGAGATTAATACAGGGAAGTCTTCATCCCTTCATCCTTATTTTAAAACTGCTGATATGCATACTCACACACAAGGGTACAATATGTTCATTCTTAGTGGGGTTGGTGGCACTGCCTATTATTAAGATTGCCCAATATGTCTCACTCTAGAACCCTGTTTCAGTTGCTTATAACTTGGTGAAATTTTAACTATTCTATGCTGATGCTTTCCATGATGGGCGTCTGCCTCAGGAGGATTTAAAAAAAAAATTCAACAAAAACACTTCAGCTCTTTCTGAGAAGAGTAGGAAGAAATACATTGTTTTGTGCATGTTAAAAAATTCTGATAACCTTTTTTTGAGATGATCTAATACTCCAGTACTTTAGAGCAGGGACTTGACATTTAGCAGGGGGTGGCCTTGGTATCAGAGATGTGCCTTTTCAGTGCCCATGAAAAGCCAACAAAATGTGGCCAAGTTATGGATTTGAAAAAAATAATCACAATTTGCAAATGTTGAGTAGAGTCTTGTTAGAGCTTTGAAGCTACATTTGCCCAAGATTCTATCTCCACTGAGACTGTTCCAGCTCATGGCTGAGCAGGACTTGCCCTGCAATTGCAAATATGTGCTACTGTGGTCCATGCCAGAGCTGGGCAATGGAACTAAGAGCAAGAAGTCTGTCCCTCCTGTGTTCTCAATGCTGCCCCTGCTGAGCCCCAGCAATGTGGAGGAAGAATATGCCTGATTCAAATGCAGAGGGGAGGAAAGTTGTATTGTATATAGGGAGAGGAAGTATAGATTGGGAAAAGGAGCTGGGTGGGTGGGAGATTGGGACTGGAGGATGGTGGGGTGGAGAGGGGGATTGGGAGTTGAGGTTTGGGCAGGAAATGGGACTGTCTGCGCAACTCAGCTGTGTTTCCCTTTCCAGGAAAATCCCTTTCCAGCAAAATCTGAATTCTAGGCTGTTGCTACATGTAGTCCTTGTTTCCATGTTGAAGGGGAGCTACAGAAGTCCAGTGAAGGCAAGAAAATACTAGTTTTCATTATCTTGTGTTTTTCTCTTCTTCGCTTCACTTCCCTTCATAGATGATCACAGTGGTTCATTCTGACCTCAGAACCTATGTATCTGGCCATTTCCAAGCTCGTCCTGAGGATGAAAATGAAAATTACGCATGATGTGAGCAGCAGCATCTGGCATGGTACTATAGTGAGAAGCATGGTATAAAACCCTACATAGACAGATCACTAGAATCAGCCAAGTAATAAAATCAACTTTTCTTTTAGTTTTGTGAAACTGCTCAAGTTTTACATAACTAAATGCTTTTTCGGGGTGAAAAAGTTTTGCGCACATAGGTGTTATTTCTGAAAAACTGCCTGGGCTGGTGCATGCATCTACAAACTCAAATGTGCACAATGAAGGGCAATTTGAGACCCTAATGAAAAGCAGGTCTCTACATTTCAGCTTGTTTTTCTGGCAAAACTAAACTTTATTTAATTTCAGGGAAAAATGAAAGCCAGGGGTCATGAAATCAGACACAACAAAACAAACATTTCAAAGATATTTATCTATGAAATTTCAGAAAGATGGATTGACTAGTTTTACATAGCTTTGGCATCAAGTCATTAGCAGAGCTGTGACTAGATACAGCTGTCTTAGATTCCAATCCCCTACTTCAACCACTAGACACTTTGCTCTCAGCAGGAAGTGCTGAGAGAGAGAGAGAGAGAGAGGTTTCAGATGTAGAGGGAAAAGACCCTTTCAAATAAAGTTTAAGTATAAGAGCATTAAAAAAGTAACTGCCTCTTTCCACTTTGCTTTCATGGGATCTGTGATGGGTTCGGTCTTAGAGACCCCCCTGGGACTGTCACCTGATGTGCTGAGACTACCACTGAGCCCGTTTTCTCTGCCAGTTTGGGCCTTCAGAACCCTGCCTTGTGGAGCCAGACACGCAAGCCTGCTGCAACACAGACCCAGGGTCTGAACCACGCCCCCAAAGCTGCAGACTTAACTGAAAACAGCTTAGGAAGTGCTCCTGTCTCCAGCACCCAGTTCCCAATGGGATCCAAACCCCAAATAAATCTATTTTACTCTGTATAAAGTTTATACAGGGTAAACTCATAAATTGTTCACCCTCTATAACACTGATAGAGAGATATGCACAGCTGTTTGCTCCCCCCAGGTATTAATTACTTACTCTGGGTTAATAAAATCACTTTTGTTTATTAATTAAGAATAAAAAGTAGGATTTAAGTGGTTTCAAGTAATAACAAACAGAACAAAGTAAGTTACCAAGCAAACTAAAACAAAACACGCAAGGCTAACTTAATATACACTAAGGATCTAGTTACAAATACTAACTTCTTACCCTACATGTTATCTCAGGTACAATCCTTTTCAGATCACTGTTGTAGTTTATGGCCTAGGTCCAGCAATCACTCACACCCCCGTAGTTACAGTCCTTTGTTCCAGTTTCTTTCATAGAATCATAGAATATCAGGGTTGGAAGGGACCTCAGGAGGTCATCTAGTCCAACCCCCTGCTCAAAGCAGGACCAATTCCCAACTAAATCATCCCAGCCAGGGCTTTGTCAAGCCTGACCTTAAAAACCTCTAAGGAAGGAGATTCCACCACCTCCCTAGGTAACCCATTCCAGTGCTTCACCACCCTCCTAGTGAAAAAGTTTTTCTTAATATCCAACCTAAACCTCCCCAACTGCAACTTGAGACCATTACTCCTTGTTCTGTCATCTGGTACCACTGAGAACAGTCTAGATCCATCCTCTTTGGAACCCCCTTTCAGGTAGTTGAAAGCAGCTATCAAATCCCCCCTCATTCTTCTCTTCCGCAGACTAAACAATCCCAGTTCCCTCAGCCTCTCCCCATAAGTCATGCGCTCCAGCCCCCTAATCATTTTTGTTGCCCTCCACTGGACTCTTTCCAATTTTTCCACATCCTTCTTGTATTGTGGGGCCCAAAACTGGACACAGTACTCCAGATGAGGCCTCACCAATGTCGAATAGAGGGGAATGATCACGTCCCTCGATCTGCTGGCAATGCCCCTACTTATACAGCCCAAAATGCCGTTAGCCTTCTTGGCAACAAGGGCAAACTGTTGACTCATATCCAGCTTCTCGTCCACTGTAACCCCTAGGTCCTTTTCTGCAGAACTGCTTCCTAGCCATTCGGTCCCTAGTCTGTAACAGTGCATGGGATTCTTCCGTCCTAAGTGCAGGACTCTGCACTTGTCCTTGTTGAACCTCATCTGGTTTCTTTTGGCCCAATCCTCTAATTTGTCTAGGTCCCTCTGTATCCTATCCCTACCCTCCAGCGTATCTACCACTCCTCCCAGTTTAGTGTCATCTGCAAACTTGCTGAGAGTGCAGTCCACGCCATCCTCCAGATCATTAATGAAGATATTGAACAAAACCGGCCCCAGGACCGACCCCTGGGGCACTCCACTTGAAACCAGCTGCCAACTAGACATGGAGTCATTGATCACTAAAGGCATCTCTTTGGGGTGGAGAGGCCATCTCTTGAGCCAGCTGAAGACAATATGTAGAGGCTTCCAGGACCTTTTATATTCTCTCTCTTGTGGGCGGAAACCCCTTTGTTTTTCTGTGCAAAAATCACAGCAACAAGATGGAGTTTGTAGCCACCTGGGCAAGTCTTATGTCCATGAATGACTCAGCTTTTTGTAGGCCAATGCCATTGTTTACATGTTAGTTTGAACGTTCCCAGGAAAGCTTAGATGTGGATTGGTGTCTTCCAAAATCCATTTTTAGTTAAGTACTCCCAATTACTTGAATACCCCCTTCACAATATATTGGCCAAACCTCCCTTATGTGTTTCCTACAGCAAACACTTCAAATACAAGCATAGAGCCAACACTCATAACTTCAGATATAAAAATGATACATGCATACAAATAGGATGAATATATTCAGTAGATCATAACCTTTGCAAAGATAAGTTACATGGTATATCTAACACAAAGCATACTTCTGTTAGGTTATATTTACACTTATAAGCATATTTCCATAAACCTATAGAGTGCAACGTCACAGGAGCTGTCCAGGCAAAGTAACCGTAAATCTCAGATTTTTTAAAATGTATATTTTCATCATGATTGTCATGCTGTCTGGAGTAGCACATGCACAAGAATACCAACCTCAGGGCAGACTGTTAAGAAGCAGGGCACAAACCCCAAATTGGTTGTGAGTTCTATACTTAGATTTGACCAAACGTGTAAACTCCTCAGGCACTATACAGCCTTACTATGGAGTCACAGACAGTCGCATTGTGCATTCTGATCTATCTTGCTACCCAGACAAGCTTGACTCTGTGATAGATGATCACTTTATGCCAAAGATCACAAAATATTTAGGTTACTCCAAGTCCCAAAGGACCAGTTACTTACCCTAGGTCAATTTGCACCTTAGATCTCACACCAAAGACAATGCTAGCAGCCAATCCTATAACAAATTAACTAAAGGTTTATTAACTAGGAAAAAGAAATGAGTTATTTATAAGGTAAAAGCAGGTAAGCATACACACACAAGTGAGATACAATCTTAAATTCAAAAGGTAATAGCACCAAAGGACATAAAAGCTTGCTTATCATAGAAGATTCTAACTCAAGCCAAACAGCTTGGTGATCTCATGCTTATGGTTAAGAATGTTTGCCTCTGAGGGTCCAAACAGCATAAAAAAACTGGTCAGGGATTTTTATCCCCCTTCTCTTCCTTGGCTCCAAGCTGATGGGAAGACCACTTCTGCACATAACCTCTTCATGGATGAGTGGTGGTGGTGGGGGGTCAACTGACAAAGTCTTTGTTCCACAAAGGCCCATTTGGATTCAATAGCCCCACCTTCTGTAGAATTTCAGCATTTTGCATTAAGTGAAGTTTCTTTGTTTGGTGAGTTACATAATTTCAGATCAAACATTTACAGTTATAGAGCAAACACATTACCTTATAGCATGGAACACAGATATTACAAGTAGGATTTATACATGCAGCATCCTACAAGCATTTCATAAAGTCTAAATACTAAACACATACTTAAAACGCTAATATCTATTTTAAATATACTAACCCAGAGGTAAGCCAGATTAGTTTCTAGCTATTCATTTGTCAGTGTTCAGTGAGACCTGAGGCCTTGGCATGAGCTGGCACCTGGTCTGCCAGAGTCACAATGATAGTCAGATTAAATGAAGAAACCAGAAATAATTTTGGTAGGTTCCCTCACTGTCATTTTTTTCAGACATTTCTATTTAATTCTGAATTATTTTGACCTTGTTCAGAATGGACTAATGATAAAGCAATACACTGACCAAGGATGAAGTGATGAACAACTGACTGAGGACAAAGAAGGCTCATAGGAGGGAGGAGTTGTGGGCAGCAGAGTGAGGAGGTCTGCAATGCCCTGAAGAAAATGGGCTTCTTGCAGTTCGTAGGAAGCTGGCTGCAAGAGGCAGCTGCAGAGCTCCTAAACTCTGCTGGAGGGGAAGCCCACTAGTGAGCATCTTAGGAGGCTTGCAGCTGGGAAAGGCACCAGCCCCACACAAGAAGAAGATAATTATAAATTGGCAGTCCTATGCTGTCCTAAGCGAATTTAGTATTGTAACCAACATGCAATTATAGATGCATGTTCCTTTGTTCATTGGGTAAAGCCACAAACATTTTAACAGCTATTACAGTGGCACTGCTGTTATCTACTTCTCACATCCTCTACACTCAGGATAACCCAGTGTCTCTTGTCATTCAGTATCACTTCATACTATTCATCTCTAAATGATGTGCTAAACCTCTATTCCCAGAGACTGCAGTATTGGAACATATTTTCAGTGTTATGCAGGGTTTTAGCTGTGTGGCTTTTATGAAAGTCAGTGGGAGTCACTAAAATCCTATATGCTTTGAATATTTACCTCATTACTGGCATAAATAAAATATATTGACATTATCCTGTTTGATTCTGGTTTTCATTTTTGCTTCCAAATACAGATTATGTTGCCTTTCATTTTTAATTAATACAAAAAAGAAATAGTCAAACTTATTCATTTCCATGCTCTATGTTTTTAAGGCACTTTTAATCAAATTAGAGATATGAATATTGTTTCCTACAGCGTGTGCAGGGCCTGATGAAGGAGCGGAAGCAAGAACATGACTGAAATTGGAAAGGGAAAATACATATTGGTTAATCTTGCCAATCTCTTGGCCATTTTAGAATTGTTCCCTACAGTTTATTCTCTAATGCTTTGTTTAGTCCAGTTATAAAGGAATCAAACAGTGGGGCTTCTATCACTTCTCTTGGAAAACTATTCCACAATCTAATAAGATTTCAATTTAAAGACATTTTTCCTCTTAGCCAAACTTTTATTTTGCCCATTTTCATCTCAGTTCCTACACTAGTCCAAACCAGTGCTGCTCAATGCCTACAGCACTACCTGATAAGTACCTTATTCATGCTGTACAGGGGATGGTTAATTTATGCTTGTAATACATTTGGAAGTGTGAATGTTAATAAATGTTTACAGGTGCCGATAGGCAGTTCAGCAGTAAAACAAACAGGCTATTGTAGTCCTTGTGAAGTTTCTTTTCCAGATCTGTACTGTGAATATTTAAAAGATCTGAACTATTCCAAGTCACTGCCTGTATTAGTATATATAGGCAGGATTATGTAGACCAGGGGTTCCCAAATTCGGTTCGCAGCTTGTTTAGGGTAAGCCCCTGGTGGGCCGTGAGATGCTTTGTTTACCTGAGCGTCTGCAGGTACGGCCGCTCGCAGCTCCAGTGGCCGCGGTTTGCAGTTCCCAGCCAATGGGAGCTGCGAGAAGCGGTGGCCCAGCCCGTGCCGCTTCCAGCAGCTCCCATTGGCTGGGAATGGCAAATTGCGGCCACTGGAGCTGCGAGCGGCCATACCTGCGGACGCTCAGGTAAACAAAGCGTCTCACGGCCCGCCAGGGGCTTACCCTGAAGAAGCCACGAACCATGTCTGGGAATCTCTGATATATACCAAGGCAATGCTTGTAAAAAGTTAATTAACATTCACACTTTCAGTCATATTACAGGTAACGCATTTAAATGATTTAAGACATAAAGCAGGCACTTTGGATCCGCTCTGATGCCTGAGTTGCTGATATTACCACTCCACGGTGGTTGGTCTTTGGAAAATCTGTTAAGAAGAGTGTGTTTAAGCTCTAAACTAGGATGCAGGACATCTGAGCTGTACTCCTGATTTTGCCACAGACTCCCTGGGTGACCTTGGAAATAAGTTAATTAGGGCCAGATTGTAAATCATTTACTCCCATTGGTAAGGATCTCTCAGTGCCTTCTGTAAAGTGATGATAATACTTCACAGAGATATAGTGAGGGTAATATATCAGTGTTTGCAAGTGAATCAGATACTGTGGTAATGGGGGACTGTAATGGGGTGCACTCACCTCTTGTACAGGCCTCCTGGCCAAGTGCATGTGCCTGTACTCTCTCTTTTTCTGTTTGTGGTGGGCTTTCAGTGACTTAACTCTCCAGTCAAGTCACACAGTCTGTTTGTGTAATAAAAGCAAAGCAAACCCCTTCCAGGATATGCATCCAACAGGGAGTCAATTTCAACAACTTCTGTAAATTCCTTCAATCTGCAGCCCTATACTGGGGCTAACTCTTCAATCAGTCCAGCAGGTCCTATCACAGTACCCTGGTCAACCTGTCTCAGCCCCTTCTGGGCTCCCTCAAATTATCATTGCTCTTTAAGCAGTCCCGGCCCTGGTGTGGGGCCACATCCCCCAAGGCTCCCTCCATGGAGACTCTTGATCTCTCTCAGCCTTTCTGGTCCCAGCTCTTCAGGCTGGGCCACTAAAAGACTTCAGTTCCCCTTCTGGGGTGCATCAAAGTCCAGGCCACTTTCCCAATTCTATGGGGAGATGTCAGCAAACCAGCAAAGTGCCTGAAACCACTATGACTTATTGCTAAAAGCAGCCAAGTCAGCAGGCCATAAAGGGGCCATGCAGCAGCCTCGGCTTGGCCAAGGTAGGAGGGGAGGGGGTTTGGGGTGCCACAGAAAGGGCAGCTTGGCTCTGCGCACTTCCTGATAAGAATTGTGTTGAAGTTGCTGATACATGCATTTTAGAAGAGCAGGATGTACCCCCAGGAATGTCTATTAGGGCCTCAAGGCTGCAAACTCTGGAAAAACCCACACCTGGTTAATCAATAATCAGAAGGAACCTCTTGGTTGACCATTGAAACTGCTTGCTTGGCAAGTTTTCTTTAAGGGACATGCCATTCTATTACTAATGTATAAATAAGGGGGGAAAGTTTGAGGTAGTTGGACTCTTGTGGACTCTCCCGCTGGATACATCTTACGGTCCCCACTGGCAGACAGAAGATTTGGCCACCAGAAGCCTGCCGCTGTGCCACTCGAGAGCCACACTCAGCTTTGGTAATTATCAAGGGTTGGGGGTGTTTTACTAATCTGTTGCGGACATGTGTAAGTTTAGCTTTTAGTGAAAGCACTCTTGTGTTGTCCTGTATCGGTCAGACGGACGTGTCTCCCCTGATTTATTTCCTGACACCACCTCACACAAAGTAAAAGTTACCAAGAGCTTTGGGTTGAAAGAACCCCGGGTAACACAATGGCTGGGGATAGGGGCAGGCCCATCCTCTACTCCAGGTCCCAACCCAGTGACTCTAGATAGCAGCGATCCACTATGTACCTTTAAATAAACTGTGTTACTGCTACAATTCCCAGGCCACTTCCCTGTGGCTCCAGCACATTCTTCACCTTTACCTCAAGGCCTTGTTCTGGTGGAGTCCCAGCACCCAGAGCAGAGCACCATCCACTCTCCTCCAGCTCTAGCAAGGAACAAATCTCAGTCTGGCCCTGCAGCTCTTCTTATAGTAGCCTGCTGGGGCCTGATTGGCTGCTTCCCACACAACCACTCTAGGCAGCTTGGAGGACCTCTCTACTGCCTTTTTCTGGGGTGGGGTGTGGCAGGGCCACAAGGCCTCCAGCAGGGGGCCTCAAGGCCCAGTGCACCCCATCCCAGGGACATTGAAAAACAGATACATATTTCAGGGTTTCTTTTACTTCCAGATCTTCTCCCCTCCTCACCTGGTTTCCACCTTGAAGTATGGATCTTCTTCTCTTTCCCCCATATCTGATTTTCAGATGAGCAGCACAATTTCCCATTTAAGTACTTGGAGCCAAAATCACAGAGTGAACACACCTCCTCAGCATGTTAGATAATGAAGTGTTTTTTATTACAATCGCACTGAAAATGAATTCTCATTTGATACTGTTTAAAAACAAGACTTCTTAGAGACATAAAGTAGAAAAACACCATAGTGAATGATAGAAGACTTTTTTTTAAATGGAGGTTTATCTTCATTGCTGTCACGGCTGAATCACAGCGGTATTGTACAACCCAGTGCAGCAGGAGAGGAAATGCGTTAGTCTTGAATTTTCAGGTCAGGAATCAGGCCCTTATAAGAATTCTCCTGTGCATCAAAAATTCCAGCTTTGAAGGAGGGAAAACTCAGGAGATGGGAGCAGCAAAGGGAGGACAGACCAGGGCAGGTGGGTTGGTGTTCAGGCCAGGATACTGTGCTGCAAGCATAGGCTCTATTAGATAGGCCGCCATACCAAAATTGTCTCACCCCTTCTTTCGCCCCCACTGTTCCCCAGCACCATCTCCTGTGGCCATATGCTAACCTCCTTCCCTCTTCTTTTGAAGCAGCTCCCTGTATTCAAGGGCCAAACTTGTACCTTATGAGGACACAAGATGGTGAGATGTTCCTGTGGCCTACCTTGTGCATCCATGCAGGCACCAGGCAGACTTTTGCCCTGAATGTGTAAACTGTGTTGTGGAACTGAAATCTGTAACGGTGGGCAAAGAATGCCTAGAAGGATAGTAACATCAGACCAGGCTTTCAAATATGTGTGTAAAACTTTTGTACAGGAAAATCATAGAATCATAGAATCATACAATATCAGGGTTGGAAGGGACCTCAGGAGGTCATCTAGTCCAACCCCCTGCTCAAAGCAGGACCAATCCCCAACTAAATCATCCCAGCCAGGGCTTTGTCAAGCCTGACCTTAAAAACCTCTAAGGAAGGAGATTCCACCACCTCCCTAGGTAACCCATTCCAGTGCTTCACCACTCTCCTAGTGAAAAAGTTTTTCCTAATATCCAACCTAAACCTCCCCAACAGCAACTTGAGACCATTACTCCTTGTTCTGTCATCAGGTACCACTAAGAACAGTCTAGATCCATCCTCTTTGGAACCCCCTTTCAGGTAGTTGAAAACAGCTATCAAATCCCCCCATTCTTCTCTTCTGCAGACTAAACAATTCCAGTTCCCTCAGCCTCTCCTCATAAGTCAGGGGGTTGGACTAGATGATCTCCTGAGGTCCCTTCCAACCCTGATATTCTATGATTCTATAAGTCATGTGCTCCAGACCCCTAATCATTTTTGTTGCCCTCCGCTGGACTCTTTCCAATTTTTCCACATCCTTCTTGTATTGTGGGGCCCAAAACTGGACACAGTACTCCAGATGAGGCCTCACCAATGTCGAATAGAGGGGAACGATCACATCCCTCGATCTGCTGGCAATGCCCCTACTTATACAGCCCAAAATGCCGTTAGCCTTCTTGGCAACAAGGGAACACTGTTGACTCATATCCAGCTTCTCGTCCACTGTTACCCCTAGGTCCTTTTCTGCAGAACTGCTTCCTAGCCATTCGGTCCCTAGTCTGTAACTGTGCATGGGATTCTTCCGTCCTAAGTGCAGAACTCTGCACTTGTCCTTGTTGAACATCATCAGGTTTCTTTTCGCCGAATCCTCTAATTTGTCTAGGTCCCTCTGTATCCTATCCCTACACTCCAGCGTATCTACCACTCCTCCCAGTTTAGTGTCATCCATCTCATTCATAGGAAAATCTGTAAAATTACTTTCATTTCACAAGTCCAGTGTTAGTTTCATATTTATCTGACTCCCACATAGCAGCACCAGCAAAAAATTTCTGGGACAGTGATTTAAATCTACCTTATACTGGTATTTTCAGATAAGGTGGTGATTATAAATAAAAAACTTACTATCACAAAATAGCTGATATGTCCTTTTGTCATTGCTTCTGGCTGGCTGAGTGGCAAGATGTTGAATTTTTTAAGAAAGAAAGAGAGAGAGAGAGAGAGAGAGAGAGAGAGAGAGAGAGAGAAACTGGTTGGCAGCCATTTTTGCTTTTGTCAATAAAACTACACGATACAAAATTTTAAATTTAGACATTACACCTGAGCATTCCATTCAGTGACTAATGCCTAGTACAATACCATAAGAAAAAGGCAGTGGTACTGAAGAAATTATGCTAATTGCTTCACCCAGCCAGTGTGTGCATTTGTATCAGTTATGCCAGTTTTCTTTAATACTTGAAATCCATGCTGAAAACTGTGTAAGTAATCCATGCTGCTGCTGCTTCTGAGATGAAAGCTGAGATCTAGAGTACAAAATTATCTCTGAGTGAGCAAGCACAATTCCATTGACTTCAATACAATTACATCTGCTTACCCAATAACTGAATTTGGCTTGCAGTCTTAAAGCTCCAGTCCCAATCTGACTTTGTCCGCTTAGCAAAATGAATAAAGAAAGACTGGTTTTCAGATTATTCAATTAGTCATTCTGGGTTTTGTTGCATTTTGAAGCCTCAAAGCTTTATTGTATTGTTTTACACACACAAGTGTGTGTCTTTTATATTTGCATGGTTTGATAAGCCCATGCTGGAGTTCATTCATTACACTTCACTTAATTCACAGATGCTATGACCCTCTCCCATACCGGATGTGCACTCTGGCCACTTGAAAATTACATATAGCTGCTTGGTGATTATCAAATAATGGTTGATTGCTTTTGCTAATGGATTTGTTTTTCATGTCGGTCTTTGTGTCACTTCATTTCACAGAGACAATTGTGCATGGTTCCAAAGTGTTTTTTATTAAAAGGGAAAGAATATTATAATATGTATTCCTCATACAAACCAAGGGTTTCAGTTCTAAGAAGAATAAATCTATGTAAGTGCTTCTATCTATATTAGTGTAGATATAGTGCTGGGCAAACCACAAAAATTTTTGAATGTTCAGTTAAATAAGTGCCTCAAAGTACAAATACTTACCTGAAGCTTAACCAACCCTCTTTTTGGCTACTAGAATTCAGAGTAGAAATTATTGGATTTTGGGGATATCTCTTCTATAATATATGTTATGTCTCTGGAGGAGTCATAAGTATCAAAATAACAGATTTTCTGTAATAGTTTGTATGTCAATCCTGTACAAGAAAATGCAGAGATGAGCAAAAATAAAAACACATCTCCAAAGAATCTCAGAAAATTTTGTTTTGGGCTTATGCATGTGCAACGTAATAAATAAGTACACATGATCACATAACCATAATACATTAGGGAATATAAATCAATAGTACAGTACAGCATGTATGTAAAGTAACATTGAAGTGAGAACAAAGTGTGATTAAAAATGTAATAATGACCTTTTGGACTAAATTTTCAAGGGCTCTTCAACCTGATCTCTAATTTTGAAACTACAAACAATTTTGGGTGTACATTTATAGATTCAAATAACTGCTCTCACACTTTATAGAACAGAGATATCAGTCTAACTATGCAATTTATGGGTCCAAGTGCTTTTTGCAATGTAATAGCAACAACAATGCAATTAAATTTAACATCCTTGTAGGGGGGGAAATGCCAAAGAAAATGATCATAACTTCAAAAAGAGAAACTTCACAAAAATGAAAAAGATAGTTAAACAGAAATGCCTTCAAAACTTCATGTAAACAATTTATAAACACCAAAATACAGTCTCATACTAAATGTGTGCCCCCAAATAAAAACAAACAAACAAACAAACAGCAAATAGCTGACCAAATAGCACAGTAAAAGAGGTGGTTAGAGGTAAAAAGGCATCTTTTAAAAACTGGAAGTCAAATCCTGCTGAGGAAAATAAAAAGGAGCAAGAACTCTGGCAAGTCACGTGTAAAAGTGTAATAAGACAGGACAAGAAAGAATTTGAAAAGCAACTAGCAAAAGACACAAAAACTAACAATTTTTTGAAGTACGTCAGAAGCAGGAAGCCTACCAAACAGTCAGTGGGGCAACCTGACAATCAAGGTGCTAAAGGAGCACTCAATAAAGATACGGCTGTTGCGGAGAAGCTAAATGAATTCTTTGCATCAGTCTTCACTGCAGAGGGTGTGGGAGAGATCCCCACTCCTGAGCTAGTCTTTTTAGTTGATAAATCTAAGGAACTGAGATGTAAATAGAGGAGGTTTTGGAACAAATTGATAAATTAAACAGTAATAAGTAATCAGGATGAGATGATATTCACCCTAGAATTCTGAAGGAACTCAAATATGAAATTGCAGAACTACTAACTGCAGTATGAAACCTATTACTTAAATCAGCCTCCTTACCAGATGACTGGAGGGTAGCTGATGTAATGCCAATTTTTTTTAAAAGGTTCCAGAGGCGACCCTGGCAATTACAGGACAGAAGCCTAACTTCAGTATCACGTAAATTGATTGAAACTATAATCAGGAACAGAATGATCAGACCCACAGATGAACATGGTATGATGGGAAAGAGGCAACATGTCTTTTCTAAGGGAAATCATGCCTCACCAATCTTCTAGGATTCTTTGAAGGTGTCAAGAAGCCTTTGATCAAAGCATGATCCAGATGATATAGTGTACTTGGTGCTACAGTCTATACTATTATGGTCACCACTTTTATAAGACTATGATAATTTTTAGACAAATATGCCTTGTGAGGTAACATTTGAAAAGTCATTATCTGCTGAATATCATTACCCTGTTAAAATATGTTAGTGACACTATATGCGAAGTTATAAGATTCTACTGTATGATTGTTACTGAAATATGTTGTAATTCTGGGTAACAGTTTTTCAGAGACAGAGATACAATAGTACCCCAGACAGGTGTTAAATGACCATCACCTACTTAAGCAGCCATCCTCCAGCAGGGAGAAAAGGTGTAAACAAAAAATTTACATTTCATCACAGGGATGATTCAAACCTCACATCCACAATGGACTGCATGTCACCATGACTCAGCAAGGATGTTTCTACCACAAGAAATTGAGTTATAAAAGGGGAGGAAAACACTTGTCTTCACCTCTCCTCCTCCCATGCTCTACTTCTCCGCTCATGACATCAATGAATCACAAAGAACTGAACTAAGGGGGAGTGGTACCAGGCTGAAAGGATACCCAGCCTGTGAAATTTACAATAGCATGTGGTGAGACAAAACCTTTGCTTTTAAGTTCAATTAGCTTGTTAAGTTAGGTATTAGCTTGTGTTTTACTCTTTTATTCTCTTTTTGTAATCAATCCTGACTTTTAGGCATCATCACTTGTAATCACTTAAAATCTATGTGTAGTTAATAAGATTAAACAATAGAATAAGTTTAACTAGTCTGTTTGGATTAAAGTTTGCGGAAAGCTCCATTTGAGATAAAAAGGCTGGTGCAAATATCATATTCCTTTGATGAAATGATGGATTCTCTATGTGCTTGCATTGTTCAGGAGTGTGCTGACAGTACAAGATGTACATTTCTGGGAGACAAAGTTGGGACTAAGGATTTGCAAGTGTTGCCCTGTATGTAATTCATGAGTGATTGGTCAGAGTGCTCCTGTGTTTAGCTGGGAGTGAATTTGCATGCAGAAAGCTGTGTGAGCAGGGCAGAACTGGATGTTCTGACAGCAAAGCAGTGTAAAAGGCGCCCCTGGCTAGACAATTAACGGGACATAGCTGTTCAACAATCCAGCTTGAACTCTGGGTAATGTCACACTTGGAGTTTCAGAAAGCCTTTCATAAGGTCCCTCACCAAAGGCACTTAAGCAAAGTAAGCTGTCATGGGATAAGAGGGAAGGTCCTCTTATAGATTAGTAACTGGTTAAAAGATAGGAAACAAAGGTGATGAATAGGTGGAGAGAGGTGGGGGTCCCCAAAGGATCTGTACTAGGACCTGTGCTGTTCAATTTATTCACCAATGATTTGGAAAAAGGTGTGAAGAGTGAGGTGGAAAAACTTGCAGACAATACAAAATTATTCAAGTTACCCAAGTTGTCTGAAAACAGTTACAAAGGGATCATACAAAACTGAGTGACTGGGGAACAAAATGGCAGATGAAATTCTGTGTTGATAACTGCAAGCTAAATGCACACTGGAAAACAATCCCAACTATAAACCCAAAAGGATGATGTCTAAATTAGCTCTTACCACTCACCAAAGAGATCTTGGCACCATCATGAATACTTCTCTGAACACATCGTCTCATTCTGCAATGGCAGTCAAAAAAGCAAACAGAACACATCGTCTCATTCTGCAATGGCAGTCAAAAAAGCAAACAGAATGTTAGGGACCATTAGGAAAGGGATAGATACTAAGACAGAAAATATCATAATCATAGAAACATAGAAGACTAGTGTTGGAAGAGACCTCAGGAGGTCATCTAGTCCAACCCCCTGCTCAAAGCAGGACCAACACCAACTAAATCATCCCAGCCAGGGTTTTGTCAAGCCAGGCCTTAAAAACCTCCAAGGATGAAGATTCCACCACCTCCTGGGGTAACTCATTCCAGTTACCCTCCTAGTGAAATAGTTTTTCCTAATATCCAACCTAGACCTCCCCTACTGCAGCTTGAGCTGCTCCTTGTTCTGTCATCTGCTACCACTGAGAACAGCCTAGCTTCATCCTCTTTGGAACTCCCCTTCAGGTAGTTGAAGGCTGCTATCAAATCCCCCCTCACTCTTCTCTTCTGGAGACTAAACAAATCCAGTTCCCTCAGCCTCTCCTTGTAAGTCATGTACCCCAGCCCCCTAATAAATTTTGGTGCTCTCCACAGGACTCTCTCCAATTTGTCCACATCCCTTCTGTAGTGGGGGGCCCAAAACTGGACACAAATACTCCAGATCTGGCCTCACCAGTGCCAAATAGAGGGGAATAATTATTTCCCTCTATCTGCTTGCAATGCTCCTACTAATGCAGCTCAATATGCCGTTAGCCTTCTCGGCAACAAGTGCACACTGCTGACTCATATCCAGCTTCTCATCCACTGTAATCCCCAGGTCTTTTTCTGCAGAACTGCTGGTTAACCAGTTGGTCCTCAGCCTGTAGCAGTGCATGGGATTCTTCTGTCCTAAGTGCAGGACTCTGCACTTGTCTTTGTTGAACCTCATCAGATTTCTTTTGCCCCAATCCTCCAATTTATCTAGGTCACTCTGGACCCTATCTCTCCCCTCCAGCATATCTACCTTTCCCCCCGATTAGTGTCATCTGCAAACTTGCTGAGGATGGAATCCCATCCCATCATCCAGATTATTAATGAAGATGTTGAAGAAAACCAGCCCCAGGACCAACCACTGGGGCACTATGCTTGATACCAGCTGCCAACTAGACATTGAGCCATTGATCACTACCCATTGAGCCTGACGATCTAGCCAGCTTTGTATCCACCTTATAGTCCATTCATCCAATCCATACTTCTTTAACTTGCTGGCAAGAGTACTGTGGGAAACTGTATCAAAAGCTTTGCTAAGGTCAAGGTATATCACTTCCACCGCTTTCCCCATATCCAGAGAGCCAGTTATCTCACCATAGAAGGCAATCAGGTTGATCAGGCATGACTTGCCCTTGGTGAATCCATGTTGACTGTTCCTGATCACCTTCCTCTCCTCCAAGTGCTTCAAAATGGATTCCTTGAGGCCCTGCTCCATGATTTTTCCAGGGACTGAGGTGAGGCTGACCTGTCTGCAGTTCCCCAGGTTCTCCTTCTTCTCTTTTTTAAAGATGGGCACTATATTTGCCTTTTTCAATTGTCTGGGGCCTCCTCTGATTGCCACGAGTAGAACACTTCTCGAGTTTCCCAGTCTAGATGGCAGATGGATGACTCCATCCCCCTTAGGAGGGAGTCCCCGGCTGCCACCACCCATCTCCTCCCCTTATGATTGGTGGTCGTGGAACCCCCATCCCAAGGACAATGCATCCCAAGCCTTCCAGTCAATGGGGTCTCCTTCTGATCCCTTCCCTCATATGACTCTTCCAAACCATTCTCTGCCATAGTACTTGTGCAGAGAGCCTGTGTGATGATGCGGTTCTGGCGGAACCCAACTGAGAGTGCCAACTCAGGACAAATTGCTCAAACAGGGCAGTTACAGCCCAAGGCTGGGGTTTTTTCCACCTCTAAGGCAAACCAAACCAGCCAGACTAAGAGGACTTCAGTCTCACCCCACTGGCTAACCGCAAGTCTCACAAGCAATCTCCTTAGACACTCCAGTTTCCCAGTATTACCACCAGTGCCACTCGTTATGGGGACAAATGGTTATGAAAACCAAGACCCCAGTAAAAGAAATAGGTTCTTCTGATCCCAAAGGACCAAGCCCCAGACCCAGGTCAATATACAGATCAGATCTTACCCACAAATCACGCTGTTGCCAATCCTTTAGAATCTAAAATCTAAAGGTTTATTCATAAAAGGAAAAAGATAGAGATGAGAGCTAGAATTGGTTAAATGGAATCAATTACATACAGTAATGGCAAAGTTCTTGGTTCAGGCTTGCAGCAGCGATAGAATAAACTGCAGGTTCAAATCAAGTCTCTGGAATACATCCCCCACTGGGATGGGTCATCAGTCCTTTGTTCAAAGCTTCAGCTTGTAGCAAAGTTCCTCCAGAGGTATGAAGCAGGATTGAAGACCAGATGGAGATGAGGCATCAGCCTTATATAGTCTTTTCCAGGTGTAAGAACACCTCTTTGTTCTTACTGTGGAAAATTACAGCAAAATGGAGTCTGGAGTCACATGGGCAAGTTCCTGCATACTTTGCTGAGTCTCAAGGCATATTTGCCTTCTCTCAATGGGTCCATTGTATAGCTGATGGTCCTTAATGGGCCATCAAGCAGGCTAGGCAGAGCTAACACCAGTTTGTCTGGGATGTCACCCAGCAGCATAGCATAAGTTTGAAATACAGACAGTATAGAGCCAATATTCATAACTTTAACTACAAAATTGATACACACATATAGACAGCCTAATCATAACCAGTAAACCATAATCTTGTCTTAGACACCCCATTTGACCCCCTTTATACAAGATTTGGGTGCCACTACAGGACCTTGGTTGCAACAATGATCTATATGGTCCCAGATTATATCAATAACGTCACAGCCTGAAAATGGTTTTTTACCTCTATCTGAATTGGGGGTACATGGGTTCTCCTCTTTCTTCTTTTTGAGGTCACATGCTGCCAATTTTCTTTCCTGTTCTTCACTGCCCTCTTTGATTCTTCAGCATGCTGTGCCTGCAGTACCAAATGCTTACTTCTATCAAGAAAGTCTTCATTTTCTCTGATGCAACTCAGGGTTGATACTTGGGTCTCTAGTCCTTTAATCTTCTTTTCCAGTATGGAGACCAGCTTGCACTTCGTACAGACGAAGTTGCTTCTATCCTCTGGAAGAAAGACAAACATGGCATATCCTGTGCAGGTCACAACAGCTGATTGCTCACTATCCATATTGTCTTCCTTCTAAGAGCCTCTTCAGATGTTGTATTTACTTCTCACAGAAGCCTGAAAGGCAAAAAAAACTCTGTGGGAACTCCCCCCAGGTGAACTCCCAGGCAAACTCCCTCTGTTTGCTTCTCCTCTGTTTATATAATGCCAATATATAAATCCATAGTACGCCCATATCTTGAATACTGCATGCGGTTCTAGTTGTGCCATCTCAAAAAAGATATATTAGAATAGGAAAAGGTACAGTGAAGGGCAAGAGAAATTATTAGGGATATGGAACAGCTTCCATATGAGTAGAGATTAAAAGGACTGGGCCTGTTCAGCTTAGAAAAGGGACAACTAAAGGGGGATATGATAGAGAATATACTATAAAATCATGAATGGTGTGGAGAAAATAAATAGGGAAGTGTTATTTATTCCGTCACATAACACAAGAGCTAGACTTCACCCAATGAAATTAATAGGTAACAGGTTTAAAACAAACATAAGGATGTACTTCTTCACACAATGCACAGTCAACCTGTTGAACTTGTTTCCAGGGTCTGTTGTGAAGGCCAGAAGTATAACAGGGTTCAAAAAAGAATTAGCTAAGTTCATGAGACGCAGACCCATGTCCCTAAACCTCCGTCTGCCAGAAGTTGAGACTGAACGACAGGATGGATCACTCAAAATTGCCTTGTTCTGTTCAGTCCCTCTGAAGCATCTGGCCTCTGAGGAAGACAGGACCATCGGTCTGACCCAGTATAGTCATTCTTATTTCTATGGAAGCTCCTCGTGTCTTCCTATGTCAATACTAAGCATTGCACAAAGTGGAGATCCAATCCTAATTGGGGCATTTAGCCACAGCCTCCCTACACATGGTAACAGTAAGGAGTACTCCTAGGTATCTTCCGGTTCATATCTTATGTTCCTAAAATCTTGTACTTCAGAACTTCAGCCCATCACCTGTAGGGGTAAAGAAAATCCCCCCACCTCCACTGTATTCTGTTTTGTTGTTGTTGTTTTTGTATTCTTCCTTGGGGGCATCAGAGATGACCACAGCTGGAGGTGGGACATTGGACAAGATGGTCTGTGCTTTTATGCCTGGCTGGCTAGTTCTTGCTCACATGCTCAGGTTCTAACTGGTCATCATATGCAATGTCGGGAAGAAATTTCCCCCTACATTCAAATGGCAGGGACCATGGATTTTTTTGTCTTCCTCTGTAATGTGTGGCATTGGTCACTTGCTAGTATTATCTGAGTATCTCTCTCTAAATCAATTCCCTACCATTGCAGGGGCCTCGGGCATTGGTGCACCTTGGTCCCTCCTGTTCTCTGCCTTTGGCACATAATAGTTCAGTCTTCTGAGGGCTGTTATACTTTGGTTTAGTTCTGATTGTTGGACCTGGTGTGGCGATGCTGGGTAGTATTGGTGTCCTGTTGGTGTCCAGGAGGTTAGACTTCATGATCTGGTGGTCCCTTCTGGCTTTAAATTTTATGACTCCATGACTTATGACAGTGCAAGATAGCTCACATCTGCTGTAGTTAAATGGCCATTATTTGTTCCCCTCTTTCTTCCTATCATGTAGTATCTCATAAGAGAAACATTTGGTACCAGGAATTAAGTAGATGATCTATATTTATTCCTAAATCATCTTTATTTTGTGCAGTTCAGTGATGTAGAAAAGTGCCAAGTGACATTGATTTAGTCACTAGTAAGGTTCAGTTATAATGATGTATATTTAAAAGGTTAAATTTCATCAGATGAGCTGTCAGGGAAGAGGAGGTAGAAATTAATGTGAAAAAGAATGAGACAGAGATAATTCAGGCTAGCACAGTTGCTGTTCTTTTTAATATGTACATGGCAAAACATATTGTCTAAGAAAAGCCAGGATGTCTGAATATTGGAGTTTGATCACCTAAGAGAGGAGACAGCAAACTACGGCCCACGGACCAGATCCGGCCCATCAGGGCTTTCAATCTTGCCCGCAGGATTTCCAGCCCCATGGCGCAGCTCCCTGCAGCCCCTGAGGGAGGGGGGAGCAGAGGGCTCCATGCGCTGCCCTAGCCTGCAGGCACTGCCCCCCACAACTCCCATTGGCTGGGAATGGAGAACTGTGGCCAATGGAAGATTCAGGGGTGGTACCTGCAGGTGAGGGCAGCGCGCAGCGGAGCCGCCTGCCCCAGCCCAACCCCAACCCCAGGAGCCACTGCTGGACATGCTGGCCACTTCCAGTAGCGGCGTGGGGCCAGGGCAGGCATGGAGCCTGCCTTAGCCCCACTGTGTGCCGCTGCCACTCGAGGTAAGCAGCGCCGGGCCGGAGCCCACACCCTGAACCCCTCCCACACTCCGCAGCCCCTCCTGCACCCTAACCCCCTGCCCTGAGCCCCGAATCCCCTGCCCTGAGCCCCCTAACCCCCTGCCCTGAGTTCCCTGCCGCACCTCTCCTGCGCCCCAACCCCCTCCCACACCCTGCACTCCCACCCATACCCCAACCCCCTGCCCCAGCCCTACATTCAATTTCCCCACACAGATGTGGCCCTCAGGCCAAAAAGTTTGTCCACCCCTGACCTAAGACATAGCCCAATTTAGTTCTTTAAAATATATTTTAAAGATACTAAATCACAAATCTCTTTTCTCCAAAGAAACGTAATGATTTTTTAAAAACTCTTGTCAACTTTAGATAAAAAAGATGAATGATCAATATTTTATCTGCTGTGGAACCAATTTAAAATGGTGTTTGTAGCAAAATAGCCATGTTTTGTGTGTTCGGGCAAAAAAAATAAATTAAGATAACAGTTTGTAAGCGTGCGGGACTCACCCCGGCGGCACCTCCTGCTGGTCTCTGTTGGGAATTAGCTCTCCAGCTGTCAGAACGCCCTCTGCAGCCAGTGATACACCTTACCGCTGGCCCCGTGTCCCTCCCACGGCCCCGTGCCCCTTTCTCTGGGGTGCTGCCCCCCTGGCAGTAACCCTCAATCTCAGGGTCTCCCCTCCCAGGGGAACCCCCACCCCTATCCCCACCTCACCTCAATCTTGGCTACTGCCAGTCTCCACTTAGCCCCCGTTCACTGGGGCAGACTGTAGTGTATCAGCCACTCATCACAGGCAAGGGGGGTCTGGACCTGCTGCCTCTGCCTTGCCTACCCATGGGCTGGCTCTTGCAACCCAAGTGCCCTATTGGCCTTACCCTAGGCCTGCAGCCTGGGGCTTTCCCCAGCCCTGCTCCACTCTAGGCACTTGGTTAAGCTTCCTGCAGCCAGGCCCTTCTCTCTCTGAACACAGAGAGAGACTGTTTGCTTGAGCTCCTGGCTCAAGCCTTTATAGGGCCAGCTGGGCCCTGATTGGGGCATGGCCCCAGCTGAGCCTGCTTCCCACTCAGCCTGGGCTGTTCTCCCAGCCCTCCAGCCCTCTCCCAGGGCTGGTTTTAACCCTGTCAGGGCTGGAGCAGCTAGCCATCCCGCTACACAGTTAGAAAGTGTTTTGCATAGTATTTATACATCATTAGACCAAGAAGAGTCAGCTCCCACAGGGGTGAGAGGTGCCTTCCCTGGAAAGGTCAACTAGTCTGGTGTGTTTGTTTTGTCAACATCACTGAAAATGTGTAAATTATTTATATAGATATCGATATAGATATATCGATGTAGTCATTTTTAATATATTGAGGATACCCATGAAGTAGTGTTAATGATAAAGATTCACATTTAGATTTTATTTATGCATTTTTTTCATTTCCTAAAACCCATGCTCATCAAGGCCTCTAGAGTTCCTGACATAAAATAAAAAAAACAAAAACAAAACAATGAATGACAAACTTGATGAAAAGTTAACTGTAAAAATACATCCTGCAAAACCATAGGTATGCACAACTCAGTTCATTAAACTTCCCTCCTTCAGGCAAAGATCTGAAGAAACCTCTAAACCTGAAGTTGTGACCTTCATGTCAACAAATTTGGCTATGTCAGATGGAGAAGGAAAATGAATGGCAAACTTTCAAACTGTGCCCTATTCTCAGGCCACAGACTTCATATCTGGAGATTGTCAGAAAAAGCAACACAGTTCCTGTGATTTTTCAGCATACTGTAGAAGGAGAGAGGTGGTGTCTAAGATAGATGGGCAGAATGTCTTTCATCCAAAAGGAACCTCACACAGAACTATATTTTAAAAATACACTAGAAACTTTAAGGCTTCAGTCCTGGGGTTAAATCCTGACTTCAATGGGGCTAAGATTTCACCCCAATATCTGAACTGTTCAGATGGACCATGCAGAGCCTCATGACTTCAAACGGACTTCATGTGGGTTTAACCATCCACTTCATGGACTGGATTTCAGGATCAAGGTTTAAGATTGTTAAGTTAAGCACTCAAAAGTCAGAAAATGTCAGGTACATTTTCACAAATAGAGATGCAGATTGAGTTAAGCCTTGTGAATATGTGTTAAAAGTGTTACAACAATAAGATCATACCATTATTCTGTATTTTTCTCCTATTTAAATCAACTCATACTTGCAGTCAAGATGGAAATTGTTTATTTCCTACTTAATTAATTTAGTTAATTAACAAAAAAATCATGTTTGTACCATAAAATTTTCTGGGACTGAGTGAATTTAAATTGTCTTCTCTCAGGGCATGTCTAGACTTACGGTTAAATCATCACTGCTGAGATCGATGCAGCAGTGTTGATTTAGCGGGTCTGGTGATGAGCCGCTAAGTCGATGGCAGTGCCCTCTCCCATAGACTTCTGTACTGCAGCTCCCCAAGAAGCGTAAGGTAAGTCAGCGGGAGAGCATCTCCTGTAGACACAGCACGGTGTAGACACCACTGTAAGTCAACCTAAATTACGTCGACTTCAGTTAATAACTTATGCAACTGAAGTAGCGTAACTTAGATTGACTTACAGCTTTAGTGTAGACCAGCCCTTAGTTTTTCTCACAGGTAACAGAGAAGAACTAAACACATACCAGAGCCATTTTGTAGAAACATGAAGAGAGGGAACTGAGGATGACATTGATTTTGAAAATGTATCTGCCTAGCTAGACAATGATATTCCAACTGCTGAAAATGCTGCCAGTTCAGACAAATGTGAAACAAAATTGTTAGGCAGGGAAATGAACAACCAAGAAAGAGCAGAAAATTGAAACATTTGGACAATTTTGAAAACTGGAGTAATAGAAATAAGATGAAATTTTATAGTGTGAAGTGCAAGGTCATACGCTTAGGGAATAACAACAGGAGTTTTTGCTATAAGCTCAGGACTTACTGGTAGGAAGCAACAGAGAAGAAGAAAGACCTGGGTGTATTGGTCAATCACAAGATAACTAAGAGCTGCCAATGTGATGCAGCCATGAAAAAGGCTAAACGCAGTCCTAGGATACATCAGATGAGATATTTCCAGTAGAGATAGTGAAGTATTATTACCATTGTGCAAGACACTGGTGAGACCTCATCTGGAATACTGTGTGCATTTCTGGTCTCCCATGTTAAAGAAAGATGAATTCAAACTTGAACAGGTGCAGAGAATGGTCAGTAGGATGATTAGAGGAATGGAGAACCTGCCTTACAAGAGGAGACTTAAGGAGCTTGGTTTGTTTAGCCTACAAACAAAGGCTGAAGGGAGATATGATTGCTCTCTATAAATACATCAGAGGGATAAATACCAGGGAGGAAGAGGAATTATTTAAGTTAAGGGCCAATGTAATGTTGGCACAAGAACAAATGGATATAAACTATCTATCAGTATATTTAGGTTTGAAATTAGATGAAGGTTTCTAATCATCAAAGGAGTGAAGTTCTGGAACAGCCTTCCAAGGGGAGCAGTGGATACAAAAATGCTAACTTGTTTCAAGACAGAGCTTGATAAGTTTATGGAGGGGATGGTATGATGTGATTACCTACAATAGCATATGGCCCAGCTGTAACTGCTATTAGTAAATATCTCCAACAGCTGGAAATGAAGGACTAGGTGGGGAGGGTTCTGCATTACTACAAAGAATTCTTTTCCAGGTGTCTGGCTGGTGGGTCTCATCCACATGCTTAGGGTTTAACTGAACGCCTTATTAGGGTTGGGAAGGAACTTTCCTCTAGGTCAGATTGGCAGAAACCCGGAGGTGAGGGGGCTGCCTTCCTCTGAAGCAGAGGGCATGGATTGCTTGCTGGTTTGGACAAGAGTAAATGGTGTATTCTCTAACTTTTATTCTTTAAATCAAGATTTGAGGACTTCAGTAACTCAAACAGAGGTTATGGTCTTATTGTCAAAGTGGTTGGGTAAGATCTATGGCCTGTGATGTGCAGAAGATCAGACTAGATGAACATGATGGTCCCTTGTGGCCTTAAAGTCTATCAGTCTATAATTCTATGAAATGGTCAGAAAGAGCTGCTCCTAAAAGTGCTGAAAATCCACTGTGAATATCAGCCTCTGGAGAAAGGGAAAAATACTGATTAACTTGTTGATAGCACCTCCTGGGAAAAATTCTCCTTATCCAATGATGATTTAATGTCATTTTTTGTCTTTTAAGTAAAATTGTTCTTGGGTGTATGGCTCACAGTTCCAAGGGAGATACCTGGGGATGAGGAAAAGAAGGCAGAAGAAAATAATATACATAACATAATCTCAAATCTCCTCAATAGATGAAGGCCCTATTCTTGGCAATTCCAGCTCATGGTGATTTGTCTCTCATGGACACACGCACTCACACACACACACACACGTAAGTGCAAAAAGACTGTTTATGGGGTCTCATGTGAGTGAAGTTCAGCTACTATTGCCCTTTCAGAGTGTATACCAGCCATCTGTGGAGCTTGAGAGAGCACACTAGCACAATTACTGCTTTTTTTGTTTTTTGGAGGAAAATTCACATTACCTAGCTGTATTACTTTTTTTTTGTTTTCTTTTTTGTCTTTTTTTTAGCTGGGAGATGCCCCAGCCTATTTAGCCTTTTTAGTTTTAGAGGGTGGACGTTCAAGTGTTGCTGTGTGCACCAGTCTGTGTGAGCACTCAGACAGTCCATACCGGGAAGGTGCCAGAAAGAAAAATTCTACAGATGAACAGCCCTAAATAAACACTGTGTCATAACATTACTCATTAGAGTTCTGTGTTCTAAGTAAGTCCAGAGAGACCTGGCACCTGTACTTTATGCTGGTAAATAAGAGTTGTTCAATTTCTACTTGTCAAAAGTGTTTGGCTAAAGTCTGGATTATGGTGGAGGTGGAGGATGGGAAAAGTTTAGTAACCACATCAGAATTGAAATCTAAGTGTAAGCAGAGTCAGGATGAGCTCTACCCTGACATCTGGTGGTGAATTATGGCGAGTGTGGAAAAGAACTCCAGGGGCTGATCTTGTTTGCATAGGCACACCCACTCACCTGGCATGAAACACAGCAACTGAAACTGGTTACTTTGGCTGGTGTGGGATCCCCAGTTTCTCTATTATTAGGGCAGGAAGAATAAAGTTTTGTTACCCTGATTCTGTGAATCAAGGCCAGTGGAACTGTTGTATGACAGAAGGACTGAGTGAGTCCTTCACCATTACCTAAGTAGCACTTGCTTGACAAGGGGCATGGGTTACAAAACCCAGTGAATTGAGAGAGGATGGGGACAGGTATTTGTACCTGATGGTATGGGCCCCCTCTGAGGGTTTGAAACACCAATTGTACCGCCTCCTCTCTCCACTGTTGAATGTCAGAGCTAACTTTGATTCCCTTAGGAGTCTAGTTACAGGCTGCTGAGCTGAATTCACTTTGGGCCAATGGTGCACCAGCACTGGGGCTCCCCTACTATACTATGAGCTGAAATTGCTAAAAGCTGAAATCACAAAAGAGCTGACATTATTAAGAGCTGAGATCACTGAGTGCTGTGTTAACTAGTGGGGGAGCCTGAAGCTATATTGCTCAGCAGCTGGCGGAGCAATTTGTGGGGACGACTGGAGGAGCAGGGAGCGGCGTGGAGCCTTGCGGGGCCGGTTGGAGTGGCCAAAGGAACGGCGAGCGGAGCTGTTTGCGGGGATGGCTGGAACGGCTCACAGGTCGGTGAGCGGAGCGGAGCGGAGCAGCTTGTAGAGCAGAGCAGTTCGTGGGATGGCAGGAAAGTGGACTGGCTCGTGGTAAAGGCTGCGGCAGAACCCCCACGGAGAAACAGACGGCTGGCCAGCCTTGGATCACGTAAGGTGCCCCTTAACACCCTGCGTGCCCTCCCCCCCCCTTTTACTCTGGGGCTGCACTGACCAGGGACAGAGACTTTGGGGGGTTGTTGGACTTTTGGGACTTTGGGTGGTTGCTGGACCCAAGAGACTTTGGGGGTGTTGGACTTTGGGGACTCTGGGTGATTTTTGGGTTGCTGGATTCAAGAACCAAAGGGAAAGGACACAGCCCAATTTCCTGGGGTGGGTTTTGCTCATGGTTTGTGTTATGAATCCTGTTTGTGGTGTTTTTCCAATTTTATGCTGATGTCGTTTACCTCATGTTATTAAACATTTTCTGCTACACTCAGACTCCGTGCTTGCAAGAGGGGAAGTATTGCCTCTTAGAGGTACCCAGGGGGGTGGTATGTAATTGTCCCAGGTCACTGGGTGGGGGCTCGAGCCGGTTTTGCATTGTGTTATTGAAACGGAACCCCTAGATACAGAACCCGGCCCTTGTTGCTGCCAACTAGATGGGCAGAAGGGTTACATTTTTGGGGGCTCGTCCAGGATTCCCTGGGTCAGTACCCCTCGCAAGCACCTGTTGAGTGTTCCACTGCATTGGGAAACAATTGTGGTTATATTTTGAGGAAATTACTGTTTGTATAATGGGCTAATATGTCAGGTTTGTTGGGCCCCGGCCCTGCAGCCTCTAGCTCAGGGGCCGCAGCCTCAGCCAATGATTGGGCAAAAGCACTGGGGCAAATATTGGAAAAGGTTGTGCTGTCCCAGGCTATGTTAAACTCTTGTCGTGAGTTAAGATTATTTGCTGGGGTAGAGGAGTTCGAACCCTGGTTGGAGCATACCACTGAAATGCTGCAGGAGTGGGCAGTACCTGATGCAGAAAAGCGAAGATGTCTAATAGAGAGCCTTAGTGGCCCAGCATTAGATGTGATTCGCACCCTGAAGCTCATTGACCCTGGGGTCAGTGTGAAGGACTGCCTAGAGGCCCTTGATCATACCTTTGGGAGCGTAGAGGGCCCTGAAGACAGTTACTGTAAGTTCCTTAATTCCCGACAGCAAATTGGCGAGAAGATTTCAGCCTATATACAGAGGCTGGAGAGACTGCTTCAGAGAGCTGTCATGAGGGGAGCAGTGACTGCTGAACAGATGGATCGGATCAGACTGGCTCAAATTGTAAGAGGAGCTCAGTATCAGAACCCGATTCTACTCCATCTCCGGCTAAGAGAACGACGGGAACATCCCCCAAGTTATTCCCAGCTGATAAAGGAGGTCAGAGAAGAGGAAGAAAGGCAGGCTGCCAGCGAGTTTTGGGAAGCCCAAACATTGGAGCCAGCCGGCACAACACCACTGCAAACGGCCAGTATACTGATGGTGAGCACCACAGAGGAACTTGCCCAACAAATGCAGGTCCTGACAGAACGGATAGCTGAACTGCAAAGCACCATTGACCGAGCTAAGACTTCCAGGAATAAGGCGCCTCTGACTGTGGCGATGGAGAAGTCAGCATTTAGAGCCACCATCCCACCTGGGCGAAGGGGGAAAGGACAATTCTTCTGCTACCGATGTGGTCAGGACGGACACAGTGCTGGCAAGTGCCATAATGAAGAAAACCCCTCCTTAGTGTATGGAAAGCTGAGGATCAGTTGGGAGAGATCCGGTAGCTGCCAGAGAGTCCGGGGACGGGGACCACCCAGGCCTGCAGGAGTTGAAGATTCCCCCAGAAACGACCGTCCAGCTGGGATCCCCGCAGGACTGATAGGGCCTCGAGCAGAGGTCATGGTGAAGATTGAAGGGGCGGAGTGTAAAGCCGTGCTTGACACTGGATCTCAAGTGACTATTATATTTCAGTCATTCTACCAATAGATGCTTAGGCACCTGCCTATACAGCCACTGACTGGCGTTGGTCTGTGTGGCCTCAGCATGGATGAATACCCCTACCAAGGGTATGTCATAGTGCACCTGGAATTCCCAGAGGAGGTTGCTGGGGTAAGAGAAGAGGTGGACACAGCTGCCCTGACCCTAAAGGGACCTCTGATGTGTCTGTGCTGATAGGGACCAACTCCAGTCTCTTCAAGGTGCTCGCGGATTACTGCAGACGACGGGCTGGGGACCAGTACCTGAATACCCTGATGATCCATACGCTTTGTGCTGAAGCCTATAGGAAGATTGAGGGTGCTAAAAAGGAGACATCTGAGCTACCGATTGGGGCGCTGAAGTACATGGGCACAACCCCCTTAGTAGTGCCTGCAAGGACAGAGCAGGAAGTGCTTGTCATGAGTACCCGGCTGAAAGGCAGTAAAGGGGCATTAGCAATGGTAGAGCAGCCAGTTGAAGGAGAGCTCCCAGAAGGAGTACTGGTCCCCAGTGGAGTCATAACCCTACCTGCTGAAGCCCAGGAAAAGGTGACTATACTGATTGCTAATGAAACAAGTCGAGATGTTGTTGTGAAGCAAGGACAAAAGATAGCAGACCTCTTCGAGCCTGAATCAATTGTAAAACCCCAGAGTGAGACTCAAGTTCCGACAATAGACCCAGCAAAGTTTGACTTTGGAGATTCACCGTTGTCCGAGGAGTGGAAAGATCGCCTGAGGAGGAAACTTTGTGAAAGATCCAAGGTGTTCTCACTGCATGAGTGGGATGTGGGATGTGCAAAAGGAGTAGAGCACAACATCAGACTACATGACTCTCGACCTTTCAGGGAGAGATCTAGGAGGATTGCCCTCTCCGAGATGGAAGATGTGCGACAACATCTTCAGGAGCTGGCTGCGAATGGCATCATTACAGAGTCCCGCAGCCCATACGCCTCACCCATTGTGGTGGTCCGTAAAAAGAATGGGAAAATCCGGATGTGTATTGACTACCGCACCCTAAACCGCCGTACTGTGGTTGACCAGTACACAATGCCCCGAGTCCAAGATGCCTTAGACTGTTTGCTAGGAAGCCAGTGGTTCTCTGTGTTGGATCTTCGGAGTGGATACTACCAGATCCCTCTGGGTGAAGAAGATAAGGAGAAGACAGCCTTCATCTGCCCATTAGGGTTTTATCAGTTTGAACGCATGCCCCAAGGGATTTCTGGAGCACCTGCCACATTTCAACGTCTTATGGAGAAAGTTGTGGGAGACATGAATTTACTGCAAGTGTTAGTTTATTTGGATGACCTGATTGTGTTTGGAAGAACCTTGGAGGAGCATGAAGAAAGACTTCTTAAAGTGCTTGATAGGTTAGAGGATTATGGTTTGAAGCTTTCAATTGACAAATGCCAGTTCTGCAGGACCTCAGTGAAGTATGTGGGTCACATCGTGTCCCAAGAGGGTGTGAGTACTGATCCCGATAAAATAGAAGCACTCAGTACATGGCCATGTCCAAGTAACTACAGAGAACTCAAGACCTTTCTTGGGTTTAGTGGCTACTACCGCAGATTTGTGAAAAACTGCTACAATTGTAAAACCTCTGAATGATCTTACCAGGGGATACCAGTCCAGCAGGAACAAATCTAAGACCAAGAATAAGGGGAGGTCCCCAAAGCCTCCTGTGCAGAGACAGAGAAGAGTGCCCCTTCGAACCATTTGGGCCACGGTGGGATGAGAGATGTGAAAGGGCTTTTCGAGAAATCATTACTTGCCTAACTCATGCTCCAGTCCTAGTCTTTGCTGACCCAAGCAAACCATTTATCCTGCATACTGATGCCAGTTTGGAGGGTCTGGGAGCAGTACTGTACCAGGAACTGGAAGGAAAACGTAAACCTGTAGCCTTTGCCAGCCGAGGACTGTCTGATAGTGAAACTCGCTATCCCACCCACAAGCTGGAGTTCTTGGCCTTGAAATGGGCCATCACTGAGAAATTTCGAGACTACTTATATGGTGCTCAGTTCCAGGTGTGGACAGACAACAACCCACTGACCTATGTGTTAACAAGTGCTAAGCTGGATGCTACAGGGCAAAGATGGGTGGCCACTTTGGCTATCTATGACTTCAGCATTCAATACCGATCAGGGAGAAGCAATGTAGATGCAGATGCATTGTCCAGGCATCCACAGGCACCAGGAGTTGCTGTGATACCCACAGATGGAGTGAGGGCTATTTGCAGTGTGAGTCGCCGGGAGCCAGAGTCCCATGAAAGTCTTCATGGATGTGCTGCAGAAGCTTTGGGCCTGCCCCCTGAATGCGTGCCTTCTGCATCAGTGAACTATATTGCGTTGGACCAATCTCCTTTGCCCATGCTCAATGCGGCTGACTGGCAGGAAGCCCAGCTGCAAGATATTGACATTCGTGATACACTACTTGCCAAAAGGGAGGGGCGAAGCCCAGCTGTGGTTGTCCCACCTAACCCGGAGGGTAAACTACTATTGAGAGAATGGACCAAACTAAAACTGATTCCGGGAGTGCTACACCGAGTGACCACAGACACTTTACAAAAGCAACGAGCACAGCTAGTGCTGCCAAAAGAGTACAGAGCCCTGGCCATGAGGGCCCTGCATGATGACTTTGGACATTTAGGGATGGAGAGGACCCTGGAACTTATTCGTAGTAGGTTCTATTGGCCTCGGATGGCTGAAGATGTTCGCAGGAAATGTGAGACCTGCGCTCGATGTGTTCAAAGGAAAACTCTGCCCACGAGGGCTGCATATCTGAAGAACATCACCAGCAACAAACCTCTGGAGCTGGTATGCATTGTTTTCTTGTCTTTAGAAGTAGACAAGAGAAATATTGGGAACATTCTAGTAGTGACTGACCATTATACGCGATATGCGCAGGCATATCCCACACGTGATCAGAGGGCCACCACTGTTGCTCGAGTACTGTGGGAGAAATATTTCTCAGTTTATGGATTTCCAGCCTGGATACACTCGGATCAGGGGCGGGACTTTGAGAGTCACCTTCTGAAGGAGGTGCTGAGGATAGCAGGAATTAAAAAGTCTAGGACAACGCCTTATCACCCTCAAGGTGATCCACAGCCAGAGAGGTTCAACCGAACCCTATTAGATATGTTGGGGACTTTGCGGCCAGAGCAGAAGGCAACCTGGAGCCAACATGTTGCATTTCTGGTGCACGCCTACAATGCCACAAAGAATGATGCTACAGGAGTCACCCCGTATCTCTTAATGTTTGGGCGAGAACCAAGATTACCCATAGACCTGTGCTTTGGTGTATCAGAGGATGGAGATAGCTATGAAACTCATCAGCAATATGTATCCCGACTAAGAGAAAAGCTGCGGGATGCTTATCACTTAGCTACATCTGCGGCTCGGAAGAACGCAGACCGGAACAAACATCGATATGATGCTAGGGTACGTCTGCAAGAACTCCAGCCGGGGGACAGAGTCCTGCTGCGAAATTTGGGTATTACTGGCAAACACAAGATAGCTGACAGATGGAAGGCAATACCTTACTTGGTGATGGAAAAGCTAGGAGACCTGCCGGTCTACAAGATCAAACCTGAAGATGGTCCAGGGCAGACAAAGACAGTGCATAGAAACCTTTTGCTCCCTGTGGGGGAATTGGTAGACACCCCGTATGAGATGGGCCACAACAGGGCAACCGGGCGGAACGAAGGTGCTGGACCAAAGCTGCCCTCCAACGTGGACAGCCAGCCCCCTGCAGCTAACCTACCCCTATGCAGCACATGCGAGAGTGAGTCTGAGGAGGAAGACACAACCATGGTGTATCCTGGGATGGAGACAAGATTTCAGTCTCGATCAGCATCAAAAGAGAGCTCCTCCTCTTCCGCCCTAAACCCCATGGCAGAAGAATTTAGGCCCATTCCTGACACCCCTGGGCCACTGGTGGGACCCCCATGTGATGACACACACGGGTTATTGGACAGTGGAGACATACAGGTGGAGGATGTCCTGGGCACCTTGGACCCTCCACTGTTAGAACTAGAACTGCAGGGGCCTATGCCAGTAGCCGAGGGGCCCTCAAAGGAAACCTCCCCATCTGTCGTTCAAGAGGCTGTCCACTCTACCACGGTAACAGAGAGTCTCAATAGACGAGACAGGGTAATAAGACCAGTAAAACGGTTGACTTATGATGCACCTGGGGTGACTAGTGAGGAACCAATATGTTTAGCACACAGGCTTGTGGAAGCTAAAGTGGGCTATCTGAGGCCCTTTGGAGGGAACCAGTGAGTTGGTAAAATAGGGAGTGTGATTTGTCGGGACGACAAATTCTCGGCTGGGGGGAGGATGTAAGCAGAGTCAGGATGAGCTCTACCCTGACATCTGGTGGTGAATTATGGCGAGTGTGGAAAAGAACTCCAGGGGCTGATCTTGTTTGCATAGGCACACCCACTCGCCTGGCATGAAACACAGCAACTGAAAGTGGTTACTTTGGCTGGTGTGGGATCCCCAGTTTCTCTATTATTAGGGCAGGAAGAATAAAGTTTTGTTACCCTGATTCTGTGAATCAAGGCCAGTGGAACTGTTGTATGACAGAAGGACTGAGTGAGTCCTTCACCATTACCTAAGTAGCACTTGCTTGACAAGGGGCATGGGTTACAAAACCCAGTGAATTGAGAGAGGATGGGGACAGGTATTTGTACCTGATGGTATGGGCCCCCTCTGAGGGTTTGAAAGACCAATTGCACTGCCTCCTCTCTCCACTGTTGAATGTCAGAGCTAACTTTGATTCCTTTAGGAGTCTAGTTACAGGCTGCTGAGCTGAATTCACTTTGGGCCAATGGTGCACCAGCACTGGGGCTCCCCTACTATACTATGAGCTGAAATTGCTAAGAGCTGAAATCACAAAAGAGCTGACATTATTAAGAGCTGAGATCACTGAGTCCTGTGTTAACTAGTGGGGGAGCCTGAAGCTATATTGCTCAGCAGCTGGCGGAGCAATTTGTGGGGACGACTGGAGGAGCAGGGAGCGGCGCGGAGCCTTGCGGGGCCGGTTGGAGTGGCCAAAGGAACGGCGAGCGGAGCTGTTTGCGGGGACGGCTGGAACGGCTCACAGGTCGGTGAGCGGAGCGGAGCGGAGCAGCTTGTAGAGCGGAGCAGTTCGTGGTAAAGGCTGCGGCAGAACCCCCACGGAGAAACAGACGGCTGGCCAGCCTTGGATCATGTAAGGTGCCCCTTAACACCCTGCGTGCCCTCCCCCCCCCTTTTACTCTGGGGCTGCACTGACCAGGGACAGAGACTTTGGGGGGTTGTTGGACTTTTGGGACTTTGGGTGGTTGCTGGACCCAAGAGACTTTGGGGGTGTTGGACTTTGGGGACTCTGGGTGATTTTTGGGTTGCTGGATTCAAGAACCAAAGGGAAAGGACACAGCCCAATTTGCTGGGGTGGGTTTTGCTCATGGTTTGTGTTATGAATCCTGTTTGTGGTGTTTTTCCAATTTTATGCTGATGTCGTTTACCTCATGTTATTAAACATTTTCTGCTACACTCAGACTCCGTGCTTGCAAGAGGGGAAGTATTGCCTCTTAGAGGTACCCAGGGGGGTGGTATGTAATTGTCCCAGGTCACTGGTGGGGGCTCGAGCCGGTTTTGCATTGTGTTATTGAAACGGAACCCCTAGATACAGAACCCGGCCCTTGTTGCTGCCAACTAGATGGGCAGAAGGGTTACATAAGGAGGAAGGTTAATAATTGGCTCAGAGACTGTGGTTCAGACATTAGATAATTGGTTTCAGTATTGAGACACTGAACCATTTCCAAGTTACAGATTTGATTGACTTTGGTACATTTCTTTAGTTGGGATTTATAACCAAATGGACAGCCACCTCCTTAGATTGATTGATTATTTTTAGCATTAAATTGATTTAACTCATTTGATGATGTAACTCCAACCCAATATTGATATTAACTTGTTGATTTGACCTTGATTTGATAGCTGTATTGTTTTGTTAATTTAGTTTAGTACTATTGACAGGCACTTAACTGTGGTGATGGTTTTTTAATTTTATTTTTGTTGAAGTGTTTTAATAAAATTTATAAAAGATACTACTGACCAATGTTTTTTTCAGTAAACAATGTGGATCCAGAGCCTTTGAGGACCTGAGTAGATACCAGCTGGTAATCTAAAAGGCTGACCAGATCCCCCTAATTAGTCTTTGTTTCTCACAAGGGGCAGTTAGACAGCATTCTCAGAAGCACTGATATGCCAACATTTGGTACAGGAAACCATATGGCCAGGGCTCCAAATATCAGCTCTTCAGCTATCAGTGCAGCCAGCCAGTATCAGATACTTACTAACTAGTCTGTTTCGAGAGGATCAGAGATCTTTGTTCAGCCTTTTATTGTCATGATGAGGGTGGACTACATGGAATTATTCATCCTTGATGGGGATTGGGAGCAGAATACCTCTTGAGAGCTCACAGGCAAGTGCCCCATTATGCAGCACTAATGCTGTGAGTGCTCGTGCCTACTGACACGAATGATTTATGGGCAAGACAAGGGAACACTGATGGCACTCGTAGGAACAGCGGGCTTCTGCAAAAAAAATGATTCAAAAAATAATGGACTAGATGAAGAAAAAAATTAAATCCCACTGATTTGGAAGATAGATTTTTAAAGGACAGAATTAATGAGTGTAAATTTCCTTCAGCTACAGCAAATGGATCCAGCCAATGGTAGCTGGACATTAAATGGAGTTTATAAATAAATGAACACACATGCACATAGAGCCTACACCTGTAGGTTTCTGGGACTGGTACCCTTGCTGTGCCATGCTTATTTCAATAAGCACCTTTGGTTTTACAGTACATCTGAGAGCTTTTTTGGTTGCATTTATTTAATAAACTTGAAGGTTTATGTATGGCATGTGCATATCTGGAAGCTAGGGAAGGGTTCATGGCTGAGCAGGCTCAGTGGGTGTGAGTCACTGAGTAGTGCGGCAGACAGGGGCTGCATACTCTTTGCATGGGGCCCTTGTATACTGTCTCTCGCAGAAGCAGCTCCCCTGCTAGCAAGGCCTTCCATGCCTGCAATGGTGAGGGAAGGTGACTGGATTTGCCCCTTAATGCAAAGTACTGACTGTTTCTGACCTTTACCCACTATTTTCTGTTTCAGTATGACACACAGAGGAATATTGAATAATGGACCTGGTTCTCCCTTACTCACTCTGGTGTCATTAGCAGTAATTCCCACAGAAATTAAAAAACCCAAGTATTTTTAGTCTTTTTATCTACTGGTTTAAACTTAAAAGCCAACTTTGTGAGAGGAAGCTTGAGGTTAAAGCATTAGACTGTGACTCAGGAGTGCTGCATTTGATTCCTGTTTTTGCCATGGGTTTCTCATGTAATTTTAGGCATCATTTAATCTCTGTGCTTAATCTTTTATCTGAAAAATAAGGGTAATAATTAGAGCTGATCAAAATTTTTCCATCTGAACTTTTTTGATGACAAATGCCCTTTTTTCTAAATGATATTTTCACAGAACATTTTCCATCAAAAAATTCAAATTTAAAAGAAAAAGGTTTTGTTTCTCAAACTGCACATTTTAACTGAAATCTGAAAATGTTTTGGTTTTTAATTTTCATTGAAAAATAATGGGAAAATTTCCACAAAATATTTGTAAAAAATCCACAACAATTTGTATTAAAAATACTTTATGTTTTTGATAAGCTGTAGTAATACTGCTTCCTTTCCTCAGCCTTTGTCTGTCTTGCCTATTTAGACTGAACGCTCTTTGGGGAAAGGGCTGTATCACAGAATATATTTGTACAACACTCACTACAATGGAGCCCAATATCATTTAGAGGTCCTGTAGGCACTACTCTAATATAAATATTATTATTGTTATAATAATAATAATAATAATTAATAATAACAAGTGTGTCCTATATAATAACTCCCCAAGAAATAACAATCATGTAATGTCAGTGTTTTGCTTGTTTTTAAGAATAGCACATTAAGAGAAGTAGAGAATATAGTTTTAAGAATTAGTTTGAATTATGAGCAATCTTTAAACTGATATGTCTTCTTGGACCCTTTAAACATTGTTTGGTAACATGGAGCAAGAAAAGACAAAACTACCAGAACTGCTTGACCAATGTAAGTTGAATGAACTTGGAGCAGTACAGAGCTGTTTGGTAACCATTACAGGTATTTATCTGCTGCAATGCAATCTCATTTTTGCTCCCATTATGTTAGTAAAACATTTGTCAATTAAATCAATTCAAAGAAGTGCTTGGTGTCCTGGCAAAAGGTCAGAGCAAATGCAGATGAAAAGTAATATAATCACGACTTTTACACATGAAATCACACTAAGGGAAATAATTAAAAGATAAAATAGTTCATTCTGTCAGAAGGTAGATCCTAGCCCCTGGCAAGAACTGTAATAATTTTTTTCTCTTTTCAGTTTAAAGTTTCCTTCAGTTTCTGGTGAATAGATTAAAGGAACCAGTCCAGCTGAAGCCACAAAGTTATGGATACAATGGGCAAGAATTCTGTTGACATCAATAGAATAACACCATGAAAGTGAAACAGCCCTTATCACATTTATTTATACTCCTTTCAGTGCCACTGGACATTGCAAAACATGTATCCAAAAAAGTTGTGCATCATAGATCCTCACATTCCATTTAAATTAATGATGCACAAAAAATCTGATATGACTCCTGAGTGTGTACTATACATGACACTTGAGGGGATAATAATTGCTTGGAAGTCATTATTACTTAGTACATTATCTCAACAGAATGCATTGAACAGGGTTCTTTAATAGCAAAATAGGTCAGGTGGGAGTAACTGATAAAATCTGTAGTCCCCAACCTTTTATTATGGCAAATTATAGCCTTCTATTTTGTCACCTGAGTAACAGGAGTACCTATTGTGCAAGAAGAACACTAACAATTATACAGATATACCAACCTGACTTTAAAATTATTGGGTTTAACTGCAAATGAGATGTTGGTACAGGAACTCCACTGTTCATTCCATCCAGGGAACTACAGAAATAAGATGCTGTCCTATCATAGAAATCTTATTGGAGATGTCTGATCAACTTTGAAATACCTGACACCACAGCGAGGTGGGGGAGAGGTAAAGACGCAAACAGTTCAAGATGAATTCTGAACACCACAGATGTATAGAGACAGAAACTGGTGGAATATTAATTAAATGTCTAGAACCTGATTCTCCACTCTGTTATACCAGGTTTGTGACAGTCAACTCCACAGATTTCAGTTATTCTCTCCAGGTTACAAGAAAATTGTGCTGTGGGTCTGTACTATATCAATGGAAACATATGTAAATAATTTATGTTCTGTTGCTGTGATTGTGGCAGATGCAAGAATGATTGCTGCTGATAATTTTCACTAACAAATCTATCAGAGAAGTAGAAAGAGTGGGGAAAAGAACCCAGAAAGTGTTACTTGGGCCACTGCCAAGTTTTACCACTGCACGAAGTCTGCTTTTGCACCTTGTTGTAATTAAAACCAGAAAAAATTCTTGGCTTCACTTTTTACACTGTTTTTCTGTAAAACCGAATTGTTCAAGTATCCACTTTTGACCAATATCATTACATTTTGCACTGTGTTGATAGATGAGGGATATTATTACTATTGATAGTACAGTAGTGCCTAGAGGCCAAACTGAGTTTGGAGTCCCATTGTATATGCACGTAGTAATAGATAGCACCTGCCCCAAAGATCTTATAGTCTAAATCAACAAGTCAGACAAAGACTGGGAGGGGAAAGAGAGGAATGGAGAGGTAAAGTACTTTGCACAAGGTCACCCAGCAGGTCAGTGGAGGAGCTACCAATCTCAAGACCTACCTACTAGGATACCAGTCTTTCCAAGATCACATTGCCTCTCCATTATTATTT
Source organism: Emys orbicularis (assembly GCF_028017835.1). NCBI lineage: Eukaryota > Metazoa > Chordata > Testudines > Emydidae > Emys > Emys orbicularis. The sequence goes on from NC_088684.1 coordinate 166,056,623, forward strand.
GATTGTGCAAAGTAATTTAGTTTTGTCTTATTTTTCCTACCGATTATATTCCCAAATGTTTTTTATTCAGAACTGATATAGCTAAAGCTATATCTAGCAGTAGGAGAAAAAACAGCCATGGGAGCAAAGACATATTCTCAGATGATATCTGAAAAGTGATAGAGATGACAACACAGAGAAATCCAGAGGCTGTCAGATGTCAGGAATGGCTGAAGAGAAAGCTCATGCACAGCCGTGGTGAGACCATGGAAAAGCATAGAGATGTAGCTGCTAACAGACAAAGCTGAAGGAGCAGGGAGAAGAGTAGAAATGGACAAGGTCTATACTTCTTTACAGAATTGCAAAAATGGTAAAACTTTCACAGTCTCACATCTTCGCCTTCCTCTAACTTAGACATTTTACTAAGGCATGCAAACTGGACTACTTTTTATCTTTTTGGTTTCTGGAATTCATTCCAAACACCCCAAGTTTTTATAAGGTATTAACAGGCCAGATCCTTAACTGGACTATGGCAATATGAGGTGCAGCTGAGGAAGGAGAATGAGTGTATGTCTTCAAAAGTAGATCAGGGCCATCTTTACATCCCCCCGATCCTGAAACTGGCTAAGGGCAATCTTGAACACCCAGGGATCCCCTCTACATAGCAGGTATCCACTCTATATGCAATTTGCCTTTCATTTCACAGGTTTTAAGCGTCATTATGTAACATTCATTATTATTATGACTGTTCTTATGTAACATGACCCTAATGCTACCAAAAACATAAGAAAGGCCATACTGAATCAGACCAACAGTCATTCTAACCAGTATCCTGTCTTCTGATAGTAGCCAGTGCCAGATGCTTCAGAGGGAATGAACAAAACAGGGCAATTATCAAATGATCCCTCTCCTGTGGTCTAGGTCCAGCTTCTGGCAGTCAGAGGCTTAGGGACACCCAGAGCATGGGGTTATTTCCCTGACCATCTTGACTAATAGCCATTGATGAATCTATCCTCCATGACCATATCTGATACTTTTTTTAACCTAGTTATATTTTGGCCTTCACAACATCCCCTGAAAGAAAGTTCCAAAGGTTGACTTTGTACTGGGTGAAGAAGTACTTCCTTTTGTTTGCTTTAAACCTGCTGCCTATTAATTTCATTTGGTAACACCCCATCCCTCCCCCTGGTTCTTGTGTTATGTGAACGGGTAAATAACACTTCCTTTTTACTTTTTCCACACCATTCACAACTATATAGACCTCTAGCATATTCCCCCTCCACCCCCCACCCCACCCCACCCAACCACATGGTCTCTTTTCTAAGATGAATACACCCAGTCTATTTAATCTCTCTCCTCACATAGAAACTGTTCCATACCCTTAATCATTTTTCTTGACCTTCTCTGTACATTTTCCAATTCTAATGTATGATTTTGAGATGAGGGTGACCAGAACTGCACCCAGTATTCAAGGTGTGAGCTTACTATGGATTTCTATATTGACATAATAGAATCATAGAATTGTAGGATTGGAAGGGACATTCAGAGGTCATCTAATCCAGTCCCCTTCACTCAAGTCAGGACTGAGTATCTTATAGAATCTAGACCATTCCTGACAGGTGTTTGTCTAACCCGCTCTTAAAAATCTCCAATGACGGAAATTTATTCCAGTGCTTAACCACCCGGACAGCTCGGAAGTTTTTCCTAATGTCCAACTCAAACCTCCCTTGCTGCAATTTAAGCCCATTGCTTCTTGTCCTATCTGTAGAGGTTAAGGGGAACAATTTTTCTCCCTCCTCCTTTTAACAACCTTTTATGTACTTGAAAATTGTTATCATGTCCCCTCTCAGGCTTCTCAGACAAAACAAACCCATTTTTTAAAATCTTTCCTCATAGGTCATGCTTTCTAGACCTTTAATAATTTGTGTTGCTCTTCTATGGACTTTCTCCAATTTGGCCACATCTTTCCTGAAATGTGGTTCCCAGAACTGGACACAATATTCCAGTTGCGGCCTAATCAGTACGGAGTGGAGTGGAAGAATTACTTCTTGTATCTTGCTTACAACACTCCTGTTAATACATTACAGAATTATGTTTGCTTTTTTTGCAACAGTGTTACACTGTTGAATCATATTTAACTTATGATCCAGTATGAACCCCAGATCCCTTTCCGCAGGACTCCTTCCTAGCAGTCATTTCCCATTTTGTATGTGTGCAACTGATTGTTCCTTCTTAAGTGGAGTACTTTGCATTAATCCATATTGAATTTTATCTTATTTTCTTGAGACCATTTCTCCAGTTTGTCCAGAGCATTTTGAATTTTAATCCTATCCTCCAAAGCTATTGCGACCCCTCCCAGCTTGGAGTCATTCACAAACTTTATAAGTGTACTCTCTATGCCATTATCTAAATCACTGATGAAGATATTGAACAGAACTGGACCCAGAACTGATCCCTGTGGGACTCCACTTGATATGCCCTTTCAGCTTGACTGTGAACCACTGATAACTACTCTCTGGGAACAAGTTATGCACCCACCTTATAGTAGCTTCATCTAGGTTGTATTGTCCTAGTTTGTTTATGAAAAGATCATGCAAGGCAGTATCAAAAGCCTTACTAAAGTCAACATATACCACATCTACTGCCTCCTCCCCATCCACAAGGCTTGTTATCCTGTCAAAGAAAGCTATCAGTTTGGTTTGATATGATTTGTTCTTGACAAATCCATGCTGACTGTTACTTATCACCTTATTATCATCTAGATGTTTTGCAAATTGATTATCTAATTATCTTTCCAAAAGTTAAGCTGACTGGTCTGAAATTCTCCGGGTTGTCCTTATTCCCCTTTCTATAGATTTGCACTTGTGACAGAGTCCCCAGGGTGCAACCTGGACTGTGATACCACTGTGCCACCAACCTGGGTTGCCTCTCACACTATGATGTTGATGTCAAGCTCAAGGTACTCTGACAGGAACTGCACTTACACAGACGATCACAGGCAGGAACACACCCAACTAAGTTACATGAATGTTCTTCCAGCCATTCATGAACCAACAATAGAGAGGCTCCAACCAAATCTCCCCAGCTCCCCGGTCTTGCACCCAGGACTCTATCGTCTTACACTCCTCAAGGCTCCCCTGGGCAGTGCAAGTTCATTAAGTAGTACCACGCCCTCAGTGTGGAGTGGACACATACTAGCCTTCGTAAACTGAGCTGAGATTTCCCAAACATTTCAACCAAAAACCACTGTTTTAGTAAAATATCAAACACATTTATTAACTACAGAAAGGTAGATTTTAAGTTATTATAAATGCTAAACATAAAGATCAGAGATGGTTACCATAAGAAAATAAAAAGTAAACACACATTCTAAATCCTAAACTTTTAGTCTAAGCAAAAGTTGAATCAAACAGCTTTTCTCACCCTGACAGAGGGTACAAGCAGGTTACAGTTCCTCAATACACAGTCTGGGACTACCTTCCAGCCTGGGACCACCATTCCCCAGTGCAAAGTCATTAGTCTCCAAATGTTCTTCCAGGTGTTGAGTGTGAGGGGGAGAGAGGCCAAATGATGATATCACTGTCTCTTTTTTATAGTTTCTTCCATCTTGCTAGAAAGGTCCTTGCTGTGATGTGGGGGTTAGGCAGCCCCCATGGCGTATGTGCCTCCTCTGAGAAGTCTCTAAGATAGTGGATTGTGTGTTGATGAGCCATTAACACCGTCTGGCTATTGATGGCTACTCCTTTGTTGTAACTGAAAGGTTCATTGTGGGTGTTCCCAAACTCACAACATATTTTAGTAATACATATAGTAATACTTCATAACTTCACATACAATGATAGCACTTACAATCCAACAGGTTATTGTTGTTCTACAGATCAAGACTTACAAAATGATACCTCACAAGGCATAATTTGTACAAACTATATCATAATATCACAGTGGTGAATATGTGGGTTCCAGGGTGCTACTTTGAGGTACAGAGTATGACAGCACTATATTTGACCTTTTCCAGTCCTCTGCAATCTTTCCCAACTTCCATGACTTTTCAAAGATAATCGCTAATGGCTCAGATATCTCCTCAGTCCGCTCCTTGAGTATTCTAGGATGTATTTCATCAGGCCCTATTACGATATTTTCTCTCTTAGCATCTATCCCAGGGGTAGGCAACCTATGGCACGTGTGCCGAAGGTGGCACGCGAGCTGATTTTCAGTGGCACTCACACTGCCCGGGTCCTGGCCACCGGTCCGGGGGGCTCTGCATTTTAATTTAATTTTAAATGAAGTTTCTTAAACATTTTAAAAACCTTATTTATATATAAGTTATATATTATAGACTTATAGAAAGAGACCTTCTAAAAATGTTAAAATGTATGACTGGCACGCGAAACCTTAAATTAGAGTGAATAAATGGAGACTCGGCACACCACTTCTGAAAGGTTGCTGACCCCTGATTCTATCCCTTTTCTAATGGTTCCAAACATTCTATTTGCTTTTTTGACTGCTTCTGCACATTGAGCAGATGTTCTCAGAGAACTGTGGATGATGATTCTGAGTTCTCTTTGGTGAGTGGTAACAGTTCATTTAGACCCTCTGTATACTTGGGATTATGTTTTCCAATGTGCAATATTTTGCACTTATCAACTTTGAATTTCATCTGCCATTTTGTTGCCCAGTCACGCAGTTTTGTGAGATCCCTTTGTAACTCTTCACAGTTAGCTTTGAATTTAACTATCTCAAGTAATTAAATATTGTCAGCAAACTTTGCAACCTCTCTGTAACCCTTTTCTAGATTGTTTATGAATATGTTGAACAGCACCGATCTCAGTGCAGATCTTTGAGGGAACCCCATTATTTGCCTCTCTCTATTTTGAAAACTGACGATTTTGTTCCTACTCTTTCCCCTCTTATCTCATGATGGTTAATTTTGCTTAAGAGCCTTGTCAAAGGCTTTCTGAAAGTCCAAGCACAGTATATCAACTGGATCATCCTTTGCATAATGCTTGTTGACACCCTCAAAGAATTCTAATAATTTGGTGAGGCATGATTTCCCTTTACAAAAACCATGTTGACTATTCCCCCCACATATCATGTTCATCTATATGTCTAATAATTTTGTTTTTCACTTTAGTTTCAACCAATTTGCCAGGTACTGAAGTTGGACTTAGTGGCTTGTAATTGCCAGGATATCCTTTGGGACCCTTTTAAAAAAATCTGTGTTACATTAACTATCCTCCAGTCATCAGGTACAGAAGCTGATTTAAGTGATATTTGCCTCTGTACTCTTTGTTAATTAAACTTTTGCTTGTTTACACTATAAACATATCTAAGTGCTATTTGTTAAGCACAGCTGGGATCTAAGGTGTAACTTGTAAGCTGTGGGGGTGGGATACTGTTCCTTTGGAAGCAGTGAATCTGAGAATTCTAAGTGTCCAGTGGACCTGGGCTGGACACTCCAGGGGGATGCTCAGAGAGCTCAGGGGCTAGAGCATGCCAATTGCTAACCTGCAGAGAGACAGCAGATCCTCTGTAGGCTAAGAGAGGAGTGCTTGTGTTGCCTGTGGCTGGTGGAGTCAGGGAGCTGACACATGGTAGGCATAGACAAGGCTTCCTCATACTAAGGGCAGGTGGTACATAAAGAGAGAGAAACTGCCTTTCCAACATCAACTTGTGTAAAAGCTGAAGGAGGCTACAGGCAAAAGGAAAAGTGAAGAATGCATCTGTCAAGGTCCAAATATAAGATAAAAAATCTAAAAGGAGAGCTACAGCAACAAAAGCAGAACAAAGGAGAATGCTTGAAATCATATGAGGTTAATTTCTATAAAGTTTTCTATAGCGTTAAATTCATGATTCAGCATTTCTATGGAAAAAGGCTATAAACATTTTTAAATGTCAACTTTGTGGGTAGGAAGCTGATAAACAAGATGTGACAGTGTGGTGTAGAGGAGAGAGCCCCAGCATGCAAGATAAGAACTAGTTCTAATCCAGACTACAGTGTGTGATTTTTAGACAAGTCACTTTTTCTCCTTCTCTTGGTTTCTATATCTATAAAACAGAGAGAATAATACCTACCTGTTTCCCTTACAAGGTTGATTCTGATGATTGGAGTTACTGCTGTGAAGCACTTTGAATATTTGTTTTGCTATATAAATGCTAAGGTAAGGTAAGCAATAAACTGGATCCAGTTTTGTTTTGGGAGATTTGAATCTTCCTAGGTTATTCTGATGATTATAGAACTTTAAAAGATGAAGTCTCCTTAGCTTTGAGAAAACATTCTGAAGTGTTTCTGTGATCTTAATAATTGAGGTCCTTGGAGGCAAACAGGCTGCTTCTGGGAGGTGCTGGCAGGGGCATTGGCACTGCAGTGCTCACTTTCACAATAGTCTTCATAAAATAGATATGGCAAGTTGAAATGATAAATTTAGAGCTGATTTGCATAAATATTCACTTACATGTGTAAATAACGAGCAATTACTTTCACTTTGAGAATTCCACAGAAGTTTTTCATTAATGGATTTCATTAATGGATTCCTTCAACTACACAAGTTAATTTTCAGAAGGCCTGAGGGAAGTAGCCTGATAGAAATGGAGGATGTTTCATATCTTATTCTAATAGAATAAATGAGCTACTGGTCTGAGAAGTGACAGTCACCATGTTTAACACCACTCTGAGGGTCCAGTTTGGGAATGTCAATTTTAATAACCCATTTTTCTCTAAATAGTTGGTCATGAGACCATATTCTTTTGTAAATGATTTTTATCAGCTCTGCTTAACTACTGTACTTAATATGTTTTTATGTTGATTTCAGTCTTTAAAACTTCAAGAAGGAAATTTCTGACATGATCCAAAACCCTTTGAAGTCAGTGGGAGTCTTTCAATGACTTCAATGGGCTTTGGAAGCATTTCTAATGCTTTGTATATAGCAGCTGGGTCTTTGGAGGAAGGATACATTACATTTGCATGAAAATCTAACGCATAAGAGGGAGAATATAAAAGCAGGCTCATTCACTTTTGTTTTATTTTCATCTGCAAACTTGTAAGTAAGATAGATGATTTCTGGGTTGTAAGAAAGAAAGCACATTTTAAACTTGTTTTACAATATTCATATATTTTGCAATTGTATGCAAATTTGTCCTTTGGTGGCAGACAATGTTCATAATATTGCAAATTAAACTGTAAACAGAAACACTCATCCCTGTGAAGCAGGTCAACTCCACTTCTTAATTTTCATTCCCTACATGCAGAGCGTTAAAGAATCTCAGCTTATTATTTCCTGAGTAAAATATTTATTCTAGTACTTTTTGCTTGCAGCTAGGGAAACCAATAAAGGTTTTGTTGAGCCATAAGCTGAACTGTCTCTTGTCATCATAGACTTTAACTTTGTTAACTAAAAACATTTTGTATTGATTACTACACCTTTTTGATCCATATGGTTAGCTAAAATTTGGTGTCCAGCAGGTTGCTTTGGTTCAGAAGAGAAATTGGTGATGGAGCCAGGTATTTTTGATGCAATTCTTTTGATTTACAATGAATGTACATAGCAGCAATCAGGCAACAAGTGACAGTTTCTTTGCTCACAGTTGGAAGCCCCTTTCTGGCCAGAACTTGGTCCAAAAGCTCTGTCTTTCTAATTTTTTTCCTCAGGCCCACACTACCAGTACTTCTGTGTCTGTGTCTAATGCTTCCTTGCTGCTTTCATTCTCTGGTTTTTCTGCATCTCTTTCAGACAAACAAAACAATAACCTGAAAAACCCTTCTTCCCACAAATGCCTTTGTTTCGGGCAGTGACATCTGCTTGTGTTTGGGATGGAGGCTGCTATTGTTTCAGCTATCTGGTTCCATAAAGGAGTTTAACTGTTTCTTAAATGTATCCTGAATGAAGGGGGGCTCTTATACCCATCAGTTTCAATGAGGTTTAACACAACCCATAAGAATGTATTTCCAAAAGCAAAAATATTTGTTAATTTATAGTTAAAGTTGCTCAAAGTCAAATCCCAACAATATAATCTCTAAATCACAAGTTAAGTTTCTCCACCTCATTCCACATGATCTCCTCTGTTATGTACAACACACATACCTCCTCCATCACATTTGGTATCTCCCCTCTGTAGTATGATGGAATGGAGTGGAACTGAACAAAGAGGGTCAGGTTTCAGATGGAAACGAGTTTGATGTTTCACCGGGGGCTCAGAAATGCTAGACAAGTGCTAAGATGAAGCTGCAGGCATCTACCAGCCAAAAGACATAGTAAGGAAGGATGGGAAGACATCCAGAATGAGATGCCAAGTTTGGGGCAAATCACAGAGACAGAATATTCCTGAGTCCAACCCTGTAGGGTTAAAAGAGACTCAAGAGAAGGACTGGTTGCCAAGCTGGAAATGGGAGGCAGAGAGATAGGATTAGTGAAGTCCTCTGATAGCCTGTGGAGGAAACCACATTATCTCAGGGACTATGGCCCAGGTCCTCAAAGGTATTTAGGAACCTAATTCCCTGTTCTCTGACCTTGGTCTCCAGTGCTTGCTGTGAATTGCCCTCATGCCCTACACAGTTATGATCCCATCACCTGCCCCCCTAGCCCTACTCTTCAACCACCTTTCTACCCACTTCCCTGTTCCCCACTCCCTATTATTCCCTCATCATCTATAGCTTTTAAATACTGTGGTGTAGGGCCATGGGAAGGCGTGGAGGGAAAAGATGGTGTGAGGTTAGGAGCAAAGAGCCAATATGTGGGGGGAAGCTGTGGTTAACTCTGGGGCAGCAGGACTGTGTGGAGGGCATGAGATAATTTGTGGTGAGCAGTATTGTAGTGAGGATATGTGAAGGGACTTTGGGGTACAGTGGGGTTGTGTGGGAGGGGCAATGGGTTAGAAATGGGGCTTTCTCTAAGGACACCAGGATAAGGAAATGCAGAGTAGAAAAGAGTTGCATTCTGACTATTTGCCCATGGTTTGTCAGAGTAATGCTCCTCTCTGCTCCACTGCTCTCATTGCTAATCTTTCCAGCTCGAGCCCATGGTCGCACCCCCACCACCACCCCAGCCCCCAGTGGGTCTGCCACTTGTTGTCTTGGGGGAACAAAGGAGAAGTTAGCAGGGGTGAGTTGGAGGCTGGGAGTGAATGACAATGTGGAGGTGTTGTTGGGGAGGGTAGGAATACATGTAGGGCAGTGACCTGTGGTGGGGGGGATTGGATGTGGGCAGAGGCCAACCAATTGTCTTTCCTGAGGCATTGGCACTTGAAGGGGTCCTCTGTTTCTTCTACCTCAGCTCCCTGACATGCTAGGCAATGGCAATATGGGAAGCCCTTGATGTTCCAATAACTCTCTCAGGTCTCCATGAAACTGCTGCCTGCTGTGCCCAGGAGCTGAGGTGGCAACACTGGGGTGGCTCTGTGCCAAGGCCTTGATAACTGAAGGGTTCCCCATGGCCCTGCTGACTTGGTGTGTCAGGCAATTGAAGCAGCAGGGTGGAGGACGAGTCCTTCAAGCACTCATGGGCAGATTTACAAAGGTATTTACATGCCTAATTCCAATTAACTTGCAATGGGAGTTAAGTGCTTACCCTGCTTAGGCACTTCTGTAACTCACACTAGCCACCTATTTGCATCATTAGGTGCCTCAAAACCTTTTAAAATCTGGCCCTGATACCTCAGCACAGAAACACTGGGCTCCCTCTAGCCATCTGCAAAGACATGGTCACCCACAAAAACCATCACCACACAGTAGTCTCATTTCCCCAAGCTGCCTGCTCAAACCCCATTGTTCCTAACATCCTAGCTGGCTCCATTTTGGTCTCCAAGGGGAGTGGCACTAATGATTCAGAGTGTCAGCATCAGGAAATAAACCAAAATAACTGAAAGAACTTAATGGTTCCATTGGCTACTCTTGACATAGTCGGATCAGATCAGTTATGTCAAATAAGGGAAATGTTTAATCTTATGATTTCAAAAGTGGCCTGTACCCAAAATGTTATAAGAAGAATGGGAGTATCTCTGTGTGTGAAGCTTGGAGTTTGTGAGACCTGTGATTATTTAGGTAGGGGTACCCCAAAAAAGGAAAAGAGGGCAAAACTTCAAAAGGGGAGACATATTAAGTGTTTCTTTTGCAAATGTTCGTAAATATTTTAATTAAAAAATGGAAAATTCAGTTTTAAACTGAAGAATTATTGTGCCAAATTTGGAGCTTAAATTCAGTCAATAAAATATAAAACAGAGGGATTTTAATCCTCTTTGAAGTGGAAATCTCAACACACCTTTAATTATGGTGTCACTACTGACCACCTCAATAAACAGATGGATAGGTAGATAGTGACATATAGCATAATTTTGAAGCAAAGAACTTTTTTTAAATTTTTGGACACTTGTCAATATCCATTTAAAAGCTTTCAATTAAATCACACAATGACTTACTTGGCACAAGAATGAACACTAATAAAAGCACAAAGCAGAAGATTCCCATCTACTATGTAATGTTTCGAGTGCATATCAATGGAAACCGGGTACATCACAATAGAGTGGGGGGAAAGCAATTATTTATGCAATTAAGTTACTTAATGGGTGGATTGAAAATTAAAACTACTTTTGGTACAAAAAGAAGTAGCTTTCAATAGAACCAAATTGTTTGGGAATATTTTCCTTGCCCCCAATATCTAGGTACTCTTCTCTCCTGGGAGGTAAATAATTTTATAACCAACCTGCTTCTTTGTGTTTCGTTAACTTCAGGCAGTATCAGCAAGGGAAGTGTTGCCCACTTCTAACATTTATGTAAAAAGTTACAGAGATAATTTAAGTAGAGTAAGGTTTATGATTAATTTGAAGTGATGTCTATATGTAATCATGATGGGTATACAGTATTAGTTTGTGCTTCCTGTATCTTGTGGGCAGATAATGTGCTTGCTGGATTTTAGTGAAAGAGGCCCTTTAGAGAAAGAAATAAGATTGAAAAGAAAGAATCATATTAGTTTTTAAAAGTATCTAAAATTTAAGGAAGAGAAAGTTTCTGGGTGAAATGCTCCTCCCCTCCACCCCCGCCCATCTCTGTCTCTCTCTCGCTCTCTTGCTCTCATTTCTATAGAACTTTTCTGGTGCTCAGAAGAGCCCCATTAGCTAAAAACAGTATTGCACAGTGATGGGGAACCTCTAAAGGTTCAAAAGTTTCCCATGAATAAGCACCCAAAGATCTGGATTCTTATCTGATGCCTAATCCAAAGCCTACTTAAGTCAATGGAAGGCCTTCTGTTGACATCAGTAGGATTTGGATCAAGCGCTTAAAAGCTTATTGGAATTATTCATATCTCTATGGTCCGCAAAACTGAGTTTAGCTGGGCCTGAATTACAGCAAGAAGAGTTTTAGATTTGGTATTTCAGTGCTTCTCCTTACAGTCCCACCTACAACACAGAAATGCATAAAAATGAAAAAGAAAACTGATATATTTTGAATCATAAAAAAGATGTTCCTGTATTCAGACTGAATTCTGGGTAAAGGTTTGTTGGGTTTTTTTTGTTTGTTTGATTGCTCTTTGCAGTGGGAGGAGATCTAAGTCCATTTCAAACCATTTATTAATTCCTCACTTTATTCACAACCAGATGAAATGTCTCAGCAAGCCTAAACATAAAAGAATGGGCCAGATGAATTTGATGCAATGTGTGCATGTGTGTGAACTTAATTTGAAAATGTTATCAGCTTCACCCATTAGTCCGCTGGTTCTCACAGAAACTCTTAGTTTCAATCAAATGGGGATGAAAAAACCTAAGCTTGCATCATTCATAATGGACCCAATTGCTCATGTTTTATCTGTTCTTCCACAGTGCATGTCATCAGCTGTTCCTGGTGAATTAAGAAAACAAGTGACTGTTGCCGCTGTGGTTATTTCTGCTTCTTCCAGAGTGCTAGACAAACATCATAAACAACAGGAATATACTGCATGGTGCTGGTTACCAGTGCTAGGACTTCAATTGCTAAAACAAACTGCTCTGTCTCCCTTCCTCATCTGAAATGAAACAGAAAAACCAGCTGTTAAGGACAGAGAAAAAACCCAACTACATTTCTGATAAATTTCAATTTTATGTCCAATCTAGTTTATGGAGGAAGAAACATAAAAAAATGTGTACATTCTCTGCATCAGAGAGAAAAAAGATAGGAAAGATAGGAAATGAATGTAAAAGGTCCTTTCAGACCCTGTGCGCACTGTGATGAAAAATAAAATATATTTAAACATGTTGTTGCAAACAGTTTTCCTCGTAGTATAAACTGGTTGTGTCCACACTAGACTTTTTCCTTAGGATCTTCTGTCTTTGCACTACAGACTAGTCAATAGCACTTTAAATACTTTGTGCTCTTATTTGCACATGGACCATCAGGTGTGGGAATGAGAACTTTATATAACCAGAATGTTTGGAATCCAGTTTCGATGGGAGACAGGGCTTGTTTCTCTACCTGATAGATGACAAGATATCGGACCATAAAATCATGACAATATGACGCACAGAAATTGTAGACAATTTTTAAAGATTTCTAAATTATAGAAGTTCCGGTTTTCTGTCCTTCCAAAGCCTTTATGCTGAGACTAGTAGTACTAAGGCAGACAGGCTACACAGACAGAAGGTTGGTCATAATTTCTTCCCTGAGTTCTTCCTGGTGCAGCACAACTTTGTGCAGCTCTTTATGCAGTGCTGTGCCTCAAGGCATGATCTTCCCCTTCTGAAATAATCTCCCAAGGAAGTGATTTAATTCTGTTCACCATATACATTTAAATCCAACCCCCCTCTCCTTCCCCCCCCCTCATAAATGTACAGTGGAGAACAGCTCTGCACTGTCAGGGAGATGGCCTAAATAACCTAGTAGGATTTTTCCCCTCTGTAGACTGGGGGCCAGATTTTGAACCACTTACTTATGCCAAAGAGTTACTAGGACTATAAATCAATGGGACTACTCAAGTGAGTAACTCCTCTCCATTGCAAGTAAGGTTTTTATAATCTGTCCTTTATTATTTATATAATTTTGTTCTTTATGTGGCTAAGCAGTTCTTTTTCTAGTTTGGTCTTTTCCTCTCAAGCAAAATGTTTTGGATCAAACTTTACTACACTGTACCATACTATTTTTGATGTTATTACTACCTGTTATTCAGAGCTCATAAGATATTTGAAAAATATAATTGTTCTTCCTAGTGTGCATTATTTTTGCCTGTAATTAGTGCAATTCAGAGCCGAAGAACTTATGGATTTTCTAATGGCCTTTGTTGAAGCTGTAGATGTGCAAAACACAAATAGCATAAGATCGTCTTCCCAGCAGTAATACAGTGTCTGGCTTCATTGTGTACAATTTAGCTATAGCAAGCTGCTTGCCTGCTGTTGCTTTACAGCATTTAGATTTTACATGGAATTTTTTGTTGTGCTTACCAAACTGATTTTCTTAAGGTTTCAGAGTAGCAGCCGTGTTAGTCTGTATCCGCAAAAATAACAGGAGTACTTGTGGCACCTTAGAGACTAACAAATTTATTAGAGCATAAGCTTTCGTGGGCTACAACCCACTTCTTCTTAAGGTATATTTTACAAAACTACTCTTACAAAATCTTGCAAACAAACTGCACTTAGTAATATTTCAGTTATTAGTCCCACAAACCTTTTAAAGGGAAAAACACAGAGATCTGGCCTGAGTAGATGTCTGTAGGCGAAAATCTGATGCAGAATAACACTACCATTGAGATCAATGAAGTTTTAAAAACCCTGAAGTCAATAAAAATATTATGAAAATAGAGTCCCTGCATGCACAGAGTGTTCACATTTCTAATGCTGTATAAAACCAATAATGTCCACCCCCACTGCATATATAAAACACGCAGCTCCCTAGTTTGTAAATTCAGGCAGAGTATTCAAAGCCTGGCCAGACTTTCTGGGTCATAAGCCAGGATACTAGAGTAACGGAATTCCCCATTGTAGGAAAAGCTGGTTCTTTGTACTGTTGGGTAGCCTCATTAGATGGTGCTGGGAATTGTGCTTGCTGGATGCAGGTGGGTGGTGGTGGTGCTGGGGTGTGACTCATGGACTTCTGATGTGTTATCCAAGACCAGTGCTTAGAAAAGTTTACTGATCCTGAAAACATTTTACTTGTTCCGTCAAAGTATTTCTCTGTCATTGTAAGCCACAAAATATTGGACCTTAAAGCCTGGTTGTTACCTAATTTACACACATACACACAAGCACACAAAAAAGACGACCCCTACATTATAAGAACATGATTAGGGTTCCAAAGTTAAGCACTCAAAAGTTAAGAAATACTAGAATTAAAATGGTCTGTGCAACCTTAATTCAGCTCCAATTCATGTACATATTATGAAACAGTCTTTAATTACATGATTACATACATTTTTACAATAATAACCCTGCTTCATTCAGTACACACGAAGGTGGTCACTCCATGAGATCACACAACAGTTTAATCAAAAACAAAATGTTTCACAGAAATGTCATCCGGAGGTTTTCTCAGGTCTAGGGTAGAATTTCTGGTCAAAATGAGAGCGAGAGAGAGACCAAGACCCACCACAGAATATCCAATAGCCTCATGGTTAGGGCACTCACATGGGAGACCAAGGTTCATGTTCCTACTCTACCTAATTTAGAGCAGGAACTTGAACCTGGATCTCCCACATCCATGCCCTAACCACTGAACTACTACCTTTTCTAATGCCCATCTAAGTGCCTGTCTCTGTTGTGTTTTCTCATAAAAAGGAATTGTTGCTTTCTGGCCATCCATATCAATGAGCAGCTATTGAACACTTTGTTTTATCCTCATTGTTCTATATGTGGCATCAGGCTTTATTTACTGCACACTAATTCAAATCTTGCTCTGAAGACAGAATTATTAATATCCTTATGGACTTTTCTAGCTCACTCATTATTATAGTACTTGAGTGCTTCACACACATTAATTTATCTTCACAACACCCCCGCAAGGTGCTGGTGATGGGGTGGTGTTGTCCCCATTTTACAAATAGTGAGCTGATGTGCAGGTAAATTGAAATGTCCACTGATTTTGGTGCCAAAATGGGATGCCTAGGACCTGATTTTTCTGAGTAGTACTTAGCATCACAGAGCACATTATGTACATTCAAAGCACAGCTCCATTGACTTCAGTTGCAACTGTGAGTGGTCAGAACTTCTGCAAATCAGACCCAAGGGACTCAAGTTGTCACCCAAAAAATGAGGAACATACAAAGTGACCACCTGTGAAAAGTTTGGTTTAAGTGACCTCTCCAGCATCACATAAGAACTCTGTGGCAGAGGCAGTGATAGAATCCATTTCTCCAGGGCAGCATTCAACTATCATAACCAGGGAACCCTCCTTTCAGTTCCTGCAAAACTCCCCTTCATTCCTACATACTTGTGACATCCTCCGGTCATGCAGATGGATCATGCTCACCCTGATGCCTAAAAAGGGGGATCTCCATGACCTAAGGAATGGGCATTCAGTCTCACTCCTCAGCATGGACTACAAGAACATAACAAAAGCCATCTCAATATGGCTGGAGTCCATGCTCACGGATGTGATCCACCCCCAGTAAACCTACAGAGTCCTGGGCTGAACCATCTTCAATAGCCTCTGTCTGGTCTGGGACCTACTCTAGCTAGCATATAGGGATGGTGTGTTGCCCTCCGTCCTGTCCCTGAACCAAGAGGTGTTTGACAGGATGGATCACAGGTATCTCAATGGGCACTCTGTGGGTATTTGGTTTCAACCCCACTTCGCTATCTCCAGGTGCTGTATGCCTCTGTGGAGTATCTGGTCAAGCTCAACTGAACCTTGATTGAACCCACCACCTTCAGTTGAGGGGGGCATCAAGGCTGCCCACTATCCATCCAGCTCTATACCATTGCCAGTGAGCTGTTCCGCCATCTCCTCCCCAACAGGATGATGGGGTTGGTACTTCAGGAGCAGGACATGTGGGTGTATGCCAATGATGTGCCTCCTGTGGCCCAGAACCACCTGGCATGGGTGGCAGCTTGCCAAGACATCTATTCTGCGGCCTCCTCTGCCTGAGTCAACTGGGACAGAGGAAGTAAGGTCTGTTACCAACAAGGCACACTGTCTGTGCCCAAGTCCTGTCTCTTATTACCCAACTGGCTCTTTGTTCCTCTTTTTCATCATCCACCTCCCAGCACAGGAGAGACACTCTCCCTGCTCTCAGTTACTGTGCTTGGCACTACAACGTTGTAGCAGGAAGTCTTGCTCAGCCCCTGCAATCCTGTGCTGGAGAATGCTTAGTGTAGATGGAATCTTCAGAGAATTTAGCTGCCAGACTGTAACAAGTATCTACTGAGATTGTGCAAACTGAGATTTTTCAAAGATTTATAACTTGGCCACATTTCAAAGCCTGTGCTCCAAAACGTGAAAGTGCTACTGCTTCTCAACAAAACATTTGTAAGAATTTTTGAACACATGTCAAATATCTTATATTTTTCCCTAATCTCAGTCCTGGAAATGGCTGAACTGTTTAGCTGAAACTTTTCCCAAAAATTCAACCTGAGGCAGACACCCAGCATGGAAAATTTCTGCCTGAACAGTTAAAATTTGGTAAAATTTATAAGCAACTGAAAACAGAGTCTTATCATAGGAAGTGTCAGGCAATGTTACCTTTAGGGGGCACCACCTGTAATCTCAAAAAAATTGTTGTTGCGGAATGTTAACTATCCAAAACTTCCATTGCTTTTTCAAAATGTAAAAGAAAGCTATGTCCTTACAGACAGCAGCAGATTCCTTAAAGTTAGCTTGAACTTCTTGTGTGTCATCAGCAGAATTGCTAATTAAGTTCTAATTAGAGACAGCTGTGTAAACCCATTGAAGGCAATGGGGTTGCTCTGCTAACATTTAGAGCATAGTTTTAATAAAATAGGGCTGCCTATGGGTAATGATGATGCATTTTGGCCTGCAGAATCTTTATTACTAGACCTGAGGTGTGAGAACAAAAAATAATCCAGTTTGACTCTGAAATCCCAAATTGAGTTTGCTGGGCTGGGAGATGGGAAATATAAACACCTGTTTTGATTTTTTTTTTTTTTTAAAGCAAAACAAAACTAAACTATGTTAAAAAACATTAAAGTTTCAAAGTGTAGCACTTTGTTGGAAAGTTAGGAAATGCCAAAATTAAGGTTGCCCATGCAACCATCTATAGTTCCTTGATCACTTAATACTTTTTTCCCAGCAGAGGAGATATATATTCTTCCTAGCTCTACTATATCTCCCATAATGCATCACAGCTACAAGACTCCTATGGTGTACCACAGTAGCTCAGAAAAAGAGGATACAGTGTGCATCATAGGGGATGTAGTCAAGGCAGGAAGCCTGGCCTATACAGGAGAACAGGGGTATGAGGGATTCAAACTACAGCTCCCATAAGACACTACAGCAGCATTTCCAAATTGAAAAATTTAGATTCTGATTCAAGCATTTTTGGTTTTCAATTTTTTGCTGAAAAATCAATATTTTCCATGAACATCTTGATGACAATGAATTTTCTTTCATTTTCATCTACATTTTCCACAAAAGAATTTTTTTTTCCAAATTTGTTCTTGTCACAACACCTGGTAAAAGGAGGGCATCACATAAACATATAGGGCAGTGGTGGGCAACCTGTGGCCTGTGAGGCAGTTTGTTTACATTGACCGTCCACAGCTCCCAGTGGCCATGGTTCGCCATTCCTGGCAAATGAGAGCTGCAGGAAATGGCTACCCACCACGGATATAGGCCTTGATTCTCACTTATATCAGATTTACACTGAAGATTTCAATGGATCTATTCACCACATGAGAATTAGGTCCACAGATCAGAAAAGAACCTCAAATTCCCACTGCATTCTGAACAATATTCAGTTTGGATCAATTTCCACAAACACTCAGTGAAGAGCTATTTATGGCCCCAATCCAGCAAGTTATACTAAGTGGGTGGATTCTTGCACCGGTGTGGAGCTTTAGTAGTAAATTGCAAACACTGAGACTACAATAAGTAGCCTAATTGAACTCCATGTGACTTCTCACAAGACGAGTCCTTACAACATTTACAACCATGCATTCACACTTCCATTTGAACTCAGTGGGAGCTGCAGAGGCTCAGCACTTTTGAAAATCAAGCCATCAGGCATGTATGCAAATGTAGTCAGATTTCCCACTTTAGTCAAAGTTACTCACTTGCCTAAGTGCTCAGAGGTAGTCTGCCAAACACTGTTTTGCTGTTGTGTTGTTGTTGTTGTTCTGAAAATGTTCCAAAAAAAATTCAAGATTTTATTTATCTTCAAAGAAGTCTGAAAACAGGAAAACTTTCTTCTATTTTTTTTAAATTAGAAGAAATGAAAAACTCTAAAAGTTATAGCCAATATTTTTTAAAAAAATAATAATATGTTTTTGGACTAAGAACCTGCATGACATATTTCAGATGTGAGCTTTTTTTCTGCCAAGTTCTAAACCTTATAAAACAGGTATCTGCTGCTAAAGCATTAATTATGGCATCACAATTATACAAATGCTATGTTATAATAACAGACTCTAATTGGTTCCCAAGGAGCTGTCATGTATCACTTTGATACTTGAAAGTGAACTGCAATTATGGTGATGTTTCATTAGGGAGCTGTTGCTGCAGGGCAAAAGGACCAGGTCCTTGTTAGGGGCAACATTGTGAGGAGCCCTAACTAGTCATGCAGAGAAGTATGGATTCCTCCCCACTTGTGTGGATGTTTTAGGGTTACCAAAATCTTAGTTACAGATGCTGGAAGCAGCAGGACTATGCATTGGATGCTCCCCCAGGGCTCAAGTGGATAGGTAGTTGATAGGGAAGGCAAGGCAGTTGATACTATCATGGCTCCATATCCTCTGTTTAGGCGGGTGAATTATATTATAACCTAAAAATGGGTTTTGCAAATTACTACCTGCAGTGCAACTGGGGATCCCCAAGACAAATTGTTCCTCGGACAGGTGTCTCTGAGGCATAGCACCTTCCAGGGCTTCCCCTGGGGCAGCATACGTATGCACTATCCCTTACTAAGGGCTACGCCCAAAGGCACAATGTAGCCCTATGTAACATGGACCATTTAGTCTAACTTTTTTCCATTTTATTTTCTTTATTTTGGTGTATTATTTTGTTAACAAGCTGAGGATGCTCTGACGAGGGGATAATCAAAAGCAATAAAATGTAGTTCTTATACTTTTCCTTTTGGAACTGTTCCTCTGCTTCCTAGAATTTTGCAAATGTGTCCGGTTAAAGGACTTGGGCAAAAATTATTGGCAGATGAATTTAAAATTCAAAACAAAAATAAATTTTCTCTCTATTTACCAGTCTCTGAAGGACATTTTAAATTTCCTCATTTAAATTCATATTCTGAGTCATTTGCATTGCATCACTCAGTTCCTGCTTAAGCTCTCTGAATTCAGATTTCTCATTTTTCTGCTATTTCTATAATCCTCTGCTGACTAGAAGCTCTGCTAACTACTGTCTCTTCTTATAGCATAAACCAACAACACTCCTCAGCCTAATGAAAGACTCAATATCAATAAAGAACATTAAATATCAATAAAGTTTTTTTTTTACATTAATACTGAAATGTTATGCTGTTATTGGACAGCTCTGAAGGCCTTGCTGGAATTTTGTGGATAGTAGGTACCTCAGCAGTCAAGAAGCAGTCTCTAGAAACGGCATCCTGAATGACAGCCAGGGTCATCCATGTAAATCGGATGATGACATCGTCTCATGCTGGGTGGAATACTATCACAGCACCCTGAACTATCCTACAGGTGCTGCTTGCCCAGAGCCGGATGATTTTGCAGCCACTGCCGTTTCAGATGCAGACACTTCTACTGATACACCAATGTTGGATGAAGTGAAAAATGCCATTTGCAAACTGAAAAATGGCGTGCAGCCGATGCTGATAGCATCCCCCAAGAACTGCTAAAATACACTTTTGATCCTCTAGCAGAAACACTCCAGGTCATCTTTTGCCTGTTGTGGAGAACTGGAACCTTGCCAACAGCCTGGAAGGATGGCATTGTGATCTCACTTTATAAGGGCTGACAAAATTGTCTCTGAAATTTCCCTGTTTGCTGCTCCTATTCACCTACATAGGAGTTTCCCTAGCAACTGATTTTTAAATTAAGCCTCACTGCTCACCTCCACCACCTCACTAACAGAAGGGATCACCCACTCTGAGACGTCAAACACTGGGACTGATCACAGACTCAACAGTCCCAACCACTCAGTCCTCACTGAGATACAAGCAGACTTGTGTCACCTGGCCTCGCCTGGCCTACAAAACTGTCATGGAAAACAAACAACACACCACTCACAAAGTCCCTGCTGAGACACAGAGATTTAACTCAAAAGAGTTCATTGATTTTGAATCCCAGTCTAAGTCATCTAATGACTGACTTTTCAGAGTGCTTAGCATTATATAGCATTTTACATGTTCAAAGTACAGCTCCCATTGACTGCAGATGTGAGTGCTCAGTAGTTCTGCAAATCAGATCCCACTGTCTCAAGTCAGGAACTCAGAAAATGAGGAACAACAACTAGTGACTACTTGTGAAAATGTGGTTTAGGTGACTTGCCCAGGAACTCTGTGGCAGAGGGAGGATATAGGCCATTTCTCCAGTGCAGCATTTAACTGCCTTAACCACAAGACCATCTTTTCTCTTCAATCCCTGCCTCATTCACTACACACCTTCCAACTTCTGTAACAAGTGGAGATGGGGTCCTTCAGATGACAGCCTCCTTCACTACACAACCCTGATTCATCCCCAGAGCACTGTCCATTCTTTGCACCAAATGAGGCAGGGGCCCTAAGGGAAAACAATATATGATAATATAATTAAAGGTTTCTCTTTTCTGTGATCTTTCTTGTCCCTTGAGCAAAGGAAGACAGAAGGCAGAAGATTCTGGAAGAGAATCACTCGCTAGATAAGAGGTATAAGGTAGAGGGCTATGGTTTGTGGAACATTGGTCCACCTTCTATGGGGAAAGGGGGGCTGTATTTTGGATGGCCTCAACCTTAGTAGAAGGGGGACCAATCTCCTCAGGGACAGGCTGGCGAGAGTAGCCAGGAGGAGATTCAACTGGGGAGGGTAAAAAGAGGCAAGTTATGAGCACTCAGCATAAAATTGAAATGTTGAGAACAAAATTAAATAAGGAACCAAAGGACACAAAGAGAAGAAATTCTTTAATTGCCTGTATACCAATGCAAGAGAACAAGAGAAATTGAAAATGCTCATTTATGAGCATAAATTCAATCTAGTTGGTATTATTGAAACCTGGTGGGATGAGTCACGCAATTGGAATGTTAAAATCAATGGTTATAACCTATTTAGGAAGGATTGAGAGGGCAAAAGGGGAGGGAGAATGCCACACTATGTCAAAAATGGCATTACCTGTTTCTGAGTCGCTGATAACTCAGAAGAAAGTAATCTTGAATGCTTATGGTTCAATGTCTTAACAGATAAAGCACTAGATGGGGTGTTTGTTGGTGTCTGCTACAGACTACTAGATCACACTAAGGAACAGGATGACCACCTCCTTAATCACGTATCTATAATGTGTAGGGGGGGGAACTGCATAATCATGGGGGACTTCAATTTGAATACAAATGACCATGACTTGATCAAGTTTATAATATGCAAGCAGAATAAAGTCCAAACCAATAATATAAATACTTGTCAAGTATCAGGGGGTAGCTATGTTAGTCTGTATCTACAAAAACAACAAGGAGTCTGGTGGCACCTTAAAGACTAACAGATTTATTTGGGCATAAGCTTTCGTGAGTAAAAACCTCACTTCTTCGGATGCATCCGAAGAAGTGAGATAAATACTTGGTGCTTTAATAGGGCCAATTTCACAAAGCTGAAAAGAATTTTGAGCCAAATCAGCTGAGAGGAAGAATTTCATCATAAAAATGTGAGTGATAGTTGGGAATAGTCTAAAACCATCCTGCTAGATGGCCAAAAAGCCGCAATTGAGGAGGAATGCTATGCTGGTTAAAAAAATTGGCCTGGGTTAGAGGGAAAGCAGAGGCAGCTGAATACAATTTAAAATGTAAGATATAACAAATTGAAGAAAGGGTAAATTGATAGTAATGAATATAAATCAGAAGATACAAATTTTAGAAAATTGATAAGGGAAGCCAAGGGACATAAGGAGAAATCTATGGCCAGCAATGTTACAGACAATAAGAATGAGATTTTAAAAAAATATATTAGGAACAGAAAAAATGCTGACAACAGTATCAGTCCATTACTAGATGTATATGATAGACTAATAAGGAAGAAAAGGCAGGCATTTTCAATAAATATTTCTGTTCTGTATTGGGAAAAAACGGATGATATAGTCTCATCATATGGTGATGATAACACTCTTTCTATTCCACGAGTATCTCTGGAGGATGTTAAACAGCAGCTACTAAAGTTAGACATGTTTAAATCAGCAGGTCCAGATAACTTGCGATCAAGAGATTTAAAAGAGCTGGCTGAGGATCTTGCAGGAAATTAATGTTGATTTTCAGTAAGTCTTGGAGAACAGGAGAATTTCCAGAAGCCTCAAAGAAAGCTAATGTTGTGCCAGTTTTTGAAAAGGGTAAACAGCAATGTGGTGTCCTGACCCTTTAAATGTTAGGTTGCTTTGTACTCTTCTCTCCCCAGTGAAAAGCCTCACTTTGGTTCTGCTTTCAGTTTTGCTGCTAGAACAATAAATTCCCAGACAGTTATGTTTAAACCAGCCCCCTCTGTGACTATCTCCTTCTCTGCTTGGTCCAAATATAACAAGGATAGCCCTGGTAATTATAGGCCTGTCAGCGTGACAATGATCCCAGACAAGATAACAGAGCAGCTGATATGGGACACAATTAATAAAGAACTAAAGGAGGGTAATGTAATTAATGCAAATCAAAATCAGTTAATGGAAAATAGAGCCTGTCAGAGTAACTTGATATCTTTTGTTGATGAGATTATAAGTTAAGTTGATAAAAGTAACAGTATTGACATAATATACTTAGATTTCTGTAAGGCATTTGACTTGGTACCACACAGCATCTTGATTAAAAAACTAGAATGATATAAAATTAACATGGCACACATTAAATGGATTAAAAACTGGCTATTAGAGGCATCTCCAATTATAGCTGTAAATGGGGAATCATCATTGAGCAGGTCTGTTTCCAATGGGGTTCCACATAAATCAGTTGACCTTACACTATTTAACATTTTTATCAATTACTGGGAATAAAACATGAAAACATCACTAATAAAATTTGCAGATGACACAAAAATTGGGGGAATGGTAAACGATGAAGAGAACAGGTCATTGATTCAGAGAGAACTGGATCTCTCGGTAAACTGGATACAAACAAACAATATGCATTTTAATACTGCTAAATGTAAATGTATATATCTGCAAACAAAGAATGTAGGCCATATTTATGGGATGGGGAACTCTATCTTAGGAAGGAGTGACTCTGAAAAAAATTTGGGGGACATGGTGAATAATCAGCTGAACATGAGCTCCCCATATGAAGCTGTGGCCAAAGAGCTAAAGCAATCCTGGGACACATAAACAGGGGAATCTTCAATAGGAGTTGAGAGGGTATTTTACCTCTGTATTTTATCTCTGGTGTGTTACTCCTGGGGGAATTCTGCACCACTGTGCAATGCAGAATTTTGCAAAAATGTATGTTGTACGTGCAGAATTTCCTCCCCTCTCCCCCTGTCATAACTATAAAGGAAAGGGTAACAGCTCTCCTGTGTACAGTACTAAAATCCCTCCTGGTCAGAGACTCCAAAATCCTTTTACCTGTAAAGGGTTAAGAAGCTCGGGTAACCTGGCTGACACCTGACCCAGAGGACCAATAAGGGGACAAGATACTTTCAAATCTTGGGGGGGGGGAAAGGCTTTTGTGTGTGCTCTTTGTTTTAAGGGGTTGTTCGCTCTTGGGACTGAGAGGGACCAGACATCAATCCAGGTTCTCCCCATCTTTCTAAACAAGTCTCTCTTATTTCAAAATTGTAAGTAAAAGCCAGGCAAGGCGTCTTAGATTTACTTTGTTTTTCTCAACTTGTAAATGTACCTTTTACTAGAGTGCGTATCTTTGTTTGCTATACTTTGAACTAAGACAGAGGGGGTTCCTCTAAGCTCTTTAAGTTTGATTACCCTGTAAAGTTATTTTCCATACTGATTTTACAGAGATGATTTTTACCTTTTTCTTTAATTAAAAGCCTTCTTTTTAAGAACCTGATTGATTTCTCCTTGTTTTAAGATCCAAAGGGGGTTTGGATCTGTATTCACCAGGAGTTGGTGAAAGGAAGGAGGGGGGAAGGGTCAATTTCTCCTTGTTTAAGATCCAAGGAGTTTGGATCTGTATTCACCAGGGAATTGGTGAAAGGTTTCTCAAGGCTTCCCAGGGAGGGAATTCTTGAGATGGTGGCAGCGGACCAGAGCTAAGCTGGTAGATAAGCTTAGAAGTTTTCATGCAGGCCCCTACATTTGTACCCTAAAGTTCAAAGTGGGGATACCGCCTTGACACCCCCACAGAAATGGGCTGCAGTGCTCCTGGCCACCACTAGGGGACACTGGACCTGGCAGAGTCCAGCTCACATATAGAAGACACTGTTGGGTGGGAGGGGGAGGGAGCTAGAGGGTTTCTGGCAGCTGCAGTTCTCAGCATCTCCTGAGCGAAGGAGACAGCAGCGCGCAGGAAACTCCACATAAGCCTGGGGCCAAGCATAGGCTGTTTCTCCCTCTAGGTCCCTGGAGAGAGGGATAGATCAGTGATTTGAGCATTGGCCTGCTAAACCCAGATTTGTGAGTCTTTGAGGGGGCCATTTAGGGAACTGGGGTAAAAATCTGTCTGGTGATTGGTTCTGCTTTGAGCAGGGGGTTGGACTAGATGACCTCCTGAGGTCCCTTCCAACCCTGATATTCTATGATTCTGAGGGGCAGGTATCTAGGCAAGGAGGGCTCCACAGATGGGCTCTGGGGGATATGGGGTTCAGGTGTATTGGCTAGGGTGGGGCCAGCTGGGCTCAAGGGGAGAAAGGCAGCAGAGAAACAGGAACTGGTTGTCATAGGGGTTTCTTTAACTCTCTACTCCTGGGGGAATCTTTTTGTGTGTCTGTATTGTTGCTGATAGGTATTTTGAAATAAATTACTAAAATAATTGAAACTGATATGATAACTCCCATTCTTCCCCACCCCCACTTCCATCCTCTTGACCCAACCAGTCCCAGGTCCCCCTTGATGGCTTCTCATCTTATCTGTCTCTCCTCTCCCCCCTAGTTTGCAGTCATTCTTCCTGACCCTGTTTCATCATCACCACTGGTTCATAGTCCCAATCATTGGGCTCCTCATTCAGTCTCAGTCTCCCCCAGCCCCCACTTGGCTCCTTGTTAAAGTTTCCTTGCCTAGCCAGCAGGGCCGGTGCAAGGATCTTTCGCGCCCTAGGTGAAACTTCCACTTTGCGCCCTCCTCCCTCCCCGAGCCCGGCAGCAGCTCCCCGCTACCCCCGCTCAGAGGCGCCCCCCCGCGGCAGCTCCCCACCCCCCCTCCGCCCTGAGGCGCCCCCCCCGTGGCAGCTCCCCACCTCCCCCCCAGCCCAGGGAGCCATGCAGCAGCTCCCCACTCCAGCTCACCTCTGCTCCACCCCCTCCCCGAGCCCTGCGGCAGCTCCGCACCCCCCCACCCTGAGGCACCTCCCCCGTGGTAGCCCCCCCCCCCCAGGGAGCCGTGCGGCAGCTCCCAACCCCAGCTCACCTCTGCTCCGCCTCCTCCCTGAGCCCTGCGGCAGTCCCCCCCGCCCGCCCTGAGGCACCCCCCCGCGGCAGCTCCCCCCCCTCTGCCCTGAGGCACCCCCCCATGGCAGCTTACCTCTGCTCCACCTCCTCCCCGAGCACGCCGTCGCTACTTCACTTCTCCCGCCTCCCAAGCTTGCGGCGCCAATCAGCTGTTTGGCGCCCCATACGTCATTCATTGTGGTGAAAAAAAATAAACCCTCTCCGTTTTTTTGTTTTTTTGGTTTTTTTTAAATCACCCTCCTTCTTCCGCCACGCTGTGCACCCCAAGATCCCACTTCTGACACTAGTGTGACAAAGTTCCTCCTCTATCTTGGTGGGTCCTGCGCTTATTGGCGGATTTTCTTGCCTCAGAGATTCACCATGTGGGTTGGGGAACAGCCCAGAGACCTTCCCCTCTGGGAGAACCCACAGTCCAGGTCAATTGGGAGGTTTGGGGGGAACCCGGGCCCGCCCTCTACTCCGGGTTCCAGCCCAGGGCCCTGTGGACTGCAGCTGTCTATAGTGCCTCCTGTAACAGCTGCATGACAGCTACAATTCCCTGGGCTACTTCCCCATGGCCTCCTCCAAACACCTTCCTTATTCTCACCACAGGACCTTCCTCCTGGTGTCCGATAATGCTTGTGCTCCTCAGTCCTCCAGCAGCACACACTCACTCTCAGCTCCTTGCGCCTCTTGCTCCCAGCTCCTCACACTCGCACCACAAACTGAAGTGAGCTCCTTTTAATACCCAGGTGCCCTGATTAGCCTGCCTTAATTGATTCTAGCAGCTTCTTCTTAATTGGCTCCAGGTGTCCTAATTAGCCTGCCTGCCTTAACTGGTTCTAGCAGGTTCCTGATTACTCTAGTGCAGCCCTTGCTCTGGTCACTCAGGGAACAGGAAACTACTCATCCAGTGACCAGTATATTTGCCCTCTATCAGACTCCTGTACCCCACTGGTCTGGGTGTGTCACATATCCCTCCCCCCTGCTCAACGCCAAGGGGTTGGGCAGCTTGGGACGCCAGACAGTGCACACGTGACAAGCCATCGGCGTTGCCATGACGGCTCCCTGCTCTGTGTTGCACAAGGAACTGGAAAGGTTGCAGGGATAAGAACCATCTGGTCACCCTTGTGTTCTTCTCCTTGTTCCGCTGCATCCATTGAAGAGGGGCATGGTCGGTCACGAGGACAAATCTGCGCCCGAGCAGGTAGTAGTGCAATGTTTCCATGGCCCATTTTACAGCGAGGCATTCTCTCTCCACCACTGCATATTTTTGTTCCCTTGGAAGGAGTTTCCGACTGAGGTATAGAATTGGGTGTTCCTCCTCCCCGACCATCTGTGATAGAACGGCCCCCAACCCAACTTCTGATGCATCCGTCTGCAGGATAAACTCCTTGGTGAAATCAGGGGCTATCAGTACGGGGTTACTGCAGAGGGCAGTCCATAGGTCTGTGAATGCTTCCTCTGCTGCGTCAGACCATCTCACCAGATCAGGTCCACGGGCTTTCACTAGGTCTGTCAGGGGGCTTGCCCTTGTGGCAAAGTGGGGGATAAATCGTCGGTAATACCCCACCACACCTAGGAACGCCCGGACTTGTTTCTTGCGACTTGGTCGGGGCCAATTTTGGATGGCCTCTAACTTGTTCACTTGGGGTTTTACCAGACCTTTTCCCACAATGTAGCCAAGATATTTGGCCTCCGTAAACCCTACAGCGCACTTGGCAGGGTTTGCTGTAAGGCCAGCTCGCCTGAAGGTATCGAGGACTGCCTCCACCTTCTCCAGGTGGGTTTCCCAGTCTGGGGTATGAATGACCACATCGTCCAAGTAGGCAGCAGCATAACTGTTATGCGGGTGTAATAGCTTGTCCATGAGGCGCTGGAAGGTAGCTGGGGCCCCATGTAGTCCAAAAGGGAGGACAGTATATTGAAAAAGACCCTCTGGTGTAGAGAACGCAGTCTTTTCCTTTGTGTCTTCTGCAAGGGGAATCTGCCAGTACCCCTTGGTCAAGTCTAGGATAGTCAAGTACCGGGCATTACCCAGATGGTCCACTAGCTCATCTATGCGAGGTATGGGGTACGCGTCGAACTGGGATACTTCGTTTAGTCGCCGGAAGTCATTGCAAAATCTTGTGGTGCCATCAGGTTTGGGCACCAGCACGATTGGGCTGGACCACTGACTGTGAGATTCTTCGATGATCCCCAACTCCAGCGTTTTTTTTACTTCTGCTTTTATTTCCTCCCTTTTTGCCGCTGGCACCCGATAGGGCCTCATTGTTACTCTGGCCCCAGGGTTCGTGACGATGTGGTGATATGTCTCGGTTGTCCGACCCGGTTTTGTCGAGAACACATCTTGGTTCCGGAAGATCATCTCAGACACCTCATTCTTCTGGACTGGTGTTAAATCGGGAGACACTCTCACGTGTTTGGAAGGCTTGTTTTCCTGGGTTAGGTCTTTTTGGACCATTGTGCATGCCTCTTGTGCATATCAGGGTTTCAGAAGGTTAACGTGATAAATCTGTTCTTGTTTTCTGCGTCCTGGCTGCCGCACCTTGTAGGTTACTTCCCCCACGGGTTCAACCACCTCATAGGGCCCCTGCCATTGGGCCAGAAGCTTGCTTTCTGCCGTGGGTACCAACACCATAACCCGATCCCCTGGTTGGAACTGTCGCACTTTTGCCTGGCGATTGTAATGGGTTCGCTGGGCCTCCTGTGCCTTCTCCAAATGTTCCCGTACAATGGGGTAACCCGGGCTATCCGGTCTCGCATCTGCATTACATGCTCTATTATATTTCTCGCCTCATTGGGTTCTTCTTCCCAGATCTCTTTGGCGATATCTAGTATGCCACGGGGGTGACGCCCGTATAATAACTCGAAGGGGGAAAACCCAGTTGAGGCCTGAGGTACCTCCCGGATAGCGAACATAAGGTAGGGTAGTAGGGTGCCCCAATCCTTCCCGTCCCGACTTACCACCTTCCTTATCATAGCCTTGAGGGTTCAGTTAAACCTTTCTACCAACCCATCAGTCTGCGGCTGGTAGACCGAAGTTCTCAGGGTATGTATATGGAGCAGCGGACAGAGGTCCTTCATTAGCTTCGACATAAATGGGGTTCCTTGGTCAGTTAATATCTCCTTCGGTAGCCCCATTCGGGCAAAGATCCCCACCAGCTCTTTGGCTATAGTTTTAGAGGCCGTGTTCCACAGGGGGACAGCTTCTGGGTAGCGAGTAGCATAGTCCAAAACAACAAGTATATATTGGAGGCCCCGAGCCGTCTTCTCCAGGGGTCCCACTAGGCTATTTACTCGAAGGTGACCTCTATGATGAGAAGGGGTACTAAAGGTGCCCTCAAGTGGGGACGGGGACTGTGCAGCTGACACTCCGGGCAGGAGGCACAATACCTCCGCACTTCTTCATGTACTCCGGGCCAGAAGAACCGTCGTAGGACTTGTGCCAGGGTCTTCTCTACCCCCAAATGCCCCCCAAAAAGATGACTATGAGCAAGACTTAATACAGCGTTCTGGTGTTTTTGAAGTACTAGGATCTGCTGTACCTTCTGCCCCTGTACTGGTGCAACCCGGTATAAGAGATCCTTCTTCATTGTGAAGTAGGGTCCTGGTCCCTGGGTTTTCCCTTCCACGGGGACCCCATCTATTTCATAGATTCATAGATTCATAGATTCTAGGACTGGAAGGGACCTCGAGAGGTCATCGAGTCCAGTCCCCTGCCCGCATGGCAGGACCAAATACGGTCTAGACCATCCCTGATAGACATTTATCTAACCTACTCTTAAATATCTCCAGAGACGGAGATTCCACAACCTCCCTAGGCAATTTATTCCAGTGTTTAACCACCCTGACAGTTAGGAACTTTTTCCTAATGTCCAACCTAGACCTCCCTTGCTGCAGTTTAAACCCATTGCTTCTTGTTCTATCCTTAGAGGCTAAGGTGAACAAGTTTTCTCCCTCCTCCTTATGACACCCTTTTAGATACCTGAAAACTGCTATCATGTCCCCTCTCAGTCTTCTCTTTTCCAAACTAAACAAACCCAATTCTTTCAACCTTCCTTCATAGGTCATGTTCTCAAGACCTTTAATCATTCTTGTTGCTCTTCTCTGGACCCTTTCCAATTTCTCCACATCTTTCTTGAAATGCGGTGCCCAGAACTGGACACAATACTCCAGCTGAGGCCTAACCAGAGCAGAGTAGAGCGGAAGAATGACTTCTCGTGTTTTGCTCACAACACACCTGTTAATACATCCCAGAATCATGTTTGCTTTTTTTGCAACAGCATCACACTGTTGACTCATATTTAGCTTGTGGTCCACTATAACCCCTAGATCCCTTTCTGCCGTACTCCTTCCTAGACAGTCTCTTCCCATTCTGTATGTGTGAAACTGATTTTTTCTTCCTAAGTGGAGCACTTTGCATTTGTCTTTGTTAAACTTCATCCTGTTTACCTCAGACCATTTCTCCAATTTGTCCAGATCATTTTGAATTACGACCCTGTCCTCCAAAGCAGTTGCAATCCCTCCCAGTTTGGTATCATCCGCAAACTTAATAAGCGTACTTTCTATGCCAATATCTAAGTCGTTGATGAAGATATTGAACAGAGCCGGTCCCAAAACAGACCCCTGCGGTACCCCACTCGTTATGCCTTTCCAGCAGGATTGGGACCCATTAATAACAACTCTCTGAGTACCTTATAGTAGCCCCATCTAAATTGTATTTGCCTAGTTTATCGATAAGAATA
The DNA here is from genome assembly GCF_028017835.1 of Emys orbicularis. Classification (NCBI taxonomy): domain Eukaryota; kingdom Metazoa; phylum Chordata; order Testudines; family Emydidae; genus Emys; species Emys orbicularis. Next base: position 166,087,135 of record NC_088684.1, read on the forward strand.
TCATGCGAGACCGTATCAAATGCCTTACTAAAGTCTAGGTATACCACATCCACAGCTTCACCCTTATCCACAAGGCTCGTTATCCTATCAAAGAAAGCTATCAGATTGGTTTGACATGATTTGTTCTTTACAAATCCATGCTGGCTGTTCCCTATCACCTTACCCCCTTCCAAGTGTTTGCAGATGATTTCCTTAATTACTTGCTCCATTATCTTCCCTGGCACAGAAGTTAAACTAACTGGTCTGTAGTTTCCTGGGTTGTTTTTATTTCCCTTCTTATAGATGGGCACTATATTTGCCCTTTTCCAGTCTTCTGGAATCTCTCCCGTCTCCCAGGATTTTCCAAAGATAATAGCTAGAGGCTCAGATACCTCCTCTATTAGCTCCTTGAGTATTCTAGGATGCATTTCATCAGGCCCTGGTGACTTGCAGGCATCTAACTTTTCTAAGTGATTTTTAACATGTTCTTTTTTTATTTTATCTGCTAAACCTACCCCCTTCCCATTAGCATTCACTATGTTAGGCATTCCTTCAGACTTCTCGGAGAAGAGAGATGACCTTTCAGTCATCTCCTTTCTAATGTTGTCATACCTTGGGTCTGCCTGGTCCCATCCAAAATTTCCTCTCCCGGGGCTAATCTGCCCAAGATCTAGGGGCCCAGTCTCTGTTGCCTCTACTGGTTCAGAAGCATTAGGGTGGGGGTCAGACTCAGGTGCTTCTCCCTCCTGCGTGGCCTCCTTTTCAGCTGCGTGGGGCCACCTACCTACAAGAGCGACCCTCTGGCTTTGGGTCAGTATTCGGGTTCCCAAGGCCTTAGCTGCCCTTATTTCCCTTTTTGTCTTTCTACCCTGTCTGGGAGTGGAGAACAAATCTGGGGATATTTCAGAGAAGATTGGGGGGTTACAGTTTGCTGTGGATGCCTCACCAATTTTAGGGTCCCCATCTTTCTCCAATCCCCCTACTGGGAGTAAGTTTCCAAACCCTGGGAAGTCCCTCCCTATGAGCACTGGGTATGGGAGTTTAGGGACTACACCTGCTGCTACCTCAGTAGTGTTCCCTTGGATCTCGATTTTTACTGGGATGGTGGGCTAGTAACTAACTGTCCCATAGACACATGTTATCCCTGTATGTTTAGCCTGCAGCAGCTGACTACGCTTCACGAGCTTCCCTGAGATAAGCATGATAGCACTCCCCGAATCAACCAGTGCTGTGGTCCCTACCCCATTTAGTTTCACTGATCTGGTATACATATGTGGGGTTAGTGAGACCCCCACAAGGTGGATTAGGGAGCATGGATCTTCCCAGTTCCCCAGGTTACACTGCATAGGCTCCTCAGCATTGGGACACTGTGCAGCTATGTGTCCCCACTCCCCGCAGGCATAACATCTGTATGGAGCCCTAGGCGTTCCCCGGTCTCTTGGTTTGGGCAGTCTAACATCACGATCCTCTTCTCCCTCAGTGCTCCGCCTCTTTGTGGCCTCTGATGGGCCTTCAGCCTCTCTCTTTTTCCACCTGGGCCCTCCTGGTGGCCCAGTCACCCGAACTTTAGGGCTTGGTGCTGCTAGTTTAACCCGGGGTGCCTCTTCCTTAACTGGTCAGGTCAGCTCCCTCGCTGTCCTTTGCCTCTCTACCAGGGTGACAACCTCGTCATAGGTGGAGGGTTCGTTCTGGCTTACCCAGGCACGAAGGTCTGGTGGTAGTCCCCTCATGCATCGGTCGATGACCAGAACCGCTAGTATCTCTTCCGGACTCCGGGACTCTGTTTGCAACCACTTTCGTGCGAGATGGATGAGGTCATACAATTGGGACCACGGGGTTTCGTCTTCCTGGTACCTCCAACTGTGATACTGCTGGGCCCGCACTGCTGTCGTTACCCCAGATCTGGCCAGGATCTCTGCTTTCAGCTGGGGGTAGTCTGCCACAGCCTCTTCAGGCAGATCATGGTAGGCCTTCTGGGCCTCCCCACACAGGAATGGGGCAAGGATGCCAGACCACTGATCTCGAGGCCAGGCCTCCCGTAGGGCTGTCCTCTCAAAGGCCAGAAGGTATGCCTCTACATCATCCTCCCGTGTCATTTTCTGCAACCAATGGCTGGCCCGTATGAGCCGCATCCCATCATGGCCGCGATTCAGCTCTGTAAGGGACTTTACCTGGTTTACCAGTTCCCGCAACATAGCTCGGTCTTGAGCAGCCTGGTCCATCAGCAGGCGTTTAGTCTCTTGCTGCAGCCGCACTGCCTCCTGTTGGGCAGCTGCCTGGACACGGGTAGCCTCCTGCTGGGCCGCCGTAGCTTGTATCAGTGCCTGCACTACGTCATTCATTGTGGTGAAAAAAAATAAACCCTCTCCGTTTTTTTGTTTTTTTGGTTTTTTTTAAATCACCCTCCTTCTTCCGCCACGCTGTGCACCCCAAGATCCCACTTCTGACACTAGTGTGACAAAGTTCCTCCTCTATCTTGGTGGGTCCTGCGCTTATTGGCGGATTTTCTTGCCTCAGAGATTCACCATGTGGGTTGGGGAACAGCCCAGAGACCTTCCCCTCTGGGAGAACCCACAGTCCAGGTCAATTGGGAGGTTTGGGGGGAACCCGGGCCCGCCCTCTACTCCGGGTTCCAGCCCAGGGCCCTGTGGACTGCAGCTGTCTATAGTGCCTCCTGTAACAGCTGCATGACAGCTACAATTCCCTGGGCTACTTCCCCATGGCCTCCTCCAAACACCTTCCTTATTCTCACCACAGGACCTTCCTCCTGGTGTCCGATAATGCTTGTGCTCCTCAGTCCCCCAGCAGCACACCCTCTCACTCTCAGCTCCTTGCACCTCTTGCTCCCAGCTCCTCACACTCGCACCACAAACTGAAGTGAGCTCCTTTTAATACCCAGGTGCCCTGATTAGCCTGCCTTAATTGATTCTAGCAGCTTCTTCTTAATTGGCTCCAGGTGTCCTAATTAGCCTGCCTGCCTTAACTGGTTCTAGCAGGTTCCTGATTACTCTAGTGCAGCCCCTGCTGTGGTCACTCAGGGAACAGGAAACTACTCATCCAATGACCAGTATATTTGCCCTCTACCAGGCTCCTGTACCCCACTGGTCTGGGTCTGTCACACTAGCCACAGGTGTGTATATCCTGGTGGGCTTGTACTGGGGTGGCTAGTCTGTGCTGAAGTCTATGCTGCTGCATCTTCACCACTATTGTTACCATGCTAGCTAGATTAAAGCTAGTGTGAGTATGCTTACCTGCACTACAATCACAATGTCATGCACTGTGTAGATATAACCTAAGTGTGGGAGAGGATCCTTGCCTTGTCTCCCTCCCTGACAGATCTGCTGTGGGGCCAAGCATAATTTGCCTCTGAGAGTTTAAAGGTGGTGTTTGTCAATACAGCCAGAAGTTTTTTCTCTATTGCATTAACTAATTCAATTCTATTTAAGCTACGCTTAATTTATTTCTATCCAACTGACTCATTGTACACTTAGATAAATTACATTGCATATTTCACCACTGAGGAAATTAATTTAATCTATCAAGATTAGCCTCTAAATAGTTACTTCTCCCTGGATCTCATTCTCCCTATTTGATTATTTTCTGCAAATGTATAGCCCAGTCCAGCAAAGCACTGAATCATAGCGTAACTTTAAGCATTTAACACACATGCTTAAAGTTATGCACATGATTAAGTGCTTTGCAGGATCCAATAGTTAATGATTTTGCACACTAAGGACCCTAGTATGCAAGTTGATCTTCACAGGTGGACCCCTGGGCCTGTATTCAGCCCAGTTGACTTCAATGATATTCCACCCATATGCATCAGCTTGCAGGATGGGAGCCCATGACAGACTATTTTGAGGGGGAGTCTTAAAAAGTTTGGAGGTTCATATACATTTCAGATATGTATCTGAATTTTGGATACATTTCCAAAGGGGAAGGGACCATCGGTAATGTTCTAAGAAGCACTTAAATGACTTGGGTTTCATTGACTATGTTCCATTAACTTTCAATGAGACTTAGACTCCTAATATCCAGCTCCTCAAAGATATTTAGGCACCTAACCCACACTGAAATCAACTGGAGTTTGGCACCTAAATATCTTTGAGGAATTGAGCCTAAGTGCCTAAGTCAATTTTGAAATTCAGACTTAGGAAACAAAGTCATTTATGCTTTGTAATGCTTAGCAAAGCAACATCTAAATAGCTTTAGAAATCTGAGCCTGTGTGCTAGATTCACAAAGGGACTTAGCACTGCAACACTCAACTGAAAATTATAAGAGGGGCACCACCTCCCCTTCAGATTGTTTTGTGCAAGTTAGGCCTACACTGCGAACCCCTATCAGATTGGGCCCCACAAGCGAGATAGTCAGGAGAACACTGAGTCTGAGGATTCCACTGGCTTAGACATGAGAAAGGTACTGAGGTGGCTGTGTGGATGCTCATTGACAGAAACTTAGACACCAGGAGACTTTAACAGAGGAAATGTAGGTGCCTACAGAGTGAGGCGACTCCTCAGCAGGCATTTTAAGGATCTCAGTAGCACCTAAGTGTGGAGTTAGGCACCTAAAGTCGTAGTTTGGCACCTAAATACTTTTGTGCATCTCACCCAAAGTGCCTCGTACTTTTGAAAATGGACTTATGCTCTTAAGTCACTTAGGCACTTTTGACAATGTTACTTTCTGTCTTTGTTTTGTGAGGTACCTAGTACATTTCTGGTTTATTAATAAAAATATTGTTATTTATTATCATCATCATCATCTACTAAAATGAACCATCAAACCTTTTGAGGTTCACTGTCTTATCTATCTGCAGGATTGATGACATGTACCTCTATGGCTCACATTGCCATAGTATCACCCATTTCTGCTTTTACTGTACCTTGTTGGAGTGTAAAGAAATACTGAAACTCCTAGAAAGGATTTTTTCTCTATCAATTTGAGACTATGTTTAAGATATTAAATTAGGTTTAAATTCAAGCATGCCCATTTTATAAATGAAACATATTCCCAAGTCTACTTGATCCATTAATGAATTAATATTAACAACTTGTGATGGGGTATACAAACTTTGCGCTGGAAAAGAAGAGGTTAACAGCAGCCTGGGGCCCAGGTGACCCTGCCCTGCCTCACCTGCAAAGCCTGCACAAGCTGGAGGCAGAGCTTAAAAAGGGAAGCAGAGCAGCTCAGAAGAAGGCACATAGAGGCAGGGAGCAGATCTATGCTCTTGAAAAGGAGCACTCCAGGGAGCTCTTGCTGCCTGAGGCTTGGAGATACTGACCTGACCAAGGCTGAAAAGGAGGGCCTGGTTACTTTTGAAGCTCAGGAACTTTAATGTTGTATTCAATTCTGTATTCTTTCCTGTGGAAAGAGTGTGCACTGGTAGGAAGTGATCCAGTGAGCAGCTACATAGCACCCCAAAGTGCAGGTCTTATCTGCCTACTATTGGACCCTGGATCAGAGCCCGGTGGAGAGGGTAGGGTGTGGGCTCCCCTATCAATCCCAAAGGAGGGGATCATGACAGAAGTCTATCCTGCTGCAATGAAGGTAAGGGGGGAAGATCCTGAAGATGCAAGGGTCCAGAGCCAAAGTCCCCAGCCCCAGAGGGGAAGCTCTGAAGCTCCTTGCTGACTTATGAAGATTTCCATGTCATTGAACTCTTTCTGTGTACCCCAAAAGGGGTAGCCTTGAACATGTGACCCAGCCAGAGGGCTGAGTCTCTTATATGAGAGGGGGGGGGGGGAGAATGCCCAGGCCGGACCCCTCGGTGACACTGCTGATGAATGTTCCCCTTTATATAGTTACAACGAAAACCATATTTAAAATACCCTATTAACTTGACAATGCACATTTAACCAATGTTTTATTTCAGAGGACTTCCAAATAAACAGCTTTTAATATAAATTTAAAAATTTAAATTTAATATAAATCAACTTGTTCACATGCTGACTTCACATATAAAAAACCCAGCATTCTCAGATCAAATGTTTAAAGAGTTGAAACGATAAAATACTATTCATGTTCCTAGAAGTACATATAATGAACTCATAAAATGCTCCTGTTCTTACACAGATTTCCAGAAGATTCATTAATCACTTTAGGATCTGCATTATCACAATGTCTTAAGATGGCTGTTCCTCACTGCCATTCTTAATCATTCATTTAATCAAGCAGGTTGTCTATGAGAACAAAAAATTCAAAAGTATAGTCCAGCCTATTACTAGACAACTTCTGTGCTGATAAGTACTGAAAATTGCAAGACAATTGCAATCACCTTTTCTGTAGAAGACAAAAATGTTAGGTAAAATTATATATTTTATAGTTATAAAAATAAACTGAAATAATATTTCTCTACATCACATTTAATAAAAATACTTTGTATTTATACAATACGTTTTGCCTTCAAAATGCTATGCAAACATTGTGGATGCAATTATGGCTTTAATTCATAGCTCATAGTGGGGATGGTACAGATGCGTACTGCCACAGGGTCTCTCAGGAGACACTGACAAAATTAGTCACAATGTGTCCTGGTGATTAGGGAGAGCAGCTCCTGCTCCATCCTGTTGCAGTGCACAGCTGCAGTTCTGCTCCATAATGGACCAGCCCTGCTGGCTGGTGCAAAGGAGGAACATGGCACTAGCCTCTTTAAAGAGTGTGAGCATCAGAGAGGCCATTGCCATTGGCTACCACTACTGCCAGGGGTCATAAGAGGGAAAAGTCTGTGTGCCCTCTCCCCAGCTTTTGCACCTTTTTGCTGGCTTTAATTAAGTATCACCCCGGTGAGGTAGTTAAGTATGTATTAGTCTTTAATTACCTTTCTGCTGTGTTCCTTTTCCACCAGGGCCACAAGAGCTGCTGTAGGATGGTACTGAGGCTCCAAAGTAGCTATGCTTCCTGTGCAGCACTAGTGTGGAGATACATAGCTTGCTTCCCACAGATATCCTGGGATCAGGTTTGAAACAGGCTTTACATTCTTTACACCCTTTTCTGTGCAGAGCAAACCTGCCACTCCCCAGCAAGGTGACATGAGAGAGGATCTTGGTGAAGAGAATCTCAGGGAGATTTCCTTTGACAGCAACTTCCTGAGGCTTCAGCACAGGAGGGGATTATTTTTGTCAGTTTATTTTATGGTGCACTTACATTTTCATGTTTTGGCAGGTGGGTAGGCAACAGTTAGGACTTTTTGCTGTTGGGTTTGTGGGACAAGTCCTGTAGCTGAATGCTAAAATGCTAAATAATTAACAACGTTGACATTTGGGCTATGTCTATATTGGTGCACATCCTTGGTTAGGTGGTTGTGCATGTTCCCTATACCTGTGCCCAGTGCCAACCTATGTTGTACTGGACACGGGTATAACACTGTGTACACCTGCAGCTACACTGCTGCTGTTGTTTCACTACATTAGCGCTACCATTTCAGGGGTGGTGCCCCATGTAGAAGAGAGAGAGAGCCTGGAACATGGAGCCGGGGACAAGGCTGAGGCCTGAATGAAAGTCAATAACAGTTATGCTATGAGCAAACTCAGGCCCTGTTAAAAGCAGATGCTTGCTTGCAATTTCACTGTCCAGTACATGAACTTGGCACAGGTACTGCTAGCATTGCTAAAACACACCAAATATGGAAACACATTCCAGCAGGCTAGCACAAGTACACCCCAACCTAGCACAAGATAAGATGGTTTGACAGACCCTGAACTTCAGAAAAGCAGACTTTAACTCCCTCAGGGAACTGATGGGCGGGATCCCATGGAAGGCTAATATGAGGGGGAAAGTAGTCCAGGAGAGCTGGCTGTATTTTAAAGAAGCCTTATTGAGGGCTCAGGAAGAAACCATCCCAATGTGCAAAAGGAATAGCAAATATGGCAGGCGACCAGCTTGACTTAACAGAGAAATCTTCGGGGAGCTTAAACACAAAAAGTAAGCTTACAAGAAGTGGAAACTTGGACAGATGACTAGAGAGGAGTATAAAAACATTGCTCTAGCATGCAGGGGTGTAATCAGGATGGCCAAAGCACAATTGGAGTTGCAGCTAGCAAGGGATGTGAAGGGTAACAAGAAGGGTTTCTACAGGTACATTAGCAACAAGAAGAAGGTCAGGGAAAGTGTGGGACCCTTACTGACTGGAGGAGGCAACCTAGTGACAGATGATGTGAAAAAAGCTGAAGAATTCAATGCTTTTTTTGCCTTGGTCTTCAGAGATAAGGTCAGCTCCCAGACTGCTGCACTGGGCAGCACAGTATGGGGAGGAGGTGACCAGCCCTCAGTGGTGAAAGAACAAGTTAAGGACTATTTAGAAAAGCTGGACATGTGCAAGTCCATGGGGCTGGATGCAATGCATCCAAGGGTGCTGAGAGACTGATGTGATTGCAGAGCCATTGGTATTATCTTTGAAAACTCGTGGCAATCAAGGGAGGTCCCGGACAATTGGAAAAAGGCAAATATAGTGCCCATCTTTAAAAAAGGGAAGAAGGAAAACCTGGGGAACTACAGCCTCACCTCAGTCCCTGGAAAAGTCATGGAGCAGATCCTCAAGGAATCCATTTTGAAGCACTTGGAGGAAAGGAAGGTGATCAGGAACACTCAAATTGGATTCAGCAAAGGCAAGTCATGCCTGACCAACCTGATTGCCTTCTATGATGAGATAACTGGCTCTGTGGATATGTAGAAAGCAGTAGACGTGATATACCTTGACTTTAGCAAAGCTTTTGTTCAACATCTTCATTAATGATCTGGATGATGGGTTGGATTGCACCATGAGCAAGTTCGCAGATGACACTAAGATGGGGGGGGGGGAAGAGGTAGATACGCTGGAGGGCAGGGATAGGGTCCAGAGAGATGTAGATAAATTAGAGGATTGGGCCAAAAGAAATCTGAGGTCCAACAAGGACAAGTGCAGAGTCCTGCACTTAGGACGGAAGAATCCTGTGCACTGCTACAGACTGGAGACCGACTGGCTAAGCGGCAGTTCTGCAGAAAAGGACCTGGGGATTACAGTGGATAGCCACCTGTCTTGGATGGTTTAGACACGACAAATCTTGCATCTTGGCAGGGGGTTAGACTAGATGACCCTTGCGGTCCCTTCTAACCATTTGGTTCTATGATTGTATGCTAATGGTCACTCCTCTACATATTGCTGAAGACCGAGAAGACCAGGCATCTGGTCTTGGAGCAGGGTCTACGTTCACCTGTATTGATCTAAAGTGTGCAGAAGAAAAATGTTCTGATGTGTTCAATGAAGCTTGGTACTGCTGGTAAAAATAGGGGGACAGTGACCTTTATAGATTGGGTAAAGTTCAGGCAGAAAAGTGTTCAGTGCATTATGGGAATGGGGTGGAGGATTATTGAAACTCGAGACCTGGTACACACCCCTTGCTCCCATCCACACAGCACACTGGCATGGATACAGAGCTATGTCACAGCCCAAGGCAAGTACTTACCCATACCCTTCAGGCATGCTAGCTTACTTGCATACTCACCTTCAGACATGTGCTTCTGAGATTTAGATGTGGACAATAGGGGGTTATGATGGCCATATGCATGGACATGTGTACAGTCACTAATGTAGACAAAGCCCTAAACTGTCATCCTGAGATTTCAGTATTAACACCTCATAGATCATAACTCTTTTAGAACTAATGTTGCAGGCTGTTTGCAGAATAAGGCACTTAGGCTACACACTCCATGAATGGTCCCATTGATTTACTTCACTGGGAAATGTTCTATTCCAGGGGCTGCCAAATTTACTGACCCTCTGAGCTGCATACAACAATCTTCAGATGTTCAAGAGCCAGGCGTGCCTGCTGGGGCTCAGAGCTTCAGTCCAGCTCCTGCTGAAGCCCCAAGATCCCCCTACCCACTGGGCAGAAGCCCCTACCCCACCACCTCACTTCAACACAAAGGTTCCAAGCTCCCCACCCCACAGTCTGGTAGGTAGAGAATGGGGGGGGGGGGTTTCTGCAAGCCACACTTTAACTGTAAAAGAGCTGCATGTGGCTTACAAGCCACACAGTTTGGCCACCCCTGTTCTATTCAGTGTGAGTAAGGGAAATTGAATACAGTCTGATTTAGCAGATACAGGGGATGATTCTCTTTCTACACTGTTGTAAATCAGAAGAGACGCTAGTAGAATCAATAGAGATACACAGTATTCGAATAAATTAGACTCGGCCCCAGATAGTGCTGGTGCTCAGAAATCTAAAGAGGTGGATTTTAAAGGAGCCTGACTTACGAGAGAGGAAGCTGAAAAAATGTCTGAAACCTCATTATTAAAATAAATGCTGGGTAATGAGAATGCATTAAGACTTAAAAATTTTAGGAAACTTCATAAAAGTCTTGAGGGATAATTATTTTAATATATGCTCTCTCTCTCTCTCTCTCATATGAATAAACAAATCAGCAGCATGAGACGTTTAATAGAAATTATTCAATCCTAACTGAAAATTTAATGAAATAGTTAATTTGTTCTTTTTTCCATTCTTTATCACCATTTAGATGAGCCCAGTGAACATAATGAAATGCAGGGTCTAATTAGCATACTGTAAAGTATTTCTAACAATTTTTGGTGTAAACTCACCATGTGTGATATTTGAGTAGCAGAGAATTTAGTGATATGGAAAGTCAAGACAAGTATTGAAGACTAACTTTCAACAGCATTAACTGACTGTGGACATACTGGAGATGCAAGGTGGGTGAGGTAATAGCTTTTATTGGATCAACTTCTGTTGGTGAAAGAGGGAAGATTTTGAGCTGCACATACGAAATGACAAAGATTTGTTCCCCCCACCCAAACAGTAGCAATGTTGTCAACTCTTGTGCTTTTATCTCAAATCTCAAGATATCTGGATATTTGGTTTTTTTCTTAAAGCCCAGCTCCTGGAGTCATGTGATGACATGAGTATCTTCTTATCTTTTGTGGTTATTGTTGTGGAGAAAAGTTTGAAACATAATCCTAAAGACTCAAAACCAGCAACCAAATAAACATCAGAATGTATTTTTTAAAAATCTCATTAAATGTCAGTCAATCTCATGATTTTGGGGGTTCTGACCCATGATATTTCAATGTTAGGAGTTAGGAAGTCTTCAGTACCCTAAAGAGAACAAACACACATACACAAAATAAGGCCCAGGAGAAAATCAAATTGTTCATCAATGTTATTACCTACAAACGGCCAGTTAAAGGTGGTCTGCAAGTAGGATCAAAGACAAATCCATCAGTTTTAGAACATTCTGGATGCCCTACAAAGCAAAGGTAAGAACAGTATTCAGTAAATAATTTCTTAATTTTTTAATGACTCCCCCAAAGACACAGATCACCAGCTCTTTTGCCTATACAGCATACCAGCACACACTAGGATTATAAGATTATAACCATTAGAGAAACCTGGTGAAACATGGACCTATTTTGAAAAAAGTCAAATAACTCCAGTTATTCTAATACATCATATAGTTTTGCAACATTTTTAATTTTCATTTTTTACACATTTTAGTCCATGATTTGCTAACAATCCTGGGGCATGCACAAGGGGGGCAAGCAGGAGCACAGTCCCCTCCAGTAATCGTTGGGGACACACAGTTTCTCCAGCCCCGTGACTACGGTGGCGAGAGCGAGCTCCTTTGGCCCCAGGGCCAGAGGAGCTTGCTAGCCCTGCCGCAGCCCTAGGCCAGAAGACCTCTGTGACCCTGCCTACAGCCAGGTACTTGTGGATAAATGTATTCAGATGGCTCCAAGATGCATGGATTTTCTTTGAAATGGTAAGTATATTGCTGTTTATTTCTATGCATATGATGTATGTGCATGTGTTATGGTTTAATGTGTATAATGTGTGTGTTTAATGTGCCTGTAGAGGAGCGGACTCACCCCTGCGGTGCCTCCTGCTGGTCATCTCAGGAATTAGCTCTTCCAGCATCCTGGAGCACCCCCTGCAGGCCGGTGATCCGCCTGTCCTCTGGCCCCCATGTCCCTCCCGGACCCCGGTGCCCTTGTATCTGGGGTGCTGCCCCCTGGCAGTACACCCCTCAATACTAGGGTCTCCCCTCCCTGGGAAACCCCCACCCACTATCCCTACCTCACCTCAGAATAAGGCCACTGCCAGTCACCAACTAGCCCCCGCTCCCTGGGGCAGACTGCAGTACAGGCCACTCATCACAGGCAAGGTTGGGTTTGGACCTGCTGTCTTGGCCTAGCCCTGGGCTGCCCTCTGCAACCCCCAGTACCCCTTGGCCTTCCGCTAGGCCACAGCCTGGGGCTATCCAGGCTGGAGCTCCCCAGCTCCTCAGCCTGTCCCCAGCCCTGCCCCACTCAGGTACTCTGTCTTAGCTCCCTGCAGCCAAGCCCTTCTCTCTCTGAGTGCAGAGAGAGACTGCTGAGCTCCTGACTCCCAGCCTTTTTATATAGGCCAGCTGTGGCCTGATTGGGGCATGGCCCAGTAGTGGCTACTTCCCCAATCAGCCCAGTAGCTTTTCCCTTTGCCCCAGCCCTCTACCAGGGCTGTTTTAAACCCCTCAGGCAGTAGCGGGGTAACCAACCCGCTACAGTGCCCCTCCAAAACCAGTAAAATTTAAATTTCTGCTCACGCCCCTGTAACCATCCTTTGTAGAATGAATGCTACTTTCCACTGCCACTAAGAAAAAAATAAACACCACATGTGTGGCTTCTAGATGTGTGGTACAGTACATTTTATTAAGTGAGAGAATTCAGCCATCTAATCTTGCCTTATAAAGAATAAATAGTCTGGGCCAATTATAGCCAGGTAAATCTGGAATGAGTTTATTAAATCTACTGGATTTCTTGCAGATTTATTTGGGTGCAACTGAGATCAGTATTTGGCTATTCATTTGTTTTAACTCATTATTTTGGGATGTATTAAACAGCAATAATATTATTAATTGAGCTGGTCAAAAAAAAACATTTTTCTCCAATGAAAATTTGTGAACATTTTTTCTGAAATTTGTTGGGGTTTTATTTGTGGGACAATTTGAAACAAAATCAAACACCATTCATTTTGTTTCTATTCAAATCAAAACTTACATTAAAATTGGTTTTCAAAAACTAAAAAATGCTATATCTTTTCAAAAATGGAGATTTTGAAAAGTTACACAGTGACAGAATTGAAGTGTTTCATTTTTCCTTTTGCCACTCTGCAACTTTTCCAAACTTGGAGAATTTTTGAAAAGTTACAGTGGAATGCACTGGAATGGGTTACCTAGGGACGTGGTGGAATCTCCTTCCTTAGAGGTTTTTAAGGTCAGGCTTGACAAAGTCCTGGCTGGGATGATTCAGTTGGGGATTGGTCCTGCTTTGAGCAGGGGGTTGAACTAGATGACCTCCTGAGGTCCCTTCCAACCCTGATATTCTATGATTCTATGAAAAAGGAAAATGGGAGGGGAAAAAGCAAACCTTAAATACCATTCATTGTATTGCATGCAGTGGCCAAAAAAATAAAAAGTGGGGGTGGGGGAGAAAAAAATGGAAGGGGGAAAATAAAAATTCAAAATTATATTTCTAAAACTTTCCAGCTTTCAAAAAACAAAAGCAAAAATTCAATTCAAAACCAAATGAAAATATATGTTTTGTTTCATTTCATTTTGAAATTTCTCTTAGAAACATAAAAATTACCAGTAAGGACATTTTCCCATGAAAAAAATGTTTTTCAGTATAGCCCAATTTTTGCAGTAAAAATGTTTAGTTTAAAATTTTCAATCATCTCTAATTATTAATAATAACCATTTATTTATAAAGCTCCATCCTTGATTCCTTAAAAAGGCAATCTCACGGATACCTCGTTACCAAATTTTTTCCTAACTATAAAGGCCAAGTCCCAACAATATTTATTTCTTTATATTTATTCCCCACCACTCCACTTGGTTTAAATCATTTTTAGAAGATACAATAGTAGGCAATCATTCTCAACAATTATCTTGAATTGCAAAGATTCATTCAAATGTACTCCTCTGTGATTGTTTTGTTAGGGTCTTTTTTCACCCAGTGGTCCAACATTGTGCAGTTTGCTTCATATTATCGATTATTTAACAACCCCTACCCTTCCAAATCCATTTTCCCTGTCGGTTTCAACCTATCTCTGCGCAAGACATATTTATGATTAGTTTGGTCCTCAGGATCATTATTCATTGAGCTACGTATGTTTCTTTTCAGACTTTGCACCTAATCTATCCAAACATTTCTCAATTCAAAATGAACACGGTGTACTAGTGAGGCAGGTGCAGTCCATTCATAAATAAGATTACCGGTATGTTCTGACCGGACTCCTGTATTTGAAATACAGACTAAATAAAAGTAACCTTATCACTAGCATCTGAGAGCTTCAGAAAATGTAATTCAAGATAATTTACACCATTAAAAAGTGTCAACAAGTTTACCTGGATCCTTTCATGCATGTGAAAAGTATAGTTTTAAACAATGGTGGGTGACTCAGATGTTTTGGAGGTTCCATTTAGATAAGCAGTGAAAATGTTTTATATTTATCTGAACTCACTAGTTTGGAAATTGAGCAGGAATGCTCAGAGTGAATATAGGCTCCCAGGAGATTTCCAGTTCTTCATGGTATTACCTTTCAAAGACCCTGAGAATAGACTTTAACACAGTATTCCCATATTTCTACCAGTGAAAATCTGAAAGTTCAGAGGCATGTGAAAACTGGGAGGAAAAAAGGTTTGACTCCAAGCTTTCCCATATGCCAGGGGTGGCCAAACCACAGCTAGTGAGATGCATGCAGCTCTTTTACAGTTGAAGTGCAGCTGGTGGAGTCCACCACCCCATTCTCCGCCTACCAGACTGGGCGTGGGGGGTGGGAAGCTTGGGGTTTCTGCACTGCGGCGGGATGCTGTGGAGAGGGGTTTCTGCTAGAGACAACTGGTGCCTGCTGAGAGTTGGGGGGTGGGCAACAGCTTGAGTCACATCTCCCTCTTACCCTCAGCGGCCCCTCCCTGCAGCTCCCAGGAGCTGGAGAGGCAGTGACAAACAGCTGAGAGCTGCAGGGAGGGGCCACTGCTTTAGCTCAAGGGGGAGAGGCAGCAGCAAACAGCTGAGTGCTGCAGAGAGAGCCGCTGCTTTTGCTGTGGCCTCTCCCCCTTGAGCTAAAGCACTGGCCCCTCCCTGCAGCTCCCAGCTGTTTGTCACTGCCTCTCCCCACAGCTGCAGCTCCCAGCTTGCCGGTTCCAGCAGCTGCTCTGCAGGGAAGGGGCTAGGCGGCACCATGTGACTGAGTGGTCCCAGCAAATTCTGGCAAAAATCTGGGGGAGGGGGCATCTGACCCCACGTGCCCCCACACACACACACATCGCTTCTGGGGAGGGAGGTCTTGGGGCTTCAGCCCTGTGTGGTATGCCTGCCAGGGCTTGGGCTTTCAACAAGAGCAGGTCTGAAGCACTGAGCCTGGGCAGGTGCCTCCCATGGGGCTGAAGCCCAAAGACCCCTCTCCCCACAGGGCTGAAGCCCCAAGCCCCAGCAGGCGTGCCCCAGGTCTGGAACTTCTGAAGATTGTCATATGCAGCTCGAAGGGTCAGTAAGTTTGGCCACCCCTGCCATATGCAAAGAACAACTGTATCTATTTCACCAGGATAATTATAGGCCGGTCAGCCTGATATCAGTCCCAGGCAAGATAATGGAGCAGCGGATAGCCAAATTTGTTAATAAAGAATTGTTGGAGGGTGATATCATCAATGCCAATCAACATGGGTTTATGGAAAATAGATCTTGTCAAACTGACTTGATATTCTTCTAATCTCATAAAAATTTGGTTGATAATGATAACTGTTATGATGTAATATACTTAGACTTCTGTAAGGCATTTGACATGGTATGCAACATTTTGATTAAAAACCTAGAATGATGCAAAATTATCATGGCCCACATAAATGGATTAAAAACTGGATAAAAAGGGTCTCAAAATGTAATTGTAAATGGAGAATAATCATTGAGCAGATGTGTTTCTAGGGCTCAGTTCTTGCACTACACTAATTAACATTTTTTATTAATGATGTGGAAGACAACATAAAATCATAATTGATAACGTTTGCAGTTGACACAAAAATTGGGGAAGTAGTAAATAATGAAGTGGACAGGTCATTGATACAGAACAATCTAGATTGCATGGTAAATTTTGCTCAGGCAAACACTATGCATCTTAATAAAGACAAATGTAAATGTGTACATCTAGGAAAAAGAATATAGGCCATGACAATTACAAGATGGGGGACTCTATCCTGGGAAGCAATGACACTGAAAAAGTTTTGATATCATGGTGGATAATCTGCTGAACCGGAGCTCCCAGTCTGACAATGCAGACAAAAGAGCTAATGCTAATAAACAGTGGAATCTCAAGAAGGAGTAGAAATGCTATTTTGCCTCTGTATTTGGCACTGGTGTGACCATTGCTAAAACAATGTGTCCAGCTCTTGTGCCCACAATTCAAGGAGGATGTTAACAAATTGGTGATGAAACAAAGAAGAGCCACAAGAATGATTAAAGGGTTAAAAAACATGCCATATAACGAGAGACTCAAGAAGCCCCATATATTTAGCTTAACAGAAAGAAGGGGTGACTTGATCACAGTCTGCAAATACTACATGGGAAATAAATATTTGATAAAGAGCTCTTCAATTGAGCAGGCAAAACTATAACAAGATCTAATGGTCTGAAGCTAAAGCTAGATAATTTCTGATTGGAAATAAGATGCAACTTTTTAACCATGAGGGTAATTAACTGTTGGAACAATTTACCAAAGGTTGTGGTGGTTTGTCCATCACTAGCAATTTTTAAATCAAGATTGGAATTTTTTCTAAAAGATATGCTCTAGTTCAGAAAGGAATTATTTTCAGGAAGATCTGTGGCCTGCGTTATACAGGAAGTCAGACTAGATGAATGGTCCCTTCTGGCCTTGGAATCTGTGAATCTCGCAGTCTTATTTAATCTGAATTACTTTTAGTTTAAGAGAAACAATAAAACAAGAACAAACAAATGTAGTCTCCATGAGAGAGTACTGAGTACGTCTCTTCTGTAAAGTGCTGTCTTACAAAACGGCAAAAGCCCACATAGGCAAATTCTCTAGAAAATTTACAGCTGTTGTACCGAGGAATCAAAGTCATAATGGTTACATGGGGTATGTCTACAACAGGGGTCGGCAACCTGTGGCATGCGTGCCAAAGGCGGCACGCAAGCTGATTTTTAGTGGCACTCTGCTATCATCCGGGATCCCAGCCGCCGGCCCCACTTAGCCCGCTGCCAGCCTGGATGGATGGAACCCCGTGCTGGCAGTGGGCTGAGCGGGGCCGGCAGCCAAGACCCCGGCTGACAGGGGCCAGCAGACGGAATCCCAAACCGGCAGCGGGTTGAGCGGCTCAGCCCGCTGCCGGTCTGGGGTTCCGTCCGCTGGCCCCTGCCAGCTGGAGTCCCGGCTGCTGGCCCCGCTCAGCCCACTGCCAGTCTGGAGTTCCATCTGCCGACCCCTGTAAATGTAAAATGTACTACTGGCAAGCGAAACCTTAAATTACAGTAAATAAATGAACACTTGGCACACCACTTCTCAAAGGTTGCCGACCCCTGGTCTACACTATGAGCTGGGGGTGTGATTTCTAGCTTGCATAGACATACTTATGCTAGCTCTCATTGAACTAATACACTAAAGATAGTAGTGTAGCAGGGGTTGCATGGGCAGTGGCCTGAGTATATATCCAGGGAGTTCAGGCGTGTTTGTACTTAGCAGGGCTAGTCTGTAACCCTGCTTGCTGCTACCTGGACTACTGCAGCTACACTATTTTTAGCATGATAGCTTGATGAAAGCTAGCATAGGTATGTCTACACAAACTGGGAATCACCCTCCTAGTTCATACTGTAGATTTAGTTACATAAGCCTTCTCTTCTACCGTGGTTTGTTCCCACCCTATTTTTGTCTGCATATAGCTTCCTGATAATCTGTCTGATGCTGTGTGATAAGCAGCATAGCTAATACTTTTTACTGAATTTCTACTGTGAAAATTAATTAGAAACTAATTAAGAACCATTTCAACCATCTCTTAGGTAACTCTTATGCAGCAAACATATTAGGGATCAGTATATTTAGAAGCAGACATATTCATAAAGTGTACTACTTCAGTATACTGTGCACTTCTGTAGTACTAATGTGTACTACAACCAAATACTATAGGTTTGCTTATTCTTTCCTGCAAAATCAAAGTATGGTCTTTGCCAATATGTTGCAAATGCTCTACACCAAAGTCTGCCACACACAAAACTCTAGCATACTTAGGACATACTTAACTAAGGCTAGGTCTACACTGGGGGGGGATCGATTTAAGATACGCAAATTCAGCTACGCGAATAGCGTAGCTGAATTCGACGTATCCGATCCGATTTACCCCACTGTGAGGACAGCGGCAAATTGACCGCCGCGGCTCCCCCGTCGACGGCGCTTACTCCTACCTGGGCTGGTGGAGTACGCGCGTTGATTCGGGGATCGCTTGTCGCGTCCCAACGAGACGCAATAATTTGATCCCCGAGAGATCAATTTCTACCCGCCGATCCAGGCGGGTAGTGAAGACACGCCCATAGAAATAGCAGAATAATTATACTGCTGTAGCTATGCCAGTATAACTCCTTTGTGTGGACACTCTATTCAGGAATAAAGGTGACTTTAAGGAGCAGAGTAATTACTCCAAAAATAAAGTCACTTTTATCCCAGAATAGGTTTGTCCATATGGGGGAGTTATACCACCATAACTGTAACAGATTAATTATAATGCTATAGCAACATCATTCCGTTTCTCTGTGCAGACAAGCCCTCAGACCAGGTTTAACAAAAAAATTAGATGAAAAACCACACAGAGTAAATAACTCACAGTATATGTTTCCCAGGGTTTTAGCCTTAAACCAGAGGGTTTTGATACAAAATTAAAGGGAAGGAAGGAAAGTGGGTAAGAAGTGGGTAAAAGAGGTTGTTCAAGAGGCAGTGGGACTAGTGACATACTTCATGGAAGTATGGACAACCTGTCCACTCGTTGTTAAGGTAAGTCCTGCTGTTCCCTTCACTCAGAAGGGTATGATGTCTGAGTTTGGAAGGAGAAGGCCTTCTGATTGGAAATGTTTTGGGATATTTTTCAAGGCAGTTTATTGCAATCTTGCCAAATTTTTCCTAACACCTTTGTTTATTTATCTATACTAATTACAAGAGAGACAATGATGTCTACTGGAAAGCACCTTCTGTATCAAATGACTGGAAGATGCCAATTTTTTAAAAAGGCTCCAGCGGTGATCCTGGCAATTATAGGATGGTAAGCCTAACCTTAATACCAGGCAAATTGGTTGAAATTATCATAAGAACAGAATTATCAGACACATAGATGAACACAATATGTTGGGGAATAGTCAATATGGCTTTTGTAAAGGGAAATCATGCCTTGCCAATCTATTAGAATTCTTTGAAGGTGTCAACAAACATGTGGACAAGGGTGATCCAGTATACTTGTGTACTTGGCCAGTATACTTGGCCTTTCATAAAGTCTTTGAGAAGATCCTACACTAAAGGCTGTTAAACAAAGTAAGAAGTTGTGGGATAAGAGGGAAAATCTTCTCATGCATCAGCAACTGGATAAAAGATAGAAAACAAAGGGTAAGAATAAATGGTCAGTATTCACAATGGAGAGAGGTGAATAGTGGGATCCTCCAAGGATCTATACTGGAACGTGTGCTGTTCAACATATTCATAAATAATCTGGAAAAAAGGGCAAACAGTCAAGTGGCAAAATTCACAGACGATACTAAATTACTTGAGACAGTTAAGTCCAAAGCTGAGTGCCCAGTGTTACAAAGTTAAATCAGGGTGAATGGTCAAGAAAATGGCAGATGAAATTCAATGTTGATAAGTGCAAAGTAATGCACACTGGAAAACGTAATCCCAACTATACATACAAAATGAGGGGGTCTAAATTGCCACTCAAGAAAGAGATCTTGGAGTCATTGTGAATAGTTCTCTGAAAATATCTGCTCAATGTTCAACGGCAGTCAAAAAAGCTAAGAGAACGTTAAGAACCATTGGGAAAGAGAGAGATACTAAGACAGGAAATATCATAATGCCACTATATAAATAAATCAATCAATCCACGGTATGCCCACATCTTGAGTACTGTGTGCAGTTCTGCTCACCCCATCTCAAAAAAGATATACTAGAATTGAACAAAGTACAAAAAAGGGCAACAAAAATTATTAGGGGTATGGAACCCCTTCCCTGTGAGGACAGATTAAAAAAGACTGGGACTGTTCACCTTAGAAAAGAGATAACTAAGGTGGGTAATGGTAGAGAGCTATACAATCATAAATGATGTGTAAAAGTGACTAGGAAAGTGTTATTTACCCCCTCACATAGCACAAGAGCCAGGGTCAACCAAAGACATTAATAGGCAGCTGGTTTAAAACAAACAAAAGGAAGTACTTCTTCATATAACGCACAGGCAACCTTTGGAGCTTGTTTCCAGGGGATTCATAAAAGTATTAGATAAGTTCATGGAGGCAGGTTCATCAATTTCTATTAGCCAAGATGATCTGGGATGCAACCCTTTGCTCTTAGTGTCATTAAACCTCTGACTGCCTGAAGCTGGGACTGGATGACCAGGGATGGACCACTTGATAATTGCCCTGTTCTGTTCATTCCCTCTAAAGCATCTGGCACTGGCTACTGTCAGAAGACAGGATACTGAGCTAGATGGACCAATGATCTGAACCAGTATGGCCATTCTTATGTTCTTATATTCATTTAGGACTAGGAGTCAGAAGTCCTGAGCTCCATTCCTATCACTATCACTCCCTTGCTGTGTGACTTTTGGCAATTCAAATAATCTCTCTGTGCCTCAGTTTTCCCACTAGTAAAGTGGGAATAAAAATAGTTACCTACTTCACAGGGGTTGTATGTGGCTTTATTAATATTTATAAAGCACTTCAAGATCCTTGGATGAGAACTACTATAGAAATGCAAAGTATTATAATAAGTACTATTGAAATTATGGTACTTAATGCTATTTGATATATAAAGACTTAGAGTCTCATTTAAACATGTGAATGCTGCTAGCTTTGCAAAAGCTGTTCTTTTTAGTTAATGTACTGTATCACATTATGTGATTTCTTTGTCAATCATTCCTTCAAGGCAAATATATGTTTATGTTAATTCTATAAGAGGATTTTAATGATTTCAGTCAGATAATTATATTCTGTGAGAGATGAGCTCCTCTTGATGCTATGAAGCAGTTATTATTATAGTTATAAAAGTGTTATAAAAGCTAATTAAGGAATTGCTATTCCAGATGATATTGCACTGACAGTGGCCAATACCTGATGCTTCCTAAATATTAGTTTTCAGGGCAGTTCAAACTGTTCAAGATTTGATTCATGTATGGATCAGAAGCCAAACTGTGCCGTTCATTTGTCAGGAGCTGTCAGCTTGTTAAGGTCTCAGATTCTTAAGGCAGAAGCCTCTGGCCCAAAAGAAACTCTTTCAACCTAGACCCTAGGACTTTTTTCATTTTATTTCTGGTGTCTTTCCGAGATATTTGAGCTACAAATATACTTTACAAGGTTCTAAATTAACAGTCAGGAAAAGGACTTGGACATCCTTGTGGACAACTCATTGAAGACCTCTTCTCAGTGTTTGCTGCAGTAAACAAAAGCAAACAAAATGTTCAGGTGAATGAGAAATATGAAGGAGAATCATAGAGAAAATATTGTATTGCCATTACATAAATCAATGATTCATTTTCATCTTATTTGTACCACACCATCTAAACCCAGCATAGTATAAAGATTATTCATTTCCTCATGCTAACCATGTAACTGAACTTTCTTTTGCCTGGCCTGCTGAGGTTGAGGTATGGTTTCATGATGGTTTTAGGAAAGGGTGTGTGAAGTCCCTTACAGTAACAGTGGGCACAGAGATCCCATTGATGACTATGTCAATTGAAGGGAATAAGATCCCTGCTTGTCCAAAAAGGTAAACACCAGGTCTTCTCATCACCCTGGCATCATGCCCCTTGCCAGTACATTCTACATTTGTCCTCATGAACCTGCCTCTGTGTTCAGCCCAGGCTGGATAATGATGGAGTGGTACCCTTTGCAGTTGACATTATTCACCCATCCCTCGTGGAGAGGGAATTAGGGACACATGAATGCCATCAATGGCCCTAGTGCAGTTTGGGAAGCCTATCCTCCCAAAGCCAGCAATTATTTCAGGCATATTATTTATGTCCACCACCTGTGGGTAAACCACAGTCCTGATCACCTCACAAACCTCCACGACCACAATCCCACAGCTGAAGTCTCAACACCAAACTGGTTATCCACAGACCTATAGTAGTCTGAGGTAGCCAGCTTCCAAATGGCTATAGTGAACCAATTCTAGACCTCTTCTTTACATACTACTACTACGGCTCTGTCCTGACCTGTCATAATATGGCATAACATGTATATTATATTATATTATATTATATTATATTATATTATATTATATTATATTATATTATATTATATTTATTTTTAAAATTATTAAAACTGGCTTCTCCAATTAGCACTAAGTGATTCTCTTATTTTCTTGTTCAGTGTCAAACTTTTTCGTGACAACAACAAAGAGACACTATGAATACATGTTTCACTCAGTATTAATTATATAGCAGCTGTTTTTAATATCCTTGTGTTAGACTGGAATCATTTTTTCTAGGATATTATAAACAGCTGTTACTCTTAATTATTTCTGAGTGCATCTCTCATTTTTTTGTTCAAAGTATCTCTTTATTGTTTGACAATAACAGTTTTCGAAAACACAGTTTGACATTTTGACATTTTAAACATGAAAATAAGATAAATAAATATAATTACAATAAATAAAAATAAAACACTATACACAAGTAAAACTAAAAAACATATAATATAATGCTGACTATTATATAATGCTATAATATGATGCACTATGTCAGTAGAAATAGTGCATACTATGACATGACATGTCATGTTATAAAATGTCATTATATGTCAGTATAATATAGTATTAAAATGAAACTTTGATTTTTTCCAAATTAAATTTTGTAAACAAAAAATATTTAGAAGTAAGTCCAATTTTTAAAACAAAGTTTCATTGAAAATGACATGATTTCACAAAATTTGACAAAACTGAATTTTCCAATGGAAAACTATTTCATCCAAAATTTTCTGACTAGGTCTAATGAGTGCTAGCAACAAAACAGAAATGACTCGTGCCATACCTGAAAATGGGGAAGCTTTCCAAAAAGAGAGATAATAAAGATGGGGAACTTTGACCAAGAAAAACAAAAAACTCATGAAGTTCGTTGAATTATAGGGAAAAAAAAGTCTAATATATTATAATGTTTTTAATTTATTTTTCATCAAAAAGATATTTCCCAAATAGTATTCAATAACTTAGAGTTAGCTAGATAACTAGAGATTTAGCTGAATAAAAAAGTATTTGATGAATGAATAATTTGTTAAAAATGATGGCTTTTTTCAATAACATTCATCAAATATGACCCTACCAAAAATTATAGAGAAAAAGAAGATTAAGGTCCTTTGATCCTGCAAAGACATAAGCATGGATGTGTTCAATTGGAATACAGTACTCATATTTATAAAGTTATGCACCTGCCACATAGCTCAGACTTTACTGATATCCTCACTCCAGCTCAAACCAGAAGTTAATCACTAAACCAAAGACTGTAATTTATTACAGTAACCTACACAGATTGGGAGATTTGTTATATTTATCCTCATATCTCCTTCATTACATTAAATAAATGTATGCCAACTTTTATATTTATATGTAGCTCCTTACTTAAGTGTGATGCAAAGGGCAGTAAATTTAATGGCTGGTCTTTCCATAGTCCTGAGTGAGCTTTGGATCAAGCCCTACTGTGAATTTATCAAGCTTGGAAATATTACCTAAGTGAACAAGGTACTACTAGGGAGAGATATGTAGACCTTCTATATCTAAAACTGTAAACAAGAATTCTATGACAAGATCTGTGTGCAACACTCCTCTAACTCTTCAAAGTGAGATCTGTATATTTCAAAATTTGCAGATTCTGTCTCAAAGTGAAGAAAATTGTTGTCATAATGTTTGGAACAAATTGACTGAAGACTTTTAGAGGAACAAACATTTTTAAATTATTTCTTTTTGAAATTTGGTCAAAGTGTATGATGCTTATTTTCATCCTCTTCTCTTCATAATACAAACAATTATATTTTGGGATTTGGTAGGGTAATAATATAGGACATATAGAGAGATAATATACAAATTATTATTAATAATAATTTCCTTATGAATTAGTTTCCTTATTAAAAAAATTAAAAAGGAAAAGTATTGCATTTTCCAAAGGCATGGATATCTGTCATGGAAACCAATGGAGAAAAAGCAAATACAACTTTTAATGGGGGCTACTTACTACATTCTTCAGATGTAGGAAGGCTGTGCAGCAGCTCTATATGCTCCTTAGAAAGTGTAAGAGAGATTACAGAAAGCTTCCCTCAAATCTTAGGGCATGACAAGAAAAGGCAACAGCTCCTCACTTGCTTTAGGAAATTTTAAATGTTTGCAAGTATGTATTATAGTTTACAGTTAAGGTTATTATTGGAATGTTTAATGGAATATTCATATCAATGTTGTTCAGCAAATGTACAGTATATGTATATGGGTAATAGAATATTCACACGTTAACTTAACTCATTATTTCTATACTTTTTAGTACTTATGATTTTAATAGTAATATTACAGTTATACATTTTGTATAAGGTTTATATATAATACTGTAGTAACCTTAAATGCAAGATATGGCATTCACAAGCATAGTATATAAAACTGTAGCAACTTTAAAGGCAAGATATGGCATTTCTTGTTTGAGATATAGTTTGCTTCCATTTCATTTCCTCCTTGTTCAGGGGGAAAGTTGCATTCTGATTCTCAGTGTCAATGAGTGCATTATAAAATATGGCCATGTTATTAGCTGACATCTCACAATAATCGTCAGATTCACAGAGCAGTTTTAAGAGGAAGTGTGCTTAACAGTAGTGTCTGTCACTCCAAGCGGCTGATAGTGTTTCAGCTGGAAGCAACAGCTGCATTACACTAAGCCCTCAGAATGAGTGCAGAATACTGCAGCTGAAAGCAAGTGTGTAAGCCTTTGCAATTACCTGTGTTTTATTTTTAAGTACAGTATATACTGTTGCAATTGGTTTTGCTGAATATATTGCATAACTGTGTCTCAGGTGTACGTAAGGCAATATTACTTCTCTTACCTCTCACTGACTGCAAATCATAGAGAAGGAAGGAGAAGTGTGCGTGTAGGAGAAGGGTTTTAAGAGTGTCGCCATACAGAGCTGGTGGGGAATTCTTCAACCACTCATTTTTTGATGAAAAATGCGATTAATTGAAGCTGAAACTTCACAAAACAGGGTTGGGTTCACCAAATTTCCTCTCTCAAAAAAAAGTTTAGAAAAAAAGTTTAGACATTGCTGAAAGGTTTTGTTTTGACATTTTCAAAATGAAAAAATCTGGTTTTTCTGGCTCAGAATGACTTTTTATTACTGAATTTAAGTTAATTTGACTAAAATAAAGTTTAAAAGCCAAAAAAGGCAAAATCAAAACATTTTTTTTCAGAATTATCAAAACAAAATATTTTAATTGACCCAAAATGAAAAAAAATCAAAACACAGTTTTGGTTTATGAATATTTTTGAGGTTTTGTCTTTTCTTCCCAATTTATTTTTTGGGGAAAAAATGAACTCTTGAAAATATTTGTGACACGGAAAGACAATTGCCTGTCCAGTTCTGCCTACATGTTCCCTTCTTGGAGCAGCTCCAAGAGGAGATGCAACTCTTGATTTAATCCTAAATGGAGCATGGGATCTGGTGCAAGAGGTGAATATAGTTGAACCATTTGGAAATAGTGATCATAACATAATAAAATGTAACATCCTTGGGGGGCAGGGGGAGGGACTCCAAAGCAGCCCACCATTTAATTTCAGAAAGGGGAACTACACAAAAATGAGGAAGTTAGTTAAACA
Organism: Emys orbicularis; assembly: GCF_028017835.1. Taxonomy (NCBI): domain Eukaryota; kingdom Metazoa; phylum Chordata; order Testudines; family Emydidae; genus Emys; species Emys orbicularis. The sequence goes on from NC_088684.1 coordinate 166,113,179, forward strand.
GAAATTAAAAGTTACAGTGCCAAAAGTGAAATCCCTGCAAGCTGAATGGAATATTTTTTTTAAAGATACCATAATAGAGGCTCAATTTAAATGTATACCCAATATTTAAAAAAGCATAGTAAGAGTACCTGTCTCATAACAGTTCCTGTTCCTTTGTAATGCTCCAGCATCACAGTAGGGCAGAGAACATTGCATCATGTGTCTTTCTCATAAGGCAAAAGGCGTATCTTCATTATTTTCGTTTATATGTCAGCTCTGGGTGGAATACACTCAGAGGTAGTCAGGCTGAGTAGACAGGCTGTCAGCAGTGCTACACTCCACGAAGCCAGCTGCTTCTACTATCTCTGAAGTGTGGGAAAGCATTTGGGTCTCCTCTGAACATCTTTCTTTTGTTTATCGGGGAGGACTTTGGAAGTATAGTCCCCCCCCCCGCAGCCTATGAATCCCAGGAGGAAAGGGAATGGAATTTCCACAGAGGGGCTGTGACATACATCCCCAATCTCTCAGGAGAATACAAAGCCTAGTTCATGTTCCCTAAAGCAATATTAACAAAGGACACAGATATCAGAGCAGATATCCTCCACCTAAAGAGAGAGAAGTGATAGGAGAAATTCTTCCCCTGCTCCTCCAGCTCCCAAAACTCTGCAGAACCTCATCTTAGGCCCCCATGTAGGTGATTTCACAGGGAGCTGGGGGATGATGCTTCAAATGTGGCCCTCTCCACCTTCCATACGTCCCAAGTGAGAGTCACCTACAGAGCATCCAGTCTGCTCATGCAAGCAGAAGGGAAGAGCTCAACTATGAATCTGCAGTATGAGATCTGACCATTGGTGTATTCATTCTAGTGTCCTGTCTCTGGAACTGGCAGATGTTTCTGCAGATTCGAAAAACAAAACAAACACACCTCCTTAAATACTTGGCTAAACTGACCACCCATTTTGGTCATTGAGTCAGCCCTTGTCCCCGTATGATGGGACAGGATACATACGATATATTTTTGTGCTGTTTACTCCTAATGCACTCAAACAATCCCCCTACCTTTCTCAGCTGATCCTGTTTATTACTGCTCATTTTTATTTAATTATAGTAGCACCTATAGGCCCCAATTGAGTTGGGACCCCTTTGTGCAAGATGCAGTCCAAACACAGAAAAAAGACAATCCCAATGTTATGAGTCTCCTTGCTCCTGGATAAGAGTTCCTCTTCATAAAGCAGTTGTGCTTGAGACAAAAATTAGCTACTCAAGTATCCAGAAAGGAATTTTAAAAATACTCTATTTTTGTGAAGTTTGCACAAATGTTTCTCATCTCTCTTTGCATGGAAAACTTTCTGCAAATCTCTATCTTCACTTGGCCCAATTCATAGTTGCATTCTAATCCCAAGGTCTTGAAATGAACATGAGCAGCAACATAAGTTTCCCTGGTTTTCCTTCTGCTGGTACCTTCTCTGATGTCTATTCCTTTTCTCAGGAGAGTACAAAGCAAAAAGTAGCCCAGAATGCACTTGTGCAAACAACACTTGATTGCTCAAATGTCTGCAAAAAGTAAATATGAAAAGTGTGTGAGCGGGGCCAAGCAAATATATATATTACATTTAAGGAAACACTAATTGGAAACTTTTTATAGAATTTTCCCAGCCCTAATATTTATCTTCTGAAAAGAGATAGTATAAAGCTTAATTCATAGTTTCATAGAGTGTAAGACCAGAAGGGGCCATTAGATCATCTAGTCTGGCCTCCTGTATATCACATCCATTACATTTCACCCCATTACCCCCTATTGTACCACCTCAGAACACTGGTCTACCCTATCCAGTGTCCTGCCTCCAGCGATGGCCTCTCCTTGATACTTCAGAGGAAGGTGAACATCCTCTCATCCAATGTACATCTAGCCAATTACACATTGGGGGGAAATATTCCTTTCTGACCCCTACAGATGACCTGCTGAAGCCCTGAAGCATTAGACTTAATTATAACCATCATCTTAATGCAGTTCTGCAAGAGTTATGAGCATACTGAGGGCAATACAGAGCTTCCTGTTTTCCCCATGGCCCATGAAGGAAGAGAATAAAGAGGGGGACTCAAGGATTCAGATTTCAAGGTCAGAAGGGACCACTCTGGCCATTCAGCCTGAGGCCCTGCATTCAGGCCATAGAACTTTTCCAAGTAGCTAGATATCAGCATATCTTTTAGAAAGATCTCTAATCTTGTTTTAAAGACTCCAAGTGCTGGTGAGTCCACTACCTTCCCTGGTAAATTGTTCCAGTGATTAATTGCCCTCACAACTAGGGAATTGTGCTTTAGTTCAAGGTTGAATTTATCTAACTTGAACTTCCATCCATTGAATCTTGTTATACCTTTGTCTGCTAGATTGAAAAGACACCCACTCCCAGATATATTTTGCTATGTTAGGTAGCTAGACACAGTGCTCAAGTCACCTCTCAACCTTCTGTTCAATAAACTGAATAAATTAAGCTCCTTAAGCCTCACATCATAAGGCTTGTTTCAAAGTCACTGGATCATTTTTGTGGCCCTCCTTTGAACTCTCTCCAGTATTTCCATATCCTCATTTAAGTAAGGGCACCAGAATGGGACACAGTGTTCTAGTAACGGTCTTACCAGTTCTATGTACAGAGGCAAGATCATTTCCTTACTTCCACTTGATATTCCCCCTTTTATACATCCAAGGACCACACAGCCCTTTTTGCCACATCACTGCACTGAGAGCTCTTTTGAGGCAATTATCTAGGATGACCTCCAAGTCCTTCGCTGAGTCACTGCTTTCTAAGACTGAGTCTCCCATCCTGTAGGTACAACCTGTGTTCTTGACTCCCAGATGTATTACTTTGCACTTGGCTGTATTACAATGCATTTTGATGGATTGTGACCATTTAGCCAGGTCATTCAGCTCACTCTGCAACAGTAACCTGCCCTTCTTATTATTTATTATTGTAATTCTCTTTGGTCCAAGGTGCTATAGAAGTGTGATGTAATATTATTGGGCCAGCTCATTCCCCCGCCCCCTGAAAATCCTATGAAACAAGAGTAAAATATTTTATGAATAATTTCCTTGATGCTGGAGGGAAACAGTGTATATCACCCTGGCCTTGATCCTGTCCTCCTCCTCACTACCCCCTTGCCCAGTCAGGGTATGTCTACACTGGAGCAGGAAGGTGTAATTCCCAGTTTGAGTAAACATACCCTCAGTAACTCTGATCGAACTAGCAAAAGGGCCTTTAAATAAATATTCTGTCTCTCCTGGGGGGTCTCGTTCATTTAGCAGCATTCAGCTACCAAAACAGCCCTCTTTGCTCTCCCCTGCAACCCAAGTTCAGGGTTTCCCAGCCCTCTTTCTCAGGACTCTGTCATTTTATGTCCTAGTCTCTTCAGCCTCCAAAATCTTCTCCCCTTAAGTTCAGGGGAGTTCACATCCCCCTTCCTAGGGCTGTGTGCTTTGCTTTCAGTTCTGGCCAACCTGGCCTGCAACTCATCCCTCAAGTGTAGAGGCTGTACCTCCCTCTGTCCTTGGGCTGTGTGTCGGGAGACAACTGGACACGTAGGGAGGAAGGAAGATTGGCACAAGAATAAATGGGTATAAACTGGCCATGAATGAATTTAGACTAGAAATTAGAAGAAAGTTTCCAATTATCAGAGGAGTGAGTTTTGGAATAGCCTGTCAGGCAAACCCGCAGCCAAACCAGAACTGCTTGCTCAGCTGCCCCTCCAACAGGGGGGCCTTTAGATGTGGGCAGGTTTGCACCTGCCCATCCCCAGAGCCCATCCCCTTCAACAGAGCTGCAGTGAGTCACTACTCAGGCATGTGGCAACAATTCATCTGCATTGACAACACTTCCCACATAACCTGCAGTGACTCAACCTTCAGGCATGCAGCAGCAGCCTATCCCTGAGCAGAGCCTGGGTCGGATAACCCCCAATTCCACCAGCACCACTGCAAATCAGCCTGTGCAACAGCACTACCCAGCCAGGAACTGTCCCACTGCCTTGCGGTGAAACAGACTTTCTAGACTTCCAGCCCATTCTGGATCCAGTTCCTGTTCCAGTCTTGTCCTTGTCCCACTCTGACCTTGGTCCAGCCCTGTTACTGACCCTCTCCAGCCTTGCATCTGCTTCTTACCCCCTCAGACTCTGACCACCCAGCTTTGTATCTGTATCTGGACTCCGCTACAGTACTGATTTTGGCTTATATACCAACTCTGATCTCAGTTCTGACCCTGGCCTGTCTCTGGATCTTGGTTACAATGTTACCCTCAGCCCAGTCCCGACCCTATGTCTGGCTTTAACCTCCACTCCAACAACTAGGTCTGACTACAGGCAGAAGAATCTGTGACCGCTAGAAAACACTGAAATGGAACCCAAGATTCCTAAGTCTCATGTCAGCAAATATCTCTGAAACCCACTGGCAAAGCGTGTGTCTCATTCCACTCTATTGCTGGTCCACAATGGACGGACATCCTACTACTACTTTCAGTTTCTCCATTAGCTGAAATGGCAGAGGTCTGGGTGGTGGATCTAAAGATTCCAACCCTGCTGATGACTTATGTGGATGTCAATATGATGCCACGTGATGGAATATCTGTTTTTTCTATTTGCTTTTTCAAAATCCTAGGAAATTACACAGACAAAAACATGTAAAACTACATTATGGTTGCAAAGTCAAGCACTCAAAAATTAGAAAAGTTCCAGAATTAAGGTACCCTGTACATGTTCCCAAACTATTTTTTCCATGGGCCCTCTGCCTCATTCAGTGCACAGGATGCACAGCTCTGGAGATAAATCAGGGTTGTGTAGTGAATAAGGCTGTTGTCTGTAGGCTTCATTTGTAGCAGAAGTTGGAAGCTTTGTAACTAATGAGGGAAGCTTTGCAGGAACAGAAAGGATGGAGGTAGCTGAATAGTGCTGCGGAGAACTGGATTCTATCCCTGCTGCTGCCACAGAGTTTCTGTGTGATGTTGGGCAAGACATTTAAATGAAACATTTCATGAGTGGTCACTAATTGTGTCTGTTTGTAATTTTCTGGTTGCTCAAGCTGATACCCTAGAGTCTGATTTGCAGAAGTGCTGAGCATCCTCAGCTGCAGTTAATGGGAGCTATGTTCTGAACAAATTACTTTGAAAAAAATCAGGTCCTAGGCTTCTCAAATTGGGCACCCAACATTAGTGGAATTTTTTGACCATAAGCTCTGGTCTTAGTTCCATATCTGTAAAATGGGAATAATACCAACTGATCTCACAGGTATTTTGTGATGTGATGAGTACCACAGAAAATCACACGAGGAAATTAATAATTGTGAGTTCAGAGCAGGGTTTGAATAGTGTGCAGTGCATAAGGTTTGAGGGCACACATTCAACAATGAAGATAAAACAAACTGTTGAATTAAGTAAGCACTGCCCATCTTGTACATTGAATGAGGCAATGGTCCTGTGGGAAAAATAGTATGTAATCATATAACTAAAGACTATCATAATGCAGATACACAAGGGGAGCCAAATTAAGGTTACACAGGGAACCTTAATTCTATCATTTCCTATCATTTCAGTGCTTGACTCTTCAACCATAATAATGTTCTTTAAACACTTTTTGCATGGTAGTATGTGTATATATATATTGTTACCCTTCAGCTCAGTGGTAGTAGTCAATTTTGGGGCCCTGAAGCAAATCAGTTTATGTTGTTGGAGTCAGATTGGATGTGATGTGGTTGTTTAAATGATGCAGATGTTTCTACCTAGAAGGGCAACAAAGGTGTGACAAGATTATGATGATCAACAGATGGCTCAGGCAGTGGTGATATAAGGAGGGCTTTGGGATGTATGGCCACTGGAAGGCATTCATGGACAGAGGACTGTTCTCTCGGGATGGACTTCACCTGAGTAGGGAGGGTAGTAGACTTCTAGGATGGAGGCTGGCACAACTGATTAAGAGAGCTTTAAACTAGGAATTTGGGGGAGATGGTTGGGAGATGTCCAGGTAATCTCCACTCCGGATTTTAACATTGAGAGGGAAGAAAATGAAGTAAGAAAGGATACACCCTTGGGTAGGAGAATGGACGTAAGGAGGAAGGGTAGTGTAGATATCAGTCTAATAGGTGATACTGGAGGTAGAATGTCTGGGCCTAATCGGGTAAAGAATGTGAGCAAAGCCAAACAATAAAAATCAAGATATTTGTACACCAATGTGAGGAGCCTAGGTAACAAAATGGAGGAACTAGAGTTACTGGTGCAGGAAGTAAAACCAGATATTATAGGGATAACAGAAACATGGTGGAATAGTAGTCATGACTGGAGTACAGGTATTGAAGGGTATGTGCTGTTTAGGAAAGACAGAAATAAAGGCAAAGGTGGTGGAGTAGCACTGTATATCAATGATGAGGTAGACTGTAAAGAAATAAGAAGTGATGGAATGGATAAGACAGAGTCTGTCTGGGCAAAAATCACATTGGGGAAGAAAGCTACTAGAGCTTCCCCTGGGATAATGTTTGGGGTGTGCTATAGACTGCCGGGATCTGATTTGGATATGGATAGAGACTTCTTTAATATTTTTAATGAAATAAATACTAAAGGGAATTGTGTGATCATGGGAGACTTTAACTTCCCAGATATAGACTGGAGGACAAGTGCTAGTAATAATAATAGGGCTCAGATTTTCCAGGATGCAATAGCTGATGGATTCCTTCACCAAGTAGTTACTGAACCAACAAGATTTAGTTTTGGTGAGTAGTGAGGACTTCATAGAAGAAATGGTTGTAGGGGACAACCTTGGTTCGAGCGATCATGAGCTAATTCAGTTCAAACTAAATGGAAGGATAAACAAAAATAGATCTGGGACTAGGGTTTTTGATTTCAAAAGGGCTAACTTTAAAAACTTAAAGAAATTAGTTAGGGAAGTGGATTGGACTGAAGAACTTGTGGATCTAAAGGTGGAGGAGGCCTGGAATTACTTCAAGTCGGAGTTGCAGAAACTATCAGAAGCCTGCATCCCAAGAAAGGGGAAAAAATTCATAGGCAGGAATTGTAGATCAAGCTGGATGAGCAAGCATCTCAGAGAGGTGATTAAGAAAAAGCAGTAAGCCTACAAGGAGTGGAAGATGGGAGTGATCAGTAAGGAAAGCTACCTTATTGAGTCAGAACATGTAAGGATAAAGTGAGAAAGGCCAAAAGGCATATAGAGTTGGACCTTGCAAAGGGAATTAAAACTAATAGTAAAAGGTTCTATAGCCATATAAATAAGAAGAAAACAAAGAAAGAAGAAGTGGGACCACTAAACACTGAGGATGGAGTGGAGGTTAAGGATAATCTAGGCATGGCCCATTATCTAAACAAATACTTTGCCTCAGTCTTTAATGAGGCTAATGAGGAGCTTAGGGATAATGGTAGGATGACAAATGGGAATGAGGATATGGAGGTAGATATTACCACATTCGAGGTAGAAGTCAAGCTCGAACATCTTAATGGGACTAAATTGAGGGGCCCAGATAATCTTCATCCAATAATATTAAAGGAAGTGGCACATGAAATTGCAAGCCCATTAGCAAGAATTTTTAATGAATCTTTCAACTCAGGGGTTATACCGTATGACTGGAGAATTGCTAACATACTTCCTATTTTTAAGAAAGGGAAAACAAAATGATCCAGGTAACTACAGGCCTGGTAGTTTGACATCTGTAGTATTCAAGGTCTTGGGGGAAAAAATTGAAGGGGAAAGTAGTTAAGGACATTGAGGTCAATGGTAATTGGGAGAAAATACAACATTGTTTTACAAAAGGTAGATCGTGCCAAACCAACCTGATCTCCTTCTTTGAGAAGATAACAGTTTTTTTAGACAAAGGAAATGCAGTGGATCTAATGTACCTCAATTTCAATAAGGCATTTAATACTGTTCCACATGGGGAATTAATAGCTAAATTGGAAAAGATGGGGATCAATATGAAAACTGAAAGATGGATAAGGAACTGGTTAAAGGGGAGACTACAACGGGTCATACTGAAAGGTGAACTGTCAGGATGGAGGGAGGTTACTAGTGGAGTTCCTCAGGGATCGGTTTTGGGACCAATCTTATTTAATCTTTTTATTACTGACCTTGGCACAAAAAGTGGGAATGTGCTAATAAAGTTTGTGGATGACACAAAGCTGGGAGGTATTGCCAATACAGAGAAGACCGGGATATCATACAGGAAGGTCTGGATGACCTTGTAAACTAGAGTAATAGTAATAGGATGAAATTTAATAGTGAAAAGTGCACTGTCATGCATTTAGCAATTAATAACAAGAATTTTTGTTATGAGCTGGGGACGCATCAGTTGGAAGAAACAGAGGAGGAGAATGACCTCAGAGTATTGGTTGATCACAGGATGACTATGAGCCGCCAATGTGATATGGGCATGAAAAAAGCTAATGTGGTCTTGGGATGCACCAGGCGAGGTATTTCCAGTAGAGATAAGGAAGTGTTAGTACCGTTATACAAGGCACTGGTGAAACCTCATCTGGAATACTGTGTGCAGTTTTGGTCTCCCATGTTTAAGAAGGATGAATTCAAACTGGAACAGGTACAGAAAAGGGCTACTAGGATGATCCGAGGAATGGAAAACCTGTCTTATGAAAGGAGACTCAAAGAGCTTGGCTTGTTTAGCCTAACCAAAAGAAGGCTGAGGGGAGATATGATTGCTCTCTATAAATATATCAGAGGGATAAATACCAGGGAGAGGAAAGGAATTATTTAAGCTCAGTACCAATGTGGACACAAGAACAAATGGATATAAACTGGCCATCAGGAAGTTTAGACTTGAAATTAGACAGAGGTTTCTAACCTAATCAGAGGAGTGAAGTTCTGGAACAGCCTTCCAAGGGGTGCAGTGGGGGCAAAAGACATATCTGGTTTCAAGACTAAGCTTGATAAGTTTATGGAGAGGATGGTATGATGGGATAGCCTAATTTTGGCAATTAATTGATCTTTGAATATTAGCGGTAAATATGTCTAATGGCCTATGATGGGATGTTAGATGGGGTGGGATCTGAGTCACTACAGAGAATTCTTTCCTGGGTGTTTGGCTGGTGAGTCTTGCCCACATGCTCAGAGTTTAGCTGATCGCCATATTTGGGGTCGGGATGGAATTTTCCTCTAGGGCAGATTGGCAGAGGCCTTGGGGTTTTTTTGCCTTCCTCTGCAGCGTGGGGCACGGGTCACTTGCTGGAGGATTCTCTACACCTTGAAGTCTTTAAACCACGATTTGAGGACTTCAATAACTCAGACATAAGTTAGGGGTTTGTTACAGGAGTGGGTGGGTGAGATTCTGTGGCCTGCGCTGTGCAGGAGGTCAGACTAGATGATCATAATGGTCCCTTCTGACCTTAAAGTCTATGATTCTACCTACACTCTGTACAAGATCCCTGTAAGTTTTAAAACAAGGTAGATCCAAACATGCACAGGCCACTGCAGAAATCCCAGTGCATCCACCTCAAGCAGCTACCAGGAGCTTCATCACCTTCACTGTCCCCGCAGGTCTCTAACCATTGTGCTACCTAACACAGGACATTTCCTGTCTGAATAAGCTATTCCCCTTCAGCCAGAGGCAGAAGAGCAGCAGCAAATTCATCTCTAGCAGATTCATCACTCTTTCCATCTGCTGACCTATTGCCACTCAGCCCGGTTTGTTAGTCTCTACTGGGGTGATCCCTATGCCTGATGGGCATTAGGGAGAGGAAGCCTGAGGTCATGGCTGGGGCAGGGATACTGGAACAATTTGTATAGTCGGGGTGCTGAGAGCCATTGAACCAAACTGTAAACCCTGTATATGATGGAAATCACTTCAAGCCAGAGGGAGCGACAGCACCCCTCAGCATCTCCTTCTCCCCTCCCCCAGTTCCAGCACCTATGGGCTCAGAAGAAGGATTTGGCTTGGTTCACTATTGTAAATAAACTGTCTGAATTTCCCCCATCAAAAGGAATGTTATCAGTCGGTAAGGACAATTGTTTTGAACAAAATACCCTTTTTATTTCAACAAAAACAAGGATTGTGACTGATACTTTTTTCTGCTTGTACAGAATGTTACATTATTAGGAAGACAGAGCAGCAGGAGTTACCTCTGGGATAATATTTGATGGAATTGCTTAGAACATATTGCAACAAGCATCTTATTTCTTATTTTTCCTTCTGAAAGAATCCTGCAGAGCAGATGTCTATGATACATTACAATAGCAGTTTTCTACACTTCATTTGGCAGTCTGTTTCTCACAAACCTCATGTGGATAACAAAGGCACTCACTGGGGAACTGCTTGTAACCTACATATATAAGTACGGTATAGACTGAAAACAGCAGAGTATTGCATTCATAAATACAGTACTACTAGAAATACACCAGCATCAAAATGCATTGCAAGTCCTAAATAATAAGTGCAGAGCAGTCGTTTTTAAAATCTAGAGACATTTTCTCCAATTATTATGAAAATATATAAATCTCCTTCAGTAATATTTTAAAAGGGAATAAATGAGGCCACTTTTATATTGTGGAAACATCTCACTTAGTTGTGTAAGTATCACTTTTCATTTCAAAGACTGCCTAAGTGTTTCTGGCTCATTGAAAGATTTTTGTTTCAAAGAAAGGAACCAATTAAATCTCAGAGACATGGTTTTTACCATTTGGGGGATAAAGAGCATGAAAATTAATATTAATATTTTAGTTTTACATTTCTAAACATCTGAGTCCTGGTTCTCCACTGTGTTACATACAGTTCTCCATTTAACTCACTGCCAATACAGTGGCATAAAAGTGGAATAACGGAAAGGAGAATCAGACTCCATGTCTTCTGACTGAGGATATGTCTACACTGGAAATGTAGGTCGACCTATTTTAGGTTGACTTACAGCCACTGCAGTAATTACTGTGGTGATGCATGTTCACACTACCCTCCTTGGGTCGGTGGTGCGTGTCCTCACGAGGAGCATTTCCACCAACCTAAGAAGGGCAGTGTGGGGAGCTGTGAGCCTGGTCTCTCAGCTCTGCTGGAAGATTCCTGCCAGGAGCTGGCTGCCCCAAAGGCTCCCGGGCTCCTGGCAGGCTGCCCTCATTCTCCTCTGGGTGCAGGGAAGCTGTCTGGGGCTTCTTACTTCCCCATTCTCTGCCAGGAGCTGGGAGAAGCTGCCTGGGGCTTCTTGCCCCATGGAAGCGGGATCCAGCTGCCCCAGCTTCTTGCCCTTCCCCCCACCTGCTCCATGCCCTGGAATTAACTTCTGGCAGGGAGTGGGTCCAAAGTCACTGGGGCTTCTCAGCTGCAAGGGGGGGGGAGAAGCCCCCAGCCGGGAATGTGTCCAGCGGAGCAGGGGGCAGCTGGACTCTAGCTGCCCGGCGTTCTTGTGAATTTCATGGCTCCTGCCATGAAATTGACAAGACAGCCAACAGCCAATGTAAGGGACGCAGTGTCTACACAGACACAGACTACACAGACACTGTGTCGCCCTAACTACACCAACATAAACCTTACACCTTTTGTGGAGGTTGAGTTATTATGGTGGTGTAGTAGGGCACTTACATCGGCGGGAGGAAGGCCGTAGTGTAGACACTGACATAATTAGGTCAACGTAAGCTGCCTTATGTTGACCTAACTGTGTAGTATATACCAGCCCTGAATGGGAATTTTCGTCCAAGTGATATAACTGAAGGGAACAAGGGAATATTCCTGAAGCCTTTTACTTAGCGTAAACTCCCATTGAAATCAATAGGTATTTTTCTGAGTAATGATTGCTGAATTGGGCAGCAGACTTCTAAAACATCAGAGGGATAAATACCAGGGAGAGAGAGGAGTTATTTAAATTAAGCGCCAATATTGACACAAGAACAAATGGATATAAACTGGCCATCAACAAGTTTAGGCTTGAAATTAGAGGAAGGTTTCTAACCATCAGAGGAGTTAAGTTCTGGAACAATCTTCCAAGGGGAGCAGTGGGGGCAAAAAACCTAACTGGCTTCAAGACTGAGCTTGATAAATTGATGGAAGGGATGGTATGATGAGACTGCCTACAAATGGCACATAGCAAATATTCCCAAGGGTTGGTGATGGGACACTAGATGAGGAAGTCTCTGAGTTACTGCAGAGAATTCTTTCCCAGGTGTCTAGCTGGAGGGTCTTGCCGAGATCCTCAGGGTCCAAGTGATTGCCATATTTAGGGTCAGAAAGGAATTTTTCCCCAGGTCAGATTGGCAGAGATCCTGGGCATTTTTTGCCTTCCTCTGCAGCATAGGGCATGTGTCATAAACATACAGCTAAGGGTAGCATAAAACCCCTCCTTACCTGTAAAGGGTTAAGAAGCTCAGATAACCTGGTTGGCACCTGACCAGAAGGACTAATGGGGAAAGCAGATACTTTCAAAGCTGGGGGGGGGCTTTGTTTTGTGCTGTGGGGTGTTCTCTGGAGAAAAGGGGAGAGACCAAGCAAGTAATCCAGCTCCCACAGAAATGATACATCTAATATTACAGAAATAGTAAGTAATAGCAGGAAATGCGTTAGAGTATCTTTTGTTTTAGCTTCTGAATTTTCCCTGTGCTAAGAGGAAGGTTTATTCCTGGATTGTTGTTGTTGTTGTTGTTTTTGTAACTTTAAAGTTTTGCCTAGAGGGGAAATCCTCTGTGTTTTGAATCTTTTGTTACCCTGTAAAGTTATCTTCCATCCTGATTTTACAGAGGTGATTCTTTTATCTTTAAATAAATTCTTCTTTTAAGAACCTAATTGATTTTTCATTGTTCTTAAGATCCAAGGGTTTGGTCTGTGTTCACCTGTACCAATTGGTGAGGATATTATTCTCAAGCCTTCCCCAGGAAAGGGGGTGTAGGGTTTGGGGGAATATTTGGGGGGGAATAGGACTCCAAGTGGTCCTTTCCCTGATTCTTTGTCTAAATCACTTGGTGGTGGCAGCATATTGTTCAAGGACAAGGTGGAGCTTGTGCCTTGGAAAAGTTTTTAACCTAAAGCTGATAAAAATAAGCTTAGGGGGTCTTTCATGCGGGTCCCCACATCTGTACCCCAGAGTTCAGAGTGGGGAAGGAACCCTGACAGCATGGGTCACTTGCAAGTTTAAACTAGGGTGAATGGTGGATTCTCTGTAACTTGAAGGCTTTAAATCATGATTTGAGGACTTCAGTAACTCAGACAGAGATTAGGGGTCGATGATGGGCTGTACCAACCCCACACCTGGTGAGGAGAGAGTTAAGAATTTGTGCTGGACATAGGAAGCCACATCCTCTGATCCCTGCTGGGCATGCTCCCAGTGGAGGGAGGGTTGAAAATGGAACAGCTCAGCTCAGTCTAGGTGGACAGAGCAGGAGAGCCATTGCAGGAGCAGGAGAGCCTCCTGCAAAGAAGATGCCGCAGCTCCCAAAGGGCACTGAACTGCTGAAGATAGAAGGAGACCTGCTGGACAGTGACTCAAAATAGCTCCAAGGGGGACCCCCAGACAGATCAGTGGGACCAGCAGGGGATCCGAAGCTTGGCAACACAGCCGTAGAATCCCACCTCTAAGCAGAGTGGCCACTTTCTCTAGACTGTGTTGCCCAATGGCAAGAGTATCACCAGTAGTCAGTATTGCTGGCCTTGGACTCAAAACCCCCTCTGACAGGGTCTATTACAGAAGTGGTTGGGTGAGGTTCTGTGGCCTTCAATGTGCAGGAGGTCAGACTAGATGATCATGATTGTCCCTTCTGGCTTTAAAGTCTGTAACACATCATCTATTACTACACACTGAAAGAAGGCCCTCTCACTATCTCCTGAGTGACTCCACATGAGAGAAGGCTTCTGCATGTCAGTTACTCTGCCTTTTTAACCTGAACTCGCCAAACCCCTGGTCAGGATGGAAGAAGTGCATTTTCCTAAATTCACCCTCTATTGGTCAAACTATGCCATTTTGGGGAGATCAGGTTTTGCCATAATGAAGCCAGTGTAAACTTGCATTAAAACAACAGCAGCTATGCAAAAACTAGAGCTGTGCTGTGAAGTTGGTGTTTAGATTTGGATTAGGTTTAGACTAGGGTTCAGGTTTTGAGGGTTGAGACAGAATCAACGGTTAGATTCAGATTCAAGGATGCCAACATTTTGTGAGATAATCTTGCAAAAGTCTGGTCCCTAATGTAGGAAATCTTATGAGATTAGTTGACCTTCTGAGACATTTGCCATCTTGGATGGGGAAATGTTATGCGTTTAGCTGTTCTACTGAGATTTCTGCCTTTCAGATCACAATGGCAGAAATCAGACAGATTTCAGCAGAATTCAAATAGCAACCAGAAAATAGGCTCCTTCCAGCTCCAATTTACAATCAAAACTGTAAGGGCAGGTTTAGATATTGGGTTGTGAATCCAATAGATATTTGAAAGGGTTTGAATGTGAAATTCTGATTTTGCTAGTTCTCGAGCCTGAGATAAGGAGAAATCCTGAGAATCACCATTTGTTTACATGGCAGTCAAGAGAATTCTTCATGCATTTAGGCTGCTTCTCTGTGCTCTGGACTGCAAAGTTTGTGGAAGAGTTTAGTCTTTGTTAAGGTTATTTATTACATAAATGCAACTGTAAGTTCATTAGCATATTTTGTGGTTTCTAACCATATGCTTTTTCACCATAGAGTCAACCTGTTCCCTTGATTGAAATGTAAGTGTTTTTGAGCGAGGAGCTGATAAAAAATAACAGATAGGGAGAAGTAGAGAACCAGAGAGCAGAACCCAAGACTCCAACAGTAAATTCACAAGAGGGGTAGCTCAAAGGAGGAGCTGCGGAAAAAAAAAAAAACTAGGTGGGCACAGAAAAAATAGAGATGTGGGAGGGGCAGGTCCTTGGGTTTGACGTATATGAGATTTGGACTGCCCGGATGCTTCAGCTGCACTCTTGTGCTGTTTTGCGTTGTTAAAGGTCTCAAAGCAGATTCCTGGTTCGTTGGCAGTTCTGGAGGAGATGTCCTTGTAGCTCTGACTACAGCATTGTCAGAAAAGTTGCCCAGGCCTATGAGGGGGAAAACAACAACAACAACAACATTTTACAAAAACTGAACTTTACCATCTCTCTCACCCACACCTATGTATTTACTTAAAATACAAAACCACATAGAACAACCAAACCAATAAGCAAAATATATTTACAGGGCTTCATCCATCCATCAGTCACTGACGCTGGTCAATTTTCCTTTTCAGCAGTCTCTTTCCTTTTTCTTTTCAGCTTGTTTTCCCTCTGGTCTAAGGATCTCATGTTTTGACTGTACTGTGGAGCAAACAACAACATTATTATAAAACACATGAAACCGTCTTGTAAACATACATATACATATTACACACACACTTCATTAGGGTGTTTTTCTATTTAAAAAGTCATAGCTTTACAACAAAATAATCCATTTCAGGCTGTACAACAAACAGGTTTTTAAATACATCTCATTTTGCAGAATAAAAACCAAAACTGCTTTTAAAATCCATTTTGCACAGAAACCCTTGTTAGTTTGAAACACACATACCACCAGTTTAAAACCCACAGTTTCCAACCAAATACTTTTCAAGAACCCCACATGCATTTAAAAGCCACATGGTTGTTCTGTCCCCCAGCCATGTGCCTTTGGTTTAGTTACTAGCATTCACCCCACCCCAAGTGCCTCAAACCCCATTTTAAAAACCCATCACAATATACACAGTAAAAAACCCTGTTAGTTTGAAACAAACCAAGTACTTAAAAAAAAAAAAAAAACCTATGCCTTGCACAGGCCCCTCACACACACAAAACAACAGCTTTATAAATCACACCAAACCAAGTTTGCAGCCATATACTTTTCAAAAACCCACGTGCATTTAAAAGCCTGTTGCAAAAAATAAAATAAAATAAAAGTTACCTTTCACTATGGGATAAAGTGTTGCAGGCACAAGCTTGTTCTGTTCCCCCTCATGTGTGCTTGAGCCTTCAGGTTCAAGAACAAGCAAAAATGTTAGTTAGTATTACCACCAAATCCCTATACAGCCCGTGTAATACTTTTTTTTTTTAATTCAACAGTATTAAGCACAACTATAGTTAAAATGGTTTTTACCTTGGCCTGGTGGTAAAATGCAGTTTAAAGTTACTGGTTCCATGCTAAACAGATCACACTGCAATAAACATAGGCACCATTATTTACTAAGACAGCATGGGCAAAGAGTGGCATTATATAATATATAGTTTCAGAGTTAAAGACAGCAAGTCTTACCTCTTTTTGCAGTCCAGCAGCTATCCAAGAAAGTTTTCTGTTGAAAAGGACAAACTACAGCATACCTGAGGTTTTTATACCATCTTAGCCCCATTGTTTCAAACATGTTAATTTAATCACTCTTCCCATAGCATTCCCTTTTGTGATCTGGGGTAGTGAAACCATTTTGTCTGGGTATGTGTGGTTAAACCCATTCAGTTCACCAGACTAAGGGTAGCTCAGTGGTTTAAGCATTAGTCTGTTAAGCCCAGGGTTGTGAGTTCAAGCCTTGAGAGGGCCACTTAGGGATCTGGGGCAAAATCAATATTTGGTCCTGCTAGTAAAGGCAGTTCTATGAGATAGGTATATCTCCATATTAACTCTATTGTCTGAACTAGCCTTGTTTGTTTTATTGTAAGCACATTTTTAGGATTTTCCCCCCTCCCACAACATACATTTCAGCTTTTTGCTATACACACACAAAAAACACAAGAGCTAATTCTCACAAACAATTTATTTTTTTATTTTAAAAAACATACAGCTCCTTGAAAACAAACCAAACTGCTTCATGAAAACGTTTTAGCTCACTTAAGGGCCAAAGGCCTTCTAACAAAACACAGATAGTCACAACCCCCCCCCTTTTTTTTTAATTTACAGCTACGAAGTTTTATATCGCATGTTTGTCCCCTCACCATTCTCTAACTTAATCCTTTTAGATTTCTTACAAATAGTTTTTTTCTTAAGCAGGGTTCTGTAACTCTTTGTGCGGACTAGACGGTCAATATAACGCTGTAAGCAGGCATCTTCTGGTTTGGTCATATTCTTTAGAACACGGTCAGGGTCTGCACTGAATTGCACAACATTTATCAAGGTCACCCCTTGCGCTAAATGTTCTTGGGTTAGGCACAGACATTGCATAGCATAACCTATGGCAATAACAGTGTTTAATAAGCTTTCCAAACACAGCTCAGCACACAGGCCCCGGAGCTTCCAGTTTATATCCACTGAAGTCCAAGTCACACAGTCATGGTGCCTTTGGCCTGGCGCATCTATGACACAGCCCTCACAATCTTCAAAAAGCTTTTCCCTAAGGCAGTGTTTAAGGATAGCATAAACAGCAACGCGTACAATAGTCCGCATGACTTTTTTACGCTCACGATGTGGCACTGGCTCAGTTAGTTCTATGCCAAGCCGCCTCCTAAACTCCTCATAGCCATCATCCTCAGAGTCCTCTTCAACAACTTGTATCGGCGTTGAGCAAAAACATGGTGGGCCCAGTTCATCTTCGCTGCTTGATGCAACGCTGTCCAGGACCTCTGGGTCCTCTAGAAAGGCATCGTCGAGCTGTTGAGAAATTTTCAGAAAAGAAACCGTATAAGCACCCCCACTGCTTGTTTTTTAATTTACGCAGTCCCCGGTTCCTACCCCATTACCCACCCCTCCTCGACAGCCGCTTCTTAATCATTCATTTACCTGAGCGCCGTCTTTTCCGTTCACCTTGTCCGCTGGTGACTCCCCCGAGCCGCGATCGCCTTCCACCTATGAGGGGGTGAACAAAGAGAGACCGCCACGCTCATCGGGGTGTCTCACGAGGGTTTCAGCGTCAGATTCCGGCATATCCAGCAATGGCTGGGCCAAAGGGCTCCCCTCGGTCGCTCCCTCCTCCTCCTCGGAACTGTCGCTGATGTAGCGGTTTCTCCACGGATGGTCAAAGACCCTCGGGGCTAAAACAAAGTCCGAAGTTCTCACGGGGGTGGTAAAGGAGTCCATGTTTCCTCTCAGCAGCCTTTCCACGATTTCTATGCCAAGCCTCCTAAACTCCTCATAGCCATCATCCTCAGAGTTACCAACCCCTCCTCGACCATCGCTTCTTAAGCATTCATTTACCTGAGCGCCATCTTTTCCGTTCGCCTTGTCCGCCGGTGACTCCCCCAAGCCACAATCGCCTTGCACCTCTGAGGGGGTGGACAAAGAGAGACCGCCACGCTCATCGGGGTGTCTCACGAGGGTTTCAGGGTCGGATTCCGGTGTATACAGCAACGGCTGGGCCAAAGGGCTCCCCTCAGTCGCTCCCTCCTCCTCCTCGGAACTGTCGCTGATGTAGCGTTTTCTCCGTGGATGGTCAAAGACCCTCGGGGCTAAAACAAAGTCCGAAGTTCTCACGGGGGTGGTGAAGGAGTCCATGTTTCCTCTCAGCAGCCTTTCCGCGATTTCGAAAACACGTGTCCTTGGTAAGAGATGGCCGCCTCCTCTGTCTGGCGCGGGGACTTATGGGGTAATGGTGCTGCACTCTGATTGGCGGAGGCCCTTGGGAGGAGTTCTTAGTGGGGTCACATGACTCACTTCCGGAGGGGTCACCCCAACCTGGAAGTCATCCTCATTGGTCAAAATCTCTCTCGGGGAGGTCCTGTCGGGACAAAACCCCTCCTGACTGGTAGATGGTGGTGGTGGGAGTTCTTAGAGGGGTCACACAACCCACTTCCGGACGGGTCACCCCCGCCCTGGAAGTCACCCTGATTGGTCAAAATCTCCTCTCGGGGTGGTCCTTTTGGGATGAAACCCCTCCTGATTGGTAGAGGGTGGTGGGGGGAGTTCTTAGAGGGGTCAAATGACACACCTTGCTTCCGGTCAGGTGGCACCTTGACCCCGGAAGTAATACCCCATGGGGTGGGACTTCTGGTGACAGGTGGGAGGGACCAAGGGGTCAAGGGGCGGGGCTTAAGGGGTCAAGGGGCTGGGTTAGGGTTTTATTGATGGTAGGGCCCAACCATATGCTTTTTCACCATAGAGTCAACCTGTTCCCTTGATTGAAATGTAAGTGTGTTTTTGAGCGAGGAGCTGATAAAAAATAACAGATAGGGAGAAGTAGAGAACCAGAGAGCAGAACCCAAGACTCCAACAGTAAATTCATAAGAGGGGTAGCTCAAAGGAGGAGCTGCGGAAGAAAAAAAAAGAAACTAGGTGGGCACAGAAAAAATAGAGATGTGGGAGGGGCAGGTCACTGGGTGCAGAGAATACAAAAGTGACTCAAAAAAGGGAAAGAACAAAGGAAGAACCTTCTTTCTAGATGCATAGCATGTCACATGCTCAGAGTCATACCGAGCACCGTATTTTGGGTTGGGAAGGAATTTTTCCCTAGGTCAGATTGGCAGGGACCCCAGGGTGTTTTTCACTTTCCTCTGTAGTATGGGATATAGTTCAGCTGAGAACTGAAATGCTTTAGTCTAACTACAGCTGCAGCGGCACAGGAGCCAGCAAACAGAGCTGTAAACAGGGGAGTTTGAGTGGGACTTCTGTTGGAGGAGAAGAGGCTGGTAGGGGCAGTGTGCTGGGAATGAAGCTGAGCACTGATTAGGGGGCGGGGCTTCTCTGACTAGGGGTCCTATAAAGGTAGCCAGCCAGTCAGGCAGTGGCAAAGGAGCCAGAAAACAGAGCTATAAATGGGAGTTTGGGGGGAAGACTAAGAGACAGACAGAGGAACAGACAGGCTAGTGAAGGGAGTGTGTGGTGTTCTAACAGTATTTTGGTGCTCACTGGGGGTTTGTTTTGCTGTGGGGGGTGGTGTTTTGGTTTGGTTTGTGTTTCCCGTATTTACAGGACTTAAGTGGGAAGCCTATGACAGCTACAGAGGCAGCAATGGTAGTGACCCAAGGGGTGGAAGACACAATGAAGATGACTGGATGTGGAAGCTGCAGCATGTACATGATCCCAGAGGGGGTACCTGAAAAGAGTTTCATCTGCATGAAGTGTCACCTGATAGAGCTGACGGAAGAAAAGATTCAAGGATTGGAGATGCAGGTGGAAACTCTGGTTGAGTTTAGAAGGGGGTTCGAGCAGATGATGGAGCAAAGACATGAGGAGGCTGAAGGAAAACGATCAGAGTTGCAGATGGAAGCAGGACCAAAGAACTCTGAGGGGAGACTGCTGGGTAAGGAAAGTGGACAGTGGAAGCATGTGACTAAGAGAACCATGCAGAGGAAAAGACGGGCTAGTGAAGGAGAAATAGAGCTCAGGAACAGGTTTGCGGAGTTGGAAAATGAAGAAGGGGCACAGCAGGTGGTCACTGAAGGCGAGAGGGCAAGGAAGAAGAGAAGAGCAGCTAGTCCTATAGGAAGAGGGGAAGAGTCAATGGAAATAACACCAAATATGAGCCCCAGGAGGATACAGGATGGGTTGCAGAGAATTGAAAGGGAGAATAGGAATCAAGAGGACTTGCAGCCAGAGGGAACAGGGGATAGACCGGAGAATCGCACCATCACCAGGAAAAGGCAGGTCTATGTGATTGGGGACTCCTTACTGAGAAGAATAGATAGGCCTTTAACCAAAGCTGATCCAGAGAATAGAAGGGTGTGCTGTCTGCCGGGTGCTAAGATATGGGATGTGGACCTGAGGCTAAAGAGGATCCTAATGGGAGCGGGAAAGAATCCGCTGATTGTCCTTCATGTGGGAACAAATGATATGGCTAGATTCTCTCTGGAACGTATCAAGGGAGACTATGCCAGGCTGGGGAAGACGCTTAAGAAAATTGAGGCTCAGGTGATCTTCAGTGGGATTCTGCCTGTTCCTAGAGAAGGGCAACAAAGGTGTGACAAGATTATGACAATCAACAGGTGGCTCAGGCAGTGGTGCTATAAGGAGGGCTTTGGGATCTATGGCCACTGGGAGGCATTCATGGACAGAGGACTGTTCTCTCGGGAAGGACTTCACCTGAATAGGGAGGGAAATAGACTTCTAGGATGGAGGCTGGCACAACTGATTAAGAGAGCTTTAAATTAGGAATTTGGGGAAGATGTTTAACATTGAGAGGGAAGAAAACAAACAAAGTAAGGCCTGGTCTACACTACGAGTTTAGGTCGACTTTAGCCGCATTAAATCGAATTTAGCCTGGACACGTTCACACGACAAAGCCCTTTCTTTCGACTTAAAGGGCCCTTTAAACCGGTTTCTTTACTCCACCTCCGACGAGGGGATTAGCGATAAAATCGGCCTTAGGGGGTCGGAATTGGGGTAGTGTGGACGGAATTCGACGTTATTGGCCTCCGGGAGCTATCCCACAGTGCTTCATTGTGACCGCTCTGGACAGCACTCTCAACTCAGATGCACTGGCCAGGTAGACAGGAAAAGCCCCGCGAACCTTTGAATTTCATTTCCTGTTTGCTGAGCGTGGGGAGCACAGGTGACCACGCAGAGCTCATCAGCACAGGTAACCATGATGGAGTCCCAGGATCGCAAAAGAGCTCCAGCATGGACAGAACGGGAGGTACGGGATCTGCTCGCCATATGGGGAGATGAATCAGTGCTGGCCGAACTGCGAAGCAGTAAACGAAATGGCAAAATATTAGAAAAGGTCTCCAAGGCCATGAAGGACAGAGGCCATAACAGGGACGCACAGCAGTGCCGCGTGAAAATTAAGGAGCTAAGGCAAGCCTACCACAAAGCCAGAGAAGCAAACGGAAGGTCCGGGGCTGAGCCGCAAACATGCCGCTTCTACGCGGAGCTGCATGCCATTCTAGGGGGTGCAGCCACCACTACCCCAACCGTGTGCTATGAGTCCCTCACTGGAGAAACACACAGGGAAGCGGGTTTGGGGTACGAGGAAGATGAGGATGAAGATAATGTAAATAGCTCACAGCAGCAAGGAAGCGGAGAAACCGGTTTCCCCAACAGCCAGGATATGTTTATCACCCTGGACCTGGAACCAGTAACCCCCGAACTCACCCAAGACCATGGGGGCACACAGGGGACCTCTGGTGAGTGTACCTTTGTAAATATTACACATGGTTTAAAAGCAAGCGTGTTTAATGATTAATGATTAATTTGCCCTGGCAATCGCGGCCAGTACAGCTACTGGAAAAGTCTGTTAACGTGTATGGGGATGGAGTGGAAATCCTCCAGGGACATCTCCAGAAAGCTCTCCTTCATGTACTCCCAAAGCCTTTGCAAAAGGTTTCTGGGGAGGGCTGCCTTATCCCGTCCGCCATGGTAGGACACTTTACCACGCCAGGCCAGTAGCACGTAGTCTGGAATCATTGCATAACAAAGCATGGCAGCGTATGGTCCCGGTGTTTGCTGGCATGCAGACAACATCCATTCCTTATCGCTCTTTGTTATCCTCAGGAGAGTGATATCATTCACGGTCACCTGGTTGAAATGGGGCAATTTTATTAAGGGGACATTCAGAGGTGCCCCTTCCTGCTCTGCTGAACAGAAATATTCCCCGCTGTTAGCCACGCGGTGGGGGGGAGGGGTGAAGTGATCATCCCAGAGACTTGGGTGTGTGGGGGAGGGGAATTAGTTGGGTTTGTGCTGCACGTTAACCCTGAAACCGCAGCCCCTCCTTTTACATTGCAAACCTATTTTAAATGGCCAACCCAACGGGTGCTTGGTATGGTTAATGAGAGCAGTACTGTTTTAAACCATTCCCACATGTTAACAAGGTTAAAAAAGCCAAAAGACTGTGTCTTACCATGGCTGCCTGCAAGCTGAAATCTGTGGCCTGGCACTGCGTGAGTGATCTCTCACACCAAACCGGCAGGCCCTCAATATAAGAGGAAAAATGCCACCTTGTAACGAAAGCACATGTGCTGTGTGATGTGAACAGCAAAATTTAACGTGAAAGAGTGTACCCATTGTTCTCTAAAATGTATCTTTTTTAACCACCTCTCCCTTCTCCTCCACCAGCTGCAAATGTTTCTCCTTCACAGAGGTTAGTGAATATTCGAAAGCGGAAGCGAAGGACGTGTGATGAAATGTTTACAGAACTACAGACTGCCTCCCACGCTGACAGAGCACAGCAGAATGCGTGGAGGCAGTCAATTACTGATTATAGAAAAGCCCAATATGAGCGAGAGGAGAGGTTGCGGGCTGAATCGCGGGCTGAAGAGCAGAGGTGGCGTGCTGAATCGCGGGCTGAAGATGAGAGGTGGCGTCAGCTTGCACACAGAAGGCAAGAGTCGATGCTCCGGCTGCTGGAGCATCAAACTGATATGCTCCAGTGTATGGTTGAGCTGCAGGAAAAGCAGCAGGAGCAGAGACCGCCTCTACAGCCCCTGTGTAACCAACAGCCCTCCTCCCCAAGTCCCATTGCCTCCTCACCCAGACGCCCAAGAACACGGTGGGGGGGCCTCCGGCCACCCAGTCACTCCACCCTAGATGATTTCCCGAGCAATAAGTGTTAAAGTTTTAAAGTTTAAAACTGCAGTGTGTCCTTTTCCTTCCCTCCTCCCCCACCCATCCCGGGCTACCTTTGCAATTATCCCCCTAGTTGTGTGATGAATTAATAAAGAATACATGAATGTGAAGTAACGATGACTTTATTGCCTCTGCAAGTGGTGCTTGAAGGGGGAGGGTAGGGGAGGGTGGGGTGGTTGGTTTACAGGGAAGTAGAGTTAACCGGGTGGGGGGGGGGTGGAGATTTCATCAAGGAGAAACAAACAGAAGTTTCACACCGTAGCCTGGCCAGTCACAAAACTAGTTTTCAAAGCTTCTCTGATGCGCACCGCGCCATGCTGTGCTCCTCTAACCGCCCTGGTGTCTGGCTGCGCGTAATCAGCAGCCAGGCGATTTGCCTCTACCTCCCACCCCGCCATAAATGTCTCCCCCTTACTCTCACAGATATTGTGGAGCGCACAGCAAGCAGCAATAACAATGGGGATATTCTTTTCGCTAAGGTCTGAGCGAGTCAGTAAGCTGCGCCAGCGCGCTTTTAAAAGCCCAAATGCACATTCCACCACCATTCGGCACTTGCTCAGCCTGTAGTTGAACAGGTCCTGACTCCTGTCCAGGCTGCCTGTGTACGGCTTCATGAGCCATGGCATTAAGGGGTAGGCTGGGTCCCCAAGGATCACGATAGGCATTTCAACATCCCCAACGGTTATTTTCTGGTCTGGGAAGAAAGTCCCTTCCTCCAGCTTTCGAAACAGAAGAGAGTGCCTGAAGACGCAAACATCATGTACCCTTCCCGGCCAGCCCACGTTGATGTCGGTGAAACGTCCCTTGTGATCCACCAGGGCTTGCAGCAGCATTGAAAAGTACCCCTTGCGGTTTATGTACTCGGTGGCTTGGTGCTCCGGTGCCAAGATAGGGATATGGGTTCCACTATCGCCCCACCACAGTTTGGGAATCCCATTGCAGCAAAGCCATCCACTATGGCCTGCAAGTTTCCCAGAGTCACTACCCTTGATATCACCAGGTCTCTCATTGCCCTGGCAACTTGGATCACAGCAGCCCCCACAGTATTTGCCCACTCCAAATTGATTCCCAACTGACCGGTAGCTGTCTGGCGTTGCAAGCTTCCACAGGGCTATCGCCACTCGCTTCTCAACTGTGAGGGCTGCTCTCATCCTGGTATTCTGGCACTTCAGGGCAGGGGAAAGCAAGTCACAAAGTTCCATGAAAGTGCCCTTACGCATGCGAAAGTTTCGCAGCCACTGGGAATCGTCCCACACCTGCAGCACGATGCGGTCCCACCAGTCTGTGCTTGTTTCCCGGGCCCAGAATCGGCGTTCCACGGCATCAACCTGCCCCAGGAACACCACGATTTCCACATTGCTGGGGCCTGTGCCTTGGTCTAGGTCCATGTCAATTTCCTCATCACTCTCGTCGCCGCGCTGCAATCGCCTCCTCGGCTGGTCCTGGTTTTGCTTTGGCATGTCCTGGCTTGCATATACTCCAGGACAATGCGCGTGGTGTTCATAGTGCTCATAATTGCCGCGGTGATCTGAGCGGGCTCCATGATCCCAGTGCTAGCTATGGCGTCTGGTCTGAAAAAAGGCGCGAAACTAGTATCTGAAGGACCAGGGGAAGGAGGGAGGGAGGGAGGGAGGGGCAAGTGACGACATGGCGTACAGGTACAGGGAATTAAAATCAAGAAAGGTGACTGTGCATCAGGGAGAAACACAAACAACTGTCACACAGAGTGCCTCCCCCCCCCCCAGAGATTGAACTCCTAAGCCTGGGTTTAGCAGGCCGTTGATTTGACGGAGGGAGGGGGGAAGGAAATGAATACAGAACAAATCTATTTTTTACATCTTAAGACGACGGTGCAGCATGACTGATAGCCCTCGGCATTTTCTGGGTGCTTGGCAGCAAATACTGGGCGCTTGGCAGTTAGCCTTCAGGCCTATTGCACGATCTGATACACACTGCAGTATGATGACGATGGATACCAGTCATAATATACTATCTACTGCCAAAAGGCAAGGGGTTGCTGCTGTGTAGCAATGTAGCCCCACGTCTGCCAGCCCCATGTCTGCCAGCACTCAGATCGCCCTCGGCCTCTTCTGGGTGCTTAGCAGAAAATACTGGGCGCTTGGCAGAAAATAGCATACTACAACTGATAGCCATCATTGTCAAGACAGTTCGATAGGACAGAGCATGTCTGCCCAGGTGCCCATGATTGACAGCCACTGCTGTACGACGAGGACGGTTACCAGTCGTAATAAACCATCTACTGCCAAAAGGCAAAAGGTAAGGGGCTGGTGCAATGCAGCCCTACGGCTGCCAGGCCCACAGCTACCAGCACCCAGATCGCCGATGAAGGCTACCAGTCATGCTGCACCGTCTACCGCCAAAAGTCAGTTAGCTGCTGCTGCTGTGTAGCAATGCAGTCCCACGTCTGCCGGCACCCGGATGACATATGGTGACGGTGAGCTGAGCTGAGCGGGCTCCATGCTTGCCGTGGTATGTTGTCTGCACAGGTAACCCAGGTAAAAAGGCGCGAATCTATTGTCTGCCGTTGCTGTGACGGAGGGGGAGGGGCCTGATGACATGTACCCAGAACCCCCCGCGGCACTGTTTTGCATCATTTGGGCATTGGGATCTCAACCCATAATTCCAATGGGCACCGGCGACTGCGGGAACTGTGGGATAGCTACCCATAGTGCAATGTGCCGGAAGTCGACGGTAGCCTCGGTACTGTGGACGCGGTCCGCCGACGTAATGCACTTAGAGCATTTTATGTGGGGACACACACAATCGGCTGTATACAACCGATTTCTATAAAACCGGCTTCTATTAATTCGATCTAATGTCGTAGTGTAGACATACCCTAAGAAAGGATACAGCTGTGGGTAGGAGAATGGACATAAGGAGGAAAGGTGCTGTAGATACCAGTCTAATAGGTGTGTAACCCTTCTGCCCCTCTGAGTTGGCAGCAACAAGGGCCGGGTTCAGTTTCTAGGGGTTCCGTTTCAATAACGCAATGCAAAACCGGCTCGAGCCCCCACCCAGTGACCTGGGACAATTACATACCACCCCCCGGGTGCCTCTAGGAGGCTATACTTCCCCTCTCGCAAGCACGGAGTCTGAGTGTAGCAAAAGCCTTTTAATAAAGGAGGGAAACAATGCGGCATTATGTTGGGGAAACACCACAAACAGGATTCATAACACAAACCATGAGCAAAAGACCCATCTCCAAGTAAGTTTGGCAGTGTCCTTTTCCCCTCAGGATCTTAAGTCCAATCACCCCAAAGTCCAACAACCCCAAAGTCTCTGTCCCTGGTCAGTGCCGCCCCAGAGTTCAAACGTTTATCTGCAGAGTTTTACCCCCCCAGCCTGGGCGGAAATGGGGGGGGGCACATGGGATGTTAAGGGACACCTTACGTGGTCCGAGGCCGACTGCCCCACCTCTTCGTGGAGTTCTGCTGCAGCCTTTACCACGAATGGCTCCTCTCTACCAGCCACGCCGCTCCGCTCCTCCAGCCGTCCCTGCAAACTGCTCCGCTCTGCTCCCCGTTCCGTGGGCCGTTCCAACCGTTCCACAAACTGCTCAGCTCTGCCAGCCGCTCCACTCCACCAGCCGTCCCATGAACTGCTCCAGCTGCCCCCGCAAAAGGCTCAGCTCCGCTCTGCGCCGCTCGCTGTTCCATGGGCCGCTCCAACCGTCCCACAAACTGCTCAGCTCTTCCAGCTGCTTAGCAATATATCTTCAGGCTCCCCCACTGGTTAACACAACACTCAGTGATCTCAGCTCTGCAATTTTAGCTCTTTTAGTGATTTCAGCTTGTAGTAGGGGAGCCCCAGTGCTGGTGCACCATTGGCCCAAAGTGAATTCAGTTCAGCAACTTCTAGCTAGACTCCTAATGGAAGCAAACTTAGCTCTGCTATTCAACAGTAGAGAGAGGGGATAGTACAGTTGGTGTTCCAGGCCCTCAAAAGGGGCCCATACCATCAGGTACACATACCTGTCCCCAACTGCTCTCCATTCACTGGGAGTTGTAACCCATGCCCCTTGTCTAG
The DNA here is from genome assembly GCF_028017835.1 of Emys orbicularis. Lineage (NCBI taxonomy): Eukaryota > Metazoa > Chordata > Testudines > Emydidae > Emys > Emys orbicularis. The sequence goes on from NC_088684.1 coordinate 166,140,607, forward strand.
TGAGTGCTACTTAGTTACTGGTGAGTCCCTCTGTCATACAACAGTTCCACTGGCCTTGATTCACAGAATCAGGGTAACAACACTTTATTATTCCTGCCCCAATAACAGAGAAACTGGGGATCACACACCAGCCAAAGTAACCACTTTCAGTTGTTGTTGTCCCAGGCTAGGCGGGTGGGTGTGCCTATGCAAACAAGATCAGCCCCTGAAATTCTTTTTCACCCTCGCCACAATTCACCACCAGATGTCAGGGTACAGCTTATCCTGACTCTGCTTACAGGTGATACTGGCGGTAGAATGTCTGGGCATAATCGGGTAAAGAATGTGAGCAAAGCCAAACAGCAAAAATTAAGATATTTGTACACCAATGCGAGGAGCCTAGGTAACAAAATGGAGGAACTAGAGTTACTGGTGCAGGAAGTGAAGCCAGATATTATAGGGATAACAGAAACATGGTGGAATAGTAGTCATGACTGGAGTACAGGTATTGAAGGGTATGTGCTGTTTAGGAAAGACAGAAATAAAGGCAAAAATGGCGAAGTAGCATTGTATATCAGTGATGAGGTAGACTGTAAAGAAATAAGAAGTGATGAAATGGATAAGACAGAGTCTGTCTGGGCAAAATATCACATTGGGGAAGAAAGCTACTAGAGTTTCCCCTGGGATAGTGCTTGGGGTGTGCTATAGACCACCGGGATCTGATTTGGATATGGATAAAGACTTCTTTAATGTTTTTAATGAAGTAAATACTAAAGGGAATTGTGTGATCATGGGAGACTTTAACTTCCCAGATATAGACTGGAGGACAAGTGCTAGTAATAATAATAGGGCTCAGATTTTCCTGGATGCAATAGCTGATGGATTCCTTCACCAAGTAGTTGCTGAACCAACAAGAGAGGATGCCATTTTAGATTTAGTTTTGGTGAGTAGTGAGAACTTCATAGAAGAAATGGTTGTAGGGGACAACCTTGGTTTGAGCGATCATGAGCTAATTCAATTCAAACTAAATGGATAAACAAAAATAGATCTGGGACTAGGGTTTTTGATTTCAAAAGGGCTAACTTTAAAACTTAAGGAAATTAGTTAGGGAAGTGGATTGGACTGAAGAACTTGTGGATCTAAAGGTGGAGGAGGCCTGGAATTACTTCAAGTCGGAGTTGCAGAAATTATCAGAAGCCTGCATCCCAAGAAAGGGGAAAAAATTCATAGGCAGGAATTGTAGACCAAGCTGGATGAGCAAGCATCTCAGAGAGGTGATTAAGAAAAAGCAGTAAGCCTACAAGGAGTGGAAGATGGGAGTGATCAGTAAGGAAAGCTACCTTATTGAGTCAGAACATGTAGGGATAAAGTGAGAAAGGCCAAAAGGCATATAGAGTTGGACCTTGCAAAGGGAATTAAAGCTAATAGTAAAAGGTTCTATAGCCATATAAATAAGAAGAAAACAAAGAAAGAAGAAGTGGGACCGCTAAACACTGAGGATGGCGTGGAGGTTAAAGATAATGTAGGCATGGCCCAGTATCTAAACAAATACTTTGCCTCAGTCTTTAATGAGGCTAATGAGGAGCTTAGGGATAATGGTAGGATGACAAATGGGAATGAGGATATGGAGGTAGATATTACCACATCCGAGGTAGAAGCCAAACTTGAACAGCTTGATGGGATTAAATTGAGGGGCCCAGATAATCTTCATTCAACAATATTAAAGGAACTGGCACATGAAATTGCAAGCCCATTAGCAAGAATTTTTAACGAATCTTTAAACTCAGGGGTTGTACCGTATGACTGGAGAATTGCTAACATAGTTCCTAATTTTAAGAAAGGGGGAAAAAAGTGATCCGGGTAACTACAGGCCTGTTAGTTTGACATCTGTAGAATGCAAGGTCTTGGGAAAAAAATTGAAGGAGAAAGTAGTTAAGGACATTGAGGTCAATGGTAACTGGGACAAAATACAACATGGTTTTACAAAAGGTAGATCATGTCAAACCAGCCTGATCTCCTTCTTTGAGTAGGTAACAGAGACTACAACGGGTCGTACTGAAAGGTGAACTGTCAGGATGGAGGGAGGTTACTAGTGGAGTTCCTCAGGGATCGGTTTTGGGACCAATCTTATTTAATCTTTTTATTACTGACCTTGGCACAAAAAGTGGGAATGTGCTAATAAAGTTTGTGGATGACACAAAGCTGGGAGGTATTGCCAATACAGAGAAGGACCAGGATACCATACAGGAAAATATGGATGACCTTGTAAACTAGAGTAATTGTAATAGGATGAAATTTAATAGTGAAAAGCGCAAGGTCATGCATTTAGGAATTAATAACAAGAATTTTTGTTATAAACTGGGGACGCATCAGTTGGAAGTGACAGAGAAGGAGAAGGACTCAGAGTATTGGTTGATCACAGGATGACTATGAGCCGCCAATGTGATATGGGCGTGAAAAAAGCTAATGCGGTCTTGGGATGCATCAGGCAAGGTATTTCCAGTAGAGATAAGGAGGTGTTAGCACCATTATACAAGGCACTGGTGAGACCTCATCTGGAATACTGTGTGCAGTTCTGGTCTCCCATGTTTAAGAAGGATGAATTCAAACTGGAATAGGTACAGAAAAGGGCTACTAGGATGATCCGAGAAATGGAAAACCTGTCTTATGAAAGGAGACTCAAAGAGCTTGGCTTGTTTAGCCTAACCAAAAGAAGGCTGAGGGGAGAAATGATTGCTCTCTATAAATATATCAGAGGGATAAATACCAGGGAGGGAGAGGAATTATTTAAGTTCAGTACCAATGTGGACACAAGAACAAATGGATATAAACTGGCCATCAGGAAGTTTAGACTTGAAATTAGACAAAGGTTTCTAACCTAATCAGAGGAGTGAAGTTCTGGAACAGCCTTCCAAGGGGTGCAGTGCGGGCAAAGGCCATATCTGGTTTCAAGACTAAGCTTGATAAGTTTATGGAGGGGATGGTATGATGGGATAGCCTAATTTTGGCAATTAATTGATCTTTTACTATTAGCAGTAAATATGCCCAATGGCCTGTGATGGGATGTTAGTTGGGGTGGGATCTGAGTTACTACAGAGAATTCTTTCCTGGGTGTCTGGCTGGTGAGTCTTGCCCATATGCTCAGGGTTAGCTGATCGTCATATTTGGGATCAGGAAGGAATTTTCCTCCAGGGCGGATTGGCAGAGGCCCTGGGCGGTTTTCACTTTCCTCTGCAGCGTGGGGCACGGGTCACTTGCTGGAGGATTCTCTGCACCTTGAAGCCTTTAAACCATGATTTGAGGACTTCAATAGCTCAGACATAGGTTAGGGGTTTGAAACAGGAGTGGGTGGGTGAGATTCTGTGGCCTGTGTTGTGCAGGAGGTCAGACTAGATGATCATAATAGTCCCTTCTCACCTTAAAGTCTATGATTCTATGATAATAGGGCTCAGTATAGGGCTATCTGGATGAATGAAATACCCTGCGATATACAGGAGGGTAGACTAGATAATCTGTTAGTCCCTTCTAGCCTTAAGCTCTATGAAACTATGAACAGAGAGAGAGAGGGAAAAGGAGAGGGAGGAACTTTATGCGGACAGCTGAAAGAAGAGGAGTAAGAGATAGGGGGAGTTTGAAGGTTGGTGGGGAGAGCAGATAGGAGGTCTGCAGGAGACAATGTCAGTGACACCACCACCACCATCCCTGAAGATAACACCAAGAGAACACATTTATACAGGGCAAACATGCACAAATTAGTATCAGTGGAACTGGAAAGGGGCAGGTGAGAGCTGCCTGAGAGCGCGGGCTTGAGGAGCAGAGGAAAGGTGCAGGTGAGACCTGCCTGTGAGAAACAGCATCCTTATGAGGTGGAAAGGTCTTCCAGCACTCCCTGGGAAGACAGAGGAATTGTCTAGGAGGCCAGTAGAGAGGTTAGTTTGATGACTTTCCTGAGCTAGAAAGCCGGAGCCTGAAAAAGGCTGAAGGTTAGGAGTCAGTGGAGGGGCTAAACTGCTCTCTTTCCTGAGCCAGAGGGACATAGCCAGAATGGGCTGACGGCTGAGAGCAGCAGAGGGAGATGCCTGCTGACTCTTGGATTTGGAGGGCCAAAGGCTAGAATTGAGAGATATGGAAGAGCTGGGGTGTGGTGAGAGATGCTGCGGATGGACTTGGTATGTTGCTTGTACTATTTCTATTATGTTGGGGAAATCTGGACTGTGATTATGGGACTCTTGTTATGATTTATGTGCATAAATTAGCCCTTCAAGGACTATATATACTTGGAAATACTTTAAGGACTATTTCTGGGAAATGCTGAAGGGGAAACTAAAGTAGGTGTGCCATAGCCTGCTCCATGAGGGCACTCCAGGTGGGGCTGCCCTGTGACAGGAAACCTCATAGTAGATTTGTTCACATAAGCATCCAAAAGCAGCCATGGGTGAGTGGTACATTAGAAACCTGCACTGGATTAGTTAAACCTGTGCAAAAGGCTGTTTGGGTGCTCTAATTTCAGTTTGAGTGGTTTATTTCAGTTTAGTATAAACCAGTGCCTAATCAATTTAAGTGAAACCAAAATAAACCCAGATTAAACCAAAACAAGAGGTCTACACAGCCTTTTGCACTGGTGTAACTAAATCAGTATAAAGCTACAGCTTAAATTAAATTGGTGCAACTCTGCATGTAGATTAAACGTAAGAGACCAAAACCAAAGGAATAGGGCTAAATGGACTATTTCTGACCTTGCTAACAGCAGGGTGCCACAAGATTCCACACTAGAACCACTGTTGTTTAAAATGTGCATTGGTGAGCTAGACAAGGGGGTGAGCAGTGAGGTGGCAAATTTGCAGGTGATAACAATGATTTAGATTAATTGAGATGAGAGAGGCCTGAGGAACTTTAGAGGGACCAGATCAATTCAAATGATTGGTTAGCAAAAAAAGAAGGGAGAGGGGCTTCTCCTCTTTTCTCTCTCACATTGAATAACCCTGCCCCTGATTTCCACCACCTACACTTGCTCTCCCCCAGTCTGAAAGAGCCTGCATATGGGCACCTGCAAGACCCATCTCTTTAGCCAGGCTTTTGGAGAAGGAAGGGCTTGAAACAGGGTGGTATTTGTGAGCTAGGTGATATATTAATTTAGGTAGAATATATGAGCTAAGAGTGTTAACATAACCCAGTCACTGTCCAACGTTAAACAGGGTTAAACAAGGTGCAGGGTTTGGCATACAGAGACCCCAGCCTGCTTAATACCATGGTGCAAACACCATTACAAATCTTTGTAACCTGTTGTTAAAGATACAGAAAAGGAGGAAAAACAGTTAAAGCATTTGAAATGTAAAGTATTAAAAATAAGGCTTTTCTTTTAACAATACTGTATCCTTTGTTCCCTTTTTAGAGTTTTTTAGAAGGAAACCCCACTGTCTGACAGTCTTTCAGATGAGGAAAAGAGAAGATATGAGTAGAGATGGGCTGGAGCTGTTGTTGTTAAAGTCTGATCCTATTTTCTAGAAGACCTAAAAAGACAAACACAGAAGGTGAGAGGAAGGAACAGCAAAGATATAAAATGCAGCTTCTGTCTCTGGAGTTGACTTTCACTTGCAACCTCTTTGTCTACTGGAAAAACACAGCCACAACACATGGTCTTCGCAGCCACTCTAAGACCTGGCAAACTCATACCAGCATGAGGCTGTTTAGGACATTGCTTTTAATTGCAATGGTCTTCTTTAATTCTTTCTGGTCACAGGTTTACATCAGTGTTATAAACTATGCAGTCTTGACCAGCTAAGCCAGACTTTTACTAGAGAGAAGGAAAAAGGACAAGGATAGGAAAGGGAAGAAATTGGGGAAAGAAAAATATACATGGGGGCAGGGAGAGAGTTTCACACTCCAGGGTATTCAGAATTCATTTGGAGATGTGACAGGGAGTGATGTCATCTGCAGCCCTCTCTCGGGCTGGCGCTGGTCAAGACATCAGGATTATGCAGGTCTGGGGTCCCAGGAGATAGTGAAGCTTGCTCCAATAGCCATTTTTTTCTCCCCAAAGTCTCTTTCCTTAAGGATCCACAAATGGAATGGTGGGCAGAATCCCCTCATAATTTTGTCCACCAGTTAGGCCTAGTTTCTAACAAACCAATTTTGGTTTACTAATTTCTGGTTCCACACTTTTCTTGTTTACCAAGCATGACCTTAACACAGTCCTTGAACTATATCAGTAAGCCTTTTTTTTTTTTTTTTTTAAGACAAACTCAGTTTTTCTGTCTCCTTTTCATAATTTTTCCCATTGACATTTGTTCTTATAAGTTTTTGTGACATCTTATATATTTTCATGTACTTTCATGTACTTCTTATAGGTAAGCTCACAATTAGGCTGGCTCCTGCTGCTCTGAGCAGTATGGTAAGGGGATGGCGGGGGGAGGGGTTGGATAAGGGGCAGGTGGTTTTGGGGTGCAGTCAGGGGACAGGGAGCGGGGGGGTTGGATAGGGGGTGGGGTACTGGGGGGGAATAAGGGGTAGAGGGCGGTCATGGGACAGGGAGCAGGGGGTGTTGGAGGAGTGGAGGTTCTGGGGGGTGCAGTCAGGGGGCAGGAAGTGGGGGGGTGGATAGGGGTGGGGGCCAGGCTGTTTGGGGAGGCACAGCCTTCCCTACCTGGTCTCCATACAGTTTCGCACCCCAATGTGGCCCTCGGGCCAAAAAGTTTGCCCACCTCTGATATAGAAGGTTCCTGTAGAAAACTCCACCTGTAGTCTCTTGCAAGAATATGAATTCATACTCTGTGCAAATACTTTGTCAGAAGAGGAACTCTGTATCACAGAACTGGTAAGTAAACTGACTTACCTCCCCTGTACATATGTTACACTTCTTTCCACACTAAGATATTTAGGTAAAGGATTGAATACAAACATGACACAGAAGCCCATTTGTGGTTCACTACTGTGTCAGCAGCTCTTGTCAGGCCTGACATACTCACTACACCACTGTTGTCATCTCTATTTAAAAGGTGGCATGTGAAATATCATTTGAAAACTAATAAGTCACAGAATTATGAATATATGCTACACGTATGTTCTTAAAATGTGTTTGGGGATCAGTGCTTAAGGCCAGTCTGACCTAGACAAAGAAATGCATATTGTTTGTCTTTCCAGCATAGTCATCAGGCAGAGCCAATGAAGGTCCAGTTATATATATGCTAAAAAAGCTATCAAGTGGGGTAGAAAATAGCATGGTCTCTGTGCTCTATCAGGAGAGAGACACTTTACCTGGGCTATAAAGACAGGGGGTCTGAGTGTCACATGATAAGTAACTGAATCAACCAATTGTCACTGATGATTAAAGCACAATATCAAGTATCCATATATTAAAATTTGTGACCAAACACAGGGAGAAACAGGTTCCCTCCCTGAAAGGAGAGAAGGCAGCTATCTAGCCATCTCCAATGAAATTAAGCAAGGTGTGACCAAAAACAGTGGAAGTCACACGTACATACAAATCAGCAGAGGGATCCACAGAAAGGGTAGGACAGCATGAGGTCATCCTGAGTCTGGGGACAAAACAGTAAGTTGGAGAAGTTATAAGGAGAAGCCATCTTGGCATCGATCACTGGACACACACAAGGGGCCAGAACTATTGAAAGCTGAGAAAAATGGGTCCTTCAACTAAGGGGGTTGAAGCCTCTAGGAATGGAAGACTGGTGAGGATCTTGAACAAAGACTCCAGCTTGTTAAGTTAGGCCTTAGCCATTACAGTATTTTTACTTTTGTTTGTTTGTAACCCTTTCTAACTTTATTCCTTCTACCTGCTATCACTTAACCTATGCCATTTTGTTAATAAACTTGTTATTTTTAAAATAAACAAACTCAAATGCTGTGCTTGCAGGGCAGGGTGTATTTACCCCAGTTAAGTTAATAACCCATAATGTGCTTTTGTCTCTTTAAAGGAGAAAACAAACCTTGGTATCTCTCTCTCTGAATGGTCCAGGAGAGGGCTGAACATTGCTGAGCACCCAATTTGGGGAAAGGGTCACCTCTGCAGGTAGCAACCAAGGTGGGGTGGGTACCGGGGGGGGCTGTTGTGTTGGAGCATGCCCAGCAGAGTCAAGGGGGTGTGGCTTCAGCTGCTAGGAGCGCTGCCTTAACCCCTTCTGCTCCAGTGCGGGGCCAGTACACCCCGTCACACACCCTCCCCCTCAAGAGGGTGTCCTTCCTTGTCCTTCCCACGTCAGAAAGAAGTCTGCACTGGCGTGTGCCTTACCTGGTTGATGGAAGATCTGGAAATCATATGGCTGTAGAGAGAGGTACCAACACATGATCCTGGCATTTGTGTCTTTCATTCTATTAAGCCAGCGAAGGGGTGCACGATTTGTGACTAGTTGGAAGGAGTTCCCCAGTAAGTAATAACACAGGGCCTCCACTGCCCACTTCATGGCTAGTGCCTTTTTCTTGATGGTCAAATATTGAGTCTCCCTGAGGAATAGTTTCTGGCTCAGATATAGGACCAGGTGTTGTTCCCCATCAGCTTTTTGGGAGAGGACAGCCGAGAGTCCCATTTCTGAGAAATCTGTCTGAAGGATGAAGGGCCTTTTAAAGTCTGAGTGAGTTAAAACTGGCTCCTGGGCTAGCTGTTCCTTCAGCATCTGGAAGGCTGCCTTGTATCTCTCGGACCAGCGGACTTTCTGTGGATGCGAGTTCTTGGTAAGGTCCAAGACAGGGGCTGATAGCATTGCAAAATCATATACGAACCGGTGGTAATACCCCACCAGTCCTAGGAACTACCTCACTTGCCTCTTTGTCGTGGAGGCAGACCAGTCTTTTAGGGCTTGCACCTTATCTACTAGGGGCCTCAGCTTGCCACCACCCACGATGTACCCTAGGTATATCACCTGCCGTTGAGTAACATTTGGCTGGGTTTGCCATGAGCCTGGCCTCTTTTAGGGCTCCTAGCACGTTGGCGATGTGCCGGAGATGGTCCTCCCAGTTGGTGCTATATATCATGATGTCATTGAGATATGCCGCAGCATACTGGTGTGGAGCTGCAGGATGGAGTTCATTAGCTGCTGGAAGGTGGCAGCGGCTCCATACAGCCTGAAAGGCATCATCACAAAGTGAAATAGGCTGAATGGTGTAGGGAAGGCCATCTTCACCTGTGAATTTGGCAAAAGGGGTATTTGCAATACCCCTTTGTCATATTGAGTGGGGACAGGATTGTAGCCCCTCCTAGCCTCTCCAACAGTTCCTCCTCCCAGGGCATGGGATACGCATCAAAGCAGGAGATGGCTTTGACTTACCGAAAGTTGATACAAAAGCGGGTGGTCCCGTCCGGCTTCGGGACTAGGACAATCAGGCTATGCCATTCACTCCTTGATTCTTCCACTACCCCCGACTCCAGCATGTTATCTAATTCCCTCCGGACGGCCTCCCAGATCTTCCTTGGGAGGGGTAGGTGGGTGTCACGGACCTTTTGGCCTGGTAGGGTGGCTATATGGTGATCCATGACTTCCGTCTGCCCAGGGTGAGCAGATAAGACTTCTGGAAAAGCCTGCAAGACCTGCTGCAGCTGTCTCCACTGTGCAGGACTTAGCTTGGCGCCCATCGTGGCCGGACCTGACTCTAGAGGTCCATCGACCAGCATTCCGAGTTAGGGCTCTGGAGGGAAAGGGGTAATGTGCAGGTTCTCCCGGGCCTTCCACACCTTCAGCAGGTTAACATGGTATAAGCATGTCTCTTTCTGTCGCTCCAGTAGCCGGATCCCGTAGTCCACCAATCCCACCTGTCTGGTGACCTCATAGGGTCCCTGCCACTTGGCCATCAGTTTGGACTCCATGGAGGGTAACAAAAGTAGGACTCAATCTCCTGGCTCGAACTTGTGGAGTCTGGCCCCTTGTTGTAGTGCTGTTTTGTACGTGTTGAGCCTGTAATAGATTCTTCTGGGCGAAAGTCCCCAGAGTATGGAATCACTCACCAATTGCAACACGTAGAGGACCACCCCCATGACCCGGGTCTCTTGCTCCTTCCAATCCTCCTGAACGAGGTTGAGGATAATCCAGGGTTGCAGCCCGTATAGGAGTTCAAAGGAGGAGAAGCTAGTTGATGCCTGGTGTACCTCCCGCACAGCGAACAGCAGGGCCGGGAGTAATGTGCCCCAGTGCCAGGGGTCATCTTCCACAAACTTATGCAACATCATTTTCAATGTCTGATTGAAATGCTCTACCAGCCCATCCATTTGAGAGTGGTACACTGATATCTTGAGGGCCCGGATGTTAAGTAAGTGGCAGAGTTTGGCTATCAGACGGGACATCATGTTTATAACTTGATCGGTCAGGATTTCCCATGGTATCCCCACTCTGGTGAAGACTTTCACTAGCTTGGCGGCAATCTTGGATGCTGGGGCCAGGGCCACCCGGGGGGGGCAAGTGGGGCAATTTTCCCCAGGCCCCGCAGGGGCCCCGCGAGCCCGGGCCGAGAATCCCTTTCCTCACCCGGCGGCGCTCCGAGTCTGCGGCAGCAGTGGCATTTCGGCGGTGGGGAGCCCTTCAGTGCTGCCGAAGACGTGGAGCTACTGAAGGCCCCCCCACCGCCGAAATGCCGCCACCGCCACCGCAGACTTGGAGCGCCACCCAGTGAGTACAAGCTCCCCTGCTTTGCCCCAGGCCCCCTGAATCCTCTGGGCAGCCCTGGCTGGAGCTGTTCGCAATGGGATGTAGCAGTTTACCACCCTGCTCCTTTCCAGTGGCCCCACCAGGTCTAGGCTGATACGCTCAAAGGGGATCCCTATAATGGGTGATGGGATGAGGGGCACCTTGGGTACCCCCTTTGGTCCAGCCCACTGACACTCTGGCCAAGAGGCGCAATAATCCCTTACCTCCTGGTGGATGCCTGACCAGAAGAGCCATCGGGCCACCCTTTGGAAGGTCTTCTCTCTCCCAAGGTGCCCTGCCCAAGGCATCGCATGGGCCAAGAGCAGGAGGTCACGCCGCAGCCTTCATGGAACGAGCAGCTGTTGGAGATCTTCCTGCGTCTAAGGGTTTTTGGCCACCCGGTAAAGGCAGTCCCACCAGACCTCAAAGCAGGGTCCTTGTGGGTGGTGGGTACCGTCCCCTGCTTCTGGGCAGGGGGACATTGCTTGTTCCTAGGTGCAGCTGAGGGTAAGGTCCTCGCTCTGCTTCTGGATGAAGTCCCCATCGGTCTCCAGTTCCATTGGGGCATCCTCTATGGAGGTCTCTTCCCGGGGCAGTGGTCCGGCTGGGGCCACAGAGGGGTCAGAAGGGCCCTCCCCCAGGTCGGGATTTGCCGCTTGGCCAAGTAGTCCTCTCCATGGGGCTGCAGCCTTGTCCCCACCTGGGTTTCGGTGCCCATAGACCCTTAGTAGCTCCTTGAACCAAGGCCAGTTGCAGGGTAATCATGCAGGGTAATCTCCAGTTTAACCCTAGCCGTGGGGTAGAGCCATGTGTCCCCGTAGATGCACTGCAACTGTATTTCTTTCCCTGTGGGCTCAGGGTTAGGTACCACACCACCTTGGATGAAGGTCTTGCTGCATCCGGTGTCCACCAGGGCCAGCATCAAGGTCCCATTTACTCTCACGGGAACAATGAGTTTATCTGAGCCCTTCCTTTGGGCCCTGAGGGCTGGCCACTCATACTTGGCCATAACTGCAATCCATGTATGGGCAATCTCGGTGAAAGTGTCCCTCTTGCTCACACTCATAGCACTGATCCCGGCCTCCCCCAGTGGGTGTGCCCATCCTTGGTGGGGGGACCCCTCCAATGGGTCTCTTTCCTTCCAGGCTGGTCCTCAGCCTGCTGGCCACCTCTCTTTGGGGACCGAGCTGGTAGCCGAGGTTCGGGGTAGGCACCGTGCTCTCCCTGATTCATTGTAATGGGGGTTTCCAGCTTCGGGGATTGTGACTCCGGGGTTTCTGCCACCAGGTAGTCTTCCATTAATTCGACAGCTTCGGCGAGAGTCGCTGGCTGATGCTGCTGGACCCACCCTTTCCCTCTTCCAGGGAGGATCTGGGTGAATTGCTCGAGGATCACTTTGTCGGCCACCTGGGTCATCGACTGTTTCTTTGGGTCTACCCACCGCCAGGCACAGTCCCGGAGACATTGAGCCACCACTCTTGGCCTGGCCCCAGGAGGGTACCGTTCCTGGCAGAAATGCTGGTGGTAGTTCTTGGGACTGATGCCTGTCTAAGACCACTGCCTTTACCTTCCAGTATTCGAGGGTGTCCAGTGTGTCCATATTCCGGTATGCCGACTGGGCCGGACCCATCAGGTAGGGGGCCAGCAGGGTGGCCCAATGTTCAGGAGGCCATCGCGCAGCAGTGACTACCCTCTTAAAAGTCACTAGAAAGGCCTCCAGGTTGTCTTCAGGCCCCATCTTTGTGAGTCGCACCGGGAGGTTGACGGGGAGAGTTCCTGCATCTGGTCCCACTGGGACAGGGAGGGGGGCCCCTCCAGGCCACAACAATTGTGCCATGTGCTGTACTAACCACTCCTACTGAGTCTGATGTTTGTCGGCCAGCTCGCGTGTCAGCTGTTGCTGCTGGGTGATGATCTGCTGTATCAGTTGTGCTTGGCACTGCTGCTGCTGGGTCACCTGTAGTTGATGGTTCTCTAACAACCACTTCAATAATTTGTTGGCCTCCATCTTGATTTACAGTGGTTGACCAGTGAGGGGAACTCTGAGCTTGCTTCAGGCAGTCCCTCCTCACTTGGGGCCTTTTGCGGGTCTCAACTGTTGCCCCCATTCTCTACCACGTGTCACGGGGTCAGGACACCCCATCACCCAGGGGGTGAGGCAAGGGCATGGTAGCCCTGCAGTGAAGTCAATAGGGTTATGCCCCACCTCAGGGCTGTTTAATCCAGTGGCCAGAGTCAATAGGACTCCCCTTGTCTTTAGGGAAGCGCAGCCTAATGGCCAAGGACTACAGAAGGTTGGTCTGGTGGGCCGCCTCCAAAAGGGGGGCAGCTGGGTAGGGGGAGCCGGGTCCTCCCTGCTCCACTGGGTCCCAGCCCAGGGCCCTGGTAGTGGCAATGGGGTCCGCCACAAAGTCAGCAGGGAATGCTCCCACAACACGCCGATGGCTGCAGGGACACTGGCTAGTCCCTCTCTGGGCTACCTGTAGCTAAAGTTTGGGTTTCTTCGGGATCTTGGGGTGCCTTGGGTGATGACTGCAATCTCCCTAGGGTGTCCGCAAATGCCTGGGTGCCTGCCTGGGCCTCGGCATCTCCTGCTCCCTCAGTCCCGGTTCCTGGCTGCTCCTCGGCTGGAGCTGGTGAGGTGCGTCCTTCCTCCTCGGCGGCCAGCCCAGACTGAGCTAGGCTACTCCCTTTTATACTGCAGCAGCAGTTGGTGCAGGATCGAGGGGGCGTGGCTTCTGCTGCTAAGAGTGCTGCCTTAACCCCTTCCGCTCCAGTGCGGGGCCAGTACACCCCATCACAGATGGACATACCATTCTTTGCATAAATCATGCCCTATTTCTGCTTCCAGTCCTCCACAACCTCAACTAAAAGGGATTAATGCACAATTACACTAGCAATGAATTGTGCTAGCATGAAATTACACTTCCACCTATCATTTCTCACCATCCTGCACAAAGTATTATGGGAATACAGTTTTCATCTTTCCTACCCAGATTTTTTCATGATTCTACATTAATCAGCTTGCATGTCTAAATGAATGTGAGTTGCTAACTCTTCTTTTAAAAAGGCATCCTCAAAGAGGCTGGCTCAGAAACCTAAGAAGGAAACAGGTTCCACTTTTCTCCATAGACATAATAGTCTCCTATTATGGTTTTAATTTGGGATTTGAATTCGATAAAGCAAATTTTAATTTAGGAATTTAAATTTCCTAGTGCAGGGAAACCCCCTTAATTTACAAAAAGAAAGAGGAGTGGCTTCCCTTGTTAATATTTCTCTTTTCTCAGAAGTTATAACATAGTTTAATGTCACATTATGATATTATTGGAATGTTCTTCTTCAGAAAAAATGTTTTCTTATGCTTACTATGGCTCCAATCCATCCTGCACTTATGCATGTCCATATGCAAGTAGGTGCTTTGGAAGTGAATGGGACTATTTGTGTGCTTAACATTAATTGCATGCTTAAGTACTTTGCTGGATCAGGGCCTAAATACCTAGTACCACTGTAGTATAGTAGTCACATCCCCTTTGGCCTCTCACCTAATTAATCAAACCTTGACCAAGTGACAATGTGCAGCTATCTATCTGAAATGGTCTTCTTGATGAACAATGAAAAATGCCAATATGGTCATATCACCGTGCAGGGACTTTCACAGTAAGGACATCTTGCCCAGATGCATACTGTGCCCCAGATAAATCCAACTTGATGATCAGAGCCCTCTAACCTTTGATACTCTACAACGTAATGCAGCACAATGCCTGTTTTGCATTGTGTACATAAACCAGAAGGGACATGCTCCATCAACTATTCAGATTGCTTGTGTTTACAATTGATTCTATTTTCAAAAAAAAAATCAAAGAAAAAATTCATAAGACACAATGAATTTGTCAGGAATTATATATGTGCTCAGTTCTGCAAATCCTATCGATTCTAATCTGTCTGGTAACTAAAATGACCATTAAACTACTGTCACTGGTGTGCTGTTTTCATTGTTGTTTAATTTCTCTCAGTCTGAAAATTATGCTTCATTAAATTTTTCCAGTCTGTTTTCTTTTCAATTAAGGGAAACATTCAGCTCCTAATGTCCTCGAAGATGAATGACTGGTTAGGAACAATATGCTACACATGCTGTTTTTGCCAAGTAAAAGGTTTTGTGTCATTTCATAGGAAGCTCAGCATCTGTATTTTTGGGGAAAGATATTGTGCTTCTTATAATCCTTTGCCAGTAATGTGAAATTAACTTCTTCAATATTTTTAAAACTAGTCTCTTAGTAATGTAAAATACTGTAGAACATTATGAAAAGTATTGAAAAACAAGAATACAACTTACTTAACTTGTTTTGTTCACTGCATTGTGTACTAATTTGACAAAACACTGATAAATGGACAAGTGATGCACTAACTGACAAATGGATGAAAGAACATAATAACAAAGGTGACTTTGCATTCAAATCTTAAAATGATCAGGAGAAGCAATGTATAAGTGGCACCTGAGATCCAAATTTCCAAATGTGGGCAAATTTCATCTTATGGAGAAAATTATAAAGGATTCATTTTTAAAAGTGACAAAACGTCATTAATCACTGAAGATAACTGTTTCATACTCATGGTTACGTCAGCTACAGACTTATAACAGAGTATTATAGGAGACAAAAAGAGCAATTGATTGGTTCATCTAATCTGAAACAGCCACATTGTTCAGGGCCACACCCTATAACTGCTTTAGAAACTTTTATGACCCCCATTACCATAATATCAGGGGCTTCAACCAAGGTCTCAGTACCCTAACTAGTAGATCATACTTCCTCTCTGATTCCTGCTAACATCCGACCTCCTTTTGAGCATATATAATAATGGTGTCAGGACAACCACTCTTTGTGATCTATTCACCAGTCATGTTCTCTAAATATTTCCTTGAATACCTTCAGATCCTTTCTCATTTTCCTAACATATTTGACACTGACTTCCTTCACTTAAATTGTTACCTTAAAGGTAACAATGTCTTTTTAAAAAAAACAGTATGGGCTGAATACCCAACAGAGCTCTTCAGACAATTTTCATGAGAAGTTTTCTATCAGACAATGCTGTTTTGAGGAAAACTTTTTTTAAGACATCATTTAGATTTTTAACAAAATTTGTTTTGGTGGAAAACATGGAAAAAACTATTTCAGTGTCCAAACATCCATCCCATTTAAACATTTACCAAGTGCAAAGTTTTAAGGATTTTTAATTTTGAAATGACCTCTTGTTTTGAATTTTACTTTGTTTTATATCTATATATATAGAGAGGGTTGAAATCAAAACAAAATGTTTCAAATTTATAGAAATGGAACATTTTGATTAACTCAAAATAGTTTTTTCCTTGAATTCATTTAATAAAAAATGTCAAAACTAGCTTTTTGTCACAATTCAAGATGTTTGTTTTTCTTGTTGTTTTTGTTTGGGTTTTGTTTGTTTATTTTTTTATTTTTTTTTATCTTAATTTTTCATGAGATGAAAAATCCATTTTCTAACCGAACATTGGATCCATAATTCATATAATTCTAAATTCTATCCCTATTTTCCAACATTGTCAGTAATTATATAGGCTCAATTTTATGCTATCTGTTTCCTCTTTCAATTTAGTAAAATATTCCAAATGTTATGGCAGTGTAAATATTACTTACTTAGTTGCATTTAACGTGAGTTGCGGAACTATTAACTAAGGTTTGTAACCTGTCCTTTAAATCGGCTTCGGTACCCAATGACTGGAAGTTAGCTAATGTAACGCCAATATTTAAAAAGGGCTCTAGGAGTGATCCCGGCAATTACAGACCGGTAAGTCTAACGTCGGTACCGGGCAAATTAGTTGAAACAATAGTAAAGAACAAAATTGTCAGACACATAGAAAAACATAAACTCTTGAGCAATAGTCAACATGGTTTCTGTAAAGGGAAATCGTGTCTTACTAATCTATTAGAGTTCTTTGAAGGGGTCAACAAACATGTGGACAAGGGGGATCCGGTGGACATAGTGTACTTAGATTTCCAGAAAGCCTTTGACAAGGTCCCTCACCAAAGGCTCTTACGTAAATTAAGCTGTCATGGGATAAAAGGGACGGTCCTTTCATGGATTGAGAACTGGTTAAAGGACAGGGAACAAAGGGTAGGAATTAATGGTAAATTCTCAGAATGGAGAGGGGTAACTAGTGGTGTTCCCCAAGGGTCAGTCCTAGGACCAATCCTATTCAATTTATTCATAAATGATCTGGAGAAAGGGGTAAACAGTGAGGTGGCAAAGTTTGCAGATGATACTAAACTACTCAAGATAGTTAAGACCAAAGCAGATTGTGAAGAACTTCAAAAAGATCTCACAAAACTAAGTGATTGGGCAACAAAATGGCAAATGAAATTTAATGTGGATAAATGTAAAGTAATGCACATTGGAAAAAATAACCCCAACTATACATACAACATGATGGGGGCTAATTTAGCTACAACGAGTCAGGAAAAAGATCTTGGCGTCATCGTGGATAGTTCTCTAAAGATGTCCACGCAGTGTGCAGAGGCGGTCAAAAAAGCAAACAGGATGTTAGGAATCATTAAAAAGGGGATAGAGAATAAGACTGAGAATATATTATTGCCCTTATATAAATCCATGGTTCGCCCACATCTCGAATACTGTGTACAGATGTGGTCTCCTCACCTCAAAAAAGATATTCTAGCACTAGAAAAGGTTCAGAAAAGAGCAACTAAAATGATTAAGGGTTTAGAGAGGGTCCCATATGAGGAAAGATTAAAGAGGCTAGGACTCTTCAGTTTGGAAAAGAGAAGACTAAGGGGGGACATGATAGAGGTATATAAAATCATGAGTGATGTTGAGAAAGTGGATAAGGAAAAGTTATTTACTTATTCCCATAATACAAGAACTAGGGGTCACCAAAAGAAATTAATAGGCAGCAGGTTTAAAACAAATAAAAGGAAGTTCTTCTTCACGCAGCGCACAGTCAACTTGTGGAACTCCTTACCTGAGGAGGTTGTGAAGGCTAGGACTATAACAATGTTTAAAAGGGGACTGGATAAATTCATGGTGGCTAAGTCCATAAATGGCTATTAGCCAGGATGGGTAAGAATGGTGTCCCTAGCCTCTGTTCGTCAGAGGATGGAGATGGATGGCAGGAGAGAGATCACTTGATCATTGCCTGTTAGGTTCACTCCCTCTGGGGCACCTGGGATTGGCCACTGTCGGTAGACAGATACTGGGCTAGATGGACCTTTGGTCTGACCCAGTACGGCCTTTCTTATGTTCTTATGTTCTTATGTTCTTATGAGTCTTTGCACCTCTTAAATAAGAGACCTAATTATTCTGGCTCAGCTGTCCAAAATATAGAACAGGTCAAATAACATTTGTTGAATAACTTATTATTGGTAATTTTGAAAAAATGACGCTATGAATCATTATTTTCATTATTTGCCAAGCGTTACTGAAAGACACACATGTAGCATTCTATAAGTTTTGACCTCCTATATGAGTAGTACATCACTGAGCAAAAGTGTGTGAACGCATCCTAATTAATCAATTTTATTTTTTTAAATTATGTATTAATTGTAGAATAAAAAGATAACTATACAGGTAACAGGCAAAGACATTTTCTACTTTCCATTGTGTTACAGGTAAATAGAAATATTACAGTAACTCCTCACTTAACATTGTAGTTATGTTCCTGAAAAATGCGACTTTAAGCGAAACGATGTTAAGCGAATCCAATTTCCCCATAAGAATTAATTTCAATGGGGGGGTTAGGTTCCAGGGAAATTTTTTTCACCAGACAAAAAACTATATATCATATATATATATATATATACACACAGTATACATTTTAAACAAACAATTTAATACTGTTCACAGCTATGATGATTGTGAAGCTTGGTTGAGGTGGTGAAGTTAGAGGGTGGAAGAGGGTGGGATATTTCCCAGGGAATGTCTTGCTGCTAAATCAGTGGTTCTCAAACTTTTGTACTGGTGACCCCTTTCACATAGTGTAAGGGGACTGTTGCCCCCTTACTAACATTCAGTGGGGGTGTTTTGGTTGGCTAGCTCCCAGCACTAAAAGGGGAAGGGTCGATGGCAAATCAGGAGCCTGAGACTGACAGTCCCCAGGAACAATGGGGAGAGGCCAATGCTCCAGATCAGCCTGATTGACAGGGCGGGCAGGCTAATCAGCATGACAGGAGGCCAGGGTGGGTCCCGTCCTCTGTGTGAGCTGGAATTGCCTGGATCAGACTGAGTGGGGCCGAGCTAAGGAGAAAGCAGGGGCCCAAGCTGAGCTGGAGAGCAGAACCGTGCCAGATCCAGAGGGGCCAGAGGCGCAGCCACAGAGCCAGAGACGCAGCCCAGGGAGAGCAGATCCTGTGCTGGGAACAGAGCTGCAGCCACAGAGCCAGAGACGCAGCCCAGGGAGAGCAGATCATGTGCTGGGAGCAGAGCCGCAGCCACAGAGCCAGAGACACAGCCCAGGGAGAGCAGATCGTGTGCTGGGAGCAGAGACGCAGCCACAGAGCCAGAGACGCAGCCCAGGGAGAGCAGATCCTGTGCTGGGAGCAGAGCTGCAGCCACAGAGCCAGGTGTGGTGAGCAAGTGGGGCCAGCCAAGGGGGGACCTTGGGCAAAGGGCCCAGCACAGAAAGACACCCCCAGACAAGGGCCCTTGCAGGCCAGACCGGGAGGGGGACCTTAACCTGACGGGGGGCTGACGCTGGGAAGAAGGGTCCCACCACTCAAAGCCCGGAGGTGTGTGGCCACCACCATTGCAAGTGTCCAACCCGCAGCATACCTGCAGCACAGCCAGGGCCTGAGACGGAAATCTGGGACCTACAAGGAACAGACTGTGAAGTGCCCTGATGTCCAGAGACACTGTTTGTGATGTTCCCTGCCACAAAGCAGGGTGATGTGTTTTCCTTTAACCTTTCCCATTTTTCCTTATTCTTTTCTTTAGATTAATTGTTAATTAAACAACTTGTATTTGTTTTAAATTGTATGGAATAATCAGTGGGTCAGGGAGGTGCCCAGTGCAGAGAGAGTACCCCGGAGTGGGGACACCCTAGCCCCTGTCCTAGGTGACCACAGCAGGGTTGGGGGTTGAGCCCCCCAGGAATCCTGGGCCCAGCCTTGTTGGGGTTACGAGGACTCTGCCAGACAGGAGAGTGGAAGGGGAGCCCTCAAGGGCAGGGAGGCCTCTGGGTAAAGGGAGTGGGAGCGAGGACTCAGATCCTTTCGCTAGCCCACTTCACCGGGGTAGTGCAGAAGCCAGGAAAGTTCCCCACAATAGCGGGACCATTCCCCCGCTTACAATAGCAAGCCTCTGAGTGCAACCCCCCCATATAAATTAAAAATACTTTTTTATATATTTAACACCATGATAAATGCTGGAGGCAAAGCAGGGTTTGGGGTGGAGTCTGACAGCTCGCGACCCCCCATGTAATAACCTCATGACCCCCTGAGGGGTCCTGACCCCCAGTTTGAGAACCCCTGTCCTAAATGATGAACTAGCACTCGGCTGAGCCCTCAAGAGTTAACACATTGTTGTTAATGTAGCCTCACATTCTACGAGGCAGCAGGAATGGAGGGGAGGGGAGATAGCATAGCAGACAGAGACAGACACACACCTTCTGTGTGGGAGAGAAAGAGAAATGCACACTGCCCCTTTAAGTAAGCTGACACACTCTTAAGTGCATTGTCTTTTTAAGTGGATCAGGAAGTTGAGACAGGAGCTGCTGCCCCAAGCTCTCTCTGTCTCTCTCAGTCCGTGTCCCCACCCTGCTCTATATGGAGAAGAAGGGGTAAGCAGGGTTTAGGAGCAGGGGGGAGGGGGACACCCTGATATTAGCCCCCCTCTTTCCTTCCCCCCCTGCACAGCAAGCAGGAGGCTCGGGGAGCAGCTCCAAGGCAGAGGGCAGGAGCAGCACATGGCAGTGGGGAGAGGGATAGCTGCAATTGCTAGCTTGCTGGCAGCTACTGCTCAGGGAACTTAAGGGAGCGGGGAGCTGATAGGGGGGCTGCCGGTCCACCCTGGTTCCAAGCCCCCACCAGCTAGCTGCAACAGGCTGCTCTTCCTGCAAGCAGTGGACAAAGCAGGTGGCTGCCAAACGATGTTAGAAGGGAGCATTGCACAACTTTAAACGAGCATGTTCCCTAATTGATCAGCAATGTAACAACGAAACAACTTTAACTGGGACAACTTTAAGTGAGGAGTTACTGTACAAGAAAGCAGAGATGTTCTAAATTACAAGGACCAGACATAGGCCCTTGGAACTATCTCCCTCATTCCTGGGAAAACCTATCTAACGAGGCTAAATAATACTAATTAAACACAAGGTTTTCCACATAGGACCCAGGGAAAAATTTCTAAGACTTGCTGATAACCCAGTTGAAAAGGAAAAATGTCTTTGCTTGATTAGAGTATACCATATTTTTGCTCCCTTTTCCCCTGTTCATAATGTGTGAAAACATGATCTAACAATATTACACGTGTAGCTTACTGGTGCTGTGGGTGGAGGAGGAAAATATATAATTAAAATATAAATAAATAATAAAAATAAAATAATTAATTTGAAAAATACCATGTAATTGAATAGAGTATTTAATACATAGTAGGCCAACTGTGTGCTTTCTTTACCCCCTCCCTCATGGGTGTCCAGGCCCCAA
Source organism: Emys orbicularis (assembly GCF_028017835.1). Lineage (NCBI taxonomy): Eukaryota > Metazoa > Chordata > Testudines > Emydidae > Emys > Emys orbicularis. The sequence continues at coordinate 166,161,899 of NC_088684.1, forward strand.
GAACAGTGGATACCAAAGGAGCAGTGGCAGGGCAGGGCCCATCCATGAATAGGCCCTGTGACTCCATGCCAAGATTCTGTGTCATTGGCAAGGTGCGTTCCAATCCACCTTTCTTCTCCCTGGCAGTGGAGCACCAATGGAGCCAGACTGCCAGAGCTCCTGTGTCTTATGGCTTTTCACCAGATCCAGTCTGAAAATCACCACCAGAGGGGTAAAGCAGGTGTTGCATTCCAAATCTTAGAACTGCAGGGCCAGTGGAGGGGATAATGCAGATTCACCTGGCCCTTCCCTTCCCATCCTCTCTGCATATAGATCTGTGGGTCTTTAGGACACCCTCTGTGGAATCCTGTGAATGGAGATGATGGATGTAGAAGAAGCCAAGGCCCTGTTTCATTTGGGAGAGGAGAGAGGACTACATACAGCAGGGATCTTCCATTCACAAATATAGGAGGTAGGATTCAGTTACCCTGTGATAAACTTGAACTAACACCATTGACTTCAGTGGAGCTATTCAGGATTATCATTAGTGTAACTGAGATCAAAATATATCTAAATTCATATTTGAATGAATTAGATTCAAATAGATTAGTTCAATTGAGCCCTAGACAGTCTTAGTAAAGTTGCACCCACTTACACTAGAGATGGATTTATATAATTATTTAATGTACAGTATTGACACCTTCACACTGCTGTTTTTTTTAATGGTCATGGAGTGAGAATCAGTAGTACTTAGAAAGTGAGTAAGAGGTGTTGCTGAAGGGCTATGGTAGGAGGTTTCAGTGATTGATTCCTAAGCAACATGAGTGAAAAAGAAGAGTCAGAGGTGCAGGAAAGTGTGGGAAAGAGTAGTGTGAGCCAGAGACCAATGGGAGTCAAACAGGCAGAGGTAGCAAGAACATTATGGAAGAGGCATGCAGTTAGGGAAGCAGGGCTAGCAGGGGAACAAGGAGAGCTGATAAGAGGAGGGGAGGTGTGGGGGATGGGAGAGCAAGAATGAGAGGGAGGCAGGAAAAACACTAAATTCACACACAATCATTTGAAATAAAAAGGGGACAAAATAAAGTGTGGTTGTACTCTAAAAAGTGACTATAAGGCATGGCATTATGGGGTTCCATGTCTATTGTTTCTCAATTACTCCAGTTCAAATTTGATTAGTTTACAAGTTGAGAAGATGTCCAATTACCCTTGTCATAAACAGATAGTTAAGGGTTAATGCCTCTTTTACCTGTAAAGGGTTTAGAAGTTCACCTAGCCTAGTTGACACCTGACCAGAGGAACCAATGGGGGGATAAGATGGTTCAAAAGGAAGGAGGGACGTTTCCTTTGTTTAGAGTTTAGTTTCAGTTTTGACCGGAGTGGGAAAGCTCCAGAAATCAGCCTCTTATCACGTAGTGAGTATTAGTGAAGGGAATAAATAGGTTTATGTTTATTTTCTTTGTAACTTGTCTTGGGCATTAGGGAATAATCAAATTGGGTATTTTTAGTGTAACTAAGTTTTTGCCCAGGGGAACATCCTCTGTGTTTTGAATCTGTTGTCTGTGAGATCAGCTGGTATGCTATCTCCCAGAGGGTTTTCTTTTACCTTTCTTTTCTTTAATTAAAAGTCTTATTTTTAAGAACCTGGTTGATTTTTCCTTTTGTTAAGATCCAAGGGGATTGGATCTGGACTCACCAGGAATTGGTGGGGGAAAGGAAGGGGGATGGTTAAATTCTCCTTGTGTTAAGATCCAAGGGTTTGGATCGGTGTTCACCAGGAAATTGGTGAAGAAGTCTCTCAAGGCTACCCAGGGAAAGGAGTTAGAACTTGGGAGTGGTGGCAGCAAAACCAGATCTAAACTGGTAATTCAGTTTAGGGGTTCACATGCAGGTCCCCATATCTGTACTCTAAAGTCCAGAGTGGGGGTGAAACCTATGACAACCCTCCAATTGCCAGACATGCAAATTCACCCGAGGATCTGAAAGTGAAACTGGGTGCTTAGACATTCTGAGCAGAAATAAATTCTCTGCAACTGGAACTTGTTTAACAATTTTGTTGATGGTCCAGAGTAGAATCCATCTCAATCCAGTGGAGAGTATGCTTATGGAGTGGAGAGTGCAGAGTATGCTTATAAAATTTGAAGATGACACCAAGCTAGAAGAGGTGGCAAGCACTTTGGAAGACAGGAATTTAATTTAAAACAACCTTGACAAACTGGAGAATTGGCCTGAAATCAATAAGATGAAATTCAATAAAGAGAAGTGTCCAGTACTATACTTAGGAAGGAAAAATCAAATGCACAACTACAAAATGGGAAAGGACTGGCAGTACTGCAGAAAAGGACCTGTGGTTATAGTGGATCACAAACTCAGTATACTCTACTACTATAAGGGTAGTTAAGCTGGAATAGGCTGGAATAGTTAAAATGGAATAGGCTTATAAGGGAAGTTGTGGACATTTTTAAGAACAGGTTGGGCAAACACCTGTCAGGAATGGTCTATGTTCACTTGCTCCTGCCTCAACACTAAGAGCTGGACTTGATGATTTCTTGAGTCCCTACCAGCCCCACATTTTTATGATTCAGTCTCTCACAGCTGCACAAGCTCTACAGGGCTAAGAGGAGTAAAGAAGAAAAAAATATTTTTTCACCAAAGTAAGCAGAAATTAGTCTGGTATGCACAGGGAGAAGATTTATTGAGCAAGAATGTGCTATGTTTACAGTCACATCTTATGTGGCACCTCCATCACTGGAAGTTTGCAACCATGGTAGCCCATTCTGTATGATCCTCTGCTAATCTCCTTGTGGATGAATGGTCCTTTTGATCCACCCAGGATCTCACACTTTCCATCCAAGATCTTTTTTCAGCCCTATATTCTTCTGCCATCAACTTTCCCTTCCAGTGCCTATAAGTATGCATCGCCTGCTGAACTCCTAAAAATGTTCCCTGCAAATCATATCTTTCTTTTCATAAGATCCCTAACTAGAGTGTGCTGAGTTCTAATAATCTCCCAAATGTTTTCACTGGTTATATGGTCTATCCACAATATTTTCAGATTTCGTCTATAACACAGTAATTCGAAGGATTGGCATTTCTTTATCAATTGTTTGAATGTCCATGTTTCACAGCCACAATTTAACACAGATCAAATGTTCTTCTCAGATGTTTATTCTTCCAGAATGTCTCTTTCACTCTTGCTATTCTGGTGCTGACTTCAGTATCCAATCTTCCATCTTCTGTGATGATGCCTCCTAAGTTGCAATAATTTGCTGTATTGCTGTGTCATTCATTAGAATCTGACATGTTTTCCCAAGGTCCTTGAATACCACCATAATATTTGTCTTGTCCACATTCAACTCCAGACCATATTCTTATGCCAAATTCATATATAATCTCCACTAACTAATCAGACCTTCTAAATCAGACAACAGCACAGTGTCATCTACACAGCAACAAAGCCCGATGTCAACTCTGTTCACATATTTATTCAAATGACACCATCATAGGACCTAATCACATTAGCCACGCCATAAGGGGCTCGTTCACCTGCACATCTACCAATGTGATATATGCCATCATGTGCCAGCAATGCCCCTCCGCCATATACATTGGCCAAACCGGACAGTCTCTATGCAAAAGAATAAATGGACACAAATCTGACATCAGGAATCATAAAATTCAAAAACCAGTAGGAGAACACTTCAACCTCTCTGGTCACTCAGTAACAGACTTAAAGGTGGCAATTTTGCAACAGAAAAGCTTCAAAAACTGACTCCAGTGAGAAACTACTGAGCTTGAATTAATATGAAAACTAGATACCATTAACTTGGGTTTGAATAGAGACTGGGAGTGGCTGGGTCATTACACATATTGAATCTATTTCCCCATGTTAAGTATCCTCACACCTTGTCATAGGTTTCACCCCCACTCTGAACTTTAGGGTACAGATGTGAGGACCTGCATGAGAACCCCTAAGCTTAATTACCAGCTTAGATCAGTATGCTGCCACCATCCAAATCGTTTAAAACAGCTGTTTATGAGTCATTTGGGAAACTCTGTCTCCCCCCCCCCCAAAATCTCTCCCTCCCAAGTACTGTAACCCTTCCCTGGGTAACCTTGAGAGACTTCTCCACCAATTTCCTGGTGAACACCGATCCAAACCCCTTGGATCTTAAAACAAGGAAAAAATCAATCAGGTTCTTAAAAAGAAGGCTTTTAATTAAAGAAAAGGGGTAAAAGAAATACCTCTGTGAAATTAGCATACAAGCTACTCTCACAGACAACAGATTCAAAACACAGAGGATGTTCCCCTGGGCAAAACCTTAGTTACACAAAAAAAGACCCAATTTGATTATCCCTCTAATGCACAAGACAAGTCACAAAAGAAAATAAAACATAAACTAATTTATTCCTTCTTTAATACTCACTACCCTGTTTGATTCCTGGGTCTTTTCACTCCGGCACAAAACTGAAACTAACACTGAGACAAAGGAAAACTTCCCTCCTTCCTCTTGAAACATCTTGTCCCCCCATTGTTCCTCTGGTCAGATGTCAGCTAGGCTAGGTGAACTTCTTAACCCTTTACAGGTAAAAGAGGCATTAACCCGTAACTGTCTGTTTATGACACACCTTCTTGTCAACTGTCTAAAATGATCTTGATTATCACTACAAAAATTTTTTCTCCTGCTGATAATAGCTCAACTTAATTAATTAGCCTCTTAGAATTGGTATGGCTACTTCCAATTTTTCATGTTCTCTGTATGTATATATATCTTCTTACTATGTTCCATTCTATGCATCTGATGAAGTGGGCTGTAGCCCATGAAAGCTTAGGCTCAAATAAATTTGTTAGTCTCTAAGGTGCCACAAGTACTCCTGTTCTTTTTCCGGATACAGACTAACACGGCTACTACTCTGAAACTAGCAAATGTTATTCACCCATTCACCTATTTTCCCATTCGTATTGAGTAAATTAATCAAATACTCACTACAAATATTGAATAAAGTCAATGGTATTATACAGTTTTGCCTCACACCTCCTTGATCTCTATTAGATTTTCATTTCCATCTCTCATTATAATCACCTTCTCATTCCAAGATAATTGTCACTTATAATGGGGAGAACAGTATACTCATATTTTTTTTTATTTCTAAAAACCCTTTGACAAACTCTGCGACTACAAATTGCTCCACATATTAAGATCTGTAGGGATTGATGGAGACAAACTCTGAATAGTAAAAGAATTATACTAGAATCAAAGGGTGATTATAATGGGAGAGGAAAAGGAAAATGTTAGATAATATCTGAAGGTGAACGATAGACGATGGTTCCCGATAGACAATGGTGGTGGGATCCACCAATTGGGTAAGGCCTCAAAGGGGAACAGTATATTCACTTCTAAAACTACCACTATCTAGTCAGCCATGGCACTGTTCCTACATGTAGCCAGATAGCTGTACATTTCCATCATTAGATAACAAACAAAACAGCCTAGCCTAACCTTCCCCATGCTAATTTCCACTAAGTGCTCATTTTTTCCACAATGTCTAATTATCAATTAAATAAAGAATTAGACTGTCTGTTCTCCAATTGTACTAGATTTAATAGAATCTCAATGATGCTTCAAAAAACATGGTCAGAAACAATGTATTGCACAGAAAAGGAAAGATCTGCTGCAGCATTTACTCAGACCATTTACAGCAGGCTTGCCATCCTAACAATAACAGTATTAACTAGAGCTGGCCTGAAAATGAAAATCAATTTCTGCAACATTAAATAAATAAATAAATAAATAAATAAAATAATATATTGTGCTTTTGAAATTTATTTGATCAAGAATTGGGATGGAAAGTCAAATGCTAAATTTACACAGGAAAGGGATTTCCATAAAGTTCCCTTTCAGGAGAACTGAAATGGAATGTTTTCGCTTACCAGCTGTCTGCCTGCAATGTCAATTTTACTTTCTCCCTGAAGGTAGAAAAGGGCATTTTCTACTGGAAAATTATTCTGGGATTTTGTGTGTTTTTTATTTTTTTTCATTTTCCCCTCCCTTCTTTCTGAGAATGCTGAGTAAAAGTGCCATCCAACAGTCTGGAGTAGAAAATTAATCTCTTGAGCGTTATCAGTGACAGTCTGAACAGAAGCATTCCTTTCAGGACAAACCAAATGTTCTTGGTGGGATTGCATTACTGGTAACATACCCACAACTGATTTACAGAATACCATGTTACATTCTGAAAAGGATTAAGTGACTAATTCTCATTTTGTGAAACCCACTGACTCTAAAAGCCACAACACAGTCCCAGTACATTTCATGCTCATTTCAATATATTTTCAGTATTTTTTTATACTTCTAAGTTTGCTTTCTGGTGATATTTGTCGAAACGTGTAGTACTCTATCCACTATATATTAGATTCTGTTTGATTCTTACTCACCTATAGGGTATGGGCAGAGGCAGTGCTTAATTTGTAATGAAAGACCTGCCAGGGCTCAAGCAATTAGGTGCTGGGGCTCAAACAATTTTTTACTTTCATAACTGACGCAGCAGGCCCAGAGGTGCCAAGGCTATGAAACGCCAAGCCTAGAAGCACTGGGGCTCAATCCTGGCAAGCCCTGGCACAAAATAAGCACTGGGCAGAGGCAGTCTTTTGGTTTCTGACGGTGCAACGCTGATCTCGATGGACTGTGGAGAGGAGAGTGGGGATTCCTCCGGATATTGTTGAAGGTTTCTGTGGAATTCCTGCTGGACCTACTGGCATGTAATCTTGTCTGTCAGTGTCTTGCTGTTAGAAAGAAGAGGAGAGGTGACAGCTTTTATGGCCACCTTTGCTGGGAGTCACATTACTGGCTGGGATCCTCCAAGTTGCCGCAAAAGAGCCCATGCCTTGCAGCTCAAATGTGTGAAATCAACAGTCTTATTCCACCTTTCCAGGCATGCGGAATTCAAGGACTCAAGCAGTGCAGTGGCTTTATCTGGGTCGCCACTCCTTTCATATTCCCTCAAGAGGGATTCGGACTCTTTTGTCCAGCAGGGGGTAAAAGTCTTGCAGTGACAGCACAGGATATACTTCTTAGTGGTTGATTTTAGGATGTTTGTAAAACAGTCAAAGTTTCTAGGTATCAGTTCGAGCCGTGGGATCCGATGTTCAGTTTCTGAAGTGTAGGTGGGCCATTCAGCCTTGCGGAAATTCCAACGCGGATTTCCTGCCGACTGCAGAAGAGACACTTCCAGGCCAATCTGGAGGATGAATGAGCGATGTTGGCTATGCAGGAAGTGACTCAGGATGGTTCTTGTTGTGGCCAGTGGGACACCTGCGCTATTATGGGTCACAAAACACAGGTCAGGGTTATAATCCATTGTTCACCTCGCAGAACAAAAAGATCTGGATTGCTTTGGATCAGAGAGCAGATGGAGGTCTTTGCGGGAGGCCCATTCTGTGATCTGTTCTCTCACTGTGTCATTTGATCAGTATCCCCAGTCTTTGTGATGGCTGCTAAAGTTGCCTATATAGATGGCCGGATGAGGAAGGTAAGGTAAGGTGGGATCAGGCCACATGATGTTAGGTGGCTTATATATGATGTAATGATGTCTCTCTATATATGTATACATGTGTAGATATATACAAGCCACCTAACATCATGTGCCCTGATCCCATCTTACTTTCTCTTCCTCATCTGGCCATCTACATAGGTAGAGGCAGTAAACAGCCTCTGCACAGACCATGTAAGCAGTGTTGCCAACTCTTGCAATTTTATCACAAGTCTCGTTATATTGGAAGTTTTCCTTATACCTCAGATCCCAGCGTTATGAATTATAGACGACTCTCAGCTTTCATTATTTTAAAGTAAGTTTCTAGCCCTTGTCACTGTGGAGAAAGTTTGAAGATGTTACCTGAGTTACTAAAGTCTCAAAAAGCAGACAAATCTGAAGAATAGAAAATAGGGCTGTTGATTAATCACAGTTAACTCACGTGATTAACTAAAAAAAATTAACTGCAATTAAAAAAATTAATCGTGATTAATCGCACTGTTAAACAATAGAATACCAATTGAAATGTATTAAATATTTTGGATGTTTTTCTACATTTTCAAATATATTGATTTCTATTACAACACAGAATACAAAATGTACAATGCTCACTTTATATTATTATTTTATTACAAATATTTGCACCGTAAAAATGATAAAAGAAATAGTATTTTTCAATTCACCTCATACAAGTACTGTAGTGCAATGTCTTTATCATGAAAGTGTAACTTACAAATGTAGATTTTTTTCTTACATAAATGCACTTAAAAACAAAACAATGTAAAACTTTAGAGCCTACAAGTCCACTCAGTCCTACTTCTTGTTCATCCAATTGCTAAGACAAACAAGTTTGTTTACATTTACGGGAGATTCTGCTGACTGCTTATTTACAGTGTCACCTGAAAGTGAGAACAGGCGTTCACATGGCACTTTTGTAGCCAGTGTTGCAAGGTATTTACATGCCAGATATGCTAAACATTCATATGCCCCTTCATGCTTCAGCCAGCATTCCAGAGGACATGCTTCCATGTTGATGATACTCGTTAAAAAAGTAATGCATTAATTAAATTTGTGACTGAACTCCTTGGGGGAGAATTGTATGTCTCCTGTTCTCTTTTACCCACATTCTGCCATATATTCCATGTTATAGCAGTCTCAGATGATGACCCAGCACATGTTCGTTTTAAGAACACTTTCACGGCAGATTTAACAAAACACAAAGAAAGTACCAATGTGAGATTTCTAAGGATAGATACAGCACTCAACCCAAAGTTTAAGAATCTGAAATGACTTCCAAAATCTGAGAGGGATGAGGTGTGGAGCATGCTTTCAGATGTCTTAAAAGAGCAACACTCCGATGCGGAAACTACAGAACCCGAAACACCAAAAAAGAAAATCAACTCAGATGATGAAAATGAACATGCCTCGGTCTGCTCTGCTTTGGATTGTTATCGAGCAGAACCCGTCATCAGCATGGATTCATGTCTTCTGAAATACTGGTGGAAGCATGAAGGGACATGTGAATCCTTATCTCATCTGGCACGTAAATAACTTGCAATGCCGGCTACAACAGTGCCATGCGAATGCCTGTTCTCACCTTCAGGTGACATTGTAAACAAGACGTGGGCAGCATTATCACCTGCAAATTGTAACCAAACTTGTTTGTCTGAGCGATTCGCTGAAGTAGGACTGAGTGGACTTGTCGGTTCTAAAGTTTTACGTTGTTTTATTTTGAATGCAGTTATTTTTTGTACATAATTCTACATTTGTAAGTTCAACTTTCATTATAAAGAGATTACTTTTCAGTACTTATATTAGGTGAATTGAAATATACTATTTCTTTTGTTTTTTACAGTGCAAATATTTGTAATCAAAAATAAATATAAAGTGAGCACTGTATACTTTGTGTTCTGTGTTGTAATTGAAATAATATATTTGAAAATATAGAAAACATCCAAAAATATTTAAATAAATGGTATTCTATTATTGTTTAACAGTGTCATTAATTGTGCAATTAATCACGATTAATTTTTTTAATCACTTGACAGCCCTAATAGAAAATGTATTATTTGTATATTCTTATGATTTTCAACCTATCTCATAATTTTAGTGAATCCTCTATCAACAAGAAAGGTAATCCTGCTCTCCAGGAAATGCAGGACTCCTTCTGAGACATTCCCCATAAGGAAGTGTGAGAAGTAGATGGAGTCATGGCTCTCCCCATTTCCCCTTCTTTCTTCCTATTTGTCCACTGAGGTGCCTAGTCATACAAAGTGTAAGAGCCTCTCCCCTTAATGTCTCCAGTGCTCCCCCTGAAGTGGTGTAGCTACAGACTCCCTCCCCACCATGCTTTTATCTTAAATGCACAACCTAGCTTGACATCTATTAGTGGAGGTCAGTGAATACCTCAAAAACATCTAATATCTGCTTGAATTTAAGAAATGAATTTACTTTGTCTGTGTTCATATATCTTTTGTGTTTGTTTTTAATGCATATTGTAGTGAAGAAGTTTACTGAAATATTTGTAGAAACAAAGAATTTTAAACGTTTCCAGAACTATTATTGGAAAGTGGATTTTGAATTTGCAAACACCCGGCAGACACCTAATTCTAAGAATTACGCTCATCATGCAGTGAACATACCATTTGTCAAGTCAAAAATAACCAACACAGCTCAGATGTGAGATTTCAAACCTCAAACCATGTACAGACTTACAGGCCAAAATTATGCAGTTGAATGTTGAATAATTCAATTTTAAAAATTCAGAATCCACTCATGGAATTATAAATAAAAAACAGGCTATGTCTCTCAAAAATTACCCCAATACAGGTTAATTTGCTTCATGACTACTTAAATTGCATAACAAATATACAAAGACACTTAGAACTCTCCCACAGATAGGAGAGAGATGTAAATGGCAAAATCAGGTTGAATCATATCTATGCAAACACCCTTACCAAGTAGGCTGTGACTGGATTTGAGAGGCATCTAAGTCATGCACACAGCAGGCCTAGACACAGACCCATTAGGAAAGCATATAATGTATCCAATTCATTGCTGGGGCCTGGATGTCAGACATGAAAAATTGTATACCATTGAAAAAATATATGGCTGTACCTTGTTTTTTATGTTATCATTTTATTTATATTCTAGTCATACACTAGGCTCTCAATTCAGACAAAAGAAGTATTATAAATATTCTTAGGAGATGTTTTAGCAAAGAAATTTTGATGAGATTTAAGATAATTGGATGAAAATGCACAGTAGCTTTATATTTAGGGATTATAGAGGATTTATCCCTGATGCAGGCAGTTGCAACTCCATTTATTTATTCATAGATTCATAGATTCTAGGACTGGAAGGAACCTCGAGAGGTCATCGAGTCCAGTCCCCTGCCCGCATGGCAGGACCAAATACGGTCTAGACCATCCCTGATAGACATTTATCTAACCTACTCTTAAATATCTCCAGAGATGGAGATTCCACAACCTCCCTAGGCAATTTATTCCAGTGTTTAACCACCCTGACAGTTAGGAACTTTTTCCTAATGTCCAATCTAGACCTCCCTTGCTGCAGTTTAAGCCCATTGCTTCTTGTACTCTCCTTAGAGGCTAAGGTGAACAAGTTTTCTCCCTCCTCCTTATGACACCCTTTTAGATACCTGAAAACTGCTATCCTGTCCCCTCTCAGTCTTCTCTTTTCCAAACTAAACAAACTCAATTCTTTCAGCCTTCCTTCATAGGTCATGTTCTCAAGACATTTAATCATTCTTGTTGCTCTTCTCTGGACCCTTTCCAATTTCTCCACATCTTTCTTGAAATTCGGTGCCCAGAACTGGACACAATACTCCAGCTGAGGCCTAACCAGAGCAGAGTAGAGCGGAAGAATGACTTCTCGTGTCTTGCTCACAACACACCTGTTAATACATCCCAGAATCATGTTTGCTTTTTTTGCAACAGCATCACACTGTTGACTCATATTTAGCTTGTGGTCCACTATAACCCCTAGATCCCTTTCTGCCGTACTCCTTCCTAGACAGTCTCTTCCCATTCTGTATGTGTGAAACTGATTTTTTCTTCCTAAGTGGAGCACTTTGCATTTGTCTTTGTTAAACTTCATCCTGTTTAACTCAGACCATTTCTCCAATTTGTCCAGATCATTTTGAATTACGACCCTGTCCTCCAAAGCAGTTGCAATCCCTCCCAGTTTGGTATCATCCGCAAACTTAATAAGCGTACTTTCTATGCCAATATCTAAGTCGTTAATGAAGATATTGAACAGAGCCGGTCCCAAAACAGACCCCTGCGGAACCCCACTCGTTATGCCTTTCCAGCAGGATTGGGAACCATTAACAACAACTCTCTGAGTACGGTTATCCAGCCAGTTATGCACCCACCTTATAGTAGCCCCATCTAAATTGTATTTGCCTAGTTTATCGATAAGAATATCATGCGAGACCGTATCAAATGCCTTACTAAAGTCTAGGTATACCACATCCACAGCTTCTCCCTTATCCACAAGACTCGTTATCCTATCAAAGAAAGCTATCAGATTGGTTTGACATGATTTGTTCTTTACAAATCCATGCTGGCTGTTCCCTATCACCTTACCCCCTTCCAAGTGTTTGCAGATGATTTCCTTAATTACTTGCTCCATTATCTTCCCTGGCACAGAAGTTAAACTAACTGGTCTGTAGTTTCCTGGGTTGTTTTTATTTCCCTTTTTATAGATGGGCACTATATTTGCCCTTTTCCAGTCTTCTGGAATCTCTCCCGTCTCCCATGATTTTCCAAAGATAATAGCTAGAGGCTCAGATACCTCCTCTATTAGCTCCTTGAGTATTCTAGGATGCATTTCATCAGGCCCTGGTGACTTGCAGGCATCTAACTTTTCTAAGTGATTTTTAACTTGTTCTTTTTTTATTGTATCTGCTAAACCTACCCCCTTCCCATTAGCATTCACTATGTTAGGCATTCCTTCAGACTTCTCGGTGAAGACCGAAACAAAGAAGTCATTAAGCATCTCTGCCATTTCCAAGTTTCCTGTTACTGTTTCTCCCTCTTCACTAAGCAGTGGGCCTACCCTGTCTTTGGTCTTCCTCTTGCTTCTAATGTATTGATAAAAAGTCTTCTTGTTTCCCTTTATTCCCGTAGCTAGTTTGAGCTCATTTTGTGCCTTTGCCTTTCTAATCTTGCCCCTGCATTCCTGTGTTGTTTGCCTATATTCATCCTTTGTAATCTGTCCTAGTTTCCATTTTTTATATGACTCCTTTTTATTTTTTAGATCATGCAAGATCTCGTGGTTAAGCCAAGGTGGTCTTTTGCCACATTTTCTATCTTTCCTAACCAGCGGAATAGCTTGCTTTTGGGCCCTTAATAGTGTCCCTTTGAAAAACTGCCAACTCTCCTCAGTTGTTTTTCCCCTCAGTCTTGATTCCCATGGGACCTTACCTATCAGCTCTCTGAGCTTACCAAAATCCGCCTTCCTGAAATCCATTGTCTCTATTTTGCTGTTCTCCCTTCTACCCTTCCTTAGAATTGCAAACTCTATGATTTCATGATCACTTTCTCCCAAGCTGCCTTCTACTTTCAAATTCTCAACGAGTTCCTCCCTATTTGTTAAAATCAAGTCTAGAACAGCTTCCCCCCTAGTAGCTTTTTCAACCTTCTGAAATAAAAAGTTGTCTGCGATGCAGTCCAAGAATTTGTTGGATAGTCTGTGCCCCGCTGTGTTATTTTCCCAACATATATCTGGATAGTTGAAGTCCCCCATCACCACCAAATCTTGGGCTTTGGATGATTTTGTTAGTTGTTTAAAAAAAGCCTCATCCACCTCTTCCACCTGGTTAGGTGGCCTGTAGTAGACTCCTAGCATGACATCACCCTTGTTTTTTACCCCTTTTAGCCTAACCCAGAGACTCTCAACACTTCCATCTCCTATGTCCATCTCTACCTCAGTCCAAGTGTGTACATTTTTAATATATAAGGCAACACCTCCTCCCTTTTTCCCCTGTCTATCCTTCCTGAGCAAGCTGTATCCATCCACACCAACATTCCAATCATGTGTATTATCCCACCAAGTTTCAGTGATGCCAACAATGTCATAGTTGTATTTATTTATTAGCACTTCCAGTTCTTCCTGCTTATTACCCATACTTCTCACATTTGTATATAGGCATCTAAGATACTGGTTTGATCTTTCCTCCCAGTTTTGTCCTGACCCTCCTTTCTCTCTGCCAATATAGCCCACACTCCCTCTCGTTTCCGACCCATCTCCCAGGTCTCCATGTTCCCCACTTACCTGCGGGCTTTACTCACCTGTCCCCGTCGAACCTAGTTTAAAGCCCTCCTCACTAGGTTAGCCAGTCTGTGTCCAAATAGGGTCTTTCCCCTCCTCGAAAGGTGAATGCCATCTCTGCCTAGCAGTCCTTCCTCAAATAGCATCCCGTGGTCTAGGAAGCCAAAGCCCTCCTGGCGACACCATTAGCACTTCCAGTTCTTCCTGCTTATTACCCATACTTCTCACATTTGTATATAGGCATCTAAGATACTGGTTTGATCTTTCCTCCCAGTTTTGTCCTGACCCTCCTTTCTCTCTGCCAATATAGCCCACACTCCCTCTCGTTTCCGACCCATCTCCCAGGTCTCCATGTTCCCCACTTACCTGCGGGCTTTGCTCACCTGTCCCCGTCGAACCTAGTTTAAAGCCCTCCTCACTAGGTTAGCCAGTCTGTGTCCAAATAGGGTCTTTCCCCTCCTCGAAAGGTGAATGCCATCTCTGCCTAGCAGTCCTTCCTCAAATAGCATCCCGTGGTCTAGGAAGCCAAAGCCCTCCTGGCGACACCATCTTCGCAGCCAGGCATTCACCTCCAGGATGCATCTGTCTCTGCCCGGGCCCCTACCTTTGACAGGAAGAATCGAAGAGAATACCACCTGCGCTCCAAACTCCTTCACCCATACTCCCAGAGTCCTGTAGTCACTCTTGATCTGCTCAGTGTCACACCACGCAGTATCATTTGTGCCCACATGGATGAGTAGCATGGGGTAGTAGTCAGAGGGCTGGATAATCCTCGACAATGCCTCCGTAACGTCTCAGATACGGGCTCCCGGCAGGCAGCATACCTCCTGAGATGAAATGTCAGGGCGACAGATGGGCGCCTCCGTCCCCCTCAGCAGAGAGTCTCCGACCACCACTACCCTACGTTTCCTATTCGCAGTGGTGGCAGCAGACCTCCCAGCCATAGGGGTACGAGGCTTCTCCTCCTTTACTGTAGGGGGTGATGCCTTCTTTCCTGTATCAAGAAGAGCATAACGGTTACCTATTACCACAGCGGGAGGGTTCGGAGCAGGGGTGGAACACTGCCTGCTGCCAGAAGTAACCAGCTGCCAGTGTCCACCCTGAGCCATCTCCTCCTCCACCAGTGGTGTATCAGCAGTCCTGTGTACTGTACTACCTCAGCTGTCTCCACATGGACACTGTCCAGGAATTGCTCGTGGATTCGGATGCTCCTCAACCTAGCCACCTCCTCCTGTAGCTCTCCCACCTTCTGCCTGAGAGATTCCACCAGCAGGCATCTTTCACATTGGATGGTCTCCCCAGCCTGGATATCAGTAAGTGGAAATTGCAAGTTACAGTCTCTGCAAAACCACACCAGGATCTGGGTAGAAGCATCCATGCTCAGGCGCTCTGTCTGGCTACAGGCGCAGGTGGAGGAGACAGAAGCAGTGCTGGCACAGGTGTTGCGGGTCTTCCTAACCATCGTAAGCCTTCCTCTGTCAAACTCCCGTCTGCAGCCTCTGTCCGCTGAAAGGGTTGTTTAAGCAAGAAGTTTTTAATGTAGTTGGTTTATAGGTTTTAAGGGGAATAAAGGGAAAACAGATAGAACCGGCAAGGGACCCTCGCCCCCTTCCCAACTCCCTTGCGAAACTCCCTGTTAGCAGCCCCTGGTCGCAAAAGCTCCCTGGTCGCTTGTGCGCTGCTTTATAAAGCCCTGGCCTGTATGAATGCCCCACCCACTGATTAAGGCTCAGCCAATTACCAGAGGCTTCTAGCTTTCAAACCTTCCTTTGAAACTCACAGCTTCCAACTGCCAGCCACAGCACACGGTCCTTCAAACAACCAAACAAACAAACAGACTGACAAACACAAGCTTAGCACACATTTACTTTAATGTTGTTATAGATGTTTACACCAAAACTGAATTTAGCTTTTATTATGTGGATAGAGTTGACTCTGTAAAATACTGTATATTCCCAGACCCCAAAAAATATATGATAAAATGGAGATAAATTTTAGAGCACTTATTAGTAATTTTAAGGTGAAATCATTATAGGGGGGTTGTAATTATCCCACCGAAAAAGTATTACAAACTCAGGAAATTCAGAATTAGAGTTAAAATAATTACAAACATATTAGGGTATGGAAATGGATAGGTCAGGGAGCCAAACATTGTTTACTCTGCCCTGTAGAGACTCCATACTATAACCAAGCAGGTATGACTAATGCATTTGAGAGTTTTTGTTGTTAGTAAATATTAACCTTTTTAGTCCTCTTTTTCTTGTATATTAAATTCAGTTACACTAACTATTCCCAAGAATCTTTACGATATTAGCAATTAATTAAGAGTAGTGCTTCTTAACCTGTGAGTGACCTGTAATCAGGAATTTTTATGTGATTGAGTGTTGGGCTGTATCTAATTATTCTCGGCATCTTCAGGTCTCTGGGAATCCAAGTGTCCAGGGAAAAGCCCCCCTCAAACTACAAAAAGTGTCTACCAAAGTATAAACAAAACTGGGTGATTGATAAGAGATAATTGTGTAGGCCAAAAGCCTAATGGGGAAAAATTGTCTTGAGTAAATTGTACTCCATTTTGCTTATTTTGCTTTGTACTCCATTTTGCCAGCTTTGAATGAGTAAGAAGAAATTGTAGCCTTGAATTAGTAAGAAGAATTGTTCTGGGTTTATTCTTTGCTGATTATGTCAATGATTGTTCTTAGAAGGATATAAGCTTTATGGCTGAAATTCTTGCCTTTGAATCATTTACTGTTTTGTGTGTGAGTGAAGAATGTATGGCATACTGATTTAACAAAGAACAGATAGGAGGTGCCAGTACTGATGGGCCAGATGGTCGAGAGGGGAGTGGAGGAGTCGAGAGGCACCAACTTTATTATCAGAATCACCCCGATGGCAGATTGATGCTCCTAAAGCAAAGGCATACACCCCAAGGACAAGATAAGGAGTTGAGCCAGAGGGACAAGATAAGAAACAGCTGTCTGGTAACAACTCAAAATAATGCTGATTAAGAGCAACCTTGAATACCTCATGATTAACAGCTCCAGTGTGACACAGCAAGGTCCATAGGCTTGTATGGAACTTATTACTATAGAAGGGTGTATTGCCTTGGGACTTTGGGTTCATTCTGCATCAACATCGGAGCTTCAGACATGTTCAACAGAGACACAGTTCCCCTCCCTTATGTGCAGTTTCAGCTGGCCACAGGAACTGACCGAGCAACACTAAGGACTGGTAACTATAAGATCCAGGAGAACCTTTTCTGTGTGTGTGTGTGTGAGAGAGAGAAAGAGAGAGAGAGATCTTTTCTGTAATGCGCTGAGTGGTCGATAAGGGATAATTGTTAGTACAGATGGGTCCTGTAAGGGATGAAACAACAACCCACTGAAAGATGGTTTTAACTCATTAAGAACTGTTGGTTTTCACAACTGACCGGATTAAAATGACCGGATTAAAATTCCCTTTAGTTTATCGATCATGTAACCTAAAGATGCCATAAAGAAATTCCATTATTAACTAGGTAAAATAAAAATGTAAAAACAGGACCCTGTAGTGAGGCGATGTGGCCTCCCTCCGACCCAGAGGGGGAGGAACCACCCTCCATGCCCAAGTGGGTGAAGCCAGGCCTGCCTCACTCCTCCTGCCAGAAGTACATCACTGGCACAGGAAGCAGAAACGGCCTCCTGCTCAGTTGAGGCCGAGACACCAGAGGAGGCAGATCGACCCAGTTCGCTCCCGGCTGATGACCCTGCTGCTGAGCCCAGCGATGCCCTGCCCACTGGGGAACTTACTGCTGCCACGGACCTTCCAGGACTGCCATGGACCACCTATCCAGAGGAGGCAGACAATGCTCTGCTACTCCAGGTACACCCTGAGGGGAGAGGAGGACGTGGCCCAGGGACAGCCGACCTTAGTCTGGCTACAGCTCTACCTGAGGCACAGTCAGCATGTTGCAGTTGGGATCCTCGCTGACCCAGTGGCGGACCACTCCGCCACTGTTGGGGCCCTGGGTCGGGGTCCAGTGGAGTAGTGTGGGCCCGGACCCCACCTGCCACCTCACGCCTGGGGTGGCAGCCTCCCCTCGCCAGGTCCAGTGGCCTGGGTTCATCAGTTGTCTGCTGGAGCTAGGACGCCTGACCCCTGGGGTTCTTTCTGGCTCTGCTACAAGAGCCCAGACCTAATTGACTACTGGTTTTGCTCTGTCTCTGCTAGAAGAGCCCAGAGCTCCTTAACTGTGGGGTTTTCTCTGACTCTGCTGCAATAGCCAAGGACTAATTGACTGTGGGGTATTCTCTGGCTCTGGTGCAAGAGCACAGAGCTAATTAACTGCTGGCTTGTTCTGGCTCTGCAATAAGAGCCCAGAACTCATTGACCGCTGGGTGGGCTTTGGCTGGGGCTGACTGACTCTCGCATTTGCTCTGGCTCTGTACCAAGGGACTGGGGCTGAGTGACTTCTCGGATTGCTCCACCCTGGGCTGAAGGGTTTGGAGTGATTTAACACCAATGTCGGCCTGGCCCCTGCCTCCCAAGGACCCGAGGCCATAGACCAAGGTGGGCGTGGTCCCTGCTTGACGGGCCCAAGCACCCTAAATGGTGGGCTGCACAACCAGATGCAGAGGGGGAGGGACAACGGCCCCACCACTACAGACCCACAGTGAAATAAATTGTGGGAAAGTATTTTTCCCTCCCAAAAGGCTTTATTTGTTTCATATCCTATAAGAAGACAGAGGTTTGTGGAATTAGATGGGGGGTGCAAACTGCCAGCATCCAACCAGTTACAGAGAAGAGACAGACAAGAAGGCAGGTCTTTACACCAAGGGTGGTAATTTTGCTATTTCTGTATTCTGCATAGCACTGTACTAATTCCTGATTGATAATTTAGATTAAATAATTTCATTTGAACCTGTTTTTTGACCATCTTGAATCATTATTAAATTCAAATTCACAACATAGTCCCAAATTAGAGAACATTCATTTTTAAAGAGTAAAGCCATATTGGGTCAGACCAGTGGTCTATCTAGCCCAGTATCCTATCTTCTGACTGTTGGCAAATCCCAGACGCTTGAGAAAGAATGAACAGAACAGGGCAATTATCATGTAATCCATCCCCTGTAATCCACTGCCAGCATCAGGCAGTTAGAGGCTTAGGAAACACCAGAGCATGGAGTTGCATCCCTGATCATCTTGGCTAATAGCCATTGATGGACTGATCCTCCATGACCTTAGCTAATTCTTTTTTGAAACCAGTTATGCTTTTGGCCTTCACAACATCCCCTGGCAACAAGTTCCACAGGTTGACTGTGTGTTGTGTGAAAAAGTTCTTTCTTTTGTTTGTTTTAAACCTGTTGCCTATTAACTTCATCAAATGGACCCTCTTTCTTGTGTTATATGAAGGGGTAAATAACACTTCCTTATTCACTTTCTCCACACCATTCATGATTTTATAGTACTCACTTAGTCAGTCATCTCTTTTTCAAGCTGAAAAGTCCTAGTCTTTTTAATCTCTCCTCATATTGAAGTCGTTCCATACCCCTAATCATTTTTGTTGCCCTTCTCTATACCTTTTCCAATTCTAAAATATCTTTTTTTTCAGATGGAGTGACCAGCATGCAGTATTAAAGGTGTGGGCATACCATGGATTTATGTAGTAGCATTATGATATTTTCTGTCTTAGTATCTATGTCTTTCCTATGGTTCCTAACATTCTCTTAGCTTTTTTGACTGCTGCTGCACACTGAGCAGCTGTTTTCAGAGATATCAGAGGGGTAGCCGTGTTAGTCTGAATCTGTAAAAAGCAACAGAGGGTCCTGTGGCACCTTTAAGACTAACAGAAGTATTGGGAGCATAAGCTTTCGTGGGTAAGAACCTCACTTCTTGCATCTGAAGAAGTGAGGTTCTTACCCACGAAAGCTTATGCTCCCAATACTTCTGTTAGTCTTAAAGGTGCCACAGGACCCTCTGTTGCTGTTTTCAGAGAACTATCCACAACGACTCCAAGATCTTTTTCTAGGGTGGCAATAGTTAATTTAGACCCCCTCATTTTGTAAATATAGTTGGGATTATGTTTTCCAATGTGCATTACATTGCATTTATCAACACTGAATTTCATCTGCCATTTTCTTGCCCAGTCACCCAGTTGTAACTCTTTGCAGTCAGCTTTGGACTTAACTATCTTGAGTAATTTTGTATTGTCTGCAAATTTTTGCCACCTCACTGTTTACCCCTTTTTCCAGATCATTTATAAATATGTTGAACAGCATTGGTCCCAGTATAGATCCCTGGCAGACATGGCTATTTACCTCTCTCCATTCTGAAAACTGATCATTTATTCCTTCTCTTTGTTTCCTGTCTTTTAACCAGTTATTAATCCATGAGAAGACCTTCTCTCTTGTCCCATGACTGATTACTTTGCTTAAGAGCCTTTGGTGAGGGACCTTGTCAAAGGCTTTCTGAAGGTTCAAGTGCACTCCATCCACCAGATCACCCTTGTCCACATGTTTGTTATCCCCTCAAAGAATTCTAATGGATTACTGAGGTATGATTTCCCTTTACAAAAGACGTCTTGACTCTTCCTCAATAAATTGTGTTCATTTATGTGCTGGTAATTCTGTTCTTTACTATAGTTTCAATCAATTTTCTTGGTACTGAAGTTAGGTTTATTGGCCTGTAATTGCCCAGATTGTCTCTGGAACCTCTTTTAAAAATTGGCATCACATTAGCTGTCCTCCAGTCATCTTTTGCAGAAGCTGATGTAAGCGATAGGTTACGTGCCACAGGTAGTAGTTCTGCAATTTCATATTTGAGTTCCTTCAGAACTCTTGGGTGAATACCATCTGATTCTGGTGACTTATTACTGCTTAATTTATCAATTTGTTCCCAAACCTCCTCTACTGACACCTCAATCTGGGACTGTTCCTCAGATTTGTCACCTAAAAAGATTAGTTCAGACATATTCATTTATTCACATGTCATTTTTTCATATTTTTCACTCCATAGTACATAAGGTGCTCCACGGAGATGCTCAACAAGCAGTGGGACTGAGTCAGGGAACATGCTGCTCAGAGCAGAAAATAAGAATGTCCAAATTTAGCCCAGAATAAGGAGGATTAGTTAAGGCTCTTTGGAGCAGTAATAACTCCTCCTCCTCCTCCTCCTCCTCCTCAATCTGGGCTAGATTTGGACATCCTTACTTATGTTTTGTAGTAATGTTGTGTTAATTTTGATGGAATAAATTGGCCCAGAGAGTGAAAGGTGCTAACATGACCCCATCACTGTACAGCATTAACAGTTATACAAGGTTTGTAATTTTGAGTACAGAGACCTTGGCCTTCATAGTCCCATGGCAAATACACTAGAAAGTTAATGTCAAAATTTGAAATGTATTGATTAGGAGACACAAGAGAAAAAGGATAAAAAAACAAAAAAAATTGAAATTGAAATCAAGTGATTATGTCAAACAAACGTAATCAAAACTCAAACTCCCTTTTTCAGAGAGAGGATAATAGTTAGAATCTCTGATTCTGTAAAGCAATCCTTCTTAGCAGGAAAGAAAGGATTCATCTTGTTGAATTTCAAGTTGATTGCTGTGAATCATTACATTTCCTGCTTTTAACAAAACAGACACAAAGATGAGAAGAACTAGGATAGTAAAGGTGGGGAAAATACAGCTTTGTTGATATTCTCTGGATACAAGGTGTTTGCTCAGTCATGGATGGACTCTGCGGGCTGGTAGGTTGTCTGTGACAGCTGTTGCTTTCATTTCCCCCATCTCGGATGCTATCTGGCTGGGCTGCTCATGTCCCTTTCCTTTACCAGTCCTTTTCAGGCTGAGCAGAGCTGGATGGGCCATCTCATCCTGTCGTGCCAGTGCTATGCAGTACAGTTGGTCTCATGATCAAAGTTGAGATAAAGAATAGGACAAAGATGGGGGAGAGCAGAAGGAATACAAGGGAAACGAAGACAGAGCAGGGTCTCAGATGCATCAGACTGGGGTCTTCGCTGGTCTAGTGGTGATGGTGAGATGTCCTCACTGGGGCTGGTCTGGACACCTGATAATCGAGGTTCATAAAGGAAGGACAGTGTCTCTGGAGTGAAACAGAGGCCTGTTGGCCTTTCTCCAGGGAATCTCAGGAGTCTGTTCTCCCATTCTGGTCCTCAAAGTCTCTCTTTTTAAAGCTCCAAAAAGGGAGGGCAATGGGTGGAATAAACCATCTCCTCATTATTTCATTCACCAATTAGGCCAATTTTGGTCCATTGATTTCTAGTCCTATTCTTCCTGGTTTATCAATCACAACCCTAACACTGTCCTTGGGTTGCATTTAGTAGTCCTTTTTGGTTGGATTAATCCAGTCTTTCTGTCTCCATTGTGCACCCCTTCTATTAGCACTGATTATTATAAATTAGGGTAACATTTATGAACTTTCACCCACTTCCCACAGTTGGGCTCACAATTAGGATAGATCTGTAGTCCCCAATTATCACAACAGTACGTTATTCCACAAACAGTCCCACTGAAGGAAATGGACTCCCCAAGGAGTGAAGCATTACTCAACATGAATGAGATTGGCAAAATCTGGCTCTCCATCACTCTGAGTAATGGGAACCAAGAGACACCTGGGCCAATAACCGGGTTGACTGTGTTGTCATTGTTATAGAGAGGCAGTGGGAACAGGGGATTGTGTCCCGCAGGACGAACTCCTCCATAACTCTGGTCAGGGATCTGAGAGTCTGAGCCAAGATTTCCTGCAGATAGTCTATACAGCCAATTCAGGCCATTTTTCTGGTGTTTCCACATCTCCACTGACCCCACACGGATAAAGGGAGAAGCTGGTATCAATGTAGCTCTCTAAAAGCCATGTAGATTTTGGATGATTTCTCCTCCCACACCTTTTTCCACAGGAAGGGAAACATAAGAGCCTCATGATGCTGATTCTGTGTATAAAATTATGAGAAAATCTTAAATTATCTTCCGCTCCCCCCCAAAAATCCAAAAATGCAGCAGGCTGTAATGAATATGAAGTGCTATATTTAGATTACACGGCAAAACTAGTGAAGCCTGACAGGGAACTCAATTATATTCTTGTATCAAAGCAATTCTTTCTGGGATCATTTAAGCAGAGTGGCCAGTCATCATGATTTCACTGCCATAGTTTTAATTGCACACAGTCTTAGTTAGGAATAATAATATGAATGTGGTAGGTGTTTATAAAAAAAAGCCATAGTGATTTCATTCATTCCTTCATTCATTCATTCTCATTAAAATTGCTCAGTTTATATGTTTAGGGGTGAGAGGTGAGTTTAACATTCATGTGTGTCTCTTTCTGTTACAAACCATTTGAAAAGGCAGGATGGAAATAAGGATAGATATAAAGGAAGCCACCGTTTGTATAGATACAAATGTTTACAAAGGAGGCCCCAGAGATTTATGTGTTCATTTTTGGCTAGAATGTCAAGAATGACGCAAAGAGAATAAAGATTAGATGGAGGCTGAGTCTATTTTTAGGCTGAAGAATGGAATTTTCACCGTGCTGTGCTGGAGCTGCATACAAATCTCTTGTTCGCAATAACTGCACTTGTTCATTGTTCACCTCCATGAAAATCAGTCCCTTCTCTGTGTGTTTCTTTCATGACTGAAACCAATGACAGCTTTATACTCCATTGTCACTGAAGGTTTGAGTAATGGTTCAGAGCTTTGTTTCTCATTCACTGCTCCTTTCCCAACTTCATGTATTATTTATTTTCAATAGATTTACAAGGCTATATGTAAATTTTGTTTCCTCTTTTGTCAATGCTTACTTAACACTAAAAATATTTTTAAAGAAAAAATAGGTTGAAGCAATAGAGTTTTTGGTGTTGGAAAAAAATGTAACAAGCCACAGTCCCTGCACAAAGTCTTCTTTCTTCTTCTTTTTCCTTTATGCTGCTTTTCCTGTTGAGGGTCACGGTGGCAGCATGGAGAGTAGGGAGGACCAGACCTCCCTTTCCTCCACAGCAGGTTCCAGCTCCTCCTGGGGGATTCCCCAGCATTCCCAGGCCAGCTGGGAGATACAATCCCTCCAGTGTGTCCTGGGTCAGCCTCGGGGCCTCCGCCCAGAGGGACATGCTCAGTAGAATTCCAACAGAAGCCTCCCAGGGGGCAACTTTATCAGGTGCCTGAACCACTTCAGCTGGCTCTTCTCTATCCGGAGGAGTAGTGGCTGTACTCCGACTCTCTCCCAAATAGCTGAGCCCCTCACCCTGTCTTGGAGAATAAGCCCCAGCCACCCTGAGGAGAAACCTCATTTCCACTGCTTGTACCCATGATCTCCTTTTGGTCATTACCCAAAGTTCATGACCATAGGTGAGGATGGGGATGTAGAGCGACCAGTAAACAGAGAGCTTCATCCAAGAACTCAACTTCTGCTTCACCACCATGGATCAGTACAGCGCCCACATCACTGCTGCACCAATCCGTGATCTCATGCTCCCGCTTACCATCATTTGTGATCAAGACCCCTAGATACTTGAACACTTCCACTAAGGGCAATCGCTCCCCCATCACCTGGAGAGAGCAGTCTGCTTTCTTCTGGGAGAGCACCATGACCTCTGAATTGGAGGTGCTGATTCTCATCCCAGCTGCTTCACACTCAACAGCAAAATGTTCGAGTGCAGGTCAGAGATCGCCATCTATAGAAGCAAGAAGGACATCATCTGTAAACAGCAGAGATGTCACCTTCGAGTCCCCATACTGAATGCACTTCACAGCTTGGCTGTGCCTTGATATTCTGTCCATGAAAATCACAAACAGGAGTGGGGACAAGACACACCCTTGGTGGGGTCCAACGTCCACCTTGAACAAACTCAACTTAATGCCAAGAATATGAATGTAACTCTTACTCCGAGAATTGAGGAACTGGATAGCACGCAAAGCAGCACCTGCACCTCATACTCACACAGCACTTCCCACAAGACATCTTGGGGAATGCGGTCATATGCCTTCTCCAGGTCTACAAAACAAAGGTAGACTGAATTAGCAAACTCCCATGACCCCTCGAGTATCTGCAAGAGAGCAAAGAGTTGGTCCATTTTCCACAGCCGGGACGAAATCCTCATTGTTCCTCCTGTATCTGAGGTTCAACTAACGGGCATAATGTCCTCTCCAGCACTCTGGCATAGGCTTTGCTGGGGAGACTGAGGAGTGTGATCCCCCTCCAAGGATTGTTACCTTGTTGTGGTGGAGGGGCTTGAGTTTTCTGATGAACCCCATGGCTATGTCGTCTGGAGCCTAATGCTCCTAGTAGGACCACCTTAGGTGAACAGGTCTGGGGGAGGTTCCAGACTAAAAATGATCCACATCAAGACCCTCATTAAATGACCATGCAAACCTTGACTGGACTAGGGATACCGGGACCTACCCCTGGAACTAGGCCTGGGGATGGTGTCAGGTGAGCTCTTGGTGGTCAGGCCACCCATGTAACCCAGCCGGGCCCAGCCTGAAAAGCTGACATGGACCCATCTCATGGGATCACTACTCATGAGGCAAAGTGTGAGGGTCAGGTGTGATGCCAGAATGGCAGCAGGAGGGACAGACCATGACGGAATGGCCCTCTGTAATGGAAACTGGCTCTAGAGACATGGAATGTCTTCTCAATTGAGGGTGGTCTCTTTCCTACTCAGGAGTGGCCCTGTGTGAGGGGCCCGGACAGCTGTGGGATACTCACAAGCCCATGGCTGGGGGTTGCGCAGTTGAAGTTTGTCCCAGTAGATGAGAGGGTTGCCTTGATGAGACTCCAGGTCTCAGATAGGAAAACTCTGACTGTTGCTTGTGCCTATGCACCTAATAGCAGCTCAGAGTACTCAGCCTTTCTGGAGAAGGTGGGATTAGTGCTCAATAGAGTGCAACCGACTGACCCTGTAGTTCTACTGAGGAACTTCAATACTCACATGGGGACTGATGGAGATACCTGGAGGGAAGTGATTGGAAGGAATGGCCTCCCTTGTCTGTACCAGAGAGGTGAGTTGTTATTGGACTTCTGTGCTAGTCATGGATTGTCTATAACAAATACCATGTTCAAACACAAGGTTGTTCATAAATGTACTTGGTACCAGAGCACCATGGGCCGAAGATCAATGATCAACTTCATAGTCATCTCGTCGGACCTTAGGCCATATGTTCTGGACACTCAGGTGAAGAGAGGGGCAGAGCTGGCAACCAACCACCCTCCACAAAGTGCTAAAGAAATTACACTGATCTTGAAGAAAAGCCTACATTAGAAAGGAAAATGGTAATAGCAACTGTGAATAATCAATACAATAAACATTGGCAAGTGGTATTGTATCACTTTGTAGGGATGGGTTAGTTCATCCATAGACAACTCGTAATCAAGGCACCATGTGTAAGAATAGTGGGGCAGATTCTCTACCTTAATCCGCTTCCTTAGAGCTGCTCAGGCTGTGCAAAGGTATTGGAAACCTATTGCAAGTTCCCTCCTGGGCATTCCCCTGGCATGGAGAAGCACCCGTGGGCATCGAGCTGGCAGAGCTAGCTCCAATACCTCCTTCGATGTAGTTCCTGGTGCAAGGAGCAGACCAGGATAGGGTTTGTGTACACTGCAAAAAAACCACCCACAGCAATGAGTCTCAGAGCCCAGGTCTACAGACTCGGTCTCATGGGGCTCATGAGCAATGTAGCAATGTAGACATTCCTGCTCAGGCTTTGAAACCCAGCGAGTGTGATGGATCTCAGAGCCCAACCTCTAGCCCAAGTGGAATGTTTACATTGCTATTTTTAGTTCCATAGTGCAAGCTCTGCAAGTTCAAATCTGCAGACCTGGGCTCTGGGACTTGCTGTGGCAGGATTTTTGTTTGTTTGTTTGTTTGTTTTTTTTTATTTGCTTGTTTTTCAGTGCAGACATATCCATAGTGGCCACAGTGCACAGTGTTTTGGCAGTCTTTAGATCATGTGAACTCTGAGGACCATAACTAGGTGACACGCATCACAGCAGTCCCTAAGCTGCCCTAACCTGCAGCAGAACCACAACTAGGTCAGAGACCCAGGGAACTAAGAGCCCACTTACTCAAACAAATGATGAGCATAGCAGCAGAGAATGTGACCCAGTACCTATTTTGCTGAATAAATTGTATGATGGAAAAGGCTAATGATTGCTTAAGGAACAGACATCTTTAAGTCATACATATTTGAACAAATAAACCAACTCTGAATGGGACTTTAATATTGCTTTTAAATAATGCATTCCTCTTTGCTTTTCTCTTTTCTGACCTGACAAATATATTTCTAGGGTTTCTGAAGTTTATTTTCTAATGTAGTTGTATTCTTTCTTGACCTTGCAGTAGCAAAAAAAAAAAAAAAAAAAAAAAAAAATTCTATTAGAAAAGTAAAAGGCAATTGAAATTACTTTACACATGGAATTGTAAATACCTAAGTGTTTAGTAATGTAAAAAACAATCCAAAATGGTCTCATGCTGAAAGCAATGTTTAAAGGGAAAAGATCCATTTCCATACTGACCAAGCAGTATGAATTTAATCTTGCATAACTACTATGTGTGCCAAACTATTACTAAATATCATACTTCAGGGCTTCAGCCAGTCAGCTGCAAGGGTTAGGAATGGATTATTTTAAAAATTTAAGAGTTGCCATACTCAGTCAGACCAATGGTCCATTTAGCCCAGTATCCTGTTTTCTGACAGTGGCTGCTGCCAGATGCTTCAGAGGGAATGAACATAATAGGACAATTATTGACTGAGCCGTCCCCTGGTGTCCAGTCCCACCTTTTGGCAGTCAGAGGATTAGGGACACCTGGAGCATGGGGTTGTGTCCCTGACCATCTTGGCTAATAGCATTGATGGACCAATACTCCATTAACTTATCTAATTCTTTTTTTGAACCCAGTTATACTTTTGGCCTCCACAACATCCCCGGCCACAAGTTACACAGGTTGACTGTGCATTGTGTGAAGAAATACTTCCTTACATTTGTTTTAAACCTCCTGCCTATTAATTTAATTGGGTGATCCCTGGTTCTTGTGTTATGTGACGGGGTAAATAACCCTTCCTTATTTACTTTCTCCACACCATTCATAATTTCATAATCCTCTATCATATCCTCCATTAGTAATCTCTTTTCTAAAATGAATAGTTTCAGTCTCTTTAATCTCTCCTTATATGGAAGCTGTTCCATACCCATAGTCATTTTCTTTGCCCTCTCTGTAATACTTCCAATCCCAATATACCTTTTTGAGATGGGGTAACCAGAACTGAATACAGTATTCAAGGTGTGGGCATACTATGGATGTATATAGTGGCATTATGATATTTTCTGTCTTATTATCTATCACTTTCCTAATGGTTCCTCAACATTCTGTTAGCTTTTTTGACTACAGCTGCACTTTGAGCAGATATTTTCAGAGAACTATCCACGATGATTCCAAGGTCTCTTTCTTTAGTGGTACCAGCTAATTTAGACCCCATTATTTATGTAGAGTTAGAATTGTGTTTTCTAGTGTGGATTACTTTGCATTTATCAACATTGCATTTCATTTGCTATTTTCTTGACCAGTCACTTAGTTTTGTGAAAACTCTCTGCAGTCAGCTTTAGACTTAATTATCTTGAGTAATTTAGTATTATCTGCAAACTGTTTACCCCTTTTTAGATCATTTATGAATATATTGAACAGCACAGGTCCCTGTACAAATCTCTTTGGACACCACTATTTACATCTATCTAGTCTGAAAATTGATCATTTATTCCCTTTGTTTCCTGTCTTTTAACCAGTTACTGATCCATGAGAGGGCCTTTCCTCTTGCCCCATGACTGCTTACTTTGCTTAAGAGCCTTTGATGTTGGACTTTGTCAAAGACTTTCTTAAAATCCAATTACAATATATCCACTGGATAACCCTTTTCCACATGTTTGTGGACACCCTCTGAGAATTCTAATAGATTGGTGAGGCATGATTTTCCTTTACAAAAGCCATGTTGTCTCTTCCCCAATATACCATGTGTCTGATAATTCTGTTCTTTACTATAGTTTTAACCAATTTTAATTTCCCCACCTAAATACTCTAGTTGGATTTTTCCCCGGCTTTTCTTTGATATATCCGAGATGGCCATAGCTGGAGATGGGATACTGCATGGGGTGGCTGGGATCTTTTGTGGTACAGAGTATTCTCTCCCACACATGCTTAGGTGGCTGTTTCTTGCTCCCATGATTACTATAGGTGGGGTTGGGAAGGAATTTTTCCCCAGGTCAGATTGGCAGTGCCTTGAGGGACTTTGCCTTTCTCTGCAGCCTGTGGGTGTGGGTCAGTTTCCAGGATTATCTGGGTATATCTCACTAAATAGTTTCCATGCCACTATGGAGGTCTTGTGCACTGGTGCACCTCAATCCCTCCTGTTCTCTATCAATGGTACACAATAGTTTAGTCTCCTGCAGGCTGTAATACTTTGGTCTCATTTTCATTGGTTTTAAGAATTTATTAACATTAAAATTGTCTTTCTTGTTTTCATTCTTTAACAACTTGTCTGCTACTCTGGGGTCTGGATAGTGGTTAGGAGCAATTCAGGAGCCCTTTTTGGATGTGCAAAGGAAAGGATACTTCTCCCCGATCCCCTACTCATGTGCTTGCAAAAGGGGCAGCCACCAGTGGAGCTGGGCAAATTTTTCAGTTGTCAAGGTTCCTTACCCACTCTGAACTCTAGGGTACAGATGTGGGGACCTGCATGAAAACCTCTAAGCTTAACTACCAGCTTAGATCCTCTTTTGCTGCCACCACCCAAATAGTTTGAGTCATTTGGGAAACTTTGTCTTCCCCCAAAAAACCTTTCCCTCCCTGGGTAGCCTTGAGAGACTCCTCCACCAATTCCCTGGTGAAGATCCAAACCCCTTGGATCTTAAAACAAGGAAAAATCAATCAGGTTTTAAAAAGAAGGCTTTTAATTAAAGAAAGAAAGGTAAAAATCATCTCTGTAAAATCAGGATGGAAAATAACTTTACAGGGTAATCAGATTCAAAGAGCCCAGAGGAACCCCCTCTAGCCTTAGGTTCAAAGTTACAGCAAACAGAGGTAAACCCTCTAGCAAAAGGAACATTTACAAGTTGAGAAAACAAAGACAAAACTAACACGCCTTGCCTGGATGTTACTTACAAGTTTGAAATATGAGAGACTTGTTCAGAAAGATTTGGAGAGCATGAATTGATGTCTGGTCTCTCTTAGTCCCAAGAGCGAACAACCCCCAAAACAAAGAGCACAAACAAAAGCCTCCCCCCCCCCCCAAGATTTGAAAGTATCTTGTCCCCTTATTGGTCCTTTGGGTCAGGTGTCAGCCAGGTTACCTGAGATTCTTAACCCTTTACAGGTAAAAGGATTTTGGTGTCTCTGGCCAGGAGGGATTTTATAGTATTGTACACAGGAGGGCTGTTACCCTTCCCATTATAGTTATGACATCAGTCTTGCCAGAAATGTGAAAAATCAGGAAAAATATGTGGTTAGGGTCTGAAAATGTTTGAAATTTTTCAGCAAATCAGAAAAGCACATCTTGGGTCATACAACATGGTCAGCCTCAGAAAAGTGAGAAAGAGACAGAAATAGACAAGGAGTGCCCTCCTCCTGTGACATATCAAGATACAATACAGACTAATGAGCAGCTGTGTCACCCTGCCCTGCAACCTTGGGTGCCTTGCAATGCCTTCCTGAAGGAATTCCCACTTAGGCTGCTCACAGACAGCCTCCCAGCATGCAAGCCACTTCCTGAGTTTTTGTGTGTAACTGCAGCCTGCCAGCCACACTTGGGTTACACTCTGGCTCTC
Source organism: Emys orbicularis (assembly GCF_028017835.1). Lineage (NCBI taxonomy): Eukaryota > Metazoa > Chordata > Testudines > Emydidae > Emys > Emys orbicularis. Next base: position 166,192,501 of record NC_088684.1, read on the forward strand.
ACAAGCCTTGGTTATAGACTCATAGACTTTAAGGTCAGAAGGGACCATTATGATCATCTAGTCTGACCTCCTGCACAACGCAGGCCACAGAATCTCACCCACCCACTCCTGTAACAAACCCCTAACTTATGTCTGCGTTATTGAAGTCCTCAAATCATGGTTTAAAGACCTCAAGGTGCAGAGAATCTTCCAGCAAGTGACCTGTGCCCCATGCTGCAGAGGAAGGCAAAAAACCTCCAGAGCCTCTGCCAATCTGCCCTGGAGGAAAATTCCTTCTCGACCCCAAATATGGCGATCAGCTAAACTCTGAGCATGTGGGCAAGACTCACCAGCCAGACACCCAGGAAAGAATTCTCTATAGTAACTCAGATCCCACCCCATCTAACATCCCATCATAGGCCATTAGGCATATTTACCGCTAATAGTCAAAGATCAATTAATTGCCAAAATTAGGCTATCCCATCATACCATCCTCTCCATAAACTTATCAAGCTTATTCTTGAAGCCAGATATGTCTTTGCCCCCCACTACTCCCCTTGGAAGGCTGTTCCAGAACGTCACTCTTCTGATTAGGTTAGAAACCTTCGTCTAATTTCAAGTCTAAACTTCCTATCCAGTTTATATCCATTTGTTCTTGTGTCCACATTGGTACTAAGGTTAAATAATTCCTCTCCCTCCCTGATATTTATCCCTCTGATATATTTATAAAGAGCAATCATATCTCCCCTCAGCCTTCTTTTGGTTAGGCTAAACAAGCCAAGCTCTTTGAGTCTCCTTTCATAAGACAGGTTTTCCATTCCTCGGATCATCCTAGTAGCTCTTCTCTGTACCTGTTCCACTTCGAATTCATCCTTCTTAAACATGGGAGACCAGAACTGCACACAATATTCTAGATGAGATCTCACCAGTGCCTTGTATAATGGTACTAACACCTCCTTATCTTTACTGGAAATACCTCGCCTGATGCATCCCAAGACCTCATTAGCTTTTTTCACGGCCATATCACATTGGCGGCTCATATTCATCCTGTGATCAACCAATAGTCTGAGGTCCTTCTCCTCCTCTGTTACTTCCAACTGATGTGTCCCCAATTTATAACCAAAATTCTTGTTATTAATTCCTAAATGCATGACCTTGCGCTTTTCACTATTAAATTTTATCCTATTACTATTACTCCAGTTTACAAGGTCATCCAGATCTTCCTGTATGATATCCCGGTCCTTCTCTGTGTTAGCAATACCTCCCAGCTTTGTGTCATCCACAAACTTTATTAGCACATTCCCACTTTTTGTGCCAAGGTCAGTATTAAAAAGATTAAATAAGATTGGTCTCAAAACCAATCCCTGAGGAACTCCACTAGTAACCTCCTTCCAGTCTGACAGTTCACCTTTCAGTATGACCCGTTGTAGTCTCTCCTTTAACCAGTTCCTTATCCACCTTTCAATTTTCATATTGATCCCCATCTTTTCCAATTTAGCTAATAATTCCCCATGTGGGACTGTATCAAATGCCTTACTGAAATCGAGGTAAATTAGATCCACTGTATTTCCTTTGTATAAAAAATCTGTTACCTTCTCAAAGAAGGAGATCAGGTTGGTTTGGTTATATTGCAGGGTGGCCCCAACACACACACTCAGTCTTAGATTTCCTCCTAGAAATGTATGTCCTGTACAATCCTCTCCTGGAGAATGCAAGTTATATAAAGTCCATAATTTCTTTAATAGAAATAATATGCACACAACTTGACACCCCAAATGGAGTTTCCCAGGCCCTTCATTTTAAACATACTGGAATATGTAGAACAATAAAACAAGTTTATTAACTACAAAGAGAGAGATTTTAAATAAGTACAAATAATGAGACATAAAAATCAGAAATGGTTTCAAGAAAAATAAAGATAAAATGCAACTGGTGCCTAACTTAACAAACTATGTTAAATTCAAAGCAAGGTTTTCTCACCACATGCTTTCAGCAGTGTTATTGACCAAACTTCTTAGGTCAAGACCCCTTCTCCCGTCCAATGGCTGCTTCCTTTGTCCCTTTAGGTGCAGTGAATTGATGGGCAGACAGAGAGAGGGGTTCCTTGGGGTGTTTGTCCTTCCTTTTCATAGTTTCAGTCCCCCTCTTGAAAAAAATTTCCAGCTGAGTACCAGGAGACAAAAAGCCTATGGGGAAGGATGTTCCTTGCTGTTTTTTTCTCACCTGTTTGACCTTCCTTTGTTTTCCTTCCTGCTTGATTATTCTGTTTATTGCTTAAATGCAAATTAAGCAGAGCATTCCTTTGTTCAAGAGACACTTGTTTGCCAACCTCGGTTTGGAACATGTAATAGCACCACCATAGAGTGGAATCTTATAACTTCACATACAATGTTGCCACACATATTTTATGAGGACAATACTAATCAGCAAATTATGAGTTTTCAAATGATACCTTACAAGGCGTACTTTTCACAGAGATTATTAAAATAATGTGTATGGTGTGAATACAGGCATACATGGTGTCACACACCACACTTTGTAACCATTAGCCTAATGGTTAGGGCACTTACCTAGGATGTAGTGACACTAGGAGAGCATCTCTAAACATCAGACAATGGGCTATTCCATGATGGGTTGTTCTAAATCTCTCTAGTTGAAGCTGTTCTGCTTTGTATAAATACTTAAATATTCATTTTGTCAAAGAGGGAAAGAATGACTCTTTAGCTTGATGATGAATGTATGCACCTGGGAGGTAGAAGATGTGGATTCAAATTGTATTTTTGCCTGATTCAGAGGAGGGATTTGAATCCACATCTCCTTAATCCCAGTTGAGAGCCTTAATCTCCAGGCTATAGTGTTATTTGCACTCTTTTACTCAATGAATATTTAGGTAGTTATACAAAGCAGAACAGCTTCAACAGGAGAGAGAGAGAGAGTGAGTAACCTGCTCAGCTTGGAGTAGGGGAGATCTGAGTTCAAGTCCCTGCTCCAGAGTGGGGATTCAAACTATTGCCTCCCTCATCCCAAAAAAGTGCCCTAAAACTGGGCTAAAGGTCATAATGGATAGACATTCACACACTTACAAAGGATTTTCTGAAGCTGGCCCTGTAAAACTTTTTCCTATCTGAAACTAATCAGATCAAATTCGTGTATAGTTTCAGGTCAACTAAAACTGCATTTTTCAGTGAATAAACTATTCATCAAAAAATTTTCACCAGTTTTAGCCACAACCTCAAGACTTGTCCTCTTCGAGTGAATCACAAATGCCACCAGTTGTGGGCAGGTGTACACTGCACCTTTCAAAGGAACAGGGGCTGCTCCAACATTCAGTCCTTCAGCTCCTCAGAAACAATTCTGGCTGAATCCAGCAGAGTAGTGTTATCCCCTGCTGCAGGTATAGCCCTCTAGCAAGGCCTAAGAAAGATACTTTTAAATTATTAAAAGTGGCTCTGTGGAAATAGAATTGTGGGACACCATGTTTATTGCATCTCTGTGACAGGGACTCCAGATCACAATTATTCTATTTACAATTTTAGAAAATGGCTCTGCTGGGTCTGAAAATCCATCCTGGAATCTGAAAGCTAAACGGGGTTCTTTCTGGCTTGTGCATGACCACCAAAAGAGCTGGTTGAATTGTTTATTGCAAATAATTTATCTGAAAAATTTAACCATTTTTTTCTTTTCTGAATTAACAGCAAAAAGGACGTTTTTTACAGATTTTTTTCTTATTCATAGTGGTGATGAAATACTGTGCAATTAAATCTGAGATGATGGTTTGCTTACAAACTGATCAGTCTGAGTGGTAGCTACTAGAGGTAGGCAGGAATAGGACTTTTCATTTTGCAGGCAATTCTGTGATTTCAATTTTTTTTTTTTTCATTCTGAAACAGAACAAAAAAAAAAGAAATTTCCCAGGAAATGTAATTAAAAAACCAAAAACCACAATCATTTTGGGTTGATCAAAAGGTTTTGTTCTGATTTAGACTTTTTGATTTGATATCAATTATATTATATAAAATATGTATAAAAAAGGAAACAAAATCTTGTTTTAAAGTGGAAAAACAAAAAGCTTCATTCCAAAAGGCCTTTTTAAAAACACCTTTATTGAAACACTTATTTTCAATTTTCTTTTGAAACAAACTGTCAGAATCAATGTTTCCACAAGACATTTTGCTTTGCATGAATTAGAATTTTCTGACCAGCTCTAGTAGCTTTACCTGCTATAGGATTCATTACTTACCTCACTTGGTATTATTTCTGCTCCCTGACTGGACTCCCAAGATTAAATATGCAAGGAGCCAGGATTTAAAAGGTCACCAAAATTTGTGGTGCATTGGCCTCATGTTTCACTGACTCCAGCAGGCAGCCTTGGGAATATGTACCATGGGGATGGTCAGTAGAAGGAGAAGGAATGCTAAGGGTCCAATGATATGAGAACACTCAGTTCATGTTTCAAGTAAAGTCAGCAGGAATTGAGGGTACTCAGCACCTTGCGGGATTTGCCCTTACATTGGGAAGAGGATTATAAATGTTACAGTAGGACAAAAAAGGGGGGGAGAGCTATCAGGTGTGTGTTGAGGTGGATGTTACAGTTGTCAAGTAGATGCCATGTAACAGATAAAACACAATACAATAAAACTGACAGGGTATAACTGGCATGTGTAAAGTAAAGTAATTTCTTCTTCAGAAACTGTCTGGTTTTCCCCAACACAATAATCCTTAAAATACTGTGAGACATGATGCAAACCCTTTACTGGCCTAAGGCTTATTGGACTGATCCAAAAGCATAAAACTGTTATTATAGTAATACATGTAGTAAAACCATTATGTATGTCACTGTGGCTAAAATCTATGAGAATATACTCAATTGCTGCAAGCACCTAATAGCTTGTGATGTATTGTAGAATCAATATGAATTATTCATTGAATGTCTGAGCAATTAGGAACATGATAATTGTTGGCTTTATGCGTTTTAGATAAGCAATAATATAAAAGTATAAGGTCTCGTAGTATGGATTATAAAATTGATGGCTCAAATGCATACATGTACTAAATTTACATATGGTCAGTTATCTTTCCTTAGCACAATTTTTCCTTCGCATCATCATGCAATCTCCATATGTAATATCCAGTAAGTGACTATTAAAGCCATGTTCAGTCTTCAGCAGTACAAACTCAAAGATTATTTCAAATATATCAGTGAACAGTAGTGCTCAGCCTTAAACAGCTTGAGAGCCACCTTGTCCTCAGAGTCGGAGAGCCACAAAAGAATTAAATATATTTAGGATACAAAGGTCTGTAACAAGTTTATTAGAGCTCCATTAAATAATCATGAATGATTTCCTTTCTACTAGAAAACCATAACATCAAAGCAAAATATTTTACTTACCTTATTTAGTTGCCAACTCAAACACAGTTTTAAACCATCTTTCCAGTGTGTTTATGGGTGTGTGTGTGCATTATTTCTGTTTTTTTCTCTAAGTCACCTAATGCACTGTCATGGAGATATATTGCAATACCTCAGCCAAATCTGAGTAGAAAGCTGCATGCAGGGCTATGAAATGCTGCATGGAATTCCAGAGCATTCAGCTGGGAATCACTGATCTAAAGTTATGAAATATACTCTTGTACCTTTTACAGGCTATAAAGATACTAAATACTCAAAACTCCACTAATGGAATGGTGTGGCTGAGATTTTACAATTGGAGGCTAGTGTTATGCTACCTAAAAATAGATATGTACAATAAAACTGATACATAAAAGTGCTGATCAGAGCCAATTTACAACAGCTGGTAAAGATCACACTTTACCTGATTTAAAATGGGGACAAAAAGACTTCCTGGAGACTTCACTGGATTTAATAAACATAAACATGAAAAAATTAAAAATGACTTTTCCCACAGCAGCCATGACTCCTCATCCTTGCTCACAGACCGTATTTAACAATGCTCCGTATAGGGTCCTAACTTTTTCATTCATTTTATTGTTGATAGTATTTAACAAATAACAATTCTGGCATCTTTGGGGGCACCTGCTTTCTTCTGTTGAGGGCTGAACCACTCCACTCTTCCTCTGAGGTACCCAGTCCTCTCTTGTTACATCTCCAGTTTCTCCTCTGAGGCCTCCTACACAACTTTGCCTTCCAGGTTCTCCCTTTCCTCCCACTGCTGCAGCTCTTCCTTGCCACCCAACAGTTCCCTGCACCTGTATTAGAAGTGATGCGACTTTTCCTGCTAGTGCTGTATCTTTGCCCTTCTGCTACTACTACCACCTTTCCTTCACCCTTTACCATTCAGGTCCATGGTGGAGTCATCCTGGTTGGTTCCATGGTCCCCAAATTCCAAGCCACATGCCTGGGTGTAGGGACCCTGCACTTACCTCCCACTAGACCTACACCCGTTGGACTCCTTCCACAAGCTTTGGGGAGGCATGAATTGCCCCAGACATAACTTCTGCACTCAGATCTACAGCAACATTTTTATCTGGGCAGGGACAAAGTCTCAGCTAGTAGAAGGGGCCATTCAGAAGCCCTTATGGGGAGTGACACTAGAGATGTATAGAGGATGAACAATTTTGAAATTTGGCTTTGCTCTTAATTGGAACAAAAACTGAAATTTTCAAGTCTCTGCAAGAGAAACTTTAGATTTTTTTGTTTTTTCCCTATGTTTCATTTTTGACTTTTTTATTATATTAGAGATATATAACACTGTAAAACAAAATTAAAAATTGAAACAAAAAAGTAATTTCACAACAAAAAAATGAAACATTTTGTTCTGAAAATGTCAAAATGGGATGTTTCAATATTGTCAAAACTTTTTTGTCTTCTGAAACAAAATTCTGCTGAAATCAGCCCAATTTTGTGACGGCTTTCAATTTTGCTGAAGCTATGTTTCCCAACAGAATATGGTTTCATTGTAATCTCTCTGTCCAGATCTTAGTCACACTTACACTCCCAGCAATAGCACAGTGCACTGGAACCTTCCTTCCCCCCCCTCCCCCCCCGATGCCTAAATATAGAGAATAATACCATAAAACCTGATCTACAGTCCAAACAGTGCACAGGATGGACTCTGCTTTGGGACTGAACCAGGGTTCTGTAGAGAAGGAAACTGTTGTCTGTAGGATTCCTGCCTCATTTGTTCCAGAAATTGAAAGGTGTGTGATGAATCAAACAGGGGATTGTAGGAAAAGAAAGGATATACTTATGTAACCCTTCTGCCAGTCTGCGTTGGCAGCAACAAGGGCCGGGTTCAGTATCTAGGGGTTCCGTTTCAATAATGCAATGCAAAACCGGCTCAAGCCCCCACCCAGTGACCTGGGACAATTACATACCACCCCCTGGGTGCTTCTAAGAGGCAACACTTCCCCTCTTGCAAGCATGGAGTCTGAGTGTAGCAAATCCTTTTAATAAAGCAGGGAAACAATGCGGCATTATGTTGGGGAAACACCACAAGCAGGATTCATAACACAAACCATGAGCAAAAGACCCACCCCCAAGTAAGTTTGGCAGTGTCCTTTTCCCCTCAGGGTCTTAAGTCCAACAACCCATGCCGTGGTATGTTGTCTGCACAGGTAACCCAGGTAAAAAGGCGCGAATCTATTGTCTGCTGTTGCTGTGACGGAGGGGGAGGGGCCTGACGACATGTACCCAGAACCCCCCGCGGCACTGTTTTGCATCATTTGGGCATTGGGATCTCAACCCATAATTCCAATGGGCACCGGAGACTGCGGGAACTGTGGGATAGCTACCCATAGTGCAATGCGCCGGAAGTCGACGGTAGCCTCGGTACTGTGGATGCGGTCCGCCGACGTAATGCACTTAGAGCATTTTATGTGGGGACACACACAATCGGCTGTATACAACCGATTTCTATAAAACCGGCTTCTATTAATTCGATCTAATGTCGTAGTGTAGACATACCCTTAGATCTTCAGATGGGGCTGAAGGGGTACCCCAAAGAGGCCTTTAACAGTAAAGAGATGTCTGCTGGCCAGCAGGGGTTTGGGGAGGAGCCAATTTCTCCTTTGCCTCTTTTAATTGTCTTAAATTTCTCCTGGGAGTCCTTGAGACTCCTCTTTAGAAATTCAAGGCGCTGTTTTTCTGTTTGTCCATGCTAATTGAAATATGCATCAAACTGACCTTGCCTGACTTTATTGGCTAGAAGTGCACCTCTGAGGTGCACAATCTTATCAAGGTTGAAACTTCCCTCTAGGGGAAACTGTAATTTTGGATTGTTTCTGGTATACCAATTCCATTTGTTCAGAAACTTGCAAGTGAAAGGACTGGTGTGTGCCTTTTGGCGAGATGGTGGTTCCTTTGGACCCACCGGCTCCCATTTTTCCCAGTTCCTGGTGAGGCAGACATCATCTTGGACCTCTGGCCCCCAGTATCTGGATTACTTTCACTCGGGTCACTCACACAGGGAAGGCTTATTTAGGAGGTCCACAACTCTCCTACAGCCCCCTTCAGCAAAGAGTGTCGGCTAGTATCAGAGAGAACGGCGCTGCTTACTCTGGTGCTCCAGGCGAGGTGATAGGACCAGTCAGTGGCTCATGAACTGCCTTCAGGCGGGGACCGAGACGGGGAGGAAAGAGGTCACGGGAAAGGACCGTCCGAGGACGGGAAAGGATAGGGTCACACACTCCTAGACCCAGGAAGGCCACTCGCCAGTCAAGCCCCCTTTCGGCCCTACTAGCTGTGGTCACAGGGCTTGCATTAGAGACATCTCCTGTCATGAGCTGGTGGGCTTCGCAGAGAGCTCTGGGCGTCTTCCTGTGACCCTCACTCACACTGGCACACACAAACAGAATCCTACCCAACCACTCACATGGCTCTTCCCGGGGCAACCAGAAGGGCGTCAGGCATGTCTGGCAGCAAAAGGTCTGGATCCAGAGTGCAACTCACTCAAAACCAGAGCCTACAGGCAATCCTCCACCAGAACCCAAAACAGAGATTTAAAAGGTCTCCTACCTTTCAGATGGGCCCGGGTCCAGTGGGGAACGGTCCGCGGTCCTCCCGTCCGGTGGTATGCTGTGGATCTGAGTCACGGCACCAAGAATTGTTTTGGAAAATTACCACGCATTGTGTTTGGATTAGAACAGCCTGAGGCTCCTTTAATTACAAGCATGCAGGGAGATGCAGCCAATCTAGCTGCTCTGCCCCAAAAAGGGAACACAGAAGCTTATATAGATCAAAACCACATCTAGTTACACATACTTCCTTATTAATATTTTCCCTTATTAGGAATACAGCAAAAACAAGCTTTTCCTGTTATTCACAGGTTGTTCTTTTGTGGTTAACATGGAAGCTTATATTTCTCAAGATTTGCTGTTGCAATTGTGTCTTGTTAGTAATTTTCCTTACCCCCTCCTTCTGCCCTATGACCACATACAGTTATCTTGACCAAAGTTTTAGGCCTACTCAATTTTCCTTTACACTTCCCTTGCATGGTTACTGAGCACCCAGAGAATTTAATTGAGTTGGGTAGGTTTGTCCCTAAATCTGTGACATGCCAATGAGTGTGTCTGTGACAGCTTTCTTCAGCTACTGAAAGAGAACTAGAGATGCTAGACTTGTGCATAATATAGCATAGCAAAAAGTCAGGATGGAGTTTACATTAGTAGGCAACTGGTGCATGCCTTTTTTACACTCTGCCATATTGTGCTATTAGCCATATTGTGTACCCATTTTTCCCTTCAGACCAAACTTTCTTGGCATACAGACAGCAGCAAACTTATCTCTCTCACCTCATGCTTTTGTGGAACACAGAAACAATCAGCACAATATAACTGACCACTATATCTTAATATGACAGACTGGAGCATGGGCATGCAACCTTTCATGTAATGAATTAGTGACACAGTTTCTGATAATTGGCCTCTAATCAAGCAATGTCCAAAGTCCAAAGAAAATATTAGTGGAGCATTTGTATAGCACAATAGCACAAGCTGTTTCATGCTAGTCCCAATGTTTTCTTCCAGTGATCAGTTCTATACAGACTTGTGATCCATTCCCACGTCCGAGGGGCAACACTCTCACACAATGCCAGATAACAATATGGTGGAGGTCTTGTTCCCTACCACTGAACAGAATGTCTGGGCCTGACTCTGTGAAACATGTTGTATGACTTGCACCAGCACGTCTGGGTAGCAATGTTCCATATGGTAAATGTCTATTTTAAAACTTTAAAAATGTTTTTGATGTTTAACTTGTTTTAATGGTTTTTGGATCAAGTCTGTAGAGCACAAGCAGGCCAGGGTTGAGGTCCCGTTCAGAACATGCACTAATGGTTTTCTTTTTTTTTTCTCCTGTGTTTATGATCCAGAAACCAGTGGTTTGGCAGTCCAGAAATGCAGGGAGCAGGTCCCAGCCAGCACCTTCCTTCAGCCCAATCAGTTTCATAGATTGATAGATTCTGACACCACAAGGGGCCATTATGATAATCTAGTCTGATCTCCTGCATAATACAGGCCACAGAACTCCCTCAAAATAATTCCTAGAACATATCTTTTAGAAAAAATCCAATCTGCATTTAAAAATTCTCAGTCATGGAGACTCCACTACAACTCTTTGTAAGTTGTTTCAATGATAAGTTACTGTCACCATTAAAAATTTATGCCTTAGTTCCAGTCTGACTTTTTCTAGTTTCAACTTCCAACCATTGGATTCTGTTATAGCGTTCTCTGCTAGATTGAAGAGCCCATTATTAAATATTTGTTACACATGTAATTACTTATAGACTGTAATCAAGTCACACCTTAACCTTCTCTTTGTCAAGCTAAATAACTTGAGCTCTTTGAGTCTATCACTGTAAAGCATGGTTTCTAATCTTTTAATCATTTCTGCAGGTCTTCTCTGAAACCTCTCCAATTTAATCAACAACCTCCTTGAACTGTGGACACCAGAACTGAACACAACATTACAATAGTGGTTGCCCCAGTACCAAATAGAGAGGTAAAATAATCTGTCTACTCCTATGCAAGTTTCCCCTGTTTATGCATCCCAGGAGCCCATCGGTCATTTTGGCCACAGCATTACACAGGGAGTTCATGTTCAGCTGATTATCCATCACCATTTCCAATTTTTTTTTTCAGACTTGTCTTGGCCCTGCCACTAATGTTGGCAACTGGGAATTCACAGGAGATGAGGGAGCCATTTGGGGTTGGTCTTGGCTGGGATGGGGGATATATGTGACGGAAGGGGAAAGAAGTGTTCAGGTAGTGAATGTAGGCCTTGCTGGAGCCCTAGGCATGGCTAATAGTATGAACCAAAGGTTGTGAACTAACTTAGGCATTGTCAAAATAGCAGCATCTAAGTATAAACTAACCATGTAAGCACATTCCTGACTGGAGAGGATGGTACAGGAACACAAAGACCCCTTGTAATGATAAGGATGGGATGACAAACTAATGGATGAGGATGTTTTGTTTGAACTAGGAGGTACAAGGTACAAGGGTGGTAACAACATATGGAATGTAATATGTAACTTGTTTTTATCAATGTATGAAAGGAGAATGGAAGGAGGCGGGTGGTGGTGGTCGGGGACTCCCTCCTAAGGAGGACTGAGTCATCTATCTTCCATCCTGACCAGGAAAACCGAGAGGTGTGCTGCTTGCCAGGAGCTAGGATTCACGATGTGACAGAGAGATTGCCGAGACTCTTCAAGCCCTTGGATTGCTACCCCTTCCTGCTTCTCCACATGGGCACCAATGATACTGCCAAGAATGACCTTGAGCGGATCACTGCAGACTACGTGGCTCTGGGAAGAAGGATAAAGGAGTTTGAGATGCAAGTGGTGTTCTCGTCCATCCTCCCTGTGGAAGGAAAAGACCCAGGTAGAGACCATCAAATCATGGAAGTCAACGAATGGCTATGCAGGTGGTGTTGGAGAGAAGGCTTTGGATTCTTTGGCCATGGGATGGTGTTCCAAGAAGGATTGCTAGGCAGAGACGGGCTCCACCTAATGAAGAGAGGGAAGAGCATCTAGTGAGGAGGGCTTTAAACTTGGTTCACTGGGGGAAAGAGACCAAAGCCCTGAGGTAAGTGGGGAAGTGGGATACCAGGAGGAAGCATGAGCAGGAGAGCGCAAGAAGGGAGAACTCCTGCCTCATATTGAGAAAGCAGGACAATCAGCAAGTTATCTTAATTGCCTATACACAAATGAAAGAAGACTGGGAAACAAGCAGGGAGAGCTGGAAGTCCTGGCACAGTAAAGGAATTATGATGTGATTGGAATAACAGAGACTTGGTGGGATAACTCACATGACTGGAGTACTGTCATGGATGGATATGAACTGTTCAGGAAGGACAGGCAGGGCAGAAAAGGTGGGGGAGTTGCACTGTATGTAAGAGAGCAGTATGACTGCTCAGAACTCCAATATGAAACTGCAGAAAAACCTGAGAGTCTCTGGATTAAGTTCAGAAGTGTGAGCAACAAGGGTGATATCCTGGTGGGAGTCTGCTATAGACCACCAGACCAGGGGGATGAAGTGGACGAGGCTTTCTTCAGGCAACTAACAGAAGTTACTAGATCCTGGTTCTCATGGGGGACTTCAATCACCCTGATATCTGCTGGGAGAGCAATACAGCAGTGCACAGACAATCCCGGAAGTTTTTGGAAAGTGTAGGGGACAATTTCCTGGTGCAAGTGCTGGAGGAACCAACTAGGGGCAGAGCTCTTCTTGACTTGCTGCTCACAAAGAGGGAAGAATTAGTAGGGGAAGCAAAAGTGGATGGGAATCTGGGAGGCAATGACCATGAGATGGTCGAGTTCAGGATCCTTTTTGAAGCACTTAGAGGAGAGGAAAGTGATCAGGAACATTCAGCATGGATTCTCCAAGGGCAAGTCATGCCTGACTAACCTAATTGCCTTCTATGATGAGATAACTGGCTCTGTGGATGAGGGGAAAGCAGTGGACGTATTATTCCTTGACTCTAGCAAAGCTTTTGATATGGTCTCCCACAATATTCTTGCCAGCAAGTTAAAGAAGTATGGGCTAGGTGAATGGACTATACGGTGGATAGAAAGCTGGCTAGATCATTGGGCTCAATCATCATAGGGGGCTGGAGCACATGAGTTAAGAGGAGAGGGGACTGGGATTGTTTAGTCTGCAGAAGAGAAGAATGAGGGGGGATTTGATTGCTGCTTTCAACTATCTGAAAGAGGGTTCCAAAGAGGATGGATCTAGACTGTTCTCAGTGGTACCAGATGACAGAACAAGGAGTAATGGTCTCAAGTTGCAGTGGGGGAGGTTTAGGTTGGATATTAGGAAAAACTTTTTCACTAGGAGGGTGGTGAAGCACTGGAATGGGTTACCTAGGGAGGTGGTGGAATCTACTTCCTTGGAGGTTTTTAAGGTCAGGCTTGACAAAGCCCTGGCTGGGATGATTTAGTTAGGAATTGGTCCTGCTTTGAGCAGGGGGTTGGACTAGATGACTTCCTGAGGTCCCTTCCAACCCTGATATTCTATGATTATATGATTCTATGATTCAACGGGTAGTGATCAATGGCTCCATGTCTAGTTGGCAGCTGGTATCAAGCGGAATGCCCCAGGGGTCGGTCTTGGGGCCGGTTTTGTTCAATATCTTCATTTATGATCTGCAGGACGGCATGGACTGCACCCTCAGCAAGTTTGCAGTTGACACTAAACTAGGAGGAGTGGTAGATACGCTGGAGGGTAGGGATAAGCTACAGAGGGACCTAGACAAATTAGAGAATTGGGCCAAAAGAAATCTGATGAGGTTCAACAAGGACAAGTGCAGAGTCCTGCACTTATGAAGGAAGAATCCCATGCACTGCTCCAGACTAGGGACTGAGTGGCTAGGCAGCAGGTCTGCAGAAAAGGGCCTGGGGTTACAGTGGACGAGAAGCTGGATATGAGTCAACAGTGTGCCCTTGTTGCCAAGAAGGCTAATGGCATTTTGGGCTGTATAAATAGGAGCATTGCCAGCAGATCAAGGGATGTGATCATTCCCCTCTATTCGGCATTGGTGAGGCCTCATCTGGAGTACTGTGTCCAGTTTTGGGCCCCACACTACAAGAAGGATGTGGAAAAATTGGAAAGAGTCCAGCGGAGGGCAACAAAAATGATTAGGAAGCTGAAAACATGTGTCCCTTATTTGCAAATTTTGATTGTTACATACATATTATAAGTTTTTATAAACTACACATTGGGATACATGTATGGTTTTCCATTGTTTATGTTTTTGATATTCCCATGCATGGTGGTCCACCAAATACATGACCAAAATTTTGGTTACCTGAATATTTATAGGTAATATTAGGTATATATTAATGGTGCAGCTAAGGTAAACAGTTAAAACAATTATTACATACACTTGAATGGTTATTTGATTTTTATAAAAGGTAAAGTTTATCAATTTTCACCAAGATATTGTCTCTATTTTTAGTGACTTTTTTTTTTTACAATTTTTTTATATTTTCAGAGGCAAACATTATTTTATTTTTGCATGTCTTGGATTATTAGGATGACTAATTGCTGATTTATTTTCTATGCCTGTGTGCAGGCTAATGCTAAGGAACCATTTTCTTGTAGTGTTTTTATAGCCCCTGCTAAAAGTAATTTTTTTTTACCTTGTACTGCCATACTAGCTGTATTTTAGAAAATAATTGTTGCCCCATTTTTAATTCTAACAAGGATGCACTGATGGGCTTTTCCAATTTTTGTATTTCAGCTGTAACGTAACTTAGTTTGTTTGCCAATACCTCTGTGTTAGTTGCACCTAGTATTTTAACTTTTAATTCAGTTCCACCCACAGCAGTTTCCAATATACTCATTGCGGTCCTTCCTTATGGATTTTTCGACGTACCATAATTTTAATCATGCTGCCCACCCCTTATAGAGAATTTGAATGAGACATGATCTTGGATCCATTTAACCTGGCGAGGTCCAAGTTTGTTTATTTTAGAGATTGTATTGGTGTTACAATAACTTTTTCCCTATAATTTATATACATATGGTTCATTTAATGGGTGTCTTCTTGTTTTTTTTATATCAGATTCAGTTGCAAGTACCTTAAAGTTTAATTGTACCCAAATGCCTAGCCATGTATATTTACCTAACCGGGTAGGGACAATATGAAAAAGTGATCAGACACTGATATTGTAAGTGAACTTTAAGCTGCTTCTTAATACATTTATTCCCCTAGGGTTTTTTGATTTATTCTGGGGGTTCCATTTTTTCTATATCCCTAGTATTCATTTGCCAAGGTTCATTGGAATAATTTCCTAATACTTAAAATACTTCCAGATTTGAACCAATTTTATGTTAACTGAATTTCATTAATACCTTGATGTCAATGTCCCCCCTGGCTGTCAAGCAAATCTAATATCCTTCAGTATTTTACATTTCGGGTTGTATTGGGGCAGCTATACCTTTAATGGACCTTTATTGTACTGCCCGCCATTCTTCTTCTTCTTTTTTGAATACTCATCACAGCATTGCCAGCAACAAGACAAACAACATAAAACACAATCTTCGTCGCAACAGTAGATCATGGTATTCTGTGTTGCTCTTCAGCTGGCACCTAGGGTGACCAGATGTCCCGATTTTATAGGGACAGTCCTGATTTGGGGGGCTTTTTCTTATATAGGCACCTATTACCCCCCACCCCCATCCCAATGTTTTACACTTGCTATCTGGTCACCTTACTGGCACCAGCTTTTCTAAAATTCTGAAAGACAAAAACATTTTCCTACCCCCTTGGGAGAGGGGGACAGCAAATTATTGCTTAACATACCTCTTCCTTTTACAAATCGCCTTGCTGACTGCAGGCAAAACAGAGGAATTACATTCATACTTTTCTGTGTTTTTATTCCATAGGCGGGCCAGGTTTTAATGGTTTTTACCCTTAAGGGAAAGGGTGAATTATTTTACTGTTTATTTATGAAATTCATGAGGTGGTGTACCTCAGGTTTTTTTATACAACATATTAGGTTTGTAATGTTTCTTCTTCTTTTTTTTTTTTTTTTTTTTTTTGCTTGTGCTTGTGCTTTATGCTTGTGCCAAGCTTTATATGTATGTATTCACAGGTAATAGCTGAGAGGCAGCATCACCATAAGCCTTCTTAACATGAAATGTGTTTTTAATTACCATTTCTAGCATGCTTTCCCCCCAAAATCATACACATTACACATTGTTACAGGGTTACTTACTAATATTAAATTTATTCCAAGGTTTAGTATTAACAACATTAGAATTAAATTTTATACTGTTTATAGTATTTTAGTATACCACATTTTTTATTTAGACAATTTGTCTCTGAGAACAGTGTATTTAATACCCTTCTGGAATTTTTGCATAGGCTTTTAATTTAATTATATACTGTGGGGGGTTGGTGACTTAAAGAGGTAGGAGTGTTATGCATATGAGCAGACCCTTTTGTATTTGTTTTTAGATTTTAGCACTAAGCATACACACACAAAAAACCCTTTTTTCCTACATTAGGTTAATATATTCCTCTTATTTTGAGGCTTAACTGCTTTTTCCACATTCCTTTTTCTGGAGGGTTGAAATTTGAACCTTTTGGTTTCAAGTAGTTTGTTTGCTGAACAGGTATGTCCATTATCTGCAGCTCCTTTGTGCTACCATATATGGGCAAATTTGTTCCTCCCCTGTCAGCTAGGTAATTTGCATTAACACAGATGCTTGCTTTTTGGATTCAAAGCAATTACATGCTCAAAGACTGGACTCTGTCTTAAAAGGGTTAATTTTCACCAGCAAGTCAGAACCAGAGTTCTGATTATTTTTCACTTTTAATTTCACCCAGCGATCTGAAAAAGAAAACACAACCTATTGTGGCTCTTTGTGGAGCCCTAATAGGATTTTAATTAAGTAACATGTTTTATTTACATTTCTTTTACCCCTTCTACAATATACACTACATATTTTATCGGGAAAATGAACATGCCTTCCATAGTTTAACTTCTATAACATTATATAAGCCATATTAATTTTTACATAAAGTGTAACTGTTTATTTTGTGTTTACAGAGTTTTTATGTATCCTTATTTAAGTGACAGTCTGATTACTTAGAGCCACATTTAGGCTTAGTGTTTTTAACATTACTTCCTTTGTACATTCCAGCCAGGCCCTTGAATCAGAGGTGCACTGTCTATTAACTTTTTATTCTTCTCCTGCAGTTCTTAGCTGCTATTTATTACTAAAAAAAAAAAGGATTCAGAATCTCTCCCCATTGTCCGGGCCACATCCTTTGGTCCTTATTTAAAAAAAAAATACTAAACTTTAAAAAAACATGTACCCAACGGGTTAAATGTTAAATACCAAAGCCAAACCACACTAGCCTGTGTCCCTCAAAAGGGCCTGTCAGTGTAGCAACTTTGAATAAAAGACTCAAATGGATTTTTAGTGGCATTATTAAAAAAAGAATTCATCTTAAACCTACAAAAAAGACTTTTACAAACCAGAAGTATTGGTTTAAGTTCTTAAAAACCTTACATAATTACACAACATATTTACACACCTTACACACACAAATTCCTATTTTGCTTAACATCCCTTGCACTGTTTTAATTATTTTTACACAGCTGTACACAGAATGCATTCCCTTTTATACACTCAGAGGCAGTTAAGTTCCAATGGAAACCCCTTATGGCAGGGGTGGGCAAACTTTTTGGCCCAAGGGCCTGTCATAAACATACAGCTAAGGATAGCATAAAATCCCTCTTTTACCTGTAAAGGGTTAAGAAGCTCAGATAACCTGGGTGGCACCTGACCAAAAGGACCAATAAGGGGAGAAGATATTTTCAGATCTTTGGGGGAAGGTTTTTTGTCTGTGTCTCCCGGAGTCAACAAGGAACCAGGGCAGGGAAAATACATTTCCCTAAGCCATATCCGAACTAAGCATCTAGTCTTGCAAAAATAGTAAGTAATAGCAAAGAAATGCGTTAGATTACCTTTTGTTTTAGCTTGTGAATTTTCCCTGTGCTAAGAGGGAGGTTTATCTCTGTTTTTATAACTTTAAAGTTTTGCCTAGCGGGGAATTCCTCTCAGTTTTTGAGTCTTTTGTTATTCTGTAAAGTACTTACCATTCTGATTTTACAGAGGTGATTCTTTTACCTTTTCTTTAATTAAAATTCTTCTTTTAAGAACCTGATTGATTTTTTCATTGTTCTTAAAATCCAAGGGTTTGGGTCTGTGTTCACCTGTACCAGTTGGTGAGGATATTATTCTCAAGCTTTCCCCAGGAAATGGGGGTGCAGGGCTGGGGGAATAGGACTCCAAGTGGTCCTTTCCCTGATTCTTTGTCTAAATCACTTGGTGGTGGCAGCATACTGTTCAAGGCAAGGTGGAATTTGTGCCTTGGGAAAGTTTTTAACCTAAGCTGGTAAAAATATGCGTAGGGGGTCTTTCATGCGGGTCCCCCACGTCTGTACCCCAGAGTTCAGAGTGGGGCAGGAACCCTGACAGGGCCACATCTGAGTGGGGAAATTGTATGCAGAGCCATGAATGTAGGGCTGGGGCAGGGGGTTGGGCTGCAGAAGGGAGTGCGGGGTGTGGGAGGGGGTGCGGTGTGCAGGAAGGGGCTCAGGGCAAGGGGCTGGGGTGCAGGAGGGGTGCAGGAGGGGGCTCAGGGCAGGGGGTTGGGGTGCAGCAGGGTTGCGGGGTGCAGCAGGGGGCTCAGGGCAGGGGGTTGGGGTGTGGCAGGGGCTCAAGGTAGGGGTTAGGGGGCTCAGGGCAGGGGGTTCAGGGTGCGCCTCTGGCCCAGTGCCGCTTACCTCGAGTGGCTCCGGGGGGTGGGGTGGGGCGGGGCAGGCAGCTCCACTGCACGCTGCCCTCGCCTGCGGGTACCACCCCCGAAGCTCCCATTGGCCATGGTTCCCGGTTCCTGACCAATGGGAGCTGCGGGGGGCAGTGCCTGCAGGCGAGGGCAGCACACGGAGCCCTCTGCCCCCCTCTCTCCTAGGAGCCACAGGGACGTGGAGCCGGCCGCTTCTGGGAGGGGTGTTGGGCCAGGTCAGGCAGGGATCCTGCCTTAGCCCCGCAGTGCCACGGGGCTGGCAATCCTGCAGGCCAGATTGGATCCAGCCTGCGGGCCGTAGTTTGCCCTCCCCTACCTTATGGTTTTTTTTTGTGTTTTTGACTAAATTGTCCATAGTCAAATGATTTAAAGCAGATTGTTTCTCTGCCTGCTGCCTGCAGCAGTACTTTACAATTTATTATTTACAAACCATTCCTTTGGGGAAAAGGGCCTATTTTCCTTCAGAATAGCTGTAAAAACTCCTGGGAACAAAAATATCTGCCTGAGCCCCCTTGTATAATTTGTTTAAAGATCAGGGTTTTACCCGATATCACTGTACCGAGTTGCACATATATTTACATTTACATGACTGGGTTTTATTATTAAACCCAGAATTCTCTTCTTATAACACCACAACTGTCACTCTTTAACATTTTCCCAACTCCCAACTATTTACTTTCCTCCAAACTCTGTAGTATTAATTTCTGCAAAATTACTGTTAACTCTTTACTCTCTTTAAATCACGTCTACATCCAGTTTATTATATCTTAGCTTTATTATATTACTCTTTGCTGCCGTAGCTTTTAAAATTTTACTGGCAACATAGTTTTGTAATCTTAAACCTTCCATGCTTTCACTCAAAGTGCTGTGTTTAACAGCTATGCTGATTCTTGTGCATTTTGCATTTATGTCTTAAGGTGGTGCATTTTGCCTGTAATGACTTAACCACCAAGTACCATCCCTGCAACACAGCTGCCTTAGTTTGCTCTTGCAAACCCCACATTTGTTTCCCCAGTGTTTATTGTGTTTGTTCGCATGTCAAATGGATGGCAGGATTGCTCTTCTTTGCTGCAATTAATTGTTCCTGGGCAACTCCATGGGTTAGTGCATTAACTCTAGATGTTAATCCACTCACTCTCTGTTTTTCACCTTGAGAAAAAAAGAATTTCTAATCTATCTTTCTATCTCCTAGAACTGGAAGGGACCTTGAACGGTCATTGAGTCCAGCCCTCTGCCTTCACTAGTAGGACCAAGTACTGATCTTGCCCCAGATCCCTAAGTGGCCCCCTCAAGGAGTGAGCTCACAACCTTGGGTTTAGCAGGCTAATGCTCAAACCATTGAGCTATCCTATCCCATCCCATCCCATCGATCCACTCCCCTGGGATCCAGTCACAGCTCCTGTCTCTTTAGTTGGTCTTTAAATTCTGCTACCATCCACGATTCCTGCTGTTCCCTTCTCAAGGGGCATATGGCCCTTTGTGGAAGGATGGGGGGCATGACCATCCGGGATCTGTCCCCTCAGGATCAGTTCAAATATCCCACCCTAAGTAAGTATCATCCCAGGGGTCTGAAGTACTCCTGATATCTGCACCTCCTCCTCCTTACTGCTGCCACAATGCCCCTCTGCGTTCCCAGTTTCTATTTCAACTTTTAATTTGTTGCATGCAACCAAAATGATCGCCGCTTGCCTGGGCCCAATCCTGTTTTTCCTGCAAGATTGTTCTGATAGCTGCCTGAGCATCCCTCAATTTCAAGCATAATAGCTCTATTTCCTCACTTATAAAGGCTTTATACTGATTCAAGGTATCCTTTACCATACCCAATTCCAATTCACAGTCTTCTAACTGGTTCTCCTGAGATATTCCTAACCTTGAGAGATTATAAAACACTTCCCATAGTGCCCACCCAGCTGCACTTTATACAGCCCTTTTATTCAGTTTAGACTTCATATTATTGCAGTATGCTTCAAACCCTTCACATGCATGTTCCAATGCATTTTTCCTTTGAAAAGAGTCATCTTTCCCTGGGCACAGACCTCAGTCCACTACCCACTTTGCAAGGAGGATTGGTTCCTCTGCCAGTTTCTACCCCTCCTGGCTTTTCAACATAAGTTTCCCACTTTTCCTATTCCCTGGAGTGTTCATTCTTTCAAGCAGGCTGTCTTGTTGACAGAAGGGCACAAATATTCTGTCCAACTGCTGTATAAGGCTTAATCAGTTTGGTCCAAATCTAGGTTGCCTGCATTCTCCACCAGTATGTTACCCATGAAAATTTAGGACACCCTGCCTATACCCTACCGAGAGCTCAAGGCGTGACCGGGTTAATTTAGGGCACCCCACCTATAACCAACCTAGGGCTCAATGAGTGACCCAATTAATTTAGGCACCCCCCACCCTTTCCCTTTCGAGGGCTCAGGGTGTAAGGCATCTATTTTTACCCACAGGGCTCAGGAAGAAACCTGGTTAGAGCTTATTTTACTGTAGGCACCCTTTACTAGAGGGGCTTTGGACCTTTATTGGGAGTGTTTCAGTTGAAAAGATCTTGTGTGCTGCAATCTAGCCTTAGAGACTACAACTCCCATGATATCTTGGGGGAAAGGGTGAGAGACTTACTCTTCCAGGGAGAGCAGGTGGTGGACTCCATTTTGGAGGAGCAGAGCAAGATTGCTGGTGTGAAGCTTTGTCCATACCAGGAGCTGCTGCTAGGAAGCCAGAAGCTGCTGCAGAGAGCCTGCAGGGGCTTTGAGCGAGCAGGGACCCTCAGAGGCTGTTGGTGGCTTCACTGGAGCCAGGGAAGAGACTATTGCTGTGGTGGGTGTGACGGTACCTCCCATAAGGCTCTATGGAAATATGCTTAGAATGTGTTTTATGCTACACATGCCATGTAACATATCTCCATAAAGGTTATGATCTACTGAATGTATTAATCCTATCTGCATGCATGTATCATTTTTGTATTCGACATTATGAATGTTATGAATGTTGGCTGTGTACTGGCTTGATTCAGTGCCGCCCAGAGGATTCAGGGGGCCTAGGGTCTTCGGCGGCGGGGGCCGAAGACCCGGCACTTCGGCGGTGGGTCCCGGGGCAGAAGGACCCCCTGCCGTGGGTCTTCAGGGCACTTCGGTGGCGGGTCCTGGAGTGGAAGGACCCCCCGCTGCCGAATTGCCGCCAAAGACCCGGAGCGGAAGAAGCTCTGGGGGCCCGGGCACCACAAGAGTTTTCCGGGGGCCCCAGAGCGAGTGAAGGACCCCGCTCCAGGGGCCCCAAAAAACTCTCATTGGGGCCACTGCGGGGCCCGGGGCCTGGGGCAAATTGCCCCACTTGCCCCCTCCCTCCCCTCTGGGCGGCCCCGGCTTGATTTCTAAATAACCTTAGTAGAGCATTTGGTCAGTTCCTGGAGAAAGGAATGTTGAAATTAAGTACCTAATCAAGAAACACCTAAAGGACAATGGATCTTGGAATGCTCCAATCCATATAAGAAGTCTACTTGAGGATGTTCAAGGTAGCATGTAAACAATGGATGCTACCTGTAAAAACTGTGAGTCATGCATGGACATGTGACTTGCCCAGGTGACTCCTAAACTCCATCTTGGAGCTGGACTTTGCATAGGAGTGAGGAGGGGATCTCCACCCACAAGAGAGAGTCTATTTAAACCCCTGGGAAACCCCTCCATTTTGTCTTCAGCTGGCTAAAGAGAAAGCCTCTCCACCCCGAAAGATACTTGAAAGAAACTGGAACAAAGGGCAGTGACTGCAAGGGGTATGAGTGATTGCTGGACCCAGGCTAAAAGGAGATTAGTCTGTAAAAGGGAGCATTCTGGAACTGATGAGGATCTTATCTGTATTCAGTTTGATTAGATATAGATTTGTGCATTTTATTTTATTTTGCTTGGTGACTTACTTTGTTCTGTCTGTTACTACTTGGGAACCACTTAAATCCTACTTTCTGTACTTAATAAAATTACTTTTTACTTATTAATTAACTCAGAGTATGTATTAATACCACAGGGAGCAAACAACTGTGCATATCTCTCTATCAGTGTTATAGAGGGCGAACAATTTGAGTTTACCCTGTATAAGTTTTATACAGGGTAAAATGGATTTATTTGGGTTTAGACCCCATTGGGAGTTGGGCATCTGAGTGTTAAAGATGGGAACACTTCTGTTAGCTGCTTTCAGGTAAACCTGCAGCTTTGGGGCAAGTAATTCAGACCCCAGGTCTTTGTTGGAGCAGACGGGACAGGGTGCTGGAGTCCTGAGCTGTCAGGGAAAGCAGGGGTAGAAGTAGTCTTGACCCATCGGGTGGCAGCTCCCAAGGGGGTTTCTGTGATCCAACCCATCACAATGGGCCTGCAGTGAAGGAACTGTGAGTAACTCCCACTGGGATACTCAGGATCTCCTTTAATGTCAACAACATAGGTGCCCATGCACATAGGTGATTGTTGCCTGCTCCCAAGTAACCCAGGAAGGAAATGGGGTTACATTTTTGAGGCACTGTTGGGATCCCTCTACCACCGCAAATTCTGCTGCAAGAAACCATTTAATCTATTTCTTTAGTGTGTTTGAAATTCTGATTATTTTCCTGAGCCCTGCTGGATTTTAAAGAACTCTCTTTGTTTTAGTAAACTTGTTATCTGCTACATCATGGATCATCATAAATTAATGTCCTGGTGTAAAGAGATAGGAGTGCCACTCAGCCAAGCACTTATACTGGGTAAAGTGTCCATAGACACTGAGAATGGTGCTATGTATCCACCATTGGGAACTGTGAAAATCTTTGGGAAGACCATGATTTGCAGTCACCGAGCTGACCCTAACCCCCAGACTGTGTCTGTACTGGTGAGAGTGGCTGCTGAGTTGGACCCACAGTGTGTACCCCAGGAAGTTGGTAGTGTGGATGAAATTGGCCCCTGGCCTGTGTTTCTGCCTGGGAATGCCTCAAAGGAGGACACTACACAATCTGGGACCCTTGATTTTGTGGCTAAATTGAATGCTTTGCTACAACAAGAGGGAGACACTGGAAGACTGGAAGAAGGCCATTGTTACCCCAAAATCTACTCCTTCGGCTGCTACAAATGAGGGTCTGATAACTGCAGTAGGACAATTGGTGGAACAGTGTACTCGTCCATCCTATGAAGGAGTTGGGTACCGTAAGCTGAGATTCTTCTCTGGAGAAAAACCTACCCCTATTGAAGAGGATGACTTTGGATCTTGCATGAACCAAGCTACCCAGATGATGGAGGAATGGCAATGCCCAGATAATATCAAAAGGCAATGACTAGCTGAAAGTCTGAGGGGACCAGCCTCTGATGTCATCAGATCATTACGGACAAGCAATCCCTCTGCTGGTGCTATGGAGTATCTACATGCTTTGGATGATATATATGGGACTACTGAGAGTGGGAAAGAGTTGTACCTGCACTTCCGATCCGCATATCAAGAAGAAGATGAAGAACTTTCACAGTACATATGCCATCTAGATAAGCTACTACATAAGGTACTGGTAAAGAAGGGGATACTTGCTACCTGCTTGGATCAGGTGAGGATAGAGCAAGTACGGAAGGGTGCTTGTCCTGGCAATCTAATAGCCCTGAAGCTGCAGCTTTCTGATTCACTTTGGAATCCTCCCTCCTTCTCCAGACTGGTACGGGATATTAGGGAAGAGGAGGATCAACTGGCTGCTTGGGAAGCTGGTCACATACTTTAGCTTCTGTATGCACTCTTATCTTTGTGGCTCCTCATGGTGAAATAGCTGACCTAAAGAAGGGCCTGCTGTGTCTAACTGAGCAAGTTAATCAGCTACTCTGGCTGAATACTCTAGTGAGAAAACCTGACAGATTCCCTCAGTTACAAAGGATGGATGCCCCTGTGACAACCAACGATGCAGTGGCTGATTACTACCCATTGTTCAAGAGGCTCTGTTGAAAGTACTTGTAGAAGTGACATCATCTGCTACAAGTGTAGGAAGGATAGTCACACGAAATGAGACTGTGATGCAGAAGAGGATTTGTGGAAAGTCACATGCAAGCTCATCCAAGCCAGAAAGAATTCGAGAAACTTCAGAGAAGCCCAGTGAAGGAGCAAACTAGTGCTTTAAGGACTATACACTCCACTAAGTACTAACAACAGGTTGCTAGTCTCTGGAGGGATTTTCCACAAGGACTGGTCGGTCCAGCTCCCATTGTCCCTGTTCAAGTAGAAGGCATTTATGTTCATGTCCTTCTGGACAGTGGTTCGCAGGTCACCATTCTATATAAGATCTTTTACAGCCCCACCCTTAGATAATTTGGAAATCTGGGGGCTGAGTAATCAAAAATACCCATATGAGGAGTACTTGTCCATTCAGACTGAGTTCCTGCAGTCCATCATGGGAGTTCCTGAGAAGCTGGACACTTTAGTCCTAGTTTGCCCAGACCCCTGTGTTAAGAGTAATGTCACAATCTTGATTGGAACCAACACCACTTTTTCAAAGTATGCAAAGAACCTGTGGGGGAATGATGCATCAATACCTTGCCTATCCACCCTAACATCTGTGAGGCCCATAAATGCTTCCAAAGAGAATCTCTGTCAGTTTCTGATAAGAATGCTAATAGGTATGACAATGTGTAATATGCACAGAAAAAAACTGTCCGCATACCACCCGGTGTCACCCGTCAAGTGACTGGAATCCCTAAATTTCCTGTTCAGCCTACTGATCAGTTCTTGTTAGTGGATACACCGGAGGAAATGTCCCTATCTAGAGGATTTGTGGTCAGACCTGAGGTGCAAGTGGCTACGGTAGGGTCTGCTAAGAGGATCACAGTTACTGTTAGAAATGTATCTGCTAACAAAGTGATCATTCAGTGTGGGACAGTGATTGCCCAGTTGTTCCCAATTGATGTAGTACCTCAGATGCATGCTGTAGCTTTCAAGAGCAACACTAATGACTTGACAGCTGATTGTTTTGATTTTGGAGATTCCCCTATCCCTGAGGAATGGAAACAGTGCCTCTGTAGGAAAATGTTAGACATGAGTGGGATGTGGGCTATGTGAAAAGTACTCAGCATGAGATCCATCTGACTGACTCTTGACCTTTTTGAGAATGATCCCGTCATCTGGCCCCAGCTGATGTGGAAGATGTTCGAAGACATCTACATGACTTGATGGCCACTGGAATAATTTCTGAGTCAAAGTCCATATGCCTCTCCAATTGTTGTGGTGAGGAAGAAGAATGGGTCTGTCAGAATGTGGGTAGATTATAGAACTCTAAATAAGTGCACTTTACCAGATCAATATATAATGCAGAGGATTGAGGATGTCCTTAACTGCTTACATGGAAGTAAATGGTTTACTGTATTAGATCTTCGCAGTGGATATTACCAAATACCTATGAATAAGGTGGATAAAGATAAAACTGCTTTTATCTGTCCACTTCAATTTTACCAATTTGAGAGGATGCCCCAAGGCATTTGTGGGGCTCTTGCTACCTTTCAAAGATTAATGGAGTGAACAGTTGGAAACATGAATCTCCTCTAGGTCCCTGTCTACTTGGATGACCTAATTATTTTTAGGCAGACTCTTGAAGAGCATGAAGAGTGGTTGCTTAAAGTCCTTGATCGCTTAAGAGAGGAAGGCTTGAAACTGTCCTTGGAAAAGTGGAAGTTTTGCCGTCCTTCAGTCTCTTATGTGGGACACATAGTGTCAGAACAAGGTATTGCCACAGATCCATCAAAAATTGAGGCTGTCTCCACTTGGACCAGGCCTCAGAACATATCTGCCCTGTGTTCATTTTTGGGGTTCTGCAGTTACTATAGGTGCTTTTTGAGGGGATACCCCAATTTGATAAGATCATTGAATCAGCTGCTGCAACGCTACCCACCACCTTCAAGCAGGAATGGATCAAGGCCTAATCCTGTACCAACTGAAAAAACCTATTTCCATCCCTCTGAGCCATTTGGGAAGCCATTGCAGAAAATTAAGGAATGCCTCGCCAAAGCTCCCGTCTTAGCATTTGCTGATCCTCCAAAGCCTTATGTTTTGCACGTGGATGCCAACATGGATGGCTTAGGAGGGGTATTATAATCAAGAACACCCTGAGGGTTTGAGGCTGGTTGCCTTCATCAGCTGAAGCTTGTCACCCACTGAGAAAAACTATCTTGTGCACAAACTTGAATTTCTGGCTTTAAAATGGGCTATAGTAGACAAGCCGCATGATTATCTGTATGGGGCGAGGTTTGAGGTTCGCACGGATAATAATCCTGTGACTTCTATTTTAAAATCAGCCAAACTGGATGCCTCTGGTCACCGGTGGTTAGTGGCATTGACCACCTACAACTTCAGCCTAAAGTACCCTCCGGGTAGCAAGAACTTAGATGCTGATGCATTGTCTAGAGGACCTCATAGTGTCTCAGCACCTGAGGATGAGTGGGAAGAGGTATCTGCCCCTGGGGTTCGAGTTTTGTGTCAGGTTTCTACTGTTTGTGGGAAACTGACTAAAATGCTACCTGCCCGTCTTATTGACCTTTTAGGCGTAACAGCCCACACTATTCCTCAAGCTTACTGCAACCTTGCTTCTTTAGACACCTCCGACCTTCCCCATTTGAATCATTCTGAGCTTCAGGTCACACAACAGGATGATGCCTGTGTTGGAGAGGTTTGGCTGGCAGTTGATCAAGGGAATTCTGCTGCTGTGGATAAGAGCAGGCACCTTGATATTCATATCCTAATGAAAGAATGGACTTTTGTATAGAATCACTAACCATCCTGGGCAACACAAAAAAACAACTGATTTTACCTCAGCAGTTTCACAAAACTCTACTACTATCTTTATATGATGACCACGGGCATCTTGGGTTTGATAAGACCTATGGGCTTGTACGAGACCTTTTCTACTGGCCACAGATGAAGACTGATGTTGAGCAGTATTGTAAGACCTGTGCCCAGTGTATACAACAGAAAACTCTACCCACGAGAATTGCTCCACTGTTTCATCTTCACAGTGGAGGCCCCATGGATTTGGTCTGTATGGATTTTCTCACATTTGAACCCAATAGCAGAAATACTTGTAATATGATAGTCATAACTGATCATTTCACAAGGTATTCACAGGCCTTTCCCACTAAAGATCAAAAAGCTTCTACTGTTGCTAAAACTCTTTGGGAAA
Source organism: Emys orbicularis (assembly GCF_028017835.1). Lineage (NCBI taxonomy): Eukaryota > Metazoa > Chordata > Testudines > Emydidae > Emys > Emys orbicularis. The sequence goes on from NC_088684.1 coordinate 166,220,406, forward strand.
AGTACTTTGTGCATTATGGGCTGCCCAAGCGGATGCACTCTGATAAAGGATGGGATTTTGAGAGTCAATTAATTCAGGAACTTCTAGATTTTTTTATACCTAACATAGTCAGAACAACACCCTATCACCCACAGGTATACCGTCAGCCTGAACAATTTAATCGGACCCTGCTTAATATGTTGGGAACCTTGAATACCAAACAGAAAACTAAATGGAGCCAGCACATTAGCCATCTTGTGCATGCTTACAACTGTACCCAAAATGAGGCCACTGGGTATTCTCTGTATTTCGTAATGTTTGGACATGAAGCACTATTACCAGTAGACTTCCATTTTGGGGTCTCAGTGGATGGGTCTTCCCACCAATCTTATCTCCACTATGTGGCTAATTTAATAAAAGACTTGGGTGCTGCTTATCAGCTTGCTCAGGCAGCATCTAATAAGATGAACTGGGGCAATAAAGGCCGTTATGGCCAGAAGGTGTGATACTGTGATCTGCAACCCGGTGATCATGTTCTTATCAAAAATCTTGGGTTCCTCGGAAAACATAAATTGTAAACCATTGGAATTCGCAGCCCTACATTGTGGAGAATCAGATATCAAGCCCACCTCTCTACTCAGATCATCTAACCAGAGGAGAGCTCTGACATCCAAGAGTTCCTATCCCAACTCCATAGATGGTGCTAATCCTGTGCCAGGCCCTGCTACCATGATGGACATAATTGGTCCCCCATCAGAGACTGATTCTGAGGAGGTTTACCCTGACTATATATGTATCATGAACCCTCAAATATGTCTCCGGGGCCTGTTGTACTGTCACTTGAGCCAGATCAACCTGAAAGCACAACTAGTACACCCCCTTTAAACCCTGAAGCTCTTCCATTCTTTCCTGTGGGAGAAACCCTTAGGGAGGATATAGATATATGCAACAATCCCCCTGGGTCTTCAAGTGTAGGGAAAGAGGTTGCTACAGATGTTGCTCCTTCTGCAATGGGTAATTCTGTGATCAATGCCGAATCTGATGGAGCTTTATTAACACCTCCTGTAGAGGAGGAAGAAGGGATGGCACAGCCCTTAAGGAGGTCCCAGCAAGAAGTCAGGCCTCCTCAGCAGATAACATATGATGAGGTTGGAGTCAGCAGTAAGGTGTCCATCCCCACAGTACATCGTGGGGTGGTTGTGCTGAAAGATTTTAAAACACCTGTGGAGTCCAAACCAGAATATGTATCCTCTAAGGACGAGCTCAAGTGTTTTTCATGCTGAGAGTCTGCAAGGGCTTTGATCAGAGGCTGTTGGTGGCTTCACTAGAGCCAGGGCAGACACTATTGCTGTGCCTAGAGCTGACTGAGCTGGGCCTGCAGTGAAGGAACTGTGAATAACCCCCACTGTTATTTGAGAAAATACTTGGAAGGAGCACAGCAGAGAGACTGAGTCTGAGGAGAGTCAGAGTGATCTTCCCATCAAACCAGGACCCAGAGCTGCTGACATTTGGTGGAGCCAGCTCCAACCTTCAGCGGGGTTGTGCAGCTTGTTGCCTTGGCTGGACTGATACACAGAACTCACGGAGTGCTGTCTCCAACTTCAGATCTTCAAGCGCGTCCACGCAAGCAAGTGTCTAGGACTCTGAAATCCAGAGGAGTGTACACTCTGGGGTGGGGTAAACGGTGGCAGTGTAAATGCCAGTTAGATAAGTTTCATTTATTACTGTATACTATATTTGTTAACTGATTTATTCAACTCCCCCCCCCCCCCCCGTGGATTTAAATCAGTGGTGACATTTAATCTTAGTCTGTTATACCCTGTTTCTTTAAATTCGTTAAGTTCTTTAAGTAAAGGTGTGTTAACTTTAATTTAAGTATATTGGATGTATATTATTTATAATTGGTATTTTAGAGTTACACCGATGCCACAGATTATTAACAGTATTATTATTAGAATACATTTATTCCTGGAGGTTCCCAAGGCACGCCATTGACTGTGTACAGGGGCCAGCCAGGGGGAGGCACCGCCAATTTTAAATTCCTTTAGGGGCAAAGGGACTGCAGCAGAGGGGTGGATGGAGGATTCCCACCTATCCAACATCACCACTGGGATACCCAGGATCTCCTTTAATGTCAACAACATTAGGCACCCAGGCGAGTGTTGCCTGCTCCCAAGTAACCCAGGGAGGAAAATGAGGGGGGTTAATTACCATTTGTTGAGTCTCCCTAATTTCCCAGCACCTGGGTGTCTCTTCTTTACAACCTTGGTGGTTATAACTCTTATTAGGGACATTCCTGGGGTGGAGGTGCTTTATTAGCTGGAGAACATTCCCTTTTTCCCCCCCCCCCCCCCAATTTTAGTGATAAATTCCCTGAGTTTCACCCAAGGCTGGTTTAATGGGTGGTGTCGCATTAATCAGGTCTCAGTCCTACAGCAGCTCCAGGGGCTCTTCACTCTCTCTCCCCCTTCCCTGGCTAGCTGCTGGGAGGTGGGGGAGGATGAAGACATGATCCTGTTCCCATTGCTCACAGGGGAAGGGGGGGAGACACCCTGAGCTATTGGGCTTTTTCTGCTGCCTACTCTTTTCCCCTCCTCCCCCGTGCAAATGGCTTTAGGCAGGTTGCTGAGAGGAGGGGAAGGTGGGAGAGTGCTCTACCTGCAGCAGCTCTGATTGGTTGCTGAGCCTCAGGAGGTAGGCAGGTGGAACAGGCAGCCACTAAGAGGGCTCAAATTTGCTAGAGAGTTGGAGTTTCTGGGTTTGAACCTAGTCAAAATCCCATCATCATGAAAGAACTGCAGAAGTTGGCAACACTATTTGGTGTGTGCAGTAAGCTCGGCCTACACAAGCTATCAAGTGTGTGACACACACACACACACCAGCAGATAACCACATTTGCGATTATTTTAAATGGACTGTGCCATTCTTGTTAGCTGGAGCATCTTCCAGCCAAGTTGAGAACAGCCAAGTGACACTTCAGCTGTACTCTAATCTGCAAAGACAAGGGAGGCAGAACAGAGGAACAAGGAAGGGCTCAGAGAGACAGAGTGAATTTTTGGTTGCTGTTAGGCCAGTCATGCTGGAGAAGGAAAGGGGGGAGCTCCCAAAGAGGTGCAGAGCAGCTTTGGCACTTTGAAGCCCTATTTTAAAATCCCTTTGTTGTTAGGTAAGTAGTGCATACACCTAAAGTCCACATGCACCCACAACTTGCACATACTTTTGTCAGGCCCAGTTCTGAGCCTGGCCGCACACTCCCATTCTGAAAATAGACATCATTGTCTGTTCAGAATTGACGGGCTTAATACAGCAGATGTACTTGAGAGCACATAACTAGCCCTTTGAAGATTCTGCCCTTCAGCTTCAACTGAATACAAAATTATTTGTTCCATTACAAAATAATGATATATTATACTTATTCCCTAATCATTATAACTAAAAATTTTGTTTAACCACATGACCCTGAAAATCTGATGAAAATGCAAGTAAATTACTGCTTTAACTTTCTGTCATCGAGCTACTTCAAGCAATAACTAAAGCTCCACAGCTATTATGCTTTTGTAGCAAGCACTGAATGCCTGAAAGTCTTTACCACCATAAACAAATGCTGAGACAGCCCCTGGGCATTAGCCTAAAGCATGGGCGGGCAAACTTTTTGGCCCGAGGGCTACATCTGGGAATAGAAATTGTATGGTGGGCCATGAATGCTCACAAAATTGGGGTTGGGGTGCAGGAGGGGGTGAGGGCTCTGGGGTGGGGCCAGAAATGAGGACAGGGTGTGGGAGGGGTCTCCAGGCTGGGTCAGGGGAGTGGGGTGTGGAGGGGGAGGAGGAGGGCTCTGGCTGAGGGTGTGGGCTCCGGGGTGGGGCTGGGGAAGAGGAATTTGGGGTGCAGGAGGGTGCTCTGGGCTGGGATCGAGGGGTTCGGAGGGTGGGAGGGGGATCAGGGTTGGGGTGCGGGGAGAGGCTCAGGGTTGCAGGCTCCAGGTGGCGCTTACCACATAAGAACGGCCGTACTGGGTCAGACCAAAGGTCCATCTAGCCCAGTATCCTGTCTACCGACAGTGGCCAATGCCAGGTGCCCCAGAGGGAGTGGACCAACAGGCAATGATCAAGTGATCTCTCTCCTGCCATCCATCTCCATCCTCTGACAAACAGAGGCTAGGGACACCATTCCTTACCCATCCTGGCTAATAGCCATTAATGGACTTAACCACCATAAATTTATCCAGTTCTCTTTTAAATGCTGTTATAGTCCTAGCCTTCACAACCTCCTCAGGTAAGGAGTTCCACAAGTTGACTGTGCGCTGCGTGAAGAAAAACTTCCTTGTATTTGTTTTAAACATGCTGCCTATTAATTTCATTTGGTGACCCCTAGTTCTTGTATTATGGGAATAAGTAAATAACTTTTCCTTATCCACTTTCTCCACATCACTCATGATTTTATATACCTCTATCATATCCTATCATATCAAGTCCTAGCCTCTTTAATCTCTCCTCATATGGGACCCGTTCCAAACCCCTAATCATTTTAGTTGCCCTTTTCTGAACCTTTTCTAGTGCCAGTATATCTTTTTTGAGATGAGGAGACCACATCTGTACGCAGTATTCGAGATGTGGGCGTACCATGGATTTATATAAGGGCAATAATATATTCTGAGTCTTATTCTCTATCCCCTTTTTAATGATCCCTAACATCCTGTTTGCTTTTTTGACCGCCTCTGCACCCTGCGCGGACATCTTCAGAGAACTATCCACGATGACTCCAAGATCTTTTTCCTGACTTGTTGTAGCTAAATTAGCCCCCATCATATTGTATGTATAGTTAGGGTTATTTTTTCCAATGTGCATTACTTTACATTTATCCACATTAAATTTCATTTGCCATTTTGTTGCCCAATCACTTAGTTTTGTGAGATCTTTTTGAAGTTCATCACAGTCTGCTTTGGTCTTAACTATCTTGAGCAGTTTAGTATCATCTGCAAACTTTGCCACCTCACTGTTTACCCCTTTCTCCAGATCATTTATAAATAAGTTGAATAGGATTGGTCCGAGGACTGACCCTTGGGGAACCCACTAGTTACCCCTCTCCATTCTGAGAATTTATCATTAATTCCTACCCTTTGTTCCCGGTCTTTTAACCAGTTCTCAATCCATGAAAGGACCTTCCCTTTTATCCCATGACAACTTACTTTACTTAAGAGCCTTTGGTGAGGGACCTTGTCAAAGGCTTTCTGGAAATCTAAGTACACTATGTCCACTGGATCCCCCTTGTCCACATGTTTGTTGACCCCTTCAAAGAACTCTAATAGATTAGTAAGACACGATTTCCATTTACAGAAACCATGTTGACTATTGCTCAACAGTTTATGTTTTTCTATGTGTCTGACAATTTTATTCTTAACTATTGTTTCAACTAATTTGCCCGGTACCGACATTAGACTTACCGGTCTGTAATTGCCAGGATCACCTCTAGAGCTCTTTTTAAATATTGGCGTTACATTAGCTAACTTCCAGTCATTGGGTCAGAAGCCGATTTAAAGGACAGGTTACAAACCTTAGTTAATAGTTCCGCAACTTCACATTTGAGTTCTTTCAGAACTCTTGGGTGAATGCCATCTGGTGCCGGTGACGTGTTAATGTGAAGTTTATCAATTAATTCCAAAACCTTCTCTAGTGACACTTCAATCTGTGACAGTTCCTCAGATTTGTCACCTACAAAAGCCGGCTCAGGAATCTCCCTAACATCCTCAGCCGTGAAGACTGAAGCAAAGAATCCATTTAGTTTCTCCACAATGACTTTATCGTCTTTAAGCGCTCCTTTTGTATCTCGATCCTGGAAGCAGCAGCATGTTCCCCCTCCGGCTCCTATGTGGAGGTGAGGCCAGGTGGCTCTGCGCATTGCCCCGTCCACAGGCACTGCCCCCATAGCTCCCATTGGCCGTGGTTCCCGGCCAATATGAGCTGAGGGGGTGGTACTTGGGGTGGGGGCAGCATGCAGAGCGGAGCCCCCTGGCTGCCCCTATGCATAGGAGCCGGAGGGGGGACATGCCGCTGTTTCTGGGAGCCACATGGAGCGGCCTCCGACCCTGCTCCCCGTCTGGAGCGCTGGAACACCAAAGTGGGGCAAGTCCCAGACCCTGCTTCCCAGCGGGAGCTTGAGGGGTGGATTAAAATGGCTGGTGGACCGGATCCAGTCCCCGAGCCATAGTTTGTCCACCCCTGGCCTAAAGGATGCAGTACAACTATTTTTACATAACAAACAAAAGCAGTAGTATCTAAACTTGGAGCCAACACAGTGCTATTATTCCACAGGTAACTAACTATGGATGAGAAAACACATCTCAGTAAATTTCAAACTCGTGGACCCTCATAGTAAGATATGTATTCAAAACGGATTCAAAGGTTCTGTATCTACTCATATCACGCCTTTCATGTATGTTATGCAATAAGCTGATCTCGTGGAGCCATGACAGCACCACAGAAAACCCTCATAGTACTGTCTCTCCAACCTTTCCAACCAAGTATAAAATTGTGCTTAAACATACTATGAGTCCATACAACTTCTTATATTGTAACAAAGAAATCTTTATTTTACTATTTCCTGTTACAATGCAGTGGTGCCTAAATCTGGGCTTTAAGTGCCTAAATCCCTTTGTGATTCTAGCCCAAAATGCCTGAGTTCTGTTCCCTATTTTGTGACCTTCAGTTTCTCCGTATGTAAAATTGTTATAGTGAAAAAACAGCTGGAGGCTATGGATGAAAACAAATTTAATTTCCAGATATTAATTTCTGTACATCCAAAAGGTGATCTAGCATGTTCATATGATGTCTCAAGTAACAGCCTGCTACAGTTGTGTTTAACCCCTTAGCAGCAAAGATTTTGCTGGAAAAAATCTGACTCCAAGTAATCAGTTCTGACTAATGTTTATCCACAAATTCAGTGATTTAGAGTCTAATAACTCCAAGCATGAATGAGCCTAAACACAAACTGATACCTGATAAATTCCAGAGGGATTATGGGAACAAGTACAGAGAGTGGTAAGTGACTGATGGTCAGAATGGGTTGGTCAGTGTAGAATCCTGGCTGAAAGCTGGGTAAGGGCTGAAAGAAAAGCAGAGATTGTAAGCCACTGTCAATCATAATGAAGTGGAGCTGAATCATGTATAAAGGCCTGTGATTAAGCAAACTGTGTACAGCGAACAGGCAGGGAGCAGAAACAAGGAAATAACAAAGAAGGTCTGAGAGGGAAAGGCTGAAGTGTGCAGATCCCAAAAAGTGAAGAGATTTCTTGAAGTAATCATGTGCTTGGCATACAAAATAGATACTAACATAGTTCAGTCATCCAATCAGGGAGCAGAAATAAAACCATGTGACCTCAGGGACCAACCACGCAACAAAAAATGAACAAATAGATGAACTGAACAATTTACAAACAGTCTGAAATTTTAAAGTATTCACTAAATACTTATGAATAAATGAATTCATTCACAGATTAGCCAATAAGTGATTTGCTAACTAAAAGAGGGGCTGCATTCATAACAATTGTTATCTGTAATGAATAGTACAACCAGCAGTACCTGTTCATATCCCTTTGAAAATGGTGTGTTGGTGTTATAGTATTTTTTTTCTGTACTGGTATTTCTTTTTTCCTGAACATTAACTTTATGAACATATATTTCTAAAAGCCTTGCTTTTACTAATCCATCTGAACATAAAGTGTTCATGCTTTATTATAATAATGCAATATTATAAAATTTCAAAAAACGCAGACGTGTTCAATAAATATTTCTGTTCTGTAATTGGGAAAAATCCAAATGTATTCATATAATATGATGAAATATTTTTCATTCCAACAGTTGTTCAGAAGGATGTTAAACAGCAGCTAAGTCAGAGATTTATAAATCAGCAGTTTGCTCTGGATAACTTAAAAGAGCTGACTGAGAAGCTGTATTGGTCATTAATGTTGATTTTCAATAAGTCTTGGAACATTGGGCAAGTTCCAGAGGACTGCAAGAAAGCTAAAGTTGTGACAATATTTAAAAATAGAAAATTGAATGACCCAAATAATTATAGGCCTGTGTAGTGGGGCAGTCTCCCCGCTCCAGCTAAGAAGGGGTTAAGAGCTAGCCCTTGGAGAGGGCTGGGGCGGGGAGGAAAGGCTAGGCTGATTGGGGAAACACCCACAGCTGTGGCCACACCCCAATCAGGCCACAGCTGGCCCTATAAAAGGGCTGTGAGCCACGAGCTCACACAGTTTCTCTCTGGCTCTAGAGAGAGAAGGACCTGACTGCCTGGGGAGCTGAGAAGGGTACTTAGGGTGGAACAGTGCTGGGGAAGGGTAGAGGGAGCTGGGGAGCTCTGATCTAGCAAAGCCCCAGGCTGCAGGCCTTGTCAAAGGCCTACAAATAGGTACTGGGGCTGCAGAGGGGCAGCCTCGAGATAGGCGAAGGCAGCAGGTTCTAACCTCCTTGGCTGATGATGAGTGGTTTACAAATTGCAGTCTGTCCCAGTGAGCGAGGGCTAGATGATGACTGACAGTAGCCACTGAGGCAATGTGGGGATAGCGGGTTGGGGGTTCCCCAGGGAGAGGAGACCCAGATTATGGGTTACTGCAGGGGGCAGAACCCTGGTGTAAAAGGGCACTGGGGTCCGGCAGGGACACGGGGGCCAGCAGCAGGCGAGACACCAGCCTACAGAGGGTGCTCCGGGGCTGGTGAAGAGCTAATTCCCAGGACTACTAGCAGGAGGCGCTGCGCCAGTGAGTCCTCGCCCCGCCATAGCCTGTCAGCATGACATTAATTTCAGGCAAAATAATGGAATGGGTATTACAAAACTTGATTCGTCAACAATTAAAGGAGGATAATATAATTAATGCCAATCAACATTTGAATATGGAAAATAGATCTTGTCAAAATAATTTGATCTTTTTAAATAAAATTACAAGTTTAGTGATGTGTTTGATGTAATATACTTAGATTTCTGTTAGGCATTTGACTTGGTACTGCATGACATTTTAATTAAAAAATTAGAATGACACAATCAATATGATGCACATTAAATGGATTAAAAACTGGCTAACGGTAAATGTTGTGTTTCTAGTGGGATCCAGCAGGGATTGTTTCTTGGTCCTACCCTATATATCATTTTTATCAATGACCTGGAAAACAACATAAATTCATTACTGATAAATTTTACAGATGAGACGAAGATTGGGGGAAGTAATAGAAATGAAGAGGAGAGATCACTGCTACAGAGTGATCTGGATATCTTGGTAAACTGGGCACAAGAAAACATTGCATATTTTAATACAATAGAAAGTTGTACATCTAGGAACAAAGAACGCAGGTTATACTTACAGGATGGGTGCTCTGTCCTGGAAAGAAGTCTCTCTGAAAAAGATTTGGGGGAGTTAAGGTGGATAATCAGCTGAACATAAACTCCCAGTGACAAAAATGGCCAAAAAGGCTAATGTAATCCTCAGCTGTATAAACAGTGGAATATTGAATAGGAGTAGGGAGGTTATATTACCTGTGTATTTGGAACTGGTGTGACTGCTGCTGGAATACTGTGTCCAGTTATGGTCTCCACGGTTCAAAAAGGATGTTGAAAAACTAGAGAAGGATCAGGAAAGATTCATAAGAACAATTATAGGATTGGAAAAAAATCCTATAGTGAGAAACTAAAAGAGTTCAATCTATATAACTTAAAAGAGAAGGTTAAGTGGTGGCTTGATCACAGTCAATAAGTACCTACATGGGTAACAGATAATAGAAAGTTCTTCAATCTACTAGAACTCTTTGAGGGGGTCAACAAGCATGTGGACCAAGGGGATTCAGTGGATATAGTGTACTTAGATTTTCAGAAAGCCTTTGATAAGGTCCCTCACCAAAGGCTCTTACGCAAAGTAAGCTGCCACGGGATAAGAGGGAAGATGCTCTCATGGATTGGTAACTGGTTAACAGATAGGAAACAAAGGGTAGGTATAAATGTTCAGTTTTCAGACTGGAGAGAGGTAAATAGTGGTGTCCCCCAGGGGTCTGTTCTGGGACCAGTCCTATTCAAGATATTCATAAATGATCTGGAAAAAGGGATAAACAGTGAGCTGGCAAAATTTGCAGATGACACAAAATTACTGAAGATAGTTAAGACCCAGGCAGACTGCAAAGAGCTACAAAAGGATTTCTCAAAACTGGGTGACTGGGCAACAAAATGGCTGATGAAATATAATGTTGATAAATGCAAAATAAGGCACATTGGAAAGCATAATCCCAACTATACATATAAAATGATCGGGTCTAAATTAGCTGTTACCACTCAAGAAAGAGATCTTGGAGTCATTGTGGATAGTTCTCTGAAAACATCTACTCAAAGTGCAGCAGCAATCAGAAAAGCCAACAGAATGCTGGGAATAATTAAGAAAGGGATAAAAAATAGGACAGAAAATATGTTGCATTTATATAAATCCATGGTACGCCCACGTCTTGAATACCGCGTGCAGACATGGTCGCCCCATCTCAAAAAAGATACATTAGAATTGGAAAAGGTTCTGAAAAGGGCAACAAAGATGATTAGGGGTATAGAACGGCTTCCATATGAGGAGAGACTAATAAGACTGGGACTTTTCAGCTTGGAAAAGAGACGGCTAAGGAGAGATATGATTGAGATCTATAAAATCATGACTGGTGTAGAGAAAGTAGACAAGGAAGTGTTGTTTACTACTTCTCATAACACAAAAACTAGGGGTCACCAAATGAAATTAATAGGCAGCAGGTTTAAAACAAATAAAAGGAAGTATTTCTTCACACAATGCACAGTCAACCTGTGGAACTCTTTGCCAGAGGATGTTGTGAAGGCCAAGACCAGAACAGGGTTCAAAAAAGAACTGGATAAATTCATGGAGGATAGGTCCATCAATGGCTATTAGCCAGGATGGGCAGGAATGGTGTCCCTAGCCTCTGTTTACCAGAAGCTGGGAATAAGCAACAGGGGATGGATCACTTGTTCTGTTCATTCCCTCTGGGGCACTGGAAGACAGGATACTGGGCTAGATGGACCTTTGGTCTGACCCAATAGGGCCATTCTTATGTTCTTAATTTAGCAGCAAAGGTATAAAAAGATACAATGGCTGGAAGTTGAAGCTAGACAAATTCAGACCGGAAATAAAGTGTTATTTTCTAACATTGAGGATAATTAACCATTAGAACACTTTACCAAGGGTTGTGGTTGATTCTTTATCACTGGAAATGTTTAAATAATGATTGTATGTTTTCTAAAAGGTATGCACTATTTCAAAAAGGAGTTAGTGTTATGGCCTGTGTTATCCCGGAGATCAGACTAGATGATCACAGTGGTCCCTTCTGTCCTGGGATCTAGGACTCTAAGAATTAACTACAGCCTTCTCCAGCCCTACTGGAAACCAAAATATTGGTAGCTAATGTAACACCAATTATTTAAAAGTTTATGAAGTCACCCTGGTAACTACAGGTCACTAAACCTAGCCTCAGTACCGGGCAAATTGGTTGAAACTATAGTAAAGAACAGAATTAAACACATAGATGAGCATGATATGTTGGGGGAAGAGTCAACACAGCTTATGTGAAGGGAAATTGTGCCTCACCAAGGTATTAGAAATCTTTTGAGGGGGTCAAGAAACATGGAAAAGGGTGATCCAGTGGATATAGTGTGCTTGGACTTCCAGAAAGCCTTTGACAAAGGCTCTTAAGGCTCCCTCACCAAAGGCTCTTAAGCAAAGTAAGCAGTTAGGGAATGTCCTATCATGGATCAGCAATTGGTTAATAGATAGGAGAAAAAGGATAGGAATAAATAGTCAGATTTCACAGTGGAGAGAGGCGAATAGTGGGGTCCCACAAGGATCTGTTCTGGGACAAGTGGTGTTCAACATATTCATAAATGAGCTGGAAAAAGGGGTACACAGTGAGCTGACAAAGTTTGCTGATGATACTAAATTACTCAAGACAGTTAAGTTCAAAGCTTACAAAGGGACAGAGTTACAAAGGTATCTCACAAAACTGGATGACTGGGCAAGAAAATGGCAGATGAAATTCAATGTTGATAAATGCAAAGTAATGTACACTGGAAAACATCATCCCAACTATACATACAAAATGATGGGTTCCAAATTAGCTGTTACCACTCAAGAAAGATCTTGGTGTTACTGTGACAAGTTATCTGAAAACATCTGCTCAATGTCTAGTGGCAGTCAAAAAAGCTAACAAAATTTTGTTAGGAACCATCAGGAAAGGGGTAGATACTAAAACAGAAAATATAATGCCATTATATAAATCCATGGTATTTCCACATCTTGAATACTGCATGCAGTTCTGGTTGCCCCATCTCATAAAGATATTAGAATTGGGGGAAAATATAGAGAAAGGCAGCAAAAATTAGGGATTTGGAAGAGCTTCCATAAGAGGAGAGATTACAAAGATTGAGGCTGTTCAGCTTGGAAAAGAGACAAATAATGTGGGAATATGATAGAGGACTATAAAATCATGAATGGTATGGAGAAAGTGAATAGGGAAATGTTATTTACCCCTTCACATATATAAGAACCAGGGGTCACCCAATGAAATTAATTGGCAGCAGGTTTAAAACAAACATTAGGAAGCACTTCACATTACAAACAGTCAACTCTGGAACTCGTTGCCGGGGATGTTGTGAAGGTCAAGACTATAACAGGCTTCAAAAAAGAACTAGATAAGTTCATAGAGGTTTGGTCCATCAATGATTATTGGCCAAGAAGGTCAGGGACACAATTCCACACTCTGGGTGTCACTAAAACTCTGATTGCCAAAAGTTGGGCCTGGACAACAGAGGATTGATCACTCAATAAAGTGCCTTTGTGATGTTGCACTCCATATGCTTTATGGAAATATGCTTATGAGTTTAAATATGATGTAACTGGAATATGCTTTATGCAAAAGGTCTCTTCTAAGGTATCATAACAAAGGTTACAACCTACTGAATATAGTCCTCCTATATGTAGGTATGTATCATTCTTTTATCTGAAGCTGGAAATATAGAGAATAACTCTGGGGTCCTATTGTATGCAAAGTGTGGGCCATTGATGGTGGTTTAGAATCTTGATGGCTCCCATTGACTAGGACAATTGGTTGTAAATGGCTGTTTATTTGCAAGCCTTCCTGTGTTCATGTAAGCCAGCCCAGGAAGAATGGAGGCTGGGGGTCTCACAGGACATGTGACCATGTCACATGATACTGAAATCCATCTTAAATCTGGTACTTTTACATTTAGAAGGAGGGGTGGGGACACAGAGAGACAAAAGATTCCTGCCTTGGGCCAAAGCTACAAAAGGGGGTGCAACAGAGCAAAGGGAGCTGCCAGTCATGAGAAATCCCCTAGTTACCACCTGAGCTGGAACTAACAAGGACTGTACCGGGGAAAGGATTGGGCCCAGACTAGGAAGGAGTCTAGTCTCTGAAAGAAGCTTATTGGAACATCTCTGAGGGTGAGGTTTTATCTGTATACAATTTCTTAATGTATTAGGCTTAGACTTGCGTGTTTTGTTTTATTTTGCTTGGTAACTTACTTTGTTCTGTCTGTTAAAGGGGGGAGGGATAGCTCAGTGGTTTGAGCATTGGCCTGCTAAACCCAGGGTTGTGAGTTCAATCCTTGAGGGGACCACTTAGGGATCTGGGGCAAAATCAGTACTTGGTCCTGCTAGTGAAGGCAGAGGGCTGGACTCAATGACTTTTCAAGGTCCCTTCCAGTTCTAGGAGATAGGATATCTCCATTAATTTAATTTATTTATTACTTGAAACCACTTAAATCCTACTTTTTATACCTAATAAAATCACTTTTGTTTATTAATTAACCCAGAGTAAGTGATTAATACCTGGGGGAGCAAACAGCTGTGCATATCTCTCTATCAGTGTTATAGAGGGTGGACAATTTATGAGTTTACCCTGTATAAGCTTTATGAAGAGTAAAACAGATTTATTTGGGTTTTGGATCCCATTGGGAGTTAGGTGACCTGTTGAGCAGTTTTTGGTTAGAGTCTGCAGCTTTGGGGGCATGGCCCAGACCCCGAGTCTGTGTTGCAGCAGGCTAGCATGTCTGGCTCTACAAGGCAGGGTTCTGAAATCCCAATCTGGCAGGGAAAACGGGCTCAGAGGTAACTTCAGCATGTCAGGTGACAGTCCCAAGGGGGTCTCTGTGACCGAACCCATCACAGCCTTGTTCTGTTCATTCTCTCTGAAGTATCTGGCACTGGGTACTGTCAGAAAACAGGATACTGGGCTAGATGGATCACTGGTCTGATCCAGTATGGCCATTATTATGTTGTTACTTGTCATAATAACCTCCATTGCTAAGGCAGTGTTATGTAGTGGAACTCTGGAAGTTTAAACCAAAATTAAATGCAATGGAAAATCTTACATGCTTTAAATAATAAGTGTATTGTTGGCTCTCTTTTAGGACATCGACCTTATAAAAATAACTTTCTAAAATTGCATAAGGACTAAGTGCCTTTATGGAACAACAGATGAAAAAGAGGTGTATTTATCTTGATTTGTTGGTGTTGCTATTTAAATTTTATTCCAAACCTGCAGTTCTCAGGAGAGATACTACATAGCAGAAAATTCCATGGACAATCTTTTGTTAGCTCAACATCTAAGCCTCAAAAGGCCCAAAATTTACTCCTGAGCAAAAGTATAAATAAAAGTATAAATAAGCTCATGTAATCATGCAACTCAATGCTTCATACCATATTACCCAGGAAACCTGTGTGTTCTATGGCATACTAGACTTATTTGTATTGCAAGATCTGATTCCTGAAGCAATGTTGCTACAGTGTTGACGGACTCCAAAATTATCCCATAACATAAAACGGTAATGAAATAATTCTAAAAAAATACAGTAAATATGTAAAAATATTCATATTAAGAATTTGTATAATATTTTATCATTATTGTAGTCCCTCAAATGCTACCTCCTCCCTTTTCCTGCCACTGCTCTGATCCAACAGCACAGCACTCTTTTCCATGTTCTGGATACTCCTTTCTCTCTGTTCCACACTGCTCCAGTCACACTGACTTTGTACAGTATTTGTGAAAAGTTTTACATGTTGTTGGAATCATATTTTAGAAAATGATGTTACTCCTGATATTTCTACAGTGATGCTGTTGGAAGTAGCGACCATAATACTCAGAGGAATCATTGCATCTACTAGCAATGAGCAGCTTGAGTTAGACCAAAACCTGAAGAGGCTAAATAAATATTAGTGGGGGGTGGGGGCTCTGGGGTGGGGCCGGGGGTGAGGGGTTTGGAGTGCAGGAGGGGCTCCAGGATGGGGGGCAATGGGTTTGGAGTGTGGGAGGGGGCTCTGGGCTGAGGCAGGGGTTAAGGGCTCTGGGCTGGGGGTGTGGGATCTGGGGTGGGGCTAGAAATGAGGGGTTCAGAGTGTGGGAGAGGGCTCCAGCTGGGGGTGCAGGCTCTGGGGTGGGACCAGAGATGAGGGGTTTGGGGTGTAGGAGGGGATGAGGGGTATGGGCTCTGGACAGCACTTACCTCGGGCAGCTCCCAGGAAATGGCCGGCATGTCTCTCTGACTCAGGGGCGGCCAGGGGGCTCAGCACACTGCCTCTGCCCCGAGTGCTGGCTCCACAGCTCCCATTGACCGGAAACCGCGGCCAATGGGAGCTGCGCAAGTGGTGCTTGCGGGCGGGGGCAGCATGCAGAGTCCTTGTGGTCGCCCCTGACCTAGAGAGTCATGCCAGCCGCTTCCCAAGAGTTCTGCTTCGCCACCAAGTGGACTTTTAATGGCCTGGTCAGCGGTGTTGCCTGGAGCCACCAGGGCCCCTTTTTCACCAAGTGTTGCCAGTCTTGCTTGTCCCTTCATTTCTTTCTCCCAGTCTATCTTCAGGCCTTATTTCAAACTTCTCTATTGACTCTAATTCAGGAAGACACTTAATGTAGCTAAATGTAAGCATATATTTGTGTCCCATTCACTTCAATGGAACTTAAGCACATACTTAAAGTTAAGCATGTACTTAAATACATAGGAATAGGAATACTTTCCTGAACTGGTGCCAGAATTGACCTCTTTTCCAGCATGCCAGGCTCCCTCCCTTGTCATTTAAATGCATACTGTTTACCAAGATTCTTCACAAGGTAGTATACAGAGGACTGCTCCCTCAATCTTTACC
Organism: Emys orbicularis; assembly: GCF_028017835.1. NCBI lineage: Eukaryota > Metazoa > Chordata > Testudines > Emydidae > Emys > Emys orbicularis. The sequence goes on from NC_088684.1 coordinate 166,236,571, forward strand.
TTGACACTTGAACCACTGGCAAACAAGCTGCATTCAAGCCCTATTGTTAAAATCATTACTGTTGTGTAAGATAAATATAAACATATATGCAATGAACTATTGCTTTTTGTTACACAATCAGCAATCACTCTTGGGTAAATGAAGAAATAACTCAATTCACTCCTTTTATAGGCTATAAAATTAACATCAAATTCATTTTTATGCCTATTGGAAGATTTCAACTGCCAGTTCCCAAATGTCCTTTTAAGCATCACCAAAGAGCTTCATATATTTAGGAATAAATATTATCACCTGTACTTTAGGCAAAATGAAAGAGATGCCACTCCTTAAAAAGAGAGATGAAGGGCAGATCTCCACAATTGGTGTACCCACCACCACCAAGTTTTGGGATGGAACTGTTCAGGCTTTGACATTTATATAGAATGCAGGACATAATATTTCCAAATGATTCCATTTCTGCTTTTAAAAACTGGACTTAGAAAACTATTTAATCCTGGAGGGACAGAAAACCACAGATCAAACAAAAATATTTGCATGATTCCAAAAATAGAGGCAGCATTACTCTCCCTGATATAAAATATTATGTATGCGTTTTTATTTCCAATATATTCTCAACTGGCTGTTCCTAAAATAGCTTTCAGAAAACTGAACTAGATAGAATAATTTTTCTCCCTCCTTTACCACAGAGCCAGTAGAATCCAAATGCTCCTTTTAACCACATGGTATAGATGTGAAAGGAATTGAAATTTATTAAATAATCACAGAATCTAGAAACTGACAGACCTATTAGGTCACCTACAGAATATATACTGGTGTTTGGTCCTTCAGTTTATCATTAATGCTCTATCTCTACATGAGTAATTTTCACCTGCATACAGTATAATATGTAATTTTGTTCAAATTTGTGATTATCCTAATCACACACAATATCAAAAAACCTAATCATGATGCAGTAGATTTCAAATAAGCCTGCCATGATTGGCCTTTAAAATTATTCAAATAGTAGTTGCCTATTAAAGCCAGGAACACAGAAGGAATTTTTGTGTGTGTGTGACATGGACTTTTCTGTTAAATTCTTTTTCATTTCATTTCCTGTCAACTGCAAATCTGTTAATGGAGGAACATTTTCTTGAGAATGACTACAGTCATTAAATTGGTTCATAGATTGCCCTGACTGATAAAGATCAGATCACACTCAACATATTTTATTCAAGATAAGTCAGGAAAAGAAAACCATGACTAAATATGATTTTTATTGCTATAATCCTGTATTCTATAAGGCTGGAATCCTATTCTCAGCACCCAGTCTAAGTGTGGGTCTCTGGGAAGGAAGACTGGGGTGAAGTTCATTATCCTTATTCTACTGCTCTACTTCTTTCCTTTGAATCACACACAAAAACTATCATACATGATAATTTTTACCCTAGTTGGCTTCCATCATCCGATTCACAACCAATTGCTCCATCAGTCAGAATCAAATTTAAAATGGCTTTTTGGTTGTTTCCTCCAACTTCAGAAACAATAATTTGTCCCCAACATATTCCCAGAATTTATTGGACATTGTGTTTTCCATATTACTTTTCCAATAGATGTCTTGGTTGTTAAAATTCCCCATTGCTTCCAGGTCTTTGGTATTTGACATTTCTGTTATTTTTCTAGAAATGCTTCATCCACCTTACCCAGTTCTTCTTTAACTGTATTGAAGTTGTCAGCTGAGCAGCTGTGAGGCTTCTGGAAAGGACAAGGTCATCTGCTACAGGTCCCATTGTGCAGAGATGGGAATTATCTTGGGTGTAGAGATGGGCCTTATCTCTCCCCTGATTCCTGGTCTAAACTGGAAGCCTGATGAAACCTCTGGAATCTGCTTACCCAGACTGGCCACCCCTTAAGGTGCTGGAAATCAAATTCTGCTAAGGGTGGCATTTGGAAAAAGGCTAGGTCAGATGTAGCCATCTCTGCTATTTTACCACACTATAGATTCCCCTCATAGGCTTTTTTTCTTTGTTGCCTCTGTATGGAGTAAGGTGGTGTGGCCTTTTAAGGAAGCAAAGTGGTGTTGCTATGGCCCATATTTTCCTACCCTCACTCCCTATTGTAGCCTCACCATAGGAGTTCTCTCTGGACTCTTTTTCAGACCTCTTCTCTGCCTGTTCCACTGCTAGCTCTGTGCAGCTTCTTGGCTGTTCAGGCAGGCTGGAGATATTCCTTGTCTCTTTTCCTTTCCTACTTTTCCCTTTTTGCTAAGGGTTTCTGGGATCGGTTGGTCTTTATTCAATCCTGCTCTGACACTATATAGAAATTAAAGAGACTCTACACAGTGGTTGGGGTGAATGCAAGACATATTTTATTTCCTGTTTACACAGACTCTTATGACCTTGCTCTATGCCTTCAGTGGTCACTCTAAACCAGTGATACTCAGACTTAGGCTCATGAGCCGCAAGTGGCTCTTTAATGTGTCTCCAGCAGCTCTTCGCAGCACATGGTATTAAAAAACTGATTGGTTAATAATTAAATCAGGATGCTTTTACTATGTTATTAACCAACTGTAGTAACGTGGTCATTTTGCTGTGAGAATATATATATAATTTTTATATATATAAAATATTTCCCATGTCAAACTGTTTTGATATGAATATATAGTACTATAGTAAATGAAACAATGAATTCACACGACTGTGGCTCTTTTGGGTAATGGTGATCACTAATTTGGCTCCTGAACCATTGAGATTCTGAGTATCACTGCTCTAAACATTCACAGTTAACACCATAATGGGCAGCATATCCTTTTGAAAATGTGGACCTGTCTCATTGGCAGAGTACAAATATGTTGTAAACCTCTATGCAAGTCAAGTTCAGTCCCTTACTGCTTGTCAGTCTTATGGATATTACCTGGAAATGATAGAAGAACGTGAATTGTTGGAACAATGGAAACAATGGTCACTGTTAAAAAACTTAAAAAACCTCAGCCAAGATTACCGTAACAACCATCTCTCTGTCCTCCTTGCCTCTGACCACCATTTTCAACCTGGGATCTTTGGGGTGTGGAAGAAAGGAGAGTTCAACTAAAAAAATTGTAATTTATCATTTAAAAAAAAATCCTCTCTATAAGATCCTTTGGTACTTTCTGGTTTACTAAAATATATCCCCAAATTCATAATTATGGGATTTTAGTGTTACAGCAAATTGTATCGACTTCAGTTATGTCACAGAATGATGTATTTTGGGAAATTTGTAACACCTAGAACAGCCTGATTTTTTTTTAAATTACTTTTCCTCTTTTATGAAACAAAGTTTCAAACTTCCTATTTTTTCTCTTAAAAATAATCTCCCCACACTCTCTCTTACTGGAATGAATGTGACATGATTTGACTTTGCTTTCATTTATCTTGTATACCTCACAGAATGATCCTGTACATACTTATGTTGATGGGAAAACTGTTCATATCAATGAGAGCAGGATCAGGTCATTTGAATACAGGTTCTTTGGGGTAGACAAATGTGTCTTATACTATTTTTAACATGCAGAGTATGGTGCTATATAGATGCATAATGATAATGACCAGAAAATGATAGAGGATTTCACACAAAAAATATAAATTACTTTTGTGCTGTTTGCCTCTGTCATCTGGTTAGTGGATGCATTCAATACATTTCATGATTTAATTCAATTTTAATGTTCACTTTGCAATTCACCTTTAAAAGTGTCAATGCAATTAGGAAATGTATAACTGCTACAATAAAGTCAACTTGCTACAGATAGCAAAATGAAGGCAAACCTATCAGATCAAGCCCCCTGCCCCATTTGCTGTCTAAGGTAATAATGAATTTCCATTAATCCTAATATATTTTTGACCATCATCACACTCAGATTTTCATGATTCAGAAGCAGAGAGGTTACCTCAAAAGACCGACAAGCAAGCTTTCATGTATTGTTAGGTTGAATTCAAGCAATTACAAAAATCAGGTATTTTACAGCAAAGTAAATTAAATCAAACCCACATCTTCATAATTCATCCAGATGACTAATAAAATATGTTAAAGAAAAAATAATTATATTGCTTCAAACCCATCTCTGGCTCGCTCCCTGAACTTATCTTCTTTTTCCATGCAACAGCACACTTTGGAAGAAGTAAGCATTGTCTATTTGATGAAATACCATAGATGACTTAAGAAAGCATGAAGTCATGAACACTGCTGATGTGCTTAGAAAAGCTTGGCCACAACCACTGTATTAATTCACTAGAACTATAATAATTATACTTGCAACTTACATAGCACTTCTTATCTGTAGATTTGAAAGCATTTCACTAAGGATGGATCATTATCTCAATTTTACATTAAGAGAAAATGCAGTACAGAAAGTAACAATCATTTAAAGTCTTGCAGCAGTGGGAACAAAAGCACAGCCTCTAGAGTACCATTGCCATTTCTTACCCACATGAACATGTTGCCTTCACTGAGAACTAAAGCTAGGTGAATACTACAAATGAGTGTTTGTGAATATTTGTTCAAATTGCAAACAACTGTTTGATTTACCATGTTTGTGCCCCCTTGTTATTCATGAGCATTCATATGAATGGGTTTTAATGTTCACAATTATTTGAGGAAAATGGACATTCTTCTTATGGTTATCCATATTCACTTATTAACATGTTATTTGTATGTAAACAAGCAGATTCATTATCTGTCATTTATTATTTTCTGATTTAAAAAACTGTCAAACATTCAGTCAAAAAGCAGAAGCAATACTGTGGATAAGAATGAATAGCAAATAGTTGAACTGAACAGTTCATGAATGACCCATACTGTGAAAGTTGTTCATCATCTGAACAAACCCATTTCTTATCTCCTCTGGTTTGAAAAAGACAAAGCTCAGAAATCTTGAGTGGATACAATCCTCTTAAACATTTTCTTTGAACTACGGTACAGATAACTGTGTGACTTTCAGTATAATTTATCATATCAGTTGTGAATACACATTGTAGACACTAGTCCCCTATACACAATTTTATGTTTTTCCCTGATTATCTGTGATAATTTATCAACAGACACATACAGTACTGCATATAAAGTATATACACAGCTGCCTATGTTCAGATCTCTGTTTTATAATCTGATCATGTAATTCTGGTCTATGTTCTCATTATCTGACCTCATAGACTGCTCTGTCTTAACAAAAGAGATAGGAGCATTGCTTTAGCATAATCCTCAGATCATAATTCTCTTCAGGCAATTCTCTTCAGAATTCAACTACATGTCTGACATCTCAAGAATTTTGTACATTTCTTTTGTGTTTAGCTAATACTTAAAATGTACAGTATCAGTAGGAATTAGGCTTATTAGGTAATTAGGTAAATAATTTCAAAATTTAGTTCTGTAGTGCTCATGTGCCATGAAAGACCCATGGAAGAGGGTCAGTGTAAGAGGAAAATTCCACAAGATTCACCTCTCAGAGGAGAAACAATTTCCATTGGTGGGAGAGAGCTAGGAATTTGAAGAGAGCATCCCTTCCCCAGTTCCAGTGTTCCTACGGATCTATGGAGAAGAAGCAATCTTGCACATGGAGATGGCAGCACTTCTGCTACTGCACTGACCACCCTCCTCCTGGCAGCTTCAAAAAATTCAACACCAAGTGTATTTATTACCCTTCTTGACAATTTCAGCAAAGACCAAGTGTTAAAGGCCCACTCCTGCACCTTTGAGCTCAAGGGGAGTTATACCAGTGACTTCAACGGAAGCAGGAGCAGGCCATGGTGGTTATTGAGCAGTGCATGGAGAAGCCTGTACCAAAGCGCCTAGTGCTATATCCATTTTTTACATAAATAAATAGAACTTTAGCTGCCAGCATTGTCATACTGGCACTAAATTAACTTCCTTTAAATAACACCTCTCCCCCCTCATTGTTATGTTCTTTCCTCTGGAGCCATATTGATTTGGGAATCTAGGTTCTCAATATATCCACTATATATTTTTAAGATTGTACGCTGATTGCTGCTTAGCTATGTCCGTGTGTTTATTAGGCTGATGACAATTTAGAGAAATTAATTATTGTATGGGATAGACGTGCGCATACAGTATATTAAAGACCTTTTGCTATCAAAATTGCTGACTATGCAAACAGAAAACTCTAATTTACTTTTCTAACCATGAAATCTAAGCTAAGATAATGCTGTAAAAGGCTGGTCACTGAACACACAAAGACAGTCGCTAGCCATGTGAGAGACATGGATGGATTTAGTTAACATAAATTACAGTTGTCACAAACCACTCTGATGAGAAACAAATTAGCTATCCAGCCTAAACACACAGCTAAACCAAATGCCCTGAATGAACAACAGGAACTAACTGCTGTGCGCTCAGAGGTAAGTATAAAGGTGGTGAACCAATGATTTCAACTTCCATGCCCAGATTAAAGGAATAGAGCCTCTCAATGTATTTTCACAGAGAAGTGGATTGCTCTCTTGCCAAAATTAAGACTATTCTATTCCTGCATATGCTTCAATATATTATCCACATGAACTGATGTAAATTATTTCTCTGAACATCTCTCTATGTGTTGAAGTTGTGTAAAATACAGTATTTTTAAAAATGATATTTCATACAAGATTTTTTCTCTCACATGCCTTTTGGAATGGGTTCATACTCTTACAAGGATGTGCTCAATTATACTCTACCACACATGATCTATACTGATTGCAGCTTGTGGATATACACCACAATAGTCAGGCTGAGGACTCACTCTACTAAAGTCAGATACTTGCTTTGTAAATCATTATTGCCAAATGCTGCCCTGTCCCTAATCCCCCTTTCATGGCTAAAATGATTGAAAAGGTAGTAGCTAGCCAACGCCAACAACAGCAACTTCCTTTAATTTTATCTGGGATTGGCACAAAAACTGCTCTAGTCATGCTGATGGATGATCTCCTCAGGACTTTAGTCAAGGGCCAAATGACCATGACAATGCTTTTGGACCAGCCTTCAGCACTTTTAGTCACAAGGTGCAGCTAAGATGCTTATGCAACCTAACACAGGTGGATGAAATCACAGTAATCTGAATTTTTCTTTCTTGGTGGGGAAATTTTAGAATATGATCATAGGCAGCTATTCATTCTTATCATGGGTCTTGTCTGCAGTGTTCTCAAGGGTTTGATCCTATTTCCTCTCTTTATTCAATTTATATATGTGAAGCCACTGAGGGAGATAGATAGTGAAATTATATGGATTATATGGTCACTAGTACATTGGCTCTGTATCTCTTGCTCTTTAGAGGCAACTGGTGCAATCACTATGTTGTCCCAAGGCTTCAAGCAAATGGGGATCTGCATGAAAAATAGTTGGCTCGGGGTCAATCTGAGGTGATGCTGCTGGGAAGATTGAAACACCTGTCGCTTATTCCCAGGTTCTTGCAAACAGAGACTAGGGACACCATTCCTGCCCATCCTGGCTAATAGCCATTGACGGACCTATCCTCCATGAATATGAAATGTTTGTTAGTATTTATCTAGACTTACTATAAAATCTTCTATTCATTTACTATCATTGTTTTTCTTTCTATTTCTCTATTGTTGTGATGGCTCATGCCACTGTGATGATTCTTGGGGAACCCAGGACTGTGAGTCACCTTGTTACCCTCTACCTCCAGTGTGAAGGGCTCTTACTTGTATTTGGTAGGGTGTCAGCTCCCTAACACCACCAGCCTGTTAGCCACCCAAATATTCTCCTCTGAGCTATGCCAGCCTTTACTTTGCCTTCCAGGTTACAATGGGTGCACAACAGTCCCTGAGTCCTTTTGAAGTATTCCTCTGTAGTGTCCCTTTATTCACTGAGCACTGCAGTTACTGGGGAGAGGAGCCCCTCCCCTGGCCCACCCCGGCCCAGCCCAGCCCAGTCGCACCGGAGTTGCCATGGCCAGGGAGAGGCACCTCTCACCCTGCCCTGAGTTGCTGCGGCAAGAAAGAACTGGGGGGAGTCCTCTCTTCCCGCTGCAGCCCCAGGGAAGCCTGCACCTCAAACCCCTCATCCCTGCCCTCACCCAAGAGCCTTCACCCCTATCCAGAGCCCTCACACCCTGCACCCAACCCTCTGCCCCAGCCCTGAGCCCCCTCCTGCATCCTGAACCCCTCATCTCCAGCCCCACCCCAGAGCCCGCACCTCCAAAGCCCTCATCCCCCCCCACACCTCTGCCTTAGCCCTGAGCCCCCTCCCGCACCCCAATTCCCTCATCCTTGACCCCATCCCAGAACCTGCACCCCAGCCAGAGCCCTCACCCCCCACACACACACCTCAACCCTCTTCCCCAGCCCTGAGCCTCCTCCCACATGGCAAACCCCTTGGCCCCACCCCCAGCACACATCACCTCCATATTGGTGCACATAACAAAATTCATTCCGCACATGGACATCAAAAATTAGAGGGAACACTACTTTTGATCCCTGCTATGTTCACATGTTAATTGGGATAAAGTTATTTGTAACTGCCAGGTGACTGATTTAATTTTTGGGGAATAAAACTGAATTTAAGGTGCCTGAGAAAAATGTCCAGAGATGTGTTTAATTTAGTTTGTCAATTTGCTACACTTAATAAGTTATATTCAAGAAGTGCACCAGTTGTGAGATTTGGTGGCCAAGTTACATTTTTCAGCTTCAGTGTTAGTCAGTGGGTGTTTGTTCCTCTAGTGTGTTCTTGACATTATAAATTAAATTTTTCATTTATACATTCCACGCCACTCTTCTTTTGGTATTAAAACGTATTTACGTTGATTGATGGCATGATCTTTTGAGGATATAAAAAGGGAAGGCTGTTGTGTGAGATAAGAACATTTTGGTTGCAGTTTACTATATGGAGAACAATGGGAATTTTTGCCAAATTATCAGTGGTGTGCCATGGCAGTTCTAATGAGGCATGCAACAATTAATTTTCATGCATTAGGTGGTCCGGAATGGCATCCTCCATGCAGCATGACCTCTCATACACAATGTGTGCAAGGTCACACTGTGTGTGTGTGTAGAGCAAAATGGTGTCCTCCAGAGGGGCCAGATGGAATAGTCTTTCAGGTCAGATCTGGCCCTCAGGCTTCCAGTGAGACACTGCACAAGCCAAGAGTGCATGTAAGACATGCCTTGCATAAATAAATGGCATGCCACTGCAAATTACATTATTTACAATAGTACAAATTGTTATTATTTTGGCAGTGATTAGCAGATTCATTTTAAAATATCAGGTTTTTCTAAAGCAGGCTGGCACAGTCATGGACTCCTACGGTAAATGAGAAGATAAAGCTACACAATATTACAATGTGATAATTTTATTGATGGAAATATTATTGAAGGGATACCGTCAGGTACATAACTATCATGCTTTGTTTTATCACCTTTCCTAGGCATTCTGTGAGTTTGGACTAATATTGGAGTCTAGGCATAATAATTTGTGGAAATAGTCAGTTTCCCATTTCCACAATGGACCTAGTTTGTTGCAGGATTGGTTTGGGAGTTGTCAGCCTTCGAATTTTAGTGTTATTTAAAAAACACTAAAACTTGCATCTGAAGAAGTGAGGTTCTTACCCACGAAAGCTTATGCTCCCAATACTTCTGTTAGTCTTAAAGGTGCCACAGGACCCTCTGTTGCTTTTTTAAAAACATAGTTTTTTCTTCTTTCTTTTTTTACACGTTAATGTAAATGATGGACTGCAGCCATCTGTACAGAAAATCATATGGTACAATATTTAAGTTCTTTTTAGCCTCGGTTTTTATTGGCTGTTTGGGGATTTATGAGCAGTTTTTCACTTTTTTCAAGTCTTTCATTGTATAGTTCTTTTTGCTCCAAGAGATGTACTGTTTTATTGCCTTGTCTGTTAATCTCTTTTACTTCATTTCAACAATATTTAAATTTTGCCCATATATTTCATTAACAGACCACTTCTCCTTACTCATTGCACTATAATTTTCAGGAACCCATGTGATGGAGGGGTAGGTGATGGAGCAATTCAGTGGTAACATAGGGGTATAAATTACATGTCAGTAAATTGGGGTAAGCTGGTGTGAGGCCATATTACTGAAATGTACACATAGGTATGTGGAAGAATGTTTTTTCCTGCTACAGTCCCACCCTACCAATCAGCAAGAGGATATAAGTATGTATAAGAGTCCCAGTGATATGGGTAACTACCTGCTCCTAACAGTATGACCCATAAGATAACTGGTCATATTCAGAGATCACTTATATAGTGGTGTGTCATGAATATAGGGGGAAGGGTAGCAACCTTTATGTCTGCTTGGCAGCTGTACTGGATTGCCTTACCTGTAAAGGGTTAAGCAGCTCAAATAACCTAGTTGGCACCTGACCAGAAGGACCAATGAGGAAAGAAGATACTTTCAAATCTGAGGGGGGAGGGTTTGTTTTGTTGTTCTGTGGGTTCTTCCCTCTCTTGACAGAGGGAGAAGCCAAGCAGGTACAATATCTCCTGAAACATATACCTGGAATAATCCACCTAAAACCACAGAAACTGTGAGTAGGGCAAGGAAATGTGTTAGGTTATCTTTAGTTTTGGCTTGTGAATTTTCCTATGCTAAAAAGGTAGTTTCATTCCTGTTTTGTAATTGTGAAGCTGAGCCCAGAGGGGAATCCTCTGTGTTTTAAATCTTTTTATTATCCTGTAAAAGTTACCTTCCATCCTGATTTTGCAGGTTTGATTCTTTTACTTTTTTCTTTATAAATAAAGTTCTTCTTTTAAGAACCTGATTGATTTCAGTGTCCTGAAGACAAAGGGTCTGGTCTGTGCTCACAATGCTAAGGCAACTGGTTGGTATTTTAGCCTCAAGCCTCCCCAGGAAAGGGGGTGAAGGGGTTTGGGGGGATATATTGGGGGATAGGGATTACAAGTGACCCTTCACTGAATGTTTGTGTAAATCACTTGGTGGCGGCAATATATCATCCAAGGACAAGGAAAGGAATTTGTGCCTTGGAGAAGTTTTAACCAAAGTGGTAGAATATAAGCTTAGGGGGTCTGTAGTGGGGTGGCTGCCCCACTCCAATAAGCAGGGGTTAAAAGTAGCCAAGCTAGGCTGATTGGGGAAGCAGCCACAGCTGTGGCCAGCTCAATCAAGGCCCAGCTGGCCCTTATAAGAGGGCTGTGGGGCCAGAAGCTGGAGGAGTCTCACTCTAACCCTGGAGTGGGAGAGGGCCTAGCTGCTGGGGAACTTATGGTACCTGAAACTAGAGCAGTGCTGGGGAATAGGGCAAGGGAGATGCGGAGCTCCAGCGTGGTAAGCCCCTAGGCTGCAGGCCTTGGTGAAGGCCTACAGAGGTACTGGGGTTGCAGAGGTGCAGCCCGGGGTTAGGCAGAGGCAGCTGGTACAACCTCCTTGCCAATGATGAGTGGCCTTTACAGACTGCAGTTTGCCCCAGTGAACAAGGTGGGTTAGAGGGTTGGGGGTTCCCCTGGGACGGGAGACCCAGAGCATGGGGGTACTGTGGGGCAGGGCACCGGGGTCCGGGTGAGACACAGGCCTGCAGAGGGCACTCCACCTGGAAAAGAGTTAATTCTCAGGATGACCAGCAGGAGATGCAGTGCCAGTGAGTCATCGCTTCGCTACAGGGTCTTTCATGCGGGTCCCCACATCTGTATCCCAGAGTTCAGAGTCTGTGGGGAGGAACCCTGACATGGTGTATGTTTGTTAATATATCGGCACTAGTTGGTGTAAATGAGTTTTGTTTTAGAGTTGCATGCTAGGTGGCACGAGGGAGGCCACAAGGGCTTCATCATAGCAGGAAAAGCAACTAAGTTGAGAGCAAGGAGGTGTAAAATAGATGCTGGATTGAGAGGAGGATAGAAGTGCAATCCACCATCCCCCCTGACATCATACTGTAAGCATGCGGATAGCAGGTTGAAATTACCATCCTTGCTTATACATGCCAGGGTGCATGCACAATAGATGTGACATGGATGTCAAGTGGCAGGGGCTCAACTCTGTATCCACAAAGGCATGATAATTCCTACACAAACTATTAAGAACATAAGAACATAAGAAAGGCCGTACTGGGTCAGACCAAAGGTCCATCTAGCCCAGTATCTGTCTACCGACAGTGGCCAATGCCAGGTGCCCCAGAGGGAGTGAACCTAACAGGCAATGATCAAGTGATCTCTCTCCTGCCATCCATCTCCATCCTCTGACGAACAGAGGCTAGGGACACCATTCTTACCCATCCTGGCTAATAGCCATTTATGGACTTAGCCACCATGAATTTATCCAGTCCCCTTTTAAACATTGTTATAGTCCTAGCCTTCACAACCTCCTCAGGTAAGGAGTTCCACAAGTTGACTGTGCGCTGCGTGAAGAACTTCCTTTTATTTGTTTTAAACCTGCTGCCTATTAATTTCATTTGGTGACCCCTAGTTCTTGTATTATGGGAATAAGTAAATAGCTTTTCCTTATCCACTTTCTCAACATCACTCATGATTTTATATACCTCTATCATGTCCCCCCTTAGTCTTCTCTTTTCCAAACTGAAGAGTCCTAGCCTCTTTAATCTTTCCTCATATGGGACCCTCCCTAAACCCTTCATCATTTTAGTTGCTCTTTTCTGAACCTTTTCTAGTGCTAGAATATCTTTTTTGAGGTGAGGAGACCACATCTGTACACAGTATTCGAGATGTGGGCGAACCATGGATTTATATAAGGGCAATAATATATTCTCAGTCTTATTCTCTATCCCCTTTTTAATGATTCCTAACATCCTGTTTGCTTTTTTGACCGCCTCTGCACACTGCGTGGACATCTTTAGAGAACTATCCACGATGACACCAAGATCTTTTTCCTGACTTGTTGTAGCTAAATTAGCCCCCATCATGTTGTATGTATAGTTGGGGTTATTTTTTCCAATGTGCATTACTTTACATTTATCCACATTAAATTTCATTTGCCATTTTGCTGCCCAATCACTTAGTTTTGTGAGATCTTTTTGAAGTTCTTCACAATCTGCTTTGGTCTTAACTATCTTGAGTAGTTTAGTATCATCTGCAAACTTTGCCACCTCACTGTTTACCCCTTTCTCCAGATCATTTATGAATAAATTGAATAGGATTGGTCCTAGGACTGACCCTTGGGGAACACCACTAGTTACCCCTCTCCATTCTGAGAATTTACCATTAATTCCTACCCTTTGTTCCCTGTCCTTTAACCAGTTCTCAATCCATGAAAGGACCTTCCCTTTTATCCCATGACAGCTTAATTTACGTAAGAGCCTTTGGTGAGGGACCTTGTCAAAGGCTTTCTGGAAATCTAAGTACACTATGTCCACCGGATCCCCCTTGTCCACATGTTTGTTGACCCCTTCAAAGAACTCTAATAGATTAGTAAGACACGATTTCCCTTTACAGAAACCATGTTGACTATTGCTCAAGAGTTTGTTTTTCTATGTGTCTGACAATTTTGTTCTTTACTATTGTTTCAACTAATTTTAAGAAAAAACCTTCACAGAACTACAATATCATACACTCTGGTCAATGTCCTTCTGCCTTTAGCAGGAACTGATAATTACAGGGCACACAGCTGATGTTTCGCCCCTGTATTTTTCTGTTACTCCTCAGTGGTATTTTCAAAGAGTAAATTAAACTGTCTGGAATTCACTGATCATAATGCTTTTTTCCAGGACTCCGGCTTGTATGCTTGTGTATATGCCCTCAAAGTTTATGAAGACATGTCACTCCACTAAGACCAGCATAGTCCTTAAAATAGGACACAAAAACAAGGGATATGTACAGCTTATATCTTCAGTTCTGAAGGAAGTCCTATAGGTAAACACGTTGTTGAATAATATGGATGATCTGTGCATTTGGTTTAGAAATCTGAGGCAACAGCAAGTGAAAGAAGCCAATAACAGGTTTGATTTTGGAAGCATCCATGGTTACACTGAGTAGCGTCTCAGCTTTCCCTTTTGTGATTTGCCTTCTCTCCTTTCCATATCTCTTATATGTTGTACCTAGTCCTCTCTCGCCTTTAGCACTTTCTGTTGTAAAGCATTAATAAGGGAATGATGCAGAACAGACAGTGGCTCATGCTTGGGCACAATTTTTAGAAGAAACTCAGCTACTAGGTGCTTGATTATGTGCATTGAGATAATCAGGTCTTATTATTCTTCCACCACGAGAAAATTCTCCTGTCCGTTCTCCAATTCTAATTGCAAACCTAATTAGATTATACAGTGTTGCTGAGATGTTTCGCACTTAGGCTACGTCTACACCACACAGCTTTTAGTGAGATGGCTGTGCTGCTACAGCCTTGCCGTTAAAAAGCATGCAGCGTAGCTGCTGTTTGTCAGCAGGAGAGATCTCTCCTGCAGACAAAAAACTTCCACCTCCAATGAGCGGGGGGCAGGCTCAGCTCCGGCTGCTTTTCACTGTTTACAGCGCAAACCAATAAGGCCATACCAAAGAATCTGGCCCAAGCCCTGGTTTCCTAAGAGTATAGTGGGTGTGGGTGTGTGATTTATCTAGTGCTAATATACATTGCCTGAAACATGTTAATTAATTAATCACCTGTACACTTCCATTGATGCTCATTGCACTACTCAAAGTCAAGTGAAAAAATTGTTTCATTTCTAGTTCTCTCATGTCTGGTAGGTCAAAAGAAATAGTCTTATGTTATGCCTGCTAAGGCAAACTGGATCTGCTGTAAATTACCTCTGATTAATGTAATTTCTACTGCCTCCCTCAAGTGTTACTCTGAGTAGTATATAAAGGACAGAGGAGAAAGGAAAAGTGGTAAGGTTAATTACAAATCAATAACAACCTCTACTTATTTCTGATATGAAGACATTAGATTAGAACTTCTTTCATTTAAGCAGTGAAAAATGAGTTACTGTACATAATATTTCAGTAATTTGGGAAGAGATGGAGATAGCAAAACATGAACCACGGGGAAGAGCATTAATCTTCTCAGCTGTTCTCGGATGAAACATCCCGTAGAGTAATAGCCTCTGCATTGTTGTTAGAACATAATATTCTTAGGGAGGCTCCTTTATATTCAAATCAAGATACTATTTTAGTATTGGCCTCTAGGAGACTGTTGGTCAACACTCTAAGGGTACGTCTTCACTACCCGCCGTATCGGCAGGTAGCAATCGATTTATCTGGAATCGATATATTGCATATCGTTAAGACGCGATATATCGATTCCCGAACGCGCTCACCGTCGACTCCGGAACTCCACCAGAGCGAGTGGCGGTAGCGCAGTCGACGGGGGAGCCGCGGCCATCGATCCCGCGCCGTGTGGACCCCAGGTAATTCAATCCAAGATACACAACTTCAGCTACGCGAATAGCGTAGCTGAAGTCGAAGTATCTTGGATCGATTTCCCCCCCCCCCTAGTGTAGACCAGCCCTTATTCAGAACAGGTCCAGGGACAGACTTAAGTTGTCAAGGTTTGAGTTAAATGAGTTTGGTATATCAATTCATACAGAAAGCTGTGGGAATATGGGTGCATCTTATCTGATGTCATCTCATGTTCAGTGAAGCAAGAATTGAAAAGTGAAACTTAACATAAGAATAGCCATACTGGGTCAAACCAAAGGTCCATCTAGCCCAGTATCCTGTCTCCCGCCAGTGTCCAATGTCAGGTGCCCCAGAGGGAAAGAACAGACCAGGTAATCATCAAGTGATCAATCCCCTGTTGCCCATTCCCAGCTTCTGGGAAGCAGAAGTTAGGGACCCCATCCTAGCTAATAGCCATTGATGGACCTATCCTCCATAAATTTATCTAGTTCTTTTTTGAACCCTGTTATAGTCTTGGCCTTCACAATATCCTCTGGCAAGTAGTTCCACAGGTTGACTGTGCATTGTGTGGAAAAAATACTTCCTTCTGTTTGTTTTAAACCTGCTGCCTATTAATTTCATTTGGTGCCCCCTAGTTCTTGTGTTATGAGAAGGAGTAAATAACACTTCCTTATTTACTTTCTCCACACCAGTCATGATTTTATAGATCTCAATCATATCCCCCCTTAGTTGTCTCTTTTCCAAGCTGAAAAGTCCCAGTCTTATTAATTTCTCCTCATAGGGCAGCTGTTCCATACCCCTAATCACTTTCGTTGCCCTTTTCTGAACCTTTTCCAAGTCCAATATATCTTTTTTGCGATGGGGCGACCATATCTGCACACAGTATTCAAGATGTGGGCATACCATGGATTTATAATTTATAGAGTTTTGTCATCTTAGCTTCAGACAAGACCAAATTCTCATCAGATAAGAAACTTCCACTTTCAATCATTTTGTTTTTTCCCAAAATAAACTAAAAGTATCAGTTCATTTTTAATAGAGGAGCTTTAATACCAACTTGCATAGTGCATATCTCAAAAGTCACTTTAAAATGAGACAGACCATAGTAACCGCACTGTCACTTTTTCTTCAAATCATGCTTCGAAACCTCCCTGTTCCCTTTCACCTACAATTAACAATAAACCTTACTCACCTTTCCCTTCCCCCATACATTTTCCTTCCATTCTCCTCATGCTGAAATTACTCTGCTCAAACCCTTACTCCTTTGAAATTGTAGTTCCTTTTATTTTTAATTTGCTCTCTTAAAGTAGCTCACTTCTTTTCTGCCTCCATGAGATTCATTAGGCTTAGCTCTGCAAATCCCTATCTGCCTATATTCTATTTGACACTATAAAAAATTGAGATGATTCATATGACCAATGCTGTCTAAAAGCAAATTGCATTATAATCTAAATATTTCCTAGTTCATATGGATAGTTAAAATGGTTGTAGTTTGTGTTAGTATGGTTAATGAGAAGCAATGACAGAATCACATTGTATGATTTAGTGTGCACAATTCTACATATATGGCATCAAGTGCAAGATAGATCTCTGGTTTGGATATTTAGGTCTTATGGTGATTAATGATTACAGTATCATAACTATGGTAAATAATACTGTCTTACAAATAGTGCTTCCATTTAACCAGCATAACACAAATGCTTCCAAATGAGCACGGGGTATGGTAAATGTCTTGGGTGGACCAAATCCATATAAATGTACTTGTTACTGTTCAATATCTTCTTCTTTGTCAGCTGCTTGTATTCTTTAATATGGTTGTTTTCTATTTAAAAAATCTTTACTTTCTTTAAAAAGCTGTCTTCGTAGCTTTTTACTAATTGTTTTTCATTATAAAATATTTCAGACTCTCTTTCTAAAAGTGCAGAACCAGCAATAAAAGTCCTCAGTGATCTCAAGGTTATAATTTAAAGCAATTTGCTATCTTTGTTGCTTTGATCAAATTATTCTTTGCCATTCTTTTTTTAACTTGACTGAAAATTCAGTTCACTAGTTAAGTATCAAAGGGGTAGCCGTGTTAGTCTGGATCTGTAAAAGCAGCAAAGAGTCCTGTGGCACCTTATAGACTAACAGACGTATAGGACCATGAGCTTTTGTGGGTGATTACCCACTTCTTCGGATGTGCATGCGAAGAAGTGGGTATTCACCCACAAAAGCTCATGCTCCTATACGTCTGTTAGTCTATAAGGTGCCACAGGACTCTTCGCAGTTCACTAGTTGTTCAGGCAGCTGTCCTGCAGCTAAAGCTGTATTTAGCTGTTGCTTTAGATGTCAAAGGAAACAACTCCCATATGTTTCAGAGTAGTAGCCATGTTAGTCTGTATCAGCAAAAAGAACGAGAAGTACTTATGGCACCTTAGAGACTAACAAATTTATTTGGGCATCCGATGAAGTGGGTTTAAGCCCACGAAAGCTTATGCCCAAATTAACTCCCATATAGTTCAAGCTGTGCCTTATGGTTCATACACTGTACGAAGTTATAGTTTAGTTTCTCCTCTAAAACAGAGAACTTTCATAGAGAAAACAATTCTTCGAATCTTCTCTGAATGACCACTATACAGATAATTAAATGTGCTGCAACAGCTGAATATTTTTTATTCCATAGTAACACCCTATATAACACCTTATTGTAATACCCTCTTTAAACAGAAAATTAAAACACGGAATGGAAAAAAGACAGTAGGACTTTAAGTTGTTTTTAAAATGCATTCTTGCTTCTGAGACTCTTCCTCTTCTAGGCCTTGATCTTAAACATTTATGCATGTGCTTCACTTTAAGTAGAGGAGTAGTCCCAATGATCTCCTGGTCTGCTCAGGACAAAGCCATGATTTAGCCCTTCATCTGCATGTAGTCTGTTTATTCAGTAAACTCAAGGAAAGTGATATTGTCTTACAGTAAGGCTCCTACCACAATTTCAGTACCAGTCTGAAGCTGAAATTAATGGAGGTACTTGTTTTAATCAAACCTACAGTATTACTGCAGATTCAGATATAATGGCAGTTTACCAGTATGTAAATTAGAGGCGGCAGTAGTTCTGCCCTCTGTGGGTTTTTGCAAAGGACTGTCAAATGCAGAGCAGAGCCTCCTATGAGAATGCTGATAGATATGGCTATTACAATCAAAATAATCATACTAATGTTTTCCTTTTACAACCAAGAAATAGTACACTCAGGCATGAAAGAAAGATATTCATATTTTTCTTGCATTACTTTTGAATATACACAATGTTTGCTTTAACTCTGAGGCTAATAAAAAGGCACCACAAATAAAAATAAACTCAAACACAAATGCAAATCCTTACTTTTATCCATGAGGACATTTCATATTATAGACCTACATATGGGATGTAAAAATACAAAAAGAAATACATTCTACTGCATGGAGGATTCTAAATATAACCCAAGTCTAAGAGCTCTAAACTAGGATGTTTGTTTAGCAACACTGAAATTCTATCCCTTACACCAGTAAAAAGTTGGACATATGAAGACTTTATGTTCTCAGAACAATATCTCATTTGGTAGTTTAACTTGGGGGCATAGAATATCAGGATTGGAAGGGACCTCCTTTTTTATTATCTCTGACAGACTACACTGAGCAAATAGAATTCTGGGATTAATTTGATAGTTTCCAGGCTAGCAGCAAAATCTCCTCAAGGACTAGGGAGATGATGAAATAGGAGATTAATTTTCCATCTCTATCCCAAGCTATCACCTATTTTTCCAAGGACCTCCATGTCCCCTTGTTTGAAGCATGGCACCTTCTGCAAACAGGCCTGTTTATACTGAAGTGGTGTGAAAGCATGTTTTTTCCCCCTCAATGAGTGTTGTCTCCTTTAGTAGAGAAAGTTGCTTTAAGTAATAATGTTCCTATGAGTAAAATGATTCAAATGAAGGGTCCAATGAATACATAAGTAATTGGTAAATCATAAGACAGCCATGTACATCTAACTCAATATTGTTTGTACTTCATTAATTGTGCTACAAATAAATTAACCCCATGGCAATCAATTTGAGACTAAAAACAAATGCATCTAATGCTCAGTCATTATGTTGTCATATTGCTTTACTCTGCTGTACCATGAAATTACTTTTCTCTGCCGTTTTTAAACATTTTATAAGTGCAAGTTATTAAACACTTTTATATTCTATTTGTATAATAACAGAATAGATTGAGATTTCTTTTGGTCTATGAAAGGGAGGGTGCTTAATTAACTACACAATATGCTTCATAAGGTTGGAGGAAGACAAGTGCTCCTAAAGTAAGCCTTTGGTGGCATAGGGGAGGGTGGAGTTGGGTCTCTAAAAGTAAGTCAAGGAAAGGACAAAGCTTTCTTAATGGATCCCCACAGAAGCCTGAAATAGAACTCTAATAACTATTCTTAGATTCCTAAAGCCAAATTCATCCCTGGTATAGCTTCATTGACTTCAGCAGAGTGACACCAGGGAACAAACTGGCCCCAGGATTCCAGGGCATGGGAGGTGGGAAACTGCCTCACTCACATTCATGAGCACATAAGGAGAGCCATTACTGATGCTCTCAGAGAAGGGGATGGCAACAGTAGAGGTACAAGATTTACAGATCAGCCGGCAGCTCCTGTGACAGATATCTGGCTCAGATATTTAGGCAGGGGTGTTCATATGCTTTACTCAATGTTATCTTTTATCTTCCTCTTTAACAAAAGGTTTCCAATAGCATGAACAAATCTATTAGCTCTCTTTTTGTATGGTGAGGCCTCAACTGAAATATTGTGTTTTGGGCACCACACTTTAAGAAAAATTTAGACAAATTGGACAGATTCCAGAGGAGAGCAATAAACATGATAAAAGGTCTAGAAACCATGACCTGAGAGAGTTAAAATAACCAGCTGTGTTTAGTCTTGAGGGAAAAAAAAAAAAGAGTGAAGAGAACCTGATAAGTTTTCAAGTATATTAAAAGCGGTTATAAAGAGAATGCTAATCAGTTGCTTTCCATGTCCACTGAAGTTCAGACAAGAAGAAATTTGATTAATCTTCAGCAAAGGAGATTTAGGTTAACTATGTAGAAAAACTTTAACTACAAGCATAGTTAACCTGAGTCCGAACTTATCCAGAGAAATTGTGGAATCCTGGTCATTGGAGGTTTTTAAGAACAAGTTAGACAAACATCTTCAGGGATGGTCTAAGTATATCTGCTCTGCCTCAGTGCAGGGGATAGATTAGATGATGACTCATGATCCCTCCCAGCTTTATACTAATCTATTTTCATTTCATGGTACTGATACTGTATGATACTGGGGTATTGCTGAATGATAAGAGAACCTGTACAGATTCATCTTGTCAAACCTCATTCCCTGGGCAAACAGAAGTGTGAAAGAATCAAAGCTCAGTATTTTAAGGAAACTCTTGTCTCATTCCAAGATAAGCCAGAAGGACTGTACCATCATGGAGCAGCCTTGGGTGTTCCCTATAGGTTCAAATTACATCACTTAGACAAGCACTGCATAGACCCCTTGTCACAGCAGCTGTGATACTTCTGATGATTTGGAAATGGAAGCAAGATGGTGAAGACTGCCACTGACACAAAACAATTTACAATAGTAATGAATAATAAAACATACTAGAAGGATCGAAAATCAAATGAGAGAGGACATCACAAAACTGGAGTAAAGGTTAAGAAAATATTGGTAACTTGAAGGGAACACATTGTAAAAACTTATTGCAGTTTTCAATCCCCAAGTCTTAGAAAGCTAAGAATTTCTAAGTAATGGTCAAATCTCAAAAAAATAAATAAGAAATAAAACAAACACACCCACCACACAAAACCTCTCTTTGGAAATATAGACACTCATTTCAGGTTAACAACTTAAACTCTGACTCTTCCCTCTCTGCCCTTTCCCCCTTAGCCCAACCCAACTCAGCTAATGTTCAGGTACTAGTTTAGTCAATGGAAGATAAAGGGTATGTCTATTCTACAGCTGCACAGCTATGCTGATGTAGTGCCTTAGCATAGATACTTCCTTCATCGACAGAAGGGGGTTTTCCATCAATGAAGTTAATCCACCTCTGAGAGGCGGTAGCTAGTTTGATGGAAGAATTTTTCTGTCAACCTAGCCGCATCTACACTGACCTAAGTATGATGTTCAGGGTGTGAAATTTTTACAGCCCCGAGCAGCATAGCTAGGTTGATCTAACTTTTAAGCATAGACCAAGTGCAATGTCCTCCCTTTTATTCCAAGAGGGCTCCACCTCCAGTGCTTCTACTGATCTCAGCAGCAGCAATATCACTGAGGGACAGAGTCAATCTCTGGTCAAAGCTGCTATTTGGTCATCTAAAAGCAATTTAAATCGAGTGGTGTGTGCGCCTGTAGGGGTATGCTGAAAGCACTGCGTACCTGTATCTGTTTGTGCCTGCTTTCAGGGGTGCGTTGAGAGAACTGTGTGAGTGCTTGTATGTATGTGAAGGAGAGGAGTGTTGGAAGGAGTGGTTGTGAGCATAAGTGCACAACTGTAGCAAAGAGGCTGGTGTGTGTTGTATAAGAGTTTGAGTGAGTGAGTGCATGTCTCTCTCTGTGTACGTGTGCATGCATGTAGGGTAGCAACCCAAGGCTGCTCCTATGGCAGGGAAGAAGGCTATAGGAAAGAGTTTGTGTTGGAATGGGTATAGGGAAGGATGTTTGTGTGTTTGGCAAGGGGAGAGCTGTGCTGGAATGCTGATAGAGTTTCCAAATGTTCACAAATCACTAATGAATAGTTCCAAAGATAAACATCCAGCCCTCCCAAACTAGTCTTGGACAGTAGCTTCCATCAAGGACACAAACAAAATAAATTTGAAGTTTCTAGGCTAAGCAATTTGAGATATGACATGACAATGCAGTGTTAGAAAAATATTCTAAAAATGAATATTTTTTCTAAGTTTCCTAGCTCAGAAAGGGCTGCATCAGAATCACTGCTAAAGACATCACATGCAATATTTCACACAAATAGAATTTTTTTTAAAGGAATTCAGAGGTGGAGGTGAGGCCAGGGGCAAAATGAGGAAAACAAATTTGTTGCAACCTTTACTGTAGAGATATTTATCACTCCATAACATGTATGACATAGTTGGCATCACAGAGACCTGGTGGGATAATACGCATGACTGGAATATTGGTATAGAAGGGTACAGCTTGCTCAGGAAGGGTAAAAGACAGGAGGTGTTGCTTTATATATCAAAGATGTATACACTTGGACTGAGGTGGAGATGGAAATAGGAGACAGCCTTGTTAAGTCTCTGGGTAAGGATAAAAGTGATTACGAAACATGGGTGATGTCATGGTAGGGGTCTACTATAGACCACCTAACCAGGAATAAGAGGTGGATGAGGCTTTTTAAAAAAAAAAAAAAAAAAAAAACCCACTAACAAAATCACCACCAAATCCTGTGCTTTGGGTGATGGGGGACTTCAGCTACGCAGACATCTATTGGGAAAAACCAAACACAGCAGGGTACAGATTATCCAACAAGTTTTTGGAATGTATTGGAGACACTTTATTTTAGAAGATGGAGAAAGCCACTAGGGGAGAGGTTGTTCTAGATTTGATTTTGACAAATAGGGAGGAACTGGTTGAAAATTTGAAAGCAAAAAGCAGCTTTGGTGAAAGTGGTCACAAAATGATAGAGTTCATGATTCTAAGGAATGGTAGGAGGGAAACCAGTAGAATAAAGATAATGGATTTCGAGAGGCAGACTTTAGCAAACTCAGGGAGCTGATAATTTACTTCCCATGGGATCTTACCTAAGGCCTGGTCTACACTACAATTTTAGGTTGAATAGGAGCGTTACTTCGATTTAAGCCTGGACCGTCCACACGACCAAGCCTGTTTTGTCGACTTAAAGGGCTCTTTAAATCAATTTCTTTAATCCACCTCTGACGAGGGGATTAGCACTGAAATTGGCCTTGTCGGGGTTGAATTTGGGGTAGTGTGGACACAATTTGACGGTATTGGCCTCCGGGAGCTATCCCAGAGTGCTCCATTGTGACCGCTCTGGACAGCACGCTCAACTCAGATGTACTGGCCAGGTAGACAGGAAAAGGCCAACGAACTTTTGAATCTCATTTCCTGTTTGGCCAGCGTGGCAAGGTGCAGGTGAATGCAGATCTCATCAGCAGAGGTGACCATGATGGAGTCCTAGGATCGCAAAAGAGCTCCAGAATGGACCAAACGGGAGGTACAGGATCTCATCGCTGTATGGGGAGACAAATCCATGCTAGCTGAACTCCGTTCCAGTAAACCAAATGCCAAAACATTTGAAAGAGTCTCCAAGGGCATGACAGGGATGCAAAGCAATGCCGCATGAAAATTAAGGCGCTAAGGCAAGCCTACCAAAAAACCAGAAACACAAACAGCCGCTCCGGGTCAGAACCCTGAACATGCTGCTTCTATGATGAGCTGCATGCCATGCTAGGAGGTGCAGCCACCACTACCCCAACCCTGTGCTTTGACTCAGTCAATGGACAAGCACGCAACACAGAAGCGGGTTTTGGGGACGAGGAAGATGATGATGAAGAGATTGAAGATCGCTTCCTTGCTGTGAGCTGAGAAACCGGTTTCCCCAACAGCCAGGATGTTTTTCACCCTGGACCTGGAGCCAATAACCCCCCAACTCACCCTCCTGGGCCCTAAAGGCAGAGAAGGGACCTCTGGTGAGTGTACCTTTGTAAATATTACACATAGTTTAAAAGCAAGTGTGTTTAATGATTAATTTGCCCTGGCATTTGCGGCTAGTACAGCTACTGGAAAAGTCTGTTAACTTGTCTGGGGATGGAGCGGAAATCCTCCAGGGACATCTCCATAAAGCTCTCCTGGATGTAGTCCCACAGCCTTTACAAAAGGTTTCTGGGGAGGGTGGCCTTATTCCATCCGCCATGGTAGGACACTTTACCACGCCAGGCCAGTAGCCTGGAATCATTGCATAACAAAGCACGGCAGCGTATAGTCCTGGTGTTTGCTGGCATTCAAACAACATCCGTTCCTTATCCTCAGGAGAGTGATATCATTCATGGTCACCTGGTTGAAATAGGGTGATTTTATTAAGGGGACATTCAGAGGTGCCTGTTCCTGCTCGGCTGTGGCTGAACAGAAATGTTCCCCGCTGTTCGCTTCACCCCCTCCCCCCCACCGCGTGGCTATCATCCCAGAGAATTGGGTGGGGGGGGGGGGGCGGAGGGGTATTTGGGTTTGTGCTGCATGCTAACCCGCAAACCACAGCCCCTCCTTTTAAATTGCCAACCCATTTTAAATGGCCAACTCAACGGCCGCTTGGTATGGGAAATGAGGGCACTGCTGTTTGAAGCCATTCCCACATGTTATGAAGGTTAAAGAAGCCAAAATACTGTGGCTTACCATGGCTGCCTGCAAGCTGAATTCTGTTGCCTAGCCCTGCATGAGTGATCTCTCACACCAAACTGGCAGGCCCTCAATATACAAGAGGCAAAATGTGACCTTGTAACCAAGGCACATGTGAACAGCAAGGTTTAACATGAAAGAGTGTACCTATTGTTCTCTAAAATAGGTTTTTAAACTACCACTCTCCCTTTTCCTCCACCAGCTGCTACTGTTTCTCCTTCGCAGAGGCTAGCGAAGATTAGAAGGTGAAAAAACCCCACTCCGGATGAAGTGTTCTGAACTCCTGCTGTCCTCCCACACTGACAGAGCACAGCAGAATGTGTGGAGACAGACAATGTCAGAGTACAGGAAAGCACAATATGAACGTGAGGAGAGGTGGCGGGCTGAAGATGATAGGTAATACAGCTTGCTGACAGAAGGCAGGAGTCAATCCTCAGGCTGCTGGAGGATCAAACTCATAGGCTCTAGCATATGGTTGAGCTGCAGGAAAGGCAGCAGGAGCACAGACTGCTGCTGCAGTCCCAGTGTAACCAACAGCCCTCCTCCTCAAGTTCCATAGCCTCCTCACCCAGACGCCCAAGAATGCGGGGGGGGGGGGGAAAGGGGGGCCGTGCCTCCGGCCACTCAGCCACTCCACCCCAGAGGATTGCACAAGCAACGGAAGGCTGGAATTCAATAAGTTTTAAAGTGCAGGGTGGCCTTGTCCTTCCCTCCTCCCCCACCCCTCCCGGGCTACCTTGGCAGTTATCCCCCTCTTTGTGTGATAAATTAATAAAGAATGCATGACTGAAGCAACAATGACTTTATTGCCTCTGCAAGTGGTGATCAAAGGTGGGAGGGGAGGGTGGCTACCTTACAGAGAAACAGAATAAACCAAGGAGAAACAAACAGAACTTTCACACCATAGCCTGGCCAATCATGAAACTGGTTTTCAAAGCTTCTCTGATGTGCACCGCGCCCTCCTGTACTCTAACCGCCCTGGTATCTGGCTGTGGCCCAGCAATTTGCCTCAACCTCCCACCCAACCATAAACGTCTCCCCCTTACTCTCACAGACATCGTGGAGCGCACAGTAAGCAGTAATAACAATGGGAATATTGGTTTCGCTGAGGTCTATCAGTTAGTAAACTGCATCAGCGTGTTTTTAAATGTCCAAATGCACATTCTACCACCATTCTGCACTTGCTCAGCCTATAGTTGAACGGCTCCCGACTACTGTCCAGGCTGCCTGTGTATGGCTTCATGAGCCATGGCATTAAGGGGTAGGCTGGGTCCCCAAGGATAACTAGAAGCATTTCAACATCCCCAACGGTTATTTTCTGGTCTGGGAAGAAAGTCCCTTGCTGCAGTTTTTGCAACAGACCAGAGTTCCTGAAGAGGCGAGCGTCATATGCCTTTCCTGGCCATCCCACGTTTATGTTGGTGAAATGTCCCTTGTGATCCACCAGTACTTGCAGCAGCATTGAAGAGTACCCCTTTCGGTTTATGTACTCACTGGCTTGGTGCTCCGGTGCCAAGACAGGGATACGTGTTCTGTCTATTACCCCACCACAGTTAGGGAATACCATTTCAGCAAAGCCATCCACTATGACCTGCACATTTCCCAGAGTCACTTCCTGGATATCAGCAGCTCTCTTTGATTGCTTTGGCTACTTGGATCACAGCAGCCCCCACAGTAGATTTGCCCACTCCAAATTGATGCCCAACTGACCGGTAGCTGTCTGGCATTGCAAGCTTCCACAGGACTATCGCCACTTGCTTCAACTGTGAGGGCTGCTCTCATCTTGGTATTCTGGCGCTTCAGGGCAGGGGAAAGCAAGTCAAAGTTCCATGAAAGTGCCCTTACACATGCGAAAGTTTCACAGCCACTGGGAATCGTCCCAGACCTGCAACACTGTGCGGTCCCACCAGTCTGTGCTTGTTTCCCAGGCCCAGAATCAGTGTTCCACGGCATGAACCTGCCCCATTAATACCATGATGTGCACATTGCCGGGGCCCGTACTTTGTGAGAAGTCTATGTCCATGTCTATGTCCTCATCACTCTCGTCGCCGTGCTGCTGTCACCTCCTCGTCTGGTTTAGCTTTGGCAGGTTCTGGTTCTACATATACTCCAGGATAATGCG
This sequence comes from Emys orbicularis, assembly GCF_028017835.1. Taxonomy (NCBI): domain Eukaryota; kingdom Metazoa; phylum Chordata; order Testudines; family Emydidae; genus Emys; species Emys orbicularis. Next base: position 166,263,382 of record NC_088684.1, read on the forward strand.
TGTGGTGTTTATAGTGCTCATAATTGCTGCGGTGATCTGAGCGGGCTCCATGATCCCAGTGCTATGGTGCCTGGGCTGAAAAAAGGCGCAAAACAATTGTCTACCGTTGCTCTGATGGAGGGAGGGGCAACTGACGACATGGCTTACAGGGAATTAAAATCAACAAAGGGGGTGGCTTTGCATCAAGGAGAAACACAAACAACTGTCACACAGAATGGCCCTCTCAAGGATTGAACTCAAAACCCTGGGTATAGCAGGCCATTGATTTCACAGAGGGAGGGAGGAAGCAAATGAATACAAAACAAATCAGGTCTATTTCTTGTTTTGATCCACTCCATCTATCTTTTAGATCTTAGGCTGGCAGCAGATGGTGCAGTAAGACTGCTAGCCATCATCATCATCATCATCATCTCCTCCTGGGTGATTGGCAAAAGATGGGAATGACTTGCTGAGTCACTCCCATGTCTGCCCAGGCACCCCTGACCGGCCTCACCGAGGTCGGCTAAAAGAGCACCCAGGAATACGATGGTGCATTATGATTGGTAGCAGTCATCTGCTGCCAAAAGGCAATGAGCTGCTGCTGTGTAGCAATGCAGTCCCACGTCTGCCAGCACCCAGGAGACGTACGGTGATGGTGAGCTCAGTGGGCTCCATGCTTGCCGTGGTATGGCGTCTGCACAGGTAACGCAGGAAAAAGGCACGAAATGATTGTCTGCTGTTGCTTTCACGGAGGGGGGGCCTGATAACATGTACCCAGTGTGATGTGCAGTCTATATGGTTTTATAAAAACATGATAATAAGTGAATATAACGTAACTGGGATATGCTTCAAGCAAAAGGTCTCCTGTAAGGTATCATTACAAAGCTTATAATCTACCGAGTGTGATCATCCGATTTGTATAAATATACCACTCTTGTATCTAAAACTAGAAATATAAAATATAACTCTGAGGGCCTATTGTAATTATGTAACGTGTGGGCCATTAAGGATGGTTTGGAATCTTGATGACTCCCATTGTCTGCAGATGGCTGTGTTTACCTGTGAGTCTTCCTGTATATGTGTGTGCTGGCAAGTGAGTAATGAAGTCTTGCAGTGACATGTGATCATGTCACCTGACCTGGAATCCATCTTTAACCTGGTGCTTTTCCAGTGGGGGGGGTGGAAACCCAGAGGGACAAAGGGTTCCCGCCTTATGCAAAAGATGTATAAAGGGGTGGAACAGAACAAAGGGGAGAGAGAGGAGCCATCATGAAGAATCCCCTAGCTACCACCTGAGCTGGAACAAGAGCTGTACCAGGGGAAAGAATTGTGCCCAGGCCTGGAAGGTGCCCAGTCTGAGAAAAACTTACTGAAGCATCTCTGAGGGTGAGATTATCTGTATTTAGTTTGATTAGACAGATTTGCGCATTTTATTTTGCTTGGTGACTTACTTCATTCTGCCTGTTACCACTTGGAACCACTTAAATCCTATTTTCTGTATTTAATAAAATCGCTTTTTAGTTAGTAATTTACTCAGAGTATGTATTAATACCTGGGGGAGCAAACAACTGTGCATATCTCTATCAGTGTTATAGAGGGCGAACAATTTATGAGTTTACTCTGCATAAGCTTTATGCAGGGTAAAACGGATTTATTTGGGTTTAGACCCCATTGGGAGTTGGGCATCTGAGTGCTAAAGACAAGCACACTTCTGTGAGCTGTTTTCAGGTAAACTTGCAGCTTTGGGGCAAGTGATTCAGACCCTGGGTCTGTGCTGGAGCAGACGGGAGTGTCTGGCTCAGCAAGACAGGGTGCTGGAGTCCTGAGCTGGCAGGGAAAACAGGAACAGGGGTAGTCTTGGTACATTGGGTGGCAGCTCCCAAGGGGGTTTCTGTGATCCAACCCGTCACACCCAGAATCACCCGCAACACTGTTTTTGCCCCATCAGGCATTGGGATCTCAACCCAGAATTCCAATGGGTGGCGGAGACTGCAGGAACTGTGGGATAGCTACCCACAGTGCAATGCTCTGGAAGTAGACGCTAGCTTCGGTACTGTGGACGCAGTCCGCCGACTTAATGCGCTTAGAGCATTTTGTGTGGGGACACAATTGACTATAGAAACGATTTCTAAAAAACTGACTTCTATAAATTCAACCTAATTTTGTAGTGTAGACATATCCTTAGGGGGAAAAACAGTTCAAAAGAGTCGGCAATTTTTCAGGGACACATTTAATAAGGGCACGAGCAAAGTATCCCACTGTGTAGGGAAAATAGGAAGTAAGGCAAGAGACCACCCTGGTTTAACAAGGAGATATTCAATTATCTGAAACTAAGGGTCCTACAAAAAGTGGAAACTAGGTCAAATTACAAAGGAGGAATATAAACACCACAAATATGTAGACATAAAAATTAGAAAGACCAAGTCACAAAACAAGATTAAGCTAGCTAGAGACATAAAGGATAACAAGAAAGCAGTCTACAAATACATTGGAAGCAAGAGGAGGACCAGGGACAGGGTAGGCACATTACCCAATGGGGATGGGGGAAAACAAGAATAGAAAAAGTGGAAATGGCAGAAGTGCTAAATTATTATTTTTTGTTTTAGTTTTCACCAGAAAGTTTACTATTGATTGGACATCTAACAGTGAATGCCAGAGAAAAATGAGGTAGGAACTGAGGTTAAAATGAGAAAACAATAAGTTAAAAATTACTCAGACAAGTTAGATGTCTTCAGGTTACCAGGGCCTGACGAAATACATGCTAGAATACTCAAGGAGCTGACTGAAGAGCTCTCCAAGACCACATTCTACAGGCCACTATCCTCTGATCCCACTGAGGAATACCAAAAGAAACTACACCATCTGCTCAAGAAATTCCCAGCTACAGTATGGGAACAAATCTACATGGGCACACCCCCAGAACCCCAACCAGGGGTATTCTACCTACTACCCAAGATCCATAAACCTGGAAACCCTGGATGCCCCATCATCTCAGGCATTGGCACTCTTAACAGCAGGATTATCTGGCTATTTGAACTCTCTCCTCAGACCCTACGCTACCAGCACTCCCAGCTATCTTCGAGACACCACCGACTTCCTGAGGAAACTACAATGCATTGGTGTTCTTCCTGAAAACACCATCCTGGCCACCATGGATGTAGAAGCACTTTACACCAATATTCCACATGAGGATGGACTACAAGCTGTCAGGAACAGTATCCCTGATGAGGCCACAGCACGCCTGGCAGCTGAGCTTTGTGACTTTGTCCTCACCCACAACCACTTCAGATTTGGGGACAACTTATACCTTCAAGTCAGTGGCACTGCTATGGGTACCTGCATGGCCCCACAGTATGCCAACATTTTTATGGCTGACTTAGAACAACGCTTCCTCAGCTCTCATCCCCTAGTGCTCCTCCTCTACTTGTGCTACATTGATGACATCATCATATGGACCCACGGAAAGGAGGCCCTTGAAGAATTCCACCTGGACTTCAATAATTTCCACCCCACAATCAACCTCAGCCTGGACCAGTCCACACAAGAGATCCACTTCCTGGACACTACAGTGCAAATAAGCGATGGTCACAACCACCACCCTATACCGGAAACCTACTGACCACTATACGTACCTACATGTCTCCAGCTTCCATCCAAGACACATCACACGATCCATTGTCTACAGCCGAGCCCTAAGATACAACCGAATTTGCTCCAACCCCTCAGACAGAGACAAACACCTACAAGATCTTTATCAAGCATTTGTAAAACTACAATACCCACCTGGGGAAGTGAGGAAACAGATTGACAGAGCAAGACGGGTACCCAGAAATCACCTACTACAGGACAGGCCCAACAAGGACAATAACAGAACACCACTGGCCATCACATACAGCCCCCAGCTAAAGCCTCTCCAGCGCATTATCCACGATCTACAACCTATCCTGGAAAATGATCCCTCACTCTCACAGACCTTGGGAGGCAGGCCGGTCCTTGCTTACAGACAACCCCCCAACCTGAAGCAAATACTCACCAGCAACTACACACCACACCACAGAAACACCAATCCAGGAACCAATCCCTGTAGCAAACCTCGTTGCCTACTCTGTCCCCATATCTACTCTGGCGACACCATCAGAGGACCCAACCACATCAGCCACACCATCAAGGGCTCATTCACCTGCACATCCACTAATGTTATATATGCCATCATGTGCCAGCAATGCCCCTCTGCCATGTACATTGGCCAAACCGGACAGTCCCTCCACAAAAGAATAAATGGACACAAATCGGACATCAGGAATGGTAACATACATAAGCCAGTAAGTGAACACTTCAATCTCCCTGGTCATTCTATTACAGATTTAAAAGTCACTATCATTGAACAAAAAAAACTTCAGAAACAGACTTCAAAGAGAAACAGCAGAACTAAAATTCATTTGCAAATTTAACACCATTAATCTGGTCTTGAATAGGGACTGGGAGTGGCTGGCTCATTACAGAAGCAGCTTTTCCTCTCCTGGAATTGACACCTCCTCATCTATTATTGGGAGTGGACTACCTCCACCCTGATTGAATTGGCCCCGTCAACACTGGTTCTCCACTTGCGAAGTAACTCCCTGCTATTCCATGTGTCAGTATAGAATGCCTGCATCTGTAACTTTCACTCTATGCATCCGAAGAAGTGAGGTTTTTACCCAGAAAAGCTTATGCCCAAATAAATCTGTTAGTCTTTAAGGTGCCACCAGATTCCTTGTTGTTTTTGTAGATACAGACTAACACGGCTACCCCCTGATACTTGGACCATTAGTGATGGTCTTAGAAAAGTCATGGAAGACAGGATAGATTCCAGAGGACTGGAAAAGGACAAATATAGTGCCAATCTGTAAAAAGGGAATAAGGACAACCTAGGGAATTACGGACCAGTGAGCTTAACTTCAGTATCCAGAAAGATAATGGAGCAAATAATTAAGCAATCAGTTTGCAAACACCTAGAAGATAATAAGGTAATAAGTAACAGTCAGCATGGATTTGTCAAGAACATAGAGTGTCAAACCAACCTAATAGCTTTCTGTGACGGGGTAACAAGCCTTGTGGATATGGGGGAAAGCGGTAGATGTGATATCTTGGCTTTTGCTACTGTCTTGCATGACTTTTCATAAACAAACTAGGGAAATACAACCTAGATGGAGCTACTATAAGGTGGATGCATAACTGGTTGGAAAACCATTCCCAGAGAGTAGGTGTCAGTGGTTCACAGACAAGCTAGAAGGGCATATCAATTGAGGTCTCTCAGGGATTGGTCCTGGGTCTGGTTCTGTTCATCAATGATTTAGATAAAGTCATAGAGAGCACACTTAAAGTTTGCAGACAGTACCAAGCTGGGAGGGGTTGCAACTGCTTTGGAGTATAGGATTAAACTTCAAAATGATCTGGACAAACTGGAGAAATGATCTGAAGTACATAGGATGAAATTCAATAAGGACAAATGGAAAGTACTCCACTTGGGAAGGAACAATCAGTTGCACACATACAAAATGGGAAATGACTGCCTAGGAAGGAGTCCGGCGGAAAGGGATCTGCGAGTCATAGTGGATCGTAAGCTAAATAGGAGTCAGTGTAACACTGTTGGCAAAAAAAAAAAAAAAACACCCATGATGAATCATTCTGGGATGGATTAGCAGGAAAGTTGTAAGCAAGACAAGAAATAATTCTTCCACTCTGTGCTGATATGGCCTCAACTGCAGTATTGTGTCCAGTTCTGGGCACCACATTTCAGGAAAAATGTGGACAAGCTGGAGAAAGTCCAGAGGAGAGCAACAAAAATTATTAAAGCTCTAGCAAACATGACCTATGAGGAAAGATTGGTGGGGGGGGAAGGGAGGGGAGGATTTGTTTAGTCTGGAGAAGAGAAGACTGAGGGGTGATGGTAACAGTTTTCAAGTGACATAAAAAGTTGTTACAAGGAGGAGGGAGAAAAATTGTTCTGGTTAACCTTTGAGGATAGTAACAAGGAGCAATGGGTGTAAATTTCAGCAAGGGTGGTTTAGGTTGGACGTTAGGAAAAACTTGCTAACTGTCAGAGTTGTTAAGCACTGGAATAAATTGGCTAGAGAGGTTATGGAATCTCCATCATTGGAGGTTTTTAAGATCAAGTTAGACAATCACGTGTCAGGAATAGTCTAAAGAATACTTAGTCCTGCCATGAGTTCAGGGGACAGGACTAGAAGAAGGCTTCTCATGGTCCCTTCCAGTCCTACAGTTCTATGTACACCCACCTATATGTGGCCAATTTACACCTGTTGTGGACTCCAGATCATTTCATGGAATACAGCGTTTTCTTGTTTTCCTTCTCATGTTCTCTCAAAATAAATGAGTGAAACAATTTTATGTGTTTGAAAACTAAGTGGTTTCACCTTCTATACCATATTCCTTATTTTCCCCCCACACACATCTTATGTGATAGTTCAAGTTTATGAACATATTTAAAATACCATGGTTAGATCTGAAAAATTTGTAACTGTTCTGATGTAATCATCATACTATGAACAGCCTTGGTTTAATGACTGAGCACAGTTACAATTCATGCCTTGAACATGAATAAGGGGAATTCATATTCAGGGATCATTCAACTACAGAAAATTCCACACAGAGATCCCTAAGCAGTTTGACAAAGAAAGAAAGATTCATACAGCCTCAGTTCAAATTCTCACCTCTAGTAAAAACTGGTTACCTACCTGTAACTGCTGCTCTTGGAGATGTGATGCAGATATGTATTTTACTTAGCTGTGTGAATGTCCAGCCAACTTGGGCTGGACATCTTTGTGTAGCAGTATGCACAGGAATGGCACTAATGCCCTGTGGCCTTAGCTCTTCCCTTACCATGTAAGTGCAGCACTGCCCTGTCCTCCACAATTCTTTTGCACCAAACAGAAGTGCAGACTCCAATGCAGAGGGGATGGAGGGCACGTCATGGAATATACATCGGCATCCAGGGCCGGCTCCAGGCACCAGCCCAGCAAGCAGGTGCTTGGGGCGGCCAAGGGGAAGGGGCGACACGTCGGGCCGTTCGGCGGCGGGTCCCTCTCGGAGGGAAGCACCTGCTGCCGAATTCCCGCCGAAGAAAAAAGTGGTGCGGTGGAGCTGCCGCTTGCGGCTTTCCCCCCTCCCCCCGCCGCTTGGGGCAGCAAAAACCCTGGAGCTGGTCCTGTCTGCATCACATCTTCAAGAACAGTTACAAGTAGGTAACTTTTTTCTCAGAGTAAATGCAGCTGTGTATTCTATTGAGGGGACTCACAAGCAGTACTCACAGGAGGTGGGGCTCTAAATCTATTTAAACAAGGACTGCAGTATTGCCTTCCCAGAGTTTGCACCTGATCTGGAGGCAGCAATAATGACTTAGTGGTTTGTAAAAGTATGCACAGAGGACCAAGTGGCAGCCCTGCAAATGTCCAGTGTAGGAATGTCACTTAGGAATGCCGTTGATGTTGCCTGGGCTCTCATGGAATGAGCTCACACCCTATGAAGAGAAGTAGCCTGGGTTACTCCATGTTCTGTCATGATACAGGAAATTAGTCACCTGGAGATGGTCTGTGAAGAGACCAATTGACCCTTCATTCACTCTTCATACGAGACAAACGAGTTGAAGTGAAAAGGTTTGGTCCTATCTAGATAAAAAGTTAATCACCTGACATCCAATGTCTGAAGCCATTGTTCCTCTGGGTTGAATTTGGCTTAGGGAAAAGACACTGTAAATATGTTGCTTAGTTCAAGTGAAACTGGGAAACCACTTTGGATAAAAACTTAGGGTGCAGCCACAGGGTTATTTTGTCTTTAGAAAATTGCATGCAAAGGGCTCTGCCATCAAAGGCTGCAACTCACCAACCCTCCTTGCACACATTACCTGGGTCATCACATTTGGAAATATATTTTCTGACCCAGGAGGGTCAAAGAAGAAGCTTATTGCCATAGGCTTGAATGGAGGCCCCTTCAGAGGCACCAAGACTGTATTAAGGTCTCACTAACAAATTGGCTCTTTAACCAGAAGGTGGAGACAAGACAACCTCACTGCCATGGGGTTTGAAAACCACTAACTTTCCATGGATGGGCAGATCAAACACTGAAGTCACCCCCAGGTTGACTCAACGAACTAAGCACAAGACCAGAAGACTGAAGGTGGGTGTAACAGGTTCTCTATGATGTCCTGGATACAACAGCATTGGATGAAGTCTGAGCTAATGCCCAAATTGAGAACCACTTCCACTTGACCGAATAGGTTGCTCTGGTGGAGTGCTTCTTAGTATTGAACAAGACTTGCCAGATTGCCTCCAAACAGTTCCTCCTCCTCCTCCAACCATGCAGCATCTACGCTGTGAGATGTAGGGAGCTGAGTGCTAGGTGCAAATTCTGACTGATGCTGAATCAGGAGGTTGGAATGAAGAGGGGGGTATGAGATGCTTAAGAGAATGTAAGGAGGTCAGAGAACTAACATTGTCTCAGCCATGCTGGAGCAATGAGAATGAGGTTGGCTCAGTCCAATTTCAGCTTGAGAATGACTTGCTGGATGATGGGAATTGGAGGACAAAGTATACTGGAGTGCCAATTCCCAGCTCAGATGAAAAGCATTGCTCAAGAAGCCTGGACTGAGACCCCATCAGGAGCAAAACAGACAGCATTTTTGTCTCTCATGGCAAACAGGCCAATTGTCAGGATGTCCCAAACTACAAAAATGGATTGCAGTACTCTGAGCTTCAGAGACCACTCATGATTCATGGAGAAATTCCTGCTGAGGTGATCCGCCAGGTGATTGTGGATAATGTTCTCCCCAGTGCAAAACTGTCAAAGCCTAATTGCCTTCTGACACAACTTGTTTGAGTGTGCTCTCCCGTGTGGTCACATAATACATCATGGTGGTATTATTGGTGAGTATGAAAACCGCTGCATCTCTGATGTGATCTTGGAAGGTCTGACAGGCATTGTAGATGGCATAAAGCTCCAGGACATATGCAGAGAAGTTTCCTGTTCCAACCACAGGCCTTAAATTTTATATTATACAAATAAGGCTTAAAGTGCTTAATGAGCAACTGGTGATTGATCATATTGCCTGGCACCACACCATGACTTTGAGAAGATTCATGTGGAGCAGCTGGAAGGACAACCCCAGGCATGGAAACAACATGCAGGTCAATCAACACAAGTAGGCAAATGGCTCTGTGGCCACTTCAATTCAGAAAGAACAATGTTTAGTGGTCTATGGAGTCATGCAACGACCCATTAGTACAACTGATGATTGTCTACATCATCCTTGAAACTGAGGTGACCAGCATTAAGTAGCTTAATGACCCAAACAATGGTACAACATTCCCCCAGATAACAGCATAGTTCTGGTCGGGCGGAGGGTCGTTTTTTTTTTTTTTTTACTTAAGAAGGCAATGGTGTGCTTTTTGTCACCCCATCTCAGCCTGCATTAGCACTTTGCCTAACCCAATATTAGAAGCATCAAGCACAGCACAAAGAATTTGCTGAAATTGGGGCGGACTAAAAATGGCTTTTTAGAGAGACTCTTATGTCCTTGAAGCCCTTCTCACAGGCCTCAATTCACACCATCTGGTCTGGCTTCCCCTCTTTTGTAAGATCTTATGGAGGCTAAACCTCTTTACAAACCTCGGGTAATTGGCCAGACAGATAAAGAATTGGTCCAGCTTCTTGGTTTGTGGGGCAGGCCAGTTCTGAATGGCTTCCATTTTAAAAGACAGGGAGACAAGCCCACTGCCCACCCTGTATCCTAAATAAGGTACCTCTCTGCCCCTCCCCATCTTCCATTTGGACACCTTGATAACGAAAGTAGCTTCTCCTAGCCTCTTCAATAGAATTCCCACATGGTTCAGGTGGTCTTGCCAGGAGTCACTAAAAAGAGCCCAGTTGTCTATCTAGGCCCTGACAAAGGTCCTTAAACCCTGCAGCACCTCATTGACAAGTCTTTAAAAGGTAGCCCCCACATTAATTATTCCAAAAGGCATAAACCTTCAACTCATAGAGGCCAGATTCCACTATGAAAGTGGATTTTTCCTGGGCATCAGCTTCTATAGGAATTTTCTTTGGATTTGATTTGAAGATATTGGCACTGTATCCCCCCCAATAGATCCAGTAGGTCTTCTATTGGAAGTGTGGAGTAAGGATCAGGTGATGTCATTTACCCTTCTAAAATTCATACAAAATTTCATGGTTTTATCCCTTTTAGGTACCATTATAACAGGAGATGCCCAGGGGCTTTTTGATTTAGTAATCACCCCCCCATAGGTAGCTTGCTTTCCACCTCATCCTGAATCTTCCTTTGCATTTTCCCTTAGCACAGTATGCTCTCCTGTGGACAGGGCATGGCCCTGTAGTTTCAATATCATTACCTATTAGAACATCAGTGGGGAGTAGATTCCTAATGCCCACAACAATATGTCTTTTAAAATCCTACCACTCAAGGTAGATCTGGACCAAAGATGCAGTTACAAGGAATTCAGCCAAAGCAAATATATTTAAATTTTTATAATGAAGTCTGTCTTCCTCCCTTATCAAACTTTCCTTGACTAAAGTGGCTTGGGATGTGGTGTCCCTCTCTTCCTTACAATCTATGCCATTTACCTTGGCATTTTTAATAATTTTTTTCACTACACTCCAAAGGGTAAGTCATAATATAGTTCACTATGATTTTCTCCTGCTCTGCTGCTGCCTCTGGAGCAATGGTAGTGGCATTCACTATGGCAGGAGGTGGGAGGGTGGATCATGGAGTTACTAATTGCCCCAAAATTAAGGTAATGGCAAATTACTTGCCTTCCCTTTTGGTATGGAGCCTTAAATCCTGGGCTCCCTTGGTTCTTCAGCTGGTTTGTTTTGTTTTTTTTTAAATCAATATTGGGGTTAGGCTTATTTCTGGTCCCCTCTTCATTTGGGTGACATGGAGATTTCCATTCCCCTGAGATTTGCACCCTTGATTCAACGTATTTTTCATAAATTACTGCAGCCTCAAATTTTGGATTGTTGTTTTTTGTCAAAGATGGCTGCCTTTGCTTCATTTGTAACTACTCGTAACTGTTCCTGGGCCATCAGATCAAACCGTTTTCCCTAATCATCCTCAGCCCCCATCCAGTTATCCATTTTCTCATAAAAATCACACATTTTATACATATATTCAACATGAGTGACATTGTCAAATATTCTGAGGTTTCTTTACCTCGATCATTAGGTCTCAGGGATAATCTTAAGTCTTTTCCATATGTTTTTCCTTAAATTTCTTATACAATTTAGCATCATCTTCCTTCTTATCATTAAAAGCTTGTCCAGCATTCCCAGTTAATCTGATTAAGAGGACAGGCATCTGTTTATCTGCTGGGATATTGTGAATCCCATATAGTCTTTCCAAGTTGGATAGGTACTCTTCTATAGAGTCAGTTTCTTTATAAATTGGGCAGACTTTCTCCCACTCCCTTGTGTTGCAGGGGGTATACTTACTGGATAGGGAAGCTCCTTTTGTGGTTCCAGTAATTTGAGCTTCCATCTGCCTCCTGTATGCCCTCTCCTCAGCTTCTTCATTGGCTTGGACTGCTGCTATTTGCTTCATGTGTCTTTGATTGGCTCTCTCCTCATCTGCCTCGGCTGCTTCAGTCTCCCTGATCCACAGTTCGGTCATCAGTCTCTGGTACTCGCATTCTTCTGGGCTCTCAGGTGCTGCAATCAGGCCAGTTCCACTGTGGTTCTCTCTGAAGTATCTGGTGCAGAAGGGTCTCCTCTCTTTCTCTCTGTTGGGATACACCTGGTCGAAATTTAGGAGCAAAGCCTGTGTATGTGAAGCCTGCTGAGACTACACCAGTGTCAAGCTGTCCTGCAGTGACTCAAGAGCATTAGCACCAACTTCAGTGCAGACTGTTAAAAACCAGGACACAAACTCCAAATTGGTTGCGAGTTCTATACTTAGATTTCACCAACCAACTGTAAAGTTTAAACTCCTCAGGCATCAGAATAGCCTTAACATGGAGTCACACAATCCCCTGGGGTACTCTGATCTGTCTCACCACCCAAGTCTAGCTTTGTGACAGATAGTCCCTTACACCAAGAACCACAGCAATATTCAGGTTACCCCCAATTCCAAAGTCACTTACCCCAGGTCAATTGCACTTTAGATCTCACACCAAAGACAACGCTTGTGGCCAATCCTATAATAAACTGTCTAAAGCTTTATTAATGAGGAAAAGGAAATAAGAGTTATCTTACAAGGTTAAGCAGGTACACAAATGAGTTCCAATCTTCTATTTTTTTGAAATGTAAGCTTCTCTAATAAGTATCTTTTAGACTAACAAAGGCTAAGCCCTTGCTTTTGCCTTGAAACCTTGCCCCCCCCCCCCCCCCCCCGAGACCAAGCAGCATATAAATACAGTGTCTTCTTGTTAGGGATTTTTATTCCCTTCCATTCATGCTCTGAGCAGGAATCCACTTGCATTACCCATCTGCGGGGGGGGGGGGAGGGGAGGAACAGCAGAGCAACAAAGTTTTTTGTTGTTGTTAATGTTCCACAACAGTCCATCTGGTGACAGTGGGCCTTCCGTGTTGTCTAGGACATAACACCTTCCATTGGAGACCAGCACTTTGCACTAGTTAATGTCTCTCCTGTCTGGTGATTTACAATGCCACAGAGGCTTACAATACAAATGCTTAAATATTACCTTGCATTATGGGATACAGAAGCTGTAAGTGAGATTAATGCATGCAACAATTCACAAAAATTCAAGTCTAAACACATTCTTATACTTCTAATACCTATTTTAACAATACTAATACACAGGTGAGCCAGACTGATTCCAGCTATATATTTTTCAATATTCAGTTGAGACATGGGGACCTTGGCTTGAGCTAGCCCCTGCTTGCCAGCATCACAACAGCCAATGCCATAATTCTGGACATGTCATCTGCTACATCCAGAGCTGACTGCAACAAAGTCTTGGCCACCATATGGCATTCATTGTGGAAGGCCATAAACTCTTCCCAGAGGGTTCTGGCATCTTGTCTATGAACTTAGAAATGGCCACCCAACTGACAACATCATATTTAGAGAGCAACACCTGCTGGTTTGTGATGCACTTTTGCATGGAACAGGAGGTATAAATCTTCCTCCCTATTAAGTTCATCTTCCTGAACTCTTTATTCTTAGGTGTAGATGTAACACTGACAGACCACAGTTGTGGGCAGATGGGATTGAACCTGAGGCCTCTGGAGTTTAGTGCATGAGACACACACACACACACACACTTTTGCTGCAGTTACCACCAAGAAGTTAGGGGCTGGTAGAGAGTAGAAACCCTAAAAACTCTGCATAGGGACAAAGTACCACTTCTTCAAATTCTTCACTGTAGGAGGCAATGAAACTAGAGTATTCCAGAGGGCCTTTGCAGGGTCCAAGAGAGCCTCATTTATTAGGAAGGCAACTTTCCCCAGAGCTGATGATTGAAAATATCCAGCAGCTTATGCATATACTCCTGCAAGAATTCTGCCTGGATACCCAAGGTAGCAGCTGTACAGTTCCAGAGGTCCTGTTACGCCTTAAAGTCCTAGAGTACCAAGGGGGAGGAAGATTTTGGCATAGTAGAGTCATCTGAGGAGGACAAGGAGGAGGTTTTGCTGTACCAGTGACTGTTCTTGCACCACAGGATCCGGTTGGAATATTCCAGGAGATGCTGAGGGAATGAACTCAGCAGTTGCTTGTAGTTGAGATGATTTAGAAGTGGGAGCCACCATTGGGACTGGTGATCTTACACTAGAGAGGGTTGAAGAGTGGAGCCTCAGGGACAGAGGAGTATCCCACAGATTCCAAGAAGTCCACACAGATAAGGCACTGGTGTCCAGTATGCTCCAGGCCAAGAGCCCCTGTCCCAACTGCAAGACACATGCAGATTTCAGTACCAATGATGATGCAAGGATGATCTCTGGTGCCTATCTGATGAGGGAGAGAATGACCCCGACCTGAATCTTAAGGAGTCCCAGAGCTTCTCTGGTGACAACAGGGAAGCCAAGCCCAATGGGGCAACAAATGGTCATATTCATCTGAAGCCCAATACAGAGGCAGCATCAGTGCCCAAGAGGAAAGGGCAATTGGCACCAGTTGTACCGAATGAAATACACTCCCACCTGCTACCAGAAGAGGCACTGGTACAGAGGCAGTATCAAGCTTGATTAAGGGATCTGCCACCAAGACAATGACAGTGATGAAGGCTGCACCAACATCAAGGGGGACTTCTGGGCCCAGCATCAGACTCAAATCTACAGTCCAAGGCCTGGCACCACAGCTTTCACTGCCCAATGGCTCCAGTAGCCCTGTGACACAGCCAGAAGGTGCCAAGGACACAATGGAGGACTAAGCTGTAGAAGCCATAGCAACAGTGAACTCTTGAACCAGTGGAGGGTCTGGCACTGAGAGGCAAAGTAGGTGTGACAAATGATCTGGAAAAAGGGGTAAACAGTGAGGTGGCAAAATTTGCAGATGACACAAAACTACTCAGATAGTTAAGTCCCAAGCAGACTGCAAAGAGCTACAAAGGGATCTCACAAAACTAGGTGACTGGGCAACAAAATGTTGATAAATGCAAAGTAATGCACATTGGAAAACAGTCCCAACTATACATAGAAAATGATGGGGTCTAAATTAGCTGTTACCACTCAAGAGAGATCTTGGAGTCATTGTGGATCGTTCTCTGAAAACATCCACTCAATGTGCAGTGGCAGTCAAAGCTAATAGAATGTTGGGAATCATTAAGAAAGGGATAAATAATAAGACAGAAAATATCATGTTGCCCTATATAAATCCATGATATGCCCACATCTTGAATACTGCATGGAGATGTGGCTGCCCCATCTCAAAAAAGACAGTGTTTCATTTCAAAAATTAAAAGTGACCCAAAATTAAATGAAAACCCTAAAACAAATTTCAGCTTAAACAAACTTTCACTCAACAGGACACCCCCCCCCCCCCCCGCACCCCCAATTTTTTGTTTTAGTAGGAAAAAAGTTTCAGTTCAAACCAAACTGATTTTTTTTTTCTGATTTTTCAGTCTGGCCCCCCAACCAAACAAAATGATTTGGTCAGCTTTTATATAATGCATGCATATTCCAACATATATATTAATTTCCTACTTTCATTTTTCTTTTCCTCTTGTATTTTGCCCTCAGACAATGTTTCATTAACCCAAGGCAATATGAAAATAGAGAGCATTAGTGGTTCATTTTTAGTGTGCTATATGGTCATGAAGCTCCCATGCATTGAATTTGGAAGTATGTTTCTTACTTTAAAATAGGTGTCACTTCCATTTTTAGGGTGTGTTTGCCTCCATACATTTTTTAAAATACTGAAATGCTGAGAGTGTGCTAAGGAGGATCAGCATGATATGACTTTCAGAGATTGCTAATGTATGCTATTCTGGATCCAGAAACCAAACCAAATAGAGAACAAGGCATACCTACACTATTTAACCTTTTTCTCAATGACCTCAAGAAAAAAAATCATTACTGATAAAATTTGCTAATGACAGAAAGTTTGGGGGAGTGGTAAATAATGAAGGACAGATCTAGAGCAATCTAGATTACTTGATAAACTGAGCTCAAGTAAACAATATGTGCTTTAATATGGTTAAATGTATATGGCTAGAAACAAAGAATGTAGGCCACACTTACAGGGTGGGGAACTCTATCCTTGGAAGCAGAGATTCTTTGGGGGAAGGGGGTCAGAGGATAATCAGCTGAACATGAGCTCCTAGTGTGATGCTGTGGCCAAAAGGGCTAATGTGATCCTTGGATGCACAAACAGGGACTCAAGTAGAAATATGAGATTATTTTTCCTCCACCGCTACTGAAATACTGTGTCCAGTTCTGGTGTCCACAATTCAAAAAGGCTGTTGATAAATTGGAGAGGGTTCAAAGAAGAGTCACAAGAATGATTGAATTCCTTGAGGCATGTTTTCCCAATCTATTTAGATTGGGAAAGAGAAAGTTATGGGGTGACTTGATCATAATCTATAAGTACCTATATAAAGAACAAATATTTGATAATGGACTCTTAAATCTAGCAGACAGGTATAATAAGATCCAGAGGCTGGAAAATGAAGCTAGACAAATTCAGACTGGAAATGTGGTGCAAGTTTTTAACATGAGGATTATTTACTGTTGAACAATAATAGCAAGGGTTGTCGTGGATTCCTCATTACTGGTAATTTTTGAATCAATGTTGGATTTTTTTAAATAAAATTATGCTCTAGTTTAAACAAGAATTGGGGGGGGATTGTGTATTCTGCAGAAGGTCAAATAAAATAATTCAGTTGGCCCTTCTGGCATTATTACATACAGACATGCCTTTTTTCCATAGTATCCCAAGATCTACTGGGTACTTTTACACTATACTGTGCATATAAACCCCAGTCCTTTAGATTAAAGAGTAGTGTCCCAAGCTTTACTAGTTACTTCTAGTTGAAATGGTAGCGGTCTGGGCTGTGTATGTGAAGATTTTGGGTTCAAAACTGTCTGATCATGTTGGGGGATGTAAAATGTATGTCAATGTGAGGATACTGGAATATTTAAAGTTATAATAGATAATGCTAACAACATTTTTGGGAGGGATATAAAAATCTCCTGCTACAGGATTTAAACCAATATCTAATTATAAGGGATTAGGATCAGATTTGGCACATCTGCCTACTGTGGGGTTGTTACATCTTCTGCTAAAGCATGTGGTGCTGGCCAGTGTTGGAATCAGGATACTGGGCTGAATGGACCACAGGTCTGACCCAGTATGGCAATTCCTATTTTCAAATAATTTCTGTTTCTGAGGAGTCTTAGCCATTCTCCTTGACTCCCTATGTGTATTTGTGAACCTCCCCCCCCCCCCCCCCCGGCCCATCCCATGGGTGTGTTGACCATACATCCCGTTTTTGCTGGGAAAGTCCCTTTTTTAAGCCCTGTCCTGGCTGTACTGACTTTTTTGGCAAAAGTGGGCATTAGTCCCATTTGCCCTTGCCGGCGCTGCACCGGTGGGTGGCTGGCAAGGGAGGCTTGTGCCAGTCCCATGTGCGGGGGAGGTAGGGAGGGCTCGAGCCAGTCCCACATGAGAGAGGGATGGCAGGGGCCTCGGGCCGGCCCTGTGCAATGTCCTATTTTCCTTTTGGGAAAATATGGTAACCCTATACATCCTGAAATACTCCATCTCCAGTTCTGAAGGAAATAATGCACAAGGTGAATTTAAAAGTATAGAGAAAGTCAGTGAACTAATCGACTAGTTATAACCAATAGAGGCAATAAAATAGGATTGAGATAATGTGTAGCTCCAAAGGAACATTATAAAGCTTGAAAATTAGGTCAGTTTGATCTTCCAGCTGTGGAAGAGATAAAAATTCTAGACTGCATGGAGTTAAATATTGCTAATATCCAGTGGATGTTATTAATAAAATAGCCCTGGATAAAACAAAAATTCATTTGTCATGCCATTTGGAATATACTATTTTCTACAGCTATTTTTTGATAATGCTATTGCACAGATAGTGTTCCTCAAGATGATGGTGAAAGATGGTGGTAACAGATTATATGGTTGGTATGTTTGCAATATTGGTGAAAAGTGTTAAATAATAATAGCAAAGTAGAAGTTATT
Source organism: Emys orbicularis (assembly GCF_028017835.1). Classification (NCBI taxonomy): domain Eukaryota; kingdom Metazoa; phylum Chordata; order Testudines; family Emydidae; genus Emys; species Emys orbicularis. The sequence continues at coordinate 166,281,032 of NC_088684.1, forward strand.
ATGAAAATGCCAATAACTCAAAATATACAGGGTGAGAAGAAATTCTGGTAGTTTGTTAGGTGCTTTTCCAAATTCATGCCACAGATATCCATAGATGCTGCTCTACTGAGCATTAGTGCAGAAGTCTGTGGGAAGCAGGACGTATTGAAAGTGGGATTGTTGCATTCAGTGCAACTGTTGTAATTGACATCAGTGAGAGCAGGATTGAGCTCATAACATTTGAGATGCTACAAAGAACTACAAATGTAATCTGCATTATTTTGATCAAAAACTGATTTAACCACTTGTTGATGGCCTCACAAAGTGGACTGGGTGCAGTTTTTACAGGCTACTGCTACAATTGTTTTTGCTCTCACAATGACACAAATCAGAAAATTTCCATGTCCAAACTGAAACAGAGGTTCTCATTGTGGCGTAAATTTCAATCTAACCCAAGTAAGGGGCAGAGCACAGTTGTGCTGCCCCAGAGCTGAACAGGGACCAAACTGTGACTTATTGCCCCTTGCTTCCCCATGCTGCATGGAGGTGATAAGTAGGGAGAGCCCTTTTCCTTGCATAGCTTACCCCACTCCACTCTGACTCTGCAGCTCTGGTAGGCATGCTGCAGGGGTAGAGCCAAGCTTCCATCTATTCCGTAACCACTCCCTGCCCAGGGTTACCAATTTTGGTTGGATGTATTCCTGGAGATTTAATCACATGACAATCTTTAATTAAAGATTAATCTTTAATTCCTGGAGACTCCAGGCCAATCCTGGAGGCTTGGCAACCCAACCTGGAAGGCAAACACTGCTCTCCCTACTGAATGCCTCCAGTGTCCATAGCCTGCACATGGGAATAAGGAAGTGCCTTGTGCCCCCTTAAGCCTCGGCACAGGTGCACAGGCTGGCTCAAACCTGAGCTCTAACTATTGGGGTGAGAAAGGTGCCATCAATGTTTATAGTCAATCTGATATTAATTTTATATAAATAATTTGTCAGCATTTTTATGGAGTTCTTTGCTGTGGAACCTGAACCAAATAACTGCATTTGTTTTCATTTGGGAAATAAGCAAATATTTGAACCCAAATTCTGTTCCCTCTTGCACTAGTTTAAATCCAGACTAGCTGCACTGATTTCTATAGTTACAGTAGATGTAGCTCAATACATTTTGAGGTCAAATCTCTTTTTTCAAAAGAGATTGTGTTTGTGTGTGTTTACAAAATGTCTTTTGAGATCTTTCAGATGACATTGCATGCTGGAGCCAAGTTTTACAACCAAATTATAATCCCTTGAAAATCTGGGTTTAGTATTGGTGTTAAATTAACGTTTCCTTCTCTACAGTATCACAAATGGCAACTCTGTCATGAAATAAGTTATTTCTCACTTAATCTTCCAGTTATATATGTCCTCCACAGGGAGCCCTCATGGCTAAGTGCAGTAAGACAAAGTTATTTGTCTTACTTTAGGAACATATATAGACAAACCCATTGTGATTTATCACTACAGATAAACTAAATAAAATAGATAGAGACTATCTCTGTAGTACCAGTGAATGAAGGAACAATATGAGTCTGAAGCTGGACAATTATTGTTATTCAATACAGTTAAGAGTTTCCAAATACTCTCCCCTACCCCCTTCTTCTCATATGATCTAGTATTACAAAATGCACAGACTCAGGAAAAGAAAAATCTCTTTTCCCTTACGTATCTTTGATTAACTGTATTCTGGATGTCTTTCAGGGTAATTGGCCTGTTGACTGATCATATTCTTAGTGACCAACAAAACATACTATTTCCCTCTAGACTGTATGCTGACGAGGTGGTACTCACTCTCTCCTGTTTCATCACTATCAGATTATTTATTAATAATTATAACAGCAATAAAAAAAACTTTCCCTAGTCTCCCACACAGATTCAACTTGTTCATCTGTTACTGACCTCTCTTCCCCTTGTTTGATGCTCTGAAAATCCCCTGTCGTTGGCCTATTCTTATATTCATGCATCAAATAATTTGAATCCAGAGATCAGTGGAACTTTCATTTTAAAAGTAATGTACATTTTGTTGGTTTTTCAGTGCTATATTTCCCCTATCCTTCCTTTGCCGCCCCCCCCCCCCCACACACACACACCCCAACCAAAAATCATCATCCAATGCAATTGTCCTTTGAGAACTCTTAGCCCTCTGCCACACTTTACTCAGCAGCTCTTATCCATCCATAAATTAAATTTTATTCCTCCATAACATTGTCCAACCAATTTGGAGAACAATTTGTATAAAGTTGTCCCCACCAATCTTTTTCTTTCCTGCCTTCCTCCCTCATTGCTCTAGCCTATAACCCAGTAGACAAACTTCCTCCTTATCCCCAAATAGAATTGGCAACGCTCTGAACCTGTCCTCAAAACTCAGATCTGATCCTGATTCTACTACTATGAGTGACAAGAGAAAAGAATGTCTGGGTTACATTGCAGTCATCCAGCTGCCAGGGTAATGAATCAAACTCAGTTGCTCTTGAGACAAGTCTGTGGTTCAGAGTAGTGGTAGGAATGGACAGGAATGGGGACCCCAAAGCAACAGTGAAGGTGAGCCAGAGATGCCAAGAATGTGGAAAGGGGTAGTGTTGCCAACTCTGGTGATTTTACTGTTAGTCTTGAGATATTTGGTGTTTTTTTCTTAAAGACCCAGCTCCTAGAATCATATAGGACATGAAAAATCTCAGCTTCCATTTTATTTTTAAAAAGTAAGTTTCTAGCCCTCATGGTTGTGTAGAAAAGCTTGAAAACTTGGCCTTAACTCAGAACCCAGAAGGCACATAAATAGAACCCAAATTTTATTACTTTTGAAATCTCATTATTTTTAAGTCTCTCATTATCTTTTGCATCTGAATTTATGATGTTTGAATGTTTGGGGTTGGCAATAGTGCCTAAACCAATACCTTAATATTAAGTTCGAGTCTCTGAATTCACAATCTGAAGTTTGAATTTCAGCATTATGGGTACTTCTGGTTATATTATTAAAGTGAAACATGAGGCAGATGCTGTGGGCCAAATTCTCTACTGGTCCAAATTGGCAAAACACCATTTTACTAATTGGAACTGCACCCATTGGCACCAACAGAGAACTTTGCCATATATATTTTTTACCTTTTAAAATATTGAAGGTTGACTTGCAAAAATGACTGTTCCCCTGTTTGGCAAAAGCAGAGAAAAGGTCCCTTCCTCACCCTGGATTGGATAAGTAGTGCTCCCCCACAATTCTCTTTCACCCCTTGGTTATTGTGATAAGAGCTCCCCCTTCTGTTTCAGTCCACTATAACCACTGGTTCTGTTCACAGAAATTATGGGAGAAAGGTTCAAGAAGACTGCACGGTTTTCTTATGCCTTGCTCTGAGAAAGAACAGTGGGTGTGTGTTTGTGATTGAATTCATCCATTGCTATTCATTTTGTACCAAAGAGTAGACTCTCCTATATCATCAGCCTGGAATTTTTGTCACAGTTCTTAACAAGCTAATGGAAGCTACATAACATGAGATGTATAGTGAATGAGGGATATGCACTCAGTTTTTGCTTCTAGGTGTTCCTCTCAGACAGGAATTTCAGACTGGTGGAGGCCATTATATTGGGCACATCTTCACTAAGAAAAATAGATGCGTTCTTACCTTGAGTTAGCTAACATATCATGTCATTCCTGGACAAATCACTTTCCTGGGACCATATACCTAGGAATCACTACATTCAAATTGGTGGGATGGTCACATTTGGAGTAGACCACAGGCAAAATACCCAATCTTAACCTGCCTCAGGCTCTCATTCATTCCTATGCTGGAAGAGATTTGCTTCAGGCTGAATGATCAGTAAGGGCAAGATTCACAATGTGACTTAACTCCCATGGGGAGTATCTTTGAGAACCTGGGCCTTAAGCACCTAAATACCTAAGTGCAATGTTTAGGAGCTACTGACATCCACAAAACTACTACTCGTCTACAGGGTAAGTGGAAGCTATTTATGTTTCTGCCAGTGGGCACACACACAAATACCTAAGTCCTGATGCCACCAAGCTGCTTGGCACCCTAACCCTGGTGGGATTTTCAAATTAGACATCATAACATGCGAGATTTGGTAGGTGTGCTCAGAGCATGCCTAACCAGCACAATAAGCAGCAAATGGCAAGCTCTGTGTTTGTCCAGTGGTCCACTTCCTTAGCAGGTGGGAGACCCAAGTTTGAATCCCTGCCTTGAAGCAGGCACTAACACCCATGTCTATCACCTCCTAGAAGAGGGCCCTCACCACTAGGCTATTGGGTAACCTGCAGTGTATCTATGTCAATCTTTCCTGTTGGAGCTGTTCCACTTTGTATTGTCATTGTATTTGTCATTAGTCATTGGTGCCATGACTTGAACCTGACTCTCCCACATCCTAGGGCAATGTCCCAACCACCAGTCTAACTTCAGTCTCTTGTTTTTTCCTTTCTGTCTGGCCCAATGAATATTTAATTTATAAAAATTGGAACAGCTCTAACAGGAGCAACTGAGAAGAACCTAGCCCCGTGTACCCTCCATAGCCTGGAGGGTAGGGGATTCTCCTGAAAGTAGAAGACTTGGGTTCATGTCCCTACTTCAAATCAGGTAGAGTAGGGGTTTGAAAACAGGGCTCTCACCTCTCAGGTGAGTGCCCTAACCACCAGGCTATAATAGGCTGAGGACCAGTCTCATAAGAAAGGGCTGACCTGGCTTAGGCACCTAACTCTAGGACAGGGTTCACAGCTGAAAATCCTGATTGGAGGGAGGCATCTCCCTGCCGCCCCTCAGTTAGGCACCCAAGGCCTCAAGCCCCTTTCCTATGCATTTCCTGCTGGCTAGCTTAGGCAGTTCCCTACTCAACTTGCTGGCTTCTGTGTCAGAGAATTCTCTTCTCAGTCACCTAACTCTCCCCATATGCAGCGAGAGCCTGGGTGCATAATTGGAGGTTGTGAATTCCACTGGGTGGCAGAGTACTTCAGGGCTAAGCATAGCAATGCTCAGCAGTGCAGTGCTTTAGTCCCCCTTGTAAATCTAGCCTTAAATCCCTGGTGAAGTTGCCTCACCTTCCCTGGGTTTTGTATGCAGTATGTTGCCAATTGTGCTAACACAAGATTTTTCAGTTTCTGAAAAGCTGTTTGTCAAATGTATCTGGGAGTACAGGAAATCCAGAATAAAATTAGTCAAATCAGTTACCTCAGAGGATGACACACTTATGCCTAGCTCTGCTGAACAGTTAGATCTATAGCTTGTCATGTCAAATGAAATATCCAGGCCCGTGGTTAGCATTAAAGTCTGAAATTAGTTGGAGACAAATTGCGGTCTAGCATATGCAGACACTCTGCTGGGAAGGACTGGTTGCCTCATCACACAATCTCCCCTAGCCCTCTTTTCTCTCTCTGAAGAGTGAAAAATAGAAGTTAGTATAGTTCTTTACATTATAAAGTGAAATTTTTGATTTTAAAAGGGAAGCTAGGGTATTCTATTTCTCATCTCTTGGCTACTATTGGCTATTTCACAATCTTGCATTTCTCTTTGAATTAATAAGAAAACAGTGTCTCATGAGTACAGAGGGTTTATTTTCACTACAGATGTATTCTGTAAAAATCTAGACCAGACCAGCCATGTCATTTTTATAACTAATAGCACATGTATCCCTATGGACTTTTACCTCCAGATTAGACACTGTGAAACATTGTCATAGAAACAAATGGTAAATTTCCTGTCCAGCTCACATAAATCATCTCTCATGGTTAAATATTAGAGGGATCACAGTGACAAAAGTTAAGGAAGCAGTGCTGCAGCTCTGATTAGAATGTCTTAGAACAACATATCGTAGAACATCAGGGTTGGAAGGGACCTCAGGAGGTCATTTAGTCCAACCCTCTGCTCAAAGCAGGACTTAATCCCCAACTAAGTCATCCCAGCCAGGACTTCATCAAGCCTGACCTTAAAAACCTCTAAGGAAGGAGATTCCACCACCTCCCTAGGTAACCCATTCCAGTGCTTCACCACTCTCCTAGTGAAAAAGTTTTTCCTAATATCCACCCTAAACTTCCCCCACTGCAACTTGAGACTGTTACTCCTTGTTCTGTCATCCGCTACCGCTGAGAACAGTCTAGATCCATCCTCTTTGGAACCCCCTTTCAGGTAGTTGAAAGCAGCTATCAAATCCCCCCTCATTCTTCTCTTTTGCAGACTAAATAAGCCCAGTTCCCTCAGCCTCTCCTCATAAATCATGTGTTCCAGCCCCCTAATCATTTTTGTTGCCCGCCGCTGGACTCTTTCCAATTTTTCACATCCTTCTTGTAGTGTGGGGCCCAAAACTGGACACCGTACTCCAGATGAGGCCTCACAAATGCCAAATAGAGGGGAATGATCACATCCCTTGATCTGCTGGCAATGCTCCTACTTATACAGCCCAAAATGCCGTTAGCCTTCTTGGCAACAAGGGCACACTGTTGACTCATATCCAGCTTCTCATCCACTGTAACCCCGAGGTCCTTTTCTGCAGAACTGCTGCCTAGCCACTCGGTCCCTAGTCTGTAGCAGTGCATGGGATTCTTCCATCCTAAGTGCAGGACTCTGCACTTGTCCTTGTTGAACCTCAGATTTCTTTTGGCTCAATCCTCTAATTTGTTTAGGTCCCTCTGTATCTTATCTACCACTCCTCCCAGTTTAGTGTCATCTGCAAACTTGCTGAGGATGCAGTCCACGCCATATGAACAGTCATGCTGGGTCAGACCAATGGTCTATCTAGCCCAGTATCCTACCTTCCAACAATGGCCAGTGCCAGATGTTTCAGAGGAAATGAACAAAGTAGGGCAATCAAGTGATCTACAATCTGTTGTCCAGTCCCAGCTTCTGGCAGTTGGAGGTTTAGGGACACCTGGACCGTGGGGTTGCATCCCTGACCATCTGGGCTAATAGCCATTGATGGACCTATCCTCCATGAACTTATCTAATTCTTTTTTTAACCTAATTATACTTTTAGCCTTCACAAGATCCCCTGCCAATGAGTTCCACAGATTGTGTATGTGATATATGAATAAGTACTTCCTTCTGTTTGTTTTAAATCTGCTGCCTATTCATTTCATTGGGTGACCCTGGTCCTTGTGTTGTGTGAAAGGGTAAACAACACTTCCTTCTTCACTTTCTCCACACCATGATTTTATAGACATCTATCAAATCCCCCCTTAGTCATCTCTTTTCCAAGATGAACAGCCTCAGTTCTTTTAATCTCTCCTCATATAGAAGCTGTTCCATAGCCCTAATCAGTTTTGTTGCCCTTATCTGTACTTTTTCCTAAGATACTTTTTTGGGATGGGGGGGGATCAGAACTTCACACAGTATTTCAGGTATGGGTGTACCATGGATTTATATAGTAGCATGATCATCTTTTCTATTTTATCTGTCCCTTTCCTGATTGTTCATACCATTCTGTTAGCTTGTTTGACTACTGCTGTAGATTGAGCATTTGTTTTCATGCCTCACCCATCTATTAGAATTCCTTGAGGGTATCAGCAAGCATGTGGGAATAGTGTACTTAGACTTTCAGAAAGCATTTGACAAAGTCCCGCACCAAAGGCTTTTAAGCAAAGTAAGCAGTCATGGGATAGGAGCGAATATCCTTTCATGGATCAGAATCCAGTTAAATAGATAGGAAACAAAGGGTAGCCCAAAATGGTCAGTTTTCACAATGGCGAGAGGTAATTAGTGGTGTCCTCCAGGGATCTGTACTGAGACCAGTGCTGTTCAACATATTCATAAAATGGTCTGGAAAAGGGGGTAAAAGTGAAATGGCAAAGTTTGTAGAGGATATAAAGTTACTCAAGATAGTGAAGTCCAAAGCTGACTGAAGAGTTGCAAAGGGATCTCACAAAACTGAGCTTCTGTCTGCTGGTATATAGAGAAGAAGGACCATAATCCTGCCCAGATGTGTCTCCTATGGGGGTAATACATACAGCTGCAAACATGGGTCAGCTTCAAACTTCCACTTAAGCATAAACAGCTAGATAGGGATTTGGGTGTCTAATGAGCATTTAAGTACTGACACACTCCCGATGGGTTCCCAGGGTTGTGATGCACCTCACCACTACCTGCCCTGAGCATGAAGGAGTCTTGTCTGTGCTTGCTAGGATCAGCTTCCTGAAACCACCAGCCTCTGGCAACACAAGCACTTGTTTCCAGACAGACCCAACTCTTTCTATACAGGTAGCAACAGGCACACACCAACCACCAAAGTTAAAGTGTTCACCCACAGGTGATATGGTGTCTTTGTCTTACACGTTTGTGTGTGCGTTCATTCAAGAGTATGTGGGTGAAACAAGACAATCACTATGCTCTCGAATGAACTCACACAAAAATGTGGGTGAACACTTTTCACAATGTGATCACTCTATATCTGACCACTCAGTCGTCAGCCTCAAAGGAAACCCCCACCAAACTTTCAAAAGACAAGCCTGGGAGCTTAAATTCAATAACTTTGCTAGACGCTAAAAGTCATGGACTGAATAGTGACACTGGATTTATAACCTACTACACGTGTGTCCCCCACTTCCAGTTTTTCCCCCCCCCTTATGACTGGAAAGGTTAACAGGCAGCTTCACCTGGAATGGTCCCTTGTAATTGTTTAGTTGTGACACTGAGTACATTTCCCAGATTGAAGAAGAGGTTTGTGACAGCTGGTCTCTAACCAACAGAAGTTGGTCCAATACAAGATATTACCTTGTGATACAGACTCTAAGAACATATTTTCAGTATATATACACACAGCTAACTCCTTTCATAGTGTCTGTACATACATTTCATGATGATGTGTGTGACCCCAGCTTTCATTTGAGAGCTCACGTGACATTCTTTGGTGAGCCAGAATGTACATACCTGAATCAGATTATTTCCCTAACCCCCTTGCCAGCTGGCATTAAGAGGATGGTGGGTCAAAAGTACCTATAACAAGTACCTAAGTGCCTAACATTAATTTGAAATGTTGGCCCATTACGGCTCCCCTGAACCCTCCAGAATCTAACTGATGCACACTAGAGAAACCATAATTTGGTTCCTGGTCTCAGACATTAAAACAATTCAGATCCAATTTTATGAACCCACAGGTAGTAACAAGATCTACAGCCCAGGCTTCAAAAAACTGGCTCCCAAGCATGGCCTCCACTGAGGCCAGCATGCCTAAGAAGACAGGTTCAGTTATTCTCTTTAAAAACCATAGGCTCTAGGAAAAGACGACCCCAAATATTAAGATTCAGTAAAAACAGTAACACTATTAGACAAAGGTATCAGAGTGATGGGTGCAATATAAAAACCTGAACAGAATAGGATAACAGTGAACATATTTTGCTGAGAGGATTCTCTCCCATTCTCTGGTTTTGGGGGGGGGGGAAAGTAGATAATCTGAAAGATGCAGATGCATTAAAGAAAGTCGGTTTGACAATGCAGTTCAAATCATATTTTGTTCTCATAATAGTGGTTCGGAGGCAAATTTGTTTCCAACTTCCACTTTACAATCACAGTTGAACTCTTTCTTCAAATATTGAAGTATATTGCATGCCATGGAATCAGATTGGTATATCCTGCTAAGAAACAGACAAAGCCAGACTTTAAATAGATCCTGAAGAATACGTGAAGAGGGAACCAGCACACTATTATAAGCTCTGAGTAGAGAATCTCCTCAGATAAGGAAATGCAGAAAACAAATATTTCAGAGACTGGTCCTTTTGTTTTCCAAAAATATTTGGACAGGAAGATTTGCAGCCCTGTCTATCAAAATGCCACAGAAGAGACCTTTCTTTCCTATCTTTCTCCCTCTCTTCCTCCCACCCTTGCCCTCCTCAGAGGCCATGGGGATTTTTAAAAGAAACTGTTATATTTTTGGTCCCATTTGAAGCAGAAGGTTCACTATTATTGCAATAGTGCTTATGTGCTCCAGACCTGTTGTCAAGACAAGGCAAGGAAGGCATTCCTACAAATTAGTATTTGGGCTGGCAAAGCATTTCCAGATAGGAGTAGGATACTCTCCTGCCCCAGGAGGCAAAGTTAAAAGAAGCTTTGTGGTGTATTTTAAAGTTCTCCTATATTATACAAACAGTGACAACAGCAGAACATATTCAAAGAGGTGCAGCAAATTCTGTTCCTGTTACCAGTCACCCTAGTCATATGGTACCTCAACGAGGAAGGTAGGTGCAGTGGCAAAAATCTGTTACTACCCCTATGCTATGCCCCAGGGACATCCTTCTATGGAGAAGGCAGGTGCTGTCCTAACTTCCACTATTGGAATCAGTCTTTTTTCTACAACAAAAAGTTTCATATGAAATCATGGGGGCAACAAGCCAGAACTCATAAATGAACTATCACATTGAAAACAGCTGGTACTTGTATAAACTAGAGAGGAAAGAGCCATGCCATTTGGATCCAGAACCATATCAGAATTCCAACTTGGCAGGAGGGGAGGAGAGATTGTATGGACCCCATTATAGTGAAAGGCCTGAACCATGAAGTCAATTTCATATCCAGGTCCGAGTTTCCTGAAGCTAGATTTCCGAAGTTCAGATCCTGGGTCCAATTCAGGACTTTCCCCAGTGTAAACAAATATTTATTGGTTCTATTAACCCCACTCTTACCGGGCTAACTCAAACCATATTAGAAAACCAAATGTTCCCAATTAAAAAAATGCAAGCTGCTTTCCAAAGGGAAAATTCTTCAGGCTATCATGGCAGTCATATAATTCTGATGAAAACCATTTATTATTATTATTATTGTGCTAGTGCCCCCCATTTTAGCCAGCAGCCCACTATGCTAAGGGCTGTACAAAACAGAGCTAATGTGTGTTAAAAAAAAAAATGAGTCATGCACACAAACACATGCACTTCATAGGTAGAGGTGGTTTTCTGATAATAAACCGCACACTCATGGGATCAATGATATTATTCACTTCTGACAGCCTTCCTTCTCTCTGCCTTTTCACTTTCCCAAGAAATTATATTCTAACATCCCAAACCTAGGAGCAGGTTCAGGCACACACCATTTAAAAAAAACCACACCAACCTGCCAGAAAAAGGTTTCCTACTTTCTCCCCAAATATGGAATTTTTCCTCTAAAATTACACCAGCTTTCAGTTAAGGGCTGTAAGAGTTTTTCTGTACATAAAAATTTACAGACTTTAAAGTCCATTATCCTGAGTCTCTGCAGGGCTAGCATGTGGAATTTCCATGCCAGAATATTACACCAGTGGAAAGGGATATCCCAACTTTTCAGTGAGACATAAAGCACTTCCTCCTAGCCTGGGGAGTTCCTGAGATGACAGACTTTAAATCAGGCTCACTGGCTGAGTTCCTGCTGAATTATTATTTTAATGCTGCTGAGACTTAATTGTGTGTTAAGGTACCTAGAACCTTCTGTACACATCTTTTTATTTATTTAAAATTGAAATAAATGGGGGAGGGATAGCTCAGTGGTTTGAGCATTGGCCTGCTAAACCCAGGGTTGCGAGTTCAATCCTTAGAGGGGGCCATTTAGGGATCTGGGGATTGGTCCTACTTTGAGCAGGGGGTTGGACTAGATGACCTCCTGAGGTCCCTTCCCGCCCTGATTATTTAATTTATTTCATAGAATCAAACTAAGCAAACAAACTAAGTCATCTGGTTTTACAAGAGAGTTGCAAAAATGATTATATATCAATCTCTAAAACATTCCTGACAGGGAGGTTAAGTGACTAGCCCACAATCATAAAGAAGACCAATGGCAAAGCCATGAGTCCTAGCTGCTAGTGCAGTATCTGATCTACTAGAGCATAATGCAGAAACGCTTCCCCCAAGCATCTCCCCTCTCCCAGTGAAGGGGAGAATAAAAGATGAGAGATCCCAGCCTGGCCAACATCTCACTCACCTAGGGAGGAGGAAAAGAAAGAAGACATCTCCTGTTTCAGGAACCCAATGAGCCAGATAAAAGAAAAGAGGAGAAGCCTGGGTATGTGGGTACAGGAGACAGATGCTTACCCCAGAAGCCTGATTCAAGAGGAAGGGGAAAAAATGGGAAAAAATGAGTAGTTCACCATAGAGGGTAAAGTCCTTCATTCTATGCAAATTTCTGTACCTTCTTCCCCTAGAAACCATGATCTGGAAATCAGGACTCCTGAGTTCTAATTCTGGCTGTTCTACTGACCTTCTGTGTGACCTTTGTGACAAAGCTCTGTCCTTGTCTCCGTGGGTCCCACGTTTCCTGGCAGATTTCACTAGCCTCAGAGGGACACTGTGACCCTACACATAGCCCTTCTCTCTCTAGAGGCAGAGGTCACAGCCTACTGAGCCATTTTCCATCATAAGCCAGCGAGGGAAGTGAAGAGAAGCTAGTCTCCCTTGCACAGTCTCTGTTGCCTCTCAGTCTCAGTGATTAATCAGGGTGCAAAGGGGGGAGCCTGGGCCCGCTCTCTACTCTGGGCTCCAGCCCAGGGACCCTAATAGTATCAGCTATGGTAGCTGGTCTTTTAGAAACAGGACACGTACAATTCCCCGGGCTACTTCCCCACAGCAGCCCCCACTTCCTCAAGTTCCATTTCACCCTTACCTCAGGGCCTCCTTCCTCGTGCCTGATATGATGTGTACTGCTCAGTCTCTCCAACAGTGCAACTTCCTCCCACAAGTCCTGACATGCACACCTCCCTGACTAACTGGAGTTTTTTTAACTAGTTTCAGCCAGCCCCTGATTGACTTCAGGTGTCCCAATCAATCTAGCTGTCTCCACTGCTTTCTGGAAGGATCTTAATTGGCCCCAGGTGTCTTGATTAACCTGGAGCAAGTGCCATTTGGTTACTATGGTAACAGGGATTTGTTTAGCCTGGGGCTAACATACCTGTTTCTCACTACTTTCCTATAGCCATCTGGCCTTGCTCCATCACACCTTGGGTAAATTCCTCAACCTCTGTGTCTTTTTCCTCATCTGTAAATTCATATGCATATAGAAGCCACCTCATTTAAACTCAAGGTATCAGCCTTTCTGATAAATTTGGGAAGTGGAAGGCTTAAACTAGAGAAAACTTTTAGAGAAAAATAATTTTCTATTATATTAAAATAATAAGTCAAAAAGTTTAATTTTTTTTCAAAAGTTTTCAATGTATTTATAGGCAGATCTGCACCTAATTTCTTAGTGTAACTGCATCTTATGTAACTGTTGGCTATAATTTAATCTTTCCAACCATCCTCCTGCTTGCTCTTAACTGGCAGATTTTAATTCAGATCCATAACCAACTGCAGCAGACAGCCTCAAACCTTCCCAGCAGATTCTTCCGGAGGTTAGTTCTTTAGTGGGAGTTAATTGAATGACGTGATACTGAAATATTCAGAGCCCATTGAAGAAAACCTGTGGGAATAGTCTTCCTGCAGCCAAAAAGAGTAAACATGCATAGGCTAAGATGTCCAGAATGGTCAGCTGAAGGAGTGGCACTGTGTTTTTAAAGGGAATGAAAATATACTGAATTTACATTGAGCGCAAAGAGTCAATAGAGCATTTTCACATACAAAGATCTTAAGCCATATTATAATTAGAAGAAGAAAAAACCCACAGCCCTGGTCACATTGCTAATCTGAACTTCATGCTAGAGCAAAAAGTCTTATCCTTAGTCTTAGAAATAGTGAGACAAGGAGCTTCCCTCAGAGTCTGTAGCAGTGGTTCCAGACACTGAGCCATACCACAAGTAGTCCAGACACGAGGTCAGCATCTGGCCTTAGAAAATAAGAGAGTAGTTGAGTCAGCAGATCTTGAACATCTGGCTGAGATGTACAGCTTGAGAAGTTCAGAGGGGATGTGGGTACCAGGCCTGTGTATATAAAAAGTAGGGATTTAAAGTCAGTTTGGAGGCATACACAGAGGCTCCTAAAATCTGGGTGTGAACTGGCAGGTTCCCAGCTCAGCAGATAGAGAGCAGGTGCAAGGAATGAAAGGAAGTTTCAGGTGTTGGCTGTCAGAGGCCTGTACATTTCTCCTTCAGTGTAAATATAGGTCATGTATTAGGAACACAGGGATTGCCCTACAGGATCAGACCAGTGATCTGTCTAGTTTGGTGTTCTGCGTCTGACAGTAGCCTCTAATGGATGCTTCAGAGGAAGTTGCAAAAAAAACCGTAATAGGTCATTGTGAAATAACCTCACCGTAAGGGAAGAGTCTTCATAAAACAAGGTAGCAGTTAACGCATGCCCAGAAGCACGCAGGTTTATATCCCTTATAAGAACAGCAGAACAGCTATACTGGGTCAGACCAATGGTCCATCTAGCTCAGTATTCTGTCATCTGACAGTGCACAGTACCAGATACTTCAGAGAGAATGACCAGAACAAGGCAATTTCAACTGATCCCCCTGTCATCCAATCCCAGGTTCTGGCAGTGTCTATAGGGTAAAAAAATGTACAATGTAACTGTATATGTTGTCTTTCTGCATATAAAACCAGTTTCTGAATCAGAGATTATGAGGTATCATAAGTGCGAGTTCTTTTAAAGTCAGCATTTGAAACAAGGAGATTTTGTTTTGTTTTGTGTTCCCACCCACCCCCTGCCCCTCCTTACTGATCCAATGTTCTTGTCCTTAGAACAAGGATAGAAGAGCAGCTAGCACCCATGAGCATGGCCGCAGGAAGCAATAAAAGCCTGATATAGCTACCATGGGAGAGAGCACTATAACTTCAATCCGACTGGTTGAGAAATAAGACCAAACATTAATAGGGATAGATAGTCCTATTAAGCCTTATCTCCTTAAGTCTTTGCCAGTGAGTAAGTACTTTTGTCTCTCACTGAATTCTCACCAGCAGCCAACTCATCAGTGAAAGTGCCAATTTCCAAAGCATTGCCTGGCCATGAACTGCCTTTGGCTCCTAACATCTCTCGAGCTTTAATTTTAAATCAAATAAAATAAATAACAAGGTGTCGTTACACCTAAACTGCTTTTAAATAAAGCAGATCACCTTTGATTTTATGAACAGGTCATTCTGGTTTTTTGCTGCTATCTATTTTATGTATATGTTTACAACTTATCATTAACAAATAAATGAATAAATAAATGACTCAGAACTATTTAAGGTCCTGATCCTGTAAAGACAAATATATCTGCTTAACTTTAGCACCATGAGTACTCAGTTTGGAGTCTTATTGTTCATAGACCCAGTCTATGTAACCTTTTGTTCCTCACACTAACACTCTTATCCACCCTCCCATTTGCTCAGATTTTTTTTTTAAAAGCCTCTTGTTGTTTCTTATCTTTAATTAAATTGTAAACTTGTCAGAGCTGGGATTCTGTATAGAACCTAGCATAATGGTCTTGTCTTTAGCCCTTTGGAAGCTATTGTTATATAAATGTTAAATTTAATGATGATGATAATGGTAATACTTTGAAGGAATAAAGACACAATATTTTTCTATAAAGTGTTATTCAACTACATCACTAACATGGCACCAGGTCAGACAAAAAAAAAAGAAACTCTTGCAAATAAAGTTTGAACTTCCCTTCCTTATATAAGGAACTTCTGGTATGATTGTGCATCGGGTGTATGTACAAAAGAAGACGAAGTGCTTATCTTCACTGGTTGCACTGGCTTAATTTAAATTGATTTAGTTAAACTGGTGTAAATGTAACGCCAACAGACCCCGGTCTGGCAGGCTCCAACCTGGGCAGTACTGATGTGGACATTCTGGCAGGCTCCAACCTGGGCAGTACTGATGTGGTTTTTGCCTCTAATGCATTCCCTGGGCTATGTTGCCAAGCTGTTATAGGCAGAAATGGAGTCACCATTGTATCTAGAAAAACTCTAAAGTGAATGAAGCCAACAGGCAATGCCACTGGAAAGGTGTGTATAAGGGGTGGAAGTATACTTTGATATGACTGTGCATTCCAATAGGCATGGCATGAGTAGAGGTAGGCTATATCCAGATTTACTGGTTCCTTCTGGCCTTGGAATCTTTGTGATCATCTAGTCTGACCTCCTGTATAGCTCAGGCCATAGAACTTCCCCACAATAATTCCTAGAGCAGACCTCTTAGACAAATATCCAGTCTTGATTTAAAAAATTGTCAGTGATGGAGAAGCCACCACGACCCTTGGTAAGCTGTTCCAAAGGTTAATTACTCTCATGGTTAAAAATTTATACCTTATTTCCTGTCTGAATTTGTCTATCTTCAACTTCTTGTCATTGGATTGTGTTATACCTTTCGCTGCTAGCTTGAAGAGCCAGTAATTAAACATTTGTTCCTCCTGGAGATACTTATAGACTTTAATCAAGTCACCACTGAACTATCTCTTTGTTAAGCTAAATAGACTCAGAGAACTCAATCTATAAGGCATATTTTCTAATCCTTTAATCATTCTCATGGCTCTTCTCTGAACCCTCTCCAATTTATCAACATCTAGGGGACAAAGAAGTGCAAACTTCTGGTACGAAGGACCCTTTAGACATTCTGTGGATCACCCTAAATGTGTAGATTATAACTCTTGTGCCAAAGTTCTGTGCAGTGTGAAGTGTTTCGGTTTTTTATTTAAAATTGTTTAATATATATTTTATAAATGCTCACTTCACGTAGTGTGGGCACTGGCAATTCAGGTGGGTGAAGACACCCAACGCTTAGGCTTATGCCTCAGAAATGTGCACCTGAAAAATCAGGCCCCAAATTTCTCTCTGCTGTACTCTGTTTTCCTTCTTACTGTCTCTCCTTTCAGCCATTATTTTTCTCTTTTCTGATAAAGCACGTGTACCAAAATGAAGCAGCTAGCTGGATGAATGTCTACTGTAACAAAGGGAAGTGATGTGTCTAGACTCAGTGCAGCACTTCCTTTCACGAAGGCTATCTCTACACCTGGAGCTAGGGGTGTGAATCCCAGCTCGTGTAAACATACTCCATACCTGTTTGCTAGCAGACATTGAGAGAGCACCACTCCTTCCCCTTCAGTCCCCTGCTCCTTTAACAAAGGACATAAGGCTTTAGGAACCTTGCCCTCAACCACAACCCTTTTCCCTTCCTCATCCTTTGTAAACTATGCCAATGCCTGAGACCTCTCTATTCCCATGTAAAGATTACCCTTCTGCTCTATCTTCCTCACCTGCTGGAGAGGTGCTTTCTGTAGCATCTTGCACCTATCCTCTACCACCTTTGCCCATGCACCACCACCCTTCTAGAAAAGAAACATCTTTGGCAAGTTCTTCTCACCTCCTCTATCTGCAACTGGGGAGGGGGCGGTGTGTCATTGCAATATCACTTTTCCCCTTCCCCTTTTCATCTGTCTTGTTCTCAGACATCATATTTTGCCTACTACTTGCTTCTAGAGGCAGACTGCCATCCCCATTACTCTGCTTCTTTCTAATACAATCCTACCCACCTCTGTGTGCTCCCTTGGTACGTATCTCCTCCCTGTGCCCCCAATTCCCACACCATGCACATCTGGTGTAATGTGGACACACAACTACTAAGTGGCTCTGCTGCTTATAGCAGTAACATTATGCCAGATGGCAAGAGACAGCAAAGTGATCAGAAACCCCCCCTTGTGAGGTTTCCCCACATAACTAACATACTCCCGTTATTCTGCTTCCATAAAGGAGCTGGATAAGTGCAGAATATGGTAGTTGTACAAGAATCTGGACAAGCACATTATGAATGTGTATTCCCCTGTCTGAATTCCCAGTCAACTCAAGACGTTTTCTCTGGGGCCCAAAAGAGTCATCAGTCTATTTAGCCAGTCCACAATCAACCAATAGGGCACTAGATGGTTACAAAACTTTAAGAAGGTCACCATAATATCTGGTTTCTTCGGGAGAAAACCACTATCTACTGCCAGTTCCCCTTTACCTTTCATCCTTGTGTATGCCCTCCAAAATGTTTTCATTAGCTCACTTGACTGGAAGCACGAATGGATTTCCTGGGGTTAACCAGGGTTAAAGAAATAATACTAGAACAGCTGGGAAATTATCTTTGTTAGTGTGAAAAGTTTTGATGAATACTAAAAAGTTTTCATTTTTGTCAAAAATTTTCTTCAAAAGTTCTTGGTTTTCATTGAAAAACTGACAGTGCCAAAATAAAAAATGTTGGGCTTTGGCTGGTTTTCTTAAAGGCTTTATGATGAAGTGAGGCGGGAGAGGCAGCAGGATATCAAAAATATTTTGTTAGTATTAATTTGTGCTCAGCTGAATGCCTATGGCTCTCTCAGCTAAATCTTCAAAAACACCAAAGGGGCACATACCAGTTAAGTGGCTATCTCTCACTGACTTTTGGTGGGAGTTAACTCCCCTTTGTGCCTTTGAAAATTTCCTCTTCCCAACTGAGTTCACAAAACATGCAGCTGCAAAATGAATAAATGTGCACTCAACTGAAAACTAACCAATGGGAAACTACAACCATGAGTGTTTAAGGGCAGTTTGTGTGTTACATTTTTAATTCCAGGTATAGATGTCAATGACCAGTGATGTTCATGCAATCTCCTTACAAGAGAAATGACTGCTAAATTTAAGTTAATTAATTAGTTAGGTCTCAGTCTTGTTCTCATAGTCAGTGGTACCATTTCCATTGATTTCAATAAGAAAAGAATCAAGTTCTATATGTCTGTACCATGCTTTGAAAATTACTCCTGGGGGAAATCTGCACCCCTGCAGTGCATCCGAAAAATGCGCCTCCCTTCCCCCCGCAGATTCTCTTTGCTTCCTTGCAGAAAATGGTTTCTGTGAGAAAGTAAAGAGAAACTGCACCAGTGCTCACTCACCTCTCCCAGTAGCTCAGATGTGTCTGTTTGGGCAGCTGGGGGAAATGCAGAACCAGAGGGATTTACAGCCATGAACAGTCTCCAGGAGTTACACAATTAATCCAGGTCAACCTTCTCTCCCACCTCTTCTCCCCAATAGCCTGGTGGTCTGGACACTCACGTAGGATGTGGGAGACTTGAACTTGGATCTCACACCACAGGGGAGTGTCCTAACCACCAGGCTTTTGAGCCAATCTCTTGCTTTGGAACAATTAATATTGAATTATTTATAAAAGTGGAACGACTCCAAGAGATGAAATTGAACTATTGGTATCCTGGACCACACATGCTTACCCTGGCGAGCTGCATGCCAAAGGTTGCCGACCCCTGAATTAATCCTTTCTCCTTATGCATGATGTGTGCTTCCCCATTGCCTCTCTCCATTCACATTGTCCTTTCCTGTTCTCCTAGCACAAGTTCCATGTCTCCTGGTCCAATCACCACAAACATCAGATTTTTTCTTTTTAAAATTTGTCTCCTTTGTCAATAATTTTTCTTTTGCTATTTTTTCTCTCATTTCTTTCCAGATTGCTGTTTTCTGATATTTACTCCTTTTTCTGTCTCCTTTATTCTCATTTGTTTCTTCCATTTTTCCCGCCCTGACACCCTTCCTGTCCCTGGCTGCTTCCCCTCCACTTCTGTTCGCAACTGTTTTTTCTTTCAATACTGTAATCAGTTTGTTTCTTCTTTTCATCTACTCTTGTTTTCCTCCTCCTTCTCCTGCTGATCATTCTGCCACTATCTTACATAAGAACATAAGAACATAAGAAAGGCCGTACTGGGTCAGACCAAAGGTCCATCTAGCCCAGTATCTGTCTACCGACAGTGGCCAATGCCAGGTGCCCCAGAGGGAGTGAACCTAACAGGCAATGATCAAGTGATCTCTCTCCTGTCATCCATCTCCATCCTCTGACGAACAGAGGCTAGGGACACCATTCTTACCCATCCTGGCTAATAGCCATTTATGGACTTAGCCACCATGAATTTATCCAGTCCCCTTTTAAACATTGTTATAGTCCTAGCCTTCACAACCTCCTCAGGTAAGGAGTTCCACAAGTTGACTGTGCGCTGCGTGAAGAAGAACTTCCTTTTATTTGTTTTAAACCTGCTGCCTATTAATTTCTTTTGGTGACCCCTAGTTCTTGTATTATGGGAATAAGTAAATAACTTTTCCTTATCCACTTTCTCAACATCACTCATGATTTTATATACCTCTATCATGTCCCCCCTTAGTCTTCTCTTTTCCAAACTGAAGAGTCCTAGCCTCTTTAATCTTTCCTCATATGGGACCCTCTCTAAACCCTTAATCATTTTAGTTGCTCTTTTCTGAACCTTTTCTAGTGCTAGAATATCTTTTTTGAGGTGAGGAGACCACATCTGTACACAGTATTCGAGATGTGGGCGAACCATGGATTTATATAAGGGCAATAATATATTCTCAGTCTTATTCTCTATCCCCTTTTTAATGATTCCTAACATCCTGTTTGCTTTTTTGACCGCCTCTGCACACTGCGTGGACATCTTTAGAGAACTATCCACGATGATGCCAAGATCTTTTTCCTGACTCGTTGTAGCTAAATTAGCCCCCATCATGTTGTATGTATAGTTGGGGTTATTTTTTCCAATGTGCATTACTTTACATTTATCCACATTAAATTTCATTTGCCATTTTGTTGCCCAATCACTTAGTTTTGTGAGATCTTTTTGAAGTTCTTCACAATCTGCTTTGGTCTTAACTATCTTGAGTAGTTTAGTATCATCTGCAAACTTTGCCACCTCACTGTTTACCCCTTTCTCCAGATCATTTATGAATAAATTGAATAGGATAGGTCCTAGGACTGACCCTTGGGGAACACCACTAGTTACCCCTCTCCATTCTGAGAATTTACCATTAATTCCTACCCTTTGTTCCCTGTCCTTTAACCAGTTCTCAATCCATGAAAGGACCTTCCCTTTTATCCCATGACAGCTTAATTTACGTAAGAGCCTTTGGTGAGGGACCTTGTCAAAGGCTTTCTGGAAATCTAAGTACACTATGTCCACCGGATCCCCCTTGTCCACATGTTTGTTGACCCCTTCAAAGAACTCTAATAGATTAGTAAGACACGATTTCCCTTTACAGAAACCATGTTGACTATTGCTCAAGAGTTTATGTTTTTCTATGTGTCTGACAATTTTGTTCTTTACTATTGTTTCAACTAATTTGCCCGGTACCGACGTTAGACTTACCGGTCTGTAATTGCCGGGATCACCCCTAGAGCCCTTTTTAAATATTGGCGTTACATTAGCTAACTTCCAGTCATTGGGTACCGAAGCCGATTTAAAGGACAGGTTACAAACCTTAGTTAATAGTTCCGCAACTTCACATTTGAGTTCTTTCAGAACTCTTGGGTGAATGCCATCTGGTCCCGGTGACTTGTTAATGTTGAGTTTATCAATTAATTCCAAAACCTCCTCTAGTGATACTTCAATCTGTGACAGTTCCTCAGATTTGTCACCTACAAAAGCCAGCTCAGGTTTGGGAATCTCCCTAACATCCTCAGCCGTGAAGACTGAAGCAAAGAATCCATTTAGTTTCTCCGCAATGACTTTATCATCTTTAAGCGCTCCTTTTGTATTTTCATCGTCAAGGGGCCCCACTGGTTGTTTAGCAGGCTTCCTGCTTCTGATGTACTTAAAAAACATTTTGTTATTACCTTTGGAGTTTTTGGCTAGCCGTTCTTCAAACTCCTCTTTGGCTTTTCTTATTACACTCTTGCACTTAAGTTGGCAGTGTTTGTGCTCCTTTCTATTTGCCTCACTAGGATTTGACTTCCACTTTTTAAAGGAAGTCTTTTTATCTCTCACTGCTTCTTTTACATGGTTGTTAAGCCACGGTGGCTCTTTTTTAGTTCTTTTACTGTTTTTCTTAATTTGGGGTATACATTGAAGTTGAGCCTCTATTATGGTGTCTTTAAAAAGGGCCCACACAACTTGCAGGGATTTCACTTTAGTCACTGAACCTTTTAACTTTTGTCTAACTAACCCCCTCATTTTTGTATAGTTCCCCCTTTTGAAATTAAAGGCCACAGTGTTGGACAGTTGAGGTGTTCTTCCCACCACAGGGATGTTGAATGCTATTGTATTATGGTCACTATTTCCAAGCGGTCCCGCTATAGTTACCTCTTGGACCAGCTCCTGCGCTCCACTCAGGATTAAATCTAGAGTCACCTCTCCCCTTGTGGGTTCCCGTACCAGCTGCTCCATGAAGCAGTCATTTAAAGTATCGAGAAATTTTATCTCTGCATTTCGTCCTGAAGTAAAATGTTCCCAGTCAATATGGGGATAATTGAAATCCCCCACTATTATTGGGTTCTTAATTTTGATAGCCTCTCTAATTTCCCTTAGCATTTCATCATCACTATTACTGTCCTGGTCAGGTGGTCGATAATAGATCCCTAATGTTATATTTTTACTAGAGCATGAAATTTCTATCCATAGAGACTCTATGGAACCTGTGGATTCGCTTAAGATTTTTACTTCATTTGAATCTACACTTTCTTTAACATATAGTGCCACTCCTCCCCCTGCACGGCCTGTTCTGTCCTTCCGATATATTTTGTACCCCGGAATGATTGTGTCCCATTGATTGCTCTCAGTCCACCAGGTTTCTGTGATGCCTATTATATCTATATCCTCCTTTATCACAAGGCACTCTAGTTCACCCATCTTATTATTTAGACTTCTGGCATTTGTGTACAAGCACTTTAAAAACTTGTCCCTGTTTATTAGCCTGTCTTTTTCTGATGTGCCAGATTCTTTTTTATGTGGCTGTTTATCATCTGATCCGGCCCTTACATTATACTTTTCAGTCCTCTGCTCCTGACTATAACCTGGAGATTCTCTATCATCAGACTCTCCCCTAAGGGAAGTCTGTGTCCGATCCACACGCTCCTCTGCAGCAGTCGGCTTTCCCCCATCTCCTAGTTTAAAAACTGCTCTACAACCTTTTTAATGTTTAGTGCCAGCAGTCTGGTTCCACTTTGGTTTAGGTGGAGCCCATCTCTCCTGTATAGGCTCCTCCCATCCCAGAAGTTTCCCCAGTTCCTAATGAACGTGAACCCCTCCTCTCTACACCATCGTCTCATCCACGCATTGAGACTCTGAAGCTCTGCCTGCCTACCTGGCCCTGCGCGTGGAACTGGGAGCATTTCTGAAAATGCCACCATAGAGGTCCTGGATTTCAGTCTCTTCCCTAGCAGCCTAAATTTGGCTTCCAGGACATCTCTCCTACCCTTCCCTATGTCATTGGTACCTACATGTACCACGACCACCGGCTCCTCCCCAGCACTACACATAAGTCTATCTAGATGCCTCGAGAGATCCGCAACCTTCGCACCAGGCAGGCAAGTCACCATACGGTTCTCCCGGTCATCACAGACCCAGCTATCTACATTTCTAATAATCGAATCTCCCATTACTAACACCTGCCTTTTCCTAGAAACTGGAGTTCCCTCCCCCGGAGAGGCAACCTCAGTGCGAGAGGCAACCCCAGAACCATCTGGAAGGAGGGTCCCAACTACGGGAAAGTTTCCCTCTGCTCCCATTGACTGCTCTACTTCCCTGGGCCCTTCTTCCTCCTTAACAGCACAGGTGCTGTCTAAGCGGAGGTGGGACAATTCTACAGTGTCCCGGAAAGCCTCATCAACATATCTCTCTGCCTCTCTCAGCTCCTCCAGTTCCGCCACCCTGGCCTCCAAAGTCCGTACATGGTCTCTGAGGGCCAGGAGCTCCTTGCACCGACTGCACACATACGCCACCCGCCCACAGGGCAGGTAATCATACATGCAACAGTCGGTGCAATAAACTGGATAGCCCCCACTCTGCTGCTGGGCTTCTGCCTGCATTGTATCCTAGTTATCTTGCTCCTGCTGAGCCTTCTCCCTCCCCAGCAGCTGCTCAATCCTAAATTGCTCCACTTTCCAGCTTTTCAGAGTGGAGCACAGTGAGAGGGATGGTGTATCATGGTCAAAATTATCAGCTAAACTCTGTCTGCAGAATCTTTATAACTGATGGTGATGCAAGAAGAAAGAACACAGTTTGATCTTCAGAACCTATGCTCAATTTTCTGTGCTAGCACTTAGGAAAGCTCTCCTTTGCCATGTAAACTACAGTTACTTTTCAAAGTACAAGTACACTGCGAATATTAATAATTTTCCTGTAAATAAGACTGCCATTTATGACATCTCTTCTGTTTTGATTTATCCAATGAAGGAGTTTGTGTAGGATTGAAAGTGACCTGTTATTAATCTTTAACATTATCTTGTTATTATGATTTCAGTTACTTTTATTTTTGTGCATGTAGTTTGTCACTGACAAAGGTACAATGCCTGATATTTGTAGGGAGTAGAAAAATGATTTTTCAATACCTGATAAAGCTTTCACTCTGCTCAAAGAAAGTTCTAAGCATCTGTGCAGTAAAAATGGACACAACTGATCACCATCCCAGGAAGATTGTGGAGTTTACTGATCAGTCACAGAGAAACAAGCAAACATAGAAAACCACTCACCACAAAAAGTATAAATTAGCCAGATTATTGTGGGATGTGTGTGGAGGTGGGGTAGGGATTATGTTTCCAAAGAAATCTATATGAAATGTCACATACAAAAACTACATTAAAAGAATGTTAAGTTTTCAAAGTCAAGTATTCAAAAGTTAGGATATGTCAGAATTAAAATTACCTTAACCATTAAATGGTGCCCTTGTACATCTGCATTATGATATACTCTTTAATCACATGGCATTTTTTCCTTAGAACCCCTGCTTCATTCCGTGCACAGAATAGGCAGTATGCAATTAATGAGCAGGTATTCAATATATTACTTGCTCCTTATTGTTGAATGTGTGGCCTGATCTTATTCACTGCCCACTATTGAAACACAATCCTGATTCATCCCCAGAGTATAATCTATCCCACGCACTGACTGAGGCAGGGGTCCTACGGAAAAAACAGTATGTGATCATGTAAAGACTGAACAATGGGCCAAATTAAATTTGCACAAGTAGCCTTAATTCTGGCATTTCTTAACTTTTGAGTGCTTGACTTTGCCACTTTAATAATGTACTTTTAATGTTTTTGTTTAAATCTAAGAAATTACAAAAAAACTGAACAGAAAAATCAGAAATTCTATCATGTGGCATCATATTGATGTCTGCATGGGTTAGCTGTATTGTTTGAATCTTTAAATCACCACACAGACCTCTTCACTTGTGCTATTGGTGTCACTCAGTGATGAGCTGCTAAAATCTTAACAACCGGTTCCCTATAAAAAGTTCTGATTTAAGGGATGTGCCACAGTATGTATTTTTTGTATCAATAGGGTTACCATACGTCCGTATTTTCCTGGACAGCGATTTAAGAACCAAAAAGCCTGACATCTCTGGGAAAACACGGATGTATATTAACCCTACCTAAAGTTCTTTTTTAAAAAGATGGGCCTGAACTAGAAATGAGCTCCGTTTCACATGTGTGGGTCCCCGCCACTCCCTTGGGGTGTGCTAGGGTGACCAGATGTCCCGATTTTATAGGGACAGTCTCGATTTTTGGGTCTTTTTCTTATATAGGCTCCTATTACCCCCCCACCCCCTGTCCCGATTTTTCACACTTGCTGTCTGGTCACCCTAGGGCAGGGGTCGGCAACGTTTGGCACGCGGCTCGCCAGGGTAAGCACCCTGGCGGGTCGGGCCAGTTGTATTTACCTGCTGATGCGGCAGGTTCAGCCGATCGCGGCCCCCACTGGCCGCGGTTCGCCGTCCCGGGCCAATGGGGGCAGCGGGAAGCGGCGTGGGCGAGCGATGTGCTGGCCGTGGCTTCCCACCGCCCCCATTGGCCCGGGACAGCGAACCGCGGCCAGTGGGGGCCGCGATCGGCCGAACCTGCCGCGTCAGCAGGTAAATACAACTGGCCCGACCCGCCAGGGTGCTTACCCTGGCGAGCCGCGTGCCAAGTGTTGCCAACCCCTGCCCTAGGGTGTGCACATGTGTGGGTCGCAGCTGCTCCCTGCCCCCCCCTCATTGAAGCAGGTGTGCAGCGTTACTGCCCTGAGAACTGCAGGGCACCAGTGGACATGGGGCTGGCTGCAGACAGGGGCGTGGGGCAGGGCTAGCTGGAGGCAGGGAGTGCGACACGGGCTGGCTGCGACAGGGGCTGGCTGTGGGCAGGGGGTGCGACAGGGGCTGGCTGCAGACGGGCTGGCTGTGGGCAGGGGGTGCAACAGGGGCTGGCTGCAGGCAGGGGGTGCGACAGGGGCTGGCTGTGGGCCGGGGCTGGCTGTGGGCAGGGGGTGTGACAGGGGCTGGCTGTGTGCAGGGGCTGGGGAGAGCGGCTGGGAGCAGCCCGAGCAGCAGGACGCAGCCCAGACCCAGAAGAGCAGCCGGGGACCCACCAGGTAGCAGCAGGAGCCCCAGGATCAGAGGTCCAAGGAGCAGCAGCAGCAACAGGGCCAGGAGGCAGCCCACATGGCTCCCGCAGCACAGCGCCCCCCGGCAGCCGGGAGAAGGAATTACACGCTTCCCGGACGGAGCCCATCAAAGCTTCCCTCGCAGGGAAGCCAGTTAACAAGCGGTTCTAAAACCGCTTCAAAATTTAACAAACGGTTTGTGCGAACCGGCTCCAGCTCACCCCTGGTGTCACTGTGGGGCAATAATAGGTTGTCATCCTCTATGGGGACCAACACTAGACAGGGATGGTACATTTTGCCAGTGGGTTTCACAGACATTTGCTGACAGCAGAAGAAGGGCAAGATTCAGGAATCCTGGGTTCCATTTCAGGCTCTGGAGGGGAGTGTGCTCTTGTGAGCACAGACTTTTCTGCCCTTCTCACCCACCCCTCTTTTCTCCTGGGTCATCCAATCCCAGTTTTGTCTCTTCCCCACTCCTGGCTCCTCATGCCAGTCTCATTCTCTTCACCTTACATATTCAATCCCAGTCTCCATTCAGACTTCTCATTCCAGTCCCATTCTCCTTACCTAGCCAACCCCAGGCTCCCACACCCTGATCTTAATTTAACATTATAATGATACTGGGGCTACATTCACAAAAGGACTTGGTGCCTAACTGCTACTTTAGGCATTTAAGCCCTGCCACTGCCAAGTTGCTCAGTAATCTAGCTGACACCTAAGCCCCAGTGGGATTCTCAAACTAGATATTCCCCTGCCTATCTCACCTGCAGGGCCTAATATACTTAGATGTGTTCATTAATTCATTAATGATCTGGAGGATGGCGTGGACTGCACCCTCAGCAAGTTTGCAGATGACACTAAACTGGGAGGAGTGGTAGATACGCTGGAGGGTAGACATAGGATACAGAGGGACCTAGACAAATTAGAGGATTGGGCCAAACGAAATCTGATGAGGTTCAATAAGGACAAGTGCAGAGTCCTGCACTTAGGATGGAAGAATCCCATGCACTGCTACAGACTAGGGACCGAGTGGCTAGGCAGCAGTTCTGCAGAAAGGGACCTAGGTGTTACGGTGGATGAGAAGCTGGATATGAGTCAACAGTGTGCCCTCGTTGCCAAGAAGGCTAACGGCATTTTGGGCTGTATAAGTAGGGGCATTGCCAGCAGATTGGATGTGGAAAATTGGAAAGTGTCCAGCAGAGGGCAACAAAAATGATTAGGGGATTGGAGCACATGACTTATGAGGAGAGGCTGAGGGAACTGGGCTTATTTAGTCTGCAAAAGAGAAGAATGAGGGGGGATTTGATAGCTGCTTTCAACTACCTGAAAGGGGATTCCAAAGAGGATGGATCTAGACTGTTCTCAGTGGTACCTGATGACAGAACAAGGAGTAACGGTCTCAAGTTGCAGTGGGGGAGGTTTAGGTTGGATATTAGGAAAAACTTTTTCACTAGGAGGGTGGTGAAGCAATGGAATGTAACTAGGGAGGTGGTGGAATCTCCTTCCTTAGTCGTTTTTAAGGTCAGGCTTGACGAAGCCCTTGCTGGGATGATTTAGTTGGGGATTGGTCCTGCTTTGAGCAGGGGGTTGGACTAGATCAGTGCTTCTCAAAGCCGGTCCGTCGCTTGTTCAGGGAAAGCCCCTGGCGATCCGGACCGGTTTGTTTACCTGCCACATTCGCAGGTTCGGCCAATCGCAGCTCCCACTGGCCGCGGTTCACCGTCCCAGGCCAATGGGGGCTGCAGAAAGCGGCACGGGCCAAGGGACGTGCTGGCTGCCACTTCCCGCAGCCCCCATTGGCCTGGGATGGCAAACCGTGGCCAGTGGGAGCCGTGATCGGCTGAATCTGCAGATGCGGCAGGTAAACAAACTGGCCCGGACCGCCAGGGGCTTTCCCTGAACAAGTGGCAGCCCAACTTTGAGAAGCACTGGACTAAATGACCTCCTGAGGTCCCTTCCAACCCTGATATTCTATGATTCTATGTGCTCTATTCTGCCTCCCTCGGACAAGAATTCTGCTCATGCTGCAGAAGTCACCTAAAGGGAGGGGGCACGACGTGAGACAAGCGGCATGTGGGGTATTTTGACAGGGGGCAGGGCAGATCAGGAGGCTCCCTCCCTCCTGAGAACTCCCAAGCAGTGTGGCCAGCAGCAGCAGGGCAGAAAAATAGCCCCAAATACCACAACTCACAACTGCCCAATTGAGCTAGAAAAATCACATATTTGGCAACCTGCTACTGTACCTAATTGGAAATCCGGCCCTATGTGTAAGCGCGCACGTGTGTGTGTGTATTTGTTGCCCCTTCTTCTAACATCCTTGTCCCATTCTGACACCAGTGTTGCCCTTCTCTTGAGTGATGATAGGTGTCCAAGACCTTACAGATTTGTTTCCCAGTCAGTGATGCAGACTCTGAGTATATTCAAAGTATAACTTGTTTTATTTAGACATATACACCAGTCCTGAAACAGAGATGGTCAAACAACATGCAGGCAATCCCTTCTTTTTGAAAACTCAGACCCACATCAGTGCCCAGTTCCCAGAGATCAACTCTGCCAGAAGAATTGACTGTAATCAGACCTTAAGGAAGAAAGAAATTTTTTGCTTCGTCTCTTGCTGATTGCACAACTTGACATACCCCTTGTACACAGGAGGTTGTGGGGAGGGATAGCTCAGTGGTTTGAGCATCAGCCTGCTAAACCCTGCATTGTGAGTTCAGTCCTTGAGGGGGGCCACTCAGGGATCTGGGGCAGAATCAGTACTTGGTCCTGCTAGTGAAGGCAGCAGGCTGGACTCAATGACCTTTTAAGGTCCCTTCTAGTTCTAGGAGATAGGATATCTCCATATATTAATATTAAGACTACTACTAACAGGTCAGGCTTCTGTACCAGTATGGACTGGCTACAGCAATGAAGTTCCTACCCAGATTGCACACTGATGTATCTCTATACATTCCTTTAATACACTGCAAGAATGGCTGTTGTGAGCATAAGAGAAGTACGTTACACATTGCACCACATAGTGGCTGAACAGTATAATATAATTTAGCATTCCATTACTTCTCCCCCTTGAAGTTTTACATTCCTACCATTTACAAAATTTACACTATCATACTACCTTTAAAGTTCAATACGGATCAGTCTGTTAAGTGTCTCTGAATCACATTGGTTTTCTAATTACACCTCAATGTGTACCAATTTGGTCTTCATGGTCCATTAGTTGCAACAACTGTCCCTGGTCAGTTTGGAATCTTTTAGTCTTCTTGTTCTGCATCTGCCATCTGTAGAGTTTCCTCTGTTGATTGTTCATTCTGAGGAACAAACTGAAAATGTATACAGTTTCTGTTGAACGCTCCACTGTCAGTCTCAATCACATTTGATATGGACAATTAATACTTTTTCTTTAAAACAGCTGGAGTTGTCCGTCCTTTTTCTCCAGCCAGTTTGACACAAACACAGTCACCAGGTTCTAGGCATAGAAGATCTCGAACTATTGCAGAAGTGTTTGTAAATTCTTTTTGCCTCTTAATCCAATCTCAGAGGGGTAGCCGTGTTAGTCTGGATCTGTAAAAAGCGACAAAGAGTCCTGTGGCACCTTATAAACTAACAGAAGTATTGGAGCATAAGCTTTCGTGGGTGAATACCCACTTCGTCTGACAAAGTGGGTATTCACCCACGAAAGCTTATGCTCCAATACTTCTGTTAGTCTATAAAGTGCCACAGGACTCTTTGTCGCTTTTTATTAATCCAATCTGGCTACTCTCCAAGTCTGGCCACTTTGGAGAAAGGTTCTTTTCCAAATTTGGAACAGTGGTTCTGAGTTGTCTTCCCATCAGGAGATCCAGTAGCTGCTAATGGTGTTGATCTGTGGCTCAGAAGAGCTAGGAATGGATCTTTCTGTACAGTTCTGTCAGCCTCTCCATTGCAGGTGGATAATGTGGGCTGCTAGTAATATGATCAAAATTATATTTTGTTCAGAATTATTTACTTGTGGTCTGTTGTCTGTCACTACTTGTTCAGGAATACTGAAATGAGCAAAAGTGCACTTCAATTTCTCAATAGCACTAGACACGTTATTTCTTTCAAGTACATTATTTCTATGTACCTAGAAAAATAGTCCCTTATGACCACGTAATGATGTCCTCTGAATTTGCATAAATCTGCATCTAGTCTCTTCCAAGGTCTGTGTGGTAGAGATGTTTTTACACTATATAGTTCAATATTGTTTCCTGAAGTTATTTGTTCTGAATCTCGCTTCAAAAGTCCAATATCAACAATTTCTGCTAGTTCTTCCACCTTCCTCACTGGATCCATTATGACTACAACTGAGAAGGTTGTTGGTCTTTGATCACATGCACTTTGTATGCAAGGCTTTTGTCTTTGTAAGTTGTTTCTGTGGTGAACTGGCCCATTCAGCTCAGAATACCTCCAGGGCTACTCAAGGCTGTGTCAGGTGACTTCAGCTCTGGCAGGGGATGAAGATGATTGTAAGTCCCCTCTGAGATGATGATCACTGCTCCTGAGTCAATTTTATACTAGTGAATAGTTAATAGTCTTTCCATTCATATTTCATTCTCCAGGCAGGCTGTGTCATCACACGTGATAGATCTCTGGAACAATGGCTTTTGATTGTCTGTAGTACTCACTTCCCTGACTGAATGTCCATGTTTTGCATATTTAATATACCTTGCACCTTTATGTGGCCACACATCTTGAGGTATGAAATTTTCTACATTTTGTGCATTTAGTCTGAAAAGTTGTGTAGTTACCCTGGGTCTCCCCCATAGCCTCAGGGCTTTTAGAGTAATGACTTTCAGCAATCATGCTGTGTCTGTTTACAACTTCTAAGCTAGTTTCAGGTTTTTCAAGTTACTCCTGCCTTTTGTTCTGTTGTTTGACTAGTCCAGACTGCTTTGCTATCTGTATAGTTGTAGATGGATTTAAGTCTGTCTTTAATTGTAGTTGCTGTGAGAGGCTTTTGCCTGTTAACCCAATAACCAGACTGTCTCTGATATCTTCATGTTTTGCAGTTCCAAAATCAGTTTTCAGCCAATGCATGCAGAGTCCTTATAAAAGATTCAATATTTTCTCCTGCTTCCTGAATTCTCTGGTGAAAACTTGCTCTTTAATAAACCACATTTCTTGGCGGTATATAGTATGACTCAAACATAGCCAGAACCATTTCGTAGTCATCTTTGTGACTGTTTTCAGTAAAATCAAAGGATTTAAAGCTATACTCTGCTTGCTTCCCTACAGTATAAATTAAGGGTGATACCTGGATATGTCCAGTTCCTGGCGGAGTTTTGTAGCAATGTGAAATCTTGCAAAATACTGCATCCAGTTTGTCCATTTTGAAGGCCTATCACAGCTGAAGTTCTCTGTAGCATTGAAGAATGGCATGTTGATTAAACTGATCCTGCAACCTTTGGTGCTGTTTTCCTTCTGTTTCTGTTCTCCTCTGGCACTAGCTTCTTATGAGGAATACTTCTTCTGTTGTGTACCCCTTGAACATGGTAGGTTGCAGGATTGATACTAGTAGGTCAGGCACCTGTACCAGAAATGGACTGCCTACAGAGCTTTCTTCCTGGAGGAATACACATGGGTGTTCACTATCAGATCCTTTAATGTACTATCAGGAATAGCTGTAGTGAGCATGTTATGTTACACATGGTTCCACCTAATGGCTGAACAGTGGAATACAATTTAGCATGCCATTACACCACTCCATCTCCAAGGACTACTGCCTCTACAAAGAACTTCACATAACCAAAACAGCAACTTGCAAGACTGTAACAGTACCACCTGGTGATGTTTCCTTATAATGTACATATGAATAGACAGGTACATGGATGAGAAAGGAAAAAACTGACAGTGGGGAAACAGTGAATGTGAATGGGAGGAGGGCTCAATCAGCAGGGTGACAGGCACAGAGACTGGGTGTTTTGGAAGGGTTTTTATGACAAAAGTAAGGTATTGTCAATTTCATTTTTATTGTACAATTTGCGACTGTTTTTCTTTGGAGCAGGTTTGGGCCTTTAATGGGAGGTTACCAATAAACTAAGCAAACCAATTTCATCTTTACATGTTCTTATTTTTAAATTAGATCTTACTGAATTTTTATGTGTGTGTGTGATAAAACAATCTTGAAGTGCAACTCTAGCTGGTGGGTAAGTCTACTTCTTGTAATAAACTCCTAAATCATGTGGAGATGCAAATTGTAACTGTTATTTACAAGATTTATTCCTTTAAAGCATCTCACCCAGAGGATGCCTCGGGCAATAACTAACCTATATTGTATGTGTCTTCATAGAAGGAGTAATTTGCAATGAACCATGGCAAGCACTAACCTAGTCTTCCAGGAAAGCTCCTGGAGTGCTCCATCTGCATTCAGTGTTTCCTCTGAAACCTCAGTTGCCCTCTTTGGGCTTTTCAAGGCTTTTATCTCTGTCTGAATGAGGGAGAAAGGTACAGAAAAAAGCAAAATCTTATAAAGATTAAAAGAAGTTTTAAAATGTGCTAGCAGGTCTATTAATAACTTGAGGAGGAGCAATGCGTCACTCCCCTATTGACATTTCACAAGTGCTCAGACGGAGTCTAATCTGATGGACTTGATAGAAACTCCCAGCATAATTTACAATTTAAACTACACATGGGAATGCTAAAATTTTAAAGCAGGGTGAGGCAGGGAGTGAGGATGGGATTTTCAAAAGTGCCTAAGTGAATTAGGAGCACTCATAAGTCACTTAGGCACTTTAAAAATCCCAGTCTGTATGTTTTGTTTGCTACAGCACCTAGCACACTGTGAGTACTGAATAAATAAATAGACATCATTAATATAGACAAAGGGGAACAAGTTAGCTCTATGTTTTAGGATGACTATTGTGACAGTCTGTATCCCTATGAAAAATGCAACAGAGGGTCCTGTGGCACCTTTAAGACTAACAGACCCACGAAAGCTTATGCTCCAATACATCTATTAGTCTTAAAGGTGCCACAAGACCCTCTGTTGCTTTTTACAGATCCAGACTAACACGGCTACCCCTCTGATACTTTGTATCCCTATGTTCACCCTTTTTACATAACTATAATGGAGTTTGTAGAGAATATGCCTTGTGAGGTATCATTTGAAAACTCATAATTTACTGATCATTATAGTTCTGGTAAAATATGTGTGGCAACATTGTATGTAAAGTTATATGATTCTACTGTATAACATTACTGAGACATATTCCAAGTTTAGAAAAGCAGACCCAAACCCAAGACAAAATGCACACTGACACCTCAGCCAGGTGTCAACAAAATCAAATGAACTATCACCTGAGTAAGTGGCCATTCTTTGGCAAGAATAAGGGTGTGAGCAAGAAATTTACATCTTGGCAATGAAACAGCTAGAAGTTCCCATCCCACAGTTTGTCACCTGTACCTGGAGATGATTCTCAAAGAAGAGAAATGCTATAAGAAAAGGGAGCAAATTCCCCAGATTATCTCTCTTTCCTTTTGCTCTGCTCATGGCAACAGTGACACCTGGAGGACACTGGACTGGGGGAGGCATCTTAACTGAAAGGATTCCAGCCAGTGAGACTGCTAAAGCGTGTGGTGAGAGAAACATTTTGTTTTGAAATCACTTAGCCCATTAAGTTAGCCTTTTGTTGGTAAAATTTTGTCCGTCATGGGGTGTGTTTTTTCACACCCTGACTGACATAAGTTCCACTGACAAAAGTACCAGTGTGGACAGTGCTATGTCAGTGGGAAATGCTCTCCTGCTGACATAGCTACCATCACTCATTGGGAGTGGTTTAATTATGCCGGCGGGAGAGCTCTCTCCCATCGGCATAGAGCAGCTACCTTAAAGCAGCACAGCTGCAGCAGTACAGCTGTGCTTCTGTAAGGTCTGTAGTGTAGACATGGCCTTAGATATTAGTTGTATTTTACCTTTTGTTTTCTTGTAACCAACCAAATTGTGACATCTATGAGCAAGGAGTTTACAGGAAAAAACAACCAGTGGGTGGGTGTCCTGCTTATGAATAAAGACAATGCATTGTTCTGATATATTTGGGGATGCAGACAGACACCCAGGATCTTTCACCAAGAGGCAAGCTGACAGCATGGCTTGTCTCATGATCAGAAGATCACAGCCATGCCTGTCTAAAATGCTGCAAGGACTGTGTTTGAGAATTAATCTATAAAACAGGAAAGTGTCTGGTTAAGTAAGTCTAGGTTCTAGAATGCATGTTATGATTATTTTATATGTAACCATTTATTTCCAATACTGCTACTCACTATTACTTGAATCTCTATTCTTTGTTAAATAAACTTTTGCTTGTTTGCACTGTAAACATATCTAAGTGCAGTATGCTAATAGGAGTAGTGATCTAAGGTAGAACTGCTAAGCTGGGGTGTACTGCTTCTTTGGAAGCAGCAAATCTGTGAATATGGTGAGTGTCCAGTGGAACAGGGGCTGGACACTCCAAGACTTTGGCTTTCTGGGCATCTAGTAAATGTTCTTAAACAATTCCCAATTATCATTCACATTTTTCTGATTAAAATCTTCCTCCCAGCTGATTTGGCTCATAATTGCTTTCAGTTTTTAAAGCACCTAGTATATATTTCAGTAATCTGGACTTTATTCTGTTTTCACATTATAAGTGTGAACAAGTGATGATGACTTGTAATTAAGTTGCCATCAATTTTTAGTTTTGTGATCAGTTCCTCTTTATCTGTGAAGACAAGGTCTAAGGGTATGTCTACACTACGAGGGTAGTTCGATTTCTCTTAAATCGAAAATGTAGAATCGATATTGCAAAGTCGAACGTGTGTGTCCACACTAAGGACAGTAATTCGACTTTGTGAGTCCACACTAACGGGGAAAGCGTCGACATTGGAAGCGGTGCACTGTGGGCAGCTATCCCACAGTTCCCGCAGTCCCCGCTGCCCATTGGAATTCTGGGTCGAGCCGCCAATGCCTTCTGGGTAAAAAAAAGGGGTCGAGGGTGCATTTGGGTAATTGTCGTCATCCGTCTGTCACTACCGCCCTCCCTCCCTCCCTGAAAGCGCCGGCGGGAAATCAGTTCGCGCAATTTTCCGGTCAGTGCCAGCACGGACGCCACAGCACTGCGAGCATGGATCCCGCTGCGACCATCGCTGCAGTTGTGGCCGTTGTCAACGCCTCGCAGGTTATCATCCACCTTTACCAGAGGCAGATGCAGATAAACCAGGCGAGGAGGCTACGGCACCACGGTGAGGGCCTGAAGTCTGAGAGTAGCACAGGCCTGTCAGAAAGCACGGGACCCAGCGCCGAGGACATCACGGTGACAATGGGTCATGTGGATGTTGTGGAATGGCTATTCTGGGCACGGGAAACAAACACGGACTGGTGGGACCGCATAGTGCTGCAGGTCTGGGACGAATCCCAGTGGCTGCGAAACTTTCGCATGCGGAAGGGGACTTTCCTTGAACTTTGTGAGTTGCTGTCCCCTGCCCTGAAGCGCAATGACACCCGGATGCGAGCAGCCCTGACTGTCCAGAAGCAAGTGGCCATAGCCCTCTGGAAGCTTGCAACGCCGGACAGCTACCGGTATGTCGCGAACCACTTTGGCGTGGGCAAATCTACCGTGGGGGTTGTTGTGATGCAAGTAGCCAATGCAATCGTTAAGGTACTGCTCTCAAAGGTAGTGACCCTGGGAAACGTGGAGGTCATCATAGATGGCTTCGCCACGATGGGATTCCCAAACTGCGGTGGGGCTATAGATGGAACTCACATCCCTATCCTGGGACCGGAGCACCAGGCCAGCCAGTACATTAACAGAAAGGGCTACTTTTCAATGGTGCTGCAAGCACTGGTGGACCATCGGGGACGTTTTACAAACATCAACGTCGGATGGCCGGGCAAGGTTCATGACGCTTGCGTCTTCAGGAACTCTGGTCTGTTTAGACGGCTGCAGGAAGGTATTTACTTCCCGGACCACAAAATAAGTCTTGGGGATGTGGAGATGCCTACAGTGATCCTTGGGGACCCAGCCTACCCGCTAATGCCCTGGCTCATGAAGCCCTATACTGGCGCCCTGGACACTGAAAAAGAACTGTTCAACTACCGACTGAGCAAGTGCAGAATGGTGGTGGAGTGTGCTTTTGGACGTCTCAAGGGGAGATGGAGAAGCTTACTGACTCACTGTGATCTCAGCGAAACCAATATCCCCATTGTTATAGCAGCTTGCTGTGTGCTCCACAATCTCTGTGAGAGCAAGGGGGAGACCTTTATGGCGGGGTGTGAGGTTGAGGCAAATAGCCTGGCATCTGATTACGCCCAGCCAGACAGCCGGGCGATTAGAAGAGCCCAGCGGGACGCGCTGTGCATCCGGGAGGCTTTGAAAGCTAGGTTCCACAGTGAGCAGGGTAACCAGTGACTTTTAAGTTTCTGTACAGAGAAGCTGAACCTACCCCCGTTTCTTTACCCAGTTAATGTTGACTATCCTCTCCAGTTACAGACCCCCTCCACCCCCTTCCAAAAAAATAAAATCAGTTTTATTTTGTTAATGAACACCGTTGTCTTGATTACTGTTTTCGCGGGAATGTTTTAAACCTGGGACGCAGACTGTGGTGGGGAGCGGGTGTAGTGTACTGATGCAAATGATCCTTCTAAACTCCAGGAATGACAGGATTCGCAGTGGCGGACTGGTTGTTTCAACGGAGCCTGCCAGCCCTCCTGAGCGGGACTGCATGTATGTGGGGGCTATGTGACTTTATGGCAGGGGGAGGAGGGTTACAGATCCCCTGCTGCGTGGCTCTGTGATCCAGGACAAGGACCGCTGCATAAGGTCTGTAACTGCCCTCCCCCGCCACAAAGTCACAGAGCAACCCCCCCCCCACCCACGCACAGAACATGAAAACCACCTCCCAGACTGACCAGGGTAACTAGTCACTGCACTGTGTATGTGCCCTGCTTCTGGACCTGCCCCCGCCTCTGTACCCTGCTAAAGGTGACTGTCCTGTCCAATTACCAAGCCCCTTCCCCCCCTTGAGACAGACTCTCCCACAAAAGAACATGATTGAAACAGTAATGAACAGAAACATATTTTTTATTAACAACCACACATGAAACTGGGGGGTGAAACTTGGACGGGGGCTTGGGTGAGGCGGGCAGGAAAGGATTCTTCAAATTTTGGGGAATGACAGCCTTCTGGTGCTTGAGCAGTCTGCAGGGGTCGAGTGACAGTTTTCACGGACTCTGCCGCCCCTCCTTCTTTGGACTTTGGGTGAGGGGGTTATGGGACTTGGTGGCGGGGGAGTGCGGTTACTGATAGACTGCAGCGGGGCTCTGTCCTCCTGCCTCCGTTCCTGCAGAACATCAACAAGGCGCCGGAGCATGTCCGTTTGCTCCCTCAGAAGTCCAAGCAGCGTTTGAGTCGCCTGCTGGTCTTCCTGCTGCCACCTCTCCTCACGTTCCATGTGTGTCCGGTGCATTTGGGACAAATTCTCCCTCCAATGGTTCTGCTGTGCTGCCTGGGCTCGGGAGCAGCCCATTAGTTCTGAGAACATGTCCTCTCGCGTCTTCTTCTTCCTCCGCCTAATGTGCGCTAGCCTCTGGGAGTGTGATGCCAGGCTGGGTTGGGAGACAGTCGCAGATGTGGCTGTGGGAATGAGAAAAAGGTAGTGAATTCCTCTGAAACATAAATGTAGTTGTGAACAAAGAACATAGTCTTTCTCTGTGAACAAGACCATGCACCGCACCTATCACATGCGCACTCAGGACAAGGTCGAATTTTCGGACCTCGCCTTCAGTGCCTGGGGTCTTGCACTGCCGATCTGGGAAGCGGGGCAGGACACCGGAATTTCTGTAGCAGGCAGACATGGTAAGCCGTAGACTTGTGGCTGCTTAAAACTTTAGTAGTACCACTGGCCTCCTTTCACATTGAAAGCAATGCCAGTCTCTGCTGCCAGCAATCGGCCAAGCATGAACTCTGGCCCTGTCCCACCCCCTCGCGGATGTCCCAGGGAAAGATCCCTGTATGCTGCCCCTCTCCCGCCTCCACCGCGTGGCTGTAAACCAGCGGTTACAGTTCTGTAAAGGAACTTGCAAGCAGTCCCAATACTAACAGTCCCCTACCTAATTCAAAGCAGGTTATCATGAGCGACATAACAATAATGAGGATCTCGGACAGCGATAAGGAAAGGATGCTTCGGGAAAGCCTTCAAAGACCAGGGCCCTATGCCGCCATGCTGTGCAAGGCAATGATCCCGGAGTACTTGAGGATCTCCTGGTGCGGGAACGTCTCCTACTTTGGAGGACCCAATAAGGCCGCTCTCCCCAGGAACCTGATGAACAGGCTTTCCCATTACCTCCAGGAGAGCTTCCTCGAGATGTCCGTGGAGGATTTCAGCTCTATCCCCGGACATATAGACCGCATTTTAATATAGCTGCAGTGGCAGGGACTAAAGAGTGGAGCAGCTTGGGCAGCAGAATCATGCACAACCGGACACTGTTAGATTTTTTTTAAATAGTTGGAACTGAATACTTAAGCGCCCAGGGTAAAGAAATCATGAAGAACACATTGTTCTTATTCTTAATATTCCAGTTTTGTTAAAAATAAATGTTTAGATGTTTAAAACACTTACTGCTTGATCCTTCCCCTGAATCTGTGTCCGGGTTAAATGCTGGGGAGGGTTGGTAGGGGATCTCTGTAAGGGTGATGAAGAGCTCCTGGCTGTCGGGGAAATCAGCTTGGTAAGCGCTGTCGACTGCCTCGTCCTCCTCATCTCCTTCCTCATCTTCCCCATCCGCTAACATGTCCGAGGAACCGGCCGTGGACAATATCCCATCCTCAGAGTCCACGGTCAGTGGTGGGGTAGTGGTGGCGGCCGCACCTAGGATGGAATGCAGTGCCTCGTAGAAACGGGATGTGTGGGGCTGGGATCCGGATCGTCCGTTTGCCTCTTTGGTCTTCTGGTAGCCTTGTCTCAGCTCCTTGATTTTCACGCGGCACTGCGTTGCATCCCGGCTGTATCCTCTCTCTGCCATGGCTTTCGAGATCTTCTCATAGATCTTTGCGTTCCGTCTTTTGGAGCGCAGCTTGGAAAGCACGGACTCATCGCCCCACACAGAGATCAGATCCAAGACTTCCCGATCAGTCCATGCTGGGGCCCTCTTTCTATTCTGGGATTGCACGGCCATCTCTGCTGGAGAGCTCTGCATCGTTGCCAGTGCTGCTGAGCTCGCCACGATGTCCAAACAGGAAATGAGATTCAAACTGCCCAGACAGGAAAAGGAATTCAAATTTTCCCAGGGCTTTTCCTGTGTGGCTGGTCAGAGCATCCGAGCTCGGACTGCTGTCCAGAGCGTCAACAGAGTGGTGCACTGTGGGATAGCTCCCGGAGCTATTAGCGTCGATTTCCATCCACACCAAGCCTAATTCCATATGGCCATGTCGAATTTAGCGCTACTCCCCTCGTTGGGGAGGAGTACAGAAGTCGAATTTAAGAGACCTCTATGTCGAACTAAATAGCCTCGTGGTGTGGACGGGTGCAGGGTTAATTCGATGTAACGGCGCTAAATTCGACATAAACGCCTAGTGTAGACCAGGCCTAATATAGAATATATATAGAGAGAGTATAGACAAGGTCTAAATTTGTAATGAAACCAAATGCTTTTCATCCAGATCTGTCTCTGCCAGACATTGAATTGAAGCTCAACTTTCTGGTGAGGAGTTGCATGATGGTATGGCATGTGATCACCCGTGATGCCTTAAACAATAGCCCATATCTCCATGCCATGCTGTATGTAATGGATAAATCTATCAGTGCTGTTGCAATTATTAGATTCTGATGGAAAATGGACTCAGTGTGATTAGCAATGGAGAGAACCTGGTCACAGCAGCTTTGTCCTGGCCTAAAACTGGTTTGTTGGACTCAAACACCAGGAGGAAATGGGCGAGTAAAACCCTCTCCACTAACTTTATCAGGTGTTCAGAAAAGTTCTTCTTGAACCTTCTATCTAGTCAGCTTATTAATTTTGGTCTTTGAGTTACGGAGAAAGTGTGAGGTGACAGCATTGGCTGTCACTTTTGGTTGATGGTGTTTTTACCAGCTCAGTGTCCCCAAGTTTACAGAGAAGGCTTTGCCCCTGGAAAGAGTGAAGTCAAGACCCACCACTGTTCCATTCCTTCTCTTTAGGTGAGCAGAGTTCTGCTTTTGCTGTTTCTGAATCACCGCTGTTCTCCTACTTTTTGTAGAATGCTTCTGTTTCTGGCTGCCAGCAAGGAGTATAGATCTCACAATGTGTTTCGTGACAGCGTTGGTAAGAAGGCAAACAAAGTGGTCATATGTTTCTGGGATCAACTTGATACAGTTTATCCCTTCTTAAACTTCTGCAGTATATGCAACCCAGGCCACTTTGCAGAAGTTTCAGCACTGTTTGTTTTGATTCAGTCAGTAAAAAGAACAGGAGTACTTGTGGCACCTTAGAGACTAACAAATTTATTTGAGCATAAGCTTTCGTGGGCTACAGCCCACTTCATTGGAAGCATAGAATGGAACACACAGAAAGAAGATATTTATACATACAGAGAACATGAAAGGGTGGAAGTAGCCATACCAACTGTAAGAGGCCAATCAATTGAGATGAGCTATCATCAGCAGGAGAAAAAAAACTTTTGAAGTGATAATCGAGATGACCCATAGAAGGTGTGAGGATACTTAACATGGGAAAATAGATTCAATTAGTGTAATGACCCAACCATTCCCAGTCTCCGTTTAAACCTAAGTTAATTGTATCTAATTTGCATATTAATTCAAGTTCAGCAGTCTCTCTTTGGAGTCTGTTTTTGAAGTTTTTTTGTTGCAAAATTGCCACCTTCAAGTCTGTCACTGACATGCAGAATAATGAGATGGCATTGGCTGCAAGGAAAGTTTCCAAGCACTGTTCATGATGAAAATTCACAGAGACAATCAGGTGAGCCAACAGGGTTGTGTTTCTTGTGTGGCAATCCTATTTGTTAGAGAGCCTACACACAACTGCTTTTTGGGTCTCTAAGTCTCTTTGGTGATCCAATGAGCATTCCCCACTGTCTGAGTACCTGAACACAAAATTGTGCCATACTCAGCTGTAAATAGTCATTCCATAAGTAGAGGATCTCTGTGCAGGTTTTCTGTGATTTCCATAACATCCATTACAGGCAAATAGATTACAGGTCAGCCTCACCTCAGTCCCTGGAAAAATCATGGAGCAGGTCCTCAAGGAATCCATTTTGAAGCACTTGAAGGTAATCAGGAATGATCAACATGGATTCACCAAGGGCAAGTCATGCCTGACCAACTTGATTGCCTTCTATGATGAGATAACTGGCTCTGTGGATATGGGGAAAGTGGTGGACGTGATATATCTTGGCTTTAGTAAAGCTTTTGATATGGTCTCCCACAGTATTTTTGCCGGCAAGTTAAAAAAGTATGGATTGGATGAATGGACTGTAAGGTGGATAGAAAGCTGGCTAGATTGTCAGGCTCAACGGGTAGTGATCAACAGCTTGATGTCTAGTTGGCAGCCGGTATCAAGCGGAGTGCCCCAGGGGTCGGTCCTGGGGCCGGTTTTGTTAAACATCTTCATTAATGATCTGGATGATGGGATGGACTGCACCCTCAGCAAGTTTGCAGATGACACTAAGCTGGGGGGACAGGTAGATAGGCTGGAGGGTAGAGATAGGGTCCAGAGTAACCTAGACAAATTGGAGTTTTGGGCCAAAAGAAATCTGATGAGGTTCAACAAGGACAAGTGCAGAGTCCTGCACTTAGGAAGGAAGAATCCCGTGCACTGCTATAGGCTGGGGACCGATTGGCTAAGCAGCAGTTCTGCAGAAAAGGACTTTGGGTGGTGAAGCAGTGGAATGGGTTACCTGGGGAGTTGGTGGCATATCCATCCTTAAAGGTTTTTAAGGCCTGGCTTGACAGAGCCCTGGCTGGGATGATTTAGTTGGGGTTGGTCCTGCTTTGAGCAGGGGGTTAGACTAGATGACCTCCTGAGGTCCCTTCCAACCCTGATATTCTATGATTCTATTAAATGAAGCTCTGTGTGATCAATTAATGGTTTGGGTGTTGAGCAATTTAAGATATCAGGGAATGCACAGTGACTCACCAAATGGACTTCAATGCATGTAAGCACTGTAATAAATGGGAATGCCACACAAAGACAAAATTGTAAAGCTATTCATATATTTCATTCTAGTAACATCTGCCCAGGAATGTTAGCCTTAGCATAGCTCCCACTATAACAGCAAGCACACTCATAACAGGCTGGCTGGTGTGCACTGCACTGAAGGAACAGAAACACTATACAGTTTTTGAGCGGGTTGCAACAAAGGATTCTCAGTCTGTTATACAGGCCCCATACACTTGTCATTCTTGGGCTGCTTTGTGTAGTCAGGAGTCCTTTGTAATATGAACACCCTGTTAAGACGTGTAATCCAGAAGCCATTTTCCATACACAAGCACAATAACTAATGGTTTTACAAATGTATGCACAATGTTACATATTCTTATGTGTTGTCAGTAGATGGAACTCCTTGTATTAGCTTGTCTCTCTCACTAACAGAAGTTGGTCCAATAAAAGACATTACCTCACCTATCTTGTCTCTCTAATATCCTGGGACTGACACGACTACAATGCTGTACATTATCTACATATAATTGTATATAAGCAGGGCCAGCCTTAGGGAAAGTGGCACCCTGGTCAAACTTGTATTTTGGCACCCCTGGCCACTGCTGCCTCCCCGGGCTCCCTACCACCCCGCATTGTCCCTGGGTCCCGCTGCCTCTCCCCGCCCCCCACTTGTCCTGAGCTCCCTTCCATGGCCTCGCACCCTAGGCCCACCCCACTCCTTGACTCCTGACCATGGTGCGCCCCTGAGTACAGCACCCTGGTTGGTCACCATCATTGCCCACCTGTAAGGCCATCCCTCTATACACAAGTGTGTCTCTTTATATACAACTCCCTCAACACATCCTAGTATGTGCCTTTTGAAAAGTTATCACCCTGTCTTTTTTGCAACTTGAGGCTGGCAAATATACTGACAAATTCCATAAGCTTTAACGCTAAAAAAAAAAAAAAAGAGGACTTTTCAGTTCACTACTAAGATTTTATGTTCAAAGACCCAGGATGACACATTTCCTGGTGTTGTCAGAATGAAGGATC
The DNA here is from genome assembly GCF_028017835.1 of Emys orbicularis. Taxonomy (NCBI): domain Eukaryota; kingdom Metazoa; phylum Chordata; order Testudines; family Emydidae; genus Emys; species Emys orbicularis. Next base: position 166,324,411 of record NC_088684.1, read on the forward strand.
AACATCATGAATCAATGGCAATGCAATACACCAGCACAGACTTTTCATATCAATTTATAGTAACAATTACAGCTATGATGAAGAAGAAATTATTTAAATTCTATTGATACAAACTTTTGGACACAATAAATTATAAACAGACAGGTAGGTGAATTGCAGAATAATCCCTTATTCCTGTTTACTGATATTAGCTGAAATCATGGTAATCAAATCTGAAAATGAAACCAGTTTTCTCCTTTCTTGGCAGGTTTAGGGTTGCGAGAGAGAATTTGTTTTAATCCCCATTAACTTCTTGCTCACAGGTTAAGATACATTCAGAAAAACATATTTTGCAACCCTCTGATATTCATTTTAAATATATTGGCAAATTATATACATTCTGGACAGCTAAGGATAATCTTTCAACTCACTTTCCTGACTAAATCAATTTGGCAATGTGAATTGTCTCTCTAGGATACTGGATAAGCTTTGTCTAGTTTTTTAGAGATTCTTTGAATTCAGAGTTTTAATACACTGGTTTTACAGTCACTGTAAACTCTTTTCAAATCTCATAAACACAGTCTAAACTAATAGTTGTCCTTTCCATAGACTTTACATTAGATTCATTAACCCCCTAAAGACAAGTTCCAAATAAGGGGTTTAATTCACAACTGTGTTATTGAACTTTTACTGTAGTGAAATTCCATTGATTTACATTTTTGTGAGGTTCTCCTGAGATCTCTTCCACACAGTTCCCAAAGTCTCATCATTCAGTTTCCTTTATTTGGCATACAGTAAAGCTACATTGAGTTAATTAGACTCAAGCTTAGTGGGTTCATATAGGGCATAACACACAACCAAAGTTAAACAGCAAACCACTCCCTTTATATACATTTACACATTACATTGCATTTATTATAATTTACATCACACATCTTGGAAATGGCTTGGTCAGTCTCGAGGAACCAGTCCCTGTAGAGCATGTTCTGTCCACACACTACATATGATTGACCTTTAACCTTATTTTACATTCTAGGCTTATCTTATCAAGGGGAGTGCACAAGTGGGGGTAAGCAGGGTCACAGCCCCCCCCCCGCAATAATTGGTGGCAGCACCGAGTTCCTCTGGCCCCAGGGAAGCAGAGGGGAGCAGCAATCTCCTCTGGCCACGGAGCCACAGCAAGGGGCAGCGAGCTCCTCTGGCCCGGGGGCTGAAGTGGGAGCTGACAGCTCCTCCAGCCCGGGGCCACAGTGGGGGCATGGAATGTGCCCCTCAAAAAGCAGTGAAATTTAAATTCCTGAGCATAGCCCTGATGCATTGTTATCTTGTCCATTATGAATGGTTCCTTGGTGTTCCCTCTGACCTTAGCTAGTACAGACATTCTGTTTCCAGGCTGCTCCTACTCCTATCCTGCAAGAAATAAGGCCTCATACATGTCCAATTACTTATATCAAGTCAGGCCTACATTCCACTGCTTTTGTTTTTCTTTTTTGTATTAGCATTTGTTTCATTTACATCATGTTCCTGTCTTTCTGAGCTCTCTTTTTAAATTCACTATCCAGCAACACATTTCCAAAACCAAGGTAGTTGTAGTTTGTAGTTGTAGTTTGCAGGCTATGTAATTAAATCAAATAAATTTGACATTCAAGCTTTACATTGCAGTGTTCCTTTTAAAAGATTACTTCTGCATTTGCATGACAATGATTACATCGGTCCATTGTTCCACAGCTGGAGTGAGAAGCAAACACAAAGACCTGCTTGATGAGTTTTATTCAACATTGGCCAACTGAGTCCTAGTCATTGCTGTGTGACCCTTTCAGAAAGAAAATAAGTGGTTTTCAGCTTTTAGTTATAAAAATAACTTTTGCTAGCTGCACAGAATAAAAATCCAAACCAAAGTAGCTTGAACTATTTCCAGTAGATGATTTGACAAAATATACATTAGTTATTTCTGCTTAATTAGCATCCTGTGCTTGGACGTTTCATATTCTGGGACTTCCCATGGTGAACTATAATTTTTGAGACTAAAATATAATAGAACTGAATAGTTGACAGCCTCAGCAGGAGCAGGATTTAAATTGAAAAGCTACACAGAACATCCCTGTGGTGACAATTGAGAGTGAACCACATTTGATCAAAATCTTATCTACTTTCAAATCTTGATATTTGTCAGATGCACAGACATGAAGAACTTCAGCTCAGTGGGTTGTAAGACTGAGAGCACACTCAAGAGATCTGCAAGTGTTTTCTAACACAGTATGTTTTTAAATATTGACTTTGTCCCATTTGCTCCTGGATATGGTTATGTTTCTCATCATGGGACAATGTCAGTTAGTATAGAACAGGGGTTCTCAAACTGGGGGTTGGGACCCTTCAGGGGTCACGAGGTTATTACATGGGGGGGGTGAGCTGTCATCCTCAACCCCAAGCCCCGCTTTGCATCCAGCATTTATAATGGTATTAAATATATAAAGAAGTGTTTTTAATTTATAAGGTCGCACTCAGAGGCTTGCTATGTGAAAGGGGTCACCAGTACAAAGGTTTGAGAACCACTGGTATAGAATGTGTCACTCTGCCACAACTGGGTATGCAGTAACACATTCATCAGACGCTTGTATATATTGTATATTTGCTGATCAAGAGGCCACTGAAGTCAATGGAAGTCTTCAGTGGCCTCTTGATAATGTCTCAGATGCTTGCACTAGCAACCTATTAATGCCAAAATTGAGTTGTCCTTTTGTTGTTAGAGTATAGCAACTTTAAAATATATTTCTTTCAAAAATCCTTTTAACAACCAGTGTAGTGAAGGGGAGGGAAGGCTGTTATGTTCAAAACACTTTCCCTACACTTTTGAATACATGTTAATATTTATCACCATCTTTTTTTAAGGTTTCCTAGACTCTCTTCAGGTGCCTTATTCCTTCTCTGCCCAATGTGCCTGGCTGCTCTTTCAACAGAGATTTGTGTCTTGTTATTATTTATTTTTTGTAATACAGTAGTGGCTAGTGGCTCCAGCTGCAACCAAGATTCCATTCCAGTAGGCATTACACAAACATCTAGTGAAAGACAGTCCTCACCCAAAGAGTTTACAGTCTAAATAGACAAAGGGTGGCAAGGGAAACTCAGGCTTAGAGAGGCAAAATGACTTGCTCAAGTTCTCATAGCAAGTCATTGGCACAGCCAGGAATACAACCCCACACTAAATAAATAGTCACTTTCAAATCATTTTGGATTGGGAGTTTTTAAAAGTTTTGGGGTTCTTTTAATGGAGAATTGAAAATGACTGGGGACCACAAACTGATACATGAGGCAGTCAGGCCACATGGGGGCCACTACTTTTCTTTTGCATGGCTCTAATCAGGAGGTGAATGGGAAATAAGGACAAATAATGATGGCTGAGAATACAATCACCTATTTAAAAATAACAGGAGTACTTGTGGCACCTTAGAGACTAACAAACTGTATCTGTACGAGTTTTTTCATGAAGTTGATGGATTTCCACTCCATACGGCTAAATGCAGTGCCTTGCATAATGACAGGTTTCAGAGTAGCAGCCGTGTTAGTCTGTATCCGCAAAAGGTGCCACAAGTACTCCTGTTATTTTTGCGGATACAGACTAACACGGCTGCTACTCTGAAACCAATCACCTATTTAAAAGATGCAAAAGGAAAAAGGAAAACACATGATGATCAGAATCATAGAAATGAGTTACTAGATGAGTCACTTACTCTTTGTACCTTGGTTTCCACAGTTGTAAAAGGAGTTTTGTAAAATCCAGATCCTTAGCTGGTGTAAATCGGTTTGGCTGCATCTTCTTCATATTGAGGATCTAGTCCTAAGTTTTTATATTGTGCTCGTCTGCTATGGTCTCTAAGCACCATAAAATATTTCTTTACAAACAACTGAATTTTTTCTGTCCCATAAAATTAATTATATTTAAAATCTGTATTTGTCTATTTATTGTAGAAAATGTATGTCAAAGAGGTGAGTTTTGCAGTTTCTGACTGTGGTAAGATTTGCAGCCTTTAAGAATACCTACCACTTAGCTTTTTTGTGAGACTTATTAATGTTTGTAAAATGCCTTGAAAATGTAAAATGCTAAATATTAATTACTGTATTTAAAAATTGGGGGGGGATCCTTAGCTGGTGTAAATCAGTGTAGCTACATTTCATTAATGCACGCTGATTTACATCAGCTGAGGAACTGTCCCCATTTTGAACACTTCATAGAAAAGTAAATGATTATTAATTACAGCTAAGAGCAACAATTATTATACTGCATCAGAAAATCAAGTTGATGTGTTTTTTCCTTCCATATAGAAACATACTGCATATTTTTATAATGAAGCTATAATAGTCAACAAGACTCCATTTCTCAAAGTTCATGTAGAAATGGGATCATTACTATTCCAAGCATGTGATATCAGACATTTCATGAAGAAAAATCTTTAGTCATAACCTTGATAAGCATATGAATTAATAAGTCTTTTAACAATTCAAATCCATGTTAATAATTTGACTCTGCACAGCAGTTTGCTATAGCACTTTCTCTCAGAATAGCAACTAATTTCCTACCATTCAGTGGGGGGGGAAAATCATGCCCACATTACCACACTGCACATAATAAACTGAAATGCAGGTACAAGGTTTCATTGAAAAAAATCTTTATTTTTTGTAAACTTCAAACTGTACGATTGCCACCTAATAAATACCATTGTACCAATTTTCAAAATGATGAGTATATAGTAACATGTGTGCTCAGCGAATTATAGCCCTTTTTTCAGTGATGTGCTACAAAGAGTTCTGCAAGGGGCATCCCACAAAAATGTTCCCACTTTTCCTGTAGTAACCACTGTAGACTAGATCCACAATGGAGACTTAGACTCAGTGTTGTAGTACCTAATGTTTAGTGCCCTGCTGCCAAGTGGAATGCACAGCCCCAAGTATGGGGAGAGCTAGGCCCATAGGAATAGAAGCCAGCAACCTGAGCAGGAAGTCACCTAAAGTAGCCAGTAGGAAATGCCAAGAAGAGGGAAGGGGCCTAAGACCTGTCCTACAAAGGGAGTTTGATAGATTCATAGATTCCAAGGCCAGAAAGGACCATTGTGATTACCTAGCCTGACCTTGTGTATAGCACAGGCCATAGAAATCCCACACAATAATTCCTAGAGTGTAGCTTTTAGAAAAACATCCAATCTTGATTTTAAAGTGGTCAGTGATGAAGAATTCACCACAGCCCTTGGTAAATTGTTCCAGTGGTTAATTACCTTCACTGTTAGAAGTTTATTCCTTATTTCTAGTTTGAATTTGCCTAGTTTCAACTTCTAGCCATTGAGTCATGTTATACCTTTTTTCTGCTAGATTGAAGAGCCCACTATTAAATATTTGTTCCCCATGTAGTTACTTATAGACTGTAATCAAGTCACCCCTTAATCTAAATAGATTAGTCTCTTTGACTCTGTCGCTATAAGGTATGTGTTCCAATCCCTTAATCATTCTCGCAGCTCTTGTCTGAACCCTCTCCAATCTATCTATATCCTTCTTAAATTGTGGGCACCAGAAATGGACACAGTATTCTATTAGCAGTTGCACCAGTGCCGAATACAGATGTAAAATAACCTATCTACTCCTATTTGAGATTCCCTTGTGTATGAATCCTAGGATTGCATTCGCTCTTTTGACCACAGAGTTACACTGCGAGATCATGTTCAGCTGGTTATCCACCACAGCCCCCAAATCTTTTTCAGAGTCACTGCTTCCCACATTCTTTTTTCCCAAAAATGTATACATTTATGCATATTGTTTGCTTAAGCCTAGCTTTCCAAATGATCCAGATCTTTTTAGTAACTTGTCCTCTTCATTATTTACCACTCCCCCAATTTGGGTGTCATCTGCAAACTTCATCAGTGATGATTGTGTTTTCTTCCAGGTCATTGACAAAAATGTTAAATAGCATAGAGAAGAACTGTTCCCTATGATACCCCACTGGAAATAGACCTGCTATATGATATTTCCCCATTTGCAATTGCATTTTGAGACCTATAAGTTAATCAGTTTTAAAGCCATGTTCACTGTATATCATTCTAGTTTTTTAATCAAAATACTGTGTAGTACAAAGTCAAACATCTTACAGAAGTCTAAGTATATTGCATGAAGACTTTTACCTTTATCAGTCAAATTTGTAATTTTATCAAAAAAGGATATCAAATTAGTCTGATAGGATCAGTTTTCCATAAACCCATGTTGATTTTCACTAATTACATTACCCTCCTTTCGTTCACTATTAATCGAGTCTGCAATCAGCTGCTCCACTATCTTGCCTGGGATTGATGTCAGACTGTTAGCCTTAGGACGACTTGGGTCATCTTGTTTACCTTTTTTTAAATTGGCACATTAGCTTTCTTCTAGTCTTCTGGAACTTCCCCAGTGCACCAAGACTACTGAAAATCAACATTAATGGTCCAGTGAGCTCCTCAGCCAGCTCTTTTAAAATCTTGAATGCAAGTTATCGGGACCTGCTGGTTTTAAAATGTCTAACTTTAGTAGCTTCTGCTTTAACCAGAGCAACTAGTGGAATGGAAAGAGTGTTATCACAATATGATGCCTGTATCATCTGTTTCTTACCTGACTACAGAACAGAAATATTTATTGAACACATTTCTGCATTTTCTGAATTATTATTGATAATTCTACCATTTTCATCTAGTAATGGACAATACCATTGTCAGGTTTCTTTTGGGTATCTAACAGGAAGTGATTCCCTCTGCTTGGAGTTCTCAACTGTAAAAACTCTCTTGTAGTTAAGCATCTAAGCCATCTTTTTGTGAGACAGGCCCTCCGCCTATGGCCTGACACGAAGTTAGCTTATGGACCATGGGTTGGATTCTGCAAGGTGCTGAACACTCTGGCCTGATCCAACAAAGCACTTAAGCACATATATAACTTTAAGCACGTGAGTAGTTGCACGGACTTTAATGAGATTGAGACCTGTCCATAAAGTTGAGCTATTTCTTGAGACTAGTCATGAAGCTGATGTTTATGCATTTCTTCCACTTAATTCAATTCTTCCTGCCAATATTTTGAACAAGTGACATTCATATATTTGTTCTGGTGGATAACTTTTCACTTCCTAATAATTTCAGGGCTAATAATAATAATAGGCTCATTAATTACAGATTTATGCAGTTTGTTGTGGCTGACAAGAAAAATATTAAATCCCATATTAATTCAGACCCCTCATAGGCACTGAACTGTATGCCAGGACAATTTCATTTGATATTTGCTATCTGTACTCATGAGGTATTGCTTATTGTAACTCTTAGCCTACACTCTATTATTTTCACTGTACTGTGTAAAATAGTTTATAGGGGGGGGAAAGGATTTTTAAATAAAATTTAAACTAACAACATTTTCATTTGAAAAATCATTGTGCTTGCATCAGTTCCAAAAATATCATTCCATACTCAGAGAGAGGATAGAAGGGACCCTGGCAGAATATTTTACAGTTTCATAACTAGAGGAAAGATTGTACAACCAAGTTAGCTGTTGCCACGAACAACAAGATTTGCTTTTTGATCAGATAAAGTGCCCTTTGAACATTTCTTGGAGGATGAAAGTCATCCTTAATCTGAAATTTATTTTCCATCTTTTAAGTAACTGTGTCAAGCAGGTACATGTTAAAAATGCTGCACAATGGAAAGCAGTTAGAAACTAATTCAGAGGTCTGCTATGCAACACCTAATAGTCTTGAGAAGCCCTTGACCTGAGATTGTATTACTCCACAATTTGATCATTGATGGAATGTGCCCTTCTCAGTTCACCGCTGAAGTATTCAGAAGTGTACAATCAAAGTCCTCAGCCCTACCCATACAGGGTATGGTAACAGACAACTGTAATGAAATCAAATATGGATAATGAAAATGTGCTTCAAAGGTTAATTGCCAAAGAAAGACATTATACCTTCAAATATAAAACAGCAACGAAAATCCCACACCCAAGAGTAAGAAAAGGTGATATAATATGAAATTGTCTGACTTGATGGACAAATTCATGTTGTCCTCTGTTATTGTCCTCCTTATCTTAAAAGAAAAATGCCTGGAGCATATTTTATGCTAGTTTCAGTTTATATAACAGGAATTTCATAAAAAGAATTCATAACATTACAAGCCTCTGTGCAAATAATCAAGTGAAGACCTTATTAAAGTGTTCTAACAATAAGGTCATTTTACAGCCAGCTGCTCCATAAAAGCTAATGGTAACCTGTGGATAGTCTATTTTTTTCTACTGTGAGGAAACCTTTGACACCATTTACCTAACAGTTGGTGTATTACTACTGCTATTAGTGCTTTTACTTGACTGTATTGTGCATTCCTCAATTAACAGAATCTATGCATAGCATAGCACATAGGTTCCCAGCAAAATTCAACCTGTTTAAACACAATGTTTCTATCTGATTTGCCTTCCCCAGAGGAGGAGTTTGGACAAGACATGGCAGTGAAAAGGGGAGTAGCCTTGGAGAAACACATGATAGGTCACCCACAGCAAATATGGTAGCAATAAGCAGGTATTTCTATCTGAGTGATACATTCTTGTAAAAGTGATTAAAAATAAAAATCTAACTTCTTTATAATGTAAACAAGGAACAACATTCTCCATAGTCAAGATCATAGCCAAAGATATTGAATGAACAAAAGTCAAATAAAAGAAGCACATGCCTTTTAGATAGAAAGAAATATACAGAATACCTGATTTCCAATGCATGATAAAGAATGTGTAAAATGTAAAAAAAGAACATTGTCCCTGATTATTTAGAAAATTTGATTTCACTATAAACATTCCACTTTCAGGGACTAAAATTCTCCAAATAAAGTACATTACCCTCCTATTCTCAACCTCATTGATGAACCAAAATACCTTTACAGTCATTATGGCCTATATGTTTTGTTCCCATGTGTAGCGATGCGGGACTCACCCTGCGGCACCTCCTGCTGGTCTAGTATGGGAATTAGCTCTCCAGCCTTGGAGAGCTCTCTGCAGGCCAATGTCCCTCTGTCGCTGGCCCCAGGTCCCTCCTGGACCCCGGTACCCCTCTCCCTTGGGTGCTGTCCCCTGGCAGTACCCCCACTCTCTGGGCTCCCCTCCCAGGGGAATTCCCTCCCTCTATCCCCACCTTGCCTCAGTGTTCACTGCCAGTCCTCATCTAGCCCCCGCACTCTGGGGCAGACTGCAGTCCATATCACTCATCATCGGCAAGGGGGGTTTGAACCTGCTGCCTCCACCTACCCCCGGGCTGCACTTCTGCAACCCCAGTACCTTTTCAGGCCTTTGCAGCCTGGGGGTTTTCCAGGCGGGAGCACCCCACTCCCTTGCCCTATTCCCAGGGCCGGCTCCAGGGTTTTGGCCGCCCCAAGCAGCCAAAAAAAAAAAGCCGCGATCGCGATCTGCGGCGGCAATTCGGCAGGAGGTCCTTCACTCTGAGGCGGAGTGAGGGACCGTCCACCGAAATGCCACCGAATACCTGGACGTGCCGCCCCTCTCCGGAGCGGCCGCCCCAAGCACCTGCTTGACAAGCTGGTGCCTGGAGCCGGCCCTGCCTATTCCCCAGCACTGCTCTACTCCAGTACCTTACTCAAGTCCCAGGCCCTTCTCTCTCTGCGCCTAGAGAGAGACTGCCTGTGCTCCCGGCCCACAGCCTCTTTATAGGGCCAGCTGTGGCCTGATTGGGGCGTGGCCCAGCTGTGGCTACTTCCCCAATCCGCCCAGATTTTCCCCTACCACAGCCCTCTCCCAGGGCTGTTTTAAACCCTTCAGGGCAGGAGCGGGTGGCCACCCCGCTATACCATGTTACTAACTGGAAATTTTTTTCAGATGTATGGAGATAGGACAAAGCAAATAACCACAAGAATTAGAAACCTTGAAAAGGAAAAACATGGCATCTATAGCAAATAGTGAAAACAGTGTTACCTGCCAACATTTGGAAAATGTAAGGATATTTATTTTATTTGCTATTAAATATATAAAATCTTCACAACTGGTATATTTACAAAACAGGCATAGCCTTTAAATCCCAACAAAATACTCCAAACTAGGATAACTTAGCAGGGGACTATAGTCTGAAAATGGTAAATATTCGCTTTAAAAAGAGAAAACAATGAGGAGCCCTTGTGGTATCTTAGAGACTAACACATTTATTTGGGCATAAGCTTTCGTGGGCTATAACCCACTTCATCAGATGCATGGAGTGAAAAATACAGTAGGCAAGTATAAATGTACAGCACATGAAAAGATGGGAGTTGCCTTACCAAGTGTGTGGGGGGGGGGTCAGTGCTAACAAAGCCAATTCAATCAGGGTGGATGTGGCCCATTCCCAACAGTTGACAAGAAGGTGTGAGTATCAACAGAGGGAAACTTACTTTTTGTAATGACCCTATCTATCTATCTATCTTATAGTGACCCTATCTATCTATACAGCCACTCCCAGTCTTTATTCAGGCCTAATTTGATGGTGTCAAGTTTGCAAATTAATTCCAGTTCTGCAGTTTCTTGCTGAAGTCTGTTTTTGAAGTGTTTTTGTTGAAGAATGGCCACTGTCTGTTATTGAGTGTCCAGGAAGATTGAAGTGCTCTCCTACTGGTTTTTGAATGTTACAATTCTTGATGTCTGATTTGTGTCCATTTATTCTTTTGCGTAGAGACTGTCCGGTACATTGGTAGATGTGCAGGTGAATGAGCCCCTGATAGTGTGGCTGATGTGGTTAGGTCCTATGATGGTGTCCCTTGAATAGATATGTGGACAGAGTTGGCAACGGGGTTTGTTGCAGGGATTGGTTCCTGGGTTAGTGTTTCTGTTGTGTGATGTGTAGTTGCTGGTGAGTATTTGCTTCAGGCTGGGGGGCTGTCTGTAAGCAAGGACTGGCCTGTCTCCCAAGGTCTGTGAGAGTGAGAAATCGTCCTCCAGGATAGGTTGTAGATCCTTGAGGATGCGCTGGAGAGGTTTTAGTTGGGAGCCGTAGGTGATGCCTAGTGGCGTTCTGTTACTTTCTTTGTCGGGCCTGTCCTGTAGTAGGTGACTTCTTTAAAAAGAGAGTCTTCCTTATTAGTAACTACAGTGTCTGCCAGAAAAGGCATTAAATTGTGACCAGAGAAATAGTAATATTTTGTATTGCCTTGTGTCAAAGATCTCGACATGTTTACAAATCTTTAATTGATCCTCACATCGTGGTAATGAAGTATTAACTGATTGACAGATCACTATCCGAAGACACAGAGGGGGCAACTAGCTCCCAGTCACACAACATGGTAGCAGAGTCAGAAATGGAGGAATCCTGACTCCCATCCCCATGTTCCATCCACCAGGCCATATACCTACTCAGGATGTGCCTGAATCTTCAAGCTTTGTAATGATGAGAAAAGCACAAGATGCTGTAGGTAATGCTGATGGGAAAGCTGAAAGAGAGAGGTGCAAAACAATTCCTGAGTGAATAAACCAGTTTGTCCCTTTCCATTTCTCTTCCCATAGAATGCTGCATTTCTGACTTGGCTTCTGTGTCACCCTGTGACCAGGGGTATGAGAAGATGCATTGTGAATTATGGAGAACAGACATTGGGTGTCATTCCAGTTACTGAATCATATAAAAAGGTGCTGTGCAAAACAGGATTGTGCTGGAAAGAGTGTGATTCCCACAGATGCTGTATGGCAAGGGCTCTCCTTTTTCCTCAAGCACAGATGCTAGAGAGCACAGGATCAAATGCAAAAAACTGTCACAACTGCAATCAGCTCATTTAACTTTAAATAAATATAACAATATATCTTCTGTCTAGCAGGCAGAGGCATCCAAAGAGAGCATGTTGTGCTGACACTGCAGTATGCCCAATTGAATAAAAAAGCAGGTGCATTGTTTAATGACAGGTCCTAAAACTCTCTGGGTGAAAACCTGGACCCATTAAAGTCAATAGGAGTTTTGCCATTCTGTAATGCCAGGATTTTACCCTCTGTCTTTTCCCTTTACCTTCCAGTTCCAAAAACCACAACAGTTGAAGAAATTAAGATACAAGCTGTGATCTCCATCCTCTGCTCCTCACTGAATCCCACCTTCTAGCCCTACTTTCATTCCCAGGTTCCAGAAATAATACTAATTATTATGAAAAAAATACCACCACCAGCTTCTCCCAGTGCATCCTCCATGTAACTACTGCTTATTAGTTTCAGCTTGTGTCAATAGCACAACCAGACAGCAGCAATCTGAAGGCGAGTGCCAGACCAAATCTAAAATAATCTCCAATTAGTAGGTACATATAAATACATATCTTGAGAGAGAAGGGGGGGTTAAAATATAGATACACCAGATTACAGAAATTTGAAGGCAGGACAAATTTCAGATTAAAAAAATGAATCTCCCAGCAATGGAGATGGGTCAAGCTCCTGTGAGTTAAGTAGATTTTGCTACCAAAAAGAAATTGGCCAAATTCAGGAGACTATAACCCATATTTTGTATAGATGGCAAATTGCTGAGCTAATCTAAATTAAGCCATTGAGGTGGAGGAAACAGCTGCCAGGGGGCGAGGGGATATGCTGGTGGCAGCTGAACTGTCCTGCTGGAAGCTGTTTGATAGGCTAGCTTTTCACTTTTGTATAACTTTCTCAAATTACTTTGTCTAATTTGTATTATTTTATTGATTTCATTATAAAAATATTGTACCATGAACGGGCAGACACTAAAAAATTATAGCACACCTTATAGACATAAAGCAAAAGGCCTGCTGCTATGTTGTGTTAATCCATACGTTTTATTGGGGGAACAGTTGCCATATGGCCTGGAGAAGAGTTGAAAGCAGGATCAGACTTGGGGCACTTCCATTAAGACTTGAGATGTTGCTTTGGATAAGGAGTAACAGATGGTGAGCAGAATGGATGCCCCCTCTACTTCAGGGTGGTAAACTCCAATCTCTGGAAGTGAAAGGCGGGAAATGCAAGAGTGAAGCAGCATTCTGCTCTCATGGCAATAAATACAAACATGACCCTATATAAAGTTTCTATATGCTTTGGGCCTGAGTGTCCTCCGACTTACGCCATTGTAAACCAGCTATCACTTCACTAAAGTCAGTGGAGTTACACCAGCATAAAACTGGTGCAAGTGAGATCAGATACAGGGCATTTATCCTTTGGCTCTTTTCCGCTACATTAATGAAGTAAAAAGGTAAGTTTCAATCAGGAAATTAAGAGTTACAGAAGGGTGGCAAAGGCTAATTCCAAAAAAATCCACGTAGAAGCAGCTGGAAGGCATCCTGATTTCTGAAAGGCAAAAAGAAAGAGAAGCCCAATTCTGCCTGTTATGGACAAAAAGAAACAAACCTAGTTGTATTTCAAAGTGTTCCATGAATTGCCCACTACATTACATTTGTATTTTCATTTTGTGCTTCTTCCTGTAACACATTCCTCCAGATAACATTATGATACTCAGCATTTATATAGTGCTTGACATTAAAGGAGTTCAGTGCACTTTACTAAAGGTGGGAAGGTATTGTTATCCTCATTTTACAGAGAGTATTTGCCACATGTACATGATCATATAATGATTTATTACCTGAAGTAGGACTAGAACCCTGCTCTTCTGATGTCTAGATCAGTACTTTTTAGCAACTGGCATACATCATCCAGTCTCACAAAATGTTCTCCACAGTCTCTATAGTTTAATGGCAAGAGTAGCAAGTTGGACTACAAGCCCAAACTACAAATAAAGATTGTAACTATGAAATATAGGTCAATAACTTTTTTCTAAAAACCGATTAAACATCTTGCGTTCTTGGAACAAAAATGTTACAGATCATTTGCTGGATCCAAGTGATAAACACACTGAAAGGAAGTTTGGGATAAATGAGCACCCTTTGGTCACTAGTTTAAACCCAGTCCATGCGAGTCCAAAACAGCAGTGAGACACAATATTGTGTGAAAAAGTGGGCTGTTGATGCATGCCTCAAGTTCATTGTGGGACACAACACTGAGTGGCTTCTAGCTGAAACGTGCATTATGCCAATGTGGTTTATTCCTGTTAGAATATGGCATGTTGATTTTTCATTTCATTTTAAAAAACTTTTTAAAAAATAATGTTTTGGGTATGGGGGGGGAAGAGATGTAATGTAGCAGTGAAGTGCTGGAGCGGGTACTCTGTGACTCCAAAAACCCTCTTGTTAAAATTCTGTTTCTATTGAGGAATTCCCAGCTGGCCATTTGCAGCCAGATTATGTCTCTCTCCTTTGTGCTACTCATCTGGCACAAATGGAGTGGACCTGGGGCTGGGAATCTCTCCTGTAAGATCATCACAAGAGTTATGGTCTATAATGGGTTTATTAGTTCCCTTCTCTTTTTTTTATAAGGGGATGTTTCATGCATTGAAGTATAAGTTTTGCTTCCAGTATGTCTACACTTAAAACACTACAGTGACACTTCTCCTGCCAGTGTACAAATCCTCCTCCTTCAGAGGTGGTAGTTTGGTAGACGAAAGAATTCTTCCATTGACCTAGAAATGTCTATGCCGTGGGTTAGGTCAGTAGAGCTACATCTCTCAGGGGACATAGTTATACTGATGTAAATTCCTAGTGTAGATCGGGCTTTCTTCAGCCTATTTCAGTCTGAGGGATGACACTATGTAGTCTCTCTTCTTCATCAAGGCAGTGATTCAAGGACTATATCACTTTATCTCACATAAAAATCTGTGGGATGAGGTTCTGGAGAAGGAAATGTCTACGGTGATCCCCCTGAAGGCAGAAAGTACTAAAGTCTGGCTGAAAGCCATGAAGTACTAGAAATATCATGTGACTGCCTTATCTGGTGAGAGCCACAAACCAAAGAATTTGGATACAGTGGTCACTCTTAAAAACTGTTTTTGTCTTTGATGACCGAATAACCTTGCCACAGCATTCACTAGGCAATAGCATTCCCATACTAGGAATAGGAATAGGGTTGCCAGGTGTCCGGTGTTCAACCGGAATGCCCAGGTGAAAAGGGACCCTGGCAGCTGCTGACTGGGCCATTAAAAGTCCAGTCAGTGCACAGTGGAGCTAAGGCAGGCTCCCTGCCTGCCATGGCTTTGTGTGGCTCCCAGAAGCAGCGGCATGTCCCTGCTCCAGCTTCTACACGTAGGGGCATTCAGGGGGCTCCGCACACTGCCCCTGCGCCAAGCACTGGCTCTGCAGCTCCCCTTGGCTGGGATTTGCAGTCAATGAAAGCTGTGGGAGCAGTGCCTGCAGACAGGCAGCGCACAGAGCCGCCTGGCCACGCCTCTGCGTAGGAGCCACAGGGGGGACATGCCGCTACTTCTGGCAGCTGATTGAGGTAAGCGTCACCCAGAGCCTGCACCACCCGACCCCCAAGCCCTGCCCAAGCCCTGATCCCCCTCCCACCCTCTGAATCTCTTGGTCCCAGCCTGGAGTCCCCTCCTCCACCCCAAACCCCTCATCCCCCGACCCACCCCAGAGCCTACACCCTCACACAGAGACCTCACCTCCCCAGTGTCCTAACCCCCTGCCCCATCCCAGAGCCCCCTCCCACCCTCTGAATCCCTCAGTCCCAGCCCAGAGCACCCTCCTGCACCCCAAACCTCTCATCCCCAGCCCCACCCCAGTCTGCACCCCCAGACAGAGCCCTCACTCCCTGCACCTCAACCCCCAGCCCCAGTCCAAAGCCCCCTTCTGCACTCCAAACCCCTCCATCCCAGCCCAGAGCCTCCTCCTGCACCCCAAATCCCTCACCCCCAGCCCCATACCAAAGCTTGCACCCCCAGCCAGAGCTCTTACTCTCCCACACCCCAACCTCCTGCCTCAGCCCAGAGCCCACTCCCATACTCCAATCCCCTCGGCTCCACCCCCCAGCCTGGAGCCCCCTCCTGCACCCCAAACCTCTCATCCCTGGCTCCACCCCAGAGTCCACACCCCCAGACAGAGCTCTCACCACCTTTCACAACCCAACCCACTGCCTCAGCCCAGAGTCCCCTCCCACACCCTGAAATCCTCATTTCTGACCCCACCCCAGAGTGGGGCCTTAGAGATGGGGTGGGGCATGGCCTCAGAGGAGGGGCAGGTCAAGGGGCGGGACAAGGGTGTTTGGTTTTGTGCAAGTAGAAAATTTGCAACCCTATGTGGGAACACTGCTCTAAGGTTATCTAGTTATCAAAAACAAAACTGGAAATTTCTGGACAACCACTGTGCATTTGGATAAGCACCTAACCTTTGGGGTGTTTATCTGCATGGAACCTTTTGAAGTTCATTCATCACTATATCAGCTAAATCCTGTTCTCTCTCTTGTGGAAGGGAAGAAATAGGACTTGCTTACAGTGAATATAAAGGACATTCTTAATTGAGGCTTCCAGATATAGCCTTAAACTCCTAAGTGACTAACACAACCTAGCAAATCTCCCTGTGTCCTGGCCTGGACTGAGTGAAAGGATTGACTGCTGTCTACATGACAGCTTCCTACATTTTCCACTGATTCATGATAGGCCACCATTCTCCCACTTTAAAAGACCAGTCCTGCCCATTCTTATTCTAGCACTCTCAGTGGATAGATATATGCTAATTATTACTATTTATATTACAGTAGTGCCTGGAGGCCCAAACCAGAGGTTAGAGTCCCATTGTGTACTTTACCTTTGTATTTATCCTTTAGAACGTTAATATTTTAATAGTGAATGTAATCGTCAAAGAGCTGGATCATGCAAAATTGTTAGTATGTGGTGGAAAAAGCAATAGACCCTAATGGCTGAGAGGCATTAAGGGCTGTTTTCAAGAAAGTCCTTTACATTCCAATGTTAGTGTATTATAATATTTTCTGCTGACAGCATTCTCAAGTTTGGACAAAACAGCTATTTCTCGTTAGCTAGCAAAACTGTCAGTATCACACAGTACTTTTCACAAGGGCATCTGGTAACAAAAATAATCTTCACTGGATACTAACATAATTAGGAATCTGAACACCTGAGCTGCATTTATGTAGTTAATGGACTCAGGGACCCACAAGAAGGAAGCAATATTTTGGTATCTGTAACTATAAAATGTTATGATTAGCAGCATATTACGAATCAAAGGTAAGGCTTCACAGATGCCCCCTCAAAACAAAAACAATTGCTTCAGTCACTTAGCCATTAGGGTGGTTACTGTAAATAAAATGTTCTGTATATATTCAAACATCAATTTAAGTTATAAAATGAAAGTACTTTGAAAGCTACCCTCTGCCTCAGAAAAGAATATTCAACATGCTTCACAGTACCAACATGAATAGAAATGGGCATTTTGTATTTATTTTGTGGTAGGGATAAAACTCTGATGCAAGAGTGCCCCCTATCTACAGCAAGAAAGCTCAGCAAGAGTGAATAGAATTTCCTTTAGCAAATGATGTAGAAATGCTTTTAAAGCCTGTGCAGAGATAACTAAAAACAAACCAAGTAACAAACCACTCAATTCAGGCAAATTAAAAATATTGCAATTAACAAAATTATCATTATGTGCAATGCTCCATTTTTTTAAATGCTGCTTTTGTATGTAGAGGGGAAAGTTCCTTCGCAAATCCAACAATTGCCTAAATGGAGACTAAGAAGCAAAAGTAATTGTAAATTGTAAAAGTAGATTTCAGTAGTCCCATCGTTACTATACGAATGTGGCATATTGTGCCTTGACTGTTGTAAACACAACATAATCAGAATATCCAGTAAAGCCCTTTTCCTTAATAAAAACTACATGAGACATATTAAATTAAAAGGTTTAAAGATATTTGAGATGTCACAATATCATGCTGCACTTAGAAGTGAGCTGAGATTTTTATTTTAAGCATCCATTTTCAGGAATTTACATTGTATTGTAACTTTCCTAAAATTATTATTTTGGGTTAAAATTTCTCATCGTTGTTTTTAGACTAGAAGTTAATGGTTTGTTTGGGATATTGTTTGTGAAGGTGATGTTTTTATTGATTATTTAATTGTGGGCAGATGTGTGCCTAGAAAGTTTATGTAAAATTAATTTCACTGTTCTGGAGTTATCCAACAGTGATAAACAAAACCTTACAACTGAAGAATCCAGTAAAGCCCTTTTCTTTAACAAAAAGTGTATGAAGCATATTAAACACTGGAAGCTCATGTCCAGGTGATTATCCTCGACGACTCCCAAATCTTTTTCAGAGTCGCTGCTTCCCAAGACAGAGTCTCCCAACCTGAAAATATCATAGAATCATAGAAGATTAGGGTTGGAAGAGACCTCAGGAGGTCATCTAGTCCAACGCCCTTGTTGTATCCACCAGACAAAGTATTAACAACTTCAACAGAACTTTATTTACAGTGCAAGTCTCTTCTCCAAGCTGTAGCTGCACACTCTGTAACTCTCCCAGCCTCCTCAACTCCTCCCCCCTCCTTCCTGTTTCCTGTCCTTTCAGACTCCCAACAGCCAGTGCTCCCAGTTCTAATAATTACAAGCAGCATCTAAACACCACATTCCCTCCTCTCTTAAGAAACTTTCCAAATTAAAATAAACATTGTTGTTCTAACCCCAGGAACAAATATGAAACAAGACACTATACTGTTGGCAGGAATATTACACTGAAAACACTGTAGATACTACATAACATAGTCTTTAGTCCAGGCAGGTGGTCGTCTGAGTCTGACAGGCCGTCTCTCAAGCCCTGGTTCCAGTGCAATGTCTTGTTGTGTTGGTTCTACAGTGAAGTCATCCAATGCAGACTGGGTATTGGCATAATCTCCTCTTGGTGCATAGGCAGGTGCAAGATAAGAAGCATTACATACCCGCCCATCAGAAAGTCGATAGGTGTAAGGTCCCTTCTTCTCTATGATTTTAAGAGGAGCTGTGAATTTATGGTCCCCTTTGCGTAAGATTCCAGGTTTTCGTATTCTAACAAAGGAACCACGCTCAAACTTTGGTTCCTTAGCACCCCGCCGTTTGTCTGTGAAAGCCTTAGACTTTGCTTGGTTCTGTTCAACTGTCTTTCTCACATCATCCTTGTTTGGCAATGTTCAGTTTAGTAGTCATCTGTTTCCCATGAAGTAACTCTGCAGGTGATCTTTGCGTTGTGGCATGTCGTGTAGCCCGGTATGCTTGCAAGAAATCAGTAGTGAAGGGTATCCACAATCGCCCTTCCAGTTTAGCTGTTTGCAAACTCTCTTTCAAATTTCTGTTAAACCGTTCGATTTCTCCATTGGCTTGAGGGTAATATAGGGATGAACTCCTGTGTAAAATGTTCCTCTCTGCTGGAAAAGTTTCAAACTCCAGGGAAGTAAATTGACTACCATTATCTGAAACCAGTTCTTTGGGGTTACCTTCCCGGCTAAAAACTGAAGAGAGAAACTTAATTACTGTAGCAGAAGAAATTTGCGATGTAAACGCTACCTCAGGCCTTTTGCTGAAATAGTCTATTAAAGTGATGGCATAACGACAGTCAATTGGAGCAGTATCAAAGGGTCCTACAATGTCAATCGCCACTTTTTCCCATGCAGATTCAGGAAGAGGAACAGGCTGTAATGGAGGGTTACATGTCACTGCTGTCTTATCATGCATTTGGCAAGTGACACAGGATTTTATGAGTGCTTCAGTTTGAGAGTCCATCCCTGGCCACCAATACAGATCCCGTAGTCGTTGTTTGGTTCTGACAATTCCTTGATGAGTATCGTGTGCCAGGTGTATGAGTTTTGACTGTAATTCTTCTGGCACAAGTAGCCGGTGTGTACCTCGTAGCACACAGCCATCGAGCAAAGAAAGTTCATCCCGAACTCTAAAATAAGGCAGCAAAACTGGGTCAAGGTTTTTAGGGTTACTGGGCCATCTCTTTGTCAGAAATTCCCGTAGTTTTTGTTGAATTGGACACGCTGAACAAGCAGCTTGAAATTGTTCTCTTGTAACTGCAGTAAGAGTGCTTGTAATAAGCGCAACTACTACATCCTCATCCTCTGGTGGACCATCTGGTGACGGCAAAGGCAGGTGAGAAAGGCAATCAGCTACCACATTTTCGTTTCCAGGCTTATATTCCAGTTCATAATTGAAAGAGAGTAGTCTTGCAGACCATCTAGCAATATGATATCCTGCTCTTCCCAGTCCTTTCGTGGTGAGCAATGTCGTCAAAGGGCTGTGGTCTGTGTGCAACTTGAACGTGAGGCCCCACAGGCAAGTTCTCCATTTTTCAGTAGCCCAGACACAAGCAAGTCCTTCTTTTTCAACTGTAGAATATTTTCTCTCAGCATTACTTAGTGTCCTTGAAGCAAATGCAACAGTCCTCTCAGTGTTGTCCTTATGAAGTTGTGTGAGGACAGCCCCAAGTCCATAATCAGAAGCATCAGTAGTTACAATTGTGGGCAATGCGGGACTGAATAATGCAAGTACTGGACTATGTACAATCAAGTCTTTCACCCTTTCGAAACTAACTTGTGCATCCGTTGTCCACACTAAGGTTGAACTTCTCCATAGTAATTCTTGTAACGGTTCAATGACAGAAGCATAATTGGGAATGAATTTTGCATACCAGGAGGTAAGACCCAAGAAGGAACGTAAGGTTTGCAAATCTGTTGGAGGAGGAGCATTTGAAATTGCCAGGATATGATCTGGATCAGGTTTTAGTCCAGCCTGTGAAATTGTATGCCCCAGAAAGGAGAGTTCAGTTTGTCTAAATTTGCATTTGGACCTATTGAGCTTGAGGCCTGCTTTGCTGATGCAGTTTAGTACAGACTGCAGGTTATTGTCATGCTCCTCAGTAGTATTTCCAAACACAATAATATCATCCAAATAGCACTGAACTCCATGTTGATTCTTCAGAATCAATGACATTTTTTGAAAGGCACTTGGGGCTGATGCAAGTCTGTATGGAACACGTTTAAAACGAAATAGTCCCTCATGTGTAATAAATGCTGTGAGGTCTCTGCTATCTTCATGCAACATAACCTGGTGGTATGCGCTCTGCAAATCAAGAGTAGAAAACATCTTTGCTCCACGGAGTTCTGCAAATACTTCCTCTATGTGAGGAAGAGGATGGCTGTCAATCACAATAGCTTTATTTGGCTCCCTTAAGTCCACACAAAGGCGAATGTCTCCACCCTTCTTCTGCGTCACTACTATAGGTGAAACCCATTCCGAGGAGTTCATCTCTTCAATAATGTCCTTTTGAACAAGTTTTCTAAGTTCCTCTGAAACAGCTTCCCTGACTGAAAATGGTAAGCGCCGTAATTTCTGTCGTACAGGCAACACATTATTCCGCATTTTAACTTTATGCAGAAACCCATAAGCACAGCCGAGTTTCTCCTCAACCTGGAGTTGGGTCCCAGCTGAAACTGGTGTGTGTACTGCAAGAGTGCTTTGCTGAGGAAGATCAATTCGCCCATTAACTACCCTGAGATTTAAAGCAGCTAATAAATCTCTGCCAAGGATAGCAGTGCCTTTGTGGACAATGTAGAACTCCGCAGTTACACAGCGACCACCAAAAGTAACTATTGCTGGCAGGCAGCCATGTACTGGAATATGTTTTTTCAAATAGCACACCAAGTGAAGTTTGGGTTCAGTAAGAGGCACATCTTTAAAGTAATACAAATAGATGGAATCAGGTAGTATAGATACTGCTGAGCCAGTGTCCAACATTAGCTGAATAGAGTGTGATTTGCCTGAGAGTATGGCAGAAACATTTACAATGCACTTTATCTGTTCTGGAATATGTGCAGTAGTGATTTTGTCTACACTCAGCACAGTAACATCTGGTATTGTAAGTGCATGCACCTGTTGATTGAACTGGCTACTGCGACATACTTTAGCAAAATGCCCAATCTTTTTGCAATGATTGCACTGAGCTACTTTTGCTGGACATCCTGTGTAGCTTGCAAGATGTTGTGGGGATCCACAGCGAAAGCATGCTTTTACTGTATTTTGCATTCGCTGATTCAGTGGCTTTTCATTAGTTTTCCTTTTGCAATTGTTTGTCTGCAGTGATAGTGAACTTTTCTGCAAAGAAGTCACAGCCTGGACTGGGCCTCTTGTACCCTGGCTCATTATTTTGGCTTCAGCTGTAGCTGACTCAATCTGAGTAGCAATGGTTATTGCTTTTTCTAGTGTAAGTTGTGGTTCTAGAAGTAAGAGTTCTCTTACATGAAGCATTGTTGTTTTCTCAATGAACTGGTCTCTAATCATCTCATCTGCCATATTCCCAAAGTCACAAGTTACAATCAGACTCCTCAGGGAAGCCATATACTGCATTATAGTCTCCCCTGGTTTCTGCTCACGCTGGCGAAATCTGTAGCGATTAGCTACTACATTCACTTTTGGCACAAAAAAGTTCTTTAATGCAGTGAGTGCAGTCTCATATTTATCATCTGCAAGGGGAAAAGTGTAAATATACACTGCCCTTCTGCTCCAAGGCAGTGGATTAGCAGAGCATGCTTTCTTACTTCAGAAATCTCCGTAGCACTGATTGCAAGCAGATAAGTCTCAAACATATGGATCCAGGCAGTAAAAGCAATTGGAGGCTCACCTGGGCTTTGCAGAAAGGGTGCAGGTGGGTTCAGAGGCAGAAGATCCATCCTCGTCCCCAAAATGTTGTATCCACCAGGCAAAGTATTAACAACTTCAACAGAACTTTATTTACAGTGCAAGTCTCTTCTCCAAGCTGTAGCTGCACACTCTGAAACTCTCCCAGCCTCCTCAACTCCTCCCCCCTCTTTCCTGTTTCCTGTCCTTTCAGACTCCCAACAGCCAGTGCTCCCAGTTCTAATAATTACAAGCAGCATCTAAACACCACACCCCTGCTCAAAGCAGGACCAACACCAACTAAATCATCCCAGCCAGGACTTTGTCAAGCTGGGCCTCTAAGAATGGAGATTCCACCACCTCCTTAGGTAACCCATTCCAGTGCTTCACCACCCTCCTAGTGAAATAGTGTTTCCTAATATCCAACCTAAACCTCCCCCACTGCAACTTGAGACCATTGCGCCTTGTTCTGTCATCTGCCATCACTGAGAACAGCCAAGCTCCATCCTCTTTAGAACCCCCTTCAGAAGGCTGCTATCAAATCCCCCTCACTCTTCTCTTCTGCAGACTAAACAAGCCCAATTCCCTCAGCCTCTCCTCATAAGTCGTGTGCCCCAGCCCCCTGATCATTTTTGTTGCCCTCCACTGGACTCTCTCCAATTTGTCCACATCCTTTCTGTAGCGGTGGTCCCAAAACTGGATGCTCCAGATGTGGCCTCTCCCGTGCTGAATAGAGGGGAATAATCACTTCCCTCGATCTGCTGGCAATGCTCCTACTAATGTAGCCCAATATGTCCGTTAGCCTTCTTGGCAACAAGAGCACACTGCTGACTCGTATCCAGCTTCTCATCCACTATAATCCCCAGTCCTTTTCTGCAGAACTGTTGCTTGGCCAGTCGGTCCCCAGCCTGTAGCAGTGCATGACTCTGCACTTGTCCTTGTTGAATCTCATCAGATTTCTTTTGGCCCAATCTTCCAATTTGTCTAGGTCACTCTGAACCCTATCCCTACCCTCCAACATGTCTACCTCTCCCCCCAGCTTAATGTCATCTGCGAACTTGCTGAGGGTGCAATTCATCCCATCATCCAGATCATTAATAAAGATGTTGAACAAAACTGGCCCCAGGACCAACCCCTGGGGCACTCCGCTTGATACCGGCTGCCAGCTAGACATCAAGCCATTGATCACATCCTGTTGAGCCCGAGAATCTAGCCAGCTTTCTATCTACCCTATAGTCCATTCATCCAATCCAAAAATACTGTGGGAGACCATATCAAAAGCTTTGCTAAAGTCAAGATATATCACATCAACTGCTTTCCCCATATCCACAGAGCCAGTTATCTTATCATAGAAAGCAATCAGGTTGGTCAGGCATGGCTTGCCCTTGGTGAATCCATTTTGACTGTTCCTGATCACATTTCTCTCCTCCAAGTGCTTCAAAATAGTTTCCTCGAGGACCTACTCCATGATTTTGCAAGGGACTGAGGTGAGGCTGACCGGTCTGTAGTTCCCTGGGTTCTCCTTCTTCCCTTTTTAAAAGATGGGCACTATATTTGCCTTTTTCCAATCGTCCGGGACCTCCCGCAATTGCCACAAGTTTTCAAAGATAATAGCCAATGGCTCTGCAATCACATCAGCCAATCCCCTCAGCAACCTTGGATGCATTAGATCTGGACCCATGGACTTGTGCATGTCCAGCTTTTCTAAATAGTCCTTAACCTGTTCTTTCCCCACTGAGGGCTACTCACCTCCTCCCCCATACTGTGTTGCTCAGGACAGCAGTGTGGGAGCTAACCTTGTCTGTGAAGACCGAGGCAAAAAAAGCATTGAGTACTTCAGCCTTTTCCACATCATCTGTCACTAGGTTGCCTCCCCCATTCATTAAGGGTCCCACACTTTCCCTGACTTTTTTCTTGTTGCTAACATACCTGCTAGCAACAAGAAAAGTATTAGCAATGTGGTCTACATTCTTTGTTCTTAGATGTATATGTGATGCTGTATGAAAAGGAAAATGATCATTTATATCACAGTTGCACAGCTGCACTAAATCAGAAACAAAATATGTCATTTAAGGTATCAATGGAAAAGTTGTAATCTGCTAAGTATGATTATCCTGTTTATATTTATGTATCATCTTTGTATCTGAAGTTATCGATGTTTGATAATTGGGCTTTGGATCAGGACTCCATGCTATTCAAAAGTTTAAAATTTGATATTCAGAGTTTTAAGGGTTAAAGAATTCTGACAATGGGTGAAGCACTGTCATATGCAGATTATGACTCAAAGAAGTTTAAACAATTATGTAAAAAAAGGAAAATAACCCTTAAAAAGGGGACATCGCAGATCAGAAAATGAGAGATTTGCTCGTGGACTATGATCAAAGAGCAGAAGCCAATGAAGCTGATAGGACCCTGTTACAAATAATGGCAGATGAGAAGAGGCTTCACTGTAAAGCAAAGGTGGCTGACATTCAGTTAAAAGAGAAAAAAGCATTAGCTGAGATAGAAAAAGAAGCTGAGGAAAGCTGCTGAGAAAGAAGCTGCTCATCAGAGGTGAATGGAACTGCTGCAAGCTGAGAAAGAAGCCCATCAAAAGCAGATGAAAGCTGCCACACACCAACTCCAAATACTGGGAAAGCAAAAGAGTCTGCCACAGCCTGGAATTCCATCTCCTCTCAACAATAGAGACTGAGATAGAATCTGCCCTATTTATAAAGAATCTGAAGATATGGGGGAAATGTTGTCCCCCTTTGAACATCTGTATGATATTCACAAGATTCCTGACAGCCAACAGATGCCTGTCCAATTAACCAAATTGACTGGAGAGGCCAGAGAGGTATTTAATGAGATGGGGATGGAAAAGGATTTTGTAAAATTTAAGGAAACTATATTGAAATGGCTTAAGGCCACTCCTGAGTCTTATAGATTGAAATTTAGAAATATCAAAATGTCTAATGAGTTTACTTGTGTAGTGTGGTCATAAATTGTTGGGTTATGTAACAGGTGGGTTATGGGGGCAAAAGCTTATGGTAACTTTGATAAGATGCTATATTTGATTATGTTGGAGCAACTGCTAAAAATAGCTCCAGAAGATATCAAAGCTGCAATGTATGATAGGGAACCTGATTCACTTTTACAGGCTGCAGAAATAGCAGATAAACATGTGGAAAACAGGGCTTTTAGTAAGCATCCCCCAGTTTAAAAGGGATGAAGGGTTCAAGAGTAAGTTTAGCCCCAACTTTGTTAGAAAGTGTCAGGGAAGCCCAGAGTATAAAAATTCTTATCCTAAGGCATAGGCGCCGGCTTCCTCATTTCCCCAGGAGTGCTCGACCTCTGCTCCACTCCAGGCCCCACGCCCCCCCTTCCCTTAATGCCCATCCTGCCCCTCCTCCTCCCCCGAGCATGCCCCACCCTCATTCCTCCCCCGCCCGCTACTGTCTTTTCAAGAAATAAATGCAAGGAAGCAGATTTTTTTTATATCAAAACAATTTTAATGTTGAATCTGTGCAGTTCTCATCAGCAAAGTGAAGGTACTAGTCTTTTCTATTAATTTTTTCTTTGACAAAATCCCTGCACAAGCAGACTACTCCCCTCCACTTTCCCCTACATACAGTCACAAACACCTGTATTCTGTGGGACTGCTTCAAACATCCTTTTCGTTGAAACGAGAAGAGAAAACCATGTGTAATTAACATATTTGGTGTCAATCATACAGTTTAGAGTGGATGCCTCACATCAGATATTGACTTGTTTTCAGACAAGTTGAAGATTTATTGGCTTCATCTTGATTAGTATCAATGTTTTGGGACATCAGCTTTTGGTATTACCCTCAATAGAAGTAAGTTTCTTCTCACTACAGTATTATGACCTAGAATTTGCAGGTACATTTTAATAAGCCTGAGATAAAGAAAAAAGTGCATCAACAATAAACTCTTCCTGCCTTATGTTTGCCTCTTTAAGGTGTAAATGCTTCACATATTAAATAAAAATGGAGTTACAGCAAAGGAAACACAGTGAAACATCATTTTAATGCCTCATCACAATAAATGTGTGTGTGATGCTTCCCAGATGTACGCTTGGCTGTGAGGCACCTCATTACCACCTGTCCTTAGTGCAAGGAGGCCTTGTCTGTGCCTGTCAGGAGTCAGCTCCCTGACTCCACCCACCATAGGCAACTCAAGCACTCTCCTCTAGGCCTATGCAGGACCTGCTGTCTCTCTGTGGGTTAGAGATAGGCACACTCCAAATCCAGAGCCTTCCAAGCATCTCTGTGGAGTGTCCAGCCCTGATCTGCTGGACACTTGCAGTATTCACAGATCTGCAGCTTCCAAACAAGCAGTACACCTCAGTTTACTAATGCCACCTCACATCACTGCTCCGCTTAACTCACAGCAATTAGATATTACAGAGACACAGTAGGTGAGGTAATATCTTTTTTTGAAACAACTTCTGTTGGTGAGAGGGTGATGGGTTGGATCACAGAACCCCCTTGGGAGCTGCCACCTAATGTGCCAAGACTACCTCTGTTCCTATTTTCCCTGCCAGCTCAGGACTCCAGCACCCTGTCTTGCTGAGCCAGACACTCCCGTCTGCTCCAACAAAGACCCAGGATCTGAATTACTTGCCCCAAAGCTGCAGGTTTACCTGAAAACAGCTCACAGAAGTGTGCTTGTCTTTAGCACTCAGATGTCCAACTCCTAATGGGGTCTAAACCCAAATAAAGCTGTGTTACCCTGTATAAAGCTTATGCAGGGTAAACTCATAAATTGTTCGCCCTCTATAACACTGATAGAGAGATATGCACAGTTGTTTGCTCCCCCAGGTATCAATACATACTTTGAGTTAATTAATAAGTAAAAAGTGATTTTATTAAATACAGAAAGTAGAATTTAAGTGGTTCCAAGTAGTAACAGACAGAACAAAGTAAGTCACCAAGCAAAATAAAATAAAATGCGCAAATCTATGTCTAATCAAACACTGAATACAGATAAGATCCTCACCAGTTCCAGAATGCTCCCTTTTACAGACTAATCTCCTTTTAGCCTGGGTCCAGCAATCACTCACCCCCCTTTGGTTGAGTTTCTTCCAAGTATCCTGGGGGGTGGGGAGGCTCTCTCTTTAGCCAGCTGAAGACAAAATGGAGGGGTCTCCCACGGGGTTTAAATACACTTTCTTTTGTGTGTGGAGACCCCCCTCCTCACTCCTATGAAAAGTCCAGCTCCAAGGTGGAGTTCTGGAGTCACCTGGGCAAGTCACATGTCCATGCATGACTCACAATCTTTACAGGCAGAAGCCATTGTCCACATGGTATCTTGTATGTCTCCAGGAAGACTTCTTATGTGGTTTGGAGCATTCCAAGATGCATTGTTCCCCAAGTGCTTCCTGATCGGGTACTTAACCTTGCAAATTCCTTCCTAAAGAAGCTGACCAAATGCCTCACAAAGCTTACTTAGAAATCAAGCAAGTATAAACAGCCAATATTCTTAACCTCAAATATAAAATGATATATGTGTACAAATAGGATGAATAGATATAGTAGACCATAACCTTTACAGAGTCATGTTACATGGCACAGGCAGCACAAAACATATTCCAGTTATGTCATATTCCCATAAAGCCTTATGGGTGGTACCGTCACAGAGAGAGACAAATATCCTAACATCTCTAATATCCTGGGATCAATATGGCTACAACAACACTGCATATAGCACTTAGATAAATGTTTATAATGAAATCAAGAGTACATTTATTTAACAAAGCATAGGGTTTCAATTAATAACAAGAAGCATTGGAAATGAACAATTACACATAAAAAGTATAATGTGCATTCCATAGACTAGACTTAATTAACAAGATACCCTTGTATCTAATAAATATTGCTCACCAGTGCTTTGTAGCCAGGCTGGCTTTGAACCCTTTTTCAAAAAACAACCTATGCTTTCAGCTGTCTCCCCGGTGACGTAAAAGACTAATCCTTTGATTTTAGGCATAAACAGGACACCATCCAACTAATTGGTTTTCCCTGTTGATTTTCTCTTGTAGTCTTTTGCAGACTTTCTGGTACCTGGCTCAGTCTGAAAATAGTCCTTCTTTGTGAGACACACAGTACACAATACTACTGTGGCCAGACAGAGAGATTAGTGTCAGTCATCTCCTGCCTGAAAGGAACACATCCTGAGGTACATCACCACCTCATGACCTCTCTTAATCCCAAATTCTTAAGAACATAATTATCAGTTTAGAACCACAATTCCTCAATTACTAACTTTACCTTCATGTTCCAATGGCTATGATGACCAGCAGGCTACTGGCTCTTGATAGAGATCTCATATGCCACCCTTCAGGGAACTATTATGGATATATCTGACCCAGGGGATCGCTGTAAAACCCTGTGCCCTCTGCCAGTTGGCACTAAGGGGCCAATAGGTCACAGTATGGTTAAGCCCACAGGAAATACTTCCAGGCACTGCCAATTCTGAGCCAAAACTCATCTGAGTCAAAGAAGGAAGTTTTGTTGGCTGTCCATACAGAAAGATGAAAATGAGTCTGCATGAGAAGTACAATACTAGAGCATGGGTGATGGTCCTCAATAGGTATTCATTCAAATTCTCCCCCAGTCACCAGCCTTCCATCAGGCTGCCTCCACAAAAGATCCATTGCTGCTGTCCCTCCAGAGGAGGAAGATCTGAGATTTTACTCAGAGCTTTTTGTGATTTGGAAACACATGAGGGGTTCCAGAACATTCTTGATATGTGCCTCCTCAACAAGGAGATCTGCAAAGTCATGATTCTGCCTGGAGAAAACCAGATACATTCTCCTTTCTCTATTCCTAGGTGACTTTCTTTGTTCTAAGAACAGGAGTACTTGTGGCACCTTAGAGACTAACAAATTTATTAGAGCATAAGCTTTCATGGGCTACAGCCCACTTCTTCGTATGCATATAGAATGGAACATATATTGAGGAGATATATATACACACATACAGAGAGCATGAACAGGTGGGAGTTGTCTTACCAACTCTGAGAGGCCAATTAAGTAAGAGGAAAAAAACTTTTGAAGTAATAATCAAGATAGCCCAGTACAGACAGTTTGATAAGAAGTGTGAGAATACTTACAAGGGGAGATAGATTCAATGTTTGTAATGGCTCAGCCATTCCCAGTCCTTATTCAATCCTAAATTGATTGTATCTAGTTTGCATATCAATTCCAGCTCAGCAGTCTCTCGTTGGAGTCTGTTTTTGAAGTTTTTCTGTTGTAAAATAGCCACCCGCAGGTCTGTCATTGAATGACCAGACAGGTTAAAGTGTTCTCCCACTGGTTTTTGAGTATTATGATTCCTGATGTCAGATTTGTGTCCATTAATTCTTTTGCGTAGAGACTGTCCGGTTTGGCCAATGTACATGGCAGAGGGGCATTGCTGGCACATGATGGCATATATCACATTGGTAGATGTGCAGGTGAACGAGCCCCTGATGGTATGGCTGATGTGATTAGGTCCTATGATGCATTCCTTGAAATTATACAAGAAATGTAAATCACTACCTTCCGAACATTTCAAGAAATGTGATCTAGAGCAAATGTTTGGATGAGAAATATAACTCCTAGCAGAAGATCAAAAATAATACTAATTTTCACTCGTACAGCATCTTCCATTTAAGGATCTGCTCGTTCATTACGCACATTAATTTAGCTTTACAACACCTCTGTGAAATAGGCAAGTATTATTTCCATTTCACTGTCAGAAAAACTGAGGCACAGAGAGTGATTCACCCAGGTCACCCAAGATGTCTACAACAAAATCAGCAACAGAATCTAGGACCCCTGTCACCCTATCCTGTACCTTTCAAGACCTTCCTTCTTCCTATATGTATTGATTACTGTCTCCATGACAAGACTATGAGAATACATAAGAACAAACCCAATAACATAGATCAATGCACAATTCTTAGCAGTATAAATCTATAGTAGCTATAAAAGTACAGTCCCAGCCCACCCACCCCAGTATTGGGAATTGAAACTGTTATTTCTTTGATCTTTTTTGTCCCTGGAAGGGAATGATTTGATGATGATGAAAGGAGGATACTTGTTCTTCTGGTAGGAGATATGACAGAAGTAACTGCTTCTACTAATACTTTTAGAAGTTTTTATGTTTTTGGATAAACAAGCTTGAAAGGTCTTTGCAAATGAGTTCAATGAGAAGTCACTGCAAATGGGTGCAATAAATGCACTGAATCAAAAACTTTTATTCATTGCAATGAGAAACGATGAGCTGGAGCTGTAACTCCAGTATTCTGCACCATTTCTAAATTACAGTGTGCAATGATTTTAAACCACAGTAGGAAACAACATCAAAAAAGGCAAAACCTATGTTTCAATTCTACCATTCTCTGCAGATAACTCCAAAGTGAAAGACTGAAAAGTAGACATACTTTATTAACCACATAATCATTATTTTCTAACCTACTGTCAAGAAAATCCTTCAAAGTGCAACAGTGTATGTCTTTTTTCTATGGCTAATTTCTGCTTGGATGTAAGTAATTAAAATTCATTAAGAACAGCATCAAACTCACCCTTTCCCACCTATAGTCATCTGAGCAAGTTGAAAATGCTACTCCCCAGGACCATGTTAATAAGTTAGGTGTGAACTTAACAGCCCAAGTAGGCTCATTTAAACAATAATAGGCAAGGCAAATATTAAAGCAATTTTAAGATTACATATGTAATGACAAATTAGGTAAAGTGCAATAAGGAAATGTTAACATTATTATGAAAACCTTATTTTTTTATTTCTCTGTCTTTTTTCTGTTTAAAAAAATAACCATAAAGTTCCACTATTACTTTGGGCAGAGGGTATTTATTATATTAAAGTCAAACAATCACAGCTTTAAAAAGTCATTTTCTTCTTATCATGATGCAACACAGCTTAGCCTTGATGAGACAGCCAAAGAGATAACATTTCATCTTTTATTCCTCCTGGCTGTAGGACATTCTCACATTCAGACTTTAGTTAAAAATAAAAAGGTGTTGATATCCTCTGGCTAATACTATTATTTAATCAGTCTCTCCTCATGAGAGACAAGGTCTAAATTAGTATTAAGGCTGAATTATATCTTTCCTTTAGAACTAATGATTTTTTTGAGGTTAGGGTTAAAGCAAGCAGTAGCAGGCTTCCAGGGATGTTTGTTCCTGTATCTTTAGAAATATTAACAGATTTGGGGGATATACAAAAATTAAATGTTCCCCAGAGACAATCTTACTGAAATGACTGACTTGTTTCCGATAATTTTCGCCCTAATTTTATGCAATGATTAGAAGTAGTGAGCAAGCTTCTACATAACAGGTGTTGCTAAGAAGCATTATATAGATAATCACAAGAGAGCAATATCAACAATTCTCCCTTCATTAGTACACACAAATTAAAGGAACAGACAAAGGTGATGTAATTTCCATTCACTGACACAGTGATTGACTACTGCCAGAAGTTGCATGAAATAACTGTACATCTAATCTACAGATCTCTCTTAGTTTCCTTATAATGCTGTGGAAAATTAAAGAGCCCAAAGGTGGGGAATAAAGAGTTGTTTTTGTCTCAGACCCATCAGAACAGAAAAGCTTGTAGGATGTGTGTGGGATTTTTGTTGGGCTGGTTAACAACACTGATACTGGAGGAAGGTTTTATGGAAAAGGTGTGTTTTACCCTGGTTCCTGAATACTAAGATTGGGTTTTGTTTGGTCTCTTCTGGCAAGATGTTCCTTAGCTGGGGTCATGCTGCCAAAAATGTTCTGCTTCTAGTATCTGATAGTCAAAATATGGGCCTAGTCAGCCACAATGTCCTTGCAGGATGTTAGAGATTACAGGAAATGGTGATTACCGGTGGTGGTAAGAGAGTCTCTGATGTAACTATGTATCCATTAGGTATCTTTTGAGTTATAGCCAGGACTTTGAACTCTCCTCTCTGAAGTGAATGAAAAACTAGACAAGCTAGTAAAAGCAGATGAAATGTGTTTGTAGCAGACATTGTTGCTAAAGGACAGTTACCTGTTCCATAACTGGCGTTCTTTGAGATGTGTTGCTCCTGTCTATTCCACAGTAGGTGTGCGTGCTCGCCACGTGCACCGGTGCTGGAAGTTTTTCCCTTAGCAGTACCCGTACTGGGGGAGCACCGCTGCGACCCCTGGAGTGGCGCCTGTATATCGTGCTATAAGGGGAGCTACGGGCTCCCCCAACCCTCGGTTCCTTCTTGCCGGACAACTCCGACAGAGGGGAAGGAGGGCGGGGTGCGGAATAGACAGGAGCAACACATCTCGAAGAACGCCAGTTACGGAACAGGTAACTGTGCTTTCTTCTTCGAGTGATTGCTCCTGTGTATTCCACAGTAGGTGATTCCAAGCAATATCTGTTGGAGGTGGGTAGGAGTTCACGATGGTTTGGGATGAAGTACCGCCCTGCCGAACCCGGCGTCATCCTTAGACTGGGAGACGATCGCGTAATGCCAAGTAAATGTGTGAACTGAGGCCCAAGTGGCCGCCCTGCAAATGTCCTGGATGGGGACATGGGCGACGTAGGCAGCTGATGAGGCCTGAGCCCTCGTAGAGTGTGCCCTGACAATCGGTGGCGGGGGAATCCCTGCCAAATCATAATACGTGCGTATGCACGAGGTGATCCAGCGGGAAAGCCGCTGGGTGGAGATGGGCTACCCCTTTGCCCGCTCGGCCGAGGCAATAAAGAGTTGAGAGGATTTCCAGAACGGCTTAGTCCGATCCAGATAAAAAGCCAACTCCCTATGCACATCGAGCGTGTGTAGGCGGCATTCCTTGTTAGAGGAGTGGGGTTTAGGACAGAGCACAGGGAGGAAGATGCTCTGCTCCATATGGAAGGTGGAGATCACCTTCGGGAGGAATGTCGGGTGTGGGCAGAGCTGGACTTTATCCCTATGGAAAACCGTATAGGGGGGTTCTGAGGTTAAGGCCCTGAGCTCTGAGACACGTCCGGCCGACGTGATCGCCACAAGGAAGGCCACCTTCCACAATAGGTGCGACCAGGAACACGTGGCCAGGGGTTCAAAGGGGGGTCCCGTGAGATGGGACAAGACCAGGTTGAGGTCCCACTGCGGCACGGGGGGGTCTAGCGTACGGGAATGACCGGTCAAGGCCATTCAGGAAACGGGAGGTCATCGAGTGGGAGAAGACCGAGTGGCCTTGCACCGGCAGGTGAAAGGCTGATATGGCCGACAGTTGCACACTGACGGAGGCAGGTGCCAGTCCCTGGGCCCTAAGGGATAAGAGGTAGTCCAGGATAAACTGGAGAGGTGCGGCGGAGGGGGACACTCCCCGCTCACTCGCCCACCTGGCGAACCTGGACCACTTCGCCATGTACATCTGACGCGTGGACGGTTTCCTGCTTTCCAGGAGGACTCGCCTTACTTGCTCCGAACACCTATTCTCCTCCTCATTCAGCCATGGAGCAGCCACGCTGTCAGGTGAAGTGCGGCCAGATTGGGATGGAGGAGGTGCCCCCCGTCCTGGGAAAGGAGGTCCGGGCGGAGCGGTAGCACCCTCCAGGGGGCGGGGGGGCGCTAAGAGACATAGGAGGGGCCCGTACCAGTGCTGGCGGGCCCACGCCGGGGCTATGAGAATGACTTTCGCCTTGTCCACTTTCACCTTCTGAAGGACCTTGGCGATGAGGGGGAACGGGGGAAAGGCATAAAGGAGCTGGCCCGACCAGCTCAGGAGGAACGCGTCGGAGATCGTGCCTTCCCCCACCCCTCCCCTGGAGCAGAACCGGGGGCAATGCCAGTTCTGACGGGTTGCAAACTGGTCGATCTGGGGAGCTCCCCACTCTTAGAAGAGCCGGTGAGCGGCCTCCGAGTGGAGCGACCACTCGTACTGGGGGAAGAAGACCCTGCTGAGGCGGTCCGCTTGTGTATTGCGGACACCCGGGAGGTGAGCCGCCGTCAGGGAGATATCGTGGGCTATACAGAACTCCCATAGGTTCAGGGCTTCCCAGCAGAGGGCTAGGCAGCAAGTCCCACCTTGCCTGTTGATATAGTACATGGCAGTGGTGTTGTCCGTGAGGACTTTGACCACCTTGCCTTGGAGGTGCATGAGGAAAGCCACGCATGCCAGCCGTACCGCCCTGAGCTCCTTGACGTTTATGTGAAGGGGTAAGTCAGGGGCCGACCATGTTCCTTGGGTTTGCACGTCCCCCGTGTGGGCTCCCCAGCCGAGGTCCGAGCATCGGACATCAGGTCTATGGACAGTACCGGGCAAATTAGTTGAAACAATAGTAAAGAACAAAATTGTCAGACACATAGAAAAACATAAACTCTTGAGCAATAGTCAACATGGTTTCTGTAAAGGGAAATCGTGTCTTACTAATCTATTAGAGTTCTTTGAAGGGGTCAACAAACATGTGGACAAGGGGGATCCGGTGGACATAGTGTACTTAGATTTCCAGAAAGCCTTTGACAAGGTCCCTCACCAAAGGCTCTTACGTAAATTAAGCTGTCATGGGATAAAAGGGAAGGTCCTTTCATGGATTGAGAACTGGTTAAAGGACAGGGAACAAAGGGTAGGAATTAATGGTAAATTCTCAGAATGGAGAGGGGTAACTAGTGGTGTTCCCCAAGGGTCAGTCCTAGGACCTATCCTATTCAATTTATTCATAAATGATCTGGAGAAAGGGGTAAACAGTGAGGTGGCAAAGTTTGCAGATGATACTAAACTCCTCAAGATAGTTAAGACCAAAGCAGATTGTGAAGAACTTCAAAAAGATCTCACAAAACTAAGTGATTGGGCAACAAAATGGCAAATGAAATTTAATGTGGATAAATGTAAAGTAATGCACATTGGAAAAAATAACCCCAACTATACATACAACATGATGGGGGCTAATTTAGCTACAACGAGTCAGGAAAAAGATCTTGGCGTCATCGTGGATAGTTCTCTAAAGATGTCCACGCAGTGTGCAGAGGCGGTCAAAAAAGCAAACAGGATGTTAGGAATCATTAAAAAGGGGATAGAGAATAAGACTGAGAATATATTATTGCCCTTATATAAATCCATGGTTCGCCCACATCTCGAATACTGTGTACAGATGTGGTCTCCTCACCTCAAAAAAGATATTCTAGCACTAGAAAAGGTTCAGAAAAGAGCAACTAAAATGATTAAGGGTTTAGAGAGGGTCCCATATGAGGAAAGATTAAAGAGGCTAGGACTCTTCAGTTTGGAAAAGAGAAGACTAAGGGGGGACATGATAGAGGTATATAAAATCATGAGTGATGTTGAGAAAGTGGATAAGGAAAAGTTATTTACTTATTCCCATAATACAAGAACTAGGGGTCACCAAAAGAAATTAATAGGCAGCAGGTTTAAAACAAATAAAAGGAAGTTCTTCTTCACGCAGCGCACAGTCAACTTGTGGAACTCCTTACCTGAGAAGGCTGTGAAGGCTAGGACTATAACAATGTTTAAAAGGGGACTGGATAAATTCATGGTGGCTAAGTCCATAAATGGCTATTAGCCAGGATGGGTAAGAATGGTGTCCCTAGCCTCTGTTCGTCAGAGGATGGAGATGGATGGCAGGAGAGAGATCACTTGATCATTGCCTGTTAGGTTCACTCCCTCTGGGGCACCTGGCATTGGCCACTGTCGGTAGACAGATACTGGGCTAGATGGACCTTTGGTCTGACCCAGTACGGCCTTTCTTATGTTCTTATGTTCTTATGACAGGTTGGCCTCCCTGAAGGGAACCCCTTGCAGCATATTGCTCGGGCAGGACCACCATAGGAGGGAAGCCAGTATCAGGGACGGGACCGTGAGAACCTTGTCCAGACTGTCCCGAGCTTGGGAGAACTGGGAGGCCAGCCATATCTGGAGGGGCCTCATATGGAGCCTGACATGGCGGACCACGTAAGTGCATGCCGCCATGTGTCCCAGAATCCGAAGACACGCCCTCGCCGTGGTCACCGGCAAGGCCGTGACCAAGGCAATGAGATCCCTTAGGGTCTTGAACCTGTCCAGGGGGAGAGAGGCTGTGGCCCTGGAGGAGTCCAGCAGGGCCCCAATGAACTCTATGCGCTGAACGGGCACTAATGTCGATTTGGTCTCGTTCACAACCAGGCCTAGATCGGCGCATGTCGAGAGGAGCAGCTCCACGTGGGACTCCACTTCGAAACAAGACTCTCCCTTAAGGAGCCAGTCATCCAGGTAAGGGAAGATTTGTACGCCCTCCCGCCTGAGGTAGGCCGCTACCACAGACATACATTTAGTGAAAACCCTGGGAGCCGTGGATAGGCCAAAGGGGAGGACCGCAAATTGGTAGTGGTCCATCCCTACCATGAATCGGAGGAAGCGTCTGTGCCCCTTGAAAATATGGACGTGAAAGTACGTGTCCTGGAGATCCAGGGCCACATACCAGTCCCCCGGGTCCAGGGAGGGGATAATAGAGGCCAGGGACACCATGCAGAACTTGGAACGGGTTAGGAACCTGTTCAGGTCGCGCAGGTCCAGAATAGGCCTGAGATCCCCTTTTGCCTTCGGGAACAGGAAGTATCGGGAGTAGAACCCTTTGCCCTGGAATTGAACTGGTACCCTTTCCACCGCCCCCAGGTGAAGCAGCCGATCCACCTCCTGACCCAGGAGGCGGACATGTTCCGGGTCCCCCGGGGCCATCATGGAGGGCGGGTGATTTGGAGGAGGAGAGGTCAACAGCAACACGTAGCCCTTGGAAATGGTACTGAGGACCCACTGGTCCGAAGTTATGTGGGACCACGCCCTGAGGAAGGCAGACAATCGGTTGCAGAACACAAACTTTATTAATCGGGGGGGTCTCCCTGGCAACAGGCCTGGTGCCCCCCTGCAAATAGTCAAAACTGCCTCTTTCCCTGCCTCTTGCTCTTAGAGAGTCCAGGCTGTGGGGCAGAGCGGGGCTGCCACTGAGACCGACGCTTCTGGTCTCTGGATCTTTTGTATGGGGGCTCATATCTGCTCCTCACAGGCTGAGCTGCCGGAAGCGATTTGGCCTTGACCTTAGCCGGAGGGACGTAGAGGCCCAAGGTCTGCATGGTGGTGCAGGAATCGTTCATCCCATACAGCCTAACATCTGTCTGGTCTGCAAAGAGTGCCTTGCCATCGAACGGAAGGTCCTGCATCAGGGATTGGGCCTCCGTCGACAGTCCCGACAACAGGAGCCACGATGCCCTGCGCATGGCGATCGCAGAAGCCATCGAGCGGGCCGCCATGTCAGCAGCATCAGACGCCTCTTGCAGGGCCGCTTTAGCCGCCGCCGACCCCTCTTCCACCAGAGCTTTGAAGTCCCTCCTGTCCCAGTCCAGGAGGAGGGGCTCAAACTTAGGCAGAGACTCCCACCGGTTAAAGTCGTACCTGCTCAGTAAGGCCTGGTGGTTGGCTACCCGAAGTTGGAAACTAGCCGACAAATAAAATTTCCTGCCAAAGGAGTCCAGTCTCCTGGCGTCTTTGTTCTTGGGGGTGGGCGCGGGCTGGCCCTGATGCTCTCTGTGGTTTACCGATTCCACCATGAGCGAGTTGGGTGCCGGGTGGGAATAAAGGTATTCGTGGTCCTTCGCCGGCACAAAGTACTTCTTCTCAGCCTTCTTGGAGATTGGGGCCAAAGAGGCGGGAGTTTGCCACAGGGAGTTCGAGATGTTGGCAATACCCTGGTGCAGAGGCAGGGCCACGCGGCCCGGTGCCGAGGGAGACAGGACATTAAAGAGGGAATCAGACGAACCCTCCATCTCCTCGGCCTGCAGCTCGAGGTTGGATGCCACCTACTTTAGCAGGTCTTGGTGCGCCTTGAAGTCCTCCTGCGGGATTGATGGAGGAGGCGCTATGGTATCGTCTGGTGCTCGGGAGAGGGCCCGCACGGAGCCAGGCACCTCAGTCGGTGCTGGGGGTCGAGCCCCAGATCAGAGTCCGGGCGCGGGTCCGCCGACTCGTGACCCGCCGACTTGTCCCATGGGCGGCCAGACAAGGCCGATGGAGCCTGGGATGCTCCAGCGACCGAATGGGTCTCCATCTGGGCTGGCACCGGTGGCCATGGTGCCCACTGACACCACTGTCCTTGCCACGGGGCCCCCTGCCATTGGCCCGGCTGAGTGCCTGATGGCAGTATGTGTCCCGGTGGAACGGCGCGGGCTGAGGACGGGTGGACAGGTGCTAAGGCCGATGTTGCCGAAGAACGCTTGGTACCCCGGGAGCGGTAGGAACGGTGCCTGTGATGTCATCTCCCTTGGGACTTGGACCTCGACGTCGAGGACCGGTACTCACGCGACGAACTGCTTCAGTACCTGTGACGGTGACGTGAAACCTGGTGCCCTGACACCGAGGTGCCTCAGGGGGAGCCTCAGGCGTGACATCTAGTCGAGCGGGAGCTGGAATGGAAACGACAACGTCTGTCCCATCAAGAGCGGCTCCAGTACCCACGCCTCGCAGGTGAGCATTCCCAGTGTCTTTCCCAGTGCCTACGCTTGCTGGCAGGTGGCGTGGAGGGTCCCCGTGACTCCCATCCCGATGGCGGCTCAGACGGTCTGGCCGGCATCGAGGGTGGCCGGGAGCTGCCCGAAGAGTGGACGCTGCGCGCTGAGTGGTGCAGGGAGCAATCTTTGGAGCGGGAACTGCGGCTGGCCGGAGAGGTCTGGTAGGCACCCAAAGGAAGTTTGCCTCGAGACCTGGGGCCCGTACTCGGTTGCAAGTTTGGGATGGGCAGGGACATAATGTCCTTCGCAGCCTGCACCGCCTCCGGCGTCGACGGCATCCGTACCAGTGGGGATGCCTGGGCCAATTGTACCAGGCTGCTCTGCTCCCTCGAGTCAGAGGTCTTGAGCCCGGGGGGGACCGAGGGCTGCCCAGCGCGGGACCAGCCTCCCCCTTATCCTTATCGCGGCGGCGTTGCAAGGCCAGGCTCTTCTCTTGCTTTCTGGAGGGAGAGCGGCGCTGACTAGTCGAAGGGGCCTTGCTACGTACCGATGACGCGGCGGCCGGCGCCGAGTCCGATCTGCGTACCGGCGTTGGGGCCAGGGCTGACTCCATCAGGAGAGCTCGAAGTCTAAAGTCTCTCTCCTTCTTGGTCCTTGGCTTGAACAACCTGCAGATCTTGCAACGGTCGCTAATGTGAGTCTCACCCAGGCAGCGAAGACACTCAGCATGAGGGTCGCTCCTGGGCATAGAACGGCGACAAGAGTCACACGACTTGAAGCCTGGGGCACGGGGCATGCCCTGAGCCCACTCTAACAACTGAAGAATGATCCAACGGTACCACTAAGGTGGAGAAGAAGGGCTGCAGCAGAGCTGGAGCACAAAGTTCCGACTACCTTCACTGGCGGCAAGAAGGAACGGAGGGTGGAGGGAGCCCATGGCTCCCCTTATAGCGCGATATACAGGCACCACTCCAGGAGTTGCCGCGGTGCTCCCCCAGTACGGGTACTGCTAAGGGAAAAACTTCCGGCACTGGTGCACGTGGCAAGCACACACACCTACTGTGGAATACACAGGAACAATCACTCAAAGAAGAAATAACAGTATCTCCCCCATTTTAGGGACGATTTTAACCAGTTGATTCTGGGAAACTTTCACCTTTTTAGAAGCTCCTGAAATGTGTTGTATTTCAAAATCAAAATCTTGGAGTGCTAAACTCCACCGAAGAAATTTCTTGTTATTTTTCTTGACAGTATGTATGAAGCCACTTCAGCGCAGCATGGTCAGTCTACAGGTGGAAACGCCATCTCCAAACATATGGGCATAGCTTCTCTAGAGCGTACTGTGATAGACCCAGACCAGTTGGGAACAGCAGAGTAGTAGAAGGGAGATATACTGGCCACTGGATAAGCAGTTTTCTGTTCCCTGAATGACCAGAGCAGGGGCTGCTCTAGGCTAATGAGAACACCTGACTCCAATTAACCTGCTAAGAGTCAGGTGAGGCAGTTAAGCACCTGACTCTAATTAAGGCCCTTCTGATGCTATAAAAGGGCTCACTCCAGTCAGGCCAGGGGGAGCCAAGGAGAGGAAGTGTGTGAGAGGAACTGGGAGCAAGAGGTGTGCAAGAAGCTGAGAGTGAGTAGGAGTACTGCTGGAGGACTGAGAAGTACAAGCGTTATCAGACATCAGGAGGAAGGTCAGGTGATGAGGACAAAGAAGGTGTTGGGAGGAAGCTATGGGCTGTCGTGCAACTGTACCAGGAGGCACTCTAGACAGCTGCAGTCCACAGGGCCCTGGGCTGGAACCTGGAGTAGAGAGTGGGCCCGGGTTCCCCCCAAACCTCCCAACTCCTGATCAGACACAGGAGGAATTGACCTGGACTGTAGCTTCTACCAGAGGGGAAGGTCTCTGGACTGTTTCCCGACCCACAGGGTGAATCTGTAAAGCGAGCAAATTTGCCAATAAGCGCAGGACCCACCAAGGTAGAGGAGGAACTTTGTCACAGTACACAATGGTGTAACATTCCTTCTCTGTGATTGACCAGTGGCTTTCCCTCTTAGACAGTTTTTTGCTGAGAAACAAGACAGGATGGAATTCTTGATCCGGTCCTTCCTGCATTAAAACTGCTCCCACACCATGCTCGGACACATCTGTGGTTTTTAGGAGAGGTTTGTCAAAGTCTGGGGCCCTTAGCACATGGTCAGGCATGAGTGTCATTTTAATCTGGTTAAAGGCCTTCTGACACTCTTCAGTCCACTGAACTGCATTTGGCTGTTTCTTTCTGGTCGGGTCTGTCAGTGGGGCGGCAATTTGGCTGTAGTGCGGTACAAATCGCCTGTAATATCTGGCCAAGCCTAAGAAGGATTAGACCTGTTTCTTTGACTTTGGGACAGGCCACTTTGGGATAGCATTCACTTTGGCCTGTAGGGGATTCATAGTTCCTTGACCCACCTGGCGTCCAAGGCAAGTCACTCTGTTTAGGCCTATTTGACACTATTTAGCCTTAACAGTTAATCCTGCCTCCCTTATGCACTCAAAGACTTTTCATAGATGTTCCAGGTGTTCTGCCCATGAATCAGAAAATATGGCCACATCACAATGTAGGCGACTGCAGATTCTCCCAATCCCACTAGAAGACTACCTACAAGTTTCTGGAAGGTGGTGGGTGCATTTCACAACCCGAAAGGGAGCACATTAAATTCATACAGCCCCTTATGGGTGATGAAGGCTGACCTTTCTTTGGAGGATTCATCTAGAGGTACTTGCCAGTACCCCTTGGTTAAGTCTAAGGTAGAGATGAACTGGGCACGTCCCAGTTTCTCCAATAGCTCATCCGTGCATGGCATTGGATACTTGTCAGGGCGAGTCACAGCATTTAGCTTATGGTAGCCCATGCAAAAGCATATTTCCCCATCTGGTTTGGGAACTAGAACCACTGGAGATGCCCATGCACTGTTAGAGGGGTGGATTACACCCATCTGTAGCTTGTCCTGGATCTCCTGTTCTATAGCAGTTTTGGCTTGAGGAGCCACCCAATAAGGTTGGGCTCTAATTGGGCGAGCATTACCTGTGTCAATGGAGTGGTATGCCTGTTCGGTCCGTTTTGGGGTGGCTGAGAACATCGGTGCAAAGCTGGCGCACAGTTCTTTGATCTGCTGTTGCTGCTTACATCCAAGGGTCATGGAGAGGTTCACCTCTTGCACACCGCCATCACTTTTTCCTTCATAGTAGACACCTTCAGGCCACTCAGTATCATCTCCTCCCTGGGCTGTAAACTGAAAAACCTTTAATTCTCTGGAATAAAAGGGCTTTAGAGAATTAACACGGTACACTTTAGGCTTTAGGTTTGACATGGGGGGTGCTATGAGATACCTGATTAATTTTATGAGCTCTCTTCCTTAGGGGACTGTAGTGAGTCGGTGTGGCTCCCCTCCTGCCCAGAAGAGGGAGCACCCTTGCAGGCACCCGAGTGGGCGGAGCCACCGCCGCCTATCCCCGCCCCCCGGAAGTCACAGGGCGGGACAGGAAGTATAAAGGCCGGCCGCCAGAGCTCAGTCAAAGCCCGGCCACCGCAGGGAGCAGACGTGCGGCCGGGAGCTCCCGGCCGGGATACCTCTGAGGCCCGAGGCTGTTGTCCTAGCTGGCCGGAGCTGCCCCGAGCTCACTACGAGGAGGAGCCGCCGGAGCCCGTCCGCTCCCGTCGTTGGGAGGAGCCCTTGGAACTCCCCCACACCAACCCCGAAGGCGAGGCCGCACCAGAACCCCTTCGCCCCTGCTGTTACCCGGAGGAGCCGCCCGAGTGCAATTGGCCGAATTTCCCTACGGAGCTGCCGGACTTGCCACCAAGCCCCGGCCGAGAGGAGCCCATGTTGGTGGACTGGACCGGGCCCGGTGCCACGGACGAGGTAGGCCCTGAGGGGGATCCTGGAAGTAGCCCGGGGGTAGCCGACCCCGGTCAGGCTGCAGACGCATGTGAGCCAATGTCAGTGTGTTTCGGTCAGGATACCCCACTGACCGGCAGCGGCAGTAACCGCTGCTAGGGCCCCGGGCTGGAACACAGTGGAGTGGGTGGGCCTGCGTTCCCCCCTGCTCATGGGTGGCAGGCTTCCCCCTCACCCAGCGCTCTGGTGTCGGAGCCAGGGCTTACCCCAAGTGAGTGTTGCTCAGCCCCTGCGCAAAGGGGCCTGAGCTCCCTAACTGTGTATCTGCTCAGCCCCTGCATCCCAGGGCCTGAGCCATGACGGTTTGAGCCCCGCCCTGATCCAGGGCCTGGGCCTTCCTGTTTGTTTGCCCAGCCCCTGCACCAGAGGGTCTGGGCTCCTGAACTGTTTGTTTGCCCAAGCCCCTGTACCAGAGGGCCTGGGCTCCTGAACTGTTTGCCTGCCCAGCCCCTGCACCAGAGGGCCTGGGCTCCTGAACTGTTTGCTTGCCCAGCCCCTGCACCAGAGGGCCTGGGCTCTTTAACTGTCATTTGCTCAGCCCTGCACCAGGGGGCCTGAGCCCGGAACTATCTGTTGTTTGCTCAGCCCCTGCACCAGAGGGCCTGAGTCCTGAGCTAACTGGTTGTTTGTTCCGTCAGTAGGGAGTCGGTGTGGCTCCCCTCCTGCCCAGGAGGGTCGAGCCCCGGCACGAACCTTTTACAGGGACCAAAAGAGAAGAGTTTGAATCTGGCAGCCTATTTGAGGTCCGCACCAGCTCTGGAGACTGATGAGCCTGGCAATCCATACAGGGCTCCATGGCCGAATCTGGCCTTACAACCTGTTCCATGAGGTGTTCTTTTAAATGCAAACCCTGGGAAATCTGAGTCCCTTTCTTAAAGGAACAGAAAATGGAGCTGTAGTGGGAAGAGAGCCTCACACATAAGCCCTTTTATCAAAGGCCTGGTATGAGGCAAGACCTACTCACAGAATCTGTCAAGAACAGTGCTAATATTACAAAAACACATTCTTAAGAAGTGCTAAGCGCAAAGTACTCACACAAACATCCTGATATCAAGGATGGTACAAAACATTCCCCATGGATAACAGGAACACACTGACCCCTCCTAAAAAGTAAGGTCAGGATGACAGTACGTAATACAAATGTTTTGATCAAACAAACATGTACAAGGTGATCAGTGATAACTAGAGATGTCAGGGGGCAGTAACTAACTATGTCAGAGGCAGTACATGACTTGTTTGTATCAGGATATAAAGATGTATCAGAGGGAGTATCTCTGGCCAGCCGAGGGGGGAATGGAAAGTTCCGCCATTCACTGAGCTGCATCCATCGTCCCGGGCATACATGTCTCACTATCCTCGTGAAGTCGGCCAGGTGCTATTACCATGCTTTGTCTACAATAAACCTGGCTTGGTGCCTTCATACCTTAACAGATCTTGTGGTCATTGGACGGTTCGCTCAAGGTTTGCTGTGCCGGCTGTCTGCGCAGAGCTGGGGCAGCA
The DNA here is from genome assembly GCF_028017835.1 of Emys orbicularis. Taxonomy (NCBI): domain Eukaryota; kingdom Metazoa; phylum Chordata; order Testudines; family Emydidae; genus Emys; species Emys orbicularis. The sequence continues at coordinate 166,368,758 of NC_088684.1, forward strand.
CACAGTGAGAACACACACGCAGCCAAACATCTAACCACAGAAGCACTTTTCTTTAATATGCCCCCCTTTTAGAGGCAACAAACACCATGTGTAGGAGTTACTTAAAATAGCCACCCTACACAAAGGACAGTGCTTAAACTCTGGTGAAGGCATAGCCCCAAAACCCGCTTTAAACAGACTAATTCCTAAACTAATTACTAACTACAAGGGCAATCTCACTGTTATCACTCAGAAACCATGAGGTAAAATCTTCATTGGAATCTCTGACTAGCTGCAGGTAGTGACTAGGAATGGGGGTGGGGGTGGATGCTAACAAGGGCCAGAATGCCACCCCAACGGGTACTGCAAAGCAAAGTTATCCAGCTTCGGTGCGTTGGATGTGCACACACCTGAGTGGAATACATGCTGCAACCACTCGAAGAACTGCCTGTATCATAGCCTGAGACAGGTGTCAGCCTGATCTTTTCAGCTCATGCTCTTTCTCTGTTGTGGTCATTCCAAATAGTTTTCCAGTGTTTTAACTCCAGCACTATGTGACAGCCTATAACTCAAACCCTTTAATAGTAGATGTCTGGAGTTAACACAATCACACTGACACTGGAAATGCTCTCCTTCTCTGTCAATTCTTCAACAATATATTAGTGCCAGGCACTTTTCACAATCTTTTTTGTGGGGCCTGACTGCTCTAAGTCAACCATGTGGGCTTGGTTCTCTCCCCTGTGCGAAATGCAAAAGGTTTAGTTTGCTGTTGGTGGAGGCTGCATAGTGGACACATTCATTGAACAACAGATAATTCTAAAAAATGAGGCCTTATGGGGGCTTAGCAGTGTCCCTTTTTGTAGATGTGTTACCTAGCATGGGTCTTTCTCAATGGCTGGACCTATACATAGGTGACTCCTCTGGACATTGGAATGAGTATTTCTGACAGTCTTGAGCACCAACCACTACAAGGAAGCACTGCTCATCTTCTCTAGTAAACTCAGCATGAAACCCTGCCACAACTAGAACATTTCCATTTCCAGGGATGACTAGATGAATTCCACTCCCATAATTTTTCTTACCATCATAGAGGCCCAACAGCTTTGAACTTTCTACCCAATATGTTTAGCAAATCATGACAATATAACTAGTTCACTCTTATTTCAGCTCTGCCATCTTTATATCCAAGAAACTATTTATCTACCCACTCCCAGAATCGCAACTGTGTATTATTATTTATATTACTGTAGCTCCTAGGAGCCCCAGTCATGGACCAGGACCTGACTGCACCATGTGCTGTACAAACACAAAACAAAAGATTGTAAGTTTTGGGGGCATGGATTAAGTATAAAACAAGAGATAGGAGATGAATACAGGCCCACAGGGCAGTACAAGAAAGCAATGAGGCAATATTGGTTACAATGACATGCAGTGGTCTCAGCACACCAGCAGCTTAAGTGTTAAGTTATTTGTAGGCATCACAAAAAAGGAAAGTTTCAAGGAGGGATTTGAAGAACCATGAAATGGACTTGTGAATGTGTGTGGGAAGTTCCTCCCAAGCATGAGGGGCGGGATAGGAGAAAGCACAAAGGTGCTGGTTTGAAAATATAACAAGCGGTTAGAGGAGAGCAGATGAGAAACTTCTGCATCTGAACAGGGGAGGAGGAGAGAATTAGGGTAGGAGGGATGGAAGGTGAGCTGAGGGCTCATATTTTGTCAATGTTCTCTTGAAATAAATTGGTGGGATCCTGTGCAGAGAGAGAAATGGAAACAGGAGGAGGGGAGGGTTCGAGGTGTGAATCAAAAGTGGCAAAAAGGCAGCTGGAATTGCAGGTGTGGGATTCAACTAAATTGGAGAAGTAGAGTTGGTTAGCTAAGAAGATGGCAGACCTGAAAGAGGAGAGAATGTATTTGTAATGGAGGAAGTGAGTCTGGTGACAGGATTTCCACCAAGAGACATTCCCACAGAGAAAGAATAGGAGCAGAATAGCAGATGTTAGGCTGAGTCAGGCCTGGGGTTTGGCAGGCTTTCCAGAGTTCCTCTCCTTCAATTCCATCCCTAAACCCACTCCAATCTAGCTTCCACCCTTTGCACTCCACTGAAACATCTCTTGCCAAAGACTCTACTGACTCATTCCAGGCCCATACTCAAAACCAGAGCTCCATCCTCATTGACCTGTCAGCAAGCTTTGACATCGTTTTTTATACTCCTCTTGAAGCCTGGCCCTTTGGATTCCATGACACTCTTCTCCCTCTCTAATCACTCCCTCAGTGTCTCCTTTTGAGAATCCTCCTCCTCCCTCCTCCAGTTTCTGTGATGGTTCCACAGGGCTTGTTCCCCTTCTTTTTTTCCCTCTACGCCTTATCTCTGGACGATCTCACCCACAAACACAAATTTAACATCTGTCTCTAGGCTGATGACTCACAGATCAACTTCCTTCTGCCCTGGTCTACACTACGAGTTTAGGTCAAATTTAGCAGTGTTAGGTCGATTTAACCCTGCACCCGTCCACACAACCAAGCCTGTTTTGTCGACTTAAAGGGCTCTTAAAATCGATTTCTGTACTCTTCCCCGGCGAGGGGTTTAGCGCTAAAATAGACCTCACTGGGTCGAATTTGGGGTAGTGTGGATGCAATTCGACGGTATTGGCCTCCAGGAGCTATCCCAGAGTGCTCCATTGTGACCACTCTGGACAGCACTCTCAAATCAGATGCACTGGCCAGGTAGACAGGAAAAGCCCTGGGAACTTTTGAATTTCATTTCCTGTTTGGCCAGCGTGGCGCGCTGATCAGCACAGGTGACCATGCAGAGCTCATCAGCACAAGTGACCATGGAGTCCCAGAATCACAAAAGAGCTCCAGCATGGACCGAACGGGAGGTACTGGATTTGATCGCTGTATGGGGAGACGAATCCGTGTAGGCAGAACTCCGTTCCAAAAGATGAAATGCCAATATATTTGCCAAAATCTCCAAGGGCATGATGGACAGAAGCTACAACAGGGACACACAGCAGTGCCGCGTGAAAGTTAAGGAGCTGAAGCAAGCCTACCAAAAAACAAATGATGCAAACGGTTGTTCCGGGTCAGAGCCCCATACATGTGGGTTCTATGATGAGCTGCATGCAATTCTAGGGGTGGCCCCTACCACTACCCCACCACTGTCCGTGGACACCTGCAAAGGGGGAGTCTCACACAACAGGGATGAGGAGGTTGAAGCTGAGGAAGATGATGAGGAGGAGGTGGTTGAGGATAGCACACAGCAAGCAAGCGGTGAATCCCTTCTCCTCGGCAGCCAGGAACTATTCATCACCCTGGAGCCAATACCCTCCCAACCCTCCCAAGGCGGGCTCCCGGACCATGAAGTCAGAGAAGGCACCTCTGGTGAGTGTACCTTTGTAAATATAATACAGGGTTTAAAAGCAAGTGTGTTTAATGATTAATTTACCATGCCAAGCCAGTAGCAAGTAGTCTGGAATCATTGCAGAACAAAACCTTGCAGCGAATGGGCCCGGGTGTTGGCTGTTTGCCTTTGGCTGAAAATAAATCATCCCCGCTGTTAGCCATGTGGTGGGGGGAGGCCTGTTCATGCTGAGCTGTTCACATTTGGCTGACAGGGATATTCCCTGATACTAGCCATGCGGGGGGAGGGGTTGGATTGTGCTGCACATTCATCCTAAAACTGCAGCCCCTCCTTTTAAATGGCCAACCCAACAGGCTTTGCTTGGTATGGGAAAGGAGGGCGCTGCTGTTTGAAACCATTCCCACATGTTATGAAGGCTGAAGAAGCCGAAACCCTTTGCCTTACCATGGCTGCCTGCAAGCCGAATTCTGTTGCCCAGCTGAGTGTGTGTGATGTCTCACACCAAACCATCAGGCACTCAATATAAGAGGCAAAATGCGACCTTGTAGCAAAAGCACATGTGCTATGTAATGTGAATCGCTTGATTCAGTGTGAAATAGTCTTCCCTTTGTTCTCTAAAATGTATCTTTTTAAATACTACTCTCCCTCTTTTTCCTCCCGCAGCTGCAAATGTTTCTACGCTCCCCCCTATCATATCCGTCCCAGAGACAAGCACAGATTAGAAGGCGAAAAAACGCACTTGCGACGAGATGTTCTCAGAGCTCATGCAGTCCTCCCGAAAGAGCTCAGCAGAATGCATGGAGGCAAACAATGGCAGAATCCAGGAAAGCGTTAAATGAACGTAATGAGAGGAGGGAGGAGCACGTTGAGAGGATGCAGGATGCAATGCTGAGGCTAATGGGGGAGCAAACTGACATGCTCAGGCGTCTGGTGGAGGTGCAGGAAAGGCAGCAGTGTAGGAGCAGGATTTTATAACTGTACTATGAGAATTAATGTATGAATTGATTTCATCCTGCCAGCCACCCTTTTTGAATAGCAGAAAGGAATGACAGACCAGAAAAATCCTTATAACTGATTATGGTCACCCTTTTGTTTTAGGATAAGTTATAGTGTCTACTCTGGTTTCCTATATATATTACAAATTAGGCACTCTAGTTAAATATACATTTCTTTATTTTAAGGTTTTAGTAAGTAAGAGACAGGATCTTGTATTGTATTGTTAAGGAGAATAGAAGAATGTTGAGGGCCTGAAGCCCCAATGTGAATTGTTTTAGTTATAAGATTTAGCAAGGCTTGATTTACAATGTATTCTGCTGAATATAAAATACTGCTGTCTGTATACCTTTGAAGGTTTCTGTAAGAGATTGTTTGTGTGAATGAGGAATGCATGCATCAGGAAAAGATAAGGTGTGAAAGCCATCACAAATGTCCAGATGGTCAAGAAAAAGTGAGAGATTTGGAAAGACCAGGAATCAATCAGAAAACATCCATTGTATCTGATGCTAAACATGTTAGCAGCATTGACAACCTCAGAGGTGAGGCAGGCACCCCCGAAGGCGAGACAACAAATAGGAAATAATGATGGGAAGCCCGACAATAACCATCAAATGATAACACCACTTAAGGACTAATGATTACAGGATGACATTGCAAAATGCATGGACTCAAATGGGAATTTACAACTATAAAGCTGGAGTGTTTTGCCATGAAACTTTGGGTTCAGTCCTGCAAAGCCTCGGAGCATCGGATCACGACCGACAGAGCCCATCTCCATACTCATGCTCAATATAACTGGCCATTAGATTGACTCAAGCTACAACAGACTGGTCACTATAAACATCAACTGGCAGGACTCTGTGTGTGTGTGTGTGTGTGTGTGTGTGTGTGTGTGTGTGTGTGTGTGACTGAAAAGCATATGCTAACTGTTGTATTTTAAATAAATGCAGCGTATTTGCCTTTTCCCCCGCTGAAAAGATCCCATGTGCTTTGTATGAGCATAACAGCAGGAGCACAGACCACCGCTGCAGCCCCTGTATAACCGCCTGCTCTCCTCCCCAAGTTCCATATCCTCCTCACCCAGATGCCCAAGAACGTGTTGGGGGGAAAGGCTATGGGCACCCAGCCACTCCACCGCAGAGGATTGCCCAAGCAACAGAAGGCTGGCATTCAATAAGTTTTGAACTGTAGTGTGGCCTTGTCCTTCCCTCCTCCCCTCATCCACCACCCCACCCGGTGCTTCCCTCCTCACCCACCCCTCCCAGGCTACCTTGCGAGTTTTCCCCCTATTTGTGTGATGAATTAATAAAGAATGCATGATTTGGAAACAATAATGACTTTATTGCTTTTGAAAGTGGTGAGCAAAGGGGGGAGGTCGGTTGGCTTACAAAAAGTAGAGTAAACCAAGGCAGTGGGTTTTCATCAAGGAGAATCAAAGAGAACTGTCACACCGTAGCCTGGCCAGTCATGAAACCGGTTTTCAAAGCTCTGATGCGCAGGGTGCCCAGCTGTGCTCTTCTAATCGCTCTGGTGTCTGGCTGTGCGTAATCGGCCGCCAGACGATTTGCCTCAACCTCCCACCCTGCCATAAACGTCTCCCCCTTACTCTCACAGATATTGTGGAGTACACAGCAAGCAACAATAACAATGGGAATATTGGTTCCCCTAAGGTCTAACCTAGTCAGTAAACTGCGCCAGCGAGCTTTTAAACATCCAAATGCACATTCTACCACCATTCTGCACTTGCTCAGCCTATAGTTGAACTACTCCTTACTACTGTCTAGGGTGCCTGTGTATGGCTTCATGAGCCATGGCATTAAGGGGTAGGCTGGGTCCCCAAGGATAACTATAGGCATTTCAACTTCCCCAATGGTAATTTTCTGGTCTGGGAAGTAAGTTTCTTCCTGCAGCTATTCAAACAGACCAGAATACCTAAAGATGTGAGTGTCATGCACCTTTCCCAACCATCCCACGTTGATGTCGGTGAAACGTCCGTTGTGATCCACCAGTGCTTGCAGCACCATTGAAAAGTACCCCTTGCGATTTACGTACTGGCTGCCAAGGTGGTCCGGTCCCAAGGTAGGGATATGTGTTCCATCTATCGCCCCACCACAATTATGGAAACCCACTGCAGCAAAGCCATCCACCATGCCTTACACATTTCTCAGAATCACTACCCTTCTTAGCAGAAGGGTATTGATTGCCCTGGCTACTTAGATCACAGCAGCCCCCACAGTAAATTTACCCACTCCAAATTGATTCCCGACTGACCAGTAGCTGTCTGGCGTTGCACGCTTCCAGAGGGCTATCGCCACTCGCTTCTCAACTGTGAGGGCTGCTCTCATCTTGGTATTCTTGCACTTCAGGGCAGGGGAAAGCAAGTCACAAAGTTCCATGAAAGTGCCCTTACGCATGCGAAAGTTTTGTAGCTACTGGGAATCATCCCAGAACTGCAACACTATGCGGTCCCACCAGTCTGTGCTTGTTTCCCAGGCCCAGAATCGGCATTCCATGGCATAAACCTGCCCCATTACCACCATGATGTCCAAATTGCCAGGGCCCATGCTTTGAGAGAAGTCTGTATCCATGTCCTCATCACTATCGTGATCGCGCTGTCGTCACCTCCTTGCCTGCTTTTGCAGGTTCTGCACATACTGCAGGATAATGCACGAGGTGTTTACAATGCTCACAACAGCAGCGGTGAGCTGAGCAGGCTCCGTGCTTGCCGTGGTATGGCGTGAGCAGGAGAGCAGAGTTGCAGCGGAAGCGGTGGATGAGGACGGATGCCACGAGAATAGATATTTATACAGAATGACAAAAGGACCTGCGAGGTGGATTCATGGCACCAGGAGAGCAGAGTTGCAGTGGAAGTGGTGGAGGACGACGGTTAGCACCAAGTACATTTCCTGAGGAAGAACACACATACCCGGGAGCCCATGACAGACAACATGGAGAAATTCACTATCGAGGCAAAACAGCAGAGCAGAGTTGCAGCGGAAGCCGTGTATGATGACGGTTAGCAGACCTACTGCACTGTCTGCTGCCAGCAGCACCCAGGACACAACAGCGGTGGTGTCGGTGAGCTGAGCTGAATGGGCTGCACACTTGCCGTGGTATGGCGTCTGTGCAGAAAAAAGGCACGAAACGATTGTCTGCCGTTGCTTTAACGGAGGGTGGGGAGACTGACATGTACCCAAAACCACCTGCAACAATGTTTTTGCCCCATCAGGCATTGGGAGCTTAACCCAGAATTCCAATGGGCGGCGGAGACTGTGGGAACTGTGGGATAGCTATCCGCAGTGCACCGCTCCGTAAGTCGATGCTAGCCACGGTAGTGAGGACACACTCCGCCAACTTAATGCGCTTAGTGTGGACATACGCAATCGACTGTATAAAATTGGTTTCTAAAAATTGACTTCTATAAAATCAACCTAATTTCGTAGTGTAGACACCCTCTGTCCAAACAAAGATCTCAGCCTGCCTCTCTGATATCTCCTTGTGGATGTCCAGCTGTATTCTTTACATCAATATGGCCAAATCAGAGCTCTTAATCGCCACCTCCTCTGTCACCAGGGACCTCTCAGAGCTGTATTGTGGGCTTCACTTTCAACTCTGTCCTCGGTCTAGATCAGTGGTTCCCAAACTGGGTTCGTGAATCCCTGGGAGTTCGCAAAATTTTACAGGGGGTTCTTGGGAAAAAAATTCCCTAATGGCAGACAGAGGTGTCCCTAGGGACGCCGGGCAAAACGGGGCCAGCAGCCTGGAGCCCCTGGACTTTCAAGAGCTAAGCAGACCAAAGCAAGCATATCTATCACACTGAGGAGATTTAAACTTCAAGACTCCTTATAAGAAATGGAAAGGGAGGTGCATATTTTTTGCTGTTTTTAAAATTAAATAGGCAGCTAGTATTGTTTTTAAAATTATTATGAAGAACAAGTTTAAGCTTTGTTGTAACATGCGTTGTTTGCCTGGACTGCTCAAGACCTGAATGGTTGTGTAGGAGGCACACTTTGAGTTGGCTTCTTAAATATCTTGATGCTGTTTCACATCTGATACTCCTTGATGAAACATAGCAGCCTTGTCTTATAACAGGCTTATTCAAAGTAATACAAGCTACGAAAGTGAGATCTTGAAAGAGTTTTGCCGTTTTCATAATGTAATAAAAATACTGTAATGATAAATAATTAATAAATATTGTGTAATAAGCATGTCATAAAAACAAATTTTATATTTCCAAGATCACTGCTTTTATAATTTATACTCAGGTAAAGGAGAAAATCCCAGGAAATGTTCATTTTTAGGAGGGGGTTTGCAAGACCATCACCCTCTCTTTGTATCCCTCCATTGACTACCCCTTCCCAGTTGCCTCAAATACAAACGTAGTCACTTTCAAGACCCTTTGTGGCCTGTCCTCACTCTATCATCTCTCATACACTAGCAAGTTGTCAACTCCCACCTCTGCTCTGCCAATAATGCCAGACTTCTTCCCCTACTTGTAAAAATTTCAAATAAGCCTTTGTGTTTTCTCCCTTGCTTTCCCATAAACCCCGCAAAGCCACTTCATTGCCTTTTTTCAAATGGTCAAAAAAAACCCATAATAATTAGGCTGCCCATGTGCGGAGTCCACTGCCTATCAAGCTGGCATCATCGGTTTTATTATTTCCTTGTACTCCCCCATCAGTGTGTATCCACCGTCATCTCTTTTTTTTTTCTCTGTAAGTCCTTTAGGGCTGGGACTAGTTTTGTTCTGTATTTGTACACGGCCTAGACCAATTGGATCCTATCCATGACTAGACTTCCTGGGTGCTATCACAAAACAAATAATAAATAGCTTCTAATGAAGGCATCCTCTGTGCATAAGCTCTAGCTATCTGGGTCAGTAGCTAGAAGCCCTAATACTTAAAGAAATAATGTGAAATACTCAAAGAAATACTTGTGATATTTTGCTTGGGTGGTAACAGAGAGCTTAAGGTTACTGAGTCCCAGTGTGAATCTTCGTAGAGACTGCATGTGCACAAGTGGTGCATCACTTGGTGTCATCCTTCACACTGAAAAGAAGAAAGTGTCATATTTCTTGCATGCTGGCTCCCTTGCGCTAAAGAATACAGAGTAAAACATGGATTGGGTTAGGTTGAAGAAAAAGTTTGTAGGAGGCACACACATAAGAACCATCCTCAACTATACATTCCTCTCTAATTTTACTTCTAAACTTAGTGGGCAGTAGCAGCTCATGAGCAATAAAACAGCATTATAATTAAGGTTAGGGCACCGGGGGGAACTCTATCTACCTCAGAGGGGTAGCCGTGTTAGTCTGTTGCTCTATCTACCTCTTTCCTTGTTAACTCGTGCTTATGGACTGAGGATTCTAGCCCTCTGCTGTGCAGGAATAAGTCCTAAATATGTTTTGAGAAGCATCCTCAGCCACAAAACATGAGCAGCCATTCATTCTGCTCCCCCTTTGTCAGGATAGCGAAAGACCTAGAAAGACCTTCTATTGTATCTTTAGAGAACAAAGCCAGTTCATCAATATGTGCATGTCTACATTACGAAATTAGGTCAATTTTATAGAAGTCGATCTTTAGCAACCGATTTTATACAGTCGATCGTGCATGTCCCTGTGACGTTGCAGTCTATATGATTTTATAAAAATATGCTAATGAGTGAATATAATGTAACTGGAATATGCTTCATGCAAAAGGTCTCTTGTAAGGTATCATTACAAAGCTTATAATCTATTGAGTGTGATCATCCTATTCATATAAATGCACCACTCTTGTATCTGAAACTAGAAATATGAAATATAACTCTGAGGGCCTATTGTAATTATGCAAAGTGTGGGCCATTAATGGTGGTTTGGAATCTTGATGACTCCCATTAACCAGGACCATTGTCTGCAGATGGCTGTTTTACACCTGTAAGTCTTCCTGTATACGTGTGTGCTAGCAAGTAGGTAATGAAGTCTTGCAGTGACATGTAATCATGTCACCTGAACTGGAATCCATCTTTAACCTGGTGTTTTTCCATTGAGAAGAAGGGGGTGGGAACCCAGAGAGGGACAAAGGATTCCCACCTTATGTAAAAGATATATAAATGGGTGGAACAGAAGAATCCCCTAGCTACCACCTGAGCTGGAACAAGAGCTGTACCAGGGGAAAGAATTGTGCCTGGGCCTGGAAGGTGTCCTGTCTGAGGAAAAAAACTTACTGAAGCATCTCTGAGGGTGAGATTATCTGTATTCAGTTTGATTAGACATAGATTTGCACGTTTTATTTTATTTTGCTTGTTGACTTACTTCATTCTGTCTGTTACTACTTGGAACCACTTAAATCCTACTTTCTGTATTTAATAAAATCACTTTTTACTTATTAATTAACTCAGAGTATATATTAATACCTGGGGAAGCAAACAACTGCGCATCTCTCTCTATCAGTGTTATAGAGGGCGAACAATTTGAGTTTACCCTGTATAAGCTTTATACAGGGTAAAAACAGATTTATTTGGGTTTAGACCCCACTGGGAGTTGGGCATCTGAGTGTTAAAGACAGGGACACTTCTGTAGCTGCTTTCAGGTAAACCTGCAGCTTTGGGGCAAGTAATTCAGACCCTGGGTCTTTGTTGGAGCAGACGGGAGTGTCTGGCTCAGCAAGACAGGGTGCTGGGGCCCTGAGGTGGCAGGGAAGGCAGGGGTAGAAGTAGTCTTGGCACATTGGTTAGCAGCTCCCATGGGGGGTTCTGTGATCTAACCCGTCACAGTCCCCACTAAGCGCATTAGGTTGGCAGAGTGCATCCGTAATACTGTGGATAGCATCGACTCACGGAGTGATGCACTGTAGGTAGCTATCCCACAGTCCCTGCTGCCCATTGGAATTCTGGGTTAAGCTCCCAATGCCTGATGGGGCAAAAACATTGTTGCGGGTGGTTTTGGGTACATGTCATCAGTCTCCCCTTCCTCCCTCCCTGAAAACAATGGCAATCATTTTGCGCCTTTTTTCCTGGGTTATCCGTGCAGATGCCAGAGCACAGCAAGCATGGAGCCTGCTCAGCTGTACACTGCTTTTGTGAGCATTGCAAAGACCTCATGCATTATCCTGCAGTATGTGCAGAGCCTAGCTAGGAACCACCAGCATGAGGAAGAGTGTGAGGAGGACATGGACACAGTCGTTCCTGAAAGCGTGGGATGTGGCAATTGGGATATCATGGTGGCATTGGAGCATGTTGATAGAGTGGAATGCCAATTCTGGGCCTGGCAAACAAACAGACTAGTGGGACCACATAGTGTTGCAGGTCTGGGATGATTCCCAGTGGCTGCAAAACTTTTGCATGCGTAAGGTCACTTTTATGGAACTTTGTGAGTTGCTTTCCTCTGCCCTGAAGCACAGGAATACCAAGATGAGACCTGCCCTGACAGTTGAGAAACAAGTGGCGATAGCCCTCTGGAAGCTTGCAATGCCTAACTGCTACCCATCAGTCGGTAATCAATTCGGAGTGGGCAAATCTACCGTGGGGGCTGCTGTGATCCAAGTAGCCAGGGCAATCAGTACCCTTCTGCTAAGAAGGATAGTGACTCTGAGAAATGTGCAAGGCATAGTGGATGGCTTTGCTGCAGTGGGGTTCTCTAACTGTGGTGGGGCGATAGACGGAACTCATATCCCTATCTTGGCACTGGACCACGTTGCCAAAGATCATAAACTGCAAGGGGTACTTCTCAATGGTGTTGCAAGTACTGGTGGATCACAAGGGCATTTCACCGACATCAATGTGGCATGGTCGGGAAAGGTGCAGGATGCTCGCATCTTTTGGAACTCTGGGCTGTTCGGAAAGTTGCGACTTTCTTCCCAGACCAGAAAATTACTATTGGGGATGTTGAAATGCCAATAGTTATCCTTGGGGGAGCCAGCCTACCTCTTGCTCCCATGGCTCATGAAGCCGTACACAGGCAGCCTGCACAGCAGTAAGGAGCAGTTCAACTATAGGCTGAGCAAGTGCAGAATGGTGGTAGAATGTGCCTTTGGTCTTTTAAAAGAACACTGGTGCAGTTTGCTGAATAGGTTAGACTTCAGCAAAAGCAATATTCCCATTGTTATTGCTGCTTGCTGTGTGCTCCATAATATCTGTTAGAGTAAGGGGGAGACATGTATGGCGGGGTGGGAGGTTGAGGCAGATCGCCTGGCGGCCAAGTTTGAACAGCCAGACACCAGGGAAATTAGAAGAGCACACCGAGGCGCGCTGCGCATCAGAGAGGCTTTGAAAAACAGTTTCATGACTGACCAGGCTACGGTGTGACAGTTGTGTGTGTTTGTCCTTGATGCAAAGCTGCCCCTTTTGTTGATTTTAAGTCCCTGTAAGCCAACCACCCGCCCCCCTTCGATCGCAGCTGGCAAAGGAAATAAAATCACTATTGTTTTGAAACCATGCATTCTTTCTTTATTATTAATAAATAAATAAAAAAAGGGAGATAACTGATAAGGTAGCCCGGGTGGTGTGGGGGAGGAGGGAAGGAAGGAAGGAAGGACAAGGCCACATTGCTTATTATAGCTGTTGTAGGAACAGCAGTGATCTGTATGGTCTGTATAACCTGTATGCTCAAAAGATCTGTTACACTCTTTCCCCCCACCCCGTCTCCTCTCCCTCTTTGAATACCAGTGAAGTGGCTTTCCCCCACCCCTCCCTCCTGGAATGCTTGTGGGATGAATGGGCTGCTTAAACAGCTGGAAGATCAGAAGAGCTCCTAAATAGACAAGGTGTCTGGGACTCTAATTAAGCAGTGATCACACACCCAATGCATGGACACTGGCTGAGGTGGAGTGTGACCAACCAGACCCAGACAAGTCATTTCTAGTCGCAGGCCATGAGGAGCAGGTCCTTAAAAGGGGAAGGGGCCATGTGCTCAGGGGTGCACTCACAAGCTTGTACCTCCCGTGAAGGCCCTTGGTCCAGACCGCCTGGCCAGTGGTTCGTTGCGTTGCATTCCATCGTGCCTCGGGAAGACATGCCTTCATCACACCATCCATCACTGTGCTGTGGGACACTTACCTTAAAGGATCCTGACATCTCCAGTGCCGTGCCTGTCCTGGGAGCGTGAGTATGCGAGTGTGAATGTGACACCCCCCCCCCCTTCTTTTGAGCTTAGCTATCCATATAATAAACTTGCTGCTTTCTGCTAAACTCTGGTGGGTCATTAGTTCTCCCTAAGCTTACTAGCTGACCCAATTTCGGGTAACATTAATGGTGGAGAATGCGGGCAGCTTAGTGGAGGATTCGACCCAAGAGTAGGGGTTCCCTGGTGCACCCCGGTGGTCTCTTGGGTGGGTCCGGCTCAAGCCTGTGTGAAAAAGTGGTCAATGTACTTCCCTGTAAGCCAATCCCCCTTCCCCTTTCAACCACAGCTGGCACAGGAAATAACGTCCCTAGTGTTCTGAATCCATTCATTCTTTATTTATTAAAAAAAACTTGAGATCACTGGCAACGCTGACTAGTAAAAGGAAGCCGGGGTGTACAAAGGGTTTGATAATGTGGTGGGGTGGAGGAGGAGGGAAGGACAAGGCCACATTGCTTATTGTAGCCACACTACAAATCAAAGCTGTTTGAATGACAGCATTCTGTTGCTTGGGCCATCCCCTGGAGTTGAGTAGCAGGGTGCTTGGAGCCTCCCTCCCCCCCCCCCGCATGTTCTTGGGCGTCTGGGTGATGAGGATATGGAACTTGGCGAAGAGGGCAGGCGGTTACACAATGGCTGCAGCGGGGGTCTGTAGTCTAGTTGCCTTTCCTGCAGCTCCACCAGACACCTCATCATGTCCGTTTGCTCCCCCATTAGCCTCAGCATCTTCTCCTGCGTGTTACAATCATGCTCACTGTATGCTTTCCTGGCCTCTGCCACTGAATGCCTCCATGCATTAAGCTGTGCACTATCAGTGTGGGAGGATTGCATGAGCTCTGAAAATATGTCATCGTGAGTGCACTTTTTTTGCCTTCTAATCTGCGATAACCTCAGGGATGGAGTTGATGTGGGGAGTATAGAAACATTTGCAGCTACAGGGGAGAAAAAAAAGGGAGAGTAGACTTTAAAGAAGATCCTTTTGTTCTCAGAAATGTGAGACTCTTTCACAGTGAATCAAGCAATTCACAGCAGACAGCAAATGTGTTTTAGGTACAAGGTCGCATTTTGCCTTTTATATTGAGGTGACACATTACACATGGCTGGGCAACAGAATTTGGTTTGCAGGCAGCCATGGTAAGCAAAAGGGTATGTGGGGTTGGCTTCTTCCACGTTCATAACATGTGGGAAAGGTTTCAAACTGCAGCACCCTCCTTTCCCATAGCAACCAATGCCGGTTGTGTTTGCCGTTTAAAAGGAGGGGCTGCGGTTGCCATTTAAAAGGAGGGGCTGCAGTTTTGGGGTGGATGTGCAGCACACCCCTCCCCCCCCCAGTGTGTCTATTCTCCAGGATAATGCCTTTTAGCCAAGCGCAAACAGTCCAGCATGCCCGGGGTCTAATGTGTCAGGGATCACCAAACAGAGGGGATTACTGTTCCCTTACAAAACTTCCCCAATTTCAACCAGGTGACCATGAATGATATCACTCTCCTGAGGCTGACACAGAAAGATAAAGACCGAATGGTGCATGAATGCGACCAAAACCCAGGACCATTCGCTGTCATGCTTTGTGCTGCAATGATTCCAGACCACTTACTACTGGCTTGGTGTGGTAAAGTGTCCTACCGTGGAGGACAAAATAAGGCAGCCCTCCCCAGAAACCTTCTGCAAAGGCTTTCAGAGTACCTCCAGGAGAGCTTCATGGAGATGTCCCTGGAGGATTCCCACTCCATCCCCAGACATGTTAACAGACTTTTCCCGTAGCTATACTGGCCGCAAATGCATCCCAATTGTTCAGGGCAAATCAAACATTAAACACAATTGCTTTTAACCCCTGTAGTGTTGTTACAAATGTGCACTCACCAGAGAACCCTTCTCCGCCTTCAGGGTCCGGGAACAATACGCTCTGGGAGGGTATTGGCTCCAGGATGAGGAAAAGGTCCTGGCTGCTGGGAAGACTGGATTCTCTGCTTGCCTGCTGCGCATTCTCCTCCTCCTCCTTCCTCATCCACACAATCCTCATCCGTGTTGCGTGAGGTTGCCACCTTTCCGGTATCCACAGAGAGTGTTGGGGTACTGGTAGGGTCCCCCCCTAGAATGGCATGCAGCTGATCATAGAAACGGCATGTATGGGGCCCTGACCCAGAGCGACCGTTTGCCTCCTTTGTCTTTTGGTAGGCTTGCCTGAGCTCCTTAACTTTCACCCGACACTGATATGCATCCCTGGTGTAGCCTCTCTCCACCATGCCCTGTGCAATTTTGGCATATATCAGCATTTCTTCTGCTGGATCGGAGTTCTACCTGCACAGATTCTTCTCCCCATACAGCAATCAGATCCAGTGTCTCCCGTTCGCTCCATACTGGAGCTCGTTTGCGATTCTGGGACTGCATGGTCACCTGTTCTGCTGAGCTAGCCATGCTGACCAAACAGGAAATGAAATCCAAAAGTTCCTGGTGCTTTTCCTGTGTACCTGGCAAGTGCATCGGAGTTGAAAGTGCTGTCCAGAGTGGACTCATTGGAGCACTCTGGGATAGCTCCCGGAGACCAATATCATAGAATTGCACAGCGCTGTGTCTACACTACCCCAAATTCGACCCACAAAGGTCAATTTTAGCACTACTCCCCTCATCGGGGAGAAGTACAGCAGTCGATTTTAAGAGCCTTTAGGTTGGCAGAATGGGGTTGGTTGTGTAGATGCATTGATTATAAAATTGACCTAATGTGGCTAAATTCGACCTAACTTTGTAGTGTAAACCAGGCCTAAGTGAACATAAAACATGTCCTCCTTTAGAATTCCTTTGTAGAGCTGGGCACATTTTTTGGACAAATAGTTTATGTGCTGAAAAATGGAGTTTCAATTGACCTAAAACTATTTGTGAATTTGATACAAGTTCACAAATTAATTTTTTTTAAATTGGAAGTTTCACAAAATGGCAAGAGTAGGAGGTGCCTCCCTCATAACTGATACCCCAGTGGTTAGCATACTCTCCTGGGATGAGGCAGACCCAGGTTCAGTTGCCCCCTCTACCTGATCTGCAGAAGTGATTTGAATTTGGGTCTCCTACTCTTAGGTGAGTACTCTAACCACTGGGCTATGGGTTGCTCTTAGACAGGTCTCAATCTCTCCTGTTGAAACTATTTGAGTATATATAAAGTCATTGGAGCAGGTGTACGGGGAGATTTTGGCAAACCAGTAAAGTGCCTGAAACCACTATGGCTCATTGCTAAAAGCAGCAGGCTTAGCTTAACCAAGGCAGGAGGGGAGGGGGTTTTGGGTGCCACAGAAAGGGCAGCTTGACCCCATGTCCTTCCTGATAAGAATTGTGTTGAAGTTGCTGATACATGCATTTTAGAAGAGCAGGATGTACCCCAGGAATGTCTATTGGGGCCTCAAGGCTGCAAACTCTGGAAAAACCCACACCTGGTCAATCAATGATCAGAAGGAACCTCTTGCTTGACCCTTAAAGAAAACTTAAGTAAGCAGTTTCAAGGGACATGTCATTCTATTACTAATGTATAAATAAGGGGGAAAAGTTTGAGGTAGTTGGACTCTCCCTCTGGATACATCTTGCGGTCCCCACTGGCAGATGGAAGATGTGGCCACCGGAAGCCTGCTGCTGTGTCACTCGAGAGCCACACTCAGCTTTGGTAATTATCAAGGGTTGGGGGTGTTTTACTAACCTGTTGCAGACGTGTGTAAGTGCTTGAGACTAAGTAAAGTTTAGCTTTAAGTGAAAACCCTCTTGTGTTGTCCTGTTTGTGCCAGCCATCTATTGGTCGGACGGCCGTGCCTGCCCTGATTTATTTCCTGACACCACCTCACACAGAGTAAAAGTTACCAAGAGCTTTGGGTTGAAAGAACCCCGGGTAACAACGGGGGACTGGAACCTGGGTCTCTTACACTTCAGCTGAAAAACAACTGGGCAATAGTCATTCTAATTTATCTCTAGCCCTGTGAATATACACAGTGAAACAGTTTTAATAGGATTGAGACAATCCCCTCACCAGTATACCCTATAGCCTGGTGGTTATGGCATTCTCCTGTAACATGGGACACCCAGAACACATTATCTCCCCCCCAAAAAACTGAATTTAATCAGGGGAAACAAGAACTTTCAGCCCCAACAGTTTTACTGCTTTTGATTTTGGCATTTCAGTCACTAAACTATTTACATGACCATACTTAAAAGTTTTCAAATATTTGACTAACCACAGCCTCTCAATATTTTAAAGTGATGAGAACATAAAGCTTCTTACTAGGCCTACTACGCAACAAGAAACTTCGAGCTATCAGGAAGCCTAGTTGGTAAGGGGTATGGGTGGAATGATTGATGATTGGAATGGGACATGGCAGTTGGGGGGAATCAGTTGCCATTGGATGCTGGAGAGGGGAGCAGACAATGCTGTGAACTGTTAGCAAAGCTTGGATTACTAGAATCCAGCTTTTGAAAGGTGAGACACCTGAACGCATGATCTGTTATTTTTTCATTCTTCATGGTGTTGTATTTACTAAGGACTTGTCTACATGAACACTTAGTTTGTGGCAAGCTGGAGTGTTATACCCCGCACTAGCCTGCAATGAACTGTCCATCTGGACCCTGTGGATATGCATTAATGTGCTTTGATCTAGTCACCTTTGAATCTCTCATTCCAAATTGCTGCATACTAAATGTTTATATAGATAAGTCTTAACTAGTTTTTCATTCTTGCTCTATCTAGTGAAAGTTTATTATTACTGCAAAGAAGTGTTTAGTGATTACTTAACATCAGTTGAAAAAACTGGCAGGGAATTAGTAACTAAAAGAACTAAGATTTCTAAAGTAAGATGTGTAGAGTTCATTATGACCTACTACTTAACCCATGATGTTTACATGTCAAAATGTGCAAAGTTTTCTTCAGATTGGGATGGGTAACAACTCATTTCTTCTCAAATGAGAAGAGCATGACGCTGTAGAAATTGTTTTCCTGGACAGGAGGAGATAAACTGAGAAGTGAAGGTGGTTTTTTTTTTTTTTTTTTTTTTAATATATCTTAATGTTTCTGGATTTTGCACTTTGAAGTTTTGTAAATGTAACTAGGGAATTTGCTAAATGAAATATAAAGTCAAAATAGCGACATGACAAAGTCAGTGCGATTGCTCACTCTACTGTCATGATCCAAAAGGAACACAGGAGCAATAGACTAACAATATTTCAGTAGAACTGTGCACTAATCAGGCAAGACGATTGAGGAACTTGCTTGTGGTAGATTTATTGTAATAAAGTGGTACTATTGTGTTAAGTCTATAGACCAGGAGCCTTGCTAAAACTGAAACAGGGAATCTTTTTACCAAACGTATGAAATATTTACATGTTTATAAAAAAATCAGCCCTAGTTGAAGACAGAAGTGATGGAAAAAAATGATTACTAACCTTCCATGACTGTTCTTCGAGATGTGTTCCTCATGGTCCATTCCATGTTAGGTGTGTGTGCTGACCACATACCAGAAGTTTTTCCCTCAGTGGTATTTGTAGGGGATCAGCTCTGGCACCCTCTGGAATGGCACGCACATGCACTGGTACAAGGGGTGCTGCCACCACCCCCTAGTTCCTTCTTGCTAGAACTCTGGAACTCCGACAGAGGGGAAGGAGGGCGGGTCACGGAATAGACATGAGCAACGCATCTCGAAGAACAACAGTTATGGAAGGTTAGTAACCATCTTTTCTTCTTTGAGTGCTTGCTCATGTTCATTCCATATTAGGTGACTCCCAAGCAGTATCTCTGGAGCCGGGTAGGAGTTCATGGATGTGTCGATTGCAACACAGCTCTGCCAAAGCTAGTGTCATCTCTGGCCTGCTGGATGATGGCGTAGTGGGTCATAAAGGTGTGTACTGACAACCACATTGCGGCCCTGTAGATGTCCTGGATAGGGACTTGTGCTAGTAAGGCTTCTGACAACGCCTGAGCTCTAGTTGAATGGGCCATCACTATCGGTGGAGGTAAGACCTGCATCAACTCATTGCTTCCTGCATCCATACTTGCTATCCAAGATGAAAGCCTTTGAGAAGACACCGGGAGGCCTTTCATCCTGTCAGCCATCGCGACGAAGAGTTGAATTGATCTACAGAAGGACTTGGTACGCTCTAAGTAGAAAGCCAGAGTCCACCTGACATGTAGGGTGTGCAAGCACCTGTCCTTGTTGGACGCGTGAGGCGTTGGGCAGTATACCGGGAGGAAAATGTCCTGGTTAACATGAAAAGGCGACACCACCGTTGGCAGAAAAGCAGAATGGGGACAACTAAATTTTGTCCTTGTAGAACACCGTATATGGGGGTTCCGAAGTAAGGTCTTTAATCTTGGAGACTCGCCTCGCTGAAGTGATAGCCACAAGGAAAACAACCTTCCACAACAGATGGGAAAGAGAACAGGAGGCTAGAGGCTCGAAGGGAAGGCCAGTGAGCCTAGAAAGAACTAGTATCAAAGGAGTAGCCGTGTTAGTCTGGATCTGTAAAAGCAGCAAAGAGTCCTGTGGCACCTTATAGACTAAGGTTGTTAGTCTATAAGGTGCCACAGGACTCTTTGCTAGAAAGAACAAGGTTGATGTCCCAATGGGGGACCAGATACCAGACCAGCAGAAAAAGCCTTTCAGGGCCCTTAAGAAACCAGATAGTCATTTCATGCAAGAAAACCAATCTGCCCTCAACACAGGGATGGAACGCCGAAATGGCTGCCAGGTGCACCTTAAAACATCAAGGCCTGGCCTTCTCGATCAAGTGAAGCAGGTAGTCCAGTATGGACTGCAGAGAAGACTGGGTCGTGGAGATCCTCCGTTCCAACGCCCAGCAGGAGAAGCGCTTCCACTTTGCCAGGTTTGTCACTCTAGTGGAGGGTTTTTTAATCTCTTAAAGTGCTGGACATGTTGTGAGGTGGAGAGAAGTGAAGTTTAGGTGGAAGCAACCTCCTATGTTCCTAAGAGAGCAGGTCTGGGTGGTTGGGAAGCATCCATTGGGATGTTGTTGCCAAGTCCATGAGCATGCTGAACCAGTGCTGGGGCAATCATGACGACTTTGGCCCTGGGCCCTGTCCCTCCTGATTTTCAGGAGGGTCCTGCTGATAAGCGGGATTGGCAGGAAGGTGTACATCAGGTCACCTGTCCAAGACAAGAGAAAAGCGTCTGAGAGCGATCTACTGTCGAGCCCTTGAAGGGAGCAGAACCGATGGCACTTCCTGTTCCGCCTGGTGGCAAACAGGTCCACTTGGGGAGTACTCCACCTCTGGAAGATCATTCTGACGACATCCGAGTAGACGGACTACTTGTGGTGAGAAAAGAACGACCTGCTGAGGCAATCCGCAAGCGTTTTTTGGATGCTGGGGAGATGTAGGACTTAGATATGTATGGTGTGCAGGACACAGAAGTCCCGCAGTCAGAAGGCTTCTTGACAGAGGGTCAAGGACCGTGCTCCTCATCTGTTCAAATAGAACATGGAGGCTGTAAAGTCAATCAACACGTGTACCACCTGATGGGATAGTTGCAGAAGGAACATGTAACAGGCCAAACAGATGGCCCTGTGCTCCCTGACATTTATTTGCAGTGCCAGCTCTTTCTGGGACCACAGCCCCTGGGTCTTGAGTGATCAGAGGTGGGCTCCCCAGCCCAGGTCAGACGCGTCTGACACTAGCACCATTGTGGGTTTTGGGATTGCAGATGGTATTCCTTTGAACATATTTACCAGGTTGGACCACCATTTCAGAGTGGTAAGTACTCGCGGCGGAATTGTGAGGACTCTGTCCAGGTGATACCTGGCTGGGGTATAGACTGACACCAGCCACATCTGGAAGACCTGAGATATTTGTTGAGGTCTCGCAGGTCCAATATGGGGTGCAGACCCCCCTTGCCCTTCAGTATGAGAAAGTACCGAGAGTAAAATCCTTTTCCCTTTAGATAAATCATAGAACTGGAAGGGACCTTGAGAGGTCATCTTGTCCAGTCCTTTGCACTCAAGGCAGGATTAAGTATTACCTAGACCATCCCTGACAGGTGTTTGTCCAATATGCTCTTAAAAATCCCCAATGATGGAGATTCCACAACCTCCCCAGGCAATTTATTCCAGTGCTTAACCACTCTGACAGTTAGGAAGTTTTTCCTAATGTCCAACCTAAACCGCCCTTGCTGCAATTTAAGCCCATTGCTTCTTGTCCTATCCTCAAAGGTTAAGAACAACAATTTTTCTCCCTCCTCCTTGTAACAACCTTTTATGTACTTGAAAACTGTTATGTCCCCTCTCAGTCTTCTCTTCTCCAGACTAAACAAACCCAATTTTTTCAATCTTCCTTCATAGGTCATGTTTTCTAGACCTTTAATCATTTTTGTTGCTCTTCTCTGGACTTTCTCCAATTTTCCACATCTTTCCTGAAATGTGGAGCCCAGAACTGGACACAATACTTCAGTTGAGGCCTAATCAGCGTGGAGTAGAGTGGAAGAATTACTTCTCCTGTCCTGCTTACAATACTCCTGCTAATACATCCCAGAATGTTTACTTTTTTGCAACAGCATTACACTGTTGACTCATATTCAGCTTGTGATCCACTATGACGCCCAGATCCCTTTCCACAGTACTCCTTTCTAGGCAGCCATTTCCCATTTTGTATGTGTGCAACTGATTGTTCCGTCCTAAGTGGAGTACTTTGAATTTGTCCTTATTGAATTTCATCTTATTTACTTCAGACCATCTATCCAGTTTGTTCAGATCATTTAGAATTTTAATCCTATCCTCCAAAGCACTTGCCACCCCTCCCAGCTTGATATCGTCCGCAAACCTTTATAAGTGTACTCTCTATGCCATTATCTAATGTATGGGGACTTCCTGTATGGCCCCTACTTGCAGGAGGGCTTGCACGTCTTGAGCGAGAAGATGATTGTGAGAAGAGTCCCTGTAGAAGGCCGGGGAAGGCGGGGTCGGGGTGTAGAAATAAACTGCAGGGTATACCCCACTGCCACAGTGCTGAGGACACACTGGTCCAATGTTATAGCAGCCCAATCTGGGAGGAAAGGGAAAAGGCGGTTTGAAAACAAGAGGGGTGCAGGATCCTGGCTGCAGTTTGGGAGGTCACCCTTGGGTGCATCCTCAAAATGCCTGCTTGTTTCCAGGCGGGTAGTGGGAAGAGCCCGAGTGGGAAGAAGGAGCTGGTTGTTGGCCCTCATGGCGCTTATAGCCCTTGCCCTTCTTGTGGTAGGGCTCTGGTCACACCTGACCGCTTGGTCTTTGAGGTAGTAGCAGCTTGAACCTCTTTCTAGCATGGGCCGGTGTTTAGAGACACAGGGAATGCGAGTCCTTAAGCCAATGGTCCCCAACCTCTTTGTGGCCAGTAGCACATTTGTTTTCAGAAGAGTGTGGCGGGCGCCAAAAATTTTTCAAGGCTTATTTTGTATTTGGACATTAAATATGAAAAACATCATATTTAATATTACATAATATATGAATCCAGAGAGAAGCCGCGAGGACAGAGAACACCGGTGCCCGCAGACCCGCAGCACTCTGTCCCCGGCAGGCGCGGGGCCGCAACTTCTCTCTCCTGCGGGGCACTAGGCGGGCCCCACGCCTACCGGGAACAGAGAACACTGTGCCCGCAGCCAGAGTTCTCTGTCCCCATCAGGCGCGGGGCCGCGGCTTCTCTCCCCTGCTGGGCACTAGGCGGGCGCACATAAATGCCCCGGTGGGCGCCATGGCGCCTGCAGGCACCGCATTGGGGACCACTGCCTTAAGCCCATGTAACCTTGTGTACATTTGTTCTGCAAACAGGTATAGGCCATCGAAGGGGAGGTCCTGGATTGATTGTTGAGGCTCTGTTGACAGCCAGAAAGAAAGCAGCCACAACGCTTGCCTCATTGACACTGCCGTTGCGATGGACCTGGTAGCCTGAAGGGAGGCCCTTGCCACATTTCTCCCTTCATCTAAAATGGCCAGGAACTCTTGCCTGGAATCCTCCAGCAGCGAGTCCACCAACTTGGTCACAGACTGCCAGACATTGAAATCATACCTCCTGAGTAAAGCCTAAAGGTTTTCCACTCAATAGTTGGAGGCTGGCAGATGAATAAACTTTTTTGCCAAATAAATCTAGTCTCTTTCTGGTTTTGGCCTAGTCTACAATACAGGGTTAGGTTGAATTTAGCTGCGTTAGGTCGATTTAAAAATGAATGTGTCCACACAACCAACCCCGTTCCGTTGACCTAAAGGGCTCTTAAAATCGACTTCTGTACTCCTTCCCGACGAGGGGAATAGTGCTAAAATCGACTTTGCTGGGTCGAATTTGGGGTAGTACGGATGCAAATCGATGGCATTGGCCTCCGGGAGCTATCCCAGAGTGCTCCATTGTGACCGCTCTGGACAGCGCTTTGAACTCTAATGCACTAGACAGGTACACAGGAAAAGCCCCAGGAACTTTTGAATTTCATTTCCTGTTTGGTCAACGTGGCGAACTCAGCAGCACAGGTGACCATGCAGTCCCACCAGAATCAGAAAGTGTAGAATGTTTCTATGCTCCCCCTATCATCTCCATTCCTGAGGTTATCGCAGATTAGAAGGCGAAAAGAAAACGCACTCGCAATGACATGATTTCCGAGCTCATGCAGTCCTCCCGCACTGATAGGGCACAGCTTAATGCATGGAGGCATTCAGTGGCAGAGTCCAGGAAAGAATTAAGTGAGCGCGAAGAGCTGAGGCAGGGCGTGATGCTGAGGCTAATGGAGGAGCAAACGAACATGATCAAGCGTCTGTTGGAGCTGCAGGAAAGCCAACAAGAGCACAGACCCCCGCTGCATCTACTGTATAACCGCCTACCCTCCTCCCCATGTTCCATAGCCTCCTCACCCAGACTCCCAAGAACGCAAGGGAGGTGGGAGGCTCCGGGCACCCAGCCACTCCACTGCAGAGGATGGCCCAAGCAACAGAAGGCTGTCATTCAAACAGTTTGATTTTTAGTGTGGCTACAATAAGCAATGTGGCCTTGTCCTTCCCTCCTCCCCCACCCCACCCGGGCTACCTTGTCCGTTATCTCTTTTTTTTTTTTTAATTAATAAAGAAAGAATATATGGTTTCAAAATAATAGCTACTTTATTTCGAAGGGGGGAGGGTGGTTGGCTTACAAGGAATTAAAATAAACAAAAGGAGCGGGTTTGCATCAAGGAGAATCACACACAACTGTCACACCGAAGCCTGGCCAGTCATGAAACTGGTTTTCAAAGCCTCTCTGATGCGTAGCGCGCCTTGCTGTGCTCTTCTAATCGTCCTGGTGTTTGCTGCGAAATGATTGTCTGCCGTTGCTTTCACGGAGGGGCGACTGACGACATGTACCCAAAACCACCCACGACAATGTTTTTGCCCCATCGGGCATTGGGAGCTTAACCCACAATTCCAACGGGCGGCAGAGACTACAGGAACTGTGGGATAGCTACCCACAGTGCACTGCTCCGTAAGTCGATGCTAGCCACGGTAGTGAGGACGCACTCCGCCAACTTAATGCGCTTAGTGTGGACATACACAATCGACTGTATAAAATTGATTTCTAAAAATTGACTTCTATAAAATCGACCTAATTTCGTAGTGTAGATATACCCTTTGTTTTGGGGATTTGGGCTGGGTGGCCCCTGCCTATCCCTCTCGTTGGCCACAGAGACCACTAAAGAGTTTGTAGCCGGGTGGGAATATAAATATTCAAACCCCTTCGCTGGGATGTAATACTTCCTCTCTGCCCGCTTGGAAATAGGCGGGAGAGAGGACAGTGTCTGCCATAAGGCTTTCACCAGCTTTACTAACCCTTCGTGTACCAGGAGTGCCACCCTAGACGGGGCCACTGCAGCCAGAATGTCAAATAAGTGTCAGAGGGTTCTGCCATCTCCTCTGCTTCCAATCCCAGGTTTGCTGCCACCCGTTTTAGCAGCTCCTGGTGTGCCTTAGCATCGTCCTATAGCACTGTCTGGGACGGTCCCGCTACTGCCTCATCAGGTGAGGACGACGAGGAGATGAGGGCAGGGGGAGGGTCTGGCTCAGCATCCCCCGCATATGGGAGGCCTCCACTGAGGCCGGAGGGTGCTCTTGGGCACTTTGCTCAGACCCCTCCTCTGAGTCTGGAGGGGGGCGGGAGACTGTCGTCTGACATCCCTGACACTAAACACTGCATCTGGCTCTTCAATACCTAGAGGAACCCCCACGGGTTTCAAAAGTGCCATGGGGTAGGCCACTGGCCCTGGGGTCATGCTCTGGCTGGTGGCCTTGGAGGAGCCCCTCCAGATCTGGTTGGGTGCGCCTGACCTGAGGGACCCACTATCTCCTCAGCCTCCGAGCCCGAGGAGGAAAGTTCCTGCCTTGAGGACCACTGTGATGCCGACGATACGTCCATATCCCCTCCATGCCTACCATCCCTGCATCTGTGGCTGGGGGACAGGTGAGGGCCTGGGGTCCTGGTGCTGCCTGTCCAGGGACCGGAGCTGGAGCTCAGCGGATCAGCGTCGGTACACCAGCGATCAACGCCTAGAGCTCTAGGAACAGCACTGGAAGTCCGGCAACTGAGAACGAGATGGCAGAGAACGCCGTCTCAAGCCCGGGGATCGGTGCCATGAGTCCAGCAATCTACGTCTTGGCATCGGGGACTGGTTCCATAGGCTTGGGGATCAGCATTGCCCTGGTGAACCTCATTGCCCCGAGGAGCGATGCCTGCACTCCGACGACTGGTGCCATGATTCCAGGGACTGGTGGCGTACTATGGCTCTGCACTGACCATTGGGCTCTGCACTGACCATTGGTCAGAGGACCAGTGCCAAGTGTCTGGCAAACTGTGCCAGGAACTCTGGTCAGTATAGCATGTTGGAAGCACATCCCTGAAGATCGCTGCTTCGATGCTGACCATCGCGGTGGCAGGGAGCGATGCTGCACAGAGACCGTTGCATGGGCCCTAGTGCCAGCTTCCCTCTGGAGAGGACTACAACTTGATGGTGCATTGGTGGCATCAGCAAAGACATGACGTGTTTTGCAGACTGGAAGGTCTCTGGCGTGGATGGGACCTACAGGTGCCAGGGACCTCTGCCACTACCCGGCATGGTTGGTGGGTCCCTAGGAGGGCTGGATAGCCTAACTGGCGATGCAGGTGCGACACTTATAGTTAACATGGGTTTCCCCCAAACACTTCAAGCAGTTTTGATGAGGGTCGCTGATCAGCATAGGCTTTTTGAAGCGATCACAAGGCTTGAAGCCCTGGGCTAAATCTCTTAGGGGACTATCTAATTTATCTACAGTACTATTAGGAAACTATTAAGAGAACAAAGAACTACTTACCTAAGAACTATTTACACAATGAATGATAAGAACCACTGGGTAAGAGCACTTGCTGAAGTAAGGAGACATTCCAGCACTGACTCTGGTGGTAAGAAGGAACTGGGGGATGGGGCGCCAGAGCCAATCCCTACGTATACCACTGAGGGAAAAACTTACAGCATCAGTGCATATGAAGAGCACACACACCTAATGTGGAATGGACATGAGCAAGCAACTCGAAGAACTAGATGTATGCACATTAAAACTAATTACCATTCCTTCACTTCAAAGCGATGTCTCAATTGTTTCAGCAACAGATAAGACGAGGTGTCCAAAACTGACTTGCCACCTCACAGAAAAGCAATGTCCAAGTGGAACAACTGACAACTTACTTAGAAAAGAGAGCATGGCAACAAACTGACATATGGCAGGAAGAATTAACCAGCACTGCCATCATAGCTATCACCGTTGCTACCACCACAAGATGGGTCGATGAGATTTACTATTACATTGTTTTCCTGATCTCAAAAAGCGTTCTCATCTGAACAGGTGATGTGATAAACTACAACATTACCATCTCCATTAGATCAGTGGAATCTTAAGTAACACTTTGGATGAGAAACCAAGATACCTGCCATACTCCTTCCCTAAGTGTTTCATCCTTACCTTAAGCATGCTACCTCTCCTTGCCGTTTATTTTAGCCTGCCAGGACAACCCTACCTTTGCACCAGTTGCTGAGAGCAAAATGGCAAGCTACAAAAAACCCTGTATGTTAGCAAGGTATTTTTCTTTTAAAATAATTCTATGCAAATGAAGTGGGACAAAGAAAACAGAGCTGAACTTTAACTGAAGATTTACTTAACTGTTTGCCAAAGTTATAATATATGGTTGCTTTAATGA
Organism: Emys orbicularis; assembly: GCF_028017835.1. Classification (NCBI taxonomy): domain Eukaryota; kingdom Metazoa; phylum Chordata; order Testudines; family Emydidae; genus Emys; species Emys orbicularis. Next base: position 166,396,376 of record NC_088684.1, read on the forward strand.
GAAACCATTGTCACTACAGACACTGAACTACAACTAAGTGTTCAATGCTGTAACACACCTGTTCTAGTACATTTCAGCACCTTTGAGCCAGATCTTCCCTTCCTACTGTTCTGGGAAGGTGTAAGACTTTTAAAAGACATTTAAAAGACAATAGAAGTATTGTTTCATAGGAGCACTGAAGTAGATGTTAGAAATAAAGATTAAAATGTGGGGTTAAGAGTGAATTAAACCCTTGCATTAGATTTCTTGTGAATATCTATCTATCTATACACACAGAACAACAACTGGTCTCCAAAGTTTATTAAAAATCAAAGAATAGAAAATTTTACATAAAAATATGTCAATTTTAGCTTCCACATTGTTGTCCCCACAAAAAAATCTAAACATGATTTTTAGCACATAACCACAGCGGTAGCCAGGCCAATTTATTTGGTACACCATGACTGACATGGAACATGATACCTGTTTCTTTTTTAATGAATTTTGCTTTAAAATGGACGCTAGTTAAGACACCAACTAAAGCCTCTGAAGTTTCCATAATGTAGGTTTATGCTCAATATTGCTAGTGTGGAAAGATTAGTACTAAAGGCCTACGTATCAGCCCTTAAATATTGGTTAATGAATATGTTCACAATTTTTAAAAAATAATTTGTGGTAAATCTGGATCATTAAGTACTGCAGACAAATGTGCTACTCTACTTTGGAATGTTGCCCCCTCTCATCTCAAGGAGATCTGTTTGCAACTGACAGACGTAGTAACAATATGGGCTAGTCCTGCTTCAAAGGCATACTGCACTTTATAAAGCTTCATCATGTTAGATGCCTCATTTTTATCTTAACATTCAGATATCAGTTTTAAAATATTCCACTTCTGTACATTTAGATGTCATGGTAATAGAATTTTTTCAGCTTTTTCCACTAATTGGACTTCAGATAACCAACCTGTAGTGTTCAGCAGGGTTAAGAACCCTCACTTTAAAAATGGGAAGTCAGAGGGCATCTGAGATGCAACCAACCCCCAGGACAACTGTGGTGCTCTAAAAACTCAGGGTCAGGCAGGATGTATATTTCCTTGTTCAAAAAAGTTAACAAAGACAGTGGTTGTCATGGCAATACACACTTGCATAGTATACCTGTATGCATCTGTAAATTAAGTGCCAGCCACAGATTGTGTCCAATACTGGGCTGTGCTCTCCTCCAATACTTTAAAAGATGCTTCTTGCAATGCTTAGAGCAGCTGAAGTACTTTATATATTTGCTCTTAACAGAACGAATGCATACTGCTATACAGATTCCTTAATGGAATCAACATATTTCCTTTCTCCACATTCCTCAAGCTGGGTACCTTTGTTTAATAATGATGTTCAGCCCCAACCATTAACGGGTTACATTACTAAATCTGACAGAAGCATATAGTTCACAATTCTTAAATTTCATGTCAAGACTTAACCCTTTTTCAACCTTAAGACGTTATATTTCTGGCACTTTAAATGCTGGATTTGTTGTCTATTACAAGGAATAAATTAAAACCCACTGGTCAGAGCAAGACAACTGATAGAGGCCAGACAATGAGCTAAATGCATGGTCAAAACACTTTGGAGCTTAATACCTTCATAAAACCATATGCCAAATCAGCACTTTCATTGTGAATCAAGAAGCCTCAAATAGTACCAAAAATGATGTCATGTTCGCAACACTGCTCAGACAACCTGCCAAAACTATGAACCCAACTTAGATAATACAACCTGGGAAAGGATCTGTAAATTAAAAAAAAAAAAAAAAAAAAAACACCTCCTCCCTTTAGATACAACTTATGTGACAAAATGAAATTAAATTAAGAATTCTAAATTATTGCACAAATTATACTTTTTCAATATTTACAGAGCAAAAATTTTTTGAAATCTGAAATAAAAACAGGAGGGGCAGCAAAACTATTTTATCATGAATAAAAATGTCAAGGACTGAAGTTCCTTTGCTCCTCAAACAAAAAAGCGAAACAAAATCCCCACAAAGGAACAGATGTAGCTACAGAAAAAACGCTACAGTATTTATAACGTCCTTGCAGTTCTAAGGCCAGAGCTGCTTCGGCACTGTATGAGTCGTAATGGGAAGGCAAAAAAACAAACAAAAACCTTCCACATTTAATAAGGCTTCACAAATAAGCACAACTACTTTAAGATGGACTTGACCACCACATGAAGAAACATGCAAAAAGTCAGCTGCAGATATTTGGCAACACCCACAAACTGATGTGCTGAATGCTGGTCTCCATTCCGCCATTTAGTATCGTTCACTCAGCTTCAGTTTGTAAAATGGGAGAAGATCATCCTGGCATTAGCCATTATCTGCTGAGACTAATAGGCAAACTGTCTCTGTGTTTTTTTCTTCGCCAGATGTTACGATTATATTGGTGGTGTCCTCTGTTGCCAACTGGCTGCCTCACACCTCCACTGCTGACTGGACTGTAGCCATTCCCTTGGTTAGGATTATGAGCTCCTTTCATAGAGAACTTCATTCCACTGTGCTGCTAAAAATACAGAAGTGTTCAGTTTAGTACTACAGTCAGTTGAAACAAAGTGCATCAATTCTCTAACCAGCTGTACTTTCTCAATGTGCTACTCACTGTCAGAACATGTATCAAAACAAGTAACGATATCTTTCCACACTTGACTAAAATGTACAAGAAACATCCCATTTGAGAAACTAGCTAAGTTAACTAACTTGCACGATCACCACCATGGAAGGGAGTATGCTCCCTTTCTGAAGTATGCTCCTCAAACGTAAAGGTACTAGGTCAAAGGCAAGTGTCCTAAGCACCCTTTAGTTTTGCATTAAATATATTGACTAGAGATGTGATTAATTTGTTTCACATTTAGTTAATTTTCTGAAGGGACTTAGTAGGAATACAAGTAAATGGTAAATATCGGATCAGTTACTGTTGGAGAAATGTTTACTTTTTCTAGCAGTTACCACACTGGTATCTGAGATACCACACAAGTCCTTATGCTTGGGATAGGTGTTAACTATGTTCTCAGATACCATGGCATGGTAACTGCTGGCAAAAGTTTTAATGGCAGCCAGTGTAAATCTGCTACCATCGTGGGTGACATGGGTATATTCTATTCACCTACAGACAGTGAACAGGTATCCTCCCTAGCGGGTCCAAATTAAGTGAGATACTGCTTGAATAAGGTATTTTTGTAATAACATTCAAGGTATTTTATAATAACAAAAAAGGTATTACTTTTGATAAAGGTAACTTCAGCTCAAGTCAAGTCATGAGGCCTTGGAAAGAAGTATGGTATGAAGCATGACCAGTAGCTCCGTTTTATGCAGACAAATAATTTTATAGAGTATTTAAATGTCTTCAAAAGGAGGACATTATCAATTACCTTTTATCACCACCTATTTTAGTTCAATACCTAAAACAGAGTTTCTTAATCTTCACAACAGGCTTTCATAATTGCAGAGAATTTTATACTGGTAGTTAATCACCTGCATACATGTGTGTACAGGATCTACAAGACTTAGTCCATTAATTTCTTAGAATAATAAAGAAGTTTCTTCAACTAATTGACTATACATTTCCACATTAGTCTGAAGTAACAGCAATTGTGTAAACCTTAGAAACTGTGTTTATTTGTACAACTGAGCCAGCATCAAGTTTATCTAGCCCATATTTTATTATTCAAACAACATATTAAAATGGATGAAAGGCCAACATAACTGCATCAAGTGGAGAAAGATGAAAAAAGTGAACTTGGAAATCTGAGTGAATTAACAAGCTGAGGTTTAAAATGAGCTGCAGGATGGCAAGAAAGCAACTGTAGCAGGAAGTACAGAGCTCATTCCATCTCCTGTTGAGGTCAATAGTAAATGGGAAGACTCCTTCAATGAATGCACAATAGGGCTCATAAACAATGCCAATAGAAAACACATTTTTACCTTATCTAAATTAACTCATTTGGAACTAGTGTAGGACTATGGTGCAGCATGTATATTCCTGCCTTTATCAAGAAGTAGTCATTCAGACCACCTGGCTAGGTGCTATGATAATACAAATAATAAATCTGTGTGTCATGAAAAATTCAGAACATAAAAATGCGAGTCAACCTAACCAGGCATCTAGAAAGCTTTGTTCCTGGATTTGAGACTTGGTGCTTGATATTATTACCATATTAATCTCAGCCTAAGTTAGCCAAATAAAGCCTGACCTTGATAATACACCCATTATTATTTGCACAAGACATCCTGGCAATCCAGAGACTAGAAATGGTTATACTTTATTTAATAATAATAATAATAATAATCAGGAAAGACAGGGAGAAGAGAGGGAACACCTGAAGCACCAACTCTGAAGACTGGAGTGTCCAAATGTTTACCCAAATATATTATCACCAAAAGATCAAGTGTTTGCCAAAAGTATTTCTTCATCAGTCTAAGGATTTTGGCTCAAACACTGAATGTTACCAACATACCATGTGGGTTTTTGGTTTTTTTTGTTTTTAAACCAGACAACTTCTGAGACAATAGATTTTTAGTAGTTTGCTTTTGAAGCAAAAAGTCATGCTGTTCAGTGGTGTTCTCATTAGCAGCAAACTCAAGGAAATGTTTATTAGGAATTAAGCCAACACTCTTGGCTCCTACACAGTAAATTTTCTATTCTAAACAAGTTTGTAAATAAATGAATCAGTTATTATGCAAATAATTTTACCTATGTATCAATGAAATTTAGTAAATATATTGAAAAATACAAAGGAAAACAATGAATTGTCCTTTAACATTCAAAATACCCATCAAGACCAGCAAGCAGACACATCAGCAAACAGATACACAGGTTTCTTTTGTTACTAAAGGTGCCCTCTAGACAGGACCTCAAGAAGAGAACAGATAGCTGATCCTAGCTCTGTAAGAAATACTTCTGGTAGTGAAGCACCAAGTCTTGAGGCTGAAGGAAAAACGCAAGGAATATACCATAAACCTAGCAATTCTTTTAACTGGAGAATGTAAAAATCCTACAAAAAGTTAAGAATCAGAAGACAACTTCTAGCTGCACTTTTTGGCCTCACCTGTACAAAGTTTGCTGAATTTAAATAACGAGCTATAGATGCAAACAGATTAAAAATAGCAGTGTTTGGAGAGATCCAAGGCAGGCACACTTGTCCTTCTCACAGCATTCCCAAGATGTATGTAAAATACTAGAACTCTTATCATGGATGGATGCAAAGTTAATCTAGATTTTCTGTCATGAAGAGTATTTGTATTGGACTTTTAATCGCCAACAGCTTGCTGTCTTCAGTGTGGCTGAAGAATAGCTTCTTACCCCTAATGAGCAAGCCTCCTAGTCTCACGATAGGGGCTGAAGAATGATGGAAAACTTAAGAGTCGTGTGATCAGGTACTGGCTACAGAGTGACCAGAAGTCAGGAAGTAAGCCCCTTCTTTGTAGCTTGATAAAGACCAATTATCAATTTTATCTCTAATTTTGACATCTTTAGATCCACTGCCCCGGACAGAAATAATAATTCATGTTCACTTATCCAGTCTAATTGAGTGGAAGCAGAGTTCCTCTTTTTTTTTAAATTAAAAGCCTGTTGGTAAATATGCATGAACTGGCCACTCTTCCCCAGACTGATATAGCCAAAACTAAAGAGAAAACTAGAACAATTTGAGACACTATGATAGTGTGGCATTTTAACTTCAGGCTCCATCCCCTCTTGCCCCAACTGGAAGAATCAAATCCCATGTTAAACCAAACTTAGTATTTCATATCCTGTGTGCATACATATGTCTGTCTAGCACAGCAGATTTATATGGGAGTAATCAAAATTACAGGCAAACTATTTGTTGTTCTCCCATGATAAACCCACTGCTCTGTACAGAAGTTCATACTCATGAGAAGTAGTAAACAGTAACCATAGCCCACTAATCGTTTAGGGAGGATAACAGTGAATATATGGTCATTACAAATAAAATAAACAGCTTTTATCACCAAGACAGTTGCTATCCAGTTTCCAGTGAAGAGAAACTGCAAATTGAGGGCATGAATGTATAAATGCATCAGGTCAACTGGACTAACATTATGACATATTACAGTGTTTCTCAAACTGGGGTCCGCGGACTCCCAGGAGTACACTCGGTTCCCTAGCGTGCAGGAGGTGCTGGGAGGGAGGGGGATGAGTGGGACGGGGTGCGCTCAGGGGAGGGGGAAGAGGAGAGGTGCGGTAGAGCAGGAGCAGGGGTGAGGCCTTGGAGGAAGGGGTGGAGTGGGGGCTTGGGGAGCCGCGAAAAATTTAAAATCAAAATGGGGGTCCTCGGGTTGCTAAAGTTTGAGAACCGCTGACATATTAGATGACATTTATGACACTGGATGCCCTTGAAACTAGGATATGTTTCTACATCTTTTTCCCTTCCCTTCTGTCCTCCATGTCAGCAAAATGTAAAGACTACTATATTGGAGCATTTGGAAAGCACCTATCTAAGGAGGGAGAAACTCAGAATCAGAGTTTAAAAAATGATTAATTTCTTCTGATTTAGGGAATCCCAAACCAGAAGATTCACCTTGCATTCAACAAGACCACCTATCAATTCAGAATCTTTCGTAGGTCAAAGTGAAACCCTGCATTCACATGAACAAGGTGGCTGAAAAGACATTGTCCTGACAAGGTATGGGAAAGTAAAGGAAACACTAAATACTGTACAGTACTGCATGCTTTTCCAAAATCTTTAAGGAAAGGTGTGGCCTCAACTCTCTGTATTTGGTCTTTTCAAATGTGATATTTGGTACAGTAGCCCACAAAACAGTCTTGACAAACATTTAACTCATGTCTACACCATTTGAAGAGAACAACTTTACATGTATTCAATCCTAACCCAGATTATAGGCCCCAATTCAAACCTACCTTCTCTGGTATCTTTGTAGGATTTTTTTTTTTTTTTTTAAATAAAAACTCTTGTTTGGGAGAAGCCAAAGAAAGATCAGTGGCAATGTCCACTAAAACCTGCCTTAAGAATGGAAGAGATTGGTAAAAGTAATTCTTCTCATCCACTTCGGACTCTACTGAACTGTTGCAGAATCATTTTATTTTATTTATTTGGTTAGTCCTGATGTTTTCTGCCAGCGTCTATCCTAGGGAAAAAGCAGCAATATCACTGCTTGGCTGATGGTATGAGTGACTAGCACAATGAAGCACTGGCAGATGCCAGAAAGGCCAGAATAAACTATATGAAGAAATCAATCTGCTGTTGGTCTGTGATTATAAAAACAGTTCAATTCATTACTTCAGAATCAAGCTTAAGGTATCAGTTCCTCTCCCATTTTCCTTTCTTGGGCTCAACCATAAGACATACTAGCAACGTCCTTTCAAGTCATTGTGTTTGGAAAGACTGAGGCAGGCCAAATGTGCATATGGCAAAAATTAAGAGAGTTAGAGTTTTCTAAATAGTCCTGCTTCCTTTTAGGGTACTTTGAGTCTAAGATTTAGTAGGGACCTGTAGCTTTAAGGAAACCATGGAATCCTAGCTCACATCCAAGCACAGTCGCATGAAGTTCCTCCCATCTCCTCATATGATTAGATTAAAGCTAGTCAGTGAGCTGTTGATTCAGGAAAGAGCACATGGAAGGCATGTGCATCTTGCCCTGGTGAGAGAAGGGCAATGTGCAGGAGCTGGGAATATGGGTTTTAGTTGTCATTGTGATGACTACTGAGGGAGTTTTCCTCCCCTGATCTGAACATGCTTGCAGGATTTTTGCTATGATGCAGATTCCATCGGGGATCAGAAAGGCAATGCTGGTTCAGAGGCTACTCTGCTGCTGTCCCCACTGCAGTTCCAAACTGTTTTCCAGCAAAGTGGAATAATTACTTGCTATGGAGGCATGACTGTGTTCCTGACAGTGAGGTAGGCCTATGTCAGGAGATAAAGCTGCCTTGCTAAATCCTTGGCATGACCCCAATCTACAAGTAGCAAAGCTGGAGCAGTTATGCCCCTGGTTACAAGAGGAAGTGCACCAAGGTTTTTCCAAGAGGTAGTAAATGAGACGAAAGCTTTGGTGCCAAGAAAATCTGCCCCAACGGCAGCTGCCTTCCATTCCAAGGGCAAAGTTTCTTTTGAGTACAGGAACAGTAAACCTTTGCTGCTGCCGGAGCTTATCTACTGACAAGAGCTGAGAATCTACCCTGGGGCTCCTCTACAGACGGAGGCCAAGCTATACTGAGTGGGAGAAAACTGCTGAATTGGGGGGGGGGGAAGGGAAACCCCCAAAAAATAAAGGAGTCATTTTCCACAGGAATCATTCTTTGCAAAAAGACTCATAGAACATGAGCAAACATCTGTATAGACATTCCCAAGTTAGTCAGTCTATATAGCTTTGAGTATCTGCTATTAATAGTACTTGGTCACAGGTGAAAAAGTGTAAATGCAAATTACTGCAGGAAATCCTTCAGCTCTCAACAGAATTCTTGTAACCAGAATCCAGACGACAACTGCCCTCAAACTTCTCCATAAAGAAAAAAAAAGGTACAAAAAGTAGTCTCAGGATTTTATTGTCTGAACGGTTTCCTTATAATTAAGGCCCAAGGAGAAATTACAGATGTTTTTTGAGGGGATAGCCTCGTGAACACCTGAATTACTGGAAGACATTGAGGTAACTATTTACAAAATTTACAATTGTTCTTAGGAGTCTTACACAAAATCCTTCAAGTATTTGGTAACTGAAGGATGAACTCTTATACCCCAGCCACATTTATACCACTAACTGCTTCTTTGGAAACTAGATTCAGATTTATATCCTCTGTTGGCAAGGTTAAGATGTTAAACTACCTTTATCAAAAAGGACTGTTAGGAAAAAGGCTGGTTGGATTGCAGTTTATGTATTAACCAGAATGGGCTACCTAAAAATAGCTCATTTTATTTTTTATAAATAATTTACTTTATGATCTCAGATCTCACTTGCAGTATGGGTTATCAATTATATAGTCTAATTAAAAGCAAAATATTTATTACATTCTTGCTAAGATATGAAGAATTCACCATCAGGAAAGTTGTTTACACATGCTATGACCAACACCAGATACAGGGGAGGATAGTTTAAGGAAAGAATCCATGAATCAAATTAAAATTAAAGTAAAACAAAAGCATACCTTCTGATACAAGTGGGAGCTTGGCAGAGGATTGGGGGATGCAGAGGGAACAGCAGGAGAGGGCATGTGGTCAACAGTTTTCAGAGATGGTGCCCCTTCATTGTCAACCTGTCTGCAGGGAAGTGGAGGACCAGCAATGGTAGGCGGAGGGACAGTAAACCTTGTCTAAGTAAAAGAGGGGTGAAAAATATGTCAGTGAAGCGGCTAGGATACACTATACAGGAACTCAATGCATAGATTCTATTTAAAAAACTATGGCATACTATATGTAATTATCCAATATTACTACTAACTACATTTTGCATTTAAACAAACATTTCTTGGCATTCATTCACAATTTCCCTTAAGGTTTCCAGTGTCAAAAGGGTTTTATGTTTCTACTTTTCAATTTGCAGAAGTGTGGACATTATAGTTTCTGGACACATTACTAGTGAACTTTATACAAGTCAAATTAACAGAAACAAAACCTGAAAAGAGAGTTGTCCCTTTAGCTAAATACAAAACCAAAATACTCAGGCAGTCCTTCTCAAACGGACACTGAAATAAGCCTTGCATCACACTCAGAAAATGGAGGTTACTCACCTTACACAGTAACTGTCTTTCTTAGAGATACATGTGAATCTCAAGCCCTTGATTGGAGATTTTACACTAGCAGTGTCCGTTTGGCCTGTGCATGTACTCTATACAACCTCGTGCTGCGCACTGAGGCTACAGGTGGTTGCATGGGCAAATCGCTTTCAGATTCTTTATCTGAATATTCAACAAAGAACAGTTCAAAGCAGAAGGGAAGGAGGGCAGGTAGTGGAGCACTCATAGGGACACACATCTTAAAGAACCACAGTTCCTGCACAAAAGGAGTAAGCTCCTCTTCTTCGAGTAGCTTCCCTATGGGTGGCTCCACCTCAAGTAGCTTCCAAGCAGTACCCCAACAGGGAGAAGGGAGCTTCGGAATCAAATCCAAGATTGAGTAAGCAGAACCAAGTGCTGCATAAGATCTGATAGCATGAACCAAGGTATAGTGCTTTAGAAAAAGTATGCACTATGGGTCATGTAGCAACTTTGCATCTCTTAGATACTGGAACGTTTTTGAGCAAAGATGTGGAAGTGTGCTATTATTCTTTGGGGAGGTAAAACACCAGCTGCATTGTAGCGAGAAAATAATACACCCAGAGATCGCCCTCAAAAATCTCTGAATAAATAGTGGACCCATTGGATCTTTCTGTGATGGCGACAAGCAATCAGTCTTATTTCTGAAATTGTTGAGTCCTATCCAGATAAAAGGCCAATGCCTGTCTCACATCTAATTTATGAAAGGTCTCATGCTGACATTTATGTGGTTTAGGGGAAAATACCAGTAGATGAATAGACTGGATAAGATGGAAATCTAAAAACACCTTAGCTAAGAATTTTGGGTGCAGCCATAAGGAGACCTTGTCCTTGAAAAATACCATAAACGGGGAGTCTGCCATCAAAACCCCAACCCTGTGACCAGACAGAATAGCTACTAGAAAGGCCATCATCACAGATAAGTGAAGCCAGGAGCAGGTTGCCATAGGCTCAATTGGAAGTCCCATTTAAGTACAAGATTGAAATCCCAAGTTGGAATAAGATCCTCAACCTGGGGGAAAAGGTTCCCAAAACCCTTAATAAATCTAGATGACACAAGATAAGCAAATATAGAAAACCCCTCTAAAAGAGAACGAATTGCTGATATTGCTGCCAGATGAACCTTAGAGCTTACTGATAACTGTGAATTTCATCAAGTTCAGCAGATAACCCAAGGTATCTGAGAGTGGAGACTGTTCAGGCACAAGGTGATGACACTGACGACATCAGTGGTTGAACCTTTTCCATTTCTGAAGGTAAGCAATTAGAGCTGACTCCCTTCTACTGTTTAGTAATATGTGTTGTAAGCCTGCCAAGCAGGCAGAATCTAATCCCATGAACCATCAAGAAGCCATGAGTGGAGGCAGGAAGACCCCTATGTTGGGGTGAGGCACACAACCTGCATCCTGGGATGGTTGGAAGCTTGAATGCTGAATGGACACTCAGGTGAAACAGGTAAAGATACCAAGCTTGCCCCAGCCGAGTTGATACTATAAGGATAACCCTGGCCTTGGTCTGTCTGATCTTGTTCATCACTCTTACAGTTAGTGGTGTTGGAAGGAATACATAGAACAGGCCCTTCATCCAAGGAAAGAAGAAAGCATCTCCTAAAGAGTGATGACCTATGCTTTCTGTTGAACAGAATAAGGGATACTTCTTGTTGCTGAATATGGCAAATAGGTCCACCTCCGGAAGTCCTCACCTTTGGAACATCCCACGAAAAATTTGACAGTCCAAATCCCATTTGTTGTCCTGGGAGAGGCACCTGCTGAGCATATCAGATGAGACATTCTGGACGTCAGGAAGGTAAACAGCTGAGATCTGAATCTGATGGGCTATACACCAGTTCCACAACTTCATAGCTTCACCACACAGGAAAGGGTATTCTCCCTGTTTGAGGATACAAAACATGCATGTCACATTGTCCATCAGGATCTTGATTGATTTGACCTTGCTAAGCGATAGGAACTGAAGGCATGTGTTCCTGACTTCCCTGAGTTGCAACAGGTTGACATGGAAACAGACTTCCTGAGGTGACCATCTGCCCTGAGTTGTGAGGGAACTGAGGTGTGCTCCCCACCCTAACAGTGATACATCCATTCCTACAGATACTTTTGGAGCTAGGTGGATGAAATCGACACCTGCATGCAGAGTTGATTTTTACACCAATCTAAGGAGCTCTTCATCAGAAAGGGAACTGTGACCGGTTTGTCCAAACTGTCTCTGGTTGAGAAATAGATCCTTCTGAACCAGTGGAGGTATAGTGTTGCATGCTTGATCATGAAGATGTAAGCTGCCATATGAACCAGGAGCTGCAATCACTTCCTTACTGAAGTATGAGGGGTTCCCTTTAATTGTCCCCCACCAGGTTCGCTGAAGTTATGAATCTGTCTGTGGAAAGGAATGAAGGTCCTGGCTGCCACTGAATCAATTTATGCCCCTATTAATGGTATTCTCTGTACAGGAGCTAACGTGAACTTTTTTTTACGTTTATCTGGAGACCCAATTCCTGGAAGAGAGAAAGGGCTATATTGGTGGAATTAAGTACTGCTTTGTAAGATCGGCCCTTGAGATACAGGAAGACTAAAATTGCTTCTCACAGAAGGTAAGCAAATACTACAGCTAGAACCTTTGAGAACACCCTTGGGGCCGAAGGGAAGTACTCAGTATAGAAAATGATCCTGGCCCATGGTGAAACGTATCTATTTCCAGTGAGCAGGATGTATCGCTATGTGGAAATAGGAATCCTGCAGGTCAAGGATTGAAAGCCAATCTCCTGCCTCTATAGAAGGGATTATAGCTGCCAGAATCACCATTCTGAACATTTGAGACTTTACAAATTTGTTCAGTTGTCTTAGATCTAAGATCCATCTCCACTCTCCATCCCTCTTTGGCACGAGAAAATACTTTGAGTAAAACACTTTCCCACTGTGAGGGGATGGGACCAGTTCTATCACTCCTAAACAAAGCAGAGAGTATGCTGATTTAGTATAGTCTTGTGAGAGGGGTCCCTGAAGAGCAACAGGGAAAGGGGAGGCAGGGAAGAAAAGTGGATGGTGTAGCCCAATGCTACACCCTCCATGACCCACTTCTCTGTTGTAACATGCTGCCAGGCCTGCTGGAAATAGGAAAGGTGGTTGAAAGGCTGCAGCTTGCAAACTAGAGTTGAGGGAGGAGTTGAGGCCTCGACCAACCCATCAAAATTTTTGTTTCAATGACTAGGTACTCGCTGAAGGAAGATGAGAAGCTCTTTTCCTCTGGAATTTTTGTCTATTTCTGGCATTTTCAGTAGTTCTGTGAAATCCAGAGAACTGAGTCAGATATGATTTCTGGGCAGCTTGAAACCTGCTAAATCTCCTCTTGTTCATGGAAGTATATACCCGGAGACCTCAACGTTGCCCTATAGTCCTTTGGCATGTGCAGGGACTTAACTGTAGCCCACAAGAAGAGCTTTTGACCATGAAACATGAGGTCCTCAACAGTATTCCGAACATCTCTCAGGAACCCTGACAGCTAAAGCCACAATGCCCTGTGCATGACAACTGCTGTGTAGCTGGATCTAGTGGCAGCGTCTGCAGCATATAAGAATGTTTGGAGTGAGGTTCTGGCTAATAAACTGACCCTCCTTAAATGAGGGCCTGGAAGTGCATTCTGTGCTCCTGTGGAAGATATTCAATAAAGGTTGTAAACTTGTTGTAATTCATGAAGTCCTACTCTGCCATGATCACCTGATAGGTTGCTATCCGAAATTGGACGGTCATAGAAGAGTGCACCTTGTGGCAAAAAAGGCATAACCTCTTCTGGTCCTTATCATAAGGGGTATACCTGGAATAATGCTGTTTACCCCACTTGTTTACAACATCCACCAACAGGGAATTAAGCTGGGGTGCAAAAACAAAAATTCTGAGTCCCAGGGGTGAACATATTTCTCATCCACCCATTTATAAGTTGTTGGTGGGAGTTTGCCACACAATCTTTGGTGGATCCAGGAGCACTTCATTAATGGGTAGTGCAAAGCGGGTAGGTGTTGCCAACTGCAGAATGTCCAAGAGCCTGTGTTGGGAGTCTTTAACCTCCTCAAGAGATATTTGGAGAGTGTCAGGTCCTGGAATTGCCAAAAATAATCGGCCATTAATTATAGTGGACGCACGATTGCCTAGTCCAGAGATGAGAACAAAGGATCCTACCATCCCTAATGTGTATGAGGATCCTTGTACAAGTATGGGTTCCTGTAATGATGTGTGAGGAACCCCACACTGATAACGAGATTATTTATTGGAGGACACTGAGGAGAATGCAGAAGACATTCAATGGAGGAGGGGAAGAGAAAATGGCAGAGAATCCTGTGCTACAGGGACGCAATGGTAATCTGGAAACAGGGGTCTCGGCACCAAGAATCATTCAGTACCCATAAGCAGTGGGGATTATGACTCATCTATAGAGTCCTACCAAATTCATGTCAATAAAAAAAACACGTCTCACAGACAGTAAAATCTGGTCGCCCGCCCCCCCATTAAATCTGGTCTTTTGTGTGATTTTACCCTATACCAGGGATTGGCAACCTTTGGCATGCGGCTTGCCAGGATAAGCACCCTGGCGGGCCAGACTGGTTTGTTTACCTACTGCGTCCGCAGGTTCGGCCGATCGCAGCTCCCACTGGGATGTGCTGGCCGCCGCTTCCCGCCGCCCCCATTGGCCTGGAGCAGCGAACCGCAATCAGCCGAACCTGCAGATGCGGCAGGTAAACAAACCGGCCCGGCCCACCAGGGTTCTTAACCTGGCGAGCCGCGTGCCAAAGGTTGCCGATCCCTGCCCTATACTATAGGGATTTCACAGGGGAGACCAGCGTTTCTCAAATTGGGGGTCCTGACCCAAAAGGGAGCTGCGGGGGCAGGTTGCAAGGTTATTTTAGGGGGTTGCAATATTGCCGCCCTTACTTCTGCGCTACCTTAAGAGCTGGGTGGCTGGAGAGCGGCGGCTATTGGCTGGGAGCCCAGCTCGGAAGGAGATGCCCTACCAGCAGCAGGACAGAAGTAAGGGTAACAATCCCATACCATGCCATCCTTACTTCTGTGCTGTTGCTGGCGGTGGTGCTGCCTTCAGAACTGGGATCCTGGCCAGCAGCCGCTGCTCTCCAGCTGCCCAGCTCTGAAGGCAGCGCCGCCACCAGCAGCAGTGCAGAAGTAAAGGTAGCAGTACTGCAAACCCCCACCCATCAATAATCTTGCGACCCCCCCCCCCACAACACTGTGAAATTATAGATTTAAATAGCTGAAATCATGACATTTACGATTTTTTAAATCTTATGACTGTGAAACCGACCAAAATGGACTGTGAATTTTATAGGGCCTGTAGCAGCGCCTGCTCCCGGCCCCTCCACAAATGCAGTCAGAGAGCAGCTGAAGTGCAGCACCCATGTCCTTTTACTGTTAGTGTCCATTCCTACCACCTATTATTTACAGGTATTTACAGAGACCAACACTCTGGGAGACTACTAGCTTTCCAGCCAGCAGGGATCTAGAGCCCACACTCCTCCCTTTCCTGTCTCCCCCTGCTTCCTGTCTCTTAGCCAGCTTTATAGGGCAGGCTGGCTACCCAGGCCTGCTGGTGGATCCACTCTGGTAATTAGGGTGTGGCCCTTCTGCCAGCCCAACTAATACCCTTATTCCTCTGGAACAGGGCTAACAGGGGCCTGGCTTGTTTCTCCTAGCCAGCACCCTGTTACAGGGCCTTACTCATCTAACACTGAAGTGTCTCTGGAGTTGCGGAATTCCTGCAGTACTGAACAGGTTGATACTAACTCAGTAGTTGAAGTGAATGGTATCAATGATCTGGAGCGTGTACGTGCCAGGTACGAAGGTATTTGGCACTTCGATTTTGCTGGTGCTGACAGAGACACGTGTAAGCAAAGGCATTGATAAGTCTGATTTAGATGTTGCCTTTCTAGAGGAGTGTATGTCCTAGGCTTTCCTGTCCTTCACAGACATTACTGGGGGTCTGCTGGAACTTGCTTCTCTGAAATACTCTGGGATCTTGGCTGGTACCGGAAAAAGAGTCCTTCACCTCCATGGTACCAAGTTGCCAGATCGAGGCCTCCAACATCATAGACTTGGAGGGAGATCAGGATCTTTTTGGAGGTGGTTCCTTGTGGTAGGAGATAGAGCTCCTCTTCTCTGGAGCCTTCTGAAGTCCTCCCCATCTTAGGGGAGACCTTTGCTGAGGTTGAAAGGGCACTAAATCAGCCAACTGCCAGATGTACTGGCAGGTCTCCTAACCTAGCTGGTCAAAGTGAACACTCTATCATCAGAAGCTTCAATTTGGTCTCCTGATTCGTCCATGCCCTAGATTTGACAGCCAGGCAAAAAAAGATACACTTTTGGGAGACATGGGCCCTCCCAAACAATGGATACACACAGTGTCCATTGCTGACCAGGTTAGCCTCCTGAAAAAAGAGAGGCAGCATTTGAAAATTGGCAAGCCAGGCATGCCCAGCCAGGCCAACTAAGCTCCCTAGGAAAAAGAGGAGAAAAAAGGAAGAAGGAAAAATCCAAAACCTCTCACTACTATCTAACTAATTCTATACAAACACTGAACTAGAAACACTGAACTAATTACAGAACAACTGCAAAACATGCTAAGGCACGCACAAGGCAGACATGATAGAGCTCCACCTCAGGCCAAGGTGGTAGAGAACAGAGCTATTCGCCCACACAGCCCTCTCTACACTCGGTGTGCGACACAAGGTTATAAAGAGCACATGCACAAGCTGAACTGACACTGCTAATGGAAAATCTCTGATCAAGGGCTAGAGAGGTGAATGCATACCTGAAGTGGAGCGTCTACAGGGACACCACTCGAAGAATGTGATCTAATTACTGCCATGTGAGACCAAAAAGCAAAAGTCATTTAATTGAGAATAACTCTTGGGCATTCCAGAATCAAGGCAAAGTCTAGGGACTGCCAGCAGAATCTTTCAAGAAACTGACAAAAACAGGCTCAAGAAAAGATGGTAGTTTGGCAGTTGTTCAATCTGGAATGTGTTTGAAAAACTGGATCACTGCATTTACTTTGGGAAATGTGCAACTATGCACAACTTTCACATTTGAGCTATGAGGGCAATGATCAATTTCACAGAGATATCTACAGCTGTCTAATCTACAGAGTACCTCCTACACACATCACTGCCAAGCAGGTGTACTCATTAGGTCACCCGCCATTTGAAGGAAATGGTTTCAGTGTAGTTACTACAGACTCGTTATGCTCTTCCAAATCTCCAAGCTATCACAGTGATGTCAGCTCTGTCACCATGTCATGGCCACTGAAGGGCCATAAACATCACAGCTGTGGCATAACTGGGTGCACAAGTAGACTTGAAAGCATAACACATAGGCCATCTTCCCACCCAAGTCATACCAGACCAAGATATATTACACACCAGGGCCATGAAATACAAACCCGAACTGTCAAGATGAACCCAATTAATGTCCTCAACCCTGATAAAGTTATCCTCCGACCATAAAAATCCCACACACAGCAGACCTCTCATCCCTTCTAGAGAGTCAAGAAACACTATATCTAATGTGGCCTGTAACTGAGACCAGGTTTCAGAGTCTAACAAAAACCAAGGGGGGGCGGAGGGGGAGAAACCACCCTTCTTCCTTGAAAAGGTAACTACACAGACAAATATACTACCCCTGCAGTTCACCACTCTGCAGCAGTTTCAGATTCCTCTCAACCACTCAACCAGCTTTCAACACAACCCATAACTGTAAAATGTCAACCAGTCCATAACTGCAAGCATTAGAAGGGCAGTCTTCCTTTCAGCTTCTTATTAGCTCCTACTCCTTACTAGAGGGCACTGGGCTATAGGGGAGAAATAGTATGTTTTCACATATTGTGATCGTCTTCCCACATTCCAACACCTACATTTTTGGCATAGATTTAATACAAACAAGAAACAGATAAGGGTTCTATCCAGAATGTGTTTTATAAATAACCCCCTGAAGGAAGAACAGTTGACAAGCATACAACTTTGCAGTCATCTTCCAAAACTTAGTACAGAAAACATGAAGTTTAGATAGACTTGTAGTGACCCAAAATTCTCAGGAACACCACACAAGTCCTGGATAGAACAAGCCACCAAAACTCATAGTTCTTAAGATAAGCCAAATACTAGTTTACAAAGGTGGTATGGAGGAAAAATTGCATTTTTTAAAAACAAAGTTAATAAACCTTGAAAATTTGAGAGCTCATAGGTAATCCCAGATCTTGCATAAAGCAATAAAAAGTTTGACATTTTCCATTTTAGTCTTATTCTTATGAGAGTCAAAGAGCATGTTGTAAGATGGGCCACATGTACTGGAATGCATCTTAAAATGATTAATTTCTTTTCATTTTGCTGTTAGAAATGCACTTTTTTGTTAACAGCTTCAGCAAGCCCAAAGAATCTTTTTATGAAATGCTCCTACAGGTGTTCAGAGTTCTTTAAAATCAGACTAGTACAGCACAGTGCAAATGGCCTATACTTGTGGTTTGAATACTACCTCATTAAAAAAGTTACTCCAATTAGTTGGCTCATACCTGATTACTGGCGGCCATTATCAAGGTTCTCGTAGGTGCAGACTGAGGTTTACCACTTGGCATAGGCAATGCTGGTGGTAAACTGGCCATAAGATGAGTCGGTGCTTGCAGATTGAACTGGTAAACATTAGGAGTTGTGCAAGGTGGCGTATCAGAATCCTTTTGGCAAAGAAAAAGGGGAAAAGAAAAGCAACTTTACAGAAAGTACAGTATACACAGACTATGCATCTGTAAATGCAATGATTCAGTAACTGATAGTGTAAATACTGTAAAATCTGGGTTAAAACCATTTCAGTGTGAAATTAAATACACGCTGGTGCTACATTTACTTTATGTAGCAGTTTTAAGAGTAAACTCTAAAAACCTGCGTTGAGAAAAACAGTTTAACTATCAATCATGGTCTCAGATCAATTTCCACTCAGCTCAGACTACAGCCATATGTGAAATTAAATTCTCCACTCTCCCAAGTTAAAAGTCATGGGGACAAAGGTAGGAAAGAAGAAAACAAGGAGAGTAGCATTGGTAGATACACAGGGACTGGAATTTTAAAGTTCTGATCCTATACCAACAATTGAGCAGTTTGCTGGTAATTCAAGTTATTTGTACTTATCTGTACAGAAAAGTTACTCACTGGTAATTGTTATAGTCTTCTCCCATCCTACCCAGCAACAGCAAAGTTAGGGCTCCACCTACCAAGAAACAAGGAGACAGACGATCTGCCAGTCATGACTAATATACAAGCACCAAATCATCCACTTCCTTTCTGGTTAAAGATCTCTAATCTTATCTACTACTTTCCTTTGGAAGACAATGACACTGCACCAGGGGACGAGAGAAGGATTAAGGTTGATAGAAAGGAATACTATGACAATTACCTGTCAGTAATTTGCTTTCCATATGCCCTCTTCTCCCATCATGACCAACATCAACTATAGACAAGCGGTGAGCCAGAGGCGGTGGTCTTACTACTATGGTGCTTGTAGCACTTAACTGCCAACAAAATAAGCAGACAAGGACAGTTCCAGCTATTAATATCAGATGAAGATGCAAGGAGACAATCAGGTAGCTGTCTCAAATATTAATGATTGATTCTTATACTTTGAGTCCAAGAAATTGTCATGCACCTTACAGAAGATTTTAGTCATTTGGACATAAGACTATTTTTAATCCACTGATGTCGTGACAAATATCAAAAAGAATGAACAGGTAGCTTTTCTAAAATTGTTAATGCAAGATGGTTTAATTCAGGGCTTACTTGACATCCAGGAAAAAAAAAATCTTCCTCCATTTCAAAAGAGAAAACAAATATAGGTGCAACAGATACACCGATATGAAATTTATCACCAGACTAAGTGAACAGGGCTCCCTCTTAACATGGGTCACTATCCAGCTGTAAGCTCACATGGATGTTGTAAGAACTGAAAGGTTCCCAGGACTGAAGAATCAGTCTTATAACCAGATGCTCCAGGAGTATAATGCTAACAAATTTTCTTGGAGTGAGGAGAGGATTAGCCAGACACTCTTGGTTGACAGACATGCTTACTAAAGTGAAGACTAGTGTGTGATGATTTGCTAGGAGGCAAAAATTCCATAGCAGTCTGTTTAAAAAGAATTCCCAACTGGAAAGTTATGCAAGTGGGTCAGAGATGTATCTTCTACAAATGATGAGAATTCCATAATCCAGATAGTGAAGAATCCTCTCCTTTGATTTCTGCAGTAGAGGACCTGGATGACAATGCTGTCCATGTAAGAATTAACCATTATGTTTCATTCTGTGTCAGAAGGGGATCAGCAAAGTTTACAGAACTCAGTCAAGTGTATCCCAGGGCAATACAAGGTAGTGCCAATGAGCTGGGTGGATTGGTATATAAAAATAGGCCTTCAAAACCCAATATTGGGTGGTGTAGAAATAAAGATGAGAAGCCTATCAACATCCAGAACAAGAGTACAGTCATCTCTTTATGAGAACGTATTGAACAAAGCACTTATCTAATGGGCTGCCACAGAAAAAGGAGAGGAAAAGAGAGAAACTCCCCAAGCACCTCTGAGCAGTGGGAAGAAGTTACTGTTGCAGACTTCGGAAGGCACAGAAAACAGTTATATCTTCTGGTCTGATTGCATCTTGAGGCAAAGTGGCAGAAGGAATTCACTCATTGAAGAAAGATCTTTGTATTCCACAGGGAGATAGTTTAGTGATAAGTCAATGCACAGGTGGCTATCTACCAGATCACAGACACGGTAATGGATACCTGCCATGCAACAAATGCAGGGTCTGAAATTCCCAGGCAGTTTTAAACATGCAACCTATGTGCTGTAGCATTATAACCCTAACAGGTAAGACAGCTAGACCACATGGATGGGTAGTTGAAATTTCACACTCCCCCCCCCCCCCCCCAATGCTTAGCTTTGGTGTTGGGTTAGAGGCTGTGTGTTGGGGAGTGGGGGAATTTCAATGGACAACAAGTCCAAGCAAAGACCATAAGCTACCATAAATCACACTAATTAGGTAGGGAGGCAGAAGCAGCAGGTGAGAGGATGGACACTGTTGGACCTGCAGCCCTTAAAAGATAGGCAGAGTTTGAACTCTGTGCTGTTGCAGTCAGTGCCAGATCATTCCAAAGGGAGGACCTGAAACAAAATTCCAGGGCAGTCAATCCACCAAGTAGGAGTAGTGGTGGACAGAGATAGCAGCCTCTTCCAGGACTAGAACACTCCTTTGAAATCCTTTTGAAGTCAGACAACCGCTGAGGGATAAGAGACATGGGGGGGGAGGGGGGGGAAAGAGAGAGAGAGAGAGAGAGAAAAAAAAGCCAGTAGCAATGCCGGAATGGCTACTAAAAGGATATGTAGTTCCAGAAAAGCTGGACGAGCATAAGTCCATGGGGCCGGATGTGCTGAATCCGAGGATGCTAAAGGAGTTAGCGGATGTGATTGCAGAGCCATTGGCCATTATCTTTGAAAACTCATGGTGATCGGGGGAGGTCCCGGATGACTGGAAAAAGGCTAAAAAGTAGTGCCCATCTTTAAAAAAGGGAAGGAGGAGGATCCAGGGAACTACAGGCCAGTCAGCCTCACCTCAGTCCCTGGAAAAATCATGGAGCAGGTCCTCAAGGAATCAATTCTGATGCACTTCGAGGAGAGGAACGTCATCAGGAACAGTCAGCATGGATTCATCAAGGGCAAGTCTGCCTGACTAACCTAATTGCCTTCTATGATGAGATAACTGGCTCTGTGGATGAGGGGAAAGCAGTGGACGTGTTATTCCTTGACTTTAGCAAAGCTTTTGATACGGTCTCCCACAGTATTCTTGTCGGCAAGTTAAAGAAGTATGGGCTGGATGAATGGACTATAAGGTGGATAGAAAGCTGGCTAGATCGTCGGGCTCAATGGGTAGTGATCAATGGCTCCATGTTTAGTTGGCAGCCGGTATCAAGCAGCATGCCCCAAGGGTCGGTCCTGGGGCCGGTTTTGTTCAATATCTTCATCAATGATCTGCAGGACGGCATGGACTGCACCCTCAGCAAGTTTGCAGATGACACTAAACTGGGAGGAGTGATAGATATGCTGGAGGGTAAGGATAGGATACAGAAGGACCTAGACAAATTAGAGGATTGGGCCAAAAGAAATCTGATGAGGTTCAACAAGGACAAGTGCAGAGTCCTGCACTTAGGATGGAAGAATCCGATGCACTACTACAGACTAGGGACTGAATGGCTAGGCAGCAGTTGTGCAGAAAAGGACCTAGGGGTTACAGTGGATGAGAAGCTGGATATGAGTCAACAGTGTGACCTTATTGCCAAGAAAGCTAATGGCATTTTGGGCTGTATAAGTAGGGGCATTGCCAGCAGATCGAGGGATGTGATCATTCCTCTCTATTCGGCATTAGTGAGGCCTCATCTGGAGTACTGTGTCCAGATTTGGGCCCCACACTACAAGAAGGATGTGGAAAACTTGGAATGAGTCCAGCAGAGGGCAACAAAAATGATTAGTGGGCTGGAGCACATGACTTATGAGGAGAGGCTGACGGACCTGGGATTGTTTAGCCTGCAGGAGAGAAGAATGAGGGGAGGATTTGATAGCTGCTTTCTACTACCTGAAAGGGGGTTTCAAAGAGGATGGATCTAGACTGTTCTCAGTGGTACCAGATGACAGAATAAGGAGTAGTGGTCTTAAGTTGCGGTAGGGGAGATTTAGGTTGGATATTAATAAAAACTTTTTCACTAGGAGGGTGGTGAAGCACTGGAATGGGTTACCTAGGGAGGTGGTGGAATCTCCTTCCTTAGAGGTTTTTAAGGTCAGGCTTGACGAAGCCCTGGCTGGGATGATTTAGTTGGGGATTGGTCCTGCTTTGAGCAGGGGATTGTACTAGATGACCTCCTGAGGTCCCTTCCAACCCTGATATTCTATGATTCCATGGCCAAAAGGGGAGTTTCCCAAATTTTGGCAGCTGCTTGGCTTACAGGAATCCAAAAAGATTGCCCCACTCTCCTGAGAGAGGCAAAAGAGACTGCAGACAACATATAGGAGAGAGGGAATATATGGAAACACAAAGCTTCCAAAAATAGAGACATCACAGTGGATCTTACTGGTGGCTAATGGTGGCCAATACTCAAACCTATAGGCTCTAGAGGGGTCTAACCAGATGAAGAGCTCTCAGGCTATCATAGCCTATGTTACATAGGCAGAGAAACCAGACAATGCAGAAAAATGGGGCCCAAGACTCTGGAACAGTACTTCATGAATGAGAGAGGACTGATTCTGAGCAGTCAGTTTAGAGTCCTGGGGGGTGGGAAATAAGTAAACTGAGTATTTCCCCTTTGGTATTTGCAGGAAGGCATAGCCTGCGTATTTCAAATTGGAGGAGAGATCAGTTCAGAGGCCATTCAGAATTATTCATGGGATTCTGGTGCTTGCTCACATCACTTTCACCCTCTGTGCTGAAAATAGTTATTCCAAAGCTGCATTGAAATTGTTTTAAAAGACACTGACAACTTAACTAAATACATGGGCTGAGACCTGTAAATTTCCTGAAGCACTTAAACTGGGTAAGGCAGACTGGAGGAGAGATTGGTCCCAGGAATGAAAATTTGTCATCTCATTTTCTTTTATCCTGACTTCTCCCCCAAACCAATATATTTGGGATGTAATAAAAGAAAGATTAGTATGCAGAGAGGGACCAGGAAGGAAAAAGTACCCAACCAACAAATTATCAGGCTTTAATCATGACCACTGCTTAAAGAACCTTACTGCTCAGGATGCTTCTGCAAGGAATTAAAGTAAAGCCTGTAGCACTTTATTAGGGATTAGGGGATGACCAGATAGTAGCTTAATAGATTTCCTCTGTGGTGTCCAGGCCCTTTCTGCTCAGAAGGCTGCAGTTAAGTTTGTTGAACGAGGTCTTATGTCATTTGGAATGCACTGAAAAGGCTTGTGACACACCACTTGACTCGGCTAGCTATGGAATATTATATGGAATATGATATGGAATATGGATATTTTCAAGCCCAGATATGTTGAACGAAATAAAGATGTTTTAATAAAATATAGCTCTCTCATAAGGTATATTTTCACTGCTTCTCATATCTAGCAAGTAACATAATATTGTGGATGTTCATATGGAATATTCGTGGTTTTGTTCAAAGTAAGTATAGAAGCAAGAGAATCTACCTTTAACAAAGAATTCTACAGTAAGAAGAACTACCCTGTGCTCATGAAAGATGTTGTAGGGCTCAAGTCTTCTATTATCTAAAAAGACTGTCTTCAACTTAAGATGCTAGAGTTACTCTGAGATTCCCTTCCGGACTTATTCTGAGATCTGGGTTCAATTCCCAGCTTTGTCAGACTTCTTGCGTGACCTTGGGCAAGCCACTTTGCCTCAGCTCCTCATCTGTAAAATGGGACTATACTAAAGCTCACATAGTTGTGAAGATAAACCCATTAGTGTCAGAAGCACTCAGATATTAGGATGAGGGGCAAGAATCTAGATTGGAAGTAGAGATTTTGGAAATTTTTGCTCAAACAACTGTGATCAGGAACCACATCCTTATGGAAAGGAAGTACAGGGAGTTAGCTGACCAATTTGAAGGGAAGAGTTCTCAAACGTCTAGCACGATAGGCAGATCCAAACCAACACACTACCCTACCAGAGGCTACCACCACATGACCTACAAGACACCTAAACAGGCCTGCACTTTTGACTCGGTTTAACAAAGGGACATAAAAAGTAGTTGCGACATGTTGCAATCCCAAGATTAGGTGATTCAGTAAGAATCTACGCTAAGAATCTACAAGAGCTGGAGCACCTGGTTTCTGATCAATGAGCTTTCTATCTTTGAGCAGAAGATGAGAAAACCCAAGCAGCAGATAGACATGTGAGCCAGAGCATCTGTTCCTTGGGGGAAAAGAATCTCACTTTTGTGGATGCAAGAAAATCTGAGGTAGCCTAGTTCCCCAGGTATCTGCTAAAACAGTTCCTCTTTCAAGGGCCGCTTCAAGTTTTCAGCTAAATGCAAAAACAGTCTGGCCAAACAATGTCCCCATTCTTATATGGATTGTGTCGACTATCATCAGCCCATGAGAAAAAAATCTCTATTGCTTTAATGTTTAGACTTCAACTTCTTGTGACTCCTTGGTGACCTTTGTAAGACATGATCATATTGTGTGATTGAATTTCTTCTCAGTTGATCCTGAGTGCCAACCTGACTACTCTCTTAACAGTTGTTTAAGATGCAGGCTAACATGATTTTTAAAAAAGCACACTTTTGTGCCTGGCAAGATGTGGCCAGGTAGTCCATAGATTCATCCCCCCCAACACAGTAATTAGGAAAAAAGTTTGTCCTGGTTTTGGGAGTGTAGGCCTTTTAGTTTTTTTGTACTGGGACCTTACAGTTGTGATCAAGTACATTGGCAGACCAAAGCAGCTTTAAAGTCCCTTCTCAGGGTGCTTTTTGCATATAGCCTTCTGGGAAGGAATGCCCTCAACAGGAATTACCATGTCTCTGAAAGGGATACCACTATTACAACCACCTTGGGTAGGACAAGAAAATCATTTGACCCTGGTACCCTGCAAGACTTATGGGCTTGAGTGAGCCATCTTCTTTGGTGGGAGTGTCTCACTATCCTGAGTAACTTCTTCAAAAGAAAAATGAAGGGAGGATGGCAACTTCCGCTTCAATTTTGGATGACAGATATTTGCCTTTTGTGTTAGTCTGTTCAGCCATTGCCATCATCTGGCAGGCTTCTCAATGGCAATCATCCACTTTCTCCCCATGGTTTGAAACAGAGAAAAATAGTGTCTCCTGCTTCCTTGTCTCAGTGTTATGATCCAAATTTAAATGGTTTCATTTTTTCAGAGTAGCCACTAGAACTTGGTGAAATTTTTAGCTTTTGGAGATTTTTATTCCCTTGTCTTTCAAAAGGAGAAGGTCATCAGCAGAAGACTAACTTTCTATCTAAAATCTGCTTTTGGGTTTTAGCCAATAGCCTAGTAAAGGGGTCCTGAATCCCAGCACTCATCTAATATTTGGAGACAAAGTTAACAGGTGTTTTTCTTAAGCACTTCAGAGGTCTTCCTGTTGAGAATGAGAGAAAGAAAGGATGCTTGAGTACTTGAAACATTATTTGAATACCCACTTAAGCCTGGAATGAGTTGCTGGGCCTTATCTTTAAAAGGTAAACTAGACAAGTAGTTTTGAACCCAATCCTGAGAAGTCCTCAAATTGTCAAGGATAATTCTGTTTGTTGAGTCCAAAAAGATGAGGATAAATTACCATCTTGTGAAGTCTCAGATGGTGTAGAAGAATACAAAAGCCCAAGCAAGCTATGCAGACCAAACCTGATCCCCTCAATATTGTGTTTTTTTGTGGTCAAGAAGTTACAGCAACACTCCCCGCTTTCACAGTTCCTGAAAGGGACTGCTTGCAGGTGAACTGATCTTTGGCTTGCTTCATTTCCCAAAAGGACTAAAATCTGGCAATTTTGGTCACTTGAAAGGAATTGGAGATTTCATGTGTTGCTGCTCCAAAAAAAATCAGCTTTAAGAGCTAACATTGCAATGTATAAAACAGGAGTGCTGAACTGCCAAGCTGCTTGTGCTTCCAGAGGAAAAGAATCTGGTCTGAGGGTGAAAGGAGTATGGTCAAGCCCTTGAGTCCTGTGGACTAGATGGGACTGCCTGTTTTCAGTAAAAGGGTACAGCTCATGTATGCACTTCAGGGAGAAGTCAGGATCCAGAAAAGAAGATATATTGGGGAGAATGGAATTTTCCTATGGATTCCCTGTAGGCCCTTTTTAATGGTTGAATAGGTAGGAAGTCTCTGCACCAAAGGAGTTTTCCTTGTTGCTCTTCTCCATTCTTTCCCCATTGTCCACATTACCCTGTGAACTGGACTTTTTCCCTCCCTCCCTTTCCCCTTATTTACAGAAGTGATAAGTAGTCAGAGAGAGGCCAAATGGGAGCTAACTGAGGCATAGGGCTGCACTCCATACTTCCAACCCAGAAAGAAAGAAAAAAAACTGGAAAGGAAGCAAGCACGCTTGTGTTTATATGTTAATACTTGGTTATTACATAGCTTTTTTCATACCAAGATCTCAGAGTGTTTGATAGAGGAAGCTAAGTATTACAAGGCAGCAATGTGAAGTAAATTGCCCAAAACCGCACAACAGTTCACTGACAAGCAGGAATAGAACCTTGGTGGCCTCACTCCTAGTTCAGTGCACTAGCCACTTCACTGGATTCCGCCTTCAGATATGCTTTGAGGGATCATTTCTATGAGATATATGAATGAAGACCATCATGTCTCTTTCCTACTTGGTATGAGGAGCCATAACACTGTCTAATCATCACTTGAGCAAAGTGAGAAGGAGAGATACCCAAGAAAGCTTTTCTATCCACAGCAGGTTATGAGGTACGGATTTTATGAACATGTGCTATTATTATTAATTATTATATAGTTTTCATTATAAATGCTTTTTTTAAAAACCCACAGATTTTACAAAGCCTTCATATTTAGGACTGCAACTGGCCATTTTCTCTGCCTGGAAGTGAATTTTTTAAATTATGGGAAGGATCATTGTAAGAAAAAAGTACTTTGAAAAGTAGCAGGGCTAAAACAAGAGTAGGGGACTGAAATTGGTCAGTCATTGAGGATTAGTGCCTTTACTTTGTTTGGCGGGGGAAATGTTGGCATATTCAGTAAACTTTCAGTTTAATCTTGTTAAGTTGGCCACTACTAAGATTTTAAAAATATGTATAATACCCTTTAATTTCACCGCACACTCTTCTGCCAGTTCTGAATGTGGGCTGTTAAGCTCTTTTGTTGACATTCAACATATGTAAACAACCTTAATATTAGGAAAAGGAAAGATTTGCAGGCATGGAAAACAGTGCCCCTCAATTTTAGGATTTCTACAATTTGTTGCATTACACAACATTCTGTAAATATTATGCTTTAATTCAAGTAAATTATGTTTTATTGTGAAGACAGAGCCCAGAAAAAGCCAACAGAAAATGCATAGAGATGCCATACTCCAATATCACAGCTGTACAATTGAACTCAATCAACAGGTGTTGCATGTATCACATTCTCCTTTTTCTGTTCAATGTTAACTTCTCATAGACTCTAAGGTCAGAAGGGACCATCATGTTCATCTAGTATCACCCTCCTGCAAATTGCAGGCCACAGAACCTTACCCACTCCTGAAATAGACCCCTAATCTATGGCGGAGTTAATGAAGTTCTCAAATCATGGTTTAAAGACTTAAAGTTACAGATAATTCACCTCTATTTTCTACCTCCTGAATGCAAGCTTAATATTGTTTTAATGTAAAGTATTGAAGTGTACATTTAGTGCAAATGCTTGCCCTCCCTGAACTGGACAGTGTCTTTCTCACGTGTCCTTGATACAGGGTGGAAATGAAACTAGTTTTTGCATTCAGATTACCTCAAAGACACAAAGACTTCTTATAAACTAGTGAAAAGCGACAAAGGGTCCTGTGGCACCTTACAGACTAACAGAGAAGTGGGTATTCACCCACGAAAGCTTATGCTCCAATACGACTGTTAGTCTATAACAGGGGTAGGCAACCTTTCAGAAGCGGTGTGCCGAGTCTTCATTTATTCACTCTAATTTAAGGTTTCGCGTGCCGGTAACACATTTTAACGTTTTTAGAAGGTCTCTTTCTATAAGTCTATATTATATAACTAAACTATTGTATGTAAAGTAAACAAGGTTTTCAAAATGTTTAAGAAGCGTCATTTAAAATTAAATTAAAATGCTGATCTTACGCCACCAGCCTGCTCAGCTCGCTGCCAGCATGGGGTTCTATTCACCTAGGCCGGCAGCCGGGACCCCAGACCTAGGGGGCGGTGTTTCAGGGGTCAGGGCCGAGGGCTGGGGGAGGGGGTTCAAGGCAGAAGGCTGGGGTGTGTGTGTGTGGGGGGGGGGGTTCAGGGATCAGGGCAGAGGGCTGGAGTGTGTGGGGGGTGTAGGGCAGAAGGCTGGGGGTGTGGGGGGGTTCAAGGGTCAGGGAAGAGGGCTGGGGTGTGTGGGGGTGCAGGGCAGAAGGCTGGGTGTGGGGGGGTTCAAGGGTCGGGTCTGAGGGCTGGGGGGGTGCAGGGCAGAAGGCTGGGTGTATGTTGAGGTGGGGGGGTTCAGGGCAGAGGGCTGGGGGTATGGGGGTGCAGGGCAGAAGGCTGGGTGTGTGTTGGGGTAAGGGGGTGCAGGGCAGAGGGCTGGGAGGTGTGAGGGTCAGGGCAGAGGGCTGGGGTGCTCGGCTTGTGGGGGTGCTCCCAGCCCCCTGCCCTGAGCGGCTCATGGCAGGGGGCTGGACGGGATATGCCCTGTTCCACCCCCTTCCCCCAGGCTCCGTCCCTACCTCTCTCTGCCTCCTCTACGGAGCAGGAAGCACGCTGCCACTCTTCCCCCTCCCCCTCACTAGGGCCATCAGCTGATTGGTGCAGGGAAGGAGAGGAGGAGGGGCAGGAAAGCACCATGCTGGGGGAAGAAGCGGGGGTGGGGGGAAGCTTGGCTGCCGCAGAACCAAGCTTCTGCCTCCTGCCCCCGCAGGGGAGAGCGGTGGGGCTGAGTCGGGCTGGGGCCGCATCAGGGAGCTGCGTGCCACCCAAAATTGACTCGCGTGCCGTGTTTGGCACGCGTGCCGTAGGTTGCCGACCCCTGGTCTATAAGGTGCCACAGGACTCTGTCGCTTTTTACAGATCCAGACTAACTCGGCTACCCCTCGGATATAAACTAGTGAGCTCTTCACTGCAATGGTGTTGCAACAGCCCACGATCATTCTGCTTGTTGATTAACATCCCCAGAGGACAAGTGTGGTTTTCCCAACCCCTCTCCAAACCATGACTACTATTGAGTACCCAAGGTGGTTATTAGCTCAACTCCTATGGCCAGCCACATTCTTGATCTGTAGTGATTGGGATGGGATTGAGGTAAGGCACTTGGATTTCTTCTATGGCCTGAAGTGGTCACTACCTTCTGTTTTGAAGCTAAGTCACATCTGTGTCAGGGCAGTAAACCTATTGGACAGCCTGCCCTCAGAGCACTCGAAAAATGCGATGGTTTAATCACCAACAGGGACAGAGTGTTCTTTTGACAATCAATGATTTGGGTGGTCGTATAAAAAAAACCTTTTGTTCTCCATCCCTAGGAGCGCTCTTCTCAGGCTCAGTCCTCACAGGTCATCTTGGTTGACAAGTTAATCTGCAACCAAGGAAGCTGAAGGGAAGGTGGGTGGAGCCAGGGTGGCAGAACTGTTTGAATCGGATCACAGACTTGCAGATAAGGCCAGAAGAGATGACTGATCATACAGGTCAGCCTACATAAGAGGCTACAGGACTTCCCCCGAGTTAATTCCTGTCCGAAATAGAGCATGTCTTTTAGAAAAATATCCAATTTTGATTTGAAAATTTCCAGTGATCAATTGTTTAAAAGATCTTTAAAATTCCTATGGTTTTGTGGAAGACAAGGAGAGATATTTTGCCTTTCACCACAGCTTCTGTCAGACCTTAAACAGATATATCTCGGGTGAACAGCTTGGTTCATTGTGGATGTCCATGCTCATCAGCAGATTACATTACCTCCTATTTTAAGGAAAATGCCTATTATTTTGCAGAGAAAAAAATTGATTGGGTTCAGACGGTCCATGAGAAGATGAAACAAATTCTTCATCTATTTTAGTTCCTGCCAGGAGTGCTCCACAGGGCTGAGGAAGTTTAGTGCTACCACCTGGATCCACATCCTTCCTGGCTGGTGAACTGCGTAGCCCATTTCTAGTGGAGTCTGTCAGTGCATCAAATAATGGAAGGCTGCCAACTTCTTAAGTGCATCCTATGCTGCTGCGGAATTACCTGCTCACTTGTGAATCATGTTCTTATTTATTTTGTTCTTATTTAAAAATGGGCACTCTTGACTTCAGTCTCAGGCTTGGTCTACACTAATCCCCCAATTCGAACTAAGGTACGCAACTTCAGCTACGTGAATAACGTAGCTGAAGTCGACATACCTTAGTTCGAACTTACCGCGGTCCAGACGCGGCAGGCAGGCTCCCCCGTCGACTCCGCGGTACTCCTCTCGCCGAGCTGGAGTACCGCAGTCGACGGCGAGCACTTCCGGGATCGATTTATCGCGTCCAGACAAGACGCGATAAATCGAACCCGGAAGTTCGATTGCCAGCCGTCGAACTACCACATAAGTATAGACAAGCCCTCACATTTAAAGTAATAGACTGCACTCAGGCAAGGTAAGGGAACAGGGGAATGTGGGAGGAAACTGTGCAGAGGCAAGGTGAGGAGTAGGAGACTAAAGGGAAGAAGTGACTACACAGTCATAAGGCAGAAGAATGAGAGAAAGATAGGTATACCAGTTCCCCTAACTCAAAATGAAAGGAATATTCCAAGCAGCCAGAGCAGGGAGATACATGTTCTGTATAAATTTAAGGTTGCATTTTGAACCAGAAATGAACACAAATTGGGGATGAGCTATTAATTGGGGATTGGTTCTGCTTTGAGCAGGGGGTTGGACTAGACCTCCTGAGGTCCCTTCCAACCCGGATATTCTATGATTCTATTATTCTATTTACCCTTGAGACTAAAAACAAATGAAAAACCATGTATTAACTTTTTGAAGTTTGATTTTTTGGCATCTGTTTCTGAATGCTTGTGGTTGGCACTACTGCTGAAAGGAGCCATCCATTTGATGACAACCTGACTAACTGTTTCTCTGTGCTTAATCTTCAATCTTAATCGCACAGGAAAGATGGTGACAAGTCAGCTGTTTTATATGCCTTACTTTCCTTGATTTGTGTTAATCTGGATAGGATACAGAAACTGCTTTAGTCTCCTAATAACAGATGAAGATCAAGTATCTGCTGATATGTAGCTCAGCTGCCTTTCATACAGCTGATGACAAGGTGATGTACCTCAAGGCAGAAGGATGGTGCTGCCTTTTGTGGCTCTTACCATTTCAGAATGCCTTCTAGAATTTCTGTTCGGCAATGGTGACAAGACGGTATAGTGAAGTCATATGAACCTCTGAGAAGTGGGGTTTGTCTGCTAGGTGTTTCTTTTGCAACTTGGGAGTCTCACCACATTCCAAATTTGTTTTAGCAGCTTTTAGGGGCAGTCAGAACAGGTGCTCTTCATTTGCTTCTGGCCAAGCGCTTGAATCATCTCTCCAGATACAGATCTACAATGGTTCATGGTTTTGACACTAGTAAGACTAGATTACTGCAATGTGTTCTATTTAGGCACTACATCTTTAATCCATTCAAAATCTGTACCTGGCCCAGAATGCTGCAGTAGGCTTGAGCCAAGTATCTCATTATGAGCATATTACAATGGTGCTTTATAAGCTATACTGTCCACCTGTGGGTTTTGGTGTGGAGTTTATAGGCACTGTTATTGACCTAAAGAATCATAAAAGGATGAGGGGCTACCTAATGACAAACCACCGCTTTTCACGTCATACTGTTGAAGTTAAATTCAGCAGTGGCACAAAATCTCAATATGAGAAGGTGCTGATAGCATGGCTTTATTCATGAGGGCTCCTTGGCTTTGGAATTTAAACCCCACCCCTTGGTCCAAAAATAGTAGTTTATTCACTTTCATGGCATGATGTGAGGCTCATCTCCTCATGCGAGACTCTATGAGGAAGATTTTGCTCGATGGGCATCATCAGGAAGGGGTACTTGCCCCACACTTTTTTGCTTTACAGGTTACTGATCGTTTTATATCTGCTGATGTTTTAAAGAAAACTGCAAAGAGTGCCTAGAGCTTCAGATAGACTGTTTAATTCTTACAGTTACAAAGGGGGTAAGACAGCTTGTTACTGTCTTATGTTTTAGTAAGTTTGATGAAGACACAAGAACACAAAAGAATATCAACTTATTATGGCAGGCTAGAATGATATATTGAAACTTTACTTTAAAAAAAATAAAGTAGTGCACTAAGTGCTGCTATTTTAACGAATAGACCACTGTAGCTTTATAGACGAACTTTCTGGTAATTTAATCTATTAAAGAAGGGAAAAAAAAAAAAAAAACCACTTACAATATCACTGCCAGAGAGTGATGATACAGAAGAGGCAGATGAACCTGAGGACAACTGTTGGGTACTAGTTAATGACAAAGCCAAGTGTTGGTTGAAGGGTGATTCAGAGCCTCTGTTCTGTTGTTCTGGAGTTATGTGCTCTCTTACTTTCATTCTATTGTCTGTTGATAAACACATAATCATCATTTAGAAGCACATGAAACCTCATCACCTTGTAGTTTAGAAAAAAGTATTTCCCAAAGTTGCATTAACTAGCTAACGTTAAAAGTTTTCAACAGCAAGAGTCTCAGGCTACGTCTACGCTGCCCTGCAGTTTGGACTATATGGGACTGAATAACTGTGTGCAGCAAAGTGCTATGGTAACTCCCATATGAAGACACGGAGGGAATGAACTAAAAGGTTCCTAGTTCGCATTACCATAGTCACCTTTAACAAAGGTTACAATAATGAGAACTAGAAACCTTTTAGTTCATGCCTGCAACATCCACACGGGGGAGTTTCAGTGCAACACTGTGGTGTGCACGGCTATTCACACCCCCATAATCCAAACGGCAGAGCCACATACGCAAGCCCCACATCTTGAAATTAATTTCAGGTGCATGAGACCTTACTGCAGAATTTTGTGAATAGCCCAGTACAGAGAACATATTTACAACTGGATCAGTCCAAGGAAGTTCTTTTTCTGTATTTCTTGGAAAGTATTTTAGTAATTTGAAGCTTCTGAGATCAACTCCTGTACTTACCAATATCAGGTGACAGACTATTTTTGCCTCCCCATGTCTTTTTAATCCATGCTCTGTAGTCAATCACTTCCTGTGTCACTTTGATGATTCTACCTAATGTGCTAGAAACAAAGTTATATTTGTAGACCAATATAAAAACTTAGTGGGGAAACAAAGAGGTTAGATATTCAAAAACTGTATTCTACATGAACAACTATTCAAATGAACTAGATTGATTTAAGATTTAAAGAGGTGATGAAGTAACCAAGGTATTATCTTAGCTTTCATGACTTCGTTTGCTTACTATTCAGTTTAAGCCACTGGCAATGCAGACTTGCTATTAAATGACATCTGTTGCACTTCCTACCTTTACTAGTGTTAGTGACACTGTAGTTGAAATGGACTCTGTCAGAAACACAAGTTTCAACCAAACTTTTCTGTAGTAACACCTTTAATAATTAAAATACTTGTACCTGATAACAAGAGCACCTCAGAGGTTACAAGTATTCCCTAGGGAAACTACATAATCATGGCTTCCTTATATCCTTCATGGAGTCTCAATTAGACTACAAGTAATTCATGGAGTAGAAACCTCAGTTAATACACGTCTTGGTCTCAGACTGGTTTTGACACTGAAAGACCTTCAATCTTTTGCCATAGATTTAAAAAATGGGGGAATTAAAGGATATTAAATCCCTACAAATAATGCATAGTATTAACGTTCAGCATACAGCTGCTGGGAGACACCAGGAATAGAGAAATACTGGGGCAAGTGGTGTGGGATTGCCTGGCCACTGAACTCCAAGAAGAAAAATTATATTTCTGGCAACTATACTATTTAAATTTATTAGAAGCAATCCTAAATCTCTGAGATTTAGACTGCAGAGGTAACACCTACAAGTTTCTTTGATGACCAAGGGGATATATCAGGACCGGGACTACTTAAAGACTGAGCCCAAGGAGGACTAGAGACACACCACCAGAAGAGTACTGAGATAGGCCCTGGTAGACTGTATACCCCGGAAGAGGTCTGTTCTGGTTCACATGCAGACAGTGTGCATGACTCAGCTGGAGGGCTGAGTCGCTGAAAAAAAAACACCTGAAAACCACTAAAAGGGGTCACCAGAACTGAAAGAATGCAGACACACTCAACCAGAGGGGGCGCTCATGAGAGGTGAGTGCCGACCCTGTTACATTTGGTACTAGCAGTGGGATTCTTCAAACCAACCCCTGATTAACAAGGGGCATGATTATGGAGGAGGTGATCCACCTGTTGGTGGCAGGCCAACAGCAGCAGATAGCTGCGGTGCAACAGCAGCGCACCCAGACCCTGCTGATACATCTGATAAAGAACCTGCAGAGGCAACAGGTAGTCAAGTTTGCGACACAACAGCAGTGGTGGGAGATCCACTCCAAGAAGCAGGAGCAGAAAGAGAGACACTTCAGTCACATCACATCTGGCAACTTAGTGGGTTTAGCAGGCGAGAGGCCTGAAGCCCAGCCACGGAGATGTTATGGGTGTGGGCATTTAAGAAGGGCTTGCCCTGGCAGGAACAGCAAGGTTTAATTGCTTTTATTGTGGAGAGCTGGGCCACATAAAAAGATTTTGCCCTTTAAAGGGCTGGGCTTAATGCAAGGGGAAAGGCAAGGGCCCCAAGGATAAACCAGATGAATAGAGGATGCTGGTGCAAATCCCTATGAGTTAGGGGTAGGTGCTCCAGAACTGACAAGGGAACCAGGCACGGGTGACTCTGGGCAGCAGGACAGTAGGGCTATTGCAAAGGCCCCAAGAAATACGCAGCCCATGGCCAAAGCAAGGGAAAAGGCTGTGTGTTTTGCCTGCAGGATGGCAGAGCATTTAAAGAGATATTGCCCTCTCAGAGAAAGGAGGGGCAACAAGGGAAAAGACGGCTATCCCAGGCTGAGGCAAGACTGAGACAGTCAAAAGAGAGACTGGGTGGGTTTCTCGGCCCTCATGCAGGAGAGACCAAGATGGCACCCGAGGACCAGGAGGGTTTGGGACCAACTAGGTAAGGAGGCAGAGGAGCTGGGAACCAGAGGAAGGATGGCAAAAGGGGTTCAGATGGAGCTCAAGTACAGGATAATATAGGGACCCAGACAGATTCCCAGGAACAACAGGATACAGATGGGACCCCCCACAGATTGTCAAGGTCACCGGTTATGGTGGGAACCAAGTTGGACCTCACAGTGAACAGGTTAGCACAGGGACTCAGACAGGGTCACCCTAAGGAAAGAAGGTAGAGCAGGCTGGTTCTATGAGTTCCCTCCTAAGTGTTGACGAGCTAACCAAATGGCTGGAGTCAGGGCCGGCTCTGGCTTTTTGGCCGCCACAAGCAAAAAAAAAAAAAAAAAAAAAACCCTGCGGCCCGGCCGGAGCGCGGGTGCAGAAGGACCGGCTGGGGGGGGGGGGGGGGGGGGGAAGACTCAGCTAACGTGCGATGAGCCAACAGGGCGCGGCCCCTCCCGCTGCGCCGGCTCCTGCCGCCTGCCGCGAGGGGGGCTCTGGTCTGCGGGGAGGGAAGGAAGAGGACTGCCCTGCAGGGCGCTCTGGTTCTCCGCGCTGCTGCCCCCTACAGGGCGGCCGGAGCGGAACAAGAACAAAACAAAAACAGCCGCCCTGGGACTGGGCAGAATGCCGCCTCCAACAATCTGCCGCCCCAAGCACCAGCTTGCTCAGCTGGTGCCTGGAGCCGGCCCTGGCTGGAGTCAACAGAGAGTGAAATGGAGGATCTTAAGTGCCAGAGGGAGCAACTGGCCATGGATCTCCAGTTTGCTAAGGAGGAAAAAAAGCACCTGCTCCACTTGGTAAAAGACCTCGAGACAGCTCGGCATACAGGGATGGACAAGCTGTGGCATGCAGAGACCCCGAAGTACAGGAGGCAAAGGTGAAGTGAAAGGATCCTTAAATGCTCTCAGGTAAGAGAGACCTGGGAGAGTAGACCCTGACTAAAGGGGGCAAAAGGACACAGAAAAACACTCTCCAGATAGAGAGGTCAGGGAGAGAGAAGACTCTGCTAAAGCGGGGCAAGAGACTAGTAGAACTACCACCCCAATCCTATCAGGGAGGAGAGGAGAGGAGAGGAGAGGAGATGGAGTGGACTAGCCCAAAGGCTTCCTGCTGGAGGCCTCATGGTTTTGCCACACCCATCCCAGCCAAGGAGCAGTGGAGAGGTCCTCCAAGCAGCCTAGAGTGGTTGAAAGGAAGCAACCAATCAGAGGGGCTGATGGAACAGCCAATCAGGGGCAAGGAGGGCCATATAAAAGGAGCAACAGTACAAGAGTTAGTTGCTGCTTGGAGCTGGAGAAGAAAGGACTGAGTGCCTGGCTGGAAGAGCAGCAGGACCACAGACAGCTAAGTTGGGGCAGGGACTGGTGAAGTGAGAGGATCCTTCCTGGCTACTAGGACTGATCCAAAGACAGTTTGCTGGCAGGGATTGGGTAAGCAATGAAGGAGCTCCTGGCAAGCTGCTGGGACTACGTAGGGACTGAGCCTGGGGAGGGCTGCAGGAAGATAGTGTCTCTGGGGAGGAAGCCCTGGGGATATGGCCCCATACCAGGACTGGGACTACTTAAAGACTGAGCCCAGGGAGGACTAATGAGACCCCACCAGAGGGGTGCTGAGATAGGCCCTGGTGGACTGTATACCCTGGAAGAGGTCTGTTCTGGTTGTCATGCAGACCGTGTGTGAGAGAGACTCGTCTGGAGGGCTGAGTTGCTGGGAAAAAAAAAAGCGACCTGAGAACCACCGAAAGGGGTTATCACAACTGAAAGAATGCAGACACACCCAACAAGAAGGGTGCTCAAAAGAGGTGGGTGCTGACCCCATTACAGTAAGACTTTTATAGTACGCGTCGGTGGGCCACAGGTTTAATTTCTAAAGGGGTCTGCACTGCCATTTGAAATTTTGTAGAGGTGAGCAAATGAAAAAAGGTTGAAAAACCACTGTACTAGACAACAGACTTGTCTTCCCTACTTCACACCTGCCCTCTATCCTCATGCCTTTTTTTATGGTAGCTTTTTCCCTTTAAGTTTAGAGAGAAGGGGAAAAAATACATCTGAATAGCCTATCTTACTAAGAAGGCTCAGTTACCAGCAGCCCCCAGTCACTTAGCCCTCTAATTTACAAGTCTGAATGGTATTTTAGAAAAGCAGACTCAAGGCATGATCTACAACAGAACCCAAGACAAATCTTGCCTCTAGCATTAACTCAATGTGTTGCACTGGGCAAGTCGATACCTAAGGCCATGTCTAACCTTCAGAATTATGTCAACCTAACTTAAATCAGCATACAGCCCCCACAATTATAAAAATGTGTGCGCGCGCACACTTGGCTCCTGGTTTCTGTGATGCACGTCCTCACCAAGAGTGCTTGTATCAAGTGTCTTGTCATTGTGGGATGGAAATATTTATCAGTTTGTGTATGGTGAAATAGTTATCCACATTTACATATAAATAAATCTAATCCTTCCAAACCTAGATGTAATTAAACAGCATACTTGTATAACCCAAACTCTTAAAGCAACAAATAGCAGCCTATCTTGTAATGACTGGGGAAAGCCTAGTAACACCAATATAACTGGCATACAAACGCAGGGAATGTTGGTTCTATTACCCATCAAGTTAACAGAGAATAAATTGCAAGTCCTCACATCACAGGAATGCTTTTGCAAGCCTCTATTACAGTCTCCTATCCTCTCCTCAAATGGTCATCTTGAAGAATCTGTTCTCCTTCATAGCCTCTGTACTGGAGCAAATCTTATTTTCCCCCAAGACTGGTATATCCTCAGATGATGATTGCCCTTGGAGGGGGAGCAACTGAGTCTCAGGCCTGGTCTACACTACGAGTTTAGGTCGACTTTAGCCGCGTTAAATCGAATTAAGCCTGGACACGTTCACACGACGAAGCCCTTTCTTTCGACTTAAAGGGCCCTTTAAACCGGTTTCTTTACTCCACCTCCGACGAGGGGATTAGCGATAAAATCTGCCTTAGGGGGTCGGAATTGGGTTAGTGTGGACGGAATTCGACATTAGTGGCCTCCGGGAGCTATCCCACAGTGCTTCATTGTGACCGCTCTGGACAGCACTCTCAACTCAGATGCACTGGCCAGGTAGACAGGAAAAGCCCCGCGAATGTTTGAATTTCATTTCCTGTTTGCTGAGCGTGGAGAGCACAGGTAACCGTGATGGAGTCCCAGGATCGCAAAAGAGCTCCAGCATGGACAGAACGGGAGGTACGGGATCTGCTCGCCATATGGGGAGATGAATCAGTGCTGGCCGAACTGCGAAGCAGTAAACGAAATGGCAAAATATTAGAAAAGGTCTCCAAGGCCATGAAGGACAGAGGCCATAACAGGGACGCACAGCAGTGCCGCGTGAAAATTAAGGAGCTAAGGCAAGCCTACCACAAAGCCAGAGAAGCAAACGGAAGGTCCGGGGCTGAGCCGCAAACATGCCGCTTCTACGCGGAGCTGCATGCCATTCTAGGGGGTGCAGCCACCACTACCCCAACCGTGTGCTAGGACTCCCTCACTGGAGAAACACACAGGGAAGCGGGTTCGGGGTACGAGGAAGATGAGGATGAAGATAATGTAAATAGCTCACAGCAGCAAGGAAGCGGAGAAACCGGTTTCCCCAACAGCCAGGATATGTTTATCACCCTGGACCTGGAACCAGTAACCCCCGAACTCACCCAAGACCCTGTGGGCACACAGGGGACCTCTGGTGAGTGTACCTTTGTAAATATTACACATGGTTTAAAAGCAAGCGTGTTTAATGATTAATGATTAATTTGCCCTGGCAATCGCGGCCAGTACAGCTACTGGAAAAGTCTGTTAACGTGTATGGGGATGGAGCGGAAATCCTCCAGGGACATCTCCAGAAAGCTCTCCTTCATGTACTCCCAAAGCCTTTGCAAAAGGTTTCTGGGGAGTGCTGCCTTATCCCGTCCGCCATGGTAGGACACTTTACCACGCCAGGCCAGTAGCACGTAGTCTGGAATCATTGAATAACAAAGCATGGCAGCGTATGGTCCCGGTGTTTGCTGGCATGCAGACAACATCCATTCCTTATCGCTCTTTGTTATCCTCAGGAGAGTGATATCATTCACGGTCACCTGGTTGAAATGGGGCGATTTTATTAAGGGGACATTCAGAGGTGCCCGTTCCTGCTCGGCTGAACAGAAATATTCCCCGCTGTTAGCCACGCGGTGGGGGAGGGAGGGGTGAAGTGATCATCCCAGAGAATTGGGTGTGTGGGGGAGGGGAATTAGTTGGGTTTGTGCTGCACATTAACCCTGAAACCGCAGCCCCTCCTTTTACTTTGCAAACCCATTTCAAATGGCCAACCCAACGGGTGCTTGGTATGGTTAATGAGAACAGTACTGTTTGAAACCATCCCCACATGTTAAGACATGTTAAGACTGTGTCTTACCATAGCTGCCTGCAAGCTGAAATCTGTGGCCTGGCACTGCGTGAGTGATCTCTCACACCAAACCGGCAGGCCCTCAATATAAGAGGAAAAATGCGACCTTGTAACGAAAGCACGTGCGCTGTGTGATGTGAACAGCAAAATTTAACGTGAAAGAGTGTACCCATTGTTCTCTAAAATGTATCTTTTTTAACCACCTCTCCTCCACCAGCTGCAAATCTGTCTCCTTCACAGAGGCTAGTGAATATTCGAAAGCGGAAGCGAAGGACGCGTGATGAAATGTTTACAGAACCACAGATTGCCTCCCACACTGACAGAGCACAGCAGAATGCGTGGAGGCAGTCAATGACTGATTATAGAAAAGCCCAATATGAGCGAGAGGAGAGGTGGCATGCTGAATCGCAGGCTGAAGAGCAGAGGTGGCATGCTGAATCGCGGGCTGAAGATGAGAGGTGGCGTCAGCTTGCACACAGAAGGCAAGAGTCGATGCTCCGGCTGCTGGAGCATCAAACTGATATGCTCCAGCGTATGGTTGAGCTGCAGGAAAGGCAGCAGGAGCAGAGACCGCCGCTACAGCCCCTGTGTAACCAACAGCCCTCCTCCCCAAGTCCCATTGCCTCCTCACCCAGACACCCAAGAACACGGCGGGGGGGCCTCCGGCCACCCAGTCACTCCACCCCAGA
This sequence comes from Emys orbicularis, assembly GCF_028017835.1. NCBI lineage: Eukaryota > Metazoa > Chordata > Testudines > Emydidae > Emys > Emys orbicularis. The sequence goes on from NC_088684.1 coordinate 166,437,116, forward strand.
TGGTTTCCCGAGCAATAAGTGTTAAAGTTTTAAAGTTTTAAACTGCAGTGTGTCCTTTTCCTTCCCTCCTCCCCCACCCATCCCGGGCTACCTTTACAATTATCCCCCTAGTTGTGTGATGAATTAATAAAGAATGCATGAATGTGAAGTAACAATGACTTTATTGCCTCTGCAAGTGGTGCTCGAAGGGGGGAGGATAGGGGAGGGTGGGGTGGTTGGTTTACAGGGAAGTAGAGTTAACCGGGTGGGGGGGGGGGAGGGGCGGAGGGTTCATCAAGTAGAAACAAACAGAAGTTTCACACCGTAGCCTGGCCAGTCACAAAACTCATTTTCAAAGCTTCTCTGATGCGCACCGCGCCCTGCTGTGCTCCTCTAACCGCCCTGGTGTCTGGCTGCGCGTAATCAGCAGCCAGGCGATTTGCCTCAACCTCCCACCCAGCCATAAATGTCTCCCCCTTACTCTCACAGATATTGTGGAGCGCACAGCAAGCAGCAATAACAATGGGGATATTCTTTTCGGTAAGGTCTGAGCGAGTCAGTAAGCTGCGCCAGCGCGCTTTTAAACGCCCAAATGCACATTCCACCACCATTCGGCACTTGCTCAGCCTGTAGTTGAACAGGTCCTGACTCCTGTCCAGGCTGCCTGTGTACGGCTTCATAAGCCATGGCATTAAGGGGTAGGCTGGGTCCCCAAGGATCACGATAGGCATTTCAACATCCCCAACGGTTATTTTCTGGTCCGGGAAGAAAGTCCCTTCCTCCAGCTTTCGAAACAGAACAGAGTTCCTGAAGACGCGAGCATCATGTACCCTTCCCGGCCAGCCCACGTTGATGTTGGTGAAACGTCCCTTGTGATCCACCAGGGCTTGCAGCAGCATTGAAAAGTACCCCTTGCGGTTTATGTACTCGGTGGCTTGGTGCTCCGGTGACAAGATAGGGATATGGGTTCCGTCTATCGCCCCACCACAGTTTGGGAATCCCATTGCAGCAAAGCCATCCCCTATGGCCTGCACGTTTCCCAGAGTCACTACCCTTGATATCACCAGGTCTCTCATTGCCCTGGCAGCTTGGATCACAGCAGCCCCCACAGTAGATTTGCCCACTCCAAATTGATTCCCGACTGACCGGTAGCTGTCTGGCGTTGCAAGCTTCCACAGGGCTATCGCCACTCGCTTCTCAACTGTGAGGGCTGCTCTCATCCTGGTATTCTGGCGCTTCAGGGCAGGGGAAAGCAAGTCACAAAGTTCCATGAAAGTGCCCTTACGCATGCGAAAGTTTCGCAGCCACTGGGAATCGTCCCACACCTGCAGCACGATGCGGTCCCACCAGTCTGTGCTTGTTTCCCGGGCCGAGAATCGGCGTTCCACGGCATCAACCTGCCCCAGGAACACCATGATTTCCACATTGCTGGGGCCTGTGCCTTGTGAGAGGTCTACGTCCATGTCAATTTCCTCATCACTCTCGTCGCCGCGCTGCAATCGCCTCCTCCTCGCCTGGTCCTGGTTTTGCTTTGGCATGTCCTGGCTCTGCATATACTCCAGGACAATGCGCGTGGTGTTCATAGTGCTCATAATTGCCGCGGTGATCTGAGCGGGCTCCATGATCCCAGTGCTAGCTATGGCGTCTGGTCTGAAAAAAGGCGCGAAACTAGTATCTGACGGACATGGGGAAGGAGGGAGGGAGGGAGGCAGGGGCAAGTGACGACATGGCGTACAGGTACAGGGAATTAAAATCAAGAAAGGTGGCTTTGCATCAGGGAGAAACACAAACAACTGTCACACAGAATGCCCCCCCCCCCCGAGATTTAACTCAAAAGCCTGGGTTTAGCAGGCCGTTGATTTGACGGAGGGAGGGGGGAAGGAAATGAATACAGAACAAATCTATTTTTTACATCTTAAGACGACGGTGCAGCATGACTGATAGCCCTCGGCATTTTCTGGGTGCTTGGCAGCAAATACTGGGCGCTTGGCAGTTAGCCTTCAGGCCTATTGCACGATCTGCTGCTCAGGGAAGACTCAGCTAACGTGCGATGAGCCAACAGGGCGCGTGGCAGAAAATGGCATACTACGACTGATAACCATCATCATCAAGACAGTTCCATACGACTGAGCATGTCTGCCCAGGTGCCCATGATTGACAGCCACTGCTGTACGACGAGGACGGTTACCAGTCGTAATAAACCATCTACTGCCAAAAGGCAAGGGGGCTGGTGCAATGCAGCCCCACGGCTGCCAGCCCCACGGCTGCCGGCACCCAGATCGCCAATGAAGGCTACCAGTCATGCTGCACCATCTACCGCCAAAAGGCAGTTAGCTGCTGCTGCTGTGTAGCAATGCAGTCCCACGGCTGCCGGCACCCAGATGACATATGGTGACGGTGAGCTGAGCTGAGCGGGCTCCATGCTTGCCGTGGTATGTTGTCTGCACAGGTAACCCAGGTAAAAAGGCGCGAATCTATTGTCTGCCGTTGCTCTGACGGAGGGGGAGGGGCCTGACGACATGTACCCAAACCCCCCTGCGACACTGTTTTGCATCATTCGGGCATTGGAATCTCAACCCAGAATTCCAATGGGCGGCGGAGACTGCGGGAACTGTGGGATAGCTACCCATAGTGCAATGCTCCGGAAGTCGACGCTAGCCTCCGTACTGTGGACGCGGTCCACCGACTAGAGCACTTAGAGCATTTTATGTGGGGACACACACAATCGGCTGTATACAAGCGATTTCTATAAAACCGGCTTCTATTAATTCGATCTAATTTCGTAGTGTAGACATACCCTCAGTAATGTACAAAGGAATGTAATGTCCTTTTATCAAATGAGACCCTGAGGGCAGATATGACCACCAAAGATGTTTCCTTATAGGTAACACAGGAAACCATACCTAGTCATTTGAAAGGTAAAGTTAGTGTTTGAAAAACCAGGTTCACAGATCCTATTCATGAAGTCTTCTTTTAAAGAAGCTGGATACGTGAAGATTGTCCTGGTTCCTAAAAAGATAGTGTTCCCACTGCTGGTAACTTTACACAGGGTGTTGTGACTAAGGTCTTTCTGGAATTTAAAAAGTAGGGATAGGCTACCTAATTTATGCAATATTGATATCCACTCTCCTTGCATCAGACACCATCCAGACCTACTTGTATGTAGTAACAGAATTGTAGACACTCCAGTGTTCATAATTCTATCAACCAAGGAATTACCTGAAGTATACTAAATTCACTCTTCTGCACTCAGTTCTACAAGTAAGAAGAATTCTGGGAAATAAATCAAGACTGGACTCCACACTAGGTGATCTGGAGCCACTTTTCATACATAAGCTATGGTAAAACCAGCAAGTTGGCTAGGCATACCTTGTTTGGTATGTGAAAGCACGATAATTTTTTTCCTCCATCATGGCCCAGAGAAGAGAAGTGAAGGCATACCCAGATGTCTGACCATAAAGAACTTATTTATCTTATCCAAATATCTGAAGAGATCTAGTTATCTGGTAGAGTCTGGTCCAACTTGTGTCTCACTCCCAAGTCTGCTCAGACATTAAGTTTCCCTTCTATATAAATGGTTGACATTTGTCCTTCAATATCGAATATAGGCAACTAAGTTTAGTTCTCTGGTTGTTAATGCTGGTAAATTTTCCAAGCTTGCGTGTTAATCAAATTGGGAAGATAATATGTACAGGAGTATAGGAGAGGGAGAGTGGCCTGAATTAAGAGAACTATTGAGATAGATTTGGAGAGGGAAAGAGATAGAGCACATACCATAAACCGGGGGGGAAAGATAAGGCAGGAGAGAGAGAGAGAAAACACACCGTGAGGAACACACTAAAAACAATGCAGGAAAAGCCATACTGATAATCTATCCTAGAAAAGAAAATTGGAGTGAAGCCTTAAGGAATGGAAGGTAGGATTCCAGGATAGAGAAACTGAGCTACCCCCTTGTTTTTAATAGATGATCTTATGGACTTGAGGCTTTAGAGCTTTATGGGTCTTGTTTGAGTTTGGAGAGCCTACATGTGCTTCCCAAATCCAAGACTTCTGCGTTCAAAGAAGTTACCCCTTCCTCAGAAGTGTCAGTTCTTCGTTTAAGAGGGATGGGTTGTGTGATTTGTTCTCTCCATCTAGGAGTTGAAAGGACCAAGAAATACAAAATGGTATCTAAAGCTTCCTTGTCTAGAGTGCCTCTATCATGTTTGACTAAGTGCACTGGCAAAGTAAGAGGTTATTGGCAAGAGCTTGCAGCACAAGAACAGAACGCAACTCCCTACATGACCACACAAAGGCCTAACAAACCTCCAGGACCCCTCAACTGCTCAGTCCCTTGCTACCGAAGCAGAGGGAGTGAGAGATTGTTGGATGCAGAATCTGATAGCTAGTTCCCAGAATTACCTTGAAATGCAGAGGGGTTAACTTTGTATAGCCCTGTATGCACTACTCTTGTTACCTTCCCCTCCTTGACAGACTCTGCGTTAGTGATAAGGGGAAAGTCTAATCATGAGTATCAGCTGGTCCAGTCTAGCAGCAAGTGAGCAGGGAGGCCATGACTGCACATCAGATGACAGGAAAGAGAGCCTGGAGATCCACAGTCACCATGTTAAAAGCAAGAATTAGGCCACTTGCAATAGGCCAGAAATGTGAAAGACTTGATTCACTTTGTGGCAGAGAGCAGAGATGCTAATACTTTCTGCTGGAAGCAGAATAGTAGAGGCATTTTGCCACATCTAGCCTTTCAGAGCATACCAACTCTGCAAACAAGAGGCTTAACTACATGGGGAAATTTTCCAGCATAAGATTCCACTCGTTATACAGGGGTAACTCCCCATATAGACACTTATTCCATAACGAGTGGCATAATTATACTCCTAATTATGCCAATAAGTTTCCCCATGTAGATAAGCCTTAAGCAAGAATCTTCAGCAGAGCTGCCTCCAGTTTGGCCTGAGGGATTTAATTCAACACATTCACACATGCAATATCCATCTGGAGTTGCAAATGCGGAGAGTTTAGACGACTCATCAGCACTTTGCTGTAAAATGCTATATAGGTTACATGCACTATAAATATCAAACCTTGAAGCTTGACAACTTTTAAGGACAATAAAAAACAAATTAGTATATATAAACTTATGGCCATTTGAAAATTATGTATCAAGCATGAATAGGGTCATCTTAGTGATTTATGAAAGCAATATTTAAAAACTGCGTAAACACTAGCCTGGCTTTGTTCAGCTGGTCTGTTTTAGCCAGCACTCCTCAATCTTTGCACCTTATAGCTACACATGCACAAATATGCCACTGAACTTAAGGAAGCAGTCCACACTTTTGAGTAATATTTAAAATAGATTGCTTGAGGAAAAGAAGAGGATGTATCCAGAACAGAGACCAGCAGATCTCCCAGAGATTCCATCCATGCTGAGGAAAGGGAGATAGAGGAATAAAAGCTCCCACCAGATTTGCTAGGCAGTCTGCTACGTTTCCCTAAACAGACACTTCAAGTCATGTGCACCGAAACATGCACTCTTACAACACAAAGTTTAGTATGAATACATCTGTGCAAATTTCAATAGAATGGCAGTATACAACAAAAATACCCCTTCTTATATTTGAGAAGATTTTAATAAGCATTTTCAGATATTCCTATTTGATTACCTAAACATATGCATATTTAAGAAGTGGACTATTACCTCTCAGAATCTCTATTTGGATATGATCTTGCAAGCGGCGATACTGCATGACTAAGAACAATGTAGGCATAATCAAAAACTTGTTTCACTTGCATGGCGCCGTAAGAACTTCTGCCAACGTCATTTCCTGTAACAATGACAATTATCAATTAACACATTTTTAAACTAGTATCCAGAAAAATCCTGTGAGCCTGAAAGCTCAATACCAAAGAAGCTTCACCACAGATGGTGAGAGTTGATTATCCGAAAGATCTCATGCTGAAAATTTGTCCTTGCACACCAAAGTGTGCTAAAAAAACTACAAAGCTGAATTAGGGCCGCCAGTGTAGTCTGGCACTTTACGAATGCCAGTTTTTATGTGTGGTAACGTAAGAAACTCAATCCCGATAAAGAGGATTAGAATAAAACCTATAAAACAAATTTCAAATAATCCCTGTTAAAAGTAGCTTCAATCTACCCTGCATTATTTGTATGGGGAAGGTAGCTGAAATTTTAGAATAAGTTATATATTACTGTGAATAATAAAGCACAGCAGAGCTCCCGTGACTGATCTCGTGTCTTTTTGAATTAACAGTTTTAGTTACTTTGGAGTTCACTGCCTCTCCTGTTCTTACCTCATCTACACTAACCAGAAGACTCAATATGCTACAGAGATTGAAAAGCAAAACATGGACAACTAGCCATAAGTTAGATGGGGAACTGCCATAACCTGTCAACTGTTGTAGCAAGAAAACTCCAAACCAATACCACCTCAGTTATTTGTTCCTTTTTGGCTCACGATATGTACTGTAATTAGATCCTTACAAAAAGGCAGAAAGCCTGTAAACTAGCGTTGCAACTTCAGAGTTTTACTAGAAATTGCAATTCATGGACTAAATATTTCAGACAAAAAAAAGAGGAGAATTTACTAACGCTACTTTAAGGGCAGTTGAGCTGAAGAGGTATAAAGCATCAGAGGGATGCTTGATAACCACCTCTTTTCCAAACACTTAAGAGCAAAACCTAGAACAGTTCCTCCAGTTGCCCCTAGATCCAAGACCAATCACTTTAAGAAGACAGTAGCATGATTCATGCCAAATCCTTCTACCTGATTTCTGGTCTCCAGGTAGGTACTCAGACTAAAAGTCACCCTTTAGCTTCTCTTTGTTAAACTAAATAGATTAAGTTGGAGTCTTACTATAAGATGTTTTCCATTTCTTTCATCCTTTTTGTGACTCTTCTCTGAACCCTGTACAATTTATCAACCCCCTTCTTGAACTCTGAATACCAGAACTGGACACTGTACTCTAGTAGAGGTCACACAAGTGTCAAATACAGAGGTAATATAACCTCCCTACTCCTACTTGAGATTCCAATTTTATACATCCAAGTATCACATTCTTTCGGCCAGAGCACTGCATTGCATGCCCATGTTCAGCTGATTATCCACCATGACCCCCAAGTATTTTTGGTTTTTTTTCCCCCAGAGTCACAGCTTCCCTGGATAGAGTCCCCGCCTCCAATCCTGTAAGTATGGCCTACATTTTTCATTCCTAGATGTAGGATTTCAAATTTGGCTGCAATGAACTGCATATTGTTTGCTTGTGCCCAGTTTACCAAGTTACCCAGATCACTCTGCATCAGTGACCTGTCCACGTCATTATTTACCTCTGCCCCAATCTTTGGGTCATCTGCAAACTAACAGTGATGATTTTATGTTGTCTTCCAGATCACTGATAAACAGTGTTAAAAGTGTAGGGTCAAGAACTGATCCCTATGAGACTCTGACTAGAAATGCCCCCACTTGATTATTCCTCATTTGCAGTTATATTTTATTTACTCACTTAAATGTGCATGTTGATTTTGCATTCCTGTTTTTAAATAATGTCATGAGGTACCAAGTCAATACTTTACAGAAGTTGAAGTATATGACAACACTTTTACTTTAACAAAACTTGTAATTTCATCAAAAAAGATCAAATTCGTTTGACAGGACCTATATTCCATAAACCCATATTGAGTAGCATTTATTATATTAACCTCCTTTAATTCTTTATTAATAGAGTCCCATATCAGTAATTCCATTATTTTGCTCAGGACCAATATCCGGCTGACAGGCCTATAATTACCCATGTCATCCTATTTACCATTTTTAGATATTGGCACAACTTTACTTTGTGTTTCAAGACTCAGTAAAAGTCAACATTAAGGAGCAAGAGACTCCTCAGCCAGCTCTTTTAAAATTCTTGGATGCAACTCTTGGATGTGGTGCAGTTAGTTTTAAGATGTCTAACTTTTGTAGCTACTGTTTAACATTCTTCCAAGTTACTGTTCAAATAAAAAGCAACAGAGAGTCCTGTGGCACCTTTAAGACTGAAGTGTGATCTGGTGGTATGTAGCATAGTCTTATTTGGAGTATCTGGGGCTTTTTTTTTTTTTAGGACATTGATCCATAAAAATTCAAGGTAATTTTCTGATTTGTCAGTGACTCAAACAGGTAAACTCAATAGACTTACATACAATAACCAAACAGATGAAGCTGGAGTTCCTGTAATATTCATATACAGGTAAGTATTTTAAATTGTAAGATAATTTCTTCACATATACCAACATAATTCTGAATGTTAATTTATAATTTTTTCCTTGCGTGCGCTTTTAGTCTAGCACTTTGTAAACTTAACTGAATACAAGGTATGGACATCTTAAAGCAACACGATGTAGTTCCTTCACATAACAAAGAACTTTGATCTTTTTGTCATACTCTACATTTCTGATTTTTAAAAAAAGTATTTAAAAAGTTATGTAATCTTACCAGGGAGAAGAGGATCTTCAATGCACAACATGGATGGTCTATATCCATTAGTCATGGCTTTCATGATTTCTTCTTTGGCAATATAGGCACCTCCATTTTTTATTCTAATACCAGTTTTCAAGTAATTAAAATTTCTTCCATACAGTTCAAAAAATTCTACTAGAAGCATTCCAAGGTTTTCATCAGCTCTCCTGGCATCAATTCTTGGATGCAACTGTAAAGAAGAATGTCTGATACTTACTAAAAAAGTGAGGGTGGATTATAGGCATGTACTAGCAAACTGACAAGCCATGTACTAACGATTAGACATAAAACTGGTCCATTATAGCCACTTCATAACCTAAAAGTTGCAATCCTATTACCTTTCCCAACTAAATTCCCCTAAGCTTTCCTTAAACTTCACTTCACAAATGTAACCAAGAGGGGGCAGCACTTGAATAGTATATGGAGCCTATAGGTACTTAACCAAATCTTTCTACTTAGTCCAGGTTTCTAGTCCAAAAGCAACACAGAAGAATTGCCACTTAGATTTGATGCCTAGATAATGAAGGAATATTGGTTTAAGTTTTCATAGGGATTCTGCAGTGGTGGCAGTTTCCAGAAAATGGACAGAAAATAGAACTCAGTGTTTCCCCTATAAATGCTTATGCATTCTAGAACAGATACACATTGCTGGCCTCTCACCATCATCCCCATGTTTTACCAGATGTACACAACTTGAAGACCACCTCAGACAGCCGACAACTAGCCAATAACTACCATATATACTCATTCATAAGCCGAATTTTTTTAGTAAAAAAGGGAAGCACCAGAGATGGGGGTCGGCTTATGAATGGGAGACAGAGGAAGCAAGGAGAGGCAGCACAGCCAGCAGAGACAGAAGGGAAGAGGCAGGGCCACTTCTGGCCACGCTGCTCTCCCCCCAGCCTCCAAAGCAGCTGCAGCGGCGGGCCCGGCCCGCCGGAGCAGGCTGCCGCCAGGTCAGAGACATCCTCCCCAGATAAGGTGGGAAGGGCTGGGATGGGGAGAGTGGGGGGGTCCTGGGCTAGGGGTGGGGTCATGTGGGGGGTGGTCACAGGAGTTACTCCCCTGACTCCCAGCTTCTCTCCCCCCCCCCCCAAATTTCCCCACCTGTTGCTGTCCCAGCCTGTCCTGGTAAGCAGCTGGTGTGCCGGGACACTTTGGTTACGTAGGTTTACCTCCGTGCCTGCGGATGCTCGAGGTAAACAAACCATCTCGTACCACCAGGGGCTTATCCTGATGGCCCGGGAGCCAAAGTTTGCTGACCCCTGAATTATAGGGTCGGTTTATGAATGGGTTATAAAAATTTTCCATTTTTACTTATCCATCTTCTGGGGGGGGGGTCAGCTTATAAACAAACTGGCTTATGATCGAGTATATACAGTAAACACCAAAGCTACTCATAAAGAACGCCTATTATGCTGGAGCGTATGTCTAGATCAGTGTGAGGCCCTGTTTTTAATCTGAGTTAACTGACTGCCAATTCACTGTAGTTGGGCTTTATAATGATAATCCAGAAATTCCACAAGCAATTACAAATGGGCCATATGGAAAAAGTATGTAATTAAAGACTATCATAATGCATCCACACAAAGGGACTGAATTATGATTTTATTTCTCCTTAGCTTTGTTCTAGGAAACTGCTCAAACCATTTTAGCTGAAATTAGGAACAAGTCAATCTGAAGGAAACACCTAGAATGGAAAAATTTCAGCCCAATCAAAGCTATAAGCAACTGAAAACAAGGTCTTATAATGGAAAGTGTTGGGCAACTAGCCTCACCTATAATATACTGAACACAAAATTCGCACATAATTTACCTTTTTAACAAGGTATCAAAATTGTGTGTGTGGTCCATAAACATACATCTTTGTAGGTGTCAGAAGCAGCCTTTATCATAACAGGCATTTGGGTGAGAGAACAGCCAGGCTGTCCTGGTTCCAAGCCTACTCCCATTAGCACAGCAGGAGGTCTGCTGACAAGGGAGGCAAGCAAGCAAAGGATGCAGAGAAGATTCCAAAGGAATTCAGGGGCATGCAAGGACCCTCAGGCATAGGTGCTGACTTCCCCTCTGCTCGGTGGGTGCTTGACCCCACCCCGCCCCTGGCCCCGCCCCTGAATCCCCCTCACCACACCCCCATTCCCCCAAGTCCCCGCCCCGCTCTGCCTCCTCCCTTGAGTGCACTGCATCCCCGCTCCTCCCTCTCCCTCCCAGAAAGTCCTAAGCGCTGCTAAACAGCTGTTAGGTGGCGGGGCGGAGGGTAGCACTGGAAGGGAGAGGGAGGAGCAGGGACATGGTGCGCTGGGGGGGGCAGAAGGAGGCGAGGAGGGAGGAGCTTGGCTGCGGAGCACTCATTAATTTTTCCCCGTGGGTGCTCCAGCCTATGCCCTCAGGGCATCCCCTCCATCCATCCTCTATCTGGTAACAGGGAGGAAGGAGTAAAAGAGATAAGGGAGGAGTAGTCATGGAGAAATCAGTGAGGCTCTCTGACACTACCATAATTTGACAACAGTTTGTTTCCAGTGTTTCTACTGAAATGATTACCATGTTGGGTGGCCTGCTTGCTTGCAGCCCAACCAAATAGGGTGTGGGGCAGACTACTGGCAGCCTCTGCCAGAGAAAGGGACAGTTCTAGGCAGCAGGTTCGGCAAAAAGGTTGTGTGGAGAGGGCCACTATGCCATTCTCCACATTGATTATAATCATATAACACATTTTCAGAGGCCTCTGCTGCTGTTCTCATCCATACTCTGATCAGAGCTCTCAGAGATATGAGAGGCAGCCTGCAGGGGAATGGAGATCACAAAGCCTTAACAACAAAGGGAGTGCTGTGTGTCACTAAGGGAGAGAGAAGAGGAACAGCCAATTGACAATTGGGGAATTCATGGCAGAAACAAATTTAAGAACAGAGTAACAAACAAAATAGAGAACTTACCTGCAGGAAACTAATTGCCATTAAAATTAGGCTGTAAGAGCTAATTCCACCAGTAAAAACTTCATTCAAATCCCTCTGAAGAAGGAACTGTTTTAATACTAAAATCAAGTAAGGCAGCAATGAATATTTCTGTAAATAGGAAAAATAGGCCTGTTAAAATCTTTATAGAATTTGTAATAGATTATAAGAGGCATTAACATGTAAAATTCTCTCCTCAAAAGCATGACTATAGGACTTTTTAATCAGGCTATATGAAATTCTTTTTACTAGCTGTTTACTCAAAGGAACAGTTAACACTTTATTTTATTCTATTCACATTTTATTTCTATGTAACTACGGTATTTAATTTGGTATTGTATCTGCCTAACAAAAGGAAAATAAAGGTTAACACAGAAAGCTACTTTTTTAAACTCCTTCATCAGCCACAACATTATTATCCAAAGTGATCATCAAATTATATTGCAGGAGGGATATAACCAGCAGTAACTACTACAACAGCTGATTTTAGTAATAGTTAGAAGACAGCTAACACTTTGCTGTATAGGTATAATTAATAATCCAAACCAGATCTAATATATAAACATTTCACTAAAGCTGGTTAGTTATTATGCATAGTAACAAAGTTGTGAAGAAACAAATCATCACAGTATACCAGCTTCACATTTATTTAAGCTTTCCAAGAAAACAGTTCAGTTCACAGAGTATAAAAGCTATTCAGGACCTGTGTTGAGACCATACAAAGGAGTGCTATATTTAAGGTAGAGACTTTAAAGCAGCATACTAGCATACTGAAGGTGCACCACAGTGGGCACACTGCTGAATTCTTTAACAGACATAGGAAGAGTACCTAGCATGCAAAAAAGTTGCTTTTCTGCACGAAAGAACTGACTTTCAGTCCCTACATATTTCATATATAGAAGCTATTCACTTCTGTAAAAGCTAGGCTTTCACATGTCATTCATGGAAAGGTGGGTAATAAAGTATTAAATGTTCAGAATGATGGTAATGTTTGCTGTGCAACATGCTTAATTTAGCTAATAGTCTCTTAAGCAGTGTATTATCTGGAGCCTTGCCTCACTTAAGACTAACTTCAGTGCAGCTCACTTCAATTCTGTGTGACACACCACTCCCATTTATTTAATGGGCAAACAAAAGGTATGCTAGGATGGGGGGGGGGGGGATCCTGAGTTCTAGTTAAGTTCTTCAGAATTTATCAAATTCATTTTGGGCTGACGGTTTCCAAGCTTGCTCTCAGCCTACAAGCAATTGCCAGTTTTGAATAGGCAGCTCAGCTGTTTCCGTTTTGAATGCATTAAAAAGCTGAAATTGGTAGCTCTCATTATGGTTTTGGTAGTTTTAACTAGAGCTGGTTAGGAAATGTTTTTCCCCTTCTTGGGAAAAACTCAAAAAAATGGTTTTCTAGAAACTGTTCTACAAATTTGAGAGGCTTATCAAAAACAAAAATTCATCAGAAACTGAACTCATGAAAGTTTATTTTGACAAAAAACTCAATTTTTCACTGAAACATTAAACCAAAAATGTCAAACTAACTTTTACAACAGAAATTTGCAATCAATTTTTTATATTAACCTAAAAACCTACTGGAGTTTGGAATACTGGGGCAACGAACATTTAGACACAAAACACTAAGGGTATGTTTAACAGACCATGGCAGCAAGCCTCCCAGCCTGAGGCAACAGACTCAGGCTACTGAAGGTCATGCTAGTGCTCTAGAAGTAGCTGTGTGGACAACTCTTTCAAGGTTCAGCTCAGGCTCTGAAGCCTAAAGAGATGGGTGTAAATCAGCATCCCAGGTTAAGTCAGGGGACATCACAATTTCAGTCACCAAGAAAAAAAGTGAAAGCCTGATATTGTTGATATTTCAAAACTTAAAGTTAAGGTACCTTCAAAGACAGAGTGACTTCAAACTGGATTGTGACAAATTCTGGGTCAGAAATGTTTCTAACTTAAAAGCTACTTAGGTTTTCTACAAGTTCAGATTCTGGGGAGGGTTTTTTTCTTTTGGGGGGGGGCGGTATTTATTTTTAAAGTTTTAATGAAAACTTAATCAAGCCAAATTCAAAGATATTATGTACTGCAAGTCACTGTATATCATTACATTTTTATTTGCATAATTTGGCAAATATGTAGTACAAAGACCATATTTTAAAGCATCAGCAGAAGAGATCACAAAGGTTTAATAAAGTGACACAAATTTGTCCTTCACCTTTCCAAATTACACTTCTGTGCAGAATTGAGATAATGTCCCTGTTTAAATCTTTCAAATATTGGAAATGAACTGTTTATTAGAGTGTTTCCTCTCACCAAACTTAGCTAAGCACACGAGTACTATATATGCAAAATTTCAACAAGTGAGACTTCTTTCCACACTTGTTACTCAACCATCTAAATGTCATTTTAAAGCAGACCTTTTCAAACAAATAATTCTCCTTGCACAAGAACGTAAGAATGGCCATACTGGGTCAGACCAAAGGTCCAGCTATCCTGTCTTCCAACAGTGGCCAATACCAGGTGCTCCAGATGGAATGAACAGAACAGATACTCATCAAGTGATCCATCCCATCGCCCATTCCGAGCTTCTGACTAAGAGAGGCTAGAGATACAATCCCTGCCCATCCTGGCTAATAACTTAATGGAGGCTACATCCAACAATGGCTATCTAGTTCTTTTTTGAACCCTGTTATAGTCTTGGCCTTCACATCGTCTGGCAAAGAGTTCCACAGACTGACTGTGTGTTGTGTGAAAAAATACTTCCTTTTGTTAGGTTTAAACCTGCTGCCTATTAATTTCATTTGGTGACCCCTAGTTCTTATGTTATAAGGAGCAGTAAATAACATGTCCTTATTTACTTTCTCCACACACGTCATGATTTTATAGACCTCTCCCCCTTAGTTGTCTCTTTTCCAAGCTGAAAAGTCCCAGCCTCATTAATCACTCCTCATACGGAAGCTGTTCGATATTCCTAATAATTTGTTGCCCTTTTCTGAATCTTTTCCAATTCCAATGTACCTTTTTTGAGATGGGGGGGGGGGGGGGACCACGTCTGCACGCAGTATTCAAGATGAGGGCATACCATGGATTTATATATAGAGGCAATATGATATTTTCTCTTACTATCTATCCCTTTCTTAATGATTCCCAACATTCTGCTTGCTTTTCTGACTGCCGCTGCACATTGAGTGGATGTTTTCAGAGAACTATCCAAAATGACTCTTTCTTGAGTAGTATGTGTATAGTTGGGATTATGTCTTCCAATGTGCATTACTTTGCATTTATCAAAATTGAAATTCATCTGCCATTTTGTTGCCCAGTCACCCAGTTTTGAGAGACCTTTTTGTAGCTCTTTGCAATCTGCCTGGGACTTAACTATCTTGAGCAATTTTGTATCATCTGCAAATTTTGCCACTCACTGTTTACCTTTTTCCAGATCATTTATGAATATATTGAATAGGACTGGGCCTGGTACAGACCCCTCGGGGATACCACTATTTACCTCTCTCCATTCTGAAAACTGACCATTTATTCCTACCCTTTGTTGCCTATCTTTTAACCAGTTAGCAATCCATGAGAGGACCTTCCCTCTTATCCCATGACAGCTTACTTTGCTTAAGAGCCTTTGATGAGGGACCTTGTCAAAGGCTTTCTGAAAATCTAAGAACACTATATCCACTGGATCCCCCTTGTCCATATACTTGTTGATCCTCTCAAAGAATTCTAGTAGATTTGGTGAGGCATGATTTCCCTCTACTAAAACCATGTTGACTCTTCCCCAACAAATTATGTTCATCTATGTGTCTGACAATTTTGTTCTTTACTATAGTTTCAACCAGTTTGCCTGATACTGAAGTCAGGCTTACTGGCCTGTAATTGCCGGGATCACCTCTGGAGCCCTTTTTAAAAATTGGTGTCACATTAGCTATCCTCCAATCAGAAGCTGATTTAAATGATAGGTTATGGACTACAGTTAGTACTTCTGCAATTACACATTTGAGTTCCTTATGTTTCTCTTGGGTGAATACCATCTGGTCCTAGTGACATATTACTGTTATGAATGTGTTCCAAAATCTCCTTTGATACCTCAATCTGGGACAGTTCCTCAGATTTGTCACCTAAAAAGAATGGCACAGGTTTGGGAATCTCCCTCACATCCTTAGCCATGAAGACTGATGCAAGGAATTCCATTTAGTTTCTCCGCAATAGCCTTATTGTCCTTGAGTGCCCTTTAGCATTTCGATTGTCCAATAGCCCTGCTGGCTGTTTAGCAGGCTTCCTGCTTCTGAAGTACTTAAAAATTTGTTGCTATTACTTTGAGTCTTTGGCTAGCATTTCTTCAAATTCTTTTTTGGCCTTCCTAATTATATTTTTACACTTCATTTGCCAGAGTTTATGCTCCTTTCTATTTTCCTCACTAGGATTTAACTTTTTTTTTTTTTATTAAAGGATGCCTTTTTGCCTCTCACTGCTTCTTTTACTTTGTTTAGCCTCAGTGGCACTTTTTTGGTTCTCTATGTTTTTTAATTTGGGATATACATTTCAGTTGAGCCTCATTATGAGGTCTTGCAGAGATTTCATTTTTGGTACTGTACCTTTTAATTTCCATTTAACTAACCTCATTTTTGTGTAGTCCCCCTTCCTGAAATTAAATGCTACAGCCATGGGCTGCTGTGGTGTTTAATTTTAATATTATGGTCACTATTACCAAGCAGTCCAGCTATATTCACCTCTTGGACCAGATCCTGTGCTCCACTTAGGACTAAATCAAGAATTGCCTCTCCTCTGTTGTGTTCCAGGACTAGCTGCTCCAAGAAGCAGTCATTTAAGGTGCCAAGAAACAATTTCTGCAGCCCGTCCTGAGGTGACATGTACCCAGTCAACATGGGGATAGTTGAAATCCCCTATTGAGTTTTTTACTTTTATAGCCTCTCTACTCTCCCTGAGCATTTCACAGTCACTATCACCATCCTGGTCAGGTGGTTGGTTAGTATATCCCTACTGCTATATTCTTATTATTAGAGCATGGAATTTCTATCCATACAGATTCTATGGTACAGGTTGGTTAATTAAGATTTTTACTTTATTTGATGCTATGCTTTTTTCCCCCACATATAGTGCCAATCCCTAACCAGCATGACCTGTTCTGTCCTTCCGATATATTTTGTACCCTGGTATTACTGTGTCCCATTGATTATCCTCATTCCACCAAGTTTCTGTGATGCCTATTATATCAATATCCTCATTTAATACAAGGCACTCTAGAGTTCACCCATCTTATTATTTAGACTTCTAGCATTTATATATAAGCACTTTAAAAACTTGTCACTTTTTAGCTGTCTGCCATTACATGATGTAATTGAATGGGACTTTCCTCTCTCCCCCCACCCCACCCCCCATCAGATCCTACACGTATTTTATCGTCTTCCAGCCTCTCCTACTTACTAAGGCATATAATCTCCATTAATAGATCCTCCCTTAAGGGATGTGTCTATCCGAACCACGTGCTCCTCTGCACCTGTCGGCTTTCCCCCAGCCCTTAGTTTAAAAACTGTTCTATAACTTTTTTAATTTCAAGTGCCAGCAATCTGGTTCCATTTTGGTTTAGATGGAGCCCATCCTTCCTGTATAGGCTCCCCCTTTTTCCAAAAGTTTCCCCAGTTCTTAATAAATCTAAACTTCTCCTCCCTACACCATTGTCTGATCCACGCATTGAGACCCTGCTGTTCTGCCTGTAACTGCCCCTACGCATAGAACTGGAAGCATTTTAAAAAATGCTATCATGGAGGTCCTGGACTTCAATCTCTTACCTAGCAGCCTATATTTGGCCTTCAGTACCTCTCCCCTATCCTTCCCTATATCATTGGTACCTAACATGTACCACAACCACCATCTCCTCTCCAGCACTACACATAAAAGAGAGATCCACAACCTTCACACCAGGCAGGCAAGTTACATGCGGTTTTCCTGGTCATCGCAAGCCCAGCTATTTATGTTTCTAATGATCAAATCACCCATTACTAATACCTGTTCTTCCTAATAACTAGAGTTCCCTCCCCTGGAAAGGAATCCTCAGTGCGAGAGGACACCACGACATCATCTGGAAGGAGGGTCTCAACTGTGGGATCATCTCCCTTAGCTCCAGCTGCATTGAGAACCATGAAAAATTTCAGCTGAAGTTAGTTACAGAAAGTTGTTTTTAAAAGTTAAATGCTTAAAGAAGAAGGTAATCACCTTGTGCAGAAGTGATGATTGTTCGAGATGCGTCCCCCTATGGCGCTCCACTGTAAGTGTGCTTGCATCCCTGTGCTGCTATTCGGAGAACTTTAGTAGCAGTGTCCATTGGGACTGCATGTGTGCAATCTCTCCTTGTGGTGCGCCACAAAGCTAGTGTGTGTGTGCGGGGGGCGCTAACCATCCTCAGTTCTTTCTCTACGCAGAGCCAATGACAAGAACTCCAAAGTAGAGGGGAGGAGGATGGGTTGTGGAGGGGTACCTCTCAAAGAATAATAGTTATTGCACAAGGTGAATAACTTCGAGTATTGTCTCCAAGGGTCCTCCACTGTAGGTGACTCCCGAGCAGTACCACTTCTGGAAGGTTGGGACTTCGGATCGGGTCTGTTACAGATGATAGCAATGTGGAGCAAAAGATGGAATCGGAGGCAGAGTCCCTAGTGATCACATAGCGTTCTGCAAAAATGTGGACTGACAGCCATATCGCCGCACTACAGATTTCTGAGATAGGGACATTCTTGAGGAAGGCGACAGATGAGGCGATAGATCTTGTGGAGTGTGTACAAATGGCATCTGGAGGGGTCACACTGAGTTTGGTAACAATGTCCGATGCAGTTCGAGACCCACTTGGAAAGTCTTTGGGTTGATATTGCTGAGCCCTTGGATTTTTCTGCAGTGGAGAGGAAAAGCCATGGGAACTTCCTGAAGGCCTTTGTCCTGTCCAGGTAGAAGGCATGGGCTCTCCCGACATCCAGGGTATGCAATATAGCCTCCCTGTTGTCTTGGCAAGCCTTGGAGAAGAAGATGGAGATGAATCAACTGATTCATGTGAAAGTGAGAGGTTACCTAGAGATGAATTTTGGGTGCAGTCCAAGTGTAACCTTGTCCGGAAAAAATGGTGCATAGGGAGGATGCATGATCAGAGCTGCTCTCTCTCTCTCCTATTCTCCTGGCCGAGGTAATAGTTAACAAGGCGGCCATTTTCATGGATAGGTACGCTAGTGAACAGGTGGCCATGGGTTCAAAGGGGGGCCTACTCAGTCCTTTCAGTACAAGGTTCAGGTCCCATGTGGGGGTAGGAAGTTGAGGTAAGAGGTTTACTGTGCCCTTGAGGAACCTTTTTGTAGTTTGGTGTGACAGCACTAAGTACCCCTCTACAGGTTGGTAAAATTCACTAATAACCGCTAGGTGGAGCTTGAGAGAGCTTAGAGCTAATCCAGACCGTTTTAAGGTTAAAGCATAGTCTAGGATATGTGAAAGAGTCACAGATTCTGGGGAGATGTGTTGGGACGTGCACCAAATCTGAAACCTAGACCATTTCTGCAGATAAGGTACATCCTTTGTTCTGTGAGAGAATAGCTGGGACAGAGATCAGCGCAAGCTTTGACAGGTAAGGGTACCAGGTCTGTCTTGGTCAAGTAGGAGCGATCAAAATTACACTAGCTCCATCCCTTTTTATTTTCAGCGGGACCTTCTACAGTAGGGGAAATGGAGGGAAGGCACAGAGAAGGTCCCCATGCTGGGGGGCAGCCTCACCTAGAGAGTTGTCCCATCTCCTCTCTAGAGCAGTAGCGTGGACACTTCTTGTTCAGGTGAGCAGTGAACAGATCGGCAGACTGTGTCCCCCATCATCTGAATAGGTTGTGAAGTACTGACGAGTGTATCTCCCACTTGCAGTTGTGAGATAAAAGTGGACAGCCTGAGTCACAAATTAAGTTTTGTGTACCTGGAAGGTACGCCGCTGCCAGTGTAACATTGTGGGAGATGGCACCAATTCCATAATCTCATCATTTCTGCTCATAGGGAGGGCAATCTGGCTCCCCCCTCTGACTGATGTAGTACACAGAAGCAATGCTGTCTGTCAGGATCGTTGTATGCGATCCTGTGATCAGCAGGAGGAAAGAGGCGCAGGCATTCCTGACTGTTCTCACCGAGGAGACAGATGTGGAGGAATATCTCCACAGGCAAGCATTTGCCTTATGTCACGAGTTTGTTTAGGTGCATGCCCCACCCTATGAGTGATGCGTCAGTGGTGAGGAGCAAATGACTAATGTTTGCGAGAAGGGGATCCCTTTACAAACATTGGCTGCGTCCTTTCACCAGTTTAAGGAGTTTTTTTAATCCCTGGTGGTAGCGACAGATTTGTCCAACCTATCCTTGGTCAGTCTATAAACCAAGCCAAACCACAGCTGGAGGTATCACATGTGAGCCTGGCATGAGGTAGCACTACCATGCCCACTGCCATATGTCCCAATCATTGGAGGTAAAGACTGGCTGGTAGTTGTGGGCTACTTTGAACAGTGTCTGAGTGTGACTAAGGATAGCAACCTGTTATGAGGTAAGAGGGCTTTGGCCTATAATGCATTGAGGTTGGCCCCAATGAATTCCAGACATTGCACTGGAGTGAGTGTTGACTTCTGGGTGTTTATCTGTAGACCCAGTTCTGTGAACAAATGTATCATAGCGTTGGCTACTTGGTGAGCCTCCCAGAGGCTCTGAGGAGAAAATCGTCCAGATATGGGTAAATCATTATCCCTTGAGAGAATCAATGAGTAGCCACCATTGAGAGAACCTTGGAAAATACCCTCAGGGCTGATGATAGCCTGAAGAGGAGCACTCCGCATTGGTATTGGTCATGTCCCAGAGTAAACCTGAGAAATAGTCTGTGAGCTGGTAGCATCGAGATGTGAAAATAGGCATCCTAGAGGTCCAGGGTGGAAAACCAGTCTCCCTGTTCCTGTGCTGGAATGAGCATTGATAAGGTAACCATCTAGAATTTTTAAGCCTTGACAAACTTGTTGAGAGCTCTGAGGTCTAGTATGGGTCTCCAACCTCATTTCCTTTTGGGTATTAGGAAATAACGAGAGTAGAACCCCTTGCCTCATAGATGTTGAGGTACTGGTTTTCTGACTCCCAGCTGGAGGAGGCGATCCACCTGGTCACATAGTGAAGTCTCATGAGGAAGATCCCTGAAGAGGTATCAGGAAGGATGCTGTGGAGGGAGTAGGGAGGTAAACTGAATTGAACACTGGGTTTGGACAATCTCTAGGACCCACTGGTCTGATGTTATGCGTTCCCAGATACTGCGGAACATTGCCAAATCAGTGGCCAAATGGATGTGGTACGATGGTTGCTTGTGTCAGTCAGAGGGAGTGGTCCAATGATGCCTTGACCTGCCCGTCAAAAGTGGTGTTTAGACGTAGAGGGCTGGGACAAAGATTGTGAGCAAGATGGTTTTCATTTAGGGAATTTCCCTTTCTTTGTGGCTTGTAGTGGTACTAAGGTTGGTACTGAGACCTGTGTGATCTATTCTGGGGTTGGGGGACTAAATCTTTGTCCTGGTGTATAAATACCCAGTGACCCAGAGGATAGCCCTGGAATCCTTCAGGGTGTGAAGAGAGGTGTCAGTCTTCTCGGCGAAGAACTTAGTTCCCTCAAAGGGAAGGTCCACAATCGCAGACTGCACCTTTTTCGGGAATCCCGACAAATGAAGCCATGATGTTGTAGTATCACCACAGCCGTGAAGATGGATCTAGCAGCCATGTCGAGGGCAGATTGAATCAATATCTTCGCTTTGAATGACTCACGATGTACTTCTGGCATCCTTTTCAATAAAGTCAGTCATTCAGCTTTGAGTAATTTTATATAATAGTATTTAGCCATGAGGGTCTAGTAGTTGGCAATACAAACTTGCAGAGTGGCTGAGGAGTAAGCTTTTCTGCTGAACAGATCAAGGCGCTTCCAATCCCTATTGTAGGAGAAACCCTTGATTGATATGGGCCGCAAGAGTTGACAGCTTCCACTATGATAGTGTTTGAGGGGCGAGTGGGAGAATAAAAATTCAGATTCTTTAGCAGGGACAAAGTATTTTTTATCTATCCGCTTGCAGGTCAGGGTCACTGATGCCGGGGTTTGCCACAAGGTCTTTGCCAGGTCTAAATGGCCTCATTAATCGGGAGGGTGATCTTTGAGGAGGTCGAAGAATGGAGGATATCAAGGAGTTGATGATAGGTATCCCTGACTTCCTCCACTGGAATCTGGAGTGTACCTGCCACCCTCTTTTCTAGTTCCTGAAAGAGACGAAAGTCGTCCCCCAAAGTTGGTGGAGAATGGCGGCTTCACCTGGAGGAAGACAATACGGTCCTCAAAGTCACTTCCTCCTTGGTACTGACTTCCTGATCCTCAGTCTCAAGGCGGCTCCAAAGCCCTGGATGGTGAGGCCAAGGGAGTGTGCCGCCCCACGGTGGCGCCCATGGGTGGACATACCAGGATGGTGGTGGTTGGGCTATCTGTGGGTATATCCTTGGGCTCTGTTGGTAGTGAGCACCATGTGGAGTTTGGGAGGAGTACGGCAACACTATCTCTTCAGGCTCGCTGCCTGAACCCTCGCTAAAGAGCGGAGGGGCATAGTATGGCAATAGGGATATTTCCTGTGCTTGGTAGTGGCTTGGTGCAGAGGTCTCGGTACTGACATTCTGAGGTCTCTTGAATAGCAGAATTCCGATCGTCCCAGCGTCGGTGGCGGTGCCAGAAGGACGGGAATCTTGTACGTACTGGTCACTCTTGTGCCGGTTGAGCCACCACAGGCAGGAATGATGCAGGCTCGTGTACCGTGAACGTCTTTTTAGAGGAGTGCTTACTCCAGTCCTTCGGTTCCGAACTCAGGGTCCATCCAGTCCATAGGCACGTCAGTGGTATTGGTTACTGTCGGTTTCTGTGAGTCATGGGTGCCGGACTGAGATGGCCTCAGTGCCGAAGATTCCAAGTGAGATTGTGATTGCTTGCAGCTATCTCAGGGCTCACTATGGGGGCTTCCCACTCTCTTCTGAGAAGATTTATGAGAGGGATCTGCAGCCTGCTTCTTCAACCCACAGGACTTAGACATAGAAGGCTGTGGGGAAAACTCACGTCTATCTGGCAACTGGGGTCGAAGAGCTGCCTCCATGAAGATAATCGTCTGGCAGAGCGTGATCTTGGGCGGAGCTGTGGGCAAAGACCACACTTCTGTTGTATGCAGCCTTCCCCGAAGCAGCAAATGCATTGAGTATTTATCCACAATCAGGATTGCCTTTTTACACTTCTTGAAGCCCGGGAACCAAGCATACTCCACTGGGGGAAAGGGTCGCCGATTGCAGGGGGGGGTGGGGGGGGGTAGAGGAGAGAAAAAGGTGGGAAGAAAAAAGTTGTTTTATCATTAAAAACAAAAAAGGGGGGGGGACTACAACTGTAACTCGGAGGCTAACTATAGGTAAACAGATTAAGATGATACTCTTAACGGACTGCTAATGGTTCAGTCTCTAGCCAAAGTGGTTCAGAAGAAACTGAGGACAGTTTGCCCACGCGTACTGGCTAGCCTCGTGGCACAACACAAGGAGACCACACATGTGCAGGCCCAATGGACCCTGCTACCGAAGTTCTCCGATCAATAGTGCAGGGATGCAAGAGATTACTTACTGTAACTGGAAGTTCTTTAAGATGTGTGATCTCTATCTGGATTCCAAACATGGGTGCACATGCACGCCATGTGCCGGAGCCAGAACTGTTCATAGTAATGTCTGTTGACCCGCACGTGCGTCGACTGTGTGGCGTGTCCAAGGCTTTAAGAGGCTGATTCCAAAGGTGGGAGAGTAGCAGTGAGAAGATGGGTACAAGGGCTCATGAGAAGAGAGAGTCTATAGGAGAGCATGACCAACTGCCACATCCATTGCAGTGGCGGGGCGATAGCCTAATGGGCAGAAAAGGTGTGGACGGAGGTCCAGGTGCCCGCCCTACAAATCTCATGCCACGGGAAATCTGCGAGGAAGGCCAACATAGCAGCATATGCCCACAGAGTGGGTCGAGACCCTCCGGGGGCTGTGGGGTGGGGAAGGTAGGAGAGCACATAGCCATCGGCAAATCACTGGGTGATCCATTTAGAGTGGGGCAGTCAATAGGCGGACCATGGGCCAAATCTGGACCAGCAGATGCTTCTGAATGGACCCCAGAAATTTAATTTATTTATTTATTTTAATTTCTTCTCTGGTGGACCTTGGCTATACCTTGACCAAGAAATTTGGACCTGGACAAAATATAATTGACTACCCCTATTTAGAGAGAGTCACTGTGAAGAGAGCGGCAGGTACGCTGAAGATAAAAGGCCCCTGCCTGCCAAACATCAAGTGTGGAGCGCATGTTCTCGAGGGGGACATGCAGTTTGGGGTAGAAGGGTGGGAGGTGCATGCACTAATTAAGGTGGAAGGACAAGACCACTTTGGGCAAAAATTTGGGATGGAGACATAGGGAGACCTTGTCCTCGTGGAAGACAGTGAAAGGTTATCTGCCATCATTGCAGTCAGTTAGCGAACGCTAAAATAAATAAAATAAAAAATAAATTAATGGAGATATCCCATCTCCTAGAACTGGAAGGGACCTTGAAAGGTCATCGAGTCCAGCCCCCTGCCTTCACTAGCAGGACCAAGTACTGATTTTGCCCCAGATCCCTAAGTGGCCCCCTCAAGGATTGAACTCACAACCCTGGGTTTAGCAGGCCAATGCTCAAACCACTGAGCTATCCCTCCCCCCTAAACGCTTGTCATGGATGTGATGGCCACCAAAAACCATCACCTTCATGGAAAGATGAGCAAGGTAGCAGGTGGCAAGTGGTTCAAAGGGTGGCTTGGTGAGGGCGGAAAGGGCGAGGTTAAGGTCCCAGGAAGGAGTAGGCTTCTGGACGGCAGGGAAAGCATTGAGGAAGCCACAAAGGTACCAGGAACTAGTAGTGTGGGTGAAAATGGAAAACCCATCCAGAGGTAGAAGAAAGGCACTAAGCACAGCCAGGTTGATGTGTATGGAGGAGTGGATGAGGCCTGAGCTTCGGCGAGAGATCAGATAGTCGAGGATGACGGGAATGGAGACAGAGTTCAGGTGGTGTCAGTGGCACTGCACCCAGATGGCAAAATGATGCCATTTGGCTCAATAACACGAGTGGACGGGCACCAGCTATAGGTAAGAATGTCGTGGACAGGGAGGAGCATGCAATATCTATGCACGAGCCCCATCCAAATACCAGGCTGCGAGCTGGAGAGGGCCCGGATTGGGGTGTCACAGCTGGGCGCTAGCTTGCATAAGATGATCCAGGAGACTGAGCAGAAGGCAAGCGGAGAGATGTAGTGGATCCGTGTACCAGTACCAGCGAGGCCAGGTGATGGCAATCAGGAGAAGAGTCACATCATCACACCACACTTTGTGCAGGACCTGGGGAAGCAGGGGAATGGGCGGGAATGTTTAGCGGATGCCGGTGGTCCAGGGCAAGAGGGGAGTGTCGCGTCGCCCCGGAAGCCCCAGCCTGTGGTTCTCCAGTGTGGCAAAAGAATTCCCAACATAGCGTGCCCCAGAGACGGAAGAGAATCCAGAGAGTGGGGTTGTGAAGTTCCCATTCGTGGTTGGCATGGAAGGAGCGACTGAGCATGTCCACCATGGAGTTGGTGGTGCCTGGAAGGTGAACGGCATGTAGTGTAAATTTGCGTTGGAGGCACCAGTTCCAAAGGAGGATGGCCTCTGCACAAAGAGAGGGGGATGGAGGACTACTTTGTTTATACAGATGACTGCCACCACGTTGTAGGACGGCAGCTGGACGTGGTAAGAGTGGAGAAAGGCTTGGCAGACAAGGCGGACGGCCCGCAGTTCCAAGACGTTGATGGTCATCCCCGGATGACCAGAGGCCTTGAGCTGTGTGGCCGTCCAGATGAGCTCCCCAGCCAATGAGGGAGGCGTCCGTCGTGAGGCTGCTGTAAGATGTGGGAGGCATGAAAGGAATGCCAGCCAGGACTGTGGATGGGTTGCGCCATCAGGTGAGAGAGGGGCAAGGACAAGCGGGGGTGAAAAGAACCAGCTTGCTGAGATGGTCTGACTGTGGGTTGTTAACAGAGCGGAGCCACAGCTGGAGGCAGCGCATATGGAGATGGGCATACGACAGAACCGAGGTGCATACTGTCATATGGCCCAGAAAGGAAAGGCACTGATGCATGTGCAGGCAGCGGCAGAGCTGCGCAATGAGTGTGAGAGCAGTACGAAGGAAGACAGATGATGCAACAAAGTCCAGACGACCTCCTATGAAGGTAAGAAGGCGGGTAGGGATGAGGACAGATTTGTCCTCATTGATGATGATTCCTAGGGCATTGAGGAGGGAACGTAGGGTTTGAATGGTAGTCAGAAGGCCGGTTCGGGACAGTGCTACAAGGAGCCAATCGTCCAGATAAGGAAACAACAATTGACTCAGTCACCACATGTATGCTGCCACGACAGCAAAGACCTTTGTGAACACGCAGGGGGCGGTAGCAATCCCAAAGGGGAGGACCCAGAACTGATAGTGGGAATGACCCACTGTGAATCGAAAGAACTTGCGACAAGCGGGGTAGATGTTGATATGGAAGTAGGCATCCTTCATATCGAGAGCCGCAAACCAGTTTCCACGGAGGAGGGAAGGGAGAATGAGGGGAAGGGTGACCATCCGGAAATGGAATCTGCGGATAAATTTGTTCAAGATTTCGAGGTCCAGAATAGGGCGTAGGCCACCCCCTTTCTTTGGTACGAGAAAATAGAAGCCCAGGCCCCGATAGCGGTGCAGGACGAGTTCTATGGTGCCTTTCCGCAGGAGGGTATCTGCTTCCTCTTTGAAAAGGTGGCACTGCGAGGGAGTGTCCAGGAACTGCTGGGGCGGGGTAGTGGGACAGAAAGGAGAAGTATTCGATAAGATAGCCTTGCTGGACAATGTCCAGCAGCCAACAGTTGGTGGTAATCTGGCCCCAGTTGCAAGCAAAGGGGGAGAGGCGACCCCTGAAAACCACTTGTGGTAAGAAGGGTGGAGGAAGGTTCGCAGGTCTTGAGTAAGGAGTCAAAAGGGTTGCTTAGGAGGATGATGCAGGAAGATAGACGTGGAAGTAGTAGCTGTGGCGGAGGAGTGTAGCCATTGTGAACATGGGCAATGGTGGGAAGAGTCAGGCAGGCGCTGGGGGTAAGGCTGCATGCGGCATGAGTCTGAAGGACGACCATTGTTGGTGGCAAGCTGTGGGGGGTGGGGAAAGTTTGGTAGAGGCCCAGGGACTGGAGAGGAGCAAGAGTCCTTGAAAGAATGCATTTAATCCATTTGATCACTGAACAGTTTATTGTTCTCGAAGGGAAGGTCCTCCAGAGTAGTCTGGACTGTGATGTTGCACCCCATAATGCTTTATAAAAATATGCTTATGGGTGTAAATATGACAAAACTGGAATATGTTTTACGCTAGATATGCCATGTAACATATCTTTGCAAAGGTTATGTTCTACTGAATGTATTCATCTTATTTGTATGCATGTATCATTTTTATATCTGAAGTTATGAGCGTTGGCTCTATGTTTGTATTTAAAGTGTTTGCTGTAGGAAGCACATAAGGCAGATTTGGTCAACATAGCGTGAAGGGGTTATTCAAGTAATTGGGAGTACTTAACTAACAATGGACTTTGAGAGATGCCAATCCACATCTGAGCTTTCCTGGGAATGTTCAAACTAACATGTAAACAATGGTGTCGGCCTGCAAAAAGCTGAATCATTCATAGACATGTGACTTGCCCAGGTGGCTAGAGACCCCATCTTGTGGCTGTGATGTTGCACAAGAGAAAGACTATATAAGACCCTGGAAGCCCCTCCATTTTGTCTTCAGATGGTTCAAAAGATAGCCTCTCCACCCCAAAGAGATGCCTGAAAGAAAGTGGAACAAAGGACAGTAACTAAGGGGGTGTGAGTGATTGCTGGACCCAGACTAGGAAGGAGTCTAGTCTGTTAAAGAAGCTTATTGGAACATCTCTGAGGGTGAGATTTACCTGCATTTAGTTTCCTACTGTATTAGGCTAAGACTTGCGAGTTTTATTTTATTTTGTTTGGTAATTTACTTTGTTCTGTCTGTTATTACTTGGAACCACTTAAATCCTACTTTTTATATTTAATAAAACCACTTTTTAATTATTAAATTAACCCAGAGCAAGTATTGTACTTGGTCCTGCTAGTGAAGGCAGGGGGCTGGACTCGATGACCTTTCGGGGTCCCTTCCAGTTCTATGAGATAGGTATATCTCCATATATTAATACCTGGGGGCACAAACAGCTGTGCATCTCCCTCTATCAGTGTTATAGAGGGCGAACAATTTATGAGTTAACCCTGTATAAGCTTTATACAGAGTAAAACGGATTTATTTGGGGTTTGGATCCCATTGGGAACTCGGTATCTGGGTGTTGGAGACGGGAGCACTTCTTAAGATGTTTTCAGTTAAGCCTGTAGCTTTGGGGGACATGGTTCAAACCTGGGTCTGTGTTTGTAGCAGGCTAGTATATCTGGCACAACCAGGCAGGGTACTGAAGTCCCAACCTGCCAGGGAAAATGGGCTTAGAGGTAGTCTCAAGCACATCAGGTGGCAGTCCCAAGGGGGTTTCTGTGATCCAGCCCGTCACATGGACCTCCTTCGGAAAGCGGCTGGACTAGAGCCAGGAATCTCAGCAGATGACGACCCCAGATGCCAAGGAGCAGGAGGCCGTGTCAGCGGCATAAACTGCAGCCTAGAAAGCCACTTTAGCTACCAGCCTGCCCTCGTCCACAAGAAGCTGGAAGTCCTGCTGTTTTTCCAGGGAAAGAAAAGCCTGAAAGTCTGCCAGCTTAGAGTATGAAAGGAAGTTGTACTTGGCCAGGATGGCCCGGTAGCTGGCAATATGAAATTGGAGGCTTAGCAGATGAGTAGACCTTGCGTCCCACAGGTCCAGTTTCTTAGCAGCCCGGTCGGGCGGCATGGAGCAGAAATGTTGTTGGCAGGCACACTCAGTCACAGCTTGCAACACCAGCAAGTTGGGGGGGGGGGGGGGGGGAGGAAAAAGTGGTATACGTTAGAGAAGGGCGATGATGCGGGTGAAGCAATAGGACGCAGTCATGGTAGAGATCCCAAGCGGCCCAGTAGAGCCAAGCATAGGGGTCATCAGGCATTGACAGGGCTCGCAGGTAGCAGAACCATGGATCAGCCAGTAGAGCATACATTGGATGATACGGTTGGTGCCGGGGATTTGGGCTGTACGACTAGGCCGGCGTGAAGGTAGTGTCTGGTTTAGAGGACCACTCAGAGTCTGAAGACCGGTCAGGTAAGGGTGGGGCTATCGGAGCCGGTGGCACCATTGGTGCAGTGAAGGACGCACGGTCCGAGAGAAGAAAGGGTGCGTCGGAGGAAAACTGTGGAGAAAGGTGGAGCGGAGCTGGAGCAGGAGCGTCTCATCCTCGGGAGACAGCAGACGAAAGACACCTATAGAGACGGGACATAGAGGTGCCCCAGCATATGGCAGCATGAACTCAGCTGTGGGCCTAAGAGGGGAGAGAGGGCCTGGTGTACGCAGAGCCGTAAGTCCCAATGGTCCTGGCAGTGGATCAGTCACCAAGGCCAGCAGTGGCACCGGTGGGGCATAGTGCTTGGACTTATGCTCCATGCGAGGCTTCTTTGGAGCAGGAGCATCTGGATCAATGCAAGATTTCTCACCCAACCTGGCACGGCTCAGTTAGGCAACACTGCGCTTATAGGTAGTCCCCATCAGGGAGCTGCCTTTATGCCCATGAGCATGCTTCTTGTGCACAGTGTGGGCTTTGGCCGGATGGGCCGGTGCCACCAATGCCGGACGGGAAAGGCCCAGGGAAGTGCTGACTGCCGGTACCGGGCGTCGCCGACAGATCCATGGTCGCCAGATCCAATTGTGCACATGGGCGCACAGCCTCCTCCATAAGCAATTTGCAGAGGTGAAATTCTCTGTCTTCCCAGGTATGTGGCGGGAACAAGCGACAGATTAGCAGCAGGCAGCGATGTGATTCTCACCAAGACAATAGATTCAGTGCTGGTGCTAGTCACTCACAGAGAAGGAGCATGGGCAGGAAGCACAGTATTTAAAACCAGCTTACTGGGGCACAGTCCCTGAGCCGGGGAAAGATCCCTGGAGGGAAGAAGTCCAACAGAAACCTAAGAACTAAGGGGGAAAACTATATACAACGAAAAAAGAGTAGTTCTCTTAGCGAGCTAAGAGTACCAAGGAACAGTGGTTCCAACTCTGGCCATTCAGAGGTAAGAAGGAACTAAAGTGGTGTCGACCTGCACAGCCTCTTAAAGCCGTGCAGGTCAACGGACACTACTATGGACAGTTACGGCTGTGGCGCATGGTGCTCATGCGTACCCATATTTGGAATCCACATAGGGACCAGCACTCGAACAAGCCACACCAACAGTGCAGCACCCACAGGGACACTACTTGAAGAAAATAAGGTTTGGCAAGGAAGTACTTTCTTAACCTTCATTGGGAGTGCTATTACAATGATATTCTAATATGTGATTTTAGAATCTAAGATATAATAGTCAAGTATTTTAGTGAGATTCAAGTTGTCTAATGTTTTTAAACAAAGTCAAAAAATGACTACATATCAAAAAGCGACCATGCAAATCTCTTCAGCGTATGTATTTTCCCCTCTAGCTAACCTAATACCTCCCACCATTAATACTCCAGTTGGCACAGTCCCTTCAAATCATCAGTTAAAAAAAAAAAATCTGATTTCTGATAAAACAAAAGGTGTTTCTTTTTAAAAAAAGAAACAGTGGAGCAGAAAGTCTTTATGTTTAAGGTTTCAGACTGGTAGCCGTGTTAGCCTGTATCAGCAAAAACAACGAGGAGTCCTTGTGGCATTTAATTGTCTCGTTAGACTGACCTCACACTTGGTAAGGCAACTCCCATCCTTTCATGTATTTATACCTGCTCCTGTATTTTCCACTCCATGCATCTGATGAAGTGGGTTATAGCCCACGAAAGCTTATGCCCAAATAAATTTGTTAGTCTCTAAGGTGCCACAAGGACTCCTCGTTGTTTTTATGTTTAAGGGTTCGTCTGCAATGGAGACACTGACTATACATGAGCAAATAAACTACCTAACATGAAGTGCTGTCAAAGCACAGCAAAACAGAATGGGAAAGATATTTCATTTTCTTTTTATAGTAGCCATACGTGTTACATGTAACCATAGGGGGTATAAAACTTTCAAATAAGTATAATATTCATATTGGCTACTTTTTCAGTGTGATAGAAGTCTTATTCTACTAAACTGAAACTTTCTGATAAGGTTAAGGTTGCTCTTAGCTCTTACAAGCCAATTAGGACATCTTATTTTAAAGTTATAGTAGAATCTTGTTACACAACTATAAAGGAGCTGGCTTGATAGTCTTACGTCAGAGTCTTGTGATTCTATATTATATGAAGGATGAGTGTGTGTGGACAGCCCTCCTAGCCCCTGGTCCTCTCATGGATCAGTAAGTAGTTCAAAGACAGTAAACAAAGGGTAGGAATAAATGGTCATTTTTGTACTGGGACCTGTGCTGTTCAACACATTCATAAGTGATCTGGAAAAGGGGGTATACAGCAAGATGGCAAAGTCTGCACACAATACAAAATTACTCAATATATTTAAGTCCAAAGCAGACTGTGAAGAATTACAAAGCAATCTCACAAAACTGGGTGACTGGGTAACAAAATGGCAGATGAAATTCAATGTTGATAAGTGCAAAGTAATGCACATTGCAAAATAATCCCAACTACACATTAAAATGATGGGTTCTAATTAGCTCCTACCACTCAAAGAGACCTTGGAGTCAATGGGGATAATTCTCTAGAAATGTCTACTCAATGTGCAGCAATAATCAAAAAAGCTAATGTTAGGAGTCATTAGTAAAGATAGATAAGACATAAAATATCATGATGCCACTATATAATCATGATCATATACCAAATGAGGAGATCAAAAGACGTACAGAGGTGATCGATGTAGTGCAGGCGATGTACAACACAAAGTGGAGATGGGCGGGCCATGTAGTCCACAGGCAAGACAATAGGTGGACAACCTGCATCAGTGACTGGATCCCCAGAGACCACAAGCAACTGCTGGGCAGACCGAAATCGCGCTGGGCGGATCGCATGACAAAACTCTTTGGCCAGAAATGGAAAGAATGCTCACAACGAAACAGAATGGTGTAGCATCAACTTGCGTTCATGGAGGGATGGATGAGGACAAGCCAGATTATATAAATCCAAGGCATGCCAACATTTTAAATATTGTGCACAGCTCTGGTCACCCCATCTCAAAAAAGATATATTAGTATTGGAAAAGGTACAGAGAAAGGCAACAAAAAGGATTAGGGGTATGGAGCAGCGTACATACGAGGAGACATTTAAAAGATTGGAAAAGTTCATCTTAGAGAAGAGATGATTAAGGGTGGGGGATATGACAGAGGTCTATAAAATCATGAATGGTATGGAGAAAGTGAATAGGGAAGTGTTATGTGAAGGGGTAACAAAAATCAGGGATCACACAATGACGTTAACAGACAGCAGGTTGAAACTAATGCAAGGAAGTACTTCTTCACACAATGAACAATCAACCTGTGGAACTTGTTGCGAGGTAATGTTGTGAAGGCCAAAAGTGAAACTGGGTTCAAAAAATAATTAGGTAAGTTCATAGAGGAGAGGTCCATCAATGGCTATTAGCCATGATGGTCAGAAATGCAAACCCATGCTCTGGGTGTCCCTAAACCTCCAACTGCCAGAAGGACTGGACAACAGGGGTTAGATCACTCAATAATTGCCCTGTTCTGTTCATTCCCTTGAAGCATCTGGCACTGGTCACTGTTGGAAGCCGGGATACTGGGCTAGATGCTCCATCGGTCTGACACAGCATTTCCTCTAATTTTTACCACACATGTACAGACTGAATTTTGTTATATGCATCAATATGGAAGTGATGTGACACACATCACCTTCATATTGGTGCACATAACAAAATGCATGGGGGGGGGGAGGGCGCCGAGGGGTTTGGAGTGTGGGAGGGGGGCTCAGGGCTGGGGCAGAAGGTTGGAGTGCAGGGATGTGAGGGCTCCGGCTGGGGGTCCAGGTTCTGGGGTGGGGTCAGGGATGAGCGGCTCAGGGCTGGGGCAGAGGGCTGGGGTGCAGGGGATGAGGGCTCCAGCTGGGGGTGCAGGAGAGTGCCCCGGGGTTACATCAGGGAGAAAGGACTCCTCCTAGCTCTCTCTTCCCACAGCGGCACCTGGGCCACGGCAGCTCCAGGGCTGGGGGCACAGGATAAGCTTCCCGGCCACGGCAGGCCCGGGGCTAAGTTGGGGCTGGGAAAGGAGCGCCCCGGGCACAGCCGGTCCAGGCTGGGGCTCAGTTCGAGCCACCCCTTCCCCGGCCGCAGCAGGTTGGGGGCCGAGCTAGGTCCTGGCCGGGGGAATGGCGCCTCTCCCCCAGCCACGGCAGGTCCCAGCCAGGTGGGTTCCCTGAGTGCCTGTGCAGTGCGAAATAGGCTACTGTGTAGCCGTGCAGCTTACAGGAAACTTAGGTCTGACAGTATGGATATTCTTATGTTCTTAACCACCTCTGGCAAATCCTTAGAACAACACTGCCAGAAAACTAAAGCAAACAGTTTCTAGTCCAATTTTATTAGGGCCTCTTCAGAAAACCCATTGCCCTTCAAAAGTTTAACTGTTTCCACAGCTGGTCTCCAATCTACAAAACACAAGACTGGTTAAAGTTAACGGAATTTAATCTTATTCTCTTCCAGGTAGAGACCCATAGCATTTCCCTGTCTCTAAATATTTTAGAGTTAAGACATAAATTTACATGCCTTAGAGTAAAGGACAAAAGTAGTAATACTGATGTTTATTGATTAGTGGCATCAATTATGCAGTTTGTACCTTCATGTACTCCTTGATAAATCGAGCTGCCTTCACACCAGTTTCCACATTAAAACTTATGTCAACTTTCACTTCTGTCTCCTGGTCAGTAAGTTTTATTATTGGTACCTGCAAATATTTATAGAAGAGAGACATTTTATACATCCCAAACAGTAGGCTGAAGCTTTTCTACATTTGATTAGTCAGACATTTCCTTAATTTAAGGCATTCAGACACAACTGGCCTATAGTGACACTATATTACTGAACATCAGGTGGATGTCTTCAAGAGGCTGATTTAGGGTATGTCTGCATTGCAATTACAGGCATGAATGCAGCACTTGTAAAAATTACCAAGATACTGCTTGAGCTAGCTAGCTCAAGCAGTAACAGTGAAGCCCTGGCAGCACAGGCTGTACAACTCCACCTGGTTCCCTGGGTACCTAGTGCTAACTCAAGATGTGGCAGCTTCAATGCTATTGTGATTCAAACTAGCTATATTATGCCTACATCTTCTAGTCCCACCTCTGACTGCAGTGCAGACACACCCATAGAGAACTATTATCTTTAATTTAAGTGGACAATTACGTCTTGAAGTGACTGGATTAGAAGACCAACTAAATCCAGACCAACACAAAACATTCCTATACTAAAATGGATATTTTTTTTGCATGTGTTCATTTTCAATTAGAGGTTTATCATTTTCCAGTTTTCAATTATAACCTAATTAATCCACACTAGTAGTAGAAGGAAGTGATTAAGGAAGGGCTCATACAGATTAGAATGGCTTCTAGACTAATAAATGCCAAGCAGTGGAGGAGCTTTAGCACCTCTAACCACCAAAAAGAGTCCTAACAGTTTCCAAAGTGTTTCAAAGTACTAAGATAATATGCCACAACCTCAGTGGACTACACTAGCTCTGCCATCAGTACAGTAGTAACACCTTTCTGGGCACTTGCTTTTGACATTGCCAACTCATTCATTTTCAAAGGGGATTTAGGAGTTCATATTTTATCCCCTGGAGAATTAATCTATACTTCTGTACAGCATCTCCCTAAAGTCAGTCCAATCATGCAATTAC
Source organism: Emys orbicularis (assembly GCF_028017835.1). Lineage (NCBI taxonomy): Eukaryota > Metazoa > Chordata > Testudines > Emydidae > Emys > Emys orbicularis. The sequence continues at coordinate 166,471,604 of NC_088684.1, forward strand.
ATAATTTCCATCAGAAAGTCTTTTTGCACGCATGACACCTGTTTCATCAGGGTTGTAAGAAAGGTTTGAGACACATGCCTTGTAAACGAGTGGTTGCTAGAAATTATCATGCACTGAAATGCTAAACCATCACTATGGAACACCTGTCTATTCCATAGGTATTAGGAAGCCTTCTGAAAAATAAGTTGTTGATTTCAGTGTTTTCACCTGGAATTACAAGATTGCTAAGTGTCCTTGCTTAAGGCCTCTCTACAGTCCTGCATAAATAGCAAAGACACAACAACCACTGCTTCTAAAACTGAGTGGCCTCAAATCTGCTACACAAAATCTAAACAAATATTATTACATGTTTAGGTGTTTTCCAGTAAGTATAGATCTCCTGAAAGGCACTAGATACACAAGCCCTGTAGACCAGGGGTGGGCAAACTACGGCCTGTGGACCACGTCCGGCCCATCAGAACCAGGGAGCGGAGTCGGGGGGCTTTCCGCATGGCTCCCGGAAGCAGCAGCATGTCCCCCCACCGGCTCCTATGCGTAGGGGCAGCCAGGGGGCTCCACACGCTGCCCCCCGCCCTAAGCGCCACCCCCGCAGCTCCCATTGGCCGGGAACCGCGGCCAATGGGAGCTGCAGAGGCAGCATCTGTGGACAGGGCAGCATGCAGAGCCACCTGTCCGTGCCTCCACGTAGGAGCTGGAGGGGGACATGCCGCTGCTTCCAGGAGCTGCTTGAAGTAAGCGTCGCCCAGAGCCTGCACCCCTGAGCTTCCCCCCCTTGCACCCCAACTCCCTGCCCTGATCCCCCTCCCACCCTCCAAACCCCTTGGTCCCAGCCCGGAGCACCCTCCTACACCCCAAACCCCTCATGCCCAGCCCGAGCCCTCACCCCCCTCCCCCGCACCCCAACCCTCAATTTTGTGAGCATTCATGGGCCGCCATACACTTTCTATACCCAGATGTGGCCCTCGGGCCACAGTTTGCCCACCCCTGTTGTAGACCATACCACTATCCACAAACAGGGAACATTTGAGAGGCAACAAGTTACGTTTCTCAAATCAGTTCAAGAAATCACATCCCATGCCAGAACAAGTGTACCAAAGATTCAATCTTTAGCTTAAGTCACACTTGTGAAAGCTTTCAAAACTTAGGCAAGCTGCCCACAATGAAGAACTAGTGTTTAGAGTTGTTTACAGAGACAAAAGGTTGGACCGGTAAGAGATGATATCTCACATTCTATGTCTCTCTGGTTTGCAAGAGACAGCTATACTAAAACCAAACTACACTGGAAAAGAACTGAGCCTATGGGTTATCCATATCCAGGGTACTCTCTGAGTTGCTTACCACACTAAGTGCTGCACAACCAATGTAGTAGTGCTAAAAAGGTTTAATCAGCACCTAGAACCATTATCACATTTCTCTTTGTCTAGTTTCCCCTCTGCCCACAAAGTCAAGATTGTACAGTCTATAGGATCAAGGTTCTCTGAATTCTAGAAGACTTTGCAGATTAGTTAGCCAAGTAGTTCTGACCAGAGACAAGGTGGTTGCTGAAGTAAAAGAGCATTATGCAATCAGCAGGCAAGATTCCATTTTCAGAGACAGGGAGTTTAACAAAGTGCAACATGATAGCAACTCAAACTGCAAACAGTGATTGAGGAAGTCCTTTAACAACTTTCAGCACTGTAAATAAAATTCGTAAGAAGCTACATCTCTGGATCAGTGATTATGAACACCATTATTAGCTGGATTCTGTCAAACCACATACCCTACAAAAGTGTTATCCAGAAAACAGGAAAACATGGGATAAAAGAACACAGCAAGTCAACATGCACGAAGCACCAAAATAGCTACATGTGCCATCTTTAACAAGTTTTTTCTTTACATTGTATTTATGTCACCTTATTATCAAAGCAGTTTATTTTTCCAAATAGGAATTTTGTTTCTCATTACTTACCGTAGCTTTGTCAAGTACTTTAATGGAATATGGCTCAGCCACATTGTGTTTCCTTAGTGCTTGTTCCAGCAGTTGTAGAGGTGGGCGTTCCCATTTCCCAAAAACAACTAAATCAATATCACTATAGACAGGAAACAAAATATAACAATAAAGTCCACTGAAATGAGAGAGTAATATTCCCCTGTAGATAAATGGTAACACTAATCTTCTGCACAATACTTTGAAAGAGCTCCCAAAAATCTCAAATCTTTAAGTATGGTAGTTCTGCCATACTTTCTAGCATACTGTAACTTAAGCCGATATAGGAATGGTCAATTAAGTCTATAAAAATAATTAAGTCAATTTCTCCAATGTTTTCCTACCGAAGCCTAGTTCAAATCAAGAAACAATACGGTTCTATAAAAATGATATGGTTCATTACTGCTGCAGACTGAGGTTTAATTATGCTGTTGATCAAGCAAGCAGTTTACAGAATCGTGGAGTCCAAAATGTTTTCAAGAACTAATGTGATTTTATAAAAAAAATAAATATATGAATACAATAGGCTTTAAACAAACACTAGAAGCAGCAGCTTTGGAAGTATGCAGGAGCCTGCAATATTGTAAATAAAGATACACGTACACTGTGCAAGTGACTCACAGTGAAACTAACTAGACAATTTTAAACACTGAGTTGACTGAATTGCAAAAGATAAATGGCATAATTTGTAAACACTAAATTTCAGTTCTAAAAAGATTTATATGTTGGTAAGAGGTAGGGAAATTAATTTTCAGTGGTTGTCTGTTTAATGATTAATGTTCAATGATTACCTCAGTTATTATATGGCTTAGATAGTAAATATTAGCTATCCCACCAAAGTATGAAATATTTCACAATACTGCTCAATTTGTATGGGTAAGTGACATGAATCATCTCAAAAGATAACAAGTGTTATCCCAAAGTGCATCTAGAAGAAGCTATTTAAATCAAGAGTCAGCAATCAGTGGAGGGTATGGATGGTGGCACAAAGATTATTAAAATATTTATGTACTTCCAAAAGTTCATAGTATGTTCAGTGGCTCTTTCCCTGCTTAGGTGAGACATTAGATACAAACTTTCAGTAATATTACATTTTCACATTCTGGTTTGCAAATATTTTAAAATAAACCAATTCTCTTCTAGAGGTTTATCACCACTTTCATAAGACAGACCAAAAAGGTTATGTACCAAAGTAACTTGCTACTTACCTAGTTGGAAGGTAAAGCCCTGTACTAAAGCTGCCAAATATCTGAACCTGAAAGGAAAAGTTAAATACTAAAACATATCCTGCAATTATTAATATTAAAGCAAAATGTAGCCAAACAAGTCTTACTATTAATAGGTCGAGAAAAACATGAGTTTACTTAAACTATTCCTTAAGACTCCATCTGACTAATGTAAACAAATGTTATCCCACCTCAGCTCAAATTCTGTCAAGTTTAGATTAATACATCATAAAGGAAGAGGTGGTGTGAAGTTAGCCTCACTCTGCCCCCCCAACCCCTCAAGTGTTGAGAGAAGTTTGGAGTTTAATACAGTAAGTCTAAAAATGTTATTTTTGATATTATCTTTAGACTTAAAAGTAAGGAGACTTAACAGGAAAGGGTGGTCACTTCTCTTCAGGGAAACCATGCCTAGCACCATAAGCAGCAGAACAAAGACTAGTGCAAGCAAGGCCATGCCTACTGTAGGAGTATACTACACCAGCAAAGCTTTCCTAGTGTGCTTACAGCTATACTGGCAAAGCTGCACTTTGTATCACTACAGTAAAGCCACCCATTACAGGGAAAGTAAGCTATACTTGTAAAAGTATGGCTTTGCCAGTATTATTGTAAAAACAGTAGAGACTACTGCTATAACAGCTACATCAGACAGAGGTCACTTCTTCACACCCCTGAGGAACACCATGCCAGTAGAAGTCTGTAGTGTAGACCTGGCCTAAGTCATTTATCGCATTAACTCTCAACCCCACTTGGAGATGTTTACGCTAATGAAGAACAATCCCTTCCTCTTAGAAAAGCATAATTGGACAGTCAGAGGAAAACCGTTCTCAGGGATAGCTTTACTTTTTAAATCAGTGATGCTAGAATCTGAAGACAGTAGCAATGAATTTTAAAGACAAGAGAAGAAGCCAGTCTTGGAATAGATATTAAAAATACATTGAGCAAAGTAAATACATTAATTCTATAGCCAGTGAACTGTAGAAAGACTTCAAACATCCACATTATAGCTCCATATTTATTGGTTGAAATATGGAAACCACCCCATTAGAATCTCGAGCGAGGCAAGACTAGATTAGGTGGACCACCGATTTGATATGGCAATTCCTGTGGTTGAACTAATCAACTGGATAGGTTACTGGTTATTCTTGGTAAATGGGGTTACTTCAATATACTTTAAGTGAAACCAATGAAGAACATAGTATCCAAGACCTAATTTTCACCAGGATTTCTTTTGAAACTACTCTAAGGATCATATTTCTTCTGTGTAAAGCTAATTCAGGATGCTGCAGACATGCTGAAAACACAACCAATTTAAACAGACATTAAAAACAAGTCCTTGTCCAATAAGTCATTGTGTCCAAGTTTTATGCATACACGAGTATTAAGTAGGAAACACAATACATGAATGCTAACAGTTTAATAGAAACAACATAAATCACCTATAATGCAAGGCTGACTTATCAAATTTGGTTGTTGTATGCAATGTAGTTGTAGCTGTGTCAGGATATTAGAGACACAAGGTGTGTGGGGTAATGTCTCACTCACCAACAGAAGTTGGTCCAATCAAATTCAAAAGAGTCAACAGCGGTTAAATTTTCTCCATATGTTTACAGAGATAATTAACTTAGACAACAGTAGATGTGTAATACCATTTCTGAGACAAACTTCTCTCACACGTATGCCACTTAACTTTCCCTGCATTCCCTATTACACTAACGTATTTTATATAAATATGTCTCTCTGCTTCATGTTTGGTCATTTCAGCGGACCATCACAGCTGCAAATAAATCTGATTAAAGCCTGCTTACTAGAAGAGTCACCAATAGTATGCAAAAGTAACAGCAAAAGGAACCACAAAAAGTAAGAACAGTCTTCCAGAAAGGGCTTGTAAAAATTTTACTATTTAAGCTATTGAAAACCAAAGGAAAGGGACCTAGAATTTTGTCCAAAATATGGCCTCAAGCAATTGAGCATCTCACCTTGCTGTTACTAATTTCCTTCTTTAGGCCTCTTGGTGGAGGTTATACATTGTGATTTAGTTCCTCTGACCCACTTTTCCCTCAATAATCCTTAAGCATATTTTGGTCATACTTTTGTATCACGTTTTTCCCACAGGATATTGATATCCTATTGATTCCATAATGTAGGAAGATCTGTATGGATCTTCAAGGCATAGTGTTTTAAAAGTATCTGCCTGCCTATCAGTGCTTGGTTTTACATGTTTCTTTTATAGTTTACAATACCAATCCCGCAAAAATTAAAAAGTTCTAAAAAACAAATGTCCAACATTTAGCTAGTGTTGCTAAAGCAAGTCTACACTCTAATATCAGGAATTAAGTTCATATGCCAGTAATCAACTTAATCATAAGCTATTACTCAAGAAATGATATATACAAGAATTTCTAATTTGGCTGTAATTTTGCTTTAGTCAGTTTTGGCTATTGTTGAAGATTTAGAGAGCAAGATAACTACTAGGCTTCAGCAACCTGAAGCCTAGATTTGAAATTCTTGTATTAAGCTTCTACTCCTTTGATGGTTTCAATTAAGAGTAGCTTGTTGTAAGAGCCAGCAATGGTTATTATATTATAATGCAAGAGTTGTGACAAGTTCATTTTTAAAAAGTTAAATGGAGAGAGAACTCTCCAAAGGTTGCATTAGGAAGACAAAATGGAACTTAAATGAACTCTGTTCTACAGTGTACTAGTAAATTTGCTTTGAAACTTGAGATGTACTCACATCAGCTGTAGGCCAAAGATCTTTGATGACTGTCTCTATTCTTTTCACCACTTCTCTTCTCATAGTTGCTTCTTCAGGACGAGGGGACATGAAGTCATAAAAGTCAATTATTTCTTCATGGAGCCTACAGGTGGGGGTGGGGAATAAAATAGTAGCATCAGCAATGACCGTGGTGATGGAACTTCTCTATCCAATACAAACAAACAAAATGGTTTCTACCCTAACACCATATACATGTATGCATATATGTTGCCTTTCAACCAAACATTTTTAGAAATTAAGTTTTATGATATTACTCTACAAAAAAGATTCCTTGTTTCAAAAATAGTTTATCTAAGTTGATGTATATTTTATCATCTTAATTATGTGTGCTAACAGTCTAGAGACAAGGTTTTGGTACTTTATAGATTATATAGCAGAGGTGGCCAACCTGAGCATGAGAAGGAGCCAGAATTTACCTATTCATAGATTCTAGGACTGGAAGGGACCTCGAGAGGTCATCGAGTCCAGTCCCCTGCCCACATGGCAGGACCAAATACGGTCTAGACCATCCCTGATAGACATTTATCTAACCTACTCTTAAATATCTCCAGAGATGGAGATTCCACAACCTCCCTAGGCAATTTATTCCAGTGTTTAACCACTCTGACAGTTAGGAACTTTTTCCTAATGTCCAACCTAGACCTCCCTTGCTGCAGTTTAAGCCCATTGCTTCTTGTTCTATCCTTAGAGACTAAGGTGAACAAGTTTTCTCCCTCCTCCTTATGACACCCTTTTAGATACCTGAAAACTGCTATCATGTCCCCTCTCAGTCTTCTCTTTTCCAAACTAAACAAACCCAATTCTTTCAGCCTTCCTTCATAGGTCATGTTCTCAAGACCTTTAATCATTCTTGTTGCTCTTCTCTGGACCCTTTCCAATTTCTCCACATCTTTCTTGAAATGCGGTGCCCAGAACTGGACACAATACTCCAGCTGAGGCCTAACCAGAGCAGAGTAGAGCGGAAGAATGACTTCTCGTGTCTTGCTCACAACACACCTGTTAATACATCCCAGAATCATGTTTGCTTTTTTTGCAACAGCATCACACTGTTGACTCATATTTAGCTTGTGGTCCACTATAACCCCTAGATCCCTTTCTGCCGTACTCCTTCCTAGACAGTCTCTTCCCATTCTGTATGTGTGAAACTGATTTTTTCTTCCTAAGTGGAGCACTTTGCATTTGTCTTTGTTAAACTTCATCCTGTTTACCTCAGACCATTTCTCCAATTTGTCCAGATCATTTTGAATTATGACCCTGTCCGCCAAAGCAGTTGCAATCCCTCCCAGTTTGGTATCATCCGCAAACTTAATAAGCGTACTTTCTATGCCAATATCTAAGTCGTTAATGAAGTTATTGAACAGAGCCGGTCCCAAAACAGACCCCTGCGGAACCCCACTCGTTATGCCTTTCCAGCAGGATTGGGAACCATTAATAACAACTCTCTGAGTACGGTTATCCAGCCAGTTATGCACCCACCTTATAGTAGCCCCATCTAAATTGTATTTGCCTAGTTTATCGATAAGAATATCATGCAAGACCGTATCAAATGCCTTACTAAAGTCTAGGTATACCACATCCACAGCTTCTCCCTTATCCTTATCCTATTGAAGAAAGCTATCAGATTGGTTTGACATGATTTGTTCTTTACAAATCCATGCTGGCTGTTCCCTATCACCTTACCACCTTCCAAGTGTTTGCAGATGATTTCCTTAATTACTTGCTCCATTATCTTCCCTGGCACAGAAGTTAAACTAACTGGTCTGTAGTTTCCTGGGTTGTTTTTATTTCCCTTTTTATAGATGGGCACTATATTTGCCCTTTTCCAGTCTTCTGGAATCTCTCCCGTCTCCCATGATTTTCCAAAGATAATAGCTAGAGGCTCAGATACCTCCTCTATTAGCTCCTTGAGTATTCTAGGATGTACATTGCCAAAGAGCCACAGTAATGTCAGCAGCCCCCCCCCCCTCCCCGGCCCTGCTTCCAGTGCCTCCCGCCCACCGGCAGCCCATCTCTCCCCGCACCTCCTGATCAGCTGTTTTGTGGCGTGCATGAGGCTCTGGGGCGGGGGGGGGGGGGGGAGGAGGAGCAAGGACAGGGCAGGCTCAGGGGAGTAGGCAGGAAGGGGTGGAGTAGGGGCAGGGCCTGTAGCAGAGCCAGGGGTTGAGCAGTGAACACCCCCTGGCCCATTGGAAAGTTAGCAACTGTAGGTCCAGCCCCGGAGTCAGTGTCTATACAAGGAGCCACGTATTAACTTCTGAAGATCCGCATGTGGCTCCGGAGCCACAGGTTGGCCACCCCTGTTATATAGCCTCCATACATTCAGAATAGAAATATGTACAAGTTTAACTGAAGCAAGTTCCAACAAATACTTTTGTTGGTAGACATTCCGATTTCTATCCCCCTTAGCTCACTAATTTAAGCCTGATCAACTTTGGCTAGTTATTTCCAAAGTAAAGAAGCTATTTCAAAATAATGAGGGGGAAATGGCAAGATGCATAAAATCCTGAGTATTACACAATGGGGTTCTTAAACGGTGAGCTCCACAGAGTTTACGCTAGTTTTAGTCTTATAGAGATTCTAATTTGTGCATAAAAAAATATAAATTTCTTGTAAATTCTGCTTTTCTGAAGGCATCTAGCAGGATTCTTACCAGGGTGGATAAGAATCAAAGATTTAAAAAAAAAAAAATCGGATTTTTTGATCAAATGCTTTTGGGGGGGGGGGGGGGAACTATCTAAAGATAGTTTTAATTAAGTTATATTTGAGCTATAATGTATCTCACCATGGAATAGGGATTATAAATTCTAAATCTATAGTACGAGAAAATATATTAATTTAATGTTTAAAATAAGTTTTGTAAATGAGTGCCAATAGTTCGTGGATTAGGGACCCAATTTTATGGGTTCCAGGGGATTCTGTATAGATTATTTAAGTTAATCTTTCTATCTACCCAATGGGACTCAGTGCTCAGTCTAGAAGATACCATCAGAGGTGCTTAGTTTTGCACTTTTCAAACTGTGGATTTGTGTCTCCAGAGATAACATGCTTGTTAACAGCAAAAATGTTCATAAATAAATAAATAAATGGAGGTGAGAAATAACAGACCTCAACCCTATTGTCCCTCTGTAAATTTGTGTACACACAGTCAATCCCTTACCTCTCTCTAAAACTGAAAAGTTTCAGAAAGTTCAGTGAATAGAAGATTGTTGGAGGCGGAACAGATCTGGACAAAGAGAAGAAGTCTGGACATAAATGTGAGAAGGGAGGAATAGGCAGTAGAAACAAAAATGAAACTGTTTGAGCACCATATTCCAGAAGTCTTGAGGTCTTGATTTGAGATCTACCATACTATTCTCTCACTAGAAGGGAAAACCTAGAATGGCAGCAGGCCACATGAGAGACCCAGTTTGGGAATATTTTAATGAAGTTCCTCTACCTGTGGGTAAGACAGGCATGCGTGCAAAATGCAGAGTGCAACAAAAAAATGCAAGGCCTGGTTGCCCAAATGAAACAACATAATGAGAAGTGTTCCTTCTCAGGAGGAAGTTGCGTTGAAGATGATGAAAGGAACATGTCTGAACATGCAGGATCTTCAGATTGGTAAACTTTTTTATTTCACACTTTTCGTAAGGACTGCCTGTCTTCCTTCTGCACTATTCTTGAATTCTCATGTTTGAGCAAAAATATAGTTGTTACTGAATGGTACTATCATTTTAGATGCAGTTGTGATAAAAAATAAATAGCTGAAATAGGCGGACCTTCCTTTTACAATTTCACCTTAAAGTAGTACGGAGTGTCAGTGAATGCGATGAGTAATACTAAATGAGCAGTATGGTAATAATTAAAGAACTGCATTGACTTATTTTGTTTAGGAGAATCCATCCTCAACATACAGGATTCTGAAGACTATCCACCTTCAAGATCACCATCATTTTCTATAGTTTCAGAGTATCTGCCAATTATAGTGTTTCAGTCACATCATGTATGTCACATAGCCACAGTATATCACCTGCAGCAAAAAGAAAAAATCTCCATCATCCAGAAACAACCATAGGTAAGTTTGTGATAAGAACCAGCAGATTACAAAAAGAGGTAATTGATGAAAAAACTGCCCCGTTTGTTTATGCAACAAACTCTCCTTTTCGTATGACTGAGAACCCACACTTCTTCAACATGGTTCTGTCATTAAGACCAGGATACAGTCCACCCAAGAGAGCAGATGTTGCAAGCAAATTGCTGGATAAAGTGTATGAAAGAGAAATTGAGCAGTGTGCAAAAGGTCGAGAGGGTAAAATTGTTAACCTGAGTCTTGATGGGTGGAGCAATGTTCACAATGATCCTGTTGAATGTGCTTGTGTGACAACAGAAGGACAACAGAAGAACAGAATTGTTTCCTTACAGAAAGGATTGATACATCAGGAAACGCACACACAGCAGAACACTTACAAGAAATAGCAGTAAAAGCTACAACGAACTGTGAAAAAAAATTCAAATGTCTAGTACGCAGCTTGGTCACAGACAATGCTGCAAATGTATTCAAGATGAGAAGAAATTATTTAGAAGGCAGTGAAGAGAGTAATAACGTACGGTTGCAGTGCTCATTTGATGCATCTCCTAGCCAAAGACTTCAGTGTTCCAGAAATAAAGGCTAACGTTGTTGAAATTGCAGAATACTTCCGTATTCTTTGCAGCAGCTGCTCTGAAAAAAGTGGGAAGAACCAAACTAACTCTCCCACAAGACGTGCGATGGAACTCAGTAGTGGACTGTTTTGAGCACTATATATCAAGAACTGGCCTAATCTGATGACAGTTTGTGAACAAAATCGTGAAAAAAAAATAGATGGCACTGTCACAGCCAAAGTTCTCAACATTGGGCTTAAGAGAAATGTTGAACACATGCTGAGTACACCCTGAAGCCCATTTCTGTATCCTTGAACAAAATGCAGGGAAATAGCTGTTTTATTGCTGACGCTTTTGAAATTTGGAAGGAACTGAGTTAGATCTTAAAAAGAGATCTCTGCAATGACAGAGTTAAATTACAAACATTAAAAAAAATGAATAGGACAAGCACTACCTCCAGCTCATTTTCTTGCAAATATTCTCAATACTCGGTACCAAGGTCAAACCTTAACTGATGAAGAAGAGGAGTTGGCTATGACATGGACATCCAGCAATCATCCCTCCATAATGCCAACTATAATAAACTTCAGAGCTAAGGGTGAAACATTCAAGAAATATATGTTTGCTGATGATGTTTTAAAGAAAGTCACACCAGTGAACTGGTGGAAGTCACTTAAGCACTTGGATTCAGAGACTGTTGAAGTGATAATCTCACTTTTAACAGCAGTAGCTTCTTCTGCCGGTGTAGAAAGAATATTTTCTTCCTTTGGACTAATTCATTACAAATTGAGAAATTGTTTGGGTTCTGAAAAAGCAGGAAAGCTTGTTTTTCTTTTCCAGATGATGAACAAACAGGAAAATGAAGGTGAAGACGACTGAGTTAGCTGCAGAAGCCAATATTTTAAGTTTCTCGTGTTGACCTGGCTGACATAGTCGCGTTAAATGAAATTATTAAAAAAATAATAATAATAATTATTTTAGTTAAAAACAATTTTAACAAAAACAAACCTGATTTTAAAAAACGTGTATGTTTAACTAAATGCAAATGCTTGTTTTGTTAAAATATTATATGTTTGCTGCTGAAGAAAAAAATCCAGACTATATAACGTTGTTGTTTTAGTTAAATAAAACAATTTAAATGTCTGTCTGGTGATGTTCTCCACCTAATACAGCATGGCAAAAAATCCTCCAAATATTAATGGATTAACCTGTTGAATTTGAGAGAGTTCACTTCCCAATGACTTCATAAATATCTGCTTCAATTACCTTTGGTAAATGAAATAACCAAACAACCATTCATTTTCTGATATAGCTGTAAAATTACGGTAATCTGAAAAGTTTTCAAAATAAATCACTTTAAAAATGTATATTGTGTACCTTCTAAAAATGAAACCTACATCTATCTCTGAGTTGTGAAGAATATGTATTAATGTTATAACAACCAATAAGAATGCACTTTTATGTTGAAATCCATGATTACATTGAGTCTTCCTGACTACTGATTTAAATCATGATTTAAATCAGATCCACCCTGATAACAGTTTAGCACCAGGTTAATACATCACAAAATGGAAAATATGCTTCCATTTAAGATCTTCCTATGTGTTTGTACACTATGCCTAGTATAATAGGTCCCTGATTGAAGCAGTTGAGCTCTATTGCAATGCCTATGGAAAAAAAAGATAATGGCTCTACTGCAAGAAGAGGTGTACACCAATAATTCAATTAACCAAAAACAGAGCTCTTCATCTTGCTGCACCCTCTACCACCACACCCTCCTTTCTCCATCACCAACTAGAACATGGCCTTAGTGACTGGGAAGATATTTCTTAACCCAGGCATTATCTATGACTTTGCCCTCCCTAAGCACTCATTCCAAACAAGCATGTTTCCTGTCCACACAGCTACAACTCACCCAAGGCCCCCTCGTTTCATGTTCTCAACTACTGCATCCTCTTTTACAGTCTTTACTACTACCAAGTTATTTCTCTCAAGTCTATTCAAAATGCTACTGCTAACATCTTCTTCCTGGTTCATAGCTCAGAGTGCTTCAGTCCCCTCTCGGCTCCTACATGGGCTGCCCCTTCATTCTGCAAATACAAGGTTGGCTAGGTAAGATTGATGGTAAAGAATGAGTTACCACCAAACCAAATGCCATCTTTGCTCTACCAGTGTTCCCAGCCTTTCCTACCTACCAATCAGTTTCCCCCTCAGACAGTGTGTGCTTTTTCCCATACCACCTATAACACCTGGGAAAGACTCAGACAAAATCTGTTCAGCCACTACCTCAGCACACCGCCTCCAAGTCCCTCTTTAAAATTCATCTATGCCAAGGCACCTACAAAACAAAACAAAAAAAGACAAAAACACACCTTACCTGCTGATCCTGACAAGGGAGGTGGCTAGCTATGACTGTCCCTTCTTTGCCTCCCTTCCCCTACTTCATCACTTACTAATTATCCCATTCTCATCCTATTTCTACCCCCAAAATAATGCATAAGCCAACAAAATATATAACAAGGCTGTACTAACTCTTCATCATATTCAACAGCTCACACTATATCCCCATTTCCAATCCACTGTTTGCCTTTAAGGGCTATGTCTACACTACCACTTATGTCAGCAAACCTTATCTTGCTCAGGGGTGTGAATATTCCACCCCTCCCTGAGCAACGTAAGTTACACAAACATAAGCGCTAACACGCACAGAGCTATGTCAGTGGGAGAGCTTCTCCCACCGACATAGCTTCTGCCATTCAAAGGGATGGTTTTGCAGACAGAAAAGCTCTTGCATTGGCATAGAGAGTCTTCACCACATACACTGCAGCAGTGCAGCTGTATCAGTACAGCTCACTGCTGCAGTACTGCAAGTATAGACATGCCCTTAGACTAGGGCAGGGGTCGGCAACCTTTCAGAAGTGGTGTGCCGAGTCTTCATTTATTCACTCTAATTTAAGGTTTCGCGTGCCAGTAATACATTTTAATGTTTTTAGAAGGTCTCTTTCTATAAGTCTATAATATATAATTAAACTATTGTTGTATGTAAAGTAAATAAGGTTTTTAAAATGTTTAAGAAGCTTCATTTAAAATTAAATTAAAATGCAGAGCCCCCCGGACTGGTGGCCAGGACGGGCAGTGTGAGTGCCACTGAAAATCAGCTCGCGTGCCGCCTTCGGCACAGGTGCCATAGGTTGCCTACCCCTGGACTAGGGCCTAAAAGCATAGGGACCCTCTCTGTATAACACAACAGGACCCCACTCCTGGTGTGTCAACATTATCATAACAATGAAGCCATCATGTTAATGAACTGTTGTCCATAGAAAAAAAGAACAAGTACTACTTGTGGCACCGTAGAGACTAACAAATTTATTTGGGCATAAGCTTTCGTGTACCAATGTGATATATGCCATCATGTGCCAGCAATGCCCCTCTGCCATGCACACTGGCCAAACCGGACAGTCTCTACGCGAAAGAATAAATGGACACAAATCAGACGTCAAGAATTAGAATATTCAAAAACCAGTCGGAGAACACTTCAACCTCCCTGGTCACTCAGTTACAGACCTAAAAGTCGCAATTCTCCAACAAAAAAACTTCAAAAACAGACTCCAATGAGAAACTGCAGAACTGGAATTAATTTGCAAACTGGACACCATTAAATTAGGCTTGAATATAGACTGGGAGTAGATGGGTCATTACACAAAGTAAAAACTATTTCCCCATGCTAATTTTTCCCCTACTGTTACTCACACCTTCTTGTCAACTATTTGAAATGGGCCATCCTGATTATCACTATAAACGTTTTTTTCCCTCCTGCTGCTAGTATCCCACCTTAATTGATTAGTCTCGTTAGAGTTGGTATGGCAACACCTATTTTTTCAGAGAGAGAGAGAGAGAGAGAGAGAGAGAGAGAGAGAGAGTATCTTCCTACTGTATTTTCCACTGCATGCATCCGATGAAGTGGGTTTTAGCCCATGAAAGCTTATGCCCAAATAAATTTGTTAGTCTCTAAGGTGCCACAAGTACTCCTCGTTCTTTTTGCTGATACAGACTAACACTGCTACCACTCTGAAACCTGTTGTCCATAGAGTTACTTGTGTGTATTCCACAAGTGTGAATAATCAGAACTGTGCTGTTGTGCTCTAGGAAAACTGCCCTTTGGAGGTGAAAAAGTACCCTTAAGGCACCGAATGAATGTTCAGCACAGATGTTAAACAGATCATGCAGACCCCAAACCTGCAATTCCTTCAGTCAAACCCCAGAGTCCTATGAAAGCAAAACTGAGGCAGAGGGGAAGCTAAGGTAATACCATGAATATGCAGAAGAAACACTTCAAGAACCATAGCTGCTGTTAAGTAGCTTCTCTTTAATGTAGCTTCTGCATATTCTTACTTGCAGGCAACTAGTAAACAGTACAAATAGATCAAGGAGGATATATCTCATAGTTAGGGGTCACAGAAGTTGGCACTATTGGCATTGCAAAGGAGAGCAGCAAAGTAATAGAAGTGGGTTGATAAGTAGAGAAGGACAGAGTTAGGCTGGATCTTGAAAGCAAGAACATAAAGCAAAGAAATTGGTATGGTGGAAAAGAAGGCAATAGACAATTTTAAACAGAGTGACATGGTTAAAGTAACCACATAGGAAAAAAATCTGGACCCAGATCCACGACAGGACTTCGGTGTTACTACACCTAACCTTTAGGTCCCTTGCCACAAAGTGGAATCTACATCCTGATTTAGGCACTCTGGATCCCTCTGTAGTGCATGGAGATAGGTGCCTAAGAAGGGATCCACAAAAGCCAGCATGCTAAGTGGAGAGTCACCTAAGACAGCCAATAGGAAAAACCAAGGTACAGCCTAAGCTCCACCTCTCTTAGGAAGTTGGGTACCTAAATCCAAGCAGAAGGGAGGTGCCTACCTCGGCTTGGTATTCTTAGCCATGGAACCTCTCCTGGAGTTCAGCATCCAAGCCATTTTTTGCAATAAATGTGGGGGGGGGGGAGGAGGAGGAGAGAGAGAAGGAGATGGTGGTAGCTTCTCTCAACTTTTTGCACAGTGCTCACCAGGCATGCAGGAAACCTGGATTCATTTCCCCCATTGATTATGTGGAGAAGGGATTTTACCTTGGTTTCCCACCTCATGGGAGCGCCCTAACCACTGTGCTACTGGATATTCTTGTATGGGTTTCTCGCTCTACTGCTGAAGCTGTTCCACTCTGTATAATTAACTAGCTTAAGTGGAGACTGAGGTGATTGTACATGTGCTCACTGGCAAGAACACAAGCATCTAGGGATTTTAGGCACTTCTAGGGTTGGGTGGCAGCTGAGCAAAGGTTTTTTGGGATTTCACTGGCACCTAAAGATTGGACATAGACATCTTAAATGGCCAGTAAGCACTTAAGTCCTTCTATGGATCTGGCCCCTTAGCAATTGTGCCTCAAGCAAACTGGGGAGATGTCAGGGAAGCCAAGATGAGGTTAGAATAATCAAAATAGGAAATTAAGGTCTGACAAATTTTAACAGTATAAAAATGGAGAGAATGGTAGTTATCTTGGAAGCGCAATGTGTGGGTGTGTGGGGAGAAAAAGGAACCTAACAACTCCCTGATTACTAAACTAAGTGACAACAGAGATGGTATGTTCCAACATTGGCAGAACTGGGTTTAGAGAGAAGAGGTTTTGGGAAGATGATTTAATATTAAAAATAAATAAATAAAGTCATAAGGTTTTAGCTTAATATGTCACATGAGATAAGGTGGGTGAGAATTTTTATTTGGCCAACTTCAGTTGATGACAGATACAAGCTTTTGAGATACACATAGCTCTGAAGAAGCAGCTGAAGAGCTCTGTGTAGCTCAAAAGCTTGTCTTACGCCAATAGAAGTTGGCCCAATAAAAGATATTACCTCACTCACCTTGCCACATTAAAAGGTTGTCAAAGACAGGCTGAAATGTGGGATTAATTGGAAGGAGATAAACTGAAGTGCCAAGATAGATTTGAGTGGTCAGACACCGAGTTCTATCCTAATTCCAAGGACTAAAGCATAATGTGAATTTAGTTTCTAGAGGAATTAGATAGTAAATTAACGTCAGAGTTATAGTTTAAAAGTACCTTAGTTCACTTAAGTTTAAACTAAATGTTATATTTACTATTGGATTGTGTAAACAGCATTAAATCTTTAAAATCCACACCTATTAAAATCAGTTCACCATTCAGAAGACTGGGACTCTGAAAAGAAAACTGATTTATTCATTCAAGTTTACTCTTTCTTGCAGCAGACACCATCAAAGTCTGGCATTAAAATTATCAATAAGGAAACAATGAGCCAATTTGATTACATGTTACAAGAGAATCCTCCTAACTGGGACATCTTGTGGAGAGCATACCATCCTACTTGAACTTCTAAATAAAGGGAAAAGACCATTTTAAATCTCTTCAGACACTTTAAAGATTAAATTCTGTGAACTGTCAACATATTTTATCTATTAATGCATTAGAATACAAGACCTTAAGATTCAAGAGCTGTTTAAACACTACATAACCCTTTGGCACTGGCCAAGTGTGTCCTATGAAAGTGTAGTTTTTGCAACTACTGTCCTGAACATATCTTAATGGTATTAAAAGGCAGAATTGCCCTAGGGCACATCCCAATAAAGTGGTTTCAGTTAGGCATGTCTGTATTAAGTGGCATATATTGCATTTTTCTCCACAATTGTAGTAACGGCTGAAAGTAACACTGTCAAATATGAAGACACATGGGAAACTGGGTAAAGAACTCATCCGCTATTGCCACACGAGTCAGTTGAAGATCTGTAATTAGAAAGATATGCTTCCATCCTTCTCCTCATCCCACCCCACTCTGGACACCCAACCACTCTGGAAAAGGCAAACATTGATCAACCTCAGGCAAAGGATACCAATATCTTAAATCAGAAAGCTGTTTTTAAGTAGAAATGAACCGGTGAAGAAAAAAGATTAACCTTGATCTAAGATGAATAGGAGACAACTCTCCACACTGGTTTGTTACATCAATTGCTTTTAATCCCATTAGAGCATACTGTACCAACTGCTTGGAAGGGATTGCTTTAGAGTAGTTAGTATGCATAGGTTCCAGTCAGGTGGTGCATAACTGATGCTCTTGGGCCTCCCGCCCAGAAGAGTCCTAGAGCCTAGGCTCTAGCCCCAGTCCACAGGTCTACACAACAATGAAACAGCCCCACAGCCTGAGCCCAGCAAGTTCAAGTCAGATGGCAGGGGACAGCCTCGGGTTTTTCTTTGTTGTGCAGACATACCCTGAAGGGCAACACATCCTTAGGAGTGAAGTTAGGCCATGATCTGGCACAGCACTTACATATGTGCATAACGTTCAGCACCTGAGTATCCCCATTGAAACTAATGCTTTGTCAGATTGGGGCCTTAGTGAATGCATGGCTAAGTAGTACTCTGCAATGACACTGTATAGTCACTGGACTAGAATGAAAATTGTTACAGACAGTGGGTCATAAGGGCAATGGGAGTGGAGGCTCCAGCATGGCAATGGGGAGCCACTGGCTGCACAGAAGTCAGTGGGATCACCCTGCAGCCCCCTTCCCCGCCCCAGGACAGGCTCGGCAGTGAGGCTGCACCCAACCCTGACACAGCACAAGGGCCAGGCCTACCCCAGAAACATCCCAGGGCTCTGCCCCTCCACACAGGGTACATCACAATAGCGAGGACAGAGTCTCCCAGCTCTGCCCCCCCCCACCCCACCCCAATCCAGGTGTGGGGCAAGCAGGCTCAGCCCAACAGGATCCAAGTGTGGAAGGGCTTAGTGTAGGGGGTATCCAGATGTGGAGTGAGAAAGTTCTGTGGGGGGCAATCTGGGTGTGGGCGAGTCAGCGGGGGGACAAGAGTCTGAATATGAAGGGGTTTGTTGAAAGGTCCAGGGGAATGGGACTCTGCAGGGTGGGGGGGGTGTCCAAGTGAAGGTGACTGGGGCTCAGCGGGGGGCTTTGGGTGAATCTGGTTGGGGCTTAGTGGGGTTGGGGTTTGAGTGCAGGGGGTGGGGCTCAGTGAACAGCTCTCCATACAATGACCCCTCTCCCTGTGGCTGGGGATCAAAGTGGGGAGGGGGAGTGCAGAGCTTTCTGCAGCCAGGGGAGGTTTCTGGGGGTGGGTCTGACCCAGCCAGGACTAGCAGCTGGAGCCTGGTGCACTTTAGGAGCCACTGGCTGGGGAATCCCCAGCCCTGTTTTTCCCAGCTCCGAGCACACCGCAATAGTGAGCCAAAGGGACAGTCTCTCACACGCACACCCAGCCAGCCCTGCCTCCCAAAGCAGTGATTTACATTTCCCCTGGCTGCTCCTGACACCAGAAGCAGACACATGCTTACGACCACTGCCCATGAGAGGCATGTGAATCATTTATTCTGCAGGGATTGAGTAAAATAAGCAGGGAACCTTAATTCTGCACTTGTGCAGAATTCCCCCAGTCAATACTGGTTGAGAGAATTGTTAATAGGTTTGAGGGAAAGCACTGGTGGTTCTTGTCTACTCAGTAGCCGCTTTCCATTAACTAAAGCTAAGCCTGTAAAAGCAGACAGCAACTTAGTACCTATTTTAAACTACAAGCCAAATATGTAGGCTTAGGCTTCAAAAGTGGTCCAAAGCAGATTTTTCTCAGCTCTAAAGTTGCAGCTTTTGTTTCTAGGAACCATGGTGATCCTTGTTTTCATGACTTCTACACTAGACTACCACCACAGCCTCTACCAGGGGCTCCAATTATCTACGTATTATAAAGTTAAATAAAATGCCTTGAAAACTAGATGTAGATTGCCATTGCGTTGTGCAAAAGCTGAGTTTCTCACATGCTTATGAAGGGCAGGACTCTACATTCAGTGCACTAGAGCAGTGGTTTTCAAACTTTTTTTCTGGCGACCCAGTTGAAGGAAACTGTTGATGCCCGCAACCCAACGGAGCTGAGGATGAGGGGTTTGGGATGTGGGAGGGAGCTCTGGGCTGGGGCAGGGGGTTGGGGTATGGGTGGGGGCTGAGGGATTTGGGGGTACTCAGGGCTGGGGTGCAGCCTCTTGGATGGGGCCAGGGATGAGGGGGCTGAGGTGCAGGAAGGGGGGCTCAGGGCTGGGGCAGGGGATTGGGGCACGGGGTTGAGGCACTGGGTTACCACCGGCAGCTCCTGATCAGCAGCACAGCCGGGGTGCAGAGGCAGGCTTCCTGCCTGTCCTGGCACTGCAAACTGCACTGCACACCGGAAGCGGCCGGCAGGTCCGGATCCTAGGCGGAGGCGCGCAAGCGGCTCCCCCTCGCAGGCACCACCACCCCCAGCTTCCCCAGAGTGTGGAGCCGGTGCTCAGGGTGGGAGCAGCGCACGGAGCCCCATGGCCCCCCTGCCTACGAGCCGGACCTGCTGCTGGCCACTTCCGGGTAGGGACTACTAGTTTTACTACAAGTTTTTACTGCCCAGCCTCCAGTGTCCCTGGGTGCTGAGCAAGGCGACCCAGTGCCTTGCATTCCGTGACCCAGTATTGGGTCACGATCCAAACTTTGAAAACCACTGTACTAGAGGCCTCATAATGCCTTAAACAGTAGGAGACTAACTTATGTAAGGAACCACCTTCCTCCTATCAATAGCATTTGGACAATTTGATCATCCCCACAAAAAGTACCAAGGCAGAGTCTTCAGTTGAGGGCCCCATGACTCTGGAGTGTTCTCACAAGAAAAGGAATATTGTGACACCTTCTGCATGTTGAAGATTTTCTTTTTGAGCTTGTATGTTTAAGGGATAAGTAACTAGACAGGGCTCTTTTAGGCCATGTCTTTTTTTATTTTTTCTAGCTTTTCTGATTAACTGAAAAGCCTCTAGGCCTTGCCATGTAATATTTTAGTTAACACTGAAACATCCAAGTCGTCTGACTAGAACACTACAATCTGAGAAATGCAACTGAATATTTTTACAAGCTTTAGTTAGGCCAATTTACTGTATACTTTATATGAATTCTCTTTAAACACAAATTTGATAAATGGTACAAATAAATCCTATTAAATGCAAACCAATGAAGTGTAACAATAGATGATTAAAATACTAAAACAGAAAACTGAACACTTTTTCCATCACCAGAACTTCAATGTCATCAGTAGAAGTTCTTACAATGTTACAAGTAAGTTTGCTGGAATACTTTCACTTAAATTCTGATCTTACTGGTTAACTAGCAATCCTTAAATGACCAAGGACTACCATTATAAATAGGGCCCTACCAAATTCATGGTCCATTTTGGTCAATTTCACAGTCGTAGGATTTTTTAAATGATAAATTTCATGATTTCAGCTATTTAAATCTGAAATTTCACAGTGTTGTAATTGTAGGGGTCCTGATTAAAAAAGGAGTTGTGGGGAGGTGGCAAGGTTATTGGGGGTGGGGGGATTTGCAGTACTGCTACCCTTACTTCTGTGCTGCTGCTGGCTGTGGCTCCTCTGCCTTCAGAGATGAGCAGCTGGAGAGCGGCAGCTGCTGACTGAGGGCCCAGCTCTGCAGGCAGCAGCATAGAAGAAAAGGTGGCAATATCATACCATACCATCCTTACTTCTGTGCATCACCGCTAGCAGCAGCACAGAAGGGTGACATGGTATGGTATTGCCGCCCTTACCTTTAGATTTGGGAAACGCCCCCAATTTGAGAAAAGCTGGTCTCCCCTGTGAAATATGTATAGTATAGGATAAAAGCACACAAAAGACCAGATTTCACAGGGGGAGACTAGATTTCACTGTACGTGACATGTTTTTCATGGCCGTTAATTTGGTAAGGCCCTAATTATAAACAGTTAAAAATAATAATGTAATGGCATCTGAATTAATAGGACCCTACCTAATGGACCTTTCATTCCAATAAGGAGTGGCAGAGTACACCAAAAGACTTTTGGCTTTTCCTTGGGCAGTCTACTAGATCTTTTTCAGTCTGGTGAGAACATTATGCCTATCCTTATAAATGAGGTACCAAATGTTACTTTAAAAGAGCGATTATGAAATTGCAAGAATTGTTGCTAGGCATTTACTACTTTTAAGTTACTAGTAATGAGATTATTCCAAATACAATACATGGACATAAATTCAAAATTTCAGAGCATGTTTAAGTTACTTTAGTTTTAGAGTTTACATTTCACTGTATTGTTTCATAAATTGAATAGGATTGTGTACTGCTTTTCACAAGACCTGTGGCTGCATCACCTGCAGGGATTCCATTCTCCATTTATGAAAACAAACATGAAGTAGGCAGATTGGCTGTTCAATATTTAGATAGTAAAATGCTACTATTCCCAAAATAGGTCCAGTCTATCACTGCAATGCTTTAAAGACATTAAAGGACAAATTCTACCTTCAGATACGTAGCATGCAACACACACTGAATTCAATGGCTTTGTCTCCACAGCAAATGTTAGTACCTGTCGTGCAGCTGCACCGATCATGGGAACTGTATAAGCAATAGTAGAGACAGGGTTCAGGTATTTTTTACTTGGGCAGCATTTTTATTGTATTGGTAAAAATACTTGATTTCCATCTACACTAGACTTTAGCACCAACCCTACTCCACTCTTGCTGTAAGACAAATACAGTAAAAGCTCTTTTATCTGGCACTTCACCAACCGGCAAGCTCTATAAACCAGCATTTCTGATCTGCACTGAAAGTTTGGTTTATAGTGCAGTTGGTGTGGGGCCGGCAGAGGGCTGGGGCGTGGGAAGGGCTGCAGGTCGTGCTCTGGAAGGGAGTTTGGATCCAGGAGGGAGCTTAGGGTAGAGGGTTGCGGTGCGGGAGGGGCTCAGGGTGCTGGATGGGGGGGGCGCTCACCTCCGGCAGCTCCCTACAAGCAGCTCCCCAACGCAGCTGCTGCTGACAGAGGCGCGGCAGGAATGCTGTCCCCCCTCCCCAAGCACTGACTCCGTGGCTCCCAGCCCATTGGCCGAGAACTGCAGCTAATGGGAGCTGCGGGGGGTGGTGCCTGCAGATGGAGGCAGCATGCCTGCGTGCAGAGCTGCCTGGCTGTGTCTCCGCCAGGAGCAGCAGGGACAGGGAGCCACTGGAGATGAGCGACCCCCCACCCATCTGGCACCCCGAGCCCCCTCCCACAACCCAACCCCCTGCCCCAAGCCCCCTTCCAGACCCAAACTCCCTCCCAGAGCCCATGCCCCACAGCCCATGACCTGCATCCCCCCACATACACACTCCAAACTCCTCCCTCCGAGTTAACCGGCATTTTTAATTTACTGGCACCCCCAGTTACCCCAGCATGCCGGTTAAATAAAAGCTTTTACTGTAGTGGTTTCTCTATTTACAATGAGAGCTGACCGCCTGTCAAAACTATTCCTAATTAAGAAATTATGTTGATAGAAGTTAACAAGTTTTTATAGACATCCTATATTACATTAACATGACTATTCAAATCTGTGGAATGCCTACTTACCAGCACAGTATTCACAGTAAGTCTAAAGAGACAGGCACAAAGGATGTTACAATATATCTCATCCATCCTTTCAAGAATCAATGTCAACTTAACATGGTTCTTCAAAAAAAAAAAAAAAAAAAAAAAAAAAAAAAAAAAAACCACACACACACACACACAAACACCCACCGCACAGAATAAAAGTGAATTACCCAGAAGAGAGGGAAAGAAGAGTATAAGGCAGTTAACACTAAGGGTATGTCTACACTTGCAGAGTTTTTGCACTGTAAGTTTCACTGGTGATAGGGAACCAGTGAAAGTACAGCACTGGTTTGTGTACTCACTTAATTCCTCAGCCATCAGACTGTGTTTACATTAGCAGCACTTCCATCACTGATGAGAGTAGCCGTTCTAGGGCAGCTATCCCACAGTGCAGCTCTCTACATTTTGAGGATGGGTCTTGCGGGAAGCGGGGGGCGTGATCGGGGGCATCCTGATCCCTGCACAGCCTCCTCTCCCCAAACACTGATCAGCTCCAGTAGCTCAACATTGTTCCAAGCAGGGGATCATTTGCTCAGTGGAGCAGGCATTGTCACCTGGCCAAATGATAAGTGAGCACTTGCCAAAAAAACATGAAGGGGAGTTTCAAAGTTCCAGGGGCTTTACAGGGGGAGGGATGGATGTCTGTTTACCTGGCATCAGAGCAGCAGAGCTGATGGCCAGAGTGGTCACCAAGGCACTGTGGGATATCCTCCAGAGGCTAAAAGCCATGTAAACAGGAAGGATGCGTCTTCACTTGCACACATCACCGCAAAAGCATCACAGGCCTGGTCTACACTACCCGCCTGAATCGGCGGGTAGAAATCGACCTCTCGGGGATCGATTTATCGCATCCCGTCAGGACGCGACAATCGATCCCCGAATCGACGCTCTTACTCCACCAGCGAAGGTGGGAGTAAGAGCCGTCGACGGGAAGCCGCGGAGGTCGATTTTGCCGCCGTCCTCACAGCGGGGTAAGTCGGCTGCGATACGTCGAATTCAGCTACGCTATTCGCGTAGCTGAATTTGCGTATCTTAAATCGACCCCCCCCTGTAGTGTAGATGTAGCCACAGGTAAGAGCTGTATGCCTCTTGTGGAGATGGGTTGTTGTTGTTTTTTGGCGCGGTGAAACTTCTGAGTTTCACCACAAAAAGTCATTGGCAAGTGTTTTTGCGCAAAAAGGGACTTTTTCCCGCTTTAAATGGCAAGTGTAGACGTGCCCAAAGACAGAAAAAACAGTTAACAAATGGTGAGACTGAGTAAAAAGAAATACTGAAATAGAAGCTAATTGCATTTGCAATATGAAGAAAGTTTAAACTAAATTCAAAGCACTAACACTGAACACAACTGAATACTTCCTGAAACACCCTTATCTGTTTTCAGTGCATGCAATGAATTTTTATTTTTCAAGTGTCAGTGTGGGTGGTGCAGAGAAAGAACATGTTTTAGAAACATTGGCAAACACCGTTCAGTAAGGAGTCCGGTGGCACCTTAAAGACTAACAGATTTATTTGGGCATAAGCTTCCATGGGTAAAAAACCTCACTTCTTCATTGCATGCATCTGAAGAAGTGAGGTTTTTTACCCACGAAAGCTTATGCCCAAATAAATCTGTTAGTCTTTAAGGTGCCACCGGACTCCTTGTTGTTTTTGTGGATACAGACGAACACGGCTACCTCCTGATACCATTCAGTAGAAATCTGAAATTGGCCCAGAAAATTAAATAAGTGAAACTATTTCAGTTTAATTAAGTTGTATGGCTCTTTTTTAAAGTTACAAGAAATAACACTCTTAATATTGTTCTTTCACAATTTTTGACAAGCACTATAGCACTATGAGAACCTGCTGCTTTGAGTCATAGTATCACAGGGTTAGAAGGAACCCAGGGCAATCTAGTCCAACCCCCTGCCAAGACACAGAATTTGTTGAGTCATAACACAACCAAGGAAATGTTATTCTTGTTGCTAGATTAATTTGATCTTGCTAACTTTACTAATGTGTAATCTTTTGTACCTCTAGAAATTGTATTCAGCCACCCCTTCCTTGTCTCTCATTGTATACTAACCACAGTAAGATATTTATCTATTTTCTAAGTCTTCTGTAAAAATGAATTGCATCTGTTACTTCTATCTACATTCAACAGCTCTGGATTTCATATGTTCCAAAAATAAGTTTATGAAAGACTATTCATGCCCTTTCTCCAAAGCTGATATGAAAAAAGCATGTTCAATACTTTTTGTACAAATCATTTTTTTTCTGATTGAAGAGAAGGAAAGCTGAGTAAATGAAGTGAAAAATTAATTTATTTGCATTATATGCTTTAATTCAAAAGGTAACTGGGCTCAGTGCAAGGGTAACTAGGTGAAATTCTACAGCTTGTTATGCAGGAGCCCAGAATATCTAATGGTCCCTTTCTGGCCTTAAAGCCTATCAATGGCAATATCAACCTATTAAGAGAAATATGCATTATGGAGTAGTAGAGACTTCTCTAGTTAAAGTGTTTTCCTATTTTTGAGAAAAGAGGAGAACTCCATTCAAACATTCATCAATTCAACTCTTCAAGCAATGTAATGAATTATTTTATATCATCTACAATTGTTTTTCATAACCCAGAATCGCTTTTCAAATCATTCAGTAGTACACTGGAATTATTTCCTTACAATGACCCTTTAATCCAAAAGTGTCTTTGACATGACATTTCAATCTCAACCTTTCTCTTCACGCATTTGGAAAACGGGACCCACCTTCTAGTGTGACAGATCTTCTCGTTGGCTGCCAACACGCAGGTTGGCTGCCAATGCCCACTCTACAATATTCATGTCTATGGCCAAAGAAGGCCATACAAATTTAATTCTGCCTCCTCTCAGGGCCTGTCCTGCCAGCATGGAGCTACCCGAATCCGTATGATCGCAGTACAGGGCCCAAAACAGTGATTTATGTAAATGCTTTTTATAAGAGGCTCATTTAATCCTCCTGCCCTTTTACTATTTTTACAGCCGGCTCGGAGCCCGCTCCAGACTAGTTTGTGCCTCCCAAACCTACCCCTGGCAGGAGCCAACACTCTTCCCCCCCTGAATTGGCTATAACAGGGGAAGAGAACATTTCCTACAGTTTATGGCTACAAGAGGCAGAGCCCCGTCTCTCCACCACTCCATGCTCGCCCCTCTAGTAGAGCTGCTCACCCTCCCCCGGATGGGGGTACTCACCCCTGTACCCCCAAGCTGTATTGCCTAGTTTTCCAGGGTGTGCCGGGGCTCTGCGGCGCTGGCTGTGGCGGCTGCCGAAGCGCCTGCTGGCGGGGACAGTTGTTCAGCGCGGCCCCCCGGCTGCCGGATAGCAGGTAATTCATCCCATACGTGCTAGCTTTATTCTCCCGTTTCCTGCGGCCAGGGTGATACTGATGCTGCTGCTGCAGGGAGGCGGGCGGAGGTTGGTGCGGGCTGCTCGCCGCGGGCTGCGGGGGCTGGTGCACGGGGCGCTGGCCGCTCACGCTGTTCACTTTGCTCTCGCTGAAGTTAAAAAACTCCCCGGGTCCAGCCCCGCTGCCGCGAGCCCCGGCCCGGCCACAGGAGGAGCCGCTGCTGCAGGAGCCCGAGGACGAGAAGCCGGGGCTCTCGGTGCCGGACTCCACAGAGGAGCAGGAGGACGAGGAGGACACGGAGGGGGATTTCTGCAGCCGCCTCCCTCCCTCGCTGCTGCCCCCCGCGGAGCCCGCGGCGGGGACTAGCCCAGTCAGCAGGTCCGGGGGCGAGGGCGAGGGTGGCGGAGAGCAGCACAGGCCGTCGCCCCCGGGCGGCCCAAGCCTGGCGTGGCCGCGGGCGGTGGGCGGGGAGGCGGCGGGGTCCAGCGCCGGGGAGTTGAGGCAGAGGTAATGCGGGAAGCCGCGGCCGCCCGCGCCCTGCGAGGTCTCCCAGATCTGCATCCACAGCGCATTGGCGGGGCCTTTCTGCTCGGGCTGGATCCAGGCCACGCGGGGATCCATCCACCCCGCCCGCGCCCCCGGCCGGCCCCGCTCGCCGCGGCTCCTCCGCCCGGCGCCGGATCCGGAGCGGCGCTAGACACGCGCCGCGGGCAGCGGCATCAGGAGGGAGACTCGGCAGGGAGAGCCCGACTCTGGCGCCCCGTTCGCGGGGTAGGGGAGGCCGCGCGGAGTGGCCCGGCCCGGCTTTGCCTGAAGCGCGGCGGTCGCTGCCCTAATGTGGCGTCCCCTCGCTGGAGCCAGAACCAGTAGTGCGCATGCGCAGCAGATTTTAAACCTTCACTGGATACGGCCGCCCTGGCAACCGCCCATGCGCACTGGGAGCGGTGCCGCCTCGCTGAGGGAGGTGGCTCGGAACGTTCCTTCGGCATCTGCTCGCGCGCTCCCGGCGCGTGGAATTTTGGAACCGTTCAGAAAATCCGAGGGGGGGGGGGGGGTCTTTGCCTTACTACGCTTGCGCACTGCCGCGTGGAACTGTCTGAAGGTCCGGAGGGAGCCCGGCCCGCGGGGCTGCTGCTGCGGGGTTTCCCCTGCCCCAGCCGTGCGCTCCCCTGACACCCTGAGGGGCAGCGGCGTGGGGCGCCCCAGCAGAGCCAGCCCCTCCGCAGTGTTGAGCAATGGCAGATCCTAGCAGCAGCCTCGGCGTGGCTGGTCCATGCGCCCTACTCACGAGAGCCTTTCTGCAGCATCTCCACCAAGCGCTCTGCCTAACAGCTCCAGTGTAGCCCGTGCTGCTGGTGTAGTGTGTAGGATACCGCTCCGAGTAGTAATGTGCTACCGGTGGCACTTATTGATACGTGAAGATTGTACTACGCAGAGCAGTATCCTACACTACACCGGCCCAAGACAGCCCGGGCTGTCGGCGTTATGTTGCACTTCCCCCACACAAGGACTATTTTTCAGTCACCTCCTGTGAGTAATGGAAGGTGCATGGGCTGGCACGTTGGAGAGAGCTCTCAGGTTAATCCCACTCTGAGATTTGGATAAATAAAGGTGCAACCCCACCCCAGATAAAACAGTTGCAAACATTCCTTTGGCTTTAAGGAAGCAGGTCCCTTTCTTTGGTGAGATGCTTAAGTGCTTTGTCTTGAATGTACCAAACCACGTGCTTACTTATGCTGAAGTGTTTCAATGCCATAGTAGCTGTTTAAGCATCTAATGGCGTGCAGCTATACAGAGTTACTACTGTAAGTCAAGTAGCAGGGGGTAGCCGTGTTAGTCTGTATCTACAAAAACAACAAGGAGTCTGGTGGCACCTTAAAGACTAACAGATTTATTTGGGCATAAGCTTTCGTGGGTAAAAACCTCACTTCTTCGGATGCATAGACTCTATGCATCCGAAGAAGTGAGGTTTTTACCCACGAAAGCTTATGCCCAAATAAATCTGTTAGTCTTTAAGGTGCCACCAGACACCTTGTTGTTACTGTAAGTCAAACAGCCTGTTAAGCTGCAGCCTGCAGTCAGGGGTGATGACCCTTCAGCACCAGCGCTTGGAGGCACTGAGCCTCCCACAGTCACAATGGGCTGGTTTGCAGAGGTCTGCAGCACTTCTGAAAGGTAGGCTCAATGTTCCCCCAGTCCTCAGGGAGTTCAGATGCTGTACAAATCTCATAGGGACAACATGTAGTAAGTGTATTCATGGCCCCACACCAGCTTTTGCTAGCTGAGGTGCAGGGCCAGAGCCCCCGGAAGAGTGGTGCATTAGCCAGGAGCAGGTTCCTCATGCCTTTCTCCTGCATTGCACCATAGTAAGCATAAATGAGCCCTTCCTTTAAATCAGAAGTTGTAATTATGGTATCAGTCTAAATTTATATTTAAAACAATTTGCTCACCTAATGTCACTGTCCTTACTAATGCAAAACTTTTACTAACTTTAAGGGGCTAGCTAGACCATGGCTCATACCACGGGGGATGGGGAAGCAATCTTTGCAGAGTGGTGACACACACAGGTGGGTGGGAGGAGCCTTGACTTCATTCAGCCTTATTGAAATTCTGGGAGGCGGGCAGGTGCAAGCCTGCCTGTGTCTAAAGGCCCCTCCCCCAGCTGTGTGGGAGGAGCCACTGGACCTGGGAATCAACTGATGATGGGGCAATAACTAAGGAATAACAGGTTCAGGAATGGGGGGTCATAGGTTCCAAATTAGGGATCCAGAGTGTTAACCCTGCAATGTTAACTATGATGGTGAGGATGGTATAGGCCAGCTATAATTTGCAGCTAATTAGCAGGATCTTGGACCCTTATCTATCACCCAGGTGTTAGAAGGGAATGATAGTGTGCCTCCCTATCCCATGATGCAAAAATACCCCAGATACTGCACCGTTTCTAGGTGTTGATAGGCAGTAGATGGTACGACACCGTTGTCACAGGCAGCTGATGGACCTTGGGTCTCAACCACTTCTTAAAGGGAGATCAAGAGGATATGCTGATACTGAAGAGAGGCCTGGCTCTGCAATCACCCAAGGGTGAGCGATCAACAGGACCTCTATACCTTTCTCAGAAAATGATGTAGAATTCAGAGGTAAGCACAATCACAGTTCTTAATGCTGATGTCTTCCTTTACTTTGCAGGTGATGATCTTCTGATCTTCTGGTCCATGTCGCCGCACAAACACAACAGTACTGTGGCTGCCTCCAGGACGGACGGCAACTAGGCAGCGGGTGCTCACAGTTTATATAGGCACAAGCGCACCAAGGTTCTGAGGTAAAATTGGCAGCTCCCCTGCTGGAACCTGTTTGAACCAGTTCTGTGCTGACCGTTAACTGCTTTTCCCGCCAAAATTCCAAAAGGGCGCGAAAACTTCGACTCCATCTTTGTTTAGCTTCTTGTTGAACTGTTGTTTGTCAGGCACGCCATTTTGAATTTCAGACTCCATATCTAATACATGGTCAAATACCTTAATCAAATGTAAAGGCATAAAGAATAACTTATTTTAAAGCACAAAACAACTCATAATCTCTATTTAATATACAAAACCATGTTACATTTCCTCTCCTTGATAGTCCTGAGGAAATTCCGAAGGTACTATCATTACACAGACACATAAAGGTGGAAAGTGCTATAACAATAAAGCAATTTAAATAACCTTAAGATCATAGAAAACTGTCATTTAACAAAGTGCAATATAACTGTGCAATACAATGATTATTACAATGCATGTAAAGTGCAAACCTTAGCAATTGAGCTTTGTTAAATCAAAAGGCATAATAACAACTTTCTTTTTACGAGAGCAACAAGAATATATGGTCAAACCCATGAGGTGGAAGATTATTAACGTTTGAGTGATCAGTACCACTATGATGGGGTGCATCATTATTTCCCACGCTTGCCTAATATCCCCTGAATTGGTACTGAAAATATTCTCCCACCAATGCGAAGGATGAGTTTCTTCTTCCACTCGTTTTAGCATTCATTTTATTGCTGCTACAGAGTGATACACTGTTAGTAAAGTGCTCATTCCCTCTACCTGCAATCGTAGCATATAATATCCCAAATGCTTATGGTGCATTAGGTGCTTTCAGGCATTAAGATCTGTCCCTATATGCACCAGTTCAATATGTTGGTACACTGCATAATGAGTCCTAAACGTTTCCGATTGCACATTATGTAATGTAATGTTGGATAGAAAATATTGAACAAAGACACAGATTGAAACTAGAGTTATGTACACTTTCGTGGAACATGTTGACAATAAAGCGCTTACATAAACTACGCATACATATGCAATGTCTGGCTACTTGAACTACCACTGAGTCGTTAAACAGTGAAGAATGGTGCCATTGATAATGACATTTTCCATATTGAGGGTTAAGACTCACATGTGACTCTTCCCATACTCCTGTGGTACAAGTGAAACCCATTCCTTTCTGTTCTGTGCATGCTTCCATATTGAGGGTAAAATATTGTTTTCCCCTAACATGAACCCACTTGCTGGATTCCATTGGCATGGGCATTGATTCATTAACATACATGCCCAAAGGGATTGTCAAATAGATTGTTTCGTTAATTGCATTCTTTAGGATTATCACAGAAGCAACTATGGTCTTGTTAAGGTGGAGATACGTGAAGTTTACAAGCTTCCACCATTGCTGGTGCTCTTTTTCAAAATTACGTACATTAGTCCACATAATTTGTTTTAATTCTATAGGTAAGACACCATTAAGACCATCCAAGGACAAGGAAAGGAATTTATGCCTTGGGGAAGTTTTTAACCTAAGCTGGTGGAATATAAGATTAGGGGGTCTTTCATGGGGGTCCCCATATCTGTACCCCAGAGTTCAGAGTGGGGAGGGAACCTTTTAGCATTAGAGCATTAGATATCCTTAAAAACTTCCCCAAGGCATAAATTCCTTTCCTTGTCCTTGGATGGTATTGCTGCCACCACCAAGTGATTTAAACAAACATTCAGGGAGGGGCCACTTGGAGCCCTAACCCCACCCAAAATATCCCCCCAAACCCCTTCACCCCCTTTCCTGGGGAGGCTTGAGAATAATATACCAACCAATTGCCTTTAATAAAAGTACAGACCAGACCCTTTATGTTTAGGACACTAAAATCAATCAGGTTCTTAAAAGAAGAACTTTATTATAAAGAAAAAAGTAAAAGAAGCACCTCTGTAAAATCAGGATGGAAGGTAATTTTACAGGGTAATAAAAAGATTTATTTTTAAATCTTTGATTTAAAACCTCTGATTCTGCTTCCTGGTTACAAAACAGGAATAAAATTACCTCTTAGCATAGGGAAAATTCACAAAATAAAACAAAATATAATCTAACGCACTTCCTTGCTTACTTACACTTTTTGTAATCTTAGATGCTCATTTCAGTTATATTTTTAGGATATGTTTTTTCCTGCCCTGGTCCCTCTCTCTGTCCGAGAGGAAAAACAAACAGAGCACAAACAAAACCTTCCCTCTCTCTTTCCCCCCCCCCCGCCAAATTTGAAAGTATCTTCTTTCCCCGTTGGTCCTTCTGGTCAGGTGCCAACTAGATTAATTGAACTGATTATCTCCTTACAGGTAAGTGATTCTGTACCTCTGGCCAAGAGGGATTTTATATTACTGCATACATAAAGGTTGTTACCCTTCCCTTTATATTTATGACACGCCCCCCAAATCACAGCCGGTGCTAGACAGCCTGTTCCACACTGGCTGTGATTTCTTCCTGGAGCTCTAGGAGAAAACAGAGTTAATAAGACACATGCACCTATAGATATACTACTGATTATATAAAGACTAACAATATTTCCCACTTTTCAAGGACAATTTTAACCAGTTGATTCTGGGAAACTTTCATGGGAAAGTGCATCAGCCACTTTGTTAGAAGCTCCTGAAATTTGTTGTATTTCAAAATCAAAATCTTGGAGAGCTAAACTTCACTGAAGAAATTTTTTGTTATTTTTCTTGAAGCCACTTCAGTGCAGCATGGTCGGTTTGCAGGTGGAAACGCCATCCCCAAACGTATGGGCTTAGCTTTTCCAGAGTGTACACAATGGCGTAACATTCCTTTCTCGGTGATTGACCAATGGCCTTCCCTCTCAGACAGTTTTTTGCTGAGAAACACGTCAGGATGGAATTCTTGATCAGGTCCTTCCTGCATTAAAACTACTCCCACACCACGCTCGGACACATCTGTGGTTACTAGGAAAGGTTTGTCAAAGTCTGGGGCCCTTAGCACAGAGTCAGACATGAGTGTCGCTTTAAGCTGGTTAAAGGCCTTCTGACACTCTTCAGTCCACTGAACTGCATTTGGCTGTTCCTTTTTGGTCAGGTCTGCCAGTGGGGCAGCGATTTGGCTGTAGTGCGGTACAAATCGCCTGTAATATCCGGCCAAGCCTAAGAAGGATTGGACCTGTTTCTTTGACTTTGGGACAGGCCACTTTTGGATAACATTCACTTGGCCTGTAGGGAGTTGATAGTTCCTTGACCCACCTGGTGTCCAAGGTAAGTCACTCTGTTTAGGCCTGTGTTGCGGGGTGGTCACCCGCTCCGGCCCAGAAAGGGTTAAAGCCAGCCCTGGGAGAGGGCTGAGGCTGGGAAGGAAAGCCTGGGCTGATTGGGGAAGGCAGTAACAGCTGGGGCCACGCCCCAATCAGGCCCAGCTGGTCCCTATAAGAGACTGCGAGCCAGAAGCCCAAACAGTCTCTCTCTGCCTTCAGAGAGAGAAGGGCCTGGCTGCTGGGAAGCTCAGGGTGCCTAGAGTGAGGCAGGACTGTGGAGCTCCAGGCTGGCAACTCCCCAGGCTGCAGGGCCTTGTCCAAGGCCCCAGAGAGGCACTGGGTTCAGAGAGGGGCAGCAGGTCGAGATCCAACCTTGCCTATGATGAGTGGCTTATATTGCAGTCTGCCCCAGGGAGTGGGGCTAGATGGTGACTGGCAGTAGCGTAACACTGAGGTGAGGTGGGGTTAGTGGGTGGGGGTTCCCTGGGGAGAGGAGAGCCAAAGAGAAAGGGGTTACTGCCAGGGGGCAGCCCCCAGATAAAGGGGCATTGGGTCCGGGAGGGACACGGGGGCCAAGTGGCAAGGCGGATCACCGGCCTGCAGAGGGCACTCTAAGGCTGGCAGAGCTAATTCCCATGGACGACCAGCAGGAGGCGCCGCAGGGGTGAGTCCACACGTTTACAGCCTATTTGACACTTTTTAGCCTTAACAGTTAGTCCTGCCTCCCTTACACACTCGAAGACTTTTTGTAGATGCTCCAGGTGTTCTGCCCATGAATCAGAAAAGATGGCCACATCTTCAAGATAGGCTACTGCAGATTCTCTCAATCCCGCTAGGAGACTATCTACAAGTTTTTGGAAAGTGGTGGGTGCATTTCGCAGCCTGAAAGGGAGCACATTAAATTCATACAGCCCTACATGGGTGTTGAAGGCTGACCTTTCCTTGGGGGATTCATCTAACAGTACTTGCCAGTACCCCTTGGTTAAGTCTAAGGTAGAGATGAACTGGGCACGTCCCAGTTTCTCCAATAGCTCATCTGTGCATAGCATTGGATACTTGTCTGGGTGAGTCACAGCATTTAGCTTATGGTAGCCCATGCAAAAGCGTATTTCCCCATCTGGTTTGGGAACTAGAACCACTGGAGATGCCCATGCACTGTTAGAGGGGTGGATTACACCCATCTGTAGCTTGTCCTGGATCTCCTGTTCTATAGCAGTTTTGGCTTGAGGAGCCACCCAATAAGGTTGGGCTCTAATTGGGCAAGCATTACCTGTGTCAATGGAGTGGCCTGCCTGTTCGGTCCATTTTGGGGTGGCTGAGAACATCGGCGTGAAGCTGGAATAAAAGGGCTTTAGAGAATTAACATAGTACACTTTAGGTTTGAGGTGGGGGATGCTATGAGATAGTTAACTGCTCCCAGGTGCTCTTGGACCATAAATGGCCCATCCCATGATGCTTCCATCTTATGGGCCTGGAGCGCCTTCAAGACCATGACCTGGTCCCCTACTTTGAAGGAATGCTCTCTGGCATGTATATCATACCAGGCCTTTTGCTCTTTCTGAGCATCTTTTAGGTTTTCTCTAGCAAGGGCTAAAGAGTTTCGGAGGGTGTTTTGTAGGTTGTTTACAAAGTCTAGAATGTTAGTTCCTGGAGAAGGCGTAAACCCCTCCCATTGCTGCTTCACCAACTGTAATGGCCCCTTAACCTTGCGGCCATACACAAGTTCAAATGGTGAAAACCCTAAACTGGGATGGGGTACAGCCCTGTAGGCAAAGAGCAACTGCTGCAACACTAGGTCCCAATCATTGGAGTGCTCATTTACAAATTTACATATCATGGCCCCCAAAGTTCCATTAAACTTCTCCACCAGTCCATTTGTTTGATGGTGGTAAGGGGTGGCAACCAAGGGTTCACCCCAGGAGCTTCCCAAAGGCTTTTCATGGTCCCTGCCAGGAAATTAGTTCCCGAATCCATAAGGATGTCGGAGAACCAACCTACCCCGGCAAAAATGTCTGTTAATGCCTGGCACACACTTTTAGCCCTGGTATTGCTTAGAGCTACTGCTTCCGGCCATCAGGTGGCAAAATTCATGAAAGTCAGTATGTACTGCTTTCCTCTGGGTGTCTTTTTTGGAAAAGGATCCAGAATATCCACAGCTACTCATTCAAATGGAACCTCAATTATAGGGAGTGGCTGGAGAGGGGCTTTGACCTGGTCTTGGGGTTTTCCCACTCTTTGGCACACCTCACAAGACCGGACATAAGTAGAAACGTCCTTGCCCATTCCCTTCCAGTGGAAGGGTTCTTTGGTTCTATTCACCCCAGCATGGCCACTAGGATGATCGTGGGCTAAGCTCAAGAGCTTTACCCGGTACTTAGTTGGAACTACCAACTGGCTTTGAGGATGCCATTCTTCGTGGTGCCCACCAGAAAGAGTTTCCTTGTATGAAAGTCCTCTTTCTACAACAAACCGGGATTGATTAGAAGAGCTGAGAGGCGGTGGGTTGCTCTGTGCCACCGTCCAAGCTCCCTGGAGGCTTTTATCTGCTTTCTGCTTGGCCTGGAACTGTTCCCTTGATGCTGGAGACATCAGTTCCTCATTGGATGGTGAACTTGGGCTTGGTCTCTCTGGAAGCGATGTAGGTGTTGGGGCTGTTTCCATTGACTGTGAACCGCTCTCCACTGGTGCACTATATTGTGTTTCAGGCTCCATCTGAGTCTCTTGCGCAGGTTTAGCTGCTGCTGCCAGTGCAGGTTCGGTGGTGCCCTCTGGTGTTGAAGTTGCAGACGGGGTTGCAAGTGCTGGATTCAGTGCTGGCAATGGTTCTGGTGCTGGTTGCTCTGCCAGTTCCGGTTCTGGGACTGGCTCTGGCTGGGTCTCTGCGACTGGATCCACTACTGCTGTCTCAGACGTTGGCATGGGGTCCGGTTCCACTACCTCAGTCTGGGTCTCTGGTAACACAGTTGGGGCTCTTGTAGAAGGCTCAGGAACAGGAATAGGCATGAAGGTTTGCTTAGTCTGGCTGCGGGTGACCATTCCCATCCTCTTGGCTAGCTTCACATGGTTGGCCAAGTCTTCCCCCAGCAGCATGGGAATGGGATAATCATCAGAGACTGCAAAAGTCCACATTCCTGACCAGCCCTTGTACTGGACAGGCAACTTGGCTGTAGGCAAGTCAAAAGAGTTTGACTTGAAGGGTTGAATCGTCACTTGGGCCTCTG
Organism: Emys orbicularis; assembly: GCF_028017835.1. NCBI lineage: Eukaryota > Metazoa > Chordata > Testudines > Emydidae > Emys > Emys orbicularis. The sequence continues at coordinate 166,507,794 of NC_088684.1, forward strand.
GGTTGATGAATTTAGGGTCCACTAAGGATTGGTGGATAGCTGACACCTGTGCTCCAGTGTCCCTCCACGTGATAACCTTCTTCCTGCCCACACTCACAGTTTCCCTTTGCTCTGAGGGTATCTGGGAGGCATCTGGGCCTGAGGACCTTTGGTGTGACACCGGTGCAATGAACTGTAATCTGTTGGGGTTCTTGGGACAGTTGTCCTTTACATGCCCCAGCTCGTTACATTTAAAACATCGCCCAGATGACTGGTCACTGGGGCGAGGTGGATTGCTGGGGAATGGTGTGGTGAGACTATAAGGTGTCTGGGGTTTTCCTTGGGGTGTAGGTGGGGCCTTGGGCTGCCCCCGGTGGTATGGTGTGGTCTTGGGGTGTCCCTTCTGGTATCTGCCCAAACTGCAACCAGCATTGTTCCTCTCTGCTACCTCCACCCACTTTGTTACGATTTGCCCCGCCTCTCTGATGGTCTGGGACTGCTCGTATTGATCTGCCTAAGAAGCAAGACTTTCTGCTGAGTCCATTTTCTTATCCCATAAACACCGTTTTACATCATCATCATTGGTCATAGTCAGGAACTGCTCCTGTACAACCAAATCACACATTCCTTCAAAACTAGTTACACCCCTTCCTTTGACCCATTTATCTAACAGATCCTTCATCTGGTTTACATAAGCCACATTACTTAGTCCAGCCCCTCTCTTAAGGGCTCTAATTTTTACTCTAAGTTTCAGGTGTAATTTGAAATTGTTTCAAAACCAAATCCTTAAATTTACCATAGTCAAAAGCAGCCTTAATAGGCATCTTGTTGAATATGTCCAGAGCTCTTCCAGTCAATTTTGCTACCAGTGTGGTCATCTTGTGATCTTCAGGAATTGCATGGAGGGTGCACAGTCTCTCAAACGTAATGAAATATTCAGCAATATCACTGGATTCATCATACTGTGGACATAGTCACTCCCATTTGTGGATTTTTGGGGAAGTGGAGCCAGCTGCTGAAGGGTTCTGTCTTTTCAACTGCATAACAGCCAGTTCATGCTTCTGGGCCTCAATCTGGGCCTCAATCTGGGCCTGTATTTCTTTGTCTTTTAACTCCAGGGCTCTTTTATGGGCAGCCTCCTCCCTGGCTGCCTCTGCCTCCAAGCATTTTGCCTCCTTCCTCTCCTCTGCATCCAACTCCAAGCGCTTTAAGGCCATTTGTCTTTCATGTTCTTTTTTTTTCCTCAGCTTCCAATCTGGCTAATTCAAGTTTCTTTTGGACCTCACTTTCCGTCATCCTAGCCTCCCTGCGCGTAGCCTAGCCTAACCCGAGAGCTAGAAAGGAAAAAAAAAACAGCTTGTGAATTCCCTTGCTTAAAAAAAAAAAAAAAAAGTCCTTTGAAAACCAGGGAGGTTTTTTTTTCAATCAGCCAAAATAAAAAAATGTTTTTAAAATCCTGAGGTCTGTCGGCCCTCAGTCTTCTGAATGCCTATTTCCATATTTCAATCCTACTGTCCCACAGACGATTAATCAGATTTACCCTGGGACAAGACCTGTGTTCCATCTTAGCTGCGTGGTCACGTGGCTGCCCAGGAGAGAATCAAGTGCCGCGCACTCGATTAGCAGAGCCATGGACATCCGGTGACGTGTGTTCAGGTGCCCCTTCCCCTGTTGCTCTGCAGTGGCGTTGCTCCTGCCATCTCTCTGCCTTGGAGCCCCTGGCCAGCTGCTCCCAGGACCCTCCTGCTTGCTATGCAGAACAGGGGAGGGAGAAGGGGGCGCTGATGTCATGGTGTCCCCCTTCCCCTGCCTCTCCCCTGCCCATGTACCCCATCTCTGCAGAGTGGGGAAGGAGGGCATGGTTCAGGAGCAGGAGAGCTGCTGGCAGTTGCTGCGGTCTGAACAATGAGCTTTCTGGTGAGTGCCTTAAAGAGACAGCGCACAGTCTCTCATAGACTTTCCCAGCAGCCAGCACATCTGTCTCGGTGTCTCTCTCTCTCTCTCTCACACACACACACACACACTCTGTCTCTGTCTCTCACACACACACTGTCTGTCTCTTACACACATACAACATACACACACAGTCTCTATGTCTCACACATACACACACCACTCTGTGTCTGACACACCCCCACACTCGCTGTCTCTTTCATACTCACCTCCCAACATATATTTGTGTTGTTGTTGTTACTTCTTGGTATTTCCTGCAATGCACATATATTCTCTCTAATTTTATTCTTTCAAAGTGCTATTATTTTAGTTTTTTGACTGGTCTATGCATTTTATAATTTTATTTCTCTCTTATGCTTAAATTTAATTCTTTGAGTAGTGAGTTCTAAAATGCCTAACCTGTCCTGACTGGAGTAATTATACCTATGGTAACTTTTTAAAAATATATATTATAACTAGGCTTTTTGTTTCTACTGGTGGCACACGTCCGCACATTACCTCGATATTGGTGCACATAAAAAAAATTCATTCCGCACATGGATGGAAAAAATTAGAGGGAACAATGAAGACCACTACCAATACAGAGTACTTCCCTTCGGACTATCATTGGTTCCAAGGGTATTCTCCAAGGTCCTCTCAGTAGTGGCCACTCACCTTCGTTCTCAGGGGATCATGTCTACTCATACCTGGACGATTGCCTCCTCTGTCTCTGTGTCACCAAAACTGCAATAGATTTGTTCAGAGAAGTGGGCCTACAGATCAATGCCCAGAAATCAATCCTCACCCCAGTATAGCACCTGGACTCGTTACAGGCCAAAGCACTCCTACCTCAGCACAGGTTCTTCTCCTTGGCCATGCTCATAGAGACAGTACAAAACGGTCCCCAAATATCAGCCAGACACTGCCTCCAACTCTTGGGGCATATGGCAACGGACACAGCGGTATTACCTCAGGCCAGGCTCCACATGCAATGTCTCCAGATGCGGTTCAGCTAGGCTTACAGACCAAACAGAGATAGACTAGGCAAACCTCTGTCACTGCCCACCAAGGTCAAGACATCCTTGGACTGGTGGAAAAACCCAACAAATATTTGCAAAGGCATGCCGTTTTCACAATCTTCCCCATTGTTACTTTTCACCACTTGAAGCATCCCTCATAGGATGGGGCGCGCATCTAAACGACCTTACAACACAAGGCAAGGGGTCATCCATGGAGATATCCCTCCACCTCCTGGAGCTCAGGGCAGTCAGGAATGCCTGTGCCCATTTCCTCCCACTGATCAAGGGAACACACACGAGACTTCTAATGGATAGCAGAGCATGTATGTATTACATAAATCAACAGGGAGGAGCCAGGTCATCCTCCCTTTTGTACAGAAGCACTAAAGTTATGGAACTGGTGCCTCTCCCACAACATTACACTATCAGCAGACTACCTTCTGGGCACACAAAGCTCTATAGTGGACAGTCTCAGTCGCAAGTTCCCACACAATGGGAGATAAACCCAGTAGTGCTTCACAGCCTATTCAGATGCTGGGCGACACCAACCACAGACCTATTCACTACTTACCTGAACAAGAAATGTCCATGCTATTGCTCCAGAGCTGGGATTGGGTAACACTCCCTGGGCGATGATCTTCCCTGGGACAGGGGCTTTCTCTATGCCTTTCTTCTTGTTTCCCCTACTGTTGAAAGTCCTATTAAAAAGAGAAGGAGTACTCATCATATTGATTGCTCCCACTTGGCCGAGACAGACTTGGTACCATTACCTGTCACAATTCATGAGATGCCCACTGATCTCTCTGCTATCCACTCCATACCTCTTCTCGCAGAACGAAGGACACACTCTACAGCCCAACCCGGGGATTCTCTGCCTCAAAGCTTGGCTCCTTCATGGTTCCAATGCATAGAAAGCATGAAGGAGGTACAAGAGGTATTACTACACAGTAGACAGTTCTCAACACATCATACTTACATACAAAAGTGGTCCAGGTTTCAGGTTTGGTGTAATACTCAACAAATTTCTCATATATCTGTGACTCTTCCAAAGATCCTAGACTAAATCCTGATTTTTTAAGAGTCAGTACAGTCTCTCAATTCACTTAGGGTCCACTAAGTAGCTATAATAGCCTTCCACCTATCAGTGGAGGGATACTCAGTGCTATCATTCCCAATTACAAAACGATTCTTAAGGGGTATAGTAAACCTTTTCCCACAACCCTAACTTCCCATCCCTACATAGATTCATAGATTCTAGGACTGGAAGGGACCTCGAGAGGTCATCGAGTCCAGTCCCCTGCCCACATGGCAGGACCAAATACGGTCTAGACCATCCCTGATAGACATTTATCTAACCTACTCTTAAATATCTCCAGAGATGGAGATTCCACAACCTCCCTAGACAATTTATTCCAGTGTTTAACCACCCTGACAGTTAGGAACTTTTTCCTAATGTCCAACCTAGACCTCCCTTGCTGCAGTTTAAGCCCATTGCTTCTTGCTCCTTAGAGGCTAAGGTGAACAAGTTTTCTCCCTCCTCCTTATGACACCCTTTTAGATACCTGAAAACTGCTATCATGTCCCCTCTCAGTCTTCTCTTTTCCAAACTAAACAAACCCAATTCTTTCAGCCTTCTTTCATAGGTCATGTTCTCAAGACCTTTAATCATTCTTGTTGCTCTTCTCTGGACCCTTTCCAATTTCTCCATATCTTTCTTGAAATGCGGTGCCCAGAACTGGACACAATACTCCAGCTGAGGCCTAACCAGAGCAGAGTAGAGCGGAAGAATGACTTCTCGTGTCTTGCTCACAACACACCTGTTAATACATCCCAGAATCATGTTTGCTTTTTTTGCAACAGCATCACACTGTTGACTCATATTTAGCTTGTGGTCCACTATAACCCCTAGATCCCTTTCTGCCGTACTCCTTCCTAGACAGTCTCTTCCCATTCTGTATGTGTGAAACTGATTTTTTCTTCCTAAGTGGAGCACTTTGCATTTGTCTTTGTTAAACTTCATCCTGTTTACCTCAGACCATTTCTCCAATTTGTCCAGATCATTTTGAATTATGACCCTGTCCGCCAAAGCAGTTGCAATCCCTCCCAGTTTGGTATCATCCGCAAACTTAATAAGCGTACTTTCTATGCCAATATCTAAGTCGTTAATGAAGTTATTGAACAGAGCCGGTCCCAAAACAGACCTCTGCGGAACCCCACTTGTTATGCCTTTCCAGCAGGATTGGGAACCATTAATAACAACTCTCTGAGTACGGTTATCCAGCCAGTTATGCACCCACCTTATAGTAGCCCCATCTAAATTGTATTTGCCTAGTTTATCGATAAGAATATCATGCGAGACCGTATCAAATGCCTTACTAAAGTCTAGGTATACCACATCCACAGCTTCTCCCTTATCCACAAGACTCGTTATCCTATCGAAGAAAGCTATCAGATTGGTTTGACATGATTTGTTCTTTACAAATCCATGCTGGCTGTTCCCTATCACCTTACCACCTTCCAAGTGTTTGCAGATGATTTCCTTAATTACTTGCTCCATTATCTTCCCTGGCACAGAAGTTAAACTAACTGGTCTGTAGTTTCCTGGGTTGTTTTTATTTCCCTTTTTATAGATGGGCACTATATTTGCCCTTTTCCAGTCTTCTGGAATCTCTCCCGTATCCCATGATTTTCCAAAGATAATAGCTAGAGGCTCAGATACCTCCTCTATTAGCTCCTTGAGTATTCTAGGATGCATTTCATCAGGCCCTGGTGACTTGCAGGCATCTAACTTTTCTAAGTGATTTTTAACTTGTTCTTTTTTTATTTTATCTGCTAAACCTACCCCCTTCCCATTAGCATTCACTATGTTAGGCATTCCTTCAGACTTCTCAGTGAAGACCGAAACAAAGAAGTCACTAAGCATCTCTGCCATTTCCAAGTTTCCTGTTACTGTTTCTCCCTCTTCACTAAGCAGTGGGCCTACCCTGTCTTTGGTCTTCCTCTTGCTTCTAATGTATTGATAAAAAGTCTTCTTGTTTCCCTTTATTCCCGTAGCTAGTTTGAGCTCATTTTGTGCCTTTGCCTTTCTAATCTTGCCTCTGTATTCCTGTGTTGTTTGCCTATATTCATCCTTTGTAATCTGTCCTAGTTTCCATTTTTTATATAACAGGAGTACTTGTGGCACCTTAGAGACTAACAAATTTATTAGAGCATAAGCTTTCGTGGGCTACAACCCACTTCTTCGGATGCATATAGAGTCTATATGCATCCGAAGAAGTGGGTTGTAGCCCACGAAAGCTTATGCTCTAATAAATTTGTTAGTCTCTAAGGTGCCACAAGTACTCCTGTTATTTTTGAGGATACAGACTAACACGGCTGCTACTCTGAAACCTGTCATTATGCAAGGCACTGCATTTAGCCGTATGGAGTGGAAATCCATCAACTTTATGAAAAAACTCGTACAGATACAGACAGACATCATCTTCCTTTCCAAATGCAAGCAGATGGACATCATACCAAAAGGACTAAAGGTAAAAAATCCATTACAATCTACATATCACACAGACTATGCTGAGAGACTGTGTCACACACTCTCAAAGAAACTGCGAAACCACCTGATCAGCATCCTATACAACAAACAGGGAAAGATTAAGAATGAGCTCTCAAAACTGGATACTCTCATAAGAAACCAACCTTCCACACAAACTTCCTCATGGATAGACTTTACAAAAACTAGACAAGCCATTTACAAGACAAACTTTGCCTCTCTACAAAGGAAAAAGGACACTAAACTATCTAAACTGCTACATGCCACAAGGAGCCACAACAGTAGTTCCCTTAACCCACCCAGCAATATTGTTAACCTTTCCAGCTATACTCTTAGCCCAGCAGAAGAGTCTGTCCTATCTCGGGGCCTCTCCTTTTGTCCCTCCAGACCCACGAACATGATACAGTTCTGCGGTGACCTAGAATCCTACTTTCGACGTCTCCGACTCAAAGAATATTTCCAACATACCTCTGAACAGCATACTAACCCACAGAATCCCCCCTACCAGCACTACAAACAAAAGGATTCTGCGTGGACTCCTCCGGACGGTCGAAACAACAGACTGGATTTCTACATAGATTGCTTCCGTCAACGTGCAAAGGCTGAAATTGTGGATAAGCAACATCACTTGCCCCATAACCTCAGCCATGCTGAACACAACGCCATCTACAGCCTCAGAAACAACCCTGACATCATTATCAAAAAGGCTGACAAAGGAGGTGCTGTCGTCATCATGAATAAATTGGAATATGACCAAGAGGCTGCTAGACAGCTCTCTAACACCACATTCTACAGGCCATTATCCTCTGATCCCACTGAGGATTACCTAAAGAAACTACACCATCTGCTAAAAAAACTCCCTGACAAAGCACAGGAACAAATCTGTACAGACACATGCCTAGAACCCCGACCAGGGACATTCTATTTGCTACCCAAGATCCATAAACCTGGAAATCCTGGACGCCCCATCATCTCAGGCATTGGCACCCTAACATCAGGCTTGTCTGGTTATGTGGACTCTCTCCTCAGACCCTACGCTACCAGCACTCCTAGCTATCTTCGAGATACTACTGACTTCCTGAGGAAACTAGAATCCATCGGTGATCTCCCAGAAAACACCATCCTGGCCACTATGGACGTAGAAGCCCTCTACACCAATATTCCACACACAGATGGACTACAAGCTATCAGGAACAGTATCCCTGATAATGTCACAGCTAACCTGGTGGCTGAACTCTGTGACTTTGTCCTCACCCACAACTATTTCACATTTGGGGACAATATATACCTTCAAGTCAGCGGCACTGCTATGGGTACCCGCATGGCCCCACAGTATGCCAACATTTTTATGGCTGACTTAGAACAACGCTTCCTTAGCTCTCGTCCCCTAACGCCCCTACTCTACTTGCGCTACATTGATGACATCTTCATCATCTGGACCCATGGAAAAGAAGCCCTTGAGGAATTCCACCATGATTTCAATAATTTCCATCCCACCATCAACCTCAGCCTAGATCAATCCACACAAGCGGTCCATTTCCTGGACACTACTGTGCTAATAAGCGATGGTCACATAAATACCACCCTGTACCGGAAACCTACTGACCGCTACACTTACCTACATGCCTCCAGCTTCCATCCAGGACACACCACACGATCCATTGTCTACAGCCAAGCTCTAAGATATAACCGCATTTGCTCCAATCCCTCAGATAGAGACAAGCACCTACAAGATCTCTATGAAGCATTCTTAAAACTACAATACCCACCTGCTGAAGTGAAAAAACAGATTGACAGAGCCAGACGAGTACCCAGAAGTCACCTCCTACAAGACAGGGCCAACAAAGAAAATAACAGAACACCACTAGCTGTCACCTTCAGCCCCCAACTAAAACCTCTCCAGCGCATCATCAGAGATCTACAACCTATCCTGAAAGATGATCCTTTACTCTCACAGATCTTGGGAGACAGACCTGTCCTCGCTTACAGACAACCCCCCAACCTAAAGCAAATACTCACCAGCAACCACACATCACTGAACAAAGCACTCTATATGCATCCGAAGAAGTGGGTTGTAGCCCACGAAAGCTTATGCTCTAATAAATTTGTTAGTCTCTAAGGTGCCACAAGTACTCCTGTTATTTTTGAGGATACAGACTAACACGGCTGCTACTCTGAAACCTGTCATTTTTTATATGACTCCTTTTTATTTTTTAGATCATGCAAGATCTCGTGGTTAAGCCAAGGTGGTCTTTTGCCACATTTTCTATCTTTCCTAACCAGCGGAATAGCTTGCTTTTGGGCCCTTAATAGTGTCCCTTTGAAAAACTGCCAACTCTCCTCAGTTGTTTTTCCCCTCAGTCTTGATTCCCATGGGACCTTACCTATCAGCTCTCTGAGCTTACCAAAATCTGCCTTCCTGAAATCCATTGTCTCTATTTTGCTGTTCTCCCTTCTACCCTTCCTTAGAATTGCAAACTCTATGATTTCATGATCACTTTCACCCAAGCTGCCTTCTACTTTCAAATTCTCAACGAGTTCCTCCCTATTTGTTAAAATCAAGTCTAGAACAGCTTCCCCCCCTCATAGCTTTTTCAACCTTCTGAAATAAAAAGTTGTCTGCAATGCAGTCCAAGAATTTGTTGGATAGTCTGTGCCCCGCTGTGTTATTTTCCCAATATATATCTGGATAGTTGAAGTCCCCCATCACCACCAAATCTTGGGCTTTGGATGATTTTGTTAGTTGTTTAAAAAAAGCCTCATCCACCTCTTCCACCTGGTTAGGTGGCCTGTAGTAGACTCCTAGCATGACATCACCCTTGTTTTTTACCCCTTTTAGCCTAACCCAGAGACTCTCAACACTTCCATCTCCTATGTCCATCTCTACCTCAGTCCAAGTGTGTACATTTTTAATATATAAGGCAACACCTCCTCCCTTTTCCCCTGTCTATCCTTCCTGAGCAAGCTGTATCCATCCACACCAACATTCCAATCATGTGTATTATCCCACCAAGTTTCAGTGATGCCAACAATGTCATAGTTGTGTTTATTTATTAGCACTTCCAGTTCTTCCTGCTTATTACCCATACTTCTCGCATTTGTATATAGGCATCTAAGATACTGGTTTGATCTTTCCTCCCAGTTTTGTCCTGACCCTCCTTTCTCTCTGCCAATATAGCCCACACTCCCTCTCGTTTCCGACCCATCTCCCAGGTCTCCATGTTCCCCACTTACCTGCGGGCTTTGCTCACCTGTCCCCGTCGAACCTAGTTTAAAGCCCTCCTCACTAGGTTAGCCAGTCTGTGTCCAAATAGGGTCTTTCCCCTCCTCGAAAGGTGAATGCCATCTCTGCCTAGCAGTCCTTCCTCAAATAGCATCCCGTGGTCTAGGAAGCCAAAGCCCTCCTAGGGGATAAAATAAAAAAAGAACAAGTTAAAAATCACTCCATAGGACCTAACCTGGTGCTGAAAACCCTGACTAGACCTCCCTTTGAACCCTGTTCTTACATACTTGTCAATGAAAACAGCCTTCCTGGTGGTGATCACTTCGGCCAGGAGAATAGGGGAAATAGCAGCTATGATGGCATATAACCCCTACACAGTATTCTTTCAGGACAAAAATCACATTCATGCTACACTTGAAATTCACCCCATAGGTGACCTCCTCTTTCACATGAACCAGCTGATACGTCTTCTGACCTTTTATCCCAAGTCTCACCATGATAACAGGGAGGCTATACTACACACGCTAGAGGTTAGGAGAGCCCTAGCCTTTTATCTAGACAGGAGAAAGGCTTTTAAGAAGTCCCTAAGGAATATGAGACCAGAGATTCTCCAAGTGGGTCTCAAACTGCATTAGACAATCTTATCAGTTTCGTAACATGACACCTCCAGATGGAGTGTGTATGAATACCACAGGATCGATCTCCTCATCCATTCCCTTCCTCAAGAACGTCCCTATCTCAGAGATCTGTAGAGAGGCAACCTGGGTGTTAGTCCATACCTTTGCAGAACATTGTGCGATTACTGTGAACTCCGCCTCCGATGCCATCTTCAGCTCCATGGTGCTGTCATCTGTAACTGACTCGACTCCAAAGCCCCAGCCCTTTAGTGGGGGATACTGCTTGGGAGTCACCTACAGTGGAGCACCCAAAGGGACACTACTCAAAGAAAAAGAAGTCACCTTGTGCAGTAATAATGGTTCTTTGAGATGTGTGTCCCTATGGGTGCTCCAAAACCCATCCTCCTCCCCTCTACTTTGGGAGTTCTTGTCATTGCCTCTGTGGTAGAGAAGGAACTGAAGCGGGTTAGCCCACACACACTGGTTAGCCTCATGGCGGAGCACAAGGAGAGACAGCGCATGTGGGGGCCCAATGGACACTGCTACCAAAGTTCTCCGATCAGCAGTGCAGGGATGCAAGCACACTTACAGTGGATCACACATAGGGACGCACATCTCGAAGGACCATCACTGCTGCACAAGGTGAGTAACTTCTCAGACCACTATCTGGTGACTATGATGACCTTGCTGACATCCTAGAGGCTGGGGCGGGCTTACTGGCATTTCAGTAACAGCCTGTTGGAGGATGTGGGCTTTGTGGCATCCTTCTAGGTATTCTGGGTGGCCTGGCAGAGGTGGAGGTGTGTCTTTCTTTCAGTGAGGGGGTGGTGGGATGTGGGGCAACTATGTACCTGGCTCTTCTGCCATGACTACACCCGGGGGTGGGGCAGGGGCGGGCTAGCTGAAGGAGGGACATGGTGATAGAGCAGTTGCAATGGGAGATTTTGGAGCTGGTCACTCACCCTGGGATCCATCCCTCTGCAGAGAGCATCAGGGGAAGTGGGATGAGCTCTGGGCCCTTCATGATCATCAGGCCCAGGGTGCCCAATCCTTCAGGAGATGGCTTGCAGGTCCTGCTTCTTCTATGCCCCAAAGAAAAAGATGGGGTCCTGTGGCGGGGCGACAACTCACTGGCGCGGCACCTTCTGCTGGTCGTCCAGGGAATTAGCTCTTTTCCAGCTCCAGAGTGCCCTCTGCCGGCTGATGTCTCGCCTGCCACTGGCCCTGTGTCCTTCCCAGACCCCGGTGCCCTTTGTCCAGGGGTTCTGCCCACCGCGGTACCCCCTCAGTCTGGGTCTCCCCTCCCAGGGGAACCCCCAACCCCCTATCCCCACCTTGCCTCAGTAGCTACTGCCAGTCATCATCTAGCCCCTGCTCCCTGGGGCAGACTGCAGTTTGTAAACCACTCATCATCAGCAAGGGGGGGTTGGACCAGCTGCCTCTGCCTATTCCTGGGCCACTCTTCTGCAGTCCTAGTACCCTTGCGGGCCCTTAATTCGGCCTGCAGCCTGGGGCTTTGCTAGACTGGAGCTCCCCAGCTCCCTCTGGCCTTCCTCAGCACTGCTCCACCCTAGATACCCTTCTCAACTTCCCAGGCAGCCAGGTCCTTCTCTCTCAATGAAGCTAGAGAGAGTGTCTGTCTTCAGCCTCTGGCCCTCAGCCCTCTTATAGGGCTAGCCGTGGCCTGATTGGGGCGTGGCCTCACCTGTGGCTGCTTCCCCAATCAGCATTTCTTTTCCCTGCTGTGGCCCTCTCCAGGGCTGTTTTAACCCCTCCAGGCAGGAGCGGGGTGGCTACCCCGCTACAGGTTCAAGAAGCACATCACCTACTGGAGGACGCCCCCCGGATCCAGTGGAGATACAGGGAAGGGCCAAGGCCTTCTATGACAGCTTCTTCTCCCTGGATCCAACCAACACCTGTGAGACCCTGTGGGATGAACTCCCTATGGTCCGCATGGGGACCTGGACCAGCTAGAGGAATCTCTCATTCTGGCCAGATTCTTGGAAGACTTCCGTATGATGCCCACCAATAAATCCCTGGGCATCGATGGGCTGACCATGGAGTTCTACGGCATATTCTGGAACATCCTCAGCCTGTACCTTGCCATGTACAGGGCCGAGTCCTTAGGGAGTTGTGATGCTGGTAGGCTGTGCTTGCTCTGCTGCCTAAGAAGGGGGACCTCTGTGACCTAAGGAATTGGCATCCAATCTTGCTCCTCAGCATGAACTACAATGTCATAGTGAAAGCCATCTCACAGCATCTGCGGTCTGTACTGGCGTACGTCATCTACCCCATCCAGACCCACACCATCCCAGGTCAGACCATCTTTGATAACCTCTGTCCGGTCCAGTACCTACTCCATCTAGCATGTAGGGATGGTCTGTTGCTCACCCTCCTCTCTCTGGACCAGAAGAAGGTGGTTTGACAGGATGGATCATGGGCATCTCATGGGCATTCTGCGGGTTTTTGGCTTCAGGCCCTGTTTTGTGGGCTTTCTCCAGGTTCTGTATGCCTCTGTGGGGTGTCTGGTCAAGCTCAACTGGGCCTTGAGCGAACTCGTCACTTCTGGTCCAGGGGTGCATCAGGGCTGCCTGCTGTCTGGCCAGCTCTATACCATAACCAGGGAGCCCTTTCTCTATCTCCGCTGTTGTTATACTAATAGAATAAAAACCAGCAGGATCTTATTAAGAGGGATAAGGCAAAGATGCCACATTTATTGTAAATATAATGATAAAGCAAAAGATAAAAGTAAACAATGTTGTTTGACTACTTATTCCTATCACTACTTATTCCTTATACACACATATATATAGATAGATAGATTAGATTAGATTCATTCACACAATCATTCATTCAAGTTCTGTATAGGTGTTATAGTTACCAGCCTAGAAGTTGCTCATGCCAAGTTACTGGCCAGGTAGCTTGGTCATGAGGATGGAGCCAAGTCTTGTGTCAGATGCACCTGATGCTCCTGGAGGCTGGCAGCAGAACCAGAGAGACTCAAAGTCCTCAGTCTTGAGAGTCCATTCTTATAGGATTTAATTCCTATGTTAGTCTATGGGAGCTGTTTCATCCTGCTGTTGCTGACTCAATCAGCAGATGGCACACATTCCTGTCCAAAGTGGCACATTCCTGGTGGCTCCACACTGTCCAAAGTTTGTGTTTCTCATCCTTCCAGGTGATGGGGTGGATCCCAGTTTACCCTCCGGGGGTTTTCTGGTCATCCACTTGACACATTCTTCGGCCGATGGATACTTTCTTTCTAGGCTGGCACCTCCCTAACCATCCATGTATATCAAGCATTCATCAGCATACATTCCATACCTTAACCATATTTTAATTTACTGTCTCCACCACTTTCGGGGTGTGTGCTAATTCATTTGAGACTCCCGGCCCTTTAATCACAGAGGGTGGGGGGGGTCTGTCCTAGGAGCCGTTGAATGAAGTGAAAGTCACTTAACAGCTTACAGTGTTTGTTTACATTGTATCAATTACTTCAAGAACAAAGTCAGTTAACTTGTTTGTAAGTTTTACATAGTAGTAAAGTATCTTTCACAGGATAGATATAATCAATGGTTTCTACAGACAGTAGCTTACAAGTTTTAACAGAAGACCCAAGAGATTTTTGTACTTGGTGAAACTGTTGGATTTTAAAGTGTGGGGGACAAATTATGAGGGGGTCACTGTCACTTGGGGGAATCACTGTTAGTACCTTCTTTAATATCCCTACACTGTAAGAGGATGATGTGTTTGATGCTTTGAGAACTGGACTTGTGGGTGGTCCTGTCAGCGTATACTGACAGTGTGCTCCTCGTGGCCCAGGAGGGTGGAGGCTTGCCAAACTATCTGTTTGGTGGCCTCCTCCACCTGGGTCAACTGGTCAAAAGCTCTGGCCTGATGGTTGGGGATGGGTGGCAGGTGAGCTCCCTCCCACCTGCACCAGGCCATCCAGTTGGGTGCAGGTCCATTGCTCTATCTGGGCATCTACTTTTCTGCCACCAATCCTTCCTGGCTGGAGAACTGGAGTGATCTCGAGGCCAGGGTGGCTGACTTGTTGCGAAGGAGGACAGGGCTGCTCTGGTGCCTTTCCCAGCTGGTCCCGTCCATGTCCTGGTACCTATCCAACACCCTGAGCCCACCCCCGGGAACTCTGGCCAGTCTCCATAAGAAAATCCTGGAGATTTTCTGGCCAGGAATGCACTGTGGGGTTCCTGATCCTCCCCCGGGCATGGTTGCATCCACAGCCAGGTCCAAGCCTTCTGCCTTCAGTGACTCCTTCACAGTGCCGGTAGTCTAGTGTTGAGTGTGCTGGCACACACCTTCCTCCATCATCTCCAAGGGCTAAATACGACCAGCAGCTCTTTTATCTCTACCTGAGAGGTCTCTCCTAAGCTACTAGTCTTCTACCAGGACTTCCTCAGGCCCTGGAAGCTAGTCTCAGAGACCAGGTCCATAGTAGCTGCCGAGGGGGAGGACCTTCTTGCAGAACCCTAGCTACACAACCCCCATCTACTTGTGGGGGTGGAAGAGTAACCCCAGTGTGCTGGAGGTTGGTCAGGGCTGGTAACTCCAGAGTTGGAGACCTCCTGCACTATGATCAGAGGGACTGGGTGGATCCCATGGCACTTAGCCAATGCATGGGGCTGCCCACCTTGCACGTCCCCAATTATGTGCCCCAGGAGATGAGGGCAACCTTGCCTCCTTCCTCTCTTGCTTTCCTCGAGTTTGGGAGTTCCTGCATGAGGGTGTTCCCTACCCACTGATGTCTTCTGGGAACTTGTCATCGGGTTCCTGCCCCTTGAGCCTCCCCAGCCGCCCCAACACACAACCTAAGTTGACTGAATGTCATCCAGATGATCCACCTCCGAACTGCACTCAGGAAACATCTGTACAAACTCATGCTTCATTCTATTCATTTCCTCACCCTTGTGTCCCATCCCAACACCAAGTAACAGGACCTGCTGCAAACTGAGGAGGAAGAGGATCCCCAGTGGGACAGCCTGTACTCCACTCTGGTCCCATGGCCTGCAGAGGATATCAGCTGGCAGCTCCTTCATGGAGCCATGAGTACGGGCATGTACCTGGGACAGTTCACAATCTCACCCGATACTTGTCCCTTTTGCAGCGAGAGGGAGACCCTGGTGCAGATCTACATAGAGTGCATCAGGTTGCAGCCCCTCTTCCAGCTCCTCCAGAAACGCTTACTGACATTCTGGCTTCACTTTTCCCTGCAACTCCTCATCCTGGCACACCCCATCCATGGGCCAATCAAGTCATGGGACCTTCTCATCAAGCTCCTCCTGGTGCTGGCCAAGACTGCCATCCATCACACCAGGAGGAGGAAGTAGGTTCTGTGACTGTGGGGTCTATTTCTGTTTTCTTGTCCAATCACACCTGTGAGTAGAGCTCTTCTGGGCAGTGTCCACTGACTCTCTAGAAGCCTTTGAGGAGCATTGGGTGTTGTTGGGGCCTCTGCTCAGTTTCTCCAGATGTTTACCTGGTTTTTGCCCTGTAATCTTCACTCACATCCCTGTTTTTTCATTTGTTGTCTGTCGGCTGCACTGGGGGAGGGACTTTAGCTATGGACAGGTTTAGGCCTGCCGTCTCCCAGAACTGCAGTAGGTATATGTTATTCACCTTCTGGACCAGTCACTAGAGCAAGGAAGAAAGAGGCACTTTGCCAGTGATTTTCACAGCTATTTGCTGACAGAAAAGGAATGTAGAGACTGAGGATTTCTGGGTTGAATTCCAGATTCTCTAGGGGAATGTATTCTACTGGTTGTAGAACCTTCTGCCTCTTTGCCCCTAGGCTTTTTTGCCCACTCTCCTCCTAGTCCCACCTTGTCTTCAAATCCAGCAAGCTCTGCTTTTCCCCCTTCTTCTCTGCTTCCCCACCCAGTGGCTCCTACAAACCTCTGCTCCTACCAACTCTAGTTCCTCACCTTGCTACAGTCCATTATAGCTAATTCCTCCTCCTCCTCCTCTTTGCTGTCTGGGTGCCATCAGGGAGAACATTGGGAGCATAGAATATATGGTCTCCCTACTCTCAGTTCCTGTGCCTGGGCCACAGCAGCCATGGCTGCCAGCAGGAGCTATTGCAAGGAAAGTCCTCCTCAGCCCCTGCAGCTCTAGGATGGTGCTTCCTCAGTTGCTCTGAGAGGGTGGCACATGCTCAGTTCAGTCAGCCGATGGGAACTATGAAGGGCTGGAGCATGCTGTGTGTGCATAGAATTTTCGGGGGATTTAACAGGCAAATTCTAACAAGTCTCTACTGAGCATGAATGAACTGAGATTTTTTTTTCTTTGAAATTTACAACTTAACCAAATTTGGCAGTTGTTCATATGAGCAACTAAGGTATATCCCTGACACAGTGCAACCCTGCTGCCAAATTTCAAATCCCTGCTCCAAAGCACAGAAGTGCTAGAGCTTCTCCGTTAAATAATTATATGAATTATTTTAACCTTCGCAAAACAAAGTATTTCCCCCAAATCTTCTCCTTGGAAATGGCTGAACCATTTTACCTGAATCAAACAATAAATAAATAAATAAATTTAATGGGAGGCTGTGATGGGGCAGATCAGGCAACAAAAATGATTAGGGGGCTGGAGCACATGACTTATGAGGAGAGGCTGAGGGAACTGGGATTGTTTAGTCTGCAGAAGAGAAGAATGAGGGGGGATTTGATAGCTGCTTTCAACTACCTGAAAGGGGGTTCCGAAGAGGATGGATCTAGACTGTTCTCAGTGGTAACAGATGACAGAACAAGGAGTAATAGTCTCAAGTTGCAGTTGGGGAGGTTTAGGTTGGATATTAGGAAAAACTTTTTCACTAGGAGGGTGGTGAAGCAATGGAATGGGTTACCTAGGGAGGTGGTGGAATCTCCTTCCTTAGAGGTTTTTAAGGTCAGGCTTGACAAAGCCCCTGGCTGGGATGATTTAGTTGGGAATTGGTCCTGCTTTGAGCAGGGGGTTGGACTAGATGACCTCCTGAGGTCCCTTCCAACCCTGATATTCTATGATTCTATGATTCTATGATCAGCCCCGCACTGGTACTGAGGGGGTTAATCCTTCCCTCCTAGCAGAAGAAGCCCCGCCCCTGAGGCTCTGCTGGGCATGCTCCAGTTGGAAGTCAGATATAAAAGCCTGCAGAGCTGCTCAGTCAGGGCTGGCTGCCGAGGAGGAAGGACGCTCGGCAGAGGCTCCAGCCCAGGAGCTGCTACAGCCCTTACCTACAAGGGCTGAAGAGCCAGAAACCTGGATCAGAGACCTGCAGCTATCGGAACCCCAGGGAGTGTCTGGTGCTGGGGAACCTGGAGACCCCAATGCCATATGGACTACTGCTGCTGGAGAACTGGTGGGAAGTGACCCAGGAAGGTAGGGGAGTGGTACCTTCCACCAAGATGAGGTCAGTGTGTTTCGGGAGGATTCCATGCTGACCCCATGGTGGACTGCTCCACCACTGGTAGGGCCCCCCTACCTGGTGGAGTTGGGGGGGCTGGGCCCCCCTACCGGGGGCCGTTGCCCCTTGCGACGGCCCCTAGTTACCTGATCCCCAGTTTTGCCTCCAAAGAGGGCAGCGTGGACTCCGGCCACTAGGCCACATTATCCCACTAGGGGAGGGGGAATTAGACGGACTCCGGCCATTGGGCCGCACTGCCCTAGGGGCACATTGCATGGACTCAGGCCGCTAGGCCAAATTATCCCACTCGGGGAGAGGCAGTATACGGACCCTAGCCATTGGACCACACTGTGCTGACTACTGTGTGTGGGGGTAAAAACAGACATAGGCGTAGAGAGGCGGGGTTACCTCTCCCCCCCCCCCCCCGACTTAAGGGGTTGACAAGGTACAAAACCCGCCACATGTGTTGGAGAATGTGGACACTGACCAGAGCCTGATAGAAGGACCCACACTTGCAGGATGGAGACCGAGACGCTCCTGAAATGGCTGCTGGAAAACCAGCAGCAACAAGCTGCACAGCAACAGCAACAAGCTGCACAGCAACAGCAACAAGCTGCACAGCAACAGCAACTGCAGGCAGCACAGCAACAAGAATCACAGCAACAGCTGATTCAGTAGTTGGCCGCCCAGCAGCACGTAAATCAAGACCATCTCTTCCAACAGGTTGAGTCCTTGTTAAGGCCTTCTCACACCCCAGCTGGAGGTGGGCCTGGGGATGGCCTTGGGGGACTACCGGTGCGTCTTACAAAGATGGGGGCCCGGGGATGACCCCGAGGCCTTCTTAGTGACTTTTGAATGGGTAGCTACTGTCACTCAGTGGCCCCCCGAACACTGGGCCACTATTCTAGCCCTGTACTTAATGGGGCTTAGGCCACTTATCGCAATTTTGACCTGCAGGAGGCGCTGCAATATGAGAAGATTAAGGCTGCCATCCTAGACCAGATGGGCATCAGCCTGCAGATGTACCGGCAGAGGCTCCACCAAGAGAAATATCCACCAGGGGCCAAACCACGGGCAGTAGCCCAGAGGGTCCACAACGTCTGTTGGAGGTGGCTAGAGCCAGAGCGCCGCACCAGCTGCCAAGTGGCCAAGGCTGTGGCGCTGGAGCAGTTCCTTTGGATCCTGCCCACCGGGGGGAAGGAGTGGGTACAGCGACACTGGCCAAAGACCCTCAGGGAGGCTATGTCCCTTGCGGAGGGCTACATGGCAGCCAAGCAGGAGGAGCGAGCGGATCTTATCATAGAATATCAGGGTTGGAAGGGACCTCAGGAGGTCATCTAGTCCAACCCCCTGCTCAAAGCAGGACCAATCCCCAGATTTTTGCCCCAGATCCCTAAATGGCCCCCTCAAGGATTGAACTCACAACCCTGGGTTTAGCAGGCCAATGCTCAAACCACTGAGCTATCCCTCCCCCCGACAAGGAGTTCAGCATGGGGAGACCGACCGCCAGAGGGAGCGATGCATAAGCCAGGAGAGGGAAGCCCCGGTTGCACACCAGGCAGATGGGGTCCCCGATGACCCTCAGGACATGGGGCCCCTTGAGGGCACGCCTGTCTCGGGGCCAGGAGGAATCGTCAGGGGAACCGAGCCTACCGCAAAGCACCCCACCCACGGAGGGGAACCGGGACCGATGCTACCAGTATGGACAAACAGGACACTTCAGGAGAGAGTGTTCCTACATGGACTGTAATTATGGGCAGGTCCTGGCGGTGGACCGATGAGCCTGGAAGGACGGGCCACTGAAGATCGTGATCCTGGTGCTAGTGGAGGTAACTCCAACAGTGGCATTGGTGAACTTGGGGTGTAGCCAGACTGTCATCCACACGGGACTGGTAGAGCATTCCCATCCCACCGGGGCACCGATACAGTTAATCTTACCCCACCATCTGGGTGCGACTGGAGGCCGCTCAACAGGAATTGTGTTGCCTAGTTGGGGTGGCCCATAGGTTAGCCTACCCCATGATTCTGGGGCACGAGTGGCTGGGTTTCGCTGACCTTATATGGGGGTGGAGCGGACAGCCCAAGAAAAAGGGGAGAGTACGCCACGGGAGGCAGGGTTTGTTAGGCCAAACCAGGCCCCAGGACCCCTTGGAGGGGACGTCGAGAGGCTCCAAAGTAGCCAAGGAAAGTCAAGCCCTGGCCAAAAGTCTGACAGGGGAAGAGCCAGGATGGCTGGATATTGATGGAGATTTCCTGGATGAACAGAGAGGAGACTAAAGCCTTAGCCAAGCCTAGAAGGAGGTGGCACACTGGGCCAGAGAGGCCCACCCTCTGCCAAGACCGGCTTCAGGGTTTTTGCCACCCCAAGCGGCGGGGGAAAAAAAACACAATTGCGATAGGCGGCACTCCAGCGGCAGCTCCACCCCGCCGCTTTCTTCTTCGGCGGGAATTCGGCGGCAGGTGCTTCACTCAGAGAGGGACCCGCCGCCGAATTGCCGCCAAACAGCCCGACTGGCCGCTCCTTCCCCTTGGCCTGCTTGCTGGGCTGGTGCCTGGAGCCGGCCCTGCTCTCTGCAACACTGGCCCCAAGGCCCCCATTTTGAGATCCACAAGGACTTGCTTTATCAGGTGGCTCAGGAGCCGGAGACGAGAGCCATGTTGCACGAATGTTGGCCCCGCGAAGGTTCCGAGGAGGACTATTCCACCTGGCCCACACGGTCCCCTGGGCAGGACATTTGGGGGAGAGAAAAGACCCTACTAAGGGTGGCCCAATGGTTCTTCTGGCCAGGCATACATCAAGAGGTCCAGGATTACTGTGCCTCTTGTCCTGAGTGCCAGAAGTCCAGTCCAAAGGGGATACCAAGGGCCCCCCGGTACCTTTACCAGTGATTGGCACTCCTTTTGAGCGGATTGGCCTCAACCTGGTGGGACCTCTGGAAAAGAGCAGATCGGGCCATAGATACATCCTGGTCATGGTCGACTATGCGACTCGGTATCCTGAAGCAGTACCATTATGAACAGCCACAGCCCCAGTCATCGCCAACAAGCTCTTGCAGATATTTTCCCGAGTGGGGTTGCCATGAGAGATATTAACGGATCAAGGGACTAATGTGACCTCCAGGTTGATGGCAGAACTCTGCCGATTGTTGAACATTCATGCCCTCAAGACTTCGGTCTACCATCCCCAGACGGACGGGCTGGTGGAATGTTTTAATGGGACACTGACGGTGATGTTATGGAAATTCATGGTGGACGACCCCCACCAGTGGGACAAGTTACTTCCAGCACTCTTCTTCACCATATGGGAGGTGCCCCAAGCTTCCACCAGATTCTCCCCATTCGAGCTCCTCTACAGGAGGCAACCCCGGGGAATCTCAGACCTCTTGAGAGAAACCTGGGAGGAGCAGGAGACCGGGGTCAGAGGCTCGGTCCAGTATATCCTCCATTTGAGGGAGCGGCTTCAGGAATTGGTCACCTTGGCCAGGGAGAACCTGTTGCAGGCACAGCACAGCCAAAAGGCCCAGTACAACCGGGGAATGAAGATGAGAAACTTCGAGTATGGGGACCAAGACTTGCTGTTACTGCCTTCCTCCGAGTCTAAACTATTGGCCAAATGGCAGGGGCCGTTCGAGGTGGTCCGGCGGGTGGGTCCCATCGATTATGAGATCCGGATGTCCAGACAGCAAAGGGACACCCATGTGTACCATATAAACCTTCTTAAAGCGTTGAAGGACCGAGAGGAATTCCTGATCACCCCATGCCCCTTGGAACCCGAACTAGGGCCATTGGCCAGTGAGTGTGAAGAGTTGGGGTCCATAGCCATTGGCCGGGAACTCAACCCTACCCAGCAGGAACAGGTGCGTCAGGTGGTGGCAGCTTCCCCCCCCCGATATTATCCGCCCAACCAGGAAAGACCACGGTGACCAGTCACCACTTCGCCACCGTCCCCGGCCAAAAGGTGAGGGAGAACTACCGCCCGCTCCCCAAGAAGATGTGGGAGACCATGCGGAAGGAGGTGGAATCAATGCTAGCCCTGGGGGTAGTGGAAGAATCTAAGTGCGAGTGGCGGAGTCCCATAGTGCTGGTCCCCAAGCCGGATGGCTCGGTCAGATTTTGCATCGACTTCCGTAAAGTAAACGCCATCTCCCACTTTGATGCCTACCCTATGCCACAGGTGGAGTTACTGGAGAGACTAGGCCATGCAGAATTTATCTTCACCCTGGACCTGACCAAGGGGTACTGGCAGATCTCCCTGACACCTACCTCACGAGCGATGACAGCCTTTCCCACGCCATTCGGCCTCTTCCAATTTAGAGTGATGCCTTTCGGTTTACATGGGGCTGCGGCTACATTCCAGCGGCTCATGAACCAGGTACTGAGCCCCCACAATTCATATGCCGCAGCATACATTGATGACATCGTCTATAGCACCAGCTGGGAAGACCACATACAGCATCTAACCAAGGTACTACAGGCCCTAGGCGATGCAGGCCTCACAGCGAATCCAGCCAAGTGCCATCTAGGGCAACAAGAAGTGACTTATCTAGGTTATATGGTAGGGCGGGGGAAATTACGCCCCATGATAGATAAGGTACAGGCTTTAAGGGACTACTCCACCCCTAAAACCAAAAAAACAAGTACAGCACTTCTGAGGGCTGGCGGGATATTATTGGTGGTTTGTCCCTAATTTTTCAACACTGGCTGCCCACCTGACAGACCTAACAAAGAAAACGCAGCCCCAGAAGGTCCAATAGACAGAAGAATGCGAGGACACTTTCCACGCGCTCCGAGAACAACTGACCCAGGAGCCTGTGTTAGCCCAACCTGACTTTAAAAAGCCCTTCATTCTCCAGACCGATGCGTCGGGAGTAGGAATAGGAGCCATATTGTTGCAAGAGGTTCGGGGGGGGGGGGAAGAACACCCTATTTTGTACCTCAGCCGGAAGCTGTTCCTACACGAGACGCACTACTCTACCATAGAATGGGAGGCCCTCGCAGTTAAATGGTCAGTCAACATGTTGCGGTACTACTTATTGGGGAACCACTTTTTCTTAGTGACTGATCACGTCCCCCCCTCGCTGGATCAAAAACATGAAAGAGACAAATGACCGAATCATGCGGTGGTACCTGTGCCTCCAGCCCTATTCCTTTCAAGTGCTCCATAGGCCAGGTAGGGCCCACCGAAATGCGGACTTTTTCTCCCAGGTGGGGGAAGAGGAAGACAGGAAGGAGGGTGATTCTGTGGAAGCTCCGGCCACCATTTTAAGGGGGAGGGTGTGTGACGGGGCGGATCAGCCCCGCACTGGTACTGAGGGGGTTAACCCTTCCCTCCTAGCAGAAGAAGCCCCGCCCCTGAGGCTCTGCTGGGCATGCTCCAGTTGGAAGTCAGATATAAAAGCCTGCAGAACTGCTCAGTCAGGGCTGGCTGCTGAGGAGGAAGGACACTCGGCAGAGGCTCCAGCCTAGGAACTGCTACAGCCCTTACCTACAAGGGCTGAAGAGCCAGAAACCTGGATCAGAGACCTGCAGCTATCAGAACCCCAGGGAGTGTCTGGTGCTGGGGAACCTGGAGACCCCAATGCCATATGGACTAGTGCTGCCGGAGAACCGGTAGGAAGTGACCCAGGGAAGGTAGGGGAATGGTACCTCCCACCATGATGAGGTCAGCATGTTTAGGGAGGATTCCACTCTGACCCCGTGGCGGACCACTCCGCCACTGGCAGGACCCTGGGTCGGGGCCCGGTGGAGTTGGGTGGGCCCAGGCCCCCCTACCAGGGGCCATCGCCCCTTGTGACAGCCCCCAGTTACCTGATCCCCTGTTTTGCCTCCAAAGGGGGCAGTGTGGACTCCAGCCACTAGGTCGTGCTATCCCACTAGGGGAGGGGGAATTAGACAGACTCCAGCCATTGGGCCGCACTGCCCGAGGGGCACATTGCATGGACTCAGGCTGCTAGGCCACATTACCCCACTCGGAGAGAGGCAGTATATGGACCCTGGCCATTGTGCTGACTACCGGTGGGTGGGGTGTAAAAACAGATGTAGGCGTAGAGAGACAGGGTTACCTCTTCCCCCCCCCCCCCCCGACTTAAGGGGTCGACGGGGTACAAAACCCGACACAGGCAAACACCCAGCATGGAGAATTTCAGCACAAAATAGTTACAGTTTGGCAAAATTATAAGTAACTGAAAATAGGGTCTTATAATGAAAAGTGCTGGGCAACTTTAAGTATAGGCAATAATATCTGCTATACCTACAATTAATGTTTCTACTTTTCTTTTACTATCCTCTTTCCCAGTTTATTATCCTTATTTCGCTCCCTTTAATCACCTGAAAGGTTAGTGCTTTGTAGAGAAAAGATCCTGAAGACCTGATTCCTTCACCACTCCTCTCCACTCCTCCCCACCCCTGCTATCTTTCTCCACTTTCACTTTGAAGCCTGATTGGCAGACCTACAGCCTTTTTTCATATTCTCTGTGTATATGTATTTTCCACTTCATGCATCCAATGAAGTGGCCCATGAAAGCTTATGCCCAAATAAATTTGTTAGTCTCTAAGGTGCCACTAGTACTCCCTGTTCTTTCTACAGTCTTGGGTTGCTGCTTATTGAATCAGCAACCCCCAGTTCCAGGATTAGCTGCAGACAGGGATGTCAGAACCGGAGGGACCAGGGAGGCTGTTACCCACTTTTTAAAAGTGAGAGGGCCATGCTTGTCCACTTTTTTAACATGGGTGTAGTTTGCGGGGCAGAGGGCCACATTGCCCCCTCAAACTGCAAGCCTCGGGCTGGTGCAGAGTGATGCCGACAGGGGTTGTGCTTCACGGTGGGGGAGCTAATAAGATAATATGCAGTGCTAGCCTCTTCCCAGTGGCAGGGATTCATAGACTCTAGGACTGGAAGGGACCTCGAGAGGTCATCAAGTCCAGCCCCCTACCTTCACTAGCAGGACCAAGTACTGATTTTGCCCTAGATCCCTAAGTGGCCCTCTCAAGGATTGAACTCACAACCCTGGGTTTAGCAGGCCAATGCTCAAACCACTGAGCTATCCCTCCTCCGCCTTAGCGCCCCCTCACCACAAGGCCTGGCCCCTCTCCATGACCCCACCTCTGCTCCTCCCCACCCCATGCCCTGGCCCCTGGCCAGGCCAGAAGCTGGAGTTGGGCAGTGGTAAGAGCCACCCAGGGAGCCCAGGCCACTGTTGGGAGCCCCGGACCCTCCACCTGTCCTGGGTGGTGCACTCCAAGGGGTGGGAACATGGGCCAGGGACTGCTCTCGAGCACTGGGAGACCTTTGGGATGCCAAGTCTCCCCCGCCCCGAGCCCCCAACTTCTCTCCCCTCCTCTACCACCCATCTCCATTTATCCCCCTCCCCTTCCATAACCTCCCTTCCCTTGCTGAAGCCCCAAATCCCTCTCCCCCTATTTCCCAACTCCTTTGCCCCCTAATGCTTATCCCCTCCCAGGAAGCATTCACACATCCAATTTCCCCCCAAAGACTTGGATTACATTCCTCCCAAACTAAAATTGCCACCCATGACTCACAAATTGTAACAACCTCCAGCCAGTCAGGGTATGTTTACACTGCAATTAAACACCCAGGTCTGGTCCATGCCAGCTGACTCAGGACTTGGGCTAAAGGGCTGTTTAATTGTGGGGTAGAAGTTCAGGCTTGGACTGGAGCCCAGGCTCTGGAGCCCTCTGGCAATTAAACAGTCTCTTAGCCCGAGTCCTACAAGCCCATATCAGCCATGGGTGTTTAATTGCAGTATAGACATACCTTAAGTCCAAAACTCCTTTTGTGTTAGTGGGTGGTTGTGATTACTTTATTCTTAGTTATGTTGATTGAAGGGTGAGTTCAAAGCCATCAAGAGGTCTTGTGATTTATCCAGTCATTAGTACCTCTCAGTTTAACAATAGAAAGTAGCAGAAGTAAACCAGGTTTTTTGGGGAGGAGCAGGGGGTGGAATTCAGGAACCCCTTGGGGGTCTATCGATAATGCTATCCTGTGCCCCATGAAGCACCCCAAATTTCAAAGCAATCTGAGTAACTATTAAAATTTTAGAGCACTTACAAAAGTCAAGCTTTAAAGCATATAAAATGGCGAGAAGGAAAATCTTCTAGCTGTTTTCTGTATTGGCACATGCAAGCCATAAAGTATACATTTTCATAAATACCATTCTCTTGGATTCCCCAAAGATTTAGTGGGTGCCATGCAGTATCTTACATAAAACTTGACCAATTGAGACTATTTTTACCCACATCACATTTTTAGTTTGATCTCCAGCTCTGTGCAAAAAAAAAAAAAAAAAAAAACCCAACAACAACAAAAAACACCCCACCTAGAAACTTTTTGAAAAATGCCTTTTTTCATTACTTATATCTCCACAACCTCAAACTCAAATGACCCCAAATTTGGGTCACTAACCATATGCTCCTGAGGCACAAGCATGTTGCTTTTAGACGACTTACAAAGATCAACCTTTAAACAGAAGTTGTGATGCAACCTTATAGTGCAGCAGTGCCACTATAATGATTCCTTAGAGGGGGCTTTATACAACACTTACTTAGGAATCCATATTTTAAGAATACAAATTGGAGAGGAAAAGTTCATTCACATTCACAACACGGTTTGTCATTATGCCAGTTCCCTTGTGAGTCCCAAGATGATACTTTGAGGCTTCCTTTAGTAGTCAGTGAAATATCTCTACAGGGAAAAAAAATTAGAAGTTAAAATTTTTCATTTATATGTAAGATAGGGAAATCAATAACACACAATAGCCTCTTGTGGCATAACTCCAAATAGAATTATGTCAAAGTAACCTTTTAATATAATTTCTCATTTTGCCTTTTTTCTAAAAGAAGCCCAAGAAAACAGAGCCATCTCCAGTGATAAAATTTCTGAGAAGTCTAACTACAATATTTTTGCTGGTTTTTAAAAATTATTTCTAATAAAATGTTATAACCAATAAAATATTTGCAAAAATACATGAAGGCCCTTCATTGAGAAGACAGTAGGGAAAAAAAACTCTTCATTTGTTTACATGTGTACTCCTTCCACTCAGATAGTAATACATCATCTCTCACCCAGGACACTGGGGTTTTATTTTCACAGCTGAGCCTAAAATGAACTCAGCTGAACTAGAATTATTGTATGAATGTAAATGTATTAACATTTGTGATAGGATGTGTACCCCACACAGGCAACAAAAGTGTTAACAGGAGCTTGAGCCCAATTAGGTCACTGGGTGGCATCTGGAATGGTGGCAGGAGCTGGGTCTTCATAAAAGGGGGAGGACAGAGACCAGGGAGAAAACTCAGGAGAGGGGTAGCTGGGAGTTTCCTGGCTTGAATTAAAGGCAGAGAGAAACGTGAGCTAGTGAGGGTCCTCTGTCATGAGGAAACTGCAGGCAGTAATGCCCACAAAGCTGTGATGTTAAAACTTAAGGGGGCATTTGGGATTGAAGTTTGAAGGGCTGCAGGGAGAGGAAGAAGAACTCTGCAGTCACTTTCTGGGGAGTAGAGTAGTAAAAGTGGAGAGACCTGTGGGGAACACAGGCTCATGGAAGAAGCTTGGGGAGGGAAGATGCTTAGAATACACAGGATTAGGGCAGGGATTCACAAATTTGGGAATGGCGAACTGCAGCCACTGGGGGCTGCGAGTGGCCATACTTGCAGATGCTCAGGTAAACAAAGCATCTCGTGGCCCGCTAGGGGCTTACCCTGAACAATCCGCGAACCAAGTTTGGGAACCCCTGGATTAGGGTAAGATCCTGTGGCTGGCCCTGATACAAGGGTAGGAACTGAACCTCTGGGGAGAAGCCTTGGTAAGTGTTGCTTGTTCTAAAGAGCCCAGGAAGGGGAAAGGATGAAGGCCTGAAGAAAGGTTAATGGTAGGAAGGAGTCCAGGGAGGCAGCAGCAAGGTGTCAAATGGAGCAGACCTTGGCTACTTGTTGTAGGGTCCATGCACTGGAACTCAGTGTAGCAGGTGGGCCTGCGTTTCCCCTCCAGCCATTAGGAAAGTAGTATGAAGCTCCCTGGTGTAAAGGGATAAGGACAATTCACAACCTGGACAAAAGGACATGATGACTGTTGGGGCCGGAGTGTGGGGCTGGACTGTGTCAGGAGCCAGAGACCTGACACAATGTTTTGAAATTATTTTTTGGACCTTCTGTTATCCTGGAAGGAGTGGGACAATACCTGACCTCACTGAAGGACCAAGTAACGAGAAGAGAGACCACCAGAGTGACTGTTGGAAGGGATTGCTAGAAATGAAAGAGCCTATTATGCCATGTTTAGCCACAAGGGGGATTCCAGTGATGAGTCTACACTTCCACAACCTCTAATTCTTAAAGTGCATTCTAGTCTAAATAGTGACTGTGAGAGTGATTTGTAGCAGATCTATATGACATGGTGGTGTCCTGGCTAGACTAGCTTATATTAACTCTGAGGAAAGGCAAACCAAGACAAAAGGGAAAATTTTAATTTTTTGGTACTTTATAAGAGAAAACCCCCAAATTGTACCAGGAGCATAAATGATATAGAACATTACCAAAGACTTGCTGTTCATAATAATAAGCTATAGGTTACCAACTCATTAACCTTTGTGAGCTTGTGCACGCTAGTACCAAATGCATTGTTATTAACAAGAACACAAAATTTGTGGGGATCGGGAGAGGTCCTGGACAATTGGAAAAAGGCAAATATAGTGCCCATATTTTAAAAAGGAAAGAAAGAGACCCCGGGGAACTACAGACCGGTCAGCCTCACTTCTGTCCCCGGCAAAATCATGGAGCAGGTCCTTAAGGAATCCATTTTGACGCACTTGGAGGAGAGGAAGGTGATCAGAAACAGTCAACATGGATTCACCAAGGGCAAGTCATTCCTGACCAACTTGATTGCCTTCTATGATGAGATAACTGGCTCTGTGGATATGGGGAAAGCTGTGGATGTGATATATCTTGACTTTAGCAAAGCTTTTGATACGGTCTCCCACAGAATTCTTGCCAGCAAGTTAAAGAAGTATGGATTGGATGAATGGACTATATAAGGTGGATAGAAAGCTGGCTAGATTGTCGGGCTCAACAGATAGTGATCAACGGCTCGATGTCTAGTTGGCAGCTGGTATCAAGCGGCATGCCCCAGGGGTCAGTCCTGGGACCAGTTTTGTTCAACATCTTTATTAATGATCTGGATGTTGGGATGAATTGCACCCTCAGCAAGTTTGCAGATGACACTAAACTGGGGGAGAGGTAGATATGCTGGAGGGTAGGGATAGGGTCCAGAGTGACCTAGACAAATTGGAGGATTGGGCCAAAAGAAATATGATGAGGTTTAACAAGGACAAGTGCAGAATCCTACACTTAGGGTGGAAGAATCCCATGCACCGCTACAGGCTGGGGACTGACTGGCTAAGCAGCAGTTCTGCAGAAAAGGACCTGGTGATTACAGTGGACGAGAAGCTGGATATGAGTCAGCAGTGTGCCCTTGTTGCCAAAAAGGCTGACAGCATATTGGGCTGTATAAGTAGGGGCATTGCCAGCAGATCAAGGGAAGTGATTATTCTGCTCTATTCGGCACTGGTGAGGCCACACCTGGAGTATTGCATCCAGTTTTGGTCCCCCCACTACAGAAGGGATTTGGAGAAATTGGAGAGAGTCCAGCGGAGGGCAACGGAAATGATTAGGGCTCTGGGGCACATGACTTACGAAGAGAGGCTGAGGGAACTGGGCTTATTTAATCTGCAGAAGAGAAGAGTGAGGGGGGATTTGATAGCAGCCTTCAACTACTTCAAGGGGGGTTCCAAAGAGGTGGTGGCAGATGACAGAACAAGAAGCAATGGCCTCAAGTTGCAGTGAGGGAGGTCTATGCTGGATATTAGGAAACGTTATTTCACTAGGAGGGTGGTGAAGCACTGGAATGGGTTACCTGGGGAGGTGGTGGTGGAATCTCCATCCTTAGAGGTTTTTAAGGCCCGGTGTCATAACTATAAAGGGAAGGGTAACAGCCCTCCTGTGTACAATACTATAATGCCTCCTGGCCAGAGACTCCAAAATCCTTTTACCTGTAAAGGGTTAAGAAGCTCAGGTAACCTGGCTGACACCTGACAAGATACTTTCAAATCTTGGTGGGGGGGAAGGCTTTTGTTTGTGCTCTTTGTTTTGGGGGTTGTTCGCTCTTGGGACTAAGAGGGACCAGACATCAATCCATGCTCTCCAAATCTTCTGAACAAGTCTCTCATATTTCAAACTTGTAAGTAACCGCCAGGCAAGGCGTGTTAGGTTTATCTTTGTTTTCTCAACTTGTAAATGTTCCTTTTGCTAGAGTGTTTATCTCTGTTTGCTGTAGCTTTGAACTTAAGGCTAGAGGGGGTTCCTCTGGGCTCTTTGAATCTGATTACCCTGTAAAGTTATTTTCCATCCTGATTTTACAGAGATGATTTTTACCTTTCTTTCTTTAAGTAAAAGCCTTCTTTTTAAGAACCTGATTGATTTTTCCTTAGGGGTTGGATCTGGACTCACCAGGAATTGGTGGGGGGAAAGAAGGGGGAATGGTTAATTTCTCCTTGTTTTAAGATCCAATAGTTTGGATCGGTGTTCACCAGGCAATTGGTGAAAAAGTCTCTCAAGGCTACCCAGGGAAGGGAGTTAGCACTTGGGAGTGGTGGCAGCAAAACCAGATCTAAGCTGGTAGTTAAGCGTAGAAGTTTTCATGCAGGTCCCCACATCTGTACCCTAAAGTTCAGAATGGGGAAGGAACCTTGACACCCGGCTTGACAAAGCCCTGGCTGGGATCATTTAGTTGGTGTTGGTCCTGCTTTGAGTAGGGGGTTGGACTAGATGACCTCCTGAGGTCTCTTCCAACCCTAATATTCTATGATTCTATTATTCTAAGAGATTGCTCTACAATATTCTGTCTTTTCAGAAGAATGAACATTTCCTGTCTTGGCTGTAAGTCCAGCTCCACTCTTGCTGTCCTGTTCTTTGCTTCTCTTCAGCTTGAAGTGCTCCTTAGATTTGATGTTCCTGTGGCTGTACCTCTTCACCGAGTTTATCCACATCTACTGGGCCCTCACTTGTCCATTAGGCACCTTTGACCTCTATTCTGTCAACAGATGTTCAGTCATTCACTCTGTTCATACCCTTCAGGTCCATTGTGGATGGTGTAGCAATGCGGGACTCACCCCTGCGGCACCTCCTGCTGGTTGTCTCTGGGAATTAGCTTGTCCAGCCTCCAAAGCACCCTCTGCAGGCCGGTGTCCCGCTGCCGCTTGGCCCCCGGGGGCACCTCCTGGACCCGGTGCCCCGTTATCTGGGGTTCTGCCCCCTGGCAGTAACCCCTCACTCTCGGGGTTTCCCCTCCCCGGGGAACCCCCACCTACTATCCCCACATTGCCTCAGTCATGGGATACTGCCAGTCACCAACTAGCCCCCGTTCCCTGGGGCAGACTGCAGTATAAGCCACTCATCACTGGCAAGGAGGGTTTGGACCTGCTGCCTCTGCCTAACTGTGGGCTGCCCTCTGCAACCCCCAGTACCCATTGGCCTTCTGCTAGGCCACAGCCTGGGGCTTTCCAGGCTGGAGCCTCCCCAGCTCCTCTGCCTTTCCCCAGCCCTGCTCCTCTCAGGTACTCTACTCAGGTCCCTGCAGCCAGGTCTGTCTCCCTCTACAGCTAGAAAGAGACTGTTGAGCTCCTGGCTCCCAGCCTCCTATCTAGGGCCAGGTGAGGCCTGATTGGGGCATGGCCCAGCTGCGTCCGCTTCCCCAATCAGCCGTCCCCAGCCACAGCCCTCTCAGGGCTGCTTTCAAGCCCTTCCGGGCAGGAGCAGGGGACCACCCCGCTACAATGGGCTTTTCATTTACTGCTTCCAGGATCTGTCCAGAGCTTTTTGATCAATCTCCCTTGTCACCAATTATATTTCCTTTCAGTTTTTTCCATTGATATTGGCTCTCTGGTAAGTCTGAAGATTTTATTTTCCTCTGCTTCTCTTTTCTAACAGTGTCCGCTCAAATACTCAAGTCTATTTTTTTTCTCCTTGACCTCTGAAACCTTTCCTGTTTTCCTTTTTTCCTCCTTCTCACTTCCCAGTCCCCTACTTTTATTCTCCTATTTTTATTTTATCACCTCCCCTATTACCCAAGCTCCAGTGTGGTAGAATGCAACCCTATATTCACATCCTACACACTATTGTAGTAATCTAAAAGGTTGTAGAGGAGTTTCTAAAATAAGGGAGAAAGCTGACACGTGCAGAGGAGCACTCGGTTCGAACAGAGACATCCGTTAGGGGAGAATCTAACAGTGGGGATTCTCTATATCCTAGTAAGGAGGAGATAAAGTACAAGTAGGAACTGAAGAGAAAAATTCAAACGAGTCCCATTCAATTACATAACATATAGTAGACAGCTAAAAAGTGACAAATTTTGTAAATGCTCATATACAAATGCTAGAAGTCTGTCAGGGGTCCTTCCCCACTCTGAACTCTAGGGTACAGATGTGGGGACCCGCATGAAAGCCCCCTAAGCTTATTTCTGCCAGCTTAGGTTAAAACCTGGTACGCTGCCACCACCAAGTGATTTAACAAGAAACAGGGAAAGGGCCACTTGGAGTTCCTCTTCCCCCAAAATATCCCCCCAAGCCCTTACACCCCCTTTCAGGGGCTATCAGTACGGGGTTACTGCAGAGGGCAGTCCGTAGGTCTGTGAATGCTTCCTCTGCTGCGTCAGACCATCTCACCAGATCAGGTCCACGGGCTTTCACTAGGTCTGTCAGGGGGCTTGCCCTTGTGGCAAAGTGGGGATAAATTGTCGGTAATACCCCACCACACCTAGGAACGCCCGGACTTGTTTCTTGCGACTTGGTCGGGGCCAATTTTGGATGGCCTCTAACTTGTTCACTTGGGGTTTTACCAGACCTTTCCCCACAATGTAGCCAAGATATTTGGCCTCCGTAAACCCTACAGCGCACTTGGCAGGGTTTGCTGTAAGGCCAGCTCGCCTGAAGGTATCGAGGACTGCCTCCACCTTCTCCAGGTGGGTTTCCCAGTCTGGGGTATGAATGACCACATCGTCCAAGTAGGCAGCAGCATAACTGTTATGCGGGCATAATAGCTTGTCCATGAGGCGCTGGAAGGTAGCTGGGGCCCCATGTAGTCCAAAAGGGAGGACGGTATATTGAAAAAGACCCTCTGGTGTAGAGAATGCAGTCTTTTCCTTTGCGCCTTCTGCAAGGGGAATCTGCCAGTACCCCTTTGTCAAGTCTAGGGTAGTCAAGTACCGGGCATTACCCAGACGGTCCACTAGCTCACCTATGTGAGGTATGGGGTACGCATCGAACTGGGATACTTCGTTTAGTCGCCGGAAGTCATTGCAAAATCTTGTGGTGCCATCAGGTTTGGGCACCAGCATGATTGGGCTGGACCACTGACTGTGGGATTCTTCGATGATCCCCAACTCCAGCATTTTTTTTACTTCTGCTTTTATTTCCTCCCTTTTTGCCGCTGGCACCCGATAGGGCCTCATTGTTACTCTGGCCCCAGGGTTCATGACGATGTGGTGATATGTCTCGGTTGTTCGACCCGGTTTTGTCGAGAACACATCTTGGTTCTGGAAGATCATCTCAGACACCTCATTCTTCTGGTCTGGTGTTAAATCAGGAGACACTGTCACCTGTTTGGAAGGCTTGTTTTCCGGGGTTAGGTCTTTTGGGACCGTTGTGCATGCCTCTTGTGCATGCCAGGGTTTCAGAAGGTTAACGTGATAAATCTGTTCTTGTTTTCTGCGTCCTGGCTGCCGCACCTTGTAGGTTACTTCCCCCACGGGTTCAACCACCTCATAGGGCCCCTGCCATTGGGCCAGAAGCTTCCTTTCTGCCGTGGGTACCAACACCATAACCCGATCCCCTGGTTGGAACTGTCACACTTTTGCCTGGCGATTGTAATGGGTTCGCTGGGCCTCCTGTGCCTTCTCCAAATGTTCCCGTACAATGGGGTAACCCGGGCTATCCGGTCTCGCATTTGCATTACATGCTCTATTATATTTCTCCCCTCATTGGGTTCCTCTTCCCAGATCTCTTTGGCGATATCTAGTATGCCACGGGGGTGACGCCCGTATAATAACTCAAAGGGGGAAAACCCAGTTGAGGCCTGAGGTACCTCCCGGATAGCGAACATAAGGTAGGGTAGTAGGGTGTCCCAATCCTTCCTGTCCCGACTTACCACCTTCCTTAACATAGCCTTGAGGGTTCGGTTAAACCTTTCTACCAACCCATCAGTCTGTGGATGGTAGACCGAAGTTCTCAGGGTATGTATATGGAGCAGCGTACAGAGGTCCTTCATTAGCTTCGACATAAATGGGGTTCCTTGGTCGGTTAATATCTCCTTCGGTAGCCCCATTCAGGCAAAGATCCCCACCAGCTCTTTGGCTATAGTTTTAGAGGCCGTGTTCCGCAGGGGGACGGCTTCTGGGTAGCGAGTAGCATAGTCCAAAACAACAAGTATATATTGGTGGCCCCGAGCCGTCTTCTCCAGGGGTCCCACTAGGTCCATGGCTATTCGCTCGAAGGTGACCTCTATGATGAGAAGGGGTACTAAAGGTGCCCTCAAGTGGGGACGGGGACTGTGCAGCTGACACTCCGGGCAGGAGGCACAGTACCTCCGCACTTCTTCATGTACTCCAGGCCAGAAAAACCATCGTAGGACTCATGCCAGGGTCTTCTCTACCCCCAAATGCCCCCCAAAAAGATGACTATGAGCAAGACTTAATACAGCATTCTGGTGTTTTTGAGGTACTAGGATCTGCTGTACCTTCTGCCCCTGTACTGGTGCAACCTGGTATAAGAGATCCTTCTTCATTATTAAGTAGAGTCCTGGTCCCTGGGTTTTCCCTTCCACGGGGACCCCATCTATTTCAGTCACCTCCTTCCTAATGTTGTCATACCTTGGGTCTTCTGCCTGGTCCCGTCCAAAATTTCCTCTCCCGGGGCTAATCTGCCCAAGATCTAGGGGCCCAGTCTCTGTTGCCTCTACTGGTTCAGCAGCATTAGGGTGGGGGTCAGACTCAGGTGCTTCTCCCTCCTGCATGGCCTCCTTTTCAGCTGCGCGGGTCCGCCTACCTACAAGAGCGACCCACTGGCTTTGGGTCAGTATTCGGGTTCCCAAGGCCTTAGCTGCCCTTCTTTCCCTTTTTGTCTTTCTACCCTGTCTGGGAGTGGAGAACAAATCTGGGGATATTTCAGAGAAGATTGGGGGTTGACAGTCTGCTGTGGATGCCTCACCAATTTTAGGGTCCCCATCTTTCTCCAATCCCCCTACTGGGAATAAGTTTCCAAACCCTGGGAAGTCCCTCCCTATGAGCACCGGGTATGGGAGTTTAGGGACTACACCTGCTGCTACCTCAGTAGTGTTCCCTTGGATCTTGATTTTTACTGGGATGGTGGGGTAGTAACTAACTGTCCCATGGACACATGTTATCGCCGTACGTTTAGCCTGCAGAAGCTGACTACGCTTCACGAGCTTCCCTGAGATAAGCGTGATAGCACTCCCCGAATCGACCAGTGCCGTGGTCCCTACCCCATTTAGTTTCACTGGTCTGGTATACATATGTGGGGTTAGTGAGACCCCCACAAGGTGGATGAGGGAGCATGGATCTGCCCCAGTTCCCCAGGTTACACTGCATAGGCTCCTCAGCATTGGGACACTGTGCAGCTATGTGTCCCCACTCCCCCCAGGCATAACATCTGTATGGAGCCCTAGACATTCCCCGGTCTCTTGGTTTGGGCAGTCTAGCACCACGATCCTCTTCTCCCTCAGTGCTCCGACTCTTTGTGGCCTCTGATGGGCCTTCAGCCTCTCTCTTTTTCCACCTGGGCCCTCCTGGTGGCCCAGTCACCCGAACTTTAGGGCTTGGTGCTGCTAGTTTAACCCAGGGTGCCTCTTCCTTAACTGGTCAGGTCAGCTCCCTCGCTGTCCTTCGCCTCTCTACCAGGGCGACAACCTCGTCATAGGTGGAGGGTTCGTTCTGGCTTACCCAGGCACGAAGGTCTGGTGGTAGTCCCCTCATGTATCGGTCAATGACCAGAACCGCTAGTATCTCTTCCGGACTCCGGGACTCTGTTTGCAACCACTTTTGTGCGAGATGGATGAGGTCATACAATTGGGACCACGGGGTTTTGTCTTCCTGGTACCTCCAACCGTGATGCTGCTGGGCCCGCACTGCTGTTGTTACCCCAGATCTGGCCAGGATCTCTGCTTTCAGCTGGGGGTAGTCTGCCGCAGCCTCTTCAGGCAGATCATGGTAGGCCTTCTGGGCCTCCCCACACAGGAATGGGGCAAGGATGCCAGACCACTGATCTCGAGGCCAGGCCTCCCGTAGGGCTGTCCTCTCAAAGGCCAG
Source organism: Emys orbicularis (assembly GCF_028017835.1). Lineage (NCBI taxonomy): Eukaryota > Metazoa > Chordata > Testudines > Emydidae > Emys > Emys orbicularis. The sequence goes on from NC_088684.1 coordinate 166,543,895, forward strand.
AAGGTATGCCTCTACATAATCCTCCCGTGTCATTTTCTGCAGCCAATGGCTGGCCTGTATGAGCCGAGTCCCATCATGACAGCGATTCAGCTCTGTAAGGGACTTTACCTGGTTTACCAGTTCCCGCAACATAGCTCGGTCTTGAGCAGCCTGGTCCATCAGCAGGTGATTAGTCTCTTGCTGCAGCCGCACTGCCTCCTGTTGGGCGGCTGCCTGGACACAGGTAGCCTCCTGCTGGGCCACCGTAGCTTGTATCAGTGCCCGCACTACGTCATCCATTGTGGTGGAAAAAAAATAAACCCTCTCCCTTTTTTTTTTGTTTTTTTTTGTTTAAATCGCCCTCCTTCTTCCGCCACGCTGTGCACCCCAAGATCCCACTCCTGACACCAGTCTGACAAAGTTCCTCCTCTATCTTGGTGGGTCCTGCGCTTATTGGCGGATTTTCTTGCCTCAGAGATTCACCATGTGGGTTGGGGAACAGCCCAGAGACCGTCCCCTCTGGGAGAACCCACAGTCCAGGTCAATTGGGAGGTTTAGGGGGAACCCGGGCCCGCCCTCTACTCTGGGTTCCAGCCCAGGGCCCTGTGGACTGCAGCTGTCTATAGTGCCTCCTGTAACAGCTGCATGACAGCTACAACTCCCTGGGCTACTTCCCCGTGGCCTCCTCCAAACACCTTCCTTATTCTCACCACAGGACCTTCTTCCTGGTGTCTGATAACGCTTGTGCTCCTCAGTCCTCCAGCAGCACACCCTCTCACTCTCAGCTCCTTGTGCCTCTTGCTCCCAGCTCCTCATACTCCCACCACAAACTGAAGTGAGCTCCTTTTAAAACCCAGATGTCCTGATTAGCCTGCCTTAATTGATTCTAGCAGCTTCTTCTTAATTGGCTCCAGGTGTTCTAATTAGCCTGCCTGCCTTAACTGGTTCTAGCAGGTTCCTGATTACTCTAGTGCAGCCCCTGCTCTGGTCACTCAGGGAACAGGAAACTACTCATCCAGTGACCGGTATATTTGCCCTCTACCAGACTCCTGTACCCCACTGGTCTGGGTCTGTCACACAGGGTTTAAAAGAGAACTGGATAAATCCATGGAGGTTAAGTCCATTAATGGCTATTAGCCAGGATGGGTAAGGAATGGTGTCCCTAGCCTCTGTTTGTCAGAGGGTGGTGATGGACAGCAGGAGAGAGATCACTTGATCATTACCTGTTAGGTTCACTCCCTCGGGGGCACCTGGCATTGGCCACTGTCGGTAGACAGGATACTAGGCTGGATGGACCTTTGGTCTGACCCAGGATGGCCATTCTTATGTTCTTATGTAGATGATCTCCAATACCCAGGTGTTTGTGGTTATACGCTCCCAGTTTTGAAGAAGAAGAGTAAGACGGTTGCCAAAGGGATGGAGATGTTTGGATTGTTTCGGCAAATAAATGTGGGGGTGATAACACATCAGAATTGGTGTTTAGATGTAGAGAGCTGTGATGGTGATGATTGTGAGGCAACTGGTCTCCGCTTTTGTAGTCTGTCTTTTTCTTTGGGGTTCATAATGCCTGTGGGCAGGAGGAAATTGAGCAGGCTGGGATCAGGAACAGTCAACATGGATTCACCAAGGGCAAGGTATGCCTGACCAACCTGATTGCCTTCTATGATGAGATAACTGGCTCTGTGGATATGGGGAAAGTGGTGGACATGATATACCTTGACTTTAACAAAGCTTTTGATATGGTCTCCCACAGTATTCTTGCCAGCAAGTTAAAGAAGAATGGATTGAATGAATGGATTATAAAATGGATAGAAATCTGGCTAGATCATCAGGCTCAACAAGTAGTGATCAATAGCTCCATGTCTAGTTGGCAGCCGGTATCAAGCGGAGTGCCCCAGGGGTCGGTCCTGGGGCCAGTTTTGTTCAACATCTTTATTAATGATCTGGATGATGGGATGAATTGCAAGTTCGCAGATGACACTAAGCTGAGGGGAGAGGTACATACACTGGAGGGTAACGATAGAGTCCAGAGTGACCTAGACAAATTGGAGGATTGGGCCAAAAGAAATCTGGTCAGGTTCAACAAGGAGTAGTGCAGAGTCCTGCACTTACAGTGGAAGAATCCCATGCACTGCTATAGGCTGGGGACTGACTGGCTAAGCGGCAGTTCTGCAGAAAAGGACCTGGTGATTACAGTGGAAGAGAAGCTGGATATGTGTCAGCAGTGTGCCCTTGTAGCCAAGAAGGCTAACAGCATATTGGGCTGCATTAGTAGGAGCATTGCCAGCAGATCGAGGGAAGTGATTATTCCCCTCTATTCAGCACTGGGGAGGCCACATCTGGAGTATTGCTTCCAATTTTGGGCCCCCCACTACAGAAAGGATGTGGACAAATTGGAGATAGTTCAGCAGAGAACAATGGAAATGATTAGGGGCCTGGGGCACATGACTTATGAGGATAGGCTGAGGGAACTGGGCTTATTTAGTCTACAGAAGAGAAGAGTGAGGGGGGATTTGATAGCAGACTTCAACTACCTGAAGGGGGTTTCAAAGAGGATGGAGCTCGACTGTTCTCATGGGTACCCAGTTGTAGATTGGATGGTACCAAGGTGATCAACCTTCTCAAGGATTGTCTCTTTACGGTAGATTCTCTACTCCGGAGATTTGTAACCCCCCCACCCCTCTTCTAACCTGCTGGAGAATTCTGAGCAGAGGACATTGATGGAATCAGCCTTGTTGGGGACTGCTGTAACAGGGGAAGGGGGCTTGTCCCGGGGCTGGTCTGAGTGAACTTTCCATCATTAGAAGTCTTAGGGTTTAGTGCATGGTTCTTCCTAGCTCTCAATTTTAGTTTCATCCAGAAAGTGCACTTTTGAGGCACGTGTGACTCTCTGAGGCCATGAATGCAGCAAGAATGTCCATCGCTGACTGGAATTGCTTTCCAGTAGGAAATACAATACTTAAACCCAGGAGAGCTGGGCATACCCGCTCCATGATTCACTTCCCCCGAGGCAAGAGATAACAAACTAACTAAGGACAGGTAGTTGGCTATTCTAACAATAAAATAAAGGAAATTTTATTTATTAAATTTTTAAATTTTTTTGTGTTCGGGGAAAAATGGAAAAAAGGGAGGCGTATTACAACTTACTAATGGAAACTCTATGAACTAACATTATTAATCAAGAACAGAAAGCAAGATATAGATGAGGAATTCTCAAATTGAACCGTTCTGAGGCTCCATCTCAGGCCAAAGGCGACTGAGAAGGAACTGAAAGCGGCTAACTTGTGCAGCGCTATATAGCCATGAGGCAGGGCATGACATGAGAAGAGCACATGTGCGGGCCAAACGGACACTGCTACCTAAAATCTCAATCTGATGCGCAAGGACGTGGATACACCTAGAGCAGAGCACCTACAGGCACACTAATCGAAGAAGAATCTCTGTTGGAGCAGCAACTACAAAGTGTCTGGACAGATTGGGAAGCCCATCTACAAAGATCCCAGCCTGGAATGGCAAGATGGATCCATGAGGTGACCAGCAATGACTACCATGGATCAGAAGGTTTTCCATGAAAGAGAGGAAGTCAGGAAGACCTTAGCCAAATGGGAACTTGCTAATAGAGATGAGTTGAAGCAGGAACTTAAAGAGCTGAGAAATCACCTAGAGAAGGAAATCAGAATCCGAAACCACAGTGGTCAGCTGCCTGGATGTGGAATTGGGCCAGCCAGAGAACTTGGTTAAGACCAGACATTTACAAACTTTTCTCCCTGATTTGTAAACCTCCACCCCAAGGCCCAGAGGTGAGACATCAATCTGTCCCAGCTCAAATAATGCAAAACCCCACTGTCTTTCAGGGGGAAACTCCCAGGGACACTTATTTGGCTCAGTTCAAAATCATAGCCCAAATGAATGGTTGAGAAGGTGAACAGAGAGGGGGATTTCTGGCAGCCAGCTTGAGTGGCCCAGCTCTGATGGTGCTGCAAAACATATCCTCAAAAAGAGACTGAGTTATTCAGATCTGGTACAAGCACTTAATGTGCAGTTTGGAGCCAGCCATCAATGTGAGCTGGCTAGGGCACAGCCCAGCGCTATAAAGAGTGGGAAAGGGGAGACGCCACCTGCACTGGCAAAAGACATGCAAAGACACATGTTCCTGGCAGCAGTGCACCAGAAGAGGAAGCAGCCACTCGTGAGGAAGTTGGACCCATGGCGATCAGCTTTCTGCAAGTACAGTTCTGTGTCTAATATGTAAAATGCAAGAGGGGATTCTAATCTCATCCATGACATTTTTTATTACAAAAAGTGAAATTCACTTTATTAAAAAAGTCAATAATGCAAAAACTAAGGGAAAGCAGTTCAGTTAAATACTGGTACTGTGAAAAAACTGGCATAAATAGGATTGTTATAAATATAAGCTAGGCCAGGACAGAATGTCACAAGTGTCTAGTGAAAGGCTCTCACCCAATTTGAAAAAAGAGCACAGGAAATAAGTAGTGGGTACTGGCTCAAACATAATGTAACCCTTCTGCCAGTCAGAGTTGGCAGCAACAAGGGCTGGGTTCAGCATCTAGGGGTTCCTTTTCAACAATACAACACAAACCGGCTTGAGCCCACACCCAGTGACCTGGGACAATTACACACCATCCCCTGGGCGCCTCTAAGAGGGCACCTTCCCCTCTCGCAAGAACAGAGTCTGAGTGTAGCACAAAACTTTTAATAAAAGGAAGGAAATAATGCAGCATTAATTTGGGGGAAAACACTGCAAACAGGGTTTATAAACATAAACCATGAGCAAAAGACCCATCACCAAGTAAGTTGGGCAGTGTCCTTTTTCCTCTCACGTTCTTAAGACCAGCAACCCAAAAGTCCCTTTAATGTGCCCATCCCTTCTCTGCACCCCACTCACAGTTGCTGTCCTTGGACAGTGCAGACCCAGAGTTGCATCTGCAGAGTTCGCCTCCCACCCTGGATGGAGGGGGCGGGGGGTTAGGAGGCACCTTACTCACACCACTGCTTGGGCACTCATTCATCACCACTCTCTGAAGGGCTCTGCTCTGGCACTCTCTGCCAGCCACCCAGGCCAAGATGTCTTCAGGGCCCCCCACTTAACATAGCTCTTAGTGATTTCAGCTGTTAGTGGGGGAGCCTCACTGCTGGTGTACACTGGGCAGTCTCTTGCATCAGAGATACTATCCCAAAGCAGGTCTAATACTTAAACTAGATATTAGTGATTTCAGCACTGCAGCATGTAACAAGACTCTCAACTGAGTCTAAATTAGCTCTGTTATTACATAATGGAGAGTAGAAAGGTCAAGTGGTATCTAGATCACCCACTTTCCCCACCCTCTCTCAACTTACTGGGCTTTGGAACCCAGGTCCCCTGCCTAGCAAGTGCTGTTTAGTTGAGGGTGAGTCCTTCAATCTGGACATGCCAAGTACAGTTCTGCTGCCCTTGATTCACACAACAAGGATTACAACCCTTCATTACTCCCGCCCCAATAACAAGGAGACTGGGGATCCCACACCAGCCAAAAGTGACCATCTGGGCAAGCAGTCCCATCATGCTGAGCACTTAGGCAGGGTGGGTGTGCCCATGCAAATGAGATCAGCTTCTAAAGTCTTTTTCCACACCTCACCACTAGGTGTCAGGGAAGAGCTCATTCAGATTCTGCTTACATCAACATTATATGTGACATGTTACAAAATGCTAGGGAATAGGGGATCCAAAACGGAACCACCTAATTGGTCTCAAATACAGAAAGTGATCTCTGGAATTTGAACAAGAAGTCTGGGCAGCCAAGATAGTGGATGAGCTAATGATCCATTTGAATTTCATTAGGTTGTAGTTTAGAGATTAAGGCTATTTCTATAACTGAGAAAGATCTTACTTTAGCTCAAGCAGGTAAAGTGTGGTGTGTGCATTAGAGAGCCAGGTGCTAGTCCCAGCTCTTCAGGTGTGTGCTGTTTTAGTATGGGAAGTATAGTCTTTCCTTATTTAATGTTCAAACCACTAATTCTGTACCAATAAGACTGATTTTGAACCCCCAAATAAAACAAAACAAAACAACCCTGCCTTCAGATTAGAATTAAGTATCACTGACAACCAGAACACTTTCTAATAAATTGATTAAGTGCATAGGGCTGGCATTTTCAGTGGGATTTATGTACCTGCCTTACTTAGGCTTCTTCGAAAATCCCAGCCTAGGACATTAACATGGCTCCTTGTTGTAATAGTTGCAACATGTCTGCCTCTACTTACCAACTGAAATCACATTATACTAGAAAATCTGGATAATGGATTTAAAATAATAATAGTTTGTGCAAGAGGCAGTTTTCAATAATAAAATGCTTATGAAAATGCCATTATTTGAGAATTAGATGTGATTTGCTGTCAAAGCTCATGAGCGGGGAGAGAACAAAACATGCCCCCCCCCCAAAGACTACTTTTGAAAAGTGAAAGGAGACTCCGGGATTCAGTAAAATTATTGTTCCTGCTTTGTCTATTAAAAATACCCTCTGGGCGAGGGGTAGCCAACCTGTGGCTCTGGAGCCACATGCGGCTCTTCAGAAGTTAATATGTGGCTCTTTGTATAGGCACCAACTCCAGAGCTGGAGCTACAGGTGCCAAATTTTCAGTGTGCCGGGGGTGCTCACTGCTCAACCCCTGGCTCTGCCACAGGCCCTGCCCCCACTCCACCCCTTCCCACACCCTCCCCTGAGCCTGCCATGCCCTCACTCCTCCCCCTCCCACCCAGAGCCTCCTGCACGCCACAAAACAGTTGATTGGGAGGTACGGGGAGGGAATGGTGGGGCTGCCATTGGGTGGGAGGTGTTGGGAGTGGAGCGGGGGGGGGGAAGCTGATGGGAGGGCTGCTGACGTATTACTGTGGCTCTTTGGCAATGTACATTGGTAAATTCTGGCTCCTTCTCAGGCTCAGGTTGGCCACCCCTGCTCTGGGCCTTGGGGGAATAGGCACAGGTCTATTTCTAAATGGGATAAAGTACAAAGGAATAAAGAATTAAGTGACCAGGTAAGCCCTCCAACTTAATTAAGGAAGATCTGGGAGGTTTTATACAGTGAGGATTTACAATAGAAAAGCACTAAACATAACATACAGATTTCTAATGTCTTTATTAATCCCATTTTGATACAGTATAACAAATCCTACATTGTCTTGACATTCACATTCCATAACATTTAGTTGCCATAGCACTTTTCTTTTTCTCTAGGCTTTAGAAGGGAAAGAATGCATAGGCTTCCAGAGCAGCACAGGCACATAAGGTGCATGCTGGTATATGTAAACCAAGAATTACCATGATGTAAAGAAAACTGGCTCCAGTTTCACTAAGGATGAAATTTACCTGCAAGGGGCCAGCACAATGCCTATGCACCAAAACTAAGTCTCTCAAACTGTGTTGCACACAACAGGACGGAGGTAGTTGTATTACCTTAAACTGTGTTGAACTAGAAGTTCAGCTTTAGAAGTAGAGGGAAAAAACCTTTATATCAATGGATGCCTTTCACATCATCTTAAGGGTAATAAGCAGAATGATTCCAATCAGCTTGGATTTGCTTCAAGGGCCTAGAAACCTGAAACTTAAATTTTTGATTTTTTTTTTTTGAGGAACAGTTTTTATATATCTATAGATATAGATATATTTCTTTTTGTAGGACTAAATTTTATGCCCATTGATGTTGTTAAAGAACAATGGTTAGCATGCTCCCAAATGGGAAAAAGTGCTGTTTCTGATATAACTGAGATGAGAGAAATTCTCTCAGATGTCTGATTTTGGCACAAGTCAGTCAGAGCAATGCTCAAAAGCAACTGAACATTTAGTATAATCAACAGGGAAGCGATAGAATTTTCCAACCAGGTGAAAAGTTATTAATACTACAAAAATAAGCTACTGGCCAAGAGGCAAGGATTTTAAGACAAATTGGTCCAGCAGATTATGCTATTAAGATATCTGAGGAGAGAACCTGTAGGACAGTTTGCCATGTGAATCTTCTTATAAAGTGGGATGAGAGAGACCCGCCCTAACAATCCAGTATCAACTATTTCAGCAGAATGTCATCCCAATAGTGTGAGTAGTTACCCTAGCAGCTACCTGTTGGGCCGGCTGGGGAGCCCCCTGGAGTGGCGCCGATATGACGATCCATATAAGCCCCTGCTGGCCCGACCCCCCTTCAGTTCCTTCTTGCCGGCTACTCCAACAGAGGGGAAGGTGGGGGGGGGGGAATGGAATAGATATGACCAACACATCTCAAAGAACAACAGTTACAGAAAGGTAAGTAACCGTTTTTTCTTCTTCGAGTGATTGCTCATATCAATTCCAGTTAGGTGACTCCCAAGCCTTACCTCGGAGGTGGGGTCGGAGTCAATGAACCGCAGATTGAAGGATCACTCTGCCAAAGGCTGCATTATCCCAAGAGTGCTGGATGATGGCATAGTGGGACGTAAAGATATGAACCGAGGCCCACGTGGCAGCCCTGCAGATTTCCTGGAGAGGAATGTGTGCCAGAAAGGCAGCTGATGACGCCTAAGCTCTCGTGGAGTGAGCTGTAACAGCAGGCGGAGGGACGTTTGCCAGGTTATAGCAAGCACGAATGCACCTGGTGATCCACGAAGATATTTGTTGAGAGGAAACCGGGGCGCCTTTCATCTGCTCCGCAATGGCGACAAACAACTGGGTTGTTTTACGAAAGGGTTTTGTCCAGTCTATATAGAAGGCAAGTGCCCTTCTAACATCGAGAGAATGGAGGCGTTGTTCACGTAGGTCAGCATGCGGTTTTGGGTAGAAAACCGGTAGGAAGATAACCTGGCTGATGTGGAAGCGGGACACCACTTTTGGTAGGAAGGCTGGGTGAGGTCTTAGTTGGACTTTATCTTTATGAAAGATGGTATAGGGCGGTTCACACGTGAGAGCCCATAGTTTGGCGACTCGACGTGCGGAAGTGATGGCCACTAGGAAGGCGACCTTCCAGGAGAGAGAGAGAAGAGAGCAGGTGGCCAGCGGCTCGAAAGGAGGGCCCATAAGGCAGGAGAGGACCAAGTTGAGGTCCCATGCATGCACGGGTGGCTTCGTTGGAGGATGGATTTTCTCCAGGCCTTTGAGAAAACGCCGCATGACCGGATGTGCAAACACTGAATGCCCCGCCGCGCCTGGGTGGAATGGAGAAATGGCCACAAGGTGGACCTTAAGGGATCCAAAGGCTAGGTGCTGGTCCTTTAGGGACATCAGGTAGTCCAAAATGCATGAAATGGAAGCCTGGAGCGGGGCCACCTTCCGCTGAGTGCACCAGCTGGAAAACCTCTTCCATTTAGCCTCGTAGGTAAGCCTAGTCGACGGCTTGCGACTTTCCAGAAGCACCCGCCTTACTGAGTCCAAACAGGTGCGTTCAGCCTGGTTCAACCACGGATCCTCCAGGCTGTGAGATGGAGCGACTGGAGGTCGGGTGAAGGAGATGGCCGTGGTTCTGGGATATGAGGTCAGGGTCAAGAGGAAGACGTAGGGGAGCCTGAATTGACAGGTCCAGCAGAGTCGGGTACCAACACTGACGCGGCCAGGCAGGGGCTACCAGTATTACATCTGCCTTGTCCCGGCGGATCTTGAGGAGCACCTTGTGAACCAGCGGGAACGGTGGGAAGGCATACAGCAACTGGCCTGACCACGTAATCTGGAAGGCATCCGCTAACGAGCCCAGGCTGTGACTCCGGAAGGAGCAGAAGGCTGGGCACTTTCTGTTGGTCCGCGAAGCAAACAAGTCGATTCAGGGAAACCCCCAGGTGCGGAAAACGGAATGAATGACATCCGGGCGTATGGACCATTTGTGAGTCAGAAAACGCCTGCTCAAAGTATCTGCCAGGACGTTCTGGACGCCCGGCAGGTATGAGGCCTGAAGGTTGATGGAGTGGACTAAGCAGAAGTCCCACAGAGAGAGGGCTTCTTGGCAGAGTGGCGATGACTGGGCTCTGCCTTGCTTGTTCAGGTAGAACATGGCTGTGGTGTTGTCCGTTAGGACTGCTACGCAGTGACCCCGCAAGTGGGGAAGAAAGGCTTGGCACGCAAGGTGGATCGCCCTGAGCTCTCTGATGTTGATGTGCAGCGGCAGCTCGCTCTCGTGCCATAAGCCCTGCGTTGTCAGGCTGCCGAGGTGGGCTCCCCATCCCAGGGCAGATGAGTCTGTAACTAGAGTGAGAGTGGGCTGGGGGGGATGAAACGGGACCCCGGCACCCACCATCTGAGGGTCCAGCCACCACTGCAGGGAGTCGAGTGGGACAGTAAGGACCATGTCTAGGCTGTCGCGTCCCGGTCGATAGGCAGATGCCAGCCATGCCTGAAGCTGCCTGAGCCTGAGCCTGGCATGTTGCACAATATATGTGCAGGACGCCATGTGACCCAGCAGCCTGAGACACTGCCTTGCTGTAGTGGTCGGAAAAATGCAGAGGCTGGTAATTATGCCTGCTATAGCCAGGCGCTGTGCCTCTGGAAGGAAGGCTCTCACTTGGTTTGCATCCAGGACCGCTCCTATAAATTCTATTGTTTGAGTAGGGGCGAGGACGGACTTGCTGAGCTTTACCATGATGCTGAAGCGAGTGAACATGTCCAGGAGTAGGCGTACCTGCAACTGCACGTGATGATGAGACCGGCCCCGTATAAGCCAGTCGTCCAGGTACGGGAAGACGTGTACGTGGGGTCAGCGGAGGAAAGCAGCCACAACCGCCATGCACTTGGTAAAGACATGGGGGGGCTGTGCACAAGCCAAACGGGAGGGCTGTGAATTGATAGTGCATCTTGCCCAGCATGAAACGGAGGAAACGTCTGTGAGGCGGGACAATCGAAATGTGAAAGTACATGTCTTTAATATCGAGGGCGGCATACCAGTCTCCAGGGTCCAGTGAAGGGATGATAGTGGCTAAGGAGACCATACGGAACTTCAGGTTGACGATGTACTTGTTGAGCTCCCTGAGGTCCAGAATAGGTCTTAGGCCTCCTTTGCCTGGGGTACAAGGAAGTAGCAGGAGTAGAAACCCTTGCCCCTGAACTCCTGAGGAACTTCCCCCACTGCCCCCAGAGCGAGGAGGGACTGAACCTCCTGGATGAGAAGTTGCTTGTGAGAAGGGTCCCTGAAGAGGGACGGGGGTGGGTGGGAGGGCGTGTTGGAATGGAACTGGATAGAATATCCCATTTGCACCGTGCGGAGGACCCAACGGTCCAAGGTAATATGGGACCAGGCATGGTAGAAACTGGATAGACGATTTAGAAAGGGATGACTGTCCTGGGTGAGAACTGGTAGTCCGTCCTCTGGCGCACCTTCAAAATGGGTGCTTAGGGCCCGGGGGTGGCTTAGACTGTCCTTGGCCTTGTCCAGAGGGAGGACGAGACGGCCTACGTCAGGAGTATCTGTTCCTCCGATGAGAAGGGTCCTGCCTCGGTCTTGGAGGGAAAGGCTGTTGCTGGGTGGTCTGTGGCCTAAAGGGCTTCCTCTAGGTAACCGGGGTATGCATACCTAAGGACTTAATGGTGTTTCTTGTGTCCTTTAAGGTATGCAGGCGGGAGTCAGTTTGATCTGCAAACAAGCCCAGGCCATTGAAAGGGAGGTCCTGGATGGTATGCTGGACCTCAGGTGGGAGGCTGGAGGACTGAAGCTAGGCATTCTGCCGCATAGTGATTCCCGACGCCAGGGTACGCGCAGCCACATCCGCAGCATTGAGGGAACCCTGGAGGGAAGTCCTAGCAACCAGCTTACCCTCCTCAGCAATGGCCCCCAGTTCTGTACGAGCCTCTGCTGGGAGAAGATCTTGGAACTTAAGGGCCGCAGACCAAGAATTAAAATTGTACCTACTGAGGATCACCAGCTGGTTAGCAATCCGCAGCGAGAGACCCCAGTAGAATAAACCTTTCTCCCAAAAAGGTCCAGCCGTTTCGTGTCTTTTGATTTGGGAGCAGGCCCCTGCTGGCCCTGTCTCTCCCTGGCATTTACCGCATCTACCACCAGCGAACATGGGGCAGGGTGGGTAAACAGATACTCATAACCCCTGGTGGGAACAAAGTACTTTCGTTCCACCCCTTTAGCTGTGGGAGGGATGGAGGCCAGGGTCTGCCAAAGGGACTTTGCATTATTCTGTATGGTTTTGTTCATGGGAAGCCACCCTGGAGGGCTCTTCTGGCCCTAGAATGTCCACCATGGGGTCCTCATCCTCCACAACCTCCTCAACTTGGAGGTTCATATTGAGGGCCACACACCTCAACAGCTCCTGGAGGACCCTAAAGTCCATAGGGGTGGTCCAGACGTGGACGTCCCAGCCACAGCCTTGTCAGGGGAGGATGAGAATGACTCCACCGGCAGGACAGGTGCGGATGGAACATCCTGATCAGACGTGGATGGCTCCTCTTGGGGAGCTGGAGTAGCCTCTTTTGGAGGTGCTGGAACCACAGTTTTGTCTGTGTCAGGAGGAGGACGGCTAAGGGTTGCCTCAGGAGGCCTGTTGCTCAAGCGAGACGGTGGCCGGGCAACTGGGGGAGCACCCTGGGCTCGATGGTATGCCCAGGGTGTCCAAAATTGCCACTGGGGTTGCCAGTGGGTCGCTGGAGGGACTTGACCGAGGCTTCCTGGGCCAGAGTGAGGGATGTCCAAGACCCCAGATGCTCTCTCTGATCTGCCAGAAGGAGATCTGGACCGCGACGGCCAAGAGGGGGCAGTGCGGGAGTGGATCAATGCAGGCACAGAGTCTCCTGGCAGATGCGGGTCACGCGGTGATCAGCGCTGGGAGGCTGATCGTGACCGCGAGTGGTGCCGAGATGTTAAGCAGTCGTTGACAAGACCACCCTTTAACAGCTAAACTACACTTAATACTATAAAAGAAAGATTAACACTTACTAACTACTAACTATTTACAATGAAGATAAGAGAGAACGCTAGGGATAAGTGGAACACTTGAAAAGACAAGAGACCACTGTTCCAACAACCGTCACAGGCGGTAAGAAGGAACTGAAGGGGGGTTGGGCTGGCAGGGGCTTATATGGATCGCCATATCGGCGCCACTCCAGGGGGCTCCCCAGCCGACCCAATTGGTAGCTGCTAGGGTAAAAGTTTCCGATATCTGTGCACGTGGCGCGCACACACACCTAACTGGAATTGATATGAGCAATCACTCGAAGAAGAATGTTATGTTTCACACTCAATTCCTTCAGTTCCCTTTTTTGTTGCCTGTCTAATTATTGCTGTAAGGGAGTTACAATCTGGACTGATGGACAGCTGTGTCCCCTCAAATCTCCAACATGGGATGCCTTTTACCCTGCTTCTCTGTGAGAGTAACTACTCCTGGTCTGCTCACACACAGCCTCTAGCATGTAAATCACTCCCAGCTATACTGTATGAGTGCTATAGCCAGCCACTCAAGAATTACATTTTAGGGCAACATCAGCAAACTCCCAGTGTGATGTTCTCCTCTGGTGTTACCCAGACCGGTGATCTGCTAGGTCACTCCAATCCTTGACTCTGGGAGCCAGCCTTACCCTGCTCTGCTGTGAGAACCCTCACTCCTGGGCTGTTCACGCACTGCCTCTGGCACGTAAGCTGCTCCTTGGATTGTGCAACCAAATGACACTAGCCAATATCTCCGGTCCCAGACACAACCCTAGGAACCTCCCTCTTGCAGTGTCCAGTTATACCCGCTGGATGCTGCAAGCTTATATGAGTTTGTCAATTTAACAATTTAACAATTTAACAAAGAAATTGATATGTACCAGGCTTGTTATCCCAAGGGGAGCCTCAGACACGCTTCAAACCAAACACACTGCTTCAGATAGAATAAACAAAGAAATGTATTAACTACAAAGATAGATTTTAAGTGATATTAAGTGATAGGCAGAAAGTCAGAGTGGTTACCAAAATGAAATAAAATATGAGCACGCAGTTTAAACTCTCAACCCTATTAGACTGGGCAACATCTAGATTAAGCAGTTTTTCTCACCCCACCAGATACTGCAGTCCTTAATATACAGGTTTGGCCCAGTTTAAGGAACAATCTCCTCTGCTGGAGTCTTGTCTTCTTTTCAGTGTCTTGCTTGCAGTGAAAGTGGGGGCAGGAGAAGGGCCCAGTATGTGTCCACTCTGTTTTATACCCTCAGTCTATGTACTTGGGGAGCACAAGTCCAGGCACGTCTGGGGGGCACTGCTGAGTCTCTCCAAGCAAGGCTGAGCAATTGCCCTGGTGTTGCCTCATGCAGGTGAGTCATTGCATTGTAGCTCCCTTGCTGGACAATGGCTGTTGATGGGTTGTTTGACACCCCGCACGGGCGTTGGTTACTTTCCTTGCTGTTGCCTCTGGGGAGCTAATAACTGGCTGATTCCCCAACTTGCAGCATGTTTTAGTGACCACCATACAACACAATTCTCATAACTTCATATGCATTAATGATACACATATATGGATAGAGAAATGACTTTCAGCAGATCATAATCTTTCCCCTGATACCTTACAAAGCAGGGTTGGGCAAACTACGGCCTGCGGGCTGGATACAGCCCATGGGATTGCCACCCCGTGGCACTACGGGCCCTGTGCCGCTCCTGGAAGTGGCCGGCACCACGTGCCTGCGGCCCCTGTGGGGGCAGAGGGCACCACACGCTGCCCTCACCTGTGGCTTCCACACCCAAAGCTCCCATTGGTCGCGGTTCCCTGTTCCTGACCAATGGGAGCTGCGGGAGGCGGTGCCTGCAGGTGAGGGCAGTGCACAGAGCCCTCTGCCCCCTCCCCCACCAGGGGCCGCAGGGACATGGTGCCGGCCGCTTCCAGGAGTGGTGCGGGGCCAGGGCAGGTAGGGAGCCTGCCTTAGTGGCACGGTGCTGCTGCCACCCCGGAGCCACTCCAGGTTATTGGCACTGAGCCGGAGTCCGCACCCCAAACCCCTCCTGCACCCCGCACCCCAACCCCCTGCCCTGAGCCCCATGCCATACCCCGCCTGCACCCAACCCCCTGCCCTGAGCCCCCTCCCACACTCCACACCCTTCCTGAGCCCCCTCATATACCCCGCACCCCTCCTCCGCCCCAACCCCTTGTCCTGAGCCTCTTCCTGCACACCTCACCCCCCCACTCCCCGCACTCCCTCCTGCACCCCAACACCCTGCCCCAGACCTACATTCATGGCCCTACATGCAATTTCCCCACCCAGATGTGGCCCTCGGGCCAAAAAGTTTGCCCACCCCTGTTACAAGGCATGCTTTATATGCAAGATCGCGATTATATGAAAATGAGGAATATGGGGGTTACAGTACACTCCCCCAAGGTATTGAATGTCACACCCAGCCCCAGACTTTCCCCCAGAAATGTGTATCTTGTACTGCCCAGCACCCTCCTGCACAATAGAAGTTCATATAAAGTCAGGCATTAATTAATAGAAAATGATATGCACAAATATTGTTATCTCAAAGGCAGTTTCCCAAACACTTCAAGCCAAACACATTGGTATAGATAACACAATGAACTAAATTTATTAACTACAGAAAGATCTATTTTAAGTGAGTACAAGTAATGAGGCATATAAGTTAGAATAGGTTACAAGGAAACAAAAGGTAAAATGCAACTAACACCTAACTTAACAAGCTAAGTGAATACAAACCAAAGGTCTCTCACCAAATATTCCAGCAGTGTTAGTGGCTGAACCTGTTTCATTCAGGATCTCCCGTGCGCCCCCTTCCCCCCACAGTCCAATGCTGCTTCCTTTGTTCTTCGGGGGTTGATTATGCCGTGGGTAGACAGCAAGGGAGAAATCATTTGGGGCATCTGCCCTCTCCACATCTAGCCCTTTCTCCTGTGCAAGAATCCTCTCCAGATGATGTTCAGAAGACAGAAAATCTGTGGGCAGGTACCTTAGGTTGCTTTGTCAAAACATAGATATTTTGCCCACACCTTCTCTTTTGCTGAAGAGTGGCCACTTAATCAGATGGTGGTCCATTTGACACCTAGTTGAGGTGTTGACTAGCCTTTCCTCTCTGGGGAACTTGTTTGTGACTGTCCTCCAGAACATGTTGGAATGTGCCTTGGTAATATTATACAGTGGAATCTTGTATCGTTACATACAATGTTGCCACACATATTTTACAAGGACAAATCATGAATTTACACAGTATGCTTTGTAAAATGGGTGATCATAGGGGTACAGACTATCACACCCAAGTGTAGTTTCAGGAAGAATATAGATATATTGTCTGATTTAAATAAATGCTAACACAACTTTAAATAAAAGCTAACTTTAGTTAAAAACTTAGGGTGAGGATGCAGGGCTACCTTATCCTTACAGAATACTGTAAAAGGAGGATCTGACTGTATCTCAAAGACACCATCCTGGCCAATCTAATGGCTATGAGGAAACCAATCTTTTGACTTAATGGAGTCCAAGAGAAAGTAGCCAAGGGCTCAAATGGCGGGCTCATAAGCACCACATAGACAACAGCTGAGGTCTTAAAGTGGCACCAAATTCTTAATACGTGGGAAAGCTTGAGAAAGCTAACAACTATGTCTGTCAAACGATTAAAAAAAATTGCAATTAATCATGAGATTAAAAAAAATCATGATTAATCACAGTTTTAATCACACTATTAAACAATAACAGAATACCAATTTAAATTTATTATAAATATTTTGGATGTTTTTCTAGATTTTCAAATATACTGATTTCAATTACCACACAGAATACAAAGTGTACAGTGTTCACTTTATATATGCACCGTAAAAAAAGATAAAAGAAATAGTATTTTTCAATTCACTTCTTACAAGTACTGTAGTGCAATCTCTTTATAGTGAAAGTGCAACTTACAGACTTAGAATTATTTTTTTTACATAACTGTACTCAAAAACAAAACAATGTAAAACAGTGGTCCCCAAACTTTTCATGGTCATGCCTTCCCCTTACCTCTGTCTGTGCTCTTCTCCCCCACCCCCCGCCCCAGGAGCTGGGGCTGAGAGCTGGGGTGCAGACAGGTGTAATGCTGGGGCCACAGATGGGGGTGGGATGGGACCAGGAGTGGAGCCGGGGCTGAGGGTGGGGTTGCAGCTGGGGGCCGAGGCTGGAGGTGGGGCTGGGAGCAGAAGCTGCAGCCGGGCTGCAGTCAGGGGCCAACACTGACGGCGGGGCTAGGGACGGGAGCTGGGGTCGTGGCTGGGAGTGGGGCTGGGTGGCGCTCTCTCCCCGACACTATAGGAGCTGGCCTGGATCCCACCGCACCCCCCTGAATGTTCCTCCGTGCCCCCTAGGGGGCATGCCCCACAGTTTGGAGACCTCTGATGTAAAACTTTGGAGCCTACAAGTCCACTATGTCTTACTTCTTGTTCAGCCAAAGAAGGTACCAATATGAGATTTCTAAAGATAGCTACAGCACTCGATCCAAGGTTTAAGAATCTGAAGTGCCTTCCAAAATCTCTGAGGGACGAGCTGTGGAACGTGCTGTCAGAAGTCTTAAAAGAGCAACACTCTGATGCGGAAACTACAGAAACCGATTCACCAAAAAAGAAAATCAATATTTTGTTGGTGGCATCTGACTCAGATGATGAAAATGAAGATGCATTGTACTGCACTGCTTTGGATTGTTATCATGGAGAACCCATCATCAGCATAGAGCCATGTCCTCTGGAATGATGGTCAAAGCATGAAGGGGCATATGAATATTTAGCATATCTGGCATGTAAATACCTTAGAATGCCAGCTACAACACTGACATGGAATCATAGGGACCTCAAGAGGTCATCTAGTCCAGTCCCCTGCACTCAAGGCAGGACTAAGTATTATCTAAACCATCCCTGACAGGTGTTTGTCTAACCTGCTCTTAAAACATCTCCATGTTCCACAACCTCCCTAGGCAATTTATTCCAGTGCTTAACCATCCTGATGGTTACCAAGTTTTTCCTAATGTCCAACCTAAACTGCCCTTGCTGCAATTTAAGCCCATTGCTTCTTGTACTATCCTCAGAGGTTAACGAGAAACATTTTTCTCCCTCCTCCTTGTAACAACTGTTTATATACTTGGAAATTGTTACCATCTCCCCTCAGTCTTCTCTTCTCCAGACTGAACAAACCCAAATTTTTTCCATCTTCCCTCATAGGTCATGTTTTCTAGACCTTTACTCATTTTTGTTGCTCTTCTCTGGACTTTCTCCAATTTGTCCACAGCTTTCCTGAAATGTGGCACCCAGAACTGGACACAATACTCCAGTTGAGGCCTAATCAGTGTGGAGCAGAGCAGAATTACTTCTTGTGTCTTGCTTACAACACTCCTGCTAATACATCCCAGAATGATGTTTGCTTTTTTTGCAACAGTGTTACACTGTTGATTCATATTTAGCTTATGATCCACTATGACCCCCAGATCCCTTTCTGCAGTACTCCTTCCTAGGCAGTCATTTCCCATTTTGTATGTGTACAACTGATTGCTCCTTCCTAAGTGGAGTATTTTGCATTTGTCCTTATTGAATTTCTTCCTGTTTACTTCAGACTATTTCTTCAGGTTGTCCAGATTATTTTGAATTTTAATCCTATACTCCAAAGCACTTGCAACCCCTCCCAGCTTGGTATCGTCAACAGACTTTATAAGTGTACTCTCTATGCCATTGTCTAAATCATTGATATTGAATAGAACTGGACCCAGAACTGATCCCTGTGGGTCTCCTCTTGATATGCCCTCCCATCTTGACTATGAACCACTGGTAACTATTCTCTGGGAATGGTTGTTTGTTTTAGCGATTGGCTGAACAAGAAGTAGGACTGAATGGACTTGTATGCTTTAAAGTTTTACATTATTTTCTTTTTCAGTGCAGTTATTAAAAAATTTTTACATTAATAAGTTGCACTTTCACAATAAAGAGATTTCACTACAGTACTTGTATGAGGTGAATTGAAAAAAAATGAATTTAGTTTTTCTTTACAGTGAAAATATTTGTCATAAAAATATAAAGTTATCACTGTACACTTTGTATTCTGTGCTGTAATTGAAATAAATATATTTGAAAATCTAGAAATACATCCAAATATATATAATACATTTATTTTGGCATTCCATTATTGTTTATCAGTGCAATTAAAACTAAACTGTTTTTTAATCTAGTTAATTTGTTTTGCATTAATCGCTTGCGTTAACTGCGGTTAATTGATAGCCTTGCTAGCAACCATGGGGTTGGAAGATACCAATCTACTATCCATCCCCCCATAGAAGGGAGTGATTGCTGCAAAGTGAATCTTTAGAGAACTCACTGAAAGGCCTGAGGACTTGAAATGTAAGAGGTAGTCTAAAATGTCCTGGATTCTTGCTTAAACAGGTTGTATCCCCCCAGGCAATGGACCAAGCAGAGAACCTTTTCTAGTTGGCCAGTAAGCAGACATAATTGATTGTTTCCAACTGTTGGACAGAATCTCTTGAACCACCAGGGAATACTCCCACACTTTATCTAGAAACTCAACAGCCATTCCGAGAGGTGGAGACTGATGGGTCTGGATGTAGCATTTGACCGTGTTCCTGTGATAGAAGGTCTGGGAGGAGAGGGAAAGAAAGAGGAGGTTGAACTAAGAGAGAGAGAAGATTCAAAAACCAATACTCCCTTGGCCAGACCAGGGCCATCAGGATTAATCTGGCATGGTCTCGCTTCAATTTGTGGATGATCTGTGGGATGAGAGGGATCAGGGAAAGGTGTGCACTAAATCCCCAGTTCTCTTCTATGTGAAGGCATCAGTGAGGAAGCCTGGACTATGGGAGGCCTGAGAACAAAACTGATGACACTCCTGTTGTCTTTTGTAGCAAACAGGTTGACTGAAGATCCCATATGTGAAAGGTGGGCCTCACTGTCAGATCTATGGAATTTTTCCATTCCTTTCTCCTTTCATTTAGTCAGTGAGTGGAGCAGCTCTGAAAAACAAGTAAAAAAGGTTTTCCCTATAGCAGGTTCAATTGTTGTAGTGCTAGAATTAGATGACCTTTTCTGGGGCCTCTGTCTCCTTTAGGAGAGACATACTGTGTCTGGGAAGACAGAAAAGTTGTCTGTGACAGTGATCAGAATATTGCTGTGGGGGCTTATACTGATCCTTCTTAGAGGCTGGAGGATAAATTCTCAGAGAGCAGAGAGCTGTTTGTGAATCTTTAAAAGAGTGAAACACCTCATCTCTCTACTTTGAAAATAAAAACTGTCCATTAAAAGATAGATCATCAATAGATTATTGGATATCTGATGCTATTCCAGAATTAAATAACCATGGTGCACTCCTCATGATGATTGCAGAGGCCATTGCTCTGGAGGTCTCATTAACTGCCATGACAACTAAGGAGTTTGGTTCAAACAGAAACACTCAAACCCTAGGAAGGGACACTGTATCATTTTTCCATTCACTTGGCTGTTGGGGCTAGCGATGCCAGTGTGTGCCACATAGTTTTGGCCAGCTGTAATAGGGCATCATTAATAGGGAAGGCAACCCTTCTAGGGCTGAAGCCTGGAGGATGGCCACCAATTTGTACCAGCTCAGCTTGAATACTCAGAGTTGCAACCATTCTCTTGAGCAATTCCTGGTAGGACATGAACTGGAACTGAAGAATCTGAAGTCAGGGCCACTGAATCGTACATGGATGGTGATGACGGGGCTGCTGGAGCTGAAGATACTTTGAGGTACATGCTGGTTCTCAGGGAAACTGTTAGCCACAGAGAATAATCCAGAAGGAATGTCATCCTGAGCTTCCACAATAGGCTGGACTGTGGCTTGGGCCATCTCCAGATAAGGGGATCTTACATCCAACTTATGTGGAGATCTGGCTCTATGGCAAAGAGGTGTTCCAGGGGGCCACTGCAACACAAGGCACAGCATAATAGGTCAATGTATCACAGGCCAGGCAGGTCTGTCCCTACTAAAGGAATGGCTCTGCTCTTGGTATCAACACTTACTTCCTGCGTGTTTGGGTGATGTATGTGATCTCTTTAGCTGAGGTGGGGCAGGAAAAGAGCTGGAGGACTCTGACCCAGAGTGAGAAGAGCTGTTTGAATAATCAATAGGGATGGGGGGGGTCACCCAACCTGGTGGCATCACTGGAAAACCCCAGTTGTCCACTCTCCAATATGGAAAAGTTAACGTTGGTACTGTGGTTGGCATTGTATTTGGTCCTGAGAGGAAACTGCAGGAGGTAGATGGTCTTATAATTGCATCCAGTACAAAGGATGGGTCCTTTTTTGGTGTTGAGGGGTCAGGATTTGGTCCCCAGTCAGAGGAAGCTACCGGTACTGAGGACTCTGGTAGCAAGGTTGATGTTGTAGATGGTGCCGAGGGCAGGGGATGTCTTGGTATTGACCTAGCCTGCATAAGCACCATATGCAGAACCTGCCTCTTCATCAGTACCTGAACTGAAGGCAATCTCTATCCCAGAGATGAAGAAGACAGAGTTTGGGGTACCATCCCCGCACTGACATCCAAAGGTAGTGGGCATAATGGTATAGATAGACAAAGGAAACTTGAGGATGCTGGAGTTTCCACAGGTACTGGACTCGGTGACCACCCTGTAGATGGTTCCAGAGTCAACAGTACAGCACAAGGATCCTACCGTCTCGGTACTGGGGAGACACAGGTTGGCATCTCTAGGTACCAGAGTTTTGCTGACAGTGATCCCCTGCTTTTGATGAAAAGGAGGACTAATCCTTCCTTGATTTCTGGCAGCACCAGTCCATTTTATGGATCCTCATTTGAGGGACATGCAGGAATGATGAACAATCCCTTTCCTGCCTCTATCACTGATCAGACTGTTGGGACTGTCCCCAACTCCTGCAGAGGTAGAGGATCCTCCTGAAGATGATGTCTAGGGATAGTTAATTGAGCAGTTGGAAGAGGATCCCAGTGCTGAGGCAGTCTCACAGCCTGTTCTAGCAGGTGTTGCTTTAAAAGAAGGTTTCTTGCAACCTGTGTCCTTTCCTTATAGGAATGACAACTACTGCACTTTGCCTTTATGTGTCCCTTTCCAAGGCACACCAAGCAGCACATGTGTGGGTTACTGTTAGGATCAGAGACCTCACATGCCGGGCAATGCTTGAAGCCCAGGGAATGGTGCATAACATTCAGTGCCGCACACCAAAAACTAACTATACAACTAAATATACTAATAAACTAACTAACTCTAACTTAAACTATTGGTGCTAACTGCAAGTAACTATTTACACTACTGAAGACTGAGTCACAAACTGTGATGCAGCAGGGAAATTGTGAGGAGAATCCAACACAGGGAGCTCCAACTCAAGATACAGGTGGTAAGAAGGAACTGAGTGGAGTCAGGGTGCTGCCACCCTTATATAGCCTCAGGAAGGGCTATGAGAAGGTACAGCTGTGGCAAAAAAGTCTCCAGCTTGCAGTGCGCAAGACACCAACACACCAGTGTGGAATACACATCTGCACAAACTTGAAGAACCAGTGGTATTGTTGGTGCCACTAGGTATAGTTACCAGGTAACTCGGGAGGGGGGGGGCGTGGAAGGCCATAAGTGCCAATGAAACCCCCCTGCTCTGGGTCTAAGTGAGCCACAGTACCTCCATCTTGTGAACTTTAACCAGCCTCCATTCTAACAGCCTAAATGCTGAAGCAGAACATGTAACAGTCAGCTTTTTTGCAGACAGCTGCAGTTTCGCTCACACTAGCAGAAGCAGTAGTGATAAGGAAGAAGGGAGGGGGGAGGGGGGAAGTCTACTACGTCTGAGCTTGCAAGGCCAAAGATAAACATGCGGATGAGAACTTTTCTAACACGCCACAATGTAGTGCCTGCTGTAACTGCTGTTGGGAAGGGAGGGGTAGGGGGGAAACAGAACAAAGGCTTACTCAAACAGCTTGGAATATAAAATGGGAAACTTGCTTGTATTTGTTGCGCTTCTGATTTGAGACATGCTGGTCTCCTGAGTGCCTTTTCGAGATCTCGAATAAACAGTCCCCTTAGGCCCTCCAGCCTGTGACTCCTTGGTAAGACTCGTATTGTGATCCAGGTATCTATATTTATTATTTGTGTGGTGAAATCTAATTATAGAACACACCACCTAGGGTGTCTACCTGTTTTTCTGACAGACTGTCCTGAGGTAGACAATCACAGATTTGAGCTACTTCAGACAGCGTGACAGCCTCAACCAACTCATTGATGGTCTATATTAGACCCTTACCATTCGCTATTCCCCCCCTCCCATGACTTTTATTTTCAACTGGTCTGCCTCTTACCTCCTTCTTGACCTCAGAACAAGTGCATATATTATTGATCTATAATGAAACACCTCCTCCCTTCTCTCTCTCCCCCCCCCCCGCCTGTCCTTCCTGAACAAGCTATACCCCTCTATACCAATATTCTAGTGATCAGATTTTTCCCACCCATTATCTGATACCTGTCATAATTAAGGCTACATTTTAGTCACGGGTATTTTAAGTAAAAGTCATGGACAGGTCATGGGAATTAAACAAAAATTCACAGCCTGTGACCTATTCATGACTTTTACTATATACTCCTGACTAACACTTGGGGGGCAACCCGGGGGTTGGGTGCTGCAGGTACTCATTGGGACGGTCTGGGGGTGTGCCACGGGTGCTGGGGGGGGGGTTGGCAGGACTGGGGCAGGTTCCCTACCTGGCTCCTGGGAAGCGGCAACCTCCAGCTCCTAGCTCCATGTGCTGCCTCCGCTCTGCTCCAAACCCCAGTTCTGCAGCTCCCACTCCCCTCCCTCAGCTCCCATCTGTGGGCGGAGGCAGCACGTGGAGCTAGGAGCTGAGGGACGGGAGTTCCTGTCATCCTTCAGGGAGCCTCACCCAGGTAAGCACCACCCCACACCCTAATTCCCAGCCCTTATCTCCTCCTCCTCCCCCTCCCATACCCAAACTCCTATTGCTCAGACGGCTCCCCGGCCAACTGCAGGGGCTGCTGCAGAATTCATGGAAAGTCACAGAATCTGTGACTTTCCATGACAAACACAGAGCCTTAATCATAATTTATCTTATGAAGGAGTAATTCCAGTTCTTCCTGTTTATTCCCCATACATCCTACATTTGTATATAGACATCTAAGATGTTGAGCAGGTTCCCCATCACTTATCCCTCTTGTTGCTCCTATGATCTTTCCATTTCCACACTTCCCCCTCAACATTTAGCCTTCTGTGAAGATCATCTTTTTATATACCTCCCGATGAGCTTTTGTCACCTTCCTCCTTTGAACCTAGTTTTAAAGCCCTCTTGCCAGGATTCCCTTCCCCTTCTTGGTCAGGTGGACCCGTTCTTTTCCCAGCAATTCTCTTTTCAGGAACAGTATCCCATTGTCGAGGAGGTCAAACCCCTCACATTGACACCATCTGGGCAAAAATGCATTCTTCTCCCGGATGTGCTTGTCCGTGTCTGGGTCCTTACCCTCAACTATGAGGATGGGCGAGAACACCACCTATGCTCCTGACTCCTTTACCCTCTCTCTGAGCCCTCTAGTAACTGAAGTATTTCTCCAACTTTGGTAAAATTACAAATGGGAAAAGGAAAAATTAAACACTAACTTTGCCACTCTAGCTTTTCAAACATTGAGGATACTTTGAAAAGTTAGTGGAAAAAAGAAATATAAGCAGACTTCCCTCCCCACGCAATCCTAGACTTTTACCCAATTATCTTCAATTTCTAAAAAAAGAAAAACAAGGAAGAAAAAAAGGTTTGAAATTTTGAATTTTTTTTTGTATTTTAAAAACAAAATGAAACAAATTATGAATTAAAACATAGTTTTGTTTCAAACTTCAGATTTTTTCCTGTGGAAATTTTTAAATATTTCAGAAGAATTTTCAAATGAAACTATTGTTTTGAAATTTATATATTGGAAAAAAGGAGGTTGTCTGACAATAGATGAAACTAAACCTTATGAAAATTTTAAAAATCAAAATTTTTAAATGAGTAATTTAAAAAATGTTGTGTTTTTTATTTTTATTTTTGCCTTCTATAGAGATGGTTAAATATTTTATTTCCATTTTTTGTCAAAATTAGAGAATTAAATGAGAAAACAATTAAAACATTTTCAATTATAAATGTTTACTTTTTAACAAGCTCAAGTGTTAATGTGTTTAATTTTATGGTTTATAATTGTTCTAGAACCTTCTAGGTTTAATTCCTCTTCAGCTATGTAGGACTTTTTATAGGGGAAGGCATAAGAAATAAGATTGCTTGTTATGTCTTTATATTGATTAAAAAGGAACATGATATTAAGACCCTATAAGCCACCCTTATCATTTTCAGAAGTGTGTTAACCAGTCTACGCTTGGTCAAATACGTTGATCATCTGATGCCACATTGGAATATGAGAATATGTCTGGTAAATTGTTGTAGTGACACATACAAGACAAGTTATCATATTCCGTTAATGTTAATGATCATTGGAATGTGGCAGCCAACCAGGTACTTCTTGGAGAAGTTATCTTTTCATCTCTCCATCCTTCCTGTTTATGATGCTTGCTGAACTGATTATCCATTAATCTTTATTCTATCATGAATGTACTCTGTAATCTGTCTCTCCTTGAAAAATAGCCAGCATTTTCAATTTAGACTCTTTATAATCCTTTTAGAACTGGTCACAAAAATTTCTGTTGAAAGTTTTCAAAAGAAACCAAACAATTCACTTTTTTTCTAGTTTTTCAATGAAAAATTAAACCCTATTTTTCTAGTGTCTGAAAATCATACTGGAAAATGTGTGGGTTTTTTAAATTGTTACTGAAAATTTTTCTGTTCAGTTTTGTTGGATTTTGGGGGGGAAGAGGGGATTTTTGAACAAAATGAAAACTTTGCTTACAAAGTTTTTGTTAGAAAAAGAGTCGTAACAATCATAGTTCAAAACAGGATTTGCTATGTAGTATAGACAGGGCAAGTAGTTTTAAAAAACTTTCTAACTATGACCTGACAATACAATTTTAAATGGTACTGATCCTCTCTACATGAAGTGCATAGTTCCATTTAAAATTATGTTAATTAAAGCATACTCTGTTTTGAAATATTATCATGTTTTCTATTCTAGATAAGCCCTTAGGGTGAAATCTTGGCTCTACTGAAGTCAATGGGACTTTTACCACACATCAGGATATGGACTTGGGTCTGCTGCATGATAACCTACACACACCACACTTCATGTGCCTATGGATGTTCTATTTCATGCTGGCCTCAATTAATTTCGTGGGTAGTATTAAGTTCAGCACTGCAGTATTCATTCTCTCCTGTTTCCAAGTGAGTGCAATATGATTGGGAAGCAAATGAAAACATATTATAGGAGTAGATAGAGACCCTAGTCAAGTTCCTAGATAGAATAGAGGTAGTCATGCTTTTCTTCTCCCTGAGTCTAGTCCAAATACATGATTTTGGAACCTTTATTACCTTAGCTACCTGTCCTTGTTTGCTGATGCTTCCACAAGGCCACCATTCCCACATAATTAGAAGGATCATGAAGTGAAAAAGAAGCAGAGTTCTCAGAACCCAGGCCAAGTAACTCTTCTTCTATGAACTTTTCCTATTGGAGGGGATGATCATATTCCCAAGCATATACCTTTCAGATAGTCTGTTTCTCTCCCCAAGGCTAGCAAAAACAGACCAGAATCTTTAAGTTTGCTTATGTCTGTCATTCATTTGTAATAAGAAATCATAATCTATTATTGTAACAACACAGTTGTTTCCACATCAACCAATTGTGAAGTGTCAGAGATGTTTGTCTTCAGATATTAATAACTTGGGAACAGATGAATTCTTAGGAGTATTTCTCTGTTCATGCAAATTTTCCCAGTAATTAAAGAATGAGGTGGAAATACAGGGGGAAAAACAAGACATACTAGTAGGATTGTTTCTAAAGAGACTGGTTTTCAACACTTTTCATCAGGCACTAACAGCTCTTTAAATAAACTGTGTAAAGAAGATGCATCATATAAGCACTGTGTTGTCAGAAATATTTTCACTAATTGGGGACGATCTTATATAATCCATTTGTGACTCTACTTTACTGTATCACACGGGTTATGAATGTTGTCCCCAATTTGTGAAAATATTTCTCAGTATGTTAGGTGTTTACAGGATTGCTATACTTAGTCTCAGTTAGACCTTTACCTTGTATCTTATACTGGCACACATACTTGAGTACTGTATCATGTTAATGCTTGTGCATGCTCCTGATATGCATGTATGAGTGTCTACATATGCTGTGCTGGACATGGGTATAATGGTGTGTACACACATACTTGTGTCCATACTGCTGTTCTAGGTACTAAAGGTTTGCTCTATCATTTCAGGGGTGTATACCAGGAGTCTGTGCAACCTGGGAGACATTCTAGGAATCCTTTTGCTGTGTGTTGTTGGCACTGTTCCCTGCCTTCACACATTTGCCAATGGCACTTCCAGATCACATCACCCCTTACTTTTATTCCCTGCAAAACTGGGTCAAAGACATGGTTCAGCTAGATAATGATATGGTCCTGATGTTGTTCCTTATTCAGGAGAAATGTTTATGCAGTGGAGTAAGTGCTCAGCAAGGTGCTGGATAGAATTTGGGCAGCATATTCGGACACCTGAATGTCGCTGACCTTGAGAATTAATGACCATTCATTCATGTCACACAGCACAAATATGTTGAATACTGTGGCAATACCAGTATGCCATTTGGTTGACTGTTGCTTCTTGCGCAGGAGAACTAGCACGGTGCGGTGGAATAACATCATGTTGGAAACCTGGGATGATCAGCAATGGCTTCAGGATTTCCTTCATGGTACTCTGTGAGGAGCTGGCACCAACCCTCCAGCTCTGGAATACTTAATTCAGGGAAGCCATACTGGTTCAGGTGTGAGTTGCTATTATTTTGTTGAAACTGGCATCACCTGACAGCTACAAATCCATTGTAAACCACTTTGGGGTGGAAAAGTCCCCACTTGGGGGGTGAAGGGGGAAGAGGGTTGTTCTGCAGATTTGTGCGGCAGTTAACATTGTGATACTGTGATATGCCCATGGATGGCTGGCATAAAAGAGATTCCAGAAATAATAGTTGGTTTTCAGAGGCTGACGTTTCTGAACTGTGCAGGGGCTATCAATGGCACTCGCATCCCAATAATTTGCCCCCACAAGTGAGTATGTGAATCGAAATTCCAACCTTCTGTGAGGTTTAGTGGAACACAGAGGCAGATTCATGAATAACCTTTGCAGGGTTCCCCACGTTAGTAATGACACCAGGTGTGATAAATGAGGGGGGGGGGGTAGCTCACTTTTATGGACACGCAGCCAGCCAGTTAGCTGAAAAATCCTTCTTGGTGTCTGTTCTCTGCTTGCTTTACCTGTAAAGGGTTAAAGTCCCCCAGGTAAAGAAAAGGGCACCTGATCAAAAGAGCCAATGGGAAGGCTAGAACTTTTTAAAATTGGGAAAGAAGCTTTCCCTTTGTCTCTGTGCTGGTTCTCTGGAGAGGGGGGAACAGAGCAAAGCTGCTATAAGCAGCTTTAAGCCAGGTATGAGAGATCACCAGATTATACCTAGAATTACTTATTTGAAATCCTCCAAATATGTAAGTAAATTAGGAATGTTTAGACAGATGCAATTAGGTTTTTCTGTTTATTTCTTATGCCTAATGGACTCCTCTGTGCTAACCCCAGATGCTTTTGTTTGCTTGTAACCTTTAAACTGAACCCCCAAGAAAGCTATTCTGGGTGCTTAATTTTTGGAATTGCTCTTTTAAAATCTAGCAAAAGCCTAAGTTCCAGATGTATTTTCTTTCTTTTTTGTTTTTAATAATAATGAAAAAAAAAAAAAAGGTAAATTTTAAGAACAGGGTTGAATATTTGGTGTCTGAAGAGGTTTGTGCATGTTGTTTGATTTTAGCTGGTAGCAACAGCTAATTTCCTTTGTTTTCTTTCTCAGCTCTTCCCGGGAGGGCGGGGTGAAAGGGCTTGAGGGTACCCCACAGGGAGGAATTCCCAAGTGCTCCTTCCTGGGTCCAAGGATTTTTTGTCCATTTGGGTGGTGGCAGCATTTACCAAGCCAGAGTCAGAGAAAAGCTGTAACCTGGGGAGTTTAATACACGGAGTGGCAAGTATTAATTTTTAAAATCCTCGCGGGCCCCCACCTTCTGCACTCAAAGTGCCAGAGTGGAGATTCAGCCTTGACACCAGGAGTTCAGGATTGCGTTTGAAGTGAGAAGGAGGGACTTTATTTCCCGGAAACCATATCTAGTGTATATGTGCCACCTGTTTCTTTGCAGGATCCCGCACATCCAGGCTCATGAAACTATACATCCTGACATCAATGGGCCTGGAAAAGGGAAATCATTTTCAACCTAAGTTACTGCAGAATGATTTGGTGAATGTGTGGGCTTGTTTTCTCTACAACTGCTTGTCAATTTAAGCTTCACAATTTGATTTACATTAGTAGCATAACTCAAGTCGACATAGTTTAGATCTACTTACCGCAGGATCCACATTACACTATGTCGACGGGAGATGCTGTCCTGCTAACATTGCTTCCGCCTCTTGTTGAGGTGCAGTTCAGAAATCGATGGGAGAGTGCTCTTCGATCGATTGAGCAGGTCTTCACTAGACCCGCTAAATTGATGCTGCTGCATCGATTGCAGCAGCACTGATTTAGCTCCATAGTGAAGACAAGTACTGTGTTGGGTTGGCTGAAGGCTCAGTGGTGCTGACAGTGTGACAAATACCCATTTCTATGATCATTGCCTGCAGCACACTTCACAACATTTGTGAGGGTAAGGAAGAGTATTTCTATCTGAACTGGGCTCAGGACTAATCTGGTTTGCAAATTCTGCACAGGCAGTTGGGTCCCACACACATGCATACTGGTCTTGGGTCTCAGTGGACAAGAGAAATTAGGGATGCCATATATGCCATCCTGGCACAAAAGGGAGGCAGAAGATGACATCTGCCTTGTGCTTTTGCTGTGGGACACCTTCACATCCTTGCGGTGAAGCTGCTTTAAATGTACATGAGGGAACAGGAAAGGTACCTATATATTTGTACATAGCTCTATAAAGGTTTTGTTCTCATTTGATTGGCTGTAGCTGAAGTGGGAGTCACACTGTACAAATTGAAGGCAATTACTATAGGACACCTACACTGTGTTAACAGTTTGGGGTTGTTTCCACTGTCAAGGGTAGTGGCTGTGTTATGAGCTCATTGTTCAATACGTTTGTCCTGCTCACTACTGACACCTGAATCTGAGCCAATTCATCAAGAGTGATTCACTTGGGAAAAAAATGATGAGGTTGTTCTCAAGATAGCGACTGTTTCGGGCAGTGTCACATATGACTTGTTTTTTATTCTGCAGATCCTTGACCCCATTACAACTGTAGGAGGAGCCCCAATTTACACAATGGTTTCTGGTTTTATTTTGAATGGGTGAAGGACCCATTTTCATGTCATTTGTGAAATACTAGGTTTCGAAGCACTTAATTGAATAACACAGTTCTCTGCTAAACGGAACTCCTAATCTCAGCCTTTTGAGAATTGTTTAACTGATTTTCCCCCGCTCTTCCCCCTCCCCCCAATTATGGACACAAATGCTGTCATTGATGTACCTGCATAATTTTTGGTGCCTTAAATGCCTGACACAATTCAAACCTCTTTCGAAGCCCCTGATATTGGGATTATTTAAATATTTGTAACATATTTATGATGGGTTGTTGAGGGAGGGGGAGGACCACTGGGTAAAGGTGCAGAATATCCTCTGGGTCTTCTGGGAGGTACTCTACAGTCTCTGCTGCCTCCTCACTCTCAACCTCTTTAGTGTCCTGTCAGACAATGAGGCTGACTGGGCTAATGAGGGGATCATGAGCCCCTTTAATCTCAGTAGTATGGGTCCTTTATAGCGCCTGGTCAAGCTCCTTGTAGAAGGGGTTTGTACGACAAGTCGTCCTGGCCTTCCTCTACAGGAGCTTAAATGCTTAATCTGTTCCTGGCTGGCATTGGAATGGAGTCCACTGAATGACTGCCTGCTGCAGCACCTGTGAAATGTGTTGGGACAGATGAATGTAGCTACTGTTCCGGATGAAGTCGTGGAGGATAGTGTACTCCACCCAGACACTGATCAGCACCCAGGTATACTCCGAGGGCCAAGGGGCTGCTCTCTGAGCTGTATCTGATACACGGATTGATCTGTAAGAACAACTTTCCCCTGCATGTCTAATGTGGTCAGTGCAACATGCTATTACTGATGAAAGCAGGGGGAAAGGGACCATTATAGATTGTGAAACAGTCAGGAAGAAAAGGGTTCAGTGCATTGTGGGAATAGGGTGAAGGTCTATTGGAACTCAAGACCTGGTTCATGCTCCTCCCCCCTCCCCCCCCCCCCACACACTGCATACTGAAACAGGTACTACAGTTAATATGTATACTTACACCCCTCAGACGTCCTACCTTGCTTGCTTTCTACTTGCCTTGAAACACATGCTTCAGGGGGTTAAGTGTGGACAATAGGTGTTTATGGCTAAGATTATGTCGTGTATTTTTAGTAAAAATCATGGACAGGTCATGGCAATAAACAAAAATTCACAGAAGCCCAATACCTGTCCTTGACTTCTATTAAAAATATGGGTTGGGCGGGAGGGAACTAGCAGTCATGGAAGCCAGCCCCATTGCTGCTTCTGTAATGGGCGCTGACCACTGCTTCTTCAGCCCCTGCGTGCCTGCTGCAACCCCAGCCCCAGGAGGCTACATCAGTTGCTGCTCCAGCCCCGGCAGCTGACTGCTGGCCACTGCTCCAGCGCTGCTGCTTCTCCTGTGGTGGGGTCAGACAGCTGCTCTAGCCCCATCTCTCTGGCAGGGGCTGAGGCCAAAGAAGTCACAGAGGTCTGTTTAAAGTTATGGAATCCAAGACCTCCGTGATGAAATCATATCCTTAGTTGTGACACAAGCCCAAGGATGGACACATGTACTGTTGCTAATGTAGACATACCCTTGTCTTAAATAAAAATAATATGTCACCAGATGAGATTCAGAAGCTGACTTATCAGATAGCTTAATCTTCCTGAACTGCCTTACACCTCAGTGGTATGATACCGGAGTATGAAATACCTTGTAGCAAGTATCTTATTAAAAATTCCACACCTCTGTTTCACTGTGTGAGAAGATTGATTGGACTAGCAGTGTGGTAGACAGCTCAGAAGCAGGGATGGGGAAGGAAAAGAACATGCCTAGGAATACATCTCCACCTCTAAAGGCTTTCTGTCTCCCATTGGCCAGATAGGGGGAGCTGACTGGCCCCTCCCTTCCCCCGTCATTAATTTAAACCTTTGGGCTTTTGGGAGCCTTGTCTTTCTTTTTGCTTCTCTCACTGCCTCACTGTAGTTGTAGTATAGGAGCTGTGTTTTTAGGATGATGCATGTGTGACTGATCACCTGTTTTGGGATCAGGAAAGAATTTTTCCCATTGGGGTCAATGTGACAGAGGCCCGGTGGGCTTTTTTGCCTTCCTGGCAGCATCCTGGTTATATAGTTTGGTTAAATAGGAGTGGGACTTGGAAACTAATATTAGAAATGTTTAGCTTGTTGCCTCTTATGGCTAGTCTCCAGTGCAGATAAAGGCCAAAAGAGCCAGCTCCCAGACATAAGAGGCCTGGGATTTTGCTGGTGGACTTTGTGCCTATGAGAGAAGGGGAGGCCTGAAGTCTTTGCAGACTGAGGTCCCCCTTTTTTACCTCTCTAGTCCCTTTGCAGGACAGAGGGTGAGAGGATTCAGAAATAGGCTGAAAAGAATCTACTGTGAGTTATAGGTTATATGGAGGGAGCCAGGTAACCTTTGCACTGGATACACTTAAATGCCTGTTCCTAAGAGAAGGGGCAGATGGTGGCCTTTGCCCAGTGTTAAGTTAACAAAGTTGCAGCCTGAGAATTAAATCTGTGTCTGTCTTCATTCACCTGTGTGCCTTGGTCAATCGATATTTAGCAAAGTAGCACAGCAAATGTTTTCTGTAATCTATTAGTATAATATTGTACAGTCTTACTGCTTTGTTTTATGTATCCTCCCACTTTAGAATTTATATCAGGAAAGTGCATCTTCATCTGAAGAAAAATGAAATACCAGAATGCAACACTGAGTGCTCAAGAATGTATTGTTACATTGCATATTACAGTATCTTTAATACATAATGATCTATGCTAAGTAATAAATCTTCACTGACAAAACAGATGAATCAAAGCACATTTGGTGGGACATTCTCCTTACCTTTTCTATGGTTGCTCATGCTCACCTACTAATTCACAACGTTCAGTAATTTGCAATGGGTTCCCTAGTCTCTAGTGTGAATTAATGAAGTTCTGTTTTAAACGAGAACTGTACTTACCTACCTCCAAGGATGTTGGGGATATCAAGATTAAATTCTTATTTGTAAGGTAAAATGCTATATAAATGCTAAATTTTACTGCTAGGATTATGTTTTATTTCATTTTTTTTATTAGCCCTTCCATGCTTGCTTTTTTGAGTAACAAAAACCCCATTGGAGGTAGTTAATGGGAAATAAATAAATCCACTAGTGGTTGTGAGGTGCTCAGATATTCCACTAATAAGACCCATAGACGTATCTACATAGATATATAGAAACTCTTGCAATAATGAAAATCCTGAGAGAGAATTTAATAAGTGTCAGTCACAACTATAAAGTGCATAAATACAAGAAGATGGGGGGAAAAAAGTGTATGGAGTGTGGATGTGGGTGTGGAAATTAACTGGCAATACAGTTTCTTTTTTATTCACCATTATTGATTTCCATGCACCATAGTCAAAGTTCAGTGTACAATTTAAACAAATAATAGCAATTGAGGTACAGGTCATTTCCTGGGTATTAGTATAATCCCAGCAAATCATTCATTAATTACCTAGGGAATGGCCTGTTACCAAGGCTGTTTTTGTTGTTGTTCTCATATTAAAATGAATATGCAGAGTAACCATTTCATCTTTTTCCTAGACTGCTTTTATTTCTTCAGTGTTGTGTGAAGGATGAGTCAAAACAGCACTGGTGATGCCAGCAGCCGGTCAAAATTATATAATCCATTTCAAAGGCTTGATCAGGGTTCTAATTTTAAATATGCTTGTGATGCAAAAAGCAACTAGAAAGACGTTCTAAAAATTGATGGAAAAGTTTACTTTCCCCATCAGTCATCTCTTTAGGGGCTAATTTACAACTGCGAAGAAAGAATCATTGTACAAGCCAAAGTTGAAAGTGGCTAAAACAAATGTGAAGGAAAATCCCTTCAGCTAACCACAGGAAAGGAAGAAAGGCGGGTGGGGTATAGTTGCAAAGCTTTGCAATGAAAGAAGTTATTCTGGTGTCATGCTGAATCCTAACATGAAGAGTGTTCTCCAAACATCAGAGCTATCTTAGGCTATGTCTTCACTACCAAAAAGATGTTTTTTGTTTTGTTATTTTACATTGAGATAACAAGCAATAGTTATCTCGCTGTAAAATTGTAGTGGGCACAAGGCATTTTTACCGCAAGGTAGATAGGTAAAATCGATACTATAATCCTCAGCCTGTAAACTGACCTTGCCTAGTGGCACCTCATGACACAACTACAGTAGTTTGTCTATACTAGGATTAAACTAGAAAGTTAGTTATCCCATGGTAAAAACACACTATTTATTTATTTGTTAACAGCAAAGACAAAGTCATAGAGTAAAGGGGGTTGTCTATATGTGCAAGCTGTTTATTAGTTACCATTTTATAACTAAGGCTTGGTCTACACTCACCCCCCAAATCGAACTAAGGTATGCAACTTCAGCTACGTGAATAACGTAGCTGAAGTTCGAAGTACCTTAGTTCGATCTTACCTCGGTCCACACGCGGCAGGCAGGCTCCCCCGTCGACTCCGCGGTACTCCTCTCGTCTAGCTGGAGTACCGCAGTCGACGACGAGCACTTCC
Organism: Emys orbicularis; assembly: GCF_028017835.1. Taxonomy (NCBI): domain Eukaryota; kingdom Metazoa; phylum Chordata; order Testudines; family Emydidae; genus Emys; species Emys orbicularis. Next base: position 166,578,766 of record NC_088684.1, read on the forward strand.
TGGTTCAACTTATCGCGTCCAGACAAGACGCGATAAGTCGAACCCAGAACTTCGATTGCCAGCCGCCGAACTAGCGGCTGGGTGTAGACATACCCTAAGGCAGCCATATCTGTGAACTGAGAGGAGCCTGCATCTATGGAAGGGAGATTTCCACTGAATAGTATACTGTCCTCTTACCCCAACTCAGTACAAGACCCATTGATGTGTTTGGCCTTGCAAACCTGGACGGAGGAGAATACTGGGAGCAGCTGGGTTCTAGACTCTTTTTGCCGACCCTACAAGGGTAAGCTGCACAAGTTATTACAGCCAGAGGCTATATTTTAGTAGAGCTGCTCGAAAATTTTCCTCTCAAAACAGCATTTAATTAAAAACACTTTTCACAGAAATCTCATTTTTGACCACTTTTTTCAATTTCCCAACATTTTTAATTTAGAAAAAAAAATTCAGAGCTTAAACATGTCATTTAGAAATTGTGGGTTTTCCCCACGTGCCAATGCTTTGTCACTGTTTTCCAACTGGCAAAAGTTAGAAAATAGAAAGAAAATGGAGGATAACCTACTTTACATACCTTTACTGTTAATCATTTAAAAGGTGTAAAAGTGGAATTATCCCTATTAGGGGAAAATGTAAAAAGGGGGAATATCCTTCCCCCAATTTTTACAAACGTGATGTATTGTTTTGAAGTTTCCCCTGGGAAATAGAAATTTTTGGGTCAAAAAATTTCAATAGATATTTATCTTGTAAAAAAAGAAAACAAGGGAAATAAATCATTGTCTTTTTGAAAACTACTTTTTAACACGATTATTTGTGTTAGCTGTGAAAGTGGAAATCATTTGTTACTTCCTGGCTTGTGTGTGCTAATATATTGCCAGAATTGTGTTCATATACTGTTCTTCAGTCCTCTCAATGCTCATTTTCCATTTCCATCCCTCCCCACCTATCTTGCTCCTTAAACAAATAGTGTTTGATACAATATTTCCTATAGCATTTCTTTTTTGGTTGCTAAGTCTTCCATCTTATTAGAGACTTAATACACAGTATGAATAGAGATTGTGTGAAGTTTTCCATTGGTATGATTATCCAACATGGGCCAGGCTAGAAGGCTGTTGTCAGCTTTATATTCTGCAGGCAAAGGGTGCAAAGAAGCCAAAAGATTTTATTTCAGTTCTCCTGAAAATTCAGTTTTTCTGGAAATCCCTTTCCATGAAAAAATGCACATTGACTTTTTATCCCAATTAAAAAAAAAAAAGTCAAAATGTGATTTGCACACCCTTTATCCCTCTTCCCCTCCCCCCCCCCATTGGAAAGGATTTCAATTTTCTGGAAAGCTCTAAGCATGTTTGTTTTTAATGGATGCTTTACTATTCAGCACTATGGAATGTTTAATGTGAATGTTAGTAAAGGCATTATGGAAATAATTTGCATAATTTCTTGTTTTGTTAGTTTATTTTCACAAATGCACTTACATGACACTCAGAAGGAGCTAATAACTACTTCCTTCCTGACCTCCTCTGGGGCTTGGATTTTCACCTCCGTGTCCCCAATTTTTTTTTCAAATTTAGTCATGCTATTTGATATTTAGTTGTCTAAGTAAAAATAGAGTTTCAGAGGTGCTGAGCACCTCTGCTCTGAGACTTTTTTGGGGGGTACCTAAATATGGAATTAGATGTCTAACGTTAAGCACCTTTGTATTAGATCCTCAGCTGGTGTAAATCATTGAATTCAGTGGAGCTGAAAAAGGTTTGAGGATCTGGCCTTATTTGTCTGAAATGATGCAACATGTCTAAGGTAGAGATCAGGTCAGCACATCTCAAACAAAGATAAATTGGAATTTGGAAAAGGTACAGAAAAGGGCAACAAAAATGATTAGCAGTATGGAACAGCTTCCATATGGGAAGAGATTAATAAGACTGGGACTTTTCAGCTTGGAAAAGAGACAACTAAGGGGGATATGATAGAGGTCTATAAAATCATGACTGGTATGGAGAAAGTGAATAAGGAAGTGTTGTTGTTTACACCTTCACATAACATAAGAATGAGGGGTCATCAAATAAAAGGAAGTTTTTCTTCACACAATGCACAGTCAATCTGTGGGACTTGTTGTCAGAGAATGTTATGAAGGCCAAGACTATAACAGGGTTCAAAAAAGTACTAGATAAGTTCATGTCGGATAGGTCCATCAATGGCTATTAGCCAGGATGGGCAGGGATGGTGTCCCTAGCTTCTGTTTGCCAGAAGCTGGGAATGGGCAACAGTGGATGGATCACTGGATGATTACCTGTTCCATTCATTCCCTCTGAAGCACCTGGCATTGGCCACTGTCAGAAGACAGGATACTGGGCTAGATGGACCTTTGGTCTGACCCAGTATGGCCATTCTTGTGTGTGTGTGTGTGTGTGTGTGTGTGTGTGTGTGTGTGTGTGTGTGTGTGTGTGTGTTGGGAAAGGTGGCTGTCTGTCTTTGTGTTCTGTAGTGCCAAATACATTGCTAGTGATATGCTAATTGGTGCAATCTCATACATTCCAAAAGCAACATTTTTGCTTTTCCATAAGAACAGCAGCTACAACAGATGAAAATCTCTCCTGGCAGCAGTAGTTTAACAGTGGCCAGAGAGTGGAATGAACTCAGAAATACTGCTAACTGCTCCTTTTCAAAATCAAATGCTGCAAGAGGGTTTCCTCACACCATGATCCCACCAACTCCAGTGTTTCCTCTTTCCTATTCATATTTGTTATGTGAGCAAAAATGTAAAGACTACAGTTCTATGCAGTATACGCCCAAACCAAAACCATTTCTTTTCCAGTAGTGTATCTCTAATCTGTTGAGTACAGACTAATCAATTCATGCAGCAAGCACTAGTATTAGGTATTATTACATATTATTAGTATTAGGTACATTACAAATGTAGGTGCAGATCCTCAGCTGGGGTAAATTGTCAAAGCTCTATGGAAGTGGATCTGCCCCTTAGAATGTCTCTTACCATGTTAAGATGCAACAGTTTCTTGCTCATTCTAACTTTTAAATTAGTGCTATGGTAGATGGCAATTACTGCCAAATTTCTAGATATAATATAACATTTCTTTCTTAGCATCTGATCATAGAAGTGGCAGTCAGGAGGAGAAAGGGAGATACTGAGGCTAGTGTAGTTTGGTTATTGAAGGGGAAGCAAAGTTGCAGATTAGCTGAGTGAGAAACTTTTCGTAAAGATGGGCTTAGAACTCCAGTATTAAAAGTCCAGGCACTAAAGGAAATACAGAAGTTAAAACGAAAGTGGCAGAGTCACAGCAACTTAAATAGCAGTGGGCATCCTTGGTGAGTAGAAGGCATCAGAATACATGCAGACATAATTACATCTTCATGCCCCATTGCCAAGCAGCTTCAAAGCAAGACTCACTGGCAATAGGTGATTTTTTTTCTTACTCCATTTGATGGACAGCAGGAATTCAATTTGCTCTTTAAAGTGGTAAGGTGTCAGAAAAGAGATGGGTGGGGCCCACATGGGAATGATGCTCTAGAAACACACTTGAAAAATAACCCCTTAATAGTAAGGAAGCAGCATACATAGAACACCCAGCATTCATTGAATTAAAGACAGCACGGTTCTACTGCCACCTTGCTATCAAACAATGCTGCATCATTGGAGTCCAAATCTCAGGCAATAATAGCTACTAAAGCAGGATTGGTCATCCATATTAACAATTGTTTGCATGCAAAAAATACTACCTTTCTATTTAAAAATATTTGCTGTGTAAAAACAAGTATTTAGAAATTTAGTTCAGGGCAAAATATTCTCTCTACTAACAGTTTTTTATAGTGGAAATGGGGAAATTCTAATTTAGCAAGCACGATTTTTTATGAATTTGCCCCAGTCAGTAGAATTTTGTTGTAAAATTCTACTAATTTCCACAGCAAGTGTCACAGTCTTCTACTCTGCTCCCTGTTTCCTGAACAACTCAAGAATTAAACCTCAATTTGCCAGAAACCATTTCAGTCACTCTATAGGATGCTGGAGCATCCTATAATCCAATGGAAACCATATTTTAACCAACCGGAATTCATTCCTTTTTTTTTTTTTTTGGCCAGGACCTCCCACTGGCTGCTAGAAACAAGTTGAAATCCCTCTTCACTACCAAGCATCATGATTAAATCAACACCCAACCATCAGAAACAAGAGTACATCACAGTTTAGCCTAATATTGGGACTTAGGTGCCTAAATACCTTTATGGATCTGGGCCCAACTCTATATGTTCTTTGCTCCCTTTGGCTTCAGCCAGTCAGTCCCCTCCATCTTTCAATGCTACTTTTCTCTTTCCTCCAGAGTTTTTCCTTCATTAGTGTTGTGTCATTTTTCAATAAAAAAACAATTTGCCAGTTTAGCCGCCTTGGGCCATGAGGAAGTGAGAATCCACAGACTGTGGGGAAAGCACAAAAACAATAAACAAGAATTACAACAAATCAGATAAGGCAACTGATGTGCTGTGACTGCTGCTTGTCACATTGATCACAATCATTCCACTGTTATCTTGTGCCCTTTGCCTGTTTGGTCTAGCCACCTGTTGTTTCCCATTCCTGCCCCCATGCGAAGCTATGTGAGGCAATAAATCAGGTCAACTCCCAGACCCACTCACATGACCAAACATGGTCTCTACTACCAAGAATGGTTAGCTTCAAGTGGCTCCTAAGAAAATCCAGCACAGCAAAAAAATGCCCCTTGCAAGTAAGAGTACTCCTGCTTCTTTTGTAGTATATGGACAAAAGGAAATAAAAAAGTAGCTCGGCAGTTAGTCCATTTCAGTGGTATCTCCTTCTTTGAGCCTGTCTTGGAGACTTTTGTATAAGTTTTAAGTTACAAAGGGTTTTAATAAAATCAGTATACGCTTCTGTATCATTCCCTGAACAAATCTCTCATTTAGACTTTCTCTTACTTTCAGTAGCTTGTTGCTGCTCTGTCATACTCTTTAACCTTTAACAGTTGTCAATTGCTAGATAGAGTTTGATTTTTATTTTAAAAGATCCAATACATGAGTTGCATCACTAATCTCTTGCATGTGCCACCCAATTTGTGTTTTTAAGTGCAGTACCCATGCACACAAATTTGTAACATGACCAAGTGAAGATTGGGCAAGTAGTGTTTAAATGTAGTTTTATCACTTTTTATGTAAATGTGCTATATTTATAGTTCAAGGAAGCAAACTCAGGGATGAGTGGTGGATCAGTGTTGGAAGTCTAAATGAAGCAGGTCTTAAGGAAGGATTTGAAATAGAGTGAAATTGCTTTTAATTAGCTGAAACATCATGCAGTCTGTCAAAATCATCCTCATCCCTAGAGAACTAAATTGGTTTTCTGGCACATTATGACTAAAACTGAGGAAAAAGTTGTCACTGATGTTGGCTAGGAGAAAAAACAACCCCAAACCTTTCATGACAAATAAATCATCTGGCATGCTTTTCTATTGGTTTTATTTTCAGTATAACAAAACTTGGAAATGAAACTCACTTTTCATATTAATGAAGCTATGCTTCCATTTTTACCAGTACAAAAATGTTGCCTTAATTAGCAAAAATAACTTAGAAGAAAATAAAAGTTATATTTCCTTTAAATAAATAATGTTACATAAATTTGCCAAATTAACAGTAATTTAATTAAAGGAAAAGGTGCTAGAGGCCAATGCCAAATTCCACTTTCCCCAAATATTTAAGAATATTGGTAAATGTGAGCACTGATCACAAATAGCTCATATTTTGAATGGCAAAAATTGGTATATTTGGTTGTCACTGCATCCAAATGGTTCCAACATACAGTTCTGGCTGGTAGATGGGAGGGTGATTTCCATCTTGGCTTTAACTGGCTATAACTGCAAAAGTGTGACTTTCGGGGTGTGTGGGAGGGGGAGGGGAAGGTTGAGAAATCCTATAGAACAGGCGTAGGCAACCTATGGCATGCATGCCGAAGGCGGCACGCGAGCTGATTTTCAGTGGCACTCACACTGCCCGGGTCCTGGCCACCGGTCTGGGGGGCTCTGCATTTTAATTTAATTTTAAATGAAGCTTCTTAAACATTTTAAAAACCTTATTTACTTTACATACAACAATAGTTTAGTATCAGAGGGGGAGCCGTGTTAGTCTGAATCTGTAAAAAGCAACAGAGGGTCCTGTGGCACCTTTAAGACTAACAGAAGTATTGGGAGCATAAGCTTTCGTGGGTAAGAACCTCACTTCTTCAGATAGTTTAGTTATATATTATAGACTTATAGAAAGAGACCTTCTAAAAACGTTAAAATGTATTACTAGCACGCAAAACCTTAAATTAGAGTGAATAAATGAAGACTCAGCACACCAATTCTGAAAGGTTGCTGACCCCTGCTATAGAATCTATTTGCTGGTGATGGTTCAAAAATGGTTGTTACAGGATTCAGAAGGGGTAGTTGGGCCTAACAGGATGAAGTGCAGAGTGAGGTGTAACTGCTATATTTGGCTTTGCAGTATTGCAGTCTCAAAACTTTTGCAGTTTTATGGATTTATAAAACATATTTTACCTGTGAAAGATTTGGTATAAATCACATATTTGACACTTCAGTGTGAAGCTAATTTTTTGGGCCACATTTCTTTAAGATTTAATTCAAGTAACAGTGGCCTGTTAATATATCTGAATCCCAAGTACTTGTTTTAATTATAGCACTCTGCATTTCTATAATGCCTTTCAGCTGAGAACCTCAACGCACTTTGCACACAAATTAAGGCTTGCTACACCCCTACGGTGCAGGAGAGAGAGAGACAGAGAGAGAGAGAGGAAGGAATCACTTCACATACATTTGAAATCTGGGAAGCAACTACTCTTCAGTGAGACTAAGGGGTTCACAGGCTGAACCTTTCTCTAGGGAATACCTCAAACACTCAACCACATTCACTAAAACAACTGGCAGTTGTGAAAATATTAATGGTGGCCATTGTAGGAAGTGCAAAAACCTGGGTAAAATGTAATCATCCAAGCTGGATTTTGGCCAGGAAACAAGGGTAAACAATAAAGCGTACTGGTGAAAAAAGAGAAATTTTCATGTCCTTACAAATCTAAGAGAAAGTGGGTGGGAAATAATTGGGTTTTGCATTACTTTAGTGGTTTTGACATAACTTTGGCAAGTTCGGGCTTCAGTTTTTGTTGTTTTCAGTTCAGTTACAATTTGATACAGGATTAAGAGTAAGTCTTTTAGCGGTGAAATAGATCTAACAAACAGGGTATGTAACAATTGCAAAGATTGTTTATTAGAGGGAATTAGGATGAGATTTCCAGAGACTTAGCTATGCTGTTCCCATTATTTTTAACGAGTTATGTGGCTAAATCCCCTAGTCATTTTTGAAAATCTCTAATTCTAAGTGAACCTTGGGATTAGATTTCTGAACTGGGTTTTGTGTCCCTAATTGACAGCTTGCAAATACTATAGGTTTGATGAAATGTACAACATGAGGTAACAAAAATGAGTGCCCCAGCAGATTCAAGCTTGATTTCAAGACCATGCCAGTACCAAATATAAGTCTACACCCATTTTTGATCTAGACCACATTTAAGACTCAGTCTGGGTATATTCAAACATCTTTCAGACAAGAAATCAGAAGGAATGGAAAAATCATGTTATGAATGGGAGAAGAAAATCTTTGTCTATCAGTAATTCAACTTTGATTTAAAGTTAGATCACCAGTGATCTGTAATTCAATAATAGGCTCAGTTTCTCCAGAATTAATTTTCATATATCACAAGTTTCTTACTGCTAAAGTGATCTGTTGAATTCAATAGACATAGTCTATTAGGTAGATTTGTACCAGAAGATGGAGCTGAAGAGCCTAAATTCAAGATCTTTGTGGCACAATAAAGCTATGTTTCAGCAGTGATCACCTGAGTTTTCTATTCTTCATTGATGAGATCAGGCAATGCAATCATGCTTGCAGCTCTTTCACATTCTTGTTACCTTGCAGCTTTAAAAAAGAAAGTAAAATATAAATAAAGGTTCAGATAAAAAACAAAAGTCAAACAAGGTTATCCTACAGTAAACTTACCCTAGAGTATTCTGTTTACTGAACATAGTGAACTAATACATAAAATTGGGATACGGTACATTAATTCAGTGCCATTTAGAATAACTTTTTGGGTCCCAATTCTGCACATAGTAGCTTTACTTCTCGTTGGGGCAACTCTCAGACATTAACCCCCCCATGGAACTACTTGTGTGTAAAGTTTCTCATGGACACAAACATCTGCTGCATTGGGACCTTAATTCTTTGTTGAATTGTGAAAAGTAAAGGACCTGTTCCTGCAGATCTTTCATATACAGAACATTTCTTGAAACCAAAGGGAGTTACAGGGGAGCTTTTCAAAGGTAGACATAGCAGTTAGGTCTCTAACTCTCACTGATTTCCAATGAGAGTTAGAGACCTAACTGCCATTTCTGCCTTTGAAAATCTCTCCCTATATACATGAAGAACTTGCATAATTGGACGTAAGGTAAATGGCCCTAGTAGTCTATGTTTTTGCTATGCAACTTTCTTTCCTTTAAGTGGGCTATCAGCATGAATTTGTGAACCCCATTTTCAGGACTTTTAAACACAGTAAATCTGCATATGCATAAACAGAAAAGGAATACATTTTTTAATTAAAAATGTCCAGTTAATCATTACAAATGCACCAAAAAAAGCCTTCTTTTTCTTTGTCTACGTTTTTAAATTAAAAGTGTATTAAAACAACATTAGGTGCCTTACTTAATCCCACCAAAGTAAGATAAACACAATTAAAATACCATCCTCTGCCTTGCTGTATGTTCTATAAATTGCAGGGGTCTCCAAATGCATCCATAATGACCAATCTCTGTGTACATGTCACATGCTCTACAATTTTTCGGCACATCAGGCTGTGATAAGAACAAATTCCAAGCCTTAACTCAATATTTCTTTGCTTTCATGGTTTTAAGTCAAATCTTTAATTAATGTTTGAAAACCCCTTTGAAGATTAAAAAGTACTCTCTAGATGCCAAATATAAAACAACCATATCCTGTCTGTAACAGGGTGGAATGCCTGAGGGCCTGGGACTAGCCCACCCTGATTACTGAAAGAGGCACACTTGAGAGGGAGCAGGTGATTTCCTCCATAAAGAGCAGCTGGGTGGCCTCATAAAGAGGGCTGTTCAAGGAGTGTAGAGATTGTTAGGAGTGAGTAGGCTTTGGCAGAGTCTGGGTATTTGGGATTAAGACTCCAGCTAGAAAGGGCTGGGAGTAGCCTCATAAGGTAGGAAGAGAGCCTGGGCAAGCAGGGGAAAGCCTACAGAACTCTCTGGGCAGAAAGGCCTGACAGTGAGAAGAGAGACACTTGTTTGTTGCACTCTAACTTGGGACAATGGGGAGTTTTTTGTGTTTATTCTATGTGGATAAATCCCAACCTCAATTAGGGGTATTTTTGGCCACAGAAGAAGTGTAGAGTCTGTAAGGATCACTGAAAAAGAGTGGGGAAAGGCAGGGTGCTCCAGAGTTATCATTGGTCATGAGGAAGTGCTGAGTGGTGGCTGACCCCTGTTATCCTGCCATTGACTTTCCTGCAGAACTCCATATTGATTTCAATAGGGAATTCTCCATGCAGTTTAATAGTCTTGGGCACTCACTTACTGGTAGGTAGCACTAACTATGGCTAAACTACATGAATGCTGTCAATAGAGTAAGTGTATGTGTCTCCCTATACTCTTTCTTCCTGTCCTTCAGTAAGGATGCAAGTCCTTTCCCTTGCTTGCTACACAATCAATTTACTCCCAATCTGCTCATCCAGCCATTCTAGCTATGGCTTTCCCCTGCTTTCTCTCACATTTGTATCCTTCCTCCTACACATCCAATCAGGCCTGTTTCTTCAGGGTATACATGTTCTGACCCTATTTAGTCCTCCTACCTTTCTCTCACTCCTCAAGATTGTGCTATTGAACCCCGTGGCCCACTGCATCCCTATTTTTCTGTTCAACCATTCACTGAAGTCCCCAAAGCTTGCGCTCGCTCGCTCTCTTCCCCCCTCAATGCAGTCTCCTTTCTCCTAATACTGCCTGTCCTGCAGAACCATGGGTACTGATAAATTTGGTGGGAAGAAAGCTGAGTTCTACTATTAACACCTTTTAAATAAAATTACCCTTTCTTCTGTTAATAAAGGGTTAACATTAATGGGCTATATATGATTAACAGCATAACAAATGCTTAATCCTTACCATATTGACATTTTCCAGTCTGCAAATAAATTAAAGATTTTTATGTTTTCTGTGTTAGCAAGCAGTAAAGGTTAGGAAAAAAAGCAGATTAGCAATAGCAGATGAATGAAAGGAGTATGTAAGATTTGACACAACCAGGGAAGACTGGTTTTGGCTTGTCCCCCGTGAAATCAACCCGTTTTCAAGTCAGTTGGGTTAGTATGTGAACTGTGTTAGCACAAATGCACAACAATGTTGTGACTACCCTCTGACAAAAAGTAAAGCAGTTTAAAGAGAACAAAATTATCCATGTAATTGCTATGTAATTATTGTAACTACTGACCATGTGCAATCAGTATCAGGTAGTTATGTTAATTATCTGGAATCCAGTTGCTCTGGACAGTTTTATGGTATAAAAAAACTCTGGGACAGATTCATCACTATGTGACTGCTGTTTCTTAGCAGAGTAACTTAACTAAAATCAATGGGTTATCCTGGTGTAAAACTGGGGTAATGCTGGGACAAATCAGCATAGCTTCAACTGCATGTCATTCAAAGCAATCTGCAGTAACACGGAATTACTACTTTTTTTTTTTCTGGAGCATTGTTACATAATTGTATGTGTCCAGCGAAGGGGAAGGGACTGAGGAGGAAAGAATTACTAGGCACAAGCTCTGTAATAATATAGGCAGTGCTAGATAAGGCTGAGTAAGGAAAATGAAATGCACACATCTCTCTTCATAAGGCTTTGTGTTTTGATGCCTTCCTTCTTACACTTCGTATTCCAGCTACTTCATAGTACGTTCCAAGAGCTTTATAACATAAGGGTGCACCATGCTGAGGGAAAAATGTATTAGACATACATCTATGTCTATTGCATCTCCACTGAAGATGGGATGCTCATTGAAATCAATAGGAGTGCTATATGAAGGCCATTATATGGCCCTGGTGACATTAATAGCAACAACAAATTCTATAAACCAATGAATTTGACAGGGGTGAATATTTAGCCTGGGTTCCTGCTAATTTAAAGCCTGAACCTATGGTCCTTTTATACACAGCTCTCACTTAAATCACTGGACTCAGTTCAGACTACTCCAGATTTAACTTGTGTAACTGATTAGAATCTGGTCCTGATTGTTTAAATGTATGTTCTAGATATGCAAAAACAGCAAGAGCAGACCTTTGGGTGTATGCTTATACTTGCAGCTGGTTATTTGTCACAACCACAATGAAAATAATGGAGTGGGGGGGAAGTGTAAAAATATTTTCACTTTAAAAAGAAAAAGTCAAGAAAGCAATATTTGAAGTATTCTCTTGTCATGGGAAATCGTGAACTATCCTTTATTTTACAGTAAAAATGTCTATAAAATGTCCATTTAATACTGTTAGCTAATAGTTTAAACTAGACTCGTCCTCCACTATTGTAGAACAAATAACTAAACAGAACCACATTTATACAGATTCATAGAGAAGATTTCACTGAGGCTGTGTGGGCACAGAGGTCTGCATATAGCAAGCCAGTTGCTAGTGAGTCCTAGCTGAATTGCAGAACATCAAGCTGAAAAATTATCTCTAGCATTTTACAATTTTTTTTAGCCCAAAAGCTTTGAAAGAACTTCTCTGCACTTCATAACAGGCTTGTATTTTATGAAAACATGCATAGGACTGGTACTGGATAAGAATTAGGTTGTAATTTTCTAGTTTATAACTTGAGTTGGGTGAACTACACAAGGACATCATATTCCTGGGGCTATTAATCTAAAAACTGAAATAAGACCATAATTAGCTGGATCTCATTATAAACAACAGCTGCATTCACTGTTTTGTCTTGCATTATTGTGGTTGAAACTAAATTGTTTAAAAACAAACAAAAATGCACAAAGATGGAGGGATAATTTCATAGACAATTATTAATCTGCAAAAGCCTCAGTGTTTTACCTTATACGCTTTTTGTCAAATGGCTATAACATCCCAGATATTTTCTAATTAGTCTCTTTCAATCTCCTCCTATCAGTTTCATTTCCCAATACTACATTTAACACTGACATTTCAAAGCTTGTATTTTTTATGCTAAACACTTAAATTGCAGAATTAATTTGTCTTAAAAGAGAATGTATAAGAATAAAACAGATTAATATTCCTGCCAATGTTTGGAGTACTGTTAAGAAAGCTCTTTCTCACTCTGTTTTTGTCCTTGAATATGTTTCCCAGAGCACTATTGCATTTCTTTGCTATAGAGGAGAGAAAAGACTTCAATTGCTGCTACACATTACCCCCCAAAATGTATTAGTGCTACTGAACCAAGGATACAACCTAAGTATACGACTTGGCAATTTTTTTAAAGGGGGAATTAAGGTTGTAGCTAAATCATATGTCTCCTAAATACAAACAAAAAAACCACAAGAATATTTTACCCTAAACCAGTAAATAAACAAATAATAAACATTTCAAGTTAACTGCCTTTGTCTTCCACCTCACAATTTAATTAATAGTTTTTCTCCATTCTGTGCCACACAGTAAAGAAAACAAATGTAGGTCTTGATGCAATAGCCACTGAAGCTGTTGGGAGTTGGGCATGGCCCATAGTGTTCAAACCAACTGCATCCTCTAGTTCATACAGACATCTAAATGTGTTGGAGAGAAAAAATCAAGCTTAATTTACAGTCTTTTGTGCTTCTTTAACACAGAAAACTGTAAAAATAGTTTTCCATCATTTTACTTTGCAATTGCTCCTTTTATGAGACAGCTGTTGACATGAGAAGTTTATTTTTTTAATATCTGTATTATTAAATGTAACAGTGAGCAATTATGAGAATAAAGTCTCTCCTCTTGGTATTGTCAAGGAAACAGCAAGTTTTCAGTCTTTTTTCCAAATTGGCTTTCGGTCACTTCTGTGACTCTCAGTAAGGCCTGGTCTACACTACGAGTTTAGGTCGACTTTAGCTGCGTTAAGTCGACTTAAACCTGGACACGTTTACACGACGAAGCCCTTTCTTTCGACTTAAAGGGCCCTTTAAACCGGTTTCTTTACACCACCTCGACGAGGGGATTAGCGATAAAATCGGCCTTAGGGGGGTCGGAATTGGTTAGTGAGGACGGAATTCGACATTAGTGGCCTCCGGGAGCTATCCCACAGTGCTTCATTGTGACCGCTCTGGACAGCACTCTCATCTCAGATGCACTGGCCAGGTAGACAGGAAAAGCCCCGCGAACGTTTGAATTTCATTTCCTGTTTGCTCAGCGTGGCGAGCACAGGTGACCATGCAGAGCTCATCAGCACAGGTAACCGTGATGGAGTCCCAGTCCCAGTCCCAGGATCGCAAAAGAGCTCCAGCCTGGACCGAACGGGAGGTACGGGATCTGATCGCCATCTGGGGAGATGAAGCAGTGCTGGCCGAACTCCGAAACAGTAAAAGAAATGGCAAAACATTAGAAAAGATCTCCAAGGCCATGAAGGACAGAGGCCATAACAGGGACGCACAGCAGTGCCGCGTGAAAATTAAGGAGCTAAGGCAAGCCTACCACAAAGCCAGAGACGCAAACGGAAGGTCCGGGGCTGAGCCGCAAACATGCCGCTACTATGAGGAGCTGCATGCCATTCTAGGGGGTGCAGCCACCAGTAGCCCAAGCGTGTGCTATCAGTCCCTCGCTGGAGACAGGGAAGCGGGTTCGGCGGACGAGGAAGATGAGGATGGAGAGAACATCATAGATAGCTCACAGCAGCAAGGAAGCGGAGAAACCAGTTTCCCCAACAGCCAGGATATGTTTGTCACCCTGGACCTGGAACCAGTAACCCCCGAACTCACCCAAGACCCTGTGGGCACACAGGGGACCTCTGGTGAGTGTACCTTTGTAAATATTACACATGGTTTAAAAACAAGCGTGTTTAATGATTAATGATTAATTTGCCCTGGCAATCGCGGCCAGTACAGCTACTGGAAAAGTCTGTTAACGTGTATGGGGATGGAGCGGAAATCCTCCAGGGACATCTCCAGAAAGCTCTCCTTCATGCACTCCCAAAGCCTTTGCCAAAGGTTTCTGGGGAGGGCTGCCTTATCGCGTCCGCCATGGTAGGACACTTTACCACGCCAGGCCAGTAGCACGTAGTCTGGAATCATTGCATAACAAAGCATGGCAGCGTATGGTCCCGGTGTTTGCTGGCATGCAGACAACATCCATTCCTTATCGCTCTTTGTTATCCTCAGGAGAGTGATATCATTCACGGTCACCTGGTTGAAATGGGGCGATTTTATTAAGGGGACATTCAGAGGTGCCCCTTCCTGCTCTGCTGAACAGAAATATTCCCCGCTGTTAACCACGCGGTGGGGGGGAGGGGTGAAGTGACCATCCCAGAGAATTGGGTGTGTGGGGGAGGGGAGTTAGTTGGGTTTGTGCTGCATGTTAAACCTGAAACCGCAGCCCCTCCTTTTACATTGCAAACCCATTTTAAATGGCCAACCCAACGGGTGCTTGGTATGGTTAATGAGAGCAGTACTGTTTTAAACCATCCCCACTTGTTAACAAGGTTAAAAAAGCCAAAAGACTGTGTCTTACCATGGCTGCCTACAAGCTGAAATCTGTTGCCTGGCACTGCGTGAGTGATCTCTCACACCAAACCGGCAGGCCCTCAATATAAGAGTAAAAATGCGACCTTGTAACGAAAGCACATGTGCTGTGTGATGTGAACAGCAAAATCTAACGTGAAAGAGTGTACCCATTGTTCTCCAAAATGTATCTTTTTTAAACAACTCTCCCTTCTCCTCCACCAGCTGCAAATGTTTCACCTTCACAGAGGCTAGTGAATATTCGAAGAAGGAAGCGAAGGACGCGTGACGAAATGTTCACTGAACTACAGACTGCCTCCAACGCTGACAGAGCACAGCAGAATGCGTGGAGGCAGTCAATGACTGATTTTAAAAAAGCCCAATATGAGCGAGAGGAGAGGTGGCGTGCTGAATCGCGGGCTGAAGAGGAGAAGTCGCGTGCTCAAGAGGAGAAGTTGCGTGCTGAAACGCGGGCTGAAGAGCAGAAGTGGCGTCAACTTGTACTCATAAAGCAAGAGTCGATGCTCCGGCTGCTGGAGCATCAAAGTGATATGCTCCTGCGTATGGTTGAGCTGCAGGAAAGGCAGCAGGAGCAGAGACCGCCGCTACAGCCCCTCTGTAACCAACAGCAGGAGCAGAGACCGCCGCTACAGCCCCTCTGTAACCAACAGCAGGAGCAGAGACTGCCGCTACAGCCCCTCTGTAACCACCAGCCCTCCTCCCCAAGTCCCATTGCCTCCTCACCCAGACGCCCAAGAACATGGTGGGGGGGCCTCCGGCCACCCAATCACTCCACCCTAGATGATTTCCACAGCAATAAGTTTTAAAGTTTTAAAGTGCAGTGTGTCCTTTTCCTTCCCTTCTCCCCCACCCATCCCGGGCTACCTTTGCAATTATCCCCCTAGTTGTGTGCTGCTTCCCTCCTCTCCCACCCATCCCGGGCTACCTTTGCAATTATCCCCCTAGTTGTGTGCTGAATTAATAAAGAATGCATGAATGTGAGGTAACAATGACTTTATTGCCTCTGCAAGTGGTGCTTGAAGAGGGGAGGGTAGGGGAGGTTGGGGAGCTTGGTTTACAGGGTAGTAGAGTTAACTGGGTGGGTGGGGGGGCTGCGATTTCATCAAGGAGAAACAAACAGAAGTTTCACACCGTATCCTGGCCAGTCACAAAACTAGTTTTCAAAGCCTCTGATGCGCACCGCGCCCTGCTGTGCTGCTCTAACCGACCTGGTGTCTGGCTGCGCATAATCAGCGGCCAGGCAATTTGCCTCTACCTCCCACCCCGCCATAAATGTCTCCCCCTTACTCTCACAGATATTGTGGAGCGCACAGCAAGCAGCAATAACAATGGGGATATTCTTTTCGCTGAGGTCACAGCGAGTCAGTAAGTTGCGCCAGCGCGCTTTTAAACGCCCAAATGCACATTCCACCACCATTCGGCACTTGCTCAGCCTGTAGTTGAACAGGTCCTGACTCCTGTCCAGGCTGCCTGTGTATGGCTTCATGAGCCATGGCATTAAGGGGTAGGCTGGGTCCCCAAGGATCACGATAGGCATTTCAACATCCCCAATGGTTATTTTCTGGTCCGGGAAGAAAGTCCCTTCCTCCAGCTTTCGAAACAGAAGAGAGTGCCTGAAGACGCGAGCATCATGTACCCTTCCCGGCCAGCCCACGTTGATGTCGGTGAAACGTCCCTTGTGATCCACCAGGGCTTGCAGCAGCATTGAAAAGTACCCCTTGCGGTTTATGTACTCGGTGGCTTGGTGCGCCGGTGCCAAGATAGGGATATGGGTTCCGTCTATCGCCCCACCACAGTTTGGGAATCCCATTGCAGCAAAGCCATCCACTATGTCCTGCACGTTTCCCAGAGTCACTACCCTTGATATCACCAGGTCTCTCATTGCCCTGGCAACTTGGATCACAGCAGCCCCCACAGTAGATTTGACCACTCCAAATTGATTCCCGACTGACCGGTAGCTGTCTGGCGTTGCAAGCTTCCACAGGGCTATCGCCACTCGCTTCTCAACTGTGAGGGCTGCTCTCATCCTGGTATTCTGGCGCTTCAGGGCAGGGGAAAGCAAGTCACAAAGTTCCATGAAAGTGCCCTTACGCATGCGAAAGTTTCGCAGCCACTGGGAATCGTCCCAGACCTGCAACACGATGCGGTCCCACCAGTCTGTGCTTGTTTCCCGGGCCCAGAATCGGCGTTCCATGGCATGAACCTGCCCCAGTAACACCATGATTTCCACATTGCTGGGGCCTGTGCCTTGTGAGAGGTCCATGTCAATTTCCTCATCACTATCGTCGCCACGCTGCAATCGCCTCCTCCTCCTCAGCTGGTCCTCCTGGTTTTGCTTTGGCATGTCCAGGCTCTGCATATACTCCAGGACAATGCGCGTGGTGTTCATAGTGCTCATAATTGCCGCGGTGATCTGAGCGCGCTCCATGATCCCAGTGCTAGCTATGGCGTCTGGTCTGAAAAAAGGCGCGAAACTAGTATCTAAAGACCAGGGGAAGAAGGGAGGGAGGGAGGGAGGGGCGGGCGACTGACGACATGGCGTACAGGTACAGGGAATTAAAATCAAGAAAGGTGGCTGTGCATCAGGGAGAAATACAAACAACTGTCACACAGAATGCCCCCCCCCCCAGAGATTGAACTCCTAAGCCTGGGTTTAGCGGGCCGTTGATTTGACGGAGGGAGGGGGGAAGGAAATGAATACAGAACAAATCTATTTTTTACATCTTAAGACGACAGTGCAGCATGACTGATAGCCCTCGGCATTTTCTGGGTGCTTGGCAGCAAATACTTGGCAGCAAATAGTATACTACGACTGGTAACCATCATTGTCCAACGAGGACGGTTAAAGGCAAGGGGTTGCTGCTGTGTAGCAATGTAGCCCCACGTATGCCAGCCACATGTCTGCCAGCACCCAGATCGCCCTCGGCCTTTTCTGGGTGCTTAGCAGACAATACTTGGCAGCAAATAGTATACTACGACTGGTAACCATCATTGTCCAACGAGGACGGTTAAAGGCAAGGGGTTGCTGCTGTACAGTAGCCAGAAGGATCGGTAAAGGCGCTCAGGCTACAATAATCTATGAGCATTTCAGGCAACCTGTAAATTTACTTGCTTTCAGACCTGAGGAAAGCTCTTCTTGCAGATCTGCTGAGCACCCAGATCGCCCTCGGCCTCTTCTGGATGCTCAGCAGACAATACTGACAGGACGGTTACCAGTCGTAATAAACCATCTACTGCCAAAAGGCAAGGGGCTGGTGCAATGCAGCCCTACGGCTGCCAGCCCCACAGCTACCAGCATCCCGAGCGCCGATGAAGGCTACTACTCATGCTGCACCGTCTACCGCCAAAAGGCAGTAAGCTGCTGCTGCTGTTTAGCAATGCAGTCCCACGTTTGCCGGCACCCGGAAGACATATGGTGACGGTGAGCTGAGCTGAGCGGGCTCCATGCTTGGCGTGGTATGTTGTCTGCACAGGTAACCCAGGTAAAAAGGCGCGAATCTATTGTCTGCCGTTGCTGTGACGGCGGGGGAGGGGCGTGACGCAATGTACCCAGAACCCCCCGCGGCACTGCTTTGCATCATTCGGGCATTGCGATCTCAACCCATAATTCCAATGGGCGCCGGAGACTCCGGGAACTGTGGGATAGGTACCCATAGGCACCCATAGTGCAATGCGCCGGAAGTCGACGCTAGCCTCGGTACTGTGGACGCGGTCCGCCGACTTCATGCACTTAGAGCATTTTATGTGGGGACACACACAGTCGGCTGCATAAAACCGGTTTCTATAAAACCGGCTTCTATAAATCCGACCTAATTTTGTAGTGTAGACAAGCCCTAAGAAACCTACTTTGCAGTATATCATCATTCTCAATTCTCACATGACTCATTTCAAAATTGTTCAATGAATCTTTCGACATATGTTTTTAAATATGTGTGTTTTTGTTTTATGGTAGTGCTTAAAAAAGGTTTTATGTTAAGTTGGCACTAAGTCTAAACCCATAAAACCAGAAAAAGGTCTAATTGCTGTTTGCTATAAATAATCCATGCAAAGTGGGGTCTGTGAAGGATGAAAGTCCATAAAAAGAATACCATTGAGTGTTAAAACCAATCTGTTTGCCTAAATTTTAACTGGGATGTGAATGTTAGCTCATAGGTTTCAGAAACATTACATTATAAATGCGATGCTTCCAGTCTATTGTAAATATTGAAAAAGAGGAGATAAACACTGACTAAGAAGCTTTGGCTAACATGGGCTATATTCTGCCCCAATAATTGAGGCAACTGAATTATTCTTGATGTCCACTTGTATAATTTGTCTATTGGTGTAGAAGTTTTATATGGAAGCAGAAAGTTTTTCTTTGAACATAATATAAACCAGCATTTCTTTAGTACAGTGAAAACATCAAGTGCTCAATTCAGACCTTATGTAGATTGAGTGTTTGAAAGGAATGGGACTATTGATGGAGTAAGGGACTACTCAACATGAGTCAGGATAGTAAAATCAAGCACTCATATTTTTTTTTTTTTTTTTGCCGTTTCTATCATTAAAAAACCAAAAGACTATGGTTGAAACTTAACTATGATCACCATTCATGAGTTATTTCCTATTCTCAGTATAATGTGAGAGACTCTGGGGATCTTATCCATTGATGAGGTAGTGAGATCATATACTCCATAAGATCCCAAAGACATTTCTGTATCGATGGTGATCCCACCTTCACGTATTCTGTTGGGAGGAGATGTTAGTGAGGGATTCCCCTTGGCTGTACCTGCCCCACCCTTTCCCAGAGCTCTTTCCTCTGTCCTATACTGACTTCAACGGAGCTACACTGATTTACACCATGTGAGAATCTGGATCTGTGTTGGAGTCTCTACTATCTTTTCTAACTAAGTGCTTGTCTGCACATGGAGTTATTCCTGATTAACTATCCCTGATTAAATCCCTCTGTGGACATTTTTATTCTGATCTGTGCCAGTGAGGTTAATGTTGGCAAATAGGGACTTCTAATCTGAACACTGTAAATATATATATTTAGTGTTGTTGAATTTATAGACTAATTTTCTCCTGGACTCCCTTAAGTGCCACATTTCAGTCCAGGGTGAATTTTTACAGGCAAGTTCTTATGGAAATAGTAATATCTCAACCATAATGGCATGAACAGTGCTGCTATAATACACAATTAAAATCTGTCTCTAACGTGATATTACAATCCATTACCTCCCTTGACAGCTACAGTGGACACTTGACACCTAAATTGATATATTAATCCCCACCTTTTGCTAACCTATTGATTAGTAACGCTAATGTATCTTTTCCCCTTTTGTAAACTGCTGCTACTGATTTGTGAGCATGCACCTGCTTAATGCTTTTCTTGCACTTTGGGCCAGATATGCAGATCTCTTTAGAAATACAGATTGGGAGGCCAGAGGTGGAATAAAATAGATGATGTAAACCTTTCTGATCTTGCAACGTCTGGCTAGGAAGACATAAGAATATGATAAGAGCAGAGGCCAGATAATCCACAAAGCAAACTTTGATTATGCAAGCCACTTAATGGTGAGAGTTTTACAGAGAAACTGAAACTGAATTGGAAAAGTTTGGCACCTGCAGTTGCTCTGAATATTCCTGCAAATATCTTGTTCTGTTTGGACAAGCTGAGGGCAGAATTATATGAGAGGTGAATAGTAATTTTATTGCTTGAAGTTCAAAAGGAAATTATATATGCCCATTTTCTCTACAGCATGTTTTGGCTTGTATTTGATTCTGATAATGGATAGTGCAATGGATTCTATAGTTAGCAGTCACAATATTAATAAATGTATCCTACATTCAGTTTAAACTGAAAAAGCATACTGCCTAAAATAAGGAAAGTACGGGTATAAAGTGAAAAGGAAAATGTTGTCCTTAATAAAGTTAGTCTTTTCTTAATATACTGGTATAAAATCATATTATGTTTCAGTACAGTTTCCTGAAATGGGGTTTAACATTCTTTATTAATTTTATCCATTCAAATTGCCAATGCACTACTGGTCCCTGTGAAAACACCATGGAAAATAGAGATACTAATTGGATACTTTCCCTGGGAGAAATAGTTTTGTTAAAGGGAATAGTACACCAGCACTGGGGGTTATCTGGTAGGACACTCCTTGCTGTACCTTAGCTACTAGCTGTTTTGAACACCATTCCAATCACTCTCATTTATCCTTATACTTAAATAATAAACAAAATACTTACGTTTCAAAGAAGATATAATAAAGAATATGAAATGTATTTATTTCTCTTGGCTTTTAATTAAAGCGTCGTTAGAGCTTGGGCGAAAAACAGGAAAGTGTAGTTATTAGAAACAAAGTGCAAGAGCTATAATGTTTGTAATTAAAATTAAACTCTTTAGATGTTACAACAAAAGATAAAACAAGTCCTCAACAACTAAAAGTTAACAGCAGATGTAGAAGATACTTTAAAGGAATCACTAGAACATACTATTAAATAAAGCAGTGTTGTCTACAGAGGCACAGGATGTGGCGCTTGGAAGACTTCTTTTATCTCACAGATTTGTAGATTTCAAGGCCAGAAGAGACCCACCGTGATCAACCTGTATGACACAGGCCATAGAACTTCTTCCAAAACCCAACAAAAAACAAACAAACAAAAAACCCCACAAAAAAAAACAAAAACCTAGAGCATGTCTTTTAGAAAAACATCCAATCTTGATTTAAAAATTGTCATGATCTTGAATCCATCATGTCCCTTGATAAATTGTTAACCTCACTGCTAAAAATATACACCAGGTTTCCCATCTGAATTTGCTCTGTGACCTTGGACAACTCATTGAGGACCAAATCTTGCCATCTCCTTCCTAAATGGGCATGAAAAGCAACCAATAGCAGTGATAGTACAATGAAGGGCCCATGCAGGGGCACTTCATAGCCCTGACATTCAAGGAAAGTGGAGATTTAGGCAATGTGGGATAAAGGAGAAAGAGTATCATGGGAATTGATAATTGATCTGTGGGGATGGGTGGGTACTGCTGATACTAATGCAGATGATTTTCCATTTCAGTGGCTCATATAAGGAGAAAAATGATCTTCATATTTAGCAGGTCATAGTCTAGCCTTGTATGCATGCATAAAGATACCATAGGCAATAGTAGGAGCATATGCATCCAAGCGTAGAATCTGTCTTGACAAGTTTGCAATCGTTACTATAATTAACATTACAGTAGTATCCAATGTCTCTACTGAGGTGAGCGTCCCATTGTGCAGGGTGCTGCACAAAAATAAAATAAGACAGTCCCTTTCTCATCACTGGTTCCATTTATTTATTTTTTTGTTTCTTTTCTGCTTGGACAATGAAACTTGACTGACTATTCTTATTATTTGGTTCCTGTGCATTAGCATATTGCTGTGGGTTCATATAGTTTAGGTAGAAAGAACCATTAGATCATCTAGTCTGACATCCTGTGTATCACATGGCACCAGCCAGCACCCACATGCTAAACAAAACAATGGAAAAGAGACCAAAACTCAAAACATTGCAAGGACACGAGGAGTGGTTAATCACTGGAATAAATTGCCTAGGGAGGTTGTGGAATCTCCATCATTGGAGATTTTTAAGAGTAAGTTAGACAAACACCTGTCAGGAATAGTCTAGATAATACTTAGTCCTGCCATGATTGTAGGAGACTGGACTAGATGATCTCTCTAGATCCCTGCCAGATAGATGATTCTATGACATGTTCAAATTGGGAATGGAGGGTGGAGTTAGGAGGGGAACTGCTGCTTTCAATAATATTAAAAAAAACATGAAAAACTACATATCAATGTATAAGATTTTTATAAAACTCTTATTTCACCTTACAGCTTAAGCTCCAAACTAAATTGGCATTGTCCCTTTTAAGTGAGACCAATTATTGAGGTTAAACTGCACAAAGTATGCTAGAGTTGAAACCATTTTTTAAAAACCTACCATCAAAGCTCTAATTTCATTTGAATTTTGTTGCAATCTCTCTTCTGACTTATGACACTTGTGTCATAGATATTCCTGATGAAAGTTCATGTTTCAGATGATATAGTATCCTTGAGTTCCTGTAAGTCGTCTTGTGCAAAACAAATCCCTGGCTGATTGACTTGTGCAATTTGAGATTCAGCCCTAGTCACTTGGGCTTAGAGCAGAGAATATATTCTGAAAATGCCATGTTATCAGTGGATTGTCAAGCTATTTCTGATTTAGCCTTCGGCTCTGACCAGACTGTCCTGCTTTCTGAGATAGTAATAAAAAGATAAGCCTTCAGACTTAGAAAAAACCTTATTTGCATTCAGATGAGGTATTTTTCCAGCATCTTTTTTTATTTTATCTTATACAAATTATCATAGATTTGATCAAAAGCAGAGAAAAGAAGCAAAAATCCAAAGACAGGTTAACAGGAGAGTTTCTTATTATGATAACTTTGGTAGATAAACTAATACATATAAAAATGTCTTTCTACTTGCTTAAGTCTACTATGCAGTGTATTAAGTTATTGATCGGGGTATTAGATGTGACACTGAAATGTCAAATAACTTCACAACAAAATGAAATACAGAGCTCCCTCTTTATAAGGCTGCTCTCGAAATACTGATATCACTCCCTACACCATTGCATTCTATTACATTTAGTAACGTCCCTTGGTAACACACACATGCACACTTAGTAGCATGCCAAACATTTCATTCTTTAGAACAATTTTAAAGAGAAGGAACACTATGAATATAATATTAATATATGCACATTTTTAAATGGCAACCTTAGTTCCTGCAGCCTTCTCTGATATGTAACCAATAGGAAACTGCCTTGCAACCTGTATCTTTATTCACATATATCACCTACTACTAATAATGTCCTCATATAAATTTAGCATATAAGAGGCCAGGTGCTCAGCTGGTATACATCAATATAATTATATTGGTCTAAGAATGTAGATTTGTGACATTTGTCCATGGCAGACATGGTAGGCAATGCAAATATAGGCCCTGATCCTGCAGTCTGATCTTTGCTGAAAGACACTTTTGTTGGTACAAATCAGATTGCAGGATAAAGACCAACATTTGGTTGCTGATGGCAAATAGCTTCCTTCTCCTATATGCTACATGCTATTGTAGGGGAAGTATACATTTCATGACATTTTCCTCATACTAGTACATTTCAAAAGATAAGTACCTCTTAGCATGACTAAACTCAGAAATCGTTTAAAAATGGCAGGCTTCGAGAATATTCTAAATTGGTATAATTTATTTAAGATTATTTGTATAGAGTCATATGTGAATTATAGACACACTTTTATAGCACAAAGTGTGAGAGAACAAAAAAGAATGGAAATGACTTCCCCAAAAAGTAAGAGCAGTCCGCAGCATATTGTGTGGCTGTCGGTGGTTTGCGAAGTATGTCATACTCTTCCTTTTTAGCTGCAGCATGTTTCCAAGGCTGAAGAAGGAAGTGTTCAACTCCAAATCTGATTTTATAAAAGATAAGTCTGAGCATAAAAAACCCTGGAGACGTTGATATGAATTTTGAGAGATTTTTATAAGATTCCCTATGCCTCTCAAGAAGCCCTAAAGGAAGCAAGTATTAAAGAATTACTGATAACATTAATTTACTTAAAGTAAATGGGGTGGGGGTGCATAGCAAGAGAATTTGTCACAGCCCCAGTCAGATTCCCTGAAACTGTGAATCCTGCTGAACACCTACCACTACAATATTACCAAAGAATATGTCTATGCCTGCAGACTGATGCAGTTGTCAGCATAACTGACCAACTGTACCTGACTAAAATATACAAGAGGATATGAAAGATCACCGCTTAACATGACTGATACAATCTCTACTAGAGAACTGACATTTTTACATTGAACAGTGCAGGAAGTGGAGCTGATGGTGGTGACAGAAAAATTGCTACCACAAGGGAACGAGCTCTTGCCAATACTCAACATCTACATGAATGGTCAATTGATTCATCTCGGCACAAGAAGTTTTATCTAGATCAATGGGCTATGTATTGCTGCCAAAGCCAAGGATCTCACCCATATCAAAGCTATGATAACGTAAGCATGGGCTGGAGTCTCAGTCTATTACACCAAGAACCAATTGCGTGTCACCCAGCCAAAATGCAGATGAGTTTCTTCCATCTTCAGAATTGTGAGGCAAATAGACAACTCAACGTCACCTGGAATTGGACTATCACTTGTCCATTGCTGGAATCTGCCTACAGTGGAGTGACACTAGCCCACACTCTCTCCCTAAGGCACATGTGGAGAAGACAAAAGGCAAAGTTAGGGCCCAGAACAACAACATACTCACAAAGCTTGCAAATTCAAAATGGGGAACTAGCCCGGCAACACTAAGAGCTACTGCAGGTGTACATTGCTATTTGATTGCCAAATATACATATCTCGGAAAGATCATCTCATGCAAAAGACACTGGATCCTGTGCTGAATAACATTAAAATACAAAGTCTTCTGCTAGGTTAGTATTGTTTGGGCCCCCATAGCAGTGGATGATGGAATTAACATCCCATTGTGATGCATAGAATTGGGTCCTACCTCTTAGAACTATTGTTTCAAGCTGTCTGCAGACTGACATCTCTGCTTTGCTTTGTTTTCAAGCATTTCTGAACAACTATGAAAACTAGAAACTTAACTTTTATTTAATGAAACTATAATGTTCTGATGTAATCACATGATTCCAGGAGCTGGAGCCCTAGAGATGTGCCCATATTGCTTGTGTTAATTTCCTAATGCTTTTTTCTGCAGTGTGCAGTATGCTTTGGACTAATATTCAGGAGACCTGGATTCTATTACCAGTTCTATCTTTGATTCAGAGTGTGATCTAGGGCAAACCACTTTACTATCTGTGCCTCAGTTTCTCTATTGGTAAAATGGGGATAATAAGGACCACTTTTTAAAGTACTTTGAAGGATACAGATGAAAAATGCTATAGAAACTCTTTATAGAGGGTGTTTTCTTTGAAAGTACTTCATCATTTGGCATAACAGACATATTACACCTAAGCACTTCACAGCAGCCTAAATGGAGTGTCATAGATAAGTTCAGGTGACTAGTCCCATGAATCATTCCTATGGGCTTTCAAATAACAGCTCAAAATACATGGACTACTGATCTACACATTATTTTCCCTCTCCCCTGTCAATATGTGCCTTTCTGACCTCTGCCTCATGCATCTTTAATATCACCTAATAACTGGGTTGTTCTGATTTCTCTCCCCTCCCTGATTACTCCAGCTGCTCTGGGCCATCTGATCTCACTTGTCTGCTTTGGTCTTACCAGTCATAGCCAGGAATTCTTGTACTGGAAAATAGTCCATCTATTCTAGAATCCCTATTCTATTCTTGGTGCTTCAAAGGAAATGAAAGGAAAATCATAATGTACCTAGCCAATTGTGCAATATAATAACCAGGTGATATTTTTTTCCTTTGATTCTAGTTGGTAATTATCCTATTCCCTGAGGCATGATACACTTACATTAGCTAGAATAAAAAATGCTAACTGCAAAATACTATTTTTGTTTACATAAAGCTTTAATGATTTTATAAATCTTATTAAGCTTTTGGCCTCTGTCTTGCAGGAATGGATTCCATATTGCTTAAAATATTTCCTTTTGTTAGTTTTAAAATGTCTTGTCTTTTTTTACTTAGTGTTGTGAATGGAATACATCAGTGGCCTTCTTTAAAACAATACCCCTAATCTATCTATCGCCTTTCAAAAAAAAAAAAAAAAAGTCTTTTAAATCTTGCCTCCTATTGAAAGTCTTCACCATTCTAACCTCAGGATTTTAATCGTTATTGTTGTCTTTCTTAGGACCTTTAATATTTCTGGTTTTCATCTTTGCAAGTTCCAAAAATGAACACAGTATTCAATGTGAAGAATAATTCTTTTATATTGACATTTTCTGTTTTGTGACAGAGGAATCTAAAAATGGAGCTATGTTATAATGAACTAATTCTACATCTATGTAATTGAATAATTTCATTAAAAGAATAATTTATATCAGGATATGCAGTTACATTTGATCCATGTACATATCCTTTGGCTTAAAGAACTTGTCTTTCATTCTGTTGCCTGAATGACAGTAGTTTTAATTACATGAGACAAGTGTAGGTGCTTCTACCATTTCTTCTGAAAGACTGTTCCACAATCTCATCTACAATTCCATTACATCATTTCCCCTGTATTTTCAGTTTATATTTTCTATTGCTCAGGTTTAACCAATCATTTAACTGGGATCACACTAATCAATATCTTTCTTTCAAATATTTGCAGGTGATTAAACCTCATAACTTTGTACTATATTGGTACCTGAAAGCCCTTGATGTCATGTGGGTGTGGCAGTTGGGCCAAGTAGTCCACCATCTGTGCAGTCTCCCTCATACAACCAATGGCATTGTTGCATGCAAATTAACTGTAGAGTCAGGATGGTGATTAGTTGAGTTACCTCTGATATCACAATGGTGTAGGACTTTTGGCATGGCATAGATACATGTTTACTGAAACTGAACACTACATGGGTGCAATTGGTAAAGGCAAAATGGCTGAAAACTTAAAAATTGGATACCAGGCTGAAAATCCCAGTGATGATTGAACCCGGTGAGATTTCAACCATGCTTGTAGCTTTTTCCTTTGCTTCACATTGACTCAACAGACATTCTAAGCTTCAGAGTGACACACAAAGTGACAAATCCTGGAATCTTATAGTTTATATTTAGTTGTTACACTTATTCAATTATTTTAATCCTTTATCGTAAATCAGTGGCTTTAACCCCGGCTATGCTTGTGCTACTGTGGTTTCAGGGCTGTAGTGGAGGCCATACAGTGGCACTGAAGCTGCTCTATGGCATGGTGGGAAAATTCCTGTTCCCTGCATGTCTTCCTGCTGTTTGCTTGGTACTGGTGACTAGATTTGCTCCAAAGTTTCAAAGGTACAATTGTGCTTATTAGTGATGTGGGAAAACACAGTTGGAATTTCAGATTCCAAGCTGAATGTATAATGCTGGCAATAAGAAAAAAAAATCTTTATACTGATAAATGGTGTTGTTTTACTTTGGCATGACTGAGAGAGAAACATATAAATTCTACAGGGTAATTTTGCTGTGTAATTAAACGTAAGTTTGGTGCATTGTTCTGAAGTCCTCTCGAATTGATGACATCTTTCTGGCATGAAGGTGCCCCAAGCTATGCCTAGGCACAGTCACATCTGTAGTTTAGACAGTGATTATTCTTGGTCTGTGATGTGATGGTTCTGTATATTGCACCCAGATAGACTCCCCTGCCCCCTGCCACATCCTGTATGTTGTCCACATTTGTTCCTGTTCTGATACCTTCCCAGATTCAACCCTAAAGCTTCAATATTTTGGTATTACTTATATTGAAAGCAAGAGCAATCTATAATTGTGAGTATCAGACAAGTGGCTAGAGGAACAGAATTATATTGATTAAAGCTTTATTATTTTGTTGGTACTGAGGCTGAGACATACCATACAAAACCAGCTGAAAAAATGTCCAGTCCAGACTACAGAATCTCAGGAAACCTGCCACTATTTTGTCCCTTATATGCCACAGATTTCCAGGGGCCACAGCTGTCTGCAAGAAAGCAGCCAATGCAGTCAAGACCAAAGCCTAAATGCTCAATTGCTTATCCTTGAAATAAAAACATTTCAGAGCTCTTATGCGGATTGAAGATGATGTTCTCTCATTTCACAAAGCATTAAAAATGTCATGCCTACGGCAAACATACAGTGCTATGTTATTTGCTTGACATAGTAGTTTGAAATAGCTTGTCCACCATTTTATGAAGCTGCTCAAAGAGAAGTAATACAAAACCTGAAATGTCCTTACAGACAAGTCATTGCGTTATAACTCCTTCACAGTAAGGCAAGTAGTGACATAAGCCTTGTCTATACTGGGGAAATACTGAAGAAATTTCTCACAATTGCTATCACCAATCAGAGTCATAGGAGCTACAAAAGTGGAAAAGATGATGTTACTGGGCTCCCATCTGCCACCAGCATTTTAAGCTTCATAGCATCAAACCCTGCTCAGAGCAGATCGAATCAAAATAGTGCTTAAAGTTCTGGCAGCCCATCTACCCCAGGGTTCCAACTGTTGCTAACACTATGGGAGATAAGTCAGCGATAGTGAGAGTGGGATGCTTTTAGCTTTGTAGATAAAGCAATAACATGATTACATAATGACATTTTTAATCCGCCCCTAAAACAACATATTGTTATTCAGTTAGCTATCTCTTGTAAATCAAAATATGCCATATCTTTGCACAGCTTTCCATTCTCACATGTTAAATTATTCTAAGTTATCTTAAAACCTGAAGATCTTCAGTTTTTGCTTCATCTTGATGGCTTTGACAACTTGTGTATAAACTATTTATATAGAGGCCAACAGCGTTTTCTTCCACTTAGTCCACTAAAGACTATTCAAAATTGCCTCATAGCTGTAATTTTAAAGGTCCATACTTCTCAGACCACCAGGGTAACATTCACTACCACTGTAGTATAATGGATTAGTTACTTTTCACTGAAAAGGAAACACACTCTTACCCTCAATTCCATGGGTATTTTTTGCATTACTGGCTGACAGCTGAAACTTTTCAGGCTATGTGCTGTGAAATGTCATTGCTAAGGATGTCTGAAGTCAAAAAGCTCTTTTTTGACCCTTGTTTGAAAAATTAATTGGAACAGAAAAGAATTCTAATTAAATCAGAAACAGTTAGATAACTGGAGAAATATTATTTTTCCTACTCTTTTAAAATCAGATTTATCAAAGAGGTATCTAGGATTCAACCTGAACTTCCCATGTGCATCTCTTTGCTGCATGCTGGGTGCAATCAATTAAAAAAAATGCAATTTTACAGGTCTGTTGAAGATATAGTCTTTAAACTCACCACTTTGGCTTATATATTGGAGACTTCTTAATCTCTTCAGTACAGAGGAGATGAATCAAATACTGAGTATCTTAGTAGTTCTTTCTCCAGTGTAGCCCAGCCTATTGGTATCTGCCACATACTTGCCTGGTTTTGAGTCAAATACTTCTAATCATGTCTTCTTTATCTCTCTCACAAAAGTGCACTTCTTAATTTTAATTATTTTACTTCATGTCACAACAAAGAGGAAGTTAAATTGTGGTCTGGGGAGGCAGGAGCAATGGAAAAGCTTACAAAAACTGGGAACAATCTGATTTCCATTATGTTTATTCATCCATATAGTTTAACTGAAGTTTATGCCATTACCCAGACTTATGTCAA
Organism: Emys orbicularis; assembly: GCF_028017835.1. Lineage (NCBI taxonomy): Eukaryota > Metazoa > Chordata > Testudines > Emydidae > Emys > Emys orbicularis. The sequence continues at coordinate 166,608,843 of NC_088684.1, forward strand.
TGTAACTGAGATTTAAATCCAGTCAGTAGTGTTGTCAATGATGCTCTATTGATCACACTTCATTTTACCTTGCCTTCTATGTTCTCAGTCTGAATGACTTTCATTTTAGATTACAGGAAAACAAAACACATAAGATCCATCAGAGAACGTGTTTTTTTCTCAGATATGTAATAGGCTGCATCCTCTCGGCCTGCCAAAATGGTAACTGTCTTCTTTAGGCAGTAAACTGTTGGAAATGTAAAGATGAAGGGTAAAATATTCAAAAGTGATTAAGTGATTGGGGGACTAAGTCCTATTGACTTTCAATGAGAGTTAGGTACCTTTCTCACTTAGGCACTTTTGTAAATTTTATCTGCATCTTTAGGCATCCAAATATTTTGGAAAACTGGCCCTAAGTGCCTGTTGGTTTGGCAATTTGGATTTAGGCTCCTAAGTCCCTTAGGCTCTTTAGAAAACTTTACCCAAATACAATGAAAATTAAGTTAGGAGCTACATGTACCACTAATTTACTCAATTTCTTTTATTGATATTTTTGTAAAAACATAGCATTAAAAATGGGGATAGACTACATATCAGGTTTAAGTAGAGTAGAGATGTGTAACATTTACATTTAGGCTATTTAGTCATGTGAATCAGTGACATCTACCAAGGACAATCTGTTTATTTGAATGAAAGTCAGGACAGCATGTGTTTCATAATTCACCAGGTAAAAGATAAGAGCCAATCCAACCATTGCAAATTATTATTTGACACTGAGAAATCATCAGCTAATTTTAGCAGAGCAGAAACGGGAATGCAAATCAATCATCAGAACAAAAGAGAACCTGGTTGAAGCATAGGGGTGATGACTTTTTGTCCTGTATTTTTTTTCCCCCAACAGATTGTTGAATGGAACAAATTGCCATTAATGTTTAAAAATCAATCCTCAAGCTAACCAAAAGGGTTAGAGATATCAAAGGGGGGGGGGTTTCCTGATTGGTTCATTGAGCAGGGTGAAGAGCCATGCCCTTCTTGATGCCATCGTACACAGTGTAAAAGTTTTATTGTTTAATCAAGATTCAAAAATATATTCATTTAAACAGTGAAAATTGTTTGATTGAGGGAACTATTAAATGCACAGTTCTTATACTTACCTAGAGATGAGCAAGAAATTGAAAAGTAGAGTTGAGGAAATAATTCACAAGTGATTTAGCTTCTTTTTCTGTTCACAAAATATCCACGAGCAAATAGTGTTTTTTCCTAAATATATTGGCCAATGGTAGAGGTTGACAACTTATGTTGATAGGTCTCCAGTTATTTGATATCGGCTATTCAAGCTTTGTTGGTTAGTTCTGATTGATCATAGGACCCATGGAATTATTTCTGCTTCCTCATTGGATGTGTGTACAAATTCTTATGCAAATTTCACACCCTGGTTTTGTGGATACTGTTGCATGTGACTTTGTAAGTCGCTATTGGAAAATACTCATGATAATAAATGTTGATCAGAAATGTTCACAAATAGTGAATACAAAGAGGGAATGAGTATGAATGACTTTGAAAATTTGGGAGAATATAAATAAAAGCTTTTTTGCAGTATTCAGCCAGCTAAATGAGGTTTTAGGGCAAGAATTTCACATTGATGTTGTTAGGTCGGGTGCTCCTCTATCTTTCTTCCTTTTCCTTCCAGCAGTTGCTCTTTCACAAGTCTGTTTCATTTTAAGTGATTTTCTTTTCAGTTAATTCAGCACAGTTGGTGACATTGGTCCAGAAGTAAAAAACCTGGAGAAAGTTGGAAAATAGAAAAACTAATTACACTATGTTAGAATACAAGTTCCCTGAAGTCTCCAGCCTTTAGCTCAAATAGCCTGTTGAAAGTTAATGGGAATCGTGAAGGCATTGGATCAGGCCTAAAGTGAATAAATGCCCAACCTAGCCGGGGGTAGAACCTATAACTCTTCTCTTCCAGTGCTATACTCCAGGCCCCAGAGAATGTATACTTTCTGGGGGAGATTTTCAAAGCTATACAGGTCAATTGGGCACCCAACTTCCATTGAAAGTCTATGGAAGTTGGGCATGAGTTTGAAAATCCCCACCCCAATGCAGTGGCGTAGCCAGGTTCTAAGAGCAGGGGGAGCAAACATAAAAAAGGCGCCCCCCCCCCTTGGCTCCTCCTCTGGCCACGACCCCTGGGCACCTCCTCCGGCTGCTCCACGCCCCCCCTTGGCTGGCTTCTCCAGCCGCGCTGCGCTGCGCCCCCCCCCTTGGCTCCTCCGGCCACGCTGAGGCCATGCTGCACCCCCCCTCAGAGGAGAGGGGCTCGGTGGGGGGGGAGGGCGCGGGAAAGGGGCGGCGGGTGGGCGGGCGCTGCTCACTTCTCCCGGGGGCTGGGGGGAGCGGAGCAGTGGGGCGGGCAGCAGCTGGCGAGATCCCCTCTCCCCAGCAGCTTCCTGCTTCCCTCGGCCCGGGCAGCCTAGCATTAGCAAGGGGCGGGGTATTGCTAATGCTGGGCTGCCCGGGCCGAGGGAAGCAGGAAGCTGCTGGGACGAGGGGATCTGCCCGCCAGCCCTGAGCCGCTGCAGGAGGCGGCCGTGGCGATGTTGGGGCCGCGCTGAGCGTGGGGCACGATGGCCGAGGAGCCGGCTCCTTCGCTCCTCCGGCCGCGCCTGCCGCCCGCCCCCCCCAATGGCTCCTCCGGAGTCCGGCCATGCTGCCTGCCCCCCCTTGCCTGCAGGAGCCCAGCGCCGGCCCGGCAGGCGCCGCTTTTGAAAAATGTGCTGAGGGGAAGCGGCTGCTTCCCCTGAACCCCCCGTAGCTATGCTCCTGCCCCAGTGAACATCCTACAAGTCTTAGCAATAGCCAGAAAATATCTAGTAACACCTCTGTTGATTTGTATACACTATATTGAGCATTATCTTGCTCATGACCACTGTTGAGGAAATCATCTTTGGGACAGTATACTGTATTTATCTGATACTGTCTGTTACGGAGGCCATGTAATAAAGTTGTAAGAGTAGAATGAAGGGTTGCAGCTGTTTGTAAATCCAGCCCACTGGATACAATTAAGCAAACATTTGCTTTGTTCATTTGGCAAAACTTACACACTCCCAATTTCACGATACATTATTCATGAGGCAAAACCCCCAGGTGTTTGTTTGGCTAATGCGGATAAATCTATTTTGAATGAAAGCAAATCCAAAGCTGGTTTTTAAAAGCACACTGGTGCTATTTAATTTGTTTTGATTAAATACTTTTATTATTTATTTATTCATTCAAACATTCTTAACCTCACATACTATAATATTATAAACTATTATCATATAATACATCTGGGCTACTGCTGATCCAGAAGTAATAAATAAGTATAAAATATTCACTCTAAATTCCTCAAATAAATTCAGCTGGAAAATTATTTCTCTTGCTTTCTTTCCTCTCCCAGGCAATGACAAATGTTTATTTATACAACTTCTGATGTTTTTTCTTCCACTATTACTCAAAGTGACTCCCACAGTGATAAGTGGTCAATGACCCCAGTGCAAGGTGAACTACAGCAGTCTCACAGTGCTACCCATTATTCATCTCAGTGGTAGAACAACTACAAAGACATAGTGACATTTTGCTAAAAGCTCAGATTTCTCCCAGTAGGTTATTATGCAGGTGGAATGGGATGTTTTCTGAAAGACCACCACCACGTCTTGTTCTCCCTCCAAAAGGTCAATTTTTTATTTTTATTTTGCTGAAAGACAAAGTTAAAAAGAAAGATGTGTCACACTTAGTAAAGGACATGGCAAAACTATAAAACAATAAAAACTATAAAACAGCCTGCTGCTGTGTTCCTAGTGCAGGGCAGGACAGGAGCATTCCAGTGATTTGCTCTTTGTTTGTTCCCCAAATGGAGCAGCACACAGATACTTCCGGGAGCATTGAAAGTGGAGGGGCACATGCCTGCAGGGCAGCAGAGATCAAAACACTGAGCAGAGCAATCAGGGCAGGCATTGTGGGATACTGGCGGAAGCCAGTTCTGTGGACAAAACAATCAGCAGTGTCAACACTGGCTCTTTGTCAACAATAAAGGGAGGAGAAAAAACAAGTCTCTTGTAGGGGTGGAAGTTTTTTGTCGCCAAAACTCTGCGTTTTTTGTGACAAAAGTCCCATTGTAGTGTGTACGCTCTTGCTGCTTTATTGCCAAAAAGCAGTTTTTGGTGACAAATCTTGGTAGTGTAGACAAGGCCTGAATCTATGAGCCATGAGTGAAATGTACAGAGCAGTTCACATGTCTCAGAGCTATTGTTTCAGACAGTTTGCAGATTCAGCCAGGAATCAGTACATTGGTTCTCCTTCAGCTTATCTTTTCAAAGTTCTTTGCAATTATGCAGGTTAGATACAGCTTTTTTTATTTAAAAAAAGCTGGCTCTCTGGAATAAAATTCACAGAAAACATGCCCCCCCTGATTTTAAGGAAATATAAAATATCACTGCTTGGAGCAGTATTGGGACACAAAGGGCTGGTTCTGAATTCAATGGAAGTCCTTCCATTGATTTCAGTGAGCTCTGAAGCATGCCTTAAGTCCCTTCCAGACTATGCGCTAATTGGTTATGATGCACAAGAAGGAATGGCCCTAGCTTGACTTTCAAATCCCAGTTAGAAAAAGTAATTTTTGCCAGGCAACTGAGCCTTCTGAATGGAAAACATTAAGAGACCAATATGAAACCTCAAGCGCCTTTATTATTTATTTATTATTTGCAAAGTCACTTAGCGTTATTTAATAATGTTGAGGGTTGCTGGGAGGAGAACAGTTGCATTTGAGATGAGGTGTTCAGTTTGAAGTCATTTGAAACAATTTGACTTTGACAGGGTTTAAATAGAAAAATCCCACAGGATGCTAACATAATAATAATACCAAACCATAACTTATTTCAGATTCATAGTTTGTTTTTCTATAGCCAGAAAAGTGGGAAAAAATAAAACTTAGTTTGCAGGAAAGACAGAAAAATATTGTTTTGATCTGGCCTGTCACAACATTATTTGATTTAATTTACTTGACAAGAAAAGATATTACTTCACCCACCTTGTGTCTCTAACAACAAATACTGCAGTGGAAAGCCTGCTTAGGGTAACAATGTCATTTTTGTTACGATAATCTTTTGCAGTTCATTCTCATCATCTGCTTTATGTCAATGCTTAACATGGTATGGGTAAAAGGTCTGGCCAAAAACAGAGACCTCTGAGGAAGGTCTGGAGATGTGTGGTTGCTAGTGGGTAGGCAATATAACTGTATAGAAACAAGCTGTTCAAGGCCTAACCTTTTGTTACCAACTAAGGAAATTATTTTGTTGGACTACGTCAGATCTGTGTCTTCTCTGAGACCAATTAAAGCCCTGAATAGTGGTATAAAGGTGCAATATGCACTACACATCATACATAAAAGATTAGAATAAGGGGTTCACAGGAGCAGTTATTAAAACTAAAATGATAAACACAAATACTTTCTTTCCTAGTGGTATTTTGAATGTAGATTAATTTATTTTAATGTTCTCCACAAAGATAAATTTCTTCTAATGTGTTCCCCACAACTGATTAAAAATAATAAAGAACACTGGAAACTCTGTTTGTTTATGCTGCCATCCCTCGAAGGTTCAAGCCCAAAGATTCAGTATTCTGATACTTCTTATACTGAAGCCAGGTATCTATCTTTAGTATGTATTAGGATTAATGACAATGGAGCACATAATACAGAATTATCTTCATTGATAGAAGTTCTATTGTTTTGATATCGCTGAGGCATCCCATACAGAAACTGCAGCCTTAACTAGACATTTTTATAACAGAATCCCTTCCTAATTTGCCCCTTACGTGTCACAGAAAGAACCAGTGTAGATTTCAAGATTAGAAACACTAAACATACAATTGCTTTGCCTTGAAATAACATTTCAGAACTCTTAGGTGGACTGATGTTGCCATTCTGTTATGTCACGTTGCCCATTAAAAAAATCATGCCTGGAGCAAATGCACAATGCTATGTTACTTGGCTGACATATTTCTTTAGAATAGTTTTTCCACCATTTTATGAAGCTACCCACAGAACACTAATAAAGGAAGTGAAAAACTCCTTAAAAACAAATCAATGTGTTAACCTCATATATAGGTCTGTGGTGAGCCAATGGTCATATAGCTGATTATAAATAATGCTGAAAACTAGGGTGACCAGATGTCCAGATTTTATAGGGACAGTCCCGATTTTGGGGTCTTTTTCTTATATAGGCTCCTATTACCCCTCACACCCTGTCCCGATTTTTCCCACTTGCTATCTGGTCACTGAAAACAGAACATTACCTTATTTTTGCAGCTGGATATCTCTATACTATCAATTATGGCATGAAGGAAACAGTCTATGATGTCAAAATTGGCCAGATATTAAACTATTACAAGCCAACTAAAATCCTCATCTCAGATTTCTCTTTAAATTATTTATATAATATATTTGATGTTTATTATGACTATTACAATAATAACTGCTGCATATAAACTGCAGAACAGCTACTAGACCCTCATCTGAATTCTACCGTTACAAAATTATTTTTCTATTTAGTCCTGTAAAGGTGTATGGTGGTAGTTTAAAAAAAAAAAAAAAAGTCACACTAGCAGGATAACTCTCATTATCACTGAAATTTCATGGAATAGCTGTTTTCTACTCAAGACAAGACTACCGCTACCTTCATTTTCCATGGGTGTTTTATGTATTATTGGCTGACAGGTCGACCTTTTCAGATTGCCTGCTGTGAAGTTGCTACTAGGAACAACTGAAATGGAGGGGAGATAAAAGGTTATTTTGTAGCTCTAACTTTAAAAAAAGGATTGGAAGATGAAGACGTTTTAATTAGGCTAGACTAACTTACAGAAGTGTGCATTATTAGATACCTGAAATGAAGAAGACATTATTTCCCCTCCTTGTTTTACCTAGGGGGACAGTTAGTGACAATTTTTAAAAGAGGCTTCTGAAATGAGCTATAGAGTTCACTCCTATTTTTTGTAAATAGTTTTCAACATTGCGAAATGACATTTAAAAAAAAATCGTTTTTAAAATAATCTCTTAAACCTAAAACTGCAATACCAAGGTTTGTTATATGGATCTATTCCCTCCCCCAGTATTTTTTTCTAACAATGGGATTCTGTTTACCATTTTCCAGCCAACTACTTCAGACATAATTTAAAATTTAGTCAGTGTTTTTTTCTTTTATCTTTCAAATCATAGATATGCTTTTAGACCTGGCATTTATCTATATTAATAATTGCCCAATAAATTTGCAGCTGTTGATTTTGAAATCAGCCAGATGTACTGTGAAGGGATATGCATTTTTATCAGGTCATCAGGCATATTCTTCACTGGAGGACAAATAAGATGGGGGGAAAGTCTAGAGTCCCATTATGGGAAGAAGACATCTTTGAGAGATCCTAGAGGGGCATAGCTGTTGATGGTAAGAAAGATGGTGAATTCTATCAGTTTCACCAGGTTTTTCCTTCATGTTCTCTGGGATTTAAAAGTTTGTGATCATCCAAATGAACCTCAAGAAGGACTAACCGAGGTAAATGAAACAAACCAACCCTCTGATTTAAGTTAATGCAGTGGTTCTCAACTTATTTATCATTGTGGGCCACATTTCCGGCCTTCAATTGCGTGGCTGTCCCGGACCTCGCGGGGCCAGGTGGCTGCCCTGGATCTCCATCAGGCGGCTGCCCCGGAACTAACATTAACAGTCGATCCAGATCTTCTCAACTTGGCAGATCTACTTTGTAATGACTGTCAAATAACTCCAACTTGGGGTATCTAAAAATCGTTAATTATCAGGCCCATTATTTTCTTCCAAATAATAACAGTGGCATCAGTGTATTATCTCTCTTCAACAGCAACTGCATACACTTCATAAAATTTCATTTGAATATTTATGACAGGCCTGAGTAACCTATGAAATTGTCTAGAAATTGAAGGCATTCACAACCTTCAAAAAATAATCTAGCAATCCATATGAACCCGTTGTCAGCAAAAAGAGTAACGGTGGGTCCTCCGTGTCCTATAAAGCTCTTATGCTCCATAGGTGGAAAGCTTCTACCAATCCAGAAGCTGAACTGCCATAGTCCTTATAACCCTGCTTTGACCCAGCACTCACCATCGTTTTACTTTAACTTGTGGAATGCATGTAGCTGAGGTGAGTGTGCCAAGGGTTGTTGATAGTCATGATATAAGTCTTCCCTGATCCTTACACAGTACTTACATCACTATATGAGTTGCATTCAAATGATGGTAAAGTCAAAATGTTAAAACTTGTGTGCCTAAAATTAGATACCTACATCCATCTTTGGGTACCTGGAAATAAAGCCTCATGGCTGCAGGCTGGGGCCTTATCCTAGGCAGAAAATCTCAAGTGGCAGGACCTGTTGCCACCTATGGAGTGTGAGGAACCCCAGTGGGCCAGTCTGTACTCCGCTCTGGTTCCACGGCCTGTCAGGAATGTTAGTTGGTGGCTCATCTATGGAGCTGAAAGCACGGGAGTGTACTTGGCATGGTTCACAAACTCCCCTGACACTGGTCCCTTCTGTTATGAGAGAGACCCTGGCTCACATTTGTGTAGAGTGTGTCAGGTTGAAGCCTCTCTTCCAGCTCCTTCAGGAACTCTTACTGAGGTTCTGGGTGCTCTTTTCCCTGCACCTCCTAATTTATGCCCATGGCCCCACCAAGTCTCAAGACCTCCTTATCATTCTCCTCCTGGCGCTGGCAAAGATGGTCATCTGCCACTCCAGGAGGAGGAAGCTGGATGGGGTTGGGGGGTTGGGGGGGGGCGCTGTTAGACTGTGGAGCCTATTTCCAGGTCCTTATCCAATCATATCTCTGGGCAGAGTACTTATGGGCAATGTCCAGTGACTTTGAGGAGCAGTGGGAATTGATAGGTGTTCTCTGTTCTGTGTCCCCCTCTGGTTCCTGATATTTAACCTTTGACCTTACTCCTATTCCTGTTTTCTCCTTTGTTGTGCCATATATTTGCCTGTGGCCTAGACCTAATGTTTCCTCCCCCTTTAGTTGAGGGGGGAGTCTTTAGTTGTGGGACAGGCATAAACTCAGCTGTCCCAGTACCTGCAAAGAGTACCCCGTTCCATCAGCATGGCCTCGTGCTAAGGCTGGGAAGGAGGGCACAGAGCTGACATAGGGGAATGTGCTTCCCCTCACATCTAGAAATCTTTAGCTGTCTTTTAATGGTAGTTTGACAACCTCTTTGAACCAGGCTGTATGGAAAGCCAGGATATGTCCTACTTTTTGTGCAGTTTTCATTTTACTCTCCACTTTTCTCTTTTTTTCTTTTTCTTTTTTGGCTATTTCAATTTTATTCTGCAAGCTTTGCCATCCTCCTCTATGCATGTCTTATGCAACTTATGTGCCTTCCCTGTTCTTTGATTTCATTTTACGTTGCTTAGTTCATCCACATTGGCTTTCTTCCACTTTGTGTTTTTTGTTCCTTGCAATTCATAACTCTTGGGCATTTTTCTTTGAACATTGTTCATTTCCCCTCTGTGTCCTTCCCATTACCTTTATCCCACTTTATTCAATCTGGCACTTCTCACTTTCATCCAGAATTTAATCTGTTGAAATTCAGTGTTCACTTTTCTCTTTTCATTCTCAATTTAGTCATGATTGCAGTACACCTTTCCAGTTCTAAACATATCCGTTCTGTTTCTCAGCAGGCAGGTGAGAATCAGCCTTTCCTATCTATTGCAACTTGGTTTATTTATACACTGTGTGCCAAATCCTACTCTTGGAATATGCACAACCCACATTGTGTTCAATGGGAGTTTTATGTATATCTGTGGACAGAATTCGGTGCTACAAAAGGAAGCAGTCGTGGGTCATAGTCACAAAACTAACATACAATATATTTTTGGACGAAGTTTACAAAGGTGCAAAAATCATATTAAATTTGTGCTCACAATTTTGCATGCACAACTATTTGCACCCCCAAATGAAGGAATGTGATCAGATTTGTTCACTAGTGAAGATGCAAAAGACAAAAAGAACAAGATCCCTGACTTAGTTTTCCATACAAACAACTTGAAAAACACCTCTTTACTTGTAAACTGAAGAAATTTTAAGCTGAGGAATTTGATATGGAAATCACTGAGCTACCACACACTCCACAATGACATTTTTACCTAGTTACTTTTCAAAGTAAAACCCCATGTTATTATTGATTTTTTTCATTTGTTTCTCTCCAGTCTTTATTGACATATTTAGAAAAAAAAAGCTTTATAAAGAATTTTTTTTTAAGTTGTATAAGGTGATCTTTCACATTCTTCTTTTTCTCCTTTTTCTCTATCCAAAAGGGAGCAATGGCTCTAAGAGGAAAATGCAATTGAAAAATGTGTAATTATTTTATTTACAAATAAGGAAGAGAATCAAGAAAACATTTGTTCCTTGGTCATTATAATCCTCCATGTGCCCACCATTATCTCTTGCTGTTAAGAAGATTATACAACCAGCTGAAAATAATAATTTAATTCTAAATCTGGAGCTAACTCTGGACTCATTGGGTCAGAAAGAGAGAGATGAATTCAAATCCCTCCACTGAATGTGACAGAGAGAAGGTTAGAATCCACATCTCATCTCTCTCAAATGAGTACTTTAATCATCAGGCTATAGAATCACTCTCATTCACTCTTTTTGGACCAATGACTTTTTAAACAAAGTGGAATAGCTTGAACAGGATAGCTTGAGAGAGAATTGCCTATAGCCTGGTGGTTAGGACACACACCTATCAGGGGAAGTCCTGAGTTCAAGTCCTAATCCAATGCATAATTGAGTATTTATACAATGTGGAACAGCTTCAACAGGAGAGATTGAGAGTTAGTGACCCCACACTAGCCTATACCCTTGTGGTTAGGAGACTTACTGAGGAGGGTGAAGATCTAAGGTCAAGTATCTGTTCTAGACTGGAGACCACATTGCAGGCAAGTGTCCTAACAACTGAGCCAAAGGTTCTAAAGGATAAACATGCATGTGCTATCATCTATTTAAATAATCATGTGTACATCTTTCCTAATGACACAGTTAAACTACAAAGACATACTCATGTGCTTAACTTTACACGGGTAGTTTAGTTGACATAATTGGGATTATTCATATGTGATAAGAAAAATATGCTGTTTTAAGATATAGATCTAGACTTTAGATTTCCATACATTTCATATGTGGTATTTTTGGACATACTCAAAGCAGTTAAGGATAATGAGAGTTTTTCATAATGACAATGGTGAGTCTAAGGATTTCTTGACATCCCATTTACACAAAATAAAGGTATTTTATCTAGAAGAAGAAAATAAGAAAGCAGTGCAGAATTCAGTCTTTCCTGTATGGCTGATAGTCATTATTGTTAGTCTGGAACCCACTAATGATGAAATAGTTTTGCATTTTTGACTATTGAAAGGGAATTGTATCTAATTTCTTTGGTCTTTATTTGTAACTATATATATATATATACTTCTATGCTTGGGGACTAATTAATGTCTATTACTATTCCTTTCTGAGATTTATGAGGGGATATAAATGAGCAGCTAGGGACTAACCAATAGAGGGTTATTAAATCCTGATGGTCCTCTGTTAAAATAGAAACATTCTGAAACAAAAGGCTTGCTCCTATCCAGGTGAACTGCTTTGTCAGGGGAGAGTCTCCTGGAAATGAAGTCAGTTGGTTAGTGTCTGATCACCTGAGGAAGCTGATCAGGAGTCACTTAACAGTGGACATTGGAAGGTTATAAAAGGGCAGGAGCTGTGCTATTCTGTCTCTTTGGCCATTTTCACCAATTCATGTTGAGGGGAGTGGCTGCAGGAGTCTGAGGAGGTGGGGGAACCCTCTCTGCTTGTTCACAGATGAATTCCCAAAGAAAGAGTAAGCTACAGCAAGCTGCATTCCATTCAGAGTGTTTGTTTTCTAAATTATCTGTGCTTTCTTGTGTTCTCTCTCTTAACTGAAGAGTAACAGTGTTTTAGAGTCCTGTTCAAAGTCTGTCTGTGTGTCTGTTGGCTTTTGCTGTTCTGTGTCCCTTAAAATGTAAATGAGAAAGCTCACATCTTTGGTAGGATTCTGTAGAATATGCAAGACCTACTGGGGTAGAAGGCACTAGTGTCAGGTTCTAAGCAATTAGGTCAGAGGGTCCCGCCTACCAAAAAAGCTGTCAAATATAAAGTCTGTCTTTAGAGTGTGTGCCTAGAGGCCTGAACCCAGGGCAAGTGCCTAGTGCTACCTATGCCCAACAACCAAAGGGCATGTGGGATTCAGCATTTGGATCCCTATCAGCAGTCTGGTGAGTGTCCAGCAGGGAGAGTTCAACCAGGTCTGTGACACAAGTTACATCTTTTTAAACCTTGTTTTATGTAATAACATCTGTTTATTTTGCAATCTTGTATATTAAAAAAAATTAAAAACACAATGGGATCAGATCCTCGAATGAGCTCTGCGGCAGTTTTGTGATTTGGTGTCTACTTGAGCGGTTTGAAATTTGGTAGCCCACTTGAGATGGCTTCTTTGATTGTTCAGAGGATCTCCTTTAATTTTTGCAAAGAGAAAAAACTATAGTATTCAGTCATCTGCTCTGTTTCTCCCCTCCTCCCCTCACCACTACTTCGTTATTACTTATGCTAATTTTTTTCTGAATGTATCAAACCAACTCACTGAATGTATATTTATTTAAACATTAGAGCAGGAGTTCTCAAACTTCATTGCACCACGACCCCCTTCTGACAACAACAATTACTACATAATCCCAGGAGGGAGGACCGAAGCCTGAGTCCTCCCAAACCCCACCGCCCCAGGCAGGGGGGCCAAAGCTGAAGCCCAACGGCTTCAGCCCCGAGCGGGAAGCCTGTAACCTGAATCTTGCTGCCCAGGGCTGAAGCTCTTGGGCTTCAGCCCTGGCGGTGGGGCTTGGGGTTCAGCCCCGGGCCTAACAAGTCTAAGCCAGCCTTGGTGACCCCATTAAAACAGGGTCATGACCCACTTTGGGGTCTCGACCCACAGTTTGAGAACCGCTGCGTTAGAGCTATCATGAAGGAACACCTGTTTGTATAAGCTGTCTAAAAAAATACATTCTGATTTAAATATAGGCCTATTTTCATCCTTGTACTTGTGGTGTCCAGGGTTTCAAGGACTTTCACATTCATGGTGTTCCCCATCCCTATGTTCCTTCATAACCGGAATCTTCATTGAATGAGGCAACATGAACAATAGTAATTAAAAATTTCCAGGGGAAGCTTGAACCCCAGTGGAGTTTCTCTGTTGAGCTCAAGGGAGTTAAGGGACAACAGCTATATCCTATTGAGGACTTAATTTAAGGCAGCTGTACTTCATTTGTAATCAAGGCGTATACAAGGGAAGTGTATACAAAGGTGGGAAGAGGGAGGAAGAAAAGCTGAAGGAAAACTTCTTAGTGCTAGAGATGGTAACATGGCAGTCAACCCTTTGTTCCCTGTGTTTATTTGAGTTTTAAAATTATTTTATTAGTTGCTCTACAGAATCTTGATAGCTTTAGGGTTCAGCTCTGGCAGCTATATTTTCCTTGTGTTGCACTCTAATCAATAGATGTAAAAGGCTTTTGGGGAGTATAAGGGGCTGATGTAAAGTGTGGAGCCCACAATACCCTTCTTCCATCCATTCACTTTTTTGAAAACAAGTGACCTCTCTGGATTTATTAAAACAAAACCCATCACAGAATTTAGCTTCTAAAATATTTGCTTCTATTCTAATTCTTGAATGGCTTTTGCATGATTAGAAGAAAGTTTTCAAAGTGTGGAAATGCTATATAAGAAGTGTGGATTTTTAAAGTTAGGGATCTAAGTAATATTTCATACAATATTTCCCTCTCTGCAATGAGATATTTGATTTACTGTCTAGACTAACATCACGAGATATTTGACACCCCTGTAACAAAGATTTTGTTTGCAAAGAGAAGTAACTTTCATATAACCATTCCATAAAATTAACTTTAACTGAAGCTATTTCTCATTGGCAATAGATGAATTCAAATACTTCAATTTGTATGATAAAATATGTATGTTTTATTGTACCAGTTAAGAACATTAACACAGAAAGCTTTGTTTTACTGTATGATTCTTCAAAAGAAGAAACAACAAAATCTTTATTTTCTCAGACTTTCATTTTAGTAGCTTTCTTAAGCCAGCCAAATTCTTTGCTTTACCTCCCTCTGTGCTGCACCTGTATTAATAGTAAGGAAATGGCCTTTCAGACTAGCCTCATTATTTTCACTGCAAGAGGATGCACAGGGGATTAGTCAAGTTGTGAGTGTAACCCTTTGCAGGATATGCCCATATGTAATGATATTAAAGAATGTAAGCCTTCTGTAAACAAATGGAAAATATTTTTATATGACTCAGGTCCATAAAAGAGAAAAGCACATCAACATTTAAGTGAAGGCAGCTTTCTTTTGTTGTGTGCTCTGAGCAGAAATTACCCGCCCCCCCCAAAAGGCAACCTCAGGCTATTTAAAAAAAAACATAACCTTCTGTGGTTATTGGCTGAGAAAAGTGAGGCTTAAGATTCAACTGAGTATCAGGAAGAAATTCCTCAACACATACACACAGGCAGCCCATATATAACTGATTACCGTTTACACATCATTAAGACTTTGTTTTGCTTTTCTTTGAAGTACTGGAAGAGGCAAGATATCACACTGTATCACCAATTGTCTGTTAGGATTTACTATACACTATCTTCCAGGAAAACTTCCTGCAAGCATAGCTAACAAAGAGATTTTAAAGAGCTATAAGTGGTGGGGGGTGGAGGGGTGTTACGTTTTAGGTAAATTATTTGCTCTGGGAAGACAGATGCAGTATGTAGAGCCAAGTAAGCTAAATGTTGTCCCTGATGTAAATAACTGTTGCAAGACAGAAAGAGGGGATAGAAAGTCAGAAACAGCCATCTCTAGTATGGAATTTAGAGCGTGTTTGTGTCTGACATCGAGGAATCAGGGAAAAGCTATTGATTTCTGATCAAAGTAGGTTTCAGAGTAGCAGCCGTGTTAGTCTGTATCCGCAAAAAGAACAGGAGTACTTGTGGCACCTTAGAGACTAACAAATTTATTAGAGCATAAGCTTTCGTGGGCTACAACCCACTTCTTCGGATGCATATAGAGTGAAACATATATTGAGGATATATATATATATATATATATATATATATATATATATATATATATATACACACATACAGAGAGCATGAACAGGTGGGAGTTGTCTTACCAACTCTGAGAGGCCAATTAAGTAAGAGAAAAAAAACTTTTTGAAGTGATAATCAAGATAGCTCAGTACAGACAGTTTGATAAGAAGCAAGTGTGAAAATACTTACAAGGGGAGATAGATTCAATGTTTGTAATGGCTGAGCCATTCCCAGTCTTTATTTAATCCTGAGTTGATTGTGTCTAGTTTGCATATCAATTCCAGCTCAGCAGTCTCTCATTGGAGTCTGTTTTTGAAGTTTTTCTGTTTTAAGTTAGCCACCCGCAGGTCTGTCATTGAATGACCAGACAGGTTAAAGTGTTCTCCCACTGGTTTTTGAGTATTATGATTCCTGATGTCAGATCTGTGAACATTAATTCTTTTGCATAGAGACTGTCCGGTTTGGCCAATGTACATGGCAGAGGGGCATTGCTGGCACATGATGGCATATATCACATTGGTAGATGTGCAGGTGAACGAGCCCCTGATGGTATGGCTGATGTGATTAGGCCCTATGATGAGGTCACTTGAATAGATATGTGGACAGAGTTGGCATCGGGCTTTGTTACAAGGATAGGTTCCTGGGTCAGTGTTTTTGTTCAATGATGTGTGGTTGCTGGTGAGTATTTGCTTTAGGTTGGGGGGTTGTCTGTAAGCGAGGACAGGTCTGTCTCCCAAGATCTGTGAGAGTAAAGGATCATCTTTCAGGATAGGTTGTAGATCTCTGATGATGCGCTAGAGAGGTTTTAGTTGGGGGCTGAAGGTGACAGCTAGTGGTGTTCTGTTATTTTCTTTGTTGGCCCGGTCTTGTAGGAGGTGACTTCTGGGTACTCATCTGGCTCTGTCAATCTGTTTTTTCACTTCAGCAGGTGGGTATTGTAGTTTTAAGAATGCTTGATAGAGATCTTGTAGGTGCTTGTCTCTATCTGAGGGATTGGAGCAAATGCGGTTATATCTTAGAGCCTGGCTGTAGACAATGGATCGTGTGGTGTGTCCTGGATGGAAGCTGGAGGCATGTAGGTAAGTGTAGCGGTCAGTAGGTTTCCGGTATAGGGTGGTATTTATGTGACCATCGCTTATTAGCACAGTAGTGTCCAGGAAATGGACCGCTTGTGTGGATTGATCTAGGCTGAGGTTGATGGTGGGATGGAAATTATAGAAATCATGGTGGAATTCCTCAAGGGCTTCTTTTCCATGGGTCCAGATGATGAAGATGTCATCAATGTAGTGCAAGTAGAGTAGGGGCGTTAGGGGACGAGAGCTAAGGAAGCGTTGTTCTAAGTCAGCCATAAAAATGTTGGCATACTGTGGGGCCATGCGGGTACCCATAGCAGTGCCACTGACTTGAAGGTATATATTGTTCCCAAATGTGAAATAGTTGTGGGTGAGGACAAAGTCACAGAGTTCAGCCACCAGGTTAGTTGTGACATTATCGGGGATACTGTTCCTGATAGCTTGTAGTCCATCTTTGTGTGGAATATTGGTGTAGAGGGCTTCTACGTCCATAGTGGCCAGGATGGTGTTTTCTGGAAGATCACCAATGGATTGTAGTTTCCTCAGGAAGTCAGTGGTGTCTCGAAGATAGCTAGGAGTGCTGGTAGCGTAGGGTCTGAGGAGAGAGTCCACATAACCAGACAAGCCTGATGTTAGGGTGCCAATGCCTGAGATGATGGGGCGTCCAGGATTTCCAGGTTTATGGATCTTGGGTAGCAAATAGAATGTCCCTGGTCGGGGTTCTAGGCATGTGTCTGTACAGATTTGTTCCTGTGCTTTGTCAGGGAGTTTTTTTAGCAGATGGTGTAGTTTCTTTAGGTAATCTTCAGTGGGATCAGAGGATAATGGCCTGTAGAATGTGGTGTTAGAGAGCTGTCTAGCAGCCTCTTGGTCATATTCCAATTTATTCATGATGACGACAGCACCTCCTTTGTCAGCCTTTTTGATAATGATGTCAGGGTTGTTTCTGAGGCTGTAGATGGCGTTGTGTTCAGCATGGCTGAGGTTATGGGACAAGTGATGTTGCTTTTCCACAATTTCAGCCTTTGCACGTTGACGGAAGCAATCTATGTAGAAATCCAGTCTGTTGTTTCGACCATCCGGAGGAGTCCACGCAGAATCCTTTTTTTTGTAGTGCTGGTAGGGGGGATTCTGTGGGTTAGTATGCTGTTCAGAGGTATGTTGGAAATATTCTTTGAGTCGGAGACGCCGAAAGTAGGATTCTAGGTCACCGCAGAACTGTATCATGTTCGTGGGTCTGGAGGGACAAAAGGAGAGGCCCCGAGATAGGACAGACTCTTCTGCTGGGCTAAGAGTATAGCTGGAAAGATTAACAATATTGCTGGGTGGGTTAAGGGAACTACTGTTGTGGCTCCTTGTGGCATGTAGCAGTTTAGATAGTTTAGTGTCCTTTTTCCTTTGTAGAGAGGCAAAGTTTGTCTTGTAAATGGCTTGTCTAGTTTTTGTAAAGTCTATCCATGAGGAAGTTTGTGTGGAAGGTTGGTTTCTTATGAGAGTATCCAGTTTTGAGAGCTCATTCTTAATCTTTCCCTGTTTGCTATATAGGATGCTGATCAGGTGGTTTCGCAGTTTCTTTGAGAGTGTGTGACACAGTCTCTCAGCATAGTCTGTGTGATATGTAGATTGTAATGGATTTTTTACCTTTAGTCCTTTTGGTATGATGTCCATCTGCTTGCATTTGGAAAGGAAGATGATGTCTGTCTGTATCTGTACGAGTTTTTTCATGAAGTAATATGTTCTCACAGCAAGACAACTAGAGGAGAAAAGACCAGAGTAGGAGAGAGCTGGAGCTCTATGGTGCTTCTAGAAACAGGTGTGAAGTCTTGCTCTTAAAAGGGGGGGGAGGCAGGGCCGGCTCTAGGATTTTTGCCGCCCAAAGCAAAAACAATTTTGGCCGCCCCCCCCCCCTGTTTTTTAGTTACCCCACCCCCAGCCCCACCTCAACTCCGCCCCTTCACCAAATCCCCAGCCCTGCCTCCTCCCCCCAGGCTCTCAAGCCTAGGAGGGAGGGAGGGGGAGAAGCGGCGCCCACGCCGCAGCCACTCGGAGTCTCCCCCTCCCTCCCAGGTTTGAGAGCCTGGGAGGGAGGGGGAGACCCCGAGCGGCCACGGCGCGTGAGCAGCAGCAGCAGCGGAGGTGAGCTAGGGCGGCCAGGGCATATTTTTAGGGGCGGCATTCTGGCGCCGGCCATGCCGCCCCTAAAAATGTGCCGCCCCAAGCACCAGCTTGTTTTGCTGGTGCCTAGAGCCGGCCCTGGGGGGAGGGGCAGAAAAACATCCAGACACTTTCCACATGGTGGAAAAGCACGTTCTTGAATATCAGCCTGACCACATAGTTGTTATCAATGAAAGGAAAAGGCAGATGTGGGACAGATTGGTGTTGTAGCTGATGAGGTTTTTTAGGAAAGAGGGCCTAGGGCTTAAACAGATGGCCGGAAAGGAGTTTGAGAGGATAATTATGTCTGAAATCTCCATGTTGTTGTAGAAATTGGGAGACTATCTATTTTAGTGTGGCTTTAATTTCTACAAATACAATGAGGGATTATGATATGGTAAAAGATTAAGATTAGTTATTGGAAATAGCAGCAATGAGTGATGCAAAAAGCAGCTTCACTGTTTTAAACCTGGCCCATATGTTTGTGTACTGTTTAAATAAACTGAATCTGATAACAAGAAGCCCATATAAATACACAGATGGTTTTTTTTGTTGTTGTTGTTTTTTTTTTTTTTTTTTTACAAGGAACATAAATGTGTTGTCCAATACTGAAGGATTCAAATAACAGAAGAGGTCCCAGAGTTCCAAAGTGCAGAGTTTGATTCAAACAACACTTAAACAGAAAACATGTAATGATTACATTAATTTAAAATAAAATATCAGCTGGGATGATGCTAAGAGTAAGCAACAGATATGGTAATCAAGGTATCCTATCAATGTGAGAACTGAATGGAATAGGTTCAAACTATCCTCAGAGCTCATACAAACTGTAAGGTTCAGCCTCTTTGACAGATAGGCATGCCAATTTAATAGGCTCTCATGTTGAAAAACCTATCCTTGGGAACCCTTTGGCTATGGTAGATTGCAAGTGCTGGAGGGGGTTATGTTTGCCAGTCTGAATTTGCATGCTATCTGCCACCATTTGTTAGAATTCTATCTCACTTTTACAATCTATCTGGTCTCCCATTTTCTAAAGACAGCTTGCTCCTTTGCTTTTATATGGGGAATTCTTGGAGTAGTAAAAGTAACACTGTAGCTGATGTCCTGTGTGTTTTTAAAAAAAAAAAAAAAACCTTCTGTTTGGTGGCTCCATCCTTTTCAGTGACAATCTTTTTGTTGTTGTAATCCTGTGATCCTTCTTGAAAACAAAATTATAATAAAAATGAGGTTTAACTTTTGTATGAATTTGATAGTTCTCAAATGAATGAGCTCATGGTACATGATTTCCTGTTCTTATTGTAACTGAATCTGAAATATATTATCTTTGTATAGCTTAGAATCTCTTAGAATATCTCTTACCACATGGGCAGGTATTTTTGTGTTAGGTAGTTTAAGTATCTGATAACTTGTACAGAGTCAAGTGATGGGAGAATATCAAAAATACAGAGGTTTGGCTCAGATCAGAGAAACATTTTGGGCTTGCAAAACTTGGCTGCAAAATCTGCAAGAAAATCTATTTTACAAAATATCTTTTACTTCTTGATTTTGGGAAGGGTAGATACAATTATAACATCCTTACAACACTTTATTGAATAGATTTTCAAAACCTAGCTAGGTTCTTAAAGTTAGGCTCCAATGTCCATAAATGTGTGACCTGATTTTAAAAAGTGATGCATGACTAGCAACTTTCAATGGTGTCAATAGGAGCTGTTGGGTCCTCCAGCACTCTTGAAAATGTAGGTGCCTAAATATAGATTTAGGAGCTTCACTTTAGGTATCCAATTTTTAAAACTGTGGTTTCTGCTGCTAGTCCTGTTTCAAACCAGGAAATGAAAAAATGAAAACTAACAGAGGAAATAACTTATTTTTATTTTTATTAAACTCAGTAGGTTCAGTCTAGAACTAGTGATAACTCATTGCTGTTTATAAAGGTCGCAAGCAGTTCTAGTAGTTAAATGTTAGTTTCATTCCAATTTCCAGGAGACTGTGGGAATTTCAGGGCCTTAGGCTATTAGAAGATGGAACTTTGTGAATTAATATACCTATATAACAAGCGATGAGGGCCAAGGCACAAAAGGTTATGAATTGATAAGCATCCAAATGACATAATCACTTTTAGGACTAACAGTGTTTTATCTGAGCCTTCTTAGACTGGAAAATAATTTGGAAATCTTATATGAAGAATATTTTAATATAGCTTCCTCCTCAGTGAGCTTTAAAAAAAAAAAATGAAAAAACTAAAGCAAGATTGTCACAGGAGTTTCATAAATTTAGTAAGTGATGCTTGCATGAACCTGCCAGGCATATACATACTACTTCACTTTTAAAGCAAGTTTTATATTTCATTCTTATAATTCTTCCTTAAATTTCCATCATAAAGAGGTAAAACTACTATGAAAATAAATAGCCAGAATGCTAATATATATATTTGACAAATGATGAGAGAGTATTTTGGAGTCCTTAAAAGTTGATCAGTAAAAGCCTTAAAAGTTAACTGCTAGCTTAAAATGTTTTACCATAATGAAATAGTGCCAAACCTAAGAACAGGAAAAATACAATAACAGACATAATAAAACAGACTGTGAGGAAGGAAAACAAGACATTAGACAGTGAACAAGGCAGTCTATTAGGGCGAAAAGGACCAGCAGAAACTTCGGAACATCTTTGCTGCTTTTGGAGAATAGAACTATGCAATACTTGTATAAGCAAGAGAGAAGTATTTCCAAAGTTCACAATTGTGTGGACAATTGCAGTATGCATCTTTGTGGGGTCAAATATTGTTATATGAATTATTACCTCATATTTAATCAATATATTTAGTCGTAGGAAGTGTGACATATATGGGTTTCAATTTATTGAATTCCATGGGAGTTTTGCATGCTTCTAAAAGAATGGGTCACAACCTCCTAAGTGCAGAGGTTGTGATGAAGTGATTCTGGCTATAATTGCTGTCTAATTATTTAAAAGCAGACAAGGAATTCACAAGACCTTCATATAATGAGACTTGTGCACACAACCCCTCAGTCAAGAAGAATGAAATAAATTCAGTCATGTCTCCGCAACATTAGAGATGCAAATTCATCTTCCCTTTTTCCAAATCTCTTTCTTAGCACCCACTGTGATCCTCTTACTAGTTTCTGGGAAGTGGATTTACCTCTTAATGTTTAAGAACTTTCTTCAAGGCAAAGCAAACTTGTGTCAGACAAGAAAAGTGAGATGAAGTGGCTTAGGCTTTGCATTTAGTACCAAGCTTAGCTTTTTCTCCCCCTTTCTGTAAAATCATTAAATACAGAGTAGAAAAACAAAATAAAAAAGCCATATATATTCACAAAATATTTACCAAAATCTTCAAGCTCTAAGTAGAAGTTTGGATCTTAACTTATCCAAATATTGTTAGTCTCACAGAAGCCTGTTTTTCAGTCCAAACTGGTTTGGCTGACCTTCCAAACTTCCAAATGCTCTTCTGAAATGAACTGACTATTTTAAAGTGCAGCCATGTCCAATTCTGCTTTCTGAGTAAGTTATGAAGATGGTTAGAGGCCCCTCAGAGGAAGCAATAATACATGTTAATACTAGCATGTGTACAGTAGAATCCCAATCATATATACTTTGAATTTTAAAAACAAATTCTTAATCCAAAATGCATTTTGTCCCTGCCAGCAGGTATATGGGATCTTGGGGAGCAATTACCACACAGGTGGGGTGCCAATTAATTTCTTTATTAAAGGAAAAAGGAAGTGGTGGGAATTTAACAATGAAATACGATGGGATGGGGTGTATAGGGTGTTTACAATAGACAATGATGGGGGGGGGGTTCTTCTAGTAAATGGGATAGGGGGTTTCAATAGTGGGGTACAATACAGTTGGTAACCAATTAACACTGAAGTATAAATGTAACAGGTAGCTAACAATTTCTATGTAAAGAGTGTGTCACAGCAGCATATAACCAACTAACAGTATGGGTAAAATGGGTTAAATAACCAACAACTTTAGGTAAAAATGTGTCACAGTGGTGTAAATGTAAAATGTGAGGTGTGTTAGAGAGAAAAGGGGTAACCAATGGGGTTTTATGCTAGAAAGAGAGAGAGCAGACAGGCTGTAAGTTTAAACAGCAGAGAGGAAGAGAGAGAGAGAGAAAGAAAGTGGTAGAGAAGTGAGGTTGGGGGATGGGGGAAGAGGAGCACGTGGTGGAGGGAGATTTAAACTCAGGGAGACACAGAACAGACAGGCTGCAAGTTTAAACAGCAGAGAGACAATTATACAAAACACAGCAAAATCTTATCTATGATTTAACTTAACCAAAACTACACAAATTAGCAAGTAACAAAACACAATGCAACAATTCTTTAAGCCTAACTTACAGGTACAATGCAAGCAATTTCCTAAACCTAACTTAACTACAGCTATGCAAAATGAAATTACAACTTATCTAGACTAAAAGACAAAATCTAACCTAATGGGTGCACCTTATACTAGGGGTAGTTCCAGAGGGCAGAGTGGTGTGTGCCCAGGATACAGCTCCAAGGGGGGAGGGGGATTTAACTAGTGGTGGCTGCAAGCGGGGGGGGGGGGGGTGGCTGCAAGCTGGCAGCCCAGGATACAGTCCAGGAAGGCACAGGCTTATTTCTAGCAGCAAAGGCGCTGCAAAGCAAGAAACAGATTACAGATACAGACCAAGGAGTTTAAGAGAGGTTTTAAGACACAGACCAAGGTTTAGCTTGAGTCTGTGTGCTGGGGAAACAGAGCCAGCAGCTAAAGTAATAAAATAAAAGTATAGAAAGTTTCACAGAGGGATTCTTACCAGTCCCCAAGGCAGCAGCAAAGGCAGAAGCAGCAACAACATCAGAAGAAGCAAGGAGGGCTCGGTACGGTCTTGATAATCAGGAGGTCTCTCAGCCAGCAATTCGTTCTTCGTGGGGGGGGGGGGGTTTAAAAACGGGGGTACGCTCAAAAATAAAACGAGAGCGGAGAAAGGACCCCCCAGAACCCCTGGCTGATCAGACCAGGTAGCAATGCAGGAACCTTTCTGATGTTTGTTTCAAAAATGCCTGTTCTTAAAGGCAAACTCAGGCAGTTTCCCACCAGTAATCCTGATAGGCTCCTTCTGTCACAGGGGAGGAGATACAGGGAAAAACTGCAGGTGAGCATAGAGACATGCCTGGGCAGAGTCCTGGACCATAGGCGTGAGTTCCCACCTCAGGACTCAAAAGCACATGAGGCCTATGACTCATGCCCAGGATCTCAAAAACACATTAGGTCTTGCAGCTCTGGACATTGCCTACCCTACACCGAGTCCAGGTTTAACAAGGTGATAACAGGACCAACCCTTTGAACAGGGCAGTGGTCCCACTTAGCACGCAGCACAAGTGGCCATCCCTTTTGAGAAGGGCAATGGCTCTTGGTAAACAACTTAAGGGGCCCTCCCTTTGAGAAGGGCAGTGGCCCTGGTAAACAACTTAACAGCCAGGGAGGGGCGGCCACAGGAGGAGAACAAAAACAAAATGGAGTAAGGGGACAGCTGTAAGAAACAAAATGGAATAGGGGGAAAGCTGTAACAGACACATTTGTATCCCAGGCTGCCAGTACCTTATACATTTCCCCCATTTCCCTCCTCCCCTCCCCCCAAGATTTGTTTTTAGGAAGGGCTGGAATGTTCCTCAAGGTCTCTGTGAAATCCAGTTTCTACTCTGGGGCAGGGATCACTTTCTTGTTTGTACAGCGCTTAGCATAATAGGGTTGGGACTTCTAGGTGCTAGGACAATACAAACAATATTATTGATAAATAGTACACAGCATAAAAGCAAAGCTTAAACTGTTTTACTAATATCTGAATTTACAGACAAAATCTACCCGTAACTCTGGCTATAGGATAGATTCCTGACAATGGAGCCAGTAGGGTTCCACTGTGTAACAGGGGACATTACTTTGAGGGAGACTGCACAAGGGATACAATGCTCATGAGTGGCCTTATGGTGGAGCATAGAGGGATGGTCCCTGCATGACAGTGCGCAGAGATGTTTGCGGGTCGAGTGTCGGGAGAGGTCAGTTGATCTGTTGCTGAACAGATCCTGTGGACCCTCAAACACACAGAGGGGGCATTCTGAATTTATGGAGGTTACTCCAGCCATTGGGCTGGAATAGGCTCGGAAGAATGTGTCTGCTATAATCTTGGGGGGAGGGTGAAGGGTATTCCTGGAACCTCTTTCTGATTAATTCAGTTGCATCACAGAAGATTTGCTTGGGGCAGTATTATTGCAAGCAACTAAAACAGGAGACAGAGGTTTTTAATTTTGTAGTACACTGGGGTGTTTTCTGACCTTTGAGGTTATTGAAGATCCCAGAGAGCAATCTGCAAGATTAGGGGTGATGATCCACTGTGGTAGATGAATTTAAATTTGGATATTTACATTTTGCACTTCTACCATAAAATTTGCTTTTGAATTAGATATTTTATTCCTTTTTTGGTCCTAAATTTCTGTTTAGTGTTGCTGTGTGCTGTTTAAACAGTTGCTACATTTCACCTGATAGGTTATATGTCAGTGGTGGATGAAGTGATTTCTATAGATTTATGTCTAGTTTACAAAGTGCTTTGCCTAAGATCTTGTCTAGGAAAGTCTCAATCTTGGCAGAGAGAATCAGACACTGAACTACACTCTTAGTTCCAAAGGTGATCCCTCCAGAATAAGGTATGTTGATGAGATAGGGTGAATTAGAGAAGCTTGTATAATCAGCAAGATAGCATCTTCCATAAAGAGGATTTCACACACCAGGATTCCACTGCAGCCAATCTAGAACATCTCACAAGCAGTATATTCACTCTAAAAATAGACTTATTAAAAGCAGTCAATGGTAATTATTGTCACTTCAATTAGTCTGTAATTTATCTTCTTTTCTTATGCATTTAATAGATCATAATTATAAATCACCTCTAGGATTACACTTTTATAGATGTTGTAAAGTTAGATCAATGTTCTGTGTTAAAGTTATAATTTAAATAGTAACTTGGACACAAGATCAAATAGGACAAAATATTTTGTGCCAATATCTACTTCATATCTGTTATTAGAAACAGCAACAATATTGAATCCTATTGTACATTTGGATGTCAGGAACATTATTCAGTATTAGTATTTCAGTAATATCTTGCAATCTAATGGAATCTCATTTCTATTCAATTCATCTGTACAGTTAATTTAGAGGATAGCTACTGCGGCATTATTGTTTGTGAAGCTGACTTAAGCGACTTGTTATATAGTTTAATGCCAGAGAAACTTGTGTGTTTTTTCATATTCTGTTTTGGGACTCTTGTGACCCCAGTTTGTCCAATTTTTAATCTCAGAACTCATGTTCCCACCAGCCCCTTTATTTTAACAAAATTCAGTGATTCTCCCTGACCCATAACTAGGTTGTAAACCCAGCCAAATCCTGGTACAGGACCATTCCCCTTTCTGAGCCGGGGAAGAGGATGGGCAGGGCAGGACAGGGCAGCACTGACTATTTTTGCTCAGAGCTACCCTCTAGAGTTTCATCACCAAACTCAGTTGGGTTTTGTTCCTATCTCTCTTGCAGACTTAGGTCTGTGATGTTGGACAAGTCTCTTCCATTCTGTGTCTCCATTTATCTGTTAAATAGAATCACTAGAACTGACTGGAACATTTTTGACAAGAGATTCTAATGAAAAAAACCTCTTTAAAAATGAAGAATGTCTTGGGAAACTTTCACGTTTTAAAAATTAACTATTCATCACTGCAAAGTTATGAGGCTAACTATATTATGTTGGTAATGCATTTATTTTTTACAGTCTTGGATGGGAAGTTACTATAGAAGTGTGGCACATACGTTCAGGATGGCTTTCAGCAACATACTTTATGAAGAGTTAATTCTAGCCTGTAAAAGATTGCACTACCCTGTGACAATTATGCACATTACACTCAACAAATAAAGAAGCCACCTGATGTCCACAACAATCAGTCACTCAGATTTTCAGAATTGCATTTGTGTAAATATATGTGCATTTGTTTGCCTAACACGGTCCTGTAATTACTTTGATTTCACACAGCCATGGCAATGCATGCACAAATGACCAGTTTGGCTTCTAACCTGTCAATTTGTGCATGTAATCACCACAATTACACCTGCCATTGTAGTACTTGCAAGTGCAGCTTAAGCACACAAATCCACATGTAATTCTGAAAACCTTAGCAATTTTGTCAGCTCCTTCAAAATTTTGCTTTTGCAGGTTATAATTTGTAAAACTTGTGTGAAAGCCTGGTAAAGGGGCTGTTACAATCTATTTGTGTGTTTTATGTTGTGAAGGGAAATTTGGTATTTCTCTCTAATAAAATTCTCCAGCACAAGGGCATTTTCTCTCTGTCAGAGTTCCATGATCTACTTGAAGTCAGTCCCTAAACAGAGCAGCATTCATCCTGATAACACCGTTTTTTTCTGTACCCCTCCGGTAGGTTGTGAACCTCATGAAAACACTGAGGCTTTGCAGATCTTCCTATAACAAAAGCACAGCACTTATTCATGCCAGAGAAATTGCAGCAGAAAAACACTCTGACCCATTCTTTCATCTCCCCCCCAGGATAGGAAAATCTTTAAAAGCTAGCATCGCACTTCCTAATGCAGACCAAAACAACCCAGTCTCATCACAACTGTGCATGTTTTCTTTATCAAAGTTCTATAGAAGACCAGACAAACCTCTATTTTTCCATGCCTGGCATGCACCAAGGTCAGCATCTGCTTTCTCACCATGAACTCTCTTAAACTCAATGTTTCTTTTGACTTTCAAGTGGCTAAACCATGCTCTAATTGTAGTTTAACCCTTGCTTCTACTCCACTGAATAGAATGCAGTGGTATGGAGAATTCATTAAAGGAGATCTTACTGTCCCCATTTCCCTTTTATATGTAGGTGATGATTCATTAGCTGGTCATCCAGTTTGCTGGTCTGTGAGTGCTGACCGAGTGATTTTAAAAGGAGCAGCTAGCCTCCTCTAGATAACTTATGGCATTGTTTCAATAGCCAAAATCAGCCACACAGTATTTGTCTGTTGCCCAGGCTCCATGTACATCTTTTAAAAAACCAACACAGCACAGATTTTGAAATCATGAGATGCATGGCACAGCTGGCTCTGAATAATATTTAATTACCTTAATGTGGTATATGCTATTTTAAATTACCAGTGTTTATTCTTATAACTGAGCCCAAATGTGATGGCTGTTTGTAGTGAGTCGGTGTGGCTCCCCTCCTGTCCTGAAGAGGGAGCCCCGGCGCAAACACCCAAGTGGGCGGAGCCACCGCCGCCTGTCCCCGCCCCCCGGAAGTCACGGGGCGGGACAGGAAGTATAAAGGCCGGCAGCCAGAGCTCAGTCAGGCGCCGGCCACCGCAGAGAGCAGACGTGCGGTCGGGAGCTCCCCGCCAGGATACCACGGAGACCCGAGGTGGATGCCCTAGCTGGCCGGAGCTGCCCCGAGCTCACTACGACGAGGAGCCGCCAGAGCCCGTCCGCTCCCGTCGCTGGGAGACACCCTTGGAACTCCCCCACAGCAACCCCGAAGGGGAGGCCCCGCCAGAACCCTTGCAGCCCTGCTGTTATCCCGAGGAGCCGCCCGAGGACCAGTGGCCGGATTTCCCTACGGAGCTACCGGATCTGCCACCAAGCCCCGGCCGAGACGAGGCCCCACTGATGGACTGGACCACAGCCGGTGCCACGGACGAGGTAGGCCCCGAGGGGGATAATGGAAGTAGCCCGGGGGTAGCCGACCCCAGTCAGGCTACAGAGGCCTGTGAGCCCCTGGCAGTGTGTTTCGGTCAGGATACCCCACTGACCGGCAGCGACACTAATCGCTGCTAGGGCCCCGGGCTGGGACACAGTGGAGTGGGTGGGCCTGTGTCCCCCCCTGCCACCCCTACACACGGGTGGCAGGCTTCCCCCTCACCCACCGATCAGGTAGGAACCTGAGCCCCTTACCTGCCGGGGCTACTTGCCTGTTTGTGCTCCGCCCTGAACCAGGGCTGGAGCTCGTAAACTGCCTGCGCTCAGCCCCTGCCCCAGAGGGCCTGAGCTACTACACTGCTTGTGCTCAGCCCCTGCTCCAGAGGGCTTGAGCTAAATTGACTGTTTGTGCTCCGCCCTGACCCAGGGCCAGAGCTAATAGACTACTTGTGTGCTCAGCCCCTGCTGCAAAGGGCCTGAGCTAATTAACTGTTTGTGCTCGGCCCCTGCATCCAAGGGCCTGAGCTTATTGACTGTTTGCCTGCCCAGCCCCTGCTCCAGAGGGCCTGGGCCCCCAAACTACGTGCTCGCCCAGCCCTGCGCCAGAGGGCCTGGGTTATTTGACTGTGGCTTACTCAGCCCCCTGGACCAGAGGGCCTGAGACCTGAGCTAATTGACTGTTTAATTCGTGCAGTAGGGAGTCGGTGTGGCTCCCCTCCTGTCCTGAAGGGTCGAGCCCCGGCGCAAACCCTTTTACACTGTTGATGTTAAGAAAATGATCCACACAGATGACTGGCATATTATTTATCTATTTATTTGTATTACATCGAATAGAAGTCAGTAAAGGAACATGAACACCACTGTCCCTAAAAAGTTACTTCTACTAAAAAGGCTGATTTAAAAACTTTTTTTTTTTTTTTGCTCATCTTCTAAGGGCTTGTCTACACTACAAAATTAGGTCGGATTTATAGAAGCCGGTTTTATAGAAACCGGTTTTATGCAGCCGACTGTGTGTGTTCCCACATAAAATGCTCTAAGTGCATGAAGTCGGCGGACCGCGTCCACAGTACCGAGGCTAGCGTCGACTTCCGGCGCATTGCACTATGGGTGCCTATGGGTACCTATCCCACAGTTCCCGGAGTCTCCGGCGCCCATTGGAATTATGGGTTGAGATCGCAATGCCCGAATGATGCAAAGCAGTGCCGCGGGGGGTTCTGGGTACATTGCGTCACGCCCCTCCCCCGCCGTCACAGCAACGGCAGACAATAGATTCGCGCCTTTTTACCTGGGTTACCTGTGCAGACAACATACCACACCAAGCATGGAGCCCGCTCAGCTCAGCTCACCGTCACCATATGTCTTCCGGGTGCCGGCAAACGTGGGACTGCATTGCTAAACAGCAGCAGCAGCTTACTGCCTTTTGGCGGTAGACGGTGCAGCATGAGTAGTAGCCTTCATCGGCGCTCGGGATGCTGGTAGCTGTGGGGCTGGCAGCCGTAGGGCTGCATTGCACCAGCCCCTTGCCTTTTGGCAGTAGATGGTTTATTACGACTGGTAACCGTCCTGTCAGTATTGTCTGCTGAGCATCCAGAAGAGGCCGAGGGCGATCTGGGTGCTCAGCAGATCTGCAAGAAGAGCTTTCCTCAGGTCTGAAAGCAAGTAAATTTACAGGTTGCCTGAAATGCTCATAGATGTCCTCGTTGGACAATGATGGTTACCAGTCGTAGTATACTATTTGCTGCCAAGTATTGTCTGCTAAGCACCCAGAAAAGGCCGAGGGTGATCTGGGTGCTGGCAGACATGTGGCTGGCACACGTGGGGCTACATTGCTACACAGCAGCAACCCCTTGCCTTTAACCGTCCTCGTTGGACAATGATGGTTACCAGTCGTAGTATACTATTTGCTGCCAAGTATTGGCTGCCAAGCACCCAGAAAATGCCGAGGGCTATCAGTCATGCTGCACTGTCGTCTTAAGATGTAAAAAATAGATTTGTTCTGTATTCATTTCCTTCCCCCCTCCCTCCGTCAAATCAACGGCCCGCTAAACCCAGGCTTAGGAGTTCAATCTCGGGGGGGGGGGGGGCATTCTGTGTGACAGTGGTTTGTATTTCTCCCTGATGCACAGCCACCTTTCTTGATTTTAATTCCCTGTACCTGTACGCCATGTCGTCAGTCGCCCGCCCCTCCCTCCATCCCTCCCTTCTTCCCCTGGTCTTTAGATACTAGTTTCGCGCCTTTTTTCAGACCAGACGCCATAGCTAGCACTGGGATCATGGAGCCCGCTCAGATCACCGCGGCAATTATGAGCACTATGAACACCACGCGCATTGTCCTGGAGTATATGCAGAGCCTGGACATGGCAAAGCAAAACCAGGAGGACCAGCTGAGGAGGAGGAGGCGATTGCAGCGCGGCGACGATAGTGATGAGGAAATTGACATGGACCTCTCACAAGGCACAGGCCCCAGCAATGTGGAAATCATGGTGTTACTGGGGCAGGTTCATGCCATGGAACGCCGATTCTGGGCCCGGGAAACAAGCACAGACTGGTGGGACCGCATCGTGTTGCAGGTCTGGGACGATTCCCAGTGGCTGCGAAACTTTCGCATGCGTAAGGGCACTTTCATGGAACTTTGTGACTTGCTTTCCCCTGCCCTGAAGCGCCAGAATACCAAGATGAGAGCAGCCCTCACAGTTGAGAAGCGAGTGGCGATAGCCCTGTGGAAGCTTGCAACGCCAGACAGCTACCGGTCAGTCGGGAATCAATTTAGAGTGGGCAAATCAACTGTGAGGGCTGCAGTGATCCAAGTTGCCAGGGCAATGAGAGGCCTGGTGATATCAAGGGTAGTGACTCTGGGAAACGTGCAGGACATAGTGGATGGCTTTGCTGCAATGGGATTCCCAAACTGTGGTGGGGCGATAGACGGAACCCATATCCCTATCTTGGCACCGGCGCACCAAGCCACCGAGTACATAAACCGCAAGGGGTACTTTTCAATGCTGCTGCAAGCCCTGGTGGATCACAAGGGACGTTTCACCGACATCAACGTGGGCTGGCCGGGAAGGGTACATGATGCTCGCGTCTTCAGGCACTCTCTTCTGTTTCGAAAGCTGGAGGAAGGGACTTTCTTCCCGGACCAGAAAATAACCATTGGGGATGTTGAAATGCCTATCGTGATCCTTGGGGACCCAGCCTACCCCTTAATGCCATGGCTCATGAAGCCATACACAGGCAGCCTGGACAGGAGTCAGGACCTGTTCAACTACAGGCTGAGCAAGTGCCGAATGGTGGTGGAATGTGCATTTGGGCGTTTAAAAGCGCGCTGGCGCAGCTTACTGACTCACTGTGACCTCAGCGAAAAGAATATCCCCATTGTTATTGCTACTTGCTGTGCGCTCCACAATATCTGTGAGAGTAAGGGGGAGACATTTATGGCGGGGTGGGAGGTAGAGGCAAATCGCCTGGCCGCTGATTACGCGCAGCCAGACACCAGGTCGGTTAGAGCAGCACAGCAGGGCGCGGTGCGCATCAGAGAGGCTTTGAAAACTAGTTTTGTGACTGGGCAGGATTTGGTGTGAAACTTCTGTTTGTTTCTCCTTGATGAAATCGCAGCCCCCCCCCCCCACGCACCCGGTTAACTCTACTACCCTGTAAACCAAGCACCCCAACCTCCCCTACCCTCCCCTCTTCAAGCACCACTTGCAGAGGCAATAAAGTCATTGTTACTTCACATTCATGCATTCTTTATTAATTGAGCACACAACTAGGGGGATAATTGCAAAGGTAGCCCGGGATGGGTGGGGGAGGAGGGAAGCAGCACACAACTAGGGGGATAATTGCAAAGGTAGCCCGGGATGGGTGGGGGAGGAGGGAAGGAAAAGGACACACTGCACTTTAAAACTTATTGCTGTGGAAATCATCTAGGGTGGAGTGATTGGGTGGCCGGAGGCCCCCCCACCGTGTTCTTGGGCGTCTGGGTGAGGAGGCAATGGGACTTGGGGAGGAGGGCTGGTGGTTACAGAGGGGCTGTAGCGGCGGTCTCTGCTCCTGCTGTTGGTTACAGAGGGGCTGTAGCGGCGGTCTCTGCTCCTGCTGTTGGTTACAGAGGGGCTGTAGCGGCGGTCTCTGCTCCTGCTGCCTTTCCTGCAGCTCAACCATACGCAGGAGCATATCACTTTGATACTCCAGCAGCCGGAGCATCGACTCTTGCTTTCTGAGTACAAGTTCACGCCACTTCTCCTCTTCAGCCCGCGTTTCAGCCCGCCACCTCTCCTCTCGCTCATATTGGGCTTTTTTAAAATCAGTCATTGACTGCCTCCACGCATTCTGCTGTGCTCTGTCAGCGTGGGAGGCAGTCTGTAGTTCAGTGAACATTTCGTCACGCGTCCTTCGCTTCCTTCTTCGAATATTCACTAGCCTCTGTGAAGGTGAAACATTTGCAGCTGATGGAGGAGAAGGGAGAGTTGTGTAAAAAAGATACATTTCTGAGAACAATGGGTACACTCTTTCACGTTAGATTTTGCTGTTCACATCACACAGCACATGTGCTTTCGTTACAAGGTCGCATTTTTCCTCTTATATTGAGGGACTGCCGGTTTGGTGTGAGAGATCACTCACGCAGTGCCAGGCCACAGATTTCAGCTTGCAGGCAGCCATGGTAAGACACAGTCTTTTGGCTTTTTTAACCTTGTTAACAAGTGGGGATGGTTTAAAACAGTACTGCTCTCATTAACCATACCAAGCACCCGTTGGGTTGGCCATTTAAAATGGGTTTGCAATGTAAAAGGAGGGGCTGAGGTTTAAGGTTTAACATGCAGCACAAACCCAACTAACTCCCCTCCCCCACACACCCAATTCTCTGGGTTGGTCACTTCACCCCTCCCCCCCACCGCGTGGTTAACAGCGGGGAATATTTCTGTTCAGCAGAGCAGGAAGGGGCACCTCTGAATGTCCCCTTAATAAAATCGCCCCATTTCAACCAGGTGACCGTGAATTATATCACTCTCCTGAGGATAACAAAGAGCGATAAGGAATGGATGTTGTCTGCATGCCAGCAAACACCGGGACCATACGCTGCCATGCTTTGTTATGCAATGATTCCAGACTACGTGCTACTGGCCTGGCGTGGTAAAGTGTCCTACCATGGCGGACGGGATAAGGCAGCCCTCCCCAGAAACCTTTTGCAAAGGCTTTGGGAGTACATGAAGGAGAGCTTTCTGGAGATGTCCCTGGAGGATTTCCGCTCCATCCCCATACACGTTAACAGACTTTTCCAGTAGCTGTACTGGCCGCGATTGCCAGGGCAAATTAATCATTAATCATTAAACACGCTTGTTTTTAAACCATGTGTAATATTTACAAAGGTACACTCACCAGAGGTCCCCTGTGTGCCCACAGGGTCTTGGGTGAGTTCGGGGGTTACTGGTTCCAGGTCCAGGGTGACAAACATATCCTGGCTGTTGGGGAAACTGGTTTCTCCGCTTCCTTGCTGCTGTGAGCTATCTATGATGTTCTCTCCATCCTCATCTTCCTCGTCCGCCGAACCCGCTTCCCTGTCTCCAGAGAGGGACTGATAGCACACGCTTGGGCTACTGGTGGCTGCACCCCCTAGAATGGCATGCAGCTCCTCGTAGTAGCGGCATGTTTGCGGCTCAGCCCCGGACCTTCCGTTTGCGTCTCTGGCTTTGTGGTAGGCTTGCCTTAGCTCCTTAATTTTCACGCGGCACTGCTGTGCGTCCCTGTTATGGCCTCTGTCCTTCATGGCCTTGGAGATCTTTTCTAATGTTTTGCCATTTCTTTTACTGTTTCGGAGTTCGGCCAGCACTGCTTCATCTTCCCAGATGGCGATCAGATCCCGTACCTCCCGTTCGGTCCAGGCTGGAGCTCTTTTGCGATCCTGGGACTGGGACTCCATCACGGTTACCTGTGCTGATGAGCTCTGCGTGGTCACCTGTGCTTTCCACGCTGAGCAAACAGGAAATGAAATTCAAACGTTCGCGGGGCTTTTCCTGTCTACCTGGCCAGTGCATCTGAGATGAGACCGCTGTCCAGAGCGGTCACAATGAAGCACTGTGGGATAGCTCCCGGAGGCCACTAATGTCGAATTCCGTCCTCACTACCCAATTCCGACCCCCATAAGGCCGATTTTATCGCTAATCCCCTCGTCGAGGTGGTGTAAAGAAACCGGTTTAAAGGGCCCTTTAAGTCGAAAGAAAGGGCTTCGTCGTGTGAACGTGTCCAGGCTTAAGTCGACTTAACGCAGCTAAAGTCGACCTAAACTCGTAGTGTAGACCAGGCCTAAGAATCACCTTATGGTTCCTTATTTTAAAAGAAACTGTAAATTTACACCTATTTACAGTGTTACCCCTTTGTATTTTGTCTCTCCCTGCCCATCTTTTGCCAAGTTCCACTCTGGCTCTCAATCCAAGAACCCAAGATAAAACTCAACACACTAAATTGGTTAGAGGCCTCTGACCACAGGTGTATTGAAATGAAATTTCAACCTGTAAGGGGGGGGGGGGAATTGTTAAATATGAAATAAGTTCCTGTGGTCCTACATTCCTGATCATGGGCCTTGAATTCCCCTGGCACTTCTATATGTTTACCAAATAGGATATAGTCTTACTGAAACCAAAAATTCCATCCAGCCTTACCTGGGTGAAAGGAACTATGTTTCAAAAGTCCTAGGCCTATGAACGGTACTGAGGATGTCCCACACCCAGTCCTCACAACAGTGGCCCATTTTAATTCTCCATTCCAAGTCCAGATAATGAATATTGTCACCCTAGTATTCCAACCCACTGCAGGGTGTCTAGCAACTGAGCTGCAATTAACTTCACACAGCATTCCCACTGGCATTACTAATCTCTGGGCCATACAGTGCTTTTTCCTGTGTGATCCCAATTTATTACTAGCAAAATACCATCTCTGAAAGGGGCTACAAGGATTGCACAGAAAGAAACCCCTACCCCTACCTGGGGCCAATCTTTCAAGGAGAGAGAACTCCCATCCAACCCCAAAGTTCCACTCAGTTCTAACTCCAAACATGGCAGTCTTAGCATGAGATGGACAGCCCTGTCCTAGCCTGAGCCAAAAAGTTAGTCCCTAGCCCATATTAACCATTGTACTTAAACAGGCCCTGCTACGGCATTGATTAAAAACGGTTTGAGGGTGAGGAAAAATACTTTCTAACTAGCTGCCTGTACAGCTCCAAATTGCTGCCATCCTGGGCAGTTGGCATTCAATATACCTATACTTACTTGTCCCAGGGTCCTTCCATACTATTCAGAGGCATTCCCACTACAGCAAGTTTGCATGATAGCTGGTCTACTGCCAAAGAAGAACATGAAGAATTTATGGAATATCTCAAGTGAAGGTTACTCCACCCAAGGTCCTTTGCTCCTCATCCATGTGCTACAGAAGCTCAATATGCCACTCAGGGAGGTGGGCTTAGAGAAGTGCTGAAAAATGCCTTTCCTTCCTATTTACTGAAAGGGGAACCTTCTCAACCTATTTTCTTAAAATCTATAAAATCTACCCCAAAATGAAAGAGAGTACAATCTGAACTAAAGAAAAGAACAATCTAAACTTAAGATAAGGGTGAATGTAATAGAAAGCTTGGGTTGCACAAAGCAAGGAATTCTCAGAGTAGAGCAGACACACAAAACATTTCCTAATGCTGAAGGAAAGAAAAAAAATCTTTTTTTTTTTTTTTTAGTATTAGAGTCCCTAAGAAGAAGAAAAAACCTAACTCCCTAGAGGAAAACAAGAGGTCAAAGATTGCCCTGAGATGCTTTTAGCAGGAACTCTCTCAAGGCAGAGTACCATGCAATTTTCATTATTTATTTATCATTGTTGAAGGATTTTGGTTCCATAATACTTGCCCACAATGCATTTGAAGGTTACTGGAAAGTCTTTTCTCCTTTGAACAGAATGGCTATTCACTAGACTACATGAAACATTAAAAGCATAAAGCACAGAAGCGGGATAGCTTCTGGTCTGCTCTACAATCCTGTGCACCCATCCTTCCCATGAAATAGGCAGGGAATTTATGTGAATAAAGTTTTGATATGGTCAGGGGAAGATAAATGCTCAACCTAACTTAAGATGAACATTTACAACTACTCTTTTCAGAGTAGCAGCCGTGTTAGTCTGTATCCGCAAAAATAACAGGAGTACTTGTGGCACCTTAGAGACTAACAAATTTATTAGAGCATAAGCTTTCGTGGGCTACAACCCACTTCTTCGGATGCATATAGAGTGAAACATATATTGAGGAGATATATATATATATACACACATACAGAGAGCATGAACAGGTGGGAGTTGTCTTACCAACTACTCTTTTGTAAATTCAGAAAGTGGTCTGAGGGCATCTTTACTGGGATGAGAGGATGTCAGCATGTGAACAATTAGAATTTTGGCTGTAGTCATAGGTGCTGGAACTAGTGGTGCTGCTGCAGCCCCTAGCTTGAAGTGGTTTCCATCATATACAGGGTTTACAGTTTGGTTCAATGGCTCTCAGCACCCCCACTATATAAATTGTACCAGCAGCCCTGGATGTAGTACCATGAAACAAAGCTGAGCAGTAAGGATGTGTATTCTGCTTTCAGGCAGGGTATGGAGATCAGTTATTTAGTATGAGCCTGATCCAAAACCCACTGAGGTCAGTAGGTGACTTTCCATCTACTTCAATGGGCTGTGGGTGAGAACCTGTTTTTGGGAGGACTGGGGGTAGCTACTAGCTTCAAAACAACTACCAGGAGTATCCTGCCACACTTAGTTGTGAGGGTTTTTTCCCCTTCACTGGAGGCTAGGGGCTGGGTTAACAAGAATCTTTTCTGGTTGGCATCCAGGGACCAGGAAGATTAGGGTCAGCATTGTATGGTCTACTCTCTTCCCTACAAGGCAGCACAGTGAAGATAGCAGCAGCAGACTATACTTCCCCAAACCAAGTACAGGGGCCATCAGTTCTTCTCTTCCCTGCATGATAGGGAGGTGCTGGAGAGCTTCAGTCCCCTCCTTGTATGTACTACAGTTTAGGTTCAAATGTTGAACAGCAAAATTAAGTCTACTGTTTAATCCCGGGTATGGTTAGTAAAAGCCCTGGACAAGTCACGGGCAAGAAACAAAAAAATCACAGCCTGTGACCTGTCCATAACTTACACCATAAATACCCCTGATTGAATCTTAGGTGGGAGGGATGCTGTGAGGGGGGCACTCTGGAGGGGAAGCCCATGGCACCAGCGGCATGAGGATCGCTAGGGGCCTGTGGCTGTTCCAGGCGCTGCCGCCTTGGAGGGAGCTCGTGAGGGGGGCTGCAGCACCAGCTGCTGGGGGGGGGAGCCCTGGAGGGCCCGCTGCCACTCCGGCAGCCCCTGGGGTAGTGGGAGGAAAGCCCTGGGGGGGCAGCAGCTGCTCCAGCAGCCCCACGATCGCTGCTGGGAGCCTCTGAGCTCTGGCTGCTTCCACCGTTCCCAGGGCCAGCCACATCGGCCACAGGCCAGGGCTGCCAGAGCAGTAGCTGGTGCAGCTGGCTATAGGACCATCTGAGAGGCTGGCTGGAGAGCCACTCCAGGAGCGGCCAGTATGGCTGGCCCCAAGGCTGCCTGAGCTATCTCCTGGAGTCAGCCACACAGGCCGCTGCAGAAGTCATGGAGGTCGCAGAAAGTCATGGAATCTGTGACTTCCATGACCTTCATGACAAACACGGAGCCTTAATCATTATCCATGTATTGAGCTATTGTGTGAAGAGCATCCTTGATGAACAGTTCTGTTCTCATGTTTGAATGAGGCAGCATCTGATGATTTGTATAGGGAAGTAGTTGGAAAAACTTAATATGCTCCAGTCAACTCACTCAACTGTAATGACATGGGGGAACGTCATAATTTCCAGTAAGAAAGCTCTTTAAAGTTGGAAAGATAGGAATGTTTATCTAATAGAGTGCACTTTCAGCTTTATTTTTATTTAGATAGCACCAATCAGCCACAGAGTTCCAAAAGCTCTTTACAAACTCGATGCATGTAGAACCACGGAAATGCAGCAATCTCTGGGGTACTGAGTAGCACAGTACACAGCTGAAGTGTGTGTGTGGGGGGGGGGGGAGGGGAGAGAAATTGGCTACGGGTGGTTGAAAACCGATAGCTCAGATCATCAACTGTGACTGAGGAGCACACAGTGTAACTGCAGGATGGGGATTGATGGTGAGTGGCAACTGGGGCATTCAAAGTTGACTGTCACTTTTGCAGTCTCTTGATTCCAGCCTGGATGCATACCAAGTTATGCCTCTAAAGTACCTTAGAGAAACTTCAGGACTCTTCTACATTACCCTAGATGACAATGCTTGTAAGGGCAGTTGGGGATTGAGGCACACTGAAATTGTGACCAAACCCCCTTTCCGTTGGCTATATTACATCCCCTTACATCAGCTATGAAGAGAAGGGGCATCGAAGGAGGAATTACCTAGTTCTATACCACTGAGGTCTCTCTCTCCATGGGGAAATCCTCTTATTGATGTCTGTACCAGCAGCGCAGAGCAAATCAGACTACTTGCAGCTCAGAATTTAGATTCAGCATTTTTAAGAAACATGTTATGGGATCTTTAATACACACATCTATAGAACGTTGGATTCTGAAGTTTGATCTTAAAGATAAAGACCAAATCAAGTGTTAGAGTTTTGCAGAAATCACACAGATTCCAAATGTATTGGAAAGTGACAGTGATACATTACCAGAATTAGTGGTAGCAATCCTATGTTAAACATAAAATCTATGTTTTAAATCATAAAAGGTTTAAAAAAATCAGAGTAAGTTTTTTAAAATGGTAAATTAAAATAAGGGAAATACTGTATGGGCAAAAACTGATTCTTCTGAGAAATACAAACTTTTTCTAGATAGCATGCTCCATTTCTAAGCACTTTACAAACTATGTGTAGCATAACACTTACAAAAATCACTGCAGCCACACAGAATTGCACTTACCTTTGGGTTGGACAAGGATAGCTAATTACATCACACAATTGTTAAGAACTGAACAAGTGAAGAATATCATATGAAATTGAAACTACAGGATAAATTAAGTCGGCAGAAAGTAATTACCCAACCTGGAATTTAGACAGAACCCCAGGCCTAACACCTTTGCTCATTGGGGCAATAGAATGGGATATTTTAATTACTATGAGACCTAAAGACATTAGCATTTATTTTTCTGTTTCATCTTGATACATGCTTTCTGAAGCTCTGCTCATCATGGCTTGGTCCTGTCTTCATTTTTATGACTGGTTCAGCTGTATCCATTGCTGACATGTTGTCAAGCAACAAATACATTTCGTAGTATAGTTAAAGCTATATTATAGCACTTACAGTAGTACAATGCCCCTTAATAGCAGGTTCAGTGTTGACTCAGAGGAAAGAATGCCACCTGCTGAAGCAAAATTATGATAGTTCACTTTCTATACAGCTCTTCCTAAAGAGAGACCATGAAAGATTTATGTTTAGCATTAATTCTTCATCTCTTCTAGGACGTAAAAACAAACAGGTGTTGCAAAATGTTCATCTTTTCTAAGGGAAAACAGTAATGTGATGGGGGGGGAAATGTTGCAAAGATAAGAATCTAGACCACTGTTAACCTGTTTTGACATCACTGGAGGGTGATTCTGAACTGGTTTCCTACTACTATGGAAAAAATGATGAATTTATCCTACAGTCAGTCTTGTTAAATTAAAAAAAAGCATTCATTCATAGATAAGTTTGCTTGAGGAATGATTATAACTGTTTTGTAGGAAGTGGTGATCAAAAGGACAGTGAAAAGTTGACACTGACAAAAGTAAATTTTCATCCACGTTGAAAGGTGGAGTGTAGCACGGTGTGGCACTCACTGGTGCAGTGCCTCCTGCTGGTCAGTCCAGGAATTAGCTCATTCCAGCCTCAGAGCGCCTCCTGATGGCTCATGTCTTCCTACCTGTGCCTGCTTCCTCGTCTCCACCACTGTACTTCAGGCCCCACATCCCTCCCGGCCCAGAGTGCCCCTTCTCCTGGGTACTGCCCCATAGCAGTACCCCCACACTCGGGGTCCTCCCCTCCCTGGGGAACCCCAATCCCACCTCACCTCTGTGACCCACTGCCAGTCTTCATCTAGCCCCATCCCTCAGGGCAAACTGCAGTCTGAAGTGGCCACTCATTAGCAGCCAGGGGGTTGGACCTGTTGCCTCTTCCTTCCCTGGCTGCCTCCCCACAGCCCTAGTACCTCCTCCAGCCCTGACAGCAAGGTCTCTGTCTGGGGGTTTGCCAGGTTGGAGCTCTCCCAGCTCCTCCTGCCCTTCCGCAGCACTGCGCTGTCCAAAGTACCTTTTTCTCTTTCAGACAGCCAGGTCCATCTCTCTCCAAGGCTAGAGAGAGACTGCCTGCCTTCTGGACCTGCAGTCCTTTTATAGGGCCCAGCCTGGCCCTGATTGGCTGCCTCCCAGTCTTTTCTGATTGGCTCTCCACCCCAGACCTCTCCAATGGCTGGCTTTTAATCCTTTCAGAGCCATTGCCTCCAGCTACATGGAGGCTCACTTGTATTTGTTCCCAACAAGAAATATGAAATAACTACAAAATGTTGTGACATGTTGTTTCTTCTAAGATGCCCATACAGCTGTCTTTGAACTACTTGTTCAGTGGCATACTAACATTAGAATAATCAGACTAACCAGTATTGCATGAGTTCAGGAGCTTAGAAGAAGAGCTGGTTGAGAATTTTTCAATTAAACGTTTTAAATTGGAAATGCAGATTTATCAATATGTATATTTTGATGGATTTCTTGACTGCAATTTTTTCAAAATGTTTTCAAAATAGTCAGTGTTTAACTTCAGCATTTTCAAAATTTCTGTGGTTCAAAATGATCTTTTGTTTCCTAATTTAAGCTAATTATAGTGTTAAAAAAATAGCATTCATCATCCATCCATTGGCTATGGATTCTCATTTCACAAAAACCTGAGAATTTGACTGTGGAAGTTTTTTCTGTTCAAATTGGGACAATCTCAAATTCTGCCTACTGTAGCTGCTGAACAATAGAAAAGACCTGGGATGGGAAGGAATCTCATGCTACGCTCCACAAGAGAGCCCAGCACAGAAGTCCAAGCCAGGAAGTGACTTTTCCTTCCTTCCCTTTCCATTTAAAGTATGTTTTAAAATATAGAAGCATGGAATATGAATGAAAGCCCCACATTGTTAAAATAAACAAGGCTTTACCGGGTCTATCTCCTATGATTTGGAGAAAATAGGATTAGTGTTGGTAGCCTCATATCTGAAACATCTGCAAAGTCCATGTACAGTAGCTAGCTGATTTCCCAGTTCAGTGCCTTACCTTAGAGCATTTTGACAGAACTTGAAAATTACTATCAGAACTTTTGGAATAATCAGGCACTCTCAATAAAACATGCTAATGAAGAGTAGAAAGACTGTATTTATCTAAGAAGGAATCAGATGACTGTTTGAAGCTTGGATTACTAAAGGCTCATTAGATTGAATAAAAAAAAAAGTGTTTAAAATTTATTAAAAACATCCACATTTCCCTTGGAGCCCTTCATTCCAATCTCAAGTATCACCTGAAAAAAAAAATGTATTGTTTTCTCTCCTCCCTGTTCTCATGTCAAATTCACCCTTTAATTTGGGCCAAAACTGTTCCATGTTCCATTTCTGATGACACACAGAAAATCCACATGAAATAGTAGATTAAGTTCAGGGCTAGGAGGCAGGGTGTTCTAAGCTGGACTGGCCAGAAAACAAGTATTGTGCCTTGCAAAAAATTGAAATTTCAGAATTTGTTTTCATTTTGCAGCAGAATGCAACTGAGATTTTGAAATTCACTAGAAAAAAAGTGAATGAGACTATACCCCAGAAGTTAGGGCACCCACCTACAATGTGGAGGGCCCTCATCTGCTTGATTTGGGTTCAGTCAAGGTCTAGAACCTGTGTCTCCCACATCCCAGAAGAATGTCATAGTCTCAGGGACATTGGATATTCTGGGGTGCATCACTCTGTCCAGAAATTCCATCCTGGGTCTACAAACATTTCCCAGTGAAAGTATCTGATATATTTCTGTGAATAGTTTGTTTGTTTGTTTTTTTGTTTTGACAATTCTGAATTTTCTGACAAAAGACTTTGTGGAAAATTTCCTGACTAGTTCTAAATCTGTTCATATCTCTGTGTAGCAGCTCGAGCACTCACCACCACAGTGCTTCCTGATGGTAGTCCAGGAATTAGCTCACTTCCAGCCTCAGAGCAACTCCTGCTGGCCGGTCTCTCTCCTGCCTCAGACCCCTGTGTCCCTCCTGGACCTCAGTGTCCCTTACCTTGGGCTTCTGCCTACTGCAGTACCCCCACACTCTGGGTTTCCCCTCCCAGGGGAACCCCCTTCCCCTATGCCCACCTTGCTTCAGTGGCTACTACCAGTCATCATCTAGCCCCCTTTCCCTGGGGCAAACTGTAGTATGGAATGACCATTAATCACTGGCAAGGGGGTTGGACCAGTGGCCTCTGCATAACCCCAGTCTGCACCTCTGCAGCCCCAGTACCTTCTTAGCCCTTTAACAAGTCCTCAGCCTGGGGAGTTGCCAGGCTGGAGCTCCCCAGCTCCTCTTGTTATACCAATAGAATAAAAACCAGCAGGATCTTA
Source organism: Emys orbicularis (assembly GCF_028017835.1). Classification (NCBI taxonomy): domain Eukaryota; kingdom Metazoa; phylum Chordata; order Testudines; family Emydidae; genus Emys; species Emys orbicularis. The sequence goes on from NC_088684.1 coordinate 166,651,640, forward strand.
TTAAGAGGGATAAGGCAAAGATGCCACATTTATTGTAAATATAATGATAAAGCAAAAGATAAAAGTAAACAACGTTGTTTGACTACTTATTCCTATCACTACTTATTCCTTATACACACACACACATATAGATAGATTCATTCATTCAAGTTCTGTATAGGTGTTATAGTTACCAGCCTAGAAGTTGCTCATGCCAAGTTACTGGCCAGGCAGCTTAGTCATGAGGATGGAGCCGAGTCTGTGTCAGATGCACCTGATGCTCCTGGAGGTTGGCAGCAGAACCAAAGACTCAAAGTCATCAGTCTTTAGAGTCCATTCTTATAGGAATTAATTCCTATGTTAGTCTATGGGAGCTGTTTCATCCTGCTGTTGCTGACTCAATCAGCAGATGGCACACATTCCTGTCCAAAGTGGCACATTCCTGGTGGCTCCACACTGTCCAAAGTTTGTGTTTCTCATCCTTCCAGGTGATGGGGTGGATCCCAGTTTACCCTCCGGGGGTTTTCTGGTCATCCACTTGACACATTCTTCGGCCGATGGATACTTCCTTTCTAGGCTGGCACCTCCCTAACCATCCATGTATATCAAGCATTCATCAACATACATTCCATGCCTTAACCATATTTTAATTTACTGTCTCCACCACTTTTAGGGTGTGTGCTAATTTATTTGAGACTCCCGGCCCTTTAATCACCGAGGGTGGGGGGTCTGTCCTAGGAGCCATTGAATGAAGTGAAAGTCACTTAACAGCTTACAGTGTTTGTTTACATTGTATCAATTACTTCAAGAACAAAGTCAGTTAACTTGTTTGTAAGTTTTACATAGTAGTAAAGTATCTTTCACAGGATAGATATAATCAATGGTTTCTACAGACAGTAGCTTACAAGTTTTAACAGAAGACCCAAGAGATTTTTGTACTTGGTGAAACTGTTGGATTTTAAAGTGTGGGGGACAAATTATGAGGGGGTCACTGTCACTTGGGGGAATCACTGTTAGTACCTTCTTCAATATCCCTACACTGTAAGAGGATGATGTGTTTGATGCTTTGAGAACTGGACTTGTGGGTGGTCCTGTCAGCGTATACTGACAGTGTGCTCCTCGTGGCCCAGGAGGGCGGAGGCTTGCCAAACTATCTGTTTGGTGGCCTCCTCCACCTGGGTCAACTGGTCAAAAGCTCTGGCCTGATGGTTGGAGATGGGTGGCAGGTGAGCTCCCTCCCACCTGCACCAGGCCATCCAGTTGGGTGCAGGTCCATTGCTCTATCTGGGCATCTACTTTTCTGCCACCAATCCTTCCTGGCTGGAGAACTGGAGTGATCTCGAGGCCAGGGTGGCTGACTTGTTGCGAAGGAGGACAGGGCTGCTCTGGTGCCTTTCCCAGCTGGTCCCGTCCATGTCCTGGTACCTATCCAACACCCTGAGCCCACCCCCGGGAACTCTGGCCAGTCTCCATAAGAAAATCCTGGAGATTTTCTGGCCAGGAATGCACTGTGGGGTTCCTGATCCTCCCCCGGGCATGGTTGCATCCACAGCCAGGTCCAAGCCTTCTGCCTTCAGTGACTCCTTCACAGTGCCGGTAGTCTAGTGTTGAGTGTGCTGGCACACACCTTCCTCCATCATCTCCAAGGGCTAAATACGACCAGCAGCTCTTTTATCTCTACCTGAGAGGTCTCTCCTAAGCTACTAGTCTTCTACCAGGACTTCCTCAGGCCCTGGAAGCTAGTCTCAGAGACCAGGTCCATAGTAGCTGCCGAGGGGGAGGACCTTCTTGCAGAACCCTAGCTACACAACCCCCATCTACTTGTGGGGGTGGAAGAGTAACCCCAGTGTGCTGGAGGTTGGTCAGGGCTGGTAACTCCAGAGTTGGAGACCTCCTGCACTATGATCAGAGGGACTGGGTGGATCCCATGGCACTTAGCCAATGCATGGGGCTGCCCACCTTGCACGTCCCCAATTATGTGCCCCAGGAGATGAGGGCAACCTTGCCTCCTTCCTCTCTTGCTTTCCTCGAGTTTGGGAGTTCCTGCATGAGGGTGTTCCCTACCCACTGATGTCTTCTGGGAACTTGTCATCGGGTTCCTGCCCCTTGAGCCTCCCCAGCCGCCCCAACACACAACCTAAGTTGACTGAATGTCATCCAGATGATCCACCTCCGAACTGCACTCAGGAAACATCTGTACAAACTCATGCTTCATTCTATTCATTTCCTCACCCTTGTGTCCCATCCCAACACCAAGTAACAGGACCTGCTGCAAACTGAGGAGGAAGAGGATCCCCAGTGGGACAGCCTGTACTCCACTCTGGTCCCATGGCCTGCAGAGGATATCAGCTGGCAGCTCCTTCATGGAGCCATGAGTACGGGCATGTACCTGGGACAGTTCACAATCTCACCCGATACTTGTCCCTTTTGCAGCGAGAGGGAAACCCTGGTGCAGATCTACATAGAGTGCATCAGGTTGCAGCCCCTCTTCCAGCTCCTCCAGAAACGCTTACTGACATTCTGGCTTCACTTTTCCCTGCAACTCCTCATCCTGGCACACCCCATCCATGGGCCAATCAAGTCATGGGACCTCCTCATCAAGCTCCTCCTGGTGCTGGCCAAGACTGCCATCCATCACACCAGGAGGAGGAAGTAGGTTCTGTGACTGTGGGGTCTATTTCTGTTTTCTTGTCCAATCACACCTGTGAGTAGAGCTCTTCTGGGCAGTGTCCACTGACTCTCTAGAAGCCTTTGAGGAGCATTGGGTGTTGTTGGGGCCTCTGCTCAGTTTCTCCAGATGTTTACCTGGTTTTTGCCCTGTAATCTTCACTCACATCCCTGTTTTTTCATTTGTTGTCTGTCGGCTGCACTGGGGGAGGGACTTTAGCTATGGACAGGTTTAGGCCTGCCGTCTCCCAGAACTGCAGTAGGTATATGTTATTCACCTTCTGGACCAGTCACTAGAGCAAGGAAGAAAGAGGCACTTTGCCAGTGATTTTCACAGCTATTTGCTGACAGAAAAGGAATTTTCACAGCTATTTGCTGACTGAGGATTTCTGGGTTGAATTCCAGATTCTCTAGGGGAATGTATTCTACTGGTTGTAGAACCTTCTGCCTCTTTGCCCCTAGGCTTTTTTGCCCACTCTCCTCCTAGTCCCACCTTGTCTTCAAATCCAGCAAGCTCTGCTTTTCCCCCTTCTTCTCTGCTTCCCCACCCAGTGGCTCCTACAAACCTCTGCTCCTACCAACTCTAGTTCCTCACCTTGCTACATTCCATTATAGCTAATTCCTCCTCCTCCTCCTCCTCTTTGCTGTCTGGGTGCCATCAGGGAGAACATTGGGAGCATAGAATATATGGTCTCCCTACTCTCAGTTCCTGTGCCTGGGCCACAGCAGCCATGGCTGCCAGCAGGAGCTATTGCAAGGAAAGTCCTCCTCAGCCCCTGCAGCTCTAGGATGGTGCTTCCTCAGTTGCTCTGAGAGGGTGGCACATGCTCAGTTCAGTCAGCCGATGGGAACTATGAAGGGCTGGAGCATGCTGTGTGTGCATAGAATTTTCAGGGGATTTAACAGGCAAATTCTAACAAGTCTCTACTGAGCATGAATGAACTGAGATTTTTTTTTCTTTGAAATTTACAACTTAACCAAATTTGGCAGTTGTTCATATGAGCAACTAAGGTATATCCCTGACACAGTGCAACCCTGTTGCCAAATTTCAAATCCCTGCTCCAAAGCACAGAAGTGCTAGAGCTTCTCCGTTAAATAATTATATGAATTATTTTAACCTTCGCAAAACAAAGTATTTCCCCCAAATCTTCTCCTTGGAAATGGCTGAACCATTTTACCTGAATCAAACAATAAATAAATAAATAAATTTAATGGGAGGCTGTGATGGGGCAGATCAGGCTACAAAAATGATTAGGGGGCTGGAGCACATGACTTATGAGGAGAAGCTGAGGGAACTGGGATTGTTTAGTCTGCAGAAGAGAAGAATGAGGGGGGATTTGATAGCTGCTTTCAACTACCTGAAAGGGGGTTCCGAAGAGGATGGATCTAGACTGTTCTCAGTGGTAACAGATGACAGAACAAGGAGTAATAGTCTCAAGTTGCAGTTGGGGAGGTTTAGGTTGGATATTAGGAAAAACTTTTTCACTAGGAGGGTGGTGAAGCAATGGAATGGGTTACCTAGGGAGGTGGTGGAATCTCCTTCCTTAGAGGTTTTTAAGGTCAGGCTTGACAAAGCCCCTGGCTGGGATGATTTAGTTGGGAATTGGTCCTGCTTTGAGCAGGGGGTTGGACTAGATGACCTCCTGAGGTCCCTTCCAACCCTGATATTCTATGATTCTATGATCAGCCCCGCACTGGTACTGAGGGGGTTAATCCTTCCCTCCTAGCAGAAGAAGCCCCGCCCCTGAGGCTCTGCTGGGCATGCTCCAGTTGGAAGTCAGATATAAAAGCCTGCAGAGCTGCTCAGTCAGGGCTGGCTGCCGAGGAGGAAGGACGCTCGGCAGAGGCTCCAGCCCAGGAGCTGCTACAGCCCTTACCTACAAGGGCTGAAGAGCCAGAAACCTGGATCAGAGACCTGCAGCTATCGGAACCCCAGGGAGTGTCTGGTGCTGGGGAACCTGGAGACCCCAATGCCATATGGACTACTGCTGCTGGAGAACTGGTGGGAAGTGACCCAGGAAGGTAGGGGAGTGGTACCTTCCACCAAGATGAGGTCAGTGTGTTTCAGGAGGATTCCATGCTGACCCCATGGTGGACTGCTCCACCACTGGTAGGGCCCCCCTACCTGGTGGAGTTGGGGGGGCTGGGCCCCCCTACCGGGGGCCGTTGCCCCTTGCGACGGCCCCTAGTTACCTGATCCCCAGTTTTGCCTCCAAAGAGGGCAGCGTGGACTCCGGCCACTAGGCCACATTATCCCACTAGGGGAGGGGGAATTAGACGGACTCCGGCCATTGGGCCGCACTGCCCTAGGGGCAAATTGCATGGACTCAGGCCGCTAGGCCAAATTATCCCACTCGGGGAGAGGCAGTATACGGACCCTAGCCATTGGACCACACTGCTGACTACTGTGTGTGTGGGTAAAAACAGACATAGGCGTAGAGAGGCGGGGTTACCTCTCTTCCCCCCCCCCCCCGACTTAAGGGGTTGACAAGGTACAAAACCCGCCACATGTGTTGGAGAATGTGGACACTGACCAGAGCCTGATAGAAGGACCCACACTTGCAGGATGGAGACCGAGACGCTCCTGAAATGGCTGCTGGAAAACCAGCAGCAACAAGCTGCACAGCAACAGCAACAAGCTGCACAGCAACAGCAACTGCAGGCAGCACAGCAACAAGAATCACAGCAACAGCTGATTCAGTAGTTGGCCGCCCAGCAGCACGTAAATCAAGACCATCTCTTCCAACAGGTTGAGTCCTTGTTAAGGCCTTCTCACACCCCAGCTGGAGGTGGGCCTGGGGATGGCCTTGGGGGACTACCAGTGCGTCTTACAAAGATGGGGGCCCGGGGATGACCCCGAGGCCTTCTTAGTGACTTTTGAATGGGTAGCTACTGTCACTCAGTGGCCCCCCGAACACTGGGCCACTATTCTAGCCCTGTACTTAATGGGGCTTAGGCCACTTATCGCAATTTTGACCTGCAGGAGGCGCTGCAATATGAGAAGATTAAGGCTGCCATCCTAGACCAGATGGGCATCAGCCTGCAGATGTACCGGCAGAGGCTCCACCAAGAGAAATATCCACCAGGGGCCAAACCACGGGCAGTAGCCCAGAGGGTCCACAACGTCTGTTGGAGGTGGCTAGAGCCAGAGCGCCGCACCAGCTGCCAAGTGGCCAAGGCTGTGGCGCTGGAGCAGTTCCTTTGGATCCTGCCCACCGGGGGGAAGGAGTGGGTACAGCGACACTGGCCAAAGACCCTCAGGGAGGCTATGTCCCTTGCGGAGGGCTACATGGCAGCCAAGCAGGAGGAGCGAGCGGATCTTATCATAGAATATCAGGGTTGGAAGGGACCTCAGGAGGTCATCTAGTCCAACCCCCTGCTCAAAGCAGGACCAATCCCCAGATTTTTGCCCCAGATCCCTAAATGGCCCCCTCAAGGATTGAACTCACAACCCTGGGTTTAGCAGGCCAATGCTCAAACCACTGAGCTATCCCTCCCCCCGACAAGGAGTTCAGCATGGGGAGACCGACCGCCAGAGGGAGCGATGCATAAGCCAGGAGAGGGAAGCCCCGGTTGCACACCAGGCAGATGGGGTCCCCGATGACCCTCAGGACATGGGGCCCCTTGAGGGCACGCCTGTCTCGGGGCCAGGAGGAATCGTCAGGGGAACCGAGCCTACCGCAAAGCACCCCACCCACGGAGGGGAACCGGGACCGATGCTACCAGTATGGACAAACAGGACACTTCAGGAGAGTGTTCCTACATGGACTGTAATTATGGGCAGGTCCTGGCGGTGGACCGATGAGCCTGGAAGGATGGGCCACTGAAGATCGTGATCCTGGTGCTAGTGGAGGTAACTCCAACAGTGGCATTGGTGAACTTGGGGTGTAGCCAGACTGTCATCCACACGGGACTGGTAGAGCATTCCCATCCCACCGGGGCACCGATACAGTTAATCTTACCCCACCATCTGGGTGCGACTGGAGGCCCCTCAACAGGAATTGTGTTGCCTAGTTGGGGTGGCCCCTAGGTTAGCCTACCCCATGATTCTGGGGCACGAGTGGCTGGGTTTCGCTGACCTTATATGGGGGTGGAGCGGACAGCCCAAGAAAAAGGGGAGAGTACGCCACGGGAGGCAGGGTTTGTTAGGCCAAACCAGGCCCCAGGACCCCTTGGAGGGGACGTCGAGAGGCTCCAAAGTAGCCAAGGAAAGTCAAGCCCTGGCCAAAAGTCTGACAGGGGAAGAGCCAGGATGGCTGGATATTGATGGAGATTTCCTGGATGAACAGAGAGGAGACCCCAGCCTTAGCCAAGCCTAGAAGCAGGTGGCACACTGGGCCAGAGAGGCCCACCCTCTGCCAGGACCGGCTTCAGGGTTCCTCTGTCTGCTGTTCTTTCTTCTCTTCACAGATACACCAAAGATTCACAGCCTCTTCTGCTGGATATCCTTGCAGCCAGGTTACTCTGTTCTCGTTCGGACCTGGAAGGACGAGCCTCTCCAAGAGAAGTGGAAGGGACCCCACACCATCCTGCTGGTCTCCCACACGGCAGCAAAGGTCGAAGGGCACAAGAACTGGATTCATCACTCTCGACTGAAAGCAGTACCCACTCCTGAACAGTGGACTGTCCAGCCTGCAGAAAAGACTGCCAGCGACGATTTGGGACTTAAGCTGTTATTCAAAAGACAGTAAGGGTAGCTGGGAATGCCTGGTGATCTCTTTGAACAGCCACAGCGCACTCTCCGTGAAAACCCTGAGCATTGGTTCTATCTATTCACAGAAGGCCGACCTAGCCTATGGTCCTGGTCCTTTTATTTTTTGATTTGTTTGGTGTTACTAATTCTTATCCACTGGGCATTTGGGTTGTTGTAATCACAATATGGGTTCAGGTTTAGGGTCTCTCACAACATTCCTTTTTGTCACAGAAGCAATCCTTCTGTTACCTACTGTTTCACCCACATCGCATGCAGGATGGGGAGCCATCCCTGCAGACATGGCTACCAATACCTATGAGGCCCTGAAAATTGCCTTTGCCCGTGAGTTTAATCTCTCCCACTGTTGGATATGTGCCCAGATTCCCCACCATTCAGCTGGATTGCCCTGGAGAGTAGTTCCCCAAAATTGGTCAGACTTTTTTCAAAGGTGGATGGTTACCAGCAGCAGCACCTCTGACAATTTAAGTTTGCGATCCAACTGTACCACGGAAGCTCCTTATGACCTACACAATGGCTCTTGGAATTCCCACTATAGTAGCACTCTTAAGCCCCAGCCCATTCATTTACGTTCTCCACCCACTGGGCTCATGTTTTCAGCAAGCCAGTACAAGTAATCCTACCTGGTTTGCCGGCATTAGTACATGTAGATTTTATATTGGTCCTGGTATAAGTCTCACTGTTCCTGTACTGAATGCCACTAGTTGGCAAACCGGCACTGCATTTTTTGCCCTTTCCCCACAAGCCACCCTACGGGACCTACAAGGTAACAATGGAAAGGTTAGTTATGGTGAAGCATTCTGGGTCTGTGGTAATAGTGCCTACAAATGGCTTCCTCATGGTTGGCATGGTAGCTGTTATAAAGGCTATCTCGCTCCTCCCCTCCGTGTTCTAACCCAGGCTCCCTCAGGTCGCCCCAGGTACTACCGGTCCTTGAGAGCTACCATTGAACCCATCGGTGAGGGAGACAGGTTTGGAATGATATTCCTCCCTACTTATGGGGTGGGACGGCTAACCCAACTCTACAGGTGACTTTCTAAATTTCTCACCCAGTTTGCCAATGATACCCTAGCCATAGAAAAAGGCATAAGCTCTGAGCTTTACCAACTCTGGTTATTATCCCTGCAAAACCGCCAGGCCCTAGATTATGTGTTAGCCCCACGGGGCGGGGTCTGTGCCCTTATTGGAGAAGAATGTTGTACCTATGTCCCAGAGTTTTCACAGGATATTAACAAGCACATCTTGTCAGCCGAACAGGCCTTGAACCAGTGGAAGGCCCAGGAAGGGGAACCCACTATTTTCGATTCCCTTTGGGGTTGGTTACCTTTTCTAGGGGGACTAGGGGGAGGCATTTTTCGCCTCCTGCTCACAGGTGTTGTGATACGTTTTGTTCTTTTTCTTTTGCTCGCTTGCTGTAAAGTGCTCATACATAAGATTTGTACCTCCCATTCCCCAGAAGTTCCCTTATACCCTCTCATTGATGATCCCAATTGCATGGAACTTAATCGCATTTTGTCTTTAGAGTATGAGAAAACTCTGCCAAAGGTTTGTTGAGTGTTTTCAAAGGAGGGAATTGTTGGTGCCACTAGGCATAGCTACCAGGTAACTCGGGGGTGGGGTGGGGGGTGGAAGGCCATAAGTGCCAATGAAACCCCCCTGCTCTGGGTCTAAGTGAGCCACAGTAACTCCATCTTGTGAACTTTAACCAGCCTCCATTCTAACAGCCTAAATGCTGAAGCAGAACATGTAACAGTCAGCTTTTTTGCAGACCGCTGCAGTTTCGCTCACACTAGCAGAAGCAGTAGTGATAAGGAAGAAGGGAGGGGGGAAGGGGGGAAGTCTACTACATCTGAGCTTGCAAGGCCAAAGATAAACATGCGGACGAGAACTTTTCTAACACGCCACAATGTAGTGCCTGCTGTAACTGCTGTTGGGAAGGGAGAGGTAGGGGGGAAACAGAACAAAGGCTTACTCAAACAGCTTGGAATATAAAATGGGAAACTTGCTTGTATTTGTTGCGCTTCTGATTTGAGACATGCTGGTCTCCTGCGTGCCTTTTCGAGATCTCGAATAAACTTGGTTTGCTTCTCCACCCTGGTGTGTCTATTGGTGCAACACACACCAGGCAACGAACCTCTGTTGCCCCCTCGGGCCCTGTGGGCCGGCAACAGTATCATACTTTCCGATCACTTTGCACTCCCAGTTAAATACACGGAAGTCAGATGAGGCATTAAATCTTAGAAAACGATCCCAACAATGGAACCAAACTTTTTTAAAAACTGTTTTGTTCCTTCTATATGCCTCTCCACTTTCTGGTTGAATCTGTCAAACACAGCACCTACTCAGAAGGAAACAAAATTTTTAAAAGTTTTTATTAACCACCTGCCAAAATCCAAAAATGACAAACAGTACAGCAAAGTTGCTTTAGAGGGAAGGAGATGGTGAGGGAGGTTAACTTCCGTGTGGGTAGGCAAAGGCTGCCTTGTTGGTCTGAAATGGGAGGCAGGTAAACTCAAATTATGTTGGAATTAAGATAAGGCTTTAAAGAAGGCAATACAGCTAAGCTTTGTTTGTCTTCAAAGCAGCACTTAAGATCTAAAAAGTGTCCAGGCAGATTGAGAATATTTAAAAGGCAATTTCCAAAGAAAATGAAAACAACCCTCCTCCCCTGACCCACCCAAAAAAGAGAAACTGAGCTTGTGCCTTTCCTTAGGATTTATATAAAGAAAAAAATTGTTAAAACACTTTCTGCTTGTTTTTTACATTAAAGATTCAGGACTTTTCTACTGTAAAAGACTATGGAGACTGGAGAAGTAGGAATATCACAAGAGAAAGGAGACTGAAAGCTGAGCAACTGGGAAGAGAAGGGATTTTTAAATCACTATTTAAAACTCCATTTACTTTTAGTCCCTATTTAAAACCCAGCAATTAAGTCTCTGTTTAAGATTCAACAGCCCCACTTTTTCAGTTAAGGTACTGGAACTCTCATGAATGTTTACTGTGAGCTCAGAGAGGTCCTTCAGCAAATCTAGGAAAGGAGAACAGACTTGACATTATTAAGGTAAAAAACAAGTATTCAAAAATCCAGTTCTCTTTGGAAAACAGATGTCATCCATACACTTATCATAAAGTAAAAACATTTTTGAAAAATTCTCTATAGTTCTTAGGAGGTGAGGTTTGTTATTTTAGGCAAGCCAGAAAACAGTGCTACCCAAAACTGCTAAAAGTGTCAGTTAAAGACCCTAAACCTCCTAAAACAGAAATAGATACCAAATGTAAACTTTAAAAGTCATTAGAATGTCAGCGGGGACTGGTAAAAAATTAAGGCAAATCCTTTACCAGTAACACTAATATTTCTCATATGAAAAATAAAAAGCAGAACAAAGAGTATAATGGAAAAAATAAGGAAAGTAGAACATGTCATGGAAGTGGGTGAGAAGCCAGCCACTGAAAAGTACCTGAGAGCGTTATTAATCTGGAGGAAGAAGTAAATCTTAACCCATTATTTGCCAAAGTTACTGCTACTGTCATAAGTAGTGCATGTAGTGTTAACAGTGTTCTATTGTTTGTGCCTGCACAGATGTGCGGGGGCTGAGGATAGCTCTCACCACTACTCCTTGCTCAGTGGCTAGGCATAATACTGAGTACAAAGACTACATTTAGTGACACTACTAGCACTAGATTATCCGGGGGGGGGGAGGGGTGAGGCAAGTCAATCCTGTGTTTGTGTGGGGGTAGATAGTGCACAAGCACCCACTGATATGGTGCAATATGAGATCTTGGAGGTATTGTGCCTGGCTGAGGCAGAAACAGCAACAGGTAGAGGCAGTATAAGAAGCAATACAGACACCACTGTAGTTCCAATGATGAAGATATGATCTTATTAAGGCAGTTATTACACTATGCTCCAAATAGGAACAGGATGGCTGACTCTTCTGTCACTATGGCCTCATCCATCAGTTGTATTTTATATGTTTGGAAACCAACAAAAGTGACACTGAAAATGTTAAAAGAAAACCTTTAGGCTAACTTGTTGGGAGTTGTTTGTGAACTGAATATTTTCAGAATAGCAACCACCATCATTCAAAGTCAGCCAACTCCATGATGCACACCTCAGAGCACAAATGGAATCACAATCTTCCTGGACTTTGGGTAGTCTTCAAATTTCTCAAGATACCATCTAAAAAAACAAGCCACTTGAATTAGTATTCATCGTCAAAATACTACAAAAGAGACTAAATTATTGTAGGAAACTGCCAGAGAAACATTTATAGCAGTATAAATATAAGTGGATTAATCTACAAAGGAACATCTCCAGGCTTCACTTCATGTGCAGAACTCCTATTTTAAAATTATCACACCCATCCTCATGAGATCAGAGTGCTGACTACAAAAATTAAATCAAACCTATGGTTGCCAACAATGGTGAAATCAAATTAATGAGAGTGGTGTGTGTGGAGCAAGGGCAAGTGGGTGGCCCAACATCTTAACAAGTAGATAATGTACCACAGCAAGTGCCCAGATTCCATTACAAGATGGATACATTGGGCTGATGAAAGTGAAGTGGGTAGATTTTAGAGCAGCTACAAGAAACGACATGAGGAAAGTTAGTCTTCTGTTAGACTTAAAGGTGCCACAGGACCCTCTGTTGCTTTTGACATGAGGAAAGACTGACAGGTTGGAACAATAGTACCTTCCTCTAGGTAAGATCTATATGAACTCTCATAAGAATTTAGATATACCAATTCAGATTGCTTGTGAGAAACAAAACAAATCATGAGGCTTAATCATCTCCAAACCTGGAAAAAGACCCAGGCTTATTTTGGTAGTATTGTGAACAGGGCTTTGGAGATGTGCTCCGGCTCTGCTCCAGCTCCAGGCAAAAACCTGCAGCTCCACTGCTCCGAGCTCCGCTCCAAAGCCCTGATTGTAAAAGATTTGTCAGCTCTCACATTACTACATCCTCAAAAGGGACACCATCAACTTCAAAACAAGAAGTTATTTCTCGCCTCCATTTATTTATTTATTTAAAAACATTTTTGCTGTTAACAAGCATGTTATCTCTGGAGACGCAAATCCACAGTTTGAGAACTGCAAAACTAAGCACCTCTGATGGTATCTTCTAGACTGAGCACTAAGTCCCATTGGGTATATAGAAAGATTAACCTAAATATTCTATACAGAAGCCCCTGAAACCCCATAAGATTAGGTCCCTAATCCATGAACTATTGGAACTCATTTACAAAACTTTTCTTAAACATTACATGAATATATTGTCTCATACTAAAGAATTTATAATCCCTATTCCATGATGAGATATCTTTGAGCTATAATGTATCTTAATTAAAACTATCTTTAGATAGGTTTTTTTTCCTCAAAAAGCATTTTATCCAAAAAATCCATTTTTAATTTTTTTTTTTTTTAATCATTGATCTTTATCCACCCTGATACATGGCATCGAGGGATTGGAGTAAACTAAGTAGCCGGAGGCTGATAATGGCAACTGCAGAATTAAACTGATTAGGCCTACTCCCTTTGTAGTAGACTCCTTAAAATTGTAAGCAATTCTCCCAGATTTAGGACATATTGATACATCACTACCACTCAGGGTGGATAAAAATAATTTAGTTAAAAACAATTTTAACAAAAACAAACCTGATTTTAAAAAACTTGAATGTTTAACTAAATTAAAAAATTCATATGCTTGTTTTGTTAAAATATTATGTTTGCTGTTGAAGAAAAAAATCCAGCATACATAACGTTGTTGTTTTAGTTAAATAAAACAATTTAAAGGTCTGTCTGGTGATGTTCTCAGCATGGCAAGAAAATCCTCCAAATATTAATGATTAACCTGTTGAATTGGAGATAGTTCACCTCCCAATGACTTCATAAATATCGGCTTCAATTACCTTTGGTAAATGAAATAATCATTCACTTTCTGATATAGCTGTAAAACTAATCTGAAAAGTTCTCAAAATAAATCACTTTAAAAATGTATAGTGTGTACCTTCTAAAAATTAAACCTATATCTATCTCTCAGTTGTGAAGAATATGTTTTAAGGTTATAACAACTAACAAGAATGCACTTTTATGTAGACGGGCCCAATCCGGGGCTATCAGGATAATTCTCGCCCCGTCTGACTTCACCTTCTGTAGGACCCTGCCTATGAGGGGGAAGGGCAGGAAGGCATACATCAGGGGCCCCGACCAATCGAGCAGGAATGCGTCTGTCATGGCCCCATCGCCTTCTATCACCCTGGAACAGAAGCGGTTCTGGGCGGTGGCGAATAGGTCCACGTGGGGAGTGCCCCACTAAAGGAAAATCCATTCTGCCACCTCCCTGTGCAGGGACCACTCGTGCTGATGTGAGAACACCCTGCTCAGGCGATCTGCAAGCGTGTTGCTCTCACCGGGTAGGTGGAACACTCAGAGGAGGATGTTAGGGCTATACAGAACTCCCACAGGAGTTGGGCTTCCTGGCATAAGGCCCTGGAGCGCGTGCCCCCTTGCCTGTTGATGTAATACATTGCGGTGGTGTTGTCCGTGAGGACTCTGACCACCTTCCCTTGTAAGTGCTGGCAAAAGGCCAGGCACACCAGGCGCATAGCTCTGAGTTCCCTGACATTTATGTGCAGGGTCAGTTCCTCGGGTGACCACATACCCTGGGTCCTGATGTCCCCCACGTGGGCTCCCCAGCCCAGGTCCGAGGCATCCGACACTAGATCTATTGAGGGAGAGGGGTCTCGGAAGGGGATTCCCCGGAGCATGTTGCTCGGAAGGGACCACCATTGGAGGTCTGCAACCACCGTTGGCGGCACCGTGACAACCTTGTCCAGGCCGTCCCTGGCCTGGGAATAGCGGGAGGCCAACCAGAGTTGGAGGGGCCTCATCCAGAGCCTGGCGTGTCACACCACTGTGGTGCATGCTGCCATGTGGTCGAGGATTTGAAGGCATATCCGAGCCGTGGTTACCAGGAAGGCCGTGACCGAGGCGACGAGGCCTCTGAGTGCCTCGAACCTGTCCCTTGGAAGGGAGGCCGTGGCCACCTGGGAGTCCAGCAGCGCTCCTATGAATTCTATGCGCTGAACTGGAACTAATGTGGATTTCTCCTCGTTTACCACTAGGCCCAGAGCGGAGCAGGTGCATAGCAAGAGGGATACTTGCTGCTGCACCTGGGACCGGGACTTGCCCTTGAGCAGCCAATTGTCCAGGTAGGGAAAGACCTGCAGCCCTCTCCTCCTGAGGTGGGCCGCTACCACCGCCATACATTTGGTAAAAACCCTGGGGCCCGTCGAGAGGCCAAAGGGGAGGACCGTAAACTGGTAGTGGTCCTGACCCACCAGGAAATGGAGGAAGCACCTGTGACCTTCCAAAATGTGGATGTGGAAGTAGGCATCCTGAAGGTCCAGCGCTGCAAACCAATCCCCCGGGTCTAGGGAGGGAATAATAGAGGCTAAGGACACCATGCGGAATTTGCAGCGTACCAAGAACTGGTTGAGCTTCCGCAGATCGAGGATGGGCCGAAGCCCGCCCTTCACCTTCGGGATGAGGAAATACCTGGAATAGAATCCCTTGCCCCGGAATTCCCAAGGTACCCTCTCCACAGCTCCCAGGGAGAGGAGGCGCTGTACCTCCTGACCCAGGAGGAGCGCATGTTCCGGGTCCTCTGCCGATTCCCTGGCTGGAGGGCAATTGGGAGGGGGCGAAACAAATTGCAACCTGTACCCCAGGGATACAGTGTTGAGGACCCAGCGGTCCATAGTAATACGGGACCATTGCAAACGGAAGGCAGGTAAACGATTTGCAAACCTGAACTTTATTAACTGGGGGGGGGGGTTAACCTGGCAACAGGCCCGGTGACCCCCCGCAAGCAGTCAAAAACGCCGCTTCCCTGGCCTCCTGGCCTTAGAGGGCCCCGGATGAGGGGCCGAGTGGGATTGGCATTGTGACCGGCGCCTCTGCTCTCGCTGCTTCTTAGGCGGGGGCTCATATCTACCCCGAGCCTGTGGAGCGGAGGCGTGAGGCCTGGGCTTGTCCTTGGCCGGTGGGACGTACAGGCCCAGCGTCTGCAGGGTAGTACGGGAGTCTTTCATCCCATGCAGACGCATATCTGTTTGATCTGCAAACAGGGCCCGACCATTGAACGGCAGGTCCTGCATGATCGACTGGGACTCAGCCGATAGGCCAGAGAGCGAAAGCCAGGACGCCCTTCTCATGGAGATCGCTGCAGCCATCGAACGAGCGGCCGTGTCCGCCGCATCGGAGGCCGCCTGGAGCTCCGCTTTAGCCGCCGCCTCACCCTCATCCATAAGGGCCCGGAACTCCTTCCTGTCCTTCTCGAGGAGGGAGGGCTCAAACTTGGCAAGGGACCCCCACAGGTTAAAATCATATCTGCTCAAGAGTGCCTGGTGGTTGGCCACTCTGAGCTGAAAACTCGCAGATGAATACACTTTTCTCCCAAAGGAATCCAGCCTGCGAGCGTCTTTGTCCTTAGGGGTAGGAGCGGGTTGGCCGTGCCTCTCTCGGTGGTTCACCGACTCCACCACTAGAGAGTTCGGAGTTGGGTGGAAGTATAAGTACTCGTGCACCTTTGTGGGCACAAAGTACTTCCGTTCGGCCTTTTTGGAGATCGGGCAGAGAGATGCCGGGGTTTGCCAGAGGCCAGTAGTAATATTGGCCACCCCCTGATGGAGCGAGAGGGCCACACGCCCCGGCGTTGAAGAGGTCAGGACATTAAACAGTGTGTCCGACGGCTCCTCCATCTCCTCGGCCTGGAGCTGGAGGTTCGATGCCACCCTCCTGAGTAGCTCCTGGTGGGCCTTGAAATCCTCCTGAGAGACCAGAGGTGGTGGCGCCATGGAATTGTCCGGCGCCGAGGAGGTCGGTGCCGCGGTGTCATCTGCACCCGGGCTGTACCGCAAGCTCGACGTCCTGACCCGGGGCCCGAGTCGGTGCCAGAGGGTCGGTGCCCACTGCCTCTTCGCGGTGCTGAGGCGGCAACGTAGGCTGGGCCTGGGACGCTCCTGCCACAGAGCGGGGTCCCAGCAGTGCCGGTGCCTGGGGCCACAGTGCCCACTGGCACCACTGTCTCTGCCAGGGAATGGCCTGGCCCTGGGACGCGAGGTAGCCCGGAAGGGCCGGCTGGTCCTCCAGCACCGAGCAGCTCGACAAGGGGCGGCTGCGTGCCGAAGCCGAAGTCCGGGATGAGCGGACGGTGCCGTGCGAATGGCTGGAGCGGTCCTGAACATGACGTCTCCGGCCCCTGGAGGAGGACAGGTAGGAGTCGGGGGTGCTGTCTCCGTTGTGCTTCCGGCGCCCAAGACTACGACGCCTCGGTGCGTGAGAGTCCTGTGACAAGCTCCGGGCATAGCGCCTTTCACGGCGGGTGCCGGAGCAGGAACGGCAGTGCCGCCGCCAACGAGACCTGTCCCTGCGGTCAAGACTCGAAGAGGAGTGGCGCTGTCTCTTAGTGCCTCCCCTACGGTCTCCCAGAGTGGAATTGGAAAGCTCGCTCGCAGACGATCCTGCTCGTGGCGTGGAGGCGCGCCGAGGTCCGCGGCTCAGCCCTTCAATGTGGGACGGTATCTCGACCTCGGAGATGTCCAGAGAGGGTCAATGGGCACTGAGCGAAGGCTTCCCATGGGATCGGGGACCCGACTGGAGCGGCGCCCCCGGTACCGGAAGCGTCATGATGTCGCACTCAGCCTGAGCTGCCTCCGGCGTCGAAGGCATTCTCCCCTCTGGCGAGGCGCGCATGGACGGCACCGGACTACTTCGCTCTACCCGAGTCGGAGGTCTCGGTCCCGATGGGGATCGTGGGCTGCCTAACGCGGGTCTAGCCTCCCCCCGATCTTTCTCCCAGCGCCGCTGAGTCTTCCCTTGCTTCTTAGAAGGGGAGCAGTGCTGGCTCGTCGACAGGGCCTCGCTGCGCACCGATGACGCGGTACCGGGCGCGGAATCAGGACGGCGTGCCGGGGGCGCTTCGCTGAGCGCCAAGGACGAGGTGCCCAGCGCGGGGTTGGCTCGACGCGCCGGTGCTGGGGTCAACACCGACTCCATTAGGAGAGCTCGGAGTCGGATCTCACGCTCCCTCTTTGTTCGGGGCTTGAAGGAGCGGCAAATTGTACACTTCTCACTAATGTGAGCCTCGCCCAGACAGCAAAGACACTGAGTATGTGGATCGCTTCTGGGCATAGGATTGCGACAAGAGTCACACGACTTGAAGCCTGGGCCACGGGGCATGCCCCGAGCCCAGCACTAACAGAGAAAAGTTCAACAAGTAACTTCAGGGAAAGCTGGATACTACTAAGGCTAGAATTGCTGCAGCAAAGCTGGAGCACAAGTTCCTGGAGTGGCGCGATATGTCGGCGCCACTCCAGGGGGTCGCAGCGGTGCTCCCCCACTACGGATGCTGCTAAGGGAAAAACTTCCGGCACCAGTGCACGTGGCGAGTACATACACCTACTGTGGAATACACAGGAGCAATCACTCGAAGAACGCCAGTTACGGAACAGGTAACTGTCCTTTCAATTACCTTTGGTAAATGAAATAACCAAACAATCATTCATTTTCTGATATAGCTGTAAAACTAATCTGAAAAGTTTTCAAAATAAATCACTTTAAAAATGTCTAGTGTGTACCTTCTAAAAATTAAACCTTCATCTATCTCTGAGTTGTGAAGATATGTATTAAGGTTATAACAACCAACAAGAATGCACTTTTATGTAGAACTCCATGATTAAATCGAGTCTTCCTGACTAAATCAAATCCACCCTGCTACCACTGCTCTACACTAGCACTTTCATAAGGTGCTAGCACTGTCGAGCTGCAGTGATGTGAGATCAATTGTGGCTAGAGTTTCTAAAGCTCAATATAAACACAATCAGGTATAAATAGTTTGCCAAGGCAAATTGCCTAGGATTTTTCCAGTTTCCTCCTACATCAAGCTTTTACCAATGCCTTCAAAGAAGAAGAAAACTGAATAATCCTTGCCAGTTCCCTTTTGCAAACTTTTTGCACAGGGAGCCTGGTGAAAGGTAGAAAAGGTTGAGGAGGGGGGGGGGGAAAGTGGCACAGAAGACAAGCAGGAGGGGATGTGTGTGTGTGTGTGGGGGGGAAAACCTAAATGAAAGAGTGGAGAAAAATTATGCCAAATTATTTATTTTGTGCACTTGACAGTCTTGTGTGTAATCAGTTTTAATGTTTCCCCATAATAATTATTTAGACCCTGATCCTGCTGTTGGATCTGGTAATATGAACACCTGCACCTGTGAGGAGACCAGATTAAATCAGATCCCATTTCCCCAGGATGTGTGAGTCTTTCACGCAGCAAGAAGGGGCAGAAAAATATTTTTAAAACAGGAAAATGTGTTTGTAAAACAAGGACCCCAGGACAGGTGTAGTAACTCAAAACACTTAACTCATTTGTTCTTGTTTTGAAGTTGATGGTGTCCCTTTTGTCCCTGAACCCTATTGTCCCTCTTGTCCCTCAACCCTATTGTCCCTCTGCAAATTTGTGTACACAGAGTCAATCCCTTATCTCTCTCTAAAAGTGAAAAGTTTCAGAAAGTTCAGTGAATAGAAGATTGTTGGAGGCGGAACAGATCTAGACAAGGAGAAGAAGTCTGGACATAAATGTGAGAAGGGACAGGTAGTAGAAACAAAAGTGAAACTGTTTGAGCAGCATATTCCAGAAGTCTTGAGGTCTTTCTGAGTGTAGCCTTCATTGATCTGAGATCTACCATACTATTCTCTCACTAGAAGGGAAAACCTAGAATGGCAGCAGGCCGTAAGAGAGACCCAGTTTGGGAATATTTTAATGAAGTTCCTCTACCTGTGGGTAAGACAGACATGCATGCAAAATGCAAAGAGTGCAACAAAGAAATGCAAGGCCAGGATCTTCAGGTTGGTAAACTTTTTTTATTTCATACTTCTTTCTTAAGGACTGCCTGTCTTCCTTCAGGACTATTCTTGAATTCCCATGTTTGAGCAAAAAAATATAGTTGTTACTCTATGGTACTATCATTTTAGATGCAGTTGTAATAAAAAATAAATAGCTGAAATAGGCAGATCTTCCTTTTACAATTTCACCTTTAAAGTAGTACAGAATGTCAGTGAATGCAATGAGTAATACTAAATGAGCAGTATGGTAATAATAATTAAAGAACTGCATTGACTTATTTTGTTTAGGAGAATCCATCCTCAACATACAGTAACTCCTCGCTTAATATTGTAGTTATGTTCCTGAAAAATGCGACTTTAAGCGAAATGATGTTAAGCGAATCCAATTTCCCCATAAGAATTAATGTAAATATGGGGGGTTAGGTTCCAGGGAAATTTTTTTAACCAGACAAAAAACTATATATTATATAGATATACACACAGTATACATTTTAAACATACAATATAATACTGTTCACAGTTATGATTGTGAAGCTTGGTTGAGGTGGTGAAGTTAGAGGGTGGAAGAGGGATATTTCCCAGGGAATGCCTTGCTGCTAAATGATGAACTCGCACTCGGCTGAGCCCTCAAGGGTTAACACGTTGTTAATGTAGCCTCTCACACAAGGCAGCACGAACACGAGGGAGGGGAGACAGCATAGCAGACAGAGACAGACACACACCTTGTGTATGGGGGAGAGAGATGCACACTGCCCCTTTAAGTAAGCTAACCCACTCTTAAGTGCATTGTCTTTTTAAGTGGATCAGGAAGTTGAGACAGCAGCTGCTGCCCCAAGCTCTGTCTCTCTTTGTCCGTATCCCCTCCCTGTTCTATATGGAAAAGGGGTAAGTGGGGTGCAGGAGCAGGGGGGAGGGGAACACCCTGACATTAGCCCCCCCCGCACAGCAAGCAGGAGTCTCTGGGAGCAGCTCCAAGTCAGAGGGCGGGAGCAGCACTTGGTAGTTGGGGGAGGGACAGCTGAACTGCCTTGATAGCCTGCTGGGCGGCTGCAGCACAGGGAATTTAGGGGAGCGGGGAGCTGATAGGGAGGCTGCAGGTCCACGCTGGTTACAAGCCCCCACCAGCTAGCTGCAATGGGCTGCTCTTCCTGCAAGCAGTAGACAAAGCAGGCGGCTGCCAAATGACGTTAGAAGGGAGCATTGCATAACTTGAAATGAGCATGTTCCCTAATTGATCAGCAACGTAACAAGGAAACAATGTTAACCAGGATGACTTTAAGTGAGGAGTTACTGTACAGGATTCTGAAGACTATCCACCTTCAAGATCACCATCATTTTCTATAGTTTCAGAGTATCTGCCAATGATAGTGTTTGTCACATCATGTATGTCACATAGCCACACAGTATATCATCTGTAGCAAAAAGAAAAAATCTCCATCATCCAGAAACAACCATAGGTAAATTTGTGATAAGAACCAGCAGATTACAAAAAGAGGTAATTGATGAAAAAATTGCCCGGTTTGTTTATGCAACAAACTCTCCTTTTCATATGATTGAGAACCCACACTTCATTAACATGGTTCAGTCATTAAAACCAGGATACAGTCCACCCAACAGAGCAGATGTTGCAGGCAATTTGCTGGATAAAGTGTACGAAACAGAAATTGAGCAGTGTGCGAAAGGTGAAATTGTTAGCCTGAGTCTTGAGAGGTGGAGCAATGTCCACAATGATCCTGTTGTATGTGCTCATGTGACAACAGAAAAAGGGAATGTCTTCCTTACAGAAACAATTGATACATCAGGAAATGCACACACAGCAGAGTACTTATAAGTAGCAGTAAAAGCTATAACAAACTGGAAAAAAAAATCAAATGTCTAGTATGCAGCTTGGTCACAGACAATGCTGCAAATGTATCCAACATGAGAAGAAACTATTTAGAGAGTGAAGAGAGCCCCAATCTAATAACATATGGTTGCAGTGCTCATTTGATGCACCTCCTATCCAAAGACTTCAGTGTTCCAGAAATAAAACTAATGTTGTTGAAATTGCAAAATACGTCCATAACAACCACTTTGCAGCAGCTGCTCTGAAAAAAAGACATGTGATGGAACTCAGTAGTGGACTGTTTTGAGCACTATATTAAAAACTGGCCTAATCTGATGACAGTTTGTGAACAAAATTGTGAAAAAATAGATGACACTGTCACAGCCAAAGTTCTCAATATTGGGCTTAAGAGAAATATTGAACACATACTGAGTACCCTGATGCCTATTTCTGTAACCTTGAACAAAATGCAGGGAAATAGCTGTTTTATTGCTGATGCTGTTGAGATTTGGAAGGAACTGAGAGATCTGAAAAAGAGAAATATGCAATGGCAGAGTTAAATTACAGGCATTAAAAAAAAATGTATGGGACAAGTACTATCTCCAGCTCATTTTCCTGCAAATGTTCTCAATACTTGGTACCAGGGTCAAACCTTAACTGCTGAAGAGGGGTTGGCTATGACATGGACATCCAGCAATCATCCCTCCATAATGCCAACTATAATAAACTTCAGAGCTAAGGGTAAACCATTCAAGAAATATACGTTTGCTGATGATGTTTTAAAGAAAGTCACACCAGTGAACTGGTGGAAGTCACTTCAACAGTCTCTGAATCCAAGTGCTTAAGTGATAATCTCACTTTTAACAGCAGTAGCTTCTTCTGCCAGTGTAGAAAGAATATTTTCTTCCTTTGGACTAATTCATTACAAACTGAGAAATCGTTTGGGTCCTGAAAAAGCAGGAAAGCTTGTTTCTCTTTTCCAGATTATGAACAAACAGGAAAATGAAGGTGAAGACGACTGAGTTAGCTGCAGAAGCCAATATTTTAAGTTTCTCATGTTGACCTGGCTGACATAGTCGAGTTAAATAAAATATTTAAAAAAAAAAATTAACTATTTTAGTTAAACAATTTTAACAAAAACAAACCTGATTTTAAAAAACTTGAATGTTTAACTAAATTCAAAATTCATATGCTTGTTTTGTTAAAATATTATATGTTTGCTGTTGAAGAAAAAAATCCAGAATACATAATGTTGTTTTAGTTAAATAAAACAATGTAAAGGTCTGTCTGGTGATGTTCTCCTCTTAATAGAGCATGGCAAGAAAATCCTCCAAATATTAATGATTAACCTGTTGAATTGGAGATATTTATGAAGTCATTGGGAGGTGAACTATCTGCTTCAATTACCTTTGGTAAATGAAATAATCATTCACTTTCTGATATAGCTGTAAAACTAATCTGAAAAGTTTTCAAAATAAATCACTTTAAAAATGTATAGTGTGTACCTTCTAAAAATTAAACCTATATCTATCTCTCAGTTGTGAAGAATATGTTTTAAGGTTATAACAACTAACAAGAATGCACTTTTATGTAGACATCCATAATTAAATAGAGTCTTCCTGACTAGTGATTTAAATCAAATCCACCCTGCCATGTATACACCTTATTTCAGATCCTTTCCTCCTTCCCTTATACTCATTTTTTCCAAGAAATGAGAAGGAAGTGGAAAATAATCAAATACATAAAATAAGACTAAGTGCTTAAACTGATTTAGATTACCATTTTTAATAATTAAGTGACTTTCCCCAATAAATGCTTACATTAAAACTTTGTGCTTGTCTTTATAGACCTAACACAGATAAGAGCTGAATATGAACATATTATTCAAAACTAATCAGTCTTATGATTCACACAGCAGACTTTTATTAAATGCAATGTATTGTTAGATTATTAAATGTCTTATTTTTATAGCTTGTTTGACTGGAGTGGTTATTTGTATAAACTACCTAATGTCTCATTTGCTTTATAGGGTGCTTTAAACAATCACTTAACGTTCCTTAGAAGTGACAATTAACATACTCTGTTAAAAAAGGAAAAAATGAAATTGGCTATGCTATCGTTAGGTTAGGAGCTTTTTATAATTATTCTTTACAAATCTTTCAGACCTTATGTTACAACTAGATATAGTGTTTAACTCTTCATAAATGTTGGTAGTTTACATGATCATGTTCTAAATATGGCCCCAAACCTACACATGCACAGTTCCATTGAGCTCAATAGGAATAGCTACATTCATAAAGTTACTCTAAAGTTTTTGCATGATCAGGGCTTGTATCATGATACACTATCTCTTGGTCAGCAACTAAAGAGCATCTTGATTACCATAGCACCAAGGAGTCCCAGGCATGGAGCAGGACCCCAATGTGAGGCGTTATCAAAAACAGAAGAAAAAGATTGATTGTAAGCTCTTTGGGGCAGGGACTAATATAATATAGGACACAATAGATGATAGAGAGATTGAGAGGGGAGTAGAAGGAAATCAGTGGAACAGTTTTAGTCCGCATGATAGGCTGTAATTTCAGCACCTCAGTAGTCTGTTATGTTGTGGGTCTGCCAGGGAACTGGTTATGGCTCCCCAATTTTCAGGGTAGATCTGTACTGATAGAGTAGATCCTGAGCCTAATGCAAGTTAAAGCCACCTGGGGATTACGCTACCATGAATGTTCCAGCTATGCTCCTCTCCATGTCCCTTGTGTCACAACTGAGTGTGGAGGGGCTGGATGCATCAGCTAAGGATCTGCCCGCTTTCTGGCCCTCTTGTACTCCGCAGGCAACATAAAGGGTCCAAAACACAACTATGAAGCCGATCCTCTGTTGTTTTTTTTAAAAAGCCCAGTATTAACTGAATTACTTTAGGGGTTTAATATAGATACTTCTCTGGAGTATTTGCATCCCAAGTATTCCGATATTAATTGCTAGTACATCCATTTTACCAAGGCTAGTGATGGATTCTCCATCACTGACAATTTTTAAAACCAAGACTGGATGTTTTTCTAAAAGCTATGCTCTAGGAATTATTTTGGGAAGTTATATGGCTTGTGTTATACAGGAGGTCAGACTAGATGATCACAATGGTCCCATTTGGCCCTGGAATCTATGAAAATTAGAATTGTTTTTATTGTTTCAGCTGAGTGAAATGTAAGTAGTAAGCAAGCAACAAATACTTGCAAGTAAATTGGATTTTAAAAATTCCTTAGGTTTCAGGAAAGTGTTGTAAGTAACATTGGGCAGGATCCTCATCTAGTCACTTAATTCAACTGAGTTATGCCAATTTATACCTGCTCAGGAAATGGCCCTTTTTTTTTTTTTTTTTAAACATGATATTCTCCCTCTGCCATTTCTTAAAAAGCCCCATGAGATTAGTATAAATTATTTTATTTAAAAATGCTTTAAGTAATCCAAACGTAAAGTTATCAAAAGAAAAAATACTTTGGAGTCAACATTTTTGTATGGCTACATATAAAAAACCCCTTATCTTTATGTTCTATAAATATTTTTACACCCTAGAATTTGTGATTCAATAGCAGATTATTTAGAGGAAAAGTGAAGAGGAGGAGATTGAAATTTTAAAATTTCGAAAACTTACTGATGATGTTGGTGTGCCCTGGAACCTAGGATGAAAAGTGTGCATACGGCAAAAGCAGCACTTTCAATAGTGCAGCTGGCAAGAGCAAATCCAAACCATTCAAGAATCTCTCCAAAAAAGTTGGCTCCAGTTACATATTCAAACAATCCACCTAAAGAACACCACATTATTATTACTCTATGCAAGGAAAGTTGCAATGGTACCTGTAATTGTACTAACAGTTCCGTCAGGAAGGGCTGGCTAGATTTCCTTTATTAATCCCATTTGTGGTGAAAGAATTACTTCTTTGCAAGGTTTCTACTATGAATGAGTTTCTTTTGGGCTAAGCAGTTCTGAAATCTCAACTTTCAGACAATTTCTTAAATTACTAAAGTGTGGACAAAATAAGTTAACTGGTTTCAGTAGGTACTTTTGTGCCTACATACATTATTTTTACACTGAAAAAAGCTGACTGTTCATCCACACAAAAAAGTCTTTGTATGTACAAAATTCTAAAATGGTTGAATTATTCATATTTGTGTGTGCTATAGGGGCCCAGTCTTGTGTCCACTTAAGTTAGTGGTACTACTCCCAGTAGTAATAAGAGCAGAAAACAGCCCTAATTTTTCCCTCTAAGGTTAACAAGCATATCTACATTCATAATGGTGCAACACATAATACAGAGTACTCTAGACATCAATTATGCTGGTACAGTAGGCTCTTATGACTGAATGAAAAGCCTACTGACATATTTCTGAAAGTAGGAATATAGATATACAAGACTGATCAATGACTTCAAAACACCTGTAATAATTTACCATGTCAGTTTGCAAGCAACCATACAAAATATATTATGAGTGACTAGCAGGACAAGCTATTCCACTGCTATCCTAATAGCTATAAATACTATACAAAGCTTTGCTGATTATATAAAAAACAAATTCTACTACAAAATGCAGTTTTCCGTTTACTATTCTTGCAGCTGGGTAATAGCAGAGTTACGAGTGTATTCTGGAGGAATTATTTCACAATGGGAAATATTTTTTCCCCAGCTGACAGTGACTTTTATGTAAGGAGGCCTTAAAGTGGACTGTCCCATTGAGGACACTTGTTAGTTTAGTTATCCAGACCTAGCTGGGATGGAACCAGGTGATCCCTGGGCTGAAGATGGGACTACAGGAGGGCTTTGGTGATTAGCACTTAAGTAGAGAGAGGGGTTGCTGGGTCCTGGCAGCTTGTTACAATGTACAGTCATTAGAAAAAAAAGTAGCTAAATGTGTATGGTTTCCAGTGTTTGCATGTACAATTCACCTAACAGTACACCTTTATTCACATGCAGATGTCACTCTCTCATGTTGCTAGTACCTATGCTTGAAAATTTGGCACAAAGCCTACTAGAAATCCTCGACAAATGCCTGTAAAGCAATGGCCAATCTGGTCACAGAGCCCCACAAGTACACATTCAACTAACTGCTTCCAAGTTTTGAAATATATGTGAGAGCCAGAATTTATGAGAACTCAGAAGTGTGATATTTCTATTTATAAATGATAGCCTTTTTGAATAATACCATACTGTTTTCAAAGGGTCATTTAGTCAGATTAATACAATGTTTAATTTCTGTAACCTAGTGGGGCACCTTAGAAATTAAGTATCAGAGGGTAGCCGTGTTAGTCTGTATCCACAATTTAATCAGATGCATCTGAAGAAGTGAGGTTTTTTTACCCACGAAAGCTTATGCCCAAATAAATCTGTTTGGTTAAAAAAAAGCCTCACTAGGAAACAGGAACAAAAGAGTCTCAGGAGAATAGTAAACTTTACTGTTTTAACTCTGGCACCTAGTGAAAGAGACAAGGTATTAAAGAGTCCTAAATTGTATTTCACAACTGTATGAGCCTAAAGTCAACTCTTCACTACTGGGAATAAGTAAAATAAATCAAAGGATTTTAGCACCCTTATTCATTTAGAAGAGCACTGACTCAGAGTTCCATTGTAATCAGTAAGAGTACTCAGATGAGCAAATGCTGTTCAATTTAAGGGAGGCAAAAATCAGGGACAAAGTTTTAAAACTGTTTTCTTTAAGTAATAAAAATGAAACAGGATCAGAAAAGTACAGTGGATGCCAAGCACAGTACTTACACATTTGACATGAAAATTCTTACACCACATTTTGGTTTAAAGTTGTTGATTTTATTTAGGTAAATACATTTTTAAAAACAGCATCCTTCTACCTGTGCAGCAACTAGCCTCTCACTTTTTTCGCAAAACCTTTATATGTTGATCGTTTCACAGCAAGCCTGCAATCAAGTCTTGGGTGGGTGCTTTTATTCACAACTGTCAATGTTAGAGGGCAATCTCAAAATTAAAAATAAGAAGAATGACTGCCAAAGAAGAGATTGCAAGATGGTTGCAAAATTCAGTGGAAAGGCTTGTTAATTCTCAGGAGAGTGAATAAACACATTAACAAGAACTGTGAGAAAGCAGTGCAGAAGTGGAATATCTCAAAAAAACTGCAGAGCAACAAATATTAACAGGCCTTGGGTCATGACTAGTCACTAGACTCTACAAAAGCAGCCTTCTGCTCTCAGGCAATTACACAGAGATAGACAGAGTGTTTGCAGGGTAGTCAGACAGTTTCCCTTCGTTTTGAGTAATAAAGCCAATTTCTTGTTTCAGGAAATACACTTGAAAATCCTCTTCCCATTGGTTTCCTGGTCTTGATATTTGTTATGTCCCTGAGCAATTTATGTCCTTTAAATACAACAGAACCAAGTTTTGAGACATTCCTTTGGAATTTTAAATTCTTTAACTTTTTACTCACCTCTTGGTATTTTGTAGCCCGTTTCCCCTGGTTTTCTCAGATTTCTGAGAATGTGATCAGAATAGATATTAATTGTCATGCCACTCAGCCACCCTGCAAAACCTAAAGAAAAAGAGTCAAAGTAATAATATTAAAATACTGGACTGAAAACACCTGTTTTAATAGAACAAACTATGGTTTATACAAAGAAATAACCCTAAAATATAAGCAGTAATGTATCTCTAACTCTACATGAACCTGTAATTCCATCAAGCAGTTCTGGTGACGTAGGATTGGGGCCATAATTTACAAAGAACCAGTTGCAGGATTGGGGGCTATGAAAACAAGGACAGAAGGCTTTATTCTTATCACTACCCCAGATTTAAATTATACTTTTAATATATGCATATGTTCTCACACCCATACTGTGAAACTGAACTGCTCAAATAAACTAACATTCAAAAAGATGTTAAAGAAATTAATCCACATTGATCACTGCCAAAAAAGCATGCTTTAACCTATCTTTCACTGGATGTGTTCCTGAATTTTCCACAGCAGATTCATCATTTTAGTTGTTACACAGGAGTAAGCACTGCAGATCCTGATGCAGGCCCAGCACAGAAATGTACATCCATAAGGCCCCTAATTCTGGAAATATTTATGCACTTCTAATTTTGTGTATGTGAATAGCCCCACTGTCTGTACTGTGCCTGCATCAGGTTGTCTCAGTATTTTCCACAGATACAGCTTGTACCTTGTTAATATTAGACATTCCCACATTTCCTTGACTTCAATGAGACCTCTCATATGAGTAAACTTAAGTATGTGCAGGTTTGCAGAATCAGGCCTAAAACAGGAAAAGACGGTTACTCACCGTTGTAACTGTTGTTCTTCGAGATGTGTTGCTCATATCCATTCCAGTCAGGTGCGCGCGCGCCGCGTGCACGATCGTCGGAAAACTTTTACCCTAGCAACACCCGGTGGGTCGGCTGTGGAGCCCCCTGGAGTGGCGCCCTCATGGCGCCGGATATATACCGCAGCCGACCCAGCGCCCCCTCAGTTCCTTCTTGCCGGCTACTCCGACAGTGGGGAAGGGGGGCGGGTTTGGAATGGATATGAGCAACACATCTCGAAGAACAACAGTTACAACGGTGAGTAACCGTCTTTTCTTCTTCGAGTGCTTGCTCATATCCATTCCAGTCAGGTGACTCCCAAGCCCCACCTAGGTGGCGGGGTCGGAGTGAGACATTGCTGTGTGCAGAACCGCTGACCCGAAAGCAGCATCGTCTCTGGATTGTTGCACCAGCGCATAGTGCGCTGCGAACGTGTGCACCGAAGACCACACTGCAGCTCTACAAATGTCCTGGATCGGGACTTGAGCCAGGAAGGCAGTCGAGGAGGCCTGGGCCCTCGTGGAGTGAGCGGTGAGGCGTGGCGTCGGGACACCGGCCAGGTCGTAACAAGCACGAATGCAGGACGTGATCCAAGAGGACAGGCACTGTGAGGAGACCGGTGAGCCCTTCATCCGGTCGGCCACCGCAACGAAGAGTTGCGTCGTCTTTCTAAACGGCTTTGTACGGTCAATGTAGAAAGCCAGGGCCCTGCGTACGTCCAAAGAATGCAGACGCTGGTCTTGACGAGTAGCGTGTGGCTTTGGATGGAAGACCGGGAGAAAGATGTCCTGGTTTACGTGGAAAGGTGAAACCACCTTCGGAAGAAAGGCAGGGTGGGGGCGAAGCTGCACCTTGTCCTTGTGGAACACCGTGTATGGGGGCTCGGACGTCAGCGCTCTGAGTTCAGAAACACGCCGTGCTGAGGTAATGGCTACGAGGAAGGCCGTCTTCCAGGATAAGTACAGGAGCGAACAGGTCGCTAATGGTTCAAACGGGGGCCCTGTGAGCCTGGAGAGAACAAGGTTGAGGTCCCACGTTGGAACCGGCTGGCGTATTTGTGGGTACAGCCGGTCCAAGCCCTTGAGGAATCTAACGACCATCGGGTTAGAGAAGACCGATGACGAGAGTTCTCCTGGGTGGAATGCCGAAATGGCGGCGAGGTGAACCCTGATTGAAGATACCGCCAAGCCTTGCTGTCTTAGTGACAGGAGATAGTCCAGTATGAGAGGGATAGGTGCCTGCAAGGGGGACGTAGCCCGTTGCTGACACCAACAGGAGAACCGCTTCCACTTGGCTAAGTAAGTGGACCGTGTAGAGGGCTTCCTACTTCCCAGCAGGATCTGCTGGACGGACTGCGAACATTGTTGCTCCGTCTGACTCAGCCATGGAGCATCCACGCTGTGAGGTGGAGCGATTGTAGGTCGGGGTGACACAGACGGCCGTGGTCCTGAGAGATGAGATCCGGACTCAAGGGGAGCGTGATCGGCGCTTGAACCGACAGCTCTAGCAGTGTGGTGTACCAGTGCTGCCTCGGCCAAGCGGGAGCCACTAGAATTACTCGTGCCTGGTCGGTGCGGATCTTGAGCAGCACCCTGTGGACAAGCGGAAATGGGGGAAAGGCGTAGAACAGGTGACCCTTCCACGTTAGAAGGAATGCGTCCGACAGAGAGCCTGGAGCTCGTCCGTAAAGGGAGCAGAATGCGTGGCACTTCCTGTTGGCCCGGGATGCGAATAGGTCGATCTGGGGAAATCCCCACCTCCGGAAGACGGAATAGATGACATCCGGGCGAATCGACCACTCGTGCGTCTGGAAGGACCTGCTGAGACGGTCCGCCAGCGTATTCTGGACTCCAGGCAGGAATGATGCGGTGAGATAGATCGAGTGAGCGATGCAGAAGTCCCACAAGCGAATGGCCTCTTGGCATAGGAGCGATGAGTGGGCTCCGCCTTGCTTGTTGATATAAAACATGGCCGTGGTGTTGTCGGTGAGGACCAGCACGCAACGGCCCTGTAGGAAGTTGAGGAATGCCTGGCAGGCTAGGCGCACCGCCATCAGTTCCCGGACGTTGATGTGTAGGGCTAATTCGGAAGCGGACCACAGACCCTGGGTATGACGCTCCCCGAGGTGAGCGCCCCATCCTAGAGATGAAGCGTCCGTGACTAGGTGGAGGGAAGGTTGTGGGGCGTGAAAAGGCACTCCTGCACAGACCACTGCGCGATCCAACCACCAGGTGAGGGAGGTCAAGACCGAGGGCGGGACCGTGACCAGCATGTTCAGGTCGTCCCGGTGAGGACGGTACACCGATGACACCCAAGCCTGCAGTGGGCGAAGCCGCAGTCTGGCGTGGCTGGTTACGTAGGTGCACGAGGCCATGTGACCCAACAGGGTAAGGCATGTTCTTATGATGGTGAACGGAGATGCCCGCAGTCCATGAATGACGCGTGCGATGGACTGAAAGCGACCTTCTGGCAGAATGGCTCGTGCGCTTCTGGAGTCCAGGATCGCTCCAATGAACTCTATTCTCTGTGTTGGCACCAGAGTGGACTTCTCCCTGTTGAGTAGAATGCCCAGTTCGTGGAAAGTCTGTGTCACCATGTGGACATGAGCTTGAACTTGGTCCCTGGTGCGGCCGCGCACCAGCCAGTCGTCCAAATACGGGAACAGCTGTACCCCTCGTCGGCGAAGGTATGCCGCGACGACTGCCAGACATTTCGTGAACACTCTGGGAGCCGAGGACAAGCCGAAGGGAAGGACTGCGAATTGGTAGTGCACCTTGTTCACTACAAATCGCAGGAAGCGCCTGTGAGGCGGATAAATAGCTATATGGAAGTAAGCGTCCTTCATGTCGAGGGCGGCGAACCAGTCTCCAGGATCCAGCGAGGGAATAATGGTCCCCAATGATACCATGCGGAACTTCAACTTTACTATGAATTTGTTGAGTCCGCGCAGGTCTAAGATGGGACGTAGACCCCCTTTCGATTTGGGGATCAGGAAGTAGCGGGAATAAAACCCCCTGCCCCTTAACTCCTGCGGAACCTCCTCTATGGCTCCCATAGAGAGGAGCCCAAAAACCTCCTGTGAAAGGAGTTGCTCGTGAGAAGGGTCCCTGAAGAGGGACGGGGAGGGGGAGTGGGAGGGGGGGGGCGAGGAAAATTGGAGGGCGTATCCCTTCTCCACCGTGCGAAGGACCCAACGGTCTGATGTTATAAGGGACCAAGCACGGTGGAAACGGGAAAGGCGATCCCGGAAGGGGGGAGATGAATCCTGGGTGCTGGTTCTGGTGCCGTCCTCGACCGCACCTTCAAAAGGCTTGTCTAGGCCCTGAAGGTGGTCTCGGCTGGCCCGGGTTCTGACCGGGTTGAGGGCCGGTCGACCGTCGCCTACCGCCTCGACCCCGCCTCCTGGCAAAGTCCTGTCTCGGGCGAGGCGGGGGAGGGTAGAACCTCTGAGGCTGGGGCCTGAAGGGTCTGCGTTGTGGACCCGGGACGTGCATCCCCAGAGAGCGCATCATTGTTCGAGAGTCCTTAAGGTTTTGGAGCCTCGAGTCTGTCTTTTCCGAAAACAGGCCCTGACCCTCAAAGGGCAAGTCCTGGAGGGTCTGCTGCAGTTCAGGTGGCAGGCCCGACACCTGGAGCCAGGAGGTTCGCCTCATAGCTATACCCGACGCTAGGGTCCTAGCGGCCGAGTCGGCTATATCCAGTGAGGTCTGTAGGGAGGTGCGTGCCACCCGCTTACCCTCCTCTACCAAAGTTCCGAACTCTTCCCTAGATTCCTGGGGAACCAGTTCCTTGAACTTCTCCATGGAGGACCAGGTGTTAAAACTATATCGGCTTAGGAGCGCCTGCTGGTTGGCCGCCCTAAGCTGAAGCCCCCCCGCGGAATAGACCTTGCGCCCGAACAAATCGAAGCGCTTAGCGTCCTTCGATTTCGGCGCTGCCGCCTGCTGACCATGGCGCTCCCGTGCATTTACTGATGAGACCACCAGCGAGCACGGTTGAGGGTGAGTGTACAAGTACTCATGGTCCTTGGAGGGTACAAAGTACTTCCTCTCCACGCCCTTGGCCGTGGGGGGAATAGAGGCCGGGGTTTGCCAGATGGAGGTGGCATTGGTCTGAATGGAGCGAATCAGCGGTAACGCGACCCTGGATGGGGTGTCCGCTGAAAGGATGTTCACGATCGGGTCGTGAACCTCCACGATCTCCTCCATCTGAAGGTCCATATTGCGCGCCACCCGGCGCAACAGGTCCTGGTGGGCCCGGAGGTCTATGGGGGGCGGACCCATGGCGGATGTCCCCGCTACCGCCTCATCAGGCGAGGAGGAGGAGGATACGCCCGGTGGCAAGGGGTCCAAAGGCAAGTCTTGCTCCAGGTGCTCCTGGAGCTGGGCCTCGCTCGTCCCAGTGTCTATGGCCTGCGCCGGCGTGGGCACTGGAGCCTCCATGCCCCCTGGCGGGGGGCGGGAGATGGTGGCCTCCGGGGCTCTGGGCTCAGAGCGTGCCGAGCGGGAGGCAGACGGTGGGGCCCCTTGGGCTTGGTGATAGGCCCATGGGGTCCAAAAGGACCAGTGAGCAGGTCCCTGCGTAGGGTCCTCTGCCATGTCCTGCGAGTGCCCGAAGTCCGCCGAAGCCGCCTGTCCCTGTGGAGGGTAGGCCGATCTAGAGGCCCCTTCAGAGGAGTGGGACGCGGATCTTGACGGCCATGGCGGTGCCGAACGCGAAGCATCCGTCCCCGGCTGGTGCGGTGCCGGTCGGTGCCGGTCGTAGGACGATCTGTCCCAGCGTGCCGGAGAATGGTGCCTGGATCGGGATCGGTGCCGGTAGCCCCGCCGGTGCCGCGATCCGGATCTGGAGCGGGACGACGATCGCGACGACACCCGGTGCCGGGAGCGGTCCCTCGATCGGCGCTCATACCGGTACCGGGAGGTGCGCCTCGAGTCCGATCGGCGCCGGCGGTCGCGACGGTGCCGAGATGTAGAGCGGCGTCGCGAAGAGGATCTCGACCGCGAGTACGACCGGCGCCGAGGTGATAGTCGGCGCCGGGACTCCGAGCGGCGTCGGGACCTGCTCCGAGACCTGGAGCGGTGCCGAGAGTCCACGGTTGGAGACGGTGGGCGCACCAGTGCAGGCTTGCCTCTCGACTGCACAATGCGCGGAGCCACCGGTGCCGGGAGCTGCGACGGTGCCGGCTCCGTGAGTGCGATCAGGTCCCTCGCGGTATTAAACGTCTCCGGAGTCGAGGGGAGACAAGGTTCCACCACCAGCCTAGGTGGGGAAGCAGTCCGTACCGGACTCAACGGCCTCGGTGCCGGAGTCGACGGTGTGGCCGCCTGCTTTTGGCGGTCCAAAGGCGGACGCGGCTCTACCCCCGGCACAGGGGGAGCCGGCGTCTTCAGGGCAGCAGTGTCCTGAGCCTTGCGGGCCTTCTTATGGCCTGGAGAGAGGGATCGGCGCCGAGTCCCCTGAGGTGGGCGCGGTGCCGAAGTCTGCCGGTGCCGGGAGGACTTGTCCGCGGCGCCGGTCGGAGCCGCTGGGGCGCTGCGCACCGACGCGCTCGGTGCCGGGGTCGGGCGCGCCGAGGGAGGATCCGGGCTGAGCGCCGCCTCCATGAGGAGCTGCCGAAGCCGAAAGTCCCGCTCCTTCCTCGTTCGAGGCTTGAAGGCCTTGCAGATTGGGCACTTATCTGCGTGATGGGCTTCCCCGAGGCACTTCAAGCAGGAGGCGTGCGGGTCACTTGTTGGCATCGGCTTCGCGCAGGACGCGCACGGCTTAAAGCCAGGAGCCTTGGGCATGAGCCCGGTATGCTCCGGGGGGAAAAAAAGGGGGGAGAACAACCCCCTTAACCCCCGCTCACAATTTATAACAGCTACCAGCTAAATAACAACTATCTAAAGACTCTAACTACTATACAACTATCTAAACTATCTACAGAAATAAGCTAGACGCTAGGGAGTGTGGAGACCAGCTAAGCTGTGCTCCGTAGTTCCAACGACCGTCAGGGGCGGTAAGAAGGAACTGAGGGGGCGCTGGGTCGGCTGCGGTATATATCCGGCGCCATGAGGGCGCCACTCCAGGGGGCTCCACAGCCGACCCACCGGGTGTTGCTAGGGTAAAAGTTTTCCGACGATCGTGCACGCGGCGCGCGCGCACCTGACTGGAATGGATATGAGCAAGCACTCGAAGAAGAACACCTACTTCTAAAAATTCTGCTACAGAGATTGAGTGCTGAGACTGCTGTCCAGCTTGGATGGCAAGCTTTTGAGTAAACTGCAAAGGCTCCATGAGCCCATATGGAGGCAGAGTTCTCTAGATTAGTGGATGTCATAGGTTTCACCCCCATTCTGGACTTTAGAGTACGGATATGGGGACCTACATGTGAACCCCTAAACTGAATTACCAGTTTAGATCTGGTTTTGCTGCCACCACTCCCAAGTTCTAACTCCTTTCCCTGGGTAGCCTTGAGAGACTTCACCAATTTCCTGGTGAACACCGATCCAAACCCTTGGATCTTAACACAAGGAGAATTTAACCATCCCCCCTTCTTTCCCCCCCACCAATTCCTGGTGAGTCCAGATCCAATCCCCCTGGATCTTAACACAAGGAAAAATCAATCAGGTTCAAAAAAATCAAAAAAAGCTTTTACCTTTCTTTTCTTTAAAAAAAAAAAAAAAACCCTCTGGGAGATAGCATACAAGCTGATTTCACAGACAACAGATTCAAAACACAGAGGATGCTCCCCTGGGCAAAAACTTAGTTACACAAAAAATACCCAATTTGATTATTCCCTAATGCCCAAGACAAGTTAATAGGTTTATGTTTATTTCTTTTATTTCCTTCACTAATACTCACTACTTGATAAGAGGCTGAGTTCTGGAGCTTTCCCACTCCGGTCAAAACTTAAACTGAAACTAAACAAAGGAAACTTCCCTCCTTCCTTTTGAAACATCTTATCCCCCCATTGGTTCCTCTGGTCAGGTGTCAGCTAGGCTAGGTGAACTTCTTAACCCTTTACAGGTAAAAGAGGCATTAACTCTTAACTATCTGTTTATGACAGTAGGTGAAGGGTCAGAATCCATTAGCTATGGATGTAAGACCTTAACTACAGTTTCTGCTAAGAACTTTTCAATATAGGCCCAGAGTCCAGAGCTTGGCTTGGGCTATGGGGGCTGGCTAATAGAGAACAATACATAGCTCAAAGGAAGCTGGGGTAAACAGATAACCTTGTGTGTTTCAAGTCAGTGAGCGGAGTCAGCATAACTCCAAATGTAATTGGGCGTCCTTATTGTGAGTTATAGACACATGAATCGCCGAGAAAGGGCTCATGGTTACTCCCTAATGCAGGGAGGAGATAGTGGTACAATACCCCTCAGATCCTAGACAAGGTTCGGGGAGAGGCCTAATATGATTAACATGAGTTATGACACCCTCCCCTCACAGATGTATGCCAGTCCTAGCCCACAGAAATGCAAGGGTAAACTTGTGAAATTGTTAAGTACTAATTACTGCTTTTTGCTTTAAATCTCTGGGAATGTACCTGTTGGTCAACCGAGAGAGCTGCTACCTCATTCCCCTGGACCCCAAAATTAGGATTTAACCTATATACTTTAATAGACATAGTTTGGGGGTAATTACCTGTGTGTCAGCAATATGTTAATTTGGGCCATGGGCAGAAGCATTATGTAATCTTTTAGACCATTGGCTTATTGTGCTCATCTTGTCTTGCTGTTAGAACCTATCCAGGGGTTTGGGAAAACCTGTCGCTTCTCTCTGCCCAATGAGCACCCTATATAATCTATTGTAACTAATTGTTTTGCAATGTCTCTGAGGCCTGGTCTACACTAGGCGTTTATGTCGAATTTAGCGCCATTAAATCGAATTAACCCTGCACCCGTCCACACCACGAGGCTATTTAGTTCGACATAGAGGGCTCTTAAATTCGACTTCTGTACTCCTCCCCAACGAGGGGAGTAGCGCTAAATTCGACATGGCCATATCGAATTAGGCTTGGTGTGGATGGAAATCGACGCTAATAGCTCCGGGAGCTATCCCACAGTGCACCACTCTGTTGATGCTCTGGACAGCAGTCCGAGCTCGGATGCTCTGACCAGCCACACAGGAAAAGCCCCGGGAAAATTTGAATTCCTTTTCCTGTCTGGGCAGTTTGAATCTCATTTCCTGTTTGGACAGCGTGGCGAGCTCAGCAGCACTGGCAACGATGCAGAGCTCTCCAGCAGAGATGGCCGTGCAATCCCAGAATAGAAAGAGGGCCCCAGCATGGACTGATCGGGAAGTCTTGGATCTCATCGCTGTGTGGGGCGATGAGTCCGTGCTTTCCGAGCTGCGCTCCAAAAGACGGAACGCAAAGATCTATGAGAAAATCTCGAAAGCCATGGCAGAGAGAGGATACAGCCGGGATGCAACGCAGTGCCGCGTGAAAATCAAGGAGCTGAGACAAGGCTACCAGAAGACCAAAGAGGCAAACGGATGCTCCGGATCCCAGCCCCACACATCCCGTTTCTACGAGGCACTGCATTCCATCCTTGGTGCGGCCGCCACCACTACCCCACCACTGACCGTGGACTCTGAGGATGGGATATTGTCCACGGCCGGTTCCTCGGACATGTTAGCGGACGGGGAAGATGAGGAAGGAGATGAGGAGGACGAGGCAGTCGACAGCGCTTACCAAGCTGATTTCCCTGACAGCCAGGAGCTCTTCATCACCCTTACAGAGATCCCCTACCAACCGTCCCCAGCATTTAACCCGGACACAGATTCAGGGGAAGGATCAAGCGGTAAGTGCTTTAAACATATAAACCTTTATTTTTTACAAAACTTGAATATTAAGACTAAGAACAATCTGTGAATCGTGATTTCTTCCCCCTGGGCGCTTAAGTAATCAGTAACAACTATTTAAAAAAAATCAAACAGTGTCCGGTTGTGCATGATTGTGCTGCCCAAGCTGCTCCACTCTTTAGTCCCTGCTACTGCAGCTATATTAGAATACTGTCTATATGTCCTGGGATAGAGCAGTAATCCTCCACGGACATCTCCACAAAGCTCTCCTGCAGGTAATGGGATAGCCTGTTCATCAGGTTCCTGGGGAGAGCGGCTTTACTTGGTCCTCCGAAGTACGAGACGTTCCCGCGCCAGGAGACAAGCAGGTACTCTGGTATCAGTGCCTTGCATAGCATGGCGGCATAGGGCCCCGGTCTCTGCAGGCTTTCTCGAAGCATCCGTTGGATCTCGGTGTCCGGGATCCTCATGAGAGTAATGTCGCTCATGACAACCTGCTTTGAATTAGGTAGGGGACTGTTAGTATTGGGACTGCTTGCAACAAGTTCCTTTACAGAACTGTGACCGCTGGTTTACAGCCACGCGGTGGGGGCGGGAGAGGGCCAGCATCCAGGGATCTTTCCCTGGCACATCCGCAAGGGGGTGGGACAGGGCCAGAGTTCCTGCTTGGCCGATTGCTGGCAGCACAGACTGGCAGTGCTTTCAATGTGAAAGGAGGCCAGTGGTACTCCTAAAGTTTTAAGCAGCCACAAGTCTACGGCTTACCATGTTTGCCTGCTACAGAGAGTACCGTGTCCTGCCCCGCTTCCCAGATCGGCAGTGCAAAAGCCCAGGCACTGAAGGCGAGGTTCGAAAATTCGACCTTGTCCTGAGTGCGCATGTGATAGGTGTGGTTCATGGTCTTGTTCACAGAGAAAGACTATGTTCTTGATTCACAACTACATTTATGTTTCGGAGGAATTCACTGTCTTTTCCTCATTCCCACAGCCACATCTGCGACTGTCTCCCAACCCAGCCTGGCATCACACTCCCAGAGGCTAGCGCACATTAGGCGGAGGAAGAAGAAGACGCGAGAGGACATGTTCTCAGAACTAATGGGCTGCTCCCGAGCCCAGGCAGCACAGCAGAACCAGTGGAGGGAGAATTTGTCCCAAATGCACCGGACACACATGGAACGTGAGGAGAGGTGGCGGCAGGAAGACCAGCAGGCGACTCAAACGCTGCTTGGACTTCTGAGGGAGCAAACGGACACGCTCCGGCGCCTTGTTGATGTTCTGCAGGAACGGAGGCAGGAGGACAGAGCCCCGCTGCAGTCTATCAGTAACCGCCCTCCCCCGCCACCAAGTCCCATAACCCCCTCGCCCAAAGTCCAAAGAAGGAGGGGCGGCAGAGTCCGTGAAAACTCTCACTCCACCCCTGCAGACTGCTCAAGCACCAGAAGGCTGTCATTCCACAAAATTTGAAAAATCCTTTCCTGCCCGCCTCACCCAAGCCCCCGTCCAACTTTCACCCCCCAGTTTCCTGTCTGGTTGATAATAAAAAATATGTTTCTGTTCATTACTGTTTCAGTCTGGCTCTTTTGAGGGAGACTCTGTCTGAAGGGGGGGAAGGGGCTTGGTAATTGGACAGGACAGTCACCTTTAGCAGGGTACAGAGGCGGGGGCAGGTCCAGCAGCAGGGCACATACACAGTGCAGTGACTAGTTACCCTGGTCAGTCTGGGAGGTGGTTTTCATGTTCTGTGGGGGGCGGGGGGGGGTTGGTTGCTCTGTGACTTTGTGGCGGGGGAGGGCAGTTACAGATCTTATGCAGCGGTCCTTGTCCTGGATCACAGAGCCACGCAGCAGGGGATCTGTAACCCTCCTCCCACTGCCAGAAAGTCACATAGCCCCCACATACACGCAGTCCCGCTCAGGAGGAAACAACCAGTCCGCCCCTGCGAATCCTGTCATTCCTGGAGTTTAGAAGGATCATTTGCATCAGTACACTACACCCGCTCTCCACCACAGTCTGCGTCCCCGGTTTCAAAGATTCCCGCGAAAACAGTACTAAAGACAACGGTGTTCAATAACAAAATAAAACTGATTTTATTTTTTTGCAAGGGGGTGGAGGGGGTCTGTAACTGGAGAGGATAGTCATCCTTAACTGGGTAAAGAAACGGGGGCAGGTTCAGCTTCTCTGTACAGAAACTTAAGTCACTGGTTACCCTGCTCACTGTGGAACCTGGCTTTCAAAGCCTCCCGGATGCACAGCGCGTCCCGCTGGGCTCTTCTAATCGCCCGGCTGTCTGGCTGGGCATAATCAGATGCCAGGCTATTTGCCTCAACCTCCCACCCCGCCATAAAGGTCTCCCCCTTGCTCTCACACAGATTGTGGAGCACACAGCAAGCAGCTATAACAATGGGGATATTGGTTTCGCTGAGATCACAGCGAGTGAGTAAGCTTCTCCATCTCCCCTTGAGACGTCCAAAAGCACACTCCACCACCATTCTGCACTTGCTCAGCCGGTAGTTGAACAGTTCTTTTTCAGTGTCCAGGGCGCCAGTGTAGGGCTTCATGAGCCAGGGCATTAGCGGGTAGGCTGGGTCCCCAAAGATCACTGTAGGCATCTCCACATCCCCAAGAGTTATTTTGTGGTCCGGGAAGTAAATACCTTCCTGCAGCCGTCTAAACAGACCAGAGTTCCTGAAGACGCGAGCGTCATGAACCTTGCCCGGCCATCCAACGTTGATGTTGGTAAAACGTCCCCTGTGGTCCACCAGTGCTTGCAGCACCATTGAAAAGTAGCCCTTTCGGTTGATGTACTGGCTGGCCTCGTGGTCCGGTCCCAGGATAGGGATGTGAGTTCCATCTATAGCCCCACCGCAGTTTGGGAATCCCATCGCGGCGAAGCCATCTATGATGACCTCCACGTTTCCCAGGGTCACTACCTTTGAGAGCAGTACCTTGACGATTGCGTTGGCTACTTGCATCACAACAACCCCCACGGTAGATTTGCCCACGCCAAACTGGTTCGCGACAGACCGGTAGCTGTCCGGCGTTGCAAGCTTCCAGAGGGCTATGGCCACTCCCTTCTGGACAGTCAGGGCTGCTCGCATCCGGGTGTCATTGCGCTTCAGGGTAGGGGACAGCAACTCACAAAGTTCCATGAAAGTCCCCTTCCGCATGCGAAAGTTTCGCAGCCACTGGGATTCGTCCCAGACCTGCAGCACTATGCGGTCCCACCAGTCCGTGCTT
Organism: Emys orbicularis; assembly: GCF_028017835.1. Classification (NCBI taxonomy): domain Eukaryota; kingdom Metazoa; phylum Chordata; order Testudines; family Emydidae; genus Emys; species Emys orbicularis. The sequence goes on from NC_088684.1 coordinate 166,692,065, forward strand.
GTTTCCCGTGCCCAGAATCGCCGTTCCACAACATCCACATGACCCATTGTCACCGTGATGTCCTCGGAGCTGGGTCCCGTGCTTTGTGAGAGGTCTGTGCCCCTCTCAGAGTTCAGGCCCTCACCGCGGTGCCGTAGCCTCCTCGCCTGGTTTAGCTGCATCTGCCTCTGGGAAAGGTGGATGATAACCTGCGAGGCGTTGACAAGGGCCACAACTGCAGCGATGGTCGCAGCGGGATCCATGCTCGCAGTGCTGTGGCGTCTGCGCTGTCACTGACCCGAAAAGTGCGCGAACTGATTTCCCGCCGGCGCTTTCGGGGAGGGAGGGAGGGCGGTAGTGACAGACGGATGACGACAATTACCCAAAAGCACCCTCAACCCTTTTTTTTTACCCAGAAGGCATTGGCGGCTCGACCCAGAATTCCAATGGGCAGCGGGGACTGCGGGAACTGTGGGATAGCTGCCCACAGTGCACCGCTTCCAATGTCGACGCTTTCCCCGTTAGTGTGGACTCACAAAGTCGAATTACTGTCCTTAGTGTGGACACACAAGTTCGACTTTGCAATATCGATTCCACATATTCGATTGAAGTGAAATCGAAATAGCCTCGTAGTGTAGACATACCCTGAGCCTAATAAGCAAAGTGACACTCCGCCAGTGCTGTGCGTAATAAACTCCTGTGCTTGACTCTACACATTATGGATTATTGTTCCTTCAGTAGGTCTATCAGAGATGAGGAGACTTTCCATTGTTTCAGCAAGTTAATATGAAAAATAAAGAATATTAAATATTCCAGACTCACCCACTGCTACCTGTTCCCACAAACCTCCTCCTCTTGGTTGCAATATTAAGCCAAGAAATTGAATGCAAATGCTGACCTTCTTTCCAAAAAGAGGTGTGTGTGTGTGGGGGGGGGGGGGTAAGTGGAAACTAAGGGCTGGTCTCCACTGTGGGGAGATTGACGCTGCTGCAATCCATTTAGCGGGTCTAGTGGTACTCCAGCTCTCAAAAAAGAGTAAGGGAAGTTGACCGGAGAGCATTTCCCATCGACTCTGAAGGCATCAGAGTAAGTTGACCTAAGCTACGTCGACTCCAGCTACGTTATTCATGTAGCTGGAGTAGCATAACTTAGGTCGACTTAACCCCGTAGTGAAGACAAGCCCTAAGCTTCCAACAAGTATGCCTTTAACACTCAGGGATGAAGAAAAAGTGAGGATTGAATGTACAAAGGATCTTGCAGTGAGGGGATTACAACCATACCCCTAACAGCCCTGTGTTGCAGGAGAATGGAGCCATTGGTCAAACAGGCTGCATGCAATCAACTAATGAAGACTGGTGGATCAGCAGGATCTCATGAAGTCTCCTTACCCCCAGGAAAGAATATAAACTAGAGCAAAAAGAGAGATATCTGGAGAAAACTAGATGACTGGTGCTCCCATTTGCTGTCTTTGGGGGTCACCGTTGAAGAAAGCCCACTTCCATCATACTTTAAAGGACAATGCCAACTTAAAAATCACAGTCTGAAAACACACCTATCATTACAAGAAATATCTAGGATCACTATAACTGACAAAATTAAGAATATTTTCCTCTGTTTCCAGCTTGCTTAAGTTTGTGTATTGACAGCACTTTGGCCCAAACCCACTTACATGCCTAAATCCCAGACTCAGGTGCCTAAACTGGGGGTGTAGGCACCTTGGGTCCCACTGCAGGCTCCATTGCAATTCACAAAACTCCCACTGAACCCTGTAGTTGCCTAAACTCACTGAGTGTCTAAGTTTTCAGAGTAAAAGTTTCCTAGGCACCTACATTTCTGGGCAAGTGCACGGCTGCCACCCTCTAGGCGTCCAGATATTTATCTCCTGCCTAAGCCCCAGAGCAACTCACAAGCTGTGGGGGGAGGGGAAGAGGGAAATAAGCATGCAGCCACCTCAGTTGCATGCAGGGCCCAATCTGGTAGGTGACCTCTGAGCACTACCAGAGCAGGTCCCTTTCAGAATCCAACTGGAGGAGAAGGATATGGTCATGCCCACCTTAAAACCTTTAACCCAGGGGTTAGAGCACTTACCTGGGTTAAATTCCTCCCTCTGCCGCAGAGGGGGAAAGGATTTGAACATTGGTCTCCCAAGAGAGTGCTCTAACCACCAGTTTAATGTGGGACTCCCTCAGTATCTCCTGTTGAAGCTGTGGATAAATAATGAAAGAGTGATAAGAACAGCAGGACTGGGGACTGGACCGTGGGTCTCACATCTCACATGAATGCCCTAACTACTGGACTCCAGTCACTCTTTCTATATATGACTTATAAGTATTTATGCACAGTGAAACAGTTTCAACAAGCACTCACATCAGACTATCCCATAGCTCTGTGGCAAGAACACCCCCCTAAAAAGTGAGAGACCCATGTTCAAATCCTTTCTTCCCCTTGAGTGGGGTGTTGCCTAAACCCTAGATGAGTGCTCTAACCACCAGGCTAAAAGTTATAAGGGGAGCATGGAGTGAGGCAGGCAGGTAACTCATTCACACAAGAAATGACTCAGGCACCTAACTCCAGGTGGCAGGTTCCCTTTCATGGATTGCTAAACAGAGATAGATGCCTATCTCAGAGGGGATAGTTTAGCACACACCCCTCATCAGCATCTCCCATTGGCTAGCTTGGGCAGCTCCCCACCTACTGTTCTGTCTTTTGTGAATCATGTTGTAAGGCACCTCTCCCTCCCCCCCATTCATTATATAGTGAACCTAGGCACTTAATTCAGATTTTGTAGATGACAGTGGTGTTCCTGTGATTTCGTAGGCACCTAAAAGTTAGCTGCCATGATACTGAGCATTGCAACAACTAAGTGCCTGTGTGGATCCAGGCCTTTGTGTATAGTTAGGCATCAATCCAGAATGAGCTCTGTGTGAGCAGAAAAAACGGTTGCTTAACTATACTATAACTATTGTTCTTCAAGATGTAGGTGCAGATGTGTATTCCATTCAGGTGTGCACATCCAGTGCACTGAAGTCAGAGAATTCTATAGTATCCTACGCCTAGTTGTGGTCCCTCCTGAGACTAATTAGGGGCAGTGCCGCCATGGGTGGTGGGTTTAATAGGCCAGGGTATGCTATGCCTCCCCAAACAGGATGTGGCACACCTCCCTTTGGAGGCATCCTGACGACCCACCACATTTGAGAGTGCGGATGCCTGGGCTGTAGCCTCACCTGCATTCTGCCTCAAGGCCCCGCTCCACTCTTCCCCCATGGCCCCACCCACACTGCTCCTCTTCCAGCCCTGCCTCTTTCCCCCAAGGCTCGCCCTTGGTTGGCCCCTTCCTGTCCCCGCTCCACCCCTTCCCCTAAGGCCCCATTGCTCACCGAGTTGCTCCTCTCCTCCAAGCCCCCCTTCACCGAGGCCCCCCACAACTGCTGCCATCGCTCACTCCTCTCCTCCGTTGAGGAGAGGAGCAAGCGGTGATGGTGAGACCTTGGGGGAGGGGGCCAAGCTAGGGTGTGACCTCGGGGGAGGAGGCCGAGCAGGGGGCAGGGCCAAGTTCTGGGTGCTGCGGGAGCTTCCAGCACTCACGCTAGCCTCCCTAAATTCCCTCTAGCTGATGTTACAGCAATCAGCAAGGCTGTCTTTTGGCAAAGGAGGGAAAGAGAATGTGATGCTAGGGACTCAAGTGGGGGTCCCACAAGGGCAGCAAGCACATGTTAAGGTCTGAGAGGGGAACCACTTTTTACACGTGGAAAGACACTGATAATACCTTTCAAAAATCTAACTACCATGGAGTTGGAAAATACAGACTTCCCTTGGATCGGGGGATGAAACGCTGAGATCGCTGCTAAGTGGGTCCTCAGTGAGTTGAGAGACAGACCTGATTTAAGATGCAACAGGTAATCTAAAATGATGCATGCTAACTACCCTGTGAGGACACTGCTCACGCGAAGAGAAGGTTACTCACCCAGTACAGTAACTGAGGTTCTTTCAGATGTGTCCCCCTGGGTGTGTTCCATTGTAGATGGGATCAGAGAACTTCGGTAGCAATGCCTGCTGTCCGCACATACACTCCTTCCTGTCTCATGCCATGAGAGGCATCTATATAGCGCTGTGCAGTCTATCTGCCCTCAGTTCCTTCTCTGCGTCAGAGTCTATGTTTGAACTCCGAAGCAGAGGGGAGGAGGGCGAGTAGTGGAGCACCCATAGGGACACACATCTTGAAGAATCTCAGTTACTGCACAGGGTGACTAACCTTCTCTTATGCTTATAATAGTGTCCCTATGGGTGCTCTACTCAGACCTCCTCATTCCACCAAATGAGGACAGTTCAGCTTTCCCCTACCCCTTTCTTTTCCTTGTTTAAAGTCAGACTCCCTCTTCCGGAGCACTGCAGCCCTAGAGGCCAGATTCACAAAAGGTCTGAGGTGCCTAAAAATCAGAATCAGGCCCAACTGGAATTCACAAAACCCCCACTCAGCTACCCCCAAATCCTGTAGATGCCTAAATTCTCTCAGCGACTAAATTCTTTCAGTAAAAGTTCCCTAGGTGCCTATGTTTCTGCCTCTGAACAAAAACACTGCAGCCCCACACCAAGCATCCAGACGCTGAAGCTCCAGAGCAATGTATGAACCAGTGGAAAATAGGGGTTTCTCCACCTAACTTGCCTATCCGGTAAGCGTGCTCAAAGCTTGCCTATCAGATTGGGCCACTATAAGAGAGCTTATTTAATAGCAAAGAATAGACATTGAAATGATAGAAAATAAGAAATAAATGGTTATATATAAAAAATATGCTTTCTAGAGCCTAAAATTAACTAACAAGGCATTCACCTATCTCCTACAAAATAGCTTACCTCAAGTATTTTTCCCAGTGTTTTTAACCAATTTGGCTGAGATGCCTCAGACATTCAAGCCCACTGGCGGCTTGTCCTCACACACTGAAGGAATAATTGGAGATTCATCTGCACCCAGATACAGCTTAAAAAGTTCATAGTCTTATCCTTTAACATGATAACCCATGCTGTTTCTCTTTTTCCCCGCAACCTCCACAATCAGTTAGCATTTTGCTCAGACTGTGAAGGGCCATCCATTGTGAACCATAGAATACTTAATCAGTGACGTGCCTTAACTCACAGACGTAAAGAACATAAATTTTAGTACATATACATAACTACACATATTACCCATACATACATCTCAAAATGATTATGATAACCAGTGTGATACAGGCTTTTATTAGAGTCCTTACATGGCACTCTTTGGTGGATTAGTAGATAGAATCATAGAAGATTAGGGTTGGAAGAGATCTCAGGAGGTCATCTAGTCCAATCCCCTGCTCAAAGCAGGACCAACACCAACTAAATCATCTCAGCCAAGGCTTTGTCAAGCCGGGCCTTAAAAACTTCTAAGGATGGAGATTCCACCACCTCCCTAGGTAACCCATTACAGTGCTTCCTTCGATCTGCTGGCAATGCTCCTACTAATACTAATATGCCATTGGCCTTCTTGGCAACAGGGGCACACTGCTGACTCATATCCAGCTTCTCATCCTCTAATCCCCAGGTCCTTTTCTGCAGAACTGCTGCTTAGCCAGTCGATCCTCAGCCTGTAGAGGTGCAAGGGATTCTTCCTTCCTAAGTGCCGAACTCTGCACTTGTCCTTGACGAACCTCAGCAGATTTCTTTTGGCCCAATCCTCCAATTTGTCTTGATCACTCTGGACCCTATCCATACCTTCCATTGTATCTAACTCTCCCCCCAGCTTAGTGTCATCTGTGAACTTGCTGAGGGTGCAATCCATCCCATCATCCAGATCATTAATAAAGATGTTGAACAAAACTGGCCCCAGGACCGACCCGTGGGGCACTCTGCTTGATACCGGCTGCCAACTAGACATGGAGCCATTGATCACTACCCGTGGAACCCGACAATCTAGCCAGCTTTCTATCCACCTTATAGTCCATTCATCCAATCCATACTTTAACTTGTTGGCAAGAATACTGTGGGAAGACCGTATCAAAAGCTTTGCTAAAGTCAAGATATATCACATCCACCGCTTTCCCCATATCCACAGAGCCAGTTATCTTATCATAGAAGGCAATCAAGTTGGTCAGGCATGACTTGCCCTGGGTGAATCCATGTTGACTGTTCCTGATCACCTTCCTCTCCTCCAAGTGCTTCAAAATGGATTCCTTGAGGACCTGCTCCATTATTTTGCCAGGGAGTGAAGTAAGGCTGACTCCCAGGTTCTCTTTCTTCCCTTTTTTAAAGATGGGCACTATATTTGCCTTTTTCCAATCGTCTGGGACCTCCCCCAATAGCCACGAGTTTTCAAAGATAATGGCCAATGGCTCTGCAATCACATCAGCCAACTCCCTCAGCACCCTTGGACGCATTAGATCTGGACCCATGGACTTGTGCATGTCCAGCTTTTCTAAATAGTCCTTAACCTGTTCTTTCACCACTGAGGGCTGCTCACCTCCTCTCCATGCTGTATTGCCCAATGCAGCAGTCTGGGAGCTGACCTTGTCTGTGAAGACCAAGGTAAAAAAAGCATTGAGTACTTCAGCTTTTTCCAAATCATCATGTCACTGTGTTGCATCCCCCGTTCAGTAAGGGTTCCACACCTTCCCTGACCTTCTTCTTGTTACTAACATACCTGTAGAAACCCTTCTTGTTACCCTTCACATTCCTTGCTAGCTGCAACTTCAATTGTGCCTTGGCCTTCCTGATTACACCCCTGCATGCTCTAGCAATATTTTATACTCCTCCCTAGTCATCTGTCCAAATTTCCACTTCTTGTAAGCTTCCTTTTTGAGTTTAAGATCACTGAAGATAGATGCCTTACCCAAGGGATCTCTGTAACCCTTATGTACCACTGTGCCCTCTCTCAGTTGACATCAAAATGTCCTTGAGTCACATCCCCCTCTCCACCTCAGGGGACAAAGGGATAAGAACAGGGATCTGCCACCTCTGTTAGTTAGTTCTCTAACCTCTAGACTATAGGATATTCTGATGTGGAGTTCCTTCAGTCTCTCTTGTTGAAGCTGTTCCACTGTAGATAAATAATTTTAAAAAGTAATTGGGCCAGACAGAGTGAAAGCACACAAGCCTGAGAATGACTATCTAGACTGGTGTTAGAGCACTCACCTGGGAGGTGGAAGACCCAGGATCCAGTGCCCTGGCTCCAATGACTCCCTGCAGCCCAGGCTTAGGTGCTTATCTCTATGAGAGTGGCAGGGCTTAACACATATTCCTTCCTTTTGGCAGCTCCCATTGGCTAGCTTAGGTGAGGAACTGCCTAGAATGCTGACTCTTGTGAATCCCACTGAGAGGCACCTACACCTCTACCTCGATACAACGCTGTCCTTGGGAGCCAAAACAATCTTACCGCGTTACAGGTGAAACCATGTTATATCAAACTTGCTTTGATCCACTGGAGTGCGCAGCCCTGCCCCCCGGAGCACTGCTTTACTACGTTATATCCGAATTCGTGTTATATCGGGTCGCATTATATTGGGGTAGAGGTGTATTTCTCCCTATTCAATGTATAGGAAGCCTAGGCGCCTAACCCAGGCTTTGTGAATCCCAGTGATTTTCTAAGTGCCTCAAAGTTAGACATGGCAGTGCTCAGTGTCATCACACTTACATTTCTTTGTGACTCTAGCCCAGCAGATAATTTCCAAAAGAGTTTTTCATAAGAACGACCATACTGGGTCAGACCAAAGGTCTTCGGACAGTGGCCAATGCCAGGTGCCCCAGAGGGAATGAACAGAACAGGTAAGCAAGTGATCGATCCCATTTCCCATTCCCAGCTTCTGGCAAACCGAGGCTAGGGACACCATCCCTGTCCATCCTGGCTAATAGCCATGGATGGACCTATCCTCCATGAACTTATCTAGTTCTTTTTTGAACCCTGTTATAGGCTTGGCCTTCACAACATCCTCTGGCAAGGAGTTCCATGGGCTGACTATGCATTGTGTGAAAAAATACTTTGTTTTAAACCTGCTGCCTATTAGTGATCCCTAGTTCTTGTGTTATGTGGAGTAAATAACACTTCCTTATTTACTTTCTCCACACCAGTCATGATTTTATAGACCTCTATCATATCCCCCTTTAGTCATCTCTTTTCCAAGCTGAAAAGTCCTAGTCTTATTAATCTCTCCTCATATGGCAGCCATTCCATACCTCTAATCATTTTTGTTGTCCTTTTCTGAACCTTCCCTCTTATCCCATGACAGCTTACTTTGCTTAAGAGCCTTTGGTGAGGGACCTTGTTGACCCCCCTCAAAGAATTCTAGTAGATTGGTGAGGCATGATTTCCCTTTACAAAAACCATGTTGACTCTTCCCTAACAAATTATGTTCATCTAGGTCCCACCAATCTGGGCCCAGATTGGCTCCCAATAAGCCCTTTTCTGATTGGCTGCCCATCTGTGCAGGCCCACTGGCCTGCTGCAGTTTAAATTTACCAGGAGTGGGCTAGCCGCCCCACTACACACCCTCCCCCTTAAGAACCCTCGGGGGGGGGGGGAGAATTCCCTATCGCCCCTGCGCTCCTTGCAGCTGGGCCCTCAGGGAATCCCTCTTGTAGCGCAGGCCCTCCACCATCTGAAGCAACCTGCCTCCCTCCTCTATGGTCTGGGTCCCCACCGTAGACCTCCCTGGTCCTACGTGGGTTCCCACTTCCGTTTGGGTTCCCACATCGGCCCTTGTGTGGGTTCCCTGGTTAAGGTGGGGCCTCTCTGCCCCAGCCCCCTTCTCTCGGGGGGCCTCGGCCTGCACTACCCCTTCCTGGCAGCTAGTCCCAGACCGAGCCTTTGTCTCAGGCACTCCCCCTTTCTGCCTCAGGGGGCAATGCCTCTTTATGTGGCGTGGAAGCACCCTCGGCGCCTTCCCTCTGCCACGGTCCTAGTCCTGCTTGTGTGGGCCCTAGCCCTTCCCTCTGGGCTGGCCCGGGCCTTGGGAGCCCTGTAGGGGCACTCCCTCTTCAGGTGTCCCAGCTCCCCACAGACCCAACAAGCCGGAGGCCCCCCTGTTACCCTCACAGGGGGCACCTTTTCTGGGTGGGGCTTCTCTGCCCCCTCCCAGTCAGGACACTCCCACCTGAAGTGGCCCTTTCGCCCACAGGCATAACATTTCTTGAGCCCAGGCCCTGGCCTCCTGCCCTTGGCACCTGGTCTCCTATACGGTCTGGGTGAACACCCCCACAGCAGCCAGAGCACCTCTCTCTGCTGCTCGGCAAGCCGAGCCACCCAGGCCCTCCAGTACAAGTCCCTTTTCTCCACCATTTTGTCTCTCAGTCTCACAATGTTCTAGGCAACTGTCCCACAGTCCTTGCCCTGCCCCTTTATCAGGGGCAGACCGCTATGTCCACATTCTCCACCACGTGTAACAGGGTTGGGACGCACCACCTGGCACCTCCTGCTGGTTGTCTCTGGGAATTAGCTCAGTCCAGTGGAGCGCCCTCTCCTGGTGGTATCCCGTCTGTCGTCTCGCCCTTGGTTGGTGTGTGGACCCACATTGCTCACCAGCTCGCAGCGTCCTTTTCCGGACCACTGCCCTCCGGCAGTGCCCCTCAGTCCATCCACACCCCCTTCCGGGGGGGAAGGGGGGTTGATCAGCAGTCTCTCTACGGCCCTGCCACCATGTCCAACCACACACCCCAAAGTCTAATCCCTCTTGTCAGGGATCTGGCATAGTCTATGATGGCTGGGTGTACTGCAAGTAGGGGGGATCCAGGCCCGCCCGCTACTCTGGGTCCCGGCCCAGGGACCCTCTGGCGGCAGCCTTGCTGTCCTCCTTCTCTCCCCTCATCTGTCCGCTTCCCTGGGCCACTTCCCCTATGACTCCTTGCACCCGCTAGGCCCTTCCCTTCAGGGCCTGCAGCCTGGCAAGCTATGGGCTAGAGCTCCCTTTTGCTCCCCGAGCCTGGCCAGCACTGCACTGTCCATGGTGCTAGTCTCCCACCTCTAGAGACAGACCTTCCCCTCTCAAAGGCCTGGGACAGACTGCCTGCTCGCTCCCTGAGCAGCCTTTTTATAGGGCTGAGCCTGGCCCTGATTGGCTCCCTCCAATCTGGGCCCTGATTGGCTGCCCGTCTGCGCAGGCCCACTGGCCTGCTGCAGCCTAAATTTACCAGGAGTGGGGCAGGTGCCCCACTACACAGAGGTAATGCAACCTTCCTACTCCAACCCAATATTCCTTAGTTTTCATTCAAGACCACAATGTTACACCGGGAGCTCATGTTCACTCATTATCTACCATGACCCTCAAATCTTTTTCAGAGTCCTTGCTTCCCTGGATAGAATCCCCCATCCTGTAAGTATGGCCTACATTCTTTGTTCCTAGATTTAGGACCTTACATTTTGTTGTATTGAAACATATATTGTTTGCTTGCTCCCAGCTTACCAAGCAATCCAGATAGCTCTGTATCAGTGAGCTGTCCTCTTCATTACTTATCACTTCCCCATCTACAAATATTATCAATAACAATTTTATATTTTTTTCCAGATCACTGATAAAAACATTGAAGAGCATAGAGCCAAGAACTGATCCCTGAGGGACCCCACTAGAAACACACTGAATGAATGAGCCCACATTTACACTTACATTGAGACCTGTAATTTAGCCAGCCTTTAATCCATTTAATGTATTCCATGTTCATTTTCTTCTAGCTTCTTAATTAAAATGTCATGTGGAACCAAGTAAACTGGATTACAGAAGTCTAAGGATATTACATCAACACTATTACCTTTATCAATCAAACTTGTAATCTCATCAAAAAAGGGTATCAAATTAGTCAGTTTTCCATAAACCCATGTTGACTGACAATTTTATTGATTTTCTTTAATTCTATATTAATCCAGACCCATTTCAGCCATTCAATTTTTTTGCCCAGGACCAATGTCAGGCTGATAGATATACAGTTGCTCAGACAGCACATCAGAAGAGGGAATCAAAACTCAAAGATGGAAGGAGAGAAAAATAAAGATTAAATGACCTCCATTGTATCACAATAAGCAGGTCTAACCAAAACAAACAAACAAACAAAAAAAGTCTAGACCACTGGATCCCCATTTATGAGAACTATAATTTTATGTTTATTTTTTATAAAGACTTATGATAATCAATTTTGCTTTTGGGTCTCATAAAATAGCATGCTTTTATTCAACTCACCTACAATGAAACAAGGACCTTTCAGCCAACCAGAAGGATATTCTGCATAATTACTTAAGCTCCGACCTTGCAAGTATCCATTATAGACACAGAATATGAGTGCTAGTGCAAAAGTAATGAATGGTGTTGGTTTTCCTCCACGAATCAAGAAAGAAAAGATGAGTGCCCTAGAAGAAATAGGAAAAGAAACATTTTAAATTACCTAGTTACTGTTATTGCAATACATAACAGTAGGTAGGAATGCATTTTAAGGGCCCAAATCTGCAATCCTTATACTTACAAAACTCTCAGTTTTGCCTATGATCCCAATTCAACAAAGTGCCAAAGCAGGTGCAGAACAACAAACGTGAATATTCCCATTTACTATGTTTGGACTGCATGATCAGGTCCCAAGAGGCTAGTTGAGTCTTTACCAAATAATCTTATTTTAGTAAGGTCTTTACTGCAGATAAATAAATACTAATAGTCAATATATTTTAGTTTTATGGTAAATTTGTTATATTGAGTAAAGCACCTTGGATAGCTCCTTGCTTGGAAAAGGACAACATGCAGCTGGCGTGTAATGCAACACATAATTTGAGCCTTATTTTGTCCAAAGCCTTCACCATGGTGCTACCAAGCATCTCCTTTTAAGGCAAACATGACCTCATCATTCCTGTGTAAAACCTGCTGAAACTAAGGATGGGGGAAGCAACCTGAAAAAGGCTGCTGCTTTTAACCCTAAGGGACCCCAACAGGTTACCTCTGGGAAGCTAATCTAGCAAATGCATCTTCCAATTCCCTGTTTTGTTTTTGTCACTGTCTTCTCATAAAGTACTAAGTACTCACCCTCTGAAAAATCAGTTCCCTTTAAGGTCTCTAACTGAGCCCTGCCCCGCAAAAAACACACAAACAAAATCATCAGTCATTTTGAAGTGACTACTTGGCCTCAATCTCTAGCAGGTTTCATAGGAATTAATTAAGGATGTGGCAAATCCCCAGCTGGCATTCATCTGTGAAAATGTGGGAAATTGCTCAGATAACATTCCAGAAAAAACATGGAATATCATGTGGTCTTGATATGCCATGTTTATTCAGCCAAGTTCTGATCACAGAAATATTAATTTTATTATTCAAATGATATAGTCATAGTATTTACATGTAATTCAAATTAAAACAACACCATATAAAAGCTGAATATGCTTTAACAGTGCTGCAGTTATCCAGTAGTAACAAATCTTAAGTGGATAAAATGACCATCAAAGTACATCTTTCCTCCCTCTTTCCCTCCACCTGAGTGGGATACATGTGTGCAACCACAGCTTGAAGAACAACAGTTACAGTATGCATCCGAAGAAGTGGGTTGTAGCCCACGAAAGCTTATGCTCTAATAAATTTGTTAGTCTCTAAGGTGCCACAAGTACTCCTGTTATTTTTGTAGTTACAGTATAGGTATGCAACCATTTTTTGCCACATTGCCATACAACGTGTGGTAGTTACAGCTGTTTAAACATTTTTTCCTAGAAGAGTTCTGGCATGATTTCTCTAATCACTCATATGGGGAAGTGTGGCAGTCTATAGCAAGATTGTACTACATGGTTATCCTTGAGGAAAACAAAATCTGCCGACACTGATAATTATCAGAATCTTGTTAAATTGTGTTTAACCAAAGTAGTAGGTAGACTTCTGATTCTAGGTGCAATGTCTATACTGGCAAAAATCTGATCTGTAATTCACTGCCAATGCAAATTCACCTGTGGTACCAACAGTGGAAGTGGTACTGCAGACTCAAGCTCTTTTACCATCTTGTCATATAATTCTACTCTCAGATGCTGTCTACAAGATTTTTTTTGGCAAATGTTTCCCACTAGTGCTAACATCACTGATACTAGCAATGGCAGGAATATTAGCATAGATAAATCTGCAGCCACCTGTGGTTTTTACCACTCTGCCCAGAAGAGTCCTAAACAATGTAACAGTTGTCATGGCAATCTTGTTTATCCCAACAGTCCCAATGTTGCTATCACTAGTAGAGCTGCATGTTGGCATTCCCAAAACCTCTTCCACTAGGTTACCCAAGAACATAGTTCGACTACAGTCTTGTCACTTAGGTTCCTTTATTTGGCATACATCAAAGCTATGCTAAATTGATCAGACTCAAGCTTATGGGGTGGGATATAGGGTGTGCCTCACATCCAAAGTTACACAGCAAACCTCTTCTGTTACATTTACACATTACATTGCATTAACCATACATTGTGTCATACATTTTGGGATTGGCTTGATCACTTTGTAGAAACAAGTCCCTGTACAGCATGCACTGTCCAGGCACATACTCTTTACCTCATTTTACAATTCAGGCTTATTTTACCCATTATCTTGTCCACTGTTCATAGTCCCTGGGTGTTCAACCTTATCTTAACTAGTACAGACATTCTGTTTCCAGCCTGTTGATTCATTTACCTCCCTTAACCTGTTTCCCAAGAAATAAGACCTCACCCATGTTCAATTACTCATGTCAAGACAGGCCTACATTGCACTGGGAAACTTTTGCAAATTCCTTAGCGTAGGCAAGATTTGAGAGTAAGATTATATGGCATGATTGAGGGGGAAAAACATATGCCTGAGATCTGTCTGCAGTACAGTTTCCACTATTGCCACTATGAGCTGTGAATTACAAGTCTGCTGTTTCTTAATGTAGGTAAATCAAAATGGTTTTGGCCCTGCCTATTCTTTAATCACAACAACATTGAAACACTTATTGACTGCATAGCTATTTCTGAAGATGATGGAAATTTGCAGTGGGTGCAGCTGAATAAAGATTAGTGGCAAGTGTGAGCAAACAAAATGTTTAGCACCATTTCAGACTGAATGTCTTATGGGACAGTGCCTACTACCACAAATGCAGGGTTTCCTGATATAGAAAAGAGGAAGTGATGCCCATTTGCTCGTGCTATAAAATACAGTGATTTGAATCAGGACAACTGGAATTTGTTTCAGTAAGATGTTTGTCCACTTACAACAGCTGTGTATTTCACCCCAATACTTTTGCAGAAAGAGAGCTAACTACTAGCATTAGACTAATGGATACTAAGGCTAGGTCTACACTGCAGCGGGGGTCCGACCTAAGATACGCAACTTCAGCTACGTGAATACCGTAGCTGAAGTTGCGTATTTTAGGTCGGCTTACCTGGCGGTGAGGACGCGGGAAAGTCGACCGCTGCCGCGCTGCCGCCGACTCCGCTGCCGCCTCTTGCCGAGGTGGATTTCCGGAGTCGACGGCAGAGCGATCAGGGATCGATTTTACCGCGTCTTCACTAGGCGCGGTAAGTCGATCCCCGATAGACCGATTGCTACCCGCCGGATCGGCGGGTAGTGAAGACAAAGCCTAAGAATCTGAATGTCACAGATCTCATCTAAAGACTAACAGGCAGGAAGTTTATTTCCTATATAAAAATCACAGGTGTTCAGGTGGAACTGTAATTGAGATAATCCTTTATTGTCCTGCATACTGTGAAACATAATGGAAGACATTCCAGAGGTATGCAAAATTAATTTGCCCCATTTTTCTGGATTGCACATCCCAGAACAATGCTGTCTAATTTCCAACTGTGCAGCTACCTGTGCAACCTCATGATTTTTAGCGTTGCCCTCAATTGCACCTGTGTGCAATTGAGGGCAACGCTAAATGAGAGTGAATTGCACAGGTATAACTACTCCTGAGGGAATTCTGCACCAAAAAATTAAAAATTCTGCACACATTTTAAAATTCTGCAAAATTCTGAAAATTTTATGTGTCAATAAATAAATGTGGCTTCAGCATGGCAGTGGGGAGCACAGGCCACTGGCTGCATTGGGGTGAGAGAACATCCTGAAGTGCCCACCTCCCCTGGTACAGGGACTAGGCAGTGAGGTTGCACCTGACCTTGACACAGTTGGGGGGGGGGAGGGTTCTGGTGGAGGAGCAATGGGACTCTGCAGGGGCTCCAGCTGAAGATGGCTGGGGCTCAGCAGGGTGGTCTGGGCACAGGGGGGTTATCCCAATCTGAACAGGAATCAGAGTTGCCTTACCTGCTTCGTGCCATAGAAAGAAACAACACCAGATTACTTTTGGCATTCATGGAGCAGATGAACACAGTGGCTTTTGGGCTCAGTAAACAACTGGTTGGTAGCAAATCAGTTTAAAGTCAGGAAATTGACTGTTGGGGCTGCGTTAACATAAGTGTGCAGGGCCATTAACCACATTCTGCTACAAAGGATTGTGACTCTTGGCAATGTGCGTGAAATAGCACCGCTCTGCAGAAATGGGATTCCCTAACTGCGGAGGGGCGATAGATGGCACGCATATTCCAATTTTGGCCCGGGACCATCTTGTGACGGAGTACATCAATAGAAAAGAGTAATTCTCTATGGTATTGCAGGCGCTTGTGCATCACCAGGGTGTTTCACTGACATCAAAGTGGGATAGTCAGGGAAGGTGCATGACATACACATCTTCAGGAACACTGGCCTGTACAGAAAGCTTCAATCCAGGACTTTCTTTCTAGACAAGACTATTCCAGTGAGGGATACTGAAATGCCCATAGTCATCCTGAGAAATCCAGCGTACCCCTTGTTCCCTTGTCTCATAAATACTTACATGGGAAACCTGGACAGCAGCAACAAGTACTTCAACAATAGGCTGAGTAGGTGCAGAATGACCGTGGAATGTGCATTTGGCAGATTAAAAGCATGTTGGCACTGCCTTTATGTCAGCATTCCCATGGTCATAAGGAGCCTACTACACACTCCATAATATTTATGAGGCTAAGAGGGAAAAGTTTCCCCCAGGGTGGAGCACAGAGGTGGAGCGCCTGACTGCTGAATTTGAGCAGCCAGATACCAGGGCTATTAAAGGGGCATAATGGGGTGCTATTCAAATCAGGAAGGCTTTGAGACAACATTTTGATAATGAGCACCAATAATGTATCTTTACATATAGCACTCTGCAATGCTTTGTAAACTTGCCCCAGTGCATGAAAATTGTGATGATTCCTGGCTGGGATCTGTAGTCAGCAAATGATCAAACTGCCACTCTGCATTACTACCAGCATCAATCACCATGTGTAGGAGATAAATAAAGATTACTCATTTTTCAGAGTTGTTTTTATTAAATACCAATTAACAATACCCCAAAAGGTATGGTGGGAAAGAAGATCGCTATGAGAGCCTACACTGCCCTGCAATGCTATGTGTAAGTCCAGCTATCATTTCGGAAGCTGTATGAAGGTGTGAAGCGAATGGGGGTACTGAGACGTTCCGGTAAGTTGCAAGGAATGTGTGGGAGAAGTTTGGGGAGGGTATGGAAAGCCATTCTGGATCAGGTGCGGTGGGGGGGGGGGAGGGGAGGCGAGCATGCATGTGTTCAGCCTGGAGCGTGATTAGGGACTTCAACATCTCTGTTTGCGCTTCCATCACTTTAATCATCTACTCCTGGTCCTTTACAATTTGCTCCTCACTCTCCTTTCAGTCCTGTCTTTCTATTTTAAATTTTTCCTTGAGGGTCTCTTTCCACTTCCTTGATTCTTTTTTTTTTTCCTGGCCTCTGAAGATTGGAGCACCTCTCTGAAATGTCCTCATTGCTCCCCCTTGGTTGCTTCTTTATCTGCAATGTCTACAAGCCAGTGTGCAAGAGGTTGCCCTGAAGGTCAAATCTGCAGAAGCACAAGAAACAATATACAGAAGCATGATTGTTAGTTCATGCACAGAATTGAATCAATACACTTCTTAACATAAAAATCACTTTCTCACTGTCCCCTTGCAAGCACATATCTCGGTGAATGCCCTGAACATGGTGAGTGTGGCCTGGGTGGGGGTTGGGCGTTCAAGATGGGGCTAAGGGTCTAGGTGTTTTTTTAAGGGGATCAGTGCATCGACTAGGGACAATATTGTAAATTCCGCCACCATTTTCCACAGGCAGGGGGTCACTGTAACCATTATCTCACCCTGAGGGTAAGCAAGGATGAAAGGGTGCATCTCCTGCACATGTGTGGCTACAGATCCAGTCCCTATGCTACTTGCCTGTGTGCCGCTTTGGTCCCTGCAAAATTATTGCTGAGTAGCACGGGAAAGTTTCCTACAATAGGGGAAGGAACAAAACAGCTCTGCCATGGAATCTTTGGCAGAGAATAGGCAAGTACGTCCAGGAATGTTTCCTAGAGATCTCTTTGAAAGATTCCCTGAAATTTTGGTGTGCATTAACACACCGTTCCACCACGCTGCTTAGCTGCACAGGGGAATGTGGAACACACACAAACACAAGTAGTTCTGTATATTTCCATCCCTTCACCCACTTCTAGAATATACAGAGCAAAGGAGAGCTCTACCTCATATAACCGAGCAGCATCAACTCAAAAAGATCACTTACCTCTCCTGCATTATGCATGTCAGAGATGGATTGCTGGGACTGGCTAGACCCCTCTCGTATGGAAAACGGTTCCTGACTCGCTGCGCCACCAGACAACCCTGCTGTGTGCTCCATATCATCCTCCAACTCGACCTCCTCATCCATGACTTTGTCCTTGGTGTTAAGTCCACTGTTCACTGCCTCCAGCCCCGCTGAAGTATCCACAGGGCTTGTAGCGGTGGAGGTTGGGTCGCTACCAAGGATGGCATCCAGCTCCTTGTAGAAGCAGCAGGTCTTCAGCGCAGGACCAGAGCGATGGTTTGCCTCCCTTGCCTTCTGATACACCTGTCTCAGCTCCTTTATCTTCGCATGGCACTGGTGCATGTCCTGTTCATAGCCCTTTTCCAACAAGCCATGAGAAATTGCCTGTAGGTATCGAAGTTTCTGCAGCTGGAGTGGATCTGGGACTGTGCAGCCTCCTCTCCCCACGTACTCAGCAGATCCAACAGCTTTGGTGTGCTCCAAGCGGGAGCTGTATGGAGCCACCCTGGTCAGCTGGGAAGATACGATGTCCACGCCAAGCAAGCAAAGTGGAATTAAAAAAATTCCCAGTGATTTCAAGGGGGAGGGGCTGATGCCTGTGTGCCTTGGTGCAGGTCAGCAGAGTTCAAACCGCTGACTCAGAGCAGTCAGGATGGGCATTGTGGCACACCTCCTGAAGGCCATTTACGGTGACATAAAGCGTGGTGTCTACACTCACACTCTGTCAATATGAATTTGTGCAAAAAAGCTCTATACCTCTCATTGAGGTGGTTTTATTTTGGTGGCAAAGCAGGAGAGTTTTGTCGGCAGAAGCAGCTTTGCAGTGTGTACACAGCCAGTGTTTTTTCGACAAAACTGTGTAGTGTAGACCAGGCCTGAGACTGTTAAGTCTTTCTTGAACTGTTGTAGCACGTAAAGCACTTTTTAAATGTGAAAAAAGACCTTTCACCACTGCACTTTGAGACTGGTAGTGTCAGGTAAATGCATTGTGCAATAAAGACATTTTGAAACTGTGACGGGTTAAATCACAGAAACCCCTTTGGGAGCTGCCACCTGATGTGCCAAGACTACTTCTACCCTTGCTTTCCCTGCCAGCTCAGGACTCCAGCACCCTGTCTTGCTGAGCCAGACACTCCCATCTGCTCCAACACAGACCCTCTATAACACTGATAGAGAGATATGTACAGTTGTTTGCTTCCCCAGGTATTAATACATACTCTGAGTTAACTAATAAGTAAAAAGTAATTTTATTAAATACAGAAAGTAGGATTTATGTGGTTCCAAGTAGTTACAGACAGAACAAAGTAAGTCACCAATCAAAATAAAATAAAATGCGCAAATCTATGTCTAATTAAACTGAATACAGATAATCTCACCCTCAGAGATGCTTCAGTAAGTTTTTTCCTCAGACTGTACACCTTCCAGGCCTGGGCACAATTCTTTCCCCTGGTACAGCTCTTGTTCCAGCTCAGGTGGTAGCTAGGGGATTCCTCATGATGGCTCCTCTCCTCTCCTCCCTTTGTTCTGTTCCACTCCTTTATATATCTTTTGCATAAGGCGGGAACCCTTTGTCCCTCTGGGTCTCCACCCCCCCCACACTGGAAAAGCACCAGGTTAAAGATGGATTCCAGTTCACGTGACATGATCACATGTCACTGCAAGACTTTATTACCCACTTGCTAGCACACATATATACAGGAAGACTTACAGGTAAAACACAGCCATTTGCAGACAATGGTCCTAGTTAATGGGAGTCATCAAGATTCCAAACCACCATTAATGGCCCACACTTTACATAATTACAATAGGCCCTCAGAGTTATATTTTATATTTCTAGTTTCAGGTACAAGAGTGATACATTTATACAAATAGGATGATCACACTCAGTAGATTATAAGCTTTGTAATGATACCTTACAAGAGACCTTTTGCATGAAGCATATTTCAGTTACATTATATTCACTTATTATTACATTTTTATAAAACCATATAGACTGCACAACGTCACAGCGTTGTGCAATAAAGACATTTGGAAACGTTGTTTGCAAATTATGCATGTTGATTATGGTCAGCATTTGCAGTGTAGGCAGAGCTTGTGATAACAGCTTGGAGGCAAACTGCTTTATAAGTGAGCACCCTGGTACCCATTCTTCAAATATCTCTTTATTGAGGTTCTCTGAATAGAATTCAATTAAACTTCTGAGAGACTAACAACAGTACTGTCAAGGTCACCTTTTAAAAAAACAGAAACGGTTGTTTATTTTTGAATATGCATGAATTCTTCTGTTGAGATGGCTGACAAGTGAGTCAGATAGAATTATTCAACTTTGAACTTCTCTTCACTATTCAGCAAAACAGCAGGTTCTTCACTCTCATCAGCCATACGCTTTGGATGATGTTACCACTGTAACTGAAAGTTAGCTGTAGAACTTAAGATGTTGCAGATTCATGGTATTCTTCAAAAATTTTCCATCGTGCTGCCACAAACTCAGATAGCGAGTTCAGCAGTGTCACAGCTGTGCCTAAGTCCATTGTTTCAGACTGTGGAAGTTGGTATGTTTTAGTTTATTCTTGTACAGCTACTACTCCGAAATGTTGTCATAAATGCTGTCTCCAAACAATCCAAGGTTTCAACAAATGAGTTTGCCTCTGCTTGTGTGTCACTCTTCTGCAGTGTCTGCACCAAAAGCCTGAAGCACAGATTTGTAGCTGCATGATAAACAGCAAAGTGCATCTGTTCGAGCTCTCTTACTGGCCTCAGATGGCTCCTCATTCATAGAATCTCACAAGAGGTCCCAGCAATAAGTTGATCCTGTGAAAAACACATGCAGTTTTTGGACAAATCTAAAAACTGATTGCATCAGTGCATGACTCTGAAACAGCAACACCACATAGGTCATGCATTGGATGTAGACTTGGTGTACACACTCAGGTCATGCACTGGATGTACACTGCTTTCTCACTGATTGCAATGACCTGAGCTTGCACACCAGAAAAAGTGCCAGACATGTTACTAGCATTACCGTATGTTTGACCTCTGCTGTGCTTTAGATTGATATTTAGTTCATCACTTAGGGTTTCCTTGATAACATTAAATAAATGAAGGCCTGTATGCGATGTAACTGGAACAAAATTCAAGAAATGTTCCACAGGGGTAGTTATTCAGCACGTAGCTCACATAAATGTCAGCTGATCAGTATGGCGTGGAATGAACACTGAAGGGAAAGTACTTAGCCAATTTTAGCTCATCCACAATATCCTTCTTTACCTTGTT
The DNA here is from genome assembly GCF_028017835.1 of Emys orbicularis. Classification (NCBI taxonomy): domain Eukaryota; kingdom Metazoa; phylum Chordata; order Testudines; family Emydidae; genus Emys; species Emys orbicularis. The sequence goes on from NC_088684.1 coordinate 166,712,897, forward strand.
AGCCATGAGTTTGATGAACTCTTCACAGATTGTTGAGGATAGATTTGATGTTGTGCCATGACCAGCATTTCCATAGTTGTCGATGTGGCAGGCCAGGAAAAGGTCGTATTCTGTTAAGAACTCTAAGCAGCCAAGGAAATTGCCATTATTAAGACTCCCAAAGGTTTCATTAGTCCCTCTCATGTTGTCAGAAATTTTATAACTGATACAACTCATTTCAACACTTCTGTCCAGTAATTTCCTTCTTTAATACACCTATATGTTTATCAAGGTTTGTCTTTGATAAACGATTATGTAAGTGGTGAGAGCTTGTCAGTGCTCAGTAGAATTTTCGTGGTCACCAAGTCTGCCAATTTGATTCCATGAATCAAATTCTCTCTTGGCTAGTGGAGATGTGTTATTCACAGAAAACAATTTGCACACAAAACAGAAGACACAGCCAGTCAATGGTGAGCATATGAGCCAGGGCCTTTCAATAGTTTCACCATTTGGGGACACCTGATTGAAGACTGTATCACAGAGTTTCCTAAAATAAAATACATTTTAATATTAATGCACACTCTCCAACATTTATGATGAATATAGGCACACTTGTGGGGGCATTAAGAGAGTAAGCAAACTAGAATGTACATTTTTATAATTAGAGACAACAAAAATCAGTTTATTTCAATTGTCTCACAAAATGAATAGTAATCCTGCTGAGAAAAGTTGATCTCATAAAATGACTCAAGTATATAAAAAAGTTATAATTACCTTGTTTTGTTCTTATGTTGTCTTGATGATATTGCATATTTTCCATCGCGATTTTGGCAGAAATCAGGGCCTGTGTCTAAGCAATACTGCTGAGCGAAAGCATCAACAGTCCACAGGGCAGCATCGGAAGAAGGTAATCACGCTGGTGTGTTTTGCAGCAGCAGGTTATAACTGTGTTTTTTATTTGGCGAAAGGAAAGAAACAGCATGTTCTTCACAGCCATCATCAATGTAGACTGGACCCACTGCCATACTAGTATCATTAATTACATACTCATCAGTACCAGTAGTACTAGTAGTATTAATATCATCACCAGGAGTCTCTATACTGTTATTAATGAAACAACTGCTTATGCAACACAGATTTGCATTCTGATCTTCAACTTCTGCTTTACGGCTCCATTTTTGAGCGCCACTTAAATGTTTTTTCATCATTATTTTCTTGGACTTGTTTGTTTGTTCTCCTAGGTTTATAGTCTCCTGCTCTGCTCCTCACCCATGCCTGCAGTATACTTCAGTGCGTACATACGCTGCTGACAGCATGACACCACACGCCTTACCGTAAATGACTGCAGTGCAGAAACAAAATGAAAGGGCTGGGCTCGCAGGGAGCTGTGGATTGGGAGTGAGGGGCACTGGCAGAGTGTGCGGGGGAACTCAGGGCTGGGGCAGCAGGAAGCTTCGGGGCAGCACCAGCGGCAGCGCTGGGGGGGGAGCCCAGAGCTGGGCTACTAGGGGGCCTGCCTGGGTTGGTCTCTGAAATAAGGCAGGGGCCAGGGGCAAGCACAGCAGGGCAGGAGGCAGATCAGTCCCCAGAGCGAGGTAGGGGCTGGAGACAAGAGCACAGCAGGGTGGGTTTGGTCCCTGTGCGAGGAAGGAGCTGGGGGCAAGAGCACAATAGGGCGGGGAGGGGGTCTGTCCCCAGAGCGAGGCAGGGGTTGGGGGTAAGGACAGTAGGGTGTGGGAGAGGGCAGATAGGATCCCTCCGAGGGCAGCACGGAGTTGGTACCTACATCTCTGCCAGAGCCGGATCCTTGGGAGTCAGTTCTCTCTCTCCAGCTGAGCTACAGCTCCTCCAGGCAGCAGTAACTGCTCTGACTGCGGTTACTCCTATAACCGGGGCCCCTTCTGAGTGTGTGCCTAGCACCACAGGCGCCAGAGTCAACCCAGTACTGGACACACAACTTCAAAATGCTGTCTACACAGCTATTTTTAGAGCTATAGCATGAGGCCCTACTACCCTGAGTCTGGCAAGCTTCTGCCACCAGGCCATGTAGATGGACTCTCACTTGAACGGTGTCCACACTGCAGAATACATGAGCTCTGAGCTGCATAAGAGGAGGATTTGAGCTCTGACCCACTGCTTCCAGCAGGGTCCATAGGCCCAAATCCAACTAGTTTCTGTGTGGACAGAAGGGGGGGTTGGGCTCAAACCTGAGTTTGCGTGGACATACCCTGAGACACCAGTGAGCCCAGCCCCGTGGGAGCCCGTGTATGCAAGATGCAGAGATAGGGTAATGACTCATGCATTCCCAGAATACCTGACATTTCAGTACCCTGCTCCAGGATCCTCGCACCCCATCCCAGCATGACCCTGTCCCCACATGACCAGCATCACCTCACACGCAAGACATTACCTCACCCTACTGTCCTTACCCTCAGCCCCTGCCATTTCGAAGCGCACGCCGCTCCAACCTCTCCAACATGACCAGGCACACAGTTCCTGATCTACACTACGAGTTTACGTCGAATTTAGCAGCGTTAGATCGATTTAACCCTGCACCTGTCCACACTACCCTGTTTTGTCGATTTAAAGGGCTCTTAAAATCAATTTCAGTACTCCTCCCCGATGAGGGGATTAGTGCTGAAATCGACCCTGCTGGGTTGAATTTGGGGTAGCGTGGACGCAACTCGATGGTATTGGCCTCCGGAAGCTATCCCAGAGTGCTCCATTGTGACCGCTCTGGACAGCACTCTCAACTCAGATGCACTGGCCAGGTAGACAGGAAAAGCCCCGCGAATTTTTGAATTTAATTTCCTGTTTGGCCAGCGGGGCGAGCTGATCAGCACAGGTGACCATGCAGTCCCAGAATCACAAGCACATAGTTTGGAATCATTGCATAACAAAGTATGGCAGCGTATGGTCCCGGTATTTGCTGGCATTCAAGCAACATCCATTCTTTATCTCTCTGTGTTACCCTCAGGAGAGTGATATCATTCAGGGTCACCTGGTTGAAATAGGGGAATTTTATTAAGGGGACATTCAGAGGTGGTCGTTCCTGCTGGGCTGTTTGCCTGTGGCTGAACAGAAATCATCCCCGCTGTTAGCCACGCGGTGGGGGGAGGGGTGAAGCGATCATCCCAGAGAATTTGGTGTGAGGGTGGGGGGTTTAGTTGGGTTTGTGCTGCACGTTAAATCGAAAACCGCAGCCCCTCCTTTTAAATGGCCAACCCATTTTAAATGGCCAACCCAACAGGTGCTTAGTATGGGAAATGAGAACGCTGCTGTTTGAAACCATTCCCACATATTATGAAGGTTAAAGAAGCTAAAAGACTGTGGCTTACCATGGCTGCCTGCAAGCCGAATTCTGTTGCCTGCCGGCCCTGCGTGTGTGATCTCTCACTCCAAACCGGCAGGCCCTCAATGTAAGAGGCAAAATGCGACCTTGTAAAGAAAGCACACGTGCTATGTAATGTTAACAGCTTGGTTCACCGTGAAAGAGTCTACCCATTGTTCTCTAAAATGTGTCTTTTTAAATACTACTCTCTCTTTTTTTCCCTCCCGCAGCTGCAAATGTTTCAACGCTCCCCGTATCATCTCTGTCCCAGAGGCTAGCGAAGATCAGAAGGCGAAAAAAAACGCACTCGCGATGACGTTCTCTGAGCTCATGCAGTCCTCCCACACTGAAAGAGCCCAGCAGAATGCGTGGAGGCAGACACTGTCAGAGTGCAGGAAAGCACAAAAAGAACGCAAGAACAGGTGGCGGGATCAAGATGATAGGTGGTGTCAGCGTGATGAGAGGAGGCAGGAAGCAATGCTCAGGCTACAGGAGGATCAAACTGATAATTCTCCGGCGTATTGTTGAGGTGCAGGAAAGGCAGCAGGAGCAAAGACCGCCGCTGCAGCCCCGTGTAACCAACCTCCCTCCTCCCCAAGTTCCATATCCTCCTCACCCAGATGCCCAAGAACGCAGTGGGGGGGCCTCCAGGCACCCAACCATTCCACCCCAGAGGACTGCCCAAGCAACAGAAAGCTGGCATTCAATAAGTTTTGAAGTGCAGTGTGTCCTTGTCCTTCCCTCCTCCCCTCATCCACCACCCCACCCAGTGCTTCCCTCCCCCCCGACCCCTCCTGGGCTACCTTTGCAGTTATCCCCCCATTTGTGTGATGAATTAATAAAGAATGCATGAATTTGGAACAACAATGACTTTATTGCCTCTGCAAGTGGTGATCAAAGGGGGGAGAGGAGGGCACTTGGCTTACAGGGAAATAGAGTGAACCAAGGAGGCGGGTTTTCATCAAGGAGAAACAAACAGAACTTTCACACTGTAGCCTGGCCAGTCATGAAACTGGTTTTCAAAGCTTCTCTGATGCGCAGCGCGCCCTGCTGTGCTCTTCTAACTGCCCTGGTGTCTGGCTGCGTGTAATCAGCGGCCAGGCGAATTGCCTCAACCTCCCACCCCCCCATAAACGTCTCCCCCTTACTCTCACAGATATTGTGGAGCACACAGCAAGCAGTAACAACTATGGGAATATTGGTTGATGTTGGTGAAACATCCCTGGTGATCCACCAGTGCTTGCAGTACCATTGAAAAGTACCCCTTTCGGTTTATGTACTGGCTGCCTTGGTGCTCCGGTCCCAAGATAGGGATATGTGTTCCGTCTATCGCCCCACCACAGTTAGGGAATCCAGCAAAGCCATCCACTATGACCTGCACATTTCCCAGAGTCACTACCCTTGATAGCAGCAGCTCAGTGATCGCGTTGGCTACTTGGATTACAGCAGCCCCGCACAGTAGATTTGCCCACTCCAAATTGATTCCCAACTGACTGGTAGCAGTCTGGTGTTGCAATCTTCCAGACGACTATCGCCACTCGCTTGTGAACCGTGAAGGCTGCTCTCATCTTGTTATTCTTGCGCTTCAGGGCAGGGGAAAGCAAGTCACAAAGTTCCATGAAAGTGCCCTTACGCATGCAAAAGTTTCGCAGCCACTGGGAATTATCCCAGACCTGCAACACTATGCAGTCTCACCAGTCTGTGCTTGTTTCCTGGGCCCAGAATCGGCGTTCCACGGCATGAACCTGCCCCATTACCACCATGATGTCCAAATTGCCAGGGACCGTGCTTTGAGAGAAGTCTGTGTCCATGTCCTCATCACTCTCGTCACCGCGCTGCTGTTGCCTTCTCGCCTGCTGTTGAAGTTTCTGGTGCTGCATATACTGCAGGATAATGCGCGTGGTGTTTACAGTGCTCATAACTGCCGCGGTGATCTGAGCGGGCTCCATGCTTGCCATGGTATGGCGTCTGCATGGAAAAAAGGCGCGAAACGATTGTCTGCCATTGTTCTCACGGAGGGGGGGCGATTGATGACATGGCTTACAGGGTTGGCTTACAGGGAATTAAAATCAACAAAGGGGGCGGGTTTTCATCAAGGAGAAACACACACAACTGTCACACCGAAGCGTGGCCAGTTATGAAACTGGTCTTCAAAGCCTCTGTAATGTGCAGCGCGCCTTGCTGTGCTCTTCTAATCGCAAACAGCCTAGTCAGGAAACGGCGCCAGCGAGCTTTTAAACGTCTAAAGGCACGTTCTACCACCATTCTGCACTTGCTCAGCCTATAGTTGAACTGCTCCATACTACTGTCCAGGTTTCATGAACCATGGGAGCAATGGGTAGGTGCGATCGCGCAGTGCTGCCGACTGGGAGAGCAGCCTGAGGCAAAAGCCTCCAGCTCGCATGATATTCCAGGCAGGACTGAATCTCCATTAGACAAAACTTAAAGAACAGAATGACGTGGAGTCACTCCCATTTATGTCCAGGCGCCCCTGACCGACCTCACCAAGGTCGGCCAGGAGCACCCATGTCTGCCTGGGCACCCCCAACCGACCTCACCAAGGTCGGCCAGGAGCACCCACGAGACGACGATGATGGTTAACAGTCGTATTGCACCGTCTGCCGTCCGCAAGACAAGAAGATGCTGCTGTGTAGCACTGCAGTATGTCTGTCAGCAGCACCCAGGAAACGTACGGTGACAGTGAGCTGAGCGGGCTCCATGCTTGCCGTGGTATGCTGTCTGCACGGGAAACCCAGGAAAAAAGCGAGAAACGATTGTTTGCCGTTGCTTTCACGGAGGGATGGAGGCCTGACCACATGTACCCAGAACCACCCTGTGACAGGTTGGATCACAGAAACCCCCTTGGGAGCTGCCACCCAATGTGCAAAGACTACCCCTGCTTCTGTTTTCCCTGCCAGCTCAGGACTCCAGCACCCTGTCTTGCTGAGCGAGACACTCCAGTCTGGCTCCAGACACAGACCCAGGGTCTGAATCACTTGTCCCAAAGCTGCAAGTTTACCTAAAAACAGTTCACAGGAGTGTGCTTGTCTTTAGATGCCCAACTCCCAATGGGGTCTAAACCCAGATAAATCCGTTTTACCCTGCATAAAGCTTATGCAGAGTAAACTCATAAATTGTTCGCCCTCTATAACACTGATAGAGAGATATGCACAGTTGTTTGCTCCCCCAGGTATTAATACATACTCTGAGTAAATTACTAAATAAAAAGTGATTTTATTAAATACAGACAGTAGGATTTAAGTGGTTCCAAGTAGTAACAGACAGAACAAAGTAAGTCACCAAGCAAAATAAAATAAAATGCGCAAATCTATGTCTAATCAAACTAAATACAGATAATCTCACCCTCAGAGATGCTTCAGTAAGTTTTTCTCAGACTGGACACCTTCCAGGCCTGGGCACAATTCTTTCCCCTGGTACAGCTCTTGTTCCAGCTCAGGTCATAGCTAGGGGATTCTTCATGATGGCTCCTCTCTCTCTCTTTTCTGTTCCACCCCTTTATATATCTTTTGCATAAGGCGGGAACCCTTTGTCCCTCTGGGTTTCCACCCCCCCTAACTGGAAAAGCACCAGGTTAAAGATGGATTCCAGTTCAGGTGACATGATCACATGTCACTGCAAGACTTCATTACTCACTTGCCAGCACACACATATACAGGGAGACTCACAGGTAAACAGCCATCTGCAGACAATGGGAGTCATCAAGATTCCAAACCATCATTAATGGCCCACACTTTACATAATTACAATAGGCCCTCAGAGTTACATTTTATATCTCTAGTTTTAGATACAAGAGTGGTACATTTATACGAATCAGATGATCATACTCAGTAGATTTGTAAGGTATCATTACAAAGCTTATAGAGACCTTTTGCATGAAGCATATCCCAGTTACGTTACATTCACTTATTACCGTATTTTCTCTAAAACCATCCCAGTTACATTATATTGACTTATTATCAAGTTTTTATAAAACCATATAGACTGCACAACGTCACACACCCGTGACAATGTTTTTGCCCCATCAGGCATTGGGAGCTCAACCCAGAATTCCAATGGGCGGCAGAGACTGCGGGAACTGTGGGATAGCTACCCACAGTGCAATACTCCTAAAGTCGACGCTAGCCTCGGTACTGTGAACGCACCCCGCCAACTTAAAGCGCTTAGTGGGGACACACACAATCGACTGTATCAAATCGATTTCTAAAAAATCGACTTCTATTAAATCGACCTAATTTCATAGTGTAGACATAACCAGAGTGAGGTAGGGTGACCTGATAGCAAATGTGAAAATTTGCAACAGGGCTGAGGAGTAATAGGTACCTATATAAGGAAAAATCCTGAATACTGGGACTGTCCCTATAAAATCAGGACACCTGGTCATCCTAGGGCAGTGGTTTTCAAACTGGGGTCATGACCCAGTACTGGGTCACGGAATGAAAGGCACTGTATCGCAGCGGCTCTTGTCACCACCGCCGACCCGGCCATTAAAAGTCCCGTTGGTGGTGCTGCCCGACTAAGGCAGGGTAGTCCCTACCTGTTCTGACACCGCGCTGCACCCCAGAAGCAGCCAGCAGCAGGTCCGGCTCATAGGCGGCGGGGGACGGGGAAGGGAGGGCGACGATGACATGGGTCTCTGCGCGCTGCCCTCGCCCTGAGCACCAACTCCGCACTCCCATTGGCCGGTTCCTCGCCAATTGGAGCTGGTGGGGGACGGTGCCTGCAGGCAAGAGCCGCATGGAGCCGCTTGTGCGCCGCCACCTAGGAGGCAGATCTGCTGCTGGCTGCTTCTGCAGCGCAGCATGGTCTGCTGCGCCAGGACAGGCAGGAAGCCTGCCTTAGCATCCCCGCTGCGCTGCTGACGGGGAGCTGCCTGAGCTAAGTCCACACCCCAATCCTCTGCCCCAGTCCTGAGCCCCTTCCTGCACTCCAACTCCCTCATCGCTGGCCCTACCCCAGAGCCTGCACCCCCAGCCCAGACCCCTGATCCTCTCCTACACCCCAAACCCCTCATTCCTGGTCCCACCCCCTCCTACACCCCAAACCCCTCATCCCGGGCCCCACCCCCAGCCCAGAGTCCTGACCCCCTCCCCCACCCCCCTGCCTCCCCCACCCTGAACCCCTCATTCCTAGCCCCACCCCACAACCCTCACCCCCACACCCCAAACCCCTCCTCCCCAGCTCCGTTGGGTCACAGGCATCAACAAATTTCTTCAACTGGGTCGCTAGAAAAAAAAATGGAAAACCACTGCCCTAGGGTGAAGTCACAGGAGCAAGGGGCTCTTCAAGATGATGCCACCACCTTCTACACCAAATGCCTGGCAAATCTTGTCCCTTTTTGTCTCAGGGCCAGACCTGGACAAACTCCCAGGCTGGGCTGAGCCTCCAGGCTGGAGTGACCGAACAGCAAATGTAAAAAATTGGGACGGGGTGAGGGGTAATGGGATCCTATATAAGAAAAAGACCCCCAAAATTGGGACTGTGCCTATAGAATCGGGACATCTGGTCACCCTACTCCTGGCAGCCCCCTGCACGCTGGGGTTTCCCCACGGGAGCTGCGGAGCGCGGCCTGCCAGAGGGAACCAGCGGTGCCGCTCCGGCCAGAGGGACAAGCTGCGGGGAGCCGCGCTGGTACCTGTGTGCGTAGTGCCCGATGAAGAGCGCCAGCAGGACCCGGTTCGGCCACTTGGAGACGCGGGCCGCGCCGCTAAAGAGGCTCAGCCCCAGCGGGACCAGCAGCGACGGCAGCTCCTGCAGCGCCCAGGCCAGGCGGACGGGCACAGGGCAGCCCAAGCGCCGCGTGGAGTAGCGCCCGTACGGCATCCACACGAAGCGCAGCAGCAGCGCGGAGAGCGCTCCCGCGCCCACCAGCCCGTAGGACAGGATTTCCAGCAGTCGCTGCTCCTCTGGCCCCGACAGCCACTGCCACAACCCGCCCATCGCTTCCATGGCCGGGCGCACTCAGCCCCCACCGGCCGGTGCCTCAGAGCCGCGCGCGGGTAGCAACGGCGGGGTTTGGTCACGCGGCACCAACGAGACAACTACGTGCAAAAGGCGCTGAACCCTCGCCGGCGCGGGCACGGCGCTATACTAGCACCGGGACAGGCAGCAGGGAGGCTCGTCGCAGGCCACCCAATCAGCACGACGCGGTAGGGACAGCTGCGCTAAGCCAGAGCCCCGCCTAGCTAACTGCCCTCGCCCTGAGCAGTGATCACGACCACACAGACGCTATTTGGGGATGTGTCCTTAGGCAGGGTCTGGTGCAGCTTTTCATCCACATAGGACGGCAGGAGCCAGGTACCCGATCTGTGCAAGCATTGATTGGAGAAGCTGGGCTGTCAATCGTTTAGATTAGCCAATACAAAATTGAGAAATCGGGCAGAGTCCCTACCCTTATTTCCTCATGTGGACGTCACACAGGCGCCTAAAGACAGCATGCCCATAGGCTGTCCCTGATAAGCGCTAGTCCAAAAATATAAAACAATGAATCCCCTCAAGTGACACAGAGATGTCCTCCCCGCCAGGCAGACCCCGGTTCATTAAAATAACGGCGCTTCCCGCTGCCGGCTGGCTCAACGAAGGAGAAAATTAGCACAGTTGAGTTTATGCTGCAGGCGAATTCGAGGGCAGCCCTTGAGGGGCTTTCCATGCACTGCAGTCAGCTGGCAAGGACCCCGCGCACGCGCAGAAACCAGGCCACCGCATGTGCCACGTGACAACATCGGGTGACGGCTGTCCTTCGGCTGCGGGAAAATCACTCTGTGGCGCGCGGTAGCAGCCGCTTTCGTACAGCGCGCGATGGGCCGCAGGCAGCGCAACCGCCAAAGGCAGCAGCAGGAGCAGCGCCGCCGCGAGCGGGGAGGCGGCGGGGACGGGCAGGGCCGGGAGCAGGCGGTGAGCAGCTGCCGGGCGGGGCGGAGCGGGGTGTGGGGGGGGAGGGCGCTAAGCTGTAGCCGACTCACTGACGCCGCGAAGGTCCCGTGGGCCGAGCGCCTGTGCCCCCCGCACGCATCGGCTGCTCGGGCCCGGGGAGCGCTAAGGATCCCTGACTCCTAGTCAGATCCTCGCGCGAGAGACCCCCCCCCCCCCCCGCGCCGGGAGCTCCCGCTTCCCAACCCGGGAGCCGCGCCCGGGGGGCGATCTGCTCCCCTCCCCGCGCCGTGTCTGATCCGCTCGTCGCCGCCTCTTGCAGGGCTGGGAAGGCGGCTACCCCGAAATCGTCAAGGAGAACGCGCTGTTTGAGCGCTACTACCGGGAGCTGCGGATTGTGCCCGAGGGCGAGTGGGAGCCGTTCATGGCGGCGCTGAGGGAGCCGCTCCCCGCCACTCTACGCATCACCGGCTACAAGAGGTGAGCGCGGGCCCGCGGGGAGAGGCCAGTCGCCGGGCGTAGGAAGCGCTCAGCAAAAGGCCGTTGCTGCGGAGAGTGGGGGGAGCTGCACACGCCCGCTAGGGACGCCGATGGCGCGAGACGTGATACACGGAAGCGGTGTCAGCCCCAGGGGTTCGGCAGCCGCCCCCTGCTGTTCCTCCTGCCAGGTGGTGTCCCCGGTGCGGGGAGGGGTTATCATGGGGGTATTTCCTTTCTTCGGTGCAATCTGTAACTACTTTCATCTGTAGGCTAGAGATGGCAATGGTGGAAAAAAGCTGCCCCAGGTGAGAGGGGTTTATGGTCCTCTGTGATTAATTCTTCATTCTTCTTTTTCCTGTTTGCACATCCCCTGACCAGTGCCCCCAGCAACAGGAGCAGCAGCACAGAATTACACTAGTACACATAGCACTTCACCCAACAGGAGCAGCAAAGTGAAACTGGCGTCAGCTTCGCTGTGTTGTTGCTGGAGCTGCTGGACAGATGGTGTATGCAGGATCAACAACAAAAGTGTGATCTTGCTTCTTAAAGTGGAAAGGGGAAAATCTGGATGGTAGACGGTAACCAGCAAACAGAAATAGGAGAGAATTGATGATAAGGCAGGGTTATATGATCTGTACTACTTGTTTATTGGTAATGTACATAATTTGTGGGTTAATATTGGTTACTTGCTTTCTGGGCCATGAGGGGTTCAGAACACTATGAAGTTGGTGCACTCAGCCCCAGATGGAAGTGTTATACACAGAACAGTTTTGTTTCATTGCACTCTTCAAATAAATCAACTGTTTGTTTTTTAATCAAAAACATTTTGTTCTTTCTTTAGCCATGCAAACGAAATTCTGCACTGCTTGAAGAACAAGTATTTCAAGGAGTTGCAGGACCTGGTAGTTGATGGGCAAAAAATTGAAGTGCCACAACCACTAAAGTGGTAAGAAAACGAAGACACTTTGTAAACTCAGAATATGTTGTTTCAAGAGTTTAGCTTGCTTTCTTCCTTTTCTACCTTATCTGATAATTAACATATATACTGTTAGTAGTGGAATTCACTCATCTTAAGGTTGAACCCTGGATTTGGCTAATATTTTTTTCTTGAAAGATACCCACTGGCTAATCAAATCTTAAAGCATATAACTGATCACCCTTTTAGCATTACAGACATAATTTTTATAGATATTATAACTTTCTTGGTGCTACTCAAAATGGATTTAGGTTGCTCAATAGTACTGTTTTTGGCAAATATTTCTCCATCACATTTTAATACCCAAAATGAAGTTTCTTATAGAATTAATTTTTTTTACATCATATATATTTTTTAGTAAAAGGAAAAGGCCACATAGTTATTTGAAAAGTTACTAGTGATCACCTAGGATTATTATAACTGAATAGAAAAAGATCTGTGAATACAGATCCAAACTCCTTGGATCTTAAAACAAGGAGAAATTGACCCTTCCCCCCTCCTTCCTTTCACCAACTCCTGGTGGATACAGATCCAAACCCCCTTGGATCTTAAAACAAGGAGAAATTGACCCTTCCCCCCTCCTTCCTTTCACCAACTCCTGGTGAATACAGATCCAAACCCCCTTGGATCTTAAAACAAGGAGAAATCAATCAGGTTCTTAAAAAGAAGGCTTTTAATTAAAGAAAAAGGTAAAAATCATCTCTGTAAAATCAGTATGGAAAATAACTTTACAGGGTAATCAAACTTAAAGAGCTCAGAGGACCCCCCTCTGTCTTAGGTTCAAAGTACAGCAAACAAAGATAAACACTCTGGTAAAAGGTACATTTACAAGTTGAGAAAACAAAGTAAATGAGGGAGGAGAGAATCTCTATTTTTCAGTTCATTTTTCAGAATCAGTCTTAATTTGTCTGATTGTGGAGCTAAGTTCCCTCTAAGCTGTGCAGCAGCGTATTAACCACTGTGCAGGCGCTCAGGGCTGTGGCTTCTCCCACGGACCTGCCACGGCCAGAGGAGAGGCGCCCCGACCCCAACCCAGCCTCGCCCAGACCTGCCGCGGATGGGGAAGAGGCACCCCCAACCCAGCCCCAGCTCAGACCTACCGTGTTGGGAGTGGCGCTTCTCCCCCTGGGCCCAACCCAGCCCAAACCCGGGCTTGCTGTGGACGGGACAGATGCGCCCTAGCCCGGACCTGCCATGGAAGGGGAAGAGGTGCCTATTTTGCGGCTCCGGCCCCAGAGCTTCCGTGGCAGGGAGAGGCGCCTCTCCCCTCCACCTCAGGTGCTGCTTTAGGGAGAGAAAGCTGGGGGAGTCGTCTCTCCCTGCTGTAGCCCTGGGGCAGCCTGCACCCCAAACCCCTCATCCCTGGCCCCACTCCAGAGCCCCCCCCGCACTCCAACTCTCTGCCCCAGCCCTGAGCCCCCCCCACCCCTCCCCTCAACCCCTTCCTCACCACATGAATTTTGTCTCCATATTGGTGCACATAACAAAATTCATTCCGCACACGTGTGAAAAATGAGAGGGAATGCTGTTGGGGTTGTACTTCGCTGTGCGCTGACCGCTTGCCACAGCACAAGCAAAGTATAGTCCAGAGGAAGTTTTTGAGGCAGTGGTTTGTGTGAGCTTTCTGATAGTCTGCTGTGAATTACAGGCATATCCGTTGTTCGCTGTGATGTTGCTTTAGTGTAAAGATTAATAATAGCCTCACAAAGTGTATCCAGTACTGACATCATAGCTAGGAGCAGGAATATTGTTATTTGATAATGTCCTGTTCTGTTGAGTTTACACATTTTCTTACTGAGATTCAGATGGTCCCATGACAGATTTTGGCCTAGGTATCTGTGATATGGATTCAGCTAAGCTGTTGCAATGAAAGAGTCATAGTTAGAGTTGTAACAGAATTGTTTAAAGACTGGAATCTTAAAGTCTAATATTTATCTGATTTGACCATCTTAAGTATTTTAATTTTGTACTGTGTTCTGCACACTTCAGACAACTTGAATGTAAATAATTTAGACAGTTTGTAAATTGCCTAAAGAAAAGTGGCTGTATATTTTCGTTTAGAAAGATTTTTGAGATTGCATTAGTTTGTCATGAGTTTGCACTGGGTGTCTCTTTGTTTTATCAGGTATCCAGAAGAGCTAGCATGGCACACTAACTTGAGCAGAAAAATCTTGCGGAAGTCACCACAGCTGGAAAAGTTTCATCAGTTCCTGGTTAGCGAGACAGAATGTGTAAGGCTTTTTTTTTTAAAAATAAAATGTAACAAACAAACAAATGAATTGTGTCCAAAGTTGAATTTTCTTTTTAGAACCGGAACACTTTTTATTGGGAAGTGAAGGCTTGTCTACGTATTACTGATGAAGTGCTCTAGAGGGTGTGATTTGCAAAGCCCTAACTTGCTCCACTCTTAACTGCCCCATGTAGGAAGTGCTGATGCACTCTTAACAGGTCCCTAGTTCACGTTAATGCCAGCAGGATCTACGTGGGACAGTTAGAGTGGTACATGTTAGCGTGCTTACAAACACCACAGGGGTGATACTTTGCTACACTGAGTAGACAATCCATGATAGTGATCACTTAGTCTATAATTAGGGCTTCTATTTTTGTGGGTTTATTAATTTGATTTTTTGGGTTTGTTTATGCTTGACTGGAGCCACTTTCTGTAGTTGCTTGCTCTTGAGTATCAAATACATCCCTAATCTTAAGGGAAAGAAGAGAAGTTTGAACAGGATAAAGTAATGTTGTTTGTTTGGCTCATATTTGTCAGTTTTGTGTGAGCTTGATATTTAAATTTGTAATGAAATTAGAATGAATGAGTGTAATGTCAGAATGATTATTATTATTATTTATGTTACCATAGTGCCTAGGATCCTTAATCATGGAATAACACACTATTGTGAATGAATATGAGCCGAGAAAGACTGTATTTAAGGCCAGAGAAAAAGATGTTGTAGTAATTTAGGTGCGAGATGAGCACCTGGCTGAGAGATTTAGCTGTGTGAATGGATAGGAAAGGCCACATTTTAGAGATGTTGTGGAGAAAGAATTTGTGAGGTTTAGACAGCCTAGATGCGAGGGCCTAGAGAAAGATCTGAAACTGTGATGATGCCCTGATTGTAGGCCTGAGTGACAGGCAATATGGTGGCATTGAGAAAAGGTTTTTTGGGGGGGAAATTAAGACGTCTGCGTTAGCCATGTTGTGCTTGAGCTAATTGGTAGGCATCCATGAGGGAGAGGACAGAGAGACATGCTGAGATTTTAGTTTGGACAGAAGGACTTATGTCTGGAGGAGGGAAGAAAGAGAGATCTGTGAATCATTGGCAAAGAGATGGTAATTGAATTTATGATTGCAGACGAGATTACCCAGAGAAAAGGGGCAAGAGAAGGGCAGACAAGGGCAGAGCCCTGTAGAATATTCCCCCCAGAAAGTTGGAATGGGAGAGGAGGAGGACCCTCCAAAGGACATGTTGAAGAAGCAATTAGAAGCCAAAGGAAGACAAGATTTCAAGACGAGTGTGATTGGTGGTGTCAAAGTTGGCTGACTTCAAGGAGGATGAGGATGGATTACTGGTTCTGAGTTTTGGCTGAAAAGAGATTATTAGAAATTTTGGCAAGAGGAGTTTCAGTGGAGCGCAAGGGGCAGCAGCCAGATTGGAGAAGGTCTAGGGTGGAATTGAAGGAGAGGAGCTCCAGACAGGGATTGTGGACTGTAGATTATAGTTCTGGAAATTTAGTAGTAGAAGGGAGATGGCACAGTAGTTGGATAGACAAGTGGGGTGAAGGGTGGGTTTTTTAAGATGGGAGAGACTGAGGCATGTTTATATTGTGAGAAGAAGGAGTCAGAGGAAAGTTAAGGACAAAAGTAAGGAAGTGGAGGAGTGAGTGTGAGAGGGATCAGAAGATGGGATGAGGTCATTGGAGCAAGTGGAGTGGTTAAAGGAGGAGAGCAAAGGAGAAACTTTCTGCATCTATGACAGGGAAGAAGGAAAAAGTTGTGGGAGGGGGAAGGGGGAAAGTTGCATGGTGTTTTGTAGTACTGACTTTCAGTGCACATTCATTTATACAGCACTATTAATGTTTTATTGTGAAGTAAATCACATTTGCATAAGATCTAATGGATACTGCACACATGTTCATTTTATTTTAGGGAAACGTTAGTCGTCAAGAAGCTGTCAGTATGATCCCTCCTCTGCTGCTTAATGTTAATCCTCACCATAAGGTAATCTTTAAAGTAATGTGAGAACTGGAAGTCATATAGGAAAAATAAGAAAATTACAAACCCCATAGTATTTGTGTTGATGCTTTATTTATTACGACAGGCCATGTGTTCTACATACAGAGATTAGCAATGACAGTAGGCTCCAGTTCATGTGTATTGAAAAATAAGAATTGATTTTTTTAAACTCTGTATGTTTAAGTTTTTGAATCAATTCATTGCCTCCATCCTTCAAAAAATATTTTATCTTCGAAATTTAACTGTATTCATGTATATTCCCCCCTTCCTTTTCTGTGGCTTTCTCTGTTTATAATATTGAGTCACCTTTTTTAAGCTCTCCACTGTGGCTCATTTTTTCATTTTGAGCAAAAGCTATTTAGGAGCATTGTTTTGTTTTGTTTGGAGTGCTATCAACACCACAAGATGTGTGAATCAACCCAAGGTGATTGGTGGTTGTATTTCAAGATGGTTACCAATAAACTCAAGGTAGTTGATGTGTGTAAAGGGTAATCTAGGCACTTCCCATACGTTTGTCCATGGAGGGAACAAAGGGTTGAAATAAATGGTCAGTTTTCAGAGTGGAGAGGAGTAAATAGTGGTGTCCCCACACGGGTTTGTACTGGGACCAGTGCTGTTCAACATATTCATAAAAGATCTGGAAAAAAAGGGTAAATAGTGAGATGGCAAAATTTGCAGATGATACGAAACTACTCAAGATAGGTCTGAAGCAGACTGAGAAGAGTTATAAGGGATCTCACAAAACTGGGTGACTGGGCAACAAAATGGCAGATGAAATTCATGCAAAGCAATGCACATTGGAAAACATAATCCCAACTAAACATATAAAATGATGGAGTCTAAATTAGCTGTTACCACTCAAGAAAGAGATCTTGAAGTCATTGTGGATAGTTCTCTGAAAACATGCATTCAATGTACAGCAGCAGTCAAGAAAGCTAAGAGAATGTTGGGAATCATTAAGAAAGGGATAGATAATAAGACAGGAAATATCATATTTAAGGCTACATTTTAGTCATGGGTATTTTTAGTAAAAGTCATGGACAGGTTGTGGGCAGCAAACAAAAAATCATGGCCCGTGACCTGTCCATGACATGTACTATATACCCCTGACTAAATCTTGGGTGCTGAGGGGAGGAGGGGGGGCGCGGGGTGTGGCCCAGGACCACCACCGCTGCTTGGGGCGGGTGGGGGCTTGGTGGGTCTGGCAGGCTCCTTACCTGGCTCCACGCGGCTCCCCGGAAGCGGTGTCATGTCCCTCAGGTCCTAGGGCCAGGACCTGCGGCCAATGGGAACTGAGGGGTCAGCGCCTGCAGGCGGAGGCAGCACATGGTGCTGTCTGGCCTCGCCTCCACCTAGCAGCTGAGGGACATGTCGCTGCTTCTGGGGAGCCTCCTGAGGTAAGCACTGCCTGGAGCCCTAATCCCCTCCCACACCCCAACCCCCTGCCCCAGTCCTGAGCACCCTCCCACACCCAAACTCCTGCTGCTGCTAGGTGGAGGGAGGATGCGATGGCCCGAGGCTGCCACACAGTGGCTCCCGGGCCAGTCGCATTGGCCGCAGCAGAATCCATGACTTCATGACAAATTTGCAACCATAATCATATTGCGTCTGTATAAATCCATGGTATGCCCACATCTTGAATACTGTGTGCAGATGTGGTCGCCCCATCTCAAAAAAGATATATCGGAATTGGAAAAGCTTCAGAAAAGGGCAACAAAAATGATTAGGGCTATGGAACAGCTTCCATATCAGGAAAGGTTAATTAGATTTGGACTTTTCGGCTTGAAAAAGAGATGACTAAGGGGGGGATGTGATAGAGGTCTATAAAATCATGATTGGTTTGGAGAAAGTGAACTCCTAATAACATAAGAACTAGGGGGTCGGGTTTAAAAGGAAGTATTTCTTCACACAATGCACAGTCAACCTGTGGAACTCCTTACCAGAGGATGTTGTGAAGGCTAAGACTAACAGGGTTCAAAAAAGAACTAGATACGTTCATGGAAGATAGGTCCATCGATGGCTGTTAGCCAGGATGGGCAGGGATGCAAAACCATGCTCTGAAGTGTCTGTAGCTTCTGTTTGCCAGAAGCTGGGAATTTGGCAACAGGGGAAGATCACTTGATGATTACCTATTCTGTTCATTCCCTCTGAAGCACCTGGCATTGGCCACTGTTGGAAGACAGGATACTGAACTAGATGGATCATTGGTCTGACCCAGTTCTTGTGTGAAAATTTGTAGCTTACTTTAAATTGTCCCCTAAGGTAAACCACAAACTCCTGGAGAGTGTCCAGACTAGCCTTTACAAATGTGTTAATTTTCAGTTAACCAAAGATAATACAAAGTAAAAAACTGTAGTTTAAATGTACCCTTAATGTGTATGCACAGTTCTCATTAACTCTAATGATAGTTGCTCATGTGCATGGAGACTGAACTAGAACGCCTGTCTCAGGCTTTGTCTACACTAGAGAGCTTACAGTGGCACAGCTGTACCTATACAGCTGCGTTGCTGTAAGATCTCTTGCGTAGTCGTTCTATGCTGACAGGAGAGAGCTCTCCCATCAACATAATTAAACCACCCTCAACAAGCAGCGGTAGCTATGTTAGCAGGAGAGCTTCCGCACTGGTGTTACGTTGGTGTAACTTATGTTGCTCGGGTGTATTTTTTCACACCCCTGAACGACATAAGTGTTTGCCAACAGAAATGGTAGTGTAGATATAGCCTTATCTGATGGATATATGCTCAGAACAAGGGTAACTCATCTGAGAAATAGCTAGAATGGACTGTTTCATGTCATACTTTTGAACTTTCTATTTTATGCCTAAAAACATCTTTTATTTTTTGCAAGAAATTACAGCAGTGGTTCCCAAACTTTAACAACCTGTGAACCCCTTTCACTAAAATGTCAAGTCTCATGAACCCCCTCCTAAAAATGAATATTTCCAGGGATTTTCTCCTTTACCGAAGTATAAATTATAAAAGCAGTGATCTTGGAAATATAAAATTTGTTTTTATGACATGCTTATTACACAATATTTATTAATTATTTATCATTACTATTTTTATTACATTATGAAAACGGCAACACTCTTCCAAGATTTCACTTTCGTAGCTTGTATCACTTTGAATAAGCCTGTTATAAGACAAGGCTCCTATGCTTCATCAAGGAGTATCAGATGTGAAACAGTGTGAAGGTATTTAAAAAGCCAACTCAAAGAGTTCCTCCTACACAAGCATTCAGGTCTCGAGCAGTCCAGGCAAACAACGCACGTTACAACAAAGCTTAAACTTGTTCTTCATAATAATTTTAAAAACAATACTAGCTGCCTATTTACTTTTAAAAACAGCAAAAAATATCCACCTCCCTTTCCATTTCTTAGAAGGAGTCTTGAAGTTTAAATCTCCTCAGTGTGATAGATATGCTTGCTTTGATCTGCTTAGCTTTTGGAAGTCCAGGGGCTGTTGGCCCCATGCTGCCCAGGGTCCCTAGGGACAGCTCTGTCCGCCATTAGGGAATTTTTTCCCGAGAACCCCCTGTAACATTTCGCGAGCCCCCAGTGGTTCACGAACCCCAGTTTGGGAAACACTGAATTACAGTTTAAAATCAAAACTGTTGAACATGTTTGAGAAATCTTGAAATATTTTACTGTTAAAACTTTTTATTGGTAGATTCTAGATATGTGTGCTGCACCGGGGTCTAAGACTGCGCAGCTCATTGAAATGTTGCATGCAGACATGAATGTTCCTTTTCCAGGTAAGTCTGTCAGGACTAATTACTTTGGGCTTCTGAAGCTTTTGATTTTTTTAAAGATTTTTATTATAAAAGAGCATTTGCAAGTTTCACAAACATAACTGTAATTATGTGCTGAATTCACCAAATTGTATGGTTAGGTTGGAGAGGTGTTCAGCATGTAATAGATTTTAAACTTGTATTTTTAAAGGTCCTATTTTATTATATTGTCAGCTTCCACTTCATGAGTCATCACAGCTCTCCCTAGCCAACAGTTGGCTTCTCAAATTATATGCAGGTTGTCTTTAAAACTTTTTGCTTCACTGTGACTGAAGAGGAGCTATGTGGATTATATACTTGCGGAGAGTTGAGGTAACATTAAATATAATCAGAGCTTAATTTTTCCATGTAATTAAGCGAGTGTGAATTCAATAGACTGTACCTTAGGAATTTTTGTTCTAGTGCTCTCCTTAGGGTATGTCTACACTACGAAATTAGGTCGAATTTATAGAAGCCGGTTTTATAGAAATTGTGTGTGTCCCCACATAAAATGTTCTAAGTGCATTAAGTCGGCAGACCGCGTCCACAGTACCGAGGCTAGCGTCGACTTCCGGAGCGTTGCACTGTAGGTAGCTATCCCATAGTTCCCGCAGTCTCCACCGCCCACTGGAATTCTGGGTTGAGATCCCAATGCCTGATGAGGCAAAAACAGTGTCGCGGGGGATTCTGGGTACATGTCGTCAGCCCGCCCCCGCCCCCTCCCCTGGTGAGAGCAATGGCAGACAATCGTTTCGCGCCTTTTTTCCTGGGTTACCTGTGCAGACGACATACCATGGCAAGCATGGAGTCCGCTCAGCTCAGCTCACAGTCATCCTATGTCATCTGGGTGCCGGCAGACGTGGTACTGCATTGCTACACAGCAGCAGCTCCTTGCCTTTTGGCAGCAGATGTTGTATTACGACTGGTATCCATCATCATCATACTCCTCAGTGAGTTCGGTCAGAGGCGCCTGGGCAGACATGTTTTGTCTCCTGGAGACTCAGTCCTGCTGGCAGTCCTATTGCACCGTCTTGACGATGATGGCTAGCAGTCGTAATGCACCATTTTCTGCCAAGCACCCAGAAGATGCCGATGGCTATCAGTCATGCTGCACCATCTGCTGCCAGCCTAAGATGTAAAAGATAGATGGACCTGATTTGTTCTGTATTCATTTGCTTCCCCCTCCCTCCGTGAAATCAACGGCCTGCTAAACCCAGGGTTTTGAGTTCAGTCTTTGGGGGGGTCATTCTGTGTGACAGTTGTTTGTGTTTCTCCCTGATGCACAGCCACCTTCGTTGATTTTAATTCCCTGTAAGCCATGTCGTCACTCGCCCGCCCCTCCGTCAGACAATAGTTTTGCGCCTTTTTTCAGCCCAGATGCCATAGCACTGGGATCATGGAGCCCGCTCAGATCACCGCGGCAATTATGAGCACTATGAACACCACGCGCATTGTCCTGGAGTATACGCAGAGCCAGAACATGCCAAAGCAAAAACAGGCGAGGAGGCGATTGCAGCGCGGCGACGAGAGTGATGAAGAAATTGACATGGACATAGACCTCTCCCAAAGTACGGGCCCCAGCAATGTGCAAATCATGGTGTTACTGGGGCAGGTTCATGCCGTGGAACGCCGATTCTGGGCCCGGGAAACAAGCACAGACTGGTGTGACCGCATCGTGTTGCAGGTGTGGGATGATTCCCAGTGGCTGCGAAACTTTCGCATGCGTAAGGGCACTTTCATGGAACTTTGTGACTTGCTTTCCCCTGCCGTGAAGCGCCAGAATACCAGGATGAGAGCAGCCCTCACAGTTGAGAAGCGAGTGGCGATAGCCCTGTGGAAGCTTGCAACGCCAGACAGCTACCGGTCAGTCGGGAATCAATTTGGAGTGGGCAAATCTACTGTGGGGGCTGCTGTGATCCAAGTAGCCAACGCAATCAAAGACGTGCTGATATCAAGGGTAGTGATTCTGGGAAACGTGCAGGTCATAGTGGATGGCTTTGCTGCAATGGGATTCCCTAACTGTGGAGGGGCAGTAGACGGAACCTATATTCCTATCTTGTCACCGGAGCACCAAGCCACCGAGTACATAAACCAAAAAGGGTACTTTTCAATGCTGCTGCAAGCCCTGGTGGATCACAAGGGACGTTTCACTAACATCAACGTGGGATGGCCGGGAAAGGTACATGATGCTCGCTTCTTCAGGAACTCTGGTCTGTTTCAAAAGCTGGAGGAAGGGACTTTATTCCCGGACCAGAAAATAACCGTTGGGGATGTTGAAATGCCTATAGTTATCCTTGGGGACCCAGCCTACCCCTTAATGCCATGGCTCATGAAGCCGTACACAGGCAGCCTGGACAGTAGTCAGGACCTGTTCAACTATAGGCTGAGCAAGTGCAGAATGGTGGTAGAATGAGCATTTGGATGTTTAAAAGCGCGCTGGCGCAGTTTACTGACTCGGATAGACCTCAGCGAAACCAATATCCCCATTGTTACTGCCGCTTGTTGTGCGCTCCACAATATCTGTGAGAGTAAGGGGGACACATTTATGGCGTGGTTCGAGGTTGAGGCAAATCGCCTGGCCACTGATTACGCGCAGCCAGAGACCAGGGCGGTTAGAAGAGTACAGCAGGGTGCGGTGCGCATCAGAGAAGCTTTGAAAACCAGTTTTGTGATTGGCCAGGCTACTGTGTGAAACTTCTGTTTGTTTCTCCTTGATGACCCGCCCCCCGGTTCACTCTACTTCCCTGTAAGCTAACCACTCTCCCTTCCCCTCCCCCCTTCGAGCACCGCTTGCAGAGGCAATAAAGTCATTGTTACTTCACATTCATGCATTCTTTATTAATTCATCACACAACTAGGGGGATAACTGCCAAGGTAGCCTGGGAGGGGTGGGGGAGGAGTGAAGGACAAGGACACACTGCAGTTTAAAACTTTAACTCTTATTGAAGGCCAGCCTTCTGATGCTTGGGCAATCATCTGGGGTGGAGTGTCTGGGTGGCCGGAGGCCCCCCCACCGCGTTCTTGGGCATCTGGGTGAGGAGGCTATGGAACTTGGGGAGGAGGGCTGTTGGTTACACGGGGCTGTAGCGGCGGTCTGTGCTCCTGCTGCCTTTCCTGCAGCTCAACCATACGCTGGAGCACATCAGTTTGATGCTCCAGCAGCCGGAGCATCGACTATTGCCTTCTGTCAGCAATCTGACGCCACCTATCCTCTTCAGCCCACCACTTGCTCTCTTCAGCCCGCGATTCAGCCCGCCACCTCTCCTCTCGTTCATATTGTGGTTTTCTGCACTCTGACATTGACTGCCTCCACGCATTCTGCTGTGCTCTGTCAGCGTGGGAGGACATCTGGAGCTCCGAGAACATATCATTCCGAGTCCGTCGTTTTCTCCTTCTGATCTTCACTAGCCTCTGTGAAGGAGAAACATTTGCAGCTGGTGGAGGAGAAGGGAGAGGTGGTTAAAAAAGACACATTTTAGAGAACAATGGGTACACTCTTCCACGTTAAATTTTGCTGTTCACATTACACAGCACATGTGCTTTCGTTACAAGGTCGCATTTTTCCTTTTATATTGAGGGCCTGCCGGTTTGGTGTGAGAGATCACTCACGCAGTGCCAGGCAACAGATTTCGGCTTGCAGGCAGCCATGGTAAGCCACAGTCTTTTGGCTTTTTTAACCTTCATAACATGCGGGAATGGTTTCAAACAGCAGCGCCCTCATTTCCCATACCAAGCACCCGTTGGGTTGGCCATTTAAAATGGGTTTGCAATGTAAAAGGAGGGGCTGCGGTTTCCGTGTTAACATGCAGCACAAACCCAACTAACCCCCCTTCCCCCCACACACCCAATTCTCTGGGATGATCACTTCACCCCTCCCCCCTACCACGTGGCTAACAGCGGGGAATATTTCTGTTCAGCCGAGCAGGAACGGGAACCTCTGAATGTCCCCTTAATAAAATCACCCCATTTCAACCAGGTGACCGTGAATGATATCACTCTCCTGAGGATAACAAAGAGAGATAAGGAATGGATGTTGTCTGCATGCCAGCAAACACCGGGACCATACGCTGCCATGCTTTATGCAATGATTCCAGACTACGTGCTACTGGCCTGGCGTGGTAAAGTGTCCTACCATGGCAGACGGGATAAGGCAGCCCTCCCCAGAAACCTTTTGCAAAGGCTTTGGGAGTACATCAAGGAGAGCTTTCTGGAGATGTCCCTGGAGGATTTCCGCTCCATCCCCATACATGTTAACAGACTTTTCCAGTAGCTGTACTGGCCGCGATTGCCAGGGCAAATTAATCATTAATCATTAAACACGCTTGCTTTTAAATCATGTGTAATATTTACAAAGGTACACTCACCAGAGGTCCCTTGTGCGCCCTCCGGGTCTGGGAGCACGCCTTGGGTGAGTTCGGGGGTTACTGGTTCTAGGTCCAGGGTGATAAACATATCCTGGCTGTTGGGGAAACTGGTTTCTCCGCTTCCTTGCTGTGAGCTATCTTCATTGTCTTCATCATCTTCCTCGTACCCCGAACCCGCTTCCCTGTTGTGTGATTCTCCATTGATGGAGTCAAAGCACAGGGTTGGGGTAGTGGTGGCTGCACCCCCTATCATGGCATGCAGCTCCGCGTAGAAGCGGCATGTCTGCGGCTCTGCCCCGGACCTTCCGTTTTTGCCTCTCTGGCTTTGTGGTAGGCTTGCCTTAGCTCCTTAATTTTCATGCGGCACTGCTGTGGGTCCCTGTTATGGCCTCTGTCCTTCATGGCCTTTGAGACTTTTTCTAATATTTTGCCATTTCATTTACTGCAACAGAGTTCAGCTAGCACTGATACGTCTCCCCATATGGCGAGCAGATCCCGTACCTCCTGTTCGGTCCATGCTGGAGCTCTTTTGCGATCCTGGGACTCTATCATGGTTACCTGTGCTGATGAGCTCTGCATGGTCACCAGTGCTCTCCACGCTGAGCAAACAGGAAATGAAATTCAAAAGTTCGCGGGGCTTTTCCTATCTACCAGGTCAGTGCATCTGAGTTGAGAGTGCTGTCCAGAGCGGTCACAATGAAGCACTCTGGGATAGCTCCCAGAGGCCAATACCATCGAATTCCGTCCACACTACCCCAAATCCGACCCGGAAAGGCCGATTTCAGCGCTAATCCCCTCGTCGGAGGTGGAGTAAAGAAACCGGTTTAAAGGGTCCTTTAAGTTGAAAAAAAGGGCTTCGTCGTGTGGACGTGTCCAGGCTTAATTCGATTTAACGCTGCTAAATTCGACCTAAACTCGTAGTGTAGACCAGGCCTTAGATATTACATTAGGTTGTGTGTGTTCTCCATTATAAGAACCGTCTGTTTACAGTCCCTCTTCTTTAACTTCAGAATTATTTTTACTTTCTATAAAATGGCTGCAAAAATACCACGTATTGCATTCAGCAGAGCAGCTTTGTCCTTTTCAGGCATCAGTGCATATCATCTCTGCAAAAAAAGCTCTGCTAACTCTGGGATGAGATGTGGAAAAACTGTATTTTGTTGCAGTTGCATAGTGCCAAATTGGTCACTTCTAATTTAAACAGAGCACTCCACGTTCCAAATGTTTGAAACGAGGCTTAAAAATTAGGACTATAAAATGCTCATTTCCAAACAATTTATGCAATATGAAGGGAAAACTATATTTTACATATATAATTATTGAATAGTAAAGCCACTATTTGGGTACTGTGATATATATTTTTGCAGAATATTTGCTGGCTAATATATGAATGCAAAACACAGATTCTTCCTGTTAACCTGTAAATTTTATTTTGTTCCCAGAGGGGTTTGTAATTGCTAATGATGTTGACAACAAGCGCTGCTATTTGCTGGTTCATCAGGCTAAGAGGTTAAACAGTCCTTGCATCATGGTGGTAAATCATGACGCTTCCAGCATCCCTACTCTACAAATAGACAATAATGGAAGAAAAGAGGTCCTCTTCTATGATAGGATTTTATGTGATGTCCCTTGCAGGTATAGTGCATTTACTTCTTAATACGCATATTCATTGTGCTACTTTAAATGTAATCTTTTTTTTTTTTAATTTGTCCCTCGGCCTTTCTGCGAAGATTTCCAAAACAGGCTGTTTCTCCTTTCGCATCAGATTAGATAAAGAATTCTAGCTTAAGATAAATGATCTTTTTGCCTCACTCCAGCCTATCCTTAGCTTCCATTAGCCAGTGGACTAAGTTTGTCTTCTAAACCTTTACATCAGGAATGGCAGGCTATATATGGAGCATATCTATGTGATCTAACAGTTTCTAGTTTTTGTTTAATTCCCAAACTGCAGGAATTAATGGAAACAAAATTCATATTAAAAGCAAATTCAATCTTATACACTAATACTGTATCTAAAATGAGATAGCCAGTCTAAATACCTATGGGAGAGGAGGCATTAGTAAATGTTGCATCAATCTTAATTTCTTTTATTTGAAACAAGTTGTACAAGCATAGTTGCTTTTATTGCTTTCAGGGCTTAAAAGTGCAGTTCTGTTCTGAAAAGCGACTCTCTCCAAAATAGCAACAGAGGGTCCTGTGGCACCTTTAAGACTAACAGAAGTATTGGAGCATAAGCTTTTGTGGGTGAATGCCCACTTCATCAGACGCAAGTAATGGAAATTTCCAGAGGCAGGTATAAATCAGTATGGAGATAACTAGGTTAGTTCAATCAGGGAGGGTGAGGTGCTCTGCTAGCAGTTGAGGTGTGAACACCAAGGGAGGAGAAACTGCTTCTGTAGTTGGATAGCCATTCACAGTCTTTGTTTAATCCTGATCTGATGGTGTCAAATTTGCAAATGAACTGGAGCTCAGCAGTTTCTCTTTGGCGTCTGGTCCTGAAGTTTTTTTACTGTAAGATGGCTACCTTTACATCTGCTATTGTGTGGCCAGGGATGTTGAAGTATTCTCCTACAGGTTTTTGTGTATTGCCATTCCTGATATCTGACTTCTCCATTTATCCTCTTGTGTAGTGACTGTCCAGTTTGGCCAATGTATATAGCAGAGGAGCAGGCCAGTCCTCGCCCACAGACAACCCGCTAACCTTAAGCATATTCTCACCAGCAACCACGCACCGCACCATAACAACTCTAACTCAGGAACCAATCCATGCAACAAACCTCGATGCCAACTCTGCCCACATATATACACCAGCAACACCATCACAGGACCTAACCAGATCAGCTACACTATCACCGGCTCATTCACCTGCACGTCCACCAATGTTATATATGCCATCATGTGCCAGCAATGCCCCTCTGCTATGTACATTGGCCAAACTGGACAGTCACTACGCAAGAGGATAAATGGACACAAGTCAGATATCAGGAATGGCAATACACGAAAACCTGTAGGAGAACACTTCAACCTCCCTGGCCACACAATAGCAGATGTAAAGGTAGCCATCTTACAGCAAAAGAACTTCAGGACCAGACTCCAAAGAGAAACTGCTGAGCTCCAGTTCATTTGCAAATTTGACACCATCAGCTCAGGATTAAACAAAGGCTGTGAATGGCTATCCAACTACAGAAGCAGTTTCTCCTCCCTTAGTGTTCACACCTCAACTGCTAGCAGAGCACCTCACCCTCCCTGATTGAACTAACCTAGTTATCTCCATACTGATTTATACCTGCCTCTGGAAATTTCCATTACTTGCGTCTGATGAAGTGGGCATTCACCCACGAAAGCTTATGCTCCAATACTTCTGTTAGTCTTAAAGGTGCCACAGGACCCTCTGTTGCTTTTTACAGATTCAGACTAACACGGCTACCCCTCTGTTACTTCTCTCCAAAATGTCATTGTAGGATTCCTAGTTATTGTCTCAATCACTTCTATATCAAATCTACCCAATTTACAAGTAAAACTTGCCCCCAAAACTGTCTGAAAATTTAGCTTGGAATCTGAAAGTCCAAATTCTTCCTAGTTCATGCATCACCAAGAAAAAAGAAAGTTTAAGGGAAACTTAAATGGAATTTGAAAGGATGCAGTCAATAAAAATACATACATTATTTTCCCTATATTGCTATCATCTTTGCCTACTAAAAGGAAACATTGTTAATAATTCAGGGTAGTTGCTCTTGTTTACTTTTTGCATTTCTTGGATAATGAAAATCAGTAAAGTCACTTCCATTTGTTTATGATCACTAATTTCAGGTTCCTAGCGCTGCAGTGTTTCTTTCAAATACTACAAGGGAATGTTTTTAAGACTGAAAAAATCTGGAAACATTATTTTTTGTAGATTTTCTAAAAGCTTGCTTTTTTTTTTACAAAATGTAAATTTTTGCACAAATGTAAGTTAATGTGCATTTAAGAATTCTGTTGGTAATGCATGAGCCAGAGTAGAATCCAGATAGTTCTCTCAGAGTTGGGTTGGTGCTTGAAGAGTAAATTGGATTTAAAAGTAAAAATTAGTTTAATGAGTAATGTGAACAGATATGACTCTGAATACTTTGAGTTAGAAGGTACTGTTTTCACAGATTTTTTTTTTTTTTCCAGAGAAGTATTCTTTAATCATCTTTCAGTAGGATCACTCCTGTCTGCTATGTCAGCATCCTCTCGCACTGAAAGATTCAAATAGCTTGGTCAGGGAAAGATGAGCCATTGTTGTTGTTTAGCTACTTTTGTATTATTAAATCAATTGATAGTTAATTGGATTGGAAGCTAAAAACTGCGGGAGGATTCCTATTCTGTGATTGAACAATCTTCTGTATGTATTTTTTTGTTAGTTCCCTGTTTTTTGGAATTTTATTGTCCCTGTTACTCCCCTTTGATCCTCTCTTCCTCTTGCTCCCTTCCCCTTTTGTCTTCTCTCTGGTGTCCTCATAGTTGTTCTGTAGGCACTCAAGCCACTTTTCCTTTCAAGTTATGTTCACTCTCTTATTTTTGCTGATGATGCACGTTGAAGAGTAAGGATTCATTTGTGCTCATTATGGGTGGTGGGCAGGTATACTGCTCATCCCACTTAGTGAATGGAGAATGAGACAAATGAGTGGCTTTAAGCCCCACCACCTTCAGCACTGTGTGAGAGAGGGGTATAGAAGAAAAGTCTGGCCTGTTGAACAGGACCTCAATGCAGTTCTTTATCCAATTAGTGTCTGGGGCTAACTGGCCATAGCTTAGAGCCTTCCTGTGTAGCGCTGACTCTAATTGACTGCTTGGGAAGGAGAAAAGTTGCAGGAGCAGCTTCAATGTAAAGCTCTTCTCACCTAAAAATGAACTTGAAAAAAATCAATGTCACTACAATAAGCAGCTTTTTATGTGCCCTTACCCTGTATCGTATGTTAATGAACATTCACATATTTATGATTGTGCATCTTTAAATTTAAAAAAAAAAATTTTTTTTTTTAGTCTGGAAAGAAGTCCTTTAGTATGAACAGCAGCATCTTAAAGCTTTTAAAGCAACTTGTGTGCTTTGGTTCTGTTGTAAAAAGCTGGGGAGGGGGACGAGGCGGGGCAGTATAGACTCTGTATGTAGTGGCCTAGATGTTTCTATTGAGAGTATCAACAAAAATAACAGATGAGATGTTATTTCTTATTGTGTGGATTATTGTCCACTGGAACTGGGATGGAGACTACTATTTTCACATCACCATCTGCTGTATGATTTGTTCTCACTTTTGGTTACAAGGAACCTATCATGACTCTTGATAAACTGTTCCAGTGGTTAATTACCCTCACCGTGAAAAATGTACACCTCATTTCCAGTGCACTGTTTGACATTACCAGCTTCCAGAACTGTATGGTAGCCATTTTGTCTGAATAAACCAAGACACTTTCATGGTACTTACTTTACTTTCTCTTTAACTTTTAACTTCGTTAATCATCTTCAAAATGGAGTTCTTTTAGTGAAGAGAGTACTTGTTGTGAAGAAGCATTTGTCAGGAATTTACTTGAGCCTAGTGATCTAGCAATATGAAGTTCCAGCTCTTGTAAATGTCACATTTTTGTTAAACCTCAACGCATAGTCTGAAATAAGTTAATTTAAGCAAAAAATATTAACTCTTTGAATACCTCTCACATTTTATTTTATATTAAAATAAGGAGTGAAGTCCTAGCATCATTGAAGTCAATGGGAGTTTTTTAATTTACTTACTTGGGGCTGGGATTTTACATGTTAGGTATGTGAAATTAATTTCAGTGGGTGCATTACAAGGTTTTGTTGCCTATTGGGCTTTCAGAACGCATCTCTTGATTGATTGATTCTCAACTGGTAAAACTAGTCTGGTGCCGGAAATCCACTCAGATTAGAGATGGATTGCATCGTCTCTGAGACTTTGGAACTAAATAACTGGATCAAGATGGAAGATCCAGTTTATCCTAACTTAGAGGTAGGAATCAGAGTGCTGCTCTTGGGTCTGGTAGCTTACAAGGAATGTGTTGAAGTGAGTAACTGGGGTAAGATGATATCTAGCAGCATATGAATCAAATTAGATGGTACATTTTTCAGTTCAGGATTGGAATTCCTACATGTGTTCAGTGCCTAGCAAAAATGGGGTTGTAATCCTGACTGGGCACTATTGCAATAATAGTGAAGAAAGTACTTGTTTAGTGATGTGTGGGTTTTTTTTGTTTGTTTGTTGTTTTTTTTCTCTTTATCGTGTTTTGACTATTAACTTTGAAAACTTAATTTGTTTTTTTAAAAATGAATTTTTTGCCTGTAAATAGTTATTCCACAATTTTCTTATCGTCTGACTGCCTTTAATCCCTAAAGAAATAATTAGAAAAGGGAGAAATCTATGTCTAACTTGATTGCTACCAAAACACACTGTTCCAGTTTTTAGTGGGAATTCCGGGTGATAACTGAGACAGATTATTGTTCCCTTGTCTCACAGTTGGCTGATATTAGAGGCTGAGACAAAATCTGCTGGGGGTTTAGCATCCTCTTAAAATGAATCCCCTGTGGTTAGTATCAAAATGGATAGTCTCCTCATGGGTTAAAACACCATTTTTGGATTTACTTATTTTTTCAGCATAGAGTTAAATGTAGATCATAAAAATCTTTTATTTGTGAGTTAACATGTAAACTTCTATTGCAGTGGAGATGGAACCATGAGAAAAAACATTGATGTGTGGAAAAAATGGACAACACAAAATAGCTTACAGCTACATGGGTAAAAGTGCATATTATAATTCCTGTATATGTTTGCAGAAAATGTCATCAGTGTAACAGTTTTACAAATAGAAATTATGAAGTGTTGCCACCTTTCCCTTCCCCCACAAACAGCTAATTTCCTTGTACTTTCTTCTGAGAAGGAGATAATCATCCATATGTGGGAGCAGTCTACATTAAGGATAGGGTAGCATCCCTATTATTTTTGGTTTTTATGAATACCAAAATAACTAGAGCCCTTGCAAATTCACAACCATGAAAAACACATAGTGAACTGTGAAATCTGATCTCCCCTGTGATATCTGGCTATTATAGGGGAGGGGCAGGGCTGTGGGTGCCCCAGCGGGGGATTCCTACAGTGCACTGGACTCCAACTGTTAGTCCCGGTGAGGCTAGGGAGGGATGGGACGACTTCTTCCCTGCAGGGGCCACTCTGGGGCTGGGTCAAACCCCCAGGAACCTCCATGGCTGTGCTGGGCTCTGAAGGCAGCGTCCCTGCCAGCAGCAACACAGAAGTAAGGGTGGCAATCCTGCAATACCCCCCTACCCCCCTCAACCCACCACCACACACACACTAGCTTTGCAACGCCCTACACTCCCCTTTTGGGTCGTGACCCCCACATTTACAACACCATGAAATTTCAGATGTAAACATCTGAAACTGAAATTGACTTTAAAAAATGGTATAACTCTGAAATTGACCAAAATGAATTGGTAGTTCCCTACAAATAACTAATGCAAAGGCAGGGAATCCATTGGGAGGGGGTTGATAGCAGTGAGGGCACAGTAATGGTAGTGAGCCAACTAGTTGGATAGGAGGCGGGTGGCAGGAGCTGCAGGGAAGACCGTGCAAGCCTAAAATGGCAGTGTCCACTTTGTACACCAAAAGTCTAATGTAAAATAAAATATGAATATTGGTGAAATCCCTGTATTGTTATCTCTGATGAATATGAATAAAAGATTGGCCCTGGCCTTGTTTGACAAATAAACAACTTGGGTTGTTGGCTATTGTAATGCATCAAAATGGCTGTTAGTTTAACACTGTAGTTTGGTGGTTTATGTTTATGTGAATTCTGGAATTAAGTTAATCACTTTTTTGTAAAAAATTTTTTTTTTTTTTTTAGAAAAATATCAAAGATTTCTAAAATCTTATTTTAAAACCTAAAATTATTTAATTTTACTAAACCTCTCAATTTAGATATGGTTTGATATGTAAACATTGTATTACCTTTTTGTTGAACAGATTTATATATGCTGCTTTTCAACACTGCAAATTGTTGCAACCCATAGAAATTTTTTGGTGAGGTTTTTGGGAAAATAGCTTAATTGACTAAGTTCTTTAAAATTTAACAGTGTTTAGTATACCTAAGGAAGTGTATTTGAAACAGTAGTATTCTATTAGTTGAAATAAATTAGTTTACAGGGTTTATTTTAGGGGCAGAGTTGTATTGTGGATGCACATCGCCGTCCAGGTTATTGTATTGTGTGATATGTCTTTCTAGTACAACACTAACCAAACTGTGTTCTGCTGGCAGTGCTTCTCATACTGTTGATTTTAATGCTAGAATTCCTGGGCTAGAGAGGGATAGTGGCCAAGATAAATTGCCTGCATTCAGATACTGTGGTAATAGGCACATTCAATAGAGGCATGAGGAAATTAAGCTCTGTGTTTAAACGTTGTGTCCTGATTTAATATAGCTAGAATGTCTGTGATGAAGTCTTCATCAGTCTTACTGAATGGTTTAGACAAACACTTTTCTTTTAGATTGCAGTTAAGGATTGCAACCCGGGGTGTAGAACAACTAGCAGAAGGAGGTAGGATGGTCTATTCGACATGTTCACTGAATCCTGTTGAAA
The DNA here is from genome assembly GCF_028017835.1 of Emys orbicularis. Classification (NCBI taxonomy): domain Eukaryota; kingdom Metazoa; phylum Chordata; order Testudines; family Emydidae; genus Emys; species Emys orbicularis. Next base: position 166,745,540 of record NC_088684.1, read on the forward strand.
ATGAAGCTGTGATTGCATCCCTGCTGGAAAAAAGTGAAGGTGAGAAAATGAGATATCTTGGCTGAATATTTACTGAACAATACATTAAAATCTTATTGATTCACAATAATAGGGGGAGATGTGAAGATTAGAATGCCAGGGATGAGTGCAGTATAGATGAGAAACTCCCAGTGGGTGAATGGGAGGGAATCTGCCTTATTTTCTCCTCTTATATCAACAGCTGTAATAAAAGTTCTCTAGACCAAATGAGGTCTAGACACCCTATCAGCATTGGTAGATTTTTATAGCTGTAACTGTTGGATCTTAAAACAGTTCTGTAAATGATGTACCAAAGACTCATTCAGACTCAGCTGTGTTGCCTCGGTAGCATCAACAGGAGTAAAAAGTAGTAAACATTTATTTTTGTCACTGTAGCAAGCATACATGGAGCACAACTGTTGAGTAAGAATGTGCCATTTTAACATAACCAAGTCTCCAAATAGAGCTCCACCTTAAAGTTGGATGCCACTGTCTGCTTCTGGTGGATGGAACCAATATTGTCTTGTGGCCAAGTTAAGCTTGGCAGTAGGGAGCACGGTTGGCAGCAGTGTCTCAGACTGCTGTGAAAGAGATCAGAATTGGGGCAGTAGCTTGCTTAAACAGCAGAGTTGTGAGGAAAGTAATTTTCATCCCATATTTTCCCCCACCACCAGGGTGGGAGGAGGATCAGATGCAGCAGTAGTTGGTAGTAAGTAGCCTAGGCCTGTTTGAGGGATGTTACCAAATATCAGGAAATGACACTAGCTCATGGGCAACTGTGTTCTAGTGGCTTCTGTCTGGGGACTGAGAGTTATGAGGCCTGGATTCTATTCCTGAGTTATTATCCACACTAGACCCACCCCAAGCAAACATTTCTTTTCTGACTGAATCAGCTAACTGCACACTTGCAAATTATTTCCAGTGGTTTTGAATGTCTGTCTTTTTACTGAAGTTCAAATCAAGGGGTTTTACTGTACATGGAGACCTTTTAACATTTGTGACTAACTTCAAATTGAGTCAGCTTTGAAAAATGACACCCCATGCCAATCTGGGGGGTTTACAATTATGTTTTTCTATTTTAAGATTTTTACCTTTTTATTATTGTTTAGAATACCTGTGCAAATAAGAGAGGTGACTGCTTGGTTGACAAAGGGGAGTAAACTGACAAAGTACTATAAAATGCACAAAGCAAGTAAATTGAAAATCAGTAAAGAAAAAGACCTTTCTCTGTTCTTTCATTTATAGCAATCCTGAGTTGCAGCAATTTAATAATAATAAAAACAGTAGTGTGAGATTTTTTTTTAATGGGTAATGATTCAAGTATACTTAAAGGAATAATAGAAAATGTAATTTTGTTCATGTTCAGGGCATCTTGAAGCATTTTACCAAGTAATGAGTTAAATACTGGAAATAGTATTTTGTTGAGGGACTGTTAGGTTATGAGGCATCAGACTTTAAATCTATCAGGGTTGAAAATGGGCATTTTATTTAATTATAAAGTCATTTTCGACAGCCAGTGTTGTGTAGTATTGTCTTTTTATCCTTTACTTTCATCTGTTGTCAAACTTCTTTAAAGTTCTTATTGGACTTTTAAAAATCTGTTCATAATGATGTGTAATTTCTTATCTTTGTTATCTTAAAGTACAAAATGTATTTCAAAATAAGTATCTCTATCTTACCCAACATGGTGTATAATTTTATAGAAATCCATGTTTTGAAAGGTTACACAGAAGTACACCTCTAAACAATTTCCCTGAAGTTTATATTTTCAAGAACACTTATTTGCTTTTGCATATTTGGCTTTCTAGGTGCCTTAGAACTTGCTGATGTCTCTTCTGAGTTGCCAGGCTTGAAGTGCATGCCAGGGATTACACAATGGAAGGTATTTGGAAGATATTTCTGTAAAGATATATACCATAGTCGCAGTCTTGATGCATGCTTTGTTACCTGCACAATTTAGGGCTCTCAGCTCCCTACCCTCTCTTTTTGGGTACTTAGGAAGTAAGGGACCAAACTTTACCCCTCTGTGGGCTCTGGGCTCTACTCCTCAGTGGACTCAGGGCTCTGCGGGGCCTTTTAACAGTGAAAGAGTCTTACACAGTAATATCCTTAACCTCTATTTAGTAACAGTTACCAAAACAGAATACACACGCTAAGCATACAATGCTCACCACTCCCAATAAGGCAGATGAACTTTTCTTGATGGCCAGTCAAGATTAGATTGTCCAGGGCTCTAGTTTCTGCATGGTATGGTCCACAGGTTGTTGAGATCTGACAGCTCTGATCTTGGGCTGTATCCTGGAGTTAGGTTCCAAAGAATGTCCCTTTGGACCCCAGTGTATATAGTTAAAACTTGGTTCCTAGCTATACCTTAGCCAATAATTTTAAACTAAAGTACTACAAAACAGTGTTTTTCACCAATCCTAGCCCATTATGAAACCATTCTTGAACCAGTTAGACCCCACCATCTTAGTTCATTTAAATCTTGTGAAATTAGTTATGCAACAAAGAATCAGACAGAGACCATACAGATAAACAGTAGAGAAGTAGGGACCATAAAGGCCAAACAATAGAGAAGTATAGATTTCACAATCACAACTGTTAAGTGGTTCCTTGCCAGACAGAATATCAAACAAAGTTTTCTTTAAACATCTTACCCTTGGTTTCTTTATCTGGAGATGGTGAGTACTATTAGGACAGGAGTGCCTACCTAACAGTCTGGTATTACGTTGTTTTGATGCAATTTAGATGCAACGGGAGAATATGACTTAGCTCATGTCTGCTGTTTCTCACTCTTGCTGCTGCTTTTACTGCAGAAAAAGGCCTCAGACCTTACAGCTTTGGGTGTAAAATCAGGCAGGAACTCAAAGAGCTCTAAAATTGAGGTATTGGCCTAAGCTAATAAAACTGGAAGAAGTTAAATGAGAGCAATAAATATGCCACCAAGGTTTTTAATCCTCCCCAGCTAGAGTACACTCTACAAATCTTTGAGGCTCCACTAATACAGTCTCCCAGGGGGAAAAAATCACCGCCATGTTTCTTAATTTTGCTTTTACTTCATCATTTCAGGCAGTTCTATCGCCCATTTTGTTGATAATCCTGTCCGATCCACTTTAAGTTGTCTCTTACCTTTAGGCATGAAAAGTTATAATCTGTCACAAGAGGAAGCCACCTGGCTTCTTTCCCATCCTTTTTTAGCTGCTGGGATGCTCCAGCCAGTCATCCATCCCTGAGGCTCTGTAGCTGAGCTGGATGCTTGGGGGAAAAAGGGACAAGAAGTGGACAAGTCCTTCAGACTTATTGAAATACAGGGAGTCCTCGACTTTACGACATTCGACTTACGACGAACAGCACTTACAACATTTCTGAATTGACACCCTGATCTGACTTACAACTGGTTTCGACTTTACGATGCTTGGGCCTGCAATGGAGTGGATTGCGGTTCCGAGTTTTACGACTTTTTACTTACGACGCAATTTTCAGGAGCCAGTTGTGTCGTAAATCCAAGGATTGCCTGTATTCTTTCAGCAGAAAGCAAACGTAAAAGATTGCTTTAAGTTTCCTGACCCTTCTGACACTGAAGGCTGAGCCTTAAAATGTGTACCTGTGTAGTAAATGCAAAATGGTTAATGGCATATGCAATTTGGAATCTTGTGTTTTGCATTTACAATTTAAGTACACACTTTTCAAAGCTTCGCCATGAAATAGAATCTGTCTGCAGAGTCATTTGCAAAATAGACCTTTTGCAAAGTAGAGATGAAGCTTAAAAAAAAGGAAAACAGAGGTAACGTAGGATGCCAAATTTATAAAACAAACAAATCTTGCTTTAGTATTTACCTCAGAGGATCCTGGCCGATGAAATGTATTTATGGATAGAATGGTGGTTTGGGAGCGTGATTCTAGTTATTTAGGTTGCATCTCCAGCTTGACCATAAATGGAAAGAGGGGTTCAAGTAGCATTCATAGTTGTACACAAATAGCAAAGCACAAAGTGAAAAGATTTTGCTTTTCCTTGAGTGGGATCATACTTTACTTTTTAAATAAGCAAAAAGATAGGGTTTACACACACACTGCTTCAGTCAAGACGCAAAATATCCAGAAAGAATGTTAACTGATGTACTGCATTTCTGTGAATGTTTATGCTAAAAATTGATCTCAAGATAGAAATCTTCCCCATAACATTAAGATGTGTATTCAAAATAATGCACGAACACTATGCAGAGAAATATTGGCAGATTTACTAGTCTCGAACCCATGTCTTCTATTTGAGAATGTACGTTAAGCCTTATTTTAGTGCATTTGTGGATAGTGAAAACAGCAGTAAAGATTAAGTGCAAGACTCTTTAAATTCCTGGTTTTCATTGCACATAATTTTGTCAAATAAATCTTTACCACTGAAACTTTTAATGCTCGGGTTTGTCCAAAGGTGTAACTAGCTTCCTTTAAAACTACAGTCTTTATGGTGGCTTTTAAGTTAGCTGTTCATGATGTGGGGGAGGAGAACATATCTCATTCAAATATGCCCATTACAATTCCAACACACCAATATGGATAGAACTCTCTCAGGTCTAAGTTGTGAGATTCAACAGAGATCACCTTATGCTTTTTCTGCTGAGTTATGTAGGCTTTCCTTGGTACTTCCATGGCTGTTTCCTTTCTGACTGTATGTCAGAACATCATGCTGAAGGAGACCCCATCATGTCCATGGGCTGTGGACCAGAGAATGAGAACCTGTTGTGATGTATGTTTTCATAGATTTTAAGACTGGAACGGACCAATAGATCAATCCAGTCTGACTACCTGTATAACACACTCTAGAATTTCACCAGATTACCCCTACATTGAGTCCAGTAATTTGTATAAAGTACATCTTCAAGAAAAACAGGTTTTGTACAAGGCTAATTCAAAAATGGCTGAATTTTAGAAGTTGCAACTTCATGTGCTAGTCTTGACAATTCTTAAAGTATAAGTGACTGAAATTTAGTACAAAAACCCTTCATTATTATGTTGTATGTGATAACAGAGTAACATAAAACTGTAAGTATTGTACGAGCAGTTGTGGTTTCATGCTGTTGCTTCATTGGAGTTCCACAACTATGTACTTTTGATATTGTCCAAATGTGGAAGGTATGCAGTTAATTCAGCAGAATAGAGCTACTCCTTTTTTGTCTTAAACATATATTAATGTGATAAGAGATTAAATTAATCATACAAGTCAGGAAAATGTTACCATTCTTACAGAAATGTTGACTTGATATCCTTGTACATATGTAATGATTTTTTTTTTTCTTGGTAAATGTATCCTGTATAAATATACTCAGACTAATATTACCAAGTTAAGGTTCCTACAGGAATTTTGAATTTCCCACCTTTTTTTATGTGATTAGTTTTTCAACCTGCATTATTTTTTTGTGTTCCATCTGTATTTTGTTAACAAGTAAATTAACATCAAATTTTATTCCTAAATGAACTACTGGCACTAGTAATCTTGATACAGCCGTTCAGTTGTTACATAGGGTTGCCAACTTCCTAATTCCAGAAAACCGAACACCCTTGCCCTGCCCACTGCCCCTCCCCTCCCTCCGTTGCTTGATCTTCCCCACCCTCTCTTGCTCATTTTCACTGCAAGGCCCAAACAGGCATAATTATTGTTTTGACAGATGTATTAAGTTCAAGTTTTATTTGTTACAGGACACTAGAGCTGGCAGCCAAATAAGTCAAAAAGGGTAATTTTAAAAAAAATGAAATTTCACAAAGATGTTCATGATTCTTTCCCTCCCCGCTTCCCATTTTTCATAACCAGCTCCATGTTCTTCGAGTGCTTGCTCATATCAATTCCAGTTAGGTGTGTGCGTGTGCACGGAAGTCAGAAAACTTTTTCCTAGCAGCTACACGTTGGGCTGGCTGTGGAGCCCCTTGGAGTGGCGCCGACATGGCGCTCTATATAAGACCCTGCCGGCCCGACCTCCCTTCAGTTCCTTCTTACCGCCCATGACGGTTGTTGGAACAGTGGTCTCTTGCTAGCAAGTTCTCCACTACTCCCTAGCATTCTCTTATCGTTGTAAATAGTTCCCTTTGTTAGTATCGTTAGTAGTTATCTTAGTGTTAAGTGTAGTATAGTGGTTGGGGGTTTTTTTCCCCTTCAATGAGTGCCCTACTAAAGTTATTTTAATTTTATGTATGGAATTAGGACCACACATTATCATAGCTACAATGGGTCCATTAAAGGCCCACTCCTGAAGCCCAAATACAAATCCATAGAGCACAACCACAGAAATACACACCTGTCCAGATACCTATATAAATAAATCTGTAGAAACTGACACCCACACCTACATGCAGATACACACGTGTATTCATGTGTACACATCTAGCATGCACTAAAACATATACTTCCACATTATTTAATATTATAATTGTTGCTTAATGCCTAGAGACCCCAGCTAAGTTCAGGGCTCCAGGGTGGTAAGTGCTGGACATACACATAAAAAGAGAGAGTCTGCAACAAAGAGTTTATAATGTAGCTAGGCAAAGGTAGGAAGAAATGTATGATACATTGACTCTTCTGCAATTACTAGTCAACAACATTCATTTTTAAGAAATAATACGTTTCTTTTAGAGTTCCCTTTTCTTTTAAAAACTTGCTATGAAATGAATACACATTTTATGTCATCAGTTTTTTTGCGCAAGCCAGCAAAAGGAATAAAAGTCAGAGTTAGGCTGCAAATTTTATTCACACAGGTATATACACATGTGGCAATACACACACCTCCCTACAAAAAGACACACAGTCTCTTACACACATACAATGCATGCATGCACACACTTGCCTACACAGATAAACTTTTTCATACACTTTTCCAGGGGTGCCTAAATCACCCAGCTGGGAAGGGAGGAGGGTGGGCTGGAGGGGAAAAGATGGGGGTGGGGTGGGGATGGAGGAGAGAGGATTGGGAGGGAAAGAGGCTAAGGACAAGAGCAGGGTAGGGGTGAGAGGAGGCAGTGAAGGAGAGAGGAGGAGGTGTGTGGGGGTATGTGGGGTGGATGGAGATGCAAGGGGAAGCAAAAGGCTATGGGTGCATGAGGATGTGGGGGGCACAAGGGTGTATAGGGACATAATGGGAGTGCAGCAGTATATGGAGGTAAATAGTGTACAGGGCTGTGGGCGGTGAAGGACATAGGGGTGGCGGCTCTGGGAGCTGGAGAGGATGGGTTGGAGAGCGCTGTAAGGGGCACAGGGCTGGGGTGGGTAGGTGTGGGTGGTAGGATGGGATGGGGAGGTATGCAGTGAGGAGAGCGGGGGTTGGGATGCAATGACGGGGTGATGGGGGGCATGGGGGTTGGGATGGGGAGGGATGCAATGACCGGGAATGGGGGTCCAGGAGGGTTAGAATGGGAAGGGATGCAGTGAAGGGGGATGGGGGTGCAGCCCCATTCCCAGCACTCGGAGACAGGGATACACATACCTCAAACTCCTGGGTGCCGGCAATGGGGGGAGAGATGAGGAGAAGTGGGCCGGGCAGCAGTGGGAGAGGGGCATGCCATGTGACCCCTCAACAGCCGCATGCTGAGCGCTCTCGAGTCACACTTGCACTAGTTCCTCCCGTGCCGTGACCCAGCCAGTAGGAGCTGCAGGCGGGGAAGCATGTGGACCTCGCTGGCTGCCCCTAAGGCTAGGAGCTGGACATGCCAGCTGCTTCCCAACCTGGGAGCCGCATGGCACAGAGGCTAGCAGGGAGTCTGCCAGCCCCACTATGCGGCGCGGCGGCACCGCCAACTGGACAGTCAATGGCACGGTCAGCGGTGCTGACTGGAGCTGCCAGGATCCCTTTTTGACCAGGTGTTCCGGTCCAAAACTGGACACCTGGTCACCGTATTGTTACGTGATGCAAAATTGCAGGCTGAAATGACATTATCCCATTTTCCCATGCAGGTAATGCTAAAAGATGGACAGTGGTTTGAAGCCTGGAAGGACGTGCCTTCTAACAGGCAGACCCAAATTCGGCCCACCATGTTCCCAATAAAAGATGAAGAAAAACTAAAAGCAATGAACCTGGAGCGTTGGTAAGTTTTCCCAGAGTGGCTTAAAGTTATAGGGAATTTTGAGGTTTAGCTTTTATGGTGATGTGAAGACACCTTGCGGTAACTGGCAGTTCAGTTTTAGGAATGAATTGTGCGCTAGAACTAAACTTTTAAGTGGCTAGGATGCGGTATTCATTATAAGCATTGGTAACTGGATACTATGATTAGAACCCTAAAAATACATAAGGCAGTAAGAGATAATTATAGGTTGATTTCAAGGAAGATTGTACTACTTGATGACAACATAAGGACAAATTCTGGCTTCATTTACAATTTGACAGAATTACTACAAGTATATACAGGGCATGAAAAGTGCTATGTAACAGCTAGGTATTATTGTTAGATCTCTTGATTAAAATAGTAGTGCAGTTAAACAACCAGTTGTTTGCAAATTGGAAAGCCTTTTGTAGTGAATAATCTTTTTTAAAAAAAAAATCAAGCATTTAAAATTCTCATTTTATCAATGCTAAAGTTTAGTCAAATATAAAACTAAGGATATTTTACAACTGATGCAATTCACTATAGGAAGCTAGAATATTTCATTTAGACTCTGTTTCTAACTTGATGATTTCATCTTCCTAATTTTAACAGATACATAATTTACACTAAAGTAAATGTGAGCATGTTTCTTTCAGTATTTCATAAAAATCCGATTGCTGGTATTGACCATGAAGTACTTTTTTCCCTCTCCAGCATTAGAATATTGCCACATCACCAGAACACTGGAGGTTTCTTTGTGGCTGTATTAATAAAAAAATCGCCAATGCCATGGAATAAACGCCAATCTAAGGTAATGTTCCTTTTTAAAGAGCAGTGATGACAGCATATATTGTGTTTTGGAAGCTTTCATAAACTATTTAGAGTATTATTGGAAAAATCACAGTTAGTAAAGGTAGTTGTCTTTCATGCCCTTCCGTGAAGTATTTTTTAAACACTGCAAAAGTTCAGGTTTTTTTATTTTATGGAAACAAAGTATGCATTTATATGAAATCTTAACTTTTTCTAGTTGTCTATTAAACTCATGTGGTGGCCCTTCCAGTGTGAAACTTGTTTGCAAAAACATTCCATGAAAACTCCAGAACTTGATTCAATGCTAGAATGACCTTTCCAAGATGTATAAATACTTTTCATACTGATAAACACTCTGCTTTACAGGATTATTGTTAAATAAATAAATATAGGTGTCACATTGGGAATGTGGTATATTAAAGGTATATCATCAACTGAAAAATTGTTTATCTGAATTTCTGTGTTAGAAATAATACCTAAGATTGCTATAACTGAAAGAAATTAAAATTATTTTTCTGTTTTGTCTGTTTATTTTGTGTAGTCAGTCAGCTAGCTTGTCAATTCCCTTTTGTTTGTGTGGGCCTTTCACACAGCAAGAAGGTAAAGGAAAACATTTAGAAGCAGGTTTTCAAAAGCACCTAAGGCAGGGATTCTTAAACTGGGGGTTGGGACCCCTCAGGGGGTCACAAGCTTATTACATGGGGGGGTCGCAAGCTGTCCGCTTCCACCCCAGCCTTGCTTTGCCTCCAGCATTTATAATGGTGTTAAATATATTTAAAAGCCTTTTTAATTTATAAGGGGGGGTTGCACTCAGAGGCTTGCTATGTGAAAGGAGTCACCAGTACAAAAGTTTGAGAACCACTGACCTAAGGTATTTACGGTTCCATAGTCTGTAAATCCCTTTTACAAGTAGGAAAAGGGGATTGTGAAACCCCAGTAAAATAGAAAGGCAGATACTGTACTGAAAGAACTTTTTTTTTTTTTTTAAACTGACAAGATTTCAAGTTGGTGTCCCTTTAACTTAAAACATTGCATCTCTTTAGAGGGGAATATTCCTCATGGGAATCAAGTGGAACGATGAGGTGAAGTGACTTGCCCAGCAGGCCAGTGGCAGAGCTAGAAATAGTTTTAGTCTAGTGGTTTCTTCACTAGGCCGCTATGTGATTCCTCAGTGTTCAGTCCCCCCTTCTGTACATGTTGTTACAATGGAATGGAGATAATGGTCATACTTTGAAATGTTTGCAATGTGTAGTTGCTAACAGGGCTGGTGAGAGAAATTTCATCTATGGTCTGTCTCAAAACCTTGACAGTTTTATTATATTGTTATTTTATAATTTTCAATGCGTGAGAGAAGACAGGTGTGTCTTCCTCTCTCCTTCTGCCTTCCACCTCACCATTCCCCTCAACATGTACCCCCTCCCCCATCAAAATGTCCAGTACCCCTTCCCATCCCATTAAGCCATTAGTTGGCACTGTAGAAACCATTAACATGGAAAAAGTTACTCCTTGCTGTCTCATGCCCTATGCTGCTGCATGCCACAGGCCTAGCAGCTGCAGTTTCAATGGCTGCACACTACCTTGGTTATATAGTCTGAGCTGCATGCTGAGCTGGCCCCTCACTCCTACTACCAACCTCCAGCTGTGACTGCTGCACCTGCTTCAGCCAGGCTTTTCCAGCCACCATGCTCCAGCTGCACCCAGCCTGCCCCTCCTCCAAACTGTACCACTTCCCCACAGGTTGACCAGCCTCCACACCCCACACAGGGAATATTTTAACTATTCCTTTTCTGGATTTTATGTCTTTAAATTTGTTACCTTTATTCCCACTCCCCAGATCCTCAAACACAGTGAGAAAGTAGAGGGGCTCAGCCCCCTGCCGAGGGGTTAGGGCTTCCATATATCCTAGCATGCACACCAATGGGGAGAGTTGAGGACTGACATGCCTACCTCCAGTTTCTGCTATTCCTGATATTTTCCAACCACTCCTGTGTTCTCCCTTTCCACTTTCCTTAATTTCTACCCCCTCCACTTTACCGGAGGTCCCCTTCCCCCCCCATTCCTCTTCCCATCCCTTAATGGAGACCCAAACCCTTCTTCCCCTATTGCCACCTTCTCTTGCACCCCTAGTTGCCTCTCCCCTCCCCCTAAGCATTCTTGTGGGAAAAAATTTTTTTCCAGAAAAAGTTTCAGTGCCTTCTTTACTCCGATTACATTTCTCAAAACAGACACACACCCCAACAGCTTGACAAATGGCCCAGAATTTGGGCCACTAACATTATCTCTCGCCTCCAAGGCAATTTGAACAACTGGGTAGACTTTAGAGGACTTAGAAAAGTTGAGGCTTAAATGGAAAGCTGATCTTAACCTTAACTGTAGCAGAGTTCTTGCTCTGCTATAATGGGGTGCATAGAGACCAAATACAGTACATGTATCTTTGAATGGATGGTAACGTGACCTTTGGGGAGCTACTTTATCTACAATATATACAATTTATATACAATTACATTTTATGTAAATGTTAGTGAGAGCTGAGCATATGTTCATTTTAGGGATAATGTAGGCATTTTGTTGTAACAGTTGTATCTAACTTTTTCTTCATAATAATCTGGAACAGCTTCAGCGCAGGTTATCACAGAGAACAGGAGATGTTTCAGTGAGTGCACCTGCTACAGAAGATGGCTCTGTAGAAATTGTTGAAGAACCACCAGATGCTGAGGATGAAGAATCTAAGGAAACTCAACACTTGCTGAATGTAGAGAGTGAGCAAAGCAAGAAAGATGGAGTATGTGGGTAAGAGACTACATTTAAGCATCTGTCCTGTCCTTGCTTCCTAACAGTGTCTAACACAAGAGTCCCGTGCTCGGTGGAGAACTCCAGTTCTGTTCAGTTCTTAAATTGTATGTCTAATTTTAAAAAGTGGACCTAATAGAATACACACTGCACTTTCCATAACATGATCATTTGCTTTAATTTTGCCCTTTTCCCTTGCCCTGTCCTTAGATTGGTGCTAAAGACATTTAAAGAGCTTACAAACACATTGCTGACAATGTGTGTGTTTGCTGTACAAGACTCCGTGGAGGATGCAGTTCCAGTCTTGATTATCTTACTCTCTGAATTCTCAAAGTGCTGGTCTGAATAACTGGGCAGCCCAGAGGGAAGGGTGCTGATTTAGGATGCCTTTTTAACAGTGGAGTGATGATGCTTTTTTGCAGACATGGCTCGGTATTTGTGAGCTTTTTAAGAAATGAGTTTAAAAGAGGAACTTAAATGAAGAGAGTAGGTCTGTGGTACACTAGGATAGGAATGGAGTTTTAGGCATAGAAGGCACCATGGAAGAAAGCATAAAAGAGTGAGGAGGAGAAAAGGGTTTCAGTAGTGAAGTGATGAGACTGATTATGGATAGGTAAAAAATGAGAGCACCCAACTCTATATTGTCTACATTACGATACCTGCATTTTATGGAATCATAGGTTTTGTTTATACCTTCAAAAACATTTTATGGGTATTTTAAACCCTTCATTTCAATGTGCCAGCTGTGCAAGCAAAGGTTTACATCACATCTAATACACTTCAGTGCTTGATTTTTTTCACTCACACTACAGCAACCTCCTATCTGCACTAACTGCTTCTTACATCAATTTCCTATCATAGCAGTATGGAAACAGTTGCCTCTTCTGGCTCCTTCAGAGTCCATTATTTCTCCCTTCCCTACTGAGGAGGGCAGTACTACTTTCAAGAGTTGAGCTGTTGTTGCTCCTGACCCTCTTCTCTTTGCCTTATCTCCCACCTGCCTTCCCATTTGTGTCTGAGAAAACTTCTCAGCATGCTTCACAATTGCTCCCTCCATAAGCCTCTGCTCATCTTCCAGCTGCCGTATATTTCTCTTCTGCCATCTCCATCTATGAATTTTCAGTGATTAAAATTGTAGAATAGTATTGAATACTAGGTGAAGTATGGGAAAATGTCAGTGCCTGGTTTTGTACGTTTGTTACTATTTGCAGAACAAGCATTGACTAATGAGTACATCTGCAGTGTTTAACAAAGTATTTACATGAATTTGCTTCTAGACCACCACCGTCTAAGAAAATGAAGCTGTTTGGATTTAAAGAAGATCCGTTTGTGTTCCTCTCTGAAGATGATCCATTATTTCCACCCATCCAGTAAGGAGAAATTCTGTCATTTTATTCTGTAATAAAGGTTTCAAAAGTAATTCACGATCAGTTCCACAGGTGAATAGGTCTAGTATAATGCTTGAGGGGGAAAAAAATCTAGATTATTGCTCATACATAAAGCAAGCTTCCTCAATTTTAAGATGAAGTGAACATACTCAAAACTATAACTCTTCCTTTTAAATGGAAATAGCCAAGTAAGAATGAAAATGGAGTTAAGCTTAGAAATATATTCAGAATGCAGGCAAGGCATTCAGCATGGAAATTTTCAACTGAACTTTATTTTTAAAATGTATTTTTTTTCTCTGTGAATTTTCTAAAATGCTTTGATTCTATCGAGTGCATGGATTAACCTCATGTATTCTGAAGCCAAACCATCTATTAAGTGGCTGAGTCAGGAGGGGGTTGTGGGGAATAGGTTAGTCAATAAATTGTCATTTACTCAATCTTGAACTTGGGCAAACAAAACATAAATATTATGACCACAGGAAGTTTTATGCATTGGATCCTTCATTCCCCAAGATGAATTTATTAACGCGAACTCAAGAAGGAAAGAAGAGGCAGCTATACATGGTTTCTAAGGAGCTAAGGAATGTATTGCTGAACAACAGTGAGAGAATGAAGGTATGACTCTTATTTTTAGATTTTCAGCATGGGGCCCATAGGCAATCAGTGTGTGGACACTTGTTTGTGTATCCCTCCAGAACCTAATGTCTGTCTACAGAAGCTATCTGCTGCTGGGACCTTCGCTTAGTCGGAATGGGTGTGTTTTGTTTCCTCTTGCCTTATTGTCAAGGAAGTGACTGTCTGAATTTTCGGTACCCAGTTTCCTCCAAGACTGGAAGGAATATTACTTTTACAAGATGGGGGAAGGGAATTCTTTAAAATGGAGATGGTGCCACCCTGCATAATGAAAATAAAATAAGTGGAGAGGACCGTACAGTAGAATTTGTATAGATACATTTTATTCTTATGACCTGGGATTTGTAACAGTGGAGTAGAGCTGGTTGGGAACTTCTCAAACAAAACTTCTTTTGTTGGAAAAATGATGATTCTTTGAAGCCAAAACTACTACTGTGAGTGCTTGTCTATATGTGTTCCACGTCAAGTACACATGTGCTCTATGCGCCAAAGATTGGAACACTTTGGTCAGCAGTCTCTGTTGTTCACACCTGCTCCCTCAAAGCCTGGGGCCACAGGGACTTGCTGACCGCTTCCAGGAGCGGCGCGGGGTCAGGGTAGGCAGGGAGCCTGCCTTAGGTCCGCTGCGCTGCCCGGCCAGAGCCCACACCCCTCACTCTCTCCACATCCCAACCCCCAGCCCTGAGCCCCCTCCTGGAGCCTGCACCCCAGCCCATAGCCCCCTTGAGCATCCAAACTCCCTCCCAGAGCTTGCACCCCCTCTTGCACCCCAACCCCCATCCCAGGCTCAGCCTGGAGCCCCCTCCCACACTCTGAACCCCTTGGCCCCAGTCCAGAGCCCGCACTCCAACCCCCTGCCCAATGAAAGTGAGTGAGGGTGGGGGAAAGTGAGCAACGGAGGGAGGGGGGATGAAGTGAGTGGGGGCAGTGCCTTGGGGAAGGGGCAGGGCAAGGGTGTTTGGGTTTGTGTGATTAGACACTTGGCAACCCTGCTTGAGGGGATAAAAGAGGGCAGAGCAACCAACCAACCGTCATTTCCTTTCACTGTCCTTGATTGTTAGAACCAGTTGATAGTGTCCCATCTTGTCTGCTCATATATTAGTTTACCTGTAAATAGATAGCTATGGGTAGTTAGGGTATATTGTAATTGATCTGATAGGTTTTTAGTTTATTTGGGTTTTTTTTGTTTTTCCCAATAAGGAAACTTCCTCATGTCTGCTCAAAACTCCCCAGGTTTTAAATTGTGTTGTCATGTGAGGCTGCTGTGCCCCTTAATGACAGTTCTCTACTCTAATTGTCTTTACTGCCTGGCTGATGGACTTGTTAGGGGAAAATGTAGGGATTGTAAGTCCCTTATGAAAAGGTCTGCTAAATTCAAAGAAAACGGGCTAAAACTTCCTCTGTTGGAAAAATCAATGTAACCTATTTCGGATCCTGAAGGGAGATAGGATCTTCCCACTCTGGAACAATTGTCAGCTAAAAGTGTTCCTGCCATGGCTTGAGCCTCAGAGGGTCACTGTTACCTCAGCCTCTGCTGGGGCAGATAGCAGAAAAACCCTATTACCGGAAGTAGCATAAGGCTCAGTCCTCTACTAAAACTGCTCCAAAAAAGAAAGGAGAGATTCCCCTTCCTTGCTCTTCAGAGATTGCTTCTAAAATTACCTCAAGTCCCTTCAGGTCTCAAAGAGAGAGCCTCTAAGATCTTGGGGCTGCTGGTGCCTGCTTCTCCAGCACTAGGCAGAGGGCTTCTCTTAGCAGTGGCACTGCTCTCCTCAGCTCTGCTTCCTTCAGGTCCAACACAGTCAGAGCTGTTAGCTTTGGGGCCAACTCATTCATGGCAGTGCTTTAAGGAGCCAAGGTTGCTGCTGCCAGCTGTATCTAGGTCTAAAACCTTCGAACTGGATCTGTCCCCAGCAGAGCAGCAAAGTGCTGATGTACACAGCCTGAGGGGATCTGACTGTGACTGCCCTCTGCGCCTCCATTGCTGTCCACGTCAGGACCATTGGGGATATTGCTTAGGAGTCCTGTAGGATCTGCCCCTCAACGGGGAGATGAAGCTGTGCTGTCGTCGTCTTCTGATAGTGAGGATGCCTCACCTTCATCAAGGTTGCCATGCTATAATCCATATAAGGTGGGGATGCAGACTAGGGTTAAAGGCAAACTAAGGTAAATTAAGCCAGTTCCCTCTGCCTAATATTCAACCCTCAGCCACATTTTTTTCATCTATGTGGTCAAAGTTCTTGATCTTATTGGCCCCTGTAGTCCTATCAACACACCACCGGACACTCTTCAACATCTGCTTCCAGAGAGAGTTCGCTTTCACCTCAGGATCTGTCTGTGTTTCAGTATCCGCAATTATGTCAGCAGTTTGGGGTCTCTGCTTTTTAGCTGCATTGGCTTCTGACTAAGGATGTTACTTAGCATAAGGCTATTGATATTATCCTAACTTACGCATCCCCTTCATTACCAGATAAAGCTGATTCATCACCTTTGACTTTACCAGGATTATAAATTAAACTTTGGTAAATGGCAATGATACTTGAAATGCCAATTCAGACTGTCCAAGATAAGGGACATAAATTATTGGACATTTTATGTATGTCCTAATCTGAGGGGCTTGCTTTTCCCATAAACAAGATTGTTTTAGAACTGTCACAGTTACAATGGCAGACACCAGCATCACTGCCTGCAACTTGTAAAAAGGTGAAAAAATGGTATCAGTTCCTTCAGTTGGGTTTGAATATTTTCCATTTTGGGTGCTGGAAATAATTCAAAAAAGTTATTAGTCTATCCAGTAGCCTCAACCTCCTTCCTTGTCTCTCTCCTGGGAGGGGGTTCCTGAAGAGTCTACTTTGGCAAGGGGTTCAGTTGCTTCTGACTCTAGGGCCTGTCAAGGAAGTTCCCTGTTCAGCATTGGGCAAACGGCTTCTATGCCCAATATTTTCTGATTCCCAAGAAATCGGGAGGCTCGCATTTGACATTAGACTTGAGAAATCTAAATTCCTTTGTGCATCAGTTCAAGTTTCAGATGGTAGCCCTCTCTTCCTTTCTGCCCATCCTGGATCCTCTTGATTGGTTTGCAGCTCTCGATTCACCTAACACATTAAAAATACCTGTGTTTTGTAGTGGGCAGTATGCATTACCAATGCAGGGTGTGCCTTTTGGCTTGCTGATGGCCACAGGGACTTTTATGAAGTGCCTGGCTGTAGTTGTAGTGCATTTAAGTTGAAGGAATATCTTGGTTTACCTGTATATCAATGACTGATTAGTTCAGGTTTCTTCTCCTTGACAAGTATCAGACAGCATTCAGTACATAAGAATAAACAAGGGCCTGTCTCACTTGACTGTCTCAAAGAATAGAATTTATTGGGGCCCTCATAGACTGCACAGTTGCAAAGGTGTTTCTATCTCAAACCAGGTTCAACAACATGTTGGAACTGATCAATCAGCTACAGAACAACCCTCAGACAGAACAAGCCTTTTTGCCTGTTGGGTCATATGGCCTCATGCACTCTGGTAAGTCCATTGGCAAGGCTGCATCTTCAGGAGTGGCTAAAAACCCTTTATCGCCTCGGAGTTCAGAGTATGGATGTGAAGCTGCAGATTTCCTCAGTTGGTGGAAGGATCAGCAGCAAGTTTGCAAGGGCATTCCTTTCTCCCCATCACTTCCTGCAAGGTTGATTGTCACAGATGCATCAATGTTATTTTAGAGATGTCTCATTTCAGAGTCAATGGTCTCATTGCATTACCTGACATCCTATTAATGTTCTGGATCTCCAGTCAATATGGCTTGCATGCAGATCCTTTCTCTTTCATGTTGTAGGTCAACATATTGAAATATGATTGACAATACTGCAACAATATTTCATGTGAATAAGTAGGGCAGAGCCAGGGAAGCAGTCCTTTTATGGAATTTATGTATTACTTGGCATAACTTAACAATATCTGCTGTTCACCTGGCGTCTCTTCACAGTTTATTGGTAGACTGTCTAAGCAGGAATTTTTTGATGAACCGCAAGAGGACTGTAAAGGACTCTGTCGTTAAGTCTGTGTTTGGTCAATGGGGCATACCCCAAATAGATTTATTCCCACCAACCATAAGAAATGCACGTCTTTCTGCTCAAAGTGGGGACAGAACCTGAGTTCTTTAGAGGATGTGTTTCTGATTCCATGGTCTCAGGGTCTGCTTTATGCTCACCCCTGTTCCCTTAATCCCTTGTGTTGAGGAAAATCAAACAAAATGGAGCCGTGGTTATTCTGGTAGTTCCAGTATGGCACAGACAGCACTGGTTTGCAGAACTCAGGAAACAGTTGCTTCCTCTTCCACTGTGTGCTGACTTGGTCAGCCAGAACAATAGGACCACTTTTCACCCAGTCGTGGCATCTTTCAGCTCTCTGCATGGAAAGAATTTGGCTGACAGATTTGGAGAAAACTTGTTCTGTTGATGTTCAAAAGGTATTGATTGAAAGTAGGAAAACTTCTATGAGTATTGACACAGCAAAATGGAAACTTTTTTCTATTTGGTTGACACAAAGCAATCTTTCTCCAATGGAAATGATGACCGTTGATAATCTTGATTACCCTTTTATCTTTGAAAAACCTGAAGTTTTCAGTTAGTTCTCTGCATGTCCATTTGGCTGCTATTTTAGCTTATCCTTCAATTCAGAATTATCCTGTGTTTTCTTCTCATCTTTAATGAAAATATTTTTGAAAGAAGTTAAAATTTTTCACCTGTGTGGCAGCTTTCTCCTTCATGGGATCTTAAGGTTGTTCTTACAGGGCTTATGAACCACTGAGCTCCAGTACCTTGCTGCATTTGTCCATGAAGACAACTTTCCTTATGGCAATTACATCAGCACGTTGGGTGAGCAAGTTACAAGCACTTATGGCAGGACTGCCATGCACAATTTTCCACAAAGACAAGTTGATTCCCAGACTGCAACCTAAATTTTCCTAAAGTGCAGTTTGATTGTCATTTAAATCAATCTATACGTTTATCACTGTTCTTTCCCAAAGCCACTCTTTCAGTTGGATATTATAGAATCATTTAGGAAATCCCTTAGACTATTTGTTTTCTATTGCTGATAAGAGTGAGAGAGAAGGTGGGTGAGGTAATAGATATTACCTCGCCTACCTTCTGTTTCTAATACTGTGGGACCAACATGGCTACAACAACTAAGGGTCAGGCAGTTTCAACCCAGAGAATTTCTAGATGGGTATTGGGTTATATAGAGTTACAAGATGGCCAGTTTACAGCTCCCTGGGAACATTAGGGCACATTTAACAGGGGCACAGGCAGCCTCCACAGCCTCATTTAGATATGTTTCTATAATTAATATTTGTAGGGCTGCTACCAGGAGTGATGTATGTACCTTCACAAAACATTACTCTATTGTGGAAGTATCATGTGCAGGGCCGGCTCTAGGCACCAGCAAAGCAAGCAGGTGCTTGGGGCAGCAAATTTGCAGGGGCGCAAGAATCCAGCATGAGAGCTGAGAACCGACAGGGAGCCCTGGGAGCTGTAGTTCCTTGGTTAGCTCCCTGCCTATAGAGCCAGCCCTGGAGCAGGGAAAGAACTACATTTCCCAGCATTCCCTCGGCCGCAATTAACAGGAAAGGGAGGGGGAAGGAGTGTAGAACTGAAACCTCATGCTGCAGCTTGCTGTAAATGGTAGGGACAGAGCCAGCTCTAGGTTTTTTGCCGCCCCCCACCCCAGCCCTGGGCTCCCCCCGCACCCCTGTGTTGCCTCAGCCCTGGACTCTCTCTCGCCCACACCCCCTGCTGCCCCAGCTTTGGCCCCCACCCGCACCCCCCTGCTGCCCCAGCCCTGGGCTCTCCCCCCACCCGCATCTCCTGCCACCCCAGCCCTGGGCTCTTCTCCCCCCCCCTGCACCCGCACTCCCTGCCGCCCCAGCTCTGGCCCCAACCTGCACCTCCTGCCGCCCCAGCCCTGGCCCCAGCCTGCACCTCCTGCCGCCCCAGCCCTGGGCTCTTCTCCCCCCCCTGCACCCGCACTCCCTGCTGCCCCAGCTCTGGCCCCCACCCACACCTCCTGCCGCCCCAGCCCTGGGCTCTCCCCCAAAGAAAGAATTGGGTGGACTAAACGGACATTGCACCTCTGTATCTGAAGCCTAGCAAGGCAGGTACGTGGATCCCACTAGAATTTAAAATGAAAAGTAAGGGAGGGGAGGCTCTACTAGACTGGGCAGCTTTAGATACAGTACCAGGCACGTAGGAGGATTTCCACTTCTGAGCCATGGAAGCAGAAATTGACTTTTCTTTTCCAGATTTAGCTAATATTCAGAAAGGGAATCCAGCATCTGCCTTCCAGATTTGAACACCCTCAAAATTCAGGAGTGCTCAAGCTCAATTTGGGCAACTGTTACTTCATTTCTCCCAAATCAAATATACTGATCCACTGTAACTTGCTGTAGGAAAAAGTAGAATAAATTGAGCAAGAAATGCTTCCCAGTGGTTATTAGGACTGGAATTGCTATTTTCAACAGCCCTTGCTTTTTTTATTATTTATTATTATTATTTAAGTTTTAGTTGTATTTGTTTAAAAGGAAGACAGTGATATTGCATTGGCAAATTCCCCATAGAAACAAAGAATGGAACAAAAGAATACTAAAGGCACCTCAACTTTTCGTCATTTATGTAGGACAGTCTTATAATATGCATCCAGATAGCCTTCAATCACACAAGCTGAAAATTGTTCCACTTTACTGCAGTTCTGTAACCATATGGGAACCAATCCTGTCTGTGTTCTGTGCACATCCAAAATTCCTGCTGAATGACCCGCCCTGGGAGCGAGTTACCAGTGACCCAGGGCTGGGGCGGCAGGAGGGTGCAGTGGGGTGGGGGTGGGGGTGAGGCAGGCAGCCAGCCAAAATTTTTTTTGCTTGGGGCAGCAAAAAACCTAGAGCCAGCCCTGATCATGTGCACATTCTCAATTTGGCAGGGCTGTATTAAAATTCCTATTTAATTAGACTGAGTACCCTCCACCTTTAAAATTATACTGCTTGGGAGTTACCAGACATGGAACACACATAGAAAAGCATGCAAAGAAGAAAGGAAGTTACTTGTTCAGTAACTGGAGTGCTTTGAGGTGTGTTGTATTTGTGTTCCACAACACATTCTCCTTTTCCCAGCTTCTGCTGAGTCTAATACTTCGGACTGGGTAGTGGTGAAGGAACAGAGGGTCAGTTTGTTTTTCCACCCTGCTTTATATACTCAAAGCGGTGAAGGTCCTGAGGCTGTGCAGGGAGTGGGGATACTGCAGGCTAAAGTGTTATGATCTCCAGTGCATGGAGTGCTTGCTCACCAGACATGGAACACACATAGATGACACATCTTGAAGAACTCCAGTTATTGAACCAGTAAATAACTTCCCTTTTTTGTGGAAATGTAGTGGCTACTCTCAGTATAGTCATTAAGGTCTGATTCACATCAGGGACTTGAATCAGTCTTCCACATGCCAAGCTAGTGCCATTGCCTTTTGGCTATTCTGAGGTGTGGGTTTTTTCATTAAAAGTTTTGTTCACATCAGAGCAGATATGTTAAAACCTCAAATTTTTTTGTGAAGTGGAATTCTTGTTTTCCGGACGGACCTATAGTGGAAAGAAATATGTTACAGCCCTCTGGATCGTGTGTGAAAGTGTTCAGAGATTTCATAGCCTCCCAAATAAAGGAATTTATATGGCCTTCATCAGAGAAATATCTGGGCATTTCACAAACATTAAAGGCTTATCCTTGGAACACACTTGTGAGATAGGGAAATATTCTCATTGTACAGATGGGAACCAAAAGATTAATGGCAAGGGTTTTTTATTTGTTTTGTTTGTTTTGGGGTGGGGGTTACGCTGCTAGGCATGGGTGCTTAAAATGGATTTAGGATCTTAACATTAAATGTGTACGTGTGTGTGTGCATTTTTTATTATATATAATATAATAAATATATATTATATATAACGTTCTAATATATATCAATAAAATAAAAATACACGCACACACATATACATATATGGAAAAGTCACTTAAGGCCAAAATTAAAAACGTGTGTGTGTGTGTGAGTGACAGTGACAGTGACAGTGAGGCCGGACGGTTGCAAAAGGGTCTTGGAAGGCCGATATGTTAGCCCTAGAATGTTAAAGGCCTTTTTTCCTACAAGCTGAAAGGGGTTACCTCAGGTCAATTAGGGACACCTGAATCCAATTAAGGGCTGCCTGAGGCCTTTACAAAACTCTCCTCTAGGCAGAGAAGAGGGGGGAGAGAGACAAGCTACGGCTTTTCCGGGCTGAGAGGCTGTGCTCCTTCCCATAGGGGAACAGCCAAACCTGAGGACCTGCTAGGCAGGGGCGGCTCTGTTTTTTGCCGCCCCAAGCATGGCAGTCAGGCGGCCTTCGGTGGCACGCCTGCGGGCAGTCCACTGGTCACCCGGATTCGGCAGCATTTCTGCGGGTGATCTGCCGGTCCTGTGCCTTCAGCGTACCCACCACCGAATTGCCACGGGACCGGCGGACTTCCCGCAGGCATGCCGCCGAAGGCTGCCTGACTGCCGCCCCCCACGGCTTGCCACCCCAGGCACGCGCTTGCTGCGCACTGGTGCCTGGAGCCGCCCCTGCTGCTAGGGGAAGGACTGACAGCTCAGGGCAAGCAACAGGATGACACCGTGCCCCAGTGAGGAGGCAAGGAAAGGTATTCCCTTTTGTTTTGGGGTTTAAGAGACTGTTTCCTTTTTCTTTGATGAAGGATCACCCATTAGGTCAACCGTGGGGCCTACCCTGGAAACACCGCCAAAGGAGCACAGAAGGGGGGGAGGCGAGCACAGAAGGGGGGGAGGCAAACACTGCCCAGAGTGGGACTGATTTACCCCAGACCCGCCATCGCCAGACAGGGAAGTGCTAAGTCTGGCGAAACGGAAGAGGTGCCTTGCCACAGTATATATGTTTTTAATCTTGGCCTTAAGTGACTTTTCCAAGGTCACACAGGAAGTCCTAAACAGAGCTGGAAACTGAACCTGTTTCTTAAAAGCATTTTAGTGCCTTAATGGCAAGACCACCTCTTCTCCCCATAGGGATAAGTGATCAATTTTCAACAAGGAAGTGGTTAACAAGAGGATGCCCCAAGATGTATAACTGTATCTTCAGAGTTGGGAACTTTTATTCATCCTTTTCTCCCAAAGCACTATAATTTGAACAGCACTAATAATATAAGCTGGTCTAAATTTTGATTCTGACTTTTGAGTTTAATTCAATCTCCAACAGAAATGAAGACCTCTGTATGGCAGAGTTACTCTTCCCTGTGATTGCTAGTTAAGCAGTTTCAAGATGAGTTACGTAACTCTTAAACTTGGTTTTCCTTAAACTTGACTGGTACTTTTTTACTTTGATTGACAGGTTATTAACACTGGGATAAAAGTCTGGTCTCGCAACAGTGATGGTGAACAGTTCGGCTGTGCCTTCAGACTAGCACAAGAGGTAATTGCAAAGCACTATGCTTTCATATCATGGGATCTCTATTCATATTTCCCATAGTGCCTGCTGTATCCTCAATATGAATGTTGCATATTGTGAAATGCAGCCTCCAAACTTAGCGTTTTAAACTGCATTAAACAAATGGATTGCGTTCTGATGTTACTGTTCATTCAGAGCTTTTCTTTAATTTGATCTTTTGTCAGAAAGCAGTGTGGTGATAGCTGGTGTGGGATACAGCTGAGAATGTCAAACTCAGGACAGACTGATAAAAATAGGACACACACACCCAAAACTAGTGGTTTATTCTAACATTAGTTTCACCAAACCAGTAACAGAATGAGCTTCTGTAGCACTACACTGGTTAACAAGAAGCTAACAACACAGTCCCCGTATCACTACCCAGACATTTGGGCTTTATGCTGAGAGGTTACTGAAAACCTGATTCATCACATATGAAGTTCTTCCTATCCCAAAGGATTGGTCACTTCCCCAGATCATTATATAGACTTAGACCTTACCCAGATGTCACACTAAAGCCAATTCCTTTAGTCTAAAGGTTTTATTATTTTAAAAAAAGAGAGGGTTGTTAAATAGTCAAAGGAATCATATACATTACAAGTGATTATAGAGTTGTGGATCAGGTTCATAGCAGAGATGATAATTCTGCTGGCTTGCAAAAGTTGCTTTCTGCATCACGCCCGAAAGCTTCAGGGTCATTCAGTCCTTTGTTCAAAGCTTCCATAGAAAGTTACAGTTCAGAGGAATGACGCAGGAATGAAGATGATGCATGATGTCATAGCTGCAATTTATAGTTCACAGCACAGGTACATGGAAATTTACTAGCAGAAATGGAGTCCAGGGCCACATGCCCTTACCACATCTCCTTACATGCTCTGCTGAATCATAGGGCATCAGTGGCTCCAGGCTGTCTGAGGCATCCTCAAGAAGAACAGCAGGGCGAGTTGAGTCCCTTCAATGGCCTATTAACTCATGGATGGGCCATCAGCGCAGAGATAGCCAGTGCTGATGCAAATTTGTCTGGGGGTGTCACCTAGGAACACAAAAGCACAAGTTTGAGATACAAATATATAGCAGATATTCATAACTTCAGATACAAAGATGATACATGCAAATAAACAGGATTATCAGTTTAGCAAATCATAACTTTTCTAAAGATACTTTAGATGACTTGTATAAGATTTATTGCAGTTATATAATTAAATGTGATCAATAGCTACCCATCTTTTATATAGCATCACAAGCAGAGATTGCATTTTGAAACTAATTGTATTTTTTACCACCAGGGAATATATACACTGTACCCATTCATTAATGCAAGGATTATAAATGTGTGCATAGAAGATGTTAAAGTGCTGTTAACTCAAGAGAATCCATTCTTAAGTAAATTTAGCAGTGAAACACACAAACGGGTCAAAGACTTGGGTAAGCTTTCTGTTTTTATTATGGCAAAATAGTGCATCTGTAAAACTTGCAAACTCCTTCCAATGAGTTATCCATTCAAATTAATGGAAAATCCAACTACTTTAATATATTAGTCTTAGCCATGACTTCTAGCCATCTATAGTGCAATAGTTAATATAGACATTCTAATGTGCTGGAGACAAGAGCCTTTCCAGAGGCTGTGGCTCCATCTGGCCCCAACTAGGAGCATAGCTAGGGGGGGAGCAGGGGGGACAGCCGCTCCCCCCACTGAGCATATTCACCAAAGGTGGTGCCTTGCTGCCGCCGACTCTGGGTGCTTCGGGGCTGGAGGGAGCGCCCATGGGGAAAAAAGCCCAGCCCAGCTCCCCGGTCCCGGCCTCGAGCACCCGCCCAGCTCACCTCCAGTCCGCTGCCGCCTCCTCCCCTGCCCTGGCTCCCAGTGCTTGCCCTGCGAAACTGATTCGCGGCAAGCCTGGGAGGGGAGGAGAAGGGGGAACGCGGCACGCTGGGGAAGAGGTGGGGCCAGGGTGGGAATTTGGGGCGGGGTCCAATAGGGATAGGGAGGGCGCAGAGTCGGGGCGGGGCAGGGGGCAGGGATTTGGGAAGGGGTCCAATAGGGGCAGGGAGGGGGCGGAGGCAGGGCAGGGCTGTTCTTCGGCGGCGGGCCCTTGACTCGCTCCAGGTCTTCAGGGGCACGTCGGTGGCAGGCCCTGCAGAGCCGCCGAAGACCCGGAGCGAGTGAAGGGCCCGCCGCCGAAGACCTGGTAGGGAACCACCTGGTGAGTACAAGCCCCCTGTCCCCCCCATCCAACCCCCTGTCCCCCCTCAGAATCCGCAACCCATCAACCCCGCTTTTTGTCCCCTAACCACTCCCTCCTCAGACCCCCCCCCAGGACCACACCCTCTACCCAACCCTCCCCCCCCCCCGTCCCCTGACTGCCCCCACAGAACCTCCGCCCCCTCCAACCGCTCCCTGTCCCTTATCCAACCCCTCCTCCCGGCCCAGCCCCCTTACCATGCTGCTCAGGGCAGCGTGTATGGATACCGCACGGCCCACTGGAGCTCGCAGCCCCACCCCCTTACCATGCCGCTCAAAGTGATAGGAGCTGCAGAGCGGTCCAGAACGCTGGCGGCGGGGCACGCTGAGGCTCTGCAAGAGGGGGGGAGGTGGGGGAGCCTCCCCTGCCGGGAGCTCAGGTGGGCCGGATGTGGCCTGTGGGCCGGTGTAACGACAGAAAAACCTCCCTCTCCCAATTGCCCACCCCTTTAACAACCAGTTCTAAACCAGCTTCTAAATTTAATAACCGGTTCACGCAAACGGGCTCCAGCTCACCGCTGGATACAGGTGCCTCCAAATAATTTTTGAGCGGTGTCATTTTCTTCTGGACAAGCTTCTAACACCCCCTCCATGCACTTGAGTGTCAAGTTTTCCTTGGCATTTGGAGTGGGGGCTGAAGGAGGGGGAACAATGACCCCTCGGGTTTGTTTCAGCAACACTAATGGGTGTGGGGGGGGGCAGGCAGAGTTGTAGGGGAGAGATCTTTATTGGGCACACTGAGGCTGCAGAGTTTGTGGGAGGTGCCTGGCCCCCGCTTGCGTCCCTGAGCCCCTGGTGACACAGCAAACTAGGTCCTTCGGAAACATGGCCCTCTTTGGCCCAGGTCAGGGGAGATGCTGCTGTCTTGGGTCTGGACTAGAACAGTTCAGAAGTGTTCTGCCATTGCAGGATGTGTGTTATAGGAGCAGTCAGAGACCGTAACAAAGATTTGGACCCCCAGGATAGTCACGTGGAAGGAGACTGAGCCTGCAATCTACGTGGGCAAGACAGGCCCAGGTTGGGAGGGGAAACAGAGGCACAGAGAGGGGAAGTGACTCGCCTAAGGCCACTTAATGGGTCAGTGGCAGAGCTCAGATCAGGGCCCAGCTCTCCTGATTCCCAGTCCAGTGCCCCATCCACTAGACCCATGCCACCTCCCACATATGTATTGGGTTTGATCCCTTCTTGTTCCACTCAGTCAGGTCACCTTTATGGAAAGGGGCCTATACGGTCTGAAAAAACCCTTCTGGTATTAGGAAGGTAGCTCCTGGAGGCTCCAGCTAGATGAGGGCCCATTGTCCTAGTAAGAGACAGTCCCCTCACTCCAAACAGACAGAGGATGGAGTATTATCCCCATTTTATAGACAGGGAACTGAGGCCCAGGGAGATTAAGTGACTCATCCAAGGTCCCCCCAGGGAGTCTGTGGCAGAGGCAGGAACTGAACCTACATCTCCCAAGACCCAGTCTGTTGCCTTATCTAGAAGCCCATCCCCTAAGCTGCAGATGCCCCCTAAAGAATGGGAAATGCTCCAGAGCTCATGTCTGCACCCCACGCTTTCCAAGATGGCAGCTGAGTTTTCTCTAGCAGCAGCAGGATTGGCTGCTTTATATGCTATATTTACAATACCTCCCGCCCCAGAGATTGTACCCTGGACCTGTAGCCCCACAAGTACCAACCCCCTTGAGCCAAGGGAACTATCCCATTGGCTGTGAGTGAAACCAGCCACTAGGGGGCACCGCACTCCCACAGCCTACCCAATGGTTACACCCATAGATGAGTGAATCTGATTTCCCCCCCCCCCCCCTTTTTACTAAAAATACATCCAGGATCAGCCCCCTCCCCCATGCCGGCACAGAAGATGGCCTGGTCCCCACTGAATCCCTCTCACATATCATGCAGTCCCCCTGCATATCTGGGTTGGTGGGGTGCTCCCCAGCACCCCTCGCCACAGATTCTTTTATGCACAATGTAGGCTCCAGCAGTAAAACCCAGACACCTAATCTGAGTTCTCAGGCATCTCTCTTGCCTCTCTGCACTAAGCCTTCAGCCACTTGGAATTGCTCACTGCCTTTCCGAATGGGTTTGTAGTTGATATTCTGCGCATGTCACTGGTAATACTTTGGTCTGATCCTTTGAAGACATTTTGCTGCAGTAAATGGAACTTGGGAGGTTTTTTTTAAAGTTTTTTTTTTGTTTTTGTTTTACTATTTATTTATTTGGACTGAATGGCGCACTGGAGAGAGGTGATGGATTGATAGTTCTGGTACCTAGTCACCTCTGTTCCTGTAGAACAGGAGAGCAGCAGGGCCAGCCAGCCAGCCCCCCCATGATTCCCCAATGATGGGCTTCTGTAGATAAATCTCTGATAATTTTCATATGACTTTACATGGTGCCTCTTCATATAACCTTTTAGTGGGTCTACCCATGTGTGACCTCTGTTTTCATGAAACTTTGTATCAAAGCCTCATATAGAAACCTTGTACTGATGAGCCTTGGTGTATGAAAACTTTGTATCAAAGCCTCATGTAGAAACTTTGCATTGCCCTTGGTATAATGTTATAACCCCTAAGAATAGAATAAGGTAGAAGAAAAATGTCTCTTTGCTAAGAATAGACTAAGATTTCCCCTCACCCCTTAATCAGTTGCCCTGTTGAATGAATGAGGAAGGTGTGGAAGTCCGGCATCTCCAGACAGCTGCAACAGTTGGAGAGGGGATGGAAGCCAGACCCAAGGACAATAAAACTTGTCAAGTGGGCTCATGTACTTGTAAAACAATATCATTCTTGTGTTTTTATTTTAAGTACAAAATAAATATGTATAACGAATTTAAAAGTATGTAATTAGTAATTTGATATGTCGGGTGGTGCCTTTTTTTATGTGTTCACTCCCCCTGATATTAGAACCTGGCTACGCCACTGGCCCCAACCCTGGAAGCTTACTAGACTAAGGTTTGTAAACCCTGCAGGACCCAGAGAGCCTGGACTCTTGCATAGAATGTGACCTTCATGGAACCAGAAGAGTCACGGGTCTGGGATTCTCACAAAGCATAAATTCAGCAAGAACGTCTGACTAGCCACATTTCTTAACTCTGCCTATTTTTGTTCCTGCATGTACTTTAGTTGAAGCTGTTCCTAACCCCTGCAGGTGTCTTTATTCATTGTATGTTTTAAGGATGGCATTGGCCATCTCTAGATTAAATATACTAATATTTTATCTAAACAAGTAGGAAAAGATGCTCACTCTGAACTTTTTTTTCTCTCCCTGTTATGTGAAAAACCCTTTTACAAACAGGGCACTGACTATACAGGAGAAACAGTAAAAAATGCCTCTAAGCGTAGTTCTGTCAAATGTACGCAGTAAAGCAAAAGAATTTGTTAAACTCTTTCAGCTATAGTAGTCTTAAGTATTACTTGTAAAAATTCAGACAGAAGTTTGATTCTTCTTCGAGTGATTGTTCACGTCCATTACACATTAGGCGTGCGCGCGCTGCGTGCACGAGCGTCGGAAACTTTTCCCCTCAGCGGCTCCCGTCGGGCCGGCAGGGTCCCCCCCTCCCGCCAGAGCGGCACCCCGCTCTAGCGTATATATATTCCCTGCGGGCCCGACCCTCCCTCAGTTCCTTCTTACCGTCCGTGGCGGCGTTGGAACAACTCTGTCTCTCGTCGGAGAGTGTCCCTTAGCGTAGTAATTAGTGTTATCTTTACAGTTATCAGTTCTTAACTGTTAAGCTTAACACTAGCTACTATCAGTTCTTTAGAAAGACTTAAACTTCTTTGTGTTAGGTGTTTGGTCAACCCCGGCCCTGGGCGGCGGGGCATGCCGCACGCCCAAGGCTTCAAGGCTTGTGCCACGTGCCGCAAGCCTATGCCACTAAGCGATCCACACGATTCGTATCTCCGTTGCCTGCGGGAAGCACACCAAAAAGAGCGCTGCAAGATCTGTAAGGCTTTCAAGCCCAGGACTAAGAAAGAGAGAGACTTTCGCCTTAAGCAGCTGCTCATGGAGACGGCATTACAGCCCTCCACTTCGACGGCACCGTCAACCTCGGTGCGGAGTGCCCCGGCATCGGTCCGTGATCCGGCGCCGGTGGGGCATCCTAAGCCCATGGCACCGAATCAGCGGGAACACCTCCGGCACCGGTCGTCTTCGCCGGCAAAATTGAAGGGCCAACCCAAGGCCCGAGGACGTTCCCCGCATAAGAGGGTAGCGCCCGCGAAGACCTCGAGTGCGCCTAAGGCTGTTGCGGCCCCAGCACAGATCCCGGTGGCAGTGGCTCCGGCGCCAAAAGGCCCGTTGAGACCCGGGATAGGCGCGTCGAGTGAGGAGGAAGGGCTGGAGGAGCTTTTGGAACAGCCCTCCACTCCGGACACATTTGAGGCAGCAAAGGACCTCATTGAATTGTCCGCTGAGGGCCCCCTCCAAGCTAAGGACAATCCGCCGAGACTGCCATCCAGAGGCAAGCCGGCAATGGTGCACCCATCACGGTCACCATCTCGGCACCGTTCACGGCGTAGGTCCCGGTCGAGCTCCGCCTCGGTGGACTCCCGGCTTCCCTCCGCGCAGAGAACCGCACAGCCGTCGGGCCCCAATAAGCGCCCGGCACTGACCCAGCAGCCCTACTCGAGTAGGCACCGGGACGTGTCAGTTACGCGATCCCCGAGACCGACCACCCGCAGTCGTTCCCGGTCCCGAGGTCACCGGTACCGATCCAGGTCCTGGTCAGCAAGACGCTAGTCCCGGTCACGGAGGCACTACTCTCCGACCCCGGACCGGCACCATCCCACGGCACCGCCGTGGCCTTCCAGATCACCTTCCGTGGTTTCGGATGCAGACTCGGGCCGGTCCAACAGATATGCCCACAGGGCACAGGCCAGTAGGGAAAACGAAGCCACTTGGCACCCACAATGGGGCATAAGAACATAAGAACATAAGAAAGGCCGTACTGGGTCAGACCAAAGGTCCATCTAGCCCAGTATCTGTCTACCGACAGTGGCCAATGCCAGGTGCCCCAGAGGGAGTGAACCTAACAGGCAATGATCAAGTGATCTCTCTCCTGCCATCCATCTCCATCCTCTGACGAACAGAGGCTAGGGACACCATTCTTACCCATCCTGGCTAATAGCCATTTATGGACTTAGCCACCATGAATTTATCCAGTCCCCTTTTAAACATTGTTATAGTCCTAGCCTTCACAACCTCCTCAGGTAAGGAGTTCCACAAGTTGACTGTGCGCTGCGTGAAGAAGAACTTCCTTTTATTTGTTTTAAACCTGCTGCCTATTAATTTCATTTGGTGACCCCTAGTTCTTGTATTATGGGAATAAGTAAATAACTTTTCCTTATCCACTTTCTCAACATCACTCATGATTTTATATACCTCTATCATGTCCCCCCTTAGTCTTCTCTTTTCCAAACTGAAGAGTCCTAGCCTCTTTAATCTTTCCTCATATGGGACCCTCTCTAAACCCTTAATCATTTTAGTTGCTCTTTTCTGAACCTTTTCTAGTGCTAGAATATCTTTTTTGAGGTGAGGAGACCACATCTGTACACAGTATTCGAGATGTGGGCGTACCATGGATTTATATAAGGGCAATAATATATTCTCAGTCTTATTCTCTATCCCCTTTTTAATGATTCCTAACATCCTGTTTGCTTTTTTGACCGCCTCTGCACACTGCGTGGACATCTTTAGAGAACTATCCACGATGACGCCAAGATCTTTTTCCTGACTCGTTGTAGCTAAATTAGCCCCCATCATGTTGTATGTATAGTTGGGGTTATTTTTTCCAATGTGCATTACTTTACATTTATCCACCTTAAATTTCATTTGCCATTTTGCTGCCCAATCACTTAGTTTTGTGAGATCTTTTTGAAGTTATTCACAATCTGCTTTGGTCTTAACTATCTTGAGTAGTTTAGTATCATCTGCAAACTTTGCCACCTCACTGTTTACCCCTTTCTCCAGATCATTTATGAATAAATTGAATAGGATTGGTCCTAGGACTGACCCTTGGGGAACACCACTAGTTACCCCTCTCCATTCTGAGAATTTACCATTAATTCCTACCCTTTGTTCCCTGTCCTTTAACCAGTTCTCAATCCATGAAAGGACCTTCCCTTTTATCCCATGATAGCTTAATTTACGTAAGAGCCTTTGGTGAGGGACCTTGTCAAAGGCTTTCTGGAAATCTAAGTACACTATGTCCACCGGATTCCCCTTGTCCACATGTTTGTTGACCCCTTCAAAGAACTCTAATAGATTAGTAAGACACGATTTCCCTTTACAGAAACCATGTTGACTATTGCTCAAGAGTTTATGTTTTTCTATGTGTCTGACAATTTTGTTCTTTACTATTGTTTCAACTAATTTGCCCAGTACCGACGTTAGACTTACCGGTCTGTAATTGCCGGGATCACCCCTAGAGCCCTTTTTAAATATTGGCGTTACATTAGCTAACTTCCAGTCATTGGGTACCGAAGCCGATTTAAAGGACAGGTTACAAACCTTAGTTAATAGTTCCGCAACTTCACATTTGAGTTCTTTCAGAACTCTTGGGTGAATGCCATCTGGTCCCGGTGACTTGTTAATGTTGAGTTTATCAATTAATTCCAAAACCTCCTCTAGTGATACTTCAATCTGTGACAGTTCCTCAGATTTGTCACCTACAAAAGGCAGCTCAGGTTTGGGAATCTCCCTAACATCCTCAGCCGTGAAGACTGAAGCAAAGAATCCATTTAGTTTCTCCGCAATGACTTTATCATCTTTAAGCGCTCCTTTTGTATTTTCATCGTCAAGGGGCCCCACTGGTTGTTTAGCAGGCTTCCTGCTTCTGATGTACTTAAAAAACATTTTGTTATTACCTTTGGAGTTTTTGGCTAGCCGTTCTTCAAACTCCTCTTTGGCTTTTCTTATTACACTCTTGCACTTAAGTTGGCAGTGTTTGTGCTCCTTTCTATTTGCCTCACTAGGATTTGACTTCCACTTTTTAAAGGAAGTCTTTTTATCTCTCACTGCTTCTTTTACATGGTTGTTAAGCCACAGTGGCTCTTTTTTAGTTCTTTTACTGTTTTTCTTAATTTTGGGTATACATTGAAGTTGAGCCTCTATTATGGTGTCTTTAAAAAGGGCCCACGCAACTTGCAGGGATTTCACTTTAGTCACTAACCTTTTAACAAGGGGGCCAGCCAGGACAATGCCCATTCTGGATCCCTTGGGCCTACCACCAGCAAGGCCCCCCCGTCCAGGACCTCGAGATCTGGCCCCTCGGGACACCGGTCCCGCTCTCCGCAGTGGCGCTCACCCTCTCGCAAGGAGGCTATGGTCTCCAGACCGCCGGAGCGAGAAAGGGCGGACTCGGCACCGAGCCCGGCACCGTCTCAGACCCACGTCATAGAGCGGACTCCAGAGGAGCACCCAGTCGGTGAGGAGTTGCAGGAGGAGGAAGATGCGCAAAAGGCCCTGACCTCTTCCTCCTCACCAGACGAAGCCATGGCGGGCACAACAGTGTCCGGCCCTCCCCCGATTGACCATCGGGCGCACCAGGAACTGCTCCACCGAGTAGCCCTCAATCTGGGGTTGCAGGCGGAGGAGACGGTAGAGCAGGAGGACCCCATGGTTGACATCCTAAGCCCGGAGGGCCCCTCCAGGATCGCGCTCCCGCTCATAAAAACGGTCCAGTCCAACTACAAAACAGTATGGCAAACACCGGCCTCCAGTGCACCAACTGCGAAAGGCGTGGAGAGGAAATACTTCGCCCCATCTAAAGGGTTCGACTTCCTCTTCTCTCACCCAACACCCTGTTCGCTGGTCGTCTCTGCGGTCAACGAACGAGAGCGACATGGCCAGCAAGCCCCGGCCCCCAAGGCCAAGGAGGCAAAACGCTTGGACTTATTTGGGAGAAAGGTCTACTCGTCCGGGGGCCTCCAGTTGAGGATCGCTAACCAGCAAGCGATTCTGAACAGACACAACTTCAATTCTTGGGCATCAGTCTCCAAGTTTAAGGAATCCCTGCCTCAGGGCTCACAACCCGAGTTTGCCGCTATAGTAGACGAAGGGAAGGCAGTAGCCAAAACCGCTCTACAGGCCTCTCTTGACTCCGCGGATGCAGCTGCTAGGACAATCGCGTCAGGAGTGGTAATGAGGCGCTCGGCATGGCTACAGGCTTCCAGCCTTCCCCCAGAGGTGCAAAACAACCCTCCAAGACCTTCCGTTCGAGGGGTCAGGCTTGTTTTCGGACCAGACGGATGCCAGACTACATAGCCTCAAAGACTCTAGAGCAACCCTCAAGTCGTTGGGAATGCATACCCCAGTGACACAGAGGAAACCCTTTAAGCCCCAACCACCGCAGAGGCAGTACCACCCTCGTCCTAGACAGGAACCGTACCGCAGAAGGGGCAGGGATAACAGGCGTAGACGTAACAACACGCCTAACCAGGGCCAGAATCATGGCCAAGGCAAGCCGCAGCTGGGAAATAAGCAAGGGTTTTGAAGCTGCGATCGAGGACAGCGTACCAAACTCTATTCCGGATCCCCCTCTATGTTTCAGGGACCGCCTGTCCCATTTTTACCGTGCTTGGTCACATATAACATCGGACCGCTGGGTCCTGCGCACGGTGGAGGCGGGCTACACCCTTCAGTTCTCCTTGCCCTCTCCCTCCCACCCCTGGGTTGGGGGGCGCACCTGGGGGACCTGCGGACCCAGGGCTTATGGTCCAGGGAAGAAAAGTTGCTTCACATCAATCTGAAGGAGTTAAGGGCGGTTCGCCTCGCCTGCCAGACCTTTCACGCTACCATAGAAGGCCACAGCGTGTCAGTTCTGACGGACAACACTACCGCCATGTTCTACATAAACAAGCAGGGCGGGTCCCGATCCTCTCCCCTCTGTCACGAGGCGCTCCTCCTATGGGACTTCTGCATAGCCCATTCAGTCCACCTACTCGCAACATATCTCCCAGGGGCCCAAAACGGGTTGGCAGACCGCCTCAGCCGGTCCTACCACATGCACGAATGGCTAAGACAGGACGTCCTGCATTTAATCTTCCAGAGGTGGGGGTTTCCCCAGGTGGATCTCTTCGCCACCAAGAGCAACAGCCAATGCCCTCAGTTTTGTTCATTCCAGAACCTCAGCCCGGGCTCGTTGGCAGATGCCTTCGCGATTCCGTGGGGCGGGAGCCTGAGGTATGCCTTCCCTCCATTCCCGCTCATCCACAGGGTCCTCCTCAAGACCCGCAGGGACAAGGTGACAGTCATCCTCATCGCCCCAGCGTGGCAACGCCAGCACTGGTTTCCAGCAGGGTCGTGACTGTCCGTGACCACCCCGATCGCCCTCCCCCTCCATCGCGACCTCATCACACAAGACCGGGGTCGCCTACTCCACTCGAACCTACCGTCGCTACATCTCACGGCGTGGTATCTCTCTGGCTAAACGATACGGAGCACAGGTGCTCCCACCAGGTCCAGCAAATTCTCCTTGGTATTAGGAAGCCCTCCACAAGAGCGACCTACCTTGCCAAATGGAAAAGGTTCTCCCACTGATGTGAGCCTCATCACATACAGCCTCTGCAGGCCTCAGTCCCATCAATTCTGGACTACTTGCTACACCTCAAGCATCAAGGGCTTGCCCCCGCCTCAATTAAAGTGCATCTGGCTGCCATATCAGCGTTCCACCCTGGGGAGTTGGGGGTTTCGGTGTTCTCCAACCCCACAGTAGTCCGATTCCTCAAGGGGCTGGAGCGGGTGTTTCCCTACTCGTGCCTGCCGGTCCCTGCGTGGAATCTCAACCTGGTCCTGACTAAACTCATGGGGCCACCCTTTGAACCCCTAGCCTCTTGCTCCCTCATGCACCTCTCATGGAAGGTAGCGTTTCTCGTGGCCATCACATCGGCTAGGAGGGTATCAGAATTGAGAGCCATCACTTCAGAACCACCTTATACGGTTTTTTATAAGGATAAGGTGCAACTGAGGCCGCACCCTAAATTCCTTCCAAAGGTGGTCACGCATTTTCATATGGGACAGGACATTTGTTTACCGGTGTTCTTCCCTAAGCTCCATACGGACCCAAGCCACTGCAGCCTGCATACTCTCGATGTCCGTAGAGCCTTGGCATTTTATCTAGAACGGACCAGGCCATTCCGCAAATCGACTCAACTGTTTATTGCCATTGCGGAGCAAATGAGAGGCCAACCTATCTCGACGCAACGCTTGTCGGCATGGATTGTGCTTTGCATACGCACATGCTATGAGCTCGCCAACGTACCAGCCCCGGAGATCAGGGCTCACTCAACTAGGGCCCAAGCGTCCTCGGCGGCTTTCTTGGCGCAGGTTCCACTCCAGGAGATCTGTAAAGCGGCCACCTGGTCGTCGGTGCATACGTTCACAGCCCACTACGCGATCCATCATCAGACCAGAGAGGACGCGGTGGTCGGCAGGGCTGTGCTTCAATCAATTGTTCCTTGACTCCTACCCTCCTCCAATGGTAAGCTTGTGAGTCACCTAATGTGTAATGGACGTGAACAATCACTCGAAGAAGAAAAAACGGTTACTTACCTTCTGTAACTGTTGTTCTTCGATATGTGTTGTTCACGTCCATTACCCTTCCCACCCTCCTTCCCCTCGGTCGGAGTCACCGGCAAGAAGGAACCGAGGGAGGGTCAGGCCCGCAGGGATATATATACGCTAGAGCGGGGCGCCACTCTGGCAGGAGGGGGGACCCTGCCGGCCCGACGGGAGCCGCTGAGGGAAAAAGTTTCGGACGCTCGTGCACGCGGCGCGCGCACACCTAATGTGTAATGGACGTGAACAACACATCTCGAAGAACAACAGTTACAGAAGGTAAGTAACCGTTTTTTTTAGTTCTTTCATGCTAGGGTTCTATATAATCTTGCATCCATACTCATCACAATGGTATCTGCATGCCTGATGCTGTCCCTTTAAGATAAAATGTAGACACAAAAGTATTCTTCCAAAACTCTAACCTAGTCTTTTGGCCAACATTCTGTGACTTCTGATTTATTTTTGAGTACTTCATATGGAACCCGTAACCAGATTTGTAGAGAGAAATTTTTATTGTTCTAGAATTCAGGCATATATTGGTTTCTATGAGGATGGTTTTTTTGCGATAAGGCTGTTCTGATTGCTGTACAACAATACACATTTTGCTGTTAGAACATTTTGGAATCACAAGTATTTTTAATATGTTTCCAAGTAAATTTACCTAATCTTTCTTTGCTAGCAATGGGGAGCATTGTCCTGAAGTATGAACCAGATCCCAGGTAAGTAGATGCTTTACTAATATATATTTTTTCACTTATCCCCACTCAGAAAATGTGTAAGAGAAATACATGTGAATATAGAAACAAAAGCACGTAACTCATTACAATGGGTCTTTATCTTGAATTTCAGTGTCAGTTTTAAGCATTTGAGCATCTTTCAAAATGAAAATATTTGCTGTGAATTAATTTTCACTCTATTTGCTGATTAGAAAAATAGGCTTCCGTTAGTTTAGTGGTTATGCCTAGCAACAGCCAAGTGGTACTTCACTCCATCATAGGCAGTGTTGGAGCATGAAAATTATTCATAAATGTGGCATTAGCACTTCATACACTTAAAAAAAAAACTAATGTTGATTCTCCTTAAATTTGGTCAATAAATGTTGTTGTTTTTTAAATCTTCTTTCAGCCATGGATGTTAGGGCCCCTATTTTTGTTTGGTCCTGAACTTGTCCTTCAGCATTGCAGGTGCAGCTTGGTGCTTCTAATTTACATGCCAAAGTGATTTGTAAATGTGATTAGGCAGTTAGGATTCTAAATGGGTGCAGTTGTGGAGGCCATTTTTGTAAACTCGCATTTCTAAAAAGTCATGGCAGATTAGGGCTTGGCTATACTGGCACTTTATACCGCAATAAAGCCTCCCAGAGTGCTCTACCTTACTCCCGGTCCACACTGGCAAGGCACGTAGAGCGCTCTGAGTCCCTGGCTAGAGCGCTCCTGGTACTCCACCTCCACGAGAGGGATAACAGCTGTTGCGTATTGGCTGAGACGCCCCAGGGCCAGTGTAAACGGGGAGTTAAGTTACAGCACTCTGATTGACCTCTGGAAACGTCCCATAATCCCCTTAAATCAAGGGGCCTCTCTTCTCTTTGTTGTGAAATCGGCTGAGGAATGCGGAAGTATCTTTTCAGAGCTCCGTTTCAGACAGCGTCTGTTTATCTGCAACGGGGCAAAGCAAATGTTTACTGAGTGAGTGAGAGGCAGGGGGGCTCGGTGGATCTGAACTTACAAGATAGCTTGCTGACACACTCTCAACACTCCAAAAACCCACTCTCTCTCTCCTCCCGCATACAAACAACACACTCCACCCCACCCCTCTCATTTGAAAAGCACGTTGCAGCCACTTGAACGCTGGGATAGCTGCCCATAATGCACCGCTCCCAATGCTGCAAATGTGGCCACGCCAGTGCGCTTGCAGCTGTCAGTGTGGACAGACTGGAGCGCTTTCCGTAGTGCGCTCTCTGAAGGCTGGTTTAACCCAAAGCGCTCTACAGCTGCAAGTATAGCCAAGCCCTTAGAGGTTAAGCAGACTTTGCACTTCACCTTCACTATTGTCAGAGCTCTGAATGTAAATACAAGGCTTGAAATATTTATTAACTCAAAGACTCAGCCAACTAGCCTCAAATAAATAAAGAAAAATGTGAATGGAAGCCCACCAGTAAGGTCAAGAGCAATACCAGGCAGGGGAGACATATCCAACACATACTCTCTATTCCTCCTTATGGTCTTGGGGGTTTTTTTGGCTCCTCCTTCCCCATTAACAACTCCAGTGCTTATCTCTGTTGCTGCTAATAGCTTTGCGGAGCACAGCTCTGCAGTGAAATTAACATAGTTCTTTACCAGTTTCACTGCTGCCTGCAGGGTTTGGAATAGAAAAAGTGAAAATGACTCTTGTCTTGTCTGTCTTTACTTTGTAAAACGCAGAGCAGTAGCAGAGGCATTGGAGTTGTCAGTCAACTCACGAAGGTAACAGCTCACATGGAGAAAATTACCTTTGAAATTGTAAGGACCAGACAGTTTTATTTTAAAGGAAAGCTTAAATGATGCAGAAATGGATGGCTTAGTAGGAAAACTTTCTGTTTGCCAATGGCAAGTTGGATGAGTATATTTTTTTTCAAACTTCTATACATCTGGTTTAAGTTTGATCAATGGATTCTCTGTCTTTTCCATATATGAAAAGAATCCTGGGATTTAAAAATTCTTCCCTTCCTCGCTACTGTGTAAGGAAACGGAAAAGTATGTTGAAAAATTGGAAAGGGTGCAGAAAATAGCCACAAAAATTATTCAAGTGCTGAAGAAAATGCTTTATGGAGTTCAATCTGTTTAGGTTATCAGAAAGAAGATTGAGAGGTCACTTGACTGCAGTGTATAGGTGCCTTCGTGGGGAGAGAATACTGGGTACTCAGGGCTTTTAAATCTAGGGGAGAAAGATGTAACAAGAACCAGTTTTTGGAAGCTGAAGCCAGACAAATGAAAATAAGAAAAAAAGCGCACACACCCCTTTTTCTTATTTTTTTTTTTTTTTTTTTTCCCTTGGCAGTTTGTTCCAATGGCTAGTGAGAGATTCTCCAACTCCATGTTTTCGGATCAAAAGTGGATGCCTTTCTGGAAGGCATGCTTTAGGCTCAGTACAGGGTAATTAGGTGAAATGTAATGGCCTGTGACAAATAGTGCCTTTTGGCCTTAGTCTATTCTCCTATTTGATCAAACTCCATGAATCTATGAAATATGAATTTATATAGCTATTGCTCTACCTGCCTGTATGTTCCTCTCACAATCTGTAATATTGACTTGTCCTTATCAGTGTTTAACCAGTGCTGGATTAGGTATTGCATTAAAAGTAAAATTGCTGTTAGAGATACATAATACTGTTGCCTTGCTGTATTGAAATCATGTGTATAGCTATTAAATGAGAATTCATTTCTACAGAAATATTTTAAATATTAATTTACTCAATCTTTACCAAACACTAATTTTTTAATAGCAAACCTGATACCCTTCAGTGCCCTATTGTTCTGTGTGGCTGGCATGGAAAGACCTCACTTCGTGCCTTTGTGCCCAAGAATGAGAGACTTCATTACCTGAGGATGATGGGAGTTGAAGTGTTTAAAGCAAAGAGGAAAGAGGAGAATTTTGAAAGTAAAACAGAGGAAGGAGATCAGGACAGCACAAAGCACATGGAGGAAGAGATGGATATGGAACACAATGAATTAGCCACAAAAATGGAGGCAGAAGTGGACGAAGAACCTATTCACGAGCTTATGGAAAGCAGTGTTATAGAACCAGAGAATAAAATGGGAAATGTCCAGCCTTCCAGTGAAAATGCTGAAAATAGAGACATTGCTGACCTTAGTAGTGTGAAAGCTTGAGGTTTTCACTGTCTGTCATTTTGGCGTTACTTTTATGAGATGTAATCTAGACTTTTGTCTTCAGTATGTAAATACACTTTTAAAACTGTTTCAGTTTCTTGGGGGAGGTTGAAATGTGGCATGAGGTATTCTTTTTACAGAAGTTCCTTCCTGTTTTATTTTTTAAATAAAAAAAAAATCTTCCCCTAAGAGTCTTTCTTGTTCTTCCCATTTAACTCCATAGCATTGGTAATGTGGTATGTCTGTTGCCGGTGATGGACTATGCACCAGTATGTAGAGAGTGATTTTTCAAATATGAATTGTTTATTTAATCTGTAAATCCTGTCTGAGTTTGTCTTGATAGGATCATTTTTGAAAGAAGATCAATAGGTTTTCATGCAAAATGCATGAGGTTTTCAGGGAAACATAATTACAAAAGAAGTAATTTTCCTCTATAGTAAATTATGCTAAATAGTCTGTTGTAAAGTATAAAACATATTGGGCCAATGTACCAACTAGTACAGTTACCAGAAAAATTACTCTTGTTACTGAGTAAATTCAAAGTTATAAACAAGACACAACTCCCCAAATAGGAAATACAGAACATATATATTTGTACACTGCGTATGTGCAAAAGTCCTAGATGAAAAGGCAGTTTCCCAAGTTTGAGAGCCAGTTAATGTCTGTGTAACATTTCCAGCTCTTGTTGGGTGAACATACAGTAGCAATATCCAGGAACACTGTTGGTCATTTGCCTGGCTGGGAAACTGCAGCCATCCCTTCCTGATGCCTACCATGCTTTTGTAATCCATGCCTCTGTCACTTCAAGACTAGACTGCTGCATTGCACTCTACCTGGGCACTATACCTTAAGTGTACCTGGAAACAAGCTACCACAGAAAGCAATCCTAGGTAAGCAGTGCTTCCTAGCAGGAGCACATGACACCAGTGTTGCAAAATCTGTGTTGGTTGCCCTACTGGGTAATTATGGGTAGAATTTAAAGTATTGGGTTTGATACACAAAGTACTAAATGGCTCAGAGCCACTTTTACCAATTCAGTGATATCCCACAGCTACAACTAACTGATCTGTAATCTCAACGACATTATCAGACTAACCGTTTCTATTTCAGTTTTGTATAATTTCATGAAGAATGTCCGATCTTCTGACATTGTGTTAAAGAAAATAAGTGAACAAAAAAACACACTTGAGTACCTTTCCCAGACCTGAAGAGCAGCCCTGTATAGCTCGAAAGCTTGTCTCTCACCAACAGAAGTTGGTCCAATAAAAGGCATTACTTCACCCACTTTTTTTTCTTTTTTAAAGTCTCATGTAGTAACAAACTTTTCTCTTAAGAATTTATGAAAAAAGGTTAAGAAAACTATTCTTCAAACTCATATTTCATTTGTTAAAGATGAGTCCATTTTGGAAATGAAAAGCCTGCTAAATATATTTTAAATGAAAGTTAGGATTCTTTCCTCTATTGTTTGATCAAATCAGCTTGAAATTGGCTATGCTACTTTTGGGCAGCTTTATAAACTGGAAAATGACTTAGCAGAGCTTTCCCTTGAGAGCTGTTTGTATGCCAACAACTTCCAAATAAATTCCTAACTCTCTCTAATTCTCTCTTTTAGGGTGACTTGGATTTCATGCTGTTTTAATATTGGCATCCAGACAGTTCATATTTGCTTGTCTGCATTTGAGAATTAAGCATTTGATTTGAGTGGATGGCAGGAGTGAAATATTTGTTGTATATTTGAACCTTAAGGTCTCATGTACAAGTCCTGCAATGTCCTCTCCCCATAATATAGTAACTCTTATCCAATCAATACTGTTGATCAAAGCTGTTAGAACATAGTGTAGAAATTCACCCACTCAAATTCTCATTTGTCTGTATGGATTTTTATTTTAATGATGCCTGCCATTATGTTGCTATCTAATGAAAAGCCACCCATGAGCAGGTTGCCTGAGCTGGTAGGATTGACTGACTTTGTCAACAAGTTCACATCGGCATCAGTATGTTTAAATACTTCAAATTGGTAATTTTTTTCCCGTTTACATCAATAAAAGGTTGGCTTTGTTTTTTTGTGTGTGGTTCTAAAGATAATGTAAACCAAAGAATACTCTTAATATCTACCATTGTTTGGCACTTGGAGTTTCCTCTTGCTAAATGCTAATGCAAAATTCATTCTAATTTTTTTATACAGGCAGCAAGGGGAAGAGGAAGGGGCCAAACTGCTGCAGTGGGCAAAGCAGAGGGTGTGGAGGTCCACCAGCCAAAAGCAGTGGAGGGCCAGTCCACAAAGGAGGGAAAAGGCATATGTGCTTGTGCACTCAGTCTATGCTGGCTGCTGCAACAGTCCCAGATGGTGGAGGAGGGTGCGGCAAACAGCTGAGTCCAGGAGTGAGGAGTGGAGGCAGATGGTAGGCAACGGTGGTGGAGGGGACAGTGGTGTTGGTTGGGGGGGAGCTGATGGATCGGGGGAGGGTTCTGCGATGTACCCCCTCCTTCCCGCAGCAACAGTAATTACCACCACCACAAGAGCAAAGGTGGAAAACAGTTACTCAGTTCTGCAGTAGTCGGTCCAGACTTCAGTGACAAGGGGCTAAAATTACTATTTCATTCTCCAGGAAATTTGTCAATCAAGGATTATTATTAATAAACTGTGATGCTGCTTCTGACTCTTGCTTCACCCCACATATGCAGTGACAGAGATGATGTTCTTGTCCTGACCTCAACTTAATTCTTGCAAAGAATGGATAATTCACACAATGTCTGGCCCAGAGCAGTAGGTGAATCAATCCTATCTTCCCAGGCTATCTCCTTTCCATACATGCCATCTATTTATTTTCCCACTCACTGTTTTCTATAAGATTTTTGTGGGAGAGAGTGGAATAATCAGGTTCCATCAATACTCGTGGTATTGCATCTCTTAATTTACCATTGGTTGAGTTGCTAAGATAGCAACTCTTACTGGTCTGTATAGAAATACTTGTTCAAAATAGCATCTCCATTATGCTCCAAACATTTTCCAGGCTTGGAATCTTATATTTTTCCTGAAATGTATTCTGCAATAACACGTTACATAGCCTAATGTTCAAATGGCTGAGACATGTTTGTCAACTTTTTGTATTGAGCATCGGCTTCAAGTATCCCTGAAGTTACACACTGCAGAAAAGGAGACAAAAGAGAGTGTCAGAGAGACTAAGCAATTATAATACTGTTAGAAATGTTTCCAAAGCTCTGGAAATACAATGGATGAAAAGTCCTTTTAGACTTGTGGAGAATTCCTGCAATTAATCAGTGTTCAGTAAACACAAAAGAAATGTAAATGTGTGATAGGCGGTAGCAGAAGTTTGCTTGTTTTGCAGGAAGACTGGCTATGGACAATATTTCACACTTGGGCATCTTTTACTCCAGAACTAGGTGACTTGACTCATCTAGCTCCCACTTGAAAGTGCAAATATCAATTCCTATAAGCTTTGTACTGTGGCTGACATGCCAGGAGATCTAGGAGTGTGATCTGTGGTTCGAGAGGAACCTCATGCTTTAATTCTTTAACTTGAGATATAATTGTGTCTTCTATCTGAAGAGGTTGAAAGAAAGATTGAAGGGTGGGGGGGAGAATACCATAAGGAGAAAGAACGAGGAGTCTGGTGGCACCTTAAAGACTAACAGATTTATTTGGGCATAAGCTTTCATGGGTTAAAGACCATGCATCTGAAGAAGTGATTTTTTACCCACAAAAGCTTATTCCCAAATAAATCTGTTAGTCTTTAAGGTGCCACTGGACTCCTCGCTGTTTTTGTGGATACAGACTAACATGGCTACCCGTGTTCTCTGATAAGGAGAAAGGCTTGTGGTGAAGGAACCAAGGAGACGTTCTAGTAATCTGACCCACTTGCACTGTTTACCCACAAAAACAACGAGGAGTACTTGTGG
The DNA here is from genome assembly GCF_028017835.1 of Emys orbicularis. Lineage (NCBI taxonomy): Eukaryota > Metazoa > Chordata > Testudines > Emydidae > Emys > Emys orbicularis. The sequence goes on from NC_088684.1 coordinate 166,789,317, forward strand.
CACCTTAGAGACTAACAAATTTATTTGGGCATAAGCTTTTGTGGGCTACAGCCCACTTCATCAGATGCATGGAGTGGAAAATACAGTAGGCAAGTATATACAGTACATGAAAAGATGGGAGTTGCCTTACCAAGTGGGGGGTCAGTGCTAACGAGACAATTCAGTTAAAGTGGAAAGTGGGCTATTCTCAGCAGTAGAACAACAAGGGAGGAAAAATCACTTTTGTAGTGGTAATGAGGCCAATGTAATCAGGGTGGCCCATTTCAAACAGTTGACAAGAAGGTGTGAGTAACGGTAGCAGGAAATTAGTATGGGGAAATTAGTTTTTGTAGTGACCCATTCACTCCCAGTCTTTATTCAGGCCTAATTTGATGGTGTCCAGTTTGCAAATTAATTCCAGTTCTGCAGTTTCTCGTTGGAGTCTGTGTTTGTTTTTTTTTTTTTTTTTTAAAGCATTGCCACTTTTAAGTCTGTTATTGAGTGTCCAGGGAGATTGAAGTGTTCTCCAACTGGTTTTTGAATGTTATAATTCTTGACATCTGATTTGTGTCCATTTATTCTTTTGCGAAGAGACTGTCCGGTTTGGCCAATGTACATGGCAGAGGGGCATTGCTGGCACATGATGGCATATATCACATTCGTAGATGTGCAGGTGAAACAGAATGACAGAGCCAGAAGGGTACCCAGAAGTCACCTACTACAGGACAGGCCCAACAAAGAAAGTATCAGAACGCCACTAGCTGTCACCTTCAGCCCCCAACTAAAACCTCTCCAGTGCATCATCAAGGATCTACAACTGGACATCATCAAATTAGGCCTGAATAAAGACTGGAAGTGGATGAAGTGGGCTTTAGCCCACGAAAGCTTAGGCCCAAATAAATTTGGTAGTCTCTAAGGTGCCACAAATACTCCTCGTTATTTTTGCTGATGCAGACTAACACAGCTACCACTCTGAAACCTGTTTACTCACAGTAGCCCATTCTAATTTATTTTTAAAAAAGTAAATAGATTTTAATAATGCCTGCGATTTGTTTCAAAATTAGTAGGCTACACCCTGTTAGGGATTTGGGGTGAGATTTTTGAAAGCCAAGTGACTTGGGAAAACAAATGACACTGAAAATCAATGAGGCTTGTGTTTTGAAGTCTCTTAAACTGTTGAAAATTCCACTGAAGATACTTTGTGTTTGCTCTCACAGTAAGAAATAGTTAGTTCATGCATTGCTCCTCATTCATGGATCTCAAAATGCTTTACAAAAGAGAGTGGTGGTATATTCCTAGTAAGAATGAGGAAACTGAGGCACAGAGAGGGGCAGTGATTTACCCAAGGTCACTTAGCAAGTTAGTGGCAGAGCTGGGAATAGAACTCATGTCTTCTAATTATTAGGTCAATGTTCTATAAGAAAGAAGACTTAGACAAACTGGACAAGTTAAATGGCTAGCAATGTATTTATTTAGTTGTATGATCATAGTGCTTAGGAGCCCTAGTCATGAACCAAGACTGCATTGTGCAAGGCACTGTATAGTCACAAAAGGACAGTCCTTGTCGCAAAGAGCAGCTTACCATCTAAGTAAGTTTGGCTATGTCTGTCTTGCAGTCTTATAATTGCTACAGAGCTTTAGCATCATCTGAGGTTTGTAACAATCACATAGTGATGTTCAGTACTATAATGTAACCAATTTGTACGCTTGTTTTTTTTCCACAGCACAACTTACTCAGTGTAAGCATGAATCTAGTACTAATAGATTAAATTCAATTAAAAAAGAGTAGTGTCCAAATTAAAACCTTGTTCTCCTAAAAACAATTGGTGTATGTGGTTAATCATAATGTACAGTGTAATCCAATGTCTAAAAATCAAATAAGGAAAATCATAAAGGTGGTGAAGTTGTTAGCGTTGACTTAAATGTACCTTAAAAGGTATGTAAAGTAGTGACATTTATTGCTTCATTTACACAAGTTGCAAATGGATACCTGCAAAATCCCACTACTATCTGTGAGATGTCTTCTGCATCTTACATTGCCAAATGTTTGTTTCCAAAATGAGGTGGTTGCCTCTTTCCCCCCCACCCCTCAAGAAATAGATCCACTCTAATGTTGCAGTTATCAAAGGATCTCACTGCTTAAATGCTGAGAAACACTGGGCACAGCAGGGGGCAGCACAAAGTTATAAACAAATGGAACATTCTGCATTTATTTCTGGGTATTCTAGGCATTTGGGCCTGTTTAGGTTCAGGTTAATTTAAAATGCCTATGTTAATCCTTGGTACCAAGACTGTAATTAGATTCTGGTTAAGTCATGCAGTGTTTTTAAAGAAAATTTCTGAAGATTACTTCTGCTTGGTGAATTGTGATCTCGCAGTTTAGCCTATTTTTAGGCTTTGCAGATCTACAGTTCTATGTCCATTTCTTTTATTAATGTATCCACTTCTGCTGTAAATAGAAGAAAATAAAAATCCACATCCAAGTTCAGTGTACTTTTTCCTTCAAATTACATTTAAGGTGACCATATGTAGTCTATCTAATTTAGTCGCCCATAATTGTTTTATAAATCGTTTGTGTTCAGGACACTTGTCACCTGTGGTGTAATACAGAATGTAAATATTGAGTCTTTCTTCAAAATAAAACAGTAGAATAGAGCTAATTGATCTACATGTACCACTCATATTGCAAGATCTGTAATTATTACTTAAACATCAAATGTTCAGCTATTTTTATTGGATAGGATAAATGTATAGGAATTGGTAAATCTGACAAATAAAAGAAGATAGGATATAACAGCTGAGCTGACTATACAGAGTATTGTTTTTGGATATAATGTAGTTATTCAAGTACTGATTCCTGCCTTTATTTCACTGTGGGATACGCATGTACTGCATGCGCCTCAGATTGGAGAATTCTAGCAAGTAGTATTTTTTGGTCCACACCTGCTCCCTTGCTTTTCTCATGCTCTGTGTCCAGGACATAAGGAACCACCGATTACGGAGTCCATTTACACTGACTCTGGTAGCACAGATGCCGACTTTCCAAGTGTCGTGGGGGTGGTCAACCCCCCGACTCTGCCCTAGTCCCTGCCTCCACTCCACCCCTTCCCCCGAGACCCCACCCCCACCCTGTCTTTTCCTGCCCCGCTTCACCCCTGCCTGGCCTCTTCCCATCCAGTTCCGCCCCCTTGACCATGCTATGACCTCACTCCTTCCCCCTCTCCCCATGGGTGGGAGGCGCTGGGGGAGGGGGAAGTGCTGATGGGACCTGCCAGTGGGTGCTTAGTACCCACCATTTTTTCCCTGTGGGCACTCTAGCCCCGGAGCACCCATGGAGTCGGTGCCTATGTCCGGTAGTGTGACACAAGAAGACACAGACTACTAAGGATTCGGTGTCCTACACTGCTCAAAAGGATATCTTCATTCTCCAGGACCTGCAATCTCTCCTGTAGTTGGGACCTGTCTGCACCAGGTTGATTCTAGCACCAGGAGGAACCCCATCTCACATTCCATCCACTAGCTATAGCTTCCCAACATTGGTACTGACTGTGCTACCGACTGGACCAGACCAGACTTCATCAGGAGAATCTGATGTACTGGTGGAACCATCCTCCCCTCCACCACAACCTACCTTTGACCCTTCATATTGGCCTTACTGGGGGCCATAGGATACCTATGTGTGGCATCCAGCATCATGCAATCCAATAGGGATCACCCTTAACCCTCTAACAGGTCAACCAGATCCTCTTGAGCCTATGGAGGAGGAGGAAGACAAACCGGATCCACCTGTGCAAAGAGATTTCCTCTTCTTCACCCAAAGAGGTTGTTGCTCCATCCTTACCATCTCCTCTGGATGACAGACAGTTCCAAGAACTACTTTGGAGAGTAGAAGAGCTCTAAATCCACTTGGAAGAGGCCCAGGACTCTCAGCACAAACTCCTGGACATCCTATAGCAGGGGTGGGCAAACTTTTTGGGCCGAGGGCCACATCTGGGTGGGGAAACTGTATGCAGGGCCGGGACAGGGGGTTGGGGTGCGTGAGGGAGTGTGGGGTGTGGGAGTGGGTGCGGTGTGCAGGAAGGGGATCAGGGCAAGGGATTGGGGCATATGAGGGGGCTCAGGGAAGGGGATTGGGGTGCAGGAGGGGGCTCGGGGCAGGGGTGCAGGAGGGGTTCAGCCTGTGGGAGGGGGCTCAGGGCAGGGAGTTGGGGTGCAGGAGTGGTGCACAGTGCAGGCAGGAGGCTTAGTGCAGGGAGTTGGGGGGTGGGATGCAGGAGGGGTTCGGGCTCCGGCCTGGCACCGCTTACCTAAAGCGGCTCCGGGGTGGCAGCGGCACACACCGGGGCCAGGGCAGGCTTCCTGTTTGCCTGCCCTGTTCCCGGCCCCGCACTGCTCCAGGAAGCACTGCGGCCCCTGTGGGATGGGGGGGCGGAGGGCTCCGTGTGCACTGCCCTTGCCGTACCTCCCCCGAAGCTCCCATTGGCCGCGGTTCCCCGTTCCCGGCCAATGGGAGCTGCGGGAGGCGGTGCCTGGAGGCAAGGGCAATGCATGGAGCCCTTTGCCCTTCTGCCCGGGGGCCGCAGGGACATTGTGCCGGCCGCTTCTGAGAGCGGTGCAGGGCCATCGGCACCACGGGGGGCAATCCCACAGGCTGGATCCAAAGCCCTGAGGGGCCAGATCCAGCCCGCGGGCCGTAGTTTGCCCACCCCTGTCCTATAGCCTATGGGATCTAGCCAAATAGCACTCCCAGTCAACAAGGCTGTCCTTGAACCAGCAAGAACTGTATGGTACACGCCAGCTACCTGTGTCCCTACTCCCAAGAAGGCAGAAAAACAGTAGTTTGTCCCTGTTGAGGGAGAGGAGTTCTCTCATTCTGCCCCAAATGCCCTAGTCATCCAAGCAGCCATGGAAAGGTCCAGACAACAGTATCCAAGGACCACCTCTGTGGATAAGAAGTCAAGCATTTAGACGTTATGGGGAGAAAGGCATTTACTTCTACCAGCCTCCAATTTAGAATTTCCAGCTAGCAGGCCTTCCTGGCAAAATGATTTTTGAATTATTCTAAGTTCCTGGACTTTAAAGACAAGTTATCCCCGAATAATAAGGTTCAATTTCAAGCCCTTATTGATGACGGCAGATTAATGGCAAGAACCTTGTTACAGGCTGCAGTCAACACTGCTGATACTGCTTCAAGATCCATGGTGACTGCTATAGTGATGCACTGGCAATCTTGCCTTTTTGGATTTCCCCAGGGAGATATAGAACACCATGCAGTACTTGCCCTTTTAAGTCAGTTTTTTCAACCAGAAAACAGACATGTCTTTGCATTCACTAAAAGATTCCAGGGCAACACTACTCCCTGTGTTTATGTTCACCAGCCCAGATGTGGTCCACTCCCAATAATTGATGAGGAGGTGTCAATACCAAGAGAGGGGAAATTGCTTTTGTAGTGAGCCAGCCACTCCGAGTCCCTATTCAAGCCCAAATTAATGGTATTAAATTTGCAAATGAATTGTAGTTCTGCAGTTTCTCTTTGAAGTCTGTTTTTGAAGTTTTTTTTTGTTGAAGTATGGCTACTTTTAAATCTGTTATAGAATGTCCAGGGAGATTAAAGTGTTCTTCTACTGGCTTTTGTATGTTACCATTCCTGATGTCTGATTTGTGTCCATTTATTTTTTTATGTAGAGACTGTCCAGTTTGGCCAATGTACATGGCAGAGGGGCATTGCTGGCACATGATGGCATCTATAACATTAGTAGATGTACAGGTGAATGAGCCCCTGACGGTGTGGCTCCTGTGGTTGGGTCCTCTGATGGTGTCGCTAGAGTAGATATGGGGACAGAGTAGGCAGCAAGTTTTGCTACAGGGATTGGTTCCTGGGTTAGTGTTTATGTGGTGTGGTGTGTAGTTGCTGTTGAGTATTTGCTTCCGATTCGGGGACTGTCTGTAAGTGAGGACTGGCCTGCCTCCCAAGGTCTGTGAGAGTGAGGGATCGTTTTCCAAGATAGGTTGTAGATCGTTGATGATGTGCTGGAGAGGTTTTAGCTGGGGGCTGTATGTGATGTCCAGTGGTGTTCTGTTGTTTTCCTTATTGGGCAAGGTGTAGGTGTTGAGATAAACACCTACAAGATCTTTATCAAGCATTCTTAAAACTACAATACCCACCTGAGGAATTGAGGAAACAGATTGACAGAGTGAGACGGGTACCCAGAAGTCACCTACTACAGGACAGTTGAAATGCTAATAGTGATCCTGGGGGACCCAGACTACCCCTATCTCCCTTAGCTCATAAAGCCATACACTGGCCATCCTGACAGCACCAAGGAAAGATTCAACTACTGGCTCAGCAGGTGCAGAATGACAGATGAATGTGCATTTGATAGATTTAAGAGACACTGGTAGTGTTCATCCACTAGACTGGATCTCAGTGAGGAAAATATCCCAATGATTATGGCTGCCTGTTATGTCCTGCATAACATCTGTGAGGCAAAGGAGGAAAAGTTGCCCTCAGGGTGAAGCCTAGAGGTGGAGCATCTGTCAGCTGACTTTGAACACCGAAACACAAGGGCCATTAGAGGAGCTCAGTGTAGAGCTATGTGGCTGAGGGAGGCTTTGAAAGAGCATTTTAAGAGTCAGCAGTGATGGACAGTGGATTGTGCTCTACCTGCCCCTGTAGTTTTAGGGGCTGTTTTTTATATATATATATAAATATATATATAACCCTGTTAATGCAGTTATTAATTATGCAGTGCTTGCCGTACATTTATAATCATTTCTGTTTTGCACTGAACCTATGAGTTCTGTGGTCCTGAACAATTACAAGTAGTGGTGCTTTGATTAACTCTCTCAGACCAGTGTATGTAAAGCTTTTGTTTGGGAGGGGTAGTAAGGTGCCCTATGATGCCATGTGGAATGTTGGGGTGTGTAGGGAGGTGCTGAAATGGGGTTCTCCAGTGACTGCATAGGGAAACAGGCCCTGAATGTTGGCTCTGCAGGTCAATGAGCATCTGTAGCATTTGTGTTTTGCTGCCTGAGCATACCCATTATGTCTTGCTGTATCTCCCTCTCCTTTTCCTGGGCCTTTCTCCTGTCCACTTTTTCCTTCATGCTGTCCGCCATATCCACCCTCCAGGCCCTCTGTTCACGGGGTGATGGTACACTGACTTGTAGAATCTCACTGAACATGTCCTTCCTAGTCCTTTTCTTTCTTTTTCTCCTCATGAATATCAGGCATTCCTCAGGTGTGGAGGGAGTGCCCCTCAAGGCCTGAATGGCAGCAGCTACAGATAAAACAGATGGGTGTGTCACTGTATTTACAGTCACAATGGAAAGTGAGAAGTAAGTTTCAGAACTCACTTCCCTTATTTCTATAGAAGTTTTAAATAAGACATGCTTATTGACACTTCAGCTATGGAGTGCTTCTGCACTGCACTACTCTCCAGCCACAGTGAGTATGGCCCATCAGGGCTAGGTAGTGGTGGGCAAAGTAAAGAGGGAATTGTTCGGTTGCATGAAACAATAACATTTTGGCCCCTTTTTCTGTGACTATGAGTACAAGGCAGTAGCATAGAACACGAACTATTTTCCACATGTTGTGGTGATTTTAGCTGATGTCTCACTCCTGAGAGTAATAAAGGCAGAGACACCACCACAGCTGCTGCTTGCATCCTGAAGGTGCCTGGGTTCAGATGGCACTAGCCAGTTTCTGTAAGGTGCCTGTCAAAGTCATTGCAGAGTGGCATGGGAGTGTCCGACTGTGGAAGGAAAAAAGGCTGCCATCCCCAGAAACCTTCAGGAGAGGATTGCAGAATGCCTTCATGAAAGTTTCATTGGGATCTCTCAGAAGGATACAAGGGACATCCCAATGTACATAAACTGCTCATATACCCTTCTCCCCTCCCCACCTTAACCCTACATGGGAATGAAAGCAAATAACTCTTCTTTTGTTTGTTGTAGCTCTCCATACTCTAAAACAATGAAAAGTTGATACCTGACTTTTGCTAACTTGGAGTTGGGCTGGGTGCCATCTTTACATGTAAACATTGTAAGGAAAAAGGCACACACTTAGCTGAGGTTCCTTCTCTTGGATTGGTCTCATCCGTGCTCAGCTGGCATGACTAGCTAGACTGCACTGGAGTCTCAAAAAGATCCTGCCTATTGGCATAGCTGGAGTCTCCTGCTGTGTGTTCCTCCTCCTCTTCACTGTTCACAGCAGGGGTATCTGTCTTGGGCTCCTTGGAAGTATCCATGGCAGTCAATGGGATGCTGGTGTGGTCTCCACCAATGATAGCATGCAGCTCATTGTAAAACTAGCAGGACTGAGAGTTGGCGCCAGCTTTATTGTTGGCCTCTGTGGTCTTGTGGGATGCCTGCTGCAGTTCCTTCACTTTCACATGATGCAGCTGCTGATCCCTATGATATCCTTTTACCTGCCTCCACTGTGGAATCTGTTCATACATGTCCATGTTTCTATGACTGGTCTGTAGCTGTATATGCACAGCACTTTCTCCCCACAGGTCCAGGAGATCCAATGCCTCCTGTCTACTCCAGGCAGGAGTGCATCTAGTGTGGGGAACCAGCATGTTGGACAGTTTCACCAAACAAAGAAGAGAGGCTAGGTGTGTTCACCAAGCTGGGGCAATAAGGAAAAGACATTTCAAAAATACACTAGGGGAAGGGGTGGCTTCTGGTTTGTGTAACCTCTGCAAGGTGGAATTCACAACTGTGACCAGAATGGTCACTGTTGTGCATTGTGGGACAGCTGCTGGGTGACTGTTAGGGTTGCCTTAAGTCAGGCAGTGTCTACACTTACACTGCATTGACATCAGTAGGTCAACCATGGCTCAACACCTTTTGGGGAGATGGTGTTACTGCATCACCATAACAGGGTGTCTATGTTGGCTGGAGACAAATTTATGTGCACACATGTAGGTTGACCTAACTTTGTAGTTTAGACCAGGTCTGAGACAGGCAAATGGGCTGTCCACCATCTCTGACAGAAGCATGGAGCCTGCACAGCTCTGCACTATTGTCAAGCACAGGGTGCACAATTCTGCAGTATTTGCAAAGCCATAAAAAGAACCGAATGAGTAGGAAACATGATGATTCCTTGGAAGACAGATTGCTGTAGGGCACATGAGAACCAATTCAAAGTTGGTGGTGGTATTCATAGAGCAGCTGCAGATAGTTCAGTGCCACTTCTGGACCTGAGAAACAAGCACTGACTGATGGGATTGGTTTGTAATGCAGTCTTGGGATGATGAGCAGTGGCTAAAGAACTTTCAGATGCACAAGGCCACATTCTTTGATCTGTGCGCTGAGCTAGTCCCAGCCCTCCTGTGCAGGGACACCAAAATGAGAGATGCATTGACCATGGAAAAGTGAGAGATGATTGCACTATGGAAACTTGCAACACCACATTTCTACCAATCAGTCACAAATCAATTTGGAGTTGGGGAAATCCACCATGGGGGGTGTGACATTGCACTCCATATGATTTTATGAAAATATGCTAATGAGTGTGAATATAATGTAACCGGAATATGCTTCATGCAAAAGGTCTCTTGCAAGATATCATTACAAAGCTTATAATCTACTGAGTGTGGTCATCCTATTTGTATAAATGTATCATTCTTGTATCTGAAACTATAAATACTATAACTCTGAGGTCCTATTGTAATTATGCAAAGTGTGGGCCATTAATGGTGATTTGGAATCTTGATGGCTCCCATCAACTAGGACAATTGGTTGTAAATGGCTCTGTTTACTTGCAAGCCTTCCTGTGAGTCAGGCCAGGAAGAATGAAGGCTTGGGGTCTCACAGGGCATGTGACCATGTCACCTGGTACTGGAATCCATGTTAAACCTGGTGCTTTTCCATTTAGAAGGAGGGGTGTGAACCCAGAGAGACAAAAGATTCCTGCCTTGTGCCAAAACTATATAAGGGGGTGGAACAGAACAAAGGAGGTTCCAGTCATGAGAAATCCCCTAGTTACCACCTGAACTGGAACTAACAGGAACTGTACCGGGGAAAGGATTGGGCCCAGAGTAGGAAGGAGTCCAGTCTGTGAAAGAAGCGTATTGGAACATCTCTGAGGGTGAGATTTTATCTGTAATCAGTTTCTTAATGTATTAGGTGTAGACTTGCGTGTTTTGTTTTATTTTGCTTGGTAACTTACTTTGTTCTGTCTGTTATTACTTGGAACCACTTAAATCCTACTTTTTATACTTAATAAAATCACTTTTGCTTATTAATTAACCCAGAGTAACTAATTAATACCTGGGGGAGCAAACAGCTGTGCATATCTCTCTATCAGTGTTATAGAGGGTGGACAATTTATGAGTTTACCCTGAATAAGCTTTATGTGGAGTAAAACGGATTCATTTGGGGAGCTGGGTGTCTGGGTGCTGGAGACAGGAGCACTTCTTAAGCTGTTTTCAGTTAAATCTGCAGCTTTGGGGTGCATGGTTCAGACGCCAGGTCTGTGTTGGAGCAGACTGGTGTGTCTGGTTCAACAAGGCAGGATTCTGGAGGCCCAAACTGGTAGAGAAAACGGGCTCAGAGGTAGTCTCAGTACATCAGGTGACAGTCCCAAGGGGGTTTCTGTGATCGAACCCGTCACGGGGGTTGGTTAAGTGTGCAGAGCCATTAATCGCCTCCTGCTATGCAGGACTGTGATTCTTGGCTATGTACAGGGCATAGTGGATGGATTTGCAGCAATGGGGTTCCCAAACTGGGTGGAGCAATAGATGGCATGCATATCCCTATTTTGTGGCACCGTGCCACAGAGTACATCAACAGAAAGAGCTGCTTTTCTATGGTTATGCAAACGTTGGTGGATCACCAGGAATGCTTCACCAACATCAGCGTAGGCTGGTCAGGGAAGGTCCATGACACTTACATCTTTCAGAAAGTTGCAAGCCGGGACTTTTGTTCCCAAGCAACAGATTAGCACTGGGAATGTTGAAATGCCAATAGTGGTCCTGGGTGACCAGCCTACCCTGATTTACGAAGCCATACGTTGGCCACCTTGACAGCACCAAGGAATGATTCAACTACTAGCTCAACAGGTGCAGAATGACAGTTGAATGTGGTTTTGGTCAATAGCAGGGACACTGGCATTGTTTACTCACAAGATTGGATTTCAGTGACAAAAATGTCCCTCTGTTTATAGCGGCCTACTGTGTCCTGCATAATATCTGTGAATCAGAGGAGGAAACCTTTCCGCTAGGGTGGAGGTGCTGTCTGCTGAGTTTGAACAGCCAGACACAAGGGCTACTAGAAGAGCTCAACACAAAGCTATACAGCTCAGGAAGGCTCTGAAAGACCATTTTAGCTATCAACCAGAGTAGTGTGTGGTGGTGGTGTGTGCTCTACCTGGCCCAGCTCTTTTGTGGCCTGTTGGGAATTGTGTGGTGATTGCTGCACATGTAGGAATATCCCATTGTCAATACATATATTAATTTTGTTTGTGGCTTAGCCTATGAGTTGTCACACTACTGGTAACAAGTAATTGATTGCTTTCAGACTTGCTATGCACTTGGTAGCAGATGTTGCAAACTATTAAAGATGAATTAAGTTTTAAATAATAGGCATTTATTTTGTAACAGAATTCAGTGCAAAAATGTGTGAAACTTTAAAACAAATATATTTAAAACTTACTGTAACTTAATAAATTAAGGGAACAGAACTTATGAAGGGAAAGAACATTCATGTCTATTTCAGCTACACATGCACCAACTGTGGTTTTCACAGGTCAGTGTAGGCAAACCTGTGATTGTTTTAATGTTCTTCGAGTGATTGCTCCTGTGTATTCCACAGTAGGTGTGCATGCTCGCCACATGCACTGGTGCCGGAAGTTTTTCCCTTAGCAGCATCCGTAGTGGGGGAGCACTGCTGCGACCCCTGGAGTGGCGCCAACATATTGCGCCATAAAGGGGGCTGCATGCTCCCCCCACCCTCAGTTCCTTCTTGCCGCCAGTGAAGGTAGTCGGAACTTGTGCTCCAGCCTTGGCTGCAGCATTTATAGCCTTAGTGGTATCCTGTTTCACTGAACTTTCCTTGCTGAACTTTCTTTCGATCAGTGCCTGGCTTGGGGCATGCCCCATGGCCCAGGCTTCAAGTCGTGCAACTCTTGTCGCAACTCTATGCCCAGAAGCGATCCACACACTCAGTGTCTTCGCTGTCTGGGCGAGACTCACATTAGTGAGAAGTGTAAAATTTTTCGCTCCTTCAAGCCGCGAACTAAGAAGGAGCGTGAGATCTGACTCCGAGCGCTCCTAATGGAATCGGCATTGGCCCCGGCACTGGCGCGTTGAGATGACCCAGCACCGGGCACCGTGTCTTCGGCGCGCAGCGAAGCGCCTCCGGTGTGTCGTCCTGACTCCGCGCCCGGTACCGCATCGTCAGTGCACAGCAAGGCACCGTCGACGAGCCGGCACCGGTCCCCTTCTAAGAAGCAAGGGAAGACTCAGCGGCGCCGGGAGAAAGAACGGGGTGAGGCCAGACCCGCGTTGGGCAGCCCACGATCCCCATCGGGACTGAGACCTCTGACTCGGGTGGAGCGGAGTAGTCTGGTGCCATCCACGCGAGCCTCGTCAGAGGTGAGAATGCCTTCGATGCCGGAGGCAGCTCAAGCTGCGTGTGACATCTTGACGCTTCCGGTGCTGGGAGTGCCGCCTCAGTCAGGCCCCCGATCCCGTGGGAAGCCGCCTTTAATCGCCCATCAACCTTCACCAGACGTCTCCGTGGTTGAGGCGCCGTCCCGGCAGCAAGGGCCAAGCTGCGGACCGAGACATGTCTCCACGCCTCAAGCAGAGTCATCTGCTAGCGAGCTTAGCTCCTCCACTCCTGGAGACCGTAGAGGAGGGGCCAAAAGGCGTCGTCGCTCCTCTTCGAGCCATACCAGCAGGGACAGGTCTCGTCAGCACGGGCGTTCATACTCTGGCACCCGCCGTGGCAGGCGCCAGGCTCGGAGTTCGTCCCAGGAGTCCCAGGCACCAAGGCGTCGTGTCCGTGGGCGGAGAGAATACAGGGACAGCACTCCCGACTCCTACCTGTCTTCCTCCTCCAGGGGCCATAGACGTCATGTTCGGGACTGCTCCAGTCATTCGTACAGCACCGTCCGCTCGTCCCGAACCTCCGCTTCGGCACACAGCCGTCCCTCTTCGACTCGCTTGGTGCCGCGGGACCAGTCAGCCCTCCCGGGCCCCCTCGTGTTCCAGGGCCAGGCCATTCCCTGGCAGGGACAGTGGTGCCAGTGGGCACCGTGGCCCCAGGCACCGGCACCGCCGGGACCCCACTCCGTGGCGGGAGCGTCCCAGGCCCAGCCAACGTCGCCGCCTCAGCATCGCAATGAGGCAGTGGGCACCGACCCTTTGACACCGACTCGAGCCCCGGGTCAGGATGTCGAGCTACCGGTACCGCCGGGTACTGACGACACCATGCCACCGACCTCCTCGGCACCGGATGACTCTGTGGCTGCCCTTCCTCCTGTCTCTCAGGAGGATTTCAAGGCCCACCAGGAGCTGCTCAGGAGGGTGGCATCGAATCTCCAGCTCCAGGCCAAGGAGATGGAGGAACCCTTGGACACATTGTTTAATGTCCTTACCTCCTCAACGCCGGGACATGTGGCCCTCCTGCTTCATCAGGGGGTGGCCATTACTACTGGCCTCAGGGCCGAGAGAGGCTGGGGTTTCCCAATCTCTAAAAAGGCCGAGCAAAAGTACTTTGTGCCCACAAAGGGACACAAGTACCTCTACTCCCACCTAACTCCGAGTCTGTGAACCACCGAGAGAGACACGGCCAACCCGCTCCCACCCCCAAGGACAAAGACATTCGCAGGCTAGATTCCTTTGGAAGAAAGGTTTATTCGTCTGTGAGCTTTCAGCTCAGAGTGGCCAACCACCAGGAGCTCTTGAGCAGATATGATTTTAATCTTTGGGGGTCCCTGCCCAAATTTGAGCCCTCTCTCCAAGAGAAGGACAGGAAGGAGTTCCGAGCTCTGGTGGATGAAGGTACGGTGGCGACTAAAGCAGCGCTTCAGGCGGCCTCCAATGCAGCGGACACGGCTGCCCGTTCGATGCCTGCGGCTGTCTCCATGAGAAGGGCGTCCCGGCTTTCGCTCTCTGGGCTATCGGCTGAGTCCCAGTCGATCATGCAGGACCTGCCGTTCGACGGTCGGGCCCTGTTTGCAGATCAAACAGACACGCGTCTGCACGGGATGAAAGACTCCCATACCACCCTGCAGACGCTGGGCCTGTACGTCCCACCGGCCAAGGACAAACCCAGGCCTCACACCTGCGCTCCACAGGCTCGGGGCAGATATGAACCCCTGCCTAAGAAGCAGCGGGAGCAGAGGTGCCAGTCACAACGCCAATCCCGTTCGGCCCCTCGTCCGGGGCCCTCTAAGGCCAGGAGGCCGGGGAAGTGGTGTTTTTGACTGCTTGCGGGGGGGTCACCGGGCCTGTTGCCGGGTTAACCCCCCGCCAGTTAATAAAGTTCAGGTTTGCAAATCGTTTACCTGCCTTCCGTCTGCAATGGTTCCGTATCACTACGGAGCGCTGGGTCCTCAACACTATATCCCTGGGGTACAGGTTGAAGTTTGTTTCGCCCCCTCCCAGTTGCCCTCCGATCAGGGGGTCAGCGGAGGACCCGGAACATGTGCTCCTTCTACATCAGGAGGTACAGCGCCTCCTCTCCCTGGGAGCCGTGGAGAGGGTACCTTGGGAATTCCGGGGCAAGGGATTCTATTCCAGGTATTTCCTCATCCTGAAGGCGAAGGGCGGGCTTCAGCCCATCCTCGATCTGCGGAAGCTCAACCAGTTCTTGGTTCGCTGCAAATTCCGCATGGTGTCCCTAGCCTCTATTATTCCCTCCCTAGACCCGGGGGATTGGTTTGCAGTGCTGGACCTCCAGGATGCATACATTCACATCCACATTTTCGAGGGTCACAGGCACTTCCTCCATTTCCTGGTGGGTCAGGACCACTACCAGTTTACGGTCCTCCCCTTTGGCCTCTCGACGGCCCCCAGGGTCTTTACGAAGTGTATGGCGGTGGTAGCGGCCCACCTCAGGAGGAGAGGGCTGCAGATCTTTCCCTACCTGGATGACTGGCTGCTCAAGGGCAAGTCCCGGTCCCAGGTGCAGCAGCAGACAATCCTCCTGCTACGCACCTGCTCAACTCTAGGCCTAGTGGTAAACGAGGAGAAATCCACGTTAGTACCGGTCCAGCGCATAGAATTCATAGGAGCGCTGCTAGATTCCCGGGTGGCCACGGCCTCCCTTCCAAGGGACAGGTTCGAGGCGCTCAAAGGCCTAATCGCCTCGGTCATGGCCTTCCCGGTGACCACGGCTCAGGTGTGCCTTCAAATCCTCGGCCACATGGCCGCATGCACCTCGGTGGTGCAACATGCCAGGCTTCGGATGAGGCCCCTCCAACTCTGGTTGGCCTCCCGGTTCTCCCAGGCCAGGGATGGCCTGGATAAGGTCGTCACGGTGCCACCAACAGTGGTGGCAGACCTCCAATGGTGGTCCCTCCCGAGCAGCATGCTCCGGGGTATCCCCTTCTGAGAGCCCTCTCCCTCACTAGATCTAGTGTCGGATGCCTCGGACCTGGACTGGGGAGCCCACGTGGCGGACTTCAGGACCCGGTGTATGTGGTCATCCGAGGAACTGATCCTGCACATAAATGTCAGGGAACTCAGGGCAGTGCGCTGGGCGTGCGTGGCTTTCCGCCAGCGCTTACAAGGGAAGGTGGTCAGAGTCCTCACAGACAATACCACCGCAATGTATTACATCAACAGGCAAGGGGGGCACGCGCTCCAAGGCCTTATGCCAGGAAGCCCAGCGCCTGTGGGAGTTCTGTATAGCCGACAACATCCTCCTCCGAGCGTTCCACCTACCCGGCGAGAGCAACATGCTTGTGGATCGCCTGAGCAAGGTGTTCTCACAACAACACAGGGAGGTAGCAGAGTGGATCTTCCTACAGTGGAGTGCTCCCCAGGTGGACCTGTTCGCCACCGCCCAGAATCGCCTGTGTCCCAGGTTCTGCTCCAGGATGGGAGAGGGCGACGGGGCCATGACGGACGTGTTTCTGCTCAATTGGGCAGGGCCCCTGATGTACGTCTTCCTGCCCTTCCCCCTCATAGGCAGGGTCCTACAGAAGGTGAAATCAGACGGGGCAAGTATTATCCTGATAGCCCTGGATTGGGCCCGTCAACACTGGTATGGGACCCTACTGCAACTTTTGGCAGTCCCCCCTCGCAGGCTGCCGCTCCGCCCAGACCTCCTCTCCCAGGAGGGAGGTCGTCTTCTCCATCCCAACCTGGCCCCGCTCCACCTGACAGGCGTGGCTGCTCCGTGGCTAGATGCAGAGGAGGGGAGGTGTACCAAGGCTGTTAGACGGGTCCTGCTTGAGAGCAGGAAGCCGTCCACATGGAGGTCCTACCTGGCTAAGTGGTATCAGTTCTCCATGTGGGCAAGGGAGAGAGGTTCCTCCCCCGCGTCTGCTCCGCTCCAGCTGGTCCTGGACTACCTCCTGTCCCTTAGGACCCAAGGGCTGGCCCCCCTCCTTGATCAGGGTGCACCTAGCAGCCATCTCGGCCTTCCAGCCTCAGGTGGAGGCACAGTCAGTCTTCTCCCACCACATGACTTCCAGGTTTTTAAAGGGTTTGGATAAAGCGTTCCCTTATGCTAGCCCCCCGGTCGCGCCTTGGGACCTGAACCTGGTACTGTCACGCCTCACAGGGCCTCCCTTTGAGCCCTTGGCCATGTGCTCCTGGTCCCACTTATCTGAGAAAGTGGCGTTTTTGGTGGCTATCACCTCAGCCCACAGGGTTTCAGAGCTTAGGGCGCTGACCTCAGAACCCCCGTACACTGTCTTCCACAAGGGGAAGGTCCAGCTTCGCCTGCACCCAGCCTTCCTGCCGAAGGTGGTCTCGGCATTTCATATGGACCAGGACATCTTTCTGCCAGTCCAATGTCCTAAGCCCCATTCCTCCAATGAGGAACGACACCTACACATGCTAGATGTGCGTAGGGCGCTGGCCTTTTACTTAGACCGAACGAGGCCATTCCGGAAATCCCCTCAGCTTTTCATCGCTATGGCCGAGCGCATGAGAGGGCAACCGGTTTCCACCCAGCGGATCTCCCGCTGGATCACCTTGTGCATACGCATGTGTTACGACCTGGCTGGGGTTCCCCCACCTCCTATTGTCAAGGCGCATTCGACGAGAGCCCAGGTCTCGTCAGCAGCCTATGTGGCTCATGTCCCTATTCAGGATATCTGCAGGGCTGCTACGTGGTCCTCTGTCCACACTTTTTCATCGCACTATGCGATCGTCTCCCAAGCAAGGGATGACGCCGGGTTTGGTAGGGCAGTGCTCCGCCCGGGTAACCCTTAACACTTATCATTTAGAACTCCTACCCACCTCCGTTAGGTATAGCTTGGAGTCATCTACTGTGGAATACACAGGAGCAATCACTCGAAGAAGAAAGGACAGTTACCTGTTCCGTAACTGGCGTTCTTCGAGATGTGTTGCTCCTGTCTATTCCACATCCCACCCTCCTTCCCCTCTGTCGGAGTAGTCTGGCAAGAGGGAACTGAGGGTGGGGGGAGCATGCAGCCCCCTTTATGGTGCGATATGTCGGCGCCACTCCAGGGGTCGCAGGAGTGCTCCCCCACTACGGATGCTGCTAAGGGAAAAACTTCTGGCACCGGTGCACGTGGCGAGCACGCACACCTACTGTGGAATAGACAGGAGCAACACATCTCGAAGAACGCCAGTTACGGAACAGGTAACTGTCCTTCCTCTGGGGTGGAGTGGTAGGTATAGTGCAGCAGCCCCGGATGCCACATGGAATGTTGAGGGGGGGGGCTATAGGGAGGTCTCAATATTGAGTTCTCAATGAGCTGCAGAAGGAAGCGAGCCTGGGGTAGTTGAAACTGCAAATCCCTCAGAGCCTGCAGCATCTGTGTTTGCTGCCCGAGAAGCCCCATTGTGTCTTGGTGCATCTTCCTCTCCTTTTCCTGCACTGTTCTCCACTCCACTTTCTTTCTCTAGGCTGTCTCAACCGTTCATCCTCCAGGCCCTCTGTTCATGGACCGATGCAGCACGGGCTTACAGGATCTTTTCTCCTCCTTCTCTGGGTCAGATATTCTGCAGGTGTGGGGGGAGACCCTGAAGGCCACAGTGGCAGCAGCTGTAGATAAAACACATAGATGTACCATTGTCAGAATATTCACTACAGAAAGCAAAACTTAAGATGTTGAACTCACTCCCCTTGCTCCCTAAAGTTTTAAGCCCTACATTCTTATTTCCACTTGGGATTGCTTGTGCATGGCACCAATCATAACATCAGCCATGGTGAGTATGACCCACTGGGGGTAGGGGAAATGAGGAGGGAATTGCTTGGTTGCATGATTCTAGAAGTATAGGGTCTTGACACTGAATACTGGCACCATTTTCCACAGGCGGTGGTGATTTTAGATGATATCTCATGCCTGAGGGCAACAAAGGCAGAGAGAGCACAGCTGCTGCTGGCTTCCCAAAGCTACACAGGCTCATATGCTACTAGCCTGTGTACTGCAATGGTGCCTGCTGAAGTTATTGCTGAGCGGTGTGGGAAATTGTCCTACCGTGGAGGGATAAATAAGGCAGCCTTCATTAGAAACCTGTGGCAGAGGATTGAAGAATACCTCCATGAAAATTTCATCCAGATCTCCCAGGAGGATTCTAAGGGACATCCCTGTGCACATAAAGAAACTGCTCTGAATGGCCCCACCACCTAACTTTAGAGAGGACTGAAAAGCTGATAGTAACTCTACCTCTCTTGATTAATTCTAGCACAAGTAAATCAATTAAAAATCAAAAGCTGTGTCCTGCTATTTTGGGGCAGGAGGTATCCCTATAGGTATCCCTATAATGGAAAATTTATCTACACACTTATCAGAGGTTCCATGCCCTGCAGCAGGCTTGTCCATGTTCGACTATCTAAACTATGGTGGAGTTAAAAACAGGTCCTGGCTTGCTGTGCATCTGGATCCCCCAGTTGCTTGTCCTCTGTCCCCATTGTCCTCTTCCTCTTCCACCTCCTCCTTGCTGTTCATGGCAGAGGCCTGTGACTTAGGCTTCTCAGATATTAACGGTGTTGTGTGGGGTGGTGGTGGGGTCTCCATTGAGTATGACATATGGCTGGTTGTAAAATGGGCCTTCCTGGCCTTCTGGTTTGTCTGCTGCAGCTCCTTGGCTTTCATATGGCACTGCTATTGGCATAGATGTCCACATTTCTCTATCTGGTTCAGAGCTGTGCCTATACAGCCTCTTCTTCCCAGAGGCCCAGGAGATCCAATATCTCTTGTCTATTCCAGGCTGGAGCATGTAGCCAGAATGGTCACCTGGGAAGTTGTACTCAACAATGGAGAGCTGCTAGGCATGCTCACCAAGCCGGGCAATCAGTAGAAGGAATTTCAAAACTTTGTGGTTCCTTAGACCAGAACCCCCCATTCCTGTTTATGTGACCCTTAGACAGTGGATTTCACTATGGTGACTAGAGCAGTCAGTGTGAGACATTGTGGGGCAGTTGCTGGAGGACTGTTATGGTCAACATAGGTAACTCAGCACCTACGCGAGTGCTCCATCAACCTCCATACATTGACCTTGGCTCAACGCTGTTCGGGCAGGTGATGTCACTATGTTGGCCTAACAGGCCACTTACATCAGTGGGAGACAAATTTAAGTGTAGACACATGCACAGCTAGGTTGATACAAGGCAGCTTACATTGACCTAACTTTGTAGTGTAGACCAGGTCTGAGCCTGCAGAGAGCCTAACATATTCTGGCTGTGTGACCTGTCCATGAATCTCAATGGAGTGTTAATTCCAATATGTATTCTTCCGTGGGTCTTGCCAGCATCACATCAGCAAAGACCTCTGTGTGGCAGGAGAGGACTGCAGCGGGCCTGGCCCACGCTCCCTCATGCTTTCAACCCAGCTGCTGGGATAAGGAGTGAGGGCCCTGTTGGCATTCTGGGGCAGGGGAGAGCCATCTGCTTTTGCTACTCAAAGTTAGGGGCAAGGCTATGAGGGTGCAGTGCTGTGGTGTGCCTAAGGCCTTGGATTGCCTTAATCTAACCCTGTCTGTAGTATGTGATACATTTAAATCAGGCCCTGACTTGCTTTACTGATTATTAGTCAGCAGTTCCATCTTTAAACGCTTTGAATTGTTCAGACTCACAAGGGGATGCTTTGTTTCTTAATTCAGCTGTATGGGGAGCTATCTTTCCACACATCTTCTGGTTTGTGCTTAACAGACCCATGCCTTTCCAAAGTCAAATTTGTCCTAGGGGTGCAATATTTCTAAAATTCTCAATTACTTAATGTTTAATTCCATGCCTTTCTGATCCCACTGGAAAGAAAGATGCAATTACAGTACTGTCTTTTCCCCCTGCAATGTTCAGGCTTTTGCTGCATCTGCCAGTCAACTGAGCAGGCAGTTGAGGCTAGCCTTCCTTTCCTGTTCTCAGCTTCCTTCCATTTAAAGTGAGGTGACTTGACAGGACATTTGTGCTGGTGATATGCACACACACAAACCACCCCTTTTTATCATCCATAGCCTGAATCCAGCCAATCGGTTGCAGGTCTCTTTCAGGGCCGGCTTTAGCAGGTGCGGGGCCCCACGCCGGGACGCGAATTGTCTCGTGCCCCCCCTGCCCCAACTCCGCCCCGACTCCGCCCCCTTCCTGCCCCATTGGATCCCTCCCCAAATCCCCGCCCTGGCCCCGCGTCATCCCCAAGCACGCCGCATTCCTCCTCCTCACCCCTCCCTCCCAGGCTTGCGCTGATCAGCTGTATGGTGGCACAAGCGGTGGAGGGAGGGGGGAGAAGCAGGACGCGGCTTTTTTTTTTTTTTTTTTTCCCCGCTCCGCCAGCAGCCCCGGACATTGCAGGTCCCACTTAGGCACGGGGCCCCATTGCGGGGGATTGGCAGAATCGGCTTAAAGCCGGCCCTGGTTTCTTTCAAAGCTGAGTGTGTCTTGACTCTGGCGCTCTGTCTTCTTGTCTGCTGAACTGAGAGGGTGGTAACTATGGGTTGTCTATGCTGCACACTAAGCCTGGATCTGTTAGACCCGGGCGTGTAGACCTAAGTTCCCGCTAAACTGCGCGGCTGCGCAGCTGCCTATTAAGCCCCACTGCGGCGGGGAGAGGCCCCAGCGTGGACCTGCTGGGGCCAGGGGAGAGGCGCCTCTCCCCCTGCCCCGAGCTGCTGCAGTGAGAGAGAGCTGAGGGGAGTTCTCTCTCCCCACCACAGCCGCAGGGCAGCCTGCACCCCCAAACCCCTCATCACCGTCCCCACCCCAAAGTCCACACCCCAAAGCCCTCATTCCCAGCCCCACCCCAGAGCCTGCACATCCCTCATCCCAACTCTCTGCCCCAGCCCTGAGCCCCCTCACGCACCACGAACCCCTCATCCTCGGCCCCACCCCAGAGCCCGCAACCACAGCCAGAGCCCTCACTCCCCCTCTGCCCTAGCCCTGAGCCCCCTCCCACACTCCAAACCCCTCGTCTCCACCCCCACCACATGAAGTTTGTTGTGTGCACCAATATGAAGGTGATGTGTCACACATCACCTCCATATTGGTGCACATAACAAAATTCATTCCACACGTGAATGTAAAACATTAGAGGGAATATTAGTGTGGACTTGTGTTTTCAAGGCTTGAGCATCCATACTGCAATGGAAATCCAGGCCTCACAGCCATGCTGCACTCTGCAGACCTGGGTAAGAACTTCAGCTCTATGGGCATGTACAATCATATCCCAGAGTTCCTAGCACTCTCAACAGCTGAAGCTGCAATGGGGCTTTCTTCATAGTGGGTTGTCAGCGAACTTGTCTGTCTGTCCTGCAGGAGTTGACGGAAGACTTTTGGGGAAATTTTTAGTCCACAAATACATTGAGCCAAGCTATTTTGTGCCCACACACTCCCTGCAGCCAGAGTCAACACGGATCCCACCCCAGTGGAAGAACTTCTCTACCTCAGGCTGTCACTCCTATTTCTGGAAACCAGCGGAGCATCTGTGGGATGCGGGTGGATATTTTGTTGGCAGATTTTGAACTGCCAAAGACACCTCCCAGAGGGGGATGCTAACATGCCAGCTGCAAACCAGCTGATGCTGCTTATGCCTATTGTTTTACATGTAGATTCCTCCTATGTAGACCTGCACTTCTGGAATAAGACGATAAGAACAGATTGGTAAGATCACATTGTCATGCAGATGACCAGCACTGGGTTCAGAACTTTTGCATGAAGCAGCAGACATTCCTGGAAGTTTGTGAGCAGATTGTCCCTACCCTCCAGTGTCAGAGCATCCACAAGATGGCAGTCCTGCCAGTCTAGACGCAGATCGGTGTAGCCTATTGTTAGTGCTGTGCAATGTTGTTAAGACTGCTTAGTTGTTAATGGTGCCAGTGCTGCTGCTGCTGTTAGAGCTCCAGTGTTAGCTGTATGAGCAGAGAGTCCATGGGGCTGGATGCACTGCATCCGAGGGTGCTAAAGGAGTTGGCGGATGTGATTGCAGGCCATTGGCCATTATCTTTGAAAACTCATGGCGATCGGGTGAGGTCCCGGGTGACTGGAAAAAGCCTAATATAGTGCCCATCTTTAAAAAAGGGAAGAAGGAGGATCCGGGGAACTACAGGCCAGTCAGCCTCACCTCAGTCCCTGGAAAAATCATGGAGTAGGTCCTCAAGGAATCAATTCTGAAGCACTTCTAGGAGAGGAAAGTGATCAGGAACAGTCAGCATGGATTCACCAAGGACAAGTCATGCCTGACTAACCTAATTGCCTTCTATGAGGAGATAACACATCCACTGCTTTCTCCTCATCCACAGAGCCAGTTATTTCTTGACTTTAGCAAAGTTTTTGATACGGTCTCCCACAGTATTCTTGCTGGCAAGTTAAAGAAGTATGGGCTGGATGAATGGACTATAGAATATGCATGCTGCACTCTATCATAGAATAGAATATCAGGGTTTTAAGGACCTCAGGAGGTCATCTAGTCCAATCCCCTGCAAAAAGCAGGACCAATCCCCAACTAAATCATTCCAGCCAGAGCTCATCAGATTGCTTTTGGCCAAATCCTCTAATTTTCTAGGTCTCTTTGTATCCTATCCCTATCCTCCAGCGTATCTACCATTCCTCCCAGTTCAGTGTCATCTGCAAACTTGCTGAGAGTGCAGTCCACGCCATCCTCCAGAACGTTAATGAAGATATTGAAGAAAACCAGCCCCAGGACTGACCCTTGGGGCACTCCGCTTGAAACCGGCTGCCAACTAGTCATGTAGCCATTGATCACTACCCGTTGAGCCCGACGATCTAACCAGCTTTCTATCCACCTTATAGTCCATTCATCCAGCCCATACTTCTTTAACTTGCTGGCAAGTATACTGTGGGAAACCGTATCAAAAGCTTTGCTAAAGTCAAGGAATAATACATCCACTGCTTTCCCCTCATCCACAGAGCCAGTTATCTCTGGATGGAAGTTGGGGTCCTTGTTTAACAAATCTCTCATTTCATTTACCTAGGCCACATTACTTAATCCAGATCCCCTCTTAAGGCTCCTGAATTTAACCTTGTAGGTTTCAGGTGTAATCTGGAACTGTTTCAAAAGCAGTTCCTTAAATTTACCATAGTTTGAAGCATCAGCAATGGGCATCTTATTGAATATGTCCAGAGCTCTCCCAGTCAATTTGCAACCAAAGTAGTCATTTTTTGATCTTCAGGAATTGCATGGAGAGTGCACAGTCTCTCAAAGGTGATTAAATATTTGGCAATGTCACTAGATTCATCATATGATGGACATAACCGCTCCCATTTATGGATTTTTGGGGAAGCGGAGCCAGCTGCTGAAGGGGTCTGTCTCTTCCACTCCATTACAGCCAGTTCATGCTTCTGGGTCTCAATTTGGGCCTGTATTTCTCAGTCTTTTAACTCCAGGGCTAGCTGCCTGTCTTTCCTTCTCCTTCTGGGGAGCTTTGTGGGCTTCAAGCTCTTTGTCTTTTAACTCCATGGCTCTTTTTTGAGCAGCTTCCTCCCTGGCTGCTTCTGCTTCTTTGAGCCCCATTTGAAACTTGCGGTTCTTTGCCTTCTCTTCCGCTTCCGGTCTGGCCAGCTGTAGTTTTGTAGCTGCCTCACTGGTAGTCATTTTCCTGCTTTCTTGTGCTTATTTCCCTCACCCGAAATAAACAAACAGAAAATAACAAACCAGTAATCACTTCGTCTGTTCTCTAGCCACCACACTTAAAACTCACTTAAAATCACTACCAGTGTCTCAAAGCAATCAGCTGTGCACAGATCCTGTTCGACTATGCCACTGTGATGGGTTCGGTCACAGAGACTCCCTTGGGACTGTCACCTGATGTGCTGAAACTACCCCTGAGCCCATTTTCCCTGGCAGCTTGGGACATCCAAAACCCTGCCTTGTTGAGTCAGACACGCTAGCCTGCTGCAACAGAGACCCAGGTCTAGTCCAGCTGTTTGCTCCCCTAGGTATTAATCACTTACTCTGGGTTTAATAATAAACAAAAGTGATTTTATTAAGAATAAAAAGTAGGATTTAAGTGGTCTCAAGTAATAGCAGACAGAACAAAGTCACCAAGCAAAATAAAGCAAAAACATGCAAGTCTAAGCCTAATACATTAAGAATCTGTTTACAGGTAAAATCTTACCCTCAGCGATGTTCCCATAAGCTTCTTTCACAGACTAGACTCCTTCCTAGTCTGGGCCCAATCCTTTCCTCTGGTACAGTCCTTGTTCCCGCTCAGGTGGTAACTAGGGGATTTCTCATGACTGCAGCCACCCTTGTTCTGCTCTCCCCCCTTTTATAGCTTTGGCCCAAGGTGGGAATCCTTTGTCTCTCTGGGTCCCCACCCCTCCTTCTAAATGGAAAAGCACCAGGTTTAAGATGGATTTCAGTATCAGGTGACATAGTCACATGTCCTGTGAGACCCCAAGCCTCCATTCTTTCCAGCCTGACTCACACAAACATAGGAAAACTTACAAGTAAACAGAGCCATTTACAATCAATTGTCCTGGTCAATGGGAGCCATCAAGATTCTAAACCACCATTAATGGCCCACACTTTGCATAATTACAATAGGACTTCGGAGTAATACTTCATATTTCTAGCTTCAGATACAAGAATAATATTCATACAAATAGGATGAACACACTCAGTAGAGTATAATCTTTGTAATGATACCTTACAAGAGACCTTTTGCATGAAGCATATTCCAGTTACATCATATTCACACTTATAAACATACTTCCATAAAACATAGACTATCAGGGTTGGAAGGGACCTCAGGAGGTCATCTAGTCCAACCCCCTGCTCAAAGCAGGACCAATCCCCAACTAAATCATATGGAGTGCAAAGTCACAAATGCATTTCACAGTATATAAAAGGGGCGACTTTAATTCAAGGTCAAAAGATAATAGTGTATCAGTGGTCTGTATTCTATTCTCACAAAAAAAACACTGTGCACTTCAGACATCTTTTGGAGCAGCAGGTGACATACAAAATTCAATTCAAATTATTTCTGTATCCCCCTTTTGGGGGGCTGGGAATTGTTTACTAGAAGAAGTTATCAATTGTCTTAGTTACAAGCTTATGGTTTTTCATTTCTTCCACTCGGGAAGCTCCAGAATATCAGTGCTCTCCAGAGCTTACCCTGCCTGAAAGTGTCAACTTCTGTTCCAGGCCAGTAGGACAACTATCAGCATGTGCTAAGGAGCTATTTTGGTATCTAGTGATTGAACAGCACATTACAGAATGGAGTGGGTTCATGAATTACAGAGGTGACCCTAATAACTTTACCCTGCTCTGGAATGTAGCAGACCATCTGGAGTTCCTCTGTGTTAAGTTCGCTTTCATCACCGGCCAGCAATGTGTGAAAATTGGTGGTAAAATCAAGAAAATGCTGGATTAGCAGGGAGATGCAGTACAGCCTCCTTACAAGCACCCTGCATCCATCCGAACACCCAGCTCACTGCCCTCCATTGGGACTCAGACAGACTGACATCCTCCGCTGCAGTTTGGACTCATACATTAAAGTCAATAACAAACAAAATACACACTCCAGTTTTGTTTGAACTCATAACAGCCAGGTTTTTGGCGACTCAGTTCACAGGCAGGTAGGAACAGTATGTGCATGGCCAGTTTATAAGGTGTACTGCGTTGCGTGGAAGGAGTACATGAGACTATGAATTATTGAGCACCAACCCATACATATAACCAATCAGCGAGGAACTAGTAAAAATTTTATAACTGCTTGTTTAATTTTTTTCTTCTTTTTTGCAGTGTCCATTTTCAATCCACATTGACATGGGTTCTCCCCTGAATGGAAGCACACACAACCCCCACCTTGTAATAATAACGTAAGAAGCCCAAAAGCTGGACATCCCTCCCATCCATATATTACTAAAAACAAACATGGAGGCAGAAACTTACAGGCTCCAACTCCAGCACAGCTTCTGATGCTGTGTCTGCAGCGGACTGCTCCCCAGGACTGTCCCTAAATGGGTCCTCTGAGTACAGACCTAGAGTGTTCTGTAGCTACTCCAATGGCATAACCGCTTTGGTTATTGGCATTGGCTCCAGGGTCACTTCTTGCCCTTCATCTGGTGGTTGGCTCTCCTCCGGTGGTACTTGTGAGGGGTATTAAGAAGTCATCATCCTCACTGTTGTCATGCAGCCTGGAAGCTCAGTGCTTAATGCAGTTTCCATTAGTGGGTTGAATTCCTTGTAAAAGAGGCAGGAAAATGGGGAGTTCCAGAGGTGCCATTAGCATCCTTGACTTTGCAGTAGTCTGGCTTCAGCCACTTGAGCTGGTCTCTGCATTGTTTTGCTGTCCAGTCAGTTCACCTCCCCACCCTCCACACCAGCTGCTCACATATAATATTGTAGATGTGATCATTTCTCATGCTTTTGCTAAAGTCAAACATCTTGCTCACCTTGCACCAGAATCTGGATCTGTTCCTCTGGCCAACTACCAGTGCACATTCATTCATCTCACTGCTAGTCATAGCTAATTAAGGGGACACAGGTGTTCAACAGTCCAGATTGTACCCTGGGTAATGTCATACACACACATCCTCCAGCCTTCCCAAAAGTAGAGGATCCCAATGTCACCCTTTCTGAAGGCTAAAGGTATTTGAGAGGGAGGGTTACTTCTACCAAATTGAGTTTTCCACAATGCCGTGGTTCTGTGTGGGCTATTCATAGAGGTGCGGGATTACTCTGGGTTTTGTCAGATTTTCCCCATATCATAAAATTTATGGAAATAAAAACAGTTGTATAAAGCTTAAAGCTTATGCAGGGTAAACTAATAAATTGTTTGCCCTCTATAACACTGATAGAGAGATATGCACAGTTGTTTGCTCCCCCAGGTATTAATACATACTCTGAGTTAATAAGTAAAAAGTGATTTTATTAAATACACAAAGTAGGATTTAAGTGGTTCCAAGTAGTAACAAGACAGAACAAAGTAAGTCACCAAGCAAAATAAAATAAAATGCGCAAATCTGTGTCTAATCAAACTGAATACAGATAAGATCCTCACCAGTTCCAGAATGCTCCCTTTTACAGACTAATCTCCTTTTAGACTCGGTCCAGCAATCACTCACACCCCTTGCAGTCACTGCCCTTTGTTCCAGTTTCTTCCAAGTATCCTGGGGGGGGGGGTGGAGATGCTCTCTCTTTAGCCATCTGAAGACCAAATGGAGGGGACTCCCAGGGGTTTAAATAGACTTTGAATAGGGGTGAGGAGGGGGTCTCCACCCACAAGAGAAAGTCCAGCTCCAAGATGGAGTTTAGGAGTCACCTGGGCAAGTCACATGTCCATGAATGACTCACCGTTTTTACAGGTAGCATCCATTGTTTACATGCTACCTTGAATGTCCTCAAGTAGACTTCTTATGTGGATTGGAGCATTCCAAAATCCATTGTCCTTTAAGTGTTTCTTGATTAGGTACTTAATTTCAACATTGCTTTCTCCAGGAACTGACCAAATGCTCTACTAAAGTTATTTAGAAATCAAGCCAGTACACAGCCAACATTCATAAAAATGATACATGCATACAAATAGGATTAATACATTCAATAGATCATAACCTTTGAGATATGGTACATGGCATATGTAGCATAAAACACATTCTAAGCATATTTCCATAAAGCCTTATGGGAGATACTGTCACACAGGGTCCGTATTCTGCTGCTCTCCTTTCTTCCTTGTGTCAGGATCCTGAACTCAACCATCTCATGGTCACTGCCTCCCAGGGTCCCATCCACTTTTGCTTCCCCTACTAATTCTTCCCTGTTTGTGAGCAGCAGCTCAAGAAGAGCTCTGCCCCTATTTGGTTCCTCCAGCACTTGCACTAGGAAATTGTCCCCTACACTTTCCAAAAACTTCCTGGATTTGTCAGGGGGCATAAGAATGTGATTTTGCCAGGAGCAGGCATTTGCTCCCTGTAAATGCTGTCCAGATGCTCAGAGATGTTATCTGACATTGTGAATTCCTGCTTCAGTTGATATAGATAATATTTACAGAGTGGGCTCGTTCAAAGGTAATAGTGACTAGAAATGTCTTCTGTGAGAGGAAGAAACACAATCACATACATTATAACCTGAAACATGGCTGTTGGCTTCTGTAATGGAAATACAGAGTCCCTAGCTAGTAAGTTGATTCTTTGTAACTTGAAGTCTTCAAATCATGATTTGAAGTGCACAAAGTGGGAGAGAGCACAAAGAACCCCATGAGACCCCAGCCACATGTAGGGACCAGACCTATCACAAGCTTGGTACTCACCTGAGTATAGTGACACTGCAGAGCTAGTGTTGCTAGAAGCACACAATTCCAAATCGGGAGGGGAGGTAGGGTCATGACCCTGCTGCCCCCGGAACTGCCAGGAGAGCTGACTTGCTCCAGAAATGAATGTGTGCTGCTCTCCTTTATGCAATAACATTCCCATTTGCCTCTGCATGTTACAGCACTCCAGAAGCCATTGTGCAGTGCCTGAACGGTATCATAGCCAGAGCCTTAATGGTGCTGTGTGCCTCTAATGTTTATCAAGAGCTTTGAAGATGAAAAAGCATTGACATTAGTTGGAAGTAACTATTATGACCACTCTCCCTGAATAATGTATAACTTGAGGTCTTAGGAGTGGAGTATGGGAGGGAGCCCAAGTTACACGTAGCCCTGTTTTGAATACACATTATTTTCTTCTGGTTGTTAGCACTCACGTCCCAAACATCCAAGTCACAGTATCTGTAGCAATTAAAATTGTTACCTTTGAAACAAAGTTTGTTTTTGGATATGCATTTTAATTGCTGGATTAATAAAAGCAGTGTTCCTTCTTTCTGCTGTCTTCCCCCATTCTCCTCTATATTTTCTAAACCAGACAGAATCTCCTGTCCTGTCCTGTCCTGTGTTATACTATTGAGGCTAATAATCACTGCTCAGAGCGGCTGAGTTCTGCAAAACTCACTGAGAGCTTTTATTCCTGTAGGATTGTACATACTGGGCTTCAGGAAGTGGGCGGGCGTAAGCCTGGGAGCCAGCGGATGCCGCCCAGAGGAACTCTGCCCGGATACGTGAACGGACAGAGGATCGGAAACAGGCCCCACAGTCACAGGAGCCTCCATCAGCCAACCTCCTCTCCCTGGTTTTATAGATGGCCAGTTTAGCCAGGGCCAAGAGGAAGTTGACTAGGAGGTCCCGCGACTTTGTGGGGCCACGGATAGGGAGTGCGTAAATGAGAAGGTGAGGGGAAAAATGCAACCAAAAACGCAACATAATATTGGTAAGGAGCCGGTGTAGGGGATGCCACATGGCGCACTCCAAGTAAACGTGAGCCAGGGTCTCCCTCACACCACAGAAAGGACAGGTGTCTGGGACAGGGGTAAACCACGCCAAGTACACACCCGTGCTCACGGCCCCATGAAGGAGCCACCAGCTGATATCCCCGGCGGGCCTCGGGACCAGTGTGGAATAGAGGCTGGCCCACCGGGGCTCCTCACCCTCAACAGGTGGTAGGAGGTCCCGCCATTTTATATCGGTGCAGGACAAGAGGGTGGGAAAGTGAAGGGTGTGGATCACGAGCGTGTATAGATGTTTCCTTGGAGCGGTCAGGAAACGAACCGGCTGCAAATCGTGCAGCCGGCTCACAGAGAAGGGGTGGGGGGGCCGGTTGGGTACACGGGGCAGGGGCCAGATAAAAAGGTCCGGAGGGTGGGCAGGGCGTGCCCTCGCGCAGGACCTGGTCGAGGTAGACCCGAGCAACGGGCGGCAAAGCGGCCCTCACCTTCTGAAGTACGCGCCAGGGAGTACAAGGCCTGGAGAGCCCCATGTGCCGAGCGAGCGTCAGGGGATCCAGCCAGTCTCCCCGGTCGTAATCCAGGAGGTCTCTGACTCTGGTGACCTCTGCCAGGACCAACCTCTGGCGCACTGCGGGGGACTCCGCCACCTGCACATGAAGCTGGGGGTTGTGTAGCAGGGGCTCTGCGAGGAGATCTGCCCCCCCGGTGGCCGCCATGGACCTGGTCACTGAGAACAGTTTCCAGGTCTGGAGGAGGTCCAGGTAGAAGACCGGCAGCCAGGAGAGGTCTCGCGGAAGACCTCTCGGATCGAGATAAAAGAGCTGCCGGTCGTATCGGAGCCCTCGGAAGCGGCGCAGGAAGGCGTGCGCCAGTACTCTCCATGCCGGACTACCTGCACCATAAAGGAGCCTCTGCAGGGCCTGGAGGTGGAAGACATGGACCTGAGTGCGGAGGCACTTCGGGCCCTGCCCTCCCTCCTCCAGGGGCAGATGGAGGACCCCCACAGAGACTCAGTGCAGTCCTGGCCAAAAGAACTCCAGAATCGCCCTCCGGAGGTCGGCCAGGAAGCCCGGGGCCGGGACCAGGGTGTTGAGACGGTGCCAGAGCATGGACAGGACTAGTTGATTGAGTACCAGTGCCCTCCCGCGAAGGGAGAGGCACCAGAGTAGTCCTGTGCATTTCCAGAGCCGCTCCGTCACCCTGCCCTGTAAACCGTGCCAGTTCTCCGGCGGAGATGGATGCGTGGCAGAAAGGTAAACGCCGAGATAGAGCAGCGGACCCGTGCTCCACCGGATGGCCTGAAGCGCGGGTGGGAGGGAGCTCGCCTGCCACCCGGCCCCTACCACCAGGCCAGAGCTCTTGACCCAGTTGACCTGGGCGGAGGAGGCCGCCGAGTACACGGTCTGGCAAGCCTCCACCCGCACCAAGTCGCCCAGGTCCTGGACCACGAGGAGCACATCGTCGGCGTACGCCGACAGGACCAGCCGCAGCTCCAGCTCCCGAAGCACCAACCCCGTCAACCTCCTGCGGAGGAGACAGAGGAAGGGCTCGATCGCCAGAGCGTACAGCTGGCCCGAGAGGGGGCACCCCTGCCGCACTCCCCGCCCGAAGCTGACCGGCTCGGTCAGGGTCCAGTTGAGCCTGACCAGACACTCCGCGGAAGCGTACAGCACCTGGAGAAAACCCACAAACTGAGGTCCGAAGCCTAATGCTCGCAGAGTGCCCAGGAGATACCCGTGGTCCACCCTGTCGAACGCCTTCTCCTGATCCAGGGACAGGAGGGCGAACGACAGACCATCCCTACACCCAAGCTCCAAGAGAACCTGGACCAGATAGAGGTTATCAAAGATGCTACGGCCCGGGACGGTGTAGGTCTGGTCTGGGTGGATCACGTCCTCCAGCACGGACCCCAGCCACAGCGAGATGGCTTTGGCTACGATTTTGTAGTCCGTGCTGAGGAGCGAGATGGGACGCCAATTCCGTAAGTCGTGGAGGTCCCCCTTCTTCGGCAATAAGGCGAGCACGGCTCGCCTGCATGAAAGAGGGAGGACCCCGCTCCGCAAGGCCTCGGCCCAGACGGTGACAAGGTCCGGGCCGAGGACGTCCCAGAACACGCGGTAGAACTCCACGGTCAGCCCGTCCATGCCCGGAGATTTATTGGTGGGCATGCGGCGGAGGGCTTCCGAGAACTCGGCCAGAGAGAGAAGCAACTCTAGCCGGTCCCGGTCACCCGCGCTGACCATCGGGAGTCCGTCCCAGAGCACTCTGCAAGCGGTAGGGTCGGTCGGATCCGGGGAGAAAAGGTGTGCATAGAAGGCCCTGGCCCTCTCGCACATCTCCACCGGATCCATGAGGGGGGTGCCGTCCTCCGCCAGGAGGCAGGTGACATGCCTCTTGGCCCCCCTTGTTTTCTCCAGGGCGTAGAAGAAGCGGGAGCCGCGATCCATCTCCTGAAGGAGGTGGATGTGGGATCGAACAAAAGCACCCCGGGCCCGATGATCGTCGAGGGCCCGGAGCTCCTCCCGCTTCTCCCGGCATGCTCCGCAAAGGGATGGATCCTCAGGGCTGGCGGCCAGACGCCTCTCTAGCTCTAAGACCTCCCGTTCCAACTGCTCTATCGCCGCATCCCTCCGTCGGCTGGCGCCCCGGGTGTAGTCGTGGCAGAAGAGCCGGGCGCGCACCTTCCCTAGGTCCCACCATCGCCGCGCCGAGGGAAAGGCACGCCGCTGCCCTCGCCAGACCAGCCAGAACTCCCGGAAGGATGCCACGAAGCCCACATCCTCCAGCAAGCTATTGTTAAAGTGCCAATAGGCCGGCCCTGGCCTCTCCGCACAGAGAGAGGCCGTCACAGTGACTAGATGGTGATCTGAAAAGGGGGCCAGCCGGACGTAGGAGGAGTGGGCCCGTGAAAGAGGGAAGCGTGACAAGTAAATGCGGTCCAACCGGGAGTGGCATGACCGATGGGCTTCCACCCGGACATAGGTGAACGTGGAAACATCGTCCGGGTGGTTGTCGCGCCAGACGTCCACCAGGGAGTGATGTTCCACAATCTCCCGGAGGACGTCTGCGGCGGCCGGGCACTGCTCGGTCCCCAGTGGTCCTGCTCCTCGAGGGTAGCATTGAAGTCCCCGCCCAGGACCAGGCACTCACGAGGATCCAAGGAGCCGAGGAAGGCGGACGCCTGCTGATAAAAAGGCAACCTCTCCGGGCCCGATGTCGGGGCATAGATGTTGACAAGGTTGACCACAAGCCCCTCCATGCGGACCCGGAGGTGCAGCAGGCGGCCCGGCACAACCTCGGCAACCCCCAGCACCTCGGGCCGTAGGTTGGGGGAGAACAGGGTAGCCACTCCAGCTGTACGAACTGTGAGATGGCTAAAATAGACCCTGTCCCCCCACTCCAGCCGCCAGCTGTCTTCGGCGGCCGGATCCGTGTGGGTCTCCTGCAGGAAAACCACAGAGTACCCCCCCCCCCCGAAGGAAGGAGAGTACCTGGCACCTGCGGAGACCCACCCTACCGCCCCGGGTGTTCAATGTTGCAAAGGTGATAGGTGGCATGAGGACGGCTGGGGGGGATCCTCGGTGGCAGGGACGCTCAGGCCCCCATTGGGCTGCGCAGCAAACCGTCACCCACCCCGAAGGTGAGCAAGGAGTCACGGAAGCTGCAGACCCGCTGGTAAGCCGCAGCACCCTGATTCCCAGTCCTTTTACCCTCCCCCATGAGGGCCCTCGTGGCCCAGAGGATCTGATGGAAATCCCCCCATCGCTGGAGAGCGAGCAGCACCTTATTGCGGGAGCCACGGACTTCTTCTAAAAACTCCCGCAGCTCTTCTTGCAGCGTATGGGGGGGCTGGGGTCACTGGCTTCTGGTCATCCCCCGCTGGGGCCCCTGGCACGGCCCCGTGGCCCACCGAGACGGGCAGGCAAGGGGCAGACCCTCGACGTGGCGCCCGATGGGCCGGCGCCACATGGCCCGCCTCAGACCCCGGCTCAATGTGGGGCGGCGGCGGAGGGAGGACAGCAGCCCCTAGTGGGTCGGGACTGGGGAACACAAAGGCCGCTCCCTGGGGGTGAACCTCCGGGAAAGGGAAGGAGACGGCCCAGGGGCGGCAATGGCATCGCAGGAGGTGGAGGGGATAGGAATCAGGTCAGGAGTAAG
Source organism: Emys orbicularis (assembly GCF_028017835.1). Taxonomy (NCBI): domain Eukaryota; kingdom Metazoa; phylum Chordata; order Testudines; family Emydidae; genus Emys; species Emys orbicularis. The sequence continues at coordinate 166,823,326 of NC_088684.1, forward strand.
GGCAGGGCCAGGGGAAGGAGTAGGGTCGGGAAGAGGGACAGAGGTGGGATCCTGGGCCCCAGGAGCTGGACTGCTGGAAGGTAGCTCCTCTCGGTCGGGCTCAGGGGTCTGAGAGTTAGGGAGGGGGTCCCCAGGGATGCCGGGCTCAGGCTCTACGGCAGATGGAACAGCCACGGCAGCAAGAGGTGAACAATCTTCAACGGGGCCCCCACCCGGGAAGGAACTCGGTTGCCCCACGCCAATGAGGGATATTCCTGGTAACTCGGGTCCCGGCCGCGAGGCACTGGCCGTCGCCTCAACGGGCCCGGCGGCCGTCAGCGGGGTGGCACCCGCAGCCGGGCAGGTCAAAGAGTCCAGGGGCTCCTCTGAGGCAGGAGCAGGAGCAGGAGCAGCAGTCAGGGGCACAGAAGACAGAGAAAGGGGGGCTGGGGTGAGGTCAGCCAGATCGAGGCCCCCTGGGTGACCGGGGTCAGACCCAGGGCCTCGATCTCCTCATAGATAGAAGGGAGCTCACCTCCCACCACCCCGGGGTCTTCCTCGCTAGCACCCGAGGCGACGCTTGCCTCGGGCATCGCAGGGGGTATAGGTGGCAAGGGGGCAGGAGGGGCTTCAACGGGGGCCTCCGCAAGGAGGGACTGCAGAGGACGGATGGTGGGATCCTCCGGTGCTGCCACATCTTCCCCAGCCGGCAACGGTAGATGTAATGCACCCTCGGGCAAAGCGGAAGGCTCGGCAGCGGTACCCCCCTTCTTGGTTTTCCGGGGGGCCTCCACACCGGATGGCAGGAGCGGAGCTCGAGCCTTCTGCTAGCCCCGCTTTCCCTGTGCTAGGGTCCAGCCCTCCATGGCATTGTCTGCGGGCTGGGTGACGGGTTGGGTCGGGGGGCAGAGATGATGGCTCGAGGACCTGAGGAGGTAACAATGGGGCAGCAGGAGGGGGGGCGGATTTCCTCTGGGGAGGGCCCTCTCCCGCGCCCGGCAACACCCCCACCACACCCTCCTCTACAGGCCCCGCCACAATGCACGTAGCAGAGGCGGGGCTCTCCCGCTCGACTGGGCATGGTGGGGGAGGTACCCCTTGGGCCCGAGCGGGAGCAGTGGTGGTCCGAGAAGGAGGAGGGGCGGCTCTGGGTACCGGGCAACCAGGGGCGCCAGCAATGGTGGGGCTGGCGCCCTGCCGGGGCTCGGGGGTCCCAGACACTCCTCCGTGCCGGGCCAAGGGGCAGTCCCTCCGGACGTGCCCTATTGCTCGGCAGAGGTAGCACCGGGCCTCCCCCGTGGAGTAGTGCACCCGGTAATGGGCCCCCTGATAGGGAACCAGGAAAGACCCCTCGAGCGCCTCTCCACCACGCACCGCCGGTGGCAGTTGGAGCTGCACGTGCCGGCGGAACGAGAGGACATGACAGAGGGCGGGGTCTTTGCAGCCCAGCGAGAGAGTGCTGATGATGGAAATTGGTTTCCCCAGGTTAGAAAGGGTGGGCAGCAGGGCGACATTGGGGAGGAAAGGAGGAACAGAGGTGAGGACCACACGGACACCCAGGTCCTCCAGCGGCTCCAGGGGGATGAACACGCCCCCCACCGCCAGGCCCTTCTCCACCGCCTCCTGGGTGGCGGCCACCGAGGCAAGGAAGAAAACAACCTTGCCATACATTTTGGAGGCCCCCACGATGGCCGTGAGCCCCACCACCCTTGCCAACGCCCACACGTAGGTCTCCACATGGGGCGAGGCAGGCACCAGGAGGCAACGGACGCCGTGCTTCCTAGTAAAGGTGGGGAAGGGGCCCAGGCCACTATAAATGGAAGCAGAGGCGGTGGACGGACGAGATGGCGTACCGGCAGGCGGGGGGGCCGTCGCCACCTGGGCATATGCCCTGGGGGCCGGGGGAGGGGCAGCCGCAGAGCTAGTGGAGGGAGCAGCGGGAAGGGATACCGCGGCCGGTGGCGGGGCAGCGGCAGTGAGGGCAGTCCCTGCCATGGAGGGCCCAGTCTTCTTAGCGGGGCTCTTTCCCTTCTTTTTGCCCTGGCCTTTCCTGCCGGCTGGGGCGGCTCCCCCAGAATCAGAGGGGGTGAGGGACGTGGCAGCAGCGGAGGACACCGATGGTCCACTCAGTCCTCTTCTTCCTCCAGGCTCCAGCAGCTCCCCAGGACACACGCGGCAGCAGCAGCAGCTCCAGCAACCCTAGCAACCAGGCAGGAAGGATCCCGCACAGGTGGTAGTAACGGTGGTAAAGATGGGGTCCTGGCTTCGCCCTCCAGGGATGGTGTGTGGGGGGGACTGGCTGGCAAGGCCCCCCCACCCCTCGCTCAGCAGCAGTTGCAGCAACAGCAGTCCAGGGAGGGAACACTCTAGCCAGCAGCAGCAGTCCAGGAAAGGAAGGGTGAAGGAGCTCCAGCCACCAGGGCAGCTGGAGAGGAGGAGAAGGAAGAGCTCCAGCCAGCAGGGCAACCAGAGGATACTGATCACACTCTGTAGCGGGGTGGACATCCGCTCCTGCCTGGAAGGGCCTGTGTGACGTTATTGATTTAATCTGGGACCATATAGATCACTGTTGCAACCGAGGTCCTGTAGTGGCACCCAAATCTTGTATAAAGGGGGTCAAATGGGGTGTCTAAGACAAGGTTATGGTTTACTGGTTATGATTATGCTGTCTATATGTGTGTATCAATTTTGTAGTTGAAGTTATGAATATTGGCTCTATACTGTCTGTATTTCAAACTTATGCTATGCTGCTGGGTGACATCCCAGACAAACTGGTGTTAGCTCTGCCTAGCTGCTTGATGGCCCATTAAGGACCATCAGCTATACAATGGACCCATTGAGAGAAGGCAAATATGCCTTGAGACTCAGCAAAGTATGCAGGAACTTGCCCATGTGACTCCAGTCTCCATTTTGCTGTAATTTTCCACAGTAAGAACAAAGGTGTTCTTACACATGGAAAAGACTATATAAGGCTGATGCCTCATCTCCATCTGGTCTTCAATCCTGCTTCATACCTCTGGAGGGACTTTGCTACAAACTGAAGCTCTGAACAAAGGACTGATGACCCATCCCAGCTGGGGATGTATTCCAGAGACTTGATTTGAACCTGCAGTTTATTCTATCGCTGCTGCAAGCCTGAACCAAGAACTTTGCCATTACTGTATGTAATTGATTCCATTTAACCAATTCTAACTCTCATCTCTGTCTTTTTCCTTTTATGAATAAACATTTAGATTTTAGATTCTAAAGGATTGGCAACAGCGTGATTTGTGGGAAAGATCTGAGTTGTATATTGACCTGGGTCTGGTGCTTGGTCCTTTGGGATCGAGAGAACCTTTTTTGTGTATATTAGGATATTGGTTTTCATAACCATTTGTCCCCATAATGAGTGGCACTGGTGGTGATACTGGGAAACTGGAGTGTCTAAGTGAATTGTTTGTATGACTTGTGGTTAGCCAGTGGGGTGAAACCAAAGTCCTCTTTGTCTGGCTGGTTTGGTTTGCCTTAGAGGTGGAGAAACGCCAGCCTTGGGCTGTAACTGCCCTGTTTTAGCAATTTGTCCTGAATTGGCACTCTCAGTTGGGTCCCGCCAGAACCGCATCGTCACAGCCTGAGATAGCCCAGGGAGCAGGCAGCGTGAAGGCTGAGCTGATTGGGGGAAGTGGCTGCAGCTGGGGCCACGCCCCAATCAGGCTTCAGCTGGGCTGTATAAAGAGGCTGGGAGCCAGGAGCTTAGATAGAGTCTCTCTCTGTCTTCAGAGAGAGAGAAGGGCCTGGTTGCAGGGAGTTAGACATCGGGTACCTGTAGTGGAGCAGGGCTGGGGAAAGGCTGGGGAGCTCCAGCCTGGAAAGCTCCAGGCTGTGGCCTAGTATTAGGCCAAGGGGTACTGGGGGTTGCAGAGGACAGCCCAGGGCTAGTCCAAGGCAGCAGGTCCAAACCCCCCTTGCCAGTGATGACTGGCCTATACTGCTGTCTGCCCCAGGGAGCGGGGGCTAGTTGGTGACTGGCAGTGGCCTAGTGCTGAGGCAAGGTGGGGATAGTGGGTGGGGGTTCCCCAGGGAGGGGAGACCCAGATCTGTGGGGTATTGCCAGGGGGTAGCATCCCAGTAATAGGGGCACTGGGTCCTGGGAGGGACACGGGTGCCAGAAGAGGACAGGTGAATCACCGGCCTGCAGAGGGTGCTCCGGAGGCTGGGTTGAGCTGATTCCCCGGAGTAACCAGCAGGAGGTGCCGCAGGGGTGAGTCTGGACCTCTACAAGGATCTATAGATTTTTATCACTGCAAGCGTCTTTCTGCTGGAGCAGATGTAATTACATAAAAATGGACATAAAAGCTTCAGAAGTTAATTGTTGTATTATCTCTGAAATTGAATGTACATGGCAGAGAATGGTGATTGTCGACCTGCATCAGGAAGAATCCCTTGAGCCTCATTAAATCAATCCCACGAGTCAGTGAAGAGCTTGAGCTGCCTGCCCTTTGGTAGGAGAGAGAGAGAGGGGGAAAAAGTCAGCATCCTTCATGCACCACATGGGCTTATGTGCAATCAGAAATTGTAGGTATGTTGCCCTATGTAAAGCCATTTCACACACAGCAGAAGTGTATATATATCACTCCCCAGTATTTCCTGGGGAGGGGTTCACATTTGGGACATTATCATTTCTCTCTTTAGAACATTAAAATTTAATGTTGTGAGCTTTAAGCTTGTCTAGGTTTGAATGACTCTGAGTTTAACATGAAGAGAGTGCCCTGTACTCTTTCCAGCTAAAATTAGTACATTCAGTTCAAATCATTTTTAACTTTTTCTACCTTAACTATGAATTTTTCTTTGTAGTACAGACAATCCTTGGAAAACTATCCTTTTCAGTTCAGCAACAAAATTATAGTAGCCTCCTGTGTGTAATATACAAGGCCATTCATGCTTAAGTCCCAAAGCAAGCCTGGAAACCATTTAACCAAAAAGTGCCACTATCTGCTTTGTGTTCTTAGGTTTTATTCACTGTTATGAAAGGTTCATATTGAGAACACTAAAAGGGATTAGTTATAAAAGTGGAGATTTTTCTAAACAATTTTCAGCATTTCTTGTCTTATCAAATTGGAAGGAAAAAAATGTTTTTCTATAGACCTCATGGTATCTTTTCCCATAAATATATTTCCTATGTATTTAAAAGTGGCCTTACTGACTTGTGTATACATTTCCTTTAAGGTTGCAGTATTGTACTCAAGCTCTGTTCACAATCTCAGGCCTGGTCTACACTAGGAGTTTATATCGAATTTAGCGCCGTTACATCGAATTAACCCTGCACCCGTCCACACCACGAAGCTATTTAGTTCGACATAGAGCTCTTTTAAATTCGACTTCTGTACTCCTCGAAAACGAGAGGAGTAGCGCTAAATTCGAAATGGCAATATCGAATTAGGCTAGGTGTGGATGGAAATCGACGGTAATAGCTCCGGGAGCTATCCCACAGTGCACCACTCTGTTGACGCTCTGGACAGCACTTCGAGCTCAGATGCTCTGACCAGCCACACAGGAAAAGCCCCGGGAAAATTTGAATTCCTTTTCCTGTCTGGCCAGTTTGAATCTCATTTTCTGTTTGGACAGCGTGGAGAGCTCAGCAGCACTGGCAACGATGCAGAGCTCTCCAGCAGAGATGGCTGTGCAATCTCAGAATAGAAAGAGGGCCCCAGCATGGACTGATCGGGAAGTCTTGGATCTCATCGCTGTGTGGGGCGATGAGTCCGTGCTTTCAGAGCTGCGCTCCAAAAGAAGGAATGCAAAGATCTACGAGAAGATCTCTAAAGCCATGGCAGAGAGAGGATACAGCCGGGATGCAACGCAGTGCCGCGTGAAAATCAAGGAGCTGAGACAAGGCTACCAAAAAACCAAAGAGGGAAACCGACGCTCTGGATCCCAGCCCCACACATCACGTTTCTACGAGGCACTGCATTCCATCCTAGGTGCGGCCGCCACCACTACCCCACCAGTGACCGTGGACTCCGAGGATGGGATATTGTCCATGGCCGGTTTCTCGTCGGAAATGTTAGCTGACGGGGAAGATGAGGAAGGAGATGAGGAGGACGAGGCAGTCGACAGCGCTTGCACCGCTGATTTCCCCGACAGCCAGGAGCTCTTCATCACCCTTACCGAGATCCCCTACCAACCGTCCACAGCCCTTACCCCGGACACCGAATCAGGGGAAGGATCAAGCAGTGAGTGCTTTAAACATCTAAACATTTAATTTTAACATAACTGGAATATTTATATTGTTAAGAATGGGCTTTTCAGTCACTCATTTAAACATAGAAACTTTTATTTATAACAAAACAGGAATATTAACTATATTAGCAATTTGTTGTTCATGATTTAGTTGGCTTAGTCAACTATTTAGTCCTAACTATGTATAGAAAATCAAATAATGTCCGGATATTCATGATTAGTCCACCACAGGACGCTCCACTCTGTAGTCCCTTATGCTGCACTTAAATGAAAAGACGGTCAATGTGCCCGGGAATGGACAGAGAGTCCTCCTGGGATAGCTCGGCATAGCTCTCCTGGAGGTACCGCTCAAGCATGCGCATGAGGTTCCGCGGCAGGGCGATCTTGTTCGGTCCCCCGTGGTAACACACGTTCCCACGCCATGAGTCCATCAGGTAGTCTGGGATCATTGCACGGCACAGCATGGCGGCATACGGCCCTGGCCTCTGCATGGTCTCACGAAGCATCCTTCCCCTCTCAGTCTCCGAGATCCTCATCAGTGTAATGTCACACATGACGCCCTGCTTTAAATTAGGGAGGGGAATGTTAGTATTGAGACTGCTTTACAGCCACGCGGTGAAGGCGGCAGAGGGGCAGCATACAGGGAGCTTTCCCGGGGACAGCCGCGAGGTGGTGGGACAGGGGCAGAGCTCATGCTTCCCTGATTGCTGCCAGCAGAGAGTGGCCTTGCATTCAGTGCGAAAGGAGCCCAGTGCTACTATTACATTTTTAAGCTGCAACAAGTCTACGGCTTACCATGTTTTCCTGCAACAGAGGTAGAGGTGTCCTGCAACGCTTCTCTGATCGCAACTGCAGGACCCCAGGCAATGAAGGCGAGGGCAGAAAATTCGACCTTGTCCTGAGTGCGCATGTGAAAGGTCCAGTGCATGGTGTGGTTCACAGAGAAAGACTATGTTCTTTGTTAGCAACTTCATTTATCTGTCTCAGGAATTTACTCCCTTTTTCCCATTCCCACAGACACATCTGCGACTGTCTCCCAACCCAGCCTGGCATCACACTCCCAGAGGCTAGCGCAGATTAGGAGAAGGAAGAGAAAGACGCGGGAAGACATGTTTTATGAACTTATGGAGTGCTCACGAGAGCAGGCAGCCCAGACGACACAGTGGAGGGAGAACTTGTCACAAATGCACAGAGCAGTCATGGAACGGGAGGAGAGGTGGCGCCAGGAGGACCAGCAGGCTACTCAAACCCTGCTTGGACTAATGAGGGAGCAAACGGAGACGCTCCGGCGCCTAGTGGATGTTCTGCAAGACCGGAGGCAGGAGGACAGAGCCCTGCTGCTGTCTATCTCTAACCGCCCTCCCCTGCCACCAAGTCCAACACCCCCCTCACCAAAAGTCCAAAGAAGGAGGGGCGGAAAGGGCCGTTAAAACTTTCAGTCGGCCCCTGCACACTGCTGCAGCAATGGAAGGCTCTCGTTCCAAAGTTTGAAAAGTCCTTTCCTACCCATCTCACAATAGCCCACGTCCAAGTTTCCTCCCCCCCCCCCCTTTTCATGTGCGGTTCATAATAAAACATCTGTTTCTGTTAAGTACTGTTTCCAAGAGTGTCTTTTAGAGGGGATTCTGTCTGAAGGGGGGGAAGGGGTTTGTTACTTGGACAGGACAGTCACCTGTAGCAGGCTACAGAGGCGGGGGCAGGTCCAGCATCAGGACACATACACAGTACAGTCACCAGTTACCCTGGTCAGTCTGGGAGGCGTTTTTCATGTTCTGGGGTGCGAGGGGGTTGATCTGTGACTTTGTGGCGGGGGAGGGCAGTTAGAGATCTTATGCCGCGGTCCTTATCCTGGATCACAGAGCCACGCAGCAGGGGATCTGTTACCCTCCGCCCCCTGCCAGAAAGTCACTTGGCCGACACATACATGCAGTCCCGCCCAGGACTGCTGGCAGGCTGCATTGAAACAACCAATCCAGCACTGCGGAGCCTGTCATTCCCGGAGTTTAGAAGCTAATTTGCATCAAAACACTAAACCCGCCCCCCGCCACAGTCTGCGTCCCCGGTTTAAAACATTCCTGAGAAAACAGTAAGAAAGAGATCCTTGTTCATTAACAAAACGGAACAGATTTTATTTGTTGGGAAGGTGGGGAAGGGGGTATGTAACTTGGAAGGATAGTCAACAGTAACTGGGTAAAGAAACGGGGGCAGGTTCAGCATCTGTGTCCACAAAGTAAACAGTCACTGGAGACTCTGCTCAGTCAGGAACCTGGCTTTCAAAGCCTCCCTGATGCACAGCGCGTCCCGCTGGGATCTTCTAATCGCCCGGCTGTCTGGCTGGACGTAATCAGAAGCCAGGCTATTTGCCTCAACCTCCCACCCCGCCATAAAGGTCTCCCCCTTGCTCTCACACAAATTGTGGAGCACACAGCAAGCAGCTATCACAATGGGGATATTGGTCTCGCTGAGATCACAGCGAGTGAGTAGGCTTCTCCATCTCCCCTTGAGACGGCCAAAAGCACACTCCACCACCATTCTGCACTTGCTGAGCCGGTAGTTGAATAGTTCTTTCCCTGAGTCCAGTGCGCCAGTGTAGGGCTTCATGAGCCAGGGCATTAGCGGGTATGCAGGGTCCCCGAGGATGACTGTAGGCATCTCCACATCCCCAACAGTTACTTTGTGGTCCGGGAAGTAAAGACCTTCCTGCAGCCGTCTAAACAGACCAGAGTTCCTGAACACCCTAGCGTCATGAACCTTGCCAGGCCATCCAACGTAGATATTGGTAAAACGTCCCCGATGGTCCACCAGTGCTTGCAGCACCATGGAAAAGTAGCCCTTTCGGTTGATGTACTGGCTGGCCTGGTGGTCCGGTCCCAGGATAGGGATGTGAGTCCCATCTATAGCCCCACGGCAGTTTGGGAATCCCATCTCGGCAAAGCCATCTCTGATGAGCTCCACGTTTCCCAGGGTCACTACCTTAGATAGCAGTAGCTTGACGATTGCCCTGGCTTCTTGCATAACAGCAACCCCCACGGTAGACTTGCCCACGCCAAACTGGTTAGCGACGGACCGGTAGCTGTCTGGCGTTGCGAGCTTCCAGAGGGCTATGGCCACTCGCTTCTGGACAGTCAGGGCTGCCCGCATCCGGGTGTCCTTTCGCTTCAGGGCAGGGGACAGCAACTCACACAGTTCGAGGAAAGTCCCCTTCTGCATGCGAAAGTTGCGCAGCCACTGGGATTCATCCCAGACCTGCAGCACTATGCGATCCCACCATTCCGTGCTTGTTTCACGGGCCCAGAATCGCCGTTCAACAGTATCAACAAGACCCAGTGACAGCGAGATGTCCTGGGCGCTGGGTCTCATGTTCTCAGAGAGGTCGGAGCTAGTGTCCGACTTCATGCCGTCACGGTGGTGCCGTAGCCTCCTCTCATGATTGATCTGCAGCTGCCTCTGGTACAGGTGGAGGAGAAGCTGCGAGGCGTTGAGAACTGCCACAACTGCAGCGATGGTCGCAGCGGGATCCATGCTCGCACTGCTGTGGCGTCCGCGCTGTCAGTAATCAGAAAAGCGCGCGAACTGATTTCCCGCTGGCGCTTTCAGGGAGGGAGGGAGGGAGGGCGTGAGTGACGGACGGATGACGACAGGCGCCCAAAAGCACCCTCGACACATTTTTTTACCCAGAAGGCATTTGGGGCTCGACCCAGAATTCCAATGGGCAGCGGGGACTGCGGGAACTGTGGGATAGCTGCCCACAGTGTACCGCTTCCAATGTCGACGCTTGCCCCGTTAGTGTGGACTCACAAAGTCTCACAAAGTCGAATTACTGTCCTTAGTGTGGACACACACGTTCGACTTAGTAATATCGATTCCACATAGTCGAATTAACTAAAATCGAAGTACTCTCGTAGTGTAGACAAGGCCTCAGAATAGCTGTTTTTTCTGCTAAAATGATTAGTGATTGGTAGTTAACCAGAGTGACATTAAACCCAATCCTATACCAAGACAAATTGGGGTTTCATGCCTTCTCAATCTGTTTCAATCTGTCTGACTACAGAGTCAAGGTGACAGTACTGCCCAGACGTCATTTGGAAAGGTCTTCACAAGCAGAAGTACTAATCTTAAATCTGCAGAAAATGATGAATCTGCAATCCAAAATGTGGTATGCACTGTCTTTTGTCCCCCTTCCTGTGTCACTGCTGGAGGTGAGAAGGGAGACGGCTGGCTTGATTAGCCTATCCTCTCTCCTTGGCTGAACTCAGTGACACAGAACTGTTGAATGCCTTTTACTGTCAGGGCCCTTAGTGCTTTGCTTCCCTGGACTTCTGTGGTGGTTTGAACTGGACTGTGTGAGCTTTGGAAGAATCCAACTACTTTTACTTTGTCTGGGCGAGGTAGTTTGTAGTCAACTTGCTGCAGAGTGTCACTGTCTAGATATCTGGTAGTGTGTCCTACAAGAAAGTAGCTCTGTGCACACTCCAAGCTACACACTAGCCCCTACCAGCTCCAGCCCTTGGGGATTCCCAGTAAACACTCTACCATTTCTATTAAGTAAAAGAGGATTCTTTACTAGAGCTGGCAGGAAAGACAGTATGCAAATACCCTGGGACACAAATCTTAGAGAGCAGTTACAAAAAGAAAGGCGGAGGATTTCCATACTATCCCCATGGGGGGAAGGCCAAAAGTGTACAAACTTCAGGATTTCTTGGGTCTAGTATACAAGCTGACTATTTATGTCCAGCCATGTCAGACAGTCAGTGAGTGAGTCTTGGTCTCTCAGTCCTGAGCTTGGTTGCCCATCTGGTGCTCTGGATGGTGCCTAGTGGCCATGTTGAGGGTCCTCCCATGTGGTCTCCTTGTGCCTTGTTACACTGATTTATGTCTTTTGCTGGGTGTGTGACTTCTGCTCGTGTAGGTGATAGATGGACTACATGATGCTCCCCCCTTCCCCCTGTGGTACCTATATGAGGCTCTTCTCATACCTTGTTCTCTGCTTCCCTTCATCTTCTGTTAGTCTAGCTCCTCAGCCCATGGGCCAGCCTGCTCTATTCCCCAGCACTAACTCTTCTGCAGCAGCTGCTCCTCAATAGCTCCTTTGGGCACCTTGTATCTCTACCCTTCCTGCTCCCAACTCTTCCAGACTTGATTTGTGGCTGCCCAGCTCTAATGCAACTTTATCTCCACAGCCAGGTCTAAGCCTGCTATGCACACACTTCACCTTCCATCTACCAGGTCCAGTTGCTGATGCTGTCTGTGCCCTCACTTCCTTATCATGGTCACTGTGGGTAACACAAACCACTACTGGCTGGATGCTGATCTGAGTCACTCTCTTTCCCCAGAATTGGATGTGTTACCCAGTAAAGATTCAGCAGGCTTGCAACACTAGCCTCTCATCTGAAAAGGTTGCTACTCTGTATCCACAGTTAAACCAGAAGGGGATCCAGTGACCTGCCCTGTACAGTCCTCCTCTGAGCTCAGAACTCACTCTCAGCATCATCTCTTGCCTTGCTTGGGTGCAGAAACAGCATGAGTTCAGATTGTCCAACCAGCTGCTGTGTGTGTCATTGGCATGACTTGCTCCAGTCCTTGCTCCAAACTGGCCAGTAATGGCTCCTTCTATGTGCTCTCTTACTGTGTGTCACATGGTGATCCTAAAGCCTAAGATATCTCCTCCTTTGGGGACCTCTCTGATTGTGGCAGACCGTGCTCTCCTTGGCCTTAGCTTTCTAACCCAAAACTCTTGTTCCAAGTGTAGCGCAGGCCAGATATGCACTGCTGCATCTTTGGCTTCTGCTAGAAAGTTCATTCATCCATCCTTTTCTCAGCATCTCAGCAGGATTCATTTCCTGGGATTTTCTTATGGCTTCCACTGGTTTGTCTCTTGCCGTGTGCCAACATCCTACCAGAGCCTGTGACGTTCATGGTTGTTGTGCCCTTCCTGCCTCCAGCCACATCAGACTCCCCAGTCTCTCTCAGTAGAGCTGGTCAGGAATATTTTGATGTTTTTTCATCAAAAATGTTGATTTGTCGAACCTGAACTAGATCAATCTTCATGAACATTTAGTTGTGAAAGCTTCTCAGGTTCATGATGTGCAGGGGGGGAGAGAGAGGGAGATTGTGAGTGCACATGTATGCATGCACATGCATAATAGTGATACTTTGTAGCCAGATGGTTATGGCACTCAACTGGAATGGGAGAGACCCAGCTTCAAGTCTCTGGTCTGCATCAGGCAGACCAGGAACTTGAATGTGGCTCTCCCAGATGACTGCCCTTACCACTGAGAGGTGTGTGGTGTGTGTGTGTGTGTGTGTGGTGTGTTTGTGGTTGGGTGTTTTTTTGTTTTGTTTTTGTTTTTTCTTTTTCTTCCCCCTTCCCCAACAGGTTTCAGTTACATTCCACTGTGAAACAAAAACAAATGTCAAAACCCCCAAATGTTTCACAGACTGGAAATCTTGTTTTCTGCCTGTCCCTATCTCCCATCTCTTAGACTGTGCCTGTATTTCATTAGGTTAGTTTTCTTTGTCAGTGTAACATACAAGCAATTTTCTTTGATCCAGCAGCGAATGCAAGAACAACTTCATTTGTGCATCCCATACCACGTGGTTCCTCACAGCCCTGCCCCATCCCCAGCTGCTCCAGCAACATGTAAAGAGCAGGGTAGATAGGGCTAAACTGCTGCTGTACAGTGTGGGACTCCTGTTCCCACTGCAGCCTGCCACACTCCCTGTTTGTGCCCAGCACTTGCCTCTATTCTGAAGAGTTGGTATTGGGAGGGAACATTGGGGCTGTTCTATCACCCACCAGTCGGGGGAGAACCATCTTTTCACCATCTATGGGAGACTTGTCTACCCCCAAGAACCAAAGGAGACCCATTTCCTAACCCAACACTAAAGCAACCTGGTTCCCACTAGCCGGAGACCACAGGTTCACCCATCTGCTGCCACTGCCTAGAAACAGCTGCCAGGTAGTGGAGGAAGAAAAGTGAGCCTCTGTGAAGTGCTGGGGAGAGGGAATTGGGTAGAAGGTTGAAGTTCTGTGCTGGAGGGCAGAGGGGTAGAAAGATTGATTGATGTGGAAGGTGGAGAGTATTGAACTTGGACATTGGGGGCCAAGAATATTTTACTCTGGAGACGTCTCACCTGTCAGTGACTGAGGAGGCATGTGTTCTCTGTGTTAAAAATTTCACAGCCTGTCACTGGCTCCACCAAATCTGGTATCCTGGCTCCATCACTGTACGAAACCTGAAGCTTTAGAAGAAAGCCAAATACTGTTTTCTTGCACCAGAGAACTATAATCCTGCATATAAGGAAGGAGGCTTCCTGCTTAACATCTGCAATGCTTTGTTGTGCCCTGAGGGATGAGATTAGAATACATGTTCATACATTATTTCCAAGTTAAGGTGAGCTATTCCCTGTTGAAGATACTTTTACAATGAAACTAACAAACAATAGTATGAGAATAGGCTTTTAGTGTCTGATGTAGGAGTCATATAAGAGGGACATATTGCTATGGCTATTAGGCTTTATTCTATCCTCCATTATCCCTGCTTCTATGAGAGCCCTGGATCTTGGTGATATTAGTATCTCTGCACTATTCTGGCTGCCAGTGTTCAATTTAACCTGTCTTAAAAGTACAGTGTCATTTTCTCTTATGAAATATTTTTAAAAATGGCCCAGGTGTTGAAGATTCAAGGGGGCCAGTGTCTGCTTTTGGCAGCAGCAGAGCATGTAGTTGAGGAGCTCTGTCTTAATCAATAGATGTCAGTATATCATCAGTAGAAATTATTCTAGGATTGGCTTTCACCAACTGAAGGGGAAAAAAATGTAAGTGGCTAGTCCTTCTTTTGTCGACCATATTAAAGAAACCGCATACTGACAGGTTATTTTTCAGGCTCTGCAATAATCAGATTGGTTTGCTGTTGGAGGCAGAATTGCTTGTACTCTATAGCACTGTAAAGAGATTATTCATCTGTCACTAAGACATAGATACAAATTCCAAGGTGGAATTAAAAAGCTGTGCTACACAAACCCTAGTTTAGGGGAGAAAAAATAAACTTTTCTGCTGCAAGAGGAATGGAGGTAAGCAGAACGCAATTCCTCACAATGGAACCTGGCTCAAAACATCGAATTAAACCTCCCACATTAGTAAAAAGTGCTGTATGATCTTTAATGTCCATGGTTTGTCAGGGTTTTGTTTTACATCATCTCTCGAAAAATGCTCCTCTAGATGTAACAATGAAGTCCTTATAACCAGGTCAAGGCCTCCCCAGGAGGAAAGATTTAAAAGTTTGAACACCCACTACCACTTCCCTTAACACTTGTATGTTCCTAGAAGGTCTCATATCCAAGCCTGACCCTGCTTCAATTGACAAGAGCTGAGCCCTTGCCAGCCCAATGTGTGGTATATTTGCAGGCTGGGAATAACACCCTTCCCCGTTAATGAATGTTTCCATACTCAATACTGAACCAGAGATTAGCACACCTATCTGTTAATACAACTGCTGAGCACCAGTTCAAGTCAGCGCTTTCATCTGCTAGCAATATGCCATTTGAGAAAATCTGTTCAGGGAAGAGCATTATGGCTAGACTTTTGGGAGGGTTTCAGTGGGCTGTATTGTATCCTTTAACAATGCAATAAACATAGAATTTTTATTGCAATTTAAATTTTGCATGAATGATAAGCTCAAGAGTTATAAACAGCATTTAGCACAGTACTTTTCAGTGTTCTGTAATAACAGACAGACTATAGGAAGAAGATATACAAGATCAGCAGCTCTGGCTTTATTTAGCAAGACAATTTCTGTGACAGGGAAAGGTCATATCAGTCTTTGTTACTATGAAAAAAAAATGTCTATTTATAAATGATTAAATGAAAGCATATTATGGAACAGAGGCTGGAAAACTGATCCCAGGCGATAACTGTACTGTAGTGTAATATTTGCTCTGGGTAAAATAAAGTTTTGGGGATACTTGATGAGTCATTTGTTATAGCTGTAATTTGATTTTTAAATAAGGATAAGTGTTCCACAGATGAGAAAATCATGCTGTCCTGTTCTCCTTCTCCTCCCCCCCCCCCCCCACTATTCTCTGCTTCAGTATGGAAGGTGAACAGTGCAGTTAGGCTCCTCAAAACAAATTGTAGAAAGCAATTATCAGCAAATTCCACTTCTTAATAGATAGCCTTGCTGCTTTGGGGGATGGGGTTGTTTGCATAACATGATACTTAGCCTCCCAACTAAAAAGAGACAATGCAGCATCTAGACAGAGGTGTTTGTTTGACTAAGGCTATGTCTCGACTAATGAAGTCGATGCAAGTTATGCTGATGATCATAAACCACTAAAATTACATCACTTGTGCATGTTCACACAACGCTCCTTGTGTCAGTGGAGCAAGTCCATAATTGGTGCTTTAGCACTGAGAGAGATTGGTGCACTGTGGGTAGAAACTCGCCACCTTCTGCCACTAGGAGTTGTGGGAATGGATCACAGTGTATCCTGGGTGCAGGCTCACCGTCACATGATGCAGTTTTTTCTGTCCCATCATTTCATGGTCTTCCAATTACATTTTGCTCTGTTTTCCAACAGCCCATGTAAACTGTGTGCCCACCATCTCTGCCTGAAAGCATGGATCCTGCACTACTCCCTGTGATAATTATTATGAACACAACGTGGCAGATCATGCAGTATTTCATGAGCTGAGAATCCAAACAGGAATCCCTGGTGCCTGCCCTGCTGTGTGCCATGGAGAGAAACAATTCCAGATTACTTTTGGCATTCATGGAGCAGCTGCACATGGTGGATCATTGCTACTGGACTCAGGAAACAAGTATTGAATGATGGGATCATATCATTATGCAGGTATGGGGTGACAAGCAGTGGCTGCAAAACTTTTGGTTGCACAAAGTCACATTCCTGGAACTGTGTACGGAGCTCGCCCTTGCCCTGCGGCACCAGGACACCAAAATAAGAGCTGCCCTGGGAGAAGCGCGTGGCGATTGCTGTGTGGAAGCTGGCAACTCCAGACTGCTACCGGTCAGTCGCGAATCAGTTTGGAGTCAGAAAGTCAACTACTGGGGCTGTGTTCATGCAAGTATGCTAGGCCATTAATCGCCTCCTGCTGAGAAGGATTATGACTCTGGGAAATGTCGTGAAATAGCAGATGGCTTTGCGGCAATAGGATTCCCTAACTGCAGCAGGGCTATAAATGGCATGCATATTCCAGTTTTGGTCCTGGACCATTTTCTGATGGAGTACATCAATAGAAAGGGGTACTTCTCTATGGTATTGCAGGTGCTTTTGAATCACTGGGGTAATTTCACTGATATCAACGTGGGGTGGTTCGGGAAGGTGCATGACAGGATGCATCTTCAGAAACACTGACCTGTATAGAAAGCTGAAAACATGGACTTTCTTTCTAGACCAGAAGATTCCAATGGGGGATGTTGAAATGCCCACTGTGATCCAGGGAGACCTAGCCTATCCCTTACTCCCTTGGCTCATGAAGCCTTATACAGGAAACCTGGACAGCAGCAAGGAGTGCTTCAACAGGCTCAGCAAATGCAGAATGACCATTGAATGTGCGTTTGGAAGATTAAGGGCTTGCTGGCACTGCCTTTATGGCAGGTTAGACCCCAATAAGGAAAACATTCCCATGGCCATAGCAGCCTGCTGTGCTCTGCATAACATTTGTGAAGCTAAGGGAAAAAATTTCCCAGGGGTGAAGCATTGAGTGGCGGATCGACTGGTGGCTGATTATGAGCAGCCAGATACCAGGGCTATTAGAGAGGCTCAATGGGGGCTATTTGAATCAGGGAGGCTTTGAAACAGCATTTTGACAATGAGCCCCAGTTATGTGTCTTTCCTGAATGCATTCAGCCAGGCTTTGTTTACTTGCCACCTGGAATGACCCTTGTGGTGATTGCTTCCTGAGCATGATTTGTAGTCTGCAAATGTGCCAATTGCTGCTGTTTATTTTTCCCTACACATAGTGGTTGCTGCTGGCATTCATAAAGATTCTTTTTCTTTCTATGAGTACATTTTTATTAAACAGCAATAACCAATACACAATTTGATGTCTTACAAGGGACATGACACTGAGGAGCACTCTCATAGTTGTGTGTAAATCCAGCAGTAATTAGGGAACCTATCCAAAGGAGTGGAGTGAAAGGGGTACTGCGATGGGCCGAGAACACACAAGGACTGCGGGTGGGGAGTTTGGGGAGGGCATGGCACGCAGTTCTGTACGAGCTGCATGTGTTCTGACTGAAGTGCAATCAGGGACTTCAGCATCTCTGGTCCTCCATCAGTTTTATCATTTGCTCCTGGCCTACTAAAATATGCTTCTGGCCTTGCTTCCTCTCCAGGCTATCTATTTTCAATTTTTTGTAATTGTCTATCTCCCCACCCTGTGATCATTATCTGCAGCATCAGACAATTGGAGCACCTCCCTAAACATGTCCTCCTTAATCCTCCTGGGTTGCTTCCTTAACTGATGGAGGCACTCAGCCAGTGTATAGGGGGTTCCCCTCCAGGGCACATCTGCAGAAGCACAAGAAACAATAAACAGAGCACAAAGGCAGTATTGTGAGTGAACTCACAGTATCAAATCATAATAGTTAAATACACCTCTTTCTCATTCTCCCTTGGCAAGCACACAGCTCGGCGAGCTCCCTAAACATGGTAAGGTTGGCCCTGGGGGTTGGGTGGGGGCAAAGGTCCAAGCTGGGGCAAATGATGATCTGGAGGATCAATGCACTTTTGACATTTTGACTGCCACTGCACATTGAGTGGATGTTTTCAGAGAACTATCCACAATGACTCCAAGTTGTCTTTCTTGAGTGGTAACAGCTAACTTAGACCCCATCATTTTCTATGTATAGTTTGGATTATGTTTTCCAATATGCATTACTTTGCCTTTATCAACATTGAATTTCATCTGCCATTTTGTTGCCCAAGTACCCAGTTTTGAGAGATCCTTTTGTAGTTCTTCGCAGTCTGCCTGTGTCTTAACTATCTTGAGAAGTTGAGTATCATCTGCAAATTTTGCCACCTCACTGTTTACCCCTTTTTCCAGATCATTTATGAATATATTGAATAGGATTGATCCTAGTATAGACCTCTGGGGGACACCACCATTTACTTCTCTCAATTCTGAAAACTGACCATTTGTTCCTACCCTTTTCCTATCTTTTAACCAGTTACCGATCCATGAGAGGACCTTCCCTCTTATCCCGTGACAGCTTACTTTGCTTAAGAGCCCTTGGTGAGGGACCTTGTCAAATGCTTTATGAAAATCTAAGTACACTATATCCACTGGATCTCCCTTGTGCACATGCTTGTTGACCCCATCAAAGAAATCTAGTAGATTGGTGAGGCATGATTTCCCTTTACAAAAACTATCTTGACTCTTCCCCAACAAATTATGTTCATCTAGGTGTCTGACAATTCTGTTCTTTACTATAGTTTCAACCAGTTTGCCCAGTATGGAAGTCAGGCTTACCAGCCTGTAACTGCCGGGATCACCTTTGGAGCCCTTTTTAAAAATTGTCATCACATTAGCTTTTCTCCAGTCATTTGGTATAGAAGCTGATTTAAATGATAGGTTACAGACTACAGTTAGTGGTATTGCAATTTCACATTTGAGTTCCTTCAGAATTCTTGGGTGAATACCATAAAATTGATACGTGGTGGATCATGAATTTTCAGTCATGTATATGTTGACTTTAAACCTTTAAATCATGTAGACTGGGCTCAGAAATAGCCAACACATGGTGGCAAGTTATAGTGGTGCATGCCTGAAGATATTAGTTTCTTCTACAGAATCTCACTTAGAAAACTAGTCTCTAGCTGGTATGGTTGCGAAGAAAACCGGAAAAATGCAAACCAAATGTAACCAATACAGGGATATCTGAGGCCTTGGCTACACTTGCAAGTTACAGCACTGTAAAGGTTCCCCCAGTGCTGTAACTCACTCCCAGTCCACACTGGCAAGGCATTTGCAGCGCTGTATCTCCGTGGTTGCAGCACTGCATGTACTCCACCTCTCCAAAAGGAATAGCGAGTATTGCGCTGCCGCTGCGGCACCAGTGTGGCCGCCCAATGTGCTGTGAATGGCCTCCAGAATTATTCGGCAGTATCCCACAATGCCTGTTCTAGCCACTCTGGTCATCAGTTCAAACTCTACTGCCCTGGCCTCAGGTAACCAACCATGTGACCCACCCTTTACATTCCCCGGGAATTTTAAAAATCCTCTTCCTGTTTGCTCAGCCCGGCGTGGTGTGGAGTGCTATCAGCGAATCTTTCCAGGTGACCATGCCTCCACGTGCCAAGCGAGCCCCAGCATGGAGCAAGGGTGAGTTGCTGGACCTCATCAGTGTTTGGGGGGAGGAAGCTGTACAGTCCCAGCTGTGCTCCAGCCGTAGGAATTACGATACCTTTGGGAAGGTATCAAAGGACATGATGGAAAGGGGCCATGACCGGGACGCCCTGCAGTGCAGGATTAAAGTGAAGGAGCTGCGGAGTGCCTACTGCAAAGCCCACAATGCAAATGGCCGCTCGGGTGCTCCCCCGATGACCTCCTGATTCTACAAAGAGCTGGATGCAATACTTGGGGTTAACCCCTGTCAAGGCTGCTTCCCCACTCTGAACGTTAGGGTACAGATGTGGGGGCCTGCATGAAAACTTCTAAGCTTAACTACCAGCTTAGATCTGGTCCGCTGCCACCACTCTCGATGCTAATTCCCTTCCCTGGGTAGCCTTGAGAGACTCTTCACCAATTCCCTGGTGAATACAGATCCAAACCCCTTGGATCTTAAAACAAGGAGAAATTAACCATCCCCCCTCCTCCCTTCCACCAACTCCTGGTGAATACAGATCCAAACCCCTTGGATCTTAAAACAAGGAGAAATTAACCATCCCCCCTCCTCCCTTCCACCAACTCCTGGTGAATACAGATCCAAACCCCTTGGATCTTAAAACAAGGAGAAATTAACCATCCCCCTTCCACCAACTCCTGGTGGATCAAGATCCAACCCCCTTGGATCTAAAAACAAGGAAAATCAATCAGGTTCTTAAAAAGAAGGCTTTTAATTAAAGAAAAAGGTAAAAATCATCTCTGTAAAATCAGGATGTAAAATAACTTTACAGGGTAATCAAACTTAAAGAGCCCAGAGGACCCCCCTCTAGCCTTAGGTTCAAAGTTACAGCAAACAGAGGTAAACACCCTAGTAAAAGGTACATTTACAAGTTGAGAAAACAAAGGTAAACTAACACGCCTTGCCTGGCTGTTTACTTACAAGTTTGAAATATGAGAGACTTGTTCAGAAAGATGTGGAGAGCCTAGATTGATGTCTGGTCCCTCTTAGTCCCAAGAGCGAACAACCCCCAAAACAAAGAGCACAAACAAAAGCCTTCTCTTGCCCCTCCCCCCCACAAGATTTGAAAGTATCTTGTCCCCTTATTGGTCCTTTGGGTCAGGTGTCAGCCAGGTTACCTGAGCTTCTTAACCCTTTACAGGTAAAAGGATTTTTGGAGTCTCTGGCCAGGAGGGATTTTATAGTACTGTACACAGGAGAGCTGTTACCCTTCCCTTTATAGTTATGACAACCCCACCTCCACTCCGAGCACCACCATGGACACTTCAGAGCCGGTGGGGTGGGGGGGAGGAGGAGGAGGAAAATGGGAGTGATGGTGGTGGGCCGGATGGAGACACCCCGGAATCCGTGGAGCCATGCAGCCAGGAGTTCTTCTCAATCCAGGAGGAAGGGAGCCAGTCGCAGCGGCTGGTACTTGGTGGAGGACAAACAGAAGAGCAGGTTCCCGGTAAGCGGGGTTTTTTGGGGGGGGGGGGAGGGAAGGAATTTTTTCGGTGTGGGCTCTTTGGTAGAGGAGAGTTAGGCATGCATGCCTAGATGCGGAATAGTGCATTGATGTGGTTTATCACATCGCAGTAATCGGCCACGGTAATCTCCTTGAATGTCTCATCCAGAACGTGTGCAATGCGCTTGCACACGTTTATCAGGAAAGCCACCGTGGTCCTTGTCCCAGCCAGGCTAACGTGTCCGCGCCACTGTGCCGCGAGGGCTGGGGGGACCATTGCTGCACACAGGCAAGCTGCATATGGGCCAGGGCGGAAGCCGCATTGCAGTAGAAGACCCTCCCTTGCTTCCCAGGTCACCCTCAGCAGCGAGATATCATCCAGGATGAACTCCTGTGGAAAATGTTGGGACAGTGTTCACTGTAGGTGCCCCCTGAAGCTGTTGGCTCTCCCCAAGGCACAGAAACCTAGAGGACAGTGCAGCCCTGAAACAATCAGTCCCCCTTACTCACCATTTTGAGGCTGCCATGGGATATGTGTGCTCTGTTTCGGACAGGAAAATTATGCTATTGTGTAGACCCTGTGTGTTTTCTACTCCTTAAGTGTGAGGAGAATCATTACTCTGTCTGGTATAAACAATGCTGCCTCTGTTAAATGTTGCATTTTGCCTATACAGCTGCATCAACCTTGAGACCTCAGCCGTCCCTCTTATCACCTGCTCAGAGACTGCAAAGACTCAGGAAGAGACCGCGAAAAAGCAAAGAAGACATGCTGCAAGAAGTGATGCGGCAATCTATTAAAGAGAATGAGAAAGCACAGAACTGGCGGGAGAGAGAAAGCAGGATCCACCAGGAAAATGCAGCGCACTGGCGGCAAAGCACTGATAGGCTCATAAGCATCCTGGAGCGCCAAGCACACGCTATCCAGGAGCTGGTAGCCATGCAGAAAGAGGAGCAGTACCGCAAACGCCACCCCCCCCACACCCCTTGTCACAAAACTCTTTCCGTTGTGCCCCACTGTCACCTCCAACCCACTTTCCCTAACTTCCATGTTCTTCATGCCACCCGCTGCCTCCAACACCAGTATCTTCACCACCCAGCCCTGAAAACCACGACCCTTACCCTCTGCACTCAACCCCCATCACCATGCAGTCTAGCTCTCCTGAAGTACAGCACTCACTGCACAGCACACCAGACAGGACATACGCGAATCTGTGATTGTATTGTTCCCCACTCCACCCCCTTGTTTCTTTTCAATAAATAATTTTTTTTTCTTTTAAATAAATGGATGTTTTGGCTTTGAAAACATTCTTTATTATTGCATAAAGTAAAAGACTCCTTAGCCCAGGAAATAAACAGGCACTGCAAGTCTGCTTGTCTGCTTAGCAAACACTGATTCCTAAAGATTGGAACTACTGCACTTCACTCCCGTGCAGAGCACCAGCTATCACTGCTGGTTTTCAGCCTCAAATTGCTCCCTCAAGGCATCCCTAATCCTTGCAGCCCTGCGCTGGGCCCCTGTAATAGCCCTGCTCTCTGGCTGTGCAAATTCAGCCTCCAGGTGTTGAACCTCAGAGGTCCATGCCTGAGTGAAGCTTTCACCCTTCCCTTCACAAATATTATGGAGGGCACAGCATGTGGATATAACTGTGGGGATGCTATTTTCGGCCAAGTCCAGCTTCCCATACAGAGATCGCCAGCAGGCCTTTAAACGGCCAAAGGCACACTCCACAGTCATTCGGCACCGGCTCAGCCTGTAGTTGAACCGTTCCTTGCTGCTGTCAAGGCTCCCTGTGTAGGGTTTAATGAGCCACGGCATTAACGGGTAAGCGGGATCTCCAAGGATCACAATGGGCATTTCAACTTCCCCTACGGTGATCTTCCGCTCTGGGAAAAAAGTCCCGGCCTGCATCTTCCTGAACAGCCAAGTGTTCCGAAAGATGTGTGCGTCATGCACCTTTCTGGGCCAGCCTGTGTTAATGTCAATGAAACGCCCACGGTGATCCACAAGCGCCTGGAGAACCATAGAGAAATACCCCTTCCGATTAACATACTCAGATCCTAGGTGGGGTGGTGCCAGAATAGGAATGTGCGTCCCATCTATCACCCCTCCACAGTTAGGGAACCCCATTTGTGCAAAGCCATCCACTATTTCCTGCACGTTACCCAGAGTCACGGTTCTTCTGAGTAGGATGCGATTAATGGCCCTGCAAACTTGCATCAACAGTCGACTTTCCCACTCCAAACTGGTTTGTGACCGACCGGTAGCTGTCTGGAGTTGCCAGCTTCCAGATTGCAATAGCCACCCGCTTCTCTACTGGCAGGGCAGCTCTCAATCTCATGTCCTTGCGCCGCAGGGTGGAGGCAAGCTCCTCACACAGTCCCATGAAAGTGTGTTTTCTCATCCGACAGTTCTGCAGCCACTGCTCGTCATCCCAGACTTCCATGAGGATGTGATCCCACCACTCGGTGCTTGTTTCCCGAGCCCAAAAGCGGCGTTCCACGGTGCTGAGCATGTCCGTGAATGCCACAAGCAATTTCGTGTCGTATGCATTACGCGGCTCGATAGCATCGTCGGACTCCTCACCCTCACTCTCACTGTCACTTTGGATCTTAAGGAATAGTTTGACAGCCAAAGGTGACGTGCTGGCGAGACTCGTCAGCATACGCCTCAGCAGTTCGGACTCCATTTCCCGCAGACAGATCGCACTGCACAGAAACCGTTGAAAGATGGCGCCAAAGGTGGACAGAAACAAAGGGATTTCTGGGATGCGAAGCGATGCATCACGGGGCATTGGGACAGGACCCAGAATCCCCCGCACCCACGCCCCCTTCCCACAACCCACAGCACCAGAATGGGAAAAGGTGCTCTGTGTGATAGCTGCCCATAATGCACTGCTCCCAATAGCGCTGCAATTGCCACAAATGTGGCCACGACAGTGCGCTGGGCAGCTGTCAGTGTGGACAGACTGCAGCGCTTTCCCTACTCAGCTGCACAAAGTCAGGTTTAACTCACAGCGCTGTACATCTGCAAGTGTAGCCAAAGCCTGAGAGTCTGCAGAGAATCAGGAACAATAGCACTGAGAGGTGTGAACTGCCCCATTAATCTTGGGAGGGGTGAGCTCAGATGCCCGGTGACGATGATTTAAATGTCAACATTATGAATTATTTCATTCCTCATGCAGGAAAGGAGAGGGAGGGTCACAGAGCTGCATTGTGAGCAGACTGCTCATTGACTGTGAGCAGCAGGGCCGGATCTGGTTTTTTTACTGCCCCAAACAAAAACACCTGCGGGGCAGCCAGAGCCAGGGTGCAGGGGGACTCCCTGCACTGCAGACGTGCCCCGGGCAGCGGAGTGCGCGCCCCGGCTAGCAGTGGGGAGGGGGAGGGAGCAGGGGGGAGACAGAGAAGGGGGATGGCCAGGGCTTCCTTCAGCAGGGCGCTCGCCACGCAGCCCCTCCCGCTGCGCTGCCTGCTGGGAGGGCTCCGCGCCGCTCCGGTCAGTGGGCAGGGAAGGACATGGGCTGCCCTGCTGGGCTTGCTGCAGATCTGGCACCGGCTGAGGCAGACAGAGCGCGCAGCCCGCTCCCAGCAGGGCGCTCCCCTCCTCCACGCCACCGCCCCCTACAGGGCGGCTAGCACGGCGAACCAAAAAAACCCCCCAAAAACCTGCGGGGCGGCCGGAGCGGCGAAGCAAAAAAAAAAAAAAAAAAAAAAGGATTGGAGGGAAGCCGCCACTTAGGGTACGTCTATACTTACCTCCGAGTTCGGCGGTAAGCAATCGATCTTCTGGGATCGATTTATCGCGTCTTGTCTAGATGCGATAAATCGATCCCGGAAGTGCTCGCCGTCGACACCGGTACTCCTGCTCCGCGAGAGGAGTACGCGCAGTCGACGGGGGAGCCTGCCTGCCACGTGTGGACCCGCGGTAAGTACCTTTAAGTTCAAACTAAGATACTTCGACTTCAGCTATGTTATTCACGTAGCTGAAGTTGCGTATCTTAGTTCGAACTGGGGGGTTAGTGTGGACCAGCCCTTTTAATCTGCTGCCCCAAGCACGAGCTTGCTTGGCTGGTGCCTGGAGCCGGCCCTGGTGAGCAGAATCTCATTCTGGCAACTCACATGGTCTGGAGCATATTTTGTGCACAGACCTTGGTGGTGGTACTCTTTATCTATGAGTGAGAGTCTGGGGGAAGGTACTTCTAACTTTTAGCACTTTTCATCTGAGGATCTCAAAGCATTGTAAAAATAATAGCTGAATATCACAATGCCTCTGGGAATGCAACACAGCAATTGTTTAGCAACACTATACAACTATACAAGAAGTGAAGAGAAATATTATAACAAATTGAGACTGCAAATTTAGATCTATAGATTCCCTACTTTCACTCAGGCAGAGAGAAGATTTGAATCTACACCTTCTACCTCCCAGATGAGTGCCTCAATCATGGGTGGCGTGTGAAACCCCCTTTCAGGGAGGTTAGCCCCTGGCACCGCCCCTTCCACCTAAGGTCCCAAACCTCCCCAGCCCTTCCGTCCCCACCCCTGCAGAAGCCCCGAGCCCCCATCACGGATGGAGGAGCCCCACCCTAGCCAGCCTGAGTCCTGGCCCTGGCCGCTGGCTGCCCTGAGTCCTGGGCTGCCAGTTGGCTGGCCCTAGCACCAGCACCAGCATGCACCTGCTTTGGGAGAGGGGCTGAGCAAGGTCAGGAAGAGGAGTAAGCAGCCTGGGCTGGGGCAATGTGGGAAGAGCAGGACCCAGTAGGGAGACTCGGGGTGGATTGTGGGTGGGACCACACCTGGCTGTTTGGGGAGGCTTCGCCTCCCCTGGCCTGTGATACCCGCCGCCCCTGGCCTCAATCAGCAAGCTATAGAGTCATTCTCTCACACTTTCTGGCCCAATGGATATTAATATTTATATGTAACCCCCTCCTCTTTTCCTTCCTGGGTTACCCAGGAGCAGGAAGAACTCACCTGTGTGCCAGGATACCTGATATCGTTTACAGTAAAGGAGATCCTGAGTATCCCTATGGTGATGTTGGCTAGGTGTGAATCCTCTATCCACCCCTCTGCCACAGTCCTTTTACGTATAATGAAATGAATTTCCAACTGGTCGGGACCTGTATACACACACTGGCCTGCCATGCAACCTCCAGGAATAAACCTGAGCTAAAGTACCACTTATAAACCCTGTACAACCAATATACTCTTAGATTAGAGATAACACATCTTTACTTAACCACTCAGAAATATATGACATAACAGATTGAGATTAATTAATATGTCACAACCACTTCAAGTAGGGAGCACTTCAGTAAATCAATAAATGCAGTATACAGTAGTAAATAAAATGTAATCAACTTACATTTACCCCACCACCAATTCCCCCACCCCCGAGTGTGCACTTTTCTTAATTTCAAAGTTCTAGATGCTTTTGTGGGGATGCTTGAAGATCATGAAGCCAGGGACAGCATCCTGTTCGTCCGGTAAAGTAATGCAGCCAAATCAGCAATGAACAGCTATTCTAACTTGGAATCATTCCAAGCTGCGCAAGCCCTCTGAAGAAGGGAGTTGTTATAACTGGAGATCAGTAACCTCAGATACTGGTAAGACAATAAAACCACTTCTTCTCTTCTTAAACTCAGGGAAATCCCTTAAAGTCTCTATGCTATCCCCATTCCCCTGGAAGCACTTTCTCTAACAAAAAAGGTGTTTCTCACACTGTTTTCACTGCATGCTAACTTCAGGCAATTGTGGTCACAGCCACAATCTCTGCCCTGGCTCCAATGAAGCCCAGCAATAGTCTCCTTGGTGTCTCAGTTGGTCAAAGCCCCAGCAGTTTCTCAGCAGCAGCATCTGGCTTTCTGGCAACATCTTAGCAGCAGTGTCTGGCTTGGACAGACTCCACAAAGCAATCTCCTGTCCCCTGCCAAGGGGACCAGTAACACAGTTTCATCTCCTAAGTCAGAACAGAGGACAGCAGAAGCTGGCTGATATCCCGTTTGCACGGAGCTTAGACAAGACTCTCAGTCACTCAGTATCTAGGGAGGCCACTCATCTGGTTTTACGCTGGATGGTGCTCTTTTTGGCTGGTTTGCCCATCCAATACTGAGACAAAACTAGATCTGGTTTTGTCCAGTATCAGATGGGGAATGTCATTTGGAAGAGTGCACTGCTTTGCCCCCACTGGTGTGACCTCACACCAGCACGGGTGGGGTCATGCAGGCAGGGTCAGGGTCACATAGGTAGTGTAGGGCCTATGCCATTCCTGGAAGTGCCAGAATGTCCAGTATTCTTGGGATGCATGAGTGGAAACCTTATCAACAGCTAGTTTCTTTTCTTTTTTTAAGTGCCCCCACACACACAAAATGGAGCCCACCACCTGCTGCCTCTGCATCCAAAATGAGGCTTCCCTCACCCTCTTTTCCACAAGGCATCCCAGGAGTTTTAGTCTCCAAGGCTGGATTGCAGCATGCAGGATCTTCCTGACTGGAAAACCCTGAATTAAGTGCAGAGGACCCTCTAATATGGGGTGGCTACATATACAAAGTGGAACAAGCTTCTACAGGAGAAATTGAGAGCAGACTAACCTATAACTTAGTGGTTAGGATGTTTGAGGTGGTGGGGAGGAGAGAGCTGAGTTCAAGTCCCTGCTCCAGAGTAGGATTCAAACCAGGGTCTCCCACAGCCCAGACAAGTGACCTAACCTTTGTTGTGAAAGTAATGAGGGGGAAAACATGCATAGTTTTCTGAGTTTTTCCAATTTGATGTCAAATTCCAAATATTTTTGGAACTGAATCTAATATTTGTTCTATTTTTTTGGTTTGCTAGCTGAACCAAAAAATCAATTATTCATCCAGCTCTACTCACGACTAAAGATAATCTCTTCAGAGCAGGTTGAAATTTATTGGCACTGGGGTGCAAAACAGTGTAGGGAAGCCTGCATTGCTGTTGCCATGTTACAGGTCTTCTGTGAGTAATGAGAAGCATTTGGTCTCTAGGGCTGTTAAGCTATCATCTATTATTAGCATTAAATTCACTTTAAAATAAATTCCCTTCTGTAGTCCCAATATCCATTAGAAATCCCTAGGCAGTCTTCACATGAGGTGTGTTGGGATAGGGCATAGGAGGGAAATTAAAAATAAGACACTCTTGAGGACTTAACTCCTAAAACAGCAGCTATTGATAGCACCACAACTGAGTCAGACCCTTGATCAATTGGCTTGATCAATAGAGAGTTGAGGAAATCCTGATTGTTTCATCAGCACAAAACCACGGGAGAGCAGCTCCTGAATAACCCAACACAATATAAATATTTTCTTTCTAATGCAAAATCATAGTTTTAACCTGCAACAGCAGCATTAGAGCCCCTCATCAGCTTGAACTCCCAGATTCTGCATTCCCTGGGCTCCCAGCTCCTCCCTGGTTACTCACCAATCAGGCAGCTGCAGAGCTGAGTATAGGATACCAGTGCTTCCAGGCTCTGGGACCCCTGGTTGATTGTCTGGTAGGCTGCTAAAGCTCTCAGGCTCCATGCCACCTGGCTGCCCATGTAGTGGGCTAGAGGACCCTCCCAGGGTATCAAGGTCAGGAGCTAGTGAGCAGGTCAGAAATATTTGAAAAATTCTGTTTTGGGTCTTTCAAAATGGATTATTTTTCAAACATTTCTGTTCTGTAGGAAATGTTGCATTTCTGACTCGTCAAAGTGCAGGATGGATTACCATTGGTGATATTGAAATGCTAGTCGTGATTCTGGCCCTTACTCCACTGGCTCATGAAGCTGTACACTGGCCACCTCAACAGAACCAAGTAAAGATTCAACTATGGCTCAGCCTGTGTAGAATGGCTGCTAAAATTGCTTTTGGTAGATTGAAGGGACACTGGTGATGTTTACTCACTAGATTGGGATCTCTGTGAGAAAAATAATCCCAGTGGTTATAGCTGCCTGTTGTGTCTTGCATAATATCTGTGAGGCAGAATTGGAAAAGCTGCTGCCAGGGTGAAATGGCTGTCTGCTGACTTTGAACAGCCAGACACAAGGCCTATTACAAGAGCCCATCGTGGAGCTATGTGGTTGAAGGAGGCTTTGAAACAGTACTCTAATGGTCAACCCCAGTAGTGTTCTGTACTGGGATGTTCTCTGAGCATGGAGCTTTGGGTGCTTCTAAGAACTGTGTCGTGTCAGTGATAAATATGACTGGGTGTTTTCCTGAAGTCATAAGTTCTGTGGTGCTTGGTGTGCATTTACAAGTATTGTTTGCTTTAACAACCACTATGCAGTCTGAAATGTTTGCTGTGAACTAATAAAGATGATTTGATTTTCTAAAAATAGAACTTGTACTGGGTGAAAAAAAACAGTGCAGAAAATCAATGTGCAAAATAGCTCCACAGGCAATGTTATACAAACTTTTAACATAACAGCATGAAAATTTAAAATTAGAAAGTAAACAATTCAGTCCATTTCAATACAAATGTAGTCCATTGTGGTACACATACACCAACAGTGTTTCTCACAAGTCAATGTATATGAAGCTGTGGTTTTCCTTGCTGTCTCCCAGCATGGAGTGGCAGGGGTAATGAAAGATGTGCCCCGTGATGCCACATAGTATGTTGTAGGGTGTGTGGAGCAGCAATCATGGAGTTTTCCAAGGACTGCAAAGGGTGGAGAGTCTAGGATTTTGGACCAGTATACCTGCAACATTTGGGTTTGCAGTCTGAGAAGACCCATCATGTCCTGCTGCATTTCTCACTCCTTGTCTTCCTGGGACTGGTAGGCCTTTTTCCTGTCCTCTCTGTCTTTCTCTATGCTGTCGGTCATATTGACTCTTCAAGCTATTTGTTCATGGTCTGATGCAGCACTGGCTTGCAGGATCTCATTGAACATCTCCTCTCTAGTCCTCTTCTTTCTCCTCCTCATGAGGGTCAGGTATTCTGTGAGTGGGGGGGGGGGGAAGGGAAAGGGGGTAGGGGGATGGCACCCCCTCAAGGCCACCACATCAGAAGCTACTGATAAAAACAGACAGATGTACCATTGGATTTACAGTCACAAGGAAAAGATAAGTTTCAAAACTTCCTTCCCTTATTCCAATCAACACTTTTAGTAAGAAATGCTTATTCACACCTCAGCTTTGGAGTGCTTCAGCATAGCACCACTCTCTAGCCCCAGCTATGGTGAGTCTGGCCTGCCACGGGCAAGTTGGAAGGGGGGTGGATTTTCTATTGCATGAAGCTATAAAATTTTAATCCCAACTCCACGGGTATGAGTACAAGGCAATGGCACTGAATACTGGCACTATTTTCCACAGGTGGCGATGATAACTGATAGGTGATAGCTGGTGGTTTTAGCTGATACCTCACTCCTGAGGGTCACAAAGGCACAGTTGTTACAGGTATATCCCAAAGTCTTCTGAGCCCATATGCTACTAGCCTGCTTACAGCAATGGTGCCAACCCAAACTCATTGCGGAGAGGCATGGGAAAGTGTCCTACTGCAGTGGAAGAACTAAGGCTGCCACTCCTAGAAACCTTCAGAGAGGGTTGCAGAGTACCTCCATGAAAGTTTCATCAAGATCTCTCAGGAGAATAAAAGGGAATAAAGGAGGATAAAATCCTATGCACATAAACAAAGCCCTCTGTCTGCCCCGCCACCCGTCCCAACCCACCAGGGGAATGAAAAGCAGATAACTCTGTTTTCTGTTTGTGGTCCTCAACCTTGTCTCATACATGTAAAACAATGAAAAGTCAAAACCTTTGTCTTGTTAACTTGGGGATGGGCTGGGTGTCATCTTTAAATGTAAAAAATGTAAGGAAAAAAATGCATCCACTCACTTACCTGAGTTCCCTTCCCCTTCATCAGGCTCATCCGTGCGTCTCTGGCAGGGCTGGCTAGACCATAGTGGAGTCTCAAATGTTGGCTGAAGTCCCCTGCCATGTCTCTTCCATCATCTTCCTTGCTGTCCATGGCAGGGGTTTCTGTCTCAGCATGCAATTTGATCTATTATTGCACTCCCTGGCCTTGTGGTATCTCTGGTGAAGTTCCTTTGCTTTCATGCGGCATTGCTGTCATTTCCCTTTGCCTGAATCAACCATGCAATCTGATTGTAAATGTCCACTTATCTATAGCTGGTCCATAGCTATGCTTGTACAGAATCTTCTCCCCACAGGCCCAGGAAATCCAGTACATCCTGTCTACTCCAGGAAGGAATGTGTCTAGTGTATAGAGCTGGCATGGTCAATAGGGCAGTTGCACACAACAAATGTGAGCTGCTAAGTGTGCTTCCCAAGGTAGGCAATCAGGAAAAGGCATTTAAAAATATGCAAGAGTGTTTAAAGATTGGGAAGGGTGGCTTTCAGTCTCTGTGACCCGTGGGTTTAAAATTGTTATCAGAGCCATCATTGTCACAGGGAATGGGGCATTGTGGGACAGCTGCCAGAGCACTGTTAGGGTCAATACATGTCAAGCAATGTCTACACTCACACTCTATCCACCTCAGTAGGTCGACCAGGGCTGTACTCCATTCGGGCAGGTGATTTTACTGTGTCGCTGTAATGGAGTTTTTATGTCCACCAGAGACAAAACTGAATGTAAACATATGCACAGATAGATCAATGCAAGGTTACTTACATTAATCTAACTTAGTAGTGCAGACCAGGCCATGGATTTCAGTTTTATCCTCTATGTTGTCTCTGCACACATGCAGGACACCTTAGGCCTGATCTACACTTAAAAGTTAAGTTGACATACCTACGGAGCTCAGAGGTGTGAAAAAATTCACATCCTGAGTGCTGAAGCTATATCAACCTCTGTTATAGACAGGGCCAGCTTTAGGCCAATTCCCCTGATTCTCCTGAATCGGGCCCCGTGTCTAAGAGGGCCCCACACCTAAGAGGGCCCTGCGCCCTAAAGAAGAGCGCCTATCTTAGGCACCTTTGAAATTTTTTTACTCACTCAGCAGCGGTCCGGGTCTTCGGCGGCACTTCAGCGGCAGGTCCTTCACTCGCTCCGGGTCTTCGCCTGCATTTTGGCGAAGTGCCGCGGAAGACCTGGAGCGAGTGAAGGACCTGCACCGAAGTGCCGCCGAAGACCCAGACTGCTGCCGGGTATTCGAATCGGGCCCCGCACTTCCTAAAGCCGGCC
This sequence comes from Emys orbicularis, assembly GCF_028017835.1. Lineage (NCBI taxonomy): Eukaryota > Metazoa > Chordata > Testudines > Emydidae > Emys > Emys orbicularis. The sequence goes on from NC_088684.1 coordinate 166,855,468, forward strand.
CTGGTTATAGACGCAGCTAGGTCTATGGAAGAATGATTCCATTGACCTAGCTACTGTTGCTCACGGAGGTGGAATTCCTACAGTGATGGAAAACCCCTTTCTATTGCTATAGGAAATGTCTACACTATAGCGCTACAGCAGCATATCCATGGTTCTGTAGCTGTGCCACTCTTGCACCCATAGTGTAGACATGGCCTTAGTCAGAAGGGTACCAAGACATCTAGAAGAGGGAAGTGGTAGTTACTAGACATGCTCAGGAACTGTTTCCAAAGTTATATAGAGAGTGTCCATTAAAGGCAAGCAATCGACGGGGACAGGTGAGCAAAGCCCGCAGGTAAGTGGGGAACATGGAGACCTGGGAGATGGGTCGGAAACGAGAGGGAGTGTGGGCTATATTGGCAGAGAGAAAGGAGGGTCAGGACAAAACTGGGAGGAAAGATCAAACCAGTATCTTAGATGCCTATATACAAATGCGAGAAGTATGGGTAATAAGCAGGAAGAACTGGAAGTGCTAATAAATAAATACAACTATGACATTGTTGGCATCACTGAAACTTGGTGGGATAATACACATGATTGGAATGTTGGTGTGGATGGATACAGCTTGCTCAGGAAGGATAGACAGGGGAAAAAGGGAGGAGGTGTTGCCTTATATATTAAAAATGTACACACTTGGACTGAGGTAGAGATGGACATAGGAGATGGAAAAATAACAGGAGTACTTGTGGCACCTTAGAGACTAACAAATTTATTAGAGCATAAGCTTTCGTGGGCTACAACCCACTTCTTCGGATGCATATAGAGTGGAGATGGAAGTGTTGAGAGTCTCTGGGTTAGGCTAAAAGGGGTAAAAAACAAGGGTGATGTCATGCTAGGAGTCTACTACAGGACACCTAACCAGGTGGAAGAGGTGGATGAGGCTTTTTTTAAACAACTAACAAAATCATCCAAAGCCCAAGATTTGGTGGTGATGGGGGACTTCAACTATCCGGATATATGTTGGGAAAATAACACAGCGGGGCACAGACTATCCAACAAATTCTTGGACTGCATTGCAGACAACTTTTTATTTCAGAAGGTTGAAAAAGCTACTAGGGGGGAAGCTGTTCTAGACTTGATTTTAACAAATAGGGAGGAACTCGTTGAGAATTTGAAAGTAGAAGGCAGCTTGGGTGAAAGTGATCATGAAATCATAGAGTTTGCAATTCTAAGGAAGGGTAGAAGGGAGAACAGCAAAATAGAGACAATGGATTTCAGGAAGGCGGATTTTGGTAAGCTCAGAGAGCGGATAGGTAAGGTCCCATGGGAATCAAGACTGAGGGGAAAAACAACTGAGGAGAGTTGGCAGTTTTTCAAAGGGACACTATTAAGGGCCCAAAAGCAAGCTATTCCGCTGGTTAGGAAAGATAGAAAATGTGGCAAAAGACCACCTTGGCTTAACCACGAGATCTTGCATGATCTAAAAAATAAAAAGGAGTCATACAAAAAATGGAAACTAGGACAGATTACAAAGGATGAATATAGGCAAACAACACAGGAATGCAGGGGCAAGATTAGAAAGGCAAAGGCACAAAATGAGCTCAAACTAGCTACGGGAATAAAGGGGAACAAGAAGACTTTTTATCAATACATTAGAAGCAAGAGGAAGACCAAAGACAGGGTAGGCCCACTGCTTAGTGAAGAGGGAGAAACAGTAACAGGAAACTTGGAAATGGCAGAGATGCTTAATGACTTCTTTGTTTCGGTCTTCACCGAGAAGTCTGAAGGAATGCCTAACATAGTGAATGCTAATGGGAAGGGGGTAGGTTTAGCAGATAAAATAAAAAAAGAACAAGTTAAAAATCACTTAGAAAAGTTAGATGCCTGCAAGTCACCAGGGCCTGATGAAATGCATCCTAGAATACTCAAGGAGCTAATAGAGGAGGTATCTGAGCCTCTAGCTATTATCTTTGGAAAATCATGGGAGACGGGAGAGATTCCAGAAGACTGGAAAAGGGCAAATATAGTGCCCATCTATAAAAAGGGAAATAAAAACAACCCAGGAAACTACAGACCAGTTAGTTTAACTTCTGTGCCAGGGAAGATAATGGAGCAAGTAATTAAGGAAATCATCTGCAAACACTTGGAAGGTGGTAAGGTGATAGGGAACAGCCAGCATGGATTTGTAAAGAACAAATCATGTCAAACCAATCTGATAGCTTTCTTTGATAGGATAACGAGTCTTGTGGATAAGGAAGAAGCTGTGGATGTGGTATACCTAGACTTTAGTAAGGCATTTGATACGGTCTCGCATGATATTCTTATCGACAAACTAGGCAAATACAATTTAGATGGGGCTACTATAAGGTGGGTGCATAACTGGCTGGATAACCATACTCAGAGAGTTGTTATTAATGGTTCCCAATCCTGCTGGAAAGGCATAACGAGTGGGGTTCCGCAGGGGTCTGTTTTGGGACCGGCTCTGTTCAATATCTTCATTAACGACTTAGATATTGGCATAGAAAGTACGCTTATTAAGTTTGCGGATGATACCAAACTGGGAGGGATTGCAACTGCTTTGGAGGACAGGGTCATAATTCAAAATGATCTGGACAAATTGGAGAAATGGTCTGAGTTAAACAGGATGAAGTTTAACAAAGACAAATGCAAAGTGCTCCACTTAGGAAGAAAAAATCAGTTTCACACATACAGAATGGGAAGAGACTGTCTAGGAAGGAGTACGGCAGAAAGGGATCTAGGGGTTATAGTGGACCACAAGCTAAATATGAGTCAACAGTGTGATGCTGTTGCAAAAAAAGCAAACATGATTCTGGGATGTATTAACAGGTGTGTTGTGAGCAAGACACGAGAAGTCATTCTTCCGCTCTACTCTGCTCTGGTTAGGCCTCAGCTGGAGTATTGTGCCCAGTTCTGGGCACTGCATTTCAAGAAAGATGTGGAGAAATTGGAAAGGGTCCAGAGAAGAGCAACAAGAATGATTAAACGTCTTGAGAACATGACCTATGAAGGAAAGCTGAAAGAATTGGATTTGTTTAGTTTGGAAAAGAGAAGACTGAGAGGGGACATGATAGCAGTTTTCAGGTATCTAAAAGGGTGTCATAAGGAGGAGGGAGAAAACTTGTTCACCTTAGCCTCTGAGGATAGAACAAGAAGCAATGGGCTTAAACTGCAGCAAGGGAGGTCTAGGTTGGACATTAGGAAAAAGTTCCTAACTGTCAGGGTGGTTAAACACTGGAATAAATTGCCTAGGGAGGTTGTGGAATCTCCATCTCTGGAGATATTTAAGAGTAGGTTAGATAAATGTCTATCAGGGATGGTCTAGACAGTATTTGGTCCTGCCATGCGGGCAGGGGACTGGACTCGATGACCTCTCGAGGTCCCTTCCAGTCCTAGAATCTATGAATCTATGAATCTTGCAAGTTCCACACATTTACCATCTGAGAGCACCTCACAATATATTTCAGTAACAATACCTCGTAACTTCACATACAATCCAACAGGATATTATTGTTCAACAAATCAAGACTTGCAAAATGATATCTCACAAGCCATATTTAATCATAATCACAGTGGTGAATATGGAGGTTCCAGGGTGCTACTTTGAGGTACAGAATATCACCCCTCCATCATCTCTTTTGGAAGACTGGTCCCCCTCCACCCCCTTCAGCTAACATCGATATGCCATGTGACAATCCTCTTCCATTCATCTTCTTTCATGAGGCTGATTCTGCTCCTTTTTTCTGCCCTCCCTCTCTCCTTGCTGGATGAGTGGCCTCCCATGCCTTTGGCACATTAGATGCCCAGTTACAGAATTGTGTAACACACCCGTCTTTCTATCTTTGGGGTCCCGATGGGGTGAAATTGTTATGGTGGATAAAGTTGTGAATTTCCATACTTTCATATGTTTTGGTTTCTTTTAAGTTTAATGTTAACTCTGACTTTCCTGGTTTTCTCATGGCTGCTTGTTTTAATAACTACAATGTTTGGGTAAGATTTTTTTTTAAATGTTAAAAGATACTGTCAACTTTAATTTATTTTTTATTTTTCAAATCATCTAGATTTCAAATAGTTTAAGGTGCTGCACCTCCCCCTGAATCCTCCTGTCAAGCTTGCTTGGCTTACAGCTACACAACTACACAAACTCAGGAAAGTGATTAACTTGCTATACGGGGGAAACAGTGAAACTAGATTTGTGCAAAGTATAGTAAAGTGCACAAAGTAAAAAAAATGGAGATTTTTTTTCTGTAATCTTTGTTCTAGTGATTTTAGGTTTTCTCCACTGTTCGTTTAAAAAGTTTATTTTAAAAAGCCCATTTCACACTGTACTTCAGGTTACTGTTATTTATATAACTCTATAGTCAGTTGCCACTGGTTAGAACCTGAGAAGGTATGAAATGGTTGCAGAAGTCACTATTTATATTAAGTAAGCTGAACTATTTTGTTCAGAACCATAGCAAACTGCTGTTTCATGAATGATATGGGTAATTAGACATCTTTCTGAATCTGTTAACATTAGAAAGATGACTCCAATCAGAGTAACTCAATTAAAACTACATTTTATAAAGAGAACAGTTCACAGGTGAAATGTATTTCCTTGTGGAAATTAGAATATCTGCTTGGGGGTGGAAAATGGGGAAAGGAACAACAGTATGACCAGGACCGGCTCCAGCATTTCTGCCGCCCCAAGCAAAAAAAAAGAAAAGAAAAAAAGCCGCGATCGCGATCGGCGGTGGCAATTGGAAAAAAAAAAAAGCCGCGATTGGCGGCGACAGTTCAGCAGCAGGTCCTTCGCTCCTAGAGGGAGTGAGGGACCTGCCGCCCCCGAATTGCCGCAGGTGCCGCCCCTCTCCCTTGGCCGCCCCAAGCACTTGCTTGTTAAGCTGGTGCCTGGAGCCGGCCCTGGTATGACAGTCAGGTTGCAAATTAATGCCACTCCAAGTGCCAATTTATTTTCTTTCTTGCCATAATTTTGAATGGTGCTATGTAAATGTCTGTCTAATAATGACTGACACATTTACATACTACTTTTCAACCAAAGATGCCAAACTGCAAATCTGTCAGACTGAGTTGCAAACTCTCTATATAAATATGTGCATATGCTCAGCTGATGTGAAAGTTAAAAGTACATATCACTATGGTAAAGGAAAATGAGCAATTTAAAAAAATCACTGTTCAGAATATTTTTCAGCATTATTTTACTATTATTACATGTAACACCTAAAATCACTGCACAGACCAATGCACTGCACAGCTACAGCTGATGTTACAATTATTGGGATAGCTCCAGCAACACTACCTAACAATTTGGGGAAGGAAAAGGGTGACCTTCATGCCTTGATTTTACTGAATTTAATAAAATTGTACAAATACTAATATGGACATCTTTTGTCATTATTTTAGAAGATATTTTACACAACTCCTGTTTACTTCTGGTCACTGAAGATCTTGTGGCACATTGATTTTATTTTCAGCTCTGTTACTAACTCACTGTGGGCTTTGGGTGAATGTAACCTCTCTTTCCCTAAACTTCCTTATCTAGCACTTACTTATATAACACTTTCTGTCTGAGGATCTCAGAGCAATTTACAAAAGAGTTAAGCATTACTATAGGTTTCACAATAGAAAGAACTCTGGTTTCCTGGCCAAATTCCTATGGGGGAAATTAATAATTAGCTTATATATAGCACTTCTTATCAGATGATTTTGAAGTGCTTTATTAATGAAGGTAAATAGCTCAATTTTTCCAATGGGGAAATTGGGACACAGAAGTAGAGTGATTTTTCCAGGGTTACAGAGCAGCTCACGGGCAGAACCAGGAATAGAATCTAGTCTCATGACTTCCAGTCTGGTGTCCTATCCAGTGGAACATTCTGCCTTCCAGAATTATATAAGAAGATAAGAGCTAACATACTGGGTCAGACCATGGTCCATCTTGTTCAGTAGCCTTTCTCTGACAGTAGCCCATATTGGAGCTTCAGGGGGAGTGTACAGATCCGGGCAATTATGGAATGATCCTCTGCTGTCTTCCACTTCAAGCTTCTGGTAGTCAGAGATTTCGGGTTGCCCGAGCATGGGGTTATGTCCCTGATCATATTGGCTTATAGCCATTGATGGACCTATCCTCCATTAACTTATCCAGTCCTTTTTTGAACCCAGTTATACTTTTGGCCTTCAAAACATCCCATGGCAATGAGTTCCACAAGTTTGTTGTGGATTGTGTGAAAAAGTACTTCCTCTTGTTTGTATTATTTATTTCATCGGGTGACCCCTGATTTTTGTATTTTAAGAAAGGGTAAATAACACTTCTCTATTCACTTTTTCCACACCATTCATGATTTTATAGACCTCTATTGAATGCCCCCTTAGTCATCTCTTTTCTAAGATGAACAGGTCTAATATTTTTTTAGTCTCTTCTCTTATGGAAGCCGTTTATCATCTTTGTTGCCTTTCTCTGTTCCACAATATCCTTTTTGAGATAGGGTGACTAGAACTGGACAACAGTATTCAAGGTGTGGACTCACCATGAATTTATATACTGGCATTGTGATATTTTCTGTCTTATTTTTTATCCCTTTCCTAATACTTTTAAACATACTGTTAGCCTTTTCGACCATGGCTGCACATTGAGCAGAAGTTTTCAGAGCACTATCCATGTTGACTCCAAGATCTTTCTTGGATGATAACAGCTAATCTAGACCCCCATCATTATATATGTGTAGTTGGGATTATTTTTCCAATGTGCAATTACATTTCTGTTTGTGTAAATTCTCCCTTTTCCTTTCACTGGGTGAGATCTGTCTAACTAGATACTTTTAAAGCTCCCATCACTGTAGTATCTGAGCCTCTCACAAACAATATATTTATTCTCTCAACCCTTCTGTACAATAGGTAGTTTTTATCATCATCCTCATTTTGTAGGCAGGGAGCTGAGACACAGAAAAATTAAAGTCACAGAAGAAGTCTGTGGCAAATGCAGCAACCGAACTCCAATCTCCTTAGCCCCAATTCAGTTCTTTAAACACAAGGCCACACTTCCCTGAATTGTTATGTAGTGCTGTTGGAGCATCCCAATGGTTGTCACTTCAGCCATAGCAGCAGTTTTGTGGTCTACAAAGTGCCCCTAAGATATAAAAGATCCTCATTCTTCAAATGCTTACACACACACACACACGGAATCACATTGATTTCAATGGGCTTACTTACATGTGCCAAGTGTTTGCAGAATTGGGGCCGTAACTCTGTCAAGCACTTCAAGGCTTGAGAAAGGATTATATAAGACAACAATTAAAAAAAAGTCAAGATAATAGTTATAGATGTATCAAGAAAATGTATTGAATAACAGTTAATAAATATTGTCATTATTCATATTGAATATAGATTGGAAGCTCTTTGAGGCAGGGGCTTGTGCAATATTGTGCACACCAATGCAAATAACAATTATTACTAGTATTTGAATATAAAACATAAGCTATTTATTTACAAAGAACTATTTATGTTCCAGAACTATTACAAGCTCAGCAATGGTCCACAGCAAGAGAAGGCCACTACAGTTGGAGACCAATCACATTTCTAGATTTCATGAATGTAAAAATCATATGTGAAATATGGGCCATGCAGGAGTGTCTCAGCTGTATTATGCTTGTTCTCTGTATGGCTGCAGCAGTTAACTGCACTGTGTTGACATACTGAAAAGGCTAAGGTAAACACATTGAATTGCATTGACAAAGCCAAGCCTAGAGCATATGGCAATTCCTTCTGAGTTTGTATCTTTTTCAACACCATGGACAGTGTGAAAAGTTTGATTCGTTATCTGAATCCTCCTGAAACCAGCATGGATTCAGGTCCTAGCAACACCCACAAACATCAGTCCCTGACCATTTGCAATTTGGGGCTGATGCTGTTGCACAGCCCTTACTCCATCTTCCTTACCCTTGGATATTCTACCTGTCTCCAGCCTTATTTCTGTTGTCTTCCCTGTATGTCTGAGTGTGTGACGAGAATGGAATCCTGACTTCTTTCTCCTACTCTTTGCTACTGCTGAGTGTCTCCTCATAACAGTCTCCAAGGAAGCAGCTGGTTGTTTCTCCCAGCATCATGGGAGTTATCAGGTAAAGGCCATAGTAAAAAGGGTGGTCGGTGGTGAGCAAGAAAGCACCCTGACCTCATCTGCCCCTCCCACACTGTTAATGTAGAATCTGGAAAACATCTCTGCGCCTGCTGCACCAGCTTCAGCACTAATAAGGCAAAAACACAGATGTCCTGGGCACTCACTAGAATGCCTCATAATCTATGCACATGGTTGCTAGGTTACCCTAGAATTATGGGGAATTTGTGGTCATTCTGGCTGTAGTGGCAGGAGATGTGTTTTTCAGCTCTTACTGATGGATGGGGAGGGAGTCAAACGGCTTTCCATCCCCCAGCTGAGACCCTTATTGGATTTAGAGCAGAGATCTGTACTTACACAGCAGGCCTCCTGAATCTGCAAGTGGGGAGTGTGGCCAACTGGCACCTCATGAAGACTCTGGGAAAGAGAGCACCTGAAAGCAGGTTGTGGGGTCAAGCCACTTTCTTCCCCCAGCTCAAAAAAGACAACACAGGCTGATAAAGGGAGAGTTGCCAGAGGAAAATGATTTTTTTTAAGGTTTGGATTCCTTAGAACCTGAACCTGCAGGGTGGGTTTATTGCCTACCCCTGGGCATGAACTCTGCAGGATCCACCCTTCTGTCCACTCACACACTGACCCTTTCAGGTTTGCCAACACCTCCAAGAGCACAGATGCTAGCTAGCCTGAAAGGGGTTGAAGGTCATCATAGAATTCTGTTCCTTCCGGTGTTCTCTGGTACCTTGCAGCAAGCCAGAAAGTTAACCTGTATTGCTCTGTATTCAAACCACTAACAGGTGGCTTCTAGAAATCCAGAATAGTACAGTCTGTATAATGTTTGAGGTAGGGCCCTAGCAATAACAAACAGCTTTCCCATTAGATCTGTCTATTTATTATAGCTCATAGGCAGCTGCAGAGCGGAGGCAAGGAAATCTAATTATATGCCATCCAATAAAAATGTTAAATTAGCTCACACAGCCATTCATGTTATGGTCTATAGCATCCTCACCCTGTCCCACAGGGAGCAGAAAGAACTGGGTGTAACTGTGACATGACTCAGTAATTTCCATTTCAAATTAAAAACTGTCTTCAGACTTCTGTAAAGTCTTATTTCTTATTTCGTTATCAGTGTTTATAGGTATTCAATAGTAAAACAAATAGCTTGCTAGTCACTTGCATACATGCCACCCCTTCTCCACCAACACAAAGCAAAAACAGTGCTCTCTCACATCCCTTCTAGAACAATTGTATAGTACTACTTTAGCTTGTCCTATTTTAATTCACACTGTGGCAAACTCTACACCAGCTCATGTTTTCAAAATCATTCAATCTGTCCTTAATTCCAAAGCTGACATTGTCATGTTTTGGAGGTGTAATTCAGACCAGTAAGAGGTTGTGTCACTGCTTGTCCTGTAATGCTGAGTGCCTTAAATGCTTGGCTGCTGTGGCTCACAGCCCAGACACCAACAGACAGCAGACACGTGTGTGGTTCCCTGAGTGTCTGTATGCTGTGCAGCCTGGTTCGGCGCTCTGACCCCATCAGCCTGTCTACAGCCTCACCCTGATCTCCAGAACTCATTGGTTACCACTTGTCAAGTGACCCCAGCACAACCCCAGTCCCAAATTTTACCCAAAACATCTACCCTGAAATATCCAGCCCTCTCCTGGAACATTCAGAGGAGTAATAAGGCCTTGTGAAGGAGTAGAGAGACGGCTGCCAGACACAGCAGGGGTTAAAGAAAACCTGTGGGTTCCGCTAGTGCCATCCCATTATACCTGCAGCCAATGCCAGGCCTGGAAGGGAGAGAAAAGAAGGGAGCCTGGCTGAGTCAGGGGCTGACTGGCGAAGAAGCAGGAACTCTCTGTGTGTCTGCCTGAAGGCATAGATGCAACCGGCCTGCCAACACAGCCACTGGAAGCAAGTAAGTCTTCCCCTGCCAAGGGGAAGCTACCGCCAAGCCCCAACTGTGGGGAAACTGGACTAGCAGGGTTACGCCTCAAACTAAAGGACTTACATAGGGAGCAGCTCAGACAACAGGTCCTGAGAGCGCCCCCCTCATGGCTGGGAGCAAGATCCATCTCCCCTGTCTAGGGGTGTAAGTGGCCCAGGACTCTGAGCCAGGACCTGAGGGAAAGGAGGGCAGTTCTCCCCCTCCTGCCCCTAACCAACGATCTAGCCGCTAGGCTGCCTGGCCACTGAAGGCCCTATCACAAATGGTGGAGAACACAGGTATCGACCCCACTCCCCGCTGAAGGGAGTTAAAACAAAAAAACAAAAAAAGAGAGAGAGAGAAAGGGAGAAGAAGCCCCAGGCCAAGCCCTTGAATGGAGATGGAACAGCTGCTGAAATGGATAGCAGATGGCTATGCAGCAGCTAATTCATGAATTGGCAGCCCAGCAGCAGCAGCAACAGCAGCTGGTCCAACAGGTGGTCTCCCTTTTGCAAGCCGCTGCCCCAGAAGAGCTGCCTAGCCTTTCTGGCTTGCCAAAATGGGGCCTGACGATGATCCTGAGGCCTTCTTAGAGACTTTTGAGTGGGTGGCCATGGTAGCCTGGTGATTCCAAGACCAATGGCCTGCAGTGCTGGCCCCGTACTTAACTGGAGTAGCACAGATCGCATACCGCACTTTAGACCCCACCGCTGCCCAGGACTATGCCCAGGTCAAGGCAGTGATCCTTGACTCCCTAGATATCACAGAGGAAATGTTCCAGCAATGCTTGCAGGGGGAGTGGTACCCCTCCTGGTCGCCCAGAAGCTGCGTGACTTGTGCTGGAGATGGCTCAGACCAGAAGCAAAGACAGGGGTGCAGGTTGCTGAATGGGTTCTACTAGAGCAGTTTGTCCAGATCCTGCCCCCTGGGGGAAGAGAGTGGGTGTTGTGGCATCACCCTGATGGAGGCCATTCAGCTCATGGAGAACTACCTAGCTGTCAAGTTCCCCAGGATGACAACCCCTTTGGGGTTGGCTGGAACCAACAGTTCCATGCCCCTGAAGGATGAAACCACCCAGGGACCCCCGGATCATGAGGAATGTTGGCCTCCGCTCCCCCTACCAGAACTCCGGAGGGCTAGAGGATCTAGAGGTGCCAGGGCCCCCCAATCCAGAGGCCCAGAGCTGGATACCTGCCCCGCAGTTTAGGAGACCACAGTCCCATCAGCAGCTCAGCCAGGGCCCTTGCTCGTCCCAGAACTCGGCGAGGCCGATTGCGACCTAATCACCCGGGTACCCAGGCAGGAAACCCCTCATACCACCCAAGAGCAGGACCGGTATTTCATGTGTGGCTGTTCTGGGCACTGGTCCAGAGACTGCCCCTACATAGAATGTAGCTTTGGGAAGATATGGACTCCCCAGGCACAAGCGTGCCCTGGGGACCCAGCAAAGCTGACCATCCTGCTGTGGGTAAATGAGAAAGAAGTAATGGAACTTGTAGACTCAGGGTGTGCCCAGATTCTGGTATGAAGTACAGTAGTGCCTAATCCCGGCCCAACTCAGGGCACCATCATGTTGCAGTGTGTGCATGGGGACGTGAGGGCCTACCCCTGTACAGAAGTGACTTTAACCATAGGGAAACGTGAAGAGCCCCTGATGGTCAGTCTGGACCTGACACTGGCCTACCCGGTTATTTTAGGCTGGAACTGGACTATTTTGGGGGATTTTTAGCGGATCTGGTGGGGTCCCCATCCAATGGTCAAGGACCTACCTCAGGCCACCGGACGGCCTGAAGTGGTGACCCTTGTGGGCTTGGGGGAGGTTACTGACCCTGGTGAAGGGGCATCATAGGCCTCAGTGCCAACTCAGGCCCACCAGGCCCCCATCCAGACAAGAGGGGAACTCACCCCATTACCCAAATCGGAGATCCTGACTCACCTCTCTGACTTTGTGGAGGAGCAACGGGCTGACGACACCCTAAGCTGGGCATATGCCCAAGTTGCAGTGGTGAATGGGGAGACTGCTGAACCCCGCTAAGCAGGACAGTTCACACTTTTTGAGATTCAAGGTGACCATCTGTACCGCATAGAGAAAGATTAACCAACCAAAGAGGTTTGACATAAGGTCTTGGTGCCCCAGCCTTACTGGAAGGAAGTTATGTGGCTCGCTCATGCCATATCCATGGCTGGGCACCTTGGAAGGTAAAAGACACTGGCCCGGATTTTAGGCCAGTTCTTTTGGCCAAGGATCTACCGAGATGTGGCCGATTTCTGTGCCTCATGCCCAGAGTGTCAGCTCACCCCACTGTGGCCAGCTGAGAGAGCCCCGTTGATCCCCCTCCCAGTTGTAGGTGTACCCTTTGAGTGGATTGGAGTTGACATAGTTGGCCCTTTTGAGAAGAGCACCGCCGGATACTGGTTTGTCCTTGTTGTGGTGGACTATGTGACCCAGTACCCTGAAGCAGTGCTGTTACACTCCATGAACACCAAGGGGGTGGCGACAGAACTTATGAACATCTTCACCTGACTCGGCGTGGTGAAGATTGGGGACAATCTTAACCCCGAGCAGAGAGGTCAGGCACAAGAACTGATCACGGCCTTCTCTCCCATTTTCTCAACCCGACCAGGGCAGACTCACCTGATAACTTATCTTTGTGATGTTGCACTCCATATGTTTATGGAAATAAGCTTATGGGTATGAATATAATGTAACTGGAATATGCTTTATGCAAAAGGTCTCTTGTAAGGTATCATTACAAAGCTTATAATCTACTGAATGTGTTCATCCTATTTGTATGAATGTATCATTCTTTTATCTGAAGCTATAAATATGAAGTATTACTCTGCAGTCCTATTGTAATTATGCAAAGTGTGGGCCATTAATGGTGGTTTAGAATCTTGATGGCTCCCATTGATCAGGACAATTGATTGTAAATGGCTCTGTTTACTTGTAAGCCTTCCTGTGTTTGTGTGAGTCAGGCCGGAAAGAATGGAGGCTTGGGGTCTCACAGGACATGTGACCATGTCACCTGGTACTGGAATCCATCTTAAACCTGGTGCTTTTCCATTTAGAAGGAGGGGTGGGGACCCAGAGAGACAAAAACTTCCCGCCTTGTGCCAAAGCTATAAAAGGGGGTGGAACAGAACAAAGGGGGCTGCCAGTCATGAGAAAAGCCCTAGTTACCACCTGAGGTGGAACTAATAAGAACCATACCGGGGAAAGGATTGGGCCCAGACTAAGAAGGAGTCTAGTCTGTGAACAAAGCTTATTGGAACATCTCTGAGGGTGAGATTTACCTGTATTCGGTTTCTTAAATGTATTAGGCCTAGACTTGCGTGTTTTGTTTTATTTTGCTTGGTAACTTTCTTTGTTCTGTCTGTTATTACTTGAAATCACTTAAATCCTACTTTTTATACTTAATAAAATCACTTTTATTTATTAATTAACCCAGAGTAAGTGATTAGTACCTGGGGGGAGCAAACAGCTGTGCATCTCTCTCTCTCTTAGTGTTACAGAGGGTGGACAATTTATGTGTTTACCATGTATAGGCTTTAGACCTGGGTCTGTGTTGCAGCAGACTAGCGTGTCTGGCTCAACAAGGCAGGGTCCTGGAGTCCCAAGCTGGCATTGGAAAATGGGCTCAGAGGTAATTCCAGCACATCAGGTGACAGTCCCAAGGCATCTCTGTGACCAAACCTGCCACAATCATATTCAGATGGACCCAGGTGTTAAGTACAGAGAAACCCCCTTGCCCCTTCCCCAGAAGCTTAGAGAGACCATGAAAGAGGAATTCCGCTCAGTGCTTGCATTAGGGGTGATTGAGGAGGCATTCAGCGACTGGAAAAGTCCCCTTGTACTGGTCCCTAACCACGATGGAAGCACCTGCTTTTGCATGAGCTTCTGCAAAGTAAATGCAGTATCGAAGTTCAATGCCTAACCAATGCCTCGGGTTGATGAGCTGCTCGACTGGCTTGGAAAAGTGGAATACATCACCACTTTAGACTTAACAAGAGCTATTGGCAGATCCCCCTCACACCGGAGTCCAGGGAAAAAGCTGCTTTCTCCACCCCCTTTGGGCTTTTCCAGTTCCAGACTATGCCCTTTGGCTTGCATGGGGCCCGGTCACATTTCAGCAACTAATGGACCAAATTATTCACCCCCATATTGGATATGCAGTTGCATACTTAGATCAGTGTTTTTCAACCACTGTTCCGCGGCACACTAGTGTGCCGCGAGATGTTGCCTGGTGTGCCGTGGGAAAAAAATATTGCGCACTGAATAAAGTATTTTATAATTTTTCATATTTCTGTTTACTTACTATTTCATAATAAAGTAATTATAAAATACTTTCTTTGTGTTTATTTGATTCCTATTCAAGAGAATTACTTTATATATAGTCAATATAGGCACAGAGTTAAATTTTTTAACATTTTCTAATGGTGGTGTGCCTCGTGATTTTTTTCATGAAACAAGTGTGCCTTTGCCCAAAAAAAGGTTGAAAAACACTGACTTAGATGACGTAGTGATCTATAGTCGTAACTGGCAGCACCATTTGAAACATGTGACCGCGGTCCTACAGTCCCTCAAGGAGGCCAGCCTGACAGCGAACCCCACCAAATGTTACCTTGGGAAGCCTGAGACCACCTACCTCGGGTACACATTGGGAAGAAGTATAATCCAACCCTCGGTTAGCAAAGTCCAGGCCCTCCAACTGTGCCCCATGCTGTCCTCAAAGAAGCAGGTACGTTGATTCCTCGGACTAACCGGATATTACCGCCGCTTTATCCCGGGGTTCTCCCCCATTGCAGCCCCAGAAAACTGAACACCTTTGCCCCGTCCACTGCCCCACCCACTGCCTTGCCCCTTCCCGGAGGCCCCACCCCTGCCTGAGGCCCCGCCCCCACTCACTCCATCCCCCCTCCCTCTGTTGCTTGATCTCTGCCACCCTCTCTCACATGCTCATTTTCACTGCAAGGCCCAAACAGGCATATTTATTGTTTTAACTGATATATTATGCTAAATTCAGGTTTTATTTGTTACAGGACATTAGAGCTGGCAGCCAAATAGTCAAAAAGGGTAATTTAAAAAAAAATGAAATTTCACAATGGTTTTTCATGATTCTTTCCCTCTCCTCTTCCCATTTTTCGTAACCAGCTCCATGTTTTTTGTTCACTAAAATTATTGTAATTTTATGTGTGGAATTAGGACTACACATTATCATAGCTGCAATGGGTCCATTAAAGGCCCACTCCCGAAGCCCAAATACAAATCCATAGAGCATAGCCACAGAAATGCACACCTATCCAGATACCTATACAAATAAATCTGTAGAAACTGACTCCCACACCTACATGCAGATACACACGTGTATTCATGTGTACACATCTAGCATGCACTAACACATATACTTCCACATTATTTATTATTACAATTGTTGTTTAGTGCCTAGAGACCCCAACTAAGATCAGGGCTCCAGGGTGGTAGATACAGCAAAGAGCTTATATTGTAGCTAGACAAAGGTAGGGAGAAATGTATGATACATTGGCTCTTCTGCAATTACTAGTCAACAACATTCACTTTTTAAGAAATAATACATTTATTTTAGAGTTCCTTTCTCTTTTAAAACTTGTTATGAAATAAATACACATATTTTATGTCATCAATTTTTTTGTGAAAGCCAGCAAGAGGAATAAAAGTCAAAAAGTTAGGCTGCAAATTGTATTCACACAGGTATACACACATGCAGCAATACACGTACCTCCCTGCACAAAGACACACAGTCTCTTACATACATACAATGCATGCATGCACCCACTTTGCCTACACAGAGACACTTTCTGTAGCTGGTGGATTCCTTCACCAAGTAGTTGCTGAGTTCGAGCGATCATGAGCTAATTCAATTCAAACTAAATGGAAGGATAAACAAAAATAGATCTGGGACTAGGGTTTTTGATTTCAAAAGGGCTAACTTTAAAAAATTAAGGAAATTAGTTAGGGAAGTGGATTGGACTGAAGAACTTGTGGATCTAAAGGCAGAGGAGGCCTGGAATTACTTCAAGTCAAAGTTGCAGAAACTATCAGAAGCCTGCATCCCAAGAAAGGGGAAAAAATTCATAGGAAGGAGTTGTAGATCAAGCTGAATGAGAAAGCATCTCAGAGAGGTGATTAAGAAAAAGCAGAAAGCCTACAAGGAGTGGAAGATGGGAGTGATCATCAAGGAAAGCTACCTTATTGAGGTCAGAACATGTAGGGATAAAGTGAGAAAGGCCAAAAGCCATGTAGAGTTGGACCTTGCAAAGGGAATTAAAACCAATAGTAAAAGGTTCTATAGCCATATAAATAAGAAGAAAACAAAGAAAGAAGAAGTGGGACTGCTAAACACTGAGGATGGAGTGGAGGTTAAGGATAATCTAGGCATGGCCCAATATTTAAACAAATACTTTGCCTCAGTCTTTAATGAGGCTAATGAGGAGCTTAGGGATAATGGTAGGATGACAAATGGGAATGAGGATATGGGGGTAGATATTACCACATCTGAGATAGAAGCAAAACTCGAACAGCTTAATGGGACTAAATTGGGGGGCCCAGATAATCTTCATCCAAGAATATTAAATTCTTGCACATGAAATTGCAAGCCCATTAGCAAGAATTTTTAATGAATCTGTAAACTCAGAGGTTGTACTGTATGACTGGAGAATTGCTAACATAGTTCCTATTTTTAAGAAAGGGGGAAAAAAGTGATCTGGGTAACTACAGGCCTGTTAGTTTGACATCTGTAGTATGCAAGGTCTTGGAAAAAATTTTGAAGGAGAAAGTAGTTAAGGACATTAAGGTCAATGGTAATTGGGACAAAATACAACATGGTTTTACAAAAGGTAGATCGTGCCAAACCAACCTGATCTTCTTTGAGAAGGTAACAGATTTCTTAGATAAAGGAAACGCAGTGGATCTAATTTACCTCGATTTCAGTAAGGCATTTGATACGGTTCCACATAGGGAATTATTAGCTAAATTGGAAAAGATGGGAATCAATATGAAAATTGAAAGGTGGATAAGGAACTGGTTAAAGGGGAGACTACAATGGGTCATACTGAAAGGTGAACTGTCAGGCTGGAGGGAGGTTACTAGTGGAGTTCCTCAGGGATTGGTTTTGGGGCCAATCTTATTTAATCTTTTTATTACTGACCTTGGTACAAAAAGTGGGAATGTGCTAATAAAGTTTGCGGATGACACAAAGCTGGGAGGTATTGCCAATACAGAGAAGGACCGGGATATCATACAGGAAGATCTGGATGACCTTGTAAACTGGAGTAATAGTAATAAGATGAAATTTAATAGTGAAAAGTGCAAGGTCATGCATTTAGGGATTAATAACAAGAATTTTTGTTATAAGCTGGGGGCGCATCAGTTGGAAGTAACAGAGGAGGAGAAGGACCTCGGAGTATTGGTTGATCACAGGATGACTATGAGCCGCCAATGTGATATGGCCGTGAAAAAAGCTAATGCGGTCTTGGGATGCATCAGGCGAGGTATTTCCAGTAGAGATAAGGAGGTGTTAGTACTGTTATACAGGCACTGGTGAGACCTCATCTGGAATACTGTGTGCAGTTCTGGTCTCCCATGTTTAAGAAGGATGAATTCAAACTGGAACAGGTACAAAGAAAGGCTACTAGGAGAATCCGAGGAATGGAAAACCTGTCTTATAAAAGGAGACTCAAAGAACTTGGCTTGTTTAGCCTAACCAAAAGAAGGCTGAGGGGAGATATGATTGCTCTCTATAAATATATCAGAAGGATAAATAACAGGGAGGGAGAGGAAGTATTTAAGCTCAGTATCAATGTGGACACAAGAACAAATGGATATAAACTGGACATCAGGAAGTTTAGACTTGAAATTAGATGGAGGTTTCTAACCATCAGAGGAGTGAAGTTCTGGAACAGCCTTCCAAGGGGAGCAGTGGGGGCAAAAGACATATCTGGCTTCAAGACTAAGCTTGATAAGTTTATGGAGGGGATGGTATGATGGGATAGCCTAATTTTGGCAATTAATTGATCTTTGACTATTAGTGGTAAATATGTCCAATGGCCTTTGATGTGATGTTAGATGGGGTGGGATCTGAGTTACTACAGAGAATTCTTTCCTGGGTGTCTGGCTGGTGAGTCTTGCCCACATGCTCAGGATTTAGCTGATCGCCATATTTGGGGTCGGGAAGGAATTTCCCTCCAGGGCAGATTGGCAGAGGCCCTGGGTTTTTTTTTGCCTTCCTCTGCAGCAAGGGTCACTTGCTGGAGGATTTTCTGCACCTTGAAGTCTTTAAACCACGATTTGAGGACTTCAATAGCTCAGACATAGGTTAGGGGTTTGATGCAGGAGTGTGTGGGTGAGATTCTGTGGCCTGTGTTGTGCAGGAGGTCAGACTAGATGATCATAATGGTCCCTTCTGACCTTAACTTCTATGATTCTATGAAAGAGGCTAAGGATGAGAGCAGGGTGGGAGTAAGAGGGGGCAGTGAAGGAGAGAGGAAGAGGTGTGTGGGGTGGATGGAGATGCAGGGGGAGGCAGAAGGCTATGGGTGCATGAGGATTTGAGGGCACAGGGGTGTATAGGGACATAATGGGAGTGCAGCAGTGTATGGAGGTGAATGGGGTGCAGGGGTGTGGGGGGTGAGGGACATGGGGGTGGCGGCTCTGGGGTGGAGAGGATGGGTGGGAGAGTGCTGTAAGGGATACAGGACTGGGATGGGTAGGTGTGGATGCAGTGAGGGGGATAGGGGTGCAGGGGTGGTTGGGACGGAGGGATGCAATGATGGGGGATGGGGGTGGGGGTGGGGGAGGAATGTAGTGAGGGGGATAGGGCTGCAGGGGGGTTGGGACGGGGAGGGATGCAATGACAGGGGGATGGGGGTGTGGGGGTGGGATGGGGAGGGATGCAGTGATGGGGGATGGAGTGCAGGAGGGGTGGGATGGGGAGGGATGCAGAGACGGGGATGGGGGTGCAGGGGAGTTGGGACAGGGAGGGATGCAATGATGGGGGATGGGGGTGGGATGGGGAGGGATGCAATGACAGGGGGATGGGGATGTGGGAGTGGGATGGGGAGGGATGCAATGACGGGGAGAGGGGGCATGGGGGTGGGATGGGGAGGGATACAGTGACAGGGGATGAGGTGCAGGAGGGTTGGGACGGGGAGGGATGTAATGAAGGGGGATGGGGGTGCAGCCCCATTCCCAGCACTCGTAGACGGGGATACACATATCTCAAACTCCTGGGTGCCGGCGATGGGGCAGCAGATCGCAGTTCGCAGCAGGGCACGCAGTGCAGCTCAAGCCCAGCCACACGAGAAGAATGAGGAGAAGAGGGCCAGTCAGCAGTGGGAGAAGCGCATGCCATGCAACCCCTCAACAGCCACCTGCTGAGCACTTGCGAGTGGCGCTAGTTCCTCCCCTGCCCTGACCCAGCCAATGGGAGTTGCGCCTGCAGGCGGGGGGCAGGGCAGCATGTGGACCCCCCCTGGCAGCGCCTGAGGTTAGGAGCCGGACACACCGGCTGCTTCTGGACCAGGGAGACTGCCAGCCCAGCTGCGGCGCCGCGAACCAGACATTCAATGGCCAGTCAGGATTCCTTTTCGACTGGGTGTTCCGGTCCAAAACCGGACATCTGGTCACTCTATCTCAGGCTGCCCGGCCGCAGGAGCACAATCCAGCATGCAGCAGCCACACACAATGACGCTGCGAAGGACAACGCCACAGAGACACATTAACACCCCAGCTGTTCTGCCACCCTGCCCCCTCCACCTGGCCATATCTGTCCTTTATTCCATAAATATTGCCTGCATCATTATTTCATAGCAAGGAAATTTTTGTAAACTGAGCCAAAACATGAAGGACTTGATTCAAAGCCGAGGTCCCCATGTGAGTGTAACTGGGTAGCTAAACAAAGTGAACAACCCTTGGGGGGTCTTGCTGTAGTTTGTGCTTGTAAAAGTTTTCACTGGGCTTCTCATCCTCTCCCATAAGCACATTAGGATGAATATGTGTGTGTAATGTGCTTGTGCTCAAATAGTTCCTAAAAGCAGGAAGTTTCAGAGCATTCCTAGAGCATAGCTTTTAGAATCAGTGTAGCTATCGCAAATGTCATAAGCAAAAGATGTTTTTTGTGTGTGAGAAAAATGCACTAGGATCTCCTCTGAGGCACAGTCAGCAAGGAGTTTTCTGCCTATTTGTGCCTTTATACATCCTCTAGCTAACTTAGAGATCTAAATGTTGCATTTAGCAATCGGGGACAGCAGGTGGGTTTATAATACTCTCTGGAGGACTATAAATGACTGGATCATCTCTATATAGATATTTTGTTTATGATTTAATACTGATACTGATTTTCATTTAATATAATCCAAGTAAAATTAAATACAAATCACTAAACTAAATTAAAAACAGTCTTCATACTAATTCAACTATGTCATAACATGTATGTGTAGAAACTAGTGAGTTGGAATTATTGATAAAAATGTCATAGGTGCCAGTCAAAAATCCATATGTGACATGCCTTTCATTTCACAGAGATGTGTGCTGTGCAGCATGAAATGCTGCATTACAAACTGCATAGTGTTGTTGTACATATGAATAAAGTATATAATATTGCTGATACATGTAAAATTTGTGATTGCATGAATTATGCATAGGATATGAGAAATGACAGCAACTATTACACATATCACATTCTTCTGTGTTGGGTAAGTGGTTTGAAGCCTACAGTTTCAGCTGTAAATGTTGTATTGCTTCCATAAGGCCATCCTCAGTCAGTTTACTGGTGTGTTAGGGCCAGTATATTTTTATGTGTACTAGAGAATAGATTAATAGATACATGGATTCCAAGGCCAGAAGGGACAATAAAATCATTTAGTCTGACCTCCTGTGTAACACAGGCTATAGAACTGCCCCAAAATAATTCCTAGAGCATAGCTTTTAGAAAAACATCCCATCTTGATTTAATAATTCTCAGCGATGGAGAATCCTTTATGGCCCTTGGTAAATTGTATCAATGGTTAATTATCCTCACTGTTAAAAATGTACACCTTATTTCCAGTCTGAATTTGTCTAGCTTCAACTTCCGGCCATTGTCTCACGTTGTACCTTTCTCTGGTAGGTTGAAGAGCACATTATTAAATATTTGTTCCTCATGTAGATACTTACAGACTGAAAGCAAAGCACCCTTAACTTTCTCTTTGTTAAGATAACTAGATTAGGCTCCTTGAATCTGCCACTATAAGGCATATTTTCTAATCCGTTAATCATTCCTGTGACTCTTCTCTGAACCCTCTGCAATTTATCAACATCTTTCTTGAATTGTGGCCCACCAAACTGGATACAGTATTCCAGCAGCAGTTGCACCAATGCCAAATACAGATGTAAAATAACCTGTCTACTCTTACTCAAGATTCCCCTGTTATGCATTAACCCCTTTGCTGCAGTGTTGCACTGGGTGCTGAAATTCATCTGGTTATCCACCACACATCCCAAATCTTTTTCAGAGTCACTGCTTCTCAGGATAGAGTCCCCCATCCTGGAAGCATGACCTACAGTCTTTGTTCCTAGAAGTATACACTTACATTTTGCCATATTAAAATGCATATTGTTCACTTGTGCCCAGTTTACTAAGAGATCCAGATTGCTCTGTATCAGTGACCTGTCCTCTTCATAATTTTTGTGTCATCTGCAAACGTCATCAGTGATGATTTTGCGTTTTCTTCCAGGTCATTGATAAAAATGTAAAATAGCACAGGGCCAAGAACTGATCCCTGTAGGACTCCACTACAAACACACCTGTTTGATGATGATTCCCCATTTACAAGTATATTTTGAGATCGATCAATTCTCAGCTTTTAATTCATTTAATGTGTCAAGTTAATTTTATATCATTCTATTTTTGTAATCCAGATGTCATGCAGTACCAAGTCAAAATGCCTTACAGAAGTCTATTACATCCCCACTATTATCTTTATCAACCAAAGTTGTAATCTCATCAAAAAAGATAGTTTGACAAGATCTATTTCCCATAAACCTTTGTTGATTGCCATTAATTACATTATCTTCCTTTAATTCTTTATTAATTGAGTCCCATGTCATGGGGGGGGGGGTGCCCTGCATGTCGAGTGGGGCTGACCCCATTGGCCCAGTGTGGGGTTGTTACACCCCATCACACAACTGTCTGGACTCCCTGTGGGATCAGGTAATTGCAACAAGGAGGGCTCAGGACCCCTGGTGGGGCCAAGCAAACAATCAATCTGCAGTCACTGAGCCTCCTGGATGGGGCAGGCAATAGTAATTGGCGGAGCAGAGCAAACAAACAGTAGTCACACCTAGTGACAAGTGTGGGTGGGTAGGGGAACCCAGGCCCACCCAACTCCACCGGGTTTCGACCTAGGGCCCTAGGAAGCCAGGAAATTCCCCATTAATGGTTTAAGCATCAGCTTCTACTACATTCCCTGGGTCACTTCCTACTACAAGGTGCGTCTTGGGTATCTCCTCGGCTGGCAGCGGCTCAGCATCTCAGTCAGGTGGATTGGTTGTCTGCAGCGTCATCTGGATCCACGGTTCCCATCACTTGGAGAGTCACAGTTGCCTCTGCAGGAGCCTGTAGCACACGTCCTTCCTCTTCCTCAGCCAGCCCAGACTAAGCTAGGCTGCCTCCCTTTATCTGTCCCTTCCACCTGGTGCATGAACAGCAGGGGCAAGGGGGTGGTCTCCTGGGCCCACAATTGGTCCGGCTCCATTGGCCCAGTGCGGGGTTGGTACACCCCGTCACATCCTGTATCAGCTGCTCCATTATCTTGCTCAGGATCTATGTCAGACTGACAGGACTATAATTACCTGGGTCATCCCATTTACCCTTTTTAAATATTGGCACAACATTAGTTTTCTTCCAGTCTTCTGGAACCCCCCCAGTGCTCCAAGACTTATTGAAAATCAACATCAATGGTCCAGTGAGTTCCTTAGTCAGCTCTTTAAAAACTCACGGATATAAGTTATCCAGACCTGCTGATATTAAAATGTCTAACTTTAGTAGCTGCTGTTTAACATCCTTCTGCCTATTCTGCATAATATCCTGCCTTCATACTAAAGCACATTTTGTGGAAAAGAAAGAAAGAAAGAAAGAAAGAAAGAAAGAAAGAAAGAAAGAAAGAAAGAAAGAAAGAAAGAAAGAAAGACTTGTGCTGTAGGTTGAGTATTGGGAAGAAACATAGAGATAGAAACTCTACCTACTGCCAGATCTACTCTCCCAGTTCCACCATACCAACAGAGAAGCACCCAATACATTAAGAACATAAGAACGGCCATACTGGGTGAGACAAAAGGTCCATCTAGTCCAGTATTCTGTCTTCCAACAGTGGCCAATGCCAGGTGCCCCAGAGAGAATGAACAGAACAGGTAATCAAGTGATTACCTGTCACCCATTCCCAGCTTCTGGCAAACAGAGGCTAGGGACACCATCCCTGTCCATCCTGGCTAATGGATGGACCTATCCTCCATGAACTTATCTAGTTCTTTTTTAAACAACATATTCTGGCAAGGAGTTCCACAGGTTGACTGTGCATTGTGTGAAAAAATACTTACTTTTGTTTGTTTTAAACTTGCTGCCTATTAATTTCATTTGGTGACCCCTAGTTCTTCTTGTGATAAATGAGAGGGGGGGCTAGCTCCCTTTTGTGGACCCCTCAGCCCACGCCACTTCCAGTAGCTCACATTGGCCTGGAGCAGCGAACCGCGGCCACTGGGAGCCGCGATCGGCCGAACCTGCGGACGCAGCAGGTACACAAACTGGCCCGGCCCGCCTTTCCCTGCACAAGCGGCGGAACAAGTTTGGGAACCACTGGACTATGGAATCCTTCTTGGTGGTTGTTCTCTACTTGCTTTACCTGTAAAGGGTTAACAAGCCCCCAGGTAAAAGGAAAGGAGTGGGCATCTGATAAAAAGAGCCAATAGGAGGGCTAGAACTTTTTAAAATTGGGGGAAAACTTCCCTTTGTCTGTATGTTGTGGTTCTCCGGGAAAGAGGGGAACAGGGCATGCTCATACTGTGAGAAGCTTTAAGCCAGATATGAAAATTATCAGATCATATCTAGAACTACTTTTAACAACCCCTAATATGTAAGTAGATCAGGAATGTTTAGAAAGACGCGATTAGGTTTATTTCTGTTTATTTCTTATAGATAGTGGACTCCTCTGTGTTAGCCCGAAATGCTTTTTGTTTTGCTTGTAACCTTTAAGATGGACCTCAAGAAGGTTATTCTTGATGTTTAAATTTTGTAAGTGGGTTTTTAAAATCTGGCAAAAGCCTAAATTCCAGATGTATTTTCCTTCTTTTTGTTTTTAATAAAATTTACCTTTTTAAGGACAGGACAGGATTTTTGGTGTCCTAAGAGGTTTGTGCATATGTTGTTTAATTAGTTGGTGGCAACAACTGATTTGCTTTGTTTTTCTTTCTCAGGTCTTCCCCAGGGTGGGGGGGGGGAGGTGAAAGGGCTTGAGGGTACCCCACAGAAAGGAATACCAAGTGTGCCTTTCTGGTTTCAAAGGGATTTTTTCATTTGGATGGTAGCAGTATCTACCCATCCAAGGTCAGAGAGAAGCTGTGACCTTGGGAGTTTAATACCAGCCTGGAGTGGCCAGTATTAATTTTTTAAATCCTTGTGGGCCCCCACCTTCTGCACTCGAAGTGCCAGAGTGGGGAATCAGCCTTGATGCTTGTGTTATGAGAAGGAGTAAATAACACGTCCTTATTTACTTTCTCCACACCAGTCATGATTGTATAGACCTCTATCATATCCCCCCTTAGTTGTTTCTTTTCCAAGCTGAAAAATCCCAGTCTTATTAATCGCTCCTCATATGGCAGCCGTTCCATACCCTTAATCATTTTTATTGCACTTTTCTGTACCTTTTCCAATTCCAATGTTTCTTTTTTGAGATGGGGCAACCACATCTGCATGCAGTATTCAAGATGTGGGCGTAACATGGATTTATATAGAGGCAATATGATATTGCCTGCGAATGTTTTGATTCTATTATAGTACACAAAAAAGATATAATTTTTTTCTAGTGTGAAATTTTTTGTTTTGGAAGGTTTTTGCGTTTTGTGTGTTTTCCCCCAAACAAGTATATAACCAATTCTCCAGTTGTGGGAAGTAGATAAATAAGATCTGGAAAAGTAATTTTATTGAAAAATTGTCATCCAACTTCATTAGCGATTCAAATTGACTATATTTTATTTTTTGGGCTTTTTTCTGGGAAGTAATTTCTAAATAGAAATTAGAGAGAGAGAAGCTGACCTAGTGATCAGCGCACCAGGTTTGAAAGCCAGAAACTCTTTGAGTTCTAATCCCACTGCTCTCACACACTCGCTCCTACCGCTTATGTAGCAGCAGCCCTTATTAGTTGCAAGAAAACCTTTTTCCTCCTTGCTTCCAGCTGCTTTAACTGGCTTACAGGCTCTTAGAAAGCAGCTGCAAACAAGTCAGAACCTGTGACCAACCAGCTCAGGGGAAACCCACCCCTTCCCCTCCTCCTTCCCCGGAAGTGACCAGAAACCACAATTCGGGAGCTACTGCTATAGCGTATGAAAAATGAAGAGTGCTAAATAAATGTTAAGAATTATCTTGAAATGTGTCTTAAGGAAAAACTTATTGGAAGGTTGTTGCTTAATGTGTGTGTGGGGGGGGTTCCTAGTAAAGGTGGCTGCTAGTAAACATAATATTTAGTTGGGACATCTCTGAAGACAGGTGGTTGGATAATAGAAAAGTGATCTCTAGTATAATGAAAACCATACATTTTATTCATATTTCAAAATCAGATTCAGTGGAGAGTGTGATGTGATTGAAATAATTTCTCTTTAAGGATCTTTGTACTATAAGGAATATTTCTATTTACACTATGTCTGAGTTAAATCCCAACACAACTGGGAAAACGTCTTTTGTTAAAAAAATATAAAACAGCATTTCCAGAACTTCTCTTTTACTTCTAAAAAAGTTGTTGAAGTGATTTAAACTTAATGGCAGTGAAGCCCACTGGCAAATTTGAACAAGCTTTTGGCACCTGCCAAGAAAAATTATACATCAACTCCATCTTTATTACCTAAAATCTGTAGTAAATTGAGCCAATAGACAGCAGTTACTGAATAGTTTTCTGATAATAACCATGCTTTATTAGTTGTCTCGCTCAGAAAGCAAAGCAGCAGACCTTGTCTAGAGGGGGCAGAACAGGCTTCTGATTTACACAATCCAAACTTGTTGAAGGGGAGTAGGCAGTTCCCTGACAAGTTAATGATATTGTGGAACCAAAGTCATCTTAGCCACAGGGGTGTGGTTACCCTATTACAGTGACTGAAAGTCTAAAATCTTGGTGTCTGTGGTCTGAGAGCTAAGGAAAGTTATATTTTCTGTCCTTTGCTCTCAGATGACAGACACTAAGATTTTAGGCCTTCAGTCCCTGTAGTATGCTAATAGCACCCCTGACTTGGGGGACTGAGGTTCAAGTTCCTGCTGTAGAGCAAGGACTTGAACCTGGATCTTCCACATCCTGAACTATTATGGGCTTCCTATCCTGAGAAATCTTCCTGATAGAAACTTTGCTCAAAACCAACAACACTTTTGTTGAACATTTTAGTTTAAATGAAGAAGCAGCATTTTCTGATGGTAAAAAGTTTGCTCAAACAATTTCAACCAACTTGAAAGCAGCACAATGTACCCTTTAACAGTATGTTGTGTACACCCACTACCTCTCGTCTGGCTCAGCTCTATGAGCCAGTGCAAAAAGAAAATGGGACTCTGTCATGTTGGGGTTTCTGGAAACACCACTGGCACTGGACACTTCAAATCCTTGCATTCAGAAAGCTAAGCATTGAGACAGCTAGGAGATGGTGTGTGCCACAATTCACTTCAACTGCAACTATATTTCCCCTTAATGGCCCAGCAAAGACACCCACTCTTGGGATTTCAGTTCCTCAGCTGTTGTCTCTCTTGAGTGGAGATACGTATCCCTCTCCCTTCTGATGGGTATTTCCAGGCTGCTCTCTTCCCTGCCTTCCCTATGTATTTCCAAGCATAGACAGGTTGCCCAAGGACACCTGCTTGCTTTCTCTTCAGAGATCATAGAATCATAGAATCATAGAATATCAGGGTTGGAAGGGACCTCAGGAGGTCATCTAGTCCAACCCCCTGCTCAAAGCAGGACCAATTCCCAACTAAATCATCCCAGCCAGGGCTTTGTCAAGCCTGACCTTAAAAACCTCTAAGGAAGGAGATTCCACCACCTCCCTAGGTAACCCATTCCAGTGCTTAACAGGTGTTTAACAGGTGTTGTAAGGTACCACACACCTCTTTCTAAACAAGTCTACTTTAGTCTTAAAGTAAAAAGCATTACAGAGACAACATATTAAAACAATGACAGAATGTGTGCTAGTAAGCTTACCAGAGTTAGCCCCAACCCTAACATCGATTCTGGCAGGAGCAGTCCTTCAAACCCCCACCCAAGAGGAGTCCTTGTGGTAACAAGTTCATCACAGTTTCAGCTCAGAACAAGCATCCAGTCTTATGAAGCTTAAGTAGGCCAAGTCCTTCCAATCTTCCCATAAGGATTAGGGCCCTCTGTGGACCAGAAGTCCTGTCTGTTTGATGGATTGGGAAGAAGGCCCTGAATCAGCTTAAAACCAGGCTAATTATCCAAAAACCCTTTCTGTGGATAGTGGTCCCTGAGGAATCCCATTTGAACTAGTATAGCCATATCTTTCCAGGAGGGTGGCTTCAAAGTGCTGATAATGGAGGAACTACATTAGCATCCCCCCTCCCTACTAGAGAAGGTGTCATAACTATAAAGGGAAGGGTAACAGCTCTCCTGTGTACAGTACTATAAAATCCCTCCTGGCCAGAGACTCCAAAATCCTTTTACCTGTAAAGGGTTAAGAAGCTCGGGTAACCTGGCTGACACCTGACCCAAAGGACCAATAAGGGGACAAGATACTTTCAAATCTTGGGGGGGAAAAGGCTTTTGTTTGTGCTCTTTGTTTAAGGGGTTGTTCGCTCTTGGGACTGAGAGGGACCAGACATCAATCCAGGTTCTCCCCATCTTTCTAAACAAGTCTCTCATATTTCAAACTTGTAAGTAAAAAGCCAGGCAAGGCGTCTTAGTTTTACTTTGTTTTCTCAACTTGTAAATGTACCTTTTACTAGAGTGTTTATCTTTGTTTGCTGTACTTTGAACCTGAGACTAGAGGGGGGTCCTCTGAGCTCTTTAAGTTTGATTACCCTGTAAAGTTATTTTCCATACTGATTTTACAGAGATGATTTTAATTGATTTTAAAAATTTAATTAAAAGACTTCTTTTTAAGAACCTGATTGATTTTTCCTTGTTTTTAGATCCAAGGCAGTTGAATCTGTATTCACCAGGAGTTGGTAAAAGGAAGGAGGGGGGAAGGGTCAATTTCTCCTTGCTTTAAGATCCAAGGGGTTTGGATCTGTATTCACCAGGGAATTGGTGAAAGGTTTCTCAAAGCTTCCCAGGGAAGGGAATTAGCTTGTGGGAAATGGTGGCAGCGGACCAGATCTAAACTTGTAGTTAAGCTTAGAAGTCTTCATGCAGACCCCCACACTTGTACCCTAAAGTTCAAAGTGGGGATACAGCCTTGACATGGTGGCATAGCGGTGGAGATCATTTTAAACCCAAAAGCCAGTACGATTTTTTTTTTCCTTCTAGCTGCTTGGAAAGCAGAGCTGAAGGTAGATGCATATCTTATCTCTCCTTGCCTGAAGGCAGAGGTGTTAAGTTTTTTTAACAAGAGCCTTTGTTAAGAGAAGGGTTCAATTAATGAGCAAACGACTGGTAAAAGGAATTTACAAGCTGAATTGTTTTTTTTTCTTTTTACATCCTCGGGAGTAGCTAGTTAGAAAGTCTCTGTTAACTCAGCAGCAGCCTGAGCTAAGTGCATCCCAGTTTCAGTCAACTGCAGAGGGGTGTGACCCAGCACAAGAAAACAGGAAAATGACTACAAAAGAAGAAAAAGCCAAAGAGGAGGCCCACAAGAAAGCTATGGAGCTGAGAGAAAAAGAAGAGAAAGCCAAAGAGGAGGCCCACAAGAGAGAGATGGAGCTAAAAGAAAGAGAAGAGAAAGCCAAAGAGGAGGCCCACAAGAGAACTATGGAGCTAGAGAAAGCCAAAGAGGAGGCCCACAAGAGAGAGATGGAGCTGGAAAAAGCCAAAGAGGAGGCTCACAAGAGAACTACGAAGCTGGAAAAAGCCAAAGAGGAGGCGAGAGAAAAAGAAAGGAAGCATGAACTGGAAGTAGCAAGGGCTAGGCAGGATGCACCAGCCCATCCTAGCAACTCCTCTCCAGGTACCACTTCCCATCCCAGAAAATTCCCCACCTACAAGGCAGGCGATGATACTGAGGCCTTCTTAGAAAATTTTGAAAGGGCCTGCCTTGGATACAGCATCACTCCAAACCAGTACATGGTAGAGCTGAGGCCGCAGCTCAGTGGACCCTTAGCAGAGGTGGCGGCTGAAATGCCTAAGGAACACATGAACAGTTATGAACTTTTTAAAAACAAGGCCAGACTCAGAATGGGGCTAACACCCGAGCATGCCCGTCGGCGGTTCAGAGCCCTAAGGTGGAAACCAGACGTGGCATTTACCCGGCATGCCTACCACATTGACAAAAATTGTGATGCCTGGATATCAGGAGCAAATGTTAAATCTCTGGAAGATCTGGTTTCCCTAGTAAAAATGGAGCAGTTTTTAGAGGGTGTTCCTGAGGAAATAGAAAGGTACATCCTAGATAGGAAGCCCAAAACTGTAACCGAGGCGGGGGAGATTGGAGCCAAATGGGTGGAGGTGGCAGAAAAGAAAAAAGCTAGTAGCAGTTGGAGCGAATACCAGAAGGGGCAAGCCGAAACAAAACCTTACCACCGGGGACAACCCAAGGCCCCACCCACATCCCAAGGGAAACTCCAGACGCCTTCTCACCCCACCCCACCAGTCTCCACCAACCATGTGGGAGGGTGGGAATAGTCACCCGCAGCCAGGCTAAGCAAGCTTTCACCCCCATCCCTGTTCCTGAGCCGTCCACCAGGGCCCCGTCTGTGTTACCGGAGACCCAAACAAAGGTGGTGGAACCAGATCCCCTGCCAACGACTGCAACAGCCGTAGTGGATCCAATCCCAGAGACCCAGCCACAGCCAGTCCCAGAACCGGAACTGGCAACGCAACCAGCACCAGAACCATTGCCAGCACTGAGTCCAGCGCTTGCAAACCCGTCTACAACTCCAATGCCAGAGGGCACCAGCGAGCCTGAACTGGCGGAAGCAGCAGATAACCCTACCCAAGAGGCTCAGCCAGAGCCTGAGATACCACATAGTGCACCAGCGGACAGTGGTTCACAGTCAATGGAAACAGCCCCAGCACCTGCATCGCTTCCAGAGGGACCAAGCCCCAGTCCACAGTCCAAGGAGGAACTGATGTCTCCAGCATCAAGGGATACCTTAGCCGGGCGATGTTTTAAATGTAATGAACTGGGACATATAAAGGCTCACTGCCCCAAGAACCCCAACCAATTACAGTTCATTACACCACAATCACACCAAAGATCCCCAGACCCAGATGCCTCTCTCATACCCTCGGAGCGAAGGGAAACCTTGAGAGTGGGCGGAAAGAAGGTTATCGCTTGGAGGGACACTGGGGCACAAGTGTCAACTATCCACCAATCCCTAGTGGACCCCAAACTCATCAACCCGGAGGCTCCAGTGACACTTCAACCCTTCGTGTCACAGTCTGTAACCTTGCCTACAGCCAAGTTGCATGTCCAGTACAAGGGCTGGTCAGGAATGTGGACTTTTGAAGTCTATGAAAATTATCCCATTCCCATGCTGCTGGGGGAAGACTTGGCCAACCATGTGAAGCTAGCCAAGAGGGTGGGAATAGTCACCCGCAGCCAGGCTAAGCAAGCTTTCACCCCCATCCCTGTTCCTGAGCCGTCCACCAGGGCCCCGTCTGTGTTACCGGAGACCCAAACAAAAGTGGTGGAACCGGATCCCCTGCCAACGACTGCAACAGCCGTAGTGGATCCAATCCCAGAGACCCAGCCACAGCCAGTCCCAGAACCGGAACTGGCAACGCAACCAGCACCAGAACCATTGCCAGCACTGAGTCCAGCGCTTGCAAACCCGTCTACAACTCCAATGCCAGAGGGCACCAGCGAGCCTGAACTGGCGGAAGCAGCAGATAACCCTACCCAAGAGGCTCAGCCAGAGCCTGAGATACCACATAGTGCACCAGTGGACAGTGGTTCACAGTCAATGGAAACAGCCCCAGCACCTGCATCGCTTCCAGAGGGACCAAGCCCCAGTCCACAGTCCAAGGAGGAACTGATGTCTCCAGCATCAAGGGAACAGTTCCAGGCCGAGCAGGAAGCAGATGACAGCCTTCAGAAAGCTTTGGCGGCGGCACGGAGCACCCCACCGCTTCTCAGCTCTTCTAACCGATCCCGGTTTGTTGTAGAACAAGGACTTTTATACAAGGAGACTCTTTCTGGTGGGCACCAGGAAGACTGGCATCCTCAAAGACAGTTGGTAGTTCCCACTAAGTATCGGGTAAAGCTCTTGAGCTTAGCCCATGATCATTCCAGTGGCCATTCTGGGGTGAACAGAACCAAAGACCGGTTGGGGAAGTCCTTCCACTGGGAGGGAATAGGCAAGGACGTTGCTAATTATGTCCGGTCTTGTGAGGTGTGCCAATGAGTGGGAAAGCCCCAAGACCAGGTTAAAGCCCCTCTCCAGCCACTACCCATAATTAAGGTCCCATTTCAGCGAGTAGCTGTGGATATTCTGGGTCCTTTCCCAAAGAAGACACCCAGAGGAAAGCAGTACGTACTGACTTTCATGGATTTTGCTACCCGATGGCCGGAAGCTGTACCCTTAAGCAACACCAGGGCTAAAAGTGTGTGCCAGGCATTAGCAGACATTTTTGCCAGGGTAGGGTGGCCCTCCGACATCCTTACAGATTCGGGAACTAATTTCCTGGCAGGGAACATGAAAAACCTGTGGGAAGCTCATGGGGTGAATCACTTGGTTGCCACCCCTCATCACCATCAAACCAATGGTCTGGTGGAGAGGTTTAATGGAACTTTGGGGGCCATGATATGTAAATTCGTAAATGAACACTCCAATGATTGGGACCTAGTGTTGCAGCAGTTGCTTTTTGCCTACAGGGCTGTACCACATCCCAGTTTAGGGTTTTCACCATTTGAACTTGTGTATGGCCGCGAGGTTAAGGGGCCATTACAGTTGGTGAAGCAGCAATGGGAGGGGTTTACGCCTTCTCCAGGAACTAACATTCTAGACTTTGTAAGCAACCTACAAAGCACCCTCCGACACTCTTTAGCCCTTGCTAAAGAAAACCTAAAGGATGCTCAGGAAGAGCAAAAGGCCTGGTATGATAAACATTCCAGAGAACGGTCCTTCAAAGTAGGAGACCAAGTCATGGTCTTAAAGGCGCTCCAGGCCCATAAAATGGAAGCGTCGTGGGAAGAACCATTCACGGTCCAGGAGTGCCTAGGAGCTGTTAACTATCTCATAGCCTCCCCCACCTCCAACATAAAGCCTAAGGTATACCATGTTAATTCTCTTAAGCCCTTTTATTCCAGAGAATTAAACGTTTGCCAGTTTACAGCCCAGGAAACAGATGACGCGGAGTGGCCTGAAGGTGTCTACTACGAAGGAAAAAAGGATGGTGGCGTGGAAGAGGTGAACCTCTCCACGACCCTTGGACGTCTGCAGCGACAGCAGATCAAGGAGCTGTGCACAAGCTTTGCACCAATTTTCTCAGCCACTCCAGGACGGACCGAATGGGCATACCACTCCATTGTCACAGGTAATGCACACCCAATTAGAACCCCACCCTACCGGGAGTCACCTCATGCCCAAACTGCTATACAAAGGAAGATCCAGGACATGCTACAGATGGGTATGATACGCCCCTCTAATAGTGCATGGGCATCTCCAGTGGTTCTAGTTCCCAAACCAGATGGGGAAATACGCTTTTGCATGGACTACCGTAAGCTAAATGCTGTAACTCGTCCTGACAACTATCCAATGCCACGCACAGATGAGCTATTGGAAAAATTGGGACATGCCCAATTCATCTCTACTTTAGACTTAACAAAAGGGTACTGGCAAGTACCACTAGATGAACCCGCTAAGGAAAGGTCAGCCTTCGTCACCCAGGCAGGGGTGTATGAATTCAATGTACTTCCTTTCGGGTTGCGAAATGCACCCGCCACCTTCCAAAGACTTGTAGATGGTCTCCTAGCGGGATTGGGAGAATCTGCAGTTGCCTACCTCGATGATGTGGCCATTTTTTCTGATTCATGGACAGAACACCTGGAGCACCTGGAAAAAGTCTTCGAGCGCATCCGGCAGGCAGGACTAACTGTTAAGGCTAAAAAGTGTCAAATAGGCCAAAACAGAGTGACGTACCTGGGGCACCAGGTGGGTCAAGGACCTATAAATCCCCTACAGGCCAAAGTGGATGCTATCCAAAAGTGGCCGGTTCCAAAGTCAAAGAAACAGGTCCAATCCTTCTTAGGCTTGGCCGGATATTATAGGCGATTTGTACCACACTACAGCCAAATCACCGCCCCGCTGACAGACCTAACCAGAAAGAAACAGCCAAATGCAGTTCAGTGGACTGATGAGTGTCAAAAGGCCTTTAACCAGCTTAAGGCAACACTCATGTCTGACCCTGTGCTAAGGGCCCCAGACTTTGACAAACTGTTCCTAGTAACCACAGATGCGTCCGAGCGAGGCATGGGAGCAGTTTTAGTGCAGGAAGGACCTGATCAAGAATTCCATCCTGTCGTGTTTCTCAGCAAGAAACTGTCTGAGAGGGAAAGCCACTGGTCAATCAGCGAAAAGGAATGCTACGCCATTGTGTACGTGCTGGAAAAGCTACGCCCATATGTTTGGGGACGGCGTTTCCAACTACAAACAGACCATGCTGCGCTACAGTGGCTTCATACCGCCAAGGGGAATAACAAAAAACTTCTTCAGTGGAGTTTAGCTCTCCAAGATTTTGATTTTGAAATACAACACATTTCAGGAGCTTCTAACAAAGTGGCTGATGCACTCTCCCGGGAAAGTTTCCCAGAGTCAACTGGTTAAAAATTGTTCTTGGACTGGAACATATTGTTAGTTTTTATATAATCAGTAGTATGTCTAAAGGTACATGTGTCTTATTAACTCTGTTTTCTCCTAGAGCTCCAGGAAGAAATCACAGCCAGTGTGGAACCGGATGTCCAACACTATCTGTGATTTGGGGGGCATGTCATAACTATAAAGGGAAGGGTAACAGCTCTCCTGTGTACAGTACTATAAAATCCCTCCTGGCCAGAGACTCCAAAATCCTTTTACCTGTAAAGGGTTAAGAAGCTCGGGTAACCTGGCTGACACCTGACCCAAAGGACCAATAAGGGGACAAGATACTTTCAAATCTTGGGGGGGGGGGAAGGCTTTTGTTTGTGCTCTTTGTTTAAGGGGTTGTTCGCTCTTGGGACTGAGAGGGACCAGACATCAATCCAGGTTCTCCCCATCTTTCTAAACAAGTCTCTCATATTTCAAACTTGTAAGTAAAAAGCCAGGCAAGGCGTCTTAGTTTTACTTTGTTTTCTCAACTTGTAAATGTACCTTTTACTAGAGTGTTTATCTTTGTTTGCTGTACTTTGAACCTGAGACTAGAGGGGGGTCCTCTGAGCTCTTTAAGTTTGATTACCCTGTAAAGTTATTTTCCATACTGATTTTACAGAGATGATTTTTACCTTTTTCTTTAATTAAAAGCCTTCTTTTTAAGAACCTGATTGATTTTTCCTTGTTTTTAGATCCAAGGCAGTTGGATCTGTATTCACCAGGAGTTGGTGAAAGGAAGGAGGGGGGAAGGGTCAATTTCTCCTTGTTTTAAGATCCAAGGGGTTTGGATCTGTATTCACCAGGGAATTGGTGAAAGGTTTCTCAAAGCTTCCCAGGGAAGGGAATTAGCTTGTGGGAAATGGTGGCAGCGGACCAGATCTAAGCTGGTAGTTAAGCTTAGAAGTCTTCATGCAGGCCCCCACACTTGTACCCTAAAGTTCAAAGTGGGGATACAGCCTTGACAGAAGGTACCTACAGTAACACAACTGCATTTTAATTCAATGTACCCCAAGGGTATCAACCCTAATTTGATAAGGTTTAACTTAATTCTATAAAGTTCATCTTATTTTCATAAGGTTTGTTCAGGATATTACAGGATAATGTCCATCTACCATAGTGCTGTTGACTTTTGATGTAAGGAGATGTAATGCTGGGTGTTCTGCTGACCCTTCAGCCCATGTTGTCTCACCAGCTGTCTCAGCAATTCTACACAGATGTTGAGTAATATGAGGGAGAGTTCTGAGCCTTGTGGGCCTCTGAAAGTGAGGTCTCTGGAGGTGGAGGAATAGTTTTCCATAATGACCCTTTGGATTCAAACTGAGAGGTACCTCCCTTTACCCCTGCAGCCTCTTGGAGGCAGGACAGGAATAATCTGTGACTAATGGAATCTAATGGCACAGAGAGGTCCAGTAGGATGAGTATGAATGTACTTCCTTTGTCCATAGCCAGGAGGAGGTCAGCCACCAGAATGAGGGCTGTTTCTGTACCATTCACTGACATGAACCCTGACTGACAGGGATCTACAAATCTGGCAGTTGACATGGTAAAGGAGGCAGTTGTTTGCTGGTATCTCTATTAGCTTGCTTCCGACAGGCGGATTAGACACTGAGGCATAGTCTGTGAGTTTCGAGTGATGGATGATGGTTTCTTTAGTTCTGGTTGTACTATTGTATGTTTTAGAGTAGTGGTAAAACTTTCTCTTCAAAGGAAGTGTCAACAGCATCTGTTAGTAGGAGTCCCAGGTGTTATCTACTCTCTTTTATAGAAAAAGGGATGTGTCAGTCCCAGGCTCTTACTACTGTCAAAACTTCCATGACCTTGTTGGGGTCCACTAGGCATAGCTACCAGGTAACTCGGGAGAGTGGAAGACCAAAGTGTTGATGAAACTCTCTTGCTCTGGGCCTATCTGAACCCCCAAACTCCATCTTGTGAACTCTCACCTACTTCTGTGTTTACTGCTTTACATGCTCTGTAGCAGGCTGAAGCAGAAATGTATTGGTCAGCGTTTCTAGCAGATGGCTGCAGTTTCACTCACACTAGCAGAAATAATAGAGATAAGGAGCAGGGGTAGTTAGTTTACAGGCGTCTAATTCAAGGTCGCAGAGACTGGGAAAGTTTCCTCACAAGCTTATTGTAACAGTTGTCTGAAAGAGAGGGGTGGGGGAATAGCCAGACAAAGGCTTACACAGAAACAGTTTGGGGTATAAAAGGTAAAAGTTATTTGTATTTGTTGCACTGGATTTGAGACATGCTGGTCTCCTAGTGCCATTTCAGAGCTCTGAAATAAACTTGGCTTGCTTTCTCCCCTTGGTGTCTTTATTGGTGCTAAGCACACCGGGCCACGGACCTTTGATGTCCCCTCGAGCCCCTTGAGCGGCCAACAACCTCATGAGAGAATTACTCTAACTCTTAGAGGGGATTGTGATTCCAATCATGTGCTTGGCTTGTTCTGGATGGCCCATGAGAGTATTCCAGATGTGGCTTACCTCTGTGAAAATAATACACATCTGCACATATATCATATTACTGATCTTGGTCCTTCAATATCTGGATAATTAAAACAAAACACAACTTTTCAATTCACCTTTAGTTTTCTTTATAGAATGATGAGTATGTTGTGGAACAAAAAAGATCATTTTAGGTGACATTGATGCTCCCTGGGTTGGGGAAGAGGAAGATAAAGACAAAGCATAGAAATGTATGTGTAATATTAACAACAGTACGGTCAAAGGAAGAATAACCATTTCTCTACTTCATACCGAGGATGAAGCTATGCTGCTCCCTACATCTAAAATACCATTTGAATGTTCAGGGAAATTCACTTAAGAGCTCGTTCAAGTCCCTCATCTAATAACTAGCTCATTTAAAGCTTTACTTGTGGGAACTGTAGCAAGCTTTGAGAGAGACATACTTTATTAGAAGTTAGTATTATATAAATGCTCCAAGAGGCTAGAGTGAAATGAAACATCTAAGCACTGTACTGTGAAGGCCATAATATCTGCCCTTGCAAGAAACAATAATGAAAAATTAATAATAATAATGAATTAATAATTGTTTGGACTTACTGAGGAGCCTTGCCTTTAGAATTCATTCCCTTTGGCAGAGCATAAGACTAGCACACTTCAGAGCATGGTGCATGGCATTTGTTTGTTTTAGTTTTTGTTTGTTTGTTTTTTTCCTGGAAAAATCACACCATAGTTGCTACCATCTCTGATGACAATAGCAGTGGTTCTTCAGTGCTACTCATTGTGTGTAACTGTTTTCCTAGTTTAGTAATAAGGGCATAGCTGACCTAGGGACAGGTGTTCTATATATTAATGAAATAATGATGATAATAATAATAATAAATTAATAATAAAATAACATTAGCACCTTCCCTCCACTGGTCTCAAAGCACTTCACAAACATGCTGTTGTCCCTTGTTTACCTGAGCAGCTAGCGAAGTTTGGTGCCCTGTGAGTGTTCCAGTTGGAAAAAGGGGTAAACAGTGAGGTGGCAAAATTTGCAGATGATACAAAACTACTCAAGATAGTTAAGTCCCAGGCAGACTGCGAAGAGCTACAAAAGGATCTCTCAAAACTGGGTGAGTAGGCAACAAAATGGCAGATGAAATTCAATGTTGATAAATGCAAAGTAATGCACACTGGAAAACACAATCCCAACTATACATAGAAAATTATGGGATCTAAGTTAGCTGTTACCTCTCAAGAAAGAGATCTTGGAGTCATTGTGGATAGTTCTCTGAAGAAGTCCATGCAGGGTACAGCGGCAGTCAAAAAAGCAAACAGAATGTTGGGATCATTAAGGAAGGGATAGATAATAAGACAGAAAATATCATATTGCCTCTATATAAATCCATGGTACACCCACATCTTGAATACTGCGTGCAGATGTGGTCGCCCCATGTCAAAAAAGATATATTGGAATTGGAAAAGGTTCAGAAAAGGACAACAAAAATTATTAGGGATATGGAACGGCTTCTGTATGAGGAGCGATTAATAAGACTGGAACTTGTCAGCTTGGAAAAGAGAAGATAAGGATGGATATGCTAGAGGTCTATACAATCATGAGTGGTGTGGAGACAGTAAATAAGGAAGTGTTATTTACTCCTCATAACACAAGAACTGAGGGTCACCAAATGAAATTAATAGGCAGTAGGTTTAAAACAAAAAAAGGAAGTATTTTTTCACACAACGCACAGTCAACCTGTGGAATTCTTTGCCAGAGGATGTTGTTAAGGCCAAGACTATAACAGGATTCAAAAAAGAACTAGGTAAGTTCATGGAGGATAGCCCATCAATGGCTATTAGCCAGGATGAGCAGGAATGGTATCCCTAGCCTCTTTGCCAGAAGATGGGAATGGGCGACAGGGGATGGATCACTTGATGATTACCTGTTCTGTTCATTCCCTCTGGGGCACCTGGCATTGGCCACTGTCGGAAGACAGGATATTGGGCTAGATGGACCTTTGGTTTGACCTAGTATGGCTGTTCTTATGTTCTTATGTACAAATTGGTGATAGTTTTGTTCATTTACTCAGAATGTATAAAGTCCTGTATCTCTGAATGCAGAAAGACTAAAGTAGCAGGAAACAGCTGCCTTTGTTCACAGCTGCAACAACACTCTCTTCAGCCTTCTCTCAGACCCAAAAACTTCTTCCTGGGTTTATTCCAGGATCAGACTCTGTACTTTCAGTGGTTCCCTGAATATCTCTCTCTCTCTCTCTCTCTCTCTCTCTCTCGTTCTCTTAGTCTTTTCCAGTTTTTTGTGTCTGTTTGTTCTATTCCCCCCCCCACACACACACACATCCCCCCCCCCCATACACCCACAGCAAAAGTTCCTGGGCAGGTTAACACACGCTTTTTGTATGAGCTGGGAGATTATGCTTACAGTTATATTAATTGAAGGGTGACTTCACACCCTGTGTCACCACCTGCCCTATAGCCTTGGGTGTCTCACAATGCTTTGCTGCTGTACCTTCCAAACTGCCCCCTCCCCCTAAACAGCCATACAACATGCAGGTCACACCCTGAGTGTCTGTGTAAAGCTGCAGCCTTCCAGCCACACATCAGTTACAATCTAGCTTCCATCAGCCTTGGTTACTACTTGCAGGGTGACCCCAACATACTCCCAGTCCTGGATTTCCCCCAAAATGAGTGTTCTGCACTGTCCAGCCCTCTCTTGGACAGTCCAGATATTATAGATCCATTGCTCTTATAAGGGGTCAATATCTAATAAGAACATAAGAATGACCCTACTGGGTCAGACCAAGGGTCCATCCAGCCCAGCATCCTGTCTGCCGACAGTGGCCAATGCCAGGTGCCCCATAGGGAGTGAACCTAACAGTTCAATGATCAAGTGATCTCTCTCCTGCCATCCATCTCCACCCTCTGACAAACAGAGGCTAGGGACACCATTCCTTACCCATCCTGGCTAATAGCCATTAATGGACTTA
Source organism: Emys orbicularis (assembly GCF_028017835.1). Lineage (NCBI taxonomy): Eukaryota > Metazoa > Chordata > Testudines > Emydidae > Emys > Emys orbicularis. Next base: position 166,895,170 of record NC_088684.1, read on the forward strand.
ATCTCCATGAATTTATCTAGTTCTCTTTTAAACCCTGTTATAGTCCTAGCCTTCACAACCTCCTCAGGCAAGGAGTTCCACAGGTTGACTGTGCGCTGTGTGAAGAACTTCCTTTTATTTGTTTTAAACCTGCTGCCCAATTTCATTTGGTGGCCCCTAGTTCTTATATAATGGGAACAAGTAAATAACTTTTCTTTATTTACTTTCTCCACACCACTCATGATTTTATATACCTCTATCATATTCCCCCTTAGTCTCCTCTTTTCCAAGCTGAAAAGTCCTAACCTCCTAACCTCTGGGGGGAGGGATAGCTCAGTGGTTTGAGCATTAGCCTACTAAACCCAGGGTTGTGAGTTCAATCCTTGAGGGGGCCACTTAGGGATCTGGGGCAAAATCAGTACTTGGTCCTGCTAGTGAAGGCAGGGGGCTGGACTCAATGACCTTTCAAGGTCCCTTCCAGTTCTAGGAGATAGGATATCTCCATTAATTTTAATTTAATTTAATCTCTCCTCATACGGGACCCATTCCAAACCCCTAATCATTTTAGTTGCCCTTCTCTGAACCTTTTCTAATATCAGTATATCTTTTTTGAGATGAGGAGACCACATCTGTACGCAGTATTCAAGATGTGGGCGTATCATGGATTTATATAAGGGCAATAAGATATTCTCCGTCTTATTCTCTATTCCTTTTTTAATGATTCCTAACATTCTGTTTGCTTTTTTGACTGCCGCTGCACACTGCGTGGACGTCTTCAGAGAACTATCCACGATGACTCCAAGATCTCTTTCCTGATTAGTTTTAGCTAAATTAGCCCCCATCATATTGTATGTATAGTTGGGGTTATTTTTTCCAATGTGCATTACTTTACATTTATCCACATTACATTTCATTTGCCATTTTGTTGTCCAATCACTTAGTTTTGTGAGATCTTTTTCAAGTTCTTCACAGTCTGTTTTGGTCTTAACTATCTTGAGCAGTTTAGTATCGTCTGCAAACTTTGCCACTTCACTGTTTACCCCTTTCTCCAGATCATTTATGAATAAGTTGAAGAGGATTGGTCCTAAGACTGACCCTTGGGGAACACCACTAGTTACCCCTCTCAATTCTGAAAATTTACCATTTATTCCTACCCTTTGTTCCCTGTCTTTTAACCAGTTCTCAATCCATGAAAGGATCTTCCTTCTTATCCCATGACAACTTAATTTACGTAAGAGCCTTTGGTGAGGGACCTTGTCAAAAGCTTTCTGGAAATCTAAGTACACTATATCCACTGGATCCCCCTTGTCCACATGTTCGTTGACCCCTTCAAAGAACTCTAATAGTTAGTAAAACATTATTTCCCTTTACAGAAACCATGTTGACTTTTGCCCAACAAGTTATGTTCTTCTATGTGTCTGACAATTTTATTCTTTACTATTGTTTCAACTAATTTGCCTGGTACTGATGTTAGACTTACTGATCTGTAATTGCCGGGATCACCTCTAGAGCCCTTTTTAAATATTGGCGTTACATTAGCTATCTTCTAGTCATTGGGTACAGAAGCTGATTTAAACTATTACATAGTTAATAGTTCCATAGTTTCACATTTGAGTTCTTTCAGACCTCTTGGGTGAATGCCATCTGGTCCCGGTGACTTGTTACTGTTAAGTTTATCGATTAATCCCAAAACCTCCTCTAATGACACTTCAATCTGTGACAATTCCTCAGATTTGTCACCTACAATGGACGACTCAGTTTGGGAATCTCCCTAACATCCTCAGCCATGAAGACTGAAGCAAAGAATTAATTTAGTTTCTCCGCAATGACTTTATCATCTTTAAGTGCTCCTTTTGTATCTCAATCATCCAAGGGCCCCACTGGTTGTTTAGCAGGCTTCCTGATTCTGATGTACTTAAAAAACATTTTGTTATTACCTTTTGTGTTTTTGGCTATATGTTTTTCAAACTCCTTTTTGGCTTTTCTTATTACATTTTTACACTTAATTTGGCAGTGTTTATGCTCCTTTCTATTTACCTCACAAGGATTTGACTTCCACTTTTTAAAAGATGCCTTTTTATCTCTCTCTGCTTCTTTTACATGGTTGCTAAGCCACGGTGGCTCTTTTTTAGTTCTTTTACTGTGTTTTTTAATTGAAAAGTGTCCATGCAGCTTGCAGGGATTTCACTCTAGTCACTGTACCTTTTAATTTCTGTTTAACTAACCTCCTCATTTTTGCATAGTTCTCCTTTCTGAAATTAAATGCCACAGTGTTAGGCTGTTGAGTTGTTCTTCCCACCACAGGAATGTTAAATGTTATTATACTATGGTCACTATTTCCAAGCGGTCCTGTTATAGTTACCTCTTGGACCAGATCCTGCGCTCTACTCAGGACTAAATCGAGAATTGCCTCTCCTCTTGTGGGTTCCTGTACCAGCTGCTCCAAGAAGCAGTCATTTAAAGTATCGAGAAATTTTGTCTCTGCATTTCATCCTGAGGTGACATGTACCCAGTCAATATGGGGATAATTGAAATCCCCCACTATTATTGAGTTCTTTATTTTGATAGCCTCTTTAATTTCCCTTAGCATTTCATAGTCACTATCACTGTCCTGGTCAGGTGGTCGATAATAGATCCCTACTGTTATATTCTTATCAGAGCATGGAATTACTATCCATAGAGATTCTATGGAACATGTGGATTCATTTAAAATTTTTACTTCATTTGATTCTACATTTTCTTTCACATATAGTGCCACTCCCCCTCCGCACGACCTGTTCTGTCCTTCTGATATATTTTGTACCCCGGAATGATTGTGTCCCACTGATTGTCCTCACTCCACCACGTTTCTGTGATGCCAATTATATCAATATCTTCCTTTAACACGAGGCACTCTAGTTCACCCATCTTATTATTTAGACTTCTAACATTTGTGTACAAGCACTTTAAAAACTTGTCACTGTTTATTTGTCTGCCCTTTTCTGATGTGTCAGATTCTTTTTTATGTGAATGTTTCTCGTCTGATCTGGCCCATACTTTATCCTCTTCTATCCTCTCCTCCTGACTAAAACCTAGAGAATCTCTATCAATAGACTCTCCTCTAAGAGAAGTCTCTGTCCGATCCACGTGCTTCTCTGCAGAAATGAGCTTTCCCCCATCTCTTAGTTTAAAAACTGCTCTGTAACCTTTTTAATATGAAATGCTAGCAGTCTGGATCCACTTTGGTTTAGGTGGAGCCCATCCTTCCTGTATAGGCTCCCCCTTTCCCAAAAGTTTCCCCAGTTCCTAATAAATCTAAACCCCTCTTCTCTACACCATCATCTCATCCACGCATTGAGACTCTGAAGCTCTGCCTGCCTACCTGGCCCTGTGCGTGGAACTGGAAGCATTTCTGAGAATGAGGTCCTGGATTTCAGTCTCTTTCCTAGCAGCCTAAATTTGGCCTCCAGGACGTCTCTCCTACCCTTCCCTATGTCATTGGTACCTACATGTACCATGACCACTGGCTCCTCCCCAGCACTACACATAAGTCCATCTAGATGCCTCGAGAGATCTGCAACCTTCGCACCAGGTAGGCAAGTCACCATACGGTTCTCCCGGTCATCACAAACCCAGCTATCTATGTTTCTAATGATCGAATCGTCCATTACTAACACCTGCCTTTTCCTAATGACTGGAGTTCCCTCCTCCGGAGAGGTAACCTCAGTTTGACAGGATACCCCAACATCATCTGGAAATAGGGTCCCAACTATGGGAAAGTTTCCCTCTGCTCCTGTTGACTGCTCTCCTTCCCTGAGCCTTTCATGCTCCTTAACAGTGCAGGGGCTGTCTGACCGGAGGTAGGACAAATCTACAGTGTCCCGGAAAGCCTCATCAACATACCTCTCTGCCTCACTTAGGTCCTCCAGTTCCGCCACCCTGGCCTCCAAAGCCTGTACGCGGTCTCTGAGGGCCAGGAGCTCCTTGCACCGAATGCACACATATGCCACCCGCCCACCGGGCAGGTAATCATACATGCTACACTGAGCGCAATAAACAGGATAGCCCCCACTCTGCTGCTGGGCTTCTGCCTGCATTCTCTCCTACAGCTACCTAGGTTAATGATAGGGTTTTTGTTTAAATCAAAAAATTTTGATTATAGTTTAGTTTAAAGGGTTTAAAGAATGGCAAGTGTACCCCCTTCCAAACTCCCTCTTGAAACTCCCTGTTAGCAGCCCCTGTTCGTAAAGCTCCCTGGTCGCTGACTCACTGCTTTATAAAGCCCTGTCCTTCCTGATAGCCCCGCCCCCTGACTAAGGCTCAACCAATGAACAGAGACTTCTAGATTTCAAACCTTGTTTAGAAGCTCACAGCTTCCAACTGCCGGTCACATTTCATGGTCCTTCAAACAAAACAAACAAACAAACAAACAAACAAACAAACAAACAAACAAACACAAGCTCAGCACACAGCAAGTAATCCCCCAAACACACACACACACTACTGACAGCCACTTACCTCAAGGGCCCCGTATTTGCTCCTCCTTCACCTGGAGAACTCCCTCTCAAAACTCCCTGTTAATGGCCCCTGTTCGCAAAGCAGTTTGCTTTTTAACTGGAATTACTCAAACAGTTCAGTTTAAACACAAGTCTGGATTAACTTTGATTAAAGAATAAAACTAGTTTATTTTAACTACAAAGAAAGAGATTTTAAGTGAGTAGAAGTACAAGGTATTAAAGTCAGAAATGGTTACATGAGAAATAAAGATAAAATGCTTTCTAGAAGCTAAAACTTAATAAACTGGACTTAGTTCAAGGTAAAATCCTTACCACATGTTCCCAGCAACAGAGCTGACCAAATTCTCTGGCCAGGATTCCCACCCAAAGTCAAAGGTCTGGTTAGTTTGCCATCTTAGGTGACAGAGAGAGAGAGAAAAAGGCAGAGGGGGAAAAAGATAACTCTGGGGTGTTTCTGCCCCTCCTGCTTTACCACTAAGTCCCTTAAGACTGATCCTGACAGGTGCCTGCCGGGATGACAAAGGTACACCCTGTCATGTGGTATTGTTTACATGTTCCATGCATTATGTCCTCCCAAATATTAGCACTGATGACATTGAAGCCAGTGGCAAACCTCCCATTTACTTTAACTGGAGCAAGTTTGACTCCATAATCTGCCAACATAAAAGATTATAGCTCAAGTGAGCACATGGGTACCAAAGTAGTTTGCTGCTTTCTCAAGAATTCCTTTATTAGTTAGTTGAGGAAACGTCACCACTATATCTGCCTCTGTCTTTGGCTTTTTTCCTTTTTTGCAGTGGAAACTTTGATCAGGTGGTTGGTTTCGTTTTCTTTCCTGCTCCATCCTTTATTTTTACCATCTGCTCATTCCTTTTGCCATACTGTATCATTTTAACACCTACACAGACTCTTTTCCCTGCCAAGGCTGCCTTGGTTCCTGCTGTGCTCGTCACCTGGGTAACAGTTTGATATAGAACAAAAGGCAGTGAGCTGAATTTGAACTTTGCCTTCTTCTCTCCTTCCTCCTCTTTTCTGAAATGCACATCTTTCAGTTTTACTCACTGAAAGTAATGAATGACAAAAATGCACAAAGCATTAGGCAAAAGGTTGATTTGTCAAATTTTTCATCAAACAAGTAAACAAGGAACTTACAGCACAGGGTTTTTGTTGTGGTTGTTGGTTGGTTATTTTAGGGGAGGGCGGAGGTTAGGTGAGGAGGGTTTCCTCTGGTTTTACATTACTCTTGTAGCTCATTCTCTGATGTGATAAAGAAATATGTATCTGCTAAATTAAACATCTTGGGCTAAATTCTGCTTAGTTACACCAGTGTGACTACAAAGTAATTTCAGTGACTTCTCTGGAACCACACAGATTTAACTGAGAGCAGAATTTAGCTCAGGACCTAACTGAGATCCATGGAAAAACACACTGGATTAAATTTGGGCAACAGAAGTTACAGAGGATAAAAAGGGGGCTGGGTGGGACTCCTCCCAGTTAAGTATTTGCTTCATGACTCACTGGTCTTCTAAGAGACATTATTGTGGGGTAGACCATACTATTCTAATTCCACATCTGTGCAGCTGCAGAACTTGGATTGTTCTTGGACAGAGGAGGGCATTAGAGAGAATGAAAACACTTGTTTATAGGAAGGGAACAGTTAGATCAAACCAGTTAGATGGCATGGTAAAAGTTCACATGTAAACCCAAAGTTCTCGGCAGTATCAGATAATAAACCAAGGGAGACGTAGCACCTCTATCTGCTATATGGCTGACACAAACAAATCAAAATCAAGTGCTGTTACTTAAAGACTTCACTTTATTAGTCTCCAGCACTCTCACCAGAATGTCTTTACTCAAAATCTCTGCTTCTTTTAGTCTCAAGCACATACAAACACAATAGGTCATAGAGCTCCTCAGCAAGACAACTGGCAAAGATTCTTGCAGCAAACACCAAATTCCAGTCCCTGAGCTGATAGTTGACTGTCTCCTTGGTTTCTAGCAAGATCAGGAATCTGTAGCCTGTATCCAAAGTTGTATGGTATTGGGATGCAGCCTTCACAGCAGACACAGCTCTTGATCCTATATTGTTTAACCACGGAGTCCAAAGGGTAGTCTCTCACTCCCTTTCTAGATGTCTCTGGGCCCTTCTAACTAAGCTGCCCTGCTCTGCATTTTGCACCTGTGCAAAGTTACAGAAGATTCAAAATCTATGTTCCCTCCTCACTGCTTCTCCCCTTTTCTTTGGACTTTAAAAATAAGAAAATAATAATAATAAATCAAATGCTGCAATATAAACATGTGGTTACACAGGCATTGATCCCTCTGTGGCCTCCCGACCAAAAAGGGGATTTACTTGGCACAATTCAACCTCTAATTGCCTCTTTTGCCAGTTCCCCATAGTAGTTTGTCAGTTTCACAATGGGCAGTGGTAAATACAGATGGCATGAACAGCATTGTCAACCCTCAGCACTCAAAAATTCTGAGTCAAACCCCACACAATCACCAGACTGGCTTAAGAACTATGAGGTTTTAAAATTAGTCAATGTTGGGGTCATTTTACTTGCCTTCTGGTCTGGGAGCCTTTAGGGGTTATATTTTCAAGCTTTCCTTCCGAACCATGAGGGCTAGAAAATTACTTTTTTTTAAAGTGAAACTTAGAGTTACATTATAACATCACTCCCAGAACTGATGCTTTGAGACAACCACCAAATATTGGAGACTAGTGGTAAAATCAAAGAGTTGGCAACAATGCTCAGGAAAATAGCCTTGAAAGTAGCAGATTTCAGCAGAGGGGTTTTTTTTATTTTGGTTTTGGTTTTTTTCTAGAAAATGTCGGTCCAGTCCATTTTTTCCCAGCAAACACCAAAACCTGTAAATCTCAGGATGCACTGTACAGTGTATGAAATGAGAAATCACATACTGCTCCTCAAATACCTTTGTTGGCAAACACAGTAAAATGGACCCTTGTACCTTATGTTCTTCTTATACACTGTGCTCTCTATCTAGCTTAGCTTTCTTAGGGATTCTTGTTAGGAGCACAAATCTGAACTTTGCCACCTCTCACAGATAGTCCTTATTTTAAAATATAGCCAACATTGCAGTAACTTTTACTATTACAGTTTATAAACCACCACCACAACAACACAAAACTAAAACCAAAACAACAAAAAGCAAAAAACCCAAAACCAATTATTACAAGGAATTTTTACAGCAGGAAATTTGTAAAAGAGAGTTATACTTTGAAATGCCAAGCAGATCACTAGGAAACATTAGAGCAAGCTAATTAGAGCGTTGTCATAAAAAAAAAAAATCTTACATAAGAAATTAGAAGCACAAGCCATTCCGTAGAAATCAGTGTGCTGCTCTATGATGGTTTTTCAGCCACAGCTATCTCGGTGACCTTTGGCTTCTCAGTGGCCACTCCTCAGACACAAACTCCAGAAATAATTCAACTTTCCTTTAACATATGATGATTATTCCAGTGTGTGCGTGTGTGTGCATGTTTGAGGATGAGGGGGAATAAGTGTACCATGGGCTTGGTGAAACTGAAGTGAAAATTGCCTGTAAATAGTGATATTTGCCATGTGGCTTGCTGGAGGTTCAGCCTTCAGACTTTTGGCCAGATTGTGACTTGCATTCGTACAGATGTGCAAAGGGGTCTGATACATGGAGACTTTCACCTTCCCCTCTGTACTCCTCCACAGGGACAAGCCATATATGCAGTCTTGGTGCTTTTCTGAACACAGAGAATGCTGTAGACTAGTGCCCTCTGGTATGTGAGCCACATAAAAGGGTCAGGGAGGGTTTCAGAGGGGCAGGAGCCATGACTGAGCATCCCCTTTGACCAGCAAACAATGCTAGCCAGCCACAGAAGGGAGCGCATGATACACCATCCCAGGCATAGTACAACAAGTGTGTGTCAGCACGATCTTGGAGACAATATACCTTGAAGAGGTGATGGAGCAAACTGATAATTTCAAAACAATAAGTCACCAGGCCCAGCTGGAGTCTCCCAGGAGCTCTGAAGGAGCTTACATATGAAGAGACTGAGCTGCCAACAAAGATGCGTACTCTCATTAAAACAGCCACTGTTCCAGAGGATTGGAGGTAAGTTGAAATGTCGTTGTCCTGTCTGTTATTTCTAAAACACATGATCTTTTCTTCTTCCAATGCCTGATGGTTTCTTTACTGTGCACTGATATCTTCTGGCGTCTCAGCTCTGTGGGATGCAGTCTTAAACAGCTAAAGTTGACTAACATTTGTTAGTTCTTAACATTTCTCTTGTTTTTACGAATCTGAATTTATACACAGATGAACTTAGTTTTTTTAGAATGTAATAGGGACCAAGTCATTTATAACACAAGCCATGTTTTGGTACAGCATATGACAGAAGAATGACTTGTTTTTTACTCTTTCATTTCCCCCCCTTAATTAAAATAAATTTTTGCTTTTTGTTCTGATTTTTCCAATTCTTTTGCACAAATATGCATGTTTTAGATGTTTTTTGCATAAAGATGTTCATTTTTAGTTCCTTAACATGTGCATTACTAGTTTTCCATACTATATTATACCTGTTGGCTAAATCATAGAATCATAGGACTGGAAGGGACCTAATTTTTTCAATCTTCCCTTGTAGGTCATGTTTTCTAGACCTTTAATCATTTTGTTGCTTTTCTCTGTACTGTCTCCAATTTGTCCACATCTTTCCTGAAATGGGTGCCCAGAACTGGACACAATAAACCAGTTGAGGGTTAATCAGCGCGGAGTAGAGCAGAAGAATTACACTCCTGCTAATACGTCCCAGAATAATGTTTGGTTTTTTTGCAACAGTGTTACACTGTTCACTCATATTTAATTTGTGATCCATTATGATCCCCAGATCCCTTTCTGGAGTACTCCTTCTTAAGCAGTCATTTCCCATTTTGTATGTGTGCAACTAATTGTTCTCTCCTAAATAAAGTAGAATCATAGAATTGTAGAATATCAGGGTTGGAAGGGACCTCAGGAGGTCATCTAGTCCAACCCCCTGCTCAAAGCAGGACCAATTCCCAACTAAATCATCCCAGCCAGGGCTTTGTCAAGCCTGATCTTAAAAACCTCTAAGGAAGGAGATTCCACCACCTCCCTAGGTAACCCATTCCAGTGCTTCACCACCCTCCTAGTGAAAAAGTTTTTCCTAATATCCAACATACACCTCCCCCACTGCAACTTGAGACCATTACTCCTTGTTCTGTCATCTGATACCACTAAGAACAGTCTAGATCCATCCTCTTTGGAACCCCCTTTCAAGTAGTTGAAAGCAGCTATCAGATCCCCCCTCATTCTTCTCTTCTGCAGACTAAACAATCCCAGTTCCCTCAGCCTCTCCTCATAAGTCATGTGCTCCAGCCCCCTAATCATTTTTGTTGTCCTCCGTTGGACTCTTTCCAATTTTTCCACATCTTTCTTGTAGTGCGGGGCCCAAAACTGGACACAGTATTCCAGATGAGGCCTCACCAATGCCGAATAGAGGGGAATGATCACATCCCTCGATCTGCTGACAATGCCCCTACTTATTCAGCCCCAAATGCTGTTAGCCTTCTTGGCAACAAGGGCACACTGTCGACTCATATCCAGCTTCTCGTCCACTGTAACCCCTAGGTCCTTTTCTGCAGAACTGCTGCCTAGCCATTCGGTCCCTAGTCTGAAGCAGTGCATGGGATTCTGCCGTCCTAAGTGCAGGACTCTGCACTTGTCCTTGTTGAACCTCATCATATTTCTTTTGGCCCAATCCTCTAATTTGTCTAGGTCACTCTGTATCCTATCCCTACCCTCCAGCGTATCTACTACTCCTCCCAGTGTAGTGTCATCTGCAAACTTGCTGAGGGTGCAGTCCACGCCATCCTCTAGATCATTAATGAAGATACTGAAAAAAACCGGCCCCAGGACTGACCCTTGGGGCACTCCTCTTGATATTGGCTGCCAACTAGACATGGAGTCATTGATCACTACCCGTTGAGCCCGACGATCTAGCCAGCTTTCTATCCTTATAGTCCATTCATCCAGCCCATACTTCTTTAACATGCTGGCAAGAATACTGTGGGAGACCGTATCAAAAGCTGTGCTAAAGTCAAGGAATAACACATCCACTGCTTTCCCCTCATCCACAGAGCCAGTTATCTCATCATAGAAGGCAATTAGGTTAGTTGGGCATGACTTGCCCTTGGTGAATCCAGGCTGACTGTTCCTGATCACTTTCCTCTCCTCTAAGTGCTTCAGAATTGAGTTCTTGAGGACCTGCTCCATGATTTTTCCAGGAACTGAGGTGAGGCTGACTGGCCTGTAGTTCCCCAGATGCTCTTTCTTCCCTTTTTTAAAGATGGGCACTACATTAGATTTTTTCCAGTCATCCGGGACCTCCCCTGATTGCCATGAGTTTTCAAAGATAATGGCCAATGGCTCTGTAATCACATCCGCCAACTCCTTTAGCACCCTGGGATGCAGCGCATCCGGCCCCATGGACTTGTGCTCGTCCAGCTTTTCTAAATAGTCTTGAACCACTTCTTTCTCCACAGAGGGCTGGTCACCTCCTCCCCATGCTGTGCTGCCCATTGTAGTAGTCTGGGAGCTGACCTTGTTCGGGAAGACAGAGGCAAAAAAAGCATTGAGTACATTAGCTTTTTCCACATTCTCTGTCATTTTAACTATTAAAATGGAGGGAGGGAAGAAGAAAGGAGAAAACAATGTAGGCAGGGAGGGAGGCATGAGCCAAGAGAAATTAACTAACTCTGTGAGGGCCTTTCAAAATACAGGAAGCAGCAGCAAGTCCAGCAAACTGAACAAAGTGAGTAATGCAAGAGAAACAAAGGTTATACTATTGGCTCTGGGAGGAGAGCGGGGTTCAGTGGATTAGAGCAGGTACCTGGGAGTCAGGATCTCTAGTTTTCCTGCTCCCACAAAATCTGAATTTGCTCCCCAAGTGCCTGTTACTTTTGTAGGCACTTCAAATTGTTTACAAGTGTACTTGCTGCAGTTAGCTGGTTTTGAGCAACTCCATACGTGGTTTTAAGATTTTTAGCCTGTATTTGCAAGCCTAATTTTTCTCCCCTTTGCTGACAGCATCTTGTCTGACAATCTCCGACTCTTCCTTAAATTTCTTGTAAACTGTAGGTAAGAAGGCTAATACAGTTTCTTGTACCTTCTAATTCATGTTTTCATTTCCTATTTTGATCTTGCGCTAGTTTGAAGTTCTTTGTCAGCTCTCTTATGTTATTGTTCAATGCTAAACAAGTGAGACAATACATTATATGATTTTGCTCCTTATCTATCCCTTTTTTACTTTTCCCCTCTATTTCCAGTTTAAACAAGTTACATACATGACCATGAGGCTCAAGATTATTTACAATATTGAGCCTGAACAAATGGTTCTAACATCTCCTGTTTCTCCCTTTTGTTTGCCATAGCTGTAAGTTTCATATTTGAGAGAGAATTATTTTCCTCTCTCTTTATTCAGTATCTGGCATTTAGCCAAGAAAAGCTCCTTAATCCTTATTTATACTTAAAATCTGGCTTTTTGCCCAGGAATTTCTGAAGTATTGGTGTTTCACCTAAAGTACTTTATCATGCATGATTTACAAAACTGATTACTTTTAAAGGTGGTACGCTGCAGCAGAGCTTATTATAAAAATCCCCACCATCCAGGTCTGGCCTAGCTTGCTACATGAGTATACAGGAGATTAATAAACACTAGCATCTCATTGCTTACTGACTGTTATCCCACTCCCAGCAATCAGGTCGCGAACCTGCACTGCTTGGTTTGACTTATGTTTTGGCTAGATGGGTCCTGATTGGATTCAAATTCAAAATGTGGGAAATTCAAAATTCAAAATCTCACAGAAAATTTGATTAAACTGTGGGACTTATTGCCATGGGAGGCCAAAAACTTGTTTTAATGGTTACCAATGACAGACAATCAACCTTTCTTTAGGACAATAACTAAAAAGTACAAATGCAAAATAAGATTAAAATTTATTATTTAAATCCAGGTTTTCTGCTTACTGGTTTAAATCATGATTAAAATGGGTGATTTAAATTGCTTTGATTTAAACCAGTCCACCCGGATTGGAACTACTTACCTGAGCTGAATCAGTCACATGCATAAGTGTTTGCAGCATTGGGCCTCAGTTTGTAAATTCTTGCAGGCAGGGAACCCTTATACATGGTTATGGTGCTGTATGGATAACAGTAATGATACTCCCATAGTAACTGTTCAAAGAGCAGGAGAAAATGTTTGCTGCAGCTCTAACATATGTCATTGCTCAGAAAATGGGTGGGAAGGAGCCTGTTCTTCCCTGCTGTAAAAGAATAGAAAAATTATTGTTACTAGGAGATAAACACTTAGTAAACGTACCCCTGCAGCTATTTTAAAATCATTATATCCTGTGGTTTATTTGAAGTCTGTTTGCAATTAATTATATCATGATGCTGTCACGTTTTACCGCAGCTCACTTAACTATACAATTATATTCAATGACATGTCTCCCCTTTCATATTTTTATCCTTAGATTCCACACATTTTTCTTGAATAATAACAAAAATGAGTTGTACAAAATGAAAAGCATGTTCACACATCGCCACCATTTACAATAACATAGCTAGGAAATACTAGGGAGAATATGGATTCCTGCAGGCATGTTGAACAAGACAGTTACAATTTGGGACATTTGCCCAAATAGTGACTAATCTATAAATATCTTACATAAGTCTAGAGTGTGCCAATATCTTACATACTGGCAAACAAACACACATATTAAAAATGGCCTCTATGAATGTAACAGCACTCTTGAGCATAACTGTTTAACCAAGACAGATTTTTTCAAAATAATCTACATCCCACTGCAATTCAATGGGACTTTTGCTTTTAAATTACTTAAGAACTTTTGAAAGTCAATAGGCTTCTGAGTCACTTAGATGCTTTTGAAAATTTTAGCCTGACTATGGCATCTTCATAGAGAATGTGGATGAAATCCTGACCCCACTGAAATAAATAGCAAAACTTACATTGTCTTCAATGGGGCTAGGATTTCACCGAGTAAATGTAAACCTTTCAATTAATTCCTTGAGTTTCTAGATGGGATTTTCAAAAGTGCACCAGCATTAGCCTAACTCCCATTAAAGGCTTTTGAAAATCTCACCTTCTCTCTGAAAATCTGTTCAATAAACAGAGGGCTTGTCTACACTGGCAAGTTTTTTCGATGAAACTAATGTCGCAAAGGATGGATCCCGCACTTCTCCCCTATGTGCTGTTAGCTGTCGTCAGGACATCGCACATGGCAGCAGTTACTCACAGAGTTACTCGCAAAGTTAGCAGAGGATGAATCACAGGCACCCGAGTGTGATATGAATGGCAGCAACTTATCAGTGCTTTGTGCATTCACAGAGCAGCTGCATATGGTAGACCGTTGCTTTTGGGCTAGGGAAACAAGCACTGATTGGTGGGATCGCATTGTCATGCAGGTGTGGGATGATGACCAGTGGGTACAGAACTTTAGGATGCGTAAAGCAACCTTCATGGAGTTATGTGCTGAGCTGTCCCCCGACCTGCGCCGCAAGGACACCAGATTGAGAGCTGCCCTTCCGGTAGAGAAGTGCGTTGCAATCGCTGTGTGGAAGCTGGCGAATCCAGACTGCTACCGGTCAGTCGCAAATCAATTTGGAGTAGGAAAGTCCACTCTTGGGGCTGTATTACTCCATGTGTGCAGGGCAATAAATCGCATCTTGCTGCATAGGACCGTGACTCTGGGAAATGTGCATAAAATAGTGGATGGCTTTGCAGAGATGGGTTTCTCTAACTGTGGCGGGGCGATTGATGGCACACACATTCCAATTTTAGCGCCAGACCACCTTGCCTCTGAATACATCAGTAGGAAGGGATACTTCTCCATGGTGTTGCAGGCGCTTATGGATCACCAGGGGCATTTCACGGACATCGATTCAGGCTAGTCTGGAAAGGTGCATGACGCATGCATCTTCAGGAACAGTGGCCTGTACAGAAAGCTGCAGGCGGGGACTTTCTTTCCAGACCACAAGATCACAGTGGGGGATGTGGAAATGCCCAGAGTAATCCTGGGAGGCCCAGCTTACCACTTACAGCCCTGGCTCATGAAACCTTACACAGGGCACCTGGACTGCAGCAAGGAGCGTTTTAACAACAGGCTGAACAGGTGCCGCATGATAGTCGAATGTACCTTTGGCCATTTGAAAGCTCGCTGGAGGCGTTTAAATGGCAGGCTAGACTTTACTAAGGATAATATTCCCGTGGTCATAGCCGTGTGCTGTACTTTGCATAATCTGTGTGAATCTAAGGGTGAAATGTTTGCTTAGTGTGGAGCACTGAGGCAGAGCACTTGGCTGCACAGTTTGAACAGCCAGATGCTAGGGCTGTCAGAGGAGAACAGAGGGCTGCTATTAACATCAGAGAGGCTTTGAGGAACCACTTTGACAATGAAGGACAGTAACACATCTGCTTTGGGGTACGTCTATACTTACCTCCGGGTCTGGCGGTAAGCAATCGATCTTCTGGGATTGATTTATCGCGTCTTGTCTAGACGCGATAAATTGATCCCAGATCGATCCCGGAAGTGCTCGCCGTCGACGCCGGTACTCCTGCTCCGCGAGAGGAGTACGCGGAGTCGACGGGGGAGCCTGCCTGCCACGTGTGGACCCACAGTAAGTTCGAACTAAGATAGTTCGACTTCAGCTATGTGAATAATGTAGCTGAAGTTGCGTATCTTAGTTTGAAGTGGGGGGTTAGTGTGGACCAGCCCTTGGAGTTGCTTCCCTGTTGCATCCATGTACAATTTTGGGTCCCAAGATCCATACAACACAATGCTTTAGAAGCCTGTTCCTGAGAGTGAATTGAATGCTCTACACTTTTGTAGAATACAGAATAAAAATGCTGTACCATTAAATACTTTAGCCTTTATTTATTGTTAAAAAGGGGAAAACCTCACAACTGTGTGTAGCTCCAGCTATCATTGTGCAAGCTGTGAGAGGGGGTGGAGTGATGGGGAAAATCAGGAGTGCTGTGAAGTGAAAAGGAATGTGTGGGCATAGAGGGGGGTGGGCTTGGCAAAGAATTGTGCATCTGCATATGCTGCAGTGGCGTTCGACCTTGGATCTACTCAGTCTGCAGCTGTATCAAAGACTTGAGCATCTCTGTCTGATCCTCCATAACTTTTATCATCTGCTCTGTCACTTGCCTAGCAAAAGCAGCATTCTCTTTTCTGTCCTGCCTTTCAGCTTCCCAGAACTCTTTCCGTTCCCTGGTCTGTGTCTCATCGTGCTGCAGCAGCTCGTGGAACATGTCTTTGCTGCGCCTAGGTTTTTTTCTTATCTGCCGAAGCCCGTCCGCGGGGGTGCGTGATGTGTTCTTCGAGGTCTGTGCTGAACAGAAGAGGGATTGTTACATTCCAGCAAATGATTGAAACATTTTAGTAAAAAGGGCATTTTGCTAGTAGAAATCACTTTCTCTCTGAGATTCTAGGCAGGCACACAGCTCTGCGAGCATTCCAATCATGGTGAGTTTTGGGGGCGGGAGGAAGGCGGTTGTGCTTACGGACAAAAAGTTCACGGCTTGCAGGGCAACTTTGCAGGGAACTCATTCTAAAATTATCACACACTTTTTCACAGGCGGCCGACCTGCTGGCTGACATTTTGCTGCTGCGGGTGACCAGAGAAACCAGGGCTCAGCTGCTGAATGCTTGCTGCTTTCACCCTGGTCTATATGCAGCTCAGCTGTGTGCTGCTTTGGTTCCAGCTCCAGTGATTGCTAAATGGCATTGTCAAGGTTCCTTCCCCACTCTGAACTTTAGGGTACAGATGTGGGGGACCTGCATGAGAAGCTCTAAGCTCAATTAACAGCGTAGATCTGGTTTGGCTGCCACCACTCCCAAGCACTAATTCCCTTCCCTGGGTAGCCTTGAGAGACTCTTCACCAATTCCCTGGTGAACACAGATCCAACTCCCTTGGATCTAAAAACAAGGAAAAATCAATCAGGTTATAAAAAAAGGCTTTTAATTAAAGAAAAGAAAGGTAAAAGAAAACTCTCTGGGAGAGCTTAGCATACCAGCTACACTCACAGACAACAGATTCCAAACACAGAGGATGTTCCCCTGGGCAAAAACTTAGTTACACAAAAAAAATCCAAATACCCAATTTGATTATTCCTCTAATTGCACAAGACAGGTTACAAAGAAATAAACATAAACCTATTTATTTCCTTCACTAATACTCACTACTTGATAAGAGGCTGAATTCTGGAGCTTTCCCACTCCGGTCAAAAGTGAAACTCTGAACCAGACAAAGGGAACTTCCCTCCTTCCTTTTGAACCATCTTGTCCTTCCATTGGT
Organism: Emys orbicularis; assembly: GCF_028017835.1. Taxonomy (NCBI): domain Eukaryota; kingdom Metazoa; phylum Chordata; order Testudines; family Emydidae; genus Emys; species Emys orbicularis. Next base: position 166,912,036 of record NC_088684.1, read on the forward strand.
TCCTCTGGTCAGGTGTCAGCTAGGCTAGGTGAACTTCTTAACCCTTTACAGGTAAAAGAGGCATTAACCCTTAACTATCTGTTTATGACAGGCATGATACAGTTTCCTACAATGGGGGAATTAACATGGCTGCAATCCTTTGGAATTTGCGGCAGAGGATTAACAAGTACCTCTTGGAAACTTTCCAGAGCCTCTCTCTGGAGGATTCCCTGCAGGTCTCGATGTCCATCGACACACTGCTTGGCCACGCAGATTAGCTACACGGAGTAATGTCCAGCTCACATAAAGCACTATCTGCCTCCCATTTTTTGATTCCCTACACAAGCCACAGCAACTTACCCAGCATCTCATCTGCTTCCTGCTCCCCGTTGAGCACTTCTGGAGTGGAGAAAAGTTCCTGGCTGCCTGCCCCACCAGGTGAACACGCTGGGAGCACCACATCCTCTTCTAGCTCAACTTCTTCATCCACAATTTCAGCCTCGGGTTCCCCCCTCTTTCTGCTGCATGCAAAGTATCCACGGGGCTATCGGCAATGGAGGTGGGGTCACTATCGAGGATAGCGTTCAGTTCCTTATAGAAGCGGCAGGTCTTATGTGCACCACCGGAGTGATGGTTCGCCTCCTGCTCCTTATGGTACGCCTGCCTCAGCTCCTTTATCTTCGCTCTGCACTGCTGTGTGTCCTGATCATAGCCCTTTTTGCACAAGCCTTGAGAAATTTGCCCATATGTGTCCCGATTCCTACGGGTCACTCGCAGCTGCGACTGAACAGACTCCTCTCCCCATAAACTGATCAGATCCAACAACTCAGTGGTGGTCCAAGTGGGAGCACGTTTGGTCCAATAGTCAGCTATGCTCACCTGGGAAGCTCCTCTGGGAAGCCAGCAAGCAGGAAATGAGATTTAAAATTTCCAGGGCTTGCAAGGGGGAGGGGCAGATTGGCTGCAGGGCAGCGGAGTTCAAACCGCTGACAGAGTGGCAGCATGGAAATTGTGGGATACTTTCTGGAGGCCAATAAAATAAAAAAACCTGTGGTGTCTACACTGGCTGTTTGTCAACAATAAAGGGAGGTGAAAAGACAAAAAGTCTCTCGCAATGGTGGAAGTTTTTTGTCGCCAAAACTAGGTGTTTGTTTTTTTTAAAAGTCACATTGCAGTGTGTATGCTATCGCTGTTTTGTCGCCAAAAGCCAGTTTTTGGCGACAAAACTTGCCAGTGTAGACAAGCCCAGAGTAAAAGTTTTGCAACAATGGGCCAAATCCATGACCCAGCTCTGTTCCCTCTATGTTCTGCTCTCTCGGGTAGTTTGATTCAATAACAATGGTATTATTGTTACAGCAGGTCAAAAACAACAACAGAAAGGTCCATTTTTAAATTAAAATTTTGTCAAATTTTTTTTTTAAGGAGCTGTACTGTGGATCAAAAAATGACAAACACAAACATTTTTTGATGAGAAAAGGGATACACTTTTTGAGAAATAAATTGACAAGTATGTGTCCCATTTTTCAGCCAGCTCTAATGAGGATGCAGGTGTAGGCTCAAGTCAGAAGAGAAACTGGGTGGTGCAACAAAAATGTCTGTAGGTATTACAGGCACCCTATAAAAATTGCTACTTCAGTATTTTTCCCCTCGTCAGTGATCTATTCTCATATCTGCTTCAGCATGAAAGTCTCTTTAATCAGTATATTTTGAAGGTCAGTCACTCTTTTCTGTGAGGAGAGGGGTCACAGACTTTTCAGATGTAGAATGGAGGACACCATGGGAAGTATGGCTCTTCATCAGCCACTCCTCATAAAGGAAGTCTCTGCCACCTGTGGGGTTTGGGCTCTATTAATGGGGACAGGTGAGGTGGCGGGGTGATGCTGTTTCTTTCTCCCACCCTAACCTTCTGGAGTTCTCCCACCTCACTAATGCTGACTCTGGCAGCAGTACAGTATGCAGTATCACCTTCTGCTGAGTGCAACAATCCCTGAGAGGGTACCATCCCATGGGGGCAGTATCCCATGGGAATTCCCTGGCAGCACAACTCCTTCCATGGTAGCCAAGAATAGTGTGAGGAACTGGGCCTTCACATAGATGTCCCTGGCTTTTGTGGCCTTACGCCAGATCTCCACTAGAAAATTAGGTCGGTTTAACTATATTGGTCAGGGGTGTGAAAAATCCATTGTTAAAACTGTCTCTGCAGGAGGTGGATTATCTTTGCCAATGAGAGAACGGCTGTGCTATTGCAGTGTTTTAAGTGTAAAAAAGCCCATAGGGGCTGAACCCTCAGTCCTTTCTGCACTGCAGTAGGCAAAAACCACTCCACTGAAGGAATAACTTGGAAGAAATTCATTTAATTGGAACTCATAAAGTTTCCTGCTTTCTGATGGGTTTTTCCTGCATAGGGGAGAATGTAGCCCAAAGCTTAGAAAACCTTTGATTCTTTACATGGTTTTCACTTGTGACCATGTAATCCAGTTGTTGACCTCTTCCCTTAGTAGACACATTTAAAACTTTTATCACTCAATTTACTGCTGCACATTAAAGGACAAAGGGGTAATATTAAGTTGATTTCTATACATTTGAGTTATTAAGATGCTTAAAATGACAAAATTATCTTAAATCACTTGAAGAAAGTGTCTTGAAGTCTATTCTATTAATAGATAGCATGACATGTTCAATTTGTAAGTCAGAGCGTCCCACACTGTGGTTTGTGGCCCAGAAATGGTCCATAGGGGCATTTCCTAGTGGTTCCCAGTGAGTTGCTGGTCACAGTGGCCCTGATCCAGCAGAGTTTAAGGATGTTTTTAACCATGAACACAAGGAAGTCAATGACATTGCTCAAATGCATATAGTTAAGCACCCGCTGAAGTGCTTTGCTGGACTGGGGCTATGATGCAGGGTCCTCTCTTTATTTCCAGCTGCTATACTGATGCCTAAAAACAGATTCCATACTTTCTTAATATTACTTTTCCATGGAAGCATGCAGAGGCTTTTGCTGTGGTTGCTAGAGTGATGGTATATAATGCTGAATCGGAAGGGAAGTGTTCCTTGTAATCCCAAATGAGGGGGGATGTGTTTACAAAACAATCATTCTATTAATATGTGGTTCACACTATGAAAAAGTGTAAAAAAGTTGGAATCCTGCTGTAAGTAAAATAATTAAAACAAGAAATATCTAGTGCACAGATATCTTTACATCACCCTTTTTACTTTCATTTTATCTACTGAGATGAATAAAATATGTTATATACCATGAAACTGTACATGAAACACTGGCCTCATTCGCAGAGAATCATAAATTATATGTAAACACAAAGAAAGGAGTGGAATTCTCTAGCATGATACAAGGGGTACAACAAGGAATAGGTGATGAAATGAGGAAAGTGAAAATGTTGGTTGAGTATCAGGAAAAATCTCCAGACAAGGAGGAGTCTAGTAGCCTATGCTACTATACTACCTGGCATGCTCCCCTTGAAACTGGATGGCTATCTAAGCTGATAGCTATATACAAATTAGCACTGGGCTTTCAGCATTAACTTCCTTTCTACACCCAATACCTTTGAGAGAGGTAGGATGCTGCACAAGCATCAGTAGAAAAGCCATTGGCAGCTCATCTCCTGAGGCAGCCATGTTGCAGAGAAGAAAGCAGAAAAGTACCGCAGAGAAGTTGGCATTGTCTGGGACTGGGACTTCTTTTCTCACTGACTTCTGGGCCCTATATGAAAAACTACACCTGTAAGGGCTTTTCCCTCACCCCACACTTGGTTCTTGTCACGCAGACAGAAAGCAGAAGACCATAGTGCAAAGTGCAGGCAATGCAATGTTTATTGGGGTTAATCAAGCAAGCATATCCATAGCTCTGACACCACAGAACTTTCCCTGTCCCCTTTTTTCCTCACCTCCTCTTTTTTTAGCAGGCTTAATTATACCTTTAGTGCATGCCCTTGGTCCCATCCCTTACAATTTATGGTCACGTTCCATTTTGGGGTGTCATGAGTCTGAGGGCTTCAGTACCACCTCTTTTCTACCCCATGGGAGGAGTAGGGAGTAAGGTTATGTACTGGCCAGGGTCATCTTTTCTCTGGCTTTTTAGTGTTTCTTATGCCTCCCTCCCCCAACTCTCCTTCCCCTCCCGACTTCTTGCTTGATCTTGTCTTGAGATAGGAGTTGAGGCAGTATTCAAGTGTATGCTTGTCTATTAAGCTCCCACCATATCCAGCAACTCTTGTGGCCTCCATTCTCCCCCATGCTAACCATTGAGGTCACTGGGAATTAATTCTATTTTGTAGTGGTTGAAAAGGGCTTTCTGTTCCCCCATTGGGCAAAGGGGGGGATTGGCCCTATCATGTATGAGATAACCACAAAGAAAGGACTGTCCATCATTCCTTTCTACATAAACATTCATTAACATAATCAAGTTACTCCAGTGCAAATTGGGAGTAACTCTATTTTCATCATTGGGGTTTCTCTCAACATTCATTGGTGGGCCTGAAATCAGAACATGTCCTATTTTACTGTATATCCTTTGTACATTAAACTCTACTTTCTGTATTAAATTCTAATATGCTAAGCTGGATTTTGGGCTTGTTGTCACTGCAGTGTTAGCTCAAGCTATAACTCAAGTGTTGCCCCTAACCTGGCTCATGTCTACATACAAAAATCTCTAGCTCAAATTAAGTGGTGCTTTAAGATTTAGCTAGCTGACTCATTGGGAGATGCAGGTTGAAGCTCAATTGAGGCCAACACTCGACCAAGCAGTGGACTGGGGACTCCGCTTACAGTACACTCAAGGGCTAGGAGTCCCCCAATGCCTTTCCAAAATTTCTGTCCAGGTGTATTGGTTGTATCTAGGCCCTCTGCTTCCTGTCTCAAAGTTAACTCCACCCAATATAAATACCCCACTTGAATAGTCAGACCTCATGTTGCAACAAAGCTTTCTGCAACTGTAGCATTTGCTCAAACTCAGTGGTTTCTAAGCTTTTTACTAAGGCTACTCACTAACTGCATCCATTGGTGGATTTGGACCCATTTGGGAAACTGCTCTAGCTCTGCTATTGCAATTCAGTCAGATGGCCACTGGGGACAGACTTTCTTCCCAGCGTGTGGCTCCCTGGCCTGAGGCTGATTCCAAACTGCTTGTTCAGTTGTGGTGTGATGCCAGCAGGACTTGTTTTCTGATTGTAAAAGACCCTGCTGCACCTGTGCAAAGCAGGCATTATTAACTGAAGCCTGAGAATGCAGGATTCAGGGTGGACACAAGCAAGTGTGTGGTGCAGTGTACTTTCTCTCGCACTGACACAAACATTTCAGCATTTAAAGAAGCCGACCAAACTTTTAAAGATATCACTGTCCCAGCAAGTAAGTTCACTGCAAGACCTTTTTTTGGTGTAAAGTCAAGAGCACATCAAAAGTCTTGGAAATACAGGACCGGGTTTCAACAGCCAGAGGAGAGAGGGTGTGGCAAGGTACATCTTCATTGGATGGATTCACCTGCATCTAGTTCATCAGTCATAGAATAATAGAATCATAGAGGATTAGGGTTGGAAGAGATCTCAGGAGGTCATCTAATCCAAGCCCCTGCTCAAAGGAGGACCAACCTCAACTAAATCATCCTAGCCAGAGCTTTCTCAAGCCGGACCTTAAAAACCTCTAAGGATGGAGGTTCCACCACCTCCCTAGGTAACCCATTCCAGTGCTTTACCACCCTCTTAGTGTAATAGTATTTCCTAATATCCAACCTAGACCCCCCCCCCCCCACTGCAACTTGAGACCATTGCTCCTTGTTCTGTCATCTGCCACCACTGAGAACAGCCTAGCTCCATCCTCTTTGGAACCCCCCTTCAGGTAGTTGAAGGCTGCTATCAAATCCCCCCTCACTCTTCTCTTCTGCAGACTAAATAAGCCCAGTTCCCTCAGCCTCTCCTCCTAAGTCATGTGCCCTAGCCCCATAATCATTTTCGTTGCTGTCTGCTGGACTCCCTCCAATTTATCCACATCCTTACTGTAGTGGGGGGGCCCAAAACAGTCTATTTATGTTGGCCTGAATTTTACTCCAGTCTTGTGGGATGATGTAGGAGAACTTCTCATAAATTTCCAGAGGGTCAAATTTCTAGGCACCCCCAACTTCCCATGCCTTCTGTTGTAGCTAACCATTCCTTTCCGGTCACTTATTTCCTCTTCAGTTAGAAGATAATGAAAGAGATCCAGGACATACATTGAGGGTTGTCCTGCAGAGGTCTGGGATTACTGTTCTCTTTTCCATTGAGGAATCTCAAGCAAGTTAACATCTTCCAGTGCTGTCACAGTCTGAAATAATATTAAGAGCATCACAAGTACTTTTCTGGTTTCCCAAGCCTGCCCTTTCCCATCCCTCCACACTCAAGCTCTCCAAATAATTTTCTATCTTTGTTTTTGCTTAATAAAAGTAAAGCACTTACTATTGTTAGTATGGTAAGGAACACTGGAATTCAGCAGATGCAAAGCGAAGCATTTGGGTTATGAAGAGGAATGAAGGCCTTAAGATGAAACTTAAAATTCAAAACTTGTTCTGATGCAGAAAGTTAAAGGGGAGATACTTTTCCTTTTTTTGCCCTGGACAGAAAAGTTATGTACCATTTCTTTGCTTTACTGGCCCATCAGCACAAGTACATCCCAGTCACTGAAGGCCATTGACTGCCAGCACCTGGGTCCAGAACCAGAGAAGCAGAAGGAAGAAGACACAGGAGGATCTGCTGATGGAGATGCATCAGAACTTTGACAGAAGATCTAAAGGGAGATGCAGGAGCAGGAACAGCAAGCCCAGGCTGCAGCTGGGAGGGTGCTGGAGAAGGTGGAGTGCACAGTGGCCAAGTATATGATCCATGACCCAGCCCTGTGAAAGCAAGAGAACAAGCAGCAGTATGAGTAGAGCCAGCAGCCAATGGCCATGTTTGAATGGCTTCTGGGCATTATGGCTAGCAGGAGCCAGAGCAACCCAGCCCCTACCCCAGTCCAGGCTAACATCCAACTTCATCCTGTAGCCATGAATTCTTCTCCATGATACTATGAACTGGATGGGGGTGGTTAGCCAGTCCCTGGAAGGAAGTACCCGTGGTCAGGTCTACCCATCACTTCACCCCCCCAGGCAGCGATGGCCAAGAGATGATGGGTACCCTGACCATGTGCTCTTCCCATACATGTGACCTGGTGCTGCACTCTCGTGAACATCACAACTGCATAGGGCAGATGGACTGCTAGTATTGTTCACTGTGCTGATGCTAACTGTTTGCAGCAGCAGGACTGTTAGTACTATTCACTGTTGCACACAGAACCTTTGTTTCTGTGAGCGCTTTGTCTGCAATTGAGAGGGAGGGGTACTTAGCAACACAATTTTATTTCATCATCACTATCACAATCAATGCACATTCGGAGAAGGTATAAGCACTGACATAGAGCATATCACGTGCCCCTTCCACTCCAAGCCAGATAGAGGAACTAGGAGTTGGATGGGGGAAAAATGTATCAAGCTCCCCAGAGCCGGAGCCTCTGGCTTCACACCAGCTGCCTCTGCAAGTCAGGGAAAAGCAAAGGGTCCCACTCATTGTTCAGGATATCTGTGACTTTCCGCTGGACTACAGCCGTTAAACAAGCAGAACTGGTGCACTGTAATAAGTTGCTGGGCAAACAGCACTTCTGCCCATATGACTAGAACAGACAGAAAAGTTTTCCTGAAATACACTGTGAAAGTTCGGAAGGAGCGGAATAGTGCTGTGCTAAGAATCAAGGCATATGTCCCCTGGAGGGTAAGTGCCTTCACTTGAGTCAATACCGCGACCACGTGCAAGCAATAACTAGAAGATGCCTTGAGTTAACCTTTGCAGTGTGGCTAGGCTAGCTGGAGAGGAGCATCTCGAGTGTACTTGAGCCAACAATACAGCCCTTTGTGTGGATGGATTATTGCTCTTGTGTGACAGGGGACAAAGGAAGTTGCAGGTGAAAGGCTTTTTTCTAAACAAGTTTAAATGAAACTAAAATGATTCCTCATAATTCAAGCATTTTTAAACAGTGACTATAAACTCTACAGTGGAATGGCCCTTGAAATGGAATTATGTCTCTGCTGATGAACGATCTCTGTCCTTCTCAATCTGTGAACAGTAACCTAGCAGTAATGGAGGAGATGAGCCAACAGTACAAAATCTAATTCACAAATATTCTTTTGCATTAAAAAATGAATGTCACTGTGACGGGTTCCCCCCCACTCTGGGGTGCCATCTGATGTACTGGGGTACCACTGAGCCCATCTATTCCACCAGCCTGGGCTCCCTTACACTGTCCTGTACACACACACAGGTAGGGACACACCCAGCTGCAGAAAGACACAGACACTGAAATCAGCTCTTCATGGGAAGACTCAGCTAGGGAATTGCCCAGCACTCAAGTGCACAAACCCTCTAGAGTGCAAACCCAAATTTGTATTGTCTTGCGTTGCACAGAGAACTGCACAGCGAAAGCCCATGAAATTCACCCCCTCCCTCAATGTGGAGGAAGATATGCACAGCTTTTTGCCCCCCAGTTATGAATTCCACAAACGGGTTTTAGAGAAAGCAAAACCAAGTGTATTAACTACACAAGATAGCTCTTAAGTGATTATAAGGGATAGCAAACAGATCAAAGCAGATTACTAAACAAATAAAGCAAACATGCAAACTAAGCTTAATACACTAAAGAATCTGGTTACAAGTAGTAATTTCTCACCCTAAATATTGTTATAGGCATTTCTTTCACAGGCCAGATGCCTTTTCCAGCCTGAGCTCAGTTCCCCCTCCCCCCCCCCTTTTGTCTTTGTTTCTTATATGTTTCCAGCAGTCATCCTGATTAAGTCACATATGTAAATAGGTTTTACATATGGTGGAAACCCTTTGTTTTCCAGTGTGGTTCCCGACCCCCAGGAGAAAAATACTGGCATTCTATCATGGAGTCCAGTACCAGGTGACATGATCACATGACCCTGCAGTGTCAAAGCAGCCATGAGTCAAAGGTTGTTTGTAGCATCTCAGGAAACTTTTTAGGAACGTGGGAGATTAGCATCTTCAAAGACCTATTGTTCTCCCTAATGGCCCATCCGGACTGATTGCATTCTGTCTGGTGGGCATTCCCCAGGTATAAACCCACTTGTAATTGATACATAGTCAATATTCCTAACTTTAGATAAAAAAATGATACATGCGTACAAATAGGATAATAATATTCAGTAAATCATAACCTTTCCAGTGATATCTTGCATGCATTCTCTTGCACAAAATATATCATAGATATGCTACAATTATATAATATCAATATTTCTATGAAGAATATGGGGCATAGTGTCACACCTTCCCCCTGAGATTACTGCCATAGGGTTAGTCACTGACTAATGCAAAGGCAGTGTTCCTAAAATTCTCCTTAAGTCTTGGGTATCCAACTGGCCAGTGTTACCAAAAAATGGAGTGTTATTCCTAGGTGTTTTTTAAAAAAAAATGGGTTTCTTTTTCCAGGTTGCCTGAAAGCAATCTAGTGTGCAGCATTATTAACACAATGTAGATATCAATATCTTTTAGTGTGTAGGTGTCTTGGCATTTAGCCACCAATGCCATGAGGCAGTGTGCCTCAGTTTCCCCTTCCACACAGCAGCCTAGGTTTGTTATGCTTTCTCTGCTGTGCCAAGCTGTGAGCCTGTTTACCGGTGCTAGCTGAGAAGTAATATTCTTATAGGACTTCCTTGTTACCACTCTTGGCATGTTCAAAAGTTTCTTCCAAAAATCATAGAATCATAGAAGATTAGGGTTGGAAGATACCTCAGGAGGTCATCTAGTCCAACCCCCTACCAAAGTCTTTGTTATGACCAATAAGCTGTATAGTATAAGGTTCAACACTACCAGCAACTTCATGACAGGGAGGCGTTTCCAAGTATACCATGCCTTCTGTTTAGACAGTCCGGTTTGTTCAATAGTCATTGTATTTCTTAATCCCTTCTTGAACCACAGTAAGTATTCTGATACTGGTCTTTCTTCCCCTTTAGTAAAGGTTCTCAATTCATGTCTGTCTTTGGGGCTTTGGCAAGGAAATGGTGTAAGGAGACCTTGCATGTTACTGGCCAGCCTCCGGTGGAGCTGCATTCCATCTCCAGGGTTATGCCCATACAAAAAATCCCTCCCTCCCTCCCCCCTGGGATTTTTTGTAATTCTCACTCTTAGAGTTGGAATCTTCCCCACTCCTTTTCTCAGCTCTTGCCTAGCTGCTGGGAGGAGTTTACCTGCCCGGGAGAGTGCGTCCTCCTCCCCTTTCTCAGGTGGGTCATTAGCATTTTCATTGACACCCAGTTGTTAGAAAGACTCTCATCCTGCCTTAAAGAGACAGAGTTAGTTTTCAAAAGTACATTAGGAACAACATTTAGCAAAAATGGGACCTGGATTGGGGTACCCTCTGTCACCCCTCTCTCTGTTCCTAAGAGATCAGTTGTATGACTGCTCCCCTCCGGGAGGTCAGTTACAGAGTTCCCCCTTAAAACCTGAGCCTGCTGGGAGGAGTTTACCTGCCCGGGAGAGTGCGTCCTCCTCCCCTTTCTCAGGTGGGTCATTAGCATTTTCATTGACACCCAGTTGTTAGAAAGACTCTCATCCTGCCTTAAAGAGACAGAGTTAGTTTTCAAAAGTACATTAGGAACAACATTTAGCAAAAATGGGACCTGGATTGGGGTACCCTCTGTCACCCCTCTCTCTGTTCCTAAGAGATCAGTTGTATGACTGCTCCCCTCCGGGAGGTCAGTTACAGAGTTCCCCCTTAAAACCTGAGCCACAGGTGGGGTGCCTGGGAGCATAGATGCCAATCCAGCAAATTTCTCCTGGACAAACCCTCCCATGTAATCAGCGAGGAGACATTCCTTTACTCCCCCACATCCCTTCTTAACTTCCTTCTCTTGGGCCCCCACTAAGGCACACACCTCTGTGCTCTTTAGAGTGGGATCTATCCCCTGTTCAGCTAACAGCTAACAGCCAGAACAATCCTTTCGCTGGTAAGCACTGCACCCTTTCTTGTGTTTATTTTAAACCTGCTACCTATTAATTTCATTTGGTGTCCCTTTGTTCTTGTATTATGAGAAGGAGTAAATAACACTTCCTTATTTACTTTCTCTATGCCACTCATGATTTTATAGACCTCTATCATATCCTCCCTTAGTCGCCTCTTTTCCAAGCTGAAATGTCCCAGTCTTATTAATCTCTCCTCATATGGAAGTTATTCCATATCCCTAATCATTTTTGTTGCCCTTTTCTGAACCTTTTCCAATTCCAATATATCTTTTTTGAGATGGGGCGACCACATCTGCACACAGTATTCAGGGTGTGGGCGTACCATGGATTTATATAGAGGCAATATGATATTTTCTGTCTTATTGTCTATCCCTTTCTTGATGATTCCCAACATTCTGTTCACTTTTTTGACTGCCGCTGCACATTGAGTGGATGATTTTAGAGAACTATCCACAATGACTCCAAGATCTCTTTCTTGAGTGGTAACAGCTAATTTAGACCCCATCATTGTATATGTATAGTTAGGATTATGTTTTCCAAAGTGTATTACTTTGCATTTATCAACATTAAATTTCATCTGCCATTTTGTTGCCCCGTCGCCCAGTTTTGTCCCCTGTCTTGCTGTATGCAGGACACAACCACTCCCATTTGTGGATTTTTGGAGAGGTGGGGCCCCCTGGTGTGGGGTTCTGGTTCTGGTTCTGCCTGTGAATCAAGGCCAGTTCCTCCTGTCTCTCTTTTTCCTTCTCCTCCATGGCTAGCTTCTGGGCCTCCATTTCTTTGTTTCTCAGTTCCAGGGCAGCTTTTTGCCTGGCTGCTTCTGCCTCCATGGCTCTCTCCATGGTCTTAAATAGGTTTTACATATGGCAGGAACCTTTTGTTTTCCAGTGTGGTCCCCCACCGCCACCAGTGGAAAAATACTGGTATTCTATCATGGAGTCCAGTACCAGGTGACATGATCACATGACCCTGCAATGTCAAAGTAGCTATGAATCAAAGGCAGCATCCCAGGAAACTTCTCAGGCAGGTGAGAGATTAGCATCTTCAAAGACCTGTTGTTCCCTACTGGACTGATTGCATTCTGTCTGGTGGGAATTCCCCAGATGTAAACCCACTTGTAATTGATACATAGTCAGTATTCCTAACTTTAGATACAGAAATGATTCATGCATAGAAATAGGATAATCATATTCAGTAAATCATAACCTTTCCAGTCATATCTCACATGCCTTATCTTGCACAAAACATATCATAGTTATGCTATAATCATATTATAACAATATTTCTATGAAGAATATGGGGCATAGTGTCACAGTCACTATGACCATATTTGCAAGCAGAGTTGGGTGAATAATGAAAAAACTATTTGTCAGATATTTGATTAGAAATTTTGTCAAATGTGTTGAATAGGTATTTGATAAATGTTTGTAAACCATTCACACAGCCCTTGTGCAGAGAAGCATTTCTCTAGCCAACATTGAGGATTTATGTCTATTTACACACCTATCAAAGCACAGATGACATGTTAATTTTAATTACATTCTTTCAAATAAAAACTCTTAACTTGGTGCCTCCGGTAGAGTATTTTAGTGCTGTAAAAAGTCCCCAAAGGGCCCTGGTGTACCATGCAAAGCAGCTGCTTTTACTTTGGGCTCCGTCTCTAGAGGAGGGGCATGTCTCTGGTCTCTCTTCCCCACCCCCACATCCTCGCACATTCCCCAGTGCTGTGATTCCCCTGGCTGCCTCCGTGCATTGTTGCTGCCTGCTCACACTCAGGGTCCAGAGTTGCCCCAGCTAGAGGGGTCCCACATCACAGCCACCCCTACCCTGGGTGGCCAGCAAGCCCCACTCTCCCCTGGTGGCCCCTCTTGTTGGGCCCCAATATTCTTCTGGGCCCTCGCGTGACTGCATACTCGCACCATTGTAGTTACACCACTGGAATTTTTAATAATTGAAATGAGATATTGTGAATTTCGGAATTTTGTTTGTTGTTTTAATTTTGGGAGATGCTCAGATGAAGGACATATAAACGCATAGGTAACTAAATAGATGGAGAGCATCTGACTGTAAGGGATGACCATGATGTTTGTGTCACTCACAATATGTGGTGACATCTGTAAAGTGCTTGTACTTCAGCATTTAGAGAGCCAATTACCCACTCCTGGAGAAGAACACTGCATGTAATCTCCAGATGGTTTTTCAAGCAGTTTCTTTCCATTCTCTCTAGGAGGGGGGAAGACTTTTCAATCTCATATTGGGAGGAGGGGTACAGTCTGGAAAGCCCATTGTGCCCTATTCTGAAGAGAAATTAGAATTAAATCCTACTTTTCTCAAGCCCACTGTATATTAAGGAGATTTGCATTGCAGTAGCTAGTGCATTGGTGTAAATCCTAATGAAGACATGCTGCACCAACACAGAGTGGGGCTTGCACCAGAGATTGTCACTTGGTAATGTGCTGGGCATAGAGCAGAGGATATCACACACATCAGCAGCTGCCCAGTTCTACTCCTTTTCACCCTCTATAATTCCAGTCCCACCATATACATAGGAGGGGTTTTTGCAACCTGGGGGAAGAGTGTAAATAAACACTGATCAGCGCTCCCCACCTCCTGTATCCTCTCCCAATCCCCTCAGCTTTATCTCCCCTCCCTCAGCACAAAGGGAGGAAAACATCCTTCCACTACTTCTTAATTTCTGTGTATGTAAAGTTTGCGGGTATAGTTCACTCCTAGACTCAGCTACGTTTTTGATTAAGGGTGACTTTATCTTAATTATTTCCCAAGAAAATGTCTATTGTGTTATGGAAAAAGCAGTTTTCGTCTACTTTAATGATTTCATTATAATATATAAAAATAAGTTTTAAAATAATGCAGGAAGATTCTTTCAAAGAAAACAATTTGTGTAACTATCTGCATATGAGCCAGTTCATTACACCTGAACATATTACTACAAACAATTTTCATAATTAAAGTACAGTAGTTATCCCAAAATACTTTTATAGCAGAAGTAATTTCATAATAACAATAGAAATTACATCCGAATTAAGGAATAATATGAGCTTGTTATGTTACCACATGTTATCAGAATAACATGATTCCAACATATATGCAAAAATTGTTACTTCTTTAGGCGTTGCTCACTTTCAGTGTACTAATACATTATATTATGGGTTTTGAGCTAAATTCACAGTTGTAGCTATGTTAAGAACCTTTGAGGGTGAATCTGTGGTAAACAAGTCTACAAATCTTTTTAATGCAAATGACAGCTCAAGGAGAAGTCTTTTAAATCACACAGACACTTAATTAGATTTGGTTCCGTTACATTTCATTGATTTTTATGGAGAATACTGTGACATGCCTCAAAGACTTCATTTAGCGAACCACAAATAATTTAAAGCACAAAAGATCATAGAGTAAAAAAACACAGAATAGCTGATAACATAAGATAATGAATGTTAATAGAATGGCAACCACTGAGATTAGACCAGTAAGTTTTTTATAGGGTGCAGAGATAATTCTGAATTCTCACTTTGTGGAACACATCCACAATGTATATGCTTCTTCCTACATTAAAATTTACTTGCCACCTCAGCTGATAGGAATAGGATTCCTTAGATGGTATTTTTGTAATAACATAGACTAAAGATACCATTAAAAATAAATCAAGATACCAGCTGCTGGTAATGTCATCACTGTGCTGCTGTCATTATGGTGTTACATTTTGGAGATCAGAAGATAAAGCAACAGGAAAAAGAACAAGCCGGATATCCAAACTATATTGTTTCTAATTTTGTTTTGTGAATTGTGTCATCATTGATTGGCCTTAGATTTGGTGGTATGAGAAAGCATTTATGCTTCTACGGAATATGACACATGACAGTATATTATTTGAGTGCTGTAGAAGAAAATTCAGGATTTTTAAAATGAATTTAAATGACATTACAATGGTTCTTTAGAATATTAGTGTATTACTCATATGGTCAAATTCAGAGGTGACATATGGAGATACAAGTTACACATGGTGTCATGTAAAGAATACAGAAAATGCTAATAGGAAAGTGTAAGATAATTAAATATGCTATATCTCCTTTATTTTATAACTTCTTGCAAAGTCCTTCTGGCCACTGTTCCTGCTGCAACACCTCCCTTCTGCACCCTTTGATGAATAAATTACACCAGTCTACAGCCCTTCTCCACTACAGCTGTGTAGATAGTAGTGGGTGACTTACTTTCAACCTATTTGTCCTTTGACCTAGTTTGAAAATCATTCCAGTTTGTAGTGCATACAAAGGTGTGTCCCTAAACTGTGTTAAAACCCACAATGCAGGGACACATTTATTATCCCATCTATGCTGCAAAATGGAACCCTGGTCAGGGATCATAGAATCATAGAAGATTAGGGTTGGAGGAGACCTCAGGAGGTCATCTAATCCAACCCCAACTAAATCATCCCAGCCAGGGCTTTGTCAAACCGGGCCTTAAAAACTTCTAAGGATAGAGATTCCACCACCTCCCTAGGTAACCCATTCCAGTGCTTCACCACCCTCCTAGTGAAATAGTTTTTCCTAATATCCAACCTAGACCTCCCCCACTGCAACTTGAGACCATTGCTTCTTGTTCTGTCATGCCACCACTGAGAACAGCCTGGCTCCATCCTCGTTGGAACCCCTCACTGTTCTAAACACAACAGTTGGCTTCAATGGGACTACCTAGGGGAGTAAGCATTATGTGTGATAGTATTTGTAGTAAAATTGGATTACAAGAAAGATACACCAGGAGATCATCTCCGAGGAGCTGAAATTTTGTATCTGGGTGCTCCCTGAATAAACTCATTCCTTCTAGAGTGGTGCTTGAGGCAAATTCTGAGAATCCTTTAATCCGTGAGGCTTCTGAGTATCTGAGATCTATTTCTAGATGCCCAGAGAACAAGAACAAGATGGCTTCTGGAAATGTGTCTCCACTATTACTTCTGCGGTTTCTCCAGTTGTGTAGGATTTCATTGAGAGTCCTCTCCATTAACCTTATGGTATCTTTACCCAATGTCCATATGCAGTTTTGTGGCCTTCTCAAACCTGGAGTCAGTCTGCTTAGAGCTAAATCCCATCTTCAAACTTCCATCTTCCTTACGAGATATGGTTTCTGAATGCCAATCTGGTTTTGGAAGGGTAGATGGAAAATGATATTCCTGAACAGGCTGCTCCATCTTCCTCCTCACCAGATGGTGCTACAGGAAGCTCAATTATCTGGTGATTTACAAGAAGGCTTGGCAGAATTCAATTTTTATTTTTTTATAATTTTGATGAATAATATCAATTTTTATTTTTTGGCTTGTTTAGTTTTCTCTATTTAAATTTTCACACTTGTGGAGAAATTATAGGGGGGTCAGACAATGGAGGGTCAGACAATAAATATTTAATGACAGAAATTTTAAAAAAATTAAAGCTTTATAACCATTAAACCACAAATTGTCAACTTCATATGTCAAAGTATACAAAGTAAATAGTCGTAAATCAAACTCTAAGAAGTTCTCAAGCAGCATTTTTCTTACTTTTCCTATCTGTACATTTCAATTATTGTCAATAGAAATATTTGTTGTTGGTTTGTGTCTGTAGGGTGAAGTAGACATTTACAGATAAAAATTTAATCCTTCCAAGCCTATTTAGAAGAGCTTCCAGGAGCTCTTACGTTAGAATATGGAGGAACTGAGTATTGAACTCTCCATTGTGCAGGAGAAATCCCTTCGATATCCTGAAACTTAGACAGAAAGGGGTAGAAATGGCCAATCCTATTAGTTAGGTCTCCTTGGACCAGCTCAAGATCTGTGACAGATACATGCTTTCAGGCACAAAATAAAAGGGGGCTGATAGGCTGCATCACTTTCAATGGTATGGCTTTAACTTTTTGAACACCCATCCTATACCAAGATCTTTGGTTGTCACAGCTGTCACAAAAAGGACAAAGCAAAGGAGTGTCTCTTGTTTCATTTCCCAGGAGAAGGACACAAAGAAAACTGACATTTTAGGACCATGAGTTTTTATTGGAGCCCCTTCTGTTTAGTATATTAGCACCTAGGCAACCCCCATGATAGTCTCCCATGCCAGAGTCTGGCACAGGCAAGTTTTCTTAACCTCCCTTTTGGCCATTTTCTCACTGTTTTGTCATTTTCTCTCTTTTTTCCCATCTTGTTCATTTTTCTTCCCTATAAACCTTTTTTTCTGCATTTGCTGTCCATTTTTATTCTGGTTTCCACTTCATATACCTCTCTCCCAGTTCTCCTGTTCCTCCTCCATCTCTGTTTGCCTGCCCCTTCTCCCAGTTTTCTCCTCCCCTTTATTCTCCTTCTGGCCTTGTCTAGAGTAGGAAAATTTATACCTGTTCTTCAGCAACAGCGTACATGTAATATTGCTATAAATAGCATAAGTGTTATTGTAGTCAGAGCTCACATGTTTTTCTATCAAGATATACCTGTGTCACTAAGAGCACCCTAGTGTGATATGGTAAAGGGATCCCTGGTATGTAACAGTAAATCTCAGCTGGCCTGATCAGCTCGATACACCTCACACACCATTGTTATGATATTTATTTAAAAGGTGTCTTGTAATATATCATTTGAAAACTAATACACTGCTCATTAATATCACTGTGAAATTTATGTAAACACTGTATGTAAAATTATTGATACTCTCTGATATTATGGTTTGAAAACAGACAAAGGAAGAAACAAGTTTTTTCCAGACAAAGGGGAAGGCAAACACCTCTTTGGTTCAGTTGCAAACCAAGCCAGGTGTGATCATAAACAAGGATAATGGGCTATTCACTTGCATCAGAGATTGCAGGAAGATCATTTGCATTGTAAAATCCAGGAGACTGCAAAATTAACATGGTGGTGTCTCTTGGTGGACACAGAGAGCTGAGCAAAGCTGAAACCCCAGGAGGGCTTCTTGACTTTGAAATTAAAGATACATTTTGGGGATATAAGGAACTAGGATGACCAGATGTCCCAATTTTATAGGGACAGTCCCGATTTTTGGGCCTTTTTCTTATATAGGCTCCTATTACCCCTCACCGCCTGTCCCAATTTTTCACATTTGCTGTCTGGTCACCCTATAAGGAACTGCTGAAAGACATTGGGGGCATCCATCTCTTGAGGGAACAAAGAAACCAGCATTATTCTGAGAGGGGTAGGATCCTGGCTGGAACAGCCAGCCATGCTGGAGAATGCTGAAAACTTTGTGTGAGTAAGATACTAGTTTAGGCAAAGCTGCATCTTGCTAGAATTAAGTTTTAGACAGTAGAAAATGTGTTATTTTTGTTTAGTTTATTTTTATTTGTAACTCTTTCACTGGTGCTTAAAATCACTGTTCTTTGTTAATAAACTTATTCTTGTTTTATTACAAACCATCTCAGTATAAAGGTGGAGTGTACCACCCCAGCTGAGCTAACAAACCGTTGTGTGTACTGGCTCTTTGGAGGCAGTGAACTTAGTGTTACCTCTGTGAATGTCCACTTAGACTATATCTACACTACAGCTTACGTTGGCATAACTTATGTTGCTCAGAAGCATGAATAACCCCCCTCCCCTGAGTGACGTAAGTTACACTGACATAAGCGCTGGTGTGAACTGCGCTATGTTGGCGGGAGAGCTTCTCCCCCCAAAATAGCAACTACCACTCGTGGAGGTGATTTTATTATGCCGATGGGAGAGCTCCCATTGGCATAGAGCATCTTGCCCTAAGAGGGACGGGACACTGCAGTGGAGATGGTTTAGGGAGATTTGGGACAAGAAGGATTGGGACGGGACACTGCAGTGGAGATGGTTTAGGGAGATTTGGGACAAGAAGGATTGCTGGGGTCACCCTACATGGAGTAACTGGGTGGGTGGAATAGCTTTTAACCTTTGTGCTGTGAGCAGGCTGCTGGTGTCAGGGCTCTGAGCCAAAGCTGCACAGACTAAAAAACAGAAGGTTACAGGGCAGGCAGTGACAGAACCCTTTACTGGTTTGGGTGAACCCCTAAGGCATTACAACACCATTCCTACTGTAGACATCCCCTTTCTGTATATCTTATTTACTTTCCTAATTCCCTAGTCTTCTCCCTTTCCCTTCAGTCTTAAGTGCTGTCCCTAAAGTTCCCCATTATTCCCTTTGCTGTGTCCTCTCTCTTTGGGCTTTTCCTCTATCAGGGCTGTTCCTCTCTCTGCAGTTTGGGAGCCAGTTCACCCTGCCCTGTTTGGAGACTGCACCTTTCCTTTTTCCCCATCCCGCAGTCTCCGCTTCTGTATGTTGTCATCCAACCCTTCCCCACTGCCGCCGCCAATCGTTTCAAGGGCTTGGCGTTGTATGAAGCACTCCAGAGGCCTGGTCCACTGCTTCCGCTGCTCTATAGCTCTGGCTGATGTGAAGATAGCTGCCTTTTAGTTATGGGTGTATGATTTTAAGCAGCAATGCCCCTTGTTTTGCCAACTATTTACAATTTACATTTTGAAGTATATATTAAAAAAAAATACATAAGTAGGTGTGAGGCACCTATCCTCTACACTATTTTATTTCACAGAACCCTTTAATTAAACATGAAATACATGACTCTCAGGAAGAATGGTCACCATTTATCATGTTTAAAATAATGAGTTGATAGGAAAAAAAGGACAGAGAATAAATCACAGAGATAGTAACATACCCCAGTGGATTTACCTCAGCATTATACATTGCTTTTAACAGAATTCTGATATGCTGTGTGAAGTAAGTGCTCTTAAGAAATAACCCATTAGCAAGAAAATATCTCTCACTCCTTTTAGTGCTCAATGTTTCTAGCACTTAGTAACCACGGCGGAGGTTGCAAGTTATTTGATGCCTAACAAAATATACTAGCTTCTTTTTCCTCAACGGAAACAAACAAACCAAAAAAATATATATATATAGATCAAGTTTACAAAAACAAATAAATCAAACCAATAGGTGACTATAAATTTTGTTAAGCTCTACATTCTGCCCTTGAATGCTGTGTGTGACTCATCACTGAACGGAGATGATACATAGGTCTGAGGGAGAAATTCTCATTTACGTATTTGTATCATGGTAGCACCCTAAGTCACAAATCAGGATCAGATAAAGTTTTGCCAGGCTGTATACAAAATGGAGTAAGAGACAGTCCTGCCCGTAATTAGTGCTTATTTAAGGCAAGACATACCAAATGGTTGTAACAAACAAAGGAGGAAGGGTGAGGGAAACCATAATAGGCCAGCTATGTAAACAACTAAATGGCTCTGAGGCTGTCATTTTGCCAAAATATAGATAGATAGATACAGGGCCAGCTCCAGCATTTCTGCCGCCCCAAGCACAAAAAAAAAAAAAAAAAGCCGCGATCGCGATCGGCGGCGGCAATTGAAAAAAAAAAAAAAGCCGCGATTGGCGGCGACAGTTCAGCGGCAGGTCCTTTGCTCCTAGAGGGAGTGAGGGACCTGCCGCCCCCGAATTGCCGCAGGTGCTGCCCCTCTCCCTTGGCCGCCCCAAGCACCTGCTTGTTAAGCTGGTGCCTGGAGCCGGCCCTGGATAGATAAATAAACAAACAAAAACAAAACAAAAGAATCAGAAGTCCCTACATACCATCTACTTAGGCGCTACCAACTGTCAGTTTCCCATAGGATGCCGGAAGAAGTGGGTCTTGCAGAAGAGAGATTTGGAGGAGAGGGTAATGGCTTTATGGAATAATTGGGGGAGGATGTTCCGCAAAGAAGATGTGGGGCAGAAAAAAGCACAAAGATGCTTATGGGAGAACTGGACAAGGGGGCAATGGAGGCTGGCAGCATTGATGCAACGGTGGAGGGGGTGAAGGGAACACAATGAAATTCTTTTGTAAAATGAGTCAGATACTTTTAAAGTTGATTAATGCATTTTTGCTTCTCCAATTAAGAAATGACAGGCAAACATGCTCTTGTAGAAGTATTGTACTATACTGGCCCTACAACACTCTGATTTGTAGTTAATTCATTTGTTCTTTTCTATTCTGTTTAGTTTTAAATCAAGCCAAAACCCCAGAAAGCACCATAAATAGTTAGAATAAAAGATTTCTTCAATGCTGTTAAAATGTAACGGGAGACTGTTCAGCCATTTTGATTAAAAGCAATGGCCTAATCTTGTGTTAAGCAAGTAATGGAGAGTTCTCCAAAAACACATTATATATTTTTTTCTGGACTGCATTTTACAATCAATAATGTCCTGCTTTCAATTGAAAATGCTGCCAGAGCAGGCATAATATATCAATAAGATTTCTAGTGTTTCACAGTAACACATCTAATAATTTGAAAACAAAAGTAGCCTAAAATGATTGAATTCTTGAGGCAATGAAACAGTACTGGTGATTTTATTCAGAATGTGTCCAATACGATTTTCCATTTGGATTCCACATTTTTAAGCTTTTTCATTATATTATTATAAACATTATCTCCAGATTTCATGGAGTCTTAGAAAGTTTTTAAATTATTGAACAAAAGAGAAAAATTAAAACTTAATGATTAAATAACAGGACATTTATATACATCAGTGGGTTTTCTCAGATACTGGGCTCAAAGTACATACAATGCCTATTGAGTAAAAATAAAAAATTCAACCATGCAAATCATCTTACAAACCAATTGTTCCACTTTCTTTGAAAAATCTGACTTTTACTTTGTTACTGGCACATCATTTTAAAATGACTCATACGTTTTAAAGGTTCATTTATGCTTTTTGGTTTTTGTATTGCCGTTGAAAAGCTGACAGGCAAACATGCTGTTGTTGGAGTACTGCACTGTACTGGGAAGATAAAAACTATTCTACCATCAACTACTTTGAGCCTTGTAGTGGGTGCATCTGGTATCTGAAATATCACCTGATCTAATCACACTGGCTTATCTTTGAACAACAGCATACCACAATACCAGCATAGATAGTACAATTTGACCAATTGGGTGATTTCATTTAACAGTTTTTTAACACCAGAATCTTTCATTGTTATAATTCTGCTTTTATGAATTAAAGGTCATATATAGAGCACACATGAGGTCTAAATTTAGTCACAGCAGACCACAGCTCCACATAAAGACACATCTTCAAGTTATGTTGACCTGCTAGGAAACAAAGATAAACAGCACAGCAAACATGTACCTGCAATGCACTGCTTCCCTATTAAATATTAACTGCTTCATTTACATTTAAATGAACTGAGCAGTAATGGATGGAATTTCCAGTACTGATGTCTGGTGCTGCTGTCATGGAAAGAAGATGAAGACAATATGGCCTGCATGGGGCAAATGACACAATCATAACATCCGCTCTAAAGTGACTTAAAGATGACCATTCACCAGTCTTAAAACATAATCCTAAACAGCATTTGTTTTCTCTCCCTCTGTAAATAGATCAAATTATTTAAAAGTCTCCTTGACATTCATGGTATCTAACAGAAGCTGAAGTAGAAAAGGATGGGTGGTGTACAGCACTGAGGAGATGGCATAGTACTTGGTTTTGTTGTTTTGTTTAGCATTGATGTGCAGGTTGCAAATATCAGCCATCAGAGACGGGAGGAGTGACCCACCCATATTTTTCATGGGTCTTCACTAAACTCTTAAATGTTGCTTCAGCTTCCTTACGACTGAAGGACTTTTTTGATTTGCCAGCTTTTCTGCAGATACGGCCCTGCACCAAAGAAAGAGAAAACATTCATTAAACATGTGAACACATAGGTCCATTCAAATTTAAGCACTGAACAAGTAAAAACAATAAGCATTCACAAATGGTATCCCATAAACACTCAGTTTGTATTAGTATTAGACCCTTATGTCCTCTGTCTGATCACAAATGCTTGAGCAGGTCTGACTGTCCACCCAGCAGAGAACAACGATACTCAACATTGTCAGAAGATAGGCAGACACACAAAAGTAGCCCTTTATTATATAATATCTAATTGCTGAATAATGGGAACAGGGAGGAAGATGGATGGCTTTCAGGGAATCTCCTACCACTATATAGATGTAAAAGCATATTTGCGAAGTGAGAGGGCTCAAGTTCTGCAGCTTTCCCCACCACCACTGATACTAATCTTCTCCTTTGCCCTTCCCAATTCCCTCCCACCAACTTAGTCTGGTGCCTCCCTAAGGCATGTCAGCCCCAGGGGTTAGAAAATGCTTTCTTAATGACCCAAGATTGTGTAAAAGCTCAAATAGTGCCATACATGATTATTGTCATTAATTACGATTTACGGACAAATCAAGGAGTATTAATGAATGATATTCTTACTGAGGTTACTAATGCCCTTCTTTTCCTCTCCAAACAGGAAAATGTTATTTTTCATAGTTGATTAAATGCTGTTTCCAATGTAAGAAGTAGCTTGCAATATGAATGTGCTTCTAAGTGTATCCTATATTATACCCAAATGCTACCAAGCACACGATTCCTAGTTATCTATTGTTAATTTTTATTTAATCAGACCTTCTCCATATAAATTCAGTTTTAATATAAATGTGCAATTTACCAATAAACAGCCCAATCCTGCACTTCTCTGGAATACTGTGATTTACTACCATGTGTAGTAAGGAATTTATGCAGGGTAGTAAGTGCCAGTCCTAATAAAAAACATGAATGTCATGAAATCCATGCCTTCTGTGCATCATGAAAAAGTCACGTGTTGTCCATTAATAATGCTCTGAATGATCCAGTCCTCCATGAATAATTCATGAGTAAAATACTCAAATATATTCTCCAGAGGAGGCTGCCAACATGGTAAATTGTCCCAGTGATAGCATGGTAACATCACTAAACAACAGGACGCTTTGCCTGCTGATTCAACAGAGTTTTCCTCTGATAATCTGAACTGCAAAAAATAAATGGACCAACACCCAACCGTATTCTTTCTTAAATATAAGAACAGACAGTGTAATATTCCAAATTGGATTAAAAAGACCAACCTGCCGATTTCTATTTTTGTGACTCATGCATACCATGAATTTTATGATAAATGAAAATCTAAACATTCAAACTCCTTGCATCTTCATTAGGTCAGAATTAAATATGGGTATCAAATGTATGACAGGACACTATTTCAAATGCATATTTGACATGACACCCAAGTAATAGGTTGTTAACAGCTTATCACATATAATAATTGTAGAATAATTTTGCACATTTGGTGAGAGTATGAATTAAATTATTTGTGAAATCAGCAGACTACACAGACACTAGACAATAATATAGCTGTAAATTTATTCCACTATACACTAATACTGCTCTTAAAAATGCTAATTTGTATTGCATATATCAGGGGAGGGCAAACTACAACCTGCAGGCCAGATCTGGCCCGTCAGGGCTTTCAATCTGGCCTGCGGGATTGCCAGCCCCGTGGCGCAGCGGGGCTAAGGCAGGCTCCCTGCCTGCCCTGGCCTGGCACCGCTCCCAGAAACAGTTGGCAGCCCCTGGTGCGGGGGGGGGGGGGGGGACAGAGCGCTCTGTGCGCTGCCTTTGCCTGCAGGCACCACCCCCCACAGCTCCCATTGGCCAGGAACGGGGAACCGGAGCCAATGGGTGCTTCGGGGGTGGTATCCAGAGGCGAGGGCAGCGCACGGCAGAGCCGCCTGCCCCACCCCGCCCCCAGGAGGACTGCCGGACGCGCTGACCACTTCCAGGAGCAGTGCCGGGCTGGAGCCCGCACCCCAACCCCCTGCCTTGAGCCTCCTGCCCTGAGCCCCCTCCTGCACTTCGCACCCCCTCCTACACCCCAACCCCCTACCCTGAGCCCCCAACCCCTTGCCCTGAGCCCCCTGCCGCACCCCGCACCCCAACCCCCTCCTCTGTACCCCACACCCCTCCTGCACCCCAACCCCTTGCCCTAAGCCCCTTCCTGCACACTACACCCCCTCCCGTACCCTGTACTCCCTCCTGCACCCCAACCCCCTGCCCCAGCCCTACATTCATGGCCCTGCATACAATTTCCCCACTCAGATGTGGTCCTTGGGCCAAAAAGTTTGCCCACCCCGGCATATATCCAATAAATAAAGATTTATTTAGATTATTAAACTACCACTTTATCATAATTGTTTGACAGTCTGATTTGAAAGCCTTTGTTAGACAGAACAAAAATGATCTGATAAGTCGTTGCTCTTGTGCAACAGTGTTACACTTAGAAGTAACCAAATAATATATCCTATTCTTCTACACTTTGCTGAAAATCAGGTATAGGTCACAATTTTTGATTCCCATATTTTGCTCCTGATCTGTTAACCCTGTGGCACTCAGTTGATAGACAGAAAAATGGAGATTGGTAGCAGGGAATTAATGTTCTTTTATTGGTAAGTCTGCATTTCTTGTTGACTTTTAACAATAGCTAAGTAATTTGAACTGAAAATTGCCAACTCTAATTACATGCAACTGATTACACTGAATAAGCAATTGAGTTTGGAGTTAAAATCAAGAGTATAAAAATCAAAATGGAACAAATTCGCCTTCCCTCCTGAGACATACACCCCAGAAACTGTTAAAGGTGTTTTAATAGTCACAGACCAGATGTTCTCAAATTGTGATTGGTTGACAACTGGTGGTCCACAAGGCACTTGCTAGTGGATACCAAGAAACTGGCTGATCACATGTTCCTTTTCCTTATTTCCAGCTGCTAAATTACACTAAAAGGCAACTAAAAATACATTAAACATTGTTCCTACTATTAATTTTCAATTTAAACAATTTCTGTAGTTTCCACAGGGATAGTATAGGATAGCAAATAGGGAGATTGCCCTATGACCCACCTCCCCTCTAATTCATGCTCACATGGACAATCTCTATTAAAATGTGATCTATGCTATGAAAAAAATTGGAACCCTCCATCATAGACAAAGAGACACAAATCAGGCAATAAATAGTGCTGCTGAACCTACTTCAATTGAAATCATTGTGAGTTTTGCCATTTATTTCCATGAGAGGGCTTGACTTATTATATCAGGATTACTGATTATTTCTACTGTGGCATCACTTAGGCCTGGTCTACACTACGAGTTTAGGTCGACTTTAGCAGCGTTAAATCGAATTAAGCCTGGACACGTTCACACGACGAAGCCCTTTCTTTCGACTTAAAGGGCCCTTTAAACCGGTTTCTTTACTCCACCTCCGACGAGGGGATTAGCGATAAAATCGGCCTTAGCGGGTCGGAATTGGGGTAGTGTGGACGGAATTCGACGTTATTGGCCTCCGGGAGCTATCCCACAGTGCTTCATTGTGACCGCTCTGGACAGCACTCTCAACTCAGATGCACTGACCAGTAGACAGGAAAAGGCCCGCGAACGTTTGAATTTCATTTCCTGTTTGCTCAGCGTGGAGAGCACAGGTGACCACGCAGAGCTCATCAGCACAGGTAACCGTGATGGAGTTCCAGGATCGCAAAAGAGCTCCAGCATGGACCGAACGGGAGATACGGGATCTGCTCGCCATATGGGGAGATGAATCAGTGCTAGCTGAACTGCGAAGCAGTAAACGAAATGGCAAAATATTAGAAAAGGTCTCCAAGGCCATGAAGGACAGAGGCCATAACAGGGACGCACAGCAGTGCCGCGTGAAAATTAAGGAGCTATGGCAAGCCTACCACAAAGCCAGAGAAGCAAACGGAAGGTCCGGGGCAGAGCCGCAAACATGCCGCTTCTACGCGGAGCTGCATGCCATTCTAGGGGTTGCAGCCACCACTACCCCAACCGTGTGCTATGACTCCCTCACTGGAGAAACACACAGGGAAGCGGGTTCGGGGTACGAGGAAGATGAGGATGGAGATAATGTAGATAGCTCACAGCAGCAAGGAAGCGGAGAAACCGGTTTCCCCAACAGCCAGGATATGTTTATCACCCTGGACCTGGAACCAGTAACCCCCGAACTCACCCAAGGCGTGCTCCCAGACCCTGAGGGCACACAGGGGACCTCTGGTGAGTGTACCTTTGTAAATATTACACATGGTTTAAAAGCAAGCGTGTTTAATGATTAATGATTAATTTGCCCTGGCAATCGCTGCCAGTACAGCTACTGGAAAAGTCTGTTAACATGTATGGGGATGGAGCGGAAATCCTCCAGGGATATCTCCAGAAAACTCTCCTTCATGTACTCCCAAAGCCTTTGCAAAAGGTTTCTGGGGAGGGCTGCCTTATCCCGTCCGCCATGGTAGGACACTTTACCACGCCAGGCCAGTAGCACGTAGTCTGGAATCATTGCATAACAAAGCATAGCAGCTGCAGTGTGTCCTTTTCCTTCCCTCCTCCCCCACCCATCCTGGGCTACCTTGGCAATTATCCCCCTAGTTGTGTGATGAATTAATAAAGAATGCATGAATGTGAAGTAACAATGACTTTATTGCCTCTGCAAGCGGTGCTTGAAGGGGGGAGGGGAGGGTGGGGTGGTTGGTTTACAGGGAAGTAGACTGAACCGGGTGGGGGGGGGGCGGAGGGTTCATCAAGGAGAAATAAACAGAAGTTTCACACCGTAGCCTGGCCAGTCACAAAACTCGTTTTCAAAGCTTCTCTGATGCGCACCGTGCCCTGCTGTGCTCTTCTAACCGCCCTGGTGTCTGGCTGCGCGTAATCAGCAGCCAGGCGATTTGCCTCAACCTCCCACCCCACCATAAATGTCTCCCCCTTACTCTCACAGATATTGTGGAGCGCACAGCAAGCAGCAGTAACAATGGGGATATTCTTTTCGCTGAGGTCTGAGCGAGTCAGTAAGCTGCGCCAGCGCGCTTTTAAACATCCAAATGCACATTCCACCACCATTCGGCACTTGCTCAGCCTGTAGTTGAACAGGTCCTGACTCCTGTCCAGGCTGCCTGTGTACGGCTTCATGAGCCATGGCATTAAGGGGTAGGCTGGGTCCCCAAGGATCACGATAGGCATTTCAACATCCCCAACGGTTACTTTCTGGTCCGGGAAGAAAGTCCCTTCCTCCAGCTTTCGAATCAGAGCAGAGTGCCTGAAGACGCGAGCATCATGTACCTTTCCCGGCCATCCCACGTTGATGTTGGTGAAACGTCCCTTGTGATCCACCAGGGCTTGCAGCAGCATTGAAAAGTACCCCTTGCAGTTTATGTACTCGGTGGCTTGGTGCTCCGGTGCCAAGATAGGGATATGGGTTCCGTCTATGGCCCCACCACAGTTTGGGAATCCCATTGCAGCAAAGCCATCCACTATGGCCTGCACGTTTCCCAGAGTCACTACCCTTGATATCACCAGGTCTTTCATTGCCCTGGCAACTTGGATCACAGCAGCCCCCACAGTAGATTTGCCCACTCCAAATTGATTCCCGACTGACCGGTAGCTGTCTGGCATTGCAAGCTTCCACAGGGCTATCGCCACTCGCTTCTCAACTGTGAGGGCTGCTCTCATCCTGGTATTCTGGTGCTTCAGGGCAGGGGAAAGCAAGTCACAAAGTTCCATGAAAGTGCCCTTACGCATGCGAAAGTTTCGCAGCCACTGGGAATCGTCCCACACCTGCAGCACGATGCGGTCCCACCAGTCTGTGCTTGTTTCCCGGTCCCAGAATCGGCGTTCCACGGCATGAACCTGCCCCAGTAACACCATGATTTCCACATTGCTGGGGCCTGTGCCTTGTGAGAGGTCTATGTCCATGTCAATTTCCTCATCACTCTCGTCGCCGCGCTGCAATCGCCTCCTCGGCTGGTCCTGGTTTTGCTTTGGCATGTCCTGGCTCTGCATATACTCCAGGACAATGCGCGTGGTGTTCATAGTGCTCATAATTGCCGCGGTGATCTGAGCGGGCTCCATGATCCCAGTGCTAGCTATGGCGTCTGGTCTGAAAAAAGGCACGAAACTAGTATCTGACGGACCAGGGGAAGGAGGGAGGGAGGGAGGGGCGAGTGACGACATGGCGTACAGGTACAGGGAATTAAAATCAACAAAGGTGGCTGTGCATCAGGGAGAAACACAAACAACTGTCACACAGAATGGCCCCCCCCAAAGATTGAACTCAAAAGCCTGGGTTTAGCAGGCCGTTGATTTCACGGAGGGAGGGGGAAGCAAATGAATACAGAACAAATCTATTTTTTACATCTTAAGCTGGCAGACGACGGTGCAGCATGACTGATAGCCCTCGGCATCTTCTGGGTGCTTGGCAGAAAATACTGGGCGCTTGGCAGAAAATAGCATACTACGACTGATAGCCATCATTGTCAAGACAGTTCGATAGGACTGAGCATGTCTGCCCAGGTGCCCATGATTGACAGCCACTGCAGTACGATGACGACGGATACCAATCGTAATATACCATCTTCTACCAAAAGGCAAGGGGCTGCTGCTGTGTAGCAATGCAGCCCCACGTCTGCCAGCCCCACGTCTGCCAGCACCCAGATCGCCCTCGGCCTCTTCTGGGTGCTTAGCAGAAAATATTGGGTGCTTGGCAGAAAATAGCATACTACGACTGATAGCCATCATCGTCAAGACAGTTCAATAGGACTGAGCATGTCTGCCCAGGTGCCTCTGATCGAACCGCAATATGACGACGATGGATACCAGTCGTAATATACCATCTACTGCCAAAAGGCAAAAGGCAAGGGGCTGGTGCAATGCAGCCCTATGGCTGCCAGCCCCACGGCTACCAGTCATGCTGCACCGTCTACCGCCAAAAGGCAGTTAGATGCTGCTGCTGTGTAGCAATGCAGTACCACGTCTGCCGGCACCCAGATGACATATGGTGACGGTGAGCTGAGCTGAGCGGGCTCCATGCTTGCCGTGGTATGTTGTCTGCACAGGTAACCCAGGTAAAAAGGCGCAAATCTATTG
Organism: Emys orbicularis; assembly: GCF_028017835.1. NCBI lineage: Eukaryota > Metazoa > Chordata > Testudines > Emydidae > Emys > Emys orbicularis. The sequence goes on from NC_088684.1 coordinate 166,941,850, forward strand.
TCTGCTGTTGCTCTGACGGAGGGGGAGGGGCCTGACGACATGTACCCAGAACCCCCCGCGACACTGTTTTGCATCATTCAGGCATTGGGATCTCAACCCATAATTCCAATGGGTGGCGGAGACTGCGGGAACTGTGGGATAGCTACCCATAGTGCAATGCTCCGGAAGTCGACGGTAGCCTCGGTACTGTGGACGCGGTCCGCCGACTAGAGCACTTAGAGCATTTTATGTGGGGACACACACAATCGGCTGTATACAACCGATTTCTATAAAACCGGCTTCTATAAATTCGACCTAATTTCGTAGTGTAGACATACCCTTAGAGATCCTAATTGTAGACCAGGGCCCCACTATTCACCACAACTGGAGGCTATAGTTGTACTCAGTTGTGAATGTTTGCATGTGTGAATATGTTCTGCATGTGCAAATCGCCCTTTAAAAAAAAAAAGTGTGGGACAAAATAGCTTTTTCTGAATTGTGTGGTTTTGTCTGGGACCTCTGAAGTTACTTGAGAATAATGTTAGCATTTAACTTTTAATTTCACATATGCAAATTGTGCCTATAGCTGAAAAAAATGCAGATGCCTATGCATGATGTTTCACTTAATTCAGATTTTATTACAATGTCCAAAATATTAAAATAAACTGACCAGGGCAGAAAACAAACAAACTAGTCAGGACTGTAAACTGAAAGGAACGAGGATAAAATCACTATTAGAAGTTAGTAAACTAGTTACTATTAAAATGACATTAAATTCATGTAATAAAACCTTAGAAATTGGAGATGGAAAAGCTCTATTAAGTCATCTTTCTCACTCCTCTACCAATGTGGAATTTTTCCCAATACAGTATATTTTCCAGTGTTTACTTTAAAATGTCTCAAACGATAGGGCTTTTGTTACAATTGCTATGGTATAACTGAGAATTTTAAAGTTTACCTTTTAAAATTGTACTAACACATACATTTGTGTAAATATATTTCCCCAGAAAATATTCATTTTCAGTTTGAGAAAAGTAATATATAAATGAATTTAGTGATTCTTAGCATCGTTTCAAATGCGCATGGGTGCAAAATCTACTGTCCTCTTTTTTCAAGAAACACTAATCAGATTGATTTAATGGAAACATAACACATTCTGAATGGTTAATTCAGCTGAGATAACATTCTGGATATGTTTGTTTTTATATTAAATATTTTCTCCTTTTTATCCTAAACTAAACATGCGTAGGGAATATATTTGTACTTAGAGACACATGAGAAAAAGGAAAAATAATATCAGAAAATGAGTCCAACAGCTTCCACTTAAACTCCCACAGGAACTGATCTAGTTAGACATCAGCATGTTTTAAAAGTCTCATCAACTGAAAGTTTTTGGAACCTGACACATTTTGTCCACCCTTTAATTTCCTGAGATGCAGCTATTACCATTCTAGAGATGCCTAGAAATAGAATTTTTGGGGAGAACATATGCCATCTTTTCTCTACAGCAAACAAGCTATACAGTATGCAATACAAAAAACTATAATATCAAAGATATAAATTTTGAAATCCCTTCTGATACTAAATGAAATTCTTTCAAATTGATTTGATATAAATGTCTCAAGGGAATATATATGTATATGTTGTGGCAAATGGCCAACACTACCGTGGTGGGTCCTGCACTTTTCCTTAGTATGGTGGGTCAGGGTGCTGCCCCTTGCCCCTATTCTTGGGTGTTGTGGGCTCTGCTCATGCACTGGTGGGGGAGGGAGAGGAGCGGGGAAGGTCCGCCCCCTACTCCAGGTCCCAGCCCCTTCAGCTTTGCGGGCTTCTTACCCTCTTTTTGCTTCGGCAGGGTTTCCCTTCCCCTGGTATTCTGGTTAACAACAGTCCGCCTCCAACTCTAGTCAACTATCCTTCCCCTCCCTGTCTGACTGAAGCAGATGGTTTTATTAGGTCTCACACGGGGCCTTAATTGGCTCCAGGTGCTCTAATTACCCTGTAGTAACCTCTCCTTAGTCCACAGGGAATATGGCTCTGATCATCCTGTGACCTCACTCCCGTTCCTGTTATCTCATTAGTTGTCCCCCGCAATTATTTGGTATCACGGACCTGTGGATCCTCCTCCTGGGCTGGGGGGAGGTCCTTTAGCAGTGGGCGGGCTCTCCCCACCCACTTCCTGGATACCAACAGGATCACTCTCCTGCACAGGTTGCAGCCCCTCTTCCGGCTCCTCCAGAACCTCTTATTGAGGTTCTGGCTGCACTTTTCCCCGCACCTGTTCATTTATGCTCACCCCATCTATGGCCCCACGAAGTTGAGGGACCTCCTCATCAGCCTCCTCCTAGCTATGGCCAAGATGGCCATTTATAACACCAGGGAGAGGAGGTTGGCTGAAGGGGGGCTCTGCGACTGTGGGGCCTGTTTTCATTCCTTTATTCCCTCACGCATCCGGGCAGAGTTCCTCTGGGCGGCATCCGCTGGCTCCTTGGATACCTTTGAGGAGCATTGGGCACTGTCCAGGGTTCTCTGCTCGGTGTTCCCTTCAGGTTCCCTAGTTTTGGCCCTTTGACCCTCATGCCTGTTCCTGTTTTTTTCCTTTGTTGTCCCCCGAATTTAGTTGAGTTCTGGGCTCAATAGCTCCTCCCCAGGCTGAGGGGGAGACTTTCCAGCACCCAATAAGATCACTCTCCTGCTGCTCTCCGGCCCTGCTGTATCTATCTATCTATCTATCTATCTATCTATCTATCTATCTATCTATCTATATGAGGGGCCGGTAGCACCAACTATTATTACAGTTGCCCCAAATTTCCCACTTGCTTATAACTTTGCAAAACTTTAAGCATTCTGACTGAAATTTTCCATTTTCTATGTCAGCTATCTGCCTCTGGCTCTTTTTTTTTTTTTTTTTTTTTAATTTCAGCTAACTGGTAGAGCTGTTTCCAAGAACGAGGCTAGGGAATATGTTTTTTTCCCCCATGTTAAAAAATTCTTGAGATCTTTTCTTTGAAATGCTCTAGCATTTCCATGCACTGGAGCAGGAACATGGCATTTGTTTGGTGGGGGGCATGGCCTTAGCATCAGGGAGTTCCTTTTGCTATATCTGTGAAAATCCACCCACATTTGCCAAGTTATAAGTCTTTGAAAATGGCAATTCATACTAAGGGTGCTGGAACATTTTTTATAGTGCGGGTGCTGAAAGCCATTGAACAAAATTGTAAACCCTGTATATGATGGAAACCACTTCAAGTCAGGGGGTGCTGGCCTTGCCTATGATTCACACATGTTTATAATGGAAAGTATCAGGCAACTTCTTAATAGGTGATGCTACCAGCCCCACCTATAATATATTTTAAAGCTGCTATTTGAAAATGTAGCAATCCTAACCCTTGCAGGAGCCTTTTGGCAATTGAACATCGTAAATGGCCAGCACTGGCTGTATCTTGATTGCACATACTTATATTTTACCTAAACTAGGGTCATCTTTTTTTTTTCTTGCCACTTCCCTGTTCAGGATTGGTAAAACTAAACTAAACAAGGGTGCCATCCTGTAAACTCTAAAGCACATGAATAGTTATTGCTCCCATGAGCAAGGACTAAGTGCATGACTGAAGATTTGAAGTATCAGGCCCTAATTCATAAAAGACCAATTCTGAGTTGAACTTGATCAAAATGTTCTATAAAACTTAAAAGCAACAGAAAACAAGGAAACTTTTCATAAAGGCATTTAAAACAAATGTAACTCCAAAAAGTACCATCAGCTATTTCCATGTACTACTAAAATATGAATGAATCTTTTTAAAGGACTGGTGAGGCTCTTTTCATAATGAGCTAATTGAGGTTAAAATAAAGAAATATAGAGGACAACAACACTTCAGTTTTTTATCATCATTTATTTATCTAAGCAGAACTTTGAACAACTAACTGCTTCTTTTAAAAAAAATAAAATAATTTAGTATATTTAAACACAAGTCAAATTCTATTTGCCTTACTCAGATGAACAGCCCAATTGACTTCTCTGTGGCTACACATGAAAAAGGCAAGCAGGAATTGGCCATCCACCACTCAGAAATCAGATGTAGGTCCTGCTCCCATTGAAGCCAAAAGCAAAACACCCATTGACTTCAGGGAGCAGGACCAAGCCTTTAAAAAAGATATTAAAAAGTTACATAAAAATATTTAAATATTAGCAGCATTTCACATAAACCGTTACTAAGTTAGCCCACATTACCAGCTTTATGGAATAATTTTTCACTTATATGTCATGCTATGGGTACTTTGAGAAAATTAGTACTGACTGGTACTTTGGCTATGAAAGACTGTCATGTCAAACAGAAAACTTTAGCAAATGATTTGTGTTTTGTATCGAAGCCTCTCACTTTTATCTCATGTTTTGAAAATATCTAATTTGTTCACAGGATCTGTGGTTAAGTAAATGGTGTAGGGGCAAAGGCTTTGGTTTTGTGGAACACTGAGGCTCCTATTATGGAGAGGGGTGGCTGTATGGTTCTGACATCCTCTAGCTCAGTAGTAGGGTTACTAATCTCTTGAGTGATACAGGGGGTCCCTAGTATACGTCGGGGTTGCATTCTTGAAAAGGGCAATGGATACGAATAGATACCAATAGATACCGGGGAATTTTTCCCCATAGGAAATAATGGCCCAGTTCCCACCCAGTTCCACCCCCTCCTCCGAGTGTGCCCTGTCCCCGTTCCTTCCTCTCCCTCTCAGTGCCTCCTGCATGCCACTGAACAGCTGTTTTGCAGCGTGCAGGTGCCGCTGGGTGTGAGGGGGAGGAGTTAATTGGTGGCCTGCCGGGCCACTCGTGGATGCTAAGCACCCACGAAAAAGCGATGCAAAAAGTGAAGCGAGTAAGTTGCAAGCAATGGATATGCAGATCAGGACCAACATGAATTGTAACACGTACCCCTATTGATGAGCGATGGATATGCGAAACGACAGGCAAGGGAGAGACATTTACCGGGGACCCCCTGTAGATTATCTAGAGTAGCAGGAGTGCATAATCATGAAGGGTGAGGGTAATAATGGGGCAACCATGGTACAAACACCCAAATATGTAGACTAACCTCAAGATGTCATGCACATGACAAATCCAAGCACTAGGAGGCATGTAAGGAATAAAAAATTGTAATTGTCTATATACTAATGATAGCAGCCTAGATAATAAAGAATAGTTGGAGATGCTTGTGAATGAGAAGAAATATGATACAGCTGATATTACTGAAACTTGGCAGGATAGGTCATATGACTGGAACATTAAAATTGATGGTTGCAACTTGTTTCATAAGGATAGGGATGGTACTTTTAATCAAAGACACTATCACTGGTTACAGAGTCATAGACAATTCAGAATCACAGGACCCCAAATGCTTTATGGATTAAAGTTGTAACTAGTAAAACTAAAGATGGAGTACTGGTGGGCATATGTTACAGACTTCCAAATCTCACTAGAGAATAGGACAAACTGCTCCTTAAGCATCTGTTCGTAATGTGTAGAAAGAAAAAATGGGTTGTTATCAGTGACTTCAATTGGGGGGACATTTGCTGGACATCTCATGCAGCCAGTACCAAAACTTTGTCAGAATTTCTAAAAATAATACATAATTGAACACAAAATATCCTGCACGCAACATGGGGTGATTCAATATTAGTCTCATTCTAATGGACAAAGAAATGAATTGCTAACCTAAAAATAAGCCATTGTCTGCATATCAGTGATCATGATCTGACTACCTTTACATTGTGCAAACAGAATATGGCACCAACAAATAATATATATATTTGGAACTGTAAAAGGACCAAGTTTCCAAAATGTAAAGCAATTGTCTGCATAACTGACTGAAAATATACGTTTAAAGAGGGAAGTGTGAATGACAACTGGGAATTGTTCAAGAATAAAATAAGTTAAATATATAGGTGACTGATAATGCAACCTAAAGGAACCAATGAAATAACAATGGCCAATAGGATTAAAGACAATAAGAAAACATTTTAAAAACATATCAGGAATAAAAACAAACAATAAAAAACCTAGGTCAGGTACAGGTCCACTGCTAGATGCAGATGGTAAAACTGTAAATAGTGATGTAGAAAATGCAGGAATGCTTAATAGACATTAATGTTCTATATTTGGAATGAAGAGGAGTCTGTATCCATCCCATATAATGTTGTGGATGCAAGAGAAACTTTACCATCTGTAACAAAAGAAAATGAGAGGAAGCATCTGACACAATGAAAATTTTTCAAATCAACAGGCCTGGATAGCTTATACCCAAGATTCTTAAAGGAGCGAGCTGAGGAGCTCTATGAACCATTAATGTTAATTAACAAATATTGGAAAACAGGGGAAATTCCAAAGGATTGGAGGACTGCCAATGTAATTCCAATATTTATAAAGGTTAAAGGGGACAACCCAGGAAACTATAGACTGGTAAGCCTGATATCAGGAAGGCCAAATCACACTTGGAGTTGCAGCTAGCAAGAGATGTTAAGAGGAACAAGAAGGGTTTCTTCAGGTATGTTAGCAACAAGAAGAAAGTCAAGGAAAGTGTGGGCCCCTTACTGAATGAGGGAGGCAACCTAGTGACTGAGGATGTGGAAAAAGCTAATGTACTCAATGCTTTTTTTGCCTCTGTCTTCCCGAACAAGGTCAGCTCCCAGACTGCTGCACTGGGCAGCACAGTATGGGGAGAAGGTGACCAGCCCTTTGTGGAGAAAGAAGTGGTTCAGGACTATTTAGAAAAACTGGACGAGCACAAGTCCATGGGACCAGATGCGCTGCATCCGAGGGTGCTAAAGGAGTTGGCGGATGCGATTGCAGAGCCATTGGCCATTATCTTTGAAAACTCATGGTGATCGGGGGAGGTTCCGGATGACTAGAAAAAGCCTAATATAGTGCCCATCTTTAAAAAAAGGGAAGAAGGAGGATCCAGGGAACTACAGGCCAGTCAGCCTCACCTCAGTCCCTGGAAAAATCATGGAGCAGGTCCTCAAGGAATCAATTCTGAAGCACTTAGAGGAGAGGAAAGTGATCAGGAACAGTCAGCATGGATTCACCAAGGGCAAGTCATGCCTGACTAACCTAATTGCCTTCTATGAGGAGATAACTGGCTCTGTGGATGAGGGGAAAGCAGTGGATGTGTTATTCCTTGACTTTAGCAAAGCTTTTGATACAGTCTCCCACAGTATTCTTGCCAGCAAGTTAAAGAAGTATGGGCTGGATGAATGGACTATAAGGTGGATAGAAAGCTGGCTAGATCATCGGGCTCAACAGGTAGTGATCAATGGCTCCATGTCTAGTTGGCAGCCGGTTTCAAGTGGAGTGCCCCAAGGGTTGGTCCTGGGGCCAGTTTTGTTCAATATCTTCATTAATGATCTGGAGGATGGCGTGGACTGCACTCTCAGCAAGTTTGCAGATGACACTAAACTGGGAGGAGTGGTAGATACGCTGGAGGATAGGGATAGGATACAGAGGGACCTAGACAAATTAGAGGATTGGGCCAAAAGAAACCTGATGGGGTTGAACAAGGACAAGTGCAGAGACCTGCACTTAGGATGGAAGAATCCCATTCACTGTTACAGACTAGGGACCGAATGGCTAGGAAGCAGTTCTGCAGAAAAGGACCTAGGGGTTACAGTGGACGAGAAGCTGGATATGAGTCAACAGTGTGCCCTTGTTGCCAAGAAGGCTAACAGCATTTTGGGCTGTATAAGTAGGGGCATTGCCAGCAGATCAAGGGACGTGATCATTCCCCTCTATTCGACATTGGTGAGGCCTCATCTGGAGTACTGTGTCCAGTTTTGGGCACCACACTACAAGAAGGATGTGGAAAAATTGGAGTCCAGCGGAGGGCAACAAAAATGATTAGGGGGCTGGAGCACATGACTTCCGAGGAGAGGCTGACGGAACTGGGATTGTTTAGTCTGCAGAAGAGAAGAATGAAGGGGGATTTGATAGCTGCTTTCAACTACCTGAAAGGGGGTTCCAAAGACGATGGATCTAGACTGTTCTCAGTGGTACCTGATGACAGAACAAGGAGTAATGGTCTCAAGTTGCAGCGGGGGAGGTTTAGGTTGGATATTAGGAAAAACTTTTTCACTAGAAGGGTGGTGAAGCACTGGAATGGGTTACCTAGGGAGGTGGTGGAATCTCCTTCCTTAGAGGTTTTTAAGATCAGGCTTGACAAAGCCCTGGCTGGGATGATTTAGTTGGGAACTGGTCCTGCTTTGAGCAGGAGGTTGGACTAGATGACCTCCTGAGGTCCCTTCCAACCCTGATATTCTATGATTCTGTGATATTGATCACAGGTAAAATAATGGAACAATTAATTTGAGGTTATCCACAAAGATTTAGAGGCTAAAAATGTAATTAATGCCAGTCAGCATGGTTTCATGAAAGGTAGGTCTTGTCAAACAAACCTGTTGTTTTTTTGACAGGGTTATAGGTCTGGTTGATAAAGGCAACTGTGTTGATATAGTATACCTAGATTTTTCCATGACATTTTGATTAAAACATTGCATTAAATGGAACTAACAGGGCACAGATTAGATGGATTAAAAACTGGCTCACTATCAGATTTCAAAACATATTTGTCAAAGATAAATGTCTATCAGGGATGGTCTAGACAGTATCTGGTCCTGCCATGCGGGCAGGGGACTGGACTCGATGACCTCTCGAGGTCCCTTCCAGTCCTAGAATCTATGAATCTATGAATCTATGAAAGGCGGGGGATATCAATGAGCAGGGCCGTTTCTAGCAGGGTCCTTCAGTGACCAGTTCTTGGTTCAACACTATTCAATATTTTTATCAACGATCTAGATGATGTTATAAAATTATTGCTGGTGAAGTTTTCAGATGTCACAAAGATTGGTAGGGTAGTAAATAATGAGGAGGACAAGTTGGGCAAGATTCACAAAGGGACTTGGGCATTGCAGTGCTCAGTGTCACAATGCTTAATTTTAAGTGCCTAGAAAATCATTGGGATTCACGAGGCCTGAGTCAAGTGCTCAATCTCCCTATACAATGAATGGAGGGAGAGGAGAGTCCAAGGATGGGATTCATGAAAGCCAGCATGCTTGGCGGCTCCCTGTCTAAACTGGCCAATGGGAGAGATGTGTCCTCAATCCCAGTCCTCTCAGGAAGTTTAGCAGCTAAATTCAGGCTGGAGGCCTATGTCTGCTTGGAATTTACAGTTGTGAATACTCTCTTAAGAGTTAGGCACTAGAGGAGGATCTCCTTGTAACTTTTAGCCCAGTGATTAGGGTATTCACCTGGGATGTGGGAGACCATCTGGTTCATGCCCCCCCCCCACCTCAGAAAGAGAAGGCATTCAAACAGGGCTCTGCCACATTACAGGTGAGTGCTATAACCACTGGACTATGGGATATTCTGTTGAATTTGTGACACTGCCTCAATCTTTCCAATTTAGATAAATATTTAAAGAGTCATTAAGTGAGAAAGAGGAAGAGAGAACATATAAGGTTATAGCACTCATGCAATATGTGGGAGACCTAGGATCCAGTCCCCCTGCTCCAATGTACACTAAGTTTAAAAGTTATGAGGGAGGTCCCCCTTCCCCACTGCTGTCTAGTGTGGAATTAGGAATGCTCTGAGCATGCCTACTGGATTGGGCCTCACAGGCGAGTTAGGTTGGGGAATGGCTATTTTCCTCCATTTCATGAATCACACTGGTGCTCTAGGCACCTGGACACCTAGAATGAGGGAGCAGTGTGCATGCCTATAGGCAAAATGTAAGTGACTAGAAATCTTTTACTGCAAAATCTTAAATTCTGAGTGAGTTTAGGAGTCTACAAGGTTTGGCAGCAGCTGAGCAGAGGGATTTTATAAATTCCAGATTTAGGCACCTAAAGTGGCAGTTAGGTAACCAAGTCACTTTGTGAATCCAGCCCATTATTGTTACAGAGTGATCTGAATCACCTGGTTACAATCCAACAAAGTGAGTTTTAATACAGGCAAATGCAAAGTAATGCATCTGGGAATAAAGAATGTAAGTTAAATCTACAGGATGGGGGACTGCCTTGGAAAGCATTGACTCAGAGAAGAATTGTAGATAAACACCTCATCATGAACTCTCAGAGCAATGCTGTGGCAAAAAGGGTTAATGCACTCTTTAGGTGTATAAAAAGGGGAATATCAAGTAGAAGTAGGGAAGAAACCTTGCCTCTGTAAACAGCAGTGGTAAGACTGTGACTAAAACCCTGTGTCCAGTTCTGGACTCCACACTTCAAGAAGGATGTGGAAATATTGTAGAGAATTCTAAGGAGGGCCACAAAAAATGATCCAGGGGCTGGAAAACAGGCCTTACTTTGTGAGGCTTAAGGAGCTCAACTTATTCAGCTTAGCAAAGAGGTGGCTGAAGGGTAACTTGATCTCTGTGTCTAGGTTCCTACACATGGAAAAGATATCTGATACGGGAAGGAGGGCACGGGGTGGTGGCGCATGTGTGTTTTTCAGCTTTGCAGACAAAGGCATAACAAGACCAATGGCTGGACATTGAAGTTAGACCAATTCAACCTTGAAATAAGATGTAATTCCTAGAAGTGAGGGTGATTAAATATTGGAACAGCTCACCTGGGGACTCGCCATCACTTGGAGTCTTAAAAATGATATTAGATCTATTTCTAAAAGATATGCTGATATCCACCTTCTGAGAGAAATTGTATGACCTATGGGATTATGTGTGCAGGGGCAGGGAATGGGGTGGACTGGATGGTCATACTCAATGGTGTAGTCCTAAACTGCAGAGTCTCCCTTGTCAGCCTGGCCCTCTAGCCCGCCCCCCACACTACTTTCTAACCTTTCCCCCACACTGCATGGGGAGAGGCATATAGCAGTGTGGGGCTGGGCACAGTGGGGTAGTGGAGCCAGAACTCTGTTCCAGTAGGGGTCCTTTCTGGTCTTGGATCTGGGAATCTATGAATCCCCCTGTTCATCCCCTTCCTTCTTGGGCCAAGGGGAGAACAAGAATCTCTGCATTTTGTCCTCAGCTTACTCAGAACACTTGCAGCTCTGCATTATGACTGAAATAGAATCTCATGCTTCAGGAAGGCATTTTTCCCCTCAGTGCACAACTGGACAGCTGTAGTCTGGGTTTTGCTTTGCACCATCCTCTGAAGCATCAGAGATTGGCCTCAGCTAAAAGCAGGACAAGATGGCCTAACTGTATGGATCCACACATCTAGAACATAGCACGCTAGGCTACTAAGACACCTCTCTACTGCCACTGGAAAGTCATGCAGAATAGTATCCAACAATTACTGGAGAGTTAGGCACTGCAGAAAGTAATGCCTGAAGAGGCCAGAGCAACAGAGCTGCCTGATTGGTCCACACCAGGAAGTTGGCCTACGGAGCAATCTGAGCAAAAATGCAGATTGTTACTGACCTTGTCTTTTGCCCAGGCTTGCTCCTGACTTTGACACTGGCCTGGCTTGACCTTGGTACCCTCTCTTTATTTGGCTTACTAACTAGTCCTGACTCCTGCCTTTGACTCTTGCCTGGTAGATGCTACAAGACTGGCTGCCTATGCCCTGGCTATTACACTAGTGCTCTGGGGTGGTACACAGAATCTTCTTTCTTACATGCTTGGCTGGTGTGTCTTGTTCATGTGCTCGGAGTCATAATCAGGATTTAGGATTTGGAAGGCATTTACTCACAGGTCAGAATGTCAGGGATCTTAGGGGTTCCTCTGGAGCCTGAGGCATGGATTAAGATCATCTGAACATATCTTGGGCATTGGTGGGTCTTTTGTCTCTCCTGTTCTCTGCCTGTGGCACCCAACAATTTAATCTCCTGAGGACTGAAATGCTTTAGTCTAACTCAAGGTATTGAGCTCACTATAGGAGTATGGGTGAAATGTAGTGGCCTGTGATAAGCCGGAGGTCAGACTAGATGATCTAATGGTCCCTTCAGGCTTTAAACTCTGTGAAATTATGCATATGGAAAACATTTTCAGCATCTAGGCCACTATACAATATTATGTTGATTTCCCCCCAACAGACTTATTGTGTTGCCCAGTAGTCATGCTGTTGCAAAATTCAGCTAGAGTAATAATGGAGCCTCAGATCGTCTTCCAGAATTCTACAATTGCGTAACCAAATCCTCTCATTAAAAACTGTAATAGTAGCAGTGACAACCAAAGTAAACGTGATAGCCTACTCAGTTTCTCTGTCAAACAACTGGAATAAACTTTTAAGAAAAAAGGCATGAAATTTTATCTTATAAGGATTGCTTTTGTTTCCATTTTAATGTTAGGTTATTGCAGCCTGTAATAGGATTTGATACCAAAATCTCAATCCTGATTTCCTTGTATTGAAATGAATCAGAGTTTTGAATGTGGAATCCCAGGCAGTGATAGGTGCCTCCCTGCAGAGCCCAGACTTAAGCACTAATCTCTGAGACAGTGACAGGGCTTAACACACACCACACTAATCAGCATCTCCTATTGGCTATCTTAGGCCTGGTCTACATGGGGGGGGGGAATCGATCTAAGGCCTGGTCTACACTAACCCCCCAATTCGAACTAAGATACGCAACTTCAGCTACGTGAATAATGTAGCTGAAGTCGACGTACCTTAGTTCGAACTTACCGCGGTCCAGACGCGGCAGGCAGGCTCCCCCGTCGACTCCGCGTACTCCTCTCGCCAAGCAGGATTACTGGAGTCGACGGCGAGCACTTCGATTGCCTGCCGCCGAACCAGCGCGTAAGTATAGACAAGCCCTAAGTTAAGCAACTTCAGCTATGTGAATAACGTAGCTGAAGTCGACGTACTTAGATCTACTCACCACGGCGTCTTCACTGCGGTGAGTCGACTGCTGACGCTCCCCCGTTGACTCCGCCTGCGCCTCTCGCTCCGGTGGAGTACTGGAGTCGACGGGAGAGCGCTCGTGGGTCGATTTATCAGACATAAATCGACTCCTGCTGGATCAATCACTGCCCGCCGATCCGGCGGGTAGTATAGACATATCCTTAGGTGGCTACCTGCCTAGTGTTCTGGCTTTTGGGAATCGCATTCTGAGGTGCCTCTCTCTCCCCATTCAGTATATAGGAGTCTAAGCATCTAACTCACACTTTGTGAATCACAGTGATTTTTCTAGGGACCTAAAAGTTAGGTGGTATGCCAGTGACTCCTTTTGTGCATTCAGGTCCATTGTGACTCCCAGAGTCACAATCTCCCTTCTGGTCTATTCCTTGGACACTACAATAATGTGTGGCCCCTTACACTGGGAAAGACAACAAAATGATGATCTAGCTCATAAATAGTCACACTGACGAATGTACAGCTAGAAGGCATTGAACAAATGTCTTGGAAACCTAGGCTTTTCTAAATAATAATGGTAAATTAAATGAAGGTATAAAATTTCTATGTCTTTGTAGGAAATGTTCACCATGACCTTGATCCAGCAGAACATTTAAACATGTGCTTACCTTATAGCATGTAAAATATTCCCATTAACGTCAAAGAAATACTTATATATCTGAAGTTAAAAGTTTGCTTAAGTGCTCTGCTGGGTTTGGTACCATGGCATCATTGCAATAACTAATGGCCCATAGCACAATTTTTCATGTCACATTTTAATACGCAAATGTTTCCCTCCTCCCAATTGCAGGCTTTTAAATCTACTTTAAAGTATCTGCTTATGAGATATGGTTAATAGTATCACAAACCTGATGTATAAATATTGTAAGTGAATAGCTGCAGCACAAGCAAATATTGAGCAATATTATTAAGAATAGTTATTTGCAGATCTATAATTTCAGCAGTAACTTTTCTATGCCTCTTTGGCCCCATTCTCCCCTATATGGGAATAGCCCATGGAAGCAAATAGAAACTCAGTAAATTTCAGATTGTGGCATTTCCCTTGAATTATTCCTTTTGGGGAGGTGAGTGTTCTTTGCCTACCCCCCTTTAAACACAGGGTTCCAATAGGACAATTGTTAACAGTCAGTAGTATATATATATGCAGTAGCTCTTAATATAAATAGCTGTGAAGACCTGCTTAACTTCAGAACAATAAAAACTGAGTGTGGTTCAGGAGCTCCTAATTTCTCCTAATCCCTTTCTGAAAGCTATAGAATGCTGAACCTCATTCTATGCCACCCCCTCCACTAGTACAAGGCTAATGGCATTACCTAGCTGGGTTTCAGTATAGTTGAAGGTCATCAGGGTGACTATCCTATTGACTTCTACATTACTAAGATATTGCAATACTAGGATATTGCAGGACTAATATTTGCGTTAGCAGGGTGCAGAACCTATGGGCTCAATCCTGCATTCCTCACTGATTTCAATGGCAGATTTGGGGAAAGCAATAATTGCAGGATTGTTGAAATGCTAAATGCCACAGATGTTTTATGAAAAATAGGGTCTCAACATTCTCATGTATAACTGCCAGTGGAAAAATTACTCTAAAATTATTCCAGGATATGATAGTAATCACTGGTCATATAACCTATAGTATATATCACATTTGTTCAGTTTTCTAAAAATACAATATTTCTAATATCAGTATTTGACATGAATTATTTTCCTTCCTTTGACACTGTATGATTGAAGATGACCATTTGTGTCATTGTTGCTACCACTGTTATACAAATCTTATCATCTAAGGTGTCAATGGAAAAGATACTGTCAAGTATGATTATCCTTGTTAAATCCATTTATCATAACTGTATCTGAAATTATGAATATTGGCTATGTATTTGTATCTTAGATGTGATTGATCTTGGGGGAGACCCACAAAGTAGTTTACATCCAGTCTCACCAGCCCATTGTGAATGAACTATTCAAGCTTGATAGGCAGTAAGAAGAATCAGCTCTCCAGATAGCTCTTTGTGAGGATGCCTCAGACAGCAAGGAACCCATGGCCACCCCCTGTGATTCAGCAAAACATGTAAAGGAATGTGATATGGACATGTAACCTCAGACTCCATCTTTGTCAGTAACTTTCCATACACAGGGGCTGTGGGCTTTGTTTGGACAGTAAATTTCCATGCACATGGCAGAGGATATAAAAGACACTTGAGAATCTCCATTATGCCTCATTCCTGCTCCAATTGTTTAGACTGTGGATTTACAACAAAAAGGAGTATTTTGAACAATGGACTGAGAATCTTCCAATCTTTTGGAAGCTACCAGAGGGACTTTTGCAGCCAGCAGTCTATGCCATCACTGCTATGATCCTGATCTATGAACACTGAAAATCACTTGTATATATCTGATTCCTTAACCATTCAGTAACTTTCTTCTTTTCTTAATAAAATCTTTAATTTACTAAGGATTGGCTGACAGCCTGATAGTTGGGTAAGATCTGAGATACATATTGACCTGGGGGTGTCAGATTGGTAGATCCTCATATATGGAGAATTGGGTTTCAATAACCTCTCACTATATTAGACCTGTTTGTCTCGATGGGAGCCAAGGGCTGGAATGCCTAAAGGGGATTGTGTTTGGCTTCTGGTTAACCAGTGTGATGGTGCTGCTCCTTTGATACTGGTTTAGTGAATCTAATTATAGAATAAATCACCAGTTTTTGGGGATTGTCTGCCCTGTTTCTTGCAGTCTGCTCAGAGTGTGGCATTCTCAGTGTGGCCCATCCCAGGCACCCACTCATATTTCCTCTTATGGAAAATCTTTGTTCCATACATAATCACTTTAAAACTTTAATAAATAATCTTTGTAAACAAAGAAAGAGAGTCCCCTGACAGAAACAGCAGTACTGTTCCATCTGCAGGTTGGCATTGGAGATACCTCGGCAGCAGGGGCGGCTCCAGGCACCAGCGCACCAAGCGGTCCCTGTGAGGGGGGCAGTCAGGCAGCCTTTGGCGGCATGCCTGCGGGAGGTCCGCCAGTCCCACGGCTTTGGCGGCAATTTGGCGGCGGGTACGCCGAAGGCGTGGGACTGGCAGACCTCCCGCAGGCATGCCACCGAAGGCTGCCTGACTGCTGTGCTTGGGGCGGCAAAATACATAGAGCCGCCCCTGCTCGGCAGAGCTGATTGTTGGGAAGTTTGCATATCACCTTCCTGCACTATGTTTTGCTCAAGGCCAGTGCTACTAGTCCTTCACTTTCACAAGCACTAAATTAAGCACAGTTTATATAATTGTATTAAATATAGCAATTACAAATGAAATGGCTCCAGTATAATCTAATTCAAAAATGTAACCACCAATAGGTGTCCTCAAAAGTATTTTGTTCCTCACTGGCTGAAATGGTGATATCAGCAAAGTGAAATAGAAAACATCTTCCACCAGAAGACTCAGGATGTCACATTGCACAAGGTTAAAATAGATTAATCTTTTCATCAGTTTATTTTTGTATATTACATTTATTTCTTGTCAGGGATTTACAGCCTGTGGGATTAAGATTTTGGACTTGATCTTGCAGTACTTGTGCAGGAAAATCGCCCACCGATGACAGTAAAATATTTTCTTATGTATGGATGACAGGATCAGGACCATAGACTAATGTGCTTCCTCTTTCTCCTTGCCTTTTCTTTGCTGTATGCATAAGAGTATATCCAGCTGCTCAAAAATTGACATGGAAAATAAAAAAATACATATATATTTATCTACCTATGCTGTTATGTTGACAGTCCCCATTTCCATAGTATTTGAGCACCTAACAAACATTAATGGACTTATCTTCACAACTCCGCTCAGAGGAAGGAAATACAATCCTCAATTTACAGATGGCAATTTACAGAGGATAACTGACTTGGCAAAGGTCACACAGAAAATCTGTGGCAAAGCTCGGAACTGAAACTAGATCATCTGATCCCAGGCTAGTGTCTTAACCACAAAAATATCCTTCTCTCCTATCTACTTACAAAATGCATACATCTTAAATATAATGGTTCTACAAATGTCATAAAGCAGTTGTTTGATTAGATGAATATCATTTTCTTCTCTGTGGCTATTCAAACCTTTGATTTTAATGGCCACAAACTAGGTTGATCACACTGCACTCTTTAATATAGCTGGGACATATATAATATAATATCAATATAACATCTCTACTCCACTTACTAGGCTAATGAAAACTGACTATGAAAAAGGTGCAGGCTTTAAGTGGTCTTGTAAAATAGGAGAGATGCTCACTCTCCCTCCCTCACACCCACCGCTAGACTTTAGATTTGCAGATGGTCACTGGTCTACTATTCCATCAGCAACTGGTTGTATAGGTTCCATGGATATTTGAGAACATGTACAGAACAGGACTCCTTGATCAAAGTAGCTTGACTCTATAATAAACACCACAAAATCCTCAAAGCAGAGAGAAAAGATGGGCAGATAGTGCAAAGGTTTCTGAGGGCAGGTGTCATAACTATAAAGGGAAGGGTAACAGCCCTCCTGTGTACAATACTATAAAATCCCTCCTGGCCAGAGACTCCAAAATCCTTTTACCTGTAAAGGGTTAAGAAGCTCAGGTAACCTGGCTGACACCTGACCCAAAGGACCAATAAGGGGACAAGATACTTTCAAATCTTGGTGGGGGGAAGGCTTTTGTTTGTGCTCTTTGTTTTTGGGGAGAGTTCGCTCTTGGGACTAAGAGGGACCAGACATCAATCCAGGCTCTCCAAATCTTTCTGAACAAGTCTCTCATATTTCAAACTTGTAAGTAAACAGCCAGGCAAGGCGTCTTAGTTTTATCTTTGTTTTCTCAACTTGTAAATGTACCTTTTACTAGGGTGTTTACCTCTGTTTGCTGTAACTTTGAACCTAAGGCTAGAGGGGGGTCCTCTGGGCTCTTTAAGTTTGATTACCCTGTAAAGTTATTTTCCATCCTGATTTTACAGAGATGATTTTTACCTTTTTCTTTAATTAAAAGCCTTCTTTTTAAGAACCTGATTGATTTTCCTTGTTTTTAGATCCAAGGGGGTTGGATCTTGATCCACCAGGAGTTGGTAGGAGAAAGGAGGGGGGATGGTTAATTTCTCCTTGTTTTAAGATCCAAGGGGTTTGGATCTGTATTCACCAGGGAATTGGTGAAGAGTCTCTCAAAGCTACCCAGGGAAGGGAATTAGCACATTGGGAGTTGTGGCAGCGGACCAGATCTAAGCTGGTAGTTAAGCTTAGAAGTTTTCATGCAGGCCCCCACATCTGTACCCTAAAGTTCAGAGTGGGGAAGGAGCCTTGACAGCAGGCATATATGCATGTATGTGTGCACAATTTGTTTGTGTGTGCTCTTCCCCACTGCTTGGCTGTTATCTGGAGTGGCATAAACTGTGTAGAGATCTCGATCCTACTCTGGAACAGTAGTAATTTTGCTATCTAAAATATGGATGCTTTTTGTGCATGCTGCGGTGTGGTGCAAATTCATTTCCACCAAGATGCACCCTCTCCTCTCAGAATGTGCCCTTTTTTCGTGCTGTTGTCATGGTAGTAATGACAGAAGGGTGGATACCTGGTAAGCAAGCCTGAACAGGGTACAGATTTTCCTGCTTTCTGAGCCAGGCCTGTTTACTTTGATACTACTGTGGGGCTCAATCCTGAAAGATGCCGAGTGCTCACAGCTCCCACAAACTTCAGTGAGAGTTGAGGATGCTCAAAACAGCACAGAAGTGTTTGACACCTTGTAGTAATGAGCCCACGGAGTGCAATTATCTTACTCACATACTTAAGTACCACTTAAACCTGTGTCAGGCCAGACCCAAGAGGACATAGGCTGTGCAGTATCATAATGCTCTCCAAAAACCTGGCATTCAATTAAACAATCATGACAGTTCAATCCTTTGTACATTACATTTATTATACATTTTGGACCAAACTATACATCTTCATTCAATCTTTACTAGGTTCTTACTCAGGCAAAATATTCACCAAAATTAATGGATGTTTTGCCTAAGTAAAAACAGAGTCAGAATTGTACCTTTGTGATCCCTCTGCTTGGATCTCCCCTTTCCACATGTAAAGGGAACTCGGCTGCCTAATGGCTGTGTTCCCCCTTTGCCAGATCCTGCTGATTGGGATCTGTATGGGAGATTGGGCAGGTTTCGGGGGGGGGGGGGGGATGCATCCTTTCACCCAGCCTGGTGGAGCTCTTATTGGAAAACTAATATAATTGAGGGGTGTCCCTGGGACAGCCATGGCCAAACGACCTGGCAATAAGATTCCAATGGTGCAAAGGCCAAAACTACTGCAGAAACAGAGCTTCCACATGGAAGTCCCTGTCCTTCTGTGGATCCCCTGGGATTTGTTCCAATCCTAGGGGATTTTCAGGGTATGAGGGTAGCCTCATAGCCTGGTCCAGGAGGACCAAACTGTCCCCGCCCTACAGAATAGCACCTTGTGGCTCCTCCCACATATTTTCCTGCAAGAGAGGACTATTAGGCCCTGAGTAAGGCCTTCAAGATTTGACTCTTATTTCAGAAATGTGATTCTTTACAATATTTGACAAAAAAGGCAAATCCTACAGAACTCACTCAAGTGAGCAGCCCCACTAAAGTAAATGGGGACTACTTGTGTGATTCAGGCTCTTCATACAAAATTGCATCTAATCAGCTGTGATAAAAGCAGGTGTTTCTTAAGAAATCATCTATTCAGGGTATCAGCCAAGAACTGCAAGGGAGAATTAGTTCTATGTGCCAAGAAAGTATGTTTTAAAAACAGTAATTTTTCTCAATTTTAATGATTTCACTAATTTGATCATTATTTTTAACAATATTTAGAATATTTTAAAAATCTTTAGAATTGTTTCCCTATGTATACTTTGAAGGGATAAAGTGATAAAGTGAAGATTATTTTCTCCCTTCTGTTTAAAAGAATTAAGACATCTTCCTATCTCAGTGAGTTGGAATCCCTGTGTCTCCACTCCCACTCCACAGAATAAATTTGCATAATAATACACTCTACAGTCAGGACAGCAGCACAATGCACATGAACGATGTTGTTTTTTCAGATCATACATCACTTTCCAGCATCTCAATTGTACAAATAAAAGATGAAGTTTAAAATCCGAGCTTCATAAATTATAGTCTAAAATAGCTCTCAGATTGTTAATGACATACCTGATTTTCTTCATGTATCTAAGGGCTTGTCTTCACTACGGGGAGATCAACGCTGCTGCAATCAATGCAGCAGGGGTTGATTTAGCGGGTCTACCCGCTAAATCAATGTCAGAGTGCTCTCTGGTCAACCCCGGTACTCTAGCTCTCCGAGAAGAGTAAGGGAAGTCGACTGGAGAGTGTCTCCCGTCAATGCACCACAGTAAAGACACTGCCGTAAGTCGACCTAAGTGACATCAATTCCAGCTACATTATTCACATAGCTGGAGTAGCGTAACTTAGGTCGACTTACCCTGGTAGCAAGGACAAGCCCTCAGTAATATTCCTTATTTTTTCTGCTTAAAGTTCACATCCTTTCATGTGACATGCCTGCTACTTAATGATCATTACCTTTGTCATTTCTTATAGTCTTGCATACTACTAAATGTGGCTCTCAATCATGGTTCTAAACACTTGTCCTCACCACCCATGCCTGAAGTCATTCACCTGGGGTAAGCCCAGGAGGCATAACCAATTAACAGAAAGCAATCACATACTAAATGTAATGTATAAAGCTCTGTGTGGCTTGGGTTCTGGTTATCTTAGGCCTTGTCTACACTACAAAATTAAGTCAACATAAATTAAGTTGACGTACATCCTCCACAGTAATTACTGTGGTGATTCATATCTACATTTTGCCTCCTGTCCGGTGGTGTGCATCCTCACCACTGTGGGACACCGACAACCCAAGCTGTGATAGCCAGCAGGCCATGTAAGTAACGCAGTGTCTACATACAGAGACACTGCGTCACCCTAACTACATTGACCTAAGCATTATGCCTCTCATGGAGGTGGATTTATTAGGTCTGTGTAGTGGGCAACTTACACTGGCGGGAGCAACATTGTAGTGTAGACACTTACAGAGTTAGTTCAATGTAAACTGCCTTACATTGACCTAACTCTGTAGTGTACACCAAGCCTCTGACTACCAAGCTTCCTAGGGATAACTGCAGCAGTGGAAATTAGCTGATGGGTCCATGCTAACAATCCTTAGATTGAATGTCTGGAGGTTAGTGAAGGCTCATGGATTTGGAATTCATTTCCACTGTTCATATCTGAAAGAGGTGGAATCTATTAAAAAGTCCATCTGTTTGCTCAGGCTTTTGCTTCAGAGGGTAAAGGTGGGAGATATTTAGGTTATGTTTAACAGATGGATTCTGTGACTGAATCTCATTTTAATAAAATGATATTAACTAATGTTGTGGTGTTTTTAAGTTTCATACATGGAGAGTCAACTGTGATGGGTGCACTTTTAAAAATGGAAAAATAAATTAGTAACTAATTACTTTAATTTATATAGTATACACTCTATTTGTAAAGTATACACTCTAGTATACATTCCATAGACGGTTGAAACAAATTATTTTTGAAGATGCTTGAATGTACACTTTACATTATAACCTGAATTATAAAATGTTACATATTAAAAAAAAAACCCTAGATTGATCAGCTTAAATCAAGCTCTAGACACTTAAACATGTGAGAACACTCCCAGCTAGTTTTTTTCCTATTTTTAGGACATTAGGTCCTGTCTGCATTCTCATACTTGTCCTACTTGATACAAAAACAAGCAGCATATATTCTTTACAACAGGGAAGCTTTACAAATGCCACAACCTGCAGAGTCATCATTTAGCTGGTAATTATCTTTAACTATTTTGTCCCCTCTCCCAGATAGAGAACACATGAAACACAGTGACTAAAGGCAGGACAGACCACCAGTATTACTAATCCAGTCCAGGGTCCCTAGGGGGGAGGGATAGCTCAGTGGTTTGAGTATTGGCCTACTAAACCCAGAGTTGTAAACAGGGCCGGCTCTGGCTTTTTTGCCGCCCCAGGCAAAAAAGCCTCCGGCCGCCCTCCCCCCCCTGCGGGGAGGGCGCCGGGGGGGAGGGCGGCCGGAGCCCTGGGAGGAGGGCGGCGAGCCCCGGCGGGGGCTCCGCTCTTCCCCCGGGTGCCGGGGGGAGGGCGCCGGGGGGAGGGCGGCCAGAGCGCCGGGGGGAGAGCGGCGAGCCCGGCCGTGGCCCCGCTCTCCCCGGCGGCTGGAGCGCCGTGCCGCCCCCCTCCAGGTGCCGCCCCAAGCAGAAGCGTGGTGGGCTGGTGCCTGGAGCCGGCCCTGGTTGTAAATTCAATCCTTGAGGGGGCCATTTAGGGATCTGGGGCAAAAGTCTGTCTGGGGATTAGTCCTGCTTTGAGCAGGGGGTTGGACTAGATGATCTCCTGAGATCCCTTCCATATTCTATGAAACAATTAGGTAATGCTTTCCTGCTACTTCAACAATTTTCTTTCATCATTTTAATAAAACAGATTCAAGCATTATATTGTGAAGCAGCATGGCTTCATTTGACAGTTCAAACAGAACTTTTTTAACAAAAAATAGGAAATAGGAAAAAAATAGGAAATAGGAAAAAAAATTTCTTTCATCATTTTAATAAAACAGATTCAAGCATTATATTGTGAAGCAGCATGGCTTCATTTGACAGTTCAAACAGAACTTTTTTAACAAAAAATAGGAAATAGGAAAAAAATTATCTTGAAACTATATTCGTTCACTAAAGAAAACAAGTTATGATTTTTTCCTGCAGAATATAAAATGGGGGTGTTTTGGTTTAGTTGATTTAAGGACTTAAAATTTTCTCGTTGAGCCTTAGGGATGTTCATTATTTTATCTGATTATCATCTAGAGTGTTTACACAGTTTGCAAAACTGCAAATAAAATGGTTCAATTACTTTTATAGCAATAGTAACTGCTTTGGGATAAATTTTGAAGAATGCTTGTTTGCAAGTAACAAGATAGCATCAGACTTTGAAGGGATATGCACTGATCTCAGTCATGCATCATATTATTAAATAAATGTGAGCTACAGCAGACTCTGCTTTTTTATTACAGTTATATGACTGGCACTACTCCCATTTCCTTTATTCAGTGAATAATAGCATTTAATATTGTAAGGACAATACTTACTATTCTAGAATGATTTACAAATTTCTGAAGACCAAATCATTAAGAAAAATAAAAGGACTTCACTTCATCTGCTACAAGTTACATGTGCAGTTCCCTAAGGCTAGCCACATAGATGTAAAAGGTTCTGCTGGGTCAAGAGTGCTCCAAGACAACAAACAATATTCTGTCCAGGACCTGATGCAGTGTCAGATGATGATATTCAAATGTATTCTTCTAAAGCTATCTTAACTCTTTGGGTGAAATCCCAGCCCCACTAAAGTCAACGGGAGTTTTGTCATTTATTTCAGTGGGGTCAGGATTTGAACTCTGGTGCAGGCAGTTAGGCCTAGTCTACACTAGGAAATCAGGGTGATCCATACCCCAAGCATTGCAGTTAAACTGACCTAACCCCCCAGTGTAGACAACAACACTAGGTTGATGGGAGAAGTCTCCTGTTCACGTATTGCTTATCAGGGAGGTGGATTACCTGTACGAATGGGAAAACCCCTTCTGTCAATGTAGGTAACATCTTCACTGAAGCACTACAGTGGAGCCACTGCAACGTTTTAAGTGTAGACAAGTCATTAGTTTTGCTCACCAAACTGTCAGCAATGGGTACAGCAGGAACCAATTACATAACAGTAATAATAAATAAATAATAATAATAACAACCCTTCTTAAAGTACAGTTCATGGCCCAATAATCTTTTAAAAAGAGAGATCCAGAGTTAAGGCAGAAAATATGGGCCCAGCCCTTTGTGGTATTGAGAACCTCCTGCAAGGTGCTAAGCACCATCAACTCCCAATGGAACTGGTCTCATGCCATTAACTCACACCATTGTGGTTAAGGAAGGGCTCAATTCTGCTCCTTCTGAAGTTAATGGAAGTTTTGCCATTGACATCAATGGGGGAAAGACTGGGTCCTATTACTTTTACATATCAAATATGCTATTATCACTCAATGTAAAAAGTTGGGAGTCCATAAATCTAAAATTGTAAATTCCACAATGAAAGAAATTCAATCAGGCTATTAATATTAATTTGCAACAAATGTTTTGTATAAACAAAGACCTACTTGCAAATGTATGAGATACTCTGATCAATTTTAGCTCAATGACACGATTCATTTTAATAACTCTTCTCTTGTGTCAATATTAGTTTGCATACTAAAATATCAACATTATATAATCTAAATACTCTATAGTACATGTGCAGTAATCTAAATGGAACTTAGAGCATGTCTTAAATATGCAAACTAAAAAGGCTTTCAAAGATAGATTTATAAATATCAATATCATGACCTTTTTTTATTTGGTAACAGTAGTAATCTTGTTGACTCAGTAAGTTATTTTTACATGTGTGTTCTTTGAGATACGGATTATACCTCCTATACAAAGTTTGTCTATTTCTTTTTCCTAACTAGTCAAGTAAAATAATTACTTGTCTTGTTTTATTTTATTTATTTAGTTAGTTTTGTGGCCTGCAAAATCTTCTATTTCCCCCCCCAAAATTAAAACAAAAAACAAAACAAAATCCCAAAGCAGTGTTAGAACTGAAGGCGCCAATCCTTCAAAGGGACTACACAGGTGCTTACATTTAGGCAGGACCAGAGTCTTTGAAAGCAAGGGCTTGAGCCTGTGCTCACTGAAGTTAACGGTAAAATTCTCACTGTGCAGGATCAGGGCCTATACACACACAATCTTTTTGTTTTTGGCACTCCTAAAATATATAAATGGCTGGAACAACTTACACGAAGATAGTAAAAATAAACAAAAGTATGTTTCCCAGTGAGATGTTGTATGGCAAACTCTAACACATGGCAAATTTTTAGAGCAAGTTATAAACTCCTAGAATTGGTGAATGAGTGTTATTTGGACTCTATCAAGCATGACAGGTCTGGCTTAACGGTTAGGGTTCACTTGCTTAGTTTTTGTTTTTGACAAAACCCTAATATGAGAAATATATTGAAAGGCATTTTTATTTTCAACACAAAATGTAAGCATTCCCTCTAGTGTTGGAAACTAGCACAGAACAGCATTATTGTACATAAATATCAAAAAGTGGGCTTGACTAGAGACAAAAAATGAAACTAACCAGCCTAGTTATATTGTTCAAACTGGTGAAAGTGAAAAAAGTAGGCAAACATCTCAAATGGTGCATTGACACACTTGAGTAATTTTGCTCACATAAGAAGTCTTATTAAAGATACATACTTGCCTAATTGCTTACAGGACTGGGGCATATATATTTAGAATTCTTTCATGTGAAATACTCTACATTCTTAATAGTTAGAATGTTTAATATATATTATCTTAAGTCTTCTTTTAACAATGGAAATGCTACTTTTGATCCTGATCCTGTAACTGTTCTGTGGGTCAGATCCACCTCCCATTAAAGTCAAAGACTCCCACTGAATTCTGTGGGAGCAGAATTGAGCTCATATTGGGCCAGATCCTACAAGAGCTCCATGCATGGCATTCCTTTGAAGATAACGCCCAATATAAGGGTTAATACCCAGGCTAGTGGTGACTACCAAGCTGGAATTCAAATGAGGAATTCTGATGCTGCATTATTCTGGCATGTTTTATGATAGCTTCATAATCCTTCAATGGAATTGTATGCTAGTAATTACCATTTACTCTTGCACTGTCATTTCTAGTCTACAGAAAGGGCCTACTCTTTCAAACCCTTACTTAAATAATAATGATATTTAGCATTTTCACAATGTTTTATATGCTAAAACATTGTACAGATATTAGTTAATTAATCTGACATGAATCATCCTTATTTGTGCAGTTAGTTTCACTGAAGTCAATGTGACTACTTGCAGCATGGTAAGAATTAACCATGTACATTTTTGCAGGATCAGTGGTTATATATTTTCAACATTTATATTCTTATGACTTTAAGATATATGTTCCCACTAAACTAATAGTCAAGAGAAGATAATGTTTAAAATACAAAAATGGAATTAGGATTCTAAAGTGTCTGCACTTTCAGCTGTTGCACTTATGCAATGGAATCAAGATTATATAACATGAGTCTGATTACAAAAAAACATGGCTCTCATTACACAGTGCATGGATTCTATTACAGGATAGTAATCTATCACAGATTATCAGGCTATAACTGACAAGTATATATTATATTACTGTTAATATATATTTTAACTTGCATTGCACAGTGCATGTCTTTCAAATTTCCCTTTTATGGCTACTTGCCTATTAAATTATTGGCAATAATTTTAATTGAGCATTTTTACTTTATCTCACAAATACACATCAACATACATACATGACTTTTTCATATTAAATACCTAAGATCAAACTGCTGGCAGACCTCTAATAAATGTTGGCTTGAACAGATTTATTTCAACAAAAAAGAAAAACTTTGCTTTGAAGAAACCATCCTTCCTTTGCAACCAGAAAACAGAATTTTATTTCAGAAATCCTTTTGGTGATTAAAAGAAGATTGTGAAATTTTACAGTGTGTTCAAGACTAATGTTTAATTGATTAGTAATCTAAGTATTTTATTTAAAATTTTTCATATTGAGCCATGTTATGAATAAACAAAACATTTAAAACAAAATTATACCATTAAACCTTCCTTTGACCCTTTTCAGTTTAGGGGTAGAAACAAACCACAGAAAAATATTACAATAGTTTAAGAACTGGTTTGAAAGATTTTAACATAATACTTCTCAGTCCTTATTCAAACACAATGAGAAAAGATGATCACTGTAAAAAGAGTGAATAACAAGTAATGGGACATAAAACAGATACTACTGAGGTTTAATATACCATGGATCTATTATAAATTAAGTAAGCCTCTCTTTTATGGGTAGATGTTTCTTTGAATTCCAAGGTGACCTATGGAAATTGACATCTTCAAGTGAAACAAGGCATACAGTACAAACTAATTGAATAAATGAGTAGCAGACCTAGAGCCAGACTGAAGGAGGAGGTGAGGACTATGGAAATGTCTTTCCCAAAAGGGTCAGGCAAGGTTCAAGTAAAGTAATCTAAATAAACACCTCCTTTATGGGCCAGTCTGTGAAGCTACTGATGAGCAGTTACTCACACAAGCAGTCCCATTAGTGAATGTGAGTAAATCTGTGATAATAATGTAATTATTTATTAAACAAATGACCCACCCAAAAGATATCCAGTGAATTTATTTACCTTTGTTCAACAGAAAGAACACCATTTTGCATTGTCTACTATTGCTAGAGGACATGGACCTGTGTGTGTGGGCTAAGTGGAAAGACAACATTTCAAGGACACACTAAATGATCAGAAAACCACCTTACATAGACACAGGCAACTTGCACATTGTAATGAACATAAAGAAGGACTGGCTAGAGATCTCACAAAAAATATTTATTCATTATAAATATTTCATGAAAATCTCATTTTCAATGGTGTTCTAAGGGAGACAGAGAAAAAGGAATACAACAGTAGTATTTCTTCTTGGCTAAGAGCAAAACATCATTTGATATCTAATACATCCTCTGTTGAGGAACTACATATTCTGTTCTGGCTGGAGGACCCAAAAGATCTTTTCCAGGGCTAGCCATTATGAACCTAATGTATAGTAAACAATTACTTGATTAGTTTTTTAGACAACAAGATTTTAAAGCTGCACAGCAATGTTGATAGCTCAGCACTGGGCAAGAATTGTAGCCTGAGTGTAACTAATGTCAAAGAGGCAAACCTATGTTTAGAGCTATCAAAAACCAGGTGCTGAGGGAGTCCCAATAATTGCCCACTATCCCATCCGGTATTTTATCTGTGCAATTCTTGCGAGGGCAGGAAGAAGCCAGATAAAAGTCTGGAAGCAGCAGTTCAAGGCAGTGTATCACAGTGATACTTGTCTAAAGCAGGAGGCCAGCCAGTCTAGGTTGACTAGTGGAAGGAGGCTTTAATTCAAGATAGAACAAATGTCACCTGAAATCTGGAAGATAATTTGCTCAACAAAAAGGGGTTGTCTACTGGGGATGGCTCCTCCAGCAGCTTTATATATTTAGCAAATTATAATGTCAGCTACAGGACAAAGTATATAAAAGGGGGGATAAAGCCATTCCTTTCAGATCTCTCCCCCTCCACTGTTACCATTGTATGTAACTGAAAGGAGAGGCTCTCCAAGCACCTGACCCACATGACTGACGCTTTCGCCCTTGTGCAGTAGGGAAGTGTTATTATCCCCATTTCACTGAGGAACAGGGAGAGCGGGGGACACTTCACCTTGGTATCTTGACCTGGCCAAGGTCATACAGGGAGCCATTGGCCCAGGAGGTCAGAGCCAGGGAGCAGGCTGTGCGGGAATGGGGGCTTAAACCCCTGCAAGTAAGGAAACAGCTGACACCGCACAGAACCCCGGGGTCTCCCAGCCCCTTACCTGACCCTTCACCAGGCTGGCTGCGAACTGCCTCATGACCGCCTCCACGGTGTAGGCACTGGACCAGCCGCGAGGGGTGAGCAGCTCCATGCAGATGGCCCCGCCGTCCAGCACGTAGCCATTCTCCAGGCGGGGGCTGAGCACCCTCATGAAGGGTGGCGAGAAGGGGAAGTTGTCGGGGAAGGTGAGGTTGAGCAGGATGAACTCGGTGTTGGTCTCCTTCATGTCCTGCCACAGCACCGAGTCCTTGTCCACCTGGTGCAGCTTCACGTTCCAGTCGAACAGGCTCTCGTCCACCAGCTCCACCGAGATGAAGCGGTCGCTCAGCCGGGCGATGTCCTGCAGCTCCTTCATCAGCCGCCGGCTCCGCACCTGCGTGCAGTGCTGCTGCCTGCCCAGGGGCGCCAGCGGGGCAGAGCCCGACGGGGGCGGCACCAGCTGGGCAGGGCCGGCCCGGCCGCTGCTGCTCCCCCCCGGCAGCAGCTGCGGCTTGGGCTCCTTACCCGAGCCGGACTCCCTGGCGCTGTGGTGCGGGGGCTTCTCCTTGTGGCCCCCCGAGCCAGGCTGCTGCGGCGGCTGCTTGGAGAGCTCCAGCACTTTCTTGGCCTTGTTGCCCGCTGGGCTGCCCTCCTTGCTGGGGCTGCTGCTGCTGCTGCAGCCGGCGCTGCCCTGCTGCTTGTTGCTGCTGTTCTTCTGGCTGCCCTTGGCTCGGAGCGAGGAGCCCTGCTGGCTGCTGCTGCTGCTGCGGTGGTGGTGGTGATGGTGCTTGGGATCCTCCGTGTCCCTGTTGTGCAGCCGGATGAGCCCGATTTTCCGGAGCAGAGTGGCCATGTTGTGTTTGGCGGTTTCTGTTGTAGTCGCTGCCTGGCGAGCCCCGGCGTGGCCCCTCTGCAGAGAGCAGGGCGCTCCTCGTCTTGAGTGAGGGCGACAGAAACGTCTGAGCCCGGAGCAGGGAGGGCGGGAGAGACAGAAAGACGATGGGGAGAGGCGATGCAGCTTCTGCTCAGACGCCTCCTTTCACCGGGGCTGCTGCTGGCAGCATTGCAGCACTATAGCTGCTCCCGGAGTCACCAGAGCTCCACTGCTGTGGCCATAACCCCCTCGAAAGGGGGGACACCCCCTCCACACACCCCCGGAGAGGTGCTTCTCCTGCAGATGGCCGGCTGCTTACCGACTAACCTGCAGTTAATATCGAGCCAAGCCACGCCACGAGCTCTGCCCGCGGGATTTACCCTTCGCTGCTTCTTCCCCGCGCCCCCTCCCTTCCCTCGCTAGCCTTGGACCTGCTGAGGTACCAGATTTCCCTCCTCCTCCAGCTGGTGCGTGAACGTCGCTCTCGATTCGGTCGGCTGCAGGTTTCTCCCTGCGAACGGCGGGATCTGTTCGGCTCCTGAGTATCCCCCTCTGCCTCCCCGTTTCCCTCTCAGCGGCGGCAGCCGGGCAGCTCCTGGCCCCGGCTCTTTGTTGTGGAATCCGCTCCAGCCAGGCTCGGGGCGCTGCGTGTGCCGACGGGGCTAGTTTGGGCTGACGGAGTAATACAGCGAGAAGGCGGGTGAGGGGAGTAGGGAATCCCCGATCGCAGCCCAAGCCGTCCTTCCCCCTTCCCTCCGTTTACCTTCTCCTGGCACAGGGGGAGGGAGCGCTTTGGGGGGAGCTGCCCCCGCACTACGCCCGCCCTGCCTTGTCTCTGCAGGTTCCCCGCTTCTGCGGAGCTGACATTGCAGAGGCCGCTCAGTCTGTTGCTCTGCAGGCGGAGGAGGAGGCGGGACACGGGAGGGGCCAGGCTGTTGCTCGCACGGTGGCAGGAGCCACTGGCTGGAGGAGAATTAAAATGTTCCTTTAATAATGGTGGGGAGTTGGTTGGGGACGGCCGCCTCTTCATCCCCTCAACATGAACAGGTTTCTCAGCCCATTACAGATTTCTCAGCCCACCTGCTCCCCCCAAACGCCCAGGCTAATGTGGCCCCATGGGGTTGTGACTGTGCACAGAGAGAAGACAACCGTCGGTATCAGAAACGTGATCGCTGGGTGCTGGATCCATACAACCGCTTTCCCCTTCAAAGACTGAACAGGGAAGAGAGACACACTTTCAGCTGGGGAGGAAGAAAGGCAAAGGCTGAAAAATAAATACAGCTATTCATCAGTGAATACATAGTAATGGCCAGTGTGTGTGTCCCTGTTGACATTATATTCTATAAAATCTATGTCAAGTCAGTACCTGATGAAGGAATAAATCTGTTACAGAATTAGATGTCCTCTGCCCCTTGGTGTGCCCTGGGGAGGCCTCCACTGTGGTTTGGAAGAGCTGCCTGTATTGGGAAGGGATTTGTGAACTCCTTTAAGCCATTTTGGAAACACTGTGAAGGAAACTTAGCAGGCTTCTTAAATGATATGTGCAAATCATAGTATGTTATCAGCAGCAACCATATTTTTTGATCTGAGTAACTGCTTCTTGACACAACTCTAAGGAATTTTGGAGACACCCTTTACTTTTCATCCCTATTTTTTTCTCCTTGCTATTAACAGGTCACTTGTTTTGTCAGGTAATACTGCATGTGACAATTTAGCATGTTACAACCAGTTGCAATAACCATTTTTACAAGTTATATGGTGTAAAATGCAGATTAATTTAATACAAACAGAAGAAACAAATTAATGACATCAGTTTGATTTGCCATAATTTTAAAGAGCTTTTAGAAATCAAGATCCTAAAAATAATTGACAAATAGCATTATACAGGTTGAACCTCTCTAGTCTGGCACCCTTGGGACTGACCAGTGCCGAATCAGAGAATTTTCCGAACCACAGGAGGTCAATGCAGAGTGCCAGCGGGTCTCCATAGGCACGGGAAGTAGGGGTGCACAGGGGCAGCACGTTTGTATAATTTTTGGTGTTGCCCAGAACAGGTCCAAGTCCTGCCCCCCTTTACATTAAATAATGTAAAAATATGAGGGCTGGGGCTGGGGATGAGGGGTTTGGGGTGTGGGAGGGGCTCAGGCAGAGGGTTGGAGTGTAAAGGGGTGAGGGTTCTGGCTGGGGGTGCAGGCTCTGGGGTGGGGCAGGGCCAGGGATGAGTTTGGGGTGCAGGCAGGCTGCCCCCCGTCTGGGGCCAGAGAGGAGGACTCCCCCCAGCCCTCTCCCCACTGGCAGCACACTCACCTCGCACCGCTGCCACTTCACGTGCTCCTCTGAGGTCCAGGAAGCCCCCTCACCTCCCCTGTGGAGGGGGGCTGCCATCAGGTGTGCACCTACTCCCCTGCTGCTGCCCCTCATTGTAGTCTCATTGGGGTGGGGGTTGGGGCTTCCCCTTGCCCAGCGTGGGGCAGGAGCGGGCGGGGGGCTGTGCTGGTGGAGGGTCCCACCAGAAAAGGGAAGGCTCCGTCCATCCGAGGTGGAAGAGCAGAGTCGGAGTCAGCATGCCGTGGCCCTAGTGATTGGGGGGCGCTAGGACCCTGCGGCGACAGTTGATGCTGTGAGCCAGCAGAGCGCAGCACAGTGTGGAGCTGTAGGTGGCAGCCGCCCGTTGCCCAGGGTGCAGGCAAGGATGCTTGGGGGAGGTGCACGGGGGCAGCAGGCGGGGCCATGGGAGAGACCCGGCCCCGAACATTGGTGGAGCCGTGCCCCTGGGCCCTAAATATTGCTGGAGCACGGGCACCACGGGCCCATATAACTCGCCGCCCATGGGGATGCGGGAGCTGATGCAGCACCCCCAGGCTTTGCACCCAGCGTGGCCCTCCACCCGGGGGCTCTGATGCCGGCCCCAAGTCTCAGCCGCTGGCCTCTCACCCGGGGTCCCAGCCGCCGGCCCCAGGTCCTCCCCCTTCCTCCCTCCCAGAGCTTGGATGCCATGAATCAGCTGTTCGTGGCACTCCAGAAGCGCTGGGAGGGAGGAGGAGGAGGAGTTGGTAAGCGTGAGGCCGCCGGCACACGAGAGGCACGGGGGGAGGGGGCAGAGGGGGAAGCTTGGCACCTGTTGATGCTCCGCACCCACTATTTTTTCCCCGTGGGTGCTCCAGCCCTGGAACACCCACAGAGTCATTACCTATGCCGGACCATGGATGTTACCGGACCAGGGAGTGCCGAATTAGAGAGATTCAACCTGTATTGATTTCTCAGCTATGGTATCATTAAAGGCTCTATCCTGCAGGTGAAGTCAGTGATCCAGTGAAGTCAGTGAGAGTTTTGCCTTCAGTGGAAATAGGAGGGGTCCAAAAGGAACACTGATCGCTTTAAAAATTATTTAAAACAAAACAAAGTTCCTTGCCTCTGTTATAAATGACACTTTGATTATTAAAACTATAATAATTTTAAACATCTATGCTGTTTGTTTACTGGTTGCCTTTCTTGAAGCTTAGACAAGGATAGTCAGTTTCAGACTTTTTAGACATCTTTTTACATCATGCCACTGATGTAAGTTCCCTAGGTGACCTTACAGTAGTGGAGGATCATGCAAAGTGGAGCTCTGCTCTGTTCCTTTGCCCCCTAACACGTTCCCTCCTTTCAGCTATGCTATGGGAAGGGAGTTTTTTTGTGCAGGGGACAGAAGGACAAAGCTGACACAGGAGGCAGAGATCTCACTTGCACAAGAGGAGTTCTCTGATGGCCATTTATGGCCAATTTCAGTCCATTTTGTACACTTGAGGAACACAAAGTAGATACAGTGGGTAGGAGAATCCGGCTGCTAGTATAGATCGTTTTTTGGCAGCTGCCAGCATTTTAAGCACTGCGTCCACTAACACTGCTCAAAACAAAGATGTAATTTACTTTTGATACTTAAACATTGGCTGCAGCCTATGTCCTGTCTACTTCAAGGCTCTCAAAGTTGCTGGTGTAGCTGACACTAGTGTTAGTGATTCTGAGGAATTTTTGTCAAATTTCCCTAGTGTAAGCAAGCCTGAAAATAGCTGGGACCCAGCACAATGCGGAGTTCAAATATCATAACCAAAACACTGAAATTAGTGCACAATTGGATAAAGAGTTTGTGGAGTACACAGAGCACTCTATTATCCTGTAAGTAATGGCAGATGCCAAATGCCAACATACTTATATACTGATTCTTGCCAATTGCCAATCACATCCCAGTTGGCCACTTTGCCAATCTCCACACCCTAGTTCACACTGAATGCAAACTCCATCCTCTTGAGTTCCTGTACTTCCGCCACACAGCCACAATAAAGGTCAATCACAACCCCTGTTATGGACAAAGGGTATGTCTACACTACGGGATTACTCAGAATTTACAGAATTCAATTTTTGGCAACCGATTGTATAAAGTCGAGTGTATGCGGCCATACTAAGCACATTAATTCAGTGGTGTGCGTCCATGTACCGAGGCTAGCGTCGACTTCCGGAGCGTTGCACTGTGGGTAGCTATCCCATAGCTATCCCATAGTTCCCGCAGTCTCCTACGCCCATTGGAATTCTGGGTTGAGATCCCAATGCCTGATGGGGCAAAAAACATTGTCACGGGTGGTTCTGGGTACATCCTCCCCCTCCCTCTGGGAAAGCAATGGCAGACAACCGTTTCGCGCCTTTTTTCCTGGGTGAACAGTGCAGACGCCATACCACGGCAAGCATGGAGCCCGCTCAACTCAAGACAGCAGTCATGAACATTGTAAACACCTCGCACGTTATCGTGCGGTTTATGCTGAACCAGCACCTGAAAAACCAGGCAAGGAGGAGTCGGCTATGGCAGCACTGTGACGAGAGTGATGAGGACATGGACACAGAATTCTCTCAAACCGCGGGCCCCGGCGCTAATGGGGCAGGTTATAGCCGTGGAACGCCGATTCTGGGCCCGGGAAACAAGCACAGACTGGTGGGACCGCATAGTGTTGCAGGTGTGGGACGATTCCCAATGGCTGCGAAACTTTCGCATGCGTAAGGGCACTTTCATGGAACTTTGTGACTTGCTTTGAAGCACCAGAATACCAAGATGAGAGCAGCCCTCACAGTTGAGAAGCGAGTGGTGATAGCCCTGTGGAAGCTTGCAACGCCAGACAGCTACCGGTCAGTCGGGAATCCATTTGGAGTGGGCAAATCTACTGTGGGGGCTGCTGTGATGCAAGTAGCCAAAGCAATCACTGAGCTGCTGCTACCAAAGGTAGTGACTCTGGGAAATGTGCAGGTCATAGTGGATGGCTTTGCTGCAATGGGATTCCCTAACTGTGGTGGGGCGATAGATGGAACCCATATCCCTATCTTGGCACCAGAGCACCAGGGCAGCCAGTACATAAACCGCAAGGGGTACTTTTCAATGGTGCTGCAAGCATTGGTGGATCACAAGGGACATTTCACCAACATCAACGTGGGATGGCCGGGAAGGGTTCATGACGCTCGCGTCTTCAGGAACACTACTCTGTGTGAACGGCTGCAGCAAGGGACTTATTTCCCAGACCAGAAAATAACCATTGGGGATGTTGAAATGCTTATAGTTATCCTTGGTGACCCAGCCTACCCCTTAATGCCATGGCTCATGAAGCCATACACAGGCAGCCTGGACAGTAGTCAGGAGCTGTTCAACTACAGGCTGAGCAAGTGCGGAATGGTGGTAGAATGTGCATTTGGACGTTTAAAGGGTCGCTGGCGCATGTTACTGACTCGCTCAGACCTCAGCCAAACCAATATTCCCATTGTTATTGCTGCTTGCTGTGTGCTCCACAATCTCTGTGAGAGTAAGGGGAGACCTTTATGGCGGGGTGGGAGGCTGAGGCAAATCACCTGGCCTCTGATTATGCAAAGCCAGACACCAGGGTGATTAGAAAAGCACACCAGGAAGCGCTGTGCATCAGAGAAGCTTTGAAAACCAATTTCATCACTGGCCAGGCTACGGTGTGAAAGTTCTGTTTGTTTCTCCTTGATGAAAACCCGCCCCCTTGATTGACTCGTTCCCTGTAAGCAAACCACCCTCCCCCCTTCGATCACAGCTTGCTTTCAAAGGAAATAAAGTCACTATCGTTTAAAAAGCATGTATTCTTTATTAATTGATTATAAACATAGGGAGAGAACTGACAAGGTAGCCCGGGTGGGGTTTGGGAGGAGGATAGGAGGGGAGGAAAAGGCCACTTCAAAAGTTCAAAATAATAACAGCCTTTTGTTTGGGCTGTCCACTGGGGTGGAGTGGGCAGGTGCACGGAGCCTCCCCTCCCCCCGCCCCCCCCCCACGTTCTTACACGTCTGGGTGAGGAGGCTATGGGGGTGGAGGGCGGTTATACAGGGGCTGCAGCGGCACTCTGTGATCCTGCTGCCATTCCTGAAGCTCCACCAGACGCCGGAGCATGTCCGTTTGATCCCGCAGTAGCCCCAGCATTGCATTCTGCCTCCTCTGATCTTCCTGCCGCCACCTCTGATTTTCCTGCCTCTACCTCTCATCTCGAGCGTCCCTCCTCTCTTCACGTTGGTCCCTCCTGTCCTCACGTTCACTGGCATCTTTCCTGTACTTTGATACCATGTCCTTCCATTCATTCAGATGAGCTCTTTCATCACGGGTCGATTGCATGATTTCCGAGAACATTTCGTCTCATGTGCATTTTTTTCGCCACCTTATCTGAGATAGCCTTCGGGACGGAGGAGGGAGGCTTGAAAAATTTGCAACTGCAGGAGGGAGGGAAAAAAGGGAGAGAAGTATTTAAAAAGATACATTTTACAGAACAATGCTTATACTCTTTCATGGTGAACAACACTATTCACATTACATAGCACATGTGATTTCAGTACAAGGTCGCATTTTGCATCTTGTATTGAGTGCCTACGGCTTTGGTGTTAGAGATCACAGACGCTGGGCCGGGCAACAGAATTCGGCTTGCATGCAGCCATGGTAAGCCATTGTCTTTCGGCTTCTGCAACCTTCATTAAAGCAGCGCCCTCCTTTCCCATACCAAGCAAAGCCCGTTGAATGCTGCAGTTTTTCTGTTAACGTGCAGCAGCAGAACCCAAACTAACCCCTCCCACCACCCATCCAATTCTCTGGGATGATCGCTTTACCCCTCCCCCCACCACATGGCTGGTATCAGGGAAGATCCCTGCAGAAACCAAACTAACCCCCCCCCAATCCAATTCTGTGGGGTGATCGCTTTACCCCTCCTCCCACCGCATGGCTGGTATCAGGGAAGATCCCTGCTAGCCAAACACGAAAAGCTCAGTGCCAATGCCCCCCACCCTCCACCACTTGGCTAACTGCAGGGAAGGATTTCTTTTCAGCCACAGGCAAACAGCCACCTCTGTCCCCTTAATTAAATTCCCATATTTCAACCAGGTTACCATGAACGATATCACTCTCCTGAGGATAACACAGCGAGATAAAGAACGGATGTTGCTTGAATACCAGCAAACACCGGGACCATACGCTGCCAGGCTTTGTCATGCAATGATACCAGATTACTTGCTACTAGCATGGCGTGGTAAAGTGTCCTACCATGGAGGACGGAATAAGGCTGCACTGCCCAGAAACCTTCTGCAAAGGCTTTTGGAGTACCTCCAGGAGAGCTTCATGGAGATGTCCCTGGAGGATTTCCGCTCCATCCCCAGACACGTTAACAGACTTTTCCAGTAGCTGTACTGGCCGCGAATGCATCCCAAGTCCTCAGGGCAAATTAATCATTAAAAAACGCTTGCTTTTAAACCATGTTTTAGATTTACAAAGGTACATTCACCAGAGGTCCCTTCCATGGCCTCATTGTCTGGGATAATGTCTTGGGAGGGTTGGGAGGATACTTCAGTCAGGCTGAGAAAAAGATCCTGGCTGTAGGGGAGAAGGGAGTGCTGTGTACTCTCCGCAAGCTCGTCCTCCTCCTCCTCATCTTCCCCGTCCGCAGAATCCTAAGGCATGGCTGAGATTATCCCCTCCTCGGAATCCACGGTGAGAGGTGGGGTAGTGGTGGCGGCCCCCCCTAGAATTGTATGCAGCTCAGCGTAGAAGTGGCATGTCTGCGGCTCTGACCTGAACCTTCCATTTGCTTCTTTGGTTTCCTGGTAGGCTTGTCTGAGCTCCTTAACTTTCACGCGGCACTGTAGTGAGTCCCTATTGTGGCCTCTCTCCATCATGCCCTTGGAGATTTTTTCAAATATTTTGGCATTTTGTGTTTTGGAACGTAGTTCTGCTAGCACGGAATCCTCTCCCCATATAGCAATCAGATCCAGTACCTCCCGTACGGTCCATGCTGGTGCTCTTTTTCGATTCTCGGACTGCATGGTTACCTGTGCTGATGAGCTCTGCGTGGTCACCTGTGCTCTCCACGCTGGGCAAACAGGAAATGAAATTCAAAAGTTTGCGTGGCTTTTCCTGTCTTCCTGGCCAGTGCATCCGAGTTCAGATTGCTGTCCAGAGCAGTCACAATGGTGCACTGTGGGATAGCTCCCGGAGGCCAATAGCGTCGAATTGCGGCCACACTAACCCTAATTCGAAATGGCAATGTCGATTTTGGCCCTACTCCCCTCGTCGGGGAGGAGTACAGAAATCGATTTTAAGAGCCCTTTATGTCGAAGTAAATGGCTTCATTGTGTGGACGGGTGCAGGGTTAATTCGATTTAATGCTGCTAAATTTGAACTAAACTCATAGTGTAGACCAGGCCAAAGAGGTTTTTTCCAACTCCTCTAAGATCTTCTCATCACCATCCTAAGAGATACTCTATCTTACCACCAATTATTGGGCTTGATGCAGGGTGAAAGTCTATGGCCTGTGTTATAAAGGAGGTCAGACTAAGTGATCACAATGATCCCTTCTGGCCTTGGAATCCATGAATATATGAATTCAGTGAGCTTTGGCTCAGCACCTGAGAATTTAGCCCAGGAACTTCTTACATAAGAACAACAGTACTTGTCTGAGTAAAGGATGGAATCCTGGCTATGCTGCTATTGAAGTCAATGGCAACATTTCCATTGATTTTAATGAGAGTGAGATCACTCTGTCACATGAATATACCACCCTATCAAATTGCAGTCAGGGATTGCTTAGTTCTCATCATTGCATGAACAAATTGGTAAACAACCAAACAGTATGAAAAATATACTTGTACTATATATCCCTCTGAATCTGGGCACTTGGTAATTTCTGGTCTCTTGAATAAATAATGTCTATTTATTGTGTGGTACTGCAGTTCCCATGGTTCACATAAAATGAAAGAGAATGGTTAAAATTATTCAGATGTATGCTCCTGTGCAGCAAGTGGAAGACAAAGAAATGAAACATTTCTATAAAGAGCTAGAGGAGGCAATGCAGAAAAGGTCCACCTATACAATCATTCAAGGGGACTTCAATGCAATAATAGGTGGAAAGGAGAGTGAGAATGAAAAGTACATGGGAAAATTCAGTAAAGGTGTAAGAAATGATCGCGGAGCACATCTGGTTGCATTCACAGAGGCAAACCATCTCCACATAATGAACACAGTATTTCAAAAAGAACAACGGCAGTGGACATGGAAAAGCCCGGATGGAGTCACACTGAATCAGATTGATTATGTATTGACTGATACCCGGAGAATCTTCAACGATGTAGCGACAATAGGAAAATGAATTATTTGCACAGGCTCAGACCATCGTATGTTGCACTCAGAACTATGCGTTGACAATGCCTACAAAAAACGAGTCAAGAGAAGCCAGAAACCAAAATGAAAATGGCACTTCAACAAAGAGGCATTTGCACAGAAAGTGAGTGAAATGGACTTTGAATATAAGGTCAACAAGGACATTGATGAGGACTATGAAGAGTTTATCTCTCAGATAATCTCACCAGCTAAGAAGGCAAAGGCATTGAAAATGCTGGGACGCAAGCAGAGGATCAGTGAGAAAACTGAATCTGATGGCGAGGAGGGTGCACATGAAAGTAGAAGGAAAAATGGGCAAAGAATACAGAACACTGTGCAAAGAAATTCGCATGAAGATCAAAGAAGACCTCAAAGACTTTAGAAAGAAGAAATTGAGAGAGGTGGCCGAAAAGAACAAGTGTCTGAAGAAGGTAGAAAGAGATGTTAGGCTGAAACAGGTTATCCCACAGTGCTGAAAGATTAAAATGGTGAAAGGACATCGGAAAGGAACAAGATGAAGGAAATATGTACAACATTCTACAATGATCTCTACTCCTCACATGTCAATGTCCAGCATACCCCACTGCAGCAGGCAACAGAAGAAGTTCCCGACGTTATGAGGGAAGAAATTGAATACGCAGTTCATAACATAAAGAGAGGAAAGAGCCCGAGTGTGGATGATATTTGGCCAGAATATTTCAAAGCAGGGGAAGATACTCTCTTCAAAGCATTGGTGCAATGGTTCACCATCTCCATCAATAACAAGCATGTTCCAGATGCATGGAAGAAATTGAAAACAATACTATTGATGAAGAAAGGCGATTCAGAAGAATTGAGCAACTACCATCCGATCACACTCCTCTCACCAGTGTATAAGGTCTTCACCCATGTCATACTCAATCAGATTAAGAAGGATCTTGAAATTCATGAAAGCAGAGAACAAGCTGGTTTTCACTCAGGGTATTCAACAATTGATCACATTCACTCAGTTCGGCAGCTCATTGAAAAATGCAAGGAATACAAAGTACCATTGTGTATTGCATTTGTCGACTACAAAAAGGCATTTGACTCAGTGGAGACTAATGCTGTACTCAACGCACTCAACGAAATCCGAATTAACCCGAGGTAAATTGACCTGTTGAAAGAAATGAACTGCAATTGTTTGACAGAGATAACATTATTCAATGTCCCCTGCATTATTATTATATGTAGAGGAGTCAGACAAGTCGACACAATCTCAGTGAATCTGTTTGCAGCAATACTGGAATCACTGTTCAAGAAATTGAATAGGGAAAAGGAATCAAAATTGATGGAGAACAGTTAACACATCTTCTCTTTGCTGATGACTGTGTAATATTGGCAAAGGTCAAAGCAGAACTGGAGAACAAATTGCAGTAACTACAAACACTTTCACGTGATATCGGGTTGGAAGTGAACATGTTGAAGACGAAGTGGATGCAGAATGAGCATTGTGCAGCAGGAATCATCACTATAAATGGGAAATTAATCGAAGAGGTTGACAAATATATTTATCTGGGTCAGCAGCTGAACAGACACACCTCATTCAAAGGGGAAAGCAGTAGGAAGAGAAAGGTGGGGTAGGCGAGTTTCAACAAAATAAAGACGTCTCTAATGGATGGTGAACTGCCCGTAAAGAAAAGGAAAGAACTGTTTAATTCCACTGTTCTGCCAGCAATGATATACGGAGCGGAAATCTGGTCAACAACAAAAGTGGAGGAAGAAAAATTCACTGTCACCCAGAGAGCAATGGAAAGGCAAATGTGTAAGATATCGCTCCATGATCACATACCGAATGAGATCAGAAGGCGTACAGAGGTGACCAATGTAGTGCAGGCGATGTACAACACAAAATGGAGATGGTCGGGTCATGTAGACCACAGGCAAGACAATAGGTGGACAACCTGCATCAGTGACTGGAGCCCCATAGACCACAAGCAACCATTGGGCAGACCAAAAATGTGCTGGGCCGATCCCATGACAAAACTCTTTGGCCAGAAATAGAAAGAATGTGCTCACAACAAAATGGAATGATGTGGTGTCAACTCGCGTTTGTGGAGAAACGGACGAGGACAAGCCGGACAAAGGTGACTGCTTTATCTTTTATGCAATATGCTTTAAATTTTTTATGATATGTTTACTGACAGATCAAAATGTTCCTTGTAACTGGGTTGTCTGGGAGGTACCCCCTTGTGGCCTGCAAGGCCCTGACTTCTCCACTGTGGGTCCCTGATGGTTGGGTGTTGTCCCTCACAGATCCAGTGTTGTAGTGCCTTAGCCCTCCAACCAAGGCACACTAAGGCTAGGTCTACACTACAGCTGGGGGTCAACCTAAGATACGCAACTTCAGCTACGTGAATAGCGTAGCTGAAGTTGCGTATTTTAGGTCGACTTACCTGGCTGTGAGGACGGCGGCAAGTCAACCGCTGCTGCGCCGCCGTCGACTCTGCTGCCGCCTCTTGCCGCGGTGGATTTCCGGAGTCGACGGCAGAGCGATCAGGGATTGATTTTATCGCGTCTTCACTAGACGCGATAAGTCGATCCCCAATAGATCGATTGCTACCCGCCGATCTGGCGGGTAGTGAAGACGTGCCCTAGGAGGTCTATCCCTTCTGGGGTGTTAGAGTCCAAACAAAAAGGAAAACAATAAATCAGGGGCATCCAAGGATGTGTTGGATGGACTGCGCTATTCCGCTTCAGGCTTTTCTCTATGCACTAGTCCCTCCTTGTCAATTTTCCTGGGCCTAACCATCCCACCCACCAAATGACTCATCTAAGTAGCAAGTTGTCTTAGGCTATTGGCTGGAACCAGGCTTCCCTGGTCAAGGAAGTAGCAAAGCTCTACTCTCCTTCCTGGTCAGATCTGAACTGGGCTAGGTCTTCTCCTTTTAACTCCCCTCTCCACACCTGAGATTGGCTGCAGGTTTAGCAGGATGAGGGATCTTTAACCCCCTCATTGCCAGTATGGGGCCTATCTACCTCATCACATTCCCTCTCCTTCAGGATATTGCTTGGGTTATGGCTCTCCCCAACCGGCTTCCCTCCATCCTGAGAGAAAAAAAATCTCCATTTTGGTGAGCACCTGCAAGCCAATGCTGTATCCAGAACTAGAAGAACTGGAGGGATAGGTATTACCACATGATTCAGGGGCTGGTGTCTTTCATGGCATGAAGCCATTATAGCAGGGCATGATTCATGACTAGAGTGAACTTATTGTCAGGGAGGTAATATCTGAGTGCCTCCATGGCCCATTTCACAACTAAGCCCTCTTCTTTTATCATGGAGTGGGCCTTTTCTCTTGGGAACAATTTTCAGCTTAGGTAGAGGATGGGGTGTTCCTCACCATCAACCACCGTAGACAACAATACCTCAAATTTCAGAGGCATCAGTTTGTAGGAGACATTCCTTGGTGAAATCTAGGGTGTATAAGATTCTGCAAAGGTGAGATTTTTAGGGTCTGAAAGACTGTCTCATAGACTTCTGTCCAGTGGATCTTTTTTTTTGGCTACTCTCTTTAAGCTTAATAGTGAGGGGGCCACAATAGATGAGAACCCCAGTACAAACTGGTGGTAGTAACCTATGAAACCCAGAAACCTGAACATCTGCTTCTTTGTAGTCAGAGTGGGGCAGGCCCTTAAGGCCTGGACCTTGTCCACAAGAGATTGTACCTGACCCAAGGTATACACGAGGTAAGCCATCTTGTCTTTGCCTATGCAGTATTGTGCAGGGTTTGCTGTTAGTCCATCTTCTTCGACGGACCA
Organism: Emys orbicularis; assembly: GCF_028017835.1. Taxonomy (NCBI): domain Eukaryota; kingdom Metazoa; phylum Chordata; order Testudines; family Emydidae; genus Emys; species Emys orbicularis. The sequence continues at coordinate 166,984,553 of NC_088684.1, forward strand.
AAGTACAGAAGCTACTTGCTTTAGGTGGTCCTTCCATCTCTGGCTATAGATCAGTTGTTGAGGTAAGCAGTGGCATAACGGTTATGGACTGGGGGACATGGTCCATTAGCTGTTGGAATGTTGCTGGTGCGCTGTGTAAGGCCCACGGCATGGTCTGGAACTGATACAGGCTGAAGGGGGAGGCAAAGGATGTTGGGTTTTTTTTTGAGATTCTGGTGTGAATGGAATTTGTAAGTATCTTTTGGGTTAAGATCCAGGGTGGTGATATATTTGGCTTCACCCAGATGATGTAATAGCTTTTCAACACATGGCAGGGGGTATGTGTCAAACTTTGATATGGCATTGACTTTTCTAAAGTCAATGCAAAATTTGTTGGTTACATCCAGCTTAGGGACCAACATTATTGGACTCCCCCAGTCACTACAGGATTCCTCAGTTACCCCAAGGTCCAACATAGATTGGAGTTCTTGTTCCATGATCTCTCTCAGCTTCTGGGGAAAAGGCTGCGAGTTTTCCCTGACACAGTGTCCAGGCTATGTGATGGATGGTGAGGTGTTTTCACCTAGGCTGGGCAGAAAATACCATTGAGAAGGCAGCAATCAGCTGTTGGGCTTGGACCTTCTGCTCTGGTGAGATTGTCCCCAGTATAGACTCTTTGGAAGTCTGAGATGCTGTCTGACTGCAGCCATAACTCTAATTCCAGAGGGTAGCAAGCTATACATATGCCTTCCCTGGCTTTTCCCAGCTTTAGGAGATTGACATGGTAAATTTGTTTGGTCCTCCTCTTGACTGACTGCCTGATTTCAAAATTCACTGGCCCTACCTGGCAAATAATTTTGTAAGGACCCTGCCAGCAGGCCAGTAGTTTTGACTCAGAACTAGAGAATCAGATTTAGGAAGCAACAAGATCCCCCCTGTTGGAACACTCAGAGGTGGGCCCCTTTATTATAGGTTGTTTCTTGGGTGCTCTAAGAATTTAGGAGATTATCCTGTGTGATGGTGCCTAAGGCCTCTTAGCCTTTTGCAAACGGGGAGGATATTTTATACAACATTGTCACCTTGGGGACTCAGTTCCTCCCACATTTCTTGTACTAAATCCAGAATCCCCCACAGTTGCCTCCCATACAACAGTTCAAATGGGGAGAATGCTGTGCATGATTGTGGTACCTGTGGTACCACAAACAGGATAGTGATGGTGGGGAAGCAGCTAGTCCCAGTGACAAGTAACTGTGGCAAATTATTTTTTTTTAGTGTCTGATTAAAACCTTCTACCACCCGTCATTTGGGGAGGGTAGTTGAAGGTTAGGAGGTACTTGATCTTCAGTAGTCAGCTTTGTTTTGTTCATACCTGAGATGTAAATTTAGTTCCCTAGTGTGTGAGAATCTCCTGAGGCATCCCTACTTGGGCAAAGATCTTCATCAATTCAGCTGCAGTGGCTTTGGTATTTGTGGAGCACAATGGTAAGGCCTCAGGATATTGGGTAGCATAATCCATGATTACCAGGATTTAGCAATACCCAGCCCACATTTTTCTTGAGTGGCCCAACCATGTCCATCCCAGTCCTCACAAATGGTATGTCAACCAAGGGGAGATGGACCAGTATAGCCTTCATCATTCTCTGGGGTGCAGTTAGTTGACATTCTGGGCAAGAGGTGCAGAAATCTGGAACCTTCTTATATATCCTGGGCCAGAAAAACTGGGGCATCTGGGGCACCAGGAATTGAGTTTGAACTTCCTCTGGTGATCTTTCTTTAGGTGGTACAACCACTCACCCTGAATTTCAAAATGGGGGAATACTTCAGATAGCAGGGGGTCCACTATCTCCTCATTAAAAATGACCACTAGTACATAGGACCAGATTAAAGTCTCATCTCCTTTTTGTTCTTCAATAACTTTGTAGAACCTAATCAGGATCTCAGATTTGGATAAGGGGGTAACCATAAGCTGCAGGAAGGACAGGGATCCTAAGGAAGCAACTAGCTGCTTGGAACTCTTGCTCTCTGGCCTGGCTATATGCTATATGAGTGAAGCCTATTGGGCCCCAAGTCAACTGAGGGGATGCCAGCGGTGAGGCCCCTGTGCTCTGGGGAGATCCCAAGAATGCCATCAGGAAGTCCCCAAAATAGTCCCAGTCTCAGTCAGTAATGACTGGGTAACTGAGTGATGTCATGAGGCTGGCCATTAGGGGTCTTGTATGCTCCCCCATGGATAGCAGAAATTGAGTGTGGGGATATGGCTTTACATCCCCATGCAAACACTGTAAGTAGATGGTGCTGTGGGGCAATCTTGGAGTTGGTACTGATGATTCCTTCATGAGGGTCTGGCCCCTCTGTGTCCCTGAGACCATAAGGCCCATTACTTCTATCCAGTTTAACCAGGATGGTCAGTTTAGCTGGCCCTGGCCAACCTGTTTGGGCCTCTGCAGTCCAGACTTGCCAAAACTGCATTCCATAAACAGGCAGTCCTGGTACCAGTGCCAGGGGAGGCCACACATAAAACAAACATCCTGGACCTGGTTGCTGGTATGGAGGCCTCCCACTCATTTCTCAGTAATCTCTTCTGCATGGGCCTTCCCTGTGCCAGACCCCAAGATTTCCCTTTTTTGAGACTGGGGAGAGTTGGAGGATTCTTGAGCTGACCCTCAGCCAGACTATTCCAGTTCCTTAGTTTGAGTTGTTCACGACTTCCACGACTTCCTGGGCTTCCTAAATCCTGGCTAGGGAGGCCCTGGGTAGGGTCCTTCAGGACACAGATCCCCTTGGCCAGGTTTCTTGTTCACCAGAGCTTATCCCTCAGCCCAAGAGGGTCCCTTTCTGGATATTGCTGTCCTAGCCACCACAGAGATCTCCATTAGCTGGATTGCTTCAGTTATTGTCTCAAGCCAGTGATGTAACACCCAGTCTCCTTCCCTGGCAGGGAGTACCCATGTAAACTGTTTGAGCAGAATCATTTCCACTACTTGAACCCCTATCATTGTCTTGGGTCTGAGCCACTGACAACACCAGTCTTCCAGTTTCAGTGCCATCATGTGGGCCGGGCGCTTAAAGGATATTGCTCCTCCCAAAATTACTGGCTGAATGTTTCCTCTGAGATAGCCAATGAATCTAAAATGGCCAGTTTGACTCATGCATAATCTTGTGATATTACTGAGTAACCCACAATAGGCCTCTTGTGCAATTCCAGTCAAGTATGGGGATAGTAAGATTGCCCATTGCTCATGTGGCCACCATGTTGCCACTGCCACTCATTCAAACCTTCTGAGAAAGGCCTCTGGATCATCTTCAGGTCCTATTTTTGTTAGTCTGACTGGTACTGGGGCCTCTGTCAGATCTGTACTGGAAGACCGACTATTGTGGGAGGCTGCAATATGGTCACCACCTGCTGCACCAGCTGTTGTTGCTGCTGAACAACTAAATCTTGGATTAGTTGCTGGTGCTGGGTGACCATCTGCTGGAGGAGTTGCTGTAGCTGCTGCTGCTGAGTTGGCCCTTCTGCTGCATCATCCATTTCAATGGTTGCTCCATGTCCATACTGCTGGGGAGGCTTTATTTTTTTAAAGTCCAGACCTGCTCCCTTCCACAGGGGCTAGACTGATGCCTGTATTCACCAGCAAATTTGTAAATGAATTGTTTGGGTAGTGCCCCCTTGTGGCCAATCAGGGCATGACTTCCCCTCTGTGAGTTCCTGAAAGAGGAAAAGAAATAAAGAAATGGAAAAAGATGGGGTGGGGGAAGCAAAAGTAATACATATATTTCAAAAGCAAAAATAATAAATACATTTTTAAAAGTTTTATTTAACTCGTTTAGGTTCCTCCATTGTATTGGATATCTCAGACAGAAAAGGAGAGCTGGAAGGGAGGAAATAACCAATCCTGACTTCAGAGCTGACCAAGTGGCTAGAGAATCTTCAGGCAGTTTGGAGCCCTGAGAGAAAGGGGAACATGCCAGCATGTTAATTATTTCATTTTAAACACTGGTTTGTGTCATATATATGTGGAAATTCCCCAGTGCATACCATAAAAGTACAGGAAAAGGTACAGTAAATTGTATTTTATTTTACAAATCACTTTAAAACTACACATGTACCGTCACAAACCTCCCTTTCACCAACCCACTTTGTCACAAACCACCATGCAACCTGCCCATCGCCTGCACTTAATTAGCCCTTCTTTGACACTCAGCTTACACAGCCTGCACTCACATGACCCCTCCAGTCAACAAGAGTAGCATATAAGAGGCTTAAGGACCTTATCGCTCTCCCTCACACACACAACCACACACAAACTGTCTAGAGACATATAAAGCTGACTTTAAGAGCTCAATCTTAAAAGATGTGATCAAATCCTGGAGGTGCAGAGTGCCCATTGAAGTTAATAGTAATGGAAGGCATTAACTACTTCTGAGGAGCTGATTAGCACCTTACAGGATCAGGTCCTAAATCCACTCTTCTCTGGAAGGAAATAGAACTGGACCCTTGGTTTCACAGATCCAAGCTGGTCTTGATTTGATTCTTATCTGCTTCTTCAAGCCCTTCCAGGGCTGTTCCTCCAATACTTCTTCTGCACAGTATACACTAAGGGTATGTTTGACCGTGTGCTTGATTGTTTGATTGTTTGTTTGAACAGTGTGAATTGGGAGTGCTTTGTTCCAGGTGGGCCTTGAGTGGGCCTGACTGTTATAAAAAGGCAGTCAGCAGCGAACAAGCTGAGCGGCGAACAGCGGAGGCTAACAGAGGGAGTTGGACTGGGAGTTCGCCTGGGGAGAGCCCACTGAGACTTCCATCTCGCGGGCGTCCGTCAGTTGCTGCAACAGCTGAGGAAATGCTTAGAAGGAAGAAATTATGGAAGATGAGCATTCAGCTGTTGTAACCTGCACAGGTTGTGCCATGTTTGTCTTTCTTCCACAGGACAGAAGCAACTTTGTCTGTACAAAGTGCAAGCTGGTCTCCATATTGGAAGAGAAGGGTCGAGGTCTGGAGAAACAAGTATCGACCCTGCGTTGCATACGAGAAAATGAAGATTTCCTGGACAGACGTCAGGATATGCTTCTACGGGCACAACGTTCTGAAGAATCGGAGCAGGCTGTGCAGAGGGGACTGAGGGACGGTGAAGAAATTTGGCAGCATGTGACCTCCAGAAGAAGAAAGAGGAGCGTCCATGTACCAGCAATGGAGATACAGGTGAGCAACCATTTTCATGTTCTCTCCACAGGTACTAATGCGGAGAGTGGAGTAGATGATACATCTGAGAGAAGGGAGCAGAAGGAGACTCCACCGATTGGAAGGCATGAGATGCGCTGTCCTAGGGATGGGGGTTCGAGGACCACTTCTCCCAAGAGAAGGAGGAGGGTGGTGGTGGTCGGGGACTCCCTCCTCAGGGGAAGTCATCTATGTGCCGCCCCGACCGAGAAAATCGAGAGGTCTGCTGCTTGCCAGGAGCTAGGATTCATGATGTGACGGAGAAACTGCTGAGACTCATCAAGCCCTCGGATCGCTACCCCTTCCTGCTTCTCCACGTGGGCACCAATGATACTGCCAAGAATGACCTTGAGCGGATCACTGCAGACTACGTGGCTCTGGGAAGAAGGATAAAGAAGTTTGAGGTGCAAGTGGTGTTCTCGTCCATCCTCCCTGTGCAAGGAAAAGGCCTGGGTAGAGACCATCGAATTGTGGAAGTCAACGAATGGCTACGCAGGTGGTGTCAGAGAGAAGGCTTTGGATTCTTTGACCATGGGATGGTGTTCCAAGAAGGAGGAGTGCTAGGCAGAGATGGGCTCCACCTAACGAAGAGAGGGAAGAGCATCTTCGCAGGCAGGCTGGCTAACCTAATGAGGAGGGCTTTAAACTAGGTTCACCGGGGGAAGGAGACCAAAGCCCTGAGGTAAGTGGGGAAATGGGATACCGGGAGGAAGCACGAGCAGGAAAGGGCAAGAGGGGAGGACTCCTGTCTCATACTGAGAAAGCAGGACGATCGGCTGGTTATCTTAAGTGCCTATACACAAATGCAAGAAGCCTGGGAAACAAGCAGGGAGAACTGGAAGTCCTGGCACAGTCAAGGAACTATGACACGATTGGAATAACAGAGACTTGGTGGTATAACTCACGTGACTGGAGTACTGTCATGGATGGATATAAACTGTTCAGGAAGGACAGGCAGGGCAGAAAAGGTGGGGGAGTTGCATTGTATGTAAGAGAGGAGTATGACTGCTCAGAGCTCCGGTATGAAACTGCAGAAAAACCTGAGAGTCTCTGGATTAAGTTTAGAAGTGTGAGCAACAAGGGTGATGTCATGGTGGGAGTCTGCTATAGACCACCTGTCATAACTATAAAGGGAAGGGTAACAGCTCTCCTGTGTACAGTACTATAAAATCCCTCCTGGCCAGAGACTCCAAAATCCTTTTACCTGTAAAGGGTTAAGAAGCTCGGGTAACCTGGCTGATACCTGACCCAAAGGACCAATAAGGGGACAAGATACTTTCAAATCTTGCGGGGGGGGGGAAAGGCTTTTGTTTGTGCTCTTTGTTTTGGTTGTTGTTCGCTCTTGGGACTGAGAGGGACCAGACTTCAATCCAGGTTCTCCATATCTTTCTAAACAAGTCTCTCATATTTCAAACTTGTAAGTAAACAGCCAGGCAAGGCGTCTTAGTTTTAATTTGTTTTCTCAACTTGTAAATGTAGCTTTTACTAGAGTGGTTATCTTTGTTTGCTATACTTTGAACCTGAGGCTAGAGGGGAGTCCTGAGCTCTTTAAGTTTGATTACCCTGTAAAGTTATTTTCCATCCTGATTTTACAGAGATGATTTTTACCTTTTTCTTTTATTAAAAGCCTTCTTTTTAAGAACCTGATTGATTTTTCCTTGTTTTTAGATCCAAGGGGGTTGGATCTGTATTCACCAGGTGTTGAACAATAACAGCGTCAAACAGCGTCGAGAACTTTATCTGGGGATACACTTTGGAATATTACATTTCAAAGATTTACTGGACTATAGAATAAAGGGGAGACAACCCCTTAGTTATCCATCACTTAGGTGACAAAGTGAATATTGTGTGAATGTTGGATCCTCCTGTCACAAATGCTGGAGATGCTGGTAGCTTAATGTAAGTGAAAAAGCTATTTAGGCACAGATTGTGGCTTGCTGAAGTTAAGGCTTGAACACTGGAAAGCATGATTTACATTGTTTTTTATGTAACCAGACCTGTCTCTTTTCTCTTGCTTAGTATCACTTAAATCTATGTTCTTTATCAATAAGCTTATTCTCAGTTTTACTATAAACCATCTCAGTGCTGTTATACTGAAGTAAAGTAGGAGTTCTGAGCTACACTAACAGGCTGGTGTGTGTTCTGGCTCTTTGGAGGCAGCAAATTTAATAGCTTCTGTGAGAGTCCAGTGAGAGAGACTGGACATTGCAGAGCGATGTCTCTGGCGTACCTGGCAATGGGAGTTCATGGATTGTTACCTGCAAGGCAAGGTTAAGACTGGCAGAGTCCTGAGGAGTTTGCTGGTGAGGCAGACAGACTGGTCTTTTTTTGCTGAGGCACAGAAGTAATACAGTGACTAAGGGTCTGGGTGCCCTGAGGAGAGCGTCACACTGACATAATCCAATGACCTTTTCAATGTATTTTTATTTGTTTGATCTTCAGAAAGAACTCCCTTGTAAAACTGACAACTCTAAATGTAATTATGACATGTCCTGGAATAATACATTGTATAATTATAGAACCTGGCATCATGCGGTAAAGTACAAGGCTGTAAAAGCTTGTAATTGGTAAGTCTGTATCAAATACCAGTATAACATTAGCATTTTTTCTATCAGTTTGTACCTTGCATATTGGATAAGTAAATATAGTCTATGTTGTTGCTATAGTTGCTCAGTTAAAATAGCAGGCTAATTTACCAAGTAGCCAATGTGAAAAAAGAAAGAAGTTGAATGTTATTGCTAGTACATTCTTGAGATAGAGACTGGCATCATCTGAATCAGTGCCCATTCTGAATTAACTCTACAACATATTTTGACTGTTCATATTTTGCCTCTGATTATTTGCTTTCTTTCTACTGACATTTATTTTGTATTTGATTTATTGTTTTGTCTCCCTCCCTCACAATGGTCTTAATTTAAAGATATAAGGTAACATTTCCAAAGCTCCTACCTAATGTAGGAGCCTAAGTCCCATTTTCAAAAGTTTCTTGGGTCCATATTTTTAAAGTTATTTAGGTGCCTAAAATGCAGATAGGCTCCTAGTGGGATTTTCAAAAGTGTTCATGTGCTCAGCACATTTTGAAATCAGTGGGAGTTGGAACCTAGCCAACCTATCTACATCTTTAGATGCCTAAAAAGCATGGAATGTCTGGCCTTAAGTACCTAAGGGTACGTCTATACTTACCCGCTGGTTCGGCGGCAAGCAATTGAGCTTCTGGGATCCATTAACGCATCTTGTCTAGACACGATAAATCGATCCCGGAAGTGCTCGCCGTCGACGCCGGTAATCCTGCTCCGTGAGAGGAGTAGGTGGAGTTGACGGGGGAGCCTGCCTGCCACGTGTGGACCCGCGGTAAGTACCTTTAAGTTTGAACTAAGATACTTCGACTTCAGCTACGTTATTCACGTAGCTGAAGTTGCGTACCTTAGTTCGAACTGGGGGCTTAGTGTGGACCAGCCCTAAGTTACTTTTGAAAATAAGACATAGGAAGGAGAAATGGACAAAGTTATCTGCATTTAAGCATGTCTGAGGTGCTGTAAATTAGAGCCTCTAATTTACATGGTGGGTAAGGATGATGAAGGGCTGCCTTTTGGTAATTCTGCCCCTCAACTATGATTTATAAGGCCATGATCCTGCAGTCAGATCTGCCAGGATAGATACCTGTTCCTGTTTGGAGTTCCACTGTAGCTTTCAAGAAGTGTAAAGATCTACACTAATGAATATAATTGTGGAGCTGGGGGCCTAAGGCTGTAATTCCATCCTGGGGTTTCGGCAGGGGTGCTGGAATAATTTGTATAGTGGGGGTGCTGAGAGCCATTGAACCAAACTGCAAACCCTGTATATAATGGCAACCACTTCAATCTAAGGGGTGCTGCAGCACCCCCAGCACCCCTAGTTCCAGCAAGTATGGGTTCCGGTGATGTTATAATCCATAAAACTGAAGCTAGAGTGAATTCTTAGTGTTAATAGTAAACCTCAAGTCCAAATGGTAGCCTCTATTCATAAACCTTTATTGCAAAAGTACATTATTTAATTAGAGTTGGACCCAATTGCTATGGTTTCCTTGCCTACTTTCAGCATGTGCTGTTAATTTTAATCCTTGACTCATTGATTTTTGGTGCTCTTTTGAGGCTTGCTCATTTTCTCTTTTTAAAAATTGTATTTATTAGTTTGGTTGCCTATTTTTCTTTTTTGTTTTAAAGTCATTATTTGATCCTTGTTTACTTTCCCTTTTTTGTTGTGTATTCTTTCTCTCTTTTTTGTGTGTGATCAGCTCATGCTAATTTTTAATTAATGCTTTTCCTTGCAGTGCTCCAGTCATGTGAACTGCCCCACCGAGTTTCTGTTATTCCAATCACATCATAGTTCCTTGATTGTGCCAGGACTTCCAATTCTTCCTGCTTGTTTCCCAAGCTTCTTGCGTTCATGTACATGCACCTAAGATAATTAGCTGATTGTCCTACTTTCTCAGTATGAATCAGGAGGCTTCCCCTCTTGTACCCTCCTTTTTGTGTTTCCTCCCAGTATCCCACTTCCCCACTTATCTTTGGGCTTAGGTCACCACCCCCTGGCGAACCGGGGCATGGAAGTGTTAGCTCTCCTTGCAGATGCTCTGAGATCTATGGGGATGGTAATGACTTTCACAATGGTCTTCAAGTCTTTCCTCTTCATGCAGTTACAAATCATTCCCTGCTGAGGGGTAAAGGAAACAGCTGCTCTGTGAGGTCCTGTCTACACTAGAAAATTAGGACCCATAATCCTCCAGTGTTGCAGCTCCACTGATAGTAGTAATGGTGGAGGCTGTAGTGTAGACAGGACTGAGGCATTTTTACCATCATGTTGTCTAATTTGGAGTCCTGTTTACAATACAGCCTATGCTATTGTTCCTGCCACTGAAGTTGTAGTGGTGATCAGTTATGGATCCTAAATTTACCAGTATAGATGTGGCCTCTGTTCATGATTACTGAGTTTTGGAGGACTTTTGCCCCTCAAATGGATTTTGCAGGGATCAGCTGCAGAGTTCTAAACAGTGACTATTGAGGATCCCAAATGTCACCTCTGCTGAATGAGATAGGGAGTTTTGCTTCCTAGTCCCTGTACTGGAGAAGCAGGGTGAGATTTTCTCACAAGCCTATTGCCTCTGCTTACTCAGTCTTTTAAGCTTTAGTTTTATGATGATAGTATGTAACACTGCTCTAGCTTGTACCTGTACTGTCATCTTCCCAGATATCATGCCAGGAGGCAATTACAGATACTAACCTCTTGAACCATTCAATTATCTATTTAAATCTTTCATTGACAAACAATTTTTTTCTTCAATAGGAACAGGACAAGTTTCGACCCTCCAACTTATTATTAATGCTTTTTAGTAACAATATCTAGCAATGCATTCATGCCATTTTTAATCTTCAAAGCACTGTACAAACAATAATCTAATTAAATTAAATTCATTAATTTAGTAGTTAAGACCTTGTACAAACCACATTTCCACATTTGACATTCAGCTTCTATTAAATCTCTTGCTGACAGATGCTTTAATTGATCTAGATTTGGCAAAGGCTCTGGGCCAAATTCACTCATTGCCTAGAAACTAGAAGAAATCAGCCCCCAGAAGTAGAAAGTCCACAGAAGTGGATGTGTAACTGTGTAAGCTGTCTCCAGCACCACTTTAGGACATAGAGCAAGCCAGCACCATCCACACAGTGAGTGGGACTGGCTGTGAGGATCTAAGGCCAGGCCAGATTGGGGATGTACTGAAATGGTGTATAGAAGTTTTAGAGTTGACCTCCCTGTAGCAAAAATTTTGGGGACAGGATAGCCGAAGTACCACAGCCTGCTCTCTCCTCGGTGAATTCCACCTTTTTGTACCAGCTGAAATGAATCTGATCCAATATATGAATATATTATAGCTGTGCTTTTGAAAAGGCAAAACTTGAAAATGTTCCCATCTTTTCACTATATTCGTATTTATCTATGGTTAGTTTATTGTGAGATACAACACAATTGTACCCCTTAACCCAACACACAGTTTAAAATTCATAATCTCTTAAACAGAAAATGTTTATTTTGTCTTCCCTCTTAACAACTAACATGACATTCACTGTGCCTTGAACCAACATCCCTCATCTATTCAGTATGAGAAGTAGTTTAGAAATTATATCATTATGTAACCTTGTAAACAGTCTTCTTCAAATGGCATTCTGCCTACTTTTACAGAGGAGCAGTCAGCAACTGGACTGACCACTAAGGACTGATTTCATGACAACTTGGCAACTCTTAACAAAGGCTAGAACCCATTAACTGCTTTTTGCTGGAAAACACCAGTTAAGGGGTTTGGGTTTTTTTTATTTTGTTTTTCTGTTTAAAGTTTATGCAGTGCAGCACCTTTATTAGCATAGTACTTGTTTACATTTATTTTGCATTTACCTCTGTGCCAAGGAGTTCTAGTTTATTATACTCAATTCCAGACACCCTTCTGTGATGGTTTTCGATTGCGAGGAGTGTTGCCTTTTAGTCTGGCCCTTTGACATACTGAGGGCGGTTTTGGTAAGGGAGTCCAGGCCCTCCCATTCCATCAGAGTCCAGCCCAGTCCCGGGCCCTGTGAGGGCAAAAAAAGGGTCTAACACCCAGGAATGCCTGAGGCTGCCCTCCCTGAGACACTTTCTACCACCCCACTATTGTCAAAAATTCACAGTTTGCAACAGAAAAACATGAAGGTGATCAGCTCAGTGCTTGGCACCTCTTTACAGCTGGGCATGGCAGCTCTCTCCCTCTTGGGGCAGCAGCTGCCTCTTCTTGTGTCTTGACTCTCCAGCTAGGTCAGTTCCAAGTCTTTCCCCTTAAGGTGTAGTCCATAAACAAAACACAAGGAATCAACTCAAATAAACTGGGCTAGTATGTGAGAGGGGGAAATGCCTCTCTCTTCAGGTATAACAGAAGCAGGTCCTCCTTTTCCTTAGGAAGGGACCTTCAGGTAATCATTGAGGGAGAGATCCTGTCTTTTTTCAGGAGCTGCAAGGTAGAGATCCCTTCTCTTCCCTGGGCTGCCAACAAATGAGCTGTTCTGCTCCCTTTAAACTCCTTCCCCAGTGTGTGCACCTCTTGCAGGTGTGGCAGGGTAGGGCTAGGACAGAGCAGCACCTTAACCTTTTGTTGGCCAGTGTGGGGTTTGTATAACCCATCACATACCCTCTCCCTCAAGATAAAGCCTGGGGACCCAGGGCCATTGGGATGTTCCCCCACTCATGGGAGAAAACATCAGCATTTTAGTGAATTGTTCTGGCTCTATACTGAATTTGGAAAATCATCATCTGGAACCTGTTTGACCAATATTCATGATGATCCTTGAATTCCATCTGCTAGTTGGATAGTCCGTTTCTCCAGACCGCAGAGAAGCTGCAGCTGGGTACTTATGGGGGACGTGTCATGAATGCTGGTCCATTGTCCCCTACACCGATCCATTGTCCCCCATTTCATCATCTGTGGAAGGTATGCTGGCACCAGAGGAAGCTGGCTTTTGCTGTGGTCGTAGTACATGTGATCAAGTACTGACACTTACAACTTTAATCGAAAATGGATTCTAACAAGCTGAAGACTGGTTCAGTTTTCCTTGAACTGACTGCAGCATACAATATGGTTTGGCATATGGGTCTTTTGATGAAATTGTCTAGAACTATGCCAAGTTGGTTAGTATGTGCAATGGCTCTGTTTTTGAAAAATCACCATCTCCGTGCACATATTGGTGATAGAACAAATGCTTGGAGGCACCAGAAGAATGGTCTCCTGCAAAGATCATATTATCTCCAACATTATTCAACTTATATTTGAATGACCTACCATATACTGGGTCTCACAAGTTTGTTTATGCACATGACATATGCCTCAGCACTCAGTCACACTCCTTTGAAGTGCTTGATAGAGTTCTGAATGCAGTATGGTGGCTATGGCTGATTATTGTTGTCTGTGGCACCTGATACAAAGTGGAAGTAAGACTGTGTCAAGTGTCCTCTACTTACATCATGCACAAGTGGGTGGAGAGCTGAATATAGTTCTCAACGATCAGTGTATAAAGCATGATTCATACTCAGTCTATTTAGGCGTCACGTTGGATAGAACTGTCACATATTGTGATTGTGACGGTGTACCCCATAAGACTTCATAGGAATATGCTTATGAATGTAAATATGATATAACTGGAATATGTTTTATGCTACATATGCCATGTAACATATCTATGTAAAGGTTATGATCTACTGAATACATTCCTCCTATTTGTATGTATGTATCATTTTTGTACTTGAAGTTAGGAATATTGGCTGTATACTTGCTTAATAGCCTTAGTAAAGCATTTGGTAAGCTTCTTGAGAAAGGAATGTGCAAATTAAGTGCCCAATCAAGAACCACTTAAGCCAACAATGAACTCGAAGACGCCAATCCACATTGGAGTTTTCCCAGGAATGTGGCTTAGCTGGTAAGAAACTCAGTCATGCATGGACATGTGACTTGCCCATGTGACTCCAAAACTCCATCTTGGAGCTGGACTTCACATAGGAGAGAGGAGGGGGTCTCCACCCATAAGAGAAAGTCTACTTAAACCCCTGGGAGACCCCTCCATTTTGTTTTCAGCTGGTTAAAGAGAGAGCCTCTCCACCCCCAAGGATACCTGAAAGAAACTGGAACAAAGGACAGTAACTACAGCGGGTGTGAGTGATTGCTGGACCCAGACTAGAAGGAGACTAGCCTGTAAAAGGAAACTTACTGGATTCTTCTAAGGATGAGGTTTTTGTCTGTACTCAGTTGTCTTACTGTGTTAGACTCAGACTTGCATGTTTCATTTTATTTTACTTGGTAATTCACTTTGTTCTGTCTGTCACTACTTGGAACCACTTAAATCCTACTTTCTGTATTTAATAAAATCACTTTTTACTTATTAATTAACCCAGAGTATGTATTAATACCTGGGGGGCAAACAGCTGTGCATATTTCTCTATCAGTGTTATAGAGGGCAAACAATTTATGAGTTTACTCTGTATAAGCTTTATACAGGGTAAAACAGATTTATTTGGGGTTTAGACCCCATTGGGAGTTGGGCATCTGAGTGTTAAAGACAGGAACGCTTCTGTAAGCTGCTTTCAGCTAAGTCTGCAGCTTTGGGGCACGTGGTTCAGACCCTGGGTCTGTGTTGGAGCAGACGGGTGGGTCTGGCTCAACAAGACAGGGTGCTGAAGTCTCAAGCTGGCAGGGAAAGCAGGGGCAGAAGTAGTCTTGGCACATCAGTTGGCAGTTCCCAAGGGGGTTTCTGTGATCCAACCCGTCACAGTGACCATCTTACAAAGACAGTGACTAAGGTCAAAGCGCGCAACATCCTGCTTGGAAAACTGGCTATAACAACTTCAGCACTTCAGACTTGGCACTCTGTTATTCAGTGGTGGAGTACTGTGCTCCAGTATAGGCTTGTTCCTCTCACACAAAAATGATCTATGTACAGCTTCATTCCACCATGTATATTATTTCAGGCACATTTAAATCTATTCCTCTACCATGGTTACCAGTTCTCTGCAATATTGTTCCACCCAATGTTTGCAGAGAGGAAAGCGTAGCAAAGCTCATGAAAAAATTGCACGTATGCCCCATTTACTGTTAATTAAAGACTTGTTTAATCCACCACATGATTGGGGGGAGGGATAGCTCAGTGGTTTGAGCATTGGCCTGCTAAACCCAGGGTTGTGAGTTCAATCCTTGAGGGGGCCATTTAGGGAACTAGGGTAAAAAAATCTGTCTGGGGATTGGTCCTGCTTTGAGCAGGGGTTTGGACTAGATGACCTCCTGAGGTCCCTTCCAACCCTGATATTCTATGATCTGTCCTCATGGCACCCATTGTGGATAAGTTTACCAGGTGAGGGATTTATGGTAGAGGATGTGTGGTGAGCGTCATGGTCCACAGAGAAAGTGACAAATAATTATCTTGTCTTGGATCCCTCTCACCATCAGCCTGGGTTTGATTTACTGCAAAGGCAATGGAACCTTCTGAACCAGTTTTGTACCGGACATGGAATTTGTGCTACAGTGGAATTTCAGTGGTGTTTTAGAGACAGTCCTCTATGTCAATGTGGGCAGCCAGAACCCTGATACATATTGTTGAGGACTGAAAAATGACTCAACTTCCTGGAGGTCTTCGTGCCTTGAATATTGTTGATAAGAACACTGTGGCTTGGCTTGACGAGATTACATATGCCAAGTAATACTGAATTTGGAAAGCATAGGGCTGGAGTGACAGGTACCAACACATAAACTGAGCGTTTGTGTCCTTCATGGCATTTAACCACCTCAAGGGGGCATGGTCGATAACAAGCTTGAATTTATACATGAGGGGTTGGACTTGGCCTTTCCCTAAGTATATCCCAGGTAGGTGATTTCTTCCCTCCTAATCTTCTACTTTGTGGGGTTTGTTATGAGCCTAGCCTGCCATAAGATGGCAGCGACATGTGTGAGATGTTCCTCCAACTCTCGACTGTAGATGACCACATCATCTAATAGGCAGATGCATATGAATCACGTGGTTGCAGAACTCAATCTATGAGCTGTTGAAATGTTGCTGGGGCACCGTGGAGGCCAAAGGGCATAGTCTGAAACTGATAGAGGGCAAATGGTGTGGAAAAGGCAGTTTTCTCATGTGAATCTGGTGTGAGTGTGATCTTCCAGTACCCCTTTGTTAGGTCTAATAGCTTGTCTACTCAGGGCATGGGGTATGCATCAAATTTGGAGATCACATTGATATTTGTGAAGTCTATGCAAAACTGGATGGTGCCATCCAGCTTTGGGACTAATACGACCAGGCTTAATCAATGTGAGATTCTTCAGGGATGCCCAGCTCCAACATCGCCTGGACTTCTTGCTTCATGGCCTCTCACATTTTTTTGGAGAGTGGCTGGGGGGTTCTCCCGGACAAACTGCCTGGGTTCCATTTGAATGTGATGGTGCATTAGATGCAGCCGGGAAGAGAACACTGTTGAGAAGGCTTTTACGAGGTTTCTCATCTGGGCCCTCTGTTCTGGGCAGAAGTGTTCCCCCATCTGTACAGGGTCTGAGGCCAGTGTGGTGGGCACTTGAGGCCCCAGTTCTGGCTTAGTGGGTAAAGGGGCAAGAAATAAGCCTTCTTGCTCCTTCAATGATTTTTAGAAGGTGAACCTGATATATCTGTGGGGGTTTCCTCTTGTCGGGCTGCCTAATCTCATAGTTAACTGGCACAACTTGGTGAACCACTTCATAGGGTTGTTGCCATTTCTCAAGTAACTTGCACTCCAGACTTGGGAGCAGAAGGAGTACCAAATCACTCGGTTTAAATACATGCACACATGCCCCTTTGTTGTGGGCTCACTCCTGGGTCTGTTGAGCATCGAGGAGTTTTTCTTTGGCAAAGGCTCCCAAGGTTTCAAACCTTTCCCAGAGCTTCAGCACATACTGTAGGACATTCTCAGTCCAAGGAGCCTGCCCTTCATGCATCTCTCAGACAAGATCGAGAATTCCCTGGGTTTGTCTCCCATACAAGAGTTCAAATGGGGTGAACCTAATAGACAACTGGGGGACTTCCCAATTAGAGGGGAGGGGATCAGCTGATTCCAATGACAGAGGTCCAAAGGCATAAACCGTTTTTAACATCTCCTTCAGGATCTTGTTGAATGATTCAACCAGATCATCAGTTTGTGGATGATAGACCAATGTGCATACATTCTTTATTTTTAGAAGATCACAGACCTGTTTCAGCAGCCTTGATCCATGAGGATCTCCTTTGGTACCTCTACTCAAGCAAAGACTTTCAGCAGTTCTGCAGAAATCGTCTTTACATTGGTGTTGCACAGTGGGATTGCTTCAGGATAGAAGGCAGCATAATCGACTATTACGAATATATGTTTGTACCCCTCTGCACTTCTTTCCAAGGGGCCAATGAGGTCTATTCCAATCCTTTCAAATGGGACGTTGACAATGGGGAAGGGGATGAAAGGGGTTCTTCCCTCCTCCCCCCCAGTCCCCTGCATTGGTCCTACTAGTTGGCATTCAGGGTAGGAACACCACAACTTTTTAACTTTCTGGTGCACTCAGGCCAAAAGAAGCTATCTAGGCTGCCTTATTCCAACAGGGGGAGGCCCAATCCAGAGCTTCTCCAGTAAGCAAACTGATCACTAGTCCTACCCTGGGATACATTCAAGGGCAGAGCTGGAAAAGGAGACAGCATTGGTTCAGGAACTCCCTGAAGTCATGGAGGTCCCCATCAAAATGTTCAGTACTGCAGGGCTCAGTTCAGAGGGAAGTGGCTTAGCCCAGTCCTGAAATACTGAAATTTCCTCCTGGGAGCATAGTAGCTGCTCATGGAGTGTCTGATTTTCCACTAGGAGCTGCACCACTTCGGACTGCAGCAGATGGTTCTCAGTTTGATGTTGCATGACCCGCTCCTGGGGATCCAGTACCCCATGGGGTCTGGTGGTGATGGTAGACCTGCCCCTTCCATATTCGTGTTAAAGGGTCCCACAGAGGGGGTCAGAAGTGGGTCTGGGAAAACAGATAGAACCCTGGACAGGATTCTGAATTACTTCTTTTGGCCCAGGATTCCACAAAAAATTAAAGACTTCTGCAAATCCTACCCCAAATGCCAACTAATAGGACCTAAAGGAGTGAGAAAATTCCCTCTTGTCCCACTCTCTTTGTCAGCATCCCATTTGAAAGGGTCAGGATGGACATTATTGGGCCCTTAGAAAAAAGTGCAGCTAGGTAAAAGCACGTATTTGTTATAGTTGATTTTTCACTAACCGCTATCCTGACGCAATCCCACTGTGCAAACCCAATTAAAAGACTAGGAGTACTTGTGGCACCTTAGAGACTAACAAATTTATTAGAGCATAAGCTTTCGTGGGCTACAACCCACTTCTTCGGATGCATATAGAGTGAAACATATATTGAGGAGATATATATATGCATATAGAGTGAAACATATATTGAGGAGATATATATATTAGAGCATAAGCTTTCGTGGGCTACAACCCACTTCTTCGGATGCATATAGAGTGAAACATATATTGAGGAGATATATATCTCCTCAATATATGTTTCACTCTATATGCATCCGAAGGTGCATAAGGTTGGAATAAGGTGCCACAAGTACTCCTGTTCTTTTATATATGTTTATATATATATGTTTCACTCTATATGCATCCGAAGGTGCATAAGGTTGGAATAAGGTGCCACAAGTACTCCTGTTCTTTTTGCGGATACAGACTAACACGGCTGCTACTCTGAAACCAATTAAAAGACTATTGCAGTGGAACTGCTAAAAGGCTTTCTCAGAGTAGGAGTACCTAAGAAGATCCTCACTGATCAAGGCACTGTTGACCTGAATTTATGGGCTAGTTTATTATGGCTCACCACTAATTTGATCAGAAGATATTTAAGGTTCTTGTCCCAATTCAGGCTACAGGGATAGAGAACACAGAGAGTTCAATATCGTGAGAGGACTCTCGGGATGTATGGCAAGGACATTTATACTGAAGACAATACCAACTTGTTAAGGTCTTTATTAAAATGAATGAAAGAAGAATAAATGTTACAAAACATAGAATCACAAAGAAGTAATACAATTCTATGACCCCTGGTGGTAAATATCTATTCTAAAAGACTATTTAAGCTAGCATACTCACACCCTTCCCTGAAGACCTGGTAGTAGGAGACAGAGGACCAGCCTCATCTCTGGCATGCCCTAGGAACTGATGGTCCAGGCTTCCCAAATTGGTAGGGATTAGGGTTGAGTGTTGAGTAGCTAGGCTGTATTGCGAAGCTGAGCTGATAGCTTGATAGAAGATAGGAAATAGCGACCACCCTGCATGGTTGTTTGCCCTCTTATAGGGTCCCAGTGCTGCCCACTGCCAGAATCTAGGCCCAGCCTACCATGCCCAAATCTTATTTCCTCACCCACATACATCTTCGGGTACACTTACTCTATAGGTTAACATATTATGACATATACTCATACATATTAGTATCGATCATCTCATTCCCGAAACCGTTACCCGTGGCCTAACTCATGACTTCCATGTCCTGCGGTGTGCCCTGCGGTTACCAGTCTGCTACAGACCTAAGGTAAACAGATTCAGTTCTTTGTTCAGTTCCCCAAAGTAAAGGGGGGTGACCGGTAGACCATTTATCTATGCCAAAGGTTGCAAACACTCAGACTAACTCTAGCTAATCATACAGGATACAGGCCTGTAGGTTACTTGCATTACAGCCAACTATTATGGATAAATCTTATGAACAACATAAACTGGCATTCAACATAAACAAAACCCAAGAAAATACTATGATTCACTAATAAGAAGATATGATAACAAAATAATATGAATCAAACCAAAAGAAAACATATTGTGCAATATAGCAAGCTAGTAAACTGGCCTTAAGGGCTACAGCACCAACCTTACATCTTAGGGGCTGAAAGAAGTATACAATCTACTAACAATAAAGTCTTTATGTCCGTCTATCTATCACCCACAAATGGATGATCTGGTTGGACAATTCAACCAGACCCTGAAAAGAATGTTAAAAAAAATTATTGCTCAGGATCCCTGACATTGGGATCAGCTGATCCCCCTTCTGTTATTTGAGAAATTCCCCAGTCATCTACTGGATTCTCCCCATTTGAACTCTTACATGAGAGACAATGCCAGGAAATTCTTGACCTGGTCCAAGAGATGTGGGAGGAACAATCTCCTAGGACGAGGAATGTGATAAAGTATATTCTGAAACTTCAGGAGAGGCTCAAAATCCTACGGTCCTTTGCCACAGAAAACCTCCTTAGTGCACAACAGGCCCAGGAGCAAACCTATAACAAAAGGGTGTATAGGTGCATGTTTAAGCTGGGCAATCAGGTTCTTCTTCTACTTCCAAGTATATAGTCTAAGTTACTTGCCCTAAATGGCAAGCCCATACAAAGTAGTACCCCAAGTTGGGCCAGCAAACTACAAAATCAGGCAGCCCAATAAGAGGAAATTAACCTAGGCCTACCACGTTAACCTTCTGAAGCCATGGAAGGAGCAAGAGAGGTTATTTATTGCTCCTTATCCCCCTGAGCCAGACCCAGTCCCCAAGTGTCCACTTCATTGGACCCAGACCCTATACAGATGAGGGAACACCTCTACTCAGAACAAAAGGCCTAAGTGAGAAGCCTTGTAAAAGTCTTCTCAACAGTGTTTGTCTCCCAGCCAGAGTGGACTCATCTCATGCAACACCATATCCAAACATAACCTGGGTACCTTGTCCAGGAGAACCTATGGTCATTCCCTTCAAGAATATGGGAGGCCATGAGGCAAGAGGTCCATGTGATGTTGGAAACAGAGGCCATTGAAGAATCCCGCAACAAATGGTGAAGTCTGGTTGTAAGCCAGATGGCACTATCCAGTTTTGCATAGACTTTAGAAAAGTCAAGCCATCTCCAAATTCAATGTTCACCCATGCCCTGAGTGGAAGAACTACTAGACCGGCTAGGTGAGACCTGATATATCACCATGTTAGACCTAACCAAGCGATATGGCAGATCCCATTCACATCAGAATCACAAGAGAAACCTGCCTTTGCCATGTCATTTGGCTTCTATCATTTTAATACTATGCCCTTTGGCTCCATGGTGCCCCAGAGATATTACAATGGCTCATAAATCAAGTTCTTCAACCACATAGCTCATATGCCTATTTAGATAATGTGGTCATCTACAGCTAACATTGGGAGGAACATCTAGTACAAGTTGCTGATGTACTTCAGTCCCAGCCCTATGGACAAAGTCCAGGCCCTCAAAGCCCTACCCCAACCATGAAGAAACAAGTTTGGGTTTTTTGGGGGGCTCATAGGTTACCCCTGCTGATTTCTGCCAGGGTTTTCAGCCATAGAAGCCCCCCTCACAGACCTATTTAAGGACAGTAGCCCCAAGAAGGTTCACTGGTCCAAGGCCCATGAAAAGTCCTTTCAAAAGTTGAAAGCCCACCTGTATGAAGAGCCTATCCTGTTCCGTCCCGGCGGCTCAAAAGAGTTCATTTTGCAAAGCCTAAGAAGTGGGACTAGGTGCAGTATTGTCCCAGAAAACAAATGGAGAGGAACACCCTGTACTATATTTGAGCTGCAAACTGTTCCCTCAGGTGTGGGCATATATTCTGTGATAGAGAAGGAAGGATTCACCATGAAATGGGCCTGGGAAATCCATTCAAGCTTGCAACCGATCATGCCCCCTTAAGGTGGTTAAATGCCATGAAGGACACGAACCCCCAGTTTATGTGCTTGTAACTGTCCCTCCAGCTGTACGCCTTTCAAATTCAGCACAGAGCAAGAAAAGCTCTCCAAAATGCTGATTTATTTCATGGAAAGCACGGGGGAAGGGGTCAATCAGCTGGCCCCAGTTCCCAGATGCCCTCTCAAGGGCAAGAGTGTGCAATGGCTACACAAACCCCACACGGGAGAACTAGGGTTAAGGAGCTGCTCTGGGCTCAGCCAGCACTGCCCCACCATATCTGGAAGGCATATACAGGCTGGAGGAAAAGCTTAAAAGGGGAGAAGAACAGCTCACTTGTGAGCAGACCTAGGAAGAGAGCAGACCTTCAACCCTCCGCGCCTGAGGAAAGGGCTGCCTGAAGGCCTCTCCTTGAGAGAAGGGTGGGCCAGTTCCTGATACACCCTGAGATGGAGTCATTTCCCACTATCTCTTATTTATTCCATTTATTTGCATTAATTCCTTCTGCTTTTTGTTCATGGACTACCCTGGAAGGGGAGAGACTTGGAAGTGACCTGACCAGAGGGCCAAGTCACAGGAAGAGGCAGGCCACAGCAGAGGTGGTGCAGCCACCAGCAGATCCCCCAGTAGAGAGAGAGCTACTATGCTATGCCCAGCAATGAGGAGGTGCCTTCAGTAAGTTGACCCCTTCACAGTGTCCAATCCTTTTTGAATCTTGCTAAATTCTTGGCCTCAAAACATCCTGTGGCAATGAGTTCCACAGTTTAATGATGCATTGTGTAAAAAAAGTATTTCTTTTTATCAGTTGAATTTGCCACCTTTTCATTTAATTGAATTTTCCTTTGTTTTTGTGCTATGAGTGGTGTTGCCAACTCTCGTGACTCAGTTGCGATTTTAGCCCCTGCTGGAGCCAATTTCATGATGCTGTGAGAAGCTCCAGTTTTCATGGGATTTTTCAGCCCTACCTGTGGAAAAAACATCCACTGATTGGCTGCCTTCCTGGGAAAGAAAAGCCGGTCAGAGCTGCTGCAGGAGACAGGTTTAGCTCTCCTTCCTCTCCTACCCCAAAACTGTGGGCTCCTGAGGAGAGAGGCAGAGAAAGGGAACATTTTCACAGAAAGACTCCAGCAGCTCCAGTGCCTCTTTGCCCTCCTCTCTCCAATCCTCCTGTGAAAAATGTGTTGGCTCCTTTCTGCTTCTCTCCAATTCAATCCCGCAACTCCGGGTCTTAGAAGGGGGTGAAGAACCCATGGAGCTGTCTGCCTCCTTTCAGGCCTGGGAAGGCAGAGAAGAGGAACCCTCTGCAATGTACTGCCCCAACCTGGCTGAGGTGCAGGGTGAAGAACCCCAGGAGCTGCAGGAGGAGCAGATGTGTGGGACAGAAGAGGTGTTGAGGCAGGCAGAATTGATGTGTGTTTGCGGGACAAAGTTGATAGCTGATGTGGAGCCAGGGGTGGAGGTGCATAATTAAATGTTGGGTTGCGGGGTGGGCTGAGATGGGGCTGGGTGCACACATAATTAATTAATTAGAATATTTGCTTTTGATGGAAGAACTTAGAGAAAACTGCACAAGAATAACCCCATGAACTTTCACTCCCTCCAGAGCCCATTGTGTGGGTATTTCTGCAAGAGTGGTCGATTGGGCCATAGCAATTAGCAGTGAGTTTTCACTTCTCAGCATTTCAAATGGCAAAGTTTTATTGTAGAGAAGCCACTAGCTATATTGTATGCTTCCTACTTTCATTAGTTTCTGTAGAATAGAGAAACAGAGATATTCTAAAAAAAAATAAAATAAATAACAATAACAAAGGAAAAATACAAAGGTAAAGTAAAAGTAGTGCAAAGAGCTACAGTGTTATCCATAACAAAAGGAAAAAACAGGAATATTGTCAAACTATAATCACCTGGCATTTGTAAATGATGCTAATTATTATATAGTATTGATTTTTGTTCAGGAGAAATAAAAGTATTTCTCAATATTAAGTTATTTACTTGATAAATTTAGAATGCTCAAAGCCAGTGCTAATTTACAGAAGGTAAGAATTATACATCTTATTATTGTTCACAACTTTTTGCAGCAAAGGCTACATTCACACAAGGCCATATGTATCTAACTGTTTCAATTAAAAAATTTTTAAATTATTTATTGAAAGTGGAACATCTTCAACTGGAGAGACCGAGGGAGCCCTGCATCTGACTATCCCATTGTCCAGTGGTTAAAGCACTAATCTGTGATGCTATAGATCCCTGTTCAAATCCCTTCTTCCCCTTAGGTGGAGGGGGGACTTAAACCAGGGGTCTCCCACATCCCAGGTAAACACACTAAACACTGGGCTAAAAGTTATGATGGAGGGCCCTACCAGCTTCCTGCTGAAATGGCATAGGCACCTAGCACCAAGAGAAGGAGGTGTTTCCCTGCAGTACAGACTTAGGGGGCTATCTCCAAGAGAGGGGTTGGACTTAGCACATACCCATCAGCTTGGCACATCCCATTGGCTAGTGTAGGCAAGGAGCCGCCTACAGCATACTGGCTTTTGTGAATCCCATGAGGAGGGGGCTACCTCTTCCAATTAATTGTATAGGGATCCTAGATACTAACTCAGGTTTTGTTAAACCCAGTGATTTTTCTAGGTCCCTAAAAGTTAGGCGTGGCAACTTTTTGGCACCTTGGTGACTGTGGTTGATAATTGTTGACTTGCTTGGAGTAAAGATGGGAGTGTATTACTGAGTGGGTGTGTGGGCCTGAGAAGTTGATGCTAGGATTTTCTGGTTTTACTGGTTTACTGTAGGCTATTTCCTTTTTAGCAATCTGAACTAATTTTAACAAATTTGTTTGTATTGTTGAACTATGCTGACATGGTAAAAGTTTCGTAAAGATGATTAAGGTTTGTAAAGTTTAAAGTTGTCCACAAGTGCCCCCTGTACTTTGCCCTTCATACCCTCACTGTTCCTGTCACAAGAGTGTCACAACAAATTTCTTAACATTTGTGAGATTGAACTCAATTGATAAAAACTCAAATTGATGATGTACTCTCCTCACAGTAACTCTCCTGAGTAACAGCTCCCACTGCTCCCTCCATAGTCACTATGCTGTTTTGAGGGGGAAGATAAGAAGGTGGAGCTGAGAGGAGCATAGTTCCCACTGCTTCTCTGGCAGCCGTCCCAGCTGAGGAACAATCTGGGGTCTCAGTCTCACAAATCTAGGTGGTTCATCAAGCTGACTTACAGAGAGGAGAGAGTGGACATGATGGGGAGGCCCATGGGACATTTATGGAAGTTGGGGTCTATGAAAGGGGCTATGGATGAGGATGGGGGAGAGAGAAAGCAGAGACCGAGGCTGCGTCTACACTAGAAACTGTGGTGGAAGTGAGTTACATCAGCGTACTGCTGCCAAAGTTTGTATACCCCTTGAATGGTGTATACTTACCAGCTTGCGCTGGAGCTGCACGTATTCACCAAGAGTGCTTATGCAATGAGCCCAATGGAGGGGTGTTCTAAATCAGAGCAATAAGGAGAGGCAGAGGCCATCTAGAGGCCAAATTATGTTTTATCTCAATCAGCTGGGGTAAAGTTGAAATCAGTTAAGTGGAGAATAATCAGAAGTAAATCAGAGTTAGTTGTTTTAGCAGGAATTCCCACTTAGACTTATACTGTAAACTACTAGAACTATTACTGTTATCTACTGTATATTAATTATTATCTTAATTAAACTCACTTTATAGGTAACAATTTACATGTATAAAAAACAGAATTTTGAATTCGAAAATACAATGCACTAGAATATAAACCCCACTGCTATATGTTCACTTTTCAGTTTCACAGTTTTCGGCATCTGTCACCCCAGAGTCTGGAGGAAAGGTTCTTAGGATGTTTTGTTATACCTTCAGCTATCCTTTTGTACAATATTTGTTTACTCTTTTGAGTTCCAGCTTAAATAAAGACATATTCCTTATGTGTTGGTTTCTTGATTGAACAATTATTCCTTCACTCCTTTCTGGCTTACAGCCTCTTTGTTCTCTGACAATTTCTATATTCCTGTCACTTCTCATTCTCATATACCTTAATATGCTGTCCAGAAGTTTTGTTTTACAGTCCTAATTATTTTCTTACTTTCGCTCCAGCTTACTTCTTCTTTCTTAAGTCTGTTTCTCTTTAATTACAGTTTATATTTTATTATGGTTTATTTCTTTCTTGCTTTACTTTTCTTACCATTTTCTGTTTTTCTAATAATTTCTTAGCTTACTTAGAGACTCAAGTTGTTTTTCCTCTTGTTTAACTGTACTGTTCTTCCTTTAACTTTTTCCTCTTTTCCCTTTATACCACTGTCTTTCCTCTTTCAAGGATGAGGCTATCCCTACTTTTCCTACTAACTGTCTTTGCTGTCCCTCCTGAACTGGACTTTCTCTCTTTCAGCTCTGACAACACAACTTGCCCCAGGGGCCCCTATCCATTGGCTCCCCACTTACTGCATCCTTTTTTTTCTGGTGCTGCTTGCTGCCTGGCTCTCTACTGCACCTTCTCTGTCTCCCTCAATGCTGCACAGCCTCCCTCAAGACTTCACCAGCTGTTTCACCAGCTGCCTGTTTGGTATGTTCACAGCAGCACTCTGGAGGCTGAGGAGGAAGCGGCCAGCTGTTCTTCCCTGTTTCCCTCCCCCCTCCCCCAAATAAAAACCACCTGTCCTGGGTTCGAGCTCACCCTATTTCAACTGCCCTGTAATCCTTGGAGTTCTCTGGACCACTCCCCCACTCCAGAGCAGCTGTTCTGGGCTCCCCCCTTTAAAAAAAATCTTAACACCATGAGGCTGCTTTTGAGAAGCCAATCTGTGCTGTTCCCATTTCTTTTATGGTCCAACAGCTGCCAGTACAGGTCGGGCATTACATTTGTGTTGATGTAAATTGCAGGGGTAGGGATCCCAGGGTGTCATGTTCTGCTGTTCAGTGCAATGCCTTTTGGGACACTTCTGCAATGCATTGTGGGATAGTAATGACTCACCCAGGGCTGTCTGGGAGGTAGGGTCAGGTTCCCAGCATGTAACCTTCTCCATCCCATAATGCCATCCTTATCTCATAATTTTCACTCTTTTAAAAAAAATCCCACAAACCCACATGGCACTTCTCAGTGTCTGCCATCTCTGACAGAAGCACTGAGTCCACAGAATTCCACACTATTCTTATGAATGTTGCAAATACAGAGCACACACTTCTCCTGGATTTGCAGACTCATAGGTTTACTGCAACACCATGGACATGAGAAGGACTTTGAGGATACTTTGCTAAGGGACATAGCAAAAACCAATTCAAGGTTGTTGTTGGTGTTCATGGAGCAGCTGCAGACAGTTCAGTGCCACTTCCAGGCCTGAGAAACAAGCACGGAAAAGCTGCCGCCAGGGTGGAGGTGAAGTGGCTATCTGCTGACTTTGAGCAGCCAGACACAAGGACTTCTACAAGAGCCCAATGTGGATCTATGTGGTTAAGGGAGGGTTTGAAGTATTTTAATGGTCAGTCATAATAGTGTTCTATGCTGGAGTGCTACTTAGCCTGGAGGTTTTGGTGCTGCTAAGACAGGGGTGGGCAAACTACTGCCCGTGGGGCCGGATCCGGCCTGTGAGCCGTTTTAAGCCAGCCCGTGAACTCCTGCTGGGGAGTGGGGTCAGAGGCCGCACCACACGGCTTGGTGCCGCTTGGCTGGGGTGCTGGGTCAGGGGCTGCACCACGCGGCTCAGCCTGCTCTGGCACTCCAGCCGGGGCGCTGGGTCGGAGTCCAGACCAAGTGGCTCGGCCCCACTCCAGTGCTCTGACTGGGGTGCAGGGTCGGGGCAGCACTATGCGGCTTGGCCCCACTTTGGCACTCCAGCCCGGGTGCTGGGTTAGGGGCCGCTCCGACGCTCCAGCCAGGGCGATGGGTCACGGACCGCACCACGCGGCTCGGCCCCACTCCGGCCAGGGCACTGGGTCGGGGGCCTCACCATATGGCTCCCAGAAGCTGTGGCACGACCCTGCTCTGGCTCCTACGCGCTCCAATGGCCCCCTCCTACGCTCCAATGAGAGCTGCAGGGGCGGTGACTGTGGACAGGGCAGCGTGCAGAGCCACCTGGCTGTGCCTCCGCGTAGGAGCCGGAGAAGGGACATGCCACTTGAGGTAAGCGTCGCTCGGAGCCTGCACCCCTCAGCCTCTCCCCACGCCCCAACCCCCGGCCCCAGCCCTGATCCCCCTCCCACTCTCCAAACACCTCGATCCCAGCCCGGAGCACCCTCCTGCATCCCAAACCTCTCATCCCCAGCCCCACCCCAGAACCCACACCCCCAACCAGAGCCCTCACTCCCTCCCACACCCCAACCCCGATTTTGTGAGCATTCATGGCCCGCCATACAATTTCTATTCCCTGATGTGGCCCTCAAGCCAAAAACGTTTGCCCACCCCTGTGCTAAGAACTGTGTAGTGCTTGCTATACATTTATAAATATAACTGGGTATTTTCCTGAAGCTATGAATTCTGTGGTGCTTGATGTGCATTTACAAGTACTGTTTGCTTTGACTACCACCATTCATTCTGAAATATTTGTTGAGAACTAATAAAGATAATTTGATTCTCAAAAAATAGTACTTTATTGAGTGAGAAAACAAGTGCAGAAAATCTATGTGCAAAAAGCCCCACCTCAGGCAATGCCATACAACTTTTTACTATAATTTATCAGGGTGAAAATTTAAAATTAGCAAGCAAGTAAACATTTATGCCCATTTGAGTAAAAAAAAAAGCAAGCAAGCTAGGGAACAGGAGCGGCTAACAGGGGAGTTTTGCGAAGGAGTTCTCCATGTGAATGAGGAGCAATTACATGACCCTTGGATTAAGTTTGTTGTCTTTAGTGTGTGTGTTTGTTTTTGTGGTGTGCTTGCTGCTTGACTGAAATAGACCATGTGGTCTGTTTGTTTGGGGGACCATGTGCTGATCGTGTATGTGCTGAGCCTTGTGGCCTGCTAGGCAAGGCTGAGAGCTTCTTAATGAAGCTTTGATCCCTAAGCCCTTTAACACCCATCAACACTTAACCAGTCAACCATCAACACTTATTAGCACAGTAGTAGCGATGGTCACATAAATACCACCCTATACCGGAAACCTACTGACCGCTATACTTACCTACATGACTCTAGCTTCCATCCAGGACACACCACAAGATCCATTGTCTACAACCAAGCTCTAAGATACAACTGCATTTGCTCCAATCGCTCAGACAGAGACAAGCACCTACAAGATCTCGATCAAGCATTCTTAAAACTACAATACCCACCTGCTGAAGTGAAAAAACGGATTGACAGAGCCAGACGAGTACCCAGAAGTCACCTCCTACAAGACAGGCCCAACAAAGAAAATAACAGAATACCACTAGCTGTCACCTTCAGCCCCCAACTAAAACCTCTCCAGCGCATCATCAAAGATCTACAACCTATCCTGAAAGATGATCCCTCACTCTCACAGATCTTGAGAGACAGACATGTCCTCGCTTACAGACAACCCTCCAACCTGAAGCAAATACTCACCAGCAACCACACATCACTGAACAAAAACACTGACCCAGGAACCTATCCTTGCAACAAAGCCTGATGCCAACTCTGTCCACATATCTATTCAAGTGACATCATCATAGGACCTAATCACATCAGCCATACCATCAGGGGCTCGTTCACCTGCACATCTACCAATGTGATATATGCCATCGTGTGCCAGCAATGCCCCTCTGCCATGTACATTGGCCAAACCGGACAGACTATACGCAAAAGAATTAATGGACACAAATCTGACATCAGGAATCATAATACTCAAAAACCAGTGGGAGAACACTTTAACCTGTCTGGTCATTCTATGACAGACCTGCGGGTGGCTATTTTACAACAGAAAAGCTTCAAAAACAGACTCCAACGAGAAACTGCTGAACTCGAATTGATATGCAAATTAGACACAATCATTTTAGGTTTGAATAAAGACTGGGAATGGCTGAGCCATTACAAACATTGAATCTATCTCCCCATGTAAGTACTCTCACACTTCTTATCAACCTGTCTGTACTGGGCTATCTTGATTATCACTTCAAAAGTTTTTTTTCTCTTACTTAATTGGCTTCTCAGAGTTGGTAAGACAACTCCCACCTGTTCATGCTCTCTGTATGTGTGTGTATATATATCTCCTCAAAATATGTTCCATTCTATGCATCCGAAGAAGTGGGATGTAGCCCACGAAAGTTTATGCTCAAATAAATTTGTTAGTCTCTAAGGTGCCACAAGTACTCCTGTTCTTTTTGCGGATACAGACTAACACGGCTGCTACTCTGAAACCTGTCATTAGATTTATTAGGAACTCGGGAAACTTTTGGGAAAGGGGGAGCCTATACAGGAAGGATAGGCTCCAGCTAAACCAAAATGGAACCAGATTTCTGGCACTTAAAATTAAAAAGGTCATAGAGCAATTTTTAAACTAAGGGCTGGAGGAAAGCAGACAAGGTGCGGAGGAGCACGTGGTTCAGACAGAGACATCCCTTAGGGGAGGATCTATTAATGGAGATCTCAATGTCCTAGTAAGGAGGAGAGTATGGAAGATGATAAAATACAGGTAGGAACTGATGAAAAACAGTCAAATGAAAAAAAGTCCCATTCAATTACATCATGTAATGGCAGACAGCTAAAAGGAGACAAGTTTTTAAAGTGCTTATATACCAATGTTAGAAGTCTAAATAATAAGATGGGTGAACTAGAGTGCCTCATACTAAATAAAGCTATTGACATAATAGGCATCACAAAAACTTGGAGGATAATCAATGGGACACAGTAAAACCAGGGTACAAAATATATCGGAAGGAGAGAACAGGTCGTGCTGGTGTGGGAGTGGCACTATATGTGAAAGAAAGCGTAGAATCAAATGAAGTAAAAATCTTAAATGTACCACAGAATCTCTATGGATAGTAATTCCATGCTTGAATAATTAGAACATAGCAGTAGGGATATATTACCGACCACCTGACCAGGAAGATGATAGTGACTGTGAAATGCTCAGAGAGATTAGAGAGACTATTAAAATTAATAACGCAATAATAATGGGGGATTTCAACTATCCCCATATTGATTGGGTACATGTCACCTCAGGACGGGATGCAGAGATAAAGTTTCTTGACACCTTAAATGACTGCTTCTTGGAGCAGCTAGTCCTAGAACCCACAAAAAGAGAGGCAATTCTTGATTTAGTCCTAAGTGGAGCACAGGATCTGGTCCAAGAGGTGAATATAGCTGGACTGCTTGGTAATAGTGACCATAATATAATGAAATTTAACATCCCTGTGGCAGGGAAAACACCACAGCAACCCAACATTGTAGCATTTAATTTCAGAAAGGGGAACTACACAAAAATGAGGAGGTTAGTTAAACAGAAATTAAAAGGTAAAGCGCCAAAAGTGAAATCCCTGCAAGCTTTTTAAAGACACCATAATAGAGGCTCAATTGAAATGTATACCCCAAATTAAAAAACATAGTAAGAGAACCAAAAAAGTGCCACTGTGGCTACACAACAAAGTAAAAGAAACAGTGAGAGGCAAAAAGAAATCCTTTAAAAAGTGGAAGTTAAATCTTAGTGAGGAAAATAGAAAGGAGCATAAACTCTGGCAACTGAAGTGTAAAAATATAATTAGGAAAGCCAAAAAAGAATTTGAAGAACAGCTAGCAACAATTTTTTTAAGTACATCAGAAGCAGGAGGCCTGCTAAACAACTAGTGGGGCCACTGGACGATCGAGATGCTAAAGGAGCATTCAAGGACGATAAGGCCATTGTGGAGAAACTAAATTAATTCTTTGCATCGGTCTTCATGGCTGAGGATGTGAGGGAGATTCCCAAACCTGAGCTATTCTTTTTAGGTGACAAATCTGAGGAACTGTCCCAGATTGAGGTGTCATTAGAGGAGGTTTTGGAACAAATTGATAAACTAAACAGTAATAAATCACCAGGACCAGGGCCGGCTCTAGGATTTTTGCCGCCCAAGGAAAAACAATTTTGGCCGCCCCCCCCCCGTTTTTTAATTACCCCCACCCCCGGCCCCGCCTCAACTCCGCCCCTTCCCCAAATCCCCAGCCCTGCCTCCTCCCCCCAGGCTCTCAAGCCTGGGAGGGAGAGCAGCGGCGCGCCAAACGGCTGTTTCGTGCGCCGCGGCCACTCGGGATCTCCCCCTCCCTCCCAGGTTTGAGAGCCTGGGAGGGAGGGGGAGACTCCGAGTGGCCACGGCGCGGGCGCCACTTCTCCCCCTCCCTCCCAGGCTCTCAAGTCTGGGAGGGAGGGGGAGCAGCGGCGCGCGAAACGGCCGCTCGGGATCTCCCCCTCCCTCCCAGGTTTGAGAGCCTGGGAGGGAGGGGGAGACTCCGAGTGGCCGCGGCGCGGGCACCACTTCTCCCCCTCCCTCCCAGGCTCTCAAGTCCGGGAGGCAGGGGGAGCAGCGGCGCGCGAAACGGCCGCTCGGGATCTCCCCCTCCCTCCCAGGTTTGAGAGCCTGGGAGGGAGGGGGAGACTCCGAGTGGCCGCGGCGCGGGCGCCGCTTCTCCCCCTCCCTCCCAGGCTCTCAAGCCTGGGATGGAGGGCGAGTAGCGGCGCGCGAGCGGCAGCAGCAGCGGAGGTGAGCTAGGGCGGCCAGGGCACATTTTTAGGGGCGGCATTCTGGCGCCGGCCATGCCGCCCCTAAAAATGTGCCGCCCCAAGCACCAGCTTGTTTAGCTGATGCCTAGAGCCGGCCCTGACCAGGACCAGATGGCAAGAGTTCTGAAGGAACTCAAATGTGAAATTGACTAACTGTAGTCTGTAATCTGTGATTTAAATCAGCTTCTGTACCAAATGACTGGAGGATAGCTAATGTGACACCAATTTTTAAAAAGGGCTCCAGAGGTGATCTCGGCAATTACAGGCTGGTAAGCCTGACTTCAGTACTTAGTAAAGAACAACATTTCAGACACCTAGATGAAAATGATTTACTGGGGAAGAGTAAACATGGTCAATCATGCCTCACTAATCTACTAGAATTCTTTGAGGGGGTCAACAAGCATGTGGACCCAGGGTAATCCAGTGGATATAGTGTACTTCGATTTTCAGAAAGCCTTTGACAAGGTCCCTCACCAAAGGCTCTTAAGCAAAGTAAGCTGTCATGGGATAAGAGAGAAGGTCCTCTCATGGATCAGTAACTGGTTAAAAGATAGGAAACAAAGGGTAGGAATAAATGGTCAGTTTTCAGAATGGAGAGAGGTAAATAGTGGTGTCCTCCAGGGGTCTGTACTGGGCCCAGTCCTATTCAACACATTCATAAAGGATCTGGAAAAAGGGGTAAACAGTGAGGTGGGAAAATTTGCAGATGAAACAAAACTACTCAAGATAGTTACGTCCCAGGCAGATTGCAAAGAGCTGCAAAAGGATCTCTCAAAACTGGGTGACTGGGCAACAAAATGGCAGATGAATTTCAATGTTGATAAATGCAAAGTAATGCACATTGAAAACATAATCCCAACTATATATATAAAATGATGGGGTCTAAATTAGCGGTTACCACTCAAGAAAGAGATCTTGGAGTCATTGTGGATAGTTCTCTGAAAACATGCACTCAATGTGCAGAGGCAGTCAAAAAAGGGAACAGAATGTTGGGAATCATTAAGAAAGGGATAAATAATAAGACAGAAAATATCATATTGCCTCTATATAAATCCATGGTACGCCCACATCTTGAAAACCGCGTGCAGATGTGGTTGCCCCATCCAGGGGTGAAAGTAAGTCCAGTGACTTACAGGTACGCTGGGGCCAGCTCTGGCCCCCGGAAGGGGTGGGGCCTAGGGCGGAAGGGGTGTGGCTGAGGGAGTCAGAGCCAGCCCCAGCCCACCCTGTAAGGTAAGTGCCCCCCTGCCACCGGGGTAGCAACAGCAGCCCGGGGCTCCGGGGGCTATTTAAAGGACCGGGGCGGCAGAGGCAGCTGGAGCCCCAGGCCCTTTAAATAGCCCCTGGAGACCCCTGCTACCCCTGGGCGCTATTTAAAGGGCCCGGGGCTCCCCTGCTTCTACCGCCCTGGCCCTGTAAATAGCCGCGGGAGCCCTGGGGAAACGGCGGGGCTCCCGCGGCTATTTAAAGGACCAGGGCGGCAGAGGCAGCTGGAGCTCTGGGCCCTTTAAATAGCCCCTGGAGTCCCCCACTACCCCTGGGCTCCGGGGACTACTTAAAGGGCCCGGGGCTCCCCTGCTTCTACCGTCCCGGCCCTTTAAATAGCCGCTGGAGCCCTGGAGTAGTGGCGGTGGGGCTGTGGCGGCTATTTAAAGGGCCAGGGTGGTAGAAGCAGTGGGAGCCCCAGACTTGTTAAATAGCCCCAAGAGCCCCACAGCCCTACCCCAGGGCTCCAGCAGTGGGGCTCTGGTGGCAATTTAAAGGGCCTGGGGCTCCAGCCCCTGCTGGGAGCCCCAAGCCCTTTAAATTGCCCCCTGGGGAAGCTGGGCTGCCCCAGTATGGCAAACCGGCTCTTGCAGGTACGCAGTACTGGGGCATACCGGCTTATTTTCACCTCTGGCCCCATCTCAAAAAAGATATATTGGAATTGGAAAAGGTTCCGAAAAGGGCAATAAAAATGATTACGGGTACGGAACGGCTTCCCTATGAGGAGAGATTAATAAGACTGGGGAATTTTCAGCTTGGAAAAGAGACAGCTAAGGGGGATATGATTGAGGTTTATAAAATCATGATTGGTGTGGAGAAAGTAAATAAGAATGTGTTATTTACTCCTTCTCATAACACACGAACTAGGGGGTCACCAAAAGAAATTAATAGGCAGCAGGTTTAAAACAAACAAAAGGAAGTATTTTTCACCCAACACGCAGTCAACCTGTGGAACTCCCTGCCAGAGGATGTTATGAAGGCCGAGACTATAACAGGGTTATAAGATAAAAAAGAACTAGATAAGTTCATGTTGGATAGGTCCATCAATGGCTATTAGCCATGATGGGCAGGGGTGGTGACCTTCGGTTTGCCAGAAGCTGGGAATGAGCAACAGGGGATGGATCACTTGATGATTAGCTGTTCTGTTCATTCCCTCTGGGGCATCTGGCACTGTCCACTGTCAGAAGACAGGATACTGGGCTGGGCTAGATGGATCTTTGGTCTGACCCACTATAGCCGCTTTTATGTTCTTCCTCTCTCTGTGACTCCTGAGCACGGGCGCGAAGAACTGACAGAGTTGCAAGGGCACAGGATGCTATGGGACAGCTGCAGGAGGCCTATTACTCCTGACACGGACCAAGCAGTGCCCACACTCCCACTGCATCATCCTCAGCATGGCAACCAGGACGCCACGCCCTCAGTCAGGTGGTTTCTCCGCGGCACATAATGAGTTGGGGAGGTTGACCGGACCGTAGCTGGGCCCACACCCGGCAACTCCTACTGAGCTCGTCTTCGGTTCCAGGGCCGAGCAGGAGCCCGCGAGGCCGGGGAGCTACCCACCCTCCCAGGGGCGCTTTCTCCTAAGGCCGGGCTCGGCCTCCTTCTGTCCCTGGGGGGAGCCGAGTCCCTCGTGCCACTGGGCGAATCCCCGGGCCTGGGCCACCGCTGCCGGCAGAGGGTCCCGGGCCGGGGGCGGAGTGCCAGCGCGGGAATCCCAGCTTTGCCCCGCCCCTGCCGCGCTCGGGCGCGCGACCGGAAGTGGCGACTGACCCGGAAGTGGCGGTGGCGCAGGGCGATGGCGGAGAAGTTCGACTCGCTGGAGGAGCAGCTGGAGAAGTTCGTGGAGAACATCCGGCAGCTCGGCATCATCGTCAGCGACTTCCAGCCCAGCAGCCAGGCCGGCCTCAACCAGAAGCTGTGAGACCCCCCTCCGCCCCGGTCTCACGCCGCCCCCCTCCGGTTCAGTGGCCCCCGCGCTGTGCGGCTGGGTCGGAGGGTGGCTGAGCCCAACGGAGCAGCGCCAGCCCCTTGCAGGCGCTGTGGGGCCGTGTGGGAAGCGGGTGTGGGGGGCACTTCCCGGAGCAGAGCTGGCCTGTAACAGTCTGTGGGTGGGGTGGGGTGGGGTGGGGAGTCCCGTGGTGCCTCCTAGCCTGCAGGCGCTGTCTCGCCTAGGAATAGTGAGGACGGGTCTGTCCGTGATGGACCAGTGTACAAATTTCAAGTAACACCTGTCACGTGGCGTGGTGATCAGCAGAGAGCAGGTCTCTAACATGCAGTTGCATTGTTGTGTGAAGAGCAATACTTATGTCTAAATAAACTGTAAACTAAACTTTGAAGAATGGTATATTAGCAGTGATTCAACAAGATGCAGTGGTGCCAAGTGTGCAGCCCCACAGGAAAATATACTGATTTCCAAACTTGTTTGTAGTTTGTTCAAATCTGGGACATGTGATTGTAACAATAATCTATTTTGTGACTGCCCTGGTGGGATTCATGATTATAATTTACCTGTTTGGAAGGGACTCATATACTCAGTATGAAGTGTTATGTACTGAAGACCTAGATTTAGAAGTGCATTAGGAACCCAGGGCTACACATGGAGAAGGTGCCATGAGAACCTCCAGAGAACCTTTCCATTCCCTTGTTTATTCATGCAGCCTCTTGTAGGCAGCAACCCAATAACAGTGAGATGAGTTATACATTGTAGCTGAGAAAATATAGAAGGATGTCTGTAACTAATTTGGGTCTGGTTTTATAGCCACATGATTTTTCTCTTCCCAGGAATTTTATGGTTACAGGCTTGCAAGATATTGACAAGTGCCGACAGCAACTTCACGATATAAGCGTACCTTTAGAGGTTTTTGAGTAAGTAACTTTATATCTAGGGAGCAACCTCCACACATCGTCAAATTGAAGAGACAGTTAATCTTGTAGTGTTAGACATTTCCACTGCAGTGTTTGTTTTGTAAATTTGACTTTAAAAATACTTTTTCCTTCAAATTCTTTTGGAATAAGACAAATTATGAATTATCCATTTATTTTCACAACTGTTTATTTTGTCATCTATGTTTGCATAACTCAAGGCTTGGAAAGATCTTATCTAATTCAGTGTCTTGGTACTGTACATAGCTTTCCATCTCACTCTGGTTCTTTATTCAGGATTCAAATCTTGCTTTAGATTACAAGTGACATTTAGTTTGGTTTTTATCAGAGCCCCTGTTTTTGTACACCATAATCACTGCATATTTTTACATAATTGGTAGTCAGCTGTTAATTGGCCCAAACTAGATCAGTAAGAGTATAACAGGTGAATGGCAGAGCTATGTGAGTCAACTTATATTGTTCACTGAGTTAGCACATTAGTCATCCAATTTAATGAATTCTAAATTACCTCAAATGTGACAAGCTGAGAGATGTGTATAGTATTGCTAATTGTAGATGGCTAAACCAGGTGGTCTCAAAACTTTCTTATAATTCAGTCCACATTTTAATAGTTTGAGACCATAACTTTCAGTTTATTTTAATCACACAACATCCTTGTGGCTACTACAGTAATTGTTTCTATGGCCTAGTAAAATTAGGGAAATACTTATGCCTTTTTAGCACTTTCTAATAAAGTAAGTGTGACCTTTTTAAAAGATGTCAACATATCCCTCCCCAGTTCTGTCTACTTAGTTCCTCTTGATCTTCTAGCTGCTTTATTCCTTTCTCCCTGTATACCACTTTGCTACGGTTGTCACATCACTTTGCTTTACTCTCACTGCTGGTCCATTTGCTGATGGTGACTCCTGTTTCTTCTCCAGCTTCCATGTACTTACTGGTGGTCTGGAGAGAGTTAGCTAGTCACATAGTACTGATTCCCAGCACATTCTACAACCCTCTAGACTCTCCACAAGGAAAAGTCTGGACACTTAGAAGCAGCTGGCCATTGAAAACCAGGCAGGTGCTCCTTGGATCACAGTTTGGGAGCTGCTGGCCTAATCCACATATTAGAATGCATGCTTCAGATGGCGGAATCAAAGCATGCTTGTATATTACTTTTACTCAGTGTAATTGAGCTTCTCATTGCTGTATTTAGTGAAGATGAGGAATATCTTAGCCTACATGATACACTTACATGGCATCTTTCATATTTCCAGATACATAGATCAAGGCCGTAATCCCCAGCTTTACACTAAAGAGTGTTTGGAAAGGGCTTTGGCTAAAAATGAACAAGTAAAAGGCAAAATTGACACGATGAAGGTAAGATGGGTATAATGTATTAAAAGTATAATTGTTCTTTATAATAAGAATAGGAACCATATTTAAGTATTTGTAAGCCTTGTCATCTTGTTTGTTTGTCAGATTTTCTTCATAAAATGGATTGCACTGGGGCTTATTTCGAATCTATTTGTTTTAACTGATGCTGCTGCAGCCTGTCTTGTAGTTATGGTCTCTAATTCTATGGTAAGGTTAAATACAAAATCAAACTTTCATTTCTTTAGCCATAACCCACATCTAATCTAATCTTCTTTATACAGTCTGTTCATAGAGCTGCCACCTCTTGTAAAGTGCTTTGATATCTAATGATGGAAAGTGTGCTGTGTAAGAGCTAATTGGTTTTGTTACTACTGCTATTCCATAGACACTGAATATGTGTAATTTCCTTAAGTATGGCTTTGGCGTGCACATTAACCATAAAACAGTTCTAGGAATAGAAAAACATGAAGGATACTCTCTAATTATCTCTTTCTAATAAAGTAAGATGCTTTCTGTTATTTGATAGTTACCCTTGTATGACCCAAACAGTTCACCAAAATTCAGGGTTCTGTGGGTTGTATTGGTCAGGAGAAGAAACTGATGATGGAGCTTGATATCTTCGATGCAGGCCTCTTTATTTACAAAGAATTTAGAGTGTCATGTTTCCCCAAACACAGCAGGAATCGCAGGAGAGAGTTTCTTTGCTCACAGTTCCAAGCCTCTTTCAACCAGCACTCAGCCCAAAAATCTCTCTAGGATTTTATTATGCTCCCAGGCAAGCCTTTGTCCTTGACTTTCTGCTCTTTCGCTGATTTTGTTGTGTGTTCTTGCTGCTTCCCTGTCTCATACACCGCTGCTAAAGCAATACTTAGCAAAGCCTCTCCACCCACATGTGCCTTACATGTGTCCGTGTTTTGGCTGTAGGCTGCTATTGTTCCACCTTTCTGGTTTCGTAAAGGAGTTGAATATTTCTTCCACTTTTCCTGAGTGAAGGACAGCTTTAACCACATCAGTTTCAACAAGGTTTAACCCAACCCATAACAGTATTTTCCCCTTGTGTGATGCTAAAGGGATTAAATCAAACAAAAAAACCCACAACCCTCTTAACCCATGAGTGGAGGACAATTAAGTTTTAGCAGTAACAGCAGTCTGCACTTATTCCCCTTAAATAGAAGCATTGTTATGTTTTCCAAATCTTGTTTGGCCTCATTGCATTTGGAACACTGGTGTG
Organism: Emys orbicularis; assembly: GCF_028017835.1. NCBI lineage: Eukaryota > Metazoa > Chordata > Testudines > Emydidae > Emys > Emys orbicularis. The sequence goes on from NC_088684.1 coordinate 167,023,410, forward strand.
TAGATAAGTTATAGATGTATAACGAAAAACTGTTTTACCTAACAACAAAATTAATAAAATATATTTTACTATCTTCAGTGGGAGATGAGGCACACAGTGGCAGATGATATTAAATGAAAGTTCAAGTTGATGGTTTAAAAAAAAAAGTGTTTGACTTACGGTTCTTGAATTAGTAGTTTTCTTTTCAGTAAGATCATGGGCATCCTATTACATAGTGTTTAATCAGCCTTAGGAATTCATTACTGAAAGATATTGAGACAGTTTATCAAGAAAAAATCGTCAGCTGAAGAATAGCTAGATTTAAATAGGCACAGAGGACAGCAACATGCATGCTACAAGACATAAATTGATCTCCAGGTTTCAGTGGTCTGTCTTCATCCTCATGACTTGTAGCCTTACATACTTGTCTAAGTGCATTCTTTTTATTCTTTCTGAAGTGCTGGGTGTAAGATGCTCCTTTTGGGTAGAATATCAGACTTGGTGAACCTCTTGTGATCTAGCATAATAGTTTTATGTTTAACTATACAAGTTGTATTTCTGATGGAGTGGGTGTGACTGTAGCATGCTGTAAGCTGGCTATATCCAGTTATTGGACACCATAGCACAAGTCAGAGAAGCTCCTAGGCTGCTCTAACTGGTTTCAGGGCTGGGGTAAAGATTCAGGAAGCCATAATGGGTTGGTTCTCAGCATCTTTCCCTCCCTTACTAAAGATTCCCTACCCTTGTCCTGATGATTGTGAGGGAAGAAAACCAGCCATGCTTTGCTAGGTGCTTCCCTGGTCTCAAGCAGTATCAATCAAACTTCTATCCTCTTCTCCCTGCAGCTCCCACAGCCTGGCAGGGAAGTCAGAACTATTCTCTCCTTCCCCTGTGGTGTAGCAAGCAACTACTGGATGAGTTGCTGAGCTGCTGCATCAGGGAAGGGACAGCAGTTGGTCAGAGGAACTTGGCTCACGTCAGAGTTGCTCTTGGGGCTTGAAGAGAAGAGCTAGGCAGCACTAGGGGAAATGGTGGAAAGGGGGCTGATTCAGGCCTCTTAGGGTATGCCTACACTGGAAACTTCAAAGCCCTGCCGCGGGAATGCTCCCGCGGCAGTGCTTTGAAGTGCAAGTGTGGTCGTGCACGAGCGCTGGGGGAGAGCTCTCTCAGTGCTCTTGGTAATCCACCTCCACGAGGGGATTTGTTCCAAGCGCTCGGAGCCTGTCTACACTAGCGCTTTAAAGCGCTCTAACTTGCTGGCTCAGGGGGGTGAAAAATCACCCCCTTCAGCGCAGCAAGTCTGAGCGCTGTAAAACGTAAGTATAGACAAGCCCTTAGTTTACAAGCTTCAGGACATGGTTCAGCACATTTTCAATTAGTAAGTGCCAGTTTTCTTCTTTAAAATGATAGACTCTAGGGCCACAAATTGGACACCCCTGCGCCAGAGCTTATCAAGAGTCCAGTTTCCTTGCGTTTCTTGAATGAGTTTGATTGCTAGTTTAGTTTATAGAAAATACAAAATACTTGAGTTTGCCTCAGCAAATAGATTTCAGGCAGTTACTATGAATACGGGTCTTGTAGGACGTGTTTTTCTGACTTGACTACCATTCAGTGGGGTCAAGGAATGGTAGACCTGGTTGACTATTATTTGCAAATATTTCAGTGAATAACTTATTCTGTTTGACTGGCTCCAGTAAATGGCCAATTTTTTTTTTTTAATATTCTAAAATCTTTTTTTCATTCTAGAAATTTAAAAGCCTATTGATTCAAGAGCTGACTAAAGTCTTCCCAGAGGACATGGCCAAGTACAAAGCTATTCGAGGAGAAGAACCTCCTCCTTAAGACTGCCTTTGGTATGTTCTAAGATGCCTAATATTTTCATGGAACTGATAATCTCCTGTTGTGAAAATTGTTGAGCTCACTGGACAGAGGAAGAACTTAAGTCTTCCTACTAGGTGTGTTCATGTATGTCGTGGTTATTGGCTGTGAGGGAGCCTGATTACAACTCCAAATTTTTTTTTTTTTTTTTTTGGAAGCCATAATGTTTTCCTACAGACTTGTGTCTAAAGATTGCATTTGAAACTTCCTGTGCTAATGTGTTCTTTCCACAAAAGTTGTTTGAGGCATATGTGTGACTTGCAAGCTATTATACATCATTTCCCACAAAGTACACTTCTAGTATGAAAGAATTATTTATATATATATATATAATCTAGTGACAAAGTTCCTCCTCTACCTTGGTGGGTCCCGTGCTTATTGGCAGATTTGCTCGCCTCACAGATTCACCATGTGGGTCGGGAAACAGCCCAGAGACCTTCCCCTCTGGTAGAAGCCACAGTCCAGGTCAATTCCTCTGGTGTCTGATCAGGAGTTGGGAGGTTTGGGGGGAACCCGGGCCCGCCCTCTACTCCGGGTTCCAGCCCAGGGCCCTGTGGACTGCAGCTGTCTAGAGTGCCTCTTGGTACAGCTGCACGACAGCTACAACTCCCTGGGCTACTTCCCCATGGCCTCCTCCCAATACCTTCTTTATCCTCACCACAGGACCTTTCTCCTGGTGTTTGATGATGCTTGTACTCCTCAGTCTTCCAGCAATATGTCTTCTCACTCTCAGCTCCTAGTGCCTCTTGCTCCCAACTCCTCACATGCACACCACAAACTGAAGTGAGGTCCTTTTTAAACTCAGGTGCCCTGATTAGCTAGCCTGTCCTAATTGATTCTAGCAGTTTCCTGATTACTCTAGTGCAGCCCCTGCTCTGGTCACTCAGGGAACAGAAAACTACTCATCCAGTGACCAGTATATTTGCCCTCTACCAGACTCCTGTACCCCACTGGTCTGGGTCTGTCACTCTATCTATAGAATGATCAAGTGCCAGACTGTGGATAAATACACTTCTTTTGGAAGCTAGTTATACTTGATTATTAAAATAGGCTACAGCCTATCTCATGGGGGGAAGTAAGAATTGACTGCTATTACCTAGCTGTTCCTGACAGTTTATAAAAGCATGACTGGACAGGACTCTTTTCTTTTTGCTAAATTTCTGCTGAAATGGAAATCCATTGCCAGGTGCTGTACTTCCATGTAACTTTGTCAACCACAACCAAAAAGTCCCCTTCAGACCTGTGAATGGAAGGACAGGTGGCTGAGGATGGAAAAACTGAATTTTCAAGGATGGCCTCCCAGCAGTGCTTTATATTTTGTACAGCATTTGATGCAGAAACAAATCTTTTATTAAGTGTATTGCATTTTCTTTGGGCAAAATATATAATAAACACTTTGAAGTGAATTTTGTAGCTAGTTCGTCTAGTATGTTTCTGTTCATTCCATCCCAATATATTTTTATATAAGAAAATAATAGAGAAAGCTTGTACAAATTAGCACAAGGCTCAGAATAATAGAAATCATGTTAGCATATTTAAATCTTTTCAGAAGTCGTAGATTAATTAGACTGAATTACACCTGAAAATAACTTACTTGGGATAATCTTTGTTTTTAACCAAAAATTTTAAAATTCTCTCATGGTAGGTAACTTTCTTGATTATAGTGGTATGCATTTAAGTGGTCCCAACTAGGTTTTGAAACTAGTTTCATTTGAGATTAATAGGTCATGTAGTTACATGTTCACAGCTATTGTTTATTGTAGGTGCTCCTTCTTGCAGGAAAGATTAGTTTAACAGGATCACCATGCAGTGCTGTACTGTACATAGTGAAAGGCTAGCTTCACAGTGGAAAAGGCTGAAAACGTCCCTACTTTTACCGTGTTAGGGAGGCGTTCAAATAGTAGCAGATATGCCTTTTGTTATAATACTTAACATTTCACTGATGTTGGTCTGTATATTGAGATTTAATTTCAGTTTGTTTAAAATCTTGCTGAATTATTTGATCGCACTTGTTACCGTAAAGCAGCTCACTTACCAACAGCATAAATAGAGAATACAAATGTTATGTTTGCATTTGTTTCAAGTCACTTATATAACTCATGAATGCCACACTTGCACATGCAGCACCTGCATGTATTCTGTATATGCTATGAGCTTTACAGCAACTGTTCTAGCTCCTGTTTATATTTAATAAAACTAGAAACAACAATGTTGGTGGTACAAGTTTTCTTAATTAACAAAAGAGATGGTAGGAATACAGTGAGTTAAGAGTATGTATACTTATTGCAATCTGGAATTTTATACCGCTTTAAGTTACATTCATTTATTTTTAGCCAGATCATCTTTCTTGGTTTATCCTTCCTCAAATGGTTCTTTATCAATCTGAAACAAATAAGTTCCCTTTCCGAATTCTTTTCTAATCAACCACAATGAGTATTTGCTTTCTCACTATAGTTAGCGACTATCTTATTTATAGTAATAAATTTTAAACATATCTACTTTGTTTAATTTCAGTCAACTTACACATTTACATAAAACTAATAATTTAGGGAGTGTCGCCATTTTGAAATTACACCTGAATCCAGTTTTTAAATCAGAACCGAAATCTTTCAGTTTGAAACTGTTCTCAAAGATGCAATGGATCCAACTCTGTGTCATTACCTCTTGAATTTTGAATCTATTTTGGTTTATAAAACTTTGTGGTAAAGAATATAAACATAAAATAATATAGAATACAAACACAATCTTCCACTTACCTCCAAGGAACACTTTTGTTGTTGTTCATGGAGACAAGCAGTATGTTCTCCCAGTCCCCTGGAAAGACTTGTTTAATTGTTTTCCTTATTCTTGTCTCACATGGTTTAAAAATGCCCTGTAAGAGAAAAATGTGATTATGGTGTATCTCTAGCTAACCAATGATCTGACTATTTTGTCACTTACTCATGATGTTCCCTATTGGGACCAAAATCTAGTTCTGTATATACAATCATAGAAGACTAGGGTTGGAAGAGGCCTCAGGAGGTCATCTAGTTCAACCCCCTGCTCAAAGCATACTCAATACTCCAGGTGTGGCCTCACCAGTGCTGAATAGAGGGGAATAATCAGGGGTCTGTAACATCTCAAGTGTTTGTTTACCTAGTTACTGGAGAGGTCTGGGTTTTCTAGTACCATCCTCGCTGGTCAGAAATGTGCTTACTTGGTTAGCTAATACCTGGTGTGTTGCTATTCTGCCAAGGCGAAGCCTACTTTGGTTCATACCTCCAAGGCTTACAAGAGTAAATCTGAAAAATGATTTAAAAGTAAATAAATAAATAAAGTACATCTTGAATTCTAGACATTGACTTGTCTTTCAGCCTTGGCAGAAGGGGGTGGGTTGTTCGGCAGCATTCATACTATGAATTCTACCAAGAAACCTGTTTTGCCTAAGACAGAATAAATTGGAAAAATAAAACAAGCTTTTTAATCAAAATATAAAATATTGCTGTTTGAGGGAGACAGGCCAGCCTACATTTTTAGACACCTTTAATATTAAAATCTTGTACAACTTTTATACTTTCAAACATTTAATGATATTGGCCTGTGAAAGGTGTCATTTATTTGGTCCACTCCTTCCTTCAAGATCAATTAAATAGTGGCAGTTCTCCATGCATTGGGCAGGCTGTTTCTTTGTATACCATCAGTAATTGCTTCCAAAATAAACAAGGATACAGATTTTAAAAGAAATTATCATTACACCTGTCAGGGTGTGGTGCTTTATTTTTCAAGTCATTGTTTGGTAATTCTTTCTGAAAATTTTCATGTTCTGTTTGTGCTGAGTTAACTCTTTTGAATGCTTTTGAGCTTATTCAGATAAGAGTAATAGTTTATTCTTTTCTGATTCTACCTGTCCTTTTTCCATGTAAACTTCAGTTGAATGCAATAATGCTTCAGCAACTTTCGTCTTTGTGCATTTCAAATGAAAATTACCCCCCCCCCCCAAAAAAACACCCCAAAACAAAACCCACATTAACACAGGAACAGGCATCTATATGTGATAATAAGTAGTCTAAGTCTTCTGGCTTTGTTTCCATGTTCAAAGTACTCTTGCTTAGCATACAATTTAGCCAGTTTTATTGGTTAGCATGGTGAGCAACTAACTTCAAAAACAAAACTCTTAATTTGAAAAACAGGCCTGCCTAAACTTTTGCATGTAAGGAAATGAACAATTAAGCTGCCCACACAATTGAGTTAAAGTACAGAAATGCATATATCATCACAACTTAGTGTAATCAAAATTTCAGAACAATTATCTTATCCAAGAGGTGTAACTTGAATTTGAAAGCAAGGAGGTTTTTTGTTTGAAGTTACAAGCTGAGAGGTCAATATGGCCTGAGCTACAGAGAAGCGTGTTTTATTTTGTTGTTGTTTTTTATATAATCGCCTCCAACCAGGGTAGATGGATGGATTGGTTTAAGCACCAATTAAAATCAGCAAGTAGAAAATCTTGATTATAAATAAATTGTAATCATGTTTTCCATTTGTATTTTGTAGTTCTTTTCCTAAGTGTTTTTCATTGCTGATTTAATTTAAAACTAAATGCAGTTTTTACACTAGATTTGACACCACTTTTGTTAACCAGGAGGATACATTAACTATACATTTAACATACATTTGTTCAGATTCTTGATTTCTGCATTTTTATTGTTAAATTTACTAGATAATTAACTTTTTACTTGTGATTTGTATCAAGCTTCATTTGGATGGAAACTGGAATTCAATTAAATTGTACAGACAGCATTTTAAGTTTTATTAACTAACAAATGTACTGGATACATACAACCGATGAAACAAAGTGTTTCTGTACATCAGAGCTGAAAGTACTGACATTTGAAACAGAATATTAGCATTAACTCCATTGTAAAGAGTGAAAATGATGTATGTATTTTGTGCACTACATGACAAAATGTACCATATTTATAAAGCTTGACCTTAAGTTAGCTGTTTTTCCCCTGGATCTGTGTATAAAAACCCCGTTTTTAACTCATTACTTAAAGTTTGTGAAGAGGTCTCATTGATTCAGTATCTCTTGTATTTATTTAAATGATGAATAGATTATACTATGTTTAGGGCTTAACACCAGCTTGCCATAAATTCAAATGTAACTGTAAAAGGATTACTTTCTAAATTAAAACTTTAAATTTAAATTTGTTATAAATCAATTTATACAAAAAATCACTGATTTTTATCTGATTTTCAAATATTCTGCAGTCTGTGAAAACATTCTCCTTTTTGCCCAAAGAGTAAATCTGGTAATTTTCACACCAAACAAATTTTCCAAGCCAAAGTTATAGGAAGCTTGCCTTGACATTCCTATGAAGGAGAAGCACCTCTCAATAATAATAATAATAATTAATAATAAGTTTACATATTGCAAGACTTCCCCCCCCCCCCCTGTATTTTGAATGCTTATGTAGATGTGTCCTGCCTGCTAGATAGGAGCTCCTCTGTTAGGGCTTGTCAGTAATAATGTAAATATCTACCATCAATCAAACATTGCCCCTTCCCCCTCATCTCATAAGACCCTCTCCCTTGGGGTATTACTTCTGGGGCAGAGATTGGCATGTGGCTGGAAGGAAGGGGTGGCATATGACTCCACTAAGAATGCCACTCTTCCCCCCCCCCCCCACCTTGCTACCCTTTACAAATTGGTGTCTGTCCCAGCCCTGTATGGTCACTCCTGCTTTTGGAGAGGTCTATCAGGGCAAATTTCAGGGTGGGATGACCTGTCTGGAAGTGTTGTGCTCCCTCTATGAACTCCTCCCACTGCTCTATACCAATCCGAGCAGATTCCAGCCCCACAGGACATTCTGGAAGGGAAATGTGTACCAATCAGAATAGGTATTGCACAAGTAGCTAGGCCAGATACTCCGCCCTCTGGAGTTTAACAATTGGCTGGTCAGCAGCATTACGCCTGGAAGCCTATTCCACGCAGCAAGGAGCTATCTTGTTTCAAGGGTGTGTTTTCAGAAATCATGGAAATGCTGAGAAGAAACATGGCAGCCTTTACCACCCCTGTGAAAACTAGGAGATTCGTTTTAGCTCTAAGGGTGCTAAATAGCTCACAAAGTGCTACATTAGCAACAGTTTTGAGGAGGAGGGAGTGGCCACGGGTATCCCTTTGGCCTAACTGTTGGCTGGGTACACTGGAACCTGACAGCAAGACCCATGCTATTGAGAGTCAGACTGAGTGTGATGCCCGCCCACCATCTGAACCTGTGGAGGAAGGCAACCAAGTTTCCTTGGAGTCACCATCGGACAAAATGAATGAAGAAGATGTTGCTCTGGTAAATAGACTATACAAGTGGAAGTTGGGGGGGGGGGGGGGGGTTGTAATGGGGTAGGAAATGACCTGCGGTTTTGTAAATCTAAAATAGGACTTAAAGCTATTTATTTTTTGAAAAATCTGGGACCAGTTTGCCATCACCTTTCTAGAGGCCTTTGAGAATCCCCTAGGACATCCTGGAACAGATTCACTCTCAGTGGGTGTATTATCTTGAATCAGCTGGGTGGATGTTTTTTTTTTTTTTTTTATGCCTCCAACAGAGATCAAGAGGCGACCCTGGATAAGAACAAAATGGAAGAATGAGCCAGCTTGGACCCTTGGATGGTGTGGGTTCACAATGTCCATTTTCCACAGCAGGGGCTGTAAAAATGATGTGTTAAACCATGTGATTAAAAGATTTTTGTTTAAATTTGATTGTGACCCCTCCATACTAGTGTTTGTAAAAGACTTTACAACCAACAGCCATGTGTACACAGGTGGCTCTGTTAAAGAAAATATTACATCTCCAGGGAAGTCGGGAGCTTCAGAGGCATGAAGCTTCTTTTTCAAGCAGCCAAAAAACATAGTAATTCTTTGAATAGAAGACAGGTAACAGGTTCGATTTCAGAGCAAGATGCTTACACATACCAGTACAAATACGTTTAAAAAAAAAATAAGACTGTTACTTCAGATGTGATGCATAATTGCAGGCAGTGGTTTTAAGTGGATATGCAGCAGCTCTCCAAACACAACAGTGCTTTTAAGTACATCTTAACAGTGATAAACATTCTACGTAAATATGCTTGGGCCTAAAAGACAAGATGGGTGGTGAAATATCCAAGGTCTTTATAACTATTTTCAGGGACAGTTGTGTACCTTGAAAATTACAAACCAATTGGGGGAAAGAATTTTTAAACAAACCTTTAAGCAAATTGTTAAAGTAACATGTCCACCAGTTTGTTACTAATGAAGTCAAAGCAGGGGTTGTGGAGTGGTTTAATAAAACTTTAAAATCTAAGACTGGGATATATATTACAACCAACAATACCTTTCACTACATTGATGTGTTACTGGAGTTTATAAAGAGTTACATGTAGTTCTTTGAAAACTTTGATTGTATCAGACCTTTTGATGTTAACCCCTCAAATTCTCTAAAAGTATGGAAAATGGTTTATGGAGAATGTTTTAAAATAAATCAGATTGCTTCCTCGTTTAGAGAAGGCCACTGTATTTAAAAACAAAAGGAGCTTTTGAAAAAGGCTATGAACAAACTTTTATCACTGAAATATTCGTAGTGGATGAAGCCTTAACCATGGGCCAGAGAACTGTATACCAATTAAAAGATTATGGAGGTGAGACAGTTACTGGATTTTTTTACCCTGAAGAATTACAAAAAGTTAACCCACAACAGGATAGGATTTACAGAATTGAAAAAGTCGTAGCAGAGAAAGAGAGGGTGAGGACAGAAGTGGCTACTGGTGAAATGGTTGGAGTGGCCTGATAAATTTGTTGGGTGGAACACATTTTCAACTCTGACATTTAGTTGCAAAAGAAAATAATTATTTCTGTAAAGAGAGGAAAAAATGAATGATGGGGGTTTTTCTATCGCTTTGTGTAGCAATTCCAGCTCTAAGTTTTTTCTTCAAAACAGTAGCTTGAACTTTGCAGTACAGCAAGTTAAGCCCTTGGATCTCGCAGAGACCTCGGAGGATAATGGAAATACAATACCCCCACAGCTGGAGCAGTGTCAATGAAGCTACCCCTTCTGAAATTGCCTTTGGAGAGAAAAAATGGAGTTTCAACCTGTGACAAGGCTGTTACTTGTCCGTACCCAAATTACTGGATTATATGAATAATACTGTGGCTAATCATCCAGGGGAGCTACCAGAGGTGGTCATGAAGTATGACCCTGCGGGTACAAAAGTTAGACTTAAATCCTCTGATGTTGCTTATGCTTTTCTATAGACAGGGAGCTAGCTAATATACAGTAACTCCTCACATACCGTCCTCCCGCTTAACGTTGTTTCAAAGTTACGTCGCTGCTCCATTAGGGAACATACTCGTTTAAAGTTGTGCAATGCTCCCTTATAATGTCATTTGGCTGACTTTACAAGGGAGCATTGCACAAGTTCCTCTTCTCCACCTCTTTCCCCCTCACTTCCTTCCTCCCTCCTTCCCAGCACTTCCGCTTAGGACTTTCTAGGACGGAGGGAGCGAGCGGGGAAGCTGCCCCCCACCCGACAGGGCCACCTGGAATGCAGGGGCTTTAGGGGCTGCAGGGCCCTGGGCTAAGGGGGCCCTGGCCTGCAGCTCTAAAGCCCCTTTCGGAATGTGGCCCTGCAAGCATGGGCTAGAAGACTCAGGAGGAGCAAGGGCAGCCGCGTGGCCAGCGGCCGAAGAGAAGCGGCTCTTTCCTCTTAAAAGCCGTCCGGAGAGAAGCGGCACTTTGAAGGGGAAAGCGCTGCTTCTCTCCGGCCATGCACTGCCCCTGCTCCTCCTGAGTCCTCCGGCCCGTGCTCGCAGGGCCGCATTCCGACAGGGGCTTTAGAGCTGAAAGCCAGGGCCCCCTTAGGCCAGGGCCCTGCAGCTCCTAAAGCCCCTGCGTTCCGGGTAGCCCTGCCTGCGGGGGGAGGGGCAGCTCCCAGAATCGCAGCCATGGGGGCGGTGCTGCGCTGCGCAGAGCCACCTGCACACCCCCTGCACCAAACAGGAGCTGTCCCAGGTAAGTGCTCTGCACCTCCTGCCTGCCCCAGCCCTGAGCCTCCTCCCGCACCCCCACCCTGAGCGCCTTCCTGCACCCTAACTCCCTCCCAGACCCGGCACCTCCACCCTGAGCCCCAGGGGTAAGCCAGGGGCAACTCCCCACCATAGTACAGTACTGTACAGTATATAATGCCTTTTGTCTGCCCCCCCAAAATTTTCTTGGAACCTAACCCCCCACATTTACATTAAATCTTATGGGAAAATTGGATTTGTTTAACATTGTTTCATTTAAAGTTGCATTTTTCAGGGACGTAACTACAATGTTAAGTATTGTATTGGGTTTGTAAGTTACTCTATTGGGTTTGGCCCCCAATTGCAGTGTCAAAAAAAGCCCCTTCTCAAGAGAGATTACAGGGGGTTTCAACTCCATGTATCTATACACAGACGTAGATCACCAGTTTGTGGGGGACTTTACGTTACGCTGCGTCCCCATCTGAGGAAGGATCAAAGAGTTTGTCACCATCATGTATGATAAACAGCATTATATCACAGTCAGTAAACATCACATCAATAGCATCACCATTGAAATAAAGACAGACCCGAACAGGCATCTCATTATGCTTTTGGCAAAGTGATCATCAAGCTGCACCTACTCTTGGAGAGAAGGGTTTTTAAAAAGCAAAATGCTATGTGGACCTGAAAAATTACAGAGACCCAACCATCTACAGAAACTTCACAAAGCCTGGGCTGGATAGGCCCTTCCTGGATATCATGGGGGGAATGTTCTGTAACTCATTTAAGAAGGGAGCAGCAATTATTAAACCCCACATAAAAACACACACAAAACGTAGCCAAAAATGTAGTAGGCCATGTCTCCTAAGCTTCTCTGGATAAGGCAGGTGGTTACCCACTTGGCCTTACAGGATGGGCAAGATCTAATGTATATTAAAAGAAGACTGTGACGGGGCAGCCCCGCCCAGCACTAGCCCCAGCAACGTCAGACCAGTAGCTCTGACAGAGGAAGTCCCGCCCCATTCGTACTGGGCATGCTCCAGATGCTCACTGAGTATAAAAGGAGGGAACTCAGCTCAGTCGGGGCTGGCGGCCACAGGGGAAGGACCTAACTGGGAAGCTCCTGCAGAGGACCAGCTGCCGCTCTTGAAGCTGCCAGGAACAGAGGCTTCTACAGGCCGGCACGAACCCCTACTGCGGGAGGAACCAGAGGAGACGACAGATACGGAGACTCACGGAGAACCCTGGGATCCGTGGGAGACCCCAACTCCCCAGCCGGTAGGGAGCAACCCGGGGGAGGTGACAGACTGGTACCTTGACCCCGGGAAGCCTCAGCGTGTTTCGGTAGGACCCCCTCGCTGAGCCAGTAGTAAGGTCCTACGGCCCTGCAACCCAGGGCGCTTATATGGACTTTGGCCCTTAGGCTGCGCTGCCCTGCAACCAGGGGTGCTTATATGGACTTTGGCCCTTAGGCTGCGCTGCCCTGCAACCAGGGGTGCTTATATGGACTTTGGCCCTTAGGCCGCGCTGCCCTGCGACAAGGGTTGATCCTATGGACTCTGGCCACTAGGCCGTGCCGCCCTGTAAGGAGGGGCGTGAACCCTCACACGTGGTGGAGAATGTGGGCAGCGATCCGGGCCTGCTGAAGGTCCGTGAGAACAGGGTTTAACCGTGGGAACCCCATTAAACCCCAAGATGGAGACGGAGAAGCTCCTAAAGTGGATGCTGGACCGGCAGCAAGAGCAGGCGGCCCAACAGCAGCAGCAACAGGTGCAGTTGATGCAGCAGATGGCCAGCCAGCAGCAGCTGCTGATATCTCAGCATCAAGAGCATTAGCAGCAGCTCCTCCGGGACTTGGCGATCCAACAGCAGGCGCAACAAGAACGCCTGGTGCAGCAGATGGCCACATTGCTACACCCGGCAGGAGCCACAGCCCCCATACCTGCCGGGGCCGGAGCCAGGGAGAATGTAGGAGAGTTGCCGGTACGCCTCACTAAGATGGGGCCAGAGGATGACCCGGAGGCGTTCCTGGTGACCTTCAAATGGGTGGCGACCGCCGCCAGGTGGCCCCCCGAGCACTGGGCCACTTTATTAGCTCCCTATTTGACGGGACAGGCCCAGGCCGCCTACGGTAGCCTCGACCCCCGGGAGGCCCTAGAATACACCCGGGTGAAGGCGGCCGTATTGGACGACACCGGCATTAGTCCTGAGACCTATCGCCAACGCCTCCGCAAAGAACTGTACCCTCCTGGGGCCCGGCCCCGGGCTGTGGCCCAACGGATACGGGACCATTGTTGGAGGTGGCTGAACCCGGAAGGCTTAACCGGACCCCAGGTAGCGGAGATGGTGGCGCTGGAGCAGTTTACCCAGATCCTGCCCTCGGGAGGAAGGGCCTGGGTACGCCGGCACCGATCGGCAACCCTCTCAGCGGCAGTGACTTTGATGGAAGACTACTTGTCCGCTGAGGGGACTGAAGCGACACCCCGGACAGCAGGAAGCTACGGACAACGGGGCAGACTGGGCAAAGGGAATCTGCAGAGAGCAGGGGTTCGGGAGCCACCGTCCGGCGCCCGTTCCGTGACCCTGAAGCTCCCCAGTCCCGAGCCCAGACACCGGGCAGCCCGGGTAACGACCCACAGGGACCCACTCCCACGAGAGAGAGGGAGCCCACCGGGTGGAGGCCAGGGACCCGCCGCGGTCCGAGAGGGGTGCTGGGAGTGCGGACAAGAGGGGCACTTTCGGCGGGATTGCCCGTTCATGGACTACAATTATGGACAAGCCTGGGTCACCGGAAGAAGGGCCCGTAAGAGAGGACTGGGAAAGCTCGTGGTCCCCGTCCGGGTCGAGGGGATCCTCACCAATGCCCTCGTGGACTCGGGGTGCAGCCAGACCCTCATACGTGAGGGGCTGGTCCCTAACCTCAAACTCTCTGACACCCAGATACATCTACAGTGTGTACATGGGGACATCCGCCCTTACCCCTCAGCCTGGACGAAGATAGAAGTCTGCCACCGGGAGGGGGGCCTTTGCGTGGGCGTGGCCCCCAGATTGGCCTACCCGGTAGTCTTGGGACAAGACTGGCCAGGCTTTGGGGAGATTCTCTGGAGGTTCCAACCACCCGACCCACAAACCGACAAGTTGAGGCCCCCACGAGTGGGGCTGCTTGGACACACGCCACGGGATGACCCCGGAGAAGGGACATCGGCTCCGGGAGAGCCCCCCACGACCAACTCCCCTGTAAGGGCCCAGTCAGTCGAGGATGCTCAAATGGAACGGGACGTGGACTTTGTACAAGAACAGAGAGAGGACCCGACCCTAAGTAGGGCCTGGGAACAGGCCACCAGCCTCGGTCCCGACGAAGGCTCGACCCTTGGGCCCCCACAGGGTCCACGCTTTGAGAAATGGCAAGATCGCATGTACCAGGTAGTACAGGAACCGCAGGCCCAGGAGACGTTCCGTCAGCTATTGGTCCCTTGGAGGCTGCGACAAAGCCTCCTCCGTCTAGCCCACGCTAACCCCTGGGCTGGGCACCTGGGGCGGGAGAAGACCCTCCAGAGGATAGCTCGTCGGTTCTTCTGGCCTAGCATACACCAGGAGGTGCGAGTCTACTGCGCGTCTTGCCCAGAATGCCAACGGGCGGGACCAAAAGGTGTGGCCCGGGTACCCCGATCCCTATGCCAGTCATCGGCATACCCTTTGAAAGGATTGGGATGGACCTGGTTGGACCCCTGGACAGAAGTAAGACAGGAAATCGCTTCATCCTATTGGTAGTGGATTACGCGATGCATTACCCTGAAGCCGTACCCCTGAGGACGGCCACAGCGCCGGCGATCGCTACCGAACTAGTGAAGATTTTTGATAGAGTCAGGATACCGGCGGAAATCCTGATGGATCAGGGCACGAATGTGTCCTCTAAACTGATGGCAGAATTGTGCCGCCTCCTCCATATACGATCCCTCCGGACGTCTGTCTATCATCCCCAGACCGACGGCCTGGTGGAACGTTTCAATGGTACACTCAAATCCATGTTAAGGAAGTTCATGGAGGAGGACCCTACGCATTGGGACACCCTGTTGCCAGCCCTGCTGTTCGCCATCAGGGAGGTACCACAGGCATCGACGGGATTTTCACCCTTTGAACTCCTGTATGGTAGGCAGCCCCGGGGGATCCTGGACCTCCTGAAGGAGGAATGGGAAGCCCAGGAGACCCGAGTCCTCGGGACCACCCAATACGTGTTGCAACTCCGAGAACGGCTACGAACGCTAGGGGCATTCGCCCGGGAGAACCTGATAAAGGCACAAGCGAACCAAGAACGCCTCTACAACCGAGGAACTAGGGGACGGAGTTTCAGTCCCGGGGATCGTGTGTTGCTTTTGTTACCATCGGCTGAGTCAAAACTGCTAGCCAAATGGCAGGGACCCTACGAGGTAATCGGGAGGATTGGACCAGTAGACTACGAGGTCCGGCTACCGGGGCGACGGAGGGAGACGTGCATATACCACATAAACCTTCTGAAGGCCTGGAAGACCAGGGAAGCCCTGCTCATCGGCCCGTCCACCTCAGAATCAGAACTTGGACCCCTAGTAGGGGACCCCCCGGACCTGAGGCCGGTGACATTAGGGGTGGGCCTCGCCCCTATACAGAGAGAGCAACTACAGCAATTGACAGGGGAGTTCCCCGACGTTTTATCCGCCCACCCTGGGTGAACTACTCTAATGAGCCATCCTATAGCAACCACTCCAGGTCAGAAGGTAAGAGACCACCACCGGCCGTTACCCCGGAAGATGTGGGACACCGTCCAAAAGGAGCTGGAGACAATGCTGGAGATGAGGGTTGTGGAGGAATCGAAGAGTGAGTGGTGCAGCCCCATCGTCTTAGTCCCAAAGCCTGACGGGACTACCCGTTTTTGTATTGACTTCCGAAAAGTCAATGCTATCTCCCGCTTCGACGCATATCCAATGCCGCGGGTGGATGAATTGTTGGAGCGGCTCGGGGGAGCGAGGTACTTATCAACCTTATCCCTAACCAAGGGATACTGGCAGATCCCCCTCACCCCAAACTCCCGGGAGAAGACTGCCTTCCCAACCCTGTTTGGCCTCTTCCAATTTATAACTATGCCATTCGGGCTACACGGAGCCGCGGCTACATTCCAACGGTTGATGAACAAGGTCTTACAGCCCCATGACCAGTATGCGGCAGCATATATAGACGACATCGTAGTCTATAGCGACAACTGGGAGGACCATCTATGCCATCTGGATGGGGTGTTGCAGGCACTTCGATCAGCCAGCCTTACAGCCAATCCGGCGAAGTGTCACCTCGGGAAAGAGGTGGTAACCTACCTTGGATATACGGTAGGGGGTGGGAAACTGACGCCTCTAATCAGCAAAGTGCAAGCCCTCAGAGATGTACCCGTCCCCAAGACAAAGAAGCAAGTGCGCCAGTTTTTGGGCCTAGCTGGATATTACCGTCACTTCGTGCCAGACTTTGCATCCATAGCCACCCCCCTGTCGGACCTTACAAAGAACTCACAGCCTCGACAAGTGCAGTGGTCAGAAGAGTGTGATAAAGCTTTCGAAGCTCTGAAAGAACGACTCACTCATGAACCAGTCCTGCGACACCCAGATTTTTCAAAAGAATTTATACTTCAGACAGATGCCTCAGAAGTAGGCCTGGGGGCCGTACTCTCCCAGGAGTTGGACGGGGAAGAACACCCGATACTATATTTAAGCCGTAAACTGTTCCCCCGGGAACAACGGTACTCCACAATAGAGAAAGAGGCCCTGGCAGTGAGATGGGCCATCGACGCCCTACGTTATTATCTGTTGGGGAATAACTTCAGGCTGATCACAGAACATGCCCCCTTACGATGGATAAATAGCATGAAGGGCGCGAACCCCCGGATACTACGTTGGTACCTCTCACTGCAACCCTATGACTTCCGCGTATTTCATCGCCCGGGTAAGGCACACGCTAACGCGGCCTTCTTTTCCAGACAGGGGGAGGAGGGGGCGGACCAACCAGAGGGGTCCCTCTAAAGGGGGAGGGTGTGTGACGGGGCAGCCCCGCCCCGCACTAGCCCCAGCGACGTCAGACCAGTAGTTCTGACAGAGGAAGTCCCGCCCCGTTCGTACTGGGCATGCTCCAGATGCTCACTGAGTATAAAAGGAGGGAACTCAGCTCAGTCGGGGCTGGCGGCCGCAGGGGAAGGACCTAACTGGGAAGCTCCTGCAGAGGACCAGCTGCCGCTCTTGAAGCTGCCAGGAACAGAGGCTTCTACAGGCCGGCACGAACCCCTACTGCGGGAGGAACCAGAGGAGGCGACGGATCCGGAGACTCACGGAGAACCCTGGGATCCGTGGGAGATCCCAACTCCCCAGCCAGTAGGGAGCAACCCGGGGGAGGTGACGGACTGGTACCTTGACCCCGGTAAGCCTCAGCATGTTTCGGTAGGACCCCCTCGCTGAGCCAGTAGTAAGGTCCCACGGCCCTGCAACCAGGGGCGCTTGTATGGACTTCGGCCCTTAGGCTGCGCTGCCCTGCAACCAGGGGCACTTATATGGACTTTGGCCCTTAGTCCGTGCTGCCCTGCAACTAGGGGCGCTTGTATGGACTCTGGCCACTAGGCCGTGCTGCCCTGTAAGGAGGGGCGTGAACCCTCACAAAGACTTAAGAGAAAGAGAGGTGTGATGCACAGGGTGCCCAAAACCCTTTTAAAAAGAAGGGCTTTGACATGCAGGGCCAGCCATAAGTGGAAGACCAAGAGGAAACCTGGGAGAAAGAGAAAACACTGTCCACCTGATAATTAACATGGCTTTTGTTCACTGTGGATCTGAAGAGTGCATCAAATTCAAACTAAACTTGTTTCAAATAGCTCCCACATAGACCAGCATTGAGAAAAGCATATAAATTGAGGTACCGCCTCTGTTGGCTGTTACAAAGAATGCCCCACTCATGTTTTCTATAGCTGGGAATGTCTTAGATCAGTGGTTTTCAAACTTTTTTTCTCATGACCCAGTTGGAGAAAATTGTTGATGCCCATGATCCAACATAATTATATCTTTTGACTAGAGTTTTTGTAAAATGGTAATATTGCAATACATTCCAGCTTAACCCACTTTACATAACTAACACTATACAAAGCCATTACTTTTAAACAAAACACTATAAAGGTGATCAGGTTGAGTTTCACTTACTTAATGTGACTGGTGGGCCTGTTTGTTCCTCATGATCTCGTTCCAGTCAGGATCACAGGATGAAAGGGCTACACGCATATCAGATCCATTTTTCAGTCGGTTTCTTTCTTTGTTTTTTAATCTTGTCATAGTTGAAAATCCCACTTCACACATGTAGGTTGTTGTGAACGGCAGTAGCAAGAGCACACTTACTTTACTTAGCAGTGGATATTCTTTGGAAACACTGATCCAAAATGATGACAAGTTTATTGACTTGTGCTGTGTTTTCAGAGTGTTATCACAGGTGAGATGCAGCACTTCATTCTCTTATTCAGGCATCAGATTTAGCTCCATTGTTGCCTCAGGGTTTTCAAAAGCAAAAGGATCTTTCACCCAGTGTTTTTCATTCAAATATTCAAACTTGTTTATTGAAATAGCAACTAAAAGTGTCAGAAAGAGCAGCGAGATGTAACTATGATAGTTTTCATTTCATTCACTTTTTCCTCACTGGTGTTTTTCTCAATGTGTTGTAACAGTGTTGGGAACGTATAGTAGCTGGGCCGATTACTGTTCAGACCTGCTTGCCACAATGCCAATGACTTTTGAATTACTTGTATCTCTTCACAATGTTGAAACAAATCATTGGATCTTCCTTGTAACTTCAAGTTTAGTTCATTTAAAATCGAGAAAATGTCAGCAAGGTATGACAACTTTATTAACCAACTGTCATAGTCAAACCAATTTGCCAAGCTAGACCGTTTCACCACCAAAAAAACATGTCTCGTTCCTGAGTTCGTATACCCTAGTAAGCACTCAGCCACCTTACTTCAGTGTGAAACAGTAAACGCATGTGTTCTGCTTCCATGTCTGATCATAGCGCTTCAAAAAGCCTGCTGTTAAGTGAGCTCCCTTTAATGAAGTTTACGATTTTGACTGCTTCCTTCAGTACTGCCATAAAATCAGGAGGAATATCCCTGGACGCCAAAGCTTTGCGGTGAATGAAACAATGATTCCAAACAATGTCATTGCCAGCTGCCTCTCAGATTTTTTTTCACAACTGCACTGTTCTTTATGGTCAGATTTGCTGCACTGTCACTTGTTATTCCATTCCAGTTTGTAT
Organism: Emys orbicularis; assembly: GCF_028017835.1. Taxonomy (NCBI): domain Eukaryota; kingdom Metazoa; phylum Chordata; order Testudines; family Emydidae; genus Emys; species Emys orbicularis. The sequence continues at coordinate 167,042,578 of NC_088684.1, forward strand.
TTTCCAACTATGCAGTCATTCAGTGTGGGAAATATTTGTGCCTCTGCTGTATTCGTTGGGAGAGTCAGACAACACAGCAAATCCTCCTTAAAATCATCTTGCCATATGTACCATAAACTAACAGCGTTGCGCAATCTGAAATATCAGTACTTTCATCAAGTTGTATAGCAAAATCCCTGACTACAATTTGAACTTCCAAATTCTCTGCAGTATCATGTATTCACCGAGACACTGTGTTACCAGTGAGAGGAATACTTTTTAATTTTTCAGCGGACTTTCTCATCAAAAACTGTCCGCACCGTATCCACACATGCTGGAAAAATAACTTTTTCAGCAACTGTTTGGGTCATTTTCGCTTTTGCCACACGATATGCAAATACGATGCCAGTTGTGCTTTATCATTCAAGGTGGTTGACCACTGAGAATATGACCTGATAAGTTCCCATTGCTTCCTTTGAAAATAGTCCAACGGTTTATCCACAAGTTCTGTATGTTTTGTTTCTAAAGGTCTCCTCAACTTTGATGGCTTTAAACTCTCGTTTGCAAGTACTTCAGTGCAAATAACACATTGGGGCTTTGGTTCTTGGTTTGCTATAGCACAATTGAATAAGCCATATTTCAAGAAATCAACACTGTACTGCCTCGGTCATGATTTTTTCTTTTTAGTTGGCTGTTCAGATGAGTTGGAAGCAGCCTGTTCGATTTTACTGCTAGAATTTTCTGTTGTGCATAGCTTACTTTCACTTTCCCTCGCTGATGTTAATGGATTTGATGGCTGTGTTTCCGAACTTCTTTTTCTTAGTACAAAATGATCCATATTTTCCAGCTTTTGGGGGGTTTATCAAAAATCATGCAAAAATCTTAGGCTCCACACAGCAGTGGGTGGATCGGAAAAGCAATTTAGGGGATTATACTCAAACTGCGTTGTCCATGTGTGTAGTGCGTAACACGTAGTAAGTGTAAGATGTAACTCTGTGCAAATACCGGAAACACGATGTTATGCATGTATAATTGTAATATTATTCTAATGGTGTTGTAATCAGTATTCCCTCTAGTTCCGCACATGAGTAGGAAAAATTAATCTTGTTATTTGCATCAATATGGAGGTGATGTGTGACAAATCACCTACATATTGGTGCACATAACAAAATTAATGGGGTGAGGAGTTTGGAGTGTGGGGGGGTAGGACAGAGGGTGGGGTGCGAGGGTGAGGGCTCTGGCTGGGGGTGAGGGCTCAAAGGTGGAACTGGGGATGAGGGGTTCAGGGTGCAGGAGGGAGCTCAGGGCTGGGGCTGAGGGTTCGGATGCGGGGGGGGGGAGGGCTCTGGCTGGGGGTGCGGGCTCTGGGGTGGGGCCAGGGATGAGGAGTTTGGGTGCAGGCAGGGTGCCCCAGGACTGGGGCCAGAGGATTCCCCCAGCCCTCTCCCTGCCGGCAGCAGCTAGCTCCGGGGGAAGGGGCCCTCTCTCCCCCTGCTGACAGGCAGCATAGAGTTCCGGGGGAAGGGTGTCTCTCTCCCTGCCGGCAGCAGCAAGCTCTGGGGCCAGGGGAGAGGCCCGCAGCAGCCCTGGAAGCCCCAACTTGCTCCCGTCCCCAGTTCCCACCCACCCTCTACCTCTCTCCTCTCCAGGTCCCTGCTGTGCGGCCCTTTAAAGCTGCTGCGTGGCAACAATCACTGTAATTTGAATCAGCAAGGCGACCCAGTGCCTGCCATTCCGTGACCCAGTACTGGGTCGCAACCTGTACTCTAGAGCAGTGTTTGGGTTTGCCACAGCTTGAAGTGAGTGGGGAGTCTGTGTTAAGCTTTTCCAATTTTGCTCCTGTGGTGGCAGCTGTTGGTGTGGGGGAGGCGGAGGACTGGTGCAGAGCCCTTCCCCCAAGTCCATCTCTTCCCCCTTTAGCTACCACCACTGTTGCTGCCCCATCCCCCACCACAAACATTGCTAGATGCCATTTTCCACTCTGTGGCCCAGCTGCTCGCCTCCTCCCTCTAATAACCTGGGGGTTTGCAGCAGCAAGCAAGCTTTGCTATCTGAGCACTCGTGGGCGCACTTTTCTTCTTCATACTCTTGGTTTTGTCCTCCCTCTCCCGGCTGCATTTGGTTGGTGGGTTTCCTTCCCCCCTGCCTCGCCCGCCGGCCCCCCCTTTGCAGCAGTTTGCCTCCTTTCCCCATGCTGCCTGCCCCGTCCACTCCCTTTTGGCTGCTCTGTTTGTTCCCTTTTGCCCCGCCCTGGTTCCCTAGGGGCTTCTTTCTTTGTAGTGCCTTTATTAGTTTGTTTGCCCTGCCCTAATCCCAGGGCGCTAGTTTTTTTGCTAGCCCCACCCCAGTCTCATAGTTTGGTTTTCTTTGAGCCCTCCCTGTTATTGGTCCCCCAGCCTGTGGTTACCCCACCCCTCCCTTCTTTCCTATCCCCTGCTGTTCGCCCCTCCCATTTGGCCCAGTTTGCTTGTCCACCTGTGCCCCTTTCTCTAGAGCTTGTGATTCCCTTCCCCTTTTTAGTTGTCTCCCTCACTGCTTTTCACCCCCTTATGTTCGTTTGGTTTCTTTCCTCCCCAGTGCAGCCAGAGGAGCCAGTTCTACTATCTTGTGCTGGAGTTTGTGTCCCTATCCCTACCCTCCAGCATATCTATCTCTCCCCCAGTTTAGTGTCATCTGCAAACTTGCTGAGGGTGCAATTCATCCCATCATCCAGATCATTAATGAAGATGTTGAACAAAACCGGCCCCAGGACCGACCCCTGGGGCACTCTGCTTGATACTGGCTGTCAACTAGACATCGAGCCGTTGATCACTACCCATTGAGCCCAACAATCTAGCCAGCTTTCTATCCACCTTATAGTCCATTCATCCACTCCATACTTCTTTAACTTGCTGCCAAGAATACGGTGGGAGACCGTATCAAGATATATCCCATCCACCACTTTCCCCATATTCACAGAGCCAGTTATCTCATCATGGAAGGCAATCAGGTTGGTCAGGGATGACTTGCCCTTGGTGAATCCATGGTGACTATTCCTGATCACCTCCCTCTCCTCCAGGTGCTTCAAAATGGATTCCTTGAGGACCTGCTTCATGATTTTGCCGGACTGAAGTGTTGCTGTGACGGTGCCCCCCATAAGGCTTTATGGAATATGCTTATGATTGTATGTGTGACATAACTGGAATATGTTTTAGGCTACATATGCCATGTAACATATCTATGTAAAGGTTACGATGTACTGAATGTATTCATCCTATTTATATGCATGTATCATTTTTGTATTCAAAGTTATGAATATTGGCTGTGTACTGGATTGATTTTAACTAGCCTAGTAGAGCATTAGGTCAGCTTCTTGAGCAAAGTGCAAATTAAGTGCCCAATCAAAAACCACTTAAGCCAAGAATGAACTTGAAGATGCCAATCCACATCTGAGCCTTCCCAGGACTGTGGCTTGGCTGGTAAAAACTGAATCATGCATGGATATGTGACTTGCCCATGTGACTCCAAAACTCCATCTTGGAGCTGGACTTTGCATAGGAGTAAGGAGGGGGTCTCCACCCACAAGAGAAAGTCTACTTAAACCCCTGGGAAACTCCTCCATTTTGTCTTCAGCTGGCTAAAGAGAGAGCCTCTCCACCTCCAAGAATACCTGAAGAAACTGGAACAATGGACAGTAACTACAGGGGTTTGAGTGATTGCTGGACCCAGACTAGCAGAAGACTAGTCTGTAAAAGGAAGCTTACTGGAACAGGTGAGGTTTTATTTGTATTCGGTTTCTTAGACATAGATTAGCGTGTTCTATTTTATTTTACTTGGTAATTCACTTTGTTCTGTCTGTCACTACTTGGAACCACTTAAATCCTACTTTCTGTATTTAATAAAATCACTTTTTACTTATTAATTAACTCAGAGTATGTATTAATACCTGAGGGGGGGGGGCAAACAGCTGTGCATATCTCTCTATCAGTGTTACAGAGGGCGAACAATTTATGAGTAAAATGGATTTATTTGGGGTTTGGACCCCGTTGGGAGTTGGACATCTGAGTGTTAAAGAAAGGAACGCTTCTGTAAGTTGCATTCAGTTATACCTACAGCTGTTAGGGGACGTGGTTCAGACCCTGGGTCTGGGTTTGCAGCAGGCTAGCAGGTCTGGCTCAAACCAGGCAGGGCACTGAAGTCCTAAGCTGCCAGAGCAGGAAAGCAGGGGCAGAAGTAGGCTTGGCACATCAGTTGGCAGCCCCAAGGGGGTTTCTTTGAATCCACCCATCACAGTTGCCTCCTGGTGTTAGCCTGTGTATCCATTTTCAAAAGCCACAGGACAGGCTTTTGAACTCTTCTGTGACAACTTTCTTGTTGTGAATGACTTTCTGTGTTTTCTTAAGGGGCTTTGTGTCTATCAGCCACTGATTTTTGTTCATGATACAGGGTTGCTGCACCTCTCTTTTTAGGGGTGTTCTTTCCTAAGGCTATGCTATAGTCCAGGACTAGATCTTTCAAATGGTCAAAATCGATCTTTTCACAACTTGCTACGTTCAAGGTAATCCCTTTGACTTTCATACAGCTTGCACCTGAACATTTTTGTACCTGCCGACAAAAACTCCATGATGTGTTGCTCTGGTGGGATTTCACTAAATACAGTGAAACCCCACTATAACACGATGATTGGGGTCCAAAAACTTCGATCGCGATACAGCGGGGTTACAAAAAGTTTACCATTTCAAGCCGGTCAGTTTCAAGCCGGTCAATTTCTCTTGGGCAGAGAGCAGGGGAGATGTGCAAGGGGCAGAGGAAGAGTGAGGAGCAGCTGGGGAGGAGAATGGCTCTTCCCGCCAAAAGGAGAAGCAGGGGTAAGGGGGAAGAGGCAGTGGGGAAGGCACATTCCTTTTTTTGTTTTGTTTTGTTTTTCTTTGGCGGCGTTCCGGCCAGTGTGGTTTGTTTGTTTGTTTGTTTGTTTTTGTTTGGGGTTTTTTTTTTTTTTGCGTGCTTGGGGCGGCGGGAGCCACCTTATGATCGCACTATATCCGAATTCGCATTATCGTGGGGCGCGTTATAGCGGGGTTTCCCTGTAACACCCCCCAGAGGGATTCCAGTCTCCCTCCCATCTCACAAATACCACCGAGTTTGTGTCATGATATAGGCAACACTCCTGCAACCTGTTTAGCAGGTTGTATAGTTTTAAGAGGGCATAAGTGGTGGTGAAACAAGCTATGAAGATGTTTATATTGCCAGAGACTGTATAGCATTCTTTTGCATACTTACAAGAACACAGGCTGTTTCATCATCAATAAACTCATAAGATGAAACCTCATAAGTGAGGGGAAAATAGATACTGACAGAATTTGTGAGGGTCTCTCACAATGTTGGTATTAGGCAGGTTGTTCTTTGGTGAAATTTACCCCACAGAGAATTAAAAAAAACAAACAGTTTTTTAGCAATATAGCACTTTGCAGGGTTCACTATGATCTCATGTTGGTGGAAATGTGTGACTTCTTTCTGGTAGAAATCATTAATATACTTATTTTGTTTTTCTTCATCCATGCATGATTTAGGATACCCTGAAGTCTCTTCTTTCTGATGGAGGTGTAATTTTATGTACTCAGAAAAGAGTTTGTCAGATTTTTTTTCAATATTCCAAATTTCGATTTTCGCCACCACCTACCTCTTTGATATCCCCCTTCAATTCTACAGTGCAGCAAAACCCCATGCTGGCCCTGTCCCCTAAGTGTGGGTGCATGTCTCCTGCTGCTCAATTTCTGCACAGGTACGGCATAGCAGGAATGTAAGTTTGCCACCCACTCTGATAAGTAACAATGGGGAAAAGGATGTCTTGTGAGGGGTGCACTTTAACTTTTGCAATTCCAAAATTATTTGTGAGGGAGCCAAATTTGTCATGAACAATTTTGGAGTGTCCAGTATTCTTTGGTTTTGTTTACAAAAGGGTACAAACTGATAAAATAATAATTGTGGATTTCTTCACCGGGTTTAGGTTTGTAATACAGGCAAATAGCATTAGTCCTCCCCCCAATAAGAACATTCTTAGGCATTAGAGGTTGAGTCATTTGGGCTTTGTTTAAGAAATCTGAAAGCTCCCAATCTGTTTCTATCATCATATTCCACTCATGCTCCCTGAGGTTTTGACTACATACCCCTTAGATAATCAGTCATGAGCTGTTTCTTGTAATAAAAAAACCTGAAAGTTGTCCCTATTGTAATGTTCTACGTTTTTTCACAATAACAAGTGACACAGCCACGGGAAAAACAGCCATTATATTCGTAGGCCATACATTCCCTGTCAGTGACAGTGTAACCATCCAGAAAGTAGGGGTCTATCCCCATCCTGTAATGCATGCTATATCTGAATATTTTCTTTGTGTGCAGTATACAACAGCCACTGAATAGCTGGAGTCAAATATCTCTTTTTTTTTTTTTTTTTTTTTTTTTTTGTCTGTGATAGTTGTCTGGAGGGAGAAGTGCTATGGTGTTGGACTGTAAAAATATAAACCTATATGTAACTGTGCAGATAGATGCCAGTGTTATGTACTGGAAATCATCTACAAACAATTTTACCTTTACACCTCTGAATTTACCAGACACTTTCCCTGCAATATCTCCCACAGGCGCCGACTTTCAAACTGCTGTGGGATGCTCAACCCCCAACTGTGTCCCAGGCCTTGCCCCCACTCCACCCCTTCCCGCAAGGCCCCACCCCACCCTGCCTCTTCCTGCCCCTGCTCCACCCCCACCCCACCTCGTTCCGCCCCCTCCCCTGAGCGTGCCGCGTCCCCACTCCTCCCCATCCCTCCCAGCCTCCTTGAATGCCATGAAACAGCTGTTTGCAGCAGGTGCGAGGCACGTGGAGGGAGGGGGAATCGCTGATCCGCGGGGCCGCCAGTAGGTGGGAGGAGCTGATTGGGGAGCTGCCAGTGGTTGCTCAGCACTCACCATTTTTTCCCCATACGTGCTGCAGCCCCGGAGCACCACAGAGTCGGCGCCTATGATATCTCCCATTTGTCATTTTCATGATTTCTTCTTTGTATAGGCTGCAGGCCCATGTCAAAATTTTAACATCCCGCTGACAATAATATACAAGCGCTTTCTGCAAGTCAAATGTCTTATATTGGTTGTCCCAGAACTAGTCTTGACATTCTGCTGTTTACCCAACATGCTGTCAATGCCATGGTGCCCTACCCGTGCCATAGATCCCACATAATTTTGGTTTTTTAAAGTATTAAAAAAAGATATGGGAAATACCTTCACAACCATCCAACTCCCATCTCCCAGGAGATAAGCTTCATAGGCAAAAAGTTTAGAGTCTATGGGTATGTCTACACTATGAAATTAGGTCAATTTTATAGAAGTCGATTTTTAGAAATCAATTTTATACAGTTGATTGCGTATGTCCACACTAAGCGCATTAAGTCGGCGGAGTGCGTCCTCGCTACCGTGGTTAGCATCGACTTACGGAGTGGTATACTGTGGGTAGCTATCCCACAGTTCCTGCAGTCTCCGCAGCCCATTGGAATTCTGGGTTAAGCTCCCAACACCTGATGGGGTAAAAACATTGTTGCAGGTGGTTTTGGGTACATGTCGTCAGTCACCCCTCCCTCCGTGAAAGCAACGGCAGGCAATCGTTTTGCGCCTTTTTTCCTGGGTTACCTGTGCAGACGCCATATCATGGCAAGCATGCAGCCCGCTCAGTTCACCATCACCACTGCTGTTGTGAGCATTGTAAACACCTCGCACGTTATCCTGCCAGGCTTCGGTGTGACAGTTGTGTGTGTTTCTCCTTGATGCAAACCTGCCTCCTTTGTTGATTTTAATTCCCTGTAAGCCAACCACCCTCTCCCCTTCAAAATAAAGTAACTATTGTTTTGAAACCATGAATTCTTTCTTTATTAATTAAAAAAAGAGATAATGGACAAGGTAGCCCGGATGGGGTGGGGGAGGAGGGAAGGACAAGGCCACATTGTTTATTGTAGCCACACTAAAAATCAAACTGTTTGAATGACAGCCTTCTGTTGCTTGGGCCATCCTCTGGAGTGGAGTGGCTGGGGGTCCGGAGCCTCCCGCACTGCGTTCTTCGGCGTCTGGGTGAGAAGGATATGGAACTTGGGGAGGATGGCATGCGGTTATACAGTGGATGCAGCTGGGTGCTGTGCTCTTTCCTGCAGCTCCAACAGATGCTTCATCATGTCCGTTTGCTCCCCCATTAGCCTCAGCATCGCATCCTGCCTCCGTTCTTCATGCTCACTTAATTCTTTCTTGGCCTCTACCACTGCATGCCTCCATGCACTAAGCTGTGCCATATCAGTGCGGGAGGACTGCATGAGCTCAGAAAACATGTCATCGCAAGTGCGTTTTTTTTTTTTTTTTTGCCTTCTAATCTGCGACAACCTCAGGGATGGAGATGATGGGGGAGCATAGAAACATTTGTACCTGGGGGGAGATAAAAAGGGAGAATAAAATTTAAGAGGTTACATTTCTGAGAACAAAAGGGAGACTCTTTCACAGTGAATCAAGCAATTCACAGCAGACAGCACGTGCTTTAGGTACAAGGTCACATTTTGCCTTTTATATTGAGCGCCTGCCAGTATGGTGACACATCACACATGGCTGGGCAACAGAATTCGGTTTCCAGGCAGCTATGGTAAGCCAAAGGGTACACGGGTTTGGCTTCTAACGCCTTGATAATATGTGGGAATGTTTTCAAATTGCAGCGCCCTCCTTTCCCAGAGCAAGCAATGGCTTGGGTTTCACATTTAAAAGGAGGGGCTGTGGTTTTCGGGTGGATGTGCAGCACACACCTACCCCCACCCCACCGTGTGGCTATCCTCTAGGATGATCCCTTCTCCCCTCCCCCCGCTGCATGGCTATTCTCCGGGATGATCTCTTCGCCCCTCCCCACCACCGCGTGACTATTCTCTGGGATGATCCCTTTTAGCCAAGCGCAAACAGCCCAGCATGAATGGGGTCCTTTTACTGTTCCCTTACAAAAATTCCCCTATTTCAACCAGGTGACCATGAATGATATCACTCTACTGAGGCTAACACAGAAAGATATAGACCGAATGTTGCTTGAATGCGACCAAAACCCAGGACCATTCACTGCCATGCTTTGTGCTGCAGTGATTCCAGAATACTTGCTACTGGCTTGGTGTGGTAAAGTGTCCTACCGTGGAGGATGAAATAAGGCAGCCCTTCCCGGAAACCTTCTGCAGAGGCTTTCAGAGTACCTCCAGGAGAGCTTTATGGAGATGTCCCTGGAGGATTCCTGCTCCATCCCCAGATACGTGAACAGACCTTTCCAGTAGTTGTACTGGCCGCGAATGCATCCCAGTTCTTCAGGGCAAATCAAACATTAAACACTATTGCTTTTAAACCCTGTACTGTAGTTACAAATGTGCACTCACCAGAAGTGCCTTCTCCGGCTTCAGGGTCGGGGATCCCGCCTTGGGAGGGTATTGGCTACAGGGTGAAGAAAAGTTCCTGGCTGCCAGGGAGAATGGATTTATCGCTTGCCTGCTGCACATTCTTCTTCTTCTCCTCCTCCTCCTCTTCCTCATCCACAAAATCCTCCTCCCTGTTGCGTAAGATTCCCCCCTTGCAGGTGTCCACGGACAGTGGTGGGATAGTGGTAGGGTCCCCACCTAGAATGCCATGCAGCTGGTCATAGAAGCGGCATGTATGGGGCTCTGATCCAGAACGACCGTTTGCCTCCTTTGTCTTTTGGTATGCTTGCCTGAGCTCCTTAACTTTCACATGGCACTGCTGTGTCCTTCTGTTGTAGCCTCTGTCCAACATGTCCTGTGAGATTTTGGCAAATATATTTGCATTTCTTCTTTTTGATGGGAGTTCGGCCTGCACAGATGCTTCTCCCCATACAGCAAGCAGATCCAGTGTCTCCCGTTCGCTCCATGCTGGAGCTCATTTGTGATTCTGGGGGGACTGCATGGTCACCAGTGCTGCCACCACGCTGACCAAACAGGAAATGAAATTCAAAAGTTCCCGGGGCTTTTCCTGTGTACCCGGCTAGTGCATTGGAGGTCAAAGTGCTGCCCAGAGCGGTCACAATGGAGCACTCTGGGATAGCTCCCGGAGGCCAATAATGTCGATTTGTGTCCGCACTACCCCAAATTCGACCCAGCAAGGTCGATTTTAGTGCTATTCCCCTTGCCAGGGAGGAGTACAGAAGTCAATTTTAAGAGCCCTTTTGGTCGAGGGAACGGGGTTGGTTGTGTGGACACAGTAATTTTAAAATCGACCTAACGCGGCTAAATTCGACCTAACCCTGTAGTGTAGACCAGGGCTATAAAATGAATGCCTAAGGACTTTAACTTTCACAAATACTATTTTACCATCATGAGTGATCAGTTCTGCACACATCTTTTCTGTCGGTAATTGTCTAACAACAAAGTGTGCATGTGACAGAATACACTCCTTTATTCACTCCCTACACACTATTGTAATCATCTTTGTACAAAGAATCCTTTTGAAATATTTGAAAATTCATAATTTGCTGATCAGTATTGACTAAAATCTGTGTGGCAACATTGTATGTGAAGTTATAAGATTCCCCTGTATGATGTTATTAACAAATGTTCCAAAGCCCAGGCAAAAGTCAAGTCTGTCTTAAACAAAGGAAGGAATGTGTGCTTTCCTTAATTTGCATTTAAGCAGTAAACAGAGTCATCAAGCAGGGAGAGAAAACAAAAGAAGCTCAAATAGTTGAGGAAAAAGCAGCAGGGAACATCCTTCCCCATGGACGTTTTGTCTCCTGGTACCCAGCTGGAAATGTTTTTCAAGAGGGGGACTGAAACTATAAACAGGTGGGACCAATATCCCAAGGCACCCCTCCCTCTCCTCCCGCCCACCTCATTCTCCACACCTGAGAAGACAAAAGGAAACAGCCATTGGACTCTACGGAAGCGGTCCTAACCTGAGAGTTTGGTCAGTAATCTGTTGGAGCATGTGGTGAGAGAATTTTCTTTGCAACTAATATAATTTGTTAAATAGATAAAAGTAAGCATTTTATCTTTATTTTTCTTGTAACCATTTCTGACTTTTATATCTCATTACTTGTATTCACTTTAAAATTTATCTCTTTGTAGTTAATAAACTTGTTTTACTGTTTTATCTAGTCCAGTGTATTTAAACTGAAGTGTCTGGGTAACTTTAAGGAAGTAAGATGGCATATTATTCCCTTAAACTTAAAGGAATAACAGTCCTAATATATTTGTATTGTCCAGGAGAGTGCTGGGCAGTACAGGACATATATTTCTGGATGTACATTTCTTGAAGATCCAGGGCTGGGGGTGTGTTGGGGTCACCCTGCAGTATAATCAAATCTGGTTAGAGCAAGGGTGTAGCTGACAGGCTGCAGTTACACATAGACACTCAGCGTGTGGCTTGCATACTGGAAGGCTATTTGTGAACAGCCCAGGTGGGAGCTACTACAGCAAGACATTGTAAGGCACCCAAGGTTGCAGGGCAGGGGTGACATAGCCCTCCACTAGTCTGGAATGTGCCCCAGTATGTCACAATGCATCATAGCCTTTTGAGTGCTATGAAGGGGTAGTCTTGGAATTTTTTTCCAATAAAGGTCTTTAAAAAGATAGATGTTTTTCTCTCTTAAATTCCCAGAATTTGTCTGGTTTTAGGCACATGCGACCCTGTCTCCTGCATGCATTCAAAATAATAAAATATATACTTTTCTGATAATTCAACCTTTCTAATGTTGTCCATAAAACACAGCTGACTGTCTACATCACCAGAGATCAGGGCCTAATACTGCTTACAGCGCCTCCATTTGCATTTGTGCCCAGTGTTCATATGAGATGACACTTGGCACCTAAAGTTTAGGACAGGCATTCAACCTAGTTTTCTGATGCCAAGTCTACGTGTCTGTCTAAACACTGCAATACAGTGTTTACCTGCAATACAGCTAGGGCATCTCAGCTGCACATCTGTATTGTCTGCACATGTTGTGATCAAGCAGAGTTGGGACTCAAACTTGCACGTGTCTGTGACTATACAGCCTGTAGCAAAACCCAATAATTTCTCAAATCAAAAAGCTTTTTTACATCCAGAACCCCAAACTAATGCTCATCATGCAGCAGGCTGAAAAAAATCTCAGGATGCAAACCCGCCATCTCACTTCCTCCGTATAAAGCACCACCTGTATGTTGACCTGTAAATGCTGTTCAAACACTGCTACATGGCTAAGCATGACCTTTCTTTTTATTTGATCACCCCAGTTTCTCATGCAGCTTTCTCATTCTGCATCTGAGGGTTTCCCATCAGATTCAACAGCCAAGACACAGATTATTACTGGTGTTAGGTCTACTGTCTCTTTTTATTGATGATTAGACTATTGGGGGTAGAATTTAAAACTCTATGGCCAGCTCCACCCTTGTTTTTTACAGTTGTCACAACAAGGTGTAATATCCCATCAAAATGTCTCTCTCTATTATACTGTACCAGTTTAAAGGCCTGATTTAAGAAATCTTCAGCAGACAAGTCATCCCTGGTTCTTCTTCAAGTAGTGTCCCTATGGGTGCTCCACTGTACAGTAACTCCTCACTTAACATTGTTTAACAATAGTTAACATTGTTTCGTTGTTACGTTGCTGATCAATTAGAGAACATGTTCGTTTAAAGTTGTGCAATGCTCCCTTATAACGTCATTTGGCAGCCGCCTGCTTTGTCCACTGCTTGCAGGAAGAGCAGTCCGTTGGAGCTAGCTGGTGGGGGCTTGGAACCATGGTGGACCAGCAGCCCCCCATCAGCTCCCCTAAGTTCCCTGTGCGGCAGCCACCCAGCAGGCTATCAATTGTCGGGCAGTTCAGCTGTCCCTCCCCCCACTGCTGTGTGCTGCTCCTGCCTTCTGCCTTGGAGCTGCTCTCGGGAGCCTCCTGCTTGCTGTGCAGAGCAGGGGAGAAGAGGGGTGCTAATGTCTGGGTGTCCCCCACCCCCCACTCCTTTACCCCATCTCCAAAGAGCGGGGGAGAAGGGACATGACAGGGCTCAGGATGGAGGGAGCTTGCTGGCAGCAGCTGCTGTCTCAGCTTGCTGATCTACTTAAAAAGGCAGTGTACTTAGGCCATGTCTACACTACAAAATTAGGTCGGATTTATAGAAGCCGGTTTTATAGAAACCGGTTTTATGCAGCCGATTGTGTGTGTCCCCACATAAAATGCTCTAAGTGCATGAAGTCGGCGGACCGTGTCCACAGTACCGAGGCTAGCGTCGACTTGCGGCGCATTGCACTATGGGTACCTATCCCACAGTTCCCGCAGTCTCCAGCAGTCTCCGGCGCCCATTGGAATTATGGGTTGAGATCGCAATGCCCGAATGATGCAAAACAGTGCCGCGGGGGGTTCTGGGTACATTGCGTCAGGCCCCTCCCCCGCCGTCACAGCAACGGCAGACAATAGATTCGCGCCTTTTTACCTGGGTTACCTGTGCAGACAACATATCACGCCAAGCATGGAGCCCGCTCAGCTCAGCTCACCGTCACCATATGTCTTCCGGGTGCCGGCAGACGTGGGACTGCATTGCTACACAGCAGCAGCAGATAACTGCCTTTTGGCGGTAGACGGTGCAGCATGACTGGTAGCTGTGGGGCTGGCAGCCGTAGGGCTGCATTGCACCAGCCCCTTGCCTTTTGGCAGTAGATGGTTTATTACGACTGGTAACCGTCCTCGTCGGACAATCATGGATATCAGTCATAGTATATTATTTTCTGCCAAGTATTGTCTGCTGAGCACCCAGAAGAGGCCGAGGGCGATCTGGGTGCTCAGCAGATCTGCAAGAAGAGCTTTCCTCAGGTCTGAAAGCAAGTAAATTTACAGGTTGCCTGAAATGCTCATAGATTATTGTAGCCTGAGCGCCTTTACCAATCCTTCTGGCTACTGTACAGCAGCAACCCCTTGCCTTTAACCGTCCTCGTTGGACAATGATGGCTACCAGTCGTAGTATACTATTTTCTGCCAAGTATTGTCTGCTAAGCACCCAGAAAAGGCCGAGGGCGATCTGGGTGCTGGCATACATGTGGCTGGCAGACGTGAGGCTACATTGCTACACAGCAGCAACCCCTTGCCTTTTGGCAATAAATAGTATATTATGATTGGTATCCATCATCGTCATACTGGTACGCGCCCAGTATTTGCTGCCAAGCACCCAGAAAATGCCGAGGGCTATCAGTCATGCTGCACTGTCGTCTTAAGATGTAAAAAATAGATTTGTTCTGTATTCATTTCCTTCCCCCCTCCCTCCGTCAAATCAACGGCCCGCTAAACCCAGGCTTAGGAGTTCAATCTCTGGGGGGGGGGGGGGGGCATTCTGTGTGACAGTTGTTTGTATTTCTCCCTGATGCACAGCCACCTTTCTTGATTTTAATTCCCTGTACCTGTACGCCATGTCGTCACTCGCCCCTCCCTCCCTCCCTCCCTTCTTCCCCTGGTCTTTAGATACTAGTTTCGCGCCTTTTTTCAGACCAGACGCCATAGCTATCACTGGGATCATGGATCCCGCTCAGATCACCGCGGCAATTATGAGCACTATGAACACCACGCGCATTGTCCTGGAGTATATGCAGAGCCTGGACATGCCAAAGCAAAACCAGGACCAGCTGAGGAGGAGGCGATTGCAGCGCGGCGACGATAGTGATGAGGAAATTGACATGGACCTCTCACAAGGCACAGGCCCCAGCAATGTGGAAATCATGGTGTTACTGGGGCAGGTTCATGCCGTGGAACGCCGATTCTGGGCCCGGGAAACAAGCACAGACTGGTGGGACCGCATTGTGTTGCAGGTCTGGGACGATGCCCAGTGGCTGCGAAACTTTCGCATGCGTAAGGGCACTTTCATGGAACTTTGTGACTTGCTTTCCCCTGCCCTGAAGCGCCAGAATACCAGGATGAGAGCAGCCCTCACAGTTGAGAAGCGAGTGGCGATAGCCCTGTGGAAGCTTGCAACGCCAGACAGCTACCGGTCAGTCGGGAATCAATTTGGAGTGGGCAAATCTACTGTGGGGGCTGCTGTGATCCAAGTTGCCAGGGCAATGAGAGACCTGGTGATATCAAGGGTAGTGACTCTGGGAAACGTGCAGGACATAGTGGATGGCTTTGCTGCAATGGGATTCCCAAACTGTGGTGGGGCGATAGACGGAACCCATATCCCTATCTTGGCACCGGCACACCAAGCCACCGAGTACATAAACCGCAAGGGGTACTTTTCAATGCTGCTGCAAGCCCTGGTGGATCACAAGGGACGTTTCACCGACATCAATGTGGGCTGGCCGGGAAGGGTACATGATGCTCGCGTCTTCAGGCACTCTCTTCTGTTTCGAAAGCTGGAGGAAGGGACTTTCTTCCCGGACCAGAAAATAACCATTGGGGATGTTGAAATGCCTATCGTGATCCTTGGGGACCCAGCCTACCCCTAAATGCCATGGCTCATGAAGCCGTACACAGGCAGCCTGGACAGGAGTCAGGACCTGTTCAACTAAAGGCTGAGCAAGTGCCGAATGGTGGTGGAATGTGCATTTGGGCGTTTAAAAGCGCGCTGGCGCAGCTTACTGATTCGCTCAGACCTTAGCGAAAAGAATATCCCCATTGTTATTGCTGCTTGCTGTGCGCTCCACAATATCTGTGAGAGTAAGGGGGAGACATTTATGGCGGGGTGGGAGGTAGAGGCAAATCGCCTGGCCGCTGATTACGCGCAGCCAGACACCAGGTCGGTTAGAGCAGCACAGCAGGGCGTGGTGCGTATCAGAGAGGCTTTGAAAACTAGTTTTGTGACTGGCCAGGCTACGGTGTGAAACTTCTGTTTGTTTCTCCTTGATGAAATCGCAGCCCCCCCACCCACCCGGTTAACTCTACTACCCTGTAAACCAAGCACCCCACCCTCCCCTACCCTCCCCTCTTCAAGCACCACTTGCAGAGGCAATAAAGTCATTGTTACTTCACATTCATGCATTCTTTATTAATTCAGCACACAACTAGGGGGATAATTGCAAAGGTAGCCCGGGATGGGTGGGGGAGGAGGGAAGGAAAAGGACACACTGCACTTTAAAACTTTAAAACTTATTGCACTGGAAATCATCTAGGCTGGAGTGATTGGGTGGCCGGAGGCCCCCCCACCGTGTTCTTGGGCGTCTGGGTGAGGAGGCAATGGGACTTGGGGAGGAGGGCTGTTGGTTACAGAGGGGCTGTAGCGGCGGTCTCTGCTCCTGCTGCCTTTCCTGCAGCTCAACCATACACAGGAGCATATCACTTTGATGCTCCAGCAGCCGGAGCATCGACTCTTGCTTTCTGAGTACAAGTTGACGCCACTTCTCCTCTTCAGCCCGCGTTTCAGCACGCAACTTCTCCTCTTGAGCACGCAACTTCTCCTCTTCAGCCCGTGATTCAGCACGCCACCTCTCCTCTCGCTCATATTGGGCTTTTTTAAAATCAGTCATTGACTGCCTCCACGCATTCTGCTGTGCTCTGTCAGTGTGGGAGGCAGTCTGTAGTTCAGTGAACATTTCGTCACGCGTCCTTCGCTTCCTTCTTCGAATATTCACTAGCCTCTGTGAAGGTGAAACATTTGCAGCTGGTGGAGGAGAAGGGAGAGTTGTTTAAAAAAGATACATTTTAGAGAACAATGGGTACACTCTTTCACGTTAGATTTCACTGTTCACACCACATAGCACATGTGCTTTCGTTACAAGGTCGCATTTTTCCTCTTATATTGAGGGCCTGCCGGTTTGGTGTGAGAGATCACTCACGCAGTGCCAGGCCACAGATTTCAGCTTGCAGGCAGCCATGGTAAGACACAGTCTTTTGGCTTTTTTAACCTTGTTAACAAGTGAGGATGGTTTAAAACAGTACTGCTCTCATTAACCATACCAAGCACCCGTTGGGTTGGCCATTTAAAATGGGTTTGCAATGTAAAAGGAGGGGCTGCGGTTTCAGGTGCAGCACAAACATGCAGCACAAACCCAACTAACTCCCCTCCCCCACACACCCAATTCTCTGGGATGGTCACTTCACCCCTCCCCCCCACCGCGTGGTTAACAGCGGGGAATATTTCTGTTCAGCAGAGCAGGAAGGGGCACCTCTGAATGTCCCCTTAATAAAATCGCCCCATTTCAACCAGGTGACCGTGAATGATATCACTCTCCTGAGGATAACAAAGAGCGATAAGGAATGGATGTTGTCTGTATGCCAACAAACACCGGGACCATACGCTGCCATGCTTTGTTATGCAATGATTCCAGACTACGTGCTACTTGCCTGGCGTGGTAAAGTGTCCTACCATGGCAGACGGGATAAGGCAGCCCTCCCCAGAAACCTTTTGCAAAGGCTTTGGGAGTACATGAAGGAGAGCTTTCTGGAGATGTCCCTGGAGGATTTCCGCTCCATCCCCATACACGTTAACAGACTTTTCCAGTAGCTGTACTGGCCGCGATTGCCAGGGCAAATTAATCATTAATCATTAAACACGCTTGTTTTTAAACCATGTGTAATATTTACAAAGGTACACTCACCAGAGGTCCCCTGTGTGCCCACAGGGTCTTGGGTGAGTTCGAGGGTTACTGGTTCCAGGTCCAGGGTGATAAACATATCCTGGCTGTTGGGGAAACTGGTTTCTCCGCTTCCTTGCTGCTGTGAGCTATCTATGTTCTCTCCATCCTCATCTTCCTCGTCCGCCGAACCCGCTTCCCTGTTGTGTCTTTCTCCAGTGAGGGACTCATAGCACACGCTTGGGCTAGTGGTGGCTGCACCCCCTAGAATGGCATGCAGCTCCGCGTAGTAGCGGCATGTTTGCGGCTCAGCCCCGGACCTTCCGTTTGTGTCTCTGGCTTTGTGGTAGGCTTGCCTTAGCTCCTTAATTTTCACGCGGCACTGCTGTGCATCCCTGTTATGGCCTCTGTCCTTCATGGCCTTGGAGATCTTTTCTAATACTTTGCCATTTCTTTTACTGCTTCGGAGTTTGGCCAGCACTGATTCATCTCCCCAGATGGCGATCAGATCCCGTACCTCCCGTTCGGTCCAGGCTGGAGCTCTTTTGCGATCCTGGGACTGGGACTGGGACTCCATCACGGTTACCTGTGCTGATGAGCTCTGCATGGTCACCTGTGCTCTCCACGCTGAGCAAACAGGAAATGAAATTCAATCGTTCACGGGGCTTTTCCTGTCTACCTGGCCAGTGCATCTGAGATGAGAGTGCTGTCCAGAGCGGTCACAATGAAGCACTGTGGGATAGCTCCCGGAGGCCAATAATGTCGAATTCCGTCCACACTAACCCAATTCCCACCCCCTAAGGCCGATTTTATCGCTAATCCCCTCGTCGAGGTGGTGTAAAGAAACCGGTTTAAAGGGCCCTTTAAGTCGAAAGAAAGGGCTTCGTCGTGTAAACGTGTCCAGGCTTAAGTCGATTTAACGCGGCTAAAGTCGACCTAAACTCGTAGTGTAGACCAGGCCTTAGAGTGGAGTCAACGTACTTAAAGGGGAAATGCACATTTCTCTCACACACCTGGTGTATGTCTCTGTCTCTCCCTCTCTTTCTCTCTCTCTCGCTCACGCACATGCACACGGTGTGTGTCTCTGTCTCTCTCTGCCGTGCTGTGTCTCCTTCCTCATTCATGCTGCCTTGTAGAGTGTGAGGCTACATTAACACCAATATGTTAACCCTTGAGCAATGTGTCAGCCAAGTGCTAGTTCATCATTTAGCAGTAAGGCATTCCCTGGGAAATATCCCACCCTCTTCCACCCCCTGACTCCACCACCTCAACCAAGCTCCACAATCATTATTGCAGCGAGGAGTTACTATAGTTGTATGTGCACCCCTGTGCCTCTAATCAGAGATTTTTGGTAGCAGTGTTCGTTGAGCCCACACGTGCACTCTCCCTCCCTCGTGGTCTGCCTCGAGGCTACTACTGCATGGGCGAACCCTTCCTCAGTTCCTCCTCAACAGGCCTGTGACCTCCAAGGGAGCAAGCAGTCCTCCCTTCCCTAGCTGCATCATTAGCATAAGTAGTAGTTAGAATCATAGATGTTAAGGTCAGAAGGGACCATTATGATCATCTAGTCTGACCTCCTGCACAACGCAGGCCACAGAATCTCACCCACCCACTCCTGTAACAAACCCCAACCTATGTCTGAGTTATTGAAGTCTTCAAATCATGGTTTAAAGACCTCAAGGTGCAGAGAATCCTCCAGCAAGTGACCCATGCCCCTCGCTGCAGAGGAAGGCGAAAATCCGCCAGGGCCTCTGCCAATCTGCCCTAGAGGAAAATTCCTTCCCGACCCCAAATATGGTGATCAGCTAAACCCTGAGCATGTGGGCAAGACTCACCAGCCAGCACCCAGGAAAGAATTCTCTGTAGTAACTCAGATCCCACCCCATCTAACATCCCATCACAGGCCATTGGGCATATTTACCGCTAATAATAGTTGGTTTTGTTTCTTTTGTTCTTCTTAATAGTTAGTGTTTCCTTTTTATTCTGTCCATATTTAAGAAAGAAAGAAAGAAAACTTCAGTTTACATTTCCTTCCCTCCCCCTCCCCCCAACATTTAGAAGACACAAAGTATTCTCAATTTTAAAAAAAGAGGAAAAGAAGATGAGGAAAGAAGACCTTTCTTCTGCATTCCTCACTGCTAGAGGATGATAGCCCCCGCCCACGGGCATGTCCCGCTCCAAGAGGTGCCTCTCCTGCAAGGAGTCAATTCTTGTTAGGGCCATACACTCTCATTGTGTCTGGTGCCCGGGAGAGTCCCACAGAAGTGCTTCCTCTGCCACAGCTAAAGCGACAGTCTTGCAGAAACTGGGAGCTGAAGTTAAAACTCCTCCTTATGGAGAAGGCACTTCAGTCTCCAGGGGACTCCGGGGCTGACCCCGGATCATCCTTGGAGCCTTTAACTTCAAAGGGGGTAAAGTTGTGAAAAAAACCAGCAGACTCCCCCTGTTCGTAAAAAAGGGCTCTAGTCGTTGGCCAGCCAGAGGGGTTCCCCAGTACTGACAGCGCCAGCAGCTCTGAAGCATGGTACCTAGAAAGGCGCCTCCGCCAAAAGCTCTGACGCACCGCCTAGGGAAGCCAGGGGCTCAGGCTCTGAGGCAACAATACCGCCCCCTAAGGAGAAAGACAATTACCGTACCATCTCTAAAAGAACAGCACAGAGAAAACTTTTGGTACCAGGCGTGACAAAACTCCCATCTAGAGAGTGCTCTGCACCTTCTCAACCATCAGTATTGACAACATATGACACTCCTTTGCGGTACCAAGTGAGCCCACAGTATCACATAAGCTCTGGTACCCTGGAGACCTGTGGCCCCAGTACCTAGGGAAAGACAATTACCATACCATCTCTAAAAGAGACCTGATGGGTGGGGAAGAACCGCAATCCCCATTACTTGGTACCTACACATCCTGGCACCCAAAATTGCTCTTGGCACCGGGCCATGTACCACCAATACCCCAGTCAGCGCCACTGTTACCCAGTGCCGAGTCTGACAGTGGCCAGGAGGAGGTCATTTTCGTGGCCCCTCATTGTGGCCCACCGTCCATTGAGCGAACCCACGATCGTGGTATGGGCCCCCTGGGGTAACCCCACTGCCCATGCCCTCCCACTCCCTATGGCCGTATTGTGATCCTTGGGCGACGTACACATCCCACATGTTGCGGCCATCCAGTGTCTCTCAGAGAGAGTCCACCAGATGGTCTCCTACAGCCTGGCTGTCCAGAGCCCCCGAGCCAGGGGAGGAGGAAGCTTTTTCAGAACAGAAAGAAGGGCTCGAAGGGGAAGCTACCCCTTCAGCAAACTTCTCATCTCCACGAGATGAGGCTGTAATGCCTCCCCCCATCACTAGGTGATGATTTTAAGAACTTTCTGGATCTTATCTAGAGGGTGGTAGATAAGCTGTAGATTCCCCTACAGGAGGTGGCAGATACACATCACAAGTGGATGGATATTCTGCACACCTCCTCCTCATTCAGAATTGCCTTCTCAATTAATGAGGTGATTCTAGATCCTACCAAAGTCATCTGGCAGACACCAGCCTCCATTGCACCAACCAGCAAGAGAGCCAAAAAAATACTACATCCCTCCCCAAAAGGCAGACTTCTTGTTTCAACATCCACAACCCAACTTCATCGTAGTGGATGTGGTTAATGCACGAAGCAAGCAACATCATGCCAAGTCGACCCCATATGATCAGGCTTGGCAGGACAGCGTATTTGTTGGCAACATTACAGTTCAGAGCTGTGAATTACGAAACTGTAATGGCCAAATATGATTTTACTAATTATGGGAAACTCAATGCATTTCTGGAACATTTACTGGAGACACAAAAGCAGCAGTTTCAGGCCATTCTCAGAGAGGGTCAGTTAATAGCCAGACTTGTGCTAGAGGCAGCACTGGACGTAGCTGATAGAGCGGCCCGCCTGGTCTCCATGACAGTAGTAATGAGTAGTAGCGGGTTTCTTGGCTACACCTTTCTGCAGAAGACTTCCAGTTTGAAGGGCCCAAACTCTTCACGGAGAAGACAGATTCTTCTCTCCACACTCTGAAGGATTCCCAGGCCACATTGTGCTCCCTAAGGCTATATCTACACTACCAGGGGATTGACCCTGCTGCGATCGATGCACGGGTATGTATGTGTCAATTTAGCGGGTCTAGTGAATACCCACTAAATCAACGGCAGAGCACTCTCCATTCGACTCTGGTACTCCATCGGGAACGAGAGGTGTAAGGTAAGTCAATGGGAGAGCTTCTCCCATCGACCCAGTACAGTGTAGACCTAAGCTACGTCGACTCCAACTATATTATTCAGGTAGCTGGAGTAGCATAACTTAGGTCGACTTACCATGGTAGTGTAGATATAGCCTAGGAATCTACACTGCGGGACAGAAGAGAAGATATACCTCTCAGCCACACCACAGGTCACAACCTCCTCAATACCCACTATCTCAGTGCTCTTATGAGCAGCAGCGTGAGAGGACCAGGGCTCAAAAGCGGAAGCAGTCCGCACCTGAATCTGTGACCTCTCAGACCGCCTCTTCTAAGCACTTTTGACGAGTTGGTCGAGGGCCTGAACAATTATTCCTTGCAACATCAGCTGCCATCTACACACCTGTCATGCCCCTTCAACAGTCACCTGGCCCTTTTTCACAGCAGTTGGGAGAATATCACCTCTGACAGATGGATCCTGGAGATTATTTCAAATGGTTACGCCATTCAATTCATGTCCCCCCCCCGATTCCAACCCTCCTTCCCTGTCCCCCTTCAGGGAAGAGTGAGGGGGAATTTGATAGCAGCCTTCAACTACATGAAGGGGGGAGGGGTTCCAAAGAGGATGGAGCTAGGCTGTTCTCAGTGGTGGCAGATGACAGAACAAGGAGCAATGGTCTTAAATTGAGGTGGGGGAGGTCTAGGTTGGATATTAGGGAAAACTATTTCACTAAGAGGGTGGTGAAGCACTGGAATGCTTTACCTAGGGAGGTGGTGGAATCTCCATCCTTAGAGGTTTTTAAGGCCTGGCTTGACAAAGCCCTGGCTGAGATGATTTAGTTGGGGTTGGTCCTGCTTTGAGCAGGGAGTTGGACTAGATGACCTCCTGAGGTCTCTTCCAACCCTAATCTTCTATGATTCTGCGACCCTTCTCATGAGAAACTAATTCATCAGGAAATATATCATTTGTTTTGCCTAGGGACCATAGTGTTAGACATGCAATAGAGGTCTCCCTACGGGATGAGGAGCAAACAGATACCAGACACAGTGTTGGTATATAATACTCTAAATGCTCTTTATTGATTACAAAACAAACCTTACTCACTCCACATTCACACCCCAAACATACTATACCAGAGTCCAAATGTCAGAATGGTCCTGATGGCCAGTCGAGATGCCTTCCGATCATAAGAACATAAGATGTGGGGAGCCGGCGAAAACCACATCTATATCCACACGGGACTGTGGATCAATAAAAGACTCAAATTTGCAGAAATCATAGGCAACCATTTATAGTCCATTCCGTCGTGTCATCAGTTCTTTGCCTTTGTTTACTAGGCCTTCTACCCATACAATTCCAAAGAGACAATCCTGGGCGGGCTGCCATGATCCAAGGCGTGCCATTTCCTCCAATTCTTATACAATTTTATATCAGTCATAGAATCATAGAATCATAGAATCTCAGGGTTGGAAGAGACCTCAGGAGGTCATCTAGTCCAACCCCCTGCTCAAAGCAGGACCAATTCCCAACTAAATCATCCCAGCCAGGGCTTTGTCAAGCTGGGCCTTAAAAACCTCCAAGGAAGGAGACTCCACCACCTCCCTAGGTAACGCATTCCAGTGCTTCACCACCCTCCTAGTGAAATAGTGTTTCCTAATATCCAACCTAGACCTCCCCCACTGCAACTTGAGACCATTGCTCCTTGTTCTGTCATCTGCCACCATTGAGAACAGCTGAGTTCCATCCTCTTTGGAACCCCCCTTCAGGTAGTTGAAGGCTGCTATCAAATCCTCCCTCATTCTTCTCTTCTGGAGACTAAACAATCCCAGTTCCCTCAGCCTCTCCTCATAAGTCATGCACTCCAGACCCCTAATCATTTTTGTTGCCCTCCGCTGGACTCTTTCCAATTTTTCCACATCCTTCTTGTAGTGTGGGGCTCAAAACTGGACACAGTACTCCAGATGAGGCCTCACAAATGTCGAATAAAGGGGAACGATCACGTCCCTCAATGTGCTGGCAATGCCTCTACTTATACAGCCCAAAATGCCGTTAGCCTTCTTGGCAACAAGAGCACACTGTTGACTCATATCCAGCTTCTCGTCCACTGTGACCCCTAGGTCCTTTTCTGCAGAACTGCTACCTAGCCACTCGGTCCCTAGTCTGTAGCAGTGCATAGGATTCTTCCGTCCTAGGTGCAGGACTCTGCACTTGTCCTTGTTGAACCTCATCACGTTTCTTTTGGCCCAATCCTCTAATTTGTCTAGGTCCCTCTGTATCCGATCCCTACCCTCTAGTGTATCTACCATGCCTCCTAGTTTAGTGTCATCGGCAAACTTGCTGAGAGTGCAGTCTCAGAGATTAATAGAGATATTAAACAAAACCGGCCCCAGGACCGACCCTTGGGGCACTCCGCTTGAAACTGGCTGCCAATTAGACATGGAGCCATTGATCACTACCCGTTGAGCCCGACGATCTAGCCAGCTTTCTATCCACCTTACAGTCCATTCATCCAGCCCATACTTCTTTAACTTGGCGGCAAGAATACTGTGGGAATATCAAAAGCTTTGCTAAAGTCAAGGAATAACACATCCACTGCTTTCCCCTCATCCACAGACCTCCACGCAGGAGATTCCTATTGTTTACCTTTGGGCTGCACCATTATCAGTCCAGGTGGTGTTGTTTCCTTTTCTGATGATTTTCCGTACAGATGCTCCCTGACTTACGCAAGTGTTCCATTCCGGAATGCCTTGCGTAAGTCGGGAACGTATACCTGACAATTACGCAAAAAAAAAAAAAAAAAGCTTACGGAACTTACGGAACTTTTTCCGTAAGTGCAGATTTCCGTAAGTCGAGTTTGCATAACCCGGGGACCATCTGTATTTTTCTCAGAACATAAGATTGTTTTTGCACAAATAGTTCTAATAGTCCTTGACCTTAAATTCTTGCTTCAGTTGCTAATTTGCAACACACGTATTCATGTCACGCACACGTCATTCATACCAGGCCTCAATTACTTATAACATATTACATGTATATATGAATCACAATGTATATCTATCTATCTATCTATATATATCAACAATAGAACCAGTCCTGGTGCAACTCAGGAGCAAAGGGTTTTCCTCCCATTATTTCCTGATCCCCAAGGTGAAGGGAGGTTGGAGGCTTTAATCTAAGGGCATTAAACAAATACAGGAATGTGCAGATGTTCAAGATGGTCACGGCTAGCAGCCATTATTCCAGCTCTAGAGCAAGGAGATTGATTTCTGGCCCTCGACCTACAAAATGTCTACTTCCATATCTCAATACAACCACCACACAGGAGATTCCTACTGTTTACCTTTGGGCTGGACCATTATCAGTACAGACTACTCCACGCAGGGTATTCTCCAAGGTTCTCTCCATTGTAGCAGTGCACTAACCCCAGTACAGCGATTGGAGTTTATCAGCGCCAACCTTGATGCAGTAAAAGTGAGAGCGTTCCTCCCGTTACACAAACTCACCACCCTGGGATGGATGCCTCCCTAATAGTCTGAAGAGCTCACCTACTCAACCACAAGGTTCAGGGAAAATGGCCTTCCACAGAAGTGACCCTCCATATCACGCTTTTGGAGCTAAGGGCTCTGAGGAACCATCTGTGCACACTTTTTGCCTTTCATCAAGAACACCCACACAAAAGTCATGATGGACTGTATGACCTGTATGTTTTATGTAAATCACCAAGGAGTTACCAGATCTCCCTCCCTCTGCACGGAAGCACTCAAACTTTGGAATTGGTGCATCCATCACAATCTGCTCATCTCAGCAGTCTATCTACCAGGGATACAGAACGTGACAGCTGACAGTCTCAGTCAGAATTTTTCTCATGACCACGAATGGGAACTGAACTCAGAGATGCTTCGAGATATATTCGCCCTTTGTGGAACCCTGACTATGGATCTCTTCGCTACTTACCGGAACAAGAAACATCCTCGTTACTGCTCCAGGACCAGCCTGGGGAAACATTCACTGGGAGAGAACCTCATCCTCCCATGGGACGGGGACATCTTGTATGCCTTTTTCCAGTTTCCACTTCTATCCAAGCTCCTGTTGAAATTTCAGCGAGACAAAGACAGAGTTATTCTGATTGTCCCCTCCTGGCCAAGACAAATCTATTTCCCTTATCTTACACAGATGGCAGTATGTCCTCCAATTCTTCTTCGGCCCATTCCTCACCTGCTCTCTAAAAACAATGAGCTGATCCTTCACCCCAGCCTGTGGGTCCTCCGCCTCCTGGCTTGTCTCCTTCTTAATTCCAAGGCTTAGAGGCAGAATGCTCTGACGAGCTGAATGACGTGTTGCTACACAGCCAAAAGTTGACCACTCGACATACTTAGCTACAAAATGGGAATGATTCCAAGTTTTTTTGTCATTCTAAAGACATAGACCCAACCTCATCTTATCTCCCTCTGATTTTACACTTCATTTTACACATCAAGAGGTCAAAACTCTCACTCAGCTCCCTTAAGGTACATATCATGGCAAAATGGCTTTCCACCGCCAGGTAGACAGATACTTGGTGTTTGCTCACCTGCTGACATGTAGATTCCTTAACGGCACTGGGAATCTCTTCCTGCATGTGAGACCATTCGCTCCAGCCTGATATCTTAACCTAGTTCTCAGGGCTTTGAGTAGACCTCCCTTTGAATCCATGGCAACTTGCTTTCTCTTACATCTGTCCAATTTCTAATTGCCATCACTTCAGCTAGGCTCATAGGAGAAATAGCAGCCCTGATGACACACCCAGCATTCATGGTCTTTTTAAAAGACAAAGTAACTCTAAGGCCATATCCTAAGTTTCTCCCTATTTTCTCTGCACTTTCTATATGAATCAACAGATCCATTTCCCTGTTTTTTTCCTAAAACCACA
The DNA here is from genome assembly GCF_028017835.1 of Emys orbicularis. Classification (NCBI taxonomy): domain Eukaryota; kingdom Metazoa; phylum Chordata; order Testudines; family Emydidae; genus Emys; species Emys orbicularis. The sequence continues at coordinate 167,069,183 of NC_088684.1, forward strand.
TTGTGACAACTGGGAGATGATTCTGCATATAATAGATGATAGAACACTAGCATTCTACTTGGACAGGACTAAGACTAAGGGTATGTCTACACTATGAGGGTATTTCGATTTCACTTAAATCGAATATGTGGAATCGATATTGCAAAGTCAAACTTGTGTGTCCACACTAAGGACAGTAATTCGACTTTGTGAGTCCACACTAACGGGGAAAGCGTCGACATTGGAAGCGGTGCACTGTGGGCAGCTATCCCACAGTTCCCACAGTCCCCACTGCCCATTGGAATTCTGGGTCGAGCCGCCAATGCCTTCTGGGTAAAAAAAAAGGGTCGAGGGTGCTTTTGGGTAATTGTCGTCATCCGTCTGTCACTACCGCCCTCCCTCCCTCCCTGAAAGCGCCGGCGGGAAATCAGTTCGCGCACTTTTCGGGTCAGTGACAGCGCGGACGCCACAGCACTGCGAGCATGGATCCCGCTGCGACCATCGCTGCAGTTGTGGCCCTTGTCAACGCCTCGCAGGTTATCATCCACCTTTCCCAGATGCAGATGCAGCTAAACCAGGCGAGGAGGCTACGGCACCGCGGTGAGGGCCTGAACTCTGAGAGGGGCACAGACCTCTCACAAAGCACGGGACCCAGCTCCGAGGACATCACGGTGACAATGGGTCATGTGGATGTTGTGGAACGGCGATTCTGGGCACGGGAAACAAGCACGGACTGGTGGGACCGCATAGTGCTGCAGGTCTGGGACGAATCCCAGTGGCTGCGAAACTTTCGCATGCGGAAGGGGACTTTCATGGAACTTTGTGAGTTGCTGTCCCCTGCCCTGAAGCGCAATGACACCCGGATGCGAGCAGCCCTGACTGTCCAGAAGCGAGTGGCCATAGCCCTCTGGAAGCTTGCAACGCCGGACAGCTACCGGTCTGTCGCGAACCAGTTTGGCATGGGCAAATCTACCGTGGGGGTTGTTGTGATGCAAGTAGCCAACGCAATTGTCAAGGTACTGCTCTCAAAGGTAGTGACCCTGGGAAACATGGAGGTCATCATAGATGGCTTCGCCGCGAAGGGATTCCCAAACTGCAGTGGGGCTATAGATGGAACTCACATCCCTATCCTGGGACCGGACCACCAGGCCAGCCAGTACATCAACCGAAAGGGCTACTTTTCAATGGTGCTGCAAGCACTGGTGGACCACAGGGGACGTTTTACCAACATCAACGTTGGATGGCCGGGCAAGGTTCATGACGCTCGCGTCTTCAGGAACTCTGGTCTGTTTAGACGGCTGCAGGAAGGTATTTACTTCCCGGACCACAAAATAACTCTTGGGGATGTGGAGATGCCTACAGTGATCCTTGGGGACCCAGCCTACCCGCTAATGCCCTGGCTCATGAAGCCCTACACTGGCGCCCTGGACACTGAAAAAGAACTGTTCAACTACCGGCTGAGCAAGTGCAGAATGGTGGTGGAGTGTACTTTTGGACGTCTCAAGGGGAGATGGAGAAGCTTATTCACTCGCTGTGATCTCAGCAAAACCAATATCCCCATTGTTATAGCTGCTTGCTGTGTGCTCCACAATCTGTGTGAGAGCAAGGGGGAGACCTTTATGGCAGGGTGGGAGGTTGAGGCAAATACCCTGGCATCTGATTACGCCCAGTCAGACAGCCGGGCGATTAGAAGAGCCCAGCGGGATGCGCTGTGCATCCGGGAGGCTTTGAAAGCCAGGTTCCACAGTGGACGGGGGCTTGGGTGAGGCGGGCAGGAAAGGACTTTTCAAATTTTGTGGAATGACAGCCTTCTGGTGCTTGAGCAGTCTGCAGGGGTGGAGTGAGAGTTTTCATGGACTCTGCTGCCCCTCCTTCTTTGGACTTTGGGCGAGGGGGGTATGGGACTTGGTGGCGGGGGAGGGCGGTTACTGATAGACTGCAGCGGGGCTCTGTCCTCCTGCCTCCGTTCCTGCAGAACATCAACAAGGCGCCGGAGCGTGTCCGTTTGCTCCCTCAGAAGTCCAAGCAGCGTTTGAGTCGCCTGCTGGTCTTCCTGCCGCCACCTCTCCTCACGTTCCATGTGTGATCGGTGGATTTGGGACAAATTCTCCCTCCACTGGTTCTGCTGTGCTGCCTGGGCTCGGGAGCAGCCCATTAGTTCTGAGAACATGTCCTCTCGCATCTTCTTCTTCCTCCGCCTAATGTGCGCTAGCCTCTGGGAGTGTGATGCCAGGCTGGGTTGGGAGACAGTCGCAGATGTGGCTGTGGGAATGAGGAAAAGGCAGTGAATTCCTCCGAAACATAAATGTAGTTGTGAATCAAGAACATAGTCTTTCTCTGTGAACAAGACCATGAACCACACCTATCACATGCGCACTCAGGACAAGGTCGAATTTTCGAACCTCGCCTTCAGTGCCTGGGCTTTTGCACTGCCGATCTGGGAAGCGGGGCAGGACACGGTACTCTCTGTAGCAGGCAAACATGGTAAGCCGTAGACTTGTGGCTGCTTAAAACTTTAGGAGTACCACTGGCCTCCTTTCACATTGAAAGCACTGCCAGTCTGTGCTGCCAGCAATCGGCCAAGCAGGAACTCTGGCCCTGTCCCACCCCCTCGCGGATGTGCCAGGGAAAGATCCCTGGATGCTGGCCCTCTCCCGCCCCCACCGCGTGGCTGTAAACCAGCGGTCACAGTTCTGTAAAGGAACTTGTTGCAAGCAGTCCCAATACTAACAGTCCCCTAGCTAATTCAAAGCAGGTTGTCATGAGCGACATTACTCTCATGAGGATCCCGGACACCGAGATCCAACGGATGCTTCGAGAAAGCCTGCAGAGACCGGGGCCCTATGCTGCCATGCTATGCAAGGCACTGATACCAGAGTACCTGCTTGTCTCCTGGCGCGGGAACGTCTCGTACTTCGGAGGACCAAGTAAAGCCGCTCTCCCCAGGAACCTGATGAACAGGCTATCCCATTACCTGCAGGAGAGCTTTGTGGAGATGTCCGTGGAGGATTACTGCTCTATCCCAGGACATATAGACAGTATTCTAATATAGCTGCAGTAGCAGGGACTAAAGAGTGGAGCAGCTTGGGCAGCACAATCATGCACAACCGGACACTGTTTGATTTTTTTTAAATAGTTGTTACTGATTACTTAAGCGCCCGGGGGAAGAAATCATGATTCACAGATTGTTCTTAGTCTTAATATTCAAGTTTTGTAAAAAATAAAGGTTTATATGTTTAAAGCACTTACCGCTTGATCCTTCCCCTGAATCTGTGTCCGGGTTAAATGCTGGGGACGGTTGGTAGGGGATCTCTGTAAGGGTGATGAAGAGCTCCTGGCTGTCGGGGAAATCAGCTTGGTAAGCGCTGTCGACTGCCTCGTCCTCCTCATCTCCTTCCTCATCTTCCCCGTCCGTTAACATGTCTGAGGAACCGGCCGTGGACAATATCCCATCCTCAGAATCCACGGTCAGTGGTGGGGTAGTGGTGGCGGCCGCACCAAGGATGGAATGCAGTGCCTCGTAGAAACGGGATGTGTGGGGCTGGGATCCGGAGCGTCCATTTGCCTCTTTGGTCTTCTGGTAGCCTTGTCTCAGCTCCTTGATTTTCACGCGGCACTGCGTTGCATCCCGGCTGTATCCTCTCTCTGCCATGGCTTTCGAGATCTTCTCATAGATCTTTGCGTTCCGTCTTTTGGAGCGCAGCTCGGAAAGCACGGACTCATCACCCCACACAGCGATGAGATCCAAGACTTCCCGATCAGTCCATGCTGGGGCCCTCTTTCTATTCTGGGATTGCACGGCCATCTCTGCTGGAGAGCTCTGCATCGTTGCCAGTGCTGCTGACCTCGCCACGCTGTCCAAACAGGAAATGAGATTCAAACTGCCCAGACAGGAAAAGGAATTCAAATTTTCCCGGGGCTTTTCCTGTGTGGCTGGTCAGAGCATCCGAGCTCGGACTGCTGTCCAGAGCGTCAACAGAGTGGTGCACTGTGGGATAGCTCCCGGAGCTATTACCGTCGATTTCCATCCACACCAAGCCTAATTCGATATGGCCATGTCGAATTTAGCGCTACTCCCCTTGTTGGGGAGGAGTACAGAAGTCGAATTTAAGAGCCCTCTATGTCGAACTAAATAGCCTCGTGGTGTGGACGGGTGCAGGGTTAATTCGATTTAACGGCACTAAATTCGACATAAACGCCTAGTGTAGACCAGGCCTAAGAAACCCCCTAAGATCTTCCTTTCTTTCACAGAAAGATCCAAAGGCTCTGTGATATTGGCTCAAAGACTATCCAAATGGGTCTCTGGTTGCATTAATCACTGTTATCAAGGGCGCAACCTGCTGCCTCCGTCCAGAGTCCATATGCACTCCACGAGGTCAATTTCTACCTCAGTCACACTCCTTAAAGATATCCCTATCTCAGAAATCTGTAGAGGAGCAACTTGGGCCTCTGCCCACACTTTTACAGAACATTATGCAATCACTGGAGATTCGCCCTCCGACGCCATCTTTGGCTCCACAGTATTCTCTATAGTAACAGACTCCACTCTGAAGTCCCAGCCTCCAGTGGTGGATACTGCTCGGGAGTCACCTATAGTGGAGCACCCATAGGGACACTACTCAAAGAAGAAGAAGTTACTCACCTTGTGCAGTAATGATGATTCTTCGAGATGTGTCCCCCTGTGGGTGCTCCACAACCCGCCCTTCTCCCCTCTACTTTAGAATTCTCCATAGGGCTCTGAGGTACAGAAGGAACTGAGCGGGGAGGAGGGAGGGGAAGTTCGCCTACGCAGTGCTAGTAGCCTTGAGGCAGACCACGAGGGAGGGAAAGCGCATGTGTGGGCTCAACAGACACTGCTACCAAAAATCTCTGATTAGAGGCGCAGGGACGCAAACACACTTACAGTGGTGCACCCATAGAAAGGCACATCTTGAAGAACTATAGTTACTGCACAAGGTGAGTAACTTCCTCTTCTTCCTACTGAAAACAAAGGGTTGTTTAAATGGCATTTTCCTGAATGTAACTGAATAAAATCATCTGGGGATAGCCTATCATTAACGTCATCAAGAACTAGCTTGACGCCCCTGTGTATGGGTTCTACAACCCGCTGGCTTGAAATTATTTGCTCCAGATTGACAAAACAAAATTCTTCACAATACAACAATCCCCTAAATCTAGGTGATTCTCAATGCCAACTTCTCACTCACTTCCTATACACAGATGTTTGGGGGTTTACATCTGCATTTTCAGGGTTATTTGGGGGTTCCTCTACAGAATCATCAGGCATACCTGCTACATCAGAAAGTCATCCTCCAACGGGCCATCGCTATCACATGACACATCAGGAGTGGCTGAAAACCTCTCTACAGAACCTTCTAGGGAATTTTCTAAATCATACTAAGAGTCACTACCCTTAGGCCTCCACTCCAGGGCCAGATCCCCCATCCTCATTCTCAGACATGTCAGTCTGAGAGCCTCTTCCCTCCCCATCATCTTTTTAGCCTTTTCAAACATTTTTTACAATGACCCTGGCCCATAACTTTTTGTCAGCAATCTGTTTATTCCATAAATGTTAACTCCCTTTTGTTTCCCTAGCAACTGTTGTGCAACCCTGTTCTTACCCCTAACATAACCCTCTCTCAAACCCTGCACATTCCCCTTTTACACCCCTTTGTCTGTGCAATCTTGCTACCCATGCCTAGTCATATTTGTTTAGGCTACAGGTTAACCCTTGAAAAACGTTCACATATTTTTAATGTCTTATGTATGCCTTTTGCCCTCTGGAGATCCGGTGTTGCAGCTACCAAGACAAAACCATCTATCACCCCTCTCCTCAAAGAATGATAATATTCACAAAGAGCTTTAACAAATCTGTCACTGTTTCTGAAGAAAGACCAGATTTCACCAACAGTCTCAAACATTTCACATGAAAACATTTTTGTAGTATAAACGTTCAGTCCCTGTTTTTTTATCCACAATCTCTAAAGCACATGCTCTGGGTTTGTGAATCTTTGTGTTTTCACTCAGTTTTCTCAGGGCTTAGTGGGGTGTTGACCACTGAAGAACTGGAGGTTTGTTTGCATTGTTGCTTGTTATCACTGTTTTTTGTTTTGTCTTTTGGCTTGATGTATCTTAGCATTGACTGTCTTGATCCTTTGCCTGTGCTCTTCTGCTGCTTTGTGGTGGCATTGTTGTTATATTTAACTCTATAATTTCTCTTTCTTACTAAAACGCACACATGCCTATGTATTTGCTTCAAAACAAAATCCGTTAAATGACGAAACAAATAATTTAAATGTATTTACTGGGGTTCAACCTAGTAAGCTGTTGATGCTAGAGCATTTTCCTTTTCAGCTATCTCTTTCTTGTTTCTTTTGAGCTTGTTTACACGATAGTCTAAGGGTCTCTCCTGATAACATTATTACAAAACTATCACATTCTGGGGTGAAACCCAGACCAGTGAGGGGTTGTGTAGCCATCCGCCCTGTTACCTTGGGTGCCTCACAATGATTTGCTGTTGTAGTGCTCAACCTGGGCTGCTTAGAACCAGTATGCAGGTCACACCCTCAGTGTCTGTGTGTTAGCCAGCCCTGGGTCAGCAGCTCTGACCCCAGCAGCGTGTCGACAGCCGCACTCTGGCTTCCACCAGCCTTGATTATGGCTTGCAGGGTGACTCCAACACACTCCCAGTCCTGAATTTTCCCCAAACCATGTGCTCTGCAATGTCCAGCCCTCTCTTGGACAGTTCAGAGAAATAATGTGTTCTCTTGTTCCTTTAAGGAGACAAAACACAGCAGTTTGACACATTAACTGGAGTTGATATTTGCTTTAGTATGACCACAGCACTGTTGGTTTAGATTAAAATAAAACAAGTTTATTAGCAAAAGAAAATAGGATTTTAAGTGACCTCAAGTCTGAGAGATAAAGTTAGAAATGGTTATAAGCAAATAAAAGTGAAAAAGCATCTAAAAGTATAAAACTTAATCGCACACATTTTGGTTCAATGCTTTGTTCCAGATGCTCTTTCTCAACCACAGTCTTCCACCAAGACAGTGACTGATCCGCTCCTCAGTCAGGATCTCTCCCAGAAGCCCAAAGGTGCAGGTGCCTTTGTCTTCTTAGGTGAATGGGATAACTTGGAGCTTTCTGCCCCTTTCTTTTGTGGTCCAGTGAACCTTGAAGTGGATTCTTCTAAAGTTTACCTCTCAAAGTAAAGTTTATTCAAGAAGGGAGGAAGGTGACATGGAGTCTGGTGGTGAAGGAGACTCAATGCTCTTTCTTTCCCCACTTGTGTTTGCTGAAATGCCAATTGTTCTGTTTTCCTGCCATCTCCTCCCTCTGCTATTTTGAGGATGCTGTTTACTACTTATATACAAACTGAGGTAAACACTCATTCCTTTGTTTAGGACAGGCCTGTTTAACAACTTTTGCCTAAGCAGGACTGTCTGGTTTTGAACAAGTAACATCACACGGCGGGAATTCATAACTTTAGATATAATGTTGCTACATACTTTCACCATATTATTGACCACAGCGAGTTAATAGTTTTCAAATGATACCGCACAAGGCATATTTTGAACAAAGATTATTACAATGGTGTGTAGGGTGTGAATACAAGGATGCTTTGGGTCACAAAACCCTATCATACCATCTTGTGAAATTCTAAAATATTAATTAGGGTGTTTTTTCTACAGCTTAAAACCAGATAAAAAACAATACTTTATGAATTCCATTTCAGGCTGTAATTCTCTCCTCTCCCAGCATTTTTGGGGTTTCTTTCTACTAGCAATGTTTCTCCTGACAGGGATTTTTAACATTAGCACATGTTTCACCATGCTCCCTTGTCATAATCATGCTAATAACACCCCGCACACTCTCCACCTCCTGCCAACATAGCGCTGTGCACACTACCAGATATATGCTGGTGAAACTTTTGTCGCTAAGGGCTGTTTTTTTTCACACCCTCGAACGACATAAGTTTTGCTGACATAAGTGGTACAGTAGACATGGGCTAAACTAATAGATGTGTGGAATTTATGCACTCATAAGAATGACCATACTGGGTCAGACCAATGGTCCATTCACCCCAGAATCCTGTCTTCCAACAGTGGCCAATGCCAGGTGTTTCAGAAGGAATGAACAGAACAGGTAATCACCAAGTGATCCATCCCCTGTCACCCATTCCCAGCTTCTGGCAAACAGATGCTAGGGACACCATCCCTGCCCATCCTGGCTAATAGCCATTGATGGACCTATTCTCCATGAACTTATCTAGTTCTTTTTTAACCCTGTTATAGTCTTGGCCTTCACAACATCCTCTGGCAAAGAGTTCCACAGGTTGACTGTGCAGTGTGTGAAGAAATACTTCCTTTTGTTTGTTTTAAACCTGCTGCCTATTAATTTCATTTGGTGACCCCTAGATCTTTTGTTATGAGAAGGAGTAAATAACACTTCCTTATTTACTTTCTCCACACCAGTCATGATTTTATAGACCTCTATCATATCCCCCCCTTAGTCGTCTCTTTCCCAAGCTGAAAAGGCTTATTAATCTCTCCTCATATAGAAGCTGTTCAATAACCCTAATAATTTTTGTTGTCCTTTTCTGAACCTTTTCCAATTCCAATATATCTTTTTTGAGTTGGGGCGACCACATTTGCATGCAGTATTCAAGATGTGGGCGTACCATGGATTTATATAGAGGCAATATGATATTTTCTGTCTTATTATCTATCCCTTTCTTAATTATTCCCAACATTCTGTTAGGTTTTTTGACTGCCACTGCACATTGAGGCCTGGTCTACACTGGAGGGGGGGGGGGTGTCGATCTAAATTACGCAACTTCAGCTACGTGAATAATGTAGCTGAAGTCGACGTACTTAGATCTACTTACCGTGGTGTCTCCACTGCGGTAAGCCGACGGCTGACGCTCTCCCATCGACTCCACCTGCACTTCAGGTAATGTAGACAAGCCCTGAGTGGATGTTTTCAGAGAACTATCCACAATGACTTCAAGATCTCTTTCTTGAGTGGTAATAGTTAATTTAGACCTGTAATAGTCCGGTGTGGGGGCGGGGTTGGGTCGTGTCCTCTCAGAGGTCGTCGGGCGCCAGGCCGCCTCACTACATGGCCCAAATCAGTCCTCGGGTTCGGGAGGTCTCGGGGTTCCGCCCCTCAGGCAGGGGCTAAACAAAAGGCCCCCTGCCGCTGCAAGGAGCTCCAGCCCTCAGTCAGGGCTGGGCAGTAAACTAGTCCTAAGCTCTGGTTCTGGCAGCCGGAGCTGAGCAATTACCAAATCAAAAATAAGCCCAAATGCTAGCTCAGGCGGGGCAATACACAAGGGGTCAAGGGGCTCCGATCCTGGTAGCAAGAGCGGAGCACTAACAAAGTCAGTAAGCCCAGGCCCTTAGTCAGGGCGGGGCGACAAACAATGGTTCAGGGGGTTCAGGTCTTTGCAACAGGAGCTGAGCACTAACAAAGTCAGTAAGCCCAGGCCCTTAGTCAGGGCGGGGCAACAGACAATAGTTCAGGAGGGCTCAGGTCCTTGCAGCAGGAGCTGAGCACTAACAAAGTCAGAGAGCCCTGGCCCTTAGTCAGGGTGGGGCAACAAACAATAATTCAGGAGGGCTCAGGTCCTTGCAGCAGGAGCTGAGCAGACAACAGTTCAGGAGCCCAGGCCCTCTGGTTGCAGGGGCTGGGCAGACAACAGTTCAGGAGCCCAGGCCCTCTGGTTGCAGGGACTGGGCAAACAACAGTTCAGGAGCCCAGGCCCTCTGGTTCAGGGGCTGGGCAGACAACAGTTCAGGAGCCCAGGCCCTCTAGTTGCAGGGGCTGGGCAAACAACAGTTCAGGAGCCCAGGCCCTCTGGTTCAGGGGCTGGGCAGACAACAGTTCCGGAGCCCAGGCCCTCTGGTTCAGGGGCTGGGCAGACAACAGTTCAGGAGCCCAGGCCCTCTGGTTGCAGGGGCTGGGCAAACAACAGTTCAGGAGCCCAGGCCCTCTAGTTGCAGGGGCTGGGCAAACAACAGTTCAGGAGCCCAGGCCCTCTGGTTCAGGGGCTGGGCAGACAACAGTTCAGGAGCCCAGGCCCTCTGGTTCAGGGGCTCAGGTTAGGGAGGAGGAGAGACTGCCACCCGGTGTGGGGTGGCAGGGGGGAACACAGGCCCACCCACTCCACTGTGTTCCAGCCCGGGGCCCTATCCGCAGCAGTCCGTCTGCCGCGGGGTCAGTGGGGATCCTGACCGCAACACACTGACATAGGCTCGGGGTCTGCTATCCCCGGGCCACTTCCCATCTCCTCCTCCATTGGTACCTGCTCATCGCTGGGTTCGGCAGCGGGGTCCCACACCATGGGCTCCTCGGGTTGCTGAGGGCTGTCTAGGTCAGGCCGCTCCTCCGGTCTCGGGTCCGGCGTCTGCTCGGGCCGCTCCTCGGGGTACCGCGCTCGGGGCAGGCTCGGCCAGTCCACCTCGGGACTGCTCACGGTTAGTCTCTTGCCAGCCGATGCGACATTTTTTTGGGTTGGCTGTTAACCCGGCCTCCCTCGGGCATCTCAGGACGGCTGCGACTCTCTCCAGGTGGTTCTCCCACTGCGGACTGTAGATAACAACGTCGTCTAGATAGGCGGCCGCGTAGTCTTGATGGGGCTGGAGGAGGCGGTCCATTAGGCGCTGAAAGGTGGCCGGGGCCCCGTGGAGGCCGAAGGGCATCCTGGTAAACTGATAGAGACCGGTGGGGGTGGCAAAGGCAGTTTTCTCCCGGGAGGCGGGATCCAGGGGGATCTGCCAGTACCCCTTACTCAGGTCCAGGGTGGTGATATAGTGGGCTTTCCCCAGGCGGGCCAACAGCTCATCTATCCGAGGCATGGGATAGGCGTCAAATTTAGAAATGGCGTTGACGCGTCGGAAGTCAATACAGAACCTCTGGGACCCGTCGGGTTTGGGCACTAACACCACTGGGCTCCGCCACTCACTTTGTGATGGCTCCACCACCCCCAGGTCCAACATCGCCCGTACCTCCTTTTCCACTACCTGCCTCCTATGATAGGGCAGGGGCCGGGTCGTCCCCCGGATCACCACCCCAGGTTCTGTTTGGATCCGATGGTGTACCAGGGAGGTGTATCCCGGTTGGTCCGTAAAAGTGCGGGAGAAAGCTTGGAGGAGGCACCGAGTCTGGCGGAGCTGGTCCTCGGTTAAGGTCTCCCCGAGCTGGGGTTCCTCGGGGTCTCCGGTCTGGGGAACCTGGGGTCCCAGTTCTGGTTCTGGCGGGTAGGGGTTGATCAACAGCCCTTCTCGCTCCTTCCAGGGTTTAAGGAGGTTGACATGATAGCGCTGGATCTTCTTCCTCCGGTCCGGCTGGTTGATCTCATACATGACCGGGCCCACTTTTCTGACCACCTCATAGGGTCCTTGCCATCAGGCCAGGATTTTCGACTCATTGGATGGGAGGAGGAGTAATACCCGGTCCCCAGGTTGGAAGTTCCGAGTCTGTGCTCCCCGGTTATACGTCTCCGCTTGCATGTCTTGGGCGGCTTTTAAGTTTTCCCGTGCCAGATCCCCCGCCTGCCTTAGGCGTTCCTGAAGTTGGAGGACATACTGTAGGAGACCCTGGGCCGGGGAGGGAGCCTGTTCCCAGGTCTCCCTTATGAGATCTAGCAGGCCCCGGGGTCGCCGCCCATACAATAATTCGAAGGGGGAGAACTTTGTCGATGCCTGGGGAACTTCTCGTATGGCTAGCAGCAGAGGTGGAAGGAGCTGGTCCCACCGGCGAAGGTCCTCCGGGGAAAACCGACGCAACATCCCTTTCAGTGTCTGGTTGAATCTCTCCACTAATCCATCGGTCTGGGGATGATAGACGGAGGTGCGGAGTTGCTTGACCCCTAGGGTTTCACAGACTTGCTTGAGCAGCCGGGACGTAAAATTAGTCCCTTGATCTGTGAGGAGCTCCCGGGGCAGGCCTACACGGGCAAAGACCTTTACCAGCTCCATGGCAATGGTGCGGGCTGAGATATTCCGAAGAGGAATGGCTTCAGGGAACCTGGTGGCATAGTCCATCATGACTAGGATATATTGGAACCCTGCGCTGCTCTTCGGGAGGGGCCCCACCAGGTCCATGGCCACGCGTTCAAAGGGGGTTTCCATTAGGGGCATCGGCACTAAGGGAGCCTTCGGAGTCCCGGCGGGGGCGGCCAACTGGCATTCTGGATACGAATTGCAGTAGTCCTTTACCTCTTGATAGACCCCGGGCCAAAAGAAACGCCCCAGGATCCGGGCCAGCGTTTTGTCGTGCCCGAGGTGCCCAGCCGCCGGGACGTCATGGGCCAGTTTCATGACCGCCCGGCGGTGGCACCACGGCACAAGAAGCTGTGTCCGGATGTCCCCGGTATGGGGGTCCTTCTCTATGCGATACAGGCGTTCTTGTTGTAGCTCAAAATGGGGCCACTGCGCTGCTCGCTGGGGGTCGAGAATAGTCCCATCCACGGAGGCTAGCTGCTCGTAGGCCCGGCTGAGTGTGGGGTCGGCCCGTTGGTCCCGGCAGAAATCTGTGGGCGTTGGGGAATCCTCTCCCCCCCCCCCCGGGGCAGGTCTTCACGCCTTTCCGGGGAACTGGTGGGGACGGGGGTTTCCATCTCGCCCTCCTCGGTCTCGGGGGACTCCCCTCCCAATGCCGGTGTGGCCTGCGGGCTACCCTCGAAATGCCGACGTAAGACGGTCGCAAAGTCGGGCCAATCCCGCCCCAGGATCACCGGGTACGCCAGCCGGGGCGCCAGCCCCACCGTCATCTGGCGGGTGACCCCGTCAATAGTCAGTTGGGTCCGGACGCTGGGGTAGAGTCGTACATCTCCGTGGATGCACTGCAGGGGAATTTTCTCCAGGCGGCCGTCTGCCGGCGGGCCGACGGCCTGGCAGACCAGCGTTTGGCCGCAGCCTGAGTCGAGAAGGGCCACCGCCTGGCATCCCTCAATGGCTACGGGCACTGTGATCTTGGCCCCCTGCGGACGTCGGGCACGGCCTTCCCCGGAGTAGACTTGGCCAAATGCACACCCCCGTTCAGGGCAATCCCGTCGCAAATGGCCATACTTTCCGCAGGAGTAACAGGGTCCCAGGGTGGCTCAGGGTCTGCCGCGGGGTCAGTGGGGATCCTGACCGCAACACACTGACATAGGCTCGGGGTCTGCTATCCCCGGGCCACTTCCCATCTCCTCCTCCATTGGTACCTGCTCATCGCTGGGTTCGGCAGCGGGGTCCCATACCATGGGCTCCTCGGGTTGCTGAGGGCTGTCTAGGTCGGGCCGCTCCTCCGGTCTCGGGTCCGGCGTCTGCTCGGGCCGCTCCTCGGGGTACCGCGCTCGGGGCAGGCTCGGCCAGTCCACCTCGGGGTACCTGGCTCGAGGGAGACTCGGGTAGCCCACGTCAGGATACCTGGCTCTCGGGAGGCTCGGGTAACCCACGTCAGGATACCTAGCTCTGGGAAGGCTCCATCCTTCGGCGTCAGGGTGCCTGGCTCTGGGGAGACGCGGTCTGGCAGGAGCCCGAGCAGGAGCGTCTGGCCTCTCCGGCCGCTCGGCCCCAACTGAGTGCTGGGGTCTGGCTTTTATACTTCCTGTCCCGCCCCTTGACTTCCGGGGGGCGGGAACAGGTGGGGATGGCTCCGCCCACTTGGGCGGCTGTTCGGGTTCCTCTCTCTCAGGGGCCGTCGGGAGCCAGGCCGCCTCACTACAAGACCCCATCATTTTATATGTATAATTGGGATTATGTTTTCCAATGTGCATTATTTTACACGTATCAACATTGAATTTCATCTGCCATTTTGTTGCCCAGTCACTCAGATCCCTTTTTAACTCTTCACAGTCTGCTGTGGACTTAACTATCTTGAGTAGTTTTGTATCATTTGCAAATTTTGCCACCTCACTGTTTACCCCTGTCAAGGCACTTCGCTGGCCACTCCAGGCTTGTATTAAACTCCCAAGGCTACAGCTTCTCTCTGTCCTTGGCTTGGTAAATGCTGCCACCACGCAAATGCAAAACCCCTTGGGACCCAGGAAGGCACACTTGGGAATTCCTTCCTGTGGGGTACCCTCAAGCCCTTTCACTCCCCCTTCGGGGAAGAGCTGAGAAAGAAAACAAAGGAAATTAGCTGTTGCCCGAGCTAATTAAACAACATATGCACAAACCTCTTAGGACACCAAAAATTCAATCCTGTTCTTAAAAAAGGTAAATTTTATTAAAACAAAAAGAAAGAAAATACATCTGGAACTTAGGCTTTTTGCTAGATCTTAAAAGAAACAATTACAAAAATTAAGCATCGAGATAGCTCTCTTGAGGTTCAACTTAAAGGTTACAAGCAAAATAAAAGCATCTGGAGTCCAGAGGAGTCCACAAGCCAATAAGAAATAAACAGAAATAAACCTTATCACGTCTTCCTAGACATTCCCTAATTTACTTACATATCTGGGGTTTCAGATAAGCAATCTCTAGGTATGATCTGATGGGTTTTCATACCTGGCTTAAAGCTTCTCACAGCATAACTGCTGCCCTGTTCCCCTCTTCCCTGGAGAACCACAAAACACAGACAAAGGGAAGTTATTTCCCAATTTTAAAAAGTTCTAGCCCTTCCTTGGCTCTTTTGGTCAGGTGCCCACTCCTTTCCTTTTGGCTATGGGCTTGTTAACCCTTTACAGGTAAAGCAAGTAGTGAACAGCTACTAAGAGGAATTTTATAGCTAACTGGCTGGTTGGGTGTCCATAAAATAGAGCTACCCCCCCTTCACTTATCACACCCCTTTTTCCAGATTGTTTATGATTATGTTGAACAGTGCTGGTCCCAGTACTGAGCCCTGGGGGACATCATGATTTACCTCTCTCCATTCTGAAAACTGACCATTTATTCCTACCCTTTGTTTCCTATCTTTTAACCAGTTACTGATCTACGAGAGGACCTTCTCTCTTATCCCATGACAGCTTACTTTGCTTAAGAATCTTTGGTGAGGGACCTTGTCAAAGGCTTTCTGAAAATATAAGTACACTATATCCACTGGATTACCCTTGTCCTCATGCTTTTTGACCCCCTCAAAGAATTCTAATAGATTGGTGAGGCACGATTTCCCTTTACAAAAACCATGTTGATTCTTCCCCAGTAAATCGTGTTCATCTATGTGTCTGATAATTCTGTTCTTTACTATAGTTTCAACCAGTTTGCCCAGTACTGAAGCTAGGCTTATCAGCCTGTAATTGCTGGGAGCTTTTTAAAAAAAAATTGGTGTCACATTAGCTATCCTCCAGTCATTTGGTACAGAAACTGATTTAAATGATATGTTACAATTAGTAGTTCTGCAATTTCACATTTGAGTCCCTTCAGAACCCGGGTGAATACCATCTGGTCCTGGTGACTTATTACTGTTTAATTTATCAATTTGTTCCAAAACCTCCTCTAATGACAGCTCAATTCGGGACAGTTCCTCAGATTTGTCACTTACAAAGAATGGCTTTGGTGTAGGGATTTTCCCCCATCCTCTGCAGTGAAGGCTAATGAAAAGAATTCATTTAGCTTCTCTGGAAGGGCCTTATCTTCCTGGAGTGCTCCTTTAGCAGCTCAATCGTCCAGTGGTCCCACTGACAGTTTGGCAGGCTTCCTGGTTATGATGTACTTTAATTTTTTTTGCTGTTAGTTTTTATCTTTAGCTGCTTGCTCTTCAGATTCTTTCTTGGCCTGCTGAATTTTACTTTTATACTTGATTTGCCACAGCTTATGCTTCTTTCTGTTCTCCTTACTAGGATTTGACTTCTAATTTTTTAAAGATGCCTTTTTGCCTCTAATGCCTCTTTGCTGTTTAGCCATGGTGACATTTTTTTTGTCCTCTGTTTTTTTTTATTTGGGAGTATACATTTAATCTGAGCCTCTATTATGGAGTTTTTAAATAGTCTCCATGAAGTTTGCAGGGATTTCACCCTTTTGACTGTTCCTTTTAATTTTCATTTTACTAGCTTCCTCATTTTTGTGTAGTTCCCCCTTTTGAAGTTAAATGCTACCGTGGTAACTGTTTCTTTGACCTTTCCCCCCCTACAGTCTGAGATAGTTGAAATCCCCCATTATTAATGCCTTTTCTGCCTTTGTTGCCTTTCTAATCTCCCTGAGCATTTCACAGTCACTGTTCCCATCCTGATCAGGTGGTCGGTATTGTATTCCTATTGCTATACTGTTATTATTCAAGCATGGAATTTCTATCCATTTTCATTCTGTGGTACAGTTTGATTCATTTATCATGAAGCATCCTGGTGATCCACCAATGCTTACATAACCATAGAAAAATAATCCTTTCTACTGATGTACTCTGTGGCAAGGTGGGCTGGTGCCAAAACAAGGAAGCCCATTACTGAAAATCTATCCCGTATGTCCTGCACATTGCTCAAAGTCAGATTCCTTTATAGCAGGAGACAATTAATGGCCCTATGTGCTTGCATGACATTTGTCCTTACTGTGGATTTACCAACTCCAAAATGATTGTCCACTGACTGGTAACAATCTGGCATTGAAGTTTCCACAGTGAAATCGCCACTTACTTCTCAACTCTCAGTGCAGCTCTTATTCTGATGTCCCTGCACTGAAGGCCTGGGGTGAGCTTGGCACACTAATCCAGGATTGTGGCCTTTCACATCCAAAAGTTCTGTAGTCACTGCTCATAGTCTCAAATGTGTATTATGATGTGATCCCATTAGTCAGTGCTCGTTTCTTGGGACCAAAAGTGGTACTCCACTGTCTGTAGCTGCTGCATGAATGCCATCACCAATCTTGAACTGCATTTCCTATGTCCTTCAGCAGTTTGTCCTCACAGAAATTGTCATGCCCTCTGCTGTTGCAGTTCTTCCAACAGCTCTCTACTTACTCAAGGATTGTCCATCCTGTGTTTGCAACATTCATGAAAATAGTGCAGAGCTGTGCATGTCCCTTGCTTTTGTCAGAGATGACAGATAGTAAAAAGTGCCGTGCCAGTTTGTGGGATTTTAAATAAAGGTGTAAAAATTATGGGATATGGATGGTATTGTGTGAATGAGAAAGTTGCTGGATGGGAACTTGACCCCTTGCTCCCAGTCACCCCTGTACAATTCATTTCTGCCCCACAGTGTAGCTACACAGCACAGTGTGGATCCAGCTTGCTTTTCACTGCAGCATGTAGCTGCACATACTCTACTTACCGCGCCGAAAGTAGTGTGTAGTGTAGACATAGCCTAGCAGTACATGACACTCTTTCTCACTTGAATGAAGCAAAGTATATGAAATGTACTTTTTCTGTGTAAACTTTCCTATTCATTATCTCATTCATAGCAACTGGATAGTATTTCTTTGTCATGCAGCTCTTAAGACCTGATCCAAAGCCTATTGAAGTCAATGAGAATCTTTCTACTGATTTCAGTGGGCTTCAGATCAGACCTCAAATGGGATCCAACTTGGGAATATTTTTGCTGATCTGAAAAGTAAGTACAAAAACATTCTGTTAAAAAGTAAATAAACACGGTGTATATTACAATGACTCAAAAGCAGCCTAAACCTATATTTCAGCATCTTAAGAGCTCAAGCTCAGGGATGCATGGTAAACACAGTAAGTTATCTCTTGGATACTGAAACTTATGCACTATACATATTGATGCAGCTCTTCAGACTTCAAATGTGTTAAAGAAAATAAAATTCTTCAGCACATAGACATATTCCTGAACAGAATTTGTCTCTTATTTTATAATGAAAAAAATAAAAAAATCCCAAGTTAATGTATATACTAATTTTCAGGGGAGAGGAAGGATAAGGAACAACTGGAATGTGGGATATGTTGACTTTGTGCCATATTTCATGCTGCTTTCAGGCATATGCTAGTATTTTTCCTTTAAAAAGTGTGTCTGCATAATTACATTTAGGCTAAGAGATAAATTTATAATCTGTAGGAAAATTCTATCACTTATTTATTAAAATGCTTCCTACTCTCCTGTCCCTCTAAATAGCAGCACCTTTACACAGTGGTC
Organism: Emys orbicularis; assembly: GCF_028017835.1. Lineage (NCBI taxonomy): Eukaryota > Metazoa > Chordata > Testudines > Emydidae > Emys > Emys orbicularis. The sequence goes on from NC_088684.1 coordinate 167,087,169, forward strand.
TTACACTAAAATTCTGCCTGGCAGCAAGGTGCCAGAAAAATATCAGTGTTTTTATTTCAACACAAATGCACTTTTATGAAAAGAGTAATTGCCTCCTGTCCATCGAGCTCCCAAAATTGCAGAATACTTCATTTTCTTAACACAGTTTGAATAACATGTTTCAGCTGAAGCAAATAATTTAGATTTTTTCCTTTAAAACATTTCAAGTCAAACAGTACAATGGGTTCTTTGTTAGAAATGAGAGCTTCCGAGAAGGGAATAGAGTCTGACAGCTAGTAAACACGATACCCTTCTGAGGCTAGGTCTACACTGCAGCGGGGGTCCGACCTAAGATACACAACTTCAGCTACGTGAATACCATAGCTGAAGTTGCGTATTTTAGGTCGGCTTACCTGGCGGTGAGGACGCGGGAAAGTCGACCGCTGCCGCGCTGCCGCCGACTCCGCTGCCGCCTCTTGCCGAGGTGGATTTCCGGAGTCGACGGCAGAGTGATCAGGGATCGATTTTACCGCGGCTTCACTAGACGCGGTAAGTCGATCCCCGAAAAACCGATTGCTACCCGCCGGATCGGCGGGTAGTGAAGACAAAGCCTCAGTGTTCCTCTGAGGGAAGGTGTCTTCCCCCCCACCTCCTCCCAAATCATGCACATATTTAAAGGAGAAATGAAATGCTTTTTCATAAAGAAGCAGAAGTGAAAGTAAGCCGGTATGCCCCGGTACAGCGTACCGGCAAGAGACGGTGCGCTGTACCAGGGCGGCCCGGCTTCCCCAGGCGGCAATTTAAAGGGCCTGGGGCTCCCAGCAGCAGCTGGAGCCCCAGACCCTTTAAATTGCCGCCAGAGCCCCGCTGCTGGAGCCCTGGGGTAGCGGCAGCGGGGCTCTGGGGGTTCTTTAAAGGGCCGGGGCTCCCGCTGCCTCTAGTGCCCTGGGCCCTTTAAATAGCCCCCGGAGCCTCGCTGCCGCTACTCCAGGGCTCCGGGGGCTATTTAAAGGGCCAGGGCAGTAGAAGCAGGGGGTCCTGGGCCCTTTAAATAGCCCCCGGAGCCCCGCCACTACTCCAGGGCTCTGGAGGCTATTTAAAGGGCCCGAGGCTCCCGCTGCCTCTACGGCCCCGGCCCTTTAAATAGCCGCTGGAGCCCCGCCGCCGCTGCTACCCCAGGGCTCCGGCAGCAGGGATCTGGCGGCTATTTAAAGGGCCCAGGGCAGTAGAGGCAGGGGAGCCCTGGGCCCTTTAAGTAGCCCCTGGAGCCCTGCTGCCAGAGCCCTGGGGTAGCAGCGGCAGCCGGGGGCTCCAGCAGTGGTTTAAAGGGCTCGGGGCAGTAGCGGTGGCTGAGCCCTGGGCCCTTTAAACTGTTGCCGGAGCCCCTGGCTGCCGCTGCTACCCTGAAGGGGGAGGGGGAGGGCACTTATAGGTACAGGGCGGGCTAGGGCTGGCTCTGACCCCCCCCATCCCCACCCCTTCCGCCCGAGGCCCTGCCCCTTCCGGGGACCAGAGCCGGCCCCAACCCAGCCCCGTACTGGTAAGTCCCTATTTCTACTTTCACCCCTGTAAAGAAGTATCACAGCAGTTGGAAATCTCAAACTATTAATAGATCATAGGTAGATTAACAATGACAAGAAAACCTACAGTTTCAAAGTGAATTGAAAAGCTTTGTTCAGTCCTGAGATTGGAGTCCTTTTTTCTCATGTAGAAGTTGACACTATAGGAACCTAAACCTTGCAGAAAGCTGCATTTTTTACATGATGTTTGTTGTGATCAGCACCAATACTTGTCGATGAAATGCTGAACTCTGAATGAGTACCATGAAATGTCTTCCAGTTCACCTTTACAAGGGATTGATTTGTAAGCATATGTGTATTCTACTAAGGGCTTGGGAATTTAAAAACCTATTTAATATATATAAAAATGCAAGTTTACCTTTAAGAAACAAATGATCCCTATGGGACAGCTGAACTTTTAAAAAATGAAATTAGAAGCAATTCTGTTTTTATACCATATCTTATATTTATTTTCCCTTCCCTTATTACTACAGCCTTTACATTCAAAAAGAATCTAGTTCATTTGTCCCTGATTTCTATGCTGTCTATGATCTCACCATTGGTTGCCTTGGAGATGATAGTGATGTCACATATCATTATGACTTGGATTTTTAACTAGCAGAGAGCCTCAGCTGTCTGATGCTTTAACGATCAGTAAAACAGGGTTTGTTTCAAGTTTTGTAGTTACATTTAGGGTACTTCTACACTGGAATAAAAGTTCCTCAGTACGGCTGTGGCTCATGGAGCTCAAGGCTGTGAGGCTAAAAATTGCTGTGTAGATGTTTGGGCTCAGGTTGGAGCCCAGGCTCTGGGACCCTCCCCTCTGATTGGGTCCTAGAGCTTGGGCTCCAATCTGAGTCCTAATGTTTACAAAGCAGTTTTACATATTTTGAAAACATGCTTATATCAGCTAGAGAGTATGGGCCTGTTCCCACTATCATTTAAAGTCAGTGGAAGGTGAAGGGAGGAGAGGATTGGTTCCATGAATATAAATTAGAGCTGGTCAGGAATTTTTTGATCAAATAGTTTTTAATCAGAAAATGACAGTTTATCAAAACAAAAACTTTCAGTGGGAACGTACCAGTTTCAAAAAAAATTGTTAGGAAACCTTTTGCAGGTCCGGGATGGAATTTCTGGTCAAAACCACAAGAGACAGACAAACAGCGCCTGAATAGCCAATAGTGTGGTGGTCTGGGCATTCACCTGTGATGTAGGAAGGTACAGATTCATGTCTGTCTTTTGCTTGATTTAGACCAGGGACTTGAATCCTGATCACCACGCAACTGGCAATTCAGGGATGGAGGTCTCTTAGTGTCTCCTGTTGGAGCTGTTCTACATAAATAATTGACTACACATTGGAGGAAGGAATTGAACCTCTGTCTTTTCCCTCTTGGCTGAGTGCCCTGACCTATAGAGTCAGTCTCTTGCTAGTCTAATGACTATTCCCATCCCTGAATTGCCAGTTGCCTGGAAAACTCATTTCAGTGAATGGCAGAGTAGGGTCTTGAACCAGAGTCTCCCAACTATTCTGGTTGGTTGGTCTCACACTGTCCCTCTCCATCCACCTCCCAGTTTGTTTGAAAAGCTTCAAAAGGTTTTAGTTCGTCCCACTGTGGAACGGGAAAAATATTGCCTCTTGAAGTATCATGGAACAGGAAAATCATTTCCTCATAGCTTTAATATCAATACATTTGCAGTCTTTATCAAATAAATACCATATCAAGGAAAAGGATTGTTAGAAGAATTATTTTCCTCCTTCACTTCATAGTATGACTAGATTATATCAACATATATATTGGAGGCAGAATTGGGCCCTAACATAACTTCTAAATACTATGTTCTCTTCTCTCGCCCCAGTATGTTTTTTTCAGAATGATAAGAAGAGGTTTCCCTAGTTTGTTTCAATGTATCAATTTTCATAGATTCATAGATTGTAAGGTCAGAAGGGATCATTGTGATCATCTAGTCTGACCTCCTGTATAACTCAGGCTTACAGAACTTCTCCACAAGAATTCCTAGAGGATAGCTTTTAGAAAAAACATCCAATCTTGATTTAAATTTTATAATCCCTGTTTTCATATCCATCCTCTTCAGCCATGAGCTTGAACCATTTCCCCACATCTTATCTGTTTTTAATGTTCAGATGATTAAATATTACTGTCTGAATTCAAACTAAACCCACACCCTACTCACCAACACTGCTACAAACTAGTTTGGATTTTGTGGTGATATTTTCTTCAACCTCAAAACCATCCAGGGAAGGTTTGACTGTGTAATACCTTATCTTGTATCATGACTTTATCTTTCTGTGATAGCTTCTACATCTGGAATGGTTTGCAAATAGCAGAGGTCAATGAAAATGGGCACAGCCTTCTGAATCTTTGGCCAAGTAGCTGCACCTATTCTATATCTAAATCACCTAAATTTGTAACAGGATTAATGCTCAGGGCAACCTGTCCTGGCAGCAGATGAAAAGAGGGAAGTTTATAGACACTCATCTAGGTCTCTTCCATTATGAAATTCAAATTCAGAGCATCATATTCCCAGGTCAACCTGACACTTTAAAACCAAGGGTGTATCAGATCCTGCATTACCTATGGGTCTGCAACCCACAACAGCCTGTTGCCGTGAAAACCACCAACCCTCATACGATGTCTCAAGTTTCCCTACAAATCCAGCCTCCTTTTCTAAGAAAGGTGCATGGATGCCTGATTTGCAGGGAGAAGGGCTCCCCTCTTGCAAATTTGAGACTACCAACCCCTATAACTATTCTTGTGCTGGCAGGACCTACA